>NC_139458.1:99042500-103842500 GCF_057233095.1 Heloderma suspectum
TCATGAAGTTTAGTGAAGTGCTAAAAATTAGATTAATTAAGCAAAAGCATTGCCCTGTTTTGATTGTGATCCCTAAAGTAGAACTTAGGGATGCTGGAGGGATAAAAATATCAAGCCATGTTCACATAAATATACAATTTAAATTTAGTACTAATGGGCTAAATCTTCGACAAGATTTAATCTTCGACAAGATTAAGCACTTTTACGTAGCATTGATTTCAGTGGGAAATTAAACATATGCTTAACTCCCATCCCCCATTGAAATCAACGGGACAGAATAATATGGGATGGGATTATAGCAAAGAAGAGAAATGAAGAAAAAATAAGCAGTGGAAGGAAGCTCAATCTTGCCAAATTTAAGCATATTTTAAATGATTCCTGAGGTGGATGGGATTAAGTTAAGCACATGCTTAATAATTTTCCTACTAAATTAATTATGCTTAAAAGTGCTTACCTTTGGGCAGATTGTGCTCATTATTAGAATTGTGTACTAAGTTAAAATTGCTTTATTTGAATGTAAGCATGTTCTTGCCAATCATGCAGAAATAAGTGGCAAATGCTTATTTTTGGATTTGGCCCATAGTTTTGAAAAATCCTTTCCACCTCAGGTTTTATTCATAATTGTAATGGACAATAACTGTAGTTTTAACACAGTGACTATGTGCACACAATCAAATACACAGATAGTTGACAGTTTTCTAAGCAAGTCTATGGTTTCTCCATGTTAGAACCCATCGCATACAATAATGGCCCAAAAGAAAACAAAAGAGAAAAATATATCTTGCTATTTAAATTAATCACAGAACATGTAAACATTCCACTGACCCAGTCAATGATTTTTTTTTTCCAGAAGAAAGGAACAAGCAAACATTTCTCACATTGCAGAAATTTTAATATCTTTCTCTCCCTTAAAAAGTGAGACAATAATAGTGCAACATGTCTACCTTGCCCACCTTTGAGGCCAATTAGGTGGGCATGTACATGAGAGAGGGCCTTTTCTGCAGTGGCCCCAGACCTCTGGAATGCATTGCCATTGGGGGTCTGTCAGGCCCCATCATTGCAGGCTTATAGGAAAGCTCTGAAGACTTATTTGTTTACTCTAGCTTTTCCCTGATTATGTTTTATCCTACTGTTCTGGGTTGTAGTTGCAATTGTGTTTTGGTCTTGCATTATCCTTGTGTTTGTTGATTTTATGAATGCCTGCTCTTTTATTACTGTATCAGCTTTTATCATATGAATGTTATTGTTGTAAACTATCTTGGGAGGTTCCTGCCCTGCAAGGCTGCCTTTAAATATTTTAAATAAGATGTAATAAATACCTAGAAATAAAGTCCACTGAGTTCAGTGGCACTTCTAGGTAGGTAGATATAGTGCGAGTGCCACTGAACTGGGAGAATAGTGGGGGAATAGTGATCTTACCCTTGCCCATCATAACTTATCCATTTGCACAAAGTACATTTTAAAATCCCGATAACTGCAGTTGGCCTCTTTTCAACCAAATAGTTTTTAGCTTATCAGGTGAATAATGATCTGTAACACACCAGGCTTGTACAGTGCTGTGCAAATGTTCATGCGGGCCAGAAATGGCAAAGCCTCAGTCTGCACCAGGCCCTTCTCCATTCTAAGTGTATGGATAATTTGCCTAGTCCTTGGTGTTCTCTCTGAGACCACAGTGTGCATCAGTTTGATCTGCTGTGTTTCTTCTGCACACTCAACAACTTCAGGCAGTTGCAGGAGCCCACTATTGTATTGATACCTATCCTGGGTATCCTGTCTTGGGCAGTTTGGAGCTGCGATTTAAATTTTTGCACAATACTCCCGAGCAACACCACACTGGGGGCATTGGGGGAAATTAAAATGGCAGCACCAAGCTGCTCAGTGCTGATCACAGTACTGCTTCTGCTGCTAGGTAAATTCTCCGGGGCACACTGATGTAGATGGGGTCCAGGGCCAGCAGCAAGGGTAGGCATGGCTGTGCACATGCCAAGGGCCCACACCCCACCAGGGACCCACTGACAAGAACACCCTGGTGTTTCTTCTCCTCTTCACCATGGCAACCTGCTTGTTCACCTGCCTCTTGCTCTGGCCTAGATAATAGTGATGGCCACTGCCTACTTGCTCATTGGCTCTCTGCCTGTCAAGCAAGCAAGTGGTAACAATGATGAGAAAGAGGAGGAGGAGCTGGCGGCAATGGCAATGAGAAGGTAGACTCACTGAGGAGTGGGGTCCCATTGCAGGTGCCTTACTCAGGGCCCTCCAAAACCTGGAGGTGGCAGTGATAGGGTCTATTAGAGGGCACTTGGCTACAGCTACCCTCAAACATGGAGCTTGTCATGGTGTGAAAGCAGACCTCTGCAGATATGTGCCATGCACTTCATTTCATCATAGTGGGGAAGACTGTCCAGGTGCAAACTTCTAATGAGCAACTTCAAGGCCCCTGCTTTCCCTTCTTATGATTCTTTATAGTGCTGTGCCAAATCCTGCCCCCTATTTTTGGGAACCTTTTCTCTCCCTGTGAAAGAGGCATTGTTTTTTCTGCCTCTTTCACAGGGAGGGGGAGAATTTCAGAGAATTTTCTCCTTGGGGAGCAGGACAGGGTTTCCATATACCTTTTTAAGTATGGCAAATCTTGAAAGGTTTTCTTTCTATTTTTTTATTTTTTTAAAAACACCCTGTGCACTTGCAGGAGCCCAGGACACTTCTCTAGCCAGGAGTTCTTCCTAAATGTCTGTTGGAGAGGGTGAAGTCACATATTCTCCTGGGAGTTCAGAAAGAACTGCCGGGCTGGAGAAGAGTCCTGGGCTCTTGCAAGTGCATGGGGTGCTTTTTTAAAAATTAAAAAAAAAATAGAAAGAAAACCTTTCAAGATTTGCCACACTTAAAAAGATATGTGGAAATCCTGTCCCCCTCCCCAAGGAAAGAATTCTCCAAAAGTCTCACCTCTCCCAGCCTCTTTCGCCAGAGTTTTCATCCCGCCCCCCCCAAATGCCAAAAATGGAAGAGTTGAAATTTTTGGCACAGCACTAATTCTTTATCTTTAAACCAGTCTTGGACTGGGCAACCCTTCAAACAGAGGACACCTTCAAATAGAGAACTGTGCTCTGACAGCCCTTCAAATTGATTAGTATCTTCTGTAAAGTAGGACACATGGCCACGTTATTCCCATATGCATATGTGCCACCATCTCCCATTTCCTGATTACTTGATGGCTTTCAGCTGAAGATGTGAAAGGCCTCAATTAAAAGTATTGTGTTTGTATTTATATGAAATCTGTATTTGATCTGTGATAGGTTTTTAACATATGCAAGTCATGAATTTAAGCTGCAGTTGTCAAGTGATGGATATTTATGCATGAAGAGGGTCTACGTTGTCCAGGTCTAACACTTTGATTTTTAATAAAGTTTTGAGGCTTGCGATGTCATGATCATTTAATCAGGGATGCTCCCAAAGTGAGTACCCTCAGTAGAATGCTTGCAAGCAGGACTGGGCAAACACATTCTGATCCTGTGAATCACCTCTGTTGCTTTCCCCTGCTCCACGACCTGTCAGAAACAGCTCTGAATGAGATTCCCACTGAACAGAAAAGGGCAACTAAAATGATCAAAGGGCTGGAGCAACCCCTCTATGAGGAAATGTTACAACAGCTGGGATTGTTTAGCTTGGGGAAAAAGGCGAGTAATGGGAGACGTGACAGAGGTATACAAAATTATCCATGGTGTGGATAAAGTGGACAGGGAGACATTTTTCTCCCTCTCTCATAATACTAAAACCCGGGGTCATCCCATGAAGCCGATTGGTGGGAGATTCAGGACAGGTAAAAGGAAGTACTTCTTCACACAGCACATAGTCAAACTTTGGAATTCACTGTTACAAAGTGTGGTGATGGCCTCCAATTTGGATGGGGAGTTAGACAAATTCTTGGAGGAGAAGGCTATCAGTGGCTACTTGTCCTGATGTCTATGTGCTACCTCTGGTATCAGGGGCAGTATGCTGAGTAATATGAGCAGGAGGTGCTTTTGCACTCACATTCTGCTTGTGGGTTTCCTGTGGGCAGCTGGTTGGCCACTGTGTGAACAGAGTGCTGGATTAGATGGACCCTTGGTCTGATCCAGCATGGCTCTTCTTATGTTCTTACATTAGGAGAAAGCATGTTTCCATTGGGGTTGCTGGGACTTGTAGTCCCAATTCAGTTCGCAGCAGGAGAAGATGCTGTTGGGCCTGGGAACATTTCAAGCTACTTCTGCAACAGCTGTCTCTGCCCTGGCCCAAGGCAGGTTTTGGGGGAAGAATGGAGTATGGGAAAGGGGGGGGGGAGGTGCCTTGCGAGCATTCACTTGGAACACTCAGAAAGCCTTGACTTCTTTCAAGGACAGCAAAGGGATGCTCATGCATCCTACCTGAAGCAACAATCCTTAACACACTTAGCTTGAATATAACATTTCACTGAAAATAATGGAACCAAATCCAAAGCAAAAGTGAGTCTGAATGGAGCAGAAAGAAGTCATTTCAGTGCTCAGCTCAGTCTCAAATACCTATAAGAACAGGTTCAAATATGCAAGTGGGAAAGAAAATTTGGGTGTTATTGTATTGATGGCATTAATTCTTACTCCCCAGAGCCCCACATACACTCTGAAGCGCAGATAAGAATTTTAGAGCAGTAGAAACAACAACATCCAGGTACTCAAAGTTACATGCATGTGTGAATCCACAAAAGAGTACAGCAAACCAAATAGAAAAAGGAGCTCCATTTATGCATCAGAGCTGCTACACCTGTAAAATTAAGTCTGTAATGTATTCTCAATAACATATAATAAAGTGGGAAAGCTGTCAGCTAGGGTCTGAGAGGGAAATCAAACAGAAATATTTCCATCATTCTCAATGGATTTAGGATCATTAAGTGTGTTTAAGGTATTAACAATTCTCTATCCCATGCAAGAAGTCTGTGCCATAATATTCAAATAGAAATGACTTTTTATTTAATCTTTAAAATCTAAAATAATTGGGGAAAGACTGAATGTCAACACTTCTCTTGCTTACATAGTTCTGTGTACTAACTCCAGCTCCTTCCCTTACTGAGATATAAACAATTCCTTTCAAAACAGTTTTCAACCAGCATAAGAATTGCTACTTCTGCAGTCAAATCCAAGTAACATCTGCTCAGAGCAACCAGTCAATATTGCAGAAAAGTTCAAAGAATGAAGATCATTAGTAGTGTCAGCTTTACAAGCAGAAGGTAATGACGTTAAAGTGAGCAAGGATAATACCCACATATAGTGGCTTCATTAACCAGTGATTTATCATGATGAAAGACCTGTTTAACCTTTTGATCTCCACATGCTTTCTGATTTTAACAAAAAGCCCTATTATTTTGTGTTGTCAACTGATAATTTGTGGGTTGTTAAAGAAGTGTACTGAATTATTCTGAAAACAATTTATGCACATTTTAGATTTGCAGTGGGATAAATCCCAAAACTAAATTCAAATGTATTCATTATTTATTATTTATTATGTTTTTATTCTGCCTTTGAGCCAATAGGGTCTGAAAGTAAAACCAATAAGTAAAGCCAAAATCTAAATACATTTCATTGGTCTGGTGAAAGCAAGCAAGATATGCCACTAATGTAATATATAATAGTCCTCAACCTTTTCAGACCTAGCTTTAAACCTAAACCCTAACAAGAAAACTACTTCTAAATTTTTACTGTACAGAAGTGCCTCTTTCTATCTTGTCTTAATACTACACATTTACCCAGTTCGCATGTTGTCAACAACCCCTGGTTTGAACTAGGGGTTGTTGAAAATGCAGCGGGAGCAAGTATACATGCTGCTTCCAGTGCGCCTGTCTGTTCCTTCTGATATAAACAACCCGGGGATGCTTTGTCCCTGTGTTTATTTTGATGTCTGAACCCAGAGCTCTGGGTTGTTGGGGAACGAACAACCCAGAATTTGAAACCATGGTTTAACCCTAGATTAACTGAAGTGTCTCTGTTTATTGCAGCAGGAGTTGGAGAGTGCACAGGAACCAGTGCATGAACCAGTGCAGGATGCATGATTGCTCCCACTCGCCTTCTCAGCAACCCATGGTTTGTTAACTGTGGATTGTTGCGATGTGCAAACCAGGTCACTATCTCTCCTCCTCCTCCTCTCTCTCTCTCTCTCTCCTGCTCTCAACAAATTAAATGTGGTTAATGTGAAAAATTCTGCAGAATACTGGAATCTTCATGAGATTTTCTGCTATCTGAGATTCTAGTGCTTGAACCAGGACCGTCATGACATGAGGACAGGCCCTAGCCTAATGAACTTCAGCATTGTATGCTCAGGCCTCAAAATCCTCTTCAGGCACCAGAGGACAGAGGTTGGCCTCTGAGACTGGCAAACAGTGACCTGGTTCACACAACACAGGTGCCACTTTGCACATCCAACCCCTGCTCAGGAGTTGTCATGTCGAGCGAGGCTTATGCGAGGGTTAAACAACTCTTGCTGACTCTGACTCTGAGGGTTAAACAGCCCTCTCATAACTCATGGTCTGTTCTAGGGTTTGCGAAGGTTGTTTAACCCTCTCATAACACGCAGTTGCCAGGTTCACATGGCACGACAACCGCTGAGTGCGGGTTGCATGTTCAAATTGATGGCCCCGCATGCTCTGCAGCCTCACTGTGGGTTAAAGAACCCATGGTGGGGTGTTGTGGTATGCAAACTGGCCTACTATGAAGTCTCTGGATTAACCAGATCTGGGAAAAATACAAGCGGACCAGCCCAGGCCTAGTAATCAGAGCAGGTTTTTTGCCTGCCGGTACTTCAGTTGCCAGTCCCTAGCCACTGAAGTCAGCACCAAACTAGACATTATTTTAATTGTTGGTTAGCAACAACATCTTAAAAAATAGAATAAAATTCAACACTAGGTGCGGGGAGGAAGATTTTCATCAGTACCACAGTGTGCAGAGAGGGGAGGTTTAACCTTTCCCTCCACAGCTACAGTCCCAATGACCATTGGTCCCGCATGTCACTTAGCGTTAGAAAAAAAGCTCCCATTGGTGCCAATGAAAACTTTGTTTTCTAGCTTTAATTGCTGCACCATATATTTGAACTCTCAAAAGCTAAAGAAAGACAAATATATATTATAAGACATCTAAGGCTGCATTCCTACGCATCTTACATCTGATAAACGTGTATAGAATTGCACCGTTAGACTAATAAAGTAATCTTCAACTCACTTGCAAAGTCTGCAGGATAGTCTGTCCTTCCTTTTCTCATACGTGGGAATTCCTTACTATATTCCTCTCTGTGTGTAGTTTGGTGCTTGCTTGCTTTATATGTCTTAACATTTTTATTGCATTTTTATCTCTGATACTGAGACCACTATAAAAGTAATAATAAAGTTAGTAAACTTTATTCAACCCTTCCCCTCACCTTTTTAGAACATAAACTGTTATTCTTCATTGTACACTGTACTTCAGGGCTGGGGGTTAGGAACAGCATGGGAGAAAGTGAGTTCTAGGATCAAGGGGAAGGGGCAGGGATTAGGATCATGGGGTGGGGATGGGATCTGGGTTTAGGAGGAGGGAGTTGGCAGCCATAGGCTTACTTCAGGCATCTGAAAGAAAGGACCAATTTGGAGACTCACAAAAGCATCTCTCCCTGCCCTCTTTGCAGAACATGCAGCATGAATTCCACAAAGGAAGCCTGATGTCTTCTAATTCCAGCTGAAGATCCTTATCAAAAAATGAGGTTGCATATGTATACGACCTTTTGTGTGTGTGTGTGAAACAGATGCAGCAGCATGTTCTGCTTTAGGGTATCAGGAAAAGGTGAAACAAAGGTCAACCACTCATAAGCATGATGCACTTTTGCCCCTAGGAAGGCAGGTTGGAGATCTATTTGAATCAAAGGTCAGACACACAGACTATGAGCATTTCTACACCAGCCTAAAATCCCATAACTTTACCGGGCTTCCTGCTTCTGTTTTAAATGCAGGATCACAACGGGCTCCCTTTACACATGCTTCCCTTCCCCCTCCTCTGCTTTCCCCCTAATCTGTGTTGTTCTATATGTTTCATTATACAGCCACTAGATGGCGCTATGGTCTAGCGCCTCTTATTGTGTGTTTTCCTCTTTTCGGGAGGGAACTAGATGTGCTGTAATCTGATAGCTATTATCTGTGATCTTTTAAAAATTGGGATAAAGGTCATTTAGCATGGGAGACGCCCTGAAGGTTGACGTCATGTAAGGGACCCGCAAACTTCCATGAGTAACCAATCTCAATATCAGGATAAAAGCCCCATGTGGAAAAGCCCTATATGTAGCTTCTACATTTAACCCTTTGTAGCCCTAACTATCAGTGGCAGAAATAAGGCAGATTATTACCCTAGAGATAGGGATGTCAGAGAATTCCGCCACGGATCTTGGTGAGGACGAATACCAGTGCATTCGGCCCCCCGAACTCTGTGGCGGAACAGTCTGCCCCCCCCACCCACCCACGGATCCCCCTCGGGACGAGACTTACCTGGGGCAGATCTTCCAGGTGGCGGTGGCTCTGGTGGCGGCTGTGGTGGCAGTGGCTGCGGCGGCTGGTCTTCCAACCGGCTGCTGCCACCGCCATTTCCAGGCTTGTGTAAAAAAAAAAAAAGACGTGATAAGCTATGTAAAGATTTCCATAGCCTATCATGGCTAGGTTTAAAAAACAAAACAAAACATGTAGCCTATCTTTACGTAGCCTATCATGGTTGGGTGGGTTAAAAAAACAAACAAACCCATGTACACAAATGGCGGCGGCTTCCTTCTTTTTGCCATCTTAATCTATGTAAATATTTACGTAGACTATGACGGCGAAAATAAAGGGGAACGCAAATTGCGTAGCGGGCGCTATTTGCGTCCCCTTTTGATTCGCCGTTTTAGCCTACGTAAATCTTTACGTAGGCTAAAACGGTGAATGAAAAAGGGATGCAAATAGCGCCCGCTACGCTATTTGCGTTCCCCTTTATTTTCGCCATCATAGTCTACGTAAATATTTACGTAGATTAAAACGGCAAAAAGAAGGAACGCAAATGGCGTTGGCCGTAGCCGCCGCCATTTGCGTACGCGGTTTTTTGTTTTTGTTTTTACCCAGAGCCCTCTGCGGTCGGAAATCTGGCTGCTGATGGCTCTGGCCTGGCTGGGCCTGGCCGGCTGCTCCGCAGAGCTGCCGCGGAGCACAGCCGGCCATTCGAGGATTCTGGGGGGAGGAACGGAGCGCCTCCCCCCCGGCGAGGATTCTGGGAGGAGGGACGGAACGCCTCCCCCCCCACCATAAACATAATCCGCGAACAGGTAAGTCACTTTCGTACATCCCTACCTAGAGATAGGAAAAATGAAGAGTGAGACACTGCTCAGTTTAAGGGTCAATGTAGCATGGTCATGTGATGTTTTCAGCATTGATGCAAGATGTTCCACTGCTTGAGGTGGTAGGACACATGCTACTGCCACTGTTGCCCCCAATGCCTCTCTCTGAAGGGTCCTTCCTCAGAGTGAGGCATTGTGAGTGAGGCAGTGGTGGGGCCTGTGCTGCAACAGAAGGACCCCCTTCTGTCCTTCTGCCACAGCAGGTAAAGCCAGCTCAGTATCTCATTCTGAGCGGTTCTTAGAGTGAGGCATCCAGTGGGTGTCTGCTCCAGAGAGCCACACCAGCGGCTCTACTGCTACAGCATTTGCTGGCAGCAGGAGAGTGGCCAGCAGGACTCACCTGCTGTGGTGCCTCACTCTCAGAAGAAGGCAGTGGCAGGTAATGGTAGGAGATGCATATGATCCACCCCCTCATGACCCTCTGCCTGAGTTGGGGGCCAGCTCCTGTGAATCCATAGTTCACAACCCAATAAAAAGCCATGGGTTCCCTTCGTGGATTGTTTGTGATTAACAAACCATGGTTTGTAAGCAAGCCTGGGTTCACAGAACACAACCCATGGTTCAATGACAATCCACACTCATCCCATACCCAACTTTGAGTGTGGGTTGTTGTGCTGTGTGAACCCAGCCATACTCTCTCAGTCTCAGCACCACCACCACAAATATGGATATAATAATGGAAGACTTTATTTGCATTAATAGGGTAATTTTTTAAGTTTAGAAACTCGGGGTGCCATGGGGGTATGTGTGTCAACATTTTTGCATGAACTCCTAACTTTGCGCCTACCTTTTGTTCTTGGGTGATACAGTACTGCCCAATCACAGATACACTACAGCTGCAATCCTATGCATACTTACTCAGGATTAAGTTTCAATGGGACTTATTACTGAATAAGACATGTATAAGTTGCGCTGTAAAATTCTGGGTTTCTCAATTGTTTTCTATGAGGAGCAGTCACTTCTCCAGCAGGGAAGACCAAAAAATAGACTCAGAATGAACCAGGAAGTCCTTCTCTCCACGCAGTGAAGATAACCGTACATTTATCTCCCTGACCAGCACTGCTCACCTAAATGTTAATCATAGCTGTGCCTTCAATCATGGGCTAAAAACACTGATGGCAGGAGTGGCCTTGTTTCTCACAAAACAGTTGTGCGCAGTAGTGCTTGCATGTTTTGCCTCATATCTCTGGCTGTACAATGGCCAGAGATGATCTTCTTCTTCTTCTTCTTCTTCTTCTTCTTCTTCTTCTTCTTCTTCTTCTTCTTCATCTTCATCATCTTCAATGAAAGGTGGAAATCTGGACCAGCTAATGGTGCAAATGGGCACCAGGTGGCATGGCTAGAATTTGAGTAAAACCCAATATGGCAACCCTAATCATTACAAATTATGCCAGAGAATATTTTATTCCTGCCTCATTTGGGGGGAGAGGGGGTAAGAAAACAAAACCTTAAACAAGAATAATAATGTTTCTATTTGCCAAATTTGGCACTTGCCCATGATATTACTGATATGTATTGGAACCTGCTTCTCCCACGCTCACGCCATTTTCAAGTCTTTTTAAAAGAATATATTTCATGTTTAGAAGCTGATCACTCTGTACTGGGCAGTGTACTGTGTACTGTGCAATGGTGTGTTCACAAAGTCTTTTAACAAGCTGGACAATAAAGCTGGTGAACATCTGCAAGGCAACCCTCTTCCCTGTATGAAGCCCCAACTATTTCATGTACCCTTCTCTCTTTCTTTTTCTGTTCCCTACGACCAGTAATAGAGAACATATCTTGCTAATTAAAACAACAACACAACCAACAAAGAGGCAATTCCTTTTCAGGAAGACGGCCACCATCTATAGATATAATTTAATGCTAGGAGTAAAATCTGCTGCTGTTTTATCACCTTCTGGAAAGGCTTTGTATACAGGTGCAAGATAATGTGGTACAGAGCGTTTTTACTGCATATGCTTTTTTTAATGCAGCATCAATAATGCAGGGTTATGAAAGAAATAACTATTCTCCTTGGCTGGTGTATATCTATACACACACACACACTCAGTTCACTCAGTCTTGGGGCCAGCTTTTGCCTTCTCTCCCCCCCCCCAACCCTTCTCTGCTGCCTAACAAAAGCTTCTCCACAAAAGAAATTCTTCCTGGTCTGTAAAACCGTTGTGTAAAACTTGAACTGTAAAAGCCACAGTTGACTGCGTTAATGCAGAACAGTTGGGAGGGTGGGGAAACTGGTGGCAGGTTGGGGAAGGCTACAGCAGTGGTGTCCCTATTCTGTTGAGGGGCTACTTAGTCACACCACCTGCTCCCCGCTATTATTTCAAAGGCAAACCAGTCATGGCAATATGGACAGACGGGTGTTTAGCTTCAATACCATAGACGCAGGACACCAGACGGTTGGAAGGGAAGTTAAGAAAAGATAAATTAAGTAATCAATACAGATAAGGGGAGAAGTAAAATGGTAGGGACAGATCAGACAAAACCAGGGGGTAAACATGAGTGAAGTCATGCAAACAGTTGCAGAGTTCATCTTTCCAAATCCATATTATATTTAAAGGAACTATTTCTTTCTCCCACTGATTACTTGTGTTCTTCTATAATGGTGACTGGAAGGCAAGCGTGTGCACAGATAAATTTGCTTGCTGGGCTGCTCAGTCAGCAGGCGTGAAGGGGACGGAGTCATATGTATGCAGACAACCAGTTTAACTTCAAATAAATACAAATGTTGGAGTATGGAGGAGTGGAATTGAGGTTTCAATAAAGGAGAGAGTTTGCCTTTAGAGTGAGCAACTCAGTTCTGGAACTGACAAGGCACCAGTGAACCCTTTGTAGAATTAACCAGTACCTGAAACTCATCTAATTATATCCTCTGCCCTAGGCATGTAACGTCACACGTTACATTTTACAGGATTATAACTAAGATTTCTAAGTCAACACCTAAGACTGTAATGTATTAATGTTTATCATCCTAGGGCATAACTACATAGGAGGCTAATTGTTATTTTTTCTTTACTACAAGTGCATCCCCCCACCTCCATTTTGTCAAGACTGCAGTGAGTAGGGAGATTAAATTGAGCCCCTCCTTTCTCCTCCATGATCATGACAAAAATTCCCCTGTCTGCCACTTAGAGCTTCTCTACATGGGGCTGTTAATTGGCTGTATCTGGTTTCAGTTTCCTCACAGAACTGATAGAATGGGGGACAGAATGGAACCATGAACAACCCCTAGACCAATAGCCAAGGAGTTGAACTATAGTTCCTCAGGACCACATTCTGGAAATGTCCAACCACATATCAGAGACATGGTACAATAGTTTCTCCAAGCCCCATATCAGAAAGATACCATGGCTGATGGTACTGAAAGTGGCAGAGAGGTCCAGCAGAACCGACAGGAATGGGCTGGAAACCTTTCTGGTTTCCAGTGCATTCTTCTTGACTTCTGCGTACAGTTGATCCCTCGCTCCTGCTTCATTCTTTTTATGCCCTACATCTCTGTGATTCTGTCCTTGGGGCTGTCTTCATGAGCAATTTAGTGCAAAGTTAGAGCAGTCTGAATTCTTTCGCGGCAGATGATGTCATCACCAATCCTCTGCCAATCAGACACTTCCCTCTTGAAAAGCCACATTTTCTTAAACTCCTTTTACTCCGACTTTTTTTTTTACTAAAAGCAACTCCCTGGTGGTTTGGATTGGGGCAGGAAACAAGCTTCTCTCATTGGTTGAGCAGCCCCTGCCAGTTTGGTGACGTTCTGTTCTATTCCCCCCACCCCACTCAGAAGTCTGTTCCTTTCAAGCACTGTGTGACCCCTGAAAACCAGATTTTAAAGGTACAGTACACTCGGCTTTTCTTGCTTTGCGTGTCCCTGACGGACCAAAGCCAATTCCCTGAAAATGCAGGTAATACTCCAACACGCTACTCATTCCATTGTCATGAAGATTCCCCCCACCCCCGGCCCAGTTTATTCTCTTCCTACCTAATCATTCCTTCAGTGTTTTCAAAGGAGGAAACTCTTCCTTTTCTTTTCTTCCCTCTGTGTGGTCTTTCCTTTGCAAAAATACAGCTGTTCCTCTCTGTTCCTTCTGCAAAAACTCTGGTCCATGCCCTGGTTATCTCTTGCCTAGACTACTGTGACCTTCTCATCTCTGGTCTTTCATTGACTTACATTGGTCCCCTCTAGGGAAATATGCAGTATACATAACAAAAATATTTGGAGTTTGACAGTAACTCAGGAAATTGATTAGCTTATGTGTTAAGTAGAAAAAAGGCATTAATTACTTCTATAAAGAAAAATGTTACTACTTTAACAGTTCATAGTTAGGAGATTTTTGAGTAATTTCAGAAATTGTTCCCAAATTTCCAGTGTTTGAAATCACTTCTTTATAAATCACAGAACCCAGATTTAGGAAAAACTAGAACATTTTGGGGAATGGTTTCAATACCTAAATTATTGGAGGAAGATACATATGGACTGGATTCTCATGACACAACAACCCAACATGGGCAGCCAGCTATGGGATGTTGTCATGTTGTCTGAACCCAACACATTTTTCACAGGGTGGATTAATTTTCATGAACAAGCCACCCTGAAAACCCATGGCTTGTTGTATGGTTGTTCATACCCATGGTGGATGGTCATGTTGTCTGGACCCAGGAGAGCAATTTTATCATGGGTTAGAGAGATCTGCATATGCTGCTCTTTACGATCTTGCCAGTGCTGCCTTCAGCCTCCCTCCACAGTGACTGCCCCTCCACTGATACTCAAATGGCACTTTGGAGGTACTGTCACTTGTTTGCCACCTTAAAAAAAAAAATCAGTGCTTCAGGAGTAAGCAAATGTGTTTGTAGTTTTTTAAAAATTATTTATCCCTGTTCTTTCACAAGTATGCAAGAGTGCACTTTTGCCTGTCCAATATATGTAGTCTTGCCTTGTCAATGTCCTTGTATGTTACAGCTGTCAACAAGAGCACTGAAGTGGAGTGGATAACATACAAGGAAATTGACAAGGCGAGAATGCAGATAGACTAATTTGCGCACATTTGACAAGGACCGGGGGAAAATAATACTAAGGGACAGGAAGAACTCATTTGCGTAGTTGAGAAGGCCTGAAAAGGGGGAAAATGTGAGAGCAGTAAGTGCTCAAGGGAAGTGGGTGATAATCTTCAAGTGTTCAACTGACACTTGTCAGTATTGTCCTCCCATTCAACACTTTTCCAGATTTTCAGCAAGTCCATAAAGGCTAGATATTGGCTCCCACCCTTTTCATGGTTCCTTTTTGGAGCAGTTACTGCAGTAACCGCAGCAGTAACTGCTTCGTTTGCCAGTTTTTGACATAGACCAGGATGGGGCAATTAGGCAAAAAATAATGGCAGAGCTGTAGAACATGGGAGAATCTAGTGCGACATCCCCAGCAGCTGGCAGTTGCTCCTGCACACTTGCGCAAGAGCAACAGTAAGATTTTTTTTTTTTTTTAAAGGCTGGTGAACAGAGCAGTTAACTGCTCTGAAAAGAGCTACAAAAAGGAAGGGGGAGCGAATATCTCCCCTTTCTGGACTTGCTGGAGACTCAGGGAAGTATTGAATGGGAGGAGGCCACCAACAAGTGTTAGTTCAACATACAAGGACTTTGATGAGGCAAGACTACAGCGAACAGCCAACCCACTGTGGCTTATTCACAGGGTGGCTTAGTGTGACATGAAAATCCACCCATAGTATAGATGAGCCAATCAATTTATGACTGCTATAAATCACTGAAAAGTAGGGATGTTAGAGAAATCTGCCGTGGATTCAAATGAGGCTGGATTCTTTGGAATCCAGCTTCCAGAATCTGCAGCTGATTGGCCCCACTTACCTCTGCTCTGCGAGGATTCTGCATGGGATGGCATTCGGCTACTTGCTCAGCCGGAGCCGTTCTCCTCCGCACCAATTGCCATTTTGTTTTTTTAAAAATGGAGATCAGCAGGATGTGCCCATAGACTTATACGCAAATATAGCCATGAATCTTGCATATAAGCTTATGGACACATAGACTCTATTTTGCGTATAAGTCTATGGGCACATCCTGCCGATCGCCATTAAAAAAAAAAAGAAGCAATTGGCGCAGAGGAGAACGGCTCTGGCCATCCAGGTAAGCGGCCCTCAACCCAGGCAGCTCCACAGAATCCTTCCGGGTGGTGGGGAGGAACGGATCGCTTCCCCACCCTGGGCGGATTCCCCACTGGAACAGATGGTGGGGAATCCATACATTCCTACTGAAAAGTAACAAGTCTTCTGACTAAGATAATTTTACTCCTGAATATTATAAGTCTCTGGGTGATGTTTTAGTTCTTTCTTTAACTGTTAAAATTTCTTTAATAAAAGTTATTAAGGGTGCCTCTTTCTCCTTTCTTCCACTGTTCCCTCTGTGGCCATTTAAATAGCCTGAATGTCTCCTCTTCTCTCTCCTCCCTGCCCCAACCAACTGCAGCTGCAGCTTCTTCCCTGGACAAGACGGCAAGCATGCAGTGCCTGCCACTGATATCTTTCCCAGGTGCCCCTGCTCCCAGATGTCACAACATGTCCGTGATCATGTCACCAAGGTGAGCAGCTACATCCCTCAGTGGTACCTCATACTCATATAAATCTTAGTCCAAACTACTATTAAAATCATTTTAAAAAATTCTCTTCTTCATTCTGTTGAAATTTCTTCATGCAGAGAAAGCTTTTGACACACTAGAGTGGGATTACGTAGCCATCTGCCTTGAACTGTTCAATTTGGGGGACTCCTTTGTTAGATGGATTAAAACCTTTTTGCCTTGTGCAGAAGACTGTTCCACTTGCACTTGGAGCAGTGGGGATGTATCCAACTTCTTCCAATCATCTGCTTCCTCCAACAGCCCCTGTGGCACAGGTCATGCCATTCCATAGGGTCTCCTGACTTTCAAGAACCACTTTTTTTGTGGGAGGAGGCAGGAAACCCTCTTGTTCTATGACAGCATTTAGTGTTCTGTATCCATCCCTATATATACACAGAGCCTGAGTTGATTAAAAAAGTACATGTAATTTTTTTAAAAATTCAGCAGGCTGTATGCTGTTTGTCAACAGTATTTTTTCCTATATGTATGGTGGACCTGCAATTTATATAAAAGAAGCAGAGAAGTTCAAAGGATTGGCAATAGATGTACAAAATTAGTTCCTATGCTGACTAACCTGCAAGAATTTTTACATGAAGTAGAAAAGTTTAACATCTATTTCAGACAGCTTTCAGGATATAGTGCAAAATCCAAAATGGAATTAGGAGTGAACAGTGAGGTGGCCAAGTTTGCTGATGACACCAAATTATTTGGGTTGTTTAAAACAAAAATGGACTACGAAGAGCCCCGAAAGGCTCTCTCCAAACTGAGACAACGGGAATCAAAATGACAAATGAAATTAGATTGAAATGGTTTGATGTAACCAAGTGTAAAGTGGTGCACAAAAAATCCCAACTTCAAGTTTACATTGATGTTATCTGAACTAGCTGTGACTGGCCAAGAAAGAGATCTTGGGGTTGTGGTGGACAGCTCAATGAAAATGTTGACCCAGTGTGGAGCTGTTGTGAAAAAGGAAAATTCCATGTTAGGCGTAGTTAGGAAAAGAACTGAAAATAAAACTGGCAGGGCTCCTCCCACTATTTCAGCAGTTAGAGACACGTGGCATATAATTTCATGCCAACTACAGTTTGATCCATTTTCTCATGCCAAATTGACTTTATGGGAAAATCCCAATTTAAAAATAAGAAAGAAAAAGTTTTTGTGTCAGACCTGGATGGATAAAATGATTTTTACTTTGGATCAATTATTGGGTGCTGATGATGAGTTTTTGCCATTTTTGGCTTTGCGAGATAAATTTGATTTGCCTGCTATAGGTGAATGGCAATACTTGCAACTGCAACATTTGTTAGAATCTAGATTCAGTCCTGCTGCTTGAGCATATTTTGCTGGAGTGCATATTTTGAGGGTGTGCATAGGGCTTTAAAGTGGGAGAGAGAATCACCCCTTCTCTGTTCCAATGTGGGAAGGGTTAACTGGATACAATCCATAATATTAATCTGGAAAAATTGAATGGTTGAGTTCCAAACTTTATGCACCTTCCTTTCTTTCTATCTTTTTTCTTGTTCTTAGGCTTTATAGGTGTAAGAAATGGGATGTTTAATCTGTCCACTGGGAGATGTTATGTTGGGGTAGATGGGTGGGAGTGGGCTATGAAGCTTGTAATTGTTTTTCTAGGGGGAAAAATCAATAAACTTTAAATAGCAAAAGAAGAAGAGTATTGCTAACATAAAGCACGCTAGCAAATTTGCTTGAGCTAAAGGCAAATGTTCAAGTGTCCCTATCTAAGACAGGGATGGGGAACCTCCAGCCCATGTGCTGTATATGGCCCACAGGGGTTCTCCATCTGGTGTGCGTGCTAGCTTTTCCTCCAGTCCCTATGCCCTCTCCAGGCAGGGAAAAGCAGCTGATCAGAGATAAGAGTTTTTCCCTTCTGTGCAGTGACAAAGGGAGCCTTTGTCACTGTGCAGCAGGTTCTAAGAATATCAAGGATCTGTACAGAAATAACTATACTCTGTTTTTGAGAATAATAAAGAAAATCGTAACAGTGTGATCCAGACTAACATTTTCATTATTATGTAGAATTAACAATAATTAAATGAACACTTCAGCAAAAACTACATTTTATTTCATGCAATCCCTTTAATAATACTAGACAAAAAACCCAAAGCATTAAAGTGTGACAGGATGTAATTTCTGAATTTGTCTCAAATAACAGAAAAGCAAGAGTAATATTAAAAACAGGCCAGGATTGCTGGAAGAGGGACAGAACTGGAATTCCTGGGCTAGAATTTCTTACCATGTACTGGCTTATTGGAAAGCCAGTCTGCATATACTCCTAAGGCTGTTATTGTCTGCACACTTTCCTGGGGAGTAAGACCTATTGAACACAGTGGGACTTAGTTCCAAGTGAATACACATAGGATTGTGCTGTAAAGCGGTTGTTGTTTTTTCTTATCACTTTACATGTTCTAGGGCTGGACCTTACCACTGAAAATAGCTGAGCCCCAGTGAACCTGATCTCAAAGGAAGCCCCAAGCAAAGTGCACTCTTCTAGTGTGATCTATGAACTGGTCTGCTGATTGTCAAGGCCAATTCCTGCAGGATATTGACAGCTCTGAACTTAATACTGACTTCATCAGCAAGACTTGGATCAATCCCCAAGTCCATTGTATAGCTTATCAGTTTACACAATCCAGTTTCGTAATTGCTTTAATAAATCCTCTGATTAATTATATAAATCTGAGAGATGGCCGTTCTTGGCTCAGCAATAAAACTATTTGCTTTGATGAGATATTGTACAATTCTAGCTCAGAATAAGGCATGGTACATTAGCATTGTACATCAGCTTAATGGGTATGTAGAGTCATAAAATGAATCAAACAAACAACTGGGGGCATTAGGATGTGTTATGGAATTTGCCACAGTACAGCCATAACATGTGTCATTGAGTAGATGTCTTTTAAAGCTTATTAATGTCTCGCTAGAGCAAGGATGTATATAAGCATGTATTTAACTGCCATGAGGGTGAGAAGCAGCCGGGCAATGTAACATCATAATTATCACCGCACTGATATTACAATACAAGCAGACAAAGGGAGCGATACTGTAAAGCCACACAGCTTAATCTGACATTGGTGTTTATTAGTCCTTTGTGAGGGGACTTTTAGTGTATTGTTGCAAGGACAGCATGCAAGAAAAAAGAAACCAATCAGCAACAAGCCTGAAAAAATGCTTCCTTATGGATGCCTCTACATTAAGCAACCACACCCCCAGCAAAAATCCACATCCAGAGCTTCCTGCTTTCAGTTTCTTTGCGGGATTAGGAAGGGCTCCTTTACACAGCAGACATGTGGTTTGAACTGAGGGAGTGCCTTCCTCCTTCCCTGGCATGTGTGCAAAGGAGGGGGCGGGGACTCTTGTTTTCATAGCTTAACTTCTGGTGTACTATTTTCTTGTAGCCTCCAGGAAACCTCTGACTTACTTCTGAGTAGACATAAAATGTAAGATTGTGCCATAAGTCTGCAACCCTTGGCACACTTATGTGGGAGTAAACCCCATTGAACTCAATGGGACTTACTTCTGAGTAGACATAAGTTCGCCCTGTAAATCTGCAACCCTCAGCACACTTACTTGGGAGTAAGCCCCAATGAACTTAATGGGGTGCTCTGAATCAACAGAGGACATTGCTTCTGAGCTTGGTGGGGTAGGGGATCAGATGCATCTCCCTTCGTTGCAGGGAGGCATTTTACCCTCTTCTCCCTCCAGCTGAGAAATGTGCTCAAGCAGTTACATGGCAGACGCCTGGGAATCGAGGAAAGTCCTTCCTCAGCAAGACTTGAGCGGAGGCAGGAGTTGCAATTGGCGGGTGATTCTTGCCCTTGTGCCTGTCAAAATCTGCTCCTGCAAACCCCGCAGTCCCTCCTCAATGCCTTCTTTCCTGACTACACTCGCAGCAACTGAAAACAAATGCCCACAGCAGGCAGACACAGTGGTTTCTCCTGCTATTGAAGAAATTCACAGGGAGGTCATGGCGCTCCTGTTCCGTGGGCTGGAAAAAATAGCACATTTTTTGCATTTGGGGAAAACACGGGATAGGCTGGGGGAAATGGCGGGAGATGCCCTGGAGGGTAACGGTGTCATCTGAAGAGCCTGCAAACTTCCGTGACAGAGCCATATCAATAGCAGGATAAAAGCTTCGTGTGATGAACCCCTATGAGGGGAGGAAAATCCTTGGTATTTGTATTTACACAACTGGCAGTGCTGCTATCTGTCTTTCCTCCCAGCACACCTTTACACGCACAGCCTCTCTAGCAGTTAACTACTTTCTCTTTTCTATGCAAAACCAGGAACATTCAAACCAGGGCCAGCATCAAGGGTAGGCATGGTCAGGCACCTGCTGAAAGCCCACACCCCAGCAGGGACCCCACTGACCAGAGCGCTCTAGACCTGCTCCTCCTCTTCATCATTGCAACCCCCTTGTTCACCTGCCTCTCACTCTGGCACACACAATGGTGATGGTGAGGAAGAGGAGCAGTAGATACCACTGACTACTTACTCACATGCTCCCTGCCTGTCAAGCAAGCAAGTGGTAGCAATAGAATCATAGAATCATAGAATAGCAGGGCTGGAAGGGCCTACAAGGCCATCGAGTCCAACCCCCTGCTCAGTGCCGGAATCCAAGTCAGAGCATCCCTGACAGATGGCTGTCCAGCCTCGTCTTGAACACCTCCAGTGTGGGAGAGCCCACCACCTCCGTAGGTAATTGGTTCCATTGTCGTATTGCTCTAACAGTTTTCCTGATGTTCAGCCGGAATCTGGCTTCCTGTAACTTGAGCCCATTATTCCGTGTCCTGCACCCTGGGATGATTGAGAAGAGACCCTGGCCTTCATCTCTTTGACAACCTTTCAAGTATTTGAAGAGCACTATCATGTCTCCCCTCAGTCTTCTCTTCTCGAGGCTAAACATGCCCAGTTCTTTCAGTCTCTCTTCGTAGGGCTTTGTTTCCAGTCCCCTGATCATCTCTGTTGCCCTCCTCTGAGCCCTCTCCAGTTTGTCTGCATCCTTCTTAAAGTATGGTGCCCAGAACTGGAAACAGTTGTCCAGATGAGGCCTAACCAGTGCTGAACTAGTTAGGGGAACTACTACTTCCCAGGATTTGGAAGCTATGCTTCTATTAATGCAGCCCAAAAGAGCATTTGCCTTTTTTGCAGCCACATCACATTGTTGGCTTGTGATCGACAACAATTCCAAGATCCTTCTCGCTTGTAGTGTTGTTGAGCCACGTATCCCCCATCTTGTAACTGTGCATTTGGTTTCTTTTTCCTAGGTGCAGAACTTGGCATTTATCCCTATTAAATGTCATTCTGTTGTTTTCTGCCCAGCGCTCCAGTCTATCCAGATCACTTTGAATTTTGTTTCTGTCTTCCAAAGGATTAGCTATCCCGCCCAATTTTGTGTCATCTGCAAATTTGATCAGCATTCCCTGCACCTCCTCCTCCAAGTCATTAATAAAAATGTTGAAGAGCACTGGGCCCAGGACTGAGCCCTGCGGTACCTCTCCCCAGTTTGAGAAGGTCCCAATGATAAGCACTCTTTGAGTCCGATTCTGTAGCCAACTGTGGATCCACCAGATCGTGGTTTCATCTAGCCCACTTTGAGTTAGTCTGCTCATCAGGACATCATGGGCACTTTGTTGAAAGCTTTGCTGAAGTCGAGGTATATGATGTCTACAGCATTCCCACAGTCCACAGGGGAGGTTACCTGATCAAAACATGAGATCAGATTAGTCTGGCAGGATTTGTTCTTGACAAATCCATGTTGGCTTCGAGTCATCACGGCATTGTTTTCAAGGTGCTTACAGATGGATTGCTTTATCGTCTGCTCCAGAATTTTCCCAGGGATTGATGTCAGGCTGACTGGTCTGTAGTTCCCAGGTTCCTCCTTTTTGCCCCTTTTGAAGATAGGGACAACATTAGCCCTCCTCCAGTCATCTGGCACTTCCCCCATCTTCCATGATTTCTCAAAGAGAATAGACAGCGGTTCTGAGAGTTCTTCTGCCAGTTCCTTTATTACTCTAGGATGCAGTTCATCTGGCCCTGGAGATTTGAACTCATTCAAAGTCATTAGGTGTTCCTTGCCCATATGCCTATCGATCTCAAGCTGCAATCCTGCCCCTTCAGCCTGTACTTCACCTTTGCCAGGTGGGTCATAGACCCTCTTTTGGGAGAAGACTGAGCCGAAGTAGGAATTGAGCATCTCTGCCTGTTCTTTATCATCTGTTATCGTTTTGCCATCAATAATGATATAGAGGCTGAAGAGCAACAGCAGCTGGTGACAATGGTGGTGAGAAGGTAGACTCACTGAGGGAGGGGGCTTATTGAAGCTGTTTGCCCAAGGGACCTCAAAGGCCTGAAGCCAGCAATGGTTTGAATCAGTGCCAGCTCCAGGTTTTGGAGGGCCCTTGGGCAAGACACCCTCAATGGGCCCCCTCCTTCAGTGAATCTACCTTCTCACCGCCATTGACACAAGCTGCTGTTGTTCCTCATCCTCTTTCTCATCATTGCTACCACTTGCTTGCTTGCTTGACAGGCAAAGAGTCAGTGATAAAGTAGTCAGTGGTATCTACCAGTCCCCCCCCCCTCCTCCTCCTCACCATCACCATTGTCTGTGCCAGAGTAAGAGGCAGATGGACAAGGGGGTTGCAAGGATGAAGAGGAGGAGCAAGTCCAGAGCACTGTTTTCAGTGGGCCCCTGCTGGAGTGTGGGCCCTCAGCAGGTGCCCAACCATGCCTACCTTTGATGCCAGCCTTGATTCAAACCACACAATCAAACTGAGGCCACTGGGGAAATGGAATACATAGGACAATGGGAGAGATGGAGCAATCTGAACAATTGGAATTGCCCAAGCAACTTAGGAGTAATGGAGGAGCTGTCCAAGGCAACTTAGGAGTAACACAGCAAGCAAGCAAACAAGCAACTAACTAACTAACTAACTAACTAACTAACTAACTAACTGTTATCTTGTTCACACGGAGTACTGCTGAGGGCTCACATGCTGTGACCCATGTGCACCAACCTCATAAGACAGGCTGCATATCATACCCCTTCTTTCTTAAAATCTGTCACCATCCTTCAGATACTCTCTGGTTTGTTGGGTGAAGGAAGCCTGGTGTTAGCCTGGTGTTAGCTTGGGAGAAGAGGCATGGCCAGTTGAAACTGCTGACTTCACTGAACAAATGTAAGCCTGGTTCTCCTTCTCTCCCTTGCATCAAAATGTGTAGCATAAATCAAAAGCCTGACCTGCAGGAGATTATTCCTTGGGCACATAAATTATACAACTGAATCCAAAGGTCCAGTTAAGACAATGTATTGAAATTAAAGGGAAAGGGATCAGAGAGAAAAGCAAATTGTTGTTGTTTTTGCCTTCAGTCTTTCATGTACTCTGCATATAAGTTAAATAAGCAGGGCAACAATATGCAGCCTTGTCATACTCCTTTCCCAATTTTGAACCAATCGGTTGTTCCATGTCTGGTTCTTACTGTTGCTTCTTGACCCTCGTACAGGTTTCTCAGGAGACAGCTAAGGTGGTCTGGTAGGATAGCCATAAAAAATCAGAACATAAGAAGAGCCCTGTTGGATCAAAGCAAAGGCCTATCTAGTCCAGCATCCTGTTTCCCATGGTGGCCAACCAAATGTAGCTAATCTCCAGCAACTGGTATTCCAAGGCAGTATACAGCTATCATGACTAGCAGCCATTGATAGCCTTATCCTTCATGAATTTGACTAATCCCCCTTTAAAGCTGTCTAAACTGATGGCCATTGCCACATCTTGACTAAACAAAGCAGCTGCTACATAGCCTATACCTAAAGCTAGGTTCCACAACCTATGTGTGGAGAGCACAGGCCCCCATCGGTATTTAGTGTAATCCAAAAGTGTGCAAGACTACCCCATTTTTATTCCGTGTAGCCAAGCTGAGGGTGAATGACAAGTTGAGGGAGTCCCTCCAGTCTGAAGTTCACTCTGATTAATGAGGTGAGGTCTTCTGAAGAGACACTCCTGGTAGTACCACACAGGTTGGAGATTTGTTGGAGACCACCAGGACTAGAGCCTTTGGTGTGTTGCCTCTCACCCAAAGTAATGCCCTTCCAGCTGAAATCAGGCATGCATCCACGTTGCTGTGTTTTCTGCACTTCCTGAAAACTTTTCTTTTCAGGAAAGCATTTCCGGACTAATGGCTAAATTCCAGCCACTGTTTTATTGATGATCCTGTTTTTATTATAATGTTTTATTGATGATCCTGTTTTTATTATAATGATTTTGTATTTTAATTTGTTATACACTGCTCTTGATATCTTTAGATGTGGAGTGGCTTATACATCCTATAATAAATAAATAAGTTGGTGAAGACTGTTTGGTGTAAACCTCACCTAGGTAAGAGATGATTGGCAATTATTACTTCCCATCCTTGGAAAGAGAGGTGACAACTGGGGAGTTATTTCCCCTCTGCCACTAGGAAAAAAGAAAAAAGGAGGAGATGCATGCCAGGACTGTCATTAGGAGTTGTCAGTTGTGGTTAATTGAGGGAGTTTAAAGGACTATGCACTGTATGTTCAGCCTGGCATGACACATGCTGATTCATCCAGTTCCTACAATGACATCGTAGCAGTATTGACCCGAAGTCTGCAGAGCATATTGAACAAATTGCAGGGGTAGCATGGGTTGCATCTTCCATGTGTTTGGAAACCACTTCCACCTCCCCAAATGATGACGTATCTTCTACTAGAATTGTCTGGTAGTCCAGCTGCATACCCTCTAGACATAGTCCTGCTGAGACTAGTAATATCCAGACTTGATTACTGCAATGTGTTGTACATGGGGTTGCTCTTGAAAGCTATTGAAAAACATTGATTGGTTCAGAATATAGCGGCCAAATTATTGACTGACTGGCACTGGTCACTTGGAACACGTCTCACCAGCACTAAAAGATCTTCACTAGCTTCCAGTTCATCTCTGGATACAATCATTCAAGGTGGTGAAGTTGACTTATAAAGCCCTTTATAGCTTGGGATCAGGATATCTGAAAGACTGCCTATACCCACATGAACCTGCCCATTCAAGAAGATCTGTGTGAGAAGCTCCACCCTAGTAATGCTGTATTTAGAAGCAAGGTTGGTGTTGACTAGATACAGGTCTTTTCAGTAGTAATGCTCCAGTTATGGAATGCTCTCACCAGACACCCAACTGGGATCAACCCCATTGTCTGTTTGGCTCTGGGGAAAGACCATTTTATTCTCCTGGACTTTAAACTGATCATGTTATTTCTCCCGTGCCTTGTTTTATTACTGCTTTTAATTCTGATTTATTATTTATGTGAATTTTAATGGGTTTTATGTTACTTTGTTGTGTTTTTTTAATGTTTTGTATTGCTTATAAGCTGCCTTGAACATTTTGGCAGTCTAAAGATGGTTTAAATAAAAGGTATCTGATTCTAAACTGGAGTTTCCCACACTTCTCGTTCAACCAGCACTGGACCCTCATGTCTAGTCATGCCCTTAGCTTAGCACATTTACTTGAAGATAAGTATAAGTGACAACTCATCAGTGTAAGTGAGAACTTGGGTCTGGTGTAAATGAAATAGCCACTGCTGTGGTAGAGCACAACTGCATGGAGGCTACTTCCTTGCCATCCAGCTCGAGTGATTTTTTTCATGCTACAGCAATCCATTTGGTTGGAGGCTCTGGGTCAATCTGATGGCCCGCGGCATATGAATGAATTGGTTGCAATCAGAAGGCTCCCACTGTGAGAGGTACCTTAAAGTGGCCTGTATGTGACAGCAGTTTCATTCACATCAGCCCTTAGTTCCACTGAAATCCACAGAGCAAGTAAATAAGTTCAGAATTAAGGTGTTCTCGTTTCACTCTTGGACCTAAATATGTTAGGCCCTGCCTTAAAGACACAATGGGATTCACTCATGAGGAAGTAAGACCAGTATGAAAGCCTTTGAGCTTTAGATGATTTTAAAACAAAGGAATGGGTATTAAAAAAAAGAAGAATGAACAAAAAAAGAAAGGATATCTTGCATGAAGTTTAAACCTTTCTTCCCTGCCTTTTCTTGGTTTTATTTAAACCTCTCTTTGGCTTTAAAGGGCAAATTATGAAGCAGGACTTCTGATGTAATGCAGTCATATTAATAACATAGTAATGTAATCTTTTCACATGGCAATTAAACTGAAAATGAGATGTTATACAAAATGCTAAAAATAGAATAGTCCACTGGCTTGTAATCTAAACCTTAAAATGTCTTCTCTAATTCGACATTGAAAACATTATGTTCCAACTGAATGTATTTTGTATGTCGTTCGCTATGCCATGAATAGCCAGATTTGGCTTTCAGATTTTCTGAATGGCCAAGGAGGTTTTCCTAGCAACATTACTGGAGTTGTATTGTTGAATGGATGGTAGAAATAATGTTGTAATTTTTTTAATCATCAAGTCACACATGGCGATTACTCCAGCTGTACAAATAGCATAGGAATGGACTTTCTTCCTTCTCGGCGTTAAAATTATGCATGCCCGGGAAACACTCATAACAATTGCTTCTTAAGTCACTGAAATATAAAACCATTCAGTTTTCTTGTAAGCAGCTCCTGGCTTCTTTTGATGTGGAAGTTGGATAAGCTTAAATGTGGAGAACTAGTAAAATAATAAAAAGACTCCAGAGGTGTTTATAGATTTCAATTATCTCATGCTTTTCTATCCCAGGATTGGACTAGGTCGGAATGTGTTGCACTCTCAAGTACTACTTGAGTCTAGGCTGCATTTTTATGCTGGCTGGTTTCACATTCTCCAAGACTACTTCTTTGTAGCTGAATCGCCTTAGTGTGGCTAGTGTACAGAGGTGCTAAGGACTACCCTAGACAAAGCAGGCATGCTTCACAAAAGCAAAGGAGCAAAAGGAAACAAAATTGAATCTCTAGCACCCAGCTCCTGAGCAAACAGACAAAACTAACTGATCCCCTCTTGCTCCTCCCATCCAATTACTGTGATCCAGTAGGGAGAATATGGCAACATCAGTTCACACAAATTCTTATACTCTTAATCCCTTCCATACATATAAACCTCACATTCACCAACATTACTTCATTACCAAGCCACCCAGGCAGACTAAGTGTTGGGATGGACCCACCAGCTGCAAAAACCTGCCTTCTTCAGATTTTAATCAGCTAATGAGGGATATGCAAATGGAAAGCTTATGGGATTATGGCTTGTCTAACAGCCGTCCTCCCCACAGTGATACAGTACTAATACAGGTGTTAGTAAACTGGTTATACGGCCCCAACTAATTGAGGTCCATTCATGCTGCGATTATGCTTATGGCCCCATCATTTGTGCCAATGTTTGTGGCCCAATAGGAGCTCTATTAGTACTGTGGTGGGTCTGCCGTGAGCTCTTGGCTGTCAGATATGATGTTAATAAATCCCACTGGTTTCGTATTTATGATGTTTCTTTATTCCCCCCACCCCTGCTTTGCCTGGGAAATTGCCATGCATCAGTCAAAGGAGAATTTAAATAAATGTTCTTTGCCATTTATATGTATTTTTAAAAGATCCTTTATGGGGCCAAGGGTGAACCTTAATAATAATTCATTCAACCTCTGTTTTCCCTTGGTCAGAAGGAGCCAGTTTTTGGTTCTCTAAGGGAATATAGTTGAATTAGTGACACAGAGGAAAAGGAATGTATAAGGTTAAAGAAGAATAACCAATAAACAGTTGGCAGAACATATTAAAATGGGCTGGTTATTTCACTTGCAGAATAAAACTATATTTTCGTTCATGAAGAAGATGGGGGAAGATTTCATGTTGTAGCAGTTTGAAAAATTGTGGCATTGGGCAAATTATTGTGGAAAACACCAGATATTTAACTCAGTGGGTACTGCCAATGACATTGTGCCAGCATAAATCAACGCTTGTGCAATGTAACTAGTTCTTGTTAGGGCAATGGGAAAAAGCAAGTGCTAGTCATGTTGGGCAAGCACTGGTTTACGCTAGCACAACATCATTAGCACTAGCATTTGGGCACAGCTGGATACTACCACATGTTTGAATCACAGGAAGATGTCTAGAAACACATATACAAATATAGGTTGAAGATATGAGCTGTTGCCCTTCAAGTATCATTTAATACAACTTCGACAAAGAGGAAAGCATGCATGATCAATCTGCCTAATCTACAGACTGTTTAAGGTTGCAGTGCCTAGCATATTTACTTGGGCCTATTGAAATATTTGTTTGTTTGGTAGCATTACCTGTATTCTACATTGCAACCATAACGGTCCCCAGAGTAGAGCAGCTTACAATAAAAGCACATTAAAAACAGTAATCAATAAAACAAAAAGACAACTCCATCATTTTTTTAAAAAAAAAGCAGCACCCACTCACCCTCAGCAAAATGTAAAGAATAAACAGAATAAGCAAAGAAACAGCTCTCTTCTTAAGATGCAGTCTCCTACCGGAGGTTAGCTATCATTACAGCTATTTTTGTTTTTTACGCCGCTGCGCTGAATAGTTATATAGAAATACAGCTGAACCATTCCCTCAGATTCTTTAACCATGATGTTTGTCTTCTTCCTATTGATCTTTTTTCTTCTATTTTCCCTTGTATAATGAGTATAATGAGGCGTATTTTTTGCCCTGAATAATATGACCACGGTATTGTAACTTTCTTCTCTTGATGGTCTTTACCAATTCTGTTTGTTTGCTTACTCTGCATCATAGTACATTCCCATTTGAAACAGCAGAGATCAAATTTTAAAAGTGCATTCATGGGTACTTGAAACAAGTTTTCATGTCTGGTATTGGAAAGAGTTGATAATTCCCTATAAGATGCTAAGATCCTCACAGAATTTGCCGGTGTATCCATTCAATTTATGTAACAGAAGTTATATCTTGAAGACTCTGAGAAGTTCTACAGTTGAGCTCTCTGGTGAGGATAGGTGAAGGACAGGTAAATGTATCTTACAGCCCAGTGGGTTTTGATCTGGTCCAGGGGCAGAGCCCAGTAGATAATCTGATCAATTCATCTAAGGTATAGAGCTAAAAAGAAAAAAATGCTAATGGGAAAACCCCCAGCAAGCTTGCCTTTTCCTCTTGTTTTTGCAGCTGGCTCCAAAGCAACAACACAGTCCAGTTTTTTTTTTGGGGGGGGGTGTTTCTAGTTCATTGGTCACTTTGCTCCATGTGCATATAATTTCTTGTGCTCAAGACCTTCGAGCCAAACTACATGTTACATTGATTGCATCATGTGTAGCTGAGGCTTGTCTCTCTCTCTCTTTTTTTTTTTTTTACTCTACTTTAAGCACACTCAGCCCTGATTTGGATTAGGACCACTGCGCTCCAGGAGGTGAGAGTTAAACTCTCCTCCCTGTTTCTCCTCCTGAAATTCCCACCGTGGGGAGGTGGGGTGTAAAAAAAAGCCTCCTTTGATGTCAACAGTGACTTTTTTCTTCTTTTTTAAACCTCCCCCCACCCTATGTGTGTGGGTTTTCAGGAGAAAATGGTACAGCAGAAAAGGTTTAACTCTCCCCTCCTGGAGAGCAGTAGTCCCAATCTGAACAGGGGTCACTCCCATTTACACAAGAATTAAAAAAAAAATACAAGCCTTAGCTACACACTAGACGATTAGCATCCTGTGAAGTTAAGGTGGCTATTCTTGAGCAAAAGAACTTCAAAATGAGACTGCAGTATGAAACCACTGAATTACAATTTATCAAGAAGCTAAATTCCAACAGTTGTGGCTTGAACCAAAATAACTGGTTTTAAAAAATGAACCTAGATGTGTCAATTAGCAAATGTGTGTCAAATATAGAGCAGTATATACACCCTGTAATTAAATAAATAACTGTAAGTGATACACACTGGGACCAAAACTTCACATATACACGGATGGGGTCTGAGCTGGCGGTGACTGATCAGGAAAGGGATCTTGAGATTGCGGTGAATAGCTCAATGAAAATGCTGATGCAATGTGCAGTTGTGAAAAAGGCAAATTCCATGTTAGGGATCATCTAGAAAAGAATTAAAATGAATAAAACTGCCAATATCATAATGCCTTGATGGAAATCTATGGCGTGACCACACTTGGACTACTGTGTATAGTTTTGGTCACTGCACCTCAAAAAGAATATTGTGCAGCTGGGAAAGATGCAGAAAAGGGCAACCAATATTATGAAGAGGCTGAAACAGCTCCCCTCTCTCATAATACTAGAACCCAAAGTGGTCATCCTATGAAGCTGATTGGTGGGAGATTCAGAACAGATAAAAGGAAGCACTTTTTCACACAGCACATAGTTTAACTAGTTTTGGTTTCCATGGTTAAACTATGGAGTTTGCTTCCACAAAGTGTAACAATGGCTGGCAACATGGATGGCTGTAAAAGGGGATTAGACAAATTTATGGAGGATAAGGCTATCAATGGCTACCACTTATGATAGTTATATATTACCTCCAGTATCAGAGGCAGCATGCCTCTGAATATGAATTGCTGGGGAACATGAGCAGAAGGAACCTATTGCACTCATGTTCTGCTTGTGGGTTTCTCATAGGCATCTGGCTGGCCACTTTGGAAACAGAATGCTGGACTATATCAGACCTTTGGTGTGATCCAGCAGGACTCTTCTTATATTCAGTGCCAGGATGTTTGCATTACCTTGTGTTATATTGCTTTGTGAATGGTCATGGCTGAACTTTATGGTTAAGTAATTGTCACTGTCTGTAGTTTCTTCATTTCATTTCCCTCTGACCTCACTGTTTGCAATCCCCCAGCCTCCACCTCCAATCATACCTGCAACTTAGGATAACACATGCATCTGATGAAGTGGACTCTAGTACATGAAAGCTTATGGAATGATATATTTCTTTATCTTTAAGGCACCAGAGTCTTTGTCGTCATTTTCAGTATATCTAAAAGCTGGTCTTTGATCCCTGCTGTGAATTTTGCCCCTTCCTACTGAAAAAGAAAGAAAAGGAAATCTCTTTATTCTCCCACTGAAACCTAAAATAGCATCCCTGATAAGTGACTTTACTGTGGATTGTACATTCTTTTCCGCTGCACTACATCTTCATGCCTTTGACTATGCTGAGAAAAAAATATACAAGATTCCCCCAGTAGTGCTTCTGTTCATTGGACAGTATCCAATTCGATACTACCACTAACAGAAATTACATTGCACTAGTGTAAGGAACATATTGTGAAACACCAATAGCATTTTCTGGGGCGTCAGATTTCTCTGGAAAACACATTGCCCCAGCAAATGCTATTAGAGTTGTGCTAGAGGTCACTTACACTACTGCAATGTAATTTACATTAACAATAGTGTGTGGGTTCACTCCTGGGCCCTCTACTCTTCAACATTTTTATTAATGACTTGGAGGAAGAGGTGGGGAAAATGCTTATCAAATTTGCAGATGAAACAAAATTGGTGGGATAGCTAATGCCTTAGAGGACAGAACCAAAATTCAAAACGATATTGATAGGTTAGAAAACTGGGCAGAAAATAACAGAATGAAATTTAACAGAGACAAGTGCAAAGTTCTTCATTTAGGAAAGAAAAATCAGATGCACAGGTAGGAGATGGGGGATACCTGGCTTGACAGTAGTACCAGTAGAAAGGATCTTGGAGTTGTAGTAGATCACAAGCTGAATATGAGCTTTTCTTTATGAGGCATTTATTGTGCACTTGTCATTCCCTACTCGTAGTTGTTTCCAGGTTCTTTAGAAGATGTATTGACCCTCCAGTTTTGCTTCTGTTTGTTATCAGCTCTTTCAGCAAGTTTTTTTGGATCAGAAAAAATTGGGTATTATTTCTGATGCTGGGAAAAACAAACAAACAAACAAACAAACAAACAAACACTGTTTCTACTTGTGTATTTGCACTATTCTGCTATACCACAATGCCACCTAAAGGTTAAGCAGGAGAAAAGCAGGAAAGGAGATGCTCCTCATGTAGTGTTCGGATCTCAATTCTGCAACAAAACCAAAAGTAGATGCAACAGATAAACAGCCTTGTGTAAAAAAAAGCCCTATGAATCAGCAGTGTGATGTGGCTGCAAAAGAGGCAAATGCAATTTTAGGTTGCATTAATTGAAGTATAATTTCTAAATCATGGGAAGTAATAGTTCCACTCTACTTTGTGCTTGGCAGACCTCACCTCAAATGCTGTGGCCAGTTCTGGACACCACACTTTAAGAAGGATTCTGATAAATTTGGAACAAGTTCAGAGAAGGTCAACAAAGATTAACAGGGGACTAGAAATTAAGTCCTATGAGGAAAGACTGAAGGAATGGGGTATGTTTTGCCTTAAGAAGAGAAGACTGAGGGGGAATATGATAGCATTTTTCAAGTACCTAAACAGTTGTCACACAAAAGAGGACCGTAGCCTGTTCTCTGTCATCAAAGACTGTAGGACACGAAATAATGGGCTTATTTATTTATTTATTTATTAAATTTATTAATCGCCCATCTGACTGGTCACCCAGCCACTCTGGGCGATGTACAACCCACCATAAACAATTTAAAACAATAAAATTTTACCATAATTTTTTTTTAAAAAAAATACCCTAACCCACCCCAAATGCCTGCCTGAACAACCACGTTTTTAATGCACGACGGAAGCTCATTAAAGAGGGGGCATGACGGAGTTCCCTAGGGAGGGAGTTCCACAGAGTGGGGGCCACCACAGAGAAGGCCCTCTCCCTCGTCCCCACCAGTCTAGCTGTCCTGGCTGATGGGACAGACAGAAGGCCATCCGAGGCTGATCTTGTTAAGCGGCCTGTCTGGTGTTGCTGGAGGCGCTCCTTAAGATAGGCTGGGCCGGAACCATATAGGGTTTTAAAGGTCAAAACCAACACCTTGAATTTGGCCCGGAAAACAACTGGTAACCAGTGCAACTCCTTCAGCACTGGAGTGATGTGATCTCGCCGGCGGCTGCCTTTAATCAGGCGAGCCGCCGCGTTCTGTACCAGCTGCAGTTTCCGAACCGTCTTCAAGGGTAACCCCACGTAGAGCGCATTACAGTAGTCTAAACGAGAGGAGACCAGGGCATGTACTACCGATGGGAGCAGATGGTCGGGAAGGTAGGGGCGCAGCCGCCGTATCAGATGGAGTTGATACAGCGCTGTCCAGCTCACAGCTGACACCTGAGCCTCCATGGACAGCTGGGAGTCCAAAATGACCCCCAGGCTGCGGACCTGGTCTTTCAAGGGTAGCTGTACCCCATTCAACACCAGGTCAACATCCCCCAGCCTCCTCTTGTCTCCCACCAAAAGTACCTCGGTCTTGTCAGGGTTGAGCTTCAGCTTATTCCTCCCCATCCAGCCACTCACCGTCTCCAGACATTTGGACAGGGATTCTACGGCCAACCTTGGTGAAGATTTGAATGAGAGGTAGAGCTGAGTGTCATCCGCATATTGATGACACTGCACCCCAAACCTCCTGATGATAGCCCCCAGTGGCTTCACATAGATGTTAAATAGCATCAGGGAGAGGATGGAACCCTGTGGCACCCCACAAGTAAGTGGCCACGGGTCCGAAACCTCCTCTCCCAGTGCTACCCTCTGGTACCTGCCAGAGAGGAAGGACCGGAACCACCGCAATACAGTGTCTCCAATGCCCAACCCCTCCAGGCGGTCCAGGAGGCTTCAGATACAGGAAAGCAAATTTTGGTTGAACATCAGGACAAATGTCCTAACGGCCAGAACACTCAAGCAATGGAACCAACTGTCTAGGGAGGTGATGAGCTCTCCATCGCTGGAGGTATTCAAGCAAAGACTGGACAGCCATTTGTCAGGGATGCTTTAAAATGGATTCTTGCACTGAGCAAGGGGTTGGTCTCAATGGCCTAAATGGCCGCTTCCTATGCTATGATTCTATGGTAGTGTTGAACTGGATACTACCCAATGATGACTCCATTTGTCATTCTTTTAACTCACCTCATATCTCAACTTTTGTTATCAGGAACCTATAGTTGAAGGAGGATATTCAAGGCAAGACGATTTAGGCTGCAGTCATATACAGAGTTACCTGGGAGTAAGTCCCATTGAACGCAGTGGCGCTTACTTCTAAATAGACAAGTATGGGGTTGCACTGTTAGGCACTTAGCTCCCTTAGATACAGTTGAGAAATATGACTGCCCCATGTTTTAGTTGGGAGAACAAAAACAAAAAACGAGGAAAAATACATTTTCTCTAAAACACTGTTTAACGAATTTCATGAAACAGCAGAAAGTGGGGGAAAGTGACAATGTGAAGTGTTACCTTTAGAAAATCCTACGGTCAATCAGACTAAAAGCATACTTATGGGTCGGATAACACAACAGACCACTGTGGCTTAATTTACCAGGAGGGGTTGTCATGTTGTGTCAGGTGCCCATAGGCAATATTTTTGCATGGTGCCCACAGTGCTCGGCTTGTGTGTCATGCAAACCCAGGTGGCAGGGGTTGTTTCAGGGTTAGAAAACCCTCAAATAAACTATGGCTTTGAACAACCCCTGCTGCCTGGGTTCACATGGCATGACAGACCCCGTGGGTAAATTAAGCCATGGTGGGCTGTTATGACATGCAAACAGGCCCATTGTATGCATTCTACAGGGAGGTTATTAAAGAGGAATCCCTCCCACATAGTGGTAGACAGGGTCAACGGTTAACTACTCACCAACTCTGAGGACAAAGTATTATTCAAAATTAGGTACTTAGAATATTTGCTGCAGGACTCATCCATTAGCCTGGTTTGGAGTCAGTGTTTCCCAACAGGGAAAGTATTTAGAGAGTGGGGAAAGAATCTGGAGATAAAAGAACTGAAGAATATTCTACAATCTCTTGTCAATGTATAAAATGAAAAGTACCATTAGTGGCTAGACCTGTTTTTTTAAAAACAAACAAACAAACAAAACAAAATGCAACAATATCTATTTTTTCTCCTCAGGGGAGCTTAATGAGCTTGTTTGCAGCGCTCTTCATGAACAGACTTTAAATCAGACAAGCCTAACCAATATGTAACCTAAATCTTTTGGTCTTCCTTTCTTTCAGGAATTATCAGCATATGGGGAGAAAAACAAGATGGGGGAAAAGCTTCCTTTTAAAAAATTTCTGGGTGCTCCTGCTGTGTAGTGCCCTCACCTGACTGGGAAGGGAAGGGACGAGGGGGAATGTGTTTTGATGGGGGTGTTGGTGGGAATGACCAGGACTGGAATAGTGCTCATTTGGGGGAGGGTTGCCCACCCTTTGGGGCATGTTGGTTTGAAAAAATGATCCAAGATCTTCTGATTTTGGGTGGAAGAGCTCATATCAATCCTGAATTAGACCAGGGAGAGCTTTGGGGAAATCATGCATCCATCCATCTATCCATCCATCCATCTATCCATCTCTCTCTCCCTCCCTCCCTCCCTCCCGATGATTACAAGGCCAGAAAACCTCCGAAATGGCAAAATTAAAAAAATGCCAATCCTATGTATTTTTCCTTAAAGAATCCACACAACACATTCCTGCAGTAAAAACAATTTTAATACTCCATGGGGTCACGAAGAGTTGGACACAACTTAACGACTGAACAACAACAACAACAACAACATGTAAACACCAAATATAGACATAGCTGGTCCCCCTATGGTGCCTTAGAATGTTACTCGGGAATTCTTTTAGCATAGCATTGTAAGCATATGAAAAGTTTTGGAATTCTAACCTAAGCAGTCAGTGAAGTCTCTAAAAAGAAGATAATACAAAGCTTTTAAAAGAACAACAGGATTCAAGGACTGACCAAACAGAGATAAGTTCCTCTGATCTTAACAAATAATTTAAGCTTTTCTTTCTCTCTCTCTCTCTCTCTCTCTCCCCCCCTCTCCCCCGCCCTTATATTTTGTTTTCTAGAAGGAAACCTCTACTGCACTGGATCTCCTATAAAATATTTAATTTCTAAAGAATCACAATAAAGGTCATAAATGGAAAATGGAGTCTACATTTTACACTTGAGGCTTGGATATACTAAGAAATCAGTAAATATTTTGGCACTGGCGCACTTTTGGGTATGTCTGTGCATCCATAAATAACACACATTTGTGATCAATGCTGTATCACTTTCTTCATACGAATAACACACACAGCAGGATTAGGAAAGGCATGTCAAACTTTTGATGTATTGATCCCGCTGTCATAGCTGCCAACCATTGTGAAAGAAAAGCCATTCATACCTAGAACTGCCACATCACATTTTTCATGTAGTTGGTAGAATTTTCAGAGGAACTGACAACCATCTCTTAACCTGATCATAGAATTATAGAGTTGGAAGGGACCTTGATCATATTTTAAAGTGGTGAAAAAGGAACACTAAGGCTATACTCCTGTATGTGGGAATAAGCTTAATTGAAATAAAGGAGGCTTACTTCTGTGTAGATATGTATAGGATGGCACTGTAATTCTGCAGCCCTATGCACACTTACCAGGGAGCAACTCTCATTCAACTTATGAAGATGTATTTTATTTCAGTCTTTTATTTCAGAGTCTTCTAGGCTGCTTTTCCAAATATCCCCCCCCCCCCGGGCAATGTACAAATACAATAAAATCATTTTAAAACAAATATCAATATCAACATTTAAAATAATAAAACAAAGATGTACCATCATAAATTCTAAAACCATTATGCATAACCGTTTAAAAACAACAAGCAACTTCAGAGACATTAACCTACACTATTTAACTAAAAGCAGACAGAAATAAAACTGTATCTTGGGCCCACCTAAAAGAAAATAGGGAAGGAGCTATACATACATCTTGGGGGAGGGAGTTCTATAAATATGGGGCCACCACTGAAAAGGCTCAGTCTCTCTTGTCCACTAATTTAACTACTCCTCCCATATGAGCCTGCCTCTTCTGGAGAGGGCCTTCTTTCAAGATCACTGCCTTTAGAGGTGCATTTGGTGGCAACCTGAGAGAGGGCCTTTGCGGTAGCCACTCCCAGGCTGTGGAACCCCTACCCAAAGGAGGCTAGGTTCGCTCCCTCTCTGCCATCCCTCTGCCAGCAGTCAAAGACCGCTTTATTCAAGAAGGCCTTTGGCTTGTAAGTGGGTCTATTGCATTGGGTGCTGTTTTTCATTCTTTATCCCCCCCCTCCGTAATTGTGGTGTAGTGGTGAATGTGTTGAACTGGGAGCCAGGAGATCCAGGTTCTAGTTTCCACTCGGCCATGGAAGCTCACTGGGTGACTTTGGGCCAGTCACAGATTCTCTGCCCAACCTACCTCACAGGGTTGTTCTTGTGAGGATAATATGGAGAGGAGGAGGATAATGTAAGCCGCCTTGGGTTCCTTGCAAGAGGAAAAAAGTCAGGATATAAATGTAATAAATAAATAAATAAATATTTGTGTTTTGATGTATTGTTTTATTGTTTTAATCCATTTTAATTTTGTAAGCTGTCTTGAGTGCCATTTTTTGGGTAGAAAGGCATGGTACAAATCTAATAAATAACAAGAACAATAGCAGCAATGGCAAGCATATGAGCAGGGCTGCTGTTGCTTATCTCAGTGCTCAGGCAGATTTTTATGGGTGTAGGCAGTCTTTTAAGTAACTCGGTCCCAAACTCTTTAGGGCCTTAAAAGTTAATACCTGCACTTTGAATTGGGCTTGGGAGTGAATAGGAAGCCAGCGCAGCTGATTCAGGATTGGTGTAATACAGTCCAAGTGCTCACCCCCAGAAGCATGTGGGCTGCTAAATTTTGCACTAGCTGAAGCTTATGGATCACTTTCAAGGCAGCCTCATCTAAAGTGTATTACTATGATCTAATCTGAATCTAACCAGGGCAAGAGTAACTGAGGCAAGATCTGTGTCCAGGTAGGGTTGCAGCTGGTGTACAAGTCTAAGCTGATATAAGGCACTCCTAGCCACAGATAACACTGGGTCCAAGAGGAGCCCTACGTTATTTATTTATTTATCGCATTTATACCCCGCCTTTTTTCCTCTTGCAAGGAACCCAAGGCGGCTTACATTATCCTCTTCCTCTCCATTTTATCCTCATAACAACAACCCTGTGAGGTAGGTTGGGCTGAGAGTCTGTGACTGGCCCAAAGTCACCCAGTGAGCTTCCATGGCCGAGTGGGAAATAGAACCTGGATCTCCCAGCTCCCGGTCCAACACTCTTGCCACTACACCACACTAGCTCTCTTGATCTTTCAGACAGAGTGCAGCCCCATCCAGAACTGCCTTATTTCTGGCTAACATACCTAGGATTGTTCTCTATATTTTATCACATTTGTAAACTCCAAAACATATAGTGTGTTTTTTTTTTAAATCTTGAAATAAAAATTGTTTACATTTACTTTTTAATTTTTGGAATCTTTGTTGTTGTTCAGTCGTGTCTGACTCTTCGTGACCCCATGGACCATAGCACGCCAGGCCTTCCTGTCCTGCGCTCTCTCCCGGAGTGTGCTCAAGTTCATATTCATTGCATTGGTGATGCTATCTAGCCATCTCATCCTCTGTCGTCCCCTTCTCCTTTTGCCTTCAGTCTTTCCCAGCATCAGGTTCTTTTCCAGAGAGTTTTCTCTTCGCATTAGGTGGCCAAAATATTTCAGCTTCAGCTTCAGTATTTGTCCTTCCAATGAGCACTCAGGGTTGATTTCCTTTAGGATGGACTGATTTGACCTCCTTGGCTTAAATAAATATATAAAACTACTATCATTCAAAAGGAGTAAGATAATAGGAACTATGCTCTTGCCCTAGGAAAAAATATCCAACAATCCCTTTCAAGGGGACACGTCATGGTAATTAAAGAGAAGAAGATGTAGCTTTCGACTATTCAACTCAGTCCTTGGCATCTCTACTCAGATGTAAATCCCACTGAGTTAAACTTACTCTTTTGGTATGTGTACTTATGATGTATGTGTACTTACAGCCTTCTCAAAATTGTCCTTATAACAATTCAGAAGGCATGAAATACCCTACTGCTGTCCCTTTGAATTGCCAAAAGAAATAATCCCTTTGAATTGCCAAAAGAAATAATTCAGGTTATTTTTGTTTGCATAATCCAATATCTGCCAAAGATAATCAAAAACGAGTAGAAGGATTTTTAATCTTCTTCTACTAAGATTATGCTTACTGCCTAACAATGCTTCAGCCTTTTTACATCACCTTGTATAAGGCAAATTAATACTGAAAGTAACTGCGCCGTAGTAACATAGATCTGTGTGATATTTTATCATTTTTCAATTAAAATCTGAAGACCCTAATGCAACTGGGCTCTAATTTGGAGAAAGACAGGCTAGAAATGAAATGAAATAAATATAAAGAAAAGATTTCCAGGTGGAGACAGTAGACTTGCTGCTACTCCACAGCACACGAGGTTAAACAGTTTTATGCTGTGCTCAGGAGTAGTAAACTCTCATTCATTTCTCCCCACCTCCTCTCATAAACAAGACGTTGGGAAATCTCTTCTCCCAATTCCCTGCTCTAAGTCTTAAGTCACTCAAATTGGGCATTTGTGACTGGCTCCTAAGAAGATTAGTAAACCAGATGACCCAAACAGCAGTGGCACCAATTAGCCACCATTCAATATTAATAAACAGTACGATGATAACAAATAAAAAGATTGATTCTTCAGATGCAGGAATCATTTTAATTAATTTAATCCTTGCTGAAAGATCAGCTGTTCCCAGTCCTGCTTGCCAGCGGGCTCCATTTGTCCCTACCTCTCCCCATCACCTAAAGCAAGTGAATATGATCAGTAGCCGGCACTTAGGGAACAATAAGAAACAGATTGTACTGTCAGGCTTCATTAAAGATCATCATTAGTATTCCAATTTGGAAACAGTCAATCTATCCTAACCTTTTACCCATTCTTTTGGGTTGCTTTTGTGAAGTTTGGTTCAGCTGCTGGACGTAAAAAGATGGGAAGGGGGCGGGGGATACCATCTTGAGATTTAGAGGGATGGAAGGATCTACTTGATGCCTGTCAGTTGAAAGCTTACTGATGAAGCTCTGGGGATATAAATATTATGCAACTATTTTTTAAATGATATCATGTGTGCAGCTGCTTGTGGCTCTGCGAGATTTTATGGGCAATGAAACTTTCTGAGGCAACCCACTTCATCATTATATATGGGACAAAAGATGACATGGTGCCTTCTTGTATTTCACTGCAGAGTTTTCTCAGGGTTGGAGAGCCGGAGGCTGTGGTGAGCTGGGCAGTGGAGGCTGGTGGCTCCAATGTCAGTGGGGTGGTGAATCTGCTCCTTGTTTCAGTCAGAACTCTAAAGGAGTTATCCAAGGTGGTGAGCACCTTGGATAGCTCCCTTAGGGTTCTGACTGTTTCTAATTGCTAAGCACCTAGGATAGCTCCTTTAAAGTTCTGTTTCTGACTGCTAAGCACTTTGGATAGCTCCTTTAAAGTTCTGTTTCTGACTGCTAAGCACCTTTGATAGTTCTTTTAGAGTTCTGACTGCTGAGCACCTTGGATAGCTCCTTTAGAGTTCTGGCTGAGACCCAGGGCAGATCCACTGCCCCACTGACATCGAAGCTACCAGCCTCCACTGGGCTGTCTGTATTCCATTTTGACCTTGCTGCAATGGGCATTTTGAGTAAGTTGCAAGAGAGATGGCACAAGATGTGGCCGGAGATAGCAGATCGAGATGTGCACTCCCAGCTGCAGTGCCAGGAAAAAACAGGGTGACACAACCTCATCTAAAAGGATATGGATTGCATTGGATGCCTTGCATAGGGATGAACATCTACATTGGACCTGCATACATGCACACTCTCCAGTCTTGGAAGGGGTCTGTGTGTATGTGTGTGTGTGTGCATGCGTGCCCACAGAAGCCTGCTTCCATGTGTGCATTCCCTTTTCTGAATAGGGACAAACATCTGTAAAATAACTTTGCTCAAGGACAAAAATAATGTAAAGAGCAGATGAAAGATAAATATCAATAGCAAAGATGAAATAATGTGACTCTTTACTGCTGGTGAAATCAACCTAAATATACTGGGCAGAAGCCAACATTACACAACTGGAACCCCAGATCTTCCACTTACTGGGGACCCTGTTTTGCGCAATTGTGCTGGAGACGGGGAAGGACCAGCTGGGGCCTTCTTCTGCGTAGCCATGCTGCAGACTGGGAAAGCCCTCGGGGATCAATCAGCAGCACTGACTGGTTCCCGGTGGGGGTGGGGGTGGGGGTGCGGTGTACCTAGGGGGCAAACGTAGTGGGAAAATTCCCTCTCTGGTTCACTCTTGGGATATATACTGAAAGCCCCCACATGGCTCCCTCCAGTGTTGTCAGCTTCCGCTCCCGCCCTCCTCGATTATTGCTGTGGACCACAGTTAGTTGCCAGGGCTGGGGAAGGATTTTGCCTTCCACACAGCGATATGGTTACATGGATCACTGTGGCAGGTATGGGTGTGTTGCTTCTGTCACAATTTCATCATGGTGGGCATTGGGCCAGGCCCATTTCAGGGGCGCAGGCGGTGATGGGGTAAGCCCCCCCCTTGCAAAGAGAAGTCCACATAGGGGACATTGGGGGTGGGAGCATAAGCCTCCAGCCCAGCTCGGGGGCTGGATGCTGTTTGCCACACATCCAGGTTGCAGAAGGGAGTGACCCACATGATTGGCCCATGCCATGGTGGAGCTCCCCAAATTTCCTGCCGCCCTCTATGTTACCCCAGCACATGGGCTGGGGTGGAGGATCAGTCAGCTCTCGGGCTGCTCCACTACCAGATCCATGCCCTATATTTATTTTTATTTATTTATTTAAAACATTTCTATCCCACCCTATATTGTTAAGACCTCAGGGCGGCATACAGATAAAATCAATGTAAACCGTATAAAAAATAAATAATTTAAACACCTAAAAGCATATTAAACTATTAAACAAGCTAAAACCAGTTAAAATCTAAGACAGTTAAAAGTTATGTGCTCGGGAATGCATTTAGCCCTCAAAGGCTTTGGTAAAAAGCCATGTTTTTACTTGGTGCTGAAACGAGACCAATGTCTGCGCCAACTGGGCCTCCAAGGGGAGAGCATTCCACAACCAGGGTGCCACAGCAGAGAAGTCCCTCTCCCACCATAGTGTATGTCTCATACTGGTGGGTCGCAGAGGAGGGCCTCTCCAACAGATCTCAGTTTTCAGGCAGGCACATATAGGGAGAGGCGCTCCCTCAGATATCGAGGGCCCAAGCCACTTAGGACTTTAAATATCACCAAAACCTTGAATTCCTATCAGAAGCGTTTTGGCAGCCAGTGCAATTCCTTTAAAACCGGTGTTACGTGGTTTTTATGGGGTGTTCCGGTCAGCAGTCTAGCTGCTGCATTTTGCCCTAGCTGCAACTTCCAGATCGTCTTCAAGGGCAGCCCCATGTAAAGTGCATTGCAATAGTCTAATCAGGAAGTTACCAGCGTGTGTACTACTGTGGCTAGGTTATCCCTGTCCAGGAAAGGCCGTAGCTGGCAGATCAGCTGAAGCTGGCCCCAAGTAGTCTGGGCCACGGAGTCCATCTGGGGCTGCAGTGACAGGGATGGATCTAGGAGTACTCCCAAGCTACGCACCTGCTCCTTCAGGGGGAGTGCAACCCCATCCAGGACAGGTCGCTTACCCAGTTCCCAGACTCGGGAACCACCAATCCACAGAGCTTCCGTTTTGTCAGGATTTAGCTTCAGTTAATTGGCCCTCATCCAGCCCATTATCGCCTCCAGGCACTGGTCCAGCACCTTCACTGCCTCAGCCGACTCCAACGACAAGGAGAAATGGAGTATCATCAGCGTACTGGTGACACCCCACCCAAAACCCCTAATGACCTCTCCCAATAGCTTCATATAGATGTTGAACAGCATGGGGGAGAGAATACAACCCTGTGGCACCCCATACCTTAATAACCATGGCGTAGAACAGGAACCCCCCAACACCACTCTCTATAACCAATAAAGTTGGTTGTAACCAATAAAGTTCTGGTTATTTATGACCTATTTGTGACTCTTTACACGTAAGAAAACCCCCACAGTCTTCCCTTCTGGAGCCTTCCCGCGTTTACCACCAACTCCCAGACAGCGACCATGTGATTGCTGAGAGGGGAAGCCTTGAATTTTCAAGGTTCCATAGAACTGAATGAAACAGCTCCATCTAGTGGCTGTTTTAATCATGTAACATTCCAGGTTAAAAAGATGGCTCATTAGTTCTGGATCTTTTGGGGTGTTTCTACATTAAGCAACCCCTCCCTCCCCCCGCAAAAATTCCACATCCTTTCCAGATCTTCCTGCTTTCAGTTTCTTTGAGGGATTAGGAAGGGCTCCTTTACATGGCAGCCATGTGGTTTGAACTGAGGGAGTGCTTTCTGCCCTCCCTGGCATGTGTGCAAAGGAGCGGGGGGGGGGGGGGGAGTCTTGTTTTCGTAGTTGTTTCTGGTGTGCTGTTTTCTCGCAGCCCCCAGGAAACCTCTGACTTACTTCTGAGTAGACATAAAATGTAAGATTATGCCGTAAGTCTGCAACCCTCAGCACACTTACATGGGAGTAAACCCCATTGAACTCAATGGGACTTACTTCTTAGTAGACCTAAGATCACCCTGTAAGTCTGCAACCCTTGGCACACTTACTTGGGAGTAAGCCCCACTGAACTTAATGGGGTGCTCTGACTCAACAGAGGACGTTGCTTCTGAGCTTGGTGGGGTGGGGGATCAGATGTGTCTCCCTTCATTGCAGGGAGGCATTTTACCCTCTTCTCCCTCCAGCTGAGAAATGTGTTCAAGCATTTACATGGCAGAGACCTGGGAATTGAGGAAAATCCTTCCTCAACAAGACTTGAGCGGAGGCAGGAGTTGCAATTGGCGGGCGATTCTTGCCCTCGCACCTGTCAAATCTGCTCCTGCACGCCCCGCAGCCCATCCTCAATGCTTTCATCATCCTTACCATGCATGCCCCAAGCAACTGAAAACAAATGCCCACAGCAGGCAGACACAGCAGTTTCCCCACTATTGGAGAATTTCACAGGGAGGTCATGGCGCTCCTGTTCTGTGGGCTGGAAAAAAATAGCACATTTTTTGCATTTGGAGAAAACACAGGATAGGCTGGGGGAAATGGCAGAGATGCCTTGGAGGGTAACGGTGTCATCTAAAGAGCCTGCAAACTTCCGAGAGAGAGCCATCTCAATAGCAGGATAAAAGCTCCATGTGATGAACCCCTTTGAGATGAAATAACCAGGAAATACCTCTGGATGTGCCCTGGAGGTTGACGATGTCATGAAAAGGCCCCGCAAACTTCTGTGAGTGAGCAATCTCAATAGCAGGATAAAAGCTCTGTGTTGAGGAGCCTTCAGTATCTTTGTTGCCCTCCTCCCACCCTCCTTGCTTCTCCCTGTTCCTAAGAGCTGCTGCTGGCACACACAGCAGATCTTGCTTCACCTCTGCTCTCCAATACAGCCCCCTGCACCCCCAGAAAATCTGCTCCAGATGGTTCCCCACCCTATAGAACAGATTTTGAGGTTTTGCAGAGGGCTGTAGACACAGAGAGAACCATCCCCCTCCTAGTTCTGCTGACGGAAGCAGTTCTGTCCGCAGGAGAACTAAACTGGATTTTACCACCACATTTGTGCATCCCAAATATCTTAATCTAAATTAAGGCTCAAATCCTAAGCACATTTACGAGGGACTAAGCCCCCATTAAACACAGTTGGACTTACTTCTGAGTCAACATCAATAGGACTGCACTGTATGTGTGGCACTTTTGAAAGTCACTGGAGTTTTGTTTCTCCAGTGACTCAGATGTAGAATTAGACTGGGCAAAAAAAAAAGGGGGGGGGCGATTAGATCTAGACAAAGGCTGCAATCCTATACACCTTTGCCTGGGAGTAAATTGCATTGAACTCAGTGGGGCTTACTTCTGAGGAGATATGCCTAGGATTGCACTGTAAATTAGGATCCAGATATACATCAGCAGAAGACATTCTGATGGAAATGCTATTCGACAATTCCCCATCTGGCAATCTGCAATTCCCAGTTCAGTGATATTCAGAAGACTAAGCACAATAGGGACTTAACACAAGCATGTACCCTGAAATGTTGTCAAAAGATTACATAAACAGAAGCACACCACTAGATTTCCATTCTCTTTTTGCATCGAAGAAACTTCCACTAAATCAGGAAAAGCCAACCCATGTATGTATATATGTGTGCTCACACATGCACTCACCATTAACATTTGTTAATATTGATGGTAATATTTTATTGTTATTTTAATATTATGATAAGCCACTTTGGAATTTGTAATTGAAAGCTGGGGTTGTTGTTGTTCAGTCGTTCAGTCGTGTCCGACTCTTCGTGACCCCATGGACCATAGCACGCCAGGCCTTCCTGTCCTGCGCTCTCTCCCGGAGCGTGCTCAAGTTCATATTCATTGCATCCGTGATGCTATCTAGCCATCTCATCCTCTGCCGTCCCCTTCTCCTTTTGCCTTCAGTCTTTCCCAGCATCAGGGTCTTTTCCAGGGAGTTTTCTCTTCGCATTAGGTGGCCAAAATATTGGAGCTTCAGCTTCAGGATCTGTCCTTCCAATGAGCAGTCAGGGTTGATTTCCTTTAGGATGGACTGATTTGACCTCCTTGCAGTCCAGGGGACTCGTAAGAGTCTTCTCCAGCACCACAGTTCGAAAGCATCAATTCTTCGGCGCTCAGCCTTCCTTATAGTCCAGCTCTCACAGCCATACATTACTACTGGGAAAACCATCGCTTTGATTAGACGGACCTTTGTCGGCAAGGTGATGTCTCTGCTTCTTACTATGCTGTCTAGGTTGGCCATAGCTTTCCTCCCAAGGAGCAAGCGTCTTTTAATTTCATGGCTACAGTCACCGTCTGCGGTGATCTTGGAGCCCAAGAAAGTAAAATCTGTCACTGCTTCCATTTCTTCCCCTTCTATATGCCAGGAAGTGATGGGGCCAGATGCCATGATCTTAGTTTTTTTAATGTTGAGTTTCAAACCAGCTTTTGCACTCTCCTCTTTCACCCTCAACAAGAGGCTCTTGAGATCCTCTTCACTTTCTGCCATTAGGGTGGTATCGTCTGCATATCGGAGGTTGTTGATAATTCTCCCAGCAATCTTAATTCCGACCTCTGATTCATCCAACCCGGCATTTCTCATGATGTACTCTGCATATAAGTTAAATAAGCAGGGTGACAATATGCAGCCTTGTCGTACTCCTTTCCCAATTTTGAACCAATCGGTTGTTCCATGTCTGGTTCTTACTGTTGCTTCTTGACCCTCGTACAGGGTTCTCAGGAGACAGGTAAGGTGGTCTGGTACTCCCATCACTTTAAGAATTTGCCACAGTTTGTTGTGATCCACACAATCAAAGGCTTTAGCGTAGTCAATGAAGCAGAAATAGACGTTTTTCTGGAATTCTCTTGCTTTCTCCATGATGCAGCGAATGTTGGCGATTTGATCTCTAGTTCCTCTGCCTCTTCTAAACCCAGCTTGTACTTCTGGTAGTTCTCGGTTCGCATACTGCTGAAGCCTAGCTTGTAGGATTTTGAGCATCACCTTGCTGGCATGTGAAATGAGCGCAATGGTGTGGTAGTTTGAACACTCTTTGGCGTTGCCCTTCTTTGGAATTGGAATGTAAACTGACCTTTTCCAGTCTTGTGGCCACTGTTGAGTGTTCCAGATTTGTTGGCATATTGAATGCAGCACTTTAACAGCATCATCTTTTAGGATTTTAAATAGCTCGGCTGGAATACTGTCATCTCCGCTAGCTTTGTTGTTACTAATGCTTCCTAAGGCCCACTTGACTTCACTCTCGAGGATGTCCGGCTCAAGTTCAGTGAGCGCACTATCATGGCTATCAGGGACATTCAGATCTTTCCTGTATAGTTCTTCTGTGTATTCTTTCCACCTCTTCTTAATCTCATCTGCTTCTGTTAGGTCCCTTCCTTCTTTGTCCTTTATCATGCCCGTCTTTGCACAAAACGTTCCCTTGAGCTCTCCAATTTTCTTGAAGAGATCTCTAGTCTTTCCCATTCTGTTGTTTTCCTCGATTTCTTTGCATTGTTCATTTAAGAAGGCCTTCTTGTCTCTCCTTGCTATTCTCTGGAACTCTGCATTCAGTTGGGTATATCTTCCCCTTTCTCCCTTGCTTTTCGCTTCCCTTCTTTCGTGAGCTACTTGTAAAGCCTCATCAGACAGCCACTTTGCTTTCTTGCATTTCTTTTTCTTTGGGATGGATTTCGTTGCTGCCTCCTGAACAATGTTACGGACCTCCGTCCATAGTTCCTCAGGCACTCTGTCTATCAGGTCTAATCCCTGAAATCTATTCCTCACCTCCACTGTATATTCATCAGGGATATGATTTAGGTCATACCTGAACGGTTTAGTGGTTTTCCCGACGTTCTTCAATTTAAGCCGAAATTTTGCAAGAAGCAGCTCATGATCTGAGCCACAGTCAGCTCCAGGTCTTGTTTTGACTGACTGTATAGAGCTTCTCCATCTTTGGCTGCAAAGGACATAATCAATCTGATTTCGATATTGACCATCTGGTGACGTCCATGTGTAGAGTCGCCTCTTGTGCTGTTGGAAAAGAGTGTTTGCTATGATCAGCGTGTTCTCTTGGCAAAACTCTATTAGCTTTTGTCCTGCTTCATTTTGTACACCAAGGCCATGCCTGCCTGTTATCCCAGTGATTTCTTGACTTCCTACTTTAGCATTCCAATCCCCTATGATGAAGAGGACATCTTTTTTTGGTGTTAGTTCTAGAAGGTGTTGTAGGTCTTCATAGAACCGATCAACCTCAGCTTCTTCGGCCTCAGTGGTTGGGGCATAGACTTGAATTACTGTGATGTTGAATGGTTTGCCTTGGATTCGTACTGAGATCATTCTATCATTTTTAAGATTGTACCCCAGTACTGCTTTTCCCACCCTTTTGTTGACTATGAGTGCTACTCCATTTCTTCTAAGGGATTCTTGCCCACAATAGTAGATATGATGGACACCTGAATTAAATTCGCCCATGCCTGTCCATTTTAGGTCACTGATTCCCAAGATGTCGATGTTCAATCTTGCCATCTCATGTTTGACCACCTCCAGCTTACCTTGATTCATTGATCTGACATTCCAGGTTCCTAAACAATATTGTTCTTTACAGCATCGGATTTTCTTTTCACCACCAGACACATCCACAGCTGAGTGTCATTTCGGCTTTGGCCCAGCCCCTTCACTCTTTCTGGCGCTACTTGGAAATACCCTCTGCTCTTCCCCAGTAGCATATTGGACACCTTCCGACCTGAGGGGCTCATCTTCCGGCGTCATCTCTTTTAGCCTTGTGATACGTTCCATGGGGTTTTCTTGGCAAGAATACTGGAGTGGGTTGCCATTTCCTTCTCCAGTGGACCACATTTTGTCAGAACTCTCTGCCATGACCTGTCCATCTTGGGTGGCCCTGCACGGCATAGCTTATGGCTTCACTGAGTTACGCAAGCCCCTTCGCCACAACAAGGCAGTGATTAAGCAAATAAATAATCTGGATACTATGAAATATAATACCAGTAATAATAGCTCTATTTTTAGTTTTTGCCAGTTGCATTCATAACTAACTTTTCAGAGAAGGTGATGGGCTGCAGAACTACAAAACAAGGGTGGCTTCAGTTCAAACATCTTACTCCCACTGAGTTCAGTGAACATTAGTCATGTAACCTGCTCCTGCTCCTAAGTGTGTTTATTTGCAAGTACGTCCTACTGACTTCAGTGGGTCAGTAAGTTTGCATACAATTGCAGCTTAACTATGAATACTTCCCTTTAATTGTTTTTATGGAAAGGAACGAAGAAACAGCAGTTCTGCCAGTCACTCAGAAAGTCCAGTTAAGTCAACAGAACTCTTAGTTTTCCTCTGTGTGAATCTGTGCTCTTCAGCCTTTCCACTGAGATAAAATGGTTACAGCATTAGAAGAGAACTGTGTGGGGACTCTGTGAGTTTTTAAACTTTTGCTTTTGTAAAATAAAAAATAAGAAGCAGGGATGCAGTGGAAAGATCAAACAAAAGATCTATAGAACTACTGAGCTGAATATGTAATGAACGTGTTCAGTTCAGTAATTTTAAGATGACTTAGAAACAAAGCGTTTTTCAGCCCCAAAGATTTGTCCATGTCAGTCAATGAAACTAAGCCTGTTGCTTTCCCAAGTCCTACTTAGTTTACTTAGAAGTAAGTCCCATTTCTTCATTGGGACTGTCTACTGAGTAAGCACATTTAGGACTGTAGCCCGAGACTTTTTTCTTCCTTTTAAGAACACAATCCTTTCAATCATGTCTGAAAAGACATGATTATTCAATCATTTTCTCAGGTTAGAATTGTACTGCCCTCTTGTGTTCCTAAGTGGAAATTACACACAAATTAGACTAAAGAGCTGCACCCCACAATAGCTAGTGTCTAAATAGAGAGGTCAACAAACTCTGGCAAATTCTTAAAGAGATGGGAGTACCAGACCACCTTACCTGTCTCCTGAGAAACCTGTATGAGGACCAAGAAGCAACATTAAGAACCGGACATGGAACAACCGATTGGTTCAAAATTGGGAAAGGACTACGACAAGGCTGCATATTGTCTCCCTCCTTATTTAACTTATATGCAGAGTACATCATGAGAAACGCTGGGTTGGATGAATCACAGGTCAGAATTAAGATTGCCGGGAGAATTATCAACAACCTCAGATACACAGACGATACCACCCTATTGGCAGAAAGCGAAGAGGATCTAAAGAGCCTCTTGTTGAGGGTGAAAGTGGAGAGTGCAAAAGCTGGTTTGAAACTCAACATTAAAAAAACTAAAATCATGGCATGTGGCCCCATCACTTCCTGGCATATAGAAGGGGAAGAAATGGAAGCAGTGACAGATTTTATTTCCTTGGGCTCCAAGATCACCGCAGATGGTGACTGTAGCCATGAAATTAAAAGACGCTTGCTCCTTGGGAGGAAAGCTATGGCAAACCTAGACAGCATAATAAGAAGCACAGACATCACCTTGCCAACAAAGGTCCACATAATCAAAGCTATGGTTTTCCCAGTAGTAACGTATGGCTGTGAGAGCTGGACTATAAGGAAGGCTGAGCGCCCAAGAATTGATGCTTTCGAACTAGGGATGTACGAAAGGTACTTACCTTTCCGCAGATTATGCTGATGCTGGGGGGGGAGGCGTTCCGTCCCTCCCCCTGGAATCCTGGCTGGTGGGGGAGGCGCTCCGTTACTCCCCCCCGGAATCCTGGCCGGCCGGCTCCGCTCCGCAGGAATTCTGCGAAGCTGCTGGCCGGCTTCGCCAGCAGACGGACATCCAGCCGCTGGCTAGCAGGGATGCAAATGGCGGCGGCCGTAGCCGCTGCCGTTTGCGTCCCTGCAGTCAGACGTGATAGGCTACGTAAATGTTTACGTAGCCTATCACGGCTGATTAAAAACAACAACGCACGTACGCAAATGGCGGCGCCCATGGGCGCCGCCATTTGTGTTCCTTATTTTGGCACATCTTAGTCTAGGTAAACATTTACGTAGACTAAGACGGCAAAAATAAGGGCAACGCAAATAGCGTAGACGCTATGCTATTTGCATTCCCCTTATTTTCACCGTCTTAGTCTACGTAAATGTTTACATAGACTAAGACGTGCCAAAATAAGGAACGCAAATGGCGGCGCCTATGGGCGCCGCCATTTGCGTACGCGCATTTTTTTACTCAGCAGTGATAGGCTACGTAAACATTTACGTAGCCTATCACGGTGTTTTTTAAAAAATCTAGCCGTGATAGGCTACGTAATTCTTTACGTAGCCTATCACGTTTTTTTGTGTTTTTTTTACCTGGAGATGGTGGCGGCGGCAGCCAGTCAGAAGACCGGCCGCCAGAGCCGCCGCCGGAGCTGCCACCGCCAGGAAGATCTGCCTAAGGTAAGTCCCGTCCCGGGGGGACATTTCGGGGGGCCAAATGCGCTGGCATTCAGCCTCCCCGAGATCCGTGGCAGAACCTTCGTACATCCCTATTTCGAACTGTGGTGCTGGAGAAGACTCTTACGAGTCCCCTGGACAGCGAAGAGGTCAAATCAGTCAATCCTAAAGGAAATCAACCCTGACTGCTTATTGAGAGGACAGATACTGAAGCTGAAGCTCAAATATTTTGGCCACCTAATGCGAAGAGAAAACTCCCTGGAAAAGACCCTGATGCTGGGAAGGATTGAAGGCAAAAGGAGAAGGGGATGGCAGAGGATGGCTAGATAGCATCACTGATGCAATGAATATGAACTTGAACACACTCGGGGAGAGAGCGGAGGACAGGAAGGCCTGGCGTGCTACAGTCCATGGGGTCACGAAGAGTCAGACACGACTTAACGACTGAACAACAACAAAATAGAGAGGTGCTAAAGCTCATGCCTGAAGCTATGCGGTAATCCTAAATGCGACAGACTGTGATCACTTCCAGACAAGGTTTTAATTGTGCCATCATCCTGCCTCGGATTGTTCAGACAATGACATCCTCCTGTGTTTTCCCACCACTTCTTCCATCTTTTTTCTTACTGCAGAAATTCCTTGAAGGAGTGCCTACCAACCACGGCATTTTTTCATTTTTACTCTAGAGCAGGCATAGGGATCCCAATTTTGATCAGGATCCTAGCATGGAGGGTAACAGGGCTTTTAAAATCTGGATCAGGAGCCCTGCACCTACTGTAGAGTAAAAATTAATAAAAGTTGTAGCTGCTAGGCACAGATTTAAAGTAATGTCTTCTTTCGCCCTTAGATTCATATATTTCATTCCAGCCACTCTGCTCTAGTGCTGAAAACAGATTCTGTGACTGAGCCCTTCTGAATGCTGGAACAGTGTCTTTGGGATACTTGTCCCTGTAAAAGAAAGTGTGATCCTTGAAAAGCTTTTTTTCCCTGTTTCAGGGAGGAGCAGGTCACATTCTTCTGGTGCAGTAGACCTGGTCCTTGTGATTACTTCCTTGCTTCTTTCCACCCAGACAGGCTTAATCCTGCTTTCCTTACTCTTTTAAAAACAATCTTTTATCCCTGAAAATGTCCTTCATCTTCAGCTACTAAGACCTAGTCAGCCTGCTTGTTGGTTGCAAACTGTCTCACCCTCACAATGGACTTATAAGGGTCATCCCTTTCTCCCTTCTCTGCCCTCACCCAGTATCAAACCTGTACATATGTGGAGTTCTGCCCACCAGTTTTTTGCTGCAAATTAGCCACAATCCAATGGCTATTTAGACAGAAAAAAGGCCTACATCTCCCCAGCCAGCATGGCTGGCTGGGGCATACTCAGAGTTGTAGGCTTTTTTTCTGTCTAAACAGCTTGCACCCCAAAACATCACCATTTCTGCCACTTTCTCTGAAAGACTCCAAACACTGTTTGACTTCTCACAGTTTCTTGTGCCTTTCAACTGTTCAACTTTTATATGGGTTAGTTTTTTAAAAAAAATCTTTCCCCCCTTCTGTTCTAATGATCCCCATAATTTTGCTTTGCTTCCACACTGCAGTGGTGTTTCATACTCAAAAGCATTCAACCCAGCATACCCCTTCTTTTGTACTCTGCCATGGATCAGAGCTGGAGTTTCCTCTGGTATTGATATCTCTGGTTTGCAGCTCTTTCTGTCCTAGCTAGACACAAGTGCATGGACAATGTGACTCTCCTGAGAGGCAACACAACTTTAATCTCTGTCAGAGTCAGACTTTGTATAGCATTCTCAGGCCTTCACCTGCTCTAACATCCTCATGTCACCTTAGGGCCTGTTTCCATAATACAGGGGTGAAGAACCTGTGGCCCTCCAGATATTGGACTGCAACTCCCATTATCATTTACCATGCTGGCTGGAGCTGATAGGTGTTGGAGTCCAATAACCTTTGGAAGCCTACAAGTTCCTCTGCCCTGCCCTAACAGAATGTCTCTAAAGAATAAACTATCACTATAAATCCAAACACTGAGATTATTTTGTCTGGCACCTGATAATGTGACAGTTCATCAGGTTGGCATTTTCCCTGTTGCAGCAACAATCCCTTCCCCAAGACCCAATATTAGGCACAAACCTTCACTCAAGTCCTAGGTCAGCATCCAGTACCGCTACTGTGCTCCTGCCATTTCTGTTCTGTTAGTGGGACCCACCACTTGCACACAGGAATTAGCACTTCCAGCAGTAATCCTGGAAATCAGCAGAAATCTAATTTCTGGGATGGGACAGGGCAGTGGAGCTGCCTTCTGAAAGCTCTGCTGACCTGCCTTGTTCTGGAAATGGCCATTTTGCTCATTTCTGATTGCTGCAAGATATGCTAGCTTCCTGTTGCACTAGTGGTGGGTCACGCTAGTGGGCGGGCAGCATTGGATACTTCCCCTACTTTCTTAAAGGAAAATTACGCCAGTCCAGAACCCTTGCAGAATTAGCCACTCTCTGTGCTTGTTGTTGTTGTTCAGTCGTTCAGTCGTGTCCGACTCTTCGTGACCCCATGGACCATAGCACGCCAGGCCTTCCTGTCCTGCGCTCTCTCCCGGAGTGTGCTCAAGTTCATATTCATTGCATCCGTGATGCTATCTAGCCATCTCATCCTCTGCCGTCCCCTTCTCCTTTTGCCTTCAGTCTTTCCCAGCATCAGGGTCTTTTCCAGGGAGTTTTCTCTTCGCATTAGGTGGCCAAAATATTGGAGCTTCAGCTTCATTATCTGTCCTTCCAATGAGCGGTCAGGGTTGATTTCCTTTAGGATGGACTGATTTGACCTCCTTGCAGTCCAGGGGACTCGTAAGAGTCTTCTCCAGCACCACAGTTCGAAAGCATCAATTCTTCGGCGCTCAGCCTTCCTTATAGTCCAGCTCTCACAGCCATACATTACTACTGGGAAAACCATAGCTTTGATTAGACGGACCTTTGTCGGCAAGGTGATGTCTCTGCTTCTTACTATGCTGTCTAGGTTGGCCATAGCTTTCCTCCCAAGGAGCAAGCGTCTTTTAATTTCATGGCTACAGTCACCGTCTGCGGTGATCTTGGAGCCCAAGAAAGTAAAATCTGTCACTGCTTCCATTTCTTCCCCTTCTATATGCCAGGAAGTGATGGGGCCAGATGCCATGATCTTAGTTTTTTTAATGTTGAGTTTCAAACCAGCTTTTGCACTCTCCTGTTTCACCCTCAACAAGAGGCTCTTTAGATCCTCTTTGCTTTCTGCCATTAGGGTGGTATCGTCTGCATATCGGAGGTTGTTGATAATTCTCCCAGCAATCTTAATTCCAACCTCTGATTCATCCAACCCGGCATTTCTCATGATGTATCCCACTCCATACCAGGCTTAACATCTCTCTCTCTCTCTCTGATTTATAGCTGAATGCATGTCTACTCAGCAGTATGTCCCACTGCATTCAATGGAACTTACTCCCAGGTAAGTGTGTATAGGATTGCAGCCTTAAAGAATCTGGCAAAAGAAATTAAGTTAATGCCCCTTCTCTCTATATAACTTCTTGATGCCTCAACAAATCTAACACAGAATTATGCACCATATCTGGGATGCATTTCCTTACACTGGAGCAGTTAATTGTTTACAACAGTGCTTTGGGTTCTTTCGTTTCTGCCTTGGAAAGAGTCACAATATGTCATGAAGGGATAAGTCCAAGCATCTGCATTTCTTTTCATTCTAGGTATGAACACTATTTTTCTGTGATGGTAAAATATTTTCTGAGAGATCACCAATACACTTCAATTACTGTATTTACACTTAAACCCATTTAGAAGCTAATTCTACAGACTGGATTGAAATATAGTGGTGCAAGTTGTGACTTGTGCTCGGCTCTAGCTGATATGATCCTCTACCTAGAAAGCATGATTTAAAATGTGCTACAGAGCACTAGACAGCAGGAGGAGACAATAGCAACAGCTGTGCTGTGAAGAGATTGGCTGCAAATTGCCTAAAGAAGCTGAAAGTGGCTGAGTGCACAACATCCCATAGGACCATAGATTTACTACTGCTAAAGTAACTTAGTGTAATTATACCGCTTAAACTAATTTTCCATCGCAGCCTAAGCTCTGATGATGAAGCTTTCTATTTCAATGCACATGGGCTCAGGTTTTATATTTTGGCCACCTTTGCCTTAGCTATTCTCTTCCCATTGGCCTATCTTCTAGAGTCTAGGCCATTGGTTCATTGCCTTCCCTTGGCCCATACAGACCAGCTTTCCAAACCTGGTGCTCTTCAGATATGCCGGATTGCAACTCCCATTATTCCCAGGGAGCATGATGGGAGTTACAGACCAACACGTCTGGAGGGCACCAGTTTGGGGAAAGCTGATGTAGACCTTTGCTCCATCTTGATCAACACTGGTAGTGGCCCTCAAAGGTTTCAGACAGAGCTCTTTCCCCGATCTGTAACCCTTTTCCATGCAGGGTATATGCTCCCACTGAGTGATGGCCCCTCACCAATCACGGATTATGCTTTCATTCTAAACCTGATCACCTAACAATACTGTATGTCAGCTTTCTTCAATCCGGTATCTTCCAGATGTGGACTACATTGCACATCATGCTGGCTGGGAATGTAGTTGGAGCTGTACAACTCCCATCAAGTGGCTGGGAATGATGGTAGTTGCAGTCTAATACATATATGGAGGGCACCAGGTTGGGGAAGGCAATGGACCAATGGAAAGAGAATAGCTAATGCTGGCTGCGGATGCTGGGAGTTGTAGTCCAACACATCTTAAGGGCATCAGGTTGGGGAAGACTGCCCTATGATATTGAAGAGTTCTAGAGTATGCACTCACATTAATATTGTCCTATTTGTTGATGTGTGTATTGGGTTTTTGTAATGATATTTATTTGATGCTTGGGTCCACAGTTTGTCCACTATGTATGTTACATCCAAACATATCAAACCTATTTTCAAAGATGGATTTATAGTGTAGCAGACTTGCCATTTACTTCCAATAGTACAGAACACTTTCGGCATTTCACACTCCTTCAAGATAATTATGGGACAATGCTTTTGCCAGTTATTTGCATCTGCCAGAAAGCCTTAAATCAAAATCCTGTTGTGCTGGTTATTTTGAAAAGATGGTGAGTTTATATCTTTTAAAAAAAATATTTGTGCTTATAGTTAAGTCTTAAAAGATAATGATTTGGCTGCAGTCTTCAAATAAATTACTTTTTTTCTGTTGTTGACTAGTGAAATGTAACATTAAAGAGCACGGCTACCTTTGGTATTTGAGGCTTTACTCCCCAACTACAATGCTTTTGGGTATCGTATGGCGAGGAAAGAGAACAGAGGAAACAAACCAGCAGAAATTTAGCATCTTAAAAGAACAAATGTTTATAATCAGTTTGAGCTCTCAGTGGATTTGTGAAATTGTTTGGGATTAACAGGCTATTGATAGCTAATAAAACAATATTTAGCTTTGTCTGGGGAACAGCAGTGGAAAAAGGTGTGGGCACCTTGTCAAACAGGGCCCATTGAGGAAGGATGATGGGTTAAGTGTGGGGGTCGGCGTGGCAGCGTTGGTGCCCATTCTTTAAGGAGAACTTGTCAGTTGTTAGTAAGGCTAATGAAAGAGAGGACGCCAGCATCTGATGGCTGGGGTAGTATTGATGCAAGTTCGCTGACTAATCAGATTGAAAAAGTCCCATGGTATTTATGTCACTTTAATTTGCCTCAAACAATTGAAGACGACAGCACTCTATTAAGGAAAGCTGGATCCAGAACTAAAGCTAAATAAATTAGGGTCTCAGTTTAATCAAATTATCCTTTTACTGGCCTTGGATTAAGTCAGGGAGACAGCGTCGGTCTAGGGACTTATGATTGGCTGGCTAATTTTTAAGAAGCCAATATGAAGAATGAGAGATTTTACACACAACTACTACATATAATACTTCAAACAACCTCCTTCTTTTCCTTTTAAAAAATGGAAATAATGCATGTGTAAGGAGAAATAGTTTTGGTTTTTTTGTCAAGGGAGACAAAACTTCAACTTCTAAAGTATAATTTACTTGCATTAAATCAATTTAGTTGAATTTAAGAAGCTTAAAATACATCTCCCACTTTTGTAGGAAGCTGTTGTTTTTCATTAGATTTGGCATGAGGCAATAGCTATTCATTAAAGCAATCTAAAATGTATCCAGGCTATGACAATCCCAGACTTGTGTTAGACCTTTGGTGAAACTTTCTCTTCTCGTTACAGATGGTTCTTTCAGTTTTTAAAAACAGAACAAAAATTAGCCACACGGTATCAAAGGTAAAAGTTGTCTACTTTTTCATAGTACTTTTATTGTACTGTGAGGATCTGTCTGAAGATGATTAACTCATACTATTCTTATGAGACATTAGTGACAGTGCAATTCTAGGCATGTCTACTCAGAAGCAACCCTGGTTGGGTTTACTCCCAGGTAAGTGTGCATAAGACTGCAGTCCAAGATACCAATTATACAGAGTTTTCTATTACCAATACCTCTATGATATCTTTAAGCCAATATTTGATGTTGGGAAGGAAAAGCAACGCCTCAATCATCCTCAGGCACTGTAAATTATTAACAGATATAAAATAAATATTAAAGTTAATGCAAAATGCATAAGCAAATTAATGAATGTGCATCTTCAAATATAAGATATTCCTGATATGATATTATATGAACTCTGAATATTATAGCACAAACAACAAACACTCAACAAGAACGGATCAACTGACCAGTCAATAGGCAGATGAATAAAACATAAAACTGAGGCCTGAGCTGGCTTTTTCCCTCCTCCCTTAGATGGAACAAAGGCCTACAATTCCCATGCTGACTGGGGCATGCTGGGATTTGTAGGCCTTTTTTCTGTCTAAACATGGACAGGATTGCGCCCTTCTCTCCTATGAATTTGTCAACCCCCTTTTAAAAGACATAGGAATCAATGTTGTTTTAAGTTATATGTTGTTTGTGTATATTGTCTGTGTGCTTTTATGTGCTTTTATGTGCTTTTTTGTAAATGGCTTTTAAAATTTTTATATTGTATTTAAAGTTTAAACTTCTGTAAACTGCTCAGAAAGCTTTAGCTATGGGGTGGCAAAGAAATGTTGTTGTTGATGATGATGATGATGATGTCTTCTCAGGACTCCTGACATCAACATAGAATCATAGAATAGTAGGGCTGGAAGCTGCCTACAAGGCCATCGAGTCCAACCCCCTGCTCAATGCAGGAATCCAAGTCAAAGCAACCCTGACAAGTGGCTGTCCAGCCTCGTCTTGAATGCTTCCAGTGTGGGAGAGCCCACCACCTCCCTAGGTAATTGGTTCCGTTGTCATATTGCTTTAACGGTCAGGAAGTTTTTCCTGATGTTCAGCCAGAATCTGACTTCCTGTAACTTGACCCCATTATTCAGTGTCCTGCACTCTGGGATAATCGAGAAGAGATCCTGGCCTTCCTTTCTGTGACAACCTTTCAAGTACTTGAAGAGTGCTATCATATCCCCTCAGATGTCATGCTAAGCCATAATGGTTGGGGAATTTCTGGTAACCACAGTGGCTTAATGTCTTGTGTGAGGTGAGAAAACCACATTCTGCATGGTTACTAAGCCACTCTGGGTAACCACCCCCTGCAAAAGGGTTAAGGAACCCCTGGGAGGCTTACTGTGTCGTCTGTTGGGCTCTCTGGTGGTTAAAACGGGCTCTAGAGGACATCCATGTCATGCCCTACCTGGAGGAGGATTCATCTAAGAGAGGAGTGGGAGAGCTAGTTCAATGAGCCCCAGTCAGAGCTAAGCAAGGAACAGGAGGCCTTGGCTGACAGTCCTCCCCTGGAAACATTACAGATGCAACCTGGCCCCACTTGAGCAGTTCCTGAATTTCCCCAAAGCTGGAAGCAGAGCCTGAGAGAATCCATCCCTCTGAATGATGTAGAATCAGATGCGAGCAGCAAAAGAACAAAAGGAAGCCACAGCATGGGGCCTTCCTTAAAAGCAACACACTAACCTAATTAGCCAGCTGTGCTGATTAATGACCAGCTATAAATCAGCCCTGCTGACACCAGCTCTCTGTTGCAAACAACAGCACCTTAACCTCAGCTTTGCATTCCAAGACACCAGATCTGACAGGCTTCTAGATCCTTGGCTACCCATCTGGACAACACTTTTGGACACCCCCCTGACTGGCCTTAATGCCCTTGCCTGCGTTGAAACAGGACAATCCAGGCTGTGACAATACAGTCTGCCAGCTAGAGCGTCCACTACAATGGGCAATGCTCTAGCTGCCATGGACTTTCTCTATGGTTGCATAGCCATTTGGGATGAAGAGTGGCTGCTGGGAGCCCATTCGTGCTGTGGAAGATGTTGGGATGCACACAAATCACTCAGGTAGGCTCGCCCAGTGACTACAGAAGGGGGCCAGGGTAGTGGAACCATGTGGTGCCACATGGTTCCTGGTTGTGTGATGGGCCCAGGTGTAGTGGTTTTGCTAACCCTCCTTCCATAGTTACCCTAACCACCCTCCCCCAGTGCGTATGTGAATAGGCCCACTGTGACTATTCCACCAGTCTTTTAGTTCTTATGGTGATGAATAGTTATGGAACTTCCCCATCCTTACCTCAGATGTCTTCACAATGGGCACTACAATGGGAAGGGGACAATGTATTCTCCACCATTATGCTTGGGCTTAGAATCTGTGTCTTGCCCACAGCTGTACCACTGCAGCACCAGCAAATGAAGATGAGGGATGAGTTCCCAGCAGTTCTATATGCTCTTGACTCCTGCCATGATTACTACTGGTCAGATAAGCCAAGCAGTGAGACTGCATGAAGTGGAGGGGAGGAGACTGATCACACGATTTGGGAACTAGCAGATGCTGGCAGTCAACCAAATGGCCAGGTGTGAGGGAGGAGGATGTAGCTACATGGGATGCAGGGCAAAATGAAAGGCATTCTGGGATCTTTGAATCAGACTATTATACTGATTGACAAAATGTTGTCTTAGGTGTGTGTAGCTCTTTCCAGTCTTTCTTATGGGGCAACTTCTGTGTCACGTTTGCAGCAAAGAAACATCTCTATACAGAGCCCCATTACTGAGGGTGCCATCACATGAAGCTTTTATCATGCACTTGCGGTGGGTCACTCATGGAAGTTTGCGGATCCTTTTCACAACATTGTCAACTTCCAGGGCACATCCAGCAGTATTTCCCGGGTATTCCATGTTAAAAAGATCTGGAGATAATGAGATATTTAAATATATCCCAGATTTTCCCTACTGTCTACATTTGTTGTTGTGCTATTAAACAGCCAGTAGATGGTGATGTTTCATTGAGATCTATGGAACATCGAAAATTAAAAACTTCCCCTCTCAGCAATCATGTGCTCCCCACCTGGGAGCCCGCCATAAACTTGGAGGACTGCAAGTAGACCGCAAGTTTTTTCTTTAATGTAGAGACACCCTGAATTATACCAGATTGGGATCATCCCATGATATAGAACTGGAATCAGGGAAGACTCCAAGGGCCTCATAATGAGGCTACCTTTGGTATGTTCTGTAGCATGGGAGGCTTGGATTCTAGTCCTAGTACCCCTCCCTTTTTCTATCTAGAAATCATTGCTGCTGATGGCACATCAGCCTTTGTTTTGTGAAGGTGACAATACCATTTTTCTCAGGGTGGGTCTTGAAGCCATGTTTCACATTTTTTATTACGGTGCTTTTCCCACGAAGCTCCTGCAAAATCACATGCTTCCTGCTCTGAGCTGGAAGCTACTGGATAGGATTGTGATGGGCTGAGCCACTTTCCATCTCCCTTGCAAAACTCTTGTTTTCCTAACACATCCACAGTATGTCCAGCATTATGCATGGAATCCTTAGCCCCATACTTGGGGCTTCTAATGGGTGGTGGGGTTGGGGGGAGCTTGTAGCCTAGGAGTTCTTAGTGGAGTCCTCCTCTCAACCTCTGGGTAATGGAGTAGACAGGATTGCAACTGGAATGGTCTCTGCTTTTATCTATATTGCCCTGTTGTTTTTCTCCTCTGGCAAATGGAGTGTGTGTGTGTGGGGGGTGGGGGTGTATTTCACTATTATACTTGGGATGCCAGGAGATTCAAATTCTTGTCTATGGGGACCCCTAGAGTGTGTGGCTTCAGGCATCAGTTGCTACCCTCCTAACTACTGGAAGATGGATAACCTCTGGCATAGAAGACACTGTAGGTTCTCCCTGGCCACCTGCTTGTGCATTGCATGTGTGAGCCCCACAGAATTTTGAGAGCCGTGCCAAATTATACAGGAATTGTCTTGAGCACAGAATTGAACAGTTACATGGATTAGGACAGGCTGTAAATTAAGGGTCTCTCTGCCTTAAGTAGTGAAAGACACCGTTGATTAATAATGCAGTGGGTAGCATATTTATTATGATATTATAGAACTATACTTTTGCAAAATAAGAAATCTATCAGCCCTTAAAAAAAAGAAAAAAAAGTAGAAGTACACTACTCACAGTTCACTCAACAGCCGCTGGGCATAAAGCCCCTCTCTCTTTCCCAAATACACTGGCTCTGCTTGGCTCCAGTAACTAAGAACTAAACTTTACTCAGGGCAACGGCTGGAAGGGGGGAGGCATTATGGTGAAGATAACTCATTTGGCTCATTTGCTGCTGCATGCAGCCTGAGGCTCTTCGCTGACAGCTTTGTGCTCTGCCACAGAGACAGGCTGCAAGAGGGAGAGAGCTGTCTCTCTTCTCTGCTGATTTTGCAGCCGAGCTATTTAAAATCCTAAAAGATGATGCTGTTAAAGTGCTGCATTCAATATGCCAACAAATCTGGAACACTCAACAGTGGCCACAAGACTGGAAAAGGTCAGTTTACATTCCAATTCCAAAGAAGGGCAACGCCAAAGAGTGTTCAAACTACCGCACCATTGCGCTCATTTCACATGCCAGCAAGGTGATGCTCAAAATCCTACAAGCTAGGCTTCAGCAGTATGCGAACCGAGAACTACCGGAAGTACAAGCTGGGTTTAGAAGAGGCAGAAGAACTAGAGATCAAATCGCCAACATTCGCTGCATCATGGAGAAAGCAAGAGAATTCCAGAAAAACGTCTATTTCTGCTTCATTGACTACGCTAAAGCCTTTGATTGTGTGGATCACAACAAACTGTGGCAAATTCTGAAAGAGATGGGAGTACCAGACCACCTCACCTGTCTCCTGAGAAACCTGTATGTGGGTCAAGAAGCAACAGTAAGAACCGGACATGGAACAACCGATTGGTTCAAAATTGGGAAAGGAGTATGACAAGGCTGCATATTGTCACCCTGCTTATTTAACTTATATGCAGAGTACATCATGAGAAATGCCGGGTTGGATGAATCAGAGGTCAGAATTAAGATTGCTGGGAGAATTATCAACAACCTCCGATATGCAGACGATACCACCCTAATGGCAGAAAGCGAAGAGGATCTCAAGAGCCTCTTGTTGAGGGTGAAAGAGGAGAGTGCAAAAGCTGGTTTGAAACTCAACATTAAAAAAACGAAGATCATGGCATCTGGCCCCATCACTTCCTGGCATATGGAAGGGGAAGAAATGGAAGCAGTGACAGATTTTACTTTCTTGGGCTCCAAGATCACCGCAGACGGTGACTGTAGCCATGAAATTAAAAGACGCTTGCTCCTTGGGAGGAAAGCTATGGCCAACCTAGACAGCATAGTAAGAAGCAGAGACATCACCTTGCCGACAAAGGTCCGTCTAATCAAAGCGATGGTTTTCCCAGTAGTAATGTATGGCTGTGAGAGCTGGACTATAAGGAAGGCTGAGCGCCGAAGAATTGATGCTTTCGAACTGTGGTGCTGGAGAAGACTCTTACGAGTCCCCTGGACTGCAAGGAGGTCAAATCAGTCCATCCTAAAGGAAATCAACCCTGACTGCTCATTGGAAGGACAGATCCTGAAGCTGAAGCTCCAATATTTTGGCCACCTAATGCGAAGAGAAAACTCCCTGGAAAAGACCCTGATGCTGGGAAAGACTGAAGGCAAAAGGAGAAGGGGACGGCAGAGGATGAGATGGCTAGATAGCATCACGGATGCAATGAATATGAACTTGAGCACGCTCCGGGAGAGAGCGCAGGACAGGAAGGCCTGGCGTGCTATGGTCCATGGGGTCACGAAGAGTCGGACACGACTGAACAACAAACCCAAACACATTGCCACCCAGTGGCCCTTCTAGCAAATGCCAGATGCCCCTGATGGACAGTGGCTGAAAAATGGCAGGGCTGCAGCAGGACATCAGAACCCCATAGATTCATAGACACTTGGAGGAAGAACTAAAGAATGCAGTGTCAAGCGAGGCAGAATGCAACAATGCCCTGCTTAGATTGTAAAAGTTATCTCCGTGAACTGAAACTGAGTACCATTTCTACCTTACCAAGTAGCCAAACCCAAGGCATAGCATTCTCCAGCAATAGCTTGAAACAGGAGGCTGGTTTCTTCTTACAGATATATAGGGTGGAGCCTTGGGAGATGACTAGCCAGAACTTAAGTAGCTACGTTTGACATATCTAAGGCTTCAATCCTATCCACACTTTCCTGGGAGTAAGCCCCATAGAACTCAATAACTCAGGACTTACTTCTGCATAGATATTCACAGGATTGCACAGATTTTATATATATATATATATATATATATATATTCATTCATTCATTCATTCTAGCTTTGCTGTGCATCAGAAAACAACAGTAAGTAAATCCTGTTACTGTAAATTCAGTGGGACGTACTTCAGAGCAAATACCTAAGAACTGCATGGCCAGCACTGCAAACTGAGGTGTATATATGTTTCTACAACAATACCATTTTTAAATAAAGCCAAAAATGTAAGTCATCTATTGTACCAAGTTTAGAAGATGCAAAGCAACACGCCTTAAATATTCTTTGGACTTAAATGTTATTGTTAAGAAATTAGAAAATGAATTCAAGGCTTGGAAAAATATTTATTAAAATGCTAATAACCCTTTTACAAACAAGAAATGATCTGTTATGAATTTCTGTCAATTGTCCTTAAGCTGGATATATTTATTTAAAATGTATTTATTAAAACCACATTGCCCTCATAAACATAATTTTAGTTCCGTCTTTTGTATGCATGTTTACTCAGGAGTAAGTCCAAATGAGTTCAATGGGCTTACTCCCTAGGAAGTATGTTTAGGCCAAAGTTCAAGGCTGCAATCCTGTACATGTTGACATGGGAGTAAGCCCCACAAAACCCAATAGGATTTACTTCTTAGTAGATATACATAGGATTGTACAGTTAATTGCTGTGCCTCTCTTACTCCACAAGGTGGTAATATTAACTACTTTAGAAGTTAATTGCAAAATACAGGATCAGGAAATGTATTGTTAACCATACATTTTATGATCAGAGATTCTGATATTTCTCTGAAATATACTTGATTTTTCACAAGCATGTTCTGGTAGACATCAGAACCAAAAGTGGGGAAGGGAGCAGGAAAGGTGTACCCCCAAAAATTAAAGATGTAACATCTGTGGAAGGAATGATTGGGATGTTGTTGTTGCTTTAATTCCTATTGAGTTTTGGAAAGCCAGTACTTCATTAGATCTAAGGTAAGACTGATAAAAGATTGGGAAATATTTTTGATGAAATGACAAATTTGGTGAGTTGCAGGATGTTTGCAATCAATACATATAAAAGGAGAGGTTAAAAAAACATGTTATATGCCCGCCGAAAAGATTAAATAATTTAGGCAGGAGGTCCTTCTCCAGTTACCCCAAGTTTGTATTTGATCCTGGTCTTCTGTGTATGTGGTATAGCTGTGCCTGATCTTTGTATGTCTCCCTGCCCTAGACGGTGGTGCATAGAGAGTGGTACTTAGTGTGTGGTCTCCTCTGCTTGTGTCTTCCTCCATGTGCATCTGGGCTGGTTTGCATAATCACTGCAGGCCATCATGGCTTACTTAAATGATGGTGGGTTGTGGCATATTCAGGCAGCCATTTTGAATATTCAACCACTGGCAGGGGGTTACCATGGTTTGCCATGTCATCCAAACTCATGTGACAGGGGTTGTTTCAGGGTTAAACAACCCCCAAATAACCCTACAACGGACCATGGTTTCACCTCAAACAACCCCTGCCTCCTGGGTTCGGACAGTATGACAAGCCAGGGCCAGAGCTTGAACAGGCAGCCTGGCACCTGTGGGTGCTGCAGTTCATGACTTAAATAAACTATGGTGGGCTGCGGTGATCTGTGAACCATGTCTATAACTTGGTTTGCATGATCAAAGGTGGTTAATAAGGCACCATAGCTTGTTAACCATCCTGCACGTGCTGGCGGATTAGCATGATTACCCCCAGCAGCGTGGTTTGTCATGTTGTGCGAACCCAGCCAGGGTGGCTTGCTGCTGTGGTTAACAAGCCACCCAGAACCCATGGGCTGCTGTAGGGATTTGGGGTGGCTTGTTAACCGTGGCAACAAGCCACCCTCACTAGGTTCACATGACACAACAGGCCACATTGCTGAGGGTAATTATGCTAATCCCCCTGGCACGCAACCAGCGCACGTGGCAGGGGAAATAAGCCACCACAGCTTATTTCCCAAGCTACGATCGTGTGAACCAGGCCTCCGTACAGGTGTTGCAGTTTGGAGAAAAGGTCACCTGTCCCCACCGCGTGGAGAGACAACCCCTGAAATCGCCATCCCTCCTTTCCCTCTCCTCCTCTTCCCCAGCCCCCTAGGGCCAAATGGCGATGCCTGAGCCCTAGGTGAGTGTGCAGATAGGTTTTCGGTTCCTATGGGTGCGAGTATGAGGGACACCCAGCCCCACCTAGGCTCTCCTTTCAATGCCTGCCTCGAAGTATTAATTCATCAACCCAAACTATGGAAACCAATCGGCTCCCCCACTAGATGTTATACCCCATCTGACTTCCCAATCATGAGGACTAGGAAGACAGACTCCCGATGAAGGCCTCGCCTTGCGGCGTTGGAACAACGACGAACGAGGCGCCCCGCCCGCCGCCCCTCTCCGGCCTCCCACACCCCCCCCCCGCTCGCGCGCCTGCTAAGTTTGGCCCGCTAGACTCGCCATACCCCTTCACCCGGCCGCCTCTTACGTCCTCGTCTCTCATTGGTCAGCGGCCGGAAGCGCATCCCGGAAGCGGGCCCTGGTTCCGTGCTGCACGTGGAGCTCTGTCGCTGCGGAGAGCCCCGTCGTTCCGGCGCGTCGCAGTCATGAGCTGCGGGGCAGCGGTGGCGGGTGGTAGGTTCCTCCCCTGTCCCCGAGGCTTTCCTGGCGTGGTCGGGCCCCAGCGGTGCTCCTTCCTGTCTCTCGTTATCGCAGGTGCAGCGCAGGCGGCGGCAGCAGGAGACGGCCGGGAGGGTGAGCCCTGCTTGTCTGACAGCGGGAGTGAGGGCGCCTGGGAGGAAGACGACGGCGGCGGCGGCTCGAAGGGACCTGCGCCGAGGGCCCCCTGCCTCTTCTGCGACAGGTTCGGGTCGGCTTGAGCTTGGGGGCTTTTGAGAGAGGGGAGTCTCCGCCTCCGAAAAGCACCTGAGCCTCTGCGTTGAGCTCGAGAGTGGCTGCAGCGGCAGCTCCCTTTCCCGTGGTCTCTTCCCTCCTTCAACAGAGCCCCCAAAGCAGCGTGCGATAATACTTCATTGTATTTTTTTAATCCGCCCAATTAAAATGTGTTCGGGGGGGGGGGGAATTGCAAATGTTGGAAAGAGTAAAATACAATACACGTGGTGGAAAAAATAAGATACAACACAAAATAAAGGGCCAAAATTACCCAATAGTTTTTCTTAAACTTGCAAAGCAACATCCCTTATGAAAGTGGAATGCAACATCTCTGAAAGAATTTCAGCTTCTGGCAACGTAATAGATGTTAAAGCATTAAAAAACAAACACCCAGTAGTTTTATTTATTTCATTTCTATACTGCCCAATAGCTGAAGCTGTCTGGGCGGTTCACAAAACCTGACACCACAAGGTACAGCATAAAACAATATAAAATATGAATGCTTAAAACTGCAATATAAAAGTACAACCAGAACAAACCGTAGCATCAGTGCAGAGATTTTAAATACAGATTTAAAACAGTAGAACTAAAAGACTAGAATGCTAAAATGCTGGGAAAATAGAAAGGCCTTCACCAAAAGGAGTACAATGTAGGCACCACGCAAACCCATCTAGGGAGCTCATTCCACAGCTGGAGTGCTACAACAGAAAAGGCCCTCTTCCTGGTAGCCACCCGCCTTACTTCCTTTGGCAGGTCTTTGAGTAGAGGGAAGTTAAAAGGTAAAGGTGTCCCCAACCAGTCGTGTCCGACTCTAGGGTGCGGTGCTCATCCCCGTTTCTAAGCTGAAGAGCCAGCGCTGTCCGAAGACGCTTCCGTGGTCATGTGGCCGGCATGACTGAACACCGAGGTGCACGGAACGCTGTTACCTTTCCCGCCGAGGCGGTACCTATTGATCTACTTGCAATTTCTTGCTTTCGAACTGCTAGGTTGGCAGAAGCTGGGACTGAAGACAGGAGCTCACTCCGTCACGCAGCACTCAGGTCTCGAACTGCTGACCTGCCAACCTTCCAGTCTGCAGTTCAGCGTCTTAACCACTAAGCCACCGCGGCCGCTGTTCAAATCAGCTAATGGTGCAAAAACAAAATGTCCCACCAAAGGATGCACATTTCTACACCCTTTCTGGTTTACTTGTACCAGCCTGGTCTAGTATAGTGGTATAGTGCTGTCAGTAGAGGCAAACTCAGGCTTGCTACCTTGGCTTTATTTGAAAAGTAACAAAGTAACTGTAGCAATTCTAAGTTGTCTGGTATATTGTTGCGTGGGCAGGGTCTATAAACTGTAGTCACAGCTCTTTTCTCTGGGCAAACCCCCCTCCCCCTTAGAAGGGCAGGTGGGGGAAATGTTGGTTTGGGTGATGTTGCTTAGAGATGTCCTGAGCACCTCCAAACACTGTTGCCTGTTATACCCTCCGACAGTCTCTTTCGATGGAGAGGCTGCAGGAGAGTGGGCAGTTGGACACCGCTGGTCAGAGAGCTTCTGAGTAGTGTTACCCAACACTCCCCCCACCCCTGGCTGGTCTTCCCCAAAGAAAGGGCTGGTAGGAATGTGGATGGTGAGATGCTGCTGCAGGGAGGTGCCTTTGGGTAGGGGCATACAACTCTGGAGCAGGAAAAGCTGGTAGAGGAAGGGGTTTCAGGCAACTTGGCCATACACATGCCAAACACCCACCCCCATCCCCCTGTGCCAGCCTTCCTCTCAACTGTGGAATTTTCAATGTGTCACAAATGCCACACAACTGCTGTCTGATCTCTACCCACCTTTGTGGCTTCAAAGATAGGAAGATAGCTGGCTGCTCATCACACTCACTGTGGTGAGCAGACTTGCCAGAAGCCTGAGGATGGAAATAGCCATGTAATACAATAAAAAAAGGTGATGAACATTCCAACCATGCTCCATATAATGAGTGAAGAGCACAGTCTGGAAAGAGCATTCAGTCTGTTAGTTGCTGACCTCCTTTTGCACTTAACTGCTATTAGTCCCCATATCTAGCCAATACTTCTCTTCTCACCCTTCTTGATTTTTTCTATTAAGTGGCAATGTTTTTCCTGCTGTACAGTGAGATGAAATCTTTCCCATTTTCACTTAACACTTAATTCATAATTTATGTATTCCTGAGTCTAATGTTGTTGTTGTTGTTCAGTCGTTCAGTCGTGTCCGACTCTTCGTGACCCCATGGACCATAGCACGCCAGGCCTTCCTGTCCTGCGCTCTCTCCCGGAGCGTGCTCAAGTTCATATTCATTGCATCCGTGATGCTATCTAGCCATCTCATCCTCTGCCGTCCCCTTCTCCTTTTGCCTTCAGTCTTTCCCAGCATCAGGGTCTTTTCCAGAGAGTTTTCTCTTTGCATTAGGTGGCCAAAATATTTCAGCTTCAGCTTCAGGATCTGTCCTTCCAATGAGCAGTCAGGGTTGATTTCCTTTAGGATGGACTGATTTGACCTCCTTGCAGTCCAGGGGACTCGTAAGAGTCTTCTCCAGCACCACAGTTCGAAAGCATCAATTCTTCGGCGCTCAGCCTTCCTTATAGTCCAGCTCTCACAGCCATACATTACTACTGGGAAAACCATCGCTTTGATTAGACGGACCTTTGTCGGCAAGGTGATGTCTCTGCTTCTTACTATGCTGTCTAGGTTTGCCATAGCTTTCCTCCCAAGGAGCAAGCGTCTTTTAATTTCATGGCTACAGTCACCGTCTGCGGTGATCTTGGAGCCCAAGAAAGTAAAATCTGTCACTGCTTCCATTTCTTCCCCTTCTATATGCCAGGAAGTGATAGAGCCAGATGCCATGATCTTCGTTTTTTTAATGTTGAGTTTCAAACCAGCTTTTGCACTCTCCTCTTTCACCCTCAACAAGAGGCTCTTGAGATCCTCTTCGCTTTCTGCCATTAGGGTGGTATCGTCTGCATATCGGAGGTTGTTGATAATTCTCCCGGCAATCTTAATTCCGACCTCTGATTCATCCAACCCGGCATTTCTCATGATGTACTCTGCATATAAGTTAAATAAGCAGGGTGACAATATGCAGCCTTGTCGTACTCCTTTCCCAATTTTGAACCAATCGGTTGTTCCATGTCTGGTTCTTACTGTTGCTTCTTGACCCTCGTACAGGTTTCTCAGGAGACAGGTAAGGTGGTCTGGTACTCCCATCACTTTAAGAATTTGCCACAGTTTGTTGTGATCCACACAATCAAAGGCTTTAGTGTAGTCAATGAAGCAGAAATAGACGTTTTTCTGGAATTCTCTTGCTTTCTCCATGATGCAGCGAATGTTGGCGATTTGATCTCTAGTTCCTCTGCCTCTTCTAAACCCAGCTTGTACTTCCGGTAGTTCTCGGTTCGCATACTGCTGAAGCCTAGCTTGTAGGATTTTGAGCATCACCTTGCTGGCATGTGAAATGAGCGCAATGGTGCGGTAGTTTGAACACTCTTTGGCGTTGCCCTTCTTTGGAATTGGAATGTAAACTGACCTTTTCCAGTCTTGTGGCCACTGTTGAGTGTTCCAGATTTGTTGGCATATTGAATGCAGCACTTTAACAGCATCATCTTTTAGGATTTTAAATAGCTCGGCTGGAATACTGTCATCTCCACTAGCTTTGTTGTTACTAATGCTTCCTAAGGCCCACTTGACTTCACTCTCGAGGATGTCCGGCTCAAGTTCAGTGACCGCACTATCATGGCTATCAGGGACATTCAGATCTTTCCTGTATAGTTCTTCTGTGTATTCTTGCCACCTCTTCTTAATCTCATCTGCTTCTGTGAGGTCCCTGCCTTCTTTGTCCTTTATCATGCCCGTCTTTGCACAAAACGTTCCCTTGAGATCTCCAATTTTCTTGAAGAGATCTCTAGTCTTTCCCATTCTATTGTTTTCTTCGATTTCTTTGCATTGTTCATTTAAGAAGGCCTTCTTGTCTCTCCTTGCTATTCTCTGGAACTCTGCATTCAGTTGGATATATCTTCCCCTTTCTCCCTTGCTTTTCGCTTCCCTTCTTTCCTCAGCTACTTGTAAAGCCTCATCAGACAGCCACTTGGCTTTCTTGCATTTCTTTTTCTTTGGGACGGATTTCGTTGCTGCCTCCTGAACAGTGTTACGGACCACCGTCCATAGTTCCTCAGGCACTCTGTCTATCAGGTCTAATCCCTGAAATCTATTCCTCACCTCCACTGTATATTCATCAGGGATATGTTTTAGGTCATACCTGAACGGTTTAGTGGTTTTCCTGACGTTCTTCAATTTAAGCCGAAATTTTGCAAGAAGCAGCTCATGATCTGAGCCACAGTCAGCTCCAGGTCTTGTTTTGACTGACTGTATGGAGCTTCTCCATCTTTGGCTGCAAAGGACATAATCAGTCTGATTTCGATATTGACCATCTGGTGACGTCCATGTGTAGAGTCGCCTCTTGTGCTGTTGGAAAAGAGTGTTTGCTATGATCAGCATGTTCTCTTGGCAAAACTCTATTAGCTTTTGTCCTGCTTCATTTTGTACACCAAGGCCATGCCTGCCTGTTATCCGGGTGATTTCTTGACTTCCTACTTTAGCATTCCAATCCCCTATGATGAAGAGGACATCTTTTTTTGGTGTTAGTTCTAGAAGGTGTTGTAGGTCTTCATAGAACCCATCAACCTCAGCTTCTTCAGCCTCAGTGGTTGGGGCATAGACTTGAATTACTGTGATGTTGAATGGTTTGCCTTGGATTCGTACTGAGATCATTCTATCATTTTTAAGATTGTACCCCAGTACTGCTTTTCCCACCCTTTTGTTGACTATGAGTGCTACTCCATTTCTTCTAAGGGATTCTTGCCCACAATAGTAGATATGATGGTCACCTGAATTAAATTCGCCCATGCCTGTCCATTTTAGTTCACTGATTCCCAAGATGTCGATGTTCAATCTTGCCATCTCATGTTTGACCACCTCCAGCTTACCTTGATTCATTGATCTGACATTCCAGGTTCCTAAACAATATTGTTCTTTACAGCATCGGATTTTCTTTTCACCACCAGACACATCCACAGCTGAGTGTCCTTTCGGCTTTGGCCCAGCCGCTTCACTCTTTCTGGCGCTACTTGGAAATACCCTCTGCTCTTCCCCAGTAGCATATTGGACACCTTCCGACCTGAGGGGCTCATCTTCCGGCGTCATCTCTTTTAGCCTTGTGATACGTTCCATGGGGTTTTCTTGGCAAGAATACTGGAGTGGGTTGCCATTTCCTTGTCCAGTGGACCACATTTTGTCAGAACTCTCTGCCATGACCTGTCCGTCTTGGGTGGCCCTGCACGGCATAGCTTATGGCTTCACTGAGTTACGCAAGCCCCTTCGCCACAACAAGGCAGTGATCCATGAAGGGGGAGTCTAATATTACTCATTCTCTAATAATTGCCCAAATTACTATCTTCTCAGCTGGAAGTTATATATAAATCAGAGGCTTGTGATCTGTGTCTCTTTCCTGATACTGCTAAAGGCTGTATTTAAAAGGCTTAGGCAATAGCAGCAATGTACATATAAAAACCATTGTGCTGTGTCTTCTAAGATTTTTCAGTTCAGCTGAAGATGCTTTTTGCCATTGTACATCAGACCATGGATTCGATATTGGCATGGTGGCTCATAAACATAGTAAGTTTATTTCTGCGTTGCATATAATTTTCTAATTAGCTTTCCACATATTTTCTTTTTACAAATTGAAACAAAATTGTTTCAAAATTGAATAACCATAAAAGGCTTCTAACCCTTGAAGATCTTGGAAGAAAGATGTGTTCTGTCTACATCTTTTTCTGTATACCTTAAGTGTCATGTAGTGCTTGTATGATAGCGTAGTTTGTCCTATTTCTATATGAAATTGTATTAATTGCAGAAGGTGAGGGATGTTAAAGAACTTCATTCTAGATCTGTATAAGAACAAGAAGACATACGAGATTGTGTGTGTTGTGTGTATACACACACGTATCAAGAGACGAGACAGCTTCACCGTAAAGTGCAAGATTGGGAAACATGTAAAGAAATAGATAGCTCCAGGTAATTACAGATGTTAAGCAATTAATCTTACTGTGGTAGGCAAGTTGCATGCTGCCACTCGAATCTGCCAGTTAACTGTGAAAAGCAAAGCTCCTAGTATTGTTAGTGTCAAATTTCCAAAAGAACGTAAGGACTAAGGAGATGCATTCTGATGCAGTCTAAAATTTCTTGTGCACAAAAGAATCTTTAATTGAAAATGGATGGGTCTTTCCTTGCAAGTGGGTAATTTCTGTGCACAAATTGGGACTTGATCCCGGGAGATATCTCTGGATGAAGAATACCTAACATTATTGTAAATGGTGTCTGTGACCTACCCAAGTTCTTTTGTGTTTTGGAAATTTGCATGATTTTACAACAAAAAATGTTGAAAAGATGTGAGCCTGTTAAAACCATAGACTACTTTTGGCACTCTCCTATAGCTATATAACGTAACATAACTAGTCTCGTTCTTTTCCTTAAAAAATTGTTCATTTGTGAACACTGTATGTCTTGGGCTAGTTTATTTTCCTCTGAATAGAGTGACAAAATATTTAAGTTGGATTATGCTGAAATAGGCCCTGAAATGTGGAGAAAATGGATCAGGGCACCACAGTAACTAACCCAATCATAAAGTTTAACTTACTCTTCAGTTATGAGGATGAGTTCAAATTTAGCTTTTCAACAGTATAATACTTTGCACAGTTAAGCCCACCTTAAGTCCATTGGGTTCAGTAGCTAAACCCACCTAAGTCTAACTTGGCATAGAAGTAGGCTGCAATTGATTTAAAACCCAGTTTGGAAGTACTGATATACAATACAGAAGTTCAGTAGGGGGGAAAGTGTCCAAATATAGATGGTAAATATATTAAAATACTGATCAACTTGGCTAAACATAATTCGGCTTTTTCTCCATTCTTTCAGGACTTGATTTCTACGGCTACATCAAGCTAGTAAACTTTATTAGACTAGAAGTAAGTTACCAAGAATTCTATAAGTTGAACAAGACCAAAGTTAAATAATACTGTGCTTTGTCTCTTTACAAGCCCAGTATAGAGAATTGTTTAAAATTTAGTAATAGGTTTCTGAGAAACCATAGCACACTTTGCTTCAAACATGCAATTAGTTTTCATGGGTTTCAGATTTGGTTTGTCTTTCACAAAATGTGGACACGTAAAATGTATTAAGTTTGGATGTGAATTATGAAACTAGACTTCATAATTATTCTGTTGATTGTTTGGCACCAGATTAGCCTTTGTTAACATTAAGGCCAGAAGCCAAGGAACAATGTGCAGCAGTAGCCACCATTATCGATACTCTATGGAAACATAGTGCATTGTTCATGGTGGCTAATGTCCTTCTCTGAAAGCCAAAAGTGAAGCAGGACCTACAAAAAAGGGATGATATGAGAGACAATGAGTCTGATGCTGTAAATGAATGCAGTTGGGCAGTGGCTGGGAAAATACCCCTGAATTATTGTCAGTGCTGGATTAATACCTCAGGGAGAAATCTTTGAAGCTGCAACAGTGTAGTGGCATCACATGGGCAGCCTAGCCCTATAAAAGGAGACTTCCTTGTTCCGGGTTCCTGGGTATATCTATAGCTGGTAAAGTGTTCATGCTGGTTTAGGCAACCCAGAAGTTCATAAAGGTTTGCTCCCTGTAATATCCTGATCGTGCATGTTTCTGCTGATGTAAGCACAAACAGAATCAGTTAAGTATACTCCTAAGAAAGCATGCATAGGATTGTTTCCTAGATCTACTTACAGAGTTGCTTAAAGCCAACAGAAACATTTTCTCACTGGCTTCTAATGTTTGTAGGGATGCTAGATAGATTTCTTGGGATCAGAAGCAGGGAGGTTACTTGGAAAATTCAAGTTGTGGTTGCCTAAAACTTGATAGTGACAAAAAGCTGTCGGAAGAATTATGAAACTTAGAGGTGCTGGGGAGGAGTGATTAGGAATCTTCATGTGGTAAGATGTATAACAAGGTAAGAATAAAAGTTATATTTAGGTGTGGAACATAGGGAGACTGAGTATCAAATTTAGTATTTCGATGAAGTTATGCTATTGGTAGACCTTACAACTGTAAGAACCCCAGTTTGTATGACTTCCATGTGCAGTCATCTCACGTTTGCCTGTTAACCTGCATTTTAATTTTTGGTTCATATCTGATAATCAGTATAAGCTAATCCTACCAGTACTGCAGGTTATCAACACTGTGAATAATAGTTAATATTTAAGCAGCAAGAGTAAAGTTTCAGTGTTTTTTAAAAACGTTTTCTGAAGTGACTTGCCCAAACTGCCCTATAGTACTGGTTACAGTTAAGGCTTGAGGCCAGTGTCAGTGCTTCAACACACTGAATAGGTATAAAATATTAAGCACTTCTGTGGCCATGTTTTATTTCAGAAACCAACTGTAGCGTATCTTGGTTCTGTCAGTTCCCCATTTCCTTGGGAGGAACAGAAATATTTGAAGCCTGCACTGGAAGATGACCTCTTACTTCAGTTCGGTAAGGTTTATTTAAGCTTAAATTTGAGTACAGTCTTTCGAAGAATAGCAGTCTTGTATATGGATTGCTTGTTCTTGTAAAGGCTGTGTTTAAGTTTGACATACTGAGTCAAGGGGAAAAAAACTCATATCTTCAAATGAACATCATAGGCATTAAATGTCTTGATTAAATTTCTGTTCATAAAAATATTTGTAATTTACCAAGTGATAATGTGAGATGGACAGGCCATTGCAGTGGAAGACTGGTCACTCTGCTTTACAATTCACCCCCAGCCAACAGTGTTCTGGCAGCTTGTGTGACAGCCCCCCTATGGTTTGAAAATCCTGCTGGATGCCAGGTTGGTTAATGGTAAAACATCTACCATCTAGGGCTTGATCCTGAATGAATGTGCCAAGCTAGCATGTATCATGGAGACCATGGTGGATGAGACATAACTGTCTTGGTTATGTTCTACAGGATTCTGCATGCAGCAGCAGGCTCAACTTAGGGGGCATGGAGTGGTATAGGCAGTGGCCTGTTGGGATTCTGTCTCCCTGACCAGCTGTCCCCTGCAGTCTTCACCAGGTGTTTAGTATGTATTTATGAAGTTGGCTGTAGGATAGAGATTCTGTTGGTGTACTGCCCTGCTACCCAATACCCTGAGATAGCCAGGGTATAACCTGAGATAGCCAGGATGCTCTCTGTTGATGTTGGAGTTCCCCAAACTGGTTGTTCTGGCGGACGTCAGTATCCATACCAAAGCTCCTCTGGCTGGAGTGGCTTAGGAATTCATGGTAACCGTGGGCCTGACCCACACATTCAGCTAGGCATACATTGGACCTGGTCTTTCGTTCTGGATGGGAAGAGGAGGATCTAAGAGTGGTGGAACTTATTATAGTTCTGTTATCATGGGCAGATCATTAACACTGGATACATTTCAGTTTGTGCAATGTTGCACAAACTGGAATGAATTAAACATTTTTAAAATGGGTAAACTTTTCTAGTGAGTCATAGAAGACAAGCTAGAAAAAATTACCCATTTTACAGGTAGATATGCTAGTGAGGCAAATATTAATTTCAAGAGGGTGAGTGAATCATTGACAGAGACAGCAGTCACAATATTTATGGAGCAGCAGATCAGTCAAGAAAAGCAAACTGAGAAGCAACAGCCTATAAGTCAACTTAACACAAATGCAGTTGGTCAAGGAATTAAGTGTGTAAATCCAGAGGCAGGATAGTTAGGGCCTACTGAATCAGCCCAAACTTCTTTAATTCTTTGAACGTTTTAACTGAGGCCTCACCTACTAATTTTAACTCCCCATGCAGAAATGTTAGCACTCAGCTGCAATATTCCTGTAACAATAATGCAGCCAGGAGTGATCTAGCATGCAGACAAATTTCTTATTGTAATAATGTGGAAGATCTGTGCAAACAAGGGAAACAAAAGTGAATGCTTTTAAAACGGTCTGATGTGATCCTTAATCTGCCCTGATATTATCAGTTTGCTTGAGTGGCTGCCTACCCCTGCCGCTCCTGGGCTTTCAAACCTTGAGGATTTTACAAAAATTAGGAAATCTACCTAGAATCATTCTTTCTGAACTTCCTGTGATCCAGCCTTTCAAATCTGTAACTGGAGAGTCTAAAAGAGAAAGAGACTTCCCTGAGCCAAAGCTGCCTTCGGTCCAGGCCCTTGAATCTCCATTCGCTACTCCAACCTTCTTACCCCAAAAGCAGGACTTCTGGGAAAGGAGAAGAATTAAATGTGACCAGCAGCCCGTACTTGCCTATTTGCTTAGCTGCAGCCCACCAGTTATGGCCACACTCCCAGTATTTGTGGGTGTTTTACATGTTAAAAAGTAATTTAAGAAATGCTTAAAGCTAAGGACAGAGTTCCCATTTATTTTAATAAAAGTTTCGTAGCGTCGTTTAGGGGACAGAATGTTAAACTTCTTCCAGGGATACCTGTGTTCAAATACTTGCTCAGCATTGGAGCTCACTGACTGTTGCTGGGCATCAGTATATTGCCTTAACTACTTCATGGTTGTGAAGATAAAATGGGATAACTCCTTTTATTCTGTATATACCAGCCTTCTCCATCCTACCCTCCAGATGGTTTGGATTACAACTCCCATCAGCCCTAGCCAGCATAGCCAGTGGTCAGGGATGATGGGAGTTGTAGTCACCAGATTGGGGAAGGTTACTGTATACTAACCTGTCTGTTAGTATTTTGCCTTTTGGAATTCACCTTTTTCAAGAATTCCCAACAATCCTGAAAGTGCTCTGTTCCCAAAGCACTCCTAAAAAGTGAAGAGCTTTGAACTGACCAAGATATAACCTTTCTGGTCAAAAGAACAATGGTCTCAAATATACAGAAAGAGTATGGTAGTAGTCAGTTTCAAAGTTGGAATGTGTATTATAGCTTCAAAATCATTTTGGCTGGGATCCAAACAACTGCATGGCTTGTTCTCTCTGCCCAATTGCAACTTGGCAAGCCCATTTTGAAACTGACAGGAATCACAAAAGCAGTTTAATTTGGTATGGGTGTTGCTGCTCAAACGAAAGTATTTTTAAAATCCTACTGAATATATCCAAGGTGACATTCAAGGTAGTCCTTTCGATTTTGGCCTTTCAAATTTTTCAACGAGGAGGAAATAACACGAAAAACGTCCTTTGATGGCAGCAATAAAGTTGCCTGTGGGTAATTTCATGAGCAGATTCCATTTCCTACTCTTAATCTTAGGCAGGTTCTGTGTGTACAGAACAAGCTATGCAGTTCTTTGGATCCCAAATATTTCATAAGTCTTAGCATTTATAAACTATATGATCAATTCTCATGTTTCATTTCCAGATATAGAAGATCTTCTGGACTCCACCAATATTGCTTGTCCTACTGGGCTAACTGAGGCTTCATCTTACCTTGAGCGCTTGAAACATGCAGAGCAAAGAGCAGAGCTGGCAGAAGCTGCATTGGCCAGAGCACAAGGTGATCTTCAGAAAATGAGGTAGTCTTTTGACCAAAGACCTTTTTATTTCAGAACCTTAGGTTGCCACCAACTTGGATATAGTAGATTAAAATACCTTTATGGTAGTTATAAAGGCTACTAGAACCTGAATGATATGTCACTTTCACTTAATGGATTTGGGAGAAAGTATGTGGTAGGCTTCTTATAAAATTCAAAGATATGTGATATCATGATACATGGTCTCTTCTTAAATCACTTTTGTTAGGAAGCAGGTAAACCTGTATTTCTTATTACTTGGGAAATTAGTATTCAGAAAAATACAGTGAAGAGATTGGCGGCAACAATATCAACTACAATGTAGCTTTAAACCTAGTCCATATTTCTCCAGGAAACCCAGCTCTGGACCTCAATCAGCCAAATGAAAATAAGCAAAAGGAGATGTATTGGTAGGACTATAAGAACAAACATCAACAGGTTTATTAAATTAATGCTTGCTGTTCATCTTTTATCTGGCTCAGTGTGGCACCAGGTGTGTCTTGGGACCAGTTTACATAAACAACAGACTGCAGTTCCTGTTCCGCAGTGGAAGGGTGAGCCTCCCATCTCTGCCCTCCACCATACACCTTAAGTAACGTATAGTGCAAGTTCATCACACTCCTAGCAGTTCATGAGTGTCTTGGTAAGGTGAATCCAACAAAATGGGAAACCACACAAAGGATGCCAAAAAGCAAAAGCAGTGGGTAAGCAAAAGGAGACTGGAGTTTGAAAAGCAAGCATTATTGAATTTAGTCACACTGAATTTTCCTGAAGAAGGGCTACATGTGATCTGAAATGTTGAAACTGTTCATTTTTGTGGAGTAAAACACCTATTTTGCCTACCTGCTTTTTGCTGTTTTGGTAAGGTGTGTTTTAGTTAAGAGTGTCTCTTCTGTACTACACACAATCCATGGTTGCTTTACATGGCCTATTCCCCCCGCTCCCCTGAAATCTCTAAAAACTTTTAAACCTGAATCTTGGAGGGAAAATAAATTCGGCAAAATAATTACATTTATTATTTCTCACTGTTGATAGTTTTTGATACTAAACTCAGGGCAGCATCCAATTGGGGCCTTCTGTGTGTGGGCAGCTTGCGCAACATGATATAGTGCTTCCAAGGGCAAGCACCGAAACGAGCGGAAACACTCATTTCTGGCAGGGAGAGGGCTCTGGCAACCACCCCCCTTCCAGAAATTAGCTTCCTGCTCATTTCACAGCTTGCCCCCAGAAGTGCTGTATCACATTGCGCAAGTGGTAGGGACTGACGGGCCTGGCCATGTGTGGAAGGCCCCCATTGGATACTGACCTGAGTTTCCTCAACACAAAATGCATAGAGCCCTGAAGACGTGTCTTAAATTGCTCAGTCCAAAATAATGATCTGTTGTTGAATTGTAAACTTTTATTATCTTTACAGCTGTAAATGGATGCTATAAAATAATGCTATGCACTAAAGTCATGTTAAAGTGCATGTCTGAGTAAAGCCTTTCAACTTTTCTTTATATACCATGGTCATTTTAAAAAAGCATGCTACTGTTTTGATGGCAACCTTTTTCCTTAGCCAATTGCTTGCCTTTGAAAGGCCATTATTTTGAAATTCATTCCTAATTATTTTAGGAATGAATTAGACTTTTCATAAAGGAGCTGGATGATCACTTTTTAAAAATCCAAGTCCATTATACCATTTGGTATAGTGTGTCTGGTTTCACTGCTGTTTGCACATTTTCTAAGAGCACCTTTCAAAACCAGTGTACTGAGAGAGAGTGTAGTGTAGTGGTGAGAGTGACGGACTGGGAGCCAGGAGATCCGGGTTCTAGTCCCCACTTGGCCTTGGAAGCTCACTGGGTGACTTTGGGCCAGTCACAGACTCTCAGCCCAACCTACCTCACAGGGTTGTTGTTGTGAGGATACAACGGTGAGGAGGAGGATAATGTAAGCCGCCTTGAGTTCCTTGCGAGAGGGAGAAAGGCGGGGTATAAATGCAATAAATAAATAAATAAATAAAAAACGTTCCTTGTTGTGTACGTCATCACTTCAGCACAGTTGTAATTTTTAAGGTTAAAGAAAACATCCAAAGTGGGTTGATGAGGAGGGCCTTTATCTTGAATGTAGCTCATGAAGACAGCAGGTCAGGATTCCAAATTTCAATTTTCCATAGTTTGAAATGTGGAAAAATATCGATATGCAGAGAATTCCAAACACTTACACAGCAGCTTTCTGTGCAGCAGCCAGCAGAGGGAGCTTCAGCATGCTTGAGGCACAAGATTACTTTATGAAACCTGTATGTTTTCTCTCCGCACGCTTGCCAGCATTGTTTGTTAATGGTCCCATTAATGTGTCTCAAGAGTATGTTTCAAATTGATTACAGACAATTTGCTCAGGATTTTGTGATGAACACCGAAGTCAGAAGTGGCTCAGCCAGCACCGTTGCGGACCTACGGGAGGATGAGGAGGATGTCTACTTCAGCTCATATGGGCACTATGGGATCCATGAAGAGATGATAAAGGTTAGGAAATGAGCAGAAGCACGTCTTTCCCGCCATAAAGATGGGAGCAAGGCTGTTTGTCCATAAGTATGCTGCAGTGTAGCTGCATTTTTAACCCTGTCCGTACTTGCTAGTGGTTATTTCTGGTAAAAGATAAGGTGAAAAATGCAATAAAAGCAAGGGAAAAACCAACACAAAAGAATAAACACCTGGACCAGGAACCAAAGTGCCGTGTGTAGTCTGGCCTCCTCTTGCATTGTCTGGATAGTAATTCCTAAAGCTTGGCGAACACTCTCAAGTGGGATTAAGTGTGGTGCCAGAGGGATTCAGCCAGCGTTGAAATTTGCCAACTCATTTTATTCCTAGAATTTTAAGATACTTTGAGTATAATTACTTTCTCCTCATGTAGCTGGGGTGGAATCTGGTCCTAGCGGCTGTAGAAACAGAGGATCATATTCAATGTTAGTCTAACATTCCCATTCATTTCAATGGGTCTACTCTAAGTAGGACTAGGATTGGGTACGGCCCAGATAATTGAATCTGGTAGATTTAAAGTATGGGTGTCCTACGAAAATGTTAGTTAATGAAATCCACCATTCATAACTTCCTCAGAAATACTTTTATGCCAAAAATAATGAAATGCCAAGTGTTTAAAAAAAAAAAAAAAAGCTAGGAAGTGCTGTCAAGTGACCTGAAAATTAGCTTTTGATTTCTCTAAGTCTTGTCTCTGTTTCTCTCATTTTGATCTTTCTTGTGGGCCTGTGGGCAGGGATCTGCATTTTATTTATATATAATGGCTAGTATAGATTTGGCTTTTCGATAAATACAAAAATGATGGGGGGGGGAGAGAAATTCTGGAAAGCATTACATTTTAGAATTGTTGATACTGGATATTGTTTAGAGCATGCCTAAGGCAAGTGATCCTGGAATTGAATATTGAAGATCGTGTGTCTGTCAGGCTTCCTTGGGTTTCTGTCTAGATTGGTGACAACATTTGCATTTTGTGACATCTGTGCACCCAGTTAATGACCAGCAGAGACAAAAAGCCATGGTGGAGGCATCAATGAACAATGCCTTGGGCTAGTTGGTAGGAGGCTCCCATCAGCTCCAGCCAGCATGACCAGTGATAATGGGACTTGTAGTTCAACAGCAGCTGAAGGGCCATAAGTCCTCCACCTTGCTATATAGGATCCATGCTTATTTGCAACTAACGAATAAATCTAAAACTGCAAAGATTTGTGGGTTATCAAAATATGCAGTTGTCTTCAGAAAATCTTGACACACCAAAACTGACATCGTTATCGCCATTAAGTAAAAATGAAACTTCTGAAATGATGTCTTATAGAAAGCTGCCATATACCAAGTCATTAGTATAAGCCCATCTAGCTCAGTATTATCTACATCAAGTGGAGAACATCAGGCCTGGAAGTCTAATCTGGCCCTCTTGGCATCCCAACCTGGCCCTCTGGAGCACCTCAGAAGCCCCTGTTCCTGGCTCCACCCCCTTTCATCCAACCACTGATGATGTGGTAGTTTCCTGGATTTTGTGCAGTCCCCCCCCCTTGTAAAAGGTTGAAATGCCTTTTCTAAGCCTTAGTTACTAGCAGTAGAAGCTTTAAGCTACAATATGCGGTTATTTCATACATTTTTACCCCTTTTGCCTTTGGCCCTGCCCACCACTGGAATGCAGTCCCCCAGAGCTTCTCCTGAATTGAACTTGGCCGCCAGGTTGAATGGTTCCCCACCTGTGGTCTACATTGACTGGCTTCAGCTCTTCAGGGTTTGACTGGGTCTTTTCCAGACCTACCTGGAGGTGCTGGTGATTGAACCTGGGATCTTCTGCATGCATATCATGTTCCCTAGCACTGAGCTATGGTAGGAATTAAGTTTTGGATGAAAGCAGTGTTACATTTAACTGGACACTAAATTGGAGGGGAAAGTGAGATAAAATGTGTGTTGGCTTGCTGGATTATACTAGATTAGAAGACAAAAAGGCAAAGACCCCAGTTGGTACTGAAAAAAGAGTTAAATCAAATAATACAATGTTGCTCATAAACAGTAAAATGCACAATTCATTTTTTTGTTTCCTTGTGCTTAGAGCTGCCCTCAACCCCCCGCCCCCCATTTAATATTGAATTAGCTTTACTGAAGTTAGTTAAGTGAATAGTCCCTTTAGACTATTCCTTGTTAGAGCTTGGCAGTGAACTACAGTTCTCATGAGAGCCTCTTTTTTGGCTTTAGGATTATTCTGGAATAAATGTGTGTAGTACCAGCTGGAAGGTATGGGAAAATATCAGCTTATCCTTAAGTACTTTGCCATTTTTAGTCACCATAAGGACCCAGGTTGTCATTTCTAGCTTTTTATGCCAAGAGGAATTTGTATTTTTTATAGTACACAGCTGATGTCCTGTCTGTTTTTCTTTAACTGCTTGAATATTATCACTACACTGAAATCAAGGGAGATGGTGATGGGGGGAGGAAAAGAGCTAATAGTGCTCCCAAATAAATGACTGGAGCTTTCCTGGGCAGCCGTGCATGTAGCGAAGACAGCAGTTGGAAATCTATTGATTAAGTTTAGGCAGCAGCAATCAACCCTGACTGCTCATTGGAAGGACAGATACTGAAGCTGAAGCTCAAATATTTTGGCCACCTAATGCAAAGAGAGAACTCACTGGAATGATGCTAGGAAAGATTGAAGGCAAAAGGAGAAGGGGACAACAGAGGATGAGATGTTTAGATAGCATCACCGATGCAATGAATATGAACCTGAGCACACTCCGGGAGAGAGCGGAGGACAGGAGGGCCTGGCATGCTATGGTCCATGGGGTCACGAAGAGTTGGACATGACTTAACGACTGAACAAAAAAATAGTGAGGATAGACTAGAAACCTTTACAGTTGACTGCTTCTGTGACTGACAAAGAGACTTTTGATCTTAGGTATTCCCCAGTTAATACAGCATCAAAAGAAGTCAACGCAAAATATTAGCTGCTTCTTGATTCCACAAATATTTATATCCCATACATCTTCCATTCAAATTGGGTTCTAAGGCTTACTTACAACCAATAGAATGAAATAATAATGAAACAACAACAATTCAAAATTGACAAGGGGCACTGTGAAGTTGTAGAGCAGTTGTGAAGTTGTAGAGCTTTATGCAAAAGTTCTATGTTCAATCCCCTGGCATCTCCAGTCATTTGGGGACACTGGAAAAGATTCCTGTTAAACTCTGGACCCAGACTATAGTGAGCTAGATTTGGTCATCTGACTTGGTAGAAGGCAGCTTCCTATGATCCTAAAATCCAGCAACAAGATAAACTAGCACGAAGAACAGTGAGCAGTGATATAAGTGCATATGCAAGCAAGGTTGTCTTAAGCAGCCATCTGGATGCACTCAGTGAGGTTGGCCACTGGATCTCCCAGGGCAGTGAATTTCATAATCTTGGTGCTACCGACAGGAAGGGCTGATCCCAGGTGTGTATTCTCTGCACCTTACATGACAGACGGATGCATAAGAGGGCCAGTGGACGCTGGTGGCTCCAATTTTGGTTGGGCTGTGATCCCTTTTGGGGTTTTAGTCAGGACCAGCCAGAACTCTAAAGCCGGAGTGCTGGATCCTATCCCTCAAAATGGGTTCGGCACTTTAGATAGCTCACTTAGAGTTCTGGCTGGTTCTGACTGAAACTCAGAATGGAAGCACAGCCCCAGCGAAATCAGAGCCACCAGCCTCCACTGAAGAGGGCCTCTCCTGATGGCTGCAGCATGCAGGCAGGTTCGTATGGGAGGGAATGGCCCTTCCCCTATCCAGGTCCCAAGTTGTTAATGGTTTTAAAGGTTACTTGTTTTTTGTTTTTTTAAATCTGTTGGACTCTTTACAATACCCATTTCAGGTTGCTTTCTGAAATTCTGACTCATAAATTTCATCTTGGAAGGGTACTGATACACTCCCCCAGCTTTACGTGTGGTTTTGGTTTTATAACCATAAGTTCTGGAATGTTAGTTGCTGCAGAGAATTATCCTTCTATCCTTTTGGCGTTGCATCTAGTGGTGCAGAGTCCAATTTGTATGCAAGCAGAGTTTCTTGCCTTTTTTTAAGGTGTTCTCTCTGCGCTTTATACTTCTTTTGTTTTAGCACTGTCATAAGGAGCTAAAAATAAAATCACAAGTGCTGTATTCCTTTGAGTTGCTGATTGGCTCTCTAGCTATTTCCAGGGATAGTAAAGCATATGGCTTGCTGGCAGTTTGTCTCTCTGCCTACGCATATTAAAAGGAATGATGTTAGTTGGCCGCTAAGACAAGTTACACAGCCAGCTCACGTTCAGATGTTCTACATCTATTCAGGTGCGCAAACTGGAAAACCACCAATACCTTTTTAGTCATGCTGAGTAAGCACAAGAGGCTTTCTCTGAACTTGACATACTATAGAGTGGCTTTGCAAGCTTCAATTTTTAAATGTGATGGCTGCAAATAAGGCTGCTCCTAGGAGCTGAACAGCTTGCTTTGCTACCTAGACGTGAGGAATAGTGTTATTTAAAACTAGGAGTAGTGGTTGTACATTACTTACTTTAATATGATAGCCATGGCCACACCCTAGGGAGATACCAAGATCTAATACTGGCGTTGGACTCCACCGATATTGCAGTGTTTTTTATTACTAGTATGGTGCTTGAAAATTAGGGAACATATATTCAAAACTAATAGTCATGTTAACTGTTTCCTTACGAACAAAAAGGACAACTACTTTGTCTTGGTATATTAGAACTTCCCTATTTCATTCATACCCGGTAACTTCACCAGTGCTGCCTGACAGGCTATATAGGAAGTTAATTGGCTGCTACTTTAACAAAATATAAACTCAGAAAAAAAATTATGTACCTGGAAAATACTTAATTTTTTGGTGGAGTTAGGGGTGGAACATTCGAAAGGTGACTAAAACATTTTATGTTGTCATTGTACAATGTATTGCAGAAGGTACTCTGAATGTTATTTTTTTTAAAAAATAGGATAAAGTGCGCACAGAAAGCTATCGTGACTTCATATATCAAAACCCCCACATCTTTAGAGATAAGGTAAGTGGGCCAGCTTTAAACCTGTTAATGGTCTTGCAGTATATGACTCTCTAAGGTAATAAAAGCCTCTTGGATTGAATTCTTTCTAGAATTGGGAGAATGATGCTTTGGCAGGGCTTTGATTCAATGTACTTGGTTCCTATTACATGGAGAGCATTATTCAGTTGCTGGAGGGTGCAGAGTACTGATAAGAGAAATGCTGATCAGCATTGTCATTGTTCAGTGTGCTGTCTTGAGTGTTCATTAATTATGATGACATGGTTTTGTTGAGTCTTTCTTTGTCTGCTGTTCTTAAGTGGCATCTGAAATAGGCGTGTGCACACTTATTTACAGTAATTCAACATAATTTCTAACCTGTGTCATGCATGATAAAAGCATCATGAAGATCCCTGAGGAATTAGGTTCTAGAAAGAGTTCAAATCCCATTGTTGTTTTGATTGATACCCATATAAAATAGGCCTTCCTGGGCAGTTTGTGAAAACTCATTGTGAGGTCTGTATTTGTTGGGAAATGTATTTTGCTCTTACATGAAGCAACTGTGGAACAAGGATAAGTGGTTGGAAAGGATGAAAGTTATGAAAATATGATACAATGTCTCTCATTCTTATCCACCCTCCCAATGGCAAATGTATGTGAAAGGGACCCATTGTGGAGCCTTTCCCACTCCCCCCATTGGCCCTTGGCCAAGCGTATATAGTGCTGGTGCATTGTGATGTAGAAGGTCTGTCGACTCTTTCCATGCAAAAATTTCTTGGTGCTACTTTTTCTCAGCATCTCACTTAAATATATATTTAATGTGCACTTGGCTGTTTTGTTTTGTTTTTTCATAACACAAGTTAACTTACTTGGGAGCATATACCAATGCTGGGTCTGCAAATCTTTGCTGGCTTTGCAGCCAACCAGAAATGTGTCCAAAGGACCTGGGCTTTCCCCTTGGATGACGAGCAGTGTCTTGTCCCTGATCTTGTATTGTGCCTCTGTGTGAGGTCACAGATGGTGCCCCGTTCCTATCCTCTACTCGAAGCTGAGAGAGGACAAGGATCATCCTCGTAGTTGTGTGAGGCTGTGGACACAATCCCTGTCATCTTCTCCAACTCCATGTACTTTCATTTTGCCAGCTCTGGAAAATACTGGCAGATAAAAGCATATGGACTAGTTCCAACAGCAATCCATTATACTGTATTGGTCAGCTTCATAGCTAAAAATATACTTGCTTGGATCCAGAGATGTCTTGCATGAGCAGAAAGGCACTTCCACTTGTGAAAGGCAGCCCTGCTGAATTCTCCCAATTTTCCTGTCTTGGCACAACCCCCCACCCATTCCAGAGGGTGTGCTCTATCAGGGCGACGGTTGCACAGGGAGGTGTAATGTAGAAGAGAAGCCAGGAAAGGCCTTTGCGCTAGCAGAGTTTCACTATTTATTTGTTACATTTTTATACTGTCCAGTAGCCAAAGCTCTCTGGGCAGTTCACAACAATTAAAATAATAAAATACAACATAAGATACAATATAACAGCTAAAACCATTGTATAAAATAAAAGTAAAAAACCAACATAAAATGTAGCAGCAGTGCAAAGATTTAATATACAGTAACATATCTAAAACAACAGAACTGAAAGATTAAAATGCATGGGAAAATAAGGTCTTCACCTGATGCTGGAAAGAGCACAATGTAGGTGCCAGGTGAGCCTCTCTGGGAAGCTCATTCCACAACCTGGGTGCCACAACAGAAAGAGCTGTCTTAGTAGCAACCAACCTCAATTCCTTTGGCAGGGGCTCCCAGAGAAGGACCGCTGAGGATCATCTTAGGGTCTGGGCAGGTGTATGTGGGAGGCGATGATATTTCAGGTAGCCTGGCCTGAATATTCTGTGATATTATATTCTTCATATTGTAGGAGGTTTAATCTAGCTTAGTGGGACATATAGGATTCCTTATGGGCACAATCCCATGCATGTTCAGGCAGGAATGGGGATGCTGGACATAGTAGGACTTATTTCTGTCTAAATATGCATAGGATTGTTATAGCCCAGAGGAATTGTTTCCCTCTTTACCAATATCTTCAATATATAGACCAAATGGATTTGTGCTCAAGTATGTATAAGTTTGGTTCATCTCCACAACTGGCAACCTGATTTAGGTCCTACATCTGACTGCATCTCTCACAAGAATGTATATTCTCATTTTTATTTTATAATAGATTGTTGAGAAAGTCTTATTTTTAAACAAATATATATTTTTCCATTGAAGAAGACATTTTGAGGTTGAAATGTGTTTGGGTTATTGATATTTTTTCTATTTTTACACATTATGTTATATTAACAGGTTCATTTATGTTATCTACTGCTTGTTGATTACTAGCAGGCATTCCAGGTCAGTCTATGTATTTGGTTCATTTAAATTAAATATTATTTTTGTACATTCTCCCCTTAACTTTATGTTTATCTTGTTTCCCCATTTGGATAGGGCAAGACCACTTTTTGTTATTTTTGGGGGGTGAGGGGGAGGGTTCCGAGAATGCTAAGCCATGAACCTGCTCAAATCTCAGGCTTGAACACTTCCCCCTCCTCCTTTGGTAAAGCCATTAGAAGAAGACTGGAACTCGCAAAGTGGACCAATGTGTAGCTGGGAATAAGCTCCTATCAGTGTCACTCACTTATCTCTGGATCCAACCCATGGAGGAATGTGAATTGTGAAACATTGACAACTGTGGATGTAATAAAGTAAAACAAGGGAATGCCTGCTATTTAGATCATTTTTTGATGGGAACTAATGTTCCCCCACCTAGAACACTGTGCTCACAGCAAATTGGTTGTGCATGACTATCTAGACTGTACCAGTTGAGTAGAGGAGTAGGGAAACTGGATATAAAGCTAACAGTCTGGGCCCTCTTATGCATGTAGTTCCCAATTCATTGTTGGGGATCGTATGCACAGTCTGAAATTTTGGCTGCAGGTGCAGACATGGGTCTTGCTTAATCAGGTCAGAACTGTATTCTGTTCATGTTAGTTATACTGCGATGTGTTCAACTGTAGAAATGATGGGTTAAATTCTAAAAGAAATAAACCATAATCGTTCAATCATTTAAATGTTGCATTTCTTGGAGTACTGTTCAGTTCCACACTTTGTAGTCAAAAGTACCTATGTTTTGTAATTTGGACTTACTTTATTAAAGAAAACCCACAATTGTCTCAATTTCAATTAATGCTGGAAGAGACAAAACCTTTGAAAACAAAACAATAACTGGGATGACTTAAAATATTTTAAAAGCTATCTGTTACCTTACTAACATAGAAAAGGGGTAGATTTATTTATGACTCTGTCACCACAGCATCTTTCAAACAAAATAATGTATTAATGTTAAGGGTGAGTTCATTTTAGGATGGAGAATTCCTTACCTGCATGTAGAAATGGTAACAACGGTGGTGCTTCTCTTCTAATTTATGCTGCCCCATGGAAGTTTAAATGTTATTGGGGAATGTGAAGCCCCACTTTTCTGCTGCAATGAACTAGCACATCCTAAATCTATTGATGTACAAATAGGGAGAACAAAAATTAAATAATGGTGGCAAATCATTCCATATAGTTAACAAGTATCAAATAATGAACAGATTTAGTCCCAGATGTACAAAGCTTGAGCTACTATTTCATGTGGCTGTGACAGCAGTTCATTATTTTCATTCTTTCTGTTAAGTATACTTACTGTACATGTAAAGGCAGTGGTATAATAGCCAGTGGAGTTGTTTTTGCTTTTCAGTTACAAATTAGATTGTTGGCATTAATTTGCCCTTCTGTCTGAAGTACACACTTTTATTTTGCCCTTTCCATCTGTGCTTGAGCACAAGAGAGACAATTGTTCCTGTTTTCTTTTTGTATCCATATGTCTGAGCATAGTGAAGGCCAACTTGCCCTGCTCACTTCTCATAGAAGGGCACTCTGCCCTGTTTTTGTTCAGAGACTTTTTATACCTTTCCAAGTAAAAATGGAACGCCATTTTCTCTGTCAGGACCCTGTTGACATGTTGTCACTGATCTGACATAAATTATCGTTAACATTACCGTGTTACCATTCAGAACTGTGAGGTGAAATGTTTAGGGATTTCATGGGATTAATAGGAGAAAATTGAATGTAATTTCAAGCCTGTCAGCCAGCGTCTCCCTTTTATTCTCCCCAAAGTCAGTCTTTATCTTGCTTCTCTATTGACCTTAACTGAAAGATGGCCAGGTGAAATGGGTTGTTACGCCTTTTGCATGATCATGTATCAATTTAGGAATATCATTCTTATGTTATGATACTTGATGCATATGTACTTTCTAGAAACTCAGTCTGAAAAAACCATAGCCATCAGATCTAAAAATAGCAACTCATAAGAAATCAAGTGGACTACCATTTATATATAATTATAGTGGCATGAGTAAATCAAACAATATATTGGCAGAAAGATAAACTAGCCAAGTCATTTAAGCATGCTCTAGTCACAATGCTTAATCTAAATGTTTAGGTATCAACAGATTTTTCAGTCCTGCTTATGATCTTAAATATATGCTTAGAAGTACATTGTTGTAAACAAGCTGGTTTTTTACACCTACCCAACTGATCTTTCCCTCTGAATTTTTGTGGATTTAAAAATTCTCATCACAGCCTTTTCTATGCCCGGTTTGTTCTTGAAACAAATTTCTGCAGTGAAATGAAAAATCACTGAAGAGACTATATTGAAAAAAGCTGAGAGGCCTTTAATTATAGAAGCATAAATGACACCACTGGAATACATTTGGAGCTCTCCATCAGACGTTGGCACTCTGAGTAATTGTGGTTGAATGCTTACGTGTCCAATTATCTGACCATCTTGTAGCTTATTTCCTTCATACTTGCCAGTTCAGTTTGTATTCAAATAACTAAATGTAGGTGTTGCAAATAAACCACTGTGTATATGTGTGTGTGTGTGTGTGTGTGTGTGTACACATACTCATGTTAATTCAGTAGTGGAAGCATATTCCGCATAGAGGGCTTTAATTTATCATAGGGCTCAAGGGATACACATCATTGTATTACCCCAGTATTCTGGATAAACAAGTGAGTCTCACATTTATTTATTTATTTATTTAAAATATTTCTTGCCCACTTTTCAGGGCAGAAGCCCTGCCAAGGCAGCTTACAGCAATAAAATACATAAAAACAGTTAAAATATTAAAAATGATGAAAATATAAAAACAACAATAAAAGCCAACAATAAAACCAGCAACGCTGTTAGCAGGCTGATATGGGTGAAGGCGGTCCTTCAAGTAACTTGGTCCAAACCATTGAAGGCTTTAAAGGTCAAAACCAGCACTTTGAATTGGGCTCAGAAACGCACTGGTAACCAGTGCAGCTGGCGCGGTATAGGCGTTATGTGATGGAATCACCTCGCCCCCACCAATACTCAGGCGGCTGCATTCTGCACAAGCTGGAGTTTCTGAACCATCTTCAAAAGCAGCCCCATGAATAGTGCATTACAGTAGTCCAGCCTGGATGTGACTAGTGTGTGGATAACTGAAGCAAAGTCTGTCCTCTCCAGATAGGGCTTCAGTTGGCATACCAGCCTAAGCTGGTAAAAAGCACTCCTGGATTTCCCCAGTTAGCTCAGAGTCCAGGAGGACTCCCAGACTGCGCACTTGGTCTTTCAGGGGGAGTGAAACACCATCTAAGACCACTTGTAAACCTCCATCCAAGGTAGTTGGTTTCCCAACCCATAGTACCTCCGTCTTGTCCGAATTAAGTTTCAGCTTGTTCACACATGCTGCATAATGGCCAAAATCCAGGGGTACACAAATTATGTCCAGGTTTAGTAGCCAAAAGTTATTTTTACTAGCCAGCATGAGCATAGTAAAAGTGCCTCTGAGCACATGCAGAGTGTTTTTCCTTTTCTATCCAGCAAGTGGCAGCCTGCCTTTCCCACAGAATTAAAGAGAAGGGCTAATAGCAAAGATGATACTGTTCCCCATAAACCCTAGTCCCTGCTGGCCCTTTTCTGAAAATTAAACATTACACCAGCTCCCTAGCAAGCCACAGCACAGCAAGCATTTGTTTTCAAAACCATGTTTTCAAAAGCTAGGAGACAGTCCTTGCCATTCTCCCAAAGACATCCACTACAGGTTTTAATTCTTTCCCTGCAGCAGCTTATTTTCCAGTGTGGAAAGTAGGAGTGAGAGAGAAGCCAGTTGCATGTAGGCCCAGGGAATGAAGCAAAACTGCAGAGGGAAGAAAGCAGTCACTAAGCAACTGAGGGAAGAAAAAGGGAAGTGGAAACTGCCCTCTGCCTTCTTCCACCCAGTCTTGTCAGTCAACTTACAAAGCAAACCTCCTGCTGTTCTTAAAATACCTGCAGTTGGAATAAAGTAGCAGAAGCTTGTTGGCCTTCAGAGGAAAAGAAACTAACAAAGAGTAGCTCTCTAGACAGCTTAGAGAGCAATGAAGCACTCCAGTGAAAAACAAAGCCTTTTGAAGACCACAGAGGTAGTCCAGAAAGGACTGGTAGGTCAGGAAGAGGACAGGAAGAATCCGAAATGCTTTAGAGGAATGTAGACTGTGTTCAGGCAATGTACAGATCAATGCACAAACCCAAAGACAAGCGGTATCAACTTAAAAAAAAAAGCAAAGCAAAGGATTGTGGTGGAGGAAGGGGGGCATGTCCAACAGGGAGGCCTATGGATTGGGAGGCCTACCAGGTTGAATCCATCCTGTGGACTGGAGGTTCCCCATCCTTGCTGTATGGTGTATACTTTGTCCACCTTAGAACTTAACCATCATATTTCTTACTACTTTTTTCTGGAAAAAAATTTACATTGAACTTTTATGAGTAGGTTTTGGGAATTGGTGGTTATTGCTTTGTAACATCAGCTAACTTTGCACTAGTAATTGCTTTCTTTCCTTCCTTCCTTCCTTCCTTCCTTCTTTCTTGCTGTTAGATTGTCCTGGATGTTGGTTGTGGAACTGGAATCCTCTCCATGTTTGCTGCCAAAGCAGGTGCAAAAAAGGTGATAGGAGTGGACCAGTCTGAAATTATCTATCAAGCTATGGACATCATTAGGTAGGTGAACTTCAGAAACCGTCTTAAGTTAGCAGATTTTATAGAAATAAACCCAGGAAGTCAAGGTTGATTTAACCTAGGTTGGCTATGTTTGTACATAATGTTAAACTCAGGGACACAGGGATGGGAAGAATTTATATGTCCTTTCCCTGCTCTCACATAAACTTTAAACTCTGGTGCCACTGTAAGTCTGCACTGGGCCATGGAGGGCTTAAATAATACTGGCTTCAGTGCTAAAGCCACTTCTGTAACTAATTACATCAGCACCTGAATCCTTTTTAACTGGGGCCTGAGGGTTGCCCACCATCGGCCTAGTAATGGAATAAGAGGAGAGGTCCTCTTATGGATCAGTAACTGGTTAAAGAACAGAAACAGGGTAGGAATAAATTGTCAGTTCTCTCAATGGAGGAATGTAAATAGTGGTGTCCCACAGGGATCTTTATTGGAACTGGTGCTTTTAAACTTGTTTATAAACTCTCTGGAATTAGGAGTGAGCAATGAGGGGGCCAAGTTTACTAATGATGCCACATTATTTAGAGTGGTTAAAACAGAAATTGTGAGGAGCTCTAAAAGGAGCTCTAAACTGGAAGAACGGGCATTTAAATGACAAATGTGGTTCAATGTAAGCAAGTGTAAAGTGATGAATGTTGGGGCAAAAAGTCCCAACTTCACATGTACAATAATGGGATCTGAGACTAAGAAAGAGATATTGGGGTTGTGGTGGATTGCTTGATGACAATGTCAACCCAGTGTGAAAAAGGCAAATTCCACGTTGGGCATAATTATGAAAGGAATTGAAAATAAAATTGCCAGTATCATACTGCCCTTATGCAAATCTATGATGCGATCACATTTGGAATACTGTGTATAGTTCTGGTCATCACACTTTTAAAAAAGATATCGTAGAGCTGGAAAAACTGCAGAAAAGTGCAACTTAAATGATCAAGGGACTTGACCAACTTGCCTATGAGGATTGGTTACAGCGTTTGGGACTGTCTAGCTTAGAAAAACAGGCAAGTGAAGGGAGACATGATAGAGGTGTACAAAACGATGTATGGTGTGGAGGAAGTGGATAGGGAAACATTTTTCTCCTTGTCACATAATAGTAGAAATCTGAGTTATCCCATGAAGCTGATTGGTGGGAGATATTGAGAGATAAGGGAAAATACTTCTTCACACAGCGCATAGTTGAACTGTGGAATTCGCTACCACAAGATGTACTGATGGATACCAATTTGGATAGCTTTAAAGGGGATTAGACAAATTCATGCAGGATAAGGCTATCACTAGCCATGATGCCTATATGCTAGTTTCAGTGTCAGAGATAGTATACATATGTATACCAGTTGCTGAGGAACACGAGCTCATGGCCTACTTGTTGGTTTCCCACATGCAGCTAGTTGGCCACTGTGTGAACAGAATGCTGGACCAGCAACCTCCCTGACGAAGCTGGCAGAGGTGGTCTCAAGTGTGGTGTTAGAGGAACCCAGGGTGGTGGTTCTGGGTCACTTTAACTTCCATGCTGTGGCTGTCTCTGGAGTTCCAGCTCAGGACTTCATGGCCTTCATGACAGCCAAGGGGCTGTCTCAATTTGTAATCAGCCCAAGAGTAAGCAGAGTACTCTTGATTTGGTTTTTGCTCCAAGCTGAAAATTGGGGGGCAAGTAACCCCACAGTCATGGTCAGACTATTTCCTGGTCAGGCCATGTCCATGTCAGATCATTGTCATGGTCAGACCATGAGATTTGAACTCAAGGCATTGCTTCTGTCCTACAAGGGTGGGGGAGCCATTCAGATGGTCAACCCCAGGAGACTGATGGAATCCATTTGATTTCTGAAGGCTCTTGGGGATTTTCCATTGGAGAGAGCTGGTAATCCAGCTGAAGCCCTAGTCTTACTATGGAACAGTGAAATGCAGTGAAGACCATTAACTTCATTGCACCAGCACTATAGAGCCCACTCTGCTCCTAGGTATAATGGGGAGCGCACTCTACTCCTTGGTATAACGGGGAGTGCACTCTACTCCTTGGTATACTGGGGAACTATGGTTAATGACATAGACTGGATGTCAGCTAGAGCACAAATGGCGTAAGACTCAAAGTTAAAAAGACAGGGCACACTCTAGAGCACATAATCGTGCCTATTGAGTGGCAGCGCAGGCAGGAAAGAAGGCCTATTTTGCTGTCTCTATTGCGTCTTTGACTAGCCATCCAGCTCTTTCAGATGTTCTTGGTGGGGGCGGGGCTGCTAATGCTCTCTACAGTGAATGGGGCGCTGGTCCCCTCAAAGACCTGCTGTGACCTTTTTGCATTGCACTATGGGGACAAAATCACTCGTCTCAGCAATGAACTTGACACTGTTGTTAGCACAGTTCTAGTCAAGGTACCTGATGCCACCATCTGCCCAATTTTGTGGGATCGGTTTCAGTTGCCGTGGCCTGATGCCATGGACAAAGTACTTGCAGCAATCTGATCGACCACATGCCCTCTCGATCCTTTATCCTCCTGGCTAATAAAAGCTAGCCAAGGAGGTATGACCAGGTGCGCCCACGGTGTGGGTGGAAGGGGTGATTCCTGCTGTCCTTAAGGAGGCAGTGCTGAAGAAGCCCCCACTCTGGACTCAGTGGGACAGCTACTGCCCAGTTGCAAGTACCCCTTTCTTAGGGAAGGTATTTGAGAGGGTTGTGGCAGAGCAACTGCAGGCCCTCTTGGAGGATACTGGAACCATTCTAGTCTGGGTTTCGACCTGTTATGGGACCTAATTAGCCTTGGTCACCCTGATGGATGACCTTTATTGAGAGAGGGACAGGGGAAGTGTAACTCTGTTAATTCTGCTCGATCTCTCATCAGCTTTTGATACTATCGGACATAGTATTCTCCTGGATCGACTCCATGGGATGAGCATTGGAAGTAATACGTTACAGTGGTTCCAGTCTTACTTGCGGGGCCAATTTCATAGAGTAACATTGGGTGGCCATTCCTTGGCCCCATGGCAATTGAGCTATGGGGTTCTGAAGGGTACCATTTTGTCCCCAAAGTTGTTCACCATCTATATGAAGCCGCTGGAAGCAGTCATTAGGGGATTTGGAGCCAAGTGCCATCAGTATGCTGATGATGCACAGCTCTATCTCCCTGTGACATCTGAATCAGGTGAGACTGCGCAAGTGCTGGATCTGTGCCTAGACTCAGTAATGGGCTGGCTGAGGGCCAATAAACTGAAGCTGAATCCTGGCAAGATGGAAGCCCTGTGGGTGAGTCATTCCTCTGGAAGATAGGCTCCTTGCCTGTTCTGGATGGTGTTGCAGTCCCTCTGAAAAATCAGGCTCATAGCCTAGGGGTATTCTTAGATCCATCACTGGAGGCCCAAGTAGCTGTGGCAGCTCGGAGTGACTTTTACCAGCTTCAACTGGTTCTCCAGCTATGGCCTCTCCTGGATAGGGATAGCTTGGCCACAGTGGCACAGGTGCTAGTAACCTAAAGAGTGGATTACTGGAATGCGCTCTATGTGGGGCTGCCCTTAAGGCTGCTCCAGAAGCTGGAGCTAGTGCAGAATGCAGCAGCTTGGCTGTTGTTGGGAGCTGCCCCTTTTCAGCATGCAACTCCTTTGCTGAGGAAACTGCACTGGCTGCTTGTTTGCTACCAGCCCAGGTTTAAGCTTTTAGTACTAGTGTACAAAGCCCTAAACACCTCGAGACCAGGATACCTGAGATAGGCCTTCTTCCTTATCAACCTGCTCGGTCACTGAGGTCATCTCCTGTTGATTCTACATGGACCTATGACCTGATTGGAGTCCACTCAGAGAAGAGCCTTCAGTGTGGTGGCCCCCTTTCTATGGAACTCGCTGCCTGTGGAGGTCAGGCAGGCTCCAACACTGTGTTGTTTCTGGCACCTCCTGAAAACATTTTTATTTCAGGAAGCCTACTTGACTGACCAGTCACGGTTTTTATCGGTATTATGTTTTTAAAAATAATGATTTTTAATATGGAGTTTTATTCTTTTATCGTTTATCTTTTATTGTTCACTGCTCTGGAATCTTGTCTAGATGCAGAGCAGTATATAGAAGTTGTAAATAAATAAATAAATAAAATATATGTACCATTGATCTAATCCAGTATGGCTCTTTTTTGTTCTTATCTTTGATGTGCTGCATTGACTTGGCATTGGGATCTAGCTTTAAGGTCAGCAGCTTATCAACTCTCAGTGCTGTTCAGTCAGTGCTTTCACCTGGTTTCTTGGCCCTTGTGTGATATATCACTGCTTGGGTAAATGGGTGATGTAGGGGTGGTGATGCTGCTTTGCAAGGCATCATTGATTGTTAACGGCCTAGGAGTTGGGAAGTGTATGGTGACCTGGATGTGTCTCTCATTTTCACAAACAGATGCTGCCACTTCAGCAATTTTTGAACACAGTATTTGGACTGCTTATTGAACATATTATTGCATCCATTGGCCATGCTGGCTAGGGCTGCTGGCAGTTGAAATCCAAAACATCTGGAGGGCACAGGTTGGGGAAGTCTGCACTATTGAGATTTGTTGTTCAGTTGTTCAGTCGTGTCCGACTCTTCGTGACCCCATGGACCATAGCACGCCAGGCCTTCCTGTCCTGCGCTTTCTCCCGGAGCATGCTCAAGTTCATATTCATTGCATCAGTGATGCTATCTAGCCATCTCATCCTCTGCCGTCCCCTTCTCCTTTTGCCTTCAGTCTTTCCCAGCATCAGGTTCTTTTCCAGAGAGTTTTCTCTTCGCATTAGGTGGCCAAAATACTGGAGCTTCAGCTTCAGTATCTGTCCTTCCAGTGAGCACTCAGGGTTGATTTCCTTTAGGATTGACTGATTTGACCTCCTTGCAGTCCAGGGGACTCTTAAGAGTCTTCTCCAGCAGCACAGTTCGAAAGCATCAATTCTTCGGCGCTCAGCCTTCCTTATAGTCCAGCTCTCACAGCCATACATTACTACTGGGAAAACCATCGCTTTGATTAGACGGACCTTTGTCGGCAAGGTGATGTCTCTGCTTCTTACTATGCTGTCTAGGTTTGCCATAGCTTTCCTCCCAAGGAGCAAGCGTCTTTTAATTTCATGGCTACAGTCACCGTCTGCGGTGATCTTGGAGCCCAAGAAAGTAAAATCTGTCACTGCTTCCATTTCTTCCCCTTCTATATGCCAGGAAGTGATGGGGCCAGATGCCATGATCTTCGTTTTTTTAATGTTGAGTTTCAAACCAGCTTTTGCACTCTCCTCTTTCACCCTCAACAAGAGGCTCTTGAGATCCTCTTCGCTTTCTGCCATTAGGGTGGTATCGTCTGCATATCGGAGGTTGTTGATAATTCTCCCAGCAATCTTAATTCCGACCTCTGATTCATCCAACCCGGCGTTTCTCATGATGTACTCTGCATATAAGTTAAATAAGCAGGGTGACAATATGCAGCCTTGTCGTACTCCTTTCCCAATTTTGAACCACTTGGTTGTTCCATGTCTGGTTCTTACTGTTGCTTCTTGACCCTCATACAGGTTTCTCAGGAGACAGGTAAGGTGGTCTGGTACTCCCATCACTTTAAGAATTTGCCACAGTTTGTTGTGATCCACACAATCAAAGGCTTTAGCGTAGTCAATGAAGCAGAAATAGACGTTTTTCTGGAATTCTCTTGCTTTCTCCATGATGCAGCGAATGTTGGCGATTTGATCTCTAGTTCCTCTGCCTCTTCTAAACCCAGCTTGTACTTCCGGTAGTTCTCGGTTCGCATACTGCTGAAGCCTAGCTTGTAGGATTTTGAGCATCACCTTGCTGGCATGTGAAATGAGCGCAGTTGTGCGGTAATTTGAACACTCTTTGGCGTTGCCCTTCTTTGGAATTGGAATGTAAACTGACCTTTTCCAGTCTTGCGGCCATTGTTGAGTGTTCCAAATTTGTTGGCATATTGAATGCAGCACTTTAACAGCATCATCTTTTAGGATCTTAAATAGCTCAGCTGGAATACCGTCATCTCCACTAGCTTTGTTGTTACTAATGTTTCCTAAGGCCCACTTGACTTCACTCTCGAGGATGTCCGGCTCAAGTTCAGTGACCGCACTATCATGGCTATCAGGGACATTCAGATCTTTCCTGTATAGTTCTTCTGTGTATTCTTTCCACCTCTTCTTAATCTCATCTGCTTCTGTTAGGTCCTTTCCTTCTTTGTCCTTTATCATGCCCGTCTTTGCACAAAACGTTCCCTTGAGCTCTCCGATTTTCTTGAAGAGATCTCTAGTCTTTCCCATTCTGTTGTTTTCCTCGATTTCTTTGCATTGTTCATTTAACAAGACCTTCTTGTCTCTCCTTGCTATTCTCTGGAACTCTGCATTCAGTTGGATATATCTTCCCCTTTCTCCCTTGCTTTTCGCTTCCCTTCTTTCCTCAGCTACTTGTAAAGCCTCATCAGACAGCCACTTGGCTTTCTTGCATTTCTTTTTCTTTGGGATGGATTGAGTTGCTGCCTCCTGAACAATGTTACGGACCTCCGGCCATAGTTCCTCAGGCACCCTGTCTATCAGGTCTAATCCCTGAAATCTTTTCCTCACCTCCACTGTATATTCATAAGGGATATGATTGAGGTCATACCTGAACGGTTGAGTGGTTTTCCCGACGTTCTTCAATTTAAGCCGAAATTTTGCAAGAAGCAGCTCATGATCTGAGCCACAGTCAGCTCCAGGTCTTGTTTTTACTGACTGTATGGAGCTTCTCCATCTTTGGCTGCAAAGGACATAATCAATCTGATTTCGATATTGACCATCTGGTGATGTCCATGTGTAGAGTCGCCTCTTGTGCTGTTGGAAAAGAGTGTTTGCTATGATCAGCGTGTTCTCTTGGCAAAACTCTATTAGCCTTTGTCCTGCTTCATTTTGTACACCAAGGCCATGCCTGCCTGTTATCCCAGTGATTTCTTGACTTCCTACTTTAGCATTCCAATCCCCTATGATGAAGAGGACATCTTTTTTTGGTGTTAGTTCTAGAAGGTGTTGTAGGTCTTCATCGAACCGATCAACCTCAGCTTCTTCGGCCTCAGTGGTTGGGGCATAGACTTGAATTACTGTGATGTTGAATGGTTTGCCTTGGATTCGTACTGAGATCATTCTATCATTTTTCAGATTGTACCCCAGTACTGCTTTTCCCACCCTTTTGTTGACTATGAGTGCTACTCCATTTCTTCTAAGGGATTCTTGCCCACAATAGTAGATATGATGTTCACCTGAATTAAATTCGCCCATGCCTGTCCATTTTAGTTCGCTGATTCCCAAGATGTCGATGTTCAATCTTGCCATCTCATGTTTGACCATCAGATTCATTGATCTGACATTCCAGGTTCCTAAACAATATTGTTCTTTACAGCATCGGATTTTCTTTTCACCGCCAGACACATCTGCAGCTGAGTGTCCTTTCGGCTTTGGCCCAGCCGCTTCACTCTTTCTGGCGCTACTTGGAAATACCCTCTGCTCTTCCCCAGTAGTATATTGGACACCTTCTGACCTGAGGGGCTCATCTTCCGGCGTCATCTCTTTTAGCCTTGTGATATGTTCCATGGGGTTTTCTTGGCAAGAATACTGGAGTGGGTTGCCATTTCCTTCTCCAGTGGACCACATTTTGTCAGAACTCTCCTCCATGACCTGTCCGTCTTGGGTGGCCCTGCACAGCATAGCTTATGGTTTCACTGAGTTACGCAAGCCCCTTCGCCACAACAAGGCAGTGATCCATGTCTGTTGAAGGTTCCATCAACATTCTTCACTGAGTGAGACTCCTTTGTGTTCCTATCTGTGTGTAATTAATTTGACCCTTTAGAGTGTGTGTGTGTGTGTGTGTGTGTGTGTATATATATATACACACTACTACTACTACTAATTGTCCTCTGTATGCAAGCTTAGTGCACTTTCTGTATTGTCAGCAAAATCTTCAGCTTAAATTCACTGCAAAGTCACGGGCAACAAATGAATAGATCCAGGGACTTTGTACAGAGCTCAAGAACTCTAGTGCTCATTGTCAGTGGGAAAAGGCAAACAAAATGTGTACCTAGAGTGATGAGGCAGTTGCTTTCACAAGGATCTATTATGCGGTGACATAGCAATTGGATTTCAGTAGTCTTTTTATATTGCTTATGTTATATACTGACTTTTGGAAGGCATAATTAGGTGTATTGCTAGCTATAAGGTACAAGGCAGAGAAAATACCACCATCAAAATTTTAAACTGCTTACTGCTAGAAAAATAAATTCCATTTCATTGGCATCATATTTTTGAGAGCCCAAATACTGAATCACGAAACTGCAGTTGCTAAGGAGAGCAGTTATTGCAGATGTAGAATCTTGACTTTATCCAAGCTTGACTTCTTTTTCTGAAGCACTGCAGTCCAGCTGTTGCATTAGGAAGCTGTTGTATGGATTAATTTTTTATTCCTTCATTAAGAGTGCAGGAAGTCCTTGTTGTAATCATAGCCGAGAGAATTATGGAAACACCTGTCTGTACAACAGTTTTGGATTTGTTTGATTTACATGCCATACTAGGGGCAAAAGGGGATTAAAAAGAACTAATCCTGTGACGGTGATGAATGATCTCTAGGACTACATAGTGAAGCATTGCTGTAAGGTTACATCTGTTGACTCTAAAACTGTTTCATTTGTGTCTCATTCATATTAAAATAATTTGTAACAGCCTTGTTATAGCTGGTTGCTCCTGGCAACAGAATAGCTGTCACATCCACTTATTTCAAACACATAGACTGGTAGTGAAGATCGGTTACACTTTTGAACCAGTTGCATTTGACCAGTTGCCAGAGCCAAGATGTTTAGTGCCGTTGGTGTTGATATTTCTAACACCAGGAATGTGCTTATTTGCATACACAGCGTAAATCATACTTACTGGTTTTAGTTCTAAGTGCACAACCCACCAAGTTCTGCTACCATTGTTCATTTCTCTGAGGCTAATATCAGTAGCTGTGTCTGAGAGAAATAGCTCTGACTTGGTCACATTGTAAAAAGGCCCTTACTTAACTAACCAGATCAGTTAGACATCCCATTACAATTTTTTTTCATCACTGTTGTGTGGGAATTCTAGGACCAAACATGGTTTTAACAAGCCTTCTAGATGTGTACCCTAAGATACCTGGGTTTAACAGTGGTTAATTGAAAAAAATGGCAAAAGCAGGTGCCACTACAATTTCTACCCTCTATACATTTTGTCTCGCTTTCTTGTTAAAAGACAAAATCTCTGTTTACCAGGAGTGTATAGTACAGCTGTATGTTTAGTGTGTGGGTAGGTACATAACATTCAAATCCAAAGGCAAACTAACTAATGCAATTAATTAAAAAAAGGTTTATTACTGGGAAATTGGGTCACTTGGAATTCCAACTATAAAAGGGAATGAAGTATTCATAAATCTTGCTAAAAACTGAACCTTGTCACATGATGGCATAAAGGGACAACATACCTAACATGCTTTAGGGCGCAATCCTGTGTATGTCTAACAGGCACAGGATTGCAGTTTGAGTCACTAAAAGGGCTCCCAGAGTAGCTTACAAAGATAGTAAGACCTGACACTGATACATGTGCTTCCACAGTGGGGAGCTGCTATTTCCATCTGTTTCTGTCCACCTTTGGTAATGCTTATTGTGTTCATTGGAACCAGCCACATTCTCAGTGCATTTTACTCCTTGGCATTTTTGTGGTGTGTACAACATCCACATCAAGCTCAGGGAAACACACAAGTGAGTAAATTAACCTTTAATTCCAGATACTTGTTTAATATTACTGCTGCTGCAAAAAGTAATGCTTTTTGACATAAGTATTTGTTGAACATCCTAGTTCTGTTAAATATGGAATTGTTGAGTTCGTGAAGCTTTTCACCCATCTTTTGCTTTTGCAATACTGTTTGTCCTCTAAGATATTAAAATTTTAATCACTGTGTTGAAAGTTAGACGTAGAGAGATTGTACGAATAACAAACTCTGAAGAAAGGGCAGATAACAATTGTGGTAGAGAAATAAATCCCAGTGGTGTGAATAATTACTCTGTCCTCTCTAACTTTAGCTGTCATGATAATGGCATATGAAAGAGAGATTGATATGGTGTGCTTTGGAGAAAGTAAATGCCATTAAAACTTGATCTCAAGTTTTCCTATTAAACAGAAGTGCAGCTTTCATTAAAAATGAAACTATAGGGTATCTTTTAGAAGAAATTGGTGCTGTACTGTTTCACTTCAGCCAAAATACTAGCGTTAACTACTAGAAGCATGATTAAATAAATGACTTCATTGTTGTTGTTGTTGTTGTTGTTCAGTCATTCAGTCGTGTCCAACTCTTCGTGACCCCATGGACCATAGCACGCCAGGCCTTCCTGTCCTCCGCTCTCTCCTGGAGTGTGCTCAAGTCCATATTCATTGCATCGGTGATGGTATCTAGCCATCTCATCCTCTGCCGTCCCCTTCTCCTTTTGCCTTCAATCTTTCCCAGCATCAGGGTCTTTTCCAGGGAGTTTTCTCTTTGCATTAGGTCGCCAAAATATTTGAGCTTCAGCTTCAGTATCTGTCCTTCCAATGAGTAGTCAGGGTTGATTTCCTTTAGGATGGACTGATTTGACCACCTTGCGGTCCAGGGGACTCGTAAGAGTCTTCTCCAGCAGCACAGTTCGAAAGCATCAATTCTTCGGCGCTCAGCCTTCCTTATAGTCCAGCTCTCACAGCCATACGTTACTACTGGGAAAACCATAGCTTTGATTAGACGGACCTTTGTCGGCAAGGTGATGTCTCTGCTTCTTACTATGCTGTCTAGGTTTGCCATAGCTTTTCTCCCAAGGAGCAAGCGTCTTTTAATTTCATGGCTACAGTTCAGATCGTCTGCGGTGATCTTGGAGCCCAAGAAAATAAAATCTGTCACTGCTTCCATTTCTTCCCCTTCTATATGCCTGGACGTGATGGGGCCAGATGCCATGATTTTAGTTCTTTTAATGTTGAGTTTCAAACCAGCTTTTGCACTCTCCTGTTTCACCCTCAACAAGAGGCTCTTTAGATCCTCTTCGCTTTCTGCCATTAGGGTGGTATCGTCTGCGTATCTGAGGTTGTTGAGAATTCTCCCGGCCATCTTAATTCTGACCTGTGATTCATCCAACCCGGCGTTTCTCATGATGTACTCTGCATATAAATTAAATAAGCAAGGTGACAATATACAGCCTGGTCATACTCCTTTCCCAATTTTGAACCAATTGGTTGTTCCATGTCCGGTTCTTACTGTTGCTTCTTGACCCTCGTACAGGGAGGGAGACAGGTAAGGTGGTCTGGTACCCCCATCTCTTTAAGAATTTGCCACAGTTTGTTGTGATCCACACAATCAAAGGCTTTAGCATAGTTAGTGAAGCAGAAGTAGACGTTTTTCTGGAATTCTCTTGCTTTCTCCATGATGCAGCGAATGTTGGCGATTTGATCTCTAGTTCCTCTGCCTCTTCGAAACCCCGCTTGTACTTCCGGTAGTTCTCGGTACACATACTGCTGAAGCCTAGCTTGTAGGATTTTGAGCATAATCTTGCTGGCATGTGAAATAAGTGCAATTGTACGGTAGTTTGAACACTCTTTGGCATTGCCCTTCTTTGGAACTGGAATGTAAACTGACCTTTTCCAGTCTTGTGGCCACTGTTGAGTGTTCCAAATTTGTTGGCACGTTGAATGCAGCACTTTAACAGCATCATCTTTTAGGATCTTAAATAGCTCAGCTGGAATACCGTCATCTCCGCTAGCTTTGTTAGTAATGCTTCCTAAGGCCCACTTGACTTCGCTCTCTAGGATGTCCGGCTCAAGTTCTTTGACCGCACTATCATGGCTCTCAGGGACATTCAGATCTTTCCTGTATAGTTCTTCTGTGTATTCTTTCCACCTCTTCTAATCTCATCTGCTTCTGTTAGGTCCCTGCCTTCTTTGTCCTTTATCATGCCCGTCTTTGCACAAAACATTCCCTTGAGCTCTCCGATTTTCTTGAAGAGATCTCTAGCCTTTCCCATTCTGTTGTTTTCCTCGATTTCTTTGCATTGTTCATTTAACAAGGCCTTCTTGTCTCTCTTTGCTATTCTCTGGAACTCTGCATTCAGTTGGATATATCTTCCCCTTTCTCCCTTGCTTTTCGCTTCCCTTCTTTCCTCAGCTACTTGTAAAGCCTCATCAGACAGCCACTCTGCTTTCTTACGTTTGTTTTTCTGTGGGATGGATTGAGTTGCTGCCTCCTGAACAATGTTACGGACCTCCGTCCATAGTTCCTCAGGCACTCTGTCTATCAGGTCTAATCCCTTAAATCTATTCCTCACCTCCACTGTATATTCATAAGGGATATGATTTAGGTCATGCCTGAATGGTTTAGTGGTTTTTCCTACCTTCTTCAATTTAAGCCGAAATTTTGCAATAAGAACCATAATTTTATTATTTGTGGGGAACATTTGATAACTTTCCAATTTTATTTATCCAAAAAAAGTGTGAAAGTAGTTTTGCTGGTAGTTAAGTGTTCATGTATCACTTGAACATAATCATTGTTCTAGAAAAGTCTTAAAAGAAAATTAGGTGAAATGGCAAGACTTTCTCCTTGGTTTTGATGGCCTGAGTCTTTGGTACAAAGCAAATGGGACAGTTTTTAAAACTTTTTCCCTTTCCTTTCCTTTCCTTTCCTTTCCCTCCCTTCCCCCTGCCTGCCCAAAGAGCCTCCTTCCATTTGTTTCTATTTACAGTTTGAAGCTTTAAGTGAAGGAGATTTTTTAAAAATTTGCCTAACTACTCATAGCAGAAACATTTGTTTGGAGAAAGTAATCTTGACCTGTAACATATGAGTAAATTTTAAGACAATCTGTTAATTTTTGGGAGCCTGTCATTGGTGTCCTGTGCAAAACCAAAATGCAGTAGGGATCTGTAATGAGATGTAAATATTTATGTTAGTCAGTCTGTTTGCTTTCCTTTTGTTTGCAGTTACATATGTTGCTTAAGTTTTCTACCACATACTTCCTTTTTGAAAACAGCTCTTCAACTTCAAATGGGATTTATGCAAACTGTCACTTGGAGAAGGGTTTGCCACCCTTCTCCAAGCAACAAAATGACTACACATCTAGGTCAGCAATTCTCTGATGATACTCAAACATTATTATGACAGCAGTTCTTTTCCAAGGCTGCTGAAACTGCTGTTTGGATGCTGGAGGCAGGAAACGTTTAGATGTTGGGAGGAAGTGCTAGTGGATGTATAAGAGGGCTAGTCACTGCAGACCAGTCCCTGCCGCCTTGAGTGCCATTTTGTTGATAGAAAGGTGTGGTTCAAATCAGATCAAATAAGTCAATAGTATTACCATGGTCTCACCTAAGACACACGAGGCTATAATTCTAAATATGCTTGCTTGGAAGTAACAGAGCATCCCGAAGTGGGTTTGGAGGGTCGGTGGAATGAAGTAGCAGATCACCCGCCATGCCCAAAGCCCTGCCAATTCACATTTCCACGGCAGCAAGTGTGTGTGTGTGTGGGGGGGGGGGGTGGCTTTGCTAGGTTTTTCAGTGCAGAGGATGCCTTAAAAAATGCCTCCCATTGAAAGCAGTGGGAAAGGGGAATTAGCTCCAGGCTGGTGTAGCTGAGGAGCCCAATCTGGGATTCTGTTGGGCATGGAAGGACTTTGAATCCAGTGGATTCGAAGCCTGTTCTGACCTACCCCCGGAATGTCCCGCTTGAGGGCCTGCCCCAGTGTTGGGTTTACACCTTTGGAACTTTCCATGGGCCTAAGTGGAGGTTCTCTCTCCCCCCCCCACCCACCCGTAGGCAGAGATAGACCTCTGCCCTATCCTAAGTCCTCCTGGACAGCCATCAAGGGGGTTAGGATTGCTACGTAAATTTAGGGTTGGCAGAGAATTCCGCCACGGATCTCGGTGAGGCCAAATGCCAGTGCATTCGGCCCCCCGAGCTCCATGGTGGAATGGCCTGCCGCCCCCCCGCGGATCCCCCCCCGGGACAAGGCTTACCTGGGGTGGATCTTCTGGGCAGCGGCAGGAGCTGCCGCCGCTATTTCCAGTGTTGTTGTTTTTTTTAAAAAAAGACATGATAGGCTACGTAAATCTTTACGTAGCCTATCATGGCTAGGCTAAACAAAAAACGACGTGATAGGCTACGTAAATCTGACTTTAAAAACAAAAAAAAATGTGTGTACGCATATGGCGGCGGCTATGGCCGCCACCATTTGCATTCCTTATTTTTGCCGTCTTAGTCTACGTAAATATTTACGTAGACTAAGACGGCCCAAAATAAGGAACGCAAATGGCAGCGGCCATAGCCGCTGCCATTTGCGTACGCGGGTTTTTTTAAAAAAGTCAGACGTGATAGGCTATGTAAAGATTTACGTAGCCTATCACAGCTGACTACAGGGACGCAAACGGCGGTGGCTACGGCCACCACCATTTGCGTCCCTGCTAGCCTGCAGCCGGATGTCCGGCTGCTGGCAGAGCCAGTGGCTCTGCGGAATCCCCGCGGAGCGGAGCCGGCCGGCCAGGATTCCGCACCGCCCCCCCCGGCGAGGATTCCGGGGGGAGGGACGGAGCACCTCCCCCCCCCCCCACAGCAGAACCCGGCGGAGCCAGGTAAGGCCAATTTCATACATCCCTACATAAATTCCTCCTGAAATTAGTGGGGCTTAATTTCTGAACACATATGGTTAAGCCATGCTTATGCACTCAAACACTGGGGATCTAGAATATAGCAGTGAACCATATGGCTGTAAATTTCTAGAAGGGGAGCATACTACTTCCATGTCCTATTGCCTTGTTGATATTGCCTATGCTCAAGATGTTCTCATGGGTACATCTTTTCTCCTGTTAAGAGGGAACTCAAGGCTTCTGGAATGCATCAGGTATGAAACGTCTAGGTTAGTTTTTAGGGCTGATTAGCCATTCACCTCTGAAAATCATGAAGATAATTCCTGTGCATGTATGCAAGGTTCAGAAAGGTGGATAGTCCTTTTCTGAACATCTAGCATCTTTGTAGTACATAATACAACTTGCTGCTCTAAAGAAGAGGCTGTGGTGATGCTTCAATAAATCTGCTCTTAAAAATGGGTCTCTGCTGTTATGAAATGTAAACGTTAACTAGAAAATGCATAACACATCCTTGCTGTTGTGCTTTGCAGACTCAATGGGTTTGAAGATACTATTTCTTTGATCAAAGGAAGAATTGAAGAAGTTGTTTTACCTGTTGAAAAAGTGGATGTTGTCATATCTGAGTGGATGGTAAGGGCACAAATGTACTGTGTGTTAATAAAAATGCACTAGACTTTATCAGAAGTACCTCTGATAAAGTATAACATGTTCCTGTTATAGACTAAATTGTTCATCAGAGTATTAGAACTATTTTGGTATTATGTGTGCATGTACAGGGGAATTGTTTGTTCATATGTGTTCAGCTTTAACCTATTGAAATTATCCTAAGTGACTGATATCACAAAGATGTATAATAAAGACAACATCCAAAATAAAAGACCATGTGGACCCATGCACAAATTCAGCTTCCAGCATTCCTTATTAGTCATTGAACAATCTGGTAAATTATTTGCGATGAGAGGAAGATTTTATATTGTAACGTCAAAGAAAGATGGCATTGTCAACACTTGGCTACTGCTAGATGGTTGTTCTTGTGTTACCATTTGTTTAAAACATCACAATTCAGAAAGCATGGTCAGGGTTGGCATGGTAATCTGGCTTAGATTCTAGTAGTGTATCAAGAAGATTTGTTAGGAGAAGCAGTCCTAAGCATAGCTGTGTGGAAGTGAAGCCTGTGTTTCCAAGCACTGCCAGCTCACGCTGGCCAGGTTGGGACATACGTGTAGAGTGGTTTTGCTGAGTTTTTCAGCCCTGTTTTTTTCCTGAAATTCTCCACCCATTGAAAGCAATGGGAGTATGTTAGCTGGTTTCAGGCTGGGGTAGACAGCCCCACTCGCCAATGGAGCACTACTTCACCAGTGGAGGGGGACCTATGACCTATCCTTGAAAACATCAGCTATGTCAATCTTTTGTTTCATGTTGATAGACAGAAATGTGTATGTTAGATGGTGGTTTTGCTTGGAATGATGTGCTGTGACCAGGATGCCAGATTGCCCGGTAATGTTCTGAGTGACTTTCTTGTTTGGGCACCCTGATTATAATAAATGTGATGGGATGTAAATTTGGACAGATTTCTCATAAACCTGTCTAGAATAGAAGTTGAGTATGGAAAAAATGGTTATTGATGCCTTGATTATTTTCCACCATTTTTTAAAAAATCCCTCTGATCGTTAGGAAACTTGGCCTTGTAGGCCCCTTCCAACCCTACTATTCTATGATTCTGTGAAACAGTTTGGCTTCTTGAATGATACTACAAGGTGGAAATTTGAGACTGGCATAGATGCAAATACTCTTGAAAATATAGTGGCTTTAGGAAAAATACACTTTTTTCTGACCTTGTAGACTAGTAAGACCTGCAGATATCAGTCTATGTCCTGGTACATTTACTTGAGAAAATTATCCCATCCCAACGAAGGGTTGCATCATAAGTATTATAATTCTGATTAAAATTTCATTATAAGTATTTTTTATGCAGGTTGGTAGAAACCGTCAAATACTATTTACATTGTTCTTCAAACTTAAAGGATGAATGGTTTCTTGTCAGTAAATTTTGATCCTATGTCTTGGGTGGTTAGCATCCATGTGGTGAAAACTAGTGTAGACTGGTTCAATTCCTCATACTAAATGTAGTTTATGGAGGTCTGATAAAATGTGTGTGACCTACATCTAATATCTAAGACATAATCATGTTTATGGACTCCACTAGATCTTCCCTGTAGTAATTTAGGGAGTAAAACTACTCTTGCTCATACAGTTCTGTGTTGCTGTAACTGGACTAGAATTGATACCTACTATTGTGTTTACTTATTAACTTTTTCATTTCTGTACTATCCTAGTTTTCTTTTTCACTCAAGTACTCCCATTGTACATCTGTATCTGACTGTAAATGTTGGACGTCCTTTGTCTCCTGGTAAAGTCTCTCTGTCTTAGGCATACCTTCAACACTGAGGGACATGAATGATCAAATTCATCGAAGAACTTGTGTTTCACTTTTCATTGAAGAATTTACATAGAAGTAGGCCTGCAGTGTAGTCCTTCTAAGAAATAGATACTTGCAGGGTACTAAACAATTTATCCAAATTTCAGACACATACCATTTACAGTTTTCTTTCTGTGCACAAAAAGCACCTGGGACAAAAAATGCCTCCCCAAAACCAACTGAATCCTTGGTTTGGGGTATTTTTTGTCCCAATGTAATGGGATAAAAATATCCAACACAAACTGATCCAAGGAAGCAGATTCAAGTGCCATAAGGCACTTTTTCTTTCTGAAAACCAAAACAGAGCCTGGGACAAAAAATATCTCAAGAAATCTATTGAATTTTGCCATTGGGATGCTCTCTTGCCTCAGCCAAAGGAAAGTATTGGAGAAAAAAAAATTGCATGATACAAATAATCAGAATCAAGTACACTTCTTTTGTAGCTCTACACATGGCTTTGTTTTGGGAACATATTATTGCCCCAAGTTACTTTTGGGTGTGGCTTAGGAGACTAAAATGCTTCAAACTGTTTGTCAGTTTCTTTGTTTTTGTTCATGAAGGTTAAGTTGTTCTTGGTATCTCTTCCGAGCATCTGCACAACATGAACCTCTCAGGCTGCAATGCTGTACACATATACTTTGGAGTAAGTCCTGTTGAACTCAGCAGGACTTGCTTCTGAGCAGATACGTATAGAATTGCACTGTTAAGCATCAATATTATAGAGCTGAGAGTAACTTATTCACATTTGGAATCTGTAGAGTATATGTTATCCTCTGAAATATGTCCTCAGAAGTTAAAGAGCAGTGATTCATTTTGCCATTACAGCAGTTACATTGGCTGGGTTCACACCACACGCTAAGTCTGGGAGTAAGATAAATTGGGAACAGCTAGCTAAGTCTGAGATTAGAGTGGGAGATAAGAGTGAGAACATCTAGTGAGATAGTGTGTGGGTTAGAGAGTGTGTCAGTGTGAGAGAGAGTGTGAGAGGTTTTGAACACAACTAAAATGAAGAGTTATATTGTGCAGTTTATAGTGTTGCCTTATTTTAATCATCGTTCCTGATATCCTTTCCTCATCCCAACCCAGTTCCAATTTCCAATCCTGTTGTGCCAAATAAACTTCCTTTGTTTTCAATTTTAAAAGACAGTTTCCTTTTTAGTTACTAGGAGGGGTTTTGTGGAATAACCCCCATGTGCTGGCTGCTTGGTCTGTGCTACCAAAAAGAAAGAAAGCAGCTCAAAAAAGGGTTATTGGTGTCAACAATTGAGAGAGTGGTGAACCGTCACAATATGCAAACAGAGGCCTAAAAGTGTCAGGAGAGACACTGACCAAAGAACCTAACCTGGTATCTAGAAGTAGGATTGTGAGGTGGTCAAAAAAGCCTGAGGTATAGAATCATAGAATCATAGAATAGTAGGGTTGGAAGGGGCCTACAAGGCCATCGAGTCCAACCCCCTGCTCAGTGCAGGAATCCAAGTCAGAGCATCCCTGACAGATGGCTCTCCAGCCTCGTCTTGAAGGCCTCCAGTGTGGGAGAGCCCACCACCTCCCCAGGTAATTGGTTCCATTGTCGTATTGCTCTTACAGTCAGGAAGTTTTTCCTGATGTTCAGCCGGAATCTGGCTTCCTGTAACTTGAGCCCATTATTCCGTGTCCTGCACTCTGGGATGATCCAGAAGAGATCCTGGCCTTCTTCTCTGTGACAACCTTTCAAGTACTTGAAGAGTGCTATCATATCTCCCCTCAGTCTTCTCTTCTCAAGGCTAAACATGCCCAGTTCTTTCAGTCTCTCTTCATAGGGCTTTGTTTCTAGTCCCCTGATCATTTCTGTTGCCCTCCTCTGAACCCTCTCCTGTTTGTCTGCATCCTTCTTAAAGTGTGGTGCCCAGAACTGGACACAGTACTCCAGATGAGGCCTAACCAGTGCTGAGTAGAGGGGAACTAGTACTTCCCGGGATTTGGAAGCGATGCTTCTATTAATGCAGCCCAAAATAGCATTTGCCTTTTTCGCAGCCACATCACATTGTTGGCTCATATTCAGCTTGTGATCGACAACAATTCCAAGATCCTTCTCGCTTGTGGTGTGGTTGAGCCACATATCCCCCATCTTGTAACTGTGCATTTGGTTTCTTTTTCCTAGGTGCAGAACTTGGCATTTGTCCCTATTAAATGTCATTCTGTTGTTTTCTGCCCAGCGCTCCAGCCTATCCAGATCACTTTGAATTTTGTTTCTGTCTTCCAAAGTATTAGCTATCCCACCCAATTTTGTGTCATCTGCAAATTTGATCAGCATTCCCTGCACCTCCTCCTCCAGGTCATTAATAAAAATGTTGAAGAGCACTGGGCCCAGGACTGAGCCCTGCGGTACCCCACTCGTTACCTCTCCCCAGTTTGAGAAGGTCCCATTGATAAGCACTCTTTGAGTCCGATTCTGTAGCCAACTGTGGATCCACCAGATTGTTGTTTCATCTAGCCCACTTTGAGCTAGTTTGCTCATCAGGATATCATGGGGCACTTTGTCGAAAGCTTTGCTGAAGTCCAGGTATATGATGTCTACAGCATTCCCACAGTCTACAAGGGAGGTTACTTGATCAAAAAATGAGATCAGATTCTTCTGGCAGGACTTGTTTTTGACAACTCCATGTTGGCTTCGAGTAATCACGGCATTGTTGTCAAGGTGCTTCTAGATGGATTCCTTTATCATCTGCTCCAGAATTTTCCCAGGGATTGATGTCAGACTGACCTGTCTGTAGTTGCCAGGTTCCTCCTTTTTACCCTTTTTGAAGATAGGGACAACATTAGCCCTCCTCCAGTCATCTGGCACTTCCCCCGTCCTCCATAATTTCTCAAAGAGAATAGACAGCGGTTCTGAGAGTTCTTCTGCCAGTTCCTTTATTACTCTCAGATGCAGTTCATCTGGCCCTGGAGATTTGAACTCATTCAAAGTCATTAGGTGTTCCTTGACCATATGCCTATCGATCTCAAGCTGCAATCCTGCCCTTCAGCCTGTACTTCGCCTTTACCAGGGGGGTCATAGACCCCTTTTGGGAGAAGACTGAGCCAAAGTAGGAATTGAGCACTTCTGCCTTTTCTTTGTCATCTGTTATCATTTTGCCATCCTTATTTAATAGCTGAACCACCATTTCTTTCCTCTGCCTTTTACTATGCACATAGCTGAAGAAAGCCCTTTTGTTGCTTTTAGCATCCCTTGCTAACCTCAGCTTATTCTCAGCTTTAGCCTTCCTGACGCCATCCCTGCAATTCTGTGCTATCTGCCTGTACTCTTCCTTTGTTCCTTGGCCTTCTTTCCACTTCCTATATGTGTCCTTTTTTGTTTTCAGGTCATCCCTAAGCTTTTTGTGAAGCCACATTGGCTTCTTCTGTTGTCTTCCACCTTTTCTTCTTGTTGGAATGGTTTGTGATTGTGCCTTGAGAATTTCCTTTTTTAAAAGCTCCCACCCATCTTGGACTCCTTTTCTCGTTAGCATCGCTTGCCATGGGACCTTACTGATCATTGTTCTGAGTTTAGTAAAATCAGCTTTCCTAAAATCCAGGGTACGCGTTTGACTACACTCAGCTTTTGCTTTCCTTAGAACCAAGAACTCAAGTACAACATGGTTGCTTTCCCCCAGAGTTCCTGTAACTGCTACTTTATCCACTAAGTCATCTCTGTTGGTTAGGATCAAGTCAAGGATAGCCGATCCTCTAGTTCCTTCCTCTACTTTCTGTAGGAGGAAGTTATCCGCCACACAAGTCAGGAATTTCCTGGAGGGGCCATGTTTTGCAGAATTTGTCTCCCAACAAATATCGGGGAAATTGAAGTCCCCCATTACTACTACATCATGCTTCCTTAAAACATTGGCTATTTGCTTTTCAAAAGTTTCATCCTCGTCTTCTCCTTGATTGGGTGGTCAGTAGTAGACTCCAGCCACCATGTTCCTTTTATTCTTTGCTCCATTTATTTCAACCCAGATGTTCTCGATGGGGCTACCAAGCTCCTCCTCCTGTATTTCTGTGCAGAGATATGTATTTTTCACATACAGTGCAACCTCACCTCCCTTTCTGTTCCTCCTGTTCTTTTTGAACAAGTTATATCCTTCAATTGCTGTATTCCAGTCATGAGAGTCACCCCACCAAGTCTCAGTTATACCTATCAGGTCATAATTTCCCTCTTGTATTAAGAGTTCAAGTTCGTTCTGTTTCTTTCCCGTACTCTGGGCATTAGTATATAGACATCGAAGACCATGTGCTTCATAGTCTGGCTTCCTTCCTACATGTGTCTGAAGACTATTATTGGGTGCTATGAGAGCTGTTCTCTCCATTGCAGTGCATGCGCCTATGTCCATTGTTACCCCCAACATTACATCTCCTTTCCCTGTAGAATTCAGTTTAAAGCCCTCCTGATGAAGTTCTTCATGCTGTGGCCAAACACATTCTTCCCAGCCTTTGTGAGGTGCAACCCGTCCCTAGCCAACAACCCATCTTCCAGGAAGTATAGCCCGTGGTCCCAGAATTCAAATCTCATCGGCACCACCTTCGTAGCCAGTCACTCACCCGGAGTATTTTTCGTTCCCTTTCTATCCCTCTTCTAACTACTGGAAGGATGGATGAGAAAACTATCTGGGCCCCAAAGTTCTTGACTTTCCTTCCCAAAGCTTCAAAGTCTGACGTGATCTCTTCGTAGCTCTGCTTGGCGGTATCATTTGTTCGCACATGGATGAGAAGAAAGGGATACCTGTCAGTGGGCTTTATGAGTGCAGGCAACCTTTCAGTCACGTCTCTAATCTGTCCTCCCGGGAGACAACATACCTGGAGAGTCCACGGGTCTTCGCGACATACTTGGGTCTCGATCCCACACAGCAAGGAGTCTCCCACTACTACCACTCTTCTCTTCTTCTTCTTGTAGGCCTGGGTTTCATCACCTCTGTTTGACTGACCTTCAGCCTCTTGCTCACTCTCATGCAGGTTCCCCTGTGATTCTTCCTCTGCAGGCTGTCCTCCAGTCTCATCCACAAGTACCTGGAATCGGTTCCACAGCTCCACTGCTTCCACTGGTGCAGAGTGGCGTCTAGTTCTTCTTCTCCTAACTGTCACCCTTTTCCAAGGAGTATCCTCTACTCCATTTTTCTTCACCTCAGCATTTCCCACTGCCTCATCTTGCTGTTGTTCTTCAAGCTTCTGGTCTTCCCTTTGCTGCTGTAGTTCCCCCATTCTGTCCAAGAACTCTTTGTGTTCTCTTATTCCCCGGAGGGTCAACAGTCACCGCTCCAGTCCACTTACTTTTTCTTTCAGCAGCATGATCAACTTGCACTTGTTGCAGGTGTAGGCCATGTTCTTCTCAAGCAAGAAAACAAACATTGCACACACCTTGCAGGTCACCACCACTGGAGAGTCTTGTCCTTCCATAGCCTCTTTTCCCTTTTTGTGTCTAGCTTTGTGATTGTTCTAGACTAGCCTGTGCCTGCTCCTCTACTCAGTAGAGGTTAAAGTCCCACTGGTGTAGAAGTGTGTGTTACAAGACAAATAAATGGAAAAAAGTTAGTTAAAAAAAAATAATAAAAATGTTAGGGGCCTCCCCCTTGACTTCCCCTGCCGAACTCCCCTGGCCAACTTCTGTTTGCTCCCCCTGTTTGCTCCCCTGTTCGCTCGCTCTGTTCACTCGCTCTCTGGGAACTTGCCTGCTTCTGTAGTCCCTGGACCAGCTGGAGCAGCTTGCTCTGCTCTGCTCAGCTGGGAGGCGGGAAACAGACTGAAGCTTCCTGCCCAGTCAGCTGCTGGGAGTACTCAGGCCACACCCCTCCAATTCAGTTGGAGCTCTCAGAAGCACCTGGTGAGCTCACAGCCAATCAGAAGGATAAAGGGCAGCCCCCTGGGCTTCCTGCAGCCCACTTACCTCTTAGCCTCTGTCTCCTTTGTCTCCTTTGTCTCTTCAACCACTGCAACTCCCTTGGCCAACTCCTGTTTGCTCCCCCTGTTTGCTCCCCCTGTTTGCTCCCCCTGTTTGCTCCCCCTGTTTGCTCCCCCTGTTTGCTCCCCCTGTTTGCTCCCCCTGTTTGCTCGCCCTGTTTGCTCGCCCTGTTTGCTCGCCCTGTTTGCTCGCCCTGTTTGCTCCCCCTGTTTGCTCCCCCTGTTGGCTCGCCCTGTTGGCTCGCCCTGTTGGCTCGCCCTGTTGGCTCCCCCTGTTTGCTCCCCCTGTTTGCTCCCCCTGTTTGCTCCCCCTGTTCGCTTGCTCTCTGGGAGCTTGCCTGCTTCTGTAGTCCCTGGACCAGCTGGAGCAGCTTGCTCTGCTCAGCTGGGAGGCGGGAAACAGACTAACAAGTGGGTGACTTTGGGCCAGTCACTGACTCTAAGCCCAACCTACCTCACAGGGTTGTTGTTGTGAGGATAAAATGGAGAGGAAGAGGATTATGTATGCTGCCTTGGGTTCCTTACAGAGGGAAAAAAGGCAGGATATAAATGTAATCAATCAATAAATAAATCCTAGTGTGGTTGTTGTTGAACCGTAGGATGTCGTGTTGTCTGAACACAACACGTTTTCTACGGGATTGCTCATTAACCATGCAGTATGGCTTGTTAACCACCCTGAACAACCCAACAACAAGCTCTGAGTTCTCAAGGTGGCTTTTTCGAGAAAAATAAACCACTCTGTATGGTTAACAAGCACCCTGTGGAAAACATGCTGCATTTAGGCAACACAGTAACCCACCCTGTGGAAAACGCACTGCGTTCAGACAACACATTAAACCATCCTGCAGGAAATGCGCTGCGTTTAGACAACATGATAATCCATGGTGGGTTAGCGTGTTATGGGAATCCAGCCATTTTCTGAAATCGAAAGGCAGATATGAAATGTCATATGGTAGCAATAGTTTCAAATGTTTCAGTCGGTACGGCCGACCACCTGCTTACTTGATCCTTGCCCATCTTGGCTCATTATGAGCTGCAGAGAGAGACTGGGTGAGGGGATCAAGGCGGTGGTGAACACCTCCCTTGAGGAGGGAGTGATGCCATCAGCCCTCAAGGAGGCAGTGATAAGACCGCTCTTAAAGAAGCCCTCCTTGAATCCTCAAGTTTTGAACAACTTTCGCCCAGTCTCAAATCTGCCATTTTGGGGCAAGGTGATTGAGCGGGTGGTGGCGGTGCAGTTGAAGGCACACTTGGAAGAAACTGATTATCTAGACCCATTTCAGTCGGGCTTCAGGCCTGGGCATGGGACAGAAACGGCCTTGGTCGCCTTGGTGGATGATATGAGGAGGGCTCTGGATAGGGGTGAATGCTCCTTCCTTGTTCTCCTCGACCTCTCAGCGGCTTTCGATACCGTTGACCACGGTATCCTCCTGGACTGCCTGGAGGGGTTGGGCATTGGGGACACCGTATTGCGGTGGTTCCGGTCCTTCCTCTCCGGCAGGTACCAGAGGGTAGCACTGGGAGAGGAGGTTTCGGACCCGTGCCCACTCACTTGTGGGGTGCCACAGGGTTCCATCCTCTCCCCGATGCTATTTAACATCTATGTGAAGCTGCTGGGGGCTATCATCAGGAGGTTTGGGGTGCAGTGTCATCAATATGCGGATGACACGCAGCTCTACCTCTCGTTTAAATCTTCACCAAGGTTGGCCGTAGAATCCCTGTCCAAATGTCTGGAGACGGTGAGTGGCTGGATGGGGAGGAATAGGCTGAAGCTGAACCCTGACAAGACCGAGGTACTTTTGGTGGGCGACAAGAGGAGGCTGGGGGATGTTGACCTGGTGTTGAATGGGGTACGGCTACCCTTGAAAGACCAGGTCTGTAGCCTGGGGGTCATTTTGGACTCCCAGCTGTCCATGGAGGCTCAGGTGTCAGCTGTGAGCCGGACAGCGCTGTATCAACTCCATCTGATACGGCGGCTGCGCCCCTTCCTTCCCGACCATCTGCTCCCATCGGTAGTACATGCCCTGGTCTCCTCTCGTTTAGACTACTGTAATGCGCTCTACGTGGGGTTACCCTTGAAGACGGTTCGGAAACTGCAGCTGGTACAGAACGCGGTGGCTCGTCTGATTAAAGGCAGCCACCGGCGAGATCACATCGCTCCAGTGCTGAAGGAGTTGCACTGGTTACCAGTTGTTTTCCAGGCCAAATTCAAGGTGTTGGTTTTGACCTTTAAAACCCTATATGGTTCCGGCCCAGCCTATCTTGAGGAGCGCCTCCAGCAGCACCAGACAGGCCGCTTAACAAGATCAGCCTCGGATGGCCTTCTGTCTGTCCCATCAGCCAGGACAGCTAGACTGGTGGGGACGAGGGAGAGGGCCTTTTCTGTGGTGGCCCCCACTCTGTGGAACTCCCTCCCTAGGGAACTCCGTCATGCCCCCTCTTTAATGAGCTTCCGTCATGCATTAAAAATGTTGTTGTTCAGGCAGGCATTTGGGGTGGGTTAGGGTATTTTAGAAAATGTTTTTATTGTAGAATTTTATTGTTTTAAACTGTTTTTATTGTATGTTGTACATCGCCCAGAGTGGCTGGGTGACTAATAAATTTAATAATAAATAAATAAATAAAAGGTTTTAGTCTTATATTTAAGTATAATTTACACTGTCCATAGAATAGCATTTTGAAGATCTTAGGGGTGTGTGCAGGGGTGTGTATAAATGCATGTGTGTTGGAAGCTGAGAAATGTGCCTCGGATATCACATTGCTGGAGAGAGGTACTATATATCTAGGTGAGCAGGCTTTGTGAACAAGACTGCTTTGTATGCAGGCAGAATTGTGCTTCTGTTCCCTCGAGGTACAGAATTTTAAGAGGTAATGATGTTTTACAGTAATTAGAGTAATTCTACATACAGTAGTTAACTGTGAAATGAGAACGGCTGTGCAATGTGCTTGTGCTAGTTTTCCAGAATATTCATTTTATCCTATAGAGGAGATAATTCGGTGAGCACTTACCCTTGGGATGAAACATTTTTGCATTTTTTCTCCATGTCTAGATTCTTTAAATGTTCCTACAAGAAGGAATGAGTGCAGATAGTGGAACGAGCAGAATGCCTTGGAGTCATGGACAGAATTTCCTGCTTGTTCTAAACTACCATTATTATTATTTTGCAGTTGTGCCAGATTTTTATATATATGCGCGTGCACACTTGTTAAAGGGAAAATTGTCTCTGTTCATAGTGTTCTTTTCAGAATTTTCCTTTTACTGTTTCTTAAGAATTGACAATGGAATAAGGTCAGCACCAGGTGTGGGGGAGACCCTGGGCGAGTTGCCCTCCAAACCACCATGGTGCCCCCACAAAGCAAGCTTATCAGTGGGTATCAGGAATGCATGGCAGCACAGCTCTAGCCTCCCTGAATTCCTTCAGCCTGGTGCTGGAGAAGTTCTGGATAAGGCACCTGTAGCACGAGCTGCCATCTTCATTACCCAGAATGCCTCTAGACCCTGCGTAGTGTATGTTGGGAGCAGGGTCCAGATGCATAGGGGGTAGTAAATATGTCGGTGGCGGCAGCTGCTACCTTAAAGCCCAGTGCTTCTCATAACCTGGCTCTAAAATTGATGTTTCAATGAAGGGATAGTCATATCAGCCATGCCAGGCCTCTAATGGACCAAGATGCAGGAATCTGAGGGAGGTTTTAAGAAAGTCCTTCAGATAAGACAGGACACAGAGATGGTGGAGGTGCTGGAGAATGCTCATTGTGCTTCAGGAGGATCCGTGTGCTGTGTGGAGAATGATACAGAAGTACTGGGAAGGATGGCTAATAGAATAATGTTGGTACAAAGGAAATAGACAGAAAAAGAAAGTTTGGATGGTTGGGACTACAGGTCAGGAACCAAGGTGACCAGAGGAGTGCTAGATCTTGATTCAAAAAGCTGCTGTCCTTGAAGGGTTGCATAGAAGGAAAGTTTGCCTTGTTTGGCTTCTATTGTCACCGCAGCATCAACGAAGGCCAACAAGAAGGAGGGGGATGGGAACTGAATTCAAACTGGTTTTATTTTACTTGTTTAAAACGTTTCTAGACTGCTCTTCACCCCGTTTGGGTTTCAGGACGGTGTGCAAGCAAAATCCATACCATAATATAAAATACAATAATAAAACAGCTAGTACAATATTTTAAAAGCAGAGTTTTAAAAAAAAATCGTTCAAACTGAATGCAGGTTTCTAGTTTAGGGTGTAATCCTATGCATGTTCTGACAGAAAAAAGTCCTACAACTCACAGCATTCCTCAGCTGGCATGGCGCCCTTAGTCATGTGAAATGATGAGCTTCAATGTGTTTCTGCTTATGGTGAAGAAGGAAGTAACTGGCTTAATTGAGAGATTCAATTTCTTATAGATGGTACTACTTGTAAATGCCTTTGGTGACTTTATGACAATTTAATTTTCATTTGAAGCAAGAGGCTTTACTTAAAGGTAAACACTACAAAAATAAACTTGATGCAGCAACACTTTTGTTCAGCAGCTAGGGTAGTCTAATTTTGACTTTGGTTTCTCTGAATCTTGATACACAGGACAATTCCTCTCACCTAGCTATAGGAGTAGGCCTTGAACTGCCCTTGTAGATTTTTAAAAATTCTTAACTGCAGGAAAAATAACTGTAAGGACCAGGACATCTCCTGTTGCAATAAATTTGTTGTTGTTGTTCAGTCGTTCAGTCGTGTCCGACTCTTCGTGACCCCATGGACCATAGCACGCCAGGCCTTCCTGTCCTGCGCTCTCTCCCGGAGCGTGCTCAAGTTCATATTCATTGCATCCGTGATGCTATCTAGCCATCTCATCCTCTGCCGTCCCCTTCTCCTTTTGCCTTCAGTCTTTCCCAGCATCAGGGTCTTTTCCAGGGAGTTTTCTCTTTGCATTAGTTGGCCAAAATATTGGAGCTTCAGCTTCAGGATCTGTCCTTCCAATGAGCACTCAGGCTTGATTTCCTTTAAGATGGACTGATTTGACCTCCTTGCAGTCCAGGGGACTCGTAAGAGTCTTCTCCAGCACCACAGTTCGAAAGCATCAATTCTTCGGCGCTCAGCCTTCCTTATAGTCCAGCTCTCACAGCCATACATTACTACTGGGAAAACCATAGCTTTGATTAGACGGACCTTTGTCGGCAAGGTGATGTCTCTGCTTCTTACTATGCTGTCTAGGTTTGCCATAGCTTTCCTCCCAAGGAGCAAGCGTCTTTTAATTTCATGGCTACAGTCACCGTCTGCGGTGATCTTGGAGCCCAAGAAAGTAAAATCTGTCACTGCTTCCATTTCTTCCCCTTCTATATGCCAGGAAGTGATGGGGCCAGATGCCATGATCTTCGTTTTTTTAATGTTGAGTTTCAAACCAGCTTTTGCACTCTCCTCTTTCACCCTCAACAAGAGGCTCTTGAGATCCTCTTCGCTTGCTGCCATTAGGGTGGTATCGTCTGCATATCGGAGGTTGTTGATAATTCTCCCAGCAATCTTAATTCCGACCTCTGATTCATCCAACCCGGCGTTTCTCATGATGTACTCTGCATATAAGTTAAATAAGCAGGGTGACAATATGCAGCCTTGTCGTACTCCTTTCCCAATTTTGAACCAATCGGTTGTTCCATGTCTGGTTCTTACTGTTGCTTCTTGACCCTCGTACAGGTTTCTCAGGAGACAGGTAAGGTGGTCTGGTACTCCCATCACTTTAAGAATTTGCCACAGTTTGTTGTGATCCACACAATCAAAGGCTTTAGCGTAGTCAATGAAGCAGAAATAGACGTTTTTCTGGAATTCTCTTGCTTTCTCCATGATGCAGCGAATGTTGGCGATTTGATCTCTAGTTCCTCTGCCTCTTCGAAACCCAGCTTGTACTTCCGGTAGTTCTCGGTTCGCATACTGCTGAAGCCTAGCTTGTAGGATTTTGAGCATCACCTTGCTGGCATGTGAAATGAGCGCAATTGTGCGGTAGTTTGAACACTCTTTGGCATTGCCCTTCTTTGGAACTGGAATGTAAACTGACCTTTTCCAGTCTTGTGGCCACTGTTGAGTGTTCCAGATTTGTTGGCATATTGAATGCAGCACTTTAACAGCATCATCTTTTAGGATTTTAAATAGCTCGGCTGGAATACTGTCATCTCCGCTAGCTTTGTTGTTACTAATGCTTCCTAAGGCCCACTTGACTTCACTCTCGAGGATGTCCGGCTCAAGTTCAGTGACCGCACTATCATGGCTATCAGGGACATTCAGATCTTTCCTGTATAGTTCTTCTGTGTATTCTTGCCACCTCTTCTTAATCTCATCTGCTTCTGTTAGGTCCCTGCCTTCTTTGTCCTTTATCATGCCCGTCTTTGCACAAAACGTTCCCTTGAGATCTCCAATTTTCTTGAAGAGATCTCTAGTCTTCCCCATTCTGTTGTTTTCCTCGATTTCTTTGCATGATATGTTCACTATTAGATAAACCAAGAAAGGAAGATTTATAAAAGGGTATTTATTGTTGCAATAAATACCCTTTTATAAATCTTCCTTTCTTGGTTTATCTAATAGTGAACATATCATTTGCATGTCTTACTTTAGCTGCTAGCCCAAATCATTAATAATCTGCTCACAAATATGTGCAGTACAGAACCCTTTGATGTAATTAATTCTGGAGTGCTAATGCGAGGTGTTTTTTTGAAGAAAAAAATCTGAACCTTGTCATAGCGGAAACAGGAAAGTCCCAGTGCATCATAGGAGAAAATGTCAGGTATAATTCTCTTTCCAGATGGCACCCCTACAGGTGAGGCAGTAGGCTGTGAAATTACATTCTAAATTACATCAGAGATGAGCACCCTCATACAGCAAAGCATTCAGAGATTGGTAATAAATGACTTGTTTCAGTGTGAGGGACAGTTCCTTAGTAACTTATAGGGATGTGATATTGCATATGAAAGAATGGAAATCTGAAGGAAAACCTGCAGAACCAAAGTGGAAAATGTCAGTGGGAGAATAGAGATGTCTATTGAATACCAGGATTATTTTATTTGTGGCCTGCTTTTTTGTACACAAGGACCCTCAAGACAGCCGACAACATAAAACCATAAAAACAATGGGTTGTATCCAATGGTGGCTTTGCGCTAGCAGAAAGTGCTTCTGCTTGTGGAAGGCGGGACACCCAGTGTTTGCTATAGCTTTCTACACAATATCCCATATTCTTCCCTCTGAAGTAGTAGCTTTTCAGTCTTCCCCAGCCTGGTGCATAGGGGCTATTTTCTGCTTTTTTAAAAAAGGGAACAGCCTCAAAGCCAAACTACATATGATTTGCATGCTTAACCTGGCCAAGTTTATTTTGGAGAAAAATCTGTCACAGGGCCGTTAATCGGAAATATGCTCTTGATCCAGATCAGGGACCTGCACATTTCCTGCTGAAAAGCACCCACTACCTAACTGCTTTTTGACCCCAGAGGGGGAATTGCTCCGTACATTTTACCCACACACCTCTGTAAATATGAACAAATGTGAAATAGGGTCTTAGTCAAAAGCATTTGCTAGTTCTTAAAATTTCCTAGTAAATATCCCACTAGAGGTTTCATTGTACCTAGATTAATGGAAGTATGTGAAAGGGCTCTGCTCAGTGATTGTTGGGGGAAGGGAAGAAACCCAAGGATCAGAAATAATAATGAAATATTCATATAACAATCCAGGGAAATATCACTTTGGTCAGGAAATCAGGAAAAGATATATAATTTTGTCTTAACAATAACAACAGCTTAGCCTTGATGTTGAAGTCCCCCAATCCTTCCAGTGAGAGACTTTCTGTGGTGAAGGGATGGTATTTTTCTCTGCCAAAAAGGCCTTTGGGTAAAGGGAGTTAGGCTCATAGGACCTGTGAGCTCAAGCTGCTCCAGCCTTTATGATGGCATTGTGTCTGAAACCTGCTGAGTACTCCCTTTGGTCCTGAAGCCATTTGCTAGTTGCCACTTGCTTTCCTTCAGCCCCCTAAACTCCCAGCCATTGTTAGCTAAGGGCTCTCTCCTACAAGTGATACAGTCTCATACCATGAAGGGTGTGAGCATGCACCATCCCCTACCCTGCCAATTTACGGGGCAGGGTGAACATTTCTGAACCCCATTATTTTTCTGCAAAGGCAGGGAATCTCTTGAGGCCTTCTACCATTCAGAATGTGGGTGCTGAGGTTTACCAATGTATTTTTTTATTAACACTTGGTTAGCCACATATTATGTAAAATAAGTAAATATGGGTTATATTCAGTGTTAGCCTAACGTAAGTCCCATTCATTTCAGTGGGTCCTTAGTAGGATTAACACTGGATACAGTCTTATGGAATGCATATTGATACTAGCAATCCATTAGAGCGGAATCTCTTCAGATGTTTTATTTCTGACCTATTCCACCAAGAACCGAGACTGCAACTGTAGTCCATGTGAGAGTAGCTGCTGTATTAGTATAGGTAAGAGCAATACAGTAAGGAATAGGAGAGCTACCATACTCCAAATATTTGCTGTTTGCAAAAACAAAGTTTAAATTGTAAAATGTACTGTTACGCAGGACTTGATAGAATTGGTATGTGGTTATGGCACTGTCTCCTTTAATATGTTTTTTTTTCCTTCTCTCAATTTACAGGGCTATTTCCTTCTCTTTGAGTCAATGCTGGATTCTGTCATTTATGCAAGGGACAAGTACCTGGCAAAGGGAGGCTCAGGTTAGTCTGTTTAATAAATAGTTCACCTCTGGGGAAAACTAAAGATGTAGGTTCTGCTATGCATGACTAAGAAAGTTCTTACTTGAGATGAAAAATGCTTCCATTAGTGGAAGCTTCAAGGCATTCATTTCATAGTATGGGTAATGCAAAAGCATTAATGGGATATTTGGGCCTTAAACGAAATAGCATTTTCAAGAACGTTTCGACTTTTAAAAAATAATTGAAGTATAATCCTTGAAAGTTTATAAAACCTTTTCCAGTAAATAACAGGGGTAGAGTATAGTCAGAAAGAGAGCACTGATACAAGAACATCTCCAAAAGGTTGATCTACCTCAGTTGGATAAATATCTAATCTAGGTAATTTCTCAGTGTGAGATCCAAAATTGTGTAAGTGGACTTCTGTCCACCCCCCATCCCTACCCCCCAAAAACAATCTGCTCTGGAGGATCCCCCAACACAGCAGAGTTGCTTTCAGGGAGAGCAGGGGGCTGAAGGAGAGGGGGCAATCTGTTTCACTGACAGATGCCATTCCATTGGTGGATGGACACAAATGGATACAACCCACTGTATCATTGAGTGCGATTGCAGTTGCATTTGTATGGAAGGGCTTTAAATTTTTATTTACTCAATATACTCCTTCCCAGGGCAGATCACAAAATAAAACGATGCATTTCAGTATCTAATTATAAAAGCGCTTAAATTTAAACAACTTTAAAATAAGCCAGTTCAAATAAAATGCAATTTCAGATTTCTGACATATTTATTGGATAATATAAAATATGCATTATTAACCATGTGGACCAGGTACCAGGGCTGAGAAAGAAGTGGAGGGCCACTTGAATCCATTTTTTTTTTAGGATTTAGAATAGAAGCATTTGGTCATGGCTAGTAATCTGCTTTTATGCTATCTTTTCCATTTGTGTGAGCTAAGACCTGAGTGTCTTCACTGGACACCCTATTCTTACATGAATAGCTGGGTCCTGATACCGGCTCTAGGAAGCCTGATCAGGACCAAACTAGGACATACGGAAGAGCAGTCTCTCCTGTTGTGCTGCCTGCTGCCTTCTCAATCGAGTGTGCCTGTGCTGAGTCGGAGGGTGAGAGGTCATGTTACAAGCAGGGGCAGACAGAAGGGAGGAGGAGGGAGCAGGCTGCACATGCACCATCCAGCCATTGCCAGCAGTGTGCAGTGGACATCGTCAGATCACAGCTGTTGCACCCATGTCCTGGGTGTGGGTTTCCCATCGACAGCTGGTTGGCCGCTGTGTGAACAGAATGCTGGACTAGAGGGACCCTTGGTCTGATCCAGCATGGCTCTTCTTATGTTCTTACATTCTTAGAGCTGAGCAGGGCAAGGGTGAGACTAGTCACACAGGTGATTTTTAGTAAGCTTTCTCTCTCTGTCTGGGAGTTGGGACTCAGGCATTGCCCTGCTTGCACAGAGAAGCAGACTGCTGCTGCTGTTGCCCTTGACTAGCCTTGTCTTGCTGTTTTAGTTACATAAGCAATTTACAAGCTTATGTAACTAAGAAACTGGGTTTCTCCTTACAATCCCTTCAAATATGTAAGTGCTCTGCTGTTTCAAAGGATTCCACTCCACGACAGGGCCAAGGACTTGTTCAAAAACTCCTGCCCTTTCAAGTGGCCCATCCTGGCTTATTGTGAAGAAGCCCACTAGCGCAAGTGGTTAAGCTAACCAAAATTAGACAGCTTAATGTGACATCCAAACCCAGACTCCTGGTTTATTGTGCCCTGTACAGGCCAGGCTTGAAAATCAGGGCTTTTTATTGGCTTATGCATCCTGGCTTGTTTGAGAGCAACAGAGTAGAATCTTGAGCCGCAGTAAGCTTTCTATTTCTGATTAGTTTATCTAGCAGGAAGAGCTAAGCAAAGCACCATACAGCTCATTCACTGGTATGCCATTCTGTGCAAATATGGCTGGTATGTCTTTAACCAAAACGTATCCTAAGCATACTTTCCTTCCTCCTTCCCATTTACAGAGTTAGATTGTAGAACATACAATTTTGACTTTTTGTAATAGGAAGTGTTGATTTGTCTGTGTTCACTGATCCACTTGCTATGTGCACAGCTGGATGGCATAATTAAAAGTGGTGCTTAGCAAGGCAGGAATGCAGGCCATTTTCAAGACAGAATACAGCATTTAAAGAATCCTGGGATGTTTGCCTTTGCCCTGTTATAAGGCCAAATAAGGCCAAATATTGCCATGCCATTTCTGCATCTTGCATTTCTGTGGCCAAAATAATTTGCAAAGTTGCTCATTACTGAATTGTCTTGAACAATGTTGTGTGTTATATCATTACTGGATTGTCATGTTATATTTATTTATTATATTTTAAATCCACCCAATAACCAATGTTCTCTGGGTGGATTACAAACAGTTAAAAGACTAAAATGCCATACATATAGTTATAAATATAAAATACAGTACAAATATTTAAAATATATAATAAAGTACCATATCAAACAACAAACAGCACAGAAATTGATACAGTAGTCATAAAAATCTAGAATTAGCTCTCTAACATGCCTCGGAGAAAAGAAAGGTCTTCAGCTGGCACTGAAAAGATAACAACGTAGGAGTCAGGCAAACCCCTTTGGGGAGTTTATTCCATAAGTGGGGTGCCATGACTGAGAAGGCCCCTCTCTCTTGTAGCCATCCATCTAGATTCCTTCTGTGGGGCACTCGGAAGAGGGTTTCCAAGGATGCCCTAAGGGTCTGAGCAGATACATACGGGAGGAGACATTCCTTTAGTTACTCTCATCCCAAGCTATTTAGAACTTTAAAGGTCAACATCAATACTTTGAATTTGGCTCGGAAGTGGACTGGAAGCCAGTGCAGCTGACAAAGCATTGGCATCTCATTATCATATCGGCCAGTCCCAGTTAGTAGCAGCTCTGTGTTGAACTAACTAAAGTTGCTGAACTGTCTTCAAAGGTGGCCCTACAGACAACCCATTGCAGTAACCCAACTGAGAGGTGACCAGAGCATAAAGAACTGTCACCAGGCTATCTCTGTCCAGATAGGGTCACAGCTGGTATATAAGCCTAAGATGATGAAAGGCTCTCCTGGCCACTGAGATTTCAAGTGACAATGATGGATCCAAGAGCACCCCCCAGCTGCATGTCTGATCTTTCAGTAATAATATGTATAGTATAAAGACATAATTTTTAAAGACATAATTCCTCTTCAGTATAAAGACATAATATGGTCTTTATGAAATCACTTGGTTTCAGGCTCCTCCCTTCCAGTTCATCACTGCTTTTCACCCTGGATAGAGCTTATCTCCTCTCTGATCACCTCCAATCTTCCATTCTAGCTAACTTTTATCTGCTTTTATTTTCTTTTATGAATGAAGGATTGAGTCTATTTCAATACACTTCCCAGATCGCTTGCCTCTGCATCTATGGGGCTGGGCCTTCTTATTGGGATTTACTCTTACAGAACCACAGAAGGAAAAAGACTAGTGTTATGAAGGAGAATATATCTTAGCACTAGTCTTTTTCCTTCTGTGGTTCTGTTTTCTATTACTAAATAGGGAGATTCATTACTCTCTTCCTCTGATCTGTAGCCAGAGACAGAAGTGGAAGGGAGGAGGCTGGGTCCAAGAGATTACACAAAAAAACTATCATGTAGTCCCTCTTTTCCCTAGGGTTATAGAGGGAGTTAACCCATTGTAAGGATGCCTTCTGCACACCAACTCAGAAGGAACCTTCTTCGTAAGTCCCAATGTTCCTCTTTTTTAATATTATTTTAGCCATGTATTTATTCTAGCCATAATCCTATTTGACCTTGATTACTTCTATGTGGTAATGTGTTGTCACAATATGGCTATTGGTTGCCTACCTGCCTACCTCACATTTTCCTAAAACCACTACATGAGAAAATGGTTATATTTGCTTTTCTACATTCAGATGTTCATTTACAACCATGCCTGTAGCTTCATAGTTACTGTAGTATTACCCTTTTAGCATCCTTAAATTTGTGAGGCATTGCAGAGGGATAAAAGATTTTCCCATCTAACTTTGCTCTCAGTATCAGCTGTTACTAATGACAAATGACTTTGGGGCAGTGAGTCGAGAAGGACACAGATGACAAATCCATGAATTTCAACAGTGTGCTGCTGTGAGATATGTCTGATCAGCAGTTTAGCATTACTGGTGATGAGAAATAATTCAATCATGTAAAAAATAAATGACAATATGTAAGAATTGGGAATTTAAAAGTTACCACATATCTGTAGCTTTACTTTTATGAGTAGTGTGTTTTAAGGACCTGAGACTAACCCATCACTGAAGTAGCTCATCCAAAATATATCACAATTCTGATTTTTAGATAAGTAAGGGAAATAATTTCAGTATATGTTGGACTAGATCTTGAGAAAAGGAGTCCAAGACGGGTGGGAGTTTTTAAAAAAGGAAATTCTCAAGGCACAATTACAAACAATTCCAACAAGAAAAAAAGGTGGCAGGCAACAGAAGAAGCCAATGTGGCTTCACAAAAAGCTTAGAGATGACCTGAAAACAAAAAAGCACACCTATGGGAAGTGGAAGGAAGGCCAGGCTACAAAGGAAGAGTACAGGCAGGTAGCACAGACTTGCAGGGATGCCATCAGGAACGCTAAAGCTGAGAACGAGCTGAGGTTAGTGAGGGATGCTAAAAGCAACCAAAAGGCTTTCTTCAGCTACGTGCATAGTAAAAGACAGAGGAAAGAAATGGTGGTTCAACTACTAAATAAGGATGGCAAAATGATAACCGACAACAAGGAAAAGGCAGAAGTGCTCAATTCCTACTTTGGCTCAGTTGTCTTCCAAAAGAAGGTCTATGACCCCCCTGGCAAAGGCGAAGTGCAGGCTGAAGGGGCAGGATTGCAGCTTGAGATTGATAGGCATATGGTCAAGGAACACCTAAGTACTTTGAATGAGTTCCAGTCTCCAGGGCCAGATGAACTGCATCCTAGAGTAATAAAGGAACTGGCAGAAGAACTCTCAGAGCCACTGTCTCTTATCTTTGAGAAATCATGGAGGATGGGTGAAGTGCCAGATGATTGGACGAGGGCTAATGTTGCCCCTATCTTCAAAAAGGCTAAAAAGGAGGAACCTGGCAACTACAGACCAGTCAGTCTGACATCAATCCCTGGGAAAATTCTGGAGCAGATTATAAAGCATTCAGTCTGTAAGCACCTTGAAAACAATGCAGTGATTACTCAAAGCCAACATGGATTTGTCAAAAACAAGTCCTGCCAGACTGATCTGATCTCAAGTAACCTCCTTTGTGGACTGTGGGAATGCTGTGGACATAATATACATCGACTTCAGCAAAGCTTTCGACAAAGTGCCCCATGATATCCTGATGAGCAAACTAGCTCAAAGTGGGATAGATGAAACAACTATCAGGTGGTGGGCTCTCCCACACTGAAGGCATTCAAGATGAGGCTGGACAGCCATCTGTCAGGGATGCTTTGACTTGTATTCCTGCATTGAGCAGGGGGTTGGACTCGATGGTCTTATAGGCCCCTTCCAACCCTACTAGTCTATGATACTGCCCCCTGTTCCAGCTACCAGATGATAATAGTAAACCCAGATATCGATATGATGAAACTTCCTCAATAGGGTGAATATCAATTTTCCACTTATATTTTGGGGTCCTGTGGGAAAGACCATAGTCCTAGTCTTCCCTTAGTTGATAGACAATATTTTATTTTAGAGTACTTCGCCAATGCCGATAGTAATTTAGGTAGGCCAATGTGGGTACAGGAAATAGGGATCATATCATCACCATAGAGGAGAAAGGACAACTTTCTTTTGCATAGTTGAACAAATTCTTGTGAAACATCTCCCAGATTTAAAAAAATATATTTTATTTATTTATTTATTTCTATACCGCCCAATAGCCGAAGCTCTCTATATAGTTAACGAACAGATTGATACATCCTTGCTTAACAGCACAGGTCACCAGGGTATTATCAGACATGTGTCTTTCAGTGGAAAATCTCAGTTGAATATTAAACTTTTCATGTAAAAGTTGTAACAAAATCAGGAGATGCTGATTAATGTTTGTATGTGCTAATTTTGCCCATGACCAGTTTCTATCAATTGAATCAAAGGTGGCATGAAAAATCAGCAAATGCCACATATAGTTTGGACCTCAGCTCAATCACATACTGATTAATCGGATGATCTAATACAAAGCCACAAGTGCAAAAGAAGGCTGTGTACCTCCTGCTAAGTTAGCATTCTGAAATTCAGCTATGATGCAAAACTTGAATATGGAAGAAGGTAGATCTGGTAGTGTTAGAGGATTCACTCCAAAGCTCCTTGCAGTGCCAGTCTGGTGTTAGAAGGGGCTGTGAGGCCTGTGCCAGATGTGCACCATAAGTTGTTAGGTAAAAGGACTTCCTCTCTTTAGCTCACTTCTGGGCATCTGCTAAACTGCATGCACAAATTTCTTATGTGGGATCATTGTTGCTGGCTTGGGTAAATAGGTCACCATTCTGAAATTAGTGCAATTGACCCTAATGAATCTTGTCACTACAGATTTTTCTTTTAAAGAATTCTCATCTCTAGAATACAAAGACCAAAGAAGTAAACATATAACTTTAAGGGAGACAGATAAGACACAGACAAACAGTAAATAAAAAATGAATATATACATATCCAGAAAAAGTCTGTAGCTGCCATTCAGGGCAGTTTTATAACACTACAAACTTTTATGGGTGTGTTAGGCATCTATCCCCTTCATGGATCACTGCCTTGTTGTGGCGAAGGGGCTTGCGTAACTCAGTGAAGCCATAAGCTATGCCGTGCAGGGCCACCCAAGACGGACAGGTCATGGCAGAGGGTTCTGACAAAATGTGGTCCACTGGAGAAGGAAATGGCAACCCACTCCAGTATTCTTGCCAAGAAAACCCCATGGAACGTATCACAAGGCTAAAAGAGATGACGCTGGAAGATGAGCCCCTCAGGTCGGAAGGTGTCCAGTATGCTACTGGGGAAGAGCAGAGGGTATTTCCAAGTAGCGCCAGAAAGAGTGAAGCGGCTGGGCCAAAGCCGAAAGGACACTCAGCTGTGGATGTGTCTGGCGGTGAAAAGAAAATCCGATGCTGTAAAGAACAATATTGTTTAGGAACCTGGAATGTCAGATCAATGAATCAAGGTAAGCTGGAGGTGGTCAAACATGAGATGGCAAGATTGAACATTGGCATCTTGGGAATCAGCGAACTAAAATGGACAGGCATGGGCGAATTTAATTCAGGTGACCATCATATCTACTATTGTGGGCAAGAATCCCTTAGAAGAAATGGAGTAGCACTCATAGTCAACAAAAGGGTGGGAAAAGCAGTACTGGGGTACAGTCTTAAAAATGATAGAATGATCTCAGTACGAATCCAAGGCAAACCATTCAACATCACAGTAATTCAAGTCTATGCCCCAACCACTGAGGTCGAAGAAGCTGAGGTTGATCGGTTCTATGAAGACCTACAACACCTTCTAGAACTAACACCAAAAAAAGATGTCCTCTTCATCATAGGGGATTGGAATGCTAAAGTAGGAAGTCAAGAAATCACTGGGATAACAGGCAGGCATGGCCTTGGTGTACAAAATGAAGCAGGACAAAAGCTAATAGAGTTTTGCCAAGAGAACATGCTGATCATAGCAAACACTCTTTTCCAACAGCACAAGAGGCGACTCTACACATGGACGTCACCAGATGGTCAATATCGAAATCAGATTGATTATGTCCTTTGCAGCCAAAGATGGAGAAGCTCCATACAGTCAGTAAAAACAAGACCTGGAGCTGACTGTGGCTCAGATCATGAGCTGCTTCTTGCAAAATTTCGGCTTAAATTGAAGAACGTCGGGAAAACCACTAAACCGTTCAGGTATGACCTAAATCATATCCCTGATGAATATACAGTGGAGGTGAGGAATAGATTTCAGGGATTAGACCTGATAGACAGAGTGCCTGAGGAACTATGGACGGAGGTCCGTAACATTGTTCAGGAGGCAGCAACGAAATCCGTCCCAAAGAAAAAGAAATGCAAGAAAGCCAAGTGGCTGTCTGATGAGGCTTTACAAGTAGCTCACGAAAGAAGGGAAGCGAAAAGCAAGGGAGAAAGGGGAAGATATACCCAACTGAATGCAGAGTTCCAGAGAATAGCAAGGAGAGACAAGAAGGCCTTGTTAAATGAACAATGCAAAGAAATCGAAGAAAACAACAGAATGGGAAAGACTAGAGATCTCTTCAAGAAAATTGGAGATCTCAAGGGAACGTTTTGTGCAAAGACGGGCATGATAAAGGACAAAGAAGGAAGGGACCTAACAGAAGCAGATGAGATTAAGAAGAGGTGGCAAGAATACACAGAAGAACTATACAGGAAAGATCTGAATGTCCCTGATAGCCATGATAGTGCGGTCACTGAACTTGAGCCAGACATCCTCGAGAGTGAAGTCAAGTGGGCCTTAGGAAGCATTAGTAACAACAAAGCTAGCGGAGATGACAGTATTCCAGCCGAGCTATTTAAAATCCTAAAAGATGATGCTGTTAAAGTGCTGCATTCAATATGCCAACAAATCTGGAACACTCAACAGTGGCCACAAGACTGGAAAAGGTCAGTTTACATTCCAATTCCAAAGAAGGGCAACGCCAAAGAGTGTTCAAACTACCGCACCATTGTGCTCATTTCACATGCCAGCAAGGTGATGCTCAAAATCCTACAAGCTAGGCTTCAGCACTATGCGAACCGAGAACTACCGGAAGTACAAGCTGGGTTTCGAAGAGGCAGAGGAACTAGAGATCAAATCGCCAACATTCGCTGCATCATGGAGAAAGCAAGAGAATTCCAGAAAAACGTCTATTTCTGCTTCATTGACTACGCTAAAGCCTTTGATTGTGTGGATCACAACAAACTGTGGCAAATTCTTAAAGTGATGGGAGTACCAGACCACCTTACCTGTCTCCTGAGAAACCTGTACGAGGGTCAAGAAGCAACAGTAAGAACCAGACATGGAACAACCGATTGGTTCAAAATTGGGAAAGGAGTACGACAAGGCTGCATATTGTCACCCTGCTTATTTAACTTATATGCAGAGTACATCATGAGAAATGCCGGGTTGGATGAATCAGAGGTCGGAATTAAGATTGCCGGGAGAATTATCAACAACCTCCGATATGCAGACGATACCACCCTAATGGCAGCAAGCGAAGAGGATCTCAAGAGCCTCTTGTTGAGGGTGAAAGAGGAGAGTTCAAAAGCTGGTTTGAAACTCAACATTAAAAAAACTAAGATCATGTCATCTGGCCCTATCACTTCCTGGCATATAGAAGGGGAAGAAATGGAAGCAGTGACAGATTTTACTTTCTTGGGCTCCAAGATCACCGCAGACGGTGACTGTAGCCATGAAATTAAAAGACGCTTGCTCCTTGGGAGGAAAGCTATGGCAAACCTAGACAGCATAGTAAGAAGCAGAGACATCACCTTGCCGACAAAGGTCCGTCTAATCAAAGCTATGGTTTTCCCAGTAGTAATGTATGGCTGTGAGAGCTGGACTATAAGGAAGGCTGAGCGCCGAAGAATTGATGCTTTCGAACTGTGGTGCTGGAGAAGACTCTTGCGAGTCCCCTGGACTGCAAGGAGGTCAAATCAGTCCATCCTAAAGGAAATCAACCCTGACTGCTCATTGGAAGGACAGATAATGAAGCTGAAGCTCCAATATTTTGGCCACCTAATGCGAAGAGAAAACTCCCTGGAAAAGACCCTGACTCTGGGAAAGACTGAAGGCAAAAGGAGAAGGGGACGGCAGAGGATGAGATGGCTAGATAGCATCACGGATGCAATGAATATGAACTTGAGCACGCTCCGGGAGAGAGCGCAGGACAGGAAGGCCTGGCGTGCTATGGTCCATGGGGTCACGAAGAGTCGGACACGACTGAACGACTGAACAACAATAGGCATCTATGTCTCCATAATTTTAACTCAGATATAGTTAGTTAATAAGTTATAACAAGTGTGACCTGCAGCAGAATGTTGCAGTGTGGAGTGTTCCTGGTCAGGGTGCAAGCCATTCACTTTCCCAGAATACTCTGTTACATTCCCCCCAGCCCCGGATTTCCTGTTTTCCCCTTCCAGCAGTCAGCCAGCATTCTGTGGCCATTCAGTCTACTCGATCCTAATTGGATTGTTCTTTGCAAATGGGGTAGGTGGGTTCCCCGCTCAGGGTTTTTTCTAAAGATTTCTGGTACTTCTGCAAACCTGCATATTTTCCTGAGCTTGTTGATACCTGCCTCTTGTGCATGGTTGGAGCTGTTTTGTCTACATAAGGGTACATACTCAGAGAATGAATTCACTAATGCTATATGGGGTGATGGTTGAAAGTAATCAATAAAACTAAGGTGCAATGTGCTGTCTTCCAGGAGCCAAGTCATATTTAATAGCAGTTAACTTTAAAAACTGAATGTTTATAGCAGAAGAGTGTATGTTTGATGTTCAGGCTTTGTAAGTACATATAAAGACTAAGAGATCCAGAGAACCAGAAGCAGAGTTGCACATGAGCAATAGAATTTTCTTATCTCCTTCACACTGCAGTCCCTTGTACACCCTGAAAAATTACTCCTCCAGATCAGGGAAACCTCTCAGATGGCATGAGATGGGGTACATTTGGCTGTACCTGGTTGATGGGAATCCGCAAAATCAGATACACCACCACCACCACTTTGCAGGAATAGAAGTGCAAGTGGATCTTACATGAAGGCTGCATACTTACTGAAAGTATGTGTGATTGAATATAGGAGAACTTGTGAATAAAGATACGAAGAGTTGGTCTGCTTAAGACATAATTAAAATTTGCAGAGGAAGAAAAGGAAATAGTAATATTATCATTGAGTATGTGACCACTTGTAAGGGAGACATTTGACAAATTGACTATTATACCAGGCTTGCTAATATAAAAGCATAGGGTTTGATAGTGTGTATTTTGGTTTTGTTCCCTTCCTTCTTGCAAAATACTCAAAAAGAGAGCTCCGTTCTTTCTTAATGACAATTAAATTTAACACATTGCACAATTTAAATAAAAAATGTATGTGTGTATACTATATACACATACTATATTATACTATAGCTAATTTGGTGTTACTTTAGAGCTTTAATGGTGACCATCAGACCATATGCATGCCCGAGGGACCTAAGCATGCTTATTGTTATCTCATTTGCACTTTTAATGCTTTGTTTAGCTATGTGATCCAGGAACACATTAGGCAGAGTACATGTATATTAGAGGAGGGTTTTGTTTCCTTTTCAGTAGCTCCTATTTATGTAGCTTTAAATGTGGAGAAAAAGGTGTAGACGTTTCGCTGCTAAACAAGAAACACAGAAGTTCTGGTGTTTAAGCTTAACTATGTTCATACCTCTTGCTTCATTCTACTTCTCTCTTACACTTTCATTTTTGTATCTAACCTTTAGTTTTATGTCTCATTTAAGAGCTGGATATCCATTGAACAATGGGATTGAAAATGAAATTAAATTCATACTAGTTCAGGTTTTATCACACACAAAGCAGCACATCTTCTGGTAACATCAAATAAATGAGGCCTATCTAAAAAATGGATGTTGCAAAAGGTTGTGCACATTTGTTGGGGTGGCTGTCACCCTGCTTTTGGCATTGTTTAGGCACTTTTCATTGCTAGGAGGCTTATGATCTGAATCAGCCAATCATCACTTCATTACATTCTTCTGCTAATCCTGGCAGCAATATTCCTGGTGCTTCTTTGCAAATGTTCCTGTATGCTACTGGGTGCTTTATGCAGCACTGTCATTTTGGAAAGAGAACCTTGACTTAGAGTGTTCTATTTGCAAGTGCATGTAGACATTGCTGATAATCCAGGGACGGGTCTAGAATGTAGGAACACAAGAGTATAATCCAAAAAATCACCAGCCTTGTCTGACACAGGAACCACTGGGAAGATAAAATTCTCTTGTAAGATATTTTCTGGAGTGGTTACCAGTTGCCATAACACCAGATACCAGTTTGTCCGACAGCTCTCAGGTGTGCAGAGCCACTAATTGGTCTCAGCTTGTGTTGATCACCATTTTTGTCCAAAATGTCATCATGCCTTTTTTTCTTGTGCAACCAATAGTTCAATCCCTGATATGCCATGTTTGGTAAATTAATCTAGTTCTTCAGATATAAAGATGTAAAGAGGAAAGGGCACTTGTACCATTCTGTGCTCTTTAGCACCCTTTAATTTTGTAGGCTTCCTTCCAAATATTTAATTCTGATGTGTGCAATTGTCATCTTCACATCTCGGTATGATAAAGTAGGTTATTGGGCAAAGATTCCCAATTCATACAAATACCATATAAGATAACTTAGGCTGCAGTCCTATATCAGGGAGTAAGCCACATTGACTATAGTGGGACTTACTTCTGAGTAGACATGTATAGAATTGCATTGTTAATTAGCCTAGATATGACCTAACAGCATAGATTGTTTTCAGGATGCTGATTAATTTTTGCCAATTGTAGTACAAGGGATACTATTAATTTTCCAGTTTGACTTTCCCAGACTTCTATTCCCTCAGGTATAAGTAGAATTTACAGTGAAATCCTATGCCTGTTTACTCAGGAGTACAGTGTACAGTGGGGCTTACTCCTGTGTAAGTGTGCATAGGATTGCACTATCAAAGAGAGAACACATTTTACACATTAATATTGGGAAAAGTTAATATAGAAAAAGTATGTTGGATAACTTTGCCATTATATGTTTCCATATTCAAATGCCCTTTGTACTGCTTAATTTCCATGAAAAAATGACTGTGGAACGAGTCACAATGCCTGGTTTGTCACAACAAAAACAATAACATAATTTTTAAGTATTCAGAGCTGTTTGTGTTATCTCAGTAATACTGCTATATTTTATTGCACTACTGGCAAATCAGAAGTTTCTTTTTGCTGACAGTTGTCCCCTCAGTTTTTTCAAAAACGTTTCTGGGAAGTAACTGTCAGGTAAAACTGGAAGCTTTAATATATTTCTCTTCTGGATATACTCAAGTTGTGTCAGGAAAATGGTCAAAACATTATCCAGTAACTGCAGCTTTTCATATTATACTCTTTTCACAGGACTATACTTGCATGTTAGTCCTAATGGATTGTACTTCAGAGATGCAGCTGTGGAATTGTTACATTTAAATACTTTAGTTTTCTTCAGTATCGTTAATATTCAAGTCAGTGTTTTGTTTTTCTCCTACAGAATAGTCTGCTACACAATTATAATTATTAAATAATATGTATTTTCCAGTGTATCCTGACATTTGCACCATTAACCTGGTGGCTATAGGCGACCTCAGTAAACATGCCGACAGATTGGCCTTCTGGGATGATGTGTATGGCTTCAGCATGTCCTGCATGAAGAAGGCGGTAATTCCAGAAGCTGTTGTGGAAGTGTTAGATTCAAGCACACTTATATCCGAAGCTTGTGTCATCAAGGTACTGTAACAAATAGTGTAAACTTATAAAAAGGAATGCATCATTGTTAATTCTGTTTGCAAACTATCTTTATGTGTCAAGACAGTTATAGAAAAATCATATGCTGGCTGCTCAGTATTTGATCTATAACAAGATGGAGTCCTTGGTAGTAATGTTTAGGAATTGGACCTAACTGTATGGATTCTGTAGTCTTTTTATAGTATATTTTTCTACCCCTTATTCCCAACCTCCCCCCCCCCCAATACTCATAAAAGCAGGCATAACATGAGGAGGTATAATAGCTACCTGCCCATTGTGTACTCGACATTTATTGATTGTTTATGTCAAAACTGATGTGCAGTACTCTGTTTCCAACCAGAGCACATTGTATGGCCTAAAGAGCTATCTTTAAATCTTAACTGTTCAAATTTTTGCTGGTTTCCCTGCCTTCATTTCTTCCCTCCGTCCCTCCCTCTGATGTGCTTAGTGCAGATGATAATCTTTGGAGCTGCATTAATTAATATTTTTATTTATGCTTGTTACAGGGGAGTCCAGACATGTTGGCTTTCTGTACACATGTAGTTGTACTTTGAATTTTTGTTGACATTGCCCTGACACCTTGGCTAAGAATCTGTTTTGTTCTGGAAAAAGGCAGAAGAGGCGTAGGTGCGAAAGGTTTTCAGGAACAAGAACAATGCCCTGTATGGCTGCAGAGGGGCAAGAGTAATTGGGTCGGTTCATATGATCAGCACAACCTACTGTGGCTTAGTTAAGCCATGGGTTGCAGCATATGCCAGTGGCCATTTTGAATACTCAGCCCCCGATGGGAGGTTGCCATGGTTTGTCGGGTCGGCCAAACCTTGATGGTAGGGGTTGGAGGGTTAAACTATGGATTATTTGAGGGTTATTTAACCAGATCCAGAGCATTGGCAGGAAATATGGTCCAATCCTGGAAGTTTCCTGCCCACAAGACAGGTCAATAGGTTTAGCTATCACCTCAGCACCCTTTGTGATACCTTCTGTTTTGCATACCAGTAGCTAATTATCTTCTGCTGTATGGCTCCTGCAGTTTTCAGCCAGCTAGCCTTAATAAAGTAGTAAGGAACCCCTTTGAAGTTTCATTTCATTCCCCAGATTCAAAATAGAGATCCCGTAGTTCAGGCGTCAATGCATCTCCCACAAAAATAAATGCCTGCTGTAGTTACTTCAGTTGCTTTACAGCCTAATTCTAGAATGAAAAAAGGATGCTGTGTGCTATTGGTAGGTAAAGCTTCCAAACAGTCTTTAAATTTTGAACATATCTGTTTTCCTGTGCAACATGTAGTAAAATTAATGCATTGACCAAGACTGTCCTTATGAGTAAACAATGAAAATCAATAACTACTCTATAAAACTGATGACTCTAACATATCTAGGAAATTATCTAGTTAATCATATGATGACTAAGAATGTATGTTTGCCTATGAATCAAGTGTTATTTAATGTGAGTAATATCTGTGTCATACTCAACGGAGTTTCATGAAAACCTGACAGCTTGTATGTAAGACTGAGTTGCAAATATTTTCAAGGAGATTTTTGTAAACTGAGCAACAGCTTATTTGTAAACTGAAATTTTACCATCATAGATTTGTTGGGCTATAAGAACATAGTGGATCATCTTGTCCAACCCTTAGACAGGACATCTGAATACCTAATAACTTATTTCATAGAATCATAGAATAGTAGGGTTGGAAGGGGCCTACAAGGCCATCGAGTCCAACCCCCTGCTCAATGCAGGAATCCAAGTCAGAGCATCCCTGACAGATGGCTGTCCAGCCTCGTCTTGAATGCCTCCAGTGTGGGAAAGCCCACCACCTCCCTAGGTAATGTGTGGTCACCCTTTTCTTGAAGAGAAGATTTAAGACTTCCTAGCAGTTCCAGTTTTGAGCAGTTCCTGCATGACATATTAGAAATAGGCTACACTTCTCTTTTCTTAAAGGAAATATTATAGTCCAAAGAACTGTGGGACTGCATACCAAGGGAGGCTATACACACAGAGAGAGGAAGAGATCCTCCCATCTTTGCAAACTGCAGTATCCTAGGGCATGGTCTGATGATACAGCCACCTTGCTGAAACTAAGCAGTTCTGGGTCAGGTCTGTGCCTGGATGGGAGGCAGGCTGGGAACCCCATGTACACCACTTTGAGTTCTAGGATGGAAGAAAGGTGGGTTAGAAATGTACAGAATAAAATTGCAAACCACTTTTTTTTACCATTTAAGAGTTTCAAAAGCTGTTTATTGTGTGATGTTAAAGGAGTGCAATTAAAAAGTAATTGGAACTCCCGAGCACACATATGGGAACAAAAACCCTATGGATTTTTGCCTCTGGTTTCACAAATGTAACTCTGTGTATATCTGATAGGCTACTAGTTTTGCTGGTGGGTGGTTGCTTTTGAGTTTGGAGTGAAGGAGCTCTTGGCCTACAGAGCTGCACTCCCAGGTTGCCTGTTGGCAAGTTCCTTTGTAGCAGCTAGAACTCCCTCTACACCCCTATAGCCTTTGGGAGGGTAGACATTCCTTATCAAGAGCCCAGATTTAGCCTGAAGCCTGCTAGTTATTAATCATATAAAATATTGTAACTGATCTGACTTTTCAGATGCTTTGTCTCCTAAGTTAAGATGTTTAGAATAAATTTTCTTTCAAGTCTGCAATACAGAACTTAAAACAGTCTTGTCTGTCTCTACAAATGCCACTTAATAGTTTGCTTCTGTGTGCTTCTCAAATTCATATGAGACTTGTCCTGTCTTGCAGCGGATAGACTGCCATGTTGTATCAGTTCCAGAACTGGAATTTTCCTCAGACTTCACCCTGACAGTCATGAAGACGTCAGTGTGTACGGTAAATATTTTAATTTGAACATTTCTAGGGGTTAGGTGACTCACTTTTAGATTCTTTGGTGTACAGTAGCAAATGTCTGTTTGCAATTGAAAGCCACGGACTAAGCTGCAGAAGTAAATGCTTGACTCCCATAACTTTAACTAGTAGTTGTTGACATGTGGCATCCACTTCAAGCAGTGTCTCCCATCTTTGACCATTGTGTAATGTATCTGCTGAAATATTTCCTCTCACAGCATTATGCCAGTCCTGTTAAGTCTCCCTTTCATATCTTGTATTCTTTACATTTAAGACTTTTTTTACTCTATCTTCTGTGTTAGGTCGTTTTACCTGTCATTGCTCTCCACTTGTCACAAGCTTATCTCCTGTCTGTTTCATTTATCTGTTTTTAATTTCATTCTCCTACATTTTGAACTCTTTTTTTTCACCTTCCTATGGAACAGCTTCTACCTTACTTGCCATGCATTCTACCTTTTGCACCCAGTCTTTCAACAAAGCAGTTTGCATGTGTTCAGTGTTTTGGCATACAGCATGCTTGTATCTTCATATTAATTTGTATGGTTTGGGGATTTTCAGATTGATAGATGTCTTTGTTGCTTTGTATACTCATGTTTTCTCCCCTTATAAACATAATGATGCAAGTAAAATATTTGCCTTGGGTGTTACCAATTTTTGATCAAAGATTTGTGGTAGTGCACAAAAAACTCTTTGTCAAATATTATGTACTCCATCATGTAAGATTATTGACATCTTATGACCAGAATTTCCACTCTTTTTATGATGGACTATGGTGGTTTAGTTAGAGGCGGACACTCCATCCATCACATCAGGCTGCCTAACCTTGCAGTAAATGAACAATAAAGTCCATTATTTGTATTGGGGATTTTGAAGACGGTTTAAAGGTGTAAGTCTTTGGCTAGTCACATCATTTTTTCCTGAATCTTGTATCTAGATTTTTAGTTTGGCTTAAAATTTAAGGATAAATGTTTGTTTGAAACATAATGTGGCTATAAAAGTTATTTGTGAATCAAAAAGGTTCTGAAAACAGCTTAATCCTATTTCTCTTTACTCCAAAGTAATTCCAGTTTGTTCATTTATTTTCAAGCAAGTGCTTGAAAACTGCACTACAGCCTGAGACACTTAAGATCTCTCTTCCTTCACCCTATTGTCCAGTAATCCAAGTCTTCCACTAGGAGATGTAATGCATTGCAAGCCTGCTATAGTGTGCTGGAGAAGGTGGATGTTGATGGAGCATTGACCAAACCTGGCAATGATGAATGTGTTCTTATGACCCAGTACTGGGAAAAAGTGGGGGTATAAATAAATACAATAATAATAATAATATAATGATGATGACAGCATGGTGTTGTGCTCAATGGAGAGGATACTCCCTATCCATTGAAGCTGTTGACGACCTCATCCTCTAGTCCAGCTTTCCCAAACCTGGTGCTCTCCAGATGTTTTGGGCTTAAACTCCCATCAGCCTCAGCCAATATGGCCAATGGTCATGGATGTTGGAAGTTGAAGGCCAAATATCTAGAGGGCACCTGGTTGGGCAAGGCTGTTCTAGGCAATCAAGGGCTGACATTAACAAGGGTGGCAGGTTTATGCTCCTGATGCAGAAATCTCACTATTGCTGCTGTCTTATGTAAACTTACTTCAGAGTAAGCCCAGTTGAACTTGATGAAACTTACTTCCAAGTAAATATGCATATGATTGGACTGTGTGTTCCCTGTCTCTTCTGCTCAAGAATCCAGCTGAGATGTCTGCAATTTCTACAGGACCTAAACCTCATGGAGATCAAGATCTCTCTGGAGACTTCTTGTATCACTATTTCACTGAGGAGTATGGCTCTGTTTTAAGAAAAAGGGTAATTCCCCCTTCCACCTCAGCCTTTCCCCCAACCCCTGTAGCAGAAAATGGATCATATTACAAGCTAAGCTTGGCTAGACCAATGAACTTGGTGAATTCAGGCATATTTTCACATTCACATTTTGGAATGTGCACTTGGTCACATAAGGTTGTTTCTTAGCTACTTTTTGACAGCTACAGAATTCTGTTTACTTGTTTACATTTGTGCTGTTTCTTTCCTCTGAAAATAACAGAGCAGCATGCATAGAGCTAACATACAGGCACTGACCAGGCCCCAGTACCTTTTAAAGATGGAACTATGCATCAGGCACCTTCAGACCATTTACATTCTCATCACAGAGCAATTGAAATTGCACATGTATAAGAAAACTAATAACAAAAAACAGAAGAGCTCAATGTATGTGGATATCTGCCTTGAGGAGGCCTAGAGGCATATAAACTGATCAACCCAGCCCACTTCTTGTGGTTGACATTCTGTTCATGTTTTCAAATAATCATGTTTTGAAATAATTCAGTGTCTTGGTGGTGGGGAATCATTTTAATGGAAAGCAGTCCCAACTCTAAAAATGTCTAAAATTCAGCTTTAATATATTGTTACATGTGCAAAATCTTTGAGATTAGGCTAGCTAAAAAAGCTAGATAAATTAAGGGTGCCAACCTATGCATGTTTAGACTGAAAAAAGTCCTACAATTCCCAGTATTTACCAGCCAGCCATGCTTGCTGGGGAATGCTGGGAGTTGTAGGACTTTTTCTGTCTAAACATGCATAGGATTGTGCCCTAAACTGCTGAAGTTTTATGAATAATACCTAATTGAAAGCACAGTGCACTTACTAAAATACATTTAATTAGCGTAACTAGCAGGTCTCTGTAGCACAAAACTGAGATACTATGACAGTAAAGGGAATGAGATGCTTTTAACTAATATCAAAGTTCAGTATAAATGGCTATTAATTGGTTATTCATATTATTTTGCTGTGAGCAAAGTTGCTACATATTAAAATTAGCTGAATAGAAAACACTTTAAGGCTGCAGTTCTATACCCACTTACCTGCAAATAAGTCTCATTGAATTTTGAGACTTATCTCTGAGTAGATATATACAGGATCTATTATAAAAGTATTAAATCTGTCTTCTGAGATGGTATGAAGACTGCAGTATGCTTAGTTGTTTTATGGATAGGCAATGCAAATTTTTAGCACCATTGTTCCTTGTAGTACTAAATTTGGTGGTTTCAGTGCCTAACAGCACTGAAAGGGTTTCTACATCCTTGGGAAACACCAGATATGCCAAAAAAAAAAAAAAAGTTGTGATTTTTTCCCAAGGAAAAAAGCCAAGAAAAATCAAAGGATTGAGCATTCTCATTGCCCTCTAGGAAGCATAAAATATTGGGGGTGTCAATTGGAGGGAGAAGGAGAAAAAGAGAGAAGAGGATAGGGGTAAATTGATCTCTTTGAGTTCCTAACAACCTATAATATCCTGGGCAAGCCATGTTGGGGCAGGGGGGTGTTAGGGTCAGGTGGTGCATGGCACAAAGTACAATTCTGCTTACTACAGTTTCCCACCCAAACATTTATACGTTATGGGAAGGGAGAGATAAATATAGCTTCCTACTTTGCACTGTACTTACTGCTTAGGGTCAAGGCTAGATGAACAGCCTCCTATTTACTTAGCCAAACCTCAGATGTTGGCATTATAGGAAAACGGGTTATAGCATTATAGTTCTGTGAACTGCTGAGATTCAGGACTAAGTGAACAGGAAGCTAGTTGTCTAGGTCCAGAGCTCAGCAGTCTCTCACTACTGTGCATTGGTGGATGAAATTTCCAGGTGTTTGTTTCCTTTTCATGACTCTTTGCAGACCCCAACTTGTAAGGAGCAAATAAAAGAAGAATGAATGAAAAGCGAATCCATTGGGGCATAGGAGGGACAACTCACTTTTAGTTTGTCATAGCAAATTGCAGTTGTGTACACTGAAAAGAAATACAATTACTTCTTTAGCCAGAACTCACACTTGAAATAATATACCACAAAGCCTGCGTGAATAATACTTAGGATGTTATGTTATTCTAGTTTGAGATGGAAGGTGGCTTTGTACATTGTGCAACAAGGGAAGTGAATTCTCTTCAGAACCCCCTTGAGAAGAAAAGATCATTCAGTAATCTCAAGGTTCTGAATTCTTTTCATTTAAGAAATACTATTTAAAAATTAAAGTGGTATTTCTGCTGCAGGAATATAGTGATTGTCTGCCTCTCTCCCCCTCCTTGCTGCATGGCTTACAAGCATTTCATCTCCATGCTTGGGTAAACTCCATCAAAAGCACATTATCCTCCTCCTTCTGTGGCCAGCTGCCTAATTGTATCTGCTCTAGCTGCATGCTGTTGGAACACGATACTGATGAGGAACAAAAATGATAAATTGCTCCCTGCAGCTGATAGCAATGATGGCAACTTTTAATTTCCTTTCTGCTAAGTGAATTGGTCAGATTGCTTTTAACTGTTTTCACAGAGTGGGTGCATAAATCCATCAGGGATTTACAATATGAACAGAAATGTAGAGAAGATGCAGGTAAATGAGGAAGCATATATTACCCTGTGCTTCAGTCTGTCCTTAAAAAGAAGCCTGAAATACAGGATGACTGTTGAATAAACTGTGCATGTTTGGCTGTCTCCAACATGCAGTGAAACATGGGAGCTTATTTTGTGTTTTCTGCAAATAAAATGTGTCCCTCTGTAGCAGCAGAACAAATATTACATAGAGCTGCAAATATTTGACTTGCATAAGAAATCGTACTGATCCTCCCCCCACCCCCTTGCTCTTGCAGCTCCTAGATTGGTGACATTAAGGCTACTGATGCTGATTATGTACGTGTTCCCTGTAATAGATTTGGAAGGATTTCTAGACTGAGCCACCTAGCCTATATTTCAAAGTTGGCTTGGCCTGTGAATTGATTTCACAGGTCTGTGTACAGGTTTAATATACAGGCTTAATGATCGCATTTGTAGCTCTGGTGTTCCTTCTCTCCACCCCCCACCCCCACCCCATATAGCTGATTTGGTTTATGAACAGGAGAAATGGGGAGGGGGGGCACTTTGACATTTCCTTAACCTACTTTCTCTTTTTTGCTTCACTAGTTCTCACAACAACCCCCTTCCCCTCAACCTATATACCAGTTCTATCTGTTGATGAGAAGCTGAGAACAGAAGGCAGAATAATGACTCTACTGCAGTGTCATTATTAAAGATAAAAACTGCAATAAAATAAGATACTCAAAATAAGCCTTTCCCTTCTTTGAAAGGGAACCCAAAGATTGTTGTGTCTTTGACTAGGGTCAAGCATTCCATAACTGACGAAGGGCCTCCCAGAAATTCTCTTTTATAGACTTAGCACATGGATATATTGGCATGCAGAAGATGGCCTATAGCATAGAATCCAGCAACAGATGGCCCCAGGGAGTCGTTAATGGATCTTTATGCGAGGGAGTGTTATCAGCTGGCTTTAAAGAGGTGATTGTGTGACCACTCCTGAAATGTCCTCCCTGGACCCAGATGTTTATGACTCCTCCATTCAGTTATGAATATGGGGGTCAGGTGCTTCAGAGGGTGGTAGTGGCATAGCTGCTAAATGACTACCCCTGCATAATTCGATTCCCAGCCAAAGCAAGGAGGAGCAATATGCAGGAGAATCCTTGCTGTTATCTCCAATCACTGATCAGAGGGAACAGTGGGGACAAAGGGCCCCCAAGGGACAGTTGGGGACACTAGCTGGTGAAATTTGCCCCACAGTTCAGAGGTTCTTCATCCCTGATCTATATGAAGCCATTTGGTGTGATCATTAGGGGTTTGGGGCTAAGGTGTCATCCAGCTCTATTTCTGTTTCATCTGAGTCAGACATGGCCATGCACGGCCTGGACTGGTGTCTGAATGCAGTGGTGGGCTGGGTTTGGGCCAACCAACTGAAAATGAATCTTGGTAAGATGGAGGCTCTGTGGGTGGGTGTTTCCCAGGCCCAGGAGTTCGATAATTTACCTGTCCTAGATGGGGTTGCACTCCCTAAACAGGGGCAGGTGCATAGACTGGATATGCTGTTGGATTCATCTCTGTCACTGGAGGCCCAAGTGGCCTCAGTGGCAAAGAGCACCCATTATGAGCTTTAGCTGGTACAGCAGCTGCGTCCATTCCCGGACAGGGATAGCCTAGCCCTATCACCTACAGTGATCCATGCACTGGTAACATCAAGATTGGACTGTTGTAATTTGCTTTATGTGGGGCTATCCTTGAGATTGGTCCAGAAGCTGCAGCTAGATTGCTCAGTGGAGGTTCATATATGACCCCTGCTCTGAAAGCTCTGTGCTGACTGTCAATTAGCTACTGAGCCATGTTCAGGTGTTGTTGCTGGTTTATAAGGCCCTAAACAACTTAAGACCAGGCTATCTGAGATGCTGCCTTCCTGTATATAGGCCGCCTTGGTGTTTACATTCTGAGGTAGAGGACTTGCTTACTGTACCATGGCATACTGATGTTCACTTGGGCATGGTGTGCAAGAGGACTTCTCTGTTGTGGCACTCACTGTGTGGAATGATCTCCCCATGAAGATCAGGCAGGCTGCTAGTATGAAGAGTTTCTGCTCACAACTAAAGACATATTTGTTTTCCTGACTGCTAGCATTGCTAGCTACTCTTCATTATTTTAATGCGATATTTTATTGTTTTATCGCTTTTATTTTATTGATTGGTTTTATTGTTTTTAATTATGATTTTACTTTTTGAACTGTTCGCGGGGGGTTTAAATGAAAAGCAGTATAATTTTGTGTGTGTGTGTAATAAAACTTGTAGAAAACTAACGCAGCAGGTGGAGAAAAGGTTGAGTACCTGCGCTGCCCCCCTCATCCCCCCCCCACATATATATGCCCTGCTGCTTCTCCACTTCAAATTGCTTGCTTCTTGAAGTGGCTTCAGTCACATGGGTCAGAGTTCTGTTCTACACATTTCCTTGTAACATTTTATTAGGTGATGCAGTTGCTGCCCCAAGAACTAGTATTCCTTTAGGGTATGGTGGAGAAGGGTATAGTGCTGGCTAATATGTCACAGAGAATCAAAAGTGGGGGTTGTTTCATTCTGTGTATCCTCGTTGCTTTGGATCTGAGTTGCTGTTGTTGTAATCTTATAAAACACTTAACATTTTTTGAGTATTTTACATATAGAGAGAGATAAGACAATCCCTTCCCGTAGGCTCACAATTTAGTAGACAGTTACCACAGGAAAAAGAAGTGAGGAGGGAAGAGAAAAGCAGTCATTGGAGCTGTAGCTCCTTCTCTGGCTGATGGATGGGGCCAGCTTGGCTCCCCCCACCCCAATGATTTTTTTCCTAAAAGGCAGAGTATGCAATCTCCCAGTGACAAAATAGCAGCAAGGTAGTGGTAGAATTGGTCAAAGGTTAGAACAGTTGCAAATTGTTGTGTTCACTTAATGGATGCACTGTTTAAAGAATATGTCACTGTTTGTGATGCCTATCAATGATGCTTATAATTAATTACTGGACCGGCCATGGTGTCTTACTGGATCAGCTCTGTGTGTTGGGGGTCCTGTTCCTACTTGCCAGAAAATACCATTGGGGGAAGGATTCAGCTCAGCCCCATGGCACTCATGTTCTGGGGTCTTGCAAGGTTCCATCTTATCTCCTATTCTCTTCAACATCTATATGAAATTGGCGGGTGAAGTCATCAAAGGGTTTGAAGTGAGGTTTCTCTCTGTCATCTGAGTCAGGTGAGACTGTGCAAATGCTGAAGCGATGACTGGATTTTGTAATGAGCTGTCTTAAGGCCAATAAACTGAAGCTGAATCCTTACAAGATGGAAGATCTGTGGATAGGGGTTTCTTGAGTCTGGAAGATCAGTATTCAACCAATTCTGGATGGGGTTGCCCTCCCCCTGAATGAGCAGATACACAGCTTAGGACTGCTCCTTGAGCCAACGTTGTCACTTGAGGCCTAGGTGACTTCATTGGCATGGACTGACTTTTCATGCTCTCATAATCTCCTGTTTGGATTACTGTACTGCTATCTACATGGGGTGCCACTGAAGATGACTTGGATCCTCAGTTAGTGCAGAATCTGGCTGCCAGAATATTAACTGGTTTAGCCAGGTGGAGTCATATTGTTCCAGTTTTGAAAGATCTACATTGATTACATATTTGCTTCTGAGGCTGTTCAAAGTGCCTTTAAAGCTCTAAATGGTTTGGGACCTAAATACGTGAAGGAGTGCCTCCTCCTATGCCAACCTGCCTGTGCTTGAAGATCTTTGAGGTCCTTCTCCATGTGCCATCCTTAGCAGAGGTGCCTTATGTATGCACTAAGGAGAATATATATGCAAGTTCATGTACTTTATTTATGCTTTTAGAATGCCCCGAGGAAGAAAACTTTGTTTACCAAAACTTGTTGAACCTTAATACATTCAGGCACTTTTGAAAACTCGTCTGGTCACTTTCAGCATTCAGTGGTCTGGTTTGCATGATTGCTGCAGCTTAAGCAAGCCACAATGGCTTGTTTAAACCACAGCGCATGCTGGGGAACCATTTGCCTAATTACCCACCTGGGTGCAGCTTGTCATGTTGTCCAAACCCAGGCAGCATGGCTTGTCTGATGAGGAAATGACCTTCAAATAACCCATGGCCTGTTGTTGGTGATTGTGCGAACCAGACCAGTGTCTTTCTGTAGTGATGCTTGTTGCCCTCTGGAATGCACTCCACAAAGAGCTACATGTGGCACTGACATCGCAATTTTTCTGGTGCCAGGTTAAGACTTTCCTATTTGCCCTGGCATTTTAAAGCATTACATTGTCTCCCTCCACTTGTAGTTTTTATAGACTTTTGCTGCCTTTCAATCTGTAATTGTGATGACAGAGACTTTATTGTATTTGTATTTTTTAAAATAGAATTTTTATGTCTGCTGTATACTGCTCTAGAATCAATTTTTATGTCTGCTGTATACTGCTCTAGAATCAATTTTTATGTCTGCTGTATACTGCTCTAGAATCAATTGGGTGAAGAGTAGTTTAGAAATATTATAAACATTTTCTTTACTGAGGAGAAAACATGCATGATGTTTTATTGGAAAGGAAAGTTTACATCATATGTCCTTCACAAATAGTCTTACATCCATGTTCTTGTGCAGAGAACTCGATGAAGACAATGTAGTTCACATGTAGAAATAGATGTCATTCCCATACAAAACTCTATCAGCCACACATGAGCCAACCAAAGGAGACAAAAGCGCCTGTGTGCATGCGTCTGTGTTGAGATGGGATTATGAGAGCACCTTGAGCTTTTGTGAAGGTGGTAGTATGCTGGCAGCTCTTGCACTTCCTAAATTGGGGTGATGATCTCAAGTTATATATAACATCTAACATTTTAGAAATGTATTGCTTCGGTGTATAGCAAGACCATGATCTGATGCATTTCCTTCAACACAGTTCTATGCATTGGAGTCATGAGTTCTTTAAAGTAATTAGATAAATGAATGTATGCTTTGAACAAATTACTTCCATTGCCTTAGACTTGCCATCTGTACTTGGTAGACTGTACTCGGATTCTCAGAAATGTATAAGCTTCAGCTTCCCATTTTTTATACTTTGAAACAATAGAATATAACTTCCATGATAGTAGTAGAAATGGAAAGACAGATCTTAACTAAATAAAGACTCCTGCTTTAAATTTGTGTATTCCTTTGTCTTTAAAAATCAGACTGCGTTAGAAATGTGAAGGCTCAGGGAGCAGTGAATGTGGGGGGACTGGGAAAACCCTGTTTTCCCCCCCAATTTTTTTTTTTTTCAAGTTCTGTTTTTTTCCTCCCCCCGCTTTTCTGGGGAGTTTTCTAGCCAATCACATCTCTAGTTTGCATATAAAGTGTATCATTTAAATATTGTTTTCTGTTTGTTTGTTTGTTTGTTTGTTTTGAACACCTGTGCTCAAGCAGGAGTTTGTATTAATCAAAATTATTTCCAGCATTCATATTGGTTATATCGAGAAAAATTTTAAATGTCCAGGATAATGGGCTGTATCCCATTTGGTAGTCCCTCCCATTGATGGAATGGCTTCCATCAGCAGAATGAGGAGGGGACAATTCTCACCCCCATCCCAGGACCCTCTGGAGTAGATTGCAAGGGGAGGCTGCAGGGAGGAGGAGACAGGAGGGGAAAGTCCCACCAAGTGAGCAGAAGACTGCTCACGTGATGCTGTATTTCACCCAATGGGTGTGAAGACTGCTAAAATTCCTGCTTGATATTTTGTTTTTGTTTTAATTCAGGCAATTGCTGGATATTTTGATATATATTTTGAGAAGAATTGCAACAAACAAGTGAGTACTTGAAGGCTGCATGTTCAAAATTAATTGTAAGATACAATGTCAGCTTTTTTCCTTAAGGTGTTTGGAAATAAGCCTATTTGATTTTGCAGGCATTTGTGTGCTTATATAATTGATTAATGTAACATGTTGTTAAATCTTGTACTTCATCAGAGATTTCTGCACTCTGTCACTTCAGGTATTATTCTCCACTAGTCCCTGTTGTACCAAAACGCACTGGAAACAAACAACATTTTTTCTGGAGAACCCAATTTCTGTGGAAGAAGGTACAGTATTTTTCTAGATAAACAGAATTTCTGTAACACAAGATACTACTAGACATACTTTCAAAACTATTTCAAATGCTAAAACTAAATACTTAAAATTTCCTGTGCAACAAACAAAAATACTATTTATTGCCAGCATTTCATTTCTACCTTGGACTGTATGGATCAGTATTTAGTTCTGATCTACATGTTCAGCAACATAATGCAATAGCTTTACCAAGACTCCGTCACTTCAAACCACATGCAGGACTGAATTTTGAATGCTCTTCCGCATTTAAAAAAAAAATTCTGTACATACACAACTAGGAATAGAAATAGAAAGAGGGCTAATGTAGACATTTTGTTCCTCTTGAGGAGGCCTCGTGATTTCAGTTGCTGACCAACCTCATCTCTGCATTGCGTATACACCTGTGTGCAAATGGTAAGATGTCTTTTAGATGAATTGGGTGATAACTTGTATCATGAAGGATAGTGTTCCTATCCATTGGTTTTCTATAATTCCATAAACAAATCTCCCCTTTTGACTTGTAAGTCAATGCATCCAAAAAGGAAAGCTCCCACAGATCTTTATATATAGTAAATTTATATTAGGATCCACTGGGTTTATCCATGCAAAAAGATCATTCACTGCACAGTCCTGATGGGTAACAATATAGAAGTCATCAATAAATCTTCCATAGAAGAGTTTTTGTGAACTGTGAAGATTACTATATGAGCCCCAAATAGCTGTCCTTTCTGAATGCATCATATAGAGATTGGCAATACTGCGTGCAACCAGACTCCCCGTGGCCACTCCTTTTATCTGGTAATAAAACTGATCTTCAAACCAGAAATAGAATCCGGTTGCACCCAGTGTTGCCAGTCTATATATGACACATTTAGAAAAGATAGTTATTTTGAGCCCAGGTAGTAATCCTTACAGTTCATACGTATTATTCTATGCTAGATTTATTGATGGCATCTATATATGTTGAGTTAAGTAAATATATTGTGTATGTACAGTGGGTTGGATTGGGTTTGAGGAGACCAATATTGGATTGTGGAATTTGTTCTATCACATAAACATGCAGCAAAGAGTGTGTTGGGCCATAACTCACCAAGGCAAGAACAATGCATGTATACGGTGGATGTAAAAGCACCACAAGTGGTTAAGAGTGGTGAAATACACAGCCTGTATACACAATAGTTGCATTCACTTGTTCTCCATGTATAGGTTCTACACATGGAGAAGGGAACAGCAGTAAGACAGACTTCTGCATCAAGAAAGCTTATGCATGAGCAGTTGCTCGCATGCCAGCTTTCCAGATGCAGATGGCAGAGGCACTGAGAGGGCAAGGCCAAAGCACATATGAAGAGGGTGGGGCCAGCAGCACAGTCCCACTGCCCCCTTCACCACATGGAGAAGCTACACATGGAGAGAAGTGAAAAGGGCAATTATAGCTTCTTAAACTGTACCTGTGAAGCAAGCTTTAGTTTGCTTCTCTCTTACATCTAACCTAGGATGTTTACAAGAACATAATCTCTGTGGGTGTCATTTCTCAGTCCCCTACAACGTAGCAAACAGTATCATACAGTCTAGAAAGGTGCATTTTCCTAGGCTGCTAACCTGCTTTTTCATAGCTTGCTTTATCTGATGTTTCTTGCTTGTTCCACATTAATAAATGTTCAGTGGTATTTATCTGAGAACACACTTAACATTAAAAATAGGCCTCTATTAAGATTTACTTAATATCCTATAAGAACTCTGTTAATTAAGGTCCTGTAACTTTAAGAACAATCGCTGACTTAAACATATTGGGTGCATGATCTTTCTAGGCCAGTGATCACAGTAATTCTGTTTGTCAGTATTTCCTTTCCATCTGCTATAAAATCCCAACATAATTTACTCCCCATCTTCTCCTTTTGTTAACTCTCAACAGCTCTGTTGTTCTTATGAAAATGTTGCCTTTTCAACATAGTATATCCCTCTTTATTTGGAATGAGTTCTGCACTGAGGCAACACAATCAAGAAGGGTCTTTTCGGTGTCATCACCAGCTTAACCTCAGTTAAAAGTAGTATCCAAAATAAAGATCTAAAATAATTTTGATTTATTAATAGGGGTTTATAGGATGCTTTTCAGGGTAACCCCTTCCAAGGCAGCTCACAATATATTAAAAGATTAAAAGTCGTAACATATTACAATCCATAAAACCACAATCTAAAAATATTATGTTATAACAATATTATGATAGCAGTGATGATTGTAAAGAGTGTTTTGTAAGATATACAGGGCCAAAGCCATACAGTGCATTAAAGATCCAATGCCAGTTATGTGCTTCCAGCTGAGTGGTTACAAAAGTATATAAGATAGTAATTGAAACCAGTCTAGGAGCAGCTGCAGCAAAAGAACTCACTAAAAACGTTGGTAACTTTGTATTTGATATAAAGATTGTGTGGAAATCCAGAGAAGTATCCCAAGTGTATAATAACTTTGCCAAAGTAGAGAATAACTTCATATAGTTATCTAAGTTTGATTTTAATGAACTTGCAAGAGGGAAAACACCGTATGTGGTGCTGAAAGGATGACACAGCGAACTGGAGTTAGCAATATAGGATGACTGAAGGCATCTGAAGAAAGGAGGAATTGAGAACTGGTCAAGCAACTGAAATCTGAAAGGAAAGTATCATTGGTTATACACCCATTTTAGTACCACTTCAGACTTAAAATATGGCTGGGAGTTTTTTTTAAAAAGGAAATTCTAAAGGCACAATTACAAACAATTCCAACAAGAAAAAAAGGTGGAAGACAACAGAAGAAGCCAGTGTGGCTTCACAAAACTCTTAGAGATGACCTGAAAACAAAAAAGCACACCTATAGGAAGTGGAAGGAAGGACAAGCTAAAAAGGAAGAGTGCAGGCAGGTAGCACAGAATTGCAGGGCTGGCATCAGGAAGGCTGAAGCTGAGAACGAGCTGCGGTTAGTGAGGGATGCTAAAAGCAACAAAAGGGCTTTCTTCAGATAGGAGCATAGTAAAAGACAGAGGAAAGAAATGGTGGTTCAACTATTATATAAGGATGGCAAAATGATAACCGATGACAAGGAAAAGGCAGAAGTGCTCAATTCCTACTTTAGCTCAGTCTTCTTCCGAAGGAAGGTCTATGACCCCCCTTGGCAAAAGTGAAGTGCAGGTTGAAGAGGCAAGATTGCAGCTTGAGATTGATAGGCATATGGTCAAGGAACACCTAAGTACTTTGAATGAGTTCCAATCTCCAAGGCCAGATGAACTGCATCTGAGAGTAATAAAGGAACTGGCAGAAGAACTCTCAGAACCGCTGTCTATTATCTTTGAGAAATCATGGCGGATGGGTGAAGTGCCAGATGACTGGAGGAGGGCTAATATTGTCCCTACCTTCAAAAAGGCAAAAAGGAGGAACCTGGCAACTACAGACCAGTCAGTCTGACATCAATCCCTGGGAAAATTCTGGAGCAGATTATACAGCAATCAGTCTTTAAGCACCTTGAAAACAATGCAGTGATTACTCGAAGCCAACATGGATTTGTCAAGAACAAATTCTGCCAGGAGAATCTGATCTCATTTTTTGATCAAGTAGCCTCCCTTGTGGACTGTGGGAATGCTGTAGACATCATATACCTCGACTTCAGCAAAGCTTTCGACAAAGTGCCCCATGATATCCTGATGAGCAAACTAGCTCAAAGTGGGCTAGATGAAACAACGATCAGGTTGATACACAGTTGGCTACAGAATCGGACTCAAAGAGTGCTTATCAATAGGCTCTTCTCAAACTGGGGAGAGGTAACGAGCAGGGTATTGCAGGGCTCAGCCCTGGGCCCAGTGCTCTTCAACATTTTTATTAATGACTTGGAGGAGGAGGTGCAGGGAATGTTAATCAGATTTGCAGATGACACAAAATTGGGTGGGATAGCTAATAGCCTGGAAGACAGAAACAGAATTCAAAGTGATCTTGATAGGCTGGAGCACTGGGCAGAAAACAACAGAATGACATTTAATAGGGATAAATGCCAAGTTCTGCACCTAGGAAAAAGAAACCAAATGCACAGTTACAAGATGGGGGATAGTTGGCTTAACAGTACTACAAGTGAGAAGGATCTTGGTACTGTTGTAGATCACAAGCTGAATATGAGCCAACAATGTGATGTGGCTGCAAAGAAGGCAAATGCTCTTTTGGGCTGCATTAATAGAAGTATAGCTTTCAAATCACGTGAAGTACTTGTTGCTGTCTACTGAGCACTGGTTAGGCCTCATCTTGAGTAGTGAGTCCAGTTCTGGGCACCACACTTTAAGAAGGATGCAGACAAACTGGAGAGGGTTCAGAGGAGGGCAACGAAGATGATCAGGGGACTGGAAACAAAGCCCTATGAAGAGAGACTGAAAGAACTGGGCATATTTAGCCTCGAGAAGAGAAGACTGAAGGGAGACATGATAGTGCTCTTCAAGTACTTTAAAGGCTGTCACAGAGAGGAGGGCCAGGATCTCTTCTCGATCATCCCAGAGTGCAGGACACGGAATAATGGGCTCAAGTTACAGGAAGCCAGATTCCAGCTGAACATCAGGAAAAACTTCCTGACTGTTAGAGAAATAGGACAATGGAACCAATTACCTAGGGAGGTGGTGGGCTCTCCCACATTGGAGGCATTTAAGATGAAGCTGGATAGCCATCTGTCAGGGATGTTTTGACTTGGATTCCTGCATTGAGCAGGGGGTTGGTCTCGATGGTCTTATAGGCCCCTTCCAACCCTACTGTTGTATGATTCTTCTATGATTCTATATTCGCAGCAGAAACATCTACAGCAGCCTTCCCCAACCTGGTGGCATCGAACCCCAAAACTCCAGGCAATGTCTCATGTATGTATTAAATAGCATGGCGGATAAGATGGAATCCTGAGGGACGTCACAGTCCAGTGGCCACAGTGTCAAACAGGAATCTCTTGGCACCACTTTCTAAAATCGCCTCTCCAGGAAGGACCGGAGGCGCCGTATAACAGTGTCTTGCAGTCTCATCTCAGAGATGAGTGCGCCAGAAGGATACCATGGTTGAAAACAACCAGCAGAACCAACCAGCAGAACCAACGGGGACACATTTGCCCTGTCCAGTTTCCAGTACAGATTGTCAACCAAGGTGACCAAACAGTCTCTGTCCCATAACCAGGCCTGAAGCCAGATTGAAATAGATTTAGATAATCTGTCCCATCCAGAAATCCTTCGAGTTCTATGTTTCTATGCAGTTTCTATGTAATACTTTAACAAAGAGAACAAAACAGAAAAACTCATTAGTGGCTGGAGAAACTTTAAAATGTCCAGAAGAAGACTTCAAAATAAAGCTTCATATGCTCCAAAACTGGCATTGAGTATTAGCAGGGAAACGAAAAAGTGTGTATGAGTATGCACGCATGAGTATGTGTGAAAACAGTGCCAGTGGCACGTACCAAAAGTTACTGTACAGCAGGGGTGGGCAACTGCGGGAGGTCCAGGGGCCATTTTCATTCTCTGTGAGCCACACTGGGAAGAAACACCACAAAATGTTAAAATCACCCGTTCACCCCTGAAATTCAGTGTCAAACTGCTTTGTACTGCTAAAAGGGTTAAATTTAGCGTGTTTGGAAACTAAATTTGACCTTTTCAGTACTTTGTAGCTCCTACAAAGTGCTATTTTGTTTGTAAATATTTTTTAAAAATTCAGGGTGCAGCAGCATCTGTTCTGGGGGAGTGGCAGGGGCCGCTTATTGCCTACCCCTGCTGTACAAGCTATTTGTTAGGCAAATTCTCCTAACAAATCCTTCTCCAAGCTGGTGCGCCCCCGCCCCCCCATGTCTTGGACTGCAACTCCCAGCATTACTGACTATGCTGGCTGGGGCAGAGGAGGATTGAACTCTAAAATGTCAGGAGGGTACAAGGTTGGAGAAGTCTGATCTACAGACTATGAAGCCATTTGGACTTGTCTGTTCTCCACCCCCATTTCATTCAATATATGCAGAACACTGCTGCTTAATCTTATTATTTTAATCAAACACTTCAGTGTCCACTAACTTAGTCAAACATGCAGGAAAAGCTCTGTATTAAACCTCTTCAGAATGGAGGTAAGGAATTACAGCCTTGAATGTAAAACATATTCTGTCTGGAAAGCTAGTCTGTCAGAAAAAGCTCTTAATGTCTCTGATGTGTTAGATTTCCATACATACAGATTTATTTTTTCATGGTAGAATGCAATTTCATACCTGCAGTCTGAGGGGAGACAGTAACTTCTAGAAAAAACTCAGAATGTAACAAGTTGCATCTGGAATTTTATTCTAGCCCAGCTATTGTTTATTTTGGTCTCTACTGTATTAGTTATCTGCTGCTTCAGGGAGTATTTGTACCTTTTTCTTTTTTCATTAGAGCTTCAAGTTATTGGACAGATACTAAATAATAGCAATAAAGGGGGAATTATCAATAACTTTAGCTGTCATTGGATACAGAAGTATGACAGTGTAAAAAGATCCCTTCCGTTGCTTGAAACAGTAACAAAAAACGAATCAGTAACTGAAATCCTGTAACAATGCCTTGGCATCTAATGGATGAGTTTGGACAAAATTTGGATATATTTAACACTTCAAAGACCACATGGAGGATCCTCTTGTCCTGCTTTGACATGCACTTGGAATGGTTATAGAATAATACTATTCACTCTACTGCATTGGATCCAGGGATTTGTGAATGGAACTGGGAGCTCTCAGCCCCCACAAACGGAAGTGATGGGAGTTGATTTTTATGCCAATTTTGTATCCCCCTGTGCCCTATCCCCAAATCTTGTCCAGAGAGTTGGAGGGCCCTCCAGAGCTGCGCGGAGTGCTGAAGGGGAAATTGGCAAAAATTTCCCCTCCTCCCAGTTCCATTTGTGGAAGACTCCACTGGTTCAGATCCCCTTCCTTTCAGGGAAGGTGCTCTTCCATGAACAGAAGAATTCCTCCCATTCTCAGAAAGGACTTGTTGAATCAAAGCCATTAATTACAGTTACTTCAGAATCAGGTACAACAACCAGATTCCAAAATAAGATAGATCTTGCATTTAGCCTATAATTAAACAAACCATTAAAATGACATTCATACTTTCTGATCCCTTGTTTTCATGTGGTGTGGGCTGAAAGGCTGCACAATGCAACTTTTGCAATTTAAAAGCATTTGTTTTGTCCAGAAAGGGTATCTGTTGTGCCACTATGAGATCACTTGGCCCTGCAGTAAAGTGAATGCTTATTAAGACTGTAGTCAAAATGACATGTACTAGGGAGGTAAGTCCCACTGAATGCAATCCAAGCAGTCATGATGTGGATTGTATTTTGCAAAGGTTCTTCTAACTAGAGTGGTAGTTACTGATCTCCATGAGTGATGTTCCAAACTGTGACAGCAATGCAGAGTGAGGTACAGCAGAATGTTGTCACTATGCTCCATTTGCTTGTAATACCATGCTGCATTACTAAATGACAGAGGAAAGAGCCATCTAATATTTTATAGTCAAAGGAAACTGTATCTACTTTGAAGGGCATTTTTGCAAGTACATTCTTGACTGACATAGATATGCCCCACAGATTTCACACTACCACCTCCTGAATACTCATTGCTTTTTTATGGAAGAACTGTCTTTATCTCTAAAGGTTAGTGCAAACTTGAAGAATCTTGCCTTGTTTTTCCCCAGCTCTTAATGCTTTTATTTTACTAAATAGAAAGGATGTACTAGGGAATGTCTCTGGCTTATCAGATAGAGTGAGATGTCAACCAATTGTTACATAAATCTTAAGTTGTCTATAAATAACCTTTTTTTAAAAAAGATTTTGACCTGACTTACTCCAAAAGGAGGGGGGGGACATATAAAACACCCTTCACATTCTTCTCCCTAGCTTATTAGCCATTGTTTTGAGTTTGGTTTATCCTGATAAGGATATTTAGAAATGGGCAGTGGAATTTTAATTGGAAGTTCAAAATCAAAATACAGGAGAACACCACAGTATGTCAAAATGCTATCTTAAGGGCCCATCCACAAGGCCGGACCTCAGATTATGGGGCTATATACATTACATGGCGGGTACATCAGAAATATGCACTTATCATATGTTCTGTGGTGCTGGGTGTACACATGGCACATACTTTTTTCTGGATGGCTGACTGAACTGGACCCATAGTCTGATTTCTCATGCTCCAGGTTATTTCTGCAATTGAAGTGCAACTCCATTGTTATTTCTGTGACTGACTCATTTACTGGCTGAGGTTTTTGAAAATTTCTTCCCTGTTTACCATTTCTGCCCCAAGTTGGAATTTCAAACTGATGCAGAAAAGCATCCTGTGAATGGAAGGCTTTTTCATCCAGCAGAGACACTCTATAATAGCTGGGGAAAGCATTTTTTTCTGATTTCCCATCCCCTTTAGCTCTTGAATCACCTCCTGTGCTGTTCCTCCCCCTTCCATTAGTAGCTGCCAGGAACTCTGCTCATCGGAACTCCACTCATGGGAACATTAGATCCAACATGCAGTGCACCAAGATTAGAACTACCACTACCGGACACTTTATTTCTTCCAGTGTATTTTCCTGTCAAGTACTCATACGTGTTGAAGAACAAACTGGTTAGAGTTTGTTTCCCCCTACTCACCCCCCTGTATTTGGATATGCTTTTTTCCTTCCTGGTTCTGTTATGTTTGTTTCTATAGCAAATGCACATATGCTTCCACTGGTGTCTATCATTGCTGCCTTCCCACTGTCTGCTTTTCTGCAGTGCTTCATATTGTGGCTCTTCCCATGATCCCTTCTATTTCAAAGGATACATTGTTTGAAAAGGATGTTATAACCAACCATTTAGGTTCAAAAGAATAAAGGGATTCATCTGGATCCCCAACTGTATTTTCAATTAAATTTTCAATTTAATGTTAGCTGCTGTGGTAAGTAGTCATGCTTACCTCTTTCCCCATTGAGTAATGTAGTTTTCTATACTTGCCTGGTAATTCCTTCAGTTTTTCTCCTTTGTCTGCTCTAATCAAGTCACAGTATAAATTGTTGCCACTGGTGCTAGACTTTTTCTTCTTCCATTTTGTGCTGTGTTTGGCTATGCCATTATGACATGAACAGTTTCTCATTATGGTGCTCAGCACCATAAATACATGTTTAATGCTTAGCCCATATATACATCATGCAGTGTCATTGTGTGTAAAACCTCAGTTTAAGCAAGAGGCTCAACAATAAATGAGCAGAAATGCTGTAATGTGCTCTGCTATAGAGCATTGCCTTTCAGGGGCAAAAAACCTGCTAATTATAATTGACACCCTGGGTTTTTTTCTATGCCACAGAAACAGCATGTTTCTTGCTGTGTGCCTCTGCTGGACTTCTTACTAGGCAAAGCCAGCTTCATTTTCTCCAAGGGAAGAGTGACAGTACTGCAGTAGAATGATAATGAATTCAGTCTTGATCAAACCATGGCATGACTTGTGCCTTACTTGCATCTTATTGAGATGAGGTGATGCAGCTCAGTCTTGGGAAGTGTTCTCTCCAGCGTATAGAGCAGTATGGCTGTTGAAAGCGCATCAGTCATTTTATATCTACATGGCATTGATTAATTGGTCTGATCTCCCTCTCTGTTATGATTACACAGCCATTGCTTTAGTTCAGCTACAGAAACGGCTGTGCACAAAAGAAGATTTAATGTGGCCCATTGGGGCGAAAAAGAGGCAAAGATCTGCCTCATGACAGTGAATTAAACTGATTGTCTGGGTCGTTTAATGCAATTAACATGGTTATAAATAACTGAGGGCTGTCCTTAATGAAAAGTCTAGTAAGTTGTAGAAATGTTGTCTTTTAGAGCTTGCCTCAAGGTATTCATCACTAGGACTGTTTAAATAGCAAGTTTAATTCATTTTCCTGCACTTAAACTGAGACAGTGTGTTCTGTTAAAATCACTGAGGGGTAGAATTATAATTCTACAGTGGAATTTCTTTGGCCAATTTTTTTAGAGAGAGAAACATACCTTGTTTTAGTTGTGACACCAGTAGGATCTTCTGTTCTATTAAATACAGATTTTTTTGTGTGACTGAGTGGATATTGAGCTTATTAAACAATTTTAAATTCTCCCTAGTCTGCTCTTTTACAACTAGTCTCCTTAAAACCATATCCAGAGAAAAGAATTGTGAAATCTTGTCAGCACTATCCCAGAGATTTTGAATTACATCTTCTAAAATGTATGTTCATTTCATTGTAAATGAATAAATCTACACTTCTCAACTAACATTCCTTTTTCTGATTATTAGCTTTCTTTTTTGAGATAAGAATTTATTTTAAAATAAGCTTCAATCCTGCAGTAGTGTATAACTGGTCATACACAGCAGCGATCAAGATCCATCCCATTAGTTCAGTGGGGTCTAGACGCATATTACATATAAAGCTCTTATCAATATTGACTAGCAGAGGGACATCATTCTGCATTTATACAGGTATTGAATTGTGCTGCTCAAGGTTTTCAACAAAAAAATAGTGTTCCATATAACTAAAAAAAAGTCAGATAATCACATTGTTGTTGAATTTATGAAGATTCCAGAAGATAGTACACTGTGTCTGCAAAGCAAGATATTACTGTAATAAAGCTTTCCTGGAACTTTGAAGGGAATTCTTTTAAAAGGCAGTAAAATACAATAGCAAATGTCATGGGTAGTACTAAATTTTTTTGGTTATCTTTTTTTCTCATCAAACCAATATCCAGTACTGTTCATATGCCAACAGTAGAGAAATGTTACTTCAGGCTGATATTTTTTACACATGGAAGAGTCATGGGTTTCAACATATGTCGGAGAGGTGGGGAACCTTTTTCAGCCTTAGGGCTGATTTCCAATCTGGGAAAGGTCTCAGAAGCCATATTGCATCTGTGGGTCATGCCAAAATGTGATTATTACTTATTTTAAGCCTACTCAGAAGCAAGCAGGATATGGATTCTGCATGTCTGCTCAGTAATAAGCAGGCCTGAATCATTCAGCAACACTTTCAAATAGCATCCAAATGCCAAGGCTCTTTACGTTTACTCAGAGGTAAACAGAAGAGACTCACCATATCTACTCACAAATAAGCATGACAAACTTCAGAAGTAAGCAGAACTGAATCACGTAGCAGCTTCCACCCCAGGCCCTGCCTCCTCTCCCCTGCAGGGAAAATCAGCAGCTCTGATTAGCAGCTGATAGGAGGTGAAAGCGTTCCCCTGCTGCATGGTGACAAAGGCATCCTTTCTCCTTGTGCAGCAGGGAAGAGCTGTTGCCTCTGATCAGCTGCTAATCAGAGATGTGAGCTTTTCCCTGCCAGAGGAGGAGGTACGGCCTGGGGAAGAAGCTGGTGGGTGAGATGGAGAACCTCTGTGGGCTGGAGGTTCCCTATCCCTAACAGAGACCTCTTATAAGGAGATGCAAGCGGCTTCCAGGCTGCTCCCACCCATTTCATGTATGAATATTTTTTAAAAGAAGGTAGAATACCAACAATTAAGTTCAAACCATGGTTTATCTAGGCTTCCACCAATCACTCAAAAAATGGAGACTACTTATCTTTATATGTCCCTATCTGTACAATGAAAATAGGTACCAACTGTATGTTCCCTTGTTTTCATAATGAGTTACTGGACCATTGGAGAACACAATTAAGATCATGCCATGTTTCCTGCATTAGCCCTTTCAGGATAAATTATAAAACCATTGAGCATATCTACCCAACATACTACTTTTCTCATGTGTCATTTCTTGATGAAGGCTTATGGGAACATCTGCAGGGGAAAGTAGCAACAGCAAGGCTCAGGAACCTGTTGCCCTCTAGATGTATTTGCCTATTGCTCCTATCCTCCAGTACATCTGTAGGGTGCCAGGTTGGGGTAGGCTGAGCTAGACCATTAGAAAAAAACTAAATGGTGGAGGTCATTAGTTAAGGCTGACCACCTTCAGTGCCTGGGTATAGATAGGAGTTCCTAACTTTCCTATTCAAGGAGAAAGTTGCACTTCCTTGTTTGAAAAGGCTTCTGAAGAGAGAATAGGGAGTCCGCTTGAGAGGGATGAGGGCAATATGTTCTTAATTCAGGTTGCTTTATCCCATAAAATTATGTGTTAACTTACAGGCTCCCAATTCCTATTCCATTTGTCAATTTTTTTATTTTATTTTGTTGCTCATTAGGACTTCTGTCATACAAGTTACATAATGAATGTGTTTGATTACAGAAACAGGGTTCCATCATCCTTGGAGGCACAGCAGTCCCCTTCATCTTGTACAATCTGCTGTAATACATGTAATGCCAAGTAAACAGTTGCACATATATAAAATGTGCTGGGCTGTCTTCAAAAATTTGTAGTACAGTTCTTTTCTGGTTTTATAGAAGTACTTTTATTTCCATCTCTTACATTAATGAAACAATTGAAAACCTCTAAGGAATACATTTTAAAAGTTTCAGGTATAATTTTACCCACTACTGAAGCATTCTTGTCTCGAGTGGGATACAAACAGCTGCTTAATACCAAATTAAATGCAACTCAAAGGAATGGGACAGACAAAGGAATTCAGTTGAAACATCATGAGATGGTATTTGGGTAAGCAGGATGTAGTTGATACAAGGCCAAAATATCTGAGGTAAAGAACTAGCAAAAGGACTGAGAAATCTCAAAAATAGTCAGACCTTTTCTTGAAATACAAAATTAATGTATTTAGTTCCTTATTAAATACGGGCAATTATTCAAAAACATCCCTTAGCCAAATCCAAAAGGTTATAGTCCAAGTAGTCATACAAATTAGAAAACATAGAACAAACTACTGCTAACAGATTTGGTGCTCTAATGTGTCCCTCAAAAACCAAATTGTGTGGATCAAACCCTGAATATTGTGTTAAAGTGATGTACTTCTGTCTCTCATTAGATAACATGACAAGACAAAGGTTTTAGGCGGGTTTGCCAGAGGTTAGTCCAGAGATCATGCCTGTAGCTTTTAAAAGGTCCAAAGCAGCAAATGTCTAAATGTCTATATGCTGTATACAGCAAATGCTGTATGTCTATACAGCAGGGGTAGGCAACGTGGTGCCCATGGGCATCAATGCACTCCCGGACACTTTTCTTGCTGCTCAGCAAGGTGCCTTACCCCTCCCACATTTAAACACACACACACACGCACACACACTTTCTTACCAGCAGCTGGGATTGCTGTGAAATAGGTTTCTGCTGGTGCTGAAAACTGGATTCAACGGAGTTTAGTGTGTTGGGTGGTGCAAACCCAGTCTTTTGGGCAGGTTACTTGTCCTTGCCATGCCTTCTGTGGCAGCCATTTTGTGGTGGTGCCCAGGACAGTTTCTCAAATTGCTAAATGAGCCTATAGCACAAAAAGGTTACCTACCCCTGCTGTACAGCTATGGTTTCACCAGTTTTTTGGTCACTCCTTAACGTTTTAAAAATTAATGGAAAGCTGTTAAACAAATATCTGCTGAGGTCTCCAGCCCCTGGGGAAGAGACAAAGCAAAGCAATTTTGTTGCATCAAGTGCATGCCCTAAACCCTATGTACAATGGAAGCAGTAGTCACCAAGCGTTATGGTGCAGTGTGTGTGCTGAACTCATTAGGGAAATCCTATTCCCTATTGGGAGTGGTGGGATTGAATTTAAGTCCAGTAGTCAGAAGACAGGATGACTTCTCCAGAGTTGTTATGGGCAGAATTCAGTGAGCCAAGGGTTGCTTGCTTTTTTCTCTCTCTTCATTTCCTAAAAAGGATGACCAAGATTGCAAAAACATAACCAACTGAAATGCCATCCAAATGGTGGTCTATATTGTGTCAATGGAATGTGCCATATATGTAACCCTTTACCTGGTGATGTAATGAAGTTCCTGCATTTGTCCTTTGTTTTTATAGGTGAAGAACTGAAAGGAAAGATAACGATCCACAAAAATAGAAAAGATCCACGCTCCCTCATCGTAATACTTTCAATTAAAAATGAGAAACAGACATATAGTCTTCAGTAAGGACTGTTGCACAACCAGTTTCGAGATCCATTCTTTTAAAAATGTATCTGATGGCAGCTATTTGCAGGCAGATACATCTGAATTGAAATTATGGTTGTTTGGTTCAACTTCTGATATGTTTTTCTGGAATGATAGTGTTAGCAGGTCTGCTATATGGGACTATTAGTTCTGCACACCATTTCATACAGTCTGAGAAGTATTTCTAGTAAGATGAATCCATAAGGAAGACTGCAATCCTGTGCATACTTATTTGTGAGTAGTCATACTGAACACTGGGACTTCCTTCTGAGTTATGCATGGTATCGCACTGGAAATTGAGTCTGCTCAAGTCTGTATGTAGTAGTGGCACAACAGCAAAAAATATTGTTAATGAATTGGGCAGCCGCAGTTACTTCATGATGTAGGAACACTAGCAAAAGGGGGGGGGTATTTTCACCCAGTATTTTATAAATACAGTTAAAAAATGAACTCATTTGTATTTTGGTGTCATGAATGTATTATGCCTCTTGACTTTAAAATGTCACATTGAATCTTTGTTTTGTTCTGCTAACATTTTACACATGACATCATATACCCTTCATATACAGAACAAAATCTGACCATCCTGGTTTGTCATTGTAAATATATAAACTGTTAAAAAATTAAACTCAAACAACTGAGAAGAGTACATGCTGTGTAATAAATAGCTTTCTTACAACTGTTACAAGTGATTCAGAATAGCAATCAACCCCAGGAACTATTGGGTGAAGTTGATTTTCTAGTTCTTTTCAGTTTGGTTTTGGGCCCAGTTTTGGGCCAAACTGCTCTGATCGCTCTGTGGGAAATCCATTGCCGAGAGAGGTGGGAAGATTGCAATCCTGTTGGTTCTCTTATACCTTTCAGCAGCTTTCAGCACCATCAACTACAGTATCATTCTGGATTGGCTCTGAAGAACACTCAGCTACTCACTGATCACCTCCTTCTCCTGCTCCTCTATTCTCCATGAATAATCCAGATGAGGTGTTACATGTCGTTTATGCTGAACTTTGAAGAAAGCAGAAGGTTCTGCCTCCAGAGCTCCACACAATAAGAAATCTCCCTGACATATACAGAGAATGCAGGAGAGGAGAAGTGTTGCAAGTGGCCAAACAATGGCTGTCTACTGTACCAAGCCAGAGTTTATAAAGTTAATTTATTTAAAGTGTTGCTGAAATAACATTTAAAATAAGTGTGAAGTGCACAAGTGTTTGTCATACTGAACACTGAGGGAAAGCCAGCAGGAGCAGGGAAGCATCCGGTTTGGGTTGAATCATCCCAGGGGATGAAAGTGAAAATGTTTCTGATGCCCAAATGTAGAAGGGGAGGAAATAGGTCTAGAGCATATAGTGAAACATGATAGCCAGTCAAAGACGCCATAGCAGAAGAGGCACACACCATAGACATCTGAGGAGGGACACCATGAATTGATGTTTCTATGCAAACTCTAGAAGCTTCCAAGCCAAAATGGGAGAGTTGGAGTGCCTGGTTTTGAAGAAGAACCTAGACATAGGCTGGGTTCAGATGATCAGAGGGGAAAAGAAGCCACCGTGGCTTCTTTTCCCCTGGCCCAGATGTGCTGCTTGCACACCTGCCATTTCTGTAATTACCCTTGGCTTGGTGTGGGTTGACTAGTCATCCAAACTCAGTGTGGTGCGCTGCAGGGGTGACTTCCAAACCACCCCATAAGCCATGGCGTTGTGGCTTCTTTACCTCTGATGATTGCCCAAACCTAGCTATAGCGGGCATTACAGAAACCTGGTGGAATGGAGAGAACCAGTGGGATACGGTCATCTCTGGATATAACTAGGAAGGATGTACTAGAGGAGGTGTTTGTACTTTAAGAAGGGCAGAATGTTGAGCAGACTAGAACATCCAAAAGGGGCTGACTCTTCCACAGAAGTGCAGTGGGTGACAATTCCAGGCTCAAAGTAATTTAGTACTAGGAACATGCTATCATCTGCTAGACCAGAATGCTCAGGGTGATCTTGAGATGGAAAATGAAATCAGGGAGGCCTCCAAATGAGGAAGTGTTGTAAAAATGGGTGACTTCAATTACCCACACATTGACTGGAAAAATGCATGTTCTAGCCTTGAAAAAGAGATTACAAATGACTGTGCCCTAGAACAGTTGGTCATGGAACCAACCCGCTGGGTGGAAACCCTGGATTTAATCCTAAGTGTTGTCTTATAGGACCTAGTACAAGATGTAAATGTTGTTGAACCAATTGGAAACGGTGATCTCAGGTCTATCAAATGTAATATATATTTAAGTGGCACCAAGGAAGTTCAACGCAGTCACATTTGACATCAAAAGAAGAACCTGCTCCAAAACTAGAGAACTGGTAAAAAAAAAAAAATTAAAGTTGAAATGGGGAGTCAAGAAGGTTAAATCCTTTCAAAATATTTGGAGGTTACTCAAACCACAACAATACAAGTTTAGCTAGAATGTATACCATTAGGAGCAGTAGCACAAAGTCCAAAAAGTCACTATCATGATTAACAAGCAGGGTCAAGGAAGCTATTAGAGAAAACAAGGCTTCCTTCAGAAAATGGAAGGCTTGCTTAAATGAGGAAAACAAAAGGGAGCACAAGCTTGAACAAAGGAGATGCAAACAGACCAAAAAAGATGCAAAAGAGCATATTGCTCACAACATAGTGGCCAACAATAAAGAATTCTTTAAATATAAGGAGGTAACCTGCTAGGGAGCCGGAAGAGTTGAGACAAATACTAGTGGCAGAAGATGAAGTTCTCAACCTTATTGACAAATTGAAAGTTAATAAATCACTTGGCCCAGATGGTATTCAGATGTGAAGTTGCTCATGTTCTAACAAAAATATGTCAGATGTCCCTAAGATCAGTCTCTAGCAGAGGATTAGAGAATGGCCAATATAACACCAATTTTTAAAAAGGGATCCAGGGGAGATCTGGGAAATTACAGACCAGTTAGCTTAATGTCTGTTCTGGTTAAATTGGTTGAAAACATTGTTAAAAATAAATTTAGTAGTAAATTTAGTAAATTTGTCCTTAGATAGAAGGACAAGCCCTGCTGAAAAAGAATCAACATGGTTTCCGCAAAGGTAGGTCCTGTCTCACCTTTTACAGTTCTTTGACAGTGTCAATAAATATGTGGACGGGGTGATCTGGTAGATATTGTTTACTTGGACTTCCAAAAGGCTTTTGACAGTCCCTCACCAAAGACTCCTGAGCAAACTTGGCAGTCATGGTATAAGAGAGGAGGTCCTGTTTAAAGAACAGAAAGCAGAGAATAGGAATAAATGATAAATTCTCTCAATGGAGGGATGTAAAAAGTGGGGTCCCACAGGGATTTGCATTGGGACCAATGCTTTTCAACTTACTCATAAATGATCTGGAATTAGGAGGGAGCAGTGAGGTGGCCAAGCTTGCTGAAGACACCAAATTTTTAGGGTTAAAACAAAAAAGGATTGTGAGGAGTTTCAAAAATTTCCAAACTGGGCATCAAAATGGCAAATGAGGTTCGATGTAAGCAAGTGTGAAGTAATGCATGTTGGCGCAAAAAATCCCAACTTCAAGTATAAACTGATGGGATCTGAACTAGTGATGAATGACCAAGAAAGAGACCTTGGGGTTGTGGTGGACAGCTTGATGAAAACAGCCCAGTGTGTGGCAGCTGTGAAAAAAGGCAAATTCCATGTTTGGTGTAACTGGGGAAAGAATTTAAATAAAACTGCCAATATCCTGCTGCCTTATACAAATCCATGATGCGACCACACTTAGAATTCTATGTACAATTCTGGTCACTGCACCTAAAGAAGAATTTTGTAGAGTTGGAAAAAGGGCAGAAAAGGGCAACTAAAATTATCAAGTGGCTGGAGCAATTCTCCTATTAGGAAAGGTTACAATAGTGGGGATTGTTTAGCTTAGAGAAAAGTGAATGGGGGGAGACATGATAGAGGTGTACACAATTATGCATGGTGTGAAGAAGGTGAATGGGGATACTTTTTTCTCCCTCATAATACTAGAATCCAGGATCATCCCATGAAGCTGATTGGTGGGAGATTCAGGACAGATAAAAGGAGGTACTTCTTCACACAGTGCATACTTACACTGAATATGAACTTGAGCACACTCTGGGAGAGAGCGGAGGACAGGAAGGCCTGGCGTGCTATGGTCCATGGGGTCACGAAGAGTCGGACACGACTGAACAACAATACTTACACTATGGAGTTTGCTACCACAATATGTAGTGATGTCCACCAATCTGGATGTCTTTAAAATGGCAAATTCCTGGAGGAGAAGACTATCAATGTCTACTAGTCCTGATGGCTATACGATACCGCCAGTATCAGGCAGTATGCGTTGCTGGGGAGCATGGGTGGGAGGGCGCTGTTGCACTCATGTCCTGCTTGTGGGTTTCCTGTAGGAAGCTGGTTGGCCACTGTGTGAACAGAATGCTAGACTAGATGGACCCTTACTCTGATCCAGCGTGGTTCTTACGTTCTAAGCATCATTGTGCTTTTGCGCTGATTGGCTGGGACTCTGGGAGCTGCATGGGTTTACTTTTTTACTGAGCAGTTGGGTATAACACTGTCCCCCCCCCCAATATCTCCATAAGGCTATAGCCCAGAGTATATTGGGGATTAACATTAAAAGCTGTTTATGCATTTCATCTGTCACTAGCAGCATAATTTTATCTTCTACCAGGAATGCTTAAGAAGTGCCCTTTCATATATACACTGGTTGGTCTGTACAGTGTGTGTGTGGGGGGAGATATAAATTTCTGGCTAATAATTTGCCCCAACTGTCCCACTCTCAGAATTTGCTTTCCCAACCAAGATCTTTGCCCCTTTAATTTGCAAACCCTTTTTTTCCAATCTGCATGACTAAGGGATTTAAAAAAAAAATCTTACTGGCAGTGGTAGTATTTAAAAATAAGATTTCAAAAATTAATCACATCAGTAAATAGTTTATTAATGATGCAAAGCCACATGCACTATTAAAGCTAAGAGGTTTGTCATTAGCTGATGTAACTACAGTTTGTGCAGAGTGTTTTTATATTTAATTATTCCTTTTGACTTGTTACACTGTTTGAAGCAATTTTGAATTGGATCTAATTTGAAAATGCCACCCATTGGTTCAGGATTTTAATAACTACCGAAGATGGAACATTTGCTGTATATGTAGAGACACCAGTCTGGCAATGATAAAGAACTTTTCAGGTCCCACTTGTGTTAAATGAACAAATACTTCAGCATGTTCTCCATAATGGAATCCGTGATTATTTACTTCTGCCAAAACGTTCAACACCTTGAAATGGAGTATACAGCAGTAGTTGCTCATATTGTACATGCGATTAGTTTCACTGTCATAAGCAGTCATATCATTACACTCTTCCAGAGAGCTTGTATCTAATGATAAATTTAGATGGTCATATGTCCTGCCATATGGTTTGGTATGGTTAACAAGCTTGAGCATTTTGGGTTCTTTGAGGAAAATGAATCCTATGGTTCCCAAGGCTCTCTAGAACTTCGCAATCACTGAAACCAATAAAAGTGGATTTGTGTAGTGTCCCTTGAGGAAGCTTTACATTATGGCTTTTAATCATAGGGTAATAAACCCTGTAAACATCAGAGAAGTGGTTCATTTTTGCCAGAACTGGGAAGTTGCAAGACTTTTATTCCAGAGAGGTTGCTGTGAAAATCTGTAACAGCAAACACACACACAGGGCGCAATCCTATGCATGTTTAAACAAAAAAAAGTCATACTACCAACTTTTATAGGAGTTGTAGGACTTTATTCTGTCTAAACATATATAATATTGCACACTTACAAGTCTTTAATGTATAAAATGTGGACAGATTGTGACAAGGTTTTGTGGACTAGAGCTCGCTTCATCATGCATCACATGAAGTGGGCTCTAGTCCACAAAACCTTATGCCACCATAATTTTTCTGTCTCTGAAGGTACAGCAAGGGTCTTGTCAAATTCACATGCAACAAGTGGATTGTTGGATTTGTTCAAGCACAGTAATCTATGAAATATGCTATATAGATTGTCAAACCTATACATGAAAACTGACTTTGATGAAGATTTCCTCAAAACAGGTGAAGTGACCAGCTATGCTTCATCTAACCTGTATTTTTTCAGGTTAGATGTTCGAACTTCTGTGGATTTTCTTCCATCAGACTTCAGAATTTCACACTTTGATTATAGTGGTTGTAAAACTTGAACCACATTTGATATACTGTTATTTTTGACTGTTTAAACTCTGGGAAGCCCATCACAGAAAATATTCAAGAGAAAACTGTTGAACTATGAGGTAAAAAAGTTTCCTTGTCTGATATTTTTTGTTTTTGTTTCTGAAGATGTTAGAATGGGTTGTATGTGGGGTTTCCAGAAATTCAGAAGTGATATCCAGAATTTAGTTTGACTCACCTTTTCATTATTCCCAATTTTCAAGTGTACAAAAACAAGATTTGAGACAAACCTGTCTGGAATTAGAAAATAATATTTTCCACACAGAAAGGCTCCTTTTTAAAAATAACATCCTGCTGGTTGATTTCGGAATGAGTCACCAACTGAGCTGCAAAATGCAGCCTAGCTTAGCCATCAGAGAAGGGAAAGGAAGCCATTAATATGATGACTGCTCTGGTCCTTTTATTAAGAAATGAGCTGCCTGCTGCGACCCTTAATGGGTTTTTAGTTTTTCTCTTGCACACTGTTTTTGTTGCCCCTTCTCTGTATTCTAGGACACAGAGTTCAGTTTAATGAGATGCAGTGCCTATGATCCAGAAAAAAAGTATTTAATCTTAAACTAGACAACACTATAATGGGTAAAGGAATGCAGAGAAGCATTGCAGAAAGTTTCATGAGATAGCTGTAGTTCCCTGATTTAGTTATAAAGAAAGGATCATGCTAACTCCTGTATTCCCAGAACAGCCTTCCCTGGCCTGACACCTTCCAGATGTGTTGGACTACAACTCCCATCTTGCCCAGCCAGCACAGTATACTGGTTTGGTGTGATGGGATTTGCAGTACAACATCTGGAGGGCACCAAGTTGGGGAAGGCTGTCCTAGCATTTTATTTTTTATGTATTTCATTTATATGCCACCTTTTCTCCAAAGAGCTCAAAGTGATGCTCCCCCGCTTTTAACTTCAACCCTGTGGGGTAACCTAGGCACAGTGGTATGATTTCTTTAAAGCTTCCTCTCTTATGAAGAAGCCGTACTGTTCAGAAGAAGCTTTTAAGAATGCATGACTAAAGTAGCATTTATATACAAGAAAAACTATCTTAAAACACTTAGGGCTAATCCACATGATACTTCACTGGAAGTACCAAGTGAGATGGGAGACAGAAAAGAAATCTTGTGTACACTTAGTCTTGGTCAAATCCAAGTGGAGATAAAGTATTACCTGAAATACACCTTTAATCACATATAGGTATGGCAAAGCATCAAATTATTTAAGAAATGGTAATGTTAAGCTCCAGTTTTTGGGTCTTTATTTAAGATACATGCTATGAGTTGGCAAACCTGGTGATATTATGCCATGCTAAAACAAACATGAACTCCAAGGGGTTTTGTAAAGTGAAGTCTATACTGTCAAAATTTCCTTAGTTCTTTAACTAAATGCCATCAACTATCTACAATAGAAGCTGGTAGTACTGGAATCACATGAAATGAGCCATTATAGCAACTAAATGCAAGTACCATTGAATGATCACAACATTGCTTTCATTTGCGGCTGTTGCAGTGTGTAATCAAAGCAAAACACAAGCCAATTAATGGGACCAATACAAATTAAATAGGAATAAAAGTTACTCAACAAGTTAATTGGATTTTCCACAGGGGTGCAACTCAAAATCCCATGGAAATGTATATAATGTAGTGGAAGAAAGCTCCAAAGAAATGGGGTTGGTGCACCCAGATATCTGTCCAATATATGCAAAAATGCCCTCCATTGTGTTTCACGACAGAGCCACCACTATTCAAACATTAGCATCTATTTAAATATGTTGATAATCATTATGCTATTTACACTGATCTCATTTTATAGTATTTCATTTAAATCATAATATTGTAAATTAGCAAGATGGCCACTAAACCATAAGAATGTTTACAATTTGTAGTATGGCATACCTTGCCATTTAAAGCTGGGAAACAGGAGAGGGCAAAAGAAAATGATTAGTCTATTTGTTGCTGATATCACAATGTCCCTTCGTTCTGCACTGAGAGGTCATTTTCCTTACTGCTGTCTCAAGATGGATCGGCAATGTAGTGCTCTCCTCCAGCTGAAAGATGACAGGTTTGCCTGTGTCAATGATGGCCTTTATACACAGAAGGTGGACAGACTTGCATGCTAGAGACCTGCACTACATGGGTGTCCACAGGAAGGGGCAAGGAGGCATTTGATACACACACGTGCACGCGCACCCCCCCCCCCCGGATGAGCCGTAATCTCCAGATTTCTAGCTTTCATTTTTAATTAAAAAAAACCCAATCTCTAGCCTTTATAAAACCTGAGATTTGAGGCAAAATGCACAGCCACCGTCCTGCTTATTCATTTTGTGAGAAACTAGTCTGTTCCTGTCTTTCAGTGTTTTAGCCAATGAATGAAGTCATAGCAATGGTTATCATGCCCATTATCTGCAGAAGGAACTTCCTGATTCATTTTAAAGCCTTTTGGGGTCTTCCCTGTTAGGAAGGAATTGCTGTCTCACAAAAAAAAAAAAAACAATTTATAAATCCAGGAGTAGCTGAGATTGGGCAGTAGTCCCCCCCAAAAGGTAGCAGAAGTTTATGACCTTTCTTGCTCAGGTCTTGTTAATATTTTTCCCTAAACAAAAAATTACCCTGACAATGTGTGCAGATAAAGGTCAGCATTATTATACCCACATTGCAGGAAGCAGGGCTATGGCTGAGAAAGTGTGGGTTATACCAGTCCTGCAGAGTTGCCCAGTATTGTTATTCTCGCGCGCGTGTGTGTGTGTGTGTGTGTGTGTGGAGAGAGAGAGAGAGAGAGAGAGAGAGAGTGAGTGAGTATGACCTCTGCAGCATGGTCCAGTGTTGTTTTCCATTCCCCTGGCATGTTGGTTATTTAGGGAAATGCTGATGGAGCTGTGAATTTGATTGTAGCAGCAGTGCAATTTATGAAGGGCTAGAGGGGGATTGTTGTGATGTATATAGGTTTAAGAGGACCTGCCACTTATAGCTGTTGCAGGAGGCCGAGGCGGAGCCTCTCCCCATCTCTCAGTACAGGCCGTGGAGCTGAGACAGTGTTCCATGCAACTCCTCAGAAGTTTGTGTTTTCTCATGTAGTATAGTGATAAATAACCCGATTGTGAAGGTACCTGAATCTATTGATTGTTACCTGTAGAGCAGAGCACAGTGGACTGCAAGCTGAGCAGGGTCTCCTCCCTAAATATTAGCCATGCCTTTGAAAGGAGTTAGTGAAAGAATTGAGGGTTTCAGCTGCAGGTGGAGACATTGTTCAGACACCAGGTCTACCCATTGAGAAACAACAGAGGGGTAGACCTGGTACACTGCTCATTCACCAGATCTACCAGAAATGCTGGACCTGTTCTTTGATGCTTTCAGAGCTTTTGTAAATGTGCAAAACACACAAAATATGCAGTTCCAAAAGAACATTGCTGCATTTCAAAATTCAAGCCAAAATTGTTAGTTGATTTAAAAAGTGGCTGATAACAATATAAAAAATAAAGTTAGCAGGTTCCTCTAGAACACTAAACCCTGATACAGCATGCCCATTTCTCCTCCCATTGCTAAAGACACTCCCCAAAGACTGGAGTACTTCTTTTTTAGAGCTGCCTTTCCAAACCTCATGCCCTCCAGATGTTTTAGACTTCAACTCCCATCAGCCCCTTCCATTATGGCCTTTGGTCAGAATTGCTGGGAGCTGTAGTCCAAAACATCTGGAGGGTACCATATTGGGGAAGACTGCTGTGTTCAGCAGTATTTCCAAGTTGAAGGAAATCATTCCAGGAGAAGTGATGTGAAGTTGTCAATGTTATAATAAGGGCAGTGATGCCATAAAATATCCAATATGATATTAAGACAGCTGTACTATGTTTGTGCATTTGGGTTTTTTTTTTCTTCTTCCTTTTTTTTTAATCCCTCACTCCAAATAGTTGGAGTTCATGATGCTTCTTGAATCTAACACAGCATTAGTGCTGTTCAGTTCCTGGGATCTTCTACTGTGTGTGGGCTTCTAAATGTCATGGAATGTGATGCTAAGCAACAAAGCACACACAGAAGGAAAGTGCACAGGTGTATTGTAGTGGTGCACTATGCACATGAATTACACCCATAAGCTGCTGTGCAGCTTCCCGTCCACCCCCAATTCCTGCAGACACCCATGCTCGGTCATTATTATGTAAGATATAATATATCTTATATACGATATAGTAATGTGGGGCAGGCTAATTGTAGATTAGGGCAGGTATGGGAAGAGGTGTCTCATGGTTAGTGAACTTGAGTTCAGCTTAACAAAGTTCAGTTGTATATACAACTGAGCTTCTATTAAACCTCTTGATGAGTTATGCAAAGAACTGGTAATGAGCAAGATAGGTGGGGAAGGATCTCTTAATAGAATTGACCTTTATCACATCACTGGATAGCCTTGACCCATTGTTCACTCAGTTGGAAAATTGGATTGGGGGATGGCATATGGTAGAATGCTGTTATTCAGAAACTCCCAAAACTATGCTTCCCTGTGTGCGCAAAGATTTGTCAATTCAAAGCGGAAGCAGAAGGAAATGGCTAATGATTCACTCTTGTTATAGGCTACCTACCTATAAAGAAACAAAAATATTTTCTATGGCATTTATAGCTCCTGAATTTGCCAATGTGACTATGAAACCTCAGCTTCAGTACCTTGTAAGATGAACTTTCTTTTCAAATGAATCTGCCATAATGCCATTCATAAGGCATGGGTAGTGCCCCATTTATATTTTAAGTGGCTTTCAAAAGCTGTTTATATTTTCAGTTCCAGGCCATAGTGCCAAAAATATACTTGTGTATTTAGTCTTCCTTTCATCTAGGTCTTAGGAAAAATAATCTCATTTTTGTAAGTTGTTCATATTCACATTCTACAGAGGGGGGTTTACAGTCAGGGCCAGAAATATTGGAACAAGGATAACTGTTTTGGCAGTTGGCTTCCATACACCACCACATTGAAGTTGAAAGGAAACACACCCAGATGGGAGCGAAGTCAGGACTTTCAGCTGTAATTCAAGGGGTGTGACAAAAGCGGGGCACTAACCATTCAGGAAGGCTAGCCAGTGGCATACACATACCCTCATCGTTGGTGGCTCATAAGTAATGGAACGAATGACTGACAAGCAGCTGTATGGCCAGGTGGGGCCTGTTTCCTGGGTGCCCCATGACCAATCAAGCAGATAAGAGGCCTGGAGGTGGTTCTGAATGTTACATTTGCATTTGGTAGCTGTTCACTGGAACTCCCAACATGAGGTCCAAAGAAGTGTCCATGCGAGTGAAGGAGGCCATCATGAGGCCAAGGCAACAAAATAAACCCATCAGAGAGATAGCAAAATCAGTGGGAGTAGCCAATACAACAGTTTGCAACATCCTGGAAAAAAACGGAATTAACTGGCAAGCTCAGGCTGCTCAGCAAAAGCAAAAGGCCTGGAAGACCATGGAAGACAACTAAAGTGGATGACCGCAGAATGCTGCTCATGGTGAAGAGGAACCCTTTCACAACATCTAGCCAGGTCAAGAACACTCTTGCGGAGATAGGCATGTCATTGTCAACATCTACAGTCCAGAGACGGCTTTATGAATGTAAATACAGAGGCTTCACAATAAGGTGCAAACCACTGGTGACGCTCAAGAACCAAAAAGCCAGATTAGCCTTTGCCAGCAAACATCTAAAAAAGCCTGCCCAGTTTTGGAATAAGATTCTTTGGACTGATGAAACCAAGATTAACTTGTACCAGAATGATGGGAAGAGAAAAGTATGGAGAAAGAAAGGAACAGTTCATGATCCAAGCATACCACATCATCTGTCAAACATGGCGGAGGCAGTGTTATGGCATGGGCATGTATGGCTGCCAATGGAACTGGGTCACTGGTGTTTCTTGATGACCTGACTGCTGATAAAAGCAGCAGGATGAATTCTGAAGTGTATAGGGCTATTCTTTCTGCTCAGATTCAGCCAAATGCTGCCAAACTGATAGGGCGCTGTTTCGTATTGCAGATGGATAATGACCCAAAACATACAGCAAAAGCTCCCCAAGAGTTTCTCAAGGCAAAGAAGTGGGCTGTTCTTCAATGGCCAAGTCAGTCACCTGATCTCAACCCAACAGAGCATGCTTCTCACTTCCTGAAGACAAGACTGAAGGCAGAAAGACCCACAAACAAGCAGCAGCTGAAGGCAGCTGCAGTAAAGGCCTGGCAAAGCATCCCAAGGGAGGAAACTCAGCATTTGGTCATGTCCAAATCTGAAGTCTGGGATCTAGACTTCAGGCAGTCATTGACTGCAAAGGATTTTCATCCAGGTATTAAAGGTGTGTTTCCTTTCAACTTCAATGTGGTGGTGTATGGAGGCCAACTGCCAAAACAGTTATCCTTGTTCCAATATTTCTGGCCCTGACTGTATACTCAAATTGGCCCAAAGTTAAACTGTCTCTCCTGCAAGTAGAAAACTTGTGATTCAGAGAAGCCTAGTACACATAACAACTCCTTTTCCTTGAAGCACTAAATTTCCCCAGGAGAGGGGTTATTGTCATGGCAGAGCTTTCAAAATTGCAGCCCTTACCTCCGGATTTAAGTTGTACAGTCTAGAAGACCTGCCATATGCCAGTTAAAAATATTGGTCACGTTTGTCAGATCTAAAGAACTGCACGGTCTGCTTGGATTGTTGGTATTGCCCCTATTAGGAGTGTTGTATAAAATGGTTCTGCTAGGGGCAGAATGCTGGTATAAATGCCCTATTAATGGACCTTCCTGAAACAGAGAGAGAGAGAGAGAGAGAGAGAGAGAGAAGGGGGTGGGGTAAAGATGCCATTTATGTGCTTCTATCAACTGGAAGCCACCCATTCTGCTGCCCACTCCCCATGATGGGGAGAACTAATCATGGGGGTGGGGAGCAGGGCAGAGAAGAGTTGAGTTTACTCTTCTAAAATTCTGTATCTTCCCATTTCTTCTCTTTTTGTTCTTTCTTTCCCCTGCTGGGTCTGCATATGTGGGTTGTTTTAGTGTAACACTAAATCTGCATATTCCTTTCAAAATGGTGGCTAAATGCCATGAGCCATGAGGGTAGGGCAGCACATAAATAAAAAGAAATAAGTCTATGACATTTAAGAGCATATGGTTATCATTTTGAGACCAAAGGTGAAGGAATCCCTATGGTTCTAAACCACCACTTTGCTATTCCCGACTTTCCTAATATAAACAACTGGCATTATGCAAGCATCCATATTGCCCCATTGTTACATTCCATTATTTAGAATCATGCTTTAAAAAAAACATTATTGTACTATAATGCATTTTTCCCATGGTAAGCATTGACACAAGGGCAATTTACTTTTTCCCTACTCCTGCTACCAACTGCTAGGAGCTCAGGGCACTGAATATAACACTTCCCCCTACTATCTTGATTAGACAAAGATTGCCCTTCTCACCTCTAAAAGTTCAGAAGCATTTTAAAAGCCTCGAGGTGGCTGGCCATTTCATTTAGAACTTCACAAGTTAAAATTAAACCTGCCTGACAGAAGATAAAAGGAACCCTTGTCCATTCTCATCGCACCTCACTCTCCTATCCTCTGAACAGTCTGCTGCCTCAGGAGAGGGCAGTATCCATCTCATTTGCCGCTGCCCCCCTCCCCCAAAAAACACTTCACGGAGCTCAGGCCCTGTTCTATACACAGCTCCTGCTAGTGCTGTAGACATGACACCAATGGCTCTGTCCTACTCCCCTAAGGCACGCGCATGAATCAGCTGGGAGACCATCAAGGAATTTAGCTGGGACGGTACTGTACCTAGGATTGGTAGAAAATACTTAACCTTGGTTCAGGTAAGCCATGACACTTGGAGAGTAAGCATGCTCATCAAAGCGGAAAAAGTGATTCCTTTTTCTTCTTTGTTTTGATTTCAAAATACGTAGCTACCAATCAATATGTAGCTGCCAATGATTTTACCATATGTAGCTTCACTTGTTGGATGGCTCCTTTAGAGTTCTGACCGGTTCTGACTGAAACCCAGAGTGGATTCACCATCCCAGCCTCCATGGTTCGGACCACTGATCCATCTAGCCCAGCACCATCTCCTCTGACTGCCCGTGGCTCTCCAGAGTCTTAAGCAAAGGAGTCCCCCGATCCCCAGCCCTGCTGCCCCAAATCCTTTTAATTGGGTAAGTCAGTGATTGAACCAGGTGCCTTCTGGATACAAAGCATGTGCTTTAACATGGAGCTATACTCCCCTCCCCATCTAGGCATCCGTCAGACACTCACATTGTTTTGTTGCACTAGGGTGCTTCTCTCATAGGTATGGCATGTGTCACAATGGAAAGAACTTTCTCAACAGTGGCATCCCGATTATGGAATTCCCTAAAGTCTCACCTGGCACACTCATGTTGCAATCTTTCTGGTACCAGGCTAAATGTTATTGCTCACCAAGGCATTTTAACTTGTGCATGTTTTTAAGAACGGAGGGATTTAGGCTGTAATCCTATCCACACGTACCTGGTATTAAGTCCCACTGAATGCCATGGGACTTACTTCTCAGTAGATGCACACAGGATTGTACAGTCAGGTGTTTTATATTGTATTTTATGCTGTGGCTTAATGGATTGTACACCACCCTGCAATTCTAAACAGAATGAGCGGTGGTATAAAATTGTTTTAAAATAAATAAATATGGAATGACATTCTCATAAAATATTCTGGTGGAGTTTTTTTTTCAAGAAAGAACATGGGCTTTCTTTATTCATGAAGGAAAGCTGAACAAAAATAGAATGAACTTGAGCACTTGGAATTGCTTTTTTTTTTTTTTTTAAGAACACCCTTTTGAGGAAAATAAATCATTCACATTGTCCAGGCTGTCCAACTTGTAATTAAAATGTGGGGGAAAACATTTGCCCCCCAAAGGTTTATTTTTAAAATTTGCAGTTTTCAAGTACTGAAGCCTCTTATATTTGTCCAATTTTCCTGTATCTCTAGGCATATTCCCCCTTTTCTCCAGAGGAGAAATTGAAGTTGGAAAGTAAACTAAGTCTAAGAATAATTGATTTTTGATTCAGGGAAATATATCATTTGGTTTGGCTGACATCAGCTGCCCTGGCCCCCTTCTTAAGTCTAGCCACCATTTTAATTTCCCACAATGCTCCCACAATGTCACATTGTTCCAGGGCACTGTGAAAAACTAAAATGGCATTTAGACTCAACCGGGCAGCCCTGTTAGGAGCACTGTTGCCCTCCATTATTGGAGGAGAATATTCACCAATAAAACTGATTTGTTCACCTATTGGTTTCTCTAACATTTGAGATGAAGCTTTGTAATAATCACCAGAAAACAATATTTTTAATTAGCTTAGTTGAATGGCCATCTTTATGATTACTACTTTTAGTCACATTCACTACAAATCTTGTTTGCATTTTTTAAATGAGGGGTTAAACAAAGCTCTATTTAATCAAGCAATAGGAGCTTTGCTATTAGCATCAATGATCTCTTAATCTATTTCACCATCATTACAATCTTGTGAACCATCCCGTCCCCTGGGAATCTGCCAGTATATTGAGCATCATGTCAGACTGACTTATCTGGATGGCCAAGCACTAGAAGAATGGAATGAGAGAAGTGAGATAAGAAGCCATAACTGACTATTATTTCAGCTATAATAGAAGAGAAATATTCTGGTTAGTTTTTATTCAATTGACCTATGCCGTTCTATTTGCATCTCTGATAGGAATAATATATTAAAGCATGTTTTCAGATTTTTGTGCAGTTTCTCTGCCCCTGCAAGCAGTTTCCATATTTTAAGGAGATAGCCCATCTATGGTTTATGCTTTAGCTGTTTGGGCTGACATGGAAATTACTTCAACTAAGAGCTGGGTTCACAAGTTCAGGTACATCACTTGATATTCTTAATCAGGAGATATGGAAAATGAAGAACATACACATGAATGTATGCCATACAATGCAAACCAATAGCATTTTGCCCTGCTTTAAACTTAGTATTTTATTTGATCAGCATGCAATTTTTCATCTTGTATGCTGAGCTATTAAAGTATCTACAAAATGGATACAGAAACTGGTTTTAATATATATAACTTCGTAGTTTTCTATTATTGGGTTTGTTTTTGGATGTTGTGATTTATGGATGTTTTATTATGTTTTTCACAATTCATTATTGTTTGTTTACATGTACTCTACATTATTTATGATCTCTCGCCATGTACATTCCTCATTTTATATCTCCCCTGATAAAGTGCATATTTTAATTTGAAACACATTGGATTTTGTCAATAAACTTCTTTTTGAGCCTCTTAATGCCTTTGTCTCCTAAGTGTGGTACCCTCTTACTGTGCATCTGGTGTTTGAGAAACAATCAAGGATGCAATCTTATACCCACTTACCTCGGAGTAAGCCCCATTGAACTCATTGGGATTTATTTCTGAGTAAACATGTGTAGGATTGCACTGTAAGTAACCAGATCCACCGTGGTGGCTTATCCCTCCTTATCCTTCTTTTCTTCATCTTCCAAATTGTAACTGTTACAAAAATCACTCCACTGTTCCCCCATCAATCACAAAAATAGTTCAGTGTAGAGGTTTCCAGAGTCACACCTCAAATATCCTACTGTGCTCTCAGCAATGTGCTAGTGAAATGGGTAGCACTGACAGGTTCTATGCTCAATTATGTTCATTGTGTCAACTTGAGAATGATGAGACCTTAGTCCTCTGAGCTCATTTCTTCTAATATTGAACTTGCATAACAGAGGAAAACTAAATAAATTTGATAGTATCTAAAAAATATCTGAAGCACTATAAATCATTTTCCATTGTTTACAAATCAAACTCCCTTCTCTACGGAACCTTTCTTTTTCTTCCCTGTTGAGTGTCAACCTTAAATATTTGCTACTTTTATGTACCACATCTTGAAGAATGAAACTTGCCTGTATAAAATAGGTCAGTCCTCACTTTACTACAATATAAAATATACTTCAAAGTGACCAAATGAAACACCTTCCTCAGGAGGGCTGGACAGGAACATACAGTTACTCTGAGATAAGATTGTGCTCAGCTGATTTCTTTGGCCAAGGCTGCTGCTTGTTGAGGTTCACCCTGGATTGCTAGTGGCCATGCAGCTTGCCTGGCATGATGGGAGATTTGCAGGCTTGTATACTGTTGCCTTGTGGGTTACATGGTCAAGGTAGCTGCAGGTGAGGCTTGATCCCAGAAGGTCACTTTGGTTTATAGTTATAACTTTCCCAATAGAACAAGATCTAGCATGGAGGAGAAGCACAGGCTTAGTCTGCACCAACTTTGGAAGGCAGTATATCAGTGGATCAAGCTAAGGACAAAGTCCAGACAGTTCTTACTGTTGCCCCTGGGCAATGCAGGGTTTTTATGTCTCCCCAAAGCTTCTCCTTATTCAGTCTGACCCAACTGGGAGCTTAAGCCAACAGTGGGGCTGAGGTGGTCATGTTGAGCACTAACTTCCTTCCCATTTTCTATAGAGGGGAATTGATGTCACATGCTATGATGGAGAAATGAAGGTTCAGATCACTATGTTGCTTTAATCACCAGAGCAGCAAAGGACTCTCCAGTTCTTCCTCTGGTGGAGAGTAGCAATTTTTGTAATGCCATATGTACAAAACACAATAGTATTGTTTTGTGCTGGACTTCTATATTTTGGAACAACCCTGTTTATAAACCTTGAGTTTGTTGTCTGTGGTTGTATTTCTGTGGCTGTATTTCCTTTTGTCCATTACTTCACTCCTCTCCTCCTCCACTGTGTGGGTCCTAGGCTGTAAGGCTTGTCATGTTGTTTTGTGGTGTTCGTGGATAGTCTTTACTCTTTTGCATTAGTTTGGTAATGATCTACAGCAAGCCTACAAGCCCAATGTGTACAAAAGTTTAGCAAGACTGCTTGTGAACATTCATGATCCATTCTATTTAGGGCCACACACTGCACTACTTCTTCATCACCTTGACAATCATGTTGTATAAGGAGAGTGTGTTATAGTAATATGGTGTAGTGGCCAAGGGGAATCCTCAGTGGTATGAAGACTACATGACTGGGGGACAATAGCTGTTAACAGCATGACTGCCTGACCAATGATGCAGAAATTTCCTCCAGATGCTTCTATTTTTCTCTCCCACCTGATCCCCTTGAGCTCCCAATGTCCATTACTGTTAAGGGACTCCCTGGCAGAAGCAAGTCTTTGTAGTTTAGATCTTCTTACAGCCCAGATTCCTGTATGTGTCAGAATTCAGAACGTATATTTGAATGTTCAAGCAACTGCTGCTTCGATAGATTAAAGCAAATGGTGACTTGAACTCAAGAAGAGGTGCATATTCTGCTTAGTAACCCTGCCTGATGAGTTAGCTCAAGCCGCTTCAGGGGACCCAAGTGCAGAAGCAATTAATGCTTTAAAGATTTACCAGACTCTTCATTATCTAGGGATAATTTCAGCTGGAATGAGAGAGAATTTTTATCAGAGGGCCCTTACAAGGTAATGATTTCCCTGTCAAAGAGACTGGGTTTTTTATTAACCAAACTGACTCATGGAAACAAATTCTTTACAGTTATATAACAAGCTCCATGAAGTCTAGTGGAAGTTAATGGGGTTTCTTGACAAATGATGGCTCATATAATACAAAGATTTGTTGTTGTTTTTTCAGAGTCTAGTTCATGTAAATGCTGAACCAATGCAGAAATTCTCAAAATCTACCATACTCATTTGGAAATGTAATGAATAAATGGACTATAACTTGTAAACTGTTAGGACTATTCTAGATACGAGACTTGACTTACACAGGCAGGCAGTTTTAACAATAAGGTTAACTGAAGATGGTCTTCCTGTCATGGACCAGCACACCAAACCATCATCCCCAGAGGATTCCGACCCCTTGTCCTCAGAAGAGGTTCTGCAGCCAATAGGGGAAGAGTTGGCTATGAAAAGAATCATGACGCTTCCATGTCCCGAGAACCCCCTTTTCCAGAGCAGGTTGCAATACTGACCTCATACTATTTGTATGCATGTCATGAAGGCACTACAGCCACTCTCACGTCACAGCCTGAAGTTGCTGAAACAGACCAGCCAATGTAGAGGCGGAGCTAACCAGGCTAAAAGTCAATAACTTCCTATTTAAGCTTCAGCCGGGCTCTGATCTCGATCATCCCAGAGTGCAGGACACGGAATAATGGGCTCAAGTTACAGGAAGCCAGATTCTGGCTGAACATCAGGAAAAACGTCCTGACTGTTAGAGCAATACAACAATAGAACCAATTACCTAGGGAGGTGGTGGGCTGTCCCACACTGCAGGCATTCCAGACGAGGCTGGACAGCCATCTGTCAGGGATGCTTTGACTTAGATTCCTGCATTGAGCAGGGTGTTGGACTCAATGGCCTTGTAGGCCCCTTCCAACCCTACTATTCTATGATTCTATGATTCATTGGAGCAACATACAGACAACCCTGCCTGGCTTCCAGACTGCCTGGGAGTTTTCTGTGGTGCAGTCTCTTTCCACCTTGCTTCCTGAGAAACTTGACACAACCTGATCCTTACTCAAGATCTGATCCCTAGCAGAACCCTGCAATCCAAACTACATCACAGAGCTTCATCAGAACCCGCTTCCTGAAATGGTGCACTTCACCAAGCTGATGCTCACTAGATGTCTTGAACTACAACTCCCAGAATACCTGACCACTGGTCATGCTGGATGGGGCTGATGGAAGTTGGAGTCCAAAACATCTGGAGGGCACCAGGCATTTGCTTTTGACTGTTTGGCAGATAACCAAGCTATATATTCCTTTATACTGCATAGAATTATTTATTTACACATGTTATTTGTATGCTGGTCCATAACAAAGTCCTTTGGGCAGTTTATAATAGACAAACATAAAACCGTCTAAATAAACAATAAAATCAAAAGAATACAGTGCAAACACTATTTCATCTTTGATAGGAAAATAGTCAGTCATAATACTTTGATGTAACTTTAAAAAATAAAACTCCAATTGTTAATTCATGGAATTTTATAAATCATATTTCTTAACAGGAGCATGGCATTCAAAGCAGGTTTATGCTATATTTCCAGATTTCAGGAACATAGAAGAATACAAGTTTAAAACAAAGGGATGCGTCACCTTCAGTCAAGACGGTTTTATCTGCCCATGCTTGATGGTTTTGTTCTTCAGTAAAAGGAGCTAGTAAAATCCAAGAAACAGTCTTGCGTGACTGATTGCATCCATTTGATTCGCTCTGAACTACTCTTATTTTGTTCTTTATAATCAGAACTGTAAAACAAACCACTCATTTAAAAGATACAAGTGGAGGTGGAAGAATATGCCTGCATCTCTATTCATCTAACATACTAGGACACAAGAAGATTTCATTAAAAAAAAATTATTTGGCTAAGATTAGTCTTGGAAATGCCCATCCAGAATCAGAAAGACAACACTAGTGACAAGCTGTAAAGAGTCCCGTTGCTGCAAACATTCCCTAATGGCCAGGAATGCCCAGCATATGCCATGCTGAAGTCCTCTAATGGCCCGATCCTATGATATGGCAAGTGCCTTTGCTGGACTTGTCCTCAGCACCACTAGCAGTGCACTAGCACAGGCCATTGGCATTGCCAGCACCACTCTTTGCACATCACCCCAGCAAGGCTTGTTAAGAGCCATGCAGTGGCACTGGTGATGGCTGGTGGTACCAGTGGTTTTCTGCCATGCCCTGTGAATGCCCTGTGGGGCATTCGAAAGGGCCATTACCAAAAACGGCACAACCATGCACACACCTGAGCGAGAAGGGGAGAGGGAATGAGACTTGAGAGCCACATTTGAGGCAATTGGAAGCCACCTGTGCCCTTTAGGTTGTGCAATGAAGTCCCCTGGTGTTAGGTCTCGGTGTCCTAATAGCTGCAGTTCATTCACTAGCTTGTGTTGAGGAGGCCACTTTCTGTAGTCTACTCTGCAAGGCTAAATTTCTTCTTGGATGAAGAGAAGGAAAAAATGTTAGAATAAAGGTGGAAAAAGAAGAAGAGTGAGAAATACAACAACAACAACAACAACGAAGCTGCCATATATACTAAGAGGGATCTCAATTTTCTGAGTCCTGGTTTTTATGTACTATATCATGTACTTTATGTACTTTATGTCTAAACTAGCACTGTGTCCACTGTTTATCTATTTATTTGACCATTCATTTGTGGGGAGGGGTGAAAAGAAATTGCACCAAAAATTATGGGAAGGGGTGAGAATTTCGGACAAATTTCTCGGTGTGCAGGGCTTCAGTGCTTACCTTCCTGTAAGGAGGTGGCTGAGGGTTCCTGTGTGCTCTTTCTTTTACCATTACTTACACACACACACACACACACACACACACACCTACCTGTTCTGTCCTTGCAGCCTCCCTGGCTGCTTGAGCTTCCTGGAAAGCCCCCTAGAGGACTTAACCAAGGCTTCCTCCCTTGGAGCTTCCCTGTACTGCTGCCTGCTGAGGTCTTGAAAGCTGAGTGAGGCATTTTTGGTTTTGCTTTGTTATTAAAAGTTCCTCTAACAACAACAACTCCTCACTCAGCTTTCAGGCACTCAGCAGGCAACTGCACTGGAAAGCCTAAAGGGAGAAAGTCCTGTTTAAGTCTTCTAGAGGATTTTCCAGGAAGCTTAAGCAGCCAGAGAGGCTGCAAGGACAGACTGCAGGTGGAGATGGTAAAAGAAAGAGCACACAGGAACCCATCAGCCACCTCTATACACTAAAGTAAGCAGTGAAGCCCTGTACCCTGAGAAATTTCTCTGAAATTCTCAACATCTCAACGAAAGAGGCAGAAAACTTCTTTGTTTGCAGGGAAATGAAGAAGTTGCAAAAGGGCAGGTAGGGCTTCAGCACAGCACTAGCCAAAACAGTACCATCCATACAGAAGCAGAAGGCATCAATAACCTTGGAGGAACTCAAAGGATTGCAGAAATATGAGAAATGGGAGGGGGGCAACCTAGTAGGAAGGAGTCCAAAACAGCCCAATGAGGACTGAATGTCCTCAGTGGCCATGGAATGCCAACTGACCATTGGGGGGTGGGTGTGGAATGGAAAACCAGGTGGGAGAGACAATGGGATAGAGGAGCCTGGAGGGGACCTGACTGACTGACTGACTAGAACACTGTCGACATGGCAAAATTTTGTTGCAGGTTCCACTTGTAATAAATCTTTTTACTTATTTTTATTTTTCCATTTAATCCATTTCTTAGCTGCCTTTGAAGACCATAGTCTTCCCAAGGCAGTTTACAGCACAGAACCATACAAACATATTAATAAGATCATATTAAATGTAAACAATTTTAAATAAAAACAGTTAAAATAAACTTCCAAAACACTCATCAGTGGATGCTATAAACATTTTTAATTAGAGAGAACATATAAGTTTTAAACATCTTCTTAAAAGCAGCCCACATAGGGTCCAGCTGTATAGCTGTCATGGACCAGGATTCTGAACCCTCATCCTCAAAGGATTCCAACCCCTTGTCTTCAGAAAAAGAGGCTCCAGAGTTAATGGTTCAGAGAAAAGACTCATCTATGGAAATGCATCAGGAGGCTTGATCCCTGGGACTTATTTTTCCAAAAAGACCCCAGAGGGCAGCTCCCCTGCATCCAGAGGAGGTTGCATTACCATCATTGGGTTCTTGAGGACTCAGCCTATGAGGAAACTAGCATGCCACAGACACTCTTGTGTTGTTACAGACTGAGATTGCTAAAACAGTCTAAGAGACAAAGCCTCAGTAAGTATGGAGGTGGGGCCAACCACCCTAAATTCAGCTACACTCTTATTTAAGGCTCAGTCTTTCCCTGCTCCCCTTCATGAATCACTGCCTTGTTGTGGCGAAGGGGCTTGCGTAACTCAGTGAAGCCATAAGCTATGCCGTGCAGGGCCACCCAAGATGGACAGGTCATGGTGGAGAGTTCTGACAAAATGTGGTCCACTGGAGAAAGAAATGGCAACCCACTCCAGTATTCTTGCCAAGAAAACCCCACGGAACGTATCACAAGGCTAAAAGAGATGACGCCGGAAGATGAGCCCCTCAGGTCGGAAGGTGTCCAATATGCTACTGGGGAAGAGCAGAGGGAATATCCAAGTAGCGCCAGAAAGAGTGAAGTGGCTGGGCCAAAGCCAAAAGGACACTCAGCTGTGGATGTGTCTGGTGGTGAAAAGAAAGTCTGATGCTGTAAAGAACAATATTGTTTAGGAACCTGGAATGTCAGATCAATGAATCAAGGTAAACTGGAGGTGGCCAAACATGAGATGGCAAGATTGAACGTCGACATCTTGGGAATCAGTGAACTAAAATGGACAAGCATGGGCGAATTTAATTCAGGTGACCATTATATCTACTACTGTGGGCAAGAATCCCTGAGAAGAAATGGAGTAGCACTCATAGTCAACAAAAGGGAGGGAAAAGCAGTACTGGGGTACAATCTCAAAAATGATAGAATGATCTTAGTATGAATCCAAGGCAAACCATTCAACATCACAGTTATTCAAGTCTATGCCCCAACCACTGAGGCCAAAGAAGCTGAGGTTGATCAGTTCTATGAAGACCTACAACACCTTCGAGAACTAACACCAAAAAAAGATGTCCTTCTCATCATAGGGGATTGGAATGCTAAAGTAGGAAGTCAAGAAATCACGGGGATAACAGGCAAGCATGGCCTTGGTGTACAAAATGAAGCAGGACAAAGGCTAATAGAGTTTTGCCAAGACAACACGCTGAACATAGCAAACACTCTTTTCCAACAGCACAAGAGGTGACTCTACACATGGACATCACCAGATGGTCAATATCAAAATCAGATTGATTATGTCCTTTGCAGCCAAAGATGGAGAAGCTCTATACAGTCAGTAAAAACAAGACCTGGAGCTGACTGTGGCTCAGATCATGAGCTGCTTCTTGCAAAATTCTGGCTTAAATTGAAGATTGTAGGGAAAACCACTAAACCATTCAGGTATGACCTAAATCATATTATTTATTTATTTATTAAATTTATTAATCGCCCATCTGACTGGTCACCCAGCCACTCTGGGCGATGTACAACCCACCATAAAACAATTTAAAACAATAAAATTTTACCATAATTTTTTTTTTTAAATACCCTAACCCACCCCAAATGCCTGCCTGAACAACCATGTTTTTAATGCACGACGGAAGCTCATTAAAGAGGGGGCATGACGGAGTTCCCTAGGGAGGGAGTTCCACAGAGTGGGGGCCACCACAGAGAAGGCCCTCTCCCTCGTCCCCACCAGTCTAGCTGTCCTGGCTGATGGGACAGAGAGAAGGCCATCCGAGGCTGATCTTGTTAAGCGGCCTGTCTGGTGTTGCTGGAGGTGCTCCTTAAGATAGGCTGGGCCGGAACCATATAGGGTTTTAAAGGTCAAAACCAACACCTTGAATTTGGCCCGGAAAACAACTGGTAACCAGTGCAACTCCTTCAGCACTGGAGTGATGTGATCTCGCCGGCGGCTGCCTTTAATCAGGCGAGCCGCCGCGTTCTGTACCAGCTGCATATCCCTTATGAATATACAGTGGAGGTGAGGAATAGATTTCAGGGATTAGACCTGATAGACAGAGTGCCTGAGGAACTATGGACGGAGGTCTGTAACATTGTTCAGGAGGCAGCAACTCAATCCATCCCAAAGAAAAAGAAATGCAAGAAAGCAGAGTGGCTGTCTGATGAGGCTTTACAAGTAGCTGAGGAAAGAAGGGAAGCGAAAAGCAAGGGAGAAAGTTCATATCCAACTGAATGCAGAGTTCCAGAGGACAGCAAGGAGAGACAAGAAGGCCTTGTTAAATGAACAATGCAAAGAAATCGAGGAAAACAACAGAATGGGAAAGACTAGAGATCTCTTCAAGAAAATCGGAGATCTCAAGGGAACGTTTTTGTGCAAAGACGGGCATGATAAAGGACAAAGAAGGCAGGGACCTAACAGAAGCAGATGAGATTAAGAAGAGGTGGAAAGAATACACAGAAGAACTATACAGGAAATATCTGAATGTCCCTGATAGCCATGATAGTGCGGTCACTGAACTTGAGCCGGACATCCTCGAGAGTGAAGTCAAGTGGGCCTTCGGAAGCATTACTAACAACAAAGCTAGCAGAGATGACAGTATTCCAGCTGACCTATTAAAAATCCTAAAAGATTATGTTGTTGAAGTGCTGTACTCAATATGCCAACAAATTTGGAACACTCAACAATGGCCACAAGACTGGAAAAGGTCAGTTTACATTCCAATTCCAAAGAAGGGCAATGCCAAAGAGTGTTCAAACTACTGTACAATTGCACTCATTTCACATGCCAGCAAGGTTATGCTCATAATCCTACAAGCTAGGCTTCAGCAGTATGTGAACCGAGAACTACCGGAAGTACAAGCGAGGTTTCAAAGAGGCAGAGGAACTAGAGATCAAATCGCCAACATTCACTTTATCATGGAGAAAGCAAGAGAATTCCAGAAAAATGTCTATTTCTGCTTCATTGACTATGCTAAAGCCTTTGATTGTGTGGATCACAACAAACTGTAGCAAATTCTTAAAGAGATGGGAATACCAGACCACCTTACCTGTCTCCTGAGAAACCTGTACAAGGGTCAAGAAGCAACAGTAAGAACCGGACATGGAACAACTGATTGGTTCAAAATTGGGAAAGGAGTATGACCAGGCTGTATATTGTTGCCCTGCTTATTTAATTTATATGCAGAGTACATCATGAGAAACGCTGGGTTGGATGAATCACAGGTCGGAATTAAGATTGCCGGGAGAATTATCAATAACCTCAGATATGCAGACGATACCACCCTAATGGCAGCAAGCGAAGAGGATCTAAAGAGCCTCTTGTTGAGGGTGAAAGAGGAGAGTGCAAAAGCTGGTTTGAAACTCAACATTAAAAAAACGAAGATCATGGCATCTGGCCCCATCACTTCCTGGCATATAGAAGGGGAAGAAATGGAAGCAGTGACAGATTTTACTTTCTTGGGCTCCAAGATCACTGCAGGCAGTGACTGTAGCCATGAAATTAAAAGACGCTTGCTCCTTGGGAGGAAAGCTATGGCACACCTAGACAGCATAGTAAGAAGCAGAGACATCACCTCACCGACAAAGGTTCGTATAATCAAAGCTGTGGTTTTCCCAGTAGTAATGTATGGCTGTGAGAGCTGGACTGTAAGGAAGGCTGAGGACTGAAGAATTGATGCTTTCGAACTGTGGTGCTGAAGAAGACTCTTAGGAGTCCCCTGGACTGCAAGGAGGTCAAATCAGTCCATCCTAAAGGAAATCAACCCTGACTGCTCTTTGGAAGGACAGATACTGAAGCTGAAGCTCAAATAGTTTGGCCACCTAATGCGAAGAGCCTTGGGGGAGCCGGGGGTGGCGACGGCTGACAGGAAGCTCTGGCGTGGGCTGGTCCATGAAGTTATGAAGAGTCGGAAGCGACTGACCGAATAAACAACAACAATGCAAAGAGAAAAGTCACTGGAAAAGACCCTGATGCTGGGAAAGATTGAAGGCAAAAGGAGAAGGGGACGGCAGAAGATGAGATGGCTAGATAGCATCACCGATGCAATGAATATGAACTTGAGCACACTCCGGGAGAGAGTGGAGGACAGGAAGGCCTGGCGTGCTATGGTCCATGGGGTCATGAAGAGTTGGACATGAGTTAACAACTGAACAACAACAACTTTCCGGGCTACTTGTTGGAGCAGCATTACAGAACAACTCTGTCTCACTCCTAGCCCCACTTGGAGCTTTCCATGGTGCTGATCTATTCCTGTCTGGCTTCCCTGTGAAGGCTGACCTATTCAGACCTCTGTTTAAGACTGCACCACAGCAAAACCCAACTGTGCATCGTGTTAACAGATCCCACAACCTGAAATGGTACAGTATCATAAAGGAAGGAATTCTGTAGGGTAGGGACCACCACTGAGAAGGCCCTGTCTCTAGTGCCCACTGACTTTAATGGTCTTGGCGGCAGGTCAATTAACAAAGCCTCTGAGGATTTAAACCTTTCTGTTCAAACCTTTCTGTTTCAATCCCACAAGACATTTCTGGAATCAAAGAAAAATTATATGTAGCTTTTAAGAGGAAAAGGAACAGTGAGAAATGATAATTCAAGAAGAGATTATATGGAAGCTCAGCTGTTACTACCTAGTATCTCAACTTCTGCCCAGTAAGTCGCTACAAAAAGCCCTTTATGGAGACCAGCTGTACAATGGCAAGAACTGGTAAAGTAAGCAGATGGTTGTTTCTGTGTTGATGATGTTGTGGCCTCACAGCAGCAAAACTCATTTTATTCATGGAGCAATTGAGGCTGATCAAGCCACACTTGTTCTTGCACACCAGCCTTCCCAACCTGATGCCCTCCAGGTGGTTTTGGACTACAACTCCCATCAGACCCAGCCAGCATGGCCAATGGTTGTGTTGCTGGGAGTAATAAATTTGCCTTTTTTGAGGATACTGATGAAAAGGTCAGTTTCTCCCTGATAACTTACAATGTAGTAAGTAAAAGCCACCAATCACTGCATCTATCTATCTATCTATCTATCTATCTATCTATCTATCTATCTATCTATCTATCTATCTATCATATGTATATGTGTGTGTGTGTGTGCATATATATATATATATATATATATGTATGTATGTGTGTGTATATATATATATATATATATATATATATGTCTCCATGTTTTGAAACAGGAAATATTTATTACAGGGGTGCAGAACCTCTTTCAGCATGAGGGCCAAATTCCATTTCAGAGATGCTCTTGCGGGCCACATACCAGTGGTGGTCATGGCTGAAGGCAAAAGGGGCAAAGCCAAAATATCAAAAATACCACCTTTTATTTTCACTTCAAACTCTTACTGCCAGTAAGTAACTAAGCTTCAGGAGAGGTGTTTCAACCTTTTAGAATGGGAGAAAGGCGGCCCACAAGCTTGAAAACTGCTAAATGGTCAGTGGTTGGGGAAAAGGAGGTGGGGCCTGGGGAAGGGGGCATGGCCGTCTGGAGAACCCTGGGAGGCCAGATTGGGGCTCCAGAAAAGCTGGATTTGGACCCTGGGCCTGAGGCTCTGCATGCCTGATTTATTGACAACATTATTGACACTGCACCACAGTGGCTTCAAAAGGAAATAAATGCAAGGCCCATGAGGACCATAACATATCCAGATTTAAAAGACACGGTCACATGGATTTTACCTGAGCACTTCCTGATTAATTTCTTCCTGTTCAAAGGAAAACCACAGCAGTTCACCCTGACTGACAAACTGTTTGCAGAGTTTGTATTCAGACTGGCAAGAAAGACATTGAAAAAATCCTTTTTAATCAAATCTTCTGCCTGGGGAATGCTGGGAGTTGTAGGGCTTTTTGTCTGTCTAAACATGCAGAAGATGTTTCTGCTGAACATCAGGAAAAATTTCCTGACTGTTAGAGCAATATGACAATGGAACCAATTACCTTGAGAGTGGGCTCCCACTCTGGAGGGATTCAAGATGAGGCTGGACAGCCAGCTGTCGGGGATGCTCTGACTTGGATTCCTGCATTGAGCAGGGCGTTGGACCCGATGGCCTTGTAGGCCCCTTCCAACCCCACTATTCTATGATTCTAGGATTGCAGCTGTCATTGATGTAATGCAATTATATATTAAAGCCTAGATTCAATGCATACACTTCAGATATCACTTTTTCATATACATTTATTATATCTCGGCTTGATTTCAACTGGAGAGAGCTAACCACGCACTTGACATCAGTAGCATTTAAATGTGCTTAACTTTGGTTTGTTTGTTTGTTTGTTTGTTTGTTTAAGAGCTTAATAAACTGCCATTCAAAAATACAGTATTTTCTCAAAGAGGGATAAAATATAATAAAATCAATTAAAACACATATAATGTATGTTTTGAATGTGTCCGTTCAGCGGTTCTCTCATAGATTCATAAAACTGGAAGGTATTAAAGCACCATCTAGACACACCCTGTTTTCTACTTCAAGGCAGGATCATTCACTCAGAAATCCCATTCAATCCAGATTGCCATGTGCCTAAATCACAGAGCAAGTCCACTACCATACAGTGCCAGCAGAGTAAGCAAATCGTTCAAGTGACATGTAAAGGGGAAGAATGTGTATCTCTGTGTTTAAAGCATGGGCTCAGATGGGTGGGCCAAATCCAGCCATTTGGGGGTCCCTAGATAGCCATGTATCCTTCCCTTTCCCCCAACCACTGATCATTTAGTGGTTTCCAGGCTTTCATGCAGTTTTTCTCCATTCTAAAAGGCTGAAATGCTTCTTTTAAGGCTTAGTTACAGGCAGTAAATTTGCACTAAAGTTACACTTTACAGTTTACAGGCAGCAACTTTACCCTAAAATATGCTTTACCTACAGCTTTTACAGCCAGTCTTTGTATTTGGGGCCAGTCCCCTTTTGCCTTTAGCCCACCCAGCACTGCAGTATGGCCCCCAATTGCTTCTCTGAAATGAGGTTTGGCAGTGGAGGCTGGTGGCTCCTATTTCAGTGGGGCTGTAAAACTGCTCTGGGTTTCAGCCAGAACCAGCCAGAACCCCAAAGATCTATCCAAGGTGCTGAAACCAGTTTGGGGCTAGGGTTCAGCACCTTGGATAGCTCCTTTAAAGTTCTGACTGGTTCTGACTTTAACCCAGAGCAGATTTACAGCACTGAAACAGGAGTCAGCCACTGGCTTCCAGTGGAATTTGGTCCTCGGGGTGAAAGAGGTTCAACACCCTTGGTTTAAAGGATTACTCAACCTCTTCCAAATATCTCAAGGCTGTTGATCAATTGTTCTCCATGTCTCCTTCCACTCATGAAGAGCCTTAGAATTCCTTCTGCCATTTTTTCTTTCTATCTCCCAGCATGCATATGATTGGGATTTCCCTCTCCCTGCCCCACATTTATTTATTTATTTGCTTATCTGTGAAGACTTGGAGTGGGGCAGGGCACTGAGGGGATAGGATGGGGAGAGGCGAACTGATCCAGGACAAGATCAATTACTATTTTTCATCTCTGACAAAGTAATTAAGGCTGTAGTGACTTGTTAATTCAATCTGAATGGCTGCTGCAGTGATAGATGCAGATTTACAATCAGTTCTGCTTCAGCGTAGGGAAACGATTATCCACTGCAAACAGGAGGCCAGAGAGCAAGGAATTACTCCAGGGGGACATGTTTCCCTTTTTAAAGAGACTGCAAGCACTGCTGTGGAGGAGTGAAAAAAGCAGATATGATGAGGTCAGAGAGAGGGAGCAATAAATACCCACATACTATTTCACATTCATACTCACTGTGGATTGGAAACCATGTGTGCAAAGTGATTATTATGTATGTGGTTTCCCTAACTGAATCCCTGCAGCCAGTATATCAGATGTGTATGTAGTACCCAATGCTAGATTGGGGCCATGTGTGCAATGTTAAACAGATGGCCAGCACTATCCACTTTGACAGGGCTTATGGGTGAACCCTTTCCATCCTCCCCCCCCCCGCCCACACACACACACACACACACACACACACATTTGTGCTGATAGCACTGGCCATCTGATTAGTGGCTCAGTGTGTATAGATATATAGATACACAAACTTCCTTATGCAATTAAAACTGGATTCACTTACTATTGAGAGAAAATTCACATGACCAAACTGGAGGACGTCTTATATAATAGACGTCTTATATAAAACACGTCACTTTAATCATTTGCTTACTCTGCTGGCACTGTATGGTAGTGGACTTGCTCTGTGATTTAGGCACATGGCAATCTGGATTGAATGGGATTTCTGAGTGAATGATCCTGCCTTGAAGTAGAAAACAGGGTGTGTCTAGATGGTGCTTTAATACCCTCCAGTTTTATGAATCTATGAGAGAACCACTGAACGGACACATTCAAAACATACATTATATGTGTTTTAATTGATTTTATTATATGTATATTAATAATAATATGCAGCTTGAGGACGTCTGTGCAGAATTCCACACAAGGGGCAAATGGTGGTGTGATTGCTTCTTCTTGAATGCAACATATTTGTTTATACTGTTTATACTGTATATACTGTTTATACTGACTTTATGCCACTTAAACTGCCATGGCTTTCCAACATGAATCCTGGCAATTGTAGTTTGGTGATGAAGCTGAGTCTTCTGTCTGAGATCCTGGCCCCTTCACGGGCCTTGTGAAGCGGAGGTGTCTGTTGAATGGGGGTTGTGTGTGTGTCTTCTGTGGGGGGTGACTGTGTGAATGCGTGTGTTTGCTGCACGTGTGGGGGCATAAGCCTGAGCATGGGGTACATGGGTTTCTGCCTGGGGTGAGTGTGGGGTGGATGGATTCTCCCCACAACCAATGTTTTGCACTCATGAACTTAAAGTCACTTGATTCCATTTCCTTTTTGTGCGATGTGGACTGTTGCTGGAACAAAAAATGTGGCTCCAAAGGCGTGTTTTTGCGTGGCTATCTGAATTATGGTGGTGGTGGTTATATTATTCATTTACAGGAAAATGGGTGAATTTTGGATACTCTCAAATGAACTCGCTGCCCATGCTTACTCCTTAGTTATCCAGCCCTTCTCACTTCTGAGCAGACGTGCCTACACTGGATTTTTGTGTTGTGCTGCTTCTCACTATTACTTCTGAGTAGACATGGAGGGGGTTGGCTTGGGGGGTGCTTTGTGGTGGACATGTAAAGGAGTGGATTTTGGATGCTCTCAGAACTTGTGTCTGGGTTCCAAAGGCTTGCTTTTCTGTGTGGCTCTGAGGTAATTATTCTTCTTATCATCATCATCCCACCCCCATCCCTACATATGCACACAGCTTTGCTCTCTAGGTCCCCTTTTGCAATGGGCTGCAATCGATCATTGCTGTTGCTGCTGCTTCTGCTGCTGTTTTGTGCGGTTGTTGTGTGGATTCCTCCTGCTAGTTTGCATGAATGATCTTAAAATTCAGTTGCCTTTCTGTAATATGGGCTGCTGGGGATTCAAGAGACTGCTCTGCCTCTCTCATGATCCCATCAGCCCCAGTGGGCATCAGCCACAGCTGCCAAAGATCCATCTATTCCAGCGTCCTGCTTCCCACAATGACTGATTTCTGGCCAGCATTCCTGTAGGCAGGCAGTATCAGCTGGCTGTGTCTACCAATCTGTACTTCACACAGGGAAACTGCAGGCAGTAGGCTCAATCTGCATGCTGCCAGGAGCAATGCAGACATAGCAGATTTCTTTTCTTGGACATAGTCACTGCTCCTTAAACTGCAACTTCCTGTTCTCTAGCCTCAGGTTAAGAAGAATTGAGAAAATGCTGGAAGCGTTGGTGTAGATCTGACACAGTGAGTTTTATAGGAGGAGTTTTCAGCAGAAGAAAACCTCAGTGGGACTCAAGAAACCTGACAATGTGGAGAGAACATGGTCCCTTTTCCCCCTGCCAGGCCCAAGCCATTTCAGGTCAGCACAGAGTTATAGCTCTGTAGTTTAAAAAAAAAAAAAAGAGGGGAAAAAAAGGCTATCCTAGGAAGTTGTGTGTGTGTGTTTTTAAGGGTAGAAACTGACACTTTGCACCTGGGTCTCAAAACAGAGCCAGGGCTCACTAGGCATTAGCTATCTAATCTCTCTTACCCCACCATATTGTGGGCAAGAGCATGTGCAGATTGCTTATTTGTAGCTTGCGTTGATTTTAATGGAGCCCAGTCATCTCAAGTGTACATCCTGATGTCCATGAGGAGATATACTAAAACAAGGACCTTGTGGAGCAAGGAAACATCAAAGGCAGATTTGAGTGAGAGACTGCTGAGTTAGCAGTCATTAACAGGTTTAATTCTATCACCAGAGGCTTGAATCAAGATAGAGGATTTTTTTTTTTAATCACATTTTTGTTGTTGTTCAGTCGTGTCCGACTCTTCATGACCCCATGGACCTTCCTGTCCTCCGCTCTCTCCCGGAGCGTGCTCAAGTCCATATTCATTGCACCGGTGATGCTATCTAGCCATCTCATCCTCTGCTGTCCCCTTCTCCTTTTGCCTTCAGTCTTTCCCAGCATCAGGGTAATTAACAGGTTTAATTCTATCACCAGAGGCTTAAATCAAGAAAGAGGATTTTTTTAAAAAAAATCACACTACATGGGTTAATTGGCTTACCTAGTGCCAGGATGTTAGTGTTATCAGCAACAACTGCATTGTGGATGACCACTGGTAATCATGTGATTGTCACTTTCTGCATTTCATTTCTTTCTGACCTCACTGTTTACAATTCTCCCCTCACCACCGTGGTAGATACTGTATATAAACCTGAAACTCTCCATAATATTCCATGCATCTGATGAACTGGGCTATATATGGTCCAGGAAAGCTTATGCCAGAATAAATTCGCTAGTCTTTAGGGTGCCACAAAAGTCTTTGCTGTTGTGGACTTTTGCAGCTATCCAAAGGTCCATAAGAAATAGTGGGAGTTGCCAAAAACAACTGAGAAATGAGCTACGCATAAGCCCAACCACGAGGTCAAGGAAAAGGTCAGAGGGAAGGACTTCCAGGAGAGCTTGAGCCCCGCTTGCCATCTTTCGTGTTTAGAAAGAAAGAAAGAAGCCCCATGCCAGTACGTGCTGGTTCTCCTCTAGGTATATCGGATGGTGTCGTGCTGGCAGCCTCGTGCCGTGAAAAACGAGTTTGATAGATTCGATTTTATGTGGTCCGCGCTTCAAACTTCGTCCCTCGTTTTACTCCGCAGTATTCTGAGTCACCGATGCGCCAATCCCTAAATATCCACTGCTGTTCCTCCTCCTCCAACCCAGCCGCGGACGGTCCCGCTGGTGGGCTCCTTGAATAAAGAGCCACAGTTCAGATGAGCAGCCCCCTTCGCACTGCAGGAACACGAAAAGAAAAAGTCCTCTCCCCGGAGCTTGGTGCAAACACTTTTAGCCTTCTTGCTGCGCTCCTTGATCTGAAGGCTCAGCAGCTCGCTGAGATGACGCGAGTTCGAGCCCCCCCCCCCACCTACCTCGGCAATAGAGCTGCCCGCCCTTCTTGCCCTCAAAAGGAAGAAAGGTTTAAATAAAAAGGGAGGTGGAGATCAGACGAGTGCGGGCAAAGGTTGTGGAGAGGGTGTTGGGCGGGGGGACCACTTACGAAGCTTAGGTTTTTATAACATCCCTTCAAATAAAAAACACCACTGAGTATGAAAATGTTGGTGTCTAAAGTCCACTTAAATCAATATGACGCCAGTAAGCCACGCACTAGGCCATTTCAGAACTGTAAGCGAAACACGATGAAGTTTTCTTAGTTTAGAAAAGAATCTGGAGAATTTACACTGTCTTTTGGGACAGATGAAACTAATTAGATGAAAATTAGAGGTGGGAAAGCTTTCAGATTTGTCCTAATAAGGGGAACTCTTTTCATCTATATATGGTAAGTGCTACAGCAATTCTTTCTTCTTCTTCGGTTCTCTTGTGGAAACCGGGCCTCTACCTGGATTTGAACACCGAATATTAATTAAACGGAATATGACGGATGGGGAACCCGGGAAAGTAAATGAATAGGTGCCAATATCTTCTTGCCTAGGAAAATTAGCCCTGTCTTATTCTTAAATCAACTTTTAATGAAGTAAGTGTTCTTACTTGCTTTCAATAAATAAGAAAAGGGCTAGGGACAATGCAGTGTTATGTTATGAGCTGGGGGAACATTTTGTAACTCTCCACCTCGTTTAAGCACCCATTTGGAATTGCTGGAATCTCTGCATTTAATGTTTTTCTTCCTTGTCACTAACAAAATTATTACAATATGTTTTTCACCGGAGGCAAAGATGTCTGTCTGTTGGCTGCTATTATTATTATAATTATTATAAAAGATATTCATTTTGAATAAAAAGATGGCTAGTTTACTTAAGGCCTCATCATGTATGAAAATGAGCAGAACGTTTAAAACTCCTGTTTTGAAAAATATTAATACATTCCTATACTTCATATAAGAAGAGAAACCCACTCCCCCCGCCCGGAAATGTCCCTGCCCCAGCCAGTGAAGCTGTCTAATACAATTAGTACTTTAGATTGATGGCATGTCGCTTTTAATTTAGTTCCTATATTTTAAAGATTACTCTAACCTTGGTGGAGGGAAGGATTGGTTGATACAGAGGGCAAAAAACGACTGCTGCTCTGTAATCACCCGCTGTTCTGCAGGTGAATAGAAACCTTCGTCACGACTCAACTAAACCTCAGCACTTTTAAATGCAATTGAGTTCAACAGGAGATTATGTCTACTCATAAATCAATCCCGTTAATTTCACTGGCACCTAATCCCAGTTAAGTGTATACCCATTTACATGGGTAAATCCCGCTAAACTCACTTCTGAGTAGATATGAATGGGATTGTGCTGTAAAAGCTTAATTTTAATTGATTCATGCCCTTTCGTTTTTACAAATCAAACAAAACAGCAACATTTTAAAATGAGATACACTTTCATTTCCATCCTCTTAAAAATTCCTACCCCCCCTTCATTGTGTGTTATATATAAAACTCCAGTGTCTTAAACCCAGTGTAATGTAGTAGTTACAGTTTGGACTGGAACTCCAGAGATCCGGGTTGTAATCCCCACTCAGCCATGAACCTCACTGGGTGACTTTGGGCCAGTCACTGACTCTCACCCTAACCTACCTCGCAGGGTTGGTGTGAAGATAAAATAGAGAGGGGGAGGACCATGTAAGCCGCACTGGGTTCCTTGGAGGAAAAAAGAAGGGATTTAAATGTAATAATAAATAAAATAAAATAAATTTATTTGAAGTCACACGTTTTCGTTTATTTTAAAGCACCTCAGAAGTAAGTCCTCTTTTTACTACATTCAGCGTAGTTTGCTCTTAAGTAAGTGTGCATTAGTCCCTCAAAAGGCCAAGATATAGGAAGGTCACACTTCGAAGTAATGCATCTGATCCTGCACCACGTGTGATTTTAAATATTTATTTGCTTATGTTTAGTACATTTCTGTCCCCGCCTTTCTTCTACCATGGAGCCCAAGGCGGCGTACACTGAGTTCCCAGGCATTCTTTCAACAGGCACTGACCAGATTCAAACCCGCTTAGGTTCAGCGGGCGACTGAGTCATTTGCCTTCAGACCATCTCTAGGGAAAATCATGATTTGTTGTAGCATGTGCCCCTAGACTGCTTTAACCTTTCTCTAATTCAATAGATAAATATCTTGCTTGTATGTTATAAAGAAAAGGCTGAGTCCTGCCTTGAACCTCTCTGCCTAGGGAGAGGGGCCTCTTAAGGTACAATGCCTCTGAATAACTCAAAAGGTACTCGAAATACCTCTTTGCAATCGAAATATCTCTTTGCAATAATCTGGATTAACGGACGTTTTGCGAAAGTCTTCAGTTCAAATTGGTGCAATCTGAAGGGCATCGAATAAAGCAGGAAGACCATTTATATACTTAAGATACAAGCATGGGTTTCACATTTTAAAAGCATAGATCACAGTATTCGAAGGTGGCATAATATATAGAACACATGTAGGCATATTTTACCCAAAGTTAATCACTCTGAAGGCCCATTTATCTCAATGAGAGCCTATAAAGGGCACGCTTGACTCTTTTCCCACTGAAATCAACAGTATTCTCCTTTGATTTCGGCTGAGTTCTCCAACCCGTATTTAAAGTCTACTTTCTCTGCAGTGTGTATTAGGTAGATATATATATGATCAAAACTCACATTGATCCTAAATGCGGTTGCTTGCAAGGATTTTGCATTGATTCCAAAGGGACTTCGTTCCATTATATGCGAGCCTGCTTAGGATCCCAGCAAGTATAACACTCTGTCCAGTTTGGGAAGTGTGCAAAGTTACAATACATTTCTGATTATTGTAGTTCTCCAACTAAACCCTTTAATTACACTTCTAAACTACATGGCGCACCATGAACGAGCGTGCTTAGAGATAATCGCTGGAATTTAGATGTGGAGTAAGAAGCTGTGAAAAGAGTACTTCGACTTCACGCAAAGGGGTAATAGTTTTTCAACAGTTTCTTATATCAAACAGCAAAATTTTAAAACATATCAAGTGTGTTGCAAAATCAGTCCCGGCATCACTTTAGGATATTGCACCATTAGAATATTAATCCTATACATGCTTACTGGAGGTCCCCTTGAGTGGCTTACTTCCAAGTAAGCGTGTTTAAGATTTCAGTCTAACAATGTGTCTACTCAGAAGTAACTTCCGTTGAGTTCAGTGGGACTTACGCCTAAGTAAGTGGGCATAGGATTGCAGCCTTAGTCTTAACGACTTCTAAAAAGTGCGTGTGTGTGTGGGGGGGAGTATTTCTCCCTTCACCCCAGTTCACTAACAATGACCTCGATAGAAATAAACATTTATCTGCGACTATGGTTAATTCCGCCTGTGTTATGTCTCCCGCCGCCTTTTGTGGACAGAACACAGAAGTCGACAGACGCGAGAAGATCCCCCCTCCCTTTTCTCGAGGAACATCAACATGACATCAAAACGCCGTTGCCCCTTGAAGAGTGGGAAGCCGGCGGAGAGGGGTGAAGCCCCTAAAAACGTGGGAGACGCGGTGGAAAGGCTGCGCCCACTGCAGAGGTTCTGACTCGAAGCGACCGTAGACGTAGAGCTGTGCTTTCACGAGGGAGGGAGGGAGGGAGCAACGCGGGCGGGGAGGTATTCTGCTGCTCGAGTTTGTGCTTTAGGTGCAATAGGACGTGTTCCTCACATGTCCTCCCCCTCCCCCAATTACCAGCAAGAAAGTTCTGCTTTCGTTGGGCTTGGCTTAGTAAGCATCCCCCACCTTCCACCCCCAGCCCAAGTGAGTCACACTGAACACGCAATCCCAACTGCTGCCTGAGTGACAGCAAGCCAGGCGCTCTGGGTTCTTGTTGTCCCTTTAAAAATCCGAATCCAAGGGTAATGATTTATCAAACTCTTATTATCAAGAAAATGTCACACGAAGGGCACCTTGCTATGCACTGACGCAAACCCGATCTTTCCCACGGAGGTATAGAAAGCTTTGCTCTTGGCTGAGCAAAATCCAGTCCACCCATTTTTGCCTGTACTGCTGTTTTTACCTCTCTGACGGTTCTATCTGATGCTATTTTAGATATGGTAAGTGGGGTTCCCCCAACCCCTTCCTTCTCTCTTCTTAGGAGGTTCGGGAAAATATATTTTGCTCGTCATCAAATCGGCTTGTCCCATGTTGGAAATAAAAGTAGCTACAAATTAAGCTCGGAAGCGTGTTGTAAGCTTGGAAGAGTTGCTGTGGGGTGGGTGAGTAAAGAGCGTGAGAGCTATCCAGGGTCCTGAAAGCAGACGTTCTTTTGTACACGTTCGTTCTTTGTAGTACTTACCTTTGCAGTGTGAAGAAAAGGGGCTTGCATAAATAGAAGTATTTCCGTGCAAGAGTAAAATTTGCCATGCATTGCTATTCTGAAGCTGTATTTACTGATCATCTGAGTTTTGGGGATGGGGGCTCGGTTAAATAGCAAACGTGCTGAAGAAACTGTAAGAAGTTCCTTCTGCACATTTGCTTTTTAGCCTAGAAAAGGATGAGTCTCTTTTCTTTGAAGCGTTGCAAAATGTCTGTACAGGAAACGTTGTAAAGCTGTATCATTATTGCATCATTGTTATTTATTATAACCGGGTTTTTCTTAAAAAAAAAAAACTTTTAAAGGACTGAGAGATGGAAAGTTAAGCAAAGACTGAGGGAATGCAGCCAAGATTCTGTTATCTGAGCGCTACAGTCCTAAGAATGCCAAATGGAAAGTAAATCCCTTTAAAATCAGTTTACTCGGAGTAACATGGTGAGGACTGGGGTATTAGAAAATACAGTCCACCATTCGTTATAACAGATATCTCCTTTCAGGGTTTTTGAAGGTTTTCCCCATCACCACACTTAGTCGAAAATATTGGAAAAATCATTATTGGGTATATCAGAGCCTACATTATTCAGTTCCGTTGTATCTCGCTGGCTGCATTGAGGGCAGAGTGTCTCCCCCCGGCCCCTGCCCCATCCAAAGCCAGTGTGCATTGCTGAATGACAGAAAGGAAATGGGGCGTAAAATTAAAGATCCTTTCTACAATGGTGCTAGGAGAAGGGAACATCCTACAGTCGTGATGAGAAAATCAAGCAGGTTTGTGAACAGAGAGCTGGGAGCGATGTTGTATCTAACGCTAGAACTGCAAGTCTGTAGGCGCAGGTGCGGTTATACCTTACTGTACTAAGATGACAGAAGGGCTGCCTGAATTCGAATCTGCTGCAGCGCCTTCCTGATCATCTTAAGCAGCGCAGACTTAATCCTAACACTGTAAGGACGGCTTCCTCGTGGCAAGACCCCACCCCAACCCCCTTTTGCGTCCTTCTTTTTAACGCGCCTTTGCTCTTGTAGGATTACGCCAGTCAAAAGGAGATGAGCAAGCAGCTTGCCAACAGCCCTGAGACGGTTGCCTCTGGGCCACTCGAAAGCGCAGGAATGATCAGGAACAGTCCTGAAGCCGAGCAGCCGCAGAACCTACCGTCCCAAGTTCCGTCCCAGCTGGCCAAAGTCGCCACAGCTCTCTCCGGAGACAAAACTTCGCCATCCGACGAAGCCAAACCAAATGATTCCGAGAGGACCAAAGTTGGGATCTGCAAACTCACCCCCGTGCAAGCCAACTCCACCTCCGGCAAAGACTCTATCGAGCCTTTCCCTCTCCAGAGTGCCCCCAGTACAGGGAACACCGTCCAAGCCAACATTGCCCTGTGTAAAATCCCCCCGTTGCAAAGCACAGACGGCGGGGAAGCTAATCAAAGTCTTGGTAAGAGCACACTGGAGCAAAATAGTGCCAAGGGCCAAGGTTGGGTGAACATGAGCCAGAGCACCGTGGTATTGGGCACAGATGGGATCACTTCTGTCCTGCCTGGCAGCGGCAGGGTCACCGAGGTAAGTTCTTTCCCCCCTGTAATGCTCCGTCTCTTTCTCTTCCGGATCTAACATGGGCGGATATAGCAACCATCAAAGTTCATTTACCACGCAAAATGAATTCCTAATCGAAAAACAGCCCCAGTGTAGAGACTGCGAAGCGCGATCTGTAAAATATTTAAAATATATATATTTTAAAGATCCCCTGTGATTCTCCGGAACCAGTAGGAATTAGAAGAAGCCAGGGACTCCAAATACTATACTACTCAATCAAGACAATGACGAATAATTGTCATTGTATTTATTTACTTCATTTCTATCTCGATTTTGTCCAAGGAGTTCAAAGCGGCATACATATGCTCCCCCCTCTTTTTTATCCTCACGACAGTGCTGTGGGAATAAGTTAGGCTGAAAGTTGGTGACCGGCCCAAGGTCATCTAGTGACCTTCCTGAGCAAATGGGGATTTGAACCCGTTTCTCCCCAGTCTGATGCTCTAATCACGATTCCACACTGTGCACACAGAGACCCTAAACTGAAGGGTTCTCTCCCCTCCTAGGAGCATAAGCACAAAATAGGGGGGGGGGGTGTTCCTCCAGTGGAAAAGAAAGTATGATAATTATTTAGTACTAGAAGGCAAGAAGGAAGTTCGGTGGAATATAATGAAAGATGCAAATTATGGGATAATGGTTCGCTGTAACTTTAAGGCACATTTACTTGGGAGTAAGCCCATTGAACACACTGGGTCTTACTTCCGAGTAAATAATTTTAGGATTATGGTGGTCGCACTCTTTCAATTGCAGAGAAAAGAGAAAACGATTTAGTATTCCGGAGAAAAATTGACATTGAAAAGCAAAGAAATATCAGGATTTATTAATTTCTTATGGGACCTGCTCTTGAGGCACTGGCAGGTAATAGCCATGTTAGTACAGACAGACGTATCTATGTCTGTTTCTCTATGGCTAGAAAACAAAAGATGAAGACGCCAGTCCAGGAAAATTAAACCTGATTGGCGTTTTGCCATTTACGACGGTGGGATATGCCCGCTACAATCGAAGAATACTCATTACATTGCACCGCATTGTCTGTATTCTACGCACAGCTTATTAACCTAATTAACCTTCTCTCTCTCTCTCTCCCCCCCCCGCTGGCACGTGCGTGAGAGAAGGGGAAGGGGGCTCTTCCAGTTAAAAAGGAGTGTATGTAGCCGTGGTTTCCCTTTTCCAAGTCTACTCGACCTTACTCCCTCTGACCGCTGATCTTTATGGAGGGTTGAAATAAAGGAACCCTTTGGGAACGTCCTGGCCTGCCGACCAAACGAGAGCACAATCAACGATAACCACAAAAACCACCCAACCAAAGAAAGAGCCAACTGTACCAGGCTCTTTCCTCGAAGCCCCACCGGGCCGGGCTCTGCGATCAATCACTCCGTCTCAGACAGTGCAATCGTTACTCGGGGTCAGTGAGCAAGTGCCGGGCACTGCGGCATGATGCAGACGGGGGGCTGGCGCGGGTAAGGCGCGCACCTGGTACCCGGGCCGAACAGCGCCTTCTCCGGAGAAACAACGCGGAGAAACATGGGCGCCCGCAGCTCCCGAGAGCTTCGCCGTTCTCCGCCCCGGATTGGTAGGGGAAACCTTCCTTCTCCAAACTGGTGGACCCTCCCGAGGTGCTGGAACACAGATCCCACCCTCCCCAGTCAATACGGCCTGCGGCCATGCTAGCTACGTATGATGCGCTTTGTGGCCCAACACATCGGGAGGGGGCAGCAGCTTGAGGGAGGCTCAATGGTTGGGGAAGGCTACGTGGAGGCTGGTGGCTCAGATGCCAGTGGAGTATGGATCCGCCCTGGAGTTTCAGTCAGAACTCTAAAGGAGCTATCCAAAGTGCCGAACCCAAAGCCTAAACATTTTCAGAACCTTGGATAGCTCTTTTAGAGTTCGGACTGAAACCCAGGGCGGATTCACAGCCCCACTGGCATCAGAGGCACCAGCCTCCACTGGGAAGGCTACCTAAGCCGAAGCAGCGCCCCTAAAGTCGCCATTAATGTCAATGGGTCGCCTCTTCTCGGCTCTAGAGAAGCTGATCGCGAGGAGGCGCTTCAGCGCCTCAAGAAGCGATATAAGACACCCGAGCGTGTGATTGACTCCCTGTGGTCTCAAGATTTGTATCTGGGAAGGGCTTCCGAATATTTGTCTCCAGCGTGGAGGCCTGGAAGCTAGGAGAGATTTTATTATTATTTATTAAAATTGAATTGGGGTGCACATTTTAGCTTACCTAGGTTACAAATCGATTTAATTTGTAAATTAAATCGTGTGAAAAAGTCCAGAGATTACATGTATTCGCTTTTCTGAAAGCTGTTATCATATGCCCATAAACGATGGCAGATACATCAGGCTAATACACACAATTCAATGAAGTTCAAACACTTAAAAATATTTAAGTCTCAGTGGGCAACGGAACAAATTAAATTCAGATTAAATTCTAATCATTCAGCCGAATTAGGCTGTGGATCGAGATGGTTCACACAATACCATTTATTGGTTCAACCTAAGCTCAGTTACAAGTCCGCAGGTAGATTCAATTCCTGCACAATATTTTCCGTCTTTTCTTGAGACTTGAATCCCTGCTATCTACCACAACTAGTCCCAGAAACCTGACTATTTTAATTCGTTTCCCCCCATTCTATAGTTCAAGGCACAAGATGTCCCTTTCCTCTTTTCCCCGCAATTTAAAGTGGTGTCCAACAGCGACAAATAACTGAGTCTATCCACTTACCTGCTCAATCGCGGAGGTGTTTACATTTCAGGGCTAAAGTAGACGATGCGTCTACTATATGTCGGATGTCTGTGTAATACCATTTAAATCTCGGAGGGGGGGCGGGGGGGGGGCTCGACCAGGATCAGGTTCGTGGGAGAAGAGGGTGTTAACCCTTTCCCCGCGATCCCGACGACAATCTCCACTCCCTGGCACCCCCCGCCCCCCACACACTGCTTGCCATTCAAGGACTGGTTCTTGCCTTGAGAGACACCTAGCAGACAGAGTTCAAGTCAAGCGGCTGGGATTACTGCTTAGGGCTGGGAGACTGTCGGCCTCTCACCTCTGTCGGGTCAAACAAAAGGTGACGGGGGCATATTCCGTATGTCAGGATATGGTCACTGCAGAATGCCTGCAAAACTCAGAGGGCGGGGGACTGAGCCCACCTCCTCTTCGCTTTCTCTTGAAATAACTTGGGTTTTACCACCCTTCCAGTGAGGCTCAGGGATCTCCAAGGCAATAATAATAGCAACAGCAACAGCAACAGCAACAGCAACAGCGGGAGGAGATTTTAGGCTGAACTTTAATCTCCTCAGCTTTTCCTTCCTTTCTGAGGCTTCACCAGGGCTCTGTTTGGGTCTTGTAGGAACCTCACATTTACTTTCAATGGGTCAAATAAAACAAAGCATTTTGTCATTACCCCTCCTGGTCTTCACTGCAGGGTGAACTAGACCCAAAATACCCATTGGAAACCATGGAAGCGATTTGAAGGCCCATAGGACATAACAGGGACTGGGAATGCCAATTTGATGTGACTGGGCTTCCTTGAAATAAACTCAAGCTACAAATAAAAAGAGGAATGGATCCTGAGAGAGAATGGAATGAGTCACAGATAGATCCCCTCAACCTAATCATCATAATTATGTAACTGAGGATCTCTACAGCCGCTCAGTTCCAACACTGGGGCCTTGCATATATGTGCAAGGGTGCACTTGTATCCTTGGGCGGTCATAACGAGAGTGCATTTACCTCTTCAAGTAAACCGCCAGCCTCTCCCCAAGCACAAAGTGGAGGGAGAATTGGCCCAGTGGTAGCTCAATGTGGGCTCAGGGATAGCAAATGAGCGGGTGGGGGCAACTCATGTGCCCCGGGCCAATGTTTAAAAAGCTAGGTGTACAGCAGAGACACCCTGCATAATTACCGCAATAGCTCTCCAAACCGCCATTAATACCGCCATTATGGAGCCAAGGGGGCTTATTTGGAAGCAGATCTCTAAGCACAACTTCGCCTTCCCTAGGCATTGCTGGCTTTCCCTTTTGCTTACACTTCATTCCCCTTTCTAAGGTGGCTACACATGCCTGAGGGCATGTTTACATGTGAGGCTGAATTGGGCCTGTAGTGATTAGGGGGGGGGAGAGAATAGGGTTCAGCACCCTTAGAGTTCTGGCTGAAACCCAGAGTGGATTTTGGAACCCACCGAAATTGGAGCCACCAGCCGCCCTCCACTGATTGAAATGCCAAGATGGGAGTTTTCATTCACACGTGTATGAGAGAGAGAGCAAGAGATGTTTTCTATATCAGGGCGAGACTGGCCAGATGTCCAGGATGGTATGTAATACTTTGGTCATGATGGAGCCTTGGTCAATCACTTTTCAGTCTTATCCATTTGAATGGAAGGCACAGGCACATGCTTAACTCTGCCTTCGCTTTTTTCTTCTTCAATAGAGGCAGTTCACACGTTCAGCTAGGAGTGATGATGTAGTTTGCCTGGCAAAGCAAAGATTATAGGCCTGAGATTCTTGTTTGCAATCATAGGTATGACTTTCAGGTCAATGTCATTTCTTTTTTTGTCTCCCTCCAGCCGGAGGAAGATGAAGGGGACGAAAATAAAGCCCGAGGAAACTGGTCTAGCAAGCTGGACTTCATCCTTTCCATGGTGGGTTATGCAGTTGGGCTGGGCAATGTCTGGAGGTTCCCGTACCTGGCCTTTAAGAATGGGGGAGGTATGAACTTTCCTCTCTTTTTATATCCTACGGCTCAGAAAGGGACAATACCGAGGCCAGCGGAGGCTGGTGGCTCCGATTTTGGTGGGGCTGTAATTCCATTCTGGGTTTCAGTCAGAACCAGTCAGACCTCTAAAGGAGCCATCCAAGGTGCTGAACCTTATCCGCCAAAATGGGTTTAGCATCTTGGATAGCTCCTTTAGAATTCTGGCTGCTTCTGACTGAAACACAGAATGGAATCACAGCCCCACCGAAATCGGAGCCACCAGCCTCACTGACCGATGCCCCGATCCACAAGCCAGTTAAAATCGGAGCGCTTAGCTTGAAAGTAAACTGGCTCGATGATCGGCTTAAATTCGAGCTTTCCGGCTTCACCTGGTTTCTGGATCGGGCTTCCAGCCAGCAAATTAGAGAAAAGGTGGGTGGGGTAAGGGATTGCACGGAGTACACAGAGTAGAACAAGAAACTGAGAAACAGAACCCTCCACCCAAGTTTCTCTGGAAAACCGTGGCAACAGATAATCCATGCTCCTGGGTTGTATAGATACAACCATCCCTTGATACTTTTTTTAAAATCTAGGCTTTCATAGTCCAGATCACTTTAATGAGGATTAATGCCCATTAGCATCCTGTTACCTTGCTCAGTTTCAGCCCATATTTATAGGTGAAATGGCGCTTTGAATCCGCATTAATGATGAATGGAAACGAACAACGTGCGTGTGATTGAGTATGGGCCGTAAATTAGACAAACCTTTTGGGCAAATGTCTGTAACACAGCAAGCTCAACAACGCCCCTGCTGAGATTGGCCTGGATAAGCAGAATATAACTTTATCTTATAAAGAAAACATAAAATGGGCTTCTGCAATTTATTTAGGGCGCAATAAGCATGTTTAGATTTTTTTTTTTTAGTACTACAACTCCCAGCATGCCCCACCCACCTATGGTGTCTGGGACATGCTGGGAGTTGTAGGACTTGTTTCCGTCTAAACATGCATAGGATTGCGACCTTAGTCGCTTGTCTTTTGACTGGATGGTCCCCGGTCCAGGATTTAAGATCCTAATCATGCTTCCTCGAAATGTACGGGACTCATTGAAATGATAGCATTTGCTTCCAAATACACCTGCTTAGAAGGCTTAAAGGGTGTGATCCTACAAACTTACTTGAGACTAAGCCCCATTGAACTCAATAATACTTTCTTTTGAGTAAATAAGCATAATAGGCATGTATTGCAAATCTCTCAGTCCTCCCAAACCGAGACTACCTCGGAGTAAAAGGGAGCACAGTGATTATTTCAAAAGAGAAATAGAGAGTCAACCCCCCACAAATGAGCAAACTAGAGCGGACTTCCGTAATCAATCCCTCCAGGGAACCGCCTGAGCACTGCTGCTGCAATTCGAATGGGAATTAAGTCCCTTTGGATTCATTGGAACTCTTGAGGGCGAGACTATACTCTAAAGAGGAGAGGCTCACAGTCTGTCGACGCCCCATTTTAAGTGAAAAGCAGTCGTCGGAGGCTGCCAATTTGAGCAGAGGGGCGGGAAAGTCTCTGCTTAACCCTTCGCCTTCCTGCGGTTTGTCGGTTCCAAATGGTCTTCCCAAGAGCCCCCCCCCCGGGGGGGGGAGAAAAATAGGGGACCTTCTAAGTAAACGCGTATTGGATATGGATGCGTGTATAGAAAGTGAAGATAATATGAAAAATAAAATATAGTTGTCTTGGCAGAAAAACTGCATGATAATTATTCCTGCTAAGTACATTAGGCATTCTTGATTCATACCAGAGAGAAAGAAAGAAAGAAACCCTACTCAGAAACAGTATAATTTACTAGTTTGAACTACCTGTAGAGGGAGACAATGCAATCCTATAAATGTCTGTATGTCGTGCGCTGTAATCCTATACACTGCAATAGGGTTAACGTGCCATCCTATACATGTCTACACAGAAGTAAGTACTGTTGAAACTCAAGTCACATGTCACTTACTCCCAGGTAAGTGGGTATAACATTGCAGCCTTAAAAGATTAAAAAAAAATACTTTCATACGTAAGAATTAAGTTTTAGAAAATGTCAAAAATCAAAAAGAATATTTCTCCCTTCCTAAATGAATGAAATGTAACAACCTCTCTTCTTGTAGTCGTCGTTACAATAAGAAACAAAAATAGTGGATTGTTCATGTTCTGACTTCTTTTAAATTGTATATTGTTGCCATTATTATTGCTGTTTTAAATGAATAAACATGCAGAATATTGATGGCGATTTTCTTTTGAAGAGGTATATTTGTTATAAATACCTAAAATAAAAAAATCGTATAAATATTAGAATTTCAATAGTGATTAACCTTTCCACCTTATGTTGCATCATTTTAACGTAATGGTCGTTTCTATGTATCTGTTTATTGTATGTATCCGAATCAAAATCACTGCTTGCATTATCGAACTCTATTCATACAGTAGGCAATATACCCAGTCCGATACAAGCCAGCTTTTTTGTTTGTGGTGCATTTACTTGGTTTTGTAGTTTTGGAATATATACAGAATACTTTAAACATTGTCTTAAACAAAAGGACGCGTTTCTCACTAAAACTTCTGGTTGTCTCAAAATATATGTGGAGAAATGTTAGTAACAATAAAGAGGTTGTTCATTATGATTCATTTTCAGAGGGGAAAAAGGCTTAAGGCTGCAGTCCTTTATTCTTGTATTTGGGAGTAAATCCTATTGAACTCTGGGGCTTACTTCTGAGTAAACACATAATTTGCACTGAAACTGATTATTCTAATTGTAATGTATCCAGTTTATGTATCATGGACTGTCAGTGAATTCCATTTAGGGCTGAAAAAACCTGTGTACATTTGCTTTGGGATAAGTCTCACGGAATCTACCCGTACTTTAGTGAGACCGATCGAAACCGTACTCACATTCCTTGCGGTAAATCCCATGCATGCATATTCAGAAGTAACTACATACATTCCACTGAGCTCAGTGAGGATTACTCCCAAATAAGCATACATACAGGTTTACAGCTTAAGGATCCGATTCCCAGGCAGTTTATGCAAGCGGTTTGTGAGGGTCTTCAATGTTACCGCAAAGTTCTCCTGACTTCGAATTCAAAGCAGAATTCTGACAGCCGTCTCGGGACTAAAACACATTAATTTACATCTGTGTCTACCAGCTTCGTCTCTCTCCCCCCCACCCCACCCCAATTTTACTCTAGAGTAGGCGCAAGAGGATAATTCGGATCGGAACACTAGCTCGGGATGGGTGGGTAAGAGGGGATCCAGATCGTCCCTCTGGGCGTAGTCTAGAGTAAAAATGAGCAAACGACGTGGCTCCTAGAAACTGATTTAAAATAATGTCTATTTTGGCCCTCAGCGCGAATAGCCCCAGCGTGTCTGATTCTCTGCCCTAGTGCGGATTGGCTAATCTGTTCCCTCTAGCAGGGCTGCTGCACGACAGCAGCGATTGTGGGTTGCACGTCTAAAGGTAATAATGGACACGCTTACTTGCAAGGCTGCCTCATGAAATGCACAAATGCCGGCACAACATGAAGGCACGATTCAACTCCGACGCACACAGCTATGCCTAAAACGATCCTAGCTGTCCTCTCTCGACACACTCCAGGAAGCCCTGAGACGCAGTTGTAGGTGATGATGAGAGAAATTATTGGCCCTAATTGAATTAGCTGCACCACCCGGAGCAAGAGACTGGCAGCCATTTCCATTCCGAACTGGCAGCCTTGTTTGACACTGTGCAGAAGCCAATCCATAATATGCCTCAAGGAGCAGGCGGGTTAGGAGCAGGTAGACGAAACAAGGCAGCTCTTGTCGAGGTAGCTAGGAGCGCGGGGAAGCCCTGCACAGGCTGTGTGATCTTAGGCATGTTTGCCAGCAAGTAAAGTCCCATTGTGTGTAATGGGGCTTATTTCCAGGTACATCTAGAATTGCACCCTTAAGTCCCAGTGATTTTAGTGACACTGATTTTCAAGTAAGGCTGCAGTCCTATACCACTTACTTGGGAGTAAGCCCTATTAAGTTCAGTGGGACTACTTCTGAATAGCCATGCTTAGGACTGGGCTGCAAATGTGTCTTGACTGTTCATATATTTGTCAAAGGCTGCCACCTTGAACATTCTTATTTGGGTGCAAGTCCCACTGAAATGAGACTTCTTTCAGAACAAGGGTGGCTAGGAACTGCCTGAAAAGCATGTATGCCGTAGTAGCAATAATCAGCAGTACCATGCATGTTTAGACAGCTGGAGCACACCAGCTGGAGAACACTGGGAGTTGTAGGACTCCCCCCCCCCATCTAAACATACATAGGATTGCACCCAGAAAGACCATTTGCAAGCTGACCAATGTGCAAAGCTTTTCCAGGGAAAGGGCCCCCACCTTCTGCCAATAAAGCATATCTGCTAAACCAGTGTTCCTAAAGAGGAAAGTTCTGAATTTCAAACGGTTTAGCATTGTTTGAGTGAGGATGAATGATATAAGGGTTGTAAAGTTTGCATTGTACAAAATAGGAATTAGTAATGGTGGTGGTAGGGATTGGACATTTTTCTCCCGCACTGCCTCTGAAGTCTGCCTTCTCTTTTCCCCTTAGGTGCATTTCTTATCCCCTATTTGACAATGCTGGCTCTCGCTGGAGTCCCTATCTTTCTGTTGGAGGTTTCTCTGGGGCAGTTTGCTAGTCAGGGACCTGTGTCTGTTTGGAAAGCCATCCCTGCCTTGCAAGGTGAGCCATTTGGAAATGATGTTGTCCTGTGCATTTTGAGAGGGTTCCCTTTAGGAGGTCATGGCTTATCTTCAATTTGAACAGGGGGGACAATTGGAACAGTGGGTGATGTGCAGCAGTCTTGCTTTGACCTTGCATTGACTGATGTAGTAGGAATGCAGCACTTTTTCTGCTTTAGTGAATCCTCACAGCATTTCCCAGCAGGAGAGCTTTCCAGGGCTGCATCGCTTTGATTGTATCACATACATGTAATAAGACAACAATATTTGCCTTCAGTGCTAAGTAACTCATGTGGACCATGCAGCATAGTAGTTTTCCAGTTCCCTTGTAGGTGCTGTAATAAGGAGAGCCATTTGGGGGTTTAATCTTTGTGTGATGGTGGTGAAAAATGCACATCAAGATTCAAAGGCCTATTCTTGGGTGCATTAAAATTAAATTGCAACAAAGCAGTGTATTTTAAAAGCATTTAGTTTGGTTCTTTTTTACGCTGCATAATAACCCTACATATAGGGTTTCCTGAGGAGTAATCATATATGTGGTCTCAAACATGGGATGGATGGGGTGACTGCTCCATTGTCCTCTCTTGGTTGTTGTTTTTCTTTGGTGCCCACCAAAATAAGAATACAAGTTCTGTTGACTGCAGAAGGCTACATGTGATGTCAATGCTTGTTTCCTTTGAGTGTAAGCCCTGGGCTTACTTCTGATTAAAAATAGATAGGTTTGGGCTACATGGCATGTCAGTTTTCCAACAAAGGAAAAGTCGTAAAAATAAAGTGACTTTGAAACAAAAATGAATTTGCATATAACTTGGCCCTTTCAGGTCACTGTATATTTTTAGCCGCTTAAAGGGGGATGGTATCTAATTGTCCCTGTTTCTCTGTTTTTTCAGGCTGTGGCATTGCTATGCTGATTATCTCTGTCCTAATAGCCATATATTATAATATTATATTGTGCTACACACTTTTCTACCTTTTTGCATCCCTTGTACGTGTCTTACCTTGGGCTTCCTGTAACAATCCATGGAACACACCGGATTGTAGAGATAAAAACAAACTTTTGTTAGGTAAGTTGGAGCATGCTCTCCCTTCATGTCCTTGTTCTTTTCCTTTAGAGAGCAATCCTATGGCCCGCTAGACGGATATGCTTATTTTCGGGAGCCGACCGCCCGAGAAGCCCCATCCTCCGCGCTCACAAAAGGAGCGTGCAGCTATTGAAAAGGAGCAGGGCTGGGGGGGGGGGGGCGTTTCGGGGCGGGGAGAGCGGAGCTGAGCGTACGACGCATCCTATGTGTCGTATGGCAGCCCCCTCTCCGGGTCGGGCCCCGCGCCGCTAGACATCCGAAAACTGCTGTCTAGCGAAAAATAGCAAGGCAGGAGAGGTGCGGAGGGAGCGATCGCCCCCCACCCCCCGCGCCTCTCCTGCCTTGCTTAGGCTAGGCGGTCGCCTCCGAGGAGGGAGGCGGCTGCCTATCTAGTTAGGGTTGCGCCCTTAATGGCTCAGACAAATATGTGCTATATATCTGACAATTCTGCCTTAAAATACAGAGCAATGAGCATTCTTATAGATCTGCTGTTGTAAACAGTTCCTTATAGTGGGAAGGTGTCCTTTAACGAAGAGTGTTGTCATGGGGATAAGGGCTATGCCCAGAATTCATCTGAAGTTTCAGACTTATCAGTGAACTAATTAACATGCAACTTAAATGGCAAGAGATCTAGGAACTGAAGTGACTGGTTGAGAATCTCATTAATAATGTTGTCATGGGTATCGACTAGGATGTCAGTCAGGCAAATGCAGAATAGGATATGAAAGATAAGGTAGAGAATAGGTGATAGTGGTAGTTTTTTTTCAATATACGTTTGAGGAGGAAAGGACATTGGTGTTCAGTCCTATACAGGTTTACTTGGAAGTAAGTCTCACTGTGCTCAATGGAGATTACTCCCTAATAAGGGTGTTTAGGATTGTAGCCTGAATGGCTGAATATTCAAGATGGTTGTTTTTATAATTGATAGCTACAATATTAATGCACTTCTGTGTCATTAAAAGTTCTGGGTTGAATTCAGGATCTGCCTTCCATGGACAGGAAGGTTCTGTTGCACGCACCTAAATCTGGATCCAACTCTGTGTACAGAAGGAATTTTGGTTATTCTCACTCCTACTGTGTCGAGACATGATGAGCTGCAAGTTCTAAATGTCCATTTTACATAACCTTAAAGAGGGCTGGATGTGCCTGATCTTGTCTGATCTTGGAAGCTAAGCAGGGTCAGCCCTGATTTGTACTTGGATGGGAGACTGCCTGGGAATCAGGCTTCCTACATTGAGTGAGGGGTTGGACTTGATGATCTTTCAGGCCCCTTCCATCCCTATGATTCTATTATCTATGATAACACAAGTTCTATCCTATCTGCATCTGGTAGTTATTTAAGCCTCTGGTAAGAAATTAAGGACAGTCAGCATACTGCATTCCTGTATGGCAATACCTGTTCCATCAGATGCGAAGACAACCTGTCCCCTACTTTTAAAGTAAGAAGCAGAGACATCACCTTGCGGACAAAGATTCGTATAATCAAAGTGATGGTTTTCCCAGTAGCAACGTATGGCTGTGAGAGCTGGACTATAAGGAAGGCTGAGCGCCGAAGAAGAATCGATGCTTTTGAACTGTGGTGCTGGAGAAGACTCTTACGAGTCCCCTGGACTGCAAGGAGGTCAAATCAGTCCATCTTAAAGGAAATCAACCCTGACTGCTCATTGGAAGGACAGATACTGAAGCTGAAGCTCAAATAGTTTGGCCACCTAATGCAAAGAGAAAACTCCCTGGAAAAGACCCTGATGCTGGGAAAGACTGAAGGCAAAAGGAGAAGGGGACGGCAGAGGATGAGATGGCTAGATAGCATCACCGATGCAATGAATATGAATTTGAGCACACTCCGGGAGAGAGCGGAGGACAGGGAGGCCTGGCGTGCTATGGTCCATGGGGTCACGAAGAGTCAGACACGACTGAATGACTGAACAACAACAATAACTATTAGACCATAAGTTGGGACTCAGAACAGAAATCTTAAGACACCAGTCATAACTCTTGTGCTGATGTTGTGTAGGCAAAGTGGTCAGCATACTGCATCCTAAATGCTTCTTTGCTGCCTCTGAGGTTGTGATCCTAAGAACACTTCCTTGGGAATAATTTCTACTGGGAATAGGAGAAAATAGGTTTCAAGTCAAGTAGTTTGTTTGCTTAAAACTGAATGGTCACCATAAAACATACAAATACAGAGAACTCTTAGCATGGTGACTAGCTGGTACATGCCAAGAATATGATATGATATTGCCCTAAAATAACTCTTTTCTAGGGGGGCATCAGGGATAGCCCAAGATGTTGCTGCCTGAGGCAAAGGACAATATGGCACCCCCTCCCTGTTCCATGTATAGAAGTGGGCTGAACTGGCCGTTAACCTTTACTTCAATACTAGTAATGGAATAGCATCCTACACCACACCTGAGGCAACAGTCTAGTTTAGTAGGGCCAGGACAGATCATGTAGCTCTGTCCTCCAATAGAGAGCAACAGTCAGGAAGATCAGAAGGAACAGCCGAAAGGCTGCTACCGCTGCCCCCCACCACCTGTGGCCTAAGGCAATCACCTCAGTCTGCCTAATAGTAGGGCTGGCCCTGAGGACTGCATAATGGACATAAAGAATGTAATGCTTGATATCCTCCACTGGAGGATTTACTACATTTATTATAATATCTATTTTATTTATTTGTATTTATTATAATATCTATTTTTAATATTTTAAAATATTTATTCTATCAAAGTTGCTAATGGAGCAAGTGTACTGAAGAATGAATTGTCACTCTACTAGATTTCGTCCACTAGATTTATACACACTTACCTGGGAGTAATTCCGACTGAACTCTGTGGGACTTACTTCTGAGTAGACACATAAAAAATTTGGTCTGTAAGTTACAGTGTCCTTTGTTCCTATGTGCACACCTTTTGCATTTATTTCCCTCAGCAGGAATAATTGGAAATGGTGGCCTTTGGGTGGCTCTTTCTGAAAACCAGTTTCAAACATATTCACCATTAATGTCCACAATGGCACTGGTTTGAGCTGGTACAAAACTGTGAGGTAGGTTGGGCTGAAAGACAGTGGCTAATCTAGGGTCACCCACTCTTCTTTAAAGCCAAGTCGACAAAGTGCATATATAAACCTAGATTTCTGATATACAAGTTAACATCTTAGCCCCTACACTGGCGTTCTGGACCCTGGTTTTCATCTGATGACAAATGCCAAGATGTAAAAGTTTATCTGACTGTGATAGTAACAACCAAATCCTATCTGTATTTATTCAGAGAAAACTTCTATTGATCTCAACAGAACGTATATCTTAGTAAACATGTTTAAGGTTGCAGCCATGTAGTGCAATCCTGCACATGTTTACTTGGAAGTAAGTCCCACTGCATACAGTGAGGCTTACTCCCAGGTAAAGGTGCATTGAATAGGTTGTAGCCTTATAGGACCTTTGAATATATTAAATATGCCGTGAAAGAGGAAGCATACTTGAGATGTACATCTTACTACATTTCCTATGGATTGTATCTAATGTTAGCCTCACTTAAGTCCCACTCATTCAGTGGGTCTGCCCCAAGTAGGGTTAACACTGGATACTATCCAAAGTACTTTGTTACTTTGTGCAAAGTACAATGGAAGTGGGGAAATGCTTGAGCACCCAGAATTTGCAATCCCAGAAGTTCCTTTTTAAACATGACATTACACGTGTAGTAAGAGACTCACTTAAGTCCCTACTCATCTGTACATCCTTTCCAGTCACATCTTTCAAACATCTGAACTGAAGCTACTCTGAAGCCAGGGAACATATTGTTGTTGTTCAGTCGTTCAGTCATGTCCGACTCTTCGTGACACCATGGACCATAGCATGCCAGGCCTCCTGTCCTCCGCTCTCTCCTGGAGTGTGTCCAAGTCCATGTTCATTGCATCAGTGATGCTATCTAGCCATCTCATCCTCTGCTGTCCCCTTCTCCTTTTGCCTTCAATCTTTCCCAGCATCAGGGTCTTTTCCAGGGAGTTTTCTCTTCGCATTAGGTGGCCAAAATATTGGAGCTTCAGCTTCAGTATCTGTCCTTCCAATGAGCACTCAGGCTTGATTTCCTTTAGGATGGACTGATTTGACCTCCTTGCAGTCCAGGGGACTCGTAAGAGTCTTCTCCAGCACCTCAGTTCGAAAGCATCGATACTTCGGCGCTCAGCCTTCCTTAGAGTCCAGCTCTCACAGCCATACGTTGCTACTGGGAAAACCATAGCTTTGATTATACAGACCTTTGTTGGCAAGGTGATGTTTCTGCTTCTTACTTAGCTGTCTAGGTTTGCCATAGCTTTCCTCCCAAGGAGCAAGTGTCATGGCTACAGTCACTGTCTGCGGTGATCTTGGAGCCCAAGGAAAAAAACATCTGTCACTGCTTCCATTTCTTCCCCTTCTATATGCCAGGAAGTGATGGGGCCAGATGCCATGATCTTCGTTTTTTTAATGTTGACTTTCAAAGCAGCTTTTGCACTCTCCTCTTTCACCCTCAACAAGAGGCTCTTGAGATCCTCTTCACTTTCTGCCATTAGGGTGGTATCGTCTGCGTATCTGAGGTTGTTGATAATTCTCCCGGCAATCTTAATTCCGACCTGTGATTCATCCAACCCGGCATTTCTCATGATGTACTCTACATATAAATTAAATAAGCAGGGCGACAATATACAGCCTTGTCGTACTCCTTTCCCAATTTTGAACCAATTGGTTGTTCCATGTCCGGTTCTTACTATTGCTTCTTGACCCTTGTACAGGTTTATCAGGAGACAGGTAAGGTGGTCTGGTACTCCCATCTCTTTCAGAATTTGCCACAGTTTGTTGTGATCCACACAATCAAAGGCTTTAGCATAGTCAATGAAGCAGAAATAGACGTTTTTCTGGAATTCTCTTGCTTTCTCCATGATCCAGCGAATGTTGGCGATTTGATCTCTAGTTCCTCTGCCTCTTCTAAACCCCGCTTGTACTTCCGGTAGTTCTCGGTTCACGTACTGCTGAAGCCTAGCTTGTAGGATTTTGAGCTTCACCTTGCTGGCATGTGAAATGAGCGCAATTGTACGGTAGTTTGAACACTCTTTGGCATTGCCCTTCTTTGGAACTGGAATGTAAACTGACCTTTTCCAGTCTTGTGGCCACTGTTGAGTGTTCCAAATTTGTTGGCATACTGAGTGCAGCACTTTAACAGCATCATCTTTTAGGATCTTAAATAGCTCAGCTGGAATACTGTCATCTCCGCTAGCTTTGTTGTTAGTCATGCTTCCTAAGGCCCACTTGACTTCACTCTCTAGGATGTCCGGCTCAAGTTCAGTGACCGCACTATCATGGCTATCAGGGACATTCAGATATTTCCTGTATAGTTCTTCTGTGTATTCTTTCCACCTCTTCTTAATCTCATCTGCTTCTGTTAGGTCCCTGCCTTCTTTGTCCTTTATCATGCCTGTCTTTGCACAAAACGTTCCCTTGAGATCTCCGATTTTCTTGAAGAGATCTCTAGTCTTTCCCATTCTATTGTTTTCTTCGATTTCTTTGCATTGTTCATTTAAGAAGGCCTTCTTGTCTCTCCTTGCTATTCTCTGGAACTCTGCATTCAGTTGGATATATCTTCCCCTTTCTCCCTTGCTTTTCGCTGCCCTTCTTTCCTCAGCTACTTGTAAAGCCTCATCAGACAGCCACTCTGCTTTCTTGCATTTCTTTTTCTTTGGGACGGATTTTGTTGCTGCCTCCTGAACAATGTTACGGACCTCCGTCCATAGTTCCTCAGGCACTCTGTCTATCAGGTCTAATCCCTGAAATCTATTCCTCACCTCCACTGTATATTCATAAGGGATATGATTGAGGTCACACCTGAATGGTTTAGTGGTTTTCCCTACGTTCTTCAATTTAAGCCAGAATTTTGCAAGAAGCAGCTCATGATCTGAGCCACAGTCAGCTCCAGGTCTTGTTTTTACTGACTGTATAGAGCTTCTCCATCTTTGGCTGCAAAGGACATAATCAATCTGATTTCGATATTGACCATCTGGTGATGTCCATGTGTAGAGTCACCTCTTGTGCTGTTGGAAAAGAGTGTTTGCTATGTTCAGCGTGTTGTCTTGGCAAAACTCTATTAGCCTTTGTCCTGCTTCATTTTGTACACCAAGGCCATGCTTGCCTGTCATCCCCGTGATTTCTTGACTTCCTACTTTAGCATTCCAATCCCCTATGTTGAAGAGGACATCTTTTTTTGGTGTTAGTTCTAGAAAGTGTTGTAGGTCTTCATCGAACCGATCAACCTCAGCTTCTTTGGCCTCAGTGGTTGGGGCATAGACTTGAATTACTGTGATGTTGAATGGCTTGCCTTGGATTCGTACTGAGATCATTCTATCATTTTTGAGATTGTATCCCAGTACTGCTTTTCCCACCTTTTTGTTGACTATGAGCGCTACTCCATTTCTTCTCAGGGATTCTTGCCCACAGTAGTAGATATAATGGTCACCTGAATTAAATTCACCCATACTTGTCCAGGAACTATCCGAGGTGCTGAACTAATTTGGGGGGATAGGGCTCAGCACCTTGGATAGCTCCTTTAGCATTCTGGCTGGTTTTGACTGAAACCCAGAATGGATTTACAGCCCTACTGAAAATGGAGCCACCAGCCTCCACTGGTCTCTGACAAATATGTACTTAGCATTGACAGTAAATTACATGGGTGAAGGTTATATGGTTTTATGTGTATCCCAAGCCTATAGCATGCCGGGCTAAGTCTAGGAAAAGGAAATTATGATTTTCTCAAAAATCAGGCAAAAGCATTAGAGAAAATAACTAATGAGGGTGATTTTACAATCTGGGTATTTCTAGAAGTATGTAGGGAGCTGTATAACTCTCTACCCCTAAACTAAGCTAGAAACCAATCACCCCCAATCATGAGCAGTGTCCAAAGGGACCAGATATTTCTTGATTTGGGGACAGGGCACATCCAGATTGGTCCGTGCTTCTGGATTCTCCTGTATATACTACAGGGGCATAAAATCTTATGAAGTTAACCAGGCAAAGATTTTAAGCTATTGCATGCTGTTTGTGCTGTTGAGATCCGATATTGCTGGATTCCTTGTTCTGTTTTTGGATTTGTACTCCAATCCTGAATATGCTGACTCAGAAATATCTTTTCTGATATCTTTGACTGTTTTCAGCAGGGTTTCCCAGCATGAATGTTCGGGATTGCAGCTTTATATGTTCCCAAGCCTTCATACATACCTGAAGGCTAGAAAGATGCATGAAGACATTTTTGGCATCAAAATAAGCACAATTGGTTGCCCTTTCCCCCTTAGATTCCGAATGGATACCTTTACTTATTAGTAATTGCCCATATAAATGTATTTTCACGCTAGCACATTCTGGTTTAGTGTAGTCGTTATTTTCTGCCCATCGCTCAAGATTTGATGGATAGCACTGCATGCAAAGATTTGTTTGTTCTCTGCTGCAATGTGATTGCGCCCTCTGGTGATTTGTACTGTCTACTGCAGGAAAATCAACCACTCTAGAAAGCTAAGCTGTAAAAAAAGCTTGCTGCAGTGCAGCAAAAGTGACCTTACGTGTCATCCTGTGATCTCACTCATGCTGTGATAATCCAGCCTGTATAGATGAACATACTCTAGTCTAGTGCAGATTTTAGAACTCCCTGTTTCTAAACTGCACTCCCACTAATACAAGATCATTTTGTAGATTTTTTTAAAAATCAAGAAGTCATGCAATTATTCTTATGTGGAATTATATCTTCCAAGTGTGTTCTTGTGAAGAGATTTGGAATATTGCTATCCTTATGTAAATATAATCTTGTGTGTTCTGTCTTTGCATCTGCATTATAGAGAATTGGGAACAAAAACACCCATCCGAACATAATATATCAGTAATATGGATTTTCTCATTTGGAGACAGGGAAACTATCCCAACCTTTAAAAGAAGAAGAAAAGAATGGCTTTTGATTCAGTAGATTGATAATCCTTCTACACAAAATTTGGAGAAAATCTTTAAAAAACAATAATTATTCAAAATTTGGAGGTATATCATACTAAAAAAAAAAATCCACCTTTTCTCAGATCTGTATTTACTCTTGTTGAAGCCTTTCAGCATACAGTACAATACAAACCATAATCAGACATACTAAAACAAATGTCAGTGGGTTTAAGTGCATGTAATTTTGTATTGAATTGTGATGGACCTATTATACTTCTAAGTATGTTATTCTTCTCCATACGTAAGAAGCAGCTGTTTATATACAAGGACTGGACAGTGAGACATACGGTACCAGGTGTAAAAAGATCTGTAGTTTTTCCAATAACTATTCCTCAAGTAATACTCAAGTAAATCTAAGGGTGTACAGAAAATAGGAGGGTGAAAGGATATCATACTACTACCCCCTCTGCTGTTTGATTTACAGTATAACACCTTCCTTTCAAAAGAGATTGGCACCTTTTTCTGGGCAGAAAACTGGAAGATTGCAATAGCAGTCACCAGTAGGATGAATAAAACCAAGCGACATATAAAGGGCTGATGTCACACTAATGAATTTTTTTTTTCTTTTTCATATTATTAGTATCACAAGTTGCCTCTATTGGCTTTTAAAATAGAATTTCAATTGTAGGAAAATGCCTTTGTCAGTTAATAGAGAAGTCCTGGTTTCCAGTTATGTGTACTGAGTTAGGAGGCTTGGGAAGGTTCACTTATTTTTGTAGACAGACATTAAAGCAGCTGATCTGTGCATTTCCATAACACTCAAAAGGAAAAACCCACTGTCTCAACAAGCAGTGTACGTTCACAACATCTTTCATATCTTTGCTTGGATGTATTTTGGGATTATCCCTCTAACAAGAGCTGGCCCAAGGCATTTTACTGACTGAGGCAAAGGATAAGATGGCACCCACTCCCATTCCATATACAAAGGCTGACTCTTTCTTTGACATTGTCATCTTCCCCACACCTAAAAGCAGCAGGCTAGCTTAAGGGGCGTAAGGCAGGCCATGTGGCTCACAGCTCTCTCCTCTAACCCTTTGCTGCCACCTCCCAGCATCTGCTGACTGAGGCAACAGGCTCACTCTGCCTAATGGTAGGGCTGGCCCTGCCTATAACTAGAAAAGGTGAGGCTTAATATTGCTTTAAGTCACAACCAAGATATTATTCAGAAGTCAATAGCTTTTCAAAGAGAGACTTTGACCTGAATGGTAGTTGACCTCTTTGAATCAAATCTAATTACAGAATCTGGCCTCTTTATACAATCAAGGCTAGAGCTGAAACAAATGTCTGAACCGGGGGGGAAGGGACCTGTGGCACCCCATATGTTGTTGGACTCCAACTCCATCAGCCCCAGCCAGCATAGACAATGGCCAGGGAGGATGGGAACTGGAGTCCAACAATATCTGGAATGCCACAGGTTCCCCACCCCTGGTCTGAACGCTCAAGGCAATTCTCTTAATTATAATTTGCTTTCAAACATGTGATTGTAAGCTCTTCTCTTTTTTAATGTTTTCAACATTCCTGACATGGATCCTTGTGCTTGAAATTCATCAACAAGACTTAGGTTGTAATCCTGTACACACTTACCTGGGAGAAAGTCCCATTAATCTTAGTGGAACTTACATCTGAGTAGACATGCAAAGGATTGTACTATTAAGATATAAGACTTTTAAAAGTATGTCCTGAAATTTATTATTTATATAAAATATTTCTTGACCACCTTTCAGGGCAGTTGTCCTCCCGAGGCAGCATTCAGCAATAAAACACATAAAACCAATACGATATTAAAAGTGATAAGAACACCAATAAAAACAGCGACAAGAGCAATTATATCAGGAGAAGGCCAGAGTAAAATAATATGTTTTCAAGGCCTTCTTAAAAGCCTGCAATGATGAACCATGCTGGATGCCCAATGGCAACTCATTCCAGGGGTGTAGGGCCACTGCAGAAAAGGCCCTCTCATGTGTGGTCACCCACCTAACTTCTCTCACAGGTGGGCAAATAGGAAAGGTCTCTCTTGCTAATCTTAAGCTTATGGGCAGGCTCTTATGGGTGAAGGCAGTCCTTCTGAAAGTGCTTTAACAAGTTTCCAAATAAAATCTGAAATGTTTAAAGGCTAACTCTGGAATTTCCCAGTGTTGGGTTTTTCACAAAATGCCCTTCCATCTCTAGTCAAGACCCCAAAACGTATTATCTCATTTCATATTCACAATTCTGCAATTTGTAACATAATTATTCCTGATATTTAATTTTCAAGGAATTGCTGTATGTGTTTTAGATATGTGTACACATTTTTAAAATGCAAAAACAAGGATGGCCACGCTTCCAGAATTAGGACTCATGTGCCTTTAACAGTTCTGTTGATAACAGAGTTTTTGCAGCGGCTTTGAAATCCCCTCACAGATTTTCAAGAGTAGATTGCCACACTAGTTACTTATCAGAAAACAATGTATATCTTAATATTACCTCCTGTGGGCATAAAATAGAAAAGCATGGTATAAATGTACAAAAATAAAATAATCTTCCAAGTGGACTTTCAGTTTCATTTCCAGATTTGCAATTGGTAAATATAATTTCCAAATTACCTTCAAATGTACATGCCTTGCAACCAAAATGTACAGAAAAATGTTTTATTCAGTGAATTTCTATTTTTGTTATTATAATATTTTATTGTTCAAAGATACTAAGTAGGCAACCAGCTTATTAAATATAATATAACTACAATATAAAATAACTAATCATGGAGCCACAAATTGGTGGTTAATAGTTTACAGATAATTTACAACAGAATATTGGAAGCCTTAAATTGCATTGTAGCAATAACCACAGAATTCGGGGGGGGGGACTCAAATGCCCCACTTTCTTGTCTGCACCTGCATTTGAAGGTATAGACCCATTCTGTGGGCTTTTGGATAGGCACAAGAAATTGACAGTGGTCCTGCCCCACAAGGACTTTAGTGCATCCTGCCAGTGCCTTATAAAGGTTTCCCCTTTCAACTAAGCAGCAGCATTATGACTCCTCCTGATAATCCAGGGCAGGCAATGGATCCCTTGCAACATGGCTGAGAGGTCTAAGACTATCTTATGCTTTTGCAGAGCATATGCAGCAGAGCATAGGGTCAAGATCAGCCCCATTGGGGAAAAAGGCTATAATCCTATGCCCATTTGCTTGTAAGAAAACCCCATTGAATACAGTGAAACTTACTTCTGCATAAAAGATGCATAGGACTAGGTTTCATATCAGCTTAAATCCAAGAATTTCAGAATTGCTGCCTTGTTGATCTTGTTGTTCCTATATTAATCAAGCAACATCCAAATTCTGAATTGGAAACACAGCAGCCCAAGACAAATTAGACTCATCAATGGAAAGGAAGAGTCAAATGTGATTAATGTTGAGAGGAAGACTGACTATTTCTCTTCGAGAAGATATAAATGCTTAATTAAATTTTAGATGCTCAAATGAAATATACGTTTGTTTGTTCATTGTTATTCCATTATTCCTCAAGAGTTTTAGCCCAGAACTTTACTCTTATGATTTGTTGTCTTTTGTCAGATTCCTGCATCATTGGTGACCACCCCAAATTACAAATAAAGAACTCTACTTTCTGTATGAGTGCCTATCCAAACTTGACAATGGTAAACTACACCAGCCATGTCGTCAACAAAACTTTTGTCAGTGGCAGTGAAGAGTACTTCAAGTAAGATTTTAAAAATCATTTGTAACAATTAGTTTAAAAAGAAATCTAAGCATGGATGTCACTGGGTAACAGATGAAATGGTGTTTGTATGTATGTATGTATGTATATAGTATATGTGTGTGTGTGTGTATATATATATATATATATATGTGTGTGTGTGTGTGTGTGTGTGTGTGTATTTGAAGATTTTTCAGTTACAAAAGAGCAACATATTTACTAATGTTTCAGTAACCAACATTACATTAAACACTCATTTCAAACATAACCACCCATTTTCACCTACATACTCTCTTCTCAAAGTCACCAGAGATCAAATTAATTGAAAGTATAACACACAATATAGTGTTAACTGAACAGAAAACTGTACCTGTATTTTCTATATGCCATTTCTGCTAGTATTCATTGGTTGAGTGTCTTTGCCATTAATTTAGACACATATTCAGACTTCACTAGTGAGTTGATTACTGCTATGTAGACAAAAGTAATTTGATGTCATGTTGAACATGTACTGGAAAAACAGTACATAGTTTTGGCATTCAGGAAGCAGACATGGAGTTCAATGATTTGCATGTGAACTTTGGATCCGGGTTGAAGTCCTATCAAGTCATCTTTCAGTCTCAGTTCCCTAAAGCTGCCATGACGTGGTGGACTAGAGATGTAAAAACTTTTTTTAAGGGTAAGGGTAATGCAGTCTTCACTACTGTTTCCCTCATGGGCTTATTTATAATGTGTGTGTAGGTATTTATTTATTTACTTTGGGTGCAATCCTATGGGTTGCACCCTCCATGATCGTAAGCCCCCCACATTAGAGGTTTATGATCATCCAATGCAGGGCGGGAAGAGTGGCGGAGACAATCTTTGCCTCCCCATCCTCCTGCCCTGCATTTTTTGCTAGACGGTGTTTTTTTTTTGCCCATCTCTCAGTTACCTCAAAGTGTCTTGCAAAGATATCATGATGTGCTACTTAGGGTTTTAACTATATTTACTACTGGGGCAGATTGCAAAAGACTCACTCTGAAACACTTGGTGAGGATGCAACAGGGGTGTCAAGAAATGACTGCTTCTTCGCCGCGGTCACCACCACTGAGTAGGCTCAGTAATAATGAGCTCTTATTTTTGTTTGAGCAGACCTTCACAAAACTTCCTCCTCTTTCATTCTAGCTGTCTCCCATCCTGCTTCATTGTCCTCAGCTCAAGTGAATAGTAAGGAGCTGAACGGCTCTGCTCAGCTTGAAGTGATTGTGCTAATCACCTGAGTCATCTCTGCATTGCAGAGCAAGCAGAGTTTTGAGAGAAGTCCCATATATACCAGCTGGAAGATCCCCCAGAGCCCTCTGGAATGCAGCAGATCCTCAAGAGGTGGGCTGTGGACCAGATTTTAATAGGTCCCCTACACATGCAAAGGGAGACAGTTGCTCTAAGTTAAACCTTAGCCAGAAGTGACCCGACTATGACAAGGAAATAGGTGTTTCAAAACCCCATTTCCTGTCACCATCCTCCTGATGAGAAAGTGACTTATGCAAGGCCACAGTTCATTCATGTCACATTTATTTATGAATGACATTTATTATCACTTTTCATTATAAAATACTCCTAAACTTAGGATTTGAACCCGCATGTTTCAGATCAAACTCCTTCCTTGACCACACTGGCTGTCAATTGTGATTTGCTTCATAGGTACAATCCACATTTCTCTGAAGGTAATAGCAAATATCTAATTGACTTTAATTGGTATGAAGTGCATCCTTTAAAAAAGAAATCGTAATGCGAATGTAAAAGATGAATGCTGAAGTACATGCTCTCTCTCCATCTCTCTCTCTTTCTCTTAATACAAAATCATATACTGGAGGAACGTAGCCTGCAATGACTCACGCTGACATTTTGACTCTCAGGTACTTTGTGCTGAAGATTTCTGCAGGGATTGAATATCCTGGTGAAATTCGGTGGCCTTTGGCACTGGCTCTCTTTCTGGCTTGGGCAATTGTCTATGCCTCCCTGGCTAAAGGAATAAAGACATCAGGAAAAGTAAGAGAATGTCTTTCTTTAGACCAGGGGTGGGCAACCTTGGGCCGAGGGGCCAAATCTGGCCCTCCGGGGGTCCACAGATGACCATGCCCACTTCCCTTGGCCCCACCCCTTCCCCCTAACCACTGATCATTTAGTGGTTTCCTGGCTTCTGTTCAGTTTTTCCACCTTCTAAAAAGTTGAAAACCTTTCCTAAGGGTTTGTTACTGTCAGTAAAAGCTTTAAATTACAATATGCTGGAATTTTTTTTTTTGGTCATTTTGGCCCCATGCTTTTGTCTTTGTCCCCCCGCTCCCCAGAACGTGGCACCTGACAGCATCACCAAAATTGAATTTGGCCCTTGGGCTGAAAGAGGTTCCCCACCCCTGCTTTAAACTATTCTTAGTCATAACTCAGGAATTATGTATTGTATTACTGAATACCTAAATATTCTTGGAATATTTAGACTGCAATCCTATACATACTTACCTGGGACTAAGTCCATTGAACTGAGTGGGACTTACATCTGAGTAGATGTGGATAGGATTGCACTGTTAATAGCTTGTTGAGGAATGTGATGGCAGGATGGTACTTGTCAGTTTGCATGGTAGCTCAAGAAAAGTTGTTGAGATAAACATTTTTCATTTTCAAATATTAATATGCATATTTGTTAAGTTTTTAGGCACAGCCCATTTTTCATATGTGGGCCTCTTCTGGCATGCTTTCTATATTCCCTGTGCTGTCAGGATGAAGAATATTGGATGGCGTTCCAAAAGGCTAACACAAATGTGCTGTGTATGATTACTTTATTCAGTGATTAAAAAAACACAACCCCTACTGGTTTAAGACCAGAGTTAAGCAATCTCACATTGGCTTAAGTGCCACAAAGTCAGGAAATTGGAAGTGAAGACATCCTCAGTAATAATGTTTTGTGATGCTTACAACTTAGCCTCCATGCACTCACACGTTTCCTTGGTCTTTCTGGCCCAAATCCAAATGGGGAGGATGAAGTGCCTGGGACCAGCAAAATGACCCACATTGTCTGGTCCTGTCTTGCTTTATGTTTTGCTTTATGTGTTGCAGTCCAATTTGGAGGGCACCAGGTTGGGGAAGGCTGGTTTAACCTCTCCTGCCAACTACTTATATAAACCACAGACAGGCATGGGAGGATTCCTTTAGCAATACGGTAAAGCTCAGATGCTTCATAATGTCAGACATAAAGATTCTAAAATCCTGGGTAGTTTCCATGGATAGAAGAAGCTGCCCTTTGCAGACAGTCACCTTCCATGTGTGGAGAGTAACAAAAATAGCGAGGGTGGAGCTAGCAGACACATTCCTGCTTCCCTGCCCTTCCATGTAGGCTTACCTGTGAGCAGAATGACTGAACAGGGCTAGACTCTCACAACCATCTTAATAAGTGTAACTTGTATGTTGAACACACATTTAGTATAATTTATGAAAACCCCTAGTGTGAGACATGATCCTTGCATGGCCTTTTCCTACCACATAGAAATGAACAGCAAAGACTGGGGTCTTCACACTGTCTTTCTACCTTTGGAAAGTCAGCAAATGGTCCCAGTCCCCATATTTCATTTACCTACCATGTGGAAGGGAAGGTCGGGGCCCTTGTGATGCATTTCTGCTTTCAGAAAGGTGTTGTGCATTCTAGCACACACACCCCACTCCCTGAGGATCAACTACATGTTACTTTTCTGAAATCATGCAGACAGTGCTCAAATCCTTGAGCGTTGTGCTGTCTGCAGAGTTGCTAACCACTGTAATGGCAACCCTTGCAGATGGAGGCTTTTAAATGTTCCCTTTACCAATGGAGGAGCAACTGTGGAAGCAGAAGCAATCACATCAGTCAGTATACCTCAGAAGGACTCTTAGAGGATTGCTATTCTAAATAAGTGCCTGCTGTTCCCAGTAACAGATCACTCCATTGTACAAAAAAATTTAGATTGATTTTCATGAATTCTACACTGATTTAATTATACTTGACTACATTGGGAGTCAAGGGCCCTGTTTCCACGACACTGGAAAGAGAAGAGAAGAGTGGCTCACCCGTATTTTTGTAGGAGCTGCTTTTGGTCTGGGCAGGGCTCCACGAGGGTGTACATTGCACCATTCTAAGTGGCTTCACATAACTTACTTGCAGGTGGGGTGGGGGTTGGAGTGAACGTCATCTAAATGGCAGGGGCTGCTCAACCAATAAGAGAGGCTGCCCTGCCCCCCTGCTCCGGGCTCCGAAATGAAGGTGTAAAGTAGTTACTTCCCCTTGTGTACATTTGTAAGACAAGCCTCCCAACGAGCCCCAAGCCTCTTTGAGCGCAATGGGTATTACTTCTGAGTAGACACACATATGCTTGTGCTGGGAAAGAACTGGGGGTAGAACACAGGGATGGGAAACCATCCCCCTTTCTAACCAGACCGGTACTGCACAGGATCTCTACAACGAAGCTGTGAATTAGTTACTTCCTAAGGCAATAAAGAAAACAATGGAGAATTGGAGCCTCGAGATCGTGCTTAACTGCCCTTAGGGAATTGGGCTTTAAACTGTGCCATGTCAATTGAGGGGGATCTCTGTAAGTACTGATCTGGGCATTCATAGGGCAGGCCTCATTGACCACATGGGGAGTTACTTCTGAGGAGACACTAACTGGTTTGTGCAGGGACAGGAAACACACAAGAAACACCCCTTGACCAGGGTCACGGTGAAAGGCACACTCCTGGGCAGGGCTAGCACACCCGAGGTCAAAGTGGGGGTTGGGGCACACAGCAACTATACCAGGGAGAACCCGACTTGAGGAAAAGAACCAGACTTTAAGCAGTTTCAAGAAATCCATTTTTTTCCCTCATGAGCTCTGGGGTGGCTGCTGGATGGCCACAACGTCATGTATCCCTCATGACCTCAACATGCAGCCAGCTCATAGTAAATCGCTGGTGGAAACACCCCCAAGGTGTGATTGTGACTACATTGGTAGTCAGGCATAAGACTGGGATATGCTTTTTATGTTTTTATCCTCAAGGATTTCACTCTTAAATAAGCAAATGCTAGATATACATACAGTTATTGTTCATGTTACATATCTCAAAGACTTGCTGTTTTACTTCTTGTAGTTCTGCACAGATAGCAACGTTTTAGACAATGATCCTGTTATCTCAGTAGGTTTCTCAGATTTTCATTGGCCAGTATCACTGGCTCTGTGTAATTATTTGAAATTATTTGTTGTAGACAGTGAGGAAATGATGTTACTTCTATGATTAAACCATATGAATAATTGTTTGTCTCTGTGTGGTCTCTTTAGGTGGTGTACTTTACTGCTACTTTCCCTTATGTAGTGCTTATCATCTTACTCATCAGAGGAGTAACTCTGCCTGGAGCTGGTGCTGGAATGTGGTACTTCATCACACCTAAGTGGGAGAAACTAAGTGATGCTATGGTGGGCTTATTATTCCAGTTATAACACTAATAGGGTGAATAACTCATACAGTTTTATTATTTGCTGTGTGTTAAAAAGCATACATTACAGATACAATTTCAACTGTATGCAACCTTGTGAATGTGTGTTCTTAGTATGCTTAGATTTTAATAAGATTAGTCTGTGTCTCCTTTGGTACATTGCTCCATTTGTTTTGGTAGCAACAACTACGCATGCAAGGAGGTACAACATAGCACTACAAATACGGGATTATTCCCAAGCTAGGTCTGCACCGTATCTATTTTCTGTGCTGGAGGGAATGGAGGATCTCACTCCCAGAAAGCAAAAACAACAAAGGGTCTTGTGGCACCTTAAAGACTAACTAATTTATTATGACATAAGCTTTTGCGGACTACAGTCCACTTCATCAGATGAGTACACATAGTGATCAGCTCACCAACTCAAGGATGTCTGTTTTATCATCCAGCAACTGTTTTGTGAAGGCCCAGTGTACATATGGCAATTATCACTGTCTGCACTTCCTGCATTTTAGTTCTCCCTAATTTCACTGTTTACAATTTCCACTGCCCCAGAACTGTGTGTGAGTGTGTGTGTGTGTGTGCGCGCGTGCGCGCACACACACACACACACACACACACACGGAACTCAGGAAATCATTTCATGCATCTGATAAGTGGACTGTAGTCTACTAAAGTTTATGCCATAATAAATTTGTTAGTCTTTAAGGTGCCACAAGATTATTCACTGTTTTTGCTGCAAAAGACACCCAGTATAGTGCTCACCTGATTGCTTGTCGGGTTCTAGTGCAAATCTCTCCCTAACCAGTGGTGTCTGTATTACATCAGAACTGCCTGGCTAGTTCAGACCAATGTTCCAGTATTATGGTTCTAAATATATATATATATATATATATATATATATATATATATAATTTCTATACTGATCAATAGCTGAAGCTCTCTCAATAGCAAACTATCTTCCCTGAATTTGACTAATCCTTTTTTAAAAGGCACCAAGGCTAGTGTCCATTATCACATTTTGTAGTAGTAAGGTAATTACCGCATTGTGTGAAGAAGTACTTCCTTATGTCAGTATGTGCAACTTACATTATGCAAACAAGAAAGAGGGAGGGGTTAAGAACAGAAATAAGTCATGGTACAACCTTTTATGGCATAGCCCTTACAACATGGCTTACATAAAATAGTCATAAAACAACATTAGATACGATCCAAACCCTTTTTTTTAGAACAACAGCAGAATAAAAGCCAATAGACTGGCTAGGATCAGTCTCTAAAGAAATCCACATAGAACAGTTTTAAAACAATTTCAGACCAGCAGCAACATAAGACTGTTTCAAAAAGATACCTGAATCAAATGGTTTTTTTTAAAATCTGTGTGAAGGCCTGTACTGTTAGGGCCATATGTAAAATAGTTAGAAAGGAATTCCACAATTGGGGAAGAGATGCAGTGCACAGCTTTTTCTGTGGGTGAGTACTTTGGGAGGTGAGGTGAAGCTTTGTATGAATCCAATTAGGGTGGGTTTTTTTAGTATAACTCTTCTCTTGTGGCACACTGTTTGGGTATTGCTGCCCTAGTCCAACCTGATACACCAAGGTTACAATCTTAAGCAGAGTCCCAGAGACTTTCTACACAAGACTTTTATTGTGTACTCGTAATTCCTAAGTTATGGTAGTTTGTGGGCCCATTACATGACATAGTCATCCTCCAGGGCCTCTCCTGTGCTTAGCAACAATTACAAGTTCATTGCTCCAAAATCTGTTCTAGATGTGGAGCGGGTTAAAAATATTGCAAATAGAAAATTAACAATTCTTGCAAGTTTTTTTTTCCCTAACGAGGAAAGTCTAGTATTCTTTCTGAATGGCATTATAGAAACCTGGTGTGTTTGTGCAATTTCACTGTACTACAGCACCACCTAGTGGTTGTGTAATGGAACATATAGAAAGGCAGAGAAAGAAAAAGACACAGGTAAAGGAGCCGACTGTAATCCCTCAAAGAATCCGGAAGCAAGAAGCCTTGGTAAAGGTGCAGGTTAAAAGCCTCATGTGGAAAAGCCTCCAGAGCAATAAGGGGTTAAATAAGTTCCAGTTACTATGCATAGGAGTGAGATGTTATTTCCCTATAGCTATCAGAGTTTAGAGTACATTAATGCAGTTCTGTGCATTTGCACAGAAAATGTGCATTTTCAGTGGTATGCAGTCACCAATGTTACCTTTTAAAAGATAGTAGAAAAGCAGGTCAGGAGGAGCTGGGATGGGTCAGAAAATACTTTACTGAAGGAGCAGGTCTCAAGGAAAAGCTTAGAGGAGGAAATGAAAGCAGCTAGAGACACACAGGGGAATGAGATGGAGGCAGGGATGTGCACTTAAAAGACAAGATAAGGAGCTGAAATATAGCTAGAAGAGTTCTGGTTCTGATTAGACCTAATCAGTAGCACATGCTGTACCTGTGAAAGAAGTCCATAAGATCTGTAATACGGTGGATACTTGTTATGTCACTGTGGATATTTTACAAACTATCTTGTGTAGATGGGACAAATGTTTCCTAAGCTCAAAACTATGGAATTTTGCCTTCAGTTTATTCTGTCTGTAAATGTCCCCATTTACAGCTACAAATTAAAGCTACAATTTAATTTAATTTAATGTATGGGCATTCAAATAATATAAATTAAATAATTTAGAATCACTGGATTGATGTATACATGGATGACACAATATGCTGCTGTCAGCATTCAATCTGATTCAAAGTCTGTGCTCTTATGCACACAAGACATTCCTGTGCATTAATTTTTAAGTGATTTGACCAAACCACTCCACATACACATGCATGAATTGTCACTTCATATTGAAATGTAATGGGGAATCTTTGCAGATGGAACAGCTTTGTGTGTGCATCAGATAATTCAGCAACTGCTAGATCAGAGTTTCATGGTTTGCTCTTGGTTACAGGCTGCTGAATTGGTTAGTTAGGCATTCATTTAGTTGTGTACCTTTGTGCAGCCTAATTCTAAACAGAAGCTACAGAGACTGAAAGAAAATTAAAATCTACTTGGGTTATTGCTATCGACCACTAGTATCAGGTCAGAAATAGGTAGATACTCTCATTGGTGTTGTTATCCATGTCCGGGTAACATCTGGATTAGACTACTGTAATGAGTTGCATGTGGAGCTGCCTTTGAAGATGACTTGGAAACTTCAATGGGTCCAAAATATGGCAGTTAGATTACTGACTGGAACTGGCTATGTGGAATGTATCTCAGCATCTCTATTTCTGTATATCTGGGGGTACGATTCAAAGTACTAGCTTTGGCTGTAACATAACTTCATGGTTTGAAGCCTGAGTATCTAAAGGACTTTCTTCCTCCCTATGAACCTTTCCGATTGTTAAGATAATCTTTATAGACCCTTCTCTGGTTACTCCTGCGTTTGGAAGTTAGGCAAGTGGTGACCAGCTGTGAAAGTTCTTCCCCAGAGAAGTTTGCCTGGAACCCATCCTGATGTGTTTTAGGCACTGGGTTTAAAAAGCAGTTGTACTGTATTGTTATACTGTGGTTTTAATGCTTTATATATTTTATATTGTTTTATTGTGTGCTCTGTGGTTTTAATTTTTGTGAACTGCCCAGAGAGCTTCGGCTATTGGGCGGTATAGAAATGAAATGAATAAATAAAAAAATAAAAAAATAAAAAAATAAAAAAATTAAGCAGTTTTACTTGCTTGAGCTTTGAATTAATTTTGATATTGATGTTTTATCTGTTTTATGTAGTCGTATAGATTTATTTTTCTTATTGATTTATTAACATACTGCATTTTTGTATTGCATGATTGTTTCAGTGATGTTTTTATATTATTTTATTTCAAAGCTGCACTGGGAATTGTTTGTTCAAATTAAAAGGCAAGATAAAAATACCTGAAATAAATAAACACTTTTATTTGGAAGTAAAATTAATTAACCCCAGGGTAAATGCTATTTAACTGTAACTTGTATAAGCATAGGAAGTAATATATATCCCCAAATTGGACAGATGCCTCCATTTTGAAAAGATATGAATAGCATTAATACAATCTTTGCTTTTCTTGTAATTTTAAGACTTCCCAATGAGTTGGATTTGCACTCAGACCAATGTTTAACAATAACAGCCAAAATAATTTCACTTTGGCTTTGCCCACTGCCAACAGTCCCATAAGGGAATGAGGCTTTTGACAGGAAAAAGGTTGCCCACCCCTGCTAGAATATATGGATACCAGGGCTTGATCAGCGGTCACCATTTATCAGGGCTAGAATATCTCACTTATCAGTGCTGGCTGAAGACATTTTGCTGTTTGAAGAGAAGCACTCCTGCTAGATCCAATATTCTAAAAAGCCTCAGTACCACCACTCAAAAATCAGTTCCTGCCTTTAGCTGTTCACCTAAATTTTTCTGTGCCTGCTCCACCCTGCTGTATGGTTTGGCTGGCTAACCATGCCAAATGTATGAATTACAGTTTGTTGAAGCCGACGGTAATTTTCTCCAATTGATTTTTTTTTTAGGTGTGGAAAGATGCTGCCACTCAAATATTTTTCTCTTTGTCTGCTGCATGGGGTGGCCTGATCACTCTGTCTTCCTATAACAAATTTCATAACAACCTATACAGGTAAGTAGTATTAATTCAGCAAAACCAATGACTGCAGTGATTGAGTGACAAAGTTGATTTCAGAAATACATGGAACTAGGGATGTAAGGGTCTTCTATAATCTACTCCATTTGTGTTTTCTGGATTGTCAGGCGCTATCCACTCTGTCGTCTGCTCATTGACAGATGTGGATTTTTTCCCCTTCTGGAAAAGTACACAAAAAAATCAGTCAGAAGTTATGGAACTTTCATTGGTATGTAACATGTTGCATACTTTTCTGAGGTCAGCGTAGAGCATACCAAAAAAGAAAGAAAAAGATTGTTTAACCTCACAGGCTGAAGAGAGATCAAAGATGAGCTTTCCCCCCCTTTTTCTTACACAAAAACAGCATGTACATTACTGTAGTTTTACACAATTTTGTATGACCAAAGTTACATACAGTTCCAGAAAGTTTAAAAAAAAAATGGTCTGCAAGTCTGTTTGACTCCGAAAAGCTGGTCCTCTACAGATTCATAGAAATCCAGTGTCATTTTAATCTATTGTAGATTTTGCCAACATCCCTACCTGGAACTAATGTAGGCACTTACCAGTTAGAGTGTTTATGTTTAAAAAAACATAATTAGAGTTATCATTGGACCCAAATTATTCAAGACAGTCAGACCATAGAAAGAAGCCAACTGGATAATTTGTCCCAATTTGTACGGACGTGATAAACCCAATTAGTAATAGAATGAGAACTAATCTCCGCAGTCAAAGCCATCACATAGTACCATTAATTCAAATGGTGGAGAGAAAATTACATGCTACTTGATGTTTGGGGTGACGGGGAATAACTTCTTGTACATAGAATTTTAGCATTGTAACATAAAGTTGGTGTGTCCCTCATGTATCCTAAAAGGCAGCTCATAGTGGAAGTAGTATCTGTGGAGAGGCTAGGGATGGCAGAGAATTCCGCCACGGATCTCGGTGAGGCCGAATGCCAGTGCATTCGGCCCCCCAAACTCTGTGGTGGAATGGCCTGCCACCCCCCGCCCCCCCGTGGATCCCCCCTGGGACGAGACGTACCTGGGGCGGATCTTCCGGGTGGCAGCAGCTGCAGTGGCCGGTCTTCTGACCGGCTGCCGCCGCCGCCACCACCATTTCCAGTGTTAAAAAAAAAAAAAAGGACGTGATAGGCTACGTAAAGATTTACGTAGCCTATCATGGCTAGGTTAAAAAAAAACGATGTGATAGGCTACGTAAATCTTTACGTAGCCTATCACGTCTGACTTTAAAACAACAACAACACGCATGTACAAAAATGGTGGCGGCTATGGCAGCCACCATTTGCATTCCTTATTTTGGCCTGCCTTAGTCTACGTAAATATTTACGTAGACTAAGACGGGCCAAAATAAGGAATGCAAATGGTGGCGGCCGTAGCCGCCGCCATTTGCGTGCGCGCGTTTTTGTTGTTTTTTTAAAGTCAGACGTGATAGGCTACGTAAAGATTTACGTAGCCTATCACGGCTGACTACAGGGACGCAAACGGTGGTGGCTATGGCCGCCGCCATTTGCGTCCCTGTTAGCCAGCGGCTGGATGTCTGGCTGCTGGTGGAGCCGGCCGGTGGCTCTGTGGAATCCCTGTGGAGCGGAGCTGGCTGGCCAGGATTCTGGGGGGGAGGCGCAGAGCGCCTCCCCCCCAGTGAGGATTCCGGAGGGAGGGACGGAGTGCCTCCCCCCCCCAGCGGAACCCAGCGGAGCCAGGTAAGGCCAATTTCATACATCCCTAGGAGAGGCAGGCCCTGAAGGCCAAGGAGAGTTCTGAAAATAAGAAAGTCTGTCAGGAAGAAGCCACAGGCAGGGAGTTTTTGAAGTTGTATAGCATTCTGTATGTAACCACCCTCATAATCTTAAGTGGTACAGTCCAGGAAAGCCTGCACCGCATGCATATTTCTGAACATGTTGGACCTGAAAGTTTTGCTTGGCTTAACTGTGGCTGATTCTGTGGCTACTAAAACTATGGCATCATTTTTCATCATCAAGCAGCCTAATCCTAAAACACAGTTGACTTCAGGTATAGAAACAGTCTATCATCTGTGATTTAGGGCCTCAAACCCATTACACTCATGGGGTTGGTGTGTCCTACTTCCTGTTGAATGCTTGCCCTAATTAAAAACAGGCCAGGTTGAAAAGCAATCTAGGGAATTGTCAAGAACCAGGGATAGCAGCCTGAAATACAGCACAAGCCTAATCTCTGTTGAAGAAAGCCTTGAGATTTAGAAATAGGTCAGAATCCAACGGTGATAAGCACTCTGTATTAGCAAAGGTAATCTGCAGTTTCCACTGCTACTATTGCTATATCACTAGCAAGGTGATTATTCCTGCAGTTGCATTAACACCAAGTTCAGATTAAGAAAAATTCTCCAAGGTCCTAAAGACAGAAAATTTGATTAAAATTGATAATTTCCTATGGAGCTCGGAAGAAACAGACAGATTGGGCCTCTTTTTTTCCTTCTCCCTCCCTCTCATGAATTTATGTTAATTCCATTTTTGTTTTTCTTTATTTAATACATTTCTCCTTCACCTGTTTCACTATTGGAAAGCTTAAAAAATAAGTCAAATCAACAAACTCAACAACAGGAAGAAATAATATGTGCACAAGAGGGAGATTTGGGAAGCGAGATACAAATGAAAATGTGTTTGATGTTTTTTCTGCAGTAGTTGCTGTTGCTGAAAAGATATGACTGTGTTCAGTTTTAAGTTTTTGTGGCTCTGTCCCATTTTTTCTAGGTGCACATATTACTTCTTTCAATCTGGGCTACAGTGAGAGCAAAACTAGACGCAATGCTAATCGTGTAGCTGAGGCTTGTTTTGTTTTTCTACTGTTAGTGTAAGTATAGGAAAGGAAAGGAAAGGAACGGATCCTCCTGTGCAAGCACCGAGTCATTGCTGACTCCTAGAGGGACACCGCTTACGCTGGCATTTTCATGGCAGACTATAGCGGGGTGGTTTGCCATTGCCTTCCCCAGTCATGACGACCTTTCCCCCAGCAAACTGGGTACTCATTTTACCGACCTCGGAAGGATGGAAGGCTGAGTCGACTATCTGCTCCTTCTTAGCTGCTGTTCTCTTTTATCTCTTTTATATTCTTTTAAACTGTTGTATATTTTATATCTTAATATTTTAATATGTGCCTGGGAGGACTATTGGACAACTCAGGGGGTGGGGGAGGTGCCACCATAACTGTGGTCACGGGCAGGGGGAGGTATGGCGTTGGGGGATTAACAGGCCAGCTGAGGAGAAGAGGGGCTAGACACCTTACAGCTGTCCCCTCTTCTGGTTCTTCCCCCAACCTGATGGTTCCTGGCAGCCTTACCAGTCTGCCCTCGGGTCTGGTGGTGCTGCTGCTGAATGCCAGATCGGCCCAAAATAAGACCTCCCTCATCCATGATTTGATTGTGGATGAGGGGGCTGACCTGGCATGTATTACTGAGACCTGGGTGGGGGAACTGGGAGGGGTCACTCTCTCCCAGCTGTGCCCTCCTGGGTACTCAGTGCAGCACCAACACCGACTTGAGGGTCGGGGAGGGGGGGTTGCCGTGGTCTATAGGAATTCAATCTCCCTCTCCAGGCTTCCTGCTCATTCGAGTGCAGATCTTGAGTGTCTGTACCTTGTGTTGGGTACCCGGGACAGATTAGGGATTCTGTTGGTGTACCGCCCACCCCGCTGCCCATCGGACTCCCTGCCTGAGCTGACGGAGGTGGTCTCGGACTTGGTGTTGAGGACCCCCAGGATGATGGTCCTGGGGGATCTCAACTTCCATGCCGAGGCCGCTGTATCCGGGGCGGCTCAGGACTTCATGGCCGCCATGACGACCATGGGGCTGTCCCAACATGTCATCGGCCCAACGCATATAAAAGGACACATGCTTGATCTGGTTTTCTCAACTGGGCAGGAGGATGGTGATCTGAAAGTAGAGGAATTAACATCTGTCCCTTTGTCATGGTCAGATCACTTCCTGCTGAGGTTTAGACTTCTGGCGGCCTTTCCCCTCTGCAAGGGTGGGGGACCTATTAAAATGGTCCACCTGCGGAGATTAATGGATTCCGATGGATTCCAGAGGGCTCTGGGGGATTTTCCTGCTGGTATGGCTGGTGCTCCTGTCGAAGCCCAGGTCGCTCTGTGGAAGGCAGAGATGACTCGGGCGGTTGACACGATCGCACCCAAGCGCCCTCTCCCTCTGAGCAGAGCCCGGCCAGCTCCTTGATATACACCTGAGCTGAGGGCAATGAAGCAAGAGGGGAGACGGCTAGAACGCAGGTGGAGGAAAACTTGTGCTGAGTCTGACCGAACACAGGTAAGAGCCCACTATCGAGCCTACTCTGTGGCGGTGAGGGTGGCAAAGAGGCAGTTCTTTTCCATCAGCATTGCATCTTCTCAGTGTCGCCCGGCGGAGCTTTTCCGAGTGGTTCGTGGCCTGTTACATTCTGGGCCAGGGAGAGAGACGGTGGAACCCTCGGTAGCACGCTGTGACGAGTTTACGCGGCACTTTGAGGATAAAGTCACTCAGATTCGTCATGAATTGGACACCACGATTAATGCAGTTCCATTGGTAGAAGCGTTCAGAGCACCGTCTGGTCCAGTTTTATTGGATGAGTTTCAGTTACTGAGGCCTGAGGATGCGGACAAGGTGCTTGGCCAAGTCCGATCAACCACTTGTGTGCTTGACCCTTGCCCTTCATGGCTTATTAAATCAAACAAGGAGGGGTTGTCTGGCTGGGTCCAGGAGGTTGTAAATTCCTCCTTGAGAGAGGGAGTGGTGCCTGCCGCTTTAAAAGAGGCAGTAATTAGACCACTCCTGAAAAAGCCTAACCTGGACCCAGAGGATGTTAACAATTATAGGCCAGTGGCCAACATCCCCTTCCTGGGCAAGGTGCTTGAGCGGGTGGTTGTAGGACAGCTCCAGGCACTCTTGAATGAAACGGATTATCTAGATCCATTTCAATCGGGCTTCAGGCCTGGTTTTGGAACGGAAACTGCCTTGGTCGCCCTGTGGGATGACCTCTGCCGGGAGAGGGACAGGGGGAGTGTGACCCTGTTGATTCTCCTGGACCCTTCAGCGGCTTTCGATACCATCGACCATGGTATCCTTCTGGATAGGTTGTCTGGGTTGGGAGTTGGAGGCACTGCACTACAGTGGTTCCGCTCCTACTTGGATGGCCGATTCCAGAAGGTGGTGCTGGGGGATTATTGCTCTGTGCCATGGAAATTGTGCCATGGGGTTCCACAGGGCTCTATTCTATCCCCCATGCTGTTTAACATCTACATGAAACCGCTGGGGGAGGTTATCCGGAGGTGTGGGCTGAGGTGCCATCAATATGCGGATGACACCCAGCTCTACCTCTCTTTCTCATCAAAACCAGGTGAGGCAGTGGCTATTCTGAACCAGTGCCTGGGCACGGTAATGGACTGGATGAGGGCTAATAAACTGAAACTCAATCCAGACAAGACGGAGGTACTGTTAGTGGGTGGTTCGTCTGCCCAGCTAGGTGATATTCAACCTGTTCTGGAGGGGGTTGCACTCCCCCGAAAGGATCAGGTTCGTAGTTTGGGGGTGCTCTTGGATCCAGAACTGTCACTTGAGGCACAGGTGAACTCAGTGGCACGGAGCACTTTTTATCAGCTTAGGCTGGTATACCAACTATGCCCTTATCTGGACAGAGATAGCCTAGCTACAGTTATCCATGCTCTGATAACTTCTCGTCTGCATTACTGCAATGCGTTATACGTGGGGCTGCCTTTGAAAACGGTCCGGAAACTTCAGCTGGTCCAAAATAGGGCAGCAAGATTGTTAACAGGGACTGGCCTGCGAGCTCATATTACGCCAGTACTTTTCCAGCTGCACTGGCTGCCAGTCCATTTCCGGGCCCGATTCAAAGTGCTGGTGTTAACATTCAAAGCCCTTAACGGCTTGGGGCCAGGTTACCTGAAGTATCGCCTCCTCCCATATGTGCCTGCCCGGACCTTAAGATCATCATCAGCGGCCCTTCTCCGTGAGCCCCTGCCAAAGGAAGTGAGGCAGGTGGCTACTAGGAGGAGGGCTTTTTCTGTTGTGGCACCCCGGCTCTGGAATGAGCTCCCTAGTGAGGTTCGCCTGGCGCCTACATTGTACTCTTTTTGGCGCCAGGTGAAGACCTTTTTATTTTCCCAGGCATTTTAGCTTTCTAAATTTTTATCTTTGCTGTTTTAAATCTGTATTTTAAACTCCTGTACTGCTGCTAGGTTTTATTGTGGTTGTATTGTTATATTGTGGTTTTAATGTTTTATATATTTTAAATTGTTTTATTGTGTGTTGTTTGGTTTTAGTTTTTGTGAACTGCCCAGAGAGCTTCGGCTATTGGGCGGTATAGAAATGAAATAAATAAATAAATAAATAAATACTGCCACCTACCACTCTGCGCCACACGAGGCTCTAGTGTAAGTATGTGCGGCCCCAATTTGGATTAAACCTCCCCCCCCCCGGACCATTTCCCCCCAAATCTCACCTACCTGCTTAAAGAGTGAGAGAGTCCTTGACCAGGAGGAAACCCTAGGCAAGGGTTCTCAAACTTTCTACCCGCAGGGCCCACTTGAGAGAACTGAAAATTAATGCGGCTGAAAATAAATCCCACCAGCCACAAAATGGAAGCGCAGGGGAAGAGCCAGTCACAAAATGGTAGCAGATGGAGGCAGACTTTGGTATAATCAGCTGGCAATTACTGATATCATTTTCTATTGATACTGAATCCCTCTTAGATAATGACTAATTTTTTTGCCAGTGATTTCCCTGAGGCAGGGAGCCCCTTAGGAGGTGGCAATCACCACAGCCAGAAGACCGAGCAGCGCCCTGGTGCTTCTCCTTTACCTTTCCCTTGGTTTCTCTATACTTTTCTCTTTCTTTCTTTCTTTCTTTCTTTCTTTCCATTCTTTCTCCTCCTTCCCTCACACCTAGCTGGCCATACTGTCTGCCTATTGTGATCTCTTTCTTTCCTTTCCTCCCCTCCAGCTTTACATGCGGTAGCCTTGCTCTCTCACCAACTCCCAGCCGCACCTGTGCCTACGTACTGTGCGCGCAAGGAGCTGCTGCCACTGCTGTCATAGGTTGTGAAGAGACATAGAGCAGAGCGCAGGGCTGAGGCCCACCTGAAAGTGGGGTGGGGCCCACTTTTGAGAATTGCTCATGGACTTGTCATTTGAGGGACAGAGGGACGTGTGCCACCCTATGTGGCCAGTTCTCCTCAGAAATACACGTCCCAGCCTTCCTTCTTTCCAGCTGGCATTTCATCTTCACAACAGGAACCAACAGGGTGTGGCAGCCGGAGGGAGGGAAAAGCCTCAGACTAAATCAGGGATATTGAAATCCCAGGAACAATTGTGTGCTGGAGCCAGTGCTGCTGATAGAACTAAAAGGCCTCAGAACATAGATGAGCAAATAAAGGTAAGCATCTGGTCTCCAGACTAAATAGTAGAGCTGGTACTAAATCCCAGGACAGGGAACAGTGTCTAAGTGGCATTTATTTTTTCATTCATAATTAATACTCATACATGGCACAATGCCCTGTGTGGCAGTAAATAGAATTTAGGTAGCCACAAACATAAGGAGCATAAACAAAGTGACCTGAAGAAGCTGAAGTGCGCCATGTTAGGAGTTTGTACTGGGCCTGGAGAAATGGGGCTTGGGCCCTGGTTCCGCCATCGTGTTTCCCAACTTTGCTGAGGTACGACAAGTCTCATAAGGCTGAACAGTCAATATTAGCTTTGTTAGACTAGAGTACCCAGGGGCAGCCATGTTGTTGTTATTATTACTGTTTCATTTAATAGATCTATATATGGCTTAAAAAATGCCTGTCCCATTCATGTATAAATCAGGATATGCAGGAGTCTAATTTTCACAACAAAAGGAGCATGGAGGTGAAAGGAATGGAACCTTGAATTTATTTCTTCATATTTAAGGATCCCCCCCCCCTTTCCAACTAGGCTCATGACTCATATCAGAGCAGGGCTCAGAGAAAAGTGATTGCAGTGATTGCTTACAGCAGCTTAGGCAGGGGAAAGAAGTAATGTTCAACTCCTCTCAGTGTCTTCGTTTTTTTGTTGTAAAAATTAGATCCCACCCCCTGCTTTATACATGATCAGGATAGACATGGGAACAACAATCACAGCTCCTCCCCCACATCTACTTTAACTCTTAGACAGGGCTCCTTTCTTATGAAGGAATCAATTCCTCTAATGGTTGAATGACTCCACAACCAGAAAAGGTGAATTACAGTTGAAGAATTCTATTAACATAATTAGATGTTGCTGTGGTTGTTAACTCAGTCAGGCAAGTTCATATTAAGTTCAAAGAGGATACAGAAAATAGATAAACATCTTTTTAATAGATATTTGGGAACAAAGGATAGAACAGCCTTTTAAAATAATATTTATTTATTACATATATCTTACTCTTTGATGGAGCTTCCAGTGGTCTCTTGTTCAGCAAATCCATACATCAGGTGCTGACAGAGAATTCATAAGGGAGGCACAGCCTTTCCTCCTATGCTGCTTTTACAGTCAAACTAGTAGCAAAATGAATATAGAGTATATGCATGTTCAAGCTGATATGACAGGCCCCTTTTGTGCAATCTTTTAGCCTAGAGGCCAGCCTGCACCATCTGATGTTCTGTACTCCTCCTTAACACATGCTCCAGTTCTGTCATCTTTTGCAGCGGATTTGAAAAAGAGTGGTGTTCGTTCTGGAAAAGCTTATCACTTCATAACTTGATTCCCCTCTCCAAAGCATTTAAAGAGACATTTATTTTTGGGTGTGCTTTTTTTAACAGATGAATCACCACAATTAGTCTTGTCTTCACAAATTACCTTTATGACAACCCAGATTTTGTGGAATGACTGCTTCCTTAGCATTTGATAACACAATTTCCTTTTTGGGGCTCACTCTCAGCTGGCATTTTTCTGTCACAGAACTGTAAATTATACTTTTCTGTTACTTTCCCAGGTTTTTATGTTATTACCTACTTTAAAAATTATATCCTACCATTCCCCACGAAAGAGGCCTCACGCAGGGCAGCTTATAAAAGAAACAAATGGATGGCTATCAGTAAAATAACTTCATGATTCATCATCTTGAAACAAAACAGAAAAATATAATAACAACACAGATAGCATAACAATATAAAACAATTTTGAACATCCGCCAATACAGCAATTTAAAACATAAGCACTAACTCCCAAAAGCTTGCCGGAATAATGGGCAGTATCCAATGCTGGTCAAGCACCAGCAGGACCTACCACTTGCACAATGGGGATTTTAGTGCTTTGAACAGGAACCAGAAACGAGCGGAAATGCTCACTTTCAGAACGAGGCAGGTCAGTGGTGCTCACATAATGGAACTCCACTGACCTGTCCTGGTGACAAAACGAGTGTTTCTGCTCATTTCAGTGCTTGCTTTATGAAGCGCTAAAGCTCCATTGCCCAAGTGATGGGTCCTGCTTGTGCAATGAAATTGGTGGGAGTGCAGCAACCCTGTTGGATACTATCCAATGTCTTTCACAGCAATTTCACCTGCAGAACTGCTAGCTGGAAAGGATATGATGGGGCAAAAGTGTCCCTTTGCCCACTGGGGTGCACATCCACTTAGGCACCCCCCCCCCCAATGCTTGTGAAAAGCTCTATGGGCATAGATCTACCACTGGTGATGTTTTTGCCAGAGGTAGGCTCCAAAATGGGGCATTCCAGGGGCAGGGCAAAGGTGGCCTTTGCTCTGCTGGGTCCAAGCCCCCTTTGTTCCTCCAAGAGGCAGCCTTAAGTTTGGGCCCCTGACCTGGAAGTGACTGAGGCATTTTTCCATTGTAATCAAAAGTTATATATATATATATATATATATATATATATATTTTAAAACTGGGGAGAAAAAAAGATACAAGTGCCCTCCACTGCCTCCCCTGACCAGTGTGAGCTGGCAGGGCTTTTAGAAGTTGTAGGCAACATGCCACTTGGCTAACCCACATCCTGCTCAGGATTGCTGTAATCATCCTAAAAACTACAATGGAACAATCCGTATAAGCTTCCCTGGGGAGTAAGTAATTAATGCTGTACTTTGGAGTTGTTGAAGTCTCATTAGATTTGTTTTCTAATGATTGTGAACTTTTTTTATTTGGGGGGCCATGATCAATAGTTACTGTCTTAGTTGCTCCTTGCATGTTGATTAAACCATCACTGAGAGTTTTATTGCCAGCAAATTGCAGATCTTTGAGTTTACAGTTTTTGAGGCTATGCTGTTTGACTCATGACACTAGCTGTAATTCTTAAGCATATTGGACTACAGCCCCCGTTATCCCCAGCCAGCAAAGCTGTGTCATGTGGGCTGAGGTTGATGGGAGTTGTGAGCCAACACATGTGGAAGGTACTAGTTTGGGGAAGGCTTCCTTAACTGAAGTACACCACTCTGTCTTTGGTGAATGTTCTAATTTCACAGAGTTAATTACCTGCTTTGGGGCTTCCAATCTCCACACCTGGAGCCAATCTACATGGCTGATTTAATGCAGAGGGAGAGCACATCAGGATCCTCTGCTACAGCAGATCCTTTCGCCGATGCACAGCCGATCAGCAGCTTCCGTCTTGAAAAGTTGCATTTTCAGAAAGTCCTTTTAGTCCATGTGTACTACTTAAAGCGGCTCCCAGGTGGTTCCACTGCAGTGTGCCCCATCCCCCTTCATTAAATCCTGGGCATGCCTCTGTGATGTGGCTGTGACCTGGCAGTGATGTGGTCAAGGGGTGGGGCTGCCCCTCCCCCCATTCACTCTTTTCCCCCATTGGCAGTAGGGTGCACAGTCTGCAGGCTGTGTTTCCCATTCAGAATACCACAGTTGTGCATTTTCAAGGAGACAGGATAGCTAAGTAGTTCCTTTTGCCAGTCTAGCTTGCCTTTCCAATTCATAAAAGTGCTACAGTGCTGTTCCTAGCCTTCAGAATTGTGCAGTAATAGCTTTCGCCATTCAAAGTAACTAAATAGATCCTATTTCCTACTCATAAAAGTGCACTTCCTGTCCTCCCCCAATCAGCCTCCAGATAGGTTTGAATATGATCCTAGTATGAGATTGAGCAACATCACACATGCTCAGCAATCCCAGGCTATATGGAAAATGGGGCCAGGGTGGGGGGAGGTTCATGGCATATAAAGTTCCAACCATGGAAAGGGAATGCAGACAGAGCAAGGCTATGATCTTCTGCACTCTTCCCAGGGAGTAAGTCCCACTGAATACAGTGGGATGACTCCTGAGTAAAAAAGGCACAGGATGACTAGGGGTGGTATCCAATACTGTCCGAGTGCTAGTGGCACCTACCACTAGCACAATGGGAGCTGGTAGTTCCCAAAACAAATTGAAACAAGTGTTTATGCTTGTTTCCATAAGGGCTCACATTAGCAGAGCTCGCAGAAGGGAGTTCCACTGACCTGCTCTGTTCTGGAAACTATAGTTGCTGCTCAGTTCCTGGGTTATTTTTGGAACCGCTAGTTCCTGTTGCACAAGCATTCAGTTCTACTTGTGCAAGAGAACCAGTGGATATGCAGCGGCAGTATAGGATACCGCCCCAGACTTTTGCACAGTCTCTGCTTTTTAAACTTGCTATTATCTGTGCCAGATAAGTCCCAACATCTAAGGGCCAAACTGGATGTTATGGCAGTTAGACCTGTGTGTAAGAGTCAGGTTTCACTCATGCCCTATGCAGTGGGTGAGTGGGAGGGGAGAGACAAACTATTCCCCTGCCCATGCTTTCCCTTAAAATTATGTTGTACCAGTCATCCCCCCCCCCACTTTGAAAATAGGTGTGACCACTGCCAGGAGAAGCAGTTTCAGGGGGGAAAGCATGGGAAGAGTGAAGCGCCCTTTTCCTGCCAAGCCATGCAGGACTATAAATTGCATTCCTCCATCCACCGTGTTTTATATGAATTACCACAAGTCAAGTCATACAGTCATAGTATCCAGTTTGCTCCTTAATATCATGTCAGGCATAGCATCATAGTGCTGAGTCTCTACAGTTCTATGTGAGGCAGTCTTTTTTCTTCTTCCCCATCTGGAAAGTACCGGAATCTTGAATCAGATAACTAGTACAAAAATTATCCAAGGGTTTAAGAGAAAACCCAGACCATTAAATTAAATTAGAAACAGCACAAACAGAAACCCTGTTGCTATATGTTGGCAGAGATCCAAAAGAAACAAGCTGTCCTTTAGAACAAGCTGGAGTATCTTCAGCTCTTCTGATTAGCCAGGGCCTAGCTAAATCTTCTTTCTGTGCCATGTTCTAGGCCCAATTCATACATCACTACTGAAGCATGGATACAGCTTCCCTTAGTCTGGCCCCATACTCCTCTGGTCAAATCTGGATAAAGATAGCACATGGCTGGAGCAACTGGCATAGTTCCTTCACACATGGACTGATACTACCCAGCTGCTAGGGTAATGAATGAATTCAGCCGTAGTTGAGCAAATAGAGGCAGTAGGGAAGAGTACTTTGTGAAGTCAGCATCAACCCTGTGAAGCAAGCAACTTGAACTACAGCATGAAGACAGCTTATATGAGTGACATTTAACTCATTATTTACCTCAGCACAGCTAAACATGTTACCCTTCAGTTTATTTCAGTACAGTTTGACAAATAATCTTGTATTTGTTGACAATATACGTTGCAGCATACACAGCAGCTTAACATTCTGTGGGAATCATAAACGTTCTTAGTGAGCGTCTTTCTGTCAGAAGTTGATCCAGAGGGGGGGTCCCCCCCATTTCTTTTAGAGTAAGGTTAGGACATAGCAATCTGCTTCTATAGTTAACATTATCAAGGTTCAGCAGGAAGGAAACATGATAATAGATTGTGTTATCTTGCTTAAGGGGAGTCTCCCTTACAGACGCTGGAGGTACTGCAGAATACACTTCTTGGCAGGTTTATAAATTGCTTTTCATCATCTAATAAACAATTGGCATTGAAACTGAAAAACCTTTTGATATAACTTTGGAAAAAATCCATCCAGTTATATTTTTGATCACCAACTTTATTAATGTGTGTGCATGCGTGCACATGCGCATGCACGCGCACACACACACACACACAGATTCTTATTTTCAAAAACACCTTCTAGCAACATTGGAACCTTTTACCCATTGGTAAGGGTAGAAAAGTAAATAAATAACTCAAAAGAGATAGATGAAAAGGAGATATTCTGAGAGAGTTTCTAGTAGATAACTTGATTCTTTATGTTTATACAGCATTTTTCAGGCCTGGCTCACATAGGAGCCTGGGGGAAAAAAATGTCCAAAGCCTCCAGGTGCCTATAGCAGCTTTCAGTTCAGTAAAGATCCCCCCAGCTCATTCAGTATCAACACTGATGGTGATGCTCACCTACTTGAAACAACTTCCTAGTTCCTCTTTCCTCCCAGAAGAAGCCAGACACTGCTGGATAGTGAGGGAGCAAGCAATAGCATTGCTGTAGCTATAGTTGGTGCTGAAAGGGCTAAAAAGGGGGCTCTGCAGGGGTCCCTGTAGTAGCTGTCAGAACTGACAGAGGCTTTTGAACACATGGAGGTTCATTCATGGGCTGCTGCATAAAGCAGCCCACAATTTCCTGAAATTACTCATTGCAATGGTTTAAGACAGGAAAGTAGTAATTGTTATGGGATGCATTAGGACATTGGCTGTGCTTATTCATCAGTGTAAGTTAAATGTTTTGTCCACCTCTTGTAAACAATAAAATGGCACACAATTCCAGTCTTTGTTAGACTTGTGAGAAGAGCCAAGCTTGGACTTAATTATGATTATGTAATCATGATTATGTAGACTGAATTTTCTGTTCAGCCTCAGTGATTCCCACCTGAGTATGTCTTTGGTAGCTTAGTGATTACTGCAGGATAACTCATAGCCCATTCTAATGTAATATTCTTCATGGTTATATTTTTCCCATTCTTAATATTGTGTGCGTCCACATTGCATACCAATGATACTTTTCTTTCAGTGATTATGCATTCATTATGCTTGTATCTCACTCTCTGTCCAGCAGCTTAGGGAAGCAGTGTGTCCTTGAAGCAACTCTGAATGGGATGAGAAATAGCGATGATCTAGGTCTATCCAGTGATCTGGGCTCCCCACATTAAAAAACAACAACACTCTCGCTAATACACCACACTGTTCTACCTACATATAAACCACGCATTTAGGAATTTATGTCCAAATGCTAAAATGAGATTTTGGTCATATATGTTGATGTAGACATCAGTTGTTCAAAAAGAGAAGTTTTGCATGACATTTGTCATTCTAAGGGCATATGTGCAACTCCATTACTTGATTAGGTTCACCAAGGAAGTATGTGATAATAGACATTATGTAGTATCGGAGTTATCATTTTCCATGGATTTAAAGTCTCAAACTGTTACGCTGGAAGCTGCCTTCATACTGTGATGCTAATTGTAAAATACTTTGAGTAGGGTCCAGTTGTAGTTATACTTAGAAGAGACTCATTGAAATAAATGGGACTTAAATTAATCATGGCTAACTTTAGTCCCATTGATTGAATTGCTTCTGCTCTACATATGACTTAATCTGGGTCTAAGACATCATTTTTGTGGTGTCCTCCAGAAACATCAAAATTATTTCATTGATTTTTTATATTTATAGAGTGGGTTAAATGTTTATCAATAGTCTAACATTTTAGCATGGGGGAGGGGTTTCTTACTTAGAACATGTATAATTTCTTTTATTGTATCTTGTAAGTATTGGTATTTCACAAATAATTGATTGATATACCCACTATACATTGTCACATCTACTTTGCATGTTAAAACAAACTGGCAAATGTCTCTTCTTTTCTTCCTCTTTTAGGGACACCTTGATAGTAACTTGCACCAACAGTGCCACAAGTATATTTGCAGGCTTTGTCATCTTTTCAGTTATTGGATTCATGGCGAATGAACTCAAAGTAGACATTGAAGATGTTGCAGACCAAGGTATGATAGTTCGTTTTTCATGCAAACCTGGTTTATGAATTTTGCAACATTTGCATAACGATGTGTTTGTTTTCATCTCCATTGCAAGTTGACCTGCAAACACACATTAATTGGAACACATTTGGGAGCTGTTTAGAATTGTATGGACAAAATAGTCCACTTCCTGGCACTGGGAGAAACACTAGAACTACAATCCTGTATTCAGAAATAAGTCTCCTTGTATTCAATGAAATATACTTCTGAGTAAACATGTGTACGATCTGCTTTATGCAGCAAGATAGCATATGACTTTAGATAATTGTCCAGCTTACTTTTATAGGCCTGTATAGAGTTGGGTTGAAGTTCATCCAGTGTTATATGTTTCTTTTATTCCTGCCTTTGTAAACCTGGTAATACTTAACATTATTCTGGTTTTGAAGATTGGGATACATGATCTTGGTAATGCACATACATTTGAAAGCCATATCCTCAGCAAGCCATGTCTCGGTGTTAAGGTAAATTTTTACATCTGCAAGCGAACTGCTAATCCTGAGACAAAGATATTTTGCAACATAATATTTAATATTTAGTTAGCTTACTCTTGTTACTAGCTTTTAGCTTGTAGTGCAAACATAGCAAACTTTATTAGCAGATGACGACTAGTTTTTTTATAGTCTTTTTTCTTTTTGCTCATTGGTAATATTCTGTTTCAAAACAGTCAAACTTTCAGCTTTAGCTTCAGATACTTACAATTAGAAAACTTACACATGCATATGCATACTACTAACTCCTACTACAATAAGCATTTGCAATAAAATTGTACACAATAGTTACATAGAACAGAAGTGAAGTTGTATACAATAATAATAGCAAACAATCAACAAGTCAGTTATAGCATAACATCATGAGCCTTCTTAAAGTAGCTGGAGCCAAGTTGTTTTGGCTATAAGCCATTCTGCTAGTATTTTATTTCCTTTTGAAGAAGCATTGCTAAAAACAGCTTTGTCATGAGTTTGGGTAAGTCTGAATACATTTCTATATAATCTGAATCATTTTTATTCAGCTTTGTATCCGTTGTTACCATTTCTTTTATTTCTTCTTTCTCCATCTACCATGTCAAAACTTAGATGGTAAGCTCCTTGGGTTAAGGGCCTATCTCTTTTTGTTTATGTTGCTCCGTAAAGCACTGTGTACATCGACAGTACTGTATAAATAGTTAGTAATAGTAGTTTTAGTAATTTAGAAAGGCTTGAAAATAACAAATAAGTCTTCTTGACTCCAGAAAGAAGAACAGCTTGGCTGGGATGCTCGCAGTTAGCACTTCTGCCAGTTATGTTACATCATATTTAAAGCATGTTTCATTGTTTATGTCTGTAAAAGGAGAGGGGGGAAATGCCAAGGAAGATGTAAAAGGCCATGATGTCAAAGATAGTGCTATCTTTAAGGTCTTTTTGACAGTCCTATGCTGGGAACTATGTATTCCCTAGCTATCCATGAAATCTTCTACAGCTTTCTCACGACCATGAGGTGCTCTCCCACTCTTAGGTTTCTACTGCCATGCTGCTGAACTTCCTGGATCTAAAGATTGGTCTAAAATGTTACAAGCAACAGGGGTTTTCCTTAACTGAAAACTGAGGTTTGTTTGGTCCAAGATAGAACATATGAAAACTGTGGGAGGCTTGTAAACATCTTTGCCCTCTCCATGCCCCTTGCATCTGCTGCAATAACTGAAACTCTGTGAGACATCAGCTGTAGCAGCCTGGGTAAAGAATCCTCACCTAGTGGCAGTTTAACATCTGGCTGCTGCAGCAGCCATTTCATCTTAGATTTGCCATGGCTCAGAGATTCAGAAGCAGAGTGGCATCTGGAACATCTGAGGCTGAGCATTAAATGTGTATATTTCTTAGCCCTTAAGTAGAATTGCTCATTACATGCAAAAACTGCCTTCATTTTATGATATGAAGCCACTTAACATAAGAGTACTTTTTATTCAGCTATTGGACAGAATTTCAATCAATTTTTTGAAAAGAGATCACATTTGTCCACTTAATCTAATTCTTAGAAATTGCAGCAATTTCTAATTTGTCTAAAGTGGATGATCCTATTTGTTACTGAATGTACTGCCTGTCTAAATAAGTGTACAAAACTCTGCACATTCTCACAGGGCCCGCATTTGCTAAACCGGGAATTTTTGACATTGGTCATAAAGGGTCTGTGGATAATAAGGCAATCCACAGCCATACAAGACTTTGGGGGTAACACCACTTGGCACATTTATTGATGACAAGCATGAATTTGAAATGCACAAGTTCATTTTGGAGAAATTAATTTCATAGAACAACTTCACATTAAACACAAGCATAATGATGACAGTGAACCTACAGGCCTTCTTTGAGAACTGTACTTTTGCATGGGGACATTAGCTGTGTTCTTGGCAAAACCAGATTTCAGGCCTAAAACATGCATGATCTGTCTGGCTCGAAAGAGGACGAGTAGGTTAGGGTGATAGGACAGAGGGGGTGGGGGGGATAGGGTAACCAGGAGTCCCTAACACTCATGAAATAAAAGGAAAGAGAAAAACTATGGGGTTGGGATGAGCATTAAGATGGGGGGTGGAAAGAGCAGATGGAAGGGGAAACTTGTCTACTCTTTAGCAGTTCAGTTGGGTTCCTGTGCTGCAATCACTGTAGCAAGAAAGAAGGAGAGAAGAGGTTTTCTAAAGCACTTAGTTTGCTTACTTAATCTCAGAAGGCTTCCTCTTGTTTTCTCTTCTAAAAAATTATTATGGAGACAGACCTACTATACTTTTAAGGTAATCTGTCTGGGAGAGTTTCTCTTGGGAGTGATGGTTTGAAAAGGACACAACCAGCCTGAAGAAAACAGCGGTCTGGCTGTGCTTTCGGCGGCTGGAGCAACAACCTTATATTAGTTAAAGAATAGAGCCACTTTACACATGCACAAAGGAGGGGATAGCAGCGCTGGAGGATACTTTTGTAGAAGGACCTCCATGAACAATATACCTTAATCTGGGCTGAAGTTGTTTCCTGCAGACTGAGACTAGTGAGCATTGCAACTGTGCTCTGGCTGGTTGAAGACAAACTTTTCCCTTTTAAAAATGAGACTTGTGTTTGTAGGTAGCAAGACACAGACCTATGTTGCCAGACTCTGAGTTAGCTAGGCAGGCAAAGCTTGGCAGGGGTTGAGCTAGGCACAACTGCAATACGCTCATGAACTGGGCTTGTCTGGTAATAGCAGGATACTGGGTTTGCCTCTCTCACCCCCCCCCGCTACCCTTGGGAGATTGGTCCTCGATCTTCCCTGGAGGGGACTCCTTGGAGTCTAGGCAAGGTGTTGTGGTGGGGTCCCATGGGCAGGAGGTGCACTCAACTGCAGTTGGTGTCACTTATTCTCCAGAGAAAAATGGACCCCAGTGTGGAACCTTGCCTCTGGATTCCTGGTGATGGCACCTTGCTCTGGCAAGCAAGAAACTCAGTGATTTCAGCATGGTCAGGAGGCCAGCCCTTCATGGAGCCTATCCTCTGAGAGGAGAGGGGATGCTGGGAGTTGTAGGACTTTTTTCAGCCTAAACACACATAGGAATGCTCCCTAAGTATGCAAACTACTCTTAACTGTTGACAATGGCAGTTCCTGCCAGTGAACAAAAGACTGAAGCACCATTCTTTACTTGAGCTATTCCTAAACAAAAGAGAATATTTAATGCAAATGGTTACTCCATCTTGATAGGTTTCTTAACTATCCTACTTATGAAACCACTTTCAGCCCATTCTGTTTCTTTGTTCATACCTTAAGGATATTTCCTGGCCATTGTTAGGGAGAGATCACCTTGGACCTGGATATCTGCATAGTTATTAATTTTACATTGTGCTTGCCCTTTTTATGCTGTTTCATTTGTTAAGATAATGTCAAGCCTCTACCTCCCATACATGACCAAGGGTTGATGAGCAGCCTCCTTTGCTCATGTCTGGCCTTACTGAAGTAACTGCACATCTACCTCTAATAGGCCTTATGCCTGTGGCTGCCAACTGCTGGGTGTGTGTAAGGCCTGCTCGCCAGCCATGCCATCTGCTAACACATTCTTCCATTTTGTGAAATGACTTACACTGTCTAGATTGTGAAACAAAACAACCACCAGAGTAGCAACTGAAAACATTCTCTTATTCATTTGTCATAACAAACAAATATTTTTCTACTCCCCTTCCCCTCCCTAGAACCTTTCCCTTTCCCCCAATGTTGTGATCCCCAAGATGTCTGGAATAGGAGCATATATCAGAGGTAAACCAAAGTCTACATGTTCGAAATTAAGTTTCAGCCTTGTCTTCTTTTATTTCTGTTATGATATGTTGTTTCTGCTCACAAGTGAAAGGTTTCTTGCCGATTTGGTTTGACTGTATATGTCCAACTTTTTATGGAACACTTACTTTGGAACAAACACATTATCTGTGGTTTCAGTGGAAGTAGCCATTGCGAGCATGTGTTTAGAGAGTTTTATTGACTGGAATGACCTTTGGTCATTGTTTCACAATCTAGGCAGTAGACGTTATTCATTTCGAATTTAGACGAATGCCCCATCCACTTGCTGAAGTTTCTAAGTGTTGCATAAAGTGGAGAGATCTGGTGTCCTTTTCATGAAATGGACTGAAATTCTGTCCAGTTATTGAACAAAAACACTTTGGTTACTTGGCAGGATATAAAAACCATAAATAAATTAAAATATTTTTAAAAGTTATAGATTAAACAACATGAAACTACAGAACAACATGGCAAAATAACCTCTGCAGATTCAAAATAGAAGCACGCTATCATTTGCCAAGGGACAAGAACTGCAGAACAAACTAAATCAGTTGGACACCATGAAAGAATGGGGTATAGAAGTTTATTGCTGAAGCCTAGGGGACAAAGGGAGGGGAAAGAAAAGTGCCATGGGCATTCTTCTGTCTAAGGCATAATGTTTCTCTTGAGGATGGCCACAGAGTAGGAGAACATTAGTAGTTTGCAAAATGTGTATTTTGAGAAGTGCTGCAATAAAAATGAAATGTACAAATGTAAGATAATAGGGTTTTTTTAAATGTAGAAGTCCCAAAGGAAATCTACTTTTGTCTCCAAACATGCCAGTTAGCATAATATGGTGGCATTAGAACTGTTGCTTAAATACTGAGTTAATACTGCAAAAGGAAGAATGTCTGTTCTTACTCTGATAGTTGTTGAAACCCAGCAGTTGCCTTCATGTATGTCCAACTCTTGGTGGCCATAGCTCTCACCTTTCCATGAGATTTATTTAGAGAATCCCAATCAAGGGAGATTTGCAATTTCATGTTGTGCAATTAAATTTTCCCAGAGGGTATGATGGATTCTAGAAACTCATTATTTTGATTCCTTAATTTAATTTCCAAATGCAAGACGCTAGTGCAAACAGCCTTCTTATCTATAGAAGACAAGAAGAAATCTTTAATCAAGAGATGAAAGAGGATGTTCATGAATATATAACATCCCTTAAGCCTTCTTGCCCAGAAAAACTGCGAGTTAACAGCAGGTTTTAAAGAGAACTGCGTGCCTTGCATCACACCAATAAAAATATCTTCAACCCACAATACTTTTAATATTTGTCAAGGATCTGGATTTCCTAAACATTTTGTGAAGTATATATTGAAATTAACTCTCTTGCTGCTGAAATGGACTAGCATCACCATGTTATACCGTAGTGCAAAAAAGTGACCGGGGTAGAATATCTTTGGGCTAAAATCAATGTTACACAAATGGACTTCCATTGGCAAAATGGGAGTATCCCTTCCCCAAATTAATGTGAAGAGATGGTGGAGAAAGCTCATAGTTCAAAGAGGAATTGTGCCTTCCATATTACAGTTTAGAACCAGTAGAATAGAATAAACAGGGATGGACTTCCATTGACAAAATGGGAGTATCCCTTCTCCCTGCACTCCCCCCTCTCCCAAATATGCTCCAGAGGATCCCCTGATCCTCTGGAGCAGATTTGGAGGGTGCATGGGGGACTGCAGAGGAGAGGGATAATTTGAGTCGCTAGCAATGTCTGTTCCCCTGGTGGAAGGACACAATTGGATACAATCATATGCATGGTAAATTAATGTGACGAGGTGGTGGAGAAAGCCCATAGTTCAAACAGGAATTGTGCCTTCTATATTACAGTTTAGAACCAGTAGAATAGAATAAACAGGGATGGCTCCAAAAGATATAGAGGGTTAGTGGGTGCAAACACAAAATATTTCCTGCTTCCCTCTCCTAGTCACAGTGTATTCGTATTTAATATACATAGCAAAATTCTTGCTCCCTTAATAATGGTCTTTATTTACTTATTCGATTTGTACCCCACTTTTCTACCAAGAAAAATGGCACGCAAGGCAGCTTACAATCACAAATAAAACTTGATTAAAACAATAATAAAAACAAATACATCAAAACACAATTAAAAAGTCAACAACCACCCTTTCACTGCCCAAAACTAGTTTTTTCTGGAGTTGCCTCTGCAACAAAGTTGAGTAGCACAGCATTGACTTCTGTGGTCATGTTACATTGTGATCCACCCTAAAATATGAACTGAAGTCTAAATTTTGTCATCTTTAATTAATTGTACATTAATTACTAAATGATGATATGACTAGATAGAGAAGAAACTTGCACTTATCTAAATTCTATCACAACATAGTCAATATGCCCCCCCCCTTCTTGTTCCTTGTTAATATCCTTTATAATCATTTGTATTATTATGGAGAAACATGACAAGATCTGTCTCTTGTGTTCTCACTTCTAGGTCCTGGAATTGCCTTTGTGGTATATCCTGAAGCTTTAACTAGACTCCCTCTTTCACCATTCTGGGCTATAATCTTCTTCTTGATGCTTCTAACCCTTGGCTTGGACACCATGGTAAGCTTGACTTTAATGAACAACCTTCCTGTTGTTCATTAAAGGGCCAAAGAGCACATACTGGATAATTTTTTTTAATATAGCTGGTTGCAGGCTGGAGTTCTACATACACCTACAGTTTTCAGGCAAAATAAGTAAATAATGCATTCCTACACATGTCTACTTTGAAGTAAGCCCTATTAAGTTCAGTGGGATTTACTCCCAGGTAAGTGTGTATAGGATTGGAGTCAACACTTAATTTGAGGTTAACAAAAGTGGTATCAGGACCTGTACAGAATTTAATTACAAAATTCAAGTCAGTTACCTAGCTTCGGGGGCGGGGGGGGGGGAGCAGTGGACAGCTAGGTGTTAATCAATCAGACTTCTAGGGAGAGTGATCCACAAGCTGTGATCATACTTGGGCCAAAGTCAAAGCTGAGATTTTCAGTCCAAGAAAGGGAAGGAGCAATATGGAAAGGCAGTTGGATTAAACTTGACTGTGTTAGAGAAAGTGGTATTGGAGGGCTGTACATAAAGTGAACTGTTGTCCTAGCAAGAATTTGGAGTCTCCGAGCACAGGCATCAAGGAGAACCAATTTTGTAGAGCTGGTGCGGTGGTGGAGCTGGGTCATTGGCTAAGGTTTGGGAAGAAGGTCAACTGTTGTGTATTTGATAAAGCAGGGCAGGCCCTGAAAGTAGACACATTCTTCAGTAGACATCAGGATCCCTGGTGTGCCAGTTGGAACTTTGTTGGTTTTTTTCTCCAATACTTGGATTCATCCCACCACCAAATATTGCCATTTCTAGGAGTGGAGGCATATTGTGCCAGATTACCAGGAACATTATTAAGAACATAGGAAGCTGCCTTATACCAAATTGGACCACTGGTCCATCTAGGTCAGGACTGCCTACACTGACTGACAGTGGCTTTCTAGGGTTTCAGCCAACGGACTTTCTTAGCCCTACCTGGAGATGCCGGGCATTGAACCTGAGTCCTTTGGCATGCAAAGCTGGTGCTCTACCCCTGAGCTACAGCCTCTCCTTCCTTATTTTGGGGAGAAACTATGTGGAATCAGTGTTGCTTCTGAAGTAGATTTTTACCTCTGTTTGGTATTACCACTACACAAGTATCCCCTCACCCCCACAATTGTTATGTGTAAAGCTGCTTCAGTGGATTACCTGAACTGACCAGTCACACACACCCATGCCCCCAACTCTGTTTTCTTTTAACCTTCCCCTGTAGTGAATAGCTTGAGCTATCTGAGTAGCTCTTCAAGGTTTACTTACATAGTTCAGGTCTGGCAGTGGGATATATCTTTTTCATGCCTGTTCTTTGCACACAATACTCTGCATATTGAGGGTTGATCTGTGAGGCAGGACTTGTTCGGTGCAGGAATGAACCTTCCTTATGATCTTCTGTGAACTAAAGTTTCTGTTTCCTGAAAGTGGTTCTAGCAACAAGATTGGATATACTGTTTTTAAACAATATCTGTTTTTCTACATTGATTACTGTTATTTTACTTGTCTTCTTTGATCTTCCCCAGTTTGCCACTATTGAGACGATAGTGACATCCGTTTCAGATGAGTTTCCAAAGTATTTACGTACTCACAAGCCTCTGTTCACTCTTGTATGCTGTGTTTCCTTTTTCATCATGGGCTTTCCTATGATCACTCAGGTAAAAGCCTTGTCATAATATATACATGTTTTCTTCCATTGGAAGATCACTTCTTCCACTGGAAAAAGGCTGATCCTTCAGTTGGTAGTAACACCTCCATGAGAATATTGGCTTTTAAAATAAAAAGTGTAGATCAAAATGAAATTTTAAGTAGGTTTTCAGAGCAGATCTGCTGACTGATAGGGGTTAGAATGGGGCGGAGGTATCTCTCCACTAGTGGAGGCCCCAGTTAAATCCATGGGGGTATAAACCTACTTCCAATTCTAGGCCCTGAAACAGGTTGTTCCAGGGATGGAGACAGGGCAGAGACAACTTCGAATCTACCAGATCTGAAGCTCCTCCATTCCCCTGAAAGGCCCAAGGATCAGGCCCCTCAGCTATGGCGTAGCTCATTCCCCCTCCCCCCCATACACATTGGTTTCAATGGGCAGGAAATTCCAGATAACAAAGATTCACCAGCCTGACAAGCCTGGTAAAGTCACAGACCCCGCTTCCCAGCCTGGCTGGTGATGAACTGGTTGGGCTTTGGAAATGATGGATGATTTGCCTCTGCCCTAGCCCACTTACAATTGCTTCCTTTGGTGTGAAAGGTGGTATGGTACTGGACATTCTTGAAAAATTCTATAATTCTAGTTCATGGAAGTCAGAGAATGTTTCCAGGGTGAGGTCGGGGTATTTGTGATGACAAAGCCACAGTAAGCTGAATCTGTTCCTTTCTGAAACTCAGTCAGGTTCATAGACTATCTCCTAATATCTTTTGGCATTTCTGTTACTAATTACTTATTTTAATTTTAGGGTGGGATGTACATGTTGCAGCTCGTGGACACCTATGCAGCATCTTACTCTCTTGTTATAATAGCCATCTTTGAACTTGTTGGCATTTCATACATTTATGGTAAGAAAAATATATGTTATCACACAAATGATAATCATATGTGAAAATGGAATAAGTGACACACAACAACTGCTTTTAGAAACAAAGCACATCATTTTTAACATTTCAGAATATAAATTAAAGAGTAGTTGATCAAGCATTTCTCTGGAAATCTTAGGCCTGTTTATATATCACCACAGCTGAGCTGGTATTACTAAGCCATTTGATATAGATAGCAATTTGTTCTAATTAATGTGAGTGTTGAGTTAATAGCGGTAGGACAGGGGTGTTGAACCTCAGCCCCACAGGCCATATCCAGCTTGCCTGGGGCCCCAGTCAGCCTTCTGGGTTTCATGAGATGGCCACACTCTTCCCTTGGCCCTGTCCCCTTTCCACAAACTGCTGATCGTTTGGTGGTTTCCCGGCTTTTGTGCAGCTTTCCCCCCCATGCTAAATGGTTGAAATGCCTTTCCTAAGGTTTAATTACTGCCAGTAAATGGTTTCAGAAAGTGCTAAAATATGCTGGTAGTTTGGGTCTTTCTGGTGTTTTGGTCAATGGGCATCACCCACACTGGAATATGGCCCCCCAAGAGCTCTGAAACCACTGGAATGAGGCCCTCAGGCTGAAAGAGGTTCAGCACTGCTTCAATAGAACATGTAAAAGTAATAGTGAAGCATATTGTGCACCCTACAAATATGTATGTAGGCTTACAGTAGCTAAGGTTGGGCTCCAAGAATGGCTTAAGAAAGATGACACACCCATGGACTTATAATTTTTACAAAGTACATTTTTAAACAGTACGAAGCTATATGCAGTGCAGTGAAGTTGTAAGCGGCCCAATGGGTTGGGTCCAGACTTAGCTATCTGCAAAAGGCCTCCTTCCATCTGCAGAAGCTTTTTGATCCAGGAGAGTGATCCTGCTGGTGAAGTTGGGGGAGATGACTTTTGATGATTCTCTCCTCTCCTTTCAGTCTCCATCAGCACGAGATTTACTGTTATGGAAGGTCCGCAATCCTCTGGAACAGAGTTTTTGAGGGTGTAAGGGAGTGCAGGGGGATAGGGGAATCAGCAAAACTTGCCGCCCCCCCTGCCCCCCCCCTTTGCCAGCTGGAATGTTCTCTGAGAAGAATGCTGCTCACGACATGCTCCCACTGCTCAGAACAAAGTCTGGATCCAGACCAATATTTGGAAAGAGTACAAATACCAGATTGCATTTGAAAAAATGATACAAATAATTGTTCTTGGTAGATGGAACCCATTCCTTTAGTTTGAATCCCCTTTTTAAGCAATCAGAATAATAATCATTAGGAAGTCAACCTGTAATAATGGCGTATCAGTAGCATACATCTTTGTTCCAGTTATCCTACCGAACAATGTGAATTATAATAAAAAATATTTTGGCATATGGAAATGTCTAACTCCAATTTCCACAGAATGACAAAAGGTGTGACTTCTCAACAGTGTAATATATGGCTTTGTGTTGACAGAAGACTTTGAGGAACACATGCAAAGTCCTGGAGGCTGCAATCTTCAAATGAACCACTTTTGGAATCATTCCACCAGGAGCACCAAGAATGTGGTTCATATATCATTTGGGGATTGCAGTCCCTTCATCTTTCTGAGGCACTCACTGATTTTGAAATGAAACACTCAGATGTCTCTTATGTCACAGGAGAGTTATGTGTGTAAATATGGCATGACCACAGCCACTTTGCTCAAATCTGAGATTAGGAGGGAGAGTTTTCACAGTTGATGGGTGTCCAGGTACTGCCCTCAGTCCTCCCACCCCCTTTCTGTATTTGTGGCTTATCTCACATAATTGGAAGTTAGAGAAGAGATGAAATGAGACCTTTTATTGAAGAACAGCTTTTGAGCCATACCAGATTCTGCTTCATGCAAGAATGGTTGGAGTCCAGCATCCTAACATAACCTCTATCCCCTTCCTCTTCCACCCTCAAACCTGCCCAAGTGGATTTGGCTTGCTACACCACAAGTACCTGTATTGCAGTTAAGATTTTCTGTTTTGCAATTAAGTACTATTCTTGCAGGGGGCCGCGGTGGCTTAGTGGTTAAGACGCTGAACTGCAGACTGGAAGGTCGGCAGGTCAGCAGTTCGAGACCCGAGTGCCGCGTGACGGAGTGAGCTCCCGTCTTCAGCCCCAGCTCCTGCCAACCTAGCAGTTCGAAAGCAAGAAATTGCAAGTAGATAAATAGGTACCGCCTCAGCGGGAAAGGTAACAGCGTTCCGTGCACCTTGGTGTTCAGTCATGCCGGCCACATGACCACGGAAGCGTCTTCGGACAGCGCTGGCTCTTCGGCTTAGAAACGGGGATGAGCACCGCACCCTAGAGTCGGACACGACTGGTTGGGGACACCTTTACCTTTACCTTACTATTCTTACTATTCTTACTATTCTTACATGTCTTTTAGGGAAACTACAGTTTCTGTGTGCCAGGCAGAGATGTGTTGTGTGTGCACTGATAGTCAAATCTGCTAGAAAACCACACACTCAAGTTTATTGATGAGGCTTTCACAATCACAAAGGAATTTCCAGAAATAAACCAGTTACTGAAGGCTAAGGAAGCAAAACAGACATTACTTTAAATCCGTATCTAGCAGCTACATTTTTTTTCATTTTTACTCTAGAATAGGTGCAGGGGCTCCAATCTAGATTTTAAAAGCCCCCCCCCATGTTAGGGTTCCAATCTGGATGCCCCTGCTCCTATTCTAGAATAAAAATGAAAAAGGCATAGTTGCTAGATAAAGGATAGGATCCAACTGTATCCCAGCACTAGCAAAATTGCCAATTTTTCCCATTGCTTTAGCAAGCACAAGCATTGGTTTATGCTCATACTAAGCCATTACACTAGTGCTGTGGAACAGTTGGATCCTACCCACAGATTTAAAGTAATGTCTGTTTTGGCCCTAAGACAACAGATCAAACAAGTTCGTGACTTTAAAAGTGGAGTGTCTTAATAGGACCAAGTGGGGTTGATATCCAATGAATTACAGTAAAAGTGCTGAAATGAATATAAAGAGCAGGGTATTTATCATCTTCTTAGACATAAATGACTTTTGTATAAATATCACTATCTTAATCAGCTTCCTCCCCAGAGATGCAACAGTCAAGGTTTTGGAAGGTGAACAAGGAAATCCATTTTAAAGTAACGCTACCCAGTGCACAGAACTAAACGGCAACCAGGAGCCCTACGGATAAATGTATGGATGTGGCTGCTTCTGTATATTTCTTTGTCAGCTTCTTTTCCATAGTCCCGCCAGATGTTCCCAGGATTATCCAGTCTGCCTGCGGCTCCTTCTTTCTTGGTATAAGCACTCTCCCTGACCCATTGGCTATATCAGAGAATCTGTATATATGCTCAGAGAATACTAGAGCAACATTCTCTTCCAACAAACTCCAAGCTAATGGGGCCTAATGGCACTGGCTTTGTTCAGTATGAGAAATTAACAGGATGGCCAGCAGAGAAATAATCAATGAATGGTTTGCTCCTTTCTGTCTTCACTGTTAAGGTGAATGAATAATGAGTGAAGTAGTACTATTGACAAACAGGAGCCATGACTCCTGGGTTCCACAATGGGCCCTGCCACCACTTCTCCCATCTCTTTATCTGTGGAGATACCATTCAAATAGATACTTGCACCAATCCAGTAATCGGTTTCAGACCTACAATGGCATCCTGTTCATTTAGCTGCTCCAACAGGTCTGCAGGCACATTCTTTTGCACATGCGAGTCTGCTCCCTCCATTGGAATTAATGGGATATTACATGTGCTCAACTGAGCACAGATGGAGAGAGCCATTTGACTGCAGTCCAAGGTAGGTAGCCCAGCCTCCTGCCTCCCGAAGTGGCCAAACAGATTCCTTTGTGAAGGCCACAAGCAGAACTTGAAGGCAATAGCCATTCTCCACTGTAGCTCCCAAGCTGTTGATTATTGCAATAGTGCCTCTGAACTGGAAAGTTCTAATAGCCATTAAACTACTAGCCATTGAAAGATCCATCCTCTATACTGGCAGTGTTATTTTCACTCCCCTTCTTAATGTTTCCTAGCATGGAATCTGCCTTTTTCACAGCTGCTGCACACTGATTTGCTTTTCATTGGGCAATTTGCTGGTTAGTCACTGCCAGTTCAATTAGGATCTTTTGTCCCAGTGTACATCACTTTACTCTTACCTAAACTGAGCCTCTTTTCCCATTTTGTTGCCTATTTACACACTCTGGAAGACCCTTTTAGAACTCCTCACAGTCTACATGGATTTTTACCACCTTGACTAATTTGGTGTCAATTATGGCAGATGGAGCTCTGTGACAATGACTTTTCCCTTTCAAAGCCAGCAATGGCAGAGCCTGCCCTTACACAAGCAGGGTTGGCTAGATTATAGCCGTCCAGCAAATCACTTGGAATGTAAAATGAAGTGTCAAGGCTTGGAGGTCTGAGGGCAAGCTGGTGAATGAGTCAGGAAGCAGGGAGAAGTTGTTTGAAGGCAGTTCGGTCAATGCTGGAGTGACAAGTTGCTCTGACTGAGTAGCCAAGACATTCTCAGTAAATTTATAGGCTCACGTTGGATACTACAGTTGCCTTGTTTCAACAGACTGATACTGATCCCTTAGCTGCAGTACTACCTCTGAGTCTGATGCTCCACAGTGGTGGTGCTGAAGAGTAACAGAAAGCAGGGCAACACCACCTTGCAAACTCTGACAGTGGCATAGTGAGTAATGCTTCTGGGTCCCAGTGCCAGAGTCCAAATGGTTTGAGACTCCAGGTGCTTTACAAGAAGAAATGAGAGATCCAGGTAAATGGGGCTGTACCACTTATGACAAATGAATTCACCCTCTATGAAACTGCCAGCAGATTAGCCCACAATACCTCACAATTAACTATTCATGTTGGTAACGGAATCAAGTCATGTTTGGAAGCCAATTGATGCTCATAGCCTGTTTCTATGGAAACTAGTGGAAGCCATATGTACCCTCATCTAAGAGAAGGATTTAGAACTAAATAAGCTGCTGATATATCTTTGAGTCAGAAGTGGGAATATCCATACCAGCACTGTATTGTCTATAGAATTGTGATGAAGTGGGTTTTTCCCCCTGCCTGTGCCTTTTAACAACAGCAACTGTAATATCCCAAATCGCTGCACCAGATGTTGTTTATGAAATGGGTGATTGTGTACTGCTGTATGTCTCAAGAAGGAAGCATTAAAGTGTCAGGCATCTCTCTTTACATCTTCTAGTTTGACTTACTGTAAATGAATTGAATACTCACTGGATATATTGCAAGGCATTTCAACTTTAAGACCTGCTTATAAGATTTGTATTGCCCCTTTGTGCTATTTTATTGTAATAGAAACACATTACAGAGCTAGCTGGAAGTGGAAAGAATTCTCATAAAACAGCATCCTTACAAGCTAAATTTGTGCTTGGAGAGGATACAAACTGGATCCTGTTCCTGCCTCTAGCAAAGCATTCCAGGGAGTCCCTCTCTGCTAGCCATTTCCCCCAGCACTGCTAAGGGTTTATTGAGAGTCAATTATCTAGGATAAGTCTGATGTGTTTACATGTTTAAGTGGTAGACCAGAAACTGAAGTAGAGAGTCCAAATGTCAGAAGCACCTAACTCTTCTCCCTTTCATCCTGAGAAAGAAGGTCAAGCAAGCTGCTGTAGAGTTACTATCTCAGCTGCATGGGTAGATTTCATGGTTCCATAAAGAAACTCAGAGACCCCAAATAGTCCAGGGGAGATGGTGGCATATCTTTCTTTTCCCAATAGCCTAAAAAAAAATCCTTAGCCTGTAACTACTGTCCAACCTTCTTTCTTCCCTTGTCCCCAAAAGTCCTGGAGCATGCTTTTCACTCCTGCTGCCTTGATTTTCTCTTTTCAAACTGTATGCTTCACTCCTTCCAACTGGTTTCCACCCTCTGAACTTCACTTAAACTGTCTTGCTATGATCACAGACTATTTTCTTGCAGCCAGTTCCAAAGTTCGTATTCTGTCCAGGTCCTACTTGACATTTCTGCTGCCCTTTATATGGTTGACCATCATCTTCTCCTTGACTACTTCCATGCCTTAGGAACATGGGAAGCTGCCTTAGTCTAAGTCAATCCATTGATCCATCTAGCTCAGTATTATCCACAGTGGCTCTCCGGGCTTTCAGATAGGGCTTTCCCAGTCCTATCTGGAGATGCCAGGCACCTTCTACTTACAAAGCATATGCTCCAGCACTGAAGCACAGACGTTTCCTTAGATTTCTGCAGCTCTGTTTGTCTTCCTATCAAATTGCTTATTCAGTATTTCCACTGGGGAAAACTCCTCCTTCTCTGCCTTTCTCCAGTCTGCAGGGCCCCTTGGGATTCTGCTTTACATTGCCATGACTGATGTCACCAAATTTCATGGGTTTTACCTATTGATGACACCTGTAACACCTGATGCCAGATCTTTTCTTGTTCTGTCTAGCCCAAATCTCTGTCTGTCTGATATATACACTTCCATGTCTTCTTGCTGTAGTATGCGCAATGTCTCTAAAACTGAACTACTAATCTTTTCTCCCAATCTCTCTTCTGCCTAATCATACCCCATATCCATCAGCAACATCACTGTTCATGAGAGTAAGAAGTGCTTTTGAGGTAGGATCCTGTTATTTTTGTCTGTGTAACTCAGCACAGTGCTAGAGACACTGATAACTGATGTTGCAATACTACTAATATATGAAATAGACTGACATTCTTTGTGTAGAAAGGAGTTACTGCAGGAGAATTGCCCTGAGATAACACCCTTTGAACAGGGCTGTCCTTACCATGCAGCAGGTTAAAGCAACCTGATTCAGGTGGCACCATATGGGAACGGGGAACAGATGAAGGCAGGAATTGGTGTCTGACTTTTGTTGGCCCAAGCAGGGTTGGAGGGCACCATTTGGGCTCCACTTTATTTTTATTCATTTAAAAGTATGTCTATATCTCTTGTCATGTAAGAACATATCCAGGCGGTGTACAGCAATAAAAAATAATATAAATATACTATAAAATATAAATATACAAAATAACTAAAACGTACTAAAACATGACCAGTGACCATCCTCTACAAACCAGAATGACAAGTATCACAAATCATTGAAAGCTGAAGTGAATAAAAAAGGTTTCAACATACACCTAAACTGCATCAGGGTTGGCACTTGTTTTATTTCTGGAGGGGAGGGTATTCCAGAGAGTGGGTGCCACCACAGAAAAGGCCCTCTACCTAGTTGTCACCAGATGGACATCTGCAGAATGAGGCACAACTAGGGGGGCCTTTGATGATGATCACAGTGGCCAGGCAGGCATATTTGGGGGAAGGTCTGGGGCTGGCACTGCCTCTGAATCTTGATTGTATAATAAGTCTTAACTTTTCCCCACATTATTACAATTTAGTCAGCACCTTTAATTTTTTAACTCAGTAAAATGACAAAGCACAGCATAACAGGAAAAACAGCTTGTCTTCATGGGAAGTGGGGAAAGCCTGCCTGTCTAAAACTTCTGAGAAGAATGCTCTCAGTTCCTCCTCCATATCTATAATATGGACATGCTAAAAGAGAATTAGGAACACATCTGTGCTGTTCCTGTTTTGACCACTGAGTGGCAGGAGAACAGCAAATTCTACCTGAGGCATTGGGAGTATTCTAAACAAAAGTTAAAATGTTACCCAAATGAAATGCCAATCTTTATGTTCAACACTGACTCCCCCTCCTCGACAGTTGCTGCCATTAATTAATTTAATGATTTATTGATTTCCAAAGGAGCAGCCTTGTTAGTCTGTTGCAGCAAAAACAACAAAATCTTGTGCCACCTTAAAGGCTAACAGAATATGCCAGAATAAATATGTTAGTCTTTCAGGTGCCACAAGGCTCATTGTTGTTTTTGATTTATTTAAATATCCATAAGCTGCGTTTCTGGACCAAGTCTACCCAAAGTGGTGAACAAAGTACAAGCGTAAAAATAGAAATGCAACAATATCTAATATTATAATAAAACTTTAAAATTCAAAAATACCCCCAAACCCCAGCACATTAAAATATAATTCAGCCAGTAGAAAAGCATGCCCAGCCAGAGCAATAAAATATCAATAAAACAGCAGCATGACTAATACAACACATCAGTTAAAAGCCATTTGAAACAGGTAGGTTTTCAACGCCTTTTTAAATACTGTAGTTGAGGGTTAGGGGCAATTCCACATACCTTGAGAGGGAGTTGCATAAGGTAGGGACCACTACTATGACATCATTTACAGAAAGAAAGCTATGCATAACTTAATATTCCCCCCAGTTCTAATTGTAAAGATTTCTATAAATGTGTAAAACATTGCAGAGATAACTACCGCCCTGCCTAGAACCCCTCAAAGTAATCCTTCTTTGGATGCTTGTCAAGATGTGTTAAAAAAAAAAAAATTAAGCCCATTCTCTAAACCAGGGATGGAGAACTGCCATCCTATGGAGCCTTTCCATCCAAACTACTGTCCTCTTCTCAGCCCCATGCCACCCATTCATACTTTGTCCCACTGTGGACAGGGAGGAAGGATTTCTGTCAGGATGGCAGCTGGGGTTAAGCCTCTACTCCCCATGAGCTGTGATCCTGATGAATGTCTAAACCAGAAGACTGAGCTGAAGTCATGAATTAAGCAAATAGATTTGGATTTCTATTCAGTATTTATTTCAAAGCTTTTACCATTACTTTTCCTGAGTAATCGTCAGGTCTAGGAACGTGTGTATTTAAAGGGAAGCTGGCATAATCATAGCTTTATTGATAGTGATACAGTTTAGACCATAACAGTAGGTCTAAAAGTTGTGAGTTGCGATAAAATACCAGGAATCGGCAGTGTTGGCTTGTAAATATATTTGGAATGGAATTCTGCTCCTTGTTTTATTTCTCCTTCTTTCATCAGTTGAGATCCCCAAGTAGCCCATTTCTTGGCAAATAAATTTATTCTTTATGTCCACCTCTCTTGCCTTTATAACTTGGCCTCATTTAACTGTCAGAAAGAAACTCATGAGAACAAGCTCTCCTCTTTTGGTTTCATTCTGTAATGTTTACAACTCTTTGTAGAATTCACTTTACAAATACAGGCTGCATGTGTGGGTTGAGGGAAGAAAATGTCCTATTGATGGGGTTCTGTTTTGTAAATTTCAAAATTCCCCTATCTTTTGAGAAAAACAAATGTATTATATTAGCGGCCAGATGTTGCAACTTTCACATTTCCTTCTTGTTTCAGCTGGCCCCCACTGGACAACAGCTTGTGTAGGTGGTTGCCACAGGAACAACTTAGACTTCCTGTGAGGTCAACCTTTACAAATACAAGGGTGTGACAAAAAAAGTAAATTAGACTGAGACAATTAAAAAATTCAACAGAGAAAAATTCAACAGAGAATGCACATGAATCTAAATAATGGTACAAAAATGCATTGCCAATGTTAACCCACAAAAACAAGTCACAAAACAGAAACATCTGATGTTCAATAGTGTTTTAAGAGAATTGAAAGTGGTTTGAGAGAGGCATAATATCCCATGGTGTACACATATATTTCTTTTCACCCACTGTCACCTCTAAAACAGGTTATATAGGCTTTTGAAACAATACAAAAATCTGCAATGCCTGTTAATAATTGGAGGTGAATTTGAGATGAGTGTACATACCATGAGTAGCAATAATTCTTTCAAACTTCTGTCAGTCATCTGAAAAATCAGTCACCTGTCTGAAGTCTGTGTGACAATGAGTCACATTAGTAGGTGATGCTCAGGCTGACTGCAGTGGCAGCAGACAAAGTGGCGGGGGTGGGTAAGGTTGTATGTACTTTTGTGCTATCTACTGCCGCTTCAATAGGCTTTCTTTCTGGCAATGGCAAAAAGGATTGCTATTCAGCTGAAGCAGGCTTTCCCAGCTTTGTACTTCTTAACCATGAGTTGGCCTAGCTGCTCATTCTACTTTGACCATGTCCAAAGCCCAGCTTTTCTCAGTGTTATAAACAGTGGTGCAGCTAGAGTTGGACCTTGGGGCCAAAGTCTAGGGACTCACCACCCAGGGCCCCCCCCAAATGACCACCCAGAGAGTGGCCGGTGATGAGGGCTCCAGAGCACCAGAAGCAAACTGCCTTTTAATCTTTTAGTCATGATGGTGCTATCATTTAAGGGAGTTTAAAATGCAAAACTGCACATAGAGTGTTTTTTCTCTTGTCAGGGTTGGCAAACATTTTAACATAACAGGAATGAGGAAGCAGTTGTAAAACATAGAACGGTGGTGGGGGAAGAAGATAAGTGTTAGTTATGTGCTTCACACCTGAAATAATACACATGGCTGTCTAAAGGAGAGGCACATGATACCATTAAATCCAGAGTCTAAAAAGACATCACTGTGCTACTAGTTGCAAAAGACGTTGTGTACCTCACCTGGATAACCTTGTCCACTGTGTAATTGGTGCCCTTCTTCTAGGACATATGTATACTTCAAAGTGAAAGTGATGATGATAATGATAATAAAAATGTCTTTAACTTTCATGGCCTTCTGCTATGCTGCCTGAAAGGACTCCTAGACACTGGAGGCTCCGTGTTACACTTGCAGCCCCATCACAGACCAACAATTCTCATGGCTTCTTGAGAGGAAGCCATGATATCTGTCTGTCTGTATCTATTGCAAAGTCTTCTAGGTTACATTTCTAAAGATATACATTTTCCAAGGCAGCATACAAATACATTGAAAGAATTTTAAAAGGAATGCCAGTGTTTAAAATGATAAAACAAAGGGAGCAATAGATACTGTTTCAGGCCCATCATCCCATCGTAAGTGCTAAAACTATTACACATGACCATTACCAGTCACAAGCAACAACTGAGACATTAGCCTACCCATTAACCTATGCATTTAGACATGACTAGGCTTGCTAAGGGCCAAACTACATGGTGCTCTGGTTCGCATGACACGACAACCCATTGTGGGTTATTTAACCCGCGATGAGCTGCAGTGATTGGGGGGATTGGTGTGTCATCTGAACCCGGTCTTTGGGGGTTATGTGAGGGTTTAACAACCCTTGTTGTAGGGTTATGTGGGTTTTTTAACCCTTTCATAACCCCCAATGGCTGAGTTCTTACAACACAGCAGTGCCCGATCAGGGCTGCATATTCAAATCGCGCTCAACATACACCCACTGTGAGCCCTGCCATTTCATGCAAACCAGGTCAGTCTGTTGAATACTTGGTTTGGTGCTGTGTGATACTTTTTTTAAAAATTTAAATTAGCAACGAGGGGAGCAGGGGAGGATCAGAATTGGGACCTTGCCAAAGAGCAGAGCCGAGGGGGATTATTATCATTGGGAAAGTGGTGTGGAAAAAGGATTTTTAAAAATCCTTCCACCTTGCTGTGGTCCCAGTCTTGATCAGACTCCTGTCCCCTGTGACTTCTATTTACAACACAATCCTATGCATATCCACTCCCAGGTCAGTGTATATATGATTGCACCCATAACGTTTTTTAAAAAGAATTGCACCATGGCAAACTACGCATTTAACTTAACGTGTAGTTTAGAGCCAAGACACTTTTGGTAATCTTCCTTTTGAAGACCTATGTGGGGGAATTTACTAAGAGTGTTCTCAAGCATAATGAAATATGTTTGTTGTTGATTTTAAATTTCCCACATTGCTCAATTGAGCAGAATTTGATTTTACACTGGCTTGTAAAATCGCTTTTCTTTTCAATAGCACAATAATAATGTCCTGATATGATACATCCCAGACTAAAAGGCATTTTTAGTGCCACTTGGGAAAGCATCTGGAGGGTGCAATCCTATAGGGATAGTCGGCCGCCTCCAAACTTGGAGGCGACCGACTATCCAATGCAGGGCGGGGGAGCGTGGAGGGGATCTTCTCCGCACTCCAGCTACCCTACATTTGTAGCTAGATGGCTGATTTCGGCTGTCTAGCTGGGGCGCCTTGGAATGGGGGTGTGGGGGGAGGCTGGATGGATCATAGGAAGCGTTGTACCAGTGCTTCTGCCATCCCTTCCCTGCCCCCAGGGACACCCCCTTTCCCCCTGCTCTGCTCTTCTCTTATGAGCGTGGAGCTGGGGACGAACTGTGGTGCCTACGAAGCAGCAGGGGAGTGAGCGGAGAGGCAGTTTTCTGGGAACCGACCTCAAAGCCCTGGCTCTGAGGTTGGTTCCCAGAAAACAAAAAATCCTATGGCCATGTAACTTCTGTCTAGTGGCCACGGGATTGCACCCTAAGTCTTGGAAGGTGCCAACTATACTGGCACTCTCATATCTTCTCTTAGTCTTTCCCAAAATACTACTTTCAGCTTGATGTGTTGTGTATCTACACTCGCACAATCATTCATTTAACACTTGAGCAACACCTTTCTCTGTGTACTTAAAAGAATTAATAAGCAAGTTCTTATTGTACTTGGCGAGGGCTTTTATGATGAAATAAATCTGTCTCCAGTTCTTGTTACATGTTCTGCTCACTGAGCTCATAGAGATTTTTAAATTAGAGGGGAGTGGGGGAAACAGGGTTTCCTTTCCAAAGATCGTTTCATTAGTTCTGCACTATAATGCTACCAAAGCCTGCATTCCACGTGCAACACACAAATGTTCCTTTGCTATTTTCTCAGATTAGGAATGAATGATTGGTAAGGCACTATTGGGGCTTCACATCGCCTGTCAGACTCGCCTGCATAATCTTCATTTGCTTTATTGTGAAAGGCAAAGCAATACACCAAGAATCTAAAAGCCAATGAATATTGGAGACAACTGTGTTTCAGTTTTAAACTAAATTCCTTTCATCTGCTCCCCACACCTCGCCTGTGAGAATAATAACAACTAGCTTTATTTTTATGCTTAATGGAGACCACAAAGAAAGAGATGCTTACTTCCTCACAAATACCTCATGTTCCTTATGCTTATTACTTACCTGCAAGTCACTAACACTCATCCTGTGAAGTACTCCTTGCAATACGAGCAAAGGGCTGGATGTGCCTGATCTCGTCTGATCTCAGAAGCTAAGCAGGGTCAGCCCTGGTTAGTACTTGGATGGGAGACTGCCTGGGAATCAGGCTTCCTGCACCGAGCAGGGGGTTGGACTTGATGGTCTTGTAGGCCCCTTCCAACCCTATGATTCTCTGATAATGGTTAATCAAAGATCATTCCTTCTATGATAATCAAACCAACCATGTTATACCTCACACACACAAACTCTAATCCTGTTCACCTCCCCACATCTGTGGATGGAAGCGGATTGATTTCCTCCCTCCCACTACCTACCATTGGTCTTCATTTTCTATGTATTCTTCCTCATGGTGAGAAGGAGAATCATAGCGATGGAAGGGATCTTGTAAGCCCTCTAGTCCATCTCCATGCTCAATGCAGGAAATCCAAAGCTAGAGCATCCCTAACAGATGGCTGCCCAGAAGAGGTCTGTGAAGAGGTTGAAGGAACAAAGATGGATAATGAAAGGCTTAGATCTCCAAACGATCCCCAAAAGTCCAGTGTTTCCAATGGAAATTAATTGTCATATCTCATTGCTGAGTGGCCTTTTCATCTGCTACAGGCAATTGGAAATGTTCTTTTCTCCATTATGTCCTATGTCCTTTATGACAGTGCCTAAAAGCATTTCCACAAGTGACTCTCAATATAGTCCTATATATGTCTACCCAGAAGTAAACCCCACTGACTTTCTAGGTAAGTGTGTATAGAATTGTAACCTACCAGTTCAATGCTTGATATGTTTACTTTGAAGTAAAACCCACTATGTTTAATGAGACTTACTCTCAGATAAGATTGCAGCCTTGGGATACCTTTTAGTCATCCTCACATCCGTTCTGAATGTTGGTAATATGATATAAAATGTATAGGGCAAGCACTTTAAAATAAACACTAACATGTTGGCCTCTTCCAGTTCTATGGTTCTATGACATTCTGTTCTGTCTGGCTCTTTAATTTACCAATATGGAAATTCAATTGCCATATTTAGCACTACTTGTGAAAATGCTGCTAAGTGCTTCACTGTTAGCAGGGCTACTTTTTATACCAGTGTAAGCACAGTGAGCTAGGAGATTGTGGTTTTTATTTAACTGGAGGAGGGCATTACGGGATGCAATTTTAGGCATTAGGCACATTGACATGCCTAATGCTATACAGATCCATGGTGAATGAAATTGAGATCTTCCCATATCCTCCTGGGTCATATTTACACAACAAACATACATCAGTTTTGTATCTGTTTACTTTTAATGGCTTCATTGGGAGAATCTGGAAAATTGTAATTTGATGAGAGAGCTGAGAATTCTCCGTTAGACATTCCTAGACCCCACAAGACTACAGTTCTCAGTGTTTGCGATTGCAGATATGCCCTTACTGTCAGAGCTGATGCATTTTTACTCATTTTAATTAAGTTCAATTGGACTTCCTCTCAAGTAAGTCTGCATAGGATCGCAGCCTGTTTTTTCTTCTTCTTTTTTGTATGAGACGTAAGATGCCAGACACACTGCAGATTCAGTCAGGGAAGGCCGCTTTTCCTTGTGTCCGCTTCCAAATTGCACCAAATATCTCATTTGCAGTGGAGTGTGTATGTGAGCAATCTGGAGCAAATTACTGAAGGATTTACAGGTACTGTCAGGGAGTTCTGTCACTACCTAGACAGTCTTTTGAAGAAAGAGAACTAAGATTGGCTTTACATGTGCGTTTTGGGGTTTAAAAAACCCTCTCACACACTGCCTTTGCTCCACATGTAAAGCTGCAGGTATGAAGAAGGGTATCTTAGCTATATTTTATAAATCTTTATATAACAGCCTTGTAAATTAGCACCCCCCCAAAAAAAGTTACTAGCCTGCAGAGCACCCGTGGAGCACTGCATTTATTTCAGACTCTGGACTTAATGGGCACGTACTTCAAAAGGTGGTACACCAGACTTGCTGCATTTAGGGGCCCTTCTGTTCATTCTGCTGAGCGGCACCCTGGGATTCTGCCCCAAAGTCTTACCGCGAGTGCACCACTGCTCTGTACCTTATTCGCTAGCTCCTCTTATGAGTAAAAAGCAGGCTACTAAAACATTTTGTATGCTGGAAACACAGCAGCATGACAGAGGAGGACACAGTGCTCCCAGCCTCCTCTGCCGGCCTGCTTGTTTCTGCGCTGATCAGGCAGGAAGAGGAATTGCCAGCACAGAAGCTCAGTGGGCTGGTGGTGAAGGCATGGACTGCTCTTGTCCGTTTGCCACCAGCCTGACTTTTTTCTATATTAGATGTGCAGCAGGTGAATTCCCATCCTGCTTGTCCAGCATAGAAACCAAGCAGGAACAGATAATTTTGCCTCTCCACCACCAGGCCACCATGTTTCTGTGCTAGATGCGCAGGAGGTTTACCTGCTGCACGTCTAGCATAGAAACGTGGCCGGCTGGTGATGGAGGGAAGGGGGCCCTCCTTCATCAGCCTTCTTAGTTTCCATGCTGGACATGCAGGAGGGAGTTTCACTTCCTGTGCTCCCATTATGGAAATGCACTGGAGGGTGCTGGAAGTGGGATGAAATGGTCCATATGTCTCTTGGCAACCCACTTGGTTACTATGCTTGGTGAGGAGGTGAGGGCTTCTCCTCCTCCCTGCCCAACATAGAAATGCAATGAGCTGGTGGAGGAAGGACTGAGCATGCCAATGTTCCCCTGACAACCTGCCTGGTTTCTATGCTGGGAGGAGGGGTTGAGGAGGCAAAGCACCCTCCTCCAGACCTAGCATAGAAACAGCAGGCTGCCAGAAGAGGGACCAACCACTCCATCCCTCTTCTGGCAGCCCCTCCCCCCCTTGCTGGGATGGAATTCCTATTTGCCTATGATGACCAGGCAAGTGGCTAAAACCAAGCCTGGTATAACCCACTAGTGGCTGCTTTTCAATAGGTGTGTTATGTAGAGACATGTTCAAATCATGTAGGATATCCCCATTCATGTATAAGGTGCATCTTGGAAAGTACCATACAAAGGAAAGAAGCCCCAAGATGCATGTATGAAGCTGCCTTACTATTCTGAAGTGAATACTTCAGGTTGCTGTAATGGAATGTGTGTTCAAATCACTTTCTCCACCCTTAGAATGTCTGTCTGTCTGTCTGTCAAATACCAATTAGTTGGCTGTGCTGAATGGATCTCACATTTTTTTTAATGCTCTGCAGAAACTAGTCTGACACACTTTTAATAACAGGTCCCTAATCCAAAACCCAGTGTTGTCTCTGCAATTCTTTCATTGGTTCTAAATGGTTCTGAATTCCAACATGTGTGTTTACAGCAGGTATAACTCCTTCCTTACTGATGAGGGTGATTCTTTAACATTATGAAATCCATCTATCCACAGCAGTGGATATTTGAGGATTACTGCTACAGTAACAGAAAGCTATATAGCTTGAATGACCAAGGCCTCATGTTTTGCTTTTGCTTGGAGTGGACATAAAAATCTGAAATGCACATCGGAGCAGCAAATTCAGCCTTGATCTATCACTCTCACCGAAAGAGAAGTTATGCATTTCATTTTGTTTTGAAGTGGGATATTTTTGTTCTTTGGGAGTGAATAATTAATGGCGGTGGCAGTCTTTCAGTGTTGTGCGGGTTTCTATTAGAAAACATCTGTTACCAAGCACAGGCAGTTTACTTAGTAGTAAACAGGTGTGAAGAATGGCAGCAAGAAGTCAAGGAAAAGAAAATCACACAGCCCTGTCATCATCTGGTGCAAAATGATGCTGCGCTGCAGGTTTGAAAAGCAAGCTGCATCAGTTCAGTATTAGTCCCTTTTTCATTAAGGCAGAAGGCACCTGCTGTGTGCATAGAACTGGTGCAACAAACCAGATAATGAGGCAGTCTTGTGAAGGCCTAGCAAACAAAAGAGGCAATGGACTGAAATAATGTGACAATTCTGGGCCTGACTTTATTACTCCCATCAAGGGAAACAATTCTGTTGATACTGGATGGATTTGTTGCTGGTGTTTTACTTAATAATTTCTGTTTGCATATTATTTAATAGACTCTGATTTAAATTTCAGGCCTTGACTTGTTTTCTTTTTAACAGGGAATCCGAGATTTGATTTGCAAGATATTCTTTTAGAACACCTTGCTCTCTGTTTTTTCTTTTCTCACTCTTGACTTTAAGGAGAATTCAACTGTGGTAAAGCTTGCACTGTACTGAATAAATACACAAAACTAGGGCACAACCCAAACTTTAGGAGCCCTTTCTCTTGGCTCCCACCCCATCTGTTTGCTTAGTGTGTGGTGTAGTGTGGTGTAGTGTGGTGTAGTGTGGTGTGGGTGGGTGGGTGGAGGGGATATTAAGCAACACCACCCAGTGACAAAAAGAAAACTTAGCTAAAAGTATTCATCTGATGTCACTAAAGAGCCTGATGTTAACAGAGCTATGTATTTTGGAAATATGGGCTAGATTTTCAAAGTTTGCTTTCAAGGGAGCAATTTGGCAGACACTGCTGCTGTGTAACCTCCATTCATTTCAATGAAGTTTTCATGGATCTTCATTGCCATAAAAAACAGTTGCATTTATTTAGGAAGACAATGAGGAAAATAACTAAATGATGCTGTAAAACTGTAGCCAGTGAAGCGCTGTTGGCCTGATTCTTTATATTTCAGTATATTAAGAAAACAAAAACTCAGAAATGTGTTTAATATTTATGTACAGTGTCATTTTTTTAACAAAAAGTAAATAATTTATTAGGATGGCTTTCCATATAATAACCCACATTATCCCATATGGTTAGAATGCCTCTTCAAGAGTTGAACTGACAAGTCAGAGTGTCTGTTCCTATAATTAGACACAAGGGAGATCACAATAGCTATTTTGTAAGCTGCAGCCTGAACTCTTTTGCATTTTGGATTTACATTTATTTATTTTACAGGCTTGCAAAGATTTTGTGAAGACATAGAGATGATGATTGGATTCCAGCCAAACATCTTCTGGAGAGTCTGTTGGGCTTTTGTGACCCCAACTATTTTAACAGTAAGGACCACAAGAGTGGGGGCTGAGAGGGGAAGTGTGTCCTGGAACATGTGCATTTGCCAACTCTTTCTCCCCCTCCACTGTGGATTATGCAATAATGGCCACAACATCTAGTTTTTTCCTAACGGCTGTAATCATGAGGCTAAACTATAGGGTGTTTCCAGATGAGGCTTTTTATTGTGCAATCACACTGACTCATTCATGGAATTTTATGAGGGATCCAGTTGATATAGTCTTCAGTTTGTAGCCCTCTTGTGTTTTCCCATCACTTCTTCTGTCTTTTTCTGAAAAATCAGTTAAGTAAGAAAAGACAGAATGGCTTTTGATTGTTAGCAATAGGAGCCCTCCGCCTGGAAGGACCTTTTACAACATACTTAAATTTTGGAATTTCTCTTATCCAAGGTTCCAGTAACTGGATCAACCTCAGTAGGTTGATGTTTTCTCTTTTAGTTCTGATCCTTGGCTTCTGTGATTCCATACTCTATATGTGTAAACAAAAACTATGCAATTCTTGTTTAGCCACTAATCCAGACGAAGATAATTAGGTGCCAAGATATTCTCAAGTACAAGCCCTATTGAAATGCACTGAAATGAAGTACCATTTATTTTTAGTGGGGCCCAGATGAGCAAAATCTGAATGGATTGTGCCCAGTATTCTCAGCCATAGATAAATGAAATTATAAATAAATGAAATACAAGTATGAATTTAACAATGCTGTAAAGTATACGCAGCTTCATAGAAAACAATATCAACCTCCATTCCGCTTTCTTATAGATTGAGTTATATTTTTCTGTAGTAAGCTTTATTACATCATAGTCCAACTCTTGGACACTTCTTATTACAAAGGCTGCAGCTTTGCCCCTAATTAATGAATGCTCTAGGGCAGCCTTCCCCAGCCTGGTACCCTCCAGATGTGTTGGACTATAACTCTGATAATCTCCCAGCTAGCTGGGGATTATGGGAGTTGCAGTGCAACATATCTAGAGGGCATCAGGATGAGGAAAGCTGCTGTTGGCTCTCTTCTCATGACAGTGTGGGAGCTACATCATGATGAGATCTCACATGGATATGCCTAACGTATGTATACCAGAAGCACCTAGGCAAGGACTTTTCCAAACCAATGATCACCTGGACAGTGAGGAAGGCAATGATTAGGAAGCTAAGGCCCATGCAGTTTGCCCAGCCATGTGTTTCCATCAAAGAGATGGCACAGAATCTCACTGTGGCTAAGCAGCTTCTATACAACTCTGATCATCTGAAAAGGGTCCTAAGTCCTGTTGGAAATAATTTGAGAAGGGACCTAAGTCCTCCTACAATATTAGAATTGGAAGAACAACAGTGTGGCATTGGGTGGAATAATCATGAAGCAAATTCAGTCTAACCAATGTGAAGCTACAGCCTACTCCAAACCTAATTTTATTTTGTACTTTGGAAAGCACTAAATCTAAAGATCCACGTTTGGCAAGGCATTCACAAGCACAAAAGAACCTCATGGCAGTTGATGCAAGTAGCGTATCAAAGTAAGCCTTATATTTAAATGCTTTGTTGAACAGGAATGGCATGAAACTCTTTTCACTGTAACAGTAATTCTGCAATCTTTCTTAGAAGTGACCCCGTATTTGAGGCTGGACAGTACAATTGCCTGCCAAGTGTTCATTTGTTCCCTAGAACAGTGGTTGCTGTCATAATCAAGGTCACTTTGTGAAGCTGAGCCATTGTGACAAACAGTTCTAGTAAACATGGCATTGCTTTTCTGTGCACAGCTAATGCATTCTAACGCAAACCACAAGATGCTATTTACAAAAGAAATGTCCAGGCCAATTTAGCAGTAGTTGCTTCCCAGTGCCACTAGGTGTCACTCTGTATCAGGAGCATCACATTAAAACGTGAGTGGGTATAGTTTGAGAGGTCCTGTGGTAGAAAAAGAGAGGGGAAATCCATATAATGTTTCTATAGTAGTGAAGGTCAATCTGTAAACTACTGATCAGCTTGGCATCTACATTTTCTTTGGGGGTGGATGGGAATGGAAGAAAGGTATTTATTACATAAGCACTGCAGCCAGAATGACATCTTATTCCTTGTGTGTCTCCCATTTTATTGCAGTTTATACTTGGAAATGTTAAGGAGAAAAAACGATCTGTTACATCTGTGTATTTTAAAATAGATTAATGACCAATTTCAAAATTCTAAAGGCAGAACAGAAGAGCCATATGTTCACTTTGCCTAGAATCTGAATCCTTGTGCTAAGAATACCCTACATTTCCTTTTGAGCATGACTCTATTATATTTTCTAAATATCGCTTATTGCCACTGAGGTTTTTTTAAAAACACTTTCATCCCCTCCTCCCCACCTGAACATGTTATTGAAAGTAGAACAATTTTAATCATTTATGCTTAACTGCTAGAATCTGCAGTAATCTATTTTTTCAGAGTGAAAGCCTAAAGCAGCTGTTCCAAGGTTTAAAAAGTGTTATACACTTCAACATTACTAGTCTAGGTGAAACCTGGGGCACAATTTAGGGAGACTATGGAGGAACAGTGTCATACACACACAAACATGTTGTGAATCTTGTCCCTCCCCACCCCAAACCGAAATAATTTTGCTCTCCTTAACGAAACCTGAAATGGCATGTCTCTACTGAAGCTGATACTTCAGAGGAGAATGGCCAAGGAACGTGAAAATAAAAGCAGTTGGCTAATTTAAGACCAGCTAAAATAATAAAATGCTGACTTGGAATGTTTGAAATATATCACTCAGAATCTGGATATATGAATGCATATTAGCTAAGAGATAGGTAGTTCATGTGACTAGATTTGGGAAAAGGCAAATGTGAGGTAGCATCCCTGCTTCATTGGTTTGATTACCTGGACCCCAGGTTGCCAGATTACAACATGAGACCCCTGTCTGTCTCTTTAAAAGTCCCAAGTTAGCCATAGTATCTCAAGCGGCTGCTCCATTACTTCACCAGTCCCTTTGCCCACTTTCTTGTGCTGCAGCAAGCATAATTCTAGTTTCATGTGCATGATGAACGAGATATCTCTGCAAACATACAGTAAAGCTCAGAAGGTCAAGGGATGGCACGGATGTGCTCAAAACTCCTGTGTGGTGTGTGGAGGGATCACTGAGATTATCACCAAGTTCCAGTTTGAGACTGGAAATCCTTACAGATTCCAGATGCAGTAATCCAGGCCTGCCAGTGGTCCTGCCCATCTCTAATCCAGGCATGCCCATCTCTAATCTTGGCCTGGACTGGGGAACAGAAAAAAAGACTGAGTTTAGCCGGTCATGATATTGCACTGAAGGAGGAACTCCTCAAAGTGATACCAGGGAATTCTGCTTCAAGACTTATGATTCCTATTTCCAATCCGATAAACTTTATAGTAATGTGCCTCTATTAACACATCTCCAAAAAGCAGTCTGGAAGTTGCTGTTACACATGTATAGAAAAAAATGCAGCTAATGAAATGTGGTATAAAAACCTGCTTTAAGCCCTATCAAATGCACCAAAGGCCCAAACTCGTTGTGACTGACAACTCTTGAAAGACAAAATCCTGGTACCTGGGTATGGCAGAGCCTGTTACCTGGAGTGGTTAGTGTCCTGGTTGCTCCCTTGCTGCTGGCTGATAAGTGTTCCCTGCTACAACCTCTTTTATTCCTGAGCATTCACAGGATGCTGACCTAGTGGCAGAGACAGGTGGTCTTGCAGCCATGTTGGCAGCAGGTTGAGTAAGAACCTATCTTATCAAAGAATTGCCCCCTCAGCCCCTGCCTAGCCCTGTGCAGATGTGTCTTTTCCACTCAGTTCAGCCAGTTGTGCTTGGCATCTGCCTGATAGTCCCTGACTTGTTGGCTCTCCTCCTCCTCCTTGCTATCTTTATAAGGAGGCACGCTTGTGAGGGAGCCAGCTTTCTGAGTGCGAGGAGCCCCAGAGACAAAGCGTCAGCAAACAAGCGAGTTAAGCAACTGTGCAAGTTTAGCAACAGGGCGAGGAAGCCAGGGTGGTGAACTCTCCCCTCCTTACTCCATACTCACAGCAAGTAACTGTAAATAAATAACTATAAATAATTTCCCCACCTTCTCATAGGAAACAACTAAATTTTCCAGGGAACCTCCCCCCCCCCCAAAAAAAGCAGTTATGAAGGTAGAAAGCCAGCAGTGGGGAGGGGGCTATCCAGTGAATTGCACTGAGTTACACATGTACGATTATCTACCTGCTGGATGGAAGTCGTGGGTGTGTGCTCAGTGTAATTAGCTCCTGGCTCTCAGGGAACAAGTGCCTTCCCTGGAGGTCAAGGTTGCTGACCTGGAGAAGCTAAGAGAGGCAGAGAGGTTGGTGGATGAGACCTTCAGGGACCTATTAGCTGTGTCCCACTCCCAGGGTGACAGCTCCTCTGCTGTCATGGAGAATGTGGGTCTCGGGGAAGGAAGGGGTCATTCTGAGGAAGAGGGAAATGATCCCTTAGAAGGGACCCATTCCTCAGAAGACAAACAAATATCCTCTCGCACCGAGGATGTGCCTCCAGGGGGAGGGGGGCTTGTGTTAGTGGGAGATTCAATCACTAGACACATAGCTGGGTTTGTGATGGGCGTGTAGACTGCATGGTGAATTGCCTGCCTGGTGCAAAGGTTGCGGATATCATGTGCCATCTAGATAGGCTAGGGGATAGTGCTGGGGTGGAGTCAGTGGTCATGGTCCATGTTGGCACCAACAATGTGGGGAAATGTAGTCATGAGGACTTGGAAGCCAAATTTAGGTTGCTAGGTAGGAGATTGAAATCCAGGACCACCAAGGTGGCTTTTTCAGAAATGGTACCTGTTCCATGCGCAGGGCCAGCTAGACAGGCGAAGCTGAGGAGTCTCAATGCGTGGATGAGACAGTAGTACTGGGAGGAGGGGTTCAGATTTGTTAGGCCTTGGAGAATGTTTTGGGACAAGCTGGGCCTGTACAAGAGGGACAGGCTCCATTTAAACCAAAATGGAACCAGACTGCTGGTGCAAAACATAAAAAAGGTGGCAGAGCAGCTTTTAAACTAAACCCTGGAGGAAAGCCGACAGGAGCTGGGAAGCATCTGGTTCAGGTTAAACCATCCCAAAGGGATGAAGATGAAAATGTTTTTGATTGCCCAAATGTAGAAGGGGAGGAAATAGGCCAGGAGCACATGGTAGAACGTAATAGCCAATCAAAGGGGCCAACATTCCATAGCAAAAGATGCACACGCCAGAGGTATCTGGGGAAGGATACCATGTATAGGTGTTTCTGTGCAAATGCTAGAAGCCTCCACACCAAAATGGGAGAGTAGGAAGTGCTTGATTTTAAAGGAAAATCTAGATATAGTAGGCATTACAGAAACCTGGTGGAGCGGAGAGAACCAGTGGGATATGGTCATCTCTGGATATAAACTCTATAAGAAGGACAGGGAAGGGCGTACTGGGGGAGGTGTTGCCCTGTACAGCTAAGAGGGCATAGTGTCAAGCCAACTAAAACACATAAAAGGGATAGGCTGTTCCATAGAAGCTCTTTGGGTGACAATACCAGGCTCCAAAACTAATTTAGTGCTAGGAACATGCTATAGTCCCCCAGACCAGAATGCTCAGAGTGACCTTGAGATGGAAAACAAAATCAGGGAGGCCTCCAAACAAGGAAGTGTTGTAATAATGGGTGACCTCAATTACCCCAACATTGATTGGATAAATGCATGTTCCAGCCAGCCATGAGAAATAGGTTAAATTTCTAGATGCCCTAAATAATTATGCCCTAGAACAGTTGGTCACAGAACCGACCTGACCAAGGGTCCATCTAGTCCAGCATTCTGTTCACACAGTGGCCAACCAGCTGCTGACCAGGAAGTCCAACACAGTCACTTTTGACTTCAAAAGAGGAAACTTCTCTAAAATGAGGGAACTGGTGAAATGGAAGCTAAAAGGGGGAGTCAAAAGGATTAAATCCCTTCAAAATGCTTGGAGATTACCAGCTAAAATGTATACCACAGGTTAGGAAAGGTAGCACCAAGTCCAAGAGGTCACTGGCATGGTTAACGAGCAGTGTTAAGGGAGCTATTAGAGAAAAGAGAGCTTCTTTTAGAAAATGGAAGTCTTGCCCAAGTGAGGAACACAAAAGGGAGCACAAGCTTGCACAAAGATGATGCAAGCAGACAATAAGAGATGCAAAAAAGCATTTTGAAGAGCATATCACTAACAATATCAAGGCCAACAGTAAAGAATTCTTTAAATATATCAGAAGCAAAAAACCAGCTAGGGAGGTGGTTGGACCATTGGATGACAATGGAGTTAAAGGAGTATGAAGGACAAGGAGACTGCAGAGAAGCTGAATGAATTCTTTTCATCCGTCTTCACTGCAGAAGATATAGGACAGATACCTGTGCCTAAACTGATGTTTTCAGGAAGGGAGTCTGAGGAACTGAGGCAAATAGTGGTGACAAAAGATGAAGTTCTTAACCTTATTGATAAATTGAAAGCAAATAAATCACTGGGCCCAAATGGTATTCATCCTAGAGTTCTCAAAGAACTCAAATATGAAATTGCTGAACTTCTAACCAAAATATGCAACTTGTCCCTAAGATCAGTCTCTGTACCAGAGGACTGGAAGATGGCCAATGAAACACCAATTTTCAAAAAGGGATCCGGGGGGATCTGGGAAATTCCAGGCAAGTTAGCTTAATGTCTGTTCCGGGTAAATTGGTTGAAGGCATTATTAAATATAAAATTAGTAAGCATATAGAAGGACAAGCCCTGCTGAAAAAGAATCAGCATGGCTTCTGCAAAGGTAAGTCCTGTCTCACTAACCTTTTAGAGTTCTTTGAGAGTGACAATAAATATGTAGACAGGGGTGATCTGGTAGATATTGTTTACTTGGACTTCCAAAAGGCTTTTGACAGAGTCCCTCACCAAAGACTCCTGAGCAAATTTAGGAGTCATGGAATCAGTAACTGGTTAAAGAACAGAAAGCAGAGAGTAGAAATAAATGGTAAATTCTCCCAGTGGAGTGAAGTAATTAGTGGGCTCCCACAGGGATCTCTATTAGGATCAATGCTTTTAAACCTGTTCATAAATGATCTGGAATTAGGAGTGAGCAGTAAAGTGGCCAAGTTTGCAGATGACACCAAATTATTTAGGGTGGTTAAAACAAAAAGGAATTGTGAAGAGCTCCAAAAGGATCTTTCCAAACTGGGAGAATGGGCATCTAAATGGCAAATGCAGTTCAATGTAAGCAGTGTAAAGTGATGCGCACTGGGGCAAAAAATCCCAACTTCAATATAGCCTGATGGGATCAGAGCTACCAGTGACCAACCAGGAAAGAGATCTTGGGGTTGTGGTGGACAGCTCAATGAAGATGTCAACCCAGTATGCAGCTGCTGTAAAAAAAAGGCAAACTCCATGTTAGGCATAATTAGAAAAGGGATTGAGACATCATACTGCTCCTATACAAATCTATGGAATTTGATGGATATGAAATCTATTCCACACTTGAAATACTGTGCCCAGTTCTGTTCATCACACCTAAAAAGGGATATTGTAGAGCTGGAAAAGGGCCAGAAAAGGGCGACTAAAATGATTAAGGGGCTGGAGCATCTCCCCTATGAGAGAAGGTTACAACAGCTGGGATTGTTTAGCTTGGAAAAAAGGGGAGATGTCATAGAGGTCTACAGAACTATGCATGGTGTGGAGAATGTGGATAGGGAGACATTTTTTCCCCTCTCTCAAAATACTAGAACCCAGGGTCATCCTACGAATGTTGCTTGGTGGATTCAGGACAGATAAAGGAAGTCCTTCTTCACACAGCACATAGTTAAACTATGGAATTCGCTACCACAGGAAGTAGTGATGGCCACCAGTTTGGATGGCTTTAAAAGGGGGTTAGACAAATTCCTGGAGGAAAAGGCTATCAGTGACTACTAGTCCTCATGGCTATGTGCTACCTCTGGTACCAGAGGCACTGAGCCTATGTACACCAGTTGCTGGGGAACATGGGTGGGAGGGCACTGTTGTGCTCATGCCCTGCTTGTGGGTTCCTGGTCAGCAGCTGGTTGGCCACTGTGTGAACAGAATGCTGGACTAGATGGACCCAGCATGGCTCTTCTTATGTCACCACTGCCACTTGACATAATGCGAATGAATCAGGTAACCAACCCAGGTAGAGGCAGCACCTCCCACTGCCTGTCCTACTGTGCTCCTGCCAGCTAACTGCTTGCCCACCAGCACCAATTCTCAGCAGCAACCAAGAGGCAGTGTGTGGCAGAGTTTTATATTTTGTCCACCCACATTCCCATAGTCCATCCACTTCTGTTCTACCCCATGAGGGGAGCGATATGGGCAAGATTTAGGGTATGGAGCAGTAAGATGTGTGGGATCCTGGATATAACAGAAAATGTATTTCACATTGACTGTTGAAGATGCAGTGTTGTATACAAGAGAAACAGAAAGTCAAGCTGTATCTTTCTTTCTTGTGGCCTTGGTTAAATCTAATATTTGATATATTGGAATGGTTAAGATTACAGTTTAAATTGATCCACATCTCCTGAAATAAAACAAGCCACTTTTATATGTTCCTTTGTGGTGCCACTGCTATGAATCTTCTGCATGAAATTATTGTATGCGTAGGCAGTTCACAGACGTTACTGAATTATGCACCAACATAAGCAGATGCATTGCTCTTTATACAGCAAGTGCAGTGGACTAACAAGATAATTACATTAAGCTATACTGCCAATAGACTGCATAATAAAGCTTTTTACTGTAGGTACAAGATTCTGATTTCATTCCCTCATGTAAATCTAACTTCATTCTATCAATTTTTGTAGAGTTATGCTAAGTTTACAGTAGTGCAATGGAGTCTCAAATCTGATCACAGACACATACTTATTGTTGTATATTTGATGAGTTTATATTTACATGTATAAATGCATATCATTTCATAGAAATAAAATTGTGTTGTGTTTATATATGTACATACACATTTTATAAGTATGCACAGCTAATATTAAAGTGTATCGATAATGAAAATATGTGTTTGTTTTTTTACCAGTTCATCCTTTGCTTCAGCTTCTATCAGTGGGAACCAATGACTTATGGTACATACCACTACCCAGGCTGGTCTATGATACTAGGATGGTTGATGCTGGCTTGCTCTGTTATCTGGATACCCATTATGTTTGTGATCAAAATGCACATAGCTCCTGGCAGATTTATTGAGGTAAACCTTATATCTTTCCTCCCATTTTTTTTTAAAGATATAGGATCAGGTTACTTTATACCAGTTTCCAAAACCTTGTTTAGAAAAGGTTACAATTACTGAAAGGTGTGTTGCTATTAGGGAGCACATGATGGATGGTAATTGGGATCAGGGATGTACAGCCAATGACTGAGTTCACACGATCACCACAGCCCACTGTGGCTTATTTAAGGTGGGTGGTGGCGCATGCTGACAGCCACTTTGAATATGCAAGCCATGGCAAGTGAGCACTATGACTTACTGCATTGCATTGTGCAAACGCAGCAAAGGTGGTTTATGTGAGGGTTAAACAACAGCTCATGGGTCATGTGAGGGCTGTTTAACCCTTGCATAAGTCACCATCACCGGGTTCGCACAACATGATAAGCCACGGTGCTTGCCCGCTGAGGCGTGAATATTCAAAATGGCCACCAACTATGGCAATTGTGTGAACCAGCCTAATGACTTGTGGTCTCATGTTATACTGGTGATGTGAGAGCTGCTGAAGCACCAGTCCTTCCCATGCCACCAGGGTAATGTGGGAAATGCTTGGACATATTAGAGAATTCTGCACTGCCGAGTGTTGCAGTGCCAATGTTGCAGTGGAATAATGCTAGTGTGGGGAAGGGCCACAGCATATGCTCCTCCTGCATGGCCCGGGGCTTGTCATATTTCCCCTGCAGCACAGAAAAAAGGTAGTGCTGCAGCAGCTGCCACTGCTGGCATAAAATGATCCAACTCTTAATGGTAAATGTATCAATTTTTACTATGAGAATAGACTTCCAAGTAGATTCAGGACAAGTCAAAATTCCATTGACCGTGCCTGTAACTTAGGGATGTCAGAGAATTCCGCCACAGATCTCGGTGAGGCCAAATGCACTAGCATTCGGCCCCCCAAAATCTGTGGCGGAACGGCCTGCCCCCCCATGGATCCCCCCCCTGGGATGAGACTTACCTGGGGCGGATGTTCCGGGGGGTGGCGGCGGCTCCGGCGGCGGCTTTGGCGGCGGCTGGTCTTCTGACTGGCTGCCGCTACTGCCATTTGCAGTCTGGAGGTGGGTTTTTTTTTTTTACAGAGACGTGATAGGCTACGTAAAGATTTACATAGCCTATCACGGCTGGGTTAAAAACAAACAAACACGTATGCAAATGGCGGCGGCTACAGCCGCCGCCATTTGTGTTCCTTATTTTTGGCCATCTTAGTCTACGTAAATATTTACGTAGACTATTATGGCAAAAATAAAGGGGAACGCAAATAGCGTAGCGGGCGCTATTTGCGTTCCCCTTTATTTTCGCCATAATAGTCTACGTAAATATTTACGTAGACTAAGATGGCCAAAAATAAGGAACGCAAATGGTGGTGGCTGTAGCTGCCACCATTTGCGTACACAGTTTTTTGTTGTTGTTTTTTTACGCAGAGCCCTCCGCGTCCGGAAATCCGGCTGCGGACGGCTCTGGCCTGGGCCTGGCCAGCTGCTCCGTGGAGCTGCTGCGGAGCACAGCCGGCCGTTCGAGGATTCCGGGGGGAAGGAACGGATCGCCTCCCCCCCTCGTCAAGGATTCCGGGGGGAGGGACGGAACGCCTCCCCCCCCCATAAACATAATCCATGGAAAGGTAAGTGACTTTCGTACATCCCTACTCTATCTATCTATCTATCTATCTATCTATCTATCTATCTATCTATCTATCTATCTATCTATCTATCATCTATCTATTTCTGAGCCGTCTTTGAGCCCAGAAAGTTCCTCCAAGGCAACTTATAATTCTTCTTTGTGGCCTTTGTGCATCATACATATGGGCTACTTCGCCTGTAGCCATTCCAGGGTTGCCTGCTTTACTTCAGACCACTCAGTAATCTTGGAAAACTCCGTCCTCTGTACCACCAACTTCCAAGCGCCTTGAACATAGATGTCACAGTGGAAACTGAGCCCATAGAGCCCCAGAGCAGTTCTGATTCTGAGGAACAGCTATCCGTGGGAGAAGAGCTCGCTCATCTATCACAAGCACAGCAGCTGGCAGAGATTCCTCCTACCAGCTTTCCTGGGATAGATAGTGACCCTGGCAGTGATAGAGCGCTGGAGGGGGGCTTGCTGGACGCTCAGCGCAGACGCAGGGAGCGGCGACAGATGGAGGGTGCAGAAAGGAGGCGCTCTGCTCATTTGGCGCGCAAACAACGGTCGCATCCCGAGGACCCAAGGGAAAAAGGGAGGATCTCTCCCCAGCCCATAAGTTTAGGGTCTTCCTGTGGTTCTCCTTCAAATAGGGACCAACTGCCTTACCTGGAGCTTAGGCTACTCTGCTATCTTTCCCCAGTGCTGTTCCTTGCTTTGGCGCTAGCAACTAGTATTCTGAAAGAGTCATAAAGGAATAAAGTCTTGGAAAGAATTCCTTGTCATCTGTGTCCTGAGTTGGCTATTGGTGGGGACTGCAAGAGGCAGCTAGGGCGCTCCTGACAATAGGTACAAGGTCCTGGAGTCTGATGCTGGTTTTCTTTTTTGCCACCCTATGTCTAACTCTGATAATAGGGACGTCACAGGGAAAATTTCAAGAAGTGCATTCTTCCCCACTAGATAAGGAGTGTAGAAGGCTTAATATACTTGGGAGGCACATTTATTCTTCCATGGCTCTTAGCCTGTGTGTTATGAACTATTAGGCAGTGATGTCTCGTCACCAACGCTTCTTGTGGGAGAAGATAGGGGCTTTATTTGAACGCTTGCCAAAGAAGAAGTGTGAATAGGCACAACACTTTCAAGGCAAGGCTATGCATCTCTCCCGCCAGCAGATTTGGGGGTTGGACTCTATGGCCTTGTAGGCCCCTTCCAACCCTACTATACTATTCTATTCTATGAGATCAATACGTCCAGACACTTGGCAAGCAGACAGTGATTCTAAAGTGATAGCTGGCTCCATAGCACTTAGAGGGCATGCCTGGCTGCAATCCACATGACTTGCCCAGGAGGCATGATCCCATATTGAAGATTTGCCATTGATGGTGATGGGTTGTTCAGAGCAAAGACAGATGAAGCTATGGATACTATCAGTGGCAGCTGGTGACTCCAGTTCCAGAGGGGTGGTGATTCCATTCTGGGTTTTAGTTACCACCAGCCGAAACTCTAAAGGCGCTATCTAAGGTGTCAAACCTTAGCCCCAAAATGGTTTCAGAACCTTGGATAGTGCATTTAGAGCTTTGGCTGGTTGTAACTAAAACCCAGAATGGAATCACAGCCCCTCCAGAACTGGAATCACCAGCTGCCACAAGATACCATACAGAAGGCCAAAAATACCATTAAGCAAATGGGCTGGGTCAACAACCTTATTCATATTGACCAAGACAGTGGTACCGGCAATCTGTATACCAACAATCTTCATGCTACCCAACAGGTTAACTGCTTTGCCAATCCCCTACTATGGACCAGAAATATCAGTTTCCACCATCCAAGTTTCGCAACACCCGCTGCAAGCAGGACCAAGGAGACAAACATGACCTTTGATTCCCCCCACTCCATTTGTCCTCCTTCTGTCTGTCACCACATCTTCAGCTCTTGTCTATCTCTTTGCCCCAGGCTTGGAAGCTAATAACATGGGATTTGTGAGTTCTCTCAATAGTTCAGATAGGCTACAGGGTAGAGTTTGATAACCCTCTCCCCACCATGACCCACCCCTTCACCTGCTCTTCTCGCTGAAGTCACCACCCTCCTGTCAAAATTAGCAATAGAATAGGTCCCACACCAGAATGCAGGAAACAGGTTCTACTCCCGCTATTTCACTGTCCTGAAAAAAGACAGAAAACGACACCCCATCTTGGACCTCAGGGAGGTGAACCTCTTTATCACACCCAAGCACTTTAAGCTGGTCAACCTCTCTACCATTCCTCCTTTTGTTTGGTGATTGGTTTGCATCCTTATATCTAAAGGACACCTATTTTCATACTGCTATAAAGGCCAAATACTGTCATTTTCTGCATTTCACCATCAGCACAGACAGGTACCAGTTCCATGTCTTATGCTTTGTGCTGGCTAAGGTCCCCAGATATTCACCAATTGTATGGCTGATCTTGCAGCTCACCTATGCCTACAGGGAATATCGGTCTGTCCCTATATAGATGACTGGCTACTAGTGGCAACTATGAGGACAGATCTCTCACACTGTTCTCCCCACTTGCAACCTCCTTCACAAACCTGGCCTCTGTTTAAAGATCAAGAAGTCCCATATGCCCCAAATGCAGCATATCCAATTATCGGAGTGATTTTGGACTTGATCACAGGTTGTATCTTCCTTCCTCAAGATAGGCTCTTCACCTTGACCTGTTTCACTTGGGAGGTCTCCAAAAGGAACCCTCCAGCATCGAAGATACAGAGGCTCTTGGGACTAATGCTAGGCACCATATCGGTTGTGGGCTTTGCATGGCTTCAAATGAGAACCATCCAGAATCAGCACGTTTGCATTTTCAATCCAATAACAACATCCGTCAGACATGACTGCAACTTCCATGAGAAATGGCCGAATCTGTCCTCTGATGTATGGATGTCAACAACTTGCAAGAGGGCATGCCTTTCCCTGTTCCTTTCCCTCCCAGAGTAACAACTGATGTATCTCTGGCGAGTTGGGGTGCGCATTGTGGAACTCTCAAGGTGCAGAGGAAATTGTCCAAGGAGGAGTCACAGCATATCAGCCTACTGGAACTCCTTGAAATGTTGAAGGCCCTCAAGGTTTTTGATATGGAGCTATGGAACCAGTTGGTTCAGGAAGTATCAGACAAGTATCAGAAGTATCCACTATCAACTACTATCTGAACAAGCAAGGTGGAACTTGCTCCCTGACCCTTCTTGATCTCATGCTCTGGATCTATCAACAGTGCATTCTCTGTCATATCGTCCTCATGGAGTTTCATATAGTGGGAGAGGACAATCTCCTAGCTGATGATCTGAGTCGGAATCGATTGCTGACCCACGAGTGGACAATAATACTTCAGTATGGACGTCATTTTTTACATTGGGACACACCCCAGGTGGATTTGTTTGCCAGAGCGGTGAACAGCCAGTCTGGATTATTCTGCAGCAGCGCAGGGATAGACTTGGGATTGCTAGGGAACATGTCACTTTATCACTAGGTGGGACCATTCCTGTATGCCTTCCTGTCTTTTCCTCTTCTGACCAAGGTTGTAGCAAAGATTGAAGCAAACAACACAAACTGCCTGTTTCTCACCCTGTAGTGGCCAAGGCTGCCATGGTTTGCACTTCTCCTCCACAGAGTATATGTAACTTTCATCAATATCAAACCTGCTGACCAGAGACAGAGGCAGAATCTGGATTTGGAGACACCACGCTTGACAGCGTGGGGGATTTGGTGAGCATCCAAAATACACAAATGCTTCAGGAGGTACACTGGATTCTTGATGCAGCTCATAAACTCTCTATCTGCAAGTCATACACAGCAAAATGGAATTCTTTTTCTGGTTTTGCGAGGTTGCATGGATTTGTTTGAGTTAGATGCCCATTGCACCAAGTTCTTCCATTTCTCCTTCATTTGCAGGAGAAGGGTTTATCTTTCCTCACTGAGGGTTTATTTTGCCATCATTTCAGCATCCCTCATACCTGTGGATGGAGTCCACAGTTTTCTCAAACCCTTAGTAAAGCAGTTTTTGTGAGGTATGAAGAACCTTGCCCCTCCAGTTAGGAAACCAGCACAAGTGTGGAGCTGTCTGTAGTTTTTCAGGCTTTGACTATTAAGCATTTTGAATCACTAGCCACTATTGACCCCCATCTACTGTCCTGGAAGACGGCCTTCCTTGTGGTGGTGACCTCTGCGTGCAGGTGAACTTTGCACATTGCACATAGATCCTCCTTATATGGTCTTCCATTGTGATAAAGTTGTGCTCCAGCCTGATCTTGCTTCACTTCCCAAGCTTGTCTCTGATTTTCATTTGAATCATGACATTGTTCCACCAGCTTTCTTTCCTTCACCTTCCACATCTGTCAAATCTTCTCTTCATTCTTTGGATGTACATTGAGCTCTAGCTTTCTACTAATCTCAGACTGAACTGTTTCGTCGATCACATCACTTATTCCTCTTTTTATGAAGGTCCACGCAAAGAATTCTTGATCCCTAAGATTTGCCTCATGGGTTGTGCATGCCATCAAACCAGCTTATGAACTCATAGGCCTCTGACTCTTGGATCTGGTTTGATCACATTCCACACAGGCAGTAGCTACATCTGTGGCGTTCACTAAGAGCATCTCTCCGCTGGAACTATTGTGCTGCTACCTAGTTGCAACCATCAACTTTCATAACTCAGTATAGACTGGATGTCAGGACAAGAGCTGACTGCTGCTTTGGATGTGCTGTCCTGCCAGCCGTTTAACAAATGGACACCAAACCCACCTCTGATAAACCGACTTGGTACTTGCCCACATGTATGATGCACAGAGACCACAAAGAAGAAAAACAAGTTGTTTAGCTGTAACTGTACTTCTTTGAGTGGTCATCTGTGCATTCACACAGCCCTCCCATTGTCCCCGCTTTGATGTCTAGTTTGGTACTGAGGGTTCTCTGAGTTCTGAGGCTGCATTCAGTAGTCTCAAGGAACTGAGGGAATAGGCAGGAATGCGCTAGGGATACGCACACCGGAATGGAGGGGGAGGGTTCCTGCCAAATATTTCTAAGCTATAGAAAGTTCCTGAATGGGGCTCCGCACAGGCGCAAACCCCATATGTGTCAATGCACAGATGACCACTTGAAGAACTACAGTTACAGGTAAGAAACCTGTCTTTTAAAACTTTAAAACAATTTCAAAAAATCTTAAAGCAGCATGACAAAGGGTGCTTCTGCTTAGAGGCATTCATGCTGGAAGGTTGTATGTGCATATAGTGCACATCTGACTTCCACAGTCTACATGTACCATATGCCTGCACACAACGTGGGTACAAGTACATAACTGTTCATTTCTATGTTTTTATTGCTAGTGTGCATGTCTGTATTTAGAACATAAGTAATTGCTTTGATCCAGGCAATCACACAACTATGCAGTGTTATTTTGTATTGTTGGCTATGGAACCACAAAGAACTACATCAGGGTGGGGAAACTTTTTCCTGTCAAGGACCACATTCCCGATGTGAGTAATCTGTCAGGGCTGCAGGTTGCCCACCCCTGATCTATATCGACAGCTGAGAGAGTATCTGTAGAATATCTGAACAGCCGGAGTACATCTGGAGAATATTTGACATGCACATTTACAAAAGAAGAGAATTTTATGGAGCAAATTCCTTTCAGCTCTGTTCTAAACCATTAAAATAATAATGATTCAGCACTGATGGAGTGGTGGTAGTCCACACTGACTCAAAATACGTATTTGAAAGGATCTGTTCTGTAGACATCATTGAGTCAAAGTGAAAGTTTTTGATGGGTGGAACAGACACTCCATAGCCTGAGCTGAAATAATATATGTTAAGAGTTTGGAACACTCTAAAGAGCCTTAGAAGTGTAATAGTAATTAGTAACACATCCTTAGTCCTTATGGAACTAGGCTGTAAGTCTGGAGACAGATTATCATTTTTTCAAAATAAGCAAAGAGCAAACACACTTTAGGAGTTCTGGAGATCAAGTATTCCTACAACAAAGCAAGAAAAAACAGAGTTCATAGTTTTGTTTTGATTCTGCTGCAGTACTTGCTAAAGCAAGTTAACACCCTCTCAGAAACGTATTGCTTTTCCTTGGCCCCCACTCATTCTCTCTCTCTCTCTTAGGTCAGATACTTTATATCTGTGCTTCTGATCTTAAGAGGACTGGCTTGGAAATGGTCTATATATTGCCTATTCAAAAATAGTGCCATTTCTACGTTTTTTAAAGCATAGTACCCAAAGCAGTACCAAATATATTATGTCTTGTTTGAAAGGAATTTATTTCACTGCAGCAGTTATTTCATTTTTAGCACAGTATTTCTTGAGCTACCCAGTTCATTACAGTTGATTTGGGAAGCAAAGGTCGCAAACTGGTAATTAAGCAGAAATTAAAATAACTGATATGGAGGCTTGATTTCCTTTAATAGGTAATAATCATATAATTGTTTCCTCTTAAACCACCATAAATGTGTTTTCTTTCCCCTTTTCTATATAAAAAACACCAATCAAATTATATCTTCAACAAAGAATTCAGTGACAAGATGAACAGGATTTTCATTGTCTGTATCTCTGTAGAATTAACTAAGGGTTACCCCCTCTATAGATGTAAAATAATTTGTGATATAATAATTAAAATCTTTGCTCACTCCCGGCAATGTATTACTTTTTGGTCATCTGTATACTTTTGGGAAATTGGCTAAACAAAAATCCAATTATTTTGATGCAGCAACCCACTGCTCAAACGATTGGGCTAAATAATTGAGCACATGTCCTTTGATGTGTGAGCTTGGTGACTGGTGACTGTGAGTTGTTTTCATAGGCCTCATTTCAGGACTGAAGAGAGAGAAAGAGAGAAGATGGTGAAGGCTGGATAATTACAATCTAGACATTTTATTCTCTAGTAATCTTGCACAAAACAAACACTGAACAGCAGGGTATTTTAATATTGCTGTGTAGAGTAACACCAGTAATTTCAGCTGACCTTGTTCTGCTTTTCTAACTGATTTTCTCCCCAATTCTAGAGGCTCAAGTTGGTCTGCTCTCCGCAGCCGGATTGGGGGCCATTTTTGGCTAAACACCGTGGTGATCGTTACCAGAATATGATAGACCCACTAGGAACATCTTCCCTTGGACTTAAGCTTCCACCGAAAGATTTTGAACTGGGAACACAATGCTAGTAAATTCCCTACTTGTGGCCATGTTGTACATCCCTTCTTTCTTTCTTTCTTTCGTTCGTTCGTTCTTTCTTAATTGCTTTCTTTCAGTGCCTGAAAGTGGTTGCTTAGGAAGTAAGATTTCTAATTGCATGCCTGTAGTAAAGAATAGACCACTAGATAGACCACTTTAAGTGCTGGGTTTTGGTATTCATATACAGTGGTGCTTGGGAAGGAATACTTTCACTGTGAAAGAGTGACAAACAATTAGTTGCATTAGGAAATTGTTTTTGTGAATGCTGGGCCAGTTTTGCTCTTACAGCTAATTCACACAATTTGATTCGTTTATTGCAGCCACATGGGTGAAATACAAGTTGCTGGCAACATCTGGGCACCCCATGAGTACCGCCTCTGCTTCAGTTTTGTTGAGAGATGAGTAGGTTGGCAACTATATGCAGTGTTCAGCAGAGATTGGATGGAGGTTGCAGGTTCATGCTTCCTATCTTGATTAGTTAAAAAAAAGTGGGTTTTTACATCATAAAATCAATCTAACACAGAAGTTTCTATAGCCTATTTTTATGACATGTAAAAACCAGTAAGACCAGGACTAAAATGGTGGGTACAATTTAGTAATTTTCTCTGCTTGTGAAAAATGTCACAACCATTTTGCTTTGGTTTTGTGCTAACTGATTTTAAAAGTTGTTAACTTAGGCCTGGGAACCATCTAGACCTGATGTCTTGATATGTAAAACTATCTGAAGATTACAAACAAGTGGTTAGACTGCCATATGGGCAAATCCATTGTATATCTATTTGCCCCAAGTTCCAACCACCCTAGTATCTTAACAGAATGTGTGGTTGAAACTGGATATATGGACAGAGTCAGACTAGTGGCCTATTCTACCAGTCATGACTAGAAGTCAGCCTTACAGCCAACTCTATCAGGCCAAAGTACTTCTGATTCCTGAGATCCTTTCATTGAAGATGCTGAGGTGTGAACCTGGAACATCATACATGATACATACAGTGTTCTTGTACTGAGCTATGGCTTCCTATTCTGCACCCAGGGTTTTTATGTTTCATACACACACAAAGTTAGAATTGGGCATATGAAACAACAGAACATTGCGGGATGCAGCTGAGAATAGTACATAACGTATGAGACTGGATTCCTACCTCAGTAATACCAGATACAAATGCAGAAGGGCTCCACTGAGTTTGAACTGTCCTCCAGTATTTATGCCATAGGAGCCAAATGCGGCCCACAGATTCAGCCAACATGTCTTCCATTCAGTGGCTGCTAGCTACATTGGCACTAGCTGAGCTGCTTTTAAAACATGCAAGGAGACAGCCTTTCAGTACAGTGCACTAATATATTACGATGCTTGGCATTGGTGTGGAGAGAGATTAATGAGCCTTTCAAGCTTTTTTTAAAGGCATGTGTGGGGAGAAAAATAAAACAAGAGCATGACGACATGTGCTATGTGCGAGAAAGCAATATCTCTGTTCTGCAATCTGATGCAAAACAATGCCAAGCTGAGCCAGATGGGCACCCCTGTCTTAATTAATTTTACACATTTCAGTTAATAATCTAGGGGTTCCCCCCTTTTTCATTAAAAATGCCTCAGTTCTTCTGAGTGTTTTTTACATTTTAATTTTATTGGCAAACTGAAGAAAGAGAGAAATAGCAAGTCCTAATTTTAAATTTGCCCCAAATACATTTTCCTTTCTTTCCTTCACTTTTGTTTACAATCTCTCCTTATCAAGAAGCCATCATATAATTTGTGCCTAATTTTATATTGCTACAGAAGTATGTATATCTTAGCTTCCACATACAAAACAGTTATTAGTGTTAACTGTGTAGTTCAGTTGTGTGATTTTCCCCTGGTATTTTTTTTTTTTTTTTACAAAGTTCTTTATACAGCCTTTAGATGTATTCTTCTCTTTCAGTCAACAGGGTGAGTGAAATAGCTGAACCCTGAAGTTAAGTCTATATAAATGTTATTATTATATACAATGCATAACTTCACAAAGACAAATTCTTCCTCAAAACAGAAATCTTGAGGTGTACATACTTTGCTTTTATTGTCCTATTCCCATCCCGTGCCCATTCCAAATTCATATACCATAAACCACCATCACAAGTTGCAGCAGAAGAGGGACAATGTAAAACAAGAAAGAGCAAGAATTTAGATTCTTGGTGCACCATTCATAAACTGCATTGTGTTACTGTACACAGTACACCCCATAGCATTGCACTGCAATATGTGCAGTGATATACAGATATTAATCTTAAAATAGTTTTTAACCTATTGAGTAGATTGAAAATAGAGCTTGTAAGAATACATTCAATGAACTCTATAGAAATAACCCATTTATTATGAATGCACTATACATGAGGGAGAAAAATATGTCTTTGATAATTGGCAAAATTGTAACCTTTAGTATCCTCTTGTATCCTATACATGCATATGAGGTTTTTAAAAAGTGATCAGTGTTCATGTAGTGTGTACTAGTGCTGTTATATGTCCCTATAAAATATCTTAGCAACCAGTGTAGAGATGGTGAGTTTTAGAGTAGTTTTGCTTGTTTCTTTCCCCTTCCCCATGTTCGTAGTAGCCAATATAACTGTACTTCCTTTCAGGGGACTGATCTTTATATCATATCCTTCCTTTTGTCTATTTGTCTTTCACATTACAGGGTCTCAGGTAACTCTTGAGTTAAAATTCTGTGTTTTGTAGATGTGCCATTTTCATCCTGCTGCGGGGGCGGGGGGAGTTTTAACAATGGAAACTAAAATGGCTACAATTAATGTTAAAATATTATATCTAAATCATATATTTATATACAATATACAAAACTTTAGGCATGTTCAAGTCAAGTTAAGCACTTCCCATTGATTTCGGTGAAAAAGCTTAAAACCATCCCACTTCAATTGAAATGACAGAGTTAAATGTGCTTGACTTTGGCTGGATTGTAGCCTGGAATCATTTTGCTGAACTTTCTCTTCCACAGGGCAAGAAGCATTGCCCGTTCTTTGCTGCTACTGGATGACTATCAGGCCTTGAGCAGCTTAGTCAAACAAACCGACAACAATTGTAATGGAAAATAGATTTTAAAATGTTTTACTACCGCCTCCCCCATATTAAGCACAATCTGTTGGGATTTTCTCCACAAATCCTCCATGAAATAATGGGACATACATATGCAAAGTCCCTTTAATTTCACTGGGCAGGTGATGTTTCAGCATATTGTGCGTGCCTTTAGGGGTCCTCATTGGTCCCCATGTAGCTTGAAGAGTTAAGAATGTGCACCTTTTACAAGCTTACCAGCCTTAAGTCAGAGCTGGGGGCACCTTTGCCAGATGATTCAGTGGGGAACTGCTTTTCCACATTTGTTCTGGGATTTATTTCTTGTCTGAGCTATGTTTTGAAGATCCACCTCTTGTTTTGGCATAATGAAATTTCATAAAGATGAGCTGGAAATTAGTTTTTGCAAACATCAATGACTGGGGAATAAAAATCTGTTGCATACTGAAATGAATAACCAGCATAGCTTTTTAAATGGTATGATAGGAAAATGAACACAAGTTAATTAGTACCATTCAGTAGTAACCTGCATATAACAGGATGTTTGTATTTTCTGTAATTTTTACCTCTTTGTTTTAAATCTGACTTTATTTTTGTAACCCCATCCAAATTCAGCCACAGTAAGTTTATGCACAGATTACATTTCTGCAGTATCTTATGATGATTTTAAAACTTGTTAGTCATGAACTCTGCTAAAATAACATTCAAAACAACTACAAAGGAAGGCAGAACAATAAAACAGTATCAAATACATCAATTAAAAACCAATTGCCATTTGTTCCCATGCTATGCTAGAGGGAGGATGCAGTTTCCTGGAATAGATTATGTTCAAACCTTATTAGAGGTAAATGCAATGGTGGTTACAATAGCCATAAAATAAATATGTAATTGTTGCAGTCTAGTCAGAAGTCCACATATGCAGATGCTTGCCATTTCCTCCTGTACGTGGAAAACACACCAAATATCCCTGAGCCTTGAGGAGGAGCTGTAGCTCAGTGGTAGAGCACATGGTTTGTATGCGGTAGGTCCAATTGCTGGCAGGTAGGGAAAGGATCCTCTTGAAGAGCCACTGCTGGTCAGTGTAAACAATACTGAGCTAGGTGGCCAAAGGTCTGACTCAGTGGACTGGTTCACATGGTGAGCCAAAATGGCTTATTTCCCACCACCACACGTGCCAGTCAGATTTCTCTAATTACCTTTCCTGTACAGCTTGCCATGTCATCTGAACTGTGGCATGGCTTGCTGGGGTAAGGTGAGGGGCAGCAACTCTCAAATAACCCAACAACAGCCCATGGCTTACTAATTACCCTCACTGTGCCAGCAAGGGTAATTAAGGAAATCTGGCCTGCATGCACAGTGGGGTTAACAAACTAGCATGGCTTGTTAACCACACTGTGATCATGTGAACTGGGTCACTATAAGGAAGCTCCATATGTTCGCATGTTTCTTATTGCATTATCCAGATGTTTTCCTTCTCATGGAAAATAATAGGCTCTTCCTGCATGGCTGGTGCTGTTTATAACTGGAACCACAGCAGTGCACACACAAACTGGAGAGTAAAACAGTGGTATGTATGATTTAAAACAAATAGGGTACAATCCTGACAAAGCATTCAGCATTTTGGCAGGCCATTAATTTCAATAGGAAACAAGCCAGTGCTAAACTCATTCCAGTTGGAATCATTAAGACTTAAGTGTGCTTAACTTTGGCTCAGTTGTGCCCTAATATCCTTCAACTCTTGCAGTTGCTTTTAAAAAAAGAAAAACTGCAGACGCTGGCTTCAGTCCTCCACATACTTGCCCATACTTTCCTTAAGACATGTTTGAACTGAAATGGACTGCTGATCTGAAAACATGGATGGAAGAGCTAGGGTTGATTCCCCCAGCTCTCTGGGCATATGGTGGCCACTTGGATAGCCTTTGAGTTTGTTCCCTGACAGCCAGGTGCAACCAGCACCACACGCCAGTTTCAGCATTTGGCACACATTGGCAGTCGCTCAGAAAGGGGGGGGGGCAAGCCAAAGGCTCAGCCCTGCTTGTTGTAGCAGTTGTAGGCCACAAGCAGGGAGCCAATATACACAAACTTTTCAAAACATTTTCAAGGGCCAAGATGAATGATGGTCATATAAATTGGCACTTCATGCCATGGAAATCCATACAAGTGTTTCAGAATACATAACTGGTCTGGAGAACTGCAATGCATGTAATCTGGAGCAAGTATATGCCATAGGATACAAACATCACTTGCTAGCTTTGCGTTATTTAGGAAAAAATAACTATTTTAAAATTCTTCCTACTTTACAAATGGTAGTAATTTTCCACTGAATCTGATGGCAAAACTCTTGATGTGAAAGCTTCAGTTGAGGGTGCTCAATGCGAACAGTCTAATTTCTTTTTTTGTCTAGTGCCTATGGTACAAAATCTATATATTAAAAAAGAAGAAAATCAATCTTCACTTGTCTGACTGTATCAGAAAGAGCAAAAGCATTTTTCATTTTTAAATTGATCACATATAGTATAGTATTTGACTCTAACCTGCCAAACAAAAGTTGGTTATATCATAAAACCTATTTCATAGCTGTTTGGATTATCTAGTAGTGTTTGCACATATTTTATAAGCACTTCCTGAACATCATCAAAGTCTTTTAGGTAACTGTAATTTTAAAAAATGTAAATGAGTTTTTAAAAAAGCCATATTTACAGAAAGGTGACATATCTATTTCTATAACTGTTGATATTGCAAATAACGGGAAAAAAAGATTGAAAATCTAATGATAGATTGTCTCTGTGGCACATTTTGTCTAAAAAATGAGGCTAACTTTTAAATAAGCCAGATGCACTATTGCATACATTAAAAATGATGTTCAATGTAGAAATATTCCACATTCAAATTCCTTAGGGTCATCTTTATAGAGTACTTGTGTTTCTATCCAACACAGCAGCACTTTGTTTCCAAGGGCGAGTTTAACAAAACTTTAATTGACAAAAAAGGCTTTGAATGTGTTTTGGCTAATATTTCATTTGGATCAAGTTATTCTTTCTATCAAGTTCTGCTTCATTGATTGGATTGATGTGCCTCTGCACTGAAAAAAAAGTAATCATTTCCTCTTTATTATGGTTTCTTTTTGCCATAAAATTGTCATTTAGCATTAATGAGCCTCCCCTCTACTCCCCCATACCTTTTTATATATATGCACAATTATGTGGTTTATAGGCTTATAGTGGTCTCTTACTAGAATTATTGCCTATTTCATGCAGATGCTGTTCCTTTCTTCCCTATTAAAGTGCACCTTTTGCAGGTTTCCTATCTCAGATGAACAAAGACGAGAATGAAATGTCGATGATGCTTTCAGTTGCAGGCTTGGCAGGTGGTCCTTCATTACAGGGAGAGGTTAATCCAGCAGATGCTACTGCTATTTCTGTACAGCCTCCATCCCTTTAGGTGTGACTTGCATGGGATCGCCCCAACAACAACACCGCATAGGTCCCACTGAAATTAATAGAGGATGTGCAGTGGTGGTGTTTGCTGGGTTGCTCTCAGGAAGTGTTCAGACAAAAGCCCTTAAATGTTGCCACTAGCCACAATGTGTTTTATGTGACTCTATTTTCCTAGCTTGTAGCTAAACTTCTTCCATATAATAATCTCTGCACTCTGACCTGCCTGGAACACAGCATTTCACTCTAGACTTACAAGGAAGGGGAGAAATGCATTTAAGGTATTAATGGTTTCTGCCTTTGCATCATCATCAGGCAGCCAATAACCAAAGAAAGGGAGAGGGAGTGTGTACTTTTGAGGGGCTGAATTTAAAATGTGAAAGCTGGGCTGGACCTTATTGCTTGCAATAGTATGATTTTGCCCGCCATGTTTTAAATACATCTTCAGGTAACCATTTGCCTTATAGGTGTATTTCATTGTTAGGAATAAAATTAATGTTTGATTAGAATTGTTGTCTGTCACCTAGAGTATATAGTGTACTTTGTGTCTTTTAGGCACTTTATTGTGGACCTATCATGGAATAGGTTAATTCTTAATTACTTGCGTAATGTCATAAATACTTACAGGCATTCTATAGGGGTACTGCTGCCTATGGATAAAGATATGTACCCTAATCAGGACGTTATATTTTCTCCACATATAAGCTAATGAAAAAAATGACCTTACCTTTCAAAGGATGCATATATCTATATCTATATCTATCTATATATATCTATCTTATATAGCACCTATGATGATATACTATACATTATTCATTTAAGAAATCATTATTCTTGAGGCCCTACCTCAAATTTTGTATTTATGTGTACAAATGCAATTTACTGTATTATATATTTGGCTATTATATTCTGATGTTACAAATTAGAATCTATGCTCGAATGTATGAGTTCAGGAAAAAAAACCATCTAAATAAATGTCCAGTGTTTAAAAATACAAATTGTGACTATATGTATTGGAAGTTTTAAAAGCAACCTATCTATATGCATGTGTGTGTGCATTCAGCCTCAAGATATTTGTGAAACAACATTCATGTGTTTGTTAGAAAACCTAAGTGGCAACCAAAAAGCAAAAACAAAACTCTCAGTGCTCTCAGGGGAATGAAATATCGCACAGATGCAGAAGCAAATATCAATTAGATGGTTAGAGTCTTAACGATTAGAATGCTCTGCAGCATGTTGAATAATTAATTACTTATCAAAGGACTGAATGGATTTGTTTAAATCATTTTATTGCATTAAATCAATCATACAGAATATTAAATAAAAATAGAGGAAAGAAAGATGTTTAAGAAGGAGGGACCATTCATGGAGGAAAAAGCAGAGAAAGGCTGCAGTATACCAAGCACCCTCGTTTGGGACTCAGCAGATCGTATGCTTGAGTAAACATGCTTAAGATCATGCTGAAAGATGCACAGTTCAATTGGTCAAGGTGTCAAAATGGCCTGGATCAAGCTAAAGCAAAGCAATTCAAAATCTCATTTATCTGAATGGGAGGGTCTTAGGGCACAATCCTATGCATGTTTAGAGAGAAAAAAGCCTTACAAATCCCTGGGAGTTGTAGGACTTTTCTCTCTCTAAACATGCATAGGATTGTACCCTTAAGCATGGAGTTAACTGGTATCTCACTAAAATCATAGAGCTTTAAAAAATGTGTCATTTTGGATGGCTCCACCCCCCACCCCACCCCACCGGCTTTAAAATATAAAGATGACTTTCACGGTCTAGAGTAGTACTTGTAATGCAAAGGCATGAACATATAATAAACATATTGTAATGGTATCTGTTACTTGAGCGGGTACTGATACATGCTGAAAAATAAATGCTTCTGACAGGCCATCTCTAAGAACTAAAGCGGTAAAATGACACTTAATCACAATACCGTAGCATGACATAGAGACAAACTATGTAAGTAACACCGAAGAGAGACATTGGCATTATGTTCTGGTTGTGAAGGTAAGTGCCAAACTACATGTCACGTTTGAGCTCCATGTTTATAGCTCCCAATGTAATTTTCTTTTTGTAGACACAGCCGCAGGACTCAATTTGGATTGGGGCTGCAGCATGGGTGTGGGTGGAGTATAATCTGTAAATTTTTAACCCCACAAATCCCCCCCCCCATGTCTAACAGCAGTTGTGGGTGGCTGTGTACAATATAGATAGTGTTGAAGGGAAGAGTTAGACCATCCATCATCCCAGACCACAGCCCCAATCTCAATCACTCTGTCTCCTGCCCCACCACCCTGTGGCTGCTTTTACAAAAAAGAGAATTACACTGGGAACTCACAAACACAGAGCTGTAATATAACATGGAGTCTTGGATCTGTGAAGTCCTTAGCACTTGCTGATTCTGTGGCGCTAAGAAAGTGTAAGGGCCAGACTTGGAAATAAATATTCTGTTTCAATAAGTCTTCACTATTGCATTGTACATAAAGACTCAATTGGAACAGATGACAAAGTATTACATCTAATTGATAAGATATAAATAGTCTTGGAGTTTCATTACACTAGACCCTTGTTATATAGTCAGGGCCAGAAATATTGGAACAAGGATAACTGTTTTGGCAGTTGGCCTCTGTACACCACCACATTGAAGTTGAAAGGAAACACACCCAGATGGGAGCAAAGTCAGGACTTTCAGCTGTAATTCAAGGGGTGTGACAAAAGTGGGGCACTAACCATTCAGAAAGTACAGCCAGTGGCATACACTCCCCCCCCATCGTTGGGGGCTCATAAGTAATGGAATAAACCAACATCATTCCAAACTTAAGGATCGCCTTTAATACCTGGATGAAAATCCTTTGCAGTCAATGACTGCCTGAAGTCTGGAACCCATGGACATGACCAAATGCTGAGTTTCCTCCCTCAACATGCTTTGCCAGGCCTTTACTGCAGCTGCCTTCAGCTGCTGCTTGTTTGTGGGTCTTTCTGCCTTCAGTCTTGTCTTCAGGAAGTGAGAAGCATGCTCTATTGGGTGGAGATCAGGTGACTGACTTGGCCATTGAAGAACATCCCACTTCTTTGCCTTGAGAAACTCTTGGGTAGCTTTTGCTGTATGTTTTGGGTCATTATCCATCTACAATCTGAAGCGGCATCCTATCAGTTTGGCAGCGTTCGGCTGAATCTGAGCAGAAACTATAGCCCTATACACTTCAGAATTCATCCTGCTGCTTTTATTAGCAGTCAGGTCATCAATAAACACCAGTGACCCAGTTCCATTGGCAGCCATACATGCCCATGCCATAACACTGCCTCCGCCATGTTTGTCAGATGATGTGGTATGCTTTGGATCATGAGCTGTTCCTTTCCTTCTCCATACTTTTCTCTTCCCATCATTCTGGTACAAGTTCATCTTGGTTTCATCAGTCCAAAGAATCTTATTCCAGAACAGGGCAGGCTTTTTTAGGTGTTTCCTGGCAAAGGCTAATCTGGCCTTTTGGTTCTTGAGCATTACCAGTGGCTTGCACCTTGTTTGAAGCCTCTGAATTTACATTCATAAAGCCATCTCTTGACTGTAGATGTTGACAATGACATGCCTACCTCCTCAAGAGCATTCTTGACCTGGCTAGATGATGAGAAAGGGTTCCTCTTCACCATGAGCAGAATTCTGCGGTCATCCCCTTTAGTTGTCTTCTGTGGTCTGCCAGGCCTTTTGCTGTTGCTCAGCTTGCCAGTTAATTCCTTCTTTTTCAGGATGTTCCAAACTGTTGTATTGGCCACTCCCACTGTTTTTGCTATCTCTCGGATGGGTTTGTTTCCTCAGCCTAATGATGGCCTCCTTCACTCACATGGACACCTCTTTGGACCTCATTTGAGGGGTTCCAGTGAACAGCTACCAAATGCACATGTAACACTCAGAACCACCTCCAGGCCTTTTATCTGCTTGATTGGTCATGGGGTACCCAGGAAACGGGCCCCACCTGGCCATGCAGCTGCTTGTCAGCCATTGTTCCATTACGTATGAGCCACCAACGCTGGGTGTGTGTGTATGCCACTGGCTGTCCTTCCTGAATGGTTAGTGCCCCACTTTTGTCACACCCCTTGAATTACAGCTGAAAGTCCTGTCTTTGCTCCCATCTGGGTGTGTTTCCTTTCAACTTCAATGTGGTGGTGTACAGAGGCCAACTGCCCAAACAGTTATCCTTGTTCCAGTATTTCTGGCCCTGACTGTATATTGAATTGCTTTGAAGCACCCAGAGAGCTCTGGTTATTGGGCAGTATAGAAATGAAATTGAATAAATATATTAAGTATGTAGGCTGACTGCAGCTCTGAAATATAACTCCACAACACTTTCTGAATGACCCCAGTCACTTGAACCCCCCAAATGCCTACCAACTATTTCCCATTCAACCATCCCACCAATCCCATAAAAATAAGATTAGCCATAAAAAAACAAAACGTTTACCTGCATACATGGTGGAAGCTGTGTCAATAACCCCCACTGTCCCAAATCAAGATGGCAAGTTATACGATCACAATAAGCTCTGCAAACTTGCAGATCATGTTTTTTTTTTAAGCATTCTAATTAGGATGGGTTGGGTGGATCCAGAATATCTCTTTGGCAAATGGAACTAAAATCCACTGGAGCTCCTGTTAGTCTGCAGGGGTGGGAAACGTGTGGCCCTCCAGATGTTTTGGCCTACGAAACTCCCATCAGCCCTAGTCAGCATAGCCAATTGTGAAGGGTGATGGGAGTTGTAGGCTAAAACATCTGGAGGCCCACATGCTGCCCATCCCTGCACTAGAGGAAGTGAGGGAAAAAATTTTGCACAATTACTTCTTCCCTCTGCAGGCCCCCCCCCAATGCCACTTCACACACTGTTCTGGAGGGTTCCACAGATCACTGGAGTGGCTTTTCAGAGGGGCACAACGGCTGCAAGGAGAAGGAGGACTCAGTGAAAATTGCCTTTCCTCGAATGGGAATGTCCTATGAGCAGAGTTTTGCTCACGGGAACACAGGATAATAACCAAAATATTTTAGTAATGATTGAGGAGGTAAATTTGCTAGGAAGGCATTAGCATTTAGACATTAGGGGATGGAGACTAGGAAGCCTGAGAGAGTGCAGGGCCCTGGCCACGGCCGGTTATTTCCACATTGTAAGCAACCACTGCCCTTCCTTTTCAGGCTTCATCCACAATAATACAAGCTATAAACTTGCTTTTTTTTTTTTTTAATAAGAAAAGCTGAGATTTTTTAGGAGACCATAGTAAATCAAAGTCTTGATAGATGCACTGGTCGCATGGAATACAAAATTCAGAACACGTGAGGCAATAAGTTCTGCTTGGACCAGCTAGAGTTCAAACTACAGACATAAAATATATAGTAATTTTCCCCCTCTTTTCTTGAACTTCCAACTTGGCAGAAAATTCTGTATGGTTTGACAACTTGTATACTGCTTTATGAGCATTAGGTGCTCCAAGAAAGGTTCATTTGCTCTCTTTTTAAGAACCCAGCGTCTGCTCTTCTCGGCATGGATATCATCCAGACAAAGACCCCCAGGCCTTGCTCTTATGATTCACTTACAGAAGTATCATACTTATGAAGGGACATTTACAGCAGACAGAAAGCTAAAGTATGGAACCCATGTAGTCCAAGAAAAGTCTGAAGATGAGACATTTTTCTTTGTCTCGAAACCTGGGGTGTAGTATCGATTTTATAATAATAACCAACACTGCTATTAATACAGGAAATAGGAGGTGTATGGAAGTTATCATTTCACACATTTTAACAATGCTTTGGTTTCCAATGGCAGCCTGGAAGAAATCTATGCTTGGAGGGTCACTTCTTGTATTTATTAGTATGGTACATAAAAACATTTATTTATTTATTTTATATAAAATATTTTAAAAAATAAACATAGTGGATTATATTTGTTTTTGTCTTGAAAGTGATGTGGATTAGGGAAATACATCGAACATCATAAATTTTCAAAATTAGATATATCTTAACAAAGTACTATGCCTATTTAGCACTAATTCTGGTGGTGGTGGTTCTTCGTTAATTAATTCCAAATAATGCTCATTTTTGAAAGATATTTTGTCAGAATTGGCCCCAAATTAACAAACTGGGATTATAAAACATAATCTGAATCCAGGGTACTAAACACGTTTAATGCAGACTATGTTTTTTTTTTCTATGTGCGAGCTATTCATAATGGTTTTTTTGTACTACAAAAACAAATGATCTCCCAGGTAATTGTTTTACTGTAGCCCCTACGTTCCTGTTCTTCTTTCCTTAGTTTCATGCACTGAGGGTTAAATTCTATATGGAATTATTTAGTAGGACAAACAGCTTTCCCTGTCACCTCTTTTAATGAGGCCCACTTTCTTCTCATATGAATCATTTACTATGATAAAAGGAAGACAAATAGCTGGTTGATGAGTGACAGAGAAAAATGAGGCTCTAAACTGTCGAGGATTTCTTTTTATCAAAAGGGGGCAGTTGAGAGGGATTAATGGATGTTATTATATATGATTAATTTCTTCATGGATTTTTTAAAAATGAGCATTAAGGTGTCCAGGGCTACAAGGGTAGGTGCTAAGGAGTAGCTAAATATATCAACTAGGAAAAAAGTGTGGAAGGTAAGGTGACAGTGACACATGTATGATTTCTGGCAGACAGTCTTTTCTCACCCCAAGTTAAAAGACCATCTCTTGAGACTTTCTTTCACTGGAAATAAAATCCTTTCCTTTTGGCAGGTACAACAGGGAGCAGGGACACATCACAATTATAATTGATAACTTTTTAAAAATCCCTACATTCCCCCAGAGGGCTCAAGTCAGCATACCTGGCCCTCCTTGTGAGACTGGTTAGGCTGAGAGACTGATGGCCAAGTGGGAATTTGTACCTGGACCTCTCCTGTCTAAGTCAAACATTCTAATCACTGTATCCCACAGCACATAGGGATCGACTGGCCACTGATATCAGTGCAATAAAACTGACTGCCACCCACTAGTGCATGGTGGAGAACCTCCAGCCCTCCAGACGACGTTGGTCTCCAACTCCCATAATCTGTGACTACTGATTATGCTGGGTGGGGTTGATGGGAGTTCGAGTCAATATCTAGGGGGCCACAGGTTCCCTACCTCTGTACTAATACTAAGAATAACATTTTGAATTATTTAAAGGAAGGGCTGTAACTCAGTGGCAAAGCACATAATTTGTGTGCAGAAGGTTCCAGGTCCAACCCCCTGCATTGAGCAGGGGTTGGACTCGACGGCCTTGTAGGCCCCTTCCAACCCTACTATTCTATGATTCTATGATTCAATCCCCAACATCTCCAGAGAGGGCTATCAAAGTCCCCTGTCTGACATCCTGCAGACCCACTGCCAGTCAAGCGTAGAACAGCCTTTTCCATGCTGAGTGGAAATTATGGGAGTTGCACTCCAACACATCTGGAGGGCACCAAGTTGGGGAAGGCAGGTGTATTTTATTTATTACATTTCTATGCCACCCCAAAGCCAAAGCTCTCTGTATTGGGTGTAGATAATATGGAGCTAGATGGACCAATGGTCTGCCTTTGTATATGACCGCTTCCTATGTTCCTATCCCTACCCCCACAATTGCATTGTGAATTTTCCACCATGAGTCCTTCCCAATCTGTAGGCACCAACTTATACAATTTGCACTGCCACACTGTCCTATCTGAGTCCACCAGCAACTCCACATCTTCTCAGAGAAGATCCCATGGGGGCCACTGGCTGTATGAACCACACCAGCATCGAGGTGACATCGAGTTGAGGAAAAGTGGGACTACTAACAAATTTCATACAGGGAGTTGCTACCATTTTGTGACAGGGCTTCTGGGCTTCATGGCTGGCTCAAATGTAATAGAAGTATTTCATTAGGCAACTCTAAACAGGCGTACGATCATGAAGTGCCATGAGTTATGGACAGGTGAGTAGGTTGCAATCTCACTTTTTTTTTTAAACTGGACTTGCTTCTGTACCTTTAACAATAGGCTAATATGGAAAACAAATAAGCAGGTGAAGCTTTTCCTGGCAAGAAGGTAGTTATTTAAAAAGTTTCCTTTGTTAAAAGTACAGGAGGAAAGCCAGAAAAAAGGTGATGGCCTTACAAATAGGCAAGTTCTGACAGCCAACAGACCTGGGACCAGATGGCCTGGAGGCATACAGATGATACATCTAAACTTGAGAAGACTCCTGTGCCTTTAAGAGAAGCACAGAAAGGAGAATTCTGCCAGATGCAGTTTTTCCCATTACTGCAACACTATGATGAGAAATGTAACGTAACAGTTTTATTGCACTGGTGAAATGCTCACTTCTGTGTAACTCTTGCCAGGGATCTCTCAAAACGGGCAAGGAGGTGAACAAGCTGTTTTAAATTGACCAGCCAAATCTACTAGAGGTAGGAAGGCAAGGTGAATACTTGACATGATAGACAGTAATACCAGGCTTGGCTTTGCCTTCAGGGCAAGGTGAGGCAGCTGCCTCAGGCAGCAGGTTTGGGCTTTCATAAAAGGGAAGCAAATTGTTAGTGTATTTAATTTGTTATTGTTATATTTTTACTGCTTGGGATAGGGAGAAGTGCTTGTGGATTTTCTGCTTCATGTTCCAAAATAACTTGGCTGGCTTTGGATGGTATGCACATTGACTTGGCTAGGTAGGGGCAGCCATTGTTTGTTCCCCTTCAGGCAGCAAAATGCCTTGGGCTGGCCCTGTTTGCCTTCATTCCTCTGCATCCCATGAAGCTGATTGGTAGGAGATTCGGGACAGATAAAAGGCAGTGCTTCTTCACACGCCGCATGGTTAAACTATGGAATTCACTTCCACAAGATGTAACGATGGCCACCAATATGGATGGCTTCAAAAGGGGATTGGACAAAATCATGGAGGATGAAATGCTACTAGTGCTGAGGGCTATATGCTACTCCCAGTATCAGAGGGGTATCGTTGCTGGGGAACATGGGCGGGAGGGTGCTGTTGCCCTCATGTCCTGCTTGTGGGTTTTCCTGTGGGCAGCTGGTTGGTCACTGTGAGAGCAGAATGCTGGACTAGATGGACCCTTGGTCTGATCCAGCATGGCTCTTCTTATGTTCTTATGTGGCAAAATAGTAAGGCTCAGTGAGAAGAAACCTGTGGGAAAAACAGGCACAGGATTTTGACTATGTGACAGCGCACACCGGCCAAACTCCTCCTCCTAATTCAGCTGGAAACAAGGCCACTGTCTTAAAAGTAGAGCATTTACAACCCCCCTCACATATTCAGGAAGGGCTAATGGGAGTGTGCCTGCTACCCATAGCCCTGGCGGTCATACATCAGTGTTCATAGGAAAAGGCCCCTATGTGCATACAGTTGTGCATATTTATGACCCTTTTCTCACTAAATGCATGGTTGCTGGGGAACTGCCAATGCATGGATGCCTGCCAATGGCACATTTGTGTAGCAGAAGCATGGCCAGTGGGCACATCGCCATGCAGGGGGGTGATCTGGGAGCTCATCCTGGGCACTAAGCTGAAGGGGGCACTGAGCTTGGTGACTCATTTGCTGAATGTCCCATGTGTAGTGTGCTATGTTGGAAAAATCAGTGTTTTTAACCTCACCCTGCCCATATTCTATGGGTGTTTTAGGTAGTCACTACAGAAAGAAACTTCCACCAACTAACTAAAGTATGGCTTCTTTTTCACTTTCCAGTTTGATGTCATTTATTCTAGATAAAAATCAGCAGAACGTGGCTTTACTTTGAGGTGATATTACCAAGCACAATAAACACAATACTATAAGCACTCTAAATAATTCTTAAAAGAAAAGAATAAGATGAAAACGCACTCAGCCGGGTCACTATTTATTCTAGGACCGGCCCTGCTATTCCCAGCTTTCACATTCGTTGAACGTGTGAGGGGGGCGTATGAATAGTTTTATATCTTTTATGGCAGGGGCCAGTGTGATGACAGAAGAAGAGGTCACTGCTCACTGAGAATGTCATAACTGGTTATTTATTTATTTGCTTCATTATTTTTAGACTACCCTTTAACAAAACTGTTTCTACACTAAAATGATCCAATTATTAAAAATAACATAAAAATAGATTTTTTAAATAACAAAAGAATAATATTGTGCTTTTCTTTATGTGATTAGGGCTACTACTATGTGTTGCTTTGAGTTGCCTAGCCAGCTTTTAGAGTTTGCAATATTCAGGACATGTGTCTCCATGGGAGCTAAAATGAACTAGGAAGGATAGGAGATGGTTTGTTGAGATTACTCATCTGGATTCCTTCCCTCTAGCCAGGGGGAGGAGCCAGGATATGTCTGTGAAAAGAACACTAGATTGAAGTCTGGTTTTTGACAAAGACTGAGAAAGACACAGAGACAGAAAGCTGGGTTTTGGTTCTGCAAATATCTTAGGGTGCTGGCTGTCTTCCTAGAGACTTGATATGGGAGCACTAGACTTTGGCTGTCTGTTGGAGTATTTAAGCTGTGCCTCCACCTATGCTCAACTTGTATATTTGTAAATAAACACAAATATTGCAAAATGCCAATACATTTCCACTGACCTAGTGGCCAATCTGACTGGTGGGGCAGAAGGCAGAGCTAAGGGGTCAGCAGAGGTAGAACAGTCTTTCAAATCTCCAACAGCCAGCAACCCATATCACAGGAAGGGGATGCATAACAGCCACACAAAAGCACACAAAACCTTCTCCTGTTCCAGAAACAATTCCTATTGCACAGAGAATCAAGTAACTTCAAACCCATGACTGCAAAACTGGGGGAGAATCCACACAGCCACACAAAGGGATGATGATATCCTTAGAACCACACAGAAAAGCAGTCTCTGGAACCCAGGAGCAACCACTACAAAAAGGGACACAGAAATGATAATAATGATGTCCCCAGAGCCACAAAGAAAAGCATCCAAACTACTGGTAAGCATGGCCATCAAATTTTCAGCATACAAAAATCTCCCTTTATATGAGTACCCACTACACACACACACCCCTCCATGCCTCTGAGAAATCCATCTTATGCAAGGAAAAAGCAAGGCCTGAGCATCCAAAATCCAACCCCTTCCACATCCACAAAGGAACCCCCAAAATGCCTGAACAACCATAACTTAGAAAGTGGCAGGGAATGCCAGAAAGGAGATCAAGGCTACAACCCTATGCACATTTACCTGGGAGTAAGTCCCACGGAACTCAATGGGCCTTTAGGCTTTCACTATAGAAAGGACTAAACAAAAAGAAAAGGAAAAAGTGCCTCCCCCCGAACCATTATCTACCTTTTAGATCTGGAAGAATCCTGGCAGGCTGGTGGGCTGCTGTGCTCTCCCCCCCCCCACACACACTTTTTTATTTTAAATACACACACTATTCACTCATTCAGACCCTCCTGCCTGTTAGTCCACACATAAACCAAAACAACAAAAGGAACTTGCTCTTTCTCTGTCCCCCATTCCTTCCACCTCCTCTTCCTTCCCCCAAGCAAAAAAGGAACGGTTGTTTTGGAATAGGACGGAGCTTCTGCTGCTTGTTGCATGTCCCACGCTCTGGCTGCATAGAGTAGCCCTGCACAACTACATGGATTGTTCCCCAAGGCGCCCTTAGCCTGAGCCTTTCTTCCCCATGATGCACCTATGCACGGAGCTTTCAGGGCAGGGAGGAATAAGCCAGGATACCACGACCAGACAGATACAGCAACCAGAGCAGGCTCACTGAGCCTTAAAAAAAGCTGATGGAGGATGGATGGACATGGAGGCATAAAGGAGAGGTGAGGAAAGGAGGGGTCTGGGATGCACTGCAGGGGATCACTCCCCCCCCCTGTATTATGGGCCACGGCTGCAGTAACCTCCTTCCAAAGGAAACTGAACTAGATAAGCACTGTGCCCCAGAAATTCTCACTGCTTGGAGAAGCAGAGCGGGTGGAACAGTATTTAAAATGCCTGAATGAATAAAAAGGGGTTTTTATCTGGTGCCTAAAAGATAACAATGTCAGAACCAAGTGAGCTTCCTTGGGGAGGGCATTCCAAAACTTGGGCATCACTACGGAGAAAAGGACCCCCTTCTCTGTGATGATGTTCACAACAGGCTTCCAAGCTCTGCAGCCCATTATCATCCAGTTGCTATATGGTGGTAGTCTGCAGGAAGAGGAAGAATCCCCAACACTTTTGCTCAGCGGTTTTCAAACTCTCCCTGCCTTAAGAAAACCCTTTCCATATTTGCTTCCTGAGGAATCTGTGTGTTGTCAAAGACTCTGGGTTTGCTCAAAGGGGCATAATGAGTTCACACCGTTGGCCATGCATGCTGGGCCTCACTGGGGTTCATCACGCAGGGGCAGAAATCTGCAACAATACTGGGGCTTTCTCCATCTGGTTTCATCGCGGGATTAGATCAGGCTCCTTTACACAGTTGTTTCTCCCTTGTTATATTCCGTTCCTTACCTTTTTCACGGGGCGGCTACTTTTCCAGGAAAGCCATTAGATGCACTGGGGGCATCGTGAAATTTCCTCTCTGGTCCCTTCCCCTTTCCCTCCCCTCACAGATTACTGGTGGTTTGGTTGTGACTGACATGCAGTGCAGGTAGACTGCAACCTCCACTGAACTGCCCAACCCCCGATCCCGCAGGCTCTGGTTTCCTGGTGAACTGCTGGCCTGCTGGCCATTCTGTGTTGTGGAGTAAGTAGCCGAAGCCAGGAGCAAAAGTCGGTCATTTAGTCATGGCATAGCAGCAAGCTGGCAGGTCAGTATACCAACATGCCCACCATGGCAACATCACTGCCATCGTCGTCACGACCGTGCCCCAACAACCCCAAACAAAATGGAATTTTCATGCTATGGGAGAAGTACATGGGCAGGCCATAGCACTCCTGTTGTGCAGGCTGAAAAAATACTGCATTTTTCTGCATTTGGGGATAACACACGATAGGCGGGGAGAAATGGTGGGGAAATCACTGGAGGATTACAATGTTATGTAATGGACCCGCAAGCTTCCGTGACTGGCCAGTCATGAGTGTGCAATAAATTGCAGGTGTAGAGATACCCACGGCGTCCCTGCATTAAATTTGAGTGTGCTGACGACACATTCAACACTCTTCTGTAGGCATGCATTGCAGGGAAAATTTAGTCATTATTGACAGGTTGCCTTTCAGGGAAGCTTGTGTGCCTGTGCCATTACTGATCTTTTCACGGAGGGAACCCCTGAGAAACTTCCCTGTAACACACTTGGAAAAGTACTGCTCCAGATCACATCATTAATAGGGATAAAATGCCAAGTTCTGCACCTAGGAAAAAGAAACCAAATGCACAGTTACAAGATGGGGGATACTTCGTTCAACAATACTACAAGCAAGAAAGATCTTGGAATTGTTGTAGATCACAAGCTGAATATGAGCCAACAATGTGACATGGCTGCAAAGAAGGCAAATGATATTTTGGGCTGCATTAATAGAAGTATAGCTTTCAAATCACATGAAGTACTAGTTTCCCTCCACTCAGCACTGGTTAGGCCTCATCTTGAGTACTGTGTCCAGTTCTGGGCACCACACTTTAAGAAGGATGCAGCCAAACTGGACAGAGTTCAGAGGAGGGCAATGAAGATGATCAGGGGATTGGAAACAAAGCCCTATAAGGAGAGACTGAAACAACTGGGTATGCTTAGCCTTGAGAAGAGAAAACTGAGGGGAGATATGATAGCGTTGTTCAAGTACTTGAAAGGTTGTCACAGAGAGGAAGGCCAGGATCTCTTCTCGATCATCCCAGAGTGCAGGACACAGAATAATGGGCTCAAGTTACAGGAAGCCAGATTTGGCCTGAACATCAGGAAAACCTGCCTGACTTGTTAGAGCAATGGACAATGGAACCAGTTACTTAGGGAGGTAGTGGTCTCTCCCACACTGGAGGCATTCAAGATGAGGCTCGACAGCCATCTGTCAGGGATGCTCTGACTTGGATTTCTTCACTGAGCAGGGGGTTGGACTCGATGGTCTTGTAGGCCCCTTCCAACCCTACTATTCTATGATCTTCTTTGGGGAACAGTTTGGGAAGAAGCTGCTTATTTCTCTCAAGTGCAGCTAATGGATATGAGAGGTAAAGATTAGATAAAACTCACACCATGTATTTGCTACACAAATACTACCTCTGTTAGTTTCCAGTGCCCTAAACAGGATCATAGCCCCCTAAATGTTTTATGAATTGGGACTCCAGAGACAATACAAGGACTGTCTACTACCACATCAGCCTTCCTGGACATTAAGATCTTTCTCTGAGGCCCTTCTGTAGACTCTCCTGCCTCTTTGAGGTTAGATGGGTGGTGACCAGACAGAGGCTTTATTTGATTGTGATATCCTGTTTGCCCTCCCTCTGAAGATTAGCCTGGCACCTGCTTTGATGTCTTTTTAGTGCTAGCAGCTGATTTATTTAGCACCTATTTATTTAGGTTTTTCCAGCTGACTTTTTATTTTATTTGTGCTGGCTTTTAAATCTCTGCTTTAAAAATTACATTTTTCCTTCTTCTGTTTTAATTGTTACACTAATAATTTAAAACAATTTAAAAATATCTCTAAAGATGCAATCTTATGCATGTTCAGACAGAAAAAAGTCGTACAACTCCCATTATGCCCCAACCAGCGTGCTGGCTGGGGCATGCTGGGAGTTGTAGGACTTTTTTCTATCTAAACATGCATAGGATTGCACCCTAAGTCTCCTAGAAATGTTATTCCAGCTTTGAAAAGACAATTCTTTCCTCTAAAGCTGAGGGTATGCTGCTAATGATAGCATTAGCCAGAGGATCTATAGAAAACATGCAATATGACAAATTTCATCAAGTGTATGATACAAATACTGGCATCTTTCAGTTTGCAAAAATTATTTTAGAGGTTTGCAGGCATCCTTATCACACCAATATTAATGAATTCACAAGTTTTTGTTAAGGAATATATAATGTGCTGCTTGAACATTGGATTTTCGTGTTCCATCTTTGTTTCTTTTTGTAACTCATTTTAGTTATTTGCCTCTGCATTGGATGCAAGGTATCAAGTTTTAGTTAGGGCTGCCAAACCAATTATTCAAAGTCAAACTGTGTGACGTAGAATTTGGAATATATGCCAAGAAACTAATGCTCCCATTTTCTTTGTAAATCTGAAAAGTTCCTCAGAATACAAAGGCTAAAAAAGACCTGAAGGTCATGATTCCCATGTTCTGTGCTCCAGCCATACCTAACAAGAATTTGTGATCAAGCACCTGTTATAGGACGGGACGAATTCAAGGAATATCTAATATCTAGCTAATTAGTTTATAGGCCCTCAAACCTATTTTTCATCACTTCATCTCTGTGAGCACCCTGAATCACACAGAAGTGCCTGTTAACAATGCACAAAAACGACAAATACCATCAAATTATGTACTAGCTAACTGAAGGCTGTAAGGTAACTCCTTTGAAGAGATACTTTCATTTCAGCTTTCTTGCATCTTAGGGATGTCGGAGAATTTCTCCACGAATCTCCGGGAGGCCGAATGCCAATGCATTCGGCCCCCCGAAATTGGTGGAGAAACAGTCCGCCCCCCCCCCCCGGAATGGGACTTACCTTTGTCGAATGTCCCTGGCGCTGGCGGCTCCCGGCGGCGGCTGGTCTTCTGACCGGCCGCCGCCGCCATTTCCCAGTAAAAAACAAACAAACAAACAAACGTGATAGGTACGTAAAGATTTACATGGCCTATCATGGCTAGATTTTCAAAAAACACCGTGATAGGCTATGTAAATCCTTACGTAGCCTATCACGGCTGACTTTGGGGGGAAAAAAAATGCGTACGCAAATGGCGGCGCCCATGGGCGCCACCATTTGCATTCCTTATTTGGGCACGTGTAGTCTACGTAAATATTTACATAGACTATGGCGAAAATAAGGGCAACGCAAATAGCGTTGCCCTTATTTTTGCTGTAGTCTACGTAAATGTTTACGTAGACTACACGTGCCCAAATAAGGAACGCAAATGGCGGTGCCCATGGGCGCCGCCATTTGCGTACGCACTTTTTTTTTTCCCCACCAAAGTCAGCCGTGATAGGCTACGTAAGGATTTACATAGGCCGTGTAAGGATTTACATAGGCTATGTAAGCATTCACGGCTGACTGCAGGGACGCAAACGGCAGCGGCTACGGCCGCCGCCATTTGCGTCCCGGCAGGAGATGAGATTCACGGCTGGAGGGACGGGGCGCCTCCCCCCCGGCCAGAATTTCGGGGGGAGGGACGGAGCGCCTCCCCCCCACCGCAAAGCAAGCTGCGGGATAAGGTAAGGGACTTTCGTCCATCCCTATTATAGCAAAGACACAGCACAGTCCTATGTATGTCTACTCAGATGTTTTCTTTTAAAAATATTTAATTTTTTTGCATGGGCGGCAGGAGTGCTGGGTCTGGGTAGCACCAGTGCAGCAGGGTGGTGGCCACCAGGAGCCCCATGGCCAGCCCCAGTGACACATTGGGCAGCCCCGAGACGGTGGCCAGCGGCTGTGCGTGCCGCCCGAAGCCCCTCACTGCCCGCAGCAGCCGCCCATCGAAGTCCATCTCTACTCAGATGTAAGATTTGAGTACAATGGCCTTATTCCCAAATAAGTGTGTATAGGATGCAGCCTTAATAGATGCCTGGGTGCCACTTGAGATGAGTAACTTTGTCTCGCTCCATCCAACTTGCTTGATCACCAGATCAAGAGAGAATTCAACAGCTTTAAGGACAGACCCCACTTGGTGATAGATTTGCAAATCTTTACCAAGTGTTTAGGGCTCCAAGAATTAAGCCTATCTCAATAGGATTGCGCCCTAAAAGTATACTGAAAATAATAGCAAGCATACTGTTAACATAAAACTGAGGTTCCTCTCACTCTAACAGTCAATATCAGCGTTCCATTATTTACCTAAATGGAAGGCGTGGTCAGTGAAGACAGCCTAAGCACGTATGGTGGGTTTCTCGTTTTCCCAGGATCTTTCTCCCAAATAAATCAAACTTTGGTCTTTTATAAGCTCCATGATGTCGATGATCTCATCCTTAGTTTTGGACCTGGTCATACCACCATTCCCATTGTTCTCAATGTAACCAGGCCTGCTGCTGACACCAGTTACACCTAGGCAAAGATATCCCTGCAAAACTAAGCAGCACGCTGCTTCCAGAATCTATCCAAACCACTTGTAGCAGCCTTCCTTCAATTCCAAGAATGCATTCCATCACTCATACACAAGAATACATTCCATCTCACAACGCGCGCGCACACACACACACACACACACACACACACGGAACTAGTCACATTTACAAAATACAATAAATTTTTATCAATTCCACATAGTACAATGCATATTCTGCTACTGATCTACACACTCCATTGGTCTTAATAAGCTCTGGTTATACCTTCTGCAGAAAGAATTCTAGTTGACCCTAAAACCAATAGGACAGAATTATGTCAGATTGATTTTGGGGCTGTATGTTGAACATGGATTAATTTGTCTAACGTGTTTCATCGTTTTTGTAGTTACAACACGAAGTCAGACTGCAATCCTGTTTGGGCAGGTGAAGTGCTCAAAAGGTAGACTGTTCACACCCTTTCACTGCATACATGTGTGTGTTAGGGTGGCCAGATGCAAAAGAGAACAGGGTTCCTGCACCATGATTATGATTATTATTAGAATTTATTTGTCGCCCTTCTCTTTAAAAAGGTGGTTCACAACAAAATTATTAAAATGTACAAAAAATAAAATGGTTACAACCATTTCCATTAAAAATACCAAAGCATAATAAAACAACTAATACATCAGTACAGACCATAACCAAAACAAGCGGTGCATAAAAAACCAATCATATATCTTCATAAGTAGATAAGAACTTAAGAGCCGTGCTGGATCAGATCACAGTCCATCTTGTTCAGCATTCTGTTCACACAGTAGCCAACCAGCTTCCCCATGGGAAACCCAAAAGTAGGATGTGAGTACAACAGCACCCTCCTGCCCATGTTCCCCAGCAAATGGTATATATAGGCATACTGCCTTTGATATTGCTGTTCAACATTTTTTTTTAATGACTTGGATAAGGAGGTGCAGGGAATGCTGATCAAATTTGCAGATGACACAAAATTGTCCGGGATAGCGAATACTTTGGAAGACAGAAACAAAATTCAAAGTGATCTTGATAGACTGGAGCGCTGGGCAGAAAACAACAGAATGAGATTTAATAGGGATAAATGCCAAATTCTGCACCTAGGAAAAAGAAACCAAATGCACAGTTACAAGATGGGGGATACGTGGCTCAACAACACTACAAGCGAGAAGGATCTTGGAATTGTTGTAGATCACAAGCTGAATATGAGCCAACAATGTGATGTGGCTGCAAAAAAGGCAAATGCTCTTTTGGGCTGCATTAATAGAAGCATCGCTTCAAAATCCTGGGAAGTACTAGTTCTCCTCTACTCAGCACTGGTTAGGCCTCATCTTGAGTACTGTGTCCAGTTCTGGGCACCGCACTTTAAGAAGGATGCAGACAAGCTGGAGAGGGTTCAGAGGAAGGCAACAAAGATGATCAGGGGACTGGAAACAAAGCCCTATGAAGAGAGACAGAAAGAACTGTGCATGTTTAGCCTTGTGAAGAGGAGGGGAGATATGATAGCGCTGTTCAAGTACTTGAGAGGTTGTCACAGAGAGGAAGGCCAGGATCTCTTCTCGACCATCCCAGAGTGCAGGACACAGAATAATGGGCTCAACTTACAGGAAGCCAGTTTTCAGCTGAACATCAGGAAAAACTTCCTGACTGTTAGAGGAATAGGACAATGGAACCAATTACCTAGGGAGGTGGTGGGCTCTCCCACACTGGAGGCATTCAAGATGAGGCTGGACAGCCATCTTTCAGGGATGCTCTGACTTGAATTCCTGGATTGAGCAGAGGGTTGGACTTGATGGTCTTGTAGGCCCCTTCCAACCCTACTATTCTATGATTCTATGATATTGGAGGTAGCATATAGCTATCAATAACCTTCTCCTCCAGGAATGTGTCTAACCCCCTTTTAAAGCCATACAAATTGGTGGCCATCACTACATAGAATCATGGAATAGTATCCATTGTATAGTATCAATAGTACTATATTATTAATACTATATTATAATATATATTAATTAATATTAATTTATTAATTAATATTAATATATATTAATACTATATTATAATAGTACTATATTATACTATAGTATTGGTATAGTACCAATAGTATCTAGGAATCCAAGTCAGAGCATACCACATCTTGTGGTAGTGAATTCCATAGTTTATGTACTGTGTGAAGAAGTACTTCCTTTAATCTGTCTGAAGGCCCCCACCAATCAGCTTCACAGGATGACCCTGAGAGGGAGGGAGGGAGGGAGAAAAATATCTATCCACTTTCTCCACACCATGCATAATTTTTCTACACCGCAATCCACACCATGCATAATTTTTCTACACTGCAATCATATCCCCCCTCACTCACCTTTTCTCTAAGCTAAACAGTCCCAGCTATTGTAACCTTTCCTTATAAGGAAGGTGATCCAGCCCCTTGATCATTTTAGGGCACAATCCTATGCAAGTTTAGACAGAGAAAAGGCCTACAACTCCCAGCATGCCCCAGCTACCAATGCTGGCTGTCTAAACATGCATAGGATTGCACCCTTAGTTGCCCTTTTCACTTTTCACAACTCTACAATATCCTTTTTAGGTGCGGTGATCAGAACTGCATACAGTATTCCTAGTGTGGTCGCACAATAGATTAGACATAAAAGCATTATGATATTGGATGTTTTCTTTTCGATTCCTTTCCTAAATATGCCTAACACGGAATTTGCCTAAGTTTTTCATAGCAGACATGCACTGGGTCTACATTTTCATTGAGCTATCCAGCACAACCCCATGCCTGGGTGTAGAGGAAAGTCTTGACCAGATGTCTAAAAGATGACAGTGCTGGTAGTTGATAATCATTGTGTAGAGGGAATTTCAGCAGTGTAGCTCATACACCAGCTGAAATATCCTCTTTACACAATTATTAAGGGTGCAAGGAACCCTGCCATCTTTTGCACCTAGACACTCCTGTGTGTAAACAAGCAAGCATTCTTTTTAAATGGGGCCAATGACTAGGTGGATGCAGGCAACTGTTTCATAGCACAGAGCAACTGCTGTGTAGTAAAATCCTCCTTGTGGCCTGGCAGGATGATGCAGACGTCTAGGCGGTCCCCCTCATCCTGGAGAAGTTTGGTCTTCGGCGTAGACTCGTTGTCTATTCCCGGGGGCGGGGAGAGTCTTGCGGACCTTGAAGACCGACAAATTAAGCCTTCATGGACTAGACTAGAGCCTCTTGCATCAGATGCATGAAGGGTTAACGTCATTTGGCAGGTGCATATACAAATGGGTGTAGAAAAAGGGTGTGCGTTGGGGGCGAGAACAGTCTTTTCTAGACTCAGAGATTCATTACGGCTGCAGTCCTATACACACTTACCTAGGAGTAAGTCCAACTGAACTCAGTGGGGCTTACGTCTTGAGTAAACATGTCCTGGATGGCACTGTAGGTCCAGTAAAGCGATACTTTATTTTTTTCTTCCCGTTATCTACGCGCCCCTATTATTCAAGGCGGATGTCAGCAGCGGCAGAGTCCCTTATCTGAATAAGTTGACCAGATGTCTGGGTAGCATCCTACTTGCTCGGTTCTTTCAGAGATATCTTTGCCTCCCTCTTTGGGGAGGGAGGGGGGTAGTAGTGGTTTAGACGGATCCATTAGGCTCCAAGAGGGGGATCCACCAGCCAGCCGACGCGCTGACGGTGCCAGTCTCCTAACGGCTGGCGAAGGCAACTGGAGGCGGCAGGGGCGTCGACGGAGAAAGAGCTGAACAAAGATTGAACGTCAGGCTGGGCGTGAGCCGCGCAGCCCCACGGGAAAAGGCCGTCTGAGCCGGGCACCGTCCCCGCGGAGAGCACGTGGGCTCTTCCAGGGTAGCGGCGGGTCTGGCCGCTGGTGGTGCCGCGGTCTCTCTCCCTCCCTTCTGCTCAAAGCCCTGGCAGTACAAGCGCTTCAAGTTTGAAGGCTCTGATGCTCGAAAGAGAACTGCAGCCAGGCTCTGCCGTGCGGGATCTCTGCGGGGAATACAGCGCGACCAGCCCAGATGGATGTAATCCTAGGCGTTTGGGTTTGCCTGGCAGCTGCGAGAACAGGTAAGACGCGAGCGGGGTGGTGGGGTCCCCGCCCCAGCTTCGAACGGGAGAGGATGTGCGGAGCTGCCGAGAGGCATCGTTGCAAAGGGACTGCCTGCTATGGACACGGGGTTATTAATAACGAAAATATATCAGTAGGAATGATCGCGCATTCTCTGCCTCTGTTGCAAAGACAATGGACGTTGTGGAGGATCCGATCCCCTCCCCCCGTCCCCCCTTTAATTCTGTAGCTGTTCTCTCTCTCTTTCTCCTCTCTCTTTAAAGTGGGACCACTATTACTCTCACCCGCGAGTTAGCCCACAAACTGAGCTGTGTGTGAGTGAATGACAGTCGCCCTCAGGAAGATCGCAGGAAAGGGGTGGGGTATTCCCGATTATTAATTTGCTTTAAAAATGGCAATCGATTAAGCAATCTAGGTTAGAAAAGCGACGGTATGGATTCAAATAAAATAAAATAAAAACCAAAGGGCCGGAGAGTGGGAAGAGGAGAGGCGGTGCGAGATCTCGAGGATGCCGTGCGTCTTGCAGGATCAAAAGGGGACACGCGACCCCAGGGCGCAGCTACCTTACCCCCATCCACCCTCTTTTTCTTTTGCCGCGGCTTGCAAGGCGGAACTAGGAAACTTTGCATTGTAATGACAGCCGCTCCCTTAGGACCGTGGGAGTCCTGCTCAGACCCCAGCCCAGCCAATCTGCTTAGGAAGCACCGCTGCTTCGGTACCAGCCGCACGCCGAGGAAGGAAGCGAGGCAGCTGAACGGGCTGTGTACGCTTCTCGGTCCTTGCTGCCGGCAAACCTTCCTCCCAGATCCACAACGTATCTCCCCCCGCCTCCCCAATCCGACCTAGAGGGTTTTTTTTTTTTTTTTTTTGCCGAGCCTTTCATAATCGTTCAAGGCAAGCGCCCGCGAAGGATTCATCTTCCCCTCTTGTTAACTCGGCGAAAAAAAGCAGGTGACTTCTACCTGCCAGAGGGAGAGAAAATTTCCGGGGGCGGTGGGAAATCGCAAGGAAATGCGTGTTCTTCTTCCTTTTCAAAAAAAGGTTTAGGTTAGTGTCATTCCATTAGGGATTTCTTATCCTGGAAAAGCGGACTGCCTATTTCTTGGCTTGGCACATGGGTGGCACTCTTTTATTGTCTTAGCCCATGGATAAGCAGCTAGCTTGGCTTTATACTGAAACCGCATGTCTGTTCCGGGAGGAGGAGAAAATATGAAGGGCGGGGGGGGGGGGGGACGCGCAAGGATAAGATCGGCTGTAGATCTTGAAATCAATTGCAGTGATCCTACCTAGCCCATTCAAATGGCCTCGATAAAATATATATATTTTTAAAAAATCCCGCCAGACGCCTGAGGAAATGGACTACTAGTACTTTGGGGAGCCGAGCCTGATAAGCAAATCTTGCTCTTGTTTTTGTAAGGTTTTCGATGAGCAATCCCCTCCCTCCAGTTGACTGACTCTTGAATGTTCTGGGGATTCAGTTTTTCCTGCCTCCCCAAGATGATTTTCCCTTCCACTGGCTCATTTTTAGTCTTCCCAAGAACCTATTCTTTCACTCGATAAAAATTCTGTAAAGAAAAGTTTAGGGAACCTGCCAGGCATCCTTTTGGTTTGCTTACAGAACATGAAAAGTACCAAAAGAGGAAAGCCTTAGGGAAGCCCACCACACTTTAGAGAAAGAAAAAGAACAGGTCTCTAAGGATTTCTTTGACCCAGACAGAACAGCGGTACAGACAGAGTTTTCCTTAATCTGTTCATTTCACATATCAGGGGGAGCATTCTCCCTACTTCTGGCATTCACAATAGTAATTTGCTAGAGTGCTGTCAGGCACAACCTCATTATATTATAAAGTGATGGGGCGGGGTGGGGGAAGGGAAGCCTCAGGTATATATATATATATATATATATATATCACAATCTTCCGTGCTAATATTTTAAATGAGACATTTTAAACGAGACTTAACTGGAGCAGCCTGCTTTTTAGAGCAACTTGATCATAATGTTGAAAGCCTGCAGAATGTATGTGAGCTGCTGTCCATATGTCTTTCTCTCTTCCTTTGCAGTGAGGGCCATCGTAATTAAAAAGGGTGTCTAAATAGGAACAGTTCTCTAGGGTCGTAGAACTTGCATGTGCAGAGGAAGAACCTGGAGAATCTCCTGTAAAAACGAGCTAAAAATCCCATTCCTTAGAGAAAATATTTGCAGGAGTAGTTTGGATTTTTTGTTTGTTTCTTTTGTTCTGTTTACACTTGTTCGGAATTCTAGAATTAGACTCTTAGCTTTAGATGATTTTAAGGAAGTTTATCTTTATACATAGTTTTTCTTAGGTATCTTTTCCACAGATGAAATTAACATTGTCACATATTATATTATCGCCCCTTATCTATGTCTCTAAACCAGACTTCCCCAACTTCATGCCCTCTAGATGTTTTTGACTACAATTCCCAGCATTTTGGACTACAATTCCCAGCATCCCTGGTCATGCTAGGTAGGGAATGATGGGAATTGAACTCCAAAACATCTGGAGGAGATCTGATTGGTGAAGGCTGCTCTAAAACCTGCAGTACTAGGAATACTTAGTAAGTTGCATTTAATTTAGCAGCATTTACATCTTGGGAGTAAAACTCCTTTTAGGATTAGGCTAGCAGTCTTTAGAAATGTATATGAACAAAATATATCTTTTGCAGCTAATCCAGCACCAATATTGCATAGGTCTAACTTGTATTTTATGCCAAAGCTATAGGCTAATTTAAGACTGAAAGACAGATTCATTATAGCATCTTCTATACCTAAGATGACTGCTGTTTACTATGGTCAAGCAGATATTTGGGCTTGCACTACATAACTGCATGTGAAAACTCACTATGATCTTGGGCAGCCCCTATATTTCAGCATGAATCTTTCATCAGCCAAATGGGAAGTAGCTTACTTCTCTGGTGTACTGAGAGATGAGAGAAAGTTTGTAAAACTAGTGCTGTGCCAAAATTTTTTCCACATTTTTTCAACCAGTCTCATTCATTTTGAAATAAATGAAGATACCTTTCAAAAGACATTCAAAGAAGGCAATTTTGGATAAATCTCATGGGTTGGCTTTAGTGTTGTTGTGCTTACCCTACTTATGAGGTGGCCAAGGGGTATGTGCAAGTGTCCGGTCTTTCATTGTACACTTATCTCCCTAGTAGCCTGTAGCCTCTTCTGCTTCCCACACTTCAATTAAAGCCCAGGGAAAGGCATCATGAGGTAAGTCCTTCCACAGGGCTATTTCAGATCAGGAAGTGCAGGCAGCCTGGGAGGCTGCAAAGCAATGGAAAGATGTATAATAGAAAGAAAAAACATACACTGAACTCTTGGCCACTGCCAAATTTCTTCCACCATTTTTGCCTTACAGACCCCCACCCCACCCCCACCATGCCCTTGAATGACACTAGTTATGGGGCATTGTGAAGGATCATAAAATAGTAGGGTTGGAAGGGGCCTACAAGGCCATCGAGTCCAACCCCCTGCTCAATGCAGGAATCCAAGTCAGAGCATCCCTGACAGATGGCTGTCCAGCCTCATCTTGAAATGCAAAATAGTGACCAAGCTGCCAAACACATTTGTTGCTGTTGCCACTTGTAGCAGCAGCACAAGAATCAAAAACACTGAGGGGGAAGGAAAGAAAGAAAGAAAGAAAGAAAGAAAGAAGCTATGCTACCATAACTGCTAATGGTGACCTCCACCCCTGAGAAACTGTGTGAGAATTTTTCCTTCTTCTGGAGAAATTGGGTGAAATTGTCCCCCACAAATTCTCTACCCACAAATAGGGAGGAGAACTTTGAGAGGCCATTTGCACACAGCTCTGTATAAAGCACTTTACGTCTAAAGTGCTACAGGGGTGATAAGCCCATTGGGGTCCGCACATGTGAAAATACTTTGGGCACAATTAAATCAACATTAAGCAGTTTTACAAATTCCATTCATTTCAATGGGCGAGAGTAAAGCATGAGTGTAGCCCTGTCTTATTGAAGTCATTAGGACTTGAAAGTGCTTAACCTTGAATGGGTTGTGTGTGTCCTTGTCTGAATAGGTCACCCATGGAACTTGGTCACAGTTGGATCCTGGGAACAAGATCTAGCTAGCAGTCAGGCCTTAAAGTCATAGGACTGTATATAAATACATTGCATGGACTATACAGTTAGATTAAATATTCTCACTTATAAAATCACTGCAAATGTTACATTTGAACTAGGCTTCTGAGATAAGGCATTTGGGAAGTTTTTGGTGAGTATCCTTTGCCATTTGGTTGTTAGATCAAGATATTTGGAAAGAGGTTCATAGTAGTTCTCAGTAGCAAATATTGTATGAGCATGGTTAATTCTGTTGGGTATGTTGAAATGGAAATTCTTCTTGTGCAATGTGTATATTGGAATGCCAAGAAATGTGATGTCTGGGCTTATCTATGAGATGTCTGTGGGCTTATCTGATACATAGGCATGCATAAATTAAGCCAGAGCTCTTTTGTGATAGTCATGTTTCAGTTACCAAATGGCTGATAAAAGCACAATAAGGTGACTTATTTTTAGGCTGGTAGTACAAATTGGCTATTTTCAAAGGATTTATTTCTGTTGACAACAGTAGGTTGGTCAGTCCTGTGAAAAAGTCCATAGTGCCTTTGACATTAATGGGTCAAAGTGTTCCCTTTGTCTTGCAAAATTACATAAATTGTGGTGATGTGAAGGAGTAACTGAAAGTCTGGACGTGGATTCTTGACTTCAGTTGGAATTAGAACAAAAAATCAAACCCAATTATTTCTGCTAATTTTAGAGGAAATCGTTTCCCATATAATGGCTCTTTTCAATTTATAGGAAGAAAAATGCATTGCCTCATCCATTTGTTCTACTTAAGGCACTGGATGCTAATGAAATAGCTGTCTGTGCTCTTCCTTAAGGTCTCAGAAGGAGGCTTTGAGACCCCAGGGTGGAAAACAAACCTGGTTATACAACAAAAACTGCAGTTTTTGTGCCTATTAATTATTAATTTTTTAAAAACCCAAGGTTTTTGTGTGTCTGCATGCAATATCAGGAGCCAGTACAAGAGAAATAAATAGTATGAAAGCAGAATATTAGAGCCCTACTGAAGAGTTTATTTGATGTTGGGAATGTTGCTATTCACAACTGGAGAGAGGCGCAGGTTGGTGATCGTGTCCTCATAGCTCAGTAGGCCTGACCTTGTTACTAAGGGGGCACTTAATCATTGCAATTTCTTGATATACACTAACCTGCATATAAGAAAACTATATGAATTATGGTGTATGTATTTGGCCCACTATAGTTAAGACCTGCACTCTAGTTCAGATCTGCACTCTAGTTAAGATCTGCATAAGGCAGCCTTCTCAACCTGATGCCCCCCAGATGTCTTGGACTACAATTCCTATCAGGCCTACCCAGCATGGCCAATGATCAGAAATTATGGGAGTTGTAGTCCAAAACATCTGGAGGCAGGACACCAGCTGGGAAAGCCTGGCATAAAGAATGGTAACTTACAGGAAGCCAACATACCTTGTGTGACTTGCCTTTTTACGTGTGACTTGCCTAATTTCCTGATGTATGCCATGACATGTGATCCTTTTTCCTGATTTAGCAAATAGGGACTGTTCTCTTGCTCAGTAGAAAGAGATCTTCACTGAGTATGGGAATCTCAAAAATTACCCTAGTATGTGGATGCCATTTTTGATGTAAGCTGCTTTTATGTGGCTGGGTTACATTTGAATGACGTAACCTTGTTGGTAGATGTTAATTGCGTGGGTCCCAGCTGTGGACCTGGTAGTGATTCTGTGGGAAAGACCCATGCAGTCACCCCGATACATGCGGGTGTCTCCTTTCACCATTACCTTATTCACACATGAGCAGTTCCCACAGAGTTAGCATTTAAAGGACCCCTTAACTATGTTTTGGATTGGGATAATTTGGTTATTAAATTACAAACTATAGACTAAATCCTGTCTGGATCAAAAATGTGTCTCATGTAGATACATTTAATATCACGCAAGTTTGGCGGGCTGACGCCCATATATAAAATGCAGGGTCACTTTAAGCTTGGAGGTCTGTTGCCAGATCGTTCCCTTCTTGATGACAGTGTGTAGACCTGTCTCCACATATACTTTGTTCTGAGTTTTCCCCACCCTCCTTTATTTATATTATATATTTATTTATTTAAATATTTTTACCTGCCCTTTAGTCCAAATTGCTCCCAGACTGGCTTACAAATATCAGCAGTAAGACAGTCCCTGCCCTCTAAAAGACAGGACACACATGGAAAGGGGTACTGGAGGGGCAGTCGGGATGAGGGGGAAAGGAAGCGCAGGCACCAGCAGTTGTTATCATGACCAGCTGAAATGGAAACTGTTTAGGTAGCTTGATGAAATGGCTGCTGCTAGGTGAAAGTTGAGGGAGGTCAAAAGGCACCTGGTCTAGTCTCAGCAGAGGTGATGGAATAGCGCTGCTTCTCTTTTCTCCCTCTGCTCTGCAGCCTGTTGCAATGACTGCCACAGATACGGATGCAACTGGTCTCTCGGCAGAGGTGATAGATTTTTCAACTTCCTGCCTTTATTCCTATTTCCTTCCTGCCTTTCTCCCCACTTGTTGCTTCTTAGCCTGCTGCCTACTCTGTTCCCCTTCTTTCAGTGGCCATGCCCCTGAGTCCTAATCTCACTGAGTTTCTGTACTGCCTTCTTGATAATATCATTTTTCTATGCTGTTCCTAGACCCTGTGAAGTTTTTGCATGGGAGGGTGGGGAATCTTTTGTTTATTGTCAACAGTGTAACTGGTATTGTCCCGTAGGTGCCTGTGACAGATGTGTAACCACATTCCAGGTAGTGTTTCAAATTGCAACGGCTTTGCTAGGTGGGGATAGACCCTTGTTTCACAGCAAAAACACCGTTTGAATGGTGGGAAGTTCCCTGAAACAGAAGGAATCCTTGATGAGAGACATCTAGGTCCTGTGTACCAAATTAGAAATAGCTGAACATTTGCTGCACTATAACCTGACTGGCACAAGCATACATCTTTAGGTGCTAGCATTGCCTAGGTCTGGGGAAAAATCAAATCCCTAGGTGCATCCAGTTTTGTCGGATATTGCAATCCCCCCATCCCCATCCAGCCCTGCCATTCATTATAGACCTTAGTTACAGTAACTGAAGATGGCAGTACCAGACTGTAAGAAAAGTCAAAGACATCTCTGTGGATCTTCTCAGCATCTGTTGAGAATTAAGCCTGCAAGAGATTTAAAGGCCAGTTAATACTGAAAATCAAGAAAATTCACACACTACTTTTATACTGCAACATTAGTGCATTAAAATTTCTTAAACATTTATTTAAGCGGAGCTGGCTGTTATGTGACATTAATCACTGGCATGGCCTGACTTTTCCCCATCACCCAAATATATGGTCCTGGTCTGGAAGCTCCACCTAGGCAGGTGGTCTGTGATGTCACATAATCAGAGTGCTTGTCAGCTTTGTGATGCAGAATATACAGACCAGAACTTTGTGTTTAGGAACTTTGTGTTTAGATGGAATGAGTACTAGCCGATTTGAAAGGACCAATTTTATTCACAAGATGCAAATACTGTGTTTTATTTTTAAGGATTGCACAAACTGTTGCCTTTGTCTGAAGAAATGTATTTAGTACTCCTGTGAACACATCAAAGAATCATTCTATCAAAGTGTAGTTAGAGCAGCAAAATAGTTTCTATGGAGCCCATAGTAATGAGATAAGTCCTGCAAGCTGCTTTCCAAAGGACTTGCCCTACCATTAAGAAGAGCAAAGCAGCTCCTTTAGGCAGCAGATTTTGGGTGCTCTTAAAGGGTGCCAAACTGTCAGTTATTTTATTGTTAAATTTCTATGGTGGGGAGGGGAAGAGCAAACTGGATTTTTCCATAATGCCTTGGGCCAGCTCTGACTTTGTTTTCCACGCCTGAGTGAGATTAAAAGGAGAATTCTTTTTTTAAAAAAATAGTTTCCTTTCTGCACATTTTGAGACACATTCAGATATGATTATTTTATCTGGGTAATGCAGACATGGGGATTTCTACAAGCATATGCATGCTGGAAACACAGGGGTCTGACTTGGTGGGAAATCTCTGAAATCTCTAAAGTGGGCTCCATGTCTGAATGTTCTTACATAGTATATTTTACTTAGGGTGTAATCCTATGTTTAGGATTACACCCTATGTTTAGATAGGAAAAAAAGGCAAAGCATAATGGTATTTGTCCAAATTGCATTCAAAATACTTGGATAATCCAACTAAAGGAGAGATACGATTAGCATTATATGAGCGACTCAAGTGTTTTAGTGGATTGTATGTGTGGGTAGAAGACTTCAGAATCTTTAGTAATAGCATATCTCATTAAGCACACTCATTGCTTGTCCAGTAGATCACAACATTCTCCACCCAATCTGTGTGTATCTTCATGTTGTTCATCTTTAATTGCACGGCTCACTTATTATGTCATACTGTTACATTAATAATGGTACTTTATTGTGCTCTGTCCAATACAGTAAAAGATCTGGAAGATGGTTAATGCAGTGAAACATTTTTGTTAACTTGTAGGACAAGTGCTGTTGGGATGTGGATGTGGATATATTACTCTACATGACAGCATAGAGTCTGTAGCCCTTGTATTTTATAATTAAAAACTAACTTTTTCCATCTCCTTCTTTAAAAATCAGTTGTAGGCTTTGGAACGGACCCCAACTTACAAATTGATATGATCACAGAACTGGATCTTGTCAACATGACTATTGGAGTTACGCAGGTGTCTGGTCTACATAATGCCAGCAAAGCATTTTTATTTCAAGGTAAGGCTAATATATTTCTGTGTTATGTATGTATATGTGTGAGCAACTGATAATTTTGATGAACTGGCATATTCCTTTCAAATGAAGGATGAATTTTTCCTTCTCCTTCAGTCTCTTTTTCAACTTTTAAGATATATAGTGAGTATTCTGTTGACAGTGATGCTGCTGGATAGCTTGGCTTTTAAATTTAAGTGAAAATACATTGATTAATTGAAATACCTAAATTCAGTTATTCTAGCCAATTCCCTAGCAAAGGCCATTTCTGAGAAATATATACCAAGTGAGCCACAGTTAAATGAAGAAATAAGAAAACAGTGCTGTCCTTTTGCTTACTCCAGTACTAGCTCAGGAATGGACAACTTTTGGTTCTCTGAGGTCACCTTATTCTCCAGCTGGAAGTGTATGTTGCCACATAAACTGACTTCCTCACAACTTAGTAGTCAGGCATTATCATGTAGCTGTTGCAATTTAGCCATAGAGTTTCACTGTTCTGGAGTACTTGCACTCAAATACAGCAAGGGTATTAATATTAGATTTCTGTAAGTTTTTTATATTGGCCAGTTGGCCATCCTTGTACAAAGTAACTTTAATAGGTACACATCAGATTGTGTTAGCACAAATGACATTGTGCTTGCACAAACTAAGCTTCGAAGTATGCTCAAGGGGAGAATCCAACTAAAGATTGCAGATCTCAGGTTTACAAAGTGGTCCGCTAGCATTTGTGCAACTAGAAAAGGCAGCGGAGCTCCACTAGAGCAGCGATTTCTTTTGCTAATGGGACGTTGGATTTAGGCCCATGTTCTGTAGATACAGATGGGACAATAATTTGCAACTCTTATAACAGAAGACATAGCTACTGTTACCTACATTCTGCAAGTAGTCTGCTCGTCCTGTGCACTGTGACTTGATTGCTACTTCCAAGTTAAGTTAGAGGTGGCCTACTGTGAAAAAGAATGCATGAATGAAAAAAGCAAGCAATATTTTTGTTTTCACTTTTCTCACCCAGTCAGTAATGTGTCTAAAATGGCTCAAATGTTCTGGAAAATATCTGTTGGTTTACATATGGAAATATGTATTTGCTTATGTGGTGGATGTATAAATATATTCTGAAATCTCCTGAGTAATTCCATTTTATAGTCTTCTGATGCAAATACACTGGGGAAAGGTAAGAATAAAAGGTGACTGGTGTAATCTGCTGCTTTCAAAATGTCTGCAATCAAAAGCAGGGTGTGATGGCCATTGAAACAGTGCTGGGTTGTTCCTTGTCAGAAGCCCCTATTATTATTAAGTGTTTGGGTGTAAGAAAGTATGGTATAAAATATTTAGGATTTATATGACTCAAAATACTTCACATGCATTATCCTGATAACTTTACAGAAGCCCTGTAATGTAGATCAGCGCTATTATCCCAATATTGCACATGTTATATAAATCTGAGAGAGTGTGCGTTGCCTGGATGAAGTGATATTCGAACTGAGGACTTGCCAACTTGTTCTTTCAACTGTACTACACCATATGGAGTGTTAGGCTGCATTTCTATACCCACTTACCTGTGAATAAACTCCACCGAATTAATTGGTATGTACTTCTGCGTACATATGTATATTGTGATGTCAGGTTTGGAATTCTATCTTGGCAAGGAGCTCACAGGGTCAAACTACACTCTAGAGTAAGTGTGCACAGCCCTGGTTCAGACTGGGACCATTGTGCACCAGGAGAAGAGGATTTAAACATCCCCCCATATTTGTCCCCCCCAATATTTGCCCTACCTCCCACTTCAGGGATTACAAAAATAAGAAGGAAAAAAAGCCTCCACTGATGCCAGTGGAGATTTTTTTTTTTTAAAGCCATCTGGTAGGGAGATGAGGGGGATTTGGGGAAGCTAACAGCCGGGGTAGGAATTATAATCCTACTCTCCTGATACATCGTGCTCCCAGTCTGAATTGGGGTCATACACACTTACTCTAAACAACAGTGGGGTCAGTTACACACTAGGTAACTAATGTAACATATAGTTTGACCCTCAAATGGCCCTGGGCTAGTTATTCTTTTTCAAACTTAGCTGCCATTCTGTAAAAAGGCCACATTAACTACACAGCATTATTTTGAAGATGAAAAGAACAATTACTGTGCTATTGTCTGCACACTATAAAAGTCCTTAGAATAATCATAAATACATTGCAGGGCCAAATGGTGATGATTTTTTCTCACTATCATCTGTCCCAGAACTGAAATTTGAGCCAGGGGTCAGCTGCACGACGCATTAAATTGGAAGGCACATGCGCCTTTGAATGTGTGCAGAGTGCCTTTCGCAAACATGGCTAACAGGGACTTGCTGCTACTTCTCTGAGTTTAGACATCCCTGATCCTGGATATCTCAACCATTTAACAGCTGATATGGAAGTACAGATCAGCATGTGGCCTAGTCTTGAAATAGGATCAGCAGGCAGTTGTCTGCCAATGCATAAGATTCCTAGCAATGCTAGCGTTTGGAACTTCTGAGAGCATTGTGCTTTTGTCAGTTAATCGTGTACTGAGCCCATTCACAATATTCAGTTCCATGCAGATCTGCTGTGTGTCTGTACCTGTGGGAAAGACTTGTGAAAACCACATATCATGAAGCGCGCGCACGCGCACACAGAGCAAAGATTACTCTCTGTGTTCGTTAAAGTTTAATTTAAAAACAAACTGTTTTTTCATTATGAACTTTGTTCATTGATCCCCCATCCCGCAAAACATATAAAAGATTACATGAGATACTTGACCCAGCAGGAAATCATCAATAATTTTTTAATAAGACAAAAACTTCATTTCAGCCAATCACAATTGATGTGATTGCTATGTTAAAGCACCACAATCCATAGCCCTTAAAACCTATGCACTTCTGTTTTGGCGTTATTGATATCAATGTTAGCTGCAAATGAAAAGAAAGACACCCAAATGTTTATACATTGATTTCTCTTCGTAACTCCTTCCACTTGAACATGACTGATAAGTTTATACATAACAGCAAGAGCTCAGAGCTTCCAGAGTCACTGAGCTTCCGAGAAAGGCTTGCCTTGCACCTGTGTTGTGCTCTTTTCAGCACCAGGTGAAGACCTTCTAATTTCCCAGGCATTTTAGTATTTCAGTTTCTGTTGTTTTACATATGTTACTGTATTTTAAAACACTGCACTGCTGCTAGGTTTTATTTTGGTTTTTATTTTTTATTTTATACTGTAGTATTAAACTTTCAAAAATGCATATTATATTTTATTATGTTGTATTTTATGGTTTTAATTGCTGTGAACCGCCAAGAGAGCTTCAGCTATTGGTGGTATAGAAATGTAATACGTACGTCCATACATATACACATAAATCGTTTCACTGTAGAAGGCTTTCCATTTTTGAACAGTAGAAAGCTTTTTGCTGCAAATAACTTCTGCACAATTAATTTCTTATGAGTTGGGAATGGGACTTCCTTCCATGCTCCAGTCAGTAACCAAGCCAAGGATCCAAGGGAACAGATTTGCCAGAACCTGATTGAGAAACATTTATGATTTCCTGCAAAAGGCCTTATATATTATGACCACTAGACATGAACATTTGTACGTAATTGCCCATCAGCTTTCTCACACAGTTTATGTCCAATGGCAGCATTTAGAATCCTATGCTGGGTGGGGGAAGGTGTGATGTGTGTGTGTGGGGGGGAGACACTGAGTGGCATTACAGAAGTGGAGGGTGGAGAAATAGGTTGGCCAGATCTAAGAGAGGAAAGGGCTTCTGTAGCTTTAATAGCTGTGTAGAAGAGGAATTTCTGCAGGTAGCTTGTCATGCAAGCTAAACCTGCTGAAATTACCCCTAATATATTTTAAAGATACAGGATCTCTGCTGTCTTCTGTATCTGGCCAGCATAGCCACCCTACCTGGAAAGGATTAAGAAATGGGACCCCTTGCTGCTTCTCTTCTCTCCTGAGGCAGCAGTTCTTTGGGTAGGGGAGTGCTACATGAATTTGCATGGTAATGTGCAGTCAAGCACCAAGCATGTGTTTGACAGTGAGGTGCAGTGGGCTGGTATGCACAGTCAAACAGCTCACCATGGCTTATTTAAGCCATGGTGGGCTGTGGGCATGGGCATGTATATACGGCCATTTTTAATTTTCAAGATGTGGCTTGTTCCATCCCAACCCGGGTGGCAGGGGTTGTGCAAGGATTAAACAACCCTTGCATAACCCTAGAACATGCCGTGAGTTAACAAACTACATTGGACTGTGGTGATCATGTGAACCCGGTCACTCCTTGTTCTATGGTTAGTGTACCTTTATGATACAGGGGCCAGAATCCAACAGGGTGCGTACACCTCTGCCAATTCCCTTACGCCCCACCAATTCCTGTCTGCAAGCGGGCCCCATTTCCAGGACAACCACAAATGAGCGAAAATGCTCATTTCTGTAACAGGGGAGGTTGGCAGAGCTCTCATTAGGGAGCTCTGCTTACCTGTCCCAATTGAGAAATGAGCTTTTCCTCTTGTTTCCGGGCTTCCTCTGGAAAGTTCTAAATTGCTTGTTGTGCAAGTGGTGGGTTCTCGTCATGCAGTGGCATCAGCAGGACCCACTGCTTGCACAACAGAATCAATGGGATGCAAGAGAATCAGCAGAGGCATAACCGTCCTGTTGGATTCTGCCCATGGATTTATCACAGTTGCACTTACATTAGCTATGCATAACACACCTTACATGTAGATCTTAAAAAGGTATGAGATCCTGTTATTGTGCTGTTATTTCCTCCCCAGTACTTATTGTTTCATTTACACAATGCTGTCCCTTCCAACTGCCATTGATATGTGTGCCTATGAAACATCATGGATGCATTTTACTGTGGTTCACCTTTTAGTGTGAACTTATCTAATTTGTGCTACCCAAACTGAAACTCAGGTATAGTTTGATATTCACACTTCTCTGATGTGATGCAGTTATGTAATCAAAGAAATGCATAGAAAAACATGTATGTTCGTTAAAGTAACATTACAAAAAGCATTATATTAGGGGAAATTGGTGCAAGAAATGGGTATATTAGGGAAAAGTGCATACAAAAATGTGTACATTGGGAGAAATTTGCGAGAAAATGCTACAACTTTTTGTGTGGACTTCTTTAAGGGAGTAATCCTATGTATGTTTAAACAGAAAAAAGTCCTACAACACCCAGTATTCCCAGACTTATAGTACTTTTTTCTGTGTAAAATGCATAGAATTGCATACTAAGTTTACTGGTTATGGCCACTGTAAATAAGGTGCAATTGGTTTATCCCATTCTTATTGATTTTATTGATACGTTTTACCTGCCTGGTTTTTATGTTATTTTATTTTATGCTGACCCCTGCAATTTCCCCAAATGCGGGAAACTCGACTGCATTATTTGTATGCCTTTGTATTTTATTGCGTTATCATCATCATCATTTATTATATTGCTTTATGGCTGTTAACTGTCTTGAACACTATTTGCTGGAAAGGCAGAATATAAATTTAACTTAATAATAATAACAACAATAATAATATCTTAGCGGCTGCTGTTAGCATAAAATAAGCAAGACAGCAATGTTTTAAAATTTTCTGTTAGTTTTGCATATTTTGTATGAGTTACTTTTGTAGGACTTTTTTCTGTCTAAACATGCACAGGATTGTGTCCTAAATGTAAATTTGCAGACTGATGTAGAAATGAGATAAAATGAATTTAGGAATGAAAAAAAAGAGAAATCGAGTGAAACGGAATTTGCAGATTTGTCTGTCCCTAGTACTTTGACTTCTAAAAATAATTTAGATGGAAGGAAATACTTCTTCAAACAGTGCGTAATTAAACTCTGGAATTTGCTACAACAAAATGTAGTGATGGCCACCAATTTAGACAGCTTAAAAAATTATTAGACACATTCATGGAGGATAAGGCTACGATCAGTAGCTACTAGTCATGATTACCTCCAGTATCAGAGGCAGTATGCCTCTCAATGTCAGTTGCTGGAGATCACAAGTAGGAGGGTACTGTTCTACTCATATCCTGCCTGTGTGCTTCCCATAGGCATCTGGTTGACCCCTGTGGGAACAGAAAGCTGTATTAGAGAGTAGTGCTGTGCACCACCTTAGTCTGTAGCCCAAACAACGAGGCGAAGCAGGCTGATTCAGAGATGTCTTGGTGTGATACGAGGCGAATCAGAATTGCACTGAGGTGCCCTGAAGTGAAACGGCTCATCGACGAGGCGCCTCGTCCACCTCAGAAATTTCTAGCTCTTTTGATGCCTTCTGAACAGCCCAGACAGGCTGGCGCCAAATGTATCAACTTCAGAGAGATCCGGGAGGGAGGAGGGGGGAAGGGGAGAGGAGGCGGAGGCGCCAAATGTATTACTTTGAGAGAGAGCCTGGAGGATGGAGGGGGAAGGAGAGAGGAGGTGGAGGCGAGAGGGAGTTTTGGCGAATGGCAACTGTAGTTGCCAAATTAGGGCTGAATGTAACCCAGCAGTCTTCAATCAGTAACAGTGGTGGAGTGTGGGGCGGCAGGAGTAATTCTGGAGTTAACTGACTGGAGAGATCAGCCTCCGTTTGCTCATTGTGAGAGAGGTGGTGTTACTGGAGAGGAGAGGACTCTGCTTGAACGTTATTTGGCTAGAGGTGTGTCTGCTTCCTTCCCATTCTATTTCTTTCTGTTGTAGATTCTTTATTTTAAAACCAAACATTTAGTATTTAGTTTTTCCTCCCTGGGTCTTAGTCTCTCCCCACCCCACCCTTCTGTAATAGGTTTGCCATTAATTCGTCTTCTTTGTTCATTTAAAAAAACAGAAAAGTTTGCTTTAGTTGCTTATCTCCCCCCCCAACACCTCTTTTCAATTCTCTCAACCATTATCTCTCAACCATTAGTTTGCCCTTATTTTGATTCTATCTATATCTGTGTCTGTCTATCTATAGTACTGTCTTCTGCTTGTTTCTGGCTCCCCTCCACACCCCCTTCTCAATTTCTGTATTCCTTCCCTTCCCATTTTTGATCTCTTTTCCCTTAAAAATAAAACCCTTTTCTCTTTTATTAGGATTATAGTTAGTCCCCCCCGCACTTTAGCTAGTTTAGTATGTGCTTTTCTTTTTCTCTTGTGTGTCTGAGTGCATGCATGCGCGTGTGTGCTTGTGATGTATGGACAAGCAACAGTGTGTGTCAAATGGCTACACACAGTCCACATTTCCAAAAACAGTGGGCAAAGCACCACACACACACACACACACACCCTATCACGGGTGACTTTAAAAAAAAAAAAAAAAGTGCGTACGCGAATGGTGGCCCCCATAGGGAGCCGCCATTCGCGTTCCTTATTTAGTCGCTGTAGTCTACGTAAATGTTTACGTAGACTAAGGCGAAAATAAGGGCAACGCAAATAGCGTTGCCCTTATTTTCGCCGTAGTCTACGTAAACATTTACGTAGACTACAGCGACCAAATAAGGAACGGGAATGGCGGCTCCCTATGGGGGCCGCCATTATCTGTACACTCTTTTTTTTTTTTTTTTTAAAGTCACCCGTGATAGGCTATGTGACGATTCACGTAGCCTATCACGGCTGACTTTGCAAATCTAGCCATGATAGGCTACGTGAATCGTCACGTAGCCTATCAGGGGGCGTTTTTTTTTCTTCTTTCATTGTAATGGCGGCGGCGGCAGCCGGTCGAAAGACCGGCTGCCACTCCCGCCTCGCTCGAACACCCGCTGAACCGCCGGCCGGACCAGCCACCTGGAGGGACATTCGGTGAAGGTAAGTCCCGTCCCGGGGGGGGGGGTGCGGGGGGCGGGTGTGTGTGCGGAGGATTTCTCCCCGAAACATGTTCGGGGGGCCGAACACGTTGGTGCTCGGCCCCCCGAAGTTTCGGGGAGAAATTCTCCGCCATCCCTAGCTGGGAGTAGCAGCACTGTTAGGCAAGTTGGCTCTCCCACAGTCTGGCTAGTGCGTCCTGGTTTAGCAGGGCAGCAGAGCACGGAGGCAAGTCACAGTGCCTGGAGATCACTGTTTGAGGAGGCTGGTGCAGGCAGCGGCAGTAACAATGTTGCCAAAGGAGCACCATATCCCTGTGTAGTGGAAGAGGGCAGCCTGCTGATGGACCTTACATCAGAAATGTCTGATGTCCTCAGCGTGGTGGAGGGTGAAGAGGAGGAGATCCTCCAGGGTGTGGGGGCGGACAAGCAGCAGGCAGAGGCTCCAGCACCCCGCCCCCTCTTCCATTGTTTGCACTGCTCGTGTGGTGACCCCCGAGACTCAAGGCAGGCAGTCTCTGTCTCCACAAAAATGTCAGGGCAGCATCGTGTGGGACCACTTTGATGTGGGAGTGGATCTCAGTATTGCCTTCTACCACCACTGCAAGGCATCTCTGAACAGGGGAAAACAGCCAGGGCACTACACCACCACCAGCCTGCTCCTGCACTTAAGGAGGGAGCACAAATCAGTCTTGTTAGGGGAAGAGGCCCCTATGTCTCAGCAGGCAGTCAGCAAGGGCAAGCAGAAGGCTGGTAGTGCTGGAACTCCTGCAGGATCTCTGTCTCTCACTCCCAAGAAGCTTAGGCAGGCCACCATGGAGGAGGGAAGTACCCCTGGGGTGGGGGAAGTATGGGTCCACCAGATGGAGGTTTCCATAGTTCTACTCGATGTGCCCTCCTGGCACGGTGGCTTGCTGTGTCTGGCTGCCTGTGTCAGACAAGACAACTGACAGCCTGAGATCATTGACTGATTCTGAGTAGGAAAGAACTAGGAGAAAGGGGTTGTTTGCACTTCAAAGAAACCTACAGCAGAGATTAGGGATAGTGACCTCCTCCACCTCAACATTTCTTCTGAGTTTGATTTGAGTTTTTGAGAACAGTACATTTTACTTGTGCCTAGCACAAAACCTACTGGGCCAAATTGTCTGAGATGTGGCAGGTGGGATCCTTTGGGGGGGGGTGAGTGAGTGAGAAAATTCCCCAAATGCCATGCACTTCTGTGCAACCAGTGAAAAGTTACAGCCCTTTGCTTTGAGAGTTTTTGTGGGGAAAACAAAAATTTGGCAGGTGGGATACCCTCCAGGAGGGCTTAGAGTTCCCCAAATATCATATATGTATCATAAAAACTTAAAATGTTATGGGTGTTTGTGTTTTCCCATGCAAGTCATTGAGAAAATGCCAAAAACGAGTGATTCGGATATCCGAATCACGTTCGGAATTCAGATCCGAGTCGAAGCGGATGGGGCCCGAATTGGTCCAAAGTGAAGCGGGGCCACTTTGGAAGGTCTGAAGCAGCATCCAAAGTGATGTGGGGGGGTCTGTGCACAGCCTTACTAGACTGGCCTTTGGTCTGATCCAATACAGCTCTTATGATCTTAATTTTAGTATAGGTATTATGGGATGCAACTAGGGAAGTGATTTTGAAAGAGAAGTTTTTATGCAAAGTGTATCTCATAGACCTGGGTGGTTGAAGATATGAGTTGCTATAGTATGCTATTTAGATGAGTAAGCTATAATATAAAAGGGCCAATTTTTCACCCATCTTACTGTTTTCTTTGGCACTGCTGATTTTTTAATGCATTAGATAGCTTTTTGGATGTTTCTGACAGTTTCTAGAGGGACATATGAATTTTTCTTTCTTCTGGGATGGGTTCACAGTTTGCAAGTAGCCACACAGTGAATATTGAGGGTTTATGTACTATTTAAGGGTTATATACTATGCATATTTAGACAGAAAAAGTCCTATAACTCCCAGCATGCCCCAGCCCTAAATGGCTGGCTGGAGCATGCTGGGAATTGTAGGACCTTTCTCTGTCTAAATATGCATAAGAATGTACCCTAAAAGTGTAAGTATGCTTGGATATCAGTGAGCACCTAAACAACAATGGAGGGGACCTGGGTTCTAGTCTTATATAATGCTTCTGTTGTGTTATCTGTGAGGGGAGGTGGAAGCACATCATAGTATTTTCCCTAGTAGTAAAGTGGAGCTTGGTTAGGATTGCAAGATGGGAAAAAAGGAATTCATGGTTCTCTAAAGAATGGACATGGCTTTAGCTAAGGGGAAATTGTCTGAAATGAGAGTTATCCAGTACATTCTGGGCAGTATTAATTAACTACACAAACCTGGGTATTATTCAGAGTCTCCTATTTCCCTGCCTTCTTCATGCCTCCTGTCAGTCTTTCAAATTGTTTTTAATCCAGAGAAAAAGTGCCCCTGTGAATTTAGAGGTTGCTTCCAGTCCAGACAACAGCTCTGATAGCCCAATTCACGTGTTATGTTTGTACTGAGACGGGTGCTGGCAATACGTAGCAGTTATATAGAATGTTAGAGTTTTCAGAGCATTTTAGATAATCATAGCCTTACAACAACCCTGTAAAGTAGACCATTATGTGTCCTCATATTTCTTATGGGGGAAAGAGGCTGAGAGATTGCAGCTTGCCTAAAACCACTTAGGGTGGTCATGTGTTGTACTTTACAGAGGACAGTCCTCTATTTCAAGAGCTGTCTAGTCCAAGTCCAATGTAAAAATGAAGAACTCTACAGAAGTAAACTCTATTTACAGTTAGCACTTGAACTACAGATGGACAGCAGACTGACCAGGCACACCAGTCATCTGGCCTCACTCTTCCCCAGTACTGTGAGATGTATTGAATTTCTGTTTAAAATATAGTGATGATTTCTCAAGTTGCAACTATCTGTATAAATTAGCAGATGCAGATTTTATGCAAATCTTTTGCCATGTTTGCTGGTGTGCCAGTGGCCCCCTTTGTTCTTGTGAGGGGTGAGCTTGGAACCACTGGCTTACAGCCCAGTCTCTTCTCTTAGCCACTAGTTATATTTGCTTTTGGATGACTTGAATAAGCAAAAACTGAAATGTCTGAACTGGCCTTCAGCGGACAGCCCCAATTTAGCATGGGCTAGTCCTCTGTTACTCTCCTTGTTCTTTGTTCTACTACACGTACAGTTTTGTAGGTTTTGGCATTAGAACATCATGTTCTGTACATTCAGGGAAATCCTGGGGAAAAGACATGGTAGTCCCGTACTGAATTGTGAAGCTCCACAGCTCTCTGACCTATATGCTGCACGTTTCTCTCATCATCTACAGAGGCAGAGAGAGACACTGAGAAAATCAAGCCAACTTTCCCCTGTTTCTTCCACATGCTGCTACTTGAAGCTGGATAGACTATCTGCATTTCAAATGTTCTGACAACTAATAACATTGTCACTTAAATAGGAATTCCATATAGGGAAAACCATAGGTGTACTCTCTACTCAGAGGTAGTCGCAGATAATTATAATGCAGCTGGACCTTAATGCATGCGATGGTATGTTTAGCCAGTGGCTTTCAAGGAACTGTCATCATGTACAGGGAATCTAGGCTGATCTGTGTTAATGGTTTTCCGCACATAGATACAACATCTGGATTGAAAATAATATTTGGCAGTTCATCTTTACGCTGATTGCTTTCTCTGGACATCAACAAAGGTAGACTTGCTTACATTTTAAGTCTGTAGTAGAACCAGGGCCACATTTCCATGACAATGGAAGGAGAAGCTAATGGAGAATTACTGGATTTTTAAAAAAGGAGTCAGCTTTGTTGCGGTTTGGTCCATGCAGGGCTCCACAAACAGGTTCTTCGCACCAGTAAAAATCGCTTCACAGAACATACTTCCTGGTGGGGGTTGGAATGAACGTCATCTGACTGGCAGGGGCTGCTCAACCAATAAGAGAGGCTTCTCCCCCTTTCTCCTTTCCCCTGAAAGTCTAGATGCACTTGCATTTCAGGAGCAAGCCTCACTGAGCACAATGCGAGTTGCTTCTGAGCAGACACACATATGCTTGTGCTGGGAAAGTGGGGGGGGGGAGAACACAAAGTTGGGAAACCAGCCCCCATTTTAACCTGCAGGATCTCTTTAACGAAGGGTGGAAGTAGTTACTTCCTAACATAAACCAAACAAAGGTGAATCAGAGCCTCAAGATCACGCTTTACCGCACTGAGGGAATTGGGCTTTAAACTCTGCCATGTCAATTGAGGGGGATCTCTGTAAGTTCTGATGTGGGCATTCGGAGGGCACAATAGGAGTTACTTCTGAGGAGACACTAATTGGTTTGTGCAGGGGTGGGAAACACACAGGAAACACCCCTTGACCGGGGTCATGGTGAAAGGCACACCCCTGGGCAGGGCTAGCATACTCGAGATAAATGTTGGGGTTGGGGCACGCAGCAACTATACCGAGGAGAACCTGAGTTAAGGAAAAGAATCAGACTATAAGCAGTCTCAGGAAATCCGGCTTTTCCGCGATAAGTTCTGGGGTGGCTGCTGGATGGCCTTAACATCATGTATCCCTAACGACCTCCACACACAGCCAGTTTGGAGTAAATCACTTGTTGAAACAGGCCCCAAATCTTTAAGTCCCTGTAGCTCTTACCAAATATAATGAAGGGGTGCTGTGATAGGAACAATACCCCTCCCCAAAACCCATTTTGAGTTCTTTAGGAGAAGAATGACCTATCCTTGGCAGTATCTTCACACGAATAGTTTCTTTGGATTTCTAAATGTCAGCATTTTTTTTATAGCTAGAAATAGTTATGTTTTGTGTTAAATGCATTTATATGTTAAATATGTAGCCTTTGATTATTTCAGTTACTGGTTTTTAAAATTAATTATTTATTACATTTTTAAATTTATTTTGAAAACAAACCTACGGCAAATCTCTTCCCTCTTCAAAGACTTTTGCGCACCCATAACCACTAGCCTTACTACAACACCTGTTTGAACTTCTCTGTTGTAGTTTTCACTGAAGTGGTAAAGCTTTGTTTCAGCTTGACTTATTCAGACTTCAGATGGGGGCTGATATTTTGGAATCCTTCCCTATTCCCCCCCTCTGCAAATCCTAGCCATTTCTCTGACATGCTAGCTTTCTATGTGCAGGGATTCTTTTCCAGCAGGGGGTATGGAGGAACACTCAATGTGAGCCTCCACCTGAAGTCTGACCCAGTTTAGCACCTCAGGGTTTGTTGAAACCTTGCGAAATTAACCACATTTTTAGATGGCACCTTCTAATATGCTGCAAAGGCTGATAGTTCCATGATATAACTTTGTTTTTTGATAGAATGCCACAACTGGTCTGTTTCATTTTGTTTTTTAAACTACTGCATTCATGCCTGAGTTGGGGTCACAAATTATTAAATTACTTTCAATCTTCAGCAAGCTGTGATGGCCAGTTGGGCGACATGGTAAAATCTATAATGGATGCTGGTTTTAGCAGATTCAGAATGTGCCAGAAAAACACCTGTGTGTCTGCAGATTTTTACAACTGGGCAATCAGTATTACTTGAAAAATTTAAAGAGATACATGTGCCTGCTTCAACCATGCATGCAGAAAATAAATGAGGAGGTAATCTAATGATCTGACAGTTCTTTAATGTAGCTCAGCTGGGAGAACTCCGAACCGCCTTATGATTTTTAACAAGCCGACATGCAATATGTGTGTGCTATAAAAACATACTCACCACTGAAACATGGGTATGTCTGTCATGGAAGAGAGAGAAAATCTAGCATTTCAGAAGATGTAATTATTCAGAACAAGTAAATCAAGTGTGTAAATACTCAGATATGTCTAGCTGCCCATGTGCCATAAACCCCCAGCATACAAACGTCTGAATAGAAGTCCTGTTAATTTCACCCAGTATCTTAGCTTTACTTAGTTCTAGTAAAGGATGACGTGACTGCTGCAATGGGCCTCTGTGTTTGAGTTACCCTGTTGCACGTGCTGGGACTGTTGCAGAAGAAGGGGAACTCACATCTAGCAGCCAAGCTTGCATATGCAGTTATTCCTCCAGATCCAGAAATTTGTAAGTGCAGCAGGCTATGTGCCTATTGCTTTGTTTGTGGACGTTCCCCTACCTAATATAACAGTAACTGTGTGGCTTTAGACCAAGGATGGGCGCTTGTGGCTCTCCAAGTGTTATTGGCCTACAACTCCCATCACCCCCTACCATTGGCTACGTTGGCTAGGGTTGATGGGAGTTGTAGGCCAATAATCTAGAAGGCCACAAGTTGCCCACCCCTGCTTAAGACCATAATTCCTTGCAGATGCAAGGTTTACAAGGGCAGTTATAAAAAAGCATGCTTGTCCAAACTCCTCTCCCTTGTGCATCACTTGCTGAAAGCAGGGAAGGACGATCCACAAGTTCTACTACCTTTAGGCAGATGGCCTCCCAGGAGATGGCCCCCCAACCTTTAGTGGTTACTGAAACTGCTCTCTCCAAACATACTTCAGATTCCTGTACTGTGATTGCACCAGCAGCCATACAAATTTGAAATACAAACTGTTTTCCACGTGGGCTGCTCATCTGATATGAAAATGAGAGTAGATGCCACAGAACCCCATGGAACGTGGAAGTAAATGCCACAGAACCTTGGGGAATCTGCTCTCAGAATGTTGAGGCACCCTAAGCCTCATTACATTGATACAATTTGCACTGGTACAGACTTGATCTACAACAAATATCTCTTGTTAAACTGGCCTAGCCCTTGGTTTTGCCCTTCTATTCATTTTCTCTCTTCACAGTGTGATGGGCAAAGTGTGTGGGTCGCATTATTGATGTACACTGCAGTACAGTATGAGACAGTTTATACCTACTTGAACTCTAGCTGAAACCTGAGGGGCTGTTAGAAGAGTATCATCAAGTGATGGTACTTATGCCTTCCTTTATATATGCATTGCAGTTGGGAATTTAGTGCTATAAGGCTTCTTATCTTCCAGGCATTTTATCTCAAATAGCACCACATGAGCAAACCTCAAATGAGGAGGGGAACCCAAGGACATGCATCTCTGAAACTTTTCTTGGCTTTGGCAACAGTCCTTCTACATCAGAGAAGGAAAACACGTGGCTCTCCAGATGTTGTTGGTCTGCAGTTCCCATCAGCCCTAGCCAGCATAGCCAGTGGTGAGGGAGTTGCAGTCCAACAACATCTGGAGGGCCACATATTCCACAACCATGTTCTACATCATGCTACATTGTTTTGGTGGAGTGCACACGAAAAAAGCGTTCTTGGAAAAGTGAGTGGGAAATAAGCATTTTAGGAATCACAGTGTATTACCAGAACATGCCATTAATCCACTGCAAAGTGTGCCTTCTCTTTATTCTCTGAGATACGATCCCTTCTCTCTGCAAAGTAGTACTTTGATCACTTCTTGTTGGGCATCACTGTATAACGTTTGCTTTTTTCTGCTTTGCCTTCTATTTACGCATGACTCTAATGCCTAGTATTTTCCACTCGGTCTTCAACAAGAGCCACACATGTTCTGTAGCTAACTATTGTGGCTGACTGTTTGGCTGGTTGGATTTATTGTGTCAGGACACCTACTGAGTCACTTTTGTATATTCTCAATCAGCTTTTCTTTCCCTTAATGTTCAAGTGCTTACCATCTATTTACCCGAAGAAGCCCTGTATTTCATCCCTAATGATCCATATCACCAAAATTATCAGCTTTACTCCATCCCAGAATATATGGGCCTATATGTTCCAGTAAGAAAAACATGATATGAGACTCAGTACTAACTATATGGTGAAGCAAACAAAGAAAAAAACCCAGTCCTCAACCACCTATTCAGGAGTATAGAAATGATAGTGGACAATTACAGCTTGTACCCTTTGTGATTCTGGTTTGCATGGCAAACAAGTCATCATTTACTGTTTTTGACAAAATGGCAAACCAGGATCAGAGAAAGGAAAGTGGGGTTAATGAAGGGAGAAGTACATGATCCTGAAGCTCTCTTTGCTCATTCACATAATTGCAAACACATAATTATACTATCTCTTTGACCAGCAAATGTGGAAGATTGGATTAGTTTTCCTATAATCCCATCTTGTGTCACCAAAATGTCAAGATACAACAAAAATATACTTTATTTCCTTATTCCTTAATTTCTGCTGCCACAATTTAAGTTCCCAACAAAACTTTATTCCATAACACACAATCAGTAGTGGGCTTCTAGGCTATTGGCATAAAAAAAAAAAACAGACAAGGAGATGTAAAAGTTGAACTAGGTTATTTAAAATTTATTTACATGTAATGTTCAATTATATACAAGGTTAGATGTTATCAATATGCTTTAATGTTTGCTTACTTTAAAAGTACTGTTTCTTTAAAGAAGCTGCTATTTCCTTATTAAAAGCTAGTTGCCAGTTATTCTTATGCCAATCTACCCCAGTAAGTTCACCCAAAATAACACAGGGGACTAGACCTGAAGTTCGCCCTCTGGTCAGGAACTCGCTGGAAGAATACAGTATTGTAAAGTCTTTCAGCTGAGCTGTCTCTCCCATTGGACTTGCAGCTCGCTGAGATGAACCATCTTCCACACTGGCAAGCTGAAGTCTTCTTCTGGTAAGGGACTCAATGAGAAGGTCACAGCAAAGAAGGCATCATCCAGTCACCACCTCTTGAAGCTGCTTTTTGAGGCCAAATGCCTTTTGCTGACTTTCTAGCCAGAAGTCCTTTAGACCTACTTTGAGTCTTCCTATCTATGAGCCGAAAGAGTAAATAGAATATTCATACACTGGCCTATCACAAGCTGACTTTTTTTTTAAACACCTGGTCTAACTCTAAACCTGCTAAGGTCATAACTGCTTCCTTGGTAACACTATCAGCTTAGCCAGCAGGCTTCACCTACAATTAAGCCTCAGATGTAATCTGTTCTTCTAACACATTTAACCACTTATCACAACAATGCTAATTACACAACAATGCATATTTATGTTTTTCACAACATGTCAATAACTTTAACCTCAGAATATTGTGTTTCTCCACACTGCTTTTGTGCATAATCCTATTACTTTCTCAGTTTGTTTGAAAAACAGGTGGGAAAAGTTAAGCCTTAAGAAAATTGCAGGCATCTTTCCAGTACCCGATTTAAGAATTTGTGATAACCTAATGGCCTGAAATACCTCTTTGAGGTATTTCACTTTTCTTTTCGGAAGCTCAGTACAGTTACATGGGACTCCCAGGCAGTTTCCATCCAAGTATAGATCATGTTGAGATCTGCTTATAGCAGCCTGTGGAAGACTGTTTATGACATGTGATTTGGTAGAAGGGCCTGATGTTACTTTTATCAGTCCTTTAAAAAAAAAAAAAGGTGCAGGTATACCCAGGCTTTCACAGCCAGACTAGCATGTTCTGGAATTACAACCAATATGTTTTGTAGCCTTTGAAAACAACTGCAAAAGGTTTTTTCATATATGAGAACAGTGTGGGTTTGAGACTCTCATTTCTTGATTTACAAAGACATTTACAGGAAAGCCTTTTCCTAGTGGAATTAAGCTTTCCTAGCTTTAATGCTGCTTATTTCTTTCGGAGACAATGTATTTCTTGTAGTAAACCGCCATGAAAGATCAGTTACAACTCCAAATCATGGTAGTGAATCCAAATACTGTCTCCATATCACCCTGGGGCTCTTCACTACTGAACATTGGCTTGTGCTTAGCCAACTTTGTCTCCAAAGGCAGAGTTTCAATCTGATGCTCAGAAAATAGAAATTTATTGTAGCGTGTGATATGTCCAATACTAGTTTTCTTCATAAGCAGGGAAACCTTACATACTTATACCACTGCCAAAATAGAGCATGTTATATTGGCCTGTGTTCAAAATCCATTATTCTATTTTATTTGAATTATAGGATATTGGCTGTTTAAATCTGGCAATAATTGCTGTGCGAATAACTTTCATGTTCATTAACCGGCTTGGTTTTTGATAAAGAATATTGTTACATGAAGTATTCTAATCTGAAAATAGTAGTCCCTTTTAACGTCCAGATCTAAGTTAGAATTCAGTCTGTCTGTTGCATGTGTAGCAACACATATTCTGGTGTAAACCTCATGGCATTCCTTTTTTTATCTTACTTTCAATTATATTCATAGTTGGTTTGCTCACCCACCACTTGGGTAAATGAGTAGTATATTATGAATCAGATTTACTTGCTGAAGCAGTGATTTTAAGCTGGCCTGTTCAAACCCATCTGTTGAAGGCTCAGGAGGAAAACTATATTTATGAATCCTTATTCAAACTGTAGCTTCTTCCTTACATAACTACCTTCGAGAGTGGTTGAGAAGAATAACCAGATCAAAGCTGCTGTTAATCCTCAACACTTTCTGACTGAATATCCAAGGCAGAAGCCTGTACATGGACAGGATATCATAGGCTTTGTGTTGGTCATTCTCTTGGTCCTGCCACCTGTCCTAGGCCCAGTCTAAAAGGAAACAGTTTCAGAAGCGTTTTCTGGTTATATCTGGATTTTCATGACATCGCTTTGGCCCGTCAGCAGCACAAGAAGCAAGAACACCAGAGTATACCCTACCTAAAAACCCACTTTCATGGGTCAAACAGCACTTGAAGCCGACATGCTTCGGGGGTGGGTAGGTGGAGTCCAGTGAGTAGAACTGAATGCCATGAACCACATAAGTGCTGCTCAGTGAATGAGAGAGGCTTGCTCCCCGCCCCTTTCAGTGCTCCCATGCTCAGGGAAGTTTAATGGAAGAAATGAATTACATCCCGTAGTTTACCGCACACCTCTCCCCTCACATCTACCAGGACTGTGAATTAGCAATATTGAAGCTCTGCTCTCCACACCCCTGGTCATTGTAAGGGTAGAGAATGAGCTACTACTCTAGTACAACTCAATTCTGAGTATTGTGCTAATGTGGCATTGCACAGTTGTGTGATTACAGGACTGTGAAGCAGCAATATTGAAGGCCTGCTCCCTGCATTAGTTACTATAGCGTGCTAACGCGACATTGCACAACTGTGCGATTACAGTACTGTGAAGCAGCAGTATTGAAGCCCTGCTACACCCATGATTACAACTCAATTCTGCCTATCATGCTAGTGCAACATTGTACAATTGTGCAATTACAGGATGGTGAAATAGCAATGTTGTAGCTTCTTTTTGACACAGAAATGACAGTGAAGTGCTAACTGGCCCCTGAAGCACTGAAACAATCCAAAGTAAAAATAAACAGGAAAGGCCAGCAGCCAAATAGTGCTACTGTGTAACAGTTCTAAGTGGGAAAAGAAGCCTGTGTTCAATGCAGCTACTGCTAATGGGAGAAAAAAAAAGAATAGCGGGGGGGGGGGAGGAAGGCCCTACCCCTTGAGCAGGTCAAAGTCAGGACACAGACACAGCCCTAGGCATGCCCGGTATGCAAGATTTCATTCAGGGGAACAGGGCACATTGCAGCAGAACCTCACATTTAAGGAAAAAAGACGCACTAGAAGGACCTTGTGAAAATGTACCTTTTTGAGAGGGAAGCTGCGCGGTTGCTGTGGGGTGGCAACAACATCATGTGTCTTGAACGACCCTGCTGTGCTCTCACTCTGCACTATATCACGCATGTAGATTGAGCCCTAGTCCTGGCAGTTTTGCATCGAATACGTCAAAACCATCAGTACTGGGATTGGGATATCTTGTACAATACCTAGGCAATTGATCCACTGGCAGTGTCATTGTGAGAAGCAGGAGTTAGCATTCATTACTTTGGTATAAAGGGTGATTGTACTGATCCATCCACTGCAGGTACCTAAAAGGCAAGGCAGAAAGCAGGCTGGTGGTTGCTGCACCACGGAAAGGTCCATGCCAGCAACTTGCTGCAACAAAAGCTGGAGACAAACTGAGGCCTTATGATTCTTTCCATAAAATGCACTCCTCTCAAGCGCCACCCCCTGACAGAAAGGGCTGACCCTCCGGCCTGAAGGCAGGTGCTTCTTCTTCCTATGGGCTTCTGCCTGGGTCTCTCCCTATGCTGTGGGGCAGGTACTTAACTCCTCAGATGAATCAGGCTTGGAGGAAGGCCCTCATCTGGGATCCACAGGCTTCTGACCACTAGCCTTAAGTTCAGCATCAGGACTGTGGTCCAGTTCCCCAGCTAGTGGTGCAGCAGTGCCCAACTTGGCTGGCTCCTCTTCTTCTGAGGCTGAGGCCAAGCCACGAGCATTGCACTGAAAATTGCTAAATGACATTTGGCATTCAGCTTAATTATATTTCAATATGTACTGGCATTCCAAATGCAACATCCAAAACATTTTAATTCTTTTAAACGTTTTATCAGATTTCAAATCTAGACTGAAGTATTCTATGTGCTTACTTTTGGAACCTTCTACCTAACAGCAAAAGTGCCTGTCAAGTATCTGCTATCCCCCCCCCCCTTTTCAGAAAATGGCTCTGGCATCTCCACCCTTTTGGAAAACTGATTTTCAGTAGACACGCTTGTCTTTGTTTTCAAAAAAAGTATAATTGCTTTTGGACCCCTGAAGTAAGCATGGTTTCAAGAGTAGTCTTGATGGAAGATTCTCTGTCAGGCTTTTGGAACTACAAGTTGGGTGCCTATCTTTGCACCCATTATCCTGCATTCTTGTCCAGAGGAAGCTCTACTATGACCTAGGAACAATTAATCCCCTGAAGTCCTTATGCTCTTTCTGCATGGATGCCCTACCATGCCCTCAGAAAGCCTGATCTCTCCTACATTTGGACGTTCTGTTACGGAGGACTCTCTACCGCCTCTTCATTTGTCCCCATAGATTATTGTTAAGTGACCATTCCCACTCTCTTCTTCTTTCCCCCACACATTTCTTGTCTTTCAGCATGTTGACTCTTTCTCTCTATGACTGTTTCCTTTTGGCAGGTCTTCAGTAACTGATGTTTAATTAACTAAACAATCATAATGCCATTTAGTCTCTTCTTGTCTTTTAATAAACTCCTTTTCTGGGATAAGTCTTGAAGTTTTAGCTCCATCTGTCTTGCTTTCCTGGAAACATTACGGTGACACTTTGCTATCTTGACTAAAGTTCCCATGTTACCCATGCTGTGCTCCTGTTAATTCTGCAAATGTGCTGGTTTCTTGGCTGGCCCTGTCAGACTGACAGCAGGCTGTCCTCAGGCAGTAATAGCTCCAGGGACTGCAGAGGGAAAGCTAAATTTCCCCAACCACCTGTTGTTCCTGAGGAGGTTACACAGAAATAGGACATGTGCTAGAGACATGTGTGCTGAGAAAGGATAGTACCACCATTTTCTGTTGAGATTCAGTATGTGAACAAACATATCTTAGACCAAGAGAAAGCAAGAAGCAGTACCTGGTGGACCATCTTCTCCCACATGAACCTGTCTATCATTTAGACGTTAGGTGGCTGGTTACCAGACAGAGGACTTTTTCTGTGGTAGTGCTCAAATTATGGAACTCTCTCCCTAAATATATTTGTTTGATGTCTTCTTTACTTTTAAATGCTGGACAAAGTTCATACTTCTCTAGAGCCTTGAGTGGCATTTTATTATATTTAGCTCTTTTAAACTTGACTGCTGTTTTTTTTTCTGGATTTTAAAACAAATGGCATTTTGTCTTCATCTGCTGCTTTAGCACAATTGTTTTATTGTTTTTATGTTAAATTTCTGTGTTGTGTAAACTGCCTTAAGGGAATGGAAAACATGAGATATAAACACTTTATATAATCATGGTTGTTTTATAAAATAACGAACAGCAGTTATCTCATGCTAAAAGTCTGGAGGCTTATCAATGCTGAATTTCTGGTCATTGTACAGGTTAGGCTGTCCAAAGTTCATTATTGATGGAATTAACACATGTTTCAGCAATGTAGTACATAGTTACCACAATCATTTCTGTCATATATCTTTCTTCCACAGGCTCTCTGTGCATGAGCATGTGTGTGAGAGACAGACAGAAACACACACACACACACACACATGAAGGCAACATGAATGATAGGGCTGTGATTCTATTGAGTGATTCTAATGATGTTATAAATCAAGAGAATGAAGTTTGAATTGCTGAAATCCTAAAATGGAATGCAAGCTCTGTTATTTAGTATGTGTTTGTGTATGTGTTTAAATAGAATACATGGATTTGCATCCCAAATAAATCCAATATATTGATTTAGAAATGCTGTTTCTCTCCTGCGTGTCAAAATCAGCTGTAGGCGGCTTGTGATTTCTTTGCTTTTCCTTAAATGGCTAGAATGCCTGTGTAGTAAGTGATGAACCAAAATTTATGTGAATCATTTCATGAAACATTTATGCCCTAACTTTGTTGTGCTAGTACAGTGCCATGAACTACAATGTTAGGCTGCTTTTGGAGATACATTATATTGTCATAGGCTAAATGCACCTATCATGGACCCTTGTGATACCTCCCTCTTTCCTGAGAGGTGGCATAATCACCTCAACCAACTGCCACTATGGTCTAATTGAGACTATGATGCTTTCAGTCTTATTGATCCTGCCATTATTGATCTGGTCTAATTGTTCTGGCCTGGAATGTAAGTAGGCAGGGAGGATCTTGCCTGCATGGTTCCCCAACCAGTGACTGTCTCAGAGCTGCTCTGAAGCTAAGCCCTGTTGCCTTTTGTAAAATGTGCACACCTCTACAGCAGACTGCCTTGGCCGGCTTGAAAGTGGTCATTGTTGGTCTCATTCAGTCCTGTCGGTGTGCTAGCCTGTGGCTGCAGCAGGAGAGAGAGGTCACCCACTTACGCTCCACTGTTATGTGTCTCGTTTTGATTTGCTGTCTTCTTAATGAGAAAATAAGAACAATCTAATTGGATTGTGTCTGCTATTTCCCAGTGGTGGTTAGACCTTGGTGCAGAGATGAGCAGTTGTTTGTGTTGTTTCAGCTTCCTTCATTTAAAAAGAAAATGCTTATTTGGGTTGAATATGGATTTTATTTCTATTTTTCTGCACATCTGCCTAGTCCTTTCTTATAACACATTTAAACACTCTGCTATTATTAACTTCTGGGCCATGCATGTTCTTAATTTACTCTGTAGTTAAAATCAACTGCATTAAAATAAGGTTGGTTGAGAGAAGCTTTCCTTACTTGTCTGGCAAGTAAATGTCCTTTTTTTTTTTTTTTAAAGACTCTTTAGATTTGATTGGGCATCCATTCTGGGTCTTTCCATGAAGAAAAAAAAGGTATATGTGGAGTACAGTGTGTCATTTGGGCACCACCAAAATATAGTAGAGCGCAGCAGTTTGTCTAAATGCTACCAGGGGTGTGTGTGTGTGTGTGTGTGTGTCGGGGTAGGTAATATTAGAGCTATCTGAACCTTTAGCTAGCAACCTAACCCCACTGATTCCAAGAGAGGCAAGAGTCTGGGCAGTGCGTGTACTTGAGTTGCTCTGGATCAGTTTTGGGACTAGTGCTATTTAAGCTATTCATAAATTATTCTGAGACGTGTGAGATAGCTAAGTTAGCCGATTTCTCACACTAGTTTACTGGAGTCAGAAAGTCCCATTAAATATTTCCAAACAGAATAATTCAAATTCAAGGCAGGATCCAAGCTGGCTTCTACCCAAGGATAGATTGTTGCATCTCTGTGAAGGACACTTCCTGTCTCTTCCCATCAGATCAGTCACAATGTGAATAGAATTGTATCTGGAAATCAGCCTGGTAGTCTTGAGACTTTACATTTTTATGTAAAATTTCTAGCACTTTTGAATGCTGGACTAATAAACATATTGAGTTTTAGTCACTGCCAATCTGTGTTTCTTCCTGTGGTTTGGAAGTTCCATTTAAAACATAGTTTTAGTTATATAGCTAATCTTAGCTCACTTTCTGAGACCAGCATACTTAAAGTCAATTTGGTGTTTACGTTAAGGGGTCCAAGCAAATCAAAGAGTACACTTTCCCCTTTCTAGGACATCTGGAGAGAGGAAATGTGTAATTTAACATTACTCAACTCAGTTAATCTGATTATGCACTAATTGTCTACCTATAGGTGTAAGGGAATTGAATTTACATATACACTTGCTCAGCCTGGAAAGATATTGGAGGGAATAGACTATAATAAATGTGTTTAGAATGAAAAGGAATTGGGAATTCAATGTAATAAGCAGGAGGCTACTATATGTTCAGCTTGTCTGTATCACTAGCTACAATATGAATGTTAGAGTATCATATATTTCATACTAGCATGCCGTTAGCATAAAAACATATATATGGGGAAACCTTAATAAATCAAGGATGTTGAACCTCGGGCCCATGATCCAAATCTGGCCTGTCTGGAGTCCCAATCCGGTGTTCTTGTGCTGCCCCCAGCTCTGTATTATGTTAAAGTATAAGAAATGTATATGTTTATACTATGGGTGGAGAGATCAAGGATCTGCTAGCCAGGCTTGCTGTAGCTGGATCCTAGCAGTCTGAGAAGAAGTAGTAGAGGCTTCCCTTTGGGCAGGACTTTTTCCTTACTTTCCACCTGGACAACAAAGAAGCAGGAAGCTCAGAAGACCTTGGAGAGAAGACTCTGTTTTTACCAGGCCTCACCCCTTTTCATTCAGCACCCACCAATAATTTCCCACTGGACCCAACCTTCATTTGTCACAACCTCCTTATTTCCTGTGGACTGTGAGTTATTATTTCTTTGTTGTTCCACTGAAAGAGACTGTTCAATACAGAATTGTTTGTTGGATTTAAAGAGAGGCTTGAGTTAAACTGGCTGGAAAAGTGTCTATACGCAGGGCGCATAGGCATGGAGATAGCACAGTTCTGGTGTTCCCCAGATGGCCACGTCCTTTCCCCTGGCTCTACTTCAGCTGCCCCTGGCTTTTGTGTGTTTTTCCCCATTCTAAAAGCTTGAAATGCCTCTCCTAAAGCTTAGTTACTGGCAGTGAGAGCTTTAAGCTAAAATATGCTGGTATTTTCGGTATTTTGGCCTTACCTCTTTTGCCTTCAACTGTGCCCGCCACTGAAATGCAGACTTCTCTGAAATTGAATTTGGCTCGCAGATTGAAAGTGGTTCAACATGATTTGAGAGTTTGTTACACTGGTCCCTGACAATGACAAAAGAGATTGTGGACAATGGAAACCTTTGAATACTTCTGTTTGAGAAAATGTGCTCACATAGTGAAGACAACAGTGACCCTGTTGAAGTCCTGAGCCTTCACATCTGTGCATGTGAGGCTCTGTCCAGGGTGTTTTCTGGCAGAAATACTAATTTGTGTTAACTGATGCGCTTCTTCTATAAAGTACAGCACGAGGCTAAGGTAGGCTTCAGAAGGTCAGAGCCACAGATAGTTTACTGTAGTCCACTTGCAAGGTAAAACAATAAGGAGGGAGCTTGGAGTATTAGTCCAGAAAGACTGGAGCCACTGGTGTGGTGTAACAGTTAAAGCTTTGGACTAGGACCAGGGATTTCCAGGCTCAAATTGCCATTCATTCGCAAAGCTCATTGGGTGCCCTTGGGGCTGTCATTAGCCAAACCTACCTCACATGGTGGTTGTGCAGGTGAAATGAAGGGGAGGTAAGAACCATGCATGCTTTCCTAAGCTGCTTGGAGGAAGGGCATGATAAAAGGAAGTGAGAAGCCCTGTTCAGACAACATACCCATGTACAATCAATGCTTGGAAAGGGAAGTGAGACTTTATAACCTCCATATATTTGATTAGGTTCTCTACAGTGATCCTATGAACACAAGCGTGTATAGGGTCTGTGCAGATGACGTAATCAACGCATGTAAGTCAGGGGTGATGCCAGTAGGTGCATTCCTGTTTCCTCCTCCCTGTGCTGTTTACGTACAGATGTGTTGCCCAACAAGGCTAGGGAGGGGCTGTAGCTTAGTCACAGAGCAGCTGCTTTGTATGCAGAAGGTCCCTGGTTCAATCCCCGACTTCTCCAGGTAGGCTGGAAATATTCCAGCCTGAAACCTGGGAAGAGCTGCTGCCAGTCAGTGTTGACGGTACTGGGCTAGATGGACCAATGGCCTGACTCAGTATAAGGCAGCTTCCTATGTTCCTTGAGAGAAAGCTGAGATCCTCGTGATTCATCCAGCCCCCCTTCAGACCAAACACAAGTATCCCAGTGGCCCCTATCACCTATATATATGGCCAACCACTGATTAATAATTTCAATTAGTTATTTAAAACAATTTTAGACCATCATTTATCAAATCTGACTCCAGGAAGGTTAACAAAATAAAAGTACAACTACCTAGGAACCAAGTGAGGCCAGGAGTATAATCCCACAACCCTTCCATGCATTGGTTGTATGTGGACAGATACGTTATTTGAAAAGGGCTTCTCACTTTCTTTCCTTAATTTTTCTAGTCCTTTAGATTTTCTGAGATATTTTTTTAAAAAATAACAAAAACATGTTTGCAGTTCTGGAAATGAGGAAGTAGAAAAAAAGAATCCAGGGTCCAGTTTATAAGTGTCTGTGGTTTCACTTTGGGGAATGACTGGCTGTTTAACCAGGAAGGTCTTATTGTAGCATACTACAACACGTCCAGAAACATCTTGCATCAGAAAGATATGCAATTTATATTTGAATTACAGCATTCTGAGGCAGAAAGGCTACTTGAGTCCAGCAACTGCCACAAAAAAGGGAATATCCCATCTCAGATTAATCCACACTATTCAGATCCCACTGCGCCACAAGCTGTGGGGTAATATACTGCTGTGAAATGTTCATGTCAGCATCGACCTTTCAGGTTATAGTTCTGAAATGGTTGTTGGAGGTGAACAAAATATTCACCCAGTGCTAAAAACAACCACCAGTGGAATCTTGGAGGCTCTGCCTGAACCAGAATTGTGTTTTGGAAATTATTTTTATGCCCAATCTCTTTATGCCATTTTTTCTCCCCAGATATATTTTGTAGGAAGCTTGGCAATCCATCTGTGAAGCTTCTATGTGGAATGCTGTGTCCTGTGCTTCACACACAAGAAAATTACTAGTAAGATAATCAGACTAAAAGTGGCTGGTCCCCATTTTACTAATAATGATTAGTAGCTTGCATATCTGTCTTATGCAAGTTACAACTTGAGTGCCCATATATTTGGAGAGAAAGAATGGACAGAAAGATTTCATGTTTACAGAGACTTCTGGATTAATTAGGAGAAATGTTCTTCCTGAAAATTATGGTCTTTTTGTATGTGGACTATGTTGAGAGGCTAACAGACGTAATGAATGATGTCTTTGTGTAAGAGCCACTACGAGTGACCCCTTCTCCTCATGATCACATGGGGCAAGTTGTTGCTGAGGCCTCTTCTCACACCAGTGTCACTCTTCCTGAAAACTGAAGCAATGCTGATGTGGTGAAGAACTGCAGTGTAGAGCCCTCCCATATAACCCTGAACTTCTGACACTATGGAATAGTGCAAGAAGGAACTACTTTGCAATATTTCCTATGCCACTAAACGTAATGTTAAAAAGGGCCCTGAGTTACATAAACTGAATGCTATGAAACTAAAATGATTATGATGTTGACTACAGTGACAACAACTTGCTAGTACATTATTGGTTAGTAGAAGTTTAAAAAGCTCAAGCTTTAATCAACTTCCTATCATTTAGGCTCTATTTTCTATATTTAAACTTTGCTTAAGTAAATTCTCCTTGTTTTAGGGGAAGTGTTACACCCAGTCATTATTTTTGTTTTGCCTATCCAGGCTTAATACTAAGTTTTTTTTTTAATGAAGAAACAATCTACAGAAAAAAGATTGTGATCGTAAATATATTTTCTCTTATCCTATCCCGCAAACCTGGTTATTTTAAATGAAGTTATAACTTCATTGATGTAAAAAATATGGTTTCTTTACATCTTTATGTTCTTTGTGCAAGTCTGTTTCATCTCCTTGCTGATTTATTCCATATAAAATAAAGCCAAATAAGCACCAGTTAGGGATTCTTTAGTTTTAGGTATTGACAGTCTTGACTAGGGATTGGAGTCAATAATGCACAGATTCCTGTCCAATGCCAAAAGAGCAAAATGAAGCTTGTTGTATACCACCCTCCTAGTTGCTGTTGCTCCACAGCAGGGATGGGAACATATGATTCTCCACATGTTTTTGGACTCCGCCGACCCCCAGCCAGCATGGCCCATGTTCAGGGATCATGGGAGTTGTAGTCCAGTCACATAAGGAGGGCTACAGGTTCCTTAACCCTGGTTCACAGGATCCTATGGCTGTGAAGCTCCTTTCTCCGGACATTGACAAAGTCTGGTCCCAATAATGTACTGGAAGTAAAGTTGTTTAGAAGAAAGTTGAATATACATGCCTGCCTTTCTTTATATAAGAAATGTGGTTTTTTTTGGCTTTTGTCAGTGTGATAAAATAAAATCTGTTACTGATACTAAGTGGCCTGGTTTGCATGTAACAACAGCCCAGAGTATGAGGTTGAGTATGGGTTGTTGTTGCATCATGGGTTGTTGTTACATGTGAACCGGATGAACATCAGGAAAAACTTCCTGACTGTTAGATCAATACGACAATGGAACCAATTACCTAGGGAGGTAGTGGGAGGTAGCTCTGACTTGGATTCCTGCATTGAGCAGGGGGTTGGACTTGATGGCCTTGTAGGCCCCTTCCAACCCTACTATTCTATGATTCTATGGTTCTAACCCTGTGCTATGATTTATTGGTAGAGGCATTCAGAGCACCGTCTGGTCCAGTTTTATTGGATGAGTTTCAGTTACTGAGGCCTGAGGATGCGGACAAGGTGCTTGGCCAAGTCCGATCGACCACTTGTGTGCTTGACCCTTACCCTTCATGGCTTATTAAATCAAACAAGGAGGGGTTGTCCGGCTGGGTCCAGGAGGTTGTAAATTCCTCCTTGAGAGAGGGAGCGGTGCCTGCCGCTTTAAAAGAGGCAATAATTAGACCACTCCTGAAAAAGCCTAACCTGGACCCAGAGGATGTTAACAATTATAGGCCAGTGGCCAACATCCCCTTCCTGGGCAAGGTGCTTGAGCGGGTGGTTGTAGGACAGCTCCAGGCACTGTTGAATGAAACGGATTATCCAGATCCATTTCAATTGGGCGTCAGGCCTGGTTTTGGAACGGAAACTGCCTTGGTCGCCCTGTGGGATGACCTCTGCCGGGAGAGGAACAGGGGGAGTGCGACCCTGTTGATTCTCCTGGACCTCTCAGCGGCTTTCGATACCATCGACCATGGTATCCTTCTGGATAGGTTGTCTGGGTTGGGAGTTGGAGGCACTGCACTACAGTGGTTCCACTCCTACTTGGATGGCCGATTCCAGAAGGTGGTGCTGGGGGATTATTGCTCTGTGCCATGGCAATTGTGCCATGGGGTTCCACAGGGCTCTATTTTATCCCCCATGCTGTTTAACATCTACATGAAACCGCTGGGGGAGGTTATCCGGAGGTGTGGGCTGAGGTGCCATCAATATGCAGATGACACCCAGCTCTACCTCTCTTTCTCATCAAAACCAGGTGAGGCAGTGGCTGTTCTGAATCAGTGCCTGGGCACGGTAATGGACTGGATGAGGGCCAATAAACTGAAACTCAATCCAGACAAGATGGAGGTACTGTTAGTGGGTGGTTCGTCTGCCCGGCTAGGTGATATTCAACCTGTTCTGGAGGGGGTTGCACTCCCCCGAAAGGATCAGGTTCGTAGTTTGGGGGTGCTCTTGGATCCAGAACTGTCACTTGAGGCACAGGTGAACTCAGTGGCACGGAGCACTTTTTATCAGCTTAGGCTGGTATACCAGCTACGCCCTTATCTGGACAGAGATAGCCTAGCTACAGTTATCCATGCTCTGATAACTTCTTGTCTGGATTACTGCAATGCGTTATACGTGGGGCTGCCTTTGAAAACGGTCCGGAAACTTCAGCTGGTCCAAAATAGGGCAGCAAGATTGTTAACAGGGACTGGCCTGCGAGCTCATATTACGCCAGTACTTTTCCAGCTGCACTGGCTGCCAGTCCATTTCCAGGCCCGATTCAAAGTGCTGGTGTTAACATTCAAAGCCCTTAACGGCTTGGGACCAGGTTACCTGAAGGATCGCCTCCTCCCATATGTGCCTGCCCGGACCTTAAGATCATCATCAGCGGCCCTTCTCCGTGAGCCCCTGCCAAAGGAAGTGAGGCGGGTGGCTACTAGGAGGAGGGCTTTTTCTGTTGTGGCACCCCGGCTCTGGAATGAGCTCCCTAGTGAGGTTCGCCTGGCGCCTATATTGTACTCCTTTCGGTGCCAGGTGAAGACCTTTTTGTTTTCCCAGGCATTTTAGCATTTTAGCATTCTAAATTTTTATCTTTGCTGTTTTAAATCTGTATTTTAAACTCCTGTACTACTGCTAGGTTTTATTGTGGTTGTATTGTTATATTGTGGTTTTAATGTTCTATATATTTTAAATTGTTTTATTGTGTGTTGTTTGGTTTTAATTTTTGTGAACCGCCCAGAGAGCTTCGGCTATTGGGCAGTATAGAAATAAATAAATAAATAAATAAATAAATTTAACCATGAACATCCCAGGAAGAAAACCCATGGTTTGTTGTTGGGCTGTGAACTTTGGGTTGTTTGTGGTTAACATCCCAAAGTTAAACCATAGTGGAGGGTTCACATGTAATGACAACCCATGATTCAACAACAACCCATGATTCAATGACAACCCATACTCAGCCTGTACTCTGGGTTGTCATGATGTGTGAACTAGCTCAGAATCTCATATGAGGGTTTCTAAAATTTACAAATATGAAAGCATATTTCATCTTTTGCAGTAATTCCTTTCCATGCAAGCATTTTCTTATTCTGTCCTTGCTTTTTCACATTATGCTAGGCACTCTTAAAGGAAGCTAACTTTCAAATATGTCCTTGCTGACAGCATCCCTTTTAAATAATTTGAATAAAAATAGTTAGAAGCCATTATGCAGTTATGTTGCAGACATATATAATCAAGGCATAATGTAGTAACCAAAGCCTGGCAATTTCCTGTGGTGAAAATAAAGTACTGGCTTGAACTTCTCAGAGAGAATAAAAATTAATGCTTCTTGTGAGACTTCAGCCTGCTTCTTATCTGCTAAAAATTCAGATTAATTTGCCACCTATCTGTAGTACAGGGAAAATGGCTTCTCTTCTATTTTTCACTTCTGCTATATACCTACTTACTAAGTTATGTCAAATTGTCAGTTTGTAGTGTGGTGTCATGGTGTTTTTAGATATAACATAGCCCAGTGTAGTGTAGTGAGTGTTGGATTTGGAATGTGAACATAGGAAGCTGCCTTATACTGCATCAGACCCTTGTTCCGTCTCGCTCAGTATTGTCTACCTTGACTGGCAGCAGTTCTGCAAGATTTCAGGAATCTCTTCCAGCCCTAGCTGGAGATGCAAGAGATCGAATCTGGAACCTCCTGCAGGCAAGGCATGAACCACGGCTGTTCCCAAGAGACCAGCATACAAGCTGTTCATGCATAGGCTTTATACATGTGATTAGGGACCCTGCAAAATTTATTTATTTATTTATTTATTTATTGCATTTATACCCCGCCTTTCTCCCTCTTGCAAGGAACTCAAGGCGGCTTACATTATCCTCCTCCTCACCATTGTATCCTCACAACAACAACCCTGTGAGGTAGGTTGGGCTGAGAGTCTGTGACTGGCCCAAAGTCACCCAGTAAGCTTCCTTGGCCAAGTGGGGACTAGAACCCGGATCTCCCGGCTCCCAGTCCGTCACTCTCACCACTACACTACACTGGCTCCAATGGCAGAGAGAGCCAATGCATGCACGTAGTATATGTGAATAGCCTCTGTTTAGAGCAGGGATAGGCAACTTGTGGCTCCCCAGATGTTTTGGTATATAACTCCCATTGGTCCAAGCCAGCATAGCAGTGGTGAGGGATGATGGAAATTGTAAGCCAAAAATCTGGAGGGCTGCAAGTTGCCCATCCCTGCTTCAAAGCCTTGGATCAATGCATGGAGGTCAGGGGAGTGGAGTGTAAGAACATTGGGTGTAATCTTACTTCACACCATGTTCATAAACCCAGATACCTTGTGTGGACAGGGCGACTCTCTCCCAGCTTAACATACTTCACAGGGCTGTTTTAAAAACAGGTGGGGTACCCTCATGTAAGTGTTATACAGTGTGCAAGAGGTTAAAAGGAGATTGTCTGTAGCCACTACTCCTGTCATAACTCAGTGGATGGCGCTTACATTTTGTGTTCTTCCACTCCACTAATTCAGTTCTGTGTAAGTATGCGTGAGCCTCAGGACCAGTCCTGTTTATTACATTTTAAATAAGGCAGCTGTTCAGTTGTTCCCCATAAGCCTGCTGTGGTGCATGGGCAATAGGGAGGTATGCCATCATGTGAATATATGCACAAGGGACCCATTTACAAATACTACAGTGTCCCCCGCACCCCTGCCCAATGTACTTGGCGGAAGAGGGAAAAATGGGGGGGGGGTGCGCATGAAATAAATAATATAATAATAATAACGTGCTATAAAATGCAGTAAATAATGTCACAGGGCTAGTGAAAACCCCATGGTGAACAATAGTGCATCCTTCAGCCTTTGCCAGATGATACAGGCACATTGGTTTTATGTTTCTGACAACTATATAAATGTGCTCATCATTCTGTTGAGTCAGGTTCTGAATCTCCAACATAGTCCCAAAGACAATCCTGTGTCAGTTTAATCTCTCAGCCTCTCTTCAGGATGGTGTGGCTTTTTTCCACTATCCTTTACCGTCCAAATGAAGTTTTCTCCTCTAAATTGCTTCCCACCAGCCTTCCTCAGCCTGGTGCCCTCCAGATGCATTGGGCTACAACTCCCAGCCTCTCCCAGCTAAACATGCTGGCTGGAGGATGCTGGGAGTTGTAGTGCAACACATCTGGAGGTCACCAGGTTAGGGGAGGCTGCTTCAAACTGTGCTTAACCAAGGTATTTATTCTCTTTCAGTTTCCAATTTTAGGATATCCCTTCTGTGTTCGGTTCCTTGTTAACCTGATTTTCCCAGCAAGCAGCACAATTTAATGGAGAAGCTCCTGCTGTTCATGTGGTGCTACTGCTAGATGTCTGGCTTCATGGTTACAGTAACAGTCAGCAAGGCAATTGTCATTTTAAATTTGTATTTATTTAAAATTGTCTTTAGGCTGTCTTTAAGGGTTGGGACCCTCCCAAGATGGCGTGCAACATAAAAGAAACAGCACAAAACAATACAATTCAATAAACAGTGATTGCAGCTAAAACCAGCAGCCCCCAAATTAAGAAAAGGCCAGTGAGAACAAGTAAGACAACAAGAGCTTTCCTGAAGGCTTGCCAAGAAGGGACATGACAAACCCCCAATGGAAACTCATTCCAGAGGCGTCACTACCAAAAAGTCCCTCCCCCTTGTACTCAACCTAAGCACCCTTGGTGGCAGGGAAGTGAGAAAGGCCTCATAGTGTGGGCCGACTGGTTTAAAATCCTTGGAAATTGCACATTGCTTGCCCATATTGAAGGCATATGTTTTTGTCCTCTGTGTCTTTGTACTCTTTCTCAGAAAAAAAAATGGTTGGCCAAAGTTTAGTTTAAGTTTTCTGGAAATATGGAGCATGTTCATTTAGGACTCTGTTTGTTTCTGATTATATAAAAGCTGGCAGAGAGCTTAACAGTTTTTAACAACAGGACTTCTGTTGAAGTTGTGCACTTGTATTTATTATTTGCTTGCTCTTTGATGCAAATGCTAGTATTCTAGATGTTTTGTTGTTTGCAAATATGGGCTGTCCGATGGGACAGTCTGCTTTATGGCCTTTTACCATTGTCACTGTTTGGAAATTCATCTATGGAGGGGAAAAGAAATGCAAACAATATTTTTTGTGTTCTTGCTAGAGGCAACAAATGCAAGAAGGATGGGAGAGCACATGTGGCGGTCCTATTTAAATGAGATCCTGTATTCAGAAACAAAGGCCTCTATGAAGCAAAGGCTCAGTTAGTACACAGATCACGTTTCGCTGTTACGGATGAACCTACAGCTATGGAGGCTATCACACTTGTCATATTTTATTCATGAATTCATGGTGTGCTTGGCTGAAATAAGAAAAGTAACTCTTCAAATCATAATTATAGTGCTAAAGGAAAAAAAATAAAATAAAACAGTTATTACGACACTCTAAAAAGTTCTGGGATTTCTCTAATATTTATTGGGAAATTTGTAGGACTGACTGGGTTATTCTGATTTTTTTTTCCACTGTAGAACTCTACAAATGTAATTATGAAAGGAGAAAGAGGAACAACATGACTTGTGCATGTATATTCCTTTCTATAAGCAAACGTTTAGTGTGTTTTAGGATATAACATGTCTGTGAGAATTATTTTTTCATGTAAAATAAAGAGTTTTGAATTAAAACCATTAAAAGGTGATCAAAAGCAGTTGTGACACAATTGTGGGATCTTCAAAATGTTTAACTAAAGTACAACTAGGTAGTACATAAAATTAATCAGTCTATGATTTTATTTACTTTATTTTGCTACTGTTGTGGGTTCTGATATAATATGATTTTTCAAGTGTAAAGTAACTATAAGAAAGAATGATATTTATGGTATATGTCTTGCAGTAAATTCATAGCAGCTAAAGAAAATGCATACCAGTTCCTGTGAATATAGGTTCCTCACCCTGACCTCGATGTTCATGCTCCATCTTATACTCATTGCACCCAGAAACAGATATCAATGGAATGGAAGTAAAGCCAATAAAATTAGGTCAGGTTGTCTTATCTTTGCATTCATTCAGAATATATGTATTCAGCTGGGCCATATCCCTAAATATATATCCAAAGCAAAATGTTAAAACAATGTAGCCTGCTAATATTGTAGTGCATTTATTTTTTTCTTACAGTGGTCTATGGATTTATAATCCGAATTAACTTGCACTTTACCATTTTGCAAAGTTTATGTTGCTTATACAGTGTTCCAGAGGCCTGAGCAGCAGTTTGATTTAGCAGCTTAGGTACTGCAAAATATATCAAGCTTATTTTACATTGCCGACAATGATCATTCTGGAATCTCTTTGAAGAAATAAACACCATTTTCAAACAAATTGCTCATATGAAAAGCATACATCTTATTTATCAGAATTTGAGATAAAGGATCTTCCACTAGAACTGACTCTCTGCTTAGTGAGGCTTCCAAGAGAGTGCATACATCTGCAGGCTTTAAATCAGGAGGTTCTGAACATCTTTCAGCTCAAGGCCGAATTCCATTTCAGATAAGCTCTCAGGGGCCACATTCCAGTGGTGTGCAGGGCCCAAGACAAAAGAGCAGTGCCAAAAATACAAGCATCTTTTAGATTAAAGCCTTTACTGCAAGTAACAAAGCCTTAGGAGAGGCATTTCAACCTTCTAGAATGGTGAAAAACCTGCAAAAAAGGTCAAAGAACCATGACATAATTGGTGGTTGGGCAAAAGGGGATGGGCCAAGGGAAGGGGGCGTGGCCATCTGGATACTCCTAGGAAGGCTGGATTGGGTCCCTGGCCCTAAGGTTCTGGATCTCTGTTTTAAGTCTTCAGTACTAGATATATTTGGCACAGTTCAGGGACAGTGAAGTTAGGCTTATAATCCGTTGAAACTGCATGAACAAATGCACATTTAAGCATTTAATTCCTACTTATTTAAACAGGGCTAAGATAATGAGCATTTCACTGCATTGTGCCAGATATGTATTGGATTATGTCAGGATATACTAGTTACTGGAGGATAATAATTTCCTGAACCTTACATTTTCTAGGCCTTTTCTCATATATAGTACTGACCTGGTTCACACAACATGACAACCAACTGTGGGTTGTCAGCCTTGTTTGTTGTGGGGTGGTTTGCTGTGACCCTCCAAACCCAGCAGAGTTTCCTCAGTGTGGTTTCTTAGCCATGCACAAATCACCCTGAGAACCCATAGCTTGTTGTTGGGTTGTTCAGGGTGGCTTGTTTTCAGACTGGCTTCTCATGACGTGCAAGCCCGGCATGATGGCTTGCATGTGGCTTGCATATGGCTTGTTGGAAAGGGCTACAGAGCCGCCTTGCAAGGGCAGCAAAAAACCTGGTTGTTCCTCATAATCTCACTAAAGTTATCCCCTCTCTATTACATTTTGAAATGGCACTAGTCCTCCCCTCTGTCCCCTCCCTAGACAGCACAATGGAGAGATTAGCACCTTTAGGGAACTTTGTGCAAATATAACTTTAAAAAAAACTTTGGGGAAATTTGTGTAAATTCACAGTAACTACTGTGAATTCGCTTATGCTTTAGCAAATTTGTGCAAAGCTCCCCCAAAGTTTTTTAAAGTTAAATTTGCCCAAATCTCCCCAAACGTGAAAAATTGCATTTAATTTGCATAAATTTCCCCAAAGTTTTGACAAAATAAACTCTACTTCGCTAATGAGTGCATTTGCACTCATTAGCGGAGTAAGTTGCTGAGGTTGTGCTGCAAAGGCCAATGGGATATGTGCCATGACTGGGCAGGAGGACTTAGGGGAAAACAAGCTATGGCAATCCCACAGCTCCAGATCGTCTGTAACGTGGGTTAGCGAGCAAACAGCCACTGTGGCTTATTTTCAGGGTGGCTTATTTTGATGTGTGAACCAGCCCACTGTGTTGGGAGTTGCTTAGGCTAGAACTGGGAACCCTTATCTCTCTGTCTGGCTGCCACATATGATTTGGAGCATCTTCTAGGGCAGTTAAGTATTTTCAAGGTCTGAACTTACCCTGCCCACCCAGGCTTGCCATTGCAGCATCCTAAACAGAAAGGCCTATAAAAAAACCATCCCCAGTCTGTGTTTTCCAGATGTGTTGGACTGCAACTCCCATAATTTCCAGCCAGCATGGCCATGACAGCTGCCTATAGCCTAGCCCTGACACACTGAAATGGGATACCCGATCATTTTTTTTCTGGTAACATGTATGTTGTCATCTAATGCAGCCAGCTGGTTTCTTCAGAGCACACCCAGGAATCATGTCTGAACCACACTATGACAAAGCTCTCAAAATTGGGTTGGTTGGTGGCATTTTCAGTATGGGGAGTGAATGGTTCTTTATCTCCCACGGGCTTGCCTCATCTCATATCAGAAAACAAGGATCTTCCTGAGTTTCTGTGTAGCTCCAAAAAATTTCATGGGACCAATGAGTGTCTATTTACTGGAAGGCAGGTCTCCCCTGATTCCACCCAGGGTACACTTTTGCTTGTTCTCTTGGAAGCTTTTGATTCTTAGAAGCTTCTGATTCAGCCTTTATATAAATTCTCCACTGCAGTGAGTGGGCCAATCTAGTGTCAGTAAAGTGAATTACAGTGTAGAGGTTCTTTGCCAAAGTAGAAATTGCATATCTAGACTAAGTAACCCCTCCTGAAAGCAAATCGGCTCTAAGCATATGTTGGGCTAACAGAAAGAACTGATGTCTTTCAGTGTGAACATATGGTAGAAAAGTTTGTACTTCTGTATGAAATCCGCAGATATGTTCCCTCTGCTCCACTACTGTTTTTAAGAAGGCATTAACCATCAGTGGTGCTTAAATCCCAGCATCCTTATCTCAGAGTTCCTCATAAATGTACTTCCAAATGCAATATGTTGAATCACATTTTAGGGAGGATAATCTTAAAATCTTTAGTTTTAACGAGCTGCAACTTCAGATTTATCTGAAACTGTACTTTAGAGAGGAAAATAGCTGTTAGGTTAGCCTTGGCAAAATTTTCAGTGTCTTGTTATTTAGTATGACATTAATGTTTATCATAATCGGAATTAAATCTCTAAAATGGACAGTGGTTTTGCAGGAAGGATAGTAAATTCCCCAAGTATTCTCTGCATGTTACCATTGGCTCTGCTGACGTCTTTTCATTGCTGCGTAGTTTAAAACGTAGTTTTTTTAAACCATTCTTGCAAAAAGTTGAAAAACAAGAACTGCAACATTATTTAGGGAGTGATAAAATTATGGCATCTCGTGGGCAATAACAATAAAGTGTGGGAAAAGACTTTGCAGTCAGTGACTCCTGAACTAATTAGTTAACAAGGCATGTAATTTGATTAGCTCACATGATTTAAAACCAGCTGATCTGCTTTTAGTGGTACTGTGACTTCTTGAACATTTCAGCTGGCAAAAGAATAAACATCTAATTTAAGAGATCAACAGTTGTGTGCCTTCTAGATCATCTTCATTTCACTGCTTAGTGTGAAAAGCCACAACCAAAATCATAGCAATACATGATGTAACACCAGAATGTAAGTGAGGATCCCACAGTACATACTACTTTTGAAACCATTTTTAAGAATAAAATGCCTATGCAGGCCTGGCGTCAACAGTGAGTGTGGTACACAGCCTTGGTACACAGCTGCCAAGGTTTCAGCAAATCAGAAAAGGTCCCTCCCTGCTGCCACACTCCTCCTCACTCTGCTGCCGCTATACTCCTCACTCCACTGGTGAAAAGAAGAGCCATGGCCAAGTGTGCAGGCCCCATGGCGCTCTATTTTAAAAGAAAAAAAAACTTTCATTGTGAGTAGCAGTGCTCTAAACTAATCTGACTTTGCCTTGGAGTGGGGGAGACTCGGCCAGTGAGGACACAAGAGCAATGAAAAGACTGCCCTGTGTCCTCTTAGCTGAGTACCCCTCCCCCCAAGGCAGCATTTAATTGGTTTAGAGTAGTGTTACTCAAAATGTAACTTTTTTTTCCCTCTTAAAAGTGTGTGTGGAGCCCGTAGGCTTGGCTGGCTGGGTGTCATGGTACTTTGTCAGCAGGATTGGTTGGGTGAGGTGAGGAGGAGAAGGAGGAAGAACTGCCCCCTACCAGTAAATAAAAATGGGAGGGACAGAAGGAGCTTCTGCAGGCAGCTTTGGGTGGGTCGGGCTTCGGTGGCAGCAGCAGCAGTGCACAGTTGGGAGTTTTGGTGGCACCAGCTGGCAGGGCTTTGGCACATGGGTGGATGGTGGGCTGGAGGCTTTGGTGGATGGGTGGGTGTCTTCTGAGGACTGGCAGGGTGCTTGTGTGAGCAAGCGGCTGGTGGAGCTCCAGTAGCGGCATAGGCCCATTGGCAGCCCTATGCCAAGGGCCCACCGGACTCTTGCACCAGCCCTGTGCCTATGTAATACCAGCGAATAAAGCAACACTATGTAAATAATACAGATTGGTTGCACAAATAGGTTACAGAACTTGTGTGGTTTTGTCTTACAGCTATAAACGTGTGGTGTGATGATATCTTCATCATCACCACCACCATCATCTCATTTCATTTCTATACTGCCCAATAGCCGAAACTCTCTGGGTAGTTCACAAAAATTACTAACCACAAATACAATATAATAAAAACATAATATAAAATGTTTAACATACAGAATTTAAAACAATTTAAAGAGATAAAACATTTATAATAAGATACTGGGCCTGATAAAAACAACTGACATATATTCCCCATCATATACTGTAAAATGCCTGATAGTAGAAGACAGTTTTAACCTGGCACTGAAAAGATGACAGTGTTGGTGCCAGGCGGACCTCAGTGGGGAGAGCATTCCATAAGGCCATCACTGAGAAGGCCCTCTCCCTTGTTGACACCTTCTGAAGCTTCCTTGGAAGAGGCACTCAGAGAAAGGCCTCAGATGTCAATTATAGTGCCCTGGTAGGTTCATGTCAGGAGAGGCACTTCATCAGGTATTGCAGTCCTGAGCCTTGTAAGGCTTTATAGCTTAAAACCAGCACCTTAAATCAGGCTCAGAAACATACAAGCAGCCAATGCAAGCAGACCAGAATTGGTGTTATATATTCAGATCTTCTGGTCCCTGATATTCATCTAGCTGCCACATTTTGCACAAGCTGCAGCTTCCAAACAATCTTCAAGGGCTGCCCCACATAGAGTGCATTGCAGTAATCTAACCTGGAGGTTACCAGAGCATAGACTACTGAAGCCTGGTTATCTCTTTCCAGATAGGGTAAATCTGGAAGAAGGCACTCCATGCCACTGAGGCCTCCTGAGCCTCAAGTGACAAAGATGGCTCCAACCTGCTCCTTCAGGATGAGTTCAACCCCATCCAGAACAGGATGAACAACATCTATCTGTTCAGAAGAACCACCCACTAATAGCATCTCAGCCTTGTCTGGATTGAGTTTCAGTTTATTAGCCCTCATCCAGTCCATTGTCACAGCTAGGTGCTGATATAGCACATCCATAGCCTCTCCTGATGAAGCTAAAAATGAGGAATAGAGCTGTATGACATCAGCATACTGATGGCAATGCACTAAAAAACTCTAGATGACCCCACTCAGCGGTTTCATGAAGTTATTAAATAGCATGGGGGACAAAACTGACCTCTGAGGAACGCCATACTGGAGACTCTATGGGGCTGAACGAAATTGTCCAAGCACCACCTTCTGGAGCTGGCCATCTAAGTAGGAGCAGAACCACTGCAATGCAGTAACCCCCCTCCCAGCACAGACAGTCACCCACAAAGTTACCATGGCCGATGGTATCAAAAGCTATCAAGAGATCAAGGAAAATCAACAAGGTCACACTCCCCCTGTTTCTCTCCTGACATAGGTCATCATACATGGTGACCAAGGCTGGTTCCGTGTCTGAGCTCCGACTGAAATGGATCCAGATGATTCGTCTCATCCAAGAGCATCTGGAGCTGTTTGGAAACCTCCCTCTCAAGGACCTCGCCCAGGAAAGGAACATTTGCCAATGGCCTGAAGTTGTTAAGATCTTCCAGATCCAAGGAGTATTTCTTCAGGAGTGGTCTCACCACTGCCTCTTTGGGGTGGCTCAGGACCACTCCAACTTGCCAGGAAGCATTGATCATCTGTCTCACCCAGCCTACTGTTCCCTCCCTGCTGGTTTTTATAAGCCAATTGGGGCAGGGATCCAATGCAGAACTGGTTGCTCAAACCTGTCCAAGCACCTTGTTAACGTCCTTGGACTGTATAAACTGAAACTCATCCAAGAAAACTGGAGAAGGTTGTACTCTGGAAAACTCATCTGATGCCATAACACTAGAGTCTTAAGTCCTGGCGGATGCAAGAGATTTTATCTAAGTGCCTTGCAAACATATCACAGAGGGGCTCAGACGGTTCCACAGCATCTTTAGGGCCAGCATGTAATAAGCCCCAGATGACTCTGAAAAGCTCTGCTGGGCACCACATAGAGGACTCAATAGAGATATTTTTTCCTTGCTGCCCTCACTGCCATGAATATGCTTGAGTATAGGCACTCACCAATGTTCAATTTCATCCACTGGGCGTTTTCCTGCATCTGAACTCAAGTCATCTCCTATTTTAGTTCATCACTCTCAGCTCTCAGCAACTATAGATGTGTGAGAATCTGTGGCAGCATAGTTCAGACTGTACCACTTTGGCAAATGGCCAGTCTTCTAACGTGTGCTAATGTAAATCCAGGCAGTGGGATTGCTATGCTGGGCAAAGCATATTGTCATTGTACTATTATACCTCAGCCCTTGTTTACTCACCTATACTAAAATTTGATGCACAGGACATAATTATTCTATTTGCTGTAAGATTCTTTTGGTTTGGTTAGTTCCTGTGTAAATATGCACCATATATCTGTTTCAGCATGGTAGGAATGTGCAAGTAGTAGATTTGTCCTATGCTTAAAAACAAAACAAAAAGCAATAAGTTAGGAAAAGGACAAACAAGCAAATTCCCCCCTTGAGTGGATAGCCCACTTCAAGGCAGCTGGGCCTGGAACCAGACCTGAAGGATATGCCTTCTAATGTGGGTTCCTTTCATTTTGCAGCTGGAGCTATGAGCTTGAACAGGAGCTGCAGCTAGGGGTGGGGCAAAAGTCTGGAATCTAGCAGTATAGATGCTTCCCAGGCAAAGGCAACAGGCGAGGCTTCAAGTACTTATGCTAGACCTAACTGGTCCAGGGTTTTCACACTCATACATAATCATAAGGGGCAAAGTTCTGGATAGCTTGCTAGACACCAGCCTTAAACTATGGGGTTATGTGTTCAAGTCCCTGATCTCCCTACACCCATGTATCTACACATAAATTGTGGTGTATAGATGCTATGGAGAAAGAAAACACATTTATGATTTGGAGAAGAATGCGCTATAATAGGTGCATCAGAATTAAGCAACATAAATTTCCTGAATCAGCAAGTGGCACACGTAGTGAGGGAAACATAAAACTTTTTTTTCCAAATTATGCATTCTAAACACATTCAAATGGCAAAAATAGAGTGAACTCAGAGGGTTTTTTTAATGTCTGCTGAATCTGATTACTTTGTCTGAAGCTTATGCTCCATTCTCCCACTTGTCAGGTTATTTGCCTGGTTGGGGGGTGGGGTGGCGGTGGTTTAGTTTGGGAGTTACATTCCTTCTACAGAAGAGCAGTCCCAAAGTAGTTCTCTACTTTCCTTGTACAGAAAAGCAATCCAGACCAAGAAATTATATGAGATACTGAGACAAAGTTTATATATGGCCAGTGTTTACTGTTTTACAAACATACGGGATAGTGTAGTTGTGAGAAATGGCTGTATATGTGAGTCTCAAAATGGTAGAGAAATTCAACCCCAAATATTCACTACTGAATATCTAATCTCAACATTATGTAAAAGGTAATATAACATTGAAGCCCAGCAGCTGAATGAGACAAGTCTATCCTATTGCTGATTACTGCTTTTTTTGTTATATTATGTTTATTCATGTAGAGCAGAGGTGCACAGCTGAAATCACGCATAGGGGCACCTTTCCATTTGTCAGCAGTTTGCTTTTATATTCCAACCAGGCAAACTTTGATTTGTGCATCACAGTTTGCTGGAAACCAGAAATGGAAACCGTGGTTTGATATACGTAGCAAGCCAACTAAATAAGCATGGGCAAAGTGTTGGTAAAGGTGAAAATAAAAATGAGAAGGAATGCCCCATTTCATAAGATGCCCTTCTGATATCTTAGTTCTAGGCCTTGGTTCTCTTCTAGCATTTTTGGAATGCTACATAACACATTTTTAATGTTGCTTCATAGTTCTCAGTTACTAGTTAGCTGTGTTAAAAGATGGTCAGTTGTAAACCATTTTCTTGTTGTTGTTCAGTTGTTAAGTCGTGTCCAACTCTTCATGACCCCATGGACCATAGCACACCAGGCCTTCCTGTCCTCCGCTCTCTCCCAGAGTGTGCTCAAGTTCATATTCATTGCATCGAAGATGCTATCTAGCCATCTCATCCTCTGCCATCCCCTTCTCCTTTTGCCTTCAATCTTTCCCCACATCAGGGTCTTTTCCAGTGACTTTTCTCTTCGCATTAGGTGGCCAAAATATTTGAGCTTCAGCTTCAGTATCTGTCCTTCCAATGAGCACTCAGGGTTGATTTCCTTTAGGATGGACTGATTTGACCTCCTTGTAGTCCAGGGGACTCGTAAGAGTCTTCTCCAGCACCACAGTTCGAAAGCATCCATTCTTATATGGAAAGCATCCATATGCAAATGGCGATGACTACCAATGCCGCTATATGCGTTCCTTCTTTTTGGCCGTCTTAATCTATGTAAATATTTACGTAGACTATGATGGCGAAAATAAGGGGAACGCAAATAGTGTAGCGGACGCTATTTGCGTTCCCCTTATTTTCGCTGTCTTAGTCTACGTAATTATTTACATAGAGTAAGATGGCCCCAAATAAGGAACGCAAATGGCGGTGGCCATAGCCGCCGACATTTGCATACGCTTTTTTTTTTTTTTACCCAGTCGTTTTAGGCTACGTAAGTTTTTACGTAGCCTAAAACGTCTGGGTAAAAAAAAAAAAAAAAAGGCGTACACAGATGGTGGTGGCTGGCCGTAGCCGCCACCATTTGCATACGCTTTTTTTTTTTTTTTACCCAGACGTTTTAGGCTACGTAAAAACTTACGTAGCCTATCACGTCTGTGTAAAAAACCCAAACAAACTGCAAATGGCGGCGGCGGCAGCCACTCAGAAGACCAGGTACCGCCACCGCAGCTGCCGCCGCCCGGAACATCTCGTCCCAGGGGGATCCGTGGGGGCGGGGCGGGGGGCAGGCCGTTCCGCCACAGATTTCGGGGGGCCGAATGCACTGGCATTCGGCCTCCTTGAGATCCGTGGTGGAATTCTCTGCCATCCCTACTAGGATGTCCTGTTCAAGTTCAGTGACAGCACTATCATGGCTATCAGGGACATTAAGATCTTTCCTGTATAGTTCTTCTGTGTATTCTTTCCACCTCTTCTTAATCTCATCTACTTCTGTTAGGTCCCTGCCTTCTTTGTCCTTTATCATGCCCGTCTTTGCACAAAATGTTCCCTTGATGTCCCCGATTTTCTTGAAAAGATCTCTAGTCTTTCCCATTCTATTGTTTTTCTCGATTTCTTTGCATTGTTCATTTAAGAAGGCCTTCTTGTCTCTCCTTGCTATTCTCTGGAACTCTGCATTCAGTTGGATATATCTTCCCCTTTCTCCCTTCCTTTTTGCTTCCCTTCTTTCCTTAGCTACTTGTAAAGCCTCATCAGACAGCCACTTTGCTTTCTTGCATTTCTTTTTCTTTGGGATGGATTTCGTTGCTGCCTCCTGAACAATGTTACGGACCTCCGTCCATAGATCCTCAGGCGCTCTGTCTATCAGGTCTAATCCCTTAAATCTATTCCTCACCTCCACTGTATATTTATAAGGGATATGATTAGGTCATACCTGAATGGTTTAGTGGTTTTCCCTACGTTCTTCCATTTAAGCTGAAATTTTGCAAGAAGCAGCTCATGATCTGAGCCACAGTCAGCTCCAGGTCTTGCTTTTACTGACTGTATAGAGCTTCTCCATCTTTGATTATGTACTTTGCAGCCAATCTGATTTCGATATTGACTATCTGGTGATGTCCATGTGTAGAGTCGCCTCTTGTGCTGTTGGAAAAGAGTGTTTGCTGTGATCAGTGTGTTCTCTTTGCAAAACTCTATTAGCCTTTGTCCTGCTTCATTTTGTACACCAAGGCCATGCTTGCTTGTTAGCCCAGTGATTTCTTGACTTCCTACTTTAGCATTCCAATCCCCTATGATGAAGAGGACATCTTTTTTTGGTGTTAGTTCTCGAAGGTGTTGTAGGTCTTCATAGAACCGATCAACCTCAGCTTCTTCGGCCTCAGTGGTTGGGGCATAGACTTGAATTACTGTGATGTTGAATGGTTTGCCTTGGATTCATACTGGGATCATTCTATGGTTTTTGAGATTGTACCTCAGTACTGCTTTTCCCACTTTTTTTTTTTTACTATGAGTGCTACTCCATTTCTTCTAAGGGATTCTTGCCCACAGTAGTAGATATGATGGTCACCTGAATTAAATTCGCCCATGCCTGTCCATTTGAGTTCGCTGATTCCCAAGATGTCGATGTTCAATCTTGCCATCTCATGTTTGACCACCTCCAGCTTACCTTGATTCATTGATCTGACATTCCAGGTTCCTAAACAATATTGTTCTTTACAGTATCGGACTTTCTTTTCACCACCAGACACTTCCACAGCTGTGTGTCCTTTTGGCTTTGGCCCAACCGCTTCACTCTTTCTGGTGCTACTTGGAAATTCTCTCTGCTCTTCCCCAGTAGTATATTGGACACTTTCCAACCTGAGGGGCTCATCTTCCGGCGTCATATCTTTTAGCCTTGTGATACGTTCCATGGGGTTTTCTTGGCAAGAATACTGGAGTGGGTTGCCATTTCCTTCTCCATTGGACCACATTTTGTCAGAACTCTCCATCATGACCTGTCCGTCTTGGGTGGCCCTGCACAGCATAGCTTATGGCTTCACTGAGTTACGCAAGCCCCTTCGCCACAACAAGGCAGTGATCCATGAAGGGGAAACCAGTTTCTACGGATCCACATATCAGGATTAAATGTTTAAATGCTTAAATGCAGTAAGAAAAAGTGTACAGATAATTTTGCATAGCTTTGCAGGGTAAAAGTGTATATTGCAATATGCTTTCTCCTCCCCTCTGTTCTAGCTCTGTCTTTGTTGCAGAGCCATGAGATCTTACCTTTGAAACATTAGCTGTTCACCCTGGTAATTGCTCTATCCTCTAATTTAATGAAAACCTATTAAACCGAAACAATAATTAAAATGAGACATCATCTCTGTAGGAGGTTTGCATATTAAAATCACAGAGCATTTCAGTGCTGGCAGATCTTATACTTGAAAATCAGTGTTTGGAGCAACATATAAAAGAGTGATTTATTACAAATAATCATAAATTGTAAAGCAGCACTGTTCAACATGATGCCCTGCATTTATTATTGAATGAATCTTTGCAGAGATAGCAATGCCGAACCCATAAAGCATTTGAAAAATCTTCAGAGGAAGAACACCCTTAATTTAGAGCTGCTTCAACAATACTTTTTTGTACATGAGTACAAAGTATTCACACTGCAGTTCCCATTTGAATTGCACGTACATATATTTTCAGATGTTGGTCTCTTTGAATACAGGGAGGATGTGACCCCTCCTCTGATGTCTTTCAAATAAATTAGTGTCTGAAAATACATGTGTGTGCAGTTCAAATGAGATGCACAGCTCAAGTATTTGGTACTTTGGGATCATATCAGTCCGGATATGGGGAGCACTCTTTCCTCAAGACCCCTAGCCTGTAAGTTACTTGAAGTCCATTCATGGTTTTATGGCAGGAGCTTGGGAATGGAGTCGAGATTCATTAAACTCAAGGGCAGTTTTACTGTACTCTTCAGTGGTGACTAGATTGGTTTTCTTTAGTCACAATGAACAATCACTTCCCACAAATGTGTCAAATGCAGGAAATAGGAAGCAGGTTTCAACCTGCAGCCACTGATCTTTCCCACCCACCTCTCACATTCTGGGGCTGTTTTTAGGGCTCCAGCAGAGACAAGGGACGTGGTGTTTAGTCTCTTCCCCTGTGCTCCGGTTGTTCCTGCTGTTTATGGAGATTTTAGAGATATACTGATCCACTCTGGAGACCAAGTATTTCCAATTTCCTCAAGGTAGAGCTCACCCTGCAGCAGCTGATATCTCCCCTGTCCCACTCTTTCATTCTGGTATAATTCTTAGGGCTTTTATAATGTTATTTGTAAATTGTTTATAATGTTGTTTGTAAATTTTGTAATGTTATTTGTAAATCTTGTGGGAGCAGTTTCAATTGTTGTGGCCTGATGATGTGGAAAAGGTGCTTCCAGCAATAACTGACCACGTGCCCTTGGTCTTCTTTGCTAACAAGAGCTAGTCAAGGAAGTATGACCAGATGGGTCCAGGGAGTGGAAAATACAACTTTGTGTGGTTCCTGGTGTCTCTAAGGAGGCAGTAGTGCAACCATTCCGTAAGAAACCCACTCTGGACCCAATAGTATTTGACAACCACTGCTCAGTCACAAATGCCCCTTTCTTAGGGAAGCTACTTGAGAGGGTTGTGGGGGAGCAACTGTAGGCACTCTGGGAAGATATTGATGATCTAGACGCATTACTGTAATGCCTTCTCTGTGGGTCTGTCTTTAAGGCTGCTCTGGAAGCTGGAGCTAGTGCAGAATGCAGCAGTTCAGCTATTGTTGAGAGCTGGCTCTTTTCAGCATGCAACTCCTTTCCTGAGGGAGCTTCATTGGCTGCCTATTCACTACCAGGCCAAGTTTAAGGTTTTGCTATTAGTTCGTTCATTCAAAGCTTTTATTGTTTCAACCAGAGGTTACAACAAGCAAAATAATAACAAAGATAAAACATACATAAAAGAAATCAAACAGATCATAGTAATTTTTAATTTCCTGCAAGGTCATAAAATTAGCTCTACGCGATTGGCCTGTGAGAGCAAAATTGGCCAATACCAATAAGACTGTCTTTCTTTTGGAAGTAAACAAAAAGTGTATTCTGTCTAAATCGGACCAGCTGGACTTTTTTTTCAAGAAAACAATGCAAATATTTAGAATGAATTTGGGAATAAATAGGGCAGTAGAATAAGTAATGAGGCAGATCTTCCACTTTGCCAGTACGGCAGGGGCAGAGTCTCGAGGCATAGGGAGTCTTGTTAAAACGCCCTTCTAAAGCTGCTGTTTTCATTTGCTCCATCTTCAATCATGTGAGAGTGGATCTAAGACAAGGGTTTGTAATTAAAGTCAGATAGTGTTCACACTGAAATTTAAGCTTGGTCTTTGGAAACCAAAGTGCTATCTTATTACTAGACACTGAACAGAGATCCACTGGGATAGAAACACTGTAAACCCTCTCCTTAAAAACCTCTTTGCTATGGGCAACATTCAAAGTGGTAAAATATTTAAAGGAAAAACCATAATAATGAATGTAATAAATTAATTTCTGAAACCAGGATAATGTGTTTGATGGGTTAACTCTCATTTGTTCTAAAAGGCACAGTTTAGGAAATCTAGTTGAAGGAGAGAAAAAAATCTTATGCCAATAATTAAAGGCCCTGATGACCATGATAGATTTAACTGGTATTACACCAGTTTCTGAATGTAAAAATGAAGCAGGAATACACCTTGTCAAACCTAGAATTGTTCTCAGCAATTTGTTTTGAAACCTTTCCATATTATAGGAAGACTTCAAAGCCCATAACTCTCCTCCATATACAAACTGAGAGATAAGTTTTGATTTCAATAAAATTAACATTGGGTGGATTTGGTAACCTCCCCTTGTATGCCAAAACTTCAGTAAACCGTTTAGTTGTTGGTTTGTCTTTAATTTCAAGGATTTGAAATGAGCGTCCCAGCCTCCTGAAGCTGAAAAAAGAACACCCAGATAGCGATACGAGGATACTTGCTCAACAGGGTGGGTGTTTATTCTCCATTTGTGTAATGGGGATCTATGTCCAAAGACCATGACTTTGGTTTTCTCATAATTTACAGATAGTAGGTTTTTTATGGGAATATTCAGCCAATGCTGATAGCAATCTCCTTAAACCTATCTGGGTATATGAAATGAGAATCAGATCATCAGCATAAAGCAGAAAGGACAATTTCCTTTCTTCTAATTTTACTGGGAAATAGAAATCACCAGTCAAATCAAAAGCTATATCATTTACGAATAGATTGAAGAGAAGAGGGGCCAAGACACCCCTGTTTAACTCCTTGAGATACTGCGATATTATCTGTCATGTGTCCAGCAGTAGAAAATCTCACTCATGCAACAGTTGTAATAGAATCAAGAGATGTCGATCTAAATTTAAGTCTGCCAGTTTTGCCCATAACCTGTTCCTATTGAGTCAAAAGCTGCTTTGAAATCAACAAATGCCACATACAATTTTGATTTTTTTTAGATTTTTGTACTTATTAACCAGGTGGTCTAGTACAAAACAATGGTCCTGGTCCATTGTTGAATAACCCGCTTGAAAACCAGCTTGTTCTTCTATAAGGACGTTATTTATGAAGGCCCAATCCTCCAGTTTGTTCAGCAGGTGTCTAGCATATAATTTGGCTGCAATATCAATAAGACTAATTGGCCTATAATTTGAAGGGAGCCTATGGTCTCCTTTTTTGAAGATCGGAATTACAATAGAAGTATTCCAACCCTTTGGGAATTCCCCAAGTAGGTTTATATGATTGAACAATTTGGCCAAAATAGGCAGCCACCACTTGATGTTATGTTTAATTACCTCTGCTGGGACATAGTCTTCTCCTGGGGCTTCTTTAGCTGGCATTATATTTATTAATAACGCTATCTCTTTATGGGATATGGGGGGCCATGGATCTGTAGTGCCAAGGATGGAGTATAAAGGCAGATGTAATTGCGGGCTATCGGCATTAAATAAAACACTGAACTGTTTCTCCCAATCTGTCTTTGATATCTGTGGATTTACATTTGATATATCACCATTTAAGCTGTTGTTTACAATCTTCCAAAAGGCTGACATATCTTTTGTCTTCAAAGCAGTATCCAAGCTGTGCCAGAGATGTCTTTGAAATGTCATTTTCTTATTTCTGATTAATTCCCTGTATTCTTTTTTCTTATTCACAAGTGTCTCAATTATTTTAGGGGAATGGTTAGACTTTATTTTCCTAGCATAGCTTCTTACTGCTGATCGAGCCTTTCTGCAATCCAGGTCAAACCAGCTTTCTTGGTATTGGTTGCAGAAAGCTCTACATTTGCCTCTAATCAAATTAGGCTTTAGAATACTCCTTATATGTTGATACAGAGGTACAATGTTTGCTGAGGTAACATCTAATTGTAGTATATTATTACGAAGGGATAACATCTGTTCCGATAGGAGGGTACAATTTATTATATCCATTGTAATGTTATTCCATTTAACCCTCCTTTGACCAAGTAGATCGACACTGGCCTGGAACTCTTCACAGGCAAAAATCTGGAGACTTCCATTTTCTCTAAAGAACTCAAACCTTACAGGCTGGTGCTCACAATGGCCCGTAGGGATGACCTCAAAATTAATGAAGTTTTTAATCTTATTCAGAGGAGCACAGGCATAATCAATTATGCTTTGCCCCCTTATTGATAAATAGGTAAAGTTTCCTGGGGTATCTTTTGGATAGGAGCCATTCAAGATTGAATAGTTCCTTTTAAACAGAAACTCCAAAAAGTTGTAACCCTCTATATTAGTAGTCTTGTCTCTCAAGTTCTGTGGAAAGACAGCTAACAAGTCTTCTTCATCAATATTCAGATGGCCTGCTAACTTATTTTTGTTTCCTCCAGTTCTAGCCTTAAAATCTCCTACTGCTATAATAATAGCGAGTGGGAATTCATTTTCTAGTTAATCAAGGGCCGTATCCAATTCAGTCCACTGCGTGTTAAAAGGGGCTTTTGTACTATGGGGTGGGATATAGATGTTAATTATGATTAGGGAAAAATTATTCCCTGACCACACCCTTACTGTCAGAAGGGATGGGGCAGCTTCCACTTTGATCTGTTCAACGTGAAGCCTCCATTTTTGGTTTATTAAGGTGGCAAGGCCACCAGCTGGATGGCCCTTGGAAGAAAGCTTTTTTGCAGGGAGAGTTCTAGATGAATAACCTTCTAGATAGATCTTGTTTGGTTCTGTGTCCGTTATCCACGTCTCCTGGATGCAAATTATATCATGTTCCTGAAGTAATTTTAGGAATTCTTTATCCTGTCTATGTGTGTTCCAGCCTGTGATATTCCATACTAAGAAAGAAAGACGCATATGTTTCAACAAATCTTGATTTGCTGGGATTTGTCAACTGGGAAACAAGGGGTTTTGCTATTAGTGTATAAAGCCCTAAACAACTTGGGCCCAGGCTACTTGAGAGAGTGCCTTCTCCCATATCAACTTGCCTAATCACTGAGGTCATCAGATGAGATGATTCGGGTAGTTTCACATGGACCTGTGGCCTGGCTGGAGTCAACCCGGAGTAGAACCTTCAGCATGGTGGCTCCCCTTCTGTGGAACTCCCTGCATCTGGAAATCAGGCAGGCACCTATATTGTGTTGTTTGTGGTGCCTGCTGAAGACATCTTTATTTCAACAAACTTCCTCAATTGACCAGCTCTGGTTTTTATTGGTATTCTGTTTTTAAAAAAACTTTTAATATGGTGTTTTATTCTTTTTAACTGTATTATTGTTCCAAAATCTGTTTAGATATGGAGTGGTATATAAATATTGTAAATAAATAAAAAAAAGTTTTGTGTGTAATATTTTTATTTTATTTATTTATTATTACATTTATTAATCGCCCATCTGGCTGGTCACCCAGACACTCTGGGTGATGTACAAATGGAAATGGAAATGGAGAAATCAGAGCTCAGTCAGCGATGTTGGGAGTAGTCACATGCAGGTTGTTCCTGCCTACACTTATTTTTCCATACTAGCCCTATTCCGACAGCCTCTCCTGAGTGAGTGATATGGGGCGGGGGGGAGAACAGGTTTGTGGTGGTTGGTTCCCATCTCAGCTCCAAGTGATGAATATTAAATAGCTTTTTGCAGAATTCCTGACTAGTACAGTAGATTTTGTGTATACAATCAGGAACCCTACAGAAAAAGCAGGTCCCCAATTGCACAGACAAGTATGGGTCTGTTTAGTCAATGGAATCTACATATGCTGTACATATGCTGGGAAACAGAGATTGGCCTCAATCTCTGTTTCCCAGAAGATTGCCCTTCCCTCTGGAAGGACCGGAGTTAACTGTTCATTTATATTCTGAGTAGGGCTAGAGTTAACTTTTTCTAGGTTTTCTTACGTCATTGTCTCTGTTATTTGACATACTGAGGATTCTGTGTGGCTGCAACAGTCTGTGATTTGTTCAGCAGTGCATCATTTCTAGCTATTGAAGCACGCAGGGGGAAAGACAACTGCTATTGTCTCATGAATTAGCTATAAATTTAAAGGACTGTGCTGGAATTCACCCAAACAGTAGCAAAATACCTCTTTAATTTATATATTTGGTGACTTGTGTGGAGGTGGCTTAGTGTAGAGTTCCATGGCAGCTATAATTGATCTATCATGCTGACGTGGACAGAAAAGAGTGGCAAGATTATATTTCAAAGTACAAGTTGCCTCATGAATTTTTTTTTTGCTGATATAAATATAAACCTCTCTTAAGCGGGACAATCTTGAATAGCCCCTTTTGATGTGGAGAAAGAGACCACACTGCTCTTTCAAACGAGTACACTAAGGGCACAATCCTATGGCTGCTAGACAGCGGCTAGATGGCCATACAACCAATTGGTTCCCGGGAACCAAACTCGGAGCCCGCGCTGCAAGGTCGGTTCCCAGAGAACCACCTGCGCACCCCTCCCCCACCGCCTCGTAGGCAGCATGGATTGTCCCCGTGCTCTGTGCTCGTAAGAGCAGTGTTAAGTGGGGCGAAAGAGGGCATTCCCAAGGGTGGGGCGGGGAGTTCGTAAGTGCCAGTAGGTCACTTTCTATGTGTTGTCCAGCCTCCCCACCCTGCGGTCTGATGTCCTGTGGCTAGACAGCCGAAATCATCTGTCTAGCCACAAATGCAGGGCAGCTGGAGCGCAGAGAAGACAATCCCCTTCGCGCCTCTCCTGCCGTGCATTGGATAGGCAGTCACCTCTGAGTTCGGAGGCGTCCGACTATCCCCATAGGATTGCTCCCTATGCTATTTAGTATCCACCTGATCCTGATTTCAGAAACTCAATGATTTGATTAAAATAACCACTGGCATTTCAGATTAAAGAGGAAAAAAACAGCTACTTTAACAGGGCTTGTGAAAGACATGTCTTTATTTGTTTGTGTATTTTGCTGAGCTTGCATTATGTTTCAGGTGACAAACTAGTATTGTATGGAAGATAAGTGGATAAACTAATACTCTGTATTACTCACAAAAAATGGCATTTTCTTACAAGGAGAGAATAATTTTCAATAGATAATAGAAATACTATCTCTCCCCGCATGCTACTGTCTTCTTTTTAACAGTTGATGCTTGTTGTTGTTCAGTCGTGTCCAACTCTTCATGACCCCATGGACCATAGTACGCCAGGCCTTCCTGTCCTGCACTCTCTCCCGGAGTGTGCTCAAGTCCATATTAATTGCATCGGTGATGCTATCTAGCCATCTCATCCTCTGCCATCCCCTTCTCCTTTTGCCTTCAATCTTTCCCAGCATCAGGGTCTTTTCCAGTGACTTTTCTCTTCGTATTAGGTGGCCAAAATATTTGAGCTTCAGCTTCAGTATCTGTCCTTCCAATGAGCACTCAGGGTTGATTTCCTTTAGGATGGACTGATTTGACCTCCTTGTAGTCCAGGGGACTCATAAGAGTCTTCTCCAGCACCACAGTTCGAAAGCATCGATTCTTTGGCGCTCAGCCTTCCTTATAGTCCAGCTCTCACAGCCGTACGTTGCTACTGGGAAAACCATAGCTTTGATTATGCGGACCTTTGTTGGCAAGGTGATGTCTCTGCTTCTTACTATGCTGTCTAGGTTTGCCATAGCTTTCCTCCCAAGGAGCAAGCGTCTTTTAATTTCATGGCTACAGTCACCATCTGCGGTGATCATGGAGCCCAAGAAAGTAAAATCTGTCACTGCTTCCATTTCTTCCCCTTCTATATGCCAGGAAGTGATGTGGCCAGATGCCATGATCTTCGTTTTTTTAATGTTGACTTTCAAAGCAGCTTTTGCACTCTCCACTTTCACCCTCAACAAGAGGCTCTTGAGATCCTCTTCGCTTTCTGCCATTAGGGTGGTATCGTCTGCATATCGGAGGTTGTTGATAATTCTCCCAGCAATCTTAATTCCGACCTCTGATTCATCCAACCCGGCATTTCTCATGATGTACTCTGCATATAAGTTAAATAAGCAGGGTGACAATATACAGCCTTGTCGTACTCCTTTCCCAATTTTGAACTAATTGGTTGTTCCATGTCCGGTTCTTACTGTTGCTTCTTGACCCTCATACAGGTTTCTCAGGAGACAGGTAAGGTGGTCTGGTACTCCCATCTCTTTAAGAATTTCCCACAGTTTGTTGTGATCTGCACAATCAAAAGCTTTAGCGTAGCCAATGAAGCAGAAATAGACGTTTTTCTGGAATTCTCTTGCTTTCTCCATGATCCAGCGAATGTTGGTGATTTGATCTCTAGTTCTTCGGCCTCTTCGAAACCCAGCTTGTACTTCCGGTAGTTCTCGGTTCACATACTGCTGAAGCCTAGCTTGTAGGATTTTGAGCATCACCTTGCTGGCATGTGAAATGAGCGCAATTGTACGGTAGTTTGAACACTCTTTGGCATTGCCGTTCTTTGGAATTGGAATGTAAACTGACCTTTTCCAGTCTTGTGGCCACTGTTGAGTGTTCCAAATTTGTTGGCGTATTGAGTGCAGCACTTTAACAGCATCATCTTTTAGGATCTGAAATAGCTCAGCTGGAATACTGCCATCTCCACTAGCTTTGTTGTTACTAATGCTTCCTAAGGCCCACTTGACTTCACTCTCTAGGATGTCCGGCTCAAGTTCAGTGACCGCACAGCACTCTAAATCCTGGAGCATTATTGAAATGCCACTTGAACTGGTATATTTCCACCAAAGTCAGTGTGAATGAACTCAGTGTATGTTGCCATGGAGTCACACTCCTAACACCAAGTATTGGCAATGTATTTGAATTGCTCTCTTCCATAGCTGTGGTGGAACATAAGGCTTTAACTATATCTATATCTATCTATATTTCTATATCTATATCTATATGAGAACTGGATTTTATGTTACCTTAAAAAAGAAGAAAAAAGCAACCACCACCATATGTTAAGTTTTTTTAACATGACCAACAATTAAGTCAGATTGAAATGTAAACCATCAGAAGATCAGAGTTTGTAAAATGAAGGAATATATTCAGAGAAAAGCTAAGGGGAATAAAGGGAGAAAGATATCCTAGGAGGACCAAAGTAGCCTATATAAAGATTATATCTATAGATACATACCCAGTAATGCCCTGATCCAGATTTCCATGCAAGTTATCCCACACATGATTTGTCCAGACTGATCTAACAGCTGAGACCAAGCACCTGAAGTTCATCAAACAAGTTTGTAATCCCACCAGTCAGGTGTTCAAAAAAGAGAATGAGCAGCTGGATTCAGTCTCTCTGCCTTCTTTCCCATTCGCTGCCAGCAAGTTGTATTTGTGTGGTTTTAGCTTTCTGAGCTGCACATACAGCCCTGGTTGCTATGTGTTTTCTTTGTTGGATTGCACTTTCTGTTTAACAGTGTTCAGGCTGCAAAGCCAGTTAATTTCTACAAATGTAATAGAAGGTCATCAAGTAATTACCAAGTGATCAGAAGGACTTTGATCCCATAGGACTTTCATTTTATTTTTTCTCCTAAAATGGATCAGCCTCAGTCTTTTCAGATTACATATTAATAGATCATGTCCTCTTTCTTACACATTTATCTTTTTTGAATAGTTCTATTACTGATTGCCTTATTTGGAACTGGAATTGTTTTCTTCTGGTCAGGCTGTCTAAAAGGATGCTAAAATATTAACGGCAGTTCTGGTTACTAGACTGCAGCATGTGATACATATATTAGTGTATCCTGATCAAGTGGGATTTATTTGCCAGAAGCAAGGAGCAGATAGTTTAGGGCTTGTAGTAAATCTGATTTCTTTGAATTCTAAAAGAACGGATTCAGCTGCAATTATTTCACTTGATGCTGAGAAAGCATTGACAAATTATATTGGCAGTTTATATTTGTGACCTTGGAAAAAAATGGATTTCCATAGACATTTTAAGGTGGATTAAAATGTTATCTCTTTCTCCTGCATCACGAATGATGGAATTCTTTCCATTTATTTTTAGTTTGGAGCAGAGCTGTCCTCTGTATCCCTTGATATTTGATTTGTGCTTGGAACCCTTGGCATGTGCAATTAGAGCACAGACGTTTATGGTTTTGTGCATGAGCAAGTTGAATATAAAATGGCTTTATACACAGATGATTTGTTGTTATTCATCAGTAGGTTAGAGTCCCCTAAATTGAAATTAATAAGATTAATTGATTCCTTTGGTACACTTTTGGGTTATACTATTAATTGGTCAAAATCTGAATTAATGCCTGTAGGTAGTATCAAGACAGCCAATGTAGTTACTAAATGGCAAGTTCATTGGTGCCCAGATGTGATAAAGTAACTTGATATATTGGTGCCTAGAGATATTTCTCAAATGGTTAAACTGAATATAAATGTGTTAGTGGCGGAAATATCTCTTGACTTGGAAAGTTGGGCATCACTTAATTTAAGTACTTGGGATAAGGTTAATATACTTAAGATGAATATCTTGCCACATGTAATTTATGTACTACATAGTATTCCTTTCTACATTCCCCAAATATATTTTCAAAAGCTTTATGCAGCATTTTGGAAGTAATGGAAGAAGGGGAGTTCCTCCCCATTTTTTGCTGAAGAGGATGCAGTTGCTGATCAAGGTGGGAGGATTTAATTTTTCAGATCTTAGTTTATATCATAAGGCTTATTTGTTAATTCATACCAGTGATTGGAAAACAACATTTTCTTTTAATAGTCCTCCATGGGTTGGTTTGGAGTCAACTTATTCAACACCTCTAGGTATTATAAAAAGAAAGGAATGGCTCCACTAAGAATCTAACAAGTGAGAGAGACTTGGCATGCAGTGTCTTGTCAGCTGCAGTTGGATCCATATTCCCACACTAAATTGACTTTATGGGAGAATCCATTATTGAAAATAGAGAGACAGCTGTGTATATGGAGGAATTGGGTTGATAGTGGAATTTATACTTTAGATCAGTTAATACGATCGGGTGATGAGTTTGTACCATTTTCAGTATTGCGGATTATATGTCGTTTACTGTCTAGTGCTGGCTGGCAATATATTCAGTTACAGCATTTGTTGGAGTCTCTATATGGGCTATCGGTGACGAGTCCTTCAGTGTTTTCTTCACTGTTGGAGGAATTAATTGGTGCTTTACAGAAAGCTAAGCCTACAATAGCTGTCTATAAAAGAATTTTGGAATGTAGTAGAGTAGATGTTCAGAAAGGCAGAGAGGAATGGAATAGGGAGTTAGACTCTATGCAGTTTAATCAATGGAATGTTGCCCTGGCTTCCATGTGTACTATTTCTGTAGATTTAAAATTGAGGCCGATTCAACAAAAAATGCTGTTTTGTGTACATTGGACAACACAGAGGCTTGTTAAGAAGAAGCTGGCTTGCTCTGCCAGATGCTGGCAATGGAATGGGAACAGTGCCTCATGGAGGCCTATGATGCAGACATGTCCTGTAGTGGCTTCTTTTTGGCTGGAAGTGATTGCTCATATGAACTTAGTTCTTGATATATCTGTGATAATAGTGGATGTTCATGTGCTTTTAAAATACATCCCTGTGATGTGGGTATTAACAGCAAAAGTGGATACTGAGAGCCCTTACAGTTGCAAGGAGACTTCTCCTTCAAGTTTGGAAGGATGAACACCTACCACCTATCATTCAATGGACTGCAGATCTTACTGCTCTTGCTACATTTCAATGTATCTCCTACAGCCATCAACCTCGTATGGATACTTATTTAGATATATGGATTGCTTACATAGGTGGCTGCTGGGACACTAACCAAAGACTCTTAAGTTGTTTTGTGAATACTTTAGGTATATTTGAGGAAATGCTCCTTCCTTTCTTCCTGGCTTGGTCCTTGAGCGGGAGACAATGCAGAAGCTAGACATAGGTTCAGATACTGGTCAAGTCCAGAGAGTCATGGTCTTAATCAGATATCAGGGCAATCCAGAAATGCATGCTCTTGAGGAAAAGCTGAGGTCAAGCATGATAAGGCTGTCTGAAAACAGGCATGGTACTATAGCAGGGTCATGAGTCAAGGTCAAACACAGTGGAACAGTCCAAGGGTAAGTGGGATTCCATCAGTAATGTATTAGCTGCAATCCAGGGTTCAGTAGCACAGGTCAGTCAAGGTAGGAAGAAGGAACAAACAGCTGCCTTGTGCAGAGTTAGGACCTATGTTGTTCCAGAAACAAACAGACTTTAACTGGAAGCTTAAGTAGCCTGGTTCCCCAGACCTTGCCGAGGCTCAGCTCAAATGTGTTAGCCCAGGCTTTAGGGTTCCCTACGTTTGATCAGTCCTTTACTCCCAAGAAGTCTGATTCTTCTGTGTCCTGAGACATATGCTCCATTGATGATTGACTGCCTGTTCTTGTACCTTCTGATGTTGGAGTTCCCTAGGGCTGGGAAGTAGGCCAACCTCCCCCTCTGAGCCCACAGGTGAGTTGGTACCCCCTCTGCTCTAGATCTTCTGCTGCAAATGGGACTGGTGTAACTTCTCCTGGAATAATAGAGGTGTCTAGGGTAATGCTGGAGTTAGGAGGTTCCACAAAGTCTTTGGGCTTCATGACGTCGTGATCTTCATCTGAGGAGGCTCAGGACTAGGTTAAGCACGATACTCCCTCATTGAAGAGTGTGTATAGTGTAGTGGTTAGAATATTGGACCGGGACTCAGGAGATCCAGGTTGTAGTCCCCACTCAGCCATGAAGCTCACTGGGTAACTTTGGGCCAGTGATTGACCCTTAGCCTAACCTACCTCATGGGCTTGTTGGTGAGGATAAAATGGAGAGGTATACCACCTTGGGATCCTTGGAGGAAAAAAGGTGAGATATTAACGTAATAATAAATTAATAAATCTCTAGTTGATGAAAATATCAGTAGGCAGGTTGATAAAAAGAACTAGTTTCCTTGGTTTTGTTATGATTTGGTTTTGTAAGTGGCCTAAAATATAGGATTGAGGCATAATGATAGAAGGATTGGCCTTGGTGATAGGATTCACAGAAAATACTTTAGGGAAATGGGCACTTCTTTATATGATATCCAGGGTATCGTGTGTGTGTGTGTGTGTTTACAGTACTCTTATTGAAGATTTCATGCATTAAAGGACCATCTGCCTGCATACAGATGTAATGTTTTGAAGGTCTGAAAGGATCTATACTCATCCATGGTCTTTCTCTCTTCACCATTCATATAAAACCTCAGCCAACTCTACCACTTTTGAGTGTAAAACTACTGATTCTGGAGTTCAGTCTTTTTATTTATTCCACTTTATTGATTGTCACATCACATCTCTCTCTATTACTCTTAGTTTTAGTCAGTCTTTGAGCCCCAGGTGCCACTTTTTTGGGGGGTAAACAAATATAGCACTTATAGACTAAGAATTATAATGAAATAATTCCTTTCTTTCTTTAGTGATCTTGATTTATTATTATGTGTGTTCTTCTGTTTGTTGACTTGATTTTCTTAATATTATTTTGAAATAAAATAAAATGTCAGGATAGAAAGCAACAAAAAATATGGTAGACTATCTGGCTTGCTTGAATAATTTGGACCTATTTGCTTTCAGGGGCCCTGGATTTTTCAATGGCGCCTTGCACCTGGTGCTGATTGGGATGCTGGTGTGTGGATGGTCCTGTTTTTTCAGGGTACAAGGGTAGACTAGTGCCTTTGTCCTCCTAAACTCTGTATACTACCATATTTGTTCTATAAATGTTCCTGTGCACACACAGTAATTAAAAAAAATGTCAATCAGTTCCAGAGTAGTATCAGCCATCAAGCACTAGCAGACTATGCTAAAGACCACCATGGCAGTAGATCATTAAGTGGATCCTTGAGTATGGGGAGGGGACTAGTTCACATTTCCAAATGTAGGATTAAGGGTGCAATCCTATGGCCTCTAGACAACGTCTAGATGGCCATAGGATTTTTTGGTTTCTGGGAACCAAGCTCAGAGCCAGGGCCCCAAGCTCAGTTCCTAGAAACTCAACTCCCCACCCTCTCCCCTGCTGCCTCATCAGTGGCGTGGTTCATCCCCTCCTCCACGCTTGTAAGAGCAGAATGGAGCGGGTGAAAAGTGGATGTTCCTGGGGGCGGGGTGGGGAAGAGACCAGGGAAGTGCCATTACGATGCTTCCTATGTGCCGTCCAGCCTCCCCCCTGCTCTGATGCGCCCTAGCTAGACAGCCAAAATCAGCAATCTAGCTGCAAATGCAGGGTGGCTGGAGCGCGAAGGAGAGCATCCCCTCCGTGCTCTGCCCACCCTGCATTGGATAGTCAGCCATCTCCAAATTTGGAGGTGGCTGACTATCCCCATAGGATTGTACCCTCCATGAAATAAGTGATGGCACAACCCAGCTAAAGTTAAACAGGTCTTAAGTTCCATTTCTTGCAAGTCGAAAGCATTAGTCATGTGCTTAACTCTGTACTGAAAAATACTTAGACATAAAAATGACTTTAATTTGATTATATCCTTAATGAAAGGGTACCTTTAATCTTGAGGGAGCATCACTGAAGTTCAGTAGTTCTGTGGCATGGTTCAATTTTTTTGTTTCAGGATTATTTTTTTTTCAAAGCTCTCATTTTCGTCTTATCCTGGCAACCATGGTTTGTTAATATAAGGCTTGGATTTGCAAACCTAACAAGTACTGAGCTTGTTATTTGTTGGCACAAGTGGTGAAATACTAGAGTGTTTTCTGGAAATGGCTCTTTCAAAGCTGAATTCTTTTGCAAAGTATATAGCATGGAAGTGGTTCAGAATGGCAATGAAATAGTACTACTTATGCTCTAGTGAGTTGGAACGCTAATCTATTATGTTGTAATATTATATTACTGTGCTTTATCTATATAATTTAAAAATATATAGACTACAGTGACACAACTGTGCATTATCAAAATGTTGCCTTAGGGCTCAATCTACAGAGAAGCTTTTCTGCAGGAGTCCTATTTAAAATTAATGGGAGACACGCATCAGCATGGTAATTCATTTCAATGCATTTCAATGGATTCCATGGGACACCTTTCTGGTAGGTTGTTCCCCTAATAGATACAGAGGCCTAGAAGCAACTGTGGCTGAAGTACCTAGAAGGTGACAGCACTGCTAGCGTGTGTGTGTGTGTGTGTGTGTGTGTGTGAAGGCTCTTGATAGAATAACTTAGATTAGCCAGAACTGAAGTGTAAATGTAGTTTAGTGTGTGTGTGCATATATGAGTGTGCCAACCTGGGCCTACATCCAGGATGTTTAGGTGGCCTCAATCGTTCATTGGGTTGGGAAGTTTTGGATGTGCACAGTACTAGTCTTTTCCTGATTCCCCTTCCAGTAAAACTTTGAAAGTTTTTCTTCTAATCATACACTTTCTTATGATTGAACAAATCATTGTCAAGATTTGATATTGAACTGTTGTTGAAACATCAAGTCAGAGTATGGAAGTAGGTGGTTTCATATTAATTTTTCTGCAGTATCGCACTCGAGCCCCTACAGTGTCAATGTAATTTGCTTGGGTACAGTTAACTTCTGTGTGTGTGTGTGTGTGTGTGTAAAGAATCACTGCTTCAAAGTAGTGTTCATAACAATGTGCTTAATTTTTTTTTAAGAAAGGCATGCTGAAGATAATGTTTTTAAAGCAAGGTTGCCTTTGAACAAATTATTTGAACATGATTTATATCCATTTATTGATTATGTGAGTGTGGAAGATTTACAGGGCTTTTGTGCACAATCAGTTTCTTGTGCAATAAATGCATACTTAATTCTTATTTGTGACACAAGTGTGCACTTGACCAGTCACAGTTGTGCTTCAGCTGAGGTGACAACTGGCTTGTGCAGTAAGCACACAGAAATTGTTTTTTCAAAGCTCAGTCTGAGAGAGAAGATTGAATGTCTGAAAAAAAAACAATGTGGTGAACTAACAACTGAAATTATGTAAACACTCTCATTTTCCCAGCACTTAAACAACTGTGTTTTGTAACTGGGAGAATTCTTCTCCCAGATGGCACATTGATTGCTTTTGTGATGGTTGTGAAGAATGTGTCTGTGTCACACGCTCCTCTTTCAGTACTGGTTATGATGTTTCCATGACCCAGCAGACTTGGTAAATTATAGACTACTCACAAATATACCACTCTCGGCCAAGGTGATTGAGAAAGTGGTACTATTGAAATTCCAGACATAACTGGTTACCTGGACCAGGAGCATCCACAGGAAGGAGCATGGGGGGCAATTGCCTCTTCAGATGGGCCATAATCTCTAGATTCCCAACTTTCATTTTTTAAAAGCAAGTCTCTAGCCCTTGTAAAACAAGTTTTACAAAACTTGTAAAAATAAAGATATGAGGCAAAGTGTGTAGCTACTATTTTACCCATTTGTTTTGTGAGTAATTAGTCTGTTCCCACCTTTTAGTGTTTCTAGCCAGTGAATGAAGCCATAGCAATGGTTAATACACCCATTATCTGGAGAAGGAACTTCCTGGTTCATTTTTTAACCCTGTTTGTGGTCTTGCCTATTAGGAAGTAATTGCAGTCTCATAAAAAACAATTTAGGCATCCAGGAGTTTAGAGTAGCTGAGATTGGGCAGTACTGTGTCTCCCATAAACCAAAGGGTAGGGACGTCAGAGAATTCCGCGACGGATCTCAGTAAGGCCGAATGCCAGTGAACGAAGCCCCCCCCCAACCCACGAAAGACGTGTGGGACAACGTCCCTGCCGCCCCCACCCCATGAAAGGCGCATGAAACAGAGCACTTACCTGCTCCCGTCCACGCTGCTTTGAGAATGGCGGCCGTCCTGCGACCGCCATTCGCTTCCTCTTCTTCATAGCCGTGATAGGCTATGTAAATACTTACATAGCCTATCACGGCTAACGCAGGGACATCATTTGCATCCCTGCGGAGGCCGTGATAGGCTACGTAAGTATTTACATAGCCTATCACGGCAGGGGGAAAAAAACCCAGCGTATGCAAATGGCGGTGGCTACCACCATTTGCGTCCGCTGGGGTTTTGCACCCTGCCATGATAGGCTACGTAAATATTTACGTAGCCTATCATGGCTCAATACAGGGACGCAAATGGCAGCAGCTACGACAGCCGCCATTTGCGTCCCTGCAGGGCTGCCCAGCGGCCGGATGTCCAGCTGTGGGCGGCTGTGGCCGGCTGGCGGCTCCGCGGCTTGGCCGCGGAGTGGAGCCAGCTGGGCAGAATTCCAGGGGGAGGGACGGAGTGCCTCCCCCCCCCACGGATTGCCCAGCGCAGAGCCAGGTAGGTGTTTCGTACATCCCTACTGTTATAGAAATTTCAGTTGTAGTATGTCTGTTATCCCATGATTTTATAAGCTAGGCTATGTCTATTTTACCTCAGTGTGAGACTGCCATGCTAAACAAAGACACAGCGCCTTATCAGAGACTCAGGAATGCCAAGAATGTGTTTACTAGAGTACAAGGCTACCTCTCTGCGCATGCCTAGATATGTCAAAGGTGCTGCCTGTCTTCTGTTTCCCTCTCAGCTAGACAAAGAGATTAGTACAGCGCAAGCGTAAGACAGCCCCAAAGGTCTTGCCTATATAAACTTTTGAATCACATCACTTGATTGTAACCTTTGTTGGAGCGTTAGCCCCAAGGGTTGCCTTATTCTGCAGAATAAAATCGTGTTAGACCAGATCTCTGCCTCCTCTCATTCTTGGTAAACTAATTGGAAAGTCTACCAGGGAAAAGAACACAATTTTTATAACAAATTTGGCGACCGCGGCAGGACGCCCTGTGTGACCTGGGAGCTAGGCAAACGCTGGATCAACCCAAGCGGAGGGCGCCCTGGACCTTGTTTGGTTCACCGTGAGGTTTGAGGCAGCTGTTGCCTGGCAACCCAGCTAGCAAAGGACTCCTGAAGAGACGAGGCGAGTGGCGGTCTTTGGAGGACAGGACGAAACGGTGTCTGACTCCGGGGTCGTTTGGAGGCTGAGCTACAAGGTAAGTTGGATCGCACTGTCTGGGCCGTCTGGGGAGTGCAAATCTCCTATTCTTGTCTAACTGAGCCTTGCTTAAGCAGCAGTTGGGAAAGAAAAAATAAAAAAAATTGGCCGACAGGATAGGATCAAAACTTTCGTAGGAGAAAATAGCCAAGACCCACTGGGATGCATGCTTAAGAATTTTAAGTTGTTTAATGACAAAAGATGAGCTCATAAAGTTTTGTAATGGGGAATGGGTGACATTTAGTGTTGGCTGGCCAACTGGGGGAAGCTGAAAAAAACGTTGGGTCCAAGGTATATAATAAAGTGATTGTTGATAACCATGGGGATCAGCTGCCTTATATTGATGCTTGGCAAATGTGGATATTGAAAAATCCTGACTGAATAAGAAAACATAGAGGTCAATATTGTAAAGTCATGATGGTATGCTCCGAGATGAAGCCCAAAGCCCCTGTTCGCCCAGACTCAAGCCCCACGGAAAGAGCTTGGAGATTAAGAGATCCTGCCCAAGGCTCCCTGGGTTTCCCCTGCCCTATTTGGCCTGTTAGGTTGGGAGGAGAGGTTGCTGGGGGGAGGAGGGAGAGAAGGCCCCCCTCCCACGGAGAACCCATCTGTTACATCCCCAAGTCTCGCTCGGTCTAGCTCCTTCTAAGTTGAAACATCTTCCAGTGTATTCAAGTTTGTTAGAGGAAGCAAGAACAGCTGAAAAGGTTGTAAATCCTGAGGAAAGAGATTTATTTGAAGTCTTAAAGATTGTGGCAGAATCAGGAAGTAGAGAGGATATTTTGAATGTTGTGGAAAAAGTTGCGGATGTATATTCGCCCCCTCTTTTGAGATTTACAGCCAGAAAAGGCTCATATGAGTGCAAGATGACAAAGGTGGGAAGACAGCTCCCCCTGTGGGAAGTAGTTGGCCCTAACGGAAGGGCTCTTGTTTATGTGCCATTCACTACATCTGACCTGTTTAACTGGAGGAATCAGAACCCCTCCTTAAGGGAGGATCCTCAGAAGATGTACAGGCTGTTTGAATCTATTTTCCAAAGTCATAATCCTACCTGGGGAGATGTTCAAACCATGTTAAATGAACTTTTAACTCCAGATGAAAAGTGGATGGTAGAAACACAAGCCTTAAGGCAAGCCCAGACTGAGAACGGAGCTGGTGGACCGCTCCCAGCCCAGGCATTGCCAGATCGGGAGCCGGGTTGGCAGGCTGGGTCAGAGGAGCTGATCCGCTACAGGCGGCTCATTTTACATGGAATTCAAACTGCAGTCCCCAAGACTACAAATTTAAGCAAATTATATGAAGTCCGGCAGGGACTGACTGAGAACCCTAGTGCATACCTGCAGAGGTTGTTTGATGCATTCCGTCAGTATAGCGATATTAACCCTGACGCTCAAGAGAATTTAAGGATGGTTAACATGATGTTTATTGCTCAAGCAGCAATGGACATTAAGAGAAAGTTGCAGAAGACTGATGGGGCAGCAGCAATGTCTCTGCCCCAGTTGATGGAGATTGCTTATAAGGTGTTTGTGAATCGTGAGAAAGTAGAGAAGAAGGAAGCAGATAAGAAGGGCAGACAGAACGCAGCTTTGATTGCAATGGCAATCACAGGGCAAGTCCCTGATTGGGCAGATAAACGTTTGAAGAAGGATTTTGGGAATCAGAGAAAGCTGCATTTGGGAAGAGATGAATGCACTTCCTGTAAAGAGAAGGGACACTGGTGAAAAGACTGCCCAAAGCGAAAGGGGGAGAAGAGGGGGGCAATGGTGGCCATGGAAGGAGAAGGATCAGATTGACGGGGACCAGGGTCCGAGACCTCCACCCTGAAGAGCTGCCTGGCTCTGAAGGACCCTCTGGTTACAATAAGGGTGGAGGGAAGAGAAATAATGGGACTTATTGACACTGGAGCAACTTATTCCATGCTGCCAAAAGCACAAAAGCCACAAATTAATAAAGATAAAACCGTAATAATTGAAGGGATCGAAGGCCAACCCACTAAGGTCCCTTATACTTTTCCCCTTCTCACGAAGGTTGGAAGTTGTCATTTGTAGCCTGAATTTGTTGTGTCTGAAAGGTGCCCAGTTGCACTTCTTGGACGGGACTTGTTGACAAAGTTACAAGCAGAAATTTTTTTTTGAGATGACAGGATGGTTGTTAGGTTGCCAAAGCAACAAGGATCTAACTATCAAATGTGTTTGCAAGTTTATGTGGATGAGAACATGCGACAAACAGCAGATCACTACCGGGCAGCTGATGTGAGAAAAAGGGCCCCAGAAGATGTATGGGCAGGGAAGGCACCTGCAAGAGCAAAGTTTGTTAAGCCTGTGCAGATCAACCTTAAGCCTGGAGCTCAACCAGTAAAGATTAGACAATACCCCTTGTCACTAGAGGTCAGAAGGGGACTGAAACCTTTGATTGAAAAGTTTAAACAATATGGCTGGTTAAAAGAAGGAACTTCACCCTTTAATACTCCTATAATTGGGGTGAAGAAACCCCCCAAACCTGGAAAGGGGATTGAGTTCCGCTTAGTCCAAGACTTAAGGTCCGTCAACAATATTATCAGCACGGATCATCCTGTGGTTACAAACCCACACACCATTATAACCCAAATTCCCAAAGAAGCCAGATGGTTTTCAGTACTGGACTTAAAAGATGCGTTCTTTTCAATCCCTTTACATAAGGAAAGTCAGAAAATATTTGCATTTGAATGGGAAGCTCCCGATACCCATATTAAGGTTCAGCTCTTATAGAGCGTCCTTCCGCAGGGACTGACCATGAGCCCAACAATCTTCATGGGTGCATTGCAGAATGACCTGAGGCAATAGAAAGAGGACTGGCCGTGGGTATCCTTGCTTCAATATTCAGATGACCTTCTTCTGGCCACCCAGACAGAGGACTCATGTGCTGAAGCGACTATCTCCCTCTTGCAAGAATTAAACTTGAAAGGCTATAAAGTGTCAAGAGAAAAGGCTCAAATTTGCCAGACCCATGTCACCTTCTTGGGCTACCTGATTCGAAAGGGAACCAGAGACCTGAGCACTGCTCGGTTGGACGTCATACAGAAGACACAGAGGCCTAAAGACCCTCGAGAGTTGCGAGCCTTCCTTGGGCTCACCGGGTTTTGTACAATGTGGATACCTGATTATGGAGGGAAAGCGAAGCCCCTGTATGAAGCTTTGACAAAGGAAAATATCATCCACTGGAAATGGACAAATGAAATGGAAAAGGCTTTTCTTGAGTTGAAGCAAGCCTTGGTGTCACCACCCGCTCTGGCCTTACCAGATCCCAACAAACCGTACCGGCTCTATGTACATGAAAATAAAGGAGTGGCATCAGGGGTTTTGACACAAAGGACAGGTCCTTCCTGGAGACCTGTAGGATACTACTCCAAGACTCTGGATCCAACTGCAAAGGGATGGCCTGCTTGCTTGAAGGCTGTGGCAGCAACTGCACTTTTAGTGGATGAAGCCCAGAAAATTGCCATGGGAGCAGATATGGAGGTGCATACTCCTCATGGCGTACCTCAGATCCTGGGAAGCAATAGAGATAAATTTTTGAATCCGTCACGCCAGTCACGCTATGAGATTTCCCTGCTTTCAAGCCCAGGACTCACATATAAGAAGAGCAGTCTTTTGAATCCTGCCACCTTGCTCCCTAAGCCAGATCTAAATTGTCATGACTGTTTAGAGATTTTGAGTCATGTGACTCAGATCAGGCCTGACCTCACTGATTCCTTATTACCAAGGCCAGACCTTGAGGTGTTTGTAGATGGCTCCAGCTGTGTGATAGATGGAAAAAGATACACAGGATGTGCAGTAGTAACTCTCGAGAAGGCCTTATGGAAAGAGCATCTTCCCAGCCATTGGTCAGCACAAGCAGCAGAACTAACAGCTTTGACTCGAGCCCTAGAAATAGGAGAAGGAAAAAAAAAAATCTTTACAGATTCACGATATGCTTTCAGCACGGCACATGCAAATGGAGTGCTGTAGAAAGAAAGGGGCTTCATTACTGCTTCAGGACAGAGGATTGCAAATGGATCCCAGATCATGAAACTTTTAGATGCCCTGATAAAGCCAAAAGAAGTCGCTGTGATGCACGTGAAGGCGCATGGGAAGAGTGCCAATCCCGAAGAAAGAAGAGGCAATGCTTTGGCAGATAAGGCTGCAAAGGAAGCCGCACGGATGGGAGGTGAGGAGATGCATTATGAAAGAGCCCTAATCCCATATTTGAGTACAGATTTGGTTCCAATCTACTCTCCAGCTGAGCATGAGAGAGCTCTTGAATACAAGGCAAACTAAAGATGGATGGTAAATAGTCCCAAGAGGCAAAGTGTTCATATCCAGGCCTCTTCTGAGCTTTATAGTAAGAGATTTGCACCAGGCTACACATCTAAGAAAAATTGCAATAGAAGATCTACTCGTGAGACACAGTGTAGCCCCTAAATTAAAATGGCCACAGGCTTTGCCAATCGCTTTAACTCGAATACAGTACACCCCCAGGGAAAGTATTAAATTGACACCCTTTAAATGTTATATGGGCGCCCACCTCAGATGTTACCTATGGCTGATAGCTTAAATATAAACTTAAAAGTAGGGGCTTTAGAGATCCAAGAATATGTTACTGCCTTGCAGTCTGTTTTGTCTTGTCTTCACAGGTTCACAGCACCATACCAATCCTTGCCTTTAGATGCTCCAGTGCATAATTTCAGTCCTGGTAATTAGGTGCTGATCCAGTCCTGGAAAGATGAACCACTTACTGAGAAATGAAAGGGTCCATTCCAGGTTCTACTCACCACTCACACGGCTATAAAAGTCGCTAGAAGAAAGAAGTGGATCCATCACACCCACATAAAAGCATCACCTGCACCAGAGAGGGTCACACCAGAAGCTGACCCACCTGTAGGCCACCGTTAAAGTAGCAAACCACTAGAAAAATAGGGCAGCTTATAAAACAAATGAGTAAAAACTGTGATGACACTGTAATAATTGGAAAACAACTGTCAGATTCAGAACCAAACAAGGTAGGGGGTGAACTAGTTACAGGATTGCTTACCCTGGGTTTATACCCAGAAATTATTGCAGAAAAAGTATCCTAGGCCTCACTTGCAGTTTAGAAGAGACCATAATGGTAAGGGCCACACAATCTGAAATTGAAGATCTCAGCCAGCTAGTGGCCCAGTATCAGTTTGTTTTAGATTATCTCTTAGCACGCCAAGGTGGCTTCTGCACCCTAGTGAAGCAAGGGTGTAGAGTAAAGTTCCATAATTTAAACAAAACCATAGAAAATGAAATTGCCAAACTACAAGATATGATTGGACAGAATTATTCAGGAGCAAGTGATCCTTGGTTATAGTTGACGTCCTGGCTCCCTGATTTTGCATGGTTAAAACAACTTGTAATCAATGCAGTCTTGTTTGTTATGATACTATTGATGCTGGTTTGTGCCTTTAAGTGTGTAGTCCACTGCTGGACCAAAGAGAGGTATGAGATTTAAGAAAAGCCTTTTGAGGGGGGGTGTTATAGAAATTTCAGTTGTAGTATGTCTGTTATCCCATGATTTTATAAGCTAGGCTATGTCTGTTTTACCTCAGTGTGAGACTGCCATGCTAAACAAAGACACAGCGCCTTATCAGAGACTCAGGAATGCCAAGAATGTGTTTACTAGAGTACAAGGCTACCTCTCTGCGCATGCCTAGATATGTCAAAGGTGCTGCCTGTCTTCTGTTTCCCTCTCAGCTAGACAAAGAGATTAGTACAGCGCAAGCGTAAGACAGCCCCAAAGGTCTTGCCTATATAAACTTTTGAATCACATCACTTGATTGTAACCTTTGTTGGAGCGTTAGCCCCAAGGGTTGCCTTATTCTGCAGAATAAAATCGTGTTAGACCAGATCTCTGCCTCCTCTCATTCTTGGTAAACTAATTGGAAAGTCTACCAGGGAAAAGAACACAATTTTTGTAACACTACCAAAGGGTAGTAACAAAGATAGGTATTCATGATCTTTCTAATTCAGGTTTTGTTAATAATTTTTTCTGAGTTTATAAACATTACGAAAATTACTCTGACAATATGTGCAGATAAAATTCATCATTATTATACCCATATTGCAGGAAGCAGGGCTATGTATGGCTGAGAAAGTGTGGGTTACTCAAGTCCTCCAAAATTGCCCAGTGTTGTTATTCACAGTTGGGGGTGGGGAAGAGTAGTGTATGCCAACTCTGCAGTGTAGTTCAGTGTTATCCACTTCTTTGGTGTGTTGGGTTTTTTAGGGAAATGCTGATAGGGCTGTGAATTTGATTGCAGTAGCACAGTGAAATTTATTAAGGACTAGAGGGGGTATGTAGCTTAGAGAATCTGCCATTTATAGCTCTTGAAGGAGGCCAAAGTAGAGCTTATCCCTGTCTCTCTCTTAGTGCTAGCCTTGGAGTTGAGACAGTGTGCCATGCAGCCCCTCAGAAGTTAGTGCCTTCTCATGTATTGTAATAATAAACCTGTACCTGAATCTATTGTGCATTGCCCGCAGAGCCTATGAATAGACTGCAAGCTGGGCAGGTCACACACCCCAATGTAAACCACATGCTTCACCCTTGTAATGGCCATTGGCCTAAGGGCCATTACAGGGATGAGATGAGTCAGGGGAAGAATTGAGGGTTTCAGTTGCAGGTGGAAAGACAGTGTTCGAATACCAGATCTACCCACTGAAAAACAATAGACGGGGAGATCTGGTATACACATTTCTGAGGCCAGTTCTACCTATCTCGGTAGGCCTGATGCCCAGGCTTTGCCCCTACTCCGTCAGCATATGTACCAGAAATGGTGGACCTGTTCTCTAATGCTATCAGGGCTTTTAAAAAATATACAACCATACACAAAATGTGCAGTTCCAGGAAAAATATGCAGTTCCAAAAGAACATTGCTGCAGTTTAAAATGCAAGCAATGCAAAAGAAGTATTGTCAGCTGATGTAAAAAGTGGCTGATAACAATGTGAAAAGTAAAGTGAGTAGTCCAAGCTCCTCTAGAACCCTAAATCCTGATCAAGCATACCAATTTCTCCTCCCACTGCTAAAGACACTTCCCACAGACTCGACTACTACTTCTTAGAGCTGCCTTCCCTAACCTGGTGACTTCCAGATGTTTTGAACTTCAACTCCCATCAGCCCCAGCCAGCATGGGCACAGGAATGCTGGGAGCTGTAGTCCAGAACTTCTGGAGGGCACCAGCTTGGAGAAGACTGCTCTAGAGTGTATTCACCAATGTTTTCAAGAAGAAGGAAATCATTCCAGGCAAGTCATGTGAAGTTGTCAATGTTATAGTAAGGGCAGTGAAGCCATCAAATATCCGATATGATATTCTTAAGACAGTTGTACTGTGTTTGTACATTTGCTTTCCTCCACTCTTATTTCTAGTTGTTGCTTTTTAACCCCTCACTCCAAATAAAGTTTTATTGTAGTTCATAATGCTTCTCATTAATGCTGTTCCATTCCCAGGAACTTCTAGCACTCCATTTAGGCTTCTAAAAGCCATGGAACAAAGTGTACACAGATGGAAAGTGCACAGGTGTGTTGTGTCACAAATGACAATCACAAGCTGTTGTGCGGCTCTGCCACCCCCCACCCCCAATTCTCACTGATGCCAGTAATCTGAACCCATTTCAATGGGGCTTTCAGCTGAGATACGAGACGAAGGCTAGATCTATACTACTGCTTTCTAGCAGTATTGAAGTGCACTGATAACTGTTGGGGCACATTATAAATTCAATATACCTCTTCTATAGTGTTATTTCCCTGCTTTTTATTCCACATTATCCAAAATACCGCAACAAATGTCATGGTGTGGCTTACAATGGTGACTTACAATGGTGACCAGCCAGATGGGTGATTAATAAATTTAATAAATAAATTTAATAAATAAATAAAATACAATGTATAAATGCACAAGAGTGATATAGTGTTACTATGATGGGATCGTAATGATATGACACAAGGTGTGGCTCTGGCTTAAGACTTCTTTGGTCACTTTGGTGAATGGTCTACACCAGGAAGTGAATAGGGGGAGTGCGGCCCTATTGGTTTGCTTGGACCTCCCAGCAGGTTTTGATACCATCATCTGTGGTATCCTTCTGGAGAGCCTGATGTGTTTGGACTTCGGGGCACTGTATTGCAGTGGTTCCAATCATAGAATCATATAATAGTAAGGTTGGAAGGGGCCTACAAGACCATCGAGTCCCTGCTCAATGCAAGAATCCTGATTTTTCCTGATGTTCAGCCCGAATCTGGCTTCCTGTAACTCGAGCCCATTATTCCGTGTCCTGCACTCTGGGATGATCGAGAAGAGATCCTGGCCTTCCTCTCTGTGACAGCCTTTCAAGTACTTGAAGAGCGCTATCATATCTCCCCTCAGTCTTCTCTTCTCAAGGCTAAACATGCCCAGTTCTTTCAGTCTCTCCTCATAGGGCTTTTTTTCCAGTCCCCTGATCATCTATGTTGCCTTCCTCTGAACCCTCTCCAGCTTGTCTGCATCCTTCTTAAAGTGCAGTGCCCATAACTGGACACAGTACTCCAGATGAGGCCTAATCAGTGCTGAGTAGAGGGGATGTGGGTTGTGGGGGTTGTGTTGGGTCGATGTGGGTTCTGTTGGGTTGTGTTCAGGAAAAGGTTTCGCTCCCTCTGAAAAGTCATGTTTGTAGCTTTGGAGTGCTCCTTGATCCCTACACTGTACATGGATTTTCAGGTAGCTGTGTCGGCAAGGAGTGCATTTGCACAATTACATTTAGTATACCAGCTGCAATCATTCCTGAATCGGTTCTGAACTGGCTACAGTTATCCATCCCTTGGTAACATCACAGTGAGACTATTGCAAAAAGCTGTATGTAGGATGGATTACCCTTGAAGAGTGTGAGTGGGCTCTATTGGGTTGGGTGCTGTTTTTACTTCTTTTACTGTGTTTCTTAATTCTGTTGTTAATCTCTTTGTTCTTATGATTGTTTTAATTACGTTTATTTTAATCTTGGTTTTTATGACAGTTAGCCACCTTGAGCACCATTTTGTTTGATGGAAAGGTGGGGTATAAATCAAATAAGTATAATAATAGTTTGCTAACATGGTATCAATATCATATCACCACAATATTGAAGGAATGGTATTGGTTGCCAGTTGTTTTCCCAGTTTAATTCAAGGTGTTGGTCTTAACCTTTAAAGCTTTAAGGGCACAATCCAGAGGTGCAGGCCAAAGAACAATGATATGCCAGTAGCATATGGCCTGTAAACAAATCATGAAGCGATTAAGAGACACCTACAGTTAACTAAACTTTGACTGGGTTACTTTTATTGCTCAGAAAGGAAGTCTCTAGCTGTTAAATTTAACAAAATAACATTTTAAAGTCTTTGTACACCTGTATAAACACAGGTGCGGGTCAAAGTGCAATGATATGCCAGTAACATATGGTCTGCAAACAAAAAATGAAAGGATCTATGTTGCCATGCGTCGTGTGTGCTCATTGGAAAACCTCACGATTCACGTTGCCGATGAATCAGAACAAAGACATTACAGTGGCTGCCCTGGAGTTTACACCAATAAAGTTGTATTTAAGGAAGTTTTGTAAAGATAAAAGATGTAACACTTTGAATGTTTCAATAAACGCAGTTAGTTAAATTAAACTTTTCATTAGATTTGATTTTTCTCTGTGAACTGTGTTCGTGGGTAACCAACTGGTCACAGATTAACGTGAAAATGGGATGGAGCAGATTTAAGAGTGAGCATACGTGCTGATACAGGTCAGAAATAGCTTGATCTGTCTCTTCCTAGTGCCCATGCTCATCTAGCTATATTTTAAAGTTCCAAAATGCCAACTAAGCTACTGCCTCTATTTCTTTACTAATTCTCTTGTGAAGAAGTGCAATGTAAGCTTTTTTTAAAGGGGGATGAACAGCTGCAGGGCTTCCCTTTCCTCCCCTCACAAGACTGCAATGGGCCTTCTGCATACCCAACTGGCCTGCTCTAAACTTCGCCTTAGTTCTGGATGACAGTGTTAATCTATGCTTTATTCAGGTTCCTGAGCTCTGTTGGCTGGCTGTCCTCTTTTTTAGATTGTTTGAATGAGTGAATTCTCCTGCATTTGACACAAGACTAGTGTGGGGTGCAATATGGGCTAGCTGCCACTGTGCCAACCTAGCTATTCCCCACAACAAGGTAGTGTCCTACTTAGCAAGATTTGTGGTTGTCTCCAGAATTCCCATCTTTATGGCTTTCCTCCCCTCAGTGAATTACATATGGATGGGATATTGTGTCATTGCAAACAAAAAAAGTACTTGTGTGCGTTGCACAAAAGCTAAATGGCTGTATCCAGATGACTGGTAACTGGAACTCCCTAGGGCTCGCCTGCTGGAGGAAGAGGTGAGACCATTTCCCTCACTTCCTCCCGCAGTGTTCCAGGGACCCCTGTGGCACTGTGGAATGCAGGGGAAAGGGGGCATCAACAAAAATCATCTCCCCACCGCCACCAGCAGGAGCCTCTGCTGGATCTTGGTTCCTTCTTCAAATGGAAAGAGCTACTCCATTTGTGGAAGGGCAAGTCTGGATCAGAACTAATATGTGGTAAATTTGCAAATTTTGATTATGCAAAAACCCTTAAAAACCCTTAAAAAACCTTAAAAAGAGATTCTTGTGTTTTCAAGGACCCTTGTTGATATTCATGATGCACAAATTGACATGCCCTAAAGCAGCCTACCCCAGTCTGGTGCCCTCTAGATGTTTTGGGCCACAACTCCCAGGATTCCTGATGAGTGCCTATGCTGACTGGGGCTGATGGGAGTTGGTCCAAACACCTGGAGGGCACCAGGTTGGGAAAGCTGCCCCACAACTAGCTTTTTTAAAAGAAGTAGGTAATGTTATGGCCTTTCATAGGATTTGTACTTGTCCAAGCTAAGCTTAAGAATGTGGGTAATCAAATCTAAAATTTAAGGGTATACATTGATTACCTACAAGGAGAGAGAACAGAGATGAGGGGTCTCCCCCTTCTATGACTTGCTATAATTTCTTGAGGGAAACAATCACAGCCACTATTGCTGCAGTTAGTTTCTGTGTGCGTGTGGGGGGCTAACTGAAGATGTAATGCAGCAAAAGTAGGGAAACTTTTTGGTGCTCCCCAGCTCCTGAGTGCCCTCTTAAAGATGCCAATCATCCTTAGTATGACGCCCGAGGGTCACTGGAGTACTTCAGTACATGCAGGCACAACTCTGCATTTAACATTTGTACCTCTTAGGCAAAGTTCAGTATTTTAAATGGCTTTGGGTAGAACTGGACATCTCCATCTTATGTGCCTTGCTTAGGACCAAACTAGATGTGACATTAAATGCATCTTGGAACATAAAGTGTACATTAAAAAAATGCAAATAGTAGCTTTGGGGTGGGGGTAATTATTAGGATTGCAGCAGGGGAGGGGCGGGGAGTTTAACCCCTGCCTCTTCTGCTGCAGTCCTGTCGAAAACCACTGTATTGAAGTTGCTATTTGCATTAGGAGATTCCTCATTTAATGTCATGTCTAGTTAGGCCCCAAGGCTGCCTTTCTAGCTGCGGTGGCTCAAACCACTATATTAAAGTTAGAGGCATGTGACATGCCTGACTTTAGGCTAAAGTCTTGCTTTAAGATAAGGCTACATGTCCTGTTTGAATTGAAAGGCCTCCAGCTTGCAGCCAGATCTTCAATCCAGTTAACTGAATAAAAAGCCTGTGAGGCTAAGTCAACAATCTGAAGATAATGTAGCTTAACTGGCTTGTGAGACAGGCTGTCCTGAGTTTGGAGGCCTGTGAAGAATGTTTTTCTTTTCTTTTCTCAATATATATAGTTGTTACTCATATGCTGTGAGTGGTACAGACATATTACTTCGATATCCTTCCTCATGCAAGGATATTGTATTTGGCCAGCACTCTAGCTTCAACAGTTTGTTACTGGGAAAGTGAAATTCTTTTATAAGACCATCTCTGGAGCCAGTGTATCTGCAACAGTACTTAGCTCATGTACTGCACATCCAACTACATCCGCAGCTTGGATGTAGACCAGGGGTAGGCAACATGGTGCCTGTGCACACCAATGTGTCCGTGGACACCTTGGCATGCACCAAGGTGCCCTACCCCTCCCACTTAAAAAACCCCCAAAACATTTCCTTATCAGCTGGGATTGGTGTGAAATAGGTTTCTCTTGGTGGTGAAAACTGTGAGGTCAAATAAGTTATTTAGTGTATTGGTGCTCAGCTCCCACATCTGCCTTGTACTTGGTCTTTTGGGCAGGTTACTTGTCCTTTGCCAAGCCTCCCATGGCAGCCATTTTGTGATGTTGCCCACAACAGTTTCTCAAATTGCCAAATGTGCCCACAGCCCCCAAATGTTGCCTATCCCTGATGTAGACCAAGTGCAGCAGATGCCAAGCAAGTGCTGGGCATGTGGGGCCTAAAATGCTGACAACCTGTAGATTGGGGCTATCACCCTGAAGGTCTGGAGGTGGGGCTTGGACTCGGAGAAAGGGTCAGAGATGTGGGGAACCCAGCCTAACTGGTTTGCCTTCTGTAAAACGGATGTTGTAGTGGCAAATTTGGAGTCAAATGAGTAGTCTGGAGCTCAGATCCGACCTCTGCCTTATATTCAGTAAATGACTTTCAGACAAGCGACTTGTCTCAATCTGGTCTAGCACCCAGTGTGCAACAGTGGTCAGCCAAATGCCTTTGGGAGCTTGAAAGCAAGGCATAAAGGCAATAGTATGTCTGTAGCATATGATATTCAGTTAGGATAGAGAGCACTGTATTGCCTTGCCTCAGGCTTTGATGCCATCTTCGCTTTCCACCATCTCTAAATCAGTAAGTGTTTTCTAGAGAACTCTTCTCCATAGTTAATTCCCTGATCCATTTAATAAGAAGAGCCATGCTCAATCAGACCATGGGGTCCATCTAGTCCAGCATTCTATTCACACAGTGACCAGCTAGCTGCCTGTGGGAAGCTCACAAGTAGGACACAAGTGCAACAGCACCATTCTACTCATGTCCCCCCAGCAGCTGGCATACAGAGACGTACTGCCTCTGATACTGGAGGTAGCATATAGCCATCATGACTAGTAGCCATTAATGCATAGGATGTGCAACGTGGCCTGTAGCCTTGCCTCTGCTCAATTTCTTTAGTTATCTGCTCTCTGTGTAGGTTATGTCCTGCTTTCTGATTGTGCACATTTGTCGTATCAGCTGAGATGGTCTGCAAGGGCCCAACTGACATGAGTGGCCTGTATTGCTTGTTGGTAGGGCAATAGCTGTATGCCTTAGAACAGAGTGTTCACCGTGGTCTCTGTCTTTTGACCCACCAAGCTCTGCTGGAGGGAGAAGGCTGTGTGTAATTGTAGCACAACTGTTTTTTGGAAGCACTGGCTGCCATTGATTGCGCTAAGAAAGAGCCCTTGTTCAGCTTGGGATCTCGTCTTGGGGCCAGGGTTGGCCCAAGACATTTTTCTGCCTGAGGCAAAGGGCAAGTTGGCACCCCTCTATTTCACCTACGGAGGTTGTCCATTGTTGTTGTTGTTCAGTCACTGAATCTTACGTCAACACTGCTGATGGGACAGCATCCTCCACCTCACCCAAGGGCATCAGGCTAGCTTAGGCAGAGTGGGGCAGGCCACATGGAACACCTGTCCTCCAACAGAAAGGAACAGCCAGGGGACTGCTCCTGCTGCCACGGCTGCCCCCTCCACACCATCCATCATCGGCTCCTTGAGGCAGCCTAATGGTAGGGCCGGCCCTGCTTGGGGCATAATCCAGTGTCGCATGAGTGGACTTCCACTTGTGCAGTGGGAATTTTCCCTCCTGTCCTTCTCTTTGCAGCCCCTTGCACCTTCTCAGAATATGCGTCAGAGGGTTCCCCAACTCTCCAGAGCATATTTTCAGGGTGGTGCTGGGGGCTGCAGGGGGAATTGTCCCCTCCCTGTTCTGCTGACAGATGCCGTTCTGTTAGCAGGAGGACATAATTGGATACCACCCTTGGAATTTTACTCTTAAAACCTTTGCAAAGAGAGAATGCACTGTGTCTTTTCAAAAAGTAATGGAATTCAGGAAACTGTCAGAAATCGCCAAAATATGTGACAAAAGTGGAGCTTTGAAATACAGCAAAACAGAAATGTAGGTTGGAAGGTGGGTGACTCATTCTCTTTAATGTAGTTGTCATCTGTTTCCTTCATTCTTTCTTTCCCATCCCTAATGGCAACAGTGCAAACTAACAAGAATTGAGGAAGATGTGACGTTAAGTTGAATGGTGGAGTGGTGCTTTTCCCTGCTTGGATAGGGAGTGGTATGCATTTCCAAACATCAGACTGTGGTCAAATAAATATTGCATGAGCAGCCATACATCGCTTGTTTAAGCTAAAAAGTTCCAGAAATTATGCTTGTTTCTGTAAATATATCATGTCTGTCAGTGTATTAAAATAAATAGGTTGGGAGACGAAGTATGTTGATAGAGCATTGCTACCAATAATGCATCTCTGCTCACGCATGGTACAAGGACAGATTCTCTAGATGTATTATGGAAGGAGAGTAACCGAGACAGTAGTAAAATTGAAATTTGAGCTTAGCAAGTGACTCGAAGAGTCAGTCCCTCTGAATTTTGGAGCCCATTATCTTGTTTCAGCACACCTCATGAATCAGCAATGTAATCTACTCACTGCAGACCTGACTGGCTCACCATCCCCTGTCAGAAACTCTGTCAGAAAATCAGTGGATGCTGGAATGTGAACTTGTCAGTGTGACAAATGGGGCACAGTGATAAAGATTATGTTTTCTCTTTTCATATTGCATGAGTGCAGCCGTAGCACGTGGTGGTCAGGTCTCCCAAAATGAAGGATATATCCACAGGAGACACAAATGAAAAGTATTTTCTTACTCTTTGGGATGCGAACATTTTTACAGTATGCTTCTCCCCCCCCCTCTTTTTCCAATTATATTTTTTAAAGCTACAGACAGAGAAATCCATGCAGCACCCCACACGAGTGAGAAGTTAATTCAGCTCTTCCGGAATAAAAGCGAGTTCACATTTCTGGCCACCCTACAGCAGCGGGCATCGACTTCAGGAGTCATTCTGTCTATCCGAGAGTTGGAGCACAGGTAAGGGAAAACCTGTGGCTTGTGTAAATCATCTAAAGTTTAGAATGACTTTGCAGAAACATACCTGAGCTATTGCTATCTCTGTGTGGCATTCCCTGCCACGCTGGGAAGCACACACAGAATTACAGGGCTGCTTTTCTTTTTCATTTTTGCTACTGTGTCATTTTTATTTATTTTGTCTGTTCTTTAATTTATTTGCTGCTTTTCAAGAATATTTAACTTGAGGCCATTTACCTCAAGTAAAGCCACCGTACGGTTAATCGATAAAACACTAAATCATAACTATAAAAACAAAACACTGGCAGTCATTTAGAATACAAAACTAACAGCAGCAGAGTAAGAAGAGAAGCAGATCGAATTTAGTCATTTAGCCGGTGCCTTTTAGCCTAAACTTGCCTGCTAAACCTATGGGGAGATTAATAGAAGCAGTATTCCATAAGAGGCAGGTGGTGTTCCAAATCCTTTGCACACCACGGACATGGCAGTGACTGCACATATTTTCCAAATAGGTAGAATGTGCAGCAGGCACATTCTTAGTGAAATCTTAGGGTGTGTGTATTCCTGTAAGTCAGGGATGGGGAACCTCAATCCAGGGTGCCAATTCTGGTCCTCTTGGGGTCCCAATCCACCTCCGGAGTTCCCTAGATGGCCACATACTCTTTCCTTGGCCCCACCCCCTTCCCTCCAACCACCAGTCATTTGGCAGTTTCCTGGCTTTTGTGCAGTTTCCCCCCATTCTAAAAGGTTGAAATGCCTCTCCTATGGTTTAGTTATTGGCAGTGAGAGCTTTAAGCTACAATATGCTGGTACTTTCCCTATTTTTATTATTTATTTATTCATTTCATTTCTATACCACCCCATAGCTGAAGCTCGCTGGGCAGTTTACAAAAGTTAAAACATTAAAACACAATATACAAAGCTTAAAAGCCATTTACATAAAAGCATACGGACACTATCTACAAACAACATATAACTAAAACAAGTGTGAACTAAAAACAATTTAACAAAAAAATAAAAATCCAACAACAAAATAGCACAGTATGCAAGAGTCAGCAAAAGGAACAAGAGTTCTAGAAAGGGAAAGCCTGCCAGAATAATAGCATCTTTAATGCCCGCTTAAAAACCTTCAACGAGGTCAGTGGGCGCATTTCAACCGGCAGGTCATTTCACAACTAAGGGGCGCCAAAGGAAAAGGTCCTCTTGCATGTGGCTGCCAAGCAGCTGCAGCAGATAGCCCTCAGGACCTTAGGTGGCAGACTGGGACATAGGGGGGAAGGCGCTTCCTTTTTGACCCCATCTCTTTTGCCTTTGGTTCTGTCCCCTTGCTTTCAGCTCCACCCTCCACTGTAATGTGGCCCCTGAAAGCTTCTCCAAAATGGAATTTGGCTGAAAGAGGTTCCTCACCCCTGCAGTGGTGTCCCACAGGTATAATGGCCTCACAGCATTTCTGGTGGTTGATTTATTTATTTGATGTGCCCTGCCTATCTACCAAGAAATATGGCAGTCAAGGCTTGTTATAATCATAAATAAAACTTGATTAAAGCAAGAATAAAACAAATGATTAAAACAACACAACAATAACAGAATAAAAATAGCATCCAACCCAACAGACACACATACATGCTAAAGGCCTGGGCTTTGCTTGATGGTGGAGGAACAGCAGAGAGGGAGCAAACCTAGCCTCCCTCAGTCAGCAGGGATTTCCACAGCCTGGGAGTGCCCCCAAGAAGGTCCTCCTTTGCATCACCATCATGCCTCTGATGGTGGTGGTCTCGAAAGAAGAACCTCTCCAAAGATCTTAAGACCTGGGCAGGTTCATATAGGAGAAGGCGGTCTTTCAGGTCGTCTGGTCCCATGCCGTAAAGGGCTTTATAGGTCATAAACAGCACTTTGAGTTCTGCCGGAAACAGATCAGTAGTCAGTGAAGCTGTTGCAACAAGGGAGTCACATGCTTCCTATAACTGGCTCCAGCCAACAGTCCGGCCATAGCATTCTGGACCACCTGAAGTTTCTAAATGGTTTCTGAAGGCAGCCCCATGTATAGCGTGTTTCAGTAGTCTAAACAGGATGTAAGTAAGGCATGCATGACCACGGCCTGATCAGACATCTCTGGGAATGGCACAATTGACGCACTAGCCTCAGCTGTGCAAATATACTCCTGACCACTGCTGAAACTCTGGCATCAAGGCCGAGTCAGGACTACACCCAACTGTGAGCCTGAGACTTCAGAGGGAGTGTAACCCTATCCAGCACAGGTTGAATCCCTATTCCCTGATTTGCCTTTTGACTAACTAGGAGCACCTCTGTCGTGTCTGGATTAAGCTTGTTGATAGAAATAGTCATGGCTGCTATACTGGAGGTGTTTTTCCTTTAACGGTATGGAGAACAAAAGCCACCCTTAATCCGTAAAAAGACTTCCCATTAGTTCTGATGACTTTAGTCAGGAGTTACAACCCTTGTATCATTATCATGCATGCCTTGTGGTTTACTTCTTCACGGATGTCAGGTTTACAAAGATTGAACAGTCCTATACTTCCTGCTTCACCATGTTTTATTGCATTTTAAAATAGGTCCTGCAGTTCTTGAGATCCAGCAATTAGAGCCTTATTAAGTGTTCTGCAATGAGTGATTTCTATATGATGAGGTGCTTAATTATACCTTTCTAGCACATAAATATAATATAATTTTAAAGTGTATCTTTATGATCTCAGAAAAGAAAAGAACACTTTGGTTTTAACTGTTGTTTTGCTATCAGCAGGCAAAACAAATCAGATGATTGGAAATTAGATCAGATTATTGAATGATGAAGCTTGTTTCCTGTTGGTTTGGTGCCAGCATGTTGTAACGGAAGCGTAGTATCAAACAGATCAAAGGTGCTGGGAATGGAGATTCTGAAGTTTCAGCAGGGACTCTTGCCATAAATACTTCTTATTGTCATGGCGTTGTAACTTTTCATCACTGTGCCTGGCTATGCAAATTAATTGAATGTGCATGCTGAGGTTGCATCTGGCCATAATCCTACACAGACTTTAGATAATAAATTCCATTGAAACCATGGGATTTAGGCCTAGGTATCACACAACAGGTGAGGTGGTAAAACTGTACCTACACTATATGGAATGCTCCCCACAAATTAAAGATTATGTTTGGTTTTCTATCTATGTGTAAGAACGCTCTAAGAACTTTTTTACATGAGGCATTTATTGTGTGCTTGTGATTCCTTACTCACGGTTGTTTGTGGGCTCTTTAGATGATGTCATGATCCTCCAGTTTCACTTCTGTTTTTCAGAACTTTTTCCTAGGTTTTTATAGAACTGGGAAAATGGGATATTCTGAAAGTGCTGTTTCTACTTGAGTAATTGCAATATTCCACTATAATACAGCTCCACCTAGAGCAGAAACACAGGAAAGGAAAACCTTTTGTGAAGAGCTCAGATCTCAATTCTGTGACGAAACAGCCATTAATAGCCTTGTGTAGAAAAGCTCTAAAAGGGGGTGGGCTGGGGACTTGTGGTCCTCTTGATATTGGACTCTAAGTCCCATCATCCCTGACTACTGGCCATGCTGTCAGGGACTGATGGGAGTTGAGTCCAGCAACTTCTGGAGAGCCACAGGTCCCCCACTCCTGCTCTAAAGGGTCACATGAAGACTTGCTTGAAGACTAAAATTTCCCCCAAATTTCTGGAAACAACAGCTGGTAGTTAACTGGTCAGAACTTTCCCAAGTAGGTGTAAGGGTAAGAAATGGAAAGTAAATGCATATGATGTTTTGATGATAGTCCTGGGATTCATAATTTTCACAGTATCATTAGCAATACATTACCTGTTCTGTTGTATTTATAATGTTTAAAGTTAAATGGCAGATTTTTTTTGCCTCTGTTCATTCATTTTCATAGAAATTATAGTTTTAACAAAATGTGTGTGACATATGGGCATGGAATCAAGAGGTGTTGAATCTATCTAAAATTATTTGTAGGCCATATTTTAAATAGCATGAACAAACTTCATCATCTTTGTATTAAATTTAAATTTCATTTTAATGTAGTTTTAATTTATAGTGATAACTATATTGGATTGTAATGTACTGGTGGCTTTGCTCTAGTGGTGTTTATGCCTATGCAAGTTAGGGCATCCAGTTTTTGCTGAGCCCCACTCCCTGCTGTAGTCTTCTGCAGCATATCCATACTTTTCTGAAGAGCATCCCATTCCGCAGGAGCAGGTTTGGGGGCAGGGGCGGGGGAGGGCTGCAGGAGGTTGCAATATGTAAGGGTAGGATGAGAGAAAATTGACTGCCCTACTGTCTGTAAGTGGAAGTACTTCTGCTAGCATGAAGTCACAACTGGGTACAATCCGTACTGATTTTTTAATGTACTGATTTTATTTTTATTTATAAAATAAATACTTTTATTTATAAAATTTACAATACCTTTTTATCCACTATGCTGCTTGCAATTAAAAAAATGCTATAATCACAACTCGACGTCATGAGTTGATGTTTGCGGGGCATTTTGATGGAGTAAAAATGGATTTTTACTGATGGACCCAGTAAATTTCTTGATGTGTGAAGATTATCCCCACATATGTTTCTCTCATGTTTTTTTTTTTAACTGCTATTTTGAATGCCCTTCCCCCATCTCTCATTATGTTCTTTGATGTATAACTCCAGATGGTAGGTCATGTGTGTAAAACATCTTCTCATGCATTTTATGTATCAGATTTTAACTGTGGTATTTTAAACCTCCACAAAAGAAAGGATGTTGTGTTGTGGTTAAGTCCATCCTAAACATATGGGAAACCTCCCACAAAAGCAGCTTACCAGGTGAAGCTCTGCCAATGTGCTTGTATTATGAGCACTCAACCATGTGGGCCATTGCAGGTATGAATCAGTTCTCAGTATCAACAGTACAGATGTTAAAGAGCAGTAAGGGACTGGGTTTCTGTGAATACTGTCCAAGCTGAAAGAAGATACAGTGAGCTTCAATTTTGATGTGGTTCAGTACATTCACAAGACAGGACACATGTCGGATTCCAGTCACAATGGTTTCACCACAAATGGCTATATGAATTGATCCTATCATTGGTTCTACTGATGCCTACACCGTTGAACCCACCAGTTATACAATTGATCTTTCTCTCCTCATTTTTCCTGGAACCTCTGCCATGAAATCCTGATGACCAGGACTTGGTTAGCGTGCTGTTCCTCCTTCATTTCTGAAAGAGAAATTATTTAAATGGTTATGGCATCATCACCAAATGGAGCAGGTTTTGTAGGGAATATCTTGATGTTGCATCCACGTTACAGCTGCCTTGAGCGCCTTTTTTGGTGGAAAGGAGGTATATAAAATAAAGACACACATCCATGGTACCTAGTAAAGGACTGGTTCTCCTTTCTTTACACTTCCCAACTGCATTTCTTTCTCAGCTGCTCTGTTTATCTCTTCCATGCCCATTGCTTTGTATATTTTATATCATGCTTTTTCATTTGTTGCCTAGCCCCAAAGATCAATTTTTAAAACTTAATGATGATAATATCTTCGGGTAATTTTGTAAAACCACAAGATCTGGTAATTGCTACTTAAGGAAGCAATCCTATGGCCGCTAGACAGCGGCTAGATGGCCATAGGATATCCTGTTTTCTGAGAACCAACCTCCCCCCAAGAAGAGTGCGGAGCTGCCGAAAAGGGGCATGTCTGGGGCGTTCTGGGGTGGGGAGGGTTGAAATGCCTGTACGACACATTGGATGTGTTGTACAGCAGCCTCCTCCCCTGCTCAGCCCTCCTGTGGCTAGACAGCTGCAATCGGCTGTCTAGCCAGAAATGCAGGGCAGGAGAAGCACGGAGGGAATGATCCCCTCCGTGCTTCTCTTGCCCAGCTTTGGATAGGCGGTTGCCTCTGACTTTGGAGGGGGCTGCCTGTCTGGATAGGAGGGCTCCCTAAACATAGCAAATTCAGCAACTTAAAAAAAAAAAAGGCAATAAAATACACAGATTTCATGAGAACAGGCAAATCTGATTTTTGCCTTTCTCTAGCCACATGTGCCATCTTTAGCAGTGGCTGAAGAGAGCTACACAAAGCCAAATAAATTTCATTATATATATAAAAACGGCAATGACCATTGTCAACATTTTGCACAGAAGATTTTTGTGTATTTCGTATTGTATGGTTTGGTCATGTAGCCTTGCATTTGTATGCAGCATTCTGTTAATGATTATTAGCTCTCCCCTCAGAGAATCAGCATTCCAAAGGCTGAAGGAGTGACAGTTAAACTTGTTTAAACCCATAGTATTGATATCTCCAAAGAGGTTAAGTGTAGTGAGTGCATTTTGTTGTTTCCCAGCATTGGGGCTTCTCCTTTGTGTCTTCAGCAGGGATAGGAGAAGGTTATACCTCTTCCTGGTTCTTTGTTCCAGGTATCTGAATGGACAACAGTAATTTTTACAGGCTTCAGAGAAGCCTCATGTACAAGTTGCCTTATTTTCAAGAAATCTTAGTATTTCACAGATGATAGAGACCACCCGTTCCTGGCATGAGCATGTTTTTTCTCCAGCTTTTTGAAGTACTTGCTAGGAACAGGCATCCTTCTAATATTTGCTAGGAGAAAATGCTCAAATAAATGTGCTTGGTTTTCATGATAGTATGCCTAATATGCAAATTACAGAAGTAGTTTGCATAACATGCTGTAGAGATCAGTAACACTTGGAAGCAAAAGTTACATAAATGTACCATACATTTATAAATAAGAATGTTATGTTTATAAAAGTATTTGGTTTGTGAATAGCTAATTGAACAAAAATAAAAGGTTGGCAGTAGGGATGGGTGAGAAATGTGTTTGGTTCGCGTTTTAATGTAGTCTTATACATTAGTTCACACTTCCTGATCCTATACACAAACTGGAATGCAGTGATATGGTGATATTTGCACTTTCCCCATTTTTTTGATGCAGTTCACAAATCAGAAAATGTGCACAAAATCTGTATAATAGGGGAAAATGCACTCCAAAGTGCATTAAGGAATATTGCCTGGCAGTCACTGAGGTAGGAGGGTTCCTTATAATGGGTAGCAATCAGAGAGGCTTGCACCCTTAGTGTAGTAAAAACAAGAATCTGAGCAGAGTTGAACCTGACACATTCATCTATCCCTAGCCGGCAGTTTACCTTTGATGCCTAAGAGATACAATATGCAAGTGGCCTATAGTCTGCAAAGAAACAGCTAAGCTGATACAGTTACTAAGTAGGTGACTATGTGTCTTGTGAGGTTCTCCATTCTTTCAGTTGACATTAGAGACCACTGATTTTATACGAGACAGTGAAATTGAAAAGCAGGGCAAAGGTCATGCTGTGATATGTCTTTTAGTGGACATTTCATTTGAACTCATTGATTCCTAGTTAAAAACCAATGAAATATTGGTCTGCCAGAGTGTAACTTTTGGTTAGAGGATTCTGGCTGAAGAGGGTAAAAGGGCAAGCAGAGCACCGTTAGATTCAGTTAGTTGGCATCAGTTGGAGTCAGTCAGTCTGGAGTCAGGAACTGAAGAAGAAGCCAGCAAAAGACTGTGAAGCCAGAGCAGGCTGATAGTTGAAAACCCCCGGTGGCAGCAAGTGATGACTGTCCAAGGAATTAAAAGGGAGGACAGCAGAACTGAAATCACAGAAGGCAAAGGCTGAGACAGTCTGCAGGGAGAGGAAGATGCAGACAGCAGACAGCAGACCTATGTAAGAGCCAAAGCCAGATTGTCTTTTGTTGGCAGTTGTTCTAAAGAAGCTGTGAGCCTTCAGGGAGAAATAACTGGACAATTTTTGTGCTTTATCCTTACCAGTGTGTCCCTGACCTGGAGGGCAGGGTTCAGGTGGTCCTCTCTGAAAAACCTGTGTGTGCTAGCTAGGGAAAAGAAAACGGAAATTGTCTATTGGCTTAGAATAGGGACGAGAACTAGTGCAAGGAAATAAATATCTCTTTAAAGTAACTAACATTTTAAAGCAGATATCAAACAAAATTTGGTTTAACATCTATCCTGCAAGATAATACCATTATTTGAATTTTTAAATATGTTTTTAATAAATAATATTATATTTGTTTAACTTTTAATTGAAATCCCCTGGTCTGATCATCGCATAGTCTAGAACCAGCTCCTGTGTAATAAAATGTTTAAAATGGGAATATTTAGAATGACTTGGTGGCAGTGGAGATTCAAGGAATAAGGAAATTAGGTGCCTTCAAGTGGTGGAGATCCTGACTATGGGCACTACTGCTAATGTAAATGACGTTGCGCCAGTGTAAATGACCGTTAGCGTAATACCAAAAGCACTTGCTGGAGCGGTGAGTTTTCTGGGGAAACATGTTGTGTCAGCACATGTTATTGGCATTGTTTTAGAGTTCTTTTATGCTAGCTCAGTGTAATTTACGTGAGCAGTGGTATCACATTGGCTGGTGGCTCTGATTTCAGTGGGGCTGTGAATCCATTCTGGGTTTCAATCAGAAGCAGCCAGAACTCTAAAGGATCTGAACCTATTTTGGGGATAGGGTTCACCAGCTTCCGCTGCCCTGAGGTAAAGGTGGGAATTTACACCTAGAGTTAATATAATAAAAAGAACCAAGCTGTCACAGATGCAGATTAGGCTGCCCAGATTTTGCAGCTTAATCTGAACTACAACCCTTGTCACGTAGGCCTTCGTGGTATAGATTTCAGAATGTGTTTGGGCAATGTAATGCTGTTTCTTATATTAGATACCCCTAAAACACACACCAGGTTGTCCCCAGATATTACCAACTGTTATAGTGGCAGAGTCTCAAACAGAGAGTTGTGCTACTGCAACTATATTGTGAAGTTGTACACTGGAGATCAGAAAAATTCTGGATGACTATGATAGTTGCAGCTTCATAGTCCGAAAAAAAGCCCATAGGATGTTATGAAAGAGGTGGAAAGGAACACTTGTGTATTTTAGTAGTGTAAAAGGGGAATATCAGAAACTGTAGTGTTCTCTCCCCTCCCCATCCCTCGCTGGCCATATTTCACTATGTTTTCAAACTATTAAAACTATGACAGTCTTATCCTACTTTTCATGTGGTCTGGTAACTCCAGGCACCAGCTCATTAGCAGCTTATTGGATTGCACTGTAAAGGTTGTCACTTTTTCATCTTGTTTATATGTTCGTTAATGTTAGTGATTGATGAGTAGATCATGATAAATATTCTTCTTTGCTAGGGATGTACGGATTTTGTTAAATCCATTCCATCTGTATTTTGCAGATTGTCAGCCGTCCTTCATTCCATTGTCCATTCATTGATGGAATTAGATTTTTTTTCACTAGAATTTCATTCTACTTGTGCCAATTCCCATTAGCACTAAAATGCACATTAATTAATGTGAATTGGTCACAATTAGCATTAACTAACGTAATTTAGTGCCCCCCCCCAGTGAAAAACCCATCCACAGGTATGTGGAATCTGCATGACTCAGAAAAAGTCAGTCCACTGTGGAATCCGCAGGTTGGATTCATAGAAATCTGGACTCACTTGAATCTGTTGTGGATTTCTCCAATATCCCTACTCTTTGCTTCATCTTTTTTCTTTGCTGCTGTACAATTATTTCACAAATTAGGGCACAATGAGCTTTGCTTCTCTTGCTACCTGAAGTTTATAAATAGGTAGCATTACAAATTCTGAATCTTGAATGGTGGATGAACTATAGCATTCTTTTTTTTTTGTATTTTGGAGGTATGTACAGGAAGTGAAACGTTTTTGTGATCAACTTTATCTACAGGTGAGGACAACACTAACTGCAACAGCAGTGCTTGCAGCAGGACATAAAAAAAGGAATTATATCATAATTCAGATCACACTACTAGCCTTTAGCTTTGCAGGTGAACTGATTTGATACATGGTTATTGAGCCAAATACTAGATCTTGACATTCGAAAGGATTGTTGGCTTAAAGTGCCACTTTTTTCTGAACTTGAATCATTATTGTTGTGGTTCTATTTTGATTGCCTATAGATTTTTGTAGCATATTTTAGTTGCTTTTCTGTCCTTCCTTCCTTTCTGTCTACCTTTACAAAATAACCAGAGTGAAAAGTGCATTGCTTTGGAAGAAAGTGTGCAAAATGACCTTGTTAATCTTGATTTTTTTGGTAGTTGGATATCGACATTGGGATGGAGAATTTAATTGACTTTCAACAAGACTGGTGTCACTATATTTTCAAACTTAGTGAAGGAGCACCTTGATATTTGTCAGTTTTGAGGGTTTTTTTTGCGTACTACCAACACAGCAGAAAGCTAGTGGATTTGTTGTGGTCGCATCATGTCAAGTGGGTGGCACTTGCTGATGAAATTTGGTAGAACTATGTCAGACAGGTATAGTCTGGTACTGTTCACTTTTGCTAAGAAAGGATGCATCCTAAATTGAGGTTATTTCAATTTTATCTGTGCAGGTTTATGTAGCAGTCCTCCCTTTCTACTTTTAACTGCAAACCTCACCCATGCTGAATGATGTGATGCCACACAGCGGCATTAACAAAATATCAACAGGCATCTATCAATATGCGGCCCCTCAGCATGTGTTAATAGCTTATGCCAGTGATGAGAAAGTGGGGAAAAACTTGGTCATGGCTTATTCACATTGTTTAAATCTCTGAGTAGTATCCTATTAGACACTAGTGCTAATGTAAATTACATTGCGCTAGTGTAAGCAACCTCTAGCATGTAGGGATGATAAATTAGGTTCCCAAAACTAGTTGAGTTGCTTCTAAATGTTATGTTTCAATGTCCCATTGAGATGAGCCCCCACAACTTTGCTCAATGAGAATAGAGATGGATTTCGGATTGGCGATCTTCTCTTTTGACTAGAAGAGTACAGTTTTACAACTGTAGTGAACAGAAAATATTCTTTATTGAAAGTACAAAAGAGAATTTGCTTATTCATACATGCAGAAAAGGAAAACAGGTTAGTCTTACAATACTTCTTTAAGTAAAAAGTTGCAATATCTGTCAACAGAGGTACTGCCCCAAAGCTGGGCACACTACTTTTTATATATTGGGGTTTTCTTGACCATTATTTCATTAGCTAAAAATGGCGAGATTCTACTGCAAGCTTCCTCAGTAGTTACTGAAATCCCCCAGAACCATTCCCCTAGGGTACAGAGCACAGTCACCCCACACATCATCACTATTTTCCCCTTTTGTTTGCTTATTCCCATCCTGTTGAAACCTGTCATGTTCTTGTGGTGACAGATCGCAACTGGTCTTGATAAATCTCCCCATTTCTATCCTTCTGCATTTTCTCATGCCCCACTGCTCCCGCACTTCCTCCGTGCTCTAGGTGCCAATGTCTGATTTTCTTGCTGACATTTGTTTTTTTCTCATCGAAGACAAAGGGCTTCTGCTTAGATACATGTTTACCATTAATGCTTAAGTGGACGCCTTCTTAGCCATCACACCAGCAAATGCTATTGCTGCTGCACTAGAGATTGTGTACAGTAAAAAGGTAAAGGTGTCCCCAACCAGTCGTGTCCGACTCTAGGGTGTGGTGCCGTTTCTAAGCCGAAGAGCCAGCGCTGTCTGAAGACGCTTCTGTGGTCATGTGGCTGGCATGACTGAACACCGAGGTGCACGGAACGCTGTTACCTTTCCCGCCGAGGCGGTACCTATTTATCTACTTGCAATTTCTTGCTTTCGAATTGCTAGGTTGGCAGAAGCTGGGACTGAAGACGGAAGCTCACTCCGTCACGCAGCACTCGGGTCTCGAACCTGCCGACCTTCCAGTCTGCAGTTCAGCGTCTCAACCACTAAGCCACCGCGGCCCCTTGTGTACAGTAGCATAACCTAATTTAAGTTAACACTAGGGCCAAATAGGATACTGTCCCTTGTTAGACTGAGCGTCTCATGCTTCTTATAGTTTTTGAAAACTTGCAGGCACACAGGAGTCAAGCTTATTGTGAATACATTGCCTTCAGGCAGATTCTTTATTGTCATGGGTTACTGACTGATAAGAGAGCCAAACTACAGACTATGTTAAATGTGTAGTTTGGTGTTGTGCAATTCTTAAAAAGATAAAAAAAAAAATTAACAGTAGTTAAGGAAGAGCCCAGTCAAGATTGGAACCATGGAGAGTGGGGAGGATTTTTTTCCTGATAAAAGTCTGCCCTCCTGCTACTATTTGCATTAGGAAGCAATGGCAGTTTCCTTCCCAATACAAACAACAGTTTGGGGGAATATTTTCATTAGGACATGTAGTTTGACTACAGACAGTAGACATGAGAAAAATGAAATTTGGCTGAAGAATGAAGTCACCTTGAGAGTACAGGGCTTTCCCCCAGGGTTATGATGTGGGGCAGTGCCTTTTATGTGAGCCCACATATTAATTAATCTACAGGGAGATCCTATGTATGTCTACTCAGAAGTAAGCCCCACTGCATTCAGTGGGACTTACTTCCAGGTAGGTGTGTATAGGATTGCAGGCTTAAGATATTTATATACCACCCTTCATAATATTTATTCCAGTGTGGTTTACATTGCAGTTTAAACCAAAAAAGTAATAAAATATACAATAAAACAGTTAAAAATATAAACCAATAATATAATTAGCACCATACACAATGAAAATAGCAGTTAAAAACTGCAACATAAAAACACAAATTACAGTGCTTTAAAATATTGCATCCTCCCTGTATTATTTTAAAATACAAACCATTCAAATGACTGATAGAATAAAAATGCTTTAACTGGATGCTTAAAAGATAGTAAAGTGGATGTCGGGCAGATTCTACAACCAGGATGTCACAGATGAGAAAGTCCTCTCCTTTTTTGCCACTCCCTCAATTTCTGCTGGTAGCAGTACTCCGAGAAGACTTCAGTGCAAGATCTTAGTGTTGACAAGTTGTTCTGAGAAAAGGCATCCCTTAAGCTACTACTTCTCTATTTGTAAATATAGCAGTTTTTACATACTAAACATAGTCATAACTCTTCAGTGCTCTCTCATCTAAAGGAAATGAAACTGGGGCAGTGTAGGATGCTGCCGACAGTTACAAACTTATTATGTAGCTTGGGTTTTATGTAGGTCTAGTCTTGACTCTATTCCAGTCACAAATATATCATCTATATGAAGTGATTGCTTACAGATGCTTGCCTTGTCTTTTCCTAGCCAAATATTCCTAGTGGCGAATTTCCAGTTTTGAAACTACTTTATTATGGAGGTTAGTCAAATCTTGATTTGAGCATTGCCTGGAAGGAGAATAACATTTTATTTTTGTCAGGAGTAAATGGTAGTGGGGACTGAACTATGTATTATGCTGCATTATATATTCTCATTTTTGTTGTTGTTGTTCAGTCGTTCAGTCGTGTCCGACTCTTCGTGACCCCATGGACCATAGCACGCCAGGCCTTCCTGTCCTGCACTGTCTCCCGGAGCGTGCTCAAGTCCATATTCATTGCATCAGTGATGCTATCTAGCCATCTCATCCTCTGCCATCCCCTTCTCCTTTTGCCTTCAGTCTTTCCCAGCATCAGGGTCTTTTCCAGGTAGTTTTCTCTTCGCATTAGGTGGCCAAAATATTTGAGCTTCAGCTTCAGTATCTGTCCTTCCAATGAGCACTCAGGGTTGATTTCCTTTAGGATTGACTGATTTGACCTCCTTGCAGTCCAGGGGACTCATAAGAGTCTTCTCCAGCACCACAGTTCGAAAGCATCAATTCTTCGGCGCTCAGCCTTCCTTATAGTCCAGCTCTCACAGCTGTACGTTGCTACTGGGAAAACCATAGCTTTGATTAGACGGACTTTTGTCGGCAAGGTGATGTCTCTGCTTCTTACTATGCTATCTAGGTTTGCCATAGCTTTCCTTCCAAGGAGAAAGCGTCTTTTAATTTCATGGCTACAGTCACTGTCTGTGGTGATCTTGGAGCCCAAGAAAATAAAATCTGTCACTGCTTCCATTTCTTCCCCTTCCATATGCCAGGAAGTGATGTGGCCAGATGCCATGATCTTAGTTTTTTTTAATGTTGAGTTTCAAAGCAGCTTTTGCACTCTCCTCTTTCACCCTCAACAAGAGGCTCTTTAGATCCTCTTCGCTTTCTGCCATTAGGGTGGTATCGTCTGCGTATCTGAGTTCGTTGATAATTCTCCCGGCAATCTTAATTCCGACCTGTGATTCATCCAACCCGGCGTTTCTCATGATGTACTCTGCATATAAGTTAAATAAGCAGGGTGACAATATGCAGCCTTGTCGTACTCCTTCCCCAATTTTGAACCAATCGGTTGTTCCATGTCTGGTTCTTACTGTTGCTCCTTGACCCTCATACAGGTTTCTCAGGAGACAGGTAAGGTGGTCTGGTACCCCCATCTTTTTAAGAATTTGCCACAGTTTGTTGTGATCCACACAATCAAAGGCTTTAGCGTAGTCAATGAAGCAGAAATAGACGTTTTTCTGGAATTCTCTTGCTTTCTCCATGATCCAGCCAATGTTGGCGATTTGATCTCTAGTTCCTCTGCCTCTTCGAAACCCAGCTTGTACTTCCGGTAGTTCTCGGTTCACATACTGCTGAAGCCTAGCTTGCAGGATTTTGAGCATCACCTTGCTGGCATGTGAAATGAGCGCAATTGTACGGTAGTTTGAACACTCTTTGGCATTGCCGTTCTTTGGAATTGGAATGTAAACTGACCTTTTCCAGTCTTGTGGCCACTGTTGAGTGCTCCAAATTCGTTGGCATATTGAGTGCAGCACTTTAACATTATCATCTTTTAGGATTTTAAATAGCTCAGCTGGAATACCGCCATCTCCGCTAGCTTTGTTGTTAGTAATGCTTCCTAAGGCCCACTTGACTTCACTCTCGAGGATGTCCGGCTCAAGTTCAGTGACCGCACTATCATGGCTATCAGGGACATTCAGATCTTTCCTGTATAGTTCTTCTGTGTATTCTTTCCACCTCTTCTTACTCTCATCTGCTTCTGTTAGGTCCCTGCCTTCTTTGTCCTTTATCATGCCCGTCTTTGCACAAAACGTTCCCTTGAGATCTCCAATTTTCTTGAAGAGATCTCTAGTCTTTCCCATTCTGTTGTTTTCCTTGATTTCTTTGCATTGTTCATTTAAGAAGGCCTTCTTGTCTCTCCTTGCTATTCTCTGGAACTCTGCATTCAGTTGGCTATGTCTGAATATAGATATTATATTCAGATATGTAATCTTTCTCCCTTGCTTTTCGCTTCCCTTCTTTCCTCAGCTACTTGTAAAGCCTCATCAGACAGCCACTTTGCTTTCTTGCATTTCTTTTTCTTTGGGATGGCTTGAGTTGGTGCCTCCTGAACAATGTTACGGACCTCCGTCTATAGTTCCTCAGGCACTCTGTCTATCAGGTCTAATCCCTGAAATCTATTCCTCACCTCCACTGTGTATTCATAAGGGATATGATTTAGGTCATACCTGAATGGTTTAGTGGTTTCCCCTACGTTCTTCAATTTCAGCCGAAATTTTGCAACAAGAAGCTCATGATCGGAGCCACAGTCAGCTTTAGGTCTTGTTTTTACTGACAGTATAGAGCTTCTCCATCTTTGGCTGCAAAGGACATAATCAATCTGATTTCGATATTGACCATCTGGTGATGTCCATGTGTAGAGTCGCCTCTTGTGCTGTTGGAAAAGAGTGTTTGCTGTGATCAGCGTGTTCTCTTTGCAAAACTCTATTAACCTTTGTCCTGTTTCATTTTACGTTGTACACCAAGGCCATGTTTGCCTGTTATCCCGGTGATTTCTTGACTTCCTACTTTAGCATTCCAATCCCTATGATGAAGAGGACATCTTTTTTGGGGGTTAGTTCTAGAAGGTGTTGTAGGTCTTCATAGAACCGATCAACCTCAGCTTCTTCGGCCTCAGTGGTTGGGGCATAGACTTGAATTACTGTGATGTTGAATGGTTTGCCTTGGATTTGTACTGAGATCATTCTGTTGTTTTTAAGATTGTACCCCAGTACTGCTTTTCCCACTTTTTTTTTTTACTATGAGTGCTACTCCATTTCTTCTAAGGGATTCTTGCCCACAGTAGTAGATATGATGGTCACCTGAATTAAATTTGCCCATGCCTGTCCATTTTAGTTCGCTGATTCCCAAGATGTCGATGTTCAATCTTGCCATCTCATGTTTGACCACCTCCAGCTTACCTTGATTCATTGATCTGACATTCCAGGTTCCTAAACAATATTGTTCTTTACAGCATCGGATTTTCTTTTCACTACCGGACACATCCACTGCTGAGTGTCCTTTCGGCTTTGGCCCAGCCGCTTCACTCTTTCTGGCGCTACTTGGAAATACCCTCTGCTCTTCCCCAGTAGTATATTGGACACCTTCCGGCCTGAGGGGCTCATCTTCCAGCGTCATCTGTTTTAGCCTTGTGATACGTTCCATGGGGTTTTCTTGGCAAGGATACTGGAGTGGGTTGCCATTTCCTTCTCCAGGGGACCACATTTTGTCAGAGCTCTTTGCCATGACCTGTCTGTCTTGGGTGGCCCTGCATGGCGTAGCGTATGGCTTCACTGAGTTACGCAAGCCCCTTCGCCACAACAAGGCAGTGATCCATGAAAGAGATTCTCATTTTTATATTATATTAAATTGTAAATTTTAACAATTGTGGCCTTCAACTTAATTCAAATGCCTATTAATGAGTAAATGTTTGATAGATTTGCACCACATGTTGCATATAGTTACCTATTTCCCTTCCCACTTTGTGTGTGCGTGTGTGCATTTTCCTGGAAAATTTAAAAGAAACGGTTTACATTTTTAATGGAAAAAATGTTACAGTTTTGAAAATGTTGAGTACTTGAATACATCATATCCTATAGAAGGTGGTGGTATACACATGTCAGCATCTTGGACATCTGTAATGTAGGTAGTAGTCACAGCCTTAATAGCCTTAAAACATTTATAAACCCAGTGAAGTCTAAAAGCACACATGTGTAAGCACTCTGCATTTCTGTGATTCTTTGAGCAAGGTCCTATTTGATGAGACTGGCCTCTAAACATGGGGTGGGGGGCAGTCATAAAGGCACAACTGGAACTGTAGCTTCACTTGCACCATATTTTTTTAGAGCGAAAAAAGGCGTTTTCCCTGTCATCTTAGCATTTAAACAAGGTACAATTACAATGTTTTCAACTTTTACAAATGGCTAGATAAAGAGATGAAAGCCAATTCTAAAGGATTTGCAAATAATAATGCAACAAAATTAAGCAAACACAAATGACTTGTGAACTGGCTGCTGATGAAATCTGAATGCAGCTAAGCAAAAGGAATGCAGTTCAGCTGTGTTCAGTAGATATTTTATGCCACTTAGTTAATTGTTATTGCTACAATCTGTATTGTCATTTGATGGGTGGGCTTTATAAGACAGTAAAATAGTCGCACAATTAATTTTATCTGATAGAAAGTTCTTTTAAAGTGGCTTTTTTCAGATGTAGATAGATTATGAATGGTAGCAGACAGGAACAAGCCAGTGTTCTAGGCAGGGTGGCACTGGACTGAACAAAAATAGCTTGATGGTATAGTCCACCAAAGGTCAGTACAGAGATTTTTTTTACAGAGGTAAAAAAACCTTTTGCCTACCATATTATCATTTCTGCCACTGACGTTTTATTTTTTAAAATGGCTGTAGAGCCACCGATGCAGCGCCAGCTCCTGGTTCCCCTAGCCTCGTCGACTCGTATGTCCCTGTGCATATATATAGACATATATGCTGGTGAAGAAGGCGGGGCCTGATTATGATATTCGGAAGAATATGGTGGAACAGTTCATAACTGAATGTGCGTGTTCATCCCTCACTGACCATTTTAGAGGTGACAATTTGATTCCTTGGGAACAATGTTTCCAAGTGTATATAGCACTGTATTTCTTTTTCCCCCTGACTTTGAAAAGAGGAATAAAGTATTGAGTCGGACCTAGTATTGATTATCATACCAGATTTTACATGCAACAAGGTAATAAAATAAAAATGGAAACCTCATTAATAAAAAAAATGTATCTTCACAAATTACTTCTGACCCTAACGGGAAAGCTGAAGGATTACAGGTACTAAGAGTCCTTTGGTGACTTGCTAAAACTTGTATATATGCAGATCAGATTCTAGATTGTACGGTATTCAAGAAAAAACAGCAAATGTACTCATTAACCTTTACGTTGCGGGGCAGAAGTCATAAGCTTCATTAATATTTATATGCTGAATTGCTTAAGCTGTACAAAGTACCACCAGGAAAATTTCAACAGCCTACATTGTTCTGAGAGCCTCTGAATCAGCTGGTGTACAAAAGGGATAAGATTATACATCTACCTGCAGTAACAAAATATGGTGCTGTCTGCCATAGTGTTTTCAGCTGCATTTGTTTCATTTCATTTCACCTTTCCTTGCCCCTGTGCTAATTTCGATACAGTTTGCATGGTTGTTGCTCCTTCCTTTTGGAGTCAGCATAGAAAGAGGGTTATGTTCATAAAATAATGCAAAATCAGCTATTTTTCTTAAAAGAGAGCATGATTCCTAAAACACTAGGTGGAACCTGAGGTAGGATTTTGTGATTGTTCAAGATCTCAAACAACCCATGCCAAAATGAAATTGGCACAAACCCCAGCAATGTATATAATACAGCCAGGCAATTTGTACAGAATCATTGCATAGAACTGTGTAGCCTGTAGCTGAGGTTTTTCTTAGGCCCAATCTACATGGAAACAGTTTCAGAAGCATTTTCTGGTTATATCCGGATTTTCATGAAATTGCTTTGGTCCATCAGCAGCACACAAAGCAAGAAAAGCGGAAAACCTTGCTTCACGGATCAAACAGCACTTGAAGCTGCCATACTTCGGGATTGGGTGGGAGGAGTCCAGCCAGTAGAACTGAACATAATCAACCACATTGCTAAGCGACTGTTGCTAAGCGAATGAGAGAGGCTTGCTCCCCTGCTCCTTTCAGTGCTACACAATGCTCTTCCATTAAACTTCAGGGAAGTTTAATGGAAGAGATGAATTATGTCCCGTAGTTTACCCCACAACTCTCTCTTCACATCTACCACTGTGAAGCAGCAATATTGAACCCCTGCTTCCTGCATTAGTTACTATAGCATGCTAATGCAATATTGCATAATCGTATGATTACAGAACTGTGAATCAGCAGTATTGAAGCCCTGCTCCTTGAATGAGTTACCGCCCCAGAACACTTCAATTCAATATTGCACAACTGCGCGATCACAGGACTGTGAAGTAGCAATGTTGTAATGCAAAGTAAAAATAAATAGGAAAGGCCAGCAGCCAAATACTAATACTGCCTAATATTGCTAAATGGGAAGAGAAGCCTATGTTCAAAGTGGCTACTGCCAGTGGCGGGGGGAAATGGAATGGGGGGAAAAAAGGGATGGTCCTACCCCTTGACCAGGTCACAGACATGCCCCTAGGCACACCCAGTATGCCTGACTTAATCTGGGGGAATGGGGCACACTGCAGCAGGACTGCATTATAGTGCATTTAAGGAAAAAAGATGCACTTAAAAGACTTTGAGAAAATGCACCTTTTTGAGAAAGAAGCTGCATGATTGCTGCGGGGTGGTGACAACATCGTGTGTTGTGAATGACCCTGCTGTGCTCTCACTCAGCACTAAATTACCCATGTAGATTGGGCTTTATTATTTACTGTTGTGTAAGTGTGTGTGGCCCCGCTTTGGATTAGGACCATGATGCTCTAGGAGGGTTAAACCTCCCCCCACTCATTTTTGTTTCTGACCCTTCTCCATCTGGGGGGCTTAAAAACAGAAAAATTCTCCATTGTTTCCAATGGGGAATGTCTATAGCTCATACATCCCTTATATACTTATAGCTTCAAAGTTGTGGACCCTCCCAGGGGATGTGCATCTATGTCCATCCTTTTTGCATTTTTTTAAAAAAATGATGATTATGGATTTTATTGGATGTTTGGTGGTGGTGGTGGGGTGAGTTTAGAGTGTTATGATTTTTAATGAATGCATCTTCCATTTTGTAAGTGTCAAGGGCTCCTTGGTGGCCTCTTTCAGTCTAATCCAGTAGCCAAGTCCAGACACAGACAAAGGGATTCTTTTCAAAGCTTTATTCCTCTTTTACAACTTAACAACTCTACTGTTAGCAACTAGCTATGAGCAACAGAGTACCTATGCCCTAAGTTGGAACAGTTGGTCCCCGTTTGAAGGAGAATCACTGGCAGACCCTGAACGTATGGGCTAGGGAGAATCCCTCCCCTTTCCCTTGGATCCTCTGGGCGCAACCATTGTTTGCGCACCAACCGGGCACTACGCCTCCTTTCCGCGCCCTCCATTTGGCACCGCTCCCTACGTCGGCGTCGCGCGTCCAGCAAGTCTTCTTCCCACGCTCTCTCACTCCCGGGACTGCTATCTATGCCAGGAATGCCAGTGGGAGGAATCTCTGCCAGCTGTTGGCCCTGGGAAGGATGAGCGCGCTCCTCTCCCAGGAACGGCTGCTCTACCTCAGAATCAGAGCTACTCTGGGATTCTATGGGCTCAGTGTCCACCCTGACAGTAAGCTGCCTTGAATGTATGGAGAGGCAGGATACAAGTCAGGGGTCTCCAATGTTTTTGGGTCTGTGGACACTTTTCATTTTGAAAAAGTGCTCTGGGCATCACCACAAATTAGCTGCTATAGGGGAGTGGAGGCCCAATCACAAAACTGTGTTTGTGTGTGTGCATGAATGTGCATGCAGTGCGTGCGTGCTACTCATTCCGGCTTCTCTCTTCTCTCCTGCTGCCGGCCTGCCTGCCTGCCTGCCTGCCTGCTGTCACCTCCTTCTTTATCTCTCTGGCTGCTTCTCCCTCTCTATGGCTCCCTTTCTCCCCCCCAAATCCTTCCTTCCTTCCTTCCTTCCTTCCTTCCTTCCTTCCTTCCTTCCTTCCTTCTTGTCTCCTCCCTCTCTCTCTCTCTCTCTGGCTTTTATTCTCCTCCCCTCTCTTGCTCCTCTTTACTTTTCTCTCTGTCTGTCTCTGGCTCCTCTTCTTGCCTTCTCTCTCTCTCTCTCTCTCTCTCTCTGGCTCTTTCGTTCTTTCCATCTCCCTGGGTCCTCTCTCTCTCTCTCTCTCCTCCCTTCTCTCTGGTCTCTCATGCTCTGGCTCCTCTTTCCCTCTCTCTCTCTCTCTCTCTCTCTCTCTCTCTCTCTCTCTCTCTCCCTATCCCCATGCAAGCAAATTTGATCAATTTCTCCATTCATTGGCATGGAGTGAGAAAGAGCCCCTCCTGATGAAAACTGGCTGGAGGGTGGGGTGAAGGTAATCTCCTGCCAGTGTGTGATTAGCTTTCATAGGGAAAAAACCCTCCTGCAAAAAAAAAAAAATCAGCTGGAGGAAGGCCCAGGCCCAGGCCCTTGGTAGGAGTGAACCTCTCCCTTCCCCCAGCCATTTTTGGCAAGGAGGACCCCCCCCCCCCGCAAGTGAATGGAGGAATCAGTCTGTTCACTTGCAAAGGGGGAGAATAGCTCAAAGGGCACCTCATCCTGGCCTTGCAGGTGCTATGGCACCTGTGGGTGCCATGTTGGGGACCCCTGATATATGTCATTTAAATAAATACCAATAAATAAGGGGGAAATAGGTATGATAATGGATCAAGAGTGGGACAGTGTCTTGGAAGGGTGACTTGAGATACTTGCTCAAACTAAATGTGATAATGTTTTTTTATATCCTCATTGAAATGAAATGGAGCATCAATCAAGGACAATTAGTAACAGGATATACGGTGACAGGAAATGGGATAATTATGTCCAATCATAGTTTTCAGCTTTAGATTGAGCAAAAACGACTGTTATGTGGCCACATTTTGGGCCACTTAGTTTATTGATTGATTTATACAATTATTTATTAGTTGCCCAGAACCCTCATATATAAAGAGATCACTCCAGAATAAAACAATATCATAATGAACAAATACCATTATAAATAAATGTTTAAAACAGTTGAAAAATATTTTTAAGAAGAGAGAGCAAAATTACATTTAAAAATTATTCAAGCACCCACTGAACAAAAACATTTTAACAGACCATCTAAAACTGAAAAAGAAAGAGTCTATCTAATCTTCCTAGGGAGGGAGTTCCCCAGTTGGGGTGCTGCCACAGAAAAGACCCTGTCCGGTGTTCCCAAGTAACCTAATCTCTGTGTTAGTGGGAGGACATATAACAAGCCCACTGAAACAAAACTATGGGCAGGTTCATATGATAAAAGGTGGTCCTGCAGATATCCTGGCCCCAAACCACTTAGGGCTTTATAGGTAAGCATCAGCCCTTTGAGTTATGTCTAGAAACAAACTGGAAACCACTGATATAGGACCAGTGTAATATAGTCAGCAAAGCACATACCAGAAAGTAATCTGGCTGCTGCATTTTGCACTAGCTGCAGATCCTGGACACTTTTCAAGGACAGGCCCATATAGAGTGCATTGCAGTAGTCTAAACAACCATTGATTAAGCCCCTCCCTCCCTTGCATAGATGTCATGCCTGTGTAGGATAACTGTGTGTATTGCATGCAAACTGTAATGCAACAAGCTGCACTTGGTGGTAGGTTTCTTTCATATGTACGCATGCTGAAATAGACACATATTTGCTGCACATTACAGTGTATGTGAATTCACGTATTTTCCTCCACACAGAAGTGGCACACATATAGTCAAATCTTATATGAAGCAATTCTGAGAAAGAAGATATATTTTCATCACTGATGGAATATTGGTGCACTGACAGATCAGTTGAAACCCCCCATTGGAAACAATACAAAGATTCCTTTTGACTTCAGCGGACTTTAATCACCCCTGGTTCTCTACCTGGTTCTCTACCAATCAGAAGCAAGACAAAATACCTTTCCATTTTACATAGCAACTATTGATTTAAGCATTATGAAAGGAGAACGACTGCCAAAGGAGCATCTTGAGGCTTCCCACTGAGAACAGGTGTTTTATATACAATGGCCTGACAGTTGTCTGCTTACAGCATTAATATGATGACAGTAACCAGATGTTGAAACTCAGTGGCTGGACACTGTAAACAAATGGAATAGAACAGATGACAACTTAAGTACTTAAGGGTGAGGGTTGATGGCATAAATATATCAAGATTATCTAGGATTGGAGCGTATGGATTTCTAGGGGTTCCTCATACTGTATTTTTCTATGGGCATAAACACCCCTGTTGTGTTTTCTGTAGTCTTTACTGGAAAAATTACTTTACCTTTTCCAGATAAATTATCCTAAATTAATTATGCAAACTCAGCTGGTCATAAAAGTGGCTTTTTAAATATTTGGAATTATTACATTGACCATCTCCTGGTGGCTTCAGGAGCCAAATGAGAGATGTCTCTACCCATAAGCAAACCATTTTATGGGTAAACACTCTACCCATAGTTCAGCCATTCTTTCCGAGAATTGCATTTCATTATGCTAGTGAGATGTATAAAGTTACTCATTAGCTATTCCCATTTGAGGATGGCCTTCCCCTCTTTTCAAGGCCTTCTTTTATATAGTCAGCAATCCTGAGTGGATGGAGCTTTAGTTTGCTCCAGAATTTGATTGTGTTTAGATGGTCAAGGGGTTAATTAGAAGTTAAAACAAGCTTGAAAGTGAAGGGAAGAGTTCCAGGATAATTAGGGGCTCTTGATTTGCCTCTATTGTATCTTAGGGTAAGGGGCCATATAAACAACTACATATTGTTATCTCTGATACCTAGAGCTGGGTGCAGTTGTGAATTTACCACACAATGGTGACAAGAGACTAATCAAGGTGGTGTGGTTCAGATATCATCACTGATTAACACTAAATTTCCTTTAGTCAGAATCTCTAAGTCTCCTTAGCTGTATCTGTGAGCAGGTAGCAATCAAATGAGAAGTTCTTATCTGTAGCCTAGGAACTGGAACCCCTTTTTGGCACTAAAGGCTAGCTAAGGTCCAATACTTTAAACTGTGTGCCACACACATGTGAGTGACGCATGTCAGGGCTCTTCAACCCAGAGTCACAGTGCATTTTGGCATTAGTTAGGGTGTCCAAGTGGGGAAATAACAAGAAGACATGCAGAGCAGAACTTCAGAATAATGAGATATACAGTTTTATTACAAGATTAAAAAGTAAAAATTAGCATGTACATGAGCAGTATTCAACTAGTCAGTGCAAAACCAGTACTGGAACCAGATCTGCAACAGCCTATTTGAGACTATAGAGACAAGATGATAGAAAAGGAGAGAGAAGCTGTGCTAGATAGAATAGCATAGGAGCAAATGGGGGAGAATAGAGGGGAAGCTTTACTCTAAATGAGGACACTGGCGGGTGCTCTGAAAGTGGTTAGACACCCCGAAGGTCTGATTGCAATGGGACAAACATGACATCAGAGATACACAGTTTGTATTGCACAGGTAGAGAGGATGGAGGCAGGAGAGAGCGGGAGAGGGAGTGAGAGAGAAGGAGAGGAAGTTAGAAGAAATCAAATGGTGGATGCGATCTACTCCTGAGCAGGAGGACAAAAAGTCTTCTCTTTAGAGAGGGGTCAGGATGCTGAATGTCTCAGTTGAGAGGTTCTTCATTACAGGCCACAAGCGTTGTTCTTCTGTGAGTTTGTAATTGGGGAACCAGCAAAACCTAGCAGTCCTTTAACTGTTGTGCAGTTTCTTGGTGAAAAACATGGAGCCGGGCAGGGACACAAAGGTGTGCTTTCCTGTGGAACCCTGACTATACAGAGAGCAAAATAACAAAAACAGATGGGGAAGGAAGGAAAGCTAGAGAATGGTGCGGGAGGGGGGCAGGGAGCAAAGCAGGTAGGAGGCTGACCATGAACTGCCAACTGCCTACTTATTGGAAATAATTCTCTTTTAAGATCTTAGTTGAGGGAGAGAGGAGCCAAAAGCATAAAGGGGGATCTAAGTAGAGCTTGTTCTTTATCATGGGTGCAAAATTGAAATGGCTATCTAAGATGAACTGGCTCAGTACCCTGAATGCAAGTGGAGTTTTGTGAGCAAAGCTTGAGTGGAGGTTCCTAAAATTAAGGAATGCTAGTGAGTCTTTATATGTTTATTGGTAGTGGCGGTGCTTCTGAAGGTGTTTCCCCCCCTTTCCTGGGCTATGATTGGCCAAATACAAGAGTGCATCCAGAATGGCTTGATTCAATAGGAGCTAGGTGTAGAGTAAGGTATTTGTGTACATCTAGACTTGTCTCACTTCTTTAGGTATCATGGATAAGTCACCCCTTCCATCAAAACAGGATATCTATGGTATGCCACAACTTTCTACTTCTGTGCTGCCTGCATAAGCTTTTCCTTTGCACAGTCTTGCAGACAGAGTGAAGGTTTGCGTCAAGGTGCTAAGGCTGAAATGGCAGCTAGGCTGAGCTCTTCAGCAACAGGCAGCAACAGGCTTAACTATGGATGTGTCAGTGGCTTTCCATGTTAAATAATAGTTGGGGAAGATGGAGGTGCTGCCACTACTAGCATACCAGGCTATGGCCCTCAGAGCTCAGGGGACTTGACGAACTCCATTGAGCTCACTGGGTTTCCCCTTCTGTGTGTGTGTGTGTGTGTGTGTGTGCACGCGTGTGTATTATATGTGTGTGTATGTGTGTGTGCATGTGTGTGAAGCAATAGATTATACCACAACTTTTTGGCACAATAGGTATAGTAATCATCTCTGATCTGTATCTAACATGGCCCATCTTTGGTGCAAGGCCTATAGTTTCTATCTTGTATTCAATGCTGGGCCAGTTTTAAGCTAATTTTTTTTTATCTTGCAAGCTGCAAGATTATATAATGCAGAACTAAAGGAACCTAAATAAGAAGGGGGAAAACAGAAGACCATTGCCAATAGCTATTCCTGTTCACTGCCCCAGTAGAAAAAAATGCCTAGTACTAAGAGAAGTTGTACTTTAGCTTAACTACATATTCCTTTATTTAGTGCTATGTGAAGAATCTCGATTTAGGCTCTGAATGTGGATGTTAGACAGAACAACTTCAGTTTTGTTTAGATTGGTAGGTTCAGCTCAATAGTTAATGAACAGATAAATATATAGTAGTGTCTCCTTAGAAACTTTTGCAACATAGAATTACACGTTTCCCCAAAATGATGCAGACTATGATTGCTAGGTGAAAAGTAACACCTCTTCTATCCTTTCTGTCAGAATGAGTGACACTGGGAGGAACAGAATGATTTGGGAGAATTTTGTTGGACATAGATGTTTGCTGTCATATTATTCCATTGTTTAGGCAGTTGATTGTCAGCCTGTGCCAAAGAAGCAGTTTTTCCAACACCTAAGATAATAGATAGGAATGTGCTGAAGTCTGTCTGTCTGCCACATACAATGAAAACACCTAGTTATTTTGCAGTGTACTCAGAAGAATCAGCATTTTGTGTATTCATTGCATTCCTTTATAATCAGTAAAAAAAATTGTGCAGAGATAAACATTACTCAGGCAAAGCACCCTTTTTGAGTGTTGTTAAGTCATGCCCTGCAGCTTCACATTCCTTGTGACCAGCAGAAAATCAAAGTACCAAAGGTGTATATTTAGAATACAAAATATTATAATACTTTTGTCCATCGACATTTTAGATATGTTTAAAATAAAGCCTTTAGAATACCCCAACTAAGAAAAATAGAGAGGGGTGGGTTTTTTTTGAGTGTTTACATTTTATAAACAAACAAATCACATGGTAGATCTTCTAAACTTGGCAAAGTTTCAAAAGCGATTCAAGATGTGACATTGGATTGGACTGTTCAAAGAAGAAACATTCAGTACTCCCACTGGGCATGGAAAGAGTCTTTATGCTCACCTAAAATAGTACTTTGGAACCTAGTCCTTATTTTGGGTGGGGTGGGTGTCGGTGCATCTTCAAATAACCATCTCTGTGCTGTTGTATGCTGCTGAGCAACCGAAATGGATTACCCTGACATAACTGCGATGCTTTTAGTGCCTCATAAAAACTTACGTGTAAATATGCTCTAAAAAGGTTACTATACAAACAATACATTTCAGCAGGAAAATGTTGTTTTCATGTCACAGTACCTATGTGTGAGGCAAAGGAGGGTTTTGGATGGCACTGAAGAACTTAGACATCGTCATCATCTTACTTTCAACTCTATCTCCAAAGAACAGCATAATGTTATACTTTAAATTCAGAATTATTCTGACATCTCAGGCTGAATTTAACAGCTTTTTCCTTGTCTTTGTTCGTTTTGGCACATTAGAAGTTGAGTAGGAGGGTGATCTAAATTGAATACATGTTTAGTAGGGTAATTACATAGAAGTAAAATGGATATTGAAGAATTATAAGTCTTTGTTGGCCTCCTATTGCTAGGCATGCATTATATGCTAAGTCAGGCAACAATGCTACTTACCTGGGAGCATTATTATATTTTTGTAATTTATTGTTGTTATGGCAATTATTGTAGGGATTATTGCTTACACATTTAAAAGCTGGGCTCACATCTTCTATTTCTTATTAGGAGCTGTTAGAATGTTCCATATTTCAATTTTCCCATTTCCTTCTAAATTGCACATAGCTATTTCTTTAACCAGTCAGCGCTAATGAGAGGGAACTACCTTCCCAATATCTCAGTTCTCTCCTTGGTTAGATGATTGGGAAGGTGTTCAAGACATTTGTAGCAACATTTGACAAAGCTTTGAGCTCTTCTTCCAAGTAAGTTTCAGTGCTATTGTAGCGGTTAGAAGCTTGTTTATGATGAGCGGGCTCTATTTAGCTGTATTGACGGTGCCAAGAACCAGGAAATGCCTTTATACAGACACTGAATGCTGCAAGACATAACTTGTTTTTGTTGTTGTTTTGGTTGCTGTAGAGAACCTGGAAATGCTTGTTTCTTCTTTTGCCTAAAATAGCTATAAGAACTTGAAAGAAGAAATGGAGGTTAGAGAGAAAGGTTTTTCTTCCCTTTGTATATTACCAGTTTGGTGACTTCAACTCACCTTGCCTTGTGCATGCTTGTCAACACAGACATAAAAGAGCAAGGAACACTATAACCCAAGCCACATAGGTGTGTTTCTAATGAGTAAGCCCACAATACTTTTCATTTAAAAATGTACTTCTGTAGTGTGTAAAATATTTGTAAGGCATTTTAGAAGCAGTCAAATAACAAAACAAGGACAGGTTAGATGCAAGAATTTGTTAGCCCTTATCTATTCAGAAGTACAATAACCAAAACAGAACTGGTCCAATACATTTTGCAGCCTGGGGCAGACAAGATCTCTCCCCCCTCTCCACACACATACACACATATTCCATGTATGAAAGCTGACTGGATTGGCATGTGAATCTTACTTCAACACTGGCAGTGGGACAACATCTTCCACTGCCCTTGAGGGCAGCAGACTGTCAGGGTGGACACTGAGCCCATAGAATCCCAGAATAGTTCTGATTCTGAGGGAGAGGAGCCGCTCCTGGGAGAGGAGCGCGCTCCTCTTTCCCAGGGCGAACAGCTGACGGAGATTCCTCCCACCAGCATTCCTAGCTTAGATAGTAGTCCTGGGATTGACAGAGCGCGGGAAGCAGACTTGATGGACGCGCGATGCCGACGCAGAGAGCAGCGCCAAATGGAGGGTGCAGAAAGGAGGCATAGTGCTCGGTTGGCGTGCAAACAACGGCTGCGCCCAGAGGATCCAAGGGAAAAGGGGAGGGACTCTCCCTAGCCCTTAAGTTCAGGGGTCTGCCAGTGATTCCCTTTCAAACGGGGACCAACTGTTCCACTTAGGGCATAGGTACTCTGCTGCTCATATCTAGTTGCTAACAGTAGAGTTGTTAAGTTGTAAAAGAGGAATAAAGCTTTGAAAAGAATCCCTTTGTCTGTGTCTGGACTTGGCTACTGGATTAGTCTGAGAGAGGCCTCCAAGGAGCCCTTGACACAGACTAGCTGAGGTGGCACAGGGCAGGCCATGTGACACACACAGCTCACCACCACGAAAGTGCATAGTGCAAACCAAATTCACAGGGGCCTAATCAGAAGTATGTCCCACTAAGTTCAATGGGTCTTACTCCCTTGTAAGTGAGCTTTGGGCTGCAGATTACTATCCACAGCCCACTGAGGTCAATGGCAAAACTCATATTGATTTGAATGCCTCCAGATTACAAACTCAAGACACTGTGCAGACACAGGAACTCTGTCCAAATAAATCAGTTCAAGTCAAAAGTGGTAGAGGATGTGCAGAGTCAAGGAACCCTGGGTTGTAGATTTGCCTCCCTTGTCCCTAAGTTCACAGTGATGGGTAGAATCATAGAATAGTAGGGTTGGAAGGGGCCTATAAGGCCTTCGAGTCCAACCCCCTGCTCTATGGAGGAATCCAAGTCAGAGCATCCCTGACAAATGGCCATCCAGCCTCGCCTTGAATGCCTCCAGTGTGGGAGAGCCCACCACCTCCCTAGGTAATTGGTTCCATTGTCGTATTGCTCTAACAGTCACGAAGTTTTTCCTGATGTTCAGACGGAATCTGGCTTCCTGTAACTTGAGCCCATGATTCCGTGTCCTGCACTCTGGGATGATCAAGGAGAGATCCTGGCCTTCCTCTCTGTGACAACCTTTCAAGTACTTGAAGAGTGCTATCATATCTCCCCTCAGTCTTCTCTTCTCAAGGCTAAACATGCCCAGTTCTTTCAGTCTCTCTTCATAGGGCTTTGTTTCCAGTCCCCTGATCATCTTTGTTGCCCTCCTCTGAACCCTCTCCAGCTTGTCTGCATCCTTCTTAAAGTGCGGTGCCCAGAACCAGACACGGTACTCAAGATGAGGCCTAACCAGTGCTGAGTAGAGGGGAACTAGTACTTCCCAGGATTTGGAAGCTATGCTTCTATTAATGCAGCCCAAAAGAGCATTTGCCTTCTTTGGAGCCACATCACATCGTTGGCTCATATTCAGCTTGTGATTGACAACAGTTGCAAGATCCTTCTCACTTGTAGTTTTGTTGAGCCACGTATCCCCCAGTAGGTTAGGAAGGCCTGGTTTGTGGACTGCTTCTTGACAGCTGGGCATAGGATAGAGGGAGATGGAAGGACAAGTGCCTTAGACAGTGTCAGGGTTCCCCTTATCACCTGGACCCCCTGAGCAACTCCTTAAGGATCTCCTTAAGAAGGTGGGAAGGAGTCCCACCTTCCTTCTTTTAAACTTCCCCTTTCCAATAACGTGTCGTTTAGGCTGTAGATGTGGGTGATTGGCACTTCAGATACTTGGGTGTTAATGAAACAGTTTACTGGTAAATTAAAGCAAGCAAATTACAACTAAAGGTATTTACAGAACAGACTTGAGTGTAGGGATGGCGGAGAATTCCGCCACGGACCCCAGTGAGGCCGGATTCCAAGAATCCGGCCCCTTTGGGGCCCGTGGAGGAACGGAGCACTCACCTCCGCCTGCCCTGGAATCCGTCTGGGCCAGCTCCACTCCACGTGTTGATTCTGAGGAACCGGCCACCGGATCCGCATCGCTGGCGATACAGCTGGCTGCCATTGCCATGCCATATCGCTTCACTGGACTAACTAATATTTGTGTAGCTTATTGCGAGAAAAACAGGGATGCAAATGGCATCCACTACGCAATCTGTGGTCGTAAACCTGGTAGATTTACCTAAATGCATCTGTAAATGGCTGCATTTAGGCTAATCTACCAGATTTACGGCTGCAAATGGCGTAGTGGACGCCATTTGTGTCCGGAGTTAGTTAGCTCAGTGAAGCGATACGGCACGGCAATGGTGGCCGGCTGTGTCGCCAGTGGTGCGGACCTGGTGGCTGGCTCCACAGGATCCCTACGGAGCAGAGCCAGCCCGGACGGATTCCGGGAGGGGGGAAGGGACGGATCACCTCCCCCCCATGGACCTTCCCCCCAGACTGGAAAGGTAGGGGATCTGTACACCCCTTCTTGAGTGATACAAAAGGCATTAAGAGAAAATAAAGGTTGCAAAAACACAAGTTCCGCTACCCTAGCTGAACTTAGACTTCTCCAGACTGCTTCTTCCTGCTCTCTCTTTCAGCTCTGGTCTTTCTTTCAGACTCTCATGTCTTCCTCTCTCTCTCTGGTCTACCTCTCCGTTTATGTCCCCTCCTTCCCCCAAACCGAAACTACTGTTTCAAACCTGGAGAAATGAAACCTATTTCAGGAAAATGAAAACATCAAGGGAAATGAAACTACTCCTCTCAAGGTTACCCCCCCCCCCAAAATCCCAGGCCTCTAGGCCTGACCTTTTTCTTTTCCTTGTCTCTGTAGGCCTCAAACCTTCACAGACAGCCTCTGTTCTCCTTCACATGCTCACTTGACTGTAAATTCCCACTAAATTCATGGAACTTGCTTCCAATTAAGTGTGTGAAGGATGGCACTCTTGGAGTATAGGACTGGCTACAGAGAAATCAATAGGACTTAAACCCAATACTAGGCATTCCTGTTCTTAAGAATCATTGAATTCGGGGGATGTTACGACAAAGTAAGAATGCCTTGGTTTGTAACCATAGTTCTGCATGAAATGTTTCGGATCAAGGTGCTAGTGTGGTCTCAGTCCAAAACAAGCTGTGTTTCTTTAAACGGGCAGGGAGGAAGTGAAGTCATATTGAAATTAACAAACTTTATGTCAAAGTGAATGGTTGTTGTTGTTGCTGTTGTTGTTGTTAAAGGTATAAATGTCCCTTAATTGTCCCTTAATTCTAGTGGAGCGCCTGCTTAGGATCACGACCTCTCAGTACTTCACAGAAGTCATTAGTGACCATCTCTGCTTCTTGGTAGCCTTTGCTGGGGCAAGATTAATTTCAGGGTGGATAAAAATAAAAAGATAAGATTTCAGTTTTTTTTTAAAATTTACACACAATTTATATACTGCTCTCCATCAATAAAATATCTGAGTGGTGAACGATAAAAGAGAAATAAAGTAAAATAATAATACAGAATTAAAACCTTTCAAATCAGATTGTGCCGATACAGAGGGAGCCAATACACTAAAGGCTGTACTCCGAGTGGATTCCTAACAGGCTCCAGGTTGATGCTTAACCACCAAGAGCACCTCATCTGATGAGCTCAGCAACCGGACAGGCTGGTAAGGCAGAAGGCCCTCTCTCAAATATCCTGATCCGAATTTGTTTAGGGCCTTGTACACCAACAAAACCTTAAACCTGGTCCGGCAGCAAATAGGCAGCCAGGGAAGTTCCCTCAGTAGAGGTGTTAACATGCTGAATAAGGGCAGCCCCCGACAACATCCGAGCTACTGCATTCTGCACTAGCTGCACTTTCTGGGCCAACCTTAAGGGCAGCCCCAGGTAGATTGCATTGCAGTAATCCAGTCTTGAGGTTACTAGCACCTGTACCACTGTGACTAAGCTATCCCAAGATTTTTTTTTAAAGTAAAAAAAGTAATAAGGAAGTGTCTAAAGAGGGTAAAGTCTACACCTGTAATCTTTTCAAAGTGTATTATGACCATCTGTCAAACTGATTGTCAACGACTACTTTTCCATCTTAAAGAACCACCTGACTTCTTGAGTCTGAGCATTAAAAGAATGGCACAGGAATTCATTTATTGTAGTTATTGGTTTGAATCCAAAGAAGCATGTACACAAGGGAAATAGCTGTTAATGCAAGCGATTGCACAACACTTCACCCAGTACTATAAAAGGTAGGTTCTACAGCTGATCTCACATTTCTGCTTTTGCAGGAGGTAGTATAACTTTCTCCAGAAGCCGAAGAATATATTTGTATTCAGTTTTGCTTTTCTCATTCAGTGTTCTAGCAGGAGTTATAAAACAGCCATTCTGTAAGTGGAAGACACCTTCTGTTGGGGGATGGGTACTTTTTGGATTACTGGATCCAGGGACTAGCAAGTTGGCAAAAGTGCTAGGATCCAGGTACTATCCTATGTCTCACTAGGACCATCCATAGATCACCTGTATAGGTAATCTTGTAGTCTTATTTTATTTCCTCCAACTACCTGGGTTCTGCATTTTTTCAGTTCTGAAATTATCAATATTTATGACTGCACTGCATAGACATTTTCTTTCTGTCTTATTGAAAAACACTATTTTGCCCAGTAGCTACCAACAACTACAGTAGTTACCTACAACCCAATCCCATGTGTGTGTATTCAGAGTTAAATCTCACTATGTTCAGAACACCTTATTTGGAAGTGAGTAGGCACAGGATTGCAGTCTTAGGGTGCAATCCTATGGACTGTGCTCTTGCTACTTGGAAGCCCCTGGACTCAGAGGCTTTGGAGATGCCTTTGCCCTCCTGGGCTGAATCCAGCAGGGTGAGCGCAATGGCGGAGGTGATCTTTGCCTCCTCAACCCTCTGATCTGTGATTTTTTTCTGGACAGGCTTTTCAGCCCCTCTAGTGAAGGCATTTTGGAAGGGGGAGAGAAGGAGCCTGAAGGAGGCTCAAGATAAATTGTATCCTGTACCATCTTCTCCCTTCCCTGACCACTGGAATGCCCCCCTTTCCCCCTCTCTGAGGTTGATTTTCTGACCTTAGAGGGGCAGCTGGCACAGTTCTGTCTGTGCCGACTGCAAGGAAGTGGGGGTGGGTGGGTCAGATCTCCGACTCCCCTTTCCGAGGTCATAGCACTGACTCCAACCTTGGAGGGAGGAATCTGAGACATCTTATTGTCCCTGGGATGTTCACCCAGGGACCATAGGATTGCTCTCTTAAGTATCAGTAAAATCACTCTCCTTAGTATCCTTGCATAGAAAGAGACCCAAGCTGAAATATGTCTGTGTTGCAAGTGTGGAGTATGCCCCAAGGGGCTCTATTTTGAACAAAGGCTTTGTTTTAATTTTTATAGAAACCACATGTGATTTACACATGTGTTCAGGAAATATCTTTGTGTGTGTATCTGTGTTTGTATAAAGTATTGTTTAGCCTGTGCACCCCACTTCTGAGAGTTAAGAAGTTTCAAGAGCTCGAGTGCTTACCCAGGGTTCAGTTCCCTTAGAAGGTCACTTGAGACTTATGCCATTTCTATGATATAAGGTTTATTTATACATATAAACAGGCCGAGCAAAAGATGAGTGTTCACAGCATTAACACTCCAACAGATTCTTGTTCCCCATAAGATTTGCAACATTGCATTTCAGCTCCTTGCCTCCTTTCAGTCTCAGTTCCAGCACAGTCTGAGTTCCTGCTACGTGCAAAGACATCACTTGCCCTCTCCAGAGGGGTGGGAGTGAGGAGAAGAAATATGAGTCATCTCTGCCTATCACCTATGACTTCTTAGGCCACTGAAACACATCACTAGAATATTACAGGCTATTTATTATCTTTCCTTTGTCAGATGTTAAGAGCCATGTACACTGATAGCTCAACTTACAGAAGTCAAGTTTGAAGGGACCCTGAATCTCTTTGCAGTCAGAAATACTGGGCTGTTGTTGTTGTTGTTCATTCGTTCAGTCGTGTCCGACTCTTCGTGACCCCATGGACCATAGCACGCCAGGCCTTCCTGTCCTGCGCTCTCTCCCGGAGCGTGCTCATTCAGACCAGCCACAACCCTATAAAAATACAATATCTTTACTGCAAGTCTTCATACTGTCAAATGCACTCTTAGAACTATGTCTGTCTGTCAGTCTGTCTGTCTCTCAAGCTTACCCCTTCAGCATGTCTTATTCCTGGGCAACTGCTGGGGCCTTAGCATCCCAGTAGCACTTGCTGCCGCCCTGGCACCTGCCCTGCCCACTCCCCGCAGCAAGTGGCTTGAAGCCACTATTTAATTTCCTGCAAGGGCCTAGAACAATGCTGTGTCAGGGACATGGTGAGACTTAAGAGGGTGGCTCCAAGCCTCTGAGTGTAGATCTCAGTGCTGCTGTTGGGTCCACTGATTGAGGAAGTGGTCTACCGGAGGGCACTTTGTTGAGGGCCCCCTCAAAACTGGAGCCAGCCCTGAATCAGAGTTGGAAGGGACCAAGAAGCCATGTAATCCAAACCCATGTTTAAGGGCAGGATCAGCTGCACAAATGTATCAGCTTGTACAACCCAGCCTGTACAACAAGGGGAGAGCAGATGTGCTACTATTCTTACCTTGTGAGAGAAAATGTCAGAGCTTGCAAGAAAATGTATTCAGTTTCTGGTACAAGGAATCTCTGACATTTTGGTCGTTATTGTACCATTTTAGGTGCTGCTGTGTTAGTCGGTAGGGTGTGCTGTTTGCAGGCTGTGAAAATGACTGAGGTACTTCAGTGGGCTGTGAATCCCAAAGCCTAGGGCCTATAGTGGTAAAGGCCCCTATCCCTAGATGTTCTGATCTGATGCAGCAAAGCCACACAAGCAGGGCCTGTATGCATGGGCTGATCTATGGAGAGGCGGTTAGTTATATGGGATTACAAATTAATTGAAACAATATGTTGATCTCAGGTCATTAAAACTGAGAATGCTTTTCTCTGTGTGTCGTTCTCCCACCTTACTTCAGAATCTTTTTTTAAAAAATTATCTTCTGTACAGCTTATCTTAAGGAGGAGGTAAAAGAACACAAGTGATTTCTTTTTGTGCCTTGACAAGGGAAGGCAATTATGAAACATTTAAGTTTCTAAATGAAGCTTCACTGACAATATTTGTCTCACTGCTTTCTATGACAGTGAAGTACTAGAAGAAGCTTGTAGTTTCTGAGGACTGACAGAGCTTTTTGCTTGACTGACAGCAAAGCTAAAATAAATTGCAAGCATAAAGTCATTTTTAGGTGCAAATTTAGAAGTCCCCTTATAAAAGCTCCCTTGCCATTTATTGAGAGCCCCGTTTCTTTTGCCCAGTGCTAACATCTTTTGCTCAAACAAGAAAAGCTACACCATTCCAATCATGCATCTTCTGTTCTTTGGTGCATGTATTTCTACCCCCTAGATAGGTGGTTGTGTGTGGGCCTGCGTTTATTATTTTTTACCTTTTCGTCAAATTCCACTTCAGGCTGAAATATTTTGCTTTAATTTTTTGTTTAAATACTATTTTTTTCCTGCTTGGATACATTTAACCATTATTCAAACTAGATGTATGTGTTGTGAGTTAGATGGTGCAAGCTCATTTTTTATACTTTCTGTTTCTGTTGCCAGACAAGCATTTGTGCACAAATTCCTAGTCAGTAATTTATTGCATGAGCAAGTCTGTCAGAGTTTTCCATTTCACGATGCAGTCAATATTTTTTGGGTGGGAAAAAATGTAACTGATATACATTGCTGAGCACTCCATGTGCCTGCCCCCAAAAGTTTATCAGCCTTTTGTAAGAATGGAAACAGACCAGTCACATGTAAGAATAGTGAACAAGAATCCACCTTCCAACCACTAACCCTAATTCCCCGATTTGATTTGTTTATTGTTTTCATAGGATTTTGACCTGGAAGGGACAAAAATGCAAAAAATGCAAGTCCCGCCCACTGCTCTTGAAGAGTAGCAATGGATCCTATATGACCAGGGCCAGTACCAGCACTTGGCATCCTGTCAGGGCCCAAGATCCCCAGCCTGCGCAGACCCCCACTTTCAAAAAGTTTGGCTTGGCGCACTGAGCAGCATCAACATCTAGCTGCCACTTTGACTCCCACAACACTCCCAATATACTGTTGCTGTGGGGTATTGTGGGAAATTTAAATGGTGGCTAGACCCAGTCACCTCAGAGTGCTGTTGCTGCTGTTCCCTGCCTCGACCACTAAGTACGTCTGCCAGAGTCCACCAGCAGAGGAAAGGACCACCAGAGGGCACCTTGCTCAGGTTCCCCTCAAACCTGGAGCCAATCTTACCAGGTACATGGGATTTTCAGTCTGAAGTGGGAAACAACCTTGAATGGTGAATGGCTAACTCCCAGCTCCAGCTCTGAGACTAATTCTGGCTACAGGTTCTGAGATAGTATTTTGGGAGCTTGGTTAAATTTTATTTTTAACATAGTTAAAAAAAATCAATTGATTTTCAGCTACAGCATTCATTAAGACTTAGGACACATGGTTGAATAATGTAACATTTGCAAAAGGGAATTGATTCTCCTTGTTTTAAATGCAGTTACTTTGAACTGGAAAGCAGTGGTCTGAGAGATGAAATAAGATATCACTACAGATTTAATGGAAAGTCAAGGACAGAAGTATTTCCGTATCGGCTAGCAGATGGACAGTGGCATACGATTGCATTGTCACTGAGTGCATCCCACCTCCTGCTTCATGTGGACTGCAGTAGGTAAGGTATTCTACTTATTTGTCTGCCATTTCTCCTTGAATAACTCCTGTTCCTCAGGCTACAAATTACATTTGTTGAAATTTGAAATCAAGTTCTATATACTCCAGCATGTCTACAAAAAATGAGTGAAAGAGAAAACAGCATTAGAATGAAATAGTAAGCCTGTGATTATGAACAAAATGCTGATTGCTGATTCTGGGGTGGTGGGAAGGTATTAAATATATCTTCAGTTTCTGTAGGTATATGCTGAATGTATGTTTGCCTTGATTACATTTAAATGCCATGTATTGTGCTGTCTATTTCATTCTGTGGAGGGCTTCTCTTGGCATGCCCCTACCTCCAAAACCTGAAAATGTAATTGTAGCTTCTAATTTCTTTTCATGTAATCGAGTGCCTTTAAAAAAAATATTTGCAATATTTTCTAAGAAAAAATCCTAAAAGAGGAAGTGACTTAATTGCTTTGAATTTTACACCATTAATTCTCTGAATCAAATTGTTTTGTACTTCAGTAAGAAATTAAGGGTGGATATTACAGGTCTACTTTCTTTGAAAAAGAGAGAATTGGGGTCTTATTGTGTCTTCATAATGTTAATTGGTTTTTATAGATTTATAGTATTTTATTGCATATTTATTGCCTATTTGTCTATTTTTGTATGGTTTTTATTTTGTATGCCACTTTGAGAAGGTTTTACCCTTAAAGGCAGCCTAAAAATAATTTTAAATAATAAATACATACATACATACATACATAAATGTATAGGTAGAACAGATATTCTGAGGGTGTGGAAGCAAGCATACAGGCAGTTTCGGATTCATAGCAATGCGACTTCCCTGGGAATTTCCCAATCCTTTCCAAAAACTTTCTTAGCAAGGCTGCAAGACTCTGTGATGGAATATTTAATTATTTTAGTATAGAGCTATCTTTCTTCCAATACCTTCATATTGGATATTTTTTTACCTACCTTAAAGCGTAATTTAATATACTAAAAACATGTACAATTTTTGAAATATTAGCAACTAAAGAAGCATTACTGAATACTTACTGTGGTCTTGTGCGTATAGGATTGCAGCCTGAGAAACATATTTGCACTGGCATAAATAATATATAGTAAAATGGGGAAAAGATTTTCAATGAGATATATCTGGTGGTGTCTGGCAACTTTTATTCTTCATAGGTTGCCTACTTTCCATTGTTTTGCTATCCAAGTGAATAATTTTAAGGTGGCCATGCAAGGGCATTTATCACCTTTGAAATATATGTAAGTTACATAGATATAGTAATGGAAGGTGTTGGTTTTGCAAGCCCCAAGGTTGATTTTATTTACATTCAGTGGTTATATGATAGAGCTAAATCTATTTGGAAAACGATACTGAAAACAATTGCTAAAATGTTGGATGTTCATTTATTTTTCCAGTCCTGTCCTTGTTTTGTTTTGCTTGTTGAACTATGGGCTTCTCCACACAGAGGCTTTTTGTCCCATGATTTTACCAGGGCTTTGGCTTCCAGATTCTTTCTGGGATTAAGATCACCCTTTACATGCGCTTCCTTTCCCCCCTTTTTTCTCCTTTATCCGCAAGTTTAATATGTTTAATTTATGCAGCCACTAGATGGTGCTGTGGTCTAGCTCCTCTTATTGCAGGATTTCCTCTTTTCAGGAGGAAATGGAAAATGGATCTTTTTATTATTTCCATTTCAAATTAAGCTGTGGAAATCCTTGGAAAGTATGAGAGAGGCACTGGAGGCTGATGATGTCATGTAAAGGACCCACAACCTTCCGTGAGTGGCCAATCTCAATTGCAGGATAAAAACCCCATGTGGAGAAGCCCTATGTAAAAATAGTTTCCTTGACATGTGTATATGATCCAGTGCTGATTACATCAAGATTGTTATTTGCAAAACATTGAAAAACAGTTTCTGTACCAAGGATAACTGAATGGCTCATTATTATAGGAAATGATAGGATTTGTTTGCTTTGGTTACAAGTTTGCAGCTTATCAGAGATCACCAGTACATGTGTACACACACACACGCGCGCGCGCGCGCACACACACACACACACACACACGAGCTGTTTGGAATTGAGTTACACATTATATAAGAATAGAATTGCACAGTGTAAATAGCAATATACGTACAAGTATTTGAATCCAATATAATCTTTTTTCTTTATATAAAATATAAAATTGATGTTTTGATGTATATTTATTTAAGCTTCACAATTAATAAATTTTGCTTTTTCTCTTACAAAATTGCTTAGCAGACAAACTTTCAGTCACTAATCATCAGAGAGGGTTATTATATGGGCTACTTTCTAAGACAGCAAAAGAACAAACAGGTGCCTCTTAAAGCCTAACAGATTGATTTTCACATTAACATTCCTGGACTAGATTCCACTTAGGGTCAAACTAGACATGTTTGTTGTTTAGATAGCCCTGGCGTGCTTGCTTTAAAGCTCCATTGCATGATGGTGGTGGGAAAATAGGAGCGGGGCTGTGGTATGGGGGAAGAGAGCTTAAAGATTTTTCCCTCACCATGATCCTGATCAGAATGTACCCCATGCCTGGTATTCACAACGGGAGGAAATCTCCCATTGTACCAAAAGGGTTTAACCCTCTTTCTCCCCACACCACAGTCCTGACACATTTTTTCTCCACCTATGCTGGCTATTTTTTTTTTTTAAACCATGCACATTGGGACTAACTACATGACAAATTATATATTTAGTTTGGCCTTTAGTCAAATGGGACCCTGCTGTTCTCATTACAGCGGACTAGAACAGTATTCTTTTGAGCTGAAAAAAAATACATCCACAATAGCTGTGGATAGTTTTTGTCAGTTTTTGTGTTTCTTAGTTTCTAATTTTTCCAATCTTAAATTTCATTCATCTCAAACTTTGAGTATTTTTCCAGTCTTAGGTTTGGTTCATCCCAATCTTTCAGATTTTTTTTTAAAGTTTGCATGAAAATTCATAAGTATTTTTGTGCATATTTCTCCTAATACATGCACATTTCTCATAATACATGCAGCTGTGTTGCAAAATTCAAAGAACTGCACATTTTCAAGATTAACTGAGCTTTGGTTTGCCATAGTGTTTTGGAAGTGTGAAAGTGGCTACATTTGCATTAAAATGTGAACTGAATGTTGTCGTCCCCCCCCAATCCCTAACAATAGCTGAAATCCAAAGATGATCTGCTGCACTGATTGTCCATAATATATGAAAGTTCATTTTCTATGACCAAGATATACCAGTCTGTCTGAGAGAATGACTTTATATAACCCAACAGCATAGACAAAGCATCTAAAATACATATTTCTAAGGATATATTTGTTAGAATATGGTGTATATGTACTGAAAGAGGGTACTTTTTATATTTCCAGTTTTTTTCTCTATGTTTGAAGAGCTTAAAAGGTGATGATGGGCACTTAAGAAGCATATGCTGTTCTCAGTGGGATCTCTCACAATGCTTCTAGTGCACCAAAATATGTTTGTAATCTTGTCTAAGGAGTTGAGTTGTTCTCAAGATAAACTTCAAAGAATTCAATTCATAGTAAGAATGAAGAAAGCCGGTTAGCATGGTCTCCTGTTGAATGTATGAGGACAGTAATGCTAAACTTTAGGAACCCTTCCATAGCGCTTGAAAAAATAACACACACATTTCCATATTTTAGAAAGCAAATGGAATTACTTAAACCAGTTAAATTGCAGTGCAATTCTTTTATGTGTCTACCGTAGATGTAAATCCCTTTAAGTTCAGCTGAGCATACTCCCAGGTAAATGAGTGTAGGATTGCAGCTGTAACATGTTATGTATATACATATCAAAATAGCAGCCTTGAATATTGGAAGATTTAGCTTAAGTTTGTAAATTTCTATAACATCTTAAAAGGAATTCATGATTGACCCTATCTCCAATTAACCTGCTCATTAATTTATTGTTAGATAACAATAGTTTATAATTTGTACCATATTTTTATTGTTGTTTAAATTATTACTGACCTTTCTCACTGATGGTTTAAAAACTAAAATTATAGATACTAAAAACAAAATAAAATCACTCTAACTTCTAAGCCTGAGTAGCATCTAAGATATTTACACTGCTTGAAAGTAGTAATCTACAGCAGCCTTCCCCAACATGGTGCCTTCCAGATGTGTTGGAGGGCACATTTGGAGGACACCAGGTTGGGGAAGGATGCTATAGAGTGAGACTAATTAACCACTTACATTTAGACTACGTTTGGTAAGCCATTATTCAGTGATATACTGGATTTGTCTTTTCCTCCACAGCTACCAATTACACAAGAAGAATCCTGATGGATCAGAGTAAAGGTCCATCTAATTCACCATCTTAAGAGCTTCTCACAGTAGCCAACCAGTGCTGATATAATAGCTCAGCGAGGTAGCTCGCCATTTGGCCTCATGGATCCAGATCCATAGACCTAATTTTTGTTGCCTTGCAACTTTGGAACAGCTTGCCTGCCTGGGTATCACTTTATCCTTGATCAGAGCTTGACGTTGGGACCTAACTTAAAAAGCTACTATGGATTCTGTGTGATCAGGACTCAGAGCACCAACATAGAAGTATTGTGGAACAGGAACACCTGTAATTGGTAGATGGTATAAACCCTCTAGCTTTTAATGTTACCTTAATGAAATAGGGTGGGATACAAATGTTTTAAATAAAATAAAATAAATAGATAGATAGATAGATAGATAGACCATACCCGATTGTCAATAATGGAGGCAGGCGTTCTACCTTTGCCTGGTTAACTAAGCAGTGCATTCGGCCTTCTGCCTTTGCTGAGTTAATTGTGCAGTGCATCCTCCTTTCTGCACTTCAGTTTCCAGCTTCTCCAGCTTGTTGCCCAGGCTTCTGATCTTTTGGGATCCTGATTGGAAAAGTACACCCTCCAGCTCTTGACCTGTCTGTGCCATGCCCATAACTCTGTCCTAGCCTTGGCAGTCTCCTTCCCAGATCACATGGCTGGCAGGTAGGAGAGACTGACTTGGTATTCCATACATGTCCACAGGTGCCTCATCACATTCTTTTTCATCCCTAAAATGTTTGTGTGTGTATATATTGTAATTAATGGTAATTATGATCAAGATGATTAAAAAAGAATAATAAATACTTCTCATTTTTTCAAGTTTCCCTTTAACACTGGACTGCTCCATGGATTGAGAGCAGTGTGCTTGCCTTCTAGCACCACCTTCCCACCATTGGCACAGCTTTGGAAGCAGTGGCCCCACCGGTCTCCCTGTTTAATTCCCCTCTCCTCTTTGTATTTCTGGATGCAGCAGCCAAAGCCTGCGAGGCAGATTCAGACAAATCCTGACATCTTGTAAATGCTCCTTGAAAGGCTGTATGTGAGGCACTGAAAAAGATAATGAACTTGATCCTGCCCTCCTTAGAGTCTTGACTATAATTAACTGAACTGCTTCTTTCCTAATGCTGATTGATAGCTCAGCTGTCTTAGCCTCTTTGACGTGCTTATGTCCGGTAGTGTTTTGCAGTGTTTTTGCTCTGTGTGATAGAAGAGGTTTCTGCATTTTTCTCATTGATGGCATTTTAAAATTCAAAGCCTATACATCTCCAGTAAGAAGGTCTATTAAAATAATCTTAAATAACCCTTTCTGTGCAGCTTTTATAGTTACCACCACATTATGCCTATAGCTAAATGCCAGAAAGGTCATTGTGACTTGTGAATAGTATGGGGAGCCTTCAGGATTCTTACCAGATGAATAGTTCTGGTCCAGTGTTGCATAAACAGTTCAGATTTAAAGGAAATAGGAGTCCTTAAAGGAAAGAGGCGTTCTCGCTGAGTTGTGTTTTCAGGCTCCCTTCTATCTGACCCTCTGCAAAACTATTTCTGGAGGTAACTCTGAAATATTATCTCCAAATGCTTCAGTGGTACTCAAGCCTTCAATTAGCCTTTAAGTAGTAAACGAAACAAAATAAAATGGCATGACAATTGCTTGTGATGAGTGATGTCACAGGCACTCTCCAATAGATGCCTATGGCACTTATACAACCACTTTTCAGATGGCATGTGTATTAATCTGGAGGTCTGATTTACTCAGGGCCCAGTCAAAATAGATTCTTTGGTTTACCAAGTTGAAACTAGGCACTTGTGAAAGGAATGCCAGTGTATTGATATAAAATGTTTGCAGAATAAAAGTACAAAAAAAGCTCACTCATATCTTCAGCCGATGAAGCTGGCACCTTTGTCACAGCTGAGTATACGCTGGGGTCCCCATCAACAGCGTATGAGACGTTGTTCCCAGGACCAAAGTTCTCCAGGCTGGTTGTGCACATTTTCCCCCATGGAGTGAGACCAAATTGGTTGGGCCTTAACCCCATCCTTTATACCCTTTTCCAATATTCTAGGACATGCTTAAATTACCTTCTCTATGACTAAGAGGTCCCAATGTTCCAACATGGGGTGGGTGTGGGGAAGAAACCCTCTTCATCTCCTCAGTGAGATAAAATATCATGCCCTTATCTGCTTAGAAAAGTAAAGCAAACAGATGGAAATTCGGCAGCTGCGTAACTGTCAACATGAGAGTTACAGCCATATCGGTGTAAGACAACTGACAATTGTTAACATATGGATTGGTTCCTGCTTGATACCAGACTCCCACCGTGAGAAGCCTACAGAAGTTGTGCATATATGTGGGGCCTACTCGAAGAAACAAAAAACTGCCCTTTATTATACATTAATAATAGCATGGCTGTGGAAACTCACTAGACTCCTTGCCAAGTCTTCTGGTGTCAAACCCGCTACAGCACACTCTGTTGCAGTTGATGCACTAGTTGGGGGAAGGGAACAGCTATATTCTTTTGATAATAGAACAGTGCGATTTTGTGTGCGAAGAATATGTGTTATCCGTGCAACAGAAATATGACCTTCAAGAGAGATGTTTAGTTGGTGTCTCATGTAACAAATGAGTAAGAGCTGTGCATGTATTGTGTGAAAAAATGACTGTTTGGAAAGGACATTAGATGAAGATGTGCATCTAAGCAGGAGCGAGTAGCACATGGGATCTATTCGTGCACAGAAAGAGGTGGCAGGTAGCTAGGATAGAAGCTATCAGAGGAGTGATAGGTGTGTACTTGCACCACTCTTCCCCAAGCAAACATCCTTGTGGGCAGGGACCCCTCCCCACCCCTTTACTACACATATCATATCATTTGGGTAACACTCCCACAGAAAATGTTGTAATACAATCTCTGGTGGAGGGAACAATGCTGTGGCCCCTAGACAGCATCTGAGGGGCCATAGGATATTTAGGATTACCCGATCTGAAGTCAGAGACAGTGCTCTGACCTTGGAGTGGGGAATTGGAGCTCTGACCCCACCCCGTATAGCTGGCATGGAACGAACTGCGCTGGCTGCGCTCTGAGGTCAGGAATTCAACCACAGAGAAAGGGGGAAGGGGACGTTTCAGTAAGTGGGGAGGAGACTGGAGAGCCCACGATACGAGCTATCCTGAAGCCTCTCTGGCCTCCTTCCCTCCCGAGGGATGAAGCACCACAGCTAGATGGGCAAAAAATCCCATCTAGTGACAAATGGAGGGCAGGAGGACAGGGAAGCAAAGATTGTCTCTGCCACCCTGCATTGGATGATCAGAAGCCTCTGAGTTCAGGGCCTTACAGTAATTGAGGTCACATCTCATAGGATTGCGCCCGAAGGGACTGATAGTTAGCTGGGTCCTCAGTAAAATAAAGTAAAAATTCTATAGTGTTGTTTTCCAGTCATTTGAAATATAATCTATAACATTTATTTAAGAAAGTAAATAGAAAGAAACACATGTTTAGTGGATGGTTATAGAAATATCCTCATGGTTTATAGTGAGCAAGTTAGGACAATGAACATTGGGCCAAGAGCAGGTCACTTTACGAGTTCAGCTGCTTTGACACAGTTTCTGGGTTTAGGGGTAGAGAATGAAACAGACTTTGAAGTGTAAAATGAAAACAAGTTCATGTAGCAAGCATTCTGCTGAGTAAATAATCCAGAAAGGCCTGAAGCAGTAAAGGTAGCTACACTAATCATGCCAGTTATTTCGATAGCCACATGTAATCACTATCATATAAACAGCACACTAGTCTAGCAACTAGCTTGTTTTGTAATTTACCTTCTTACCTTGACTTTGTGTTCAAAGGAGGAATGAACTTTTTCTTGATTCCCCCCCCACATATTTTGCTAACACTTCAGTGAATTTCTTAAGCCTATGAAAGTGCTTAGTTGTGTCTAACAAAGGCCATGGCAACTAAGGGTACTATTGAGAGCTGCCTCCCTAATCTTCAGACTGCACTTGAAAGTACACATGGAATCCAGTATTAAGGAGGGCAGATTTTACATATCAATTTTCCCATTTTATGATGGCTTAGTAGTGTCTTAGGCTTAGAGATGAATTCAGAATGCTTAATGAAACACAGTGGTTCTCTGAGCTTATTTGAGCAAATTAAGTCACAGAGAAGAGAATGCTGTTTTAGTCAGATAGATCTGTTGGGTTTGCATCCTTTGGCTGGGATCACTGCTTTCCCTTCTTTCAAATGCTTATTCAGTTCAAGTGAAGAAAATGCTGGAAATAGATATATGTTGAAAGGTATAGCGCCCCTCAGTTTACAAGCAATATGAAGAGGAGCTTGAACCATTCCTGTCTATATGGTTCTGTCACATTAAGCTAGGTACAGCACTTCCAGATAGACGATGCCTAGTGCCACTGCTCAAAAGACATTGTCCATCTATTCCATCTCCTTGATGGATTTTCTGCACCAAGAAAAAGACAGAAGATAGGGTGATAAAACATGGGAGGGTTGCAAATTGAAGAGGATGTGGGTCTGGGTCCAACAAGCCTGGAAAGTTGTTGAATGAACAGTGCATGTTAGCCATGCTTTGATGTAGTTTGATTATGAAGCTTAATGGTTGAAAGAAGGCTAGGACATGGCTTACATACTATAATGAATGATTACTGTTTTTTTCCCAGGCCTTCTGTATGGGAACAGAGGATTGTATATTGTAGTCAACTGATTTATAAGTCTCAGATATCCTAACAGTTGCCTGTTTTGTTATGATGATTGTTGGCTCCTACATGATACCATTGCACGTTGTATAATGGAATGAACTGTTCTAAGCAGTTAAGATGATAGATTTCTTGGAAGAGCAAGCACAATGAATTAAATACAGTGGAGCAGACTGCCAAAGTTTTCTTTATGTATATTGTAGGTTTCGCCTTGCTAAACATTTTGCAGTCAATCTAGAGCTCATACCTAGTTGCAGGGTGGTCCCTGCAAATTGGCAAATAAGCCATTTGTTATATGATGAACAGTGTTAGTAGACTGAGATGGTAGAACTTCAGACTGTATTGCTTTGGAGTGCAGCGGGAGGTGTGTGCCATGTTTTAATGTGCAGCCACATAGAAGGCTCCTGCATGTAGCAAGTTAGCACATCAGGAAAGAGGCTATGTTGAACCTTTCTTCGTGATATGATAGCTAGTTTATCACATGGGAGATTTTTAACATGGGAGAAAGTGTTTTTTCCTGAATTCCAGAACACACAACCTGGTAACATATAATGTAATGGGTAGAATTCTGCTGAGGTCTTATGTCCATGGTGTGGGAGCTTTGCTGCTATATCGCTGCATTATTAATTACCTGATTAATTAATTTATTCATTATTTATTTATTACATTTCTATACCGCCCAATAGCTGAAGCTCCCTGGGCAGTTCACAGCAATCTGCATCCTCGTTGTACAGACCCATCCTCAAACTGAATCCTTGGCTGTGGTCCTGGACCGTAGCTAATTCTCCGCAGATTGGGGCTCCTACGGATCTGGCCCAACTTTCTGTGCCACTTTGCTCTCAATGCTTCTGGAACTTGTACTTCTCCTCCAGGCTGATCAGCAGCCTATAGCCACAGGCCAGGGCCATAGCTCAGTGGAAAAGAAACTGCTTTGCATACAAAAGGTCCCAGGTTCAATCCCTGGCACCTCCAGCTGTAGGGATGGGAAGGGCTTCTGATAAAAACTCAGAAAAGCCACTGGCAGTCAGTATAAACCATACTGACCTAGATGGGCCATTGGTAGGCATGGCGGAGAATTCCGCCATGGATCTCGGTGAGGCCGAATGTCAGTGCATTCAGCCCCCCAAAATCCGTGGTGGAACGAAGCCCCCCCACCCTGCGAAATGGGCCTGGAACAGAGCACCTACCTGCTGCCGTCTGCGCTGCATAGCAAATGGAGGCCATTTCCGTGGCCGCCATTTGCTTCGTCCATATAGCCGTGATAGGCTACGTAAATACTTATGTAGCATATCATGGCAAAACTAAGGGAACGCAAATGGCGGCGGCTACGGTGGCCGCCATTTGCATTCCTTTTTTTTCCTGCTGTGATAGGCTACGTAAATATTTACGTAGCCTCTCATGGAAAAACAGAGGGGCGCAAATGGCGTCCACTACGCCATTTGTGCCCCTCTGTCTTGCCGTGAGAGGCTACGTAAATATTTATGTAGCCTATCATGGTGGGAAAAAAAGGGAATGCAAATGGCGGCCGCCGTAGCCACCGCCATTTGCGTTCCTTTAGTTTTGCTGTGATAGGCTATGTAAATACTTACGTAGCCTATCACGGCTATATGGACGAAGCGAATGGTGGCCACAGAAGCGGCCTCCATTCGCTATGCAGCGCGGACGGCAGCAGTTAGGTGCTCCATTCCAGGCCCATTTCATGGGGTGGGGGGGCTTCATTCCACCACGGATTTCGGGGGGCCGAATGCACTGGCATTCGGCCTCACCGAGATCCATGGCGGAATTCTCCGCCATGCCTACTCTTTTGTTCCTATGTTCAGTGAAGACAGGTGGTGCCTGTACATTTCTTGACAGAGACCTGAACATTCCGGTGTAAGGCATCAAGTATACATTACTCCAATCTGGATTGCGGCCCTAACATAATGGGTAGGGAAAGCTTTAACCCTTTCCCACTCGATGCAGTCCCAATCTGGATAATGGGTGGCTGTGCCTGCAATATATATTGCCAAATAGTGATCCATTTGCTTTAGTGGAGCACTGTTTAGTGTCATGTTTCCCTTGGCCCCCCTTTTCCTTATGCACTCACACACACAAATAGAGAGGCTTCAGTCTCAGCCTTTAATTCATTATTAACAGATTCATTACAGATGCAAATCCTCGAAGACTCTCAGGCTACAAAGGAATGCCTCCAGGGGATTCAAATGGGAACACCGAAGTTGCCTGCACTTTGAAGTGAGGATTGCTGGCTAGACGAACTTAGGGAAGGATGTCCTGTCCTTCCAGTGATGCTTCTCTACAGTCGCCTCTCATGCATCGCTAACCGGGTCGACCGTCTGAGCTCCGCCCCTGACGTTTCCCTCTTAGCTCTGCACCACAGTCTAGCATCTGTTAGGTCATAGCCCCTACTCTCCTCCTCCTTGTCAACCTCCTGGCTTCTCACAGAGGGGGGCAAGGGGCAGGGGCTTCAGGCCTGGCCATCTGGGAGTTAGTAACCTGAGAAGCATGCCTACCCATATCTGAACTGGCTTGGGAAAATGCATCCCCCGGTTCTGGCTGTTCCTCTTCTGAATCTGAGCTGCTAACTATCTCCCTGCACTCAGAATCAATCCTGACATCTAGCAAGATAAATTGCAGGTGAGTCGCCCCCCGTATGGATCAAGACTGAAGTGTGTGTGCAGGAGGCTAAAGTCTAAAAATCCCTGATCTGGATTGGGACCCCTGTGCTTACTCTAGAGTAAACAAAAGTAGGTGCTAGCTATGTCTTTAATGCAGCATGTGCTTTAATCCCAAGATACAGGGACTTGCAAAGCTTTTGATGACAGAGCAGAAAAGATATTGATAGACAGGTTCATAGCTTCAACAGGACAGGGATAATGCTGTGTTATGCTTTACTCGTGACATTTTGTAGTCATCTTATTTGTATGCTGTTGGTGTGGCGGGGGAGAGAGAGGATGCCTAATGATAGAGAGAATAGTTTTAAATCAAAACTGGCAAGGCTCACATGAGTAATTCAGTTATTTACTAAAGCACTGAAGTAGATGCATTTTCCCAGCCTCAAATATTATGCATTTGGCTTTTTACACTGTTACAGTATAAATTTAGATGTTAGAGCAAAGTGATGATAAATACTTAAAACACAGGAGGCTTTTAATGGGTTGCATTCAAGTTTTTAGAATACCCAAAGGTGAAACATAAAAACAATCCTTTCTTACTGGGAATCTCCTATTACATGTTTTCCCTTGCATTTCTATATTGTCCCAGAAACAGGAAAGTAATCAACAAAATATGACGATTGGAGGAGAATGGAAATATGCTTTAGGATGCTTTTTATAGTCTTCGGTGTAATCCTACACACTTCTACTCAAAAAGTAAATCTTAATGAGTTCAAAGGGGCTTACTTCCAGGTAAATGGGTATAGAATTGCAGCCTAAGAATTACAATCAGTAGAATAACTTGAGGATAAATTGGGAGGGAGATTCAAAATTATCAGTAGCTGAGGCTGGAATTCAGTGACATAGTAGGTCATACGGTCTTAACGCCAAAGGCAAATATAATGGGGAAAAAATGAATGGCCTCATTTAATTATGATCAATAACGGCTTTAAAGTGATCTCTTCATGTCAGGCAATGGGCTGAACTTTTCTGTGTACTAAAAGCCTCCATTTAAACTGTACTCACATTTTGCTAATACATCTCCTATGTTAATAGCAGTATACTCTTTTTTTAAGAACTTGAATGTCTGTAGCATCCTCCCATATTCCATCTTTAAAGTCTGTAACTAAATGTAGACTCCATGGCTTGAACGTCAGCCACTGCCCCCTCACACTTTTTATTTGCTTACCATCTGCCTGTTGAAGAGTTCTGGAGAACTCGAAAGCATGCACACTATTTTGTGACCTTGAGTTGGCTTAATAAAGGCATTTCCCTAATATAGGCTGTTCTTTTGGCATGGTTGGTCAGAATCTACTTAGGTCTACATCTTCAAAAGCAGAAAAGAATTTTGAGAGCCTTGTTTTGCAATGACCAGAATGGTCTAATTTTTCAGGATAAATACTTGATCCTTCAAATTCTCAGTCAACAACTGAGGGTCACTTTACATAGGGGTAATGTGGGTCACGTTCCAGAATGCCACCTTCGAAAGTGGCTTTCCAACAAGCTGTTTTGCCATAGCAAAGGATGTCTTCCTGCCCGTTATGCTTTTGCATTGGCATTTGGTGGCCAGGCAACACCCCTCAAGGGTGACTTGATGGGATACATGTAGCTTCCAGTCCTGTGTTTTACCCCTAATGCTACCAGGGGCATTTGTAGATATGAATCAGCACTCCAGAGGAGGTGCTTAGCCCTGCCATCAGACTCTCTCTCATGAAGTTTTAAATGTCTTTTTTCCCTCAGCTGGGCTGAAAACCAGGGAATATGTTTCCTCCAATCCGGGGGGAAATGGCTGGAGTAGGGGATTTTCAGCGAGAAATTGATCTACAAGCCTCGGAGAGACTAAGTGTTCTCCACCAACCCCCTTTTGCAAGTGGACTCATCTGTGCATGCTGTTAATCTCAGTAAATGTAAAGCTTGTCATACTAGTTCTGCTCTCACTGAGGGCCAAAATGGACATTACTTTAAATTTGTATCTAGCAGCCATGTCTTCCTTTCATTTCATTCTAGAGTAGGTGCAGGGGACCCAATCTGGATCTTAAATTCCTCCCCCCCCCATTCTTCTCACTGGGGACCCAATCCAGACTGTCCTCCATGTCTACTTTAGGAGGGGCGGCTTAGCGGTAGAGCACCTGCTTTGTATGTAGAAGGTCCCAGGTTTGGTCCCCGGCATCTTCGGGTAGGACTAGGAAAGAATTCTGCCTGAAGACCTGGAGAGCCGCTGCCAGTCAGTGCTGACAGTACTGGGCTAGATGGATCAATAGTCTGACTTGCTATAAGGCAGCTTCCTATGTTCCTACTCTAGAGTAAATTTTTAAAAAGGATGTAGCTGCTAAATATGGATCTTTTGGCCTTTACTTGTGTCTGTCAACAACCCTGCATTAAGTCCAAACAGGGTACATAAACTCAGGTAAGGGTGATGGAGTCATGTGCACTCTGGCCCCACCTCTTATGTCCCGATATGTGCTAGCCCTGCCCCGTCAGTCCCCTTCGGCCTCATGTTGGGCAGAAAGATATGAAGAGGGGTTCTACTCACGTTCACTTCAATGCAAGTAGAATTTTGTGCTATCAGGGACTCTGTGTTCAAGTGGATGCAAGTAGAACCACTCCAAAGACCTCCCTGCTCAACTTTGGAAGGTAGGGGACTGAGGGGGCATGGCCTTACGTAGTTTATGTAAGCTATTCTGATGTAGGGTCAGATCTTTTTCTAGCCACGTGGGAGTAGCTTCACCACTGGACAATGCAGTGTGTGTGTGTGTGTGTGTGTGTGTGTGAAAGAAATAACAATGTGAGTGGTGCCTATGATGCCTATCCCCATAGAAGCAAGAGGTTTTTTACCAGCCCACTGTTACCACTTGAGGAATTTTATTCATTCATTCGTTCGTTCGTTTATTTATTTATTTATTTATAATATTTCTTGGCTGCCTTTCAGAGCAGAAGCCCTCCCAAGGCGGCTTACAACAATAAAATACATTGTTGTTGTTTATTTGTTCAGTCGCTTCCGACTCTTTGTGACTTCATGGACCAGCCCACGCCAGAGCTTCCAGTCGGCTGTCATGACCCCCAGCTCCCCCAAGGTCGAGTTTGTCAGCTCCAGAATATCATCCTTCCATCTTGCCCTTAGTCGGCCCCTCTTCCTTTTGCCTTCCACTTTCCCTAGCATCAGCATCTTCTCCAGGGTATTGTCAGGAGTGCCCTAGCAGCCTCTTTCTGTAGACTCCAATTGCCAACTCAAGACACAGTCGAAAGGATTCTTTTCAAGGCTTTAATCTTTTTACAGCTCAGTGACTCTTTCAGATGCTAATCACCAGCAACTAAGCAAGGAACAGCAGAGTAGCCTATGCTCCGAGTAGGCAGTTGATCCCCGTTTGAAAGAGAGTCACTTGAAGACCCTGAACTTATGGGCTAGGGAGAGATCCTACCTCTTTCCCTTGGGTCCATGGGAGGCGGCCGTTGCTTGTGCGCCAAACGGGCGCTACACCTCCTTTTCGCGCCCTCCATCGCTCGTCGCTCCCTGCGTCTGCGTCAAGCGTCAGGCAAGCCCCCCTCCCACACTTTCTCACTGCTAGGATCACTATCTATCTCAGGAATGCCGGCAGGAGGAATCTCTGCTAGCTGCTGTGCCTGTGAGGGATGAGCTGGCTCCTCTCCCATGGATTGCTGATCCTCCTCAGAATCAGAACTGCTCTGGGGTTCTATCGGCTCAGTTTCCACCCTGACAGATATCCCGTCATTTCATTATGTGGCCAAGGTACTTCAGTTTTGCCTTTGATACCATTCCCTCAAGTGAGCAGTCTGGCTTTATTTCCTGGAGTATGGACTGGTCTGATCTTCTTGCAGTCCAAGGCACTCTCAGAATTTTCCTCCAACACCACAGTTCAAAAGCATCTATCTTCCTTCGCTCAGCCTTCCTTATGGTCCAGCTCTCGCAGCCATAGGTTACTATGGGGAATACCACTGTTTTAACTCTGCGGACCTTGGTTGTCAGTGTGATGTCTCTGCTCTTCACTATTTTATCAAGATTTGTCATTCCAAGAAGTAAACATCTTCTGATTTCCTGGCTGCAGTCAGCATCTGCAGTAATCTTTGCGCCTAGAAATACAAGGTCTGTCACTGCCTCCACGTTTTCTCCCTATATTTGCCAGTTATCAATCAAGCTGGTTGCCATAATCTTGGGTTTTTTGAGGTTTAACTGCAACCCAGCTTTTGCACTTTCTTCTTTCACCTTCATTATAAGGTTCCTCAGCTCCTCCTCGCTTTCAGCCATCAAAGTGGTATCATCTGCATATCTGAGATTGTTAATGTTTCTTCCAGCGATTTTAACTCCAGCCTTGGCTTCATCAAGCCCAGCATGTCACATGATGTGTTCTGTGTACAGGTTGAATAGGTAGGGTGAGAGTATACAACCCTGCTGTACTCCTTTCCCAATCTTAAACCAGTCTGTTGTTCCGTGGTTCTTAACGTTGCTACTTGGAATAAAATACATAAAAACAATTAAAATATTAAAAGTGATAAAAATGTAAAAATAATCAAAACAATAAAAGCCAACAACAAACAATTACAACCAACAATAAAACCAACAATGATGTCAACAGCAGCAACAGTAGCTGTCATATCAGTAGAAGGCCAAGGTAAAATAATAGTTTTCAAGGCCTTCTTAAAAGACTGCAGTGAGGGAGCATGGCGGACCTCCGATGGCAGCTTGTTCCAAAGATGTGGGGCCACTGCAGAGAAGGCCTTCTCACGTGTGTTCACCCACCTGACTGCTCTCACAGGTAGGCAAATGAGAAGGGCCTCTCTCTCTGATCTTAAAGTGTGGGCAGGCTGATATGGGTGTTACTCTGCATCCTCAAAGCAACTTTGTGTTTAATTTTCCTTTTAAATGCCAGTAACGCATTTTATCTTTCCCATAAAGCCAAGTAAATAGGATTGACAAGGGCTTCTCCTTTCTTTTTCCCTCAAGTCCAATGTTCCCATTGTCCTAACAGCTCACTCCTTTCCATGATCTAACTGCTTCCAGCTCACTGTAAGCTGCTGCAAGATTTCCTTGTTCTTTTTGCTGCAACAGGCTAACATGCCTGACCCTCTGAAATAACTGCTTCCATTATCCCGCTCATCAGCTCTGTTTCAGGAAGTAAGCCCAGCCCCAACCATAGTGAATTTCTGTCGTCATACCCAGTCAAATAAGTATGTTTGCCTTCCTTCTTATTTGATAATAACCAACATATCACATTGATAATAATCATTGTTAAGAATGGATAGAGCTTTAATAGAGTAAAGCTTTTTGAGGGTTATTGGGATAGTCATGTATACCACAGCACCTGGAGGTGGATGAGTTGGGCCGTTTTTCAGCCTGGCAGCTCAAGTCCAGGAGTTGCTCTGCCTAACTGGGAAAGTGATAACAGCCGTGCCTGGTGGGAAGATGCAGCCTCCTTGGGAGGGTGGGGTGGGATGACCTGAGACTGAATTTGGATTGGGTGCTCCAAATCTGCCCGGAGTTGCTAGGGCTAGACAATAAAAAGAGCGCAAAGGAAGTGGCGGGGTTCTCTTCTGGCCCTGACGGTACTAGGGTGTGCTGCTGGTCGACAGCTGTCCTGAGAGGCCCGTACTTTGGTATGTATGGGGTAGACTAGCTAGTTTTATTGTGTTACTCTTGGGAGTGTGCGCCTTGAGGTTTGGCGTTTTTGGTTTTGTTTAGTTTTGTACTTGTTTGTCCTTGCTTGTAATTTCCTGTACAACCTACCATCTCTCCCTTAGTCCTTTCCCTTAGCCCTTTCCCTTTTCAATAAACTTTTATCCAACTTTCAGTTGGTGTGGTCTATCTGAATAACTTCAGTGCTAAATACACTGCCTATTGGCCTGGGTGAGAGCTACTGGGTTACTTTCGGGAAATTTGGGGCCGAGTTAGGCCTGTCCTACCTTGCAGGGTTGTTGGGGTGAAACCAACAATCCTTCACAATCATCTTATTTGATAATAACCAACATATCACATCAAGTTTTATTCAAGTACATTGTACTTGAATAAAACTCGACAATCCTCCATTTTTCCACAGTGCCGGTCTTGTTGCTTGTTGGTGTGCGCCACAGGTACTCGGATCCCACACTGTGTGTGTGTGTGTGTGTGTGTGCTTTGTACCTAAGCAATCCAATAAGGCTTTGGATTTTGCTGATCTCTACTTCAACTGATCTTACAGTGGACATTTCTACACTGAAGTATGTCAAAGTTATATCAAACCATTTCTGAATCTCTCTCAATTGCATGTGCGTTGTCGTACTGAAACAACACTAGTTTCTGAGCATCGAATATAACCACAAATTTGCGCTGCTTGTGTGACGATAAAGGAAAGGGGCTTTTTTTATCCTCATGCTGTTGGAATTTGAAACACGCACAAGGGATCACATAAGCTGCTGTAATAGACAGAACAGGAAGCTGAAATAATGAGTTGAGTAGAATTAGGTTGATATGAAAATAGTTGCAGATGAAAGAGTGCTATCACTTTCATGGGAACCCATATTAAAAGTTGTATCATGAGCTCTTCACTAATGTGTGAATTTAAAAAACTAAACAAATGACATGGTTAATCAAATTTCAAGCTTCAGGGAGTAAGTTGATTACCATGGGGGACAAGCTTTTAGTCTCTTTGGGAAGTGGGGCTCAGTTTGCTAAGTACATTATGCTGTTTTTATATTTTCAGATACACGAAGTGCTGAACTTTGTGTCAGTGAGGCTGCAGTTCTATTCACATTTACCTGGGAGTAAGTCTCATTTAACTTACTGGGACTGACTTCTGTGCAAACATGCACAGGTTTGTGCTGTAAGTCTGCTTAGCAGATCAGATGTAGTGCAGTGATGCAGCTTTTAATTTCTATGCATATTTGCTCAGATTAGAATCAAACAGTATTTCCTGAGGGATTTTGAGGGGATGCATTTGCATATAAGGGCACTGAGGAAAAGAGAAAACCATAAGAGTGTTTTATATAAAACTGAATTAAAATCTGTTTATTGCCATTCATGACCAGATTGAAAAAGCAAGGTATACAAGGCATATTTACAAAAACATATAGAGCAACAAAGTATGTATTCAAAGACATATAGAAGAGTGTATCATCCATGCTGAGCAAATAAAAAACAACCTGAGCTCTCAACTTAACTGCAACAGAAAAAAAACTTAGCAACTTTTCCAGTAAATACAGGAATGGTGTCGGCTAAACAGTAAGGTAAATAAAACAGATTGTCTCTGCCAGGAAACTTAGATAATAAAGGTGCAATCAGTTCTCTATTAATATCCTGATAGAAATTGTAATATAATAAAATATGCATTGCAGTCTCTAAATTCCCTGAACTGCAGGGACAACAAGCTTGCAACGAAGAATGCTTGTTGAATCTACTCCCTAGCATGGCAGATGGCAGAGCATTCATACAGGCCAGTATAAATGCAATGCAAGGCTTATAAACATAAAACGTTTTTAGATAGCCCCTTTGCTCCCAATTGGGAACTGAATGCCAAAAATAGGAGAACAAAATTTAGCTGCAAAGGTATCAAATTTCGCTGTTCAGTATTGTAAAATCTTAACAAAAGAACTTGCTTTTCTCTTTCCTTGCCCAAAGAAAAAAGTTCAAATGGGGAAATACCCATTTGCATTATTTTACACTCATAAAACTGAGGATAAGGTGATTCTATCCATGTGTTCAACAAGATGGACTTCCTTCCACAGTGAAGACAAATTCACTGGTCATAATTTATAACAACTTATCCAGAGAAACATGAGATTTTGATTCATGGCTAAAATTCCATATTCTTAAAGTTACTTTTAGCCAAACTCACTCATTTTCTTTTGGCCTTCATTGTACAGAAGATAATTTTGAAATGTCAGCTGCCTCTTGGCATCTTCTTTTATCAAAATATAATTTATCATTGAACTGAAGGTTCAGAATAGATAGAGACTAGACATTTCAACTTAAAGCACCCAATAGGTGCCTGTTCAAAATATCTGACAATAATTTCCCCCCGTAGCAAATTGCATTTACCCAAGTAAATGTCAAAGAAGGCAAGTTTGCTTTTGTATTTGCCTAATGCAAAGGCAGACAATTTCCATGCCCAGTTTCTCTGACTCGCTGTAAGGCTCCAGCATGATAGAATCAGAGAAGCTGGCAGCAGGCCTGGGAACCTTGCCCTCTCTATCAATAGGACAGTTTGGAGATGGAGGAAATTACTGACCCAAACCTTGCTGCGCCGTGGTGCCACCCTGATGAGAGAGACTATCTGGTCAGCCCAGAGAAGTCAGGTGACCTGGTGATCTTATGTAAGAACTGGCCTAGGCTTGGTTTCCAAATCTGAGTGACTTGTCCCTAGAGTAGCTGTTCAATTTCTGTGCTGTGTCTTGTCCCGCCTGACCAGTATTGCCTTCTGGAACCTGACCATCTGTCTGTGTTGGACTACATTGGCCCATCTGATCTTTCTCTGACTGTCCCAGAACTTGACCATCAGCCTGTCTTGGACCACATTGTTAAACTCTAGCTATTCAACCTTCTGGTTGGTGCTTTTGGACTTGACTTGTGCCTGCCCTGGGCCACACCATTTGCCTCTACGCCTGCTGAGCCACTAACCCCGCTGATCCTTGATACATCTACACACTTTACACGCATAGTAAAGAAGGCCCTTTGGGAGGCTCAAAACAGGAAGATTTTGAAAATGAAATAGATATGGAAAGTGAGATTCACAGATTCTTGTTTGTGTGCATGTTAGTTGTCTTATTGGATCTCATTATGTGGATGCATTTGATGAAACAGATTCCAGCCAACAAAAGCTTATGCCATAATACATTTGTTAGTCTTTAAGACGCCACAATACCCTGTTGTTTTTTTGTTGCAACAGGCTAACATGGCTACCACTCTGAAAATTGTTACAATGATTTAAATTACTTAGTGGTCATCAGTCACTTTGATCAGGTAATAGTGTGGCAAGATGTTCCATTAGGTTATTAACTTATCAGAAAATTTTAAAAGGAGGAGAGAGGTGAGGAGAGAAAACTTGATAGCATCTGTCTTTGGCAGCATCCTGATTGCATTAGATTGACGAAACTATTGTAAATAAAGCTGGTGAGGAAAGCAGTAAATCTGTTTGATAATCATTCTCACAACCTTAAAACAACCAGGATTCACCCTGCATGTGTAGGGGAGAGAAAGTACATCTTCCCTTCCTACCTATCTGGCTTGCTTCCAACACTGTTGGATGTCCACATAAGGGCATAAGATTTGGAAAGGCATATATGTACAGGCCCAGATCATATGGTGGTTATCCCATATACAATCCAGAAACTGACCATGCACATTGGATTTTACATGAGCTCTGTTCAAAATGTTATGTTCACTTGTGGTAATCTGGTGACATCTTATGCTGGACCGGGACAGTGCATTAGACTGCACCTCCTCTTTCTGCCCAATGTGTGTAGGAAAGTGATCCATGTAATGTTATTTTCTGATGGGGCCTCCTAACTTCACCCTGTGGTTGAAATGGTTTGAAGAACCATTTGCAGCATTCCAAGTGTCAGGTTTCCTGATTCCCCCAGCACACACGCTCAGGCAATCTGACTCTGGAGACCCAAATCAGTGAGATTTCTTTATTGCAGGAAATTCCACAGCAAAAGCTTAATGTTTCAGTAAAGTTCAGTAAAATCAAGCAGCTATAGCTTTGTGCAAGTTCTATTTCTGCTTATTTATTTATTTATTTATTTGATTTATATACTGCTTATCATATTTAAAAAATATCTCTAAGTGATTATAAACTGGAAGGATTGTCATAGTCAACTTCACTATGATCTACAGAAACGCTCTAGGAAAGCCCCATGGTGAACAAATGGAGATTTGGGGTATATCTTGCTCCCCTGAATGCCAATCTCCTTTTCAGCGAGAAAAGATAAATTAAGCAAATTCTGATTTGTTACACTAAGAACACAGTCTTCTTTGGCTTTTTAAAAAAACTTTATTTGGCATGAGAGGATTGCAGGGTGTCTAGTTCCATATTCCTACTGGTTTCTCACCTGAGATGTCAGTGATATTTCTCTTTATATTTTAGCACTACCACCTTGGATGTTCCAACTCTATGGAAAGTTATAGACTGAGCAGTATGTGATATCGCAGTCGACTGAGATGTGGTTGTTTTCAACTTAGATTCCTGACCAAGTTTCCATTCTAGTTCCATGGGAATTATGTCTGGAGACTTTGATTAAGATCTGTAGGAGCCATCACAGGGAGTTTTGTGATGAGGAGAGCATGCAGATGTATCCTTTGTAAAAAGTGAAGTTTTTGCTTAGAAATATCTAGGGATATGTTGTTGGCTTTTATACATATGTTATAGGAACACACAGTTATGAACTAGAGAGTCCCTCAAGGGTGCAGATGCAGAGACAGCTGTTTTAAATTTCAGTTTGATCCCAGTAGCATTGTTTCTTCCACCACAGTGAACAAACTGGGTGTTTTCTGTGTGTTTTAATATAGGTTTTGCAGTTTAGCTGGGAGCTGTTGGAAATAAATAAAACTACCTGATTGCAGATTGCCCTCATGTTCATCCCTGGATTGTGGTCCATATTTAGGACTTAAGAACTGGGCCATGTAAGAGGTGAATGAGGTGCAGCATATTCATGACTAATACAGTCCTAAAGATAGTAAACTAAAATGTATGGTAACTTTTAGGAACACATGTTACAGTGATATAGTCATACTGACATTGACGGTATCTGTTGCAGTCATATATTTTGATTTTTTAAAATTAAAAAAATATAGCCCATATGCTTTCCTTCCAGTACACCACTGGTTTATTCAATATCCTTTCTTTTAGGAGACCTGAGGTTTGGGGGAAAAATTCTCTGAGTATCAAACCGTAGTAGAACATAAGTATTTCAGAGATATATAGATCTGTGGAACGACATAAAAAGGAACACCATAGCTCTTTAAGTCCATGTAACAGAACAGTCCTAAGTCCCTGACAGGTGATTATTTGCCTCCTTGAATCTCTGTTCTTGGTGTGAACATGAGGGCCAGATTAGCTATGTGGCAGAACTGAGTGTTTAAACCTGGATATGTCCCAGCCACGTTGACAAATGGGAGTGACAGTCTGATTTTTAGCAGCAAAAAGGATCAGGCAGGCAGCAGGTTGCAGATCCATCCCTGCACCTGCAGCTAACTGTCCACATCTTACATCTTTACAGTTGTCCCTCCAGGAGCTGTTGCTCTCAGCTGAGCTCTGATACCTGAGTTCGGCTGGACAAAAAGTGTTTTGGGAGATGAGCTGCAAGGAGGTAAGAAGTGGTAAATGGTGTGAGGTTTCTGTGCTCTTTCTTTGTGTTCTCAGATTGGACTTCTTTCCACATGATTCTGGCAAGATCCAAGCTTAAGGACACAATCCTATCCAATGCAGGGCAGGAGCAGCACGGAAGGGATCATCCCCTCCGCGCTTCAGCTGCCCTGCCTTCGCAACTAGATAGCCGATTTCGGCTGTATAGCTGTGGGAAGCCGGGGGGGGGGGGGCGGACACACTGGATGATGCACAGGAAGTGTTGGAAAAGCACTTCCGCACATCCCGTCCCCAGAAATGCCCCGTTTTCGCTGCTCCACACTCTTATTTATTTATTTATTTATTTATTTCATTTATACCCCGCCTTTCTCCCTCTCGCAAGGAACTCAAGGCGGCTTACATTATCCTCCTCCTCACCGTTGTATCCTCACAACAACAACCCTGTGAGATAGGTTGGGCTGAGAGTCTGTGACTGGCCCAAAGTCACCCAGTGAGCTTCCATGGCCGAGTGGGGACTAGAACTCGGATCTCCCGACTCCCAGTCCAGCACTCTAGCCACTACACCACACTGGCTCTCTTGTGAGCGTGGAGCACGGGGCTGGTCCGTGCTGCCTATGAGGCAGCGCAGGGGGGGGGGGGTGGAGGTTGGTTCTCAGGAAACCGACCTTGGAGTGCGGCCTCCGAGGTCGGCTCCTGGGAACCGACCTATCCTATGTCTGTCTAGCTGCTTACTAGCAGCCATAGGATTGCTCCCTAAATGTATATATTTGCTATTGTAATGTCTAATTTGGCCCTAAGTCAGGCTTCTCATTCACTGCAGATCTGGTTATCATTGGTAACCAGAAATTGTCCTCTGTGCAAAGTGGCCCTAGTACTCGAAGTGGTGGCTAAAAAGGCCTGATGTGCAACAACAACACCCATTAAATCTAATAGTTCATCATTGATTGAACTATTATCAGCTACCAAACTGAGAGTGTTTGTGGAAGGGTCTATATGGTGGGGGTGTAGATCCTCAGGTCTGGGAGCCAAATTTGGCCCTCTTTGAGTCCCAGTCTGGCCCTCTGGGGTTCCCCAGGTGGCCATGCCCCCTTCTCCTGCCCCCATCCACTTGACCATAGATCATGTGTATATTTATATTGAACCACTTGGAGATCTTTAATATTAAGCAGTATATAAGTATTGTTAATAAATAAACATATACATGATTTGTTGGTTTCCCAGCTTTTCTGAAGTTTTTTTCCCATTCCAAAAGGTTGTAATGCCTCTCCTAAGGTTTAGTTACTGGCAGGAAAAGCGTTAAGCTAAAATATACTGGAGTTTTGGCTCTGCCGCTTTTGCTTTCAGGTCTACCCACCACTGGTACGCAGCCCCCAAGAACGTCTCTGAAATGCAATTCAGCCCTCAGGCTTAAAGAGGGTCAGCCCCTCTGCCAGTGGCGGCTGGTGGCTCCAATGTCAGTGTGGTAGTGAATCCATTCCAAGTTTCAGTCAGAACCAGTCCAAGGTGCAGAGCAGAGCACCTTGGATAGCTCCTTTAGGGTTTGGACTGGTTCTCATTGAAACCTGGAGCGGATTCACCACCTCACTGACATTGGAGCCACCAGCCTCAACTGCCCACTGCTTGCAGTTTTTTTTTTTATGAGATTTCCATTACAAACCCTTTTCAAGGGGCCTCTCTCTAGGTTTCTATATTTTTATTTTTTAAGGTTATGCTAAATGGTAAGCATACCTGAGTTCATACATGTATGCTTCAAACTAGCCATGCTTATTAGTTTATCTAACATATGCTATTATGGTAAATCTGATTATTTTAGCTCTATTTTTAAAAAGTACTTTAAATGTGAGCAAACCCATTTAAAGGCTTTTTAAATTTGTCTGCTATTTTTTTTTTTACTACCCGCTTTCTTTCTCCCTCTGAGCAAACAATAACTTCTTGATTAAATAGTTGATAGCTACTGTGTGTTCTGCAAATTCAATAAGAAAAGACTTCCTTCTAGATCTGAAATGTTTATCAAAATGGTTTTCTTCTTGTTAGGTGATTAGGAGCCTCTGCAGAAGAAAAGTATTTTTTTTACCAACCAGATTGTTCTTCAGAGACAGAAAGCTGAAAACCATATGAATAGTTCAACTAAAATAAAATTGAAATGCTTTTAAAAAATCCAACACTATCTGTAAACACCATTTAAAAAAGCAATTGTGTTAGTATTAACACACTTTTATTTGGGATGAAAATAAACAAGTGATTGAAAGAAGCAAGGAACTGTATAGTGAGTCTGAAAGTCTGAAGTTAGTAGTATTTTATTTTATTAAAAAAAGATCCTGCTTTTCTTTCTTAAGAAACTCAAAAAAGGCTAACATATAATTAAAACCAATTTCAGAAACGTGATGAAATAACAACAACGACGATAAAGGAGTAATAAACACAGCTTCCAAACCAACAGAAAATAAACTGAAGCCCAACCAACCCACAACAGAGTGATCAAAACATGATCAAAATTAGCAGCTGCCTGCCCCCAAAAACCTTCTGGAATAACCATGCTTTCACCTGGTAGCAGAAAGCAAATAGCAATGGCAGCACCAGCCCTGGTATGCAGCAGGATGAAGCAACCTGCTTCAGGTGGCATCAGGAGTGGGAAGCATAGACAGCAGCCCTGGCTCCAGGTTTTTGAGGGCCCTTGGCCAAGATACCCTCATTGGGCCACCCCATTAAAAAAACATGAATAAGGATGCCTTCTTGTAAAGTGTTTTCAGAATGTTCATTTATTCAAAGTGGATATTAAGGTCATACTGCTAAATGCTATTGTCTTTTATGCTTATAGCACATGTACAAACACATGCATAAACATGCACCCACAATTTCTGCACTGAGGTAATCTGCAACAAGAAAGCTTTAATTTTCAGACACATTGAAACTATGCTAATCAGGCACGTCTTTCTGCATTTCTTAATGTTTCATCATTCTTCTTTTAGATGTGGGGAGGAGCATGGAGGTAGGCATGATACTAACGCCTCACATTCTGATGACTAGAAATCCTGCTTGGTTCTTCTGTGGCTTTAGAAAATTCACCAGGTGTTGACTACTCACTTTCAAGCCTATAATTGCATCACGTGAACCAGAACAAAAAGTGTTCCCACATGCTTTGTTGTCATGGAAAATACACAACCCTGTTTGGGCATTAATTTAAGGATCTACTGATTTTTGTGTCAATACAATTGTATTCAGTTGGGTCCCACTTCTGACAGAAAGCTCTTTGATCCAATGGAAGCTGGGGAGGGAGGGTATTTTATGTGACCACCCCCCTGCTTCCTACACCACTTCCCACATTGTTCCAAAGGCTTCCCCAACCCTCTGGAGAATTGGGACGATGTGGGGGACAGGGGGAGGGGAATCACAGAAATCACCTTCTTCCCTGTTATGCTGACAAAACTTCTGCTGGGTCAAAGAGCATACTGTCAGCAGAGAGACATGAGCTGGATACGGCCCACTGTACATAACAAAATGCCCCGGTGTGCCAATGAGATTTCAAGGATAGAATCTTATCTTTCTATGAAAATTGACTTTTTACCTTCTTTTGCTTGATAGCTTGACACATTCACTATCAGATAGTGGTACATTTAGGGCTGCCATTATTGTTGGCCAATTGATTTTTGTCCTTTTGTTTTTCTTACTCCTGTCTTTCATGTCCTTGGACTCTCTTTTGCTTTATTGGATGCATTTCCTTTCTTGAAGTAAGCCTCAGCCGCTATTTGTTGTCTTCTCTTCTTCCCATAAAGTCTCCTAAAATGGTCAGCAACACAATTAAAGACTCATCCTCAGGCCCGAATAGGGGAGAATTACAGCCCAAAGAAGTTCGTATTTCTCTGATCCCTGTTTTCAAGATTTGCAGATCCACGCAATGTGGCCTAACTCTATTTTTAGCCTCTGTTTTAGAATAGTTTCTTCAGATCTTGAAAGGTTTTCATTAGGATTAAGATTGTATTCAAACTGGACTACCACAAGAGTCCCTGTGATACAAAGGTTAAATTATCTGAATGACATGAATTTATCTTGGTTTTTCACTTACTATTTTTCTAGCTGCTGTGTATTTCAAGACCTGTATATTGGTAAATTAAGAGCCAGGATTTCCCCTGATAAATGCTGTTAGACTTGCTGGAGCAGATCACCTATTAGGCATGAGAAGTGGATGCCAGAATTACTCCAAACAGTCCCCACCCCCACCCTATCTCAGACAGGTGATCAGTGTTGTCTTTCATATCCTTATGGAAGGCAATGCGGAAGGCATGTCCTTCTGGAAGGCACATATTGAGTGAGGATTGAAGGAGGCCATCTACATGCGTCCAGTCTGTGCTCGGGCTGTGTATTCCTGGTTCCTCCATCAGGATGTGTATAATATTGCAGTAATGCAATATATTTAAGAATAATGCACCATGTCATACAGAATAATTAATATGACTTACCCTAAAAACATTAATGATATACTTGTTATGGGTCAGAAGAAAGCCTGTCAGAAATGCTTGCAGTTTGAAAGAGGGTTTCCATGCAAATAAGCATTGCATCTGTTAAATGCGCTCTCCAATATCTTCAGTAAGCCTATCTGCTATTTTTGGTCTAGACTCTAGAGTTTTTTTTTATCTCCTGACAAAAGACTGTTTGCATGAAAAGTCAAGTTATTAGGAAGTGAGTGGGATATACTGAAATGGTAATTTCTGGATTTTTTTTTTTTGACATACTGAATGCCTGCATGTGTTGAACGTGAAGTTCAATTTCATCATAAAATGGTGATGTTCAAAATCTACAACAAAGTTTTGGAAATGTTTTATCTCTTTATTAAAGTTCAACATGAGTTATTTATATTTGGAGAACAGATTTCTTCCGTTTTATTGATACAAAATGTTTCAGTTCCAATTTTTATTGGTGTGGGTAATTATCAAAGGGGAAGCATTTGACAGAATTACATTGTGTTCTTAACTTCAGCTGCTGTCCTTTGTATGATGTCTAAAGCTTGCATTTAGTCCTTTCAAGTTGGCAAGCATGTTGTACATTCAATGCAGTGAAACTGGCAGTTAAATTGGCCTCTCTTTATTTAATAAACACTTTTAAAACTGGTTTAAACAATACAATACTTTATATACGTGGCCAGTCCTGGCTGCCTCTGGGTATGAATGTGGGAAAATATAACCTGTGATGCTGCCTTGTGGTGAAGCAGATTGTTTCCCTCTGTCTAGCCTCAGACATAGAGGCCTTTCCCAGTCATGCTCTCTGAATTCCCAAAAGCAATTGCGCTGGAGATCCCAGGGACTGAATTTTGGATCTCTTGCACACATAGGATGAGTGCTACCGCTAGCTATGGTCTTCTTCAGGAAGGTGTAACGAAGAACTGGGTGATCACATATTGCCAGTAACACCGCAGTTGGAAAAAGCGTTATTTCATTCACAAGAATCGGTATCACCCAAACTGGTGGTCATCCAGTTTCTACATTACTCGATGCACATCAGTCTATACCTTTTAATACATATAATATGTATATACATATTTTGTGGAGTGATATAATGTTCTGCTGATTTTTTTTAGTAGGCTCTGAATTTTAATATTAGAAAGCTCAGCATCAGTCAGGCACCTCATCAGAATGTTTTCTGTCAAAACCAAAAACTAACTAGTTTGTACAGCCAATACTGAGCTTTCCTCTGTTGCTCATGGTTTAATGGTGGGGCAAAGTTTTTGGTTTTTGGTTTGTTTGTTTTTTACATTAACCACCTGTGAATTCCTAAACATCACCTATATAGAAAAATGTGCAAAAAGTCCTTTGTATTTAATCTGAATAGTTCACTGAAGGAGAAGGTAGGTAGATACTTCATAAACATAATTAGACCAGAATGACACTTGTAGAGAAATGAAGAGTTCTTAGCTACCCACCACCTACTGTGTGAATGGGATTTTCTGAAAAGATGCCAGGAAGGAGGGGTTGTTACAACCTTTTCCCACAAAGGGCAAAGCCTTTGTTAAATTCCCAGTGAAGCCTGAGAGAAACCATTTCAGTCTGTGCCTCATTTGTCTTCCTTATATTGTACTATTGAGCTGCAGCATAATACATGTCGATTTGTGTGCTTTTACATTGAAAAATTCATTCTTCTTATGTCATTGAAGACAGATACTGTGCAGTCCCTCTAGAGCCTCACTTGGCCAAATAAATAAAAATCCAATACTCCCTTGTAAGTAGTGCTGTGGAGAGCAGCACATTCCTTTGTTTTAAGCTTTGGGGCTTTTAGCTGTTAATAGAAGATGGAGTTCTTCATGGAATATTGACCAATATTTAAAAAGTCAAGACACTTCCTAGAGAAAATGCCCAAGTCATGAACAAAAATATATGCACCATATAAGTAAAGAGAAAGTCCTAAGGTGCATATGTTATTCAGTGTTTTGCTTCTTTAGTGAGCGTGCCAAAATTCTTATTCAGTCTCTTAAAGCAGAACAGTATTTGAGCTGAGGTTTAATTGTGCTTTTGTTGCTGAAGAAAGGAGGTGCTTACACTTTAAAATATTGATAGAGATAATAAATATTTCCACCATTTCAATGATCTCCAAAATATAGGCTTGGAGAATGGCAACTTGTTTCTCTGCTCAAAAAGGTAAATTAGTTCAAGGGGAAATTCAACAGGTTATTACCAAGCCAGGAAAAACAACACCTCACTACAACATTCATGATTACAACTTTGAATCTGTTTTTGTGCCTCAGTATTCTGAGAAATTAGAGCTGATTGTAATTGCAATGCTGGTAAGCGGTTAGTCCCTGTAATTATATGAATAACTCTTTTGAACCCAGTTAATGTTCCTAAGCCATAGGTGTTAAATGAAAATATTCAAGTGTTTTTCCCCACTCTCTGTTCCACTCTTTTTAAGATAGGGCTTAAAAAATCTGTACATTACTATTTCTGCTTCATTCTGTGGTCAAAAACAATTTGGAAGAATACATTGCTTTATGTTGTTGTTCAGTTGTTAAGTCGTGTCCGACTCTTCGTCACCCCATGGACCATAGCACGCCAGGCCTTCCTGACCTCCACTCTCTCCCGGAGCATGCTCAAGTTCATATTCATTGCATCGGTGATGCTATCTAGCCATCTCATCCTCTGCTGTCCCCTTCTCCTTTTGCCTTCAATCTTTCCCAGCATCAGGGTCTTTTCCAGGGAGTTTTCTCTTCGCATTAGGTGGCCAAAATATTTGAGCTTCAGCTTCAGTATCTATCCTTCCAATGAGCAGTCAGGGTTGATTTCCTTTAGGATTGACTGATTTGACCTCCTTGCAGTCCAGGGGAGTTGTAAGAGTCTTCTCCAGCACCACAGTTCGAAAGCATCAATTCTTCAGCGCTCAGCCTTCCTTACAGTCCAGCTCTCACAGCCATACATTATATACATTATAATTATATTATTATATGCAGAGATGTACTCTGCATATAAGTTAAATAAGCAGGGCGACAATATGCAGCCTTGTCGTACTCCTTTCCCAATTTTGAACCAATCGGTTGTTCCATGTCTGGTTCTTACTGTTGCTTCTTTACCCTCATACAGGTTTCTCAGGAGACAGGTAAGGTGGTCTGGTACTCCCATCTCTTTAAGAATTTGCCAGAGTTTGTTATGATCCACACAATCAAAGGCTTTAGTGTAGTCAATGAAACAGAAATAGACGTTTTTCTGGAATTCTCTTGCTTTCTCCATGATCCAGCAAAAGTCGGCGATTTGATCTCTAGTTCCTCTGCCTCTTCGAAACCCAGCTTGTACTTCCGGTAGTTCTCGGTTCGCATACTGCTGAAGCCTAGCTTGTAGGATTTTGAGCATCACCTTGCTGGCATGTGAAATGAGCGCAATTGTACGGTAGTTTGATCACTCTTTGGCATTGCCGTTCTTTGGAATTGGAATGTAAACTGACCTTTTCCAGTCTTGTGGCCACTACTGAGTGTTCCAAATTTGTTGGCATATTGAGTGCAGCACTTTAACAGCATCATCTTTTAAGATTTTAAATAGTTCAGCTGGCATACTGTCATCTCCGCTAGCTTTGTTGTTAGTAATGCTTCCTAAGGCCCGCTTGACTTCACTCTCTAGGATGTCCGGCTCAAGTTCAGTGACCGCACTATCATGGCTATCAGGGACATTCAGATCTTTCCTGTATAGTTCTTCTGTGTATTCTTGCCACCTCTTCTTAATCTCATCTGCTTCTGTTAGGTCCCTGCCTTCTTTGTCCTTTATCATGCCCGTCTTTGCACAAAACGTTCCCTTGAGATCTCCGATTTTCTTGAAAAGATCTCTAGTCTTTCCCATTCTATGGTTTTCCTCGATTTCTTTGCATTGTTCATTTTAGAAGGCCTTCTTGTCTCTCCTTGCTGTTCTCTGGAACTCTGCATTCAGTTGGATAAATCTTCCCCTTTCTCCCTTGCTTTTCGCTTCCCTTCTTTCCTCAGCTACTTGTAAAGCCTCATCAGACAGCCACTTTGCTTTCTTGCAGTTCTTTTTCTTTGGGATGGATTTCGTTGCTGCCTCCTGAACAATGTTACGGACCTCCGTCCATAGTTGCTCAGGCACACGGTCTATCAGCTCTAATCCCTTAAATCCTCACCTCCACTGAATATTCATAAGGAATATGATTTAGGTCATACTTGAATGGTTTAGTGGTTTTCCCTACGTTCTTCAATTGAAGCCGAAATTTTGCAAGAAGCAGCTCATGATCTGAGCCACAGTCAGCTTCAGGTCTTGTTTTTACTGACTGTATAGAGCTTCTCCATCTTTGGCTGCAAAGTACATAATCAGTCTGATTTCAATATTGACCATCTGGTGATGTCCATGTGTAGATTCGCCTCTTGTGCTGTTGGAAAAGAGTGTTTGCTGTGATCAGCGTGTTCTCTTTGCAAAACTCTATTAGCCTTTGTCCTGTTTCATTTTACGTTGTACACCAAGGCCATGTTTGCCTGTTATCCCGGTGATTTCTTGACTTCCTACTTTAGCGTTCCAATCCCCTATTTTGAAAAGGACATCTTTTTTTGGTGTTAGTTCTAGAAGGTGTTGTAGGTCTTCATAGAACCGATCAACCTCAGCTTCTTTGGCATCAGTGGTTGGGGCATAGACTTGAATTACTGTGATGTTGAATGGTTTGCCTTGGATTCGTACTGAGATCATTCTATCATTTTTGAGATTGTACCCCAGTACTGCTTTTCCCGCCCTTTTATTGACTATGAGTGCTACTCCATTTCTTCTAAGGGATTCTTGCCCACAGTAGTAGATGTAATGGTCACCTGAATTAAATTTGCCCATGCCTGTCCATTTTAGTTCGCTGATTCCCAAGATGTCGATGTTCAATCTTGCCATCTCATGTTTGACCACCTCCAGTTTACCTTGATTCATTGATCTGACATTCCAGGTTCCTAAACAATATTGTTCTTTACAGTATCGGACTTTCTTTTCACCACCAGACACATCCACAGCTGTGTGTCCTTTTGGCTGTGGCCCAGCCACTTCACTCTTTCTGGCACTACTTGTAAATTTCCTCTGCTCTTCCCCAGTAGTATATTGGACACCTTCCGACCTGAGGGGCTCATCTTCCGGCGTCATCTCTTTTAGCCTTTTGATATGTTCCATGGGGTTTTCTTGGCAAGAATACTGGAGTGGGTTGCCATTTCCTTCTCCAGTGGACCACATTTTGTCAGAACTCTGCACCATGACCTGTCCGTCTTGGGTGGCCCTGCACAGCATAGCTTATGGCTTCACTGAGTTACGCAAGCCCCTTCGCCACAACAAGGCAGTGATCCATGAAGGGGATATTGCTTTATACTTAGCTACATTTTACTTGACACAGCTAAGCAAAGACTTTCTTTTTAGGATTCCTTAAAAATCAGAGGCAATATGAGTCTTTTAAAATGTATGTGTTTCCAAACAAATAGCAAGCTATAACACAAAACCAATGATTACATTTGGTTAGTCCAGGCCTTTACACTCCAAAGCTAGTTGGAGTGTAAATGAAAACATAACATACTGGGTTGTGTTGATTGGCTTGTATTTCTCTTTGGAGCTACTTCATGTGTTCACTTAAAAAAATACAATTGCATTCTATCTCTTATTAAGCACACAGATTACAAGTGAAAAGAGCTGATGTGTTCAGTGACTAGCTATTTTGCTACTATAAATTTGGAAGAATGTGTATTCCTTCATGATAAAAGTATTTAATTGCTTTCTTTAATGCTTTATTATAACATTTGACTTCTAAGGCACCATTTTCTACATTCCAGCTGTAAATAAATAGTAGTGAAGGAATGAGAATGAATGAAAGAATAAATGGTTTATTTTAACCAATATGATGCTATTGTTCTTGCTATGAATGCTTTGCTCTTCTTATTTTCAGTAGCTGCATTTGGATGTCATGGAAAACCGTGGTTTGTGAAGTCAAGCCGTTTTTTAAAAATGCCTAAACCTATGGCCTGGTTCACACATCACAACAACCCAGGTTTTTTTTTTTTTTTATAAACTCTGGGTTGTTGTGAATGCTGGTGCACACTGCCTGATTGCTCCCACTGCGGTTCCAACTCTGGCTTGTCTCTCCCTGACAAGGCAGAGTTTCAAGTCTGCACATCACAGTAAACCCAGGGATGGAGCATTCCTGAGTTGTTTAGCTGCTTCTACTTGCAGCAGGATTGATCAACAGTGTGTACCAGCATACTGCCTTATTCACAACTATCCTGGATGTAAAAAATCCCAGGGTTGCCATTCCGTGCAAACCAGGCCTATGTCTATTTACAGACTGTAGTTTGCAAGTGGCTGCTAAACCAGGATTTCAAACCACAATTTAAAAATGGTTTGCAAATCTGTTTGTGCTAAGTGTGGTTTTATTGTCTGAATTCACAAACCATCAAAATCATACTTATGACTGTTGCTGTACCTCAAAATGCGTCATGTAGACAGGAATGAATTTATGAATTCATGAAGCTGAGTGCTGAGCAGATGGAAAACAAAAGCAGACAAACAGCTCTAAACCATGGTTTGGCTGCTGTATATTTGGAAGCTCAAATCATGGTGCGCATGCTTAATTATAGTTAACACAAAGCATAGTTTGGCGAGATGTCTAAACTGAGCCAATATAATCTTAGTTTCTTCAACTGTGGATATTCTTCATGTTTTTGAATCTTCAGAAAAAGATACTGCTGAGTTCAGACATAAATGAGCGTAGCCTACTCCCAGACTCATGCAGTTTCCATCCCTCCTCCTGAGTGGTCAAGAGGGAGGACTTTGGAAGCATTTGCTTTTACATACCCTTAACTGTGGCTTCCTATGTCATCTACCCAGGGGGTCATGTTTTAACATGACATCATTTGTTTCACCATTACCTATGGTTTGAAGTTTGCCTCTTTTGAAACTAATATAGTGTTAGAATCTGCCACCTGCAAACGGAAGGGCTCCTTCCATCCAAGGGAAGCTCCTGTGGACAGTGGACAAATCGTGCTGGCAGAATGAAGATGGCAGTAATATTTGTAAATTCCCTATCTGCCTGCAGTTTCTTATGCCCCCCTCCCTCAAATCTGCTTCAGAGGATTGGGGGGACCTTCTAGAACAGTGGGGAGGTGGTAGTGGGAGAGGGTATCAGCAAAGATCACTTCCCCCCAGTTGGAACATTCTGAGCAGAACTCCACCCAGGGAATTTCTGACAGTGGAAAAGAAGCTGGATAAACCCTATGTATTGCAATTATCATCCTTTATGTAATAACCTTCCAGAATAGCTTTCCACAATCGCTATGAATATGTTGTAGTAGTTCTTATGTCCTAATTTTATCTTAAGTGAACATATGTGTTATAGAATATCCCTTTTTAAAAGCTCTGCTTACTGGCATGTACGCTGATCTGTAATCCTCCTCTGGGAGTGCTGTATTTTATCAATATTTGAAAATTTTATCCTCTCTCTCACACATTTTACAATTAGAAATAAGATATATGTGGTTATCTTTAGCCTTGGGTTGCAGCGTGTATATCTAAAGAAACACTGAATTCTGTACTTAAAATTTACTAACATTCTAAGCAAAAAGAAAATGATCCTTTTTGACTAACAATAGCACTTTGCTCCACAGGATTTATGAACGTGTTATAGATCCTCCAGAAACAAATTTGACTCCAGGAAGCAATTTGTGGCTTGGACAGCGTAACAGGAAACACGGCTTCTTTAAGGTAAGCCTGCAAAACAGAAACAAATGGTTAAAGAGCAATATGGTGATGCCTTCCTCATTTGCTTCTCCAGCACTGGCATTTCATAGTTTTAAATGCATGAGTGTCAGATATATGGAGTGAAACTTGATGAACAAGTGACTTCAGTTTGCAGTGTTCCCTGCATAACATGTTTTGGATCACCAGTGTGTAGAATGATAAATATGTGCCTTTATGTTAGAGCATGAAAACAGTCATGGGTAACATATCCTATGCCCGCCTTCACCAAACTGGTGCTCTCCAGAAGTGTTTGGTTACAACTTCCACCATCCCCAACTGGCATGGCCATACTCCAAATGTTGGAAGCCTTTGGTCTGATTTATACATACAAAAATCCCCTCTCCACCCATGGGACACAAAGCAGTCCCATGTCCACACCTGCATTCAGAAGTAACATATATGATCATAGAATCATAGAATAGTAGGGTTGGAAGGGGCCTACAAGGCCATCGAGTCCAACCCCCTGCTCAATGCAGGAATCCAAGTCAGAGCATCCCTGACAAATGGCTGTCCAGCCTCGTCTTGAAGGCCTCCAGTGTGGGAGAGCCCACCACCTCCCCAGGTAATTGGTTCCATTGCCGTATTGCTCTGACACTCAGGAAGTTTTTCCTGATGTTCAGTCGGAATCTGGCTTCCTGTAACTTGAGCCCATTATTCCGTGTCCTGCACTCTGGGATGATCAAGAAGAGATCCTGGCCTTCTTCTCTGTGACAACCTTTCAAGTACTTGAAGAGTGCTATCATATCTCCCCTCAGTCTTCTCTTCTCAAGGCTAAACATGCCCAGTTCTTTCAGTCTCTCTTCATAGGGCTTTGTTTCCAGTCCCCTGATCATCTTTGTTGCCCTCCTTTGAACCCTCTCCAGCTTGTCTGCATCCTTCTTAAAGTGTGGTGCCCAGAACTGGACACAGTACTCCAGATGAGGCCTAACCAGTGCTGAGTAGAGGGGAACTAGTACTTCCCGGGATTTGGAAGCGATGCTTCTATGAATGCAGCCCAAAATAGCATTTGCCTTTTTTGCAGCCACATCACACTGTTGGCTCATATTCAGCTTGTGATCGACGACAATTCCAAGATCCTTCTCGCTCGTAGTGTGGTTGAGCCACGTATCCCCCATCTTGTAACTGTGCATTTGGTTTCTTTTTCCTAGGTGCAGAACTTGGCATTTGTCCCTATTAAATGCCATTCTGTTGTTTTCTGCCCAGCACTCCAGTCTATCCAGATCACTTTGAATTTTGTTTCTGTCTTCCAAAGTATTAGCTATCCCTCCCAATTTTGTGTCATCTGCAAATTTGATCAGCATTCCCTGCACCTCCTCCTCCAAGTCATTAATAAAAATGTTGAAGAGCACTGGGCCCAGGACTGAGCCCTGCGGTACCCCACTCGTTACCTCTCCCCAGCTTGAGAAGGCCCCATTGATAAGCACTCTTTGAGTCCGATTCTGTAGCCAACTGTGGATCCACCGGATCGTTGTTTCATCTAGCCCACTTCGAGCTAGTTTGCTCATCAGGATATCATGGGGCACTTTGTCGAAAGCTTTGCTGAAGTCGAGGTATATGATGTCTACAGCATTCCCACGGTCTACAAGGGAGGTGACTTGATCAAAAAATGAGATCAGATTTGTCTGGCAGGACTTGTTTTTGACAAATCCATGTTGGCTTCGAGTAATCACGGCATTGTTGTCAAGGTGCTTCCAGATGGATTGCTTTATGATCTGCTCCAGAATTTTCCCAGGGATTGATGTCAGACTGACTGGTCTGTAGTTCCCAGGTTCCTCCTTTTTACCCTTTTTGAAGATAGGGACAACGTTAGCCCTCCTCCAGTCATCTGGCACTTCCCCTGTCCTCCATGATTTCTCAAAGAGAATAGACAGCGGTTCTGAGAGTTCTTCTGCCAGTTCCTTTATGACTCTAGGATGCAGTTCATCTGGCCCTGGAGATTTGAACTCATTCAAAGTAATGAGGTGTTCCTTGACCATATGCCTGTCGATCTCAATCTGCAATCCTGCCCCTTCAGCCTGTACTTCGCCTTTGATGACAAGACTACACAGCTTCATGGGAGTGATCCATGTGGACACTTCTTTTAATCTTCTCCACTCCTATGAATCACACTGGGAAGATACATAGTCCCATCAGCTCAGACATCCTCCCTCAATGTGGCTCTGGCTACAGGGGATTATTTTATCAGTATGAACTGAGATGGTGTCCCTAGTCCCAAATGAAAATTGGTTGCTTGCGATGCCCCTATCCTGAGTGGAAGGCACTCTGTTTATTGTCTTCATTAGTTTCAAGACTGCAGTCTGGCAAAAATGAGGCCCTTTCACAGTCCCCCCTTTCCCACTTTTTCTTTTCTTTTTGCTCCCTGCGTCTTAATGATCTGAGGTAAATGTTAAACATGGCCATCATATTTCCTAAGTAAAATTACATTTAGGGTGCAATCTTATGGGATCCGCCCTGGATATTATTTGAAAGCCTCTGAATTTGGAGTCTTATGAGTATCCTATTCAGAACAGGAGGCACATTGTGCCTCCTGCTCTGCATTTAAACTAGGCAGGTGTTTTCACCTGTCTAGCAGAGGCTTCGGGGAGTGGGAGGGGGAAGGAAGGAGGCTGGGACAGCCATAGGATTTGTCATATGGCTGCCACCCCAGTCTCCTCCCCTTCCCCAGGAATGCCCCCTTTTCCCTGTCTCTGTGCTCCATTTTCTGAGCGTGGAGAAGTAGTTGGCATAGTTCTCTTTGCACTGGCTACAAAGGGGCTGGGGTGGGGAGCACAGTTTCCTGGCTCTGAGCCCTGTCTCTGAGCTTGGAGCCAGGAAACCGAAATATCCTATGTTCCCCAGATGCTGTCTAAGGGACATAGGATTGCTCCCTTAAAAGATATACAACCATCAGACTTTATACCCTGTCTGTTGCATACCTATGTGACTTAGTAGACTAACTGCTAATTAAGGAGCATGGAATATACTGTAGTGTGTATTACAGCTGCACTGGTTACCAGTGTGTTTCTGAGCCCAATGTAAAGTGCTCGTTTTGACCTTTAAAGCCTTAAATGGTTCAGGACCAAGTTACCTGAAGTTGCCTTCACCCAGATTGGCCTGCCTGCACTTTAAGATCAGAAAGAGAGGCCCTTCTCATTTGCCATTTGAGAGCAGTTAGGTGGGTGGCCACATCTAAGAGGGCCTTCTCTACATTGGCCCCACACCTTTGGAACAAACTGCCATTGGAGGTCCACCATGCTCTGTCATTTCAGGCTTTTAAGAAGAAAACATATTCTTCTTGAAAACATACTATTTTACCATGGCCTTCTCTTGATATGACTTCTGTTTTTGCTGTTGCTGCTGCTGCTGTTGTTATTGCTGGTTTTATTGTTGGTTTCATTGCTATTTTATTGTGTTTATGTTTTTATCACTTTTAATATTTTAACTGTTTTTATGTATTTTATTGCTGTGAGCCGCCTTGGGAGGGCTTCTGCCCAGAAAGGCAGCCAAGACATTTTTTAAATAAATAAATGAGTTTCTTATTATAAACATCCAAGGTGTGACAAATATTTGCCCAAGAAGCCTTTGCATCTGGCAAGACTCCGGCACCAACCCACATAATAGGCCACTGTGGAAATATTTATCCAAAATAAAGAGTTATTGGTCTTCCACATTTCTCTTATAATTTGTAAAACTCTCCTAAGTTAGAGTTTTCATAATGAAACAGATGATATATTAAAAGTATTATCATATGAAGTTTGAATCAGTTTGATTCGATCAAGGCATTCTAACAGAAGCACTGACCTCTGAGGCTATTATAGTTAAAGGAACATGGGTAAATCAAGACAGAACCAGTTCCTCATGTAAACTCATAAAAAGCAAGTCAGGAAAAAGCTGCATTAGATAAGAAGGAAGGAAGGATAACTGCCTACTAGACTATTGTTCATATGTCTGCTTATGACGCAAATATGTTAAAATGACATGAAATATTGTGAGAAGTAAACAGAACTGAAAAAACACTTCAGATATAAAATAGCTAAACAATAAACCTACAAAAGAGGAGCGGATATTATCCTGTTTGGGAATTGTGTCTCAACATTGCTGACAAAACTATGAAGTAAATATATCACTCCAAATCATAGCTGGGAACTTTGGAAAAAATAATAACCAATTGTTGGAGAAATTCCATTTTGTGGAAAACATATGTAAACAAGTTAATCAAAAATCATATAAATAAAAGAGGCAAAATACAAAAAAGCCAGGGCAGAACATTGGTCTTCATTGACTTCTCTACATTCTTTTTTGCTTCCAGGTCAGAAATGTAATTTCATAAAACATCCTATGCATATTTAGACAGAAAAATAGTCCTACAACTCCCAGCATCCTTCTAGCCAGCCATACCGGCTGGGGCATGCTGGGAACTGTAGGACTTTTCTCTGTCTCAACATGCATAGGATTGCAACCAAAGAAACTTTAATTTTTAGAATGGTAATGCTCCTAAAATGATTCTTAGAAAGTTTTTTAAAAATCTGTTTTCCTTGCAACCACTTTGTTTATATATGTTCTGTGCTCTTATTTCAAATTTGAACAATGTAAAAACTGCTTGATTTTGAAGTAAAAGATGAAAAGATGCCTGATCTCAAAGTCCTCTACCTCTGTGAGCCTATACCAGAAGAGAGAAATGAACCTGATTCTTGGTGGCAGGTTCTATTAATATCCTAAGCAGTCCATACAGTGGTAATACAATTATCTGCATTTTTTTTAAGCTAATGTTTTCTTCCAAATTTTCAGTAGTTAAAATGGATGATGAAGCTGCTTTGGGGTGGCTGTGAAAAGGATAATGAAAATGGCTTTGAGCAAACAGAATGAATGCTTCCAGACTAGGCTTTTACTGTGCAATCGTCCTGTCTCCTTCATGGAATTTTATGGGGATCCAGATGTTGTTGTCTTCTCCTTATAACCCTCCTGTGTTTTTCCACTGCCTCATGTCTTTTTCCCCTTACCTCCAATAAGGAGGGAGAGACAGAATAGCTGCACAGTGTATTTTGATTGGTGGTGCTAGGAGTTGTCTGTCTGGAAGCATCCAATATTACTGAAGTAGTTCAATCAGTAATAACTCTATATTAGGCTTTCATATAAGGCAGATAATTTTCATGCCTCTCCTCCTCCCCTGCCCTCCCTCCAGTCCCTCGCTCCCAGTTTAAATTAAGGTGGAGAAATGCCTCCATACTTACTTGGTCTTTATTTTGCTGCTGAACAGCTGAGCTGTCACTGTGAAGTGAAATTGATGGCGTTATTTTATTCTACAGCTGTTGAGTTTTTTAACCTCAGCTGCTTCCCGTAATTCTGCAGATGGTAAACATATGTTTATGGGCACATACTACAAAAAAAGTAGTAGTTACACTGGTTTTGCCCATCTTTATTTCTTAGTTGATACATACAGCTAAAGTCTAAGAACTGAGGGATATTAAGCATTTATAAATTAATATTTCTACGCATTTACACTTTGGAAACAGCAGGGTAGCTAATGATATGATAATGAGCTGCCAGTTTTTATTGATCATAATGAAAGTCGACAAGTGCCTTTCTTTGGTCTGGGAATGCCTGAATATTTTACTAACTGTCTGCAGGGCAAAAACACATAATTGGTTGTATTTTTTAAGCCTGCTTATGAATTTCACAAGCCTTATTTTTTGTTGTTAAGCACTGCAAAAGCTTATGATTTTGATAGTTTATAAGCAGTGCACATTTCCTGTCCTTTTTATTTACATGCTCAGCAGGACCTCCTTTTTCTTTTCAAATCAATTTGTTTCAGTATTTTAGCATATAAAACTCCCATTTTCCTCAATGTAAACAGAGATCTGCAGGGAAATAAGAGTGTTAAAAAAGAATAAGTATTTTTCTTTTGTATCTGCAGAAGAATTGTGTTAGAAATTCTGTCTAGAAAGCTCTGAATGTTATTATGAACATTATACTAATAATGGTTATTTCAAATCTATTAGGAGTATAATGGTATAATTTGATAATAAGTTTCCAGTACATCTTTTGCTTCTGTTCTTAAGAGGAAAATCCTCTTAAAATGCTAGCGTTAATGCACACTTGGGGGTATAGTCTACTCTTGCCCGTGTGTTATTAGGGGTCAAATTCATATATATATATATTTGCTGAGAAGCTCCTTGCTAAATTATACTGGTTCCTTGGAGTGTTTTTTGCTAGAGAAAGGTCTGGCTCTGTAAAGGGAAATCTCACAGCAGCTCATCATTTATTTATTTATTTATTTATTTATTTCACTTCTATAGTGTTCAATAGCTGAAGCTCTCTGGGCGGTTCACAAAAATTAAAACCAAACAGCACAGGGTAGAACAATATAAAATATAAAAGCATTAAAACCACAATATAACAATACAGCCAGAATAAAACCGGAATAAAACCTATGTGTTAGAGCTCTACCTATGTAACATTAATAGGGTTTCAAGTTAGTGGGAGATGAAGGCGTTCAGCACCTTGCAGAATATCTCTTCAAGGTGGATGGTGAAATGTGTTAAGAATAAAGTTTAAGGAAAGAATGAACATTCCATTTTTTCCTCTTCCGCAAGGCAGTATAAATATTTTTTTTCCAGAAGAGGAGGAAAAACAAAGCATTTGCATGTGTGTTGACCATCCGTGTTTTGGGACAGGACATATTTCTAAGTACTAGGAACAATATCCATGCCAGAATAGGAAAACAAAGAAAATAGAGGGAACCTGAGGATGAGCCTTTTCAATAGCACAGTAAGAAAAAAAATGTTAGAATGCGTTGCTGAAAAGAAATGAGGGAGAACCTAAACTAGCTAACTTATAATTTTCTTCCAAGAGTCACCTCTACAGTCTTTCCATCCCCTCTGAGCTGAGTGGAGTGAGAGACTCCACTCACAGTATATGTTAATGCTGAAATCTGCAATCCACAGTCTTTAAGCTAGAGCACTGAAGGCAAGTGTGTGTATTTTTAATAGTTCATTAGCACCAGGATAATACGTTTGCTTGAAGGCATGGCATATACATTTATAAACTGGACTATTTCTGAGTCAGCACCATTAATTAACCTGCAGGTTTAGTTCAAATGCTGTTTTTGACCTTTAAAGCCTTAAATAGTCTTGGGCCAGAGGATTTTAAAAAGTGCCTCTACTCATTTGTTCTTTGTGATTCATTAAGATTTCCTGTGGAGTTCCAGTGTGGGGTACCAAGGTCTGAAGCTTGGTGATGATGATAAGTTACTAGGATTAGAGCCTTCTTGGTTGTGGTGCCCTTGCTGTGAAACTCTTTACTATCTAGCCACATCCTGTTTGTCTTTTCAGAAAATGATTAATCTTGTTGTTCAGGAGGGCTTTCAGTTGCTGGACTTGGAATTTGGTATTGTCAGTGGCCTAGTTCTCATGTAATGGCAACCCCATTTTTTCTCCTGGATTACTGTGAGTCAGCCAGTGTGCTGATGCATTCAGCTCGCTCCTGCTTGGCTTTTCCTGCCAGCAGGAGCAGCTCAACAAACCAAGGACTCCCTGGGTTGGATTCAGTGGTGCCCTTGTGCAGATTGCCATGATGTAGTGCTTCTGGAAGCAAGTGCTGAAATGAGAGGAAGTGCTTGTTTCTGGAAAGGGCAGGTTGTGCCCCTTCCTGAAATGAGAGTTTCCAGTTTCCACTCATTTTGATGCTTGCCCCTGGAAGAGCTACATTGCGGCCGCCAGTGGTAGTGGTCACATGTGCCCTGCAGCCAGCAAGGCTGGCAAGCCTGGGCTACCTGTGCAAGGGTACCATCGGATACTGCCCTCTGTCCTGGCTTGGTTAGCATTATGTCCAGACTAGGAACTCTGGTTTCTCTCTTTCCTGACAAGCCAGAGTTGTAATCCAGGTTTTGTTCTTGGATTGCAACTCTGGCTTGGATTACAACTCTAACCCAGGGTTTCCAGTTCAGGCATAATGCTTACCAAGCAAAGGATGGAGCATCCCTGGCTTGTTTAGCTGCTTCACTGGCAGGAGGACCCAGGTGGGAGCAATTGAGCTGTGGGTTGCCGTTATGTGTGAACCAGGCCAGTGTCAACTCTGTTGGTTTATCTGATTCTGTAAAAGCAGTTTTGTTGGTGGTTATATAAAATATACTATTTATTTTATTGTATTTTTACTGTGTTATCGAAAGGATTGACATAACAATGCTGCTGCCAGTGAAACCAAGTAGGAATCTTGTAATTGCAGATGTAGGAGCAGAGGTGAGGGGCCGGAACTGTCCAGTTGTGTGATCATCCTATGAGCATGGCAGTTTTCTGTAACTGCTTTGTTTTACAAACATGCACACACACATTCTGAGGAAAATATTCATGCAACTAAGTGTTGTGTAGTGGATAGTTGCTGGCTGTAATACAATCTGCAGATTGCCATCTTGCAGCAACCCCGAAGTGGGCCTTTTCCATGATAGTGCCCACCTTATGGAATGCCTTCCCCTCCAGTGTTCAGGAGGTGCCAACTGTGATGTGTGTTAGGCAGCAGTTGAAGACCCAGCTCTTTACCCACACCTTCCCTTCTTGATTGTGCTGCTCAGTTAGTTAGTTTGATAAGGTGTTTTGAGAATTTGGTTTCAGTGTTTTTATAATTTTTTTATATAAATGTTGTTGTATTTATTAGGATGTATTTTAATCTTTCTGATCTAATCTAGATTTTTTTAGATATGGTAAGCAGTATATAAATACATTAAAAATGAATACAATAAAAATGAAGATGTTAGAATAGCAATGGGAAATACAGCAGAAGGGAAAAGAAGGGCAATTGCAGATTGTCACTTAGCTGCTTCTCCAAGCATGCTGGCATATGGCAAATCATGCTTCTGTAGTAAAGCACACAGATGAGAGACCCGACACTTCTCTCCCCCCCGCTCTGCCCTTACTGCTAGTCATAACTTCTCTCATCTGTCTATTCTCTTTGCTCTTAAAATATGTTAATTTATTTTTGAGGTGAATTTCCACAATGGAGGAGGTGATGATGATGATGATGTAGTTACATGCAAGACAGTTTGCATATTACCCGTAATCTGTGCAGTAAATTCTCTGGTCTAGCCTCCCCCACCCCCGTTGTAATAACTGTTGCATTACGGAATGCTAGCTCAAAGTGTCAGTGGATATATAACCAGAGGTACTGCTATTGCTATCATGATCAATTGAAGACAAAGGAAGTGCATAGACCGCAGCTTGATTTTCCCTGTCACAAAAGCCCCTCACTGATTCTTTGACTAGTTCTTCCTGAGAACTGCTTTTTTATAGCTGCCCACCCACCATCACTGCATCTGAAACCTGGTATGGAATGAAAATGATCTCTGTGTTAAATAACTAATTAACCTGTATAACGAGGAAAGCATACCGTTTAGATCATATAGTTCAAGGCTTAGAAACAGTGAGCAGTTATCTAGCCTGTGGATGGCACACGAGCTAGGCTAAGTGTTGCCAGCTCCCCTTTCCAAGTTAAAATGCTAAACAAATTCAAAATCTATGCTTAATAGGTAAGCAAACAAACAAACTTGAGGGGGACATTTGTTTGACTTAGAGTGTTCTGTATACTTTTAACATAAAAAAATATCTATCCAGCAGAGCAAATCAACAGGTGTTTAATCTTAAACCTAGACTGACAAGATCTTATTAAAGTGATAGGTGATGTGATTTGGTGTGCTCACAGTCTTTGGTTTTTATTAATGCTTAAGAACTTGGCCTCTGCAAACCAGTTCTAGGTAACGACTGGTGCCTCCAAGTGGAGACATGGATCTCAGACTCAGGGCATACAGACAGTTGAATGGGGCCTTGATGAGCATCGTAGTATAAGCATATCAGAAGGATATCTGCATCAGTTATATGCTCAGATACACTTTCCTGTATAGGGGCAAGAATCTTTGTTTTTTATTTATGCTTTCTAAAATGTTGATCTCAGGCAGCAATGTCATTTTTACATATGGATTGTTCACCAGCCATCATTTTCAAAATCATATTAATGAATGCTTCAGAGGTTAGCCCTATCCAATGACAACGGCATCTCTTATTCAGATGGCTTCATTATTCTCACAGATGAAAATGTTAATAAATGTTCTATGAGATGCATAGTGTGATCTGGTTATTGCCATTAATATTTTCAATTAATATTTGATATTGAAATAACAAGCAGGAAGTGGTACTTGCTGAATTACCCTCTGCTGTCTCAGAAAACAAACACATAAATGTTAAATGTTGCTGCATTTGCAAAGCTTGAAGCATTAAGGCCTATATTTTATTTATAACGTAAGCTCAGTATTCTGGGTAAGATATAATGTTCTCCTTCTGCTCTGTAGCTTTCATTCTGTTGCACTCTAACTGAAAGTCACTGCTGTAATCCGTGATCAAGACAATTTTTTTTAATTGTCAAAGGATAACCTTGACAATACACTTAATTTTTCAATCAAAGATTTGTGTGTCCATGTGGGAGAATTTCAGTGTATCTTCCTATTCTAAGTTCGTGTGTGTGTGTGTGTGTGTATGTATATCACCAGTACTACATGCAAGTTTATCAACATTTATTTGGAAGCTAAGGTTCTTACCCTGTAATCTTACCCCACTAACAGACATTGATGTTTGTACAATGGCTAATTGTGTAAGAGAAAACACTAACATTTTGCTTTAATGTGCAGGGTTTTCCCTCCAGAAGTCACAACACTGAGGACAGTAGAGTAATCAACAGGGGATGGGTAGAGAAACCTTTCTGGGGAATCATGATATTATAATAAGGCAATTTGGTAAAACTGGCTTTAGACCAGAAAAGTTCCAGGAAAAACATATTTGTCCTCAAATTTCCTGTTGCTCATTGTTTTGAGACTGACCACAATCTGCTACATAATCCGGATCCTTCAGTGCCATTGAAAATAGTGGACTTAAGCATTCTTAGCCACACTGTGGAATGGGGCTTTGGAGCTAGGAAAGTCTTTTGAATGGTGGAGTAGAAATATTAAAAACAAAATTTAAAAAATTTAAAGTCATTTGGGTAGGGGAACTCTCCCAGTTCCCCTACCCAACCTCAATTCATACCAAATCAGTCTTCTAATCCACAATTAAATTAGGAGTGAGGGAGATTTTATTTTTGACCAAGCTTGCATTCAGCACCAGCAGACCCATGGGCAACTTAGTAAGGCAGCCAGAAACCATCCAGTTGGGGGAAGAACCAGAAGAGGAACAGGCATAAGACATCTAATTCCTCTTCTCCTGACTGGCCTCTTAGTCCACAAATGGTGTACATTTGGTGATTTCATGAACAAGTATACAATGGTTGTCTATGCCGCTGCACTAAACCAAAGTTAAGCATGTTCAGCTCTTAAGTTATTTCAGCGGGAAAGATTTAAGCTACCAATATGACTAGTTCTTAAGGTAACATTGCACTCATATATATGTCTACTCAGAAGTAAGTCACATTCAGTTCAATAGCTTTTACTTCCAGGTAAGTGCAGATGGCGTTAATGTCAATGTTTTTCTTCTGGGTTCTGAGACTATTAGTTTCATTTGCTTATGCATAATTTTAAAAATACCTAAGTGAATATTTTAAAGCTATTTTTAAATGAAAAATGTGGCATTTTTCAAGTTCATATTTTTCTAGTTGGTAAATCAGTATAATTGTACTAATTTCATCTGACTATCAACAAATAAGTTCTGAAGTATTTTGTACAATTTTAATTGTATGACTGTAATCTATATTACCAGCTTTCTCTTCTGTTACAAAGGGTATCATTCAAGATGCGAAAGTCATCTTTATGCCTAATGGATATATAACACAGTGTCCTAATCTGAATCGCAGTAAGTAACAATTTTTATTTATATTTATTTATTTATTATTATGTATATGGTGGTTTCAGTGTAAATAGCGCTTTGTAGTCCCTGTTCATTTTTGCACAAACATTTGATATTAGTCTTTAGTAGTCTCATTTTATGGATGAGAAATTAAGGGCGCAATCCTAAGGCTGCTATTCAGTGGCTAGACAGCCATAGAATAGGTTGGTTCCTGGGAACTGACCTCGGTGCCTGTGCTCTGAGGTCGGTTCCCTGAGAAGCAACCTTCACCCCCTCCCGCACTGCCTCACAGGCAGCGCAGAACGGTCCCACGCTCAGAAGGGGAGCACAGAGCAGTGAAAATGGAGTGTTCCTGGGGACATGCCGGGGAGGGGAACTTGGAAATGCCGGTACAGCACATCCAACATGTTGTCCGGCTGCAGTTTCCCCTGCTCCAACTTCCTGCGGCTAGACAGCCAAAATTAGCTGTCTAGCCACAAATGCAGGGCAGCTGAAGCATGGAGGGGATGATCCCCTCCACGCTTCTCCTGCCCTGCATTGGATAGGTGATCGCCTCTGAGTTTGGAGGCAGCTGCCTATCCCCATAGGCTTTCTCCCTAAGGCTATAATTTGTCATCTCTTCGTAGTAGAACCAGGAAGTTCCTAGTAGAGCCTGGAAGTTTTAGATGTTGTAAAACTCTAGAGACTGATGGTTTCAGGCATGTTTTGTTGTATTAAGACATGCATATTAAATTTTCTGTTTGTTTAAGCAGATCTTACAACTAATCTAGATGGCTGTTCCCACTGGGGAAGCCAAGGAGTTCTGTGTTCCCATTCTCTTGCCTTGATGAAACTAGGTTTCATGTTACTCTGATCACAGAAATACATTTCTCCTGTTAAGAATTCTGGTGTCCCCTCTACCTACAAGCCAGTGAAAACTGGACTAAATTGCAGTCCCCCACCCCACCCCAAACCCATGTACCCACACAAAGAAGGAAGAGCCACTAAAGGCACAATCTTATGCATGTTTAGACAGAAAAAGGTCCTACAACTCCCAGTATTCCCCAACCAGGCTGGGAGATGTAGGACTTTCTATCTAAATCTGTTTAGGATTGCATCCTAAATGTGTTTCTTTATATGTTGCTTATTTGCTCTTAGCTCCTTAGTAGCTTTCTCTGCTCCTCCAACTCTTAGGAATTATACCTTCTAAAGAGATTAGAGTAGTGACTATAAATCAGTAGTATGTCTGTGCAACAAGGATTAGAGGCAAGTGCTGAAAGCGCTACACCGTTAACATTCTCCTTGGTAGCCCTGGTAGGTTACAGCAATAATACTGGCTTGTGGCTAACAATAACAGGTAGCTTAACAACATACATAAAAACAGGGAAGCTCACAGCTACCTAAGGGTTGGCACATAAGAAATAAATGCAAAATATAATGTCAAGTCTTTAGTAGGGTTGGGTGAGAAATTCATTTGGTTTTCATTTTAATGAAAACTTTACTTTAAACTTTACAAATGCACATGTCACGAATCTACACATGAACTGGAACACAGCTATATAGCAATATCTGTACTTTTCAGCCATGCAGTTTGCAAATCACTGTGTAAAATAAGGAAAAGTTCGCACAAAAATGTGTACATTAGGGAAAGTGTGCACAAGAACATATTATATTAGTGAATATCACTTTCAAAAAATAGATACATCAGTACGTAAGTTAATGCAAAACTGTGTATTAGGAGAAACGTGTATAAAAATACATACAAATGTTCATGCAGACATTTAGAAATATAACTCTCAAACTGATACAGAAATGGGACAGAGCTAATGTAATCTTGGAAAAAGGAGAAATGGAGTGAAATCAGACTTGACATATTCATCCATCCCTAGTCCTTAGCCAGGTCTCTGTGGATGCCAGTTCACAGCAGGCCTATATAGGTTCAGCAATATGGTGCTTTATCACCTCTCACAGACCTCCCCACATGCTGCAGTAGTTCTTTCTCAGTCCTTATTTTCCAACCACCCCACCCCACCCTCAAGAAAGGCAATTTTTCAGGTGAAAGACAGAGGTCACTGTTGGGAAATGTGGTCTCAAGACCCAGCAGTCCCATAAGAAGTGTGCGTTACATATTCAAATATGAATATTTTCTGTTTGTTTAAGCTGATCTTACAACTAAGATGAATGACAGTTTCCTAGACAACTGTTTGTTCATTCGTTCTCTCTCTCTCTCTCTCTCTCTCTCTCTCTCACACACACACACACACACGCACACACAGAGCTACTTTTCTCCATCTGTTTTTTCTCTCTGCTTGTTTCTCCCTTAGCAGCTCAGTTTACCTGCTGTTCACCACCCAGCTCCAAGGACACATTAAAGAGCGATAAGTGGGAGAGAAACAATCAATAGGGAAAGACAGCCCGGTGTGTATGTGAGACTACCGGAATGATAAGTGTTACTGTATCTTTAAAAGGATTCGAATCTTAACAAGAAAGGGAGTTAGATGGTCAGTTACTGGAGAGCTGGGAGTGAGGACTGATGATCATTTAGAGCTGTATATACTTGCTTGTTTTTATGAAATAGATATAAAATGCCACCTTGAATTGTGCATTTTATCAAATCAACAGCACAACTACATTTCTATATGATCCTCCTCAGCTTTTTCTGCCTGTAGGCTAGGGTATTGTCAGAATTCATAACAAGCAGAACTAGGATGCTCTCACATGGTATGTGCATCATGCAGCTGGCTCTTAGCTGGAAGGGAATTTTATGCCATGGGGTAAGTGGGCTTTCTAAGGTGTCAGTAAGTATAGAGTTGGTCATGAGTAGTGGAACTGCTGAATCCCTGGATATAAAAGCATGCTTTAGAATGTCACCAAACGGATGAACAGAAGCTGTGAGCTGACACAGTTTGCTAAGGTCTCTTGAGAAAAGGTTGTCTGTCTCCAGATAAGTGAAAAACATTTATGAAAATATAGAGGCTGTGGCCCAAATGCCAGTTGTGAAATTTTATTTTAACAGTGATCTACTTCTGATATTGCCTCACTCTTCATGTCAGTCCAGTTCCCTTTTTTTTACTGCCATTTTTATTTCTGAATACAAAATAACAATAATTTAACAGATCGTCAGACAGTACAAACACAGCACATAGTAATCTAGCTAAAGATAATATAAAATAATATTACTTAACTACAATAATTTTGGAGACATTGAAATAAAATGACATTACTCAGAGAAATATTTTTAATAATTTTAAAACAACAAATATTTACATGGTGCTTGCTGAATTATATCCCGTCAACATTTTTTTTCCCCATAAAGGGAAGCCAGTTGCTGTCACACTCTTCTGGCTTGCCTTGACATTTTGAGTCCAAATTGATGTGTTATTTCCTTATTTCTTTAAAACATTTCTTGGCCGCCTTTCAGGGCAGAAGCCCTCCCAAGGTGGCATACAGCAATAAAATACCCCCCCAAAAGTTAAAATATTAAGTGATGAAAACATAAAAACAATAAAACAACAATGATAGTTAACAATGTCTTAGCTTTTCCATTACCAGTAGTTCAAAACTCATTCAAAACTCTTTCATAACAATACTTTAATAATAGTAAAGGATTGCTTTTCCATTGTTTAACAACCTCTGTTCTAGCTACAATTAGTAATTATGTGATCCCCCCCAAGTGATTTTGTGTGCAAATCAGAATATATTCTAAGTAAAAAGATCATGAAAAATGAATTGGTCTTTAATCTGTCTGTCTGTCTGTCTGTCTATCATCATCATCATCATCATCATCATCTATCTTAACTGAAGTTATTTACATTTTTAAGAACTATCCAAGTAAAAGAACACTGAAATACAAGGGACAGTTAAAATGAGGATGGGTGATATGGGTTAAGGTGTTTGGTTTATATAAGTTGGAAAGACAGATATACTGGACTGTTGACTGTTTATTTATTTATTACATTTCTATACTGCCCCATAGCTTAATCTCTTTGGGTGCTTCACAAAAATTGAAACCACAAGTACAACATAAAAACAATATAAAATATGAAGCTTAAAACTACAATATAAAAGTACAACCAGAATAAAACCTAGCAGCAATGCAGAGATTTAAAATACTGATTTAAAACAGCAGAGCTGAAAGACTAGAATGCTGACATACTGGGAAAATAAAAAGGTCTTTACCTGGAGCTGAAAGGAGTACATCCCACAGGGCAACCAAGGCAGTTTCTGTTCCAAAACCAGGCCTGAAGCCTGACTGAAATGGATCTATTCAAGAGTGCCTGGAGCTGTCCTGCAACCACCCACTCAAACACCTTTCCCAGGAAGGGGATGTTGGCCACTGGTCTATAGTTGTTAACATCCTCCGGATCCAGGTTAAGCTTTTTCAGGAATGGCCTGATGACTGTCTCTTTTAGAAAGGCCAGCACCATTCCCTCTCTTAAGGATGACTATGATATATAGGTCTCAATTGGTCCACAGTCTCAATTGGTCTGCAATATTTGAACTTGCCTGGGATCATGAACAATGAAATTGATCTATAATATTTCCTATTTCACATAGAAATGATTTTCAAAATGTTTGGATTTTTTAACTAGACAATCAGAAATGATATGAAGTACCAATTTCTAAGGCTGTTGTCAGGCTTTGGCATCCTTGGACAGCTGCCCTCAGGAGCCTGGGAAGGGCCCATCATTAATACCTGATCCACTATGGCAATGCAGCAGCCACTGGTCCATGCTCTCTTTCTCTGTGTGTAGGAGGGATCCCAGGGAGGTCCCCTGGGAGAATTGTGCTCCCCCTCTCCTCTGACATAGTGACATCTTTTTCTCTGGAGCTGGATAGAGGCGATGAGCATGCACACCTGCTCATTTTGGCTGCAGCTGCTGATTGCTTCTTTGCCTACTTGGGTGGATGAGCAAACAAGGGCTGACGATTTTTAGCAGCAGCAGCCGCCTGCAGCCATCCCCACCTGTGACAGAAGGAATGTGGTGGTGTGGTGAGTGATGATGCAGATTGCTTGCTTGCCCACTCATCCTTCCACCCACCCAGGTGGGATGAGTGGGCAAGCAGTGATAGAGCTGGGAGCCAGGCAAGAAACTGGCAACTATGTTGACAAATAGCAAATGCCAGCTCTGGCTGACCTCTGTCTAGATGAGGAGGAAGGGAAGAGGAGGAGGAGTTCAGGTAGCAGCATATCTGGTGGTGATGAAACCTTTTGGCCTTGGGCCACCCAAAACCTGGAGCCAGTCCTGCCTGTTTTATTACAACCTCTCCAGAATTTATTAGCAATTGTCTCATATATTAAACTTATTTTAACCTGTGTCAAATGGCCACATATATTTTTAAATTCCTGAGTATGTACACAGAATGGTTTCATTGTATGTTTATTTCAAAGAGCTTATAGGACCTTACCTCCCTTTTACTGTAATTTTCAGTTTCCATTGAGGTGTTCTCCAATAGTATGTTATTCTTTGAGACAATCCACTTTGATTTGCCCATTCTGTTTTATACTAAAAATTTCCAGATTTGTTAGTTTTCTTATAAACTTTGTAACACAAAATATTCTGTAGCTGCAATGCTAGAAAACCAATGCCTATTTGGTTTTTGTAAATTAAGCATGTGTCTATTTGTTTTTATTATTTATGTATTTATTGTTTTCCTTCCTTACTTTATTGAGCCTGTCCAACTTGCAGTGACTTCTTAAGCCTGGTGCAAGGAATTATGGATTTGCAAGAACTTCTGGCTAAAATGACAGCAAAAGTAGGTTCCTGACTATTATTCTCAGTGTTCTGTCCAAGTTGTCATTTGCTTCATGTATTGGGGCTAACATGTACGCATTTATCCTCTTGTTGTCAGTGGATTCTATAAATTATGGGTGGGCAACCTGCATCCCAAGAGTTGCATGGGGCCCTTGGTCTAATATCATGAGGGCCTAATGACTAATCCCTCTGCAAGTGATCTGTTCACAGCTCTGGCAAGAGCAAAATGTCCCTCCTCCAGCAGCCCTCTAAGAGAGAAGAGGGTAGCCACGCTCTGTTTTGGCTTTGGACTCACTAACAACTGGCTTTAGCGTGCCCACCAATGAATGCAGCCCTTGACAGATTACCCCTTAGGGAATGCAGCCTTGCCAGAAAAAATGATTTCCACCTGTCAGGAGTGCCCTAGCTGCCTCTTACAGTCCCCTCCAATAGTCAACTCAAGACACAGACAACGAGGATTCTTTCCAAGGCTTTATTCCTTTATTACTTAATGACTCTTACAGATACTAATCACTAGCCACTAAGCTAGGAACTGCACTGGGGTAGATAGCAGAGTAGCCTAAGCGCCAGGTAAGGCAGTTGGTCCCCGTTTGAAGGAGAAGCGTGGGAAGACTCTGAACCTATGGGCTATGGAGAGATCCTCCCTCTTACCCTTGGGTCCTCAGGACGCGACCGTTGTTTGCGTGGCAAATGAGCAGAGCGCCTCCTTTCTGCACCCTCCATCTGTCACCGCTCCCTGCGTCTGCGCCGAGCGTCCAGCAAGCCCCCCTCCAGCGCTGTCTCACTACCAGGGTCACTATCTCTCCCAGGAATGCTGGCAGGAGGAATCTCTGCCAGCTGCTGTGCTTGTGAGAGATGAGCGAGCTCCTCTCCCATGGATTGCTGTTCTTCCTCAGAATCAGAACTGCTCTGGGGCTCTATGGGCTCAGTTTCCACCCTGACACCACCCCTGCTATAAATGGAGAATTGAATATGACTCACGCAGGAAAGATGATATTTTTTCTGTTTGTGCGGATCATGGTATTGCATACTGATGCAGATGGATGCTTGAAAGATTATGGAAACCAGCTGGGTGTGGATCTTTGCCAACCCTGATGGATGGGAGCCACATATGATAGTTTTATTTACTTACTATTTAGTTAAGCAATGTTTTACCTTGCTTTTCCCCTCCAAAAGATGAGTTGTTCAAAGCAGATAGCAAAATATGAAAATATGAAAACAATAGCTAATCTTTAAAACACAGTAACAAGCTAAAAGTAGCAGAAAACAATATCATTAAGTAACAGCAAAGTCAAATGCTTCCTTTTGGGGAAAAATCTTCATTTGCTGTCAGAACACAGATAAAGAGGAAGATGACCTAGAGCTAGGAGTGCACGAAAGCCACTTACCTGGTCTCGCAGCTTTTCGCGGTGGGGGGGAGGTGCTTCGCTGCTCTCCCCCCGAAGTTCAGGCCGGGGGGGGGGAGGCTTCCCGCCTCGCCCGGCCGAAATTCAGGCCGGGGGGGAAGCTTCCCGCCTCGCCTGGCCGAAATTCAGGCCGGGGAGGAGGCGCCTCGCCTCGCCTGGCCGCGAAATAAAAAGTTAAAAAAAAAAACACGCCCCTGTGATAGGCTACGTGACGATTAACGTAGCCGATCACGGCTAGATCTGCAAAGTCAGATCTTTCTCGGCTGCCCGAAGTTTCGGGGAGAAATTCTCCGCCAACCCTATCTAGAGCCAAAGCAGACTTTACTTTAAATGTCTGTTCCACAGCTGATGTCAGGGATGAATCCAAGCACCTTGAGAGGTCTGGCAGCTCCAATTCTGAATCTGAGTTGGAGCAGCTAGATCAGAGGCCAGGGGAGGGACCCTCCCTAGCAAGTTAAGCCACTGTGAGATATTCCTCCGAAGACCTTGACAAACAAATGGCCCAGGCAGAGTCCCTGCTTTCTCCCTCATGAGAAACTTGAGACTTGAATTGTAAGATCTGGATTGGTTCCCCTCCATCTATTCTAGAGTAAACATGAAAAGAAGTCATAGCTGTTAGATGCACTTTTAAAGTAATGTCTGTTTTGGCCCCTAATCTCTTGGGGCATGGAGTTCCACATATGGTGCACTGCCACTGAGAAAGCTCTCTCGCCCATTGCCACCAGTTGTGCCTTTGAAGGCAATGGCATGCAAGAGGGACACATTAGCTGATTTTAAAGGTTCGCATGGGAACAGACAGTTCTTCAAGTAGCCAGATCCCAAGCCATTGAGGGTTTTAAAGGTGGTAAGCAGCACCTTTGAATTGCATCCAGGATCAAGTCTTGAATGGTTGTGATCTTATCCTTAATCCATCTGGCATTAACCAGATGCACTTTCAAGCTGAAGGGGTACCTGGCATGATTACAAGCTCCCCAGGACTGGAAGAAGGGCCAAAAGAAGGGGCAGCTATCAAATGGCTCACTGTTCTTCCCCTGTACCAGGCTGTCCAACTTCCACCATCATATTCTCCTCTGCCCATCACCCTCTGAATATCAGCACCCAAACCATCCTCATTGCTCCTTATCCTCTGAAAACATGTATCAGCACCAACAACTGACACTAATGCCAGAAATCATGCCTATTGCAAGACAGCAAACACAACTGCCCCCAAACAATAAACTATGCCACTTTTCCTCCTTCACAGATATAACTAAGATATAATTAAGTATATTTTCTTTCTTTATTTACATTTGTATACTTGCTCCACATCCAAAATTTCAGAGTGGTGAACAGCAGATAGGATAAAACAATAAAAACACCATGTTAACATAACTACTATTTTAAAAAAGAAGTTCTGATAAAACCATGGCCGGTCACTCAAGGAAGGCTTCCTGAAATAATGTTTCCAGGAGGCACAGGAAACAACACAATGTTGGCGCCTGCCTGTCCTCCAAAGGCAGGGAATTCCATAGGAAGGAAGCTATCACACTGGAGGCCCTTCTCTTGGTGGACTCCAGTCGGGCCATGGGTCCATGGGAAGCCACCAGGAGCATGCCCTCTGATGACCTCAGTGATTGGGCAGGTTGGTAAGGGAGGAGGCACTCTCTCAGGTATTCTAGTCTCAAGTTGTTTAGGGCTTTGTATACTAGTACCAAAACCTTAAACCTGGTCCGGTAGCAAATATGCAGCCAGTGCAGTTCCCTCAGCAAAGGAGTTGCATACGGAAAAGGGGCAGCTCCCAACAACAGCCAAGCTGCTGCGTTCTGCACTATATTTGGAAATATGGAAGCATATTTACCCTCCCATTTATTTTGAATAATCTGTTCTGTATCTAAGCTTTCAGTTTTCACATGATCTTGGGGTTTTTGGCATGGAATGGCATGACAGTGGCTGGAGGGTATGGAGAATGGGATTAGAACACTAGCAGGGAGTAGTAGCTGTGGGAAGGAGTGGAGAGTTGTAAAGGGGGTACTCACTACAGGTCTGCTCGCCTATGCATAGGGATGGATGAATCTGTCAGTTCTGCTTTTGCCTAAATTTTCAAAATTCAAAATTTTAAATTCTCAAAATCTGCCCCATTGATGAAGAAATGTGTGAATTTTGATAGGTTCTTACCAATGCTGCATTGTCCTGCTGGCACAAGAGAAAGGTAGCGTTTCCTAAAGCAACCAAAAATGAGCTGAAACATTCATTTCTGGAGCAGAACAGGTCAGCAGAGCTCACAGAAGGAAGCTCTGCTGACCTGTCCCATTCCAGAAACGATTGGCTCATTTCCAGCATTGCTGTAGGAAGTGCTAGCTTTCTGTTGCACTGGTAGTGGTTCCTGCTGACACAGGGGCAGCATTGGATACTGCCCACTGCATTCAATGGTGATTACTTCCTGGTCAGTGAGTATAGGATTCCTTTTCTTAAAGGGGCCCTTGTCTGGTTTTGTTTTGTTTCTGCATGAAAACTGCACCAGGTAGCAGATTCTTCATTTATTTATTCAGAGCATAATCTGGCTTAATGTTCAGATTATCTTCACACTTTTCTTTGTATTGATGTCCCATAATTTTTATATGGTATTCTTTCAATCAGCATGCTCTGGACAGGATCACTTGAAGAAAGAGAAATATTACTTTTCAGCTCATTTTACTGCAGGAAAGTGAGATAATTATTCTGAGACATGCTGGTGGTCTTAGTAGGTGCCAATTAAATAGTGTATTGAGTCACTTGTCCCTGCCTCAGTTAATTATATTTTTCTTGCATGCATGCATGCAGGCTAGATAATACATGATTAACATTCAGAAGGTTACATGCATCCCTACAAGTGGAATACTCCTTACCTTCTTGTTTCTCATTCCCAGTGATGCTGTTCTGTTGTCCTTTACAATACATAAATTGAGTATTTTGTTATGTTCATGGCTCAGTGAGAATATGACCCACAGTGGATTGTTTAATTATCAAAGAAAAGCAAGTGGAATGTAAAACTTACTGATTACACTCAGTGGTTATCTTCTAAAATGAGAGATGCCAATCCTCAAGCCGGCCTGGAATCCAGACACTTTGAGCTAGATGGCTTTTCTCCTTAACCCCATACATATTGGGGGAGGTTGTAGTTATTTCATGGTGTGTGAAGTGTACTCCAAACTTGCTCATTGGTTCACATTGTTGTTGTTGTTATTGCTGGATATGTTGCAGGGCTAAGACCTGACAATGAAAAGTGGTTTCAGGGCTATGTCCTGGCACAAACTAAGATACATGATTACTTTACTGGATTAGATAATTAATGCTTAGTTGCTGCAAGAAGAAACCTATCTTAGGCAAAGTGCTCTGACTGCTCCTAACACACCTCTTTGTCACCCTTAAATAGAAACAAGAATGTTTTTTTTTCTATTTAAGGATGTAAAAACAAGTGTATTTTTTCAGCTTTAAATTGAAAGGACATCACACCACTTTTTCTGTCATAGGTTTGGTCTTTTAGCAGCTGGGTCCTACTTATCCGATAAAAATAATCCTGATGGTTTCTGAACTGGTTAGTTTCTGAAATTGAAAGGTTTCTGAAAGAAAGGGGAGTACATGGATGGGGGTTCCTAGCCTTTCCATCCTAGCAGGGCTCCTGTGCCTTTGAAAGTTACATGGCAGAACAGCAGGTCTGCCCTGTAGCTCCATCTCCATGATGGGTGTGCCGTCACCTGTTACATAACTGTTTTGTATGGACCCTGGATAAGTGCAGGGTCCTGTCTGGGACAAGTAGTTTTTCAATTCCACAGAGAGGAACCGCTGAAAGTCACTGGTCACTGCTGCTGGTCATGCTGTGGGCCTCTCATGTGCTCTGTGTGGAAGGTCCTGTCTTCTGCACCTGTTGGAGAGCTGCCTATTAAGAGCAAAGGGAGACATGGAGAGAATAATGACTTAATAGTCATCAGCTGAAGCACATTGCCTCAGTACCTCCATGCACAATAGGCGTTTGTGAGGAAGTGTTTGAGAATGGTGCCACTGAGTGTTCTTCCATTCCCCTTGTCTCAGTCTTACTCTCCCTGTTGGGACTAGGGACTATAGTGACTGAGCCAATGCTTACCCCTTCCTCTTATAGGGAGTTGTTTGTGCAGTGATTCATCTGCTCCATGTGTTCAGGCTCTGATGCTGAAAGGTAAAAGTGTTTATGAGTGGAGTGTCATTTGCCCACAGAGAGCTTACCTGTATTTGAGTGTGTGTGCTGACCCTTGTGTCTCTTGTGGGGGATAGCAATGTCAACTACCTGTTGAGAGGGGAAGGATTGATCTACCAATGTAGTCTGATAGAAGTTTTCATATATTGCAAGGTGGGCGAGGTAGCCTGAGAAACATTTCCAGTGGTTATACTCGGTAGCATAGATTCCCCTTTCCTTTGCTTACCTGTGTGGAGAGCTTTGTCCTCCCTGCTGTAGAAGTGGGGTATGATGTTGGGTATCTATGTCTTGAATCCTGAGGCAGGATACCTGTAGAGGTTCTGCAAACACACGTCTTGGCAATCTGCTCTTCCTATGTGTGTGTTGTGAGGCCTGGTTGTTAGTGCAAAGTGCTCTCTTTTTTGTGCAAAATGCCATTTCTCCATAATTCCTGCCACTAAAGATCCCCTTTGTGTAGTCTAAATGAGCATGGCATAAGGCCGGAGAGATAAAGCGCTCTGCTGTTTGCCTTATCATATGAGTGATAAGGGTCTGTATACTGCTGGAACTGATATGTATCCTATGCTGTGGAGCAGGGAGAGGTGGGGGCAGGGTTTTAGCTTTTGTAGTTGCTATAACATTATGCTCACGCAGAGCTGTTGTGGGGAGACTGAGGGTGTAAACGATTTGGTGCTAGTCAGCTCCTGACCATCATGCTCCTACCACAATGCCATTTGGTCATCCTACTAATGAAATTGTGCTGACAGTAGGAATATGCTGGCATAGCATTTTGACTGTGTATCCCTGTAGTTTCCCCTTGGGAGGAAGCCGCTTGCTGATCTTGGAGGTTTCTGAGTATCCTATGTCCTGCTAAGCTGCTGCTGGCAGGGTGGGAGGAGCAACAGAGCATATTTTTGCTTCTCTGTCCTCCTTTCCCCTCTAGACAGGCCTCTAAGGAGGCATCCAGCTAGGGGCAGGGGAAGGGCCATAGGATTTTTCTTATCCTGGACTCTCCTCTCCCCTCCCTGCACACCAGAATGCTCTCTTTCTGGCCTCTATTAAGTTCTCTGGGGCCACTTTTGCAATCTCAGATTGCAGGTGCTGCAGTTCTTTCCATGGCAGCTGCAAGGGGGAGGGGGTATGGTTTGGATTATGGAGTCCCCCTCCCAAAGTCTACAGTCTCTACACCTTCGGGAGGGAGAATCCGAACAATTCTGTGGTCCCTGGAATGCTCTCCAGGGACCATACGACTACTCTCTTACGGCACAATTCTATGCTTGTTTAGAAAGAAAGGCATCCTACAACTCCCAGCATTCCCCAGCCATCATTACACCTTCCACTGGTGTAAGGGGTTTTCTGTGAAATATGGAGAATGGTTGTTATCGGGTGGATTAAAAATAAAATGCATGCATGCATGCATGTATGAATACATACATACATACATACATAAATAAAATCTACACCCCCCCCCTTCACTCCACTGGCCTATTGGGAACATAGTATTGTGTCCTAATTGCATTTTCAGTATCATTTCCCCCATTATCCTTCCATTTTGTGTATTTCTTCCTTAAAAAGAAAGAACAATTATGGGTGTTCTGGTGTTAATGAAAAATGATGTTTATTTTAAATTAAAATATTTTTAAAAATAAAATTCTGAAGTAGCTTCAATACAGTTTCCATTTAATAATGTATGTACAGTATTTCAATAGTTGGAAGTACAGGATCGTTTGGGGGGTCACTGCTGAAAATAGGAAGGTTTATTGGTTCACCAACAAAGAATGACTTTCGACTTCTAAAGTGTAAAAAGCTTTTTTGATGTCAAGTCGGATCTGAAAAGGGATGAATGTCCATTCTGTTGATAACCCTGGATCATGTGCAGCTTTAGGAGAATCAACAATTTGTTAACCTTGGAGAGGTTAAAAGAAGGTAGAAAAGGCACAAAATGTAAGCAGTTCATCTTACCCTTTATCTTTCTGAATCTGGAAGTATCTGGGTTGACAAAATAGGAAGTGTAATAGTTTATGGGCCTCTCTAAAAAGATATTCATGGAAGTTTTGTGGGAAATTTCAGAAAAACTGTAAAATGCATGCACATACCATTTCATTAAATAATTGCACTTTTCATGTAATTTGGTAAGTACTACAAATCACTGCTATAAATTGTGCATTTTTTTCATGTAAGACATAAATTATTTGGGAACGTATACTTTAGCTTTTACACACATTGAATACAATTTAGCTGTAAAGTAATTCCTTTGGGTTCAGACGTGAAATTGATAATTGGAATATGATCCCTTGAAAAATTCTTTCTTATGCTCTGTAAATTTCTGGAAGAAATCTAAGGCTTCAAGGATGAGTGTGACTCAATGTGAAAATAGTATAGAGCCAGGAACATACACAGAAGCATTGGGAGTTGGTCTTATAAAAGTAGATTGTTATTCAAATGACAACATAGTTTAAATGAGACACATACCTCCCATTACACAATGGTAATGACAACATAGTTTAAATGAGACACATACCTCCCATTACACAATTGGCCCTGCAATTACACAGTCGTGTACATGTATAGAATGTAACATACACATAAAATATATCCTTCATCTTCTGAACTTCATGGTGGTTCAGTAGTAGTCATACCATTAGCTCAGTCTGGATTGCATCTGGTATATTTACACATTATGCAGATAAATTATTTGGCATAAATACTGATTTTTTTAAAAACAGATTTCCAAATACTTCACATTCAGTATCTCAATAATCCTGTTAGAAGAGCCAGTATTAGAATTTTCAAAATAACCCAGTCCAAACAAGCCACCATGCCCAGCGTGCGTGAATCATGATGCATGCCAGGCGCAATTTGTATAATCACACGCACACCCTTCCCTGTCCATAGCTTATTGTGTCATTCCAACCCGGGTGACATGGCTTTTTGGAGGGTTAAACAACCCTCAAATAACCCATGGACTGTTGTAGGGTTATATGAGGGTTGTTTAACCCTCCAGCAAGCCATGCCACCCAAGTTTGGATGACATGATAAGCCACGGTTGGGCAATGATGATGCCAATCATACTTGGCATGTGCTGGCATGTGCCAGCATTCACCACAGCTCACAAGAAGCCACCGTGGCTTGTTTTGATTGTGCGGGATTGAGGCTGACAATTAGTGGCTGCCTAAGACCACTCCAGTGAAAGCTATGGTTTTCCCAGTAGTAACGTATGGCTGTGAGAGCTGGACTATAAGGAAGGCTGAGTGCCGAAGAATTGATGCTTTCGAACTGTGGTGCTGGAGAAGACTCTTACGAGTCCCCTGGACTGCAAGGAGGTCAAATCAGTCCATCCTAAAGGAAATCAACCCTGACTGCTTATTGGGAGGACAGATACTGAAGTTGAAGCTCAAATATTTTGGCGAAGAAAAATGCGAAGAAAAAGCTCCCTGGAAAAGACCCTGATGCTGGGAAAGATTGAAGGCAAAAGGAGAAGGGGACGGCAAAAGATGAGATGGCTAGATAGCATCACCGATGCAATGAATATGAACTTGAGCACACTCCGAGAGAGAGTGGAGGACAGGAAGGCCTGGTGTGCTATGGTCCATGGGTTCACGAAGAGTCAGACACGACTTGACGACTGAACAACAATAACAAAGACCACTGCGGGCCAAAACAGACATTACTTTCAGTTTTACTCTAGAGTAAGTGCAGGGTCTCAGTGCATGTGTGGGCAGGGGGGATTTAACCTCCCCCCAACTATGGACCTGATCTAGATCAGCACCCCTGCCCCTGCAATTTCTTTCGCAAAATGATCAATTGCTTTATGGATTACTATTTTGCAATAGAAATTGCAGGCATGAATGCAGGGGGATGGGGTGTGTGTGCGCATGTGATCAAAATCAGGTATATAGTTGGGAAAAGAGTTGAAGCTCCCCTTTAAAGTAATGTATGTTTTGGCTCACAGATAATGTCTGAGCTGAGATAGGAGATACTATGAGCTCCAGTTTTAACAACTGTGATACATCATCTCCAATATGAATGGCTTCTGTTTTCCTAAAAGCTGAACGTTTTCTAACAATTGCTAGATGTCAATATCTGTAATGTTTTAACTTGAGTGTGGAATCTTCTATTCTGACAACTACATAGCCTGTTCTAAATGGGCCAGTGTCTTTACTACAGATATGGATACAGCTGAAGCAGGCATGTATGCTTCCATACAGATGCATTTATGCACCTTAAATCTCACTCGCTACTTCTTGTCAGTGCAACAGCCTCTTCAGCAGATTGTATTGGAATTCAGCAAAGCAGAGCCTTTGTTCTGCTCCCCAAGGCTGATGAGAGCAGCAAGGGAAATTAGGAGGAGCTGATTTGACAGCAACCTTCAGTAGCAGTTTTCTCCTTGGAGTGCTCGAGATAACACTTAACATATGCTGAAGTGAACTCTGATGCCAGGTAAAATGCAACCTTATAGCAGCCTTTAACTTTCCATCTGTTGTCCAGCTCTTTGTACTCAGGAAGCCCTTTTATGATGTCCTTAGAAACCTGCCCCATGTAAGCCATAATCTTCTAAAATAGAGCTATGGCTAGGCCAGGCAAGGGCAAACCTATGCCCTTGGGCCTAATCCAGCCCACAGAGGTTGCCCATCCAGCCTGCTGCCTTCCAGGATTCCTCTGGAGGAATCCCTACTGTTATCTCTAATAATAAATAGGGAGGATGCATGCAGGTCAGGGACTCATCTTCCCCATTGGGGAAACTGCCCTGTGGGTGAAACACTGGAGCTGAGCAGGTGGCTGGAAGAATGGTCCTCCACGTCCCGGTTTAGTCGGATAGCTTCACCTGTGCAGTGGCTTTCCCAATGCACCCACTGGGGACCGAATGATGTCAGGGGGTGTGGCCATGCTCTTTTGCTGTCATGGGGGGGGGGGATGTCTCCTGATATCATTTGGCCCTTGGAAGGCTGAGGGGGGGATTGCACATTTTTGGTCACCCTCTCCTGGACTAGGCAAATAGGACCTTAGCTCAGTAGTAGGGAACAGACTTTGTATGTAGAAGGTTCCAAGGTCATTCCTCAGTGTCTTTGGTCAAAAAGATCTTAGGAAGCAAGGCTGGCTTCCAGTCCCTCAAACTCAGGGTTTGAGGGCCTGGAGAGCCATTGATATTCAAAATAGACAACACTGTGCTAGATAGACCAATTGTCTGATTCAGTTTGAAATGCATATATTTATATATCCAAAGAATTCCAAAGTAATTGGAGATGTAGCAAGAAGCCATATGGAAATAGGGAAAAAATCTGATTTGGCATGCAAGGCTGTTTTTTTTTTTCCCTTTTGGTCTTTTCCAACACAATCATTCTCCAAGACAGACATGGAAGAATTGGAGCCTCAAGTTCTTATGTTTTATTTCTAAATGACTAAAGAAGTTAAGGAATAATTGTGTTCTACAGACAGTGTGCATTATTTTGATTGCAAGTTTACAGATCAGACAATTGCCCTGAGATCTTTCCACCCACACACTCTGCCCTGAGATAGTTGATTATTTTGACTGGGCTTAGTAGAGTAGAAGAGCCAATGATATACATGCACAGAGATGTACATATGCTATAAATTTATTGAGCTTCATTCCCTTCTGAGGATCTGGGCTGATTTATACCAGCTTAAAGTTCTCCTGCTTTCATGTGGCTTTTGCTGGTATGATAAAATCGAATTCCTCTAAAGATCAGTAAGCTATTCCTTTCCTATGTCTTGTATAAAGCCATGTGCATGAATTCCAGAAATTAAATCAAGTAATTTTCATTTATAGCTAAATTATGCAGAAATGAGGCTTAGTCAGTTGGAAAACTGTCACTGTGAGAAGACTTGTCAAGTAAATGGAATGATCTATCGAGACAAAGATTCATGGGTAGAAGATGATCACTGCAGGAATTGCACGTGCAAAGTAAGACACTTCTAACTTATATATGGGGGGTAAGGCAACTCCTTACAATCCATTATAGGTTCTTGAGTACATAATGCCAGCTCTGTGAGTTACCTTATTAGCACATGGCAGTATGATTAGGGTGGAATATGTGGGGCGGGGGGGGGGAACGGGGGACAAAAATGCAATCTGTCTAAAAGTATTTCCTTACTTGAATCTCAGATGGGTCTATTTTGGGGTGAATATTTAGTGTTTTGTGTGTACAATTTAGAATTGTATTATGATTGTAGCATGTGGAAAAAGGAAGTATTATCTTAATTTTATGCATAAGTTGCATCTTCCATGACAACAACATGTATATCCTGTTTGTGGTATTTCTCATTTTAAACACCAGCGGAACAAAAGTTGAATTAGTATGTAAATCTTGTCTGGTTGAAATTATTTTATAACTATCAGAAGAGAGGGTTTGTTTGCCCAAGAAAATAGAAAACTGTTTTGTTAAAATGTTGAACTTGAAACATAGGAAGCAGTCAGATAAGTTTCTGGCCATTGCAGAATGACAGCATTGTAGTCTGTAATACTGCTGTGATTTAGCAAATGATTTTTCACATATTAAATCATGCTTTATCCAGCATATCCATTACTTTGTACATACACAGATTTACATTTCATTTTTCTGTTATTGCATAGAGTGGAGTAGTGGAGTGCCGACGGATGGCCTGCCCGCCGTTGAACTGTTCTCCTGATGGTCTTCCAGTCCATGTAACAGGCCAGTGCTGCAAAGTGTGCAAGTGTAAGTATAGATACTGTGCTTTGCCTTTCCCTGTAGTCATATTGATTTCTATACTGAAGTCATACAACTGGAAACAGGTCCTTTTCTGTTTGTTAGTATTTTCACAGCTTCTTTTTATTTAACGTAGAAAATATTGGTGAAAAATATGAATAAAAGAAAGATGTCACAGAGTTTTAGAAAAACACACACACATAAAACAGTTTGGTAAAGCCATCTTTTGAACATGGTGTGTTCTGCTTCTGCAGCCAAAGATTCAAGTGCCTAGTGTGCTTCCTTGCCAGAGCAGAAAGCAGAGACTGACTGGGTTCAGACAACATGCTGTAGCTCATTGTGGGTTATTTGGGCGCCATGTCTCATAACACTAAAACAGACCATGGGTTGTGTGAGGGTTGTTTAACCCTCACATAACCCACTTTTGCTGGGTTTGCATAACACAACAACCCCTGAGCAAGGGTTGCATAGTCCAAATGGCGGGCGCATATGCCCCACATGTGCTGCAGCCTCACCATGAGGCTGTTGTGTCATGTGAACAGCCCCTGTACCTTTAACTTGAGGACATAGCTTTGTAGCAGAACCTTGACAGTGAAAGCTCCTTGACAGAGAAAGCTCTCTCTAAGAAGGTGGATTCCTTTACCCACAATAAGGCACCATGGTGGGAGTGGATCAAGTCAAAGTCCTTAGGAAGACTAGAAAGATAAAATCCTTGGTATTCATTTCTCTAAGGGAGTTGGTTGCAAATCAGTGTTTTTCACACCCACCACCACCATGCTTGAGGGAGTGGGGTTTTTTTGGTAAATAAACATTTCTGCATTTTCCATAAAGATAGGGCAATTCTCAGACTGGACCTTCCTTTTCCTATGGTGCTGCTTAGTTTAGCTAAATTTATCTTAAGGGTGTAGAAGTTTTTGCTAGAAAGGACCCAGGCACTATAGACCTTCAGACAGTCTGTTTTGTTCTTTGTAACAAAAGCACAGTGGTCAAGGGCTTCAGGCACAACATATTTCCCTTCCTGGAGTGGTTGTTTATTCCAGAATGCAAGAACTTCAGTGGATCTTTGAGAGAAGGTACTAATGGAGGATATTTGGGCCGAGGTCTGTATATTCACAAGACACTATAAAGTGGATTTCTGTGCCTTGGCAGATATTGCCTTTGGCTGGCTGGTCCTGCAGGAAGTATTACCACTATATAAAGGGAACTGGAATGGTCACCCTTCTTGTAGAATACTACTGTTACATGATCTAGGAGTGAAAAATGTCTCACCTCATAGGAAAGTAAAATTCTACTCAACATGTATTTTCATTCCAGGATGTGGTTAGAAGAGAAATCTTCTTGCTCTGACTTTGTCTTACTGTAGAGGTGGGCAGAAAGTAGATCTTTAGATGTTTGGGACTTCCACTTCCTGAAGCCCCTGCCAGCATAGCCAATGGTCAGGAATGCTGGGAGTTGAAGTCCAAAAATCTGAAGATCTACTTTCTACTTACCACTGTCTTACTGAAATTGTTATCTTCTGTGCATTGCTCAGGACCATTAGTTCAAAACTTGTGGATACCCTTTTGCTTCCCTTACTGCCCTAGGCTCTGTCCTCTCTCATCTGTTCTCACTTTCTCTGCTAAGTATTAGCATTTTTTGTTTTGCTACTACAGATTAGTTATACAGTGAAGTTATGGACAGATCCCATTTCTGTTTGGGAAAGGGAAGCCCCTCCTCTCTAGCAAGTTGACTCTCTCTTATATTTCCTGAAAGGGGTTCATCCAGGTAGTGAAAGAATGCTCTCTTACTATATCCTGGGGTACAAACTCGCAGTGAGTAGAATATTACTTTCACAACTGATACAGGGCACGTGTATTTTGTACTTTGGTATCTATACATGAGTACAAAAGGTAGCATTGGAATATATGATTTAGAAAGTAAATTTGTAACTATCAACCCTGAATACTAGTACTTGTTATGTAACCTGAAAACATCCTGCTTTGGCATTCTGTATGAGTCTGTGAAACTGAACTATTTTTGGCAATTGCTTTCTGAGTTAGTCAGCTGTTTTTAGAAAACCGCACCACAGTTGCCTAGAACAGAAATATTTTTTCCTGATCTCTTTAGTATAATTAAGGGATTGGGAGCATTCTGCAAGTTCATAGGCTTGCATGCTGCTGTTTTCCTTGGGTTTTCCCGTCTTCCAGGGCTAACCATAGTGCTACATCTGCACTGAGGTTAAAAATACGGTAATCCTTTAACCAAGGTTTAAAAATCCTGGATGAAAGCTGAGCATAATTAGTATTAATTTCAGGGCAGATATAGAGGTTCAGCACACAAGGCTGTTTATTTCGCAATCTACTGGGGCTTCTATTTCTGCATTCTAAGTGAGCTGAAGACCAGCTCTTTACACAGACAAGTTCTCTGCAGCCTCAGGACAGAGAGCGAGCAAGGGATTCAAGTACCTCTCTCTCTGTTTCTGCAGAGGAGCATGGGGTAGGGGTGGGTGGTGGTGGCTTCGTTGCTGTAAGTCATTTGCATGGGAAGTTGCCGTCTTCTTCTTCCTCCCTCGGCCAGCTGTGCACTTCCTTTGAGCCTCTCCTAGCCTTGCCAAGAAAACTGTCCTCCCAGCCCAGGTCAACAGGCAGACACACTGGAGGGGGAGAGCAATTGTGATTTTCCTGCTCTTCTCAATGGCTTCTTCTTCCCAGGCTGTGGAACCACACATTTACTCACAGCTGTTAAAGTGGATTTGCATTTAAATAGTGGATTACCTCGGGTTTTTTTTTTAGCTGGATAAAGATCAAATACAGCTTGGATGTATCCTGGAGGCTGATGGTGTCATGTAAATGACCAGCAAACTTCCGAGGATAAAGATCAAATACAGCTTGGATGTATCCTGGAGGCTGATGGTGTCATGTAAATGACCAGCAAACTTCCGAGCGACCAGTCACGAGCCCATGATAAATGCCTCATGTAAAGACAGCCATAATGGTAACCATGGTTAGAGCTGATAAGAGAAGGAGGGGAATTTGCATGGGAGAGTGAAAAAGGACGAGTGTGTAAGCCTGCATGATCCTCGTTGTTGTTGTTCAGTCGTTCAGTCGTGTCCGACTCTTCGTGACCCCATGGACCATAGCACGCCAGGCCTTCCTGTCCTGCGCTCTCTCCCGGAGCGTGCTCAAGTTCATATTCATTGCATCCGTGATGCTATCTAGCCATCTCATCCTCTGCCGTCCCCTTCTCCTTTTGCCTTCAGTCTTTCCCAGCATCAGGGTCTTTTCCAGGGAGTTTTCTCTTCGCATTAGGTGGCCAAAATATTGGAGCTTCAGCTTCATTATCTGTCCTTCCAATGAGCACTCAGGGTTGATTTCCTTTAGGATGGACTGATTTGACCTCCTTGCAGTCCAGGGGACTCGTAAGAGTCTTCTCTAGCACCACAGTTCGAAAGCATCAATTCTTCGGCGCTCAGCCTTCCTTATAGTCCAGCTCTCACAGCCATACATTACTACTGGGAAAACCATAGCTTTGATTAGACGGACCTTTGTCGGCAAGGTGATGTCTCTGCTTCTTACTATGCTGTCTAGGTTGGCCATAGCTTTCCTCCCAAGGAGCAAGCATCTTTTAATTTCATGGCTACAGTCACCGTCTGCGGTGATCTTGGAGCCCAAGAAAGTAAAATCTGTCACTGCTTCCATTTCTTCCCCTTCTATATGCCAGGAAGTGATGGGGCCAGATCGTTTTTTTAATGTTGAGTTTCAAACCAGCTTTTGCACTCTCCTCTTTCACCCTCAACAAGAGGCTTTTTAGATCCTCTTCGCTTTCTGCCATTAGGGTGGTATTGTCTGCATATCGGAGGTTGTTGATAATTCTCCCAGCAATCTTAATTCCGACCTCTGATTCATCCAACCCGGCATTTCTCATGATGTACTCTGCATATAAGTTAAATAAGCAGGGTGACAATATGCAGCCTTGTCGTACTCCTTTCCCAATTTGGAACCAATCGGTTGTTCCATGTCTGGTTCTTACTGTTGCTTCTTGATCCTCGTACAGGTTTCTCAGGAGACAGGTAAGGTGGTCTGGTACTCCCATCACTTTAAGAATTTGCCACAGTTTGTTGTGATCCACACAATCAAAGGCTTTAGCGTAGTCAATGAAGCAGAAATAGACGTTTTTCTGGAATTCTCTTGCTTTCTCCATGATGCAGCGAATGTTGGCGATTTGATCTCTAGTTCCTCTGCCTCTTCTAAACCCAGCTTGTACTTCCGGTAGTTCTCGGTTCGCATACTGCTGAAGCCTAGCTTGTAGGATTTTGAGCATCACCTTGCTGGCATGTGAAATGAGCGCAATTGTAGAGTAGTTTGAACACTCTTTGGCGTTGCCCTTCTTTGGAATTGGAATATAAACTGACCTTTTCCAGTCTTGTGGCCACTGTTGAGTGTTCCAGATTTGTTGGCATATTGAATGCAGCACTTTAACAGCATCATCTTTTAGGATTTTAAATAGCTCGGCTGGAATACTGTCATCTCCGCTAGCTTTGTTGTTACTAATGCTTCCTAAGGCCCACTTGACTTCACTCTCTAGGATGTCCGGCTCAAGTTCAGTGACCACACTATCATGGCTATCAGGGACATTCAGATCTTTCCTGTATAGTTCTTCTGTGTATTCTTGCCACCTCTTCTTAATCTCATCTGCTTCTGTTAGGTCCCTGCCTTCTTTGTCCTTTATCATGCCCACCTTTGCACAAAACGTTCCCTTGAGATCTCCAATTTTCTTGAAGAGATCTCTAGTCTTTCCCATTCTGTTGTTTTCCTCGATTTCTTTGCATTGTTCATTTAAGAAGGCCTTCTTGTCTCTCCTTGCTATTCTCTGGAACTCTGCATTCAGTTGGGTATATCTTCCCCTTTCTCCCTTGCTTTTCGCTTCCCTTCTTTCGTGAGCTACTTGTAAAGCCTCATCAGACAGCCACTTGGCTTTCTTGCATTTCTTTTTCTTTGGGATGGATTTCGTTGCTGCCTCCTGAACAATGTTACGGACCTCCGTCCATAGTTCCTCAGGCACTCTGTCTATCAGGTCTAATCCCTGAAATCTATTCCTCACCTCCACTGTATATTCATCAGGGATATGATTTAGGTCATACCTGAACGGTTTAGTGGTTTTCCCGACGTTCTTCAATTTAAGCCGAAATTTTGCAAGAAGCAGCTCATGATCTGAGCCACAGTCAGCTCCAGGTCTTGTTTTTACTGACAGTATGGAGCTTCTCCATCTTTGGCTGCAAAGGACATAATCAATCTGATTTCGATATTGACCATCTGGTGACGTCCATGTGTAGAGTCGCCTCTTGTGCTGTTGGAAAAGAGTGTTTGCTATGATCAGCATGTTCTCTTGGCAAAATTCTATTAGCTTTTGTCCTGCTTCATTTTGTACACCAAGGCCATGCCTGCCTGTTATCCCAGTGATTTCTTGACTTCCTACTTTAGCATTCCAATCCCCTATGATGAAGAGGACAACTTTTTTTGGTGTTAGTTCTAGAAGGTGTTGTAGGTCTTCATAGAACCGATCAACCTCAGCTTCTTCGGCATCAGTGGTTGGGGCATAGACTTGAATTACTGTGATGTTGAATGGTTTGCCTTGGATTCGTACTGAGATCATTCTATCATTTTTAAGATTGTACCCCAGTACTGCTTTTCCCACCCTTTTGTTGACTATGAGTGCTACTCCATTTCTTCTAAGGGATTCTTGCCCACAGTAGTAGATATGATGGTCACCTGAATTAAATTCGCCCATGCCTGTCCATTTTAGTTCGCTGATTCCCAAGATGTCGATGTTCAATCTTGCCATCTCATGTTTGACCACCTCCAGCTTACCTTGATTCATTGATCTGACATTCCAGGTTCCTAAACAATATTGTTCTTTACAGCATCGGATTTTCTTTTCACCGCCAGACACATCCACAGGTGAGTGTCCTTTCGGCTTTGGCCCAGCCGCTTCACTCTTTCTGGCGCTACTTGGAAATACCCTCTGCTCTTCCCCAGTAGTATATTGGACACCTTCCGACCTGAGGGGCTCATCTTCCGGCGTCATCTGTCTTAGCCTTGTGATACGTTCCGTGGGGTTTTCTTGGCAAGAATACTGGAGTGGGTTGCCATTTCCTTCTCCAGTGCATGATCCTCCCAATCCTCTTAATCATGGTTAAGAGACCAGAAAATGTTACATCTGCAATCATGCACTGAGTTCAGTACTCAAACAAACGTTCCTCTTTGAAGGCTTTTCTTTTGTTTCATGTCCTCTGATTAAAATGTGGACAATCAAACTTCCTCTTAGTGCTTTGTTTGGCACTAGACTCTACCTGTTGCTGTAGTAGGGACTTGGAATGTCTGTTAGGAGAAATAGACGAATTAAGGTTGATTGAAATTGATGGTAAATGCCAGTGCTTTGACAGAATGATGTGCTTGGGACACAGGATTTTTGGGTGCACAGTGCCAGTCACTAAAGCTGTCCATACTGATAATACGGTATGTATTGATTTCTCTGTAGTTTAGTTGTGGATGATATCATCAACTGTAATTTTCTTTACTTAAGGCTTATTGAGTAGCATGATTATCCTTTCTTTGTTCATGGGTTAAAGTAACAAGCATTTCTTACATTTAAAATGCATGGGGATGATTTTTGAAAATAGATGTTTCTGCTTTTTCTTCTGTTATCTTTGGTTAACCCCTCCAATACAGAATGTGCTTTTGAGATGAGAACTGACTTTAAGGCAAAGTCTGACTATTCATACTCCCCCCGCCCCCCCAGTAAGCTGCAATATTTGGAGTTGAAAAATTCACCTACACACACATATCAGAAGAGAAAAGCCAGTTCTGTGTTTTCTGGGGTGAGGGTTGTGAACCACGGCTGCAAAATGGCAGACTTGCTGTTGATCCTGTCCACTTTGTTGTAAGCTCCACCCCAGTGTGTGTATTCTTAAATGCATCATCAAACACCATGGGCACAATCTCCTGAGGTAGGGCAGGCTTCTGTTTATTGGCATTAGTCCAGAGAGCCTGCTCATCTTGTGTTGCGCAGATCTGTCACTGAAATGGCTTATGGCCCACAGACAAAAGCTAGAAGGGAGGCACCCAGATTGAATGAAGTTCAAAAAGAGAACATATTCTCAAAGTTGCCAAAGGGAAACTTCTTTATTTGAATTCAACACATTTGAGAGAGAAGCTTCCATTCTTAGATCCCAAATATAGGATAGAGTGTATCCGACAGCAGTTCTTGATACAGCAAGAAAGGGGGCTTCTTTGAAGAAGAGACAAGAACTTTTGGTCCCTTGGGATTGTCCTCAGGATGATAGGTTAATCTGCAGTCCGACCATGTCAGTAAAAGTTTGCATGGGATTATTATTACTATTTACATTTTTATACCTCCCCATAGCTGAAGCTGTCTGGGCAGTTTACAAAGATTAGAAACGTTAATCAATATTATCAATATCACTAAATATTGGCATTTATTAAAAGATATTCCAGGTTGTGCATGTATGCCTTTAATCATTTTAAATGCACAAAAAAACTTAAAGGACTGGCTTGTCCACAGTAATACTAAAATTAAATAAATAAATAAATAAATAAATGAAATAAATACTTGTTCCAGACCATCACCCCAACAATCAGGCACTGCTTTTTTGTAAACACACTCACAAACGTGAGTCCTTCATCACTCCTACAGACAATTGGGTGTATTTTCTAGGTCAGTTCTCAACTTGTAGCAGCTCTAATGTTGTGTATGCTATAAAATGCCCTTGCATGTTGTCAAAACGAAAAGACCCCTGAAAAGACATATAAGCTAACACCTGAATATCATTAGAAATAACAGAAAAAGTGGTGCTGTAGTGGAATGTCCACACATTACTAAGCATCTTGCCTTTGGGGTTATTGAAAAGCTGTATATGCTTAATTACAGATTTTTGTTCAATAGGGGGATGTTCTTGATATTCCAGCTCAAGAGTTTGTCACTTCTTGGGCTGAATGAAGAAGTAGACTACTTATCCCTGTTGTAAATAAGTGCTTGGAGAATACAGATATAATATGGAATAGGTCCATGCAAGCTAAGTGTGTGCAGTTTAAATGTGTCTTCTCTTATATGTATGAGCAAGTTGTTGTTTACGAGAAAACATTTGATCATATACTTGCAAGCAAAGTGTTACTCATGAGTTTACTTCCTAACAATGTAGAACTTTCTCTCTTTTGTTAACATACGTCGTTTAAGTGATACCTGAAGCTCATTGGCAGCAATATAAGGAATACTTCTCTTTCATGCAGCTGCCTTGATGGTGTATGAAGGATAGCCACCACCTTTGTAAGGGTTTGGGGTTTTCTTACTACTATGCATGGTGTAAACTTTAGAGGTTGCTGGGCAGTAGATGGGGGAATTTTTTTTTGAAGCCGAGTAGGACTGCTAAGGACAAGGTTTCAGTATTGAATAAAATTCCTAGTTCCAGTGGCTGTTTTCTATTTTTCATCTTTCATTTTGGATCTTGTGAAAAATGATAAATTGGCTACATGTCTGTAGCCAAAGAAAAGTGTCAATATAATTTGAAATGCTGAAAGTGAGAGAAAGTCATTGTGCCCTTCATTAGATATAAGGCCCAGTTTACAAGAACTGGTGAGACTCTTAAATGGGGGAAAGATAAAGCACCATGTTTATTGAATACAGAATTAAAAACCAAAGAGTGCTTTCTCTCTCTTTCGCCAAGGAAGGGTGATAGTTACCAAGATGGTTGCTTTGGTCTGCTAGGTGGCCACCCTGGGAGCTTAGAGGGAGGATGCAAAATGGGGCTATGGCAGACATCTCACTGCTGCATGTGGGTGCTAGGGATGTATGAAAGTCACTTACCTTTTCGACGGGGTGATTCATGGTGTGGGGGAGGCACTCTGAACCTCCCCCCGAATCCTAACCTGGCTGGCTCTGCTCCGCGGCAACTCCGCGGAGCCACTGGCCAGGTGCATTTGCAGGCGCCGTATGGAGACTGCGGACGCAAATGGCGGCGGCTATGGAGGCCGCCATTTGCATTCCTGTTTTTTGGCCGTGATAGGCTACGTAAATATTTACTTAGCCTATCATGGCAAAAAAAAAACACAAGGGGCACAAATGGCATAGCGGCCGCCATTTGCATTCCTGTTTTTTTGCCGTGGTAGGCTACGTAAATATTTACGTAGCCTATCAAGGCAAAAAAAAAATGGGCGCAAATGGCGTAGTGGCCACCATTTGCGCCCCTGTCTTTCGCTGTGATAGGCTACGTAAGTATTTACATAGCCTATCACGGCAAAAATAGGGAAGTGAATGGTGGCCGCAGATGCACGAACGGCACCAGGTAAGTGTCCCATTTCGCGCGCCTTTTGCGGAGTGGGGGGGCGGGGGGCTTCGTTCTGCCACAGATTTCGGGAGGCCGAATGCGCTGGCATTCGGCCTCACCGAGATCCATGGCGGAATTCTCTGACATCCCTAGAGGGTGCACTGTTCTTGCCCCAGAGTTGTCCAAAGATGGTGGCTCCAGTCTTTGGGTCTTACACTCTTTTCCCTGTCTATCAGGGGATCAGATGCTCAAGCACTGTCCTTTCACTAGGGATGTACGAAAGTCACTTACCTTTTCAATGGGGTGATTCGCGGTGGGGGGGGAGGCGCTCCGCTCCTCCCCCCGAAATCCTAATCCGGCCGGCTCCGCTCTGTGGAGATTCCGTGGAGCCGCCGGCTGGGGCTGGGGCGTGGAGCCGCCTGCAGGAGGGAAAAAAAAAAGCACATGCAGCTGCCATTTGCGTTCCCTTTTTTCGCTGTTTTAGCTTACGTAAATATTTATGTAAGCTATTACAGCGAAAAAAAGGGGAATGCAAATAGCGTAGTGGACACCATTTGCATTCTTCCCCCCCCCCCCCGCTGTTTTAGCCTACGTAAATATTTACGTAAGCTGTTACGGTGAAAAAAAAAGGAACGCAAATAGTGCCCACTACGCTATTTGCACTCCCCTTTTTTCCACCGTAATAGCTTACGTAAATATTTATGTAGGCTAAGACAGTGAAAAAAAGGGAACGCAAATGGCTGTGTGTTTTGTTGTTGTTTTTTTTTAGCTTGCTGTGATAGGCTACGTAAATACTTATGTAGCCTATCACGGCCTCTGCAGGGACGCAAATGGCTATGATGCTGTGATGAGGAAGCGAATGGCGGCCGCAGCGCGGCCGCCATTCACAAGTCAGCGCAAACGGCAGCAGGTAAGTGCTCTGTTTCGTGCGCCTTTCGTGGGGTTGGGGCACGGGTTCTGCCATGGATTTCCGCCACGGATTTCCGCCATGGATTTCGGGGGGCCGAATGCACTGGCATTTGGCCTCACCGAGATCCATGGCGGAATACTCTTGACATCCCTACCTTTCACACCACTTCTCTACTGGCTGCCAGCATATAGTCAGAGAGATGTCAACTTTGAAATACTTGTGTTCTGATAGGGATGTCAGAGAATTTCTCCACGAATCTCGGGGAGGCAGAATGCCAGCGCATTCGGCCCCCCGAAATTGGTGGAGAAACGGTCTGCCCCCCTGCCCCCCCCCGGGACGGCTCTTACCTTGTGCAAATGTCTTTGGCGGCGGCGGCTCTGGCGACGGTTCGGCAGTGGTTTGGCGACGGCGGCTGCAGTGGCCGGTCTTCCAACCGGCCACCACCACCGCCATTTCCAAGTTAAAAACAACAACAACAACAAACGTGATAGGCTATGTAAAGATTTACGTAGCCTATCATGGCTAGATTTTTAAAAAACACCGTGATAGGCTACGTAAACGTTTACGTAGCCTATCATAGCTGAGTGAAAAAACAAACAAACAAACTGCATGTATGCAAATGGTGGCGCCCGTGGGCGCCACCATTTGCGTTCCTTATTTTGGCACGTGTAGTCTACGTAAACATTTACGTAGACTACGGCGAAAATAAGCTGAACGCAAATAGCGTTCCCCTTATTTTCGCCGTAGTCTACGTAAATGTTTACGTAGACTACACTTGCCAAAATAAGGAACGCAAATGGCGGCGCCCACGGGCGTCGCTATTTGCGTACGCGCTTTTTTCCCCCCTCCCAAAGTCAGCCGTGATAGGCTACGTAAGGATTTACGTAGCCTATCATGGCTGACTGCAGGGACGCATACGGTGGCGGCTACGGCTGCCGCCATTTGCATCCCGGCAGGACAGAAGGATTCGCGGCCGGAGGGACAGGGCACATCCCCCCCGGCCAGAATTTCGGGGGGAAGGGATGGGGCGCCTCCCCCCGGCCAGAATTTTGGGGGGGAGGGACAGGGCGCCTCCCCCCCAGCCAAAATTTTGGGGGGAGGGACGGAGCGCCTCCCCCCCACCGCGAATCAAGCTTCGGGATCAGGTAAGGGACTTTCGTACATCCCTAGTTCTGTATGTTACGATCTTGGGGTTTTGTTCCAGAAAGTTGCACAAGAATTCTGTCATTTGTCTCAGTGCTGTTCTTGGTCTAGCCAAGAATAGGTATCTTTGTCTTGGAAATGTACAATTGTTCTTCAACTAGTATCTTACTATGTGCTGTTTTCTGTTCACCTACAAGCTGCGATTAAGCTAGTTATTTTACAAGTGGTCTGTAGCCAGTGTTCATTTCATAAGATAAGCTGTGTGTGATAGAGCAATAGTCATGTTGCTTCTTCCCTGTGACATAGCCTCTTTCAAACGATCCATTCATATTCACACACAGGCTCACAATTTAAAGTTCCAATAGTTTGAAATAAAATGTATACAAAAGAGTGAAAAGTTTAATATAGCTCCTAAAATGGAATTGAATGCTATCTGTCTCAGTATGAGAGTGTACAAGACATCTACAGGCCTGATAGAAGAAGGGTGTGGGGGTGGGGCAAAGCCAATGCATTATAGAAACTAATACATAGAGGGAGCAATCCTATTGCCCCTAGACAGAGTCTGGGGGAGCCATAGGATATTTCAGATTCCTGGATCTGAGTCAGAGACAGTGCTGTGACCTCAGAGCCAGGAATCTGAGCTCCCCACCCTTCACCCTCGCAGCCAGCATGGAGAGAACCGTGCTGGCTGTCTTTCTGAGTTTGCAGAAGTGACCTCAGACGGGAATTAAAGGGGGCATTACCATAGGCGGGGAGGGGACTGGAGATGCTGGCTTACACCATATCCTGAGGCCTCTTCGGGCTCCTTCCCTCCCCCTCCGCAGTGCCTCAGTTAGCTGGGTGAAAAAGCAAAGCAGGAGGTACAGTGGAGGTGACAGTCACCTCCTCTGTGCTTCCCTCTCTGCACTGGATACTCATATACCTCTGAGTTTGGAGGCTTACGAGTATCAAGGCCCATAGGATTGTGCCCTAATGTAGAAAAACCTTAGTGGTTAAGATGTTGAACTGCAGACCGGAAGGTCGGCAGGACAGCAGTTCGAGACCCGAGTGCCGCGTGACGGAGTGAACTCCCGTCTTCAGTCCCAGCTTCTGCCAACCTAGCAGTTCGAAAGCAAGAAATTGCAAGTAGATAAATAGGTACCGCCTCGGCGGGAAAGGTGACAGCGTTCCGTGCACCTCGGTGTTCAGTCATGCCGGCCACATGACCACGGAAGCATCTTCGGACAGCGCTGGCTCTTCGGCTTAGAAACGGGGATGAGCACCGCACCCTAGAGTCGGACACGACTGGTTGGGGACACCTTTACCTTTTTTAAAAAATATAGTAAAACGATATATAAGGCTAACACCTTCTGCAGCACTTGATATTCTTGAAGGGGAAATGTGCTAAAATAGCTTGAAGAGTGATTTTTTTTAAAAATCCTTTGTTACTGGAATTAAGTCTTATATCTATTTTTATTATGGCTTTAAATAATGCAGGTGTTCGAAGAAGTCATAAATGCAGTTTGTGCTATTGGGAAGCAACATTGTGCCCTTGGGAAGCAACATTTGGTTATGCAAAGCTCATAGTTTAGCTGTTCTAATGACACAACCTGGGGGAATACATATCTCTGGCTTTATCAATTCATAGCACAGGGCATCTTATTATTTATTTATAATTTGATTTGTACTTCGCCTTTCTACCGAACAAATGGTACTCAAGGTGGCTTACAATCATAGATAAATAAAAATTTGATTAAAAGAATACATTAAACATTTAAACATTAAAAGCACAATTAAGAAGCACAAAATAAGAATAAGAATAAAAACAGCACCCACCCCAACAGATCCACTTACTTTGCTTGAATAAAAACAGTGTTGCCTGGCAGCGGGAAGATAGCAAAGAGGGAGCCAACGTAGCTCCCTCTTATTAGGGATGCACCCAGTGAAGTAAGAAAATCCAAGCCAACTTCTTTTCTTGTTCTAGGGAAGTATATAACTAAGCTTTTGGGGCTAATATCCACTCAATTGCCAGGAATGGTATCTGCTTTCAAGAGCCAGAAACCTCAAAGAGTCTGTGAGTCTGTTTCAGAGTTAAGGGCCAGTCTTTGAGAGCATGGATTTCTGCTGTGTTCCCATTGCATTTATATATATTCATCTCAGGCACCAGTGCTATTCCATCAAAATAGAGATCAGAAAGCAAAATGTCTTCCCTGCCTTTGTTTGGCACAAACTATAAATATGCTGACAGGAAGGGTGAGCCACTGGTACAACAAGATGAAGCAATATCTGTGGATCAGTAGCTCTGTATAAGGGCACTGGAAATAAATGTGGTGTTCTTGGAAGTCCTTGGGTGAAAGGAAGAATCAAGCAACATGTATCCTGTAGCAATGTAGTGCAAATGGCTCAGAATTCTAGAGGATTTTTAAAGAAATAGTCTTTCCTGGTTCATGGAGATATATCTGGCATGTCTCATGGAGATATATCATGGAATTATATCTTGCATGACTGGCTTTATAGCAGTCGAATACACTATTCTGTTCCAAGCAGAGGCCTCTTGAGCCATTCCAGGTACCTCTCTATGAAATGGAAAATACAATGTCTTTAAGTATCCTTTAAAAATATATATTTCCTTGTTCAAAGAGGTACCTGGTAGGGTTCAAGAGGCCTCTGTTTGGACAAGAATAGTATACTAGACTATTGTAAAGCCAGTTAGAAATGTGTGTTCCTTTTTGCAATCAAAAGTCTGTGTGGAGCAAAATATTTGAGGCTTTAAACTGCTTGTTTTAATTGTTCCATTTCCAAAAGGCAACAGACCCATAAAACAGTTAGATCAATAATTCTCAGAAGCTAACTTAGGCTCCAAGCCTATACTCACATACCTGGGAGTAAGACTAACTGAAATCAATGGGACTTACTTCTGAGTAGATATAGGATTGTGCTGTTAAAATTACAGGTTCTCTTCAGTGTGGATCTTTGTATGGGCACCTACTTTTTCCATTTCTCCATTAACTCTATCTTTCCGACCCTGATTTATTCAACTATAATAGTTGTGTCTCTGAGAGATTACAAAGAAGCAAAATTTTGATGTTTCTGTTTTCACTTGTCTTTATACTGTATCTGTTTATATTGTGATATATTGCTCAGCAAGTCTATTTAGTTCTTTATAGGCTGTAGAGGCATACATTCATACAAATAATACTGTGGCTGATCTACAGAATGTCACTGCCATGAATAATTCTGTTAATGAATTGAGTTCAATATCTGTTCTGCTTCTGCTATTATTTCAGGTCACTAAGTAGTCTAGTTTGTCAGTGTGCGTGGTGAAATGCTTCAAGATAATAGTTTTTGTAATGAATTTACTATTACGGTCAAAATAAATGAGAGCAATTAACTCTGACTGCTATTGAAAGCAAAATGACTACATCATATTTAGCACAGTATATCTATATTTACTTAAGCAATATTGTTTTACTGAACTGTATAATTTATATGCACTTACTACTAAACACTGATGCCTTTATTCATTTTTAAAATTCTAGCCAAATGCATCTATGGAGGAAAAGTGTTGGCAGAAGGTCAGAGGATTTTAACCAAGAACTGTAGAGAATGTCGTGTAAGTTGTTTTTAACCTTCTGTGGCTACAGTCTTATGTATAATTACAAGGGCATAAGCCCCATTAAACTCAGTGGGACTTTTTCTGAGTAAACATGCATAGGATTCTGCTTTAAATCATTATTGCACTGTTAAAGGAGTGGACAATCTCCATAAGTGACAGCAAGAAGTGACATTTTTCATATTCACAAGGTGACCTAGATTCACTGAGAGCAATGCACATGCCCTAGGTAGTATAACAAAAGGGTGTGGTGTTGTGATTTAGGAAGCAATTGTACTTTGTCTGCATCACATGCCTGGACAGAAGAGGCATATTTAGAGGAAGACTCCTGCTTTCTGATACATTTTGGGTGCAATCCTATGTGTGTTAAGACAGAAAAAAACCCTACAGCTCCCAGCATTGAGGAATGCTGGGAGTTGTAGGATTTTTCTCTCTCTAAACGTGCACAGGATTGCACCTTAATTACTCATTCACACATTACATTTATATTGTTTCCTTTCTCTGAGGGGATTCCAAGTCACACACATGTCAGGTTCCAGTCTGCTTAGCTTCAGAAATAGAACTAAGTGGTGTTTAGGCTGTGCTCCATGGAGGCTTATTAAAAGCTTCCTCTGAAAGACAATTTGCCCACCAGTATTGTTCTTTTCTCTCCAATGTCTATTCTTGTGAGTTTTGAGTGTATTTGTGGGCACATACTCAGTTCAGATGGGAAAAGTCTGAGTCTCAGCAGGGTGACGTTGTGTGACATGGGAGTAGGACGTGTTCTGTGATACAGTGTCCTCTGCCACACAAAGACGTTCCATGGCAGATGCACAGACATACCTCAACAGAAAAGTGAGTGTGGGAAGGTTTGTAAAGCACTGCATGAGACCATTCTCTAGCCTCATCACTTTGTCATATAAGGGATGACTTTATCATTAATCTTTATTTATAAATTTGGCTAAAATATATTATTTACTATACTGAAATCAAATGTGCCCATAGGACCACAGTCTAACCCCCCCCCCCTCCCCATGACAAAAGGACAACGGGCTTGTGGAGGGAAGAGGAAAACCTTTTCACTACCTGGGTATGACTAAAACGGAAAAAAGAGTTAAAATAAAAACTATCCAATAATAAACCTATAAGTAGGAAAAGAACAAAAATTCAAATAGGCTGAAGTTCCAACTTCAAACACAGCCACATGGGTCTTGTTAAAGAGCCCTTCAGCATCTCAGAATAGTCAGTTCCACATGGCAGAAAAAATTACAACCAGTAACTTGGAAACTGGATGGGGTGAGCTTTATCCTCTCTGCTTCAGCCTTGCTTGGTCTTTGCAGTGACAGACCTTGCCTTTAGCACAAAGTAGCCCCGATACAGATAAGCAGCAGCAATGTACAGCCAATTTAATTCACTTCACCTGTGCAATAATTAACCTACAAATAGGAAAAGAATAAAAAGTTAAACAGACTGATCTTCCAGCTTCAAACACAGCGATCTGGCATTAATTAAAGACCGCCTTCAACACCTCAGAACTGTCAGTTCCACACGGCAATGAAAACTGCATCCCTCCCAGTGAGTAACCTGGGAATAAGATGAGGCTAGCTTTATCCTCTCTGCTTCAGCCCTGGCCTTGTCTTTGCAGTGATGGATCCTGCTTTTAAATGTACAGCCCACCTAATTAACTTCACCTATGCAATAATTAATTAACCTACATGTAGGAAAATAATAAAAAGTCAAATGGAACTTCAAGAAGGAAATGCAATATAATGTTTCTGTGGGGAAATTAATAAAATGCTGCAATTGAAGATGATGCGCTGTCCACCACTCTTGATGCTCAGTGAACTGGCCTCCACTGACAGTTATCCAGCGGTGCTATGTGTCTGCGAAAACTGGCAGAGATGTACTCTATGCACGCACACACACTCATATCAGGTTCTCACAGTGTACAAGCCCTTCTATACAAACCCTACCTGTCATTATCATGGACATTTTGCTAGTGCTAATATACAAATTCTTCTACAACAAAGCCTGGAGGGCTTGAAGGACAAAAAAGGCATTGTGACATCATTTTAAACAGTTTGCTAGAAGTTTAACAAAAGGTCGATGTTAATGGTAACACGATTAAGGCTGCAATCCTATGCACACCTGAGAGTAAGCACTTCTGAGCTGACATGCATAGGATTGCACTGTAAGACATGGTCATATAGAACATATGCTTGTTTTTTTGAAATGATTAAGAGCCACTTCACCTATTGCAATCATAGAAATAATAATAATAATAATAATAATAATAGGGTGTGGCCCTGTGCACACATCTGTTGCCAAAAATACACCATCGCACAAACATAAAGCTTATTGTATCTATAGATACAGTATGTATATATCTATACATACAGATGTTTAAGCAATCTATATGTTATGGCATGCACACACCCCTCCATGATGCCAGTGATGCTGCTGATGTTGGGATATGAATTTGCTCAGCTCATAACACTTGGCTGTATCCGAAATTATCTCTTGGCCTCACTGAGTTCTTTTCCAGCTTAGATTGTAACCAGATTAATACTTCTTAATACTGTGGAGCCTTTTAATACTGAAGGAGATGTGCAGAAGCTTGTTGTGCTCCTGAAGATGTCATAAAGGGCATAAGATGGCTTCTGAATTTGGAATTGGGATCAAATATATTGAGCTATTTTTCTGAACTTTGGGAGAAATAACTTGCTTTACCGAGTCCAATCCTGAATCAAGCCCAGGAGGGTTCACACACCACAAGTGGATGTTATTTCTACATTTTGGACTGTGTAAACTAGCCTCACATGTAAAGGAGAGCTATTTCACACTACATTTTACTTTTTTGTTGTTGTGCTCTCAGTTTGTAGAAAAAGAACCTAATGAATTTCAGTTCAGCTTTTGGACAGGACCTTTTGCCATTATAAACTTTAAAAAAACCTTTAAGTGTATTATTGCTTTGACTCTGCTAGAATAATCATATAAACACAGACATTTGTAAAAGTCTATTTTTGTCTGGCTAGTGTATGAGTTCATGACCATAATGAACAGAATAGCAGAAATGGCACTATTAATGGAAACAGTCAAATGCTTGGTTGCAGACATGCTGTGAAAACAGCTTGCTGATCAGAATGGAGGATGTAGTTTGGCTATGATGTAATTTTTTTCTAATAGTTCGCTCCTCATGTCCAGGAGAGAGTTGCATCTAGGATCCCTGCACCAATGGAAAAGAAAAAAGATTGCTCTCTTTCCTCTCTAGCTCTCGGAAAAGTAGTTCCCTGCTTTCCTTGCGCTAGCATAAAATATAGTGCCAGTGACCCATGGTGACAAGCAGCTTTTATACTGCGCACAGAGGTTCAGTGTTCTACGTTACATGGCTAGCATAGGATGCCACATTAAACATAGTAGCACAAACCTCGGCCTGCACCTTACCTTAGGATAAGGCTGGCCATCAAAGCACAAGATCAAATGTTAAGTGTAATTTTTTTTTTTTTATGGCCAAGGAATGTTTTAGATTTCTGAAAAGTGTAACTTTCCATTGGAAAAAAGTCCTAACACTCATAGCTACAGAAATATAGAGCACAATCCTATGGCCGCTAGTCAGCGGCTATACAGCCATAGGATAGCTTGGTTCCCATGCTCCGAGGTCGGTTCCCTGAGAACTGACCTCCACCCCTTCCCGCTCTGCCTCATAGGCAGTGTGGAATGGTTCCGCACTCGGAAGAGGAGCGTGGAGCGGTGAAAACAGGGCATTCCTGGGGGCGTGCTGGGGCGGGAGGGCGGAAGTGTCGTTCCAGTGCTTCCTGTGCACTGGCCGGCGTCTGCCTCACCCTTACACTGCCTTCCTGTGGCTAGACAGCTGAAATCAGCTGTCTAGCTATGAATGCAGGGCGGCTGAAGTGCGGAGGGGACAATCCCCTCCACGCTTCTCCTGCCCTGCATTGGATAGGCGGTCGCCTCTGAGTTTGGAGGCGGCCGCCTATCCTGATAGGATTGTGCCATAAATGTTTTTATGAATGTTTTAAAAACCCGTTTTGCACTCTTTATTGCTTATGTTAATGGCTGATCTTTGTAAACGAGTAAGAAAAAGTGGAAGAAAGACAATTATAATGTATAAATTGCCGGGACAGTGGTGTATTTTTAGAATCTAAGGCAGAGGTGGGGAATATGTGGCCCTCCAGTTGTTGTTGGACTGCAGCTCCCATCAACGCTAGCCAGCATAGCCCGTGGTGAGGGACAGTGGGAGTTGCAGTTCAATATCCGGAGAACAACATGTTGCCCATCCCTGGTCCAAGGTTATAGGCTGTTAACAGCACATGGCTCCCTACTTCTGGAAAACAAACACATAGGCATACAAATGGCAAGGACTAGACATTTTATAGGCAAAGCTTAATGAGCTGTTTTAAACCAATTAATTAATTACATTTCTATACTGCCCAATAGCCAAAGCTATTTATTATAGACATGTATATATTACTGTATCACAAACCCACATAAAACAACATTCCAAGTTACACAACTTTTTTTGTCACCTGCAATGCAATGTCCAATACTTGACTTCTGATCCTTATATAATTAAAATCTGTAACCACTCCTGTTTACCTAAGGAAACTTTGCATGCGTTGTACAATCCCAAGAACTCTGAACTCCAAATTCCTAGATTTCTAATCAAACAGTTGAAATCAGCTGGCATTTATGTCATTTTTAGATTATGTCAGCAAAGGTCAACTTTACATTGTAAAATGAAAGGGACAGCTTTGAAGATTCATGTTTGAAAACACTCAAAGAGGGTTTATGATGGAGTTGATATCTGAGATATCTGAGACTATAATTACAATTCAGGGGTTCCCAGTCTTTTTGGGTTGGTGGGCACATTCGGAATTTTGAGAGAGTATCATGGGTGCTGTCAGAAAATGGGTACCACAGGGTCTCCTTGCCCTTTCATAAAATGGCTGCCATGATGGGCATGGCTGGTCACAGAACACTCATTTCCCAGAAGCTAAACGGATGAGACTAAAAGGAAATTAACTTGCCAAAGAACCTAAGCGCAAAACAAAGGAGGGCTCTGAGGTCCAAAACACAAAGCCACTCTTTGGAATACAAATAGAGATGGAAGTGGAGGACAGCACTTCACTTTGCAGCAAGCCAGCCTTCCAGTTTTAAAAAAAATAGTTTTAATTTAAAAAACTTAAGAAATAAAATGAAAATCAGAAGGGGTGGGAGTCTGGCAGGCGCCAAGAGAGGTGTTTGTGGGAACATTGGCACCCATGGACACCACAATGGAAAACCCAGAATTATATCTTCACTAACGTATCGCTCACAGAAGTGTCATTTCTCAGCATGCTTACATGTGATGATGAACCACTAAAATCAGAGGCCTGTCTTAAAATCTGAGCCTATGAACTGCTGTGCACTTGTGATAAGGGTGCCTAATCCTTGCTTTATTTCTTTATTATATTTATATTCCATCAACTTCAGTTGTGATTGTGATTGTGTCACACAATATATGAGATGTCTAGCCCTACCCAACTTCGGTGCTGGCACAGCAGCTGCCATTATACTTGCTATGTTGGTACTGCCCTGAGCCCCATATATGGCGCTTCTACCCTATGCAACAGGCTGATATGTATCTGCTGTGAATGAGAAGGGAGGTGAGGGTAATGATGGTCCCTTACACTTAACTGATTCTTGGCCTTGGATCCCAGAGCAGCTGTGCATCCTTTTACTATTGTTCCCTAGTAGCAATGCATTTTTAAAATAACTTGACAAGTTAAGATCTTCAGGAACTATTGCAGGACAAAGTATTATTTGTATCATAGGACATAACATACATTCATAATTTTGAGTAGCCCATCATCTGTGCATGTTTTCTACTCTTCACCAGTGAAGGCATGAATAGAATGTGAATTGCTTTTGACCTTTTCATGCTAGAATCTTGGATCTAATTTCACACACTCTTCATTTTGTCTTCTTGTTGCCCATTTTGCAAAGGGTTATCATAAGTGCTTGTTGTCCATTTGTTTTCCATTTGTTAACCACTCTGTGTCAACCAAGTATTACCGAACATCAGAAGGGAAAAGAATTGTAAGGTCTTATGTTGCAAGTATAGATCACTATCTATGCAAGTCAGTATCCTCAGTCTTTCACTCCTCATCCCTTTCAAACTAGATTGTTTCCTTATTTGGCAATGTTTTGGGAAGCAAGAAGGATGGCTATACTGAGTTCTTTATTGTCAAGTGCTGTGTGGTCCTTGCTGACCAGACAGTTAGCATTATGACTTTACTCTGTCAGATTTAGTTTCTGTAGGCCTTTATAGGTAACCTGTGGCATGCATCAAGACTTCCAAGTGTGGTTCACTAAGCTTCTGTTATTTTTCTTCCTCTTGTCCAGTGTTCTGTTCTGATCCTAGTGGCTGCCATTGCTGCAGTCCAAGTTACCACATTACAATAATTATAATATGACATCTATGGAAACTTGGTATCCAGAACTGGGATACTGGCAGTCATAAAGCAAAGCAGCATATTAAAACGTTGCTTCTAGAGCAGTGGTTCCATTGGCAGCAGGTTGTGGAACCATTGCATCCCAGGGATAGGATATAGGATGTCACAGGGAGTAGGGTGACCTGTCTTTCATTTTATTTGAGCCAAGATTTTTTTTAAAGACAAGAGAGCTGATTTTTATTTGAATATCTCCATTTTTGAGCATATAAGTTATGAAAGCCAAGTGTGGCCTAGATTTTAAATTGACAATTGTTAAGCATATATGGCATTTAGTACACTCTGGAGCATTATGTCTTAATCATCCTGGAATAGAACCTTGGTGCATACCTACCTTATTTTCCAGTCTGTCTGTATTTGGATCAGTGGAATGAATATAAAGAATCAAAATACCCCAAATAAAAAACTAATGGGAGCATGAAGGATAAATATGAGTGGAAGACTTTGATTCCTGCAAATGGTTAAACAAATTACAGAAAACGTAAGCAATGGTGCAATCTTAAATTTAAGAGTAATACTCCTTCTTTTAACCTGTGGGAATAGAAATGTCAGAGTAGATTAAGTCATTATTTGATGTTATGGTGCAAAAATGTATTTAGCTTACTTGCTGTCTGTCACTTTACTACAGTTGTTGGTAAAAATCACTGGTGATATAGACTTGAAAACTATGTGACCCCTCCCCCCCGTCACATTCATTTTCATCAGTGTCACAATCTAAAACATTATTTATTTCCAGAATGGAGTTTTAGTAAAAGTAACAGAGACGTGTCCTCCATTGAACTGCTCAGGAAAAGACTACATCCTCCCAGAGAACCAGTGCTGCAGCGTTTGCAAAGGTAAGTAGGATGCTGGCAGATGTTCATGACAGAGCCAAGGGGTAGCTTTTTCTTTACTCTGGTGTAAGTATGTGTCACCACCATCTGGACTGGGACTACTGAATACCAGGAAGGGAGGATTAAACCTTTCTCCTCCCACAGTTTCCCCTCCAAATCCCTCCCCTAGGTGAAAAAAGAAGGAAAAAAGCCTCCATTGAGTTTTCTTTTTTTAAACCCCGCCCCATGTTGGGGGGGGGAGTAAAGGAAAAATGGTGGGAAGGAAAAGTTTAATCCTCTCCTCTCAGTGTACAGTGGTCCTGATCTGAATTGTGGCCACAGGTGCTTATATCAGAGTAAAGTAAAACCTAACCCTCAATATGCAATTAGTGTAATATGTAGTTTGGTTCTTAGTGTGGCTCATGGAATAGGGTGTTGGGTTTGGATCAGGAAGACTTCTTGTAGAACTTGATGTTGCTTTGGACATGTTTTACGTGTCTAACTTATGGTTACCATCTATAAAATCAAACACTTGTAATATCAATCAACATCAGATTTCCTTTATAAAATTATCATCAGGTTTAGCATAAGGAAGACTGTACAACATCTTACAGTTTATTTTATTTATTTTAAAAACATATATCCCTGATTTTTTCGCTAACTGAACTCAAAGGTGGTGTTCAGATAGCAGCCTTAAAACATAAAAAACCATAAGATCATGCCATAAAACAAGAACTATAAAGGGGAAGTGTTAAAAATCACAGCAAAATGTCTTCTTGAACAGCCATGTTTTAATCAACCACCAAAAGGGACAAAAGGCAGTATCCAATGACATTCCTACACAGAGTAGACCCATTGAAATGAACGGGCCTAGTCTGGGTAGGAATACTATTGGATACTGTCCCCAGCGTTGAACTCTGCCAAATCTCACCAGGAAGACGTTTCATTAGGTGGGGGGCAATACTACTAATATTGGTTGTTGCGTATGCCTTACAAGGCTGAGGAATCTGAAGCAATGCCTTGACTATTGAACAGAATGTGTGGAATATATGGAAGAAGGTGGTACTTAGTGTACTTAGGCTGAATCTACACATAGCAGTTATACCGTTATCATATCGTTATCCTAACTATTGGTACACATGGCAATAGTTTTGATAACGGTATGATAACAGTGTAACTGCTATGTGTAGATTCAGCCTTAAAGGTCAAAACCAGCATTTTGAAGCGAGCCTAGAACCAAACTGGTAACCAGTGCAAATCAAGCAAAAACTGGTATAAATATATTCCCAACACCTAACCCCCGTCAACAACCTGGCAGTGATGTTTTGTACCATCTTATTTTGGAGAGATGCATTTTGTACGCATTGATGGTGGCATAGAAATAAATGTAAATATTGTTTATTTTCCACTATTAATATTTGCTTTGAGCAATGTTAATTAAGTTCTAATTATACCATTGGTATTTTTTAAAAAAATTATATTTAATGTTCACAGTTACAGTTATAACCCAAATGGTGCAGCTTAGCAATGTGTCATGTGCACCTACAGCCACTCTGTTCCAATCTCTAAGCTCAAGCAGCACTTGCTATTCAAACTGCCCCCAAAGACCTTGCTTCTTAAAAGCAGAGCTGCTTACTCCCAGGTAAGTGGATATGGGATTCAACCGAAGGATGCAGTCCTGTACCCACTTAACCTGGATGTGTACCCCGTTGAATTCAGTGGGACTTACTTTTGAGAATATATGTTTAGGATTGTGCTGTTAGAGTATGTCTGTGTGTGTGTATATGTATGTGTGTGCGTGTGCACGCATGCATGTGTGTGCAGGGAGGGAAGTCACTGGTATCATATTAATAACGTGGCTCTTACATTTACTACTTATGTAAAAGAAGTGTATAATTTTTTTCAGTGGCAGCTTCAGGAGACACTTCAATTAGCATATTTCTCATCTCCTTGTTTAGCCCCAAGACTGGACTTGAAACATTTATGTATAAGGAAAATGGAAGGAGTTCTGTTTTCTAAGATGCAGAATCAAATATTTCTCATGCCTTGCTGTGGGACTTTGAGCTCTTTCTAGAATTTAGTTTTATTAAGTCCCAGAAAGATGTTGAGAAGTATGAATTTAATAATTCTGCTGCATGCAGAATTCTAATAACAGGGATTACAAATTTGCAAATGGTTCCTTCAGACATTACATTTTTTACTTGGAAACGGCTTTTTGAGTACAAAATACATGCGTGTAGTTTCACTTTTTAAATATGTAAATATATACTTTGATTTGCTGAAGTAACTAATTATCTGTATAATTTCAATATGAATAAAACAATAGTTCTGAAGAAACAAACATTATTTCTTTGTTTTTACATGGTTCATGCTGGCATCATCATAGAACCATTGTAGAAGAGGTATTCCCTTCTGTGTGGAAAGGAATGCCTTTTCTAAGATGTGCTTTCCACCTGCAATTTTTGTAAGCACGCATATTAAAAAGAAAAAACCATTAAAAATATGTTACTTCTTTTAATCGAGCTAAAAATATTTTGCCCAGTCTAACTGATGAATAAATGAACAATGCAATCCTATACCATGTCTACTCATAAGTAAGTTTTATTTAGTTCAGTGGGGTTTACTCCAAGGTAACCCTAAATGTTGTAGTCCTACTTAGTCCTTATATGTATTGGTGAAGCTTATTGTTCTGCTATTTTCGTGGTGGTGTTATCTAACGGAATAGTTGACTCAACAAACCTGGATGCTGATGAAAATGAATTTGCATTTCTCCCTAAGTTAAAAAGCTGAAGAATACCCAGCTTTTTGAATACTTCCATAGTAAATGATGCACAGTTTACCTGGGAATAGTCCTGTAGCTTGACAATTACTGCATTAGTTATTCCGTCTGAGGGCTAGTTCACACATAAAAGCCATCCAGTAATGTTCTCCAAATAATCTTTTCCTGATTGTCTCCACGTATAGGATCGCATGCAAAGTTACTTGTTAACCAAAAGTGTACCTTGTACACTCTGTTGTGATCATGCCAGTACTTTTGGAGTTGCAATGGTTATGTAAAATTCTGTGTGAGAATAGGTCAGTGGCGTTGGATCATAAACATATTTCTTCATATAATCCTATGGTCAGAAGGGATTGCATAAAATAAAGCATTTGGTTTCTATGTGAGAACTTTACCAATGTTTGCTTGGAAGTAAGTCACACTGAGTTCCATGGGAATTACTCCTAAGTAAGTGCATAGACTGCAGTTGAAGTAGCTTTGGAGAGTAGGTATTAGGTTGTTAAAGTATTTGAGTTTTAGAGAATTGTAACCGATACCTTGCGAAGAGAAAACTCCCTGGAAAAGACCCTGATGCTGGGAAAGACTGAAGGCAAAAGGAGAAGGGGACGGCAGAGGATGAGATGGCTAGATAGCATCACGGATGCAATGAATATGAACTTGAGCACGCTCCGGGAGAGAGCGCAGGACAGGAAGGCCTGGCGTGCTATGGTCCATGGGGTCACAAAGAGTCGGACACGACTGAACGACTGAACAACAACAACAACAACCAATACCTAATTGGAGGAACAATTTGGAAGGATATGGACCTAGCCAATTGTACTATTCTTCACCAATATGAAATGAGCTTGTCTACCTATTCCCTGAAGCATGGAATTTGATTACTGTTATAATTAGCTTAAAATGATAAATGGGTCATTGCACAGCCAAATAACTTAAAGCAAAATTTAATCTAGTGGAAGCAGTTGTAATAAAGACATAAGGATGCCCTCATCAAAGGAAAGCCAAGTGTAGAAAAATTGCACTAGCAACCTTGATGAAACTGGTGAAGTATTCAGCTGTAATATTTGAAGAAGGAATAGAGGTCACCCAGTCTGTCAATGTTCTAGAATTCAGGCTTTTTCAATGAAATTCCCCTTTTGAAAGTCTCTGATTCTATCTCAAATGTATTAAATAGTGTTTATGACCTCTATCTGGGTGGTGGTGGTGGTGGTGGTGGTGGTGTTCTGGACATCTGTTCTGAGTTGTTTGTTACTGTAGTATATGCTCATTTGCCTTGTCATCTGTGTTGGACTGAAATTAGAAGAACTAATATAAGGGTTTTATTTGTTCTTCAGAGAGCCCTACAGTGTGAAGACTTGTATTAGGCAAAACTTAGTTTTGAAAACTTGAGAAACTAAGGTTTTCAGTAGATGATATGGAAAAAATCTCACCAAAATAAATATGAGGTCTAAAACAAATTGACCCGCCTGAGTATTCCAATAAATATGTTTATGATATCCCAGTTTTTAAGAGCTTGCACTAAAAAAGGGAACACTGTTATTCTAAGCCCCAATTCTGCTAATCCTGCTTGTGAGTATGCTTCATTGAAACCAATGGAACAAGTTAGTAATGACTAATTTAAACATAATTGTTTTCATTGAGAATTTGTAATGACTAACCTTAGTTGAATTAGGTTCCCAATCTCCTTGGAGTTATTCAGCCTTATGCATAAGGTTCATTTTTACCCAGTGTGGAACAAAACAAACTTGAACCATGACCCTTGTAGATTAATGATTTTGATAGAAAAGTTTAGGTTTTGAATCCTTCCAATTTCTCTCAACAGTTATATGAGGTTGACCATTAATAATTTCATAGTGAAGAAGAATGTTACCAGGGGGCGTCTCCATGAGCAATTTACTGTGAGTTTGCTGCATTTGGAGGTCGTTCGGAGCACATGATGTTGTGGCCATTCCACAGCCACCCCGGAGTTTTGCACCGAAAAACCACGTTTTTCAGGACTACTTTTAGTCCAATTGTTTTCCTTAATTTGGCTTGTCTGTGCTTCTGTTGCAGTGGTCACCAACCCTCCGCATTTACTCTGGCATGTTAGCCCTGCCCAGGGGTGTGTGTTTCACCTGGCCATGACCTTACTCACCCCGGTCAAGAAGTGTTTCCCCAGTTGTTTCCCCACCTCTGTTTCCCCGATGTTTCTGCCATTTCGCGCATTGAACGGGAGTAGCTATACCCCATAACACTATAGCACTGTTGCGAAATAGTGCATTTGAACAGGAGTAGCTGTACCTGCTATTGCATTACTGCAGTTTTAGAGGGACAGTAATAAACAAAATTGCGGTGAATCGGGCATAGGTTGCAGAGGCAGGCATTAACACATTAGCCAAAGAAAGCAGAAAGGACGGAACAAGACGAGAATGGGAGGGAGGGAGTGCTAGGGAACAGCCTCTCTAAGTGATGACATGGATGAGGCTCCACCTGGTAGCCACTCAGACAATTCATGGTAAACTGCCGTGTGACCTGCTGAGAGCCCCAGGCTAGTTTTGGGATAATCCAGGCTTTCAAGCCTCATTCGTCCCCAGACAGAGCAGATTCGACTCCATTAAAAACTGCAGCAAAGTGGAGAGTGAACTAAACCTGTCGCCATGGAGATCCCCCACAGCTCTCGCCATGCAGATTTCTTTTTCAGCCCAGGTTACTGGGCCAAAGTGGTTGCCTTAACCAGTGAGCCAAATACATGTTGTTTATCGACTTACACAAAATTTGGGAAATACTAGGACAAATCAAGTGATACCCAAATGGACATAGTTATTCCTATCTCTAAAAATGCATGAGATTAAAATAAAAGATTCTTAATATTTATGCACTGCTATCAATGTACATGAACCATTACATAGTTTTATAAGACAAAAAAAGAGTTTCCTACATCAGGGACCTTACAGTCCAAATTTTCACAGGAGAAGAGGGAATGGTAACAAGGAATGAGTGTTGGCAAGTGCAGGCACACCGATTTAAGCTTTATTTCATTTGCATATGAGGAATGGAACTAACTTTTAGTAGCAATTAGTATCTATTGCCCTGACCCAGTAATGTACTGCAAGCGTGGCTGCTCTGATGCATGTAGAGTACATGCTCCCTTTCTTCCTAGAAGGAGTTTTGACTTTCAATGTTAATTTCAATGGATGCTGCAGCATGCGTATGCAAAAGAATCTGGTGGCAGAATACAGAACATGACCTCTGAAGAACGTAATGTGTGGGTAGACTCATATGGGAAAGAGGCAGTTCTTCCCCTGGTATCCTTGCTTTTGACCATGTAAGGCAGGGATGGGGAACCTCTAGTCTGTGGGCCAGATTTGGCCTGCCCAACTGGCCCATCCAGCCCACAGGATCAAGAGGGGGGTGGGAGATTGACTGAACTGCAGCTCAGCCAGCTATGCTTCTGCCTCACAGAGAAGGTGACAGAGGAGTGAAGCCAGCTGAGTCCACTTCACTCCACCTTTACTTTCCCCATGGAGGGAAGGCAATGGAGGAGCTAAACAGGCTGAATCCGCTTGGCTCCTCTCCCACTTTCCCCATGTGGGGATCAAGAAAAAAGAGTGAAGCCGGTACCTCAGTGGGATTATTTATTTTATTTGTACCCCGCCTTCCTACCAAAACGTGGCACTCAAGGTTGGGAAATCCTGGGTACAATGAAGCAGGCTCCCTGACTGAGTCACTGTCTGGAGGAGCGCTCCTCCAGGTGGAACCTTGGTCTCTGGCTTCATTCCACCTGGGCTTTCTGTGGCTGGGAAAGGCCCCCACAGAATCTCTACATGACCTTATAAAACAATTCCATGTAGATATTAATATTTCATGGGGATAAGGGAGACCCTTGCAGCAAGCTGTGAGACAAATACCATGCTATAGAACGGGGGTGGTTAACCTGTGGCCCTCCAGATGTTTTGGACTACAATTCCCATCATACCTCACCATTGGCTATACTGACTATTCAGAGTTGTAAGCCAAAACAGTTGTACAGTTGCAAGTTGCTCACTCCTGCAGTAGTCTCCCAACACATACTCTCTGCAAAACAGTATCCCACAGACCCATCCCTGCAAATTGACCCAGAAGATACCATGGTCTGTGGTGGAAAACAGGTCCAGATCCAGGGGAGATGACCCCCCTGAGCCCTCAACAGGCCCTTAGTTTCATTCATTCACTGGCCAAGGAGCAGGCTGGAGCCTTGGTTGGGGTGGCATCTCCTGCCCCATGCCTTCCCCCATTGAGGAGGTTGTGGGGCAGGCAAAACTGTCAGTAGGAGGAATCCCTGCTGCTATCTCTAGTCATTGATTGGAGATAACAATGTGGATTCCCCTCCCTGCTAGCTTTCAAGCATTTGGGGGGTGGGCTTCAAGGAGGAGGCTCACCTGAGGCCCCTGGCAAGCCTAATTGGCCCATGGGCCAGAGGTTCCCCATCCTAGCTACTGAGAGATTCAGGAGAACCAACAGGCATAAGTTGGTGTAGATCATCCTCTGGACAACCAAGACAGCCCTAGTGTCATGATTCCCTTGGTTCCCTCTTTCCTTAAGCACTCACAAACACACAAAAGGAGAGGCTTCAGTCTCATGCCTTTAATTCATTATTTACAGGTTCATTACAGATGCAAATCCTCGAAGACTCTGTGGCTACAAAGGAATGCCTCCGGGGGATTCAAATGGGATCACCAAAAGTTGCCTGCAGTTTGAAAGGGCGTTTGTCTGGCTAGGCTAACTTAGGGAGGGAGGTCCCACCCCTCGCCTGCTGCTTCCCTACATAGCCTCTCACACATTGCTAGCCGGTTTGAACGTCTGAGCTCTGCCCTGACATTTCCCTCTTAGCTCTGCGTCTCTGCCTGGTGTCTCTTAGGTCACAGACCGCAAGCCCCTCCTCCTCCTGCTCACTGCTTCTCACAGAGGGAGGTAAGGATGAAGCTTCATGCCCGGCCATCTGGGAGTTGGTAACCTGAGAAGCACACCTACCCATATCTGAACTGGCCTGTGAAAAAGCCTACCCCAGTTCCGGCTGCTCCTCTTCTGAATCTGAGCTGCTAACTATCTCCCTGTGTTCAGAATCAGTCCTGACAACTAGCTACAAAACCAGGCTGAAATGGGTTGTTGGCATCTGTATGCACCAACTGTGCTGGGGTTCTGAAGTTCAGGAGTATGTGATTATATTAGTGTGTTAATGCTGTAACCACAGATGCCAGTGACCTGATTTATACATGACTCTGAGTGCATAGAAGCCCCTGTAGATAAGATTGTTTTTTAAACACACGCACGTGCACAACACAGCTAGTGTTATGTTGAGACCATGTGCTAGGCCTCAGTAGTGAAACTGAAGGAAACGATGTCATTGTAACTGGACAGGCTTAAAAATTTAACAGTTGAACCTGCAAACTCTTTGTCTTGTGGAATAACTTCAACAAATAATACAACAAAAATTCTACAAATAATTGGATTCTCAGCAATGCAGTGTGAAGATATATAACCCGGGATATGGATTTCGTTTCATGTAAATCTTGCTTTGACAAAGTGTAAATCATATATAAAAAGGAGCAGTCTTGAAGGTTATTCATAAATCCTTGGTATGAATTCCCAAGAGTACATGAAGCAAGTAAAATTTCTGACGGTTAAGCTTTTTTTTTTTAAAAAAAATTACAGTATGATTTTTTAAAAAACAATTCTCCAAGAACAACAGTTAGGCTAGAGTGCTTAAAAGCAAGTTAATGGGGGAAAAAATAATGTTCTGATTCTGCATATAAAGGAAAAGGATGAAAGAAATAATATATTACAGACAGTTTTAAAAAGCATTTTGTCTCAATATTCAAAATGATATAGGCTACTGAAATGGAACACATTGCCCTGAAGAAGTTTATTTCTCAGTGCTTTTTATTTTCCAATTAAGTTACTTTCTCTTCAATGTCATCTAAATAAAGCTTTGGTTAGCTATTGCTATTAGCATATCTGCTGGATCTATATCTCTATTTCTTTTGAGTTGCTCAATGAGACGTACTTCTGAGTAGACATGTATAGGATTTTGCGATTTTGTTTTGTGACACTTTAAGCCTTAAATGTTTAGGGTTGTGCTCATTTAAGTGAATGATTTTTGTCAAATTCTTTTCATCCTCCTAGATCTACAAGGGAGGCCTTTGCCAATTTCTTGCATTGACAAATAAAAAGTAAACAGCTTTCATGGCAGTTGCACCACAACTATAAACCTCCCTTCCTGCAAGGTGTGGTTACATCAGTCTTTGGGCACTTTTAGGAAGAAAGTGAAAATGTTGGATCTGGGTAAATGGAGTCTTTAAGCTGCTGATGTTATGCTGTAATTTGTATATCCATATAAACATGACTGAACATGATCCTCTGTGGCAGAGGAGGGCAACTTGTGGCCCTCCAAATGTTTTGACCTACAACTCCCATCAGCTGTAACCAGGATAGCCCATGGTGGGGGAGTAGGCCATTTGCTGTAGGCCATTTTTGGACTAACTCCCAGAAGCCCCTGCCAGCATGGTCAATCGTCAGGAATGCTGAGAGTTGTGGACCAAAACATCTGGAGATCAACTTTCTGGCCAGCCCTGCTATAGGGGATTGAGTTATGCTGTGGTCCTGTTATTAAAAGAAGTGTGATGAATCCCAGAAGAAAATGATAGAAAAGTATCTGCATCTGTGTAAGCATAGATAATGAAGGGCACATGTAAAGAGTAGGCAAACTATATTATTTTAGTGTGGAGGGCAAATGGTATTCTCAGGGGGAAATGTATATGACTAACCTTAGTGCTAATTTAGGTTTCCTTAGATATATTAATTAGTTTTAGTGCTGATTTAGGATTCAGCTTTTTATTACTTTCAGTGTGATACAATAGTGAATATACTTCATATTTCAGGTCATAATTTTTGTGCACAAGGACACAGATGTGGAGAAAATTCAGAGTGCAGAAACTGGAACACACGAGCTACTTGTGAATGCAAAAGTGGTTATATCTCTGTCCAAGGGGATTCTGCCTATTGTGAAGGTAAATAATGTGTTCTGCAAAGTAACTTGATTGTAATCTAGTGAGAAATGTTCTGTTAAAACGAAGGCAGAGCAGAGTGTCTCATTATGAAGTTCAATCTTCATGGTAGAATAAATGATAATATCCCCATTTGATTTTATATCTAGAAAGTTCAGATGACCCAAACAGATGGAAAGTTCATTGTGAAGCTCCCAAGTGATTGACTTGCTTCTTAGCATGTTAAAAGTATAATCTTTCTGGCTATGATTGTCTTCGCAATATAAATTTAGGTCGTGCTGTTGCTTGGGCTAATGGCAAGGATGGTGTGCTGGATATTAGTGATCTTTCTGAGCTGAAGACCAAATCAATAACTGTTTGAGAATGGTATCACTAAGGTTTATGACTGCAGATGGTGTCTCAGGAGGTGTGAGGGGCTGCAAAAACTGGCTCTCTCCTAATATCAAGTTGATGGAAAAGCTATCTCTGTGGCTGAAGTGCTTATATGGATAATTGTTGCAAGAATATTTCTGTTTCACACAAAATCCTGTTGGATTACACATTAGTGAATTTCACCAGTGACGTTAGCCTGCTTGAGCATCTCTGTCTTTCCTGGCTGTCCTTGGGCAAGCTGGATCACCTATCATTTAGAAATTGGTTTTGTGTGGTTATGAGGAACATGCATAGGGATACCATCAGTCATATTCTTCCAACACTGAAGTTCAAAGTCTGGTTTTAAACCTAATGAAACAGTGCTTGGTTAAATCCCTCCCGCCCCCTACACACACCTGGTCTAGACTGTTTTTGTCTTCACTGTAATACTGTTAAGTACCTTAAATGGCTCCTTGAGTCACATTGGTAAGAGAATGGAAAGTCTTCACTTGGTGTTACAATTTAGAAAGACTCCATTTTTGTTGTCTCTAGCTTTGGTTTGGCTGAAGCAAGTGTCTGAAAAAGCCTAACTTTCTCTTCTGTAGTGCATGCTCTCTGTCCAGTATCAGTTGGTCAAAATTGCTGACTGTCAATTTTGTAGCCTGCAACTTAAGAACATACGAATATAAGAACAGCCATACTGGATCAGACCAAGGGTCTATCTAGTCCAGCATTCTGTTCACACAGTGGCCAACCAGCTGCCCACGGGAAACCCACAAGCAGGACATGAGTGCAACAGAATCCTCCTGCCCATGTTTCCCAGCGACTGGTGTACATAGATATACTGCCTCTGCTACAGGAGGTAGCATATTAAAATAACAATTTAAAATAACAACCAACTACCCCCAAAAGCCCAAAATGCTTTTGGTGCTATGACATTCTAAAGCTTGGATTAAATTAATGGCTTGAAAATGTTGTGACGTACCACATTTTTCCCTTTGAATTTTGGAAGGAAAGAAGGGAAGGCAGATGCACAGGAACAAAAGAAAGAGGAGACCTCAAAGAACAATAGATTATAGCCTAAAAAAATACTCCTCTCACTGTACAGTGGAGGCCTTCTCTCTCATTCTCTGGCACTTTGGGTTGCTTCTGTCAAAGTGTGGGAGAGAGGAAGCATGAATGAATCATGCTATCATGATCCCTGGGCTCTGGCAGCGAGGACAAGGAGGCAGCTAGATCAGGAGGACCAGCAGCACAAGTCAAGGTGGTACTGAACCCAACACAGAGTTGGAGCCTATCAGGGGGGCCTTGAACTAGAGACCCTTGAATTGGGTCCCTTGGAGACAATGCTCCATGACCCAGATTCCCTCAAAGAACTTGCCCTGTTTGCACCATGACCATGGGTCTCACTCTGTCTAGTACATGCTTACTAGCAAAGGCAATGCACAAGGCATGAACTGACTGAGAGGAGACTGGTTACAAGGCTGCAGGCCAGAGGATGACCCATTTAAGGCTTTCCAGTCTTTATGAAGAGGGTGGAGCCCAGGAGAATGAGTGGCTTAAGAGGGGTATAGGGCCCCAGTTGACCTTCCGACCTTATTGGAGCAAGTAGTCTAGAGGTCCTGCAACTCCAGCCTGATCTGCTTCCTGATTCCCAGACAAGACTGACTATGGCTGAGTTCCCCCTTCCCCCAGAATGTCCTCTTACCCCTTGGGCTCCCATCACAATCAAGACAGGACACATGCTTCCTCTCCTCTCCTCTAGGTAATGTCCAAGAGAGGGAAATTCTTATATTGTCTTTTGGGAATATATTTTTTTAACTGATGACATAGATAACACGTGTTCTCCCGAATTGCATGGGGTGCGATGATATTGATCTGCTTAGTCACTTCTGAAGAATGGCTTTAAATGACCCTGGTTGAATATTTATCCTTGTTTGCTCTTTAACAAAAGTTATATTATTGAATCATTTTTCTGGGAAACACAGCACCTTCCAAGTGTTTTGCATTGTACATGTATTAATGTGAAGAACTGGCACTTTGCCTTGTATATTTGTTTTGTTTTATTTTATCTACTTATGGCACTGATGTTTATGAGCTTCGACATCATGGGTCTTTTCCTTTCTTGAAAATGCTTTCTTGAGAATTATATCTGAGATGCATACCTTCCTTCTATGTCTGAGATTGAGAAGACGTGACATGCTTGACAAGGTATTAAGATATAGTGCAGGAACAGGAAGAAAGACTAAGGACTGTTCAATAGAGAGAAATTTGTGGGTATCTGCTCTGCTTAGCTGATCTGAAAACTGATTATTTCTCATATGTATGTGGACTGAAAATGACAAGTATTGAGTGACACATAAGGGCAAATTTCAAATTGCAATAGTAATAGAAGTTACAGTATTGCTGGCCCATTGGGTTAAAATCCAACATAACTCTTACTTAGAGCAGACTCACTGAAAAAAAATGGGACTTAAGTTAGTCATGACTAACTTAAGTCCCTTCATTTCAGTGGATGTACTCTAAGTAGGCCTTCTGTTGGATTTTACTCATAGCTTGAATCGACTTGCTTGAAGGAGTATTGGTTGCACATGTTATACGATATTAACAGAGGCAAGTACATTATGAAAACTCTCTGTACAGCAGAGATTGTGAGCAAAAAATTGCTCTATAGATGCTACAGTGACTCCTTACAAATCAATAGAAGATAATAAGGCTTTTTGGCAGCAACAGTTCAGTATATCATCATCTCTACTGTATATTTCTCCTTGCCATCTATTCCCACTTTTTAATTTAATGTATGTATTTTCCCTTGAGCATGCAAAATAAAGCTAGAGCAACATTTTGAAAACCCCTTTCCCTGGATTTTGTTTAACCTGACAGCAACTTGTCTAATGCTGAAAGTGTCTTGAAAGTGGAGGAATTAACATCTGTCCCTTTGTCATGGTCAGATCACTTCCTGCTGAGGTTTAGACTCCTGGCGGCCTTTCCCCTCTGCAAGGGTGGGGGACCTATTAAAATGGTCCGCCCCCGGAGATTAATGGATTCCGATGGATTCCAGAGGGCTCTGGGGGATTTTCCTGCTGGTATGGCTGGTGCTCCTGTCGAAGCCCAGGTCGCTCTGTGGAATGCAGAGATGACTCGGGTGGTTGACACGATCGTGCCCAAGCGCCCTCTCCCTCTGAGCAGAGCCCGGCCAGCTCCTTGGTATACACCTGAGCTGAGGGCAATGAAGCAAGAGGGGAGACGGCTAGAATGCAGGTGGAGGAAAACTCGTGCTGAGTCTGACCGAACACAGGTAAGAGCCCACTATCGAGCCTACTCTGTGGCGGTGAGGGTGGCAAAGAGGCAGTTCTTTTCCACCAGCATTGCATCTTCTCAGTGTCGTCCAGCGGAGCTTTTCCGAGTGGTTCACGGCCTGTTACATTCTGGGCCAGGGAGAGAGACGGTGGAACCCTCGGTAGCACGCTGTGACAAGTTTGCGCGGCACTTTGAGGATAAAGTCGCTCAGATTCGTCATGAATTGAACACCACCATTAATGCAGTTCCATTGGTAGAGGCGTTCAGAGCACCGTCTGGTCCAGTTTTATTGGATGAGTTTCAGTTACTGAGGCCTGAGGATGTGGACAAGGTGCTTGGCCAAGTCCGATCGACCACTTGTGTGCTTGACCCTTGCCCTTCATGGCTTATTAAATCAAACAAGGAGGGGTTGTCTGGCTGGGTCCAGGAGGTTGTAAATTCCTCCTTGAGAGAGGGAGTGGTGCCTGCTGCTTTAAAAGAGGCAGTAATTAGACCACTCCTGAAAAAGCCTAACCTGGACCCAGAGGATGTTAACAATTATAGGCCAGTGGCCAACATCCCCTTCCTGGGCAAGGTGCTTGAGCGGGTGGTTGTAGGACAGCTCTAGGCACTGTTGAATGAAACGGATTATCTAGATCCATTTCAGTCGGGCGTCAGGCCTGGTTTTGGAATGGAAACTGCCTTGGTCGCCCTGTGGGATGACCTCTGCCGGGAGAGGAACAGGGGGAATGCGACCCTGTTGATTCTCCTGGACCTCTCAGTGGCTTTCGATACCATCGGCCATGGTATCCTTCTGGATAGGTTGTCTGGGTTGGGAGTTGGAGGCACTGCACTGCAGTGGTTCCGCTCCTACTTGGATGGCCGATTCCAGAAGGTGGTGCTGGGGGATTATTGCTCTGTGCCATGGCAATTGTGCCATGGGGTTCCACAGGGCTCTATTTTATCCCCCATGCTGTTTAACATCTACATGAAACTGCTGGGGGAGGTTATCTGGAGGTGTGGGCTGAGGTGCCATCAATATGCGGATGACACCCAGCTCTACCTCTCTTTCTCATCAAAACCAGGTGAGGCAGTGGCTGTTCTGAACCAGTGCCTGGGCACGGTAATGGACTGGATGAGGGCTAATAAACTGAAACTCAATCCAGACAAGACGGAGGTACTGTTAGTGGGTGGTTCGTCTGCCCGGCTAGGTGATATTCAACCTGTTCTGGAGGGGGTTGCACTCCCCCTAAAGGATCAGGTTCATAGTTTGGGGGTGCTCTTGGATCCAGAACTGTCACTTGAGGCACAGGTGAACTCAGTGGCATGGAGCACTTTTTATCAGCTTAGGCTGGTATACCAACTACGCCCTTATCTGGACAGAGATAGCCTAGCTACAGTTATCCATGCTCTGATAACTTCTCGTCTGGATTACTGCAATGCGTTATATGTGGGGCTGCCTTTGAAAACGGTCCGGAAACTTCAGCTGGTCCAAAATAGGGCAGCAAGATTGTTAACAGGGACTGGCCTGCGAGCTCATATTACGCCAGTACTTTTCCAGCTGCACTGGCTGCCCGTCCTTTTCCAGGCCCGATTCAAAGTGCTGGTGTTAACATTTAAAGCCCTTAACGGCTTGGGGCCAGGTTACCTGAAGGATCGCCTCCTCCCATATGTGCCTGCCCGGACCTTAAGATCATCATCAGCGGCCCTTCTCCGTGAGCCCCTGCCAAAGGAAGTGAGGCGGGTGGCTACTAGGAGGAGGGCTTTTTCTGTTGTGGCACCCCGGCTCTGGAATGAGCTCCCTAGTGAGGTTCGCCTGGCACCTACATTGTACTCCTTTCAGCGCCAGGTGAAGACCTTTTTATTTTCCCAGGCATTTTAGCATTTTAGCTTTCTAAACTTTTATCTTTGCTGTTTTAAATCTGTATTTTAAATCCCTGTACTGCTGCTAGGTTTTATTGTGGTTGTATTGTTATATTGTGGTTTTAATGTTCTATATATTTTAAATTGTTTTATTGTGTGTTGTTCGGTTTTAATTTTTGTGAACCGCCCAGAGAGCTTCGGCTATTGGGCGGTATAGAAATGAAATAAATAAATAAATAAATAATGCATTTTCTCCACAGCAGCATTTTAAAGGCTTTGGTTAGTCATATTGGCTAGAAATTATCAGCTACGGGTGGAAGGAAAATGTTAGGAATTTAGCTGCACAAATTAGCTGAAATTGCAAATTACTGCTAAGCTGATTCTCACAAACAGTTTGCTTTCTTCAAAATGCCCTGTGTTTGGGGGCAATTGTTGAGGGAGCAACCCAAAGTTATGAATACATTCACGGGGAAGATTTCTGGTAATGTTACTGGGAAAATCTGATAGAAATAAGATAGACAAAACCCTCCCCTGGATAATAGTTCACCTGGGACTGGAAGTGGCATTGCAGTAGCATGAGGGAAGAGCATAAGTATCCCCCTCCACCACTGTGCAGTTAGCCTTTAGTCCCACCTTCCCCAACCTGGTGCCCTCCAGATTTTTTAGACTACCGCTCCTGATTCCTGACCATTGGTCATGCTGGCGAAGACTGATGGGAGTTGAAGTCCAAAACATCTGGAGGGCACTGGGTTGGGGAAAGCTGTTTTAGTCTTACCAGGCCCTCTGCAGGAATGCCTGCTTTGTGTGATCCTCCACTTTTCTTTCCTTTTTTTAGTAGGACAAGTGGTGCAAATTGGGCTCTGGCATTCTTTCCACTCTACTGTGCTATTTCAGCCCCATTTCCCAGTGAATGTATTAATCAGGGTATGTTATGCCTTCATAAAATGCTCCTTTATGTGTAGGAGGACTCCAGTCCTGTTTCACAGCTGGTCGGTGAGAGGAGGAGGGAGAGAGTAGATTGAAGCATCACTGGGATATCAGACATAAATTCTCCATTATGTCTTGCTGCCTTGGAGCTGTTAAAGCAGATCCAGTCATCCATTTGTCCAGGTGTTGTGCTACAGGCCCCCAAATAAATAGACATAGGGATTTTTATTTGCTTTTCACACTGAACAGGAAACTGCTGCATGAATATTTCCTTTTTGCGACTGCATTGGGGATTTATTTGAGGGCAGTCTTGGTACCTGATCACATTTGCTCACCACATTTGCTTACAGAGATATAATGGATGCCATTATAAATTGAAAACACAAATATCTCCATAAGTGGTCATACAGACACTTGAAGCCAGGAATAATTAGTATAAATCGTGCTGTGATAATCTGAATTTTGTTCCATTGTTTAAAAGGGGTTGAAATAGAAATGGCATTTCATATGGATTCTTTTGAGATCCAGGCTTTCCTGACTCTGACAGCTTATCTTTGAGTAATGGCATCATAGTTCAGAATGTGCTAGATCATTAACTCTGAACTTTTCAGATTTGGGATCTTTTTTCCCTATATAGGTTGAACATAGCATATATTCAAAAAGTGTGTCTCAAACTATGCTGTCATTGGTGCTGATGTAGCTTTTGCCTTTTTAAACTGCATGATGCCAGGTCACTTTTCTCCAGGATTTAAAACAAAATTAATTCATTGTAAAGAAAAAAGGTGTTCCCTCATTAGACTACCTGGGAGGCTTTTCAGGCAAGAATTAGTAGGCAGGAGGTGTTCAGCCAACTCTCCCCCCACCCCTCTAATCCTCTCCAGGAATTGCTCCAAGCCAGAAGTTTTAAATGCCCCCAGCCCTGGCTAGAATTCAGTGTCCTGGAGGGGAGGGTATTTGCAGGAGAGAACTTGTAGGAAAATGAAGTCTACATCCCATTCACAATTGTGTCCCCACCCACATCTTAAACACCCTCTCCCCCAGTGCCACAATTGCAAGCAAAAGGGCAATCTTCCATGGCTACATTTTGTTTGTTTGTTTTAAGTTGGGAGGTCTAATGACAGATCTCCGGAGAATAACATGTATTTTGGTCTGAAGTTACAAGCTTTTGAGTCACAGCAAACTGTCAATAAAGTGGAAGGGGGCTACTTTTCATGTAGAAATGGGACCTGCAACAGTTTGTTGTTGTTCGGTCATTCAGTCGTGTCCGACTCTTCGTGACCCCATAGATCATAGCACGCCAGGCCTTCCTGTCCTGCGCTCAAGTTCATATTCATTGCATCGGTGGTGCTATCCAGCCAGCTCATCCTCTGCCGTCCCCTTCTCCTTTTGCCTTCAATCTTTCCCAGCATCAGGGTATTTTCTGGTAACTTTTCTCTTCGCATTAGGTGGCCAAAATATTTGAGCTTCAGCGTCAGTATCTGTCTGTCCAATGAGCACTCAGGGTTGATTTCCTTTAGGATGGGCAGATTTGACCTCCTTGCAGTCCAGGGGACTCGTAAGAGTCTATTCCAGCACCACAGTTCGAAAGCATCGATTCTTCGGCGCTCAGCCTTCCTTAGAGTCCAGCTCTCATAGCCATACGTTGCTACTGGGAAAACCATAGCTTTGATTATATGAACCTTTGTCGGCAAGGTGATGTCTCTGCTTCTTACTATGCTGTCTAGGTTTGCCATAGCTTTCCTCCCAAGGACCAAGCATCTTTTAATTTCATGGCTACAGTCACCATCTGCGGTGATCTTGGAGCCCAAGAAAATAAAATCTGTCACTGCTTCCATTTCTTCCCCTTCTATATGCCAGGAAGTGATGGGGCCAGATGCCATGATCTTAGTTTTTTTAACGTTGAGTTTCAAACCAGCTTTTGCACTCTCCACTTTCACCTTCAACAAGAGGCTCTTGAGATCCTCTTCGCTTTGTGCCATTAGGGGGTATCGTCTGCGTATCTGAGGTTGTTGATAATTCTCCCGGCAATCTTAATTCCAACCTGTGATTCATCCAACCCGGCGTATCTCATGATGTACACTGCATGTAAATTAAATAAGCAGGGTGACAATATACAGCCTTGTCGTACTCCTTTCCCAATTTTGAACCAATCGGTTGTTCCATGTCCGGTTCTTACTGTTGCTTCTTGTCCCTTGTACAGGTTTCTCAGGAGACAGGTAAGGTGGTCTGGTACTCCCATCTCTTTCAGAATTTGCCACAGTTTGTTGTGATCCACACAATCAAAGGCTTTAGCGTAGTCAATGACGCAGAAATAGACGTTTTTCTGGAACTCTCTTGCTTTCTCCATGATGCAGTGAATGTTGGCGATTTGATCTCTAGTTCCTCTGCCTCTTCGAAACCCCGCTTGTACTTCCGGTAGTTCTCGGTTCACATGCTGCTGAAGCCTAGCTTGTAGGATTTTGAGCATCACCTTGCTGGCATGTGAAATGAGGACAATTGTACGGTAGTTTGAACACTCTTTGGCATTGCCCTTCTTTGGAATTGGAATGTAAACTGACCTTTTCCAGTCTTGTGGCCACTGTTGAGTGTTCCAAATTTGTTGGCATATTGAGTGCAGCACTTTAACAGCATCATCTTTTAGGATCTTAAATAGCTCAGCTGGAATACTGTCATCTCCGCTAGCTTTGTTGTTAGTAAGGCCCACTTGACTTCACTCTGGAGGATGTCTGGCTCAAGTTCTGTGACTGCACTATCATGGCTATCAGGGACGTTAAGATCTCTCCTGTATAGTTCTTCTGTGTATTCTTTCCACCTCTTCTTAATCTCATATGCTTCTGTTAGGTCCCTGCCTTCTTTGTCCTTTATCATGCCCATCTTTGCACAAAACGTTCCCTTGAGATCTCCGATTTTCTTGAAGAGATCTCTAGTCTTTCCCATTCTATTGTTTTCCTCGATTTCTTTGCATTGTTCATTTAAGAAGGCCTTCTTGTCTCTCCTTGCTGTTCTCTGGAACTCTGCATTCAGTTGAATATATCTTCCCCTTTCTCCCTTGCTTTTCGCTTCCCTTCTTTCCTCAGCTACTTGTAAAGCCTCATCAGACAGCCACTTTGCTTTCTTGCATTTCTTTTTCTTTGGGATGGCTTGAGTTGGTGCTTCCTGAACAATGTTACGGACCTCCGTCCATAGTTCCTCAGGCACTCTGTCTATCAGGTCTAATCCCTTAAATCTATTCGTCACCTCCACTGTATATTCATAAGGGATATGATTTAGGTCATACCTGAAGTAACAGTTAGGGTGATGCTAAACCTTGTAGCAAGGATGAACATCGTAAATACCTCTGAAATAAATGCAAAACATAAGAACTGTGAAGCTTAAGAAAGAACAATGATCAGTTGAACTCCATTTTCTTCCTGCTCTCCCACACCACCCAACAGCAGTGAATAGCGTCACGTTAACAGGGAAGCCTGAGAAAAAGGCCAACGAGAGAGAGAGAGAGAGAGAGAGAGAGAGTGCACAGTGAGCTGCCATCTGTCCCCATCACTAGTAAGAAGAAATTAATTACATCTTTTGTGTGATTGACTTGCTCATGTGGATATATCTGGGCCTCTTTATAAATTTGCACCTTACATTATTTAGGTGTAAACCAAAAAATATAAGTGTCAATAACCCTATATAGGTGTTAGGGATAAAAGTGTGTGTATGTGTGTGTGTGTGTGTGTGTGCGCGCGCACATGTGTGTGGAAGACATCATGGGCCTGCATGCAAGAGCTTCCTTAAACATCCCCATAGTTTCCAACCTTCCCATGTTCAGGGGGAAAGGGTTTCTACCCACTTGATCAGGGTTCCTGATTGTGTGGGGGCTTCTACTCATGCTCCAGCAAATGCAAGCAATAAGCCCCACTCAAACCTCCCTGCTCAACGTGGTCAGGGACTGAGGGACACAGACTGAGGGACACAGAGGAAGAGAGCATGATCTCTGAAAATATTTGCAGATTTCAGAAACTTTGTTTGAAAAATGTGTGTTTTCATCCTTTACTCTGTGGGGAGAATGTGTGCATTTGGGTGCACTTTTTTTTATTTTAAATGTACATTTTTCCTGTTCGATATGCTCCCCTTCCCCATTTGAATGAAATGAAAAAGAGCCCAATGGAACATGGCCGATGAGATGAGCTTCAAGGTGGTGTTTAGAGAATCTTGGCGATCCCTTTTTCTCCCATCCCCACTTTCCTGCAGGCCCATGTGCCCCACCCACTTTTAGCCCTCATGTGAGCAGGCTGAATGCTTGCATCAGGCTGATGTGACAACCATACTGGTATACTAAGGGAGATATGATTGGTTGTACATATTCGTTATTAATTGTACACTCTGTGGCAAAACCAGGCTTGACTATATATAGTGTGCAAAATAGCCCTCTGAGAATTTCTTAAATAATGTCAAAGACCCTATCTATATCTGGGTGGCAGTGTGGTGGAATCACTTTTTTGCCTTTCTGTGCACAATACTCAACAATACGGCTATATGCTGATCAGTTTGCAGACCATCTTGCTGTCATGCTGAGTCTCCTTGACACCTTGGAGATATGTGTGAATGTGGAGAATCCTATCTAGTACATACACAGAGCATAAGAATAGTCATGCTGCATCAGACCAGGGGTCCATCTAGGCTAGCATTCTGTTCCAGGACCGTCCCAAGACATTTTGCTGCCTGAGGCAAAGAACAAGATGGTAGCCTCTTCCATTTCGTATTCAAAAGCTAGTGTTTTGTCAACTCTGGTGATAGAATAGCATTCTCCATTGAACCTGAAGGCAGCAGGCTAGTTTAGGGAGCATAGGGCAGGCCATGAGGCACACAGCTCTCTCCTCCAGCACCTTGCTGCCACCTCCCTACATCTGCCGCCTGAGGTGACTGCTTAACCCTGCCTAATGGTAAGGCCAGCCTTGTTCTGTTCACACAGTGGCCCACCAGCTGCCTGTGGGAAACCCACAAGTAGGACAAGGGTAGTATCCAATAGAGGCCATGTGTACACAGCCAGCCCTGCTGGGCCCAGGTCTGCCTGTGGCTGCGATATAGCTCTCCTGGGGGCAAGCGCCGACCCAAGCAAAAACTCCTGTTTCTGGAAGGGGTAGATAGCACCCCAAAGTGCTGTATTGTGGCCGCGTGCAGACCTGGGCTGGCAGGACTGGGTGTGTGCAGATTGGGGCCCACAGGTCTGAGGAAGGCAACTCTTTAGTGGAAATGGATGCTACCTCTGTGGAGAGCTTGGAACATCTTCTGGTGATGGGGAACATTCTTGCCACTTCAGTCAACAACCAGTGCTGCATATTCTGCAGCAGTGCAGGAGTGCACAACGCATCCTTAGGAGGCACCTTCCTGTTCAGGCAGATGGTGCAGTTCCTGTACATGTTCCTGCTGATTCCACTTGTCACCAGAATGGTAGCCAAGATCAAACGGGACAGGCCTTATTGCATCTTGCTTACTCCATGGTGGCCAAAACAACCTTGGTTTCCCCCTTCAAATGGGATTATGGTCTGCCAAGTTCAACAGATCTCCTGTCAATATTCCTAGCCTCTGGCTGATGGCATGACATATCCATAGTCTAATTTTCTCAGAGGATGTAAAACATGTCTTAGAGACATGCTATAAACCTGAAGAATGCTGGAAGTTGTAAGACTTTTTTCTGTAGAAACATTTATAGGATTGTACCTTAAACTGTTTATCCACTCACATATCTCTTTCTCTGAACGCTGCATTGAGTAATTTGAGTCATATCCTGTGCTTGCAGTTCTTACCCTTTCTCTGACTAACTTGATTGCTCCTCACCCCTGGTTTTTCCTGCATTTTCCATCTGTTTTTGCATTTCTGATTGGCAGTAATTCACCTTTTCATTTCTGCTTTTCTGCTTCATCCTTTCTTTTTGCTGATGACTTCTTTTGTATGATGATATGAAATATTCTGTGTTGCTCTCTGTTCTTGTGCTAATAGCTCCTAATGTTCTGCCTTTATGTTGATACAGTTTTAAAAATCAATATATCTCAGCGAAGACTAGAACAAAAGGGTAAATGTAACTTAGCAAATCCTTGGTTAAAGAATAATCAGAAAGAATAAAGATAGGGCCATGAGTTTCTCTACTTTGGACTCCATATTATTCTAAAGAATAAAAAATAGATAAGGCGAACTTCACTCTTCTGTTGGTTTGTCCTTGTTTCTGTAGGGAAAACTATACGTTACATGAAGATCTGTGAGTGGATCTTCCTACAATTTTTGTTACGAAGGGGCACTAATGTCCTTGCTCTAGTGGCGCCAAACAGTTCTCAGGCCAGGAGGAAGATCTAGACTTGAAAAAGTGCAGAGAAATGGTTAAGCAATCTGTCCCCCAATGCCACTGTTTCAAGCAAACTGGCCATTCCCCCCAGCTGCATTTTAGTTTTAGTTTGTTTGTTTTTTAAATTCAGCGAACCAATCACAGATCTCCTCCATAATATGTGGTTTGGTCCGACATTGCAAACTTTTGAATCACACCAAATTATTCATAAATTGGAAAGTGGCCACTTTTCATGTATACTCTTGAGTACAAAGCTTTTCTTTTTAAAATTGTTCTGCATAACTGCCTCTTCCATGTACTTTTATTTAAAATTATTTTTATTCTCTCTCTCAGATCTTCCCTATAAATGTTTTGCTGTCCCCCCTCCACACAAACACAAAATCAGTTTAAAAAGTATCTCATGTTTTCAGGCTGATTTTCCCTAACCCATCACCCTTTAGGGAAGTTGCATTGTTCCCAATTAATCATTGAGAAGCATGTGTTCCTCTCTTCAAGCTGTGGAAAGCACATGCTCCTTTCTATCCAGACACTGGGATTTCTGTGTCATGAACAGCAGGCATCAGAGCTCGGCTTCCCTTGACCCCAGGTTACTGACGGTGTTATATTGCACAGATCTCTGTACAAGTAGTGTGCTTGCCTCTGATCCGTCTTCCTCCTTCCATGGATCAGAGACTTTCAGACTGTGCTATAGGTGCCTTTGAAGGCACCAGTATTCTGCTCTGCCCCTTTCCTCTAATTACATATTCTTCATCTGCAGTAGCTGCTGGATGTGGCAGCCATGTCTCCTGAACCAGTTGACTTGCAGACTACTATATGTTTTGCTACCTGGTTTATCTGCCCTAATTCTCTACTTGGCTTCTTAGGGACACATCTCATTACTTTTTCCGCACCATTCTCTGATTCCCTCCTGATATGCACAATGGGATACTAGTGGTATCCAAACAGATTGATCATTAAGGAAATACACACATAACCATTCTTACCTACTATATTCTGCAAAATTTTCCCAACACAGGTTTTAGTATCCATGTCAGGAAAAAAAAATATCGAAAAATGGCTCAAACCCTCCTAGTTTGCTTTCCAGCTTATTTTGACCCTTAAATGTAAATCAGGAAAGTGTGTGTATATGTGATAGTGTATCTGCAGATTACTATCACATATGGATTAACAATATGCATCATAGGAACGGCGTCCTGACTACCTTTGTGGCCTAGCCTGTGACAACGTGTTTTAATTTAAATATTAGTTTCTCATTCTTTTCATGTGGAAAAGCTTAAAAGCCAAGAAAAGTATGCTAGATGTATTATTTTTTTCCATTTTAAGACGGTATAATGAGTTTAGAGACCTTATACACATTTCTTTTTCAACATTGGTTTTATAAAGTAAATGTATCAAACCTGTAGGCTAGACAATATTTATAGCTGCCCAGTGGATAACTGAATTCTAGTTATAAAGCTAATGAATATTAGCCATAGTACCCATTTTTCATTTCTATCTCAGCTCTTATATCAGAAAGACAAGAAGTAAATAAAAGTAGATATTAAAGACACTTTTGTCTATTGTTGACTTTAGTTCCTAATAAGGAGCCTGGAGCCTGATTACTATCTGCAGAGAGTGCTGCTTTAGTTGGAATGTTTTTTCCCTTCTTTTATCCACATTTGATAGAGAAAAAACATAGGACTTAAATTAGAGAATGAACTGAAAACCTCTTAGGTGCACTTGGTTTCTGGATGACTGGATCAGAGTCCTTGTCTTGAAAGGTCAATTAGTTATTTAGTATTCTTTGCTGCTGTGCAAAGGTAAAGGCAACAAATCCTCTTTATTTACTACTTAAATCTTTCTCTCTCTCTAAATAGACTGCTGGATTGTGGGCATAAAATTGTGTGCAATAGGTCGTCTTTTAAGAGACAATCTTGGATAGGAATATCTAATTGCCATTTAGAGAAATACTCACAGTCAAGTAATGCAGAATTAATGGTGTTCTGTACTATTTTTATTCCTAAACAATAATGCTTCATTCTGCTTAGTTGCACATTTAATTGGTAATAATTTTAATTATATTCTTATGTGGGAATTGAGTGATTGAGAAAAATGGATGGCATTAACTGAGATCTCTTCACCTCTGAATTAATCATTTCAACTGAAAAAAATGTTTTCTACTTAGTTGTAGGTCAAAATGAACATGAAAAAGGATTCCATGCTTTTAGCTTAGTTTTTGGCTGACAATGAAATCCAACTTGTTTCTATCTGTTGGCTGTTGGCACTAATTGGCAGTCAACTTACCAAGTGCCAGTGAAAAACTTATCTGAAATATCACGCACCTTTTCGCAGCATTGAGATTGTCTAGTCATACCAGATTTGAAATGGCCCTTATGTTAAGATGCTGATTCTATTGTGTATTGCTCATTGCTTATTCTATTCTATTCTGTTTTTTTTTTTCTTCTATACCATCCCTAAAAACAAAAACAAAAGAAACAAACCATTGGACCAATTAGCCAGTTCATTATCATTTCCATATAATCCAGGAACAGGTAGCCTTATATTTTGTCAGATCATCTAGCCAAATATCTTTTCCAGAACTGCCCAGAGAGCTTCACCTATTGGGACGTATAGAAATATAATAAGCAATTTGACCAGCATCTACTCTCCCAATTCTTAAACAGCGAGAAGTTCCAGCCTGCCATTTCAGATCTATTGAACTGGCAATGCCAGTGAATGAACTTGGGACTATCTGCATGCAAAGCCTTTGGTCTGCTACTGGCCATTCCATAGACCCTACAGTCCTGCAACTACTTCTTTAATATATGGGGACGACATTGTCACCCAGGATAGGTGCTTTTTCTGCAGTCCAGCCACCCTTTTTCTCAAGAACCTAATTTTATAGTGTGAAATCCAGTGTTGCATGAGAGAAAGGTAGCTCATGCAATGGATCTTTCTATTCCCACTTCTCCCCCTTTCAAATCCCTATACCCCCTGAAAAGCCTGTCCAGAGGGTTGTGGCGGGACCTACAGAACACTGTGAAATGTTTCTCCTCAGGCTGTAGTGGGAGTGCCTTGGGATGTGGCACTTGTAGCCAGGTTGCCTAGCACCATTGTGGTTGATGATGGTGCCAATAATGAAAAATGTCAAGGCAACTTTTGAAAATAATCTGTTCCTTCAATTTTAAGAAGAACCAAGAAGTAAAGCATCTTGGCAGTATGGGCTTGGGGAATGTACTGATTTGTTTCTCTCTCTCTCTCTCTCTCTCTCTCTCTCTCCAGTGAATTTGTAGGCTGATGTTTCTTCCCCTCTAAAAGGTGCCCATATGGACTTACATAGAATATAATGTTAGGCAATTGAGCTCACAAACCTTAGTCCACACATCTTTTCTGTTGTGAAGTGGTGTTGGGAGATTGCAATTTGAAGTGAAGAAGTGGTGTGCTGGAAGAGTGTACTTAATCCTTCCAGTTATCACTTCTTTTCAACGGCAACACTATACTGCCCAGCCCATTTTATGCCCATTGAGTATCTCATGTTCCACAGCAAGATGTCTTGCAGCATGCTTGCTGTTGGAAATCACAGTGTGATAGTAATTTTTTTCTCTAGTTCATCACAGTGCAGTTTTAAATCCAGAATGAGAAACTTGAAGTGTCAGTCTTAGGGCTAAACGACATGCTATGTCAAATAGATAGCATGCAGCTGATCCTCACTATTTGTTTATTTTAATGTAAGTATGCAGAACCCTGATCTGGATCAGCACCACTCTACTCAGGTAGGGGATGTTTAAACCTTCCTACACAGCCACTCTCTTCCACAAAAAAATCCACCTCCCACATGGGGACTAAAAAGAAGATGAAAACACTCTATTGATGCCAATGGAGTTTTTTCTTTTTTCAGCTAATAGGCAGCCAGTGCAGTTCTTTTTAACACAGGTGTTATGTGAGCAGAGCTAGGTGTGTCAGTGAACCCTAGCTGCTGCATTCTGCACTAGCTGCAGCTTCTGAACAATGCACAAGGGCAGCCCCACATAGAGTGCATTGCAGTAGTCTAACTGTAAAGTTACCAGTGCATGGATCACTGTGCCTAGGCTATCCCTATCCAGGAACAGGCATAGTTGGCATACTGGGCTGATAATGGGCTTATCAGTTAAGTTGATAATGGGCACTCCAGGCCACTGAGGCCACCTGGGCCTCCAGTATGGATCCAGGAGCACCCCCAAACTATGGACCTGCTCCTTCAGAGGGAGTGCAACCCCATCCAGAACAGGAAAACACACCGATTCTCAGACCTGGGAACAGCCAACCTATAGGGATGGACGGACTCACCCACACTGAGCCACTGCACCCACTCGCACCCCGTGGACGCGTTTGATGACCCTTTGCGCTTGCCCAGACCCACTCGCTGAGTAGTCCTGCACCTGGTGAACAGGACCAGCGCTGCTCTGGAGAGCTGTAAAAAAATCAGATAGCTCTCAAAAGCAAGGCAGAAAGAAGGATCCCTACGAGAAAGCATCCTCTTTCTTCTGAGGAACTGAGGGTGCCAGGCATGGAGAGGGGGTGCCTGGTACCCTTGCTTCCTCTGAAGAAATGGGGTGCAGCAATTTTTAACATCTCTTCATTCTGTTCTTGTGCAAGGGATGTAGAAAAGCAGAGGGGATCTTAATTCCACGCTGCTTTGAAAGACCAGGTTCCCAGCAGGATGCCACATTGTGCCATGGTTGGGGTACACCCAGAGGGGTTCCCGAACACTGGGGCATGCTCCTCATCACCACACACCATCTTCTCCCCCCAAAAGGCATTTTTCCCGAGCCTGGGTGAGGGTTTCATTTCCCGGCTTGCTTTTAAAACTCAAGCCATGAAAGGAAGGGGGGAGGAGATGCCCCATAGTTGGGGAATCCCTTTGGGCATCCCCCAAGCCTGGCACAATGTGCGATCCACTTCGAACCAGGTCTTGAAAGAGGGATCTCTCAGCTGGGTAGGGGGAAAATGCCTTTTTGGGGATGAAATCCACTCCCACCCCTGCTAAGGACTGGCTTGCCCCACAGTCCCTGACAGGGGTGGTGGTTCCTCCCCCTGATTTTCATGAGGAGTACTTTGAAAATCTAATGTAAGTGAATGGAGCAATGATTTCTAAGCTTGCATTAGATTTTCAAAGTGCACGTTGTGAAAATCAGTGGTGGTGGGGGAATCCACCCCGCAGCCAAGGAGAAAGGAGCAGTAACCAGGATGGGAAAAGGGGAAGGGAAGTCCCTCTCATTGTCCTCTTGCCCTGCTGCTGCTGGTGATGTTGAAATGGCCATTTTATGAATGCCATTTCTTAAAGTTTACATTTACGAAAAACACATCACCATTTTTACATAAAATGACGACTCGCTGAAGACATGGACAAGCTGCTGGGTGTTCACGAACGGGTCTGGTAAGTTCCAGGGGTTGACAAGACTTGGTGGGCAGGGGTGGTGGCTTGGCGAGGCAAGTCTGGGGGGCCCGAGCAGGTGGGGGAGGGAGTCAGTCAGACTCCACCCCAATCTCGGGTGCTCATGACATCCCTACCAACCCATACAGTCTCTGTCTTATTGGGATTCAGCTTCAGCTTTTTGGCCCTCATCCAAGTGATTACTGCATCCAGGCCCCGGTTCAGAATGTGCACAGCCTCCCTTGATTCAGATGTCAGAGGAATAGATCTGGGTGTTGTCAGCATACTGGTGACACCTTGCCCCAAATGACTGCTCCCAATGGCTTCATATAGATATGACATAACACTGGGGACAGGATGGTGCCCTGTGGCACCCCACAGTTCAGCTGCCAAGGGGATGAGGTGCAGTCGCCCAAAGCTATTCTCTGGAATCAACCCTGCAAGTACAAGTTGAACCACTGTAGAACAGTGCCTCCAGCTACCAACTCATGGAGGTGGTCGAGGTGGAATATTGTGGTCAACGGTATCAAAAGCCACTGAGAAATCAAGAAGAGTAACGTTGTTGCTCCCCTTGTTTCTTTCCCGAAGGTCATCCATCAGGGCAACCAAGATTCTGTCCCAAAACTAGGCCTGAATCCAGACTAGATTGGATCCAGATAATCAGCTTCATTCAAGAGCGCCTGCAGCTGAGACACCACCACTCCCTCGAGCACCTTACTTAGGAACTGGGTGTTTGCATCCGGACGATAGTTAGCATAGATATTTGGATCAAGGGAGGGTTTTTTCAAGAGTGGTTGCACCACTGCCTCTTCCAAGGCAATAGGGAGCACACCTTGATGCAGTGATGCTTTCACCACTCCCCTGATCCATCCGGTCATCCCCCAATGGATAGCTTGACAAGCCATGATGGGCAAGGGTTGAGAGAACATGTGGTAGGTCGTACAGATGCAAGTGTCTTGCCCACATCCTCAAGCTCCAAAAACTGAAATTGATTCCATAAAACAGGATAAGATGATGCACTGGACACCTTAACAGACACTGCATCAATAGCGGTGTTCAGGTGAGCGTTTTTATCCTCAAAGTATCTAGCAAACTCATCACAGCGGGCCTCCGAGGATTCCATATTGGATTCACTGGCTTTGATGTAAGCAACCCCCAAATGACTCAGAAAAGCTCAGCTGGACAACTACTTGAGGATATGATGGAGGTGGGAAAGTAAGCCGCCTTTGCTGCCTTCACCACCACACAGTTGGTGCAATTATACTCTCTTACGTGTGGTTGATCACCTTCATGAGACTTAAGCTCCAGCCATCTTCTGACCTGTTTCATTGTCCGGAGCTCCCCAGTAAACCAGAGAGCCTTCCGAACTGCCCAGTGCCGAAGAGGACACTCAGGAGTGATTATGTCAATGGCCTATCACACTATACCATTCCATAGTGTGACAAGGGCCTCGACAGAATCGCCAGCTCTGGGTACTGAAAAATCTCCCAGAACGTTCCGGATGTCAAGGGCTCCTTGGAGGCCTCTCTCAGTCTAATCCAGTAGCCATGTCCAGACACAGACAAAGGGATTCCTTTCAAAACTTTATGCTTCTTTTACAACTTAACCACTATACCGTTTGCAACTAGATCTGAGCAGCACAGTACCTATGCCCTAAGTTGGAACAGTTGGTCCCCGTTTGAAAGGGAATTACTGGCAGACCCCTGAACGTAAGGACTAGGGAGAGTCCCTCCCCTTTTCCCTTGGATCCTCTGGGCGCAGCTGTTGTTTGCACGCCAAACGGGCATACACCTCCTTTCCGCGCCCTCCATCTGGCGCCGCTCTCTGCGTCGGCTTCGCGCATCCACCAAGTCTGCTATCTGCGCTTGGTCACTCCCTGGACTGCTTTCTAAGCTAGGAATGCTGGTGGGAGGAATCTCTGTCAGCTGTTGGCCCTGGGAAAGAGGAGCGCGCTCCTCTCCCAGGAGCGACTGCTCTTCCTCAGAATCAGAACTACTCTGGGACTCCATGGGCCACCCTGACACCGGAATTGCTTGGGTTCCATAAGTCTCCGAGGGCGAACCATCTTAATGTGTCCCCCATCCCCACAGGGAGGGGCTGGCACCATGAAAACAAATTTCATCAGGAAGTGGTTTGACCATGATAACAGGGTAATTTCCACCACCACCCCCAATATCCAGACCACCCCACTCATGCCCAGAGGCAAAGACCAGGTCTAGGGTATGCCCTGCCCTATGTGTTAGGCCAGTGACAAACTGAGACAGCCCCATGGTTGGCATGGAGAACATGAAGTCCCAGGCTGGTTCTGTTAAGGGAGCCTCAGCATGGATGTTTAAATCTCCCAGGGCTAGGGTTTTCCAGCACCATATCTGAGGCCAGCTCAGTCAGCTCGGTCAAGGAATCCATTGGGTAACAGGGTGGGTAGTACACAGGCCGTCTCTACAGGCCTTCACAGCCTATCCCAGCATGGAGGGGTTTCCTGGTGAGTGAGACTGAAGTTTTATGGATCATAGTGCTTCCCCCTGCCTTGGCCCTCCAGCCTGGGTTGATGCTGCACTGAGGAACCAGGTGGGCAAAGCTGGATCATGTCCACACCACCCAGCTCATCCATCTAGGTTTCTGTGATGCACTTTGGGGAAAAAAGTGGCTGGGTAAGAAGGTTTACATCTCCTCTACATGAGTGTGGTGGTCCCAATCCAGAGTGAGCCCTACATACTTACACTAAGGTAAATAAAATGACATGGATCAGCTGCATGCTGCATATTTTTGTAAAAATATAGTGCGTGGTCATAAAATACATGCCAGAAGATAGGTGTTGATAATAAATATTAATAATAGCTTAATAGTATTAGTCATAAATGATCAATGATACATAAAACTACAAAAGAAAATGGAGAAGCAAGAAGACACATTTAACTTGGACCATGAGAGGTTGGCCACCGTGATTCAAGTAGTCCTCTGGAGGAGCACTTCTGATGGTGCCGCATGCTTCTGAGGTTCACCTCATGAGTACCAAAACAGAGCATTTAGTGTTGCAGCACATGCTGTCTGGAATGGTCTCCCTATTGGTATTAGGCAGGCTTCTTCAGGTTTGATCTTTAGGTGTCTACTTCTTCTTGCAGGCTTTCCCTGAGCGGTGACTCAGCCAGTGTTGTTATAGTCAAAGAGTGATTATATTATTGTACTTTTATTGTTATATTTTATGCTTTTTATCATTTTTGTTAACCACTTCGATAGTTCATTGGAAAGTGGTATATACTACTACCACTACTACTATTAAAATACCTGACCTGAATAAGCTAAGCATCAATTACAAAAGTTGTTAGAAACATTATTTATGAATATAATAACATTATTAAACAATTTGGAATGGATACAGAATATGTTAAGAAGGTTATTAGTAAAATATAATCCAGATATTAAGAAGTTTTATATAAAATTAGTTACAATGAATAAGAATATAATAAGGATATTAAACAGTTACAAACAAAAGACGGAAGGAAGACATAATCAGAAATCATAATCAATTATCTCAGATTTTCATTTCATATTATACAAATGATAGCTATTAATTTCTAGATTATATCTGTTCTTCATAAAATCTATGAAAGGAAACGATGAGGTATAAAAGGTTTCATTGCACTTTCTCCTTCTATGGAACTGAATGTAAGTTATTTTGGACATTTCTGTTATATACCTTATATATATCCTTCGTGGATCCAGTGTTTCAATAATGGAGTAATTGCTCAGTTGCTACTGACAAGGATTTTTGTCAGATAATAAATTCCAAACTAATTCACAGTGTGCACAGAAGGATACAAAGAAATTGAATAACTGCCAACTAAAGCAATAATAAACTTTGCAAACTTTTCCAAATACATTTTAGAGCAAGACACCAAATATGCAAATAATGGGTATTAACTTGCATACATCTTCAGCAGTGGTCAATACCATTTTTACAGATTGTATTCGAACTTGTAGGAATCATATATCAACAACGAACAATATGTTAGTGATTTTTCATATGTTTAAACATGGAAATAGAATATTGTCTTTTGTAAACATATGCATACATTCCTGCCCTAGTAGAGATGCTTTCAGGATACTTCTTCACTTGCCCTTAGCATTGCTTCCTGTGGAATCCTCACCAGTCAACAAAAGGGTATACATTTTAGAAAATAAGCTTTTCTTTGTCATGCGGCTGTGTGTGTATTCGTGTATGTGTGCGCGCGCGCGCACTGCCTTTCTGCCAGTGCACTGAATGCAGTTTACAATTTTAAAATAATGGCATACAGTCTAATAGACACAACACAAAAAAAAGGGGGGGGGGAGAATGAAAGGAAACAGCAAAGTAAATGAATTCAGATATATACCAAATCTTCCATATGATTATGCAAACATATTAGGCAGATATGTGTCTTTTGTACCCCAGACTTAAACATTATTTGTAAATAACTCTCACTGACATCCCTTAAAAATAAGCCCAAGTATGCATAGGATTTTAGCTGCAGTGAACCCAGGCAACCAAATTACATATAATGGGGATTCTGCTATACGAACATCTGAAACGGCAACATGAGAATTCTTGACATTAATTAAGATTACATTTTACAGCTATTTATTTCACCTTTGGTGTATTATAGAGAAACTCCAGGCTGTTCAATCTTCTAAATATAGAATAACTTAGAGCAAATCTATAACATTACATGAACTGAGAGACTAGTGTTCTGGACTGCACCTCTTCAGACCGCAGATTAGGCACTGCATTTTTCAAATTCTGCCTCAGATAAAAAATCTCCCTGAATATTTTGGGGGTGGGGCAAAAGATAGTGGTGGGGCCTACCACTAGTGATAGCAGCAGCAATTCTCCTGGTAGCTGCTGGCTAGGGACCCCCATTTTTATTCCCCATTTTTATTCATGACTGGAGACTCTGCTTTGGTGTGGTGCAGCATGATATTTTGTCCCAAGCAGTTTATCTTAATGTAAAAACCTTTCCCGTGATAATGAGTTTTCTTGAAATGTGTTGGGAATAATATAAATCTTTTTGTTTTTGCTCCAACATCTCCCTGAATGTAGTAACCTAGCACATCAGTGAGAGACTTAACCCTAGGCCTTTCCCTGGTTTATTACATCCAGGAGGGTTTTTTACAGTGATCATTAAAAAAATTGATGCCTGACCTGCATTCTAAGTGCTATTTAGTGCTAAGTGCTACTAAGTGCTAAGAACTTTACCAGTGTCAATCCATTAAGCTTAATGGATTAATAAACATTTATTCTTTCCAATAAGTTCATAAGTTGAAGACGGTAGAAACATCCATGTTGATACTTGATAGAGATGTTATTGTTGAATGACGCATTACATGCAGGTGAGTGTAACTGCAGCCAAAGGGATTAGGTTTAGGTGCAACTAAAGTTTTTTTCTGATGTTTCTGACCCTTTGGGATTCTTCATACAAAACAAGATAACAGTGCTGATGGGGTGGTCTTGGGCTTTGGAAATTACCTGACCTCACCATGTTCAAAGCCAGCCCTGGTACATCCCTGGTACATGGAGCCATACTTGGTACTGATGATGGGGCTTGGTATAGGTCCCAGGATCAACATGATGGTACTTTGCCTGCTGGCCAGTTGCACTGCATTTGCATACTCATCTGTTCATAGGATAATGTGATAAGGCTACTAGACAATTCCTCTAATGGCTTAATATTTTGGCTGCTGGAATCTGGCCCTCAGGGTCAGTGGTTGGTATGGGTGAGCAGCTGCCAAGGGCCCAGTGGGTTAGAAGGGCCCATCCTTGCAGCTGCTGCCATCTTCCTCGTCACCCTCGTGGCTGGCCCCGCTGGCAAAAGGAAGAGCCATGGCCAAGCATGCAGGCCCTGTGATGCCCCATTTTGAAAGATTTTTGTAAACTTTTATTTTGAGTAGCAGTGCTCTGAACCAATCAGACACTGCCTTTGGGAGGGGGGACTCAGTCAGTGAGGGCACAAGAGTAATGTAAAGACCACCCTGTGCCTCATTGGCTGACTAGTTCTGTGCCTCTTTGCCTGCTTGGTTCAGTGCACTGCTACTCACAATGTATTTCTTTTAATTTTAATAGTGTCTGTGGGGCCTGGAGGGTTGGGCTGGCCAGGTGCTGTAACAGGTGAGGTGAGAAGGAGGAACACCCCCCTCCCCAGGTGAACAAAAACTAGGAGGGAGGGAGCTTCTCCAGGTGGGGGTCTTTTGTGGGTGAGCAGGCAGGTTGGTCTCCAGCGGAGCAAGCAGTGGGGTAGGTGGTGGCAGACAGGGGGCTTCAGCACCAGCAAGTGTGTGAGGGCATCAGTAGGCAGGTGGTGGGCTGGGGGCCTCAGTGGGCAGGCGGTGGGTGGGAGTCTTCTATGGGCTGGCAGAGGGCTTCAGTGGTGGCATGGGCCCATAGGCTGCACTATGCCAAGGGCCCACTGGAATCTGGTTCTGGTCCTGGTGGCACCTTATTGCTGTTTGAATTGGGCCCTGTTTGACTAACAATTTAACTCTTGCTGCCATTAAGACTAATGCCTCTCTTTCCAAACCCCTTTCGCATGGTATAATATGACCTCATCAATAGACACGTGTTTTCTAAATGAAAATTAGACTCGTCTTTTGTGTTTATCTACTATGGGTTCCCAAAGCGAAAGCATCCTTCTCTCCCCCCTATTTTGCCCAAAATGTTTAGCTTTGCTAAAATGTTTAATTTGATGGCATTTTTGCAAAGACAAAAGTATACTCAATAGATAATTAATTAAAAGGTACAGGTTGCTGAATATATGTAATATTATTTCCTGGTGAACACTGCCCTTGGGATTACAATTTTCTTGTATCACTGTGGGTGTGTTTAGTTCAGAATGAGGCCCTAATTATAAAATAGCAGTGGCTGTTCTGATTGTAGGTAATTGCTCTCTTATTTTACCAACTGGCTTTCCACCCTTCATTAGCAAATTGCACAGGCATTCCAGGTGATGGGGATGTTGGCATTTCTTCAGCAATTTGAGACTGTGGCAAACAAATACACACTAAATACCGTTTTGGAGTGTGTTAATAGAGGCACATTGTTTTCAAGACAGAGCAAGTAATCAGGTAAATCTGCCCTACTTGGCACTAGTTAAACCACAGCTGCCATACCGCCATCTGTAAGATAACTAGGAGAACTGGAAAGGACTCATAGTATAGGAATAGCAGTGCAAAAACATCCAAGGAACTAGAAAGAGAGATGAAAAGTATTGGGCTTGCTTAGCATAGAAGAAGATAAAAAGATTAAATGGGGAATGTTCATAGTAACAGTATTCAATTAACACTTGATAGTTTGCTATAACTGTGTTTCATTTTCATAAAATAAAAATTTAGATTGGATCCAGGCAGTCTTAGATTGAAAATTAGGGAAATTTACATGACTATAAGATTACACAGGCATCAGGTTAATCCTAGTGGTTGGGAAGTGATGGGTGCCAACTCTGGGATGAGATGGTGGCTTTAGATTTCCACTACATGTTCCCCCACCCCCAAAGACTATTTTCTAATGATCAAGGCAGGGCAAATACGACTGTGTTCTATCAGTCCGAGAATACAGTTTCAAACTCAATGGTCAAACCTTTCTGTCTTTCAAAAATGCACTGCCAGCATTATAGCTTATAGCTTAGAACAGATAGTAACGACTAGGAAGGAAGAAAACCAGTTCAGGAAAGATACTGTGTTTTCTAATTACTAAGGCAATAATGCAATCAATGGGGAAGTAAATCAAATACAGCTTAGAAAACTATTAAAACGCCTGCTTACATTTCCATTTAAAAAGGGGTTCAGTAATTACATTTCAAGTGGGAATGTTTTAACAGTCACCAGTGCACAAAAGTGGTTTCTATTACCACTTAATTAAAAATGAGAGTGAAGTTTTTAACTTTTTGATCAAATGAATAGCGTGTGTTGTGTGTGATTGGCGCATTTGCAGAAATCTCTCATCAAATAAGGAGTGATAAAGGAAGGGGTTTTAAAGGGTAGGAGGACCTTAGAAATCTGTGGCATTACCTCTGCCAGGTGCATTTTTAGTTGCACAGAGATAGGAAGTCTATACACAATTAATGGTTGTTTGTCTAGTTGTCTTGTCCGCTTTTTTGATACAATACTTTAATTGTTACTGATACAATATTACATTATGGTTCCAGTGATAAAAGTAAATGTTATGTGGCATCACTCAAACCTCCTGTGCAGCAGTGATGTATGACTGGACTCTTGGCTAGTGTCCCTTGCTGTGTCTTTTGAATCAATTTTTAATGATTGTCCTTCTGTTTGTCTGCTTTTTCTCCAGAAAAGCACTTCACAGTAGAAATGGAAATTTCCTCCATTCAGTTTACAATTTATTACATACTAAACCACCTCCAAGAGTTCTCACCTACCACAAAATATGCTTTATGAAGGTACATTTGAAATACATTCCGTACAACCCCCCTGCTATTTTTAGAAGTAAATTTGCATCTAATATTTACCCAGATCGCGAACACTGACCCAGAAACCTACCCAAAAGGCAACAAAGAAAGAAAGGTTTCCCTAAAAAAGGGTTTAATCAAGAACGAATGGAAATTATTTGAAGGCATATAATGGAATAAAAAGAGCATATATTCCAAGTGTATAAAAATATAACCCACAAAACTGAAAATATGAGAACAGAGTAATAATGGGTTTTTTAAAAGCTACTAAATGACTTGGTGTTGACTGTTAACGTTTATTCAAAATGGTCATTATGCAAGATACAGCCATTTCAGTGTAAATAAAGTTTTAAAAATGTAGCCACATGTAGATACTGCCTTCATTAAGATGGTTTTAAATTGTCATGAGCCTTTCACTATTTATGAGTGATAATAGATAAGCACACATGTTTTTTCTAACAGTGCAGAAGCGTTCTTGAATTTGAATGTTACTTTCTCCTTTGGATTGTAATGGATCACTATTGCCAGGGGCAACATTATCACTGGGGCCAGATCTACACCTTGTGTCATATTATGATCCCATCATGGTAATGCTCTCTCTCATAGGACACACAGTGACATTTGTTGCAATATTTTGGGTAATGTGGAATAAAAAGCAGGAAATAACACTACAATAGCGGTATATAGAATGTGTAACATGCCCCAGTAGTTATCAATGCCATAGTCAATATGGCTATAAAGCAGTAGTGTAGATCCAGCCCAGGAGATAAACATTCCATAGAGAACAAAGCCTTGCATCAGCAGGTGATGGGAGGGATTTTGCCATCCTGATATCCCTTTCTGCTTCTCTCTTACTGCAGGACAGTAAAAAAATAGAGTTGGGAGGGTTCCTGTTGCTGGAAGGAAGCAATGAACAGCCAGGTGACAGGTGATAGGTTCCCATAGCCTTGGGAACGGCTAGACTAGGGACAGTGATGCAGCTAGCTCATTTTAGACTCTTCGCTTAATGGTCTTATGGTGTCCCACTTTACATGGCCATGTGTATTGCTTCATTTGTGAAGCATGCAACTAATATTCCTATTATCTCCTACACACACACACACACACACACCACCACCACCACCACCACCACCACCATTCCATGCTTTAGAACTGCTTCTATATTCCTGATAAGTTAGAGCAAAAAGACAAAGAAAAAGCAACACCTCTCTTTGCCAACCTGGGAAAAAGAAATAGTTTGAGCATATGTAGTTTCAAATTTTAAACTCAATTAAATCATGGGATTATCATGACTACAGTAATAAAATGGAGTTTGCTTCTGCTGCCCTGGTGCTAGACACAATTAATTGGGAAGAAACACCATTTTGTTCTAGAAAAGGATAACATATATTTAAAGTAAAAAAATAATATAATTAGCATTGGCTGCTCCCTAATGCGAAAATGTTTAAGCAAGCATGTTGCGACAACCCACGTGTGTATGGCTGAGACTCTTAATGTGTTGATATTTCTTCCTATTAAGTAATGTCTGAATAGGCCCAATTGTTTGATGTGGCATCAAACAGTTGTTTGATGTGGCAGTGAGAAGTTTGTGGTAGAGTTTTAAGACTTCATTGGACTTTATATAGCAGGCGTGAGCAACTTGTGGCCCTTCAGATGTTTTGGCCTACAACTCCCATCAGCCCTAGCCAACGTAGCCAATGGTGAGGGATGATGAAAGATGTAAGCTATAACATCTGGAGGGCCACAGGTTGCCCACCCCTATAACGTAGGCAGGATGTATGAACAAGAGTTATCAAATCCCGAGGAAACCCCCCCCCCCCATTCTATCCTCTGGCTATAGGGCAAAGGCAGCATTTAAATATTTTTATTAGGGCATTGCAATGCCTATGATTAGCCGTGCTCATTTTCTTTTACTGATAAGTTCTTCATTCATTAGTTAATTTGAATGCCACTTTCCTATCAAATTGTGCCCAAATCAATTTACAGTATTTCAAATGAACAACAATAAATATGACCATTCCAAATACTCCATAATATAAGCAATTGCAAATATTAATGTCAATAATACATATGATAGTATACAAATATTAATGTGTTGAGCATACCTACTAATATCAGTAAAATTCAGTACAACGAAAGCAACCATATACATCAACTATAGAGATAAACTAATACTCCAATTTATTTATTTATTTCAGTTCTATACCGCCTAATAGCCGAAGCTCTCTAGGCAGTTCACAAAAATTAAAACCAAAGAGCACACAATAAAACAATACAAAATATATAAAACATTAAAACCACAGTAAACAATAAAACCAGAATAAAACCAGAATAAAACCTAGCAGCAGTTTAGGGATTTAAAACAGCAAAGCTAAAAGTCTAAAGGGCTAAAATGCTAAAATGCCTGGAAAAATAAAAAGGTCTTCACCTGATGCCAGAAAGAATACAATGTAGGTGCCAGGCGAACCCCACTAGGGAGCTCATTCCACAGCCGGGGGGCCACAGCAGAAAAGACCCTCTTCCTAGTAGCCACCTGCCTCACTTCCTTTGGCAGGGTCTTATGGAGAAGGGCCTCTGAAGATGAACTTAAGGTCCATGCAGGCACATATGGGAGGAGGCGATCCTTCAGATAACCTGGCCCCAAGCCTTTAAGGGCTTTGAATGTTAATACCAGCACTTTGAATCGGGCCCGGAAATGGACTGGCAGCCAGTGCAGCTGGAAAAGTACTAGCGTAATATGAGCTCATTAGCCAGCCCCTGCTGACAATCTTGCTGTCCTATTTTGGACCAGCTGAAGTTTCCGGACCGTTTTCAAAGGCAGCCCCACGTATAATGCATTGCAGTAATACAGACGAGAAGTTATCAGAGCATGGATAACTGTAGCTGGGCTATCTCTGTCCAGATAAGGGCATAGTTGGTATACCAGCCTAAGCTGATAAAAAGTACTCCATGCCACTGAGTTTACCTGAGTTCACCCTCCAGAACAGGACAGGTTGCATATCACCTAGCCGGGCAGACGAACCACCCACTAACAGTACCTCTGTCTTGTCTGCATTGAGTTTCAGTATATTGGCCCTCATCCAGTCCATTACCATGCCCAGGGCGCTGATTCAGAACAGCCACTGCCTCACCTGGTTTTGATGAGAAAGAGAGGTAGAGCTGGGTGTCATCCGCATATTGATGGCACCTCAGCCCACACCTCCGGATAACCTCCCGCAGTGGTTTCTTGTAGATGTTAAACAGCATGGGGGATAAAATTGAGCCCTGTGGAACCCCATGGCATAATTGCCATGGCACAGAGCATTAATCCTCCAGCACCACGTTCTGGAGTTGGCCATCCAAGTAGGAGCGGAACCACTGCAGTGCAGTGCCTCCAACTCCCAACCCAGACAACCTATCCAGAAAGATACCATGGTCGATGGTATCGAAAGCCGCTGAGAGATCCAGGAGAATCAACAGGGTCGCACTCCCCCATCCCTCTCCTGGTAGAGGTCATCCCACAGGGTGACCGAGGCAGTTTCCATTCCAAAACCAGGCCTGAAGCCCGATTGAAATGGATCTAGATAATCCGTTTCATTCAAGAGTGCCTGGAGCTGTCCTGCACCCGTTCAAGCACCTTGCCCAAGAGGGGGATGTTGGCCACTGGCCTATCACTGTTAACATCCTCCAGATCCAGGTTAGGCTTTTTTAGGAGTGGTCTAATTACTGCCTTTTTTAAAGAGGCTGGCACCACTCCCTCTCTCAAGGAGGAATTTACAACCTTCTGTATCCAGCTGAACATCCCCTCTTTATTTGATTTAATAAGCCATGAAGGGCAGGTCAGGCACACAAGTGGTCGATCGGACTTGGCCAGGCACCTTGTCCACATCCTCAGGCCTCAATAACTGAAACTCATCCAATAGAACTGGACCAGATGGTGCTCTGAACGCCTCTACTAATGGAACTGCATTAATCGTGGTGTCCAATTCATGGCGAATCTGAGCGACTTTATCTTCGAAGTGCCACACAAACTCGTCACAGCGTGCAACCGAGGGTTCCACAGTCTCTCAGCCTGGCCCAGAATGTAACAAGCCACAAACCACTCGGAAAAGCTCCACTAGATGACACTGAGAAGATGCAATGCTGGTAGAAAAGAAATGTCTCTTTTCCATCACCGCCACAGAGTAGGCTCAACAGTGAGCTCTTACCTGTGTTCGGTCAGACTCAGCACGAGTTTTCCTCCACCTGCGTTCTAGCTGTCTCCCCTCTTGCTTCATTGCCCTCAGCTCAGGTGTATAGCAAGGGGCTGGATTATTGGATATTGGATTAGTCCAATAAGCTCTCAGTATAAAACAGTAAGCACACACTCACACACACACACGTCCTCATAAATTCAATTTTGTTAGATAAATATAAACATATTTATCTAACAAAGGCAGCCAACGAAATTAGCATTCAAGACAGCAACCCCTGCATTGCATGTTGTAAAATTTGATTTTGTGAAGGAGTCAAACACCACATGTGGTAACACCCTGATATCCTAAGTATTTGTGAATCAGTTGTTCCATTACCATCAGACTTCATTCTCATTATTACTGGGTGTACCCATTCTGATATAGAAATCACGATCTCTTTCCCCCCACCTCCGGATGCAATTACACATCTGAAAGTGGAGTAAGTACATTTGCTGCATGTCAAATATACAATCCCATCACAACTTAAAAAAAGAAAGAAAAGCATATGTCAAACAAATTAATGGCACTTTGTGTCTGAGAAGTAGATTATGTAGTCTCTCCAAAGCTTGTAAGGAAATAACATTTATGCCCGTACTTGCCCATAGATGGATTTGTGTTATCAAAACCTGCCTATGTATTTACAAGAGAATTAGTTTAGATTGCATATTGCAACTGCCAAGCCCTAGAACAGTTGAACTGGAATTATTTGTTGTCCCCTGGAGTTACATCAGTCATGCTGGTGTAATATCCTGCTGAGATTTATATGAAAATGAATTTTAATTTCTAATAAGGTAACCATATGTTTAGGAGTTATGTTGTAATAAAGTGTCATAAATAATTATTGTTCCAAACAAATTCAACCTTGCAGTCAGTTCTTATGTTTAACAGCTCACTTGTGAAGCAGATTGCTACCATCATTGTAAAATTTATCTTTTTGAAATACTCAGAATTGCAATAAAAAGGCACTTGAGCTATTCAGTCTTTGCCCCTCATTCAGTAAATGTACCTGAGCTTCTGGATTTATGGGATGCCATGGGTGATTGGACATCCTGAAGATCTACCATTACTTTGTATGCATTAATAATTAGTGACTGGAAATTTATCTCTTGTTTGGTGCTAGGTAAATGAATATATTAAATCCAGTTCCCATTAAAGTCAAGTGGAGCCTTGGCCTTGACTTTAGAATTTTATGACCTAATTCTCATGCTATCTGTAGAAGGAAATAAATGTTGAGGATTGGTTTTATCTGTGGCACCAGAACATCTGAAACTGTGGTAACCTGTGACCATTGTGGCTAGAAGCACTAGTGTGCAGTTTGGAAGGCTATCCAGGTTTGTTTGATTAACAATTTAGCTCTCCCCTGTCTGTACCATATATCTGTGAAATAAACCAGCTTTTTAAAACTTAAACTTCATATTTAAAATTAATGAAGGTAAAATCTGTTCACAGCAAAAACAGCTAGAAGTCTTGTGGCACTTTTAAAGGCTTGCAAATGTACTGTGCAATAACCTTCCATAAGGTAAAGTTCACTTTGTCAGATGCTTGAGAAGTGCAATGGTCATCATGACTCTGTCAGTGCTTTGTTGTTGTTCAGTCGTTAAGTTGTGTCCGACTTTTCGTGACCCCATGGACCATAGCACGCCAGGCCTTCCTGTCCTCCACTCTCTCCCAGAGTATGCTCAAGTTCATATTCATCGCATTGGTGATGCTATCTAGACATCTTATCAACTGCCGTCCCCTTCTCCTTTTGCCTTCAATCCTTACCAGCATCAGGGTCTTTTCCAGTGACTTTTCTCTTCGCATTAAGTGGCCAAAATATTTGAGCTTCAGCTTCAGTATCTGTCCTTCCAATGAGCATTCAGGGTTGATTTCCTTTAGGATTGACTGATTTGACCTCCTTTCAGTCCAGGGGACTCGTAAGAGTAACCACAGTTCGAAAGCATCGATTCTTTGGCGCTCAGCCTTCCTTATAGTCCAGCTCTCACAGCCATACGTTTCTACTGGGAAAACCATAGCTTTGATTATGCGGACCTTTGTTGGCAAGGTGATGTCTCTGCTTCTTACTATGCTGTCTAGGTGTGCCATAGCTTTCCTCCCAAGGACCAAGTGTCTTTTAATTTCATGGCTACAGTCACCATCTGCGGTGATCTTGGAGCCCAAGAAAATAGTGCTTTACTCTATTCTATATGTATGTTGTGACAGATTTGTCCTTGTCTAGGGATTTTATAATATGGGGTTTCTGTATTTAGCTTGATCATGGATCAGCAGGTAACATGTCCCATGTGATATTCTAGGAACAAAGTGTCACCAAGGAAATTATAAGTTTACAAAATTCCTGCTGTTAACACACAGAGTTTTTATATAGAGGACTCTGAGATCAGGCATGCCATCTTATATTTTACTTTTAAACAAAGATTAAAGCATCTTATCCAATAAGATTGCTGAGCTTGTAGCAAAATGGAGCAGAGAAGTCAATCTAAGACAGGTATTTTGGTCTCTCATGAGGACAGATGTTGCTTCCTGTGCGAACTGGTGTTTGGTTCTCTAAGGAGAGGGGGAATGTCCTAGGGGGTCCCTGTGATCTGGCTCTCATATTTAAATGATTTCTTATTAGTGCTGCTTATGTGATACTTTTCCAAATGGAAATTTATAGCAAGACTTCTTAACAATGCAATATTATTTTTCTAAAATTCCCATTTATGATTTGGAAGTAATATATTTACTTCATCTCCTGTCACTACTACTGAGGATATTTCATTAAGTTCTCCAAACAGAAAAAACATCTGCTTTTCTTTCACAGGTTTATTATTTTATATTTGAAGTGTTTCTTAGTTCTATTTACTACTTAGACCATTTACGCCTGTAATGTTGCATAAATGGGCTTATTTATGGCCGTCATTTATGTAAAAAGCCCCTTTAGATAAAAGAATGAGCTGCCATTTTCCACAAAAAGGCAGCTCAGCGAGGGAGTGGACATCTGTGCCTGCGGACTGGGCAGCGGCTTGTGTCCCATACCAAACAGAGTTGGGCAGCTGGCGGGAGTCCATTGAGCGGCACGTGAGGCAGACCCGGGTGAGTTCGCCCATCTCCATTATTATTATTATTATTATTATTATTATTATTATTATTATTATTATTATATTTATATCCCGCCTTTTTCCCAATACTGGGACTCAAGGCAGCCTTACAGCGTTAAAACTGCTACAATTGAAACCTATAAATAGAAATATAAATACAACTGTATAAAAGTTAAAAATATAATTAAATCATCAATATTAAAATTGTAAAGATATTAAAACGTTAAAAGACAACCAGAACAACAAAAATGGTATCCATACGTCGGATTTTCCCAGGTCCAGACTAGTTATCCCCAAAGGCCTGCTGGAACAAAAAAGTTTTTGCATGCCTGTGAAAACATATCAAGGAGGGTGCCACTCTCGCCTCCCTGGGAAGGGAGTTCCAGAGCCTTAGGGCAGCCACCGAGAAGGCCCTCTCCCACATTCCCACCAGGCGTGCCTGTGATGATGGCAGGATGGCGAGAAGGGCTTCCCCTGAAGATTTCAGGGCACGAGTAGGCTCATAAGGGAGAATACGGTCTTTCAGATAACCTGGACGCGAGCTGTATAGGGCTTTATAGGACATAACCCTCACTTTGAATTGTGCCCGGAAACAGACTGGGAGCCAGTGAAGCTGTTTTAACAGGGGAGTTGTATGCTCCCTGTAGCCAGCCCTAGTCAACAATCTGGCATCAGCTCTTTGAACCATTTGAAGTTTCCAAACACTCTTCTGAGGCAGCCCCATGTAGAGTGCATTACAGTAATCCAAACGGGATGTAACTAAGGCATGTGTCACTGTGACCAAGTCAGACATCTCAAGGAACGGGCGCAGCTGGCGAACTAGCTTTAACTGTGCAAATGCACTCCTGGCCACCGCTGAAACCTGGGCATCCAGGCTCAGGGCTGAATCCAGAAGTACACCCAAGCTGCGAACCTGCGTCTTCAGGGGGAGTGTAACCCCATCCAGCACAAGCTGTATCCCTATTCCCTGATCTACCTTTCGACTGACCAAGAGCACCTTGTCTTGTCTGGATTAAGCTTCAATTTGTTTGTCCTCATCCAGTCTATTACTGCCGACAGACACCGGTTCAGCACCCCAACAGCTTCCTTGGAATTAGGGATGGGGGAGAATTTCTCCCCGAAACTTCGGGGGGCCGAGTGCCAACACATTCGGTCCTCCGAAGGTTGTTCAGGGAGAAATTCTCCAGCCCCCCCCCCCCGGGATGGGACTTACCTTTCACGAATGTCCCTCCCGGCGGCGGGTCCTGGCGGCGGTTCGGCAGGTCTTTGTCAGGGGCGGGGGCGGCAGCCGGTCTTTTGACCGGCTGCTGCCGCCGCCATTACAAGAAAAGTAAAAAAAAAAAACAATGCCCCTGTGATAGGCTACATAACGATTAACATAGCCTATCACTGCTAGATTTGCAAAGTCAGCCGTGATAGGCTACGTTAATCGTCACGTAGCCTATCACAGGGGCGTTTTTTTTTTCTTTTGAAGTTCGCGGCCGGGGAGACGGGGCGCTTCTCCCTGGCCTGAATTTCGGCCGGGCGAGGCAGGAAGCCTCCCCCCCGGCCTGAATTTCGGCCGGGTGAGGAGGGAAGCCTCCCCCCCGGCCTGAACTTCGGGGGGAGCAGCGAAGCGCCTCCCCCCCACCGCGAAGCAAGCTGCGAGACCAGGTAAGTCCCTTTCGTGCATCCCTACTTGGAATTAGATGGAAAGGAAAAGTAGAGTTGGGTGTCATCAGCGTACTGGTGACACCAAACCCCAAAACTCCGGACAACCTCCCCCAGTGGTTTCATGTATATGTTAAATAGCATGGGGGACAAAACAGAACCCTGAGGGACCCCACAAGCCAATGACCAGGGAGTTGAACAGGAGACCCCCAGCACCACCTTCTGGGTCCGCCCCTCCAAGAAGGAATGGAGCCACTGTAAAACAGTGCCTCCAAGTCCCATTCCAGTGAGGCAGCCCAGAGGGATACCATGGTCGATGGTATTGAAAGCTGCTGAGAGGTCCAGCAGAACCAACAGGGACACACTCCCCCTATCTAGTTCCCGGCGTAGGTCATCCACCAAGGCGACCAAAGCTGTTTCTATCCCATAACCGGGTCTGAAGCCGGATTGAAATGGATCTAGATAATCTGTCTCATCCAGGAATCTCCGGAGTTGGGAGGCCACCACGCGCTCCAATATCTTGCCCAGAAATGGAATATTGGAGACTGGCCGATAATTATCCAATATAGTGGGGTTCAGGGAGGACTTTTTTTTAACAAAGGTCTCACCACCACCCCCTTCAAGCAGGCTGGAATTCTGCCTTGCCTAAGGGAGGCATTAACCACTCCCCCTATTTATTTTATTTTATTTATTATTAAATTTATTAATCGCCCATCTGGCTGGTCACCCAGCCACTCTGGGCGATGTACAACATACAATAAAACAGTTTAAAACAATAAAATTCTACAATAAAAACATTTTCTAAAATACCCTAACCCACCCCAAATGCATGCCTAAACAACCACGTTTTTAATGCACGACGGAAGCTCATTAAAGAGGGGGCATGACGGAGTTCCCTAGGGAGGGAGTTCCACAGAATGGGGGCCACCACAGAAAAGGCCCTCTCCCTTGTCCCCACCAGTCTAGCTGTCCTGGCTGATGGGACAGAGAGAAGGCCATCCGAGGCTGATCTTGTTAAGCGGCCTGACTGGTGCTGCTGGAGGCGCTCCTTAAGATAGGCTGGGCCGGAACCATATAGGGTTTTAAAGGTCAAAACCAACACCTTGAATTTGGCCCAGAAAACAACTGGTAACCAGTGCAACTCCTTCAACACTGGAGTGATGTGATCTTGCCGGCGGCTGCCTTTAATCAGGCGAGCCGCCGCGTTCTGTACCAGCTGCAGTTTCCAAACCATCTTCAAGGGTAACCCCACATAGAGCGCATTACAGTAGTCTAAACGAGAGGAGACCAGGGCATGTATTACCGATGCGAGCAGATGGTCGGGAAGGAAGGGGCGCAGCCGCCGTATCAGATGGTTTTGAAACAGCACTGTCCGGCTCACAGCTGACACCTGAGCCTCCATGGACAGCTGGGAGTCCAAAATGACCCCCAGGCTGCGGACCTAGTCTTTCAAGGGTAGGCGTACCCCATTCAACACCAGGTCAACATCCCCTACCCACTCGGCCAGTCTACCTCTGGCTGCTTTTATGAGCCAGGAAGGGCAAGGATCTAGAACACACGTGGTGGCTCTCACCTCTCCAAAGATCCTGTCCACATCCTCAGGCTGTACAAATTGAAAAGTATCCAACAACACTGGACAAGCAGGGGCCAAAGTTACATCCTCTGGTTCTGTAGCAACTATAGCGTCCAAGTCCGAGCAGATCCGAGCGATTTTATCTGCAAAGCGCTGAGCAAACTGTTCACAGCAGGCTGTCGAGGGGTTTAAATTATCCTCTTGCAGGCTAGCGTATAAAAGACCCCTAACCACTCGAAACAGCTCTGCTGGATGGCTCTTTGCAGACGCAATAGTGGCAGAATTTTTTTTTCTTTGCTGCCCGTATAGCCACAGAGTAGGCCTTCAAATAGGCTGTAGCCTGTGTTTGATCGGATTCACTCCGAGTTTTCTGCCAACATCGCTCCAGTCGTCTTCTCACTCGTTTAATCACTGCCAGCTCCCTAGAAAACCAGGGTGCTGGTGCAGCTCCACTTTGTGAGAGAGGACGCTCAGGAGCGATTGTGTCCATGTCCCTGGTCATTTCTCCATTCCAGAGATTGGCCAGGGCTTTGACAGAATCGCCTGCCGAGGCAACAAGAAAATGCCCAAGAGCTGTCAGGAAACCATTCAGATCCATCAGCCTCCTGGGGCGGACCATCTTAATCGGCCCTCCACCCCTGCAGAAGTTCCACGTGCCAGCAAGTCTAAACCCCACCAGGTAGTGATCTGTCCATGACAACGGAACTATAGAGAGTTCCTCCACTCTCAGATCACTATCACTCCATCCAGCACAGAAAACGAGGTCCAGAGTGTGCCCAGCAGCATGGGTGGGGCCAGATACCTTCTGGGACAGCCCCATGGTTGTCATGGCGGACATGAAGTCCTGAGCTGCTCCCGACAGGGCAGCCTCAGCGTGGATGTTGAAATCCCCCAGCACAACAAGCCGAGGTGTCTCCAATACCAAACCCGAGACTACCCCGGCCAGCTCAGGAAGGGAGACTGTTGAGCAGCAGGGTGAACGGTACACCAACAGAATCCCTATTCTGTCCTGGGCACCCACCTTCAAATACACACACTCGAACCCAGCAGACTGTGGGATAGGGCACCGGGTAAGGGGGATCGAATCACGATAGACCACTGCCACTCCACCTCCCCGTCCCCCAGGTCTTGCCTGCTGCTGAACAGAGAACCCAGGAGGGCAGAGCTGAGAGAGATTAACCCCCCCAGCTTCGTCCAGCCAGGTCTCTGTAATACAAGCCAGGTCAGTGCGCTCATCCAGGATCAAGTCCTGCATAGCAGTTGTTTTACCATTCACTGACCTGGCATTCAGCAGCAGCAGTTTCAACGCAGGGGGTCTGTTGCCAGGGCCATCCAGGTTATTTGAATTGGGGGACAGTTTAGGGACAGTCAGCACCCTATTGTTACACACTCTGCCTTTAGAGTGTGATTGTCTCCCCCCTCCGTATCTCCCTCTGCCCTGTAGAACCGTAATGGCCGTTCCCTGGCTCCCAACACCTCCCCCCTTCGTTGGAAAACACATATTTAATGCAGGCAGTCCAGTAGGCCACACTGAGGCAAACAGTCCCCTTCCTTCCTTTCAAGCAGGGGTATAGGCCCTCGCCCCCGTGGTCCCCCGAAGTGGCTCCCCCAAAGGGGCAACCCCCTTTGGTGTCACCCCCTTTGGTGGTGACACCTGCCGGTGGAGGTCCCGCCCCCACCGGGCCTAGGTTTTATACCCCAGCTCCCACAGGTGTTGCAGCTGGGAGTGGGGTGGTGCTTGGCTGGACCTGGGTCTGCAAGGAGGCAGAGCAGAAGTCCCCCAGGTGGAGGTAGAGCTCCAGCAAGGCAGCAGCAGCAAGAGCACCGGATCCCACCTGCCTTGCAGTACTGAAGGGCTTCCTCTCCTTGCAGCAACGATGGTTAAAACATCTCTAGTTATAATCAGACTGATTTGAACTTAGTTCAGGAATATATCTTAATATTTCATTTGCTCCTTTATGAAAGTTATAGCTTAGGAGAGTTTGTAATTTATGAAAGAAATGTGAAAGACCAATAACTCTTTATTTTGGATAAATATTTGCAAGGTAGCCTATTATGCAGGTTGGTGCAGGAGTGTTGCAAAGGCTCCTGGGACAAATATTTGTCACAATGTTATGAACAGATATACACAGTGGCCTCAGTTGTTCTAGGTTTGTTAATGGCTCCTTGATGTCGAGGGAACAAATTATTTTGTGTCTGCATGGGATGAAATACAATGGAGTGCAAATGTTGATCTGTAGATTTAACACTACAGGCTTCTTTATAGCTATGCTGCTTAACTCCTATTGGAGTTGATGGGATTTAAGCAGCCATACTGCTTAAGGATTGTCACCTGACTAAATTAGAAATAATTGTAAATGTATTCTACGTTGATTAATTGCTAATAGAAGTTGGACATTTTGGGAGGGGGAAAGATTTATTTCACTAAGAAGTGGGGGATATTAGAGAGCTATGGTGGAGCAGGGGAGACTGTGGACAGCAAGACAAGAGAGGCAGGACAAATAAAGTAATTTCTCTTCCTTTTGCCCTCACTGTCCATTCCTCACACATCTAATTTAGTTGTGTTTAGGATGTATGTCTATTGCTGGAACAGGAATTTCAGATCTAATTTTCTGCATATGCAAATGCACACCTGTGTCCCTGGTTGGCAAACGTTTTTCCCTAGCTCTTTTTGAGGGAGGTAGGGCAGATCTTTCCCTATTTTATTTTATTTTATTTTATTTACTTACTTACTTACTTACAATATGTATATACCAGTCCTCATCAGAAGATTTCAGAGCGGTGAACAACATAAGAATAAAACAATGGTTAAAAGAGTTTAAAAAGTTAAAACATTTTAAAAAAGACAAATCCCAATGAAGTAGAATTCAACAACCCATGGCTGGTCATTCAAGGAAGGCCTCTTGAAAGAACAACGTCTTCAGGAGGCACCGGAAAGAACACAATGTTGGCGCCTGCCTGACCTCTAAAGGAAGGGAATTCCACAGGAAGGGGGCCACCCTAGATATAAGAAGCGGCCTTCCCGGTCAATACAGTCTCTATCCTTGTTGTATCCTGCCCTCGCTTCTCACTGTCCATTGCCTCATTCCATTAGGAAAGAACCTTTAAACATTTGGTGCCACTTCTTAGTGATAGCTCCATGTGCCTCCATGTGTTTTCTTCCTTATGAATGAGGAAAATCAAAGGACACACAAAACAGGAGTATGCAAGACAGAGAGAGGGAGAGAGAGTATGAGAGGGCTTTCTTATGACTTCATACCTCTCACCCTTTTTTGAAACTGCTACATGGTATTTTGAGGTTTAGAGAAGTGTGTGCATATGAATGAGAAAGAGGGTGGAAAGCAAAGTTCAAGAGGCTTCCGTTTCTCTTTGGGTACTCATGTGGATGCACTTCTATTTTCTCCATCAGATGCCAAAAACTGTTTTAGGTAATTGAAAGGGGATTATTGATGTTGGCACATGAGACACTCTAGATAGCATGAGCTGCTAAGTCTCTTCCCTGATTGAATTCCAAGAGTTTAGCAGAAACAGAAGTTGAAACGGTTTCTTATATGAGCATATAAAGCTACCTTATACTGACTCCAACCACTGGGCCATTAAGCCCGGTGTTGTCTATTCTGATTCAAGGATTCAGGAAGAGGTCTTAGCCTTGCTACCTGGCATCCTTTTAACTGGAGATGACAGGAACTGAACTGGGATGGTTTACCTGCAATGCATATGTTCTGTCCCTGATATATGGTTATTCTCCATGCAGCTAAAAGGTCTATCAATTCCAGTTGTTCCATTCATTAGTGATGACAATTTCAGTGTTTGCGGAGGTGTCTGAAAATATATTTTTTGCTTACTTAAGAATGGGACCTAAGGATGATTACATTCTTGGCAGCAGATCATAACTTTTAAACTAGTCAGAGTTAGGTAAAAAAAAGAAAAAAAGAAAGACACAGGCACCCATGTACTTTTTCATGCTTACTTCTTTATATTTATAGGTTTAAATTCATATTTAAAGATTCCTCCATTACATCTCTTGGCTAGCTTTTTCAATGCACATGCTACATTTCTACACTGGAATTATTTTCATCTCACAGGAATAAAACAAATGTGATACAATTTATTATTCTCCAGCTGCCATGAGATTATCAATGGGCATGCAGGCTTGCCTATGTTATTTCCAACTCATTCGGTGCATCACTAATGGTCCACAGTAAACTGAAGGCTTGAGGCAGGTTTAAACTGGGTTAGCCCTCACTTGGCCAATTTTGAGGCATTTTCATTTTCACAAACAGATAACTAGAACATTTTGTTATTTTTTTCACTGTTGTTTCATGCTGAGACTGTATGGATAGATCGTTAGGGTTTATAAATGAGTCAGAGAGAGAGAGAGAGAGAGAGAGAGAGAGAGAGACTATAATCTGTTCTTTCAAAGAGGCTGATTCACTAAGAGCTGATGCATTTAGAATGTTTGATAGGGTTTGTTCTGTTTTCTACCACCTCTCATTAAGTTTCTTGTTTTGTCCTTCTCTATTGTTAACTGGATTTTGTCTAATCAGGTGTTCTTTCATAAGCCTAATTCTCTGTGTGCGTACAGCAGCAATCTTGCTTCACTTTTTTTCAGAGAACAGACTTGATTGTTTTTTTTAGAAGTTTGGAAGGATATTTGGGATGGTTAAAGAAAAATATATTTTTTTAAAAAAAAATCTGTATTCAGTAGAATTGAATGTACCCTGTGAATTTGGTAGAAATCAGTTGTTTTTATTCCCAACCTTGGCCATGTGAAACATGATCAAAATCTTTTGAAGAGCAGCAATGAGGAGGCATTTGCATTTCTTTGAATGAAATTCCGGGACTTAGCACTTTTTAAATTGCGATTTTTAGATAAACTATATGACAAGTTTTGTCTATCTTGTACTAAAGATGGTTAAAAGTTAGGATTACATCATGAATTGTATCATGTATCAGATGAGCAGTATACACTTAATTTTACAAAATTGGTCTTATATAGAATGAGGGTTGTCCTTTATTTCTTGTCTGTATCTCATTCCTCCCCCCTGCCTCCGCCATGTAACCTTCCTTTTCAGGTAATCAGTAGGGATTGGCACTCTGTGAGGTTTTCAGAATGGAATTGGAGCATCTTCTAATTTCCCTGCAGTAGCCTATCAATAATGTTGACCAGTGGAAGGAAATCAAAAGCATTAGGTTATATAAGAATATAAAAGTGAGCACGCGTGCGCACACATACACACACACACAAGTCAGTTGAAAAGAGCAAATTACATAATATCTACTTCATGAATTGACAAAGTGGCCTCTAGTCCTCAAACATGTGTGCCACATCTGTTATTCTTATGGCGCCACAGACAATTCGTTCTGTGTGCTATCATAACAGACCAACACAGCTGGCCCTTTGTCTCTCTACTCTCTGGGCTGGGTAGAAAAAACACCACCCCGTACACCAGCTAGGAAAAGTGATGGCATTGTAGCAGGAGAGGCTTTTTGTTTATATCTAGAATTGTGAAGTATTTCATTTTGTTGGGGGTTGGGAAGGAGGACAAAGGGCTGCTTCTCACATGTTTGCTATACCTGAATATAGTTGAGTATAGGCAAATGTGTACGTGGGAGCAGTTGGGCTCCTAAAACATTTGGTGTGCTAGTTACCCTTGGAGACTTATTCACAGAGTTAATAATGGTAGCGAGCTCCCATTTGTGCAAATAAATGTTCACAGGCAGTACACCTTGAATCTCATATGCTGGGGGAAAACAGGTGATCTCTGTTGCCACCCCAGTGGGCATAGCTGGGAGAGACTGACTCCTCCCTGCTCACCCACCCAGGTCTCAGTTATACATGCCAGATCAGCCACCTCATCCACTATTAAGTCATGGATAAGGGTGATCTTATTATGAACTGATCTGGCATTTAAAAGCAGCATCTGAGGAGACCTGAGGGCAGGCTAATAGGGCATCCACCATGCCTGTGGATGGGGGGAGGGCCAGAACATGGCACAGCCGTTAACTGTCAGGGCTGTGTTTCCTTTACCTGGCTAGCCCTCCACCCAATGCTGTATCTCCCTTGACCCAGTCAAGACTGGCCGTTCAGTGTGACAGCAATTGCATGTCAACCAGGGGGTGTGACTGATGCCAGTCGCCTCATGCATGAGAGCCCCTTCATGAGCTCATACGGAACACCTGAAGAAGGCTGAAGTTATAGGCATAGCAGGAAAAGAACCAGGAGGTGACTGTGTTTGGGGCTGATACATTCAGACTGAGATCAGGAAGTAAATGAATGAAGTGCCCCAAATCTGGGTTTGAGTGGGGAAAGAAGAGAGCTGAAGGCAAGGTGGTAGGTTACAGATCTCACATTAAGGAGTTTGGGGGTAAAGCAACTAAAAGAAACAGGAAAACCATTTTGTCAGACAATAACAGGAACTTAATTCCATTATACTGCTTCTGTGTTATTCCTCACAGAAAATTAAGAGCTTTTCAGTTAAGTCCAGCAATGTGCCTATGATTTTATCTCAGTCATCCTACCACTGCTCCCCTACCCATGTTGTCTTAATTGAAATAAGCAATATTTTTTGCAAAAGCACATCCTTGGTGGCCAATGGCCTATAAGTGTAAACACTAAGTCCTATGGTAAAGCAATATCCAGTCAGTGTTACTTGGTTCTGAGTGCAACAAATAGATATTTTGAAATTCCCTTTAAAGGAATTGGAGAATGGAAGTGTCAATCAGTACAATACAGCACTGCTTCAAGTTGTTTTTTTCTTTCATTATGGTATCAAAGTTTCAGCTGCTAGTCCACCACCTGTTTGCAAAGGACATTGTTACTCCAGAGTGCATTGCTAATTGCATTTCACTGCTTGAAAGGTCATTCCTTATAAAATGCTAACGTTTTGTGGCTGTTTAAATTGACAAGGTGATATACAGCATACGGGAACACATTGCAAAGCAAGCACAAACTGTGAACTAGTGTGCATTCTTGCCTTCCTTGGAAGCCTGTGGTTTGTGAAGGTTACCCATGGCAAGATTTCCAAAGAAGAAAGGTCTGATAAGTGAGGAAGAACATGAAAGTCTGAAAATAATTTAGTAAATGTAAATAGAGAACCAGAATTTCAGTCTAGTGGAATATAGGCAGCATTGTTTATCTCAAGGTTTATTCATCTACTTTAGAGTCTAGTTCTTCTAATACAGGGTGTTTCAAAAAGATGGACTCGATTTGAAATCGCTATATCTCTGCAACCACAAACTGCCCATGAATGAAACTCTTACCACTTGAAAGGGTGGGACATACAAGATGCCTCTCTCAACGCACAAACAGCCGCTAGCCTTAGTCATTCTCAAGATGGCGACCCCGTAACACAAAGTGTTTTGCATTCTGCAGTTCAGCAAGACTGAATCTGCGTGTGTTTCAACAGCGTTTTGGCATTGATCCACCAATGCCAAAGAGCATTCATCATTGGTACTGACAATTGGAGGAAACAGGCTGTTTATGGAAGGGGAAGAGCACAGGGCGACCACGCACTTCAGAGGAAAACGTGAGAAGAATTCAAGAGAGTTTTCAGTGTAGCCTGTGCAAGTCCACTCGTCGTGCCAGCCGAGAACTTGCAATCTCTCATATGACTGTCTGGCTTGTGTTAAGGCGACGTTTAATCATGAGGCTTGATAACTTGACAAACTTGATAACTCATTCAACCGTTTGTAACTTTTGGTGTAATTGTAACGTGTTGCCATCGTGAAATAAACTGCTTTGAAATTGGGTCCATCATTTTGAAACACCCTGTATAATACTTGAACATTAATTCAAGCAAACATTAAAGTACATGATTATGGAGCATTTGATTATTGTTATGAATTTATAACTCTAATTGCTATTGCTGCAGTCCTATGAACAATGACCCACATATTCATCCCACTTACATAAAGACTTAGGTGCTGATATGTTGATGCAGTATGGCAGCAAAACAATGTATGTTCATATTGCCAATGCCAGTACATTAACTTGGAAGTTATTAAGCTCCTTTGAACCAGATGTTTATTTCTGTGTGTTTAGGACAGGTACTTGTCTCTTTTCCAGATTGGGGGAAAGGTGCCAGTGCAGCAACCTTCATAGCCTACAGTTCTAGACACACTTGGAAGTAAGCCCACTGCAAAATGCATAAGATTTGTTGTGTCATCTTGTAAATTAGAGTAGAGACCAACCAATCATATTCATTTCCAGCATGATGGATGAGATGTGACATCCATGTGCTGGAGGACGGAGGATTTGGAGGCATGTGTTATGTCAGTGCAGTAGATGATGCCTTGCTGATGTGCCATAGCTCTTGAGCAGGAAACAGGTTGCATAGGGCAGTATTCAATACAGCACTATCACTAACGTGAAGTACACTGCACTAGCATAAACTACCTTTAGCACAACACCAGTAGCGTTTGTTGGCATGATGGGTTTTCTGGAAAACCCCATTGTGCCACCAAGTGCTATTGGTGTTGCGCTAGAGGTCGTTTGTTTAGAGCCTATGTTGCTAGTGCAACATAATTTGCATCTACATCTGGCAAATATTTTCAAAAATGCAATGCTCTGTTTCATAATTGGGGTGTGGGGGGGTCCTCCCTGCCATGAATATCCTTGAAAAGGATGCAACTTCCAATTAAAGAAGGTGGGGTTGGCTTTCCCAATCTAACTTTATATCATTGGGCCTATTTGTTGACCTGTACTAAATTTTGGTGTTTTCCACTTAGATTAGATTTTCCACCTTGGTCGGTTTTGGAATTATCCTGTCTCTGTAAACTGATGGCATTAGGTTCTCAACACATTAAAATGGAAAGGGTTCCTCCCACAGTTATGGCTGTTAGAGATGTGTGGCGTATAATGTAATGTCAATTATAAAGCAAGATCCATTTTCTCACACCAAATTGACTCTATCAAGAAATCCAGATTTAAAACTGGTAAGAAAATTTTTTGTGCTGGACTTGGATGGATACGTTAATTTTTATCTGGGATCAACTAGTGAGTTCTGATGATGAGCTTTTGTCATTCTGAGCTTTGTGTGCCAAATACAATTTGCCTGCTACAGCTGAATGGCATTACTTGCAACTGCAGCATTTTGTTAGAATCTAGGTTTGGCCCTGCTACTTTTACAGCTTCAGAGTCTCCTTCGCTGTTGGAAGCGTTTATTGAGGCTGAACAGTTTTAGTGATCAACAATCCATGTTTATAAATACTTATTATCAGTGAATAAATATGATACACAGGATCTTAAGCAGGAATAGAACAGGGAACTGGACTGTCCGATTTTGCCTAATCAATGGATCGCCGCTTTAGCTGTAGCTGAACCGTCTTTGGATCTCATATTACATCTTATTCAGCAAAAACTCTTGTTCCTTGTCTATTGGACACTGCAACATCTCTTTAATAAGGGTTTGTCTAAGTTGGCTAATTGCTGGAGGTATAACACAGCTAATGCTTCTTTTAACTATATGTTTTGGCAATGCCTGATAGTTGCCTCTTTTGGGGAGGCGGTTATTATACAGATAAATGTTGTATTGGAACACTCTTTAATATTTACTGATGTACATGCCCTCTTAAATTATCTGCCTGCTTCCTGGAAGTTAATGCACGGTCAGTGGAAGTGGATTCTCCGTGTCCTTTTGACAGCTAAAAGACTGATATTAAAACATTGGAAGGATACACTTACCTCCTATAATGCAATGGATTGAGGACCTAGCAGTGCTTTCAACATTTGAATGGGTGGCATATAGACACCACTTGCGAATGGATACATAGATAGATATTGGGTCTGTCTTTGCTGAAGTTTATGTATAATTCTTAGCTGTATTCTCTCTCTCTCTCTCTCTCTCTCTCTCTCATACACACACACACACACACACACACACACACACACACAATGTCATATGGTTATTTACAATATATATATTTAAAAATAATAATTTACATTAGTGGTAGTGTCGCATTGGATATGGCCCATAGGTTGCCATTGCTTTCCACTTTGAAGTGAAACTGCATAGCCTGGGCATTGCTGAGGAAAGCTTGGCACCAAGCAGTGGTTCCAGTGGTTCCAAGAATAGATGCAAACTTTGTCATTTTGTGCACTCCCTTAGAATGACTTTAAGATATTGATTGATTGATTGATTGATTTAAAAGATTTATAAGCCGCCGTTTAGGAAAACCCTCCCTATTCATAGCACACCTGGGAATTTTTAAAATTTATGTTTGGTATTGCTAGGAGTTTGGTTTTGCTTTAATTTCTGCCCCTGCTGTTAAGATCTCATTGCTGCAGCTAATATCTATTTTAGTGATCGATTATTTTCTATTGTATCCATTTTTGGGTTACATTTTGGCATCTTTTTGTTGTGTACCACCTTGAGGGCCTTTCTTTGGGCAGAAAAGCAGCCCGTAAAAAACTGATAAAAATCAATAATATTGGCTTTGGCTCTTGCCTAATTTCTAGTTCATTTCCAATTAGACATAGTTTTTTGTGCTCCTGTAATACCCATACACTTTTGCAACTGCGGGGTTAAAAGTTTTCTGATATCTCATTAATTTGCAATGATGTTTCCATTTATTTATTTTTAACACTGAGCTCCTCTGATTAAATTATCACAAATCTATTTGCTTTGCAAGAATATCATTTAATTAATAGTGTTAGATGCACCCTATGATTGGTGACCAAAAACTACTAAAGTTGAGATTTCCATAGTTGAAATGTATTAAATATTAATTCCTAGATATACTATGTGCTATGGCTCTCAGGATCTCTTAAAACTGTGTCTGAATTCGGACTGTGAGCATGCTACATGTATATGTAAGAAATCACATTTACTGTTGCTTACATGGTCCAGCCATTTTGTTTACTGAAATGTAATGCAGCCCATTACATGACCAGTTTTCACTGACTTTCACTGTTGTAACATTTTAGTTATTGTCGTTAAAATGCCGCATGCCTTGAGTCTGCTTCAGGCTGAATTGTTTTATTTCAACAAAAATTATTCCTATGTTTGTGAGAATGAGCATGAAGAACCTATGACTCTACCTGTATTAATATTTTCCATCCATGTAATTGAGGTTATGTTTGCATGGCTATCTTTTATCAAACACTTAATATACCATAATGTTTGATTATGCCGAAAGACAGGTAGTTCTTTTCTCCCCTTTATTATGTACTTGGCTTGCAATTCATAAAAAACAAAAGCTGTTTGAAAATACAAGAGCTTTTAAAGCTATGACATCTGCCAGTTTTAGTGACATATTCTCTCACAAGGCGTAATAACATGTGACACATTGATATTGTTCTGAGTTCTCCAAGCTAGTGTATATGTAACAGACATATCAGACTGCAAAAACAGTTGGAATGAAAGTTACTGCCAGCCCTGGGCTACCTTCTGTGGCAATTTCTTCACCAGCTTTTAGGATTTTAAAAAGGGATATGTGTGCCACCTTGGAATATTGTGCAACAAAACTAAACACAAGTCTATGCTGACTGAACTATTCATAATATGTATAGAGAACTAATTAGCATTGCATATGAATAAGCCTAGTGTTTTCCATTTGTGGTGTTGTTTTTATGTTGTAAGTTGCCTCAAGCCTGTGGAATGGCAGGATAGCATTTGATAAAGAAAAATAGACAATAAATAGAAGTATAGAGTCTGTTTCAATGATGCTCAGTCTTGTAACATTTGAAATATTCTCACTGAAACGTTATATGCTTTGCATTTGCTCAATGACTGGGTTTGGACAACACGCTGCTGCTCGTTGTGGGTTATTTACCACTCGTGGGTTGTCGTGTTCTGCGAGCCTGGTGAGCGTGGGTTATGTGAGGGTTAAACAACCCTCGCATAACCCTAAAACAGGCCACAGTTTATGTGAAGGTTCTTATCCCTTGCATAACCCATGCTTGCTGGGTTCGTACAACATGACAATGCCTGACTGGGGGTTGCATATTCAAAATGGTGGCCAGATGCACCCCTCATGCGCTGCAGCCTGACCATGGGTTAAATAACCCACGGAGGGCTGTCGTGTCATGTGAACAGCCCCAGTGTCTGCAGTATCAAGTGATGGAGTGCATGTGTGAAAGATCTATTATGGATCTTTCCATAATAATAAGATGATGATGATGATGATGATGATGATGATGATGATGATAATAATAATAATAATAATAATGCCTTCTGTGCCTGCAGTTTATATTGCCAAATAGTGATTCATTAAAAGTAAATGGATCTCTGTTTGGCAATATATTCTGTGGGCAGTTCTGAATCAGGAGTGCAGCAGGATTGGGAGTGCAGCAGGAGAGAAAGGGTGTAAGCTCCCCAACCCCCCATGCTAGGGTCCCAATCCAGATCAGAGGTCTTACATTTACTCTAGGCGCTAGCATAATTTTCAGAATAGTATGTGCTTTGGCCCTTAAAAGGAGCATATATTTCTGTAGTTGAACTAGTCATGATTTGGGCTTCCTCTATCCCAGGGGATGGTGAAACGTGGCCCATGGGCCACATTCAAAGATGTGCCATGGACTCTGCCCTTCTGTCTGGCCCCCACATCATCTCACCACTATTAGATTTGCTGCGGCAGCAAAAACAACGGTTGTTTCCTGCTAAAATTCAGTGGTGGGGTGGCCACAAAAGCCCCTATTTAGCTTTCAGACAAAGTTAAATATGACTTTTTTTGCCACCGAGCTGCCAAATTTCAGTGGCAAATTCAGTGGTGGGGCACGAGTGCAGCCCCTGGTACGTTCTGGGAGTGATGAAATTGCCCTCGGCTCTGGGAAGTTGCCCACCCCTCCCCTATCCCTTCTCAGGATGCCTGTTCACTTCATCTCCAGAAAACAGCCAATATGAAGAGCTCTGATATATCCTTGCATGGCTTTGCTGTGCCTTTCCTTCTTTACATAAAGGCTTTGTGGATAGTACAGAAATAGAGAAGCACACTACCAGTGACAGGGTCAAACCATACATTACATTCATTATGTAGTGTATACTTGCCCCCTATTGCTTTCTTACTTGGGAGCAAGTGGCCCCAATCCAGATCAGGACCACTGTGTACCAGGAGTGGAGGATTAAACCTTCCCACCCTAGCTATCCGATTCCTGAAATCCCCCACTCCATGTGTGGGGGATCTAAAATAAGAAAAAAGCATCTTTTGAGCCTAATTGGGGCTGCACACCCTTACTCTTGAGTATGAATGCAAGGGAGGGGGCGGCTAGATGCTTTGTAATTGATGTAACATGTAGTTTGATCCTGAGAGGAGAGTTATGGGATAAAAAGGGTGCTAAAAGGCACATTATATGTGGAAAGCTCAAAAAAGTTGGGCATGTTTATCCTAATAAAAAGAATATTAAGAACAGAATATATTGATAATTTCCCAGTATTTGAAAGGCTACTAAGAAAGGAAGAACAGTTGTTCACCCTATCCATAGAGACTAGGAAAAGGAGCAGTGAATTTAAACTACGGGAAGGGAGGTAGAGGTTAAAGTTTACTTAACCATTAAATGTTAGGAAAAGTTGATCATTGTAGAAGTAGGTCAGCACAGGAATAAGCGGCCTAGACTAGAGTGTTCAAGGCCCGAAACTGGATAACTGTTGAAGATGCAGGACAATCCTCTCTTAAGGCAGGATACTAGCCCAGATGGCTCAAACATTTGACTTTATAATTCTAGAGACCACACAGAGGGATGTTGTACATTTATCAGTGCTTCTATTGTATCAGCAAATCTGTGCAAACATTAAGCAAGAAAAATGGATCTGCCAAACTATCAATATGACCTATGATTGCTCCACTTTCTAACCACACTCCCTATATGAAGAATTTTCATGCTTTAAAACACACAGAACTAGATGCTTCTAGCTCTTTTGTTTGTTCTTTTTGTTTATTTTCTGCTTTTGCCTCCTTATACCTATTTCAGGTTGGTTTTCTTTTCTTTCTTTTTTTGCACAGCAGCATTTTGTTTCTTCCCATTTAAGTAACTTGATAAACAAATATAATTATATTAATCTTTGCTGTCCAAACCACATTCAGAGATGTGCCAGACTGAAAACCCACTGAAGGGTTAGCTAGCAGGAGTGCTATCTTTCTGACCTAATAATTCTTGCAGTTCTGCTTTGGGTATTATCCGGTGTTTGTTTGGCACTTTCAAGGTCCCTTCCTTTCAGTGGTGGAAGCAAATGTATATTGCTAGAGACTTTACAGTTGTCTTCACCAAAAAATGCTACCTAAATAATAGGTGCGTATGTACTCATTGCTTGAGTGTTTATCCTTGTTGATAATGATATTTTGAAATTTAGGCATTTTTCTTTGTCCCTTTTTTTAGGCAGCACAATCCTTTTATGCAAAACACTCCAGATGCCCTTACGTTTGCCAGTTTTCGGAGATATCTTCATTTTGATTACTTTGTCTCATTCATCTATGTCATTTTTGCCCCTTCAGGCTTTAATACAGAGACTGCAGTTGGATGCCTTCAGTGTATTTATTGCTGAAACAGGGGTGTAAGGCATGAATATGCAACAGCATCTGCAGATGTAAACATGGAATGAACATTGTAAGGCTAGTCCCTTAATTCATACATTGGCAAATCACATTCACTTACCACCCAATTCTAATGGTATAACTAGTTGAAGCAGTGCACACAGTAACGTAAATATGTGCTAGGTGTGGAGTGAATTTGTTAGTTGTAATCTCCACCCAGCAGATTATTAGAGCATAACTTGGTGTGGAGGATGGTGTAGGTCAGGTAGTAGAACTCAACTTTCCCTATGGTGGATAAAATGACTTTAGGATAGCAGCCATATGCATTTTTTCCCATTCTAATCCTGCAACATCTGCAGCCCTGTTCAGGTATACTGAACATGAATAGAGCAAACACATGAGGAGAGGCCCACTGCAGCCCCATTCCCTCCATTGTCTAAACCTGATTTTCCAGAAAGGGATCTTGCTCACATGGAAAGCCTCCACAGATACAAAAGGCTCTCCTCTTCAGACAGTTGCCTTCCACAAGTCAAGAGTGATAAATGCAATGACAGAGAGGCGGGCAGGGCTGCAGCACTCCCTCTCCTCATGCATTTGCTCTATTCAGGTTCAAAACACCTGGACAGGGCTTGTGTCTCTTTCTTTCTGTGTAACAGCTTTGAATGATTCCATGATGTTGTATCTGGCAATGGTGCAATAATGGTGCATTGCAGTTGTGACTAATCCCTTCTTGCATTAGTGTGATGATCCTGGTTGTTTTTCACTGATGCTGCAACCCAGCCAGTTGTGAAGTTGTGCTGTCAAGCAACCATACAAATAAAATGTCTAAAGAACTTGTTCAAATATTCGTAAGAGCTCTCTCTCTCTCTTTCTCTGTGTGTTTTTTTAATCTTAGTAACTGACATTCTTTCACAAAACGACACAGAAGGGAATAAGTTGATTCTGAGGACCTCATCTTAACTGAGGGTTGAGGGTTCTTTGTATATTTTAGGACACTGCAATCACAGGAAGGTCCAATTCCTGTTGAGGAGCAATATATCCACCAGCTCCTACAGTTTGATCTACAGTGTTAAAACTATAATGTGCCACAAACAGAAATTTGTACGGTTTTGTAGACAAGTACTGAATCGCTTCCCCTATTGTAGAGGAGGGATTATTTTGGAAATTAACGCAATTAACATTCAGTTATTTAATTATTGTGATTTTCTTTGGATTGCAACATTTGAACTTTTCTTGTGGTCTGAAATGATGTGGCGTAGGGATAGGGGAGATTTTTGTTAGGTTCACATTTTAAGCAAATTGCTCTCATTCTTACTTCCTGGACTAATATTCATATCAGAACACTGTTGTCCTTCAAATTGCACACTTTTTCGACTTTTTGCAATGCAGTTCTTGGCTCAAAAATTGCATGCAAGAATATGTATATTAGGGAAAGTTGTGTACAAACTGCATATGTTAGGGTAAATTGTATACATAGATGCAAATTTTCTTACATTTAAATTTTTTTGCAGACAGATGCAGAAATTGGATGGCACAGACTTATGACTGATTATATGTGAAACTGACACAGACTGGAAATAGACTGATTCAGCCATCCCTATGGTGTAGGAGTAAAGAAGAATGAATCTCATGAGATATTGGTGGATAGTAGTAGACTTTGTAGAAGCAAAGAGCATGTATAGAAATTGAAGATGTTCTGAACCTTTGCTCCTGAGGCCACCTCTAGTTGGTGATTCTTCAACACCCTGTGCTCTTACCCTTTACCTGTTTTGTGCAATTATGAAGTGTAGAAACGTGACCTTAAAATAGCATCTGGGAATCTTAGAATATCTGGAGAATGCACTAGATCCCATTCAAGAAGGTAAATTCCATATATCATAGCATGCCCATGGGTTTTCTGAAGGACAATAACTGTCAGTTGAACTTGTCATTCACAGATGTTTTAACAGTTCTGGCACTGCGTATAGAGTAAGTTCTCAAAACTTGACAATACCGTAAGGAAAGAGAAACAACCATTAGAGCCTTTGAAGTGTAACTTAACACAGGATGCAGAAACATGGTTCAACCGATAACTCCTTGTCTGGAGTCCAGGGATGTGAAAACCTGTGGAATACCTTAAGGCCCTTGAAATTATGTACTCAAGGAAGGCAAAATGCCAGTGAAAAATGTGGAGTCATCCTGAACACAGTCTGCCAAAAAAACAATGGAAGGAAGATCATACAGTGTTCCTTCGGACTTTGCTGCTCTGATTTATTTTAAAAGTCAGCTAAGGGATGTAGTAAAAGGAGATTGCACCTTTTCTGCCTATGTTTTCTTAGAAAACCTGTGAAAACCATTGGCATCTGTCTACAGTCAGTCGGAGTAAATCCTCTAAAAGTTAGTCTGGCAATGTTCCTTCTCCTCCATTTGGTTTGGGGGACTGATGATGATACATCAGCTTTTTAAGGTCAGCCTTGCTATACTGTTGTGCAGCTTACTTTAACCTGTTACCCTTTAGGTAACTTTATTTGCTTCTTGATTTTGTAGCCTCGCTAGCTGAATCAATGCTATCATGAAAAGGTCACCTAGCATTTTGAAGAGCCTTCAGTTTGTAATGGAATGTAAAGCACAGTTTGCAAGCTTTATTTTACACAAGAATCAATTTAAAGCTCTCTGTTGACACTGAATGTGTGGTTTTCCTGTTAATATCAATTTTTTGGTAAACCATAACCCATCTTTTTTCCAGTAAGGAACTCCTTGCTTAACAACACAAGGCAGAACTCATTTTTTAAAAAGTAATTAGCATATTGTTATGTTTTGTTGTTGTTGATGTTACTCCATACAAAAAGGCCATGAATGAAGACATGAATGAAAAGGGCCTCTTGAAAAAAAATGAGCTGGCCCACACATGATTTGTGGGTTTGACTGGAGAATATTTTTCTGCTGTGCTGAACCTAAAGTGATAAATCAGCAGCATCTTTCTATCATTGTTGGATGCTGAGAGATGGTGTGAGATATTTTATAACTGGTATTAGCAATTACTGGGCATTCATTAATTATCATAGGATAATGACTGTGAAGGAAGAATGAACCATCCTCTCATATTAAGCATTCAAGTACACAGGAATGTGAATCAAGGCAAGAGGAATGGCTTTTCCATCTGTCTGAGAAAATAAATATATGCGTAAATTGTACAAGCTCATCAACATTCCTCTGTTCAGCTTATTTTTGCATCCATACATTTAATTTCACCCCTCTTCTTTTCCTCATTGCCATAGCATCCTTTTCATATTCAGTTTAAGTTTTTGTCATTAGGTTTTAGATATCTTCTCTTTACTGGTCCCTTGTATCTTTCTCCTTGATTTCATGTTAGGGCAGTGCTACACTATTATGAGGAAAACCTGGAGGTCTCAACCCCTTGTTTCTCTTGTAATGTTGGCAAGGGAGAATTTTGTGAGCATTAGGGTCATCTCATGTGGTTTACTTCGTTATAAATACGTTACACTGCATTTTATTTCAAATTTACAAAATGTAATTCTGGAATTCTTGCATCTTCCTGCACTCCACCCCACATTTTTTTGACCCAGCAAGTATTTCTCTGCAGGCTTCTGGGAGATCCCCAAAATTGTTTTTGTCGCTTTAAATTTGCTAGTGAAGTATTAATTCTGTGTATTGTTTAATTTCTGGCCATTTTTGTACTGAACCAAACTTACAAACATATATATGTCCATCCACTAACTAGTTTGAGAGTTGTTGATATTTTTGCCAGAAATGCAGACAAAGCTGTGTGAGAGCAGTTTGGGCAGAAGACAAGGAAGGCTATCATCTGTTAAACCATTTGGTGCTTCAAGGAACAAACTGTGTTAATGTTGTTAGTACCAGAGCAGATGCATATATTTGATATTTCTGAAAACCTTGCTTGATTCACTTTCAGCCTTGGAGGGATTTTGTTTTACTGTATGCCATTTATAGATTTCATCTCAGGCTGGTTTTCTGGGTGGCATGGCTTATTCTCAATATGATTTCATATTGAAATATGAACATCAATATGAACATCAGAAAATATGGGATCAAAAAGAACTGTAAATAAATGTGATAACTATCTTCAGGAATATTTTTGTTATAATACCCATATACCCTAAACAGAAAAGATAAACATCCATAAATTTGGATTCCCATTATCTAAACCATAGCTATGCAACGTTGTTTTTCTTTAATGAATTTACAGCCTTTTCTGCTATATCATTGTAGCTACAAGAAAATAGCACTTCCTTTTAGTAAACCTCTGAGTATCTGATTGTTTTGCACATGTTTTCCCAAGTCCATTAGTATAAATAAATTTATACTTGTATGAAGTGCACTCAGTATGCTATTCCTATTTATGTCAGCATGAGTGCACCTATTAAGAGAGTTAATTTTAGCCTCTTAGTTGAATCTGTTTTATCCTAGAAATAATTTATTTTGGAAGCATTGTTCGCTAAGAAATTCTACTGTAATTTAATGGTCTCGCTTAAGTGTCAGTTATTTTGTTCATAGTCTAGAAAATGAATTTAAATAAAGAAATGTTTGGGGATGTGCTGAAAACAGAGGAGTTAAACTGTTAACATGTTATGAATAGAACTGGTAAAGTCTTTTAGGATACTGCCTCTAATAGTGAGATGTGAATTTACCATTGCTCTGGCAATTGGAACTAATGTACACTTGGTATAGGTGTAGCATGAGATGTTATATTCCATCATATTGATGTGAACCCATCAACTTGCACAGGGCGAGGCACATGAGAGGTAAATCTTACATGCTTGCCTCTGTTTCCTCAAAAAAACTGCAGTATGTCTTGCAGGGCCTGTCTCCTGGATGCATTTGGCCAATGTAAGCAACAGAGTTCTGGAGAGGCCTGCACAACTGTGTATCTGGCAGCTCACCAGGAGCTTGATAGATGTCCTGCTCCCTATTTACACTATGAAAACAGCAGGTGTCAGGAGCACCCTAGCGGCCTCTTTCAGTACACTCCAATAGCCAACTCAAGACACAGAGGAAAGGATTCTTTTCAAGGCTTTAATCCTTTTACAACTTAATGACTCTTTCAGATGCTAATCACCAGCGACTAAGCAATGAACAGCACAGTAGCCTATGCTCCAAGTAGGCAGTTGATCCCCGTTCGAAGGAGAATCACTTGAAGACCCTGAACTTATGGGCTAGGGAGAGATCCTCCCTCTTTCCCTTGGGTCCACGGGAGGTGGCCGTTGCTTGTGCGCCAAACGGGTGCTACGCCTCCTTTCCGCGCCCTCCATCGCTCGTCGCTCCCTGCATCTGCGTCTAGCATCTAGCAAGCCCCCTTCCCTCACTTTCTGACTGCCAGGATCACTATCTATCTCAGGAATGCTGGCAGGAGGAATCTCTGCCAGCTGCTGTGCCTGTGTGGGATGAGCTGGCTCCTCTCCCATGGATTGCTGATCCTCCTCAGAATCAGAACTGCTCTAGGGTTCTGTCGGCTCAGTTTCCACCCTGACAGCACGATGGTCAAACATGAAATATCACAAAAAATGATAATCCTTGGGGATGTGTTTGGTGTAGTGTCTTGCAATTTTTGCAGGCCAGGTTTGGAACATTGTCCACTTCTGAAGCTCCACTTCCTGGTGCCTGCCCCAGATTTGCTCCAGAGGGTCCTCCAGTCTTCCAGGGGAGTCCAGGGGGATGGTGAATCTATTGAGCCAGTGGTGTGCATTCCACTGGCGGACGAACATCATTGCATACAACCCAGCATGTGCTCAGATAACGAGAAGTTACAATATAAAATTGCCAAGTTTCAAATGAGTTTGGCTGTCAGAAGTAATATCTGTGAACCAAAAAACGGCAGAAAATGGAAGGATGAGACCCCATGTAGGCTGATGTGCATACCGTAGAAGAGCCCCTTGTGCCTTACTGAAAATAAGGCTAAGTATGTGTAACGGCATTTGTGCATATTTGTCACTTGTTCCTCTTGTTGTGGCCTTTCATCCCTTCTTTCCCATTCTGTTTTCTGCCTTCTACCAAAATCTAGGTAGTAAGTAAGTAGTAAGTTCCTTAAGGAAGTTGCCTGTTTGTTGCTTACACCATTCTGTAAAGCATCATGTATGCTGATAATAAAGAATGAAGGTGCACATAGCCTAGTGCTCATCACATAGCGATACTTTCTTTACTTATTTACCTACTTATTTTGTAGGTTTAATTTGCAACTGACGTTGTAGCCCTTTGGCCCTTGAGGAAGGTCCCTGGCAATGTTCACAAAAGTGCAACCACTACAATACCAGTCAATCAATAAGATGTACTACCAATTTTTTTTGGCAATATATGGTACAAAGAAAACATGTAAAATATATATATATATATATATATATATATATATATATATATATATAAGCAACATGAGAACTCTGAAATCTGCATCAACTAAAAGCATAGCAGAATGCAGAGTCTTTACACACTTTCTACATGCCAAGAGAAAAGCAAATCTGGCATATTGTTAATGGAAGGAGTTCCATCAATATGGCATCACCACTGTGAAGTCCCAGTTTTGCATAATTATGAACCTAGTTTCTGATGGATGTGAGCAAGGAGGTTCAAATGGGATTATTGCTTAGGCACCATGAGTGTTTCCATCTTGCTGCATATAGCCTATTTTCCTCCTTGCATTGGGCTTTTGTGCACTTAATACAGGTGTAGACGTCTGTTTCTGAATGCAGGTTTGCATTCTTTGGATCAGGACACTGACCTCTGTCAAGTGTATGCATTCTTTGATAATATTTAGAAAACAAGATTGATTTTATCTATGTAGATAATCAGAGACTGATAATATGTAAGTTTCATTTCAAGAACCTTTATGCCAGGAACATAGAAAACTGCCTTAGACTGAGCCAGACCATTTGGTCCATCTAGTCCAGTATTATCTACACTGACTGGTAGCAGCTCTCCATGGTTTTCAGGCAGGATTCTTTCCTAGCCCTATCTGCAGGTGCCAGGGACTGAACCTAGGACCTTCTACATGCAAAGCTTGTGCTCCGCCACTGAGTTATGGTCCTTCCAATAATGAAAATGAAAGATAATGTTAAGATTACGCAAAAGTATCATCAGTGGTTTCTTTACAAAATACGAATATAGATCATAGCAAAATGTACAGTGTTACACATTTGTGAGGTAGCATAATGTTAGATCTGAGCTACATGAATTACACCTTCAGGCTGATGTTTTGCCTGTTATAATTTTGTTGGAATAATTAAATCGTCAGTGAAACAAAACAAAACTATCCAAACCTAACACATTTTTGCCCTCGTGCATTTTATGGTACATGGTTTATTTATGTGCATGAGAGGAGAATGTAAATTAACATTTTCGTAAGTGTCTGCTTCCAGAAGTCAGACATAAAGCTTTCGGTCCAGTTTAAGAAGATGGTATGGACAACCCTCTGGAGGTCTTACTACGAAGAAGGCCAGTCGAAGACATTTTGCTGCCTCAGGCAGAGCAGAAAATCCACCCCTTCCCTGCAGTCAAGGTGCCAGTCCAAGGCCGACCAAGTTATTTTGACATGTACATAGGAACCTAGGAAGCCGCCTTATACTGAGTCAGACCATTGGTCAGTTTAGCCCAGTATTGTCAACACTGACGGGCAGTGATGGCTCTCCAGGGTTTCAGGCAGGAGTTTTACCTGCCCTACCCAGAGATGCCAGGGATTGAATCTAGGACATTCTGCATGCAAAGCTGAGCTTCAGCCCATTCCCCTGAAGGAGAAAATCCCACAAGCACCTCACCACCTCCCTGATACTAGAAATAATGAATTAATAAGTAATATTTTTGCTGCCTTTTCATGACAACAAAAATTTGTGGCCTGAGGTAGCCACTTCACTCTGCTTAATGATAGGGACGGCCCTGAGTTAAAATCTATTAAAATGACCTTTGCTGCTAATAACTACAAATTAATAAATGTGTGACAGGCATGATGTCCATTTTGATTTGACTGGTGATAGCTGTCAGGGTGGAAACTGAGCCCATAGAGCCCCAGAGCAGTTCTGATTCTGAGGAAGAACAGCAATCCCTGGGAGAGGAGCTCTCTCATCTCTCACAAGCACAGCAGCTGGCAGAGTTTCCTCCTGCCAGCATTCCTGGGAGAGATAGTGACCCTGGCAGCGAGAGAGCGCTGGAGAGGGGCTGGCTGGACGCTCGGCGCAAATGCAGGGAGCGACGACAGATGGAGGGCACTGAAAGGAGGCGCTCCGCTCGTTTGGCGTGGAAACAACAGTCGCGTCCCAAGGACCCAAGGGAAAGAGGGAGGATCTCTCCCTAGCCCATAAGTTCAGGGTCTTCCTGCGGTTCTCCCTCAAACAGGGACCAACTGCCTTACTTGGAGCTTAGGCTATTCTGCTATCTACCCCAGTGCAGTTCCTAGCTTAGTCGCTAGTGATTACTATCTGTAAGAGTCATTAAGTAATAAAGGCATAAAGCCTTGGAAAGAATCCTCGTCGTCTGTGTCATGAGTTGACTATTGGAGGGGACTGTAAGAGGCAGCTAGGGTGCTCCTGACAATAGCCATGGAACATGGGCAGGAGTTGTGAGAGAGACATCTCAAAATGCAAGGGACCAGCCTTGAGTACAGTAAAGCTCAAGCAAGTGACATTGAACATATCTACACCAGCCTAAAATTTCACATTTAAAACGGGGCTTTCTGCTTCCATTTTAAATGAAGGATCACAACGAACTCCCTTTACATGTGCTTCCTTTCCCCCCTTTCCCCCTGCTTTCTCCCCTTATCTGAGTCTTTCATTATACAGCTGCTAAATGGCACTGTGTCTCGCTCCTCTTATTGCAGCTTTTCCTTTTTCACGAAGGAAATGAAGCGGAACTCAAATGTGGTAATTTGATAACGCACTATCTATGATCTGTTAAACGTTGAAATAAGGGTCATGTAGTGCGGGATACACCCTGGAGGTTAATGACGTCATCTAAAGGGTCCGCAAACTTCAGTGAGTAACCAATCTCAATAGCAGGATAAAAGGTCTGTGTGAAGGTAGTCTGTCATCGGGGCCAGCTGAAGACATTTTGCTGCCTGAGGTGAAAAAACTAATAGTGCCTTCCGCCCTAGTCAAGGTGCATAGTACCCAAGGCTGGCCTACTTATTTTGGCACAAGAAGGAGAAAATCTCACAATGCCTCCCCCCTGCCATGGCAGTAGAAATACAATAATAATGAATCAAATCACTAACAATATGCAGTTTGTCAAATTGCAAAGGTGCAGAATCACTCTGTACTAGAATGCATTGTTCTTTAAAACACATTCAAGACTTCAAGGAAGATGGTGAGACATTCCCAATTCACCAGGAAATAAAGCCCATACGCCCAGAGAAATGAAATTTAAAGGAAAGGGGCAGGGGAGAACTGGATGCACAGAAAAAATGGATTTGAGAGAAACAGAGATGTGGAGGGAAAGGAATTGTTGTCGTCATCCTAGATGTACAGATAAATGGAGAGTTGGAGAGAAGTGAGGGACAATAGCAGGAAAAAAGCTCAGATGAAGAGAGCAATGGAGTATTTGAGAGAAGTGGGGGGATGACAGGGAAGAAGTCCGGATGAAAAGAGGTGAGTGGACAGCAGTGGAGGGGACAGGAGGAAAAATGCCTTGATGCAGAGAGAAACAGTGCGTAGGAAGGGAGGCAGCAGGAAAAACGCTGAGAAGCAGAGAGAAATGAGATTTACAGAGAAGGGTGTAGGGTGGGGATTTTAAAAAGCCCAGATGCAAAAAGAGAAAGCAGCAGCTCTGGACCTTGTGCTTTGGCAACCTGATCTCTAGGTAGGTACTGTTGATGAGGGCATAGTTAAAACTCACCATGGAGGAAGCTATGGTGTCTGATTTCTTCCAACGTATTCCTGACTGTGCCAGAATCACAGTCACGTCTATGTTGCTTGTGTGTTGAATTGTACATTAGAGATGAGGATATTTTAAACAATATACACACACAAACTTGCTCCAAATAATAAAACATAGCTGCTTTAGAAAAGAGTGAGATATGTTTTGTCTGGAAGTGAGTGATTAATCTTTTTGCTCACTTGCTGAGTGCCTGGCATTACATTTAGTTTTTGGGGGAAATTTTGTTATATGTAGCTAATTATTTTGGGAGTTTTCATCAGGAACATGATTATATAGAGGGTAAAAATTACTCCTGCCAGTTTTACTACAGATACTTTATTTGCTGGTATAAACCAAGAGGAAATTATATATAGATATAGATAGATATCTTTTGAAGTAGCATGAACATTTATATTACAAATGTTTGTCCACACAGTTGGTCCTTTAGGAACATGGGAAGCTGCCTTCTACTAGGTCAGACTGTTTGGGCGTCACCACATCAGACTTTTTATCCCACAATTTACCGGGGCTTCTGCTTCCAGATTCTTTTCGGGATTAAGATCGGCTCCTTACATGGGCTGTTATTTTGGGGCTGTCTTTCTCAGCAAGATCTCCACAGCCTCTTTGCCACTTCCTCAGAATTTGCTGCCTGTCTTCTCTTTGGTCTAGGAATTGGTGGAGCACAGGGAGGGGAAGAAAACGCTGAGAGGGGGGATTCTTTGTCAGAATTTGCTATGCTGTTTCTTTTTCTCCTCATCCTGCTGATTCCACTGAGGTAGCAGAGAGACCAGTTTACCCAGTCAGACAAAACCACCCAGAATATGTAACCCCATCAACGTCATATTACATGCTTATTCTGCCGTTTATCGTTCTGTTCTTCCAAAGAGCTCAGAGCAGCATACATGTCTCTTATCATTATAGAAAAACCCTGCAAGGTAGCTTAGGAAGAGGAAAGGGGGGGGGAGAGACTAACCCAGAATATCTTCCCTTCTTCCATGATGGAGTAGCTTATCATATGGAGCCATCTTATATTTACCTCATGGTGCTGTGGTTATAGCGGAACTGTGCAGTTCCACATGGCCATTAAAGCAGATTTACATTTAAATACTGCATTATCTCTGACCTTTTAAAAAGTGGGATAAAGGTCAAAAACTGCTGGAAAAGCCCTGGAAGTTGACAACTTCATGTTAAGGACCCGCAAACTTCTGTGAGTGACCAATCACGAGCATGCAATAAAAGCCTTGTGTAGAAATGCTCTTTGTCTACCTAGTCCAGTTTTGTCTATTCTGGCTGGCAGTGGCTCTCCATAGTCTCAGGAAGTGGTCTTTCACGTTACTTTTACATCAGAGATTGGCAACTTCTATGTTCCCAAGGGCTGCATGTGGTGTTGGCGGTGGCAATTTTCAGCGGCACCTTCATTAGTGGGGTGAGGGGCAGACATGGGGGCTCATAAATGGCTATCAAATGCCACATGTGACCTGAGTGTTGCCCACCCTTGTTCTATGGCACCGCTTTTAACGAGGGTGTGTGTGCCATGGATTAAACCTGAAACCTTCTGCATTCAGACCAAGTGATCTACCACTGAGCTATGGTCTGCCCCTAAGAGTAGGACCATAGGAATGTGGCATTTTGTTTGCTGTTCTTTATATATTGAGAGTGGTATTTAAATATGAATAGACATTGTTATTGATAATAATAATAATAGTAGTAGTAGTAGTAATAATACTGTTCAGGAAGCTTTTCTTGACTAGCAGTGCATGGGTGCATCAGTAAGCTAGACAAGATAAACACGCGCGCGCGCGCGCGCACACACACACACACACACACACATCATTTTTTAAAAAAATACAGCGGTTCATCTGAAAAACATAGTATATTAAATTCAAGTTACTATAGTCCTGTTGGGAAAATTGGGTTAACTAGTTGGACATTATTTCCTTTTGAGCACATTTGTAGGGATGGGAATATAAAATATTTTGTGGAGGGGTGTGTGTAGATTGACCATTCAGCTTCAAAGGTTTGCCCCAAATCTAGATATTTTCTCAATACTTTACCTGTTTCATACCTGTATTTTGGCATGTATTGTCATATTTTCTCATATGAAAAATATAAATAACTAAATACAAGAAATTATTGTATCCTGAAGGTACAAAGATTTTGCTATTATAAGGGTACAGAATTAAACAAGGTGGTGTTGAATACAGAAGCTAATGCCTAGGGATTTAAGTAGGAATTAGTAAATGTATCCTATTTAAAACATTTAGGAGGAAATATACTATGTCTAACCTGGGCCCAGTCCAAGAAAGCACTTAAGTATTTGAATTGTGTCATTGAACTCAGTGGAACTGTTTACATGTTTAATGCCTTGCTGGAAGACAGCTTTAGTAATGTATAGTTGCTCTTTGCCATTTACTATCCTCCTTTTTCTTCTGACATCATTTCTCACTTGCTCCTTTTGGAGATGCCTTTTGGTCAATTCCCTAAAAGTATGTGCTATCTTCAAAAAAGGGGAAGATCAGCCCTATTGAGGCATTAACTAAACTAGTTAAAGCAACATGCAAGCAGGGATGGGTCCACAATGAGTAGCTTCGCTCCCAATGTCACATGCTGCAATTAGCCCCTTCTCTGGCTGTCTGCACAAACATTTATACATAAGTTGTACACACTGAGGTTTCCATGTAAGCTGGAACCTGCACTATCGGGGTTCTAGCTTGTGTAAAAGCCTCTACATATACAGCTGTATGCGCAAAGGCCTCTTCCCTGCAGATGCTTGAGCTGTAGTGTAGGCACCTGGAGGAGGACTAATGGTACATATATTGTTGGGGGCCAGAGCTGCTCACATGGCCCTGTCCCAACTCATGCGATGCTTTAAGTACTTTTGATAACCCCTGAATAGGAGTTTTGTCTAAGTGTAGAACCTGTTTGTGTTCTTAATTAAAATCTTGTGGCTTTGGGGATTCCTGGATAATCTAGGACAAGGTGAGTTGGTCTACAAAAGACAGAAGAGGTTTCCAGCATCTGGCAGGCCACAATAAATGTTAGTATATTACACATAGGATAGAAACCACACGTGGGATATGTCTAATTTGCCTGGTCATTGAGATCATCATTGGATGTATTGTTCTGGATGTCTGCCCATTCAGAAATGTGATGGGGGCAACAGGGATCATTAGTCCATGGGCCATGGGGTGATCATTACCATTAGTGTGAATAAACATAGGCTTTTTTGATAGCCTATAACCCCAGTAAAAGTATCAGCCATTATGACCATCAGTAATGAGTAGCTTCTTGTAAGAAGTAGCTTTAAATATGTGAAAAAGAAATGTCATAATACTTTGTTGGGGCTATAAGTTTGACAGTTTTTGCCCAACTAAGATCCAGTAGGGCTCAAATTGACCAGAAAAGATTCATAATGCATTCAACCAATGTGTGGGAACATCACTGTATTGGAAATGGTATGCCATTTTCTCCCTGCCAATATTACTAAAGGCTTGTTCAGGGTATGTAAATAAGCAGTTACATCCATTCTTATCTGTCTCAAGTCACTGAATTGCTCTGGAAAGTCCATACTTCCTATCCATCTTCAGATCAAATCCCTAGTCAGAGGGAAATTTACCAGACACCTATATAAATCAGAGTCCAACGAGCTGCATGGATGAATTTAATTTAAGTAGTTTGTTCTGTACTTATATTGTGTCTACCTTTATTGCACTTAAATGCACCTGCTTCCATCCTATTTTATTAACCAAATTTCATTCCATAAATCAAATAGCATTAAATAAAATATATTACATTTAATATATTATAATTCTTAACAGAAAAAGCTCAGAGATCCCATAAACTTTGAAATGAAAAAGATGAAGACCTGTTGAAAGAAATAAAATGTTAATAATGAATATTTCTATTTACAGATTTTGTCATACAAAATATTAAATGCATATTGTGTGTGGCAGCTCATAGCTAGTCCCTTTAGGGCAAGACAGGGTGGTGGGGAAACAAATTCAGAGATAGACTTGGATGGGTTAAATAATTGGCCACAAGTTTATACAGTATGCCCCCGCCAAATCTATATTCCAATAAAGTTTGGAATAGAGTTGGCGGGGGCATAGGGTTGGATCCGTTTATCAGACTACCTGCCTGCAGTCCAGTCCCATCAACCTGGCCTGCCTGCCAGGTGCTTCACTGGGGGAAGGGGGCAGGACTCAGAGGCACACCACTTGGCGCAGACCATTGAAGTGAGCCCCTTTCTACCTCCTGGATTGCAGCCCACACTCCTGGGTCTTAATGCCACTGCCACCACAGTTCTTTAATGGGACCCCCTTTTGAAGGAGAAAATGGGGTACCCAATCCTGTTCCCCTTACCAGTGGATCCAGCCCAATGCTTTCCATCTCACTGGAGGTGCCTTGCCGCCAAACCTATTGAAGCTGCAACCAATTCTTTATGCCAGCCATGATGTCCCCTAGCCACAGATTGTTCCCTTCACTGGAGACATGCATGCCTTCGGGACTATACAACTCTTGTTATCCAAATGTAATGCTGCGGTGACCAATCGTATGCCTGCCTAGTAGCTTCAGAAAGCTCTTCATGGCTTTATTCATCTTCTTCCTGGCCAAATCCACCCTAGCTCGGTTCATTGCCTGCCGCCACACACAGCTGTCAAGCAGTTCTGCCTACATGATTGTTACACCTGAGAACTCCTGCAGCATTGCTTGCACATCTACCCTGGCAGCATTGATCAAATCAGGGCCCTTCTGTGTCCCCAGATCATTCTCTGTCAATTGGATGATGATTGCGTCTGGGCAGCGTGTTTTCCCACGAGTGGCATCAGGTCTTCCCATCGCATGCCACCCTTGCATAGACATGTAATTTGTGTCCCGTGGTGGAGTTGGAGCTGGGGGCCCAGTCCAGTCCTTAGTGCATGTCAACACATCCAATGCACAGTGCTGTGCCCACAGATCCATATGGATGTGGTGCTTGGACCTGCAGCTATAACCAAGAGATTAGCAGTTAGTGGCCCCTTGTGGGCTAATGTATGACTGGTATGCTGCTGAGTTCCATCTGCCTAGTGGAACTCAGTGGGCTTTTTTACTTCAGTATGTTATACCCTTAACTCCAGTTGAGAAAACATTGATATATATTTTTCTTCATATCTGGATGAAGAAAAGTTATAAAAGTTAATTATTTTTGCTGTGTATCAGATTTTTGTGAACTATTCCTTTTGCCCAAATACAATGCATGTTCCAGGGTTTGGCATATGCAATACTGAATGTTTCTGTCCTGTTTTGAATGGCCAACTTGTCACTTTTCAGGGATTAGCAAAGTAGTTGCTGTTAGGAGCCCATCATTCTATTCTCATTCAAGGTTCTGATATCTAGGATATCTGAAGAGAATATATGAGTCCCCTAAAGTAACTTAAATGTTACATTGAGAACTCAATGGGCATAATCCAGCTAAAGCTAAGCACTTCTTGGTTCCATTGATTTCAGTAGAAAAGCAAAGCACACACTTAGCTCTCAGTGGGACTTGAAGGTGCTTAATTTTTTTTTTTTTTGGATTGTGCTCAATATAAGAATTCTTTTCAGTAGCACAAAATCTGCTGTAAGCATGAGAGAGTCTCACAAAAGAATACGTTTGAAATATAATTGGCCACAAAATAATATATATATTCCCACACATAAGCTGTAGAATTGAATCTTATTGGTAGGATTTTAAATTCAGAATGTAACACTTAGTTTCTAGGACATAACTTGATTTAACTAAGTTTCTGAAGACTTATTATGATACTTACAAAGAGGGAAGCCTGTACAACTGGAAAAGGTGACAGTCTGGATCATTGAATGTTAGCTTGTGAACTGAACTTCAAAATTGCATGAGATGTTTCTTTTAGGGTCAGCAGGCAAGGGCTTTCCTTTGGAGCAATGTGGGTTGTTGTTGTTCAGTCGTTCAGTCGTGTCCGACTCTTCGTGACCCCATGGACCATAGCACGCCAGGCCTTCCTGTCCTGCGCTCTCTCCCGGAGCGTGCTCAAGTTCATATTCATTGCATCCGTGATGCTATCTAGCCATCTCATCCTCTGCCGTCCCCTTCTCCTTTTGCCTTCAGTCTTTCCCATCATCAGGGTCTTTTCCAGGGAGTTTTCTCTTCGCATTAGGTGGCCAAAATATTGGAGCTTCAGCTTCAGTATCTGTCCTTCCAATGAGCACTCAGGGTTGATTTCCTTTAGGATGGACTGATTTGTCCTCCTTGCAGTCCAGGGGACTCGTAAGAGTCTTCTCCTGCACCACAGTTCGAAAGCATCAATTCTTCGGCGCTCAGCCTTCCTTATAGTCCAGCTCTCACAGCCATACATTACTAACAATGTGGGTAGGATAGCATTAAAAATAGCAAATTGTGATCATCCTAAATACTAAATGCTCTCAAATCATTCTTTAGTTTCCCAACCTATGAGCTCCCTGTAGCAATGCAAAATGCTTTCTTCCCCCCGTGTTTGTGTGTTTGTTTGCACCTACAGATTTCATACTGTCAAACTGAGTCTAGGTTAAAGCAGTTTACATTGCGATGTAACATTGAAATGTGGAGCATTTATTCAATTATCAGTTTATTCAAGCTGTGCTAGCAGCCTGACTGTGGTCTGGGCCAAATGTGGCATTGGAATGGAACGTGGCTGCACTTTCTTTCCTCAAGTAACAACTTGCATTATCTTTCAATACTAATTTCCCCCCAGTTCCTCTTTTTTCTTTCTTTTGTAAACAAATATGACATGCAACAGGTAATATGTTGAATTAAAGGGGATTTTTCCATGAATATTCTTGCTCTATTGATCTGTTCCAGGGGTGCAGACGTTCTTTCAGCAAAAGTGGATGGGGCCAATGACAAACAGGGCAGGGACAAAATACCAGCATATTTTAGTTTAAAGCTTTTACTGCCAGTAATGAAGCCGTAGGATTTCAACCTTTTAAAATGGGGGAAAAACTGAACAAAAGCTAGGAAACCAGCAAACTGTTGGTAGTTGGGGGAAATTGGGTAGGCAATTGGAAGAGGGTGTAGCCATCTGGGAAACCTCAAAGGGCTGGATTTGGCCCCGGGCCAAGATTCTGCATCCCTAATCTATTTGAATATTGACAGTAACATTAGATTAGATCCATAGTTGCCCTTATGCGAATGGTAGAACTTTTTCTGTTTGTAGAATGGACTTTGATACAGTGGAAGCTCCCACTGGAGGAAGGGGGAAGCGATTCCCCCTGCAGCCCCCCTGTGGCACCTCCCACACTGTTCTTGACAGTCTCCCAAACCTCCAGAACAGATTTCCAGGGGACACCATGGGCTCCCTCCTTCAGTGGAGAGTGTCCTTTGAGTGAGAATTCTCGCTCCAAACTGTTTTAAGTTAAAGATTACAAATAAAGGCTTACTTAAGGCATGATCACTATGTTCCAAAAACATAGATACATTTTAATAATTGATAACAATGTAGTGCATTCAAAGCTTCCCTCCCCACAACAACCTTAAATCAGCATTATTAGGATAATTTATGAAAGTTTGTTAGAAACACAAGTAGGATGTCAGTCCTGTAGAACAGAGAAAGCCAGTTTGTAAACAATGCATGGACATGAAGCTATACTGATTTCAGGGGAGCTTATTGCCCTGCAGTATTTTTTGGTTGGGGATGGTGCTTTAGCAGATATTTATCAACTAGAGATACAGTCCCCAAGAGTTGTTTCACTCGTTATATGGCACTCCGACTTGGCACAGCCACACTGGCATTCTTCCTGTATTTCCCACAGCAAGTGAGGGCAGACGTAGTTTCCTAAACATTGGAAACATATGCCAGGAAATCTTGATTGGTCGTAGGTCCCTAGTAGATGTTCACTGCGTATTGAAGAAGGTACGTTTGCCCTTCATGCTATATAGCTGTGGGTATCACTAGTGTCGCTATGGCAAATGTGATTGCCATATCAAGTATGAAGTGGCTCTTATTCCAAGCGTTGTGACTGATTGCCTGAAAGTGGAGGTATGAAGTAAGGAGGGGCCGCCTTTTTGTTTGAGTGACTTAATGGGTTTTGACAAGCATGCTTTTTAGGTGGCAGTCCTTGGGGCTTCATTGAAAGTTGAATGAATAGACTTATTTTATCCTGAATTCACCTTACTTATCAGAACAAAGGTTTGATGGACTCCTAGGCAGTGCCAATTATACAACTTCATTTTTTAGAAATTAATTTTGCTGGAAGCATTTCTTGAAAGAACAAATAACTCCATTTTTAAATTTGCTGTTGATTCCGCCCCCCAGTCTTTTTTCTTTAAATGTATATTAAAAACCTAAGCCTTTAAATGTGCCCTGTAGGTGGGTGAGAATTGCTCATAAATAATATTAAACTACACATATCTCTTAAATGTATTTTTGTTTAATAAATTACTACTTAAATATTATTTCCCCCCTCAAGCTGGCATTTGAGTTACCGTAAACAACTGACTGTCACGAAATAAACTTTTTTTCTTAAAATACTTGCTGTCTTGAATGCCAAGTCACCATACAAATAGGATTACAGCCTGCGAAAGAGGTGATATAGTGGTAGATTTTACCTTTAGGCACAGTTCTGAGCAAGAGGTAGAACGCTGGATGTGGAATCCAAGAAGGTGCCCTTGCTTTAAAAAAGTCCTTTGAGACAAAATTCTGTCTCACTTTTTAAAATAGCCTTTTCTCAAGAGAGGTTAAAATCCCTGAATCCAAATCCTGCCAGTAGCATGATTAGCATGACACTTTGCTTCTAGCTTGACTAGAAACAGAGCCCTGTCCTTTTCTGAGTATATCCTGCTAGGGATGGGAGAATCAGCAAGGTTCAAGGTCATTGAAGTTCTCTGATTTCCAGCTCAAATATCAGTTCACTTTGTTCCCATTCCCTTTTGGTTTTTTTTTTTCTTTGAACAAGAAAAGTGTTCACTTGAGTGCACATTTTTTTTTTAGCAGGCACCCAAATGCATATTTTTCCCATCAAAGCACACACACTTTGTGAAGTGCGCACTTTCCCCAAATGCTCACTTTTCGAAGCAGCATCGCAACTTCAGGAATGTGTGAGCTCTGCTCACAAAATGTGCTTGCATTTGGAGGTGCAAACAGGGCAAGTTCTGGTCACAAACGAACCAAAACGAAATTCTTTTACATCCCTGTATCTTGTATGATTCAGCTGGAGGTAATGCATGCACCACACGGGGCTGAACAGATTGAATGACACTGTGCTTTCCTTTGACCAGTTTTGTGCGCTTGCTTGCAGAGTATCCCAGTTGTTTGCCAGAAAAGGAGAAAAGTATTTGTGGTTTTATGCTGTTAAGATGATTATACAAGCACATAAACACGCACGCTTCTATGGGAAAACATTTTTTTATTTATTTATTTATTTATTTATTTACAGCATAATCTTCTTTTCAGCCAAAAAAGGCTGGGGGAGCAGCTTGAAAAGATTAATAACAAGACAGCTCCTGCCCTCAGGTTCACAATCCAAAAGGCACAACACAAAAGAAAAATGATTGAGAGGGAGGAGGAAAAAAGAGAGAGCAGGACTTAGGCACCAGTTCTTCATTTCAAAGTTCTGATAGGTATTCCCTGCAGTTGTTTCCTCTCTGGCTGGTGTATGGAGTTAGGTGGGTTTTCCCCTTGCTGTGATGTTTATTCTGGGAGACCAGAAGTGGTTCTCTGGCTGATGGATGAGGCCAGAGTCTGCAGTCCCAGGGAACTGTCAGTTGGAGCTGTGTGTTCCTTCTGGCAGGTAGGAGTGAAGTGATTTCTGTGCAGCTTCTTCTTCTGGATTTCACCAATATTTCTGTCTGTTTCAACAGCATACGTTCTGAGTATGGTGCTGGTGGGTTGCGGGACAATCAGCACTGGGACCATGGCAGATGGGACCTTTTTCTCCTGCCATGGTCTTAATAAAACTCTCCTCTGAAGCTCATATTAGCCCTTAGAGGAGAACTTCATTGTCACCAATGGGTGTCTGATCTGGCCATAGTCATGCATGGCTTAGTTGCAACCTGTTTGGACTACTGTAACACGCTGTACATGGGGCTGCTTTTAAAAGCTGTTCAGAAACTTAAGCTGGTCCTGAATGCTGTGCTCAGACCGTTTACTGGGGCTGGTTTCAGGGAGCATGTGTCCCTTGTTACAACAGCATCACTGGCTATCGGTCTGTTTCTGGGCACAATTCAGAGTGTTAGTTATGGCCCATAAATAGGGATGGTGGAGAAATCCGCCACAGATTCCAATGAGGCCGGATCCTAAGAATCCGCCCTCCCCCGGAGTCTGTGGCGGAATGGACTATCCCCCTGCCACCCCGCAGAATCCCCCCTGGACAGACCCTACCTGGTTATTGGCAGGTCCGGTCCGTCCAGCTACCCTCTGCCATCCGCCGCTGCTTCTCTTTGGACGCAAATGGCGTCCAGCATAGCAGACACCATTTGCATCCCTGCCTTTTGCCGTGATAGGTAGATCTTTACGTAGCCTATTACAGCAAAGAGCAGGGACGCAAATGGAGTAGCAGACGCCATTTGCGTCCCTGCCTTTTGCCGTGATAGGCTACATAAAGATTTACGTAGCCTATCACGGCAAAAGGCAGGGGACGCAAGTGGCGTCCGCTAGGCCGGATACGCCATTTGCGTCCGAAGACCAGCTGTGGCCAGAAGTCAGGCAGTGGCCGGCCCTGGCCAGCAGCTCTGTGGACTCGCCACAGAGGTGGCTGGGGAGGATTCCAGGGGGAGGGACGGATTGCCTCCCCCACCACCTTGGACGCCCCAACCTGGAATGAGGTAAGGGATTCGTACATCCCTAACCATAAAGCTCTATATGAGCTGAGACCAGGCTATTTGAAAGTCTGCCTTCTCCCATACCAGTCTGCCTGGGTTTAAGTTCTTCGGGAGAGGGTCTTCTCTCAATACCACCACCATCAGAGTTAAGTTTGGTGGGGATGCTAGGGAGGACCTTCTCAGTAGCCATTCCCAGGCTCTGGAACTCCATGCCAAGGGACAGGCTAGCTTGGCCTCCTCTGTGTTTTCATTCAGGCAGCCCTTTGGCATAAAAGCTGGTCTGTGGCTCAAGAGGGTTTTAATTGGATGGTGCTGTTTATTTCTATTATTGTTGTGTTCTTAATTGTGTTTTTAATGTCTTTGTTTTTATGCTATGTTTTAATCTCAATTTTATTCCTAGCTGCCCTGAGTGCTGTTTTTGGTGGAAAAGCAGCATATACATTTTAAAATAAATAAGTATCTTTGCTGAGGCTAATAGCAGCTTCCTCATGTGGGATAGGGGATTTTCCTCAGGACCATGGCAGAAGGCAGGGCTAACCATGATCCTGATTTCCCACCCCCCAACAGCTGTTCTTTAGAAGAAGAAAAAACTTGACATGTTAAACATAACCACACATTTAGCACCATGTTCTGCTTGATCTTTGCAGAATTTGGCTCAGATAGGTAGAACTTTTCATTCTCAGTTGTGGTTTGGAGCAATCTACCAGGTGGCCCAAAAGTAGGTATACAGTTGTTTAGAATGTTGATGGGAGGGGGAGAGAATGTGTGAGTAGAAGATGTGTGGGTGGAGTCAGAATGACAGTTGGGAAGAGTGAGTGACAGGGAGTGACAGTTAAATCAGTTAAGTGTAGAGAGTGAGGGGAGTGAGGCCCTTAAGTAGGTATACAGTTGTCCTTGCAACGCTTAATGTGTAAATTGAAATTGAAGCCGTACCGTCCAAGACTGTTACATGGTCTTCTGGAGGACGACCCAGACCATCGGTTGCAATTCTGTGAGATGATGTGTAACCAAATCTCTAACGAACCAGACCTTCTTGATAAGATCATCTGGTCAGATGAGGCTTCTTTCAAGTTGTCAGGCCACGTGAACAGGCATAACTGTGTGTATTGGGCAGATGAAAATCCTTATTTGACTATCACATCTCAGCTGAACCAGCAAGGTGTAACAGTGTGGGATGCACTGTCCAGCGAAGGTGTTGTAGGACATGTTGTAGGAATGTTGCAACATTGATGGAATACATTTCAAGCACTTATGAGATTAAACAGTGTTAAACAAATGTAAATGTAATAAACAATGTAATAAAATGCAAATAAACTATACCGTATACCTACTTTTCGGCTACTCTGTATATATCATGTTTGCAAAGGCAGTACCAAAAACCTGAGACAGAAGCAAAATGGGTCCAGTATGGTGGGTGCATGGGTGCACCATCAGGTAACCCACATCATTGCCTTTTAATCAGGTTGGTATGCTGACAATGGGATCATGGGTAGAGTGCAAAATCCTATTGAATAAGAACATTAAAAAGTCATAATGGATCAGACCAAAAATCTATTTAGTCCAGCATCCTGTCTTACTCAGTGGCCCACCATATACCTATGGGAAACCCACAAGTGGGATATCAGCACAAGAACCATCTCCTTCTGTTGCTGCCCAGCATCTGGCATTCAGAAGCATGCTGCCTCTGATCCTGGAGTTAGCATATAGCCATCACAACTAGTAGCCATTAATAGCCTTATTCTCCATGAATTTGTCTAATCCCTTTTAAAAGCGCTCCACAAGACAATGTTTTAAGGATGGGGGACTTCTGCCACACTTTAGTGAGTCCAACAGAACCCAGGCTGGGGTTATGAAGAGAGGAGCAGGTGAACAGGCTTGAATCTTAAAGGCTGGAATACCCAAGCAAGGGAGTAGTTTTAGTTCCCTCTCCAATTGTGTCCCTGAATTTTACTAAACTAATAACTGTTGTTTATTCCTGCGGGGAAAAAGTAAAGTGCTGCACTTGAGAACCCTGAGCTGGGTCAAGCTTTGATTAGTATCCTTGCAGAATATTGTTGGAGAAGGTATAGTTAGAGCAGCTTATTCACTTCAGGAGATAGTATGGTAAGCAAGTGTGTGAAGCTGTGGAAAGAACAGGAATTCTTGCTCCTTCCACCTCCTTCCACCTTCTAATCTTACAAGATCTTTATTACTAATAATATTGAGATGTTTTGCAGGCAAATGAATACTCGACACCTCGTTGTCATGTTTTCTGCTTATGACTTTTTACATTTAGAGTGTATTTTTTTGCAGTGTTAAGGAGAAGTGTAACTTGGCTTTGCCTTTAAAGGCGGGTGGGAAGGGTATGTATGTGTTTGTTCTGCTCTGCTTTTGTTGAGGATCATTGGGTCTGGAGTAACATTCCCACAGGTTCTACTGGACTAAGTTCAAAGCCCATTAAAGTTGTTTATGTCTCTTCTGCCCTTGCAGAGCTAGGAAAGAGAAGAGAGACATATTGGAGCATTTCTGATCTCCCTCCTCTTTTCTGTTAAAGGGATCTTTGATTGGCTGTTGCCTGCTGGTTTGACTTTGTGTCTAATGCAATGGGTAAGAGCTACCCATCTGAGCTCCTTACTCATGAGGAAAAGAGAGGGAGAATCCTTGAAAAAGATATAATGTGTGGTCTGGGATACATGTTACACTTACCATTGGGATGTGGCAACATCTCTCTGGTATCCACCATTATGTAATGAATTTCCCTGCCACCTGATGATGCAAAGTAGGCATCGGAACTCACTACATCATGACCAGGATTCATGCACCTTGAGTGGTGCTAAACACTACGAGTGGTGCTAAACACTACAAGTGGTATCTGGGAAAATTTGTTATGAGGATAATCTACATTTTCCAGGGCAGTGTAACATTTTAGCCCAGTTTTCAGGCTTGGGTCTCTAGATGAATTTGTCAAAATGTCTTTGTGGGTCTTGACACTCAAAATCTCTGAACACTTGCTGCAAATAATGTCTAAATAACAACAGCATGTCTAATATATAACTAAATGTGAAACTCTGGAATGGAACTCTCCCTTGATAGATGTACTTTTGCTGTCGAGGCACAGTGGGGTCTGTCGGAAGGACTAAGAATGCAGTACTATATAGTAAAAAAGAAAGGTCAGACAACATGTAAAGTATTCCAGTTTGTAGCAGCCTGAAATCCTCTCCCCACCATTTGTCAATTTTGGAGGGCAGAAAGGAGACATTTCTAAGACATTTTTATGGGGAGTATTGGGTAATTTGCTTTAGAGATGAAGTGGCAAAGTGTTTTTTTTTACACCTTAAAACAAGCCTCTCTGGCTGCTGGTCACAGCCCATAAAAATTTCCGCAGCCTCCCGAGTCCCAGCCCTGGTCATTTCCTCTTCCTGTACTGGGTCCCCATGGAAACAAGCTGGGACTCAGGAAGTTGCTGAGAGACCTGCTGGCTGCAGCTAGTGACTAACACAGGTTGTTTTAAAGTGTAGAAATAAAAAATGAAACCTTTGTCTACCTTTTATCTAAAGGAGGTGTAGGCAACCTGGCGTGGTGTCCTCCACAAATGGGGCTACAATTTCCATAAGCCCCAATCAGACAATGGTCAGAGATTATGGGAGTTATAGTCCCAAACCTCTGGGGGCATGAGGTTGCCTACCCTTGCTCTAATGTAAGGTAGGTCACCCCCCCGCACATACACACACCAATTTCTCAGAAATGTCTCCTGTTCTTCCCCAGTCTTTGGGAGTGTGATATTTATGTCTTCCTTACCCACCCGCCCAGCACACCCACACAACAGCTTGGCTTTTATTTCCAGTGATATTTGGCAGTGAGGAATGAAGTGAAATGTGGAGTAGGTCCAAGGCTATTTATAGAAATTCGATGGGGCGCAGTAGCAGCCCAATGGGATCCAAAGGCCAGGTCTTAGTAAGGGCTGCTTCACTCTTTAGGAATACATCCTAGATTCATCCAAACCATTTCATCCTCATAGAGTTGCAACACACTTTGTCCCACCAGTGTTTCCTGTTGTCAAGTCATAAAATATGAAGAGCAGATGTATATTGCTACATTGCTATTTCAGTTTCTGTTGTTTTTAAATCTGTTATCGTATTTTTAAATCTTTACACTGCTGCTGGTTTTTGCTTTGGCTTTATACTGTAGTTTTAAAATTTTAAAAATTTTATGTGATGTTTTACTGTGCTGTATTTTATGATTTTAATTGTTGTGAAATGCCCAGAGAGCTTCAGCTATTGGGCCGAATACTTTGGTAATAAATAAATAAATACTTTGGAAACAGGGAATCCCCTATTGATTGTCATTCCCAGCATATGTGCATATGCTTTGTGGGCTCTCTGTTGTCACAGAGAGGATCTCTTCTCGATCATCCCAGAGTGCAAGACATGGAATAATGGGCTGAAGTTACAGGAAGCCAGATTCCAGCTGAACATCAGGAAAAATGTCCTGACTGTTAGAGCAATACGACAATGGAACCAATTACCTGGGGAGGTGATGGGCTGTCGCACACTGGAGGCATTCAAGACGAGGCTGGGCAGCCATCTGTCAGGGATGCTCTGACTTGGATTCCTGCATTGAGCAGGGGGTTGGACTTGATGGCCTTGTAGGCCCCTTCCAACCCTACTATTCTGTGATTCTATGATACATTTCGTATGATATAATACCACTTCGTTGGGATTTGTCTTTTTAAAAATGTTTTAACTTTTTAAACTCTTTTAACCATTGTTTTATTCTTATGTTGTTCACCGCTCCGAAATCTTCTGATGAGGAGTGGTATATAAATATTGTAAATAATAAATAAATAATAAAATAATAAATATTTCAGAATGCGAATCTCCCCTCCACACTTAATATCCACAGTAAACACTAGCAGAGCAGAGCTTCTTTACAAAATGCGAAGTGACGCTTCCAGGTGAGATAGTAGAACCTAGAGTAACCACATTGAAATACCTAATTCTGGACCAGGAAAGTTGTTACTTAGAAGAAAAATATCTTTGGATTAAAAATAATTTTTTTTTTTGCTTTGGCCATTTCTATGAAAGATCTGAGCCAATATAGTTAGCATGGATACTTCAGTGTATTCTATCTTTTGCTTCTTGTTCCTATTCTGAAATAATGGCCAAGAAATTATTTTAAAAAGGATAAGGAGGAAAATTATTGATTTTAGCCCTTGGCAACAAAGTCTCAGTTCTTTGATTTCTCAGTGTACGTGGAAGAATATCTCCATATGAGATCACACATATGGAATTTCAAATGCAAGCTGTCCTTGATATATTTTTAAATGGTACTACCCTTAGGAGACGTTCAGGTTTATGTGCTGCTAGCTGGCTGAATTGTAAAGTATACATAGGGCTGGAATGTGTTTTAGGAGTTCTAAAGGCAGTTCTCCCCTGACTCAGGGAGGGCATTCCCTCTTGCTTTGGGAGTAAGCTTCTCCCTCTGTCGGAGGCAGGATCAACCAAGCTGAGTTGCTTCAGAAGAGGAGGGGTATCTCTCCACAAAAGCCAGACCAGCCCTGCCTAGTGTCAGCAAAACAGGGTTTAGTCAGAGCTCTGGTCTTTTCAGTTAGAGACCTCACATTTGGAGAAAAGCCATAATCACAAAAGTTTCAGTTATGTTAAATAATCTCCCAGGAATGCATTTCAAAGCCTCAAAGATACCATTTTTTTCCTTAGCCTCAACTTCTTCCTATCTGCAATATGGGGATGATGATAACACGGAACTACATTGCTGGGTTGTTATAAGGATTATAGCAAGATAATGTATGTGAAGCACTTTGAACATTCTAAAAGCACCACAGAAATGCTAAATATCATATAAAAGATTATGATTACCAGACTTTGTAGACTTATGCCTATTTGTTTGGAAGCAGATCAGGGCCAGTGATTTTGAAGATGTGGGGGCTCCCTAGATATGAAGGAGTATATTAGTTTGTACATTAAAAGCAAAGGAAAAGAGAGGAATCTCACAAAAACCTGCCAGTGCAAAGCGGACATGCTTAGTGTCTGCTTTGCAGACACTCAGGAGTCATGGATTGTTGAGGATGGCTGCTGAAGTGAGGTGGGAAGAGGGGGAGAAATGGGTCATGATGGAAGGTATTGTTCCACCCATGCTGCCCCGGCACAAGCTGTCTCACTGCCTGGAGCGGGAAACAATACACCCTGCAACTGCCTCATCACACTCTCTTCCTCTGCCCCCTTTTGCCACCGTGCAAGCTCTCATGGCTCTTGACAAAGGAAGCAGAGGGTGGGTGGTTGTTCCAGTGCACCTCGCTGGCTGTTCTCTCATTGCGGTAAATGCCACAGCGGGAAAGCAGCTGGCAGGGCTCTCTAGAGCATCTGCTGGAGGCAGCAGGGCAACGGTAGAGGTGGGGGCCCCTCCTGACAGGTGCAGGGGGGCAGCTCAGTTTTCTACTTCTCCCACTCTACAGCCTGATGCAGGCACCTCACCCTGCTTTATAAGTGGGTCGGCCCTGCCCATGGCCATTTATAGTATCTGGAAGAGCCAATTGGGATTGGGGGGGCTATATGCCAACTTCTCTCCCCACAGTGTATGGGGAAGTTTCAGGAAGGGAAAGGGGGCAGGGAAAGACACATTTTTCTTTTCCACTCCTTGCTATATAGCAATAGAGTGCTTGGTGAAGTTTCAGGAAGGTGGGCAAAAAGGAAGATGTACTTTCCCTATTCTCCTCTATCCTGAAATGTGCTTTCTGTGAGCCTCAACAGTGCAAAGGGGTTCCTGTTCAAAGCTACCTAGAGTCCTGAACAGGAGCACTCCACCTTGGGCATGGGAACACACTGCAATATTCTGTTGTGGGTCTTTACTTGCTCCTGGTGGCCCTGTTCCCATCACTTTGGTAGCAAAAGCGGTTGCTCACAGACACGATAGTGATTTCTGAATGCACAGGGGACTCAGTAAGTATACAGAAAAGTATTAGTTTGTGAATTTAAACAAAAACAAATCCAGCCCAACAAAGATGCTCACTGGCCTCCAGGACCTACAGAAAATTAAGGATGTCAACAGACACAGGATAACATTTCAAAAGAGTGGAAAAAGAAAAATGACACACAACCCTGGTTGCTGAAGCAACCCCCCACCCCCCCCACTCATAAGCCTTGAGCCATGCTACGAAGCTCCTTTTCAAGACTGGCTGGGGATACACCACAGCATTTTGTTGTGAGTTCCTATTTGTGGTTGACCTCAAATTAATTTGGTTTTGAGGACTGATGGCTCCTTCTTGCTGTGAGAAAGTATTTCTGGTGAAGAGGTTAAGACCGAATTTTGTGAGTGATAGATCAGGAGTTCTTCACTGTGACAGAAAGGACACTTCAAGAATGGTGGGGTGCTAGGTCTCTCAGAGGGAGCAATCCTATGTGGAGAGGTGGCCGCCTATCCAATGGAGGGCAGGTGGAACGTGGAGGGGATCTTCTCCTCTGTGTTCTGGCTGCCCTGCACTCATGGCTGGACAACCGGTTTGGCCATCTAGCTGCTGGACTTTGGAGTGTGGGCGGGGGGTGGGGAAAGGCTGGTTGACACATAGGAAGTGTTGTACTAGCACTTTCGTACTCCTCACCCCTCCCCGACCCCAGGAATATCCCCTTTTGCCCTGCTCTGTGCTACTTATCTGAGTGCAGACAATCCTCACTGCCTACGAGGTGACAGGGAAGTGGCAGGGAGGCAGTTTTCTGGGAACTGACCTCGGAGCGTGGGCTCTCACATCAGTTCCTGGAAACAAAACAATCCTCTGGGCATCTAGCCACTGTCTAGCGGCCATAGGATTGCACCCTAAATAGTTATGTAAATATAGAGATCCTGAGACTCGGGTATCTTTGAATAAGAAGGTTATGGGACACTTCCTCAGTGTCACTCTTGAGCAGTTTTTCAGCAGCATGGTAATGTCTGAGAGAAAGGCATCCTCTTCTTTCACACTGATTTTAAAGAGCAGTTCTTACAAATGCTTTTATATTCAGGCACAGATGCACAAAAAACATATCAGCAAGGGAGCACACACATGTACAAATCATGGCTTTCTCCTTTAAATTAAAATAAATATCTATATGCAAAGCAAGAGCAGAATTTATCCATAAAGCAAGTTCATTTTCGTAATAATGTGAGTTTACTTTATATTGGGGTGCATGGCTTTCATTCTGAGAACTGGATTTTAAGCAAGTTTTGTTTTAGGGATGCATCAAAGATTGAGGCATTCCTATTAAAATTCTAAGAATATAATTTCTATTGCTACCTCTCAACAGAAGCTACAGTTGTTTGAATCTCATTCTTCAAACTGTATTGCCCCTGTTTGTGGGTTTGCTTTGGAATACTTTCCTGTAATAAAATAATAGCTTTTTAATCTGGGCATTTGGAAGATAAATGATATTGTATTTCATCGGAGTAGTTTTTAGATAGATTTTTGCTGCCATCACCTCTCTGCTAAATTGCAGTTCATAAGCTGATACCGAATGGAAAGTCTATAGCAGAAAAGCTCCCTTAATTGTCCAGCTGTTGCAGAATCAAGTAATTAGACAGGAGGTTGTTTGGGCTTTTCTTAGTGTAAAGGTGAATATCCAGAGCTGTCTATCATTCCAGAAAAGCCTTTAGCAGTGTGGGGGTGGGGCAAGGGGAAGAATCAATTTAGAAAGATGTAAAAAGGGGAACTTGCAGAATCCTCTCTTTCCTGTGCTTTGTAGTGAGGGTGGGAGTGCTTTTGCCCTCTTTCACAGCCTGGAAGGAAACTGAAGGGCTGGGGTCGTATCTTTGCCTGACAAGTTGGACCATGTGGGACCAACTCAGCCAATCAAATGTGTTGGAACAGCGAGGTAAAGTGCTAACGCTTGCTTCCCTCATCCTCTTTTTTACGATTATTTTTATTGTAACTTTATAACCACTACGATGTAATGGTTTATAATCAGTCTACATTCATTTACGATACAGATGATACATTTTGAGATCCTCCAGAATTCACTTCCCTCATCCCCCTTTGCTGAGAGTGTGGCAAACTGCCCTCTCGCACTATAATCCTCTAAGCCTCTCTGTGATGCTTTCGCATGTTACACCCACCCCCATGTGAGAGCTCTACCTGCTGGAAATTCTGGAGGCTTTTCCCGCAGTAAGCAGAAAGGCTGGATGGGATATAAATCAAATGCACAGTGAAGGAAGTCCTGCTGGTTGCCTTTGGTTGAGGGTGTGTGTGTGTGTCCCTTCATTCCTTTTGTCTCCCTACCTCAGTTCTTACTGGCTAATTTCCCCTGCTCCCCCTTCCCAGTTCATAGGCAAAACAGAGCCTCCCAGAAGAAAGATAAAAGCGGGGGAGGCAATGGAGAGGGAGGGGCAGCCTGTGATGACTCTGTCACCTTGTGTGCAATGCCTATCCCATCCAGCTTTCACGGCTTGTTGGCGGTGAGGAAGCATTCAGAAACGTCAGCTGGCAGAGCACTGGTGGGGCTGCTCTCACATGATGGGTCCAGGGTTCAGCACTCTCACAACCCTCCCCATGGTGAGAGGTCAGTCAGTCTTGGGCAAGTGAGAAGAGCTCAAGTGTCCTTCCCAGTACTGGAGCGACAGCTCCCTTCCCAGTACCAAACAAGGGCAGAAACTTACATTTAGGTCTGCACTTGCTGGGTGCAACAGCAGAGCAAAACCTGGCTCCCCTTTCTGACTCCAGGTTGGAGGGATGAGCATGGAGCTTGTCTCTGTGCCTGACCAGCAGCTGGAACTCCAACCACTTGGCAGAAAGAGCCCGCATGCCTGCTCCATCCCTTATATGCTCTGAGCTGGAGATGGGTGGTCCATAGATGCTTCTATGCCTGCTCTGTGGTTAGAGTTCCAGTTTTGGGCCTGTGGCTACCAAGGCCATCCAAAATTACTTAACCCCTGAGTGAGTCACTGAGTGGAGCCTGGCTTTGACATAGTACACTGTACAGTGTATGGTTAGAAACATTTATCCCCTAGTCAAACATTGATCACAAGAAGGGGCAATTACTGATCTGCTTCATATTGATTCTGTCTCTGAAGACAGGCAACCTGGTGTCTCCAGATGCTTTTGGACTGCAATTTCCACAATCCCTGACCATTGGCCCTGCTGGCTGGGGCTGATTGGAGTTGTAGCCCAAAACATCTGGAGGAAACTAGGTTGCCTACCCCTAGTCTAGAGTTTAAACTCTAGTCAGGATACTTTCCATGCATTTTTAAATGTATACTGTGGGCCTCTCATCCTTTCAGGAACCCCCCCCCCCAATAGTGCCCAATTTGCTTTGAAATCAGATAAATATGTAATCTGATATATGTTATCAGATATGAAATCAGTTGTAAGTGCACTGAAGATTCTTCAGAATGTAATCACTTGGATCCTAACCACCCATGGGCAGAACTCCATTCATAGGATACTGACACCAGTGGAAGAGCAGGGAGGTGATTTTTTTTTTTTTAACCAATTCCGTTTTCCTAATGCAGCCCTATATATCCTCTAAAAAAACTGCTCCAGAGGTCTGAGTTTGTGCCATCTTCAAAGGAGTGTTCATGCTTTTCCTATGGAGAAGTGCATCAGGGTCACTCATGGAAACTGGCACACATACGTCACCATCCAATGCCCTTCCTTCAAAAGGTACTCATGTGACCTTGCCATACCATGGTAAAAATATCACAGGACAACACTTCCTTTTTCTTGTTTAAAATCTAGTATGTTGTATGCTTGACTGCTAGTTCTTTGAACTTGAAAGCTCAAATTTATGACTATTATAGTCTTAATTTCATATCATCAGGTCAGTAGGTAATCTTTTTCAAACGGATTGACAATCAGCTCTAAAATTTTCTCTGCTTAACTAGGATTTTCTTTTTAAACGTGATACCAAAATACCCCCCAAATATATTGAATAAATCATACAGCTATGTACAGTTGCTTCTAATTCCCATATTATAAGTGTTCTTTTTATTTTAGTATTTCTGTTTTTAATCATCATATCTTGGATATGTAATCTGTGAAATGTGAATTGTGTCCAATTATTCTTCCCTTTAGAAAAGACTTTACTCATATAGTGCTACTTCCATGGAATTAACTTTGCTATTCTTACAGATCATTCTTGCTTTGCCACACAGTATTTTTGTGTTATGGCATTTTGTTTATCTCAGACAAGTGTGTCTGCTAAAAGACTAACACAGACTTTCCTTTGTGAAGAAAGATTGAGCTCAGCCTGTCAAATTTCCATTTATAATTGTTGGAGGACTTGGGAAGGATTTTTGCTAGTAGTACAGGATCTTGTCTTGAAACTCAACTGGATCACGTCTTAAAGCTCACATTTCCTCCTTTTGTTGATGCTTTGCAATACTTGGGGCAGCTTTGAGTCTCCAGGGGAAGGGAGCCTATTAAGAGCCCTTGACCAGTGGGACTTGTCTTAGTGCAATGCTCTGAGGATTTCCCCCCTGTTGTCTTCCAATGTGGTTTCTGTTACTATAAAATACAATCCCTGCGATCTGCAGTTTGCAGAGGATTACTAGTTGGAAAAATGAGACTGGCTGGAGATGGAGGGTAGCATGATGGGAGAGAACTCTCTTCTTTTTACATACCTGTCTCAGTCAGGCCTTGCTCCTAAGCAATTTCAAAAGCAAGAAATAGGAGGATTGCAGCTGAGATATTTTATTTATTCGTGTCAGAAGCATCACAATTAAAAAAACATACTATAACACATAACATTTAAAATATAAAATGTAGAAGTTAAAATATATAGAAATTAGCTGAGATATCAGATGGCATCTTGGATACTCACTTTTAGACGTTGACTTGCCTATTGTAAACTTCTCATTCATAGTGCCTGTTCATTCAGAAGTCCCAGTATGTTCAGTCTCCAACCCTCATTCCTCCCACTACCCACTCAGAATTTTGAACTAAATTGTGCACCACTTTGTTTTGAATTTAATTTAAGGAGGTAATGATGATAGATGAATGGGATAATTAATTGAAGGGAAATCGATTAAATTTTGGAGCAGGATCTGGCTCGGAATTGGGAATTAATTGGGGCTAATCTCTTGATCCACCCTTGGCTTACTTTTGGATGAATGCTCATCAGAGTTTTGAAACTCCATTTTGATGCACACACATACAAAACACACATGTGTGTGCGCGTGTGCGCACAAAGGATTGACTGGTTGTTGTTTTTTCAGGATCTCTCTCTCTCTCTCTCTCTCTGTGTGTGTGTGTGTGTGTGTGTGTGTGTGTAAGAGAGAGAGAGAGAGAAAGAGAGAGAGATCCAGAAAAAAACTCCAGCCACTTTTTTGGATGCATTTTTTCACACCTGTTCACAGCCATTGCAAAAAATATTGTAATGGAAGAGGAACGACTGATTTTGGATGGGGTACAAATTAATTGAATGGGGTGCAAATTAATTGAATAATTTATTTTATCTGGGCTCATTTGGTTGGGAAAGTCATTAGCTGGCTTTGCCTTCTATACAATTTAAATAAATCTTAGTAATTATTTCAAAATTTGCATATACAGAGATGTAAATTTGCTTATGCCAGTTTATGCTGTTTCATGCCCTATAGGCCTGAGCCCCAAACGTTTTAACTGTCTAGGAATGCCCCTTCCTCTCAGATTCAGTTTCCCTTCTGTAAAACAGCAAGTGAGTACTCTGTGAAAAGAACTGATATGATTACTAATGATTCATGTAGAACCTTACATGCACAAAGCGTAATCATTAGTAGAATCATGGAGATCTTGTGTTCCTTTTGCAGGGCACATTCTCTACAAACTGTAAAATCGCTACTTATTTTACAGTAAAAATCTGTAAATCGCTACAGTGAAATCTATATTCACTGTATTGAAATCTGTATTTCAATCTATAGCTGTGAAATCGCTACTTATGAGGGCATCTTTCCATCATTTATTTCAGTGCTGAATTCTGCTAATGCCACTTGTCCCACCTGGCGGCACTGCAGTGTGTTGACATGACATGTGGGTTTCTCTACTGGCTGTTGCTATCTCTTTGATAATTAATAGCTATTGGCAATGACGGCGCCTCCATGATAATGGGAATGCAGTCACAGTATGTCCATTTCTGATACCATGACAATTGTCATGGGTGCAAGGAGATATATTTAAGATTTCTGCTAATGTGTATATCAGACCAGCCAAGTCTAATAAATTTGTCACTTTGTGCACTAGAAGTCAGTAGCACTTTTAATGATTAAAGAGGTGGATTGGCAGATTTTAGAAATGCATTTTTCTAAAAGGCATTTTTAAGGCATTTTTATCAAGTGTCATAATGTGATTATAATAATATAAAGGTTATCATTATTATTTAATTACCAGATGTTAAGCTCTGCAATCTCCTCACGTTTGTGTGTGTGTAATATCTGAAATCTCAATGTTGCATAACAAGGCCTGTCTCTGTTAAAGAGTCAGATATGAATTTGGAATCATTTTTAACATTTAGATAGTAACACCAAGCTTAGCTGTCAAGGACACTCTATTGTTTTAAGGCAGCAATCCTCTACATTGAACAAATTTGTTCATACCATACATTGGCTTGCAACAACAACCTATTGTGCAACATCTTCGTTTATGCCTTGAACCCGTTTGGGGCTCTGGACAGGGAATGGAGTGCATGAGCAATTGGTGTTCATTCATATGGACAGAAGATAAAAAATGACAGGTTAAAGTTACATTGTTAAATTGCAGCCACATGTGCATGCATGCACTAAGCTGCTGAATGGATTTATACTGAAAAGGAAAAGCTCTTTTCCTATCAGAATGAAAAAGCAAAAGAGCTCAAAAATAGAGGGATGGGTGCCTCAGGGGTGTGGAAGGAGAAGAATTTGTTTCAAGGCTATAATGAGGTGACTGTGCCTAAGGGAAATGCAGCATAGCATGACATGTTCTACTTTAGTTGCCTCAAAAGCAATATATTCTTCTATCATTGAATATGTAGGTATCTTTCTCTTTTATCTAAACTTTGTTTATTAACCATTTTAGCAGTAGTGGGGGACTCAAGGCTTGAATATTTGTCAGAGAAGTGAACTCCATTTACTAACCCGATGAAGAATTTGCTCAGCATTGAGCTAGCATTTTAAGGTGTTGGCAAAACTGTGTGCTTTATTAGAACGCCTTAATGTTATTATTTATTTACCATGTTGTTTGAAAATTTTAAAGGAGGTTAACAATGGCCATAGTGGCAGTTTTCCCATCTGCAACAACTTGTTTACAAGTTCTGTATTTTCCCTGTAATACTTCTCCATCTCCATGCACTGTCATGATGAACTACACTGAAAATTAAACATTATATTAAACAGCTTACAAAACAAAGCTAGTATCAAGGATATCTGGGACTTGAACTAGGGAAGTCAGGTTTTGAAGCTGGAACCTCATCAAGTGAGTGACCCAGGACCTTTATGTTTGTTGTGTAGAGCCTTCCTCAGACACAGAATGGAACAGGGATATGAATGGGTCCTATGCATTTATAGGAGCTTGGATTTTTACTCTTGGTAAACGGAGCCAACCCTGCCTACTGTGCTCCAACCTCTGTACCTGAATACTTCCAACACAGCAAACTTGAATAGCCTCTTGCTCTAGGTCTGTATCAATCTCAAGTCACAGGTTCTGATAATCTAATTCACCCTGCCCCCTTGTTGTTATGGCATATCATCACCAGGTTCTGGTGAACCAACATGAACCTTCCTCCCAACACTGGAGCTAAAAAGGAGGAGGGATTATCTCTGCCCCTTCGGTGGAAGCTTGAAATTTGTTTGAGCTGCGCTCTTGCTGGGTTCAATCAAAGAGCCAAAAGAGACCTCTGGCTCTTCTCTCTGGCTCCAAGCTGAAGGCAGCGCTGGAACTCTAACTAAATAGCAGAGGCAGAGAAAGTCTGTATGCCTCTGTCACTACTTTCCAGCTCTGAGACGTGTTTCTGTTTGTCTCCATCATCATGCTGCATTTCAGAAATGCAACCAAAACTACCCAAAATGTGCTGATCCCTGCCCAGTACTAGCTGCAGGAAAGGTAAGTTGCGGAACTCATGCTCCAGATCTGGCTCATCTACCCATTGAGCTGTTCTCTTAGCCACTATGTTTAAATTATAAGCTGTTCTCCATTGGTAGAGGCGTTCAGAGCACCGTCTGGTCCAGTTTTATTGGATGAGTTTCAGTTACTGAGGCCTGAGGATGCGGACAAGGTGCTTGGCCAAGTCCGATCGACCACTTGTGTGCTTGACCCTTGCCCTTCATGGCTTATTAAATCAAACAAGGAAGGGATGTCCGGCTGGGTCCAGGAGGTTGTAAATTCCTCCTTAAGAGAGGGAGTGGTGCCTGCCGCTTTAAAAGAGGCAGTAATTAGACCACTCCTGAAAAAGCCTAACCTGGACCCAGAGGATGTTAACAATTATAGGCCAGTGGCCAACGTCCCCTTCCTGGGCAAGGTGCTTGAGCGGGTGGTTGTAGGACAGCTCCAGGCACTGTTGAATGAAACGGATTATCTAGATCCATTTCAATTGGGCTTCAGGCCTGGTTTTGGAACGGAAACTGCCTTGCTCGCCCTGTGGGATGACCTCTGCCAGGAGAGGGACAGGGGGAGTGCGACCCTGTTGATTCTCCTGGACCTCTCAGCGGCTTTCGATACCATCGACCATGGTATCCTTCTGGATAGGTTGTCTGGGTTAGGAGTTGGAGGCACTGCACTGCAGTGGTTCCGCTCCTACTTGGATGGCCGATTCCAGAAGGTGGTGCTGGGGGATTATTGCTCTGTGCCATGGCAATTGTGCCATGGGGTTCCACAGGGCTCTATTTTATCCCCCATGCTGTTTAACATCTACATGAAACCGCTGGGGGAGGTTATCCGGAGGTGTGGGCTGAGGTGCCATCAATATGCGGATGACACCCAGCTCTACCTCTCTTTCTCATCAAAACCAGGTGAGGCAGTGGCTGTTCTGAATCAGTGCCTGGGCACGGTAATGGACTGGATGAGGGCCAATAAACTGAAACTCAATCCAGACAAGACGGAAGTACTGTTAGTGGGTGGTTCGTCTGCCCGGCTAGGTGATATTCAACCTGTTCTGGAGGGGGTTGCACTCCCCCTAAAGGATCAGGTTCGTAGTTTGGGGGTGCTCTTGGATCCAGAGCTGTCACTTGAGCACAGGTGAACTCAGTGGCACGGAGCACTTTTTATCAGCTTAGGCTGGTATACCAACTACGCCCTTATCTGGACAGAGATAGCCTAGCTACAGTTATCCATGCTCTGATAACTTCTCGTCTGGATTACTGCAATGCATTATACGTGGGGCTGCCTTTGAAAACGGTCCGGAAACTTCAGCTGGTCCAAAATAGGGCAGCAAGATTGTTAACAGGGACTGGCCTGCGAGCTCATATTACGCCAGTACTTTTCCAGCTGCACTGGCTGCCAGTCCATTTCCGGGCCCGATTCAAAGTGCTGGTGTTAACATTCAAAGCCCTTAACGGCTTGGGGCCAGGTTACCTGAAGGATCGCCTCCTCCCATATGTGCCTGCCCAGACCTTAAGATCATCATCAGCGGCCCTTCTCTGTGAGCCCCTGCCAAAGGAAGTGAGGCAGGTGGCTACTAGGAGGAGAGCTTTTTCTGTTGTGGCACCCCGGCTGTGGAATGAGCTCCCTAGTGAGGTTCGCCTGGCACCTACATTGTATTCCTTTCGGCGCCAGGTGAAGACCTTTTTATTTTCCCAGGCATTTTAGCATTTTAGCTTTCTAAATTTTTATCTTTGCTGTTTTAAATCTGTATTTTAAACTCCTGCACTGCTGCTAGGTTTTATTGTGGTTGTATTGTTATATTGTGGTTTTAATGTTCTATATATTTTAAATTGTTTTATTGTGTGTTGTTTGGTTTTAATTTTTGTGAACCGCCCAGAGAGCTTCGGCTATTGGGCGGTATAGAAATGAAATAAATAAATAAATAAATAAATAAATAAAATTATTGAGTGTAAGCCCACATTCATATCCTGTGTACACAGTATAAAAATGCTACTTTCTATTTCAGGGGTGGTGTTCTCCTCTGATGGTTATTCTCAGCATAAGTTAGGCACAGAAATTAATTACATTTAAATTTGGCAAAAGGTGGCAATACACAATATCTAGCTAGAGTATATTGTCTTAATTTTAGCTATACATAAAATATTTCAGATGTATGGACTCTAGTAGGAAGCAGAAATAAACCATGGGCTCATGCATGACTTCCCATTGGCCATAGGAATTTTAGTGTAAATTGTGTTTTACATGTGTATGTGTATACATGAGTGTACCTTAAACATGCAAACCATTTTACACAAAAAAGGGGCTTGACAGATCATGAGCTCAGCTCCTTTTACATATAAAACACCTTACAGTCATGTGTGTTTATGTGTATGTGCCCATGACTTGCAATTATGCTTCCAGGGTTGGTGTCCTAAATGGTAAGTTAGAGCATCAAGATCAGGAGGGGGCAAGCCATGAGCCCGGTGGGAGCCAGAGCCAACCAGTGTAGTGTGAGGAAGGCAAATGGTCAGATTGCAGAGGCAAAATATGGGGAAGAGTGAAGAGCAGGAACTCGATCTGGGTCAATCTCCTCAGTAAGAAACAAGTTGTTCATTCTGAAGAGCGTGCTTCAGGGCTGAACCTTTATAGAACCAGCCAGAGTTGCACTGGCACTGGGTCACCTGACTGGGTGCTAAGTGAACTTATATGGCTGTCTAGACGGTGCCTCCAGGAAGCACAGCTTGGCATTCATCTTCTTGGGCAGACATTCTGGTTTGGTGTGAGAGGTAAGGGACTATAGTCTGGCCACTGAGACACAGGTTAAGAGATAGAGGTTAATTTCAGGGTAGGGCCAGCCTATCCACAGTTCTTCCAGGGTAAGCCCAGGCCTACCCATCAGTTTTGTCAGCACTGCTTCTCCCACTGGGTAATGAAAAGATATACAGTAGCTAACTTCCAACATTTATCTCCTTTTCCTCTCTCTGTGCTTTCTGGGTTTTCCCCTTTCGTTGTTCTTCTGTATTGCTTCAAACCCCACCCACACCCACCTTGTAGGTCTGTCTGTCTGCCTAATTTTTGTGATCTAATACCTAATTTCCCCCCACTTCCAGTGAAGTTTGTTTCAGGCCTTTGGCATACGGTGGCCACTTATATATTACCACCATACCACTTAGAGATATTTTTAAAATATGGTAAGTGATATAAAAATTGCTTTAATAATAATAATGATTGTAATAATAATAATAATAAAAATAAAAATAATAATAAGAAGAATAAGAATACTGGTCTACACTGGTTTTCTATGGTATTCTGGGTACACTGTAGTACCCTGATTTTAGAAAGACCAAACGGCTTGAGCAAAGCATCCTTAAGCAATTTCTTTCTCTCCCTATGCCCCATTGTAAGTTCTGAGTTCATCTGAAGGCACCATATTTTGATCACTGTCTGTGGGCAGAAGAAATAGAGAGGTGCTCTTGGTGTGCAGCCATGGAAATTCCTGTCACAGAGCTGCTTCAAAATCTGACAGTGCATCTCTACTCAAAAGTAAGCCCCTGTGAATTAAATTAGACTTAATCCCTGATAAATGCGTGTATAGGGTTGAAGCCTGAGCCTCTTTTAGAAATGCACTAAGAACATTTCACTCAGAATGCACTTGCACCAGCAGAGGGTTGAGGGTTTGAGCATTTGTGCCATTTCATTTCAGTTCAACGTATTTGTTAACAGTGGTGCTGTGTGTCTGCTGCTGCTACTGACCAACAAACAAGGGGAAGGGGTCGTCCGTACCTTTGCTACTAGGTTTGGCTTAGCAGCACTGGATGACCCAACAGTGCCCAGCATGCTCCTGTTGGGCATTGCTGCCATTTACGTCCTAGTGCTGCCCTATCTGTGCTGATACCCCTAAACAATGTACAAGGCAAGGCATGACGTTGTCTCTCCCTAGGGATGGTTGAGAAATCTGTTTCCGTTCGATATTTTATAAGAATTTACAAAAATTTGCAAAGTTCCCCATATTTGGGGGGGAAAAGGACTTGAGACTTGAAAACACTGAGAACTGAAACAGATTAGTTAATCTAGGCCTAGGGCTTTGAGTGCTTTGTTCTTAAAAGTCTGGGTTTGAATCCCTGTGTATTCAACCATATTAGGGTTGCCACCATTTTTTTCTAACAGACTCCTCATCTTCAACAGCTACATGAAAGGCAGGTACATCATGGCCCTTTCCACGCTGAGAATAGTTGCACCTATTGAATTTGTCTGGTGCAGGTTGGTAAGAATTTTGTTTCAGTTCGTTTTTGACAAGAACTTCTCAGAATGCATGAAGTTCATATTTAGGCGAGAAAGAACTTGAGATTTAAAAAATTCAAATGCAGGAGAAAGCAAATAGGACAGATTTGCTTATACCTGTCTCTCCCTTGGCTGCTTTGAACAGCAAAGGAGAAATGCTATATTCAGCACTAACAGCAACTCTTTATTGTATACCTCCTCCAGTTGGTCTAGGCTATAAATTGAATATATAAGTTCAAGTTCAGTCTGTGAACGTCTTTTACTCTTCTGTAGGAAAAGTAGTATTTTTCTTTAAAGTTGCTGCTAATATTGACTTCAGGTTAATTTTCTGTAATTAGCTTATTATAGAAGGCTTTTAACCTCATTCTAAAACAGCAAAATTATTTTTGTAATGTATGACCCAAAATCTGCAGGTGGTCGGAAATTACACATTACATAATTTTAATTATGAGAAATTCAAATCAGCTTTCCTTTGATTAAGAGATTACATGCCACCAAATGAACTCCATAGTGCTCCCAAACAGCTGATTTCATTATCTCTATGCTGTTGCGATTTTTATTTGTATAGTTCTTCTGCAGTTAATGTATATACTGTTACATTTTGTTGTTTATGTTTGTGATTTGTTAGATGTAAAAGGCCAGATTTGGGAGACCAGTTTCACCTGGTATAAATCTTAATATATATTAATGCAAGTTCAGAGTACACAACAAAGGCAAATGTTATATGCATTCAGAAGACAGAACATTAATATACTGAAAGGTATTCAGAGAAGACCCATCAAATTATTAAGGGATGAGGAACTGATTTAGAATAGGATGTAAGCTAAGGATGAAAACATATAATAGTTGCAATTTATTTGAAAGAACAATCCTTACTTAATCAAACAAAGGAGGTGAGATGACACCAGCCTTCCAAAACCTGGTGCCCTCCATATGCTTGGACTACAATTCCTGTTAGTGCTAATCGGCATGGGCAATGGTTATGGGTTATGGAAGTTGTAGTCCAACACATCTTGAGGGCACTAGGTTGGGGAAGGCAGGATTGCATTATGTTGGCTCCTTCCTTGTGTGTGATCTCTGTTACACACATGGAACTGCAGTGTGTTGCCCTGGGAGGTGCTCCCTGCTTGTTTCTTTTCAGGTGCCAGGTTAAGTGCGTGTTTGACATAGGTGACAGTTCTTGCTTTTTTAATGGCCTTCTCTTCATCTTTACTTTCTAAGTTCTGTTGTTTTGTTTATTATTGTTGTTGGTTGATGAGTCATTTGTAATCTGTATTGTATTTTATTATAGTTGGCCTTGAATGCTCTTGCGGACATAAGGGCAGGATAGAAAGTGGACTGCTTTGCAAGGAAAGGATTGTCCATTCATTTAAATATTAGGACATTTTTGTGTATGTATATACATATAAAGCTGTCCCAAATATTGAAGTGAATGGTAAAGCCCTTACTCATTCAGATGTTCTTTGTGGTTTTTAAAGGGTTGATCCTTTGCAGGTGCAACCCTTGTAGATGAATTCCCATAGGGCTCAATAACATCCTATAATTCTCTTCTCTCCCCTTCCTCCATTGGTGAGCACACTGGCTGCACACTAGTCTAGAGCATGGCAGGGTATGAGTGGTCAGTGCGTACTTCTGATATATCCATCCAGCCCTCACGACTACAACTAAACTGCATTGTTCAGAGATGGTGAAATCTATGGGTATATGAGATCCCACATTCCTTGAAATGCCTCCATGGGAGTAGGGTGGTGGTGGTGATAAAGGGGGCTATATTAGGTCTGTCAGAATAGTTTTATGGGCAGGTCCCTGATTGATTTATCTACATGGACCAGAGTTTTGGCTAGCCTGTATTACAGAGGTGTGGAATCTAAGTCTCAATCCAACCCTCTGATGTTCCCCCAGACAGCCACACCCCCTTTACCCCAACCAACAATTGTTTGGTTGCTTGGTTTTGCATCTCCCCCCTCCTCTCGCAGTTCTAAAAGGTTGTATCTCCTAAAAGTTAATTACTGGTAGGAAGAACTTTGGGCAAAATATGCTGGTATTTTTTGGTATTTTGGCTCCACCCCTTTTTGCCTTCAGCCATGCCCACCACTGGTATGTGGCCCCCAAGAGCATCTCTGAAATGGAATTTGGCCCTCAGGCTGAAAGAGGTTTGACACTCCAGCTCTATTGAGTATTATTGACATGGAGTACACAAAGGCACCCCTTCATGGATCACTGCCTTGTTGTGGCAAAGGGGCTTGCGTAACTCAGTGAAGCCATAAGCTATGCCGTACAGGGCCACCCAAGACGGACAGGTCATGGCAGACAGTTCTGACAAAATGTGGTCCACTGGAGAAGGAAATGGCAACCCACTCCAGTATTCTTGCCAAGAAAACCCCATGGAATGTATCACAAGGCTAAAAGAGATGACGCCGGAAGATGAGCCCCTTAGGTCAGAAGGTGTCCAATAAACTACTGGGGAAGAGCAGAGGGTATTTCCAAGTAGCGCCAGAAAGAGTGAAGCGGCTGGGCCAAAGCCAAAAGGACACTCAGCTGTGGATGTGTCTGGTGGTGAAAAGAAAATCCAATGCTGTAAAGAACAATATTGTTAAGGAACCTGGAATGTCAGATCAATGAATCAAGGTAAGCTGGAGGTGGTCAAACATGAGATGGCAAGATTGAACATCGACATCTTGGGAATCAGCAAACTAAAATGGACAAGCATGGGCGAATTTACTTCAGGTGACCATCATACCTACTACTGTGGGCAGGAATCTCTTAGAAGAAATGGAGTAGCACTCATAGTCAACAAAAGGATGGGAAAAGCAGTACTAGGGTACAATCTTAAAAATGATAGAATGATCTCAGTATGAATCCAAGGCAAACCATTCAACATCACAGTAATTAAAGTCTATGCTCCAACCACTGATGCCAAAGAAGCTGAGGTTGATCGGTTCGATGAAGACCTACAACACCTTCTAGAACTAACACCAAAAAAAGATGTCCTCTTCATCATAGGGGATTGGAATGCTAAAGTAGGAAGTCAAGAAATCACCAGGATAACAGGCAAGCATGGCCTTGGTGTACAAAATGAAGCAGGACAAAGGCTAATAGAGTTTTGCCAAGAAAACACGCTGATCATAGCAAACACTCTTTTCCAACAGTACAAGAGGCGACTCCTAGGGATGTCAGAGAATTCCTCCACGGATCTCGGTAAGGCCGAATGCCAGTGCATTTGGCTGTCAGGGTGGACATTGAGCCCATAAAATCCCAGAGTAGTTCTGATTCTAAGGAAGAGGAGTCGCTTCTGGGAGAGGAGCGCGCTCCTCTTTCCCAGGGCCAACAGCTGATGGAGATTCCTCCCACCAGCATTCCTAGCTTAGATAGCAGTCCTGGGAGTGACAGGGCGCGGGAAGCAGACTTGATGGATGCGCGACGCCGACGCAGAGAGCGGCGCCAAATGGAAGGCGCAGAAAGGAGGTGTAGTGCCCGGTTGGCACGCAAACAACGGCTGCACCCAGAGGATCGAAGGGAAAAGGGGAGGGACTCTCCCTAGTCCTTAAGTTCAGGGGTCTGCCAGTAATTCCCTTTCAAACGGGGACCAACTGTTCCAACGTAGGGCATAGGTACTCTGCTGCTCATATCTAGTTGCTAACAGTAGAGTTGTTAAGTTCTAAAAGAGGAATAAAGCTTTGAAAAGAATCCATTTGTCTGTGTCTGGACTTGGCTACTGGATTAGACTGAGAGAGGCCTCCAAGGAGCCCTTGACATTGGCCCCCCGAACTCGGTGGCGGAATGGCCTGCCACCCCCCCGCCCCCCTACGGATCCCCCCTGGGACGAGACTTACCTGGGGCGGATGTTCCGGACGGCGGTGGCTCCAGTGGCGGCTTCGGCGGAGGCTGGTCTTCCGATCGGCTGCCACCGCCGCCATTTGCAGTCTGTTTCCCCCCCCATTCATGAAAGGCTACGTAAAGACTTATGTAGCCTATCACGTCTGGGTTAAAAAAAAAAAAAGTGTACGCAAATGGTGGCAGCTATGGCCGCCGCCATTTGTGTTCCTTATTTTTGGCCGTCTTAGTCTACGTAAATATTTACGTAGACTTAGACGGCGAAAATAAGTTGGAACGCAAATAGTGTAGCGGACGCTATTTGCGTTCCCCCTTATTTTTGCCGTCTTAGTCTACATAAATATTTACGTAGATTAAGACGGTGAAAATAAAGGGGAAAGCAAATAGCGTCCGCTATGCTATTTGCGTTCCCCTTTCTTGTCTTCGTCTTAGTCTACGTAAATATTTACGTAGACTAAGACGGGCAAAAATAAGGAATGCAAATGGCGGCGGCCGTAGCCGCCGCCATTTGCGTACGCATTTTTTTTTAAAACCCAGACGTGATAGGCTATGTAAGTCTTTACGTAGCCTATCACGGCTGAATTCAGGGATGCAAACTCAATCCATCCCAAAGAAAAAGAAATGCAAGAAAGCAAAGTGGCTGTCTGAGGAGGCTTTACAAGTAGCTGAGGAAAGAAGGGAAGAGAAAAGCAAGGGAGAAAGGGGAAGATATAGCCAACTGAATGCAGAGTTCCAGAGAATAGCGAGGAGAGATAAGAATAGGGGTGCACGAAAGCCACTTACCTGGTCTCGCAGCTTGCTTCGCGGTGGGGGGGAGGCGCTTCGCTGCTCCCCCCGAAGTTCAGGCCGGGGGGGGAGGCTTCCCGCCTCGCCCGGCCGAAATTCAGGCCGGGGGGGGAGGCTTCCTGCCTCGCCCGGCCGAAATTCAGGCCGGGGAGGAGGCGCCTCGCCTCGCCCGGCCGCGAAATAAAAAGTAAAAAAAAAAAAAAACGCCCCCGAGATACGCTACGTGACGATTAACGTAGCCTATCACGGCTAGATCTGCAAAGTCAGCCGTGATAGGCTACGTTAATCATCACGTAGCCTATCACTGGTGACCTTTAAAAAAAAAAAAAAGCGTACGCAAATAGCGTTGCCCTTATTTTCACCGTAGTCTACGTAATCTTTACATAGACTACAGCGACCAAATAAGGAACACGAATGGCGGCTCCCTATGGGGGCCACCATTAGCCGTACACGCTTTTTTTTTTTTTTTTTAAGTCACCCGTGATAGGCTACGTGACGATTTACGTAGCCTATCATGGCTGACTTTGCAAATCTAGCCGTGATAGGCTACGTTAATCGTCACGTAGCCTATCACGGGGGCGTTTTTTTTTTTTTTTACTTTTATTGGAATGGCGGCGGCGGTGGCCGGTCAAAAGACCGGCTGCCGCCTCTGCCCCTGTCGAAGACCTGACGAACCGCCGCTGGGACCCGCTGCCGGGAGGGACATTCGGGAAAGGTAAGTCCCATCCCGGGGGGGAGGGTGCGGGGGGTGGGGGGTGCGGAGAATTTCTCCCCGAAACTACTTCGGGGGGCCGAACACGTTGGCACTCGGCCCCCCGAAGTTTCGGGGAGAAATTCTCCCCCATCCCTAGATAAGAAGGCCTTCTTAAATGAACAATGCAAAGAAATCGAGGAAAACAACAGAATGGGAAAGACTAGAGATCTCTTCAAGAAAATCGGAGATCTCAAGGGAACGTTTTGTGCAAAGACGGGCATAATAAAAGACAAAGAAGGCAGGGACCTAACAGAAGCAGATGAGCTTCAGAAGAGGTGGAAAGAATACACAGAAGAACTATACAGGAAAGATCTTAATGTCCCTGATAGCCATGATAGTGCGGTCACTGAACTTGAGCCAGACATCCTCCAGAGTGAAGTCAAGTGGGCCTTAGGAAGCATTACTAACAACAAAGCTAGTGGAGATGACAGTATTCCAGCTGAGCTATTTAAAATCCTAAAAGATGATGCTGGTAAAGTGCTGCACTCAATATGCCAACAAATTTGGAACACTCAACAGTGGCCACAAGACTGGAAAAGGTCAGTTTACATTCCAGTTCCAAAGAAGGGCAATGCCAAAGAGTGTTCAAACTACCGTACAATTGCGCTCATTTCACATGCCAGCAAGGTGATGCTCAAAATCCTACAAGCTAGGCTTCAGCAGTATGTGAACCAAGAACTACCAGAAGTACAAGCTGGGTTTTGAGGAGGCAGAGGAACTAGAGATAAAATTGCCGACTTTCGCTGGATCATGGAGAAAGCAAGAGAATTCCAGAAAAACGTCTATTTCTGCTTCATTGACTACGCTAAAGCCTTTGATTGTGTGGATCACAACAAACTGTGGCAAATTCTGAAAGAGATGGGAGTACCAGACCACCTTACCTATCTCCTGAGAAACCTGTACGAGGGTCAAGAAGCAACAGTAAGAACCAGACATGGAACAACTGATTGGTTCAAAATTGGGAAAGGAGTATGACAAGGCTGCATCTTGTCGCCCTGCTTATTTAACTTATATGCAGAGTACATCATGAGAAACGCCGGGCTGGATGAATCACAGGTGGGAATTAAGATTGCTGGGAGAATTATCAACAACTTCAGATACGCAGATACCACCCTAATGGCAGAAAGCGAAGAGGGTCTAAAGAGCCTCTTGTTGAGGGTGAAAGAGGAGAGTGCAAAAGCTGGTTTGAAACTCAACATTAAAAAAACTAGGGATGGCGGAGAATTTCTCCCCGAAACTTCAGGGGGCCGAGTGCCAACGTGTTCGGCCCCCCGAACAAGTTTCGGGGAGAAATCCTCCGAACCCCCCCCACCCCCCGCACCCCCCCCGGGACGGGACTTACCTTCGCCGAATGTCCCTCCTGGCGGCGGGTCTGGCCGGCAGTTCGGCGGGTGTTCGAGCGGGGCAGAAGGGGCAGCCGGTCTTTTGACCGGCTGCCGCCGCCGCCATTGCAATAAAAGAAAAAGAAAAAAAACGCCCCCTGATAGGCTACGTGACGATTAACGTAGCCTATCACGGCTAGATTTGCAAAGTCAGCCGTGATAGGCTACATAAATCGTCACGTAGCCTATCACGAGTGACTTTAAAAAAAAAAAAAGCGCGTACGCTAATGGCGGCCCCCATAGGGAGCCGCCATTCGCGTTCCTTATTTGGTCGCTGTAGTCTACGTAAAGATTTACGTAGACTACAGCGACCAAATAAGGAACGCGAATGGCGGCTCCCTATGGGGGCCGCCATTAGCGTACGCGCTTTTTTTTTTTTTAAGTCACCCGTGATAGGCTACGTGACGATTTATGTAGCCTATCATGGCTGACTTTGCAAATCTAGCCGTGATAGGCTACGTTAATCGTCACGTAGCCTATCAGGGGGCGTTTTTTTTAAAAAAAAAACTTTTGCGTTCGCGGCCGGGCGAGGCGGGAAGCCTCCTCCCCGGCCTGAATTTCGGCCGGGGCGAGGCGGGAAGCCTCCCCCCCGGCCTGAACTTCGCGGGGGGAGCAGCGAAGCGCCTCCCCCCCACCGCGAACAAGCTTTGGCGAAAGGTAAGGGACTTTCGTCCACCCCTAAAAAAAACGAAGATCATGGCATCTGGCCCCATCACTTCCTGGCATATGGAAGGGGAAGAAATGGAAGCAGTGACCGATTTTATTTTCTTGGGCTCCAAGATCATGGCAGACGGTGACTGTAGCCATGAAATTAAAAGACGCTTGCTCCTTGGGAGGAAAGCTATGGCAAACCTAGACAGCATAGTAAGAAGCAGAGACATCACCTTGCCGACAAAGGTCCGCATAATCAAAGCTATAGTTTTCCCAGTAGTAACGTATGGCTGTGAGAGCTGGACTATAAGGAAGGCTGAGCACCGAAAAATTGATGCTTTCGAACTGTGGTGCTGGAGAAGACTCTTACGAGTCCCCTGGACTGCAAGGAGGTCAAATCAGTCCATCCTAAAGGAAATCAACCCTGAGTGCTCATTGGAAGGACAGATACTGAAGCTGAAGCTCAAATATTTTGGCCACCTAATGCGAAGAGAAAACTACCTGGAAAAGACCCTGATGCTGGGAAAGACTGAAGGCAAAAGGAGAAGGGGACGGCAGAGGATGAGATGGCTAGATAGCATCACTGATGCAATGAATATGGACTTGAGCACGCTCCAGGAGAGAGCGCAGGACAGGAAGGCCTGGCGTGCTATGGTCCATGGGGTCACGAAGAGTTGGACATGACTGAACGACTGTACAACAACAGCAACAACACACAAAGGCGATATAGCTGTGATATCCTGATTCTGAAACTAGTCTTGTGCTAGCTCTGGATTTGTGTACTGCTTGGAATAGTCAGCTTTCCTCAACCTGGTGCCTCCATATGTTTAGGATTTCAACTCCCATCTATCCTAGCCACTAATGGTCACGAATGCTAGGAGTTGTCATCCAAAATGTCTGGAGGACACCAGGTTGGGGAGGCTGGCCTAAGTAATACATAGCACACTTATCCTTCGTCCTTTTAAATTAAGGGTCCTGATTTTCTTGTAACTGCAAACAGGAACACAAGGCAGGAGGGATATTAAACAAGAAATAACTAATGAGGCTGGTTTTGTAAAGCATTGTAAAAATGGGAAGGAAACAAATATATCATGAGTTTCAGAGGTATTTCTTGTGTCAAATGGATTAATTTTAAAGCAGGCTTCCCTGCTTCCAGAACTTTGGGACCAACTCCCATTAGCCCAACCTGCATGGTCAGTGGTCAGGAATGTTGGGAGTTGTAGTCCAAAACATCAGGAAGGCACTGGGCTGGGGGAGACTGTTTTAATGGTTTGTATTTCCATTTGGACAGATTCGGGAGATGTCCAAATCAAAGTGAACTAAATCGGAACACTTCTGAAGCTTCATTAGCAATCAAGATTCAGAGAGACACAGAAACACAGATAATGTGTCTGCAAAAATTCATACATTTCTTCCCGAATTCTCTCTATAAGGGAAACACTAAGGTTGGAAGAGGAGAGGGTATATTTGTGACTGGAAACTCTAGCTTCTAATTACAAAGAATGATTTGACTAGCCTCTTCAATCCCAGTGCTTTGGGGCAGGAATGTTGAAGTAAAGCATCTCAGGTGTGTTCCAGTGTTCAGTGATCTTTGCTAGTTCTCTCTCCTAGGAGTTCTGGAAACCCCCAAACTGTAAAGGCTGCTCTTGCACAAACTGCCTGCACCTATTCATCTGAATCTTGGCAGGTATGATTTCCCCAGAAGGGTAAAAGTTGCCTGCAAATGTCATTTAATTCTGCCAATAAATAAAGAAGTTATTAGAAGTTCCTTTTTGAAAGCAATTAAACTTTAAAGGCTCCTAGCACAAAGACCCCTGCACCTATTTGTCTGAAATTTGGCAGGTTTCATCCCCTCACAAGGTGCTGCTATGCCTGCAAAATCCATGCATTTTTGTCAATCAAAATAGAGTATAGTCAGTTGTCAGAGTCTGATCCACCTCTGAATTGGTCCAAGGCAGATTGGGCTGTTTTCTGAATCACCAAATTGGGCTCCAAACCAAATCTTATGGTCAGTGCACATCCCCAGTTTCACCTGATTTTAAAACCTAGAAGCTTACTTTTTGATGGAACAGTCTGGGAGAGTTTTTGGTGTGAAGGGTTGGCTATCAGACATTTGTGTCAGGATACATTGTTTGTGCTTAACCTTTATGCTTCGCAGCTAAATTTAACTCTCCAAGTTTAGTATGAAATAGCTTTGTACACTAGTCTGAAACATATTTATGTGGAGATTGGTGATAATAGTGACATTGAACAAGGTTGAGGGGGCCAAAATAATAATGATTTTATTTTATTTTTTTTATTTAAAATATTTCTGCGCTGCCTTTCAGGGCAGAAGCCCTCCCAAGGCGGCTTACAGGAAAACAGTTAAATATTAAAAGCAAGAAAAGAAACATAATAAAATAAAAACAATAAAAGCCAGCAATAATATTTATGCATTGCTTCCCACCACAAAAAGCAGTCTTGAAGCAACTTATGCACACAATACATAAATCCATGATTAATATAATGAAGGGGATCCCAAGATCAATATAAATCACAATCCACAAAATAGTACAAATACAAATAAATACCAAAAACATAATCTAAAAACAATACAATATGAAAAGTATCCTCTACAATACACAAAATCTTCCCCTGCTCACAGCCTAGAACACCACAAAAAACAACTCACAGTTGCACCATAACTGATGTCCAAATGCCTGGGAAAATAAGTATTTCTTTGCCTGGTTCCAAAAAGATGACATCCAAAAGATGACAGCATCAGAACCAGATGAACTTCTGTAGGGAGAGAGTTCCATAAACAAGGGGCTATCATGCCCATCTTTATTTTGGTTTCTTTGCCTATGCTATTTGGTTTTTTTTAATTGATGATTTGCACTCAATGTAGAATGACCATGAAATTAGAGGTTAGGGAAATGTTCTAGGTATATATAGAAATGTCCTACCCCATGGTAATAGAAGCTTTAAGTTCTTTTATCCCAGTTTCTGCCCAGGGAATAAAAAGACCCTTCCTATATCAACAACTGCATTAGTAAGAGTTGTCCTTTTAAATAAGTCTTACTTTAGAAACTGAGAGGAAACTTAGCACTGGAAACTAAAGCATGCTGTAGACTCTAAGCCTTATTTTGATCAAATCTTACCTCTTTTTCTGTCACATATAGGCTTGGCAGCTTGGATAAATATTCTAGTTGTCACCGCAGTCTAATATACATTATTGGTGTGGCATGTTTCCATTATCAAATCCCTTTGAATTCAGTGTTTATAATATAGTAGCCTCAAGACCTGAAGTTTCAGTGTTGCTACATTTCTTCTTACCCTTTAGTGCCACATTATACAGGTGGTTTTGTTGATCATCATGGTATGAAACAGTGCCATGTTCATAGATGCTTGATTGTACTACCTTTTTATCAATCATTTTGTGGAGATCAGTCAAAATCTATTTGATTCTCTAGGTGTGAGGCAACCCTTATTAGGGACGTGGAGGTAGTCATTAAGAAAGTCAATCTGCTCTCCCAATGTTCTAAGCAATGTTATGTGGGTAAAACTTGGGCTCTTTATATCAGGTGCGTAAGAACCTCTTTCGGCCTATGGACCAAATTCCATTTCAGCGAATCGTTTAGAGGCCCCTCTCCACTCCAGTGCTGGGTGGGACTGAAGGCAAAAGGGACAGAGCCAAAATGCCAAAAACAATACCAGCATATTGTAACTTAAAGCTCTTAGTGCCAGCATCTAAGCTTTAGGAAAAGCATTTCAACCTTTTAGAATGGGGAAAAATCTGCACAAAAGCCAGAAAACCACAAAATGATCACTGGTCAGGGGAAAGGGAATGGGGCCAGGGGAAGGTTGTGTGGCCATCTAGACAACCCTGAAGGGCCCAACTGGGTCCCCAGGATTTGGCCTCCAGGCCTGAGGTTCCATACCCCTGCTTTACATAAAGCGTTGAACAATAGTGTTGGTGGCCAGTAAAAGACATTTCAATGTGGTAGGCGGCAGTATTGCAACTGAAACTCTCCCCACGACCTGAGTTTGATCCCAGCGGAAGCTGGGTCCCAGGTAGCCGGCTCAGATTGACTCAGCCTTCCATCCTTCCGAGGTCGTTAAAATGAGTACCCAGCTTGCTGGGGGAAAGGTTGTCACGACTGGGGAAGGCAGTGGCAAACCACTCCGCTATAGTCTGCCACGAAAACGCCAGCGAAAGCGGCGTCTCTCTAGGAGTCAGCAATGACTCGGTGCTTGCACAGGAGGAACCTTTCCTTTCCTTTCCTTTCCTTTCCTTTCCTTTCCTTTCCTTTCCTTTCCTTTCCTTTCCTTTCCTTTCCTTCACATATTACCTCAAAGAACAGTCCCTGTATTTTTATTGGAGATTACCACATTGTTCCTGCATTGTCTGAAGGGTACTCAGGTGTCTGAAAACAGACAGTAAACACACCTTGCAGGAGCTGTGAACTGACTGGTAGTGGCTATGCTGCTTTTTTTTTTTTTAATGGATGTGACTTCCATTCAGACCTTATAGAAAAGATGTGATTGATCCAGAGTGGAAATACGAGCACCTGTTTGCAGCTGTAATATGGAGCAGCCCTACAAGTAGATTTCTGCTGCTAGTATAGCAAATAAAATTATATTTCACTGACTGGAAAATCGAACACAGTTGAGAGTGTCCCATATCATGTTTAACTAGAGCAAACTTAACAGTGTTATTGAAGAGAAAAAGAATTAAATTGCTGGTTCAGTTTCATAGCCAAAAGCAAAGCAATTAAAATAAAAATTTCTTACTGTGTGTAGAGGATGAATAAGGGTGGGAAGAGAAGGCTTTTTGTGAACATTTGTTGGATGGCATGGTGCTTGCTTTTCCTCTTGAGTTGCAAAGCTCTTCTAGTTTAGCTCATTTCAGGTTATGCCTAAGGAATGTAGCTTTGTGATATGAAAAGCAAAATGCCTCTTTTAGTAACTATTATTATAAATCATTGTTGTTTAGGTGAGGAATAGAAATGTAGCTTCCTTTTTTCTTTTTTAAGCTTCAGTGGTGGAGTATTAATTCTGCATGAAGTGGTTATAATTTATCATACCTCTCATTCATTTTCAAAGGTATTTATGTATTAAAAGTCACCATGGAATGAAAAGGCAGTGATTCTTTGAGGATAATAAATACTCTTTGACCTAGTAAAGGTAGAGCAAGCAAACAAGTAAGCAAACTACAGGTTAAATCTTTATATAATGTTTGAGAGAGAGAGAGAGAGAGAGAGAGAGAGAGAGAGAGACCTTCAAAATGCTACCATAAAAGGTTGCTGAGGGCACAGGGATCCTGGATCAATTAGATGGATGACCAGCTACAATTTATCATTTGAAGATTGTATCTGCGTGGATTTCAAAGAGTAAGCTAGTCAATATTGTAAGACGTAGATAGAAGGACAAAAGCAGGGTACAAATATCAGAGATAAAAATAGAACAGTAGAGCGAACGTTGTTAAGATAAATGCTGATAGGGGTACTTCAACATAATTGCTTTGAGTGTAGAAGTGATAGGAAGAAATAATTCCTTTTGAATACAATAATCCATTGTTCATTCTGATCCATTAGTAAAGAACAGAGATGTTAAAGTACCAGATAAATGGGGATATAATTATTTTAATATGTGTTATTGGTGAAGTTTAAGAAGAAAGTTGAACAAAAGACATTTAAAAATTAGATCAGGTTTAGCATCCCTTGAAATCCAGATGAACACTTTTGACATAAAGTAGTGGGCTCTCCCACACTGGAGGCATTCAAGATGAAGCTGGACAGCCACTTGTCAGGGATGCTTTGACAGGGGTTGAACTCGATGGTCTTGTAGGCCCCTTCCAACCCTACTATTCTATGATATGTTTGTTTCAATTTCTGGCACCCATCCCTAAGTTTAGGAGTGAGTAATAGTTTAAAAACACAGCACAAACCCTGCCCGCCCAACACAGAAAAATACCTAAACATTATGCTGTAAATTATTAAAGCTAACACACTCCTGTTGTCCTTGGCTGTCAAAAGCCATCACAAACAAGAAAGAAAGAGTACTTCAGGAAAGTACTAAAAATTGAATTTCAATAAACTTCTACACTGTGGAATTTACATGAAGGGAGCTGGCTGGTAGAGAGAAGGGGGGAAGAGAGAAGAAGTGTTTGCCATTTGTAACATATGTTTCTCTTGGTAACTTGGTATCTTGGAAGAAAATGATATGTTCAGAGGAGTGTTGTGTGTTGGGGCTCTGTCCCCACCTCTGCCTTGTATTCAGTCTTTTGGGCAGGTTGCTTGTCCTTTGTGCCTAGACCCACAGCAGCCATTTTGTGGTGGTGCTCAGGACAGCTTCTCAAATTTCCAAATTTGCCCATGGGCCCAAAAAGACTGCCAGGAGCATAAGACCACATATGTAAGGCAGTTTTCCCCAACCTGGTGCCCTCCAAATGTTTTGGACTTCAACTCCCATCAGCCCCAATGAACATGACCAACGGCCAGGAATGCTGGGAGTTGTAATCCAAAACACCTGGAGGGAACCAGATTGGGGAAGGCTGTGCTGTAAGGTTAATTAAGCTGAAAGGTGATGACTGGCTCAAAGTCATTCTGCAGGCTTCATGGTTCAGCACGAATTTAAATCTAGGCTTCCCAACATTCTGTCAGTTGCCCTTCACAGTTTCCCTAGATAAACTGCATAGCTCCTAAATTATAGAAGCAAAATAAGAGATGAATCAGAATAGGTTAAAACAGCTGGGATTTCAGTTTGGTTACAAACATCAGAGAGACTGTTGTAACATTCCATTCAGAAATAAACAGACTTGAATATTAAAAATCAAAGTGCTTCACACATATTAGGGATGTGCAAAACCTGCCCCTTCATTTCCATGTATTTCTCTTTCTTGCCTCCCACACTCTTGGATATCTATAGAAAGACTGCAGTGTGTCTTGGATAACTTTCCTTTTTCTGAATAATGCCTGCATGTGTGAATGTTGTCTTTTGCACGCTTCCCCTGAAAAAGCAGTTACATAATTTGATGGGCATTGTAATTGATTCCCTTTTATATTTATACCTCATGCTTAAAAGTATTCTCTGGGTTACCAGTATAGGGAATCTACATTTTGAAAGTGTAATATTTCTGGTTGTGCTACAATTTCCATCAATTATGCTGCATCATCTTGAGAACATGCACAATATGAGAAGGGCAGAAGGACAAAGTTGGATGTTCAAGAACATGAACATTTGTTGTCTTGAAGAATGCCAGCTTCAGGCTCAAATAATTGCGCTGTATTGCTTGTTCATGTTCCACAGTAGAATTTGTCTCCACATACCCCAGTCCAGCTCTTGTTGCACATAGTTATGCTTGATGAGTTATACAAATTGTGCCATCAGAATGCACAATTAGAGTAATGCCCAATGATGGACAGATGTCCATTCTTGGATACACATGATGTGCATTCATCCTATTTTTCTGCTGCTGTGCTAAGCTTGTGCAAGTATTTGTGCATCTAGCTGCCAATATCTCCCAACAGAAACTAAACTGGACATAAGGATGGTAGGATAGTTGTCTGCATCAATGGAACAATAATATTCGCATTAGTAATCAGACGTGGTAGACAGGGAATGTTTAACCCAATGAGTGAGATCCTGCCTGAAGGCAAAACTTCCTGTCCCAAAAAACCTAGTCTGAGGTTTTCATATTGTTTACATACCCTGTTCTCTAAATATCATTATCATATATGAATTTTAAGTGTGTATTTTTTAAAAAAATATTTTTAACTGTCAAATGCCTTATTAATATGTTATCAAGTATCCTTGTAAAAAATAAAAGTGGAAAACATTTAAAAATATTTGTAAGGCTACACATGTTTCCCATTAATGCATTTATCATACTTCTGCAGATATTCACTTAGGGTTAAGAAAATCTCATTTCTGTTGAAAACACAAAGAGCATATTTTTTACTTGATATTTAAACATGGCATAATTCCAAGAAATGTTGATTACTTCATTGTATATATCTCCATCTAAGAGTCTTTTTATATATATAAAAGATATCCATACATTAACACTGAATAAGCAAAGACCTGCATCCAGAGATTTAACTCAATCTATAGGCCTCATAGACAGAGCATATGAAATTCAACCTCTTGCTCCCTTCTTCTCCAGGACAAGCTCACAGTTCTTTTACCTTTCTTCCGCTAATCCTTCTGCCAAGAGCTTACAGCCTTTCCTGTTGTGAGAATGGTTGCCTCCTGTCACTCTTATGCCTTGCCCCACTTCTTCTTTCAGTGCACTGCCTTCTCCGCCCCATTTTCTTTAACCACTCTGCCTCTGCGCTTCTGAACTTTAGCTACATCTGATTCTTATTCTTATTTTTTTTTATTTGCAAATACAACAGAAACAAAAGAGAAAGGGGGTAGGACAATGAAAAAAGGAAGATTAGATAAATTATATCCATTTACAGATTGAGTTCCTGCTTACCAGGGAGCCGCCATTGTGGGCGTGTGGGACCAGGGCTGGGAAAGGAAGGGAGCCTATAGGAGCCTGCGCAGCAGCGCGTCCCTGTGGCCTGATAGCACCGAGCTAATTGAAAGGCTGATTGGCTAGGCTGGAGTGTGGCTGTGAGGAGACAAGCTAAATGGGGGGAGCAGCAGGCGGCTCCCACTCTGGTCCCCCGGCACAGAAAACAGCAGAGCCTTGTGTGTCAGCTGGTGCCATTGCCATTGCCAGCTTCCCCACCCACCCACACCTGGTAATAGTAGATCTTGCAGTGGACATAAGTCAGTCGCCTTTTAACGGGGCTGGGAAGGAATTTTACTTGCCTTATAACTGGCAAGACAGGGGGGCAGAGTTTTTGCTTTCCTCATTGCAAGATTAGTCCGTGTGTAAATAAGTTGAACTATTTGTTCCTGTGCTATCTTGGTGGAATTGTATTGTTTATGTTACAACTTTGTGGGATGTGATAGGCATTGGGTTGGATCAGTTTGGGATGGAGAGTGGGATTGGGCTCTCTGGTTCCCTGCAGTGGGATCCCCTTAAGGGATCTGGGTGGGTGTGGCACCAAGACCAGGCCAGCATGGTGGCTGCAAGCATGCCACATCCAGGGTGGAGGGAAAGGGGTTCACATTAGCGGTCTGCACTGTGGTGGGCCTCTGACCCTTCCACCCACCACCAACACTCCTGGCAGGCAGGCCAGGAAGGAAAATCAGACACCAGTTGGGCTGCCCAATGGTGGGATCTATGCCCTATGCCTTTGCCAACCCTATTCAAAAGTTAATAAAGTTGTGGCCAATTTAATAACCCGTTTAAGTTGGTGTCTCTGGTTTGTTCCCTTCATCTGCCGCTAGGGATCTTAGAGAATTCTGCCACGGATCCCAGGGAGGCTGAATTCCAGTGAATTCAGCCCCCTGGAATCTGTGGTGGAACGGAGCAACCTGCCCCACCACCCTGCGAAAACCCCGCGAAATGGAGCTTACCGTGAAACGGAGCCTACCTCCCGTTTTCTCTGTGATAGGCTACGTAAATAGCCTATAAATAGCCTAAATACGTAAATATGACGGCTAAAGTGGGAACGCAAATGGCATCCCCTACGCCATTTGCGTTCCCACTTTAGCTGTGATAGGCTACGTAAATATTTACGTAGCATATCACGGGCTACCATAGGGATGCAAATGGTGTCCCCTACTCAGGACGCCATTTGCATCCGCAGCAGTCTGGCAGTGGCTGGAGGCCTCGCTGTAGGTTGGCCCGGCCGGCGGCTCCGTGGCCTGGCCGCAGAGTGGAGCCAGCCGGGCGGGATTCTGCAGGGAGGAATGGATCGCCTCCCCCCCGTCGAGGATTTTGGGGGGAGGGATGGAGCACCTCCCCCCCACCGCGGATGTACAAAGTGTTTTGTACATGCCTAGTTGACATAGAATCAAGCAAAGCTGGGCCCATTCTACATGGAGGTGTCTCCTCTCTTCGATGCAGTTCAAAAACGCATTTTTCTGAATTCACATTTACTCCTCCTGGGGCACGCATAGCCAATTAATGCAATGAGACTTTGTATAAATCCCACTTTCCTGAGGCAAACGTAATCTTAAAGCACATTAACAAGTTTTTCTTTCTTTCTTTTTTTTACTTCTATTAAGATTATGTGCAGGCGAATGAGTGCAGAGCTTTTTAAAACGCCAAAGCAATTCTCAATTCCCCACCCCCCTCCCATGCTGAGTCAGTGCAATTGAAGACAATGTGATTTACTTTTGAGTAGACATTATATGGGGTTTTCAGCTAGTTGTTCCTCGAGGCAAGGAAATAAAAAGGACAACGGAGAGGCTTGAAAAGACATTCCAAACTTTTTTTTTCCAAAGACAGGGGCAGGGTAAGGCGGCTTGCATTCATTCTTGAGTTCACTGGGAAGGCAAAGAGAAAGAGAGGGGGATTTTCTCCCTATACCTGCTGCTTTTTACAGAGGCTTCTCCACACTGAGCAGAGCTATCTGAGATGTGTGTGTTATTCACAGATTCACACCTCTGCAAGTGTGCATTAGGAAATACTCTTTAAAATATATATAACCTGATCGCAGAGGGTGGACCCGACACGAATGGATAAACTGCTTCTTCTGAGAGAAATTAACCCCTTCCTTTCAGGTCCACCCTTTGCTGATGGCAACTGTCTGTTCCTCCTCACAGTGCCACTCCCCCCAGCCAGTGGTGAAGCTGGTACTGCAAGTTTAGGACACACCGAGTCCAAAACTGCAGGGAAGCCATGGTAAAGGGAACATTTTTCAAAAAACTTGGCAAAAATAAGGTTTTTAATGGCAAGAAAACCCGAGATTGATACAGATTGGGGGTAATATCATATGTCACGCACGTGTGTGAGGTGAACTGGCACCACAATAAATTCCCTGTGTAGATTGGCACCTGAAGTCACAGTCAAATCGTTTGTAAAGCAGAAAACAGCAAAGGATTGGGAGCAGGGAGGGCACAGGCCCTGGGCTTTGAAGCACAGAGTAGGGCCTTGACACCTGACTGCTGCTTTGGCCTGACCCAGAATGTCATATACCTGAAAGGGTCATGGGTGGTGATGCCCAGACATGTTGGTACCTGTACTAGTAAAGGCTGCAAGGCTTGGTAGTTCAAGTGGGTAAACAGGTGCTGCTGGAACTTAAAGGTGGCAGTTTGAGAACCTGCTATGCTGAGACAGTTCAACACTCATTGATTATTGTAATGGCCATTTTTATTTGGTGATACATGATAAGATAAAAGAACCAAATTATCAGATAGTATTAGCATGCTTCCTGCAAGATCCGAGGAGCTGTGCCATTTTGCTACACTGAGTACTGACACTACAGTATTGTCTTTTGATTGCTTTTGTTAACATTTGCTTTCTTTTTATAAGAAAGTCAGGTTGCATTAGTGATAGCTATCAAATGATAAGCTTATCACTTGATAAGGATACTTTCATTGATGTGCTGATAAAACTCTCTGTGGCAGCAGGGCATGATAGCCTTTTAATTCAGCCAGTTATCCTATGATAAGTATGGGTTTAATTTTTTTTTAGTTGACCCTATCACGTTTTAGATGCACAAGGAATATAACCCTATGTGGACAGCTGGTTTCCATTTTTTGTTGACGTAAAGAACAAAATGTGAATAAACTGAAAGTTACGAAAATGCATATTAATAAAGTATCTCAAACCGATCAAAGAATGCTATCATCTACCATGCCAGACTAAGCTATGATGCAGTGATTCTCACTGAAAAGCTTTAGCCCTAGGCCCCATCTACATGGGGCTTTTACTCTGGTTCTGATCTACCCCAAATCGATAGTGTCAGGTGACACACACGCTGCTCTCTGTAGCCAGCCTGGCATTTCTTGCCCTAAATCCGCCCCCCCCAAACACATTTTGTGTTGGATTTTCCTGTCAAAGCTGCTTCAGTGCTGTTCGGGAGTCCATGTGAACTCAGCTGGCTTTGGCATGGGCGTGGGCTGGTGGAAGTGGAAAGTAACATGGGGTGGGGAGAGCAGAGGGGAAACATGTTTACCCAGAAGTAACTCATTGACTTTGGTTCCACTTTGCCAGCCCTGCTGTTTTGAAAATGTGCAGCTACGAAGGAGCACAGCTGAGAAACGCTGGCTCAGTTGCTGCCTCTCACTCAATAGTCATTGGGAGTGGGGGTGGGGAGCTAGCCTTGCTGTTTTAAGCTGTGCAGCTACGAAGGAGCACAGTTGAGAAATGGTGGATGCCTGTTGATTCAAAGCTGCACAGCTAAGAAAGGGTGGTTGTCAGGGCAGATGATTCAGAAGCATTGAGCCCGTGTTTGTTTGGGGGGGTGGGGAAGCTTGTTGATTGGGCAGTTAATATACATCAAAGACAAACTGCTAGTCTCTCTCCACCTTTGCTGGCTCCGCACTCTCTGCTCTCAGCACCTCTTGCACTCCTGCTCATTCTGCATAGTATCCAGGTGGTGGCTGCCTGCTTGCCTGCCTGCCTCATAAATGTGAGTGTGTATGTGGAGTTTGTCATGAACATCTACTTGTAAGCAAGTCCTCCATTGCACTTGGTTCAACATGCGAGGGAGGGGGAGCAAGCCTCTGCTCATCGGCTGCCCCGCACCTATGCAATTGCTGCCATTTGTTTCTACTTGTGGTGGGACTTGCCTACTCCACCTCAACTAATGCGACTTCAGTTCTTGTATACACTGCAAAAGTGGAGGCATACAGCACTGCGTCTACCGTGGAAAGAGCTAATTCGATTCTGTGAAAATGCAGATTTTGCCCAAATCACTCCACAAAGCGTTTCCATTTCGATTGGCCCCTAGTGACTCCTTGTCATTATCACAAACTAGCTTATGCAGATGGAAGTTAGTGATATGTGAAGGATCATTATGCTGTGTCAAGTTTCATTTTAAAGACCATAAGTATACCTTTTTGTAAGAAAAGCAAACTACTTCACAGCCCCAGGGAAATACATAAATCATATATTTTTATCACCTTGATAGACCACCAGAAGACAAGCTCTAATATTTCAGATGCGACAAGCACTCTATACACATGAATCACAATTTGAGTTTCATTATAGCCAAACTCATGTATACCATTCTTTGTGGTTTATAGATAGTACGGTAACATTGTTAAATAGTTTTGTCTTGGGCATCTAATCTTGCACATTTTTTTAAACAGAGAAATTAAGTTAGATCCAATAGTTCTGTTCCTTGACTGGAACATACTTTTAACAAAATTATTTTGCTAAATGAAAGCCTTGGGAAAAGGACATTATTTTGCTGAAGGAGAGAGCATGTGTTGAGTTGACGCTGGAAATTAAAGATTCAGACAGCAAATTGATTCATACCATTGCAAGCCATGCAACCTAAGCCTTAGTTCAATGGGACTTACTTTGTAGTAGGTATATTTAAGATTTTGCAACCAAGCCAAAATGTACATTTTTCACAACATGCACAATAATTAAAGAGTGGGATTCTGCAGAGCAATGGAAGAATTGCTTCTTTGGGTTGGAAACACCAGTCAGTGGCTGAATCTGTCTGCATCTCATTTAGTCCCCACCCTCTTAGGATGGGTGGGAGGAATCTGGACTATTATCACCAACAGCCAACGGCCTGAAAAGTCTGCATATCAACAGAAGGGCTGCTTGTATGGATTGGTGTTTTTACCATCAGCCAGCCTTTGACTCTACCTGTAGATCCATCTACTTCCTGTGGCGGGAAGAGCTTGGAAGCGACAGTTTCTCAGCAGCTACCTGGGGCTAGAAGTGAGTGACCTACACAGCATCATGTATCTCTGATACCTTTGTGTTTGGATTTAATTGATGTGGAGCTATGACTGAAAACTGGGATATGTATAATTAAATAGGAGTACAGCTGTGCCACACAGAAACCTTTTAAAGCAGTAGTTCTAATGCTACCAATAACTAGGAAACTTTCCCTTTTTTACAAGAAAAAAACACAAATCAAATCCTTAGTGAAGGACTCAGCAGTTTTCAGTATGCCCCCCCCCCCTTTGGCATCGTTAATGGCTTTCAAATTTATCGTGGAAGCTTCAGACAAACATGGCACCTTGTCAGGTTAATTCTTAGGTGAACGTCTTACTAGCGCTGACATCTTTCCTTTCTTTCCCATTCGTTTTATGTTTCAGAATTATTATACATGATTGAACAAAACATTTTTAAAGCAATGAAACAAAAGCCTGTTTTTTAAAAAGGCAGCAAGCACATACTTACACCCAAGTGAGTCCCATCTGGCCCTAGAACACCATGGTTTGATGGAGAGGTGGCCTCTTTTCCTCTTCCTTTTTGTCTTTCAGACTTTGACAGTTTTTACACATTTTTCAAGGGGATCATTCAGAAACAGCCAAGACAAGAAGATTTGATAGCTCAAGGTATTTTGACTGGGATGTAGTCATTTGCCTCCAAGTCATCATTTCACATTCAGCCCAGGCTGCTTACTGATCAAAAGTCCCTGTCAGTTGACAGCTGCTTGGTGGCCAGTACAAAGTGATTTTGTTAGTGGCCCTAGCTTCCTCCTTACTGGAGTGATCGCCATAGGATAGAAGTGTTCACGACAGCTGGTATATGTTCACTTCGAACATAACTGCTGGACTTTATCAGCATAAAGGCAAAGCCTTTTTTCTCAATTTCTGGTGGCACATAGTTGGAGAATAAAGACCTAACATAGTTTTGCGGTTCCCATTTTACATATTTAGTCTAATGTGCTTCTTTCAAACTTTCTGGGACAACTGTATTCAATTCAGTATAACTAGTAAGTAATTTGTAATAGGAATGTATTTCTTACACTCACACTTGTATAATTAGGAAACATAACATGAAGATAAATGAGGATATTTAATGCAAACACTGTTTTTATGTACAAGGAAAGTCAAACACGGCTGGAGAATGAACTCATTTCTAAACCAGAAGCCATCTGTAGTATTAAAGACTGCCCTAGGTAAATTCGAAAGGAGGGGTTCTTTAACATCATCACCACCTGTCCAAATCTGCCCCAAGTGTAACTAAAATAAAACAGAAACAGATGGTTCACCTGGCAAAGGTGACTTTTGTCCCTGACCTGGAGATGGGGTGAACAGATCAAAGGAAATTGAGGGAATTGGTCCACCCACAATATGCTTTAAGGTACCTGTGGAAAAGAAACCTTGTGAGAAACTTGTAAAGAATAGAAATGTGCCAGTCGTTGTAACAATGGCTTTCAGCCTTTCATAGTTTCACAAAACTAGGATCATAGTAAGACTCCAACCTACATTAGGCTTCGACAGCTTCTTCATCTTCCTTTACTAATTTTGATGAGTTCATGTGCATTTATTCTGTGTCCACAGCATCAAGTTGATGTGTTGTTTTAATTCTGTTACTGGATTTTAAATCTGCATTGCTGCTAAGTTTTATTTTGTTTTTGCTTTTACTTTTATACTGTATTTTAAACTCTTAAATGTTTATAATGTAAAATATACTGTAGTTCATAGTTTTAATTGTTGTGAACTGCCCAGAGACCTTTGGTTATTGGGCAGTATAGAAATGGAATGAATGAATGAATGAATAAATGTGAAACGGCTATGCCAGAGACAGCTTTCATTTCACCTCAGACATAATACTATTGAATTCATGCAGTCAGAGTTGATAATGCAATGAGAGATGAGCTATGTGTCAGGGCCCAGCTTCAGCACTGCAGTGGGCTTTGTAGGTTATAGCCAGGATTTGATTAGAAGCTGCCTGGAAGGGTTTGGGCCTGTTCAGCCTCTGGAATGTCAGAATCCATGTGAGCTTCTCTCTGTCAGTGTTCTCAGAGCAGAGCCAGGGGGAGTCTCCCCGCTCCCTGGCCACCTGCTGGTCTGGCCTTGGCAGCAGGGAGGCTGGAAGCTGTCTGTGAGAACCTGACAGAGGTGGGGTGGGGTCTGCAGAAGGGTCACCCAGGTTGAAGCGCCAGTGCTGGCGGGCTGAGCAATTTTGCCCTGTTTAGACAGGGGCCTTGCTGAAAGGCTAAAGGCCCTCGTCTGTCAAGGGATCCGGAGGAGGTGTCTTACAGTCACACCTTCCCTTTGAAGCTGATGCAAAAGCAAAGAGTCTTTGCTAGGAATATGTCATCTTCATTGTCTGAAGCCTTCTCTGTTTGGATCTATCATCATCTGGGCTTTTGGAGGCACTCTGCACATGGACTCTCTCTTAATTGGAACTTTGGATTGCTAAAGACTTGCCATGAAAAGTACTGTGGGGCTTTTTATAGACTTCAACTCTTGTTGGCTGTGGATTTTGTGTCTTTGTTTGTCATCAGCTCAGTGTAATGGCAGGCTGGGTTTGATCTACAACTTTTGGACTTTCCTCTGCCTGGATGCATGCATTGTAGAGTTACCAATGCAAAAGCGTTGGCACAGAACTCCTTGTGTGTCTGGGGTTACCTTTCCCTTGATATTGATAGGCCTCGACCATGTAGCCTAGAGTTGTCAACAGAAGATTAAAAGTTGGACTCTCTATAGGTGTGGTTTTGTTTAGGCCTTTCAAAAATTTATCCCTTGATTACCTGAAGGTAGGGGTGTACGAACCCCACCTACCTGGCTCCTCTGGGGGTCCGCGGGCCAGGGGAGGCGATCCAGTCCTCCCCCCACAGAATCCTCTGCGGCTGGTTCCGCTCTGCGGCGAGTCCGTAGAGCCACTGGCTGGGGCCAGCTGTGGCTGGTCTTCGGACGCAAATGGCGTCCGGCCTAGCGGATGCCATTTGCGTCCCTTTGCCTTACCGTGATAGGCTATGTAAAGATTTACGTAGCCTATCTTGGTAAGGCAAAGGGACGCAAATGGCATCCACTACGCTGGACCCCATTTGCGTCCAAAGACCGCCACTGATGGACCCGGCTGGACCCAGACCTGGCAGTGCCAGGTAGGATCCGGCCGGGTTGGACTTCGTGGGGTGGCGGGGTGGGGTGATCCATTCCACCATGGACTCCGGGGGGGGGGAGATTCTAAGAATCCGGCCCCCTCAGAGTCCGTGGCGGAATTCTCCACCATCCCTACCTGATGGAGTCATTCTAGGAATAATTCCCATTCCTTTTCCTGGTTGGAACCCCGTGTATGGATTGCCTGGGTTAGATACACCAGGAATCCTGAGTCCCTTCCCTTGTGTTCAGAACCGTGGAGATGGCAATGGGGAAACCACATTGATGAGGATCTCAGTCACGGTAGTAGTGTTTAGCTTTGCACTGTTCTGGAATTACATAGAGCCTATAGCTACTGACTGTGGGCTATATGATTTCTGAAGGGTGCAACCATTAAGTTTTCACTGTGGTATTTCCTGCAATAAAGAAATCTCACTGATTTGGGTGTCCGGTATCAGCTTGCCTGAGCGTGCGCACTGGGGGGATTGGGAAACTTGACACTATCAAGTAATGTACATAAACATGTGAATCAATCCTAAGTGTTCTCACTTAGGACAGTGCTTCAGTCTATAAAGGACCTGAGCCCTTTCTCTCGTGTCATTTTCAGGAGGAATTATGGTTCATGCTCTAGTGATACTTCTCTAGAGTGGACTATCTTATGTTTTCAGGCTCATCATTTAAGAAAATTTAAATCAAATCAGAGAGCCTCTTTCAGTCCTTCATGTAAGGCAGCAAAACAAATGTCTCTGAGCTCTGACATAAAAGTACGTAATTATCACTTAACTACACAAATAATGTTGGGATTGGTCTTTTGATGCTGCTGAATGTCTGATATTTCTGGAAAGGAGGTTGGGTTTTTCCATAGAAGAAACTGCCCCTATGGTGTTTGCTGTGTTGCAAGAGATATGGCCAGGCTATAGAAGCTTACTGAATCAGAAGTTCAGCTTTCTAAAATGGAGATTTCAAAGGCAAATGGCTGTAAATGAAATCCATTTTACATGTGCTCTTCTAAACTGATCTTTAAGAAAGGGAGTCTCCCCAACAATCATCTGGTGTCTTTGTATTCCTTAGCTGATTAAGATATTTGGAATGAGATGTAGGTCTTATTATATTAATGATAAGAGGATATGCGAACCTCCAATGGGACCATTTGCCATGTTTATCAAAACTCTTGTGGCTGATACTGAAATTATCCTAATCTTTTGTCTGACCTGGAATCTCCAAGTTTGTTTCTTATTTTACTTTAAATGAAATTTATTTGGCAATTCCAAATAAATCTATTATAGGAATGCTGTTATGCACAATGAAACTCACTATGGGCATTTGTATAGTCTGATAAATAATGGTGAACAATAGGTATTTGCTTAAAGGGTATGGGTATCTGGAATGTGAATCACAATCCATTTTCCCAGGCTGAAGATGGAACAGAAGCTATTTAACAGTTTTGTATGAATCCAGTATGTGCACAAAAAGAACTGAAAGAAGAAGCCACTTGGGCAGCTTGGTTAATGAGTTGGTTTGAGTTTTGCCTGGTTCAAATTGTTTTGATAACCCAGTTATATCTGCTTAACCTGCATATATAGCCAGGTGTTGCTAGAGATCACTGGCTGTCTCCATTCTGTTATTCACATTATCACTCACCTTGGCTCAAAATTTGTGCATTGTTTTCGGAAAAGCTGCCACAAGAGATCTAGCAAGCTAGGACAAAATGCACTTGAAGTTTCCCACTGAAACCCTCTATTGCAATGGACAAGGGAGTGTCAACACCCTTTAATATAGTGGCGTGGGACCTTCCAAAACCATTAATGCCTAATTTTCCTCTGTTCCCTACTTTAATTACTCTGTTGGTAATTATTGATTCATTATGGAGAGGCCTCAAGTGTCTTTACAAGAAGTACTTAACCCTTACCTTAATTATTTTTAGGGATGGGATGAAGAGAAGAGAAAAACATCCAAGATTAATAGCAGAATTCAACATACGCAGGATATTTTTGTTGTATATTTATACTTTTCATATTCTGGTATTACTCTGAAGACATGCAACCGTGCACCTGATTGCATTCTCATGGGGTGTTTTTCTTCCCTCAGATATTGATGAGTGTGCTGCTAAGATGCATTATTGTCATGCCAACACAGTGTGTGTTAACCTGCCTGGATCATATCGCTGTGACTGTGTCCCAGGATATATCCGCATTGATGATTTCTCATGTACAGGTAAGCTCTTGATATGACAGCAATCACACTATGATACTTTATTAATAACTGATGGTGTTCAGTTGGAAGGAACTAAATATTTTTCATACTGTATGTCAGGCAAGAGTTTCCTTGAGGAAAAATACAACATGATTGAAAGTAGAAGAAAATGTTGGTCTCATATTGTTTAAGTGCTTCAGTTTTCAAGATTTTACCAGTATTGTGTGCAGTGTTATTGCTGGATTTGTATTAGAGAGCTAGGCCACAAATAAACCAGTGAGATGGAAGTATAGTGAATTTTATAGGTTAATTGTAAATTAATGCTAGTTTAAATTCATAGAAAAGTATACTGTCATATTTTGTCCTCCCTAATCCAGATTATTCTGGATATTGCATATTCCCTGAGTTTCTTGGAGCAGTGTACATTGCAAAACTAAGGTCTGCATGTGCCTTTAATTAGGTAAAAAATAATGGTCTTTTGTGGAAACATTTGTGGAAATGGACGTAGCCTTAAACAGACACTTACGATTTGTATTCAGTGTAAGTTTGTTATATGATCTTCCTGACCTTAGTCTCCTTGAATTTAAAGCTCTGAGAGAAGGGGAAATGTGTTTGTTATATCTATAAAAGACAGAAATTTACAAGAGCACTTTTGAGAGGAGGTGGAGAAAACTTTTCTAGAAATTGGTACCTCATTGCATGATTCTGTTGTATATACACAGTGTGAAATTATTTCTTTTCCTTTGTTAGATGCTAATTCAAGGAGTTGCTGCATACTTGTTCTTACAACGTCATTGTGCTCAAAGAAGCTTCTCCTCCTCACCTTCACAGAACCAATCATCTGTGGGGAAAGGGAGTGCTTGGACTGAGCCCAGTACTTGCAGCTTCTCCCTCCCTCCCCCCCTCCCTCCCCCACCTCACCAAGCCCCCCAAAACATCAGGAGCAGAAAGATTTTTTGTGTGACACAAAAAACCTGGTGTAGGGCTGGGCTGGTGGTTGGGGCACAGCACAGTAGCCTTTATGCACTTGTGATAAAGTTGGTTGGTTCATGCTCCATGCATCTCTAAAGAGAATGCATTTATATGCCATCTGATTATTTATCCACCCATAAAGTAAAACCCACATAAATATTTGTTTGAATGGCCATTAGGAAAACAATTGTGCTTGCTAATTGCTAAGAGTTAATATTGCTTTAATTCTTAAAGAAGAAATGAATAAGGAAGAAATATAGTAGCTTTGGACATCAAAACTGGGTGTTCCTTTCCTTTTCTTTTTTTTAAATAAGTGTCAGCAAATATTCATAATGAGAAGCCTTAGGGAATATGAATGATTTCAGCTAATATCTGCAGGTGGTTTGTTTGAAAATTAGGAAGAAAAAGAATTTGTATGTGTTTCCTTAGAATTTGAGAAAAGTTCCTTCTTACCAGTACATTGATAGGTAACTTCTGGCACATTAGAAGTTACCCCTGCATCTTAGGACCGCATTCTGAACTTTAACGTTTTCCTCCTCTTGTATGGGGTAGTGAAAGGCGGTGGGCAGTGGTTCTGAAATGGAATGGCAGTTTTACAGGGCAACCTCTCTTTTCAGCAGGAAAGATGGTCAAATTGAAGTTAGTATGCTGAATGATTATTTCAGAATGGAAATCTGGAAATCATGTGTTGAGTATATGCAGTCTGTAAGGAAGGTCCTAGAGAATAATCAGGGGTGTGGTGTGGGATTAAAAAAATATTTGATTGTGTGTGACCGGCAAGGTGTGGCTGGGGTGGGGAGAGGATAAAGATTCACAGCAAGGTTCAGAGGCACAGCTTGGATATATTCAATATTAAATTGCAAAAATTTGCTGTATTTTATACCTCACATAAAAGCAGAGCTATAGGTATTTTGAGGAATAATCATCTCTAGATTAATATCTGGAGGAGGGAAATGTTCCTGGCCTACAAAGGACAATATGCCATGTTATCTAGAGATAACATGCATGAGCTTATCTTAGAAATGAATGAATGAATGATGTGACTAAAACTTTTGGGGAAAGTTCTCCTTTTTTATTTGAAAGTAATGCAAATAATTAACTTTCAGCAGACATACAGGTGGTGGTGGTGGTGGTGGTGGTGGTGGTGGTGTGTTTTACCATTTGATATCATGGTGTTTGGGTTTCCATCCTAAAAAATACGGTGTTTATACTGCTTCAAAGCTGGTATCAGCGCTCTAGGATTTCTGACAGGAGTCTTTCCCAGCCCTGCTTGGATATGCCAGGGAACTTGGAACCTTCTGCATGTACATTGATCCTCATTCACCACAATTTAGATAATTTTCCTCTGTATTCTACATATTCCCTGGAAATCTGGTCTTTTACAAAACCTGATGCTAGAAGACTTTCAGGTGCAGACTTTTGCTACTTATTTTTATTCTGACACTGAATATGGAGTATATTTTTATTTTTTTAGGTTTCTATGTAGCCACTACTAATTTTCTATTGCTCATCTCTTTTCAACAAGACAGTGGGTGGGTTCAGAGGTAATGCCTAAACCATGGTTTGTCATTACAAGAAAGAGCTTTCTGCTCAGAAGTTCCTTTATCTTCTTACATACTCTGCTTCAGTTAATTGCCTCCGTTCATGCAAACCATAATGGGTCAGTACATTTCAACTAGCAACCTGTGGTTCATGTTTGCCCTCAAAACCAGGATTGCAAACTAGCTTCAAACTGTGGCTTGGATTCCTGGTTTGGAGAGCAAGTGCAAAGTGTAGTTTGCTGCTTTGGATTAATGCCAAAGTCTGACTTGCATGAAAATAACTCATTGAAATGGAGCATGTGAGGGGACTCAGGGGAGGAGGGAACATGACAACATAAGGCTCAGTCACATAGTGTTCACCACTGCTTTCAGGTAATTTATGAAGATGTTAGATAGCAAAAGTCGCAAAAGTCTCTGGGAGACTTCACACTGTTTACTTAAATCCATTGTGGAAACTTCCTATTTATTCCTACCCTCCGCTTCCCAACAGTTTCCAGTCCATAAGACTATCTTTCCTCTTATGTCTTTGTTGTTAATTTGTCTTAGTAGCCTTTGATTGAGTACCCTTAAATTATATAATGTGTTTAAAGGGACACAACAGTGCCCCTTTAGTTAAGGTGAGTTGCTCAGAAAGGTTCCATTATTATAAGTCTCAAAATTCATATAGTTCTGTGAACTGATAAATGTATGCTCACTTTAGGGATGTTCACACAATAAATTCAATATACTGTACATACAACCTGTGCACATGTATACACAGATTGTTGATTGGTGTATGTGTACAGTTACTCACATGTACCATTCAACTTGGGTACAAACTATACTGTAAATACAATAAGGCTCAGATTCTTCATAAGGCAATATTAGACCAGACAACATGGGGCATGTTTGCTGGTGCCAGACGCTCCATCCTTCCCATCTGGATTTGCGCCTGAAAGGCCAAGGAGAAGTGTGGGTGTATGGAGGGTAAGTTGTAAGCAAGCAGAGTTTGTGACATTGTACAACATCATTACTTATCACAGGGCACATCTGTTAAGTCATCATACTTAGCTTCCAATTTCCTGGCTTTGTAGAAATTCAGTCAACATGAGATAGCCTTAACTCTGGTCTTAAATTGGCAGATTTTTAAAAAAACAAATAATTGAATATTATCCATTCTCTTTCTACTAAATCAGAGCTTCATTTTCCATGTATATATACTACATTTTTTCTATCTAAATCTTTTTTTTTTTACTACTGACTTTTAATTTTGAAGAACTGCATCTGTCTTTAGAGATTAATTTCATAGCTCATCATTCAAGTGTATTTCTGTGTGCTTTTGTGCTATAGAGAATTGCTTCTAACCTTCATTTCCCCATTGCATCTGTTACATGAATTGGCTAGATTGTCTTTGGTGGGCAATAAAGAAATCTCCAGATTCTCATATCTATAAAAGAATGAATTTCATATGGAGAGTAGAACAAGTGTAGACTGACCTGGAACAATTTTAACAAATGGTCTGTGAAAAAATAAACAGTGATTTGCCAAAGGTCTCACTGGAGCAGCAAAGCTTTATGTAATTGCAGTTTTCTGTACAGATGCAATGGTGGACATTAAAGCCTTTCATACTTTTGTGAACTGCCTTTGTATAGTAGAAAAGGAACGTATTCAAGATACATTCTCAGTTTGTCTCCATGTGATGCCCTCATCACATAATAAAACTCTTGGTTTAAAATATGTAAATTTTCTCTAGTTTGGAAAAATCAAAAATTGTCTAATTGAGGCCTTTGTTTTTTGTAACAATGCAGTTGATTACACTTCACCTGAGACTGCAGAGTAACTCAAGATGCAAACAAACAGATGCACATAGTTAGTATGATGAGCTCATTGTGTATCTGAACTCACCCATTTGGGGTCAGACACATTCGTGCTTTATGTTCTTCCCATTTCCAGCAGAAGCCACTGGTACTAGTAGATTAGCCACTACTAATCTGATCTGGCAGTCACAAGCAACTTCCTTTCCCTCCTCCCAAGCTTGCTGTATAGAGTGCTGATCGGCTTGCCCTACTATTACAAAACAACCTTCCTTTCCCACTCCCTCATCTGGCTGTGCACAGTGCTTTTGAGAATCTATAACCACTTCCCTGTCCCCTGCTGGAGTAGTTTTCCAGCAGAATCAAATGTATTAAATATTTTTTTTTTGGAAGAATTGAATAAACATTTAAGAGGATAAACATGCCAGGTTTTCTGGGGGGAAAAAAATACTGAAAAGTCTGCAGCTGGAGTTGGGTCCTTGGAAGCTGCTAAGAGCCCCGAGTTCTTCAAGTTTTTGATTTCTTCCTTCCTTATTCTCCCCTTGCCACACCTTCCTAGTAGGGATGGCAAGCGCTTCCACATAGAAAGGGGCTGCTCAGCTTTGTCAGCCAAACTGCCCCACTCTTCTCAGACCAGCTGAGGCTCCTTGCAGTGCGACTGTGACTTGAGCACTTAGTGCTCAAGTCACAGTCGCACTGCAAGGAGCCTCAACTTTATACACATTATATAATTTATAATATCTTTAAACACATTTATAATTTATAAATTTTAAATTAAAATTTATAATCCCTTTAAACACATTATATAATTTAAGGGTACCCCATCAAAGGCTACTAAGACAAATTAACAACGAAGGCATAAGAGGAAAGATAGTCTTATGGACTGGAAACTGTTGGGAAGTGGAGGGTAGGAATAAATAGGAAGTTTCCACAATGGATTTAAGTAAACAGTGTGAAGTCTTCCGGAGATTGAGAAATCATGATTGAGAAATCATGGAGGACGGGGGAAGTGCCAGATGACTGGGCTAATGTTGTCCCTATCTTCAAAAAGGGTTAAAAGGAGGAACCTGGGAACTACAGACCAGTCAGTCTGACATCAATCCCTGGGAAAATTCTGGAGCAGATGATAAAGCAATCCATCTGGAAGCACCTTGAAAACAATGCAGTGATTACTTGAAGCCAACATGGAATTGTCAAAAACAAGTCCTGCCAGATGAATCTGATCTCATTTTTTGATCAAGTAACCTCCCTTGTGGACCGTGGGAATGCTGTAGACATCATATACCTCGACTTCAGCAAAGCTTTTGACAAAGTGCCCCATGATATCCTGATGAGCAAACTAGCTCAAAGTGGGCTAGATGAAACAACGATCTGGTGGATCCACAGTTGGCTACAGAATCGGACTCAAAGAGTGCTTATCAGTGGGACCTTCTCAAACTGGGGAGAGGTAATGAGTGGGGTACCGCAGGGCTCAGTCCTAGGCCCAGTGCTCTTCAACATTTTTATTAATGACTTGGAGGAGCAGGTGCAGGGAATGCTGATCAAATTTGCAGATGACACAAAATTGGGCAGGATAGCTAACACTTTGGAAGACAGAAACAAAATTCAAAGTGATCTTGATAGACTGGAGCGCTGGGCAGAAAACAACAGAATGACATTTAATAGGGATAAATGCCAAGTTCTGCACCTAGGAAAAAGAAACCAAATGCACAGTTACAAGATGGGGGATACGTGGCTCAACAACCCTACAAGCGAGAAGGATCTTGGAATTGTTGTCGATCACAAGCTGAATATGAGCCATGTGATGTGGCTGCAAAAAAGGCCAATGCTCTTTTGGGCTGCATTAATAGAAGCATAGCTTCCAAATCCAGGGAAGTACTAGTTGCCCTCTACTCAGCACTGGTTAGGCCTCATCTGGAGTACTGTGTCCAGTTCTGGGCACCGCACTTTAAGAAGGATGCAGACAAACTGGAGAGGGTTCAGAGGAGGGCAAGAAAGATGATCAGGGGACTGGAAACAAAGCCCTATGAAGAGAGACGGAAAGAACTGGGCATGTTTAGCCTTGAGAAGAGAAGACTGAGGGGAGACATGATAGCGCTCTTCAAGTACTTGAAAGGTTGTCACAGAGAGGAAGGCCAGGATCTCTTCTTGATCATCCTAGAGTGCAGGACACGGAATAATGGGCTCAAGTTACAGGAAGCCAGATTCCGGCTGAACATCAGGAAAAACGTCCTGACCGTTAGAGCAATATGACAATGGAACCATTGACCTAGGGAGGTGGCTCTCCCACACTGGAGGCATTCAAGATGAGGCTGGACAGCCATCTGTCAGGGATGCTCTGACTTGGATTCCTGCATTGAGCAGGGGGTTGGACTCGATGGCCTTGTAGGCCCCTTCCAACCCTACTATTCTATGATTCTATGAGATCTATATTGTGACTTTTGCTATCTAACATCTTCATAAATGATGTGAAAGCAGTGGTGAATAGATCATCATCAGCTCCTAAGGACCCAACTCCAGCTGCCCCTTAGGTGGAGTGCCATGCTTTTGGCTGAAGCTGCAGCTTACTCCTTTAGTCTTCCCCTCTCCCATAGTTGGGTGGCCAAAGGAGCTCCAGCACCATGGCCAGCCATGGCCATGAGTCCTGGGCAGCTGCAACAGTCAAGCTGCCATTGGATGTCTCAGCTCTTCTCAGCTCCAGCGACTTGGAAGAGGAGGGCTCCATTGCGCCTTCTCTCCAGTCAGTGATTTTGGCACCAAATTCTGAGCGTCATAAAAGAAAGGAGGGGTGAATGGTGATGCTTCATGCGAGGCCTCTGAACGGGTTGGTTTCCCATGAGGTTAAGGAAGTTTTCCTCTCTATAGAGCAGCAGATCTCTCATTTGAGCAAAATCCCTGCTAAGAGACATAAGGGGAAGGAAAGGAAAGCAGGAGCAGGGGTAAACGTAAAAAGTCTCACCTTTCTCCTTCTCCAGGCTTCTCTTCTGATCCTACTTTGTCCTCAAGCATTGTGCAAACTGAACAGTCCCCTCCTAGAAAAAGGTAAAAAGGGGAACATTCTAAGAACACACTCTCTCATAGGCACAACCTAGCTAAATGTAAAGGGAAAGAACCTTCTGTTTTGTCACATATTTCTCCTTCTAGTTCTGAGGTTTCCCACAGCAGTAGTGATCATGAGGAGGGAGAACTTTCAAAGGCACTTATTTCAGTCAGTTCCCCCCGCTCTTTTGGCTAGAATTCAGTGAGGATATTCACACACTAGAATTCAGTGAGGATATTCAAAAACTGCAAGAGACCCTCAGTCAGTCTTCTAAAGGGGCAAAAGTGGTCTTTCCCCAAGGTTCCCCTAAACCCATGGTTGTGCCTTTTCCTAACACCTTCGATGAGATTTAGAAATCTGAATGGGGCACTCCATCCAAGTTTAAGCAAGTCCAGAAGCTAGCTAATAGGCACTACATGGTTCCCCCAAAGTCATGGACCTCCCCAAGTTTCCAGCTGTAGATACCCTAGTTGCAGCGCTATCCTCTACCACAGCTATCCCTGCTGATGGGGAGGTGAGGTCCCAGAGACCCCTGTGATAAATAAGTAGAAATAGCCCTCTGAAAGGATTTCGTGTATGCAACTCTGTCTACACCAGGGCCAACTTTCTCTGGGTGGAGGAGCTAGCTGAATGGGATGCAGTTTCTTAACCCATTAAAGATGGTTTGAAAAAGATTGCTTACTCTGCTGTTTGCTCTGTTGCCCTTATGGCAGATTCTTCCCTTGATGCCATTCAATTCACTGCTCATACCATGGCTGCCAACACTGGCTAAGGTGCTGGGATGTTGATCTGGGCTCTCGGGCCAGGCTAACCAGTTACTCCTTCACTGAGGCCAAGCTGTTTGGACCTCCCTTAGAGGCAGTCCTTCTTGGGCAGAAACCAACACAATTAAATGTAATAGGGATAAATGCCAAGTTCTGCACGTAGGAAAAAGAAACCAAATGCACAGTTACAAAATGGGGGATACGTGGCTCAACCACACTACAAGCGAGAAGGATCTTGGAATTGTTGTAGATCACAAGCTAAATATGAGCCAACAATGTGATGTGGCTGCAAAAAAGGCAAATGCTCTTTTGGGCTGCATTAATAGAGGCATTGCTTCCAAATCCTGTGAAGTAGTAGTTGCTCTCTACTGAGCACTGGTTAAGCCTCATCTTGAGTACTGTGTCCGGTTCTGGGCACCGCACTTTAAGACAGATGCAGACAAGCTGGAGGGGGTTCAGAGGAGGGCAAGAAAGATGATCAGGGGACTGGAAACAAAGCCCTATGAAGAGAGACGGAAAGAACTGGGCATGTTTAGACTTGAGAAGAGAAGTCTGAGGGGAGATATGATAGCACTCTTCAAGTACTTGAATGGTTGTCACAGAGAGGAAGGCCAGGATTTCTTCTCAATCAGCCCAGAATGCAGGACACGGAATAAGGGTTTCAAGTTACAGGAAGCCAGATTCGGACTGAACATCAGGAAAAACTTCCTAACTGTTAGAGCGATACGATAATGGAACAAATTACCTTGGGAGGCAGTGGGCTCTCCCACACTGGAGGCATTCAAGATAAAGCTGGACAGCCATCTGTCAGGGATGTGTTGACTTGGATTCCTGCATTGAGCAGGGGGTTGGACTCAATGGTCTTATAGGCCCCTTCCAACCCTACTATTCTATGATTCTATGAGACATGGGATAAAAAGAAAATGCCCTCATCAACAAAAAAGGATATTAGAAAACCTAAAACCCAGTACTTTCATTCTAACAGTTTCTCCTCTGCAGCCCACCCTTCAAGGTCCTTCAAAGGCAGATGAAATTGTGGGTTGAAATCCCAGGGAGAGTCTGCTTCCCAACCCTATCGTTCCTCCTATTTTTCTTTCTCCTGCTTCAACAAGAGGAACAAGAAGAATGCTTCCACCTGACATTAGGGAGATTGTGGATTAGTGTCTGGTTAGGAGCTGCCTTCTCCATTTCTCCCACCTCTGGACTCACCACTACCACAGCCATGCGGGTAAGAGACACTGTCACCAAGGGAATCACTGCACATTGCCTGAGAGGAGCAGTCTCTTTAGCTGTCTTCCATGGAAATTTTCCCATAGAAAATATTTGCAAATCAGCCGTCTGGGCTTCTGTCCACACTATAAAATTGATCCCCTTTCCTTTGCAGATGCATCCAGTATGAAGATTCTGTAGAATCTTCTGTAGAAGATTCTAGCCTCCTGATCCTGTAAGCCCTCCCTTCTGATACTGCTCTTGTATACCCCAAGGTGAAGGAATTCCCTCCGGGATCCGCAGGAGAAAGTAGAATTTTTCCTTATCATGAATTTCTATTCTCTGGGTCTCCCAGAAGGCATTCAACCCCCCTCTTTCTTCTCAGGGTCAGCACAAGTTCCCTTTTTAGTCTAGGTCTTCTGCCTTCGGCACACATGAGGGTGGTAGGTAGGGAACCCTGGGACTGTTTGTTTTTTCCTTGTTCTGCCAGTTTTTTCACTGTTTATGCATTGCCTTATTAATTGTGGCCCCTTCCCTTCATGGCTGGGCCTTTTTTCTCATTATTGTTAGTTAAAGGAAGGATGCAGTTATTAACAGCATGGGGTAGAGGGGTAGCCTTGCTCTTCCAGTCCAGTCTGGGAGGACGGGGTGGCCCCTCCCCCTAGAGAAGCAGCTTGAAGATTGGGCAGTGCCTATCTCAGCCAGAGGGAGGTGCCATCCTGAAGTGAAGGAATGCCCTCCAGGAGACCCAGAGAGTAAAAATTCATGGTAAGGAAAACGTCTACTTCTTCTTACTGGGATTACTGTGAAATAGGTTTCTGTTTTTGCTGAAAACTGTGGGTTCAGAGGAGCTGTTGAGAGTGTTTGGGGCTCAGACCCCACCTCTGCCTTGTACTCAGTCTTGTCCTTTGCCACACTCCCATTGCAGCTATTCTGTGGTGGTGCCCAGGACAGTTTCTCAAATCACCAAATGTTGTTGAAAAATTGCACTGCTGTTCTGCTCCATCCTCACTGGTTTGTGGTTTGAAAAAAGATGTAAGCAGCAGCAGAAAAATTGCTCGTGACATCGTCTGGACCCTCTGTAAGATTATGTGAATTATGTGTGGTGATTGTACAATAAAAGCCTTGTCTGCCAGCCTTCTGTGTGTGCGTGTGTGTGTGTGCACGCGCGCGTTACATGAATATGTTCCAAACTCTACACATCAACACTGCACACTGTGAAAAGAAATTCTTCAAGGAAGTTATTAGCATTCTTCTACTCATAAAAAAAGAGAACAGGTAAGGCCCTATGTGCATGGGTCTCCATTTGTATTTCTGATTCCTTATCTTCATATAAGAGGCATTGCAATTCAGGACCATGATACATAGTTGGGAACTGTGTCCTTTGATAGCTGTAAAAAAATAGCACAGTTCTGAACAAATGGTCAATCAGTTTTGGTTTACTCTGTATTATTTCTTAACATTTACAGAAGCAATGTCTCAATACACAAATTATATATTGCTTTCAAAAAGAAAATTCTTAGACATTGTGTCTGTAGTAGTTTATGTACCAGCTAGATAGTCTATTTCATTCTGCAAAATAGAGATTTACCATGGGAATCAGGGAATGTAGTCTTTAAGGAACAGCCCCTGCAGTTCAAATGGGATTTTAGGACACCATGCATGTTGTTGTTATGATTGATAGTGCATGTAGCTAATTGAATCTAATGGTTTTGTTTCTTGCTGTATTTGATTTGGCATTCACATAATTTTTTCCTGTTGCTTACTGCAGACAGATAACTATACATACTGTACTGCATGCTGCTACCAATAAATAACAAAATTAAAAGTATAGTGTAGAAATGTAGCATGCATGGGTACATTCTGATCCAAATGAAGATGCATACCATGATCCAAGCAGAGGCATACAGGTACAAAATGCACCTTCCACATATATATCCCTATCTGGATGATGAACCATGCCTGTTTTCTCGACTGATCCAGTAACATCAGGTAGTTGTCAATTAGTGCCTATCAGCTACATTCAGAGGGGATGGAGATAACAGACTAGATTTAGTACCCTCCCTCTCTGGAACTGCCAATCAGTGCTGTTGGCTGATTAACTGGCCATTGTTCTGTATTGGCTGTCACAGCTGGTCATCATGTTGGAGTCTTGGGGAGCATGTTTTGTTAATGTGTTCATTAAGGGATGCTTTCCTTCTGGGAATGATGTGATCCCTGATCTTTAGATTAGCCACACTGATTTTAGTCATATTGGGAATTATAATGTGGATAAGTCTCAAGCCCTCTGGAAAAATCTGTCCTTTTCCCTTCTGCTTTCTCTGCCTCAGACTTAATCCTACCTTGACCAAATTCCTATCACTTAACTTTCTGTTCAGCGGCAGAATTGCCATTCAAAACACCAAAATAACTATGCATAATAACTATGTGTGGTTACTCCATCACTAAGTAATCAAAACCTAGGAATGTGTCAATCACCAGAACTCGAGATTGTTGAGATTTTTCAAATTCTACCTTGAAGCTCATGTCCATATCAGATTGTGAGCTTTGGGTTTTTTTTAATGAAAATTTGTATGTATTTTCATGCTCATTTCACCAAATGTATGTATCAGTTATGCACATTTTTGAAATGTGTACCATTTTTTCCCATTGATTAAAGCATGTTTGCATGCATTTTTTAAAAAAGTATGCATTTTTCCATGCACAGTTTTTGAATGTACACATTTTTAGAACGCTTTGTTGTTGTTGTTGTTCCACAAAGTGCATCACAAGCTCGGAAATGTACCAACTTTGACATCAGATTGCGTTTGGGTCCATATTCTGGTTTGGGAGGTGCAAATTGAGTAAATTCTGATAAAAAATAAACTGAAGTGAATTTCTCATACATCCCTACCTAAACCATTTCCCTCCCCTGTCAATCTAGAATTCAATGGCTTTAATTCAGGGTGACTTATAGGCAGGTTTAAGCACTGGACATTTCTGGTGACCAGCTGTCCTTCCCTTTCTACTTTTCAAAATGAAAAGCAATGTCAACAACTTTTATTATTTTTATTTATTTGTTTGTTTGTTGTATTTGTACCCTGCCTTTCTACCAAGAAAATGGCACTCAAGTTGGCTTACAATCATAGGAACTATTTTTTTTAAAAAATAAAAACGGTATTAAAACAATAATAAAACAAATATATTAAAAACATAATTAAAAACACAACAATAGCAGAATAGAAATGCCATCCAACCCAACATACCAGCTTACTTGCAAAAAGCTGTTCGAATAAAAATGTTCCTGCCTGTTCCTGGCAGAAGGACAACAGAGAAGGAACCAACTTAGGCCTCCCTCTTCAGGAAGTTCCACAGCCTGGGAGCTTCCACCAAGAAGGCCCTCTCTTGCATCACCACTACATGTGTCTCTGAAGGCAGAGGTACCAAAAGAAGCCTTTGCTAAAGATCTTAAGCCAAAGCAGGCTTGAAGGCAGTGTTTCAGCTGATCTGGTCCCAAGCCATATTACATTCATGTGCCTTGGATTGGTGGTATGTAATTTGTATCGTATTTTGTATTTGTATTGTAGCGGTGGCTTAGTGGTTAAGACGCTGAACTGCAGACTGGAAGGTCGGCAGGACAGCAGTTCGAGACCCGAGTGCTGCGTGACAGAGTGAGCTCCCGTCTTCAGTCCCAGCTCCTGCCAACCTAGCAGTTCGAAAGCAAGAAATTGCAAGTAGATAAATAGGTACCGCTTCAGCGGGAAAGGTAACAGCGTTCCATGCACCTGGGTGTTCAGTCATGCCGGCCACATGACCACGGAAGCGTCTTCGGACAGCGCTGGCTCTTCGGCTTAGAAACGGGGATGAGCACCGCACCCTAGAGTCGGACACGACTGGTTGGGGACACCGTTACCTTTACTTTTTAATTTGTATCTCTTGTTCTTAGAGGCCAAAGTTTGGCAAAAAGAGTGCCTGAAAAGCAATCTGTACTGCAACCGATACAATGCATTGGCCCATTATTTATGTATTTATTCATTAGCATTAATAGACTACCTTATCTGCTAAAAAGCCATAAAGATTATGTATAACAATTTTAAACAGTAAAACTATAAAACAATATCAACAACAACATTAAAATGGTTAAAACATCAAACTACACATTTGAAAAGGATAATTGAAAAGATTAGTCTTTACACCCTTATGGACGGAGCAATCCTATGGCCTCTAGACATATCTGAGGGGCCACAGGATAGTGGGGATTCCCCCCCCTCTGAAGTTGGAGACAGCACTCTGACCTCAGAAGATCTGCCTTCCCTCCCCGCACATCTGGCTGGTTGGAAAATGAACCTCGGAGAGGGGGGAAAGGGTGGGAGTGGAGGAGACTGAACAGGACAAGATATGAGCTATCCTGAGCCTCTTCCAGCCTCCTTCTCTGAAGCGCCATCACTAGATGGGCAAAACACCCCATATACAGAAAAACCCAGCAACCGGAGGCCAGGGGGCAAACATCACCTCTGCTGCTTTAGCCTGGCAGAGCACTGGACACATGGAAGCCTCCAAGTTCAGAGGCTTTTGTCTCATGAGGGCACAACCCATAGGATTGTGCCTTAAAAGCCGGGTGGGGGGGTATTCATAGTTCTTGAGGAAGCACATTCCATAGTTTGAGAGCAATACAGGAGAAAGCCCTTTCATGCTGACAAATGTGCCCCTGCAGGTAATGGCTCCTTCAAAGGGCCCTCTCCTGCAGATCTTAATACCCAGACAGGTTCATAGCAAGACAGGCAGACCCTTAGATAGCCAGGTCCTAAGCTGTTTGGGGTTATAAGGTTAAAATTACCACCTTGAATTGCACCAGGAAAGCAACTGGCAACCTGTGGAGGTGTTTCAGGACAGTTGCAATATGGTCCTGATGCTGTGCACTGGTTAGCAGCCTAGCTGCTGCATTTTGCAGCAGTTGAAGCTTCTGGACACTCTTCAGGGGTAACCCCATATTGATCTCTGCTGACCTGCCCCATTCTGGAAATGAGCACTGCTACTCATTTCTGTGCTAATTCTAGGAACTGAGAGTTCCTGTTGTGCTAGTGGTCCATTCTAGTAGTCCAACAGAACTAGCGGAGGTGCAGTGGCAATAGAGGATACGTCTTGAAAACTAAGAAATGTTCCCAGAAAATGTAGAAATGGTTGGAGTTGGTAAAATGAATGGAAACCCCACAAAAAGATAAGCAACTGTGAAGGTGTTTGATTTGGTGATTAAATATATGGCAGGAAAATTAGGAGTAGAAGATATTGGAAGTGGATTTATGATGATGTAATAATGAAAACAAACTGGAGGAGAAACAAACTTTTACCTTTTGATATAATTTAAAGTATTGGGGGAAATCACTTCTATTCATACTTAACATATAATATAGGAGTTTTCAATTGTGACAAAGAAACAAAAATATGTGAATGAGGGGGAACGTGCTGCTTCTGTCTACTCCCTCCTTCCGTGCCCATATGCTAGTCATGCAGTTTTTGGATGCTCTGTTCTTTGCCCTCTGTGCATGGAGGCTCTGTGCTGGGCATCTAGAGAGCAAGGTACTGGCCCATATATATGGAAATAACCTGAAGCAAGTGCATTAAAAATATAAGAAATTGGAATCCTGTACCACAAGTGGTGTATATATGGTAGCAAGGACTTGCAGGTTGTAGTCTCCCCCTCCCCCGAAAGTATCTTTTAAAACTTTTTACAAATGGAAGTGGATCGCTATAATAAATTTCATTTTGTGCATGTGTGCGTGGGTTGAATATTTCATGGAAGGTGTATTGACTGAGGCAATGCTAATTTTTTTTTAATCGTTATTGACTTTTGAGTATCAATTACTGTACTATTGATCCAAGAATACTGATACAGAACTGAACTGGAGTTCACTGACCCAAGAATGGGCAGGTGGTGTTTGCTTGATATCCTGTAATCATGTGTTTTTCTTAGTGTTGTACTGAATGTTCATGTTGTTTGATTTTCGATGTGAAAGTTGTTATTGTAAGGCTGAAACTCCCGGCAAAAGACAAAGCCCGTTGTGGAAAATGTGGTTCATGATGAACAATGGTGGTTCCTAATTTGATGCTTGGTCAGACTCTCTCTCCCTCCCCCCCTCCCCCCGCCATACACACAATACTATTACCATTGTGGTCCAGGCTTTTCCAGCATTAGACTTTGTTATCACAGTAGCACTCAAGAGGAATGATTTTTTTAAAGGTGTGCAAAGGTATTACCTTTTTTTTTTAACTTCAGAGAACCATAGAGCACATGCAAATTTGCAAGTGTAAGTTTGTTTGAGAGAAACAGAGAAAACTAGAAGTTGAACTTGAACCCAAGTTTTCTCCTTCCTTCCTATTGTGGAAAGCAGATGGAGGGACCCATTTCAGGTATAATTTGGTAAGTGTTTAAAGTTTTTCCACATTTCTCCTACTGTTTGCGTAGGTTTGTTCTTTCCCCACATGTTCCCAGGTAGACACCCCCCCCCCCCCGCCCCTGATGCTTCTGCTTTTTGCAGCTACTGTGCTGGGTAGGAGTAGGCATATTTTAAACTTTAAAAAAACCCTAATTTTCCTGTTCTTGTTCCTTTTGCCATTTACCTGATGCTTTATGTTCTCACATGTTCTTCTGTATTTTCATTTGGTGTTTTGCCATTTACTTGCCATTATTCATCCTGGCATATGCTAACCAGGTAGAGGCATTTTGAAGGGAGTGGAGACTGTACTTCCTGTTGTTTGCACCATTTTGCCATTATCCTTGTGCCTAATTTGTACTGCTCTTCTTGCCCTTCATGTCTTACTGGCTGCATCACAGGATGAAACATAGAAACAGCAGAAGACTCAGCAGCTTCCAACAGAACTTTGGTGCAAATTGAATTTCTCTGCCAACAGCTGAGTGGGTTTGATGCCCTACATTCTCATGAACCATCTGAGGACCCACCAGATGTGTCTTCCCAGGTCCAATGTCGAATCAAGGAATAGGCAGTGGATGCCCAGCAGCAGAAGCAGAACATCAGGAAGCAGCTGTTTCCATAGTGAGGGATGTAGAGATCTCATCTTAACTGGTGGGGCTTCCTCTGGGCCCTGGTACTGTTATGAACACTTTTGGACAACATGGGGAATCAGCCACTTCCTCCTGACTCCAGTAACCTCACTATTTTCATAGCATTGCCTATCTCATCTGAAAAATTAACTGATGGCACATATTGGGAATCATCAGCTATTCCTATTAACCAGCATAACAGGACAACTGACATATAAAGATCTGTACTTACCTTGGTTGCCTGTATAAAGACCTGTTCTCTTCCTGTAGTAGCTGTCTTATTCCCCACTGCAGCAGCTAACTCCTGAAGGGGTAATGGAGAGGGAGAAGTCTTGGCTTCCCCCAAATCCCATGGCCACTGTGTTCACCTGGCAACTAGTCCAGACATACGTTCCTTTTTGCATGTCAAAAATGAGGGGTTCATGGGATTACTTGAGCCTGAAGTTCCGAAATGAAAAGCTCCACCTGATAATGTTTTTGAAGAAAAGTTGTGCCAGAGCTTGGGTTAGTTTTTGGCTGATCAAATTCACAGAGCCCTAAAACTTAGCATGCGCACCTCAGTGCATTTCACCACCAGTAAGTGGACAATCTCCCAACACTGGGTCATATGGTAGTAACTGCATGTTGGATTGCAGACCACTGAGCATGAGGGCAGCAGCTTCTCTGTCTGACTTTAAAGAAACTCATAAGTCGGAACACCTAAAAGAATGGGATTGTGGAAAAGTGGTTAACACTTCTTGTAGGGGGTGTGGTGTATGGAAGCGGATGATGGAACCAAGATGATGAAAGCTGTAAAAAAAATTGGGGCTTGATCATGCTACGTGTAGGGGACTGCTGTCTACCCTGCAAGCCTGCCCAAAGGTTGTTCTCATCATCATTAAATGGGTGGTGACCAGAGAGGGTCCCTTTTCAGTTGTGAAATTCTGAGCAGTATCCAACAATGTCATTCCGCAAGCTCAAATAGCATTAGTGGAGCTCCACTGAATCTTTTTGTTATGCAAGCAGTTGTGCATTACATTTGTATGAGCAAGTGTGCAAGTATAATGCACAACCAGTTGCACAACCATGTTTGTGCAAACCTATCTTTTAATTGGATTCTCCTCTTGCGCAAAGTTCAGAGCCTAGTTTCTGCTGGTGCATTGTCATTTGTGCTAGCAGAAAGACACAGTTGGATACTGCCCACCCTCCCTCCCCAGAGTGGCTTGCCTGATGCCAGTTGTGATGTCATTCTGGCGCCAGGCAAATACGTATTTATTGGCTCAGGCATCCCAGCATGTAGTATGAGCTAGATGAGGTGTTAACCATTCTGTTTAACAAGGTGTTCTCTGCTGAACACCTTGTTAAACAGAATGAATTTTTATACTGCACTTTGGTTATCCTTTTTGTTGTAAAACTGATTTTTATATTGACCTTAAATTCTGTATACCATTCTGATATTCTTTTCTGAAGGCCAACCTAAAAATTGTTTAAGTAAATAAATAAAAAGTTTGGCACACCGTATTAGCCTGGTGGTCAAATCTTTTCCACATGAAAAGGTCACAGTTGTCCATTTCCATAGGCTTATAAAAGTGCTTAGAATTCATAGGCTTGAAATTTGGGGGCAAACCACAACAGAGGCTGGTTCAGCCTCTGTCACGGTTTGCTGCCAACATTTTTGCCACTGCTTCATCTGCAATTCCTATTACAAAATAGTGGTCCGTTTGCTTTATAGATCATTATTTTGTAATAGAATTTAGGTGTTGGGCCCTCAATCTGGATCAGGCCCATGGCTACATCATTAAAGTAATGTCTGTTTTGACCTAAAAGAGTAATCTTAAGTGAGCGGGGGAATAAAATGGCAGATGCCCTGGCACTTCCAAAGCTCTGCCAGCTGGCGCCGGTGCAAATGGGGAAAGGAGCAGACTTACTCTCCCCCCACCCTGGCAGTTCTTAAAAATTTCCCTCCCGTTGGTTTCAATAGGAGGGAACATGGCTGCTGTAGGCAAGGGGCCAAATCCTGGGGGCCTTACAAGGGAATGGCTTTGGATCTAGAGCAGGGGTGGGGAACACATGGGCTGCATGCAGCCCCCACTGCCCCCTGGAGCACCCCCCTGCTGACTTCTGCTGCCAGTACACCACCAAAATTTGCAGCAGCAAAAACATTGGCAGCAAGCCATTATGGAGTGTGGAAAGGGTCAAATTCAGCTTGAGAGCAAGCCAAATTTGATCCTTTTACTGCTCCATAGTGGTTTGCCATTGAAATTCAGCAGCAAACCACCAATGTTTTTGTCGCCACAAAATATCTGTTATCTATTTGGCCAATTTCCAGTGAGAAGTTTGCACTAAGTAGCCAAGAAAGAAAACAATCTATGGTGGTTGAAAGGACATTATTCGTTTACTTAGGCAATGGCAAAACAGTTCTTGATTGTGCCATACGTAAAAAGACCACGCGCAATCACTATCTGGGTGAGAAGCAGTGGCAGTTCCTCACTGTTGCTGCTTTTGCACTCTGGCTGCTAATGCCTGCTGCAAGAGGGAAGGCAACCAACACTGCCTCCAAGAAAGGAGGTTAGCAGTTCCTGGGCAATTGCAGATGCATGACTCTCCAGTTCTCACATTGTGTCTTCACCTGTGTGCTTCTGCTGCTGTCTCCATTTTCAGGACACAACTGAACCCAGCCAGAAAGCTCCAGTGACCACTGTGCAAACACAGCATAGAGCAAGGTGATGTTAGCAGAGCAGGAAGGTTTGGATGTCAGGTGGTTGGTGGGGTAATTAATGGAAAAGGCAGGTAATTTCAGACTTGGGGGGCCCTCCTGAAACCCCAGGCCTTGGCAAATGCCTCATAATGCCTCCAACTCCAGGCCTGTTAACAATAGTTATCCTAAAATACAAATTTAAGATGCTATCTGGAGTTTATGATGCAGAGGACAAAGATGGCTTGATGGCTGGCTGCGGATTGCCCTCAGAAACCACAAACTAAAAACAGTCTGTTGTACAGAAAGCAAGTGCTTTTGATTAATACAGAATACACAAACTACTGAATGCCGATATGGGTGCCACACCTGGAGAAATAAAGTAGCATGCAAAGAGCTGCCAGGGCATCATTACTTCCATCACAGACAGAGCACGGTGTCAAAAAAATCGGTATCAGTTTGCAGCACTATCACTAGGGCAACAGCAGTGTCAGGCATTTTAGACTCTGAGTCAGAGAGAGATGAAGAAGGTGGTAGACCATGTATTGCTGCAAGGGAAGTGGCTAATCTGGAACTGCAGGGCTCAAGATGCAGGGGCATGTTTTAAAAAGGACACTGACATATCAGTACCATTTAGATAGCTAATAATGAAATGGTTGTTGTTGTTCAGTCGTTCAGTCGTGTCCGACTCTTCGTGACCCCATGGACCATAGCACGCCAGGCCTTCCTGTCCTGCGCTCTCTCCCGGAGCGTGCTCAAGTTCATATTCATTGCATCCGTGATGCTATCTAGCCATCTCATCCTCTGCCGTCCCCTTCTCCTTTGGTACCCCTCCACAGGTTGCCATTTTCATACGGCTTGCCCACCCTCTGTTGTGAACAAGTGTTTAGCACAACTGGTACAGTTGTTAACAAAAAAGGAGCTGCTTTTCACAGCTAACGTAGAAATGTTCTCCTTCATATGAAGAATCAGGAGAAGGATCCTGGTTCAGCAGCTGCAAATGCAAGAATTGCCTTCTCTGTTGCTATTGATGAGGAGCTCCCGAAGGGAGCTCAGAAGTTCATGATTCTGAAAAAAGAATATGAGGACTAGGGATCATTGGGAATATTCTTCGGTCTGCATTTGGTCCAAACCAAGTTGTTGCGTGGATGCAAACAGAGTTATCTATCTATTTTCCAAATTTTGTGATACAGTTTTTGACTTTAAAAACATAGCAAAATCTGTGTTTTACAATAAAATTCATAAGACAAATGTGTATTTTATGGTAAAATGCATATAAAGACATGTATTTTACAGTAAAATATGTACACATTCTTGCACAATTTTTTATTTAAACACACTGCTGATTAATTCAGAAATAAGACAGAACAGACTTATGAATGAATACATGCAAAACTGACATGGATAGAAAATAGAATGATTCGTCCATCTCTAATCACGCCATGTGGACAAGCACCAGACAAGGTATTTACTCTACAATGTTAACTTCTTTGTTTTACAAAAGGAATTTGCAGTAAAAGAATTTGTATCATAAATTACATTAATTGGTTTCTTTCTCTACCCAAAATTAGCATTAAAATAATTGCAACATAAATTATGTATTATTATGTTATTACTATTATCTGTCTGTTTGGGGGAAAGTTTCTCCTAATAGGTGCCTTATAAATATTCTAAATAAATCAATAAATATATTTTATTAGCATTTACCTAGCTATAAAATTACAATTCTATAATGTCTCCGAGTATTTGCACACCGTGTGTGTGTGTGTGTGTGTGTGTGAGAGAGAGAGAGAGAGAGAGAGAGAGCATGTGCATGTATGGATAGATTTCTTACGAAAATATTACAGGTTATATCCAATGTTCGTCCTACTTAGAGTAGAACCATTGAAATTGAGTTAGATATTGGTTACAACTCTTCATATTTTTGCACTGCAAACTACGTCATAACTTTCATAAAACAGAAAAATAAAAACATGATGTATAAATTGTTCAGAAAACAGCTTTTTAATAATAAACATATCTATTCTAAAAGAAAAACGTGTTTAAAAATCATGTCACACATTTTAAAGTTAACTAGTTCCTTTTTTTTCTCTTCACAGGAATGATGGCAACTATCATTTGTGCTGCCTTTGTGAAATTTTCGTTTGGAAAAAATGAGTACAACTGTTATCTATATGTGTATAATAATAAATTAGTAATTTGACATTCAGTATAGATGGATGTGAGTCATAACTTAAATTTGCTCTAAGTAAAAGTTGTTGAAAGTTAATTTAGTTTTGATCAAAGTTAAGTTAAAGAATAAAGTCACAAGTTAAGTTCTACTGACTACATGTTCACAGTGAAATTCAAGAGCTCAAAGATACAAATAGAACTACTCATGATATTGGGAGTGTCCAGGATCTAGAGGGAATTACCTTGCACCAGGTTTTCATTCATTTGAGTAAGCAGTTGCTCAAAAGTGGCTAGTGTGGGGTAACCTCCCCCTACCCTTTGCTTTCAGGCCTGCATCATCCATTTTTGGAGCTAGGAAAGACAACCAGGCCAATCCGGTCTTGGAGAAGACGAAGCAAGCAGAATTGATGGGACTGCTCAAGATAGGCTGTGCCTGTCTTAATTCTGCTTGAAGTTATTCAGACTCCTATGCTTTACTCCATTCCTACAGAGCTTCCTGTACTTTTTCAGGCCCTGTGTTCTAGCCTGCATTCTAGGACTCTGCCATGGATCAGATCATGAGCAGGGGTCAGGTTAGGTCAGGTTTCTCCGGGAAACAAGACAGAAAAATATCAGCACCACAGAAAGCTCCATGTGGGGCTAGAAGCCAGACAGGGCTGTCTGCTCCAACAAGAAGCAGAGCAAAACTGCTTGGACACACCTCCATACTGCCTGAGGCTTTGTCTCTTAAAGCGGCATGGCCTGTTTGAGCAATCTCAGGCTACGATGACACGGGAGTGGCTGTGGTAAGCTAGTTTCCTCATGGCCTGAGAATTTTGGAATCATAATGCTCACCTCGTATTTGAGCTGAACATTACAATCTCCTGAGTCTTGATGACGTTACTACAAATAAGACTTTAAAACCAAGTATTTCTAAAACTTGAGTATATGATAACTATGAATCATGTCTGATGAAACTCTGATTTCTAGTCTTTTACGAGCCCTTTTCAAATGCATTTGTTCACATGTTCGGTGAATGCATGAGTGGGGCTGCACTGGCCAGCTGAACCCCTGACATTCATGAGTTCAGCATATGAAAGGCATCCCGATGCATATACAGCAATCTGCACATAAGGGCATACATGCAAAATAAAGTGAGCTGCTGCCAAATGAAGTGACATAGGTGGCTACTAAGAAGAGGGACTTTTCTGTTGTGGCATCTCGATTGTGGAATGAGCTATCCAGAGAGGCTCGCCTGGCACCTACGTTGTGGCCTTTTCAGCACCAGTTGAAGACCTTATTTTACCAAGCATTTTAGTCTTTTGTAAATCTCTTACTGTATTTTACAACTTTGCACTGCTGCTAGATTTTATTTTTATTTTATACTATAGTTTTAAACTTTTTATATTACATCTTACCATGTTGTATTTTACGGTTTCAGTTCCTGAACCACCAAAACAACTTCAGCTATTGGGCAGTGTAGAAATGTAATAAATAAATAAATAAATAACTCCAGAAATCCAATCACACAGAAGCCCTTACAACCATACAGCTGTACATAGAATCTCCTTTCACACGTTCATATGGGCCTGTTCAAGCATTCAATGAATATGTGAGCAATCGCATCTGAAAAGGACTACCGTCTGTCTTAATGATGTATAATGCTCTACAAAAGGCTATATTTGGCAAAGCCCACATTATTTTTCTGATTCCTGGTGTTCTATCCACTTGCTTGCTAGTGCTGTGATTTAGCAAAGTACAATTTCTTTATACTACTATGAAACTAACTCCCTACACTACCTGCCTGTGCCAGATACTAGAGTATTTATTGCTCTAATATTAATGTGGATAAGGTTGGTTTGTAGTTTAGGCACATGTATTATTCTAATTAGAGAGGGGTCCCAAAGTAAAATGTTTGAAAATGCAAACTCACTAACAGACGTGCTTGCTTAGGGCCCAACTGACCGCTTTAGGCAAGAAACAGAGAAGGAGAGGGATTTTGCCATGCAGTAGGTAGCCTTTCTATAGTTTTAGAACATTAGACTTTAATGCCTCTCAGCACTGCTTGAGGATATAAGCTAATCACTAAGTACACATAGCTGGGAAGAAACTTTCTCTGTAGGCATATTATTGTTCCTAATAATTCCATTTTTTTCATTAATTCACTTTCCCAAACTCCTTCACAGAATGGAATAGCTCCTAGTTCATGACACATGGCTAGTTTTACCTCTGTCTTGGAAGATACACGCCTGGCCATCTTGCCAGCTGAAAGCTTTCATGTAGTTTTTTTGTAGGGATGTCAGAGAATTCCACGATGGATCTCGGTGAGGCCGAATGCCAGTGCATTCGGCCCCCCGAAATCTGTTGCAGAACGAAGCCCCTACCCCCCAACCCACGAAAGGCGGGCGGGACGAAGTCCCCGCTGCCCCCACCCAACGAAAGGCGCGCGAAATGGAGCACTTACCTGCTCCCGTCCGGGCTGCTTTGCGAATGGCGGCCGTCCTGCGGAGGCCATTCGCTTCGTCTTCATAGCCATGATAGGCTACGTAAGTATTTACATAGCCTATTATGGCCTCTGCAGGGATGCAAATGGCCCGGGAGGGAGGACCGGATTGCCTCCCCCCCATCGAGGATTCCGGGGGGAGGGACGGAGCGCCTCCCCCCCACCGCGGATTGCCCGGCGCAGAGCCAGGTAGGTGTTTCTTACATCCCTAGTTTTTTGTCTTAAGGTGAACAATGTTATTATCCCATCTACAGGTTGAGTGCTGCACTTGAAATACTGAGATATACAGGGTGCATAAAAAAAAAAGGTGGGATCTGAAGTGCCACACAGTGCAACCCACATGGCCCTCAAATCTTCCTCCCCAAGGCCAGGAATCCTATAGAGAAGCATCTGATAAGAACCAAGAAGCTGTCACTGGAATTTAATGTTGTTCATGCTCTGTTAGCAATACAGAAGTCCTTTGAGTGTGGTGATGGCCTCTCTATTTTCCAGACAGAGGAAAGGATCCAATGCAGGGCTGGATTAAGACATGCTGAGGCCCTAAGCCATGTCAAGACTCAGAGGCCCCATACCATAAAAAATAAGGAGAATAAAGTGTATCACATTATAATAGAAAGGGTAATGAAAAAATAAATGGTAAACCATTATAGTTGCATATATACATAGGCAAAGATGCAATGAAAAACCACTAAATAAAACATACTTGGAAAAAGCTTTATTTCCATTATCAAATACCTTATGATTTCTTAATTAGCATATATGAAACTGTAGACTTTTAATTTATAGAAACACAAGAGATTATTCATTACAGAGATTAGAATTTAGTTAATGGAAGTAGTAATGTAGCTTGTAATGAAAAAATAATACTGGTGTTCTAAACAAAACATATACAGACTTCTTGTAATAATCATATATGCGTTATTGTATACCTTTAAGTAAAAATACCTTATGATTTCTTAGAAGTGTATATGAAATTGAAGATGTTTAACGTAAAGAAACAAAAGAACTTTACACAGATTAGCACTTAGTAAATGAAGCCACAAAGTAAGCACTTAGTAAATGAAGCCACAAAGCCACAGTCACTTCCCTTTGCACATCAAATTTAAAATATTGTCTTTATAACAATATTAGCTTATGATTTAAATGAGCAAAATCATAGATAATGTCATCAAACGATAAGCTACAAAGCTTATCATTTTTATGCACATAATACTTAGTGCAGACAACTTTTCTCCAATGAGGTTGATATCAGCATTATCAGGATACACTTTCACACAACCACTCTTCTGAGGCTTCTAAATCAACCAAAAACGTAATTCTTTTTGCAACATTATTGTATATGATCGCTCTTCAAGTTGACTTCAGAGGCATCCATTATTGGAATAAAGGATTTTACGTGAAAATTGTCTCATGGGGAAAGCCTTTCATCAGCATTAGGTGGACCACCATAATTGAATTGCTTATTGTTCACTCTTTTTCTTTCATTCACACACTTATAGTCTACATCAGGCAGTTTTCCTTTCACTTTGAGTTCAGTTTCATCAAAACCCTCTCTGGTTTCTTTCACAAGGTGATAGAGGGATGTGTAAAGCTTTTAACGTGTGCTAAGGCCAATCTCTGGCTCCTGTAAGGCCTTGCTGGTTTGTGGAACTGATCTAACAAACAATTCCAAAGTTCTAACATGAACACAAATGCTAATTCTTCCATTTTCTCCAGAAGAATGCAAGCTTTTCTTCTTGTATAACCTTTTTCACTGTCATTAGTGTGGATATGAGTAAAAACCTCAATAACTGAATTATAACTCAAACAAAATGTGTATTTGCTGCACAATAGCAATTTCTTTTACTGCATCTAGGCAGAAATCAATTCCAACACAACCAACAAGATTCAGTGAATGTCCAGCACATGGAGTATATACAGCATACTTATTTTTCTCTAGAAATTTTTGAATAACCACTTCAATTTCTCAAATGAGCTATTTCAATATTGACACTCTGAGGGACATTCTCTGTGTCCAGAATGAAATTTCACACTCAGTCAAGACATTTTCAAAAGTTCTCTTCATTGTTAAAGTTAAATTTTTGCTTAGCCAATGATACTATAGTCTTTAAAATGGTCTTCAGATTAGATAAATAGGCCTCAGGCCCCCTGTGGTGCTGTAGCGGGTAGTTGCATGCTGGAAGTTGTAATTAGGGGCATGGACCAGGAGCTGGGAGGAAGAAGAAGTGAGAGGACAGAGCCAGAATTGTTGGAGTGTGGCCTGATGGACTGGTTTTCAGTTCTGCTAAGCTCCTGAAATAAAGAAGCTTCAAGTCCTTATCTATGGTAGTTTCTAATTCTTACAACTCCATGGTCTCTTATATTTTTGTGGCCCCCTAGAACACTAAGGCTGGCTACAGAGAGCTTCGGCTATTGGGCAGTATAGAAATGAAATAATAAAACAATAAAAATACAGGTCTGTGTGGTGGTATATGGAGGGGTGGGGGTGGGAGACTGGCCAGGAGGGGATTAGATGATGCCTGGTGTGCAACACGACTATAGAATGCTTTTAGATAAAAGCTAGCTCCCATCGTCTCCTCTTGAGGTCTGAGGTGAAGTTGGGCAACCTGTGGATGATGCGAGTAGTCAAGCAACTCTGGAAGGGAAGTTAACAGGATTGGGTGTGGATTGGGATGGGGATGCCAAAGCGATTTCAGTTATAATGCATCATCTTAGTTATCTCCAACATATTAGAGCCCCCTCATAATATGAGGCCCGAAGCCGTGGCTTAGTTGCCTTGTTCCTAAATCTAGCACTGATCCAATGTGTCCATGTGCTAGTGCCATTGACATTGTGCTAACATGAACCAGCGCATGCACAATGTCAATAGTGCTTGCTTGTTGTTGTTGTTCAGTCGTTCAGTCGTGTCCGACTCTTCGTGACCCCATGGACCATAGCACGCCAGGCCTTCCTGTCCTGCGCTCTCTCCCGGAGCGTGCTCAAGTTCATATTCATTGCATCCGTGATGCTATCTAGCCATCTCATCCTCTGCCGTCCCCTTCTCCTTTTGCCTTCAGTCTTTCCCAGCATCAGGGTCTTTTCCAGGAGTTTTCTCTTCGCATTAGGTGGCCAAAATATTGGAGTTTCAGCTTCATTATCTGTCCTTCCAATGAGCACTCAGGGTTGATTTCCTTTAGGATGGACTGATTGGACCTCCTTGCAGTCCAGGAGACTCGTAGGAGTCTTCTCCAGCACCACAGTTCGAAAGCATCAATTCTTCGGCGCTCAGCCTTCCTTATAGTCCAGCTCTCACATCCATACATTACTACTGGGAAAACCATAGCTTTGATTAGACGGACCTTTGTCGGCAAGGTGATGTCTCTGCTTCTTACTATGCTGTCTAGGTTTGCCATAGCTTTCCTCCCAAGGAGCAAGCGTCTTTTAATTTCATGGCTACAGTCACCGTCTGTGGTGATCTTGGAGCCCAAGAAAGTAAAATCTGTCACTGCTTCCATTTCTTCCCCTTCTATATGCCAGGAAGTGATGGGGCCAGATGCCATGATCTTAGTTTTTTTAATGTTGAGTTTCAAACCAGCTTTTGCACTCTCCTCTTTCACCCTCAACAAGAGGCTCTTGAGATCCTCTTCGCTTTCTGCCATTAGGGTGGTATCGTCTGCATATCGGAGGTTGTTGATAATTCTCCCGGCAATCTTAATTCCGACCTCTGATTCATCCAACCCGGCATTTCTCATGATGTACTCTGCATATAAGTTAAATAAGCAGGGTGACAATATGCAGCCTTGTCGTACTCCTTTCCCAATTTTGAACCACTTGGTTGTTCCATGTCTGGTTCTTACTGTTGCTTCTTGACCCTCGTACAGGTTTCTCAGGAGACAGGTAAGGTGGTCTGGTACTCCCATCACTTTAAGAATTTGCCACAGTTTGTTGTGATCCACACAATCAAAGGCTTTAGCATAGTCAATGAAGCAGAAATAGACGTTTTTCTGGAATTCTCTTGCTTTCTCCATGATCCAGCGAATGTTGGCGATTTGATCTCTAGTTCCTCTGCCTCTTCGAAACCCAGCTTGTACTTCCGGTAGTTCTCGGTTCGCATACTGCTGAAGCCTAGCTTGTAGGATTTTGAGCATCACCTTGCTGGCATGTGAAATGAGCGCAATGGTGCAGTAGTTTGAACACTCTTTGGCGTTGCCCTTCTTTGGAATTGGAATGTAAACTGATCTTTTCCAGTCTTGTGGCCACTGTTGAGTGTTCCAGATTTGTTGGCATATTGAATGCAGCACTTTAACAGCATCATCTTTTAGGATTTTAAATAGCTCATCTTTTAGGATTTTAAATTTTGCAAGAAGCAGCTCATGATCTGAGCCACAGTCAGCTCCAGGTCTTGTTTTTACTGACTGTATGGAGCTTCTCCATCTTTGGCTGCAAAGGACATAATCAATCTGATTTCGATATTGACCATCTGGTGACGTCCATGTGTAGAGTCGCCTCTTGTGCTGTTGGAAAAGAGTGTTTGCTATGATCAGCATGTTCTCTTGGCAAAACTCTATTAGCTTTTGTCCTGCTTCATTTTGTACACCAAGGCCATGCCTGCCTGTTATCCAGGTGATTTCTTGACTTCCTACTTTAGCATTCCAATCCCCTATGATGAAGAGGACGTCTTTTTTTGGTGTTAGTTCTAGAAGGTGTTGTAGGTCTTCATAGAACTGATCAACCTCAGCTTGTTCGGCCTCAGTGGTTGGGGCATAGACTTGAATTACTGTGATGTTGAATGGTTTGCCTTGGATTCGTACTGAGATCATTCTATCATTTTTAAGATTGTACCCCAGTACTGCTTTTCCCACCCTTTTGTTGACTATGAGTGCTACTCCATTTCTTCTAAGGGATTCTTGCCCACAATAGTAGATATGATGGTCACCTGAATTAAATTCGCCCATGCCTGTCCATTTTAGTTCGCTGATTCCCAAGATGTCGATGTTCAATCTTGCCATCTCATGTTTGACCACCTCCAGCTTACCTTGATTCATTGATCTGACATTCCAGGTTCCTAAACAATATTGTTCTTTACAGCATCGGATTTTCTTTTCACCACCAGACACATCCACAGCTGAGTGTCCTTTCGGGTTTGGCCCAGCCGCTTCACTCTTTCTGGCGCTACTTGGAAATACCCTCTGCTCTTCCCCAGTAGCATATTGGACACCTTCCGACCTGAGGGGCTCATCTTCCGGCGTCATATCTTTTAGCCTTGTGATACGTTCCATGAGGTTTTCTTGGCAAGAATACTGGAGTGGGTTGCCATTTCCTTCTCCAGTGGACCACATTTTGTCAGAACTCTCTGCCATGACCTGTCCGTCTTGGGTGGCCCTGCATGGCATAGCTTATGGCTTCACTGAGTTACGCAAGCCCCTTCGCCACAACAAGGCAGTGATCCATGAAGGGGAGTACTTGCTACCCAGTAGGAAATTTGGTGGTAGTGGCGAAAAGGGGCTATTTTCCTTTAAAACAAGTGTGCAGGGAGAACCATGCTCCTGGAAGCCTCTTAGGAGAGTGGTTTTTCTTGACAGCAAGGTACGCATTCCCCATGTGCCTTGTTTAAAAAGAAAATAGCCCCCTTTTGCCACCACCGTGCCACTGAATGTCCTGTTGCATCAATAGCGCTAGGGCATTGTTGGATCCTTCCAATATTTTCCATTATTTACGTTAAGTTCTCTGAAAGCTTCAGATAATTTTTCAGACCACACCGGGTTTTTGCAGATGTCTCAGATTTTCCTCTTTCAGAAGGAGTGCCCTAGATTAAGTTAGGTTTGGCATTTTGAAGCAACCAAATGGTTTCTCATGGTAATGTACAAAGATTTCAAAGATCTCAAAATTAGGATATCACAACCATAAAAATATAACTTGTTACCCAAGACCACAAAACAACTGTCCAGTGGAAGTGAGGGGAGTGTTGTTGAAATCTGAATGACATACTAACCACACTCTCCGGTGTTGCCATATTATATCATGTGTACAGGGTTTGCTTGTGAATGTAGGCAATACCACATAAATGTGACCATGCTTACTGTAGCTAATGACAGCCCTTCCCAGGGAGATCCACCTGACGTCTTCACTGTGTACATTTAGACCCCAGGTTACCACTTTCCTCTTTAAGCTGGCATTTAACCTGTTGCTTGATTAATGCAGGCTCCTTGATATTTTTAATATTTTCATGTTTAATATTGTATTATTTTGATACTTTTACTTACTTATTTACTTATTTACTTACTTGGGTTGTTTGGTTTTATGATCGTAAACTCTACCCTGGGGGCATATGAAAGTTGGGCAATATACAAATCTAATAAATAAATATGTTCCATCAGCTCCACTGGGATGGCTCATTGCATATCAAGGGTGTTGGCAGAATAAATATGGGCTGCGTAGTTTGATGGAACACCACATGCATTGGCTGGAGAACCCTCGCCAACAGCACTGCTACATTGGATTTTTGGGGAAGGTGATGAGAAAGACTTCTGCCTGAGGCCTGGGTGGACACGTAGTCTGACTTGGTATTAGGCAAGTTCCTGTGTTAAAACAGGACTGCCAAAAAAGAAAGAAAGGAATCAGGAGTAACTAGGCTGTAGGGATTGCAACTAAGCTGTATTCCAGGATCTGTGGGAAGGGCTGCTTTTCTTAATTCTAGTTAGGTCTTGAATCAATTACTGTGTGTTGGAAGCGTGAACAGGAGAAGAGTGCCTCATAATTTTAGAGGCTGTCTAGTCTGACCTGTTTGCTTAATATGAAATGGAACTTCAGCTGTTGTGATGTGAGGCTTTTGCTGCTATAGTCTGAATTCCTAGGTAGGATCAACCTGCTATAATGATCAATTTGTCACTCTGATTGGGAAATTACTGTTTTATTATAGCATTGGAGAGCGTATGGTTTGCATGCCTGTTTTCATACAGGCTGCTTAACAAGATCAGTCTTGGATGGCCTTCTCTCTGTCCCATCAGCCAGGACAGCTAGGCTGGTAAGGACGAGGGAGAGGGCCTTCTCTGTGGTGGCCCCCACTCTGTGGCTCTCCCTCCCTAGGGAACTCCACCATGCCCCCTCTTTAATGAGCTTCTGCCGTGCATTAAAAATGTGGTTGTTCAGGTAGGCATTCGGGGTGGGTTAAGGTATTTTTAATGATGTTTTTAATGTAGAATTTTATTGTTCTAACTGTTTTGTTGTACATCGCCCAGAGTGGCTGGGTGACCAGCCAGATGGGCTATTAATAGATTAAATAAATAAATAAATAAATATGCAGAAGGTTCAAATTCAATCCCTGACATTTCCAGAAGGTCCCAAATTCAATCTCTGGCATTTTCACTTAAAGGGATTCAGTAGGTGAAGGGAAAAACTTCTGCCTGAAAGCTGCTGCTAGTCTGACCTGGTGTACGGCACCTTCCTATAGACTTCAAAAGATCAGTAAAAAGTTTGAGTATGGGACCCTAGGCCTAGTGTGATAGAAAACCTGTAGGAATTGCTGCTTGGTGCTCTTTAGTTTCTCTCTTTCTGCAGGTGGGATGGCATCACTGAATTGTGCCAGGGTTTTCCTCATGTATTTAAGTAGATGCCAATAAGCCCTACTGGGATCAGAATAAAATATCACCTTCCCTCTTAGTGAATAACGTACCTTACATGTTCTTGCCTCTTCTTTAGTCATCTGTCAAGTCGCTCAGGAAAGGAAGAGTAGACAAGACCCGAATTTTAATGTACAAATCAAGCACTGCCAAAAATAACCTTTACAAAAATCCTTTAAGTCATGAAAAGCCTAACAGTGTACACTACTTTCCTTTTAGGCCTTCTGTAGCACCTCACATTTAAACAGGGGTGTATTTTACCACAGATATTTGTCATCTGCTTCCTCTGTTTGAACTAAGTTATCATTTTGATGCTTTCGTTCTGACTGCAGATCCATCCTTCTAAAAAATTAGAAGCGTGTGAAGGATTGTGGGAGGTGATAGAGTGAAATGCAATTTTTTAAAAAACCATAAAATGGTTATTTTAAATCCAGAAATTAAAAAAACTCATTTCACTGAATAATGCCTAATCCGAATTCCTAATGAATCCCCATATTTTGTTAATGCTGTGAATGTGACTATGGAAAAGGCAAAGATGTTTTAAGTGCATTCACATTGTCACAGCTATTTATTATAAATCTCATCATAATACAAGGAGATTTCATTATTTATTGCATGCAGCATGGAAAAATGCTGAACACTGAAATAACAAATGCTTTTTATTGGTTCTTTAAGGTCTGCGTGCTTTTAAGGGGAACATCAGACAAATTTCATATATGCTTTAAGAATCCTAATATTTCAACCATTGGCTTCCTGCAAAATTCACCAGATGCAGGTAGCTATTTGGATTGTTTCTAATTATATTTATTTCTTTATATAATTATTTGTATCCCAAGGGCCTTCTGAGAGACTAAGAAAATCTTTAAAGGAATCAAATTATATTAAAACAATAAACAGTAAAACAAAACAAAACAACTAATTTAGTAGCAGTATACTAGATTATAATGTAAAGCAGCACAACTATTAAAAATAAAGAAATCATTGACAAGAAAAAGGAGCACCAAAACAAGAGTGTTGTCACTTGTTATCCTAAACATGTATAGCTTGCTGGACCTCTGGGTAGGGATGTACGAAAGTCACTTACCTTTTACGAAATTTGATTCGCGGTGGGGGGGAGGCGCCCCATCCCTCTCCCCGAAATTCTGGCCGGGGGGGGAGGCGCCCCGTCCCTCCCCCCCGAAATTCTGGCCGGGGGGGAGGCGCCCCATCCCTCTCGCTGCGAATCCTGCTGGCTGGGTCTGCAAATGGCGGCGGCGGTAGCCGCCGCCGTTTGCATCCCTGAAGCCAGCCGTGATAGGCTACATAAATGTTTACGTAGCCTATCACGGCTGAGTTAAAAAAAAACAAGAAAAACCCCACGCGTACGCAAATGGTGGCGCCCATGGGCGCCGCCATTTGCGTACGTGCGTTGTTTTTTTTTTTAAACTCAGCTGTGATAGGCTACGTAAACATTTACGTAGCCTATCATGGTATTTTTTAAAAATCTAGCCATGATAGGCTACGTAAATCTTTACGTAGCCTATCACGTTTTTTTTTTAAAAAAACAACAACTTGGAAATGGCGGCGGCAGCAGCTGGTTGGAAGACTGGCCGCCGCAGCCACCGCCGCTGGAGCCGCCGCTGCCAGGGAGATTCGCCCAAGGTAAGTCCCGTCCCGGGGGGGCGGGGGGGCAGACCGTTTCGCCACCGATTTCGGGGAGCCGAATGCGCTGGCATTCGGCCTCCCCGAGATTTGTGGCGAAATTCTCTGACATCCCTACCTCTGGGGCCAGTGAACTGATAGCCTGGGTGCTGTTCCAAAAAAAGCCCATTTCATGTGCCCATCCTCCAAACCTCTGAAGGTGATGGGATGCTCAGCATAGGGATGGTGAATCTGTCTATTTCTGATTTAGGTCACGTCCACATGTTTTCACTCATAATTCTGTTCTGTTACATTTCTGCATTAATCAGTGGGGTGGCGGGAGATCTCAGTATGTACATGTTTAAGTACATATTAAAATGCGTATTTTCTCTCAAGTTATATATGTAAATATGGGTGGTTTTTAAAACTAAAATATGTATTTAAATGCGTATTTTTATACATTTGCCAAAAATTGTGTTGCAGCATTGAGGAAAGTGTGAATCTGGTGGATATCCTAAGTTCCAGTCCGCAAATTAGTCTGGGGGTTGCAGATCAGATAATTGCATTGGAATCCCACAAAGGTCAGATTCCTGGAGCACTTCTAGCTGAAGCATTGACTCCCCTGATGATTGCAGTGGTGGGGCAGGTTCATATGGAAAGAGGTGGTATTTCAGATAACCTGGTCCCCAAATTATTAAGGCTGCAATCTTATACCTGGGAGTAAGCTCTGTTGAACTCAATGGGACTTACTTTTGAGTAGACATGTATAGGATTTCACTGTTAGTGCTTTAAAGGTGAAACCCAGCACCTCGAATTGAGCAGTCTTGCACCTCCATTTTGCACCAGCAGCAGCTTCCAGACACTTTTCAGTCACAGCCTCATGTAAAGTATATGACGGTAATCTAGGTAAGGCAATGTTTTGGGGCGTGTGGGACCATTTGGCAATTTGAGAAAGTGTCCTGGGAACCACCACAAAATGGCTGACATAAGAGGTGTGGCTAATAGCCTGCCCAAAAGACTGAATACAAGGCAGAGGTGCAGCCCAGAGACATTCGTGGAAAATGAAGAAGGCAGCAGCTAGAGGACCTCACTTTGCTTTGGAGCAATCACAGCTGCTGGTAAGAAATTTGTTACTTTATTTTAAGCAAATTGGGAGAGGTAGATCACCTTGGTAGGCACTATGAAATGTGCCCAGGGGTGCATTGGTGGCACCACATTGCCTAGCCTTGCAGTCATTTAATACTGAAAAGACCAGGGTATATGTAACTGTGATATCATCTGTTTTCTCTAGAAGAAGCTGCAATTGATAAATGAGTCACCAGACTAACCTGAGCAAAAGCATTCCTTACCACAGCCACCACTGCTTATTCAGGAGCAAACCTGGGTCCCAACCTGTGTACCTGTTCATTCAGGGGAAATCAACCCCTCCCAGAACAGATTGAACACCTCTATTGGGCTCAGTCTTCCCTATCGCCAATGGTTTGTCTTGCCCAGGTGTTTCAGTTTATTGCCCTATGTCCAGTCCTCCACTGACCACAAGCACTGATTCAGAAGAATCAGTGTCACCTCCTGGGACCTGTCTTCTAAAATCCATCAGAGCCACTGAAACATGCCTCCAGTACCCATCCATCTAGGCAGTCCTGAAGGATACAAAGGTTGATATCAAAACTGCTGAGAGGTTCAGCACAACAAGCAAGATTATGCTCCCCCTGTCTAGCTCCTAAGATCATCCAAAACTGTACCCATCCCAAAACCAGCCCAGAAAAGAAAAGAATCTATTATTTTAGTGGTATTAAAAGTAGGGTGGCTCTCCAGGACCTCAGGTGGGTCTTTCCCATCACCTGAGACCTAATCCTTTTGACTGAAGATGTTACGGATTGAATTTAAGACCTTTCCCATGCAAACCATGTGTTCCATCATGGAGCTGTGGTCGCTGCTGAACCTGGGTATCTGGGTGATGTAAATATTGGTTAAAAAGTGAATATTTTTTAGAGGCAATGGCTTTCTTTGTGTTTTTAATACCTTTTTAATGGTCTGTTTAAATATTGCATAATTCAGAAAACATGCAACACTTTCAACATCTACATCAACTGAGGTGATCCCTGATATATTGCTACCACCTAGTACACTTGATTTTTTCTGACTTTCATGTTAATCTCACAAGCTCATTAAGCTGAGCCCTTTAAATATATGGCTGCTATAATATTGTACTGAGGGCCATTTAGTTAATATGTAGTTGCCATCATAGGCAATGGTGGACCTAATATTTTCAGTTGTCGTGTGAACATTCATTATGTAAGATCTGGATGGAGACCAGCATGGAATGGACTTATGTTTATTTTATTTTGTTGCATATAAAAATGTTTCAACACAGAAATCTTTCAACAATCAACACATATCTGTCTGTATGATGCAGCAGAGTTGTGAGAAAAAGTAACATTTTTGGTTACCTCTGTTTGAATCAAGAACCAAAAGGTAAGAACCATCTCCTTACCAGCAATATGATTTTTGTTCATAATGGTACCACTTTGTATGATGAGTTTTCCCAACTGTGGAACAACGTGTGCAGAAGTCTGGGGACTCCATGAGCATACATACAACACTAAACATTAATTGAATAATACTAGATATGTATAGTATTGCTGTGCATAGATATTTAGATGCTGGTTTTATTGATATATGCATTGATTCCCTGGTTGCAGTTTTATGATTTCTAGCTTCACGTTGGTTTCATGGGAGGACTTCCCATAGGCATCTTGTTGGTCACTTTGGACTATACTGGTCTGATCCGACAGGGCGGTTTTTCTGTTCAGATAATTAATAATAGATCATATTTTGTATTAACATATTTATTTTTTCCAAAGAGCCAAAGTTTAGATGTACACATCCCACATTTCTGTGAGTTAAGGAAAAAATATGGGTTTCAGAGTATGAATTTAGTATTCATCCTAAATCAAAGATTTAAAATAAAAATATTGGTTGCTTTATAGCCATAGGATTTACTGTAATTTGTGTGTGTGTGGGTGGGTGTCCCACTCCCCTCCATTATTGACACCCAGAGAAGAGAAATGAAGAACTGTATTTCATAGATGCAACAACATGGCAGAGGTTTGTCCTTTGAGAACCATAAACTATGGTTATTTGTGTGGATGAGTTGGTGACAGCTCTGAGAAATGAATAAATAAATCCAAGGGACAGAAGTGGCTGGATAAGACAAAGGGATTATAGAAAAGTCGAAGCCTGAAGTCAAGTGTTTTAGTGAAATTTGAAGTACAAGTTTAATCCTGTATCACAAGCAAGGAAGAAGAATTGCATTTAGATTTCCCACTAGTCAGACTTGAAAGATCTAATTTGTTTCCTTTCTGCTGTAGCAGAAATAGTTTTCCAAACAAATGGGCCAGCATGAGTTCTGAGGAAAGTACCGAGAATTCACTAATTCTTGCATTGCTTTTAAGAATTATTGTCTTAGAGCTTACCTTTCTATAATTCAAGGTGTGTCTGACACCTGAAAATTCCTCCAATATCTCAGTAAGACCTTAACCAATAATATAGCAGCAATAAACATAGCAATCAAATAGCAGCAATGAATTGACAGCCCACCCATTAATTTCTTAGAAAAGTATGATGATACATAGTCTTTAAGACCTTTTTTTTTCCCCCTAATCCAGCAGAGATGTATATTTATGGACTTTACCAAGGAATGAATGCTATAACGTTGGAGCAACCATGGAAAGCGCTCAGCTCTGTCCTATCTTTTTTATTATATATGGGATTTTGAGGAAGATTTTCTTGGACAGCTCCTAAGTATTAATACTGCTAAATTTACACTTGTGGTAGTGAAGATCTGGACAAATATTTAAATTTTGAAAACCAAATGCTGCCTTGATCTTTAGCAGAAAACTGAAATTGCACATGCTCATTTCACTTCTTTTTTATGATTGATTCTTGGGACTAAACTCTTTGAAATTATGTTTTATATTTGATCTATTGCAATAAGACTATATTTAATAAATCACTAGTCTGCACCATTAGATTAACTGCAATAGAGTGAGTTTGGGATTAAGGGCAATTGTTACACTTTGTGGGGTTTGCTTTTACATGGAAGGGAAGATACTGATGAATTTGCTGACAATTAGTTCATATCCAGTTTTAAGCATGAAGGTTGCAATCTTGCACACCGTTTGATAAATGACATTGAATTCAATGGCATTTAAGCAACCTAACTGTGTGCAGAGTTGCAACTAGAGCCTTTACCATGCTTCCTTCTACAGTTTAGAAGGATATGTACTTTATCTGATATATTTCATGGAGTGTCTGGCCTGTAAGTCGTGGGTCTTACGTTTTTGTAGCAGTTTAGCATTCATGCATTTTGACTAAGATCTTGAATGCGAAGCATACTACTTACAAAGTGCATCAATGTAGAGAAACTAATGATCCATGAAGGTTGAGTGCTTACTTAATGTCTTTGACACATCATCTTGTTTAGATAGGTCTTGAATGACATTGATTATTCAATTTTGAGTTCTCTACTGTAAGCCATTGTAGTTATACATGTTGTGTGTGTCTGTGAGTGTATAGAAGCAAGAAGGAATGCATATATTCCCTTAGTATATCCCTTGAGAAAATATATTAAGCTTCTGTCTCTGTCTCTCTCTCTCTGTGTTGTGATATAGATATACATACATACATACATACATACATATGAGGGAGAGGGACATTAAAATAATAATATATGTGTTGCTTGACAAAACCACATGACCAGGCACAGTGGATGGTCAAGCTTTGATGTATGAGAAGGGGAGAGGGTGGTTGTAATATTTAACCTAGGATATTAACGTTTGTAAGGTCTGGCCTTGATTAAAAATAATAGGTAATAGAATGAAACATCTGATGTATTTTAATAAGGTATTTAACAAAATCACATGAACCAAACTATACAATTAAAAATGCTAAGCAAGCACTAGAGTTTGACAGGTACTGAACCCAGAATCAATAGGAGAAGCTGTGTGATAGATGAAGAAGAAAAGTTGAGTTTCCTTTTCCATTTTTTATAACACCCAGAGACAGAATTAACTGCCTGTTTCCCTTTCTCTTGTTCAGTCAACACTCCCATGTAGTTTTATCCTCTTATATGTGTAGATAATTCTTCTACTAGAGTTAAATATCAATGCGTAGTAATATCTTGCACTGTTTATAATCCAGCTGTTGTGGATAAATGTAGCATTTTCTTCATCAAGACTTCTAACCATTTACTGTACTCATTTTGAACATGAAAAGGGACAATCCTAATCAGTGGTTACCACTTACATATAACAAAGAACGTTTTTCCCCAAGCTTTTGTGTTGTACCGTTAATAGCATAATACGCAATTTTTCTGATATTATGCAAAAAGAGGGGAAATGCCTCCAGAGTCTGTTCTTTATTTAAAGTACCTTTGTCACATATCTTACTCATCTACTTTTAGAATACTAAACAATCATAATCTTTTGAAATCTCTTTACTCATTTGTTCGAAGGAAACAAATGAGACCATCAGAAGCAGCCAGTTAAGCAGATACATGAATATTGCAGTGATGTGCAAGCCATAATCATTTTTTCTGATTTTCGTTCCGCTCAGCTGAGAAAACGGATAATTGCTGCTATCTGTATAAATCCTTTTCATTGTGTGTTGATGTAATTTCAATAGGACACAATGCCGCATTTCAAACATTCTTGGTTTTAATCACTTAACATGAAAATGTGATCACTTAACACATCTTTTAAAAAGGAAACTGCATCTGAGTTATAGCCAGAAAACTGGGAGAGATTTAATTAGCTTAAAGGAAGGATAGGTTTGATTTAAATCAATAGTTCAGGACAAATAAAGTGAAAGCGTGGAGTCAACAGAGGGAGGTTGCTACTGCTAGTGGTATAAATAACTGGGGATGGGACAAGTTTTTGGACATCTAATAACCCTATTCCAATGTAGTCCATTGATGTTTCTCCTCATCACTCACACTGCATAGAATCTGGCAAAATGATCCAGTAATCCTAATGGCTTGGCCAAATGCAAGCGCTAGAGAGAATGCAGCCGGTAGAATGTGTTGACTGTCCTCTATTTGCTCACCTGCAATATTATTATTGATTGTTTGGCAGTTCAACAGTATTAATTTGGATCTGTCTTTAAGAATGCGTTGTTTCCACTCTTATAGGTTGAAACACCTTCAGGCATTTTCATCATTGCTGACCTATCCTGAGCTATTTGGTAATATCCTCTAGAGTTGCCAATGCAATTTCATTTAAACTGAGTTCAGGGGTTTCTCCTCAGACAAAATACCTGGGAGATTTTAAGAGAATCCCAACATGTTTCAATGAGACCAGCAAAGAATTATCTGGGGGTTCTGAAAGCTGTGTTATACTGAGTCAGATCATTGGTCCATCTAGCTCAGTACTGTCTACAGCAGGGGCCTGTAACTTGGTATCTGCAGGGGTTGTGATATCTCCAGGACTTCCATCTCCCCCTCCCCCTTACTCCCATTGCCACTTCTGTCACTGTTTCTTCCTACCGCTGTGCTTAACTTAGGGCAGGGGAACGTAGTCGGGGGCAGGCTAAGGGATGGTGATGGCAGAAGTGGCCAGAAGGAGGCAGAAGTGAAGGGTGAGGGAGCGGCAGCAAAGTGAGGGGGGCAATGCAGTGGGGATGATGGCAGAAGTGGCAGGCAGGTGAGGGGGGAGTGATGGCAGCCAGCGGGGACAGGAAGAAGAAGAAGGCAGGAGAAGAGGCAGCTGCTGAGTGTGTGTGAAAGAAATCCCAAGCTGGGGGAGTTAAAGGGGTAAGGAAGGAAATCTAGGGAAGGGGGGCAAGAGAAGAGGAAATACAGTGACAGAGGCAAGGGAAGATGAAATCTCCAAAAAATGACAAAGATTACATATATGCTCCTGGACCTGGAATGTTTTTAAAAATGCACCCAAGCACCTGAAAAGGTTGCCTACCCTTAGTGACTGATAGCAGCTCTCCGAGCCCTCTCTAATGATGCCAGAGATTGAACTTGGGACCTTCTACATACAAAGCATGTTTTCTACCACCGAGTTATGGTCCTTCTCCCTTGCCACCAGATTTGTCTTCCTCAAAGATTCTTTCTCAACAGAACATATGAGGAATTTCGGGGGAAATCGAAAGAGTTCAATCAGATCAGATCCAGGCTAAGCCAAAACACAGATGCCATCTGACTAATGGACATCTAGTTTAGTAGAACTGAAGTCTGTAGAGCTGGATGTAATGTCCAACCATTTTCTGTCCAGAACAGTTTTCGACATCATAGGTGGGCTGGCTTCAGTCTTACAGTCTTTTGTTTTTTTTAAATAGCACCCTTGTGCTCCACCATTGTATGTCAAACTTATTCAACAAGAACGCATACTCACAATCTCTTAACAGACAAGCTACAACTAACGTGTGTTAAGTGATCCTAAATAAGTGGCCTTGCTGGGTCAGACCACAGTCTATGTAGCCCAGCCTTCTTTGGAAGAATTTTAGCAATCAGGCACTAGGTCACCTTCCCTAGCCTGGTGCCCTCCAGATGTGTTGGATTTCTTCACCCAGCATGTTGGCTGGGGCATGCTGAGAGTTGTAGTCCAACGGATCTGGAGGGCACCAGGTTGGGCTTAGCTGCACCAAGTGGTCCACCACAAATTGGCCAGTGCTCTAATTTCCCTTGTGCCTTCCCCTCTATAACAGCATTGGTCATTCATCCAGTCTAACTTACAATGTTAGTATAGCAATGAGCTCCCATCACTTCCATTGGGTAAAATTGCAAACTAATACTTCTTGCTCCTCTGAAATTGCAAGAGAGTTGAAATTTAGAGCTAGCGGAATGCCAGCGTTGGATACTATCGTATTATAGGAAGCATACAGTGTAATCCTTTACTCGGTAGTAAGTGGGAGTTGTTATTATTGTTCAGTTCTTAAGTCATGTCCGACTCTTTGTGACCCCATGGACCATAGCATGCCAGGCCTTCCTGTCCTCCACTCTTTCCCGGAGTGTGCTCAAGTTCATATTCATTGCATCGGTGATGCTATCTAGCCATCTCATCCTCTGCCGTCCCCTTCTCCTTTTGCCTTCAGTCTTTCCCAGCATCAGGGTCTTTTCAAGTGACTTTTCTCTTCGCATTAGGTGGCCAAAATATTTCAGCTTCAGCTTCAGTATCTGTCCTTCCAATGAGCATTCAGGGTTGATTTCCTTTAGGATTGACTGATTTGACCAACTTGCAGTCCAGGGGACTTGTAAGAGTCTTCTCCTGCACCACAGTTCGAAGGCATCAATTCTTCAGCCTTCCTTATAGTCCAGCTCTCACAGCCATACATTGCCACTGGGAAAACCATAGCTTTGATTATATAAATCATTGTCAGCAAGGTGATGTCTCTGCTTCTTAATATGCTGTCTAGGTTTGCCGTAGCTTTCCTCCCAAGGAACAAGCGCCTTTTAATTTCATGGCTACAGTCACCATCTGCGGTGATCTTGGAGCGCAAGAAAATAAAGTCTGTCACTGCTGCCATTTCTTCCCCCTCTATATGCCAGGAAGTGATGGGGCCAGATGCCATGATCTTCGTTTTTTTAATGTTGAGTTTCAAACCAGCTTTTGCGCCCTCCACTTTCACCCTCAACAAGAAGCTCTTTAGATCCTCTTCACTTTCTGCCATTGGGGTGGTATCGTCTGTGTATCTGAGGTTGTTGATAATTCTCCCGGCAATCTTAATTCCCACCTGTGATTCATCCAACCCGGCATTTCTCATGATGTACTCTGCATATAAATTAAATAAGCAGGGCGACAAGATACAGCCTTGTCGTACTCCTTTCCCAATTTTGAACCAATCGGTTGTTCCATGTCCGGTTCTTACTGTTGCTTCTTGACCCTCGTACAGGTTTCTCAGGAGACAGGTAAGGTGGTCTGGTACTCCCATCTCTTTCAGAATTTGCCACAGTTTGTTGTGATCCACACAATCAAAGGCTTTAGCATAGTCAATGAAGCAGAAATAGACGTTTTTCTGGAATTGTCTTGCTTTCTCCATGATCCAGCGAATGTTGGCGATTTGATCTCTAGTTCCTCTGCCTCTTCGAAACCCCATTTGTACTTCCAGTAGTTCTCAGTTCACATACTGCTGAAGCCTAGCTTGTAGGATTTTGAGCATCACCTTGCTGGCATGTGAAATGAGCACAATTGTACGGTCGTTTGAACACTCTTTGGCATTGCCCTTCTTTGGAACTGGAATGTAAACTGACCTTTTCCAGTCTTGTGGCCACTGTTGAGTGTTCCAAATTTGTTGGCATATTGAGTGCAGCACTTTAACAGCATCATCTTTTAGGATTTTTAATAGCTCAGCTGGAATACTGTCATCTCCGCTAGCTTTGTTGTTAGTAATGCTTCCTAAGGCCCACTTGACTTCACTCTTGAGGACGTCCGGCTCAAGTTCAGTGACCACACTATCATGGCTATCAGGGACATTCAGATCTTTCCTGTATAGTTCTTCTGTGTATTCTTTCCACCTCTTCTTAATCTCATCTGCTTCTGTTAGGTCCCTGCCTTCTTTGTCCTTTATCATGCCCGTCTTTGCACAAAACGTTCCCTTGAGATCTCCGATTTTCTTGAAGAGATCTCTAGTCTTTCCCATTCTATTGTTTTCTTCGATTTCTTTGCATTGTTCATTTAAGAAGGCCTTCTTGTCTCTCCTTGCTATTCTCTGGAACTCTGCATTCAGTTGGATATATCTTCCCCTTTCTCCCTTGCTTTTCACTTCCCTTCTTTCCTCAGCTACTTGTAAAGCCTCCTCAGACAGCCACTTTGCTTTCTTGCAATTCTTTTTCTTTGGGATGGATTTCGTTGCTGCCTCCTGAACAATGTTACGGACCTCCGTCCATAGTTCCTCAGGCACTCTGTCTATCAGGTCTAATCCCTTAAATCTATTAGTCACCTCCACTGTATATTCATAAGGGATATGATTGAGGTCATACCTGAATGGTTTAGTGGTTTCCCCTATGTTCTTCAATTTAAGCCGAAATTTTGCAAGAAGCAGCTCATGATCTGAGCCACAGTCAGCCCCAGGTCTTGTTTTTACTGACTGTATAGAGCTTCTCCATCTTTGGCTGCAAAGGACATAATCAATCTGATTTCGATATTCACCATCTGGTGATGTCCATGTGTAGAGTCGCCTCTTGTGCTGTTGGAAAAGAGTGTTTGTGGGAGTTGCTTCTAGGTAAACATGTATACAATGAAGCCTTAATTTAGCACTGTTTCTGTTTCATTACTAAATATTTATGTTACCTACTTTTGTAAACAGATCTAGAGAGTTTAGCAAAGTGTTTAAGATTTTTCTTTGGAAAGCAATATTCTCTTCTCTGCAAGCCAGCTAGTTAGTAAATAAGGTAATGCAGCTTGATAACTTCCTTGCCTCAAATAACTTACTTGAGAAAAGGAAAGACCTTATCAAAGTATATCTAAAGGAGAGACTCACAACCTATTGATATGCACCTCTCTTTTCCTTGAATAGTCCATCTGAATTACCAGTGAAATCTTTCTGGTGGTGTGTTTTTATTAAATTGTGAGCAAGGGAAAGGACTGTCTGAATCTTCAAAGTGAGTTCAAAATACCAGAAGCTGTGCCACTGCACATCGCCACATAGGTCACCTTGAGCAGTTAGGAACTAAAGGAATTGTACTCATCAACATAAAATAATAGACTATGAAGATTCCTGTCTTTAATCATGGAAATCTGCAAGATAAAATCCTCACTTCTTGTTGCAGCTGCATAGTTTCTAGTATGAGGGATAGCACATGCTTTGATGAAAATTATGTGAAGTCTGCAGGACACTTTAAACAGTCAACAGACTCAAAGATGGAACTGGTAAATCTCAAGTATAAACACAGTTCAGAAAACTGAGATTCTTATATTTCCCATCATCACTGCTTAAGTCACCATTTTCAGGGAAGTATCTGTTTACAATTATATCTGAAACAAAGTTCTGTATTTACCTCTTTGTTGAATAACTGGCAAAGAATTCAGTAGTCGGTATTATCAAAGTAAAATAATGGGTGACAACAGTCACACTGTTCTAATAAAATGTTAAAAGTCTGGGACTGAAAAAGCCCAGTGCATGGATGGGAGCATTTCATGCATGGGACTTCAATCAATTAATTTTTTTGCTTCCATTTCTAGCCTTTTACTATGTCCAATGTTACACCAACATTGCAATAGATTTTTGGGAACTGAAGGGGAAGGCTTTTTGTGCAGGCCAGTGCAGGTGGAGAGCCTAGCAAGGCACAGGGCTTGTGCCATCTTGCAATTATTTTCATCCTGGCCATAATGATGATTTAAGTTTTAAGGATAAACACAACTTTGAAGCAAAGGAACACATTCTGCTTAGAGATAAAGCAAAGGAGATGGCAATTTAAAACACTACATAAATACTAATTATTATTTTGTGTTTCATTAAGTAGTACTATATTGGAAAATAATATAGTACAAACTATATTAATTGGAAGCCATTGTACAGTATTGTTGTTATAACTTTATAAGACTGTTTTTATTTCTTTATTAGCTTCACTCTCATAAGGAGTCTAGTAAAATCATTATCTTTTGCTCATGTTATCATTACTTTTAAGACCTCTTCAATAATTTTAAGATGAACAGTGCTTCCAATGAGCTTGAGAGCTCTCCCAAACCATTTCAAAAGTACTCCCTCCACCAAAAAAGAAAATCACAGTAAGACTACATTTGGCTTATTAAATCATACGACACTAACATTCTTTTGATCTGCATTGTACATCTAGTATTTTATAATCCAGTTGTTATATAACATATAAACAAGATTGTACTGCTGAATTCAAAGGAGGTCAAGTAACATTCATATGCCACTGTGTCCTCTGTTATTTGGACTTAGTGCTACCTAATCAATAATAGATCTCTATTTCATTTAAAAATAATAAGAATAGCAAATATTTTAATGTATGATGCTTTAGATTAAAAAATACATGGTTGATGGATGTTAAGCCTAACAGGAAATTCATTTCTAAAGAATTTATATTCTGAATGCATGAAGAAGTCACAGGGAAGTGTAAACTGTATTACTATCCAAGAAAAATAAGGATTTAAGCACAGGATTATGCAAGAAGACAGGAGTGGTAAGATAAGTGTCTTTTCAGCAAGGTGCAGAGTTTAGGAGGGATAGAGGCAATAACCTGAAATATCAAGTGGGAAGACGCCTACAGAATTTAAGTGGTGCTATAAAAGGTCATGAGGCATTCAAAGCAGGACTCTTCTGGGTGGTTGGGTGGGGTCATTTGATGACTCTGTGTCCAAACACAGAATATCATCTGATTCACAAAATGTTACCTGAAATTTCGCAGCTGTAGGCAGTATAATAAACAATGAAGACTTCAGAGTAAAGGAAATGCTAATTATACAGAAAACTGCAAGGGAAAGATGCGGGAGAAGCCTGCAAAAACAGTTTATGAGATAAAAGTATATTTTAATCAGCAACATTGTTAAATTTACATTGAAATTTCAAAAGACGACAACGTGAATGCAGAATGCATTGCAGGCATAAAAGGGCTAGAGTTGATGGGAAGAATAATGATCAAATTTCAGGCAGTGTAAATCAGTGGAAATAACAGACTCTGATCTTGACTCTTGAGTGTTTTCACTCTTAAAGAAGCCCTCCTTGGATCCCCAGGTTCTGAACAACTTTCGCCCAGTCTCGATTCTGCCATTTTGGGGCAAGGTGATTGAGCGGCTGGTGGCGATGCAGTTGAGGGCACACTTGGAAGAAGGTGATTATCTAGATCCATTTCAGTCGGGCTTCAGGCCTGGGCATGGGACAGAAACGGCCTTGGTTGCCTTGGTGGATGATATGAGGAGGGCTTTGGATAGGGGCAAATGCTCCTTCCTTGTTCTCCTCGATCTCTCAGCAGCTTTTGTTACCGTTGACCACGGTATACTCCTGGACCACCTGGAGGGGTTGGGCATTGGAGATACCGTATTGTGGTGGGTCTGGTCCTTCCTCTCTGGCAGATACCAGAGGGTAGCACTGGGAGAGGAGGTTTTGGACCCGTGGCCACACACTTGTGAGGTGCCACAAGGTTCCATCCTCTCCCCGATGCTATTTAACGTCTATGTGAAGCCGCTGGGGGCTATCATCAGGAAGTTTGGGGTGCGGTGTCATCAATATGCGGATGACACGCAGCTCTACCTCTCGTTCAAATCTTCACCAAGATTGGCCGTAGAATCCCTGTCCAAATGTCTGGAGACGGTGAGTGGCTGGATGGGGAGGAATAAGCTGAAGCTGAACCCTGACAAGACCGAGGTACTTTTGGTGGGAGACAAGAGGAGGTTGGGGGATGTTGACCTGGTGTTGAATGGGGTACAGCTACCCTTGAAAGACCAGATCCACAGCCTGGGGGTCATTTTAGACTCCTAGCTGTCCATGGAGGCACAAGTGTCAGGTGTGAGCCAGACAGCGCTGTACCAACTCCATCTGATACGGCGGCTGCGCCCCTAACTTCCCGACCATCTGCTCCCATCGGTAGTACATGCCCTGGTCTCCTCTCGTTTAGAGTACTGTAATGTGCTCTACATGGGGTTACCCTTGAAGACAGTTCGGAAGCTGCAGCTGGTACAGAACGCGGCGGCTCGCCTGATTACAGGCAGCCGCCGGCGAGATCACATCACTCCAGTGCTGAAGGAGTTGCACTGGTTACCAGTTGTTTTCTGGGCCAAATTCAAGGTTTTGACCTTTAAAACACTATATTGTTCCGGCCCAGCCTATCTTAAGGAGCGCCTCCAGCAACACCAGACAGGCCACTTAACAAGATCAGCCTTGGATGGCCTTCTCTCTGTCCCATCAGCCAGGACAGCTAGGCTGGTGAGGACGAGGGAGAGAGCCTTCTCTGTGGTGGCCCCCACTCTGTGGAACTCCCTCCCTAGGGAACTCCGCCATGTCCCCTCTTTAATGAGCTTCCGCCGCGCATTAAAAACATGGTTGTTCAGTCAGGCATTTGGGGTGGGTTAGGGTATTTTTTATGATGTTTTTAATGCAGAATTTTATTTTTTTTAACTATTTTGTTGTTGTACATCACCCAGAGTGGCTGGGTGACCAGCCAGATGGGCGATTAATAAATTTAATAAAAATAAATAAATAAATAAATGGGTAAAAGTGGGACTCAAAGGCCAGGAAAAGGAACACAACAAGATGAATCAAGCACTTATGGTCAGCAAAACTGAGAGCTCCTCCTGTCCAGTTCATTAGGCCGTACAATGCAGTAGGTGCACAGCAGGTCCAAGCCAGGACTATTTTTATGCATACTTGAGATGCTTTGCATTTTTTATTTAATGTGGAGTTAGCTGCCTAAGGCTTTTCTTATGACAAAGAGATGCTGTAATTAAACGTAATAAACCCCGCACATATACATTTTATTTCAATTACAGGGCTATTGTTTCTTTTAGTACTTCAGTATTATTGATTGCTGCTCATTTGCAATTGAAGTGGAGTGGATGAGAAACGCTTTCGTTCACCCCTTCATATTTGATTGGATGTGAGCTCCTTAGAGGAAAGGCAGGATGTAAACGTAACAAATCAATCAATCAGTGAATGAATAAAGACTATTCTTGAATCTATCCAGGTAAAAACAAGTTAAATGAAATTGGCTTTTAATGTGCAGGAGGCAGAAAGATCACCGTGAAGCTGCTGAGAGTGTACATGTGAGTGTACATGTGAAGTGTACATGTGAGAGTGTACATGTGAAGTGTACATGTGAGTGTACATGTGAGAGTGTACATGTGACGTGTACATGTGAGTGTACATGTGAGAGTGTACATGTGAAGCTGCTGAGAGTGTACATGTGTCTCTACTACCTGCACCTGTGAAGGCATAAACTTTGCATGTTGCAGGGTCTATCAGCATTTTAGAAAAGTAGTATTTTCCCCTTATTATACCATGATTTTTGAAGTCTCCACAAAGTCAGGATGGATGAATCATAGAATCATAGAATAGTAGGGTTGGAAGGGGCCTACAAGGCCATCGAGTGCAGCCCCCTGCTCAATGCAGGAATCCAAGTCAGAGCATCCCTGACAGATGGCTGTCCAGCTTCGTCTTGAACGCCTCCAGTGTGGGAGAGCCCACCACCTCTCTAGGTAATTGGTTCCATTGTCGTATTGCTCTAACAGTCAGGAAGTTTTTCCTGATGTTCAGCCGGAATCTGGCTTCCTGTAACTTGAGCCCATTATTCCGTGTCCTGCACTCTGGGATGATCCAGAAGAGATCCTGGCCTTCTTCTCTGTGACAACCTTTCAAGTACTTGAAGAGTGCTATCATATCTCCCCTCTGTCTTCTCTTCTCAAGGCTAAACATGCCCAGTTCTTTCAGAATCTGTCCATTTCAGTTTCTCTCAGTTTTACTTTTTCCAAACGTAAGTCTGGTTTTGACCCGAACTTTGAGAATTTTTGAAAAAGAGTTCATATGAAAATTCGTATGCATTTTTGTGTACATTTTCCCAATACATACATTTTTCTATGCAATTTCACCTAATATAAAGCACATTTCCTAATATTTTGTATAAATATAGCATTTTAAAAATAGAATTTTTAATGTTATTTCCACTAATATATGCATCTTTGTGCACATTTTTCTTTAATATACATATTCTTGTACACATTTCTGACAGGAGTATTTCATTGCAAAATTCAGAGAAGTGCAAATTTCAAAGGATAACTGAATTTCAATTCACATATTAGTTAAAATTGCAAAATTAGGTAAGTTTGCATTAAAATGCAAACCAAATGAATTTCTCCCCCATTCCTACTGCAAAGTGGGATCCACAAAGAACTAGATTTCCTGCAAGGGCCCGAGGCACAATAGGGGTCACAGCCTTGATATTTTTAATAAGCAGGAGTTTCATGTCTTATCCCAGGTATGAGCATCAGCTCGTTCAGACTGGTTTATACTGGAATCCCACCATGCAGTCATTGCATAACTCACCAAGTGATGGAAAAGAAAAGAAAGAACCCTGGCTATCTGAATCCTTTCAGGAAATGGGTCATAGCACAGTGTAGAGCACATATTTTGCATGCAGAAGATCCCAGATTCAGTCCTTGCCATGTTTAACCACAGTAAGATTAGTTGATGTGAAAGACTCCTGCACGAGACCCTGGACAGTCATTGCCAATCAGAGGACTAAGCAATACTAGGCTGGATGGACAGAGTCTGACCTAGAATAAGGGAGCTTCCAAAATTCCAATGCCACATATTATGTTTGATAAATACTGCCAATCCAAGGTTGCAAACTGTTGACAAAATCAAGCCATTGCTTAAAAATTCAGAATTTATATCTCTGCTTCCCCTAAACATGGAAATACCTCATACAGGGCCAGCCCATGGGTCATGCCCCCAGCACATGTCTGGCATGTGCCATGATTTAAATACACCATGGTGGGTAATTTTGATCATGAGAACCAGATCAGAGAGTCATCCTGAAAGAATTTCATTCAGAGGTTTCATGGTACAGGTCCTACGAGGTTTTACAGTACAAATAGTGAACCACAGCAGGAACAGCACTCTTTTCCTGAGCAGAATTATTAAGTCATCCCCACAAATGGTTTTACAGAGGCTGCTTGTGCTCATTTAGGCTTCAAAGGTTTGCTTGGTTTTTATTGCAGGATAGGTATGTGAATAGTCTTTGGATATCAATTCGTTTATCCATTAGCACAAGAACGATGAGCATTATTCTGTCAGCTCTTGGCTGTGCTCAGATTGAACCATCATTTGTCTTTGCGAGTAAATATTTCAGCAGTTTGGTTTTCCAAATTAAGACACACTTGAGGGCACTCTGCATATTGCAGAAAAACCTTAGGTATAAAAATTCATCCATTCCTTCTCCATTTCTGATAAGTGTGCAACATAGATGGAGAAATATATCAGTTTGCTGCAGATTTTGTGACAGAAAAAAATCATTTGCTATCTGCTGAAAGAGACCATTTAGAATGTAATTAACTATGTCTCTCTTACTATGGCTTCCAGTCAGTTCCACATAGATCAGTATAGATCAAGGATGGGCAACTTGTGGCCCTCCATATGTTTTAGCCTACCACTCCCATCATTCCTTACCATCGGCTATGTTGCTTGGGCTGATGGAAGTTATAGGCCAAAACATCTGGAAGGCCATGAGTTGCTCACCTCTGATATAGACCATGCACACAGAACGATGGGAGAAAGCTATTTTGCAGACAAAATAATGAAGGCTAGTGAAATGTATGTTATCATGGAGAAATAAAAAGAGAAAAAATACTTTGAACACAGGAAAAATAGATTTGAATGTGTATTTGTAATCTGCATACCAATCCATTTTTATTGATACATAGTTGGGAACAGGGACAAATACTCATTTGTTCTCTATATTTGTAGATCAGTAGTAACTTGGAAACCAGTAATAGTCTCTGAGCACTTTCAATTATTGCACAGGGTGAAGAACACGAGGAAACTTTGAAATTTTATCATATGTTGAAGAGGCAATGCACATTCAGTTTAAATTTAAAAAAATTAAACTGGTAAGCAACTTGTCTGTTCAGCAGTTCAAATAGGTGCAGTAGAAACATCTAGCCATGACTACAGTTCTGCTCTATGCTTGCTTATAGTTTGTCAGATTTTTGGCTATGTAGGACAAAAATAACAGTCCAAAAGCCTTTCAAGTATACTCTCTAATTGTGATCACAGATGAGGTGAGAAAATGGGGTGGTCTAGAACCCCACCCTCATCTCCCCCAAAATGCAAGCAGTAACAGTGTTCAATTCAGCAATGTTTAAGAAAAACTCTTTAGATTTTGCAGACACAGATGGCTGTTTTGCAGAGGCCAAGGAAGGCATCCAAATGCTGCAGTAGCAATTCTGCATATTTGGCAATTTCACAGGCCCTTTCAATATATCTGTATTAAGTAGAGCAAACAGAATGAGTAGATCAGAAAACTACAGGAAAACCTGACTAAGCAGCAGTTACACTGTCCTTGGATCACACTTTGGTCTACATTAAGACTCAGAAAGTTATATTTCTGACCCCTTGTAAGGCAGTTGCAACAATAGTTGAACAGGTAAAGGTGATGAACTTTTAGGGATGTATGAATCTCTTACCTTGCCATCTGCGGGGGGTCCACCGGGGGGGGGGGAGGCAAACCATTCCTCCCCCCCGGAATCCTTGCCAGCCAGCTCTGCTCCATGTTGACTCCACGGAGCCGCTGGCTGGCTCCGAAGCCTCAGTGATACGGCCGCCATTGCCATATCACTGGCTGGACTGACTTACTGTGGATACAAATGGCATCTGGCGTAGCGGACGCCATTTGTGTCCCTGCTCGTTGACATGACAGGCTATGTAAATCTTTACGTAGCCTATCGCGTGAAGGAACAGGGACGCAAATCCACCATTTGCATTCCTGTTTTTTCATGCAATAGGCTACATAAAGATTTACATAGCCTATCATGTCAAAGAGCAGGGATGCAAATGGCGTAGCGGACGCCGTTTGCATCTGCAGTCCATCAGTCCAGCCAGTGATGCGGCAATGGTGGCTGTATCACTGGGGTTTCAGGACTTCGTGGGGAGGTGGAGGTAGGAGATCCGATCCTCTACAGACTTTGGGGGGCTGGATTCAATAGAATCCGGCCTCATTGGGGTCCGTAGAGGATTTCTCCAACATCCCTATGAACTTTACCTTTCCCTTCACAATGCCTGAGATGTTTGTCTGGTGGGTGCGTAGTTGTGGAACCAATTCTCTATAAAACATTTGTCATTGCTATTCTTGTTCCAGCTCCTTGGTGTGAGAGACAGTCATAAGATGCTTTTTCTTTGCATGGCACCAAGAAAGTCATAATTGTGGGTGAGTGGTTGCTGGGTTCAGGAGATAGGCTTATTGCCCTTTCTGGATGGGGTTGCACTCCCTCTGAAAGATCAGGTTCATAGTCTGGGGGTACTCCTAGATCCATCACTGTCACTGGAGGCCCAAGTGGCTATGGCATCTTGGAGTAGGCTGTACTTTGCCATCTACAGCCTCACGTGGACAAGGATAGCTTGGCCACAGTGGTACAGCACTAGTAATAATCTCAAGACTAGATTACTGCAATGCACTCTCTGTGGGGCTGCCCTTAAGGCTGGAGCTAGTGCAGAACACAACAGTTCAGCTGTTACTGGGAACTGCCCCTTTTAAGCATGCAGCTCCTTTGCTGAGGGAACTGCACTGGCTGCCTATTTGCTACCGGGCCAGGCTTAAGGTTTTGATACTACTGTACAAAGCCCTAAACAACTTGGGACCAGGTTACCAGAGAGAGTGTCTTCTTCCTTACCAACCTGCCCAATTACTGAGGTCATCATGTCATCACATGTCATCACAAGGCATGCTCCTGGTGGTTCCGCATGGCACTATGGCCTGACTGGAGTCCACCTGGAGAAGAGTCTTTAGTGTGGTGGCTCCCTTCCTACCTTTGGAACTCCCTACCTTTGGAGGTCAGGCAGGCACCAACACTGGGTTGTTTTCCATGCCTCCTGAAAACAGCTCTTTTCCAAGAAGCCTTTCTTGGTTAACCAGCCTCGGTTTTATTGGCACTGTTTTTTAAGTAATAATTTTAATATAATGTTTATTCTTCTTATCTCTTGTTGATTTTATCTCTTGTTGTTCACCACTGTTGTTCCAGAATCTGTTTAGTTGTGGAATGGTATACAAATGTCGTAGATAATAAATAAATAAATGAATAAGTGTTGAACAGTGGTGTAGCGGAGCCAGGGCTCACTGGGTCAAGGTGCTGGGACGTTTTGATTAGCAGGTATAATGACATCATCTGCCATTCCTCTCAGACTTTCTTGGCTCCTCTGAGCTTAACTGCAATCCTCATCACAGTAGCTGGGGGGAAATGAATTTCCCCAACAACAATATATAGTTGTGAGCTATCCCTGTTGCAAGGCAAAATATTTTGCAGTGGCTTGGTCTTGAATGGGCAATGAAGACCCATTAGCTTTAGAAAAGGTGTAAGCATACCAGAACTGGCTTGTTGACTTTGAGATTTATGCATGGTGTGGAGCACGTGGACAGGGAGACATTTTTCTCCCTCTCTCATAATAGCAGAGTGTGGGGTCATCCCATGAAGATGATGGGTGGGAGATTCAGGACAGGTAAAAGGAAGGACTGAATGTGAGTGTGCTGGGGGGGTGGGGATATAGGTGAAAAAAGCAGGACAACAAACTATTCTGGTTTGGAGGAGCAGAAGTGCTGCAGCCCCAAGTGCTGCAAGCACAAAGGCAAAGGCAGCATTCAGGACAGGAGGAGAGTGCTGGAAGCCCCAGTCTGCCACTCTTTGCAATGCGCCACCTAAGTGGACGATGCACCCTGCTTCACAGTCAGGCTGGCCCTGCTCCTGGAAAACTGTGAGCTGCTGGTCTTATGCTGTTGGGGGATATGCTGTGTCTCTCTTGTTCCCTTTCTCATTCATTCTCAGGTCTCTCCAGCCAAAGTCCGGCATGCTAACCGCTACACTGCCCTTTGGCAGCTCACAGTTCTATGATTGTCAGCTGATCCCTAATAAATTGGGTATTATGCTATGTACTTCTGCTCTCACACACATAATCCACACAAGGACATACCACATATATAGATATGGATCAACACCGCTTTCTGCATTTTTGGACTCCCGTTGGGCTATGGGGAGTCCAAAAATGTCATGATGAGTGCCTGCACATCAGGATTTACCACTACACCACAAGGTTTTATTTATTTAATTATTATATTTCTATTCCACTTTTTTTTTCCTCCTTAAGGAACCCAAGGCAGTGTACATTTTATCTTCCATCTTATCCTCACAACAACAACCCTGTGAGGTAGGTTTGGCTGAGACTCTGTGACTGGCCCAAAGTCACCCAGTGAGCTTCCATGGCTGAGTAGGTACTAGAACCTAGATCTCCCGACTCCCAGTCCAACACTCTAACCACTGTACCACGCTGGCTCTCATGCTGGTGTTGAGGCTGTTATCAGCTGCAAATACATTCTAAAGGAAGAAATGCAAATAACCCCTCGAAAAAGGACTCTGGCATGTAATATATAACTGCAAAATATAGAAATAGATGAAGTGGGGTTTGGGAATGAACATTCAACTAGGGCACTGACCTTTACTGAACTTTATAAAATAGTGCGCCAGCACAAATCTCAAGGTATGACGTGATTCTTAAAGAAGTCCTCTTAGTATTGGGGAAAGGAGGGATAGGTGCCACTCTACTGCATATTTAAAAGCAAATTCAGTTAACAGCTGAGTCCAAAATGGTTTAAGGTCACTGATATTTTTGAATGTGAAAATTTGTTATGTTCATTTTCTTTGGTAAGGGATTTATACTTTGGTTTCCTTGACTCATCTAACAGAATTCAAATAAGGACAATAAATGCTTATGCAAATGTTTAATGCTTTATTTCCAATCTGCAATTGATCTTGAGGAAGTTGAATGGATTGAAGAATAGAAAGAAATGTGTATTCATTTGTGCAGGGGCAAAAATAGTTCAGATAATTTACATTGAACTGAATAAAGTGCCTTATTATGGAAAAGTAAAAGTAAACACACTTTGCTGTTGCCTTTTAAAAAATCTCTTTTTAAAAATGGCAATCTCCAGCGGTGTAATTCCGCAAACTCAAATAGCACCGGTGGAGCTCTGTCAAAACTTTCTGATGTGCATTATGCTTGTGCAAGCATTTGCACAACCACTTGTGCTACCATGCTTGTGCAAATGTAACTTTAATTGGATTCTCCTCTTGCATGTAGTTCGGAACCTAGTGTTCTGCTAGCACAGCATCATTTGTGCTATCAAAATGACACAGTTGGATACTGCCCTACATTTTAAATTAGAATAGTTCTAGAACAAATCAAGGTAGTACTCCTGGAGTATTAGAAGGAATATTTGGGGAGAATATAGATCCTAACAATTATATTAAAATGCTTGGATTCTAGAGCCTTGCAGTCTGCCGTTTTGTTTTGGGGGGGCATTTTCTGTCAGCCTCTCTATAACAACTGTCCTTCGAGATATTTCTAAACTTGTGTTGGTTTTGTTTTTTGTTGTCTTAAAATAGAGCACAATCTAGTCAGAGCTAAATAGCTTGAAGTCCTATTTTTTTCAAAGAAGGAGGTGAGCAGGTGGGTTGCTCTCTTTTCCATTGAGATCAATGCCTCTTAAAACCGCAGAGGTTTGACTGTGAACACATGCGCACAGTTTGGAGTTTTAGCAAAAGAAGAAGAAGAAGAAAACATTGAAAATTGAAGTTAGAAAAGTGATCGCATGCTGGAAGTTAGAAAAGTGATCGCACACTTTCCTTTTTGGCAGGTTTCTAGCGCAGGAACGTTGCAAGTGTGCAGCAAAACATTTGGCATGTTTTATGGGGAGAACCTGCCTGTTTAAAAATTGATAATCTCTACTCTGCATGTTGAGGTCCTGTATGTTGTGTTAGATATGGTCTAATCTAACAAGTGTGATGGAACCTATTTTCTGTATGGATCTCTTTTCTGGATTGGCCACTGCATGTGCAAAGGTGTAGAGCAAAGCCCTACATCCAGCCCAGGTGTTGCATTCATACTGCTATTTGCTGGACTTGGGCTAGGTATGTGCTTATGGACAGATGCTGCTGTCAGCTCTGACAGCATCAATAATCCCTTTTGGCAGATGGAAGTACTGTCTCCAGGGACCCCTTCCTTTTGATAGGTAATCAGCTGTCAAAGACGACAGTACCAACAATCAGTTCAGCAGGGATATCTTTGCACTCAGCAGCATGAGTGCAGCCCTCCTCTGATGGCAAAGATTTCTAGATTGAGCTGGACTATTTTTATACAATGTTTTATTTAATGAGTTACTTAGTTATATTTATATCCTGTCCTTCATAAAACTCCCAGGACAGGTAACAACAATATTGAAAACAACCAACAGTGAAATACAAGAAATAAGTCTCTCATAAAGCCAATAGATCATCAGCAGGGAAAACAAGTAATCAACAGTAGAATACTGAATCTAGTCATTCATAAGTACTGTTCAGACCTGTCAAGTCTGGGTAGTTATATTTCAACCCTTTCTGTCTGGGATGTTCCTTGTTCATATGTGTAACTAACGTTGCAGGTTATGTTGGTTTGTATACGTGTTTGGGGGTTCTTTATAATTTCATGAGCTGTTCTGATATTCGGTGAAGTTTTGGTTGCTTTGTCATTTTGCAATTTAAGACAATGGTAGTGTATGTATTATGGAGGGGGTGCTGACATTTTGACTTTAGACAGATCTTTTGAAAACATATATAGCTCATTGTGCAGATCAGGGTGAATTATTTTGAGGTGACAGCAACACTTGGTTATGCAAAATATTTCACATGTTTCACATTATTTCCCCCCCACCCCATTGGTGTTAACTTTTAGCACTGATGAAGGTAGATAAATAGTAGTGTCAGTGTAAAATGTATTATTTATACAAGACTTGCAGATTTAAGAAGTCAGCAGCATGAGGGGTTGAATTTGTTGTGTCTTTGCAGTTGTTCAGTTTCATTGTCCTAATTTCAATGAAAAACCATGTGACTCTGTTTTATCACTGGAATAAATACTGTGTCATTAAAAAAATACCCTGTATTTTAAAGTTATGCAGTCGTTTGGAAGCAAGGAGATTTTGTACAAAGACTGATGCTTACTGCATCAGATACTGCTGAACAGCACGCTAAATGCCATCAGTGCTTGGAAGGCAGAGGCACCCCAACATTTCCCCAAAGTATCTGCTCATACTTCTGTTGCAGAAGTGTTACTGTAAGAAAGTGATCCGGGCTTGGCAGCTGGGCCTGAGGAACAGTCTGTAAAGAGAGGCCCCTCCTCTATGATAGAATCAGGAGGGGGAGAGAAGAACACAGCCTCACTGACAGTTGGAACTGGTCAGTTGGGGAGTAGGCAGTCAATCTGAGAGAGTGTGATGGATTCAATTTAAGCCTGCCTCTAGCCCTATTCAGGTGTTCTCTACCTGGGTAGATCAAACACGCAAGAAGGGAGAGCTCGACAGACCCCCCACCCTCACATGTTGCTGTCACCTTCTACTTACAGAGGGTGATATCTGAAGAGTAAAACTTCCTGTATCCAGCATTCTGGCTCCCATGGAGAATCTCCACGGATACAGGAGGCGCTCTTCTTCAGCTGTCACCCTCAACAAGTAGAAGGCAATGGATATGATGAAGGAGAGGTGCGGGACTGGAGCACTCTCCCTCCTCCCGTGTTTGATCTACCCAAGTAAGAGAATGCCTGAATAGGGCTTGTATGTGTGTCTCTTTCTCTCACACACATATAGTCGCCTTTCCACCAAGAAAATGATGCTCAAGGCAGCTAACAATAACAAGAACCAAAATTTAAAATAAAAACTTGGTTTAAATAATCATAAAGCAAATACAATAAGGGTACAATTCTATGCATGTTTAGACAGAAAAAAAGTCCTACAACTCCTACAACTTGCTGGGGCATGCTGGGAGTTGTAGGACCTTTTTCTGCATAAACATACATAGGATTGCACCGTAAAGCATAATTTAAAAAGCACAACAATAAAAGCAAAAACAGCTCCCTGGTTTACTGCACGAAAACAGATAAACCATGTGGACAGGATGGAGAATATGATATGCAGAGGTGACTGTAGGGTTGTGGAAAACTGATGATGAACAACTTAGAGCCAGCTACTTCTCTCCTTTTTAGAGCATATCCTAATGTTGAGAGTTGCAGTCCAACACATCTGGAGGGATCCAGGTTGGAGTTGGCTGTTCTAGAGCAAGGGTGGGCAGAATGTAGATCTCCAGATGTTTTGGAGTTCAACTTGTAGAAGTCCCTGCCAGATGACCAATGAACAAGAATGCTTGGAGTTGCCATCCAAAACATCAGGATAGATCTGTTTTCTGCCCACACCTGTTCTAAAGCATGCTGTTTTCTAGAATTAGGATATGCAGTCCACCAAGGAACTTCAGAATAGGTGCATCAATTTAAATAGATTTAAACTGTTTTAAACCAAATGGGGAGACAACTAATGAATCTTGATTCCTAAACCAGACAGGTCTTCAGACTTCTACATTAGTTTTCAACACATGGCATAATTTTCAGTTTATTGAATGTCAGATATAGGGATGTACGAATTGTGTACCTTCCGTGCTGCTTGACTTCCGCAGTTTGCGGCCAGTGCTCCGGTATGCCCTTCACAAGCCCCCGAAATTCTCCTCTTTTTTTTCCACTCCGAAAACTACGAAGATAAATCCATACCGACAACCATAATTCCAGTGCCGTCTCCATGAGTCTGCATAACTTCCGTAAGAATCGCTATTTTTCGTAAATACTTACTTTTTTAAAAAATTGAAATCCTCCATCTCCGTTTACTTTCAGCCAAAACACTTCCTCTTCTTAGGGGCTTCCCAAAAGAAGGCTGTCTTAGGTGTACCTGAGCAATAAACTGTTTGTTTAAAGCAACACTGTTTTAAAGAAAGAAAGAAACTTTTAAAATGACCATGCCTCTCCAGGACCTAGGGGCTTCTTTTGGGAAGCCCCTAGGAAGAAGAAGTGTTTTGGCTGAAAGTAAACAGAGACGGAGGATTTCAATTTAAAAAGAACACCCACAAACAAAGCAGTGAGCACAATTCATTTTTTTAAAAAAAAACTTATGTATTTATTATCGGAATATACTACACTGTGTTTTTATTTACGAAAATTTTGCGACTCTTTGCGGACGACAAAAAAAAAGCCACATGACTACTGGCTCCGCAAGACCTCGTGGTGCCATTCCGCAGAAGATTCTGTGGCATGGACTGAAGGGAATTCAATCCCATTTCAGTCCATGGCAGAATTCTCTGACATCCCTAGTCAGATATATGGTGTGGGGGAACTGACATGGAGGATTTTTCTTATGTGTTCAGCACTGTGATATCAAAGGCAGCGCTAGTGCCTAATACTCTCATGTGTAAAGATTATTTTAAAATTAATGCTGAAAATGATTTTTGTGTTCCCCACAACACATAGAAGTTGCATCGCACCACATTTGGAAAGTATCAGGTTGGGGGAGGTTGGTTTCTACTGGAATCCTGTACATTTCTACTCAGAAGTAAGTTCCACTGAGTTCAATGGGTTTACTTTCAAGTAAGTGGTATAGGATTGCAAACTAATCTTTTTTTAAAGGAGTTAATGATAGCCAAACTAAAGCTTCTCTGCTCCTCTGTCACTTTGATTAGATGATGTACTGGGGGATGGGGTGTGGGGAGGAGAGAACAGTATATTTTGTATAAACAACTTTTAAAAAATCAGCTCTCTAAATGGCAGGACACTGACAAAAAGTTGAAAGTGCCTGGCTTAGGATAAATGCTGTAATTCAAGACCTGTAACTAATCGTCCCCTTTGCTTTCAGTGCTGCTGCTGTATGGGAGATCGATGTGTGTGTGAGAGAAGTATTGGGCAGAGCCTTGTATTTGCTTAGGATGTAGAACAGCCTTCCCCAACCTGTTACTCTCCAGATATTTGGGATTACAACTCCCGGCATTCCTGACCATGGTTGGGGAAGGCTGCTTTAAAAAGAGAGAAGTAGATGGCTCTAAGTTGTTTGTCATCAGTTTTCCACAACCCCACAGTCACCTCTGCATGTCATATTCTCTCCATCCTGTCCACATGGTTTATCTGTTTTGGGAGAATGAGAATTTCACCGCCCATCACCCCCCATCATTCATTGTTTTAAATTGTCCTTTTACTTCCTGGTAGAAAACAATGTGGATGTTATATAACTTGAGAGAACATGCCCTGGCTGTTTTTATTTCTTAGTCTGTCAGATCATTCAGGTGTAAAAGCTCCATTTAGATGTAAAGGCACTGATATTAGGCTCCCTAAGGCAGTCATCCCTGAGCAGCCCTGGGCGAAGGCAGGAATGGCAAGCAACATGGCTGCCCCCCCCCCACATTCTGAGGTGGAGGGATGCACGTCCTTATGAGAGCCCTGTTGACTCTCATTACGTGTTAAAATCTTATTTTAGAAAGAAATTGATTTTTTTAAAAGAAATCCCATTCCACCAAATACAATAGAAGAGTAACAGGAAACCACCAATGTTTTAAGTGAGTAGGCTATATTTATTTCATAAATGATGAGCACAAATAGTTTCCAGGCGCCTTTTTCCAAAACACTTTTGAGGGAACGAAGTTTCCCCCCCTTTTTCTTTTAACTGTTCTTTCTCCCTTATCCTTTCACCAATCTTCCTGAAATTTTCTGGATATGTAAAACCAACAATTCTTTCTGTCACCTTTAAATTTCAGAAAGATTGGTGAAACTTTTTCAATTTTATGAAGTTTAAATGACACCCCCCCAATTTCCATTTACCATAATGGAACCTGTTTTTAACTGATTGCCTTAACTATTCGAGCCACAACTCCAATATTTTCATAACTTTGAGAATTAGAAAATTAGAACAGTGGCTTTGCTTTTATATCTAAAGCTTGAAGGTAGGACGTAAAATAATGTACTAAAGGAATATAACATTTTAAAAAAAATAATTAGGGCTGCAATCCTAAACATGCTCGGAAAGAGTGAGCCCCATTGAATACAGTGGGACTTGCTTCAGAGCAAACATGCACAGGATGGCACTGTAGGTTATTTAGTTCAAATAGCAAAGAATATACCACTACTTCAAGTTTTTATAAAAGAGAACTTGTTATGAATTTTGCAGGCGTAATGCAAATAGAAACAAGTTTTCATACAGAAACATTCTGTTAATTGTTTTTTCTTGCACTGTATTCACAACAGCCAACAACATTTCTTCTGCATTTACATTGAACAGTAAATTTCCTGTTTCACAGTTGCAAGTAATAGGTACCTCAGGAACTCTGTGTGAAGGCTTTTTTTTTGGAAGAAAATATTCAAGTTCCTCTTCCCACCTGAAATCTGTTGGATGAAAGAGAGTTTGACACATAACGAGGTTCGACATTGTTGTACTACATAGAAGCATCTTTTCAGATGTCCTTTACAAGTGGGAAAGGAAGTGGGTGGGAGATTTGATACCAGCTTTGTTTTGTGTTGTTTGTATCACAGTTCATCATATGTTTACAATGAGTTCATAGCTGGAAGACTTTTACAAGGTATTCCTCTGATCTGTCAGTAATTTCCTCAGGTGTGCTATATTCAGCAAAGCTGGCAAGGAATTTTTCTGGTGATGCTTTCAACACAGACAATTTGGTTCCCACTTTTCTCGTGATGTCACATCCTGTTAGGATGTGGCCCTTTATGAGAACACTGCAAGTTTTTGTCACACAGTTTCCTACTGGCAGTATGAAAAAGAACAAACTGTGTTTCTCCCCTCCACTTTTTTTTTTTTTAATCTAAACCCATTTTCAGCCAAAGTCTTTTTTTCAAACAACTGAAACAGGTATCAGAGATGGAGGACAAATACATCTGCATCTTTGCACAGCAACATGGCTTGTGTGAAACCTGATGGTGCTGTATTGAGCAAGTGGATGATTAAACAGCAATCTGCTTCTTCTCTAGGGACCATCAGGTGGCTCTTTCTCAAACTTCATGATCAGTAAATATGGCAGCTTGTCTGTTATCGCTGCCTTCAGTCTTATTTCCACTTAACACAGTGTTTAAGTTCAAATATCTTACTTTGTCACAGAAGTATTCTTTGGATGACAGCTGCAGTAGCTCTTTTTTATTGAGATATGCCAAACCCTATCCACTTGGAGAGGTAAAGGGCTTTCTCCATCTAGTCTTACAAACTCAGTGGATTGACCAGTTTTATTTAGTTACGACATTTGTATGCTGCCCCATAACATAAACTTCTCTGGGTGGCTTACAATAAAGAAACATCATCATCATTTCTATACTGTCCCATAGCTGAAGCTCTCTGGGCGGTTTACATAAGTTAAAACATTAAAATACAATATACAAAGTTTTAAAGCCATTTACACAAAAGCACACAGACAATATACACAAACAACATATAACAAAAACAACTTTGAACAGTCAGTCAGTCATAACTAAAGTCTAACTAAAGTTGCAGTCTTATGACAGTTGAAGATCCTTCTCCAATTCCTCCAAGAGAACTAGTAGTTGGCTTGGCTTATGTACTATAACATAAGCTTGGCTTGGCTTGGCTTGGCTTATAACTTGGCTTGGCTTGGCTTATAACTTGGCTTGGCTTGGCTTGGCTTGGCTTATAACTTGGCTTGGCTTGGCTTATAACTTATAACTTATAGCTTGGCTTGGCTTATAACTTGGCTTATGTACTAGTAGTAGTAATGTGGGACTGAGAAGAAGGTAATATTTCAGTAGTGTTCTTAGTGATTCCCCTTTCTCTTTTGCTATGTGCAAGAGTCTTTCAGCAGTAGAATACATTTTCTTTGTCTATGCAGGCATGAAGTTTGTTTGTTTCCTTCCCACCCTATTTTAATTCAGCACTAGCAAATGTTTCTAACTTTACCTTCATAATAGTATCTGTCAGCTCTTTTTGGTGAACAAAACATTAATCTCTAAGCTGTATGTAAGAATCAAGTCTAGGGTCTTTGAAGGGAGACACTGTTACCTTCCTTGGCACTGACGACTTGGTGATGAAGTGATGAAGGTGCATTTCACTGGAAGTTATAAATGGGTTTCCTCTTCTCTTTATGAACCAGAATACCAATGATGCAGCATCGGGAGCTGTGCTGCAGTACAGTTCATGAGGAGTAGCTGCTGTGTGATATCTTGCTCTGCCGTATCCAATAAGTTCTCAGTAAATAGGTGTTATCCCCAGAACCTAAGGATACCCTACATCCCACTAAGTGACACATGTCTGTTGACCAATCTGACCAGATATTCCTTTACCAGGACTCTCTATAATATCTGAATAGTCTTTTCTAGATTTGTATCTGGAGAGATCATACTGAGTGGTCGCTTTTGTTGCCTGATAATGAAATGGCCCATTGAAAACTAATGTTATGTGTCAGGGTATTGTTTTTAGAGCAGGTAGATCTTTGCAAGATTCCAGGACACATACCACAGGTATGTGCTGCCAAATTCCTGGATCACAGGAAGGAGGCCCTGCACTGGCTGAAGATATCATTCCCAATCTATCCTTCTGTCAGTTGCTATGATAATTTTGAGAAGATAGATGAATTTCTGATTTCTTGTGGCATCCGTTGCAAAATTCTTTGTAGTCCTCAGATCATTGGCAAAAGATAGTTGAATATCTCCTGGGTAGACTTTGTTGTTGATGCTGCTGTTACTAAAACTTGAGGTATATATTGTGTTCGGGGAGCTACATAACCTAATTTTTGAAAACTATTCAATTCCTATTATTATTATTATTATTTATTTCATTTCTATACCGCCCAATAGCTGAAGCTCTCTGGGCGGCTCACAAAAATTAAAACCAAAGAACACACAGTAAAACAATTTAAAATATACAGAACATTAAAACCACAATATAACAATACAACCACAATAAAACCTAGCAGCAGTGCAGGAGTTTAAAATACAGATTTAAAACAGCAAAGATAAAAATTTAGAAAGCTAAAATGCTAAAATGCCTGGGAAAATAAAAAGGTCTTCACCTGGTGCCGAAAGGAATACAATGTAGGCGCCAGGCGAACCTCACTAGGGAGCTCATCCCAGAGCCGGGGTGCCACAGCAGAAAAAGCCCTCCTCCTAGTAGCCTGCAATTCTACTGCAATTCCTGCAGTTCTGTTATCTAACAAGATGGCATCTTCCTGGTTTCCATACAGCAAATGAAGTGAGGATGTCTATCCAGGTTTTCTATTCCTTCACATACCTTTTCTGTAGTGCAGGTGGTTAACTAGGGCTGCTATCCTATACACACTTACCTGGGAGTAAGCCCTATTGAACTCAGTTGGGGCTTACTTCTGAATAGACATGTATAGGATTGCACTGTAAGTCAGTTTCGACTTTGCTATGGCAGTCTATGCTAAGGAGTGCATTAAAAGGCTCATATTTATATTGTGCGTCTGTGAGTGTTTATATTTGCCAATGATTGTTCATATATAAAATGACATTGCTCAGAGCACTACTGGGCAACTTCAGATAATCATAATCTCAAAAGTCACAACAGCTTTACTTGCACTCACATGAAATGTAGCTGGTAATTCCAAAATCTTCACCCAGTTTGGAGATATACTCTTGGAGCTACACATATTCTGCTTTGAGCTGTTTTTACCCCTTGAATACATGAGTTAAATGAACATGTGACGAGAGGCACAGAATTGCACTTCCTGGCACTGAGCTCTGCCCATTTAACTGAAGATGTAAAAGGGCTTCAGAGCACATAAATCTGCAGAGGTGTTGATGCTTCATTATGATCAGGACCTTGACTATACAGGGTTCCCAAATGTGTGGAAAAGCTGACATATATAGCTGTATGTATGTAGAAGCCCATTGCACACCTTCTGCTAACATGTAAATGTTGGGGCAGAGCCAGCAGGCATGATCCTGCTTTCCTCTGCACGTCAAGCCTTTTTTGCACATTCAGTTACAACTTCCACATCCTCAGTTCCTGGTTACCTCATTGTCTTCATAGTTTATGTCACAACACAGATCTTTCAGGAACACCACTGCTTATTTTCCTCTGTTATGAAAACTATTAGTTTCTTTTCCTCTTCCTTTATTTCTACTTTTAATAATAGCAATGTGTCCCTTTCTGTTTGTAGTAGTGTGGATGGGAAGTTGGGCACAATTAAATAAATGTATTCCCTGGGCTGGTTTGCAAGACACGACAGCCCATCATGGGTTAATTAACCCTCAAGGAGCCGTGGTGCATGTTGGCTGCCATTTTGAATATCTGACCTCTGATTGGGGGTTGTCGTGTCATCTGAACCTGGCCATTGGGAGTTATGTGAGGGTTAAACAACCCTCACATAACCCTACAACTGGCCAAGGATTATTTAACCATCACATAGCCCCTGATGGATGGATTTGGATGACACAACAACCCTCAATTGGGGGTTGCATATGCAAAATGGTGCCTGTGGCTCATCATAGGTTAAATATCCCACAGTGAGCTGTGGTGTGTCATGCGAATCAAGTCTCTGTCAAATACCACAGATGGAATGAAAGAAGCAGAATGTGAGTTATCAGGAGATACTTGATAGTATGCTTTGATCTCCTGTATTTCCTTCTATATGGAGAACTCAAAACAATTGCAGTGGTTAATTAATCAGAATACTCCTGTGAGATTTAGTAGAATTATCCAGTTTTACAAGAGTAGAGGTCTTTATTTATAAATGCACCTTCTCAAAATGTAAGATGTATTAAGCCTTGAAATCAAAACCTCCAAGGATTCAATACAGAAATAAGCTTGCCATACAGACAATGCTGTTATTATGTTGGAATGGGGATCATTTTTTGAAATGTTATCTGAACACTTGAAAAATCAATAAATTAAATCAAGCTCTGCCACAACTATCATGTTGTCTCTCACAATAATCCCAAGAGCCTTTTCTTATAAGTAAAGTAAATTAATTTAACTATTATTTATCCATGGGAAATATGTTTCAGCTTAGGATTTCAGTTTATTATTAATTCTTGCAATGGCCTTCCATTTTGTCAGTGTATAAAGCATCAGTATTAAATGTGAATGGATGATCATTTGTCATAAATAAGAAAACCCCAAATGTTTTGTGTAGTCTTTGACACCTGCATCAGAATGTGATGCTTTCAAAAATAGAGAGTTTATAGCAGGGGTGTTGAACTTTAGGCCTCCAGGCCAAATCTGGCCCATCTGGGGTCCCAGTACAGCCCTCCAGGGTTCCCCAAATAGGCATGCCCTTTCCCCTGATGGTTTGGGGGTTTCCTAACTTTTACACAGCTTTTCCCCAATCTAAAAGGTTGAAACGCTTCTCCTAAGCTCTTACTGGCAGTAAGAGCTTTAAGCTAAAGTATGCTGGTGTTTGGGGGTTTGGGGCTATACCCCCTTTGCTTTCAGCCCTGCCCACCACTGTAATGTGGCCTCTGAGAACTTCTCTAAAATTGAATTTGGCTCTCGGGCTGAAAGAGGTTGAACAGCCCTGGCTTATAGCAACTGATCTAATTACTACCCAGGGCACCAGCCTTCTGCTCCTGGCCTTCACTGCTGCTCCTGCATCCTTTCACCTGCTCTACTATGTTATTATTCTGTGGCTCTCTCTTCTTCTAATCTTCAAGACTCCTGGATATAGGAAACTGTGTGAGAGAAAGTGCAAAGGGAGGCGAGTGAGAGAAAGAGAATGGGATGTTGTTGCATATTCAGGTCCTGTACTGCTGTACTGAAGAAGTTTTTTTTGGTCCTATTTTTGTAGCCTTACAAAGCAATACCCCCTTTTTTTGGTGGAAAAGGTTAGACAGTAAAGTGTCTGTAGCACTGCCCTGCAATTGACACACTCTGGTGCTAGGACAGATTCATGCATGTCACTGGTTCTCTCTTCAAGTCTTGAAACACTAGTATCCCTTTAAGGAGACAAGAGTGTGTGGGAGCCCCAGGTGTACAGCTGACATATATACTGTGTTTATACCATACAGAAAATGGTATTTCTTCAAGCTTCTCTTCATGAAGAGGTAAAAATGCTGGGTGGCAAGCGAATGAAGTTTGCTGCTCGAGTGCCCATTAAAGTGCTCAGGCAAATGGCAAATTGCATAGCCTTTCTATAAGGCAGTTGGTACTAAAGGTTTGAAAATAACTACAATTGCCATCTCAAAATACACCCCTCTACGTTTCCTATATCAATAGAGCCATAATAATACACAGTTGGAAGAGACCCCCTTAGACTTCTGCTCCGGTGCTTTCCTGCTAGGGATGTACGAATTGTGTACCTTCCGTGCCGCTTGACTTCTGCAGTTTGCGGCCAGTGCACCATACCGTTGTTCACAAGCCTCCGGAATTCTCCTCTTTTCCGCTCCAAAAATAACGAAGATAAATCCATACTGACAGCCGTAATTCCGGTGCCCAGCCATCTCCGTGAGTCTGCATAACTTCCGTAAGAAAGCCTATTTTTCCTAGATATTTACGTATTTTTTCCCCTGCCCTGAGACGTGCAGTAATTACTTTCAGCCAAAACACTTCCTCCTCCTCCGGGCTTCTCAAAACAAGGCTGCCCTGGGTGTGCCTGAGCAATGCACTCTTTGTTTAAAGCAACACTGTTTTAAAGAAAGAAAAAACCTTTTAAAATGACCATGCCGGTCTGGAGCCCTGCACAAGGTATTATTCTCCCTGCTAAGCTTTATATTTCCACATCCAGCATTGTTGTTGACGTTGTGAGGCTAAAATGGAGAGGAGAACCAACTCTGTGCATGTCTACTCAGAAGTAAGTCTTACTGAGTTCAATGCAACTTACTCCTACATATGTCAGCACCCCACTTGCCCCCAGCTCAGCTTTGTATTTCCACATCCAGCTCATGATCAAACCTGTTAGTTATCTCACTGGGTGACTTTGGGCTGGACTCTAACCACTATCCCATACTTCTGTTATGAAACTCATGAAGAAAAAGAGGCAGTATAATGGAAAGTTATTTCTGAAGCAGTCACACTTGTACAAATGCAGCATGAAGGGAAAGATCAGCAACCTTATCTTTGAATAAAAAGCACACTCTGCACATGCTCAGGGAATGGACAAAATGAGGAATAAACATACCAGGGAATATGAAGAACTGTATTCTTCCATTATGTGTGTGTGTGGGAAATCTCCCTCAGTCCAGCTGTTCCCTGGAAACCACCCCCCCCATTCACCCAAGGGTCTTCTGAGATAACTAACATGATGTCATGTGCCCCAAATGACCTCCAAATGCAGCAAACCCAGAGCAAAATTCCCGTGGGAACAACCCCCTGGAGCATCCGTGGCAGATGCATCTCAGGACTCCCACAAATTATCTCTGTTGATAACAAGGTTTTATTTATTTATTTAGAATTATTTATTTAGAATTATTTTAGCCCGTCTTCAAGGGTAGAACCCTCCCAAGGCAGCAAATGAGACAAAATAAACAATACTAAGCAGTAAGATTCAATAGGTTCCATCATTTTCCCTAAGTGCTTGATCCTTGGTCCATCTGGTAGGCAGGAGCAAAGCTTGTTCCCTAATATGCAGCCTGTTTGCACGATACTGATGCTGAAATCAGTTGTGTCATGTTTTTCTCCCGGTGACAAGGGAGAAAAATGCCATCTTTTTCATGACAGGCATTTGATATATGCAATTTTAAGTCTGTTCTACTAGGTCTACTTAATCTTCTTTTCCCTGAGCTAAGAGAGCCTTGTTCATTCATTTATTGTCCTTGTATAACGCATATTCCAAAACCTCTGCTGCTATCCTCTGAATCCTCACCAAGCTGACAGTATTCACATAATAAATGGATATTCACATTCTAAATCAAAGTCAAAGCGACACAATGCTCTAGAGGGAACCTTCACTTGTCTGAACAGAAAGTCAGTAATAACTACCTGTAGCTTGAAGATACAATTGTCCTGCAGATGCACTTTGAAATAGTAGTGATCGTCGTTATAGGAACATTACAGTGTTAACTCTTGATCAGCATGTAATTTGTGGTAGGTTCTGTTTACTTCTCCAAGTTCCTTTTTAGTAGTGGTGCTCAGTAATCAAAACTGTGAATAGCTGGGGAAATGTGAAAGGCAGAGGAGATTCCCTCTGGATCCCACTTTGAAGTTATCTTCCAGCTGTAAACAAAACCACTAATTCTTGTGTTGTTTTTGTTGTTGTTGTTGTTGTGATGGATAAAATTGTATGTTGTGGTAGAATCATAGAATAGTAGGGTTAGAAGGGGCCTACAAGACCATCGAGTCCAACCCTCTGCTCAATGCAGGAATGTTCAGTTGGAATGTTCAGTTGATGGAATGTTCAGTTTGGACTCGGGAAACCTGGCGTCAAACTACATGTTACTGTAAGCTATATACTAGTAGCTATGTGTTTTTTCCTTATTCAAAAGTAAGCATGGGGACCCAATTGTGACCCTTGTGTATGTGTGGGGTAGGGGGGCTTTAACCCTTTGCTCCACACTGCAGTCACAATCCAGATCATCTGTAATTTGTATTGTCAAAAAAGGGCAATTGAAACAAATGGATCCTTTTGGGACAAGGCAAATTGCAGGGGTGTGTGTTTGTGTGTGGGTTAATCCAGATCATGACCACAGTGGGGAGCAAGTGTATAAATCCCCCTACCCCCCAGTGCTAGGGTTCCTATCCAGATCTGGTCTCCACACTTCCTTTTGAGTAAGGGGGAAAATGCTAACTAGTGATGAATATTGAGACTTATCTCTTCTGTTAGCTCTGCTATGTGTTACTCACTAGATCCATCTGGAATTGTTGTGTTGAACACATCTTTCTACAGTGTATCTGTCCTCTGCCTGTAGTGGATTGGGGCTAGAGATGTAGGATGTGGTGGTAGATTTACATGCCTTTACATGCCTTTGGGGCATTGAGATGGAGGTAAATAGGGTAGAGTTTTAAGTAGCTGTAATATTCAGTTATTCAATTCAATAAACTGGGATGCAAAAAGAAGAAAATACATCTTCCCAAAAGAAAAGGGAAGGGAAGGGGGAGAGGGATGACATTCCTTCTTCCTGCTCCATCCAAAGTTAACCTTTCCTTAGCTCAGCCAGCACAAAGCAAGAGGGTAAAGTAGAATCCGATGTGTAATGGCTGAAGGTTAAACTACACAGTACTGCCATGTCTCCCTACTCAATTCTGATTCTATGTTTTTATCAGGTAGATTTTACCCATCTAAAATACATGAGTTGATCTGCCGTGAATCATCATGACCTGAAATGGAAGCAGTCCATGTCAGGTTTTCCCATCTAAGGTCTGCTCTGCTGTGTTCAGTCATTGTAGTAATTCAGTCATTAGTTATAACTGGCTTTTCAAATGTCAGATGAGCAAGCTGAACATTTATCCCACCTCCCCCTTCCTGTCCCTCACTTTCTCTTGCATTGTTTTTTTGTAGAGCGTGATGAATGTGACAGCGGACAGCACAACTGTGATGAAAATGCAATCTGTACTAACACAGTCAGGGGACATAGCTGCACCTGCAAACCTGGATACGTGGGGAATGGGACCATCTGCCGAGGTGGGTCTGTTCCTCCAACAACTTGATAAAAGGAGTAGACACTATTAATATTTCTTGACAGTTACCTAAGTTCAGGCAGCACAAGATTCTGGGCTCTGATAGGGATTACCTGTCTGATGTATCGTCTGGTAACATGCACAGACATTATGAACATTGATCTGTGCAGAATTTACTACTGGGAAAAGGTATTTTGAGGCACTTACAGTACCTTTCAGTTTACTGCTCAAGAATATGGTTGTTTTGCATAGTTTTCACCATTGTATAAACTGCATTTTTGAGCAGTACAATACAATGGCTTCCACAAATATCTTTTAGGCTAGGGCTGTGTGACTTTTAAGCTAGAATAGCTCTCTTTTAAACAAGATCTATATGGCTTTTAAACTGTGACCATAATTTTCTTTTATAGTCAAGTAACTTAGCTGCCAAGAGCTGCAGAATATGAAGAGTGGCAGACAGATATGATTTTTGTTTCTGATGCAGTTTGTTTTATGGTGCATTAATAAGCTTAGTTGTCTGCATTTTGGAGATATCATTGCTGTTGTAGGCTCCGAATAGACTATAAAGTATATGTGTAATAAGATCAGTTGTATATAATAGTGCTGTAGTTTATACAGGTTTTTTTTAAGAAAGAAGGATGAGACTCTTTGAAGGTGAAGAGAGAAAATATGCACCACTCATTGGTCCTGTAGTTGCTAATTACTCTTACAATATTAAAATATTAATAATACGGGATTCTGTGTTCTGTCTATCATCATCATCATGAAAAATACATCAAAAACAATTCTTATGCTGCAGTCCTATAGCCACTGAACTGGAAGTAAGCCCCATTGAATTAAATGGTACTTACTTGAGATCAATGTGACTTACTTGTAAGCAGATATGTAAGGGATTGCATGGTTAAATGTTATTTAGGTAGTCACCGTTCACTGGCTTTCTAAACAGTTGCAAAGGATGCCTTGTTAGAAGTTACTTTTGCTTTCATGTGAGCCCTTTAGGATACAAGTCACATAATTTAAGATTCCAAGTTGACAGGTTTGTCTAGAAGGTTGTAAACTGGCTTATATTTTTTTCAAAGCATGTTGATTGGCAGTACTTAGTGGTGATCATTTGTGCAGAATCTAGTTTCATTTCATGAGAAATTGTTGTAGATAAGCCTATGTTGTCTTCCAGGGTTACCACATCTGCTAGGTAGAAAGTTAAGGAATTTGGTCATTTGGTCTCCATCATCATGGTTTTAAATTTGTGTAGCACAATCAAAATCAAATGATCTATGATAGAGATGGGCAACCAGTGGCCCTCCAGATGTTTTGGCTTGCAACTCCCATCAGCCCCAAGCAGCATAGCCAATGGTGAGGGATGATGGGAATTGTAGGCCAAGACATCTGGAGGGCTACAAGTTGCCCACCCAATGTATGATCTATACTTGTTGAGATTCTGACCCAAATTATCGTTTAACTGAAAGAGTTGAAATTATACTTGGATGGCATTTGTTCACTCTTGCAGTCATTAAAAAAAAAAGCTTCCTTCAGTGAGGCTTAGCCATGACTCTAGCTAAAGTTAGTGATAGATAAGCCCCATTGAAAGCAACTAACTTGACGTGGAATTGAATTTAGCTAGATTAGGAACATTGGGCATTTTTATATAGTTTGACAATATTTCTATTTTTTTTCCTGTGAGAGTTAATATGTATTTATTTTTGTCAAAGGATTTATAAGCCATCTTTTCCGGAAAACCCCTCCCAAGCCAGCATACAAAATTTAAAACAACAAAACACAATAAAACAACGAAAAAAACAATAATTAAATCAAAATTAACAAAACCAGATAACACCATATAGCTCTAAATAAAGTCCTGACTAAATTATAGGCCATGGTAAATAAGTAAGTATTTAGGGTCCATTTGAAGTCCTGTAATGATAGGACCAGTAACCACTACCAAGGAGGTCCTGTCATTTATGCCTGTCTTTTTAGACAGGTGGACTCAAGCAGGCAGGGTAAGTAAGGGTGAAGGATGTCTTTGAAGTAACCTGGGCCCAAACCATTTAGAGCAGGGGTGACAAACCTTTTTCAGCCTGAAGATCAAATTCAGTTTCAGAAAAACTTGCAGGGGCCCCATCCCAGTGGTTGGTGGAGCCAAAGGTGTTACATGATGTGCTCATGTTAGACCTGTATACAAACTTGCACATGTTCTAACAAGACTCACACACCCACTTATAAGGAATCTTTAGGCATAAGATAAGGAATCATTGGCAATAGAGCGTCTATGGCTAAGAAGGCAATTCCCACCCAAAGAAGTTCACGCTCAGACAATGTTGGAGAGGATGACACCACAATGGCACATTTATTGGGTTATTCAAAGACTCAAATACAAGCTCATCTTGGGGGAATTAGCTGAACAAATGGATTTAACACTTAGGACCAATTCGGGTTGCTCCACACTGCACCAAGTTATGCTTTGGTGCAGAAATTAGGTGCATTCTTGGTGAAGCTGAGCTCCAGGCCTAAAAGGAGTTTTCACGACTGTGGGAAGGAGTCTTCCGGAGGCTTGAAGAGCATACACACACACAGAGCAGAGGGGGGGGGGGAGGGACAAGGAAAGAGGGGGTGGAGGCTACAATTTGTACTAAGGCCTTCCAAAAATAATTGTACCTTTCCTTGGGCTGAAGCCCTTTCTTGCAGACAAGAACTAGCACGCATTGGAATTCCTGGTCTCAAGTGAAGAGGAAGGAAAGCAGAGAGCCTTGACTAGGGGAGGCAAAGCTCCCACTGTTGGCACCTTGCTCTGGCAAGCAAGGAGCTTAGCGATTTCAGCTATTTTATCATGGAACCTTTCCTCTGGGAGGAGAGACTCTTGAGTGATTTCAGCAGCAGTGTGGCACCTTACCCCTGAAGGGGTGAGGCACCCAGTGATTTCAGCAGCATGGCCCCCTACCTCTGGGAAGAGGGGGACTCGGGACTGCCCCAACCTAAGGCTTTTTATACAATTCAAAGAAAGGCATTGACACCACAATTCTGATGAGCTGGACACTGCTAATTGGCACTGGGAATGGTGCTGCTTGCTATGGGATAAAGACTGAGTTGGCCTTCCATAGGAGAGCCTCATGTGGCGCAGAGTGGTAGGCGGCAGTATTGCAACCGAAACTCTCCCCACGACCTGAGTTCGATTCCAGCAGAAGCTTGTTTTCAGGTAGCCAGCTCAGGTCGACTCAGCCCTCCATCCTTCCGAGGTCAGTAAAATGAGTATCCAGCTTGCTGGGGGAAAGGTAGTCACGACTGGGGAAGGCAATGGCAAACCACCCCGCTATAGTCTGCCAGGAAAATGCCAAGGAAAAACGGAGTCCCTCTAGGGGTCAGTAATGACTCGGTGCTTGTACAAGAGGACCCTTTCCTTTCCTTTCCTTTCCTTTCCTTTCCTTTGCCTTCCATTCGGTATAACAAAAGAGGGTGCTTGGGGATGATGGGTGTACTTGCAGGAAGAAACGAAAGTCCTAATTACTGTCTCTTACTCTTTTAATGAAAGATGACTTCACATGTCAATGGCGGTCTTAAAGATAAGTGTCAAGGCTGGAGTTCAACAATGGGAGCATATTGCAGGTAGTTGGCTAGGTAACTTACCTGATATCACTCTTGCTATAGAACACATTCATGTTTTGCTGAATTCTGACCCCCACCTTTGTCTTTCAGGAATGCATTTTAAGCAGTCCATTAGAAACTGAATTGCTTGATCTAGTCTTGCATGTTGCTCTCAACCCCATTCCTATGCCTTTCTCCCACCTTTGCTGAGGATGAAGGCACCTGGCTTTTTGGCTGTGTCCCAAAATGGAGTCAGTGCTGTTCACTCAAAAGAGAGCTACTTCGTAACAAAGGCTAAAGTGCCAAAATAACCCTCAAAACTCAATTTTTAGCAGTTTATAGTAGGAACGTATTGACTCATGAGGAGCATGTTTATTTACAAATAAAGAGGAAAAGCTTCTGCATGAATGTTTAGAAGTAAGCAGGACTGAGTCACTAAGCAGTACTTTCAAATAGGATGTTGTCTTAGAAGTAAGTATGAGCATTATGTCTACTCACAAGTAAGCAGGGCAAGGCTCTGTATGTCTATGCAGAACTTAGCAGGACGTGCCTCTGCAGGACAAAGCTCAGAAAGAGGTAGGACTAAATCACTCAGCAGCTTCCTCCTCTGCCCCCAGGGAAAAGCTCTTATCTCCTATCAGCAGCTGATGGGTCATGGGTGCTTTCCCCTGCTAAGCACTGAGAAAAAGGGCATTTTTCAGTATTAAGCAAGGGAAAGCACTTATCTCAGATCAGCTGCTGATCAGAGATGGCTTTTCCCCCTGTGGCAGAGGAGGTGGGGCCAGATGGAGACCCCTGTGGGCCAAATGGGGCTTATGGGCCAGGGGGTTCCCATCTGATTTAGGATTTTAAAGGCCAATACTAGGCTTTAATATGAAATAAATGTACAAACTTTGTAATTATATGAGGACTAATTTTACCCTCAACTTTATATTAATGCACATCAAGGCTGAGGTATAAAAAAAAACCTAAACAAACCCAACCCAGACTTTCTTTAAGTGAATGGACATAATGTAGTGAACAACGTGTAGCAGGGTGTTCAACGTAAAAAGGGTGTTGAGCCCTTTTCAACCTGATGGCCAAATTCAATTTCAGAAAAGCTCTTAGGGTCACATTCCAGTAGTGGGTGGGGCTAAAGGCAAAAGGGACAGAGACAAAGGGTAGAGTCAAAATGTAAAAATACTAGCATATTGTAGCTTAATGCTCTTACTGCCAGTAAATAAGCCTTAGGAGAGGCATTTCAACTTTTAAGAATGGGGATGGCGGGAGTGCACAATCTAGGAAAACACCAAATGACAGTTGAAGGAAAGGGGTGAGGCCAGGGAAAGCCAGCATTGTCATATGGGAAACCCTGGAGGGCTGGGTTTGGCCCATGGACCAATGGTTCAACACCTTTGATCTAGACTGATTTTAAGCACTCACAGCACCATCCTATGTATTTCAGTGGGGCTTACTCTCAGGTAAGCGTGTATAGACTGCAGATTTAATCCTTATGAGTTTTAGGGGGAAAGACTGAAGCACATGCTTAACTTCATCATTGAAATCGCTGGGTCTTTAAAGCACCTAACTTTAGCTGTGCTGCATCCCTAGGTAGTAGTAATAATGCTGTGATTACTTTAAAAAGATAAAGCTGAAAATAAAACTATTCAGCAAACCAAACAGTAACAAGCCATATGATTTCCCCAGGGAAAAGAACAAATGAATGTGTAAAGAATTTTGTGTAGTTTGTCATAGATATGGCACACTAAAGTCTTTCTCGGTGTAAATAAGGAAAAGATGCTGTCCAACTGGACATACAAATTATTGGTAAGGAGAATGGTATAAAACAGTGTTTTAAAAACAAAAATGTACTCAAATACTCAGTGGATATAAAAATAGCAAAATCTGTAACGAAAGGAGGGGGGAAATACTTTGGAATCACATAGAAAGAAAACAAAATGCATGCCCTGGTCTCGGTGGTGACCAGAAGTGTGTTTGCACTGCTGAGGCTAGTGCACAACTGCACCTATTCCTAAAGATGTCTGATCTGGCCACAGTCACATATGTCTTAATTTCATCCCTTTGGGGCTACCATAATGTGCTCTACATGGGAATGCCTTTGAAAACTATTCAGAAACTTCAGCTGGTCCAGAATGCTCCAGTCACAATGTTGACTGGTGCCGGCTTCAGTGGCTGCTGGTCTGTTTCCAGGCACAATTCAAAGTGCTGGTCATGAACTTTAAAGCCCTACATGGCTTGGGACTGGGCCACATGAAATACCACCTTCCCCTGCCTAGATTTTAAGATCTTTGGGGAAGGCTCTTCTCCTGCCTTCAGAGGTATGTTTGGTGGTGACACAGGAGAGGGGTGTCAGGAGTGCCCTAGCTGCCTCTTGCAGTCCCTTCCAATAGCCAACTCAGGACAAAGACGACGAGGATTCTTTCCAAGGCTTGAATGAAACGGATTATCTAGATCCATTTCAATCGGGCTTCAGGCCTGGTTTTGGAACGGAAACTGCCTTGGTCGCCCTGTGGGATGACCTCTGCCGGGAGAGGGACAGGGGGAGTACGACCCTGTTGATTCTCCTGGACCTCTCAGCGGCTTTCGATACCATCGACCATGGTATCCTTCTGGATAGGTTGTCTGGGTTGGGAGTAGGAGGCACTGCACTACAGTGGTTCCGCTCCTACTTGGATGGCCGATTCCAGAAGGTGGTGCTGGGGGATTATTGCTCTGTGCCATGGCAATTGTGCAATGGGGTTCCACAGGGCTCTATTGTATCCCCCATGCTGTTTAACATCTACATGAAACCGCTGGGGGAGGTTATCCGGAGGCGTGGGCTGAGGTGCCATCAATATGCGGATGACACCCAGCTCTACCTCTCTTTCTCATCAAAACCAGGTGAGGCAGTGGCTGTTCTGAACCAGTGCCTGGGCACGGTAATGGACTGGATGAGGGCTAATAAACTGAAACTCAATCCAGACAGCTTAGGCTGGTATACCAACTACGCCCTTATCTGGACAGAGATAGCCTAGCTACAGTTATCCATGCTCTGATAACTTCTCGTCTGGATTACTGCAATGCGTTATACGTGGGGCTGCCTTTGAAAACGGTCCGGAAACTTCAGCTGGTCCAAAATAGGGCAGCAAGATTGTTAACAGGGACTGGCCTGCGAGCTCATATTACGCCAGTACTTTTCCAGCTGCACTGGCTGCCAGTCCATTTCCGGGCCTGATTCAAAGTGCTGGTGTTAACATTCAAAGCCCTTAACGGCTTGGGGCCAGGTTACCTGAAGGATCACCTCCTCCCATATGTGCCTGCCCGGACCTTAAGATCATCATCAGTGGCCCTTCTCCGTGAGCCCCTGCCAAAGGAAGTGAGGCGGGTGGCTACTAGGAGGAGGGCTTTTTCTGTTGTGGCACCCCGGCTCTGGAATGAGCTCCCTAGTGAGGTTCGCCTGGCGCCTACATTGTACTCCTTTCGGTGCCAGGTGTACTGTACTGCTGCTAGGTTTTATTGTGGTTGTATTGTTATATTGTGGTTTTAATGTTCTGTATATTTTAAATTGTTTTATTGTGTGTTGTTTGGTTTTAGTTTTTGTGAACCGCCCAGAGAGCTTCAGCTATTGGGCGGTATAGAAATGAAATAAATAAATAATAAATAAATAAGGCTTTATTCCTTTATTCCTTTATGACTCTTACAGATACTAATCACTAGCAACTAAGCAAGGAACTGCACTGGGGATAGATAGCAGAGTAGCCTAAGCTTGAGGTAAGGCAGTTGGTCCCCGTTTGAAGGAGAAGTGCGGGAAGACTCTGAACTTATGGGCTAGGGAGAGATCCTCCCTTTTACCCTTGGGTCTTCAGGACGCAACCGTTGTTTTAGCACCAAATGAGCGGAGTGCCTCCTTTCTGCGCCCTCCATCTGTTGCCGCTCCCTGCATCTGAGCCGAGCATCCAGCAAGCCTCCCTCCAGTGCTCTCTCACTGCCAGGGTCACTATCTATCCCAGGAATGCCGGCAGGAGGAATCTCTGCCAGCTGCTGTGCTTGTGAGAGATGAGCGAACTCTTCTCCCACAGATTGCTGTTCTTCCTCAGAATCAGAACTGCTCTGGGGCTCTATGGGCTCAGTTTCCACCCTGACATCAGGCTTTTTGGTGGCTGCCCCCAGGTGATGGAGCTCTCTGCCAAGCAGGCCAACACATTTCTATTCAAGCAGGCCTTCATCTTGTAAGATGGTCTGTTAGGTTGGATTGGGTGCTGTTTTTATTCTGTAATAGGGATGTCCACGGAATACTCCACCGAATCAAATGAGGCCAAATTCCATTGAATTCAGCCCCCCAGAGTCTGTGGCGGAACAGATGTACTCATCTCTGCCTCCCGGACCCACGCGGACCGAATCCTCCCTCCCAGTGGCTCCGTTCGGGAAGTGATCTGGACGCAAATGGCATCTGTGACACCATTTGCGTCCTTGTATTTTCTTGTGATAGGCTACGTGTTTGAATTTGCGTAGATAGTTGCGTAGCCTATTGTCAAGGGCTCCTTGAAGGGCTCTCAGTCTAATCCAGTAACCAAGTCCAGACACAGACAAAGGGACTCTTTTCAAAGCTTTATTCTTCTTTTACAACTTAACAGCTCTACAGGTAGTAACTAGATCTGAGCAGCAGCATCCCTATGCCCTAAGTTAGAGCAGTTGGTCCCCGTTTGAAGGGCAATTACTGGCAGACCCCTGAATATAAGGACTAGGGAGAATCCCTCCCCTTTTCCCTTGGATCCTCTGGGCGCAACCGTTCTTTGAGCGCCAACCGGGCGCTATGCCTCCTTTCCGCGCTCTCCATTTGGCGCCGCTCTCTGCGTCTGCGCCGCGCATCCAACCAGTCTGCTATCGGTGCTGGGTCACTCCCTGGACTGCTTTCTAATCTAGGAATGTGGGTGGGAGGAAACTCCTGTCAGCTGCGGGCCCTGGGAAAAAGGGGCGCGCTCCTCTCCCAGGAGCGACTGCTCTTCCTCCGAATCAGAACTACTCTGGGATTCTATGGGCTCAGTGTCCACCCTGACACCTATCGCATGAAAAAGCAGGGATGCAAATGGTGTCCCTGCAAATTCAAACACATAGCCTATCATGAGAAAATACAGGGATGCAAATGGCGTCGCGGATGCCATTTGCATCCAGATCACTACCTGTTTCCTCCCAGCAGTGGTACGGATGGCAATGGTGGCCGTATTGCTGGCGGAATGGAGCTGGCCTGCGGCTCCATGGAGTCAATGCGGAGTGGAGCTGGCCAGCGAGGATTCCGGGGGGGGGGGGAAACGGATCGTCTCCCCCCCCTCGGCGAACCTCCCCATGGACGCAAGGTAAAGGATTCCTACATCCCTATTCTGTAATTTTTGGTGTGTGTTGACATGTGTTTTTAATGTATTTGTTTTATTATTGTTTTCAACTACTGGTTTTTAGAAATGTTGTTATGATTGTTATCTGCTTTGAGCACCATTTTTTCGGTGAAAAAGCAGGGCATAAACTGAATAAACAAACAAACAAACAAATAAGATGTTATGCATGGTAGAGATGAAAAGTACTAATATTTCTTAGGGTCACTTCTGATGTTACCTTACCTCTTCCATAAAGGCTATCTTGATGCCTCAGTCCTAATTCTCAACTGAAATGAAGCCTGACCACATGCAATTATATTTGCTCACAATCTTCTGTTTCCTTTGCCCCTCCCACCCTGCCTTTATTGTTTCCCTCCTCTGCTTAAGGATCAAAGTAGACATGATGTGAGAGATCCATGATCAGGATCTTCTGCTTTAAAACAAATGGAAATTAGCAACCAGCCCAGCCCACTCACAAGGGGCATCTCTACACCAGCCTAAAATCCTGCATTTAAAACAGGGCTTTCTGCTTCCGTTTTAAATGCAGGATCACAATGACTCCCTTTTTCACCTGCTTCTTTCTCCCCCTCCCTTTCCCCCTCCTTTTCCCCATATCTGAGTCTTCCATTATCTTTCATTGATCTCACTCCTCTTCTTGCTGCTTTTCCTCTTTTCATGGAGGGAACTCAAGTGGAACACAATGGGGTTATTTGATAGCTCATTATCTGCAATCTATTTAAAAATGGAACAAAGAGCATTTAGTGCAGGAGATGCCTTGGAGGTTCATGGCGTCATGTAAAGAGCCTGCAAACTTCCGTGAAGGGGCAATCTCAATCACAGGAGAAAAGCTCCATGTGGAGAAAGCCATGGCTGGCTCTCAACAAACCAGCCTATGAGCCAGCCACAAAGGTGACTGAGTTAGGAGCTTCATTGCATTGGGTGCCGTCACCATCAGCCAGTATGACCCTCCTGACTCCCTCCCTCAGGAACGAAGGGGTTGCCTCTGGTTGGCTGACTGTACTGGATCCTGTGCTAAGGTGCTTTTTTTAATGAATGAAATGGCTGGTACACTCTCCAGGAAGCCTTTCCCCACACAGGGGAAAGATTCTACTCATGTCTGCACATGTAAATCACAAACCAATGTGCTCCCGACCTAACCAGGAGTTCCTTCCTTGTTCACAGCAGCTGATAGCACAGCAGCAGCACCAGCAGCAGCAAATGTTGCCATGCTGCATCTGAACAAGAAGGAGAAAGTTTGGGAGGATTTTTCAGGGTGGTGGTGGTGGTGGAGGTGCTGGGGGTGAGGCCCCAAACACCTTGCCCTTTGATTGACATCTCTCCTGGTCTTCCTTTTGCTTGGAAGTCATTGCTGACATAAATTTTGTTCTTGAAAAATCCGTGAGAATTGTGGATATTCACGTGCTTTTAAATTATATTCCTGTGATGTGGGAATTAACAGGTGGACAGCAAAAGTGGACTTTGAGACGCCTTACATTTGCAAAGACACTCTTACTTCAAGTCTGGAAGGATAAATACCCCCCAGCTATTACTCAGTAATCTGAAGATCTTACTGCTCTTGCTACATTTGAACAAATATCCTACAGTTGTCTGTTTCTTTTGGATGCTTATTCAGAAATATGGATTGCTTATAATCATGCATATATTTGAAACAGAAATGACAAATTCTTTTCTCTCTCCTTCTTTAATTAATTTTGTTGTGAACTATTATTGTGAATGACTCTGCCTTTGTGTGTGTTACTTGTGCGTAAGCATCATGTATGTATCTTTCTTTTTATCTTGCCCCCCTCCCCCGCTTCTTTCGTTGCTGACCTTTCCTCTGTTTTGTTCTTGTTATATTTGCAACAATAACAAAAAAAGGAAGCTGTTAGGAGAGAAGTAGCCAAATTTCCACCTCTTCTCAACTAACAGCAATACTGGAGCACAGGAAGGAACTCCCATACCACTGAAGTAAGTCAGAAGGGGCCCTTCAAATATAAATGATTTTTTTGGTCTCACTGTAAGGGGTATATTTAATTATCCAGAAAGAAAGCTCTTTTAGGGAGAAATAGAAAGTGGCAGGAAGGTGAAAGTAGGACAGCATTAGAATACCTATTTGAGACAGTCAGTTGCACACATAATAAAATAGTAGTTCCAGAAAACACTAGATTATGTTAAAAGTTTTTTCTTTCCCTTTTCTGGATGTAACAAGTGAAGTCAGCTCAAAAATAAGCTTCTAGCAATAAAAAAATCTCCAACAATATACTGTACTTTAAAAACTTTCTTGTTCAAGTTTTAGCTAATTGCCATATTCGTGTTTAGGATGATATTGTCATCCATGTCAGGTTTTGACCCCAATGGATTTTCTCCCCTTACTGTAGCAAGGCAAAATTGATTGAGTTTTTGAGTTTTATTTTACTAAGCTTATTTTCCTAAAGGTATCTTTAGCATAGTGACCTTGGCTGCTCTTGCTTTCTGCTTGTGTCGTATTATAATCTGGATCAACAACTGTTGCTGGTGTAAAATTGGTGTGGATTTGTCTTCTTTATGGACATATTTACTTGAAATGTGCCTGCTTAGCTCATGGCTGCCATTAAAACTTGTAATTCCACTTCATGTCAAATTTACTGGGATTTAAAGCCTCTTATGGTACAGTTCCAACAATATTGACAATAGGCTGTATGCTATATCTTTTACAGCACAAGTTGTCCTATGTTTTTTGATGGCCCTGTTTCAGAGATTCAAAAACCACCCAATACTTATTATCAAAGAAGTGAAAATGCATCCTTCCATCATACAGCATTTCCTTCTACCTTGCTCAATAAACCGCCTCTACAGTTGACCCATCCACTGCACCAATTAGCAACACAATTACAGGCATGAGTCACCTGACTGAAATCACGCACTAATAAAGTATCATGCCTAAAATAAATGGAAGCTGCTGCATATACCTTTACCCAGTTTATTCATCTTTCAGAGATTTTTTGCTTTACTAACTAGTTCAGCATCTATTTGTCTGCAACTAGGTTCAGTGCACTGCAGGGGACTGGACAACTTCTGCTCATCCCTGTTGGACTTGTGCATGTACTCCCAGTGGTGTAGTGGTATATTTTGAAGGGCAGACCTTCATCTTGACAGTCCAAAAATGCAGACAACAGCAGCCTAGATCCATATCAGCAAACCAGTTCCAGCAGTTTCCATTGCTACCAGAAAAAGGTCTTTTGTAAAACTAATGGGTCTTAATTGCCGATTCAAGACCAAGAAACCCCGAACTATTTTGCGTTGCACAATATATACCTTACAACAATATATTGTTGCTGGGAAAATCCATTTCCCCTCCAGCTACTGTGAGTGTTGCAGATAAACTCAGAGGGAATAGGGAAGCTTGAGAGGGGTGGCCCACCCCTACTGGTCAGAACATCCTGGCACTTTGACCCTGCGAGCTCTAACTCCACTATACCATTGTGTATGCACTTTCACCCTTCCTGTATACCCTCTAGGATCCTCCACCTGATTTCCGAGCACCCCCCTTTCTCCTCATTCCCCCATGCCACAGCCTACCGCATTCATTCAGCAGGGTCCTGTGATCCTCTTTTTTTGTAGGGTATAGGGAGAGGGGAGCAAAAAAGTCATTTTCTTCCCACTGCTCTTCTGCAGGCTTTTCTCTGGATCCAGCCCATGACACGCAAATTAAGGCAGAAACTTAAAGTTTCAATTTCCATAACCTTCTCTCTTTTCCTAAATGGAAAGTTTTTTAATTATAAAAAACACATATACATGCATGCACACACATGTTTGCTCCCCAGTGGTTGAGATTTTCCATTAATGTGCCTGTATGAAATAAATATTAAAAAACCTTGGAGGCCATTTGTGTATTCATCACTAAATTATGCAAATCTTTCTCTCATACATAAATTATAAATCTTTCTCTCATACATAGCAGTATTTACACATCATTTTATTTTCAGGGAGAAATGTCTTGATGGATTAGATACAACCCACAGTTTGTATACTGAATACCCTTGAATTGAGATGATAAGTAGGACTGGATAAGCTAGTGTTTAGGTGACTGTTTTGTACACTCATCCTTTAGACAGAATGACTTCATTCTCACTCATGATAAAGCGAGCTTAACTGTGTATAAGATTATGGTTAGTAATTCTATATGAAATTTGCAAATGCACCAAATATAGACTTTAGCATTAATTAATTAGCATTAATTAAAAATAAAACAATATTAACTGAGAGAATCAGGGCAAATATTATTGCTTAAAAAGTTAATAGTAATTGGATTTGATCTTCCACATTAAACTCTCTTGATTCAGTAGTGGAAACAAAATTGGGAAGGTATCTATTCTTTCTTCTATTTTATGTTGCCCTATGTCATTGAGGAGCATAGAGCTTACCTGTTTAATATTAGCAGTATTAGTAAATAAGCATGCATGTGGTCAGGAGGCTGCATGTAGGAAACTAAAAATCTATTTATCCCAGGCAATACATTTAGGGCACAATCTTATCTATATAGGCGTCCACCTCTGAACTTGGAGGCAACCGCCTATCCAAAGCAAGGCAGGAGAAGCACGGGGGGGGGGGATAATTCCCTCCGCACCTCTCCTGCCCTGCTTTTTCTGCTAGACAGCCATTTTCGGCTGTCTAGCTGCAGCGGGCCGAGCAGGAGAGGAGGCTGCTGTATGACACATAGGATGTGTCGTACAGGCAGATCCGCTCTCCCCACCCCGGAATACCCCCAGCCCCGCCCCTTTTCAGCCACTCCGCACTCCTCTTCTGAGCCCGGAGCATGGGGCTTCCTCCGTGTTGCCTCGGAGGCAGCACAGATGTGCGGGCAGGTCAGTTTTCTGGGAACTGAACTCGGAGCGCGGGCTCCAAGGTCAGTTCCCGGAAAACAGCATATCCTACAGCTATCTAGCTGCTGTCTAGCAGACATAGGATTGTTCCCTCCATGGTTTATCTTGCTGTGGTTTTGAAGCAAAAACATTTGGAACTTTTTTTTTATGGATACTTGCTGACTTCTTATGTGTTTTATATTTGAGAGGTTCCTATGATTTCTAAATTATTTGATTTTATAAATTTCTGTAGAGCTGAAATTCTAGTACTATTGTTTCTATCAAGAGGGAACAGATAAAAAATCAGCCCAGCAAACTATGATTTCATTAACCTAATTGACATCGTTGCTAAGATCTGTGCTATGTTTCTTTTAAACAGACTGGGTGGAGGTAAATAGCTTTTGCAGAATAGCAGGCAAGTTTCGGGGCCAGCTTCTAAATCATCTTATTGTTAAATATTATAATCTAAGGAAGGGATGACTATTTGCAATCTTTGTCAATTCGAAAGCAGCATTTGATTCAACTAACTGAGAAAAATAATGGAGCAAATTTGTCTACTAATGTTGATTATGGACTTTTGTGCCCAGTCAAAGCATTCTGCAATGGTACAGTAGTTAAAATGAGAACAGCCCTAACAGATCAAATGGTAAAAGACATTATAGAACCAGAGCTGTAAAGGGGAGCGGGGAGAGAGATGCATTTTGGCCTGTTTTAAGGATAGATTAGGTTATCACCAAACTGAAGGATGAAAATTTGCCTCCACCCCCCCCCCCACCCCAGTGGTAAATCCAAAGAAGCAGTCCTTCCTGTGGACAATATGATCCATTTATCATATACAACACAAGTGGACCAGACATCTGTTTTTGGCTTTGGGGAATTATAATATAATAAGCTTAGTTAACCATAAACTGTTCTAAGACTTTTACAATATGTTATATTATGCATTATATAAGATGATTATATATTTTTTTTCTTTTGTAGGTAAGATCCCCCCCAGATATGTAGGATTTATGGTTGGATTATAGAACAAGTGATATCCTACTGTGCCCTGGGGATTTTGTTTTATGAAACAAACAGATGCCGTGAGCATTTTCATACTGTTAAAGTGAAGGCAGAACAGTCAATTACTGCCATTTTTATATTGTAGGGGCAAGATGGTTCAGGCAAATATTTTCTGTCTTAAAAATCCTTGCAACCACATTACATTCAGAAATCTCTTATGGAGCTAATGTTTTGGGGCATTGCCTGGTATTCAACCTCCCCTTAATGGATTGGCATCCATTGGCAGAATTCCCTCTGCCCACTGCAGCCCCTGGTAACCCCTCCAAAATCTCCTTCAGAGGGTTGTGGGACCATGTCAAGCAGGTTGGATTGACACGTGTACACAGACACAGACACAGACACAGACATACACAGCCTTCCCCCTTCACTTTCATACATACAAAATACATACACAAATGTGTTCACACTTACTCTTTTCACCCACCAAACCTCCTATGCTGTTTCCTCCACACAACTCCTACACCTTTCCACCCACCCTTTTAACCACTCACACACACTGAGGCACACACACACATACACACAAACTGGCACGCACACATATACACACACTCTTTCCCCACCCACTAGCTCAGTACATGGTGATGGGGAGGTTTAATGTATACATCTGGATTGTTCCAAATGTTTGTAGCCTGCTTGAAGTATTAGCAGTGTTGGATACATAACAGACTCTAGCCCTATTCAGGAGTTATGAAAGTGAGAAAAGCAAATGTGTGAGGAGGGATGTGCTATCCCTTCCCCATCCATCACCACTTACATTACTTTCTATGCGTGGAGGGTGACTTTCTGAAGGGAAGAAGCTCCACTGTCTATGCATGCTTTCCATGTGATTTTGCACACTCGAAAATCAGTGTTCAAAATTGCATGTAGAGCTTCCATTGAGAGAAGAAGCTCTCCCCATCAGAAAATTGCTCTCTGTGTGTAAATGGCAATGGAAATGATAATGGAGGGGAACAGGGCTAGTGTGCTCCCTCTTCCCATATGTTTACTTTTCTCACATTCAGAATGCCTGAATAGGACTGCTGCCTCTAAAAGAAGTAGACATAAGACAATAGTTTTGCTTGTAAAATGGATAAGTGATCTGACTGAGTATAACCAAGAGTATTCATTGGGTTCTAATACATTGTCCTCAAGTGTGTCTTCAGCCTTTCTAACCCTCATTTCAGTATTTTCTGCCTTTCTAACCATTATTATTGTTGTTGTTGTTGGCGTCAGCATCAGCATCATCCCGCCTTTTTCCCAATACTTGGACTCAAGGCAGCTTTACAACATTAAAACTTGTACAGTTAAAACCTATAAACAGAAGTACACAAAAGTTAAAAAAATATTGTATAAAATATCAAAATGATAAAAGACAACAAGAAAAATAACCACAGTATCCATCCGTCATATCCTCACAGGTCCAGACTAGCTATCCCCAAAGGCCTGCTGCAACAAAAAAGTTTTTACACGCCTGCGAAAGCATTTCAAGGAGGGTACCACTCTCGCCTCCCTGGAAAGGGAGTTCCAGAGCCTTGGGACAGCCACTGAGAAGGCCCCCTCCCGCATTCCCACCAGACATGCCTGTGATGGTGGCAGCACCATGAGAAGGGCCTCCCCTGAAGATCTCAGGGCATGAGCATGCTCATAGGGGAGAATACGGTCTTTCAGATAACCTGGACCCGAGCTGTATAGGGCTTTATAGGTCATAACCAGTACTGTGACTTTGAATTGTGCCTGGAAACAGACTGGGAGCCAGTGAAACTGTTTTAGCAGGGGAGTGGTATGCTCCCTGTAGCCAGCCCCAGTCAATAGTCTGGCAGCAGCTCATCTCATTTTCTGGTTTGTGCCAGATTGTGCTTTAGCGAATGTGGTGGCCATGAACTTAAACTGTTCCCATGGGAATTTCATCAACTCTTGTTGTACTCTCTAATGCAGGGGTGCAAAAGCTGCAGCCCATGGGCCACATGTGGCCTGCCAAGCCATTTCTGATGGCCCACCAACACCCGCCCCCCGCATCAGAGATCCTAGATAAGGAAGGTGTAGTATAGGTAGAAAGAATGACTCTAAGACCTCAAACACAACAGTCTTTTATTTATCACACGCAGAACTGCAGAGTGTAGCAGAAGCTTTACCCACTGCTGCTCCCAACTCTACAGGAGCTACTAAGGTTCAAAACAGAAACTAACCCCCAGTACCCCCCACCCCCAGAATACATAACAGAAGGGATTGCTTTGCTTGCACTAGCAAGAGAAACCCTATGAATGTGTGCGTGCGTTCGGACACATGAGTATGATGGTGCTCATATGTACACACGTGTGCCTCCTTGTACCATGTGATGCAGCCCGCAGGGCCAAAAAGAGGTTGTGCACCTCTGCTGTAATGTCTAAACCTATGGATCTTAAAATCTGAGGTAGGCCTCCCTAAAGAGGCACAGACCATTGCTTTGAGATGCAACTCCATTATGTTTTTAATTTCAGCATATGTGGGTGTTAATATGGGTGCTGCTAGCCAGTAAATTTTTCATGTGCTATATCATCCTCCAAATTGTAGCACTTACACTGCTGTCTTGAATTAACTTGGTTTGCTTCTTCTCAGTCCTGAGAAGTCTTAACTGTTCTAGATTTAGGGAAACACCTAAGACAAAATGTGGGAACCCTGATCTTAGCTGGGTTAATGTTAATGGGGAATCTGGGTAGAGTGGGGAAAAGCAACACCCATAGATTCTGCTTTTGCTTTTGCTTTTTTCCTCCTAAGAACATAAGATCATAAGAAGAGCCATGCTGGACCTTATGCTTTGGCAACCTGATCTATAGGTAGGCACTGTTGTTGAGGGCATGGTTAGCACTCACCTTGGTGGAAGTTATGGTGTCTGATTTCTTCCAAGATATTCCTGACTGTGCCGGAATCGCATAAGAACATAAGAGCCATGCTAGATCAGACCAAGGGTCCATCTAGTCCAGCATTCTGTTCACACGGTGGCCAACCAGCTGTCGACCAGGAACCCACAAGCAGGACACGAATGCAACAGCGCCCTCCCACCCATGTTCCCCAGCAACTGGTGTACATATGGTCACTGCCTCTGGTACTGGAGGTAGCACATAGCCATCAAGACCAGTAGCCATTGATAGCCTTTTCCTCCAGGAATTTGTCTACCCCCCTTTTAAAGCCATCCATATTGGTGGCCATCACTACATCCTGTGGTAGCGAATTCCATAGTTTAACTATGCGCTGTGTGAAGAAGTACTTCCTTTTATCTGTTCTGAATCTCCCACCAATCAGCTTCATGGGATGACCCCAGGTTCTAGTATTTTGAGAGAGGGAGAAATAGTCTCCCTATCCACATTCTCCATACCATGCATAATTGGTCAGTATATTTTCAGCACTATCTTGGACAACGTTATGGACAATTTTGGCTGTAGAGAACTGTGTGCTTTATACATTCCTTTTTTGGATTCATAGGCTACACATATTCAAAGGAAGAAACTGTTTCTTGGAATGACCTGCAAACGCTGCAACCTGCTCTGATGCTTTTGGCATGTGTCTATCTTTATGCTGAAAGTCCTCTTATAAAATTGTGCATGGAGACTTATAGAATCATAGAATAGTAGAGTTGGAAAGGGCCTACAAGACCATTGAGTCCATCCCCCTGCTCAATGCAGGAAGCCTGATTCCCAGGCAGTCCCCCATCCAAGTACTAACCAGGGCTGACCCTGCTTAGTGAAGTCTCATTGACTTAAGCAGTATTTGTTCCACCAGAATAGGCATTTGTCTTATTCGAACTCAGAAGCAACCAACTATCCAATGCAGGGTGGGTGGAGCATGGTGGAGATCTTCTCCTCCGTGCTCCGGCCACCCTGCATTTGTGACTAGACGGCCAATTTCTGCTATCTACCCAGGGCACCACGGAGTGCGGGGGGAGGGGAAGAGGCTGGCTGGCACATAGGAAGCATCATAATGGCAGTTCCACCATCCCCTCCTTGCCCCCAGGAACACCCCCTTTCCCCCTGCTCCATGCTGCTCTTACGAGCATGGCGCTGGGGATGAACTGCACTGCCTACAAGGTGGTGAGGGAGGGGGCGGGGTGTCGGTTTTCTGGAAATGAAAAAACTTTTGGCCATCTAGCTGCTGTCTAGTGGCCGTAGGATTGCACCCTTAAGTATTTCCAGAGTGGTAGCCATGTCAGTCTGTTGCAGGAAAAACAACAGAGAGTCTTGTGTCACTTTAATGAGAGTCTTATGGCACATTTATTGTGGCATACATTTTTGTGGACACCATCTACTTTATCAGATGCATGAAGTGTTAATCTCAAGTTTGCAGATTCATGTACTCATGCTTGGTGGTGGTGGGGTACCGTAAACAGTGAGGTCAGAGGGAATTGAAATGCAAAAAGTACAGACAAGTTATAATTACCATAACGGCTGGCATTCAGAAAACATGGTTGGGTGACAACACAGATATCATTACATTGGCGGAGCAGATTAACACATGTAGTGTGATAAAAACAAAAACAAACACCTTTGCCCTTGTTCAAACCACAGGAAATGGTTGAATCTCTTGATCCAAATGGTTGAATCTCTTGATCAATTGTGCAATTTCCCATTGATATCTGTCTTTGAAGTTCCTTTGTTCAAGGAACTTCAAAGACAGATATCAAGGAACTGAAGGTCATTGACAGAGTGTCCTGGGAAGCTGAATTGTCCCTATTTGCATACCCTTGTTCTGGGTTTTATTTCTTGGCCTAGAGTGCAATGGAATGTTGGGAAATAGCTTTTTAAAGTATAAGATGGTGTTTGAATGCTCATTTTTTGGTTTCAGAATTATGAAATGATTACCATATTAAGTATCTTTTGACTCCATATTGTTTTATGTTGCTGTTGCTTAACATTGGCAAGGAGTGATTATATTTGTCATTGGTAGAGTTATGCCAGTAGCACTTGTAAATTTCACCTACAGTAACCAAGGAATGCAATAACCTGTCTCTGCTCATTTGAGACACTGCAAATTTGTGAGCTGCATTTATTCATATTTGGTGCTTAAAATGGAAAATAAAAAATGCACATTAAAAAGATGGAGGATATAATGTGAATATTTTATGGCATGTGACAGAACATTGAATTGTGATTTTTTAAAAACATGCAAGCTGTGGATGAAAATGCTGGGTTTCATTGCTAATAAAATATGCTAAAGAATATCACTACATCTAATTCCAGGACACCTGGCATGTTGCTATAATTACATTCAAACAGTATGGGTGCACCCAACTATACCTCTTTCATTCTTATCACTTAATATTTTTCCTGACATTTTTATCATAATGAGCACAGGTACTTTTTAATGATGCCTCAGAACTCTTCCCCTTTCGATTTTCTACATGTTAGAAAGACAGGACAAGCAAAAAAGAACAATACTTAATTCAGCCATGGTAAAGACTACAAGTACTACCTGTACATTTTCTGTCTGGGTTTGTGATATATTCTGTAATGGAAATGTTTCCCAGGACTTTATGCCCCAAAGTTTGTTAGATGTATCCTGAGGGTCTAAAAGTTGTCTGTGTGTGTGTGTGTGTGTGTGTGTGCGCGCGTGTGTACCCCATTATTTATTGAGCCATTTAGCAATCTTATGAGTTGCACCCTTGATGATTGTAAGCCCCAAACTCGAAGGCTAATGATCAACTTATACAGGGTGGGAGGAGCAGTGGAGGTGATTTTTCGCTAGATGGGCTTTTTTGCCTGTCTAGCTGGGGTGCTTAGGAAGGGAAGGGAACGAGGCTGGAGAGGCCTCTGGGTAGCTCATAACCTGGCCTCTCCAATCTCATCTCCTCCCTGCCCACCAAAACACCCCCTTCTGCCCTTCCTCAAGGCTGAGTTCCCAACCTCAGAGAGCAGCCGGTGCAATTCTTTCTGCACCAGCTGCAAGGGGAAGTTGGGGGTTGGAGCTCTGATTCCTCCCTCCGAGGTCTGTGTCCAGTCTTAGATTGGGGAATCCAAAATATTCTGTGGCCCCTCAGACACTATCTAGGGGCTATAGGATTGGTCCCTTAATCAGTTCCTTGTATCCATTTATGTGATTTGTGATGGCTCCATGAGATTGATGAAAAGCTCCTAATTTAAATGAAATTATGCGCACTTCACTGCTGGTACCACAGCAGTTTTTTTAAATAGCTGTTTGAAAGTTTGTGGCCAATGGCCATGTCTCACTAGGAAAATGTTTGTTCTAGAAGGTAACTAAAGTTCTAACTTGTACTTTTGTATGGCTCTTCAGAATATCTAATGAGGCTCATGGCTGCAGAAATTTCCCCAGATTAGAAGAGCGATGCGAAAAGAAAAGGAAAAGTTGCCAGTTGTGTAATTTTTTTTTAAATTTCAGCATGATTTATAAACTAGAGGTAGGAAACCTCATAAGTATGCATTGATTTTTCCCCCTTTTTACTGGCTGGAACACTAATAATTTCCCGTATGGTTGCTAAAATCATTACTTTTTTTTTTTTTAATAATCAGGGTTAGAGGCTGTAAATGTTATGTAATCAGCGAAGTTATTGAAATCCTGCATTACCATCTCTTCATCGCAAGTCCATAGTTTACTAATCAGCCTTATTCAGCCATGTAGACACTGCTCATTAAACTTTAGTAATTATATGTTTTGGAAAGTCTGCCTGTGTTTTTAGTGAGAAATCCTTATGAATCAAATGTAATTACATTGGAGATGTCATTTATTTGCTGTTATGATGTGGGAAGGGTGTTCAATTTTTATTTTCATTTTATAGCAGTAATGTAGGCAATCACAGTATTGCGTAGTACATTTACTGAAGATCAGAGATGTTTCAACTATTTATATGAAAAAAGAATCTTTTTAGATTTAGAGTATCCTTTCATACCTTAGCTACCCCAGAGCAGTTTATGTGTGCTGTATCATGATGCTGTATATCATACCAGACACCGTTTTATTTTCATAAAACTGTTTTGATAGTATGCTGTGATCAGTAGCCCAGCTTTGATACAATTTTTATTACAAATATGCTAAGATGTCACAGTGTGACAAAGTCTTTAGGGCCACATTTTCTGCAGTTGGTTTCCTTGTAGTTGATAAATCTCGTAGGGAGCAATCCTATGGCTGCTAGTCAGTGGCTAGATGGCCATAGGATATGTGGCTTTCCAGGAACCAACCTCAGAGCCCACACTCCGAGGTCGGTTCCCAGAGAACAGACCTTCCCCCCTTCTGCGCCGCCTCTCAGGCAGCATGGAACAGACCCATGCTCCGTGCTCGGAAGAGGAGCGCAGAGTGGCCAAAATGGGGTGTTCCAGGGCAGGGAAGGCAGATCTGCCTATACGACACATCCTATGTGTCATACAGCAGCCGCCTCTCCTGCTCGCCCCCCCCCCCCCTGTGGCTAGACAGCCAAAATTGGCTGACTAGCCACAAATGCAGGGCAGGAGAAGCATGGAGGGAATGATCCCCGCCATGCTTCTCCTGCCCTGCATTGGATAGGCAGCCTCTTCCAAGTTCGGAGGCGGCCACCTATTCCCATAGGATTGTGCCCTTTATATATGTATGTGTATCTGTATGTATGTGTGTATGTGTGTGTGTGTGTGGGGAGATATATATATATATACATATATATATATATATATACACACACATATATACATACGCACGCACGCATGCACGCATGATTGGTTTTCTTAGGGTGCAATCCAATGGATGTTTAGACAGAAAAAAGTCCTACAACTCCCAGCATTCCCCAGCCAGCATGGCTGGCTGGGGAATGCTGGGAGCTGTAGGACTTTTTTCTAAACATGCATAGGACTGAGCCCTTAGAAATGTGATTTCCTTTTAACAGGATTTCTACCTAACATTAGCCCTTTTCAGGGATTCTCCCTGCAGTTGAAATTGTGTGAGCAGGAGAGCAGGACTGGAGTTGCTTTCCCTCTCCTGTTCATCATATCCTCATTGATCCCATTGCCCACACATTGGGGGAAGGTCTCAAGCGGGGAGCGTGATCTGCATTCATTTTATTTATTGCATTTCTGTACCGCCTTTCTGAAACCAACCAAGACAGTTCACAAAAATTCAGAAAACAAAAAGCATAAATCAGGACATAGTAAAATGATAACCATAACATGTATAGGCTAGGCTTCCCTATGTGATTTAGAAGCCTGCTTGTGCCGAGCAGGCTTTCCATTTCAGCCCTCTCCACCTGCAACGCGTGGACAGCGTGGGGTGGTCCTGACAGGGACATGACAAATAGGGTGGAGCTAGTATGTGCAGTCTTGGTCTCCCCTCCTGATGCTTTGTAATCACATGAGGGGAGAATGCCTAAAAATGCCTATTCTGTAAGTCTGAAGGTTGCAGAATGAAGAGAAACTTCACTCTGCTTTACTCATACCTATTTGTAAGCTGCAGATAACTAATATATTATTGCATCTGTTTATTGCTACTAGATTCTTCATATGACTGGGTGTGGACATGATGCAAACAAGGATCAGGTCTGGAATATAGTATACAAGCTTAGGTCTGAGGTCTTGGTAGCAAGCAACAAGCAGGTTGATATGATTTGGGACAGAAATTTTGGACATATTGCAGGTTTTGGGAGACAGTTGCCACTGCAAGTTACAATCAGATGATCTGTCAAGGAACTGCTGATCAGCCTGCTAGCAACCACTGCCTGAGGCTGAATTCGAGAAGAATGATGGTACTGAGTTTAAGTTCAGGCAGTTATTCACTGTTATTATTCTATTTTAAAGTACAGCTGATACAGAGAGAGGGAGAGAGAGAGAGAGAGGGATGGAGGGAGAAGGGGGTGCAACTATGTGTTGTACTGGAGAATGCTAATAAAGTCTGTGATATATAAACAGTAGCTAGAATATGGAAAATTTTAGGTATACTGACAATTTTAGGAACGCTCCTGCCTATACCCAGAGCACCAACCACCTGATCATGTATATGCAGCCAAGTGTATCCCCATTATGAGGGTCAGTAGCTCCTGGACTTAATGGTATTGTTTGTTCTAGTCCCTCAGCTCCAGATGTTGTTTGTTGAGCACTTGCATTTTGTTTGATTGCTGTGAGTATTTAGCAAGGAAGGAAATCTGGAAGGGCCTTGCCTCTACGGCTGTGGGACAGCTAAAGTACATCTCTAGGCTGATCTCCAGTTTTCCGGCTATCCATCCCCAGCTCTTCCTTTGACCCTGCCTGTCCGTCTCAACTTTCTGTCAGCCTGACTTGCCTAATCTGCTTTTCTGCCAGGTCTCTCTTCTTGAGGCATTTATCAGACTGTTTTCCCAGAGTGCCAGTCTGAACATAATTTTGGGACTGGGACATCATTCTGCAAAGACTTGCCAGATTTGCTCGGGAACTCCATGTGGACGTCCTTTGGCCTCTGTTACTGTGGCTAGCTCCTGTCATCCATTTGCTTGGAGCTGAGTCCCAGCAGCGTAACCACCAAGTCTCCGGCAACAGTACTGAAATAGTCACTGAAATCCACCTTGGTGGCATTAGATCTGTTTCCAGAATAGGTAATTTGGAACATATAGATGAAGTGAGGTGAAGGTTTTCTTCATGTCCTGATACTACCCTTCGATTTCTAGCACATTAATTTCACTTTTGCAGAGTGATTTGAGCTGATCCTTTAGCTTGTTAGCATTATTGTCAATGTCATAAAATGCTAGTTATTAAAGGGATTGAAATGAAGTTTGCTATCAATGTCTCTCATAGCCTCTAGACATCAGTGTGCATGCTTTATACATACAAAGGCAAATTGGGATATTGAAAACAGAACACGATCTCTGTAGGCAGCATATATGGTTATTTTCTGTGCCACATTGCTTCTCATTTTAAATTTGGAGTGGACATTCCCTTTTTTGAATTTTGATTAGAATTTTTTTTTTGCATGTTATAAATGGCCTGAGTTGGCAATATAGTGCCTTAGATACTACAATGTTCAAAGCTGAAGGAAATCACCACATATATTAAGAGGCTTCTTCTACATGATAAGACAATCAGCTACCAAAGATCCATGCAGCTAGTTCCCAAAGGAGCTCTGAACTCATGTTTCTTGGAAAGTAGCCTGCCATGCCATATTGCAAACCACTTATGAAACACAGGTGATTTTCCAAAGCAAGATCTGATATGGGAAGCTGCTCTGCTGTGCAATAAAATGAAATAAATTAAACTAAGCGTCCTAGTAGGTACATCTAAGCCCTCACCTAAAGTACCTCTTTGGATCCCAGCCCTAGAGGCATCATTTTTTCTAAAAAGAAATAATGGCACAATACATCCCTCTCTGTGAGCTCAGCCAGGGGGATGGGGGTGATCTTAAAGCATAACTGAGCCATTTGCTCCACTTCTCTGCAGCCTTGAGCACTGCAACATCTCTAGCTGTGTGCGTATGTGGATACACCCTCCTCCGCACACCTTTTAGGCCACAATTGCTCTTTCAAGGCTGTCTACAAGATTTCATAAAATACAATTATCATAAAGCGTAATAAAATAATCATCCAGTTAAAATCCTTAAAATTGAGCAGCAGCAGGTACACATCACCAGCAATTAATAAAAGCAGCAACAGTGAATACAAAGCAGACAGAAATAACAATGTTTTAAGTTGTTTCTTAAAGGTTTCCAATCTATCTACAGAGTTGCTGGTAGTGGTTGCTATTACATTTATATCTCCCCCGTCGTCCAAGGACCTCAGGATGGCTTACATGGGTTTTTCAATTTTATCCTTGCAGCTTTCTTGGAGATAGATTAGGTCAAGAGATAGGAACACACAGGGTCATGCAGTAGGCTTCATGGCAAAGCAGGGATTTGAACTCAGGCCTCCGCATTCCAAGTTCAGCACTCTATCCACTACACAACACAGTTTCTTCCCCTAAATTTAAAAATGTCCAGCTATTTATTTACTAAATAGGCCATTGGAATATTTTTCTTTATTTTTCCAGTATCATGTTAATGTTGTTCTTCTCTAACTGAAATATTGGAAAGAAATTCATAGTTTTTTCCTCGGCTTACAATGTAAAATACATGACACACAAAGAAAAAGGGAGGGGAGGGAGGAGGAAAAAACCAAACCCAGGCACCAGTTCCTAAAGTTACGGTTCTTATCATGACCAACTGGGATGGAAACAGTTCAGGTAGCCTGACTGAATGGCTGCTAGTTAGGTGACAGTTGGGGAGAGCCAAAAGCAGCTGGCCTCTCAGCCAAGGTGATGGAATCGCCATGTTTCTCTTCTCTTACTCTGCTCTGCTGGCTAGGTGACATAGAAAGTTATAAGCCCTTAACTTTGGCTGGATCATACCTGTAGTGACCTAAATAATCCAGAGAACACTACTACAGGATCCACTGGAACTGGTACTCCTAAATTACCTTTGCTGTAATATTTTCCAAAGTGTTGTAAGTTTTGAACATCACTGGTGTGTACATAAAAAGATACCCTGTTTTAGTTGTGTCTCCAACATTTCCCAGAATTCATTTTTGGTTTGTTTTTGCAGGTTATTGAAGTTAGAAGTGGATGCTATTTTCATTTGCATTTTGGCTTCCCTTTTCATTTGTCTTCTCAGTTGCTACTATCACAATCCAGGTGTTGTTGTTGTTTTTTTAAAGCACAGGTCTTGTACGCTCTCCAAGGAGTATTATCAGTCCTGCTTCACAGAGCAGTCAGTTAATTGGATTGTAGAGTTAGGATACAGCCTTCTCTGTCCCATAAGAGAAAGCAAATTATCTGTTTGGATGAATTTATTTTCTACAGCCTCCGTTATGAGGGCACGTTAAGGTCACCCCTGTCCCCAGTCTCCAGATGAGAATAGATAAATGACTACTGCTGCATCACCATGGTAGCCTTCATTGCACTGTGATGTGATCCTGAAAGCAAAGGTACTCCCCCCACCCACCTGATGACACACACAAATGCTAGATGGGAAACAACTTCAGTGTTTTCAGTTTATTGATTTTTAAATGTTGTGGCTAACCAAACATTATGTGAACAGTAACTGCTGTCCCTAAGGATCTTCTAGGTTAGTATTCTTCATGAGAGATGGTTTAATAGTTCACATGCTGCAGAATTCTGTGGCTGCGGTATATGACTTTTCAGTGTGATATTATTATGTTGCGTTTTTATTATATAAAGTTAGCGGATGTTAAATATACAATTTAGTCAATTAGGAGCTATAGTTGGAAGAGAAATCTTTCCCAGGCTGCTTATCCAGAAAGCTTTGAAGGCCAGTTTATAGATGCACCCTGGATGCATTGTAGCCATTTGAAAGCATTGTGCATGGCAGCTTCCTGCCTGTAGCAAGTCAGCCATGTGCCGCCACTGCCATGCAGAATTAGGCTGCCTCGCACACCCCTGCAAACCCAACTCTAGGTATATTGGAGTGATGTAGAGTAGTTGTAGGGAGTGGCAAATCCGTCAGTTTCGCTTTCTCCCCCATTCAAATGGTTTAAATCTCAAGTTCTTTCTCTCCTTAACATGAAGAACTTTGTGAATTTTGGTAAATTCTTTTCAGAGATGAACTAAAAAGAACTTCTCACCCATCTGTACCAGGCAAATTCAATAGGTACAGTTATTAAGATATTGTTGTTGTTGTTGTTCAGTCGTTCAGTCGTGTCCGACTCTTCGTGACCCCATGGACCATAGCACGCCAGGCCTTCCTGTCCTGCGCTCTCTCCCGGAGCGTGCTCAAGTTCATATTCTATTAAGATATAGTCATTAATAACTATATCTATTGAAATTGACATACCTGCCTGTCATATAGCTGTTAAAGATGAGGAGCCCGCCTAAAAAAAGGGGTCTCAACCCTAATTAATCATAGCAATTGAATATGCATGGAATCAAACACAGACGTTTAAGAGTTAAGCATCAAAGCCCTGGGCATGGATGGATGAATCTGTCAGTTTTGCTTTCTCCCACATTCAATATTTTTTTAAAAAAATCTCATGTTCTTTTTGTCCTGTATATGGAGAACTTTGTGAATGTTGGCAAATTCTTATCAACACCAGCCTGAAATGAAATTTTCACCCATTCCTAAATTCTTGTTGACCGGGTTTGCATGTTCACTGCTGCTCACTGTGGCTTATTTAAGCCACGGTAGGTTGCAGTGTGTGCCAGCTGCCCTTTTGAATATTTGAGTCACAGCAGGTGGTCACTATGGCTTACTGTTTTGTGTGAATCTGGCAAGGGTGGTTTATGCAGTGGTAGGGATATCTGTTGCTGTGGAATCCAGCCCTTTTGGGGTTTGACAGACTTCCGGTAAGCACCTCAATCGGTAAGCTGAAGATTCAGAATTGCCACTGGTACACAATAGTGGGCTGTGGCAATAGAGTGAACTGGCCTGTTGTGTCCCATTCAGATCTCACCTCAGCAATAAACTCTTCACTCTCCCATCTCCCCCTCTCCCCCGCTGCTTCCACCTGTATAATACGGAGATAATAATACCAACCCACCTTACAGGACTTTTGTCATTACTAGAGATGTGTGTGTGAAGCACTTCGAACACTCAAAATGTGCTATATAAATGCTAAGCACAATGATGAGGTGCATATGTAATTGTAAGCACAGAGCTATCTAGCCGGAGCTGGAGCTGCTGCAGACAGCAAATCCATGTGTGAATCAGCCCTAATTTGTTTCTTACTGAAGATTTAGTCTCCATTGGTCATAGTCAACAGCCCCAGATGTGTTGCTTTGACAAGTCTGTACATAGTTTTATCAAAGGGAGCAAAAAACGTTGACAGTTGCATTGTACACTTGCCTCTATAATTGAGATCCCAGTGACCTTTACTGAATTTTCTCCCCTGCTCAGTCTTCATCCAGACTACACCCTGCCAAATATGAGTGTTATGTGTCAAGCAAATGGAATAGAAAAGTAATATTTAAATGAACGCTTTCTCTGACTTCCCTCAAATGTCAGCTTTGTACATTAAAAACAAATCTTATTTCCCTTGTGATAATTAATGACTTTCTCAACACTAAAAGCTTTGGTGGATGTGAAATTTAAATACAAATAGATGCACGAGTAGCTTACACTTAAGGAAATGTTTGATTTCCAATTAAGGATCAGGGGTGAGATGCCTGCAGGGGGACTTTCTGGTTACAGTTGCTGACTGGGTGATTATTAGCAATAGGAGATACTGAGAAGTTAATTTTAGGTTCTAATCTGGAACTGCATATTATGATGAATTGTGTCTGGGAAGCTGGTATTTCACTTTTTTTCTTTTACTTAAAATGTGCAGAATTAAATAGATAGTTTTTTATATATAAATCTCTACACTATGAAAATAAAAAGGAAAAGAAGAAAATATATGTTTGCATTGTTCTGAAGATAAAGAGTTTCTAAATGACCAGTCAACAAGAGAATCAGAAAATGCTTTTTTGAATTAAGCAAGAGGTTGTGAAACATGTTATGCTCATGGATCCTTTCTTTGTGGAACTGAAACAGCTGCAGGTATGTGTGTGTTTTCTTAATTGAATGTGGGGCAAATTTTGGTGCTTGTGTGATAATTCTGTAAATCTTTGAACTTTTAAACAACACAGAAACCATGCAGTGTGTGGATGATGCAAAGAGGAGCAGGCTATGTAGAGGAAGGAGTGCAGCTTGTTACACAGGAGAGACCTGCTGAAATTCCCTCTTCGAAACCTAGGGATGTACGAAAGTCACTTACCGTTCACGGTGGGGGGGAGGCACTCCGTCCCTCCCCCTGAAATTCTCTCCAGCTGGCTCTGCTCCGCAGAGATTCCATGGAGCCGCCAGCCGGGGCCGCCCACAGCCAGACATCCGGCCGCTGGGCAGCCTGCAGGGACACAAATGGCGGCTGCCATAGCCGCTGCCATTTGCGTCCCTGTATTTTTCCATGATAGGCTACGTAAATATTTACGTTGCCTATCACGGCAAAAAACCCCACAAAAAAACAGCGGACGCAAATGGCGGTGGCTACGTCGGCCGCCATTTGCGTTCCCTTTTCTTTGCCGTTTTAGCCTACATAAATATTTACGCAGGGTATTATGGCAAAACAAAAAGGGAACGCAAATGGCGTAGTGGCATAATATTTACGTAGGCTAAAACGGCAAAAAAAGGGAATGCAAATGGCAGCCGCTGTAGCCGCCGCCATTTGCGTTCCCTTAGTTAAGCCATGATAGTCTACGTAAATACTTACGTAGCCTATCACGGCTACCGCAGGGACGCAAATGGTGTCCCTGCATTAGCCGTGATAGGCTATGTAAGTATTTACGTAGCCTATGACGGCTACATGGAAGAAGCGAATGGCGGCCGCAGACGCAGACGCCATTCGCAAGTCAGCGTGGACGGCAGCAGGTAGGTGCTCTGTTTTGCGCGCCTTTCATGGGGGGGGCAGGGGGCTTCGTTCCGCCACGGATTTCGGGGGAACTCACTGAGATCCATGGCGGAATTCTCTGACATCCCTATCGAAACCACTATTAAAACTACAGGAGCGCTCTTCTCCCTTACATCAGTTTACCCTAGAGCCTATTGTCACAAACATGTTAAGCACCATAACAGGGTGTTAAGATGCTGCTTGGAAGATTCCTGGATTGAAATGGAAAGTTAATAATTATAACTACAGTTCCCAGGGGGTTTAGTGACAATAGGGAATTGCCTTATAGTGAGTTAGATCACCTGTAGCTTGCCTAGTATTTGCAGTATCTCTCCAGGATGTCAGAGGGTTTTTTTCCAGCTCTACCCGGAAATGCTATGGATTGAACCTGAGATCTTCTGCATGTAAAGCAGGTACTCTTCCATTGAGCTATGGCAACAGATATTTGTGAGCATACTTGTGAGCCTACATTAGAACATTCTTATGTTCTTAAGAAGAGCCATGCTGGATCAGATCAAGGGTCCATCTAGTCCAGCATTCTGTTTACACAGTGGCCAACCCTCTGTCAACCAGGAACTCACAAGCAGGACATGACTGGGCATTACTGCCACAGAGTCTGGAAATTTAGGGATGGGTGCTTCACTGTTGCCAGCCCTCCTTGTTACCAGTTTCTATCTTGCACTCACTACAAAGTAAGTTTGAGAAGTGAGAGAGAAAGCAGCAGAGAACTGATGACAGCAGAGAGTTGGCCAAGATAATTCCAGAACTTGGCCTTTCTGAGCTTTGTTGGAGTGCTCGTGGGAAAATCCCGAGCTTTCTCAGAAAGTCTGCCAAGAAAGTTCAGAAGAACCAAACCAGTTTTGAAGCAAGTCAGGTGTGTGGGGGATCACCTATCATTATCAGGACTGTTCAGATTCACAAGGTATTTTTAATTTACACCATGCAAATCTGTAAAATGTTGGCATTCACAGCAAAAGTGTTCCATTTGCAGTTTGTTATTATGATCATTCTGTATATGTAGGAATGAATGAATAAATAAAGGAGTTTATGAAATGCTTATAACAGCAGCATTGGCTGAAGCATTACATGCTTCTTTCCTAGAGCATTAAATGATTCTTTTGTAGAGCAGTTAATTGTATCCTGCCATGTTGTACAATTGCATGGCTTAAGGGAGCAATCCTATGGCTGCTAGACAGTGTCGAGATGGCCATAGGATTTTTTGGTTTCTGGAAACCAAACTCTGAGCCAAGTTTCTGAGCTTGGTTCCCCAAAACCTCACTACCTGCCCCTCCCCCACCACCTCGTAGGCAGCATGGTTCGTCCCTGTCTCTACACCTGTAAGTGCAGCAAAGAGTGGGTGAAAAGGGGGCATTCCCAGGGGTGGGGAGTGGAGGAGACTGCAGAAGTGCTGTTATGACACTTCCTATGTGCTGTCCGACCTCCCCCCTCCCGCTCTGATGTGCCCCAGCTTAGACAGCTGAAATCGGCTGTCTAGCCACAAATGCAAGGTGGCTGGAGTGCAGAGGAGAAGATTTCCTCCATGCACCACCCACCCTGCATTGGATAGTTAGCTACTTCCAAGTTCGGAGGCGGCCGACTATCCGCACAGGATTGCACCCTAAGTCAAGGTTGGAGAGCAGTCCTTTGTATTATCCATAATTTGACTTTCCCAAGATGGTTCAGTCGTTCAGTCGTGTCCGACTCTTCATGACCCCATGGACCATAGCAGACCAGGCCATCCTGTCCTGTGCTCTTTCCTGGAGTGCACTCAAGTCCATATTCAATGCATCGGTTATGCTATCTAGCCATTTCATCCTCTGCCGTCCCCTTCTCCTTTTGCCTTCTATCTTTCCCAGCATCAGGGTCTTTTCCAGGGAGTTCTCTCTTCGCATTAGGTGGCCAAATTATTTGAGCTTCAGCTTCAGTATCTGTCCTTCCAATGAGCACTCAGGGTTGATTTCCTTTAGGATGGACTGATTTGACCTCCTTGCAGTCCAGGGGACTCCTAAGGGTCTTCTCCAGCACCACAGTTCAAAAGCATCAATTCTTCGGCGCTCAGCCTTCCTTAGAGTCCAGCTCTCACAGCCATACGTTGCTACTGGGAAAACCATAGCTTTGATTATACGAACCTTGTCGGCAAGGTGATGTCTCTGCTTCTTACTATGCTGTCTAAGTTTGCCATAGCTTTCCTTCCAAGGAGCAAGCGTCTTTTAATTTCATGGCTACAGTCACCGTCTGTGGTGATCTTGGAGCCCAAGAAAATAAAATCTGTCACTGCTTCCATTTCTTCCCCATCTATATGCCAGGAAGTGATGGGGCCGGATGCCATGACCTTAGTTTTTTTAATGTTGAGTTTTTATTTATTTATTTTATTATTTAATTTATTAATCGCCCATCTGGCTGGTCACCCAGCCACTCTGGGCGATGTACAACATACAATAAAACAAAATTCTACAATAAAAACATTTTCTAAAATACCCTAACCCACCCCAAATGCCTGCCTGAACAGCCACATTTTTAATGCACGACGGAAGCTCATTAAAGAGGGGGCATGACGGAGTTCCCTAGGGAGGGAGTTCCACAGAGTGGGGGCCACTACAGAAAAGGCCCTCTCCCTCGTCCCCACCAGTCTAGCTGTCCTGGGTGATGGGACAGAGAGAAGGCCATCCGAGGCTGATCTTGTTAAGCGGCCTGTCTGGTGCTGCTGGAGGCGCTCCTTAAGATAGGCTGGGCTGGAACCATATAGGGTTTTAAAGGTCAAAACCAACACCTTGAATTTGGCCCGGAAAACAACTGGTAACCAGTGCAACTCCTTCAGCACTGGAGTGATGTGATCTCGCCGGCGACTGCCTTTAATCAGGCGAGCTGCCGCATTCTGTACCAGCTGCAGCTTCCGAACCATCTTCAAGGGTAACCCCACGTAGAGCGCATTACAGTAGTCTAAACGAGAGGAGACCAGGGCATGTACTACCGATGGGAGCAGATGGTCGGGAAGGAAGGGGCGCAGCCGCCGTATCAGATGGAGTTGATACAGCGCTGTCCGGCTCACAGCTGACACCTGAGCCTCCATGGACAGCTGGGAGTCCAAAATGACCCCCAGGCTGCGGACCTGGTCTTTCAAGGATAGCCGTACCCCATTCAACACCAGGTCAACATCCCCTAGCCTCCTCTTGTCTCCCACCAAAAGTACCTCGGTCTTGTCAGGGTTCAGCTTTAGCCTATTCCTCCCCATCCAGCCACTCACCGTCTCCAGACATTTGGACAGGGATTCTACGGCCAACCTTGGTGAAGATTTGAATGAGAGGTAGAGCTGCGTGTCATCCGCATATTGATGACACCGCACCCCAAACCTCATGATGATAGCCCCCAGCGGCTTCACATAGTTGTTAAATAGCATCGGGGAGAGGATAGAACCCTGTGGCACCCCACAAGTGAGTGGCCACGGGTCCGAAACCTCCTCTCCCAGTGCTACCCTCTGGTACCTGCCGGAGAGGAAGGACCGGAATCACCGCAATACAGTGTCTCCAATGCCCAACCCCACCAGGCGGTCCAGGAGGATACCGTGGTCAACGGTATCAAAAGCTGCTGGGAGGTCGAGGAGAACAAGGAAGGAGCATTCACCCCTATCCAGAGCCCTCCTCATATCATCTACCAAGGCGACCAAGGCCATTTCTGTCCCATGCCCAAGCCTGAAGCCTGACTGAAATGGGTCTAGATAATCAGTTTCTTCCAAGTGTGCCTTCAACTGCACCGCCACCACCCGCTCAATCACCTTGCCCAAAAATGGCAGATTTGAGACTGGGCGAAAGTTGTTCAGAACTTGAGGATCCAAGGAGGGCTTCTTTAAGAGCGGTCTTATCACTGCCTCCTTGAGGGCTGATGTAGGGATGGCAGAGAATTTCTCCCCGAAACTTCGGGGGGCCGAGAGCCAACGTGTTCGGCCCCCCGAACAAGTTTCGGGGAGAAATTCTCCGCACCCTTCCCGGGATGGGACTTACCTTTGCCGAATGTCCCTCCCGGCGGCGGGTCCGGCCGGCCGTTTGGCGGGTATTCGTGCAGGGCGGGAGCGGCAGCCGGTTTTTCGACCGGTTGCCGCCGCCACCATTCCAAGAAAAGAGAAAAAACCAAAAACGCCCCCGTGATAGGCTACGTGACGATTAACGTAGCCTATCACGGCTAGATTTGCAAAGTCAGCCGTGATAGGCTATGTAAATCGTCACGTAGCCTATCACGGGTGACTTTTTTTTTTAAAAAAAGCACGTACGGATAATGGCGGCCCCCATAGGGAGCCGCCATTCCCGTTCCTTATTTGGTCGCCGTAGTCTACGTAAAGATTTACGTAGACTACAGCGACCAAATAAGGAACGCGAATGGCGGCTCCCTATGGGGGCCGCCATTAGCATACGCGCTTTTTTTTTATTTTTTTAAAAAGTCACCCGTGATAGGCTACGTGACGATTAACGTAGCCTATCACGGCTGACTTTGCAGATCTAGCCGTGATAGGCTACGTTAATCGTCACGTAGCCTATCACGGGGGCGTTTTGTTTGTTTTTTTTAAACTTTTGAGTTCGCGGGCGGGCGAGGCGCCTCCTCCCCGGCCTGAATTTCAGCCGGGCGAGGCGGGAAGCCTCCCCCCCCAGCCTGAACTTCGCGGGGGGAGCAGCGAAGCGCCTCCCCCACACCGCAAACAAGCTTCGAGGACAGGTAAGTGACTTTCGTCCACCCCTAGGCTGATGGCATCACTCCCTCCTCAAGGGAGGCGTTCACCACCACCCTGATCCCTCACCCAGTCTCTCTCTGTAGCCCATAATGAGCCAAGATGGGCAAGGATCAAGTAAGCAGGTGGTCGGCCTTACAGATGAAAGCACCTTGTCCACTTCATCAGGAGGAAGAAGCTGGAACCGATCCCACAAAACCGGTTTGCCACAGGCCGCCTCTTGCTCACTAACTGTATCCACAGCGTGCAGAGTAACACTCCTAATCTGATCAATTTTATCTGCAAAGTGCCTTGCCAAGGCCTCACAGGAGGCCTTAGAATGCTCCAGTGGTTCCGGAGCCACAGGACCGACCAGGCTCCGGACCACTTGGAACAGCCTCCTGGGACAGCACTCTGCAGACGCGATGGAGGCAGCATAATATTCCTCTTTTGCTGCCTTCACCACCACATGATAGGCTGAAGATACAGCTCTAGCCCGTGTCTGATCGTCTTTGGAGCGAGACTTCCGCCACCGGCGCTCTAGCCGTCTCACCTCCTGTTTCAGAGCTCGTAACCGTGGATTGAACCATGGTGCAGTCCGAGCCCTGTTCAGGGGGAGAGGGCGTTTTGGAGCCACCTGATCTAATGCCCCAGTGATTGCGACATTTCAGCCACCCACCAGGGTCTCGACCGAGTGGCCGTTGGTGTGCCCCAGAGAATCCCCAAGCGCATTCAGGGATCCATTTGGATCCATAAGACGCCTGGGGCGGACCATTTTAATGGGTCCTCCACCCCTGCGGAGGGGTTGTGGAACCGAGAAATCCAACGTCACCAGATAGTGATCTGACCATGAGAAGGGGGTGGTGGATATACCCCCGACTTCCAGATCACTCCCCGCTTCTCCAGAAACAAACACAAGGTCTAGTGCATGACCGGCTACATGGGTGGGCCCAGTTAGAATATGGTGCAGCTCCCAGGAGGCCATGGTCTCCATGAAGTCCCGAGGTGCTCCTGTGAGGATGGCTTCCGAATGTACGTTGAAGTCCCCCAACACCAATAAGTTAGGGGACTGTACACGCACATCAGAGACCACCTCCAGCACCTCGGCCAGGGAGTCAGTCGTGCAGCGGGGTGGACGGTACACGAGCAGAATCCCCAGACTGCCCTTCGGGCCCAACCTCCAGTACATGCACTCAGCAAACTTGGTCTCCCGGAGAGGGGGCCTGGTGAAGACCAAGGACTCTCGGTAGATAACAGCCACTCCCCCTCCCCGATCCCCAGCCCTTGGCTGCTGTGCATACGAAAATCCAGCTGGACACATGGCTGCAAGGGTTGGAGCAGCAGCCTCGGCCAGCCAGGTCTCCGTAATACATGCCAGGTCTGCACCCTCATCCAGAATCATGTCATGGATGAGGGAGGTTTTCTGGGTAACAGACCTGGCATTGCAGAGCAGCAAACGAAGGCCAAAAGATGGGGTCACGCCTCCCCCAGCCATCCTTTGGCTCTGGACAGGCCCGGAGCAGGGGACAGATATTACACATCTCTCCCTTGTTCGCCTTACCTGGCATGGCCTGCCCCCAGCACTCCGCCAGCGCCTTCCGCCCAGCCTCGGTATGTTCTGGCCCCCAACACTCCCCCCACTGCCTCCATCAGGTGGACACATGCCCCCTCGCTCCCGCCTATCAGGACCCACCCCTAAAAATGCAACAAAATCCCCCAGAAAAAACAAACAAACAAACAAAAACAATTAAAAATCCCCTTAAAAATAATGCCAGGCCGGAGTCCACAGGGAAGACCTGCTGGTGGTGGTGGCGGCGGCAGCGGCAGCAGGCCCGGCAGCAGCTGGCACGCCTCTTCCCCGATGGTGGTGGCCTCTCCTGCAGGCCCTGGCTCTCCCAGGCCACCTCAGCCAGCCAGCTTATGTAGCCCCTCCAGGGAGGGGCAGGTGGAGCAGCACAGCTGGCTGGGTACCTGGCGGCCTGGTCCTGCAGGGACTGGTGGTCTGCCAGGCAGAAGTCTACAGGGAAGGCCTGGTGGTGGTAGTGGCGGCGGCGGCAGCAGCAGCAGGCCCAGCAGCAGCAGGCCCGCCTCTTCCCCGGTGGTGGTGGTGGTGGTGGCCTCTCCTGCAGGCCCTGGCTGGAGTTTCAAACCAGCTTTTGCACTCTCCACTTTCACCCTCAACAAGAGGCTCTTGAGATCCTCTTCGCTTTCTCCCATTGGGGAGGTATTATCTGCGTATCTGAGGTTGTTGATAATTCTCCCGGCAATCTTAATTTTGACCTGTCATTCATCCAACCCGGCATTTCTCATGATGTACTCTGCATATAAATTAAATAAGCAGGGTGACAATATACAGCCTTATTGTACTCCTTTCCCAATTTTGAACCAATCAGTTGTTCTATGTCCGGTTCTTACTGTTGCTTCTTGACCCTCGTACAGGTTTCTCAGGAGACAGGTAAGGTGGTCTGGTACTCCCATCTCTTTCAGAATTTGCCACAGTTTGTTGTGATCCACACAATCAAAGGCTTTAGCGTAGTCAATGAAGCAGAAATAGACGTTTTTCTGGAATTCTCTTGCTTTCTCCATGATCCAGCGAATGTTGACAATTTGATCTCTAGTTCCTCTGCCTGTTGGAAACCCAGCTTGTGCTTCCGGAAGTTTTCGGTTCACATGCTGCTGAAGCCTAGCTTGTAGGATTTTGAGCATCACCTTGCTGGCATGTGAAATGAGCGCAATTGTACGGTCGTTTGAACACTCTTTGGCATTGCCCTTCTTTGGAATTGGAATGTAAACTGACCGTTTCCAGTCTTGTGGCCATTGCTGAGTGTTCCAAATTGTTGGCATATTGAGTGCAGCACTTTAACAGCATCATCTTTTAGGATCTTAAATAGCTCAGCTGGAATACTGTCATCTCCGCTAGCTTTGTTGTTAGTCATGCTTCCTAAGGCCCACTTGACTTCACTCTCCAGGATGTCCGGCTCAAGTTCAGTGACCGCACTATCATGGCTATCAGGGACATTCAGATCTTTCCTGTATAGTTCTTCTGTGTATTCTTTCCACCTCTTCTTAATCTCATCTGCTTCTGTTAGGTCCCTGCCTTCTTTGTCTCTTATCATGCCTGTCTTTTCATAAAACGTTTCCTTGATATATCCGATTTTCTTGAAGAGATCTCTAGTCTTTCCCATTCTATTGTTTTCCTCGATTTCTTTGCATTGTTCATTTAAGAAGGCCTTCTTGTCTCTCCTTGCTGTTGGCTATATCTTCCCCTTTCTCCCTTGCTTTTTGCTTCCCTTCTTTCCACAGCTACTTGTAAAGTCTCATCAGACAGTAGGGATGTACGAAAGTCACTTACCTGGTCTCGCAGCTTGCTTCGCGGTGGGGGGGAGGCGCTTCGCTTCTCCCCCCAAAGTTCAGGCCGGGGGGCGGAGGCTTCCCGCCTCGCCCGGCCGAAATTCAGGCCGGGGGGGAGGCTTCCTGCCTCACCCGGCCGAAATTCAGGCCGGGGAGAAGCGCCCCGTCTCCCCGGCCGCGAACTTCAACAGAAAAGTAAAAAAAAAAAAAAAAAACGCCCCGTGATAGGCTACGTGACGATTTACATAGCCTATCACGGCTAGATCTGCAAAGTCAGCCGTGATAGGCTACTTTAATCGTCACGTAGCCTATCACGGGGGCGTTTTTTTTTTTAACTTTTCTTGGAATGGCGGCGGCGGCGGCGGCCGGTCGAAAGCCCGGCTGCCGCCCCTGCCCCTGTCGAAGCCCTTCCGAACCGCTGCTGCGACCCGCCACCGGGAGCGACATTCGGGAAAGGTAAATCCCATCCTGGGGGGGGGAGAATTTCTCCCCGAAACTACTTCGGGGGGCCGAATATGTTGGCACTCAGCCCCCCGAAGTTTCTGTGAGAAATTCTCTGACACCCCTATCAGACAGCCACTTTGCTTTCTTGCAGTTCTTTTTCTTTGGGATAGATTGAGTTGCTGCCTCCTGAACAATGTTATGGACCTCCATCCATAGTTCTTCAGGCACTCTGTCTATCAGGTCTAATCCCTTAAATCTATTCCTTATCTCCACTGTATATTCATAAGGGATATGATTTAGGTCATACCTGAATGGTTTAGTGGTTTTCCCTACGTTCTTCAATTTCAGCCAAAATTTTGCAAGAAGCAGCTCATGATCTGAGCCACAGTCAGCTCCAGGTCTTGTTTTTACTGACTGTATAGAGCTTCTCCATCTTTGGCTGCAAAGGACATAATCAATCTGATTTCAATATTGACCATCTGGTGACGTCCATGTGTAGAGTCGCCTCTTATGCTGTTGGAAAAGAGTGTTTGCTATGATCAGCGTGTTCTCTTGGCAAAACTCTATTAGCCTTTGTCCTGCTTCATTTTGTACACCAAGGCCATGCTTGCCTGTTATCCCGGTGATTTCTTGACTTCCTACTTTAGCATTCCAATCCCCTATAATGAAGACGACATCTTCTTTTGGTGTTAGTTCTAGAAGGTGTTGTAGATCTTCATAGAACCGATCGACCTCAGCTTCTTCGGCATCAGTGGTTGGGGCATAGACTCGAATTACTGTGATGTTGAATGGTTTGCCTTGGATTCCTACTGAGATCATTCTATCGTTTTTGAGATTGTACCCCAGTACTGCTTTTCCCACCCTTTTGTTGACTATGAGTGCTACTCCATTTCTTCTAAGGGATTCTTGCCCACAGTAGTAGATATGATGGTCACCTGAATTAAATTCACCCATGCTTGTCCATTTTAGTTCGCTGATTCCCAAGATGTCGATGTTCAATCTTGCCATCTCATGTTTGACCACCTCCAGCTTACCTTGATTCATTGATCGGACATTCCAGGTTCCTAAACAATATTGTTCTTTACAGAATCAGACTTTCTTTTCACCACCAGACACATCCTCAGCTGAGTGTTCTTTTGGCTTTGGCCCAGCTGCTTCACTCATTCTGGCGCTACTTGGAAATTTTCTCTGCTCTTCCCCAGTAGTATATTGGACACTTTCCGACCTGAGGGGCTCATCTTCCGGCGTCATCTCTTTTAGCCTTGTGATATGTTCCATGGGGTTTTCTTGGCCAGAATACTGGAGTGGGTTGCCATTTCCTTCTCCAGTGGACCACATTTTGTCAGAACTCTCCACCATGACCTGTCCGTCTTGGGTGGCCTTGAACGGCATAGCTTATGGCTTCACTGAGTTACACAAGCCCCTTCGCCACAACAAGGCAGTGATCCATGAAGGGGTTCCCAAGATTAGAGTATCTTTAAATCTCTCCCATTTAAAAGATAGATTTCCCGGATATGTTCCCTTGTGTTTCGTTATTTATTTTTCTATACAGATTTTCGAAACCTTGACTGCTGATAAACAAAAATGTATTTGAAGTTGTTAATTACTTAATTAGTACACTGAGGGGAGAGAAGAACACTCTGTTGGTTTAATAAAAAGTGAGCAGAAATGTGTTACATTGTTGAATTACTCTATTAGTTTGATGAGACTTGGAGTGCCTGCTGATCCTGCTGGAAAGTTAGAATTTGCCTCTTAAGTCCCCCTTCCCTCCTAGAATGAGTGCTCTTCTTATGCTAGAGGATCTCATTTAAAAATTGGTATAACTCAGAAAGGTAGAATCCAGATTTTTGTGGGCTCTGGGCAAAAGGTCCACATTAAGTCCCCTTTATACACACTCATACATATAGGGCAGCTAGTGCTGCCCAACGTTTTAACTGCCACTATAGGAGGGCCATCTCCCTGGGCAAAAGGTCCACTTTAAGCCCACTTTATACACAGCTAAGCTCACTTCCACTCTCTCTTTGGGTCCCGTCTGGTAGTGGCGAGAAAATGCTGGAACAGCAGTGGTCGCTTCCACCAGCCCCATTCAGTCCTTTGTGCACCTGTGCTCTCACTCTCTTTCTGGGATCAGTGAGATGGTGGCAGAAGGAAGAAGCTACCATCATCCAGCAGCAATTTCAGGGGGATCCATTAGGCCAGAGATGGGGAACATGTGGCTCTCCAGATGTTGTTGGATTACAAAAGCCAGCATCCCTGACTATTGCCCTGCTGGGACTGATGGGAGTTTGAGTCCAGCATCTGGAGGGTTACAGGTTCCACAGCCTGCAGTAGACATAGGCTGTTGGAGTTGCTTTTAGACACCAAGCATTGGTGTCATGCCTGGGTAGACTGCAGATTTGCACATATTTACGTATGCATAAGTGCATTTGCATATGTGTTATATGCAAATGCCAAAAGCACTATATTTGCTTTAATTCATCTGGACATTTAACTTTTTTTTAAAAAAAAAATGCATGATTTTAAGCCATTCTCATGATGATGTGACAAACTGTAAAGTGAGGCAAAAGTTAGTCAGCCTAGTAATGAATTACATGCTGACAAGAAAAATGTAACGAACACAGTGAATTGGGAGGGGAGGGAATCAAATTAAATTCTAGAGGTTTAAAAATGAATATATAGACTGAGAGCACAGATTAGGAGCCCTGGAGAAAATTGAATAGGTCGCTGTAGTTGATTGGGACTATGTAGAAGTTATTTTAGAGGGAAAGCTCTGCACAAAAGAAGCGTGCATGCATGCGTGAGGAAACAAAAGGTGCACTGAAATGGAAGATGAGGCATATGATGGCAATTGGAGGAAGTGTGGTAGCAGAAAAGCAAACTAATCCAAGACATAGTAAAGAATGAATGCAAAGGGAAATAAAGGGGAGTGAAACCATTTCACTAAAATACTTAAGGAACAAGGAAAAAGAACAGCTGAATAGGCAAGGACCCAACAATGCGGGGAATCTGGGGATATACTGCTGTGCAAAATGTTTCATAATTCTTAGGAACCAATAGTATATTTTTAGGAGCCAGGACTGGAAGCAATTAGATTGGGTGTGGGGAGCCTGCAGCCCTCAGAATGTTGTTGGACTGCAGCTCCCATCATCTCTGACCATTGGCCGTGCTGGCTGAGGTTGATGGGATTTAGAGTCCAACTACATCTGAAGGGCCACAGGTTCCCCACCCCTGACCAAATCCGCCCCTTCTCAGTAGACCATAATTTGGCATGCTGACATCATTTCTGTACTATTACATACCTACCAATATTAAGGAAGCTGCCCTATATTGAGTTGGACTATTGGTCCATCTAGCCTGGTAGTCTCAACACTGATTAGCAGCAATGGCTCTCCAGGGTTTCAGGCAGGATTATTTGCTAGTGCTACCTGGAGAAGCCCGGGATTGAACCTTGATTTGTTATTTAAAACAAATCATTTATTTTAAATAACTGATTAATTTGTTGGGGTTTAATTTTGTATTGATTGTTATTGATTGATTTGTGATTTAAAACCAGGTCCCCACCACTGTATGTGTATGAAGCAGGTGGAAAACCGGTTTTCTGCTGAGGGATGCATTCCCTTAGGGATAATCTGTCAGGGTCTGCATGCTGGTGGTAGATGGCGCCAGAGCCAAAAATGAGCAGAGCCGCCCCTTTTCTCTCTCTCTCTTTCTGCCCTCTTTCTTCTCTCTCTGTGTCTATTCTCTCTCTTCCTTCCCTTTTCTTGCCCACCTAGTGGGCTGCCAGGGGAGGGACAGATTGCTTTTGCTAGAGGTCCGAACTAATCACTTCCAGAGGGCTTTTGAAATTAGGCCTAGGGATGCATGCAGCTCCATCTGCTTCTGCCATGGAGATACTGGCTGGCTTCACATGATCAGTGGGGAAAACTATGAGTATGGGTTGTTTCACCCACCCCTGCACGTGCTACTTATGTGACCGGCATTTGCTTATTTACCTGCACCATGGGTTGCCGTGGCATCTGAACCCAGCCTGTGGGGTGGCAGGGGTGGCTTTTAACCCACCCCACAACCCTTACTACAAGCCATGAGTTGTGGGGTTGTGGGGAGGGTTAGAAGCCACCCCCGCTGCATGCCGGGTTCAGACAACATGGCAACCTGAGGCGCGGGTAGTTTAGCAAATGCCGGGCACGTGCATGGGTGGGGGAAAGAACCCATCCTGGGTGGTTTTCCCTGCTGACTGTGCAAACCTGGCCATTGTGTGGCAAGTCCTGACCTTGAGGTGGCCAAGGCAGGAGCACCAAGAATGTTACCTTCACCATGGAGAGCACCACAGTTCTCCTCTCAAGCTCCTCCTCCCATAAACTGGGAATGATAATAAGAATGATAATTGTATTGATCAATAACAATACAAAATTAAATGATAATGATAAACACAGTCAAGCTGAGGCAAGACTTCCAAATGTATAACATACATCCCAGTGCACCCCAGTATCCCAACACCATCATAGTACTTGATTCAACTTCCTTGATTTCTCCCTGATTTCTTTAATAGTGTTTCTCATCAACCAGGTGAACAGCGTTCTTTGTTTTGTTTTTCTGCCTAGCTGCCATGAAAGTGAGGGGCAAAGTGTACAGGTAGGGGAGGTTTCCACCTTTTCCCCAGACACTTGTTTTCTGAAATTGTTCCTCATGAGAGTTTAAAAGAAGAAAAGAAAAAAGCTTCCATTGCCACCAGCTGTGTATTATGTTTGCCTTTTTCCCTGAGCCACAAGCCTAATTTATCCATTCTATTGAATTATGGTATTCATACCCTATCTTTCCACTATCTAGTCTTCAGGATGGCTTACAATACGGAACAATAAAATCCAATAGCAAAATTCCAGTTAACATGCTAAAATACAGTAGAAATTATAACAATAAATAGAAAGATAACTGTGTGTGTGTGTGTGTGTGTGTGTGTGAGAGAGAGAGAGAGAGAGAGAGAGAGAGAGAGAATGAGCAAAATAAGCCATCTCTTAAATGTGTGGATGAATAAAACAGTTTAAACTTTTTACTTAAAACATAAAAAATGTTGGTGCCATACAAATATGTATCGAGAGGGCTTAGCATCCTCTTTCCCTTACATATCAATCACCAAATTTGGGAGGTGCACTGGTTTCTACTTGAGACAGTTTGGAACAAAGATGCTCCAAAAAATAACCCCTGACCCTGGCTGTGGGGGTTGTTGGAAGTGATGAATCCCAGCCAAAGGTTTTGATGGTGGAGAGCAATGACAGTGCAGGAAGGAATTCAGCAGCAGGCTAGGGTACACAGAGCAGCCTGCAGTGGTATGGGCCAGACCTAGGGCTCCCATTCTACAGAGAAGTATATATGATGATGCTCTGCGGGATCATATCAAAGGTCCATGTTGTCTAGCATTCTGTTTCACACAGTGGCCACACAGTGAGGATATATCCAAGGCAGGTTAGGCTGAAACTGTGTCTCTCCCCCAAAAAGAAAACAGGATGCATTTATACAGACTGAAAGTTAGAGAACAAGCCCAATACACTACGCATGCTCAGAAACCAATTAGTACTCAGCAACAGTCTTATCAACACAGCGGCCTTCTTATCTTTAGGGATGAGCTACTTTGGTGGATAGGAATTTCTTGCTTATGAGCAAGTTACAATTACCTTCTCATGGTCACACACACATACACACACCACACTCAATCCCATCAGGCACCTCACCTGAACCAAACTACTTACAAGGCCTAGTCAGGCCTACCTTCACAATCCCCCCTTTGAGCCTATCAGGCTCACCATCTATGCTTGTATTGTTATCAGTTGTTCATTGCGAGCGGAGATGGGTTAAAGAAGACGCAGACAACAAGCTTGGGTTGAAAACTGGGCCACGTTTATTGAAATAGCTGCAAATAGCTGCAAAGGGGTAACTAGGACGGGCATCTAACTGTGTCAGCGGCTAGCTGGCACTTCATGGGCGAAAACACACCCAGCCTGAGGGGTGGCGGTGATCTCGCCATCCCTCTGGACTGCCCCTTCTGGGGGAGGTAGACCTTCCGGTGTCACCCCCAAACCCGGTGCCGCACAACACCTGGGTAAGTGAGTAGGGTTGGTCTCGCAGGCAACCCTTATCCCCCTGCCGAGCCGCACAACCCATTCGGGGGGCCTCAGGCGTCACCTGTCACCATAAGGTGCCTCTGCATGCACACCATCCCTACTTTCCTGTTTTTGCCTGTCCTAGCCGCCAACTGGAATGTGACCGATAAAGCCCATATTCCCTTACAGGACACACTCGACCCGCAAAACAGTGTGACATAGGCAAAAAAGACGCACAGTAATAGGCCAATCGAACTGTGAGCCAAAATATTCCTACATGGCTCCCAAAAGGGCAACCGGTAAGAAAACCCACACTGCTTAGGGGAGGGTGGGAGGGAGCTGCGTCGAGCCAGAGAGCTGAGATTGGGAGGGGGAGCTGAGTTTAAGGCAGCTCAGTCTGCCCCTCCCTGCATGGTGGTGCCACTGGGGTGCACCAATCAGAGGCCCCTACGTCTTGTCACCCCACCTGCCCGCAATGGCCCCCCCTTTTAGCCAGACAAGCTGGCGCCGGGGTGAGGGCATTTGCGAGCGGAGATGGGTTAAAGAAGATGCAGACAACAAGCTTGGGTTGAAAACTGGGCCACATTTATTGAAATAGCTGCAAATAGCTGCAAAGGGGTAACTAGGACGGGCATCTAACTGTGTCAGTGGCTAGCTGGCACTTCATGGGCGAAAACACAATCAGCCTGAGGGGTGGCGGTGATCTCGCCATCCCTCCGGACTGCCCCTTCTGGGGGAGGTAGACCTTCTGGTGTCACCCCCAAACCCGGTGCCATACAACACCTGGGTGAGTGAGTAGGGTTGGTCTCCCAGGCAACCCTTATCCCCCCGCCGAGCCGCACAACCCGTTTGGGGGGCCTCAGGCGTCACCTGTCACCATAAGGTGCCTCTGCATGCACACCATCCCTATTTTCCTGTTTTTGCCCGTCCTAGCCACCACAGGAGTCACAAGCCTAGAGCTTGTGAAACTCCCCTCACCTGCGCAGAAGAACTTCCCGCAGGCCCCTTTGCAGATCAGACAGAAATATGTTATACACTACATGAGACAGGCGGACACTGTCCGTCCTGTAACGGCTCCCTCCATGTCCACAGAATTCCTTGGCGGGTGGTGCATCCATCACCTCATTCGCATGGGCCATAAGCCATTTCTCTGTGCATTTTCCGACGTGCCCTGCCATTGGCAATGTCATTCCATTCCTTCCCAATGATCCATGGGAGCTGTGAGGGCTGCAATAGGCTACTTCCGGCCAGGTATGCCAGACCACCTGCCTCTCAACCAAGGCCTGTTCAATCAGGTCCTCGCCTGGCTACAGCCGAAGTCCTTCCTCTCAATGTGCAGCACCTGGACCTGTGAAGGAAGACTGACGATTTTTGGTGGAACAGAGTGAGGAGGGGACTCCCACCGCATGCCTCGTCTGGGAAGCCACTGGATCTTAATGTGACGGTGTGACAGAAGCTGCAGTCTGAAATTGATGTACAAGCCCTTTGAGCAGCTCCAGACGTAACATGCCCGTGTAAGGGCTCCTGTTCCGGCATACGACAAGTCTGCTGGTCTAGGGAATAAACACATTGGGGCAAGCAAAGCGAGAGTTGTGTCAGGCAGAAGCAGACGACTCGTGAACGCAGGCCGGAGCGCTGTGAAGCCCCCTTTAAACTGCCACAACGTGCCTGAGAGAGAAACCTCCAGCGGCTATCATGGAGATTGCTTCAATGTAACACCTGTGGGTTCTAAACTGCAAAATTACCTAGGCCTAGCGGGGTAGAATTAATGTAGAAACTGCCCAATTGCCCTTATGTCAACAGTAAGCCGTTGAATCAATACAACGGAAGCCCTTCCTCCGACCCACGGCATTCCATAGAACCCTAAGGTCCCGATGGGGCACTAACCATCGACTTGCGTTTGGCCATGGGCCACTGCCATGCCCTTGCCATACCAATCAATTTGACACCAAATGCATAAGTGGGTTACATTGGGCCAGACATGCGCCTTGAACTGTATCAAGGCCCTGCCAGGACAAGTCGTACTTGGAAGCCCAGACCAACCCTGAATTCCAAAGGGGGGGGGGTTGATGAAGGCCATTAAGGCTGCTGCGTGGAACAGGGAAACGTCTTTCTGGAAAGCGCAAATGGAGTGCCATTACCCCCGGAATCCAAAAGGGGTAACTGGGGAGAGAGGGTCACTAAATTTACTAAAAGCAGGCCACATCTATGCCCTATCCTATATTGCCCGCCGAATCCAAAATCTGACCTGAAGTCCGAGAATCCCATCATTGTGGGCCGGAAGGCTAAATGGCCAGCTTGCGACTTATAGTCCCATATAGTCTGTTGTTCTTAAGGAGGCGCAAAATTGCAGCCGATGATCTATGGTAAGGTCATGAATCCTAACACTGAAGCTTTGCCTAATGCACGGCACACCCTACCTGCACTGTTGCAGGTAGCTCCTGTATGGAGAGCCCTGGAATGCAGGGTGGCATGCATGGCTTCAGTCTCTCAGTCCCTGCAAGGATGGGATCTGGGAATGGAGCACCCGCGGGGCTAAAGCCTGGAAGTCATTGACCTAATTTCATGACAAAGCATCAACCATTGGGTTTGTCTAACCCGACACATGGTGGACCCAGAACCAGATGTTGTAACACCAACGCTGGAGTGCGGGCACACTGACACATGACATGACCATCCGATTTCAGGAGGACTGAGAATGAATCACGTGGTAACGCTGTCATACCGAAGGGTGGAGGTTACTGATTTGCCTATAAGGTCATTGAAAATATTGCTCAAAGACTGCGGCCGCCATTCTACAAGCCACTACCCCCAGCGCGATCGGACCTGCCCTAAGAGCCTGAAACCACCTTGGGCGGCAGCGGAACAAAGTGAATCCGCAGTCCGGCTTTGAAGAGCAGCTCACGCCTCCGCAAGGAGGTGCCATTAAAGCCTTACCAAGTAGAAGCCATGCCCATGGATACTTGCACACAGCAGAAGTGACCCTGGTTCGATGGTGCGAAAGCCGCAGACCCTACATTGCCCAAACTGGGCCGGCGCGAGAAAAGCATGGTCAGGGGCCGCTACCCTAACTGTGAAAAGAAGATGCCCTACAATATCTCGCATGGCTCCCCCAAAGGAAAACTCTAGGAAGATGTATAACTGCTTGAAGCTGTGCTCAAAGGACCGGAAAGTTGTCATCAGGGAGGCTAGTATAACGCCTAAGGGTATCAGATTGGCTTTACTGAATGTTGATGTGGGCAACCGGCCCTGAGCCTTTGTGAACTAGGGGACACCGAAGTAACAGGAAAGGGAAGCAATATTCGCGTTAGGTCAGAACATTGACCACCATCTTTGGACTCATGTAGCATATGCCTCCCAGGGACTCGTGGACGGGATCCTGAACCAAGACAACTGCCACGTCGACTAGGTGTGTCGCACAGAACACCGATGATCAGGAATCTCATGATTAACAGGCTGGCCCTCAGAGAAAAGCAGTTACGAATCAAGATAAACTCCCTAGATGATTTCCTGGGCACCAATTCCAGAAGGGAGATCCCTAGAGTAGATAACGGGGTGTGGAAAAAGGGGGGGGGCTATAATCCTTCTGCCAGTCCTGCCTTGTTAACCTATCAGGAACATGTCGACGCCTGGCGAGGAGCAATGTTGCTCACGAGGTAAGGATGGCGAGTATTGACCTAGAAAAGGGGGTGATGTCCTATAACCTAGCATAAAACCGTGTTCCAAATTAAAACGTGTTCCCCCTGTTGGGGTAGCGTCTTAAAGTCGGAGTAGCGGCACCAACCTAACCGGGCATGGGCCCAAGAGAGCTTCCTGCTGCCTCGGCCTTTCCAAGGGGGGGGGGAACCCCACCATCCCCAGGCATTGGACAAGGGGAGGATGAGTACTACAAGGGAGCACTCATGATGGAAAAGGCATGGGTTCTGGGAGTATGCACCCTTGGGGCTGTATTCCCAGCACAGGCAGCGGTGCTGAAGCAGCGAACCCGCCATAGGCGAAGGGCCATTGCGGGAGACAGCCTGGTAAATGTGGCCACTGCCAGATCTGTCTCCAGACAGGCCGGGAAGGAGTCAAAAGTGGTGCGAAAGGTCCTTGTCCAACAGGTGCCTGCGCAGAAAAGGGGCAGTGGCGGCCCTCCTGTGAAAGGCCTTGACGTAAGCCGGGCACACACCTCCTCAGTGAAACCCATTAGGAGAAGGAGTAGCCCTGGTGGCATCACAACTTGCCAGATTAGCATAGGGATCTGATATGCCACCTACGTGGATGCCCAAGCGGGCAGGGGCAGGGCGAGGGATCGTAAGATAATCCAGCAGAACCCTGTAAGCTGCTGAGTTGAGCGGCTGGGCTACTGTGGGGTGTGACTGACAAAGTTGCAGGTGACATTGGGGGGGGGCAGCCACTCCAGGGAGGTAAGCTAAGACGGCAACCACACGGCCTTGCAGGTCGCCCGTCTGGACAAGTGGGGCAAGGTGCAGTCATCTCACCCATATCCAAAGCAGCCGCGTCCGGGACCCCGGGAGCAAGGAAGACGATGCCGCCTGCAATGCTCCTGGACAGAGCTGTCCCAGGAGGGTGGACCGCCCCAGCTGTGGTGTGTCGCCTGGGCGAAACCACAAGGAAGAAGATGGAGGCTTCAACAGCATCCAGATGAGCTGCACCCATTGTGGCCGTGCTCTGATCCTTGACTAGAAGCTTAGATGTTGATGCTTGGGCACTCGGGGAAGAGGAGGTTGCAGAAGGGAGGAGCTCAACCATGGGCGGTGAGCCATGAAGTGGAGGCTTCAAGAGCGTCCGGACGAACTGAAAGAAAAAGTAGTAGCGAGTGTTGGGTCTGCTGTCGTGTTCGCTTGGGCTGGACAGCCGAGAGCTTCTAAGGCCTGACCAGGGGAGGGGGAGATATCCCCGAGGAACACTCATCGGCTTCCAAACGAGCAAGAGTTGATGCCAGTACCAGGTCTGCCTCCTAATCAGACTCAGAATCAGGCCTTGGCAGCAGTCTCTTGGGGAGGGGGGGGCGGGGCCCTACCCTTCCCTTTTTCTCTACCTTGGCCTTTCTTGGGGGGCAAGATGTGTAAGGTGGGTTAAGCTTGGCACAATGTTGGCGAGAAAGAAGCAATAGCCTGGGTACCAGACCCAGTCCAACACTCCAACCAGCACCCCTAGAAGTAAATGCAGCAGGAGGCTACACACTGGGCTTCGAGGGCAACAGAAAACACCCCACAGCTCTCGAGACCTGCAGACCCGAGATCAAGCTAAGGCGGAGAGTCCTGGGATGGGAAGTGGGGCGCGCCTCTAGATAGGAGGGCCACACTCCGCGGCCGATAACGACTAAAGAGGTGAGTGGCGTGGAGGGAGGGGGCGATTGTTGCCCTTTGCAAAAACTGGTGCCCAAAAGGCACGGGAAGGGCCCATGGCCATGGAAGCCAGGCGTGAACGCGGGGCACTGCCTTGCCCCCCTTCTTTTTTCTTTCTTTCTCTCTCTCTTTTTTTTTTCATCCCCTCTCCCCACATTGTTTTTTAATTTATTATTATTATTACTACTACTACTACTACTGTTGTTATTATTATTATCATTGGTTTTGTTTTAGTTGGGGTGTGTGTGTGTGTGTGTGTGTGTGTATTTGCTTTGTCATGGGGGGGGTACACGCGCCGCCGCCGCGAGCGCGCTGGGCTCCCCGAGCGGCGGCGAGAGCTGGCTAATCGGGCGGGGGGGGCGGGCACGGTGCGGACGCAAGCGCCGGCGTTCTCGCATGCCGGGAAGCACCGGCAGCAACTAGTGCTGCACCAAACGCGCGCCGCCACTGAAAAGGCGCACCCACTGGCGCGGCAAACCTCAGCCCAGAGGGGCGGCGCAGAAACACGCGCGCCCTGGGGGAGGCAATCCCGGGGCCCGTGCCAGCGCAGGAGGAAAAGGGGTGCGTCGGAGGGGGGGTGTGCCGCCTCCGACAGCACCGGCGCCCCAGGAAGCGAGGTACCGGCGCCGCCCCCTGATGCCCGCTGCCGGCACCGACACAGGCGCCACCGCCGGCACGGCAAGGCACGCGAGGAGGGAGCGGCGCCCAAACTTGCGCGCCCTGCTGCGAGCGGCAGCACCCCAGGGGCGCGGCAGCATTCGCACGCCGCGACCCCGGGGAGGAGGCAGCAAAGGAGCAGGTCTGCCGCCGCTGTCAATGCCGCTGGCCCCGCAGGGGAGCGGGACACAGGCGCGACCACCTGAGGAGGAGAAGGCAAGGGAGGGGGCGGGCGCCCCGCAGCTGTGAGAGCCGGCGCCCCCGTATGGGAGGGCCGAGGAGGGGTCAGCGCTCGGGCCCGGGCGCCCCAGCCGCATGTGCCACCAAACCCAGGGCCTGGTAGGCATGCTGATCAAAGGCGGGAAGAAGGAAGGGGGCGGGCGGGCCACCGCCACAAGCGCTGGGGCACGTGGGGCCCGAAACCGCCCACCGCGACAGGCGCCGCTCCCTAACGCCTACCGCCACCAACGCCAGCCCCACCGCCAACAGAGCAGGCACCGGGCCCGAGGCAGCCGCGCTGGAGCGCGAGCGGCCCACTGCAAGCACCGGCAACGCTGGAGTCGAGGCAAGCGTTGACGTGGAGCGGTTTAGGCGTGCAGATTGCACGTGGAGTCTGGGAGGCTGGAACGACGACGAAGCTGATCTCCAGCAGGCAGGTGTTCTTCATTCGTTTTCAGGCGGAGCTGTAACTCTCTCTAGCTGCGTCGAGCCAGAGAGCTGAGATTGGGAGGGGGAGCTGAGTTTAAGGCAGCTCAGTCTGCCCCTCCCTGCATGGTGGTGCCACTGGGGTGCACCAATCAGAGACCCCTATGTCTTGTCACCCCACCTGCCCGCAATGCCCCCCCCTTTTAGCCAGACAAGCTGGTGCCGGGCTGAGGGCATATCTCTTTATATCTCTCTTTCTCTTCATACACATTTCTCTTTTGCATTCTACTGACCATCTGGTGCAGTTCAGCTTTACGTACAGTTTTTGTAAGGAATTTGATACATTTAACCAAAGCATTGATCACATGGAACAAAATAATACAAACAACAATTATGCTTATTACATTGCACATCTTGGTAGGTGGCTGTTTCTGGTAGATCTAGGTAATAGGGTTTAATCATTTTAGTCTCATTTTGTGGAATTGGGATCATTGGTATGCCTCTATGAGCATGGACTAGCACATGGCTGCAGATCTAGCAGTTGGATGCATTCAAGTCTACTTGAATCTGGTTCACTACTTTCAGGAAAGTGTTCTTTGCTTTCATGCAACTAAAGATGTCAAGCAGGACCAGGATGCAGGTGGGCCACATCATGAAAATGTGTCTCTGGTGGAGGCTGAGACAACTCTTTATTCACTAACAGGACCTGGGCTCACTGTTAGGCTTATGCTCACCTCAGTAGGAAGTGCTTGGCTCATTACTGGTCCTTTAGAGGTGGCTATTTTGTAATCCAGAGTAGGAAGATCTCACACGATAGCAGGAAAAAGGGCAACAAGCCAGTACCACGATGGCAACCAGAGATGTTCTTCTCTTTCTGGGTTTAAAATGACTTAAAGGGCTGATGAAGGGATTGACTCAATTGACTCCACCCCTCTTATCTGCTACTACAAGGTGGGGAAGAAGGACCATGGGTGCTACCAGGCGGCTGTCCAGGGAGTGCCACAAATGGTCAGTGTACTGAGCTAGGGGTGGACGAAAGTCACTTACCTGTCGTCGAAGGCCGTTCGCGGTGGGGGGGAGGCGCTTCGCTGCTCCCCCCGCGAAGTTCAGGCCGGGGGGGGAGGCTTCCCGCCTTGCCCGGCCGAAATTCAGGCCGGGGGGGAGGCTTCCCGCCTCGCCCGGCCGAAATTCAGGCCGGGGAGGAGGCGCCTCGCCTCGCCCGGCCGCGAACGCGAAAGTAAAAAAAAAACAAACGCCCCCTGATAGGCTACGTGACGATTCACGTAGCCTATCACAGCTAGATCTGCAAAGTCAGCCGTGATAGGCTACGTGAATCGTCACGTAGCCTATCACGGGTGACTTTAAAAAAAAAAAGCGCGTATGCGAATGGCGGCCCCCATAGGGAGCCGCCATTCGCGTTCCTTATTTAGTCGCTGTAGTCTACGTAAATGTTTACGTAGACTACGGCGAAAATAAGGGCAACGCAAATAGCGTTGCCCTTATTTTTGCCGTAGTCTACGTAAACATTTACGTAGACTACAGCGACCAAATAAGGAACGGGAATGGCGGCTCCCTATGGGGGCCGCCATTATCCGTACACTTTTTTTTTTTTTAAAGTCACCCGTGATAGGCTACGTGACGATTCACGTAGCCTATCACGGCTGACTTTGCAAATCTAGCCGTGATAGGCTACGTGAATCGTCACGTAGCCTATCAGGGGGCTTTTTTTTTTTTTTCTTTCATTGCAATGGCGGCGGCGGCGGCAGCCGGTCGAAAGACCGGCTGCCGCTCCCGCCTCGCTCGAACACCCGCCGAACCGCCGGCCGGACCAGCCACTGGGAGGGACATTCGGTGAAGGTAAGTCCCATCCCGGGGGGGGTGCGGGGGATTTCTCCCCGAAACTTGTTCGGGAGGCCGAACACGTTGGCGCTCGGCCCCCCGAAGTTTCGGGGAGAAATTCTCCGCCATCCCTACAGTGAGGACAACCAGCCAGTCTCTACTTTTTCAATATTTGGGCCTGATTTTGGAGTTGTGCAACATCTTCAAAAGTTGCCATGGGAGGCTGGTTTATTGCTGAAAGGAATAAGGCAGTAGCCCTAGAGAGGGCAAAAAGTTCTGCCACTTAAGCAGAAGTACAGTTAGGCAAAACAATGTTGTTCTGTTACAATATGGGAAGTACAGACAGCATATCTCTTTAGTATTTCTTTGACATGACCCATCCACAAAATATACGCGAAACGCAATCTACATTAATCAGTGGCTCATCTCATCTGACAGGTCTGGACGTGGCTTTGCTAGGTTCTCAGCCACTTCTAAACAATCATAAGCGATACTTTCAGAAGTATCAGGCAGCAAAGAAGCAGGATTTAGAGTGGAACGATGTTGCACTGTAATATAAATGCTAGAGAGAAGCAAAATGTCATACCTGAAGAGGCATGATTGAGATAGGTGCTGAGTCTTTGCTTTATGTAGAAGAGCTGCCACTGAGGTACACAAAGAGTTAAAGGAGAACATAGCACAATATTTTCAGAGGCTTGAACAAGGAAGGCAGCGGCTGCAGAATCAAGGAAAGTACTGCATTATGTTACTGGTCAGTTTTTATTTCCATGCTTTTAGGTAAACACATTAAGAGCACAAGAATTTTTTTTTTTAATAACAAAAGAGCCCAAGTTGTTTTAGAACAGTGCTTGTTTTGGAGCAGTGGAAGCAGATTCAGCTTCGGAAGACCAGGGACATGGCTCAGGAATATCTGAATACTCTGTCAGGAAACAAAGATAGTGCAACCAAGTTTACACAAAAGGTCAATAGAAAGAAAAAGTTACAAACCTCTCAGCTGTCTTGAGAAGAAGGGGTGAGCTGCTTGGAGGTGTGAAGTGTTTCCAACAGCTGGCCAGGCTGGTGGGGACACTTATTTTTCTAATGCTCAACTTGGCTACAGAAAAGTGGCAGCAATGCTTGAATATTTTTTTTCAGAAATGTCTTTAGACAGTTTCTTTACCAACTTTCTTCCCACAGTTACTTTATAAACCTCTAGCATGTCTCCCATTCATCATCTTTTTATTTGAAGCTAAAAGGTCCCAATCCTTTGGCCTTGCCTTGTAGAGAAAGTGCTGCAACACTTTGATCATTTTGATTGCCCTTTTCTGTACCTTTTCCAGCACTATGATGTCCTCTCTGAGATGGAGTGACATCAGTATTCCAATTGCACCTGCATCATGCATGTAATGGCATTATGATACTGGCTGTTTTATTTTTAATCCTTTATTTTTTCCGAATAACCTCCAACATAAAGCTTTCCAATTTCACAGCTGCAGCACTCTGAGTTCATATTTTCAGTGAACTATCCACCATGACTCCTAGATTTCTATCCTCAGTAGTCACAGCCAGGTCAGACTTAACTGGTGTATGTATGTTCAGTGGTGTAGTGGTAAATTTTGAAGTTCAGGCACCCATCATGATAGCCCCTATAGCGCGCCCCTAAGGAGAGTCCATAGATGTGATCCAGATCAACAAACCAGTTCTAGGAGTTTTCATCTGCTAGGAGCGGGACTTTTGTAAAACCATTGGGTCTTAATTGCCCATTCAAGACCAAGCCACTTCAAAATAATACTTCATTTTACAACAAGGAACAATATACTGTTGTTGAGGGGAAAAAAAATCATTTCCTCCCAGCTACTGTGGAGACTGGAGATAAATTTGGAGGGAACAGGAAATTCTGAGGGGAGTGCCAGATGGTGTCAGCATCCCTGCTAATAAAAAGAGGGCCAGGACTGCATTCCTGTGACTCCTGGCTCCACTACACCACTGTGTATGCATGAAGTTAGGATATTCTGTCCCGATGTATAACTCTTTATACCGCCTTATATTGAATCTCATTTGAGACTTGGTTACCAATCTGCCCCATTTGGAGGTATCCTATCTCATCTCCTTGGTCTTCACTCTCCTTCGATAATTTGGTGCCACCAGTAAACTTGGCTACCTCACTGCTCACCCCAACTCGAGAAACTGTATGGATGTTAAATGGCAACTATCCCAATTCAGATTTCTGAGGTCCTAAATGCTTACTTCCCTCAACTGTGAAAACTGTCCACCATATTCTGTTGTTGACCCAGTTTGTTTGATTTCTTCAACCTTGCCGCTGTCTCAACTACAGAAGTTACATTGCACTGCTGAACAAAGTTTTAAAGTATTCAAAAGTCATATTCTGCAAGGGAAGGAGTAAATATTACTACTTACGAAAGCCACAGTAATGATATGTAATGTGTCTAGGACTGTTGTGACACTACTTCATGTTTCATTTGTAACATTCTTCATTCTAGTACTTAAACACTATTGAATATGGAATGTTCAAAGCAAGTATGCTATATAAAATGAGTAACTACTAGTCTTTGAAGGATTTGAAGGATCCAAACATGCACCAACTGAGATGCCTTCAGCTATGGGCGGTACAGAAAATTGACAAATAAAATGTGCCTGATTCATCTAGCTGAGTAGTGATAGCCTTGACTGTCACCACCAGCAGCCATTCCAGCAAGCTGAGCCGAGGGAGATGATAGGGAGAGCAGGGCCATTGTACCAGCCCTGCTGAAGAGGTCCCTCCTGAAGGCTCCTCCTCCCTCAACTGTCACCACCAGTGTTGTATAGGTAGAAGGAATGACTGTAAGGTTTGGCAGGCCTCCAACACAACTGTCTTTTATTTATCACACACAGAACTGCAGAACTTCACAGAAACTTCACCCACTGCTGCTACTCCAAACTCTACAGGTGCTGCCAAAGTTCAAAACAATACTAACCCACAATACCCCCACCCCCCTAGAATACATAACATTCTTCTCCGCTTAGCTATCATAGTCTTTCAACTAATGAGGAGGTACCTTTTCATTCATTCATTTCATTTATATCCCACCTTTTTTCCTCCTTAAGGAACCCAAGGTGGCATACATAATCCTCCTCCTCTATTTTATCCTCACAACAACAACCCTGTGAGGTGGGTTGGGCTGAGTGTCCGTGACTGGCCCAAAGTCACCCAGTGAGCTTCCATGGCTGAGTGGGGACTAGAACCCGGATCTCCTGACTCCCAGTCCAACACTCTAGCCACTACACTACACTGGCTATCTTTTCATGGCACAGTCTCTGCATTTGACTAGTAGGTTTAGATTGCTCAGATGACTTTCTTTCAGTAACTGCCATAGGCAAGGAAGGAGTATTGCTCTCATTACTTAGTGGTTCTGGCACTTCAACTGACAGTGAGAGAAACACATCAGTTCCAGATAGATCTTCAGCAGCTACTGTACCTCTGCTGATGACAATCTACTCTGGCCAGAATGCTTTCTCAATTGGTCAACATGGTGATGCCACACTGATCCATCTGCACACTGGACCTTGTATAACATAGGTCCAGTGACCTCAGTGATAGAGAAAGGAACCCACCTAGGTCCAGGACCATAGTTCCTAGCAAACACCTGATCTTGTGGGGCATATGAATGGAGAGTAGGAGCTGAGAAGGCAGCATCCAGAGCTTGCTCTTGTTTGCTTTGTAAGTCTTCAGCTAAATCTGGGTGGAGTCTGAGACTATAGTATCAGGCAACCTATGGGTTGCAAATAAGTGGCGCAGTGCTGTGGTTGTTGCAGTGGCTGTTTGTGATGGTATTTCAGGCCACTTTGAGTAAGAATCTACCACAACTAAGAAGTTTTTTCCTTGAAATGGTCCTGCAAAATCAATATAGATTTTTGACCAAGGCTTCTTGGTCACTTCCCATGGAAAGATAGGTGCTCTTGGTGGATAGTGCCTAGTGGCCTGACAAATACTGCACCCATTTACAGTTTTTTCAATATCTGAGTCGATCCTTGGCCACTAGACATAGCTTCTTGCCAATGCTTTCGTACAAATGAACCCTGGATGAGTTGCATGCAGTGTGGTCAAGTTGGTTTGATGACCCTTATCTGGAATAACAACATGGTTTCTCCATAGCAGACATCTTTTATGGGCAGACATCTCATGCTGATGGTGTTTGAGTGGCTTAAATTCCTCTGGCAGTTTCTTACCTGGCCATCTCCTCCATACCCAGTTTAAAACACGAGCTAGTACAGGATCTCAAGCAGTCAGCTTAGCAGTTTGATCAGCCTGAAGAGGTGGGTCAGGAAGGGCTTCTAGCATCAAGGCTTCCAGTGGAGGAGGTACAACAAAATCTGGAATTTGAAGTGGTACACAACTCAATCCATCCACATTAGCTATTGCCTTCCCTGGTTTGTAGACAAGTGTATAATCATAAGCATTGAGCAGAATGCTCCAGCGCTGCCTGTGAGGTGATAATATGCAGGGAGTAGGCTTACCAGGAGAGAAGATTCCTAAAAGAAGCTTGTGATCCATGCGTATTTTAAAAGCATGGCCATAAAGATAGTTGTTGATCTCTTTGACTCCTGCAATAACAGCCAGGGTTTCTCTGTCAATTCGTGCAAAGTTCCTTTCAGTGAATGACATAGTCCTTGGATAATAAGCAATTGGTGCCTCTCTACCATCTGGAGATTTGTGGCTTAGCACAGCACCAACCCCATAAGAAGCAGCAGCAGCAGTAAGGATTAGCTGGGTGGGTGGGTTCATCATAATGTACAAGCACAAATTTGAACTCAGCAAGTGTTTCACATTCTGGTAGGGATGGCGGAGAATTTCTCCCCGAAACTTCGGGGGGCCGAGCGCCAACGTGTTCGGCCCCCCGAACAAGTTTCGGGGAGAAATCCTCCGCCCCCCGCCCCCCCCCCGGGACGGGACTTACCTTCCCTGAATGTCCCTCCCGGCGGCGGGTCCGGCTGGCGGTTCGTCCGGTGTTCGAGCAGGGCGGGAGCGGCAGCCAGTCTTTCGACCGGCTGCCGCCCCCGCCATTGCAATCAAAGAAAAAAAAAAACCCGTCCCCTGATAGGCTACGTGACGATTCACGTAGCCTGTCACGGCTAGATTTGCAAAGTCAGCCGTGATAGGCTACGTGAATCGTCACATAGCCTATCACGGGTGACTTTAAAAAAAAAAAAAAAGCGCATACGCTAATGGCGGCCCCCATAGGGAGCCGCCATTCCCGTTCCTTATTTGGTCGCTGTAGTCTACGTCAATCTTTACGTAGACTACGGCGAAAATAAGGGCAACGCTATTTGCGTTGCCCTTATTTTCGCCGTAGTCTACGTAAACATTGACGTAGACTACAGCAACTAAATAAGGAACGCGAATGGCGGCTCCCTATGGGGGCCGCCATTCGCGTACGCGCTTTTTTTTTTTTTTAAAGTCACCCGTGATAGGCTACGTGACGATTCACGTAGCCTATCACGGCTGACTTTGCAGATCTATCCGTGATAGGCTACGTGAATCGTCACGTAGCCTATCAGGGGACTTTTTTTTTTTTTTTTTTACTTTCGTGTTCGCGGCCGGGCGAGGCGGGAAGCCTCCTCCCCGGCCTGAATTTCGGCCGGGCGAGGCGGGAAGCCTCCCCCCCGGCCTGAATTTCGGCCGGGTGAGGCGGGAAGCCTCCCCCCCCGGCCTGAACTTCGCGGGGGGAGCAGCGAAGCGCTCCCCCCCACCGCGAAAAAGCTGCGAGAAAAGGTAAGTGACTTTCGTTCACCCCTACATTCTGGAAAGCATTCTCATGCTGGCTGGTCCATTTCTATGGAACTCCTTTTCCCAAGAAGCGATGCAGTGGCTCAGCAATGGTAACTTTTTGTGGAAGAGACACAAAGTAGAAACTGATAAGGATGTACAAAAGTCACTTACCTTTCCACAGATTATGTTCATGGGGGGGGAGGCGTTCCGTCCCTCCCGCCGGAATCCTTGACGGGGGGGAGGCGATCCGGTCCTCCCCCCCGGAATCCTCGACGGCCGGCTGTGCTCCGCAGCGGCTCCATGGAGCAGCCGGCCAGGCCCAGGCCAGAGCCATCTGCAGCCAGATTTCCGGCTGCGGAGGGCTCTGGGTAAAAAAACAACAAACGCATATGCAAATGGCGGCGGCTACGGCCGCCGCCATTTGCGTTCCTTATTTTTCGCCGTCTTAGTCTACGTAAATATTTACATAGACTATTATGGCAAAAATGAAGGGGAACACAAATAGCGTAGTGGGCGCTATTTGCGTCCCTTTTTGATTCGCCGTTTTAGCCTACGTAAATATTTACGTATTTACGTAGGCTAAAACGGCGAATCAAAAAGGGACGCAAATAGCGCCCACTACGCTATTTGCGTTCCCCTTTCTTTTCGCTGTCATAGTCTATGTAAATATTTACGTAGACTAAGACGGCGAAAAATAAGGAACGCAAATGGCAGTGGCCGTAGCCGCCGCCATTTGCATACGCGTTTTTTTTTTTAACCGGGATGTGATAGGCTACGTAAGTCTTTACGTAGCATATCATGTCTCTGTAAAAAAAAAAAAAACGACAAGACTGCAAATGGTGGCAGCGGCAGCTGGTCGGAAGATCAGCCGCCACAGCTGCCGCTGCCGAAGCCACTGTCGGAGCTGCCGCTGCCCGGAACATCTGCCCCAGGTAAGTCTCGTCCCGGGGTGATCCGTGGGGGGGCAGGGGGGCAGGCCGTTCCGCCACAGATTTTGGGGGGCCGAATGCACTGGCATTTGGCCTCACCGAGATCCATGGTGGAATTCTCTGACATCCCTAGAAACTGAGAAGTCCCAAGAAGGCTTGAAGTTCCTGCTTTGTTTTTGGAGCACGTGTATCAAATTGCACTTATTTTTTTGTCAGTGGGGTAAATCCTAGAAGCATCAACATGCTAGCCTAAAAATCTTATGCTGGAAGTTCCAATTTCACATTTCTCCTTTTTTACAAGAATGCCGGATGTGTCAAAATGATGTAGGACTTCTTGAAGGAATTCAGCAAGTTCTTGCTCTATTGATCCCATGAGCAGGAGATCATCAAAATATGGTTCAACACCAGGAATTCTAGAAAGTCAGGTTTTCATGAATTGTTGGAACAGTCCAGGGGCCACAGAAATTCTGAATTGCTGACGCTTTACTTGGAATGCCCCTCGATGAGTGATTATTGATTGGGCATGTGCTGTAGCATCATCAGCGACCAGCTGTCAATATGCTTGGGCAAGACCAAGTTTTGCAAAGACCTTCCCCCCACCAAGAACAGCGAGGAATTGATTGATAGCAGGCACTGGGTATGGATGCTGCTTAAGTGCCTTATTCACAGGACGCTTGTAATCCTCACACAGCTTCATCTTCGCATTAGGCTTTAATACTGGCACAATGAGCATAGTCCCCTGGGTCTGTGTAACTGGTTGTAGCACACATCGCTTGATGAGTAGGGTTGTCAGAGAATTTCGCCATGGATCTCGGTGAGGCCGAATGCCAGTGCATTCGGCCCCCCCAAACTCCGTGGCGGAACGGTGTGCCCCTCACCCCCCCCGTGGACCCCCCCCAGGACGAGACTTACCTGGGGTGGATCTTCTGGGCGGTGGCAGCTCCGGCGGTGGCGGCGGCCGGTATTCTGACCGGCTGCTGCCGCTGCCATTTCCAGGCTTGTGTATAAAAAAAAGAAAAAAAGGCGTGATAGGCTACGTAAAGATTTATGTAGCCTATCATGGCTAGGTTTAAAAAAAAAATAAAAAAGACGTGATAGGCTACGTAAATCTTTACGTAGCCTATCATGGTTGGGTGGGTTAAAAAAAAAAATCGGCGTATGCAAATGGCGGTGGCTACGGCCGCCACCATTTGCGTTCCTTCTTTTTACCGTCTTAATCTACGTAAATATTTACGTAGACGATGATGGCGAAAAGAAAGGGGAATGCAAATAGCATAGCGGGCGCTATTTGCGTCCCTTTTTCATTCACCGTTTTAGCCTACGTAAATCTTTACGTAAAAAGATTTACGTAGGCTAAAATGGTGAATGAAAAAGGGACGCAAATAGCGCCCACTACGCTATTTGCGTTCCCCTTTCTTTTCGCCGTCATCGTCTACGTAAATATTTACGTAGATTAAAACGGTAAAAAGAAGGAACGCAAATGGTGGCGGCTGTAGCCGCCGCCATTTGCATACGCGGTTGGTTGTTGTTGTTGTTTTACCCAGAGCCCTCTGCGGCCAGAAATCCAGCTGCGGATGGCTCTGGCCTGGCCGGGCCGGGCCTGGCCGGCTGCTCCGTGGAACTGCCGCGGAGCACAGCTGGCCGTTCGAGGATTCTGGGGGGGAGGAATGGAGCGCCTCCCCCCCCGGCCAGGATTCCGGGGGGAGGGCGGAACGCCTCCCCCCCACCATCAACATAATCCGTGGAAAGGTAAGTCACGTTCGTACATCCCTATTGATGAGATGCTCAAGCTCCTCTTCAGTTTTTCCCCGCAATGCAAAAGGCACATTCCTGGCTTCATGCAAATTGGGGACTAGATTGATCCAGATGGAGTGACACTGGCTTCCCTTTGTATTCTTCCAGTTCTTCAGAAAATATCCGTAGACATTTATTAACAATTGCTGCAAGCTGACGTGTAGTAAAGGCATGAACTCCTTGAATGCTAATCCCTATTGATAAGAACCAGTTTCTCCCCAAGATCTGTCACCACCAGCAGCCATTCCAGCAGGATGAGCTGAGGGAGAGCAGGGCCATTCCACCAGCCCTGCTTAAAGACTTATTCCCTCTCCCCTTCCCTCACCATTTCTTTTTCCTTGTGTGTCATGCCTTTTGTAATCCTGTGAGCAGGGACCATCTTGTTTACTTGGCCATATGTAAGCCACATATGTAAGCCACATATCAGCCTTTTTGCTGAAGAGCAGACTAAAAATACTTCAAATAAATAATCAATAATATGACTCCAATCCATCTGTTCAGGATAATCAGGTCTTCCTCACCCTTGCTGCTTGGAATATACTTAATTGACAAAGGCGAGAATTGAACTGGGGAACCTCCTCCTCACAAAGCATATGCTCTACCATTTACATCTCTCCTCCCACAATTACTCTATTTATTGTGACAGATTGTTTCACTATATGACTATTAAGGCAAATACCTGCATTTATGTGCATTTAAGAGTTCCCTACTTTCTACAGAGTTATGCATTTCTACTCTTTTAGTAACCAAACACATGTTTGTGCTTAAAAGGGGGAGGGGGGGTTGATAGCTTTGCAGAATAAATCTACAATGCTTTCTTTGACAATTTTTACTATACAAGAATCTATGACTTTCAGCCGCATCATTTCTTACTTGAAATCAAACACTACCATGCATAGGTTGCACATTGGCTGTGAATCATTTTGACACACAGTAAGTAATTGTTTGTTTAATAGAGCCTGAACATTGCTCAGTACTACAGTTTAATCTGTGATCACTCATAGAAGGAATTCAGATAAAAAAGAGAAGTGGGGTTTTTTTTGTTTTGTTTTATAAATGATCAACCATCCATACTAGGGATATACGAAACAACTTACCTGTTTCATTTCGTACATCTGCAGTGGGGTGGGGGGAGGTGCTCTGTCCCTCCCCCTGAAATCCTCGATGGCTGCCTCCACTCTGCGGCAACTCCGTGGAGCCGCTGGCTGGGGCAGCCCGCAGTGAAAACTGGCCACTGCTGGGCTGTGCAGGGACGCAAATGGTGGCCACCGTAGCTGCCGCCATTTGCGTCCCTTTTTTTTGCCGTGATAGGCTACGTAATTGTTTACGTAGCCTTTCATGGCAAAAAAAAAAGGGAACACAAATGGTGGCTGCTATGGCAGCCGCCATTTGCGTTTCCTTTTTTAGCTGTGATAGGCTACGTAAATATTTATGTAGCCTTATCATGGCGAAAAAGGGAACACAAATGGCAGCCGCCGTAGCCGCCATTTGTGTTCCCTTTTTTTTTGCTGTGATAGGCTACGTAAATATTTACGTAGCCTATCATGGCAAAAAAAAAAGGGGGGGGAACGCAAATGGTGGTGGCTACGGCAGCCGCCATTTGCATTCCCTTTTTTAGCTGTGATAGGCTACATTTATGTAGACTATCACGGTGACAAAGGGAACACAAATGGCAGCCGCCGTAGCCGCCATTTGTGTTCCCTTTTTTTTGCTGTGATAGGCTACGTAAGTATTTACATAGCCTGTCACGGCTAAAATGATGAAGTGAATGGTGACCACAGACGTGGCCGCCATTCACAGAGCAGCGTGAATGGCAGCAGGTGTTTGCTCCGTTTCATGCACCTTTCGGGGGGGGGGGGGCTTTGTTCCGCCACGGGTTTTGGGAGGCCGAATGCGCTGGCATTCGGCCTCACTGAGATCCGTGGCAGAATTCTGCGCCATCCCTAATCCATACACCAAAATAATCCAAATGGTATTTCTCATGTTCTTTTAAAATATGTCAGGTGAAAATGCTTGAAGTACAAAACATAGGATGTGATATTACAGCTGATTAGCACTTCTATAATATTGTGAAGGTGTGTGCACACCCTTTTCAGTTATGTACTGAAATTTACCAAATACTGAAAGAAGAAATAGGAAGCAAAATGTTTCCTGTATGTTCACTGAACACATGAGCAGAGGGGCAAAAAGTAAGAGAAGGGGGGGAAACTGGTGCACATTTTAATACAGAGTGATCTAATTCACACTTCTTGAACTAATACATAAACTAATACATGAACCAGAATGCAATTCTCCAAATTTTATGATGCAGTTCTCTGATTAAAAATTGTGTTTAAAAATCATTTGGGAAAATAGCATACAAAAAGAGAAGTATTAAGGGCAAGTAGTTGCAAAAAAATGTGAATTTTAGAGGAAAATGACATATAAAATGTGCGCAAATGTTTGTTTACAAAAATGCCTACAAATGCTCATGCAGACTTTTAAAAAATAACAAAGTGATGTGGAAACAGAACAAATGAAAAATGCGAACATTATAGGAAGCGAAACAGAGAGATTAATCCATCCCTAGGGAGAAGTGAACTTAATACAGAGACCCAGATATCACTGTAAGGGATATGTTGCTATAGATACAAGATTCATACCTCATCAAATTACTGTCAATGTCTCCCTTTGTGAATTGCATAGAAAACTTGAAGAGGCTTTAAATGTAGAGCAATCTATGTGCAATAGACTATTTTCTTTTTCTGTTATAGATGTGAGAGAAACTGATGGGTTACAGGTTTTAAGGTCTGAATTGAAACAGTAATTCCCTCACTACATTCTGTCCAAAAGTAGCAGGGCCCAGGACAGCATAAAGCTGGTAACGTTCCATTGGTTTACACTGCCCTCCCTTTCATTATTCTTGGATACTACAGCATTTTCATCGCCAATGCCTAGAGTCTAGACTGAGGAAGAAAGTTAGCTGGAAAGTGCCAAGATGTGTCTATTGCAATTGCCATGCTGCTGGTTCATCGCGAACCCATCATACAGCTTGATATGTATTCAGTTTCCCCTGAAAACGAGAACGCTGTATTAAAGGAAACGTTTAAACAATTAAAGAAAATTTTGAATAATTGTCAGTGTCCTCCTTTCCTTCTAGAACTCTTTAAAAACTGCACTGGTCTTCCCCCAAAAGCTCCCCTGCCCAGTTCCTTCTGCTCATATTAAAGATGTAGTGTGCATCTCACTACAGGACAAGCATCACAGACCATAACATAGTTCAAGATACAATTCCTTAATTTGTCCAGCATGTCCGCTAAAGGGTTTTCTCCCCTTAGAAAACGTACATCTGATTAACAGAGTACTATTTTAAAGCAAAAAGCAAAGAAAGCTAAACAAAAATGTTCTTAGCTGGGGTGGCCCAGATATCCCCAAGTGACATCAGACAGCATCTTGATGCCTTGGTGCAGGCCTTACAGGGGAAGGGCATACCTGGCTCAAGAGTGGGACCTTGTGATGGCAGACCGGATGTATATCGAAGCATGCCACATCCTACTTTGCTGTCCTAGAACTCTCACAAGCCTGAGAGTATCACACTCTCAGGCTTGTGAGAGTTTTAAATACTGAAATTCTGCAGTAGGCCCTGTAGAACTGCAGAACACCAAACAATATGTACAGGATGCCAGGCTCAATGCAATCTGATCACCTGCAGGTCAGACCCATTAGCCATTGAAGCTCTCCTCCAAACACTGTAAAGATCCATGGACATTTGTGACCATCAGAAATATATACGTATCTTCCATTCCTGGAAGGGGTGTGTGTGTGTGTCAGACATCCTTAACAGCAAGCAGAAAGGGAAAAACTAGATGGGCTTGAAACAATGTCCTTAATCCAAAGGTACACAAGCACTCAGTGGAATCCCACTCTCTGCAAGTTCTGAATCCTTCACTTTAGCAGAGGGAGGTGTTTCAAATATCTACCCCTCTGGAGAGCTTCCCTCAACTACTGGCAACACTCAAATCATTTAAGGCTAATTAGGCAGACCTCAACACCCTTTAAGACCATATAGATACTTGCAGTCACAGTGGTTATCCGAATGTTGTAGTGGGGCCATCTTTATTATTTCAGTGCATAAATTTGACAGGTGTAATTTAGGACAATTGCATTGGAAGGTATTCCTGGATTACATTACATGGATAAAAGGATGTGATCTTGTGGATGGTACAAATTGTATTCACTTCAAGTTATCAGCTGAGATTTTATCATAAAAACTAATTGCTAAAGGTCATGTATATGCTGCTTTTCTTGCTTTGATGACAAATAATGGGTGAGTGAGATAAGGTTAACCTAATGCCAGACATTCGATGCGTAGTCTAGAATGGAAAGGTAACAGAGGAAGAAGACTGTTTAATTCAATGACCATCATAAGTCATTGCTGTGTGGTCTGAATCAAAATCCTTAGGTGTCTAGATTGTATATAAATGGGGGAAATCTGGCTTTGAATAGGGTTAGAATGACACATTCATGATAATACTAAGAGTCAGCTGTCTCAAGAAGAGATCATACAGGAAAACTGAATGTTACAGTGCTTTATGCACTTTAATGGTAAACTCATGAATGAGGAGAACTGGATGCTATTGAACCTGAAATGCTCTAAGGTAAAAGGGAAAGGAAAAAGTAGGCTTATTGTAAATATTTGATTGATTGACTGATTGATTGAATACTTTTATGAATTGCACCCTCTGCTTAACAGGCTGCTGGGGCAATATACGATAAATATGTAGCAAATAAGAAAAATAAGTTTGGATATTTTTCAGAGTAAAACTCAAATCCTGATAGCCTTTCCTATTTCAGCCTTCACTCAAGAAGTTCCTTTGTGGAGGTTTCTTTTTTCTTCAAAGCTAGCATAATTCCTGGATAAAACCTGGGTACAAAACTCACAGAAAGAGTTTGAAGTTACAAGTGCCGTATTATTTTATTTATTTGACATATTTTTATCCTGCCATTCAGGGTGTTCACTCTACCAAATTCTCCTGTTAGGAGTAGGCATTGACAATGCCAATACCATAGCATCCAGCTGTATTTGCTTGCTGTCTGGTGCTGCAAGACTTTGGGGCAGGGAATCCTGAGCTCTAGTGTTGATCTTACAAAGGCAAAAGCATCACCTTGTTGTTTACAATGCAATTATGCCCCCCATGAATATGATGACCTCACCTATACAGAATGTAACCATTAACATGCTGACTGTGTTTTAAGATGGTTGTCTGTCTATGACCTGGTTTACACATGCAATTAGGTGGTAGAGGATTAAGATGGTAGAATGGATTGTGTGACTTAAGACTTCAGAGGGCAGAACACATTTATGAATACTTCCCTGCACAGAAAAGGGGGGGGGAGCAACAGGGAAGAGGGCTGGAAGGTCCCATGTTCAATCCCTGGCATCTCTAGTGAAAAGGATCAGGTAGCAGGTAATGGGAAAACCTCTGCCTCAGACCTGGAGAGCTGGTGCCAGTCAGGCTAGGCAATGCCGGACTAGATGGGCCAATGATCTGATGTGTTATCGGGCAGCTTTCTATGCTTCTAGACCAGGCCTCCATCTTTGCATTATTGTCATCTCTGTGTGGGAATATCAGAAATACCTCAGCATAAAAGAAAAACACAGCTCAAACATATAGCAGTTTTTTCATCCCAAAGTACCCAGAGCTCTTTATAGACTGTCTGTAAAATGTTCACTTTATATGCCACTGAAATATGTCACAGCCAGCAGCAGAGTAATAACATCAGTGGCTTTTTGACAAGGAGTAAAGAAGAATGCTGTGTGTGGTTGAAATTTCAGGATCAGAATAAAACAGGATAGTAATTCTGACCATCCCTGAAGACATGCTGGCTCAGCATAATAAAAACTATAGTTTCCTGTGAAATATTCATGCATGCTTCCAAATATGATTATCATGCACACAAAAGGGACACCCTAAAACAGCGACACTTAGAGAGCAATCCTATGGTCCCTAGACTGTGCCTGGTGGGTCATAGGGTAGTTCAGATTCCAGGATCCGAGGTCAGAGACAGGGCTCCCAGGAGTCTGAGCTCCCTGCCCCTCACAGCCTGTGCACATAGGTGACCTCGGAGGGAAGGTGAAGGGGGTGTTCCCATGGGCAGGGAGGGGACTGATGAGGCTGGGTTACAAGGAATCCTCTGGCCTCCCCAGCCTCCTCCCTTCCCCCTCCCTGACACCTGAGCTACACGGGTGAAAAAGTCTGTCTAGCTGGATTGCAGAGCAGAAGGAGCACAGAGACAAAGATCACCTCCACCGCTTCTCCCGCTCTGCTTTGGATAGCCATAAACCACCCCCATAGGATTGCGCCCTTAGAGAAACTGAATATTGAAATTAACAAATTCAGAACATATAGTCTCTTTTGCAAATAAGACCAACATAGCATGTGCTAGGGCAGTAAGTTAAAAGTAACTCATCAGATTTGGAATATTTAAGCATCAGATTAAAGAACATTTTGGTCTCCTACAGACAGCTAATGCCTGTTTTTGTTTTTGCAAAATAGATACAAGTGAATGCTGCACAAAATAGTAGTGGCCTTTGGGGTGTATGTGTGTGCAAAATTTCAAGAGAACTTAGGCTTCTATTCTGTGCACACTTTCTTGGGAGCAAGCTTCATTGAACTCAATGAGATTTAAGGTCTGAGTAAACATGCATAGAATTGTACAGAGTTATTGCACATACATCCCCAAAGCCAACAATACTTTGTTCAGCTGTTAAATGAGGACAAAAGGACAGCAATGAAAGTTCCTGGATGTAAAGGAATGTATCTGAAATTGCAGGGAATGACCTTATTGGTATTTATGATGCTGAAAAATCTGAGCTGAATTATGAATATGATAACTCTGGGAAAATGTAGAACCCAGAAAATTAGCATAATACTCTCTACGGATGTGTACACTAAGGCCCTATGTAGGGATGTGCAACTCTGGGAATTCTGTTCTGTTTAAGCTTGATGGGATTCTGCGGCATTTCCATGCTGGTAAGCATTGGCAGACTGTAAAGGACTCCCCCCGACCCACAATTCCGGAAATAGTTTGCACATTTTTTCATGTTCTGCTACGTCTTCAAATGCACAATTAATTTGCACAATTTTTTACTTGGGGATCTTGAAATTTGCTCATATGGTGTTGTAATTTTCTTAAAATGATTTTTTTAATTGGTGATCTTGTGCAAGTGCACACCATCACAAGTCTGACTGTCTGCTATGTAGTCCCACAGAGGCATACTCCCCTCTTGTCAATATCCTTGTCAGTTTCATCTTTGTCAATTTCATCCTCCACTTCCTTAGCACTTCCTGAGCTAAGGGGGGTGGGAACTGACAAGCTCTTTGACAAGTAGGGAATATGACTGCTGAGCTAAAGGAAGTAGTATGTTGAGAGGATGAAACGGATAAGGATATTGACAAGAGGGGAGTATGCCTCATCAGGGCTACATAGCGGACAGGCGGACTTGTGATCGTGTGCACTTGTGCAAGATTGCCAATAAAAAAACATTTTGAACAAATTATGACACCATTTGCACAAATTTCAGGGACCCCCCCCCCACATTGCACATATTGCTTCCATTAAAAACCCCCCAACAGAATCTACATGTTGGCTCGACTCACTACAGATGGAGGTGATGCCAGCTGGGGGAAACGGAACAAAATCCACAGGGGTGAACTGGAAAAAACTGTCAAGTTTTCACCCCCAAATGGAATTCTCATACATCCCTAGCCCCATGTATGTGACACAATTTTTCTGGTGCAGATTGACCACCACTGCTGTGATGTGCTTATTTACTGCTCTCATGCGCTCATTTACACGCTTCAGTTATGCCCATGATCACCTGAGAGGAATACATTTTTATCTTGCTGCTGTTCCAGCTTCTGGAAAAATTGTTTGGGGAGGGGCCTTAGCTCAGTGGCAGAACACGTGCTTTGCATGCAGAAGGTCCCAGGTTCACTCTGGGATTTTCAGGTAGGGCTGGAAAAACTCCTGCCTGAAATCCTGGAGAGCCGCTGCCAGTCAGTGTGGACAGTACTGGGTTAGATGGGCCAGTGGTCTGGCTCAGCATAAGGCAGCTTCCTATGTTTCTAAGGGTAGAGGTGAGGAGGGCAAATCACTACATCTCTGTTTCAATTTATCATCTCTAAAATGGGAATAGCAACAATGTACATCACAATAGTTATGATGATGAATGAGAAGTTTTTTAAACCAGTTTATTCATTAGAAGTACAATTTTCCATCTTAAATGACTAAAGTATTTCAATATGAAATAGCAAATTCTGCTCTACATCTTACATAAGGCAGAGGAGGGCAACCACAGGCCTAATCCAGTCTGTGGAGGAGCCCAATCTGGCCCACGGAGAGTTGGGCACCCTCCGCAGGCTCCTCCCCTCCCCAGGCTCCATCCGCTGACCTGGGGGCTTGGGGAGGAGGTGGTGGAGAGGAATCCCCATGTTATCTTCAATTTCTAATTATTATAAGGGATTGGATATTTTGTTTTGTTTTTTAAATGCCATTAAAGCTAATCAGTCTCATTTGGATACTAATTAAGAGCTGGGCATAGACCTTTTTCATTATGGCATTCAAAGACATAATATTTTCTTTGTGAAACATGCCTGATTCTATAGCTCCTTTTTAAAACATGGAAATATCCAAAATTTACTTAGTGCTTCCCATGATTTCTTGACTGAGCTGAATGCTGTCAGTTACCATGGTGGCTTTTCCGTCAAAGGATACTATACTAGAATTATTTAATTTGAAGGTGTTAATGGCTGGGATAGAAATGGACTATCTGCCTGGCATAGCAATGTTGCTTTTGGTTTCTGCTTTCTGCACTGCTATATTGCTTTGTTGCAATTCTGGAAAAAAGTGTGAGGGAAGGTTGTTCTTCTCTACTGAGGTATTTAAGTTTGTTGGCAGATGTCCTACTGCTTTTTAGTCTAGTTTCACCTGAATGTCCCGAGAAGGTCATATTTGAAATTCTACCCAGTCATTTCTTCTTTGTCCTCCTTCTCCTCTTCCTCACATCCTATTTAGGACAGGCAACAGGTACAGTTAGTAGCTTTCATTGTGTTATCTGCTGATAACGATTGGTTCTTTTCAGTGATAGAGGAGAAAGATGGAATCTCTGGACTTTGCCCGCCAAGGACCCCCACGTTCTCTTTGTGAAGGGACATCTCTGTAATGAGGATTGATTCTTCAGGCATTCCCTTTGTGTCTAGTAACTCACAACCTGGGGAAAGTAAATCTTCCGTTTCTTTTAGGTGGAAGGTTTTAAATTGAATTTGGAGCATAGATCTCCAATACACAACCTCTCAGGATATTAGCATCATTTCTCCATAGTTACAGTTTTTATTCAGGTTGGCAGCTATTTTTACAGACTTACTGAACTTCAGGGACTGCTAAGTTAAGAGGCATGCAAGAAGGAAAATGCTTCTGTAGTGGGACTCCTGCTGGGCTGATAGCTTATAGAAATACCTCTATTTAAACAGGAATAACTATGCCAACCTTTGCAAAATCATCATCATCATCATCATCATCATTATTATAACTTTATGAGTTTCCACTTCAAAATCAACACTGTGCTTAATATTACCAGCACTTGCAGGCCTATTAATTTTGTTTACATATAATGACAATGAATATGAATAGGTGCTTATTTTGGAAAATAAGCATCTATTTTCTCTTTGGGCATTAGGGCTCTGTATATTCTTTCCCAAAGTATTGATTAGGGTTTAATTCTATGCATGTTTAGACAGGAAAAAGTCCTACAACTTCCAGCATTCCCCAGCCATGCTGGGAATTGTAGGACTTTTCCTTGTCTAAGCATGCATAGGATTGCTCCCTAATTTGTTTATTTTTAATGTTATTTATAGCCTGCCCCATAACAAAAAAGTATCTGGGGCAAGTCAAGGAAAAACTATGAACAGGGTTGTTTGCTCTGTCTTGTTCAGTGGATTCTCTACAACCATTTCATCCCAATGTTTTATGGCATCTTCCCTTATTTGAAATCTACTTAAATCTGCACTGAAATCTGTAAGACAAGGAGCCGACAGAATTCTCAAATAATTACGTAGCCGTTTAAAGGTAGAAACTGCACACACACAAAATTTAAGGTGCCAGAAATGGAGTGAGTTTCAACACTTTTTAAAGGTGCAACCCCATTATTATGTAAAGTTATGGGCATAAATAAGTTCTGTATGCTTTACTTCTTTTGATTTTTAGGAGAAGTTCTCCGATCGTAGCCCCGTTCTTCAACTATTTCTCCTTCTCACCTAATGACTCCAAGCATATACCTTGCCCCTCACACCTAACCTAGCTTAAAGGAATGCAGAGATTTCATCCTTCTCTGCTCGATTATGCAAACCTCAGTCATTTCCACGCAACTTCCCTGGTACTGCTGCCAGAGGGAACTGATCCACAGTTCAGCTATTGGAACTGAAGCACAGAGTGCTCCTGTTGCTCTAAGTGCTGCTCCTGCTGCAGAGGAAAGGGGTCTTTCCATAGTAATCCATCTCCTTTTGGGTAGAGCAAAGAAATTCCATCCTTTCCCCGATCACATATCACCCAACCCCAACTTGTGCTCTTGCTTGAGACCAATGAGTGGTACCTGTTCTCCTGCTGACAGAACTGCTCTCATAAGCTAAATGGGGATGGAGGCAATTCCCCCTCCCCTTTGCAGCCCTCTGTGTGCCATCAAAAGCTGCTCTTTAGGATGTATAGGGAGGAGGGGAGAAAGTTTCGTCATGGGGATTGTCTGCTGCTCATTCAGCGTCGGATTTTGCCCAACACCAGGAGCTACTGCTGTCTTTGCCTTCCAAAATTGGCTCCAAAGTAAATGCTTCACTCACCATGTTGTTGTTGTTGTTCAGTCATTCAGTCGTGTCCGACTCTTCGTGACCCCATGGACCATAGCACGCCAGGCCTTCCTGTCCTGCGCTCTCTCCCGGAGCGTGCTCAAGTTCATATTCATTGCATCCGTGATGCTATCTAGCCATCTCATCCTCTGCCGTCCCCTTCTCCTTTTGCCTTCAGTCTTTCCCAGCATCAGGGTCTTTTCCAGGGAGTTTTCTCTTCGCATTAGGTGGCCAAAATATTGGAGCTTCAGCTTCAGTATCTGTCCTTCCAATGAGCACTCAGGGTTGATTTCCTTTAGGATGGACTGATTTGACCTCCTTGCAGTCCAGGGCACTCGTAAGAGTCTTCTCCAGCACCACAGTTCGAAAGCATCAATTCTTCGGCGCTCAGCCTTCCTTATAGTCCAGCTCTCACAGCCATACATTACTACTGGGAAAACCATAGCTTTGATTAGACGGACCTTTGTCGGCAAGGTGATGTCTCTGCTTCTTACTATGCTGTCTGGGTTGGCCATAGCTTTCCTCCCAAGGAGCAAGCGTCTTTTAATTTCATGGCTACAGTCACCGTCTGCGGTGATCTTGGAGCCCAAGAAAGTAAAATCTGTCACTGCTTCCATTTCTTCCCCTTCTATATGCCAGGAAGTGATGGGGCCAGATGCCATGATCTTAGTTTTTTTAATGTTGAGTTTCAAACCAGCTTTTGCACTCTCCTCTTTCACCCTCAACAAGAAGCTCTTTAGATCCTCTTCGCTTTCTGCCATTAGGGTGGTATCGTCACTCACCATGCCTAGATTTATTTTGTATATTTGTGTATGAGAGTGCAAAAGGTCTCATATGGAGGCCTTGGATTCTGTTAAGTCTGTGAGAAGTAAGTCTCACACATCTGGTAGCTTAAAGGCAACATCAGCTCCATGGGGACTCTTCCTTGTCTGAAAAAGGCATGTTATAGGCCATTCCCTCCCAAATTATTTTTTAAATTTTATATATTACATTTATATACTGCCTAATAGCTGAAGCTCTCTCAGCAGCCATGAAGGAGGTGTATTGGCCAAGAGACCCTCAGTTATGACAGAGATCACACAGAAGGCTAATGGTTCTTTTAGATAACCCAAATTGAAAAAATATCAGTAAATCTGTGGCTGGTGTGCTAGTCATCCATTTTCCCAATAGAAATTAATGTGCAACTTGCTGCCTGCATTTCAGCATTTTTTTTCAAAAAATTCACAGGTGTTTAGGAGCGCTTACTATTAGGTGCTCTTTGTCAACTATTTGTTTCTGGAAAGATGCTGTTCTAACCTTAAATAACAATACAAAAGTAAGGGTGCAATCCTTTGCATGTTTAGACAGAAAAAAGTCCTATAACTCCCAGCATTCCACAGCCAGCCATGTTGGCTGGGGTATGCTGGGAGTTGTAGGACATTTTTTGGTTTAAACATGCATAGGTTTGCACCCTGTGTTTATGAAAATCTCAGTCTACTCTTAACTGGCACAATTGGAAAAAACATGCATGTGAACTGGCTGTATTTTGTGGTTTCCTTTTTGCAACTTTCCCTTTTCACCACTCCCACACTAAATGCTTGAGCTGCTTTTAAGAAAAACAAAGAAACACTAATGCATTGGCAGATCAAGTGTGCCTGGGCCTCTGGATCACAACCCACATCTTTTGCTACACCCCCAGATTTGTCAATTGATAACATAATTAAAATGGCTTTCTAGATGTCCTGATCACCCTACTGCATATTAGTTGTATCATTATAATTGGAGAACATTGTGCTGAATTTTCTATGTTAATTTTCTATGTTAATTTCTGCAAGGTACATTTAATATCCTTGGATGAAAGTTTAAAATGTAAACATCATATGTTTATCCTCCAAATTTTTACACTCCTGTATCTCCGTTTCCTTTGGTTTTCTTCTTCTCCTATAAAATGAACAAAACTGTTTTTGTTTTTTGTAGTGAAGTACATAGTTAGCTTGCATAAACTGCATTTAGGTTGGTACCAAAATTAATCTTGCTGCAATCTTATGCACACTTTCCTGGGAGTAAGCCCCACTAAATACAACAATACTTACTTCTGGATAAATATGCTCTTCTTTGCCACTTCCCTTCTGGACTGAACTAGCTAGCTTTCTCCACTTCAACAGGGAAACTGTGACATCACAAGGGTGGGCAGCTTGCTCAGGAACAGCGGGAAAGGGAACTGCCATCCCTCTCCAATGTTTCTGCTTTGCCACTGTGCGGGACTAAAGAAGAGAACCACAGTAGGAGCGCAGACAGAACCTGAAACATTATGAGCCATATATATATATATATATATATATATATATATATATATATATATGTATGTATGTGTGTGTGTGTATATACATACATACAATTTTGTGCGTACATTTATTTTTGTATTTAACTGGTTAATTTGACTACTTGATAAGGTAATGGATGCTGATTGTTGTACAACAGTGTGTGGGAAGCTTATTTCATAGTTCAAAACTTCAAGGGTAATTTACATTAGAGCTGAGTTATAATTGAAGCACCAATTGCAGCACTGCAGTGAATAGTGGGTTCATACTAGGACTTGAGATGAAATGTTTCTAATATCTTCACATGACATAGCCACCACAGGGAGGCTTCTTTAAATGGCATCTATGTGGCATCTGCTCAAAGAAACAAGCTATGTGTGTGCAGTAGTTCACACAAGAGATAGTGGAGGAAGTCGATCTTTGTGAATTCTGATACAGATTCGCTTGATATGCACTTCCTGGGTTAATGGGCTAATTCGTTCTTCATCATCACTTCTCAAATGTTCTAGCACAGAGCTCAGCTCAAACTTACCGAAATATGTTATAAAACGTGTGTTGAGAAAAAATACATTTAAAATATGTAATTAAATGTGAATTTAAATGCAGATTTTCATATGGATTAAAAAATGTCAGATTCACCTGGAAATGAGATGGAACTGATATGGGTGAACAGATGCAAAACCAACAGAAATAGACCATTTCATTGGACCAGAAATTGACCATTCACCCATTCCTCATTCACACATGGTTTTCTCCATCACTGACAGAAATGCTTTGCGGTAGCCTATTTATTTGCGTAGCCTATTGCGTGAATGAAAAGCAGGGACGCAAATGGCATCCGGGACGCCATTTGCGGCCATTAAGGTCTTAGTTTAAGCTTACGGTTGCATTTACCTCAAACCTTTATGGCCGCAAATGGAGTCCTGGACGCCATTTGCGTCAGCAGTCAGTCCCCTTCAGCCAGTGGAAGAGTGGACTCTTTGGAGTCCGTGGTGGAATTCTACTCAATCCCTAGTGATATCTAACTAGAAGGTGTTAAAACTGATCACTTTTGGTACGCACAAAGGCAGTGATATCGCATGGTGGCCGTATCGTTGGCAATCTGGAGTCAGAGGATCTGGCCAAGGAGGATTCCACGGGGAGGCGGAGGTAAGTGCTGTGTTCCGCCATGGACTCCGGGGGACCGGATTCTTTAGTGGTGGAATTCTATGCAATCCCTAGTGATATCTAACTAGAAGGTGTTAAAATTGATCACTTTTGGTACGCACAAAGGCAGGCTGGTTGAGCAATGCTAAGGGCCTCTCCATGCTATGGAAAAATCCAGCGGACTTTCGGCTTCCGTTTCCATGGTGTGATTAGGATGGGCTCCTTTAAACAACGAACATGTGACGTGGAATTGAAAATGCCCTTTCTTGGCAGCCTTATGGGGCTTTCTATGTTTTCAATGAAACAGCACCATCGAGTGGCCGAATTATAGCACCATGCCAGCATTTCACACAGCCAGTATCTAAGGTTTTAAAATAAATTCCGGCTTACCTCCAACCTTTTTGAAAGCGAGATAAACAAGAAATAGCACGGGAGAGGTCCTGGAGGTTGATGATGTGGTATAAAGGACGCACAAACTTCCATGAGTGACCAGTCACGTGTGTGCAATAAATCGTGTGTCGTGTAGAGACACTCCGATATGCAGACGATACCACCCTAATGGCAGAAAGCGAAGAGGATCTCAAGAGCCTCTTGTTGAGGGTGAAAGAGGAGAGTGCAAAAGCTGGTTTGAAACTCAACATTAAGAAAACTAAGATCATGGCATCTGGCCCTATCACTTCCTGGCATATAGAAGGGGAAGAAATGGCAGCAGTGACAGATTTTACTTTCTTGGGCTCCAAGATCACCGCAGACGGTGACTGTAGCCATGAAATTAAAAGACGCTTGCTCCTTGGGAGGAAAGCTATGGCAAACCTAGACAGCATAGTAAGAAGCAGAGACATCACCTTGCCGACAAAGGTCCGTCTAATCAAAGCTATGGTTTTCCCAGTAGTAATGTATGGCTGTGAGAGCTGGACTATAAGGAAGGCTGAGCACCGAAGAATTGATGCTTTCGAACTGTGGTGCTGGAGAAGACTCTTACAAGTCCCCTGGACTGCAAGGAGGTCCAATCAGTCCATCCTAAAGGAAATCAACCCTGAGTGCTCATTGGAAGGACAGATACTGAAGCTGAAGCTCAACTATTTTGGCCACCTAATGCGAAGAGAAAACTCTCTGGAAAAGACCCTGATGCTGGGAAAGACTGAAGGCAAAAGGAGAAGGGGACGGCAGAGGATGAGATGGCTAGATAGCATCACGGATGCAATGAATATGAACTTGAGCACGCTCCGGGAGAGAGCGCAGGACAGGAAGGCCTGGCGTGCTATGGTCCATGGGGTCACGAAGAGTCGGACACGACTGAACGACTGAACAACAACAAAAGAGACACCCTAAGTTTCCAGTTCCACTTACACTGAGGAGTTGCTAGGCTTGCATTGCCTGCACTGGTGCTGGAGAAGTGAGGCATCGGAATAGTGCAGCCATTTGTGGATTATGACCAGGAGAATTATTCTGCATGGATTTTAAACAATGAAGCAACAAACTGGTGATTTGTTAATTATTCATTATTTATTAATTAAATTTATTAATCACCCATCTGGCTGGTCACCCAGCCACTCTGGGTGATGTACAACAATAGAACAGTTTAAAACAATAAAATTCTATATTAAAAACATCATATTTCTAAAAATACACTAACCCACCCCAAATTCCTGCCTGAACAACCACGTTTTTAATGTGTGGTGGAAGCTCATTAAAGAGGAGGCATGGCGGAGTTCCCTAGGAGGGAGTTCCACAGAGTGGGGTCCACCACAGAGAAGGCCCTCTCCCTCGTCCTCACCAGCCTAGCTGTCCTGACTGATGGGACCGAGAGAAGGCCATCCGAAGCTGATCTTGTTAAGCGGCCTGTCTGGTGTTGCTGGAGGCGCTCCTTAAGATAGGCTGGGCCGGAACCATATAAGGTTTTAAAGGTCAAAACCAATGTCTTGAATTTGGCCTGGAAAACAACTGGTAACCAGTGCAACTCCTTCAGCACTGGAGTGATGTGATCTCGCTGGCGGCTGCCTTTAATCAGGTGAGCTGCCGCGTTCTGTACCAGGTGCAGCTTCTGAACCGTCTTCAAGGGTAACCCCACATATTAGATAGCTCCAAAGGCAATACCTGAAACACTGAGAGCCACCATTTGTATTTATATGCAATTGTGTGCGTGTATCTATTTTGCTGTTTAATCACATGGGTAATGATTCTACTTGAGAGGGTAAAAGACGGTGTCTGTCTTATGACAGTGTGTGGGAAGTATCATCTTGCAAGCTGTAAATTAATCTGCATAGTTCAATAACAGAAAATAAACATCATAGCTTTGTTTGTTATCCATGTAGTGTTTAATGGCTCTAAAATAGTTTATTGATGTTATCAGGGTATTGTTACATTTGTTAATAGAAATGCATTATCTGTGCCATAAAAGTAAATGTAGCATTTCAAAGCAATATACCAAGTATGTTTTTAGTCAATTTTTGCAAACTAAATGTTCCAAAACTATATTGAAGTAGTGAGAGAATGTAAATCTAGATAGGAAACCCATTTCTTTTTTAAAACTTCCCACATTTAACGTAGAAATAAGAAATGGAGTGCTTTTTATTATCATTTATGCACTAAAAATATACATCACATGCTTTTAGTAATCCCATACCATGTTGTGTAAGAACGTGATAGTGACATAGAACCTCATTATGGAAAAAATAGCTATAATTCAGATTGTTCCTTTAGATATTGGTGTAGTGGCAAGAGTGTTGGACTGGGAGCTGGGAGATCTGGGTTCTAGTCCCCACTCGGCCATGGAAGCTCACTGGGTGACTTTGGGCCAGTCACACATTCTCAGCCCAACCTACCTCACAGGGTTGTTGTTGTGAGGATAAAATGGAGAGGAGGAGTATTATGTACACCACCTCAGGTTCCTTAAAGAGGAAAAAAGGTGGGATATAAATGCAATAATAAATAAATAAAATAAATAAATACCCTATAGGACTTCTGTGTGTGTTTGTTTGCTTGAGCAGTAATCCTCTATGCCACATTGCAACAAGTTTCAAAAGCCATTTCCTGCACAATGGAAGGACGCTGTTAACCCCCCCCCCCCGAAAAAGGCAGGGGCTTCACTGAATATGCAGTGTCAAATCATGCAGTTGCCTAGTTTGTAGCAACTTTATATTTATAGACAATTACTGAAATGTTGTTGTTTGGAATCCAAAGAATAATGCTACTAGTTCTGCATGTCCAAGAGAGCTTTGGGCTTGTGTTTTGAATAGCAGTTTCCCATACCACATGGTACACTATTTAAAATAGAGCAGATTTTCAAAAACAGACTGTGAAAGTGTTGTCCAGTTGAGACATAATGATCTCAGTCCAATATTGATGTAATCATCCCTCTGCCCTTTTCCCAGGACTTCCAGAGAGCATTTGGAAAATAGGAATTCATGGTAAGAACCTCCTTTCCTCCCTTGTGCCTTCTGGAGTTTTCAGTATTTTCAGAGTTTGTTAAACCACCTTTCCCCATTACATCTAGACTAGGAAACTGTGGTTTACTAGCTCTGTCATGAAACCAATATTGTAAAATAGAGTTTAATCCTCATTTGCAAGCCAGGATTGTAGTTAGAACTTAAACCATAGTTTAATGGTTTGGACATAATGGGAAATTATGGTTTAAGAAACCCCAGAAGTCTTATATTAAAGTGTGTGAAAGAGAGAAGGGAGGAAGGAGGATGAGAACACAACACTCATTCTCAGTCTAATAAAAATTTATCAGACCAAGCTTGTTATGTCTAAATTAGGCCAGCATGGGTGTTTGCTTTTTAAAGATAAAGAGTGAAACAACAGCAGCAGCAGCAACAAAACCCTCACTAGATATCCTGACATCTTTGACTCACCTAAAGAAGCTCTTTGGATACTCGGCATTATACTTCTCTTCTGCTTTTAGTCCAAGAAGCCTAGGGTAGCATATATGAGAGTTTCCCATTTTATCCTCGCAACACCTCTCTGAGGTACATTAGGTTGAAAGATAGTGACTGGCACAAAATCACCAGTGAACTTCGTGACTTAGTTAGGATTTGAACCCAGGTCTCTCCAACACTACCCAGTACAACAAATTGGTTCTCACTTTGGCAGAAATACAGCACAGGTACCAGGTAGTGTTTGTTTATTTATTACTTTTCTATATTGCCCAATAGCCAAAGAAGCTTCCAGATGATCTACAGTACCCATCTGTACCTGAACTAAGAGACCTGGCTTGAATGGGAATGTTTCCATTTACTTCTGTATGGTTCTATAAATCTGCATTGCCTATGTTTAAGAGTTTCTTTATGATGATGGCAGTAATGCTTAGATGCATATGAAGTAGTATATTTTCATAAGAGGATTAATTTTCCATTTTACGAGGGCAACTTGTTCTCATTCTTTTGCAAGACATTATAGCTCGACAGATAGCGTGTTATACTGTCCTTTTTATTGCATGATTGGAGGAGAAAATCGGATAGCTTGAGGTGCAAGTATCTTAATTTTTCTCATTTTATTGTGTACAAGTACTCTGAAAAGCATTCAGCATTGAATTAGGCAAATATCCAATTTCAGGTAGAACAGCCTTTTGAAATTTAGGCCCCAACTACAGTATAACAAATTATTTCCATGACTTTACCTGTTATGTTTTAGTCATTTGCCCTGATCCAGTGATGTCTTAAGGAAGTTGGAGCTCTGTTGCACACATATGATCTCCCTGCCCATATAGGCTGCCCCATTCCATTGAGTGGTGTCAGCCAGAGGTTAGGAAGACTTTAGCCCTATTCAGGTGTTCATTTGAATACATGAGGGATTAAATGGGTAGAGGAACTGGGCCGTGCATGCTGGCCCTGTCCCCTCTACATCTTTGGTTGCACTGCCCCCCTCATTTCAGATCTTGCCATGATGCATTGGCAAGATCTGAAAGGGAGTTCTATTCACATCCACTTGAACACAAGTAGAACTCTCTGCCCAATTGTGGACCCAGATAAAGCACTTTAAACCTTCACATGTTCAGGCAAACAGCTGAATAGGGCTGCAGTTGCTTGAACAAGACTCAAATGAAACCGAAAACCCTCTTATATTCCTTCCTGTCCAGGAGGTTACAATGGCCAGCCTGGGTAGGCAGAGTCAAGCTAGGGCTTGAGGGCACATCACTGAGAAGCTACAACCCTGATGTTCAGAGACTCACCACATGGGGCAGCTGTCAATAGCTCCCAGCAGCTCCTTACAGTAACAAAGGAATTAGGAAGTTGTCAGTGGCACTGCTGAGACTGGTATCCCTCTAACTTAATGGTGATTAGCAGACTGCAGTCAGAACATTGTAATTGTAATTTAATTGTAAGTTGCCTTGGGGCTCTGTTTGGGTTGAAAGGCAACTCATACATTTATAATCAATGAATGGATAAAGGACTGAGCATGCTGAGTAGGCATGGAATGTTGAAGGCCAATTGAAAAATAACAATTGCAAAATGGGCTGGGCTGGGGTGTTGAATGCCTTGCTAGAGGACTGCATGGTTGGATGACTGGAACTCTCCTAGCAGAAGGTGAGAATGCATGGTAGCATTTTATTGCGGGTCCCACCTGTGAAGTCCAAATGTCTTTTGTATTTCCTTCCCCAGCCCACGGAAGTTATAATGGCCAGAAATTTTGCTTTCTCTTTGTTAAACAATTGATTGAGAGTTTTCCAGATCCTCAAACTGCTGAAATCTGTGATGATTCAAATGTAGCAACTTAAATGATACATAGGAAGGCATGAGTCCTTGTATTTCTTAATTTTTGTACTGCTTTTGTGATATCCCAAATATTGAAATGCATATGCTCCTGAATGGAGACAGCTCATGAAGAGGGGAGATATATGAACCCCATTTCAAATATTACCCCACCCCTCAAAAAACATAGGACGCTTGAATCACTCATGTTTCCTTTTTACCATACTCTTTCTACACAAGGCATTTATTGTGCGCTTGCGATTTCTTATTCACAGTTGTTTATGGATTCTTTAGATGATGTTGTGATCCTCCAGTTTTGCTTCTGTTTTTTTCAGGACACTTTCCTGGGGGTTTTTTATAACAGGCAAAATGGGGTGTTATTTCTGAAAGCACTGTTTCTACTTGAGTATTTGTGCTATTCTGCTATAGCACAGCTCCACCTACAGGTTATGTAGCAGAAAAGTAGGAAAGGAAAGGCTCTTTCTGTAGAGCTTAGATCTCAATTTTGCGACAATACCAAAAGTAGATACAGCAATTAACAGCCTCAGGTAGAAGAGCTTGTCATCACATTCAAAGCATGTCTGCTAGATTCTTAATTTCGTATCCCATACTAATTTCTGCAACTCCTGCTTGTTTCTTTCCAGTGTACCTGTTACATATTTTATTGTTACTCTTTTCCAATTCATATGATAAAACTACACAATTGGTTTCTTTCAAAGGGCCTGCTCTAAAGGGGAAAAATCTGGATTCTTATTTGCTGCAGAGATAAGGGGGTCAGGAAGGTCCAGATCAGTGGGCGCCAGTAGAGCAGACATCAGGTTTGCAGGATCTACTTTAATTGACTTCTTTATTGGAACCCTGAGATCCACTGATTGAAGACAGGGAAAAGTAATGTTCCTGGGTCAGAGCCAGATGCAAAATGGTGGCTCAGGGTCAAAGCCAATTACTTTCTGCATCCCAGGACCCAGGCACTGCGGTAACCTGCACCTGCAATGACAGGTCTGGGTCTGAGGTAACTACAGATCAGGGGCTTTGAGCTCTGTTTTGCTTTGTGAGCAATAGGAGCTTCCATTCACAGAAGGACCTTTTCTGTGAGTGCAACTCTCCTTTTGTAACCACAAGGTAAAGAGTGAAGAGTAGGATCCAATCCAAGGGTTCCATTCATCTAATCTGGGTGGGGAATCTTGCTGCTTTAAAAAAGAGAGAGCCAGAAACCCTTGCTTATTTACCACAATTCATTAATTCATTAATTCATTCATTTATTTTACAACATTTGTATACTGCTCCCCATCCAAAACAGATTCCGGAATGTTGAACACAAGAAGTACAATAGTAAAAAAGATAAAAGATTAAAACACCATATTAAAATTATTAAAAACAGAATGCCAATAAAAACCATGGCTGGTCAGTTAAGGAATGCTTCCTGGCACAGAACAGTATTCAGGAGGTGCCAGAAGCAACACAGTGCTGGTGCCTGCCTGACCTCCAGGTAGGAAGTTCCAAAGAAAGGGGGCCACCACATTGGAGTCCAACAGGAGAAGAGCCTTCAATCAAGCCATAGGTCTATGTGGAACCAGTAGATCCAGTAGGTCCTGATCTACCTTCACTATTAGTGTGCATACATCTTACAAAACAAGAGGTTCCGAAAATAAACAACATACCTCTTTGAGTTAATGACATCATCTCTCTCTTTCTCTCTCTCAGATAGATAAGTCCTACCTCAGAGAAGAGGTTATGTTTTGTTTATAATACATTTCTATTCAGAAATGGAAGTAGTTATAAAACTGAAAAGAGCCATAGTGATTATGGGGATGATACCAGAAGATGATATACCTGCTGTCACAACAGTCTGAACAGTCATGTCAGCTTTGGATTTCACTTATTCTGGAGTTTTCCTTCTTCATAATAGTACTTAATTGCACTCTTTTGGAGCAGACACAGAAATTAATGCTACTGTTGGCATCATTAAGGGATTCAAAGAGGACTGTATAAAAACTGATCACTTTTTCCTCCCCCAATGGCTATATGTATAAGATAGGGCATTTGGAAGAAGTTCAGGTTTAGAGTCTGATTAAGTGCTTTGAAATGAACGATCTTCCATCTTGATAAATTTATCGGGCAGATGGAGTATGTATATGATTACTATCATAATAAGGTATCTGAGGATACACAATTTTTAAATTATTCAGGGGTGACAGCTTCATATTTTCATTGTTTTGCAATAGACGACCCACATGGAAATAAATGGATAGTGAACAATCAGCAAATGTTTTTATTTCAGGTTTGAGTAAACTACAAGTATAGCTAGCCTTCTGCCACCCTCAGAGTTTCCAAGTTTGTGCCTTGACTTTAGTATGTCAGACCAGGGCCCTGCTGTTTTATCTCTCTGCCTCCAGTGCAGGTTCTTTGGGATTATGAGTTCAGTCCCAGGAATTTAGATTGTGTGAATCTCATTGAGCCAACTGTCTCTGGATACAGAACATACATACCCAGTATGTTCAGACCCGCCGACAAAGTGTAGCCCTCTCCTCCTAAAGAATTAGCTCCAAAGAAACAAAGTAAGTCATTCCCTTGTGGCAGTGATAATGAAAACTTGAAAAACAACACAGGAGAAGTAGTTGTTCAGGAGTTTACTATCTGAGTGAGAGACTGGCAATGGCACCTGTGCTTCTTTGCTGTTCTCAAAATTACTTTTAAAACAGTCTTCCCCCACTCTTACTGTCTTCAGTAAATTCCATTTTTCCTGCTTTTAGCCATATGTCAGTCAGAAATTGCAGTAAAAGTACTGTGTTAGTCTGTAGCAGCAAACTCCAAAAGTCACAGCAGTAGCTAGGACTTGTGGGGTAGAAGCCATTAAACATCTGCTGCTATGGAGTGGAGATTTTGTCCAGTGCTGATGGGCCAGTGATTGCTCTGTGCGCGTGTATTTGTGAGACAGAGACCCTAACCTGGATTTATGAACAACCTTTTAAATGGAGACTTCCTGAACTAGGTCTGTAGAATTTGTGGTCCACAAAGCTTAACATACTTCACCAGCCATATATTGTGGTTGCTTGACAATCATCCTGATTTTACTGTCTCAGCCAGGCAGTAATAACAATAGGATAATAGGTTTATTGATTTCCTGTTAGGCTGCCATACATGGGCTGCAATTGGCTTGGTGGGTTGCAAATTGTGCAGGCACGTTTACATTTTCATCTTGGCATACTAGCACACCACATGCTCTGCGTTAATATTAACCTTCAGTATCAGTTAATTTGACAGGGATTGTTGGGTAACTAAGTTACAGACCTTGTAAGAGAACTGTGATTGTTAAATTAGGCTTAAGGGATTGGTTTCTTGACATCAGGTAGTTTTTTTTAAGGCCACCAAGAATGTTCAGTGTGTCTTTCCATATTTAAGAATGCATATGAATGATGGATAAGAGAGGTGTAGAGTGTGTGGCATTGTAACATACAGTATGGATTATGTTAGCTCTAGGATAGGAGGATTGTAGAAAGTAACTTGGTGGGATCAGTTGGGAGCAGATGTCTGTTTGCTGCTGTGTGAAAGAATGGCCATTTGTGTAACACCATTTTGTACAAGGGCTGTTTCAGTTCATTTCAGTTAGTTAAAAATAAACTAAACATTAGCTACTTGCAAAGAGCAAAGTCTCCTGCCAAATTAAAGAGTTAATTAGCACAAAAATATTTTTTATATTTTGGACACGCTTCATTACCCAGCAGCTGTGGGTTGGTTTTAATGAACAAACTGTCTGCACCAGTTGCAACTTCAGATGGGATTTATGGTTATTTATTTATTTATAAAAAAATTGTTGACTGCACTTCTGTTCAAGTGGTCAAAACAAAGTACAAAATTTGCAAATATTAAAATAAAGTATTAAACACCTGGTGCTAAAACAGCAGATCAAAGCCACTTCAGTTTTAAAGCTCTCCAGACCCACATCTGGCAACGGCCAGAGATGAGTCTGAGCATCAATATGCCAAAAGATCAGTGTGCAGCTGGAGAATATTTTATGCTGATTCTTATGATTTAACTTTTCCACCAAATATACTCAGAATCTGCAGAATGCCATATGATTCACAGAAATGGCCATGTCTATCAACAGCTTGTTTCCTGTTCTTGTTCTGTGCTGCTTGGATTTTATTTCCCAAAGTACTTTCTCTCACAAGCAGGGGTGACAACAAACAATCTGTAACCTCCACAAAGAAAGAGGAAGTTGTTTCTGTCATGCTTCTACCTTCTGTCACTCAACTACAGTTCACAGTGAGAGGGATATAGTGTTTCCATGTGTGAGGCTGAAATAAGTTGCCTTCTGTCTGAGAAGGAATGGAAACTATAGTACAGGCATGTGTGATATGAATGAACATCCTGGCCAATGCAGATAGGAAATGTGCATTATACATGTGGTTGACGCAAGACCCTCTTGTGGGAAAACACCTGTAGTTTCTCATGAAGCCCCTTATGACAGCATAACACGAGTTTGAGAACTAAACGTGAGCTTATTGCTCACTGAAAAGATGCTGGCCCAAATTTTGATTGAGGGTTTTTGTTTTTTTACCCATGAAAGTGTAAACATCTTTGGAATGGATGTATGTTATGTCACTGAGCTTGCCGCTTATACTTTCATAACCATTGTGAGATGACTCATACTAGTAGATTTTTGTTAAAAAATTATTTTTTCCTAGAGGAAACCATTTTGCTCCTGTCCCTAATGACTTGCTTCGATTGTCCAAAATTGTGTCTTCTATGCATATATCAATTTTCCCAGTTATATAATGTGTTGCTGTAAAGGAAATGAGAGCAGTCTCATTTGGTCTTGAACACTTCCCATTGTTACAGCTCCTACAGGGCCTTGTTTGGCCCATGAAACAGGAATCAGCATCAGCCAAAAGTTGAACAGAATATTGTTGATTCTTGCCTCTTCCCAGAATTGGTAGTAGCTTTTCTCTGAAGTTAACCACTGGTGACTCATTTGAAGTTTTCAGTGGCTAGGGTTGGCACTTGAGGGTGACATTGAATATTTCCCAGTTCTTATCACTTTATTCTCTGTTGAGGAGGGTTTGATGGTCAACAATAAGGGCACCAAAGAATATATCTATTGTAACTTCTTGCAGCAAAGCAGAATTGCTACAGGGAGCTCCCATAGTTAAACCAATGGATTTTAAAACACGTTTAAGAGCCACAGGTATGTGGCTTCTTTGCCTTTGTAAGGATTTGTCACTTTTATGAATATTCTTTCTGTAAAATCTCATATATGATTTCAGAAGCATTCAGTTTTGATTAAAAACTCTCAGGACATAATCCAATGGATTTGGAATGCTCTAAAGGTGCTAATGAGCATGGTATTTGCATTCTCTTTATATCCATGGTCATATCTTTACACGTAGAAGAACTACTCTGGAGAGGTTTGATCTTCAGAACTGGGTTGTGACCACAGACAAATGTCCTAACTGCTAATCCTAAAAGCCATTTTGCTAGCACTGCCACTGCAAGCGCACAGTTGGATCCTCTATGTCAGTTTCAGACCTGTTCATTCTTAAGTCCATTCGATCCCATTTCTGCATTAATATTCATGTTGTGTTAAAAAGAGTTCTTCATGAAAATGTGTATGTATTATATACACATTTTATCATAACTATATGTTTTTGTACATATTTTGGTACATATTTTTTGAGTGACATCCAATGTCATGAGAACGGACATCACCTTCCTCCCCCCCACAGCATTTCTCTGTATCCACCAAACCTGCTCCAGAGGGTCAACCCCCCAGAGCAGATGGGGGGCACACAAGGGGGCTGCTGGGAGGAGGGGAATTGGATCCTGTAACAGTGTGTAGCTCAATGCAGGCATTTGACTGTTTGCATGTAGGTCTGAGGTAGGGCGTTGGATGTGAGCATGCACATAAGCCCTGCCCACAACATCCCCACATGCCTGACTGCCACTTATTTATTGCATTTATATCCTGCCTTTTTTTTGTCTTGCAAGGAGCCCAAGGCAGCTTACATTACCCTCCTCCTCTCCATTTTATCCTTACAACAACAACCCTGTGAAGTAGGTTGGGCTGAGAGTAGGGATGTTGGAGAATTTCTCCACGAATCTCTGGGAGGCCGAATGCCAACGCATTCAGCCCCCCAAAATTGGTGGAGAAACAGTCCACCCCCTCGCCTCCCCCGGAATGGGACTTACCTTTCCCGAATGTCCCTGGCACTGGTGGCTCCCAGTGGCGGTTCGGCGGTGGTTCAGCGGCGGCAGCGGCTGGTCTTCCGACCGGCTGCCGCCGCCACCGCCATTTCCAAGTGAAAAAAAAAAAACACAACCAAACGTGATAGGCTACGTAAAGATTTACATAGCCTATCACAGCTAGATTTTCAAAAAACACCATGATAGGCTACATAAATCCTTACGTAGCCTATCACAGCTGACTTTGGGGGGGGAAAAAAGCATGTACGCAAATGGCGGCGCCCATGGGCGCCGCCATTTGCCTACGCGCTTCCCCCTCCCAAAGTCAGCCGTGATAGGCTACGTAAGGATTTACATAGCCTATCACGGCTGACTGCAGGGACGCAAAAACCATTTGTGTCCCAGCCGGCCAGGAGGATTCGCAGCCGGAGGGACGGGGCGCCTCCCCCCCGGCCAGAATTTCGGCCGGAGGGACGGGGCGCCTCCCCCTTGGCCAGAATTTCGGCCAGAGGGATGACGCACCTCCCCCGCGGCCAGAATTTCGGCGGGGAGGAGCAGAGCGCCTCCCCTCCACCGCGAAGCAAGCTGCGGGACCAGGTAAGTGACTTTCGTCCATCCCTAGCTGAGAGTCTGTGACTGGCCCAAAGTCACCCAATGAGCTTCCATGGCCAAGTGGGGACTAGAACCCAGATCTCCTGGCTCCCAGTACAACACTCTCACCACTACACCACGCTGGCTCTCACACTTAGACCTTTACACAGTGAGCATAAATGTCTCAAAATGGCTCTGTAAGTGTGTTTGGTTGAATGTGCTTACAGGGTTTCTGTGATGCTACCCTGATAAGGCATTCAGCTGAATGCACTTACAGAACCCTTTACAGACCTTGGTGCTCAGTATGCAAAGGTCTAACTCACAGCTGGGCATGCAGGGATTATTTATTTATTTATTTATTTATTTCATTTCTATACCGCCCAATAGCCGAAGCTCTCTGGGTGGTTCACAAATATTGGGGTGGGGCTTATATGCACACCCACATCCTCCACCCCACTTTAGCCCTACAAGCAAGCAGGCAAACATAGGGCTTTTGTTTCACTGGTGGGTAGACAGAGCCTTTACAGCCTTTAAACTGAAACTGCATTGAAAAATTTAGAGAAGTGTGGAATTGGAAAGATAACCACATTTCAATCTTCACATTAGTTCAGGAGGTACAAATCAAATTAGTGGATCACTTCCAAATGCAGACCAAGCAAAATCCTTGAGCATCCTTCCTTCATACTGACACTGAAACCTAAATCCTATTTCTGTGCTGCAGCAGACATCATGGTCTAATCACAGTGCAAGGTTAAGGGGCTAACTACATTTTACCTGAAACCACCTGTAAGGGAACCCCAATGGCAGTTGTTAAAATAGGAAGTTACTTTGGGATGGAGGAATTTAGAAACATGGAGGGAAGGGACTGCCATTTCTCTGTTCCAATTTTCCCACCCAAGCACCCCCCCCCCACACACACACACCCCATATGAGTTCCAGTCCACATGAATCATCCGAAGAACCATTTAATTGCCCAGGAGCTAGATTGTTGGTGCAGGTCTTTGGCAAGTACAGTGCAGCTGGATCGCCCTTAGGCACAAATAAAAACAGTTATAATGCTATATTTTTCAGACTCACATTGGTTGTATCATGTGCCAGCTGCCCCTTTGAATATTCAAACCGTGGTGGGCAGTTGCTGTGGTTTGTGTCGTGCGAACCCGGCGAGGGTGGCTTGTGTGAGGGTTAAACCTATGGGCTTCTTAGGGTGATGCAAGGGTTGCTTAATCATCACATAAGCCACCTTTGCTGGGTTCACATGACATGATAAGCCATGCTGATGCCCGCCATGGCTTGAATATTCATATGGTCGGCTGGCAGGTACCACAAGCCACCATGGCTTAAATAAGCCACTGTGAGTTGTGGCAAATATGCAAACCAGCCCAATATGCGCTTGCTCATTTAGTCTCTAAAATGAAGAAAATCAATTCGCACAGCAACAAACCAAACACAAATAGTCAAGACAGCATAGGGGAAATGTTGAAATGATGTTATACTGAAGGATAACCTGAAATATTTGAAATATCAAAGAGTCAGTGTGCTAACTTATTGTGTGTGTATTCTTTAATGTCTTCAGAAATTAATCAGAAAGGAACATTGATAGCCATGATTAATTAGAAGTTCTAGCACATTGTTTTGTTATGTGTTCCATACATAGAAAATATGTGTCCGTTCTTTCACACTGATGCTTCTTTTTAGAAATTGTTTCTTTATACTGAAGTTTTGAGATGTTTTACTAGGCTTCAAGAGCTCTAGTTTGTATTACATTGGTGTAGATCACTGCCTTGTTGTGGTCAAGGGGCTTGCGTAACTCAGTGAAGCCATAAGCTATGCCGTGCAGGGCCACCCAAGACGGACAGGTCATGGCGGAGAGTTCTGACAAAATGTGGTCCACTGGAGAAGGAAATGGCAACCCACTCCAGTATTCTTGCCAAGAAAACCCCATGGAACGTATCACAAGGCTAAAAGAGATGACGCCGGAAGATGAGCCCCTCAGGTCGGAAGGTGTCCAATATACTACTGGGGAAGAGCAGGGGGTATTTCCAAGTAGTGCCAGAAAGAGGGAAGCAGCTGGGCCAAAGCCGAAAGGACACTCAGCTGTGGATGTGTCTGGTGGTGAAAAGAAAATCCGATGCTGTAAAGAACAATATTGTTTAGGAACCTGGAATGTCAGATCAATGAATCGAGGTAAGCTGGTGGTGGTCAAACATGAGATGGCGAGATTGAACATCGACATCTTGGGAATCAGTGAACTAAAATGGACAAGCATGGGCGAATTTAATTCAGGTGACCATCCTATCTACTACCGTGGGCAAGAATCTCTTAGAAGAAATGGAGTAGCACTCATAGTCAATAAAAGGGTGGGAAAAGCAGTATTGGGGTACAATCTCAAAAATGATAGAATGATCTCAGTACGAATCCAAGGCAAACTATTCAACACCACAGTAATTCAAGTCTATGCCCCAACCACTGAGGCCAAAGAAGCTGAGGTTGATTGGTTCTATGAAGACCTACAAGACCTTCTAGAATTAACACCAAAAAAAGATGTCCTCTTCATCATAGGGGATTGGAATGCTAAAGTAGGAAGTCAAGAAATCACCAGGATAACAGGGAAGCATGACCTTGGTGTACAAAATGAAGCAGGACAAAGGCTAATAGAGTTTTGCCAAGAGAACACACTGATCATAGCAAACACTCTTTCCCAACAGCACAAGAGGCGACTCTACACATGGACATCACCAGATGGTCAATATCGAAATCAGATTGATTATGTCCTTTGCAGTCAAAGATGGAGAAGCTCTATACAGGCAGTAAAAATAAGACCTCGTGCTGACTGTGGCTCAGATCATGAGCTTCTTGTTGCAAAATTTCGGCTGAAATTGAAGAACGTAGGGAAAACCACTAAACCATTCAGGTATGACCTAAATCATATCGCTTATGAATATATAGTGGAGGTGAGGAATAGATTTCAGGGATTAGACCTGATAGACAGAGTGCCTGAGGAACTATGGACGGAGGTCCGTAACATTGTTCAGGAGGCAGCAACTCAATCCATCCCAAAGAAAAAGAAATGCAAGAAAGCAAAGTGGCTGTCTGATGAGGCTTTACAAGTAGCTGAGGAAAGAAGGGAAGCGAAAAGCAAGGGAGAAAGGGGAAGATATATCCAACTGAATGCAGAGTTCCAGAGAATAGCAAGGAGAGACAAGAAGGCCTTCTTAAATGAACAATGCAAAGAAATCGAAGAAAACAATAGAATGGGAAAGACTAGAGATCTCTTCAAGAAAATCGGAGATCTCAAGGGAACGTTTTGTGCAAAGGTGGGCATGATAAAGGACAAAGAAGGCAGGGACCTAACAGAAGCAGATGAGATTAAGAAGAGGTGGAAAGAATACACAGAATAGAAGAACTATACAGGAAAGATCTGAATGTCCCTGATAGCCATGGTAGTGCGGTCACTGAACTTGAGCCGGACATCCTAGAGAGTGAAGTCAAGTGGGCCTTAGGAAGCATTAGTAACAACAAAGCTAGTGGAGATGACAGTATTCCAGCTGAGCTATTTAAAATCCTAAAAGATGATGCTGTTAAAGTGCTGCAGTCAATATGCCAACAAATTTGGAACACTCAACAGTGGCCACAAGACTGGAAAAGGTCAGTTTACATTTCAATTCCAAAGAAGGGCAACGCCAAAGAGTGTTCAAACTACCGTACAATTGCGCTCATTTCACATGCCAGCAAGGTGATGCTCAAAATCCTACAAGCTAGGCTTCAGCAGTATGCGAACTGAGAACTACTGGAGGTACAAGCGGGGTTTCGAAGAGACAGAGGAACTAGAGTTCAAATCGCCAACATTCGCTGGATCATGGAGAAAGCAAGAGAATTCCAGAAAAATGTCTATTTCTGCTTCATTGACTATGCTAAAGCCTTTGATTATGTGGATCACAATAAACTCTGGCAAATTCTGAAAGAGATGGGGGTACCTGACCACCTTACCTGTCTCTTGAGAAACCTGTACGAGGGTCAAGAAGCAACAGTAAGAACCAGACATGGAACAACCGATTGGTTCAACCAATTGGTTGGTTGGTTGAAATTGGTTCAACCAACCAATTTTGATTGGTTCAAAATTGGGAAAGGAGTACAACAAGGCTGCATATTGTCGCCCTGCTTATTTAACTTATATGCAGAGTACATCATGAGAAATGCTAGGTTGGATGAATCACAGGTCGGAATTAAGATTGCTGGGAGAATTATCAACAACCTCAGATACCCAGATGATACCACCCTAATGGCAGAAAGTGAAGAGGTTCTCAAGAGCCTCTTGTTGAGGGTGAAAGAGGAGAGTGCAAAAGCTGGTTTGAAACTCAACATTAAAAAAACGAAGATCATGGCATCTGGCCCCATCGCTTCCTGGCATATGGAAGGGGAAGAAATGGAAGCAGTGACAGATTTTACTTTCTTGGGCTCCAAGATCACCGCAGATGGTGACTGTAGCCATGAAATTAAAAGACGCTTGCTCCTTGGGAGGAAAGCTATGGCAAACCTATACAGCATAGTAAGAAGCAGAGACATCACCTTGCTGACAAAGGTCCGTCTAATCAAAGCGATGGTTTTCCCAGTAATAACGTATGGCTGTGAGAGCTGGACTATCAGGAAGGCTGAGCGCCGAAGAATTGATGCTTTCGAACTGTGGGACTGGAGAAGACTCTTACGAGTCCCCTGGACTGCAAAGAGGCCAGATCACTCCATCCTAAAGGAAATCAACCCTGAGTGCTCATTGGAAGGACAGATACTGAAGCTGAAGCTCAAATATTTTGGCCACCTAATGCGAAGAGAAAACTCTCTGGAAAAAACCCTGATGCTGGGAAAGACTGAAGGCAAAAGGAAAGGGGACGGCAGAGGATGAGATGGCTAGATAGCATCACTGATGCAATGAATATGGACTTGAGCACGCTCCGGGAGAGAGCGCAGGACAGGAAGGCCTGGCGTGCTATGGTCCATGGGGTCATGAAGAGTCGGACACGACTGAACGACTGAACAACAACAATAGCAAAAACAAGAATAGTGATTTGCTTTTGTCTGTGTTTATATTCGTGTATTTGGTTTTTTTCTTGCAAAAGACTGTCTTTGTTTATTGATATTTGCAGGGGGGGGTTTATTACGCACTAAGAAGTCTCAATGATAATCAGGAAGGTTGGGTCAGAGAAGCAGACTATGTTGCTGTTCAGAAATTATCGTCATTGTTTCCCTAATATTGGCGCCTTTGCTGTTCTTTTTTTTGTTTACGTTTAGAAATTAAATTTAATCAAAACAACATAGATGGAAATGAGATACAAAGACCTCCCTGTTTGACAGTTGTATGGTATCTTCCAATTTATAGAACAGTTTTATCAGAAAGCCTCAGGTAAGAGTGTTCGTGCTCTGTCAAGCCACAGTTCACTGGCCATGTATGGCAGCTGACAAGGGACTGATAAACCCTTCATTTCTGTTTGGGATTGGAAAAATGGGAGGTCGTTAAGCATCTTGAAATCCACAATTCATGGCTGGTGGGCTGTATTTGGCCTCATGAGTTGTACAGGTGTGAGCTATGCATTGAATAAATATGGAAAATTAAGCCGTCTTCTCATGCATATATGCATCTAGATCATCCAAAATCTACTGGAGATTGGCAAGGTATACTTTGTGTGCATAATTTATAGGGTTGCTACTGCAATATATTTTATTAATGTGGGGATGCCATAACGTTATGTCTGTTTTACCCAGAGATCCAGTCCTTTAGACAGAAAAGGTTGTATCCATGAAAACTGTTATACAACCCATGTAGAAACCTTTCAGCTATTATAAAAATTTCACTTGTTCATATGATGCACGTAAACACCATGGAGCAGTATCCAACACTGCTGCTCTGGGTGTGCCATTGATGTAGCACTAGCGTAAGCGGCCTCTAGCACAATGCCAATAACGTATGCTGGAGCGATGGGTTTCCCCGGAAAACCCATCACTCCACCATAGAGTATTGGCATCACGCTAGAGGTAATTTACGCTAGTGCTACATCAGTCGCATAAGTGGAGCAGCAGCACTAGATACTGCCCCATAAATCCACAGTCAATTGCTATTTCAGGTCTCACTGGGCATAATGATGTGATCAGCATGTGAGAAAAACAGAGGAAGTATAAATAAAGAAAATGGTTATTATCAGAATCTCCAAAATTATTAGTATAGCTATCTGACAGGTTGGGATAGGTTTTTTCCAAAGAGAGGTGAGGTGATGGGTGTTAAGTAGGGATATGTATTCATTTCACACTAAATGAAAAATTGAACCAAATTGAACTATTATTTGTTATGAAATGAATGCTAAAAATAACAAATGGATATGAATGGATTAATTTTCATTATTCCAATTGTATCCACCCATCACTCATTCACCAGTAAACTGAAGCTCAGTCCAGCCAAGATAGAGGTACTCTTCATAGGTACCTTGTCTGTCAGGGAGGTGGGATTCAGCCTGTTTTGGATGGGATTGCACTCCTCTTAAAGCAGGGATCAATTTGAAGATGATATCTATAAATCATCCTTTCAAATATTTCAAGTGTTGTAAAGTCCTCAATCCATTGCATTATAGGAGGTGAGTGTTTATCCTTCCAGTGTTGTAATATCAATCTTTTAGCTGCCAAAAGGGTGCAGAGAATCCATTTACGCCGACCGTTTGTTAAATTCTATGCAGCAGGTAAATAATTTAAAAGAGTATGTACATGGTGAATATTAAACACTGTTTCAATACAACATTTTTCTGTGTAATAACCTCCCCACAGAAAGAAGCAACTACTGGACATTGCCAAAACATACGTTTAAAAGAAGCATTAGCTGTATTGCACTCTTAGCAATTACCTGAATTAGACAATCCTTTATTAAAGAGACGTTGCAGTGTCTAATAGATATGAAGCAAACATTTTTGTTGAATAAGATGCAGCCTAAGATCCATAGATACGAAAGATAGATGCCAAAGTTGTGATGCACTGATTAGCCATTTTGTGGTGGCGCCCACAGCAGCATCTTAAATTCCCAAAGGTGCCCATGGGTCTGAAAAGGTTGGGGACCCCTGCCCTAAAGGACCAGGTTCACAGTCAGGATTGTTAGTTCCAGCCTTACCACTGGAATACGAAATGGCTTCTCTAGCACAAAGCACCTTTCATCAGCTTTGGCTGGTGTGCTAGTTGTGACCTCTGTTGGACATTGATAGCCTGGCCAAGTTATCCATGCCCTGGTATCATCCTGGTTGGATTACTGTACACAGTATGGATTACTGTGTACTGTACTGTACACGGGGCTGGCTTTGAAAACTCTTGAGAAGCTTCAGTTGATGTAACGTTGTGTAGTTACTTGTTTTTCATTGCTTTTGATTCTCTTGATTTGTTAGCCACTCTGGTCACCCTTTCAGGTTGCCGAATGGGATATAAATGTATCAAGTGAATAAATATTTCCAAGTCCCATCACACTAACTTCCTCTATTGAGTTACCTTGAGGATAAAATTATGCAGGCTCACTCTGCATTTTATAAGCAAAACTGTATTCCTGGCAGTCTCTGGAAGATCCCCCTTGTCCATTCTGAGGAAGAGTGAATAGTATACATGTGGAGCCTATATCATGATCAGAAGCATGCTCCTGGCTCCACCATAAATTCTCTTGCCCCACACCCACAACAGCATACACACACACACACCAAATCTAAGGTTACTTTAAGTATGTGAAGGTATTCAATAAATTAACAATCAAAACTTTAAATGTAAAATATAAACATAGAAGTACAGTTTACACCTTCTTTTGTTTTCATTTCCTGCCGAAGAGTCAAGTGATGCATGGTATATAAATTATGCAGTAGTGTTGTAAGAGAGTATAAATGAATCAGGGCCAAATAGTAGTCCAGTAGTCCTAATTTTCTCACTCACTGTAGCACCATATTAGACTTTCCTTGATAACCTTCTATGTTCTAACTGGTCAGATAATAACAGTTGTGTATGAAAATACCCCCCTCCCAAATGATTCACAGTCCAAATTTGAAAATTTTCCATTGCTGGGGGAGGCTGATGAGCCACCATTGTATATTGTAACAGATGAGGTGAAGGAGAAGTCCCTGATTCTTCTGTGGCCCCTTTCCTTACTTCAGCCTTGAATTGCCCTCTTCTTGGTCTAAATAAACACAAGCTTTTAAGTGAGTTCACAAGTTATCTTGACATAATTCCTTGTGTAAACAATATCGTTATGTAGATTCCATCCACTTAACAGATATGTGTGTTCTCATCCCAAGATTCTTTCTGGTATTGAGATGGCAATGTTCTATATAGCGGCAATTACCAGTTTCCCATAAAATTATATTTTATTGAAATTTTGGACATTTCTTTTAAGCACTGAGACTATTCAGCACTCATACTGTTTAATAAAACATTATTATTTGAGGATGCCATGAAGTTTTCATTATGCATACAGTAAATATCTCAGAGAGTGTGTAGGGCACCGTATGTAGCAGCAAAAGTCCACATCATCAAAGCTATGCCATGTAGCACGTAATGGAAGAGATTTTAGTACTGTAATATAATTCCTTTATATACGTCCTGGCAGTTTCTGATCATGTTAACATAATTTTAATGCTTCTATTGAACTTAAGTGAATGAGCCATACATATGTTAATGTGATGTGAATTTTAAATATAATAAAATAACATATAATAAAAAACAAACATAAAAAACATAAAAATGTGATTTTGGGGTGGTCCTGTTACAGTGTAGGCCCGAAATGAAATGTGTCCAGGGAGGGCCCATTTATTCATTTAATCAGTGTAGGCAGTTGAATGTGATAAGCATGGACATTTTAAAAGGCCTGTGATCATACATGATGGCATTATATAGTTACAGCTCACGGTCCTTTTAGAATTCGGAATATCCAGATAAGATATGTCAGTCATAATCTTGATAGTGTTAAAAAGATGTGCTTTTGTGTTAGTGAAAGAGTGAAATTATTATATATGCTTTCCATGTGCATTGTGTGTGCATATGTTGCAGTAGATGTTCAGCGGGAAATGTGCATTTCTTCCACCTAAGGTTAAAGAATACTTCTGCAAGTGGAAAGCATCATAATAAACTGAATGCAAAATAGTTTTAGAATTCATTCATTGGAAGATGTAGAAGAGAGGGGGGTGCATTTTTTAAAAAAGAAATTTATCACAGTATATGCTTTATTGTGCTATTTTTTGTCCTTTATTGTTTCAGTTAATTTTATTTATATACATTTTAGCAAATTGATGTAATATGCTGCTCATGAGAAACATAAAACATCTTAGATGTTAAAAGGCATAATTTCATCTGTATATTTTGCCCATGAGCAAAACCTGGTGAGATCACAAATATTTACATATTTTATCTCCTTATGTACTTAGAGAATTTGTGTAATAAAATATGCTTAACTGCCTGCTTCCTAGTATTTGAGAGAGGGGGATTGCTGCCAGAACAAAAAACAACATTAATCGAAGAGAGAACTTCTGACTTCAGAAATTAGCTCCCTTGTTGGAATCCAAGCAAAGTAATTAGTTTGTATTACTGTGGAAAACTAAATTATCTATGATTCTTACAGTTATTAGCAGGGTGTTTTCATGTTTCTGTGTTTGCAAAGGCATCATCCCTAGCCAAATGTACTTGGGCATGGTTTAAATTTTAAACTTTAAAACCATTTAGCAGATATATTGTTTACTGTGCAGTGGGCACAGCTCTACAGTGACACAGAAAAACAAACATCTAATGACAACCAACTAAGATGCTGACCTTGAGAAGGCACAAATATCCCCAGTTCTCTTTTTGATTTCAGCATGAAGGATAGCATCTGCAAATACAAACCACTCAACTGAGGGACTCCCAGTGAGCGAGACATTTGGCCTCTGGAATGTCTACTACATCAGGTGGAAAGGTCAAACCCTTGCCTATAGTGTCCCTGAGTAATGTACTGGAACATCATCTAAAGCTTCATTTCTTGATGTCAAAGTGGCATGATTTGAAACAAACATTTTATTCCTAAAACAAGGCAGAAATATAGCATACCAAATAATGTCATATAATTAGAAGCCTGATAAATTCCTTGGCTGGGTATGAGGTATGCATAGCTTTCTAGAAGGCAATTTCCTATTATATTGTACTGTCTTGAAGAATGAGAAGAGCAGAATATGGTTAAGAGAAGACATAACAGGATATGAAGCTTAACTTAAATTAAATAATTTCTAATTATTATGTGGTAGGCATGGGCTGACATGAAGAGGTACCAGAGATGCACAACTATTTCAGCCCTGAGGGCCACATGTGATGTTGGGTTGGTGGCTGCACACGTGCAGATGTGTGGACACAGGAACACACATACATACACGTACGCGCATCCTATGCAAACATTCACCTGCACACACAGAGGGCTAAATTGGAGAGGGGATATGGGCATCCATGTAAGCCCCACTGTCTAACATCCCCACACCCCCTTCTACCTTTAAACCTTTGTGCATTCAGAGATATGAGAATCTTTCTCTTTTTTGTGGTCACATGATCGCCTATGTACTGTAGACAGTTGGCAGTGTGGATGGGGGTGTGATTGACAGTGGTGAGTGATCAGCAGTAGCAATGGCAGGGGAGTTATGGGAACTCAGATAAGACCAGAGGGGCCATATGTGGCTCACACGCCACAGGTTGTGCACCCCTGATCTAAAAGGTCAGCACTATAGTAGAAATACTTTTATTTTATTTATTTATTTCATTTCTATACTGCCCAACAGCCAAAGCTGTCTGGGCAATTCACAAAAATTAAAACCAAAAAGCACACAGTAAAACAATATAAAATATAAAAACATTAAAACCACAATATAACATTACAACCAGAATAAAACCAGAGTAAAACCTAGCAGCAATGCAGAGATTTAAAATACATATTTGAAACAGCAAAGCTAAAAGTCTAGAAAACTAAAATGCTAAAATGCCTGGGAAAATAAAAGGGTCTTCACCTGATGCCAGAAGGAATTCAATATAGGTGCCTGGCGAACCTCACTAGGGAGCTCATTCCACAGCTGGGGTGCCACAGCAGAAAAGGCCCTCCTTTTGAATTTCCTGGTTCAAATGAACAAATCTGTTCAGCTTATAGTACTATATATTACGATCAAACAGGAACATTTTCTTAAATTATTCTCAAGCTTGGAATGTAAATGAGATTCTGCACTTGCATAGTCAACATTCAAACTATCCAGCTTCCTTTGCAGGCACATACACTCACATTTTTTAATGTTAGCCCTGTGATTGAAACTATCTTTGTAAGCACATGCATGTGAAGAAGTTCTGTAATGTGAATCCTTACTGCCAATAAAACTTTCATTCTTTGTTGTGAAGTACATGGCTTGAACACCCAACCTAGCATCCTTTGGTTTGGTAAGTAACTTCTTTATTTGGGTCAATCAATTCTCTTGACTGTTTATTGCAAATGCCCCTATCCAGATCTACAGCTGTCTGATGTTTCCAGCTGTGCTCATTTGCAGATGTTAAAATTTCCAAGTAGCTCTCCACCACAGCTGTTGCTGGGAACTGCAATTCTCAGGGGCGTTGTGATTAGGTACATGAGCACAGTCCCTTCAGTGCACATATTGTGGACATTATGAACCAGAAGAACTCTAGAAAACAGACAAGATTTCACCAAGAATTCTATAAAAAAGCTTGTACATCCCACACGGATTCCAAATCAAGACAACAGCAGTTTTCCTATCACTTTAATAGAAGTAGTAGTTGCAGTAATGTGAGGCAGTTTGGGCATTTTTAGAACTCTGGGGTTTAAGCCCATGAGTGGGACAAAGCATTCAAAATTTGTCATGAGAGGAAAGGCTGCAGTCAGTGTTTGGTGGGTTTTTTGCTTTATATATGGGTTGCATACTTCATATGATATTTGTATGAATGTGGCAGGCATAATCACTTGGATGACTGGCCATGATTTATCACTTTATTTATTAATGTTTAATATTTATACATAGCTGCTTTGGTAAAAGGATGCAAGGTCTTAACATAGTGATTCTCAACATTCCTGGGATTGCTAAGATCCTGAGGCAGGTTACTGGTAGCCTCTCCACCAGCTAAGATTAAATGCCCATAGGTAATAGTCCATGAGTGATGCATATTGGATTTGGGGGTATCTACACCCTTATTGCCTCATAGTGATTTGTGAAGGAAAGGGACCTTATGGATTCCATCCAACATTGCAACAGGACTTTCCCTTCCTCTCCTTTCACCTGCACCCCTCTGGAGGGCCACCCAGTTATCTGGAGTAGATGTGGGGTACAGGGGGCTGTAGCGTGGAGGAAGATTCCATTCTGCCAGCAGTGTCCATTCCACTGGTGGACCATCACAATTCGATACAACCTTATGTGTGTGGCTTTAGAAGGGGTTCTGAGATATCTTACTCTGTTCCTCTTCTATATTAGTGTGTGGTTACCTGCCCTGCAGGAAAATGTGGATGCCTCATTAAGTAAGGGACTTGCAAAGTACTCCTCTAATTTCTAGTTCCTGCTTCCAAGCTTTCTGCTCCAAATTCTCAACCTCCAGTTCCTTTCCTTCTGTTTCATAGTTTATTATTCTGTTTCCTTCTTCCTGTTGTGCTTTTTGTTTGGTTGTACATTCTACTGAATTTCATTGAAACATGCTCATATTAAAATGAAGCCAAAAGAACCTCTGGCCATTGCAAAGCTCATTACATTTTAGCATTTGTATAAGTGTTATCTGATAATTCAGAAATCTTCCTAGTTGTAAAGCATAGAAGAATTGATGAATTGATATTGTTGCTGATAAGATTCCTTTTGTTTGTATATATATATACCCTGTCAGGAGAAGGGTAGGGTGTGCAATAACTCTGAAATGTCACCCCAGTGTACCACTAGGGTAGCTCTCCATCACATGGTGGAAGGGGTACAGGGTGGGCCCTTCCAAATATCTGTGAAATTTTAGAAAACTCCACTTAGAACTCCCACAGTTTCAAAGTTCTTGTCAGCATTTCAGTAGAAAAGATGCTATTGAGAAGCAAGAAAGTGGCAGATTGGGGCCCTTTTGAATTCTTGTTTCCCAGGCAACCAGGGCAGGATTAATTGTGCCTGTAGGAATAGTACAGCTTTGACTGCTGCTATTTAATTTCTTGAAGCTTACTTCTCTCACCCTCAGTCCACCAAGGTGTGGAGCAAAGTCACCCAAATTATTGCCAGGAACAATACAGAAGGAGTGCGACTGCATACTATATTGGGCAGAAATGGCTTCGTTTGGACTTTCTCAAGGGCTGTATTTGATTTAATAATGAGTCAAATTAACAGAAGTTCCTTCTTTCAGAAATATATCAGTTAACATCTGAAATACTATCTATTCAGGTTTAACAGGGTGTTTGACAGACCCCAATAGATTCTTTGGTTTCTCAGCCCACAATTTTAACTATTAATATAAGTGCACATTCTTGTAGTAGATGAACAGATCTTTTGGAATTCTGCATCCGTTCACATTAGTGGTAGGTGTGTAGTGGCAGTTGAATATGTCAGGATGCAATTCCGTCTCTGCACTGTTACAACCACGCTGGGACTGCTTGACCAATATCCATCCTGACCTGCATAACTTGGTCCCAGGTCCCCATGAAGGAAATAGGAAGATACTGCTGGCATGCTAGTTATCTGTTCTGCTTATCTTGTACTGCCTCGCTTGGATTATGACTTCTTGCTGAACCTGGTCTGAATGATCAATTTGGTGAGATGTTTTGGTCCAGTCTGTTCTGCTAAACTCTGCCATCCTCTGATTTCTTTCCATGTATCCATATTATAAAGGGTTTTATTCCTTCTTGTTTTCCTTCAAGAAAGCATCAGATCAGATCCAGACTCTGGTGCTTGATAGAATCTCACACTTGTCTATTATTAATGAAGTGATAACCTACAAATTATTAATCAAACTGGGAATTACAGAGTAAGCGCATTAATAAATTCTCATTTCATGAAATTAAAAACCTCTTAAAGGAAGCTTCTGCTTCAGAGTTCTCACATGTTAAAACAACTATTCACGAGGACAATATTATTCTATGAAGTTATCTCTGATGTATTCATTTATATAAATAAATATCCAGTGGTAATTTCTGAACGCATATTATCTTTGATGTACTGATACCAATTTTAGCATGGAAAGAATTCTGTTATTTATCATAGTATACTACATTTTACAGCCAAGATTGGTGATACAGTCCAGGTTCTGGGCTCTTCCATCCCGAAGGAGCGGGCAGAAGGATTTGCAAATGGACTTGGGCTGGATATTAATAGTCAAAACGCCCACCAGCAGAAGCAGCTTTATCTGCAGAATCTTCTGGCCCCTGTCAGCTGATGATATACTCCAGGTTCCTTTCAGACTCTTTCCGTCAACACGGGGGCGGGGGGGGGGGGGCAAAAGGACTTGTGGATGACTGGAACTTGACAGTGCTGGGGATGGAAGACAAATGTGCATTCCTGAACCAATATGCAAACAAATTATGCCGTCCCTTTATATTTACACCTCTCAAAATTTTGTGATGCAGTTCTCAGATGAACTGCTTTAAAACGCATATATGGGGAAAAGTATGCACACAGAAATGCATATATTCATGAAAATTGCTTGCAAAGATGCATATAATATGCAAAGTTGGATACAAAAAGGTGTATGTTAGGGGACGTGCACAAAAATGCATATGGATTTTAAGAAGGATTTCACAAACTGATGTGGAAACAGGATGGAATGAACTTAAACTTGTAAAAAATAAGAAAGTGAGATAAACAAAAATTCATAGATTTGTCCATCCTTAGCATGTTCATTTATACAAAAACCAGGGAATAGAAGTTTTTTCCTTTGTCTACTTCCGGAAGCATCAATTTCTCACTATCTTCATAGCTTGTTCCAGTGCTTTGCTGAACATATGCGCTAGTCTAGAGTAAGCGTCAGCTAGCAGCTTCCTGTGCTAACAGAAGGGTAGCCCCTTGTTTTCTTACTTTGTTGCTAGGATCTGGCCCATGTGCAAAATCATTGTGCAAAATCAGCAACAGCCATTGGTTCTAGTGCTTCAGCACAAAGGAAAAGCTGCTATGAAATATATGAATGCTACCTAAGGAATTTTATTGATTTATGTATTTGTTATGGAATGCATAAACTGATCCACTTCAAGAGATATCAGAGTGTTGTACAACAAATTAAAATACAAAATACCCCCCGCCCAATTACAATAAAGCAGAAACATCAACAAAACAGTGTGTTTTCTAAGGGGAGGGGAGGTCCATTTAAAGATATGGTTCAGGCTCTCCATACCTCCCACTTAGATGACTCCTGTGAGATGGCAGACATAGCTGAGGACATCTAGGTGCAGAAACATCCTGAGCCCCTGTTGTGTCCCAGTCAGGGCCAGCCCAAGGCAAATGGCACCTCCCCACTACACACACAAACAATTAAATATGCATAGTACCCAAGGCCAGCCCTATTATTTTGGTATCTGAGGCAAAAAACCCTACAAGTGCCTCTCTCCCTCCCTGGTAGTTGGAGAGAGATGGAGTCCAATAAAACTAGATCCTCTGACTGAAACTGGAGGCTGGATTGAGATCAGTACCAACACTACCTTGGATTATGTGCTAATTCTTGCTATGCAAGCCTGTGCGTGTGCTGTGACTGCCACACTCCTGGATTGGATCAAACAAATAGACATTATTAATATTCATATTTTAATATATATTGCAATTCACTTAGTAGAGAACACGTCAATTTCTTTGTTTTATTTGATAACATCCACCTCCTGCAATCTATTCAGCTTTGCAAGTTATAGTAGCCCTGTTCAGATGAAGTATATACATGGATATAGATGTGGGATCACAACGAAAAGCCCCAGCCCCAATCTCTGCATGTTCAGCAGAACCTCTAAAGCAGGAGTGGGCAACTTGTGGCCCTTCAGATATTTTGGTGTACAACTCCCATCACCCCCCACTATTGCCTAAGCTGGCTAGGGAATTGTAGACCAAAATATCTGAGGGCCACAAGTTGTCTGCCCCTGCTCTGAAGAGAGCTTATATTGCACTTATATTGGAATATTTTGAAATATGGGGTACTTTTTTGAGCACTGCTGTAGCTGCTCACGGCTTGTTTTTAGTGTCCCTATATCTCCCTCTTATGCAATAAATCTATGAGCAAAGAGATAGGCAGAAGAGCCTTAAGCTAATGTAACTCTGGTCTGCTTCCAGCTCTGTGTTCTGCCAAACTGAAGAGGTCAGTAGCTTTGTGGAAAACACAGAGCCTTTTAAAAAGAAGGTATAGTTTGCTGGTTGCTACTTGGATTCTTTTCATTGTGACATCTGGGGAGGGGGAAGAGAGAAAAGTCAGTCTACTTGAAATAATTCCTTTCTGAAGCTTCTGACACAAAATGTTTGCTGGATCCAAAAGAGCTGAAAGATAAAATGAAGAGGCCATTATTCATGGCGTAACTTTTTTGTTTTCCAAAAGTAAGAGATGGCAAATGGTATTAAAAAGGTAGAGACATGCTGTAAACTAGCTAAAAATAAGAAATGGTGATCTACCTAGTTATTAATCAGTCTCTTCAAGAACATATGTGAATGCCATTTGGTCTCTCATGTGTGAGAGAGTGGATGTGAATAATGTAATTTATTGATATTTCTGGCCTGCCATATCTTATGATTTTGACAAGGGAGGGGAGCACCATTTTACAAAAAAATAAACATACCCACAAACTACCTGGCTGTTCCCAAAGGCTTGATAAGATGTTGTTTTTGTACAAACATAAATGAAATAGAAGTGTCCAGCAAGCCCATTTCCTACCCATCTATTTATTGTAGTAGTCAACTACTTCAGGTTTACCTTTTGCTTATTCAACAACAGCAGTCTTTTTATTGAGGGACAGCTAGAATAATAGTGTGTTTCTTCATAATCTACTGTACTTATCTTTAAGTCCCTAGAGGCATCTGATGTTTAGCACATGGTCAGAGCAATCCTATATCCCCTAGACAGCGTCTGGGGGAGATAGGATTTTTCAATTTCCCAGCTCCGAGCTTGCAGACAACGCTACGAGCTTGTAGTCGGGAGCAAGCTGTGCTCTCTGCCCCCTCCCTCTCCCCCTTCTAACTGGGGCGGAGAGAACCGTGGTGGCTGCCACTCCATGCCTGTCCGTGCTCATAGCACAGAGCACAGATAGGGCGAAAAGGGGGCGTTCCCGGGGACGGGGAGAGGAGGAGACAGCGGAAGCTGTTTCAGACAGCTTCCTATGCGTCTCCAGCCTCATTCCTGCCCCTCCCCAAAGCCACGCTTAGACACGCAAAATCAGGCATTGAAGGAAACTGCAGGGAAGCCAGAGCACAGAAGGAATCCTCTCCTCCGTGCTTCAGCCACCCTGCATTGGACAGGTGGTCGCCTCTGACTTCAGAAGAAGTCGGAGATGATCATCTATCTCAATAGGATTGTGCCCTTAGTAAAGTGTTTTACTTTTTCATTATTTTTAGAGTAAGTGCTGCATCTCTGTGAGTTTAGGTTAAATATGAATCCATTCCAGAGGTACATTCTCTTTTTCTTGTAATCATGGAAGTGCAGGCATGAAAAGTAGCCATGAAGTGTTACAACATGCTGTTTGATAGCTTGAGCTCTCTGGTTGATTCCAAAATAGAGGTAAAACCATTGTGCAACTGTGACCATATCTGACATGTGTGGAAATCCAAAGTTTCACCAAAAATACTGAACCATTCCTGGCTCCTTGACAGATTTAAGCTAAATTTGGAAGCCCAAAATGTACATTGTATACATTGATGCATGTGACGATAAAATTATACAAATAATGGGTTGTATACAATGTTAGTCTCACTTAAGTCCCATTAATTACAATGGGTCTCCTTTAAGCAGGACTAACATGCAACCCAATGTTAATGTCACCATGGCTTTACATAATTTTGAGATTTTTTTGCCTTCTAGGCAAAGTGTACAGGCAGAAGGGATGCTGCAAAAAGGGTAAGCTGCAACAGCAACGTTGTTACACAAAGGAATACAAGAGCTGCTTGCTCTCTTGAGAGAGGAGTCTATATAATGACTTCAGAGATGAGGTGGCAAAACCAGATGGGCCATTAAATATAACTGATATTACAGTTGCAATAATACCTGTAATTCAACATTGCTGTTCTACTGATTTTCACTATATAGCAGCTCTCTACATTCTCATCGTAATGGTGCATCAGTTAAGTCTCAGGGAGCCATTTTGCACAGATGCGCCCATGGTTTTCAGGGGTTGGTAGTGCCTTGAGAATAGCTCCTTAGCTAGCGTTTTTAGAAAGCTAAAATTTATTTGGGTAAAATTAGGAGAATAAGAAGGTGGGGGTTTGTAGATTTCATTAACCCCCCCCACACACACACTTTTCACTCAGTAATTCAAGACTGGGACTGGCAGAAGAAAAGAGGGGATTTCTGCTAGAGCAACTGTAATGATAGTGATATAAGGCAGGAACCAAAATTTTACTGAGGGAAGCAGTTCTTGGAAACACTCAGGAAAGTAAACAATACCAACATCAAGTTAGAGCAGCCATTTTGTTATTATGAAAAAGTTTCATGAAGTTAAGATCCCTTCTTTCATACCCCAATGTCCAGGTGCATAATGTTTATAATGTTTACAGCTAGATCAAACAGATGCAAAAGAGGGCAGATCTGCATAACGTATTATTTGTGTAGAAGTGGGAGTCTGAATAGATGCAATTTTTTAATATCAAACTGAATCTGCCAAAATGCCTGCTTTTATACAAGAATTAAATTAAGGGCATGTACATCGTATCCTCCTTTGCATCCAGTCACCTTATTTACAGTAGCAAATAAATATTCTGGCGACTTGGTACTGCCTTGGTACTTCTGCAGTCTGCAGCAATTAACCAGGAGGCAGAATTTGTTAAAATCTCCAATCTTAAAAGGTACTTGAAGAAAAAAGGAAGACATATGGTTGTAAAATGAGGCTTTCTTCATCACCAGTTAACTCCCACTGAAAACAATGGTGGCATTTCTGTTTTCCTGAATTGGATTCTCTGGAAATTACTTTTAGAGTTATAGTTTTGTGTCATTGAAATGTTTGGTATCCCTGTGGATTTTATTGTAGTAAGTTTCACATTTAATTTTCCCAATAATGCATTTTATTGCAAATTCAATAAGTACTATTCTAAAATGGCATTTCTACCTGTAAACAGGCACAGGGATATAATGTATTAATGGAGACATATTAGCAGTACCAACCTCTACCGGGATTTATCAAGTGTACACTTAGCTTCCTGAGATTACTAGAAATGTGCTATGAGGGGCCGAAAATCCTCCATGCTGTGCTGAAGTATTATGTTGTTCCCTAACAAAACAGTGATGCTGAAAGGTTTGGAATGCAGCAGAAGTCTTTTGATGCAAACGGCTATAAGCTTTATTAAGAAGTGTAAGCACAAAAACAGGCTTGTACGTGAGAGTTAGAGCTTCAGTTGATATGAACACATTTTTCTAAATTCACGGTGCAGCTAGTGAGCTGAGTCTGTACCCTCTTCCTTGGATGCCAGCAGAAGATACTTTCAGTGGGGACAGAAGAAGCACTGTAAATAACTTCAAAAACAGTATATGCAAAGGCATTTCTGTCAACAGAACCAGTTTTTGCGGGATATATGATTTGACAGTGATTCAGTTTTCCTCAAACTATAGAAGGTTAAAATACAAAGTTGGTGCAATAGCATGGCATCATGATGATGTCACACTACATAATGTCAGAGCACTATGATCTCATTCAAAGAAAACAGTGTCACAATGAATTACTATACCTTATAGTAGTTGCACCCTCAAATGTGTCTTTCGTATTTCACAGGATCATAAGGAATTGTGTTGTGTTTGGATAAAATAACAGGGGACCCAACCTTACCTGTCTTAAAATATGAACCACACCTGCTGCACAGGGCTGGCCTTAAGGGTGGGTGAGCTGGGTGGTATCTTGGGGCGCCGAGCTGAGCTCAGTGACTGTGTGATTTGAATGTACTGTCTGCAGTGAGCCAGGGTGGCAAAAAGCAAGTGTCCGAAACCTTTCTTTCAAGGTTGTACAGGTTGCGGGGGCACTAAGTACAAAAATGACATTCTATGTTTCTTTTTCAGTTTCCACTTTGATGTCATTTGTGCTAGGTAAAAATCAGTGGAACACAGCTCTGCTTTGAGAAAACGGTATCGAGCACTTAGCACTTCAAATACTGTAAACTATAAGCACTATAAATAATAATAAACTAAAGCCAGAAGCTGTAAGAGGTCAGCTGGATACCTTTTTAAAATTTCTAACTTTTCTTTGTTATTTTTAAAGGTAAAAATAATGGATATTATAAAATAAAGAATGCTTATCAAAAGATAGAAACTGCTACAAAACAAAAAAATATAAGTAAAGCCTGTGATAGTGCTGCTGTGTTGCATAGCACACTGCCACTGCTCAGAATGTGTCTTTTCGAACTTTTGCTTGTACAAACTGTAGCACAGTGGCTGAGAGATCAAGGTTTTGAGCAATGTCATTCTTGATGGACATCACACCTGCACCTGGCCATATAAATCCCTTTTGTAGCCCGGCAAAACTGACTGGGAAGTGGAGCACCCCACCCAGGCACTTCTCGCCCAGGGCAGGGCGCTACTTATCCTAGGGCCAGCTTTGCTGCTGCATGGCATGATGGAATGTATTCTCTGCTGTCCTTCCATTCATGGAAAACTCTTTGATGCAGCAGAGGCTTTCATGAACAGAAGGGGAAAGGAAGCAAGTTTCACAATTCCCCCCTTTTTCCTGCAGCTCCTCCACACCATCTTCCATGCTGGGCCAGAGACTTCCCCCTTCAAATCTCAGAGTCACAGGAGGCTGCAGGGGAAAGGAGGAATCGGCAAAAAAAAATTGCTTCCCCGCTTTCCATTCATGAAAGCCACTTCTGGCTCACAGACCTTTCTGTGAATGGAAGGACAGCATTTGATACAATCCTATATGTGTATCATGCCTTTACCACACACTTTTTAAAAAATCATAATAAAAATGGCAATAAATAACTTTTTTTGAACATTTAAAGGCTCATTCTGTAACTTTTATTGGCTCTAGTAAGAATTATGATCATATGTATGCTGACAAATCTGTACATGTGTAGCCAGTTTCTTGTGTTACTGAACAACATAGATTTATACTCCTCTGCACCCCAATCCTCTGAATGGCTGAGAACTCTAGGGGTGTAAGCATTTTTACCCAGGATTTTGTTCCACAGAATCAGGTCACAGGAGGCTTATGGTGTTTCTTTGAAATAAAGTTTTTTTACACACATATACAAGTTCAACTTGAGATGGTCTTTCACAGCATTAACATTCCAACAGATTCCTGTTCCCCATCAGATCTCTATAATGCCATAAAATTTCTTGTAGAGCGCAAAGTCAGCTCCCTCCTTTGCATTTTGGACCCAGTTCCAGCACTAATTTCCTGCTACACACATAGAACTGACTCCTCTCTCCCCTATTTTGGTGCTGGGAGAAGAAGGGTGAATCACCTCTGCCCATCAACAATGTCTTCTTAGGCTATTCTAGCTTCCATTGAAACACATCACCAAAATGCTACTGGCTGTCAAAAGCCTTTTGTCAAGTCTTAAGAGGTACTGCCTCAGGGCACCCACACACTCTACTTACAGACATCTTAGAGTCAAGAATTACAGAGTTGGAAGGGATCCTTGACCAACCACCATACCCTAACAGCACTGAAATGAAATGATGCAGCATGTGTTGAAGATACATTCATCAGGACTTGATAAAAAGACTGACAAGCCCTTTTCTTCCCTTCTTCTAATAGCAGTTGTTCTTCTCACTGACTGTTGTGCTGAGAAAACTAATTCCCTCCATACTGTATTGCATTTTCATGTTAATTCAATATCATTTCTACTCAGTGATCTCTCTGAGGCTAAGAAAGATTTAGTTGTTTCAACTTGAATTTTGTCAAGTACTAAGCAATTTAATTTTCCCAAGAAAGGAAGAATTTGAACTAAATCAACTGCTACACCATAGAGGGGTGATTCTGTAATATCACTCAGAGTTCAGTATAGCTTTCCCCTCTGTTATTCCAATTATACCGGACCATGTACACTCATCTCAGAGTTTCTTTTCTTTCTTTTTTTACACTTTCTGAATTTTTAAGGGGATAAATGCAATACATATTTTTGCTTATGAGGTATTTTTCTGCTTTGTTTTAAAAATCACACCTTCTCTTGCTACTTTGATTTTCTCTATTGGTGGGTCACAATCCTGACCTAAGGCCAATTGCCTCTGCCACCATTTTTTTTTTTTTAAGCAATAGAATCCAAAGTACAAAATGTTTCTTAACCAGGCAGCTTTCTCTATTTGGTCTCTTGAGGTTCTAGGAAAATGGTTGAACTAGGTTAAATCCTGAAGTGCTTCCCTATTCTTTCTTCCTTCTGACCCAGTCATCTCATTCTTCTGATAAAGCTCTCTCCATTTCTTGCTCCAGCAAAACTTTACTTGCACAAACCCAGCTTACCATCTTTTCTCCCTGCATATCAGACCCCAGGGCTGTCTTCACGAGCAATTTAGTGTGAAGTTAGAGCAGTCTGAGTTCCTTTGCAACAGATGACATCATCACCAATCCGCTGCCAACCAACCACTTCCCTCTTGAAAAGCCACATTTTCTGAAACTCCTTTTGCTCTGACTTTTTTTTTTACTGAAAGCGCTCCCTGGAGGTTTTACCACAGTGTGCCATGCCCCCCCCTGCATTAAATCCTGGACGTGCATCTATGACCTGGCATTGATGTGGTTAAGGGAGTGGGACACCCCATTCCTTCTTGTTTACCCAATGGAAATAGTTTTTCCCATTGAGAAGATCCCTAGGAGCGCAGTAGTGACCCCTTACATTACCGCAGTAGTGGGGACACTCATTTACCTTAGGTAGCCTGCTTTTAATCTTTAACATATCCCCCCCCTTTGTGCATGTTTACTTGGAAATAAGAAATAAATCTTGCCCCTTGCAGTGAAAGGGTTAAAGGTTAACTTTAGTAACTTGCTCTAAAGTGCTCTTTTGCTTCTCCTCTGCTCTCTTAAATCACTATTGCGATGTTGTGCTTATTGGATGTTCTGTAGTTTCTCTGCTATAGAGCCATTTCTCTGTTGTTATGTAAAGTCCCTTTTCCACTTTATTGTAGTAATGATCTTTTGGGTTTATGGGAGCTTCTCATTGCAAGCAGGGAGAAAGAGAAAGGGGAAAGTGGGGGTTGAAAGCAATAACTCCACCACAGATTGCTGGAATGGGGCTGGGCTGCTCTCAGGAGGCCGTAAGGGTGGGCGGACACCTTACCTCTGGGCCCGGGGGGGCATCCGCAGGGGAGGGAGGCAATCTGTCCCTCCCCCCAGAGTCTGTCTAGGCCGGCTCTGCTCCGGGACGATCCTAAATGCAGCCGTAAATATTTTTTATATTTAAAAAAATATTTGCATAGCCTATCGCATGAAGAAAAAGGAGACTGCATTTAGGCTAACCCATGGCTGCATTTAGGCTAACCCACCAGCTTTACAGCTGCAAATGGCGCCCAATATGCCATTTGCATCTGGATACTTAACATAGTGATACGGAATACCAATGGCAGCTGGCCGTATTGCCAGCATTGCGGAGCCGGTGGCTGGCTCCGCAGGATCGCCACAGGGAGGGAGCTGACCTGGATGGATTCTGAGGGGAGCCAGAGGTGAGTGCTCCATTCCACCACGGGTCCCAATGAGGCCGGATTCTTGGAATCCAGCCTCATTGGGGTCCCTGGCGGAATTCTCGGACATCCCTACAGGGGGTTCTTCAGAAGCTGCACTTGAGAATCAGGGATTTTGATTTCTCAAGGCAAAAGTGCACACATGGGGAAAAATGGGGTGGGATCAATAACTCCGTGGCATATTGCTGTAATGGGAAAAATTGGGGTGGGGAAAGTTCTCCAGGGAGCCTTCAGATGCTGCACTTGAGAACTGGGGATTTTGGCTTCTTCAGGGAAATTGGCACACATGGGAACAATTAGTTGCTGTCCATTCATAATAATGTAGTAGCAGGGGGGAGCCTGGAGTGGGGTAGGAAATAAGCCTCTCTCATTGGTTGAGCAGCCCCTGGCAGTTTGAAGATGTTCAGTTCTACTCCCCTACACGCACTGTGTGACCCCTGAAAACCAGATTTTAAAGGTAGGGTACACGCGGCTTATCTTGCTTCGTGTGTCCCTGATGGACCAAAGCCAATTCCATGAAAATATGGGTAATACTCCAACACGCTTCTCATTCCTTTGTTGTGAAGAACCCCCCCCCCCAATAATTGGGGAGCATAAGTTCTTGGCTTGGTTACAGTTTGAAAACTTATTACTGCAAGTCCATCAGGGAAAGTTATAGTGGTCACTAGGGAAGAGAGGCTGAAGTTGCTTGATCGAACCATGGCAGTGCACTGGTTGAATAGCACTGTGAAAAAACTGTACGTCAGGGAAGGGGCTAAGTGATCTGCCTCTACAAAGATGTTACTCTAAAGAATGAATGCATTTCTAAAGCCCAGAACTGGAGATTCCTTGCTTTAGATTTTACATTATTTTGCTCCATATTAGAAACATAGTAACATTCATATCACACTTAGAAAGGGACCACATGGCCGTGTCCCTATCCACTAAGGTAGTGCAGCTTCCCTCACCTGCAATACCCACACATGAGGCATGGACATCTGCAGGGGAAAGCCTGTACACATAGGTATCCCCGGGAGCTGGAACCCTGATTGAGCAAGGTTCCAGCTCCCAGAGATGCCTATGTGTGTATAGGCTTTTCTCTGCAGATGTCCGCACCTAATGGGTGAACATCAGGGGAAGGGACAGTGCGACCTCATGGGCAGAGACAATGGTGCAGGTCTGCTGCCCCTTTCGATATGTGATATTCCTTCACATGTATAATTCATGAAGGTAAGTGTTTCACTGAGAGCTGAACTTGTACATCAGATTTGATTGCAGTGGCTTGGATACTACCTTGCTGCTCTGTTCACATAACAGTGGGGGGAATCCTCTCCCATTCCATTCTTCATTTGCACCCCCCTACACCATATTGCACACCATTTTCAAGGGTCCCCCCAGGAGCAGATGGGGGACAGGGACTGGAGAGGGAAATGAAGGCAGGAAAGCATAATTATGTGAACTTGAACTCTACTCTTTTCATGGAAGGAAATTAGGACTGAAACCAAGGTGTTGCATCTTTCCTCTGCCTCTCAAAAGTGGGTGCAGAGAATGCGTGAAATGCAGAATGTTGTTCTAACTGTACATCTCAGCTTTCATGTCAACATCTTGGTATTCAAGGATAAGATTGCATTGTGTTGTATTTTGTCATCCCCCCATTTCAAACTAGTTGTTTCTGTTGTTGCTGCTGCTGCTGCTGTTAATTATTGAATTTCTTTGGGTGCAATGCTATGGACTGCAGCCTTGCTGCTCAGAAACCCTGAACTCAGAGGCTTCTGAGATTCCAGTGTTCCACCGGGCTGAAGTCGGCAGGGCAGGAGGAGCAGCTGACACAGTCTTTGCCTCCCCGTCTTCCAATCTTTGAGTTTTTGCTAGACAGGCTTTTTAGCCCATCTATCAAGGGCGCTTTGGAGAGGGAGGGAAGAGGGCTGTAGGAGGCAAAGGATAAATCATATCCCACTGGAATGCTCCCTTTTCCCGCTCCTTGTGGTCAATTTTCTGGCCTCAAAGAGGCAGCTGGTGTGGTTTTCTCCATACTGGCGGCAAGGGGGCAAGGCTGGGTGGGTCAGATCTTTGACTTTCCCTTCTGAGGTTGGAGCACTGTCTCTAACCTCAGAGGGGGGAATCCGAGCTATCCTATGGTCCCTGGAATGCTCACCCAGGGAGTATAGGATTGCTATCTTAGTTGCCCTTCTCTTAAAAAAAAATACAGAAGGAAAGTTATAACAAAATTATGAAAGCATACAAAATATAACAAAATGGATGCTAAGCTAATAGTTGGACTTGAAACATAAAATTGTACCCTGTACATATCTACTGAATTTCATTTTGCTATGAAAATGGAAGTATTCAAGAGAATTATCAGCTTATTCTCAAACAAACAAATGCATGCCGTATGGGCTAGTTAAAGGAAAGGCTTCACTTTGTTTGGCCAACTAGACCTAACAGTGACACCTAAGAAGAGGGCCACTTAAATAAATTTGTGAGCTAATACAGTCTATGTATGAGCTGCTGGAGTCCAGATACAAACGAAGACGGCATCTTGTGAATAAAGACAGCGTTTTGAAACACTGCACACAAAACCTTGCTACCCTGATATTCTGTTGCATGTCCGAAGCACCAACATTTGCCTTTTTAGAAAAAGTTTCCTTTTAGCTTAGCTGGGATGTGTTTGCTGGTGCAATTTATCTACAAAACCACCATAGTGTCTGATGTAATGGTATTTAAGGATACATGCCTGGCTTGTATGTCTGCTCAGACTTCCATTTCTGTCAGAATGATCATGTGGAGTAAGAGGAAGATGGCTGCCCCTTTAGCTGTTGTACCTTTAACTCTGCCTGTCTCCACGCCAACGGTGACCCACTCTGTTGACTCCTGATGTGAGGCTAGGAGAAAAGCACTATTCTTGAATTATTTTTTATATATATTTGCAATAAAGAATAGCAAACATATCCCATTTTAAAGATTCTTCTTGTTGTCTTAACCATCATCTTTAAGTCTTTCAAGTCTCATTCTATGTATCATTTCCCTAAAGAGACCTAAAAGGTGTAGCACTGGAGCACCACAGGCCAATTTAGCAGTCCAGTAAAAAGGGGTCTGGTAGTATTATTTGCTCTGCTCACCTGTAAATAGTTACAATGATTACTCCCCACCCCCGCCCCATGACTGATCTTTCGCCCACTTTGTTGAGATTGTTTGGTATAAGAATGCACAATAAATCTAAAACACCTATTCTGCGTCATGGTGCTTTAGACCTGTTTGCTGCTTTTCTTTGCCAACACTCCATCTGTGACTGCAGTTTGCAGGATGGCTTGGTGGCTCTGCTATTAACTCTGATGCAGAAGCTACTCTTTAAATATTAATTCTAGTTTCTCCTCCGTGGCCTGCGGGGTGCCCTGAGAACTACAGTGCACAGGACATGATTTAGGTTTCTTATGAGCATGCAGCACTCTGGGCGGCTCTACCAAAGTCATTCAAAAAATTTCCAGTGACGCTCTTGGGGGGCAGGGGACACAAAAAGGAACAATTCTGCTTGCAATACCATACTTTTAACTCTTCTCTCTTTTTATAATATAGTTGGATACATGAGTAACATCTAATTCAAACATCTGTTCAGTGTGGTTGCCACTTCCTCATGGCTGGATTCCATGCTGTTCTAGTAACCTTTAAATATGTAGAAACTTTGTAACCTATCCATCCCAGGTGACTCCTATATTCAAATGTTACCACAGCCATGTGGAATCCCGCAATGGAAAAATGGCAGCCATGTTAAACAGATAATACTTGAATCAGACTGAAATTCTTTGCTCCGTTTAGAGATGCGACAGTGGCAGCCATGGCTAGCCAGCCATCTGGCAAGCAGGTAGGTGAGCAGTGTTCAGGAGGCACAATCTGCCACCCCTCCTCATATGCTGCCTGAGCCACATAGCTCACTGTGGCTCATAGAAGAGCTGGCCCTGAGCCTACTTGAGGTTTTCAGTAGTGTTCCAACTAGGGATGTCAGAGAATTTCGCCACGAATCTCGGGTGCCGAAATCGGTGGCGAAAAGGTCTGCCACCCCCCCCGGGATGGGACTTACCTTCAGCGAATCTACCTGGCGGCGACGGCTCCAGCGGCGGTTTGGTGGCGGCTGCGTCGGCTGCAGCGGCCGGTCTTCCGACCGGCTGCCACCGCCGCCATTTCCAAAAAAAGATTTACGTAGCCTATCACGGCTAGATTTTTAAAAAACACCGTGATAGGCTATGTAAATGTTTACGTAGCCTATCACGGCTGAGTGAACAAAACAAAACAAAACCGCACGTATGCAAATGGGCTGCCGCCCCCGCCATTGCAATCAAAGAAAAAAAAAAACTGTCCCCTGATAGGCTACATGACGATTCACGTAGCCTATCATGGCTAGATCTGCAAAGTCAGCCGTGATAGGCTACGTGAATCGTCACGTAGCCTATCACGGGTGACTTTAAAAAAAAAAAGCGCGTACGCGAATGGCGGCCCCCATAGGGAGCCGCCATTCCCATTCCTTATTTGGTCGCTGTAGTCTACGTCAATCTTTATGTAGAGTACGGCGAAAATAAGGGCAACGCTGTTTGCGTTGCCCTTATTTTCGCCGTAGTCTACGTAAACATTGACGTAGACTACAGCAACTAAATAAGGAACGCGAATGGCGGCTCCCTATGGGGGCCGCCATTCGCGTACGCGCTTTTTTTTTTTTTTTAAAGTCACCCGTGATAGGCTACGTGACGATTCACGTAGCCTATCACGGCTGACTTTGCAGATCTAGCCGTGATAGGCTACGTGAATCGTCACGTAGCCTATCAGGGGACGTTTTTTTTTTTTACTTTCGTGTTCGCGGCCGGGCGAGGCGGGAAGCCTCCTCCCCAGCCTGAATTTCGGCCGGGCGAGGCAGGAAGCCTCCCCCCCCGGCCTGAATTTCGGCCGGGCGAGGCGGGAAGCCTCCCCCCCTGGCCTGAACTTCGCGGGGGGAGCAGCGAAGCGCTCCCCCCCACCGCGAAAAAGCTGCGAGAAAAGGTAAGTGACTTTCGTTCACCCCTAGCGTACGCGCGTTTGTTTGTTTTTTCACTCAGCCATGATAGGCTACGTAAACATTTAAGTAGCCTATCACGGCTGACTGCAGGGATGCAAACGGCGGCGGCTATGGCCGCTGCCATTTGCAGACCTGGCCGGCCAGGATTCGCGGCGGGGGGGACGGGGCGCCTCCCCCCTGGCCAGAATTTCAGGGGGAGGGACAGAGTGCCTCCCCCCCACCGCGAATCAAATTTCGTAAAAGGTAAGGGACTTTCGTACATCTCTAGTTCCATCCCTTTCTCTCTTAACAGTTCCATCCTATGCCGTACAGCAAGCAATTTTTGAAACGACCTCACATTTGCAAAGTAGAAATCAAAGCCCCCTATTGAGTTAATCTCACAAGTCTCTAGGTCCATGAATGCATAGTTCTCTTGAAATTTTTAACGAATGGATTGCTACATAAAATATCAGATATTACAATTGTAGCTGCTGCCTAAATAAACAAAATTAAGTATGGAAGTTAGCACAATTCATACACCAAATTGTTTACTGTTCTCCACAGCTTCTAAAGGTTACAGAGAGCACCGAGTTGTAAATGCCACTTTGGGATTAGTGTGATTAGGCTCAGCTCCTACATGTCCTGTACTGTCTTGTTAATGTCCGTGCCAAATAATCATTAACATTTTGTTGTCACTTTGCTTTGAGGCTTTCAATGTATTATTATTATTTACATTTCTATACCACCCAATAGCCAGAGCTCTCTGGGCAGTTTACAAAGATTAAAAACATTAAAAATACAATATACAGATATTAAAAGCCATTTACATAAAAACACATGAACAGACAATATACACAAAAGAACATATATCTAAAACAACTTCAAACAAACAATCTCAGAAGCAAACAACCATAACCATAAGACATTCCAGGATCAGTTAAACCGTATCATATACTGCCAAATGGCTGGGATAAAAGTTTTTATCTGATGCCAAAAAGATAACAATGTTGCCACCAGGCGGGCCTCATCGGGGAGATCATTCCATAATTTGGGGGCCACCACCAATTTCCCTTCTGTAATAGTTATGTCAATCTTTCTGGCTTTTAATAAATTGTACTTCTTCTCTATTGTCATAAGCAGTTTTCCTTTATTGTTTTATAATTGCATGGAAGTAAATATATGAAAAAATGTGTTTCTTTTTTTAGCATTTTGTGAAGAAGGTTGCAGATACGGTGGGACATGTGTAGCCCCCAATAAGTGTGCCTGTCCTTCTGGATTCACAGGAAGTCATTGTGAGAAAGGTAACATTCCAGACTACTATCAGTGACTTATTTTGGCTTACGAATTGCTTTTATGCATTACTTATACTTTTACAATGCATGTGCGCATTATTTTTTTGCCATTCTGTAACTGAGTATTCCTATCAAGAAAATGGTTATACAGCAAAATTAGGAAGATTCTCCATGTTTGACATAACATAGTAATCAACCACGTTTTTCCAACGTGGATATTGTACTTCCATTGGTACAGACAAGTACGGTAGTCAGCCAGATCCTCCTTGTGTCCAATTCTGGCAGATAGAAATTTAATTGGGGGGTAGGTGGGAGGGGGAGTATCAGTGGCTAACTTTGTAAACTACAGCATATGCTGTTCAGAGCAAAAATATAGGCAGTTGGATGTGCAAACTCTTGTGTATCTTGGCCAGAAACCAAAATTAGATGTAGTTGCATATGCAACGTATTGCGTGAGTGTGGAGAATTGTGCGCAAAGGCTGAAAGGAGCGGCGATGAAATAGCTTGTCAAATTCTCTACAGCAAAGGAGCTTCTCCAGATGCTGCATGGCGGGTGGGATGCTTCATCATCACCATCAGGTTTATTTCTATGTTGCTTTTCCATACAAAATGATGCTCAGTGCAGCTTATTGTAGCAATTGGAACCACGATACATAGCAAAGATCAACTGCTGCAGTACCAATTTCATAATGACATCCATAATAGAACTGCATCATCAATAAAAGCAAGATTTTTCTCATAACATTTTAATTAGAATTAGATAACAAATTCATACAAAAACTGCATATTGAAGCAATTTAATACTATAATCACAAAAAATATCTTAAATAATAACTTAGTAATCCATTCCATAGATGCAATATAAACTATCAATAATCAGAACCTCGTTAATTAAACATAATAAACATTCATAACAAGCAATTTAACATCAATCCACCTCCCCTAAGCAGTGGCAAGAAAGGAAGGAAGGAAGGAAGGAAGGAAGGAAGGAAGGAAGGAAAGGTTAGTACCTTATTATGCCTACTCACACAGCCAATATACCAAAGCAGATGTATATACCCACTGATGGTCACAAAGAGCCATTAAAGGTTAAAAAAGCAAGTCAGAAAATTAGTTGAACCAAGAACATTCTAAATCTGGTCTGCCAAGCCGGAAGGGTGAAAAGGGGTCAATCCAAGCCATCAGGAACAGTAAGACCAAAAGCACCAGGCAATTTATTCCCCAAGACATTTCAAGCCAACCTGCCCTCCGACCACAGGCTTGTCAAGAGGCCCCCCCCCCAAAAAAAGAGGTGGGGGTAGGATAGGCTGTGGGTATTCTAACAACTTTCTGCCAACCTAGCAGTTCGAAAGCAAGAAATTGCAAGTAGATAAATAGGTACCGCTTCGGCAGGAAAGATAACAGTGTTCCGTGTACCTCGGTGTTCAGTTATGCCGGCCACATGACCACGGAAGCGTCTTCGGACAGCGCTGGCTCTTCGGCTTAGAAATGGAGATGAGCACCACACCCTAGAGTCGGACATGACTGGTTGGGGACACCTTTACCTTTATTCTAACAACTGGTTTCCTTTGGAGATGGTTTTCTGCCAGTGGCAGGCCCAAAGGGTGGTATTGCAAATGTCTTTCAGGGTAGAGTTTCCCATTAGGACCGTTGACACAGCCCAGCTCTGCTGCTATCCCTCTCACTCCTGTGCAGTAGAAAAGGAAACTTGGGGGGGGGGGTTGATGACAACTGTCTCCACCCAGTCCCAGCTGACCCATTTGCTGAGGAATTGCTGCTGGTTACTTGGGAGCTGTTGCAGCCTTGTTAGTTTTACTGCTGTTGTTTGCTGTTTATGTGCAGGATCCAGATAATATGCAATTCATGTGGAAAATCTGAATTATGGCATGTGCAACTGCAATATTGTTCCTATGAAATGGCAAAATGCATATGCTGCCCCTCCACTATATTGAAACATGTGTTTGTGAACTGCTCTGTCAGGATGGATGGATTTTTAAATGCATGCACAGACATGATTCAGAAAGGGAGGATATAATAGATACTTGGCACACTTCTGTGGATATTTCTGATCACAGGATGGAAATGTAGACATCTCTGTGCAACAGTTGCAGTATCTCTGCACAGAAAACACAGTATTTTTCTAAGAAGTAAATGCTTATCAGGAGTTATATCAATTGAAAAAGGCTATTACATTACGCAAGATTAGGACTGAGCCTTATAATTAAGATTGTTCAGTTCTTGTAGATTTACTTGTGGGGTAAATGTGTGGCAGGCACAGACAACCTTTGGGGGCCTGTGGGCACATTTGGAAATTTAAGAGACTGTCCTGGGCGCAACCATAAAATGCCTGCCCTGGGTGAGCATACCTAGTCACTCACAAAAAGACAAGTAACCTGGCCAGAGACATCCATGGGAAATTAAGACAGCAGCAGCTAAAGGCTCCCACTTTAGTTGGAAACAGTCCCAGCTGCCAGTAAAAACATATTAAAATAAAAATTGGGATGGGTAGGATGTCTTGCTGGACTCCAAGGAAATGTTTGGGGGACGTTGATGCCAGTGGGCATCATGTTGCCTACCCCTGCTCTGTGGCATCTCCCCAACTAATCGCTAGTGATAATCAGTTTTCATTATATGATCTTGCAGCACTTCTTTGGAACAATTCCAAGGGGCCAATAGGAGCTGGGCTTGGATAACTTTCTAAGAATGCTCCTTCATTGTGTTTTGTTGTTTCTGTTGCTATCTTTGGCTTGCGTGATTGAAGAATACAGGCTTAAATTATACACACTTTCATCTTCACTTTCAGTTGTTTTTATAGTGCATCTCAGGTGACATCTTTTGGGTTTGTATGAAGTTAAAACCAAATGCCTAATGCATGCTTTCCATGACCAATTGTGGTATAATTATCCAAAGAGAAAGAAATGGTGTTCACTAGTACTCTAAATGCATTGGGAATGGATGAATATCTGTAGAGGAGCAGTATGTTTTCAGTGACATCTGTTCGCTACACTGTGTTCAAAGATGTCCTTTGCACTGACACAGGACAATCCTTTATACATTATTTGTAGTAGCAGAAGACTTCCTATTGACTCAGCTTGTAATGACCTAAATCTGTGTTAGCATCTAGAAAAGTGTAAGATAAGCTTGTGGCAGTTAAACATTATCACCAAAAAGCAAGTGGCTTTATTTTCTAATACAAATGATCTGTAATTCATCAGTCACCCCAAGAGAAGTGATGATATGAGGCTCAATGGGAATTTAGTGGTTGTTGAATACTCAGGATTTATGTTGGCATGTGCAGGATGCAAAGTGAAGATGATATTGGAGATGTAAGTCAATTGTGCAAATGCATAATGCAGCATGCTGTTAAGAAGAATTTACCACTGATGGCGGCCTTTGCAATTTAAACCTGAATTAATGAAACATTACACTGCAGCTGTGGGCCTGCCTCTGAGCAGAGCAGCTGAGGCAAGCTTGCAAAATAATAAGAGAAGGGTACTATGAGATAATTATACCTACTTGCTTTTTATCTGAAACATCTAGTTCTCAACGATATTCCTGAAAGGGCTACTCATGGTGTTTCAAATAGACACAGCAGCTTTTCTAGGCCCTCATGCTGCTCCGCACCCGCACACACAAAAAGTAGCTCTTGACAGTCATAAAGCCATTAATGTTTTCAGGGCAATCTCTCCCCCCCCCCATTGCTTTTGAAGGGGTAAAAAGATCTCTTTTCCCTCATACCCCACCATCCAGTTTTTTAACCTGTTTGCACGCATTAATCTCCTAATTTGCTGTGGCTTCAGCACCATTTTGGGACTGCTTCTTTCTCCTTCATCATGATCTAATCACAGCCAATCAGGTATTAAGTAAAAATATGTTAAAATGTCATGGCTAATGAGAATTGGCTATATGTTGACACCAATGAAGGCAAACAATGCCATTCATTTTTCTCTCACTTGGACTGGGTTGGAGCAACTGGACTGACACTCCCAATTTTGCTGCACAGCATTGTTGCAGTTTCACACACATTCATTTAAAGGTGGCACTGTTTGAGGGGTTAAATTTTTTGAAAATCAATTCCTTTGAATGCTGTTCTGTGGGCTTCAGCATTAAAAATTGACAGTGAATCTGGCATTAAGTTACTTTTTGTTACCACACCTGCATTGGCCTTTTGTAAAATACACCATTTGAAGTCATGTTAGCTTCATGGCTCCTGAACAGACAGCATTTTGCTTAATATTATTTTCTATTATTTAATAATGAATTATTATTTATTATTTAATATTTGTCTATCATATATTGCTGATGTATTGCCTGTTATAGTGGTATATCTGTAGGGCTCTATGACTCTTATTCATTAATTTTAAAGAGTTCCATGTCTGTATAATTAGCAGTTCAATGCTTCAGCTTCACAAGGTTTTGTGATGCCCACACAGGAAACCCATTTCCTTCTTATAAAATCAGGATGTCTATATTATAGAACAAAGCAAAGTTGAATACACAGTGTATCAGAATGCTAAAAAAACTTTTAAAATATTTGAGGCAGAAAGAAAAAGGCCCTTCAGACTATAACATAAGCATTATCCTGGAACATACATTATATATATCTGAATTGTGCAGTGCATACAATGGTTAATCAAGACAAGTGTTGGATGAACATCAACATCAAGACCAATGTGATTATAGAGCTTACACAATGAAATAAATATAAATCTTTATTTGCACCTGTAGAGCTTAGGCCTGCTGTTCAAAGCCTGCTGAAATCACTAAAAGGTTGGATTCAACAAACCATTTGCGAGCGGAGATGGGTTAAAGAAGACGCAAACAAGAAGCTGCGTTGAGCCAGAGAGCTGAGTTTGGGAAGGGGGCTGAGTTTAAGGCAACTCAGCCTGCCCCTCCTTGCATGGTGGTGCGACTGGGGTGCACCAATCAGAGGCCTCTACGTCATGTCACCCCACCCGCCCGCAATGCCCCCCCCCTTTCAGCCAGACAAGCTGGTGCCGGGGTGAGGGCATTTGTCTCATCAACAAAGACATTTCAAATATTTGTTATTTTTCTGATGTAATATAAAATAATTTCAGATCATTCAGACCTGATTCTCAGCCTAGCCAGCTCATTTAGGGTTTGATCTAACTTATATGTAACAAATTTCCTTACCACCAGGAAGTAACCATCAAAGGTATTTTTGAGATTTTTTAAAATCATGATGCAGAATCTCTCCAGACCTTGATGTTCACTAGAACAGAGATCTCTGTAAGTACAGCTCATGTCTTCTTTTGAAAATGGAGTATCTAATTTAGTAACTTGAGCAGTCAAATATCTGGAGTTCTCTCCTATTTAAGAAGTGTAACATCTGAATTATTCCTTTCAGCATGAAATATCTATTAAATGGATCAGACCTCTCAGTGTATAACATAATGGATGGTTTTCATGGGAAAGAGTGAAATCCCCTTTCTTATTTGATGTTTCTGAACAGCCCTTCACTATACACCGCTAGCCTAGTCTTTGTGCACTTTGGGAATGATACTCATCCATCTTACGAATGAGAGATAAAATGGAGGCCCTGAACACTTGTGGTCATTAAAGATCCAATGGAACTTAGATCCAATTCCAGCTTTGGTAATTACTTTGTCTGCCTTCCCTCACAATTTCAGTATTCACTTTTCCTCTTAAACTGTTGTACACTGCTGCTGGCACAAAATGATAGAAACAATTTCACCCCAGAGGTAGCTGCATTTTAGTCACTGGTGAATGATTAGTTCTTATTCTGAATCCACTTACAATATTTAATGGGTAAGTAGTTCCACTGAATTCTGTGTAAAACATTGTCACACCAATACTTGATATATTTATTTGGAACAACATGCCATTGATCTCGGTGGAATATTTTTTTGCTATTAATATTTTTATGTTAAAAATGTAAGTAATATATGTTGTACTGTAATCATGAACATTTCTACACCATATTTCAATACATACTATAATTCAAGTGGCTTAAAGCATTACAACAACAATCGATAAGAGCAACAAAGAGACCTGTGGCACCGTAAAGACTAGCAAATTTATTGTGGCTTGAGTTTTTTGTTAATCTTAAGCTATCACAAGACTGTTTGTTGTTTTTGCTGCAACAGATTAATACAGTTAACCCTCTGGAAATAAATAATAAAAAACCCAACAATTTAAAACAGCCTAACATAATATAAACCCACTGGCAGCCATAGAGCAGCAAGCTAAAACCAGTTCCAAAGGCCACAGTTCCTGAAAATGCCTACTGAAATAATATCGTTTTCACTGCTTGTCTAAAAGGGTGTGGGGGCAGAAGAACCTTTCTTGAGAGGTCATTCCACATTCTGCCTAAAATGGTGGAAAACATCGCTTGTGTCTCATGCCCAACAGCTATATCTCTGATTGTGGTAGGAGTGGCGTGAAATATGGCGTCTGAAGTAAAGATGTGAAGTCAGGGGAAAAAAATGGCAAAATTCAGTGGAAAACCCCTCATGGGGAAGAGTGGTTTAATCCTTCTCTTCCTAGCTGTGATTTTACCAATAACCCCCTCCCCTCTGATGGGGCTTAGAAAAAAAATCCCCATTGAAGGATAAGGCTATCAATGGCTATTAGTTATGGTGGCTGTATATTACCTCCAGGATTGGAGGCAGTTTGTTTGAAAAGGGTAGGGGGAGGAAGAAAAAGGGAAGTGCAACAATCTCACACACATGGAATTCCAAATAAAAATCAATAAAATGAATCTAACTTGCCTAATACATTTTATTTACTTGAATGGAACATTGGGTTTCAGAACACATTCCTTGCAGAGCAGAAGAACACATTCCTTGCAGAGCAGATGGTTTGAGAGAGCGCATTTTTGGATGCCTGGTTGGATGGCTCAAAGAGACGTGAAGTCACTTGTTCATAGGAAATTGAAATTAATAAAAGCCAGTCTCTTGGCAGAAATGGATTGTTTTGACAAATAGTGAGAGAAGATCTATTTGTGATGTAAGTGGCCTAACTAGCAAATCAGAAAATTATTGCTTCCATCTCCTTAATGGCTCTGAACTTACATTATGAAAGATCCAGCCAATTTAGGCCAGAAGGGTTATTATGAAAAAGGGATTAATCTAAGGATGTATATTTGAGAACTAAAGAGGATATTTGTCTATTACTGAGTTCCAGAAAAGTGGTCTGATCACATACACTCTAGGGGTCATTTTCTATCTATTTGTAATATAGGAGCTTCTCCCTCTACTCTTTCTCCTTCCTTGCCTCTCACACATGGATCTCTCCCCCCCCCCACGCCCCACTCCATAATGCCAATAGGGATACCAATAAGGATCAGAAAAAACAGCTGTAAGGCTGGAAACCAAAATAAAAAAAGGAACAGCTGCACCAGTTGAATTCCGAAGTCATTTCAACACAGGTCTTTATGAAGGGAATTACAGACTCTTAGAGACTTTTCTGGAGGATTCCCTCTGCCTTACTTCTCCTTTGGAAGAAGACCCCTGTCAGAATGCTTTGGGAATTCAGTTGGTGCAACTGTTCCTTTTTTGATTATGGCTCCCCCCCCCCACACACACACTAATTTACTATAGCTCTAGTTTGCAATGACATCCAAATCAATTAAACTCTGGTTAGTGCTATCTAGAATTGCCTCCAAAACATAGTGTGTAAATGCAATTCAAACCATGTAAAAGTTTGTTGTAGGCACTTCCTGACAGATGTGTTCGTGTATAAAAAAAAAGCTTGAACAAGCTATTGCCATATATTTCAGTGTAAATGCTCACAACCTTTTTTGCTTGAAAACATGTTAAGTAAGCAAAACAAAGCAAAATCCAATCCCAAGAAGCCACCCCTGCACTAGAAGAAAGAACACTCCCACAGCATTATCTTGGATACACAAACTTTTTACCATGCTTTTAATTCTTTTAAAAACTTTCCTGCACTCTTCTATCTCTTACCTGGCAGATGTCACTTTTCTGAGAATTCTCTCCATCCTCAGCAATCTTGGATCTATCATCTTAGCTTCTAGTACCTGTTTTGACTGATGAAGATAAAAGCAGAAAACCAACTAAAGAATTTTAAGCTTATCTCTGTTTTGTCAGTCACTTTTTTATCTATAATTTATGTGACTGACCACATCCACTAATAATGCAGAAGTGATAATTTATTCTTTATATTGGTTAGGTTTTTATCCCATTTTATCTCATAGGCTCCAGGTGAGTTACATCATAAAGAAATATGCAATAGCTGCATTCAAAAATATGTCTGATCTTCTGGCTCCTTGCATGTGTGGCTGTTCACAGATTTGAAGGGGAAAAAATGGAGATGTCCTTGCTAGCTTTTGCAGTGTTTCTGAGAAAGTATTTCTAAGACTTGGTAGTCAGTTTGCAGCTATTACAACTTCTACTATTAGTCATACCTTTGTCACAACTTCTAGGATGAATTCTTCTTCATGTGACATACTATTTTTTTTAAATTTTAACATAACATGATGTAGCTAACAGCACAATATTATATGTGCGTATTCAGAAGTAAATCCCATTGTGTACAATAAGACTTTGTCTCTAGCTATGTTGTGGATTGCACACTTAGTTAAACTTAATTATGTTTCATCTCAGTTATCCTGTCAAGATGACTAGAAATGAAACTTTGATTATTCGTTACCACTTCAGTGAAGTTGATTTGAATTTTTCGTTATTTATTTATTTATTATTGCATTTATATCCTGCCTTTGTTCCTCTTGCAAGGAACCTAAGGCTGCTTACATTATCCTCCTCTCCATTTTATCCTCACAACAACAACCCTGTGAGGTAGGTTGGGCTGAGAGTGTGTGACTGGCCCAAAGTCACCCAGTGAGCTTCCATGGCCGAGTGGGGACTAGAACCCGGATCTCCCAGCTCCCAGTTCAACACTCTTGCCACTTATAGTTTATATTCTTTTCAGTTTGCTAGGTTTGTTAAATCTTTGGAGACATCATTTCTGTGAAGAATGTCATAAATCTCTCCCTGCTAATCTTTCTTTGGCTGAACTATTGCATAGGTGCTGTGCATGAAGTTAGGCTCAACCAACTCACATGGAAACCATCTTATGAACCATCTTTCTTGCGAGTGTTAAAATTGTTTCTAAATGAGATTTGAAAGAGAAGCATCATGTGAAATTGTTTAAATTTACTAGTCTACTTGGCCTGATATGCACAATATATTGACCCATGTTTTTCACATAAATGCTCTTTTAGGGTATTTTTTTTCCTGAACATGCAAGAGCTTAGTGTGTAGCAGCTGAGTGACAGAGGGTACAATCCTATGGGGTTAGTCAGCCGCCTCTGAACTCGGGGGCAGACGACTATTCAGTGCAGGGCGAGCAGGGCATGGAGGGGATCCTCTCCTCCATGCTCTGGCCGCCCTGCATTTGCAGCTAGACAGCTGATTTCAGCTGTCTAACCAGGGCATGTTGGGGGGGGGAGGCTGGACGGTGCATAAGAAGCGTCGTAACAGCATTTCTGTGGCCCCTTCCTGTCCCTTCTCCCAGGAACGCCCCCTTTTCAGCCACTCCATGCTGCTCTTACAAGCACAGAACTAGGGATGAACCGCACTGCCTATGAGGTGGCAGGGGAGGGGCAGGGAGTTGGGTTCTTGGGAACAGGGCTCGGAGCTCGGTTCCCAGAAGCCAAAAAATCCTTTGGCCATCTAGACAGTGTCTAGCTGCCATAGGAATGCACCCTAAAAGAATGGTTTCTTCTGCTTACCTTTTATCATAGAGAGCTAATATGCTCCTAGAGAAGGTACTTTAGTACAGAGTCACCATTGCATTACTGGCTCTTTTATTCTACAGTTGTGTGTTTTAAGCTAAAATCACAACTGCCAGAATTTCTAGTATGATTTATTGTATCACTGGCTTTTGTCAATCACCCCCTTGTGTTCAGACATATCCTTAAAATCATAGCCCTATCCAGGCGTTCAGTTTTAAATCCTGTAGAGGGAGCTCGGTACACATGTTCTGGCCCCTCTGAACACATGTTCAGAGACAGTGAATGGCAGCAATAACTACATATATTACTATGTGTGTGTGTGTGTGTGTGTGTATATATATATATATATATGGGATTTGGCTTAGGGAAAAGAGTAAAGCATCATTGACAGTCAAACATCTGAATTATGAGGGAACAGGCAGGTGGAGTATTTCAGGTGCTGACTGTATGGATGTATGCGAAAGAGGGCCTTCTCGGTGGCCACTCCCTGGCTGTGGAAGGAACACCCTCTCCGCTGTCTGTCTGCCAGCAGGCAAAGACTGCTTTATTCAAGCAGTCTTTGGTGTGTACGTGGGTCTGTTGAGCTAGATTATTGTTTTTATTGTTGTGTTTTTAATTGTGTTTGAATGTATTTGTTTATTGCTTTTATCAGTGATTATAGTGCTGCCTTGAGTGCCATTTTTGGTAGAAACGTGGGGTACAAATCAAGTCAGTCAGTCAATCAGTATAGGCTGAAGTGTGTTACAAATAGCCATCACTTTTATTGGGTACAGCTCATAGAGTTTGGTGTGGCATAGACAAGGATCGTCACAGGGCAGTCTATCATACTGGGATAATGTTGATTAGTATGGCAGGAATCTCAGGCCCAACACAGCACAAACCAATACTGTGGGCCCATTCTGTAACTTGGGAGTGTGGTAGGTGTGCCAGCCCCCAATCTGGTATGGGCCTTGGAAGTAACACCCCAAGATCCTTTATGGGGAGTGGGGAGCTCACCCCCTGCTTACTCTTGCTATGAATTTGGCCCAGTGCCTCTGCATCTGCAATGAGATGTTGTGACAGAAATGTGGAACAATGTGAATAACTGTAAACCAAGATATATTGCTATCAGGAAAGCAAAAATGCCACATTACCAAGACCAATTGCGAATACAGGTAAAACTTGTTCCCAGCCCCTATCAACCTATGACTAACTTCTGTCCACAGTTTGGCAATGAGCACTAAAACTAGCAAGGTGGGAAAGACTGCAATGCCAAAGCTACAGCCTAGGCCTTCTACTTATGGTTTAGGAGAGGACCAAAGAGAAAAGTTCCCTTTCTGGTGTGCTCCAAATCCACACTCCCAGGAATCATCTGGCAGGACCAGCCAGAGCACACACAGCTGGGCAGCAACCATGACAGGAAGCCAGTGACGGCACACAGAGAAGGACTGTCTTGTCCCTCCTGCCCCATGCAACAGGCACAAAGAGGGCCCTCTGGTAAGTGGGGACCTAGGGCTTTGCCTTGAGTGTGCTACCTATTTTTTTCCTATACTGTAACCAGTCTGGGGATGGGGAAGACTAGAAGTCTGAGTAGGAAAACAAAACATAAATAAAAATTAAAAGTGGGTCCTGTGTTAAGGAATTTAGCATTATCGTGGATCTGATAATGCTAAAAAAAAAACCCGTGATCTAATATATCTTTCTTTCTGTCTTTTCAAAAATGAATGGTTAAGCAGTGTTTATTCAGCAGAGGCAGTATGCTATTACTTAAAATTAACCTCCCTTACTAGAAATGTGGACATCTGGTGCCAATTATATTTCTTTAGTTAAAAAAAATTACTGAATGAATGATTTATTCGTAATTTCCAAACTCAGAGTTCCATGATAAATATACATGACTGTTTTATTGATGTTTTTACAAACAGGATTGAGAGGTGAGCTATGCTATGCGACAAATTATATAACACCTGCTGACAGCTGCCACCATATTAGTCATACACTTTCATCTTGGTTTATCTCTTTCTTTGGACTGAGTCATTCTTAGGCGAAAATTCTAAGCATAGTTACTAGGAAGTAAATCCCTTTGAACGTCTAAGTAAACACAGTTAGGAGGATTGAACTATTTGAATCACAGTAACATTTTATTATGCTTGTTTCTGTTGGTTTTCTTGAATTTCTTTTCATTCATTCATTCCTTTTTGTATACAAATTAATGTCAAGATTAAAGAATGTATCACTTAAGGCAGCCTTTCACAGCCTGGTATCCTCTAGATGTTTTGGACTACAATGTCCATCAGCCCCTACCAGCATAGTCAGGGATGGTGGGAGTTGTAGTCTAAAACATCTGGGAGGCATTATTAGGTTGGGGAAACCTGGCTTAAGGTCAGTCTTAACAAACCTCTCTAGATGGCTGACCAGTTACTCAGAGAGCTGATTCCAAACAAGAAAAATCTTATTTGGAAAAATATAAGTGTGTGTATTGGGGAGATGGAAGGACATCAAAATGCAGAATCAGCTTGGATTTTGCATTCCAACATGTCATTCATGTTTACTGTTTCAGGAATAGTTTTCAGAGGAGAGTACATGTTGTGTTAGATCTGTATTTGCTTGTCATTTCCTAGATGGAAAAAGGTTTTATTATTTTTGCTTCAGACTTTTCTAGCCACTGAAAGTAAACTAAACATATTAATAATACTAGAGTTTATAGCAAAAAAAGTGGACAATAATACTTTGCCTGAGTCATTTATGGTTTTGTGTGATAATAATGGCTTATCCAGTGCAACAGGAAGGGAGGTAGTGGTGTTGAGACCAGATTTAGGCTGCAGTCCTCTACTCACTTACCTGGGAATATGCCCTATTGAACTGAATGGGACATTAATGTCTGTGTAGACATGCATAGGATTGCAGCATGAATGTGTCAATGTGTAGCTATTTAACAAGCCAGCAGCTATGTACTTTAAATCTGACAACTTTTTACTGTAGCTTGAAAGTAAAATGTCGCAGTAATTCTCTTGTATTGATCCTCAGTGTCATTGTTTGATTGGGTCTTTCTCCACATGTGTGAATGTTTTTCTTCTTTTTGTTTGTGTGTGTGTTATAGTGTATTCATGTTGCCTCAAATTCCCTTTATCATTTCCTGTGGATTGTTCTAGAAATTTTAATCTCTATAACTAACCATAAGCAGCTTAAGAGTCTTTATTGGCACTTCTGTGAACAGGCAGAGAGAAAAGAAGAAGGTGACTTTTAAGTCAGTAAGATCTAAACGGGAGACCAAACTGAAAGGTTGTGATTGTTCAAGTTGCCTGGACTGTTCAGAAAATACCCAGTTCAGTTCTTGAGTTATTAGACATAACACCACTATATATTTGTGATTTGGTGCTTCATAAAATTCATTGAGATGTTGTGCAAACCCAGTCTCTGTGTGTGTCTGCATGTGTTTTAGGCAAGTAGCTCCTGAAGCTGTGTAACTAAAAGATACTAACAGCACAATGCCATGCATGTTTTCTCAGAAATAAATCGAACGATCTTCAGTGGGTCTTACCTCCTAGTAAGTGTTTATAGGATTGCAGCCTAAGACACTCTGAGGTGTGAGCTATCCATTGTTTTGGTCTTACATAGACATTGTGCTACTCTGGGTAACAACTGCATTTCTCCTGTAAGAGAATAAAGCTCAGAGTTCATCTCCTCAAAGGCTGTTTTGATCTCCAGCTGAAAACAAGATTATTGTCTGTTTCCTAGCCTCCCTGAGGTCAGCCACTGAGATTTTCCAATCTGTCTGGAGAGCATGTTATGGAGAACTGATGAAAGGAAAGGGACAGTTTGTGTCACTAAGCATTATGATTTTAAAAATCTGTATTAGAAATGAGTGCCATTAAACATAAAATATGTTTCTGCCCTGGTGTTTTATCTCTGCAGGTATTCAGCTTTGTACATAAGTTATTTTGTTCCAAAGCGTCCATCTGTATATAGGTTGAGATCCAGTGAGCTGCTTAGGCTCATGGAAGGAGCTTGCACTAGTTTAGTGGATTTACTTTTACTTCCCTGCCCCTTTGAACAACAGATACCAACCCATATGCTATATTATGTTCAAGTCCATATTAATTGCATCGGTGATGCTATCTAGCCATCTCATCCTCTGCCGTCTCCTTCTCCTTTTGCCTTCAGTCTTTCCCAGCATCAGGGTCTTTTCCAGAGAGTTTTCTCTTCGCATTAGGTGGCCAAAATATTTCAGCTTCAGCTTCAGTATCTGTCCTTCCAATGAGCATTCAGGGTTGATTTCCTTTAGGATGGACTGATTTGACCTCCTTGCAGTCCAGGGGACTCATAAGAGTCTTCTCCAGCACCACAGTTCGAAAGCATCGATTCTTCGGCGCTCAGCCTTCCTTATAGTCCAGCTCTCACAGCCATACATTACTACTGGGAAAACCATAGCTTTGATTAGACGGATCTTTGTCGGCAAGGTGATGTCTCTGCTTCTTACTATACTGTCTAGGTTTGCCATAGCTTTCCTCCCAAGGAGCAAGCGTCTTTTAATTTCATGGCTACAGTCACCGTCTGCCGTGATCTTGGAGCCCAAGAAAATAAAATCTGTCACTGCTTCCATTTCTTCCCCTTCTATATGCCAGGAAGTGATGGGGCCAGATGCCATGATCTTCGTTTTTTTAATGTTGAGTTTCAAACCAGCTTTTGCACTCTCTTCTTTCACCCTCAACAAGAGGCTCTTGAGATCCTCTTCGCTTTCTGCCATTAGGGTGGTATCGTCTGCGTATCTGAGGTTGTTGATAATTCTCCCGGCAATCTTAATTCCGACCTGTGATTCATCCAACCCGGCGTTTCTCATGATGTACTCTGCATATAAGTTAAATAAGCAGGGTGACAAGATGCAGCCTTGTCGTACTCCTTTCCCAATTTTGAACCAATCGGTTGTTCCATGTCCGGTTCTTACTGTTGCTTCTTGACCCTCGTACAGGTTTCTCAGGAGACAGGTAAGGTGGTCTGGTACTCCCATCTCTTTCAGAATTTGCCACAGTTTGTTGTGATCCACACAATCAAAGGCTTTAGCATAGTCAATGAAGCAGAAATAGACGTTTTTCTGGAATTCTCTTGCTTTCTCCATGATCCAGCGAATGTTGGCAATTTGATCTCTAGTTCCTCTGCCTCTTTGAAACCCAGCTTGTACTTCCGGTAGTTCTTGGTTCACATACTGCTGAAGCCTAGCTTGTAGGATTTTGAGCATAACCTTGCTGGCATGTGAAATGAGCGCAATTGTACGGTAGTTTGAACACTCTTTGGCATTGTCCTTCTTTGGAATTGGAATGTAAACTGACCTTTTCCAGTCTTGCGGCCATTGTTGAGTGTTCCAAATTTGTAGGGCTGCACGAAACCCACTTACCTGGTCTCGCAGCTTTTTGCGGTGGGGGGGAGGCGCTTCGCTGCTCTCCCCCCGAAGTTCAGGCCAGGGGGAGAGGCTTCCCGCCTCACCCGGCCAAAATTCAGGCCAGGGGGGAGGCGCCTCGCCTCGCCCGGCCGCAAAATTAAAAGTTAAAAAAAAAAAAAAGCCCCCGTGATAGGCTACGTGACGATTAACGTAGCCTATCACAGCTAGATTTGCAAAGTCAGCCATGATAGGCTACGTAAATCGTCACGTAGCCTATCACGGGTGACTTAAAAAAAAAAAAGCGCGTATGCAAATGGCGGCCCCCATTGGGAGCCGCCATTCGCGTTCCTTATTTGGTCGCTGTAGTCTACGTAAATCTTTACGTAGACTACGGCGAAAATAAGGGCAACGCAAATAGCGTTGCCCTTATTTTCGCCGTAGTCTACGTAATCTTTACGTAGACTACAGAGACCAAATAAGGAACGCGAATGGAGGCTCCCTATGGGGGCCGCCATTATCCGTACGCGCTTTTTTTTTTTTAAAGTCACCCGTTATAGGCTACGTGACGATTTACGTAGCCTATCACGGCTGACTTTGCAAATCTAGCCGTGATAGGCTACGTTAATCGTCACGTAGCCTATTACAGGGGTGTTGGGTTTTTTTTTAGTTTTATTGGAATGGCGGCGGCGGCAGCCAGTTGAAAGATAGGCTGCCGCCCCCGCCCCTGACGAAGACCCAACAAACCGCCGCCGGGACCCGCCGCCGGGAGGGACATTCGGGAAAGGTAAGTCCCGTCCCGGGGGGGGTGCTGGGGGCAGGGGGGTGCGGAGAATTTCTCCCCGAAACTTGTTCGGGGGGCCGAACATGTTGGCTCTCGGCCCCCCGAAGTTTCGGGGAGAAATTCTCCGCCAACCCTACAATTTGTTGGCATATTGACTGCAGCACTTTAACGGCATCATCTTTTAGGATTTTAAATAGCTCAGCTGGAATACTGTCATCTCCACTAGCTTTGTTGTTACTAATGCTTCCTAAGGCCCACTTGACCTCACTCTCTAGGATGTCCGGCTCAAGTTCAGTGACCGCACTATCATGGCTATCAGGGACATTCAGATCTTTCCTGTATAGTTCTTCTGTGTATTCTTTCCACCTCTTCTTAATCTCATCTGCTTCTGTTAGGTCCCTGCCTTCTTTGTCCTTTATCATGCCCATCTTTGCACAAAACGTTCCCTTGAGATCTCCAATTTTCTTGAAGAGATCTCTAGTCTTTCCCATTCTATTGTTTTCATCGATTTCTTTGCATTGTTCATTTAAGAAGGCCTTCTTGTCTCTCCTTGCTATTCTCTGGAACTCTGCATTCAGTTGGATATATCTTCCCCTTTCTCCCTTGCTTTTCGCTTCCCTTCTTTCCTCAGCTACTTGTAAAGCCTCCTCAGACAGCCACTTGGCTTTCTTGCATTTCTTTTTCTTTGGGATGGATTTCGTTGCTGCCTCCTGAACAATGTTACGGACCTCCGTCCATAGTTCCTCAGGCACTCTGTCTCTCAGGTCTAATCCCTGAAATCTATTCCTCACCTCCACTGTATATTCATAAGGGATATGATTTAGGTCATACCTGAATGGTTTAGTGGTTTTCCCTACGTTCTTCAATTTCAGCCGAAATTTTGCAACAAGAAGCTCATGATCTGAGCCACAGTCAGCTCCAGGTCTTGTTTTTACTGCCTGTATAGAGCTTCTCCATCTTTGACTGCAAAGGACATAATCAATCTGATTTCGATATTGACCATCTGGTGATGCCCATGTGTAGAGTCGCCTCTTGTGCTGTTGGAAAAGAGTGTTTGCTATGATCAGCATGTTCTCTTGGCAAAACTCTATTAGCCTTTGTCCTGCTTCATTTTGTACACCAAGGCCATGCTTGCCTGTTATCCCGGTGATTTCTTGACTTCCTACTTTAGCATTCCAATCCCCTATGATGAAGAGGACATCTTTTTTTGGTGTTAATTCTAGAAGGTGTTGTAGGTCTTCATAGAACCGATCAACCTCAGCTTCTTTGGCCTCAGTGGTTGGGGCATAGGCTTGAATTACTGTGATGTTGAATGGTTTGCCTTGGATTCGTACTGAGATCATTCTATCGTTTTTGAGATTGTAGCCCACTACTGCTTTTCCCACCCTTTTGTTGACTATATGTGCTACTCCATTTCTTCTCAGGGATTCTTGCCCACAGTAGTAGATATGATGGTCACCTGAATTAAATTCGCCCATGCTTGTCCATTTTAGTTCGCTGATTCCCAAGATGTCGATGTTCAATCTTGCCATCTCATGTTTGACCACCTCCAGCTTACCTTGATTCATTGATCTGACATTCCAGGTTCCTAAACAATATTGTTCTTTACAGCATCGGATTTTCTTTTCACCACCAGACACATCCACAGCTGAGTGTCCTTTCGGCTTTGGCCCAGCCGCTTCACTCTTTCTGGCGCTACTTGGAAATACCCTCTGCTCTTCCCCAGTAGTATATTGGACACCTTCCGACCTGAGGGGCTCATCTTCCGGCGTCATCTCTTTTAGCCTTGTGATACGTTCCATGGGGTTTTCTTGGCAAGAATACTGGAGTGGGTTGCCATTTCCTTCTCCAGTGGACCACATTTTGTCAGAACTCTCTGCCATGACCTGTCCGTCTTGGGTGGCCCTGCACGGCATAGTTTATGGCTTCACTGAGTTACGCAAGCCCCTTGGCCACAACAAGGCAGTGATCCATGAAGGGGTTCACTGATCATTAATATATAAAGACAATTAAATTGGCTATCATTAATATATAAAAACAATTAAAATAAGTAACATTATATAAGTAAAAAGATGAGCAGGTAAAAGCACTAACCAATTAGAATCATGCAAAGGCAACAGCAGAGAACAACTCAGCTCACCAGGCCAAAGGCTGTTTAAACAATTAGGTCTTTACATGTCAGTAGAAGACCAATGGAGAGGCAACGAAATGGATCACCCTTGGAAGACAGACTTCAAACGTGTTCCGGAGCCTGGCTGCGGCCACTGAAAAGGCCCTCTCCTGTGTCCCCACTAGGTGTACTTCATATGTCTGGGGGATACAGATAAAGGCTGTTCTCAAAGATGTTCAAATACAGGCAGGTTCACATTGGGAAAGGCACCCCTTTGGGTAACCTGGTCTTAAGGTGTTGTGGCTTTGAAGTCTTAACCAGAACTTTGAGCCTAGCAATGAATCAGTAGCCAGTGAAGGTGCTGTAACGAGTTTTCTCATCCTTCATTTGAAGCAAAGCACACTGTAACTAGGTGCTCAAGATGGAAGAGAGCAGCCACCTCCTGTCTCAGGCACCTAGCTTTGTTTCCAGAAGAGGAAAAGAAGACAACAGAAGTAGTAACTGGGAGAGTGAACAGGGATAGGCATGGCTAACATCCCAGTGTTCAGTTTGCTGTCAGGCTAGAGGCAGTTGTTGTTGTTCAGTCGTTCAGTCGTGTCCGACTCTTCGTGACCCCATGGACCATAGCACGCCAGGCCTTCCTGTCCTGCGCTCTCTCCCGGAGCGTGCTCAAGTTCATATTCATTGCATCCGTGATGCTATCTAGCCATCTCATCCTCTGCCGTCCCCTTCTCCTTTTGCCTTCAGTCTTTCCCAGCATCAGGGTCTTTTCCAGGGAGTTTTCTCTTCGCATTAGGTGGCCAAAATATTGGAGCTTCAGCTTCATTATCTGTCCTTCCAATGAGCACTCAGGGTTGATTTCCTTTAGGATGGACTGATTTGACCTCCTTGCAGTCCAGGGGACTCGTAAGAGTCTTCTCCAGCACCACAGTTCGAAAGCATCAATTCTTCGGCGCTCAGCCTTCCTTATAGTCCAGCTCTCACAGCCATACATTACTACTGGGAAAACCATAGCTTTGATTATACGGACCTTTGTCGGCAAGGTGATGTCTCTGCTTCTTACTATGCTGTCTAGGTTGGCCATAGCTTTCCTCCCAAGGAGCAAGCGTCTTTTAATTTCATGGCTACAGTCACCGTCTGCGGTGATCTTGGAGCCCAAGAAAGTAAAATCTGTCACTGCTTCCATTTCTTCCCCTTCTATATGCCAGGAAGTGATGGGGCCAGATGCCATGATCTTAGTTCAGACTAACATACAAAGACAGCTGACAGCGTTTCACAATGCTGTAAATTTCTGTTTTGTATGATGGCTATCTGCCATGGGCTCATAGAACTAGTTTCATAATTCCTTGGATTCTGGCCATGGGTTCCATGTTTACACATGGCTGAGGCATGCTGGGAGTTGTAGTCCTTTTCTCTGACTAAACCTGCATAGGATTGCACCCTTGGATGCCAAAAAGTAATATGCATCCTAAGTCCCGTTACAAAGATGTTAAACTGTGATGGATCCAAATGTGATGTGGGCTCATAAAGTTAAATCCAAACTTTGCCTTCCACAAATGGGAGGGTTCCACAGAACTCCAGAGAAGGCTTTTGATCCAGAGGAGGGATCCCACTGTTGGAATGGGGGAGGTGACTGTTGGTGATTTCCCCCTCCCCTGCAAACCCCAGCACCACCTCTCAGACAGTTTCAGGGATTCCCTGAACCCTCCAGAGCAGATTTGCTCAGAGCACAATGGGCTGTAGGAAGGAAGCAGAAATTTGGAAAGGTCATGTGAGTAGGAATGTGCGAACTCACCCCCATCTGGGTTGTCTGGACTCCTGCCCAGCCCCTGCCCCCGCTTGCCGGTCCCCAGACTTCACTCGAGCCCCTCCCACTCACGGCGAGGAGCGCACACTCACCCCAGTGGCCTTGGTGAGCTCTGCAGTCGCCATTTCTAAGATAAAATGGCAAATTGCAAAAATGTGCATGTTTTTGTATGCGTAAAAATGCACATTTTTGTGAATGCGTATATTCTCATGTGTGAAATATGCATTTTTGCGAAGGCACACAGTGTATGTACGAAAATGTGCATTTTGTAAAATACGCATTTTCGTGCATACGCAAGTATGTGCATTCACTAAATGTGCATTTTCACACATGCGAATATGCGCATTTGCTAAATGTGCATTTTCGCGTGTGTGCAAATGTGCGCATTTTTGCAATCGCCATTTTATTTCTCAGAAAATGGTGACCACCAAGCTCGACAAGGCTGCCTGGGTGAGTGCAAGTCATTCTCCGAGTGCAGGTGGCGGGAGGGCAGGGGCAGGGGGTCGGCGAGTGGGGCTCAGGGTGCGGGTAGATTGATTAAAGCATTTTTGTGTGCATTTTTCAAAAGCATCCATTTTTCATGTGCATGTTTCAAAGGAACGCATGCTGTTGAAAACAATTGTTTTGGTTCACAAATCACATTGCGAGCTCGGAAATGTACAGATGTTGAAGGTGTGAACTGTCAGGGTTGGAAGTGAGCCCAGAGAGCCCCAAAGCAGCTCTGATTCTGAGGAAGAGCTACAACCCGTGGGAGAGGAGTCTGCTTGTCTCTCAGAGCCGCAGCTGCAGGGAGACACCCCCGCTCACATTCCTGAGAGAGATAGTGACCCTGGCAGCGAAAGAGCGGGAGATCGGTTGTTGCTAGACACAAGGCGCCGGCGCAGAGAGAGGCGTGAGGTGGAGGGCGCCGAGAGGAGGTGCTCAGCCCGCTTGGCGCTATGGCAATGGCTGCGTCCAATGCCCCACAGGTAAGGGCAGGCACCTCCCCTCCTAGCCCATAAGTTTCAGAGTTTTCCCGCCCTCTTCAAATGGGGACCAACTGCGTACATGGAGCTTAGGTTACTTTGCTATGATACACTGTTCTATTCCTTGCTTGGTTGCTGGCAATTAGCATCTGAAAGAGTCATTAGGTTGTAAAGGAATAAAGCCTTGGAAAGTAGGGATGGCAGAGAATTCCGCCACGGATCTCGGTGAGGCCGAATGCTAGTGCATTCGGCCCCCTGAAATCTGTGGTGGAACGGCCTGCTGCCTCCCGTCCCCCCGCGGATCCCCCCTGGGACGAGACTTACCTGGGGCGGATCTTCCGGGCGGCGGCAGCTTCAGCGGCGGCGGTGGCTGGTCTTCTGACTGGCTGCTGCCGCCGTGATTTGCAGTCTTGTCGCTTTGTTTTTTTGGGTTTTTTACAAGACGTGATAGGCTACGTAAAGACTTACGTAGCCTATCACATCTGGCTTTAAAAAAAAAAAGTGTACGCAAATGGCGGCGGCTACGGCCACCGCCATTTGCGTTCCTTAATTTTGGCTGTCTTAGTCTACGTAAATATTTACGTAGACTAAGACGGCAAAAATAAGGGGAACGCAAATAGCGTAGCGGACGCTATTTGTGTTCCCCCTTATTTTCGCTGTCTTAGTCTACGTAAATATTTACGTAGACTAAGACAGCCAAATATATGGAACACAAATGACGGCGGCTGTAGCCGCCGCCATTTGCATACGCGCGTTTTTGTTTTTAAGCCAGACGTGATAGGCTACGTAAGTCTTTACATAGCCTATCACGGCTGACTACAGGGACGCAAACAGTGGCGGCTATGGCTGCCGCCATTTGCGTCCCTGCTAGCCAGCGGCCGGATGTCCGGCTGCTGGCGGAGCCGGCTGGCGGCTCCGCGGAATCCCCGCGGAGTGGAGCCGGTCGGCCAGGAATCCGGGGGGAGGGATGGAGCACTTCCCCCCCCAGCGGAACACGGCGGAGCCAGGTAAGGGGACTTTCGTGCATCCCTATTGGAAAGACTCCCTTTTGTCTGCGTCTTATTTTGGCTACTGGAGGGGACTTGAAGTGGCAGCTAGGGTGCTCCTGACACGAACTGGGTAAACCCTGATTAAAAATGAACTGAAGTGAATTTCTCATACATCCCTACCCTTTTAGCACTTCTCAGTGTTAAAAGTGGCCATTTTTACAGACTTGGCCACTGTTGAATTTGGGGATGCAGCAGGGGCCACACTGGTGTGTGTGTATGTGTGGCAGGGGTTGCATGCAGTCCACGGGTAACATCTTGTCATCCCTGTTTCACATAGAATCCCTTTATATATTCTCTGTAAGCTCTCCACCATTTCATCTGAGTGCTTACAGCACCATCCAAACCTCAGCAATGAAGGAGGGCTTACAGAGGTTTTTGGCTCAATTGGGCTTGCCAGTTGCTCAGACAAGTTCACAGATTGAAATGCTCTTTCTGTCCAGGTGTGGGAGCTTCCTTGACCTGTTGTGTGAGCTATACTGCAGGAAGCACACATCTCTCAAATGCATTAAATCAGCATTTGGGACTTTTGCTAGACACTTTCTGAGGAAAGCTTAGGGCCGATCTACATTGCGCCCACCATCGCAATGAAATTGGTGTCCTGTCGGGTTAAACGCTCCCGCATTAAAACGTGATTATTCACACTCACCCATTTTCCCCATTGCAGCGCTTCATTGAATGTGCAAGCTCGGTTCACACTCGAGCGCTGTGCTGTTTTCCTGCTGTTTTCCTGGGCACACTTGTCTGATCTTGGATGCTAAGTGGGATCGGCCCCAGTCAGTAGTTGGATGGGCGACCGCCTGGGAATCAGGCTTCCTGAACTGAGCAGGGGGTTGTTGTATCCCTTCAAGTGAGACTAAGTTTTACCCCCTCCTATCCCCAGCTCTGGATTTTTTTTAAAAAATTAAGGCATTATCCTCACAGAATCGGGGCTTCTCCCTGATTTTTTTTGTCTAATTCAGGCATTATCTTTGAAGCTTCGAAGTTGTGAAGCTTCACAACTTCGAATCTTCGAAGATCATGCCTCAATTAGACAAAAATACATCTTGGAGAAGCCCTGATTCTGCGAGGATAACGCCTTAATTTAAAAACAAAATCTGGAGCGGGGGATAGGAGGGGGTAAAACTTAATCTCATTTGAAGGGATACAACAACCCCCTGCTCAGTGCAGGAAGACTGATTCCCAGGCGGTCTCCCATCCAAGCACTGACTGGGACTGACCCCACTTAGCTTCCGAGATCAGACAAGCGCGCGCACATCCAGCCCTTTGCTCATTGCTGAGGAAACAGGGGCTGTTGAGGAAGTTATGCGATTGGTAGCTGGAAGAAGACATGGGGCCGTCGAGAGCTGTGATTGGACAGGAGGGAAATACAAACACCGCCGCATATGGACAGGTGGGGGAGGGGACTACGACTGGATATGGTAGTGAAGGTGGAAAATCAGAGCACATTAAGGGGAAATACCGGAATATTAGGGTATTGAAAGGGGGAGCATGAAAGTGGGAAATTCCAGTTCCAATTCGAGGCGGCCGGCTACTGCGTAGTGTGAAAGGCGGGTGGTGAAACCTCATTGGAAGCGAAAAAAGGCGGTAAGTGTAGATCCAGCCTCAGTATCGAGGAAATAGTAGCATTTGCTTCACTGATGTGAAGTTCTCTTGCATTAAACATGCAAATTTTGACACAATAATTGAAATTTGCAAAAATGCATCTCAGCTCTACTCTAATAAGTAAGGGCAAATTTTAGCTTTATGGATGCTTATGTATTCTCAAACGTTTTTCAAAGCACTAAATAAGTGGAGGTGAAAAGGTTGGAAAAGAAGTGTCTGAGTGGAATGGATTTTTATTTTGTTATCTAAATTTTGCCTATATAATTATGCATATAGATCTAACTGGCTGTAATTTAAAAATACAAGTGATGCCAAGTATATTACTATAGTAGCTGATCCTCATATAACAGCTGTACAACAATTGTGGTATCTAAATAAATTCTGATAAATGACTGACATAGCCTCAATGTAGGATAACACCAGTTTTGTAAAATGGCCTTAAAGATCAGCTCTACATCCTCCTTCCCTTACTTGTCCTTTAATTTAGAAGTGTTGCATTACGGCCATCTGTAGTTGCTATAATATTCAGAATTCCACTAAACATACCCTGCAAGCAAAAATTGTAGTCAAAGTGCCTTTTCCTTGAATCAGTGAGAGCAGAATTTGATCTTAATTCATGCAAATGCTTAGTTCTTTCACATAAACACATTTCTAGTAAAATGTATTGCAAGTGAAAGGCAGTGATTATCTTTCCTTGTGCTAGGGAGTACCTCAATAATTTATTCATGTTTATGGGGCATATGAGTTATTAGGAATCATGACTGCCTTTCATAGCTGATTTGACACAGTTTACAGGATAGGCTAATGGGTGTTAATAGTGGGAGAAAAGAACTATGTCCAATTTGCAAATGATTAAAAGATGACCATATGACAGTCAAGACCAAGACTATTTTTTTATTTTTATTGTTTAAAAAAACTTTTCTGTTTTCCTGGAAAATACCGATAAGATGTAATTCAGATTCTATTCATGTGAATTTTCATGGCATACCATGCATGTTTTCATGCATATCAGCTGCCTAATATTATATATTTGCTTAAAAAGCAGTGTCAATATTGTATGTTCTCACATGGCAGTAATTTAGAGTTCTGATCTCTATTGCTGTAGGCTCCTGAGTGAACACATGAGACACTTGAATGTAACCTTACTCCATCATTATATTAAAATAGCAGCATGGAAAATTTAACTATCTAGTGTTGATTTTGACTCGGACAAGGAGGCTGTAATCTTAGAACAGGGGTAAACAACCTGGTGCCCTCAAGATGTTTCAGACTACAACTCCCATAAGCCCCAGCAGTCATGGCCAATGGTAAGGAATTATGGGAGTTGTAGTTCAAAAATCTAGAAAGTATCAGATTGCCTATCCCTACCTTAGAGCAAGGGTTAGGTTAGAGTTAGAATAGTCACCTTACTAGATATTAGATGCCAGGCTGAGTCTGGCTTCCCCAAACTTTTAATATTAGCGGGCCAAAGTTGTTTTATTGGTATATCTGTTGCTTGGTATTATTTAATCTATTTTTAAGGATTGTTCTTATTGTTTTCATGTGGTGACTGTAAGCTGCCTTGAAGTCTATTTTTAATAGAAAGACATATGTTTTAAAAATGAATAAATACTGATTCTGATAGACATTATAAGATGCACTCCTATTTTCAAGGTAGAAAGCTTAACTCTTAGTACATCTACTTTGTAGACCTGCTGTTGATTTTCTCCATGATACATAGGATTAGAATCAGTAATGTCAGAGGTCCTCACCTCATGGCCTCTTCTTATTTCCTTATTAAATTATTGAGCTGTAACCTTATTGCACTGTACTTACAAGGTCAAAACCTCTGTCACTGAACTGGCAAAAAGGCATGCAGCCTTAGACTTGAGCCGTCAGTTTCCTAGCTGTGATTTTCTCCAGATATTCATTACTTAAGCATAATAGACTGTGATGTAATGAAGACTTTTGATAGAATACAAAAGTCGTGTAAGTAAGTATATTGATTTGCAGAATAAAGAATAAGGAAGATGACAATGGTGGTCAGTGACCTTAATATTATATAGTAACTGTGTCTGTAAATTGTCAAAGATTTGTTAAAATATGGTCCACTTTTCAGTCATAGTGTCTGGCCAGATGATGATTTATTGATCCTGACATTTCCCCTTTAATTAGCTCAGTCTCGTAGGGTAATTTCAATATTGGTCACTAGAAATGACATTTTTCTCCCAGTTGTGATCATGTATACATTCATGGACCCTTTTCCCTTCATTTTTTTTTTAATTTGGAGGTGATTATTTTTTAAGGTGTTTTTTTTAATGCTTGTAATCTTCAGCAACACAGGGCATATTTCCCCAAACATTAAAAAGAGTGAGGTCTTTCATAAGAAAACTTCATGGGATGGGAGATCTACCTGTTCTAGCACTGAAGTAAAAAGCTAGTGGTTCTATAGTCTGGAATGGCCTTTTTTTAAGGTTCTTCCTCATCTTTAAAAATATACATACACATATCTTCAAATAAATTATCTGAAAAGCAGTATCTTCTATACCTATGACAAAGTCCTGGATAGATGCCTCTCTGTTTCCCTGTCAACATTTTTTTCAGCATTGACACCACTGGAGATTGCATCTGGATAAATTAATATATCTATAAAATCTCATACCTACACTAGAAGTCTGAGATTATGTTTCATTCAAATGGATGAATTGTGCTTTTCTTGAAGGACATGCGTGTCACAGGTTATGCAACAAACAGCAGCATAGATTATTCGAGTCACTACCATGAGCATAAGCAGTGCCTGTAAATGGCCTTGTGCGTGAACCAAATTTCCGTTGAACAGTCCCAAAGGATGAAAGGCTATGCTCCTCAGGGCTGACCCAAGACATTTTGTTGCCTGAGGCAGAACAGCACCTGACCCGCCACCCCTGTGGCCCAAGTCACAGTGCCTAATACCAAAAGCCAGTCAAAGTTATTTTGGCATTTGAGGTCAGTCGATGAAAGTTTATTATGCTGTAATAAATTTGTGAGTCTTCAAGATGCCACAAGGCACTTTGTGGCTTTTGAACACAAAAGATGAGCTTCCCTGTTCACCTTTCTCTAGTAAGTGCAGACACCTGCTGTCAAGGAGGCCTATGCACCCACCGGAGCCTGGCTGCCTTGTGGATCATGCAACCCCCAGGGGAAGTCCAGAAAGATGCTTTTTAGAACCAAGGAGATCCAGACACACTCAAGCAAGTCAAGCCAAGCCACACTTCACACCCATATATTACTTTGCCCCTAGTCCAGACATTGCTGCTCACATCCCTTTTTGCTGAAATGCTGCTTCGGTCACCCTGTCCTAGATAAGGCTCCTGGGCCAGCTTGGAAGAAGCAACAGGTAAGGAAGGCCACCGGCACTCCATTGAACATGTTAGTGGGCAGTGCACCTGCCCTCCCCCTTCCCAGGAGCCTCACTGCCTACAATGGCAAAGGATAGTAATTGGCTGGACACCTCCCTCTGCATGATCAGGCACCAGCTTACAATGGTGTTGTTAAGCAATTTTGGATGCTTGATGTAATAGTCTAGTAGCCCCCTTTATATCGTAAATGCATTACTTCACTTCCAATGGCAGGTATACCTTTCCACCCTGCACAGCTACTACACTCCTGCTGGAGCAATAGTAATAATTTTTTTATGTTATTATTGCTGTTAATTTTTTAAAAAAAGATTTCACACATGAGCAGAGTTTTGCAACACTTATGCTGGCTAGGGAATTCTGGGCGCTGTAGCACTTTTTTTCTGTCTAAACATGCATAGGTTTGTGCCTTTAACTCATCATGTCACATGACTACAGGAATAAAATAGGATTTCCTTCTGCTGCCCTGATGTAACACATTTACTTAGGAGTAAGCAACATTTTGTTATAGAAAAGGATAATATATATTTCAATTAAAATTTTAAAAATAGGCATCTATGACCATGTAGGGAGTTTTCCCATGGAAAACCTGGCTGGTTCAGTGTTGTGATTATTTGATTGGGACAGAAATGCAGTTATGCATGACTGAAGCACTCTCTCTCTGTGTTTTGGGGCACTAATCATTACTCCACTTATTATAGTTTTAAATATGATTAAACATCCCACAGAATTCTGCTGTTCTGTTTCTGCAATGCCTTCCTCTGTATCTCCTTCTCCTGCCTTTTCTCCACCTTCCGTTCTTTTTCAGGGTGCAATCCTATGCACATGTACCTCAGAGTAAGTCCTATTGATCTCAATGGGACATACTTCTGAGTAGACACACTTAGGATTATGCTGCAACTCTGTTTTTAAGGTGACAGAAGACACACGTGCACGCATGCCGCCATGTTTATCAAAGGAACCACTTGCTGATCACTGCATCTTATTTGTTTGGAAAAAGAGGCTGGCATACCCTAAAATAAGCAGGGGCAGATAGTAATTGTTTTCAGCACTCCTGTGCTGTTGCAAGCCTGAAGCTGGATGCAGAAAGATGCTACTGGAGCTTCTTTACCCAGGCAGGGCCTTGGGGGCACTGCAATTGTTTTTTCTTCCCCATTCAGATTTCATTAGCCCTCTGGGAGAGGAAAGACCAAGTTCTCTTCAGCCTCTCCTTTTCTCTCCGAGATCCTACTGGAGTCCAGATTGGGTTTTTTTTTTTGGGGGGGGGGTAATAGCAACCTCAGGCAGAGGCAGCAGCTCCTCCTTGACTGTGGAAAGAAGACACACACTGCAAATGGCAGCACCTCTTTCTCTTTCTCTCATTCTCAAATCTCACACTAGGAACAGGGGCCGCAGGACTAGATGGAATGGGAGGGCAACAGCTCAGTAGGGAAAAGCTCCCAATCCCCCACTCCTCGCAGTCCCCTGTAAACAGACTGACTGGCACTGGGAGGGAACCTGGCCATGAGTGGCAGAAGTGGCCACAGGAGGAGCAGCCAGAGCCACAGCCCCACACACTGCTGGACAGTGGAAGTCAGCATTCGGGAGAGGAGGGAGGTGGCAGCCCCAATCTACAGCTTCTTGCCGGGCTTGCCACCTGATGGGGGAGCCTCCATTTGCCTAATGAATGGGCTCGCTGTGGTGCTCCTTATATGGCGAGATGCACAAAACTAGACCAATTATCAGACTGCTAGTCAGCATGTGATATTAGGTTAAATATAGCATATTGATTTGTCAAGTGGCCCTTTGCTAATTGTTCCTATGCACATGAGCAGCCAGGTATGCTTTATGAAGAAGGATAGAGGCTCTTGTCAACAATCCAAGTGGCATTTTGGCAGGTCCTTAGCTGTGCAATATATCTGTCTATCTGAACATTTAGATCAGGGATTTATACCTCCTGGTAAGAAGCCCTTATTTGGCAATTGAACTCATAGTGTGTTTGCTATCAAAGGTAAATAAAAAGAAAATGAATTGCCTGACCATTCATTAAACAAGAATGAATGTTTTGAGAAAAATAATGTTTTTTCATCCCCCATAGCCATTTGTCTTATCAAGATATGTCATTAATTTCTAGGCATTTCCTTTGAGAAATTTAAGCTTTTTTTGCTTTAGCAATTTTGTTACAGAACAAAACTCAGTCATTTTCTAGCTTTTTGTTTATTTTCCCTCTGTATTCTCACATTTTAATGCTTGCTTCAGAACCTCCAGTCTCTTTTCAATAAATAATAGCAGAGAATAATTTCGATTCTGCCATCAGATCTACAGAGTATTTAAAAAGAATCCACAGTTATTTTTTAATCTACAAGATGTTATGGACAGACTTCTAGAACTGTCTTATTCCTGTTTTTCCCCTTGGATGTTACTATCTCCATTCACTTCTTCCCATACAAATCAATATATTGAAGAGCATGATCCTAAACATGCTTGAACATTAGGGGTTGTCAATGATTGGAGGATGTTTCCCTGTTAATGTTTTGAATATGAAATTAAATATAATGTCAGGTTAAAGTTACATGAGTTTTCTGACATTATAGAACCCAGTTTTATTTTCAATGCCTAATTGTATAGTGAAAATAGGAATACTTCTTGTTAAGAGCATGTTGGTAACTGAACAAAGGAAGTAGAATATGGAAAACCCAATTTCCTATAATCAAGAAATGCTATAATTGGTTTGTAATCACCACATACTTTATGTGATCCTTCTCATTTATAGTATACAGAGTACCCATACCCCTTTGAATGTGTATATGTTGCTAACACAGATGTCAAGATTTTTCATAGCAGCTGCTGCAGTCTAATATGGGTAAAATAATGTTCTGCACTAGTTATCTGCTGCTTTACAATATCTTCGGTCTTTGCATGTTTTATGTTTGCTTGTCTTATTTATCAGTCTAGGCCCTAAGTAGATTCAAATTTTAGAGAGACAATGGCAGTAAATGATTACTTTAAAATATTTTTTCCCCAAATCTCAGGTTCACAAAATAATTCACCACTTTAGCTCAAAGCACACCTTACAGGTACTTGTATTCAGTATACACAAGATGTCTGGAACCAGATTTAATTAATTATTTAAATTGATTAAATTTATATCCTTTCTTTCAACAAAAATGGCACTCCAGGCAGCTAACAATAATAAACCAATTATTAAAACAACATAATTAAAACATACTGTAAAAACAAAATTACAACTACAATTAAAAACACAGTAAAAGAAATAAACAGCACCTCCTTCAGCAGCAGATCAGCTTACATGCTAAAGGTCTGCATGAATAAAATGTTTTTCCCTGGTGGCAGAACGATAACACAGAGGGAGCCAACCTAGCCTCCCTTGGCAGCCTGTTGGGCAGAAGGTTGGGTGGCACACCAACAGAACCCCTAGGCTGTCCCAAGCACTCACCTTCAGATAACACGCTCCCAACTGGAAGACTGTGGGTCTTGTGATTCTGTTCCCCTGACCAAGTCCTGATAGATACTTCAACTCCATTGCCCTGCTGTCCAGGTCTTGCCTTCCATAGCATGGAGAACTCAGGTGGGCAAAGCTGGGAGAGATTTACTCCCCCAATCTCACCCAACCAGGCCTCTGTGATACAAACCACGTTGGCACACTCATCCAGGATCAAGTCTTGGGTGGCTGCTGTTTTCACTGACGTGGCATTCAGCAGCAGTATCTTTAAGCCAGGGATACTGTCACCAAGGCCACCCAGACTCTCTGAAATGGGAGAAATAGGAGAAGGCCAAAGATGGATGATAAAATGCAGAATGAATGTTCCATTACAGGCAAGGAAGAAAGATCTGTCCCCTGCCATGATGTAGCACAGAGCCAATCCCTGTTTAGGCATCCCCCCACATGCAATTAACAATTGTGTGAGTGGGGAAAACCCTGCAGTCTTGTCCCCTGCCAGCCACACCACACATGCATTGGAGAAATGTCTGCAATTGGGAAGCTTGCCCAACTTGCATAGGCTCTCTCCATCTGATCATGCATGGTTCCAAATCATGGGGAGAGCTGATGTGCACTGAGTACTCCTCTCCACTGCAAACATTCTGCCAAGGTATGGATGGGGGCAGTGGGGCCCTCAGGGATGTCTGTTAATGGTGTGAGGGGGGATGTCTTAAGGGAGCTTCAGAATGCATGAAAAGCTGCCACGAGGACATCCCTTTAAATTGTGAACACTGGTGGTGGTTTTCAGTTAACCAGCAGTGGTACGAAGTTGCTTGCCTCATGTATTGATGGATTTTCTCTGTGCCACCATGAACCCAGAACCTGAAGATTATGAAATGTTCCTTTTCTTGCTGCCTAAGTTTTCCTTGCTTTTGAGGTATCAAGTGCTGCCTAGACCACATCTTGAAAGCTCTGTTGAATATTCCTTATTGTGTCACTCGTCATGATAGAAAAAGAGAAGTACAAGAAACAAGAAGAAAGGGTTATGTGCTCTTAGAATAAGGCCTGAAAGTCAGACTTACCTGATTTAAAGCATTGACCAAGTAATTACTTCATGTTGCATTTTTGACTCCTCAAAATTGTATGTGATACAAAGTTGGGAGGGATTGCAATCATCTTAAAAAATAGGTTGTAACTTAAACACTACTTCAATAAAATGGAAAGCTTGGCAAATAGCTTCTCCATAGCAGCACAAATTATGGAATTCCCTTCCAGGATGCTATTCCATTCATTTCCTACTTGGGGGTTTCCCACAGGCAGTTGGCTGGCCACTGTGTGAACAGAATGCTGGATGAGGTGGACCCTTGGTCTGATACAGCATGGCTCTTCTTATGTTCTTAAGGTCGCAGTCCTATTGGATCCACCTTTGATACTCGTAAGCCTCTGAACCCGGAGGCTTACAAGTATCCAAAGCAGAGCAGGAGGTGTGCCACATCTCCTGCTCTGCAATTTAGCTAGACTGGCATTTTTGGCTGTCTAGGTGAAGCGGGACGGAAGGTGGCTGGGGAGGGCTGGGTATATGGCATAAGCCATCCCATCCCTGTCCCCCCTCCTCTCATAGAGGCAGTCAACATGGTTCTCTCCCTCTGGCTGCGAGGGGGTGGAGGAGGGGTGGGGAGCTAAGTCTCCTGGGTCTGAAGTATCTGGCATCAGATTCATGAATCCAAAAAATCCAATGGACCCCCAGATGCTGTCTAGGTGCCAAAGGATTGCTCTCTGAGACAGTTTAAGGGAGGCAGTATATCTATTTTGTTTACTTCTTCATACAGTTGAGCTTCTACCCCCCTTTCTTTGGACATATATATTATATTTGGAGAGAGACTGCCTTCTCTACATACTAAGGGGGAGGCCATGCTCACCGCACTATGGTCTATTGACGTTTGTTTGGCCATGGTGTGGAGAAGGGCCTTCTCTATTGTGGCACCCATCATGTGGAATGATCTGCCCACTAAGATCAGCCGGGCCCCTAGTGTGGAATGTTTCCACCGAGAGCTTAAGACACATTTCTTTGCCCACACATTTCTTTACCATTATCAGTGCCAGCTATCTATGGTGGGTTTTTTTTTAAAAAAAATAAGTTTGTATTGTCATGGTTTTGTTGTTTTATTGATTGATGCTATGGTATATTATCATGTTTTTAACTTGTGGACGACTTTGGGATTTAAAATCTTAAAAAGCGGTATAGAAATTCTCTGAAATAAATAAACAAAATGAGGTGTATGCTTAAAAAGTCATTTGGGCAAAGCAATCCTATTGTCCTTGGGAGAGAATCAGTAGTATCAAAGGCAAGTAGAGGATGAGATGTACCAAGAAGAACGCACTCACCCCATTGGATTTTTTACACAACTGGTTGAAAAGGGTCACCAAGGCAGTCTCTGTCTGATACCTGGGACAAAGCCTGATGGAAAAAGCTCCAGAAAATCAACTTCATCCAGTGTAAAGCTGAGTATTACTCAGTCATGACTGGAAGGTTGGAGACTGAAAATTTGAAAAATCTTCTTTCTACTCTTTTTCTGTGACATTTATCCATTGTAATTTTTCCTGCTGTGTTTATCCATACCAATTCTTCAAGGATAAAATTAGCAGACCCAGGGCAAATTCTGCTTTGGGAAATTGCATTTTCACTCAAGATGTTCTTTCAGCCTTTAGAAATGAAAAAGGGTATTTTTCTTCACTTGTCATCCTAATATATTGTTTAACACTCCAATACTAGATCAAGTTGGCAGATGCATCTCAGGTTTACAAAGCCCCTGTGTACATAAAGTTGAATAGCTTTGCAATGCAATTTGATATTGCTAGTGCTCTATATAAAATGACTAAACTATTGTGTGTATACTAAAATGTAGAAAAACAGGGATGAAGTGTTTCAGTTTTGCAAACAGGCCATCAAAATGTATAGATAGTGCTAAAACCTAAAATAATGCAAGAGCTACTGCCCTATATTGATGCTTCATATTCTAAAGTTTCTTATCACTGTATTGAGGTCCAAACTACATGCTGCATGGAATATGTGAGTATATTTAATATGTCTTTCCCCCCCTGTAAATGTAACAGCTTGGGGAGATCAGTGATCTGGATCTTGGGGAGATTTTTTAAAGCTTTTGCTTCCATGCTGTAGTCCTGATGAAAATCATGTACACCCTATTCTCCCTGGGACAGAAGCTGTCGTTAGCACCAATAGTCGCAATCCTGATTGAGGCTCTCCTAATACTATTATTTTTAAAGGAAAAAAGCTGATAAATCCATTCATGCATTTAACACATTTATTTATTTACGTATTTATTTCTATACTGCCCAATTATTGGCTTAATGATTGAGAACATTCACCTTTTTCCTCTGTTCCCTGTCATTGGGACCATGACTCCTCTTACTTTGGGCTTCTCTCTTCATAATAAAGTGATCCCAGCCCATCAGGAATCATTTAGAGAATATGATGACTTCACAATGTTATTTAGTCAATCAGATTTGTTGATATGGTGGTGACACTGAGGGCACGTGACAGTCATTTAGGGCAGTATCCAATAGTGTCATTCCCCCGGCAGAAATTTATTTATTTGTTTGTTTGTTTGTTTATTTATTTCTATACTGCCCAAAAGCTGAAGCTCTCTGGTTTTGTGGTTCACAGAAATTAAAACCAGAGCGCAGCATAAGACAATATAAATTGAAGTTCTCAACCTTATTGATAAATTGAAAGCAAATAAATCACTGGTTCCAGATGGTATCTATCCTAGAGTTCTCAAACAACTCAAATATGAAATTGCTGATCTTCTAACCAAAATATGCAACATGTCCCTAAGATCAGCCTCTATACCACAAGACTAGAAGATGGCCAGTGTAACACCAGTTTTCAAAAAGGTATCTAGGGGGGATCTGGGAAAAAATGCCCAAGATCTCGTTCCTGGTCAGTCACCTCTAGCTCAGATCCCATCAGGCTATACTTGAAGTTGGGATTTTTTGCCCCAGTTTGCAACGTGCAAATACTGTGTCCAGTTCTGGTCATCACACTTAAAAAAAGATATTGTAGAGCTGGAAAAAGGGCAGAAAAGGGCAACTAACGTGATCAAAGGGCTGGAGCATCTCCCTTATGAGACAAGGTTACAACAGCTGGCATTGTTTAGCTTGGAAAAAGGAGGGTAATGGGAGACATTTTTGTAAGAGGTCTACAAAATTATGCACAGTGTGGAGAAAGTAAATAGGGAGACATTTTTCTCCTTCTGTCAAAATACTAGAACCCAGGGTCATCCTATGAAGCTGCTTGGGGGGAGATTCAGGACAGATAATGGAAGTACTTCTTCACACAGCACATAGTTAAGCTATGGAATTCGCTACCGCATGATGTAGTGATGGCCACTAATTTGGATGGCTTCAAAATTCCTGGAGGAAAAGGCTATCAGTGGCTACTAGTCCTCATGTCTATGTGCTACCTCCAGTACCAGAGGCATGAGACAATGTACACCAGTTGCTGGGGAACATGGGTGGGAGGGCGCTGTTGCACTCATGCCTTGCTTGTGGGTTCCCAGTTGACAGCTGGTTGGCCACTGTGTGAACAGAATGCTGGACTGGATGGACCCTTGGTCTGATCCGGGATGGCTCTTCTTATGTTCTTAAAATAGGAAAACTTAAAACCACAATGTTACAATACGACCAGAATAAAACCTAGCAGCAATGCAGAGATTTAAAATACAGATTGAAAACACCAGAGCTAAAAGATTAGGAAGCTAAAATGCTAAAATACTGGGAGAATAAGAAGGTCTTCACCTGGCTCCAGAAGGAGAGGCGCCAGGTGAACTTCTCTAGGAAGCTCATTCAACAGCCAGGGTGCCACAGCAGAAAAGGCCCTCTTCCTAGTAGCAACCCACCTCACTTCCTTTGGTGGGGGCTCCTGGAGAAGGAACCCTGAGGATGATCCAGGCAGGTACATATGGGAGGAGATGAACCTTCAGTTCACCTTGTCTAGTTTAACACTTATATGCCACTTTTCCATATGATTTGTGCACAAAATACCCTGCTGGATGATGATGATGAGTAGAAGCAGCAGCAGATGTAACTAATAAAACCTTTAATTAAAACTGTAGGGGAAAAATCTGTAGCCCTAGACCTTCAACACTGAGTCAAACTCACAAATTAATTTTTGTGAACCACTCGAAGAGCTTCAGTTATTGGGCGGTATAGAAATGTAATAAATAAATAAGTAAACAACTAGTTTTTCCCTATCTTTTATTTTTGGTAAGAGTAGAGTTGTGCCAAAAACTGCCCTGTTTTAAGTTTTAGGTCAAAAATAGCATTTTGTATGTGAGGTAGGAATTTTTCCTAGAAAACACATTGTGTGAATATTTGCGTTGTCCCCCCCCCCCCCGCATACCTTTCAGTATCAATTGTTTTTCCAGGTCACTGATTCCTCTTTGTTTTTCCTGGATTGATCACAGGGGAAATATGAGACAATAATAGATCACTGAGGTCAAGTGAAGGCAACTGAGAGTGCATGTAAGTGAAGACAATGTAAACAAATAGGCAAAGAGTATGAAAAATCATCATTTTTGGTAATGAAATTGCATTGCAGAAAATCCAGCAATTTTGCTCATCGTTGGCAAAAGTTTTTTCCATCCTTCTAAAGGTTAATGGCATAAATTGAGCACCAAAACTAAAAAAAGATTTACTTCTTGTTGGAGCAGAGTTCTAAGCAAGTTCTCTTAGGAGACTTTTAACTACTAAGCAGCACTTTGAATTAAGTCTGGTAGCCAGTGCAGCTGAGTCCCATTTTGGGCAGTGGAATTCTGCACAAGTTGCTGCTTCTTTCTTTAAGAATAGGGTACTATTTTCTGTAGAGATCAAATCGCCAACGTTCGCTGGATCATGGAGAAAGCAAGAGAATTCCAGAAAAACGTCTATTTCTGCTTCATTGACTATGCTAAAGCCTTTGATTGTGTGGATCACAACAAACTGTGGCAAATTCTTAAAGTGATGGGAGTGCCAGACCACCTTACCTGTCTCCTGAGAAACCTGTACGAGGGTCAAGAAGCAACAGTAAGAACCGGACATGGAACAACTGATTGGTTCAAAATTGGGAAAGGAGTACAACAAGGCTGCATATTGTCACCCTGCTTATTTAACTTATATGCAGAGTACATCATGAGAAACGCCGGGTTGGATGAATCACAGGTCGGAATTAAGTTTGCTGGGAGAATTATCAACAACCTCCGATATGCAGGCGATACCACCCTAATGGCAGAAAGTGAAGAGGATCTCAAGAGCCTCTTGTTGAGGGTGAAAGAGGAGAGTGCTAAAGCTGGTTTGAAACTCAACATTAAAAAAAACGAAGATCATGGCATCTGGCCCCATCACTTCCTGGCATATAGAAGGGGAAGAAATGGAAGCAGTGACAGATTTTACTTTCTTGGGCTCCAAGATCACCGCAGACGGTGACTGTAGCCATGAAATTAAAAGACGCTTGCTCCTTGGGAGGAAAGCTATGGCAAACCTAGACAGCATAGTAAGAAGCAGAGACATCACCTTGCCGACAAAGGTCCGTCTAATCAAAGCTATGGTTTTCCCAGTAGCAACGTATGGCTGTGAGAGCTGGACTATAAGGAAGGCTGAGCGCCGAAGAATTGATGCTTTCGAACTGTGGTGCTGGAGAAGACTCTTACGAGTCCCCTGGACTGCAAGGAGGTCAAATCAGTCCATCCTAAAGGAAATCAACCCTGAGTGCTCATTGGAAGGACAGATACTGAAGCTGAAGCTCAAATATTTTAGCCACCTAATGCAAAGAGAAAACTCTCTGGAAAAGACCCTGATGCTGGGAAAGACTGAAGGCAAAAGAAGAAGGGGACGACAGAGGATGAGATGGCTAGATAGCATCACCGATGCAATGAATATGAACTTGAGCACACTCCGGGAGAGAGCGGAGGACAGGAAGGCCTGGCATGCTATGGTCCATGGGGTCACGAAGAGTCGGACACGACTGAACGACTGAACAACAACAACTATTTTCTGATTATTTATTACTGACTGACAAGATTTGCAAAGGAGTTATTTTTAACAAGGTATTTGAATAAGGATCAGCGTCCACTGGCATATAATGGAGACAGCTTGTTTGCTAGAACCTTTGGACAGGGAGATCACATTGATCTTTGAGTTTGAATCTCCAGAGTAAAATGTATAAAAATTCCGAAGCATCAGAAATCTGTTTTCACAGACATTTTCCTTTCTTGTGTATATATAAACCTCTCTGTTCACTTAACAGGCATCCACATTTGTAACAGCATACAGGGAAAGGAGGGGATGGGGAGGAAAGGAAGGTATAAAAAATGGGTAAATGAGCAATAAAAACCAGGCAAAGGCTTATTGTGAAATATATCTCCCTTAAAGCATTGTTAGCGGCAGACTTGTTCATATTGCTCCTACTGCTTCTTTGATCCAATATCTCCCATTGGCACATTAAAGAGGCCAAAACAGCCCCAGTAGCTTACTTGTATGTAAGCCAGCCAAACAATGCCTCCCTGAAGATGAGCTCTCCTCATTCATCTCCAGCTTTTCCGAGCAAATAACCTCACATAGGCACTGCCAAAGCCTTCGTCATATCTGATGCAGAGCATTAAGATTATTATTGCTGCCAGCACAATGGAAGCCCATCAGCTGACAGGCTCACAACATGGTGACTCCAAAGTGCTCATCTGAGCCTCCCACATGAACTCAGCATCTATAGTGTAACAAGCAGGAGAGAAAACAAAGGAAGCGTGAAACAGGCCTTTAAAACACCAGCAGTGGCAAGGGAGCAGGCAACCACCTGGACAAAATCAATCAATTGAAGCCAAATAAAGCTATAGTATAGTCAAGCATACCAAGCAAACAAAAGAAAGGAGAGCTTCCTAGTCTATAGTTAGTGTGGTGTAGTGGCTAGAGTGTTGGACTGGGAGCTGGGAGAATCCAGGTTCTAGTCCCCACTCGGCCATGGAAGCTCACTGGGTGACTCTGGGCCAGTCACAGACTCTCAGCCCAACCCACCTCACAGGGTTGTTGTTGTGAGGAGAAAATGGAGGAGGAGGAGAATTATGTATGCCACCTTGGGTTTCTTAAAGAGGAAAAATGGTGGGATATAACTGTAATAAATAAATAAATAAATAATATAGTGAGGCTTAACTGTAGCTGGGAGAGGCTGCTGAGCAAAATCTTCATTGTCAGAGACTCTTTCACTCCCCCCCCCCCCCCGGTATCACAGCAAGGATAGGACTAGACAGATGGACAGAAATAGGTTCCCGTGGTTTGGTAACTCCGACTGGTAACTTACCTGTTGCTGAAAACGCTTATTTAAAAGTTCTGCGTATTTGCAAACAAACAAATGACTGGCTCTATATGCGACTTGGAATTAATAATTGTTAATATTAAGCTCCTTGTATTTTCAAATACCAGCAGTATTTTCAGGTATGTAGTGTCTTTTCTTTGTTTTCCTGGAGCATTTACCCATGAAGCATAGATTTATCCGAGAAATATAATAAAGAGCCTGATTCAGGTGAGGTGCTAAGTATGGTTTCATATACGTATGATTTCTGGCAGGGCTGTGCATCGCTTCAGCCCGAGGCCTAAGCCCTGAGTCAAAGCGGGCTGCTTAGGGTCACTTTGTGCCCCTTCCAAGGTGAAGCAGAGGAGGCATGAAGCGACCCAGAGTGGGTCGGGGGCTCACCAAAGCACTCGGTGCACTTCGGAGCTTCGGCCCCCAGCCCAGACCCCCCCCATCACCTCCAGGTCCTTACCTGAGCCGACTCTCCACCACCTTCTCCAAGTCGCCGCCTTCACTGCCGCCTTTGCCACTGCTGCCTTTGCCGCCACCACTGCCTTGTCCACTGCAACCCACTGCTGCCGCCATCCCTTGAGGCCTGGACACACGGCAACTCATCTTAAAAATGGCGACTCCCTGGAAGAAGACAAGTCGGCGGGCGTCCAGGCCTCAGGAGGTGGCGGCGAAGGCGGTGGCGGCGCGACAGAGAAGGCGACGGCTGTGGTGGCAGCAGAGGAGGAGGTGGCCCAGGTAAGGAGCTGGGGGATTGCACAGGGGCGTTGGGGGCGACCTGAAGTGGGGTTCACCATCCAAACCCCACTTTGGGTTCAGGGCCCAGGCGGGTCAGGGACTCCCCAAATCTGCCCAAGCTGAATCGGGCCTGCCTCAGAAGCCGAAAAGCGGCTTCTGAGTCAGATCATGGGGTCTCTGCGCAGCCCTGATTTCTAATACTATTTAGCAACTGCATGCTGAATAGTTAAGTCCAAGTGGATCTGTGTGTTGAATTCTGAAAAATGCATTTTCCCCTAACATTTTATAATCAGCTTACATTAGGGAGATAGAAACATGATGATCAGTTTTGCTAGCACAGAATAATAATTTTATAATCAGCTTACATTAGGGAGATAGAAAATAATAATAATATAATTAATATAATAATATAATATAATAATAATTTTATAATCAGCTCACATTAGGGAGATAGAAACATGATGATCAGTTTTGCTAGCACAAAATGCTAACTTTAAATTGAAAGTATTTATTTTTTCAATAAGGTTATGTTAAATCTATGCTTGCTTTGTTGTTGTTGTTGTTCAGTCGTTCAGTCGTGTCCGACTCTTCGTGACCCCATGGACCATAGCACGCCAGGGCTTCCTGTCCTGCGCTCTCTCCCGGAGCGTGCTCAAGTTCATATTCATTGCATCGGTGATGCTATCTAGCCATCTCATCCTCTGCCGTCCCCTTCTCCTTTTGCCTTCAGTCTTTCCCAGCATCAGGGTCTTTTCCAGGGAGTTTTCTCTTCGCATTAGGTGGCCAAAATATTTGAGCTTCAGCTTCATTATCTGTCCTTCCAATGAGCACTCAGGGTTGATTTCCTTTAGGATGGACTGATTTGACCTCCTTGCAGTCCAGGGGACTCGTAAGAGTCTTCTCCAGCACCACAGTTCGAAAGTATTAATTCTTCGGCGCTCAGCCTTCCTTATAGTCCAGCTCTCACAGCCATACATTACTAATGGGAAAACCATCGCTTTGATTAGACGGACCTTTGTCGGCAAGGTGATGTCTCTGCTTCTTACTATGCTGTCTAGGTTGGCCATAGCTTTCCTCCCAAGGAGCAAGCGTCTTTTAATTTCATGGCTACAGTCACCGTCTGCGGTGATCTTGGAGCCCAAGAAAGTAAAATCTGTCACTGCTTCCATTTCTTCCCCTTCTATATGCCAGGAAGTGATGGGGCCAGATGCCATGATCTTCGTTTTTTTTAATGTTGAGTTTCAAACCAGCTTTAGCACTCTCCTCTTTCACCCTCAACAAGAGGCTCTTGAGATCCTCTTCGCTTTCTGCCATTAGGGTGGTATCGTCTGCATATCGGAGGTTGTTGATAATTCTCCCAGCAATCTTAATTCCGACCTCTGATTCATCCAACCCGGCATTTCTCATGATGTACTCTGCATATAAGTTAAATAAGCAGGGTGACAATATGCAGCCTTGTCGTACTCCTTTCCCAATTTTGAACCACTCGGTTGTTCCATGTATGGTTCTTACTGTTGCTTCTTGACCCTCGTACAGGTTTCTCAGGAGACAGGTAAGGTGGTCTGGTACTCCCATCACTTTAAGAATTTTCCACAGTTTGTTGTGATCCACACAATCAAAGGCTTTAGCGTAGTCAATGAAGCAGAAATAGACGTTTTTCTGGAATTCTCTTGCTTTCTCCATGATGCAGCGAATGTTGGCGATTTGATCTCTAGTTCCTCTGCCTCTTCGAAACCCAGCTTGTACTTCCGGTAGTTCTCGGTTCGCATACTGCTGAAGCCTAGCTTGTAGGATTTTGAGCATCACCTTGCTGGCATGTGAAATGAGCGCAATGGTGCGGTAGTTTGAACACTCTTTGGCGTTGCCCTTCTTTGGAATTGGAATGTAAACTGACCTTTTCCAGTCTTGTGGCCACTGTTGAGTGTTCCAGATTTGTTGGCATATTGAATGCAGCACTTTAACAGCATCATCTTTTAGGATTTTAAATAGCTCGGCTGGAATACTGTCATCTCCGCTAGCTTTATTGTTACTAATGCTTCCTAAGGCCCACTTGACTTCACTCTCTAGGATGTCCGGCTCAAGTTCAGTGACCGCACTATCATGGCTATCAGGGACATTCAGATCTTTCCTGTATAGTTCTTCTGTGTATTCTTGCCACCTCTTCTTAATCTCATCTGCTTCTGTTAGGTCCCTGCCTTCTTTGTCCTTTATCATGCCCATCTTTGCACAAAACGTTCCCTTGAGATCTCCAATTTTCTTGAAGAGATCTCTAGTCTTTCCCATTCTGTTGTTTTCCTCGATTTCTTTGCATTGTTCATTTAAGAAGGCCTTCTTGTCTCTCCTTGCTATTCTCTGGAACTCTGCATTCAGTTGGCTATATCTTCCCCTTTCTCCCTTGCTTTTCGCTTCCCTTCTTTCGTGAGCTACTTGTAAAGCCTCATCAGACAGCCACTTGGCTTTCTTGCATTTCTTTTTCTTTGGGATGGATTTCGTTGCTGCCTCCTGAACAATGTTACGGACCTCCGTCCATAGTTCCTCAGGCACTCTGTCTATCAGGTCTAATCCCTGAAATCTATTCCTCACCTCCACTGTATATTCATCAGGGATATGATTTAGGTCATACCTGAACGGTTTAGTGGTTTTCCCGACGTTCTTCAATTTCAGCCGAAATTTTGCAAGAATCAGCTCATGATCTGAGCCACAGTCAGCTCCAGGTCTTGTTTTTACTGACTGTATGGAGCTTCTCCATCTTTGGCTGCAAAGGACATAATCAATCTGATTTCGATATTGACCATTTGGTGACGTCCATGTGTAGAGTCGCCTCTTGTGCTGTTGGAAAAGAGTGTCTGCTATGATCAGCATGTTCTCTTGGCAAAACTCGATTAGCTTTTGTCCTGCTTCATTTTGTACACCAAGGCCATGCCTGCCTGTTATCCCGGTGATTTCTTGACTTCCTACTTTAGCATTCCAATCCCCTATGATGAAGAGGATGTCTTTTTTTGGTGTTAGTTCTAGAAGGTGTTGTAGGTCTTCATAGAACCGATCAACCTCAGCTTCTTCGGCCTCAGTGGTTGGGGCATAGACTTGAATTACTGTGATGTTGAATGGTTTTCCTTGGATTCGTACTGAGATCATTCTATCATTTTTAAGATTGTACCCCAGTACTGCTTTTCCCACCCTTTTGTTGACTATGAGTGCTACTCCATTTCTTCTAAGGGATTCTTGCCCACAATAGTAGATATGATGGTCACCTGAATTAAATTCGCCCATGCCTGTCCATTTTAGTTCGCTGATTCCCAAGATGTCGATGTTCAATCTTGCCATCTCATGTTTGACCACCTCCAGCTTACCTTGATTCATTGATCTGACATTCCAGGTTCCTAAACAATATTGTTCTTTACAGCATCGGATTTTCTTTTCACCACCAGACACATCCACAGCTCAGTGTCCTTTCGGGTTTGGCCCAGCCGCTTCACTCTTTCTGGCGCTACTTGGGAATACCCTCTGCTCTTCCCCAGTAGCATATTGGACACCTTCCAACCTGAGGGGCTCATCTTCCGGCGTCATCTCTTTTAGCCTTGTGATACGTTCCATGGGGTTTTCTTGGCAAGAATCCTGGAGTGGGTTGCCATTTCCTTCTCCAGTGGACCACATTTTGTCAGAACTCTCTGCCATGACCTGTCCGTCTTGGGTGGCCCTGCACGGCATAGCTTATGGCTTCACTGAGTTACGCAAGCCCCTTCGCCACAACAAGGCAGTGATCCATGAAGGGGATGCTTGCTTCCCTGTCTCTAAAAAAGTGTTTTCTTTAAACTGGCAGCTTTGTAGTTGGATACTGAAGAGATGCATGGAATCATTAACACCATACGAAGAGTGCTCCTGTATCAGACAAATACTTATCAAGTTCAGTTTTCTCTTTTCCAAGCTGCTGCCTATGGGCATGAGAGCAGTATGCATCTCCCACTGTTGTTTCTCAGCAACTGGTATTGAAGTCTGCTGCTTCTGATCATGGAGACAGCATATAGCCATCATGACTAGTTGCCGTTAATAACCGTTAATAGTTGCCATTAATAGTTACTAGTTGCCGTTAATAGCCTTTCCTCTATGAATTTATCTAACCTCATCTAAGTTGGTAACCATCACCACACCTTATGGAAGTAAATTATGGAAATTTAACAATGCACTGTATGAAGAAGTGCTTCCAGTTATCTGTCTTGAATCTCCCACCACTCAGCTTCAGTGGATGAGCCCAGGTTCTAGTTTTATGAGAATGGAGGAAAACATCTCTCTGTCTACTTTCTCCACACCATGCATAATTTTATAAACCTCCGACTTGTATCCAGTGTTAGTCCTACATAAAGTAGACCCATTGACATGCATGGGACTTAAGTTACACTAAGATTGGATGCAACCAACTATCATGTCCTTCCTTACTCAACTTTTTTCTAAATTAAAAACGCCCAAGTATTGTAACCTTTCCTGAGTTGTCATTTTTATTGTCCTTTTCTGCACCTTTTCCAGCTCTACAATACTATTTTGAGATGTGGTGAACAGAACTGTACTCAGTATTCTAAGTGTGGTCATACGATAGAATTGTATAAAGGCATGACATTATTGACAGTTTTATTTTTGATTCATTTCCAATTATTCTCAACATGGAATTTGCCTTTTTTTCACAACAGCTACACACCGGGTTGACGTTTTCATTGAGCTATTCACCATGAAACCTCAAGGTCCCTTTCCTTGTAAGTCATTGCCAGCTCAGACTCCATCACTGTGTATGTGAAGTTAGGGTGAGTTGCCCCAATGTGCATCACTTTACACCTACTCACAGAGAACAATATTTGTCATTTTATTGCTCATTAATCCAGTTTGGCGAGATCCTTTTGGAGCACAATCCCTTTTTTCTTTTTTTCCCTTTTTTAAATTACTCTGAATAATTTGGTGTTGTCAGCAAACTTGGCCACCTCACTGCTCATCCTTAACTGCTTTCCAGTCTTCTGGTACAGAAACTTGTCTTAGGGACAAGATACATATTTTTGTTAGAAGTTCAGCAATTTCAACATTTAGTTATTTAAGAATGGTCGAGCAGATACCATCTGGACATGGTTATTTGTTAATTTTTTTATTTGTCAGTAACGTCATCTTTTGTCACCACTATTTGTCTAAGTTCTTCAGACTCTCTTCTTGAAAACGTCAGTTCTGGAAGGAATATCTACCCTACATCTTCCACAGTGAAGACAGATTCAAAGAATTCATTCAGCTTTTGCTTTCCTGCAATCTCCTTATCTTCTTTTAGCACACCTTTAACTCCCTTGTCAACATTCTGTTTAAATTTTGGTGGGGCTGTGGGTACAGCAATATCTCATTCTGATAGGAAAGAAACTGTAAGCACTGTCCTGAGGGGAGTTCCCTATAAAGGAGAGTAATAAGATAGTTTCCTGGATAACAATGGAGAGAGAGTGAAAGAGGCAAGAGAGAAAAAAAGGATGGGCAGCATTTTGGAAGAGTCAGGAAAGAATGATTGGAAAGAAATTGTAGCATTAATTCTACCAGGCATTGACTGCTTTCTGTTTTAGTTGTAGTTAAAAGTTACAATTTAAGTAGAAATAATTTAGATATCTCCCATAATTTCTTCATTCTTTTACCCCTATAACAATGGATCTTCTCCTTAGTAGAAGTAATTTAGATATCTCCCATAATTTCTTCATTCTTTTACCCCTATAACAATGGATCTTCTCCTTAGCCACAAATTACTTGTGGCAGATTAAGAGGGCTGGTTGGCTGTTTTTAGGAGCTGCTTATTAAATTGTACAAAGATATCACTGATTTATGCGAAGAGAAAACTCTCTGGAAAAGACCCTGATGCTGGGAAAGACTGAAGGCAAAAGGAGAAGGGGACGGCAGAGGATGAAATGGATAGATAGCATCACTGATGCAATGAATGTGGACTTGAGCACGCTCCGGGAGAGAGCGCAGGACAGGAAGCCCTGGCGTGCTATGGTCCATGGGGTCATGAAGAGTCGGACATGACTGAACGACTGAACAACAATCACTGATTTATACTTAGTTGAAGGCAAAATTGTAATGTCTGTAACTTTTTCTCAGCAGCCATGGAGCAGTGACATTAGGCCTATCGATATAATTAAGATGTGTGTTTGTGTTTATTAACAGATGATTGAACTTCCAGAGCTACATGGTTTTTCAGTTTCCAAGACATTTCAGCTCAGGGTCTTCAGGTCTCGAGCTCAACTTAAGCTCTCCCAAGTTTATGCAATTCTGTTAAGCAAATATAAAAGGGGTATTGCATCTAATCTAGCAACTCAGTATAATTACTCTGAAAAACATGCTATGATATCATATAACTTTATAAATCTGGATATTGAACCTTTTGAAAGCATGGAAGTTTTGAACTGAGGACAATGAAATTTTATTAGTGAATGGCAAACTTAAAGCAGGTTGTCATATTTATTTCAAATACAGAGGAAGGGTTCCCCATATATTGCATATGCCACCATCCTCGGTTTGCTCATTGAGAAAGTACTAATGAGGGAATCTGTGCCAAAAAACAAACAAACCCAGTTTAAAGAACAGAAAGAAAGCAGAGTCTTGAAATAAATTGTAAATTCTCACAATGGAGGGATATAAACAGTGGGTCTTACTGGAATTTGTATTGGAACCAGTGCTTTTTAACTTGTTCATGAAGGATCTGGAATTGGGGTGAGCAGTAAGGTCGCCAGCTTTGCCAATAACACCAAATTACCTAGGTAGTTAAAACAAAAATGTACTGCAAAGAGCTCCAAAAGGATCTCTCTTTACTGGGAGAATGGGCATTAAAATGGCAAATGCAGTTCAATGTAAGCAAGTGTAATGTGATGTACTATGGGGCAAAGATCCCAACTTCACACATAAGAGTGATGGTATCTGAGAGCGGTAACCGACCAAGAAAGAGTTTGTGAGGTTTTGGTGGATTGCTCAATGAAAATGTCAACCCAGTGTGCAGCTGCTGTGAAAAGGGAAAAGTCTATGTTTGGCATAATTAGAAAAGCAATTGAAAGTAAACCTGCCAATTTCCTATTGCCCTTATACATATCTGTGGTGCAACCACACTTGGAGTACTATGTACAGTTTTGGTCACTGCACTTCAAAAACGATATTGTAGAGTTGGAAAAGGTACAGAAAAGGACAACCAAAATGATCAAGAAGCTGGAGCAACTCCCCTATGAGGAAAGTTTACAATGTCTGAGACTGTTTTGCTTAGATAAAAATGTAAATAAAGGGAGATGCTAGAGGCGTACAAAATTATGCATGGTATGGAGAAAGTGGATAGGGAGCCTCCCCCCCCACCCCAATTTTCTCGTAATACTAGGCCCAGGGTCATCCCATAAAGATGAATGCTGGGACATTCAGGACAGGTAAAAGGAAGTATTTCTTCACACAGTGCATAGTTGAATTATGGATTTCACTATCACAAAACGTAGTGATGGCCACCAGTTTGGATGACTTTTAAAGAGGAGCCAGTACTCTGAGGCATTTATGCCCCCGCTGATACCTTTCTGCCCTGCCAATTCCCTTCCTCAAGTGGTAGGTCCTGCTAGGTCCACTGCACAAGTGGGACCACCACTTACGCAAGGGAGATTTACCACTTTCTAGGGGAAGCCCTGAAATGAGTGGAAATGCTCATTTCTGGAAGGAGGCAGGTCAGCAGAACTCACATAAGGGAGCTCCGCTGACCTGCTTCCTTCCAGAAATGAGCAATTCTCATTTCCCCAGAAATGCAAAATCACCATTGCACAAGTGGTGGGGCTGCTTGTGCAGTGGAATTGGCAGGGCAGAAGAGAATCAGTGGGGGTGTAAGCATCCTGTTGGATTCTGCCCTCTGCTTCCTCTTCACTGTGAGTGCAAGACTGTGATCAAGTGATGACTTGCATATGTGACACAGAGACAAGTTCAAATCTAGAGACAGAGATGACCATCAGTTCACTTTAGCCACAACTGTTTTAATGGAGGAAGTTCACATGGTCAGTTGGGGGCAATAAGATTAAGTCTGGTACTGTGCCAAACATTTCTACTGCATTTTTTTCAAACATTCTAATTCAATTTGATAGAAACTGCTTTCAACAAATTTTCAAAGGCAAATAAATTTTAGAGAAATTATCATGGGTGGTGTTTGGAGCTCTTGTGGTTACCTTGCTTATGAGGTGGCCAAGGGTTCTGTGTGTGTGTGTGTGTGTGTGTGCGTGTGTGAATGCCCTGTCTTTCATAGTATAATTATCTGCAGCTGGCAGCCTCCCTGGCTTACTCCACTTCAATTAAAAGGAAATACATCATGAGGTAACTCCTCCCCTACAAGGCTTTTCAGATGGGAAGCGTGGGCAGCCAGGAGGCTGCAGAGTGATGGAGAGATGTGTAATGGAAAGAAACAAATACACAGCACCCTAAGGGCATCTCTACACCTGCAATTTATCGCACATTCATAATTGGCTACACACAGAAGTTTGCGGGTCTGTTACATGACGTCGTAATCCTCCAGTGATTTTCCCTCCATTTCCCCCTGCCTATCCTGTGTTATCCCCAAATGAAAAAAATGCAGTATTTTTCAGCCTGCACAACAGGAGCGCCATGACCTCCCCATGTATTCTCCTATAGCACGAAGAAACCGCTGTGTGTGCAGGGCTGTGGAAGGTTGTTTTCTTCTGTTGCGGCTGTGGTCATGATGACAACGGCAGTGACGTTGGGGTGGTGGGCATGTTGGTATACTGACGGGCTGGCTTGCTGCCATGCTGGCTTGCCACCATGATGTGATTAAATGTAATGCACCGACTTTTGCTCCTGACTTCGGCTGCTTACTCCACAACACAGAATGGCCAGCAGGCCAGCAGTTTGCTGGGAGACCGGTGCCTGCGGAAGCAGGGTTCAGGCAGTTCAGTGGCGGTTGCTGTCCACCCACATTGCATGTCAATCACAACCAAACCACCAGTAATCTGTGAGGGGAGGGAAAGGGGCAGGATCCAGGGAAGAAGTTTTGTGATGCCCCCAGTGCACGTAATGGCTTTTTGAGGAAAAGTCATCACCCCATGAAAAGGTAAGGAATGGAATATAATGAGATAGAAACAACTGTGTAAAGGAGCCCAATCTAATCCTGCAATCAAACCGGATGGAGAAAGCCTTGGTATCGATGCGGATTTCTGTCCCCATATGATGAACCCCGAAGCCTCCTCACAATGAAAAGGAAAACTCTAAAACACCACCAGATGTAATTCAAAAGGAATTCTGAACTGCCTTTAGAATGAGGCAGAAAAATGGAACCCTCTGTCACGTGGGAAGAAAACTTTCAGGGAATTGGTGGATAGATTTGGCGCAACACTAATTAAGTCATCAAGACCTTTATGTAGGAATCAGGTTTCAGTTTGAACAAAGTAGAAGTATTAGGGTTTGTTAAACTGATGTGAAAAAATGCGGGTTTGATGCCATGATGAAAAGGACTTAGCTACATCTTTTAACCTCCTTCAGAATGATATATTATGGTATGATCTATATTGAATTCTCATGAACTATATATTCTTTAGACAAATGTGCCATTTGTTTTCCATTTTTTTATTTAAACTTTTTTTATTAAAACTTGACAAGTCCCTCGTCCTCTGTTGTGGGATTTTCCACTTATTTCAGTTGTGTCTTTTTAAATTGCTTAGCAAATGAGTAGTCATATCTACTATATGGGCTTAATTGGAATTATTGATGTCTGAAACAGCACCCAGTCTGGAGAATGGCTTTCTGATCAAAGTCAGCCAACTCAGGATGGTTTAGTATAATGGAAAAAAATAATGGCCCCTAATTTAAAAAGGAAAAAGGGAAGGAATGGGGGAGGCAGGGAAGGGAGACAGAACATAACAAGAACAAATTTATTTTTGTAACTTGGGAAACTAATTTATCAGAAAATTTTAAAATACTGATTTTAAACATATCCAGATTCAATGTGAGACCCATCTGTTGGTGCAGATCTGTTTCTGTAAGCTGGAATTGTTTTAAAATTTTGGATGTCTGCCATGCTCCACTTCAGGAGTTTATACTGTTTCTTAAACCATCAGTTTCCTTCTTGACAAAACTTTCATTGAATACTTCAATAAGAGCACACTGGGCTTTTATCAAAGTATTTGTTTCCCATTTTCCTGAATTTCAGCTTTTTAAAGTTATATTTCTTCTACAACTGGAACTACAAAGTGTTGGGCTTCTTTATTATGTATATAGGATATTTGCCACTTTCCACTGTGTCTGCATCTGCCTGCATACAGGGAGAATAAATAGGAAGTCTTAGCAACATGGGAAGTGGAGGCATGCCAAATTTGTCATGTCCTGCAACTGCCAATGAGTTTAACATATTAAGGAATAAGTAATGTGCCCCAGTTCCATGAAAAACACTCTTAAAGTAAGAAAAACTTACTTTAAGTTCATCTTTAAAATAGAAGTTGTCTTGTTGATCAAGCCGGTCTAATGTTACTATGTTGAGGATATAACAGACTTCCAGTTGTCACGTTCATGAAGAATAATGTGTTTCTGGAAAATAGTTTATTTTCGAATACAGCACCTGACAGCAGGCCCCAAACATTGGGGGGGTGGGGGTGGAGAAAGGGTACACATTACCAGGGCCCATGAGGGAAAAAAATGTGATTAACTAAACTGTAGCTCATGCTTGAGGATATTTATTGAAACCTGTTTCCCACCATCTCCGGACAAATTGTCTAGATTGTGTGAACAAATCTGCTCACACAGTTTGATCCAGGTTTGCTGGAGCAATTGGAAGTAGTATTGGAGCAGAACAAGCAACATTCTGGCGAGTGAATTGCTCACTAGGCCCTTCTCTAGAACAGAAAGAGTGAGCTTGCTTGTATAGTTAAACTAGGGGTCAAACTACACAATGCAGTCATTACATAGCCAGCGTGGTGTGGTGGCCAGAGTGTTGGACTGGGAGTCAGGAGATCCGGGTTCTGTTCCCCACTCGGCCATGGAAGCTCACTGGGTAATTTTGGGCCAGTCATAATCTCAGCCCAACCCACCTCACAGGGTTGTGGTTGTAAGGAGAAAATGGAGGAGGAGGAAGATTATGTATGCCGTCTTGGGTTCCTTAAGGAGGAAAAAAGGCGGGATATAAATGTAATAACATAAATACATACAGACATACAGACATACATACATAGTGCAGGGGTAGACAGTGTGATGCCCAGGAGCACCAGTGCACCCCGAGATGCGTTTCCCGGCACCCACCGAGATTCCCTACCCCCCCCCCAACTTAAAAAAGAAGAATCATAGATTTTCTCACCAGCAGCTGGGATCACTTCAAAGGAATGTGAGGGCCTCCAGCTGCTGCCATCCTCATTTCTCATTAATCCTTCTGGGTCACATTTGGGGCTAAGAGACATTCTTAAGAAAAGTAGATGGTGGGTGGCTGCAGACCAGAGCTTTCGTCCACAGCACACCCAGCCATCAAGGGAAACAAGAAAAAGGGACTTTGAACTATGGATTCAAAAAAGTTGTTTAGTGTGTTGGGGCCCAGACCCCACCTTTCCCTTATACTCAGTCCTTTGGGCCGGTTACATGTCCTTTGTGACTAGTCATGCCTCCCATGGCAGCCACTTTGTGGTAGTGCCCAGGACAGTTTCCTTGAATTGACAAATGTGTCCACAGCCCCCCACAGGCTACAAAAATAGTATGTAGCGAACCCATACATAGCATGTAGCCAACGCTCTTTTTAAAATTGAAAGTAATGGTTCCAATCCAGATTGGACTACCACTCATGGGAAGGTAAGGTTTAAACCTTCCCCTCCAGCTGCTTCCTTCTCAAAATCTCTCACATGCACGGTTTAAAAAAAAACACAAAAACCTGCACCGGCAACAGTGGAGGCTCCGCCCTACACATACACTCTTAGCCCATGTGTGTGTGTTTTGGGAAGGAAGCTGCTTGAGAGGAAGGTTTAAACCTCCCCCCGCCCTGTGAATAATGGTCCTGACCTGGATCAGGGCTTCACACACTTACTTCAAATAAAAATAGAACAAGTGAGTCAGTTGCGTGCTACATACATGACATGTATATTGAACCTTGGACTTGTAGTCTGAGAGACTGAGAGATATGTGCTTCCCTATGTAATATGCTCTCTCCAGAACTACCTCTCCCAGAGTTTCTTGTGCATCGTTTGGAGGGAGGGATAGTTGGTGGGAGGGACAAAGCCAGTGATCGCTTATACCAGTGATATAATTGATCCCAGGGACAGTGGGAGCCAGTGCTGCTGATAGAAATTACAGGTCCAAAATATATGTGAGTAAATGTGTAGTGTATCTATTGCGATGGCTTCTCATCTCTAGAGATTTCTGGGTGATGTGGATTATCTAGATCCATTTCAATCTGACTTCAGGCCTGGTTATGGGTCAGACACTGCTTGGTGGATGATCTATGGCAGGAACTGGACAGGGGGAGTGTGTTCCTACTGGTTCTGCTGGAACTCTTGGTGGCTTTCAATACCATTGACCATGGTATCATTCTGGGGCATCTGTCTGAAATGGGACTGGGAGGCACTGTTTCACAATGTCTCCAGTCCTTCTGGGAGGGGCAATCTCAGAAGGTGCTGGAGGATTCCTGTTCAACGCTGTGGCCATTGGCCCGTGGTGCCCCTCAGGACTCCATCTTATTCCCCATGTTTCTTGATATGAAACCACTGGGAGAGATTGTCCAAAGTTTTGGGGTTTGGTGTCACCAGTATGCTGATGACACCCAGTTCTATCTCTCCCTTTCATCTAAATCCAGGAAAGTTGTTCTAGCTCTAAACCAGTGTCTGACAGTGATAATGGACTGGATGAAGGCAAACAAATTGAAGCTTAATCTGGACAAGATAGAGGTGCTAATGGTGAGTGAAAAGGCAGATCAGGGAATCCGGGTTCAATCTGTGCTGGATGGGGTTACACTCCCCCTGTGGGCAGCACCCTGAATATTCAACCCCCAACCATGGGTTGTCATGTTGTGTCATGCAAACCTGGCTGGTGGAGGTTATGCAAGGGTAAGACAACCTTTACATAACCCATGGCCTGTTCTAGGGGATTACTGTGTGATGTCTGAACCTGGACACTATAGCTTAATCAAGGATTGAACAACACACAGTTAACCTACAGTTAATGTTATAGTTCTCCACCTGCCCCCAAAGTGTAGAAAGTCAATTGCAATTTCACACATAAGTTAAAGTGGAAGAGCAATAGTGCTAGAGATCCACCAGTCTGGAAGCCTCTTAAGGACACAAGAGTGTCTCTCGTTTCATCTGTGGAATGGTGGGGAGATATTCTTTATTGAGATGGTGCTGGCTCCCAATCATTAACATGGTAATGATATGGCCATGAGATGTCTTAAGTAGTATTTGTGGAGCTCATGAGCCAAATAATCAGAGTCATCCCTGGAGAGTTTTGTTCCTTCCCCCCCCCCTCAAATTGTCAGCTGGCACAGTTTTATATTCAACGAAGCTGCTTGTTCAGTTCAGTTGAGCTACCTATTCAGTTCAGTTACTTTATTCTGGAACGTGTAAGTTCTTCTCATGTGGGCTGAGCTTTACAGGATCTTGTACTGGTCTATGGATGAGATCTGATCCCTGCTACTGACTTTCTAATTCAATTCATTATTCAACTAAAAGCCAAAGAGAAAGGACTTAGAATTATTATAATGTGAGAAAGAATGGTTTTTAAGATTTTGATGAACTTTATTTTGAAAAACCCACTTCTGTCTCATTAAAAGTGTATATTGTCTTCCTATTACATAACATAAAACAACTTTTCTTCAGTGTAACCTTGTGGAAGAAAGATGATGAAGCATTTTAAAAGAATGACTTACTTTAATTCTTCATTTTTCACTGGGTTCTGAAACCACTGTGTTTTATTTTTGAAGTAAATTGCCCTATTTATCATGTCTGCATAAATACCTTTATGAATAATGCAGAGTGCTTGGATTTTTGCTGTTGTTGTTGTTGTAAAAAAAGGCCCTGGTCTCAAAGAACAGGATTAGCGTTATGGTGCAGCTTCCTCAGCTCTGTTCCTACTCAATAACAGAAAAAAACAAATGTTTCACTTAAGACTATCTGCAAAGCCACGACACTGTGGAGTTGTTGAACCTGTGAGTAAATCCCTGTGAAAGCTAAATTACAGAGCAGTATAAGAGAATGCAATGGAGTGTGCTGAACAGCAAAAATGTGATTGTTAAACAGGAATTGACAGTAAAGGGAAAGTAGACCCAAAATCTGTATTGTACCATTAGAATTAGATGGTGCAAGAATTGCATTAATGTAGGTTCTACACACACAGATGCTGCAAGGACAAGAAATGTAAATGTAATTCTATGCCCTTGTATTTTCTGCAGCAGGATATAAAGGCCTTTTCGTAAAGGCTCTGTTTGACTAACACAGGCAGGGCAGCTGGTACCATACTGAAGCAAACAAGCCAAAACTGTGCATTATCCAAGTTCCATACTTAAAAATAAAATACATATAGATCAACATTATACTGAATAATGCAGATTATTTGTGCAGGTTTTCATACTCATTTTGATCAATAGAAACAGTGCCTAGGAAATACTACATTTTGAGATGAAAGCTATTCATGGATTACAAAGATACATGTTTTCTGCCATTTTCCATCATTTCAAGGACAGGAATTTTGGGAAGCAACAGGTAGTAATGGGCAAACTCTCTGAAACTCATCTTAACTTTGAAATTAGGGATGCATGTTAATATGAATAGACTTAATTCACACCTCCTAAATGAATGTTGTGAACTGGAACACAATTATCTTTCAGTTTGCACACTTCTCTGAATATTGCAATTCAGTCCTCCAATCAAAAAACCCATACAGAAATGTATACATTAGGGGAAATTGCACAAAAAATGCATACTTTAAGTGTATATAAAAGTGCATACATTAGCAGAAATCTATACATTAGGACAAATATATATAAAATGTATGTGTTGGGAAAAATGCATATAAAAATGTGTATGGATTTTCATGCAGACGTTTTGCTAAAAATATTTGCAAATATCTGGAAAGGGGATGGAATGAAGTTGTGCTTGAAAAAGTTGCAGAAACCAAAACAGACTGAGTTGTCCATCCCTATCAGAAATAGATCACCAGTTTCACAACTTCCAGGTGTGAAAAATTTCCATCCCCTCCCCGCCCCCCCCCCAGGTTCTTACTTGACTCATAATGTTGGTTGTACTGTGTTACATCCAATTAACATTTCTTATATTTTCCCTCCAATTCATGGACACTAAAGCCCTCTTCATTTGCTATTCCATGTGTAGGGGCTTCACAAGATTAAAAGGTAGCAGAACCATACTGCAGCCTCCACCCCTAATGTTTTGCCTGCTTGCCTGTTCCTCACCCTGCAAGCTCCACACATTGAGAGAAGGTCTGAAGGGGGGCTGGCTGTACATCTGGAAGAGACTTCATGAGGAGTAACATGTGAAGGTTATTTAAATCTCAACTAAAACAGAACTAAGATATCTGGCAGAATCTTTTTTTGTCTCCTTTGTCTCACTATTGTCCAGGGTGCACAACCTGCAGCCCGAGGGACACATGTGGCTCCCAAAGTCTTTACTGCACTCCTCCAAGGGTGTTCTGACCTTCCCATCATTGCTGTACTCTCCCACCTGCACACTCTACTCCTGCCCCCAAAGATCCTCACACAGATCATATTTTCCTTGTTGCTGCTAGCAGTGGTGAAAGAATGATCTGTATCAGGATCATTGGGGTGCACTTGTGTGTGTGTGCGCACATACAGAGTGGCCCCAAAGTAGGTATACAGTATATTTGCATTTTGTTACATTGTTTATTACATTTACATTTGTTTAACACTGTTTAATCTCATAAGTGCTCGAAATGTATTCCATCAGCGTTGCAACATTCCTCGAACCTGTCCAGAACACTGTGACACACGGTATGACACAAATTCCGGTCCGCATCGATGTCCATAAATGCTTCCGAGATGAACTCTTTTAATTCGTCCACTGTCCGGGGATTCCTCTCAAAAACCTTATTCTTTACTATGCCCCTCCAAAAGAAGTCCATTGGCGTTAAGTCGGGTGAACTTAATTCAATGATGCCACGTCGTCCGATCCAATGCTGTGGGAAGGTGTTGTCAAGATAGTCCCTTACTGCAAAAGCATAATGAGGAGGTGGTGCCCCATCTTGTTGGAAGAGCAGTTTGGCGAAGTTAGCCCTGGTTCTGAGTTGTGGCACTACCACGTCGCGTAACATGTTTCAGTAATTGTTACTATCCACAGTTGTATTGAAGAAAACCGGTCCTGCAACACCTTCGCTGGACAGTGCACCCCACACTGTGATGCTTGGCTGGTTCAGTTGAGATGTGATGGTCAAATGAGGATTTTCATCTGCCCAATACACACAGTTATGCTTATTCATGTGGCTAGGGATGGCGGAGAATTTCTCCACGAATCTCCGGGAGGCTGAATGCCAACGCATTCGGCCCCCCGAAATTGGTGGTGAAATTCTCCGCCGCCCCCCCCCCCCTGGATGGGACTTACCTCGTGCGAATGTCCCTCTCGGCAGCGGGTCCTGGCGGCGTTTTGGCGGGGGCGGGGGCGGCGGCCGGTCTTCTGACTGGCTGCCACCGCTGCCATTGCAAAATAAAAAAGGAAAGTAAAAAAACACACACACACACACCTGTGATAGGCTACGTAACGATTTACGTAGCCTATCACGGCTAGATTTCCAAAGTCAGCCGTGATAGGCTATGTAAATCGTCATGTAGCCTATCATGGGTGACTTTGAAAAAAAAAAAAAAGAAGAAGCGCGTGCCATCAGAAGACCGAATCAGAAGACCGGCCACCGCCGCCACCCCCGCCGAAACACCGCCGGGTATTTGTAAGTGTGTGTAACGTCCATATGCCACCCACCAGCGGAGCTTTTTAGGGTTGTCCGGGGCCTTTTATATTCTGGTCCTAAGGACACTATGGAACCATCTGAGGCCTGCTGTAATGCACTGGCTAGGCACTTCCAGAATAAAATCTCTTCATGCAACCACTTCCATATTGGATCCTTGCCCTTCTTAGCTAAGAAAAAGTAGCAGGGTGGGAACAGATGACTGGGCTAGGGAGGTGATTAATGTGTCCTTGTGAGATGGAGTGGTTCCAGGCTGGCTGAAAGAGGCAGTGGTGAAACCACTCCTGAAGAAATCCTTCCAAGACCAGGAAAACCTTAATAATTGTAGGCCGGTTGCAAATGTTCCATTCCTGGGCAAGGTCCATGAGCAAGTGGTTGCCAACCAGGCACTCCTGGATGAGAATGATTATCTGGATCCATTTCAGTCGGGGTTCAGGCCTGGTGTGGGCACAGAAACAGCCCTGGTCACCCTGTATGATGACCTATGTTGGGAGAAAGACAGGGGGAGTGTGGCCCTGTTGGTTCTCCTTGATCTCTCAGCAGCTTTTGATACCATCAACCATGGTATCTTTCTGGGACGGCTCTCTGAGCTGGGAGTGGGAGGCACTGCCTTGCAGTGGTTTCGCTCCTACTTGGAGGGTTGGCTCCAGAAGGTGGTGCTTGCGGAACACTGCTCGGCCCCATGGATTCTCCAATATGGGGTTCCACAGGGGTCAGTTTTGTCCCCCATGCTGTTTAACATCTACATGAAACCATTGAGTGCAGTCATCCGGAGTTTTGGAGTACGTTGTCATCAATATACTGATGGCACACAGCTCTATTTCTCCTTTTCATCTTCTTCAGGTGAGGCTGTGGATGTGCTGAATCAGTGCCTGTCTGTGACAATGGACTGGATGAGGGCTAATAAACTGAAACTCAATCCAGACAAAACTGAGATGCTCTTGGTGGGTGGTTCTGCTGCCCAGATGGAGGGTGTTAAACCTGTTCTGGATGGGGTTTCACTCCCCCAAAGGGCAGATCTGTAGCTTGGGGGTCCTCTTGGAACCATCTTTTTCACCTGAAGCTCAGGTGGCCTCAGTGGCATGGAGTGCCTTCTACCAACTTCGGTTGTTGGCCCAGCTACGTCCCTATCTGGACAGGGATAACCTGGATTCAGTTGTCTATGCTCTGGTAACGTCCAAGTTAGATTACTGCAATGCACTGTATGTGGGGCTGCCTGTGAATTTGGTTCAGAAGCTGCAGCTTGTGCAAAATGCAGTGGCCAGATTTCTAACAGGGACCAGAAGGTTCGAACATATAAGACTGACTCTGGCCTGCTTGCCCTGGCTGCCTATATGTTTCTGAGCTCAATTCAAGGTGCTGGTTTTAACCTATAAAGCCCTATATGGTGTGGGACCGTAATACTAGGGATGTCAGAGAATTCCGCGACAGATCTCGGTGAGGCAGAATGCCAGTGCATTCAGCCCCCTGAAATCCATCGCGGAATGAAGCCCCCATCCCCCCAACCCACGAAAGGCGCACGGGATGAAGTCCCCGCCGCCCCCAACCCACAAAAGGCGCGTGAAACGAAGCACTTATCTGCTCCCGTCCACGCTGCTTTGTGAATGGCGGCTGTCCTGCGGCCGCCATTCGCTTCATCTTCATAGCCGTGATAGGCTAGGTAAATACTTACGTAGCCTATTCCGGCTAATGCAGGGATGCCATTTTCGTCCCTGCGGAGGCCGTGATAGGCTACGTAAGTATTTATGTAGCCTATCACGGCAGGGGGAAAAAACCTCAGTGTACGCAAATGGCGGTGGCTACCGCCATTTGCGTACGCTGGGGTTTTTCCCCCTGCCGTGATAGGCTACATAAATATTTACGTAGCTTATCATGGCTCAATACAGGGACGCAAATGGTGGCGGCTACGACAGCCGCCATTTGCATCCCTGCAAGGCTGCCCAGCGGCCGGATGTCCAGCCGGTGGCTCCGCGGCTTGGCCGTGGAACAGAGCCAGCCAGGCAGGATTCTGGGGGGGAGGACCAGATCGCCTCCCCCCCCCCGTCGAGGATTCCGGGAGGAGGGACAGAGCACCTCCCCCCCACCGCAGATTGCCCGGCGCGGAGCCAGGTAGGTGTTTCGTACATCCCTACGCAGTACCTGATGGCACGCCTCTCCCGAAATGAATCTACCTGTACACTATGTTCAGCATCTAAGGCCCTCCACCATGTGCCTCCTCCAAGGGAAGTTCAGAAGGCAGCAACGAGGCAGAGAGCCTTCTCGGTGGTTGCCCCCCAACAAGTTCCCTGATGAGGTCCGCCTGGCGCCAACATTATTATCTTTTCGGCGCCAGGTTAAGGCCTACCTCTTTTCCCAGGCATTTGGCAGCACATGCTGAGTTTTAATCGGTCCTGGATGTGTCTTTAATTATGACTGATAGTTCAGTGTTGTTTTTAGTTATATGTTGTTTGTATATATTGTCTGTGCTTTTATGTGCTTTTTTGTAAATGGCTTTTCAACTTTCTATATTGTATTTAATGTTTTAACTTCTGTAAACCACCTAGAGAGCTTTGGCTATGGGGCGGTATAGAAATGCAATAAATAATAATAATAATATATGTGTGTGTGAATGGGGTGTGTGTGAGAGAGAATGTATATGTATTTGTGTGTATGCATGGGTGTGTGTGTGAATGGGGTATGTTTATGCATGCATTTATGGGCCCTGCCCATTGTCAGCTACTTTATATGGACCTCCAGGGGGAGAAGGTTCTCCACCCCTGCTAATGTTCTATCTATATTGCATCTGAACATTACGAGCTAGGCAAGTGCATATTCTGAATCATTTAGGGCTCAATCCTATAGAGGTAGACGTCAGCCTCTGAATTCAGAGGTTGAGACCTATCCAATGCAGGGAGGATGGACCACAGAGATGATCCTCTCCTCCGTGTTCCAGCCGCCCTGCATTTGTGGCTAGACATGTGTTTTTGGGAAAGGGAAGGGCCCCAATAGGAAGATGTCTAAAGCAGCTTCCACAGTCTCCTCTCCTCCCTGCCCCTGGGACCACCCCCTTTTTGCCCTTTCCGCACTCCATTTACAAGTACAGAGATGGCGGCAGCATGGAAAGAACTGCACTGGCTACAAGGAGGTAGGGGCAGGGCAGGGAACTCAGGGAACCAAAAAAATCCTATGGCTGTCTAGACAGTGTCTAATGGCCATAGGATTCCTCTCCTAATTATATATTTTGGCAACATCACTAGTAAACAGATAATTGTGCTGACCTCATATCATATCTGAAAATACTCTGGCTCAGACCATGGCAATTATTCCAAGACTGTAGTCAAGAATCTTCCAGGCTTTTTTCTTCTTATATTTAAAAAGATTAGGAATGGGCAAGTCCTTTTCTGGTCTGCATCGCTTTTGCATGTGTTCATCCATAAGTCTGCTCCATCCCATTCCTGAATTAATCTACAAATTTTATTTTAAAATCTGCATACAAATTTGCATTTCAATGCGTATTTTTAAATGGTTTTTCTCTTGAAATATTTATTGTTAGATGTATTTTGATATGGGTATTGAGGTGAAAATTGTGTCAGAACTTTCGAAATATGTGCCAACTGGTGGATAACTAAGTTCTGATTCGCTAAGTTCATTTAGGAGGTTCAGATCAGGTCAATTTATGTTGGAGTTTACAAATATCAAATTCCTCAAGCATCTCTAATATTAGAGAGAGAGAGAGAGAGAGAGAGAGAATAAGATATTATGCAGGTATAGTACTGCTGATCTTTCCTTCATCTCCTACTCATAATCATAACAGGTCTGAACTCAGACCAGAGGTCCTTTTCCAGCTTCAGTGATGTACTGTATATTAACAGCCTCTGTTGGGTCCAGTTTGGTGCTTTTGTCTTGCTCTTTGTTGCTTTATGTTGAGCAAAGTTAATGGCCTCTGAAGTAAACAAAAGCTAGTATAGCCTAGTGGCCTAGAGACTGAGCTACGACGCAGGAAGTGCTATCCAATAACTTACTAGGTGGCCTTAGGCAAGCCACACTTTCTCAGTCTCAGTAGCCTATCTGCAAAAAATGTATTTATTTTCATTTAATCTAGAAGATTTCAATCCTTCCCTTCAGTGTAACTACACTGCAGGACACGGAATAATGGACTCAAGTTATAGGAAGCCAGATTCCGGGTGTACATCAGGAAAAACTTCCTGACTGTTAGAACAATATGACAATGGAACCAGTTACCTAAGAGGCAGTGGGCTCTCCCACACCGGAGGCATTCAAGACGAAGCTCTCTCAGGGATGCTTTGGCTTGGATTCCTGTACTGAGCAAGGGGTTGGGGTCGATGGTCCTATAGGCCCCTTCCAACCCTACTATTCTATGAGTATGTGAAATGAATGATCACACTTCACATATCTGGATTCCCCCTTTTTTAATTAAAGGGGAGAGGAGATCAGGATTGGGACTATGGTGTGTAGTTAGGGTGGGTTAACTTTTTTCCTGATGCTGCATTCCTAACCAATGTACTCTCAAGCTGCTAGTCCCTCCTGGGGTGAATAGCAGTTTCATGGGCCAGATTCCATCACAACCACAGCACAGGGAGAAAGGGTTAACTGGTAGCTTTCTGCCTTGCATGGTCCCCATACAATCATGCATTTCACATATCATTTAGTTTGGCCTTAGAATGGCCAGGATAAATTAAAAAAAAAAGACCTTAGCCTGGCACCAAAAAGACATCGAAGTGGGTACCAGGTGAGCCTCCCTGGGGAAAGTCTTCCATGGGCGGAGTGGTAGAATTGAAAATTCCCTTTTTTCATTCACCAGCCACATAACCTTAGAAGGTATAAGCACCCAGAGAAGGGCCCCAGTAGGTGACCTTACCATGCAGGCAGGTTCAATAAGCAGTCCTTCAGGTACACAAGTCTCAAGCCTTTCTGGTACCTGGGTCATTAAAGATAAGCACCAACATTTTGGATTCTCCTTGGAAATGGTTAGTAGCCAATGAAGCTGTTTCACAACTTGTGAGATATGTTTTCTTCATCTGGTTCTGATCAACAGCAGTATTTTATTTTTGGACCAATCAAGGAGGATAATCAAGATGATTATAATGACCTATCATATACATGGTTTTTGTAAGGAATCCAACAATAATGTATACATTGTATTTGAACACTGAAAGTGCTGCTAAATAAATGTTACGTATTAGGGAGGATCACATGAACTCCACCTCATGCACTGAAGCAACATGTGAGGGGGCATGCAGGCTAGCCTCCTGAATGCTGTAGCCATGCCCCCAGCTGCCATTACCTGCAGCGGAAACACTTCCCTGCTGTCCACACATCCGCATGGTATGGGAAAGGCCCCTCCATGTCTGCTGATGTATGTGTGTACAGCTACTCCATGAGAACCCTTCCCCATGCCTTCCAACCATACATATGGGAGAGAAAACATTTACGCTCCTGGGGACGTGGCTATGATACAGACAGGGCTGGGCCTGCAGTCCCTCTCATGCATTCTTTCAACATGTGGAGCAGCAGTCACGTTCTTGTCCCATATTTGACGAAGCAAGGTACCCATTCATATTGTCCTCTTTTGTGTCAGCTCAGCAGTGACATATTGTCTGTATTTGGCTTAGTCGGAATAACAATAGGCCTAGCATGAGGCTCTTTTATTGATTTTTTTTTCTTTAGCTTTTCAGTAAGTGTTGAAGTTTGACATCAAAGATGCATTCACAATCCTTCCATTTGTCTAACACTTTTTCTAGTATCTCTAGATGTGTATTAAGGTTTCAGCAACTAATCTCAACTCTTTCATGCACATAGATAGATGTTACAGTTCTAACTCAAGGCAGTGATCTACTATAAAAGTAATCCATTGCTGTACTTCACTTTCCTAACAGAATTTACATAACTGTGCACTACTTGACTCCTTTCCCCATAATTCAGAGAAGCTAATAAGGACCCTGAATTCCTCACGATTTGAATGCTTTGGAAGCAATCTACCAGCCAGTTAACACCCAGCTCCATAAATCTAAATCAAATATATCTTCAATGGTACTGTGCCACAGAAATGAACTACAGAAAAATTGAATTGATTTTTTTGCAAATGAAAGAAGGAAAATTGAATTTAGACAGGTCAAATAAAGACTAACACAAGGAAGCAATCTGCACATCAGAGTGCTTGGGAATTATAATACAAGAGAATTGGAGGAAAGTAAAAGAGGGATTTGTGTGAAAATGACCTGCAGTTGGACTTACTCAAATAGGATTAGACTTGTTCTGTCAGCCATGGCACATGAAAAGATCATGATAAATTCCATTTGGAGGAATACTGTCTTGGAAAAGATTTATTTTTCCCAAGCAGCACTGATCATTGATGGACTACTAGATTTGTGCATCATTTGTATGCTAAAATTATCTTCCTCAAGATGCAAGTAACAGGAAGAGCAGCAGCAGAGGGAACAAGAGCAGAGTTTAAAGCATAAACAACCAACATTTATCAGACGGTGAAAGGATGAATGATGAGACTACATGGTGGCAGTTCGCTTAGTATGTCAAATGATCATATATAGGTTTATTCCTTTTTTTCCTCAAGTGAATACCCAATGACTAATTTTATGTTTTGTTACTATAGCAAGATTCAGATCTAACTAGGAATTTGAGCTAAAGAGATAAAATAAATTCCTCTTTCTGGGGCATTGTGTAATATATATGTGATCTGAATGAGGCTGGTGGTCTAATATAGAACATGGTAAAATAGAAATAAATCTTCAGAAGTCACAAGATCTAGAGTTAATGATGGAGAAATATCTTGATCCTACTGGTGCTATAAAAGGTAATGCTCCACAACAATGCAAAGAGCTTCCATAAGAGTATGCATTTTAAGTTTGAAACCCACCAGCATACCCTCTAAAAGCTCACCTAATTATTATGTGTTGTATTGATTGAAATCATGCAAGGTGCTTTCAGAGTGCAACTTTATTTTTTATTTTTTTGTGCTACCCACAATTGTTTTTTTCTAGTCAATTCATAGCGAAGTTTCCATCAAACTGTGTCTAAAAATGTTCTGACACACAACAGTTCAAACATACTAGATTTTTGCAGCTAGTCCAGATTGAGATGAACGAATGGGGCAATAGATGGTAGTACAATTTAAAACCAGATCCTCCATTGAGCATTGACATATCATCTGCTCACTGCTTTCTACTCGCATTTCATTGTTCAACAGTACATTAGTATTATTAGTTGAACAGAGTTGTATTAAATGGAGCAAAGGTAACATCTTCAGCCTTGTTTAAGCCCTGTTTCAATATCTAATATTACAAAATCCCTTTTCTGCATTCTTCAGCCCATCGAAACAATTCACACACATCCTGACAACTAAATTATTCGTGCAGTAGGGTTGCAAGGAGTAAGTTTTTGTCAGATGCACTTATTCCTGCTGTACGTATAGCTTGTAATGATAACTGGGTCTAATTATGGTGATTCAACAAAGACTATATATGTAAGCCCTGGTTCCCATTGCAGTTTATATCCATAGGGAATGAGGGTACTTGAATCTGAGACTCACTTCTGCACCATGCCACATGGAATAAACTAACACATGGATAAAATCACATGGCCAGGCCATGTCTAAATTGGCACTTAGGGCGCAGTCCTATGGGTTGCGTCCTGAGTACTTGTAAGCCCCTGAATTCAGAGGCTTACAAATGTTCTATGCAGAGAGGGAGGTGTCCTGCACCTCCCGTGCTGAATTTTAGCTAGATGGGCAATTTCGCCTGTCTAGTGGAGGCTTTGAGGAGGGGGAGGGAAGGAGGCTGGGGTAGCAATAGGAAAAGGTGTAAGCCAGCCACCCTGGCCTCCTCCCCTCCCTACCCCCAGGAACGCCTCCTTTCTTCCATCTCTGCGCTTCGTTTACCAAGTGCAGAGAGGCAGCTGGCACGGTTCTCTCCATGCTGACTGGGAGGGGTGGGGTGGGGAGCATGGTGTCCTGGCTCTGAGCTTGGAGCTTGCCTTCGAGTGTGGAGCCAGGCATCCAAAAAAAACTTATGTCCCCCATATGCTGTCTAGGTGACATAGGATTGCTCCCTTAGTCTGAAGAGAAGACATAGATTTTCAGATTGCTTTTATTCTTGCCTTCTTGGATAGAATTAATTCTCAATGGATGAAAACAGCTCATCTTTTTTATGAAAGTTACTCAGTTATTATTGGTGATACCCCTGCAGGGATGCTGAAAACCATCCAAATGAGTATTTTTAATGGTTCTGTCTAAACAGAAGATTCCATCGTTTTTCCTTGTGAACAGTCTGAAAAATATTACAGCCTCTTAATTACTCAAAGGTTAACATAAAATTAATTTGATAATTTTAATCATAACCTTCCAAAAGATACAGCATAAGAGCTCAAAGGAGAATAGCTTCCAGGTGCTATAATAATCAGCCAGGATTATTACAGATTATGAGGTCTGTATCAGCAACACATTGCAGAAGAGCTTTAAAAACCCTTTGTAAAAGCATGCATCACATGTTTATTGGAGTTCTTTGGGGAATCCAAATTCTATATTTTAACTGTTAAAAATTAGAAGTATGCTTTCATTTGCTTCATTCCATCTACAGCTGAACATATAATTCTGTTGAAATATGTTTTCCCTTTTCTGCCATGTTCTGTTATACCAATATAATGTATACACTTTGAAGTCAGAGGTTGCAGTGCAAAGAAGAAACTGGAATAATCAGGTGAACAGAAAAACAAGCGAACAATGCTTGCAACCATAAACATACTACCTATGTTAATTCTGAAAGCGCATCAAGATGTACAGCTAACACATAACGATGGAATTCCCTTTTTGGATACTTGCCAAAGTTTGTGGGCTGCTTTGGATGTTCAGAGAAGCAGTACAAGAAGAAACACAAGCGCTTTTGGATTTTGCACAAAGTGGAAGATGTATATTTACAATGTATTTACTTTTTATTTCCTTTAACATATTTTAGGTGGCTTTTTCATTGCTCAAATCAACTTACAAAATGAAATAGTTTTAATGCTCAATTAAACCCCCAAATATCAGAAAAATACAAAAAACAAAAATATTTCTACCACAGAAATTCTCTGCTATCCCACATTGAGACTATATCTATATCTATACTTATCCCATAGGAGAGATGGACATTTCTTTTCTCTGGATGAGACCTGGAACTGTGGGAAGAGGAAGCATGAGTCACTCATACTTCCCTTGCCACTTCTTTTGAAGATCCAAAATGTCTCTGAGCCTGACATATTTGCTTGGGCTGGGATTTAATGTTGGGTGAAGTTAATACAGGGCAATTTAAATTTTGTAGTGTTTATAGTATTTGCATCTAATGGCCTCATCAAAGATATGCAAGCACAAAGCAGCCTCTTCCCTTGCTCAATGACATTACCCCGTTGATGGTAGGAAGAGAAAGGAGAGAGAAGGTGATTCTGAATTAATTGGGTAAACACTCCATAAACACCTGTTGGTGCACTCATACATCTTCAGGTTGTATACAGAATCACTGGTTGATTCAGGGTGTTTCCCTCCCCTGCAGCAAATTTGGTTAAAAGGGGGGGGGGGCATTTTTCTAACTCTTGATTAAGGGGAATTTTACTAGCATTTAGACTGGATTTTCTGGTCATTCCGCCTAAGAAGAAACTAAAGTAAAGGTGAGCAACACACAGCCTGTAGGCCATATGTGCCCCACCCCCAGGCTTTTTTTGCTCCACACTGTCCCCCCACCACCACATTTGCTCCTGAAGTGGCAGTGGTGGTAACAAAAAAGCATCTATTTTGCTTGAAAACTAGGGGCACGCTCCCTACACACCTTGTTTTTAAGCAAAATGGCTACTTTTTTGCTGCCACAATGGCAATTTCAGCAGCAAATTCGGCAGCAACAGGGTTGCAGTCCCTGGTGGATTCTGGCAGGGGGTACACATGTTAGTACAGGCCCTACCCTGCCCCAAGAAGTTGCCTGCCCATGAAATAAAGCAACACCAAACTTCTAGGTGATTACTAAAACTAATTTTTGGCCAGACAAGTGTGTAATCTCCTGATCTTGCCCAGCTATATTTCCTGTGGCAGCACACAAATAGCTAGGCAATATTACAAGGTAATATTGTCAGATATATTGTTTTTCATTCACAGGTAGAAATGCAGTTTAGTTCACTGGGTTTAGGGCCGGATTTTAGCTTCAGGGACTCGTAATGCTTATAAAATAAAATCTGAGCTGGAGATGAATTCCTGGCTTCCCCTATCTCAACCACCCAGCTCTAAAACCCTAAAATGACTGTTCCATGTAGCCAGGAGAAGGCCCACTAAGACCTTTAATGGATGCATGAACTTGTCAAAGGCAGCTAGGGTTTGCAAGGCTGCCATGATGCCTGGCTGGCTTTGTCAGCTGCACCCACAAAAACAGCTGGTGGAAAGAAGCCCTGTCAGCCCTGTAGAGGACCCTCTCCCCTCACCCCCACACAACAGTTTTCATGGTGGCAGCCTGTTATCCCACAGGTCAGTCGAATTGAGCCAAACGTCATCATGAGAACTGAATAAGGGGTTTGAAATGGCCACACCTGTGAAAACTACTGGTGGAGGAAAGGAACCCCCCCACACACACAGACATAGGATCCCCTTGTTCCATGTTCTCTATGGGAGACAGTTCCCCCATCACCATGAGTGCCCCCCCCGCCACTGCAAAGCTATAAATTTAAACAAATGTCTGATTCAAAATTCACAAGGTTTGCACTTTCATTTAAATCCATATTCATGGTTTGTAATTTTGGTATATATTTAATTTAAGAATTTAACACTTGTATCCAGATATAAGAGCCTAGTTTCTCTATTTCTTCTTAGATCATTAAGTTTTAAAAATTCCTACTAAACATTTAATCATATTCTGAATCATAGTAGTAATTAACTTTATACATAGATTAGGTGATTAAAGATTTAAAAATATGCAAGGTGTTTATTCTGACCTGTTAAAAGAGAAGTGGGCAACCTGCTGTCACCAAAGCTCATGTGTGAGCTCTTGATAAAATCCTGATGGAATGGAACTACCCTGGGTTCATTGTAAAGGATGCAAGCTCATGATTGCAGAGAGTGACCTTTGAATATGGAATGGCAAAATTTCAGTGCGGTGCTAAGTGCCAGCCAGGTTGCCCAACCATTCGTTAAAGTATATATTATATTTTGTTCTAGAAGGCATGTGTGTGTGTGTGTGTGTGTGTGTGCGCGCGTGTGCACGTGCATGTGTGCACGTGTGTTTAAAGTATCTAAAATGTTGGTGTCAAAAAAAATTAATACCCTGCCTGGCTTGTGTTTTTCTCTGAGGCAGATATTGATGAGTGTGCTGAGGGGATCATTGAATGTCACAACCATTCACGCTGTGTTAACCTCCCAGGGTGGTACCACTGTGAGTGCAGAAGCGGTTTCCATGACAATGGAACCTATTCACTTTCCGGGAAGTCCTGTGTTGGTAAGCAAAGATCAGCAGAGAAGTTATGTTATTGTTCTGCATGGCGTCATATCTCATGATCAAAGACAATATTTAATGCTAAACTTAGAATGTAACCAACCATTTATTTAAGCTCAGCACTGTTCTGTGTAATATAATTTAGATATTATTACAAGAGAGATGAACCATCAAATCTCTGAATAGTAATATAGAAAATGGGCATTTAGAGGTCATATTGGCGATTTGCCTTGCTTTGTTCTATTCAGTGAGTCACTTAAGAGAAAACAAGTCATGCCCATGTTGCTTTATGCTGCTTAATCTATAGGACATCAAACAGTATATTCAACTCCTCTAGTTCTTTGTTTTAAAGTTCCAGCATAAAGATTTAGCACTGCATTAAATAATAAGTCAGCCTTTTTCCTCATTTACCGAATTTGGAATTTCAGTTAATTTTGCCCTACTTTATTTTAAAACATTCATATACCCGTCAGTGCATTTTGTGTAGTTTATCATCAAGAGGTAAAACAAGCTCAAGGTAATCCTTGTAGAGTCCATTTCCTTCAGTGGCGAAAGAGCAGTAGAATCTTCTGTTTCATGCTGAAAGGAATGTTTAGTTTGGCCCTGTGTTGTGTCCTCATATGTGCTAGTATATATTCAGGAAAGAGGTGGGGTTATTGTGTATAGAAGAGGTATCTGCATGTTCCATGTCTGTATGTGATCTTTAGTCTGTGGCCTAGCTTAGTCCTGAGTTAACTGCTGTGCATGTAGTTTAATTCCTGCTTTCTGATTTTGCCAGTTGTACATTAAGCAGGTAAACACTTACTGAGCTATGTGCCACCTGTTTCTGTGCAGTGTTGTAGCCTGCCACCGCTGAGTGGCTCAGCCTAAGAGGAGGGGAACACAACTCCCTATCTGAGAGATGGCAACCAAGGCAGGTATAGAAAAGCTAGCCAGTCCAAAGCTGTACGCATACATGGAACTGACAAAGCTGCCCACAGCTGCCATCTCTTGTCTCCCTTAGGATGTATGCCCCTCCTCCTCAGCTGCTGCTCAGGGAAGTGTTGCCTCAGGTCCCAGGTCTTGCCAGCTGTGACAGCAGCTTTAAAAAGATGAACTGTTTCTGGGTTACCATTTGGAAAATCTACCTTATTTTTTGCTACCTTACAGCAAAACCTAACAGGCAGTAGCCTTGTTCCCTCACCCTCTGACTCAACCTCCTCAGTCAGAACTCAGAAGCGAATAGCTCAGTGCTTATAACCACCTAAAACCATTAATTTTTGTGAACCGCCCAGAGACCTTCAGCTATTGGGCAGTATAAGAATGTAATAAATAAATATATAAATATGTAAAATTAGTGAACAACACCAGCTCTGTAAAGTGTACAGTTGAAATGTATATTTTAAACACAAGGCAAAAAATGTACCACCATGAATTCTACATGTCTGTAATTTGTCTATTATAGCACTACATTTCTGGACTGGTATCACAATAATGCTTAGATCTCTGTGAACCCACCTATCCTCTGGTGCCAGCGTAGGTAGAATTGCCCCAAGGTCTCAGGCTCATTACTTACTAGACCTTTTGGAGTGGATAGGATTACCTGGAAACATTCGTGGAGGCTGCAGTGTGAGCCTGACAGCTTTAGCCTGGGACCTGATTTTCACATATATGCACCCTTTTTACTTGACACTAGGGATGGCACGGGCATCCAATGCAGTCCAGGAATCTGGTGGACCTGTTCCCGCCCACACCCCCAAGCCCCACTCACTGAGCCGCTGCCCCTGCTCACCCCCTGTCTGTGCTCGGCGAATGGCCTGCACTCACCCCAGCAGCCTTGTCAAGCTTCGCAGTTGCCATTTTCTGAGAAATAAAATGGCAATCGCGAAAATGTGCAAATTTGTGCACATGCAAAAATGCGCATTTTGCGAATGCGCATATTTGTGTACGCATGAAAATACGTATTTTACAAAAAATGCACATTTTTATACACACACTAATGTGTGCCTTCGCAAAAATGCACATTTCACACATGAGAATATGCACATTCACAGAAATGTGCATTTTCGCACGTACAAAAACATGTGCATTTTTGTGATCGCCATTTTATTTTTTTTAGAACTGGTGACCATGGAGCTCAACAAGGCCGCTGGGGTGAGTGCCGGCTGCTCACCAAGATGGTGAGGGGCTCAAGCACAGTCCAGGGACTGGTGAGCGGGGGCAGGGACCGGGTAGGAGTCTGGAGAACCCAGATGGGAGTGAGTTCGCACATCCCTACTTGACACTTTAGCCCCTTGCAGATGTTCTTAATGCACATGGGGGGGGAAGCAAGTTCCACCCCTGATGTGGGTGTATTCACTGTACTCTCTGGGCTTCTCCACATGGGTCTTTTATCCTGCAATTGAGATTGGTCACTCATGGAAGTTTTCAGGTCCTTTACATGACATCCTCAATCACCAGTGCCTCTCGTACTTTCCCAGCATTTCCACGGCTTAATTTGAAATGGAAATAATCTAGTAACAAATAGAAAAGAGGAAATCCCGCAATAAGAGGGGCTAGACCACAGTGCCATCTAGTGGCTGTATAAATGAAACATATAGAACTTGCAGATAAAGTGGGGGAAAGGGGTGGGAGAAGGGAAGCATAGGTAAAGGGAGCCTGTCGTGATACTGCATTTAAAACGGAAGCAGAAAGCCCTGGTAAATTTGTGGGATTTTAGCCTGCTGTAGAAATGCTATCTGAATTAATCCATGGGTGTACAGCTGTATATGGGAGAGCTTTTTTTGGTGTGTTTCAGAATGCTGGAACAGCAGGAACTTTTCCCACATATCGTTGTATGCATGGGGTCTTTTCAGATAGTATTATGAATGCATGTGTGTCAGAAGTGGAGCCTGCTACTGAGATGAGCCCCCCCCCCCCGCATTCATTCTAAGTGCATTAAAATGTCTGCAAAGGATTAATATGTGTGAATACTGTGTCTGAGAACAAACTGTCTCACAAGATATGGCCCTAGGATTCTCTGAGAATTACAAATGACATCTGCCAGGCACAGCATTTCCATCAAAAAACCAAGTTATCTTCTTTGAAGCCACCATGCTCTCAGCCTGAGACTCCCATGTTTCATTCTCAGGACATCCATATATCTGACCTACTAAATCTGTTTAGAGCAGAGATGCACAACCCACAGTCCACATGTGGCCACTCAATGTGTTATTTGTGGCCCCCATTACCTCCACAGCTGAAATTACTATCTAATTTGCTGCTGCAGAAGACACTCTAGGAATCAGTACTCAGAGGCCTGCTTTCAGGAGGATGCTCTAGCAATCAGCACTCAGAGGGGTTGCTTTGCAGAGGACATTCCAGAAACTAGCATAAGGGGGCCTGCTTCCATGTTTTGAGGGGAAACGTGTGTGGGGTAGGAGTGTATATGTGTGTGTGTGGGGGGTGGAGAGAATGTATGTGTGTGTCTGGGGGTGGGGAAAGAATGTGCAAGCATGTGTTTGCAAGTGCGCACTCACATGCATATGTGGCCCTCAGCCCCCCAACCAACACTGCATGTGGCCCTTGTGGGCAAAAAGGTTGTACACCCCTGGTTTAGAGTATTCCTTTCCTTGGTAAAAGTGGAAAGCTGGTTCTGTGCTAAGCCCTGGTAAGCTGTGGTTCAAATGAAACCTGCAATGATTGTAAATGGAATAGGGAATGGTTTCCTTTATTATGCCTAGATTTCAGTCTTCTTTTACTTCCCCTATATTTTTCGTACATATATTCCTGTCACCTAACTAGACTCAAGTTACCATCCCTTCCAAACCATTCCAAGCTATGGGCAGATCAATCCAACAATGCAGTCTTTAAACCTCCTTATATAATTATATGAAGGTTATAATCCCTTATTACATTTTATCTGAGTTTAAATATTTTTGGAAAGGATCTCACTGCCTATTGACTTCTCTCATATATTAGACAAATTGAGTTTGATTTAATCAAACAAGAAAGAAAAGAGGGAAAGCACCAGCATAGAAACCCAGTAACAGGGAGAGGAAAACTCTAGGCCAGCCTTTGCCCACCTGGTGTCCTCCAGATGTGTTGGACTACAACTATCATAATCCCCAGCCATCATGACTATTGGTCAGATGTGTTGGGAGTTGTTGTACAATGCATCTGGAGAGGACCAGGTTGGGGAAGACTGCTCTAGGCATACACAAGTATACTTTATTAGGCCCAATGCAGGTTGAATTGGATCTTCTTCAGGGGCACCATTGAACAGGACGGTCTCAAACTATACATTCCAGTGTCCATTGCGAAATGGAGAGTATAGCTTATGTTTTGTTCAGCAGTGTCCTCGAAGAAGACTGTATTCAAAATGCCTTGAGCCAACAAAATATATTTCTCTGTACCTACAGGTTTCCTCCCACTGTGTTTCTGGTTTAATCAAACACCTACCAAGTCCATTCCTTCTCTAATCTCCTGGGTTAAAGTGGGATGTCTGTAGATTGTGACATTGTTTCTATATTGAGACTTTGAGTGGATACAGAGAATGCTCTGCATTCACAGAGTCCATACTGCTATGTGGAAAAAAAATGGTTTCAGACAACATTCATAATTCAGGGCTATAGCTCAGTGGTCAAGCATATCCTTTAGATACCAGAAGTCCCAGGTTCTGTCTCTGGCATTGCCATGTGGGCTTGCAGAAGACCCCTGTCGGAAAACATGGAGATCCATTGCCAGTCACTGCAGGCAATACGGAGCCAGGTGGAACAATGTGTGCCAGAGTGGCGTAGTGGTGAGAGTGTTGGACTGGGAGCCGGGAGATCTGGGCTCTAGTCCCCACTTGGCCATGACAGCTCACTGGGTGACTTTGGGCCAGTCACAGACTCTCAGCCCAACCTACCTCACAGGGTTGTTGTTGTGAGGATAAAATGGAGAGGAGGATAATGTAAGCTGCCTTGGGTTCCTTGAAAGAGAAAAAAAGGCAGGATATAACTGTAATAAACAAACAAACAAACAATGATCTGCCTCAGCAGCTTCCCATGTTCCAAAGCAAAATTTGTGACTTTCATATAGGGATGGCAGTAGGGATGGACGAAAGTCCCTTACCTGTTTGCTAAGCTTGCTTCGCGGTGGGGGGGAGGCGCTTCGGTTCTCCCCCCGAAGTTCAGGCGAGGGGGTGGAGGTGCCTCGCCTCGCCCGGGCGAAATTCAGGCCGGGGGGAGGCGCCCCATCCCTCGCTGGCGAAATTCAGGCCAGGTAGAAGCGCCCCGTCTACCCGGCGGCGAAAAAAAAAGTAAACACACACACACACACCCCCGTGATAGGCTACGTAACGATTTCCATAGCCTATCACGGCTAGATTTCCAAAGTCAGCCGTCATAGGCTATGTAAATCGTCATGTAGCCTATCACAGGTGACTTTGAAAAAAAAAAGCGCGTATGCAAATGGCGGCTCCCATGGGGACCACCATTTGCGTTCCTTATTTTGACACATCTAGGCGAAAATAAGGGCAACGCAAATAGCGTTCCCTTATTTTCGCCATACTCTACGTAAATATTTACGTAGACTAGACGTGCCAAAATAAGGAACGCAAATGGCGGCGCCCATGGGCCGCCGCCATTTGCGTACGCGCTTTTTTTTTCTTCCCAAAGTCACCCGTGATAGGCTACGTGACGATTTACGTAGCCTATCACGGCTGACTTTGGAAATCTAGCCGTGATAGGCTACGTAAATCATTACCTGGTCGGAAGACCAGCCGCCACCCCCGCCCCCGACGAACCACCGCCGAACCGCCGCCAGGACCCGACGCCGAGAGGGACATTCAGCCACGGTAAGTCCCATCCCGGGGGGGGGGCAGGGGGCCAGCGGAGAATTTCCCCACCAATTTCGGGGGGCCGAATGCGTTGGCATTCGGCCTCCTGAAGATTCGGGGACAAATTCTCCACCATCCCTAGATGGCAGATAATTCCGCCACGGATCTCGGAGAGGCCAAATGCCAGTGCATTCGGCCCCCCGAAATCTGTGGTGGAACGGCCTGCCCCCCCGCCCCCCCGTCGATCCCCCCGGGACGGAACTTACCTGGGGTGGATCTTCCGGGTGGCGGCGGCTCTGGCGGCAGCTTCGGTGGCTACAGCCGCCGCCATTTGTGTTCCTTATTTTTTGGGGCCGTCTTAGTCTATGTAAATAATTACGTAGACTAAGATGGCGAAAATAAGGGGAATGCAAATAGCGTCCACTACGCTATTTGCGTTCCCCTTATTTTCGCCGTCTTAGTATATGTAAATATTTACGCCGCCATTTGCGTACGCGTCTTCCCCCCCCCCAGAGCCCTCCGCGGCCGGAAATCCGGCTGCGGACGGCTCTGGCCTGGCTGGGCCTAGCCAGCTGCTCTGTGGAGCTGCCACAGAGCACAGCCGGCCGCGGAGGATTCCGGGGGAGAGGAACGGAGCACCTCCCCCCCGTCCATGATTCCGGGGGGAGGGACGGAACGCCTCCCCCCCACCATAAACATAATCAGCGAACAGGTAAGTGATTTTCGTACATCCCTACTTTCATATTCACAAACAAAACTGGCAGATGTCTTAATATAAGAGACCTGTTCTGATCCACGCTTATAAGAGATCCAGTGTGGGAAAGTGGTGCCTTGTTGTGCATTTAAGCCTGGTCTTATGAAAATTTGCTAGCATCCTGTGCAATAGCTATCCAGTCAGCATTTTCAATAGGGACCTGATATGAGTACTAGCCAATTAGTCAGTGGTTTACATTCATGCTGAGTTGAAATATTCAGCTGTGGTATTTAGTACGCATCAAATTTGTGTGTTGAGGGGTGGGGCAAATCAAAAATGCCTCCCCAAAATATTTTTGTGATATTTGGGGACTTGGACAGATTTCTTAATTTTTCAGGGGGAAGCTTACCTGATAGATATGAAATGGCAAAGGGTTGTAGTAAGCCTTTCTTTTAACTGGTTTTTGTTGGGGTGTTTTTTTTTTACAACAGCTTTGCTGCCAGTAGGGGCCACCATCTTCTTTTTAATTTTAGTTTTTTAAAAACCAAAAATGCCTCTGAGAGTGACACTAGATCATGATGCAGCATTATTCCATTGGGCCATTCTCAAGACAACCAGCCCCTTCATGGATCACTGCCTTGTTGTGGCGAAGCGGCTTGCGTAACTCAGTGAAGCCATAAGCTATGCCATGCAGGGCCACCCAAGACGGACAGGTCATGGCAGAGAGTTCTGACAAAATGTGGTCCACTGGAGAAGGAAATGGCAACCCACTCCAGTATTCTTGCCAAGAAAACCCCATGGAACGTATCATAAGGCTAAAAGAGATGACGCCGGAAGATGAGCCCCTCAGGTCGGAAGGTGTCCAATATACTACTGAGGAAGAGCAGAGGGAATTTCCAAGTAGCGCCAGAAAGAGTGAAGCGGCTGGGCCAAACCCGAAAGGACACTGAGCTGTGGATGTGTCTGGTGGTGAAAAGAAAGTCTGATGCTGTAAAGAACAATATTGTTTAGGAACCTGGAATGTCAGATCAATGAATCAAGGTAAGCTGGAGGTGGTCAAACATGAGATGGCAAGATCGAACATCGACATCTTGGGAATTGGCGAACTAAAATGGACAGGCATGGGTGAATTTAATTCAGGTGACCATTACATCTACTACTATGGGCAAGAATCCCTTAAAAGAAATGGAGTAGCACTCATAGTCAACAAAAGGGTGGGAAAAGCAGTATTGGGGTACAATCTCAAAAATGATAGAATGATCTCAGTATGAATCCAAGGTACGAAGTCAAGAAATAACCGGGATAACAGGCAAGCATGGCCTTGGTGTACAAAATGAAGCAGGAGAAAGGCTAATAGAGTTTTGCCAAGAGAACACGCTGATCATTGCAAACACTCTTTTCCAACAGCACAAAAGGCGACATCATGGACATCACCAGATGGTCAATATTGAAATCAGATTGATTATGTCCTTTGCAGCCGAAGATGGAGAAGCTCTATACAGGCAGTAAAAACAAGACCTGGAGCTGACTGTGGTTCAGATCATGAGCTCCTTCTTGCAAAATTTTGGCTTAAATTGAAGAACGTAGGGAAAACCACTAAACCATTCAGGTATGACCTAAATCATATCCCTTATGAATATACAGTGGAGGTGAGGAATAGATTTCAGGGATTAGACCTGATAGACAGAGTGCCTGAGGAACTATGGATGGAGATCTGTCACATTGTTCAGGAGGCAGCAATTCAATCCATCCCAAAGAAAAAGAAATGCAAGAAAGCAAAGTGGCTGTCTGATGAGGCTTTACAAGTAGCTGAGGAAAGAAGGGAAGGGAAAAGCAAGGGAGAAAGGGGAAGATATATCCAACTGAATGCAGAGTTCTAGAGAATAGCAAGGAGAGACAAGAAGGCCTTCTTAAATGAACAATGCAAAGAAATCGAGGAAAACAATAGAATGGGAAAGACTAGAGATCTTTTCCATAAAATTGGAGATCTCAAGGGAATGTTTTGTGCAAAGGCGGGCATGATAAAGGACAAAGAAGGCAGGGACCTAACAGAAGCAGATGAGATTAAGAAAAGGAGGCAAGAATACACAGAAGAACTATATAGGAAAGATCTGAATGTCCCTGATAGCCATAACAGTGCGGTCATTGAACTTGAGCCGGACATCCTCGAGAGTGAAGTCAAGTGGGCCTTAGGAAGCATTAGTAACAACAAAGCTAGCGGAGATGACAGTATTCCAGGTGAGCTATTTATAATCCTAAGAGATGATGCTGTTAAAGTGCTGCACTCAATATGCCAACAAATTTGGAACACTCAACAGTGGCCACAAGACTGGAAAAGGTCAGTTTACATTCCAATTCCAAAGAAGGGCAACGCCAAAGAGTGTTCAAACTACCACACAATTGCGCTCATTTCACATGCCAGCAAGGTGATGCATTCAGCAGCATGTGAACCGAGAACTACCGGAAGTAGAAGCGGGGTTTTGAAGAGGCAGAGGAACTAGAGATCAAATCGCCAACGTTCACTGCATCATGGAGAAAGCAAGAGAATTCCAGAAAAACGTCTATTTCTGCTTCATTGACTACGCTAAAGCCTTTGATTGTGTGGATCACAACTAACTGAGGCAAATTCTGAAAGAGATGGGAGTACCAGACCACCTTACCTGTCTCCTGAGAAACCTGTATGAGGGTCAAGAAGCAACAGTAAGAACCGGACATGGAACAACTGATTGGTTCAAAATTGGGAAAGGAGTATGACAAGGCTGTATATTGTTGCCCTGCTTATTTAATTTATATGCAGAGTACATCATGAGAAACGCCGGGTTGGATGAATCACAGGTTGGAATTAAGATTGCCGGGAGAATTATCAACAACCTCAGATATGCAGATGATACCACCCTAATGGCAGAAAGCGAAGAGGATCTAAAGAGCCTCTTGTTGAGGGGGAAAGAGGAGAGTGCTAAAGCTGGTTTGAAACTCAACATTAAAAAAACGAAGATCATGGCATCTGGCCCCATCACTTCCTGGCATATAGAAGGGGAAGAAATGGCAGCAGTGACAGATTTTACTTTCTTGGGCTCCAAGATCACTGCAGACAGTGACTGCAGCCATGAAATTAAAAGACGCTTGGTCCTTGGGAGGAAAGCTATGGCAAACCTAGACAGCATAGTAAGAAGCAGAGACATCACCTTGCCGACAAAGGTTCGTATAATCAAAGCTATGGTTTTCCCAGTAGTAATGTATGGCTGTGAGAGCTGGACTATAAGGAAGGCTGAGCGCCGAAGAATCGATGCTTTCGAACTGTGGTGCTGGAGTAGACTCTTACGAGTCCCCTGGACTGCAAGGAGGTCAAATCAGTCAATCCTAAAGGAAATCAACCCTGAGTGCTCATTGGAAGGACAGATACTGAAGCTGAAGCTCAAATATTTTGGCCACCTAATGCGAAGAGAAAACTCACTAGAAAAGACCCTGATGCTGGGAAGGATTGAAGGCAAAAGGAGAAGGGGACAGCTGTGGATGAGATGGCTAGACAGCATCACCGATGCAATGAATATGGACTTCAGCACGCTCCGGGAGAGAGTGGAGGACAGGAAGGCCTGGCGTGCTATGGTCCAAGGGGTCATGAAGAGTCAGACATGACTTAACGACTGAACAACAACAACAACAACAAGACAACCAGGCTGCTGCTTCTTATCGCAGCTCCACTGAAGTTTGAATTAGTGGCAAAACATAAATAAAAATATTAAAAGACTAACTACAACCTTATGCTCCCTCCGTAAATTTAAGAAATCTCTCCTTCTCCAATGTCCACAAAGATGACCCCCACTTTCACAGGAGATGAGTGGCCCCATGAAGGGGGGCATTTGGGGCCTATTTTAAGCCACTTGTTCCCTCCCTTCTGATACAGTACAATCTGTCAAATTCTTTTCTTTTTTTTTAGTAAAAAAAAAAAAGAGGGATATGCACATATATTTGCATGCACACTTCAGTAAAACATAAATGGATACTTGTGTCCTGATACTGCTGGATCAAGCACAGCATTAGGTTGAAATAAGGGGCAATCCAAAAACAAATCAATAAACAGGCAATGTTCACAGGCACAGTTTTACCAGACAAGAGGGAGAGTTCCAAAAGAGAAGTCTGAAGAGTCACCAAAGTCAAAACACAGATAAGCAGTCAGATAAATTCACAGTACGAGAAGCAGAGTCAAGCAGGAGTCCAAGTTCAGTAGCACAAAGGGTCAATAACTGAGCCAGGGCAGAGGTACAAGGCACCAGAACTGGTAGAAGCAATAGCTAGACTGATACTGCAAGCTTATATTGCTATAGCTTCCTGAGTCCCACCCAGGGCTCAGATGCAGTTTGTTACAGGCCTTACTCCCCAGGAGTCCTTTCTTTTGGAGGAGTCCTTCTTTCTATTTGGGCACTTCTCCTTGAAGGAGCCCTACTGGCCTGCCTCTTGAGGCGACAACGCTCTTGGGGGCTAGGTGGTCACCCAGCTTCCGCTTCAGAGGCAAAACTCCCCTGTTCCTGTGGGAAGGGAACCATTTTCATCTCCCTTGAGGGTCCAGGCTCCCCCAGGCCTCCTGCCATGGCTCCTTGTGTCTGGGAGCTCTACTCTTCCTCACAGGAGGATTCCTCCAATGGGGTCATGACAGCTTAAAAGTTCACTGTGCCTTTAAATTAATATGGCACAATATGCACTAAAGTGGGATCCAATCTGACATTTGAACTAACACCTGCCATTGGAATATTATTTTTCAACAGCATGGAAATATCTGTATGACATTATTCAATTGTCAATAGTAGGGAAGGTTTTACACATCACTACTTGCAATGTCGCATACACCTGCACACCAACCAAAGGTGGAGCAGCAAAAGATACTTTATCTATATTGTAGTTTTAAACAATTGAAGCCGTCTAAATGGAACTTAAGTATTGCATTTTGTGATACTGATAGGAAGCCAGGGCTAGGGATGGATGAGAAATTCACTGGTTCACAATTATATGTGAAAGTATCCAATTTGCACCTCCGGAAACCAAACATGCAACAGAATGCATCTCACTAATAAAAGCCATACATTTCCAATACATGTGATGGGGGGGGGGGGTTTGGGGGGGGAAATGTGTATAAACAAATGCATACATTTGTGTTGCATACAACACCCAGCATGGCTGGCTTGGGCATGCTGGGAGTTGTAGGTCTTTTCCCTGTCTAAATATGCATAGGGTTGTGCTCTTAGTAACTAAGCTGGGCTAGCTTTTTGTACTTTGTATTGAACTGACTGTTGCTCTAAGGAAATGTATGTCCAATAAATCCACAGCAGTGGGTTTTACAGTCACGATTATGTCAAAAATGTCAAATTTCACAGCATTTCATGGCTTTAGTAGATAATGCTCCACATGAAAGTAATTCCTACTTAACGTCATTATTGGATGCTTAAAAAGTTGCCGAATTATTCTGTTGCAAACAAAGCTATCTCAAATAACCCAGTAGGACCCTAAGGGTTTTCAGGGTATAATGGATCCTCTATTCCCCCTGTCTTTCTCAGGAGTTATTAAAACTATCACTGCTCAAAAACCACATTTACAAATGTAGTAAACTAAAATAGTTCAGGCTTAGGATCAAATTATTTGAATGGTTTCTCTGGTGGGAAAGTCAGCACCAGCGATTCCTTCCCCTCACCCCCTTTAACATTTTGCACTAAGAACACAGGGGAGCACTTTCACAATACCTCCCTGTGAAAACTGAAAGGGATAAAAAAAAAAAAATCAACTTGTAATAGATTTCCCGCATCAGAATTCACTATATGAAACATCCCTGAGACTACCAAAACCAGTAGACCTATATCAGGATATATTTGGCACAATGTAGTCGTTATGGAGAGTGGTGGTGGGTTAATGTTTCAAGATGTTTTTGAAATAGGTACAATTTATCCCTTTGAAACTTGGTTCATGTAACAAAGGAATACTCAGAATATTTAGCAACATCATAAATAATAGGGAACTCAGTTCTCTGAGTATTGGTTCTTACGTAGCATAAGAGGGAGAAATCAGCAGGCTTGGGGGAACCACGGTTTGTATAAATACAATTTTAAAAAAGAAAACTTTAAGGTTGCAATCCTATGCATGTTTAGACAGGAAAAAGTCCTAAAACTTCCAGCATCCCCTAGGAAACATGGCTGGCTGGGGAATGCTGGGATTTGTGGGACTTTTTTTCTGTCCAAACATGTATAGCATTGCACTTTAAGGGGAGGGCTGAGCATGCTCAGTGGCCATGGAATGCTGGCTACCTGGATTGGGCAGGGTGGGGCAGGGGCAGAAAGCCAAGGGGGAGTGGAATGAACTGGAGTATCCTGGAAGATGGCATGGTTGACTGGCTGGCTGGAATCCTGAACAGGAGCACTCCACACTGCAACCTTTTGTTGCAAATCCCAGTTATTATTTTATTATTTTTGAAAGCACCCTGCCCTCCTTTTGACCTGCACAGTGCTATGGAGGTTCACAAGGTTAGAAATTGCTGTCACCAGGTGTAAGCTGTAAATGGAATTTGAAATTAATGGGATTATTTTAATTAAATGGCATTGCTGAGCCATCTGCTCAACCATAGTCCAGTGCCAAGGAGATTAAACCTTTTTTTTTTTTACTCTCTATACTGGTCTCTAACAGGCTTTAATTTTTAGGAACAGTTGTAGCTATGTAATACTGAAGCAGATTGTAATGTTTTAGAACTACTTCAGTCAGTTTCTTTTTAAATGTGACTAAAGGGAGAGCTCACTGATTGCTTATAATAGCTCCACTGGCTTCAGAAATAACTGTAGAGTAAAGTAAAATATGAACAGTCCAAACAGATTTCTGCTAATCATATGTAACATTACAATTCTGAAAATTATTAGCTGATGCAAAGCTCATTAAAATGTAAGGGATGTTACCACTCAGGTACTTGGAAGACTGGCAGTGTGCTGCTTCCTAATAATGTATGAGGAAAATATTGTGGACCAAAATCAGTGAATCACACCAAGACTTTATCTAGATTAGTTGTTTACTATCCAGAATGTGGTGAACTTTAACTTATTGAGGGATCGATGCCACATAACAGTTGAGATTTTGGTATGCTAGGGCTTGTCTCATTAGAGAACTTTAACACAACCTGTGGTTGTACAATCCAGTGTTGCCAATAAATCAGAAGAAAAATGGCCTGGAAATTTTCGTTGTTTTTTTGGCTAGGTGTCAGAGGGCGAGAGGCATTATTCCCCCCTCCCCCGATCTGCTATTTTTAGCTGTACATCTTAGATAAGTCTTCCCCAGCCTAGTTCCCTCCTGATGTGTTGGACTATAACTCCTATTACATGATGGCTCCATCCCCACAGGTACTAGTTTTTCCCCAAAGTGTTGGTAACTCTATGATTTGGTGCCATCCCTATGCACCTTATGTCTCTGGTAAGCTTTGAGTTTAGAATGAAGATAGATGTAACATTTATAGAGGGATGAAACTGGTTGGAAGTGCTGTTACTATGCTTAATTTGCATATACCTCTCCCTCTCCTGTGTCATGCTCCAGCAGCAGAAGCCAGTTTTGTTTACCACCTTGTGTGGCTTGAGCCACTCATCAGCTTTCTTCCTCCCCTGCAACTACTGGAGCAGCTTTGCACAAGGGTGTGTGGCCATGTGTAGAGTCAATGAAGGTCTAGCAAGAGTAATGCTTCCAGTTTCTAGCTAATATGGCCATATGCAGGGCATGAGTATTATGAAGATTGGAGAGGCCCCCTGCACATGGCCATGTGCAATTGACAACTAGAAGTGTTGCTAGAACTTTGTTTAGCCTGCCACACACACATGCACGCACACACAGGTTGTACCAGCACACGGTATGTCCGTTATGGAAATTGCTATGCCAGATGTGTTCTTATGTGAAGGATACCAGTACTGAAACTAAAACTGCCAAGATCATACTCCCCTTATACAAATCTATGGTGTGACCACACTTAGAATACTGTGTACAGTTCTGATCACCGCATCTAAAAAATGATATTGTAGGGTTGGAAAAAGTGCAACTAAAATGATCAAGGGACTGGAGCAACTCCCCTATGAAGAAAGATTGCAACATCTGGGATTATTTAACTTAAAAAAAGGCGAATAATGGGGGACATGATAGTGGTGTACAAAATTATGCATGGTGTGGAGAAAGTAGATAGGGAAACATTTTTCTCCCTCTCTCACAATACTAAAACCCAGAGTCATCCCATGAAGCTGATTGATGGGGGATTCAGGACAGGTAAAATGAAGTACTTCTTCACACAGAGCATAGTTAAACTATGGAATTCACTACCGCAAGATGTAGTGATGGCCACCAATTTGGATGGCTTTAAAAGAGGATTGGACATATTAATGGAGGAGAAGGCTATCAATGGCTACCAGTTCTGCTGGCTATGTGCTACCTCCAGGATCAGAGGCAGTAGGCCTATGTACACCAGTTGCTAGGGAACATGGGTAGAAGGGTACTGCTTGTGGGTTTCCTGTGGGAAGATGGTTGGGCTCCATGTGAACAGAATGCTGGACTAGATGGACCCTTGCTTGCCCTATCCAGCACAGTTCTTCTTATGTTCTTACATTCTTACGATGTGTTGTAACTTTTATCTTAATATTTGTTTTAGCTGTGCATTTTTTAAATGTACACTCTTATTATCTTATTAATATATTGATTGATTGATTGTTTGATTGATAATCAGATACAAACACTGAGTCTTCATGAATAAGGTAGGTGTTTAAATCTAATAAAGATGTGTGTGTATAGTTGTCTGAGACAGGACCAAAAGGTGAGGCAGATGCCCTGGTGAGACTGTTTTCTGTCTAGTTTATAGGGGCATGTGAAAAGGGGGCTCTAGTTATTTATAGTGCCATTACCAGCTGTCATGGCACCAACAGCAATTTTTAATATGAGAGCACTGAAAGGCATAGGTGAACACTGCAAGTAATGCAAACTAATATTGCATGATATCGGGGCAAGATACCTTGCAATGCAGACATGTCCTAAGGGTGAGTTTAGCCTACTGCCTTCTGGTATTCCATTAAAAATGTGTTGCAGAAACATTTTCTGATCATTAATGAGAGCATCTGTAGAACAGTGTGTAACCTGTACACTTCTTTTGCCTTAGGGCAGTCAAAAATAACAAAGGACTGGGAAGAGAAATGCCTGGTATGTGTAGCCTGATGGTACAGCCAGCTGCAGGATATAATAATGGAGCTGGACTTTGGATGCCTGTTCCTTTTTGAGGGGTGTGTGATCTGTTGGTCCACTATTATCAGTGGATTCTTGTAATTAGTTTGGCCATTGTTTTTAGTGTTACTCTGATTGCCTCAATCTAGAAAAAGTGCCTTACTGCAGAGGATGTACTTTTGCAGTGGGAAAAGGTAAGACTGTGCTGCTGTTTCCAGCTTCATTTTGTGAACATAGCTAGGTTCTCTAGTGTTAGCTATGCACAGCGGAGGATTGGATAAACTTCCTTAAATAAAGGGAAAGGGGGAGAAGCCTTATTACTATGTGTTCATTTTTAAGGGCTTCCAGCAACCTTTAACCTTTGATTTTAATCAGTAAATCAATCAGTTAAAACCATTAATAGGTGTGAGACAATTGTAATTAGTGAGGGCACATTTTAATAAGAACAGCTAGGAATTAAGGACACATTTTTGAGGATAAAGAACTATTTTATTTAAATCATTATATTGCCCACAGGGGAAGTGAACAACCACTCATTCATAAAAAATAATGAGCTGCATCACTTGTCACTACTCAGTAGTTTCCTCTGACTTGCATGCAACAGTATTCTACACAAAACTTGCTATTACAATGGACTCTAGGTGCTCCTGAATTCTTCCCCAGCTGGAATCCAGGAAGAATTCCTGGCTTCCAACTAAGGTAAAAGTCAGAGCAGGGACATAACCAGTGGATTCTGGCTTGCTCCGAAAATGCACCCAGCAAGTAGTCAAAACTACAGTAGTCAAAACTGACCATACCAGAGAGTTGGAGCATATGAAGGGGTGTCCTAAAGCAGCCCAGGAACATCCAAGGCAGGATGTTGCCTTGCTTGCTCCAATCATACCCAGCATGGTTAGTAGGGAGCGTGTTCATCACCTTCTGATCATGCTGAAGTCTTCAAAAATGTGAGGCCAACACCTAGAACTGTTTAATTGCTATCGGAACACAATGGGATTTCTTTTTTACAGTTGCTGAGGTTGAATGTTTTAAAGATTTTCAGTGGACATTCCAAAACTTGGATGAATTCTGAACTATACTTTTAAATTTATTGATCACTTGAATCATTATTTGATACTGAGAATCGAAATGAATTGATTTTAATGGTAAAATGTAGTGCTGTACGGACTGTGTAAAATCCGCTCCGTCTGTGTTTTGCGGATTGTCAGGTGCCTTTCATTCCGTCATCCGCCCACAGACAGATGCGAATGTTTTTTTTCCATCATGCGGAAAAATACGGAAATAATTACATAAATGTTTAGTGTATTGTCCCCCATTCCATTCTACGTTTCCTCAGAAGAAATTTACGTATTTTTCCATGGATTTATATGTGTAAATTTTGGGAGAGTAAAAAAAAATCATCCAAAAGTCCATGGATTCCACAAGGCCTTAAGGGGGTGCTCTGCAGCAGATTCCGCAGGTCGGAGTCTTAGAAATCCGAGCTCATTTTAATCCGTCTCGAATTTCTCCAGCATCCCTAGTAAAATGTCATGATAACATAAGACCTGCCATGCTAGAACAGACCAGAAGTCCATCCTGATCAATACTCTGATCCTCATTGCAACCAGCCAGATACCTATTTTGTGAATTTCCCTAGGTAACATCCACGCTGAGGCTGTCCTGTCGGTTTTCTAGGGAGCTGGCAGTGATGAAACTTCATGTCCACCATGACAACCATGGGGCTGATTCATCATCCCTTGTTGCTTTTTTCCCGTATCTGTTAATGGAGATACCCTAAAGAAATAAGAGTTAAATGCTGAGGTTATTTGACTAGGGGCTGTAGCTAATAACCATTGGTAGACATATCCTGCAGCAGGGTTGCAGACCATAATTGGGTGGGGGTCCACATGACACCTGAGCTGTATGATATCAGGTGGGTGTGGTCACACCCCCTAATGTCAGTGAATGTGGCCACAGCCACCTGATGTCAGTTGCTCCCTGACCCTGGGGCTTATGGAGGGGGTGGGGCTGAGAGTGCAAAGGGGTGGGGCCCATGGAGGTGGCGCATGCTCCACAGGCCACATACAGAGGCACCATGGACTGGAGGTTCTGCTTCCCTGTCCTACAGGAATTTATCAGATCTTTTTTTTAAACTGTGCACTCAGATGGCTATCACAACCTCACATAGCAATGGATTTCATAGGTTAATTTTGTAATGTGTTAACAATTACTGCCTTTTATCCATTTGGAACCATCCAATCCATTTCATTGGATGACCCTGTGTTAGTGTTTTGGACAGAATGAATAATGTAATTTATCGCTTTTCTCATATTGCTCTAGTTATTGTAGCTTTTTTTCGTATGATAGATGCCCCCTCTCAGATCACTATTACATTTCAATCCTATGCATGTTTACTCAGATGTTAGTCCCACTGAGTTCAGTGGGGTTTACTCCCAGTAAAGTGTGCATAGGATTGCAGCCCCTTTGCCCAGACCTTCTCCAGTATCTTTTATAAGATGGCATGAGGAAAGGGATCTAAAGGATTAGAAGATTGATTGAATTAGATGGATTTTCAATGGACTCTTGCCATCGTTGCTGCAAGGAGAGGAAGCCCTTCAGTATTGCAAGGCAGGTGGGATCCGGCGCTCTTGCTGCTGCTGACTTGCTGGAGCTCTACCTCCACCTGGGGGACTTCTGCTCTGCCTCCTTGCAGACCCAGGTCCAGCCAAGCACCACCCCACTCCCAGCTGCAACACCAGGGGGCGGGACCTCCACCGGCGGGTGTTGCCGCCGAAGGGGGAGACACCAAAGGGGGTTGCCCCTTTGGGGGAGCCACTTTGGGGGAGCACGGGGGCGAGGGCCTGTACCCCTGCTTGAAAGGAAGGAAGAGGACTGTTTGCCTCAGTGTGGCCTGCTGGACTGCCTGCATTAAATATGTGTTTTCCAACGAAGGGGGGAGGTGTTGGGAGCCAGGGAATGGCCATTATGGTTCTACAGGGCAGAGGGAGATACGGAGGGGGGAGACAGTCACACTCTAAAGGCAGAGTGTGTAACAATAGGGTGCTGACTGTCCCTAAACTGTCCCCCAATTCAAATAACCTGGATCGCCCTGGCAACAGACCCCCTGGGTTGAAACTGCTGCTGCTGAATGCCAGGTCAGTGAATGGTAAAACAACTGCTATCCAGGACTTGATCCTGGATGAGCGCACTGACCTGGCTTGTATTACAGAGACCTGGCTGGATGAAGCTGGGGGGGTTAATCTCTCTCAGCTCTGCCCTCCTGGGTTCTCTGTTCAGCAGCAGACAAGACCTGGGGGGTGGGGAGGTGGAGTGGCAGTGGTCTATTGTGATTCGATCCCCCTTACCCAGTGCCCTATCCCACAGTCTGCTGGGTTCGAGAGTGTGTATTTGAAGGTGGGTGCCCAGGACAGAATAGGGATTCTGTTGGTGTACCGTCCACCCCGCTGCTCAACAGTCTCCCTTCCTGAGTTGGCCGGGGTAGTCTCGGGTAGGGATGTATGAAAGGTACTTACCTTTCAGGGATTATGCTGATGGTATGGGGGGAGGTGTTCTGTCCCTCCCCCCGGAATCCTCGCCAGGGGGGGAGGCGCTCCATTCCCCCCCCCTCCGGAATCCTGGCCAGCCGGCTGTGCTCCGCAGCGATTCTGCGGAGCCGCCAGCCGGCTCCACCAGCAGCCGGACATCCGGCTGCTGGCTAGCAGGGATGCAAATGGAGGCAGCCATAGCCGCCGCCGTTTGCGTCCCTGCAGTCAGCCGTGATAGGCTACGTAAATGTTTACGAAGCCTATCACGGCTGATTAAAAAAAACCCCCAAAAACGCGCGTACGCAAATGGCGGCGCCCATGGGCACTGCCATTTGCGTTCCTTATTTTGGCACGTCTTAGTCTATGTAAACATTTACGTAGACTAAGACGGTGAAAATAAGGGGAACGCAAATAGCGTAGCGTCTATGCTATTTGCGTTCCCCTTATTTTTGCCATCTTAGTCTACGTAAATGTTTACGTAGACTAAGACGTGCCAAAATAAGGAACGCAAATGGCGGCGCCCATGGGCGCCGCCATTTGCATACGCACGTGTTTTTTTTTTTAAGTCAGCTGTGATAGGCTATGTAAAGATTTACGTAGCCTATCACGGTGTTTTTTTAAAATCTAGCCGTGATAGGCTACGTAAATCTTTACATAGCCTATCACGTTTTGTTTTTTTTAAAAACCTGGAAATGGCGGCAGCGGCAGCCGGTCAGAAGACCAGCTGCCACAGCCGCCGCCGAACCGCTGCCGGAGCCGCTGCCGCCACCGCCACCGCCTCCAGGAAGATCCGCCCCAGGTAAGTCCCATCCCGGGGGGTGGCGGGGGGGTGGCAGGCCGTTCCGCCATCGATTTCGGGGGGCCAAATGCGCTGGCATTCGGCCTCCCTGAGATCCATGGCGGAACTTTCGTACATCCCTAGTCCCGGGTTTGGTGTTGGAGACCCCTCGGCTTGTTGTGCTGGGGAATTTCAACATCCACGCTGAGGCTGTCCTGTCGGTTTTCTAGGGAGCTGGCAGTGATGAAACTTCATGTCCACCATGACAACCATGGGGCTGACCCAGAAGGCATCTGACCCCACCCATGCTGCTGGGCATACTCTGGACCTTGTTTTCTGTGCCCGATGGGGTGATAGTGATCTGAGAATGGAGGAACTCTCTATAGTTCCGTTGTCATGGACAGATCACTACCTGGTGGGGTTTAGACTTGCTGGCACGTGGAACCTCTGCAGGGGTGGAGAACCGATTAAGATGGTCTGCCCCAGGAGGCTGATGGATCCGAATGGTTTCCTGATGGCACTTGGGGATTTTCCTGTTGCCTCGGCAGGCGATTCTGTCGAAGCCCTGGCCGATCTCTGGAATGGAGAAATGACCAGGGCCGTGGACACAATCGCTCCTGAGCGTCCTCTCTCACGAAGTGGAGCTGCACCAGCACCCTGGTTTTCTAGGGAGCTGGCAGTGATGAAACGAGTGAGAAGACGACTGGAGTGACGTTGGCAGAAAACCGGAGTGAATCCGATCGAACACAGGCTAGAGCCTATTTGAAGGCCTACTCTGTGGCAATACGGGCAGCAAAGAAAAAAAAAATTTCTGCCACTATTGCATCTGCAAAGAGCCATCCAGCAGAGCTGTTTCGAGTGGTTAGGGGTCTTTTATACGCTAGCCCGCAAAAGGATAATTTAAACCCCTTGACAGCCCGCTGGGAACAATTTGCTCAGCGCTTTGCAGATAAAATCGCTCGGATCCGCTCTGACTTGGACGCTATAGTTGCTACAGAACCAGAGGATGTAACTTTGGCCCCTGCTTGTCCAGTGTTGTTGGATACTTTTCAATTTGTACAGCCTGAGGATGTGGACAGGATCTTTGGAGAGGTGAGAGCCACCACGTGTGTTCTAGATCCTTGCCCTTCCTGGCTCATAAAAGCAGCCAGAGGTGGACTGGCCGAGTGGGTAAGGGGAGTGGTTAATGCCTCCCTTAGGCAAGGCAGAATTCCAGCCTGCTTGAAGGAGGTGGTGGTGAGACCTTTGTTAAAAAAGCCCTCCCTGAACCCCACTATATTGGATAATTATCGGCCAGTCTCCAATATTCCATTTCTGGGCAAGATATAGGGGTGGACGAAAGTGACTTACCTGTCGTCGAAGCTTGTTCGCGGTGGGGGGGAGGCGCTTCGCTGCTCCCCCCGCGAAGTTCAGGCTGGGGGGGAGGCTTCCCGCCTCGCCCGGCCGAAATTCAGGCCGGGGGGGAGGCTTCCCGCCTCGCCCGGCCAAAATTCAGGCCGGGGAGGAGGCTTCCCGCCTCGCCCGGCCGCGAACTCGAAAGTTAAAAAAAAAACAAAAACGCCCCCGTGATAGGCTACGTGATGATTAACGTAGCCTATCACGGCTCGATCTACAAAGTCAGCCGTGATAGGCTACGTAAATCGTCACGTAGCCTATCACGGGTGACTTTAAAAAAAAAGCGCATACGCTAATGGCGGCCCCCATAGGGAGCCGCCATTCACGTTCCTTATTTGGTTGCTGTAGTCTACGTAAATCTTTACGTAGACTACAGCGAAAATAAGGGCAACGCAAATAGCGTTGCCCTTATTTTCGCCATAGTCTACATAAATCTTTATGTAGACTAGACGTGCCAAAATAAGGAATGCAAATGGTGGCGCCCCATGGGCGCCGCCATTTGCATACGCGCTTTTTATTTTTTTTCTAAAGTCACGCGTGATAGGCTACGTGACGATTTACGTAGCCTATCATGGCTGACTTTGGAAATCTAGCCGTGATAGGCTACGTAAATCGTCACGTAGCCTATCACGGGGTCTTTTTTTTTTTTTTACTTTTTGTTTCACGGCTGGGGAGACGGGGCGCTTCTCCCCGGCCTGAATTTCGGCCGGGCGAGGCGGGAAGCCTCCCCCCCCTCGCCTGAACTTCAGGGGAGAAAGCGAAGCGCCTCCCCCCCACCGCAAAGCCAAGCTGCGAAAAGGTAAGTGACTTTCGTACATCCCTAACAAATTGAAGCTTAATCCAGACAAGACAGAGGTGCTCCTGGTCAGTCGAAAGGTAGATCAGGGAATAGGAATACAGCTTGTGCTGGATGGGGTTACACTCCCCCTGTACCAAGGTTTGCAGCTTGGGTGTACTTCTGGATTCAGCCGTGAGCCTGGATGCCCAGGTTTCAGCGGTGGCCAGGAGTGCATTTGCACAGTTGAAGCTAGTGCGCCAGCTGTGCCCGTTCCTTGAGATGTCTGACTTGGCCACAGTGACACATGCCTTAGTTACATCCCGTTTGGATTACTGTAACGCGCTCTACGTGGGGCTGCCTCAGAAGAGTGTTTGGAAACTTCGGCTGGTTCAAAGAACTGCAGCCAGACTGCTGACTGGAGCTGGTTACAGGGAGCATACAACTCCCCTGTTAAAACAGCTTCACTGGCTCCCAGTCTGTTTCCAGGCACAATTCAAAGTGCTGGTTATGTCCTATAAAGCCCTATACGGCTCGGGTTCAGGTTATCTGAAAGACCGTATTCTCCCTTATGAGCCTACTCGTGCCCTGAGATCTTCAGGGGAAGCCCTTCTCGCCTTCCCGCCATCATCACAGGCATGCCTGGTGGGAACGTGGGAGAGGGCCTTCTCGGTGGCTGCCCCAAGGCTCTGGAACTCCCTTCCCAGGGAGGCAAGAGTGGCACCCTCCTTGATATGTTTTCTCAGGCATGCAAAAACTTTTTTGTTTCAGCAGGCCTTTGGGGATAACTAGTCTGGACCTGGGAAAATGCGACGTATGGATACCATTTTTGTTGTTCTGGTTGTCTTTTAATGTTTTAATACCTTTACAATTTTAATATTGATGATTTAATTATATTTTTAACTTTTATACAGTTGTATTTATATTTCTATTTATAGGTTTTAATTGTAGCAGTTTTAACGTTGTAAGGCCGCCTTGAGTCCCAGTATTGGGAAAAAGGCGGGATATAAATAAATATAATAATAATAATAATAATTTTCTATTGCTGATGATATGGGAAATAGGTAGTTGTTGTTACTTTTACTATTTGTATTCTTCATTTTCATGTGTCAGCAAATCTTAGATGAAAAAAACACATTTTGCTGGCTTTCTGATTGGATTTTTTTTTTTTTTTTTACTTCTCCAATTTTCATGGACTGCAAACTATCAACTTAACACAAAAGGGGAACAATTGGAGAAGTACCCAATTCTTCTAAAGTACAAACTGGTAGTAATTTTCAGGTTTAATTTATAGAAAACCAATTTTAAAAGCAAAGGTCAGTGCACTGACAGTGTACTGGAATACTGATAATATTTAAAAAAATCTCTTATTGCTGTGGACATTTTAAACACAGCAACATTAAAAATTTCCTGGGTAACACAGTACATATTTCACAATCCCTCTAAAACTATACTAGTAGTTTTAAAATTTGCTCCTAGGTCTTATTTTTAAAACTAGGAAATAAATTGCTTATAAATGACAAGTTGCCTGAGAAAATGATTTGTCAAAACAGTGTTTATAGCTGTAACTTCTACATATGTTGGTTGGAAGACTGGCATACATTTGTCACATCTGACTATATTGTAATGGCTTAATGTACCTTTGAAATTGAAATTAGCACTCCAGGAGAGTTATTTTTTTCTTCCTCTCTGTGACAATTTATCATGTTTTCCTACCCTGGCATGATACCTCTTCGAAATGCATATTCATTAAAGTACTGCAAAGGTAGATACCTCACTAACAGCAGAATAACTCTGAATGAAGTTTGGTGTCAGAAGATCAGTTTAAGGGTTAGACAAACAAGGTAAATTTAGCTGTAGAAGTTTGAAACTGTTGCTTTCACTGATGCTCGCAGATTCTATTACTGATTACAGGCAGCCGCCAGCGAGATCACATCACTCCAGTGCTGAAGGAGTTGCACTGGCTACCAGTTGTTTTCCAGGCCAAATTCAAGGTGTTGGTTTTGACCTTTAAAACCCTATGCGGTTCCAGCCCAGCCTATCTTAAGGAGAGCCTCCAGCAACACCAGACAGGCCACTTAACAAGATCAGCTTGGATGGCCTTCTCTCTGTCCCATCAGCCAGGACAGCTATGCTGGTGAGGACAAGAGAGAGGGCCTTCTCTGTGGTGGCCCCCACACTGTGGAACTCCCTCCCTAGGGAACTCCACCATGCCCCCTCTTTAATGAGCTTCCGCCACGCATTAAAAACGTGGTTGTTCAGGCAGGCATTTGGGGTGGGTTAGGATATTTTTTATGACATTTTTAATGTAGAATTTTATTGTTTTAACTGTTTTGTTGTTGTACATCGCTGGGTGGGCGTTTAACAAAATAAATAAATAAATAAATATCACTATCGAGATGAAGCATATGGAAACATTGACTTAGGTCAGTGTAGGGGTTAATGAGTCCTATAATCAAGAACAGGAATCCAGACCATTTGCCACAATGCTCCAACCACAACAAGAGTTATAGTTATCAAACAACACTGGTTCGCTGGAACCTAACTTGACACCTTCAGGAAAGGGGTATGGCCATTCCTCCAGACTTCGGGTGGGAACAAGACCTGACCCTTTTCTGGTAAGTTCAGGGCAAGGCTTCCTAGTGTCTCTTAATCAGTGGATCCTTTTTCTTTTATAGCCTAAAAGTCACCTGGCTTAAATCAATACAATTGGAGCTAATTCTGTTAGATTCTGTTCTGTTCTAATTCTGTTCTTGCTTAGCAGTATCCTTCTGCTAGCTGTGTCCTATGGAGGAACAACTTCAGGAGGTTGGGGGACATTTTTAGTCCCCAGATATCCCCTGCCATGAACTCCACTCTGCAACGTGCCATGTAGTGCATGGGGTTTCCCCCCTCCCCAAGGAAAACAAGGAAAAATGGCCAGTTTATCACTGAGACTTGGGGGCAAACAGCTCCATAACACTGCAGTGCACTTGTTTCTAAGCTAAATTTAACTCTTTTGCAGCCCTGAAGCTGCTACAGACTGCTTTTGTTTGTTCAAATTTCAGGGGCAGCGGAGGTTGCATGAATTCACAAAAGCTCAGCAACATGTCCTGTGCCTATGTTTATATTAGATCTTAAGCAACATCTTAAGCCACTTCTACTGCCTTAGTAATTAATGTCTTGCTTAGAGATGTCAGAGAATTCCACCACGGCTCCAGTGAGGCCGGAAGCCATGGCGGAATGGCCTCCCCTCCGCCACCCCGCGGAATCCCCCTGGGATGGAGCGTTCCTGGTGGCAGATGCGGCGGCTCCAGCAGCTCTGGTGGTAGCAGATGCAGCGGCAGCAGCTCTGGCTGGTCTCCTGGCCGCTGCTGGGCTGCTGCGGCTGCAAATGGCGGCCATCGTAGCAGCCGCCATTTGCGTGGCTGTCTTTCTTCGTAATAGGCTACGTAAATAGGCTACACCATTTGCGCCCCTGCTCTTTGCCGTGATAGGCTACATAAGTATTTATATAGCCTATCACGGCTTGGCAGCCACGTAAACGGCGACCGGCATAGCAGCCGCCATTTGCGGCCGCAGCAGCCCAGCAGCGGCCAGAATTCTAGCTGCGGCTGGTCCTGGCCAGCGGAGTCACTGCGGAGCGGAGCCGGCTGGGGAGGATTCCAGGGGGAGGGACGGACCACCCCCCCCACCGCGGATGCCCCGGAACGGAGCCAGGTAAGTGTTTCGTAAATCCCTAGCCCATTTCCTCGTGGACTATGTTCTTCAAGTGGACTATGTTCTCCCTTCATGCTCATGTCTGTAGCTCCCTGCTACTGTCATCAGCAGTTCAGATATAGATAAATAGATATAATAACATCAGCAGATGTTTATCCCCATGCAATCTGTGATACACTGACAAAGGCTTTTTGCCAAACTGTGTGCACAAAAATAATTTGCTAGGCATCATACCCATTCAGGTTTGTTTACTTGTTCGGTTACCGTCCAAAAGCAAAAATTTATCAAAGGATACTACATAAGGATAAAGGTAACACATCTGAATCAGTGCAGACCTTCTGGCCAGGCACCTGTCAACTAGACCCCCTTTTTCTGGGGAGGCTTAGGCTTTCACACAGAGGTAAGGTACACAGCAAAGTAATTAAGCAAAAGAAGAAGGGAAATGAAGTGACATGTCTCTGAAAAATTGTACCATGCTTCTGAGATAATATATTAATGAGCCAATCTCATAATAAACAAAAATGTATGAGTGAGAATGAACAGATATGTTTCTGTTTTGAGGTAAGCACATGATTCCTAATTAGGATTTTATAAACTATATATGGTTTGTTGACAGGATCCTTCACAGTCCTTAGACAGTCTAATTATGCTCATAGCTTAATCCTTATAGCCTAAATGCAAATTGAATTTGCCAGCATTTGCTAGCCTTGTCTCGTCTTCCTCTCCCTTGCCCTACCTTCTGTCTTTTTTGCTTATGAACGACTGCAGAAAGCCATGCACAGTACCTGGATCATTTGTGCACCAACTTCACAAATCCACTTGAAGGGTAGCATGCAACAATTGTAAATAAATGAAATGTACAGTGATGGCACTAATATATAACAACAAGTAACAGCAAACAGGTACTTTTGTCCATATTTTTCCCCGTCAAATACTGAGAATGAATGTTCAATCTGTCTAAAACATAAAATAAATATAATTGTAAATAAATAAATCTGGATCTGGAAAGTTTTCCATAAATGTATGAAAATATTGCATTCTTAGAAAATAAATGCTTTCTCTGGATTTCATATAGTTGATCTAGTTAAATCTTGACATCAAAATATACTCAGAAATCTGACTAGTTGGAGAGTTATTTTCTTCAGAATTACCATGAATCAGCTAAAAAGGTGTTTAAAACATAACACAGTGCTTACACATAGGGATGCTGGAGAAATTCTAGATGGACTAAAATGAGATCGGATTTCTAAGAATCTGATCTGCAGAATTTGCTGCAGAGCAACCCCCTCAGGGCACACAGAGTACGTGGACTTTCGGATGTTTCCTTTTTACTTTCCCGAAATTTAGTAGGGATGTACAAAACTCACTTACCTTTTTGCGGAATCTTTTGCGGTGGGGGGGGGATTGGGGGGTAGGCAATCTGGTCCTCCCCCCCCGGAATCCTCGATGGCCGGATCCGCTCCGCAGCCAGCAGATTTCTGGCCGCGGATGGGCTGCTGCGGACGCAAATGGCGGCCGCCATAGCGGCCTCCATTTGCGTCCAGCCAGGCAGCCGTGATAGGCTACGTAAGAATTTACGTAGCCTATCACAGCTAACCCCCCAAAAAAACCCCAACGTACGCAAATGGCGGCAGCTACAGCGGCTGCCATTTGCATTTCCTATTTTATTTAGCTTACGTAAATATTTACGTAAGATAAAACGGCAAAAAAAAGAGGAACACAAATAGCGTAGTGGGCGCTATTTGCATTCTTTTATTTTTTGCCGTTCTAGCCTACATAAATATTTATGGAGGCTAGAATGGCGAAAAATAAAGGGACGCAAATAGCATCCACTACACTATTTGCGTTCCCCTTTTTTTCGCCGTTTTATCTTATATAAATATTTACGTAAGATAAATCGGTGAAAAATAGGGAATGCAAATGGTGGCCATTTGCGTATGCTGGGTTTTGGGGGGGGGTAGCCGTGATAGGCTATGTAAATTCTTACAAAGCTTATCACGGCTGCAAGGACGGCAATGGCAGTGGCAGCAGCCTGGCCGCGGCCAGCCAGGAGACCAGCTACCGGAGCTGCCGCTGGAACCGCCACCGGAGCCGCCACATCCACCCCAGGTAAGTGCCATCCCAGGGGGAATCTGTGGGGGGGGGCGGGGGGACATTCCGCCATGGTTTTTGGGGTTATAATTTGATAATTTGTATAAAGTATAATTTGAGTAGGGAATTCTCTCTTGCCAGATTAGAACTGAAGCCATGTGCTGTGTTAGAGGGCAGGCTATGTAAGACTCCATATAACTCACATTTCTGTTGTTGTGGGAACAACTAAACTGAGACAATCTCTACACCAGCCTAAAATCCTGGATTTAAAACAGGGCTTTCTGCTTCCATTTTAAATGCAGGATCACAGCAGACACCCTTTACATACACTTCCTTTTCCCCTTCCTCTTTCCCCCTCCTTTTCCCCCTTATCTGAGTTTTCTATATGTTTCATTGATCTCACGCCTCTTCTTGTGGCTCTTCCTTTTTCACAGAAGGGAACACAAGCAGAACACAAGCGCCGTCATTTGATACTTCATTGCCTCTGACCTATTTAAAAATGGAATAAAGGTCATTTAGTGCAGGAGATGCTCTGGAGGTTAATGACATCATCTAAAGGGCCCGCAAACTTCCATGAGTGAGCAATCTCAGTAGTAGGATAAAAGCTCCATGTGAAGAAGCCCTGAGCATCTTCCTTGCTTTCTGGTTGTCTGCTCATGCAAGCCTCTGCCCTGACCCGGAAAGCCTCTGCCCTGACCCGCAGCAGTGCTTGTGGAGATAGGTATGGTTATTGTAGGGATGTACAAAAGTCACTTACCTTTCGCAGATTATGTTGATGGTGGGGGGGGAGGCGTTCCGTCCCTCCCACCGGAATCCTCGACGGGGGGAGGAGGCCCTCTGTTCCTCCCCTACGGAATCCTCCGCGGCTGACTGTGCTCCATGTCAGCTCCGCGTAGCAGCCAGCCAGGCCAGAGCCGTCCGCAGCCGGATTTCTGGCCGCAGAGGGCTCCGGGGGGAGGGGGACACCGCGTATGCAAATGGCGACGCTATTTGCCTTCCCCTTATTTTCACTGTCTTAGTCTATGTAAATATTTACGTAGACTAAGACGGACCAAAATAAGGAACACAAATGGCGGCGGCTGTAGCCACCGCCATTTGCGTACGCCTTTTTTTTTTTTACCCTGACGTTTTAGGCTACATAAAAACTTACGTAGCCTATCACGTCTCTGTAAAAAAAAAAAAAAAACTGCAAATGGCGGCGGTGGCAGCTGGTCGGAAGACCAGCAGCCGAAGCCGCCGCCGGAGCCACCGCCACCCGGAAGATCCGCCCCAGGTAAGTCTCGTCCAAGGGGGGATCTGTGGGGGGGTGGCAGGCCGTTCCGCCACAGATTTCGGGGGGCCAAATGCACTGGCATTCGGCCTCACCGAGATCCGTGGCAGAATTCTCTGACATCCGTAGGTTATTGGCCAGAAAGAGGAGGTATCACCTCCTCCCATCTGTTGTCAGGGCCATCATGGTGCATGGTGTCTGGGAAGCTTCCTGGGCATTGTAGACTTTGGCTTGAAATAATCTCGTTGTTGTGAGAGGAGCAAGAATTACAAATCTTGCAAATGGAGGGAGACATTTGGGAGAGGTCTTGCCCCACATAGCCTGGCCTCAGTTCAGGCAGGCAGACAGTGCAGTCCACCTTGTCACCCACACTCTTTACATGGATTGCCCCAACCCCATATTAGCTGATCACTTTACTCTACTGGGAGCCAGGAAGAGGGTTTTTTTATGCCATCTGGATGGGCACGTTGTTGCCTTCCTTGGGGATATCCTCTTAGGGATATATAAATAATTCATAACTGATGCACCTAATCATCACTACATTGGAGGTAGAAAAGTGAAGAAGGGAGTAAGGCCCACAGAAGGTGAAGTTATTAGGGATGGTGGAGAATTCCGCCACAGATTTCAGTGAGGCCGAATGCATTGGCATTCGGCTCCCCGAAACCCATGGCGGAACGGCCTACCACCCCCTGCCCCCCTGCGGAATCCCCCCTGGGACGAAGCTTACCTGGGGCAGATGTTCTGCCGGCGGTGCTCCGGCGGTGGCAGCAGCTTTTCTTTTGACTGGCTGCCGCGGGCGTCATTTGCGTCCTGCTGTTTGCTGTGATAGGCTACGTAAGTATTTACGTAGCCTATCACAGCAAGCCCCCCAAAAAAACAGCGTACAGAAATGGTGGCGGGTACAGAGGCCGCCATTTGTGTTCCCTTTTTTTCACTGTTTTAGCCTATGTAAATATTTACATAGGCTATTATGGCAAAAAAAAAAAGGGGGAATGCAAATAGCATAGTGGGCGCCATTTGCGTTTCCTTTTTTTGCCGTTTTAGCCTACGTAAATATTTACGCAAGCTATTACGACGAAAAAAAAGGAACACAAATAGCGCCCACTACACTATTTGCGTTCCCCTTTTTTTCGCTGTAATAGCCTACGTAAATATACGCATTTGTGTCCAGCCAGGCTGCCGTGAGAGGCTATGTAAGTATTTACGTAGCCTATAATGGCAGGCAAAAAAACAACAACAGCGTACGCAAATGGCGGTGGCTACGGCGGCCACCATTTGCGTTCCATATTTTTTGCCGTTTTATCCTACATAAATATTTACGTAGGCTAAAATGGCGAAAAATATGGAACGCAAATGGCGGCCGCCATAGCCACCACCATTTGCGTACGCTGTTGTTGTTTTTTTGCCTGCCATGATAGGCTACATAAATACTTACGTAGCCTGTCACAGCAGCCTGGCTGGACGCAAATGCGTAATTATCCTCAGCAGAATGAACTCAGCAGAATGAATGAAATGCGTAATTACCCTCAGCAGAACCCTCATTTGCGTCCACAGCAGCCCGTCCACAGCTGGAAGTCTGGCTGCGGACGGCCCTGGCTGGCTGCTCCGCGGAGCTGCCGCGGAGTGGAGCTAGCCAGGCAGGATTCCAGGGGGGAGGACCGGATCGCCTCCCCCCCCATTGAGGATTCCGGGGGGAGGGACGGAGCTCCTCCCCCCACCGCGAATAACATCCGCGAAAAGGTAAGTGACTTTCGTACATCCCTGGAAGTTATGCACCTGTCCCAACATGCTCGCTTGGTGCAGGAACAGGGAATAATCCCAGACCTGGGGATGTGCCTCAGAATGGTGGGCAGGATAGGGACCACTCAGTAGATTTTGGGCAACTGCTGGACCAGTGCTTAGCCTAGGGGTCCCCAACCTTTGCAGGTCTGTGAGCATATTCAAAATGTTGGGCGCTACAACAAATTGGCTGTTGTAGGGGGTGTGACCAATCACAAACATGTTGGGAGCACCCACCCTTCTCTGTATTTTTGTGTGTGCATGTGCACTCTCTGTGTGTGCTTTCTCTCTTACTCTGGCTTCTCTCTAGCTCTTCGCTCTCTCTGGGCCTGTTCATATGATCATGGGAGGAGAAATAAGCCACGATGGCTTATTTCTCTCACAGTGCATGCCAGTCATAGCTTATTGCCATGGTTAATAAGCCACCCCAGAAGCCTACAACAGTGCACAGGTTGTGGGTGGCTTGTTTACCACAGCAACAAGCCACCCTCACTGGGTTTACATGAAATGGGGAGTCATTCTGCGGAGGGTAATTACGCTAATCCCCCAGTACGCGGTGGCCATGTGCAGGGTGGTTAAGAAGCCACGGTTGTTTATTAGTGACCCTGTGATCGTGCAAACCGGGTTTCTGTCTCTCCAGCTCTTCTCTCTGGCTCTATCCCCATGCATGGGAATGGAGCCATTTTTCCATTCATTTGCATGGGGCGAGGAGAAGCTGCTATGCTGAAAATAGGCTGTAAGGGGGAGACACCTCCCCCCCCCCGAGCTAAGGGTCCTTGCTGTGGGGATTGGCTTCTACCCCTCCAGCCAATTTCCAGTGTGGGGGGGGGGCTCTCCCTATACAAGTGAATGGGGTAGCGCTCTCTTCATTTGCATGGAGGAACAGCTTGGCAGGTGTCTCAGCCTGGCTTTGTAGGTGCAATGGTTCCCATGGACATTGCATTGGAGACCCCAGGCTTAGCCTAACCACATGTCCAAGCACAGAGTTTCACCATAGGCAGAAGGCTCAAGCAAGGGCATACTGCCCGAGGGGCAATTGCTGCATGGACAGCCAGTGCAGCCCCTTGGGTGGATAAGCATAGGGAGAGAGAAAGGGGCTTCTGTCCCCTGCTATATTTGCTGATACTTATTGCCTATAAATCTTAAATAAAGTTGTGGCCAAGTTATAATCCAAGACTGGTGTCTGCCTCTTTCTTGCTGACCACAAAATGTCTCTCCAACATCTTTAAAAAGATATGTGTTAATTGGTCTGTCCTTCAAAAGTTAGGTTTCTTGCTGTTTAATAATGAGTAGAGTTGCCACATTCTTATTGGTGCTAGCCAAGGCACAAGCAGATTTGATTAAACGGAATTGATTGCAGCTGAGGAGCACGGTTACAGAATTCTCCATTTCTCTCACAGTACGTTTGCAGCTGACTACAATTCCCAAGGTGAGAGAACTGTTCTTGTTTGTAGATAAATAGATCCTCAGACAGCACCGTCATGTGCATACAGCAGGATTAAAATTAATTTGCAGTGCAGTGCTGCCATGTCCCTCCACTTGCCAGGCGTAAACAGACATCACCCACTGCTTCTTTCCACTAAGAGGCCTGCTTCCAAAAATAATATTCTGGCAAAATGCACTGTGTATAGGTTTTGAATGTATTATGTAAGTGAAGTATGGTTATATGATTGATTTTCAAGATATATTATTGATTATGAGGTGACTTGGAATCCTGCTGTGGCTGGATTGACATAAGAGGTAGCCCTGTGCTCCAGGAGGGATTTGCCTTTTAGGATGGGGGAAATCAGATGCGAACAGAGTTGGAAGTCACAGGACAGCAAGGCAGTTTATGAGGAGTGTAAGGGAGTACAGGGACTGATAACTAAGGGTTTAAGCTCAATGTGTGATCTTCCAGACGTTTTGGCCTGCAACTCCCATCATCCCTCACTATTAGTTATGCTGGCTAGGGCTGATGGGAATTGCCACCCTCTACTTTAGTTAGAAAAGTGGGGGGGGGTAGGTTTGAAAGAAAAGTTGCCATTGCTAAAATGTGTATAGTTAGGGGTATGGTAACAGTGTAACAAACCTTGCTGTATTAGAACAGTTTAGGATAAAGATAATATTTTAAGTAGCTGCTGGAATCCCAAAGCTCATGTTGCTATGGTGCATAGGGACATAAGGAAGCTGCCTTACACTGAGTCGGAACATTAGTCTATCTAGGCCAGTGTTGTCAACACTGACTGGCAGCAGCTCTCCAGGTTTTAAGGCAGGATTCTTTCCCAGACCTACCTGGAGAGGCCAGGGATCGAACCCAGAACCTTCTGCTTGCAAACCATGTGCCCTAGCACTGAGACACCCTCCCTCCCTAATTACATTTTACATTTGGATATTTTGAATTTGTATTGGTTTTTCTGATTTTTTTTTTTTAAAGAATAGTTTCTTTGAAAAGAAAAAGGTTTGAATTTCTTGATAAATTCTCAGTATTTAACAACCCCTATCAAAGTGAGTGCTAGAAAGTGAGGAGTTCTGTGACACAACACTTTATTTATTTATTTATTTATTTATTTATTACATTTCTATACCTCCCAATAGCCAAAGCTCTCTGGGCAGTTCACAGCAATGAAAAACCATGATAAGTTACAATGTAAAAGTACAATGTAAAAACTACAGTGTAGTTTTAAAATGTAAAACTACAGTATAATATAAAAATAAAAACCAAAATAAAACTTAGCAATGCAAAGATTTAAAATACAGTAACAGATTTAAAACAACAGAAACGGAAAGACTAAAATGCCTGGGAAAATTAGAAGATCTTCACCTGGTGCTGGAACAACGTAGGCACCAGATGAGCCTCTATGGAAAGCTTATTCCACAACTGGAGTACCACAAAAGAAAAGGCCCTCTCCTTAGTAGCTCCCTACCTACCTCACTTCCTTTGGTGGGGGCTCCCAAAGAAGGACCTCTGAAATGATCTTAGGGTCCGGGCAGGTATATATAAAAGGAGACTATCCTTCAGGTAACCTGGCCGCAGGCTGTTAAGGGCTTTGAATGTTATTATCAGCACTTTGAAACAGTCTCAGGAATGGACTGGCAGCCAGTGGAGATGGAAAATTATTGGCATAATATGATCATGTCCCCATTAACAATCTCGCTGCCCTATTTTGGACCAGCTGAAGTTTCGGGACCTTTTTCAAAGGTAGACCCATGTATATAACACATTGCAGTAATCCAGATGAGAGGTTACCAGAGCATGAATAACTTTAAGAAAGACTTAGGGCACAATCCTATGCATGTTTAGACAGCAATAAGTCCTACAACTCCCAGCATGCCCCAGCTGAGTTGTAGGACTTATTGCTGTCTAAACATGCATAGGATTGCATCCTAATTGACATTGTGAGTGACTATGTTTGTTTGTTTTTTTGTTTACAATATTTATATACCACTCTGCATCAGACGATTTCAGAGTGGTGAACAACATGATAAAAGAATAAATCAACAGATTAAAAGAGTTAAAACGTCTTCTTTTTTTAAGACAAACCCCTACAAAGTGGAATTTAACAAACCACGTCTGGTCATGCAAGGAAGGCCTCTTGAAATAACTTTTTCAGGAGGCGCCGGAAGGAATACAATGTTGGCGCCTGCCTGACTTCTAAAGACAGGGAATTCCACAGGAAGGGGGCCACCACACTGAAGGCTCTTTTCCTGGTGGACTCCAACCAGGCCATGGGTCCATGTGGAACCACCAGGAACATGCCCTCTGATGACCTCAGTGACCCGGCAGGTTGGTAAGGGTGTTCTCAGAGGTGCAGAATAAACAGAGACTCCTGAGTGGGGACAGCATGTGAGCTTACGGGAGGTAGTTGGCAGGGGAGCAGTCAGTGCAGTGCCCTACCTGAATCTACCCCCAGGCCTGACAAGCACTAACTAAGTGAAGTTAGTTGCTGTCCATTTTGCTACAGATACAACAGCTGCTTTCTCATGGCTGCATCCAACACCTCTCAGGTAACATTTGAATTACTCCAAAATCAGTGGTTGGGCAGTATCTTGATTAGACCAATTAAGATGTCACAAATTCTGACCAAACTTTCAAGTTTCCAGAACTTTTAATCAGGATGTTATGCAAAGCAGAGGGAAGAGTGCATGTGTGTGTGGAGGGGGACAACAAAATTGGCTGGATGTTGTAGCCATAAGATCTGCCTCTAGACTTGGTCTCAAGATGGAGACTGCAGACTTGATTGGTTTTTTCTCTGCTAGGTACTGCAGGCCTCAGGTTATGCATAGGATTCGGAGACAAAACATCAGTGGCAGAATCACATGAGCTTGCTAGGATCACACGGCTAGTACACAAATGTTCCACCTGTCCCATGTGATTGAAGCTGCATTCTTATATTCATTTAACGTGGTGCATGCCTCATTGAAGTCAAAGGGACTAATGTCAATACATATGATTGTGCTGTCAGTAATCTAAATGATAGCTGAGCTATTAAAAAAAATCCGAGTTTCAATTTTCTTATGGAAATTTGCATTTTTGACAAGTGACAACCTTTTGCTGAATAGAGATGCAAATTATATTAAAATCAAAAGTGTTTCACTACTTTTCATCCTACTCTTGGACACCAAGTCCTGGACACAATCTTTAATCAAGCTATGCGTCACTAGAAATTATCCATTGTGATACTGAACACACTTTGCTTGTTCAGGTGATTTCACTTGAGCTTTGCTTATGAATACATTTATTTAAGATTCATGCCAAGAAAAGGAGAAAAACATGTGCAGTTTACCCAAGATATGTGTATGTCAATTTTTCTAATTGCAAGTGCAATTAACATCATGCCTGTTTCTCCATCCTCTTTTACTGTGTTATGAATTTGAAGAATTCTTCCATTACTTTAAATGAGTCTGAGCTTCCCCTGTCCCTACTCTCAGCATGAGGGATTCTCAGCAACCTGCTGTGACAAGTTTGCAAAACTCTTTGCTGATAAAATTGCTCACATCTGTTCCAACTTGGACTCCACACTGAGAGCAGGCTTTAGGGTGGTGATTGAGGCAGCCACATGCCAAGTGTTGATGGATGAGTTTCACCTTGTTCAACTTGAGGATGTGGACAATGTACGTGGAAGACTGAGGCTAACCGCTTGTTTGTTGGACCCTTGTTCATCCGGGTCAATAAAAGCTGCCAAAGGGACACTGGGCAGCTGGGTGGTGGAGGAGATAAATGCTTCTTTTGGAGAGGGCTGTGTCACATTTCCTTTAAAGGAAGCTGTGGTAAGACCACTTTTTTTTGTGGGGGGGATCATTGGATCCTACCACAAACTATTGGCCAGTCTCCAAAATTCCTTTTCAGTGGAAGGTCCTAGAATGAGTGTTGGTGTCTCAGCTTTTGTGGATGAAGCTGATTATTTGGATCCTTTCCAATCTAGATTCAGGCCAAGTTTGGGGACACCTTGGTGGATGTCCTGTGCTGGAAAGAAATCAGGGGGAGTGCATCTCTGTTGGTTCTGCTGGACCCCTCAATGGAATTCAGTGCCACTGACCATTTTATCCTTCTGTGGTATTGGGCCAGTATGGCACTTGGGGGCACTATTTTACAGTGGTTCCAATCTTATCTAATCTAACTGAGCACACCCAGAAGGGGGTGCTGAGAGACTATTGTTCAGCCCATGGCCACTGTCCTATAGGGTTCCTCAAGGCTCTATTTTGTCCCCTATGCTTTTTAACATCTACGTGAAACCACTGGTAGCACTGGCTAGGGATTGATGAGAATTTTGTTTGGTTCATTTTTTGATAGGAACATACCAAATTTATAGTAAGCCATATATGTAAAGAACTTGATATTTAAAATTTCAAATGTGGGAGAAAGTGAAACTGATAGATTCATCCACACGGGCAGAGGGTGCTGAGTGCTTAGCTCTAAGAAGTCTGGGTTTGAATTAGAGATGTCGGAGGAATCAGTTTTCACGGTTGAGCTCCATGAGTTTTTGCCAGCTTGGTCCTCTGGATGCCACCTAGGGATGTCAGAGAATTCCGCCACAGACTGAAATGGGATCGAATTCCCTTCAGTCTGTGCCACGGAATCCTCTGCGGAATGGCACCACGAGGTCCTGTGGAGCCAGCAGTCATGCGGCTTTTTTTTGGTCATCCGCACAGAGTCGCAAAATTTTGGTAAATAAAAAGGCAAGGTAGTATATTTTGATAATAAATACGTAAGTTTAAAAAAAATGAATTGTGCTCACCGCCTTGTTTGTGGGTGTTCTTTTTCAATTGAAATCCTCCGTCTCCGTTTACTTTCAGCCAAAACACTTCCTCCTCCTCGGGGCTTCCCAAAACAAGGCTGCCCTGGGTGTGCCTGAGCGATGCACTCTTTGTTTCAAGCAACGCTGTTTGAAAGAAAGAAAAAACCTTTTAAAATTACCATGCCGGTCTGGAGCCCTGCATGAGTATTATTCCCCCAGCTAGGCTTTCTATTTCCACATCCAGCCTTGTTGGTGACGTTGTGAGGCTAAAATGGAGAGGAGAACCAACTCTGTGCATGTCTACTCAGAAGTAAGTCTTACTGAGTTCAATGCGACTTACTCCTACACATGTCAGCACCCCACTTGCCCCCAGCTCAGCTTTGTATTTCCACATCCAGCTCATTAGGAAACCTCCTGTTAGTTATCTCACTGTGACTTTGTCTTTGGGCTGGACTCTCACCACTACACCACACTTCTGTTATGAAACTCATGAAGAAAAAGAGACAGTATAATGGAAAATTCTTTCTGAAGCAGTCACACTGCCTTGTACAAATGCAGCATGAAGGGAAAGATCAGCAGCCTTCTCTTTGTATGAATAAAAAGCACACTCTGCACATGCTCAGGGAATGGACAAAATGAGGAATAAACATACCAGGGAATATGAAGAACTATATTCTTCCATTATGTGTGTGTGTGTGTGTGTGGGGGGGAAATCTCCCTCAATCCAGCTGTTCCCTGGGGGGAAAAAAACCCCATTCACCCAAGGGTCTTCTGAGATAACTTACCGGAGGTTTGCTAATGAGCTGGATGTGGAAATACAAAGCTGAGCTGGGGGCAAGCGGGGTGCTGACATGTGTATGGGTAAGTAGCATTGAACTCAATAAGGCTTACTTCTGAGTAGACATGCACAGAGTTGGTTCTCCTCTCTGCTCAGCTTTGTGTTTCCACATCCAGTTCATTATCAGACCTCCTTTCTTCATGAGTTTCATAACAGAAGTGTGGTGTAGTGGTGAGAGTCCAGCCCAAAGGCACCCAGTGAGATAACTAACAGGAGGTTTGCTAATGAGCTGGATGTGGAAATACAAAGCTGAGCTGGGGGCAAGTGGGGTGCTGACATGTGTAGGAGTAAGTCGCATTGAACTCAGTAAGACTTACTTCTGAGTAGACATGCACAGAGTTGGTTCTCCTCTCCATTTTAGCCTCACATGTCACCAACAAGGCTGGATGTGGAAATAGAAAGCCTAGCAGGGGAAATAATACTTGTGCAGGGCTCCAGACCGGCATGGTCATTTTAAAAGGTTCTTTCTTTCTTTCTTTCTTTCTTTCTTTCTTTCTTTCTTTCTTTCTTTCTTTCTTTCAAACAGCGTTGCTTTAAACAAAGAGTGCATTGCTCAGGCACACCCAGGGCAGCCTTGTTTTGGGAAGCCCCGAGGAGGAGGAAGTGTTTTGGCTGAAAGTAATTACTGCATGTCTCAGGGCAGGCGAAAAAATACATAAATATCTACGAAAAATAGCCTTTCTTACAGAAGTCATGCAGAATTACGGCTGTCGGTACGGATTTATCTTCGTAATTCTTGGAGCGGAAAAAAAGGAGAATTCCAGGGGCTTGTAGGGGTGGACGAAAGTCACTTACCTTTTCTCAAAGCTTGTTCGCGGTGGGGGGGAGCAGCGCCCGCCTCGCCCAGCCGAAATTCAGGCCGGGGGGGGGGAGGCTTCCCGCCTCGCCCGGCCGAAATTCAGGCCGGGGAGGAGGCTTGCCGCCTCGCCCAGCCGCGAACGCGAAAGTAAAAAAAAAAAAAAAAAAACGCCCCCTGATAGGCTACGTGACGATTCACGTAGCCTATCACAGCTGACTTTGCAAATCTAGCCGTGATAGGCTACGTGAATTGTCACGTAGCCTATCAGGGGACGTTTTTTTCTTTTTCTTTTATTGCAATGGCGGCGGCGGCAGCTGGTCGAAAGACTGGCTGCCGCTCCCGCCCCGCTCGAACACCCAACGAATCGCCAGCTGGACCCGCCGCCGGGAGGGACATTCAGGGAAGGTAAGTCCCGTCCCGGGGTGTGTGTGTGTGGGGGGGGTGCGGAGGATTTCTCCCCGAAACTTGTTCGGGGGGCCGAACACGTTGGCGCTTGGCCCCCCGAAGTTTCGGGGAGAAATTCTCCGCCATCCCTAGGGGCTTGCGAACAATGGTACGGAGCACTGGCCGCAAACTGCGGAGGTCAAGCGGCACGGAAGGTGCACAATTCGTACATCCCTAACGCCAGCTCATGGATCCCCGAACTTGCCCAACTCAGTGCATGCCAAGTCAGGCAAGCTCCCATTTCCCCACTTGTCTGCAAACTGCCATCCATGTAACAAATGTAGCACAAATTGCAGCCATAATTAGCATGATTTATCCAAATTGCAGATGCAAATGGGCTAATTAGATCATTTAAGACTGCAATTTTGCGTAAATCGCACTTAAGGCCGCCATTTTGTGCAAAATGGCGGCTTGTGAAAAAGTGGGACACTGTGAGCTCTCTCTGGGTGCCTGCAGACCATCTGGTGTCTTGTCCCACATGTCTGCCAGGGTTGGGCAAGTGGCGGGAGTTCGGCAAGCGGCACGCGAGGCAGGCATGGGGGAGTTCACCCACCCCTAGTTTGAAATCCTGTATATTCAGCCATGCAGGTGGTGCTGAGTTAGGGCTACTGCCTCTTCTGACAGGCTCCTCATATATTAATAGATACATGGTTAGCAGGTATAACATGATCCTCCCCATGCTAGGAATAGTTCCTATTGAATTTTGCCAGTGCAGATGGATAAGAATTTTGGTTGGTTCTTCTTCTTCTTCTTTGCCCAAACTCACAAATTTCTTAATAAACGGGATGGAAAGAATTTGAGAATTAAAAAAATTGATGTCGGAGGAAGTGGAACAAGCCTAGGGCTGACTATCCAAGCTCCAAAAGAGATTATTGTTAGATCTGCCGCCTTTGATTAGAGAAGCTGGGAATTGTATGTGTAGTCTGTCATGAGCAAAACATTTGATCCAGTGAGGTATGTCTCTCTCTGTGCAGCCCATTTGTTCTAGTTCTTAAAAATGCAGTAAGTGAAAAAATGCTAATAGAGGTTTTCTAGGGTAGTTATTTTAATTGTTAAAATTTATAATCTGCTTTTCAAAGTTAGCTTTTAGGCAGCATATAATAAAACTTAAGCAAATAAAATACATACAAAGAACAGGATAAAACAAATATTGAAATGTTATTAAAAACAGCACCAATTCAGCACCAGTAATAATTTGTCTAACAGAGTTTGCACACTTTAGATGAAAACATATTTGTAATTTGAATGAACATTCTGGATGGAGGTTTGAAATTCTCATTACAAAGCAATTTAGTCAAAACAGTGCTTCTAAGTCTCATATATGAAAATGTCATAAGAAACAAGCAAATGCCAGGAGAGTTTTACAACTCTCTTAAACCTATTCGGAAAAGGGTGTAGCTGGACTTCTTGACAGTTGTGTAGTCGAGGTGGGGACTGTAAATGCACCACCACCAACAAAAATGCTTGTGACCCATTTCAAAGGCATTCAGATCTATGTTTGGGGTGACTCTGGCAGTGGCTTGCCAAGACAAATACTCTCCCCTCTTGAAAAGGTCAGTTCCCTGCTTTTCAAGAAATGAGGTTTGCCTTTGCAAAGCGGATGGGGGCGGGGAATGGCAGTGGGAAGGAGTCCATTTCAGAATGCTCAGATCAACTACAGTTCCCATGATTCTGGCAGAATAATATGGTTCAGAGCATGCGCTAAACCGTAATTCCAACCTCAGCAATTGGACAGGCAGGATAAAAGTTTGTTTGGCTAGTGAGATGGATTTCTTCCTGCCACAAAGCAAAAGTTAGGGATTTGCATTTTCTCTCATCCTTTTATGTTCCTTGCAAAGTGGTGGGAAATTATCAGGTTTTGAGGCGATTAGAGGGATGCTGTTCCATCCCAGTCTTGGCCCTGGTAGTCCCTCTTGAATGAAGGGAACTTAAATCAGTGTCTCATTTGAAGACTTATAAGGAAAGGTGAAGAGGGTTCTTAGGAGAGAGGACATTCCCTCAAATAATCCTGCATAATCAGCAAAGATCAAGCTTGCCAATGTTCTCCGCATTCCATCTTGATGCTCATTCCAACTTGACTCCTTATCGCATTGCAAGCTTTGTTTTTTATCTTTTCGCATGACCATCTGTGCATATTTTCATGTGTATTTTTTCAAATGTACGCATCAGTTGTGTGCATCTTTGAAATATACACATTCCTCCTCCATTAAAGCGTATTTGTGTGCATTTTTCAGATGTACATTTTTTCATGCGCTTTTTCATATGTATGCATGCTGTCGAACAGATTTTTTTGGTCTGCAAATCACATTGCAAGCTCGGAAATGTATGGATTTCAACTGCAAATTCTGCCCTAGTGCTTGTTTGATCCAGAAGGTGTGAACTGAGTAAATCCTGATAAAAAAATGAACTGAAATGAATTTCCCATCATCCCTATGCATAGGCAGTGGTGGCTGGTGACTCTAGTTCCGGAGGAGCAGTGAGTCCTTTCAGGGTTTTAAGCCAAAATGGCTTAAAATGGCCAAAATGGCCATTAAAATGGCCACCAGCCAAAATGGGTTCAGCACCTTGGATAGCACCTTCGGAGTTTTGGCTTATGGAAAAACCCTGAATGGAATCACTGCCTGCCTGGAAGGAGTCACCAGGTGTCACTGTGCATAGACCATTTTGGTATTTCTAGCTCAAAAGTAGTAGCTTAAATTGTGCCTTTAAGCTGTTAACCAATGTAGATGCAGAAGTACAGGTATAATGTATTTGCCATGTGGAGGGAGGAATCCTATGGCCAGATGGCCAAATATATTTGCCATGTGGAGGGAGGAATCCTATGGCCACGATATGTGGGTTTCCAGGAACCGACCTGAGAGCCCACACTCTGAGATCAGTTCCCAGAGAACCAACCTTTCCCCTAGGGATGGGGGAGGCTTCCCTCCTCGCCCGGCTGAAATTCAGGCCGGAGGGGAGGCTTCCCGCCTCGCCCGGCCGAAATTCAGGCCGGGGAGAAGCACCCCGTCTCCCCAGCCGCGAACTTCAAAAGAAAAAAAAAACACGCCCCTGTGATAGGCTACGTAACGATTAACGTAGCCTATCACGGCTAGATCTGCAAAGTCAGCCGTGATAGGCTACGTTAATCATCACGTAGCCTATCACGGCTGACTTTGGAAAAAAAAAAAAAAGCGCGTACGCAAATGGCGGCCCCCATAGGGAGCTGCCATTCGCGTTCCTTATTTGGTCCCTGTAGTCTACGTAAAGATTTATGTAGACTACGGCGAAAATAAGGGCAACGCTATTTGCGTTGTCCTTATTTTCGCCGTAGTCTACGTAAATCTTTACGTAGACTACAGGGACAAAATAAGGAACGCGAATGGCAGCTCCCTATGGGGGCCGCCATTAGCCGTACGCGGTTTTTTTTTTTTAAGTCACCCGTGATAGGCTACATGACAATTAACGTAGCCTATCACGGCTGACTTTGCAAATCTAGCCGTGATAGGCTACGTTAATTGTTACGTAGCCTATCACAGGGGTGTTTTTTTTTTTTACTTTTCTTGTAATGGCGGCGGCGGCAGCCGGTCGAAAGACTGGCTGCCGCCCCCACCCCTGCCCCTGATGAAGACCTGCTGAACTGCCGCCGGGACCCACCGCCAGGAGGGACATTCGTGAAAGGTAAGTCCCATCCCGGGGGGGGGCAGGGGCGGGGGGGCGGAGAATTTCTCCCCGAACAACCTTCGGAGGACCGAATGCGTTGGCACTCGGCCCCCCGAAGTTTCGGGGAGAAATTCTCCCCCATACCTAGTTGCCTCCGAGTTTGAAGGCGGCCGTCTATCCCCTTGCAATAGTTTTATTGCAAGATGAATTTGGAATGGATGCCACATTTGAACCTTACACTTAACTAATGGTTAGTGTTTTGAATAAATAAAGCAATAAAATAATAAACTGTGATTTGTATTAAGGGTGATAAGTACCTTAAGAGAATTCTGACAAGGTGCTGGGTTTTTGCTTTATTGATTATTTGTTCATTTGACTACTTTGCTGATTTTGGCACTGCTTGGTGGGAAATGCTTTTTATGTGCTCTCTGCAGGAAGTTGGGGGTATGTAAATAAGATGCCTCTTCTCCTTTCGATATATGTATAATAGATTAGGTTGGGTTTTGCAGTGCAAACAGGTCTGTTGTACTGAGAATATGAATAATGTTAGTTTCCATAATTGCTAACATCTGGCTTCTCATAAATCTGTTAAATTGCATGGAAGTAGAATTGGAGTCTGAGTCGCAAGTAAAGCAATTACATGGAGGTTTGTAGGCTATATGGCCCTATACTCAATTGTGAAATCCTTTTAGTTTTGAACTGTGAAATCTACTCCTCTAATCTATATTTTAACCCAGCTGCAAATGTTATACATGGTATAGACTGAAGCCTTAACTTAGTTGAGAGAAAACATTGTTTACATTTTATGAGTGCAAAAAACACCAGAGAACAGTTTTGGTTTTTAAGTAATGGTTTTAGCCTAAAGTGCAAGTGGAAAGATACGTGATAGCCAGTGATAATGAGAGATTTAAAGGTAACTAATGTGTGTTTTCCCTTTAAAACCATTAATTCTCTATCAATTTATTCATGCCTTAACTTTATTACTATTATATAGTTTTTCTTTTCAAAGTTCACTTGCACCTGAAGCACAGTATGACATGGGATTTTATTTCAAGGCACTGGACTGCCTTTTCATTACCTGTAGTGTTTTCTTTAAGTTGTATGCTTTATTAAATGGAAAATTGAGAGAAGGATTGTGCACACTAACCCTTTAATGGAGTTAAAGAATGTGCACATTGACATACCTTTAAAAGATTTCCAGAAAGGTCTTCCCAGTGGCTAATGAGAACATTGTTAACTAAGGCTCAACCTACACATTAAGCAGAGTTTTGTGGTTTATGCATGTGCTTTGAACCCAAAGCACCCTGAGGCAAACTGCATGTGAATAGAAGAAAGGCAGCAAAAAAGGAGCTGCTCCCCCCAACCCCATTTTTTAACTCCTAATGGACCTCCCCAAGTGGCTTTTTTACCCACAGGGGAAAAAATAGGAAAGTATTACTAATTCATGGCTTAAGAAGCATTTGCAACAGAAGAGAAAGGTTAGCCCTATAACTGACACCAGGTGTGGAAAATGGATGCGTTCTGTGGCATTCTAGTGATAGATGTAGTGGCTGATTGCCACTTCTGTGACCCATAATGTTATATTGCATATGCACATTAATGTAGTCTGTGTGTGTGTGTGTGTGGGGGGGAATTTGTTGACTGCCAGATGTTTAGGCCTGCAAACCCCATCATCCCAAACCACAGGCTGTACTGCCTAGGGCTGATGGGAGTTGTAGGCCAAAACCATGGAGGGCAAGCTGTCCACCCCTGCTATACACATTCATGTCTTAAATCTCATTGACATGCAAATCTTTGTGCTTCATTGTGATATGGTAAGAACATTTTTCAGTGAATATATAAAATAGGAAGTCTAATTATGTCATTTGCATGGCAGCCAGCTAGAAATAAGTATATGCAAAGGGTTCTTACGTTTTGCTGAGGAAACACACCTCTTTTTCATATGGTATTTAATTAGGGTTGCCACCTCTCTGAGTAAGTGGACCAGTAATTTTCATGTGCTTAATTTAAATTTATACATGCAAATGTTAAGATGCTCATTGATTATCACTGAGACTAACACTGAGGTAAAAACACACACACACACAACAAGATAGAGACTGTTGAGCCTCTGAATTCCCCAACCCTAGGGAATCTTTTCTTTTATCTTCTCTAGTTGACCAAGGGGGTGGGGTTCAACTGCAATTCCGTCTTCTAGGCAGCTTCCAGTAAAATATCTTCATGTGTCTTAATAAATTTTCCTTACTATTGTTGGAACAAGTTGTGCTTTCCCAGCTAGAAAACAGGGGAATGGGGTAAATGAAGGAGTATTAAAAGAGATTTGTGTCCTTTTGCATGATGGTCTGGCTGATCTCTTCAGTAGAGAACTGAGAATATCTGTTCTGCTTCATGACTTATCATTACCTACAGAGATAGTATCATCTCTGTTCATTTCCTCAAATGGCTTGGAAAGCACGCCAACCATGGAAGTTGTAAATAGGGCTGCAGTTATAGAATTACAATAGTGAGTGGCTCTTGTCTCAAGAGCAAGTACTACTCCACTAATGCTCTGTAATTGGATCCACACTAATTTGTTTGTGCCACTTGAATAAGAGCACAAAGTAGGCATTAGAAATATTTTTTCCTATAAAATTTCGTAGGGTTAAAATGTATGCTCCTTCTTCCCTTAAAATGTGTGCTCCATCTCTGCTTCATATTTACTGCTGCTCATCTAAACTTGGACAGATTCCGACTTTAGGGGATTGTCTTCTTTCTGCAAATAATAGACAGGCAGACACAGAAATTACACGCACTATTTCATTTCACCTTCAGTAAAGGGTGGCTCATATGTTATCTTCGCTGTCTTTCTTGTGAAGTTAACTGCTCAGATAGTCTGTCTGTATGAGCAGTGTAACATTGGAGAAAGGAACTCGGGAAAAATCACAGATCAGTGTCTATGAACAGGCATTTCCAGTTTCAGAACATCCTCCAGTCACAGAAATTTCCCTCCTCCAGTGTTACACCACTTAACACAAGTAAACCATTTACACAAGCCATTAAATGCAGAACAGAGCAAATAGATCTATGTGCTTTAATTGTTCATGTGAGTGTATTAAATATCTGAGCAGTGCAACTTTGGAAGAGGGAAGTCCCTGAAGACAAAATAGCTTTATGTGATAGAATAACGTAATCCTATAGTTAGTTTTTTTTTTAACCCCTTCATGGATCACTGCCTTGTTGTGGCGAAGGGGCTTGCGTAACTCAGTGAAGCCATAAGCTATGCCGTGCAGGGCCACCCAAGACGGACAGGTCATGGCAGAGAGTTCTGACAAAATGTGGTCCACTGGACAAGGAAATGGCAACCCACTCCAGTATTCTTGCCAAGAAAACCCCATGGAACGTATCACAAGGCTAAAAGATATGACGCCGGAAGATGAGCCCCTCAGGTCGGAAGGTGTCCAATATGCTACTGGGGAAGAGCAGAGGGTATTTCCAAGTAGCGCCAGAAAGAGTGAAGCGGCTGGGCCAAACCTGAAAGGACACTGAGCTGTGGATGTGTCTGGTGGTGAAAAGAAAATCCGATGCTGTAAAGAACAATATTGTTTAGGAACCTGGAATGTCAGATCAATGAATCAAGGTAAGCTGGAGGTGGTCAAACATGAGATGGCAAGATTGAACATCGACATCTTGGGAATCAGCGAACTAAAATGGACAGGCATGGGCGAATTTAATTCAGGTGACCATCGTATCTACTATTGTGGGCAAGAATCCCTTAGAAGAAATGGAGTAGCACTCATAGTCAACAAAAGGGTGGGAAAAGCAGTACTGGGGTACAATCTTAAAAATGATAGAATGATCTCAGTATGAATCCAAGGCAAACCATTCAACAGTAATTCAAGTCTATGCCCCAACCACTGAGGCCGAAGAAGCTGAGGTTGATCGGTTCTGTGAAGACCTACAACACCTTCTAGAACTAACACCAAAAAAAGATGTCCTCTTCATCATAGGGGATTGGAATGCTAAAGTAGGAAGTCAAGAAATCACCGGGATAACAGGCAGGCATGGCCTTGGTGTACAAAATGAAGCAGGACAAAAGCTAATCGAGTTTTGCCAAGAGAACATGCTGATCATAGCAAACACTCTTTTCCAACAGCACAAGAGGCGACTCTACACATGGACGTCACCAGATGGTCAATATCGAAATCAGATTGATTATGTCCTTTGCAGCCAAAGATGGAGAAGCTCCATACAGTCAGTAAAAACAAGACCTGGAGCTGACTGTGGCTCAGATCATGAGCTGCTTCTTGCAAAATTTCGGCTGAAATTGAAGAACGTCGGGAAAACCACTAAACCGTTCAGGTATGACCTAAATCATATCCCTGATGAATATACAGTGGAGGTGAGGAAGAGATTTCAGGGATTAGACCTGATAGACAGAGTGCCTGAGGAACTATGGACGGAGGTCCGTAACATTGTTCAGGAGGCAGCAACGAAATCCATCCCAAAGAAAAAGAAATGCAAGAAAGCCAAGTGGCTGTCTGATGAGGCTTTACAAGTAGCTCACGAAAGAAGGGAAGGGAAAAGCAAGGGAGAAAGGGGAAGATATACCCAACTGAATGCAGAGTTCCAGAGAATAGCAAGGAGAGACAAGAAGGCCTTCTTAAATGAACAATGCAAAGAAATCGAGGAAAACAACAGAATGGGAAAGACTAGAGATCTCTTCAAGAAAATTGGAGATCTCAAGGGAATGTTTTGTGCAAAGACGGGCATGATAAAGGACAAAGAAGGCAGGGACCTAACAGAAGCAGATGAGATTAAGAAGAGGTGGCACGAATACACAGAAGAACTATACAGGAAAGATCTGAATGTCCCTGATAGCCATGATAGTGCGGTCACTGAACTTGAGCCGGACATCCTACAGAGTGAAGTCAAGTGGGCCTTAGGAAGCATTAGTAACAACAAAGCTAGCGGAGATGACAGTATTCCAGCTGAGCTATTTAAAATCCTAAAAGATGATGCTGTTAAAGTGCTGCATTCAATATGCCAACAAATCTGGAACACTCAACAGTGGCCACAAGACTGGAAAAGGTCAGTTTACATTCCAATTCCAAAGAAGGGCAATGCCAAAGAGTGTTCAAACTACCGCACCATTGCACTCATTTCACATGCCAGCAAGGTGATGCTCAAAATCCTACAAGCTAGGCTTCAGCAGTATGCGAACCGAGAACTACCGGAAGTACAAGCGGGGTTTAGAAGAGGCAGAGGAACTAGAGATCAAATCGCCAACATTCGCTGCATCATGGAGAAAGCAAGAGAATTCCAGAAAAACGTCTATTTCTGCTTCATTGACTACGCTAAAGCCTTTGATTGTGTGGATCACAACAAACTGTGGCAAATTCTTAAAGTGATGGGAGTACCAGACCACCTTACCTGTCTCCTGAGAAACCTGTACGAGGGTCAAGAAGCAACAGTAAGAACCAGACATGGAACAACCGATTGGTTCAAAATTGGGAAAGGAGTACGACAAGGCTGCATATTGTCACCCTGCTTATTTAACTTATATGCAGAGTACATCATGAGAAATGCCGGGTTGGATGAATCAGAGGTCGGAATTAAGATTGCTGGGAGAATTATCAACAACCTCCGATATGCAGACGATACCACCCTAATGGCAGAAAGCGAAGAGGATCTCAAGAGCCTCTTGTTGAGGGTGAAAGAGGAGAGTGCAAAAGCTGGTTTGAAACTCAACATTAAAAAAATGAAGATCATGGCATCTGGCCCCATCACTTCCTGGCATATAGAAGGGGAAGAAATGGAAGCAGTGACAGATTTTAGTTTCTTGGGCTCCAAGATCACGGCAGACGGTGACTGTAGCCATGAAATTCAAAGACGCTTGCTCCTTGGGAGGAAAGCTATGGCCAACCTAGACAGCATAGTAAGAAGCAGAGACATCACCTTGCCGACAAAGGTCCGTCTAATCAAAGCTATGGTTTTCCCAGTAGTAATGTATGGCTGTGAGAGCTGGACTATAAGGAAGGCTGAGCGCCGAAGAATTGATGCTTTCGAACTGTGGTGCTGGAGAAGACTCTTACGAGTCCCCTGGACTGCACGGAGGTCAAATCAGTCCATCCTAAAGGAAATCAACCCTGAGTGCTCATTGGAAGGACAGATACTGAAGCTGAAGCTCCAATATTTTGGCCACCTAATGCGAAGAGAAAACTCCCTGGAAAAGACCCTGATGATGGGAAAGACTGAAGGCAAAAGGAGAAGGGGACGGCAGAGGATGAGATGGCTAGATAGCATCACTGATGCAATGAATATGAACTTGTGCACGCTCCGGGAGAGAGCGCAGGACAGGAAGGCCTGGCGTGCTATGGTCCATGGGGTCACGAAGAGTCGGACACGACTGAACGACTGAACAACAACATAGTTTTTTAAACCAACTCTCTTGATGCCAAATTCCCTGTGATCTTTCTCATCCTTGGGTTTTTGTTCTTTTGTTGTTGTTTTAACTGCACTTTGAAAATATCATGTTTTCTTTTCCACTACCCCCTGAACTGATTTCTTTTTCCTGCACAAAGTATGTCTGATTTCTTTTGTTGTTGTTGTTTTGTTCCCTATCATGAGAAAACTCTTCAGCTGCCATTAGCGTGGATGTCACTTTGCTCATACAAAAGCTTACAATTTGCTTTGCCGCTTCCTGTTTCTGTTCCAGACTGGGAATAGCATGGGGCTTAAGTAAGAATAATTTACCCCGACTCACTATTTAAGAACCAAAAAAGGGATTAAAAAAAAATAATAATCCTTTACAGAGAGCAATCTTCTGTTTGAAGGGCTGTTCAGTGCAAGTCCAGTTTAAATATAAAAAAACAAAAAGAAGAGAAAGTAGAGGCTTTTAGATTGCCCATAAGCAGTTAGCACATGAACAGCAGATTGAGCAGAAGGCACAGGTTTTCCTCTCTGTAGTCAGCGTTCCCCACTATGGTGACATATACTGTATTTTTATTTAAATTATAGTAATTATTTCTAAATTTGAATACTCTACCTCTGTCATATGCAAATTTTATGCTGATCTGTATCCTCTACCATCTTCTTGTTTGGTGATGCATTTCCTCTTTTTTGGATGTGTAAGTGGCTACCCTTGTCCCTGGTAGGTGCATCAGCTCTTAACCATTAAGCATCCAGAAAGTGCTCTAATAATGTGTTGTTAAAATTTGTTTAAAGCATTTCTCATGTTTTCTCCTTGGTTATGATTTGACTTGAGAAATAGCTTGAAAAAGAACCATTTTCCGTCCAGCAAACCATCTGGCTGTAGAAAGAGTGTAGGCTTTACTTTTACCATTCCAGTCTCCAGTAGCTATTTAATTCTCCCAGGGGACAACTGATCAGAGTTGCTGACACCCAATAAACTTTCTGTATTGTGCAGATATTGATGAATGTGCCTTAAGGACTCACACCTGTTGGAATGACTCGGCCTGTGTGAACCTGGCAGGAGGGTTTGATTGCCTCTGTCCCTCTGGACCATCCTGTTCTGGTGATTGCCCACATGAAGGAGGCTTGAAACGGAATGGCCAGGTATGGACACTGAAGAAAGACAGATGCTCTGTTTGCTCCTGTAAGGTATGTTCGTATGTTATTTGCTTTGGGTAGCTGCCCTCTCTGATATTTACTCTGTAAATAACCTGATCTGTCCTTTTGCTTAGGTAATCCTTTTGTAAAAAGTATATGTGAAGAGAGCGAAATCCACTTCACATTTAAGGTTTAATCCTTTAAAAAGAAACAAACAAAGAACAAATATAGTTTCTTACTGGAGAGTTGAAATTTAGATTAAAATGCATCAGGCCTGATCTTCTTTACTTTGTCACTTAGCACAGGATTGGGCAGACCCTAGGCTTGTGGAGGATCTACTTTGTTTTCCACTAGAACCATGAGATCTACTAACCTGAGATCCAGGTGCAAAATAGTAGCTTGGGAAGGTAGACATAGACTTGTGGAACAAGGTGCCTCTGAGCACATGCTCAGCATAGGAATTTATTTTCAGTACCAGAACTGGAACTTGCAGACAAATCTATTCCTGTGTACCACCCCACAGGCATTCTTGATTTCAACAGCCTAATGTAGGAGAGAAAAATAGAATGGAGAATAAGGAAGTGAGTAGTGACTGCAACTGTCTGGTGCCCAGAACTTCTCTAGCACTAGGCTATTTAAAATAATATAAAAGAGTGTTTTTGTTTTTTAAGAGGAAGCATCAGCTGCGTGAAAGCACAATAGGGAATCAATGCAGGTCAGACAAAGGTATCAAGATGTTGCAGAGAAAATTTGATGAGAAAATAGAAAAAAACTCATCTAACCAATGTTATTTTCAATGGGAGGAGGGCAACTTTGTGGGGGCATGGGCCACAATCCCTCAGGGGAGAGTGGTTGGGAGGGTCACATATTGGTGGTGGGTGGTGTCAAAGGCAAAGGTGGACCACACACCCTTTTTTCTCTCCTTTCTCTCCACTTCATTAATCCTCCATCCACCCCCCCGTCTCACACACACACACACACACACTCTTCATCGATCATCTCAGAGAGGGAGCCTCAAATACTCTTCTCTCTGTCTCCCTCTCTCTTTCCACCCCATCTCCTCTCTTTCTCCCATTCTCTCTCTTTTTTTCACACCCATCCACATACTTCCTTTTCATCCACATCCCCACCCCCCATTCACACACTTTCCCCATTCACATTTCTGTGCTGAGTAGAGAAGCAGCAAACTGCTGGGGTCAGTCACAAAGCCATCCTTTCTCCCCAGCAGCTCATTTTCCTTCCAAGTTGGGTTGGGGAAAAAGGGCTTCTCTTTCTCCCAGCCTATCAGCGAAGGAAAGTAAAATGGGAATAGAGCTGGGAGTGCTTGATCAAAGTGAGGTTCAGGAAATGCCTAGGGGGTGTCGAGGGATGCATTGTGTGAAGGCTGTGGGTTGCCCATCTGTATTTCACAACAAATGTGCACACCTTGTTTTGATGTTTTTTCTTCTCTCCCATTTTTTTAAAGGTACACATTTTATTTGTTTTAAAGTTTTACTTAGCTGAAATGTAGCTAAGTTGTGAGTAATTGCATAGGGGCAGGAACCTTAATCTTTGCTGGAAACAGAGACTACATTAGACTGTCTGGCAGTCTGTTTACTATCAGTTTAACCACTGGAACAGATTAATGTTGTATTTATGGCTGAAATCTATGGATTGTTTTGCATTCATAATCATTAAGCAAAATTTGTGATTTTTAAAACACTGATACTTATCTACTGCAGTATCTTTTATGTGTTTAGCCATTTGTCATCTCACACAGCATAAGCAATTAGTAATAAAAAATAAACAGTGACGTGAATAAAGCATAATGTTTTACAACGTAAATTAATATTTTTATCTAAAAAGAATAATGTATTTCAATTTAGAGTATTCAAAAACTTCACATACACTATCTCACTGATCCTTACAACACTGGGCCTGTTTGCATGTCACAACAGCCCACTGCGGCTTAATATACCTGCAGTGGCTGCTGCATTGTGCCAGGTGCCCATAGGCCCCATTTTTGCATGTCATGCAAACCCAGACAGCAGGGGTTGTTCGAGGGTTAGACAAGTCAAATAACCCTAAAACAAGCCTTGGGTTATTTGAGGGTTGTCAAACCCTCAATCACCCCTTGCCGCCTGTGTTTGCAGGACATGACAAGCCACAGGTGTCGGGCGCACATGGGTGCCTGGCATGACGCATAATTTACCTGCGGGTAAATTATGCCATGGTGGGTTGTCATGTCATGTTAACCAGGTCAGTGAAAGGTAATAATAATATAATAATATAATTATTGTTATCACAATAATCACAAATCAGAGACGTGATTTGGATTGGAAATTTTCTAATTCACAGCTGTAGCCCTCACATGAACATAGTAAATGTGTCAAATTTGCTTGGAATATTCGTTTCAGCAGTATTTGCAAAAGAAGCTATCTCAGCTCTCCACTGCATTGCAGTTCAGGATACTGGGAATATTTAGACTCCCTTCCCATGCAACATTTGACTAGTCTTTATAATGCAATACCACCATCACTGTGCTTAATTTTCTTCTTTCCAAGCAGAGGGACAGCCCTAGTAGTGGCCCCTCTGCTGCCTGCTACATGGACCCCTCTTCACCAAGGTTGAGTGTTTTCTTTTGGGGAAGGGAGTTGGGTTTTTTTTTAGCATTCATAAGGAATAATTGGAATATAACTTTCCTTTCCCCCCAAGCCCGATTGCAAATTCAGACTCCATAGCGCTCTCAATTATATGCTGTTATCCTTAACAGATACCTCATCCTTACAGATAGGTGTTGCTCTTTGGAATCACCCCTCGCTGTCAGGCCCTCTTTCCTTACAACCACTTATAAATTCTTTTTAAGGGCCCAGTGAGAGAGAATGAGAGTGTCACGCAGAAACAGGAATGAACTGCTGATGTTTCCTCTTAAACATACACATATATGTTTAAGATATATGTTGATAGCCCATCCCGTGGCTAATGATATCCAATTTTGGCACTGTGTGTCCACAGGAATGGGCCATGTGAAGATAGTACTAGTTGTTATTTTTATAGATAAATGAAAGACAAGGGATTACTGCAGCACTCCACCAGACATAATATTGCAGCTAATCCCCCTCTAAGCATACTGGTATTTGTTCCTATGAATGAGGACAAAATTTACTAAAACATGAAAATTCTAACAGCTTAATTAGTTGAGTGCATTCATTACCAAAGTAGCCTGAAGTAGATTTTCTCTGCTTTGTCAAAGTCCATCCCTCAAGTCTTATGAGAATTATTACAGTATTGGCAGAGACTTCTTGTCTTTAATCCTATTTCATTGCTGCTGCTGCTGCTGCTGCTGTAGCTGTTGCTATTATTCCATGAATAAAACAGTCTGACTGGGCTCATACTATGGAATTCAGTGTTCAGAATTGATACTCTGTGTTTCCTGGAAAAAAAAGAGATTTGCAAGATAGATGATAGATTTCTAAAGTGGGTGAGCATATGATTTAAATAGTGATGGGCCAGTTCTCCTCAGCTTGATTCAAAATTAGCTCCGCATACCAACCTATTTTGGGTACTTTGGGTATATACACTAAGGTGGGGTATAAATTCCTAAATAAATAAAGCGTTTCTAAAAAAAATTGGAATATAACTTTCCTTTCCCCCCAAGCCCGATTGCAAATTCAGACTCCATAGTGCACTCAATTATATGCTGTTATCCTTAACAGATACCTCATCCTTACAGATAGGTGTTGCTCTTTGGAATCACCCCTCACTGGCAGGCCCTCTTTCCTTACAACCACTTATAAATTCTTTTTACAAGCCCATGGATGGGAGTATAGTATAACATATGACCATTTGTTCACATAGCAAACAGTCTGTAAGACTTTGCATAATTTCTTTCTACCTTTCCTGTCTAGCACTAAACAGATAGATTGGATATTGTCTATCTCACCAAATCTCCAGTCCTTACTGGGATTTGAATCAAGTCTTCACTGCTGATCAATGGTCTGTCCAGGAACAGATGAACAAATTTAATTGCACTTGAAGCTTAGGTTGTAATCGGTTGTGAGAGTGACTTGTAAGCTCACCATTATCAGCCCCAATTTCCAAACTTTGGCATAGTAATTAGGCACGGCATCGCTACAGAAGTAATGCAAGTAAATAAGGTCTCATATAAACCATAATACTAATTAAATATTAAAGTACACATAGGTGTTTTTAATGGGTTTGTTTGTTTGTTTGTTTATTTATTTATTTATGGCCATCTGGGTTGACTGTGTGTGTGTGTGTGTGTGTGTGTATTTGTCATAAGATGTGACATCTATTCACTTTCATTGATACAGTTGCTCTTGGAGGAGGCATCTCTTTTTCTGTTCTGATGTTTGCGGGGTCTGTCTTTTTCCTGCACCAGCCATGATTATGAACCATTTAAGAAGTTTTCTTATCTGTGCTGTAAAAGTTGAAAAATCCTTTGTTACAGAAATATATCATAAGCTTTTCCTTTATTTAAACCTCTGATTATTCAGACGTATTAGATGCCCTTATGCCATTGGGTGAAAATGGCATTATATTTGTATCTTATTTTTCCTTGTGCAATTAAACAAATGCCATGAAGAGTGCATAACTATGTCTGGTAATGGTAATAGAGATAATGGTCATTGGGGTTCTTTTTGTTTGTATTTTATCAGCTGAAAGGAAAATAGATTCCCCACTTGTTCATTCTGTGCACATAGTAGAAGGATTATTTAGAAATTGCTGAGGTTATTTTAGAGATGGATATTTGACACTTCAAAGGAACAAGAGACTTGGGACAGTGTAAAAGGCTACATATTTGTGACACAGAAATATTGGGGTCAAATTGCTCTCTGCAGAGTGCAAAGAGAACAGGTCTGTATACATAACATAAAATACTATGAGAATAAGAAGTGTATAGTTGCAAGGAAGTCCAGTACTGAGTTAGAAAGATAAACTTCTAATTAAGTCCAAATAATAGGCACACCATTTGCATGCACTAGCTTGCACAATATATTGAATTTCACTACTTTCATTTAATATCAATTTTGGATTTTACAACAGTTTTTTAAAACTAAAAACCATGCAATATAATGCTGGAGGGAGCATTATAATAAGGGAAATAAGTGCTCAACAAGGTTGCTTAGGCATTCAAACACAAACTAAGCATCAGGTGGAAGAATAAGGAAGTTTTGAGAAATGTATACCTTTCTTTTGAGAGATGAGAGGTTTTGCCCCATTTGCATTCCTTTATTGTTCCATGGATTTCCTCTACTCGGAATCGAACTCTTCCTGAATTGAAATTTAACCAGGAGATTTTCTAAAAAAAATCTAGAACGGGACAATGTGCAGTATGCTTCAGCTTTCTGTTCCTTCACTTTCTGTTCCTTCATGCCCCCTACGCCACATCTCTGTTAGCGATGCACACACAAGCATGTTGATAAAAGACTGTGAAAAAGCTATCTTGATGTGATTGTCGATATTTGCACTATTCAGGCATTCTGTAAAGTACTTACCTGAACACATGAATGGGGACTGGACATGCTGAGGAGCTCTGCCCTGATGTCATGACCATCCCATAGCACCCTCCCCTCAGACATCAGCACACACAGTGCTAATGTCTGTAGGGAGGGTCACCTGGTAGCCTGGGTTTCCTGGTCAAACAAGCCTCCCTCCCTGCAGATGTCTGCACTATACATACAGATGTCTGGAAGAGGAGCTAGATGGCAGACATGATGTGTGGGACAAAGCTGCTCAGTGTGGCCCTGTCCCCACTCATGTATACAACTAAGTACTTTACTGAGTGCATGAACAGGACTCTATTAATATTGCGTCAACATTATCCTTTTGCAGTGTTTTACTGATGTTCATTGTATATGTCATTGGAAAAACACCACACAAAAAGAATATTGATATAACTGTACTTTCATATCAAGATTGATTTTTATAGTGTTTCATCATCAGTGCATACACCCTTCAGTAGGTTGTTGTTGTTGTTCAGTCGTTCAGTCGTGTCTGACTCTTCGTGACCCCATGGACCATAGCACGCCAGGCCTTCCTGTCCTGCCCTTCAGTAGGACACAGCACAAAGTGATCTTGATGCAGTCATACGTGTGATTGTATCAAGATAGCTTTTGGCAGCATTTTATCAGTGTGCCATTGTTAATGTAGAAAGGGGAACTGAAAAAACGGAAAGCTGCTGTAAATGTGGGATGTGCATTTGCTTCAGAATGCATGGAAAACTGAACTGAATTAGTCTATTCAGTTCAACTTTTATTTGTCTTGCAGTGAGTTCAGAGAGGAAAAGCCCTGGAGGCTACAATATTGTTTTTCCCAGAATGCCCTGATGCAACAATGTTCTGAGGTGTTGGGGGCCCCTAAATTCTCCACCCTTCCAAGTACTCCAGAAAAATGCTGCATCAGGGTATTGGGGGGGGGGAATATGACAGCCACCAGGATTGGCCACTGCCATTGCCAGCACAAGTAGGGTGACAAATAATGCATTTTTAAAGGGGGAAATAGCCAACAAAACATGAATACCAAAATGGAACAGATGCACCAAAAATGAAATGAGAAAGACACACACACACACCCCGCCGCAATAAACCAAACTCCCCCAAATGGCAATGAAAACACAGGAGAAAGCCCTTTCCTATATGCCCGACAAGTGGGCCTCAGCAAGGGAGTGTGTCTTCAAAAAGGCATCTCCTGCTGATATTAGTAACTGAGCAGGTTAATATTGAGATAGACAGTCCCTCAGATAGCTAAGCCCTAAGCCATGGGGGGAGCAATCCTATGGCTGCTAGTCAGTGGCTAGACAGCCATAGGATATCTGGATTTCCAGGAACCAACCTCAGAGCCCGTGCTCCAAGATTGGTTCCCAGAGAACCGACCTTCCCCCACTTCCACACTGCCTCGCAGGTAGTGTGGAACAGCCCTGCGCTCCAAGAGGAGCTCAGAGCAGCCAAAACGGGGCGGTCGGGGTATCTGTGTTCCAGGGCGGGGAAGGTGGAAATGCCAGTACGACACATCCTATGTGTCGTCCGGCAGCCTCCTCCCCTGCTCTGCCTTCCCATGGCTAGACAGCCACAATCGGCTGTCTAGCTGCAAATGCAGGGCAGGAGAAGCGTGGAGGGAATGATCCCCTCCGGGGTTCTCCTGCCCTGTTTTAGATAGGCAGTCACCTCCAAGTTTGGAGGTGGCTGCCTATCCCCATAGGATTGTGCCCTTAAGAGGTTTAAAGGTTAAAGCCAACACCTTGAATTGAGCCTGGAAAATAATTGGCAACCAGTGCAGATCTTTCGGTATTGGGATGATATTATCATGATACCAAACACTGGTTAGCACCCTAACTGCCATATTTTGCACCAAGTGATGCTTCTGAACGCTCTTTGAAGGTAACTGCATGTAGAGTGCATTGCAATAGTCAATACTCGATACTTATTCACCTACTGCTGGAGTCTCCATTGTAGAGCACATGGGCACCAATGTGTCCTTGGACACCTCTCTTGGTGCCCACCAAGCTCCCTGCCCTTCCATTTTTTTTTTAAACTGGGAGGTTGGCATAATGCAAAGCGAAGTGCTGCCCTTCAGGACTATCTTTATTTGGGTTCAAAACAGTGCTTTTGTGTTTTGGATCGCAGCTTCCATCACTGCCTTGTACTCAGGTTCTTGGGAAAGTTACTTTTCTTTTAGTCTTACCAGTTGCCTTATGGGAAATGAGTGTTTTGTGACTGGCCATGCTCACCATGGCAGCCATTTTATGAACAGGCAACCCACCCACCACCCTGGCAGCATTTTGTGAGTGTCCACAGCACTCACAAAATTCCAAATGTGCCCACCAACCCAAAGAGGTTGAGGACCCCTCACCTACAGTGACACTTTGAATAGGGTGGGAAAATAAATCTGCTGCACAGTACTGTGTCCCTTCCCTGCCATAACATTGAACCGTGACAACTCTGTTCTTAAATGTAGTTGGGTTTCTTTCTTGAATCGTTCAGCAGATGAATGATCCAATACCTTTTTTTAAAAAAACTCTTATTAGTATTCTTGATTTCAGTTTTATGCTCTGCATGCAAAAGCACTAAAATTGTTTATTCACCTATAATAACAGGTAGGGTTTCCAGCACAATAATCCCTATAATTATCATTCCCACAATTTGAATAAACTCATTTTCCCTTTTTCATCAAACCAACACATACTGGGTTTTTTTTGTTTTTTTTTTACATTAGACAACAATCTTGATGCTTTTAGTTAGCAGGATTCTAATTTAATGCGTAGCCATTCAAATGTGCTGAATCCTATGCAAGAAGTAAATATTTAGCATTTGTGATAGAAGAGCTTTATTTCAGAGATGTTAAAATAAAAATGTGTTATTCACAAATGTTTTCAGAGGACAAGATCTAGCCAAAGTGAAGCACTTCTACATCCCAATGATTTCAGTGGGAGAAGAATGTGAAATTGTGACCAGAGTTATTAGGTGGGGTGATACTTGTTCACCTACTGCTTTCATCTGAAGCTTGACCTGCAAGCTGCAGGTCAAGATGTATAACTAGATATACATTTAGGAGGAGGGATTTTCCCTATTCTATATGAAATTCCTCTGACAGTCCTGCTTTTGAAGTGCAATGCATTCCTGTTAAACTAATGGGGCCATCTGTTCAGCTGCAATTTATTAAAAGTATTATCTCTATAACTGTATGATTATTCAAAAAGTTGCAAAGAAAATTGTTGCTTCGTAATGAATAATGGAAAACCATTACCCATATAATGGGTAATATTTCTTTATTCAGCAAACACCAAAGCAGCTGTTTGCAAGAGGCAATAGTTTCTCCCATTTTGGGAGAAAGAAGTAGTGAAGTCAAGAACTTTTCCATTCATACATTTTCTTAATATTGTATCTCCATGTTTCCAAAGATATAAATATGATTGTTGAGAGTACACCCCTTCATTGTAATGTGAAAGGAAGCTTAACCATAGTTTGATAAAAGTTGCAACATGCTAAGCTAACTAGAATGAAACACAGCCTTGATATTGGCTAGAAAGATGAACGCAGGAGAAAAGATACAAAATATAACAGAAATGCTTCTCACATTTTTAGAAGTCCTTTGGAAATGAAATAATCCCCAGCTTTGAAGTTTGTGGAAGTGTATGCAGCACTTAATGATGCATGCTGCCTGATCGCTCCTGTAGCAAGCAGAAGCAGCTAAACATAGAAACATAGAATCATAGAATAGTAGGGTTGGAAGGGGCCTACAAGGCCATTGAGTCCAACCCCCTGCTCAATGCAGGAATCCAAGTCAGAGCATCCCTGACAGATGGCTGTCCAGCCTCGTCTTGAACGCCTCCAGTGTGGGAGAGCCCACCACCTCCCTAGGTAATTGGTTCCATTGTTGTATTGCTCTAACAGTCAGGAAGTTTTTCCTGATGTTCAGCCGGACAACCCAGGGACAGTTTAGCGTTGCATCCGGATCTGGACTTTTGACTTGTCTCTCCCTTGACAAGCCAGAGAAAAGAGAAACAACCCCAAAACCATGGGTTTTTTCTCTGGCTTATTACGGGAGAGACAAGCCAGAGCTCTGCATATGGATGCAATGCTAAACAACCCAGGGTTGTTTAGCTGCTCCCGCTTGGAGCAGGAGTAATCAGGGAGCATGCATCAGCACACTGCCTTATGTACAACCCCTCCCTCCCCAGTTTAAAAAATACGTTGATTTCTGTGATGTGTAAACTGGGTCAGTGTGTTAAGTACATATGTAAGGCATCCCAGAACCAGTGACAATAAGAATATGTATCCTCGAAAATTAGGAGTTATACCCAGTTATAAACAAATAGTTGGCATACCCATAGAACTGCTACTATCAGCATCCTTGCTAGTATTACTCTAAGCCCTCATGTCAGTGAGTCCCATATGAATTACGTATTTAGGAAAGCTGATGCTCATTAACCAGGTAAGAAAAGCTCATCAATCTACTGATTGTATAATTAATTACAAACTGTCTGCTGATAATGCAATCACTTTTTAATGTACGAAAGTAAAGAGAAGCACAGGAATGCTTTTGAGAAGTTATTGCTTCTTTGCGTTGTATCATTACAATACAATCAGCAGTCTAGAAAAGTGAAATTAGAGCCAAAGCTGTTCTTCCACTTGCACAGGAACTTGTGCAACCTTTTTCACAAGCAGAAGTATGAGAACTGCAACAGCACCGATTTTTATGGTATCATGATGCCTCTTGAGCTAGTAGTAGCCCTTTCCTTGCTCTTCTCAGTTCATTAATTGATGTGTAAGAACGATGTGAATTTCTGAAAAGTGACTACTGAGCTTTGCAATCAGTTGTATTTGTGAAGCATACAATATTATCATTAAGACTGTGAATGCCCCGCTCAGTCATTGCTAAGCATGCCTCAATTTGCTATATTCCTAATTTAGTGACATTTGCGTAATACTAGTGATATTTTTTTCTTACAGGATGGCAAGATATTCTGTCGACGAACCGCTTGTGATTGTCAGAATCCCAGTGTTGATTTCTTCTGTTGCCCAGAATGTGATACCAGAGTAACCAGTCAGTGTCTAGACCAGAATGGGCACAAGCTGTACCGAAGTGGTGACAACTGGACATACAGCTGTCAACAGTGCCGCTGTCTGGTATGGAAGTCTTTAAACAAAATGTTTAAAGAGATCCAAGAGCAGTAGCTGCTGATGGTGATCAAACCATATTCAGAAGTCAAGAATGCAAATTATTAACATTATTTTCTTTCTTTCTTTCTTTCTTTCTTTCTTTCTTATTACATTTTTATACCACCTATTAGCCGAAGCTTATGACACAACATGCCCAAGTAATTTAAAAAATAGCTGGCTTGTTCAAGTAGTTGTTGACTGCAGAAATACTGTTTATTGCACCAGAACAACAGTTCAAAGTCTGATATTGATTGATAGATATGTCTCTGCAAGTGGTTAAGATTGGGGTTAATTATCATAGCAGAAATACAGGATAGCAGACTACTGCTTGGAGTTTTTCCCTCAGTCTACGTAAGCAGAATTACTTGGAAACAAAGGGCATGATCCAACCAAAGCTCAATCCTGTACATGTCTACTGAGAAATGTCCCATTGAGTGCAATAGGGCTTATTTCTAGTTAAATGGATATAGGACTGCAGCCTTGAGCCCCATTGATTTCAGTGGAAAAGATTTAATCATATACTTCATTGTTCAATTGAAATCAGTGGGAATGTTAACTTTAGCTGGATTGTGAACAAAAGCATTATTGTTCCTATCAATTCTTCTTAAACAAGGTTCTTTTCATCGATCCAGTTTGGATTTAATGCTAAACCATGGATTAGCATTATGTGCATATCACTGCATAAGCAGCACCAAGCATAGCAGGCATCTACTTCCAGTTTTAAACTAACCAGAGGTTCTCATTATATTCAAACTGGGGGAACAATAGCTAGTTAATGAGCCAGAATCATAAACCACATTTTGATCCTGGCTTGTTTGAACAAACCAAACTTTAAATTAGGCAGTGTCCCCTCCCCCAGTTTGGACATAATGAGAAACTCTGGCTACTTTAAAACAGGAAGCAAAAGCTTCTGATCTCCTCCATGCAGCTGTGGCAAAAAGGGAATAGCATGTGAGCTCAAGGTTCACTGCTCTTGATGTATATAGCACTAAATTATGATTTAAAAGTATGTGTGAAAAGGCCACTGTGTTCATTTTCCAAAATGTTATGAAGAAATTTGTTACAGTTCTTTTTTATGCTGAACTTTGGAACATCTGAAAACTTATAACTTCTGACAATGCTGTTTGCACCACCTCATATGTATCCTTTTGGAGCTAATGCTGGCTTGTTTCGAGGTCCATCGTAGCAATGAGCAGGAGCAGAAGGCTCCAGATGAATGGCTTAGTATCTGGTAGGGGTGGACAAAAGTCACTTACCTTTTCTCGCAGCTTGTTCGCGGTGGGGGGGAGCGCTTCGCTGCTCCCCCCGTGAAGTTCAGGCCGGGGGGGGGAGGCTTCCCGCCTCGTCTGGCCGAAATTCAGGCCGGGGGGGAGGCTTCCCGCCTCACCCGGCCGAAATTCAGGCCGGGGAGGAGGCTTGCCGCCTCGCCCGGCAGCGAACGCGAAAGTAAAAAAAAAACAAAAACGCCCCCTGATAGGCTACGTGACGATTCACGTAACCTATCACAGCTAGATCTGCAAAGTCAGCTGTGATAGGCTACGTGAATCGTCACGTAGCCTATCACGGGTGACTTAAAAAAAAAAAAAGCGCGTACGCGAATGGCGGCCCCCATAGGGAGCCGCCATTCGCGTTCCTTATTTAGTTGCTGTAGTCTACGTAAATGTTTATGTAGACTACGTAGGGATGCCGGAGAATTTCTCCCCGAAACTTTGGGGGGCCGAGCGCCAACATGTTCGGCCCCCTGAACAAGTTTCGGGGAGAAATCCTCCGCACCCCCCCGCCCCCCGCACCCCCCCGGGACGGGACTTACCTTCCCTGAATGTCCCTCCCGGCGGCAGGTCCAGCTGGCGGTTCGTTGGGTGTTCGAGCGGGGTGGGAGCGGCAGTCGGTCTTTCGACCAGCTGCCGCCGCCGCCATTGCAATCAAAGAAAAAAAAAATGTCCCCTGATAGGCTACGTGACGATTCACGTAGCCTATCACGGCTAGATTTGCAAAGTCAGCTGTGATAGGCTACGTGAATCGTCACGTAGCCTATCACGGGTGACTTAAAAAAAAAAAAAAGTGTGTACGGATAATGGCGGCCCCCATAGAGAGCCGCCATTCCCGTTCCTTATTTGGTTGCTGTAGTCTACGTAAATGTTTACGTAGACTACGGCGAAAATAAGGGCAACGCTATTTGCGTTGCCCTTATTTTCGCCGTAGTCTACGTAAACATTTACGTAGACTACAGCAACTAAATAAGGAACGCGAATGGCGGCTCCCTATGGGGGCCGCCATTCGCGTACGCGCTTTTTTTTTTTTTAAGTCACCCGTGATAGGCTACGTGACGATTCACCTAGCCTATCACGGCTGACTTTGCAGATCTAGCCGTGATAGGCTACGTGAATCGTCACGTAGCCTATCAGGGGGCTTTTTTTTTTTTTTTTTTTTTAACTTTCGCGTTCACGGCCGGGCGAGGCGGCAAGCCTCCCCCCCGGCCTGAATTTCGGCCGGGCGAGGCGGGAAGCCTCCCCCCCAGCCTGAATTTCGGCCGGGCGAGGCGGGAAGCCTCCCCCCCGGCCTGAACTTCGCGGGGGGAGCAGCGAAGCGCTCCACCCCACCGCGAACAAACTGCGAGAAAAGGTAAGTGACTTTCGTCCACCCCTAAGACTACGGCGAAAATAATTTTTTTCTTTTATTGCAATGGCGGCAGCGGCAGCCGGTCAAAAGACCGGCTGCCGCTCCTGCCCCGCTCGAACACCCGATGAACCGCCAGCCGGACCCGCCGCCAGGAGGGACATTCAGGGAAGGTAAGTCCCGTCCCGGGGGGTGCGGGGGGGGTGCGGAGGATTTCTCCCCGAAACTTGTTTGGGGGGCCGAAGACGTTGGCGCTCGGCCCCCCGAAGTTTCGGGGAGAAATTCTCCGCCATCCCTAGTATCTGGACACAGTCATCACAGAGACAGAGTTAAGGTGGTCTCCACCTTAAGGTGTTATTGGTCCTGTATCTTTGGACAAGTTCAAACACTTATCTGGGCAACAACAGTTTTTGCATGATGGAGTGAGCACATGACCATTCTGTGCAAAGGACTGTATGCATGAAATCCTGATTTGTGAAATATCCTTGTGAGGGGAAGAATTGTGTAAGCCACATATGGGTTTCAGATGGAGCATCTGCATCACCCATCTCATTATTGTGGTGGGAAGGAGGATGTTCCTCTTTTTCCATCAAGTGAAGGGAGTTGGTCCTGGAGTAAGTGTCTAAACCAGTGGTAGGCAACTGGGTGAACTCCAGATGTTTTGGACCATAACTCTCATCAGCCGCAGCCAGCATGGACAATAGTCAGAAATTATGGGAGTTGTAGTCCAAAACATCTGGAGTGCACTGGTTTGCTCCTGGTCTAAGCTAAGCCCAGGAGAACTGCAGTTATTTGATCATAGCATTAAGATTATTTTATTTTACAGTAGTAAATTGGAAACTAAGCAGAGAAAGAATATAAAAAGTTTTATACATATATGCTAAGGTGCATGCGTAGCAGGACCTGAAATGACGGCTAAAAAGTCATGAAAGACATCATTTTTTTTCCATTTTAAAATGGGTATTTTAAAAGTTTCAGTACAAACATGGTCTGCAAAAAAAAGTGCACATTTTTGTTTCCATAACATAAATGTGGCATCTTCAAAGGCGGAGTCCTATTGTTCTCCATTTTGGTCTTGGCATTAGGGAAAGTTAAAAGCTTCAGTCAGGTTTTTTCTCTCTCTTCCACTGCAACTTATTATTCCAAACATTTCACAAAGCGAGAGGATAGAGGGGTCATCGTGAATTAAAGACTCTCAAGATTTATGCATATAAAGGATTAAACTCTTCACCTTACGGGCTGTGTTCACATTAAGGCTATAATAAGTAGGGCTATAATTTTTTTACCCTTGGGGCCATTTTTGCATAACACATTGTCCAGGAACAGCAGTAAGGGCGAAAGATGCTACAGATTAAAAACTGGCAGCAATAAAACTAGGTGTTACACATTAAAAGTCTGTCAAAATAAAGGTGTCCCTGCTCTTTCAAAAGGAGTGACACTCATTCAGAGCAAGTTGAACAACCTCACCTTGATCACCAGTACGTTCGTCTTGCGTGGATTACATTTTGCTTTTAATTATATGAAACTATAATAAGGCTCTTGCACATGCTGGAGAGTAGTGCCATGAATTATTTACCAATGTATCCTTAGATGTCAGCTATAGTATGATTTCCAGATGAGTTAACTACTGTGTCATTATCTCCTAGTGTTTGTAAACTACCACATAGCATTTAGCCTTAAGAGGATAAATAGCCACTGGCAGCACTGGAATATTGATGTAATAATGTGGTTCATCGGTTCCTTTTTTTTTTTTTTAAGAGTACTTTGCATAGCCTCGTAAATTGCTTAACTAACGTTGAAGATGCATGCTTGCGTAATAGAGCTATGCAATCTGAATGAAAATGCCCTTCAGAATCAGACAATTTATGGCCACTGATTTAAATCCTTGCACAGCAGCAGGCTTCTGCATCCCGATACGCTGGCTGGATGCCTACAGTTATCAGTCAGAACTGTGTACATGGTTCTTAACGTCCTGCAGATACACATCTGGATGCATGTGATCCACATCAGTCCTGCATTGTTTAGATGCTGACCCACCTTCCCATAATTCTTGTTATACAGATGGGAATGAGCATTCCCATACAATATCTGGAGCCACTTTCTGCCCTTAATATTTACATAAGAGATGGGAAATGTTTAGCCCTCCAGATGTTTTGGCCTACAATGCCCATCAGCCCCAGCCAGCATAGCCAATGGTGATGGAAATTGTAGGCCAAAGCATCTGGAGTACCACAAGTTGCCCACCCCTGGTCTACATGATACTAGTTGCATGCAGCTCCTTGTTGTATACAATACAACTATGTCTGGATTTGGGCCAACAAGTTCAAAGCAATTCTCCCCTAACCCTCCATCCTCTATTTATTTTAGTACATCACCACTACCCCAGTAGCGTTTTAGTTATAGTTAGTCGAAAGTAATAACAGACTATTAGTAGACTATTGTAAAATGATTGTAATACAGCCCGAAGTGCAAACACAGATTTTACCTGTTTAGCTGCTGCTCTCTTTATATTTTTTATACTGTTTTATATTTTACATCTTAACATTTTAATAAGTGCCTGGGAAGTCCTTCGAGCAACTCAGGGGGTCAGGGAGATGCCACCATAACTGTGGTCATGGGTAGGGGAAGGTAAGGCTTTAGGGATTAACAGGCCAGCTGAGGAGAAGAAGGGCTGGACACCTTATGGCTATCCCCTCTTCTGGTTCTTCCTGCAACCAGATGGTTCCTGGTAGGGATGTCAGAGAATTCCGCCACAGATCTCAGTGAGGCCGAATGCCAGTGCATTCTGCCCCCCCGAAATCCGTGGTGGAATGAAGCCCCCCGTCCCACCACCCCACGAAAGGCGCGTGAAACAGAGCACTTACCTGGTGCTCCGTGCTCCACTTACACGGCCGTGCTCCAGTTACGTGTCCACAATATGTGGAGCACTTACCCGGTGCTCCATTTACGCGGCCGCCACTCACTCCCCCATTTAACTAACTAACGGCTAACTAGGGATGTACGAAAGTCACTTACCTTTTCACAGCTTGCCTTCGGCCTTTTTAAATTTTTTTTTTTGCAATGGTGGCAGCGGCAGCTGGTCGGGAAACCGGCCGCCGCCCCCGCCCACACCGAATTGCCGCCGAACCGCCACTGGGACTCGCCGCCGGGAGGGACATTCGCCAAAGGTAAGTCCCATCCCGGGGGGGGCGGGGGGGTGGAGAATTTCACCACCGATTTCGGGGGGCCAAATGCGTTGGTGCTCGGCCCCCCGAAGATTCGGGGAGAAATTCTCCGCCATCCCTACGGCTAACGCAGGGATGCCATTTGCGTCCCTGCGGAGGCCGTGATAGGCTACGTAAGTATTTACGTAGCCTATCACGGCAAAAAACGGGAACGCAAATGGCGGCTGCTGTAGCCGCTGCCATTTACGTTCCTGTTTTTTTGCCGTGATAGGCTACATAAATATTTACATAGCCTATTACGGTAAAAAAACGGGGGCGCAAATGGCATAGCGGCCGCCATTTGCACCCCTGCTTTTCGCCGTGATAGGCTACATAAATATTTTTTTTTGTAAAAATATTTACATAGCCTATCACAGACAAAAACATGAACACAAATGGCAGCCGCCGTAGCCGCCACCATTTGCGTCTGCAGGCTCCACATGTCTGCAAATGCACCTGGCCAGTGGCTCCGCGGAGTTGCCGCAGAGCAGAGCCAGCCGGGTTAGGATTTCGGGGGGAGGTGTGGAGCACCTCCCTCCCACCGCAAATCACCCCTGCGAAAAGGTAAGTGACTTTTGTACATCCCAAGTTCCTGGTAGCCTTATCGGCTTGCCCTCAGGTCTGGTGGTGCTGCTGCTGCTGAATGCCAGGTCGGCCCAAAATAAAATCTCCCTCATCCATGATTTGATTGTGGATGAGGGGGCTGACCTGGTATGTATTACTGAGACCTGGGTGGGGAAACTGGGAGGGGTCACTCTGTCTCAGCTGTGCCCTGTGTACTCAGTGCAGCACCAACACCGATTCAAGGGCTGAGGAGGGGGGGTTGCCGTGGTCTATAGGAATTCAATCTCCCTCTCCAGGCTTCCTGCTCATTCGAGTGCAGATCTTGAGTACTTGTACCTTGTGTTGGGTAACCGGGACAGATTAGAGATTCTGTTGGTGTACCGCCCACCCCGCTGCCCATCAGACTCCCAGCCTGAGCTGACGGAAGTGGTCCTGGACTTGGTGTTCAGGATCCCTAACATGATGGTCCTGGGGGATCTCAACTTCCATGCTGAGGCTGCTGTATCCGGGCGGCTCAGGACTTCATGACTGCCATGACAAACTTGGAGCTGTCCCAACATGTCATCGTCCCAACGCATGTAAAAGGGCACTACTTGATCTGGTTTTGTCGACTTGGCAGGAGGATGGTGATCTGAAAGTGGAGGAATTAACATCTGTCCCTTTGTCATGGTCAGATCACTTCCTGTTGAGGTGTAGACTCTTGGCAGCCTTCCCCCTCTGCAAGGGTGGGGGACCTATTAAAATGGTCTGCCCCCAGAGGTTAATGGATTCCGATGGATTCCAGAGGGCTCTGGGGGATTTTCCTGCTGGTATGGCTGGTGCTCCTGTCGAAGCCCAGGTCGCTCTGTGGAATGCAGAGATGACTCGGACAGTTGACACGATTGCGGCCAAGCGCCCTCTCCCTCTGAGCAGAGCCCGGCCAGCTCCTTGGTATACACCTGAGCTGAGGGCAATGAAGCAAGAGGGGAGGCGGCTAGAACGCAGGTGGAGGAAAACTCGTGCTGAGTCTGACCGAACACAGGTAAGAGCCCACTATCGAGCCTACTCTGTGGTGGTGAGGGTGGCAAAGAGGCAATTCTTTTCCACCAGCATTGCATCTTCTCAGTGTTGTCCAGTGGAGCTTTTCTGAGTGGTTTGTAACTTGTTACATTCTGGGCCAGGCTGAGAGACTGTGGAACCCTCGGTTGCATGCTGTGACAAGTTTGCACAGCACTTTGAAGATAAAGTCGCTCAGATTTGCCATGAATTGGACACCACGATTAATGCAGCTCCATTGGTAGAGGCGTTCAGAGCACCGTCTGGTCCAGTTCTATTGGATGAGTTTCAGTTATTGAGGCCTGAGGATGAGGACAAGGCGCTTGGCCAAGTCCGATCGACTACTTGTGTGCTTGACCCTTGCCCTTCATGGCTTATTAAATCAAACACAGAGGGGATGTCCGGCTGGGTCCAGGAGGTAGTAAATTCCTTCTTGAGAGAGGGAGTGGTGCCGGCTGCTTTAAAAGAAGCGGTAATCAGACCACTCCTGAAAAAGCCTAACCTGGACCCGGAGGATGTTAACAATGATAGGCCTGTGGCCAACATCCCTTTCTTGGGCAAGGTGCTTGAACGGGTGGTTGCAGGACAGCTCCAGGCACTCTTGAATGAAACAGATTATCTAGATCCATTTCAATTGGGCTTCAGGCCTGGTTTTGGAACAAAAACTGCTTTTGTTGCCCCGTGAGATGACCTCTGCCGGGAGAGGGACGGGGGAGTGCGACTCTGTTGATTCTCCTGGATCTCTCAGCGGGTTTCGATACCATCGACCATGGTATCCTTCTGGATAGGTTGTCTGAGTTGGGAGTTGGAGGCACTGCACTGCAGTGGTTCTGCTCCTACTTGGATGGCCAACTCCAAAAGGTGGTGCTGGGGTATTATTGCTCTGTGCCATGGCAATTATGCCATGGGGTTCCACAGGGCTCGATTTTATCACCCATGCTGTTTAACATCTATGTGAAACCGCTGTGGGAGGTTATCCGGAGGTGTGGGCTGAGGTGCCATCAATATGTGGATGACACCCAGCTCTGCCTCTCTTTTTCATCAAACCCAGGTGAGGCAGTGGCTGTTCTGAATCAAGGTCTGGGCACAGTAATGGACTGGAAGAGGGCCAGTAAACTGAAACTCAATCCAGACAAGACAGAGGTATGGTTAGTGGGTGGTTCGTCTGCCCGGCTAGGTGATATTCAACCTGTTCTGGAGGGGGTTGCACTCTCCCTAAAGGATCAGGTTTGTAGTTTGGGGGTGCTCTTGGACCCAGAACTGTCACTTAAGGCACCGGTGAACTCAGTGGCATGGAGTACTTTTTTATCAGCTTAGGCTGGTATACCGCCCGTATCTGGACAGAGATAGCCTAGCTACAGTTATCCTTGCTCTGATAACTTCTTGTCTGGATTACTGCAATGCGTCATATGTGGGGCTGCCTTTGAAAACGGTCTGGAAACTTCAGCTGGTCCAAAATAGCGCAGCAAGGTTGTTAACAGGGACTGGCCAACGAGCTCATATTATGCCAGTACTTTTCCAGCTGCAATGGCTGCCAGTCCATTTCCGGGCCCGATTCAAAGTGCTGGTATTAACATTCAAAGCCCTTAACGGCTTGGGGCCAGGTTATCTGAAGGATCGCCTCCTCCCATATGTGTCTGCCTGGACCTTAAGATCATCTTAAGGAAGGAAGTGAGACAGGTGGCTACTAGGAGGAGGGCCTTTTCTGCTGTGGCACCCTGGCTGTAGAATGAGCTTCTTAGTGAGGTTTACCTGGCACCTACATTGTCAGGTAGCCTGGCACCTGGTGCCAGGTGGAGACATTTTTATTTTCCCAGGCATTTTAGCATTTTAGCTCTTTAGACGTTTAGCTTTGCTGTTCTAAAAATCTGTATTTTAAATCCCTGCACTGCTGCTACGTTTTTATTCTGGTTTTATTCTGGTTGTATTGTTTACTGTGGTTTTAATGTTTTATATATTTTGTATTATTTTATTGTGTGCTCTTTGGTTTTAATTTTTGTGAACCACGCAGAGAGCTTTGGTTATTGGGCAGTATAGAAATAAATAAATAAATAAATAAATAAATAAATAAATAAATAAATATTAGTTATCCAAAAACAAAGCTTTAAGATACAATTGATCCGAACTAGTCCTATGCAAGCTTCATTGAAAGAGCCCTTTTCATATCACTGGGGTCTGTACAGGAAATTATTGTTAAAATTCCTTTAGTGCAGCATAAGTAAGTCCATTTTGTGTGTGTAGCAGTTAAGTTGGAATATGCTATTGTATAATTTGGCAATCCAGCTAAATTAAGTACTTGAAGCTCTTGTATACAACTGTGTACGTGTTCCATAAAATAATTAATGATGTTCATTAGTCTTTTGCATATGTACACTGTGCATACAATAATCACATAGATGTCCATGTGTGGAAAGTGACATAAGAAAAAGAGCACCTATGATGTGTTCCATGTGATTTGGGGTCCAAGTCACATGTGCAGACAGGCACTCTTTTCACGTGTCCTAGTCAACACACAGATGTTGGGGTAAGATTCAGTCCTTCCTCCCCTGTATATGATTATTGCACACATGAAAAGGGCTATATTAACAAGAGAAATATCATTTTCAAAAAGGCCGAAGAGCAGTGCTACATATACAAAGTATTGTACTGTCTCAGATATCTGGAAGTGATCAGATTATGACCTCATTTGATTCCCTGATAGCTGCAGGTCAGGATGACAGTCTGCATTGTTGGTGATTACTTAGACCAAATATTTAAAAGTTGTTCAAACAAGTAGCTGCAATGATGTTTTGTTTGTTTCATTAATGAATAATCATGTGACTTAAATTTCCCATGGATCTCTCTGTTTTCATAGGAAGGTGAAGTGGATTGTTGGCCACTTGCGTGCCCAACTCTGAACTGTGACTACACAGCAATATCAGAAGGAGAATGTTGCCCTCACTGTGTCAGTGACCCTTGTTTGGCTGATAAGGTTACTTATGATATTAGAAAAACCTGTCTAGATGGCTATGGAATAACACGGCTCAGTGGCTCTGTATGGACAATGCTTGGATCTCCTTGTACAACCTGCAAATGCAAGGTATTTGTATTAAAAGGTGGCAGGGGCAAGTTGTGCAGAATTTATATGCAGAACTCAGACTCCTTCCTGAGGCAGTTTGCCCTTAGTTTTCACTGGCAGCAATGAGGTACAACAGCAGAATGAAAATGCAGTAACAAAATTATGCAATTTGTCATAATGGTAATTATGTGATTATTATCCTGGGAGTCTGAACCAGAACTACTTTCTTAAAGCCTTGTAGATATTCTTAATATGCACGTTCAATCGTGATGTTAATAACTAGTAAACATTTTAGACATTTATAAATATGTCTTTTCAAAGAATAACCTGCCTCTTAACCAGAGAAGTTACAGTAATACAAATTCCAGGGTACGATGAATTCATGTTGCATCCATTTAGACTCCCTTATGCTGCTTGCTGTATTTTCTTATAGGGACTGGGAAAACTCGAGATTAAGGGGAGGGGAAAAAATAAATTTCACCTCTATAGCTAGAAAACCATGCGGAGCAAAAGTTTATTTTGTGAAATTTGCAGCCTAATGTGGCATGATTTTTAAAAGAATACTGATGTGAAGTTTCTCGTGTACAATTTATCACTGTATATGATTGAATGAATAAAAATGGGAAATTAGACCGTGGAGACTATGGACTTCAAGCTATACCTTTTGGATTAATTCAGAAATGGTACCATGAAAGTTAAGAGGTTTCAGAATCATGGCCATAGTTATGATGACTGCCACTGTAATCTAGACCTACTCAGATCTCCCTGATAGCCTTGGTCCAGAAGAATTTTTCCAGATCAGGGAAGTCCTCCAGATCCCAGCAATGCTTTACTATGGATCCAGAAGGCTTCCCCTGTTTATCATTGACATGTGTTGGCACACTGGGTTTGGCAAGTTAAGGACTCCCTCCTCTCCTCCATTGGGTCGTGCTAGTAGCACTCAAGGGCTTCAGGCCTCATGTAGTACTGCTGTGAAGTTTGCCACAGTGTTGTGATTCTGCCCTATACTGAAGTTTTATGGGACTCCATCCTAAGCAATTGTATTCTGGTGCAGAAAAGAATCCAGCTCTGAGAGTATTTGATATCAAGCCTGACATCCTTTTTGAAAAATCTTGGCATAACCTCATGTTTTCTTCATTCCATCTACATTCGCTTTCAGAAATACTGCAATGCTCTTAAGGGCAATTAGCATCACTTATCCAAGGCTATGCCTTTTATTTAAAAAGAGGAGAAAATGAACGTGTACCAAAATAGTAACTTTTTACAGCTATTAACATGCAACATTTGAGGAATGCTTGAAAGCCAAATCACAATTTCCTGGTCTTTTAACATAACATCATCCTCATGAAGAGAATTGCTTTCCTTTGATCCTTTCTTGAACATTAAATGTACCAAAATGCTGTTTTATGAAATACTATATAAAATACTGTAAGGAGTCTTTGTTCCCCATTTGCTCTTGTGCAATACAACAAATGAGCTATGGTTGGACCATTTCAGCTTTAATTCATTGTGATTTGCTTTCTTGTCCTTTGGGGTTGTGTTTCTCTGAGGCAGAGGGATGATCTGCGATAGGAAGGGCTGGGGGAATTGCCTCCATTTTTGTATCTCTGAGGTTCAACCTATTTGCTCAGATGTCACAGACTCAGATCATAGGACAGCAGAGATAGGATTACCACAGTATTGAAATTGCTCTGTTTGCTGTGTGGATTAAGAGTCCCAAACACCTGGTGAAAGCAGGCAGGAAGCTGCTCAGTATATAAGACATTTCAAGAAGTATATTTGCTAGTTCCTTCTTAACAAAATATTTTGTTCCCCAAAACTTGATCCAGCCAATAAAATCAAACGCATTTGATGTATTCTTTGAAATGGTTTTTATTTAGATAATTGTACATTTAGACCACAGTCACTTACTTCAATTCCATTTAATTTAATTGGAATACGTCATGATCAGTGGCTTGTTCATTACAGCCATGGGGTTGTAGAACCAACAGGAAGCAGTTTCTTCCATACCCAGATAGTTCTGAAAGATGCTAGATTGTACTGCACCACAAGGAAAGCCAAAGTGCAGAATGATACGTTCGTTTTGGAGATGAGATAGGCTATTTTCATATTTCCCAGTCCCACTGTTCAGATGTACAGATCTATCTCTACTTATCCACATGGCTGACAAATACTAATGAGAGTTCACAACACTTGCTGTCTGCAGTGATCATAGGATCATTAGATACATTCTTGGAGTGAAAAGTTACATGTCATCCTTTGAAACACTCCCATATCCCATGTTTACAGTGTGGCAATTCAGTGCCATCAGAATGTGCCCAAGATTATGTTTATGAACTCGCGTAAGTAAGCAAACTTCACTTAAATGGAGCTGATGGGGGGGAATCCTATCCTCAATTAGACAACAGCAATCAAATTGTGCAAGAGAGATTAATCTCTTAAGTAACATTTTTATATTTCCATGGGGGTGGGGGTGTTATTCCCTAGTATTTTCTTGGCAGGAATCTACTCATCTTGGCAGGAGTGCCTCTCTAATGTCTCAGATGAAGCAAGAAAGAGAGCTGGAGGAGGAAGCATAATAAGATTCTGTACAGCTGCTCACATTTAATTTTCCAAACTCTGCTGTAATCTCACCAACAGAAACTGAATCAACATTCCTGGGCATCAAAGTAAAGCATCAACCTTCCTTAAAACAGATAACTGGGCCCGTGTTCATACATTACCAGGGGACAGTATGTAGAGGACTCAAGCTTTCCTACCATGCAAATTACCTCCACTAAGCTGATTGTGCAGAGGTTCAGAGGGAATAAATCATGTGAATGAAACTTCTGTGTGGTTTAGCTGTGTGCATGGGGGCCCTGGGTATTATGGGATGTTAGCTGTCTTGTGGAGGGGAAAGGTTCATGCCACTCCTCCACCATGTTATTGTGTAAATGCCCAAAGTAGGACTCTAACCATCAAAAAAGATTTAGCTGGTCTCTGTTATGCTGGGAATATAATTGCAAAATGCTCATTCCCTATGTCTAGATTGCTAGAGTCCTTGTCAGATCATCTGTGTACTCTGCTTGTATTAATAGCATTACTTCATCTTTTTTGTCTCCCCCCCCCCCGCCCCACACAGAATGGAAATGTCTGTTGCTTTGTGGATTTAGAATGTCTTCACAATAACTGAAGTGTAAAGCTGGGACTTTTCTTTTTGTGAGGAAAACTGATGCAATTTCCCACTTCCGAAACGAATGCAGTTGTAAGAGATGGGAGTTTTATACAACAGACAATTACCAAAGTCTCCGGCGCCTGAGGAAGATATTTGGGAGTTGCCTTTGGGACCTACCACTATGCGCTCATCCTTGCAAGGCTTCTCTCGGGTGACTTTTACAGTACAATGCATATAAATCAATGGTTGTTAAAAGTTTTGAGTGTTGTAAATTACACCCTTTTTCTGTCAAACCATTTGCAAATGCGTTGAAATTATTCCATCGGTAAAATACAATGTATTTATTTGATTAAGTTGTGTACAAACCATCATGATGGAAACTCCCATTTTATTTTAGGTTAGATCAGGGTTCTACAAAATAAGGCTGCCTGTTGTGGTTTTGTCCCATATTATTGCCTATTTAGTTCTGAGGTCCCTGTCGGATGTATTTATGAAAATATGTATGTATGTACAGTCAAATTGCATAGTACTTATATTTCATAGCTGTCAAACATTGTAAAACATTCCAAGGTACATTTGACTTGTACAGGCTGGAAGCAATCAAACCTCAGCCTATCTTTATGAAAAAATAAATACAAAGGAATAATGTCACAAGTTTAATGAAGTGGCAAAAAGCACTTTCTTTTGCAGACAAATGAGCTAACAGCAAAATTCCCACGTGGAGGAAGAGAGAAAGAATGACACTGTTTTCATCAGCACCACTCCAGAACGTACCCAGAAAATCATGCCACTTATCAACATTAGGCTAGCAGAGTGTTGTAGTTTGCAAGTCAACAACAAATATTGGATGTGGGTGTAATTCAGTCAGGGTTGTGTAGTATTCAATAAAGCAATCAAAGGGCTTTACACTTGTAGATTTTAAGTGAATGGGTGAGGTTTTGATATCGGTTACACTGGTACACATAAGTTTATAATCTCTCCCCCATGTAGTTGCTTTAGCATAATAAAGTCTGCCATCCTCCGTTACATATGCCATAATGAACAAGTTCATCTCTATTTGTACTGTGTTAGAGCTTACAAGGAACAGTGTAAATGCCACTGCATTTAACTTTAATTTCGGCATATATAACAGTAGTCAGTGTTCTAGCCTTGGAAGAAGGGTGGTATACTCCGTGTTCCAATTTTCATTAAATGTAATATATTCACCAAACAACCTTGTCCCCATTTTTCTCCTGACATTCAAAATGACCTAATTTATTAAGTTAGCCATCTGTAAAATGCTGTTTAAAATCCCAAACTTAGGCAGAAATTGTAATTAAAACTAACTTTGAAGTGTGCACAAAGGTTAAGCTTGAACGATAGGTAGCTGCTTTGATTTTGCAAGGCTAGGATATTGCTAGTACTAGAACAAAATCTGTCTCAGTGTAAAACTTCAGTTTACTCACTCCTATCCAACTGGTTTCCATGCAAAGATCATGGCACATACAATAGGCTTCTTTGTGAGAATTGGGGAGGTGTGAAACCGGAGGCCAGTTGTATGGAGTGTTGGTCATGAAAGTAAGATCAATAAGTGCAGCAACAGGCTACCTTTAGTGATCTGATATATATCTTTTTGTTATGCACCTATTAAGCAGGGGAAAGAGGACCCGGAAGCAACAACTGCACTCACAGATCTTCAAATGGGGATCACTCCATTTTTAAAGTGTGTGTTGTATTCATTTGGCTTCCCTCTATGATGTACTCTTTACCTTTTACTGTTTTCGTTTAACTGAACTTTATGTATGTTCAGAACCAGGTTTCTCAGACAAGCTTAGCAAGTATACAATACAGTTGTGAAATTGTTATTGGTTGAGTCAAGAAATGTAAAACTCAAGTCTTAGAAAAGTGGTTGGGCATCTACAGTGGAAGAATAGCAGAGATCCTTCATAATAATGTGCACTCATCATTCTACTAAAGGGATATTACACAACAGTATGGAAGGTCTGAAGTCACACAGACATTTTAGCCTAGTATTAGCGTTGGTAATTTTTCTGAAAATGGCTGATATATGTATAATTAAGATTCAAACTAAAAAGAAGTCCTTCGGTCCAGTAGTTCTGGTACACATGCAGGAGTTCCATGTAGGTGGAGCTTCATACAAGGAGAGACTTCTTTGTTTTCTCCAGTGTCACAGAATTCTGCTCATGCAAAATGTGTATGTGCACAAAGGATTCCTCAACACTGAAGAAAACAAAGGCGGCCTACTTGTGTAGGACTCCATGCCAACAAATTCTGATTTTTCTTTTTTAAAGTTGTGCCCTTTTTAGCATCCCCTATGTGTTGATTATATTTGTATTGTTTTAACAATGGTATTATAAAGTTGTATTTTATAGGATCCTCAAAGGACGTTTGTAAATCACATCATTAATCCATTTTGTAACTCACGTTGTAAACCCAACAGTAATTCAACTGGAGGAAATGATACAGTGGTTTGGGATGTAAAGAGGAGTGATTTAAAACTTGTGGCATCTAAATAAACTCCTGTGTACAGATCTCCTTGCCTCCACCATCTTTGTTTGAAACTGTGTGAACTACAGTCATCTTTTCCGTTTAAAGCTTTAATGGATGGTCAGAAGGATAGGCATGGTTTATAATTCCTGCCTTGTGTTCTTTTTCCTCTCCTCTCTGCATGCCAAAAGGAGACATCCCAAGACTCTAGAACCCTCTTCATGCATTCTTCATGTGTTAAAAGAACGTGTGAGGCGAGGAGTGCTCCAGTCCCGCCCCTATCTGTCGTCGCATCTGTCGCCCTGTGCATGTGGAGTGTGATGGTCTGAAGAGGAGTACCTTCCTTATTTGTGGAAGCACTCCATGTGATTAGGAAACCTGGAAAATCAGGGTTCTAAATCACATGCAGCGTCTCCATGGATACAGGGGGCACTCTTCTCCAGACCATCACCCTCCATGTGTACAGGGCAACGAATACAATGACAGAGGGGGGTGGGGTTGGAGCACTCATCTTCTTACATGTTCCTTTAACACATGAAGAGTGATGCATGAAGAGGACTTATTGCTGAAACAAGTAGTCAATCCTTAAGCTCTAGCCCATAGCAGGAATATGGAGGGAAAGTCCAGGGTTCCAATTTTGAAATCATGGTGGTAAATCTTTCTTATGAATTGGTCACATTCACACAGGTAATATATTTTGACAAATCCCACAGTCCATACCTTGCTCAATTAGCCATAATTACATGCCCAATGCCTAATAGTTATCAACAATCATTACTGATGCAGCTTAGTCTTTCACAATGTACGTTATTCTGTTCTGAAAACACAGCAGCATTTCCCCAAACATCCTTCATAGATTATTCACTGTCCTTCTAGTGAGAAGACACTAGTTTATTTACAGTTGGATGTCTTCCATTTTGTCTGTTGACAAAATTTGTCTGTTTACAATTTGTTTTCTACTGAGTCAGTGCTTATCAGAGTTTCTTCTGACCTTTGGGTTTCAACCAACTTAACTCCTTTGAGCTGATTTCCTTAAGAGGCACAAATTAAAATTGGAGAAACATGTCATTCTTACCTCCCAGAATCACACCCATATCAGAAATATCTCCTGCTTATCTGTTCAGAGTGAACCACCAAAGCAGCTGACAAAGAAAGGAAAAACATAAGTACGGTCAAATGTATTTTTAAAAAAACTGCAGAGGAGAAATCAGAAATAAACCAACAGAATAACAGAAACACAACATAAACAACTAATCGCCTACCTACTCCCAAAGCCCTCCAGAACAGAAATGAATTTTACACAACACCAAAAGGCCAGGAGTGAAGACAGCAAACGTCCCAGGGGAGCGTTCCAAAGCTTGGATCCAGTGACTGGAAAGGCCCTGTTCCACATATCGATATGCCTCCAAAGGTGGGAAGCAGAGCAGGGCAGAGAGCAGGCAGCTTCTTAGGGATGAGATAATCCTTCCGATATCCTTAGTCCCAACCCATTTAGGGTGCAATCCTATGCATGTTTAGACTGAAAAAAAGTAACCTGTAACCCCCAATATTCCCCAGCCAGCCATGCTGCCTCTGGGATGCTGGAAGTTAGGACTTTTTCTGTCTAAATATGCACAGGATTTCACCATTAGAACTTTAAAGAAAGCTAGCATGGTGTAGTGGATAATCGCTTTGGGCTAGTCACTATCTCTCATACTATCCTGGGAGAAAAGGTAGGCTAAAACAGCAATTATTAATAATAAAAATTAAAAGATACTTCATTTGGGCCTGGAAAGGAATGGAGAGTCTGTGGAGTTCACACAGTGTGATCTTATATGTGGTGGGTTCCAGTTAGAACTTCCATCACTCCCTTTTGTACTAGCTGAAGCTTGTAAAAAAGAACTTTTCAAAGGCAGCCCCACACATACAGCATGTTGTAGTATTCTAAGCTACTCGTTAGGTATGCATGAAAGTTCTTTTCCATTAGTATCAGACTAAGTTCAACTGTAGCTACATCAGCAAACACTATTTTCTGCTGTTTCGCATCATATTTTTATGATAAAAATCAAAGGACTCCAACTTAAATAGTTTCTGAGTAACAGCCTGCCTTGGCCAACTGCTTCAACAATAAAGAACTAAGCTATATATTACAGTTTTTCTTTCAGCTTTTCCAGTTCGGACATATCAGCGCTTTTCTAAACTTCATGGATGAAACATGTAACTTAATTTTCATTACCTTCCCAATCATATTGTGACTTCTTCACAGAAAATAAATTACAGTCACTTTTTTTTCCAGTGTGGCTGACAGCTATATTTCCTAACACAATAGGTAAGATGTCAGGCATAATTAAAGAAATTACTAGCTACATTGTGATAGAATTAAATCACAACATCTAGTTAAGAGTGAAAGAAACTGCAGTTTACATGTCATAATTAATTAGATCTGAAGCAGTGCATGATTGTTTCAAATAATACTTTTTCACATGCCTTTATAATATATGTAATATCTTTATCTCTTGCATGTTCATCAACAATTTTCTTGAACTTGGGAATTAAGCTGAAAGCACTCCTTGATTAAATGTTGATAGGATCAAAAAAAAAAAAAGTTTTGCAAGCTACATCTGGCCCCCAGTTAGGCATCTGTATTAACATTTCATGGCTTGATTTAATGACACCTTTGCATAGCGGATACCTGCACAGGAAGAACTGCACACTGAGTCGACTAGGAAATTTCACAGTGGCCACCTAAAGAGCTCTCAGATGGCACATATTTGGGGTCATCATTTCTTCATTTATACTTGCATATAAATAGAGTTTATTCAGATGCCCAAAGCCATTGGAATGCAGAGCATTCCATGGCCTCATTACTCTGGAAATGCAGAGAAGAAAATCTGAAACTACAGGGGGGAAGTTTTTAATCATAACATTTGAAAACATCCACAAAATCCTCTCTTTCTCTCTCTCTCTCTCTCTCACTCACTCTCTCTCCCCGCCGCCCTAACAATCCAATCATTTGCAAGTCTGTTAGGGCAAAGCCAGTTTTGAGATTTGCCAGACTTTTATCAGGCACATCGAATTTAATGGGGTCCTACTCCTACTGTATTGTGGTGGGAAAAGACGACAAATTTGCTTTTTTCTACACTTCTTGGAGTTACATATGCAAATGTAACTTGTCGTGTGCATGCAGATGCAGGTATGAATATGTATGCCTGGTTTACATCAAGTGCAGGGAAGCACATCATATTATGGTATCGTCTAGTCTTCTGAGTTAGGGCAAGAATTTGCTTACAGAAGACTTCCCTTCAAAAAAACACAACAACCCTGCATCATTATGACAGAACTGCCACACCATCAGAGCTTTTGTATAATGAAACATCCATTACTATTCAGAAAGACTTTCCTGCGTGTAGGCATTCAATTTAAGACTATAATCTGGCCTGCATCATTGATGTGCTGCAGACTGGCATATAAAGATCATCCAGGATAAAACATGTTTTCCTGTCTTTACAAGAGCTCAACCCTATTACGCTGATCACAACTTTCACCCACAAAATAACAGAATCATAAGTCAAATCAATGGGATTTGAGTTAGATGCAACTTAGATCTCCAACTCCAAGGAAGGAGGGAGAAACCCACCCTCGAGCAGGAGATTCAATCTCCCCCCCCCCCGCCCCTCACGGAGCTTTCTGCAGCTGTTCCCTCTCCAACATTGGAGCTCCAATGGGGGGGGGGGCTTGGGCAGAATGTGAGAGGCTCTGGGTTCAAAGGAGCCCCCCCCCCCGGTCTCTCCTGGTCCCCAACATGAGGAACAATTTAGACCAGCCCCAGCTGGTCTAAATTATTCCCTCCCATTGCTTGCAATGGGATGGAAATAAAACCCAGAGGGAGAGTGGCAAACACTGCTCCTTCACTTAAGCCCTGCTGGCTAGAGTCTGGTGGGGTTTGGGTAATGTGCTGGAGCATGCTGGGGTCAGAACACCCGGACAACGATAGGATTGCCTTGCCTATTCTATCACTTCCACTGGAAGGTGAAGTTCAATCCTATGTGTCTTTGGGTAGTAGTAATTCCTTCAGAATTCATTGGGACTTACTCCAATATATTTTCCTAGGGAATGCAATCTTAGCCATTATTAACTTTTGCAGAACATTCTCAAGATCTTTGTCTGAAATCCAAACAAGTTGCTCATGTAAATCAAAATGAACTATTACAATTAATAGTAAAGAACTAAATACACAGTAAAGAAAGAAATACACAGATCAAAATAGCGTCAAAGTTCTTATCATTTAATTAGTTATTGGCAATAGCTGATGGCAAATGGAGCTATAATTTTAATGTAACACATGGGACAGATAGTGGCTGTTCCACCCAAACATGGAAAAAGAATTCCAGTCTTCTTTTGTAACTAATACATGTGCCCACTTCTTGTTACTTGTATAAAATTTTATTTATTCATTTGATTTATATCCTGCCTTTCCACCAAAACCTGGAGCTCAAGGTGGCTGTAGTATTATTTTTTATTTATTTATTTAAAACATTTCTTGGCCGCCTTTAAGAGGAGAAGCCCTCACAAGGTGGCTTACAGCAATAAAATACATAAAACAGTTAAAATATTAAAAGTGATAAAAAACTACAATAAAAACAACAATAAAAGCCAACAATAAAACCAGCAACAATAATGGCAGTAACAACAACAATAGCAGTCATTTCAAGAGAAGGCCAAGTTAAAATAATATGTTTTCAAGGCCTTCTCAAAAGCCTACAGTGATGGAGCATGGTGGACCTCCAATGGCAACTTGTTCCAAAGGTGTGGGGACACTGTAGAGAAGGCCCTCTCACGTGTGGTCAGCCACCTGACTGCTCTCACAGGTGGGCAAGTGAGAAGGGCCTCTCTTTCAGATCTTAAAGTGCGGGCAGGCTGATATGGGTGAAGGCGGTCCTTCAGGTAACTTGGTCCCAAACTGTTTAAGGCTTTGAAGGTAAAAGCCAGCACTTTGAATTGGGCTCAGAAACACACCAGTAACCAGTGTAGCTGGCACAGTATAGGCATTATTTGACTGAATCGCCTCGCCTTCACCAAAACTCATGTGGCCGCATTCTGCACAAGCTGGAGTTTCTGAACCATCTTCAAAGGCAGCCCCACATATAGCGCATTACAGTAGTCCAGCCTGGATGTCACTAGTGCGTGGATAATTGGGGCAAGGTCTGTCTGCTACCGGTAGGTCGGCAGCTGGCGTACCAGCCTAAGCTGGTAAAAAAAGCACTCTTGGACAACACAGCCACCTGGATTCCCCCAGTTAGCTCAGAGTCCAGGAGGACTCCCAGACTGTGTCTTTTAGGGGGAAAGCAACCCCATCTAAGACCAGTTGTAAACTTCCATCTGAAGTAGTTGATTTCGCAACCCATAGAACCTCCGTCTTGTCTGGATTAAGTTTCAGCTTGTTCACCATCATCCATCCCAAAACTAGGGATGTATGGATTCCCCACCGTCTGTTCCGGTGGGGAATCCATGGGGGAATAGGCGATCCGTTCCCCCCCGCCGGAATCCTCCGGAGCAGCTCTGCTCCACGAGGATTCCGGGGGGGGGGAGCCCGGCTTGGGGGCCACTTACCTTGCTGCCTGCCAGCCAGAGCCATTTGCCTCTTCCCTGCCAATTGCCATTTCTTTTCTTTCTTTTTTTAATGGCGATCGGCAGGATGTGCCCATAGACGTATATGCAAATAAAGCCATGAATCTTGCGTATAAGTCTATGTGTCCATAGGCTTATATGCAAGATTCACGGCTCTATTTTGCGTATATGTCTACGGGCACATCCTGCTGATCGCCTTTTTTTTTTTTTAAAGAAATGGCAAACAGCTCTGGCTGGCAAGAAGCACCCGAGTGCCATTCTGCCTCCAATCCTCCTGGAGCGGAGGTAAGTGGTGCTGATCCACCGCAGATTCCTGAGGCCGGATTCAAAAGAATCTGGCCTCATTTGAATCCACAGCTGATTTCTTCAACCTTCCTACCCAAATCAGCCTCCGGACACTTGGTTCAAGAGTTCCACAGCCTCCCTGGGATGTGCAGATGGAAACAAGAGGTAGAGTTGAGTATCATCCGCATACCGATGACATTTCAGCTGAAACCGCCTGATGACTTCCCCCAGTGTTTACATGTAGATGTTAAAAAGCATGGGGGACATGTTATACATCCTATATTCTAATTGCAAACTCATTCTCGAAGTGCAGACCCTTATGTAGCCAAAATAGCACCATCCATGCACAAGAAGGAGGCAGGTTTGGGAGAACCCCAAGGTCTGCAGACATACAAAAAAAACCCACCCCTCTTTGGAAACCACCCTCCAAGGGGAGAACCTCAAATTCCCCAATGGGAAATGAATAAGTTCAACAGGTACAGAATTTTAGATTGGGGGAGGGGCAGGGAATAGAACACTGCATGGGAGGATGGAACTGAACATCCTGGAAGAGAACATGGTTGGCCAGCTGGCATCCTGAATAGGAGCACTCCACACTGCAACATCAGCTTGGACCCTTACTAGGTTTCCATAAATGGAAGGGGTCTCTTCAGTACATCAGGAATAAAAATACTGGCGTTTTTGGTTATGCTACTCTGTTATTATGTCATGTTGAAAAAGCTTTAAAATATATAATTTTTGAAAAATAAAGACACTTAAAAATGACCTGTTTTCATATTAGCTCCAATGCACAGCATTGTGCTTCTTCAGTGTGCTTTCTTGTGCATGGATCTGATGCACTGACCTGCCAAAGAGAAACATTCAGCACAGAAACCTCCAAACAGGTAGCAGGCACTGTTAAAGACAAGCATATGAAGCATCTGACAGGGTCTGCATGTATGACACCTAGTCCAGTGACTCAAAGTAGGGAATGGCACTATCCCTCCCCAAGCCAGGTCTTCACTGGAGCTTCATTCTCCTCTGCAAAGATAGAGGGGAGAATTTGGGGTCTTTGGGGCAGGGGTATGTATTGATGAGGTTGTGGAAAAGCTGCCTCCCCCCCCCCTTCTCCTTATTATAGGGATGTACAAAAGTTCTGCCACGGATCTCGGGGAGGCCGAATGCCAGCGCATTCGGCCCCCTGAAATCGGTGGCGGAACGGCCCGCCCGGGATGGGACTTACCTGGGGCGGATCTTCCTGGCGGAGGTGGCAGCGGCGGCGGCCGGTCTTCTGACCGGCTGCCACCACCGCCATTTCCAAGTTAAAAAAAAAACAAAAAACAAAAAAAGTAAAATGTTTACGTAGCCTATCACGGCTGAGTAAAAAACAAACAAACAAACAAATGCGTGTACGCAAATGGCAGCTCCCATGGGCGCCGCCATTTGCGTTCCTTATTTTGGCACGTCTTAGTCTATGTAAACATTTACGTAGACTAAGACATGCCAAAATAAGGAACGCAAATGGCGGCGCCCATGGGCGCCGCCATCTGCGTACGCGCGCTTGGTTTTTTGTTTTTTTTACTCAGCCGTGATAGGCTACGTAAACATTTACATAGCCTATCATGGCTGACTGCAAGGACGCAAACGGCGGCGGCTACAGCCACCACCATTTGCATCCCTGCTAGCCAGCGGCCGGATGTCCGGCTGCTGGTGGAGCCAGCCGGCGGCTCTGCAGAATCACTGCGGAGCACAGCCGGCCGGCCAGGATTCCGGGGGGGGGGAGGAACGGAGCGCCTCCCCCCGGCGAGGATTCCGGGGGGAAGGACAGAACGCCTCCTCCCCAACCATCAGCATAATCCCCGAAAGGTAAGTGATTTTCGTACATCCCTATTCATAATGTAAAAAAAGCTAAGCCACCGCATGCTTTGTCAATGGGAGAAAAATGCCTTTGGGAACAATGCCATGGGATGTTGCTGCCTCAGTCCCAGGGGCATTCCTGCAGAAAAAACTTTTCCCTCATGAATGCCCCTGGGAATGACACTCTGTTAGGGATGTTGGAGAAGTTCTAAAGAATCCGGCCTCACTGGAGTCCGTGGTGGATTTCTCCAACATCCCTAACACAGTGTCATTCCCAGGGGCATTTTTAACTAAATGGACTCCCGGAACGGACTCCCCCCCCCAAATCCCCCCCAGGATGGACCTACCTGGCAGCGGCTGTGGCGGCTGCAGCTGCAGGTTGTCTTCTGGCCGCTGCAGCCGCAAATGGCGGCCGTCGTAGTGGTCGCCATTTCCATGCCTGCCTTTGGCCGTGATAGGCTACGTAAATACTTACGTAGCCTATCATGACCTAATGCAAGCACGCAAAAGGTGGCCGCTATGACGGCCGCCATTTGCAGCCGCAGCGGCCGGAAGTCCGGCTGTGGCCTGCCCCGGCCGGCAGCTCCGTGGCCTTCTTGTAGAGCGGAGCCGGCTGGGGAGGATTCCGGCGGGGAGGGACGGATCACCTCCCCCACCCCGCGGACCCCGGCAGCAGACTGGTAAGTGGGATTCGTACATCCCTACACTCTGTGATGATGTAGCATTATTTCCAGGGGTCAGATTTGCAAAACATGCAGCAGCTGGGCTGTTCAGCCATCACTGGAAACTTCTATAAAGCTTTTTTAAATTGTGTGTGTGGGGGGGAGGCAGCCATCAGCCATCATACCACATCAGCAGTAAGTATAAACTACCCAAACATTTTCCCCTCGCCATGTCTGCAGCTCCCCCAATTTGGAGTTTTCCTCCAACCCACGCCCCAAATGATATGAAAAACTGGAAGGCCTGTTGGGCTGGATATGCCTGATCTCATCTGATCTCAGAACCTACGCAGGGTCAGCCCTGGTTCGTACTTGGATGGGGCACCGCCTGGGAATCAGGCTTCCTGCATTGAGCAGGGGGTTGGACTCAATGGTCTTGTAGGCCCCTTCCAACCCTATGATTCTAGGATTCTATGATCTTCAGGTAAGGGGCCAATGAGCATGCCACGCACTCTGGGCCATCATCACTTTGTGACATTGGCCTGGGGTGGAGTCAGGAGTGAAATTCAGGGTGGGGCCAGCCTATCTACTTATTTTAAAGGGTGGGTCCATCCTACCGAATTATTATCAACTTGATGTCTCAGTACTTAACCTATTACTTGTGTTTGGTTCACAGAAAACAATAGCCATTTTAGAACGTTACATTTCAGGGTTTTAAATTTTTCACTAATTGTAATCAAAAGATTATAGCAGGTTCCAGAGCAACTCAGATTCTTTTGGTTATATGTTTATTTGGCTTTCCTATGTACTTAATGTTGAATCATACTGGTGGCTTCATATCATCCGTTGCAGCCTGCTTTCTTCTGGAGGTAGAATTCTACTCCTGGTAGAGCATGTCTAGGGATGTATGAAAGTGACTTACCTTTCGCAGATTATGTTGATGGTGGGGGGGGAGGCATTCCGTCCCTCCCCCCGGAATCCTGGCCGGGGGAGGGAAGGCGCTCTCTTCCTCCCCCTGGAATCCTCGAACGGCTGGCTGTGCTCCACGGCAGCTCCGCGGAGCAGCCGGCCAGGCCCTGCCCGGCCAGGCCAGAGCCGTCCGCAGCTGCATTTCCGGCCGCGGAGGGCTCTGGGTAAACCCCCCCCCAAAACAAAAAAAACAACCAACCGCGTACGCAAATGGCGGCTATGGCTGCCGCCATTTGCGTTCCTTCTTTTTGGCCATCTTAATCTACGTAAATATTTACGTAGACTATGATGGCGAAAATAAAGGGGAACGCAAATAGCGTAGCGGGCGCTATTTGCGTCCCTTTTTGATTCACCGTTTTAGCCTACGTAAATCTTTATGTAGGCTAAAACGGCAAATCAAAAGGGGACGCAAATAGCGCCCGCTATGCTACTTGCGTTCCCCTTTATTTTCGCCATCATAGTCTACGTAAATATTTACGTAGGTTAAGACGGTAAAAAGAAGGAATGCAAATGGCGGCGGCCGCAGCTGCCGCCATTTGTGTACGTGGTTTTGTTTTGTTTTTAAACCCACCCCACCATGATAGGCTACGAAAAGATTTACGTAGCCTATCACATCTTTTTTTTCTTTTTTTTTAAACCTAGCCATGATAGGCTACGTAAATCTTTACGTAGCCTATCACGTCTTTTTTTTTTTTTTTTTAGCACAAGCCTGGAAATGGTGGCAGAGGCAGCTGGTCGGAAGACCGGCCGCCGCCGCTGCAGCCGCCGGAGCCGCCGCCCGGAAGATCCACCCCAGGTGAGTCTCGTCCCGGGGGGGATCCGCGGGGGGGGGCAGGCTGTTCCGCCACGGAGTTCAGGGGGCCGAATGCACTGGCATTCAGCCTCACCGAGATCCGTGGCGGAATTCTCTGACATCCCTAAGCATGTCTCAGATCTACCCTTAGAGTTTAACAGGAGAGAGGCTCAGGTTTTACAATTCAGTTGGTAAGAGTATGACATGGGCTTAAAGTAAAAAAGCTCACCTGATTCAAAATTACAATTGTCATCTTGTATCCCCAAATGAAGCTTTTTTAAAGCATAAATATTTCTTTTCCCCTCAAAAATGGACTTCTTTTTTAAAGGAAGGTATGAACATTTCAGAGTAAAGGGAAAAGTTGGAATCTCTCCAAGAAAAAGTTTCATTTGAAGAAATTGAAAAAGGTATCTTGATCATGAATTTGTAGGGGTCATAAACTTATTATTTGGGAATTAAATTACTTTTGTGGCCAATTTTTTATCCAGCTTTATTTAAGGATCACATACTGAGTTAGCAACAGAGCGGCACTAATAATGGGCAGCAGTGTTAGAAAGGGAGAACAAAGAGCCAGCGTGACTGCCACTAGCTGAAAACCTATCTACTGGGCAATCTATTGTTCAATGTGAAAAGCACACGGTCACACACAGTGGGAAATCCAACTTGCTCTAAAATCCTCCAATCTCTCTTTCACCTGTGATTGCTGAAGACCTCAAATCAAACCACTTTGCAGATTTAGTGGGGTAATGCCATTTGCTTCATAAACTGGAGCTGTCCACTAGAATGTCTCTTTACTTGTTTGAGAAATTCTGTTTAGAGAATGCAATTAAAGATGACTGTGAATTCTAACTGTAAATTAAGTAGCTATAACATTGGTGGTTTGCAAATGTATACTGAAACCTTAAGTGCAGCAGGGTTTACTTTTCTTAGGGTGCAATCCTATCGGGATGGAGGTAAGCCTCTGAACTTTGAAGCGGAGTTCAATCTTAGCGGAGGCAATCTTAGTTTCTGCGTACCTCCGGCTCTGCATTTTGGCTAGACTGCTGATCAGGAGGGAAGGAGGCCGGGGAGGTCTCAGGATACATTTTAAGCCGTCCTCCCCAGTCCTCACCCCTTTCTGCCCACTGGCACACCCCTTTTCCCTCCTCTCTGAGGTCAACTTTTGCAAGCTCGGAGAGGCAGCCGCCACAGTCCCTCCATGCCGGCTGTGAGGGGGAGGGAGAAGTGAGCTCAGATTCCTGGGTCTGAGCTCGAAGTGCTGGCCAGGAGCCATAGGATTGCTTCCTCCATAGTTTCAGCATATGATGTACAATTAGGGATGGATGGAACCATCTCTGTCGGGGGCAGGGGGAGCTCAACGAGCTGCCCTCCCCAGCTCACGTGGCCTGGACCTGCTCAGCAAGCCTCCCTGCTCACCCTGCCTGCCGTGCCACGCAAGCCGCCCCTCCTCTCCATGCCAAGGACTCCGGCAGTCAAGCCCTTGTGCTTTAAGGGCTTCCTTAACAGCTGGTGCAGGGAGGACAGGTCCCAGTGCGGCCAGCCCCCAGCACACTCGCTCTCGCCTCATCCCTGGCCAGCTCCCAGCCGCACTCCAGGTCCGTCAGCACCCAGGGCTCAGCAAGCAGGGTCCGGAAGGCCAGAAGCGGGGGAGTCCGTCGGACTCCACCCCCTTTTCGGACTCCCATGCCATCCCTATTTACGATCTTGACATTGTTTTTCCTTACACCAACAAGCCTGGTTGGTAGGCCATCATAATTTCCAGTTAACAGATGAAAGAAAGCCATGAGTCTATCCAGGTGGCTATTTACGTAGCACAGTCAGGGCCAGAAAAATTGGAACAAGGATAACTGTTTTGGCAGTTGGCCTCTGCATACCACCACACTGAAGTTGAAAGGAAACACACCCAGAAAGTCAGGACTTTCAGCTGTAATTCAAGGGGTTTGACAAAAGTGGGGCACTAACCATTCAGGAAGGACAGCCAGTGGCATACACACACACCCATCATTGGTGGCTCATAAGTAATGGAACGAATGGCTGACAAGCAGCTGCATGGCCAGGTGGGGCCTGTTTCCTGGGTACCCCATGACCAATCAAGCAGATAAAAGGCCTGGAGGGGGTTCTGAGTGTTACATTTGCATTTGGTGGCTGTTCACTGGAACTCCCAACATGAGGTCCAAAGAGGTGTCCATGTGAGTGAAGGAGGCCATCATTAGGCTGAGGAAACAAAATAAACCCATCAGAGAGATAGCAAAAACAGTGGGAGTGGCCAACACAACAGTTTGGAATATCCTGAAAAAGAAGGAATTAACTGGCAAGCTGAGCAACAGCGAAAGGCCTGGCAGACCACGGAAGACAACTAAAGTGGATGACTGCAGAATGCTGCTCATGGTGAAGAGGAACCCTTTCACAACATCTAGCCAGGTCAAAAATGCTCTTGAGGAGGTAAGCATGTCATTGTCAACATCTACAGTCAAGAGATGGCTTTAGGAATGTAAATACAGAGGCTTCACAACATGGTGCAAACCACTGGTAACGCTCAAGAACCGAAAGGCCAGATTAGCCTTTGCCAGCAAACACCTAACAAAGCCTGCCCAGTTCTATAATAAGATTCATTGGACTGATGAAACCAAGATTAACTTGTGCCAGAATGATGGGAAGAGAAAAGTATGGAGAAGGAAAGGAACAGCTCATGATCCAAAGCATACCACATCATCTGACAAACATGGTGGAGGCAGTGTTATGGCATGGGCATGTATGGCTGCCAATGGAACAGGGTAACTGGGGTTTATTGATGACCTGGCTGCTGATAAAAGCAGCAGGATGAATTCTGAAGTGTACAGGGCTATACTTTCTGCTCAGATTCAGCTGAATGCTGCCAAACTGATAGGACGCCGCTTCATATTGTAGATGGATAATGACCCAAAACATACAGCAAAAGCTAGTCAAGAGTTTCCCAAGGCAAAGAAGTGGGATGTTCCTCAATGGCCAAGTCAGTCACCTGATCTCAACCCAACAGAGCATGCTTTTCACTTACTGAAGACAAGACTGAAGGCAGAAAGACCCACAAACAAGCAGCAGCTGAAGGCAGCTGCAGTAAAGGCCTGGCAAAGCATCTGGAGGGAGGAAACTCAGCATTTGGTCATGTCCATGGGAATCCAGACTTCAGGCAGTCATTGACTGCAAAGGATTTTCATCCATGTATTAAAGGCGATCCTTAAGTTTGAAATGATGTTGGTTTGTTCCATTACTTATGAGCCACCAACGATGGGTGTGCGTGTATGCCACTGACTGTCCTTCCTGAATGGTTAGTGCCCCACTTTTGTCAAACCCCTTGAATTATAGCTGAAAGTCCTGACTTCGCTCCCATCTGAGTGTGTTTCCTTTCAACTTCAATGGTGTACAGAGGCCAACTGCCAAAACAGTTATCCTTGTTCCAATATTTCTGGCCCTGACTGTATGTCCACAACATTCCCACAGTCCACAAGGGAGGTTACCTGATCAAAATATGAGATCAGATTAGTCTGGCAGGAGTTGTTCTTGACAAATCCATGTCGGCTTTACGTAATCACTGCATTGTTTTCAAGGTGCTTCTAGATGGATTGCTTTATAATCTGCTCCAGAATTTTCCCAGGGATTGATGTCAGACTGACTGGTCTGTAGTTCCCAGGTTCCTCCTTTTGGCCCTTTTTGAAGATAGGGACAACATTAGCCCTCCTCCAGTCATCTGGCACTTCACCCGTCCTCCATGATTTCTCAAAGATAATAGACAGCAGTTCTGAGAGTTCTTCTGCCAGTTCCTTTATTACTCTAGGATGCAGTTCATCTGGCCCTGGAGATTTGAACTCAAAGTAATTAGGTGTTCCTTGACCATATGCCTATCAATCTCAAGCTGCAATCCTGACCCTTCAGCCTGTACTTCGCCTTTGCCAGGGGGGTCATAAACCTTCTTTCGGGAGAAGACTGAGCCAAAGTAGGAATTGAGCGCTTCTGCCTTTTCTTTGTCATCTGTTATCATTTTGCCATCCTTACTTAATCGTTGAACCACCATTTCTTTCCTCTGTCTTTTACTATGCATGGATCTGAAGAAAGCCTTTTGGTTGTTTTTAGCATCCCTCACTACCCTCCGCTTGTTCTCAGCTTTAGCCTTCCTGATGCCATCCTTGCAATTCTGTGCTACCTGCCTGTACTCTTCCTTAGTAGCATGGCCTTCCTTCCACTTCCTATATATGTCCTTTTTTGTTTTCAGGACATCTCTAAGCTTTTTGTGAAGCCACAGTGGCTTCTTCTGTTGTCTTGAACCTTTTTGTCTTGTTGGAATTGTTTGTAATTGTGCCTTGAGAATTCCCTTTTTTAAAGACTCCCACCCATCTTGGACTCCTTTTCTCGTTAGAGTCGCTTGCCATGGGACCTTACTTATCATTGTTCTGAGTTTATTAAAAGCGGCTTTCCTAAAATCCAGGATACACGTTTGGCTACATTTGGCTTTTGCTTCCTTTAGAACCAAGAACTCAAGTATAACATGGTCACTTTCCCCCCAGAGTTCCCGTAACTGCTACTTTATCCACTAAGCCATCTCTGCTGGTTAGGATCAAGTCCAGGATAGCTGATACTCTAGTTCCTTCCTCCACTTTCTGTAGGAGGAAGTTATCTGCCACACAAGTCAGGAATTTCCTGGAGGGGCCATGTTTTGCAGAATTTGTCCCCCAACAAATATCGGGGAAATTGAAGTCCCCCATTACTACTACATCATGCTTCCTTGAAACATTGGCAATTTGTTTTTCAAATGTTTCATCCTCGTCTTCTCCTTGATTGGGTGGTCAGTAGTAGACTCCAGCCACCATGTTCCTTTTATTCTTTGCTCCATTTATTTTAACCCAGATGCTCTTGATGGGGCTACCAAGCTCCTCCTCCCATATTCCTGTGCAGAGATATGTATTTTTAACATATAGTGCGACCCCACCTCCCTTTCTGTTCCTTCTGTTCTTTTTGAACAAGTTATATCCTTCAGTTGCTGTTTCAGTCATGGGAGTCATCCCACCAAGTTTCAGTTACACCTGTCAAGTCATAATTTTCCTCCTGTATTAAGAGTTCAAGTTCGTTCTGTTTGTTTCCCATAGTCTGGGAATTAGTATATAGACATTGAAGATGAAGTGCTTTATAGTGTGGCTTTCCTAAGCTCATATAGCTTGCAGAGGGGGAAAAGACCTCTGTTGAACTAGTGGTTTTATGCAAAAATGTGCCTTGCAATTGAGTCTAGAACTTTCCTCTGGGAGTTTTGATGCATATGTATCCAATGTTAGACCTACTTAGAGTAGACCCATTGAAATGAATGGGACTTAAGTTAGACTAACAATGGACAGTCCACTGATCTCCCAATCCATACAGCTCTGGTCAGCAATTAGTTTTACAGGAGGGAACAGACAGCCAAAAGTCCTAGTGCCACCAAGTCCCACTGCCTTAGCTACCAACCTTTCTATGCATTTCTTGGCTCTGGGATAGCAACTCATGGAGGGAGACAAGGAGAACAACTTGGTGCTCCCCAGGTGACCACATCTGGCCCTGGGCCTCTAGTTGTTGATCCCTATTCTACAGGTGCCTTCATTAACCTGAGCAGGTCCACTGACACATCATGCTCCCTCTACATAGATGAATGGAAGAATCTGCATGTCACAGGAGCTTAACGTGCTCTGTGGAACACACACACACACACACACACACACACACAACTATAGATCAGGGGAACATAAGAACAGCCATGCTGGATCAGACCCAGGGTCCATCTAGTCCACCATTCTGTTTACATAGTGGCCAACCAGCTCCACACAGGGAATCCACAAGCAGGGCATGAATGCAACAGCACCCTCCTGGCTCCTGCCCATGTTCCTCAGCAACTGGTGTACACAGGCATACTGACTCTGATACTGGAGGGAGCATATATAGACAGCAGGACTAGTAGCCACTGATTGCCTCTCCTTCAGGAATTTGTCCAATCCCCTTTTAAAGCCATCCAAACTGGTGGCCATGACTACATCTCGTGGAAGTGAATTCACTAGTTTAACTATTTGCTGTATGAAGAAGTACTTCCTTTTATCGTCCAGAATCTCCCACCAATCAGCTTCATGGGATGGCCCCAGGTTCTAGTATATCCATTTTGTCTACATCATGCATGATTTTGTATACCTCTATCATGTTCTAAGCTAAACAATCCCAGCTGTTGTAACCTTTCCTCATAGGGGACTTTCTCCAGCCCCTTGATCATTTTAGTTGCCCTCTTTTGCACTTTTCCCAACTCTACAATATCCTTTTTTACGTGCAGTGACCAAAACTGTACACAGTATTCCAAGTGTGGCTGTACCACATATCTGTATAAGCCCAGTATGATATTGGTATTTTTAAATTTTTGATTCCTTTCCTAATTATACCAAACATGGAATTTGTCTTTTTTCACAGCAGCCACATACTGGGTCACCATTTTTATCAAGATGTCCACCACAACCCCAAGATCTCTTTCTTGTTCAGTCACTGCTAGTTCAGATCCCATCAAGTTATATATGAAATTGGGATTTTTTGCCCCAGTGTGCATCACTTTACATTTGCTTATACTGAACCGCATTTGCCATTTTGATGCCTATTCTCCCAGTTTAGAGAGATCCTTTTGGAGCTCCTTGCAATCCCTTTTTGTTTTAACCACCCTAAATAATTTGGCCTCATCCACAACATAGTGCCCTTCAGATGTTTTGGACTACAACTCCCATCAACTGCAGCCAGTGTGGTCAGTAGTCAGATGATGGGAGTTGTGGTTCAAAATATCTGGAGGGCACTGGGTTGCCTGCCCCTGCTTTGGACCATATCTAGGCCATCTGGTAATGCCATGGAATCTATCAACAAAGATTCATATCGAACGAATTGTGTTTCCTAGCTTTGCTTCATGAAGTTTTAAAACAATCACTTCTGGCAGTTCCTCCTAGTTATAAAACATTTGCAGTGTATCTGTTAGTGTCCAAACTTCCAGTCCTTTATCCATTTGGCTTAATTTTGAAGAAAGGTAATTAAAAATACATTCGATCATCTATCAGCCCTGTCTGCTGTAAAATAATCAGTTGCTGGTCTGGCAGAAAGGGTTGTGCAGAAATGGAAACAAGCTTCACAATGATGGAAGCTGATGGTTTGCAAAGTTACTGAATGAGAACTGATTATTGATTTGCTATCCTCCTAACAACATCAGTGTAGAGCGATAATGTACTGTACCACTTGTTTCAGAGTAAATAGCAATTTTTGTATTACCCCTTTTCTTGCAAATTGGCTGTTAGCAGGGAAAGCAAAATATACGGCTATCTAGTATCCTGAAGCAGCACATAAACAGCACTGAAAGACTGCCAGTAAAGCACAGCAGAATTGCCGTTGGCTTTTTAAACCTGAGTTCTTTCCATACGCTTCAAATCAAAAGTTCACAAATGAAAATCCTCCACTTACACAGCACAGAAAACACCCTCTTGTTTTCCAGTTTGCTTTTGCATGCTATTGTCTTGCTAGAGAATACCCAATTTATTATAATTACATTCAGAATTGCTATTATCACTGTTCATGAATGCTTATTTTTTGGAATTCTTGCCTATTGATATTTTTCAAAATAAGGATGTTATTGATTTTTATGTTACATTTTAATTACACTCTTCCTCCAAGTAGCTTAGGGTGGTGCACATTGTGCCCGCATCTTATCCTCTCAACAGTCAATCCCCCCACCCCAGCACAGAGACTAAAGAAAGGGAAAAAGTCTCCATTGACGCCAAAGGACCTTTGCTTGCTTGCTTTAGTGGGGGAGAATTTAGGAAACCAAGCCACTGGGAGGATTTAAACAAGCACCCTAGCCACGCATGGTGGTTCTGATATGAAAAAGGGCCTCACGCATTGAGTAAAAAAGAATGAGGGGCTATGCATTCTACATATTGAATATATTATGTAATTTAGCCCTTAGATTAGGGCTGGGCAACTTGTACGCCAAAACATCTGGAGGGTAGGGATGTGTGAACCCACCCCTGTCCGGGTTCTCCGGGCACCTGCCCAGCCCCTGACCCCGCTCGCCAATCCCCAGACTTCTCTTGAGCCCCTCCTGCACTAGGCAAGCAGCCTGCACTCATCCTGGTGGCCTTGCCAACCTCCATGCTCACCATTTTTTAAAAAATAAAATGGCAATAGTAAAAATACTCATTTTTGCATATGTGCGAAAATGTGCATTTTGCAGAAATGCACATTTTTGCACACTTGCAAATATGTACATTCACAAAATGTGCATTTTTTGCATGCGCAAATATGTGAATTTTTGCAGTCACATTTTATTTTTCAAAAACATGCTATCGTGGAGCTTCATGAGGCCACTGGGTTGAGGGTGGGCAGCTCACTGATGCGGGCAGGGGGAGAGCAGGGGCAGGGGCTTGGTGAGCGGGGCAGACAGGAGGGGTTCCACTAGATTCCCGGACAGAATCGGGCACCCACCCTATCCCTATTGGAGGGCTACAACTCCCATCAGCCCTAGCCAGCATAGGCAATGGTGAAGAATGATGGAAGCAGTAGGCCAAAACATCTCAAAAACCACAAGTAGGGATCTCTGTTGCTGGGAAATCCAGCCCTTTTGGGGCTTGCCAGAGTTTGACTTGACTTGCATCTGCGAGCTGAATTGCAGGTTTCCCCTGAACTCTGGGGACGTTTTGCATGTTTGTGTGTGTGTGGGCTGCAATTTGTGCAAATAGAGATTTGTGCAAATCACAGCTGTAATTTGCACAAATTTGTTAATTTGTGCAAATTATGGTTGCAAATTGCATGAATCATGGCTGTAGTTTGCATAATTTGCACAGATTGCTGCTGAGATTTGCGCAATTGCTGCAAATTATGCAAATTTGCGCAAATCGTGGCCATAATTTGCATAAACTAAAAAAAAACTGGAAATCCACTAGCTAGCCCGACTCACTGCAGACTGAGTTGGGCCAGCAAGTGGAAGATGAACCAATATCTGGGGGAGGGGCATGCCTATGAAAGCTCATTGAGCTCAACCCCCACAACCGTATACCTCTGACGTCCCTAATCACAAATTGCCCACCCCTGATATTCAAGAGCTTATCAGTTTGGAAGCAAACTAGGACCACCTCCAAATAATATGGTGGCTTCTGCACTCTCAAGGTTGTAAATTAAAAAGAAAAATACCCTAAAAACAGGAGAATGAGCATGCTCAATGGTCCCTAAGAGCCCAGGAATGTTGAGAGTCAGCTGAAAAAGAAAATAATGGAAGTCAGGAGGTAGAACAAAAATGAATTGCTTTCCTTGAGTTTATAACAGGTGCATTGGGTTTGGGGTTGGAAGAATGGAAGAGAGTCAAGAGTGAATTTGCAGTCATATGCAATGTTTAATAGCATATGTATACTGATTTGCTAGAGCAGTTGGCAATTTTTATGATGCTAAAGTTGGTTTTCATAGCTGTACAGTGAAGGCCATGCTTTTTGCTACAAACAAAGTTAAACAATGCACAGCAGTTACTCTTCACAGTGTGTACCTTCTAGCTGATAAGGATGCTTCTTTCAATGCTGTGAGAAACTAACTTTCCTGCAAGAGAAAGCCCCCCCCCTTTTCCTCTTTGGGAGAAGGGAGGGCAGTAAGTGTGTGTCTTCTGACAGTCTGAACTAGGTGATGAGATCAGCTCTATAAAAGCCTGAGCAGAGTGGCCTGTTACCTGTTCTCATCTGAGAGGGGGAAGATGCACCACCTACTCAGACTTCCAGCCTCGTGGGATTGTGCCTGTCACTTCTTTGGGAACCGGGGTGAATGAACTGAGACTGTATGGCATATGTAAGCTTTCTTTCTGCAGATGGATCATCTGCATCCATTTTCCATCAATACATTCTATCATTCTTTCACATGGACTTGATTCATATTGGTACCTTTGAATCTGTTTAGTGTGTGGGTCCTGGCTGGACCAGGCCCCAGATTTAAGACAACAGCTCACAGTAGGGGTGGGGAACCTCTTGCAGCCCAAGGGCCAAACTGAATTTCAGAGAAGCTCTCATGGGCTGCATTCCAGTGGTGGGTGGGACCAAATGACAGGTTCATAGTTTTTCAGTGTTTTCTAGAAGATGGGGAAAATGTGACCCTCCAGATGTTAAGTCTACAACTCCCATCACTCCTGATCATTGGTCATGTTGGCTGGAGAGGACGGAGTTCAAGTCCAACATCATCTGGAGGTCCACAGGTTCTCCACCCTTGCTGTAAGGCTTGCATTCAATATTTTCTTTCTCCCTCTCATCTGCTTCATAGTACTTCTCAAGCTGCTTCCTCTAGGCTCTTAATGGTTTCTAAGGGCTGATCCATGAGAAATCAGGACATAATTTTATGCTGTCTTATCATCAACACTATCATGCTAGTGAACTTGTTGATCCTAGAACACAGAACTGCTGACACTGGAAGAGGTCCAGTGATCTCCGATCTGGCTTTTTCCTCCTCTGATATTTGTTATGGAACTTTGCTATACACTTCTTTATCCACTTCTGGTTCTAGAAAGATGGACCAGGAAACAATACCTTTGAAGTCCTATAGAACTACTATACTATCTTTCATACATGATGCTCTCAGATGCATCTTGACTGGCTCTCAGTGTCTTGGCCTCTGACTGGCTGGCTGCTGGAACTTGGGAGTAGGCAGCGTCAGCATCAATGACAGCACTGAACATGCCAGAACATGGCTGACTGCTACTCTAGAGCACGTGCTGTTCTGGTAGTAACATCCTCCACTCCCATACAGCTTCTCATACAGAAGTGATGGTGTGGGTTAAAAGCCGAAATTGCAGGGGCAGACCATAGATTATGATCAGAGAGCTACACATGGCTGTCTGGGTCATGCTGGGAGCTACAGTCCAACACATCTGGAGGGCAACAGGTTGGGGAAGGCTGCACTACAGATACTAAGACTGGACTCAATTGTAGCTACAAGGAATAAAGGACTATGGGCACAATCCTATGCATGTTTAGACAGAAAAAGGTCCTACAGCTCCATGTTGGCTGGAGAGTGCTGAGAATTGAGGGACTTTTTTCTATCTAAACACGTGGAACTTTTCCATGACTAAATGTGCATATGACTGTGCCCTATGCTTTATTGAGGCCAAGTAGTCAGGCGTTAAAAGTATGTGGAGAGCCAGTGTGGTATAATGGCTAAAGTGTTGGACAGGGAACTGGGAGATCCGGGTTCTAGTCCCCAGTCAGCCATAGAAGCTGACTGGGTGACTTTGGGCCAATCACAGACTCTCAGCCCAGCCTACCTCACAGGGTTGTTGTTGTGAGGCTAAAATGGAGAGGAGGATTATGTATGCCACCTTGGGTTCCTCAAAAGAGGAAAAACGGCAGGATATAAACGTAATAAATAAATTAAATGAATGAATGAAGTAATCAGATGAGCATGATCAAACTGCAGCTACCAGATGCTCTAGCATGGTCTGATCAATGCCAGCCACAGATGCAGAAATGGGCAACAGTTCAAAATCTGGCTCACTATTGATTATGAACTGAGTAAGAAGTTTAGGATCAGTATGCCTTGCTTCTGATAAAAATGAGTATCCTGAACAGTGAAGATTTGTGTTATTGGTACCTGTCAGCATTGTTAGATAAAATACTTCAAATGCCACATCTAGCCCAGCCAGTCGCCATAGCCACTTCCATTCAAATTAAGATGTTATGCATACTTCCTCTAATTTCCTTAACACCTGGGGATTCTTCAGTGGATTGCACCCTCAGATAATCAGCATCTGGATAATAGGATTTTATCAAGTTTTTATTACTATTACCTGTTATTTAGCAGCTTTTCTTTGCTTCTGCTTTGTATATTGTCTCCATTGTAGTGAAGTCTTTCTGAAAGAATGGAGGCTTTCAGAAAGACATTTCTCTATGATTTATGCACCAGATATGGCTCATGATGAACAAGTGTTTCCTTTGTTGCAGAGCCTTCACAAGTCATATCATTTAATTTGAGTCATTTTTCCTGTCAGCAAGGTAGTTCAGAATAAAACTTGGCTACATTTGAGGGGGGAAATACATTGCCTGAAAGAACTGCGGAGATTAAAAATGGTAAATGGACCCAATCCACTGATCTATGTATACAATGCTGCTTAAAAACTATCCGTGTTTTTAAGTTTTTAAGTTTTAAAACTACCCAAGGGTATACCATAGTATTGGGAGCATGAGGGAGAGAATGGTTACACTTTACTGCAGCCTGGGGCGGGGGTGGGGGTGTGTGACAGGGAGGACCCAACCTAGACTGCAAGATGACTACCATCATGAAGGAAATAGAGGCTAAATTGTAGATCATGCTTGTTTCTATTTATGCAAACTTATTTTCCTAGATCTATGTTGGCATCCACATCTAATAAGGTTGTGTGAGACTTAATGAAGGCAAAAAAGCAATATTCTGAATAGTGAACTCTTAGCCCAGGTCCTCCTCTAAAACAGAGAGTGGGGGCAGGGGAGAGCGAGTGAGCAAGCTTGTACAGGAACCCTAGGGCAGCTGTGCCAAACCTCAGGCCCAGGGGCCAAATCTGGCTCTCAGGGGTCCCCAGAAGTCCCCACCCCCTTTCCCCCAACCACTGATCACTGAGTGGCTTCCCGGTTTTTATGCAGTTTTTCCTCTATTCTAAAAGGTTGAAACGCCTCTCCTAAGGCTCAGTGAGGGGCAGTACGAACTCTAAGCTAAAACATGCAGGTATTTTTTGTATTTTGGCCCTGCTCCCTTTTACACTTTGCCCCGCCCACCACTGGAACATGGAGTTTGGCCCTCGGGCCAAAACAGGTTCTGCACCCTGCTCTAGGGCACGTTGGGATAGAGGGATGTGTGCCTCCCGGTGTGACATGCTCGCTGAGGAAGGAAGCAGGAGATACCAACAAGGTGTGGCAGTTGGCTCAAGCAGCACAGTAATCAGGAAGTGATGATAAATTCTGGCCTATTCATATCCTTTGTTGGACAAAAGCTTGACAGTGGCTAGCAGATGGTTCCTTAATGGAGCAAAGGGCTTTTTTGGAATGTTCTGAACTGAGAAATTGATCCCTGCCTGGAGAAAGTGACTCAACTCTTCCCACACCCCCGGTTAAGGATGGATATTCCGAGGGATGTGTGCATGTGTGAGGGGACAACAGAAGCAGTTTCTGGAAAAGACAGAAGGGAAAAGGGAGAAGGAAGGGGAGAGAGAGAGAGAGAGAGAGAGAGAGAGAGAGAGAGAGAGAGCACTTGTGAACTGAAGGCACATAGTGGAGTACACATGCCTCTCTCTGAAGATCAGATATGGGGCAGTGAATTTGCTCCTTGAAGGAGTGCTTAAGCTATTTCTCTCCATCTATACTGTTACCTTGACAAAGTGCCCTCTGGTGCCCCCCCAACCCCCCAGGCAAGCCCTCTCCCCAGCTTACCAGGGGTGGATATGGACAGGCAGAGGCAACAGGCAGTAGAGGGGCTGGATGGAGGTACTGAAAGCTGCCCAGTACTCTCTCAGCCCAGTACTGTAAAAAGAAGCGCTGGGCAAAGCAGCTACAGCAATCATCATCTCCCTAATCTCCAAGGCCTCTGGGCCTTGCCCCAGACACCGGGTGATATTAAAAATAAATATTTTAAGAAGTTAAACACTTTTTAGGGAAAGAGGAGGCTGACATCCACTACCATGGGGCCTGTGGACCCCAGCATTTGCCCAATTACGCCAGGTGCTGACATCAGACCTGCTGCACTTGTATATTTGTAAATGAACCCAATTATTACAAAATGCCCAAAGTCTCCAGAGATGCCTCATCAAATCTAAGTGCTGCCCCTGGAATTGGGGAGCTCATAACAATATATGTGTGTATGCCATACTGCCACATCTGTCTATAAATATATATCAGCCAGCCAGAAACATAAGGGACTTAAACAAAGGGAAATAAAAGCAGCTAAAGGACTGAAATCAATCTTCCAGTTTTTTTCAAAACAGAGAAACGGATGTGATGGAAGGGGAGATGCGAAGAGGAAGCCCTATTACAAGTTTGTATGGAACCCCGAGAAATTATGCTTGGCTTAAAGCAGATCCATGGCTTAAGGCAAACTTTACAAAGAGAGATTGACTTGGCTTGTTTAAGCAGTGGTACCATACGTGCTGGCTGCCATTTGTCCAATTACCCACCTGGGCATGGCTTGTCATGTTGTTCGAACCTGGGTGGCATGGCTTGCCGGAGGGGGGAACAACTCTCAAAGAACCCATGGCCTGTTGTTGGATTGTTTAAGAAATAGTGTTTGTGCGAACAGGGCCAGTGTGCGTGCGTGTGTGTTCCCTCCACCCTGAAGCCTCTCCTGCATATACAGTATAACCCTCTCTCCATACAGATAATCTCTTGCTGAACAGAGAAGGCAACTATAAAACAAAGGTGAGAATAGCAAGGCCATGCTTCCCACTTCAACCATATGGGCTTATGGATAGCCAGTGTGGTGTAGTGGTTAGAGTTTCAAACTAGGACTGGGAAGACTCAGTTTCAAATTACCACTCCCGCTCACACCGTGACCTTGGATAGTCAGTCCAACCTATCACTGGTCCTAGACGGCAATGACTGACACCTTGATCTTGATGCTAATCAACGCAAAACCTACAGTGAATTGTGAGTTATGGCTGAACTGAACACACAAAAGCTGTGAAATCATTTTTCCAACCGTAACTCCAGCACTCTTTCACCACAACATGCCTTGCACAAAAGGGCCAGCACACATGTGGCAAGTGATGAAGGGAAGGAGCCCATTGGGATGCACATGTGACTGTTGAACCATAGGGCTCTGGCACCAAACCTAGGTAATCTGCTGAAAAATTACATAGCTATCTACATGCAAAATTTGGGGCAGATCGGTCAAGGGGGAACTTAGCTATGCCCCCCAAACTGACTTTTTGCCCCTATGGCAAAAACGTGCAAAATGGTGTTCCCAACCATAACTATGGATGGTCTGACTGGGCCACCCACAACAGAACCTATAGTATTGCAGACAGTCTCATGTGACTATGTGGCTCCATGAAATTGCAATAATTGCCATGATCTCAGTATCTCCTGAAAAGGAAGTGATTTTATTTATTTATTTATTTATTTATTTATTTCTATACCGCCCAATAGCCGAAGCTCTCTGGGCGGTTCACAAAAACTAACAGTGATGCAAACATTTATGTACAGTCAGGGGCAGAAATATTGGAACAAGGATAACTGTTTTGGCAGTTGGCCTCTGTACACCACCACATTGAAGTTGAAAGGAAACACACCCAGATGGGAGCGAAGTCAGGACTTTCAGCTGTAATTCAAGGGGTTTGACAAAAGTGGGACACTAACCATTCAGGAAGGACAGCCAGTGGCATACACACACACCCATCGTTGGTGGCTCATAAGTAATGGAACAAACCAACATCATTTCAAACTTAAGGATCGCCTTTAATTGTTGTGGATGAAAATCCTTTGCAGTCAATGACTGCCTGAAGTCTGGATTCCCATGGACATGACCAAATGCTGAGTTTCCTCCCTCCAGATGCTTTGCCAGGCCTTTACTGCAGCTGCCTTCAGCTGCTGCTTATTTGTGGGTCTTTCTGCCTTCAGTCTTGTCTTCAGTAAGTGAAAAGCATGCTCTGTTGGGTTGAGATCAGGTGATTGACTTGGTCATTGAGGAACATCCCACTTCTTTGCCTTCAGAAACTCTTGGGTAGCTTTTGCTGTATGTATTGGGTCATTATCCATCTGTAATATGAAGCGGCATCCTATCAGTTTGGCAGCATTCGGATGAATCTGAGCAGAAAGTATAGCCCTATACACTTCATAATTCATCCTGCTGCTTTTATCAGCAGTCAGGTCATCAATAAATCCCAGTGACCCGGCTCCGTTGGCAGCCATACATGCCCATGCCATAACACTGCCTCCACCATGTTTGACAGATGATGTGGTATGCTTTGGATCATGAGCTGTTCCTTTCCTTCTCCATACTTTTCTCTTCCCATCATTCTGGCACAAGTTAATCTTGGTTTCATCAGTCCAAAGAATCTTATTCCAGAACTGGGTAGCTTTAGGTGTTTGCTGGCAAAGGCTAATCTGGCTTGCCTGTTCTTGAGCATTACCAGTGGTTTGCACCTTGTTGTGAAGCCTCTGTATTTACATTCATAAAGCTGTCTCTTGACTGTAGATGGTGACAATGACATGCCTACCTCCGCAAGAGTGTTCTTTGGCTAGATGTTGTGAAAGGGTTCCTCTTCACCATGAGCAGAATTCTGCAGTCATCCACTTTAGTTGTCTTCCGTGGTCTGCCAGGCCTTTTGCTGTTGCTCAGCTTGCCAGTTAATTCTTTCTTTTTCAGGATATTCTAAACTGTTGTGTTGGCCACTCCCACTGTTTTTGCCATCTCTCTGATGGGTTTATTTTGTTTCCTCAGCCTAATGATGGCCTCCTTCACTCACATGGACAACTCTTTGGACCACACGTTGGGAGTTCCAGTGAACAGCTACCACATGCAAATGTAACACTCAGAACCTCCTCCAGGCTTTTTATCTGCTTGATTGGTCATGGGGTACCCAGGAAACAGGCCACCACTGTCCAGGCAGCTGCTTGTCAGCCATTCGTTCCATTACTTATGAGCCACCAATGATGGGTGTGTGTGTATGCCACTGGCTGTCCTTCCTGAATGGTTAGTGCCCCACTTTTGTCAAACCCCTTGAATTACAGCTGAAAGTCCTGACTTCGCTCCCATCTGGGTGTGTTTCCTTCCAACTTCAATGTGGTGGTGTACAGAGGCCAACTGCCAAAACAGTTTTCCTTTTTCCAATATTTCTGGCCCTGACTGTATGTACTTACAGCTCCCATGAAGAAATTGAGCCATCATTGATATGTGAAGGCCCGAGGAGTATTGTCTGACCTCTCTGGAGGTGATTCAACAGTACATATGAACTGGCCCTCAGCTCAATTGCAATACGAAATCATTTTATAGCATGCTAAGCCTGTTCTCCTGACTACCCCAATCTGTTAAGGGTCCTTCGAAATACATAATCAAATCTGTAAAGGATTGTCTACATGTGGTATGCTGGTGTTAATGTCTGAAACTACTCTCTGCTACAAGACAACATAGTTTTTCCCATGGCCACTGCTGGCAGCCAGAAGGCTAAGCAAAGTCCCATGAAATGTTATACTGGCAGCCTTGGCCTTACGCTGTTTCACAGTGTGTGATATACACACGGCATGCAAATCTTGTTTAATTAAACCATTGACTCTCCATGCTAGGAACACACAGTACACCTGATTGTCATTCATGCTGTGGCCCATGGTTCCATGAAGTTAATGGTTTGCTCCTAGTAATGTGTACTTTACAAACCATTAACGTGGCATTAAATGGACTTTAGAGAGGAAAGAAAATGTGTATTTGACAAAAAGAAAAAAAAGGGAAACCTGTATTTTCTAATGCTAAGCTTTGGTAAGACACCCTCCTCCCTATCTTTTTTATTTGATTATTATTATTGTTTAATTGCTTCACAAGTTTAAATGGTGCATTTTTGCTGGAACTTGGCAAAGTAAAAGACACAGTTACATGCACCTGCTCATATATTGGTTGGAGCTCATGCAAGTCATTAAGGCATAATATACTTACTGATTAGGTAATAACAGAGCAGGAAAATAAAAGATTTTAATGAGAATTTAAATAGCAGTGGATTACAGCTCAGGACATTGGAGGATTTTTCTTCTTCTTTAAGAAAAGGACTTTATCTGCTCATAGCAGATAGTGACCATTAAATTCTCCCTTGGGAGATTTGCTAAACTACTCATAACAGGGAATGCATTTTGTGTGGATGAACCTTTACTTACAAAAAAAAAAAAAAATCAAGCACAGTAACAAGGTCTTTCTGAATCACACCTCTGCCCAATTCAAGTGGTCTTACTTTATTCTAGTTACAGACTTAGAAGTGGAAAATATGACTTAATTGAAACAGATTGTGTATGCCATTTCACATTGGTGACATAGCTAAATTCAATTACATTGGAGAAAATAGAACATGCAATCTCATCAGGAGTGTTTATTGCTGCTAGCGCTGCCTATTTTGTTTTTTGGTCTCTCTGTTTCTGGGGACAGCTGAAGGAGCAATGTATAACCCCAGTTTATTAACAGATGCAGTAAAATTATGTTATGTATACAGACCCTTTCTCTCCCATTTATAATATTTTAGAATATGCTCATCTAGAGAAGATCTAACTGTGTTAATTAGTATGCCACTAATACACGAGAAAAGGGACTTTTGTACTGATAACGCTTTGATAAATCCCTGTGCAATTAACATTTTTAATTCCCCTCTTAAAAGTAGTTTTTAAAGTTATGAATTGTGGGTTTTTAAAAATGTGCTGAGATTTAAATGTTTCAAGTACAACTAACTTTTATAAATGCATCAAAAGTGTTTTCAACTACATTCCTATATGTGATTTATTTTTACATAAATCCTTCTTTGCTCTTCCTTATTAAGGCGCTGGCTGGGAAATGCTGGGGGTTATAGGGCTTTTCTCTCTTGAAACACACATGAGATTGTACCCTTAACCAAATTAGGTAGGTTAGGCCAAGAGCCAGCGTGGTGTAGTGGCTAGAGTGTTGGACTGGGAGTCTGGAGACCTGGGTTCTAGTCCCCACTCGGCCATGGAAGCTCACTGGGTGACTTTGGGCCAGTCACAGACTCTCAGCCCAACCCACCTCGCAGGGTTGTTGTTGTGAGGAGAAAATGGAGGAGGAAGAATATTTACACCGTCTTGGGTTCCTTAAGGAGGAAAAACGGTGGGGTTGAGTTCAGTCATAGGACTTACTCCCTGGTATGTGTACTGCAACCTAAGTTGCCACCATTTTTGGTAAAGTTACAAAAAGCCTTTTACTTCACTTCCGAGGAATTTATCTGCTATTCCACAAGCTAGCATTACATATTTCAGATTTTGGTCCACAAAGGTAGCTGTGTTTTTTGCTGTGCAGATCTGAGCCAGTGTGGTACAGTGGTTAAGAGTGTTAGACTGGGAGTCAGGAGATTCAGTTTCTAGTTGCCACTTGGCCATGAAGCTATCGGGGTGACTTTGGGCCAGTCACAGACACTCAGCCTAACCTACCTCACAGGGTTGTTGTGAGGATAAAATGGAGAGGAGAATTATGTACACCGCCTTGGTTCCCTAGACAAGAAAAGGTGGGATATAAATGTAATAATCAATAAAATAAAAATTTCTGTTGTGCTTGGCATTATTACACACACAGTTTGCCCCCAAAGGTGATGTTTCCTGCAAACAACACCTTTGGGACAAATGGTGGGTAGGAAGACTTTTAGGAGGAAACTGGCATGGAGACGTTATCCAAAAGGGTGCTGTGCAGGGAATGGAAGTACTGCACACTGCCAAAGAGATGGTTGGGGCAGTTAGTTTTCATATTGCTAGTCAGTCACCCATTCTAGGTGGAGAGGGGGAAACAACAGATTCCAGGCATCCTCTTCTCTCCTCTTCCACAGGGATTAGCACGGTCACACTGATGGTACTGTGGGCATCTATATAGTATATGTACAGCAGCATGAGTGCCACTAACTGCTCCATCGGAAGGTCTCTGGATCAAGGCTAGTTCCTTTATTTAGAAGTGGAAAAATGGGAAATGTGGGATATTATTGATTTTACCTTGGCATATGGCAAGGGGAAGTTACTGGAACAAGACAATTGACTTGTAAATGCTGAAGAATAAAAAAAAAAGGATGATTATCTGCAGCTAATACATATTTGTTGGTAACAGATTTGTGGCATTTCAAAATAATTTTGTAGGAATGCAAAGGATGTAATAGACCAGAACTTGCGAAAAGCTTTTAACTTATCTGAGAGGAGACCGCAGCACTTAGAAGACAAAATAAAAACTCAAAATAATCTCAAACAACTGGCAAGCTGGGCTTATGGTAATACAATGAAATTTCAGAAGAAGCTATGTAAAGAATTATACACAAAATATAGGAGAAAACTGGTCAGGCAGCAGCCCTAATGAAGCATGTTACATTCTAGTAGGTAGCAAGCAGAACATGACTCAGCAGCGGGATGAGGAGCGCAATGGTCCAGGAATTTGTAATGGTAGAAAGCAACAATACAACCTTATGCAGGTAAATTAATGGTTAATCCTCACTGAATTCAGAGCTGGTAAGTCCTCAGTGGTAAGTCCGATTCGTACACTGCATGATCATCTTATAGAATCATAGAATGGTAGGGTTGGAAGGGGCCTACAAGGCCATCGAGTCCAACCCCCTGCTCAATGCAGGAATCCAAGTCAGAGCATCCCCGACAGCTGGCTGTCCAGCCTCGTCTTGAAGGCCTCCAGTGTGGGAGAGCCCACCACCTCCCCAGGTAATTGGTTCCATTGCCGTATTGCTCTGACACTCAGGAAGTTTTTCCTGATGTTCAGCCGGAATCTGGCTTCCTGTAACTTGAGCCCATTATTCCGTGTCCTGCACTCTGGGATGATCAAGAAGAGATCCTGGCCTTCTTCTCTGTGACAACCTTTCAAGTATTTGAAGAGCGCTATCATATCTCCCCTCAGTCTTCTCTTCTCAAGGCTAAACATGCCCAGTTCCTTCAGTCTCTCTTCATAGGGCTTTGTATCTTAGGTACAACTTTCCCAATGTTGCATCCAATGCTCTGGTAATGCATGAAATGGCGGAGGGATCATGTGCAGCTTCTAGGCCAGACTCTCCCCAAATCAGGGCGGCAATGTAGACACGGGATTTCCCCATGTGTACACTTCTTCCAGAAGGCTTTCCTTATTTCATGTTTTCTTATAGTGTGGGATACAGCCATGTGGAAGGGCTCCCTGCCACAACCAGAAGCTACTGTATGAATTGGGCCCTAGTGAAGAGCCATTTGGATGTTAAATGTTCCAGAAAGCATTCATATGGATGAAGTTAAATTAATGGTGCCAGTCCAGTGGTTTTCAGACTACATTCCAGAAATCCTCAGGGTTCCTCAACAAAAAGATCAATACTGATGAACAAACTTTGCAGAAAGACCATCCCTTGCAACTTTCAACCAAGGTATGTGTTCTAGGATTCACTCTCTGTTCATTTGGGGTAATGGTGAGTCTCCCAGGAGCCTGGCCAACAACCAGTATGCACCGAGCGCACCTTAGAATACCTTCCTTCCCCCAATACACTGCAAAGTGCCTGCATTTCATGACAAATGTGCAAGATTTCCTTAGCAGAGAAACTGATATGAGAAGATGTGCCATCACCACCCCTTCACCCCCACCGCCTCGCACCCCCTTTCCCCATTCTGCACCCCTCATTACTACTGATGCTGCGCCAGCTCCATGAGGAGCCATGCAGCCAGAAGAGGAGGCCTCCCAGGTCTCATGAGAACCCAGCCAACTCTCATGAGAGCCCTGCAGCTGCTTCTTCCAGCCACGGTAATCTTAAAGGGAAATAGAGGGCAGGTGGTTGCTCCAGAGAGTTCTGCTGGCTGCTCTTACAAATGCCACAGTGGGAGAAGCTGGGGGAGAGGCTCTCTAGAGACCCTGCTAGAGGCAGCTGGGCAGTGGCACTGGGCCATCCTGGCCGGGCTGGGGGAGAGCCACACAATTCACCTCTCCACCAGCTCCACTGCTTGATGTGGGTGCCTCACCCTGCTTCATGAGTGGGCCGGTCCTGGGTTAGCTACCATTGCAGGAGGCAGTAGGTTAGTGGCTCCTTTTGTAGTTAGTTATCTAAGAAACGGCAATAGATAAGAGCTGTTCTTTTTCTATCCCCTGATGAAGAGCTGCTTGAAAAGGTGTTGGGATTTACAGCACGTAGATCAGGGCTGCAGAACCTCAGGCCTGGGGGGAAGAATCCAGCCCTCTGGGGGCCCCCAAAGGCCCCACTCCTTCCCCTGGCCCCTTTTGCCAACCACTGATCCTTTGGTGGCTCCCAGTGTTCTTGTGAGGCTTTATCCCAATTTTAGGAGGTCGAAATGCCACCCCTAAAGCTTAGTGACTGGCAGTTCAAGTTACCATAAGCTGTCCCCGCCGCCCCCAGTTTTGGCCCCATCCCCTTTAGCACTTGGCCCTGGCTGTCACCAGAATGCAACCCCTGAATGCTTCTACTAAATGAAATTTGGCTCGAAGGCTGAAATTGACTTGAATAAGTTTGTCTCTGCACCTGTTGGATCTGTTTTTCCTTTATGGTGCTGTCCTTTGGGTGTGTGTTTTAGGTAAAACCTATTGTAAATCTTGAATTAGATGTTTTATTGACTCTTAATCTTTGGGATTCCATAGTTCCTCATCATACAATCCAAATTTCATATGGCTCAATGGTTTCTCTTATAGAACAGTTGTGGACTAGCTGTTTTTTTTTTAAAGATGAAGGTAACATGACATACTAATAGCTTTCTTTTTTTACATTTTGTAATTATTTGCTTTTATACACCGACTAGGATGCTTGTGGTTCTGAAGCCAATTCATGAGCCATTAATGACATATCGCTAATACTTGTCAGGCACTAGGTGGTGTGTCTTAATCCTCTTCAGTGGAAAGTGCTATTAGTAAATGAATGCAAGCACAGCTGTAAATTGCATATTATTAAAGAATAAAGTAATACTAATAGGCAAGAGAGGATGGTAGGTGGTAAAAGTGAACACATCTCCTTCACAGCTTTAAAAAGCATGTAAAAAAATTATCTAAAAGAAAATGCTTAAGAGTGCAACTATGCCATTGAAATACAATGGCAAACCTCCCATTTATTAATTGATTTGGATCACAGGGATACCAACAAACAAAGGAAGGCAAGTTTTATTAAAATTTAAAGACCTCTTTCAATGGATGAAGTTTTATATACTAGACTTTGCATTTAACACAGTGCATTTCTACAAGATATAGTGCCACACAGTAGTAGGATTACACTTCAGCATTCAAGTTCTGCTTATCTTTTTTATAATTTGCTATTTATTCATTTATTTGTTTAATTTCTATACCACCCAATAGCCGAAGCTCTCTAAGCAGTTCACAAAAATTAAAGCCACAAAGTACAACATAAAACAATATAAAATACAAAACCTTAAAACTACAATATAAAAGTACAACCACAATAAAACCTAGCAGCAATGCAGAGATTTGAAATACAGATTCAAAACAGCACAGCTAAAAAACTAGAGTGCTTAAATGCTGGGAAAATAAAAAAGTCTTCACCTGGTGCCAAAAGGAGTACAACGTAGATCCTACCCCCCATCCCCAATTCTGATGTTGTTTGGGTGTGATCACAGCCACTGCTGCTACAGCACCAGTGATCACCACTTCCCACAATGCAGGTTCGGTCTGATTTTTATAGAATGCAGGTTGTGGGAAAAGCCATTCCTCATGTTAGATCTCCATGACACCCAGTCACATTTAAATGCTGGTTACTTATAATTCGCTATCAACTTCGTATTACTGATGACTGCTCCACTGGGATGCTAACATTACATTTGAGTAGATCAGTACATATAGTAACTGCACTTAAAACATGATTGGGAGCATGTGCAAAGCTCAGATGGATAAGTGTGTCCTGTATAAATCAGGCCTTTAAACCACATACAGTACCACTAGGGGCAAGGGTGTGACTTCTAGGACTTCTGTGCATTCTAAGACCTAAGAAACTGATAATAATTAATGTTTATATAGCAGTGTTCAGAGCACTTCATCCATCTATCCATCTATCCATCCATCCATCTATCAGGTCAGTCACCTCTAAACTGTGTAAGCCTGGCCAGTATTTCTGTCATCAGGAATGGGAGTAGAGGCTGTGAGACGGCGGCTTCCCTCAGGTCATTTTGTGAGTTCTCCCTTCAGGTAAGATTTGAGCAGGAAACTTCCTCTTCTACAAGTCAAACCTTTCCCAGCACACCATTACTACTTAGATCTTGACTTGGAATTTAATAGCTCACCACCCCTATGCATGGAGTCTAAGAAAAGGAAGAACAACTACTCACTTTTACTTTAAATTAACAGGAGAGGTGGTGACAACAAACAGCCAGTCTCTCTTCTTGTTTAGCTGGAGCTGCAGGAAGTAGATGGGGTGTTTCCTAGACAGAGGATCATACCAACTATATAGTGGAGGCTGCTCAAGGAGGCACTCCTGTTTCCAGTTTTCTCCCACACACTCAGAGCTATCAGACCCAGTGAGCTGGTTTGCAGTGTGGGGTGGGTGGGGAGGCTGCAGCAAAGTCCAAAGGCTGCCTCTTTATCTCTGGAACCTTCCCACCCCCACATTTGAATTACTCTGTCTCTCCAGTGCCTTCCATCAGTGGCCCAAAGAACTGGAGGGCTTTTTATTTTGAAAATCTCATTCTCTGCCAACAGCACAGGCCACTGTCTGTCTTACAATGTTTATAGTCAACTGATTCAACAAGGCTAGGAAAAAAAGGTGCTGCTGATTATTGGCAGCTGAAATCTGCAGAGAAACAAAGGACATTTCTGAATGACAAGTGTGGGGCAAGTATCTGTTAGAACAAGTAGTTGCCTTTTAGAGCAGGTGAACTGAATTAACCCAAGTAAGAATCCACTTCTGCTTATACCTCAACACCACCTGGTTGAAAGATGGCCAGAAGATTGCATGGGTTTTTTTTCCTTTCTATTAAATATCATGGTACCTATCAAGGTTCCCCTTATGACCTGGACCCCCTGAGCAACTCCTTAAGGATCCTGTTGTTGTTCAGTCGTTACGTCGTGTCCGACTCTTCGTGACCCCATGGACCATAGCACGCCAGGCCTTCCTGTCCTCCGCTCTCTCCCGGAGTGTGCTCAAGGATCCACTGCCTTGTTAAGAGTCCCACCTTCCTTCGTGTAAACTTCCCCTTCCGAGTAACATGGGGTTTAGGCTCTAGACGTGGGGTGACTGCCATTCTAGAGACAGGGTTTAACCACAACAGTTTACTAGTACATTTAAAGCAAACAAATTACAACTAAATATTTTTACACAATAGAGCTGAGTCAGTGATACAAGAACTATTAAAAGAAAATAAAAGTTGCAGAACACAAGGTCCTTCACCCTAGCTCTCCTTACTTTTCTAGGCTGCTGCTTCCTGGCAGTCTCTCCCCTCCTACTGGTTCTCTCGCTCTCTTTATATACCCTCCTCCCTCAAAACTGAAAGTACTGCTTCAAACCTGAAGAAATGAAACTGACCCTTAATGGGGGAAATGAAACTACTCCTCTCAGGGCTACCCCCCACAACAGAAAACTCTAGGTCTCTAAGCCTGACCTTTCCCCCCTTTGCCTCTGTAGGCCTCAAACCTTCACAGTACCATTATCCTTGCTTCCATCCATCCCCTCTCTTTGTTCCTTGGCCTGCTATTGCTCAGAGGTTGAGGCTATGTTTCTTTTTCTATATGACTTACCACTCTGTGGATAAGGATGGATGAAAGTCCCTTACCTGGTCCCGCAGCTGTTTTCGGGGCGGGGAGGCGCTTCGGTTCTCCCCTCGAAATTCTTGGGGGGGGAGGCGCCCCGCCCCTCCCGGTCGAAATTCAGGCCGGGGGGGAGGCGCCCCATCCCTCACCGCCGAAATTCTGGCCACGAAATAAAAAAGTTATGGGGGAAAAAAAACACGTGATAGGCTACATAACGATTTACGTAGCCTATCACAGCTAGATTTTCAAAGTCAGCCGTGATAGGCTACGTAAATCGTTACGTAGCCTATCATGGGTGACTTTGAAAAAAAAAAAGCGCGTACGCAAATGGCGGCACCAATGGGAGCCGCCATTTGCGTTCCTTATTTAGGCACGGGTAGTCTACGTAAAGATTTACGTAGACTACAGCGAAAATAAGGGGAACGCAAATAGCGTTGCCCTTATTTTCACCGTAGTTTACGTAAATCTTTACGTAGACTACCCGTGCCCAAATAAGGAACGCAAATGGCGGCTGCGTACGCGCTTTTTTTTTTTCAAAGTCACCCGTGATAGGCTACGTAACGATTTACGTAGCCTATCATGGCTGACTTTGAAAATATGGCCGTGATAGGCTACGTAAATCGTTACGTAGCCTATCACAAGTTTTTTTTTTTTTTTAACTTTACTGGGAAATGGCGGCGGCAGCCGGTCGGAAGACTGGCTGCCGCCGCCGCCACGCCGCTGGGGCCCGCCGCCAAGAGGGACATTCAACAGAGGTAAGTCCCATCCCGGGGGGGGGGGGGCGGGGGGTGGAGAATTTCACCACCAATTTTGGGGGGCCGAATGCATTGGCATTCGGCCTCCTGGAGATTCATGGAGAAATTCTCCGCCATCCCTATCTGTGGATGACATTGACTATGGGCTTCCATTGTTGATTCTTCTCTTCTTGAGCCCAAGAGGCTGTGGTAGCTCTTTCAGCTGGAACAGGGCTTAGCAGCAAATAGTACATTTCAAATAAAGGCTTGCTTCCTGTTCTGTGAATTTCGTATGCATATGCCAAGAGGGAGAAGGAAAGGGAGAAGGCTGGCTTGATCATTTGCAGAGTTCATATCCATGCAACTTGTGGCCCTCCAAATGTTTTGGCCAATAACTCCCATGGTCCCTCACCACTGGCTATGCTATCTAGGGCTGATGGGAGTTGTAGGCCAAAATATCTGGAGGGCCAGCAGTTGCCCACCCTTGACTTAATGATTGTATGTGGTTCTCATACTTTTCTAGGTTGGGGCCAATATATTGTTATGCTTGCCGCACTTTTCTGGGTGGCAAGAATTTCCAGGGTACAGTGGCTACCCAAGGTTGGTTTGCTTTTGAAGGTCACTGGAGGCTTATGGAATTTTTTAATATTTTAGTTTATTTAGAAATGTACAAATTAAGCATAGGTAAAGGCACAGCTTACGCACTCCAAGAGACAGCCACTGCCCCACAGATCTCTAGAGAGAAGCACCCCCACAAGACATTTTCCCTCTCTCAGCCTGTCTCTTTGTTCCCCTCACACAGAGCTAGGTTGTTTCTACATTAAGCAAAACCCCCACAAAAACCCATATCCTTTCCAGAGCTTCCTGCTTTCTCTTTCTTTGTGGGATCAGGAAGGGCTTCTTTACACAGCAGCCATGTGGTCTGAACTGAGGGAGTGCCTCCCTCCCTCCCTGGCATATGTGCAAAGGAGGCCGGGGAGTCTTGATTTCGTAGTTTAACGTCTGCTGTACTGTTTTTTCACAGCCCCCAGGAAACCTCTGACTTACTTCTGAGTAGACATAAAATGTAAGTTTGTGCTGTAAGTCTGCAACCTTTGACACACTTATGTGGAAGTAAATTGAACTCAATGGGACTTACTTCTGAGTAGACATAAGATCACCCTGTAAGTCTGCAACCGTCAGGTAAGCCCCACTGAACTTAATAGGGTGCTCTGAAACAACAGAGGACATTGCTTCTGAGCTTGGTGGGTGGGGGATCAGATGTGTCTCCCTTCACTGCAGGGAGGCATTTTACTCTCTTCTCTCTCCAACTGAGAAATGCGGAGGCAGGAGACGCAATCGTCAGGTGATTCTTGCCCTTGCGCCTGTCAAATCTCATCCTGACCGTGCCCCTGACAACTGAAAACCAATGTCCACAGTAGTTTCTCCTGCTATTGGAGAATTTCACAGGGAGGTCATGGCTCTCCTATTCCGTGGGCTGGAAAAAATTCCACTTTTTTTGCATTTGAGGAAAACATGAGACAGGCTGGAGGAAATGGCGGGAGACACCTTGGAGGGTAACGGCGTCATCTAATGAGCCCGCAAACTTCCGAGAGAGCGCCACTCAATAGCAGGATAAAAGCTCCATGTGATGAAAAAGCTCCATGTGATGAGGAGGCATGCCCCTTTCCAGGTATTTGCCAGCCATTCAGAAAGCATCTGCATACCTTCTAGATTTCCCTAGCTATTTAGCCAGTAGCCTCACTCAGAAAAGATGTGCCTGGCAACGTTGCCAGTGCCACTGGCTATTAAAGGAGTGTCTGGTAGTACTTCTGGCACCATTAATCCTTTCCTGTCCAATTTTCCACTCTTACAATATGAATCGGTGATCATTAATATTGGTTGGCAGCAACTTGTGTGATCGCAATGACACTTTGTTCAGCAACCACGACCATAAAAGTTGCTGCTGACTCATATATTCCACCTGCCTCATACATTATACTCATATATCAAACAGCATACCAAGCGGGGCCTGGAAGAGAACTTTCATAGCTGATTTTCCAAGGGTTTTTCTTTTTTTTAATCTAGCAGTACTGAGCAGCTTATAAGTAGCTCTTTCACCTATGAAATGACTACCACTATATCAGGGACACACAGCTATTCTAATGGAAAGCATTTTATGATAAGAATTTTAAAAGCTTCTCTATTATCTGCTGTGTAGTTATAAAATCACTATGATATTCTACATCATAAAACATGATACGGTTGTGATTATTGTAATTTACGCTTTCTTAAGCATACAGATTAGGCCTCTTCTGAGCTGGGCTGGCCACAGGCATTCCTAAAATAGCCATGGATTACCAAACTTCTTCAGTATATGAAAGGGTGGGTCAGGTTTTGGACCAATTACCTGGAAATGGCTGCCTGAGGCGTGGAAGAGGCCTGTTCTCATTAGCATTCACAGGCTGCACTAGGGCAAGATGAAGAACTGAAACAAACAGGAGCATCAGAGGAGATAAAAGGGAAGCAGGGAGAGAGAAAAATCTTTCTGGCTGCCCTTTAGGCTTCACTTCTCTAATGAACCCCCCTTTGAAAGCATTTTAAATAAAGCTACCGGCATGTAGCATGTTTCGTAGAGAAGAGGGGGGGATGCTCAAAAGAGGCAGCCATACCGATGTGCATATCAGAGTAGAGAATGTGGCTAAACAGCAACCCCCTGAGTTGCTAGTCATCATGTTTTGGGCAAGTGCCTTTCTCCTCATTCCAAAACTGACTCCAGCTTCATGAGACTAATTAAAACCACCTGCACCAAGCATCTGTAAAATGGAAATATTAAGGAGAGAGAAACAGTTAATTCTCAAAGCAGTCAGACTTATATAGCTCTTATTTGGGAATTGGGTTATATCATTATATGTGCCAATCAAAAACCTGTATAAAATCACTTCTCTGTCTCCAGGCTTTCTGAAACTTCACAGGTAAACAATATAACTTGGTTGAGATGTAACAACAACCGAGAGTAAATTGAGTATGGATTGTCATCAAATCGTGAGTTATTGTTGAATCATGGGTTGACATTACATGCGAACCCTACACTGTGGTTTAACTATGGGTTGTTAACCACAAACAACCCAGAGTTCACAACTCAACCACAAATCACAGCTTTTTTATGGGTTGTTAGCCACGAAAAAACCCAGAATTCACAACCCAACAACAATCCATGGGTTCTCTTCTTGAGTTGTCATTACGTGTGAACCAGGTCTATCTGAGGTACTAAAGAGGCAACCATGGCATCTATAGCCAAGATAGGTAGTTGGCGGATCTCAGTTTGGCCAAATAAATCTCTTAGGAATACTAGGACATCTAGTGCATGCCCAAGAACAAGTTTTCACTTTGCTATGCTGCTGCTTAAGAAAATGCCATGACAGTGCTTACTCTGTTAAATCTAAGGGTCACTTCCTAACTATGTTTAAAATACATGAAGAGTCAGGAAGCTACACAAAATATGTAATGTGTTTCAGGCTATCAGTGTCTGGTAAATTGTTTGGCTTTCTTGATCTGTTTCTGGCAGTTTACTCTTTCAGAGGTTACACTTTCTTTAAAAATAAAAATGAGCCTATGTGTTTCAATCCCCACATGATACTTAGATGCATCTTATGATAAAGGTATGCTGCTTAGTTTCTCATTCTAAAATGGAGCCACAATTGCTTAAGCCAATGTGGATATTACACGATAGATATAGATAGATAGATAGATAGATAGATAGATAGATAGATAGATAGATAGATGCCCTTTCAGCTACTCTCAGATGAGTAGAGGCTGGTTGCGATCATGAAGGGAAGCTGCTCTAGACATATGAAGAGGTTTTGTTGCTATCAGCCTTGAGCCATTGCAAAAAGAAACATTGGTTAAGAATGTCATAATTAAAAGTCAATACTAATCAAAGTTATGAACATTTATAGCTGTCCTTTAACAGCAAAAACAATGGCATAAAATTGTTTTCCTCTGCAAAAGTAAAATATTCTTAATTCAGTGGCGGCTGCTGAAATGGTTTGCTAGGTAAAACCACCAGTGGGCATAGCAATAGAGGGAGGGGCACCCCCCATGCTACCTTTCTGTGGTGGGGGGCAGGGAGTGCTAACTTTCACACTGCGTAATTACATGATTGCTGATGTCAGCAACCTGTGTCCACACTGCAGGGACCATCCAGTCAGCAACGGTGTGCCTGCAGTGGTGTAGTTGAGCTAGGGCCCGGCTCACAGGGACACAGCGCTGGCATTTTCTCATTAGCAGGGATGCTGACTTCATCCCCCCTCCCCTCAGAATTTCCTGTTCCCTCTGAGCTTAGCTGCAGTCCTCACAGTAGCTGGGGGGGGGGGAATGAATTTTCCCAGGAAGAATATATTCTTCCCGGTTGTATTGCGAAGTATTTGGGGCTGGCTTGGTCTTGAGTGAGCAATTAAGACCACTGGCTTTACAAAGGACCCGCTCCTGGAGGAGATAAACACCGCTGGAACAGGTTTGTCGATATGGATCCACACAGCTGCCTGAACTTTGGGGCTGTCTTTGGGGATGTGGCTATGGGAACTATAGTGCCTGCACGTCAAAACTTACCACAGTACCACTGGTGCTTGCATGGTGCTGGCTTTGGCATTCCCGCCTCCACTGCCACCTCCCAATACGGAAAAGTCATAGTGGGATGGCCCCTCTCCTCCCTCTATCAACACACAGTGGCAGCCCGTGGTGTTACCTAGTGAACCATCTCACCAGCCACCACTGGTTAAAATGAAAATGATCTCCACACCATATTACAGCTACAGAAGTGCATTCTGAAGAAACTTTGCTGGTTTTAGCTGAGAGTGCCTTGGACTGCAAGAAGATCAAACCGGTCCATACTCCAGGAAATAAAGCCAGATTGCTCACTTGAGGGAATGATATTAAAGGCAAAACTGAAGTACTTTGGCCACATCATGAGAAGACAGGATACCCTGGAGAAGATGCTGATGCTAGGGAAAGTGGAAGGCAAAAGGAAGAGGGGCCAACCAAGGGCAAGATGGATAGATGATGTTCTGGAGGTGACGGACTTGACCTTGGGGGAGCTGGGGTGGCGACGGCCGACAGGAAGCTCTGGCATGGGCTGGTCCATGAAGTCATGAAGAGTCGGAAGCGACTGACCGAATAAACAACAATGAATGGATGTGTCTGGTGAAGTACTTTCTTTGTCCTTCCCATTCAGCAAAGTTATGAACATTTATAGCTGTCCTTTAACAGCAAAAACATTGGCATAAAACTGTTTTCCTCTGCAAAAGTAAAATATTCTTAATTCAGTGGCGGCTGCTAAAATGTCTGATTTTTTTTGAATGTTTTTTTGAATGTCTGTGGGAAATATCCTGCTTGGCAAGAAGAGCTGATATATCTTCCCTTGCCTTTTGATGTAATGTTAAAGTCACCCACCAGGTCTGAGGGGTACATTTCTTCTGTCTACCAAATCAAATTTGCCCAATTATGCCACAAAGCATTATTTTTTAAAAAATATGAAGCCTTTCGGGGAACATACATATTAGCAAATGTTAAACAGTTGTTGTCAACCCAAGCAAGCAGGGAGATTATACCCTTCCAATTTAACCATCTAATCATTTCATTAGTATTTCCTGCTAAAGATCAAGTAAAACATTCCTGGGGTTAGGTAGGGTGGGAATTTAGACCAGGGCCATGCACTGGTGGAAAGGGGGTAAAGTTCTGTTGTCCCTCTCTATGGCTAATAACAGTTTTCAGGTGAGTTAAGTAGGGGTTTTATTTATTTATTTATTAAGTTTATACCCCACATTTTTTCCACCTTAAGGAACCCAAAGCAGTGTACATAATCCTCCTCCTCCATTTTTTATCCTCACAACAACAACCCTGTGAGGTGGGTTGGGCTGAGAGTCTGTGACTGGCCCAAAGTCACCCAGTGAGCTTCCATAGCCAAGTGTGGACTAGAACCTGGATCTCCCAACCCCAGTCCAGCACTCTAGTCACTACACCACTGGCTTTCATATGGGAAGGGTATGAAGGTATGAATGGGAAGGGTTACCCCTGCCCCCATGCTATGGCCCTGATCCAAATTTGGGCCCTGTGCTAATGCTTTTAATTAAAGAAAAAGATGGCTCTCCCGCATAATGGATAATTAGGTCCTAGCAAGAGGTATATCTGCACCTGAGTGGAAAAGGCGGAGCCTCCAATCAGCGAGGCTACTTAAGTAGACTTTAGCTCCAAGGTTTGGGCACTTGCCAGAAAATAGGGCCAAAAGGCATCTCTTTGGCTACTGTGTCTTTGCAGTTTTATGGCATCCATCTCATTTAGGTGGACTTGTAGACACACTGGATTTTAATTGTTCACAATATTCAGCACAAATTTTGTTGTTGTTGTTGTTCAGTCGTTCAGTCGTGTCCGACTCTTCATGACCCCATGGACCATAGCACGCCAGGCCTTCCTGTCCTGCGCACTCTCCCGGAGTGTGCTCAGGTTCATATTCATTGCATCGGTGATGCTATCTAGCCATCTCATCCTCGGCCGTCCCCTTCTCCTTTTGCCTTCAGTCTTTCCCAGCATCAGGGTCTTTTCCAGAGACTTTTCTCTTCGCATTAGGTGGCCAAAATATTTGAGCTTCAGCTTTGGTATCTGTCCTTCCAATGAGCACTCAGGGTTGATTTCCTTTAGGATTACTGATTTGACCTCCTTGCAGTCCAGGGGACTCGTAAGAGTCTTCTCCAGCACCACAGTTCGAAAGCATCAATTCTTCGGCGCTCAGCCTTCCTTATAGTCCAGCTCTCACAGCCATACATTACTACTGGGAAAACCATAGCTTTGATTAGACGGACCTTTGTTGGCAAGGTGATGTCTCTGTTTCGTACTATGCTGTCTAGGTTTGCCATAGCTTTCCTCCCAAGGAGCAAGCGTCTTTGAATTTCATGGCTACAGTCACCGTCTGCGGTGATCTTGGAGCCCAAGAAAATAAAATCTGTCACTGCTTCCATTTCTTCCCCTTCGATATGCCAGGAAGTGATGGGGCCAGATGCCATGATCTTAGTTTTTTTAATGTTGAGTTTCAAACCAGCTATTGCACTCTCCTCTTTCACCCTCAACAAGAGGCTCTTTAGATCCTCTTCACTTTCTGCCATTAGGGTGGTATCGTCTGCATATCGGAGGTTGTTGATAATTCTCCCAGCAATTCGTTTCTAAACCTTCTGTCTTTAAGAAGATGAAACCCAGGAGGCATTCAAGAGGAGTTATATTATTCTTTGTGGTCTTTTGATCTAGCTGTGGTTTAGACTATAAATCAGATCTTGAAAAATAAGTCCCCACTGCCTTCAGTCCCCAGGAACAACATTGGTTGGATTGGTGGTCAAAGCTTGGTCTGAGAGAGCCTTTAGTGGATGAGACCCCAGGATCAGAGGCCTGGTTACTTTCTTTTTCCTCTTTAGTACTAGTACATTCTACAACAAACTGGAGAAGACCTCTGGGTTTTTCCTTTTTTTTCGTCTAAGTCACACACAACAATATCCAAAGTGGATGATGAGTGGGATTCGAATCAACATGTGACTAGGGTGATGTGCATGGTTGGATGGACATGGTTTCCACTGCTGCAGCTGTATTGAAGAGAAAACCAGTGTTGCTTGCATTTCTAATACACGTGGTGATTATTTGCTAGGTAAACATAAATACATATATGAAGCTGTCTTATATTGAGTCAGCAAGCATTGAGCAGGGAGTTGGACTCGATGGTCTTATAGGTCGCTTCCAACCCTACTATTCTATTAGTCAAACAGTTGCTCCTGCTAGCCCAGAGCCTTAAGCTGAGCTCTTTCACATCAGCTGCTAGCTCATCTTTTTAAACGGGAGATGCCTGGGACTGAACCTAGGACCGTCAGCATGCAAAATATTTGCTCTTTGCACTAAGCTATGGTACTTCTCTGTATTCAGTGTGAGTGAATGTTTTGAGTATGTAGTGATCACACTGTGTCTGTATATGAGAAATTACCCCCCTAAAAAAAACCCTAACCCCCACACCCTTGCCCACCAAATTTCATGGGACTCCACATGTACATTTTTATAAATGAAAGCAGGTTATGCAAAAGGAAAAGATGAGGTTATCTTATCTCAACTTCACAGCATCTGTGGTTGTCTTACTTCACCAGCTGTCTTTTAAAACTAACAGTATGTTGCTTGACATATATCAGACGTTTTACCTGAGCTAGGCAGCAAAACTGTTGGCAATTACTTATTATTTTTTAGTGATGGTATTTCTATACCTTCCCATAACCAAATTTCTTGGGCAGCGTACATAAAAAAATGGGTTAAAATGCAATATGAACAATCAAGCTACAATTACGGTATAAAATATGTCATTGCAAGGATTAAGCAATAATGGCAAAATCGGTAGGGATGTCAGAGAATTCTGCCATGGATCTCGGTGAGGCCGAATGCCAGTGCATTCGGCCCCCCAAAATCCATGGTAGAACGGCAAGCCACCCCCTGCCCCCCATGGATCCCCCCCGGGACGAGACTTACCTGGGGCGGATATTCCGGACAGCAGCGGCTCCAGCAGCGGCTTTGGTGGCGGCAGCAGCGACTGGTCTTCCGACTGGCTGCCGCCGCCGCCATTTGCAGCCTTGTCTTCTTTTTTTTTTTTTACATAGTAGTGATAGGCTATGTAAAGACTTACGTAGCCTATCACGGCTGGGTTAAAAAAAAAAAAAGTGTACGCAAATGGTGGCAGCTACAGCCGCCGCCATTTGCGTTCCTTATTTTTGGTCATCTTAGTCTGCGTAAATATTTAGTCTGCGTAAATATTTGCGTTCCCCTTTCTTTTCTTTGTCTTAGTCTAGTAAATATTGACGTAGACTAAGACAGCGAAAAATAAGGAACGCAAATGGCGGCGGCCAAAGCCGCCGCCATTTGCGTACGTGTTGTTGTTGTTTTTACCCAGAGCCCTCCACGGCCAGAAATCCGGCTGCGAACAGCCCTGGCCTGGGCCTGGCCGGCTGCTCTGCGGAGCTGCCACGGAGCACAGCCGGCCGTCGAGGATTCCGGGGGGGAGGACCAAGGCTAAAAGATATGACGCCGGAAGATGAGCCCCTCAGGTCGGAAGGTGTCCAATATGCTACTGGGGAAGAGCAGAGGGTATTTCCAAGTAGCGCCAGAAAGAGTGAAGCGGCTGGGCCAAACCTGAAAGGACACTGAGCTGTGGATGTGTCTGGTGGTGAAAAGAAAATCCGATGCTGTAAAGAACAATATTGTTTAGGAACCTGGAATGTCAGATCAATGAATCAAGGTAAGCTGGAGGTGGTTAAACATGAGATGGCAAGATTGAACATCGACATCTTGGGAATCAGCGAACTAAAATGGACAGGCATGGGCGAATTTAATTCAGGTGACTATCATATCTACTATTGTGGGCAAGAATCCCTTAGAAGAAATGGAGTAGCACTCATAGTCAACAAAAGGGTGGGAAAAGCAGTACTGGGGTACAATCTTAAAAATGATAGAATGATCTCAGTACGAATCCAAGGCAAACCATTCAACATCACAGTAATTCAAGTCTATGCCCCAACCACTGAGGCCGAAGAAGCTGAGGTTGATCGGTTCTATGAAGACCTACAACACCTTCTAGAACTAACACCAAAAAAAGATGTCCTCTTCATCATAGGGGATTGGAATGCTAAAGTAGGAAGTCAAGAAATCACCGGGATAACAGGCAGGCATGGCCTTGGTGTACAAAATGAAGCAGGACAAAAGCTAATAGAATTTTGCCAAGAGAACATGCTGATCATAGCAAACACTCTTTTCCAACAGCACAAGAGGCGACTCTACACATGGACATCACCAGATGGTCAATATCGAAATCAGATTGATTATGTCCTTTGCAGCCAAAGATGGAGAAGCTCCATACAGTCAGTAAAAACAAGACCTGGAGCTGACTGTGGCTCAGATCATGAGCTGCTTCTTGCAAAATTTCGGCTGAAATTGAAGAACGTCGGGAAAACCACTAAACCGTTCAGGTATGACCTAAATCATATCCCTGATGAATATACAGTGGAGGTGAGGAATAGATTTCAGGGATTAGACCTGATAGACAGAGTGCCTGAGGAACTATGGACGGAGGTCCGTAACATTGTTCAGGAGGCAGCAACGAAATCCATCCCAAAGAAAAAGAAATGCAAGAAAGCAAAGTGGCTGTCTGATGAGGCTTTACAAGTAGCTGAGGAAAGAAGGGAAGCGAAAAGCAAGGGAGAAAGGGGAAGATATACCCAACTGAATGCAGAGTTCCAGAGAATAGCAAGGAGAGACAAGAAGGCCTTCTTAAATGAACAATGCAAAGAAATCGAGGAAAACAACAGAATGGGAAAGACTAGAGATCTCTTCAAGAAAACTGGAGATCTCAAGGGAACGTTTTGTGCAAAGACGGGCATGATAAAGGACAAAGAAGGCAGGGACCTAACAGAAGCAGATGAGATTAAGAAGAGGTGGCAAGAATACACAGAAGAACTATACAGGAAAGATCTGAATGTCCCTGATAGCCATGATAGTGCGGTCACTGAACTTGAGCCGGACATCCTAGAGAGTGAAGTCAAGTGGGCCTTAGGAAGCATTAGTAACAACAAAGCTAGCGGAGATGACAGTATTCCAGCCGAGCTATTTAAAATCCTAAAAGATGATGCTGTTAAAGTGCTGCATTCAATATGCCAACAAATCTGGAACACTCAACAGTGGCCACAAGACTGGAAAAGGTCAGTTTACATTCCAGTTCCAAAGAAGGGCAACGCCAAAGAGTGTTCAAACTACCGCACCATTGCGCTCATTTCACATGCCAGCAAGGTGATGCTCAAAATCCTACAAGCTAGGCTTCAGCAGTATGCGAACCGAGAACTAACGGAAGTACAAGCTGGGTTTAGAAGAGGCAGAGGAACTAGAGATCAAATTGCCAACATTCGCTGCATCATGGAGAAAGCAAGAGAATTCCAGAAAAACGTCTATTTCTGCTTCATTGACTACGCTAAAGCCTTTGATTGTGTGGATCACAACAAACTGTGGCAAATTCTTAAAGTGATGGGAGTACCAGACCACCTTACCTGTCTCCTGAGAAACCTGTACAAGGGTCAAGAAGCAACAGTAAGAACCAGACATGGAACAACCGATTGGTTCAAAATTGGGAAAGGAGTACGACAAGGCTGCATATTGTCACCCTGCTTATTTAACTTATATGCAGAGTACATCATGAGAAATGCCGGGTTGGATGAATCAGAGGTCGGAATTAAGATTGCTGGGAGAATTATCAACAACCTCCGATATGCAGACGATACCACCCTAATGGCAGAAAGCGAAGAGGATCTAAAGATCCTCTTGTTGAGGGTGAAAGAGGAGAGTGCAAAAGCTGGTTTGAAACTCAACATTAAAAAAACTAAGATCATGGCATCTGGCCCCATCACTTCCTGGCATATCGAAGGGGAAGAAATGGAAGCAGTGACAGATTTTATTTTCTTGGGCTCCAAGATCACCGCAGACGGTGACTGTAGCCATGAAATTAAAAGACGCTTGCTCCTTGGGAGGAAAGCTATGGCCAACCTAGACAGCATAGTAAGAAGCAGAGACATCACCTTGCCGACAAAGGTCCGTCTAATCAAAGCTATGGTTTTCCCAGTAGTAATGTATGGCTGTGAGAGCTGGACTATAAGGAAGGCTGAGCGCCAAAGAATTGATGCTTTCGAACTGTGGTGCTGGAGAAGACTCTTACGAGTGCCCTGGACTGCAAGGAGGTCAAATCAGTCCATCCTAAAGGAAATCAACCCTGAGTGCTCATTGGAAGGACAGATAATGAAGCTGAAGCTCCAATATTTTGGCCACCTAATGCGAAGAGAAAACTCCCTGGAAAAGACCCTGATGCTGGGAAAGACTGAAGGCAAAAGGAGAAGGGGACGGCAGAGGATGAGATGGCTAGATAGCATCATGGATGCAATGAATATGAACTTGAGCACGCTCCGGGAGAGAGCGCAGGACAGGAAGGCCTGGCGTGCTATGGTCCATGGGGTCACGAAGAGTCGGACACGACTGAACGACTGAACAACAACAATGGGTGGACTTCCATTTGTGCAACAGGACTGTTCCTATCTCTCCTACCCCCTGCAGCTCTGGCAAATTCTTATTGCCAAATTCTTATCCCCCAGACCTCCAGGGCTGATTTTGAGGGCATGTGTAGGGCTGCTGGGAAGAGGGGAAACCACCTCCTTCCCACTCCAGTCACAGAAGCTATTCCATCAGTGGGAGGAGCTAGTTGGATACAACCCTAAAAGTGGATGCAGACATGTCTTAAATCTTTAAATAGCCAAAAGCTCAAATCCATTAAAAAGCTCATAAAAAGCCAGGGAAAGCAACAAACGTCTTTGCCTTTTATATACATAACTAATAAATGCTTATATTTCTTAGCTTTTATCACAGTTTTAAATGCTGAAGATTGCTTGGTCTACATGAAATTCAATCAACTTAGTTCCAGCAAAATTCATGTGTATTCTCTTCATAGGGACATTTCTGTCAGTTGAAAAAAACAGGGTCCTCACCTATCAGATAAAAGCAGGTTAGGCCTGTAGAGACGGTCCTAAGGTTCTTGAGAAGTCTAAAAGTCTGCTGGCTGCCTCAGTATAAAGGAGGAAGATTGTGATCCCTCCTGTCTCAATTTGGGTCCTAGCTATTGTCAAGAATTGTGCAGCCAACATAGATCTGATAGGTTTTCAGAAACTTCTCTACAGCAGAAACTAAGGAGTCCAAACAGAAGAGGAGGGAGGTGCTGTAGTGGTTGTGGGCCACTATTGAAGAACATCCCATACAGGAAAGGGCAACCCCACTGTTTGCTTTATTGAGTGGTGCCGCCTACTCATAGCCTGGCGTTAGCTACCATGTTGCATACAATGATTTTTTACTGCCACAATTGAAGCCAGCGACATTTTGCTAACTTCTCACACACCTTTATGAATGGAATGACCAATATACATATATCCCAACAAAAAAAGCTCATTACCATGAGGAAAAAAACGGAAGCTAAATTGTACATGCTTATGCAAACCTATTTCCAGATATTTTAAATAAGGTGCCCAGACCTTTGTCAGAAGCACTGTTAGAACAGGACAATAAGCAGTAGCTGGTCCAGACCCTCGTCTAGAAGAGAGCATGTGTAGCAGGAAGAGAGGGGAGTGAACTTATAGCAGAAACTCTAGGATGAGGTGTGTGCCTCTGTATGGGAACTTCTTTTTCAAGAACTACAAGTCCCAGAGTTCCTTAGATCCTGCCACAGTTTCCTCTGCACAGGCAGCAGAAGCCAATAGGGTTGGCAGTTGACTGTCAGCAGGCAGGCAGGATAGTAATGAAGAACATTGAAATCCCAGGGTCAGCAGGAGTCAGACTTCAGGTCTCCAGTGAATGCAAGAACGGACACCAAATGCTGGGGATAGGAAGCAGTGTCTAAAGGATTTTAACGGAGGCATGCATGGAGGCATGCATGGAGGCATATCATACATCATGTCTGCTATAAATATAAATCAGGCATTCAGAAACGTAAAGAGCTTAAAGAAAAGGGCTTAAGGAAGCTGAAGGGCACCAATCCATTGTCCAATTACTGAAAATAGACCAGGCCTTTCATGGGGTGGGGGGAGGAAAAAAGGAGACTCATATTACAAGTTTTTACCAGGTCCAGATAAATTATCCTGGGACATTACTATTGATATGCATTGAATCCTGCTGGAGACAGGAGTGTGGATTTCTGGTTTACCATCTGGCCTTATGATTCCATGATTTTATAATAGAAATGTGCCAAACAAATCCTCATCAGTTTGTATTCCATGTGCAAAGACAGACAGAGCAATGACCCTTGTGAATTAAATGCCATTTTTCACATGGGTGACTTGTTTTTCTTTTTTGATGCTGGTTAATTAAATCTTGACTTTTCAGTGACAGAATGAAATCCATGCTTTACCCCAGCTAAATATTATTAATTTATTGAAATAAAATAAAATCAAGTCTGTCTCTGATTTGCGTCTAATTTCACACATTGCCTTCCATTGCTTATTTGCTTAGCATGAAGTCAGTGGTTGGTTTAAATCAGTTATACATAAATTCAAAGAGTGGGCCTTTCATTTCAGAATGTTAAAACTTAATAGGATTTGCATCAGATTAAAAAGTGGCTTCTAAGAGGGGAAAAAATGCCTTCAAGCATAAAGCCATGGCTAATATAATAATGAAGGCTGAGCACCAAAGAATCGATGAAGGCTGAGCGCTGAAGAATCAATGCTTTCAAACTGTGGTGCTGGAGAAGACTCTTACGAGTCCCCTGTACTGCAAGGAGGTCAAATCAGTCAATCCTACAGGAAATCAACCCTGAGTGCTCATTGGAAGGACAGATACTGAAGCTGAAGCTCAAATATTTTGGCCACCTAATGCAAAGAGAAAACTCTCTGGAAAAGACCCTGATGCTGGGAAAGATTGAAGGCAAAAGGAGAAGGAGACGGCAGAGGATGAGATGGCTAGATAGCATCACCGATGCAATGAATATGGACTTGAGCACACTCCGGGAGAGAGTGCAGGACAGGAAGGCCTGGCGTGCTATGGTCCATGGGGTCACGAAGAGTCGGACATGACTGAACGACTGAACAACAACAACAAATATAATAATAATAATAATAATAATAATAATAATAGTAATACCTTATCACTTAAATGGCACTAGAGATTTCTATCTTGTAACATGTTTCTCTCTTGTTACAAACTTTAATTCTGCTTCTGTCGTTGAGACTGGCCCTGCACAACTTATGATCTAGCAAGCTGGACACAACCCTGTGAGCATCTGTTATGGCCTGTTAGGTGCTTGACAACCTGCAGGTTTTTGCAATCCCTGGTAGGCAGCAAGGCCAGAAGGTTTGTGAAGTCCATAGTTGACTGCTATGCATGGCTGATGGACTGTGATTGGCTCAGTGGGTCACAAGTTGTGTAAGTAAGTCTTATTTAGGCAATAAAACTGCATGCTTATAAAAATGAACTGAAGGGAAATAATACTTGGCTCTCTTGAAGTATATTTTGCAGCCATGTTTTTAAATTATTACAGACCAGAGGGTTTGATCTTGGACATTTTTGCCCCAATCTAGTAAAGCTACACATTTGTAATAAAATGTACTTTCACCCCATTGATATTTTGGGAAATTGTTCTTGCTGGGGATTTCTGCGATCTCTGTGCTCTAGAATGACTGTTCGCAATAACAAACTCCAAGTTAGTTTCAAGTGACGTCAGCTCATCCAGGAGCAAAGGTAGAAAGACTCCTCATATAGCAATATCTAGAAATATAAATATTTAGAAATATTTTTTTAAATTATGCATTTTTTCATGCACATTTTTCAAACAAATGCTGTCAAACACATTTTGGGGGGTTGTGATCACAGATTGCATCCAAGTCCATGTTCGATCCAGAAGGCGCAAACTGGGCAACTTCCTGATAAAAAATGAAGTAATGAACTGAAACAAATTTCTCATACATCCGTTCTCCTCCTCAGAGCCAGAGCTATGGTAGCAATAAGGATGATGAGGGAAGCAACTAATGAAACTGCTTCAAGTAAGTTGAGGGGGGGATCTGGGTGGTAGGATAACTGAAAATCTAGGTAGGGAATCTGTGTGCTGCCTTGCTGCATATGTTCCAATGCTTGCAGTCAATTCTGAACTTAGAATTGTGAATTTGTACTACATCAGTACAGTTACAAAGGTGAGCATTATGAAAAGACAAGTTTTGACCAACCAGCTGACATTATGAAATTCGGTCCCATCCTATTTCCATATTACTCTCCAATTTTTAAAAAAAATAACAAAAATTCATTTTTAAATAGATTTTAAATAGGGCTTTTTGAAATCTGCCCTATTTAAAATTGTAAACATACTTTATCTCAAAATACAAAATCATCCCCCAGCAAAAAGGAATGAATCCTTATTAAGGAATATAATTTTGCTGCATGACGAGCAAGAACCCAATCCAGTGAACGATTTTGCATATGCAACATCTGCAAATGTATTTGTGGAGCCCTTAGGTGTACAGGGTGTCCCATTAATTTTAATGTAGGCAGCAGTTCATTGCACAGGAAGAGAGCTGTTCCTCCCAGCAATGTGAAGCGGGGAGCTTGCATGCAAAGGACCAGGAATCAACTCTATGAAGCATTGCACCACTTATGGAATATAAAGTGATATGTTGCTGAAGGGGTTTTAATTGGTTGGTGCTGTTTCTTTCTTTTATTGTTGTGTTGTTGGCTGGCATCCATACACACACACACACACATGTTAGGGGCTGGTGCTAAAATAAGCACCAGGCAAGGTGGCTACAGCCACCATCTACATTACCCCCAATGTCCCTAAACGTCACCCCCAATGTACACTACATCCGGGCCCAGGGGCTGCTACAGCCACCTCATGGTGCTTCTCTTTTCAGCATCAAGCAGAGGGAGTATTAGGCAGCTGAAGCTGTTCCTGCTATTGCCTGCCACTGCCCTTTCCCACCGTAGGTCATCTACCCCGCTGCCCCCAGTAGGCTGAATTTGGTGGAGCAGTACCTTGGTGCTGGGAGGATGGATGGAACACACCATGCCCAGGACCCCCCTCAAACCAGTTCTTTTAAAAGAACAATGAGGCCTCTGTTGCTTTATTTTGGCTTTGGCTTCAGGGTAATGTGACCTCCTTTACAGAAGACAGTTCTCTGAATGCATCCATTATTCGAAGGACTGTCCAGTCCAAGTCCCATTTTAAGATAAAGAGCTATAAGAAGGAAGAGCAGGGGACTGGACTGCCCATCAGCAGCTAGCACCTGGACTCTCAGGTCACCAGGTCCTGATCTTCCTTTCTATGGTGAGATGTATTGTATTTTTATTTAAATTATAATAATTACTTCTGAATGTGCATCTAGACATATAAATTAGCACATGCAAATTTTATGCAAATCTGCATCCTCTTTTATACTGGTTTTGGCACTGCATTTCCTCTTCTTTTTAACGATCGATAGGTGGCCACCCTTCTTCCAACCAACTGAAACTGACAGAATATTGCTAGTTTGAGCTTTCATGACTCAACCTCATGGTATAGTTTGCAAGAAACTGGGATGAAACTGGATGTTGGTTAATTGTGGGATAGTTAATGTGAGGATAATGCCTAGGTTGGGGGTGTTGTAGAGGTTTGATTTGATTACCTTAAGTCCTTTTCCAGATTATTTTTTTAGAAAAGGTGTTTTATTATAGCTGCTCAGCAACTGAGGAACGGCTGGTAGGCAGACAAAATCTGCTGAAAGTGTAAACTCTGTAATAATGCATTAAATAATCTCAACTCATAGAGTGGGGCAAACAACTTCTTACCACTAAACAAGAAAATGGCCAAATGTATTACATACACAAATACTTCATAGAATTATAGAATCATAGAATAGTAGGGTTGGAAGGGGCCTACAAGACCATCGAGTCCAACCCCCTGCTCAGTGCAGGAATCCAAGTCAGAGCATCCCTGACAGATGGCTGTCCAGCCTCATAGAATCATAGAATAGTACGGTTGGAAGGGGCCTACAAGGCCATCGAGTCCAACCCCCTGCTCAATGCATCTTGAATGCCTCCAGCGTGGGAGAGCCCACCACCTCCCTAGGTAATTGGTTCCATTGTCGTATTGCTCTAACGGTCAGGACGTTTTTCCTGACGTTCAGCCAGAATCTGGCTTCCTGTAACTTGAGCCCATTATTTCATGTCCTGCACTCTGGGATGATTGAGAAGAGATCCTGGCCTTCCTCTCTGTGACAACCTTTCAAGTACTTGAAGAGCGCTATCATATCTCCCCTCAGTCTTCTCTTCTCAAGGCTAAACATGCCCAGTTCTTTCAGTCTCTCTTCATAGGGCTTTGTTTCCAGTCCCCTGATCATCTTTGTTGCCCTCCTCTGAACCCTTTTCCAGAACTTTAATCAAGCAACAAGGGGGGGGGGGCATTATTGATATTAATCCAACGGATATTTAAAAAGGCATGCTCTGGCTTGCTACTTTAGTTTAAACACATTATGATGGAGCAGGACAGAATTAGCTACGACATTGCATGAGCACATCCCTAGGCCTAATCCTATGGACATCATAATGGACATTTATTTAATGTATATCCCACCTTTCTGTCAAAAATTGGCATGCTGGCTGGGATATGCTAGGAGTTATAGGGCTTTTTCCATCTAAACATGCATAGGATTGTACCCTAAAAATAAAATCCAGATTAAAAACAAAATCTTAACTAAAGTGTACAATAAAAACAAAGGGCAGTATCCAATTTGGCACTGATACGCATGCAAATTTTGTTGTGTTAGTGTAAGCAACCTTTAGCGCAGTGCCAGTAATGTTTGCTGGCATGACAGGTTTTCTGAGGAAACCCATTGCACCAGCAAACACAATCGTCATGGCCCTAGAGGCCGCATATGGTAACACAATGTAATTTATGTTCACTCTAGTGCCAAACTGTATACTGCCCAAATAAATTAAGAACACAACAATAAAAGAAATAAACAGCATCAACCAATTATCGCCCCCTTCAGCAACAGACCATCTTGTATGCCATATGTGGTGTACTGCTTCATAGACTTGGTCCTTCGCATGTAGGCATCTCTTTCACATTGATGGAAGAAACAGCTGCACCTGTGCAATGAACTGTTGCCTCCATTAAAATTCATGGGATACCCTGTAAAGCTAAGGGCTCCATGTGTGTATTCACAGTACACCTAAGATGCTGCATATTCAAAATCATCCACTGGATTGGGTGCTTACATGTTAGGCAGCAAAATTATTTCCCTCAAGATGGATTAATTCCTTTTTTGCTGCGGGGTGACTTTACTTGCATGAGTAGTCCTTGCTTGCAACATCTTTGAGACCTTCTCCATGCCTGAAGGCAGCAGGTGTTTTGCACGAGGTCAAGTACCTTTTCCTGTATGTAAAGTAGGATGAACTAGATTGAATAGAACAAAGTGGAGACTTACACCCTGATAAGGCCTGAATTTCAATGATGGGAGATTGGGGAATTCAAAATATTTCCCAACTAAATATACATTCCCCTCTGGGATTAAGCAATGAGTACAACTACAAAGATAAGAGGAGACAGAAGGAGCTTCAGCCACTGACTCAGAATGTCTATGATCCTCTTTCCCATCAATTATTCAGATAAGAAAGATCTACATTAAAATTAATCATACAATTCTGGATTGCCTTTGTACATCAGTAATGAAAAAGCTGCACTGAATATAAACAGATAAAGAGTATAGGATAAGAAATTGTCCTTAACACACACAGGAGAAAAGTAGTATTTTAACTATAAGTCTAATTACTGATAGAAATGCCGGGTTTGATGAATCAGAGGTCGGAATTAAGATTGCTGGGAGAATTATCAACAACCTCCGATATGCAGACGATACCACCCTAATAGCAGAAAGTGAAGAGGATCTCAAGAGCCTCTTGTTGAGGGTGAAAGAGGAGAGTGCAAAAGCTGGTTTGAAACTCAACATTAAAAAAAACTAAGATCATGGCATCTGGCCCCATCACTTCCTGGCATATAGAAGGGGAAGAAATGGAAGCAGTGACAGATTTTACTTTCTTGGGCTCCAAGATCACCGCAGACGGTGACTGTAGCCATGAAATTCAAAGACGCTTGCTCCTTGGGAGGAAAGCTATGGCAAACCTAGACAGCATAGTAAGAAGCAGAGACATCACCTTGCCAACAAAGGTCCATCTAATCAAAGCTATGGTTTTCCCAGTAGTAATGTATGGCTGTGAGAGCTGGACTACAAGGAAGGGTGAGCGCCGAAGAATTGATGCTTTCCAACTGTGGTGCTGGAGAAGACTCTTACGAGTCCCCTGGATTGCAAGGAGGTAAAATCAGTCCATCCTAAAGGAAATCAACCCTGAGTGCTCATTGGAAGGACAGATACTGAAGCTGAAGCTCAAATATTTTGGCCACCTAATGTGAAGAGAAAACTCTCTGGAAAAGACCCTGATGCTGGGAAAGACTGAAGGCAAAAGGAAAAGGGGACGGCAGAGGATGAGATGGCTAGATAGCATCACCGATGCAATGAATATGAACCTGAGCACACTCCGGGAGAGTGCTCAGGACAGGAAGGCCTGGCGTGCTATGGTCCATGGGGTCACGAAGAGTCGGACACGACTGAACAACTAATTACTGATATACTGCCTAGGGTTATTTTCGGTGACCTAGAACAGAAAGTTTTCTACATGACTCTGGCTGATAATCAAGCAAGCTTTACTTTCAAGTGCTTGCATCCAGCACCAACCAAAAAAACACACCCAACCAGTCAGTCACCTAACCGACTACCACCCACCCACTGACTCACTCAACAAACAAGACATTTTGACTTGTTTTGGGGAGCTTCCATCCAGAGCAAGTAATCAGTGCCTGAGTATACAATAAACTTTGCAATGGATCTTGCCACAGTAGAGTTGGCCTCTGCACTCAGATTTAATCTGAAGATTTTCAAAAGTTCACTGTGGTGCTTAAGGGCGCAGTCCTAACTAGATAGGCAGCTGCCTCCAACCTTGGAGGTGACCACCTATCCAAAGCAAGGCAGGAGAGGCAAGGGGGGATTGTTCCCTCTGCGCCTCTCCTGCCTTGCTATTTTTCTCTAGACAGCCGTTTTCAGCTGTCTGGTGGTGGTGGTGGTGGTGGTGCGACCAGGAGGGGAAGCTGCCATACGACACATTGGATGTGTCGTATGTGTAGCTCCGCTCTCCCTGACCTGGAACGCCCCCAGGAATGCCCCTTTTCAGTTGCTCCATGCTCATCTTCTGAGTGTGGAGATTGGGGCTTCTCTGTGCTGCCTCAGAGGCAGCGCGGATGAAGAGGGCAGTCGGTTTTCCAGGAACAGACCTCAGAGCACAGGCTCTGAGGTGGGTTCCTGTAAATGAGCATATCCTTTGGGCCTCTAGACAGTGTCTAGCGGCCATAGGATTGCTCTCTCCATCTCTATTTGTGTATGTGTTTCCATTTCGCTCATATGGAGCAAACAAGTATCTTTTTGCTCCCTATGGAGAAATAACCAACTATTTTATTCAATTGTCACCAATTTTCAACTTTTTCTTAGCAGCCATCTCTTGATTCCCACCCTCCAGCCTAGCATGATTCAGCACTGTGGTAGAAGAAACTAGAAACTTTCTCTGCTCAGGGAGACTTCTAAATGGGCATACATCCACTTGTTGATTGATAATTGTAACCATAGAAACAATGGGTGGCAGCCAATCAGACCCAGCATTAACGGAAGGCGCAGTTGTGCACTAGCTGAGGGCCCAGCAGAAGTCCATGGACAAAAGCCCCCTGGACTTCATTGCAACTTGCTTGTTCACCTGCCTCTTGCTCTTGTCCAGACAACAGTGGTGGAGAGGAGAAGCTGATGCCAGTGCCGACTTGGTGACTAGCTCTCAGCCTGTCAAGCAAGGAAATGGTATCAGTGATGAGAACAAGGATGAGGAACAACAGCAGCTGGTGCCAATGGCAGTAAAGTAGACTCACTAAGGCCCATTATGGCTGATTCGCCCAAGGCCCTCAAAAACTGGAGCTGGAACTGTATCCAATGCTGCCTTCACATTCCTTGAAGGGCTTTTTATCTGTTCTGGAAGTTGGAGGACCCTCTGGAACAACATGGGAAATAATAGCACAGGGAGCTACAGGGCAGACAGGGAAAATTGCCTCTCCCCCTTCCATTAGCTGAAGCCACCACTGCATCAAAAAGTCCTTCTGGGAATGGAAAGGCAGCATTAGATGCAACCCAATAGGTTGAAAAAACCAATATTGCTGAATGAAGATGTTTAGCTCTGTCAACAGCCTCTCTAGAATGAAGACATTAGGAATAATATTTAAGAGAATGAATTCCACTCGGGTAGTTCTGGAGCTTGGCTAACCTGTGTGTGGAACCCTGGGGAGGAGAGAGCTGGCTGGATGAGGGACACACAGGCTGGGGAGGCATATTTGAGGTATGCATCACCCTCCTGTGGAAAGTAATGGATGGCATGCTGCAGGTACATCCCCCCCACACACACACTCCTGCATCCATGAGCTAACCAGAGAGGGGAGGGAGGAGAGGAAGGTTCATCAAGCCCTAAGGTGATCCCCTCCACATTCACAGCTATGCCTATGGGATGTGTGGATAATACCCTAAATAAGTAAATAAATAAATAGTGGCCATCTGTATATTTGTTATTCTCACAATTAAAAATAGAGAACTTTTGAAGTCCAATAATTAGACCAGGCTGTTGTCAGGAGGTATGTTGTCAGGATGTATATTCTGAGATGTGATGCTGTTGTGTTAAAGACACTGTTAAATCCTGTGTTCTGCACACAGTAAATTATTTCATTGCCTCTGGCATTTGATGGCATATAGGTGTTACAAGATTATAGAGTGTGTGTACAGTTAAAAAGAATAATAGCAACAAGATCTACCTTTTTATGAGAATGCTACAGTATCATTCAAAACAGAACACATTTCTAGGAAGAATAATTGGAACTAATTAGAAAACCTCCAGTCGTGCTTAGATTGGTAAGACAGTGGAATCAGATTTAATTATAAGAGTTCCCAGGGGTTCCAAAGGTATAATAAAGAATATATTTATTAAGGCAATCAGTATATACAATTGATGCTTACTATTATTAGAGCATTCAAATACATATTTCCTTTGTATTAAAAGAACTTTAATAGTGGCAGTTCCAAGGCTAATTTTCAGTGAGTGACAGAACAATCACTGGAATGAATTATAAAAACCAATGAAGCTTTATTTGCATTTTTGCATACATACCCACTTTTTATAAAATAAACCATAGCTTCAACCAGTAGTGCAATTTGCTTTGCTACCAAAGGTTGCAACCACAACCCACTTAACATTAATAGCACTACTCTTAAATACATTTATGATGAATCTCAGCACAAATCAAGTACTATGAAAGTATAAAACACCTTCCCCTGACAGCCAGAGCACCACATGGAATACCAGTGTCAACCCAGAAAAAGGGATATATGAGGAAAGTGCCCATATTTATTTTGTCACATTTATTTTTGCAGATTTCTCCAATCTGTACCACCTGGAAATGAATGCAGACTAGACTCAGTTTGCATCTGGAAATCCATACCTTTCTGGACTTGAGATGTGTACTGTGAATCAGGAATAATGCATCTGCAAATATGTGCACATTTGAAAAATGTGCAAAATAAAATCTGTATGTTTAAAAAGGTACAAAAACACACTTTAGTCAAATGTGATAGACACTTTGAAAAATGAGCACAAAAATGTGCACATTTTAAAAAAATATGCCCCAAAATCCAAACAGATTTTTTCCCATTAAAACAAACAAACTTCTCCATGAAATTGGCATGGAAAGGACCTGGAGGCAAACAAAGGAGGATGTCTGCAGAAACAGCCTTGACAGACCTGCTGATCACCAGCCAGGAGGCTTTCCCATTCACCTCAGTGAAAAAAGCAGTTCTAGTGATGGCCCTTCACTGAAGCAAGTGGGGAAACCCTTGCAACCAAAGGAGTTTTATGTGTGCAAAGGAGCTCCTGTTCTGATTAGGCCTAGGCATTCCACACCAGTTGGAATCAATATCAAGGGGCATTGTTTCCAATTAGGACATTGGCACTATGGGTAGTATCCAATGTTAGTCCTACATAAAGTAGACCCATTGAAATGAATGGGACTTATGTTAGTTATGACCAACTTAAGTGTCATTCATTTCAATGGGTCTACTCTACATAGGACTAACATTGGATACCACCCTCTATCCTCAGTTTTCATTATAATATGCTACATATGTCAACACTGAAAAATATTCCTTAATGGTTTTATGGATGTTCCAGAGTTGCGAATTTGGAAGATAAATTTTCATAAGAAGGAAAGTCAGGAACAGTGATACATAGAAGTTTTGGTAGTTAGAAAGAAAGGGTGAACACATCTGCCACAATCAAGCTTAAGTTATTCATGAAGGTCCTACTGAAAAAACTGGGATCTGAGTTAGTTGTAACTAACATTTATTCATTTCAATTGCCCCTAGTCGCATCTGATCACCATCTAGCTTTACAGTTTCAGGGAAATACAGCTTCAGAGAAGCTTTTTGGGGGCCCACTCTGATATCTTTCCAGGGCCAATCAAACCTTTACGTTTTCTCAGGTTTTAAAACATTTGTTGATCTGTTTTATTTGGATGATCTTGATGATTAGCTTATTTTTATGTATTGGTTATTTGATTATTATTATTTTTTGGTTAGGGGTGATACAGTACAAATATAAATAATAAATAAATAGCCAGTGCTACTCTCTATAGAAAAAGAGCTCTTCCCATTAGATTTAAGTTAGGGACTGCTCTAGCATGGTTCAATGTTTGGATTTGTTTCCTATATCATGTCACATCCAAATGAACTGCATTATCATTCTATAGGTTTCAAAAGGAAATGTTAATAATTTTTCAAGTTACTATCCCTTGCAGATTTGCAGAAGGTGGGAACGTAGGTGGAGCGAAGAAAAATTTAATTGTTATGTAGCCAGAGGATCTGATAGTTAATTTTATTATTGCATAGGGCCTGGAGTCTATAAAATCTATTTTCAGATTTGCTTTCTATCGGGTAATGAATCTGAATAAAAAGATGGAATAAAATTGAAATGCACATGATGAAATGAACTAGCAAAATCAGAAGAATAGCAACCCTTACTCCATAACAGGCTGCAAAGATACAAGAGGATCTCAAGCATGCATTAAAGGGACTCACAGCTCATACACAGAGGAGAAAAGAAATAGAACAAGCTAAATAATATCTTGCTGAAGTGACTTCTATTATTGCCTGCAAAGAGACCAGGGAGGATGTGTAGAAATTGTCTTCTGCTGTGCTTTATCTTTTCTCACTAAAGAAAATGTGGGCCTTCCTTCAGGATCCCTGAAAGCATGTCACAAATTGTGTGATAGTCCCACAAGTGAATCTAGCTTGATATGCCTAGCTGAAAGTTGTATAGTAAAGGGAAGGGCTGCAGAAAAGAAGAACAACTAAAACAAAAGTTTGAAGTGTATTATACAGCTATGAAATCTAGTAAAATGAAAGCGAAGTACTGTTTCCTCAGTCAAGAAAGGAAACAAAATTGTGGGCATAATACTTGAAAAACAGATCATGCTAATATCATTTAGCAAGGAAATAAAAAAGTCAGTGACCTGGTTCACACATAATGCATGGGTTGTTGAATTCTAGGTTGTTGAGATGTGCGAACCCAGCCACCACAACAAACCATGCTTTGTTAACCACAAACAAGCTAGAAAGAGAACCCATGGTTTGTTGTTGGGTTGTGAACTTTGGTTGCTTAAACCATGGGCTGTTGTTATTTGTAACCCAGAACTGTGAGTTGTTCATGGATTAGTTCACCATGCTACAGTGGCAGCAGGCAAGAGTGGTAAAAACAAAACCCACCAGCTGCTCTACATGTCAGTACTACAGGCATTTGGGATACAGGGAGGGACCAGGTGAAGGAGGGGGGAAACAAACAACTCCAGAAACTGAGGAAAGAAATTATGGTGTTGCGGTCATCGGCTTAGCTGGACTTTCAAGGACCACACTAACACGGTCTGCACTTGCAAAAAGCTTTATTCAGGATGGAGTATCTAGGGATGTACGAAAGTCACTTACCTTTCCGCGGATTATGTTGATGGTGGGGGGGAGGCGATTCGTTCCTCCCCCCCGGAATCCTCCACAGCTGGCTGTGCTCCGTGGCAGCTCCACGGAGCAGCCGACCAGGCCCAGGCCAGAGCCGTCCGCAGCCAGATTTCTGGCCGTGGAGGGCTCTGGGTAAAAAAAAAACACCCGCATACACAAATGGTGGTGGCTATTACTGCCGCCATTTACGTTCCTTATTTTTGGCCGTCTTAGTCCACGTAAATATTTACGTAGACTATGACGGCGAAAATAAAGGGGAACGCAAATAGCTTAGCGGGCGCTATTTGCGTCCCTTTTTGATTCACCGTTTTAGCCTACGTAAATATTTATGTAGGCTAAAATGGCAAATCAAAAAGGGACGCAAATAGCGCCCGCTACGCTATTTGCATTCCCCTTTATTTTCGCCGTCATAGTCTATGTAAATATTTACGTAGACTAAGACAGCCAAAAATAAGGAACGCAAATGACGGCGGTTGTAGCCGCCGCCATTTGCATACGCGGTTTTGTTTTTTGTTTTTGTTTACCCAGCCATGATAGGCTACGTAAATCTTTACGTAGCCTATCACGTCTTGTAAAAAACAAACAAATGACAAGACTGCAAATGGTGGCGGCGGCAGCCAGTCAGAAGACCAGCTGCCACAGCCACCGCTGCCGGAGCCGCCGCCGCCCGGAACATCCGCCCCAGGTAAGTCTCGTCCCGGGGGGGATCCGCGGGGGGGCAGAAGGGCAGGCCGTTCCACCACGGAGTTCGGGGGGCTGAATGCACTGGCATTCGGCCTCACCGAGATCCATGGCGGAATTCTCTGACATCCCTAGGAGTATCGAGACACTGGGATGGTTCAACTCAAATATTTGAGTGACCCAGAATGGAACTTTCAGCCCTCTGATATAGTAGATAACCAACGTACACTAAACCACGTTCCTCCATGCCCTCCCCTCCTGTATTTGCTATTCATCATTGCGATTTCTCATATAAAACAATAATGTATTACGCTTAGGGGTGAACGAAAGTCACTTACCTTTTCTCGCAGCTTTTTCGCGGTGTTCAGGCCGGGGGGGGAGGCTTCCCGCCTCGCCCGGCCGAAATTCAGGCCGGGGGGGGAGGCTTCCCGCCTCGCCCGGCCGAAATTCAGGCCGGGGAGGAGGCTTCCCGCCTCGCCCGGCTGCGAACACTAAAGTAACAAAAAAAAAAAAAGTCCCCTGATAGGCTACATGACGATTCACGTAGCCTATCACGGCTAGATCTGGAAAATCAGCCGTGATAGGCTACGTGAATCGTCACGTAGCCTATCACGGGTGACTTTAAAAAAAAAAAAAAAGCGCGTACGCGAATGGCGGCCCCCATAGGGAGCTGCCATTCACGTTCCTTATTTAGTTGCTGTAGTCTACGTCAATGTTTACGTAGACTACGGCGAAAATAAGGGCAACCGAAATAGCGTTGCCCTTATTTTCGCCGTAGTCTATGTAAACATTGACGTAGACTACAGCGACCAAATAAGGAAGGGGAATGGCGGCTCCCTATGGGGGCCGCCATTATCCGTACACACTTTTTTTTTTTTTTTAAAGTCACCCGTGATAGGCTACGTGACGATTGACGTAGCCTATCACGGCTGACTTTGCAAATCTAGCCGTGATAGGCTACGTGAATCGTCACATAGCCTATCAGGGGACGTGTTTTTTTTTTTTCTTTCATTGCAATGGCGGGGGCGGCAGCCGGTCGAAAGACCGGCTGCCGCTCCCGCCCCGCTCGAACACCGGACGAACCGCCAGCCGGACCCGCCGCCGGGAGGGACATTCAGGGAAGGTAAGTCCCGTCCCGGGGGGGTGCGGGGTGCGGGGGGGTGCGGAGGATTTCTCCCCGAAACTTGTTCAGGGGGCCGAACACGTTGGCGCTCGGCCCCCCGAAGTTTCGGGGAGAAATTCTCCGCCATCCCTAATTACGCTTCTCTACCTGAAGCCTAGACATATGTTCATAAAGGTCACGACAGATGACAGGAAAACGCTAGCTTGACCACAAGCTCTACAGGAAGCTAGAGAAACCCACAAACTATTAGGGATGTACGAAAGTCACTTACCTTTTATGAAATTTGATTCGCGGTGGGGGGAGGCGCTCCATCCCTCCCCCCAAAATTCTGGCCAGGGGGGAGGCACCCCATCCCTCCCCCCCGAAATTCTGGCAGGGGGGGAGGTGCCCCATCCCTCCCGCCACGAATCCTGGCCGGCCGGGTCTGCAAATGGCAGCGGCCGTAGCCGCCGCTGTTTGTGTCCCTGCAGTCAGCCGTGATAGGCTACGTAAATGTTTACGTAGCCTATCACGGATGAGTTAAAAAAAAACAAACGCGCGTACGCAAATGGCGGCACCCATGGGCGCCGCCATTTGCATTCCTTAGTTTGGCACGTGTAGTCTATGTAAACATTTACGTAGACTACGGCGAAAATAAGGGGAACATAAATAGCATAGACGCTACACTATTTGCGTTCCCCTTATTTTCGCCGTAGTCTACATAAATGTTTACGTAGACTAGATGTGCCAAAATAAGGAATGCAAATGGCGGCGCCCATGGGCGCCGCCATTTGTGTACGTGCGTTGTTGTTTTTTTTTACTCAGCCGTGATAGGCTACGTAAACATTTATGTAGCCTATCACGGTATTTTTTAAAAATCTAGCCGTGATAGGCTACGTAAATCTTTACGTAGCCTATCACGTTTTTGTGTGTGTTTTTTTACTGGAAATGGCGGCGGCGGCAGCTGGTCGGAAGACTGGCCGCCGCGGCCGCCGCCGCCAAACTGCCGCCGCTGCCGCCAGGGAGATTCGCCCAAGGTAAGTCCCGTCCTGGGGGGGGGGGCAGCAGACCGTTTCGCCACCGATTTCGGGGGGCTGAATGCGCTGGCATTCAGCCTCCCCGAGATTCGTGGCAAAATTCTCTGACATCCCTACAAACTACATCCTGTTATTCTTCACCTTCTGCATTAAGCTAAGCTTTCAATAAGTATTCTGCCTTGCATTCTTGCCCTAATCTTATTATGGATGCTAACTTAAAATTGAGTCTTTGGCCAAAGCTGAATGTCCATTACAGCCATGACAGTTTGTTTGATCATCTGCCAGACAAACCCTGGGTAGGGCAACAAACCATGGGTTAATCATGGATTAAATAAACCACGAGTTAGCATTATGTGCGAACCAGATCAATGGATAAGAGAGCCTAGAAAATGGCTCCTCATTTCAGATCACAAGAATTTTCATCATAACTGACGGTAAAATGTGAGACGATATGTGTGTGTGTGGGTATACACACACACACACATATATATACACACATATATACACACATACACACACACACACACAAATCCATTGGCCTGACTTCACCAGACTGAAGTCTGTCAGAAATGGAGTATGCTGAGGATGCCCATCAGTGAACACCTCCTATATTCCATGATAGTATAGATAAACTGCGACTAAACAATTAAAAACAACATAACCTTATATAATGGTCTTCTGCTTGATCTGTCTGTATAATCTGAAAGAAGGATACATGATTACCCTTTAATATTTGGGAATTCACCATTAGGCCCCCAAAGCCCTCTTTGATTTCAATGCAAACCAAAGTCTTACTCTTATTACATATCTACTAAGTCAAACTAAATGCAGTACTATTTTGCTTACTTAGTAATTCTTTCCAAGGAAGTAATGATTAGCACTAGGGTATTTTGCCCTGGTCAAGGCTTTAATTGCAATAAAAGCAAACATAATCATAATACACTCAGCAATATTGTGCATGGTGTTATTGAACTCCAACAAAGAGTGCCATAAGTTTTAAAAGCTTGGCTCAATCCAGAACACTTTGTCTGGCATTATAATTTTTTTTTCCTGTGGAAGACAATTACAGATAACTTACTGCTCAGCTTGAGGTCAGTAAATATTAATGATTATTATGAACATAAATAATAGTTGAAAACTTACTGAGGGAAAGCTTAATATTAAAGTTACTTCAGGGAACTGTATATACCAAAAGAAGAGCTCATCAAAATGCACGTATCCTGAAGAGTTTATCTGTGTTGTAATGGATACCTGGATAACTGAAGCCTGGCTGTCCCAGTCCAGATAGGGTCCACATAGCAGCTGACATACCAACCTAAGCTGGTAAAAGGCATTCCATGCCATGGAGGCAATTTGTGCCTCCAGTGGCAAAGATGGATCTAACAGCACACCCAAGCTGCAAACCTGGCCTTTCAAGGGGAATGCAACCCCATTTGGCATGGGTGAAACATCACTAACCTGGACAGATGAACCACTCGCCACCAACACATTGAGTTTCAGTTTATTGGCTTACATCTAATCGATTGCCATGGTTAAGCACTGGTTTAGCACTTCCACTACCTCACCTCAATTAGGGCACAATTCTATGGCCTCTAGACAGCAGCTAGATGGCCATAGGATTGGTCGGTTTCTGGGAACTGACCTTGGATCCCGCACTCCAAGGTCAGTTCCTGGAGAACCACCTCCTCTCCCCCTCCCCCGCTGCCTCGTAGGTGGCATGGATCGTCCCCAGGCTCTGAGCTCATAACAGCAGCGTGGAGTGGGGCAAAGGAGGGTGTTTCTGGGGGCGTTCCTGGGTGCGGGGAGGGCGGGTAATGCGGAAGTGCCAGTATGATGCTTCCTATGCATCATCCGGCCTCTCCAGCCCGTGCTCTGCCATCCCATGGCTAGACAGCCAAAATCGGCTGTCTAGCTGCAAATGCAGGGCAGCTAGAGAGCGGAGGAGAGGATACCCTCCGCACTCCTCCCACCATGCATTGGATAGGTAGTCACCTCTAGTTCAGAGGCGGCCACCTATCCTGATAGGATTGCTCCCTTAGAGAAGTAGAGCTGGGTGTCACCCCCATATTGAAGACATCTCACTCTAGATGTGGGTACATTTTTGGGATCTTTTGATAAGGCAAATACACAGATTCTCCCATATACGTAGACTGGATGATCAAAAAACAAAAGCACAAGTCATTTGAGCAGCTGCTATTACTACTGTGAAATGCCTTGGCAGAGGAAAGATACTTACAGAATTAAATTAGAATGCATATATGTTCAGATAGATGTGACATGCTGCCTAAACAAACAGAAAGCAACCATAGGCCTACTGTCAATTTGCCATTTCTCTCATGACCCAAATTCTCCTGTAGACTATCATACGATTCTTCATTCCTTAGTAAATTCTGCTATGCTATAGAAGCATAATTATTTTTCTTTCTCATCCTCCTGATGTGCTCATTTAAATAATGAATGTAGTTAGGGCTTCTCACTTTATATAAGTGTATATGGGGAGCATTGAGCTCAATCCTTTCTCCCTGCCCCCCCCAGCCAGCCCCCCCTCAACACTTCACCCTGAGAAAAAGGGTGGGGGAGATGTAGAAAAGGGGGTGGGAAGATGGGGAGGATCAATCAAAAACACTTTCTGGTATAAAAGGGGAGGGGTGGATGTGGGGTATCAATTGTATGGCAGGCAGAGTTGAAGAATCCCATTGAAATACACTGAGTTGCATTTTATTGGATGAAGTCTTAGTCCCATGCAATGTCTCACATGAACACTAAAGGCACTGTAGGCATGTTCCATGCATCACCAGCAGGAGAAACCCACAGGCTTAGGCCTGTGACACAAAATGGAGGATGGTGCACAAAATGGCAGCCATGCTTCAGACTTCTGGATCTGAATCGGTGCATAGGCCTAGTCTGCTGTGCTGTCCGCCCATATGTGCCCCTGTCAAAGGGGCTTTTGCTTGTACTGTATGTGTGTGTGTACGTGTGCGTACATGTGGAATAAGGCTGCAGGGGAGCTGTTGCTGCTGTAATGCTTGCTTTCCTCTTCCTTCCCCATTCCCTTTTTATTTGGTGTCATGTGTATTAGATTGTGAACCTGTTCAGTGTTTAGAACATTTTAGGAATAATAATGATGATGATGATGTTTGTAGCCCTATCTGCAGAAATGCCTGGAGTATATCAGAGTTGTTCACACTGCTGAGTGCACTGTGGCATCCTTGTTAGGAGTGCACAAAACCCCACTTACCTGCATCCGTGGGGGGTCCGCCGGGGGGGGAGGCGATCCGTTTCTCCCCCCTAGAATCCTCCCCAGGCAGCTCCACAGCGAGTCCGTGGAACCGCCAGCTGGGGCTGCTGGCAACCGGACTTCCGTCCGCTGCCAGGCTGTGGCCGCAAATGGCATCCCACTTAGGGGATGCCATTTGTGTCCCTGCTTTGCCGTGATAGGCTACGTAAATATTTATGTAGCCTATCTAGGAATGGCCGAGAATTTCTCCACGAATCTTCGGGAGGCCGAGTGCCAAGGCATTCGGCCCCCCGAAAGTGTTGGGGAAATTCTCCGCCGGCCCCCCGCCCCCCCCGGGGTTGGGACTTACCTCATGCGAATGTCCCTCTCGGCGGTGGGTCCTGACGGCGGTTCGGCGGTGGTTCGGCGGGGGCGGGAGCGGCGGCCGGTCTCCTGACCAGCTGCCGCCGCCGCCATTACAAAATAAAAAAGTAAAACACACACACACACACACACACACACACACACACCCGTGATAGGCTATGTGACGATTTACGTAGCCTATCACGGCTAGATTTCCAAAGTCAGCTGTGAAAGGCTATGTTAATCATCACGTAGCCTATCACGGATGACTTTGGAAAAAAGAAGAAGAAGCGTATACACAAATGGCGGCGGCCCATGGGTCCCGCCATTTGCGTTCCTTATTTTGGCACGTCTAGTCTACATAAAGATTTACATAGACTACAGCGAAAATGAGGTCAACGCAAATAGCGTTCCCTTATTTTCGCCGTAGTCTGCGTAAATGTTTACGTAGACTAGACATGCCAAAATAAGGAACACAAATGGCGGCACCCATGGGTGCCGCTATTTGCGTATGTGCTTTTTTTTTTCCAAAGTCACCCGTGATAGGCTACGTGATGATTAACATAGCCTATCACGGCTGGCTTTGGAAATCTAGCCGTGATAGGCTACGTTAATCTTTACGTAGCCTATCATGGGTTTGTTTGTTTTTTCACTTTTTCTTTCGTGGCCGGGGAGACGGGGCGCTTCTCCCTGGCCTGAATTTCGGCCGGGCGAGGCGGGGCGCCTCCCCCCCCTCGCCTGAACTTCGGGGGGAGAAGCGAAGCGCCTCCCCCCCACCGCGAAGCAAGCTGCGGGACAAGGTAAGTCCCTTTCGTATATCCCTAAGCCTATCACAGCTAAAGAGGGGATGCAAATGTAGGGATAGACGAAAGTCTGCAGCTTTTTTTGGTGGGGGGGGAGGCGCTCCGTTTCTCCCCCTGAAATTCTTGGTGGGGGGGAGGCACCCTGCCCCTCCCTGGCAAAATTCTGGACGGGGGGGAGGCGCCCCATCCCTTCCCTCCGAAATTCTGGCCGGAGGGGACCGCCCTGGCTCTCCGGCCGCAAAAGTAAAAAGAAAAGTTAAAAAAAAATGTGATAGGCTATGTAAAGATTTACGTTGCCCTTATTTTTGCCGTAGTCTACGTAAATCTTTACGTAGGCTACCCGTGCCCAAATAAGGAACGCAAATGGCGGCGCCCATGGGCGCCGCCATTTGCGTACACGCTTTTTTTTTTTTTCAAAGGCAGCCATGATAGGCTATGTAAAGATTTATGAAGCCTATCATGGCTGACTTTGGAAATCTAGCCATGATAGGCTACGTAAATCTTTACGTAGCCTATCACGTTTTTTTTTTTACTTTGTAATGGTGGTGGCGGCAGCTGGTCGGAAGACCGTCCGCCGCCGCCGCTGCACCGCCGCTGGGACCCGCCGCCGAGAGGGACATTCGCATGAGGTAAGTCCCATCCCGGGGGGGGGCGGGGGGGGAATTTCCCCACCAATTTTGGGGGGCCGAGGCATTCGGCCTCCCGGAGATTCGTGGAGAAATTCTCCGACATCCCTATCTAGGGATGGATGAAAGTCACTTACTTGATCCTGAAGCTTGCTTCGCGGTGGGGGGGAGGTGCTCCATCCCTCTCCCCGAAATTCTGGCGAGGGGGAGGCGCCCTGTCCCTCCCCGCCGAAATTCTGGCCAGGGCGGAGGCGCCCCGTCCCTCCCCACCGAAATTCTGGCCGGGGGAGAGGCACCCCGTCCCTCCAGCCGCAAAACGTCGTCTCCTGCCGGGATGCAAATGGAGGCGGCCGTAGCCGCCGCCGTTTGCGTCCCTGCAGTCAGCCATGATGGGTTACGTAAATGTTTACATAGCCTATCACAGCTGACTTAAAAAAAAAAAAAAGCGCGTATGCAAATGGCGGCGCCCATGGGTGCCGCCATTTGCATTCCTTATTTTGGCACGTGTAGTGTACGTAAACATTTACGTAGACTACGGCGAAAATAAGGGCAACGCTATTTGCGTTCCCCTTATTTTCGCCGTAGTCTACGTAAATGTTTACATAGACTACACGTGCCAAAATAAGGAATGCAAATGGCGGCACCCATGGGCGCCGCCATTTGCGTACGCACTTTTTTTCCCCCCCAAAGTCAGCTGTGATAGGCTACGTAAACATTTACATAGCCTATCATGGTGTTTTTTAAAAATCTAGCCGTGATAGGCTATGTAAAGCTTTACGTAGCCTATCACGTTTGCTTTTTTTATTTGTTTTTTTTATTTGGAAATGGCGGCAGCGGCAGCCGGTCGGAAGACCAGCCTCCGCCGCTGTTGAACCGCCGCCGGAGCCGCCGCCGCCGCGAGGGACATTCGAACAAGGTAAGTCCCATCCTGGGGGGGCGGGGGGGCAGACCGTTTCTCCACCAATTTTGGGGGGCCGAATGCTCTGGTATTCGGCCTCCCCAAGATTTGTGGAGAAATTCTCTGACATCCCTAGACAAAAGACAGCCACGCAAATGGCTGCTACGCCATTTGCGTGGTTCCCTTTACCGTGATAGGCTACATAAATACTTACATAGCCTATCACAGCAAAGAGCGGGGGCACAAATGGCATAGCGGCTGCCATTTGCATCCCTGCTCTTTGCTGTGATAGGCTATGTAAATATTGATGTAGCCTATCACGGCTGACTGCAAAGATGCAAATGGCAGCCACTACGATGGCCGCCATTTGCGGCCACAGCAGCCCGGCAGCAGCCGGCTGGGAGACCAGCCGGAGCTGCCACTGCCGCCGCATCTGCCGCATCTGCCGCATCCGCCTCCACCGAATCCACCGCTAGGTAAGCTCTGTCCTGGGGGGATTCTGCGGGCTGGCGCGGGGGGGGGGAGGCCGTTCCACCACGGATTTGGGGGGGCGGATTCTAAAGAATCCGGCCTCACTGGAGTCTGTGGCGGAATTCTCTGACATCCCTAGCCATTTGTGGCCGCAGACCAGACAGCAGACAGCAGCGGCTGGTCCCGGACCCGCTGGAGGCAGGTAGGAGCTGGTCCGCCAAGACTTCGCGGGGTGGCCGGGGGGGATTGCTCCATTCTGCCATGGACTCTGGGGGACTGAATTCACTGGAATTCGGTCTCATTGGAGTCCGTGGCGGAATTCTCTGCCATCCCTAATCCTTGTACCTATGAATTTTTGTTTGTGTGTATGATGAGGAGGTGATGTCATGGGGATTTCCCTCATCACTTTGCCTGGATTCTTGCCTTCCATACATATGAAATGTAAACATATATTTAGCGCACTGAGCCATGATTGGTCTGTGTCAGTGGGGTTGCCATGGGTGTTGGGGTGTTGCTATGTTATCTCTTGCTTAAAATAGTATTGCCCTGTCCTCCGTTTTGCTTCTAGGACTTCATAGGATCCTGACCATACTACACCATTAACAAAAGAGAACAAATGATTGTAGGGGCTTATGTAGCAAACATCCTGTATGTGTATCCATCTGCCTCATATGCTGGCCTTTAAACATCCTCTCTTTGAATGTACCTGGCTGTGTGGCACCATCATCAAATGGATCAGAGAAGCGACCACCACTCTGAAGGGACAATTCAGAGTAGTGAAGTGTGTCAAATGTATATATTTCCTCTCTACTTTCTTTCTGAATCTATTTCAACAATTCCTGCATCTCTTCCCCTCAGCTTTTATAAGGCACAGGTTAGCCCTACAGAATTTCCAGTGTACTTAAACCCTATAAACTGTCATGTAAGGATGCCACAGTGCACTCAGCAGTATGAACAACTCTGATACACTCCAGGCATCTCTGCGGATAGGGGTGCAAACATCATCATCTTGAAAATATGTGATAGACAAGGGTCTTTTAGTCTCATTCTGCATAAACCCCATAAATATTGTTGATGTATTTTGCTTGGTTCACTTATACATAACTCCCCAAGGGGGTATATATTTATTTTTACAGAAATGTTTAAAATTATTACAATATTTATATCACTCTTATAGTTTTGCTTACACTACAATCAGGTCCAAGCACTGGTACCGCAACACCACACAAGAGATTTTGTGGTGCTATCCTGCACAATCCTGTGGTGGCTTCTTTACCACCATAAAATCACATTGGGTTGCCCCATTAGATGTGCAGCCCCCTTCTGATCCTATGAGCATGCTAAGCATTTCACAGTTATTGGGGAATGTGGAGAAGGACATGTAGACCCTAGCTGCATTAAATGAATGAATATGACAAACACCTTCTAGGTGAATACTGTTAAAGCCTGCAACCTGAGTCTGCCCACGTTTTTGTAGGAGTGCATTTGGTGGAACTCCAGTAATGCCCATGACAGTTTGAAAGTCAACTTGATTTAAAGCAGTATTTCATTTTTTTTATTTACATTACAGGTGACTTCTCATTACCATTCTAAGCATCTAATCAAAGGCATTGCTCTTGCCGTTAATAACTTCCAAGTTATCTTGTTTCTCCCCTAAAGCAACATTATTATTTGCACTTGAATTATAAATGATCTGTTTTTCTGAGGCTCTGCATTTTATGTTGTCTGCTAGGATCTGATAATTAAAAGCATTCTGTGAACAGTGCCACTGCTTACCCTCCCAAAATGATGATATCCAAATGAAACATCTATTAAGATATTAAAGGACTGACTGATCTAGACAGCAATCCTGTATGTATACACTTATCTGGAACTAAGTCCAATAAACTGAACAGGGCTGAGACTTGCATAGGATTGTGCTGTTATTATTGTAGCCTACATTGTCCCATGGGTGTGACAATGGGTGTGATCAAAAACAAAGATGGCAAGGACCTAAGAGAAGCAGAAGAGATCAAGAAAAGGTGGCAAGAATATATGGAAGATCTGTATAGGAAGGATAATAATATTGGGGATAGATTTGACGGTGTGGTCAGTGAGTTAGAGTCAGAAGAGTGAGGTTGAATGGGCCTTAAGAAGCATTGCTAATAACAAGACAGCAGGAGATGATAGTATCCATGCTGAACCGTTTAAAATCTTGCAAGATGATGCTGTCAAGGTGATGCATGCCATATGCCAGCAAATTTGGAAAACACAAGAATGGCCAACAGATTGGAAAAAATCAACTTATATCCCCATACCAAAAAAGGGAAGCACCAAATAATGTTCAAACTATCAAACAGTAGCACTTATTTCACATGCCAGTAAGGTAATGCTCAAGATCTTGCAAGGTAGACTCCAGCAATTCATGGAACGAGAATTGCCAGATGTACAAGCTGGGTTTAGAAAAGGCAGAGGAACTAGAGACCAAATTGCCAATATCCACTGGAAAATGGAGAAAGCCAGGGAGTTTCAGAAAAACATCTATTTCTGTTTTAGTGACTATTCTAAAGCCTTTGACTGTGTGGATCATACCAAATTGTGGCAAGTTCTTGGTGGTATGGGGATACCAAGTCATTTTGTCTGCCTCCTGAGGAATCTGTATAACGACCAAGTAGCAACGGTAAGAACAGACCATGGAACAAGTGACTGGTTTAAGATTGGGAAAGGAGTACAGCAGGGTTGTATACTCTCACCCTACCTATTCAACCTGTATGCAGAACACAAACATTAACAATCTCAGATATGCAGATGATACCACTTTGATGGCTGAAAGTGAGGAGGAGCTGAGGAACCTTATGACAAAGGTGAAAGAAGGAAGTGCAAAAGCTGGGTTGCAGTTGAACCTCAAAAAAACCAAGATTATGGCAACCAGCTTGAGTGATAGAGGGAGAAAAAGTGGAGGCAGTGACAGACTTTGTATTTCTAGGTGCAAAGATTACTGCAGTTGCTGACTGCAGCCAGGAAATCAGAATACTTCTTGGGAGGAGAGGAATGACAAATCTTGATAAAATAGTTAAGAGCAGAGACATCACACTGACAACAAAGGTCCGCATAGTTAAAGCAATGGTATTCCCCGCAGTAACCTATGGCTGCGAGAAGTGGACCATAAGGAAGGCTGAGTGAAGGAAAATAGATGCTTTTGAACTGTGGTGTTGGAGGAAAATTCTGAGAGTGCCTTGGACTGCAAGAAGATCAAACCAGTCCATACTCCAGGAAATAAAGCCAGACTGCTCACTTGAGTGGATGATATGAAAGGCAAAACGAAAGTACTTTGGCCACATAATGAGAAGACAGGATACCCTGGAGAAGATGCTGATGCTAGGGAAAGTGGCAGGCAAAAGGAAGAGGGGCCAACCAAGGGCAAGAGAGATGGATGATATTCTGGAGGTGACGGACTTGACCTTGGGGGAGCTGGGGTGGCGACGGCCGACAGGAAGCTCTGGCATGGGCTGGTCCATGAAGTCATGAAGAGTTGGAAGTGACTGAGTGAATAAACAACAACAAAACATTGTCCCAAGGGCTCAAGGCAGGTTATACAGATATGTGGATCCTCACATGAGGGCTGGCGGCAGAACCTGGTCCTTGGATAGCTCCCCAGGCCCCAGTGCTCTGCCAGGGCCCACTGCTGATCCCTGTCCTTTTATTGTTTTTCTGGCCTGGTGCTTCAGTCATCCCTGGTGGCTGGTTCTAGCTGCATATAAATTTCCTACAATGTTCCCAATGTAGTGCAGACCTTGGGTGCTATGGGCATTTAAACAGTAGCTAGATGCAGCTACCCAGTTCTGCTTGGAGTGCTGCTGCTGCCACCCACCACAAGGTAAGCCTGTCAGGGCCCGCCGCCAACAGAGGAGGTAACCCATCATTTTGCCCAGGTCCCCAGTGCTGGCTCCAGGTTTGAGAGACCTTGAGCAGGACTCTCTTAATGGCAGGCCTGGTGTCGGTACGTACAGGCAGCTGCCGAGGGTCTTGGGTAGAAGGTGGTGGGCTTGATCAGGCAGCTTGGTCAGATGGGGGGCTTTGGTGGTGGCAGGCGGGCAGAGAACTTTGGTGGTGGAGGTGGGCCCATTGGCAGTGCTATGCCAAGGGCCCACTGAAGTCTGGCACCAACCCTGCTATTGGGCCCACTTCCTCAGTGAGTCTACTTTCTCACCACTATTGCCATTAGTTGCTATTGCTCCTCATCCTCTTTCTCATCTTTGCTAGCACTTGCTTGCTTGACAGGTAGAGAGCCGTCAGGAAGTGGTATGTACTGCTCCTCCTTCTCACCACCACCACTGTCTGGGCCAGAGCAAGAGGCAGGTGACCAAGCAGGTGACAATGATGAAGAAGAAGAGGAAGTCCAGGGGGCTCTTGTTAGTGAGCACCTGTTGGGGTGTGGACAGCAGCAAGTGCCCAATGATGCCTATTCTTGACATTGTCCCTGCAGGTCCCCCTCAATCCTGGAACTGGCCTGATCCAAAACTAAACCATTTTTTTTTCATTTTTCAATACAATACAAACAATGAAAACTTTCCCCATCCTGCCACCTTATCCTCATTCCCTCTCTTCTAGTATTCCCCCTCCCCTCCTCTTATTATCTTGTATTTGAAAAGTAAAGGTTTCATGTAAATAAGTAAATCATTAAGCAAAAAAAATAGTTACACAGACAGAAAATAATAATAATAAAATTTAAAGGATTTAAATTGTACAATGAAGGTGTGTGTGTGCCCACGTTTTAGCTTATAATAGGGAACAGGGTGGAAAGAGGAGCAACATTTTCTGAATTAGTATTCAGTTGTGAGATCTCCAAGACTCCTAGGGATGGCGGAGAATTTCTCCACAAATCTTCGGGAGGCCGAGCGCCGAGGCATTCGGCCCCCCGAAAGTGTTGGGGAAATTCTCCGCCAGCCCCCGCCCCCCCGGGATGGGACTTACCTTCAGTGAATGTCCCTCCCGGTGGCGGGTCCCGGCGGTGGTTCGGCGGCATTTCGTTGGGGGCGGGGGCGGCAGCCAGTCTCCCGATCAGCTGCCGCCGCCGCCATTACAAAATAAAGAAAACAAAAAACAAAACACACACCCCCGTGATAGGCTACGTAATGATTTACGTAGCCTATCATGGCTAGATTTCCAAAGTCAGCCGTGATAGGCTACGTTAATCGTCACATAGCCTATCACGGGTGACTTTGGAAAAAAAAAAGCGCGTACGCAAATGGTGGCGGCCCATGGGCGCCGCCATTTGCGTTCCTTATTTTGGCACGTCTAGTCTACATAAAGATTTATGTAGACTATGGCGAAAATAAGGGCAACGCAAATAGCGTTCCCTTATTTTCGCCGTAGTCTACGTAAATCTTTACGTAGACTAGACGTGACAAAATAAGGAACGCAAATGGCGGTGCCCATGGGCCGCCGCCATTTGCGTATGCGCTTTTTTTTTTTCCTAAAGTCACCCGTGATAGGCTACGTGACGATTAACGTAGCCTATCATGGCTGACTTTGGAAATCTAGCCGTGATAGGCTACGTTAATCGTTACGTAGCCTATCATGGGGTTTTTTGTTTTTTTTCCTTAACTTTTTCTTTTGCGGCCGGGGAGACGGGGCGCTTCTTCCCGGCCTGAATTTCGGCCGGGCAAGGCGGGGCACCTCCCCCCCTCGCCTGAACTTCGGGGGGAGAAGCGAAGCGCCTCCCCCCCACCGCGAATCACCCCTGCGAAAAGGTAAGTGACTTTCATACATCCCTATGCAGATTGTGGCTGAAAGCTGAGGCATCATTGGTGCTAACTAGGTGTGTAGATCTAGTGCTATGTCTTGAGAGCTGGTGTCCTTTAGAACCCACCATAACATTTTGCATATTTGCCAATTCCAGTGCCTTGAAGAGAGAGAACTATACCAATAACAAGTAATGGTATCTCCTTTCAGGAAGTGCGCAGTCGAACATGCAACCAGCTCTATCATTTCGCTAAAGCTGAATGATCTTACAGCAGGGATGGGGAATGTATGTCCATCCAGATGTTGCTAGACTGCAACTTCCATTATCCTTCACTGATGGCTATGCTGCCTAGGGATGATAGGAGCTGCAGTCCAACAACATCTGGAGGGTCACACACATTCCTCTACTCTTATCATGTAGAATAACAGCCCATGCCTCTATACATTTATATGCCTGTCTTGTTTGACTGTTTTTCTGTCCATCTTCTCCTAAACCATTTTGCTGGCATGGGCAGGAGAAATGCCATCAGAATGTTGTGAGACTGAGAGAGGGAAAGGTATTAGGAAGTGGCAATATTTTCCCTGGCCCTCTGCAGCCGCCAAATGTCCCTTCTCCTAAAGACCCATATGGGGGTGGAAGCAGAGCCACACTTTATAACATCAGCAGCCATTACCAATCACCACTCTAAATCCAGAGTTATTTGCATGCCTAGAAACTGAGACCAAACTTCATTCCTAACAGACCTGGAAGGCCCACCCGCTCAACACAGAGGCCAGATTTCCATGTACATTTCCAACATCCAGTGGGAACCTTGTTCACTTACCAAAAAGAATGTCCCACATATAAGTATGTTTAAGCAGCAGGTTTGTCAAAACTGGACTTTGGCTTTGAATAATAGCAATGAATGTTCTGAATGTGCGACACATTACATAAAGTAATTGCAGTGCCTATTAACAATTATAATGAGGTGCCTCGTGGATACTATTGATTTATGACTCATGGAAATTTAATTAACAGATTGGTTGTGCTTTTGCAATTGTCTGAGACAATCACATTCAGTACATTGTCACTGGAGATGATGTATGTGGTGCACACTTTGCCAGAGGACATATATCTGTTTGTATTTCCAGAAGAGATTTTGAACTGGGATTTTTTTAAAAAGCAGCTTGAAAATGAAGCGATCCCTCGTGGTGTTATTGGCAGAGGACAAAGTTCTTCTACTACCAGGGGGCTCATGAAATGTCTGACAGAGAGGAATAAGGGTTGTCAGTCTTGGCTGAACCATCAAGCAAAACCGAAGGCCATACTTCTCTCAGTTCAGAAGCATTTATCAGCACAACAAGGTCATGGGGACTGAAATGCAATTCTCCCTTCATCTTCTGCTCCTTTTCCTTCTCTCTGTTAGGAAATGGCCTCTTGGCAGCATGACTTGAGACCACTCGTTTTGCACTGACAAGGGATTTGGAAGGAAAATGAAAAATAATCCAGGAGGATCATTGACAGTGTTATCTTAAACACCGATAATATTGCTTCCTTGGAGAGGATGGTACAGAAACCATTTATAATTTGTTTCGAAAGTATAGAGTGCTTGACACTGAGAGACAGGACAACAATTTTGAGCAAAGGCATGAAGGCCCACAAAGATAACGGAATAATAATATATTTTGGGCTTGCAGCTCTATGGATCCCCAAGTGCTTGACAAATTGCACATCTCTATGAAGAAAGAAACCATCTTCACTATCCCTAAAACACCACTGACTTTCAGAGCAAATGTCAACATGCAAAGGAATGCTCTGATCTGCTGCAACATTTTTTAAAAAGCTGGTTCTGCAATAGGACTAACGTGGTATGGTCATCAGGCAGAAGGCAGGATGAGAGAGTTTTCTAAGACTGGTAGGGAAATCATCTTCACAGAAATATCACTTTTGCCAGGGTCACAAAAACATTGAGCAAGTCTGTACTGGCACAAAAGAACGGCAAATTATAGCAGTAGCAGCAACTTCGGGATTAAGACGAGAACCTGAGGAAAGGAGGAGGGTCCTGACTGGATGACCTCCTGGGCCTAAGAGACAAAAGGGTGATGCTTAGTGCATAATGTGGAAGACTGACAATTATAAGGACCCACATGGTGCTTCGGGTCACATGGCCCTCAGTGTGAGGAGAGGCTTGCATTTGTCAGGTAGCAGAGCCAGCTGTTGCCTCTGAAGCCATAGCCGGCACAATTGCATAGTGAGTGGAGATGACAGTGTCCACCAGATTGAATGCCGTGGTTTCTAAAACATTATCAGAATTAGCCTGTGGATGTTGGTGGCTCCGATGTCAGCGAGGTGGTGAATCTGCTCCGGGTTTCAGTCAGAACCAGTCAGAACTCTAAAGGAGCTATCCAAGGTGCTTTGCAGTTAGAGTTGTGACTGGTTCTGACTGAAACCCGGAGTGGATTCACTGCTCCGCTGACATCGGAGCCACCAGCCTCCACTGGAATTAGCCACGCTTAATCAAGAACACAAAATCTGCACTCCTCTCCAAGGTTCCAATGGGAGCTTCCATCCTGTTCTAAATTGCAGCTTTGGGGGACCGAGGCACAGGAGGAAATGGTTTAGTCTCCTTCCCACATTGTCACATTCCCAATTCTAGTCCTCCCAGTTGCTATTTATAGTAAAAATAAAAGACAGACATGACGTTAGACCACATGTTTAAGATGACGTATAGTATGGCCCTAAGTTTAACAAGACAGAAGCACTGGAGTAATAGCCTTATTTTAGAATCCAAGACATGTATTTGTTTAAGGCAGGGCTGTTTAACCTCTTTCAGCCTGAGGGCCAAATTCAATTTTGAAGAAACTGGGGGGGGGGGGCTGAATTCCAGTGGTGGGTGGGGCCGAAGGCAAAAGGGACATTTTGCTAATGAATAAAAAAATACCGGCATATTCTAGCTTGAAGCTCTTAGGCTGCCAGTAATGAAGCCTTCGGAAAGAAATTTCAACCTTTTCAAATGGGAAAACACACTCATGCACAACCCCCCCCCCCAAATGACTGGCAGTCAGGGGAAGGGGGTGGGGCCATCTGGGGAGCCCTGGGGGTTTCCAGACAGTCTAGATTTGTCCCATGGGCCTGAGGTTCAACACCCTTGGTTTAAGAAATTTCAGATGAACCATACGAAAGTCAAATATTGAAGGCCAGTGGGTCAGTGAAAGGAGAAGCATATTGGAGCAGAGTGTTCATCTGTTTGCTTGATCATCAGAGTATGTTTTGTTTGTAGTCCAGTTGCCAGAGCAGCAAGGAGCAAGACCGTTTCCCCTCATCCCAGCTTTCCACGCTGGCTTAGAAAGAACAACTGTATACTTCAGGTAAAGCGATTGCTTTTTGTGCTGGGTTCTAAGCATGGAGCCCACGAAACCAGTCAACAGAAAACCAGTGGTGCCATTGGATCCACCCTGGCTCTGCTGCCAGCCAATCAGGAGGAATCTGCTCCAGGTAGGGATGTACGAAAGTGACTTACCTTTTCGTTGATTTTGTTCATGGGGGGGGGGAGGCATTCCGTCCCTCCCCCTGGAATCCTCGACGGGGGGGGAGGCGATCCGGTCTTCCCCCCCAGAATCCTTGATGGCCGGCTGTGCTCTGCGGCGGCTCTGCGGAGCAGCCGGCCAGGCCCAGGCCAGGGCCGTCCGCAGCCAGATTTCCGGCCGCGGAGGGCTCTGGGTAACAACAACAACAAAAAACGCGTACACAAACAGCGGCAGCTATGGCTGCCGCCATTTGCATTCCTTATTTTTCACCGTCTTTGTCTACATCAATATTTACGTGGACTAAGACGAACAAAAGAAAGGGGAACGCAAATAGTGTAGTGGGTGCTATTTGCGTTCCCCTTTCTTTTCTTCGTCTTCGTCTACGTAAATATTGATGTAGACTAAGATGGGGAAAAGTAAGAAACGCAAATGGCGGCGGCCATAGCCGCCGCCATTTGCGTACACTTTTTTTTTTTAAACTCAGACATGATAGGCTACGTAAGTCTTTACGTAGCCTATCACATCTATGGGGAAAAAAAAAAGACATAGACTGCAAATGGCGGCGGCGGCGGCAGCCGTTCGGAAGACCAGCCGCCGCCACCGCTGAAGCCACCGCTGGAGCCGCCACTGTCTGGAACATCTGCCCCAGGTAAGTCTCGTCCCGGGGGGGATCCGCGGGGGGCGGGGGGAGTGGCAGGCCGTTCCACGATGGATTTCAGGGGCCGAATGCACTGGCATTCGGCCTCACCAAGATCCGTCGCGGAATTCTCTGACTTCCCTAGCTCCAGGTCCCAGAATTTTTAAGTTTAAGACTGGCAACCCTACAGCTGCAGTCAAATGAAACGTAACTATGAATATCAGAATCCCTGCTCCCATTTACTTTTCCTGGTTTCCAGAACAGTAGCCATGTTAGTCAGTCACAGCCAAAACATTAAGAGTCTTCTGTCACCTTGAAGTCTAACAAATTCATTCTGGCGTACATTTTCGGGGACACCGTCCACTTTATCAGATGCATCTGATGAAATGGACAGTGTCCATAAAAACTTATGCCAGAATAAATTTGTTAGCCTTTAATGTGACACAAGATTCTCTGTTGTTTTTCCTGGTTTCTCACACCTCTGTTTACATGCAGGAGCATCACAATGAGTCTGTACACTTAAAGTGATAGTGAGTTATATAGTGAAAAGGTCATTCACTCCACTCAGTATTTTGCATGTCTTCCTGGGTTCTGTAAAATCAATACAACTATGTTTGGGATCATGCAAATTGTTTCATGAGTGCAATTATTTTTACACAGCTCTCAGCATGGCATTTAGGAAAGCAATGTTTAAAATAATAATTATGAAGGACTAATCCTAAGCAATGAAGCCTATTTGACTGTCTTTTTCTTGTCTTAGCAAACATCCATTAACATTTAGATACATGGTAGCTCTCAGCCATGAAAAGCATTCATTTAAAGGGAATTTCTTTTGACTTTTTGCATCCTTTCCATCCAATATCTCATAAAATCCATCAAGGTGCAATCATTATCAAAACGATTATTTGGTCGGATGGTCCAGCCATTATCTGAATTGCTCATCCAGCCCTGTTGCAAACCCTGCAACCTGCATTGCCTGTCTCACCACCCTGTTTTTAGGATTTCGACAGCATAAAAAGCTTTTAACCTTGGTGCAGAACAGAAAAGGGAAAGAAATGCTGCTCAAAAGATCCTTGCAGATATGTCTGAATGCACCTGGAAACAAGGAGAAAAATCAAGGAAAATGAGGGAGTTATTAGTAGCTCATTTCTATTTCTTTTAGAGTTGAGTGAGCAAATATAATATACTTTGAGATATATATGTTATTAACCTGAAGGGGCATCATTTCTTTTGAGAGATTCATATCCAAAGTTACTGAAAGAATTTTTTCCTCACCGGTTCTTGATGATTGATAAAATCATCCTTTTAAAAAGGGATTTGATGTAATAGCATGTCTAGTGCTCTTGACAGTCTCTCGGCTGTGAATTAGCAGCATGTACCTCTTCTGCAGAAATACCTAAGCTTTCTCTGTCTTGAATAACAAGCACTAATAGCAGTGGGCAGGCTTACCGTGTCCATTATGATAGTAATTGAACCGCCTGGGAAAAGATGGAGAAAGTGGGAAGATTGAAGAACAGATTCAAAAATAGCCCACTGGTCTAACCTTTACCATAGTGCTAGGTTGTACATATCGTAATTAGAACTGCACTGAATTTTTACAGCCGACATGAAACCCAATGCATCTCCCAGATGAAGTATACATTTGAAGGTTTAGGACAGACTCTGTATAAAGAGTTCTCAGTGGGGTTTGCCACGTTAGAACCTGTGAATTCTCAGTGCGCTGTCTAGCACAAAAGACTTCATATCCCATCATGTATTACTATACTTGTTATTACTGTGCTTGTTGTTGTCATTGTTTAAGTTTTATATGTGCCTCTATGAGTACAACCCTCTCAAGACAGCTTCCAAAAAAGAAATATACAAATAACACATTTCAACACAACAAAACATTAAGAACCAGCACTAAAACAAACATATTAAAAACCTCCAGCCCCAGAAATACTAAAAATCAATTGAAAATATAGCTGGAACCAATCAGCAGCAGCAAACAAATCCTACCTCATAAGAAGGCTGTGGTAAACAAATGGGTCTTTCAGGCCTTTCTAAAAGCCTGTATTAATGGGCCTCACAGGACCCCAGTCAGAAGTGCATTCCCCAAAGGTGGGGCCGCTACTGAAAAAGTATTTTCCCTTGTGCCCGCCAACCTGATTGTTTTTAGTGGGGAATGGGGAGTGGGGACATGAAAAGGGCCTCAATTGTAGATTTAAGGTATGGGAAGGCTGATAGGGGTGGAGGCAGCCCTTCAAGTAACTCAGTCCCAAACCTCTTAAGGCTTTAAGGCAGGAATAGGGAACCATTTTCAGAAAAAGGGCCAAATTCCAAACTGGGAAAGGGGTGGGATTCCAGTGGTAAGTGGGGGCAAAGGCAAAGCGGGCATAGCCAAATGTGTTTCTACTCAGAAGCAGCAGCACTTCCAGATTGCAGCCCAAAATCCAAGCTTGTACATGTCTATGCAAAAGTAAGTAAGAACAGTACTTTCAGAAATTCAAACTCTTGATTCCTTCCACCCAAATCAGATATTCATTCATCAACCGTTCAATTAAAAGTTTGACTTTATGGAGGATGGTTATTTGTGACCAAGTAGGAATTGCAAGCTGCTCCACTGAAAAACCCACAGCTCTGAGGCTTCCGAAAGTGAAGAAAGCCACTCCAGAGCTTGCTGGAGAACCCTGAAGCTGCCTGCTGCCCCCAAAGTAGCAAACATTGACAAAGCACTCTGGAGATTCCTAAAAACTAAGAAAGGTTCCATAAATGACCAGAAGATTGAGAAGAGGCCATAGGGCAACTGGCCAAGAAATTATTATTATCATTATCATTATTTGCATTTCTATACTACCCCATAGACAAAGAAAGAAAGAAAGAAAAAATGAAAGAAAGGACCAAAGGTAATTTCAGATGTGGTAAAAGGAAGGGGGCATGTCAGACAGACAGCCACATCAGATGGAGTGGGGAACCTCATGGATCAGGCCTGAGGAAAACCAGCACTTTAAATTGGGCCCAGAAATGAATTAACAACTAATGCAGCTGGCACAGTATAGGTGTCACATAAGCTGACCACCTGGCCATTGCTAACGCTCAGGCAGAGGCATTCTCCACCAGCTGAAGTTTCTGAACCATCTATAAAAGCCACCTCCATGTAGTAGTAGTCTAGCCAAGATATCACTAGTGCAGGGGGCTCCAATGTGGCACCCATGGGTGCCATAGTGCCCACAGGGAACTCCAGTGGCACCCACAAAGAACCCTCCTCCCTGCCCCCTTCAAAATAATATTTAAAATAATAATATTTTAAATAACCTTGGAAAATGTTACAGTAGTCTTCTTCCTCTCCCTTTTAGCCTCTAGTCTTGCTCTTTCTCTACCCCCTTGCCTTACTATTCCCCCCTCCCATCCTCTAGCCTCACTATTTCCTCCTTTAGCTCACTGTTTCTCTCTCTCCTAGCCTCTAGCCATGCTCTTGCTCTCCCCTCTATCCCTTTGCCTTGCTGTTCCCCCCTCCCTCCCATCCTCTAGCTTTGCTATTTCTCCTGCCACCTCTTTACCTTGCGTTTTCTCCCACCTCCCAGCCTCTAGTCTTGCTGTTTCTCTCCCCTCTATCCCTTTGCCTTGCTGTTCCCCCCTCCCTCCCATCCTCTAGCTTTGCTATTTCTCCTGCCACCTCTTTACCTTGCGTTTTCTCCCACCTCCCAGCCTCTAGTCTTGCTGTTTCTCTCCCCTCTATCCCTTTGCCTTGCTGTTTCCCCTTCCTCCCAGCCTTTTGCTTTGCTATTTCTTTCCCCACCTCTTTACCTTACTGTTTCTCCCACCTTTCAGCCTCTAGCTTTGCTACTTCCCCCTCCCTCCCAGCCTGGAGCCACACAATTCCACCTCCCCCCCGTCACTCACTTTTGACTAGCCAGGCCCCATGGCAGCCATTATGTGACTAGCTACATCCTCTGTGGGAGTCATTTTGTGGTGGTGCAGTTCCTCAAATTCCCACATGTGCCCATAGGTCCGAAAAGGTTAGGGATCCCTGCACTAGTGCATGGATAACTGAGGCAATCTTGGGCTTTACACACATGACTTTAGAAGGGCCAGTTTGCACACCCAGGAAGGAGTGAGGAATAGGGCGCTGTTGCTTCTTCCAGCATCAAATACTCATCCACTTGCCTGCTGGATCAGGTACATAAGCAGAAAGGGTGGCCGGGAGCACTTACCACCTACTCTTGCCATCTGTGAGGTGTACGGGGGAGAGATGGACAGGGGGGAGAAGGCAATGATACTGGTGCCATCACTGTCTGTATTGGCAGCACCCACTGGAGGTTTTGCTGGAAGGTATCTTGCTGTAATCCCCACAAACCTGAAGCAGGCCCTGATTTGGTGGCATTCCTTTAAGCCATTTTGCTTAGATTTTGTTAGATTCTGCCTTGAGCATGCTGATGGAAGAAAGGCAGCTTATAAATCAAATATACAAATAGATCCAAGAAAAGAAAACTAAAAAATTTGGTGCCTGAAGTTTTATGTCTCTACACTCTACCTAAAATAGAATCATGTGATGCCCGTGCTTCTTCAGCTGCACTGGTTTCCAGCCCATTTCTGAACCCAGTTCAAAGCGTTGATGTTGACCTTTAAAACCCTAAACAGCTTGGGACTAGGGACGGGTGAGCTCACTGTGGTGGTCTGTGTCATGCATCGCTCACTGGATCCCAACCTGCCGCTTACCCCGCTCTGGAGTGCCTGGCAAGTGCCTGGCGAATGGTGTGTGGCCACCCGATCCATCACTGAGCTGCCATTTTGTGTAAAAATGGAGGCATGGCCTTTTTCATAAAGGCCAATTTTATGGAAATGGTGGCCATACAGTGGCCTCTAATGCAAGATTACAGGCATAAATGGCCATTTTCGCCTGTAATCTTGCATTAATGGTCACTTTATGACTGTCATTTGCGTAAAATTGGCCTTTACCAAAAAAGGCCCAGCCTCCATTTTGCAGCTCGCTGAGGGACTGGCGATCCCCACACTTGCCCAACTTGGATCCACGGACTGGCATCCAGGGGGCCAAGCCGGTGATTTCTCTCTGGGCCTCAAACCCCAGCTGGACACACCCATGTCATCCCAACTTGGGACCAGCGTACCTAAAGGCATGTATCCTCCTGCATGTACCTGCTTAGACTCTTAAGTCATCTTCAGAGGCCCTCCTTTGGTTGCCCCTGCCAAAGGAAGCTAGGCGGGTGGCTATAAGAGAGAGGGCCTTCCTGGTTGTGGCACCCCACTTACGGAATAAACTCCCAAAAGAGGTTCACCTGGCACTGACGTTGTTATCTTTTCAGTGACAGGCAAAGATCTTTCTTTACCCCAGGCATTTTAGAGAACTAGTTCTAGGTTATTATGCCTGTTTTATTCATTCCTGTGCAGTTTGTTGTTTTGCATTATATTGTATTTTATTCTTTTAAATATTTGTATTGTATTTTGTGTTTTTAACTGTTCTATGGCATTTTAGTTTTTTTTTTAACTATTTCTAAATCTGCCTTGAGAGCATTAGTTATAAATAAAATATTATGATACATAAATAGACCGAAGAAAACTCAAAGATTTGGTGCATGCAATTTTATGCCTACCTAAAATATTATGATAAATGCTAGGGTAGCAAAAGAAGAATCAATGGAAATGTCCCCCCGGCTCCTGTTTTTAGCTCCCTCTCCCCCATGGGAGGAGGGGTGTAATTTCAGGATAAAAACAGGTGTGAGGAAAGAGCTTAAACCACCCTCCTGGAGCACCATAGTCTTGATCCAAATTGAGCCCACACGCACTTACTCTGAAGTAAAGGAACCAATCACGCATAGCTTTGCTAAGTGTGATTAGAAGAACATTGACTTTGGCTGTCAGACTAAAAGGGATGGACTATCATAGAATCAGGAGCAGAATAGCAAAAATAGGATCAGGGAAGGGGCAGATAGTGGGGGGAACACTTGAACACCCTTTCTGAAAGTACAACTGCACTGAGAGTCAGTGGTGGGGACAACAGGTAGGGTCCTACTCCCCGCTCCATATGTTTATTGGATGCACTTCCTTAATACACTGAGAAAGGCTACACAATAGCAATTTGTGGGGGTGAATCCCGCCGAAACAATAATTTAAGCCAGGAGCTGCTGAATGTGGGCTCATTTACATTTCAGTACCAGTCAGAAGAATGTAGTTATGAAGATACATACCAGTTACTGCTACATTTCTGACAACTATTGCAGTGTAAAATAATATTATAACTGTATTTGCCATTGACATAAAAAACCCAAACACATCATATATTTTATTCTTGTTTCTCTTCTGTATTAAGCTACTATGTTACAATGAAGGTGGCTTTTCTGCAACCTCTTCTTTTAACAGCAAGGACTAGAAACTTACCCCAAGAAAGCTGCAACGTTATTATTATTTGTTAAAAGTCCATGCACAAAATACACAGTGCAGCCTGTTTTACAATCTCTTAACACTACAGTAAGCATGGAAAGCCTGCCAGCTAGCCCTAACAAATGAAATCCTTTAAACTGGAGACAGAGATTGAACTTGGACCTTTTGCATGCAAAGGATGTGCTTGGACTACTACAGTGTGTTTGGCACCAAATTGCACTGGCACTTACTTGTGAGCTGCGATGAACAGAAATGCCATATCCACTCATTAGCCTAAGCTCCTGCTTGTATTACAGCTTTGCTTCCTCACCACTCAGTTGTGGCATCAACGCTGAATCAGTTTAGAAGGGTGCTCTGGTGAAGTGATGTTGCTTATTCATGCCCATAAATGATCTTTTAGTTTTCATCTCTGGTGGCCAAGCTCTTCTTTCCTTCATGGCCAGAGGTGCTGCTAGGTTTCAGGGGCCATGGGCAAGATGCTCTCTGGGCACCACCACCACACACTCCCTCCCCATTTTCCTGCCCCCTGCCCTTTCTTTCTGTGATCTTCCCCTCCCCTGCCACTTTCTCTCCTCCACTCCATCCTGGTGCCATTCTCCCCTTAGTTCACTGCTCCTTCTTCCCCTTCCACCCCATCTCTTTGCCCCCCCTCCACCTCTGTGCTCAGTCTTTCCACACACAGTCCTTACCAGGCAGCACACCCTTTTCTTCTCCTACCCCTTTCTTTTAACTTTTAGAAGAGTTCTCTTGCGCTGTGGAGCGAAACTGCAGTCACATCTGGTATGATTCTTTCCATGGCCATGTAGAGGAGAAACAAGAAATAAAGATATGGAGAAACAAAGATGCCAGGCATGATTGCAGCCTCATCTGAAGCAAGACCAAACTCTTCTAAAGGTTAAAGGGTAGTGGGGGTGGGGAAGGTGCTGCTTCCTGGAAGGGGATAGAAACATAGAATGGTAGGGTTGGAAGGGACCTATAAGACATTCGAGTCCAACTCCCTGGTCAATGCATGAATCTAAGTCAAAGCATCCCTGACAAGTGGCTGTACAGCCTCTATAGTGGGAGAGCCCCCCCCAGGTAATTGGTTCCATTGTCATATTGCTCTAACAGTCAGGACGTTTTTCCTGAGGTTCAGCCGGAATCTGGCTTCCTGTCACTTGAGCCCATTATTCCATGTCCTGCACTCTGGGATGGTCGAGAAGAGATCCTGGCCTTCCTCTCTGTGACAAACTTTCAAGTACTTGAAGAGCGCTATCCTATCTCCCCTCAGTCTTCTCTTCTCAAGGCTAAACATGCCCAGTTCTTTCAGTCTCTCCTCATAGGCCTTTGTTTCCAGTCCCCTGATCATCTTCATTGCCCTCCTCTGAACCCTCTCCAGTTTGTCTGCATCCTTCTTAAAGCATGGTCCCCAGAAGTGGACACAGTACTCCAGATGAGGGGTGTATGGAACTCACCTCTGAGTCCACCAGGGGGTCTGCGGGGGGGGGGAAGTGATCCGTTCCTCCGCCTGGAATCCTCCCTGGCTGGCTCCGCTCTGTGGTAAGTCCACAGAGCCACCAGCCAGGTCCATCCATTTTTCAGACGTAAATGGCATCTGGTGTAACAGAAGCCATTTGTGTCCCTGCCTTTTGCCATGATAGGCTACTTAAAGATTTATGTAGCCTATCACAGCAAAGAGCAGGGATGCAAATGGCGTCTGCTATGCCGGACGCCATTTGCGTCCGAAGACAGGCAGCAGCAGACAGGACAGGTGACAGCAGCCGGCAGCGGCCGGCCAGCAGCAGGTAGGATCTGGCCCGTGCGGATTCCCCCAGGTGGCGCAGGTGAGTCTTTCATTCTGCCGCGGACTCGGTGTGGGGGGGTCAGATTCTTAGAATCCAGCCTCATTGGAGTCCGTGGCGGAATTCTCCGCCATCCCTAGTCCAGATGAGGCCTAACCAGTGCTGAGTAGAGGGCAACTAGTACTTCATATGATTTGAAAGCTATACTTCTATTAATGCAGCCCCAAAGAGCATTTGGCCTTTTTTGCAGCCACATCACATTGTTGGCTCAGATTGAGCTTGTGATCGACAACAATTCCAAGATCCTTCTCGTTGGTAGTATTGTTGAGCCATGTATCCCCCATCTTGTAACTGTGCATTTGGTTTCTTTTTCCTAGGTGCAGAACTTGGCATTTATCCCGATTAAATGTCATTCTGTTGTTTGCTGCCCAGCACTTCAGCCTATCAAGATCACTTTGAATTCTGTTTCCAGGGTATTAGCTATCCTGCCCAATTTTGTGTCATCTGCAAATTTTATCAGCACTCCCTGCACCTCCTCCTCCAAGTCATTAATAAAAATGTTGAAGAGCACTGGGCCCAGGACTGAGCCCTGCGGTACCCCACTCGTTACCTCTCCCCAGTTTGAGAAGGTCCCATTGATTGGCTCTCTTTGAGTCCGATTCTGTAGCCAACTGTGGATCCACCTGATCGTTGTTTCATCTAGCCCAATTTGAGCTAGTTTGCTCATCAGGATATCATGGGGCACTTTGTCGAAAGCTTTGCTGAAGTCGAGGTATATGATGTCCACAGCATTCCCACAGTCCACAAGGGAGGTTACCTGATCAAAACATGAGATCAGATTCGTCTGGCAGGATTTGTTCTTGACAACTCCATGTTGGCTTCACGTAATCACTGCATTGTTTTCAAGGTGCTTACACATTGATTGCTTTATAGGGATGTCAGAGAATTCTGCCACGGATGTCAGTGAGAATGCACTGGCATTCGGCCCCCCGAAATCCGTGGCAGAAAGAAGCCCCCGCCCTGCGAAATGGGCCCAGAACGGAGCACCTACCTGCTGCCGTCCACGCTGCATTGCGAATGGCGGCCGCGTCTGCGGCCACCATTCGCTTCTTCCATATAGCTGTGATAGGCTACGTAAATACTTATGTAGCCTATCACGGCTAATGCAGGGACACCATTTGTGTCCCTGCAGAAGCCATGATAGGGTACGTAAGTACTTACATAGCCTATCACGGCAAAACTAAGGGAACGCAAATGGCGGCGGCTACAGCGGCCATCATTTGCGTTCCCTTTTTTTTGCCGTGTGATAGGCTACGTAAATATTTACGTAGCCTATTATGACAACAGACAGGGGTGGAAATGGTGTAGTGGTCACCATTTGCGTTCCTTTTTTTTTTTTTGCTGTAATAAGCTACGTAAATATTTACGTAGCCTATCACGGGAAAAAAAAAAAAGGAACGCAAATGGCGGCCGCCATAGTTTGCGTCCCTGTGCAGGCTGCCCAGCGACCAGATGTCCAGCTGCGGGTGGCCCCGGCCGGCGGCTCAGCGGAATCTCCATGGAGCAGAACCATCCGGAGAGAATTTCGGGGGAGGGACAGAGCGCCTCCCCCCACCGCAAATGTCACCCTTCGTAAAGGTAAGTGACTTTCGTACATCCCTATCGCTTTATCATCTCCTCCAGAATTTTCCCAGGGATTGATGTCAGGCTGACTGGCCTGTAGTTCCCAGGTTCCTCCTTTTGGCCCTTTTTGAAGACAGGGACAACATTAGCCCTCCTCCAGTCATCTGGCACTTCCCCCGTCCTCCATGATTTCTCAAAGATAATAGACAGCGGTTCTGAGAGTTCTTCTGCCAGATCCTTTATTACATCAGGAGCACCAGTGGGTGAGGGAAAGACTGCATTTGGGGGTACTAAGGGCTGTGGGACCCTGGAACTCCACCCACCAGTTTGCCACTAGTGGTGCTGGTGTTCATGGCATCCAACAGCATGGGAAGAGGGAAAACGGAAAGCATCTATCATGAATGCCAGCATTAATAATATTAGCACTCCATGTGGGACTCCACCAGAAGAATCTTGGGAAACTCCTGCTGATTCAAAATGCAGCAGCCAGAGTAGTTTCTGGTGTTCGCTTCTCAGAACATATCACACCAGTTTTGCTTTGGTTTGTTTCATTTGTACTGGCTTCCAATTAATTTCTTCGCACAATTCAAAGTGCTCATTATTACCTATAATATCCTAACCCAGTTCGGAACCAGGTTATCTGAAGGTACGCCTCTTCCTGTATGAACTTACTTGTGCACTGCATTTGGTATCTAAGGCCCTGCTATGTGTTCTGTCATCTTCAGAGTTTCATGTGGGAAGATGAGAGCAGGCCTTCTGGGTAGTGGCACTAGGGATGTCAGAGAATCCCGCCACAGACTCAAATGAGGCCGGATTCCAGAGAATCTGACCTCTGGATTCCGCGGCGGAACAGCATCACTTACCTCCAGCTCTGGAGGATGTCCTGCAGAGCGGCTCTCTGGAAGGTGAAATGTTAATGGCAGCTACCATTAGCCTATCACTGCGACAAATACAGACAAATGCCTGCCAATTGCATCGCCTGCCTCTTCATTTCTCAATCGGAGGGAGAAGAGGGTAAAATGCCTCCCTGCAATGAAGGGAGACACATCTGATCCCCCACCCCACCAAGCTCAGAAGCAACGTCCTCTGTTGTTTCAGAGCTAGGGCTGGACGAAAGTTGCTTACCTGTCGTCGAAGGACGTTCGCGGTGGGGTGGAGGCACTTCGCTGCTCCCCCTGCGAAGTTCAGTCCGGGGGGGGAGGCTTCCCGCCTCGGCCCAGCCGAAATTCAGGCCGGGGGGGAGGCTTCCCGCCTCGCCCCGGCCGCAATTCAGGCCGGGGAGGAGGCTTTCCGCCTCGCCCGGTCGCGAACGCGAAAGTTTAAAAAAAAAAAAAAAAGCCCCCTGATAGGCTACGTGACGATTCACGTAGCCTATCACGGCTAGATCTGCAAAGTCAGCCATGATAGGCTACGTCAATCGTCACATAGCCTATCACGGGTGACTTTAAAAAAAAAAAGCGCGTACGCAAATGGCGGCCCCCATAGGGAGCCGCCATTCCCGTTCCTTATTTAGTCGCTGTAGTCTACGTAAATGTTTACGTAGACTACGGCGAAAATAAGGGCAACGCAAATAGCGTTGCCCTTATTTTCGCCGTATTCTACGTAAACATTTACGTAGACTACAGCGACCAAATAAGGAACGGGAATGGCGGCTCCCTATGGGGGCCGCCATTATCCATACGCGCTTTTTTTTTTTTTTTTTAAGTCACCCGTGATAGGCTACGTGACGATTGACGTAGCCTATCACGGCTGACTTTGCAGATCTAGCCGTGATAGGCTACGTGAATCGTCACGTAGCCTATCGGGGTTTTTTTTTTTTCTTTGATTGCAATGGCGGCGGCGGCAGCCGATCGAAAGACCGGCTGCCGCTCCCGCCCCGCTCGAGCACCCGCCGAACCGCCGGCCGGACCCGCCACCGGGAGGGACATTCGGTGAAGGTAAGTCCCGTCCCGGGGGGGGGTGCGGGTTGTGGGGGGGGGGTTCGGAGGATTTCTCCCTGAAACTTGTTCGGGGGGCCGAACATATTGGCGCTCGGCACCCCGAAGTTTCGGGGAGAAATTCTCCGCCATCCCTATTCAGAGCACCCTATTAAGTTCAATGGGGCTTATTCGAGGGTTGCAGACTGGCAGGGTGACCTTATGTCTACTCAGAAGTAAGTCCCATTGAGTTCAATGTAGCTTACTCCCAAGTAAGTAAGTGCCCAGGATTGGGGCCACTAGAAAATAGTACAGCAGAAGTTAAGCTACCAGGAGAAGGGGAGGGTAAGGAGAGGTGGGTAACTGAGCATGTGTAAAGGCAGTCAGTTGTGATCCTGCATTTAAAATGGAAGCAGAAAACCCCATTTTAAATGCAGGATTTTAGGCTGGTGGAAGATCCATATTTTTTCACTTCAGTCAGTGTGTGATTGGATACTGGTTTTGTGGGTCTCCCTTTTAAAACATGAAATTATGATGATCCCTGTTTTGATTTTATGTACCCTTGTTTTACCCAGTGCCTCCCAACAAATTGGCTCCCTGGGTGAATGGGGGAGTCTTCTTTTTCAGCCAAGAGGAGAAAGCCTTCAAAGTTTGGATTTCACTGGCTATTTGGGGCACAACCCTATGCATGTTTAGACAGAAAAAAAGTCCTACACCTCCCAGCATTGCCCAGCCATCATGGGACAAATTTTCTGTCTAAACTTGCATAGGATTGTGCCGTTCATGCAATTCATCTGGCAGAGCTTGGCATCTTTTAAGATTTTTTTTTAAAGCAGTTGCTTTAGGCACTACTGTTTGGGTGGGAAAGCAGTGTCTGTCACCTCCAAATCAGAAGGCAATTTGCTTTCAATGGGATTTCCCTCCCTCCTTGAAAAAGAGGCAGACAAAGGCAAACCTCCAGAGTTTGCAAATGGCAAACTGGAAAATGTGGAACAGATTCAGTACACTTTCTCAAATCACTGCAGATGACGGAACAAAAGATCCCTAACAAGCTACAAAAAAGAAATGGAATGGATGTCATAACATTCGTACATCGTTAAGTGGCACCCAGATTGTGGAAAAAGGTTCTGTTGGCCCCTTCTCTCAATTTTGGAAGGGTGGCAAAGGCCCTTCTTAATTGTGTTGCTGTTTTAATTATGTAATTGATATATTATATTTGTTTTTAACTCATTGTTTTTATGGTAATTTTGTGTTGTTAATCTCAAAGTAGCCTTGGGGGCCCTTTTGAGGGCCAAAGTTGGGGTAGAGATTTTCTAAAATAATAAATACATGAATAGTACCTGTAGTTAATTAGTATCTTGTTGAATATTCAGGCATGCTGAATTCTAGAGATGTACGAAAGTCTTACCTGGCTCTGCGCTGGGCAATCCGTGGTGGTGGGGGGAAGCGTTCCATCCCTCCCCCCGGAATCCTCCCTGGCTGGCTCCACTCCACAGTGGCTCTGCGGAGCCGCCGGCCGGGGCCATCCACAGCTGGAGTTCTGGCTGCGGCCGGGCTGCTGCGGCCGCAAATGGCAGCCGTCGTAGCGGCTGCCATTTGCATCCTTGCAGTCAGCTGTGATAGGCTATGTAAATACTCATGTAGCCTATCACGGCAAAGAGCAGGGACACAAATGGTGGCCACTATGCCATTTGTGCCCCTGCTCTTTGCCGTGATAGGCTACGTAAGTATTTACGTAGCCTATCACGGTAAAGGCAGCCATGCAAATGGTAGCCGCTACGCCATTTGCGTGGCTGCCTTTACCGTGATAGGCTATATAAATACTTACGTAGCCTATCACAGCAAAGAGCAGGGGTGAAAATGGCATAGTGGCCGCCATTTGCGTCTTTGCTCTTTGCTGTGATAGGCTTTGTAAATACTTACTTAGCCTATCATGGCTGACTACAAGGACGTAAATGGCAGCCACTATGACGGCCGCCATTTGCGGCCACAGCAGCCTGGCAGCAGCCGGCCGGGAGACCAGCCAGAGCCTCTGCCACTGCTGCATCCGCTGCCGGAGCCGCTGCCAGGTAAGCTCCATCCCGGGGGGATTCCGCAGGGTGGCAGGGGGGAGGCCGTTCCGCCACGGATTCCGGGGGGCCAGATTCTAAAGAATCCAGCCTCACTGGAGTCCGTGGCAGAATTCTCTGCCATCCCTACTGAATTCGTGCTCTTCAAAAGGCATTTTTATTTTAACGATGCTCTATTATCTATACTGTACGCTATATGTCTTTACCATACTCCCCCACCAATGCAAAGACTTTACTGCTCATAAAAATAAAATTGCCTAGTTTTTTTTTAATCTTGTCTTGCTCCCAGACCTGCAAACATTCTGTCTCCCACTCTCCAAGTCTTCCTTCCTAGGTATTCTCTCAACACACACAACCCATTTTTATAATTGCATTTCTTCCCCCTTCAGTTTTTCCTTGATATTTTAATGAAAAGTTAGTGGTGGCTTTATCTTTTGATAAAGTACTTTGAGACTTTCAATTTCATCCTGAGAAGCCCTGGCTTTCTTGACAGTTGCATTCCACTGCTGCTGACAGACACTATTCTGTTGAATGTTAACACAGGAATCATCATATAATTGAAAAAGCACAATATGTTTGTTTTATTAGCTAAAATCAACTTACTGATATAGTTAGACTTTTGGAAACTTAATGCTAATTTTTAAACAGGTGCAAGGCATTCATAGAGGGAATTACTGCCATAGGAACCTGCGGACCATCCAGGCCAGTATTGTTGGCACTGACTGGCAGTGGCTCTCCAAGGTTTCAGGCAGGAATCCATTGCACCTGAGGGCAGCACTGTAGCTTAGGTGCTGCCAGACAGGCTGTCTAGCGTACATACAGCTCTGTTCTCCTTAGAATCATAGGGTTGGAAGGGGCCAATTTATTCACTCATTTCATTTCATTTCTATACCGTCCAATAGCCGAAACTCTGGGCAGTTCACAGAAATTAAAACCAACAAGCACACAGTAAAACAATATAAAATATAAAACATTAAAACCACAATATAATAAATCAACCAGAATAAAATCAGCGTAAAACCTAGCAGCAATGCAAAGATTGACAAAAATACAGATTTAAAACAGCAAAGCTAAAACTCTAGAAAGCTAAAATGCTAAAATGCCTGGGAAAATAAAAAGGTCCTCACCTGACACCGGAAGGAATACAATGTAGGTGCCAGGCGAACCTCACTAGGGAGCTCATTCCACAGCTGGGGTGCCACAGCAGAAAAGGCCCTCCTCCTAGTAGCCACTCACCTCAATTCCTTTGGCAGGTGCTCATGGAGGAGGGCCTCTGAGGATGATCTTAAGGTCTGGGGAGGCACATATGGGAGGAGGCGATCCTTCAGATAACCTGGCCCCAAGCCATTTAGGGCTTTCAATCTTAATACCAGCACTTTGAATCGGGCCTGGATTAGGGATGTTAGAAAATTCTACCACGGATACCAGGGGGGCCGAATTCCAGTGAATTTGGCCCCCCGGAATCCATGGCAGAACTGAGCCCCCCGCCCCTCCACCCCGCAAAAGCCCTGCGAAACAGAGCCTACCTGGCTGTGGCTCCAGCTCTGGGTTCAGCTCCTGCTGCTGTGGCCGCAAATGGTGGCCATCGTAGTGGCTGCCATTTGCGTCCCTACACTGGCCCCATGATAGGCTACGTATATATTTACATAGCCTATCACGGCTAAAGCAGGGACACAAATGGCATTCCCGTACACCATTTGTGTTCCCATTTTAGCTGTGATAGGCTACGTAAATATTTACGTAGCCTATCACGGGCTACCATAGGGACACAAATGGCGTCCCCTACTCAGGATGCCATTTGCATCCACAGCAGCCCGGCAGCAGCTGCTGGCCCCACTGTGGGTTGGCCTGGCCGGCGGCTCCACAGCCTGGCCGTGGAACGGAGCTGGCCAGGCAGGATTCTGGGAGGGAGGAACGGATCGCCTCCCCCTCGTTGAGGTTTCCGGGGGGAGGAATGGATCACCTTCCCCCACCTATGGAACCCGGCGGAGCCAGGTAAGCGGGGTTTCATACACCCCTAGCCTGGATATGGACTGGCAGCCAGTGCTGCTGGAAAAGTACTGGCGTAATAGGAGCTCATTGGCCAGTCCCTGTTAACAATCTTGCTGCCCTATTTTGGACCAGCTGAAGTTTCCGGACCATTTTCAAAGGCAGCCCCACATAAACATATTGCAGGTAGGGATGGCGGAGAGTTCCTCCATGGATATCGGTGAGGCCGAATGCCAGTGCATTTGGCCCCCCGAAATCCATCGTGGAACGAAGCCCTCCCACCCCCACCCCGCAAAATGGGCCCAGAACAGAGCCCCCAACCCACTACACGTGCGCAAAATGGAGCACTTACCTGCTGCCATCCGCGCTGACTCTTCATAGACATGATAGGCTACGTAAATACTTATGTAGCCTATCACGGCTAATGCAGGGACGCCTTTTGCGTCCCTGCGGAGGCCATGATAGGCTATGTATGTATTTACGTAGCCTATCATGGCAAGGTAAAAAAAAAAAAAAAAAGTATGCAAATGGCGGCTATGGCGGCCGCCATTTGCGTTGCTTTTTTTCGCTGTTTTAGCCTACGTAAATTTTTACGTAAGCTATTACGGCGAAAAAAGGGGGAACGCAAATAGCGTCCACTATGCTATTTGCATTCCCCTTTTTTTCCTGCCATAATAGCTTACGTAAATATTTACGTAGGCTAAAATGGCAAAAAAAAGGAACGCAAATGGCGACCGCCGTAGCTGCTGCCATTTGCGTACGCATTTTTTTTTTACTTTGCCGTGATAGGCTATGTAAATATTTATGTAGCCTATCATGGTTAAATACAGGGACGCAAACAGCGGCGGCTACGCCGGCCGCCATTTGCGTCCCTGTTGCCCAGTGGCCAGATGTCCGGCTGCTGCAGGAGCCGGCCGGCGGCTCCACGGAATGCCGGCGGAGTGGAGCCGGCCGGGCAGGACTCCGGGGGGAAGGACGGAGCACCTCCCCCCCATCAAGGATTCCAGTGGGAGGGACGGAGCGCCTCCCCCCCACCGCGTAGCAGATCCGGGAAATGGTAAGTTACTTTTGTACATCCCTAATTGCAGGAATTCAGATGAGAAGTTATCAGAGCATGGATAACTGTAGCCAGGCTATCTCTGTCCAGATAAGGGCGTAGTTGGTATACCAGCCTAAGCTGATAAAAAGTGCTCTGTGCCACTGAGTTCACCTGTGCCTCAAGTGACAGTTCTGGGTCCAAGAGCACCCCCAAACTATGAACGTGATCCTTTAGGGGGAGTGCAACCCCCTCCAGGACAGGTTGCATATTACCTAGCCGGGCAGACAAACCACCCACTAACAGTACCTCCGTCTTGTCTGGATTGAGTTTCAGTTTATTGGCCCTCATCCAGTCCATTACCATGCCCAGGGTGCTGATTCAGAACAGCCATTGCCTCACCTGGGTTTGATGAAAAAGAGAGGTAGAGCTGGGTGTCATCTGCATATTGATGGCACCTCAGCCCACACCTACAAGTAGGGATGTACGAAAGTCACTTACCTTTTTGCAGAATTGATTCGCGGTGGGGGGGAGGTGCTCTGTCCCTCCTCCTGGAATCCTCGATGGGGGGGGGAGGCGATCCGGTCCTCTCCCCTGGAATCCTGCCCAGCCAGCTCTGCTCCACGGCGGCTCCGTGGAGCAGCCAGCCAGGGCCGTCCGCAGCCGGACTTCCAGCCACGGACGGGCTGCTGTGGACGCAAATGTCGGCTGCTGTAGTGGCTGCTATTTGCGTCCAGCCAGGCTGCCTGATAGGCTACGTAAGTATTTACGTAGCCTATCACGGCCGGGCAAAAAAACCCAAAAACGGCGTATGCAAATGGTGGCGGCTACGGCGGCCGCCATCTGCGTTCCCTATTTTTCACCGTTTTAGCCTACGTAAATGTTTACATAGGCTATTACGGTGAAAAAAAGGGGAACGCAAATAGCATAGTGGGCGCTATTTGCATTCCTTTCCCCCCTGCCATAATAGCTTACATAAATATTTACGTAGGCTAAAACAGCAAAAAATAGGGAACGCAAATGGCGGGCACCATAGCCGCCGCCATTTGCGTATGCCATTTTTTTTTTTTGCCCAGCTGTGATAGGCTATGTAAATACTTACGTAGCCTATCATGGCAAAGACCAGGATGGAAATGGTGGCTGCAGCAGCCGGTCCAAAGACCAGCTGCTGGAGCCGCTGCCGGAGCCGCCGCTGGAGCAACTGCCATCCGGAACATCTGCCCCAGGTAAGCCTCATCCCGGGGGGAATCCACGGGCGGGTGGGGGGTGGCAGGCCGTTCCGCCACGGATTTCAGGGGGCCGAATGCCAGTGCCTCACTGAAATCCATGGTGGAATTCTCCACCATCCCTACCTACAAGACCATTGAGTCCAACCTCCTGCTCAATGCAGGAAGCCTGATTCCCAGGTGGTCTCCCATCCAAGTACTAACCAGGGCTGACCCTGCTTAGCTTCTGAGATCGGACAAGATCAGGCGCATCGAGGCCTTTGCTCCAACACTTTCCTGGCATTCCTCACCCCACACTCCAGCTTCTGCTGTTCCACTCTGCCTAATGGGAGGACCAGCCCTGCAACCTGGGCATGTTGAGTAAAGTTACCGGACAATGATTATGTCTGCCAATATACAGTCAGGGCCAGAAATATTGGAACAAGGATAACTGTTTTGGCAGTTGGCCTCTGTACACACTGAAGTTGAAAGTAAACACACCCAGATGGGAGCGAAGTCAGGACTTTCAGCTGTCATTCAAGGGGTTTGACAAAAGTGGGGCACTAACCATTCAGGAAGGACAGCCAGTGGCATACACACACACCCATCGTTGGTGGCCCATAAGTAATGGAACGAATGGCTGACAAGCAGCTGCATGGCCAGGGGTGGCCTGTTTCCTGGGTACCCCATGACCAATCAAGCAGATAAAAGGCCTGGAGGTGGCTCTAAGTGTTACATTTGCATTTGGTAGCTGTTCACTGGAAATCCCAACGTGAGGTCCAAAGAGGTGTCCATGTGAGTGAAGGAGGCCATTGTTAGGCTGAGGAAACAAAATAAACCCATCAGAGAGACAGCAAAAACAGTGGGAGTGGCCAATACAACAGTTTGGAACATCCTGAAAAAGAAAGAATTAACTGGCAAGCTGAGCAACAGCAAAAGGCCTGGAAGACCACAGAAGACAACTAAAGTGGATGACTGCAGAATTCTGCTCATGGTGAAGAGGAACCCTTTCACAACATCTAGCCAGGTCAAGAACACTCTTGCGGAGGTAGGCATGTCATTGTCAACATCTACAGTCAAGAGACAGCTTTATGAATGTAAATACAGAGGCTTCACAACAAGGTGCAATCCATTGGTAATGCTCAAGAACAGGCAAGCCAGATTAGCCTTTGCCAGCAAACACCTAAAGCTGCCCAGTTCTGGAATAAGATTCTTTGGACTGATGAAACCAAGATTAACTTGTGCCAGAATGATGGGAAGAGAAAAGTATGGAGAAGGAAAAGAACAGCTCATGATCCAAAGCATACCACATCATCTGTCAAACATGGTGGAGGCAGTTTGGCATGGGCATGTATGGCTGCCAATGGAGCCGGGTCACTGGTGTTTATTGATGACCTGACTACTGATAAAAGCAGCAGGATGAATTCTGAAGTGTATAGGGCTAACTGTCTGCTCAGATTCAGCCGAATGCTGCCAAACTGATAGGACGCCGCTTCATATTGCAGATGGATAATGACCCAAAACATACAGCAAAAGCTACCCAAGAGTTTCTCAAGGCAAAGAAGTGGGATGTTCTTCAATGGCCAAGTCAGTCACCTGATCTCAACCCAATAGAGCATGCTTTTGACTTACTGAAGACAGGACTGAAGGCAGAAAGACCCACAAACAAGCAGCAACTAAAGGCCTGGCAAAGCATCTCGAGGGAGGAAACTCAGAATTTGGTCATGTCCATGGGTTCCAGACTTCAGGCAGTCATTGACTGCAAAGGATTTTCACCCAGGTATTGAATGCGATCCTTAAGTTTGAAAGGATGTTGGTTTGTTCCATTACTTATGAGCCACCAATGATGGGTTTGTGTGTATGCCACTGGCTGTACTTTCTGAATGGTTAGTGCCTTTTGTCAAACCCCTTGCATTACAGCTGAAAGTCCTGATGTGACTTCACTCCCATCATTTCCAAGATAGGAGTGAATGCAAATTTCTTATGAATATCTAGCATGACTAGATGAGACATTCTGGAATGCTTAAAAGATTTCTTTCTAATTTCTTTGTTTTCCTATGATGTAGACAGAGAAGCTGGGGCACGTTGCTGTTTTTTCCTTCTTTTCCTTATCTGCAAGGTAGAATGTCTGGCAATTCTGAGATGCATTCTTGCTTCTTTTCATCTTACCTAAATCATTAGGTTTTTTTTTCAGATTACAAAGTTATATGACAGGAAAGCGAATGGAATCCATATGGCACAGCAGGGCCCTCGGTAAATGGAAACTGCCCTTAAAATGGCTCTTGATTGAACCTTGATGCAATGAATGGAAGACTAAACGAGAAAAGCTACATATGCATTTTGGTGAGATCCTGATTCATCACATTTTATTTTAACCTGTAATAATGGTCTTTTGGCTGTCTGTTTCAGTACAATGGGTAGATATAATTGGCTATATGTATTAATGTTTTGCCAGTTTTACATAGAGGCATCTGGTTCCATTGTTCAATGCCAACACCACCCTTGTAACCAAAGGCAATAATTGCTTGCTGTGATGTGTAGCCATGAATAATTGAATGAACCTGCCTTATATTGGCTCCTGAGCTCAAAGGAATATGGATTTTCATTTATTACTTAGATTCAATCTTATTTTATTTAATTTCCATTTTTATTGTATTTTGTTCTCATGAAGTTTGGAATGCTCTTCCCCACATCACACTGTTATGTGTGCAACTTTTATACAACAGAGTCAAAGCAGAAAGAGTATGGGAAGCTTTCTGAGTTCCCTTTCCGGGATCTGTGGCTTCATTGTTGTTCATATGACTTCACTTCTTTATCCTTGGTACCTGAGACCTGGGATTCTATTAGGGTGGCCCCAATGAGGAACTTCATCAGCAAAAAGAGTTCAAAGAGGACATGGATTAGCATGACAGTTGCATGTGTGAATGTATAATTACTATCATTTAATTAGAAATACACTACATCTCGCGTAGCGAGGAAGACTAACAGAAGACCTGTGTGCCAGCTCAGTCTGCTGTCCAGGTGCTCACTGTTGATACGCAGCTTCAAGACCCGTCCCCTTCCTTCTTATGGATCTTCATCTTTACATTGGTCGGGGACTGGACAGCCCTCTTCAGAGTAGGACATATGGCCACCTTGGACTCTATTATCTCTCACCCTTCCACCCACACATATTGGGGAAAGGGTTCTAGCCTCTGCTCAAGTGCTAGATCAGAATGTGCTGAAGCTGCTGTGCTGTGGCAGCTCCCTGGTCACAGTGTCACACGCCAAGTTGCTAGCGGTGGGGCTGTTTCTTCATCCCAAGGCATGCAGGAGAGCTGATGCAGCTCTGAGCAAGTTCTCCAAAGCTGGTAAGTAGTTGGGCTAGTCTTCCCCAGCCTGGCGCCCTCTAGATGTTTTGGATTACAACTACAGATTCCTGATCATTGGCCATGTTGGCTAAGGCTGATGGGAGCTGAAGTCCAAAACATCTGGAGGGCACCAGGTTGGGGGAGGCTGAGTTTCCTGGTAAGAAGGTAGAAGGGATTCATGCGGTGGTAACTACAGTGCCACAAACCATTGTTTCAACTACTGCAGCGACTGTTACAATTCAATGGAATTGGACTGCTAAGGGGAGAAGAGGAAGCATGACTGAAGCATGTTTTCTGATTTTGCACTTTCAGTGGATTCTCTGAAGGGTAAATTCATACATCGACACTGCAGATCCATTCAGGAGCATCTGGTGTCTCCCAAAATGGTGTTTGCCAGTGATACAAGTCTCACCCACCCTGACAAGTTATTCCCAGCACACCTTGCCTCAAGTCCACCTACTCCAAGCTCCTGGTCTCTGCTTCATCTAGTTTTACCCGTGGAAGCCCTTCCTATAAGCTGGTACAAGATGCACAACTTGGGTACCCTCTGGGGGAAATTTGGAAGGTGTGCAGGGGGCTGCAGAACAGAGGAGAGTACATGGAAGTCCTGTTCCACCAGCGGTATCCATTAGGGATGTGCGAAAACCTTACCTGGCATCCGCGGGGGTCCGTGGGGAGGAGGAGGTGATCTGTCCCTCCCCCCTGGAATCCTCACCTGCTGATTCCACTCTGTGGTGAGTCCACAGAGCCGCCGGCAGGCCGGCTCCAAAGTGCCAGCAATATGGCTGCCATTGCTGTATCGCTTGCTGGACAGATTGACTCCGGCCGCAAATGGCGTCCGGGATGCCATTTGTGGCTGTAAAGGCCTTAGTTTCAGGTACATGTAGCCCTAAATGGCTGCATTTACCTTAAACTAAGGCCTTTGTGGCCACAAATGGCATCCTGGATGCCGTTTGCAGCCATTCTTTTAATTAACGCGATAGGCTACGCAAATATCTGCGTAGCCTATCACATAAAAGCAGTGACGTTCTTTTGAATCCAGCCTCACTGGGGTCTGTGGAGGATTTCTCCCCCATCCCTAGTATCCATTCCGCAGGTGCAATAAGGAAGTTGGATCCTGGAATATGGGATCTGTTTCCACATGGTATGGTCCTACTCTGGACCTCTCTCTTTTGCAAGAGGAACCACAATACTGATTGTAAAAGTAGTCAGATCATCTGCCCATCCTACATGGTTTCTGTATAGAGACTTTACACATGGAAGCATCTCCCACAATGCAATAGTAATGTATGAATTGGTCTTTTGCTTCCAACACTATATTCTTAAAGTGATTAATTCTGGGAGATGGTAAGGTTTTTCAAATGTCTCTTTCAGTGGGATTTATTATTACACTTTTGTATCAGAGAAGATGAAACAGCTTTCATTAAAATATGTCCCTTAAAATAAAAAAGAAAGAAAAAAAAAGATTCAGACTGACACTTTATATAGCTTGCCTTGTTGTCCTTAGCATAAAAAAATCCAGTGTTTTATAGCACTATTTTTATTTTATAACCAGCAAATGACACTTAGGAAGATAAATTAGCCACACATAACAATGTTTCTCTTTTATGTATTAACTGTAGGAGCCAAAAAGATGTATTTATTCTTCTGCAGTGAAAGTGTGAAAAGGCCTAGCCTGCTATTTTTAAGGTGACATGCAAACATTTTAATATTCACACTTAAGTCAGAACTTGAGATTTTTAAACAGATGATGTAATGGTAATAATAACTATATCCTTGTATGCATTTGCTACCATGTTCTCTATTTAAGGATAGAAAAAGTGTGAAGAATAGTTAGCATGGGCATTTGCCAGAGATATGGAAGTACCAGTGGATATTGGGTACCCTGTCAACTTGCCCTCTGGCCATGTGGTGCTGCTTTTAAAGGCCAGGCAGGTCCATAATAAAGCACCTGTCATTCACAATTTATTCGTGAGGCCAACCTGGCATGTTGTGGGAAATGTGGATCTATCTCAACTTTGTCCACCAGGATATATATTTCAGCATTAACCTAGGTTACAGGGCTGGGGAAAGGGTGGTAACTGTCATCCATAAAGAATCCATCATCTCACCTGGAGACCAGTTCATTCATCAGCTGGGAGTATTGAGTAACACCAGAGATATATCAGGGATTCTGCTGATGTACCAGCACTCTGCTTTGCATCATTCTCCCTTAGGGATGGTATGAAATGTCTACCATCACATTAAAAAAACAACAAAACACTACCCAATTTGCTCCACCTGAGCCATTCAGTGAGCTGAGAGCCTGAGACAAGCATTGCATTCCAAAATCCACATTTCGGTGAGCTTTCTGATGCAGCTTGTTTTGGGAAAAATGCGCACCAAAATGTGCATATCAGGAGAAAGTATGCACAAAATGTTTATATTTGAGAAAAGTGAGCACAAAGCAGCATTTCAGCAATGTAAAGTACTTGGAAAAATGTGTATGCTTAAAAATGTGCACATTATCAAAAATGTGAACCAAAAAAGCATGAATTTCAGTATGGATTTTTAAAAATTGCACGTTCACATGGAAATAGGACAGAATGAGCTTGACCACAACCCCCCCTCCCCGTAATCTTGGTGAGACTGATTGACAGATCTGTCTATCCCTAATCTCCTTGCCCAGACTGGCCAAGGTGGTCTCGGGTGTGGTTTTGGAAAACTCCAGGACAAGTGTTTCAATATTTACATTGGGGCCAGTTTAAGGAGGGCCTGCTCAGGGCTTCATGGCTGCCATGACAACCATGCTCCAATTTTGGTGGGGCTACAGATCCATTCTGGGTTTTAGTCAGAACCAACCAGAACTCTAAAGAAGCTATCTGAAGTGCTGAGACCTATCCCCAAAATAGGTTTAGCACCTTGGATAACTTCTTTAGAGTTCTGGTGGGTTCTGCCTAAAACCCAGAATGGATTCACAGCCCCACCAAAATAGGAGCCACCAGCCTCCACTAGCAATAGCCATGGGATAAGGCTGTTGAATATAAGCTAGGATCTTCATGCCAAAGGTGGTCCATGATGGGAGAAGGGCAAGGGCAAGCGAAGAGTGCTTGACCCTGACACTCAATCCCAGCTTAATAAACCATGGTTCATCATGATGCCTCGAACTATAGTATGAACTATCGTCTGAACTAGCCCTAAACTTGGTAAGTATTTAGTTGCTAGGGGGGAAAGTGAAGGGTTTATATTAGCAGCATGTTCATGTTATAATGAATCTTTATGAACCCCCCCCCCCCCACCCACACACACAGGCACAACCATATGCTACATCACCTTGTAATCATATGCAGCTCTGGGACCAGTTACAAATACAATTGAAATGCTCCTAGGTGCTTACCTAGGGTAACACTATTCCTTGCAGGAGACTTCAGTGCATGATTAGGGGAGCAAACTAATCAGTCTTATGAAACTGAATTCAAACTAGATTGTGCTGAATGAGTTTTCAAAGATAAATGTAGGAAGGGCCTGTTATAGATGGTTGGAGCACAGTTTGAAGAATTTTACATAATTGTAGTAAGTACAGTAAGGTCTTTGGGACTTTTTAGTTTAGAAACATGATGGATAAGAGTGTGCATGATAGTGGTTTATAAAATAATGCATGGTGTGGAGAAAGAAGATAGAGGTTTTTCTCCGTCTCTCATAAGATTTATTTATTTATTTATTTACAATATTTATATACCACTCTACATCAAAGATTTATTTATTTATTTACAATATTTATAAAGCACTCCACATCAAAGATTTATATACCACTCCACATCAAAGCTTTACTTACTTATTTATTTATATATATATATTTACAATATTTATATACCGCCCCACATCAAATATTTATTTATTTATTTATTTATTTATTTATTTATTTACAATATTTATAAAGCACTCCACATCAAAGATTTTGGAGTGGTGACCAACAACATAAAAGAATGTTGTTGTTGTTGTTGTTGTTCAGTCGTTCAGTCGTGTCCGACTCTTCGTGACCCCATGGACCATAGCACGCCAGGCCTTCCTGTCCTGCGCTCTCTCCCGGAGCGTGCTCAAGTTCATATTCATTGCATCCGTGATGCTATCTAGCCATCTCATCCTCTGCCGTCCCCTTCTCCTTTTGCCTTCAGTCTTTCCCAGCACCAGGGTCTTTTCCAGGGAGTTTTCTCTTCGCATTAGGTGGCCAAAATATTGGAGCTTCAGCTTCATTATCTGTCCTTCCAATGAGCACTCAGGGTTGATTTCCTTTAGGATGGACTGATTTGACCTCCTTGCAGTCCAGGGGACTCGTAAGAGTCTTCTCCAGCACCACAGTTCGAAAGTATTAATTCTTCGGCGCTCAGCCTTCCTTATAGTCCAGCTCTCACAGCCATACATTACTACTGGGAAAACCATAGCTTTGATTAGACGGACCTTTGTCAGCAAGGTGATGTCTCTGCTTCTTACTATGCTGTCTAGGTTGGCCATAGCTTTCCTCCCAAGGAGCAAGCGTCTTTGAATTTCATGGCTACAGTCACCGTCTGCGGTGATCTTGGAGCCCAAGAAAGTAAAATCTGTCACTGCTTCCATTTCTTCCCCTTCTATATGCCAGGAAGTGATGGGGCCAGATGCCATGATCTTCGTTTTTTTAATGTTGCGTTTCAAACCAGCTTTTGCACTCTCTTCTTTCACCCTCAACAAGAGGCTCTTTAGATCCTCTTCGCTTTCTGCCATTAGGGTGGTATCGTCTGCATATCGGAGGTTGTTGATAATTCTCCCGGCAATCTTAATTCCGACCTGTGATTCATCCAACCCGGCGTTTCTCATGATGTACTCTGCATATAAGTTAAATAAGCAGGGTGACAATATGCAGCCTTGTCGTACTCCTTTCCCAATTTTGAACCAATCGGTTGTTCCATGTCTGGTTCTTACTGTTGCTTCTTGACCCTCGTACAGGTTTCTCAGGAGACAGGTAAGGTGGTCTGGTACTTCCATCACTTTAAGAATTTGCCACAGTTTGTTGTGATCCACACAATCAAAGGCTTTAGCGTAGTCAATGAAGCAGAAATAGACGTTTTTCTGGAATTCTCTTGCTTTCTCCATGATGCAGCGAATGTTGGCGATTTGATCTCTAGTTCCTCTGCCTCTTCTAAACCCAGCTTGTACTTCCGGTAGTTCTCGGTTCGCATACTGCTGAAGCCTAGCTTGTAGGATTTTGAGCATCACCTTGCTGGCATGTGAAATGAGCGCAATAGTGCGGTAGTTTGAACACTCTTTGGCGTTGCCCTTCTTTGGAATTGGAATGTAAACTGACCTTTTCCAGTCTTGTGGCCACTGTTGAGTGTTCCAGATTTGTTGGCATATTGAATGCAGCACTTTAACAGCATCATCTTTTAGGATTTTAAATAGCTCGGCTGGAATACTGTCATCTCCGCTAGCTTTGTTGTTACTAATGCTTCCTAAGGCCCACTTGACTTCACTCTCTAGGATGTCCGGCTCAAGTTCAGTGACTGCACTATCATGGCTATCAGGGACATTCAGATCTTTCCTGTATAGTTCTTCTGTGTATTCTTGCCACCTCTTCTTAATCTCATCTGCTTCTGTTAGGTCCCTGCCTTCTTTGTCCTTTATCATGCCCGTCTTTGCACAAAACGTTCCCTTGAGATCTCCAATTTTCTTGGAGAGATCTCTATTCTTTCCCATTCTGTTGTTTTCCTCGATTTCTTTGCATTGTTCATTTAAGAAGGCCTTCTTGTCTCTCCTTGCTATTCTCTGGAACTCTGCATTCAGTTGGGTATATCTTCCCCTTTCTCCCTTGCTTTTCGCTTCCCTTCTTTCATGAGCTACTTGTAAAGCCTCATCAGACAGCCACTTGGCTTTCTTGCATTTCTTTTTCTTTGGGATGGATTGAGTTGCTGCCTCCTGAACAATGTTACGGACCTCCGTCCATAGTTCCTCAGGCACTCTGTCTATCAGGTCTAATCCCTGAAATCTATTCCTCACCTCCACTGTATATTCATAAGGGATATGATTTAGGTCATACCTGAACGGTTTAGTGGTTTTCCCGACATTCTTCAATTTAAGCCGAAATTTTGCAAGAAGCAGCTCATGATCTGAGCCACAGTCAGCTCCAGGTCTTGTTTTTACTGACTGTATGGAGCTTCTCCATCTTTGGCTGCAAAGGACATAATCAATCTGATTTCGATACTGACCATCTGGTGACGTCCATGTGTAGAGTCGCCTCTTGTGCTGTTGGAAAAGAGTGTTTGCTATTATCAGCATGTTCTCTTGGCAAAACTCGATTAGCTTTTGTCCTGCTTCATTTTGTACACCAAGGCCATGCCTGCCTGTTATCCCGGTGATTTCTTGACTTCCTACTTTAGCATTCCAATCCCCTATGATGAAGAGGACATCTTTTTTTGGTGTTAGTTCTAGAAGGTGTTGTAGGTCTTCATAGAACCGATCAACCTCAGCTTCTTCGGCCTCAGTAGTTGGGGCATAGACTTGAATTACTGTGATGTTGAATGGTTTGCCTTGGATTCGTACTGAGATCATTCTATCATTTTTAAGATTGTACCCCAATACTGGTTTTCCCACCCTTTTGTTGACTATGAGTGCTACTCCATTTCTTCTAAGGGATTCTTGCCCACAATAGTAGATATGATGGTCACCTGAATTAAATTCGCCCATGCCTGTCCATTTTAGTTCGCTGATTCCCAAGATGTCGATGTTCAATCTTGCCATCTCATGTTTGACCACCTCCAGCTTACCTTGATTCATTGATCTGACATTCCAGGTTCCTAAACAATATTGTTCTTTACAGCATCGGATTTTCTTTTCACCACCAGACACATCCACAGCTGAGTGTCCTTTCGGGTTTGGCCCAGCCGCTTCACTCTTTCCGGCGCTACTTGGAAATACCCTCTGCTCTTCCCCAGTAGCATATTGGACACCTTCCGACCTGAGGGGCTCATCTTCCGGCGTCATCTCTTTTAGCCTTGTGATACGTTCCATGGGGTTTTCTTGGCAAGAATACTGGAGTGGGTTGCCATTTCCTTCTCCAGTGGACCACATTTTGTCAGAACTCTCTGCCATGACCTGTCCGTCTTGGGTGGCCCTGCACGGCATAGCTTATGGCTTCACTGAGTTACGCAAGCCCCTTCGCCACAACAAGGCAGTGATTCATGAAGGGGAACAAACCCCATAATTAAAACATTTAAAAAAAAACAGGTTCTGAACTTAATTAACAGTGGCTGGTCACTAATGGAAGGCCTCTCGAAATAACAATGTCTTCAGGAGGTGCCGGAAACAACACAACATTGGTGCCTGCCTGACCTACAAAGGCAGGGGGTTCCACAGGAAGGGGCCACCACACTGAAGGCTGTTTTCCTGGTGGACTCAACTGGGTCATAGGTCCATGTGGAACCACCAGGAGCAAGCCCTCCGATGACTTTGGTGACTGGGCAGTTTGGTAAAGAAGAAGGTGCTCTCTCAGGTATCCTGGTCCCAAGTTGTTTAGGGCTTTGAACACTAGTACTAACCTTAAACCTGGCCCTGTAGTGAATAGGCAGCCAGTGCCATTCTCTCAGCAAAGGAGTTACATGCTGAAAAGGGGCAGCTCCTGACAACAGGAGCTGCATTCTGCTGTGTTCTGCTGCATTTTGCACTAGCTCCAGCTTCCAGACCAGCCACAAGGGCAGCCCCACATAGAGCACATTGCAGTAATCTAGTCTTGAGGATACTAGTGCTTGTACCAATGTGGCCAAGCTATCCCTGTCCAGGAGAGGCTGTAGTTGGCAAACTAGCCAAAGCTGGTAAAAGGCACTCTGAGCTGCAGTGGCCACTTTGGCCTCCAGCAACAATGATGGATCTAGGAGTACACTCAGACTATTAACCTGATCTTTCAGAGGGAGTGCAACCCCATCCAGAACAAGCAATGAGCCTATCTCTTCGACTCGGGAGCCACTCACCCACAGGGCTTCTGTTTTGCCAGGATTCAGCTTCAGTTTATTGGCCTGCATCCAGCCCATTACTGAGTTCAGGCACTGGTCCAGGACTTGCACAGCCTCTCCTGATTCAGATGTCACAGAGAGACAGAGCTGCATGTCATCAAAATACTGATGGCATTGAGCTCCAAATCCCCTAATGACCACACCCAGTGGCTTCATATAGATGTTAAACAACATTGGGGACAAGCTGGTACCCTGAGGGACCCCATAGCTCAATTGCCAAGGGGCCAAGGAATAGTCACCCAATGTTATTCTCTCGAATCAGCCCCGTAGGTAGGACTGGAACCATTGTAACACAGTGCCTCCAATACCCATTCCATGGAGACTATCCAGGAGGATACCATGGTCGATGGAATCAAAAGCAGATGAGAGGTCAAGCAGAATTAACAGGGTTGCATAATATCAGAACTTGCTGTCACCCAGTGAAACTGACTGGCAAAAGATACCGGACAGACAAAAGAAAGTAATTATTCACACAATGTATAACTAATTCAGGGAATTTGCTGCCAAAAGATGTGGTGATGGCTTTAAAAAAAGGATTAGAGAAATATAGGGAAGACAGGACACAGAATCACAGAATCATAGAATAGTAGGGTTGGAAGGGGCCTACAAGACCATCGAGTCCAACCCGCTGATCAATGGAGGAAGTCTGATTCCCAGGCTGTCTCCCATCCAAGTACTAACCAGGGCTGACCCTGCTTAGCTTCCGAGATCAGACAAGATCGGAGTTGCAAAGGAGCTCAAAGGTCATCCTAGTTCTTCCTAATGGTTAGTTGAAATCCCCTGTCTTGTAATTTTGAAACTCTTTGGTTCAGGTCCTACCCTCTGGAGCAGCAAAGAACAAGTCTGCTCCACTTTCTGCATGACAGCCCTCCTGGTATCTGAAGTTCACTTTTCCATTGTTGAACAGAACAGCTAGTGCTGTCAGGAAATTCTTTCTCATGTTTGGAAAGGACTTCCTGACAGTACAAGCTGTTCGACAGTGGGACAGACTGCCTAAGAAGTTGCTGAACTCTTCTTCATTAGAGGCTTTTAAACAGAGGCTGAATAGCCACCTATGAGGGATGTTGTAGCAGGGATTTCTTGCATCAGCAGGGGGCTGGACCAGATGACCTTTGGGGTCATTTTGAAGAGATTTACCCTCTTGACTTCCCCTTTCAACTTCCTTTTTACCAGTTCTTTCATTTTAGATAAGTTTCCACTTTTGAAGTCAAATGGGACTGTGTTGGACTTCCTTGGCCATTTCCCACTTAAATATAAATTCATTATGATAGCAGTGCTGTCACGGTTTCCAAATGGTTCAACAACACTCGCATCTTGCATTAGGTCCTGGGCGACACCACTTAGGATTAAATCCAGGGTCATCTCCCCTCTGGTCACCTCCATGATCCACTGTTCTGGGCACAATCGTTTAGGCCATCTAGAAATTTAACTTCGTTGTCGTGGCTGGGACATGCATTTATCCACCTGTTATTAGAAGAAAATAGATTCTATAAATGAAATCCCCTCCCTTCCTTAAATATCTCATGGGCACAAGAAGCACAAGAAACATATCAGAATAACTGCCAGTTTTCATGGCTAGCAAAACAGAACTGAAATTAATCTTTTGGCCTTCATATGTTAATAGGTAGACCTTTCCTTTACTGTTAAGGAGGAATGTATTTTCTATAATCGGAGAATGCAATGACACCACAGCTTATTTCAGATATTCTTAAAGGTTTATATTTTAATATTATGTTTGAATGCATTCTAAATTTCATTCACATTTCTTACGGGTTTTTGAAATTTTTATTTGTAATGTACTTCTGTTGTGTTTATTTTTACTCAGTGCATTGGGATCATCTCTGCAAATAGCAGAGTTCGGTGGCTAATAGCTAACAAATTTATTCTATTTCTATTCTGTTCTCTTTGTAAGCACATTAAGTGCTCTCCACTTACCCAGGAAGTGAAATGTTGCTAAGGCAGCAATACAGAGTTGAGTTTCCTGGTGACTTATGGTGCCCTTTTAATACAAGCAGAGCACAATGGAAGCAAGCAGACTCTTATAAGCAGGTAGCAAATTCACTAACCTTTTATCCAGTTTCCAAATGGAACCCTTGTATCCTGAGGTGCTTTACTTTCAGCCAACTCAAAACTATCTTCCCTCTCTATGGGGCAAACTACACATTGCATTGGAATTCTCTGACTGGAAGTCCCAACGTACTTTCTTGTCCAAACATAGCTGGGGAAGAGGTTGATGACATCTGATTTGGATCAGAGTTGAGCACTGGGGGGCGGGGTCCAACTCCCCCCCCCCGTGCCGTAGCCTCCATCTAAATCCCCCTCTCCAGAGCTGCTATTAGCTACAGTGGTGAAAATATATAGGCATACAAATTGTAGCGATGTGCTTTTTCCTCCATGGCTAATAGCAGCTGCTGGGGTGGATATTTAAATTGGGGTATCAGTGTCAGAGCAAAGGGTTAGCCCACATTCCCCCCTGCATGATGGCCCTGATCCAAATCACACTGGCTTTTTCAGGAAGAAAATGACTTTGGGAGTTCCAGTTACGGAACTCCAGTGTAACGTGTACTTTACCCTTATGCCCCTGAATTCAAATTCCGAAACTACTTTTAGTGGTGTCTTTGCCCACCCCACAACTGAAGGCTAGATGTTTATAGAATTGTTTTTGCTTTTGTTTTTGGTCAAATTCCAAACCTCTCTCCCAGTCTTACCACCCCAAAACTGCAGGTTTGTCCTTTTGCTTCCTGCTTACATGCAAACCTGACTTACCCCTCCCCCATCTAGTGGGAGGGAATAAGGATTAGTCATCTTTGCCCATCACCTTTGCCTTCTTGGACCATCTTAGTTCCCACTGAGTTACATTACCTAAATAGTTATGGACTATCGACTGTCTCTTGTCAGGTCTTAAGAAGCATTGCTTCAAGTCAAACCCATGTTGATAGCTATACTTACATAAATCTTAAATTCAAGAATCACAGAGTAGAAAGAGATTCTGAGGGGTCATTATAACCAACCCCCAACTTGAAAAATATGTTTTGTGCAAAGGGGGCAAACAAGACCGGATTTAGACCCCTCGCATCCCAAAGAGGTGATTAGCGCTGCCAAAACGGTCTGTATTGACATCTGTTTGGTGGGTAGGAATGCACACATCTGTGGACTGGAACCACTTCTTTTAAAATGTATTGTTTTGGATTTATGCTGTGGTTTGTTGTAGTATTTTTTTTAGTTTTGTAAGGCTGTTCCCTGCACTGAGCCCATTTAGATACGGTTGATTATAAATCTAAAAACAACCACCACCCCCAAATACAGTTGTGTTGTGCTTTGTAAGAGATTTTGTATTTAAATGCTCAGGAAATGAGACACTGTTTTCAAGACTAATATAACCAGCATTTGGAGATGTGGAATATTAAATTTCAACTCCTGGAGCTGACAGATGCCCATAATTGTATGATACTAATAATGTTTACAGCTATATAAGCCAAGATGTGGGCAATTAAAATTCATGCTTCAGGGGACCTTTGGGGGTCCATATTGGAAGGGCTTCAATTCTCCTTCTCCTAAATAGGTAGATGTACAAAACTGAATGGTTATTGTAAACCTAATCACATGTGTACTAAATTCGGAAGCAAAAAAACAAAATTAAAATTTAAAAATATTAAACTCAACTTGCAGCAATGTAAGATGAATTTCAGGGGTTTTCATCACCCATACTTGAAGGCAGCTATTTATGGCAAGAACAAACCCAGCCCTTACTATTAGTTTCATTCCTTTGAAGATCTACAATAGCTATTAGCAGCCTTAAGGACCACCCATATTTTTATAGATGTACACCTATGGTTTTTGAAATAGAAATATAAACCTTTAAGAATATCTGAAATAAGCTGTGGTGTCATTGCATTCTCAAATTATAGAAAATACATTCCTCCTTAACAGTAAAGGAAAGGTCTACCTATTGACATATGAAGGCCAAAAGATTAATTTCAGTTCTGTTTTGCTAGCCATGAAAACTGGCAGTTGTTCTGATATGTTTCTTGTGCTTCTTGTGCCCACGAGTGTGATCAAATGTGTTTGAAAGACAGGCATCCTCCTCAGGGAGCTGTCATTGGCTGCAGCTCCCATGTTTGCTTCTGCGTTATGTGTGAAATAGCCCTTATCATTTTCTCCTGAAAGATTCTGCTCTGCGGTGGTCACTGCTACCATAGGAAATTGATGTCCTGATGATGTGGTTTAAGGCAATTTTTCACATATATTACTGGTTCAAGGTTTTTAATTTGTAGGTGATGTGATTTCAAAGTGACTTTTAGTCTGATAACATGGATTTTATTTATTTATTTATTTAAAACATTTCTAGTCTGCCTTTCAGGACAGAAGCCCTCCCAAAGCAGCTTAGCTACCATGGCAAACACAAATGCACTGATTTCACCATAAATTCGTTGATTTAAAAGAAGGCTCACCTTGAGAAAAAGAGTCAGGTAAGGCTAAACAAAGGTTTTAGTAAACATGTACTTGCTGGCTCAGCTATAAAGTACATTTAAAAACAACAACACTTTTAATGTGAACAGTTGTACAAGGGTAACCCACCCTCTCACCTGCCTCACTTCTCCGTACTTCACTGCTTTAAGTCTTTTCCCCCAGCCCAGGAGTGAGCCATCTGGGGAAAGTCTTTAAGCAGTGGGTCAGGGAAGAAGCTCCATTTAATTCCCATCCCTTCTATGCTCCTTTTAACATTAACAGGCAACTCCCTTGCTGAAGGGATGAGTGAGCAGTGGAGGCTGGTGGCTCTGATTTCTGTGGGGCTGTGGTTCCATTCTGGGTTTGATTCAGAATGAGCCAGAAGAACTCTAAAAGAGCTATCAAAGGTGCTGAACCCTATCCCAAAATGGGTTCAACACCTTGGATAGCTCCTTTAGAGTTGTGGCTGGTTGTGATGGAAATCCAGAATGGAACCACAGCCCCGCCAATATCGGAGCCACCAGCCTCCACTGTGAGTGAGTATGTTCTTTAATAAACACATGCTCACTTGGTTTGGCCCTAAGACAGCCTCCCTGGACCTGGTACCCTTCAGATGTGTTGGACTACAACTCCCAACAACACCTGGGGCTTGTAGTCCATCCCACTGGGAGGGCACCAGGGGAAGGTTGTCCTACGATACCTTGTAGCTGGGCTATAACAAGGGCTATCATCCAAGTCAATAAATGTTAGTTTACTATATGAGTTTTAGTTAAGTGATTGATTCATTAATCAATTAAATTTGCATAAATTTGCAGCAGAATTAAAATAATGGTTCTGAAGCTAAAAGTACACTTTCGTTGTCTTTAGATAACATATGGATGTTATCCATATAACATGGATAACATGTTGTAGGCATCATGTTAGAAGAGATATTCTCTCCTATGTGTAGGAAAGGGAAAATGCTGATCTTAAGATGCTGTTTCCCGTCTTGAATTTTCATAAGGACATAAATATCATATATTTATTCTGTTGGATCCTTCCGTACCCAGGAGACTTTTGATCCAGTAGAGTTTTTCTGCAGGCTGAACAGGAGAGGAGGTGGTCTTTGCGAATTCTCCCATCCTCCTGCAGTCCCTTATGTCCCCCCAAAATCTGCTTCGGCGGTTCCCCCTGCCCTGCCCCCATGAAAAGTGGGGAAAGTGGTGCTGGAGGCTGCAGAAGGAGGGGGAAATGGTGAAGATAATCTCCCCACTTTCCACCAGTGGGAGTGTTTGCATCCACCAATGGAATAAAAGTGCTGTATCTCACCCATTATTTTTTAATTTAAAGTATTTTTGATGCTTTTAGTGCTACACACCCACAACATGATACATGATGTGCAAATTAGAGCAAAGGCAAAGATTCAATATTTATTTATTTATTTATTTATTTATTTATAGCATTTCTTGGCTGCCTTTCAGGGCAGAAGCCCTCCCAAGGCAGCTTACAGCAATAAAATACATAAAAACAATTAAAATATTAAAAGTGATAAAAACATAAAAACAATAAGAACAACGATAAAAGCTAACAATAAAATCAGCAAGAATGATAACAGCAGTAACAGCAACAATAGCAGTCCTATCAAGAGAAGGCCACAGTAAAATTAGAGGTGTACGAACCCCAGTCACCTAAGTCTGCGGGGGCATCTGCGGGGAGGGAGGTGTGATCCGTTCCTCCCCCCAGAATCCTCCCCAGCTGGCTCCGCTAAATAAAAAGATTTACGTAGCCTATCGCACGAAGGGATAGGGACAGGCATCCACTATGCCATTTGTGTCCCGGCTCTTTGCCGTGATAGGCTATGTAAAGATTTACGTAGCTTATCAAGGCAAAGAGCAGGGACGCAAATGGGGTCCACTATGCCAGACGCTATTTGCGTCTGCAGACTGGCAGTGGACGGAAGCGGAATGAATGGATGGACTTGGACCCAGCCAGCTTCAGGTAGGATCCGGCTGGTGCAAACTTCATGGGGTGGCAGAGGTGAGTGGTATGTTCCACCATGGACTTCGGGGGGCCAGATTCTAAAGAATCTCATTGAAGTCTGTGTCAGAATTCTCTGCCATCCCTAGGTAAAATAATATGTTTTCAAGGCCTTCTCAAAAGCCTGCAATGTTGGAGCATAGTGGACCTCCGAGGGCAACTTGTTCCAGAGGTGTGGGGCCACTGCAGAGAAGGCCCTCTCACGTGTGATCTCTCATGGGTGGGCAAATGAGAAGGGCCTCTCTTTCTGATCTTAAAGTGTGGGCAGACTGATATGGGTCAAGGTGGTCCTTAAAGTATCTTGGTCCCAAACCATTTAAGGCTTTAAAGGTCAACATCAGCACTTTGAATAGGGCTCAGAAACGCACCTGTAGCCAGTGCAGCTGGCACAGTATAGGCATTATGTGATCAAATCTCCTCAGCCTCACTAATACTCAGGTGGCTGCATTCTGCATGAGCTGGAGTTTCTGAACCATCTTCAAAGGCAGCCCCACATATAGCGCATTACAGTAGTCCAGCCTGGATGTCACTAGTGCGTGGATAACTGAGGAAAGGCCCATTCTCTCCAGATAGGGCTGTAGTTAGCTTACCAGCCTAAGCTGGTAAAAAGCACTCCTGGACACCACAGCCACCTGGGCTTTCCCAGTTAGCTCAGCATCCAGGAGGACTCCCAGGCTGTGCACTTGGTCTTTCAGGAGGAGTGCAACCCTGTCTAAGACCAGTTGTAAACCTCCATCTGAAGTAGTTGGTTTCCCAACCCATGGTACCTCCATCTTGTCTGGATTAAGTTTCAGCTTGTTCACCCTCATCTATTCCAAAACAGCCTCCAGACACTGGTTCAAGAGTTCCACAGCCTCCCTGGGATGTGCAGATGGAAACGAGAGGTAGAGCTGAGTATCATCCGCATACTAATGACATTTCAGCCCAAACCTCCTGATGACTTACCCCAGCAGTTTCATGCAGATATTAAAAAGCATGGGGGACAAGATAGAACCTTATGGCACCCCACAGGCTAAAGGCCATGGGGTGGAACCAAAGTTCCCCAGCAGCACCTTCTCAGACTGCTCCTCCAGAAAGGACTGGAACCACCTTAAAAACTGTGCCTCCCAAGACCAATCCAGATAAATGATCCAGAAGGACACCATGGGTTAATAGTTTTGAAAGTTGCTGAGAGGTCCAGAAGAACCAACAGGGTCACACTCCCCCCATCCATTCCCCAGTGTAAGTCATCAACCAGGGCAACCAAGGCTGTTTCCGTCCCATAATTAGGCCTGAAACCTGATTGGAATGGATCTAAATAATCAGTTTCATCCAAAACAGCTTGGAGTTGTGAGGCCACCACACACTCCAGCACCTTGCCTAAGAATGGCAAATTTGTCACAGGGCAATAATTATCTGGAACCATTGGATCTAAATTTGGTTTCTTCAGCAAGGGTCTCACCACAGCTTCTTTCAAAGCTGCAGGGACCTCGTTGTCCCTCAAGGATGCATTTACCACCTCAGAGGTCCAGATATCCAGCCCAGCTATCGCAGATTTCACAAGCCAGGATGGGCAAGGATCTAAAGGGCAAGTAGTAGGCCTCAGTCCTCAAAGCAGTTTGTCCACATCCTCAGGTTGCACAAGCTGAAAGGTATCCATAACATGACTAGATGGTGCACCAGCCCCATCTATATCAGACTCTGTCAAAACAATGGCATCCAAGCCAGCATGAATACGAGCAATTTTATTAGGGATGTACGAAAGGCACTTACCTTTTGCGGATTCTGTTTATGGTTGAGGGGGAGGCGTTCCGTCCCTCCCTCCGGAATCCTGGCTGGCCGGCTGTGCTCCGCAGCGATTCTGCGGAGCCACCGGCTGGCTCTGCCAGCAGCCAGACATCCGGCCCCTGGCTAGCAGGGACGCAAATGGTAGCGGCTGTAGCCACTGCCGTTTGCATCCCTGAAGTCAGCCGTGATAGGCTACGTAAATCTTTACGTACGGTAGCCTATCATGTTTTTTTTTTTTAAACTGGAAATGGCGGTGGAGGCCGGTTGGAAGACCGGCCACCGCCGCACAGCTGCCGCACAGCGGCCGCACCGCTGCTGCACCGCTGCCGGAGCCGCCGCCGGAGCCGCCGCCGCCAGGAAGATCCGCCCAAGGTAAGTCTTGTCCCGGGGGTGGCGGGCCGTTCCGCCACCGATTTCGGGGAGGCCGAATGCGCTGGCATTCGGCCTCCCCGAGATCCGTGGCAGAATTTTTGTACATCCCTAAATTTTATCGGCAAAGTGTCTGGCAAATTGTTCACAGCAGGCCTTTGAGCGTTCAAGTTCTACACCAAGAAGGCCTTTAACCACATGAAAGAGCTCTGCTGGACAACTAGGGATGTATGAAAGTCACTTACCTTTTCACGGATTCTGTTCGTGGGGGGGGAGGTGCTCCGTCCCTCCCCCTGGAATCCTCGACACGGGGGAGGCGATCCGGTCCTCCCCCCCGGAATCCTCGACGGCCGGCTCTGGGTCGTCCGTAGCCGGATTTCCGGCCACAGACGGGCTGCTGCGGCCGCCATTTGCATCCACCCAGGCAGCTATGATAGGCTACATAAGAATTTACGTAGCCTATCACGGCTAACCAAATCCCCCCTCGGCGTACGCAAATGGCGGCGGCTACGGCGGCTGCCATTTGCGGTTCTTATTTTTCGCTGTTTTAGTCTACGTAAATATTTACGTAGACTATTTCGGCGAAAAAAAGGGGAACGCAAATAGCTTAGTGGGCGCTATTTGCATTCCTTTTTTATTCGCCATTTTAAAATGTCTCGTCGGTAAGTCTCGTCCCAGGGGGGATCCGCAGGGGTGGTGGGGGGGTGGCAGGCTGTTCTGTCACAGATTTCAAGAGGCCGAATGCCAGTGCATTCACTGAAATCCGTGGCGGAATTCTCCGCCATCCCTATGGACAACACTGAGCAGATTTAATGGTGGAGAAGTTGGATTTCTTTGCCACCATCACCGCCACAGAATAAGCTTGCAAGTGGATCCTTACCTGTGTTTTGACCATATTCGTTCCGAGTCTTCCACCATTTGTGCTCTAATTGTCGACACAGTCATTTCATTACCTTCAGCTTCTCAGAATACCAAGGAGCTGATGTGGTTCTACGACTAGGTCAAGGACATTTGGGAGTGATCATATCAATAGCCTGGGTCATCTCCTCATTCCAAGCGGTGACCAGGACCTCGGAAGGACTGCTGGCTAAGCCTGCAGGAAAATCAGCAAGAGATGTAAAAAATCCATCTGGATTCATCAGTCTCTGGGGGTGGACCATCAAATTTGGTCCCTTACCCCTGCGGAGGATACAGATGGCCTGAAGGTAAAAACTGATCAGATAACGATCTGTCCATGCCAAAGGAGTTACTACTGGATCCCCCACCCACAGATCATTTTCTCCCAATCCAGCACAGAAAACCAGGTCCAAAATGTGTCCTGCCACATGTGTTGGGCAAGATATTATTTGAGACAGGCCCATGGTTGACATGGCGGCCATGAAATCCTGAGCCACTCCTGACTAAGTAGTCTTAGCATGACTATCAAAGTCCCCCATGCTCGAGAACCACCTCAGTCAGTTTAGGCAGGGAGACTGTTGGGCAGTGGAGTGGGTGGTACACCAACAGAATCCTGATCCTGTCTCGCGTGCCCAACACCAGGTACAGACACTCAAAACTGGTTCACTGTTGGATAGGGAATCTGACCAGGGGGATAGAATCCCTATAGACCAAGGCTACCCCCCTCCCTGCCCCTCTAGTTGAGCTTGGTGCTGAACAAGAAATCCTGACGGACACATTTGGAAGAGACTGACTCCTCCCTGTTCATCCATCCAGGTTTTGGTAACACAAGGCAAGTCGGCATGTTCTTCAGCTATAAGCTCAGATATGATGTTACCTTTTTAAGTAACCGACCTGGCATTCATCAGCAGCACCGTTGAGCTAGAGGGGATTGAAGGCAAGCCACCAGAATTACTGAGGCTGGAAGGCAGAGTGGAAGGGGACAGAGCACACAGGTGTCTCAAATGCCTTCCCCTCTCCTTATGTCATCACCTCCCACCACCATAACACCCTTTGCCCCGCACGACATCTATAGTGGCTCCACCTTCCTCCACTGGTAAACACATTTCAGGCCCACTAAAACCACATTCCAGGTTATGGTGAGCTGATGGCACTCTCCCATATTACAGATTGGCACACTGGGGCAGATTAGGTAGTAATACCTCCCCCCAGGAGTAGATGTTCCTGCTGCTGTTGTACCTGCATCTTCCAATGTGGAAGGGGGTTTCTGCTGTGCACTCCTGCATGCATCTCCAAGAGCGACGCTAAATGCGCATTTAGCGTTGCACTTTGCGCAACTCCGAGGCACATGCAGAGGCAGTGCCTCTGCGTGCCATGCCCTATATTTACCTATATGCAGGAAACAGCAGAGGGTGGACTCAGTTTGACTATAGGCTGGGAAGCCAGCAAGATGTCTCAAACAAATATCCACATTAGCAAGCATACAGAATACTTTAAGAAGCTGTTTCAAAGTGCATAGGATCTCAGTTAAAGGCAGAATTGAAGAGGAAGGTCTGAATGCCTATATAGAAGGGGCAAGTCAATAGAAAAGGAGTTCCACAGATTATATATAATCTGCCACCTAATTAATCAGGACACCTTTAGTCAATCAAAACAATTTTATCTAATCTAATTGATTAATTGATTAAAACATTGCAGCCTCATCACAAATGAATTGCATGATCCAGCCTTAAAAAAATAAACGGAACGCACGCTTTAGTATTCTTGAGGCAGTGAGCAGACATATGCTATGTTCATTTAGAACTATTCCTGCGTATATTCTTTTTGCAGTTCAGCCTGTTGCTGTGTCAGTTTCTGTTTGTCATAGCTCCTACAAGTGTAGCAGTGTCAGTCTTTGGAATAAAAACAAAAACAGTGGCAGTAGCACCTTAAAACACCAGCCGGTTTATGGTGACATGAGCTTTCGCAGAGACAGCCATCTACATTCAGCATATAATGTAGTAGTTAGAAGTGATATTTCTAGTCAGAACAGAACATCTGCTCCTCAAAATGGTCGTTTTCATGGGCTCCATGAGACAACCAGCCTCTTTCCTTAGGCTCTGATTCTTCTGTCGTTGTGTTTAGCAGAAAAGGAAAGGTTCCTCCTGTGCAAGCACTGAGTCATTGCTGACTCCTAGAGGGATGCCGCTTTACACATTCTCAATTAGCTTAATTGAATAAAAAGTGGAATAAAGCCAGGAGAGAATTCTGGAAGTAGATCCCAATGATCTTAATGGTACATCAGCCAAATAGCTATGCTTAGTATGCCAGCCTCAACGGGCTTCCTTGGTTCAGAGCAGGGCTATAATAGGAAACAGCTCCACCTGGTGCACTGATTTTCCCCACCTAGTATTGCTCTTGTTTTTAAAGCAGGGTTCTTAATTTTTGGTATTTCCTTTTTAAAAACAGGCCCCCAGGTACCCAGCCAGCTGTGCTGCTCCACCTGCCCCTCCCTGGAGAGGCTACATAAGCTGGTTGGCTGAGGTGGCCTGGGAGAGCCAGGGCCTGCAGGAGAGGCTACCCCCCCCCCCCGGGGAAGAGGCAGGCCTGCTGCCACTACCACCACCACCAGGCCTTCCCTGTGGACTTCTGCCTGGCAGACTGCCAGTCCCTGCAGGACCAGGCCCCCAGGTACAGAGCCAGCTGTGCTGCTCCACCTGCCCCTCCCTGGAGGGGCTACATAAGCTGGCTGGCTGAGGTGGCCTGGGAGAGCCAGGGCCTGCAAGAGAGGCCACCACCACCACCACTGGGGAAGAGGCGTGCCTGCTGCTGCTGCTGCTGCTGCCGCCACCACCACCAGGCCTTCCCTGTGGACTCTGGCCTGGCATTATTTTTAAGGGATTTTTGTTTGTTTGTTTGTTTTTCTGGGGGATTTTGTTGTGTTTTTAGGAGTGGGTAGCCTGCCTGATAGGCGGGAGTGAGGGGGCATGTATCCACCTGATGGAGGCAGTGGGGGGAGTGTTGGGGGCCAGAACATACCGAGGCTGGGCGGCAGGTGCTGGTGGAGAACTAGGGGCAGGCCATGCCAGGTAAGGGGAACAAGGGAGAGATGCGTAGTATCTGTCCCCTGCTCCGGGCCTGTCCAGAGCCAAAGGATGGCTGGGGGAGGCGTGACCCCATCTTCTGGCCTTCGTTTGCTGCTCTGCAATGCCAGGTCTGTTACCCAGAAAAGCTCCCTCATCCATGACATGATTCTGGATGAGGGTGCAGACCTGGCATGTATTACGGAGACCTGGCTGGCCGAGGCTGCTGCTCCAACCCTTGCAGCTATGTGTCCAGCTGGATTTTCGTATGCACAGCAGCCGAGGGCTGGGGATCGGGGAGGGGGAGTGGCTGTTACCTACCGAGAGTCCTTGGTCTTCACCAGGCCCCCTCTCTGGGAGACCAAGGTTGCTGAGTGCATGTACTGGAGGTTGGGCCCGAAGGGCAGTCTGGGGATTCTGCTCGTGTACCGTCCACCCCGCTGCACGACTGACTCCCTGGCCAAGGCGCTGGAGGTGGTCTCTGATGTGCGTGTACAGTCCCCTAACTTATTGGTGTTGGGGGACTTCAGCGTACATTCGGAGGCCATCCTCACAGGAGCACCTCGGGACTTCATGGAGACCATGGCCTCCTGGGAGCTGCACCATATTCTAACTGGGCCCACCCATGTAGCCGGTCATGCACTAGACCTTGTGTTTGTTTCTGGAGAAGGGGGGAGTGATCTGGAAGTCGGGGGTATATCCACCACCCCCTTGTCATGGTCAGATCACTATCTGGTGACGGTGGACTTCTTGGTTCCACAACCCCTCCGCAGGGGTGGAGGACCCATTAAAATGGTCCGCCCCAGGCATCTTATGGATCCAAATGGATTCCTGAAAGCGCTTGGGGATTCTCTGGGGCACACCAACGGCCACTCGGTCGAGACCCTGGTGGGTGGCTGGAATGCCGCAATCACTGGGGCATTAGATCGGGTGGCTCCGAAACGCCCTCTCCCCCTGAACAGGGCTCGGACTGCACCATGGTTCAATCCGTGGTTACGAGCTCTGAAACAGGAGGTGAGATGGCTAGAGCGCCGGTGGCGGAAGTCTCGCTCCAAAGACGATCAGACACGGGCTAGAGCTGTATCTTCAGCCTATCACGTGGCGGTGAAGGCAGCAAAAAAGGAATATTATGCTGCCTCCATCGCGTCTGCAGAGTGCTGTCCCAGGAGGCTGTTCCAAGTGGTCCGGAGCCTGGTCGGTCCTGTGGCTCTGGAACCACTGGAGCATTCTAAGGCCTCCTGTGAGGCCTTGGCAAGGCACTTTGCAGATAAAATTGATCAGATTAGGTGTGTTACTCTGCACACTGTGGATACAGTTAGTGAGCAAGAGGCGGCCTGTGGCAAACTGGTTTTGTGGGATCGGTTCCAGCTTCTTCCTCCTGATGAAGTGGACAAGGTGCTTTCATCTGTAAGGCCGACCACCTGCTTACTTGATCCTTGCCCATCTTGGCTCATTATGGGCTGCAGAGAGAGACTGGGTGAGGGGATCAGGGTGGTGGTGAACACCTCCCTTGAGGAGGGAGTGATGCCATCAGCCCTCAAGGAGGCAGTGATAAGACCGCTCTTAAAGAAGCCCTCCTTGGATCCTCAAGTTCTGAACAACTTTCGCCCAGTCTCAAATCTGCCATTTTTGGGCAAGGTGATTGAGCAGGTGGTGGCGGTGCAGTTGAAGGCACACTTGGAAGAAACTGATTATCTAGACCCATTTCAGTCGGGCTTCAGGCTTGGGCATGGGACAGAAACGGCCTTGGTCGCCTTGGTGGATGATATGAGGAGGGCTCTGGATAGGCGTGAATGCTCCTTCCTTGTTCTCCTTGACCTCTCAGCGGCTTTTGATACCGTTGACCACGGTATCCTCCTGGACCACCTGGTGGGGTTGGGCATTGGAGACACCGTATTGCGGTGGTTCCGGTCCTTCCTCTCCGGCAGGTACCAGAGGGTAGCACTGGGAGAGGAGGTTTTGGACCCGTGGCCGCTCACTTGTGGGGTGCCACAGGGTTCCATCCTCTCCCCGATGCTATTTAACATCTATGTGAAGCTGCTGGGGGCTATCATCAGGATGACACGCAGCTCTACCTCTCATTCAAATCTTCACCAAGGTTGGCTGTAGAATCCCTGTCCAAACGTCTGGAGACAGTGAGTGGCTGGATGGGGAGGAATAGGCTAAAGCTGAACCCTGACAAGACCGAGGTACTTTTGGTGGGAGACAAGAGGAGGCTAGGGGATGTTGACCTGGTGTTGAATGGGGTATGGCTACCCTTGAAAGACCAGGTCCGCAGCCTGGGGGTCATTTTGGACTCCCAGCTGTCCATGGAGGCTCAGGTGTCAGCTGTGAGCCGGACAGCGCTGTATCAACTCCATCTGATATGGTGGCTGCACCCCTTCCTTCCTGACCATCTGCTCACATCCGTAGTACATGCCCTGGTCTCCTCTTGTTTAGACTACTGTAATGCGCTCTACATGGGGTTACCCTTGAAGATGGTTCGGAAGCTGCAGCTGGTACAGAATGCGGCAGCTCGCCTGATTAAAGGCAGCCGCCGGCGAGATCACATCACTCCAGTGCTGAAGGAGTTGCACTGGTTACCAGTTGTTTTCTGGGCCAAATTCAAGGTGTTGGTTTTGACCTTTAAAACCCTATATGGTTCCAGCCCAGCCTATCTTAAGGAGCACCTCCAGCAGCACCAGACAGGCCGCTTAACAAGATCAGCCTCGGATGGCCTTCTCTCTGTCCCATCAGCCAGGACAGCTAGACTGGTGGGGACGAGGGAGAGGGCCTTTTCTGTAGTGGCCCCCACTCTGTGGAACTCCCTCCCTAGGGAACTCTGTCATGCCCCCTCTTTAATGAGCTTCCATCGTGCATTAAAAACGTGGCTGTTCAGGCAGGCATTTGGGGTGGGTTAGGGTATTTTAGAAAATGTTTTTATTGTAGAATTTTATTGTTTTATTGTATGTTGTACATCGCCCAGAGTGGCTGGGTGACCAGCCAGATGGGCGATTAATAAATTAAATAATAAATAAATAAAATAAAAATGGGAGCTTCTTTATTTAGAATAGGAAAAGTACTAGTTAAAAAATATCACTGGCAACAGGTTCTGCCCGTCCTCCCACCCTGCCCCAGAGAAGATGGTAGCTCTGCCCATCTAAGATTTAAATTGAGGGGTTTTACAAGATCACTAATATCCATATTAAAAGAGGTGGTAATCAGGCCAGTCCTGAAAAAGCCTAACCTGGACCTGGAGGACATTAACAATTATAGGCCAGTGGCCAATCCCCTTTCCTGTCAAGGTGCTTGAGCGGGTGGTTGCAGGACAGGTCCAGGCACTCTTGAATGAAAAGGATTATCTAGATCCATTTCAGTTGGGCTTCAGGCCTGGTTTTGGAACAGAAACTTCCTTGGTTGCCCTGTGGGATGACCTCTGCCGGGAGAGGGACAAGGGAGTGCGACCCTGTTGATTCTCCTGGACCTCTCGGCGGCTTTCGATACCATCAACCATGGTATCCTTCTGGATAGGTTGTCTGGGTTGGGAGTTGGAGGCACTGCACTGCAGTGGTTCCACTCCTACTTGGATGGCTGATTCCAGAATGTGGTGCTGGGGGATTTTTGCTCTGTGCCATGGCAATTATGCTATGGGGTTCCACAGGGCTCTATTTTATCCCCAACATCTACATGAAACCGCTGTGGGAGGTTATCCAGAGGTGTGGGCTGAGGTGCCATCAATATGCGGATGACACCCAGCTCTACCTCTCTTTTTCATCAAACCCAGGTGAGGCAATGGCTGTTCTGGATCAGTGTCTGGGCACAGTAATGGACAGGATGAGGGTTTTAAACTGAAACTCAATCCAGACAAGACAGAGGTACGGTTAGTGGGTGGTTTGTTTGCCCAGCTAGGTGATATGCAACCTGTTCTGGACGGGGTTGCACTCCCCCTAAAGGATCACTTTCGTAATTTGGGGGTGCTCTTCGACCCAGAACTATCACTTGAGGCACAGGTGAACTCAGTGTCATGGAGCACTTTTTATCAGCTTAGGCTGGTATACCAACTACGCCCTCATCTGGACAGAGATAGCCTAGCTACAGTTATCCATCCTCTGATAACTTCTCATCTGGATTCCTGCAATGCATTATATGTGGGGCTGCCTTTGAAAACGGTTCGGAAACTTCAGCTGGTCCAAAATAGGGCAGCAAGGTTGTTAACAGGGACTGGCCAATGAGCTCCTATTACGCCAGTACTTTTCCAGCTGCACTGGCTGCCAGTCCATTTCTGGGCCCAATTCTAAGTGCTGGTATTAACATTCAAAGCCCTTAATGGCTTGGGGCCAGGTTATCTGAAGGATCGCGTCTTCCCATATGTGTCTGCCCGAACCTTAAGATCATCCTCAGTGGCCCTCCTTGGTGAGCACCAGCCAAAGGAAGTGAGGCAGGTGGCTACTAGGAAGTGGGCCTTTTCTGCTGTGGCACCCCAGCTGTGGAATGAGCTTCCTTGTGAGGTTTGTTAGGGATGTCAGAGAATTCCGCGATGGATCTCGGTGAGGCCGAATGCCAGTGTATTTGGCCCCCTGAAATCCATTGTGGAATGAAGCCCCCACCCCCCCACCCCACGAAAGGTGCATGGGACAAAGTCCCCGCCGCCCCCACCCCATGAAAGATGTGTGAAACGGAGCACACACCTGCTCCTGTCCATGCTGCTTTGCGAATGGCGGCTGTCCTGCGGCCGCCATTTGCTTCCTCCTCTCAATAGCCGTGACAGGCTACGCAAATACTTACATAGGCTAACGCAGGGATGCCATTTGTGTCCCTGTGGAGGCTGTGATAGGCTACGTAAGTATTTACGTAGCCTATCATGGCAGAGGGGGGAAAACCCCAGCGTACGCAAATGGTGGCAGCTACCGCCATTTACGTATGCTGGGTTTTTCCCCCCTGCCGTGATAGGCTACGTAAATATTTACGTAGCCTATCACGGCTCAATACAGGGACGTAAATGGCGGCGGCTATGACAGCTGCCATTTGCGTCCCTGCAGGGCTGCCCAGCAGCCGGATGTCTGGCTGCGGCCGGCTGGAGCCGGCCGGCGGCTCCACGACTTGGCAGCGGAGCGGAGCCAGCTGGGCAGGATTCCAGGGGGAGGGATGGAGCGCCCCCCCCGTTGAGGATTTCGGGGGGAGAGACGGAGCACCTTCATCCCATCGCAGATGCCCCTGCGCGGAGCCAGGTAAGGGATTCGTACATCCCTAGGTTTGCCTAGCACCTACATTGTAGGTGCCAAGACCTTTTTATTTTCTCAGGCATTTTAGCTTTCTAGACCTTTACCTTTGCTGTTTTAAATCTGTATTTTAAATCTCTGCATTGCTGTTAGGTTTTACTCTGGTTGTATTATTATATTGTGGTTTGAATGGTTTTATATTTTATTTTTTATATTGTTTTACTGTGTGCTTTTTGGTTTTAATTTTTGTGAACCGCCCAGAGAGCTTAGGCTATTGGGTGGTATAGAAATGAAATGAATGAATGAATAAAATAAAATATCCATATGCTTAAGTATAATGAAAAAAGCCCGTCTTTAGATACTATGATTTTTGAGTATGGCAGGGTGCTTAAAGAAGACTAGGGATAACTTGCAGTGCAATCCTACACTTGTCTACTCTGAAGTAATTCCTATTGAATTCAGTAGGGTTTATTCCCAGGTAGGTGGGTATAGGACTGCAGACTTAAGGACATATTATTTATGTAAGGAAACTATTTGGTATAAGATGACAAAAAGCTTCTGTTTGTAACACTCACAATCCATAAGGTGAAATCCATTTAAATAGAAGGCAGCTCATGCAATGAATCTTTCCCTTCCCTTCCTCACATCCTACAGTCCCCTGTAGCCTCCAAAAAGCCTCTCCAGAGGATCAGAGGGACCTACCAAAGATTGTAGGCTGTGCCATATGGGGGTGCACTGGGAGGGGTGATGAATTGCTCCAATTTGAGTAGAGGAATCTTGCACCACTCAGTCAAGGTTCCTGATTTTGGGCCCTCCTCCTTCCCACTGCAGCTTCATAAAGCACAGCTGACAGTGTTCTGTATGTCCCCCTACCCTCTGGAGATACCTTTTGTAGGGTACAGGGGGCTGCAAAGGAGAGGATGGGAAGGGAAGGGAAAGATCCATTGTGCAAGCTTGTCTTCCACTTGCAGAACATTGGATTTTACCAATAGATGCTAAAATACAGGTAGACCCTTGACCTTGGTGAGATGGTTGTAGAAGTTTTGGTCATTACAAGGAAAACACTGATATCCCATTTATGTGTTTGGAGTAGCAACACCTGGAAATATGGCAGCCTCACCTAGTGAGGCAGATTGACCGTGGCCCTGGTTCAGAGTAGGGTTTATGTTTTTCTCAGGAAAGTAAGTTGCATGCTTGGATGCAATATTAGGAATCTGAAGATGTTATTTTTAAGTCACCTTGTCAATATTTATAGCACAAAGAGCTATCAAGACAACTATTATGGAGGGTGGCTACACTGTTGAACCCCATAAAGCCAGCACAGCCCCCTTGTTTATGACTATTCCTGCCAGGGAAGAGAACCCTATATTCAATTCATTCCCACAGAGCACATAACCTTTCCTTCTGAAGAATGGCTTGGCAAGGCTGCTTATTTCACGAGACCCATCACAATCAGCTACATTATCACCATCTGTCCCTCCTTTCAATTACAAATGAGAGCAAGACTCATTTGCAATTTGATCAAAGGCACTTGGTCTTTTTCTCCTTTCCTAGAGAAACATGGTTGTTTGGTTGGTTCTCATGCCCAGATCTGGAGTATGTGTGTGTGAGAGAGGGTGGAAGTTAAATACCCTCCCTGGAAATTCCTTGATAAGACCTTTGTTTTTCGGAGGAAGGAAGGAAGCAAGGAAGGAATTTGCTGTGTACGTGAAATGCCTTCTTTATGATCACTTTCTATGACAGAACCAGGCCTGCTTCCATCTGTGCTTTAGTCTCCTTTCTGTGCGTGCATCTCTAGTAAATCACAGAACTCGCTCCTGAGAAATATGCTCCTAATATAAAAATACCCCATAGGTCTATTGTGATATATTTGTCCGACCAGCTCTAATGGTATGAAATTGCCCTAAAGAATGTAAAATGAGTAATGCCTGGTGTACCTAGCTGAGAGGTAAAGATAAATCTCATATGTTTTTAGGGCCCAGCTTCCCTTGGAGACTTCATTTGAACATGCAGGTGCAATAAGAACTCAGCTGATATGCCAAGATGCTGCTGCATCTGAGCCAGAGTTCCTATGAATCATTAGACTGGCTATTTCAGCCCTTCTTCAAATCTCAGGAGTATCCCTCATAATGAAGTCATTGCTTTCCCTTTTCTTTCAGGACCAAACAGGGGCAGCATCCATTTCTAGCCTATTGTGGTTGCTAAATAAGAGGCAGTGAAGAATCTAAGGTTAAGGTATACGCAGCCATTTCATTGATTTGGTCGTCAATATTCCATTCCTAATTTGTCAGCAAAGTGATGCCCTTTGGCTGCCTGACAACATTTCAACAAAAGAAATTTGTCTGTTGCAGTATTCTTGCCAGCTTTGATTTCCTCAGCATGATCAGACTGGATCAACAGAATACATTTCAGCTTTTAGCTTTATGTCCTTCATTCTTGCTCTCGTTTCCTCTTCCTGCGGTTCCATTCCCAAAGTTTTGTTCCATTCCTTTGGGCTTGGATAGAAACTTCTTTGTAAGAGAGGAACATTTCAAATCAGCCCAATATGGCTTTGACCAGAACACATATGTCTGTAATAGCTGGGAAGTGGTTTGTGGCCACATTATATAGTCATTTGTATTGGCCTGCCTGGATTCACATTGTGCAAAAAATAGTCCTGCCGTTGCTGCCAGTTCTAGAAGGGATGCCAAGGAAAGGATTAAGTTAAGCCAGTAAATCTGACTTGCCTTTCTACCTCATGGCTGGCCCATTTGGCAATGGTTCAAACATATTGGTGGAACTTGTTCTGTTGTGGCAGTCTCCATCTCCGAGATGTCAGTGGCATGAATATATTTGCCTATAATGCTTGCCATCCTCCAAGAATGTAAAAGCATTTTAGAGAGACTGAAATTAGTTAGAAAATGCTACCCTCAATCACTCCTACCTAAAATGGTTATTCTTTTTGTGAAGACCTAGATTAACATGAAGCTTGCAAAGCACAAGTTTGTCAAATCACTGCAGAATAATCCATATCCGCATCACCATGATAGTGCTATGTGTGCTATGGGAGTAGCTAGGAATGGCCAGCTGGTGAACCATGGACCATGTCCAGTAGCCAAAGAAGTTATCTGTACTCTGAAGAGACCTACCAAATTTGAATTGAGCTGTAAAAAATATTTAAAAATCTCCCCATAATTTTACTTGAAAAATGCTCCTAGAGTTCTAAGACCGAGATATAATTCACTCTGTATTGTTGCAACTCTTTTGGATTTTATATGCAATGTTTGAGCACATGTCACTGTAGCTGTGAAGTCTTTTTTTGCTAAATGGTATAAACTTGCTTATTATAAAGCGTGGCACATGAGGAGGTCAGGGTGAGTGGCAAAAGATACTTCTCGTTCCTGCACTCCTGCCTCAAGTACAGAATGGCCTCCAAGAATATAGATACTGGCTATCCATGGTGTAAGTGAACTCTGGAAACGATGTTAAAACTGAAAGGTCTCTAGTCTAGGGCCATACGTCATTCATGGCACAAAGAATATTATATCCAAGTTGTTGTTTTTAAATGCTGAGCTGTAGAAGACAAGATATTGTTTTATTTTACACTTTTTGAGCAGCATTAAAATTAGAGCAAAAAGTTTTTAAAAGACCTAAATAAAAAGGTTTAAACAAATCACTGGAACCAAAAAGACTCCACACCAAGCAAGCCTCTCTGACAGAGCACGCCAAAAATGAGGGCTTACAATAAAAAGGCCCTGTATGTCTGCCTCCACCCACAATCGGAAAGGGCCTGATCCACTCACCACCACATGCCTCATTTCAGGAAGGGCATCTGGAGAAGGGCCTCAGCAAGTGATCATAATAATGGGGCAGGTTTATATGGGAGGAGGCAACCCTACAGATACTTGGGCCCCAGGATGTTTTGGGCTTTAACATTTAAAAGCAGCTCTTCGGATTGTGCTTGGAAACAGACTGGGAGCCTTGAAATGGGTATGGAAAAGGATACTCATTTTAGATTAATCAATCCCAGCCTTAAGGTGAACATTTCATGAGGATCAAAGCAAAAAAATGTCCAGAGTCATTTAAAGAAAAGTTTATTAGTTTGGCACTGGAGATATGAAAGTATGTAATTTGGTTAACCCCAATTACCATATTAGAGTATAAAATCAGAGAAGAGCAATAAACTCTGAATGAAAATTAGATTTTATTACTCTTGTTCTTGTGTTTTTGATGGCTATTTAAAACATGCTCTCTAGATGACCCCTGACTCCTTGATACAGCAAACAATAAAAATCTTGGACAGGGAAAATTAATTATTGACTTGGATGTTGAGGTTCTGTCTGCTCCTATGTCGCTATCTATCAACCTGGTTGCACGCCTGCTTCTTATGACCCTTCTGAAATAATGTTGTCTGATGGTTGTGTAGCTCCAAAGCCTTGTTACAAATGAGGAAGAAGGGGAAAAAAAACTTCCCAGCAAATGACTCTTGTTGAAAATACACTCTAAATCAAAGCAATAACTTGACAGCTCAGCAGACATCAGGGTTGCCGTGTTCACAGAACATGCTGGGAGAGATTTGCAAGCACTAATTGCCTATAAAACATACAGGCACTATATAAGATGTGTGAATGAACATATACATGCAGATACTAATTTGCACATCTATGGGCTAACCTCTGGGGTCCCCAATGTTTCTGAGTAGATGAGCGCATCTGGAATTTTTGGACAGCACTCTCATAAAATGGCTGCCATGGTGGGCATGGCCAGTCACAAAACACTTATTTCTGAGAAGTCAGACTGGTGAGACCAAAGGAAAAGTAACTTGCCAAAGAACCTGGCAGAGGCAGGCTCTGAGCTTCAAGATACAAAACCATTCTTTTGAACCCAAATAAAGATGGCACGGGGGGGGGGGGGGGCAGAACTTCATTTTGCAGCTTGCCAGCCTCCCAGTTTAATTTTTTAAAATTAAAATGTCTTAAGCTGCAATCCTACACATGCTTGCCTGGGAGAAAGCCTCACTGAGCTCAACAAGGCTTACTTCTGAGTAGGCATATATAGGACTGCAGCCTTAAGAAATAAAATAAAAATAAGATGGGGCAGGAAGCCTAGCAGGTGCCAAGGGAGGTATCTGGAGACTCATTGGTGCCCATCACATGTGCATGTATATCCTTTATTATTTCTCACCACTTGGGTTGATCTACATTTGATTACTCACTGCTGAAAGTATGAACTGAGTCCATTGAAATGCATGTGTTTTGAGGTCATGTGATCTAAAAGATCAACAAAAGCATTGCATCATGTATGCATAAGCAGTGTCATAAATGGGATATCACCCACGCTTAATAATGGCAAATATCATGTTAAAATGATTTAGTTAATGGTGCAATTCTCTGTATTAAGTTTTTTTTACTCCTTGTTTTAAGGGACTGGAAAATGTCAGTGCAAACTCTAGGGTGTAACTATTGTCTATTGGTGAAGTCTGCTTATCTCAAGATCATAGAATTGCTCTAAGATTATATCCATGGGAGACAGAAGGACACTTGAGACACACGATTCAGTGCGCCAGAGTCAGGTGAACTTGCTGGATTGCTCAGATTTTCTCTTCTTTACCTTAAATATGCTCACCATAAATATTTGACAAACTATTTACAAATCTAGAACACTTGAACTATTTTGGTGATTAATTTGTAATTGAGACAATATGTATTGGGAAATGTATAGTTTCTTAACAGAGAATCAAACATACTTAGCAGTGAGACTCACACTTATTCTGGCCCATATACACCCATCTCTCTTGTCCTGTCATATAACAGGACAATTTCAGGTGACTGGGATGCACAGACCTGTATGGAGGAGAGAGGGGTGAGCACAGCCTTCAAGCAGAACCTTGGAGGGAATAATGGGAGTGGCTGTCATCTAAAGCACGTAAATGAGTGATAATAAAGTGAATTAGCTAATGCACTGTCAAATCTCATGTTATCTATAGTGATTTTAAATTCTGAATGTAAACCAGCCTATCTGTCTGTCTATCTGGTACAATCACGTTATTGATTGATCACATTATCCAATCACATGATATATAATTGGTTCAATCATATTATTCATTACTGCATTTCTTACATGGTGGAACTCAAGGCAGGATACATGGAGTATCCAAACAGTCTCCCATCCAGGCACTGTCCTGGCCAGATCTAGACCTGCTAATCTCAGCAAGTTTGCTGCATAGGGATGTATCAGAAATTTGATTCAGTTCATTTTAGACCAAAATTTACCCAGTTTGCACTTTCCAGACCCAAATCCAAGCTGCAGTTGAAGCCCATACATTCCCAAGCTTGCAGTATGATTAGGAGAACGAAGAAATACACATTTGAAAATGCATACATTTGAAAAATGTGCATGAAAAAGTTCATACTTTTGAAAAATGTGCATGAATATGCTTTAATCAAGGGGAGAAAATGCATACTTTTCAGAAATGTGCGCAGTGGATGTGTACATTTGGAAAAAAGTGCACCGAAATATGCACGAACATTCATGAGAACAACAATAGCAAAAGTTCAAAATCTGATACAGACACAAGTTGGAATGAGCTTCGAGGTGGAATCTGAGAACCTCAACAAGCTCAAATTTTGCTGATTTGCATGTCCCTACTGCTATATCAGTGCTTTCAATCCATGCCCTGAGACCATTCAACTAGAATATTTAACTTTTCCTACTTGATTTTCTTGCCTGTTTTATTGTTTCACACTGTACCTTCTCCCAAGCAATAGGAACTTCAGGACTTCCTTTACACACCCAGTTTCCTTTAGAGTTGTGGGGAGAAAGACAGGGTTGCCTTTCCTTATGATTCCTTTGAGAGTAGAGTCAGACATTGCCATAAGCAGCAGGGACTTAGTGAGAGATCTCAGTACAATAGAAACATAGAGAGAAGCCATTTCGAGAGTAATGTGGCTGCCTGAATTTCCTATATTGAATTGATATGATTCACCATGGGCACAGAGAGTGGCATTATAAATCTATATGCCTTGCACTGGTGATTAAAATGGCAATCAGTTCACTTTAATACCCATCCCTACCTGTGCAGCCTTCTGTTTAAGGAACTATAGTTTCCGTCTTCCTCAGTGCACCTCTCATTTTCCTCAGGATGCAATTCTTGACTTCCTGGAGAACTCTGTGATGATGTGTATGTGCCATTGATAAGCTGCTGCTGCTCTGTCAGGAAGAGATAACCATCCAGAAATGGATGCGATGATGACCTTCCACAACGATATGCTCATTTGTCTTCCTGCCTTTCACAATGAATAGCGATAATTAAAAAGTCACTATTTATTGAAAGTTATAACACAGTGAGATTCAAGATCATGACCGTTAAAGGGCAACAGCAGAAAAATGCTTCAAGCACAGCTCTGATTGTGCTCAGTGCTTTCTGGATTGCAACCTGAGCATTTATACAATGTCATGAAATCTCCTTCCTGGTCCCCTTCTGCTATCATTGTAGCAGGCCAGGGTGTGCACCTTCCCAATGAACCATTAGGGGTGGGGAGAGAGAGAGAAAGAGAGAGAGTGCACTTTGCCAAGGGCCCCCTGAAACTTGGAGCTGGCTCTCCATCTTTCCTTGGCAGAGTGTGAAGCATTGAGACATCTGGCTTTGAATGAGAACTCAATAGGCACATGGGTGTTCCTGCACCTTTAACAGATGCTGGATTTGGGATCTACAATTTGCCAACAAGAGCTAATGCACAAATAATATACATTTAGGTGACAACTCTAAATACATTAACTAGGGAGTAAGCCCCGCTAGACACAATGGAACTTACTTCTTGGGTAAACATGCAAAGGACTGAATTTTTAGATGAGAGACAGCAGTGCTGTTAGAGTGTATTTGGAGCCTTTTGTTCCATATCCTGAATCTGTGCTTGTCACCAAGGTTTTACATTTATTCTCTTGGCCAGTCTCTTGCCCAATCTTTCCAAATTGTAATTGTTCATTTAATTTTTTTTAAATAGTATATTACTGTGGTTTTTTTTTACTGTTGCCAGCCATCTTTTCCCCCTTAGAATTTCAAGAGAATTATGCACTAACTGAATTTTGTAAATTATAGACTAAAATACATTTTTATGTGCTAAAATGGAAGGCTATTAGCACGAAGAATGCTATTTTAAGGCCTTAAACATAACTGAAATGGAAGCCAATTTCTCACTTTATCCTATCAGGTAAAGTTTGTGAATGTATATTTTTCCTTACAATTATGAAATGCTAATGCATTTTGAAACTTGAATTAATGTTATTCATTGGAGGATAAGAAAACTATTGTCACAAGGATAATTTAAGTAGCAGATGTAGTGTTAACTAGTTAAAGAAAGAATGCAGATAAAATGGGTGGAGAAATCTGATTATATATTCATGTATGTTTTACACAGGGTCATCTAGAGTTCAGTAGATAAGTATTTCCAAGAAAGCAGACCAAAAGCCAGTATATTACCCCAATAGATAAAGATATTCAATTTGGAACATCCTTCCAGCCCTTTGAGATATTTATTGCAACAGAAATTTCCTTAAATAACATAGTTGCAATTTAGTACTTACACTGATAATATGTGCTATTCTTTGAAATCATTGGGCATTCTGGTTTTACTTTCAGGTTGATCTCTAGCCCTATTCAGGCATTCAGTGTGTGTACAAAGTAAACATCTGAGGAGGAGTGTTCTAGCCCTGCCCCTTCCTCATGTGTTTTTGTGTTGCCCTGTACTCATGTAGGGCGATGGTATGAAGATGCCTCCTCTATCCTGACTCATGCGGGCTTTCCTCGTGAGTCAGAATGCAGATTTCCCAGTGTCCTGGTACATGTGGAGAGCCTCCATAGATGCAGGAGTTTCTCCTCTTCAGGCCATCACTTTACATGAGTACAGGGTGATGGAAATGCACAGGGAGGGCGGCGGGGCTAGAGTGCTTCTTCTCCTTGTGTGTTTACTTTGTACACACTTTGAGTGCCTGAATAGGGCCTCTATTTCCTGTTTCCTCAAAGTTATTTCAGAACAACTAAGGGTTGTTGTATTGACCCAGTGGTATAGCTAGGGCTGGACCCCAGGGCCAAAATTGAGGTGGCTAGGTGGCCTATTTTACAGAGGACAGTCCTCTCTTTGAAGAGCTGCCAGACGGCTATGCTTTATTTTGAAGGTGTCCTCTATTGAAGGTCTGTACAGTCCAAGTCCAAGACCTGTTTAAAGTTCAAGAACCACCTGAACAGCATGCTGTGCAAGGCACACAGGCCACCTCATCACATACTTTCACACCAAGGTGTATTGCCAGTGAATTTTAGTAGGACATATTTAGTATAAAAATTTCTGCAGATGTTTTTATAACCCCTTGAAGAAGGTCTTAATATATAAATAGTCTGAAACACATTGGGCTTAAAAAACACACACAAAACTTTGTTTCAGCATCCTGAAACATTTCTCTCCTATTCATGGGTCTATATTTTAAACAGAAATACAATGCATTTCACCATAAGGGGGAAGCTGGTGACCAAATGACCTGTGGGCTTGCTCAGTCTGCCGACCAGGTGCTAACTATTGATGCGCAATTTCAAAGCCCCTGCTACTCTCCCTTATTCCTGTTTCTCTTGGTGCTTTATCTTTAAACCTGACTTGGACTGGACAACCCTTCAAATAGACTATGCCTTCAAACAGAGGACTGTCTTCTGTTAAGCAGGACACCTGGCTACCCTATAAAATCCTAGCCCATATGCTGAGTTAACCATATCCAACCAGTCTGACAGATAAAACCACAGGAGGATGAATGGAGCAACACAGACAATTACCCAAATTGCTTGCCCATGTTCTGGGTGTGTGGCAAGATTGGTTTGTAGACCATAGGCCTCAAGAACTCTTAAAGTGGCCCCTTGGGGGTTTACTTTGTGCTTTAGTTCCCTGTAACTCTCTCTCTCTCTCTCTCTCTCTCTCTCTCTCTCTCTCTCTCTCTCCCCCCACCCCCAGCACAACTCCCTGCCTGGCACTAAACAGCCATTCAGGGATTGGAATTGTCTATATACTAATGCCCAGAGTATGGGAAACAAACAGAACGAACTTGATACAGGAGGGAAATTATGACTTGATAGGTATAACTGAGACTTGGTGGGATGACTCTCATTACTGGAATACAGCAATGGAAGGAAAAAGAACAGGAGGAACAGAAAGGGAGGTGGGGTTGCACTAAATGTTAAAAATAGTTATCTCTGCACAGAAATACAGGAGGATGAGTTTGGTAGCCCCATTGAGAGCACCTGGGTTAAAATAAATGGAGCAAAGAATAAAAGGAACATGGTGGTTGGAGTCTACTACTGGTGACCCAATTAAGGGGAAGATGAGGATGAAACTTTTGAAAAGCAAATTGCCAATGTTTCAAGGAAGCATGATGCAGTAGCAATGGGGGACTTCAATTTCCCCGATATTTGTTGGGAGACAAATTCTGCAAAACATGGCCCCTCCAGGAAATTCCTGACTTGTGTGGCAGATAACTTCCTCCTACAGAAAGTCGAGGTAGGAACTATAGGATCGGCTATCCTTGACTTGATCCTAACCAACAGAGATGACTTAGTGGGTAAAGTAGCAGTTACAGGAATTCTAGGGGAAAGCGACCATGTCGTGAACTTCAGTTCATGGTTCTAAAGGAAGTAAAAGCCGAGTGTATCCAAATGCATATGCTAGATTTTAGGAAAGCCAATTTTAATAATCTCAGAACAATGATAAGTAAGGTCCCATGGCAAACAACTCTAACGAGAAAAGGAGTCCAAGATGGGTGGGAGTTTTTAAAGAAGGGAATTCTCAAGGCACAATTACAAACAATTCCAACAAGACAAAAAGGTGGAAGACAACAGAAGAAGCCAATGTGGCTTCACAAAAAGCTTAGAGATGACCTGAAAACAAAAAAATACACATATAGGAAGTGGAAAGAAGGCCAAGCAACAAAGGAAGAGTACAGGCAGGTAGCACAGAATTGCAGGGATGGTGTCAGGAAGGCTAAAGCTGAGAACGAGCTGAGGTTAGTGAGGGATGCTAAAAGCAACAAAAAGGCTTCCTTCAGCTACATGCATAGTAAAAGACAGAGGAAAGAAATGGTGGTTCAGCTATTAAATAAGGATGGCGAAACAATAACAGATGACAAAGAAAAGGCAGAAGTGCTCAATTCCTACTTTGGCTCAGTCTTCTTCCGGAAGAGGGTCTATGAGCACCCTGGCACAGATAAAGTACAGGCTGAAGGGGCAGGATTGCAGCTTGAGATCAATAGGCATATGGTCAAGGAACACCTAATTACCTTGAATGCGTTCAAATCTCCAGGGCCAGATGAACTGCATCCTAGAGTAATAAAGGAACTGGCAGAAGAACTCTCAGAACCACTGTCTATTATCTTTGAGCAATCGTGGAGGACGGGGGAAGTGCCAGATGACTGGAGGAGGGCTAATGTTGTTCCTATCTTCAAAAAGGGTAAAAAGGGGGAACTTGGGAACTACAGACCAGTCAGTCTGACATCAATCCCTTGGAAAATTCTGGAGCAGATGATAAAGCAATCCATCTGGAAGCACCTTGAAAACAATGCAGTGATTACTCAAAGCCAACATGGATTTGTCAAGAAGAAATCCTGCCAGATGAATCTGATCTCATTTTTTGATCAAGTAACCTCCCTTGTGGACCGTGGGAATGCTGTAGACATCATATACCTCGACTTCAGCAAAGCTTTTGACAAAGTGCCCCATGATATCCTGATGAGCGAACTAACTCAAAGTGGGCTAGATGAAACAATGATCAGGTTGATCCACAGTTGGCTACAGAATCAGACCTAAAGAATGCTTATCAATGGGATCTTCCCAAACTGGGGAGAGGTAATGAGTGGGGTACCGCAGGGCTTAGTCCTGCGCTCAATGCTCTTCAACATTTTTATTAATGACTTGGAGGAGCAGGTGCAGGGAATGCTGATCAAATTTGCAGATGACACAAAATTGGGTGGGATAGCTAATACTTTGGAAGACAGAAACAAAATTCAAAGTAATCTGGATGGACTGGAGCGCTGGGCAGCAAACAACAGAATGACATTTAATGGGGATAAATGCCAAGTTCTGCACCTACGAAAAAGAAACCAAATGCACAGTTACAAGGTGGGGGATACTTGGCTCAACAACACTATGAGGGAGAAGGATCTTGGATTGTTGTAGATTACAAGCTGCATATGAGCCAACAATGTGATGTGGCTGCAAAAAAGGCAAATGCTCTTTTGGGCTGCATTAATAGAAGCATAGCTTCCAAATCTGGGGAAGTACTAGTTCCCCTCTACTGAGCACTGGTTAGGCCTCATCTGGAGTACTGTGTCCAGTTATGGGCAGTTTAAGAAGGATGCTGACAAGCTGGAGAGGGTTCAGAGGAGGGTAACAAAGATGATCAGGGAACTGGAAACAAAACCTTATGAAGAGAGGCGGAAAGAACTAGGCATGTTTAGCCTTGAGAAGAGAAGATTGAGGGGAGATATGATAGTGCTCTTCAAGTTCTTGAAAGGTTGTCACAGAGAGGAAGGCCAGGATCTCATCTTCATCATCCCAGAACACAGGACATGAAATAATGGGCTCAAGTGACAGGAAGCCAGATTCTGGCTGAACATCAGGAAAAACTTCCTGACTGTTAGAGGAATAGGACAATGGAACCAATTACCTAGGGAGGTAGTGGGCTGTCCCACACTGGAGGCGTTCAAGATGAGGCTGGACAGCCATTAGTCAGGGATGCTCTGATTTGGATTCCTGCATTGAGCAGGGGTTGGACTCGATGATCTTGTAGGCCCCTTCCAACCCTACTATTCTATGTTTCTATGAATTAGAAAGGTGAGAAACCAGGCCATAAAGTCCAGTCAGGTGATCTAGAAACATCTTGGCCCAATCAAGTCACAGTACAGTTTGGTCCATAGCAAAATAAGTGAAAAAACAAACTTCATATATTTAAAAGGGGTGGGTAGACAGTTAGGTGGGCATCTAGCCACACTGAGGCCTCCATGGGCTCCCTTCTATCTGCAAACCAGGGTTCGGTTAGGGAGAAGTGTCTCTCCCGTCCCTCAACCATTCCTCACCCACAGGCCAACCATACTCTATGATGTCAGTGAAGGGATGGGATACTGCCAGTATCTATCCCTCCTCCTTCCTCTACAGTAGACATAACAGAACCATCTGCTTGAGGGTTGGAGCTGATCTCCATTTTAGCATAAGATTACTACACAGAATTAGTATAGAAATTCACTTGAGAAACAGACATGCAAATTGATTATCCATTAATGAATTCCCCAGTTATTGTTATTTTTTGCTTGGCATTGATTCATAAACACCATTTTGCTGAATTGAATTCTTCCAGTCAAATACAATAAGCATGTTTTTCATAATAATTCAAAGTGCAGACATACCCACAGGCAACCCTTCAGTAATCTTCAACCCAGTTGAATTATTCTTCCTTTTCACAGGTGGATTGTTCTCCTCCAGTGAACTTAATGGGCAATTCTACTGCTGTGGGATCTTTGTCTGTGACTCAGAGCACCCATGATAGCCATACCTGGACCAGTGGGATAAGAATTCAAATCCTCACTTAGCTATGAAGTTCATGGGCAACCATGGGCAACCAGCCATTATATCCCAGCCTAATATACTTCACAGGGCCATTGTGTGATTAAAACAGGATAAGCTGCCCTAGGCTCCTTAAAGGAATGGTGGGATACAGTTGTGATAAAGAAATAGGACTCCAGATCATGGGTGCCACATTCAAGTTGAAGCTTTCAAACGTTGTATCAATCTGTTTCATGATAAAATATTACTGGCTCATCATCTGTCTATTGCAGGGGTGGGGAACCTCATTCAGTCCAAGGCCCAAAGCCAAATTTGGAGAAGCTCTCAAGGGCTGCATTCTGGGGGGAGGGGGGGAGGCAAAGAAAGGGGATGGGGCCAAAACTTCAAAAATTACTACTACTGCTGCTGCTACTGCTACTACTACCTACTGTAGCTTTAAGCTATTACTGCCAGTAACTAAGCTGTAGGAAAGGCATTTCAACCTTATAAAATGGGGAACAAATGCACCACAGCCATGAAACCATCAAGCAAACTCATTGGAGGAAATTGGCCTGACCATCTGGGGTCTTTGTGAGAGCCAGATTGGGACCTCAGAGGACCAGAGGTTCCTCACCCATGTTCTATTGTGCCTGAGTTTTTGTCTGTGTAATGGATGATATAGGCATAGCATTTTTATTTGTTTATGGTTCCCTGCAGTGTTATTCACAACTGCTTGGGAAGGGTGCGGTCTCCTTTTGTACATGAGTTCTGTCCGGGGAGGCTGGTGAATCCAGTTTCAGTGGGGCAGAGTTTCCATTCTGAGTTTTAGTTACAACCAGACAGAAATCTAAAGGAGCTATCCAAGGTGCTGGACTCTATCCCCAAAATGAGTCCAGCACCTTGGATAGCTCTTTTAGACTTCTTCCTGGTTGTATTTAAACCCCAGAATGGAATCTCCAGCCCACTGAAACTGGACCAACCAGCCTCCTCTGATTCTATCACATACTAAATACTCTATGATTATCACAGAACAGGGCAGAGAAACTGGGGAGAGGGAATGGCATTTGGATAAAAGCAAATATTGTGGCTTGGCTAGTGGTTGCAAATTGCACTTAATGCTAATTATAATAATAAGCACTCCTTTGGCTATTTCTCTTGTTATAATGACTCTAGTAATATTTCTGATCTTATTAAGAGGGGCACTAAACTTGATGCATTGCCTCTCATGACCTCAACATTGCTTCTGTATTTCCACCATTCACAGAAAGCCAAAAATTAAATACCAAAGTCAGCTAGAAAAAAAAAGCCTCCCTGGTTGTTGTTAAAGCTTTAAAAAACCGAAATGAGCTGTGCAGGTAGTGGACACATCTACAGATTCAGGACATAGGTGCCTTTCACCCATTGCAAAGTTTCAGCTTCATTTTACTGGATGGTCTCAGGATACATCTCAGCATGAGGTTATCAACAAGTATGTGAAAAGAATGAATCAGGAGTAGTTTTTGCTAGGCTCTGAGAAATCTTCAAAAGGTCAAGGGCTTTGTTCAGGCTGGCTGTGCGCCTAATGAAAGTCTGACTGCGTATATGGTGTGTGGTAATTTATAGTGAAAATTAGCTGAACTCAATGAAATCGACATTTTACTTGCTTCATTCCCTGGCATGGAATGGTAACCGACGAGGAATCTATGAGGAATACAAAAGGCCAACAAGAGGCTGTGGAATAAAGGGAAGCAAGAGAGGGAAGTGAGCCTAGCTTTAATTTCACACTATTATACAATTTAGGGGGAGCTGACCTGACACACTGAATAGTGTCAAAGTAAAGGGAAGCTACATTCAACAGTTCTCGTGGCCCAGAGACACTAGTAATGAGGGTGTAATATTGCAGGGCACATTAACAACAGGAGCCCAAAGAATTCCTCATTATTGAACCTTTTATCTATCAAGGGGAAAAAATGATCAAGCATCCCAGAGGCTGAGTTCTTCTGACAATGGTTTCACACATTGTTGGTTGCATGATATGCTGCCCAGCCCTAAGCCCATTTACTCGGAAATAACTCCCTGTGACTTATTTACAGGTAAGGAAATGTATTTGCAAGTGAATGATGAGTATTATGCATAGGGCTTGTTTATAGACAAGTAGTGTGAGATATATTTACAGGGAATGCGTAGGATTGTAGCTGCGTTGCTAAGATAGGAAGCAGCTCTTGGAAAAATAAGAGGTGAAAGGTTACTGGGGAAGACTGTGCAACATTTCCAAATTTGGGCTGTGTCATGCTCATTGATCCCATTAATCCCACCTCCCTATCTGCCATCAAGACTAATGGGAACCAACACAGGGATCAGTTCAGTCTCTGTGTTGCTTGTGATGTTGGATATGCAAGCAGCACAGATGGATGGTTGTTGTTGTTTTTAAATCCTCCATCTGGAAGTTCCCTAAATGAAAACAAAGACAGTTCTCTTCAAAGTTGGTCATCAGTAGGGATGTCAGAGAATTCCACGACGGATCTCGGTGAGGTCGAATGCCAGTGCATCCGCCCCCCCCAAATCCATTGCGGAACGAAGTCCCCGCCGCCCCCAACCCACGAAAGGTGCGCGAAATGGAGCACTTACCTGCTCCCGTCCACGCTGCTTTGAGAATGGCGGCCGTCCTGCAGCCGCCATTCGCTTCCTTCTCTTCATAGCTGTGACAGGCTACGTAAATACTTAAGTAGCCTATCACGGCTAACGCAGGGACACCATTTGCATCCCTGCGGAGGCCATGATAGGCTACATAAGTATTTATGTAGCCTATCACAGCAGGGGGAAAAAACCCAGCATACGCAAATAGCGGCAGCTACTGAGATGAGTCCAAGATTGGAGATGGGTCAAAAGGGCCTCCCCAAACTAGGGATGTCAGAGGAATCTGTTTAGGAGTTAGAACTTGATGAGCTTTCACTGGCTCAGCCCCCTGGACTCTGACCTGACCATCTGCCAGCTGGCTTGACTCAGCCCTTGCCACGTCAGGCCAGCCCAGCTGGCAGATTTTCCAGTGGCATGACACTGAGGGCAAGAGTGAGAGGGGAGCCCTGTTCATGAATCCTCCTGTCCTTGCTGTCACACCTCTGCTGATGCCTCCACCATAGTGGGTTGGGAGGAGGAGAAGGGAGCAGCGATCCCCTCTCCTCCTCCCATTTCTGCTACTGCAGTGGCAGCACCGCAGATGGGACAGGAGGAGGAGGAGAGGGGCTTCCCTCTCCTCCTCCTCCTCCTGTCCCTCCAGTGCTGCTGCCACTGCAGTAGCCATGATAGGAGGAGGAGGAGAAGGGAATGCTGCTCCCCTTTTCGCCTTCCATCCTCGCAACCATGGTGTCAGTGCTGAGACAGGAGGATGAGAGGGAAGCAGCACTCCCCTCTCATCCTCCATTTTTCACACAGTGACCCTGCCTCTGTGCTCAACTGGCTCCTTCTCCCCCTTCTGGGACCTGGGAGGGGGAGAAGGAGCCAGCTGTGCACAGCAGCAGAGGGTTTTTGTGCAAAATGGTGGTGGGGAGTGGTGGGGACTCCTGCCACCACCCGCTGCCATTTTGTGCAAAAAAACTTGATAAAGTTTCTGAGTTTCAGGAATTTTACCGCAGCTCGGCCCACGTTTGCAAGCTGAGCTTACTCCATTGCAGGGATCTGTCAGGGCCCCCAAAGGGCCAGATTTTCACATGATGGATAACACTACTCCAGGCCCCTCATGAAAAACATAGCCTCAGACTCAAACTAAAACTTGGATGGGTAAGCATTGCCCTTGGACTGCCTGGATTTATTTGAGAGAAGACTATCACAGTCCCAAGCTGACTCAGCAGAACTGTATCTTTCTATTCATACGCAGACCTGGATGTGATAAGCTGCAATACATAAATGAAGTATTAATTGAAGCTGAGTTCCAATTCATTCCTAAACCTGGGATTCCAGCGATCCCATTTTATTACTCTACTCAGGCAGATATGAGCACAATATGAGCAGAGAACATTTTCTTTATCTGTTATTAGTGTAGGGCTAGGTGTACTAGCAAGAAAGCTGATAATTTCATTCAGAACCTTAATGTTTAAAAATGATGTTTAATTAACACAGAGGACAACGCTAAGGCTTATGCAGAAAACAAAAGGTAGTTAAATATACATGTCTCATGTATTTGCATTACTTTTTGCCCCCATTCTAGGCATGCTTCTGAAATAATCCTAATCCAAATTTCTACTTGGATTTTTTAGTTCTGAATTTCCTGGTGTTGCTTCCAAATGTGAACTGCTCCATCAAGAATTCTCCTTGTTCCATTTTTTAAAAAACTTCCAAACTGGGGACTGAGCACTATGGACGCGCCATGTGTTGAAATTTTCATTTCTTTCCATTCATTTCTGTCTTTTCAACCTACACACATTTTAGTGTGCATACATATACATTGATGGATGGATGGATGATAGATAGATAAAATACTACCCCCAAAACAACATTGAATGCATCGGGGTTCTTTAACGATTACATGTGCACTTGGGTACATTGATAAAACATAGCAAAAAATGCAGACCTGATGTGATTAAACCTGCATGTTTATCAAGATTCTTTTTGTGTGGTTCTACCAATGTGCAAGATCACATATGCTTGTCAGTAGAACACTGCACAAAATTACTTTTGATTGCCACACCAAGATGGTTGTTGTTTTGCAGGGTTTTATCAATGCATGCATTTACCTCAGTAACAAGGGGAAAATCCAAATGAATTGAAAGAACTGAAAGCTGAGACAACTGGATGCACCAACTCTGGAATTAATTGTAGAAATCTCCTAGTTAAAGCAGAACCCAGAAGGTCTGGAAGATAGAGCAGAAGAGTGAACCAGAGGAACAGTAAAAGAAGGAATTGGGGAAATCCTTTCATCCCTCCATTGGTCTCTACTGTTTGATTAGTTGCATTACTGGATCATCAGTTCATAGTCCTTGGACCTAGCATGGCTGCCAGGTACTCCATCAGGCAAAGGATGCCTAGCTGCACCTTTTTCATCCAGCAGGTTATCGTAAGACAATGAGGAACAGGGTAGAGAATTCTGGGAGAACTCCTCCTTTTCATGAGGTTAGGGAGGAAACCTGGTCCTGTTCATAGAGTCTCAGCTTGAAGCCCAAAATGTGGATATGAAAATAAGAGGTCACTCAAAAGAGGAAGTTGAGACGTCAATATGTGGCCTGATACTTGAAAGAAAACTATTGATTCCTTTCCTGAACTAACTTAAACATAGCTAGCTGCTGGAAATCGGTACTTTCACAGCTCTTGAAACAGTGCTTATGGGAAAATGGGTTATAGGAACAGAAGAGGTAACTTGAATTCAGCTACAATGCCTTTTCCTTAATCTGATAAAAACAATATTGGCAGTTTTATTCTCCATTCCTTCTCTTCAAATCCCCTCCTAATGGATTTTGCCTTTTTCACAGCAGCCACACAAAAGGGGTACATCCAATTGAGGCTTTTATTGTACCATTGCCCTGCCTCATTCAAAGAATTTTATGGGGGTCCAGATGGTGTCTTCCACTCATGGTTAGAGATGTGTGGACTGTGTAAAATCTACTTTGGCTGTGTTTCATGGATTGTCAGATGTCTTTTGTTCCATCGTCCGCTCGTTCACAGAGGCAGATTTTTTTCCTCATGCAGAAAAATACGCAAATAATTATGTAACAGGTTTTGTAACAATTTACATAATTTACCTGGGTACATAACATTTAACATATTGTCCCCCATTCCATTCCACTTTTCCTCAGGAGAAACTTGCACATTTTCCTGCGAATATGCGTACATTTTGGGAAAGTAAAAAAAATATATCTGAAAGTCCATGAACTCCACACGGCCTGAGGGGGTCACTCCACAATGGATTCCACAGGTAAGATTCTTAGAAACCTGAGCTCATTTTAGTCCATCTTGAAGTTCTCTAGCATTCCTATTCATAGCCCTTCTGTGGCTTTGTAGCTTCTTCCATCTTTTTTCCTTACTGTGGAAAACCCATTAAAGATAAAAATTCCTGCACAATGCTCTCGGATTGGTAGCGCTAGGAATTCTCTGTCTGGAAGTACCCTCGGTCGACATTTTCATTGAGTTGAATTTTTTAAATCAGTACTGACAATGCGACAGCCTCCTCCGCCACACTTAAAGGCAGCAAGCTAGCTTAGTGGAGGCAGGTTAGGTCATGTGGCCCACAGCTCCCCACCCCCAACAACTTACTGCTGCCCTTCCCTACATTTGCTGCCTAAGGTGACTGTCTCACTCTGCATAATGGTAGGGCCAGAACTGGGTTTTACCTAACTTACTTTGGCCGCAATCCTATGCAGGTTTAGACAGAAAAAAGTCCTATAACTCCACGCTGGCTGGGGAATGTTGAGAGTTGTAGGACCTTTTTCCGTCTAAACCTGCATAGGATTGTGGCCTTTTTCTCTCATATTTTCAGGAATGATCTGGATATTTTAAAACCCTTCTACTTCTATGGAAATGTTTTTCATAATGCACTTGAAGTTCATCTCTGGAAATAAATACATTCAGAAATCATAGAAGTACCCTTCTGGTGAACCAGAAATTTGAGACTTGTACTTAGAGGAGAAAATAGAAATTGGAGCATGTTGATTATGGAGATATGATGCATTCAGTTTTATCTACAGCAGCATATTAAAAATATTCAAATGACACAAAAGTGAGGCATGCTATAAATTCAGCCAAGGAGATGAAATATTCTGGTTGCTGAAGCAGCAATTTGCAGACAGCATTGCATTAAATACCCTGTCTGAAGACTTATTATGGGATGGGTGACATATTGTGAGGTTTAATGCCAATTTCAACCACCTGTATATGGGTCACTTGGTAGTACTTGGGCCCGCCGACCTTTTTCTACATCGAACTTACCCGATCTGGTGCCCTCTAGATAATTTGGATTACAACTTCTATCATCCCTGACCATTGGCCATGTTGGCTGGAGTTGATGTGAGTTGTAGTCCAAAACATCTGGAGGGCACCACGTTGGGGAAGGCTGTTCTGTCATTAAGACAATATATAGTCCACCCCAGTCAGCATGTTTGGGTGAGTATGCATAACCGGCTGTGCTGCCTTCTACAGTAATTCTGGGGGATGATGTATTTCTGTATCCTACCCTCTCTCAGCAGATATGCGTTGATATCCATGAACTAGGAAGCCAATGAAGTGTCAGTAGCAAAGTCAACATGCTTATTCCCTTGCTTGCTGGCCATTCAGAAAAAGCAGTAACAGCCGGGTCCCCAAAAACTCTATGAAAGCATTATGATCCACAAGAAGGTGAGAAGTAGTTCTGGTCCTGATATAGATTAGGCTGCAATCCTATGCATGCTTACCTGGAAAAAGCTCCACTGAGTAAGCACACATAGGGATACACTCTTAATATTTTATCTCCCTGCTTTTAAATGTGTTTAAACCTGCTCTGATTTTATGATAGTGTGTTAAGCAATGTTCAGATTGGGCTTTGTTTTTTAATCATCGTAGTTATTGTTTTGATATGATTTAGTAACGTGGGATGCCACTTTCAATTTGAAAAAAGTGAGGCAGAAATGTATGAATGAATGAATGAATGAATGAATATGGGTGTGCCTTTTCTTGTCTTTTTCTGCTGTAGAACACATTCTCGAAAGATCTGGCTGATAAGCCCAAAGGACTACTCACATCATGAGGCTCTGAGCAATGTGATATTGGAGAAGGTAGTCGCAAAAAAGGGTAGCAGCTTCTTCTATGAAATTGGCATAGCAGAAACCAGAAAATGCCTTTCCTGCAATTTTCCAGGAGTGCTACTTTTGTTATTACATAGCTCACATGTGGGCATGCTTATCACCCAGTTTAATAAAGGGTTGCATTTTTTTTCCCTAGTAGATAAAAAGCACACGTACTCTTTCACATGGAGCATGAAGAATAAATCACTAAAATCTTAGGCGATTTTTTCCTCTTCCCTGTTAAAAAATATGTAACTGTTGAAAAAAATGTTTTTGGTTAATGTCTTTCATTTGCAGATAAAGATAACAAGTCATGCATAAGATTAATGTATATTCATGAGTGGGATTATGGCTGTACATGAAAGCACTACATTAGTGATTGGTAATCAACATCTACTTTATTTTCTTAAAGTTAGCATAGTCGCTAATCAAAGATAATTACAGCACTGTCATTTACCATGTTGATCACTCATTCTTTTGGGGGAAGAACAAACAGCGCAATTTACACTTTAAGGCAAGCAGCACCAGAATGAAGGAATAGCATTGGCTACAGTGTTCTAATTTTGTAAAGTATTGCCAATAGAGTTTGGGGATTTATAAAACAAAACTCTTATACAAGATGAAGTCTGCATTTTAAAAGCATTTTCTTTCCAGTATTGAGCTCTGCTAGCAGACATTAATGACCTAATTTCCAACAGATGTGATTTGGTGTAATAGAATGAAGAGTCGACATTCTCCAGAGAAAACATACAAAGCCAACACTTGTGGAAGATACAAAAATGAGCGATTCAAAGGCACAAAGGTTTTTTGAAGGTTAGCTGGGGATGTCCTGAAAATACTGGAATATTGCAAAGAACCTTCAAGAACTTCTTTTAACTTCATCGGCAGCTACACATGTCTTGCTGTTCACATTATTTCTTGACAGTTCTCTCATGAAACAGAATCCATGTCCTTATTTGTTTATTTATTACATTTATATCCCACCTTTCTTCCATGGTTGAACTCAAGGTTGCTACATGTGGTTCCCAGGCAGTCTCCCCTCCAAGCACTGACCAGACCCAGACATGCTTAGTTTCAGCAAGGTGGCTGCCTCACATGCCTTCAGACCATGCCTGGGTCCTTAAAACTAACATTAATTAAAACATAATATAGCAGCCCTGAAAGGTGGATCCCATTCTTTGTCTATTTCCAAATGGGGAGAGCAGTCCTCTGGAGTTCGGGGTGGCGGGGGAGCTTGTGGCAGAGGGACCACCACTTCTTAAGCCCTGCCAAGCTTGCAGCCTTACCCCCTTTTTTTCTTGCTGGCTTTTATCTATTTCACCCCTCCCATTGGTTGCAATGAGAGAGAAAATAAATACACAAGGCCCAGGGCTTCCCCCATTTTGGGGTTGTGTCCTGGGAATGAGCCAGCTTTGGATCCTGCATCTCCTCTCCAGCCCAAATTGTCCCAGTTTCCAGATAAGCTGCCGCAGCTGCTTGCAAATAACCCTGCTTAAAAGTAGTTGTATCAGCAAGCTGCATGATAGCTAGGATGACCACTTATTCCTCACCGGAAAAAAGGGGCATCCATCATCCCAAAAAGAGGACAAAAGAGGATACAGTTTTTGATAACATTTGCATATGCCTACTTGCATGTGCATATGCCAATTTGATAGCTACAAATTTAAAATTGTTACTATAATTTAAATAGGAATAGTATCATTTAAATAGAAATATGATATATCCCACCATAGTAACTGTGATCAGGTGAGCTGTGTGCCTGCTCAGTTTGAGGTCCTGCTGCTTGCTGTTGATGGGCAACTGCAAGGCCCCTGGGCTCTCCCTTCTGATGGTTTCCATCTTTAAAGAGAATTTCCTTCAAATAGAGGACACCTTCAAATAGATGACTGTCCTCCATCCTTCCAGTAGAGGACTGACCTCTGCAAAGTAGGATGCATGGCCATCCTAAATGGCAAGCATCAACCTGGAATAGTACATTGTCACACAGCCCCCTGAGGAAGTTTAGTTAAAGAAGAGTCACCAAGGGCTAAATAACTTCAGTTATTCAGTGGCCCACATTGTTCTGGCACTTTCTGTAGAAAGCTTTCATGCAAGTATCATCCATCTCCCAGACTGCACCAGCAGACATAACAAATTGCACTATATCTTTCAGATGCAGTGACAGGAAGTCATCACATGAAGGATATTTCCAGGGTCTCTATGCAATCACCATACTGTGTTCAAAGCTCACAGTGGAGAAAGAGAATCATATCCTCTCATCAGATCATCTAGAAATGAACATCAATTTTATTCTATAAAAGAACCAATTCTCACTTTACTTTTTGTACTCTGAAAGGTAGAGACTGACTGACTGACTGACTGACTTATTTATTTATTACATTTATATACTGCCCAACAGCCAAGGCTCTCTGGGCAGTTCACAACAATAATTGAAGCCTGGTGTAGAAGTACATTCTTCAGAACTGTGACCATATACAGCCTTCTCCCTAGAACTCAACTCAGGAGTAATTCTCCCCCCTGCCCATTTTCAAAGTATGGATTGGCTGGCCCTTGTGTCAATCAGAAAGAAACTTCCCCCTTGTCAAAGCAAGTCTGATTGGCTGGCATTTGTATCAGTCAAGAAGCCACCTTTCCATCAAGCCAATTTCAATGTCCAATTTACTCTGGACTCATGTTGGTTTGTCAGAAGAGGAGTGGAGGTGGAGAGAAACAGTTCATCCTGCCACAAAAAACAAAACATGCACTCACTTCTTCTGTGTGTGTACATCTATCCCCAGTTATACCGAGCTCTAAATACACCTGTGGCCTATTTTGTGTGAAGTGCTCATGTGTTTAGAATTAGATACATGTCTTTAAAACTAACCAAGCAGTAAAATAAATCAGTGGCCAGGAATGGAACTGGATGCCACTTATGAATTCATAAGAGATGTGTCCAGTTCTACACACACACACACACACACTTCACCCTTGATGAGGCTTGTGTGTATTTTGTACAGTGAGAATTGTTGTTGTTGTTGTTGTCCAGTCGTTCAGTCGTGTCCGACTCTTCATGACCCCATGGACCATAGCACGCCAGGCCTTCCTGTCCTAGACCATACCAGTTCTTCTAGGCTATGCATGTCACTTAATAACCTATCAAATGCAGGTAATAAAAGAAACTACATGGGGTTAAAACTGCATTGGTCTTCTACATCTGGGGTGCAGACCCGCAGGCCTAGGAGCCATATCTTGTCCTCTGGGGGTCCTAATCCAATCTTCTGGGGTTCTCTGGCAAGCCATGCCTCCTTCTTTTGGCAGCATCCCCTTTCCCACAACCACCAATCGTTTGGTAGTTTCCTGACTTTTGTGCCATTTTTTCCCCATTCCAAAGGGTTGAAAGCCCTTTCCCAAAGCTTAGTTATTTACTGGTAGTAATGGTTTGAAGCTAAAATATGCAGGTTTTATTATGCAGGTATTTTTGGGGGGCCCCTTTCCTTTTGCATTGATCCCCACCACTGGAATGCTTCTCTGAAATGGAATTTGTCCATCAGGCTGAAAGATGTCCTACACTTCTATTCTACATGCTTGAAACAGACCAAACGGGTTAAAGGGAGAAGTGTCTGGCAGACAGGATCTAAATCAGGTCAATACCCTCCAGATGTTTTTGGCCCATCAGCCCTACTCAGCATGGCTAATAGTGAGGGATCATGGGAGATATAGGCCAAAACATCTGGTGGGCACAGGTTGCCCACCTCTGGACAGAATTAAGGAGGTGGGATTGACCAGATTTAAATAAGCCACTTTTAGAATTTCATATAAATGTAATATTTTTGAAAGTCTTATGCATGCCGAAAAAGGATGGCTGTTCTACTAGTATCCATGTACTTTAAAGCTCTCACTAGTTTAACGTTACAAGCAAAAGCAACATTAGGAGCTGTAAGTCACTTTAATACACTGAGCAATAATGGCATACAAAATGTATGCTATAAAATCTTAATATGGACATTCAAATGACATAAATTTTGCATATATTTAAATGAGAATGGGATACAAATGATATTGAGCTTTTACTCCAGGGCATTATCCATTGTCATCTGTTGTAATCCTAAACTGAAGATATTTTTCTATATTTTAGTTCATCTTAATTTAGCTCCAAAATGAGCTGTACAGTATGGGGCTGATGTTCACAGATACTAAATAGCTATAACTCCAGCTGTCTTTAATCAGGATTAAGAGTGAACAGTGCCTCCAAAAGACATGTTTCCCCTGTGCAATGAAATCGATTGCCAATGATCACAGAACACATGAAAATAGATCCCACTGGTGAGATCGCTGGACCATTCAGTCCCTTAGAATGGCCAGACCATTGTACAGCAATGCATCATCCTATTTCCAGTCATTCACTCTGACCCTCCAGCAGTCAAATGTCTAGGAAAACCATGGGTATAGTACATTCCCATATATTAATATTGTTAATATATGTTCAAGGAACTCTTTCTAAAAACTCTAGTTTAGTACATTCGCATATATTAATATTGTTAATATATGTTCAAGGAACTCTTTCTAAAAACTCTAGTTTAGTAATGATCAAGTATATATCTCCAGCTGTGAATTCTACAAGTCATTGAACTCTATGACAGAATCCCCACCTTGGTTTTAAATTCACCAAGGAATGCTTGAATGCCAGACATACTTTCAGGTTACTTACATTTGTTTCAGCTTTACTGACAATATGACATCTTGGTGCTTTCGGGTAAGGGTAGTTTTTCATATCAGTATGTTAACTGGTTTCTTTAGCATATTGTCAGAATCAAGGATCCAGGCTTGCTGCTCCATTTACAAGCCAGGATTGTAAACCAGAGTTCTTGGCTTACAAATGCTGACTTGTTTGGGAACAGCAAGCCTGGATGCCTAATGCAAATGCAGCAATTATCATGAACTGGTTTAACCCAGTATATATTTTAAAAAGCTTGATTTTTGAGCTATTCTGGTAATTACCAGAAAAATAAGTGCAGAACCCATTTATGAAACAAGATTTCAAATGGCTCTTCATCACAAGGGAGTTTTCCCCATAGGAAAATGATCTGATAATGTGAAGCTACCCTAAAACGTCAAATATTACAATACACAGTGAAACCCTAACTTACTGGCCTTGACATATAGAAAAATGGATGGAAGGGGATGGATGGGTGGGTGGGAAAAAGGAAGAAATAAATAATGAAAAGTGCAAAACTAGATACAACTAAAAATAAAGCAAAACTGAATGTGCAGTAGACATTCATTTGGTGTGGATTTGGATCAGGTTTTGTTTAGCTAAAATGTCCCTTAGAGAGCAATCTTACGGTCCCTGGGAGAGCATCCCAGAGGCCATAGGATTGTTTGGAGTCCCCCTCCTGAGGCCATAGACACTGCTGCAACTTCAGGAGGGGGACTCTGAGTTCTGATCCCCCTCCTTCACCCCCTCACAGCAGCCATGGAAATAACTGCACCTGCTGCTTCCTGAGGTTGCAAATATGGCCTTGGAGAGAAGGATAAGGGTGTGTTCTGGTAGCAGGGAGGGGAGAGGAGAAGCCAGGATATGAGAAATCCTATGGCTTCTCCAGCCCCAGTCCAGCTCCTACCAGTGTGACCTCTCTAAATGTCCTCAGAGCCCCAGCTAGGGGAAAAATATTTCAAAGGAAGACAGAGAGGCAAAAAATACCTCTGTTGCTCCTCCCACCCTGCTGTGAGCAGCCTGGCAGGGCACTGGATACACGGAAGCCTCCAAGATCGAAGGCATCCCTGTTAGTTAGGTGCAGGGATGGGTGAATCTGCCAGTGTTACTTTATCTGGCATTCGAATTTTCTCAAGTTCTTTCTTTCCCAAATATAAAGAACTTTGCAAATTTTGGTGAATTCTAAGAAAAAATGAACTGAAACAAAATTCTCACCCATTTGCACCACCCAAATTCAATAGTTTCAGGTATTCCCAGCATGGATAGGACCATGATGTACCTGCATGGCATAGAGCTGGTAAAGATGGGGAGCCTGTCAGAAAAAGAGGTGGCAACCCTAATTTAGCATTAACGTGGTTGAATACACAAGGATTCAAGCCCAGAGTCTTATGAGGAAAGCACTCAAAGCCCTGAGCCTAGATGGATGAATCTGTACGTTTTGATTTCTCCCATAAGCATTTTTTTAAAAAATAAAAATAAAACTCAAGTTAATTTTGTCCCAAATATGGAGAACTTTGTGAATTTTCGTATATTCCTATCAAAATTGTACTGAAATGAAATTCTCACTCATCTCTAGTTAGGAGGCCACCAGGAACAAGATAAAACACTTTTATAAATGTTTACTCATAAATTATTGTGAATGGAGGAGGAAGGTGAAACATAGATTGCATTCCTCGTGATCAATGGTAGTATGTGTATCACTCCCTCCCCACTTTCTGCTCTTAGTTCATGGAACAAAGGCTAATAATTAGATTCTATTCACAATGAGGGGAATACAAACAGGATGTTCATGAAATCCACTGTCTATTCTCTTTGAGAAATCATGGAGGATGGGGGAAGTGCCAGATGACTGGAGGAGGGGTAATGTTGTCCCTATCTTCAAAAAGGGTAAAAAGGAGGAACCTGAAACTACAGACCAGTCAGTCTGACATCAATCCCTGGGGAAATTCTGGAGCAGATGATAAAGCAATCCATCTGGAAGCACCTTGAAAACAATGCAGTGATTACTCGAAGCCAACATGGATTTGTCAAAAACAAGTCCTGCCAGACGAATCTGATCTCATTTTTTGATCAAGTAACCTCCCTTGTGGGCCATGGGAATGCTGTGGACATCATATACCTTGACTTCAGCAAAGCTTTCAACAAAGTGCCCCATAATATCCTGATGAGCAAACTAGCTCAAAGTGGGCTAGATGTAATGATCTGGTGGATCCACAGTTGGCTACAGAATCAGAGTGAAAGAGTGCTTATCAATGGGACCTTCTCAGACTGGGGAGAGGTAATGAGTGGGGTACTGCAGGGCTCAGTCCTGGGCCCAGTGCTCTTCAACATTTTTATTAATGACTTGGAGGAGGAGGTGCAGGGAATGCTGATCAAATTTGCAGATGACACAAAATTGGGCGGGATAGCTAATACTTTGGAAGACAGAAACAAAATTCAAAGTGATCTCGATAGACTGGAGCACTGGGCAGAAAACAACAGAATGACATTTAATAGGGATAAATGCCAAGTTCTGTACTGAGGAAAAAGAAACCAAATGCACAGTTACAAGATGGCGGATACGTAGTTCAGCAACACTACAGGCAAAAAGGATCTTGGAATTGTTGTCAATGACAAGCTGCATATGAGCCAACAATGTGATGTGGCTGCAAAAAAGGCCAATGCTCTTTTGGGCTGCATTCATAGAAGCATAGCTTCCAAATCCTGGGAAGTACTAGTTGACCTCTACTCAGCACTGGTTAGGCCTCATCTGGAGTACTGTGTCCAGTTCTGGGCACCACACTTTAAGAAGGATGCTGACAAACTGGAGAGGGTTCAGAGGAGGGCAACAAAGATGATCCGGGGACTGGAAACAAAGCCCTATGAAGGGAGACTGAAGAAACTGGGCATGTTTAGCCTTGAGAAGAGAAGACTGAGGGGAGATATGATACCACTCTTCAAGTACTTGAAAGGTTGTCACAGAGAGGAAGGCCAGGATCTCTTCTCGATCATCCCAGAGTGCAGGACACGGAATAATGGGCTCAAGTTACAAGAAGCCAGATTCCGGCTGAACATCAGGAAAAATGTCCTGACTGTTAGAGCAATACGACAATGGAACCAATTACCTAGGGAGGTGGTGGGCTCTCCCACACTGGGGATGTTCAAGATGAGGCTGGACAGCCATCTGTCAGGGACCTGGATTCCTGCATTGAGCAGGGGGTTGGACTTGAAGGCCTTGTAGGCCCCTTCCAACCCTACTATTCTATGATTCTATGAAAGGTACACATCTGGAAAAGGAGTGAAGTTAGGGTGAGTAGGGAAGAGCAACATTGGTTATCCAAATGACAAAGTTCACAGTTTGCTATTCTGCTTTCACTGTGAGCTCAACATCATGCTGTCATCACCATCACCGGTGGAATCTCACTGCTCTTTGTATTTTGGGACATGCTTATGCAGCTGCTGCAAATGCCAGAAAGGCAACACAGATGTAAACCTGGGATTTGATTTCTCAATCTGGAACACACTGTAGATTGGTCCTGAGTGTGTTGGCTCACACAAACAGCCCTGCAGTGGTATTAGACTATGGAGAACTGTTATGTGTCACCGTGCATTTTAAACTCTCTCCTCACAATGAATTATGAATCAGTAGGACAGCATGTTTGTGGGAATGGCAGCAATGAACAGAGCCAGCATGTGTCCTAACAGCAAGGAGTGAGAAATGGGCATGCATTTATCATGCCAGCTCATTGAAAATACAGCTTGATCTTCCTGCAGCTCCTTCGGCTCACCAGGGCAATAAGGATTACAGCATTCTCATTTGGAACATGGGAATCTTCATCAATGAAAGGAAAGTCCAAAGAGCGTGAGATCTAATGAACAATCGAATTTGGTCAAAATCAGGATGCTAGTACTCCTCATGCTTCTCTTCTCAAAACCTCAACTTTCAAACATGAGCTTGCATGTATATGTGTTGCTTATGCATGCCACCATTAAAAAAAATCCTTGCAGACTTTTTTGCATAATAAGAATTCCATTCTAAACATCAAATCATATTTGATAGGGTGAATACATTATCATAGCCCCGATCTCATTAATGTTATGCTGCTCTTAGTGATTTTACTCTTTTAAAGATATTTTTAATTTTTAATTTGTATGCTTTAAATTTGTTGCTGTTGTTTTTGCTGCTGATTTTTAAAACTATTGTAAGCTGCCCTGCGAATTTTATTGATGGGCGTGGTATAAATCCTTCAGAAAATTAACATATGTTGTGTAGCATAGCTCTCTCTTTGACTGCTCTGGATGTATAAAATTGAAGAAATGGATCTGTGTAGAACTTACTAAATTAAGGTTGCAATCCTGTACACACTTTCTAGGGACTTATTTCCAAGTAGATAGGAATAGGATTATGCTGTAAGGCTGCAGTCCTGTGGACATGTACATGCCCATTAAAGACAGTGGCTTTAAGTAAACATGCATAGTGGGATTAAGTAAACATACATAACATTGGGCTGCATGACACCTCTTTGACTTGGGGACAATCAAATATGTTGACCATAGATTCTTTTATGGTTAATCAAATGAAGAAATGCTTTGATAATGATGGATCTGTTGAGCAGGCCTTCTTATGGAGGTGAAAAAGAACAGTTGCTAGCTACAGAATTGAAAGTCCCTCTTTGATCTTTACAGACTAATTACTGGCTTACTCAATGTAAAAGGCTGAGTGCTTCTCCCAAAGAGTGGTTTAATTACTAGTACTGCTAGCCAATGAAGCAACTCTTTAAATAGGGTGGCTGTGTGTCCTCTTATACAGAGGATGGTCCTGTATTTGAAGGGTTGTTCAGTCCAAGTCTGGTATAAATATGAAGAACCATCAGAAGGAAGAGCTGGGCCTTGAAGTTACCCACCAACAGCACCTGGAGAGTAGACTGAGCAAGGCACACAGCTCACCAAGTCACAGTCATCTAGGGATGGCGGAGAATTCTGCCACGGACTCCAGTGAGTACCCCGGAGTCCGTGGCAGAGCAGAACATTTACCTCCACCTCCCTGCGGAATCCTCTTCGGCTGGATCCTCTGGCTCCAGATTGCCAGCGATATGGCCGCCATGCTGAATCGCTGGCTGAAGGAGATTGACTGCGGACACAAATGGCATCCAGGACGCCATTTGCATCCGTAAAGGTCTTCGTTTAAGCTAAATGCAGCCATTTACGGCTGCATTTACCTTAAACTAAGAACTTTATGGCCCCAAATGGCATCCTGGACGCCATTTGAATCTGCAGTTAATACCCCTCACCCAGCGATACAGCATGGAGGCCGTATCGCTGGTGCTTAGGAGCTGGCTGGTGGCTCTGCGGAATTGCCACAGAGTGGAGCTGGCCAAAGAGGATTCCAGGGGGAGGAATTGATCACCCCCACCCTGCAGGTGGATTTCCCACGGAGCAACAGGTAGGGAATCCACCCATCCCTACAGTCATCCACCCTATGGCGAGATGTACTGTATTTCTATTTAAATTATAATAATTACTTCTAAATTTGCATCTATACATATGAATTAACATATGCAAATTCAGTGGAAATCTCTGCCCTCTTTTTTTGATGATTTACAAGTTGCTACCCTACTCAATAGTGTTTAAAGTTTTTGTCTTCTTTGGTTCTTTGAACTTCCTCATGCCATGCTTCCATCAGTCCATGCCTGAAATAAAAGTGAAATCTTCAGTGCCAGCCCTACTGTTAAACAAGGTCCAGCAGGATAGCCTAGCCCAGGTGGAAGATTTCGGGGTATTGTCAAAGGGCAGCAAATAGTCAACAATTTCCTTTATTCTCATATTTCTACCACCACACAATGTGGCTTTTCTGTCTAACACAGCAAAATGTCTTGAGCTATTTCTGCATCTGCCTGTTTTTTTTTTACTTCTTAACTTATTGTGGAGACTCATGTGTGTCTCACAGGTTGGAATAATGTTGGTTATCCAAGTATGAAGCATTTCATACACTGCCACTGCATCATATGAAGCACATTTTCTGAGGGACTTCTTAACAAAGTATGTACTTCAATGTGCAGTGAGCTGTGCAATATGGCCATTTTAATTATGCAAGGCCATAAGTGACTTTATGAATTACATCACCAAAAAAGCATTTTAATTCCCCTGTTGCAATTATACAGCAAATGAAAAATATAATAAAGAAAATGAAGTTCAAAGATGGACTAGAAGAAATATCAACACACACACACACACATATACACACACACACGCACCGTACAAGGAAGGATACAATCAATATTTAATTACCTGAAATGATCATAGATGTGCAGATACCTGTTGTTTCTAGGGCTGGATTAACCATCTTGCTAAGTATTTAATAGTACAAGTTCTGTCTAGAATGGGGCCCCTATTATGAATATTTTGGAGCTCTCTAGCATAGAGAATATGATATATTTTCTGCCTACATTGAAAGAAGAGTAGTTGCCTTACTCCTTACAAAAGCTTTCCCCAACCTGGTGCCCTCCAGATGTTTTGGACTGCAGCCACAGCCAGTATGGCCAATAATCAGGAATATTCATTGTAGTCCGAAACATCTGGAGGGCACCAGGTTGGGGAAGTCTGCCTCACATCATGTGAATTGCAAATGTCAGTAAAATGGCATGAGAAACAGAAGGATTGTTCTCAATTTACCAGAGAAAATGTAAGGAACTTAATCCCCACTCCAGGTATTAGCCCTTTGTCTGCTTGTGCAGTAGCAGGTGAAATCAGAGCTGTTCTAAATATTTTGATTCTTCCATTTTTGGCATTTTGTGAGGGCGACGGGTGAAATTTAAACTCACGTAGAAGAGGCTGGGAAGGGAGAGAATTTGGAATAATTTTCTCGGGAAAGGGGGCAGGGGTTCCATATACCTTTTCATGTGTAGTGGGTAGCTAAGGGGGCTCCTTTGTATTTATTCTTAACTTCAAAAATGCCCCATGCACTGTTATGGGGCTCTTTGCACAAAGGCTTTCAGCCCAGGAGCTCTTCCTGAAGTCCCATGAGCGCATGTGACATTGCACACACTCATAGGCGTTCAAGAAGAGCTGCCAAGCTTCTCTCTGCAAAGAGACCTGTGCTGCTGCAAGCAAGAACAGGGCATTTAGAGCTTTAGAAAAAATCTGTTCTTGCTTGCAGCAACACAGGGCTGTTTGCAAGGAAGTTCGCTCCAGAGAGGTATTCTGGAACTCCTGCTGGGCACAAGCCTCTCTGCAAAGAGCCCCATACTGCAAACAGCCCCTCTCTGCAAAAAGCCCCTAACAACCCTCCCCCCCCCACAAAGAGCCCCTCTCTGCAAAGAGCCCCACTCTGCTGCAAGCAAGAACGGGGCTTTGAGAGCTTTAGAAAAAACCCATTCTTACTTGCAGCAGCACAGAGCTCTTTGCAGAGAGGCTTCTGCAGCCCACCAGCTCTTCATGAATGCCTGTGAGAATGTACAACATCACATGGTCTCATGGGACTTCAGGAAGAGCAGCTGAGCTGAAAGCCTTTGTGCAAAGAGCGCTGCAATGCCTGCAACAGTGCCTGGGGTGATTTTAAAGTAAAAACAAAACAAAACAATAGAAAGAAGACCCTGTGGCTATCCCCTACACTTAAAAAGGTAAACAGAAACCCTGTCCCCCTCCCGAATGGGAAAATTATCCCCAATTCCCCCGCCCCTTGTGAAAGTGACAGAAAAAAATAATGCCTCCTTTGAGGGAGAGAGAAAAAATTAGGGATGTCAGAGAATTCCGCCACGGATCTCGGTGAGGCCGAATGCCAGTGCATTCGGCCCCCTGCAATCTGTGGCAGAACAGCCTGCCATCCCCCTGCCCCCCTGCCCCCCTGCAGATCCCCCCCGGGACGAGACTTACCTGGGGTGGATCTTCCGGGCAGCGGCGGCTGTGGTGGTGGCTTCAGCGGCGGTGGCTGGTTTTCCGACCGGCTGCCACTGCCGTCATTTGTCTTGTAAAAAAACAAAAAACAAAACCGACATGATAGGCTACGTAAAGATTTACGTAGCCTATCATGGCTGGGTTAAAAAAACAAAAACAAAAACTGCGTATGCAAATTTACATAAATCTACATAAATGAATCTACATAAATATTTACATAGACTATGACGGCGAAAATAAAGGGGAACGTAAATAGCGTAGCAGGCGCTATTTGTGTCCCTTTTTGATTTGCCATTTTAGCCTACGTAAAGATTTACGTAGGCTAAAACGGTGAATCAAAAAGGGACGCCAATAGCGCCCGCTACGCTATTTACGTTCCCCTTTATTTTCGCCATCATAGTCTACCTAAATCTTTATGTAGATTCAGACGGCCAAAAATAAGGAACCCAAATGGCGGCAGCCGTAGCCACCACCATTTTCATACGCGATTTCCGCCCCCCCAGAGCCCTCTGCGGCTGGAAATCCGGCTGCGGACGGCTCTGGGCTGGGCTGGGCTGGGCCTGAGCCGGCCATCGAGGATTCCGGGGGGGGGAACGGATCGCCTCCCCCCCATTGAGGATTCCGGGGGGAGGGACGGAACGCCTCCTCCCCCACCATCATCATAATCCGCGGAAAGGTAAGTGACTTTCGTACATCCCTAGAAAAAATGTGATAGTAGGGGGCAGGGTTTGGCACAGCACTAGAAGAGAGATGTAAAGCTCTGGAGGGGATATATAAGTCCCTATGTTCTGGCCATTCCATATATGTGGAAAGCCTGGACCAAGCAGGGGAAGGCAGCTGAGACATCGTACGGAGGCACGTGGGCCAATTTACCATCTTATTGGCCCTGCCTGAGACTCTGTTGCTGCCAGAGAGAAGCCACCCCCCTGGCTGGAGCTGAAGAGGGAAAAAAACCTCCCTGGGGCTAATTACTGCTGATTTGAGCTGGCTAGGCCCAAGTTCCCTGGGAAGCCTCTTATCTGCCCAGCTTTGATGCAGGGCAGCAGCACTCCCAAAGGCGCTGCTGCCAAAGGTGGGGTCGTCCCTTTGGGGGGACATGCTTTGGGGGGGACGCAAGGGCAAGGGCCACTCCCCTAACATCGGCTGATTGGTTTTGTGGCTTCTATGTGTTCGGGTTAGTTGTTTTTTTCACTTAGGATCCTGTTATGTGCCTGGGAGAGAGGACATATGGCCAAGTTGGGGTGCTTGAGAGGGTCCCAATTAGTGTGGTTACAGGTCAAGGGAGATATGATGTTGGGAAGAGTGCTAGCCAGGTTAGGGGAACACGGCCCAGTCAGCTAACAGCTGTGCTGTGTTCCGGTCCCTCCCCCCAACGTAGGTGTGGTGGTTGACCTATTAGCCTGCCCTTGGGTCTCCAGATGCTACTTTTAAATGCCAGATCAGTTCAAAATAAGACCTCCCTCACCCATGATTTAATAGTGGATGAGGTGGCTGATCTGGTATACATAACTGAGACCTGGGTGGGTGAGCAGACAGGAGTTAGTCTCTCCCAGCTCTGCCCACCTGGGTACTTGGTCCAGCATCAGGGAAAGCCTGAGAGCCGGGGGGGGGGGAGGTGTTGCTGTGGTCTATAGGAATTGCATCTCCCTCTGCAGGCTCCCAGTCCATGGGACTACTGGTCTGGAGTGTTTTCACCTTGTGTTGGGCCAGCAGGACACATTGGAGATTCTGTTGGTGTACCACCCACCCTGCTGCTCAGCAGAGTCCCTATCTGAGCTGACAGAACTGGTCTCGGGTGTGCTGTTGCGATCCCCCAGACTGTTGGTTCTGGGGGATGTCAACATTCACACTAAGGGCGTCTTGTCTGGGGCGGCTCAGGATTTCATGGCCTTCATGACAACCATGAGACTGTCCCAACATGTCATCGGCCCAACACATGTAGTGGGGCATATTCTAGACTTGGTTTTCTCACCTGGACATGGAGATGGTGGTCTGAAGGTGGGGGGCTTTGCATCAGTCCCCTTGTCATGGTCAGATCATTGCCTGTTGAGCAGCAGCTCTTCCCCTCTGCAAGGGTGGGGGGGGGGCTATTAAAATGGTCCACTCCTGGAGGCTAATGTATCTGGATGGTTTCCAAAGGACTCTGGGGTTCCAGCTGATATGGCAGGCTCTCCTGTTGAAAACCTGGTTGATCTGTGGAATGCAGAAATTACCTGGGTGGTTGACACCGTTGTTCCTGAGCTCCCTCTCCTGAGTAGAGCTCGTACTGCTTCGTGGAACACTCTGGAGCTGAGAGTGATGAAACAAAACAGGAGATGGCTTGAGTACAGATTGAGAGGAAATCCTAGTGGATGAAATTGAACGCTGGTATGTGTCTATTCAGTATATTCAGGGGCAGTGAGGGTGGCAAAAACCCATCATCTTGCTACCTCTATTGAATCTTCTATCTGCCACCCAGTGGAGCTTTTCAGAGTTGTCCAGGGGCTATTACATGCCGGCCCTAAGGACACTGTAGATCCCTCAGAGGCCTGCTGTAATTAGGGATGTCGGAGAATTTCTCCACAAATCTCCAGGAGGCTGAATGCCAACGCATTCGGCCCCCCGAAATTGGTGAGGAAATTCTCCGACACCCCCCCCCCGGGATGGGACTTACCTCGTGCGAATGTGCCTCTCGGCGGCGGGTCCCAGTGGCATTTCGGCGGCGGTGGGGGCGGCGGCTGGTCTTCCGACCGGCTGCCGCCGCCGCCATTTCCCAGTAAAGTAAAAAAAAAAACACATGATAGGCTACATAACGATTTACGTAGCCTATCATGGCTAGATTTTCAAAGTCAGCCATGATAGGCTACGTAAATCTTTACGTAGCCTATCACGGCTGACTCTGAAAAAAAAAAAGCGTGTACGCATATGGTGGCGCCCATGGGCGCCGCCATTTGCGTACGCGCTTTTTTTTTTCAAAGTCAGCCGTGAATTTACTTTTTTATTTCGCGGCCGGGGAGACGGGGCGCTCCCTCCCGGCCAGAATTTCGGCCGGGAGAGGCAGGGCGCCTCCCCCCCACCAAGAATTTTGGGGGGAGAAATGGATCGCCTCCCCCCCACCGAAAACAGCTGTGGGACCAGGTAAGGGACTTCCGTCCATCCTTAGCTGTAATGCATTTGCTAGGCACTTTCAGGATAAGATCTCTTGCATCTGCCAGGACTTAGACTCAAGTGTTATAGCAGGTGAATCTGGTGAGGTATCCAGAGCGTTAGCTAGGGATGTTAGAGAATTCTGCCACGGATCCCAGGGAGGCCCAATTCCAGTGAATTCGCCCCCCCGGAATCCGTGGCAGAACGGAGCAACCCACCCCATCTTCCTGTGAAAGCTCTGTGAAATGGAGCCTACCTGGCTGCGGCTCCAGCGGCAGCTCTGGCAGCAGTGGAAGCTCAGGCGGTTTCAGCTGCTGCTGGGCTGCGGCTGCAAATGGCGGCCGCTACGTCCGTGGCCATTTGCGTCCCTGGCAAGCCGTGATAGGCTACGTAAGTATCTACGTAGCCTATCACGGCTCAGGGCAGGGACGCAAATGGCATAGCCGCCACCATTTGCGTCCATGTCTTTAGCCGTGATAGGCTACATATAGAATTACGTAGCCTATCACAGAAAAAGACAGGGGCGCAAATGGCGTAGCAGCCGCTATTTGCGCCCCTGTCTTTTGCCATGATAGGCTACGTAAATATATACGTAGCCTATCACGGCAATAGGAAGGAATGCAAATGCTAGGGATACATATTATATTTACGTAGTGTGATAGGCTACGTATATATTTACGTAGCTTAAAATAGCTAAAGACACGGACGCAAATTTGCATCCCTGTGCAGCCCAGCGGCTGGATGTCCAGCTGCGGGCGGCCCTGGCCAGCAGCTCTGTGGAGTCATCACAGAGTGGAGCCAGCCGGGGAGGATTCCGGGGGGAGGGACGGAGCACCTCCCCCCCACCGTGGATTGCCTGGTGCGGAGCCAGGTAAGAGTTTCGTACATCCCTAGCATTAGCCTTGTCCTGTTCTTCTGAATGAATTTCAGTTGGTGCAGCTTGAGGACATTGACAAGGTGCTTGGACAGGTTTGTGCAACCACTTCTATATTGGATCCTTGCCCCTCTTGGCTGATAAAAACTGGCAGGGAAGGAACAGCTGGCTGGGCCAAGGAGGTGATTAATTCCTCCTTGCAAGAGGGGGTGGTCCCAGGCTGCCTCAAAGAGACGGTGGTGAAACCACTCCTGAAGAAACTCTCCCTGGACCCAGAAAATCTTAATAATTTTAGGCCAGTGGCAAATGTTCCTTTCCTGGGCAAGGTTCTTGAGCAGATGGTTGCCAACCAGCTCCAGACGCTCTTAGATGAGACTTATGATCTAGATCCATTTCAGTCGGGGTTCAGGCCAGGCTTTAGCATGGAAACAGCTTTGGTCACCCTGTATGATGACCTATGTTGGGAGAGAGACAGGGGGAGTGTGACCTTGATCTCTCAGCGGCTTTCGATACCATTGACCATTGTATCCTTCTGGGAAGATTGTCTGAGCTGGGAGTGGGAGGCACTGCCTTGCAGTGGTTTCGCTCCTACTTGGAGGGTTGGCTCCAGAAGGTGGTGCTTGGGGAACATTGTTTGGCTCTGTGGATTCTCCAGTATGGGGTTCCCCAGGGGTCAGTTTTGTCCCCTTTGCTATTTAACATCTAAACCACTGAGTGCAGTCATCCGGAGTGTTGGAGTGCGTTGTTGGAGTACACTGATGACATGCAGCTCTATTTCTCCTATTCATCTTCTTCAGGTGAGGCTGTGGATGTGCTAAATCAATGCTTGGTTACAACAATGGACTGGATGAGTGCTAATAAACTGAAATTCAATCCATACGAGACTGAGATGCTGTTGGTGGGTGGTTCCTCTGACTGGATGGAGGGTGCTTAACCTGTTCTGGATGGGGTTGCACTCCCCTTGAAGGAGCAGGTTCGTAACTTGGAGGTTCTCCTTGAGCCATCTTTGTCACTTTGTCAGTGGCATGGAGTGCCATCTACCAACTTCAGTTGGTGGCCCAGCTATACCCCTATCTGGACAAGGATAATCTGGTTTCAGTTGTCTATGCTCTGGTAATCTCCAAGTTAGATCACTACAATGCACTCTACGTGGGGCTGCCTTTGAAGATGGTTCAGCATGGGCAAAATGTGGCATCCAGATTGATAATGGGGACCAGAAAGTCTGAATATATAAGACTAACTTGAATCAGGCTGTTTCCGAGCCCGATTCAAGGTGCTGGTTTTAACCTATAAAGCCTTACACGGCTTGGGACCACAATACCTGATGGAATGCATATCCTGACATGAACTTACCCATACGCTACACTCAACCTCTAAGATCCTTCTCTGGCTACCTAGTCTGAGGGAAGTTCAGAAGACAGCAACAAGCGAGGGGGTCTTCTCAGTGGTGGCCCCCCCCGATTGTGGAATGATTTCCCTGATGAGGCCTGCCTGGCGCCAACATTGCTATCTTTTTGACACCAGGTTAAGACCTTTCTCTTCTCCCAGGCATTTGGCAGCATATGATAAGTGTATTTGATCCTGGATTGACTTATGGTTATGGTTCTTCGCTTGAGATTGCTTGTTTGAAGTCATTTTAGATATACAGTATGTTCTCTTGTGTATATTGTCTGTTCATGTTTTTTTAAATGTAAATTGCTTTTAATCTCTGTATACTGTATTTTTTAATGTTTTTAATCTTTGTAAACCACTGAGAGAGCTTTGGCTATTGAGTGGTATAGAAATGTTAATAATAATAATAATAATAATAATAATAATAATAATAATGTACAGGCATACCAGATAATAGGGCCGGGGTGGCTTAGTGGTTAAGACGCTGAACTGCAGACTGGAAGGTTGGCAGGTCAGCAGTTCGAGACCCGAGTGCTGCGTGACGGAGTGAGCTCCCGTCTTCAGTCCCAGCTTCTGCCAACCTAGCAGTTCGAAAGCAAGAAATTGCAAGTAGATAAATAGGTACCGCCTCGGCGGGAAAGGTAACAGCGTTCCGTGCACCTCGGTGTTCAGTCATGCCGGCCACATGACCATGGAAGCGTCTTCGGACAGCGCTGGCTCTTTGGCTTAGAAACGGGGATGAGCACTGCACCCTAGAGTCGGACATGACTGGTTGGGGTCACCTTTACCTTTTTATACCAGATAATGGCTTCTGAATTATTCTTTTTTACAGAGATGCCCAGATGGTTCCTCACTTGCACATTTTTTTGCACTTGTCAGGTCCTTTATGTATTTTGTACTCAACTATGAGTACTCAAGTACAAAAAGAAGAGAATTAGGCCTAGGTTAAAGGATTTAAAATGTACTATGTACTGTTCTTCTCTTTGACTGGAAGATGATTTTATGTCACAATCTATCCTTCTAAAGAGATGCTGGATGCTTGTTAATGTCATTATTGCCTAAATTAGCATATTTAACATGAACTTTCAAATGGAAATACTGTTTAAAAGATGAGATTTCTTTTTCTTCTTCCAAAGATACTTCTGCACACCTGGTGTCCCAAAGTAAAAACAGGAAAAAAATCATTAAAGCAGTATGAATATGTAAAGAAATTTCCCAGAGACATTAGTGTTTGAACGCCATGTGTTATGAAAATGAATGAGTTTAAATACTAAATGATGTATTTCAAAAATGTAAATGTTATAAAATATTGCCTGCATTATGTGAACCCCACATCTCAGAAATACCTGATTATCTGAGTCTGCCATGTGTCTCCCATGTAATTACTCCGTGTAAATAGCACTGCTATCTAAACATCTGGTTATTAAGTTATTTGCAAGTTCCATAGCCATTCAGATACATGATAATGTTTTCTAAAATCAGCAAGCACTAAATTTGAACTGTCTTGAAGGTTGGAGCCAGTTCAGTCTCGAGGAATTTTTTTTTAAAAAAAGTAAGGCAAAATATAGATCAGTGTGGAATGGATATGCATTCAATTTTTTGATAAACCATCTCCAAACAAGCAGATTTTCATTAATTTCAACACAGCAACAACTCTGTAATAGGGAAACCATTTAGTAAGGGTACAAGGGACATCTCCCCATTCATGTTTCAGACCATATATGATTATTCTTCATAAGCATTTTTATTATGAACTATAAAACCCTGTCACAATATAGGCTCTTAAAATATACTGCTTTCTGAAATATAATGTGAAATTTATCAGAGGAAGCCTTTGAACTCTGCTTGCTTCCCCCCTGCCCCCTACCAGGTAAATCACTTTGCCTCTCTCCCTACTGAAATCTGAAACTGTATCCTGGGCTGTGTTTCCACCAGTGATTTACTCCAAACTGGCTGCATGGGGAGGTCTCTGTGTTTCCATGACATCGTGGCCATTCAGCACTGGCCCTGCATTTTATCGCTGAAAAATAGCTTCTTCTGAGGCTGCTTATAGTCCAACTTTTCCAGCTTACCATGGCTCCATTACTGACCTGTTTCCACAGTCGCACTGGGTCCTGTATCATAGTCCTGCCCATGGGGCATGTAACCCGGCCTTTCATAGAATCATAGAATCACAGAATAGTAGGGTTAGAAGGGGCCTACAAGACCATCGAGTCCCACCCCTTGCTTAGTGCAGGAATCTAAGTCAAAGCATCCATGACAGATGGCTGTCCAGTTTAGGGATGGGGTAGAATTTCTCCCTGAAAAGCAAATAGCGTTGCCCTTATTTTCACCGTAGTCTACGTAAATCTTTACATAGACTACAGCGACCAAATAAGGAACGCGAATGGTGGCTCCCTATGGGGGCCGCCATTTGCGTACGCGCTTTTTTTTTTCAAAGTCACCCGTGATAGGCTACGTGACGATTAACGTAGCCTATCATGGCTGACTTTGCAGATCTAGCCGTGATAGGGTATGTTAATCGTTACGTAGCCTATCACAGGGGCGTTTTTTGTTTTTGTTTTTCTTTTGAAGTTCGCGGCCGGGGAGACGGGGCGCTTCTCCCCGGCCTGAATTTCGGCCGGGCGAGGCGGGAAGCCTCCCCCCTGGCCTGAATTTTGACCGGGCAAGGAGGGAAGCCTCCCCCCCCGGCCTGAACTTCGGGAGGAGCAGCGAAGCGCCTCCCCCCCACCGCGAAGCAAGCTGCGAGACCAGGTAAGTGACTTTCGTGCATCCCTAGTCCAGTTTCATCTTGAATGCCTCCAGTGTGGGACAGCCCACCACCTCCCCAGGTAATTGGTTCCATTGTCGTATTGCTCTAACAGTTAGGAAGTTTTTCCTGATGTTCAGCTGGAATCTGGCTTCCTGCAACTTGAGCCCATTATTCCGTGTCCTGCACTCTGGGATGATCAAGAAGAGATCCTGGCCTTCCTCCCTGTGACAACCTTTCAAGTACTTGCAGAGTGCTATCATATCTCCCCTCAGTCTTCTCTTCTGAAGGCTAAACATGCCCAGTTTCTTCAGTCTCTCTTCATAGGGCTTTGTTTCCAGTCCCCTGATCGTCTTTGTTGCCCTCCTCTGAACCCTCTCCAGCTTGTCTGCATCCTTCTTAAAGTGCAGTGCCCATAACTGGACACAGTACTCCAGATGAGGCCTAACCAGTGCTTAGTAGAGGGGAACTAGTACTTTATGGGTGTGTTGCTCTGACTTCAGTGACCCAACCCTTTCCCTCCCTGTTTCCAGAAGTTTCATCGAGGGACCAACTTTTAAAACAGCATTGAAAATAAGCACTAGAACACAGCCCATGACTCCAGTCAACAGGTGTTTTCTCCCATTGTGCTGAATGGGGCTTGCCCTCTGAATGGCCACAGAAATAACATAGAAGCCCCTCAATTGACATGGCACATATCAAAGACCCCAATTCTTTAAATGCGATTAAGCGCCATCTCAAGGCTTTGGTCCATTGCCTAAGAACATAACTCATTCACAGCTTCCATATAGCGATCCTGTGCATTAAAATGGGGACTGGTTTTGGTCTCTGTCCCACAACAATGCCATTAGTGTCTCCTCAGAAGTAATTCCTATTATGGTGGATGAGGCTGAGATTCTCCCTCAATTGAAATGACACACATTAAAGCCCAATTCCTTAAATGTGTTTAAACGACCAAGCGGGCTCTGATGAATTGCCTTAGGAAGAAAGTACTTTGCAGCTTCCGTATAGCTATCCTGAAGGTTACAATGGGGGCTGGATTCCGTCTTTGTGTTTACTACTCTCTTTCCCACAACAAACCTATTAGTGTCTCCTCAGAAGTAACTCCCACTGTGCTGAATGAGGCTTGCCTTTGAATGCTTACATCAGAACTTACAGAGATTCCCCCTCAATTGACAGGGCACATATCAAAGCCCAATTCCTTAAATGTGATATAAGTGTGATCTCAAGGCTTTGGTCCATTGCCTTAGGACATAACTCTTTCACAGCTTCCATATAAAGATCCTGTGCATTAAAATGGGGGCTGGTTTCGCTCTCTTTCCCACAACAAACCCATTACTGTCTTGTCAGAAGTAACTCCCATTGTGGCCAATGAGGTCCTCTGGGTTAAAATGGGGGCTAGTTTCCCTCTTTGTGTTCTCCCCCCTCCACTTCCCCAGCACAAGCATATGTGTGTCTACTCAGAAGTAACTCCCATTGTGCTCAATGAGGCTTGCTCCTGAAATGCAGGTGCATCTGGACTTTCAGGGGTTTAATGTTCGTAGCCTATCATGGCAAAAAGTATCACAGAAAGGAGAAAGTGGGGGGAGAGGAGGAAAGCCTCTCTTCACAGCGAAGGTGATTCCTTTTTAAAAATCCCATACTCCTCTATTAGCTTCTCCTTCCGTTGTTCTGGAAACACAGCTGAGGAGCAGGAACAGTGATGAGACCCAACCCAGGCACCACTCAGGTTCCACCCAGCCATCAAGAAAATAATTTGATTATAGCTCAGTGGAAACACCACAGAGCCCAGGCTACAGTGATGATAAGCCGGGACTTGAAGCACTGTAGAAAATGGAAAAGGAGAAGATGCGATTGGGGAAACATTGCAACAAAGTGAAGCCAATAGCGTGGAAACACGCCCCTGCTCTCTAAATGGTCACGAATGTTTCAAGTGGAAAACAAAAAGAACATAGGGATAGGGATGGCGGAGAAATCTGCCATGGACTCCAGTGAGGCCAGATTCTTTAGAATCCAGCCCCCCAGAGTCTGTGGTGGAATGGACTACCCCCCTGCCACCCCACGGAATCCCCCTCCAGATGGACCCTACCTGGTCATCGACATCCGGCTAGCAGGGACGCAAATGGCGGCGGCCGTAGCCGCCGCCGTTTGCGTCCCTGCAGTCAGCCATGATAGGCTATGTAAATGTTTACATAGCCTATCACGGCTGACTTAAAAACAACAACAACAACGCACGTACGCAAATGGCGGCGGCCATGGCCGCCGCCATTTGCGTTCCTTATTTTGGCACGTCTTAGTCTACGTAAACATTTACGTAGACTAAGACAGCGAAAATAAGGGGAACGCAAATAGCGTAGCATCTATGTACGCGCATTTTTTTTTTAAAGTCAGCCATGATAGGCTACGTAAACATTTACGTAGCCTATCATTTTTTTTAAAAAAAAACCTAGCCGTGATAGGCTACGTAAATCTTTACATAGCCTATCATGTTTTTTTTGTTTTTTTTTTACTGGAAATGGCAGGGGTGGCAGCCGGTCGGAAGACCGGCCGCTGCAGCTGCCGCCGCCGCCGCCGCCGCCCTGCCACCCCGCCGCCGGAGCCGCTGCCACCAGGAAGATCCGCCCAAGGTAAGTCTCATCCCGGGGGTGGCGGGGAGGTGACAGGCCGTTCCGCCACTGATTTTGGGGGGCCATTCCGCCACTGGCATTTGGACTCCCCGAGATCCGTGGCGGAACTTTCGTACATCCCTACCCATCTGCAGATGCAAATGGCAGCCGGCATATCAGCCTCCATTTGCGTCCCTGCCTTAGGCCATGATAGGCTACGTAAGTATTTATGTAGCCTATCATGGCAAAAAGCAGGGACTCAAATCCGGGGACGGAAGTCCAGTTGTGGCTGGCCCTGGCCAGCGGCTCTGCGGCCTTGCTGCGGAGCTGGCTGGGGAAGATTCCAGGGGGGAGGGACGGATCGCCTCCCTCCCCAAGTGGATGCCCCTTGGCAGATTGGTGAGTGGGGTTCGTACACCCCTACATAGGGATGGACTCTATTGGTAAAAGAGTAGAGGAAACTCTTAGTACATCCAAGTGAAAGAAGTTAATCTTCTGAAGACAAAATTGCTCTCCTAAGTAGGGGGAAATGAGTAGAAGCATGACCATCAGCCTGGCAGAATCTGGAGTTTTTTAAAATTTCTTTGACATATTTTGAGCCACCCCTCTGCCCAATGGAGTCTCAAGATGCTATACAAAACAACAACAACAATAAAACACAATAAAATACGGATATATCAAAACAGTCAGCTAAAAAGCAGGAGTGGAAATCTTCTTTAGAATAAACAAAGAGCAAATATTAGAATCCATTAAAAACTCAGTGGAACAACAGTCTTCACTGGCCATCTGACACATGGTAAAGAAGGAGCCTCCCTGGGAGGGAGGTTCTAGAATCAGGGTGACACTACATAAAAGGCCCTGTCTTGTGTACCCACCAACCTACCTTCTCTAGGTGGTGGAAATCACACAGGTAGCATCACAGGACCTCTGATGACCATTGTTAGTTACGAGCAGGTTCATTTGGAAGGAGGTAATCTTCATAGGTAAGAACCAGCATGGCTTAAAAACAAAGTGGAAGCCAGTGAAACTGATTCAATTCTGGTGTTATATGGTTTGTGAAATGCATATCAGAAAACAGTCTGACCATGGCATTTTGCCCTAGGTGTAGTTTCCAGACACTTTTTGAGTGCAGCCCCACATAAGTTGCATTACAGTAATCTAGGCAAGAGAACCTAAATAAAAGCATGGAACCTAAATGAGAGGTGATCGAGGAGTTCACAGACATTTCAGATCCCAAGACCAATAAGATAACCAGCTGAATGGCAACCTTGAAGTTGTTTACACTGAAATGGAAGCTTTGAGGCTGGGCTACATTCACTTTTTACCTATTGCTGAGGTAAATTTTCAGACCAGACAACTACAATGACATTCCTTTAGCTTTTTCTTCTTCTACTTATTTAATGGCATGGAAGCCCCAAAGAAAAATGAAGCAAATAGTACATTCCATCACACTAACATGCCTCCATAAGCAGCTGCCGTGCTAATCGGTTCTCTGGCGTTGACCTTTCTAGAATGGCCTTATTTTGCTATAGCATTTATCACTAGGCCAAAATGTCAGTGGAGAACAGGGAAGGAGCACTTATAGCAGTTTGCATATATTTCCAGAAATATCGCCTCTGCTGATGCCCCCATAAAGATCTTCCAGGACAGGGACAAATAGAAATAGGCTAGGAGCTGATTTCTCAGCTATTGTTCCCCCTGTATAAAGGCAGACAACCTGATTAGAAAATGCCAGGAAAAGCGAATTGCAAAATATATTATCTATAAAGGCAATAAAAAAGCAGCAGGAAAGGCTAAAATAAGTTCTTTATTCAAGCAAATGCAAAAGACTTTGAATAAGTGTGAAGTTTCTTTGCTATTTGTTCCTGTTCTGCCAATGAACTGAGCTAGCTGAGCAATTATAAACACTCGAATAAATACTTAATTGTATTAATCTAAAATAGCACCCCTGGCATTCAGGGCACTTTCCACAGATGGATACTCAATTCTAAACACATTTACTTGGAAGTATATGCTCCATGAAACTTACATCAAGGCACAGGTCAGGAAGATAGAAACATAGGCAACTTGTAGATAGTGGTACACCATTTATACTGCAGCTCATTCCCAATCCCTTCCAAAGCAAAATATAGCCACAATACACAATTTGTTATTCTTTTTTATTTTTTATAAACCATTAAATAGGCCTATATTATAGGCATGTATACCAAACATGGCAAAGCCCTTTACATAAAAGGTGCAGGCACTATTTTGTCCTGTGTTGATACATTTCCTGTAGTTATTACCAGGGCTGGCATCAAAGGTAGGCATGGTCAGGTACCTGCCAAGGGCCCACATCCCAGCAGGGGCCCATTGACATGAGCCTCCTGGACTTGCTCCTCCACTTTGCCCTTGAAATCTGCTTGTTCACCTTCCTCTCATCTGGCCCAGACAACGGTGGAGGAGATAAGGAGAAGCGGTAGACGCCACTGCCTACTTGCTCACTGGCTCTCTGCCTGTCAAGCAAGCAAGTGGTAGTAATGCTGAGAAGGAAGACCGGGAACAATAGCAGCTGGTGACAATGCTGGTAAGAAGGTAGGCCCATTGAGAAAACCTAGAGCTGGCACTGGTTATTACATATTTTAAAAAGAAATAACCGAAATAAATGCTTTTAAAATACATGAAGTTTTTACCATTTGATCTTGAATATATCCAGTAATGGACCTTTCAATCTCACCCCCCCCACACACACACACACACATCAAAGTCTGTTTGCTTCCTGTACTGAAATCGAATTATGCTCCAAAAATATAAGTATGCGTATCAGGCACGGAACATGGTGATGTGGTGGGATACAGTGGGAGGATGCTCAATATATATTTAAAGTGTTTGATGGAAGAGGTGAACCTTGGGTGGAATTTCAGTGGGCTTTAGGTGTCAGAGTCTGGCTTTTGACATCAGAACAGAGAAAGCTGCCTTTTCAGTGATTGCGATTTCCATGCGTTAACCAAGTTATGTGTGTTCCAATCTAGTGGTATTATAACACTTATTGGTGGGAGAGGCTTCAAAGCTGTAGAACCCATTTTTCAATATTTTCCTCATTATCTTTTTTTTCTTTGCTTTGATATGGGGAAGGGATTTGCAGGCAGGAAAAACTGTCAGTTTTCTTCCATTTCCTCTCCTTCTATGACTGGGGTAGTTAGTTAGCCATTGCAATTTTTGGGGGAAGCCACACAATCTATATATTTAAAACTAAATTCCTGCACAGCTGTGCAGATGCGTATGCATTTACTGGATTTTTTTTTTTTTTTTTTTTGCATTTGGAAAACAACAGCGAGCACAGTGGTGCCCAGCAAAGAAAGGGGTTCCAGTGTAGATTTGGAGCAGGTTTCCAGGTTATCAGGCAGAGGCCTTTCACATCACCTACCACATGATCTTTTTGTAGAGATGCCAGGGATTGAACTTGGGATGTTCTGCATGCAAAGCATGTGAACTACCACTAAGCCATGGTTCTCCCCATAAAGACTCCTGAAATTCATTTATTTATTACATGTATATCCCACCATATCATGGAACTCAAGGTTGAGTACACAGTCTCTGATCCAGGCACTGACCAGATCAAGACCTGCTGCTTAGCTTCAGCAAGGTTTCTGCATCCTGTGCTTTCAAGCCATGCCATGGAAATGGTTAGGCAGTAGAGCTGTTACTGCCAACTTCTGTGTTTCAAAGAACTTCTTGGTGAGGGTGAAAGAAAAACCTGAGCTCAGTTTTCCTGTTTTCTCAGCAGTCCATGTACCAGAGATCCAGTGTGGTGTAGTGGCAAGAGTGTTGGACTAGGAGCTGGGAGATCCAGGTTCTAGTCCCCACTTGGCCATGGAAGCTCACTGGGTGACTTTGGGCCAGTCACAGACTCTCAGCCCAACCCACCTCACAGGGTTGTTGTTGTGAGGATAAAATGGAGAGGAGGATGATAATGTAAGCCGCCTTGGGTTCCTTGCAAGAGGAAAAAAGGCGGGGTATAAATGCAATCAATCAATCAATCAATCAGTTATCTGAACTGCTCACCGATGCAATGAATATGAACTTGAGCACACTCTGGGAGAGAGCAGAGGACAGGAAGGCCTGGCATGCTATGGTCCATGGGGTCACAAAGAGTTGGACACGACTTAACGACTGAACAACAACAACAACAAAGCAACAACAAACAAAACACATTGATGCTCTGGAGGCTCACTGAACTTTTGATTAAAAGGGCCCCAGTTATGGTTAGGTACATGCAGTGTGTTACAGTAATAGAATCCCATTCATGTATCAGCATCCCACTCTTAGGGCATGTGGAATTTACTCATCTTATCAGAGGATGATGATAGGGTTCCTGCTTTGGATGATACCTCAGAGCTCAGAAGCACATCTTTCTGCAAATTATGTAGATATCCTTTGCCAGTGCTACTTTGATCGTTTGAACCATTTAGACCTCAAGATCTCTTTAGATCCCTTTTAGTATCCATCCCTATCAGGTAGGGATGTCTGGATTATGTGGAATCCATCCCATTTGTGTTTTGTGGCTTGTGTAGTGTCATTTTTTCTGGCATCCATTCACAGATGGATTCTTTTTTTTTTCATTATGCGGAAAAATACACAAATAATTCTGTGAGAGGGTTCACAACAATTTACATAATTTATGTTACTACATAACATTTAGTGTATTATCCCCCATTCCATTCACATTTTCCCCATGTGTATTTACCAGTCTCAGAAGAAACATGCGTATTTTCCTATAAATACATTTGTGTACATGTTGGGAAAATAAAAAAAGAAATAGTTCTGAAAGTCCACAGACTTTGTGTGGCCTGAGGCTGAAATGTTCCCCAGGCTTGACCTGTCCTCTGGCTCTGAAGAGGACTCAAAGGCAGAGGAGACTCCCTCCATTAATCCAGTCCCCCCTAGGCCAGTGTCTCCCAGACCAGAGGATGCGCCTCTACCTGACTGTTCTAGTGCAGAAGACACTCCCGCATTACAGCCTTCACCACATCCACCCCGTAGGAGCCAGTGGCTACAAATCAGGCAGTAGCCCTTTAAGAAACAAACTACTTCTCTGAGGGGGTGGAGTTAACTGCAGGTTTTGAGCTGCTTGCCTTTATAAGGCTTCTGAAAGCCTTTGTCTGTTTCTGAGTCAATAGCTCTCCTTGCTTGAATCTCAGCTAACTGGGAGCTAGCCAAGGTCCTGGAAGACCCTGCCTGGTTTAACTTTCCTAGCTATTCAGCACCCTTAAACTGGCCTGGCCTTGACCCGACCTGCACATACCTTGCTGGTTTCAATCCCTCTGAGTGCCTTGAACCAAGCTGGACAGGACAGAGGGGGTCGGTCCCCATCAGATTCTGTAGATCGGATTCTTAGAAATCCAAGCTCATTTTAGTCCATCTCAAATTTCTCTAGCATCCCTACTATCAGGGCTGGTCCATGGGCAAGCAGTCCAAGGTGAGCCAGCAGCTGGGAACCAGGAGTCATGAGACAAGCCAGTAATCAAGACTGAAGAGTAGGTCATTGACCAAAAGACAAACCAAGAAGCAGGAGCATGCCAGAAGTCAGGACCAAGGGATACAGGAAACGAGGAGCTCAGGAATATCCAAAAGACAGCATTGGTGTGCAGGGCCAGTCCAGGGCCTAAGGATACTAAATTGCCTATGCAGAGGCTGCAGCAGGACATTCAATTGCTCACCACATGCTGCAGCTGCACACCTACCAAAAGGCTCCCAGTTCAAAGAAGCTCTTGACACTCACTTGGTCTAGGGCCATGAAGTGCTACCATAAAGAAAATAATTCATAGCTGGTGTCATGACGAAATGACATTTTAAATTGTCTCAGACATGTACAACAAGACTTGGTTTTGAATAAGTTCTGGAAGACAAAGCAGAAAAATAGGAAATGACAAGAAAGACAGTGCAGAAATATCCTTACCTATCCAACCCCTAATGCCATATTTTAGCATCGTTTCCAAAGAAAATTATTCTTTAATCTATAAAGACCCATAAAAGACGAGAACTTGTCAATCGATATATATTTTCATTTTATACTGCCATTGATCCTGTGCAGTTATGGAACAATCGCAAATGGCATTTTGACTGACTAAACAATTATTAGTTCAAGCTTAGCTAGTAAAATGCTATGCTTCATATACTGCAAAATGTCACCTGCACAGCTTATTACAAACAGTACCATGATAAATTTGATTCAAACCCTATAAAAATGTATAGGAGACATATGTGACCACTGGACAATAGATGTAGATGTGGCCTGAAAAGGAGTAAGTAGTACTGGTTAATAGTAGCCGCACAGATTGTTGTTCAGTTGTTCAGTTGTGTCTGACTCTTCGTGACCCCATGGACCACAGCACACCAGGCCTTCCTGTCTTGCGCTGTCTCCCGGAGTGTGCTCAAGTCCAAATTCATTGCATCAGTGATGCTATCCAGCCATCGCATCCTCTGCTGTCCCCTTCTCCTTTTGCCTTAAGTCTTTCCAAGCATCAGGGTCTTTTCCAGAGAGTTTTCTCTTTGCATTAGGTGGCCAAAATATTTGAGCTTCAGCTTCAGGATCTGTCCTTCCAATGAGCACTCAGGGTTGATTTCCTTTAGGATGGACTGATTTGACCTCCTTGCAGTCCAGGGGACTCGTAAGAGTCTTCTCCAGCACCACAGTTCGAAAGCATCAATTCTTTGGCGCTCAGCCTTCCTTATAGTATGTATCTCACAGCCATACATTACTACTGCGAAAAACATAGCTTTGATTATGCGGACCTTTGTCGGCAAGGTGATGTCTCTGCTTCTTACTATGCTGTCTAGGTTTGCCATAGCTTTCCTCCCAAGGAGCAAGCGTCTTTTAATTTCATGGCTACAGTTACCATCTGTGGTGATCTTGGAGCCCAAGTAAATAAAATCTGTCACTGCTTCCATTTCTTCCCCTTCCATATGCCAGGAAGTGATGGGGCCAGATGCCATGATCTTAGTTTTTTTAATGTTGAGTTTCAAACCAGCTTTTGCACTATCCTCTTTCACCCTCAACAAGAGGCTTTTTAGATCCTCTTCACTTTCTGCCATTAGGGTGGTATCATCTGCATATCTGAGGTTGTTGATAATTCTTCCAGCAATCTTAATTCCAAACTGTGATTTATCCAACCCGGCATTTCTCATGATGTACTGTGCATATAAGTTAAATAAGCAAGGCGACAATATGCAGCCTTGTCGTACTCCTTTCCCAATTTTGAACCAAGCGGTTGTTCCATGTCTGGTTCTTACTGTTGCTTCTTGACCCTCGTACAGGTTTCTCAGGAGACAGGTAAGGTGGTCTGGTACTCACATCTCTTTAAGAATTTGCCACAGTTAGTTGTGATCCACACAATCAAAGGCTTTAGTGTAGTCAATGAAGCAGAAATAGACGTTTTTCTGGAGTTCTCTTGCTTTCTCCATGATCCAGCGAGAGTTGGCGATTTGATCTCTAGTTTCTCTGCCTCTTCGAAACCCAGCTTGTACTTCTGGTAATTCTCAGTTCACATACTGCTGAAGCCTAGCTTGTAGGATTTTGAGCATAACCTTGCTGGCATGTGAAATGAGCGGTAGTTAGGGATGTCAGAGAATTTTGCCACGAATCTTGGGGAGGCCGAATGTCAGTGCATTCGGTCCCCCGAAATCGGTGGCGAAACGGTCTGCCCCCCCGCCCCCCATGGGACGGAACTTACCTTAGGCAAATCCTCCTGGCGGCGGCGGGTCCGGCGGCGGTTTGGTGGAGGTTTGGCGGCAGTTCGGCGGCGGCGGCAGAGGCGGCCAGTCTTACAACCGGCTGCTGCCGCCGCCATTTCCAATAAAAAAAAAACAAACCAAAAAAACGTGATAGGCTACGTAAAGATTTACGTAGCCTATCACGGCTAGATTTTAAAAAAATACCGTGATAGGCTACGTAAATGTTTACGTAGCCTATCATGGCTGAGTGAAAAAAAACAAACAAACTGCGCGTACGCAAATGGCGGCACCCATGGGCGCTGCCATTTGCGTTCCTTATTTTGGCACGTGTAGTCTACGTAAACATTTACGTAGACTACGGCAAAAATAAGGAGAACGCAAATAGCGTAGCGTCTACACTGTTTGCGTTCCCCTTATTTTCGCTGTAGTCTACGTAAATGTTTACGTAGACTAGACTCGCCAAAATAAGGAATGCAAATGGCGGCGCCCATGGACGCCGACATTTGCATACGCGTGGTTTTTTTCTTTCACTTAGCCGTGATAGGCTATGTAAACATTTACGTAGCCTATCACGGCAGACTGCAGGGACGCAAACAGCGGCGGCTATGGCCACCACCATTTGTGCACCCAGCCAGCCAGGATTCGGGGGGGGGGAGGGGGGGAGCGCCTCCCCCCCAGCTAGAATTTCGGGGTGGAGGGATGGAGCACTCCCCTGGCCAGAATTTGGGGGGGGGAGGGACGGAGCACCTCCCCCACACCGCGAATCAATTTCGTGAGAAGGTAAGTCACTTTCGTACACCCCTAGCTGGTAGTTCAATTGTGCGGTAGTTTGAACACTGTTTGGCGTTGCCCTTCTTTGGAATTGGAATGTAAACTGACCTTTTCCAGTCTTGTGGCCACTGTTGGGTGTTCCAAATTTGTTGGCATATTGAGTGCAGCACTTTAACAGCATCATCTTTTAGGATTTTAAATAGCTTAGCTGGAATACTGTCATCTCCGCTAGCTTTGTTGTTACTAATGCTTCCTAAGGCTCACTTGACTTCACTCTCGAGGATGTCCGGCTCAAGTTCAGTGACTGCACTATCATGGCTATCAGGGACATTCAGATCTTTCTTGTATAGTTCTTCTGTGTATTCTTTCCACCTCTTCTTAATCTCATCTGCTTCTGTTAGGTCCCTGCCTTCTTTGTCCTTTATCATGCCCGTCTTTGCACAAAACGTTCCCTTGAGATCTCCGATTTTCTTGAAGAGATCTCTAGACTTTCCCATTCTATTGTTTTCCTCGATGTCTTTGCATTGTTCATTTAAGAAGACCTTCTTGTCTCTCCTTGCTATTCTCTGGAACTCTGCATTCAGTTGGATATATCTTCCCCTTTCTCCCTTGCTTTTCGCTTCCCTTCTTTCATGAGCTACTTATAAAGCCTCCTCAGACAGCCACTTGGCTTTCTTGCATTCCTTTTTCTTTGGGATGGATTGAGTTGCTGCCTCCTGAACAATATTACGGACCTCCATCCATAGTTCCTCAGACACTCTGTCTATCAGGTCTAATCCCTTAAATCTATTCCTCACCTCCACTGTATTTTCATAAGGGATATGATTTAGGTCATACCTGAATGGTTTAGTGGTTTTCCCTATGTTCTTCTATGTAAGCCGAAATTTTGCAAGAATCAGCTCATGGTCTGAGCCACAGTCAGCTCCAGGTCTTGTTTTTACTGACTGTATAGAGCTTCTCCATCTTTGGCTGCAAAGGACATAATCAATCTGATTTCGATATTGACCATCTGGTGATGTCCATGTGTAGAGTCGCCTCTTGTGCTGTTGGAAAAGAGTGTTTGCTATGATCAGCATGTTCTCTTGGCAAAACTCTATTAGCTTTTGTCCTGCTTCATTTTGTACACCAAGGCCATGCTTGCCTGTTATCCCGGTGATTTCTTGACTTCCTACTTTAGCATTCCAATCCCCTATGATGAAGAGGACATCTTTTTTTGGTGTTAGTTCTAGAAGGTGTTGTAGGTCTTCATAGAACCAATCAACCTCAGCTTCTTCGGCATCAGTGATTGGGGCATAGACTTGAATTACTGTGATGTTGAATGGTTTGCCTTGGATTCGTACTGAGATCATTCTATCGTTTTTGAGATTGTACCCCACTACTGCTTTTCCCACCCTTTTGTTGACTATGAGTGCTACTCCATTTCTTCTAAGGGATTCTTGCCCACAGTAGTAGATATGATGGTCACCTGAATTAAATTCGCCATTCTTGTCCATTTTAGTTCACTGATTCCCAAGATGTTGATGTTTAATCTTGCCATCTCATGTTTGACCACCTCCAGCTTACCTTGATTCATTGATCTTACATTCCAGGTTCCTAAACAATATTGTTCTTTACAGCATCGGATTTTCTTTTCACCACCAGACACATCCACAGCTGACTGTCCTTTCGGCTTTGGCCCAGCCGCTTCACTCTTTCTGGCACTACTTGGAAATTCCCCTTGCTCTTCCCCAGTAGTATATTGGACACCTTCTGACCTGAGGAGCTCATCTTCTGGCGTCATTTCTTTTAGCCTTGTGATACGTTCCATGGGGTTTTCTTGGCCAGAATACAGGAGTGGGTTGCCATTTCCTTCTCCAGTGGACCACATTTTGTCAGAACTCTCCTCCATGACCTGTCCATCTTGGGTGGCCCTGCACAGCATAGCTTATGGCTTCACTGAGTTACGCAAGCCCCTTCGCCACAACAAGGCAGTGATCCATGAAGTGGAGCAGCACAGATAAATACCTTTTAATATGTGTATTTATCCACCTTTTAGTGGGATTATGGCAGGCCTAGCATGAAAAATATGGCTGAGCTGAAACGTTGTTCCCCCAGCTTTGCTACATTTTTCGCATCCTGTAAAGCACTCCACCCACGGGAAGCACTCCACTTTCAGTCGGAAGTTCTTCACAAAACTTTTTAATCAGCCTAGGTGAAAAGTATTTTAAAAGACAGGCTTGAAAAGACTGAACTGTGCTCAAGATTAAAAGGAATGGAATATACTGTATTATTATTATTTTTTATCCCACCATTCATCCAAGGAATGTCTGAAGAGTAGGGATGTACGAAAGTGACTTACCTTTCACGGATTATGTTGATGGTGGGGGGGGAGGCATTCCGTCCCTCCCCCCGAATCCTGGCTGGGGGGGGAGGCGCTCTGTTACTCCCCCCGGAATCCTCGAACGGATGGCTGTGCTCCGCGGCAGCTCCATGGAGCAGCCAGCCAGGCCCGGCCTGGCCATGCCAGAGCCGTCCACAGCCACATTTCCAGCTGTGGAGGGCTGTGGATAAAAAAACCCCAACCTTCTTTTTACCGTCTTAATCTACATAAATCTTTACGTAGGCTAAAATGGTGAATCAAAAGGGGACGCAAATAGTGCCCGCTACGCTATTTGCGTTCCCCTTCATTTTCGCCATCATAGTCTACGTAAATATTTACGTAGATTAAGACGGTAAAAGGAAGGAATGCAAATGGCGGCGGCCCTGGCCGCCGCCATTTGCGTACGCGGTGTTGTTGTTTTTTTAAACCCACCCAAACATGATAGGCTACATAAAGATTTACATAGCCTATCACGTCTTTTTTTTAAAAGAAACCTAGCCATGATAGGGTACATAAATCTTTACGTAGCCTATCACGTCTTTTTTTTTCGTTTTTACACAAACCTGGAAATGGCGGTGGTGGCAGCCGGTCGGAAGACTGGCCACCACCACCGCCGCTGCTGAAGCCGCTGGCGGAGCCTCCGCTGGAGCTGCCGCCACCAGAAAGATCCTCCCCAGGTGAGTCTCGTCCCAGGGGGGATCTGCGCGGGGGCCTGGGGGTGGCAGGCCATTCCGCCATGGAGTTCGGGGGGGCCGAATGCACTGGCATTCGGCCTCACCAAGATCCGTGGTGGAATTCTCTGACATCCCTACTGAAGAGTGTCCAAGGAGCATACATGGAATACATTTTCCCATTCATCCTAAGAACAACCCTATGAAGTAGGTTGAGTGAAGAGGTAGTGACTAGGGATGTATGAGAAATTAATTTCAGTTCATTTCAGAGCAGAATTTACTGAGTTTGAACCTCCCAGACAAGAATGCAATCTGTCATCAAACTCTGTACATTTCCAGACTTGTAGTGTGATTAGCAGAGCAAAGCAATATACATTTGAAAATTCATATATTTCTTTCATTTTTCTCATTTTTATTTTTCTTTAAATTCTTTCTCTTTAAAATGGATATGATATACTGTACTTAAATATATTGTCTGAGGCTGTATAGAAATGTGCACACTCATTTATATATCTAGTATAAAATATATTACTGATTGTTGTAAGGTTGCTTCTAAGCTTTATTATTATATAGCATTATAAAATTTATTAGTGATTTGTTATTATTATTATTTATCCTTTTTAATCTTATCATCATCATCATCACTACTATAAGACTGGTTAGTAAGATTTTTGGCTGGTTAAATTGTTAAGCTTTACTATTATAGTCAGGGCTAGAAATATTGGAACAAGGATAACTGTTTTGGCAGTTGGCCTCTGTACACCACCACATTGAAGTTGAAAGGAAACACACCCAGATGGGAGCAAAGTCAGGACTTTCAGCTGTAATTCAAGGGGTGTGACAAAAGTGGGGCACTAACCATTTAGGAAGTACAGCCAGTGGCATACACACACCCCCATCATTGGTGGCTCATAAGTAATGGAACAAATGGCTGACAAGCAGCTGCATGGCCAGGGGTGGCCTGTTTCCTGGGCCTGGATGTGGTTCTGAGTGTTACATTTGCATTTGGTGGCTGTTCACTGGAACTCCCAACATGAGGCCCAAAGAGGTGTACATGTGAGTGAAGGAGGCCATCATTAGGCTGAGGGAAAAAAATAAACCCATCAGAGAGATAGCAATAGGGATGTCAGAGAATTCCGTGACAGATCTCGATGAGGCCAAATGCCAGTGCATTCGGCCCACCGAAATCCATTGCGGAATGGCCTGCCACCCCCCCGCCCCCCGCGGATCCCCCCCGGGACGAGACTTACCTGAGGCGGATGTTTCGGACGGCGGTGGCTCCAGCGGTGGCGGCGGCTGCAGCTGGTCTTCCGACCAGCTGCTGCCACCGCCATTTGCAGTCTGTGTTCCCCCCCCCATAGACATGATATGCTACATAAAGACTTACGTAGCCTATCACGTCGGGGGGGGGAACGCGTACGCAAATGGCAGCGGCTACGGCCGCCGCCATTTGCGTTCCTTATTTTTCGCTGTCTTAGTCTACGTAAATATTTACATAGACTAAGATGAAGACAAGAAAGGGGAATGCAAATAGCACCCAGTACGTTATTTGCATTCCCCTTTCTTTTCTTCGTCTTAGTCTACATAAATATTTACGTAGACTAAGACGACAAAAAATAAGGAACGCAAATGGCGGCGGCTGTAGCCACCACCATTTGCATATGAGTTTTTTTTTTTTTAACCCAGAGTCCTCCACGGCCGGAAATCCAGCTGTGGACGGCCCTGGCCTGGGCCTGGCTGGCTGCTCCATGGAGCCACCGCACAGCACAGTCAGCCGTTGAGGATTCCGGGGGGGAAGACCGGATTGCCTCCCCCCCCTGTCGAGGATTCCGGGGGGAGGGACGGAACGCCTCCCCACCACCATGAACAGAATCCACGAAAAGGTAAGTGACTTTCGTACATCCCTAGATAGCGAAAACAGTGGGAGTGGCCAATACAACAGTTTGGAACATCCTGAAAAAGAAGGAATTAACTGGCAAGCTCAGCAACAGCAAAAGGCCTGGCAGACCACAGAAGACAACTAAAGTGGATGACCGCAGAATTCTGCTCATCGTGAAGAGGAATCCTTTCACAACATCTAGCCAGGTCATGAACACTCTTGCGGAGGTAGGCATGTCATTGTCAACATCTACAGTCAAGAGATGGCTTTAGGAATGTAAATACAGAGGCTTCACAACAAGGTGCAAGCCACTGGTAACTCTCAAGAACAGAAAGGCCAGATTAGCCTTTGCCAGCAAACACCTAAAAAAGCCTGCCTAGTTCTGGAATAAGATTCTTTGGACTGATGAAACCAAGATTAACTTGTGCCAGAATGATGGGAAGAGAAAAGTATGGAGAAGGAAAGGAACAGCTCATGTTCCAAAGCATACCACATCATCTGTCAAACATGGTGGAGGCAGTGTTATGTCATGGACATGTATGACTGCCAATGGAACTGGGTCACTGGTGTTTATTGATGACCTGACTGCTGATAAAAGCAGCAGGAAGAATTCTGAAGTGTATAGGGCTATACTTTCTGCTCATATTCAGCCGAATGCCTCCAAACTGATAGGATGCTGCTTCATATTGCAGATGGATAATGACCCAATACATACAGCAAAAGCTACCCAAGAGTTTCTGAAGGCAAAGAAGTGGGATGTTCCTCAATGGCCAAGTCAGTCACCTGAGCGCAACCCAATAGAGCATGCTTTTCACTTCCTGAAGACACGCCTGAAGGCAGAAAGACCCACAAACAAGCAGCAGCTGAAGGCAGCTGCAGTAAAGGCCTGGCAAAGCATCTTGAGGGAGGAAACTCACCATTTGGTCATGTCCATGGGTTCCAGACTTCAGGAAGTCATTGACTGCAAAGGATTTTCACCCAGGTATTAAAGGCAATCCTTAAGTTTGAAATAATGTTGGTTTGTTCCATTACTTATGGGCCACCAACTATGGGGGGGTATACTACTGGCTGTCCTTCCTGAATGGTTAGTGCCCCACTTTTGTCACACCCCTTGAATTACAGCTGAAAGTCCTGACTTCGCTCCCATCTAGGTGTGTTTCCTTTCAACTTCAATGTGGTGGTGTACAGAGGCCAACTGCCAAAACAGTTATCCTTGTTCCGATATTTCTGGTCCTGACCATATATTCTAACTTAAGGGCAATATATGGTTACTGGAAATGAATTGCAGGCCTGCTTCCTTGCTATAAGGCTGATGATACAATATTGAAATGTAAGGTTGATTATTTATGCTGTATTGAATCGTAATATTATATTGCCAATGTTATAGGTATAATTTTTAAGTAGAATGGGATCTGAAGCCTGTGTGTATTGGAGTTTAAATTTAATCCTTTAATAATAATTCCTTTTTTTCCTTTTCTTTTCTTCTCCTTTTCGTTATTGCTGTGTCCTCCTAAGAATATGTATTGTTGGGAAACTGTAGTTACCGATTAGGTTGTTGGTACTGTTTATTTCATTTATAAAGACAAAAATAAAATAAAAAGTATTTTTTAAAAAAAGAATAAAATTCATACATTTGAAAATTACTTATAGCAGTGTTCTTTTGAAAAATGTGCACAAACACACTTTAATCAATGTGAGAAAATGCATACTTCTCAGAAATATGCACAATTGATGCATATATTTGGAAAAATGTGCCCTGAAATACACATGAACTTTCATGCGAACAACAACAAAAGCTCACAATCTGATACAGACACAAATTGGAATGAGCTTTAAGGTGGAATTTGGAGAACCTCAACAAGCTCGAGTTTTGCTGATTCGCACATCTGTAGTAGTGACTGATCTAGTATTGACTGGTCCATGGTTACTCAACGAGCTTTGAGGCTGAGTAGAGATCTGAATGAAAGTTGCCCCCATGTCCATGTCCACCTTTCTAGCCACAGATTCACAGGTTTTCACCACACTGCTTATTCTTCAGGCTAACTGCCTTTCTTGGCCACTATGGTGAGAGAGTTAGGGATGGGAGCTGCAAGTGATGGATTCTACAAATCAGGCAAGGAATTTGGTGGAGAGACAGGGCACAGCAGTGTGACATCAGGAGTTCCCACTTAATATTCCACAGCACAGCTGCCTGCAACTACCTGGGGCATTTTGGAAGGCTGAATTGGAAACAACATTGTTGCCCCCTGGCACTTCCATTTCCATCCCTAAGTACTTTAAGGTGGCAGCAGCAGGCATGCCAGAGCCTTGGTGACCTCAAAGTATACTTTGAGTTTGCACATTGAACTTGAATAGAGAGGCTGAGATGGTCTGGAGCTCATTAGCATCAAAACATAAAAACAAAAAGAGACTGGAGAGTGTGAAGTAGGGATGGAAAGTCTGCATGAGGATGGCTGTGGATATTCAAGGAAGCATGAATTAACTAACTTTTTAAAAAAGAAATAGTGTAGTGAATAAGTTTTCATGTATAGTTATAAACTGGAAGAAGTATTGAACTGAAATGATTTTTGCAAAATTAAATCAAGATTGTTTTTTCTGGATGATTAGAATCTAAAGAATCACAAGAATTTTAATTTCTTCCTTGACTTCCCATGACAATCAGTCTTGTCTCCCTCTCTGTATCCTGCCTCTATCAACTTTGGTGCCATTCTCCCTGACTCATATGCCTTCGCGTGAGGAAAGTGGAGAATCAATGAGTGGTTTGATATCCACTGTCCCTAGCTTCAAAGTGCAGAGGATGTTTGGAGCTTGAAAGACAAGGCAAATCATAGGTGCTTGGAGAGCAGGTGTTATGCAAGCACAATATGTGAGACTGTACAAAGTCTTTAACGTACGTGTTTTTTCTTTTTCTTTTTTTAACCCAGACATGATAGGCTACATGAGTATTTATGTAGCCTATCATGGCTGAATACAGGGACGCAAACGGCGGCGGCTACGGCTGCCGCCATTTGCATCCCTGCTAGCCAGTGGCCGGATGTCCAACTGCTGGCGGAGCCGGCCGGCAGCTCTGCGGAATCCCTGCGGAGTGGAGCCGGCTGGCCGGGATTCCGGGGGGAGGCGTGGAGCACCTCCCCCCCAGCAAGGATTCCAGGGGGAGGGATGGAGCGCCTCCCCCCCAGCGGAACCCAGCGGAGCCAGGTAAGCGGGGTTTCGTACACCCCTACATGGTGTGCAAGTTAAAGTGGGAGCCTTAATTTAGCATTTCCTTGAATCATGAGTGAATTTATAAGAGCCTTAGCTCATCTCTTAAGTGAATATTTATTGATCCTAGAAAGAAACACACACATTTTCTAGTATGTATAGATCAGGTCTAAGAATCCCAAGTGATTATATAGCACTGAAATAGGACCACGCATAAAATTATCAAGTTTCCTTCTCCCAGTGGAAAGAGTCCTCCTCCAAGAGACAGAAAACTTTTTTGAAGAAGCTCCTTTCATTAGATACAACCCACCACATATTTATGTGTGTGTGTAGATCAATATGATATCTGAAGAACAGTGCTATAAAACAGGGATGGGTGAACTACAGAAGCAAGCAAGCTCCCAGAGAGCAAGCGATCAGAGCGAGTGAACAGGGGGCGCAAACATGAGTAGGCCAGAGGAGGACAAGGGGGGGGTGAAGGGGGAGGACCCTAACATTTTTTTAAACATTTTTTTTTAAATATTTGTCTTGTAACACACACTTCTATACCAGTGGGACTCTGTTTTTAACCTCCAGTGAGTAGAGGACCAGGCACAGGCTACTCTAGAACAATCAGAAAGCTAGACACAAAAAGGAAAAGAGACTATGGAAGAACAAGGCTCTCCAGTTGTGGTGACCTGCAAGGTGTGTGCCATGTTTGTTTTCTTGCCTGAGAACAACATGGCCTACACGTTCAATGAGTGCAAGTTGATCACACTGCTAGAAGAAAAAGTAAGAGGACTAGAGTGGCGAGTGGTGACCCTCCAGGGAATAAGAGAACATGAAGAGTTCTTTGACAGAATGATGGAACTACAGCAGCAAAGTGAAGTATAGGAGCTAGAAGAGCAACAGCAAGCTGAGGCAGAAGAGGAAACTGCTGACTCAAGGAAAAATAAAGTAGAGGATACTCCTTGGAAAAGGGTTACAGTTTGGAGCAGAAGAACTAGAATCCACTGCACCAGTGGAGGCAGTGGAACTATGGAACCATTTCCAGGTACTTGAGGATGAGACAGGAGGACGGCTTGCAGAGGAAGAATTACAGGGGAACCTGCATGAGAGTGAGCAAGAGGCTGAAGGTCAGCCAAGCAGAGGTGATGAAACCAAGGCTACTACAAGAAGAGAAGAGTAGTAGTAGTGGGAGACTCCTTCCTGCATGGAATCAAAACTCAAGTATGTTGCAAAGACCCGTGGACTTGCCAGGTATGCTGTCTCCCAGGAGGATGGATTAGAGACGTGACTCAAGGGTTGCCTGCACTCACAAAGCCCACTGACAGGTATCCCTTTCTTCTCATCCATGTGGGAACAAATGACACTGCCAAGTGGAGCTACAAAGAAATCATGTCAGACTTTGAAGCTTTGGGAAGGAAACTCAAGAACTGTGGGGCCCAGATAGTTTTCTCATCCATCCTTCCAGTACTTAGAAGAGGGATAGAAAGGGAAAGAAAAATAATCCAGGTGAATGACTGGCTACGAAGGTGGTGCGGACGAGAGAGATTTGGATTCTGGGACCATGGGCTATACTTCCTGGAAGATGGACTGTTGGCAAGAGATGGGTTACACCTCACAAAGGCTGGGAAGAATGTGTTTGGCCACAGCATGAAGAACTTTATCTGCAGGGCTTTAAACTGAATCCTACGGGGAAGGGAGATGTAAAGTTGGGGGTAACAATGGATGAAGGCTCATGCACAGCAACGGAGAGAACAGCTCTAATAGCGCCCAATAATAGTCTCCAGAAACATGTAGGAAGAAAGCCAGACCATGAAGCACATGGTCTTTGATGTCAATATACTAATGCCCAGAGTATGGGAAACAAACAGAATGAACTTGAACTCTTAATACAGGAGGGAAATTATGACTTGATAGGTATAACTGAGACTTGGTGGGATGACTCCCATGACTGGAATACAGCAATTGAAGAATACAACTTGTTCAAAAAGAACAGGAGGAACAGAAAGGGAGGTGGGGTTGCACTATATGTGAAAAATACATATCTCTGCACAGAAATACAGGAGGATGAACTTGGTAGCCCCATCGAGAGCATCTGGGTTAAAATAAATGGAGTAAATAATAAAAAGAACATGTTTGGTCAGAGTCTACTACTGGAGACCCAATCAAGGAGAAGACGAGGATGAAACTTTTGAAAAGCAAATAGCCAGTGTTTCAAGGAAGCATGATGTAGTAGTAATGGGGGACTTCAATTTCCCTGATATTTGTTGGGAGACAAATTCTGCAAAACATGGCCCCTCCAGGAAATTCCTGACTTGTGTGGCAGATAACTTCCTCCTACAGAAAGTAGAGGAAAGAACTATAGGATCGGCTATCCTTGACTTGATCCTAACCAACAGAGATGACTTAGTGGGTAAAGTAGCAGTTACAGGAACTCTAGGGGAAAGCGACCATGTTATACTTGAATTCATGGTTCTAAAGGAAGCAAAAGCTGAGTGTATCCAAACGCATACCCTGGATTTTAGGAAAGCTGATTTTAATAAACTCAGAACAAGGTCCCATGGCAAGCAACTCTAATGAGAAAAGGAGTCAAAGATGGGTGGGAGTTTTAAAGAAGAGAATTCTCAAGGCACAATTACAAACAATTCCAACAAGACAAAAAGGTGGAAGACAACAGAAGAAACCAATGTGGCTTCACAAAAAGCTTAGAGATGACCTGAAAACAAAAAAATACACATATAGGAAGTGGAAAGAAGGCCAAGCAACAAAGGAAGAGTACAGGCAGGTAGCACAAAATTGCAGGGATGGCTGAAGGCTAAAGCTGAGAACGAGCTGAGGTTAGTGAGGCTAAAATCAACAAAAAAGCTTTCTTCAGCTATGTGCAAAGTAAAAGACAGAGGATAGAAATGGTGGTTCAGCTATTAAATAAGGCTGGCAAAATGATAACAGATGACAAAGAAAAGGCAGAAGTGCTCAATTCCTACTTTGGCTCAGTCTTCTCCTGAAAGAGGGTCTATGAACCCGCTGGCAAAGGCAAAGTACAGGCTGAAGGGCAGGATTGCAGCTTGAGATTGATAGGCATATGGTCAAGGAACACCTAATTACTTTGGATGAGTTCAAATCTCCAGGGCCAGATGAACTGTACCCTAGAGTAATAAAGGAACTTTCAGAAGAACTCTCAAAACCACTGTCTATTATCTTTAATCATGGAGGATGGGTGAAGTGCCAGATGACTGGAGGAGGGCTAATTGTCAGGAGCGCCCTAGCTACCTCTTGCAGTCCCCACCAATAGCCAACTCAGGACACAGACGATGAGGATTCTTTCCAAGACTTTATTCCTTTATGACTCTTTCAGATACTAATCACTAGCGACAAAGCAAGGAGAAGCACTAGGGAAAGATAGCAGAGTAACCTAAGCTCCAGGCAAGGCAGTTGGTCCCCTTTTGAAGGAGAACCATGGGAAGACCCTGACCTTATGGGCTAGGGAGAGATCCTCCCTCTTTCCCTTGAGTCCTAGGGATGCGACCATTGTTTGAGCGCCAAACGAGTGGTACACCTCCTTTCTGCGACCTCCTTCTGTCATTGCCCTCCATCTGTCATCTGCACCAAGCATCCAGCAAGCCCCGCTCCAGTGCTCTCTCACTGCCAGGGTCACTATCTATCCCAGGAATGCTGGCAGGAGGAATCTCTGCGAGCTGCTGTGCCTGTGAGGGATGAGCGAGCTCCTCTCCCATGGATTGCTGTTCCTCCTCAGAATCAGAACTGCTCTGGGGCTCTCTGGGGCTCTCTGGGCTCAGTTTCCACCCTGACATCATCCCTGCACCCATTAGCCCCCCCTTGTGCTCCTCCCCTGGGGCCCCAGGTTTGTGGGGGTACAGCTGGTGGAAGCGCCACAGCAGCAACGGAGCATGCACATTTTCTGCGGGTTCCCAGGATCGCTCATCTGGCCCGTACCCCTTCCAGTCCACCAGATATTGCAGGCGGCGCGAGAAAGGCAGGAGTCCAGAATCTCTGTGACCTCAAACTCCTCCTCCCCCTCTACCAGCACCGGCGGTGGGGGGGAGCTGGCTGAGCGATGAGGGTCGCCAGAAACCAGGGGGGACAGCAAGGACTAATGAAAAACAAGATGGATCTTCATGGAGTGGGGGAGAGCCAGGCGAAAAGCAACAGGGTTAATCTGGGCCGTAATCTGGAAAGGCCCCGTGCGGTGAGGCGTGAGCTTCCTTGCGGGTGAGTGAGAGGGGAGGTATTGGGTGGACAACCAAACTCAGTCCCCCAGTTGCAGAGACAGACCTGGCTGGTGCCGCCGGTCCGCAGAGGCCTTGTAGGCTGTCTTGGCTTGCTCGAGGGAGTCCCGTAAGAGGTGGTGTACTGCTCGCAACTCCTCTAAAAAGTCATGGGCTGCTGGCACTGAAGAGGGAGCTAGGGTGGATGGGAAAGCCTTGGGGTGGTAACCAAAATTGGCAAAAAATGGAGTTTGCTGGGTGGAAGCATGGCAGGCATTGTTATAAGCAAATTCTGTGAGAGGCAGCAAGGAAAACCAGTCATCTTGCTGGTAATTGACATAACAGTGCAAATATTGCTCCAGAGTCACATTGGTGCGCTCAGTCTGACCGTCCGTCTGTGAATGGTGGGCGGAGGAAAGATGTAGCGTCACATGGAGAAGCCCAAGTAGTTCCCTCCAGAAATGGGCAGTGAATTGGGCCCCCCTATCCGGAATGAGACCCTCGGGCCATCAGTGGAGCCAGAAAACATACATCAAAAAAAGCTCCGCCGTCTCCCTGGCTGTGGGCAACCCAGAGCAGGGGATGAAATGGGCCATCTTAGAAAACAAATCCACCACCACCAGAATAGTGGTCTTAGTGAGTGAGGCAGGTCAGTGATGAAGTCAAGGGACAGCAGTTTCCAAGGTCCTGAGGGGGTAGGCAGGGGGTGAAGCAAGCCTGTGGGCTTGCCTGAGGGGGCCTTCACCCACTGGAAGGTTGGGCAGGAGGCGACATAGGTCTTGACGTCCCGACACACACGAGGCCACCAAAAATCCTGTGTCACTCTGTGCAGGGTCTTGGCAAAGCCAAAATGCCCAGCAGTGGGGGAGTTGTGGCACTGATGGAGGACCTTCTCACGGCGGGGTCTAGAAGTCACATAGACCTGGCCAGAATGGTAAAGCAGGCCACCTCGCAAAGAGAAGGGGGTAGAGTGGGGGAGGTCAGAGGCTAGGACCAATTCCTCCACTTTTGTGCAAACAGAAGCATCCTGAGCCTGTTCACAGTGAATAAGTTCCTCCCAAGAGTGAAGCACCACAGCTGCCGCCAGGCTCTGGGGGGAGGGGAAGAAACAGAGAGGGGGGGATTTCCCTCACCCCCTGGCTGGAGGTCCAGCTTACAAGAAAGAACATCTGCTTGTACGTTGTCGGAGGCCTTCACATGGCAAATCTTAAGATGGAACCGGGAAAAAAAAAGCGACCACCTAATCTGCCACTTGTTTAAGGCACAGGCTGTCTGAAGATGTTCCAGGTTGCGATGGTCAGTTCTAACTTCGCCTGGGGGCTGTGCCCCCTCCATAAGTTGACGCCAGGTCTCCAAAGCAGACTTGATGGCCAACAGTTCCTTCTCCCAGATGGTATAATTCCTAGGGATGGGGGAGAATTTCTCCCTGAAACTTCGGGGGGCTGAGTGCCAACACATTCGGCCCCCCGAAATCGGCGATGAAATTCTCCGCCCCCTCGCCCCCGCCCCCCACCCCCCGCCCCCCCGAGATGGGACTTACCTTTCACGAATGTCCCTCCCGGTGGCAGGTCCCGGCGGCGGTTCGTCGGGTCTTCGTCAGGGGCGGGGGCGGCAGCCGGTCTTTCGACCAGCTGCCGCTGCCGCCATTACAAGGAAAGTTAAAAAAAAAACACCCCCGTGATAGGCTACGTAACAATTAACGTAGCCTATCACGGTTAGATCTCCAAAGTCAGCCATGATAGGCTACGTGAATCGTCACGTAGCCTATCACGGGTGACTTTGAAAAAAAAAAGCGCGTACGCAAATGGCAGCCCCATAGGGAGCCGCCATTTGCGTTCCTTATTTGGTCCCTGTAGTCTACGTAAAGATTTATGTAGACTACTGCAAAAATAATGGAACACTATTTGCGTTGCCCTTATTTTCGCTGTAGTCTACGTAAAGATTTACGTAGACTACACGTGCCCAAATAAGGAACGCAAATGGCGGCTCCCTATGGGGGCCGCCATTTGCGTACGCGCTTTTTTTTTTTCAAAGTCACCTGTGATAGGCTACGTGACGATTAATGTAGCCTATTACGGCTGACTTTGCAAATCTAGCCATGATAGGCTACGTTAATCGTTACGTAGCCTATCACGGGGGTGTTTTTTTTTTTTCATGGCCAGGTAGATGGGGCGCTTCTACCCGGCCTGACTTTCGCCAACGAGGGATGGGTCACCTCCCGCCCGGCCTGAATTTCGGCCAGGCAAGGCGGGAAGCCTCCCCCCCTCGCATGAACTTCGGGGGGAGAAGCGAAGCGCCTCCCCCCCACCGCGAAAAAAGCTGCGGGACAAGGTAAGTCCCTTTCGTACATCCCTAATAATTCCTCTCAGACATGTTCAGCTTCCTGGAGTGGTAGGCACAGGTTTCCAACCTGCCACCCATCCAATCTGGCTGAAAAAGCACTGCCCCCACCGCAAAGTCAGAGGCATCAGTTTGCACTACAAAAGGCTTCCTCGGGTCGAGATGTAACAGGATCGGCTCAGAACTAAAAAGCTTCTTAAGTTCCTCGAAAGCCTGTTGGGCAGATGCCGTCCAATGAAAAGGAGATTTCCTGCCCTTAAGGAAGTCTGTGAGAGGAGATGTCAGCTGAGCAAAGCTGGGTAGGAACTTTCTGTAAAAATTCACAAACCCCAGAAAACATTGCAAGTCCTTCTTGGTGGATGGAGCCTGCCAGGTGAGGACAGCCTGGACCTTTGCAGGATCCATCCTGATACCGTCAGCTGAGATAATGTAGCCAAGATAGTCCAAAGAGGTTAGGTCAAATGCACATTTCTCCAGCTTGGCATAAAGGTGGTTCTCACGGAGGCGCTGGAGGATGGCGGAGACATGGTGCTGATGGGCGTGGGGGTCCTCAGAAAATATAAGTAAATCATCGAGATACACAATGAAGAAAGTGTCCAAATAGTCCCAGAAGATGGCATTCATAAAACGTGAAAATGGGGGGGGGGGGCGCAGGCGAGCCCAAATGGCATCACTAGGTATTCATATGCTCTGTACCGGATGCTGAAACAAGTCTTCCATTCATCCCCCTCCTGGATGCGAAACAGATTGTAGGTGCCACGCAGGTCCAACTTTGTGAAAATCTTGCCTCGCCCCAGGTGCTCCAGCATCTCCGGTATGAGGGGGAGGGAGTACTTGTCGGTGATCTAGACCAAATTCAATGCTCTGAAGTCGTGCACCAGGTGGAGTTCTCCCAATTTTTTGCGCACAAACATGGTAGGGGTGCAGGCGGGTGACGAGGAGGGGCAAATGAAGCCATGTCTGAGGTTTGTGTCCAAAAATTCCCACAGAGCTTGAAGTTCCAGCTCCGACATCGAATACAGCTGGCCAGTGGGGATGGTCACCCCAGGAATTAGGTTAATAGCACAGTCAAAAGGGAGGTGAGGGGGGAGCTGGTTGGCCTCCTTCTTGTCGAAAACATCCCTAAAAGTCGCATACTTCTTTGGGAGGATCACGGTAGCTGAAGAACTGCCAGAAGCAGATGAGGAGGGGGAGGAAAGGGTTAAGGCCTGGGCTGAGACTGGCCCCTCGGTTGGGAGTAGGGATGTGCGAATTGTGTACCTTCCATGCTGCTTGACTTCCGCAGGTTGCGGCCAGTGCTCCGTACCGTTGTTCGCAAGCCCCTGGAATTCTCCTCTTTTTTTTTCCGCTCCAAGAATTACGAAGATAAATCCGTACCAACAGCCATAATTCTGCATAACTTCTGTAAGAAAGGCTATTTTTCGTAGATATTTATGTATTTTTCCCCCTGCCCTGAGATGTGCAGTAATTACTTTCAGCCAAAACACTTCCTCCTCCTTGGAGCTTCCCAAAACAAGGCTGCCCTAGGTGTGCCTGAGCGATGCACTCTTTGCTTAAAGCAGTGCTGTTTGAAAGAAAAAAAGAAAAAACCTTTTAAAATGCCCATGCCAGTCCGGAGCCCTGCATGAGTATTATTCCCCCTGCTAGGTTTTCTATTTCCACATCCAGCCTTGTTGGTGACATGTGAGGCTAAAATGGAGAGGAGAACCAACTCTGTGCATGTCTACTCAGAAGTAAGTCTTACTGAGTTCAATGCGACTTACTCCTACACATGTCAGCACCCCACTTGCCCCCAGCTCAGCTTTGTATTTCCACATCCAGCTCATTAGCAAACCTCCTGTTAGTTATCTCACTGTGACTTTGTCTTTGGGCTGGACTCTCACCACTACACCACACTTCTGTTATGAAACTCATGAAGAAAAAGAGACAGTATAATGGAAAGTTCTTTCTGAAGCAGTCACACTGCCTTGTACAAATGCAGCATGAAGGGAAAGATCAGCAGCCTTCTCTTTGTATGAATAAAAAGCACACTCTGCACATGCTCAGGGAATGGACAAAATGAAGATAAACATACCAGGGAATATGAAGAACTGTATTCTTCTAGTGTGTGTGTGTGTGTGTGTGTGTGTGTGTGTGTGTATAATCTCCCTCCATCCAGCTGTTCCCTGGAACCCCCCCCCCCATTCACCCAAGGGCATTCTGAGATAACTAACAGGAGGTCTGATCATGAGCTGGATGTGGAAATACAAAGCTGAGCCGGGGGCAAGTGGGGTGCTGACATGTGTAGGAGTAAGTTGCATTGAACTCAGTAAGACTTATTTCTGAGTAGACATGCACAGAATTGGTTCTCCTCTCTGCTCAGCTTTGTATTTCAACATCCAGTTCATTATCAGACCTCCTGTTAGTTATCTCAGAAGACCCTTGGGTGAATGGTTTTTTTTTTCCCCCAGGGAATAGCTGGATTGAGGGAGATTCCCCCCCCACACACACACACATAATGGAAGAATATAGTTCTAAATATTCCCTGGTATGTTTATTCCACATTTTGTCCATTCCCTGAGCATGTGCAGAGTGTGCTTTTTATTCAAACAAAGAGAAAGTTGCTGATCTTTCCCTTCATGCTGCATTTGTACAAGCGAAGTGTGACTGCTTCAGAAAGAGCTTTCTATTATACTGTCTCTTTTTCTTCATGAATTTCATAGGGATGTACGAAAGTGACTTACCTTTCGCGGATTATGTTGATGGTGTGGGGGGGAGGCGTTCCGTCCCTCCCCCCAGAATCCTGGCCTCAAACGGCCAGCTGTGCTCCGAGGCAGCTCCACGGAGCAGACAGCCAGGCCCGGCCCAGCCAGGCCAGAGCCGTCCGCAGCCGGATTTCCGGCCGCAGAGGGCTCTGGGTAAAAAAACAAAACAAAAAAACAATGCGTACGCAAATGGCGGCAGCTACGGCTGCTGCCATTTGTGTTCCTTCTTTTTACCGTCTTAATCTACGTAAAAGATTTACATAGGCTAAAAGGGTGAATGAAAAAGGGATGCAAATAGTGCCCGCTATGCTATTTACGTTCCCCTTGATTTTCACTGCCATAGTCTACGTAAATATTTACGTAGATTAAGACGGCCAAAACGAAGGAATGCAGATGGTGGCGGCCGTAGCTGCCGCCATTTGCATACGCGTGTTTTTTTTTTTTAAACCCACCCACAACCATGATAGGCTATGTAAAGATTTACGTAGCCTATCACATCTTTTTTTCTTTTTTTAAAAACCTACCCATGATATGCTACGTAAATCTTTATGTAGCCTATCACGTCTTTTTTTTTTCTTCACAAGCCTAGAAATGGTGGCGGCGGCAGCTGGTCGGAAGACTGGCCGCCACCGCCTTCGCCGGAGACGCCGCCGCCCAGACGATCCGCCCCAGGTAAGTCTCGTCCCAGGGGGGATCCGCGGGGGAGCGAGGGGGTGGCAGGCTGTTCCGCCACAGATTTCGGGGGGCCGAATGCACTGGCATTTGGCCTCACCAAGATCCGTGGCGGAATTCTCTGACATCTCTAGAGTTTCATAACAGAAATATTATGTAGTGGTTAGAGTCCAGCCCAAAGACAAAGTCACAGTGAGATAACTAACAGGAGGTTTGCTAATGAGCTGGATGTGGAAATACAAAGCTGAGCTGGGGGCAAGTGGGGTGCTGACATGTGTAGGAGTAAGTCGCATTGAACTCAGTAAGACTTACTTCTGAGTAGACATGCACAGAGTTGGTTCTCCTCTCCATTTTAGCCTCACATGTCACCAACAAGGCTGGATGTGGAAATAGAAAGCCTAGCAGGGGGAATAATACTCGTGCAGGGCTCCGGACCGGCATGGTCATTTTAAAAGGTTTTTTCTTTCTTTCAAACAACGTTGCTTTAAACAAAGAGTGCAACGCTCAGGCACACCTAGGGCAGCCTTGTTTTGGGAAGCCCCAAGGAGGAGGAAGTGTTTTGGCTGAAAGTAAATGGAGATGGAGGATTTCAATTGAAAAAGAACACCCACAAACAAGGCAGTGAGCACAATTCATTTTTTTTTAAAGTATGTATTTATTATCGAAATATACTACCTCACATTTCTATTTACGAAAATTTCGCGACTTTGTGCAGATGACAAAAAAAAAGCCGCATGACTGCTGGCTCCGCAGGACCTCATGGTGCCGTTCCGCAGAGGATTCCATTGCACAGATTGAAGGGAATTCGATCCCATTTCAGTCTGTGGCGGAATTCTCTGACATCCCTAGTCGGGAGTAGGGATGGCGGAGAATTTCTCCCCGAAACTTCGGGGGGCCGAGCGCCAATGTGTTCGGCCCCCCGAACAAGTTTCGGGGAGAAATCCTCTGCACCCCCCCGCACCCCGCACCCCCCCGGGACGGGACTTACCTTCACCGAATGTCCTTCCCGGTGGCTGGTCCGGCTGGCGGTTCAGCGGGTGTTCGAGCGAGGCGGGAGTAGGGATGGCGGAGAATTTCTCCCTGAAACTTCAGGGGGCCGAGTGCCAACGTGTTCGGCCCCCCGAACAAGTTTCGGGGAGAAATCCTCCGCCCCCCCGCCCCCCGCCCCCCCCCCCCTGGGACGTGACTTACCTTCCCTGAATGTCCCTCCCGGCGGCGGGTCCGGCTGGCGGTTCGTCCGGTGTTCGAGCGGGGCGGGAGCGGCAGCCGGTCTTTCGACCGGCTGCCGCCCCCACCATTGCAATGAAAGAAAAAAAAAACACGTCCCCTGATAGGCTACGTGACGATTCACGTAGCCTATCACGGCAAGATTTGCAAAGTCAGCCGTGATAGGCTACGTGAATCGTCACGTAGCCTATCACGGGTGACTTTAAAAAAAAAAAGAAAAAAGTGTGTACGGATAATGGCGGCCCCCATAGGGAGCCGCCATTCGCGTTCCTTATTTGGTCGCTGTAGTCTACGTCAATGTTTACGTAGACTACGGCGAAAATAAGGGCAACGCTATTTGCGCGAAAAAGCTGCGAGAAAAGGTAAGTGACTTTCGTTCACCCCTAGGCGGGAGTGGCAGCCGGTCTTTTGACCGGCTGCCGCCGCCGCCATTGCAATGAAAGGAAAAAAAAAAAACGCCCCCTGATAGGCTACGTGACGATTCACGTAGCCTATCACGGCTAGATTTGCAAAGTCAGCCGTGATAGGCTACGTCAATCGTCACGTAGCCTATCACGGGTGACTTAAAAAAAAAAAAGAAGAGTGTACGGATAATGGCAGCCCCCATAGGGAGCCGCCATTCCCCTTCCTTATTTGGTCGCTGTAGTATACGTAAACATTTACGTAGACTACAGCGACTAAATAAGGAACGGGAATGGCGGCTCCCTATGGGGGCCGCCATTAGCGTACGTGCTTTTTTTTTTTTTCCAAAGTCACCCGTGATAGGCTACGTGACGATTAATGTAGCCTATCACGGCTGACTTTGCAGATCTAGCCGTGATAGGCTACGTTAATCATTACGTAGCCTATCACAGGGGTGTATTTTTTTTTTCTTTTGAAGTTCACGGCCGGGGAGACGGGGTGCTTCTCCCCGGCCTGAATTTCGGCCGGGAGAGGCGGGAAGCCTCCCCCCCAGCCTGAATTTCGGCCGGGCGAGGAGGGAAGCCTCCATCCCTGGCCTGAACTTCGGGGGGAGCAGCGAAGCGCCTCCCCCCCACCGCGAAGCAAGCTGCGAGACCAGGTAAGTGACTTTCATGCATCCCTATCCTTCTTTAACGGCTACATAGCAGACAAATACAACATTGTCCTCTCCATGCTGAAAATAGCTATACCTATAGAATTTGACGAGTGCAAATGAGTGAGAATTTCCTTTTGTTTTTGATAAGAATTTAACAAAATTCACAAATTCCTTCACATATGGATGGAAAGAACTTGAGTTTTTAAAAACTCAAAGGCAGGAGAAAGCAAGACTGATAGACTCGTCCATCCCTAGTATATAACTGCTATTCGATGTTATATAAACCCTATTTCATCATGATTACTCCACATGATTATCATGATTAACATCACATGGAGAGAGAGAGAAGAGCTGCACATCTCCTGCTACGTGAGCCCCATGCTGGCCCTATTTTGGGGACATGTCTGCAGAGGGGAAGCCTGCCCAATGTGCAAAGGCTGTCCATATGGGCCAGAACTCTGAGTGAACAGGCTTCCAGCTCATGGGTGGGGTGGCCATGTGTCCTTTTTTTTTAACCAAAAGGCTCCTCTGTTTGAAGGAGTGGTAGGAGACTGTCCTGTGTTTTGAAGGCATTCTCTTTTTGAAGGGCTGTGCAGGCCACATCTCTTTTAAAGACAAAGAATCACTAGAAGGGAGAGCTGGGCCTAAGGTTGCCCATCAAGAGTACCTGGACAGCAGACTGAGCAAGCACACAGGCCACCTGGTCACCGTCATCCACACTATGGTGAGATGTACTGTATTTCTATTTAAATTGTAATTATTCTTTCTAGATTTGCATTTATACATATAAATCAGCATGTGCAAATGCTATGCAAGCCTGTGTTGTCTTTTGTCTTCCTTTTTGGCAATGCATGTTCTCTTTCACAAGTGGCCACCCTACTCACAGGGGCAGCCTATGTGTGTCTGGTAGGCTAACCCTCCACAGGTGTGCCCTTTATGGCCTGAGGCTGAGCTGGCAGGGGCTGTGATGGCTGGAGTGGGGCCTGCATGTGTGGCCCTGCTCTTTTGCCAAATGATGTTAATCGCACAGAGTAATAACAACTGAGGGACAAAACAGACATTACTTTAAATATGTGTCTAGCCGCTATGTCCATTATATGTCCACCTCTATAGTAGGTGCAGGGGGACAATCCAGATTTTAAAAGCCTATTACCCCCCATGCAGGGTCCTGATATGTGTTGGAGGCCCTGCACCTACTTTAGAGTAAAAATAATAAAATGAACAAATAAACCCAAGTGTAGCAGCTAGATACACATTTAAAGTAACACCTGTTTTAGACCTGGATAGGGGTGGCCAGAACTCTGTATGAAGGCTATAGTCAGTTGGTATCCTGAGACCTGATTTATGGCTACTACAATGTGAAGTACTCATTTCGAAATGCTTTCTCAGAATGAATGAATACCTATTTTCATGCTATCAGCTCATTTTCAGGTTGAAGCTGAGATCTGCAGATAAGTGACTCATCAGAAAAGGAAGAGATAACATTCAAAATGTGTAATCATGGCTTGTCACTTAGCCTAAAAAAATAGCAACATTACTGAAATTGGCATGATTTACTCACATTAATTTGTGGGTGGATATAATCATACTATTTTGCTTTTGGTTACAGGTAACACTCATAGCAGGAGCAAGTATTTTAAAAGTCTGATGCTCAGATTTATCTGGTAGAGTTTTACACTCCCACAACCCTTTCCTGTGCATCTGTGACAATGTTAGATCAAAGGTTTAAGCAATTGTTACACTGACAAGGCACTCCTTTCCTTGCCTCTACTCTGTGCAGGCTGTTCATTAAGTATTTTTAAATGTCATGAAGAGGCTTAGACAAAGCACAGTGGTGAAGAGAAGGAAATGGAGATCAACTTCAAAAGTTAATGTTTCCAATCATGCATGGTAATGGCTTTCAGTAAATTGATATGTTGTTATTGCTTAATTTTCATAAACATTCTTGCTGAAAAGTATTCTCTCCATCACAGCCTATCTAAAATAAGCTCATTTATGCTAATGTCTTTCTCCTTGACATTCGGTAAATTCCTCCTAATGCATTAATTATGACTCCAGATAGACCAATGATTATTTCATATATGATAATTAGGAATCATTTCATTCAGCCTGCCACACACATCAGTAAACAAGTGGAATCAATTCCCCACAGAGAAGATAAAAAGACAATGATTTCCTTTCCACAGCAGCTCAGAGAATTTACCTCACAATCAAGAAGTAATTAGAGAAGAAAATGAGGAGTTAGAAAATACTCTTACAGGTGTGAGAGCCAGTGAGAGCATGTTACTTCCCAACAGAAGGGATAAAAGCAGGCGGCTTCAGCGCTAATGAGTTTTTACCATATTTGATTAGAAGCCATCATCATCTCCTTCCAACAAATGTAAATAAAAAATAACAATCAAATTACTTGCATTTCTAGTAGAACAGATTGATGTGAAAGAGCTTGATTTTTGGTACTGGGCTTATGAAAGACATGACATTTTAATGGGCTGTAAAATACACTCTTTTGCCTTCTGATCTTTAAATGTTGAGGAGAGACCTAATGTTAAGGCTAATTGACAAGGGGTGTGTGTGTGTGTGTGTGTGTGTGCTGTCAAGACCCTTAATAAAAGTCCTTGCCCAGAAATTGGAGACATTTTTGTATTACAGCACAATTGAACATTGTATAAGGTGTAACACTGAAAGCATGTGTGTGTGTGTGACATCCCTTGAATATATATGGGCATTTACTACAAGCACACATAAAACTGGAAGGCAGGTGTTTCAACAATTGAAAAGAGGCATCTTGTTCCTTACCTCCTGCCCAACTCTTTTTCACTGTAGTTTCGATATAATCACTGTTATGAGGAACTTTATTGTATGGTTAGATTTGTTTAGACACTATTAGTTCAGCTTAATTAGGTAGCTCATAGAGAGAGATTCTGCCTTAAACACTAGATTAATCATGTATTAATATCATTTCAATGTGTCGGGTATCTTATCTTTGTTCTAACTTTGAAAAATCGGGGGGGGGGATCTCTCTATTATTACCATTATTACCCTGTTATTACTCATCCACATGGTTGTGAATATCAGTCTACACACATACATACATACACACACACACACACACACACACAAAATAACCAGCCATGTGGAAGTGATCTCCAGCAGTCTCTAAACTGGATATTTGAATTAATCCTCTGATACCCAGATTTCAGATTAAATAGCTTTAGACCATGAATATCATTGGTAGCTACTGTCCAGTTGTTAGCTACCTTATCAGACATTTATGACAAAGGTAAAGCACAGTGTATGTGACAATTCTGGGAAACAGAGATCCAGATAAATGAGACTTTATTGTATAGTCATTTTATAGACTTCCATGCACATCCTGGGAATTGAGGTACATAAACACACACAAACTAACTTGGATTCCTGTAAAATTCAAGGATTTTCTGGTTTCTAGCCCAGGGAAATAGAATAACAGTTTGAATAAGTATAAAATAGGTGTTATGTTCACAGAGACACTCAAACACATTTTATGTGTTTTATAATTTCCCCCTTTTATACTTGTGTTCCCATTAAAAACTAGTTCCCTCCTTTGCCTAATTTGGTTCTTATCAAATTGAGCAGGTGCATTCTGTTAATCCTGTGGGGAGAATAAAGAGATGAATCTGCTAAGTACTCTGTGAAACAGCCCATTTAGACAGGAAGTCAATAACTGTCCACTTAGATTGTTGAGGTAACCAGCCTGCCAAGGAATAACAGTTGCTTTCATTCAAATTCAGTTGACGCCATACTTGTAATGGATTCAAAGTGGGTAATTTTGGAAAGTGCCTTGAAAATAAGTGAAGTACAAAACTCCAGAGTTTTTAATCCATCTTTTTTTTTTGGTCTCAAAATGCAGTGATTCTCTGTGATCAGGGTCTCATTGAGGCGATGATAATGAAAAAGCAGAAAGATTCTGTTTGAGAGCATTAACCAACACAATGCTAATAATCAGTGCAATTAGCAATTTTATTGTTTAAAAACAGAGCCTGAGAGACTGATAATAGAACATAGGCATGATCCTATTGATTTCAGTGGTGAGGATTTTTCTTAAATCCCTCCTGTTCATGGGATGTAAAAGTAGGATTAAACCAAAGCAATGTACTTCTTTTGTACTTTTTGTGTCAAAAGCCGCCTCCCATTTTTGGCTCTTGTTCCAAGCACATTCCTGTTTTATCAACACTGTTCTTCTCTGTGCCACGTTCCTTCTTTTTTTCTTTGCTCACACAATATTTGGTGTCATTTGCTTTCACTGCTGTAATTCTATTGGCACTGGCAACCAACTTTTCTTGCTGATAATGTCATAGTGCTACAACTAATGTGAAGATCTTGCAAATGCTCAGAACCAAACAATGCAGGCCACCACAGGCAATGGGATTAAATGGCAAATTGAGGCTGAAGAAAGTGAGGGTAAAGAATAAGGAAAAATGGTGATGAGAACAGACATCAGCTAGCACCTCTCATCAGCCCCAGCCAATGTGGCCAATGGTTAGAGATAAAAGGAATTGTAGTCCAACATCTGGAGGGTCACAGGCTGTCCGCTTCTGAGGAGGAGGACTGTGGACAGCATCAAAACAATTTGGCTGTTTGGTGAGATGATTTCTTTTTTAGTCTCTTTGGCCTTGTAGAATGTGCTGCTTTCAAAGCAAATATTAAATGAGATAATATTTGGCACAGTTATACTTAAAACTGCTTAACTTTGGCTGGATCATGCTACATATTTCATGACTGGGATTCTTTGGCACTGAGGTTTACTTAAGCAATTATACTACTAATAAAAATGTAACAACATGGTCCACGTTCTCTGCAAGTTCATCTGTATAGTTAGGAGGAGACTCCCATAGGGCTTAATATAGCTCCTTAACTCTGCGTTCACAGCCCTCAGCCAGGCCTGTGTAGTGCCGAACACAGAAACATGCCTGGCCATGGGAAGCTTGTTGTGTGTCTCTCATAACATCATCCAGCAGATGGATTGTGCCACAAAGTTGTCTGAATGCTGTAAGATTTAGAAATGAGGCCATTCCCTTACTATTTATTTCAACAAAAATGTAGCTAAATTCATTTGGCCCACAGATAACACATGGAAAACATGATTAAACTTTAATTACAGTTCCTCAGGGGTGGTGAAAGAGTAAGATGGCTGACTTGCCTTCCAATAATATCTTTTTTTATGTACGACCCTTGCAAAATGTTTAATGAATCTATGTGGAATTTGAAAATGCCTGCTCATTTGCATGTACTTCTGCATGCTTTCTTAGGCACAGACCAAGAAGATGCAGGGGCTTTTCATAAATACACTGGCATTTTTTAATATCACAATATTGTTTTCCTTCACATTATTATTTTTCTTGCACCAGCCCTAACTCACCAGTGATTTCAGTGTTATTGTCCTTCATATTAACTTGTATGAGAAAACAGAATTTAATTGACTCACCCAGTCACCCTTTAGTTTTTCTTCAATGTACTGATTATTTACCCCATGTAGCAACCTAGGGGATTGTATTTGAAAATAGTCCTCCTGCGGAGCACAAAGTTAAAGAGTTGGATCCAGATTTAGTCATGCGAAGAGAAAACTCCCTGGAAAAGACCCTGATGCTGGGAAAGACTGAAGGCAAAAGGAGAAGGCGACGGCAGAGGATGAGATGGCTAGATAGCATCACGGATGCAATGAATATGAACTTGAGCACGCTCCGGGAGAGAGCGCAGGACAGGAAGGCCTGGCGTGCTATGGTCCATGGGGTCACGAAGAGTCGGACACGACTGAACGACTGAACAACAACAACAACAACAGTACACCCATTGAAATCAATGGAACTTATGTTAGCCATGTCTAACTTAAGCGTCACTGATTTCAATTGGACTACAGAACATATGACTAAATCTGAATTCAACCCAAGTGTTTTATTGGGTCTGATGCTCTGATTAAACAAAACACAAAGGACAAGTCCCCAAATAACAGTATTTCCCTCCTGTCCCATCACAGCTCTCGACGGCCCCATGTCTTCTTCCAGCTACTGATCGCGTAGCTTCCTCAGCAGCCCCCATTTCCTCAGCAACAAGCAAAGGGCTGGATGTGTGTGTGCTTGTCTGATCTTGGAAGCTAAGCGGGGTCAGCCCCAGTCAGTAGTTGAATGGGCGACTGCCTGGGAATCAGGCTTCCTGCACCAAGCAGGAGGTTGTTCTATCCCTTCAAATTAGACTAAGTTTTACCCCCTCCTATCCCCCACTCCAGTTTTTTTTTTAAAAAAAATTAAGGCATTATCCTCACAGAATCAGGGCTTTTCCATGATTTTTTTTTTCTGATTGAGGCATGATCTTCAAAGATTCGAAGATCATGCCTCAATTAGAAAAAAAAAACATTGCAGAGAAGCCCTGATTCTGTGAGGATAACGCCTTAATTTTTTTAAAAAACATCCTGAGTGGGGGATAGGAGGAGGTAAAACTTAGTCTCATTTGAAGGGATAGAACAACCCCCTGCTCGGTTCAGGAAGCCTGATTCCCAGGCGGTCGCCCATCCAGACCGGGGCTGACCCCACTTAGCATCCTAGATCAGACAAGCGTGCACAGGAAAACAGCACAGCGCTCGAGTGTGAACCGAGCTCGAGCATTCGATTAAGCACTGCAATGGGGAAAATGGGTGAGTGTGAATAATCACGTTTTAATGTGAGAGTGTTTAACCCGACGGGACACCGAATTCATTGCGATGGTGGGCACAATGTAGATCGACCCTTGGTGTAAGAGACCTACAACTAGGGATGGGGGAGAATTTCTCCCCAAAACTTCGGGGGGCCGAGTGCCAACGCATTCGGTCCTCCAAAGGTTCGGGGAGAAATTCTCCGCAAATAGCGTTGCCCTTATTTTCGCCATAGTCTATGTAAATCTTTACATAGACTACAGGGACCAAATAAGGAACGCGAATGGCGGCTCCCTATGGGGGCCGCCATTTGCGTACGCGCTTTTTTTTTTTTTAAAGTCACCCGTGATAGGCTATGTGACGATTAACGTAGCCTATCATGGCTGACTTTGCAGATCTAGCTGTGATAAATCGTTACGTAGCCTATCACGAGGCTTCTTTTTAAAACTTTTCTTTTGAAGTTCGCGGCCGGGGAGACGGGGCGCTTCTCCCCAGCCTGAATTTCGGCCGGGCAAGGCGGGAAGCCTCCCCCCCGGCCTGAATTTCGGCCGGGTGAGGCGGGAAGACACCCCCCCTCGCATGAACTTCGGGGGGAGAAGAGAAGCGCCTCCCCCCCACCGCGAAAAAAGCTGCGGGACAAGGTAAGTCCCTTTCGTACATCCCTACCTACAACACAGCATTGGGCCAGTTGATTACCAGATTTATAATAATAATAATTACCAGTACATTTGTGCCAATTGGATTCATTCGCAGGTTAAAGGCACAATACTGATTTTACAAGAATGCTGACAGATAACAATAATTGTTAATTGATACTGCTATTTGGGAACCTTGCCCTTTTTGTTTTGTTTAGTTACTCGTAGATATTATGGCACAATGGACCAAGGCATTTGCCTATATGGATGCTGAGAAATAATTGTTATCTGTCAGCATTCTTGTAAAATCAGTACTGTGCCTTTAATCTATGAACAAAACCAATGGGCACAACTGTACTTGTAATTATTATTATACATTTGGTAACCAACTAGCTCAGTCCTGTGTTGTAGGTCTCTTACACCAGGAGTGTTTATATTGATAATGATGCTTGACGAAGCATAAAATGTTATATGATCTTCTAAAGGTTTTTTTTAAAAAAACAACTAAGACTAAGGTTTTATCCCATGATGCTTTGCACAATGTATGAACAGATCTTGTCTGGAGCATCTGACTGGATCTCTCCCAGCCAGCCACCTCCCGCCCCCGATATGGAGCTCCCCTGTGGATAGATTTGCTACAGCCCTTACAAATCTGCTGGATGTGGAGTTGTTTGCTTTAAGTGGCAGAAGATCTGCTAGAGATCTCCCAGCAAGCAGAACTGCCGATCAGAAACCAGCCAAGGCAGATAAGTACTTCCTGCTTCCTGATAAGTACTCTCTACAGGTGCTACTCTTTACAGGTGCAAAACTTTTGCATTCACAAAAAACCAGCAGTGGAATGTTCCAGGATGTAAGGTGAAATGATAGACCTCAGGTGCACACAAGCCCTGTTCAGGCATGTGCTTGAATGCATGAGAACTCAAAGTGGATCCTGGGATGGCACTGTGCATGCTGGCCACCCCCCCCCCCCATGTCTCTGGGTGCACTGGCTCTGCCCCTCTCAGTTTAGACCTTGCCGTGCTGAACTGACAAAGGTCTGAACACAAGTACAACTCTCAGCACAATCCAAAACCCTGGTAAAGTAGGGCCAGAGACTGCAGTGAGAGTTCTGCTTTTGTTTAAGTGAATGTGAATAGAACTCCTGCTCAGACTTTGCTGATTCAGCATAGCAAGCTGAAGGGCTGGGGGTTGGTGAGACGAGAGATATAGGGAGCAGCATGCACAGCCCCATCTCAGTACCCACTTTGAGCCTGCCCTTCACATGTTTGAGCCAATGCCTGAACAGGGCTTCAGTCCCCCTGCCCCCAGCTTTTCTTTCAAATCTGCTGAGATTAAAAGAGAAACAAATCTTTTGAAATAAATATCTATGTCTATACACATCCACCCACACACAGGGTCAGACAAAATCTGGGCTGTGAATTTTCGTAGGGATGAGCCAAAAAACATATTTTTTTTTTTGTTAAGAATGAAGAAAAGACACATTAACTGAAAGATCAGCCATTTTATTCCTATTAACAAACTGCAGATCATTTCAAAGTGTGTCAGTCCTAAAGACATAATTTGGAGCAGACATTTGATTTTAGAACTTGTTTGGCAAGCATCAATGGACTGCTATCAGACTAGAAGTATGGTTTATAAACTCCATGCTGTATTCACAAGTCACAAACCCATACTGCATTTTTGAGTGGATGTGATTGGTACTGAGTACCTTTGTGCCTATGCTGTACTCTGAGACAAAACCAACCAAGAAGAAAATGGATTTAGTCATTTATATTTATTGTCATTGCATTTATAGTCTGACACTCAAAACTAGAGTCTTTCATGTATTCTTGTAGATTTTTATTCCCTGTTGCCTTTCTATCTGAATTGTCTAGCATATATATTTCAATGGTAATTTTTGCATATTAGAAATAGTTTAGGAAAGGTATTACAGAGGTTCCTAGCTAAAATGTTGCATTAACAAATCACCTCCCCTTTTGTTTAGTTATCTATGGTTTGCAGAAATGGGTTTTGTTTTGTCTTTGTTAAATCAGCGTAATAATATAAGTCTACTCAGAAGTAAAGCCATTGAGTTCAATGTGGCTTACTACGAGGTAAGAGGGTATAGGCTTGCAACTCAAGTGTCTTACTTATCAATTCTGTTTGCTATTTCAGACAGCACCCATTCTCCAGAGAAGTGTAATAACCACTGCATTTGGGGCAGTAAGTGGAATGGAAAATAGTAGTCACTGAAATACATAATTACCTGGCATTAATTCCTACGATGGTTGTTTGGGGCTTTTATTCAGATCAGACATGCAACAACATGAACATTCAAGCATTTTTTTTAAATTGCACTGCTAATTGAATTGCACATATTGGAAAAAAATGCATTGATTTTTTTGAGAAAGAAGTCCAAGTAACAGGAAGATAGTTGAAGTTACCTGAGAACTGCACTGAGAATGAGCAGAACAAAGCAGGATGTTTTGGGAGATGACCATCAGTCCTTCTAATAAAAGGCCCCCCAAATGTGTCCAGCCATTATTTGTGTTTCAAAAGATAATAGTCCATCTTGGAAGGACATTACTAAGGAGAAGGTTTTTTTTAAAAAAATTGTTCTCTTATGATATTGCTACCTCACATGGCCTTTTATACTTTCTGTTAGAACTTTCTCCATGAGCCATATTTGTCAAAGTTGAGGGATAGTATTCTAATGCAATGAAATACTTTATGTGTACCATTGGTTCCTTGGCCAGCAAAATTCAATTTCTAGGATGGCAAAACAATGTGGTCTCAGCAAAACACATTAAGAGAACGAGAGGCAGATTTAGATCAAAGTTCCTTTATATATCTAGTAAATGTTCATGGTCACAAGGAGTTATGCTCTTCAGAGCATAAAACGTATAAATTTTACTAACCCCTTTCAATATGTGTATGTCTATCTGCATTGTTACAGACAGTTTCTCTACAAAGTTAGGAGTCACTGTCCCTGAAATTGTACATTAAAGGTTTAAAGCCAAACACAAACCTCCATATTTTATAGATCAATAAGGAAATAAAAGTTAATGAACCATTGCTGAGGCAGAATACAGCATTCTAGGGCATTAAAAACAGAAAGCCAATATTCTGGGCAACATTCTGATCTAAAGTTAAGCCTCACTTGGCACAACTGGGTAAAGAAATGGTATTAATGACTTAGCTGAAAGTAGCTATATCCTTGAGAGGATAGCTTCAAAATACAGAAGCTCTAATTTATGCCTCTGCTCTATGGTCTCTTGAGATCTTGGTTTCAATGTCAGCTTACTGGTCCACTGTTCTTCACTGGCTCCAGTATTTCTCATTCATTTGGCTTCATCCAAAGGTGGCCTTTTGCATATGGAGGATGACTTCTGCCCACAAAAGGATTGTTTTGTGCTGAAGAAGTGACACTAAATCCAGGAAAGTTCTAGTGCTTCTTCAAAAGATTGTACAAGAGTTTGTGCAACTCCTTGAGCAAGTGGACACATAAGAACTGCTAGATAATCTTTTTATTATAGTACCACATGAAATCTACCACAATCCTACATGGACAACTATTTCAGAACAGCGCTAGAAGGTATTTGCCTTCTGTTCATGGTTCTTTGGATTCATCTAACCCATTGACTCTAGTATCAAGTCAACAAGCATGAGTGACTCAGCCACCACAGTTGAATCACCGCAGACAGACCTTTTCAGCCACCACATTCCAATTCAAACACGATATTTTTCCATGGAAAAAGTTTACACGTTTGGTTGTGTCATCAAGCAATGAAGTGGTAATTAAGCATAATAGTAGGAGCTGAACTATGAATCAGGAACACTTAATGCAGAGCTTGTCTCTGCCATAAACTGATAGAGCTCAGTGATTCATAACCCATCTTTGGGGTTGCAGACCTAACAAGAGCTCCAAAGCAGTGCTACTCAAGCTGAGCAGCACAAAGATCTCATCTGAGTAGCGTCTGCAACAGAACCAGACAAAAATGAACTATCCAGGGAAGCAGAAAAAATAGCCCCAAATTGAAGGCCCATCTACATTTATTCCCCTTCATGGATCATTGCCTTGTTGTGGAGAAGGGGCTTGTGTTACTCAGTGAAGCCATAAGCTATGCCATGCAGGGCTACCCAAGACGGACAGGTCATGGCAGAGAGTTCTGACAAAATGTGGTCCACTGGAGAAGGAAATGGAAACCCACTCCAGTATTCTTGCCAAGAAAACCCCATGGAACGTATCGCAAGGCTAAAAGAGATGATGCCGGAAGATGAGCCCCTCAAGTCGGAAGGTGTACAATATACTACTGGGGAAGAGCAGAGGGAATTTCCAAGTAGCACCAGAAAGAGTGAAGCGGCTGGGCCAAAGCCAAAAGGACACTCAGCTGTGGATGTGTCTGGCGGTGAAAAGAACATCCGGTGCTGTAAAGAACAATATTGTTTAGGAACCTGGAATGTAAAGATCAATGAATCAAGGTAAGCTGGAGGTGGTCAAACATGAGATGGCAAGATTGAACATCGACATCTTGGGAATCAGTGAACTAAAATGGACAAGCATTGGCGAATTTAATTCAGGTGACCATTATATCTACTACTGTGGGGAAGAATCCCTGAGAAGAAATGGAGTAGCACTCATAGCCAACAAAAGGGTGGGAAAAGCAGTATTGGGGTACAATCTCAAAAATGATAGAATGATCTCAGTACGAATCCAAGGCAAACCATTCATTGACTATGCTAAAGCCTTTTTTGGTGGATCACAACAAACTGGCAAATTCTGAAAGAGATGGGAGTACCAGACCACCTTACCTGTCTCCTGAGAAACCTGTATGAGGGACAAGAAGCAACAGTAAGAATTGGACATGGAACAACCGATTGGTTCAAAATTGGGAAAGGAGTACGACAAGGCTGTATATTGTCACCCTGCTTATTTAATTTATATGCAGAGTACATCATGAGAAATGCCGGGTTGGATGAATCACAGGTCGGAATTAAGATTGCTGGGAGAATTATCAGCAACATCAGATATGCAGACAATACCACCCTAATGGCAGAAAGTGAAGAGGATGTAAAGAGCCTCTTGTTGAGGGTACAAGTGGAGAGTGTAAAAGATGGTTTGAAACTCAACATTAAAAAAACGAAGATCATGGCATCTGGCCCCATCACTTCCTGGCATATAGAAGGGGAAGAAATGGAAGCAGTGACAAATTTTATTTATTTGGGCTCCAAGATCACCACAGATGGTGACTGTAGCCATGAAATTAAAAGACCCTTGCTCCTTGGGAGGAAAGCTATGGCAAACCTAGACAGCATAGTAAGAAGCAGAGACATCACCTTGCCGACAAAGGTCCGCATAATCAAAGCTATGGTTTTCCCAGTAGTAACATATGGCTGTGAGAGCTGGACTATAAGGAAGGCTGAGCGCCGAAGAATTGATGCTTTCGAACTGTGGTGCTGGAGAAGACTCTTACGAGTGCCCTAGACTGCAAGGAGGTCAAATCAGTCCATCCTAAAGGAAATCAACCCTGAGTGCTCATTGGAAGGTCAGATACTGAAGCTGAAGCTCAAATATTTTGGCCACCTAATGCAAAGAGAAAAGTCATTGGAAAAGACCCTGATACTGGGAAACATTGAAGGCAAAAGGAGAAGGGTATGGCAGAGGATGAGATGGCTAGATAGCATCACCGATGCAATGAATATGAACTTGAGCACACTCTGGGAGAGAGCGGAGGACAGGAAGGCCTGGCGTGCTATGGTCCATGGGGTCACGAAGAGTCGGACATGACTTAACGACTGAACAACAACAACAACTACATTTATTATTACATTTAAATCCCACCTTTTTCCTCCAAGGAACCCAAGGTAGCTTAAATAATCCTTCACTCAATTTTATCTTCACTGCAACCCTGTGAGGTAGGTTAGGCTGATCATCCAGTGAGCTTCATGGCTAAGGGGGGAATTGAATCTGGATCTCCCAAGTCCCAACCCAGCACTCTAACCACTAGGCCACACTGGCTCTTGACAATTATGTTCACTAGTTTCCAAAAGATGGGAGGAGAAACTTTGGCAAGCCTCCCAATGGAGTCTAGTGCCACAACTGAGACAAGGTTGTATGGGGTTTTCCTGTAAATTCACCCACTGCACTTCAGATGGTGGTGGGACATGGAATAGACCCTCCAAACAGATCTCAAAGTGTTCTGTTTGTTTACATAATCTGAGAGAATACAAATTTTCTGCAGTCCAACAGAGACTGTGGTTCTCTTCCACTCCTCAGCCATGAATTGTCTGGCCAAAACTGCACATATTCACAAACACCCAAATCAGCTGATGAAGAAACTTGCATACCATTGTTACTATTCTAACACTTCAGGGGGACACTCATAGATTTAAAAAGCCATGTGTTGAGATAAACACCTGGGCTATTTTTGTTGTTGTTGTATGGAATTTCATCATGATGGGATGGGCAATACATTGAGAATTAACTGATGTACAGATCATGAGGATTTGAAAATATCAGGTGTAAACTGATATTATCTGAGCTGCTCATATTACTTTGCCATGTAACATAAATGCTCAGAATATAAATACAATATTAAATTATTTCACATTTCTGTACAATGGTGCTTCCAGATGGAACGCTCCTATTGCTAACCATCAAAGGCATTGTAGAGCTATTCCATCCTTTCTTCCTTAACAGTTTTTTTTCCTGGTAAGATCAAAACCAGAATAAGTGATGGGAAAATACAGGAGGGCTACAACTGGAAGAAGATGATGTCTGGAACAATCATAAAATTCTCTGAATGAGGTAGTGCAATTGCACAGTAAAAACCTCATCTGGAAGCACCCTAGATGTAGAGATATAGGTACATACATTTAGATGGATGAGGATTCCTACCAAAACTATACAGAATGATTATTTTGCATCAGAACCATGTTGCTTTTGAAAGATTCAAAACAAACACTTTTCATAGTCGAAATGGAAATACACTGGGGTTCCGTAGACTGTCAGATATAACTGATATAGCTGTTTTGCAAAATTGACTGATGGTAACAGATATGGTTGTTTTGAAAAATTAATGAACGTGATTGTGCCATCAACTATTATAAATGTGGTATAAAAATACTTAACTGGTCCAGTGCAGTTTTGTTAGGTCTCTTACACCTGGAGTGTTTGTTTTGAATTTGTTATTGGGGACCACGACTTTTTTTTGTTCTGTATAGTTTTTGAAAGCAACGATCTGTGATCTAAGGTTTGTTTTGGATTTCTATTTTTATTTTGCCCTCCACTATTGCAATTGCATTTTCATTTTTACCCAATATTAGTTGGCCTTGCCAAGAAAGTTGTACAGGTAAGAGGAACTTTGCTTACCTGTTCAATAACTGCGCTGCACAGCAATTCAAAGATGTGGGTTTAGCCTAATTGCTGCCTCAGAGTTCCTAGTTAAACTTTTGTTTGTATCAAGAAATGACCAAAAACACATATTCTTAAGCAAACAGACTGAGCTCAGGAATGAACGAACAATATAAATCTCCCCACTTCACTCATCAGATGCAAAGCCCCAAAGGTGAAAAGAAATCTAAAAGGCACAGCGTTCTGAGAGGATGCCAACCACATTTTTCTTCTCATGCATGGCCAAAAACTATTCCCCTTGCTCACATTGGCTTTTACAGCAATCATAGATTTGGAATGGAACATCTGACCTGGCTCGTATGGCGATTAGCAGATAATTACTTTTAATTCATTGCTAATGATAATATTAAAAAAAAGAAGAGGGTGGATGGTGTAGAAAGCTTTAATTCATTCAAGCATGGTTCTTGGAAAGCCCAATCTTTTATGAAGATAGTGCCTATATTTCTGGTTACATTATACCCCTGTTCACAGAGCATAAATCTTTCATGGATAGTCTAGTCTATTCCTAATGAAAGTCTTAAACCTTAGAAGAAGCACTCAGCTGAGGTGCTTTGGAAATAGTATCTCATTCCAACTGTGTAGGAGGCTGGCTAAGTACCTTACTGTCCAAATGACTTAGGGAAATTAATGGCCCAAATTAAAGTAAAAATCTTTTCTTGCCACAAATTCAGGGCAAGTAAAAAGTAGAAAATTGCCAGAAAGATTATATAAGCAATCAGCTGCTAAAAATGCATTCCTAAGTGAGCTAATATATCAACATTATGTGGAATTCCAAGAGATTAACTGGAAACCACAATTATATCAGTTAAAGTTAAGGGGAGTTTAGGCTCTTTAAGACTTCAAGAACTTTGATTTTGTTATGTTGTAACATGTTTTTGCCCCAAGAACCACTGCCACAAGGCAACTGAATTATTTAGTTGGAAGTACTGACATTCTCCCGGAGATGCAAAACCCCTGACCCAGATACTTATTATTTCATCATTTGAAAAAGTTCAGTTCAAGGATGGTAGTTCAGGACATTTTAACCAAAAAGCAACTTGCATAATTTAGTGATGGAGTCCACTTTTGGCACACATTTTGCTCTTACTTGGGAAAGGCTTACTTTTCATATATGCCTGATTAAAGTGTAAACCTGATGTGTGTGCATGCATACACATGTGTATATACAGGTTCGCTTTATTGGAATGTCTTTATCGTGGAACTGCCAAGTCAGTTTCTGTGGACTTCCTCCTTTTCACATCTCCAAGTTTCACATCATGTTCCATGATGGTTGTATGCAGGGTTTGTTTTTGTTTGTTTGTTTGTTTAATGGGGGTGAAATCTGTATGTAGTTTTTTGCACATTTTTCAAATGGATGCATTAGTAGACATATTCAAGGATGAATGCCATCATTAACTAAAGCAGGTTTGTGCACTTTTTAGAAGTGTGCACAGTGTTTTGTGTGCATTTTTCAAATGTGTGCATGTTGTTAAGCACAGTTTTTTCTTTTGCAGAATGCATCACTAGCCTGGAAATATATGGCTTTCTGACCACAAATTGTGTCCATTCCTGTATTTGGTTCTGGGAGGTGCAGAATGGGTAGATTTGTTTTTTAAAAAGTGTCAGAGCAAATTTCTCACCCAGCCCTATCTTTAATTTCTCTTCTAACCCCATGGCTCCTGGATGGTTTCCATGGTTCAGCCTTGGCAAATGATGACTTCCTGATTCACTGCTCAGTCTTTTGACCACTACAGTATGCCAGCATCCTCCTTTCTTTTATAGTTACAGGTGTTACAAACTGGAGAACATTAGAATGATAATCCTCATATCTTTAGCATATGCTGCTTTTGAGAATGAGCAAGTAATTTTAGAAGATTTCATGGGAGTTTGGAAGGGCCACTGGGAGCTTTAGCAAGTGGGCCTAGGGGATTCCATCAGTAAAATGGTGGAACTGGAATCAGTCAATGGAATTGCCTCATATCAAACATTTTGCAAGTTAATCCAGGCAGCTGTGAAGAAATCTGTCAATGGAGATATCACCAACCATGCATCCCTTGATAACCATTAGAGGCAATTAAGGTTTATTAGAAATTTAAATTTGCCAGTAGTAAGCAAGTCGTTGGAATCCTGAGCATAAGGAACCAATTCAAATGTTGATCCAAGATAGGCATGATCATTGGAAAGAGAATATAAGAAAGACTTAATTAATTCCACATGAAATGCTTGGTAAATACTTGAAAGGCTTTCAGAGATTCCAACCTTGTCAAAAGCAAAATTCCCACTTATGACTATTATCCTTGCCTCCCAGTTGCTGATTTGTGAATATTTAGGGATCTTTTCCAGGCTTTCCAGACATGTAGTAAAAACTAAGGTGTTTCTACCTCTCATGGATACAATTTCCAAATGAGAAAAAAAAACTCTAAACCAGCATAGCATCCATTTAAAAATAAAACTAAACGTTTGTATAGAGCTTTAGAATATTCAAAGCTCTTCACATATATTACCTCTATCATCCTTATAACAAAGGTCTAGAGTAAGCCAGTATTATTATACCCAGGTTGGGACTGAGACCAGAGCCAATTTCCATTGTGTCCCTCACCCACACAATTATGGTTGCATGAGGCACAGAGCTGGGATGAGCCCATTAGCTCTGTACCCTCCATCGCCCATTGCTCTGGCTCCCCCAACCTCCCCAAGGTGGGGGCTGAACATCTGCTGCAGGGAGCCTTTTCTACTCAAGTAACTTCCCCCATGTGATTTAGACCCCTGATCTTCCAGAATTTTAAACCACACAGGAGCCAACTCAAGTTGAAAAGGGTTCACTGCTGCAGGTGTTCAGCCTGCATGTGGAAGGCTGCAGATATGGTGACAGGGGTACAATGGGTGGTGGGGGGACAATGACAGGATAAAACCACTCTTCCATTGTGCAGTTGTAATCATGTGAGTGGGGCAGGGAAGAACAAATGAACAGAGTTTATGAGAAAGCTTGCTTGGGGCCTCTTGTGAAGCCTATAATGCAGAGATGTGGGGAGGTTTTCCTGATATCTGTTGCCTGATAAGAACATAAGAAGAGCCATGCTGGATCAGACCAAGGGCCCATATAGTCCAGCATTCTGTTCACACAGTGGCCATCCCGCTGTTGATCAGGAAACCACAAGCAGGACACGAGTGCAACAGCACCCTCCTGCCCATGTTCCCCATCAACTGGAGTACATAGGCATATCGCCTCTGGTACTGGAGGTAGCACATAGCCCTCAAGCCTAGTAGCCATTTATAGCTTCTCCTCCATGAATTTGTCTAATCCCCTTTTAATAAGAGGGGGTCTTATTTAATAATCCCATCCTCCAGAAACATGCCCATTGAGCTCATACGGAGAGACAGCCTTAAATTCAAAAAAATGCCATAGTGGTTCCTAGGTCTAACTATTGTCTTGTCAAGGCTGTCTGAGATAGGGATTATTAATTCACAGATTATTAATTCAGTAAGCACTATACTTATTAATCACATGTGCAGCCCACTCTTTCTCCATCTCCAAGGAACTTTTACTTGGGGCCCATATAGGGCTACCTCATTTTATTGTCATATTTCTGGGTTTAGGGATAATACTCAGATGAAGGTCTTCCTGTGAGCTTTATGACTGAGTGGGGATTTAAACTTGGGTAATCCTGTTTCAAATTCAACACAATGGCAGCAACATCACAATAAATCTACCACACTAGTTAGGAGTTACAACTGTAACAAACTTTTCTGTGTTCCCTTTGTTATGGTATGGAACTTTACACTTGCCACAAAAACACAGAGTCATGTAGTCTTCCCTCTCAGGTTTCATAGTTTTTAATTAATCATTATATTTTCATTCTTCATATTGTCTCAGAGTAGAGCTCATCTTTGTATTAAAGGCAATGTCAGCTCATTAATCATGTTGGGATGCATATAAAAATGCACAATTCCCCTGAAGGAAGGAAATAAATGTGTATGTTTTCAGGAATATCAAAATATTAATTGTTGTTAAATGTTGTATTCTCAGGCTGTAATCCTGTACAGACTTTCCTGGAAGGAGGCTTCATTGAACACAGTGAGACTGACTTCTGAGTAAAAAGGTATAGAATCAATATCAGAGGCAGTATGCCTATGTACTCCAGTTGCTGGCAAACATAGGCAAGAGGGTACTGTTGCACTCAGTGGGGTTGGTGGCCCCTTTTTCAGTGGGGTGCTAAACCCACTCCGGGTTTCTGTCAGAACCAATCAGAACTCTAAAGGAACTATCCATAGTGCTGAACCTATTTTGGGGATAGGGTTCTGCACATTGGATAGCTCCTTTAAAGTTCTGACAGGTTCTGACTGAAACCAAGAGCTCATTTACTGCCCCACTGAAATAGGAGCCATCACCTTCCATGGGCTGCACTCATGTCCTGCTCGTGGGGTTCCTGTGCGCAGCTGGTTGGCCATTGTGTGAACAGGATGCTGGACTAGATGGGCCTTGGTCTGATCCAGCACGGCTCTTCTTATGTTGTTATGCCCTTTCTAGTAGTATATCTTGCTAAATCTAAATGTTTGTAATTCACTTCCATGAAACTGCCAGTACAACTTTGTACAACTCTCAGAAATAGCATTGATTTATTAACGAACACTGAACATTGATATTCCACCCTTCTGTTATTTTATTTATTTAAAATTAGTTTTAGGCTGCCTTTAAGGGTAGAACCCTCTCTACCCTAAAATTCCAAGAGTGATTCATCTGCAGGTACTAACTGAATCTACAAGTATCTTATTGGATTTCCCAAGTCATGTTTTGCATAGGGAATTCTGTAAAATAATTTACCAAACTCTTTGCTGTTATATAATGTGTATTGTTGCCTTGTATTACATTTCTACTCTAAAGTCATATCTGCTCTACAATTTTATAGTAGCTATTTACGAATGTAAGTGTCATGACTTCCCCCAAAGAATCCTGGAGCTTATAGTATGATGCAAATTCAGCGTTAAAGATCCCTAGACCTTCTCACAAGACTTCATGGTTTGCTGGAAAGAGAGAATGACAGTTCAACCATTTTAAGTCTGTAGTAGGAATGCCCTAAGAAAGAATGATGGAACCATGCTACATGCAAACTTACATTAAAAAATCCTGTTTCTTGTAGGAAAAGAAGCTTTGGGAGGGATAATTTGGAGTGGTGAGAGGAAGGGAAGGGTATTCCTCTCACCACTCACAGTGACTGTGAGAATCTCCCACAGTGATAATATTAAAGGGGGAAGAAATATCCATCCACCTGAAACCATAGAACTTCCTTTTTATGAGAAAGGACCTTTTCCTAATGTTTCAAGGGCCAGAGAACCACAATAATCTGCTGTGTCATTATAGGGCAAGAAGAAACAATCTTAAAAACTGTATAGGAGTGGATGCCTAACAACCTCCTTGTCACTTCAGGAGATGATTCCTCGCTCATAAAGGGCCTGGTCACAAGTCAGGCTAATCCATGGTGGGTGATAAGCAATGCAGAATACGTTGTTTTGCAAACATCCTCCTATGCTCCTGTCAGATGATCAGGCAAACAAGGTACAAGTGTGGTTTATTTTCCCCCCTTGCTCCTCCTCCTCCTCCTCCTGTAGTCCTCCCTGTAGCCTGACTGGCCAGGTATCCCAGCTTCCTTTGTGGTAGAAACCAAATCCCACCATTCCTCAAGCTGCCACCACATCAGCAGCCTGTCTTTGATTGGTCTGCTTTGTGCTAGGAGCATCTTCTTTTGCCTCTCCCTGCCCCCCCTGTTCTCAACCCTGTATCAGTCCTTACCCACTGCCCCATTTGCTTCCCTTCTCACTGCTAGCCCCTCTTCCCCAGTCGTTATTCCTTACCCACCTCCCCAGTTTCAAAGCCTTTGACAGCTCCCCCCTCACCAGCAGCAAACCAACAACACAGAATAAAAAGAAAAAAATTATTGACACACAAAGCCGCTTATTTGGTTTGCTTATACTGGGCTTGCTTAATGCTGCTTTGAATCTACTAAGGCACTATTTGGCGTCAGTTCTGGGTTGGGGGGCATTGGTTGGCTTGGGGGCTGACAGTGGCCATGAAACGTTGGGCAGGAGGTTCAGTCTTGGCTGGAGGGTGGGGAAAAAGCAACTGCTGAGTTGGGAAGGTGAGGCCCGCCTGACCGGAAAAGAAGGATGCTTGCATGGTGGGAACATTGCACCAAAATAGGTGGGTGGCCTCCAATTCCATGACAGTTTGCAGGAATGGAACAAAATTTAATATACAGGTTCCCCTTATGGGGAGCCACCACATGGACGGACTGCTGGATAATTGCACAACTGTGTTGTGCCAGTGTGGTGTAGTGGCGAGAATGTTTGACTGGGAGCCGGAAGATCCAGGTTCTAGTCCCCACGCAGCCATGGAAATTCACTGGGTGACCTTGAGCCTATCACAGACTCTCAGTCCAACCTACTTCACAGGGCTGTTGTTGTGAGGCTAAAATGGAGAGGAGGAGGTTTATGTACACTGCCTTGGGTTCCTTAAAGAGGAAAAAAAGGTGGGATAGAAATGTAATAAATCTAAATGTAATAAAAAATAAACTTTGCTTTTCCATGGAAAAGTGAGGATTTAACCACAGGTGAAACTGTTTGGGATCCATGCGGGGGGGGGGGGATGTTTTGGAGTTGGAGACACAGCTGAATGTGGTAGGAGAACAACTTTGTTCAAGGTCACTCCACTGATTACACACTTGTGCAAGCAAAAGCAACTTTGCAGAGTGCAACACAGAAGGAGGGTGGAGGATGGAGCTGGGCAGCGAAGGGGATGGAGCACTTGCGGCAGCACAATCTGTTGCTAGGTAGATCTCGGGAACAGAGATTGCTTGAGGGGGTAGAGCGGCGGCAGTGGTTTTGGCTGCTCTTGCCGATTAGCTTTGCAGGCAATCTCCGTAACCCACTCTGGCGTGACAAACAACACGCCAACCCACTGTAGGTAAAACAACTCCTACTGCAGACTGCGGGTCCTCAGGGTGGGTTGTTTGGGAGAAACAAGCCACCCTGGGTGGAAAAAGAACAGCTCACAGATGACACGTTAACCCATCATGGGTTGTTCCAGAAAACAACCCATTGTGGGTTAGTGTGTTGTGTGAACCCAGTCAAAGACTGTTCCTTGCAAAGAAAAGTAACACCTACTTTATGAATGTTAGAAATATATCTTGGTGTTATATTAGTTTTGTAATAGGGTTAAGTTTAGGTTTTATTACCCATGTCAAAAGCCTACAGCTCCTTTTTCAGCAGCATGACTATTAACTCTTGGCATGTTGCTGAAAGCATTGGGAATGACTTTATAAGTGTGTGTTGTTTGGTTTTAATTTTTGTGAACCGCCCAGAGAGCTTCGGCTATTGGGCGGTATAGAAATGAAATAAATAAAATAAAATAAAATAAATATAAGCACAATCCTATACTCAAAAGTAAGTGTCAAGACTCCCTTGGCCCCTGTTTTCCTCAAGCACTCACAAACACAAAAAGAGAGGCTTCAGTCTTACACCTAGGGATGTACAAAAGTCACTTACCTTTTCGCAGGTGTGATTTGCAGGGGGGGGGAGGCGCTCTGTCCCTCCCCTCAGAATCCTCCCTGGCTGGCTCCGCTCCGTGGCTGCCATTTGCATGGCTGCCTTTACCGTGATAGGCTACGTAAATACTTACGTAGCCTATCATGGAAAGAGCAGCGGTGCAAACGGTGTAGCGGCTGCCGTTTGCGTCCCTGCTCTTTGCCATGATAGGCTACGTAAATACTTACATAGCCTATCACGGCAGCTTGGCAGGATGCAAATGGCAGCCACAGCAGCTGGCTGAAAGACCAGCTGCTGCCGCCGCCGCTGCCGCCGCTGCAGCCCCAAGTAAGTTTTGTTCAGGGGGGATTCCGCGAGGTGGTGGGGGGTGGGAGGCCGTTCCGCCACAGGTTTCACTGAAATCCATAGCGGAATTCTCCGCCATCCCTACTCACACCTTTAATTCATTATTCACAGGTTCATTACAGATGCAAATCCTCAAAGGCTCTCTGGCTACAAAGGAATGCCTCCAGGGGATTCAAATGGGATAAACGAAAGTTGCCCACAGATTGAAAGGGCAGCTGTCTGACTAAGCTAACTTAGGGAAGGAGGTCCTGCCCCTCGCCTGCTGCTCCCCTGCGTAGCCTGTCATGCATCGCTAACCAGTTCAAACATCTAAGCTCCGCCTCTGACATTTCCCTCTTAGCTCTGTGTCTCCGCTTGGCGTCTCTTAGGTCACAGACCTCAAGCCCCTCCTCCTCCTGCTCACTGCTTCTCACAGAGGGGGGTAAGGATGAAGATTCATGCCCAGCCATCTGGGAGTTGGTAACCTGAGAAGCACGCCTATCCATATCTGAACTGGCCTGTGAAAAAACCTCCCCCAATTCTGGCTGCTCATCTTCTGAATCTGAGCTGCTAACTATCTCCCTGTGCTCAGAATCAATCCTGACATCAAGTCCCACTGGGTAGGGATGTACGAAAGTCACTTACCTTTTCGACAGGGTGATTCGCGGTGGGGGGAAGGGAAGGCGCTCTGCACCTCCCCCCAAAATCCTAATCCGGCCGGCTCTGCTCTGCGGAGATTCTGTGGAGCTGCTGGCCGGGGCCACCCACAGCCGGACATCTGGCCGCTGGGCAGCCTGCAGGAGAAAAAAAAAAGTATACGCAAATGGCGGCGGCTATGGTGGCCGCCATTGCGTTCCCTTTTTTTTGCTGTTTTAGCCTATGTAAATATTTACGGAAGCTATTATGGCGAAAAAAAGGGGAATGCAAATAGCGTAGTGGGTGCCATTTGTGTTCCTTTCCCCCCCTGCCGTTTTAGCTTTTGTAAATATTTACGTAACCTATTATGGTGAAAAAAAAAGAGGAAAGCAAAAAGCTCCCATTACGCTATTTGCGTTCCCCTTTTCTTCGCCATAATAGCTTTCGTAAATATTTATGCAGGCTAAAACAGCAAAAAAAAAAGGGAACGCAAATGGCGGCCGCCGTAGCTGCCGCCATTTGTGTATGCTGTTGTGTTTTTTTTGGCTTGCCATGATAGGCTACATAAATACTTATGTAGCCTATCATGGCCTCCGCAGGGATGTAAAAGCCTATGATGAAGAAGCAAATGGCGCCATTCGCAAGTCAGCACGGACAGCAGCAGGTAAGTGCTCCGTTTCGCTCACCTTTTGGGGGGCGGGGGCTTTGTTCCACCATAGATTTCAGGGGGCCGAATGCACTGGCATTCAGCCTCACCAAGATCTGTGGCGGAATTCTCTGACATCCCTACCACTGGGTCAGGGATAGAAGCTTCAGTTTATTTTTAGTCTGTGTCACTTTTACATGCACCCACTCATACATCTGAAGAGCACTGTCAATGTTCAGAGGTGTTCACCATCAAATTTCCGATGTATGTTCCCAATAAAGAACAGCTTTATTTATATTACCTGGGGGAATTCAATGCAACTAAGCGTATGCTCTGTTTGCTGCAAGCACTGTATTTTTTCAGGTACCTTTAGCCATTAAAATACTAAAAGTGAACAGTGATGAAACTAGTGTTAGGAACACAGAACGGAGGCCTGGAACTGCTTTCTCCCTTCTGTGCAACCACCTCCCTTCAAATTTTGAAGAGCTCACCTAGTCCATGTAGTCTACTTTAACTAAGCCTAAGTATGTGTCACTGAAAATGAAACACATTCTTCCCTTTCTACATCTTGCAAAATGGATACAATGTTTACATTTTGTGATGCCACAACGGGTGGCTCCTTAGCGTGGGCGGTGATCGGTGATCGTTGCTTGGGTGGCTCCACGCGCCCATTTGTTGCAGCATACACACGTCTTAGGAAAACGAATTCCTCCCAGCATTTCTTTTGACATGTCCTCATCTTGGATTTTGGCCACATACTAAGCATATGAAGAATTCAAGCAAAAGTTCCCGAACTTTTGCATCTCCTTTAATGACATCTTTTACTATTAGGTTTTTATAGCAAAGGTGTCTTGGAAGCTTTTAAAATTTCATTACATAGAACAAATGCTGCATCATGAAGTGCTATTAATGTTATTAACTCTTCTTGTTCTTTTCACTGAACACTTCCTGTGCAGCTGTGTCTAGTTTCATACCTCCTTAGAAGATAACATTTCCTTTTCTTTGGTTCCTTCTTTAGCTTATACCCAAAATGTTACAACAGCTTTTTCCTGAGATGTTGAACAATGCATACACTTGAGATGTCTTCAAAACTACATTTGTAGACTCTGGACAATCAAGGGACATATTTTTTTGTTTCTGCCTTTTAATCAGATTAACTTCTTCATTCTTGATTATGGAATGCTCAACAAAAGCATTCATGGCTTCAAATGATTCTTTAGGCATCTCTCTCATGACATGCCATGAAGAATGCTCTGCTGAAGGGATAGCTGAACACTCACAAGTTTGTCTTGAAAATGGTGTGTGTGTGTGTGTGTGTGTGAAAGAGAGAGAGAGAGAGAAAGAGAGAGAGAGAGAGAGCAGTCCCTTTAAATACTTACAAAAACTCAAGGCGTTTTGTAAGCACTTGAGGAAAAAAATGCTCACAACCCTGCAATGTGATTGTGCCTATGGAAATTGATGGAGACCTGGTTATCAACATTGGATTTAGGTTTAAAGAAGCTGCATGCTCAAAAGTGTGTGTGTGTGTGTGTGTGTGTGAAACAGTAACCAGGTGCTAGAGACTCTCTTTCTCCTACTTGCTGAAGACCCTCTTGCTATTTGTTCCCACCATATGTTTTCAGAAATGCAGGCTGTTATATTTTGTCATCAGAGACTTGTGTGTTTCCATTGATTTCAATATGGAGAGTTAAAGAACCTGCAGCTTGCAAACCAGCTGATGCAAAAAAACAAACCTACAGCTGAAGACCCTTGCGGCAAGTGGGTCTTCACCATTTTGCCTCCCCATTTTTGCAATTGTGGACTTTGGAGCCCAAGGTCATGGATGCTGATAGCAATGGCAGCCCCCATGACCTCAGGATCTAAAAGTGCAGCCTGGGAAAGGGTGATGTGGGACTGGCTGGGTGAGGCAGATGGTCCACTTGAGGTAGGCTGTGCCCATCTCAATTCTGCTCACAGTCCTTTGAGCAAGGGTGCTCTGAAGGGGTGCTCAAATATACTTTCTCTATCTGTATTCAGTACCTTTTATTCATGTTGCTTCGCTTTTTTTTTTTTTTTTTGATGAATACGTACATTTATACCTTGCTTTTCCCCACCAAAAAGGAGTTGCTCAAAGCAGCTTACAAAATACAAAAGGAATAAAAACAACAGAATCCATCATTAAAACACAAATACCAAATGAAAAGCAGCATCAAGACAAAAACACAAACAGCAAAAACAACTATGAAATACATTGAATTAGGCAAGAAATTCATCAAGCACTCATTTAAAGAGAAATGTCTTCTATTGCTAGCAGAACACAAGACAGGAAGATTATGTTATCTCTTGGGGCCAGCCAGAGTATGGAGTGCTGTCACAGAGAACAGCATCTCGCACATTGCCACCGTATTTATTTTTAAATAAACTCCAGTATTATAAAATATCAATAAGCCCCAGTGACCTTCTACCACAGGAAACCAAACCCAGGTAAATGCAGTGCCCCTGGTACTTTTCACAGCTTGGGGCAGTGGGGAGACCATAACAATACCAAAGGCTCTGCTCAACATTGAGCAAGATAATTTTGAATAAGGAATACAGATTTAATTATTTTTTCTAGAAACCTCTATACAAACAGCTACAAATTGAGGTCTGTTAAGGTAGCGAAATGTTCACCACTTTTCTTATTACAAAGTTAATATCAATGCCTTGAACTCTTGTTGAGAAACATTCTATGGATTTAGCTGTTTGATCAGGCTGCTTAGCAGTTCTCTGGAAATTAATGGAAGTTTTGCAATGATATTAAATGAATTAAAATCACGGCTTTCATTCATTTGCAATTAGAATGCCTTTTAAAGCAATAAAATAACTATCTACAACTGCATTTTTATTGATTCACATTTTTTAATTACACTTTGAACAAGAGAATATAATCTGACTACATAGATGATTATCCAGTTAGTAAATATTTATGGCAATTAAGAAAATTTGAGACATTTTGAGGGCCATTGAAGAAGCAAACCTATGATTAAAAGACTGGTGGCATGCTAGTATTTTAAGTATAATTTCACTTAACATTTGTTATGCCTCTTGGGTGGTTCTTGCCAATACCTATGGAGGTTAAGAGTCTCTCTTTATTTCCATGCTAAATACTGTTTTTATAGGGCTATTATTAACTTGGATTTGAAAGCATTACCAGAACTGAAACTAACCATTCCAATCTCAGTGGAGGAGCAAAGGCTCTTTCATTATGAAAAGGAACATGCAAGGCTGCATAATAGTACTGGAATGTGAACTATAGTCAGTAAGAGCTAATGCTGCAGTAAGAGCTGAATGAAGGATAGAGTGGGCCTAACCATGCTCTCTGGTCTCTCACGGCAGTGTTCCGTTGGCCCTGCTTCTTCCACATGTTGGAAGAAATCTGAACCGGGGTGTCTTCAAGGTGGTCAGGGTTCTAAATCACATAAGGGTGCAATCCTATGCATGGTTAGATAGGGAAAAAAAAGTCCTGGCCGGCTGGGAGATACTGGGAGTTGTAGGGCTTATTTCTGTCTAAAGATGCATAAGATGGTGCCCTTAATTACTATAATTTTGGCTGCACTGTGTTGGTAACTTGAATTCAATAGGGCATACTTCTAAGTTTAACTAGAGATGGTAGGGATTCAATATGGGGCTTTTTGCACGTAACACGCTGAGCTCCTTCTCTTCATTATCAGACAGGTTACCATAGAGAACAAGGTAGCTGGAGCAAGTGGGAGAGGAGTTCAATTGCTTTTGTTGGAGCTGGTTAGGGCATGCTGGGAGTTGAAGGACTTTTTTCTGTCTAACCATACATAGGATTGTGCCCTAAGGAGCCTATGTATATAGAGCTGGCACCCCTCTTTCAGACCTTCCTCCTCAGTGCATTACAGTGGGGGCAAGGCTGATGAGGACGTGACAGATGGGATGGGACCAGCAAGCATGGTTAGGACCTACAAGTGGGCCACACATGTGGCATAAGCATCATTTTATTTTGTGAGTGTGTGTATGTTTGTTTTTGAAGGGAAGGAAAGAAGCAGAGGGATGAAAGAAGACAGAAAGAAGGGTGAGTCTTACAGCTGGCCTTTGTGTTTTCAGAAATGGAGAATAACCATGGCTTCCTTCTGCCAGAAATGGATTGCTAGGTGTAATCTGATACCTGCAACACCTACCACAGATTAATTCATTAAATCTACAATTTTCTAAACTGTGACATCATGGCCACAACATCTGGCCTAATTTGGGGGGGGGGTTGTTTCTCCCCCACATCCCCTACTTTTTGTACCACCTCACTTAGGGGTGCAGAACCTCAGGGCTGGGGGCCATGTCTGACCCACCTGGGGATCCCAATCCAGCTCTCCAAGATTCCCCAGGAGGTCATGCCACCAACCCCTGGCCCCACACCCTTTCCCCCAACCACCAATTGCTTGTTTCTCAGCATTCGTGCAGTGTTTCTAAAAGGTTGAAATGCTTCTCCTAAGGCTTAGTTAATGGAAGTAAGAGCTTTAACCTAAAATATGCTGGTATGGGGGGGGGGAGAGTCACCCCTGGCTCTTTTGCCTTTAGTCTCACCCCCTTTTGCATTTGACCGCCCACTGGAATGCAGCCCCTGAGTAGTTGTCCAAAATGGAATTTGGTCCTCAGGCTGAAAGAGGTTCAGCACCCCTGACCTAATGTAATGAAGAGTGCTGAAGAACTCGAAAGCAAGCACATTTTTGCAGAACTTTGGTTCTAATAAAGGTATAGCCCAGCTGTGAATCTAGATACAAATGAATTCCTTTATCTTTAAAACATGTGTAGAAAAAGATATTTTGGTAAATGAGGCTTTTTCCACACCAGAAGTAAATTGCTTCTCCTATTAGAGGAATCCTGCCACGCTTTGCCCTAAAGAGAGATTAAAATGAGAATATGTGGTTAAGAAAGAGAGATAGAGGTAGAGGTGGGCCCCATGTTTCAGTTTGGGCTTAAAGGTGGGTCTTCTTGGATATGAAGAGATGGTAGACTGCTCCAACAAGGTATATTATTTGTTGTCATAACTGAACTGTACAGTACTAGGCATCGTGTTGTTAAACAGCAGGACCAACTTTGTTGTGGTTACTTCTTAGCCTGCCCAGGCAGAATACCATCAGTTGGCCCCTCTATCCCACCCTCACCCTTCTCTGCTTTCAGTGACTGCCTGTGGCTTGGTGGCTCTTCTATTCCAGGTCGGGAACAAGGTGGCAGGATGCTGGTGAGATCGGATAGGCAGATTCCCTAGCTTCCAGTCCATGGGGAATCTGCCTTCGGGGGGGAGGTGATCCGTTCCTCCCCCTGGAACCTTCTTTGGCTGGCTCTGCTCCACAGCGATTCCATGGAGCCTCTGGCCAGCTCCAAAGTGCCAGCGATACAGCTGCCATGCTGTATCGCTGGCTGAAGAGGACTTGATTTGACTGACTGTGGATGCAAATGGCATCCAGGATGCCATTTGAGGCCGTGAAGGCCTTAGTTTAAGGTAAATGCAGCTGTAAATGGCTGCATTTAGCTTAAACTAAGGCCTTTGTGGCTACAAATGGCATCCTGGACGCCATTTGCATCCATGCTTTTCATTCATGCGATAGGCTACACAAATATTTGCATAGCCTATCATGTAAAACAGGGATGCAAATGGCTGCATTTAGCTTAAACTAGGGATGTACGAAAGTCCCTTACCTGATCCCAAAGCTTGATTTGCGGTGGGGGTGAGGCACTCCGTCCCTCCCCCCAAAATTCTGGCCAGGGGGGAGGCGCCCCGTCCCTCCCCACCAAAATTCTGGCCAGGGGGGAGGCGCCCTGTCCCTCCGGCCGCAAATCCTCCTGTCCTGCTGGGATGCAAATGGTGGCGGCCGTAGCCGCCGCCGTTTGCGTCCCTGCAGTCAGCCATGATAGGCTACGTAAATGTTTACGTAGCCTATCACGGCTGAGTGAAAACACACACACACGCGTACGCAAATGGCGGCGCCCATGGGCCTTATTTTGCGTTCCTTATTTTGTACATAAATGTTTACATAGACTATCAAGTGTAGTCTATGTAAACATTTACGTAGACTATGGCGAAAATAAGGGGAACGCTATTTGCGTACGCGCGGGTTTTTTTTTCCCACTCAGCCGTGATAGGCTACATAAACATTTACGTAGCCTATGATGGTGTTTTTTAAAAATCTAGCCATGATAGGCTACGCAAATCTTTACGTAGCCTATCACGTTTGTTGTTGTTGTTTTTTTTATCTTGGAAATGGCGGTGGCGGCATCCGGTCGGAAGACCGACCTCCGCTGCCGCCGAACTGCCGCCGAACCACCGCCGAACCGCCGCCGAACCGCCGCCTGAGCTGCCACAACCAGGGACATTCACACAAGGTAAGTCCCATCCCAGGGGGGGCGGGGGGGCAGACCGTTTCTCCACCAATTTCGGGGGGCCGAATGCGCTGTCATTTGGCCTCCCCGAGATTCGTGGAGAAATTTTCTGACATCCCTTGCTTAAACGAAGATCTTCACAGCCACAAATGGTGTCCTGGACACCATTTGCAGCCCTGTTTTTTCACATGATAGGCTACGCAAATATTTGCATAGGCATAGCCTATTAAATATTTGGCATAGGCATAGCCTATTGCGTGAATGAAAAGCACGGACGCAAATGGCATCCAGGATGCCATTTGCAGCCGTAAAGGTCTTAGTTTAAGCTAAATGCAGCCATTTACAGCTGCACTTACCTTAAACTAAGGCCTTTACACCTGCAAATGGCGTCCTGGACACCATTCACATCTGCAGTCAGTCTCGTTCAGCCAGCGATACATCATGGTGGCCGTATCGCTGGCAATCTGGAGCCGGAGGATCCGGCCAAAGAGGATTCCATGGGGAGGTGGAGGTAAGTGTTCCATTCTGCCACGGACTCTGGGGGATTCTAAAGAATCTGGCCTCATTGGCATCTGTGGCAGAATTCTCCACCATCCCTAGTGAGATGTGACAACATGACAGGCTAGTTGCGGGAGGTCAAGAGCCCAGTCAGCACCCGATGAAGAAAATATCTCCGGCTGGATGCAAAGCAGCTCTGAACAGCAAGCTAGGAATGTTGTCCAGAAATTGTATGGAGCCAATACCACCCACACCGAGGGAGATGTTGGGACTTAAACATTCCTATTAAACATTAAACTCCTATTCCTCAGGAGTTGGCTCTGGCTGTGTTGTGGTGTCTTCTGCTGCCCTTAGGGATGTATGAGAAATTCATTTCAGTTGATTTTTGATCCAGATTGACCCAGTTCTCACCTTCCAGATTGAACATGGATGCGTACGCAATCTGAGGTCAAAGTCTGTACATTTCTGAGCTTGCAATGTGACTTGCAGACAAAGAATAATGTATTCGACAGCCTGCATACGTTTGAAAAATTCACATAAAAATGAGTACATTTGAAACACACACACACAAGTACCCTTTAATCAATGGGAGAAGTATGCATACATTTCAAAAATGTGCACAATTGATGAGTACATTTGGAAAAATCCTCACGAAAATCCACATCGATTTTCATGCAAAAAGAAAAAAACAAAGAAAACAAAGCTCACATTCTGATATGGACTTGAGTCGGAATGAGCTTCGAGATGGAATTTGGAACTGGAATTTTGGTAATTTGCACATCCCTAGCTGCCCCTAGCTGGAGGGTGGTAGTGACAGGATGTCCTCCACACTGAGGAGGGTTCCGAGGAAGAGAAATCCTTGGAGGCAGAGGACGGACAGGGCAGTACTGGTTCCTGAGGCAGAGAAGGGGCAGGACCTGCTGGCTCCTGGGCCTTCTCTCCTTTGGGAATCTTCAGCAGTGCCAGTGTTTCCAGTGCTTTTCCCCAGGCATAGTTTCTGCACCCAATATTCCTATCCTCCATGGCATCAGTTTGTAAAGCTGGGGCCATAATAGTAGTAGAGTAGTAGTAGGGTTGTTGGCTAGACTTTCTGGACACAGACAGCTCTAGGCTCTAGGAAGGGAGCGATGCATTTTAAGGGGATCCTTGTAGGCTGAGCAATTGTCATTAGTGGAAATAGTGCCTGAAATCCAGCTATGCCAATGGAGGGATGTCAGAGAATTCTGCTACGGATCTCAGTGAGGCCGAATGCCAGTGCATTCGGGCCCCCGAACTCCGTGGCAGAACGGCCTGCCCCCCGCCCCCCCGCGGATCCCCCCCGGGACAAGACTTACCTGGGGCAGATCTTCTGGGCGGCGGCGGCTCTGGCGGCGGCGGCTCTGGCGGCGGCGGCTCTGGCGGCGGCGGCTCTGGCGGCGGTGGCGGCGGCTGCGGCGGCTGGTCTTCCAACTGGCTGCCACCGCCGCCATTTCCAGTCTTGTTAAAAGAAAGAAAAAAAGACGTGATAGGCTACGTAAAGATTTACGTAGCCTATCATGGCTGGGTGGGTTTAAAAAAACAAAAAACCGCGCACGCAAATGGCAGCGGCTACGGCCGCCACCATTTGCATTCCTTATTTTTGGCAGTCTTAGTCTATGTAATTATTTACGTTGACTATGACGGTGAAAATAAAGAGGAATGCAAATAACGTAGCGGGCACTATTTGCGTCCCTTTTTGATTTGCCGTTTTAGCCTACGTAAAGATTTACGTAGGCTAAAACGGGGAATCAAAAAGGGACGCAAATAGCACCCGCTATGCTATTTGCATTCCTCTTTATTTTCGCCGTCATAGTCAACGTAAATAATTACATAGACTAAGACTGCCAAAAATAAGGAACGCAAATGGCGGCGGCTGTAGCCGCCGCCATTTGTGTACGCAGTTCCCCCACCAAAGCCCTCCGCAGCCGGAAATCCGGCTGCGGACGGCTCTGGGCTGGGCTGGGCCTGGCCGGCTGCTCCGCAGAGCTGCTGTGGGGCACAGCCGGCCATCGAGGATTCTGGGGGGAGGGACGGAATGCCTCCCCCCCACCATTAACATAATCCGCGAAAGGTCACTTTCGTACATCCCTATGCCAATGCGGCATAATTAGGCAGTCTCTCTTCATGTTAAATTGAAGACTCAAATGTTGTTGGCTTAACTTTCTTGGCAGGAAACTGGGTCACATTCAAGGCATCTCCTTGCATGAAACGTGGGAGAGTAATTTAAGTAAAGAAATTAATGGACAACCTGTGTGTTGGGATTAGAAGCTTTCCTTTAGTGTTCCATGGATTCTCTCTGCCTCGAGTTCAACTCTTCCTGAATTCTGGTTTAACTAGGGGAATTCCTAAAATTAATTCTGGCTTTGAAGCATGTGCAGCTTTCCATGACTTTCAGTTCCTTCAGATAATATACATCTCTCTACCCCCTGCCCCACATTACTGATGCTCATATGCATGTTGATAAAACACTAAAATTATTAATAATAATCTTGATATGACTGTATGTATGATTGCACCTATGTTTCTTTTTTTGGTAAAAATGTAAGAATATGGTTATATGCAATAAAATTGGCTGACTGACTGATATATGATTCCACCAACATCCTTTTTATGCAGTATTTTATTGATGTGCACATATATACTCCTAAGTAGGGCTGTGTATGGACCTCCTGCTTTGCTTCAGATGCCAATTTGGACCCAATCTGTTTTGCTTTGCATTTGGATCCAAAGCGAGATTCGGATATCCAAATTATTTTCATTTGACATTTTCCCATTGACTTGCATTGGAAAACAGAAACAGCCGTAACTTTTTCAGTTTCCATGATAAATACATGAAACATGGGGACCTGTCAGCCCTCATGGAGGTGATCACATCTGCTGAATTTAAGACAGTTTGTCCCAGTCGTTTTTCTGCTAGGCACAGGTAAAATGTGCTGTCCTCAGAAACTCGAACCAAAGGTCATAAAGGGATAATCAGAGAAGTTAGGTGGAGATCAAGTGGAGATTAAGTGGAGATCAGGAGAAGGTCACTATCCCTAATCTCTGGTGTAGGTTTCTTTGAAGTGCAAATAACCCCTCTCCCCTGGTACTATTTTCTTATTCAGCTTCACAGTGGATGACCTCAGGCTCGCTTTGGCTGAATGGAATACATATTACCTGGGAAAACAGGCTGGCAGGCAGGCTGGCAGAGAAGTTTTTGTGCTATGTGCTTTTTTCAACAAAAACTCTCAAGAAAAGAGCTATAACTTTTCACTGGTTGCACAGAAGGGTCCTACCAGCACCTCGCCCACCTCTGCCCCCACCAAGACCCATTAGCTGCCTCATATTGGGCTTGCTTTGCCACACAGTGTAGTATTACCTTTAAATCATATATGTTAATGTGTGCAGTGCTTTGCCCACTGTATTTTGAAATGTAGGCTTGTGTGTAGTGCTTTGCCACACTCTGTTTGCTTGACCACAACACACACACGAGCAAAAGAAAAGCAAATACAGAACTACTGACAAGCAAAGAAAATAGGTTTTGTGTGTGTGTGTGTGTGTGTGTGTGTTTTGGGGGGGGGTAGGGAAAAGTTATAGAGTTCAAACATGGGAAGGGAAGGAAAGGAATACAGGAATCGAAGGGGGGGAGGAACAAGGAAAGTACTTATGTTATATATATATATATATATATATATATAGAGAGAGAGAGAGAGAGAGAGAGAGAGAGTTTCTTATAAAGGATCTTTCTAGAAAGAAAGAAAGAAAGAAAGAAAGAAAGAAAGAAAGAAATAACTAATAAGAATGGTTGAGTTGAGAAGGTGGGGAGGAGCCAAGGAACAAGGAAAGGAAAGGAGGAAACTAAAGTACTTTTAAAATGTTTTTGTTTTTTTTAAAATAAAGGATCTAGAAAAGAAAGAAAGGGCATAGTTGAACTGAGAAGGGCTGGGTGGGAAAGAAGAAGAACAACAAAGCTGCAGTACAACACACACACACACACACACCCCCTAGCCAACTAACCAACTCTAACCAGCTCTCTCTAACCAACTCTAATCAGTTCTCTCTCACACAATGAAACAAATGCAGATCTGCAATATATACAGTATTCCCCCCACTCCTCTACCACTGTCACTGATTGGAGACTGCTGGGTTAAGTTCAGCCCTACTTTGGCAACTAAAGTTGCCATTTGCCAAAGCTCACCATTCCCTCCTCCTCTACCCTTTCCCCTCCATCCTCCTCCTTGTCCCCTCCCTGATCTTTTTCAAGTTGATACATTTAGAGACAGGCTGTCTGGGCTTCAGAAGGCTTCAGAATAGCTCTGAATCTCCGAGGTAGACTGAGGTGCTTCATCGGTGACCCGCTTTGCTTCGGACAACCTTGGTGTTGGTCTGATCCACTTCAGATCTCAACGAGGCACCCCTGAAGCAGCCTGATTCACTTTGGTATTCAGATTCAGCACCAAAGCGATGCACATCCCTACTCCTAAGCATTAGTGAAATACCCAAAAAAATAACAGCAAGGAGTCTCATGGCACCTTAAAGACAAAGGGTGCAATCCTATGCATGTTTAGCCAGAAAAAAAGTCTTACAGCTTCCAACATTCCCCAATCAGCCACTCCCAGAATTTCTCATGCTGGCTGGGGAAAGCTGAGAGTTATTTAGCCAGAAAAAAGGTCCTACATGCATAGGATTGTGCCCTAACAAACCTATTCTGGCATAAACATTCTTGGACACTCTCAATCAGATGCATGAAGTGTGAACTTGAAATTGGCAGATTGGACGGAGGGGGTGGGGGGAGTGGACATGTAAATTGAATTGTCAAGAGGGAATTGAAATGCAGAAAGTACAGACAGTAATAATTACCTTAACAGTTGCCATTCATAAAAATGTTGTTCGTGATAATTCAGACATAATTGCAATGGTGAGCTGGTTAACATATATAGTGTAGGGATGTACGAAAGTCACGTACGTTTTCGCGGATGTGATTCGCGGTGGGGGGGAAGGCGCTCCGTCCCTTCCCCCGGAATCCTTGATGGGGGGGAGGCGATCCAGTCCTCCCCCCCAGAATCCTGCCTGGCCGGCTCCGCTCCATGGCGGGTCCATGGAGCAGCCAGCCGGGGCCGTCTGCAGCCAGATTTCCATCCGCAGACTGGCTGCTGCAGATGCAAATGGCGGCTGCCATAGCGGCCGCCATTTGCATCCAGCCAGGCTGCCATGATAGGCTACGTAAGTATTTACGTAGCCTATCATGGCAGGCAAAAAAAACACAAAACAGTGTATGCAAATGGCAGCGGCTATGGCGGCCGCCATTTGCATTCCCTATTTTTTGCCGTTTTAGCCTATGTAAATATTTACATAGGCTATTATGGCGAAAAAAAGGGGAACGCAAATAACGTAGTGGGCTCTATTTGCATTCCTTTCCCCCCCACCGTTTTAGCCTATGTAAATATTTATGTAAGCTATTATGGCGAAAAAAAGGAACGCAAATAGCGCCCACTACGCTATTTGCGTTCCCCTTTTTTTCACTGTAATAGCCTATGTAAATATTTATGTAGGCTAAAACAGCAAAAAATAGGGAATGCAAATGGCTGCCACCACCGCCATTTACATACGCTGTTTTTTTGTTTTTTTTTGCTTGCCGTGATAGGCTATGTAAATACTTACGTAGCCTATCATGGCAAACAGCAGATGCAAATGGCAGCCGTGGCAGCCGGTTGAAAGACCAGCTGCCGCCGCTGCCACCGCCAGAGCCGCCGGAGCCACCGGCACCAGAACATCCGCCCCAGGTAAGCTTCGTCCCGGGGGGGGGGAATCCACGGGGGGGTGGGAGGCCGTGCCACCATGGATTTTGGGGGGCTGAATGCCAGTGCATTCGGCCTCACTGAAATCCGTGGTGGAATTCTCTGCCATCCCTAATGTAGTGTGATAAAAAAACCTTTGTCCTTATTCAAACGACAGAAAATAGAGTTGAATCTCTAATAGTACTTCAGCAATTTCACCACAGATATCTGTCTGAAATTCCTTTGTTCAAGAATAGCCAGCAAAAGAAAAGGTACAACCATTCATGCAATCACATCAAGACGGATTGTTTCACAGTGTTTTATTCAAACAGAATCCAGAAGTTAAAATAACAACTACGACAGAATAGTGGAGGATTCATTCAGAAACAAGATGGAATTATTCAAAACCCTAGAACCTGGACAGAAATTTGGATGAGGGGGAGTGGTAGCAAGTGATTGCTACATGATTTTTGAATTTTAACAGGGAAACATCTGAGGGTGCAAGGTTAAACATACATACATACATACATACATACATACAAAAACCTGATTGGCCCCAACCTCTCCACAACACTTACATTTGCTTCTGACATACAATGCTGCTGAAGACTCCATCCACAAATTGCCAACACAAGGGCAAAGGCAAGAGAGAGCATGGTGTGCTGATTCTCCCCTTGCTGCCCCTGGGATGGGGCCAGTACAATCAGACTCACCATCAGCTCCTTGATAGAGTGCAGTTCTTCTATTGTTACCCAAGATGCTGTGGCTACTTCTTTTTGAGAAATCTTCTGTGCGATTTCTCAAGCATCTAACCTTCCCTGCTCCTTCCCTGCCATGACTAGGGAATATTAACTGCAAAATATAACTGCAGGACAGGGAAAGCTCAGAGACGTAACAATTCCTTCCCCCTAGAAATGAACTGCTCTGCTGAGATTGACTTTGAGGTGTCTGCCTCCTTTTTAGAAGCACAGCAAAGCAAACCCAGGGCTTTGGGCCTCTAATGCCTTCCCTGACAGCTTGTGGGGGAGGTCCTTTATTGTTCTATGACAGGGATAGGCAACAGCCAAACTGCAGGCCCCATGCAGCCCCCACTGCCCCCCAAATTGTAAAACAAAAAATAAAAAACAAAATGGCATCCAGAGTGGCAATTTGGAAAGGGTTTTTTTGGGAACCTTTTGACTGCTCTGTAGCCACTCTGAATGCCATTTTAATTTTTTAAAATTTCAATGCCATGGGGTGCTGGCAGGGGGTAAAAATGCCCGTTGGACCTCCTGAAGTTGCCCACTCCTGTCCTATGGAAAGAACTCTACAGAAAAGTCACGGTTCATTAATATTATAGAATGGTAGAAGAAGTAGAAGCTTACTGTCCAGAAGCAATTTACTCTCCACCTCAGGTCTGTCTCCCTCTCCTTCTTTTACACTCATAAAGTTCAGCTTGGATCATCCCTCCACAGCAAAGCTCTGCTGCCAAGCCTCACAAGCAGGATGGTGCTGTTGGTTCTTGGCTCATAGAAAATGGGCTGAACGGCTCTCTCTTCTTTACCAATTAGCCTTGACTACAACAGCAATCTTTTTTTGTCTGCTGGTGGAGGTGGTGTGTGTGTGTCTATTAGCAGCCTGGTCAATCTTAGGGGGGGGCAATAGCTCCCTTGCCCCCATCTTTTGGCATTCTGATGCCAGATCATGACTCCGATTGTATCTGTTGTGTAGGGAGAGAACACTGATTCTTCTTGCTTACTCACAAGCTACACCTTACTTGAAAGATGCAGCTAACAGTGAGTGACATCTTCTTTTCATTACTCAAACATTGGTGTGGAAGACCTAATCCAGATTAGGACATTACTGTGGTGGGTAGGCAGGCTTTAATCCTTTGCTCCCACAGCCAAGCATCCATCCAAATCGCAGGGGGCAGGGGCATACCTGCAATTTGCACTGCCAAACAGGATCTAATGCACACTGCAGACACAGGGGTCTCAATCTGGATCAGGATTATAGAGCAAAGGTTTAAAGCCCCTTACCCCCCACACTAGGGTTCTAATCCAGATCAGGTCCCCCATGCTTAGAGTAAGGCAAAAAGGTGTAGTTGCTAGCCAGTGCCACATCCAGTTTGACACTATACTGGCTAAGCCTTTAAGATGTGCAATAGGAACTTCAACAATACATAGACTAGAAGCCTTCAGCTTCTGCATTTGGCATCAAGACACTGAATCAAACACAGAAAGTGGGATCTGAAGTACCACATCCAAAAAAGTCTGTAAACGAGGAGAGCTTAACATCTCCATATAGGTGCCAGCAAATCATTTTTACCTCTTTGATTTTATCAGATGTCATTGGAATCTTTAAAGTTTTCTGCTCAGAGAATGTGAATATACTTTATTTTAAAGGGAAAGAAATAGGCAGAAAAACCAGTGCTTCCTTCTGTGTTTCTTCCAAAGCCTTTTAGAAAAACACAAATTCTTTAAAATAATCCCATTTAAGTTCTCTCACACTTTGATTTATTTTAGTAAAATCAATTATGTGATTTATTTTAGTAAAAGCAATTATGTGATAATATGGTGGCTCACCCCCCCTCGCTTCTAAAAACAATTTTAACTTTCTTCAATCACTCCAGTGCTTTCCGAAACAAATTACTCTTTAATTAATTTTACCCCCTTCCTTTTCTTTTTCCTTTTGTGGCTCTCTCCCTTCCTAGAGAGTTAATATAGAAGAAAAATGCCAAGAATCAAGCATACATAAAATATTCAAAGGAATACTTTGTTTTCTAGGACAAGATCCAATAGGACACATCAGAATATAATCAGTTTAAATATGCAGTAAATCCAATTAAAGTTGGTGGGATTAGCCACATATTAATGCACTCAAATGTGCAGCTATACAGAATGTCTTTTGAAGTGTAATCATAATTTATAATGTCTCAAGTCTACTCCGTACTATATTTTAGAATCCCAATCCCATCCATAAACCAAATACTTTCCATTAATGTTACCAAACTGTGAATAGGACTATTTCAAACACAGGTTTTGAGAAATGCAATCTAAACCAGAGTAAACTTTTCCCCACCTTGGGAACTTTCTGGAGGCTTATGGATTTTAGCAAATTCGTATCAAAACCGAAATGAAACAAAATTCTCATTCATCTGCACTGGCCAGATTCAATAGGTACAGTTATTCCTAGTTTAAGGATTTCCCCCCTTTGTTCTTTTCATTTAGTATAGAGATATTATGAGGGGCATGAATATATGGGGGAGGCACAGCTTTTGGGGTGCAGAGGAGTTTAAGGGCTGTGAGAAACTATTAGCATGGCATGCTGAAGGGGCCTTAAGGGATAGTATTTGTAGGTGGCAAGTACGAGAGCAAGATTGTATTAGAAACTTGCTTGATGCCATATATAAATTGATAAGAGATGTCTTGATAACCTTCCAATTCTCTGTATCCTTATAAGGGAACTAGGTAATGGGTAAGGCGTCATAGAAAAGAACGTACTGTGATTTGGGATTCCATTTTGCCTAGATGTCTAGATGAAAGAAGAAGTAAAAGGAGCTGTTGACCACAGAAAGCAGTAAACAACTTGCATCAGAGACAGGAGGGAATTTTTGGGGAAAAGGTTGGACTTTCTGGGAGGAACGTGACCTAAAATGTGACATGAACCAATAGATGTAAAGATTTTAGAATATGTAATAAGAAGAAGGTCACCAAGTTTGGAAAATAATTTAAATACATGCAGAATGGGACTGGGTGTGTCGTCCTCCTGACTGGAGGTCAGTGCTGTGCCCAAAATTTATCCCACATTTTTTTGACCATTTTCATTCAATTTGATAGAGGAGAAATTGCTTTCAAAAAGAAATTCAATGGTGCAGAAATTTCAGGGAAATTCTCACGGGTTGGATTTGGGTTTCTTGAGCTTACTCTACCTAGGAGGTGGCCGAGGAGCGAGCCCAAGTGTCCTGTTTTTCATTGTACAATCATCTCATCTCCCTGGCTGCCTGTAGCCTCCTCAGCTTCCTACACTTCAATTAAAGTCCAGTTTAAGGCCCCATGAGGTAATTCCTCCCATGGGGCTTTTTCAGATCAGGAGATGCAGGCAGCCTGGGAGGCTAGCTGTTGTTAGGTAAGCTCAAAAACACCACAAAAATATATTAGAAAACATCCTGAATGAGGCAGAACAATGGAAGACTCCTTCATGGGGGGAGAAAACTTTCAAGAAACTGGAGGACAGATCTTGGGAGAGCACTAAGTCCACCTCCCTGGAGTTAGACACAACACTACCCCCACCTGCATTGCAGTGGATGCAAACTGGGGGCTGGTCTGCCAAGGCAGTTGATGCTGTTGCAGCACAAAGACCCCCAAACCCTTACCTAGCCCCCCAAAAGCTGTGCTACAAGCCCTGCCAATGGGGAGCCCTACCTGGGAGAAAACTGCTGAGAATTTCTCCTCCCCCTGGAGAAATTCAGTGAAATTATCTCCCAAATTTCTCCAGCCACAAGTAAGGTGGAGAATTTCAAGAGGCCATTTGCACACAGCTTTAGTCTGTATTGTGAGCAGGTTCCCTTTGCCAGTGAGAGAAGATCCTTCCTTTACTGGTAAAGTATGGTGCCAATGGTAGGCAGGCAGCTGCAGGATGTGTGAATATGCCTTTATTTCTGCCTGGCTGAGAAAAGAGTTTGCATGTGTGTTAAACTTTATCTTCCTTTATCTGTTTTTAATAAATGCATTTAGTTTATGTCATTGTTTTAGTCCTTATTTTTTAGAATTTAAGTGAATCTGAGTGAGTGTGGACACTCTATCTCAATTTCTCGAAAGAACCTCACCTGTGCTATTCGGGCAGAACCAGGGTTGAACTACCCTTCTAGCTCTAACTCTGACTGGTGGCGGCACTGCAGTGTCTCAGCATAGATCTGTCATGAGATGATTGAACCTGCGACCTGCAGCATCTACATGCAAAATGCATCCTTCTTCTTTCACTGAGTTATGGCAAAGCCTAAGCTGAGGTTTGTGAAGTGAATCACCACTACCACAGGAAAGAGTGAGAGCTGATTGGAATTTAGGATTGGGCTGTTAAATGAGGATAAAATAGGAGAAAAGGCAATATTTAAATCCTGAAAGAATGCAGTTTCTTTCATCTATTCCAGGGGTTGGCAATATGGAATATATAGATATAATGGCACCCACCAAGACCCCTGAGAATACCCACCGGACTCCCACTGCCACCTCCACCACTTTCCTCCCCCTGCCACCACTGGCATTGATTTCCTCACCACCACCAATTTCTCTCCCTCCCCCCCATTGCCATCACCAATTTCCTCCCTCTGCTGCCGGTGATTTCCCCTCGCCACAACCACTTGTGCTGCCTACCTCTGCACTCACCTCAGCAGCCCTAACAAGGTAGCAGAAGGAGGTGAGAACAGGAACAGCAGCCAGGGAGGTGGGGAGGGGAGAGGAAATCATAGACGGGAGAGGGGGAGGAAGAAAAGTTGTGTGCAGCAGAGGAGGGGAAAGGAAATAATGTGTGGGCCGGGAGGTAGAAGAGGAAGAGGTGAGTGCAGCGGTGGTGGAGGAAATTGTGGGTGGGAGGAGTTGAATGTGATATTGGGGGAAGACCCTGCAGGTGGGGGAGGAACAGGTGAATGCAACGGCAGGAAAGGGAAATGCAGGCTGAGAGGGAGGTGAGCACAGTGGTGGGGAAAGAAATTGCAATGGGGAGAGGAGGTGAACGCTGTGGCACGGAAAGAAATTGTGGGTGGGGAGGAGGAGGTGAGTGCAATAGAAAGGAAAGAAACTGTGGCTGGGAGAGAAGGTGCTAACTGCAGTGGCGAGGAAAGAAATTGCGTGTTGGGAGGAGGAAAGCGTGACAGTGGGGAAAAGGAAATTGTAGGTGGGTCGGAGGAGGAGGTGAGCATGGCAGTGAGTATACAGAAAGGAGAAGTGGTGTAGGAAGGAAATCCCTAGCAGGGAAGAGGAGGTATAGGAAGGAAATCCTTCATGGTGTAGGAAGGACACCCCTAGTGGGGAAGAGGAGGAGAAAGAAGGAGGGGGCATAAAATAGAGCATCCATGGGGTGCAGAAAAGACAGAATCCACATGAGGGGGGCGGAAAAGAGAGAATCCATGGAGGGCGGGCAGAAAAGAGAGGCTCCCAGAAAAAAAAACCCTAATGTTACTGTGGGCCTGAAAAAGTTGTTTACCCCTGGTGTATTCTATTTTTCCACATTAAAGATGAGGAGACTACTTTAGACAATAATTTAAGGATAAACTCAAATGCATAAGTGCTTGGTTAAGTATCTCTTGTGTACAATTAAAACAAGTATATAAGCCGCCCATGTTAGCTTACATGCATGATACAGCGGGGGAAGCGAAGATATTCCCCCTGTCCTTACAAAGTAATAGGTGATTAAATTTAAATTGAATTTAAGTGACTATAGCAATAGGCTTGGGAACTAAATAAAAGTACTTTCCTCCAAATAGAAATAGCAACAAGCTTAAATGTTAACGAGCTGGATTTTCTTAGCAAGAGGTGGGATTTAATACTTAAGAGTTACCTTTCAGATAATAATGATTTCGAACATTTGGATAGAAGACACTTGATTTACTTCTAATGAGACTGTAGGTATTGTTATCATGAAATTTTTTTTTAGTGGTATAACCATTGGTTACAACCACCACCACCACAAAAAAGATGTTAAAAATACAATTAAGATCAACACTTAAAGTAAATAAAACTTAATTATCATTAATCATAGAGTAGGAAATTAGCTCAAAATGTAAGAGCTCAAACAGCAAAATCCACAATAAAATTGTCTTATTGTGGGACGTAAACCAAATTAAACCAAGCAGTTTCCCCCATGAGGAGTGGATCTAAGAACTTGTTTAAACTGTAAAGGAAATGTGACAATAAAACAAATAATGACCCACTGCTGCATGGTCATCTCGAATCATAAGAGAGCGGTTAACATCTGTCACATTCTGAGTTTGGTTAGGACATTTCTGAGAGTAGAGTTGGAAATAAGCTTCAGATGGCTCTTGCATTCAAATTGGAATTTAAACCTTGCATACCAGGGAGCTATCTTGTTAAGTGCAATAGCACAGAGGTCAGATTGAATGGAGATACTATGGACCCCTTCTCCAAATCTTATTTACAATGAGTAAAATTTAGAGTGGAAAAAACACTCAAAAGAAAAGCCATAATGTTGGGCTTGATGGAGAAGTCTTTAGGTTGCATGGTTAGCTGGCTTCGCTCCCATCTGCTCTACAAGACACAGCTTGGGTAAATGGGTACTTGAAAGAGAAAGTTCTCTAAGCCAATAATTAGAAGCCCTAATGACTGACAATAGAGTCATAGGTATCAGATATTGGATATGCCTTTTCCTATAATAATCCCTGATACATGTGAAGATTTTTGTATTAAAAAAAACCTTCCCAAGCATCAAACTTGCAACATGGGCCCCCCTTTGCCTCCAATTCCTTGCATTTCAAGCATCTTGAAAATTCTTCAACACTTGACATTTGTTCACACATTTGTGGAGTGTGTGTGTATTAAACACAACTGACAAATGCCCTTCCACACAAAAATCCACACCTGCTTATCCCAGCCTTTCTTCATGACAGCAGTATAATGGGTGGGGGTGGGGGTCATTTGGCTGTTGCTCCATTTAAACAATTGGGAATGAGAAATCCTTGCGAATCCCCTGCTAGATCATTCAGAGATCTACCAAGAGATCCAGAGCTACATTCTCCCCATCTGTCAGCAGCACCAGACAGGCCGCTTAACAAGATCAGCCTCGGATGGCCTTCTCTCTGTCCCATCAGCCAGGACAGCTAGACTGGTGGGGACGAGGGAGAGGGCTTTTTCTGTGGTGGCCCCCACTCTGTGGAACTCCCTCCCTAGGGAACTCCGTTATGCCCCCTCTTTAATGAGCTTCCGTCATGCATTAAAAACGTGGTTGTTCAGGCAGGCATTTGGGGTGGGTTAGGGTATTTTAGGAAATGTTTTTATTGTAGAATTTTATTGTTTTAAACTGTTTTATTGTATGTTGTACATCGCCCAGAGTGGCTGGGTGACCAGCCAGATGGGCGATTAATAAATTTAATAATAAATAAATAAAATAAATCTATCTATCAAAATGGGACTTCACCATTGGATTTGGCAAAGTCATGCATATACCCCTGTAGGTAGTGTGGGGGTCATTGCTTTTGAGGTGGCTGGCAGTGTGCTAAGCAAAAGTCACCCCATTAAAAATTGGGCCAGAGCAAATGGAAAACCAGTGAGGTTTAGCAGGGCCAAATGTATTTTTCATCATGTATTTGATGGTTTGGGCCATGCATTCAGGTGTCTCATTGGATTAGGAGTAGCAGAACTTGAGTATGTCACTATAATACCTCATTCTTTGGCAAATTGCTGCACAGTGTGATTTGCAAATGGGACATGGTCAGGAATAATCTCCCTGGAAATGCCATGCCAGGCAAAAAACCCCCCACTTTCACTATAGTCCCTACAGTAATTTATCAGGGAGATGAAGAACTTCAGGATACTTTGAGTAATAGTCTGTTATCAAGAGATATGAGCACCCCTTGAGAGCAAAGATGTCAGCTGAAACCTTCAACCTAGGGATGTCCAGAATCTCAGGTGGCAACATGGGCTCTCTCTGGTTGTTAGGCTGGAAGGATTGATGGTGTGGGCAATTTCTAACCATGGTTCGATGTGGGCATTCATGTTCCACCAGTACATGAGGAGTTGGGCTCAGGCTCTGGTTCTTAGGACTCCTTGATGTGGTAAGTTCAGCATTTTATTTATTTATTTATTTATTTATTTATTTCATTTCTATACCGCCCAATAGCCGAAGCTCTCTGGGCGGTTCACAAAAATTAAAACCAAACAACACACAATAAAATAATTTAAAATATATAGAACATTAAAACCACAATATAACAATACAACCACAATAAAACCTAGCAGCAGTGCAGGAGTTTAAAATACAGATTTAAAACAGCAAAGATAAAAATTTAGAAAGCTAAAATGCTAAAATGCCTGGGAAAATAAAAAGGTCTTCACCTGGCGCCGAAAGGAATACAATGTAGGTGCCAGGCGAACCTCACTAGGGAGCTCATTCCAGAGCCGGGGTGCCACAACAGAAAAAGCCCTCCTCCTAGTAGCCACCCGCCTCACTTCCTTTGGCAGGGGCTCATGGAGAAGGGCCGCTGATGATGATCTTAAGGTCTGGGCAGGCACATATGGGAGGAGGCGATCCTTCAGGTAACCTGGACCCAAGCCCTTAAGGGCTTTGAATGTTAACACCAGCACTTTGAATCGGGCCTGGAAATGGACTGGCAGCCAGTGCAGCTGGAAAAGTACTGGCGTAATATGAGCTCGCAGGCCAGTCCCTGTTAACAATCTTGCTGCCCTATTTTGGACCAGCTGAAGTTTCTGGACCGTTTTCAAAGGCAGCCCCACGTATAACACATTGCAGTAATCCAGACGAGAAGTTATCAGGGCATGGATAACTGTAGCTAGGCTATCTCTGTCCAGATAAGTGCATAGCTGGTATACCAGCCTAAGCTGATAAAAAGTGCTCCGTGCCACTGAGTTCACCTGTGCCTCAAGTGACAGTTCTGGATCCAAGAGCACCCCCAAACTACGAACCTGATCCTTTAGGGGGAGTGCAACCCCCTCCAGAACAGGTTGAATATCACCTAGCCGGGCAGACGAACCACCCACTAACAGTACCTCCGTCTTGTCTGGATTGAGTTTCAGTTTATTAGCCCTCATCCAGTCCATTACCGTGCCCAGGCACCGGTTCAGAATAGCCACTGCCTCACCTGGTTTTGATGAGAAAGAGAGGTAGAGCTGGGTGTCATCCGCATATTGATGGCACCTCAGCCCACACCTCCGGATAACCTCCCCCAGCGGTTTCATGTAGATGTTAAACAGCATGGGGGATAAAATAGAGCCCTGTGGAACCCCATGGCACAATTGCCATGGCACAGAGCAATAATACACCAGCACCACCTTCTGGAATTGGCCATCCAAGTAGGAGTGGAACCACTGTAGTGCAGTGCCTCCAACTCCTACCATGGTCAATGGTATCGAAAGCCGCTGAGAGGCCCAGGAGAATCAACAGGGTCACACTCCCCCTGTCCCTCTCCCGGCAGAGGTCATCCCACAGGGTGACCAAGGCAGTTTCCATTCCAAAACCAGGCCTGAAGCCCGATTGAAATGGATCTAGATAATCCGTTTCATTCAAGAGTGCCTGGAGCTGTCCTACAACCACCCGCTCAAGCACGTTGCCCAGGAAGGGGATGTTGGCCACTGGCCTATAATTGTTAACATCCTCTGGGTCCAGGTTAGGCTTTTTCAGGAGTGGTCTAATTACCACCTCTTTTAAAGCGGCAGGCACCACTCCCTCTCTCAAGGAGGAATTTACTACCTCCTGGACCCAGCTGGACAACCCCTCCTTGTTTGATTTAATAAGCCATGAAGGCCAAGGGTCAAGCACACAAGTGGTTGATCGGACTTGGCCAAGCACCTTGTCTGCATCCTCAGGCCTCAGTAACTGAAACTCATCCAATAAAACTGGACCAGACGGTGCTCTGAACGCCTCTATCAATGGAACTGCATTAATGGTGGTGTCCAATTCATGACGAATTCGAGCGACTTTATCCTCAAAGTGCCGTGCAAACTTGTCACAGCGTGCTACCGAGAGTTCCACCATCTCTCTCCCTGGCCCAGAATGTAACAGGCCGCGAACCACTTGGAAAAGCTCCGCCGGACGACACTGAGGAGATGCAATGCTGGTGGAAAAGAACTGTCTCTTTGCCACCCTCACCGCCACAGAGTGGGCTCGATAGTGGGCTCTTACCTGTGTTCGGTCAGACTCAGCACGAGTTTTCCTCCACCTGCATTCTAGCCGTCTCCCCTCTTGCTTCATTGCCCTCAGCTCAGGTGTATACTAAGGAGCTGGCCGGGCTCTGCTCAGAGGGAGAGGGCGCTTGGGCGCGATCGTGTCAACCGCCCGAGTCATCTCTGCATTCCACAGAGCGACCTGGGCTTTGACAGGAGCACCAGCCATACCAGCAGGAAAATCCCCCAGAGCCCTCTGGAATCCATCGGAATCCATTAATCTCTGGGGGCAGACCATTTTAATAGGTCCCCCACCCTTGCAGAGGGGAAAGGCCGCCAGGAGTCTAAACCTCAGCAGGAAGTGATCTGACCATGACAAAGGGACAGATGTTAATTCCTCCACTTTCATATTCTCTCTTGCACCCTGGGGGATGACAATCTTTGGGCCAATAATTAATAAAGAGTCTGAATCTGAATCTGAGCCTTCAAAGGCCAGTATGCCTTACGTTCTGGCTTGATTGGTTTCCAAACATCTCTGGAGCTATCCACTAAGGTAAGGCACAGAAAGATGCAGTCACTATTGGTATAGTCTTGCAACTGGCAAACCAAGTGATCACCAGTAGCCCATAGATGACCTTTTCATCAAGGGGCAGGCACATCAGTATCAGTGTGAGGGGTGCTCAAAATGGCCTTTGATAAGTTGTCAGCAACAAACATGTCCTTGCCCTTGGTATAGGTCATCTTGTTGTTGTTGTTCAGTCGTTCAGTCGTGTCCGACTCTTCGTGACCCTATGGACCATAGCACGCCAGGCCTTCCTGTCCTGCGCTCTCTCCCGGAGCGTGCTCAAGTTCATATTCATTGCATCCATGATGCTATCTAGCCATCTCATCCTCTGCCGTCCCCTTCTCCTTTTGCCTTCAGTCTTTCCCAGCATCAGGGTCTTTTCCAGGGAGTTTTCTCTTCGCATTAGGTGGCCAAAATATTGGAGCTTCAGCTTCATTATCTGTCCTTCCAATGAGCACTCAGGGTTGATTTCCTTTAGGATGGACTGATTGGACCTCCTTAGGTCATCTAGTCATGTACAAAAGTTCCGCCACAGATCTCGGGGAGGCCAAATGCCAGCGCATTCAGCCCCCCGAAATTGGTGGTGGAATGGCCCGCCCCCCCTGCCCCCCCCGGGACGGGACTTACCTTGGGCGGATCTTCCTGGCGGCGGCGGCGGCTCCGGTGGCGGTTCGGTGGCGGCTGCGGCAGCCGGTCTTCCTACCGGCTGTTGCCGCCACCATTTCCAGGTAAAAAAAAAAACAAAAATAAAAAAAGTGATAGGCTACGTAAAGATTTACGTAGCCTATCACAGCTGACTTAAAAACAAAAAACAAAACCCCTGCGCGTATGCAAATGGCGGCGGCCATGGCCGCCGCCATTTGCGTACGCGCGTGTTTTTTTAAAAAAATCAGCCGTAATAGGCTACGTAAACATTTACGTAGCCTATCACGGCTGACTGCAGGGACACAAATGGCGGCGGCTATGGCCGCCGCCATTTGCGTCCCTGCTAGCCAGTGGCCGGATGTCTGGCTGCTGGCGGAGCTGGCCAGCGGCTCCGCAGAATCGCTGCGGAACACAGCCGGCCGGCCAGGATTCCGGGGGGGAGGAATAGAGTGCCTCCCCCTGGTGAGGATTCCTGGGGGAGGGACGGAACGCCTCCCCCACCACCATCAGCATAATCTCCAAAAGGTAAGTGATTTTTGTACATCCCTAAGGTCATCCTTTTTGAGCTGCAGGAGTATCTGTTGTAATCCTGCTGGAGCCTGTACGCTGAAGGTCCAAACACACAGTCTGAGCTTTGCATGCTAGTTGTGTAAGAAAGCCCTTAATTCTACCTGCCTCACTGAATTTAGGCTGCCCAAATTGGTAGCATTCAAACACAGGATTTTTCCTGGGTTTACAATAACCTTTGAAACCTTTCAGATCTTTTGCCAAGGTTTTCCTTGTTGGATCAGCCTACATATTTCTAATGTTTAGTCACCAATGCAGTATGGGAGAATGGCAATCTTTTAGTTTTCTGCTTTGTTGTTTGAAGTGGTTGCATTGGTTACAGTAAGGTAAGGAAGGAGTTTTTGCCTCTTCCTTCTCCAATTCTCCCCCAAATTGCCAGTCAATCTCAACTCAGAAGGGAGCTTGAAGGATTGCATCATGCAGCTTCTAGTAACAACAGCAGGCTCTGTAAACATTGTTTCAGGCTCAGTGAAGGAGCAGCCCGACTTCTGTCACCATGTGGTATTTCCTTCTTTATTTCCATGTGTTTGGTGGAGAGTACTCACTGTGTCAGATCACCTTTCAGCTAGGCTGCCCTAAGGCCAAGCAGCAGCAGGAGTCAGGGCAGATTCAAGAACCTTTATTCAAGAATAACAGCAGCAGCTTGGTAGCGTGCATTTACTATACAGACAGATTCATACTACGGATGTCTGTCACTGGGAAATCCAGTTCTTTTTTTGGGTCAACAGAGTACTGCAGCATGAATGATTTGATTTGTGTCAGATTTTACCCAAACTCTGGGAATTTTTTTGCACTGGGGAGGAGGGAGGTTCCATAATTTACACAAATTACAGCTAAAATTGTGCAAATTACCCAAATTTGCCTTGAATTTGTGCAAATTTGACCATAATTTGCATAATTTGCGCAATTGCGCAGAATTTTGTTCAAATTGTAGAACCTTTCAAAATGTTGTTGTTTATTCATTCAGTCACTTCCGACTCTTCATGACTTCATGGACCAGCCCACGCCAGAGCTTCCTGTCAGCCGTCGCCACCCCCAGCTCCCCCAAGGTCGAGTCCGTCATCTCCAGAATATCATCCATCCATCTTGCCCTTGGTCGGCCCCTCTTCCTTTTGCCTTCCACTTTCCCTAGCATCAGCATCTTGTCCGGGGTATCCTGCCTTCTCATTATGTGGCCAAAGTACTTCAGTTTTGCCTTTCAAAATAAAATGCACAAAATGCCCATAAAATGCATGTACTGGCCCAACTTGCTGCAGACTGAGTGGGGTGCCATGGAGAGAACCAGAACAAAGTCCAGGGGACTGAACCTAGGAAAACCCATCAAACTCCATCCCGTACACTGATTTCTCTGACATTCCTAATTCATATACACTAACCCATTCTAACTGACTCATGAAGCCCACATTAGCGCAGTGCTGAAAATTTCTTCCACATTTTTTTCAACCGTTCTCATTCAATTTGATAGAAAAGAAATTGCTTTTGAAAAGAAATTCAAAGGAGAAGAAAATTCAGATAAATTCTCATGGGCAGGGTTTGTGGTTCTTGTGTTACCTTACTTATGAGGTGGCCAAAGAGTATGCATGAGTCTCCTATTTTTCTTTCTACAATAATCTCTCTGGCAGTTTATAGCCTCCTTGGCTTCCTATACTTCAATTAAAGCCCAGGGGAAGACATCATGAGGTAACTCCTCCAATGTTTGTTTGTTTTTCCAAATCAGGAGGCAAGTCTGGGAGGCAGAACAATACAGAAATGTGTAATAGAAAGAAGAAAACACATAGCATCCCCAGTCACCTTGCAGTGATTAGGTAAACTCAAAAATGCCACCCAAAGAAATTCAAAATAAATTATTGAATGCCCTGAGAATGAATAAGGAAAATGGAAACCTCTTTTATGGGGAAAGAAAGTTTCAGGAAATTGTAAGGCTGTTTTTAGCACAGCACTAGATCCACCTCTTTCCCGGAGCTGGACACAACACTGCCCTCCTCACACCTGCTACGTAGAGATGTCAGAGAATTCCGCCACGGATCTCGGTGAGGCCGAATGCCACTGCATTCGGCCCCCTGAACTCTGTGGTGGAACGGCCTGCCACCCCCCTGGCCCCCGTGGATCCCCCCCAGGATGAGACTTACCTGGGGCGGATGTTCCGGACTGCGACGGCTCCAGCGGCGGCTCCAGCAGCGGCGGCGGTGGCGGCTGGTCTTCCGACTGGCTGCCACCGCTGCCATTTGCAGTCTGTTGTTGTTTCCCCCCCCATTTGTGATAGGCTACGTAAAGATTTACGTAGCCTGTCACGTCTGGGTTAAAAAACAAACAAACGCATACGCAAATGGCAGCGGCTACTGCCGCCGCCATTTGCGTTCCTTATTTTTGGCTGTCTTAGTCTACATAAATATTTACGTAGACTAAGATGGCAAAAATAAGGGGGAACGCAAATAGCGTCCACTACGCTATTTGCATTCCCCCTCATTTTCGCCATCTTAGTCTACGTAAATAGTTACGTAAACTAAGACAGCCAAAAATAAGGAAAGCAAATGGCGGCGGCCATAGCCGCTGCCATTTGCGTACGTGTTTTTTTTTTTAACCCAGACGTGATAGGCTACATAAGTCTTTACGTAGCCTATCACGGCTGAATACAGGGACGCAAATGGCGGCGGCTATGGCTGCCGCCATTTGCATCCCTGCTAGCCGGTGGCCGGATGTCCGGCTACTGGCGGCTCCGCGGAATCCCCACGGAGCGGAGCCGGCTGGCCAGGATTCCAGGGGGAGGGTCGGAGCGCCTCCCCACCCAGCGGAACCCGGCAGAGCCAAGTAAGCAGGGTTTCGTACACCCCTACTGCTACAGGGCTTTCAGGGAAGTAGTGCAAGCAGTAATAGTATAAGCATTTACATTAGAGACAAGATGTATCCACAATCACCCCTTAAGGGATGGAGCATGCTGGGAGTTATAGGCCTTTTTCTTGTCTAAACATGCATAGGATTGCACCCTAAGAAGTTTAATGTTTTGAAGACCCTGGGGAAGATGCTGATTCATGACGAAGGACAACTAAAGCTCAGCCAAAAAAATTCAGGAGACATTTTTCTCAGAAAAGTTCTGAGGTTTTTCTTTTTTCTTTTTACCGTTTCTAGAAATAAAAGACCACTTTGCAGAATTTTCTCCAATTTAGAATTTTTTTTTTTTGTGGTGACTGCCTTCCCTTTCTCCCCACCTCACAAAGCTCTGTGGAATGTGGCCCAAATGGGGCCAGGCTGCCAATACAGTTGATGCTGTTACCACACGTACTGGCAACATGCGTGCACGTGTGCACACACACACACCACCTTAGGGAAAAAAGGAGATGCTGCACTATAGCGTGGCGAAGGGGCTTGCGTAACTCAGTGAAGCCATAAGCTATGCCATGCAGGGCCACCCAAGACGGACAGGTCATGGCAGAGAGTTCTGACAAAATGTGGTCCACTGGAGAAGGAAATGGAAACCCACTCCAGTATTCTTGCCAAGAAAACCCCATGGAACGTATCACAAGGCTAAAAGAGATGACGCCGGAAGATGAGCCCCTCAGGTCAGAAGGTGTCCAATATGCTACTGGGGAAGAGCAGAGGGTATTTCCAAGTAGCGCCAGAAAGAGTGAAGCGGCTGGGCCAAAGCCGAAAGGACAGTCAGCTGTGGATGTGTCTGGTGGTGAAAAGAAAATCCGATGCTGTAAAGAACAATATTGTTTAGGAACCTGGAATGTCAGATCAATGAATCAAGGTAAGCTGGAGGTGGTCAAACATGAGATGGAAAGATTGAACATCGACATCTTGGGAATCAGCAAACTAAAATGGACAGGCATGGGCAAATTTAATTCAGGTGACCATCATATCTACTACTGTGGGCAAGAATCCCTTAGAAGAAATGGAGTAGCACTCATAGTCAACAAAAGGGTGGGAAAAGCAGTACTGGGGTACAATCTCAAAAAAGATAGAATGATCTCAGTACGAATCCAAGGCAAACCATTCAACATCACAGTAATTCAAGTCTATGCCCCAACCACTGAAGCCAAAGAAGCTGAGGTTGATGAAGATCTACAACACCTTCTAGAACTAACACCAAAAAAAGATGTCCTCTTCATCTTAGGGGATTGGAATGCTAAAGTAGGAAGTCAAGAAATCACCAGGATAACAGGCAAGCATGGCCTTGGTGTACAAAATGAAGCAGGACAAAGGCTAATCGAGTTTTGCCAAGAGAACACGCTGATCATAGCAAACACTCTTTTCCAACAGCACAAGAGGTGACTCTACACATGGACATCACCAGATGGTCAATATCGAAATCAGATTGATTATGTCCTTTGCAGCCAAAGATGGAGAAGCTCTATACAGTCAGTAAAAACAAGACCTGAAGCTGACTGTGGCTCACATCATGAGCTGCTTCTTGCAAAATTTTGGCTTAAATTGAAGAACGTAGGGAAAACCACTAAACCATTCAGGTATGACCTAAGTCATATCCCTTATGAATATACAGTGGAGGAGGAATACATTTAAGGGATTAGACCTGATAGACAGAGTGCCTGAGGAACTATGGACGGAGGTCCGTAACATTGTTCAGGAGGCAGCAACTCAATTCATACCAAAGAAAAAGAAATGCAAGAAAGCCAAGTCACGTAGCCTATCACGGGTGACTTAAAAAAAAAAAAAAGCGCATACGGATAATGGCGGCCCCCATAGGGAGCCGCCATTCCCGTTCCTTATTTGGTCGCTGTAGTCTACGTAAATGTTTACGTAGACTACGGCGAAAATAAGGACAACGCTTACATTTACGTAAACATTTACGTAGACTACAGCGACTAAATAAGGAACGCGAATGGCGGCTCCCTATGGGGGCCGCCATTAGTGTACGCACTTTTTTTTTTTTAAAGTCACCCGTGATAGGCTACGTGACGATTGACGTAGCCTATCACGGCTGACTTTGCAGATCTAGCCGTGATAGGCTACGTGAATCGTCACGTAGCCTATCAGGGGGCGTTTAAAAAAAAAACTTTCGCGTTCGCGGCCGGGCGAGGCGGGAAGCCTCCTCCCCGGCCTGAATTTCGGCCGGGGCGAGGCGGGAAGCCTCCCCCCCAGGCCTGAACTTCGCGGGGGGAGCAGCGAAGCACCTTCCCCCCACCGCGAACGTCCTTCGACGACAGGTAAGGGACTTTCGTCCACCCCTAACAGGCAGTTAGCACAGAATTGCAGGGATGGCATCAGGAAGGCTAAAGCTGAGAACGAGCTGAGGTTTGCGAGGGAGGCTAAAAGCAACAAAAAGGCTTCCTTCAGCTACATGCATAGTAAAAGACAGAGGAAAGAAATGGTGGTTCAGCTATTAAATTAGAATGGCAAAATGATAACAGATGACAAAGAAAAGGCAGAGGTGCTCAATTCCTACTTTGGCTCAGTCTTCTCCCAAAAGAGGGTCTATGACCCCTCTTGAAGTACAGGTTGAAGGGGCAGGATTGCAGCTTGAGATCGATAGGCATATGGTCAAGGAACACCTAATTACTTTGGATGAGTTCAAATCTCCAGGGCCAGATGAACTGTACCCTAGAGTAATAAAGGAACTTTCAGAAGAACTCTCAGAACTGCTGTCTATTCTCTTTGAGCAATCATGGAGGACAGGTAAAGTGCCAGATGACTGGAGGAGGGCTAATGTTGTCCCTATCTTCAAAAAGGATAAAAAGGGGGAACCTGGGAACTACAGACCAGTCAGTCTGACATTAATCCCTGGGAAAATTCTGGAGCAGATTCTAAAGCAATCCATCTGGAAGCACCTTGAAAACAATGCAGTGATTACTTGAAGCCAACATGGATTTGTCAAGAAGAAATCCTGCCAGACGAATCTGATCTCATTTTTTGATCAAGTAACCTCCCTTGTGGACTGTGGGAATGCTGTGGACATAATATACCTCAACTTCAGCAAAGCTTTTGACAAAGTGCCCCATGATATCCTGATGAGCAAACTAGCTCAAAGTGGGCTAGAGGAAATGACGATCCGGTGGATCCACAGTTGGCTACAGAATCGGACACAAAGAGCGCTTCTCAATGGGATCTTCTCAGACTGGGGAGAGGTAATGAGCGGGGTACAGCAGGGCTCAGTCCTGGGCCCTGTGCTCTTCAACATTTTTATTAATGACTTGTCTTGGAGGAGATGCAGGGAATGCTGATCAAATTTGCAGATGACACAAAATTGGGTGGGATAGTTAATACTTTGGAAGACAGAAACAAAATTCAAAGTGATCTTGATAGGCTGGAGCACTGGGCAGAAAACAACAGAATGACATTTAATAGGGATAAATGCCAAGTTCTGTACCTAGGAAAAAGAAACCAAATGCACAGTTACAAGATGGGGGATACGTGGCTCAACAACACTACAAGCGAGAAGGGTCTTGGAATTCTTGTAGATCACAACCTGAATATGAGCCAACAATGTGATGTGGCTGCAAAAAAGGCCAATGCTCTTTTGGGCTGCATTAATAGAAGCATAGCTTCCAAATCCCGGAAAGTACTACTTCCCCTCTACTCAGCACTGGTTAGGCCTCATCTGGAGTACTGTGTCCAGTTCTGGGCACCATATTTTAAGAAGGATGCCGACAAACTGGAGAGGGTTCAGAGGAAGGCAACAAAGATGATCAGGGGACTGGAAACAAAGTCCTATGAAGAGAGACTGAAAGAACTGGGCATGTTTAGCCTTGAGAAGAGAAGACTGAGGGGAGATAGGATAGCGCTCTTCAAGTACTTGAAAGGTTGTCACAGAGAAGAAGGTCAGGATCTCTTCTTGATCATCTCGGAGTGCAGGACACGGAATAATGGGCTCAAGTTACAGGAAGCCAGATTCTGGCTGAACATCAGGAAAAACGTCCTGACTGTTAGAGCAGTACGACAATGGAACCAATGACCTAGGGAGGTGGTGGGCTGTCCCACACTGGAGGCATTCAAGATGAGGCTGGAGAGCCATCTGTCAGGGATGCTCTGACTTGGATTCCTGCATTGAGCAGGGGGTTGGACTCGATGGTGTTGTAGGCCCCTTCTAACCTTACTATTCTATGATTTGATGATTCTATGATTCTATGGAAGAAATATATAGTTCCTTCTCCATTCCACTGACTCTTGGACATGTTTCTTTCTTGGGACTATAGGTACATCAAGGTCATTTGTCTGCATTCCCCTGCCCCCAAGAAAATTTGGTTGTCAGTCTCACCATAGGAATCTTTATAGGAATCTGTTGGTTTAGGAATTGTTTCTGTTGTAGTTATTTAGATAGAAAGCATTTTTTTTTTCATTAATGTGATTGCCTTTATTTTCACACACATTGCTGTTAACCCTTTGAAAGGTATAATAATACCTAGAATTAATGAAAGGTATAATAATCAAGAATATTTCCCACTTTGTTTTTAATTGGATATATGTGTGCGTGGAGAGAAAAACAGAGACTGCACAAGCTACTGACGGACTTAGAGCTGTTGTTGCATGAAAAGTAACATACTGACAGATTGATTTAACTAAGCATTCTCTGCTTTTGATTAGGTGCAGATATAAAGCAAGTGCAATGCAACTAATAGTTCTGATGTGCATGTGGCGGAAAGCAATTTTCATATTCTCAAGAATGCAATTAAGAATCTATTGTTATATTTTAGATTATTGTTAATTTATACAATTTAAGGCTGCAATCCTGTTCACCCTTACACTGAACTTAATGGGACTTACTTCTAAGTAAACATGCATAAGAGTGCACTGTTATTCTCTTACCTGTCTTTGATCTCCAGATACATCTGTTCTTTTTTAATTAACTGTCACTCATCACTCCCTTTAATAGCAAACTCAGGTGGTGAGTGCCATCAGAAATGGAGCCAAAATGGAGCTAATGTCAAACAAGACAGAAGTATCAGAATACTTGGGGGAACTCTGAGGTTTGCAGAAGTACATTTTTTTTTACAGTTCTAATTGGGGGAGGGACCCCCAAAGACCATGATTTCAGCATGTTCAGTGGTCATGTAATGTTGATTGTCAGTTGGAAAAAGAAAATGAAAAACCCTGGGGTGGGGGTTTGGAATGTTGTGTGAGCCCCTTATAGCTTCCAGTATCCTGGAGTATGGAATGACTAGGGCTGAATCTACACATAGCAGTTATACCATTATCATACTGTTATCATAACTATTGGTGCCCGTTGGTGTCATGTGTCCCAATAGTTATGATAACGGTATAACTGCTATGTGTAGATTCAGCCTAGCTGGCAGGAACCCTGCACAGGAGTGCTCCTAATAGGAGAGAGAGAGATAATGTAAAATTTTGTTGCAGGTCCCACTTATATTCTTCGTATTAAAATTGTGTTGTTGAAACATTAATAATATGATATTAAGTAAGACAGAAAAAACAACCCTGAGATGCTACAGCATTTTTGAGAAGGGGTGTAAAATGTTGATATGAATCCACTTGCTTTGGTTAGCGTAGAATACGAATAATTTTTCCCTTAAGGAAAGGTCATCCTTGGGTAACTTGGATGCCATTAAAATGTTGTTCTTGAGGAAAATCTGTGATCTCTTCACATTTAAAAATGGTTTCTTCAAGTAAGAATGCTGGCTTTTTAGTGATGTGAGATAATCTTTTGCTGTTTAATGAAGTGTCCCTGTAACCCTCACAAGGGAATATTCGATTATATTTATATTCTAAGATCTGCTTTTTTATATATTTCACAGATTATTAATGAAAAGGTTGCTTAAAATGGCATGGCTTTTTACCCCACCCCCCACATAACTTTGTCCCTTGCAAATGGCTCTTTAATCTACTCTGGCTAAATTTAAACCATGCATGTGCGAGCACACACACACTTACAAATGTTTCAGATTTTCAGCTCCAAATAGTTGCACAAATGTGAAAGGGGGACTGGCAGTTCTTTCTACCAGCAGTAGTTGTTGTACCATCCAACAATGAAAGACACATAATTGTAAGAGCCACAACATGAATCATTTTTAGGCACAGAACGTCCAAAGTTTATGTGCGGTTGGTACTGCAGTGCTGCTTGCACAAAATACAAGGTGCACATAAAATCATCACATTCGAGTTAGTCTCAGCTGTTCTCACGCTCAAATAGTTTATAAAAATCACCTAACCATTTACAGTATTTATGTTAAGCTTGACTTCAGACAGGCATATAGTTCATTTTTACCCATCCCAAACAATTAAAAACTAGTAGAACATCTATCTGCCCTCAGACACATTGCACCCTTTTAAAGCATCTCTCTGTGATGTCTCAGCCATCCAGTGTTAAGGGATGAGGAGGAAAAGCCTCCACAGTGATGTTCCCAAATGCGTTCCCTAACTTTTCCCATGGGAGTGAATGGTAGCCATACATTCATCTGGGAGAAGTACAGAGTGTATTCTGTTGCAATGGGGACTAAATCTGTCATCTACTTCTTGTCACCCCAGTTCTTTTTTTTTGGGGGGTAGCCTCTTTCTCCCCTTCCAGAGGTCCTGCATCCCATTTATTTTGTCCCTTGGAACTCAGTGAGAGCCATTGAGAGAGCTCATATCTTTCTGCATAGACCACTGGCATAGCCCTATCATGGGTTCTGATTTTTTGGTCACCAGCAGAGTGGAGTGTTAAATAACAGGCATAGTCACATGCAACAGAAAACCTGCCTCTGCTAGCTGCACCCACAAAAATGTTATCATGGGTAGGGATTTGGAAATCAGCCAGACTTGAGCTCATTGAGGTTCTCATAGTTCTCCCTCAAACCTTGGTCCGATTTGTGCCCATATCAGACTGTGATCTTTTTTGCCCTCTTTTCAGTGTAAAACCATGTGCTTAAGCGCACATTCAAAAGTATGAAATCTTCTCCTATTGATTAAAACATGTCTGAACACTTTTTTAAAATTGCATTTTTTCATGCATATCTTTCTAATGCATTGTTTGCATTGTTTGAACACGTTTTTCTCCCATGAAAAACAGCATCGCAAGCTTGGGACGAGCTTTGGCCACAGACTGTGTGGTCAGGAGGTGCCAGTGGGGTAAATTCTGGTCATAAACAAACTGAAATGAATTTCTCATACTTCCCTAATCATGGGCGTATGAGCATTTGATATAGTTTAACATATTTATTATACATTGCCATCTTTGAGTAGTATACAAAGTTAGTCCTATGTTGGTAGACCCATTGAAATGAATGGGACTTAAATTAGTTGTGACTTTCTGAAGACACATTCATTCCAATGGGTGTACTCTACATAGGACTAGCATTGGATACTACCCTTTGTTGTCTTGGTTGTACAGACTGGCCTGAGGCACAGCCATGCAAAGGTATGTAAGGGATCCCTAATGCCTTCTATCCTTAGGTGGTAAAACAGCCCTTGCAATTTAGAGCTGGCCTGCCCAATGGCTGGAAGGTAAGGCCTGGAGCTGTAGAACCACAAGCAGGTCTAGGTCTGGAGTTTATTTCTTGTGCCATTTGTAGTGGATCATATGAGCATAGTGCTCAGATGATGAGACTGGTTCTCATGCAGGAGCTGCCTACTGCCCCCAGCAGCATCACCCAATGAATATAAATCAAGACTTAGGGAACAATCCTATGGCTGCTAGACAGCAGCTAGACGGCTGTAGGATATGCCATTTTCCAGGAACCGACCTCGGAGCCTGCGGTCTGAGGTCGGTTCCCAGAAAACTGACCTCCCACCACGTCCGCGCTGCCTTGGAGGCAGCGTGGAGAAGCCCCATCCTCCATGTTTGCAAGAGGAGCACGGAGTGGCTGAAAAGGGGTGGGACTGGAGGCGTTCCATGGCTGGGAGAATGAATCTGCAGCAGCCTCCTCTCCCGCTTGGCTCCCCATGGCTAGACAGCTGAAAACGGCTGTCTAGCCGGAAAAGCAGGGCAGGAGAGGTACAGAGAGAATGATCCCCCCCATGCCTTTCCTGCCTTGCTTTGGATAGGTGGTTGCATCCAAGTTCAGAGGCGGCTGCCTATCTAGATAGGATTGCACCCTTAGTGTGCTAAAGTTAATAAAGTAGTTGAAATGGGTCCAAATAAAAGGTGGATGTTAAAGCAACTTAATAAGCATTCAGGTGACAGATTGATAGGAAGATCTGCAAACCAGACTAGACTGGCTCTTGAAAGGTGGGACAATAAGCCAACAAGCACATTGAAAGGGACCAGATGTAACCTAAGAAAAAAGCAGCAGCAAAATGAAGAGAAGAAAATGAACAGAGTCAGATGAATGAGAGATGCATGCAAATGTACACAATGGTTAGGATTTCAATTACATTGCTGTTTGGTTTAAACAGCTGGGCTGCATCCTCAAACAGTACTCTGCAGTCATCTTATAGCCATCAACAGGCTTTAGATAACTCCATGCTGATGTGCTTGCCTAATAGAAAGATGCTAAATTATGTTAAAGTCTTATGTAAATGAAAAGATTGCACTGTCAAGCTTACAACTTGTGAACACTTTTACAGTCTGTTGCTATGAATTCATTTCTCTTCCTTCAAGAGCTCGACTGTATACGCAGTCACTTTGGAAATGCCAACCTACACCAAACCTATGTTGTTACTTGTTGCATTCAATATAACCATCTGTCTGTAGAAAGCACAGTTCATGCAAATGGTGGGCACTGTGGCTGCTGATAGGATTAAGAGGTAAACAAACTAATCATATTGTTTTGAAATATCCCAGGTCTTTTGCATTCCCATTTGGTACGCCCATTATCGGAGGGGTGCAGGTTCTTCAAATTCAGTTTGAAACAAAAGCCCTATCCAAACATTCAAATTATTTCTGCAATGAGGTAAAGCCTGAATGTGTGTGCTATCTCTGCTGTCTGCCCGCTTCATCGTCATTGTCTTTGCCCTCCACAAGTTGGAGGCAAATGTCTCCAGCACGTTCTCAACTTGTGCAGGCTCCCTGTGCAATTTGGAACTCTGGAAAATCAGGAATCTAAATCAGGGTGCAGAACATTTCTTTTTTTAAGCCTGAAGGCCAAATTCCATTTTGGAGAAGCTTTGGGAGCTCACATTCCAGTGGTGGGCAGGGCCAAGGCAAAATGGTTGGGGCAAAAATGCCCATATACTTTAGCTTCAGACCCTAACTGCCACAAACGAAGCCTTAGGAGAGGCGTTACAACTTTTTGAAATAAGGAAAAAACTGCACAAAAGCTGGGAAGCTCCCAAACAATTGGTGGTTGGGAGAAAAGGGGTAGGGCCAAGGGGAAGGGGGTGTGGCCATCTGGGGAACCTGAAGGGGCCAGATTAAGCCCTCTGGGGTTCCCCAGAGGTTCTACACCCCTGCTTTAAATAGTATGGGGAAGCTACATAAGTAGAAAAGGTTCCCCACTGGAGATGTTTGCCTGCAACTAGTGAAGGGTAATGAGAATGTCGGCACCCAGGACAGAGCTAGCGTGCTTCACTCCACTCTCCCACGTTGTGTGAATAGGGCCAAAGGCACTCACATAATTATTGAGAATTGCAGATTCTCCAGTTTATTTGAACACACTAGCATAAATCTCACAATTACCAAGGAAAGCAAAGAAACAAAATTCCTCAATGCAGCCCCGTGCAGCCCATCCCTAGGGATGTAGGGATTGTGTAAAATCTATTCCGTCTGTGTTTAGCAGGGTGTCAGGCACCTTTTATTCCATCATCCACCCATCAACAGAATTGGATTTTTTTAGTTTCTGAATTTGTGCAAATTTTCATGTTCAAAAATGCACAATTCCCCCTCCCCCAAATGTGCATTTTCATGCTTTAGCCTATGGGGGAAATGCACATTTTCGGCCAAGTTTTTTTTTTCATGCATATTTTTCTATGACGAAATTTGCACAAATTCCCAAAGGTTGGAAAAATGGTCTGCAAGTGCGCAGGATCTGCCCGACAGGGGAAAAGCTGGTCTGCTGTGGAATCCACAGGTTGGGTTCATAAAAATATGAACTCATTTGGTTCTGTTGCGGATTTCTCCATTTTGCAAGCAGTCAGTTATATTTTACAACAATCAGGTAACCTCAAGCCTGACCACTGTAATTCCTTTGACTTTCTAGCTGGAATCACTTTTTTTTTTTTTTGTCATGGTCCCTCATTTCCCCCCCAGAATAATACATGTACAACACTTCTTGGAAAATAGAATTACCTGACTGATTGGTATAACTTCAGTTTCTCTATTTTATCTTTGCTCCACGTAACTGATTCATATGTAGGACTAAGTGAAAATGGCCTTCCGAAATTCTCCTCCCTCCTTGCATGTGAAATTAGGAGGACCATTTCATTGAATATTCTCTGGGGTGGTTTCTTGGGGTGGGGACTCACCATTAGTATAGCACAGTTACTTAATTTTTTTCTTAAGGTTTTTGTGTCTGAGTGCATATATACTGTTGTTGCTACAAGTGGCAGAAGCAGCAACTGTATTTAGGCAACTTGGCTACCATTTTGTATCTTCCACAATGTCCCAGACCTAGTGTTGTTCTGGGGCATTATGGGGGAAAAGCGGAAGCCACCATAAATGGTGGAGAATATTCAGCCAAAATGGTTCCTTTTTCTGTGGGGTGGTGGTGGTGGTGGTGGCGGCATATGTTGAGATACTGAAAGTAGGCAGGGAGAAGAGATTAAACTAAATGTCTAATGGTGAGTTTGTTGGATTTGTTTTCGTAATAATGTACATCTGCCATGCCACATGTGTCTTCAAAGGAAGACCAAATGCCCGTATGGATCTCTTTGCAGTTATCTCTGTGGAATAAAGTCAGTTCAGAGACAGACAATGAATGGTCTGTGATTCATTGTTGGGTTGAAAAAATGTGGTTTCTCCCTCCACTGTTGTAATATTATCCATTTGGCTAATCCCCATACCCAAATGTAGGGATGTATGAATCCCTTACCTTGTTCTGGTCTGGGGCATCCGCGGTGGGCGGGAGGCGATCCGTCCCTCCCGCCAGAATCCTCCCTGGCCAGCTCCACTCCACGATGAGTCCACGGAGCCACCGGCCAGGGCTGCCTGCAGCTGGATCTCTGTCGGCTGCTGGGCTGCGGCCACAAATTTGCATCCCTGCATTATTTGCATCCCTGCGGCCCCACAAATTTGTGTCCCTGCATTAGCTGTGATAGGCTATGTATATATTTATGTAGCCTATCACGGCAAAGAGCAGGGATGCAAATGGAGGCCGCTACACCACTTGTGTCCCTGCTCTTTTCATGATAGGCTACGTAAATATATATGTAACCTATCACACGGCTAACACAGGCATGAAAATGGTGTAGCTGCCACCATTTGTGTCCCTGCTCTTTGCCGTGATAGGCTACGTAAATACTTATGTAGCCTATCACGGCTAAAGTAGGAAGGGAAATGGCAGCTGCAGACCCGGGCAGCCATTCGCAGCTGCAGATCAGGGGCAGCGGATGGACCGGACGGCCGACACAAGGTAAGATCCGTCCCAGGGAAGTTTCGCAGGGTGGCGGGGGGGATTGCTCCATTCCTCCATGGACTCCAGGGGGCTGGATTCTAAAGAATCCAGCCTCACTGGAGTCCGTGGCGGAATTCTCTAACATCCCTACCCAAATGAGCTATAGTTCTTGACAAAAGATTTCAAACTGAAGGAATATAGCCTAGCAAGACATACCTATCCTTAAATCTTAATGAAGCTTGAAATGCTATATTAAATATTATGAGACCCTCATTCAGAGGAATTACGGCGCAGTTCCAGGCCCTTCTCTAAGTACTTTGGCATCCTAGGTGGACATGCCACCAGTGCCACTTCTCTCTCTTCTCCTCCCACCCCCCAGACACTGCCACTGCCACCCCCTCACTCCAATCCAACCTCCTCTTCATTTCCAGCTGCAGTTCTCCACTTCCTCCTCCTTTTCTTTACTCTTCCTATGGCTGCCTCACCTTCCATACCATATTTCAAGGAGTCCTTCCTTTACACAAAGCATTCTGGGTGAGGTAGCCCTCGTGAATGCTTGTGCCACAGCAGCACAGGCAATCTTCATAGCCACCTTACCCAGAATGCCTCACTTTCAGGAAAGACCCCTCAAAGCATGGCATTTGGGCCTGGCCAGCTCTCTGGTTAGCCATGTTGGCCACTTCGTGCAGCTGCTGCTGCTCTCCAGAGACCCTGCCTGACCTCTTGCTCTGGGAGATCCTTCAGGGAGAGCGATCGGGTGGGCGGGCTTGCTCTCTGTCTATGCAAGACAGCTTGCATAGGGGAGGAGCTGGAGCACTGCTGCCATTTTTGGGGAGTCATTTCAATGCACCCAGAATTTGGCACCCAAGGTGGCTGCCCCATTTGCTCCCCCCAAAGAAACAGCCCTGGGCAGATTCACATCGTATGTGTGACAGAGGCATTGTTGGTGTTACATCTCCGACAACCTTCCTATTGAATGTTACATTTTCTTTAGACGAACTGGTATGAAACCAGATGGAAGTTCTCCCAGCACTCCTCCCATTAGTGAAAGGATGACTGAGACAATAGTAAGTTAACTCTCTGACAAGCTTCATGAGACTTGGCTGAGAAAGAGTTAGGGGAGTATCCAGTGTTGGCAGTCCACCAGCGCCAATCATGTTGTGCTGGTGGAAATGATCACTAACACAGTGGAAAGCTAGTGCTTCATAGTGAAACCTTGGAAACTAGCTCAGACTTGTACTTCTGGAACCGGAGAAGTCATGGCCTCTGCTGACTTGCCATGTTCCAGAAGTGCTAGTTTGGGCTAGTTTCCAGTTGCACTATGAAACGTTAGCTTTCATTCCCACTAGTGCAAGGACAGCATTGAATACTGTCCATTACTTTGAATAAGAGGGGAAGTGGAGACTTTAAATATTTCCCTTCCCACTAAAAGGAAAGTGTATTGTATTGCTGAGTCAGACTTCTTTGTAAAATTATACATAGAAAAATGGATCAGCCCCACATCAATGAACCAGATGAGTAATGTATCCGTTTCATAACTAGGGGCAGTAACCACCGGTGTCATTCTGCAAACTCAAATAGCACTAGTGGAGCGCCACTGAATCTTCCCATTGCGCAAGTGCTTGTGCATTACACGTGTGTAAGCAGTTGTGCAACTGGTTGCATAACTACTTGCACAATCAGTTGCACAATCAGTTACACAACCAGTTGCGCAAACACTGCTTGCACGACTGTGCTTGTTCAAATGTAGCTTTAGTTGGATTCTCCTCTTGCACATAGCTTGTAATCCAGTTTCTGTTAGTGCAACATTATTTGCTCTAGCAGAATGATACAGCTGGCTACTGCCCTATATCAATAGTTTATGTTATGCAAGCCACAGCACATTGCTTTGAGCAGAACTTCACTCCATTCAGTTTCCCACGATGCCTTCATGTGTCACATGCCAATGTCCCAAACCACAAGCTGGTGTACTGAAGTCTTAAAGTTAGTCCATTGTCCTTCAATAAAATTATTTCACAGGCAAACAAAACCCCATTCAAGGCCTGAGCAATGAGCTGTGGGTAAGTTATTGTTGTTGCTGTTGTTGTTGCTGTTATTATTGTAATTGATTCCATTCAAGAGCTTCTGTAGCTAAAAAAAATCTGAATCCAAAGGAGGGATGTGTGAACTGCCCAGAGAGCTTTGGCTATGGGGTGGTATAGAAATATAATAAATGAAATGAAATGAAATGAGAATGGAGGCATTTGCCTCCATGCTTGTCATCAGCTATCACAAGAGGGTTGGGGGATCCTTTGAATGCTGGATTCCCACAAGAGGAATACACACTTCCCGTGATCATGTATGAAACATCTGGATCTCTCACTCACCACCAGTGAAAATTGGGTAGCAGTGGAATGGTCAAAGAAAGTGAAGTCCATACTCAAAAGAAACCCCAGAAGCGTGTTGCCTGCAGATGAAATTCTCATTTCCAGAATGGAACAGGACAGCAGAGCTAGCAGGAGGGAGCTCCACTGACTTGCCCCATTCCAGAAACAAGCATTTGGGCCCATTTCTGGGGTTGCTCCAGGGAGCGCTGCCTGCCTGTTGCACCTGTGGAGGGTCCCTGCAGCAAAACATCAGCAGCAGAGGCTCAGTGGTGGTGAGGTGGCAGCATTGGGAACAGCCTGTTGTCGTGCTAATCTCTCTTCCCTACCTCAGCCCACGTGCTATGAAAAGCTGGCATTTGATCTTTGTGGACACACACATGCCGATGATGCTGACATTTACTGTATATGGGATCATATTCATTTATATATTACTTTATATTGAGTATTTTAATCACTTCAAAACTCAGTGCAGTCACAATTTACTTCAGGCAGCTTCATCTACGCAGGAGGCTTTCATTTCTAACACCTCTTTCATGCAGCAAATCACAAAAACTTTTCATTTAATCTGAAACATTCTTTGAACACTTCATTTTGCTTAGTTGCATTGCATAGTCGTCACGCAAAACATGGATAGAGACTGATGTAACTTTTACAAAAAGCTCTGTGATACACAGTGCTACAGCCCCTGAACTTGAACATCAGGAAAAACTTCCTGACTGTGAGAGCAATATGACAATGGAACCAATTCCCTAGGGAGGAGTGGGCTCTCCCACACTGGAGGCGTTCAAGATGAGGCTGGACAGCCATCTGTCAGGGATGCTCTGACTTGGATTCCTGCACTGAGCAGGGGGTTGGACTCGATGACCTTGTAGGCCCCTTCCAACCCTACTATTCTATGATTCTATGATTCTATGGTTCTATGATTCAAACTAGCATTCCCAAAGTGGTAGGTGATCATGTGCATGCAGCAACATTATGGCCTATGAATGCCCCCTGAAACACCCATTTGGCCTATTCACACACGCATAGGGGGAGGGTGGTTAGGGATACTAAGGGGGGTGTTAACGGAACCACTACACACAGGCCCATCGCATGACCAGGGACCACATGGTGCCACATGTTTCTGCTAACCCTCCCCCTCCGCAGTTACCAGCCAAACTTACGTGAGAGGCTTGTGGGCATCCCTACAGCCTCTGCGGCATAAATGGCCTTTTGGTGGCTGCTCCATCAGCCAGAATGGCTGCACAACCATAGAGAAAGGTGGCTAGAGTGTTGTCCGCAGTAGCGAATGCTCTAGTTGGCAGACTGTATATTCACAGCCTGGGAGTCCTCCTGAGTCTATTCAAGCCACTGGGGAGGCTGCCACCCATAACAATAAGCCACCCCAGGGCCCCTTAACCCTTTTGCAGGGTGGCTTAGTAAACACAAGGAACGTGGTCCCGCCCTGCCCCCATGACATGCGAAGCCACCGTGGTTGGCAAAAAAAAAGTGCCTAACCACCATAGCTCAGCATGATGTCTTAACAGGGCCATTGGTTGTGGTTCTTCCTGAAAAATCTGGTATAGGGATCTCAGAGAAATCTGCAACATATTCAAATGGGTTCAGATTTCTATGAATCCAACCTCTGGATTTCACAGTGGACCAGATTTTTCCAAGTTGTGTAGATTCTGCTTATTTTTCTATTTTTCTTTACATTAGGGGGGATTTGTGCATGTGCACATTGGCACAAATGCGCATTTGCAAACAGGAATGAAATTCTCGTACATACATCCCTAAAAACACAAACAAAACCTGATTCCATCAATGAGTGGATGATGGAACAAAAGACACCTGACAGTCTGCGAAACAGAAACAGAATGGATTCAGCACCATCCATACATCCTTAATCTGTTACGTGGTAGTTTCTTATTAACGGGACTGGGAGTGTCTGCTCATCAGTACTTTGAACAAGGATTTCAGGGAATTGATTATTCTAATTATTTCTTTACAAGGACTGGTGGAATTGTAAAATGAATGCACTGACCGAGCTTAGGATAGAGAATCAGTATTGGAGGCTCCAGAGAACAGCAACCATGGAAGAGAGTCAAGACAACTGTTCAGGCATTCCAAAAAGTGTTAACAGCAATATGGGGGGAGAAAAGAGTGTTCCAGCCCTGCCCCTCTCCTCCATCACGTTTGTTGCTCTGTACTTGTGGAGGGCAACTCTCTGAAGAGGAGAACCTCTGGTATCCATGGGGGCACACTACATGAGCCAGAAAGCTGAAAAAAACCCATATTTTGGCTTGCATGGAGAGTCCCCACAGATACACGATGCTGTCCTCATCAGACAGTTGTCCTCCATAAGTATAGAGCAACAAATGCAACAGAGAAGGAAGGGGCTGGGCCGCTCCTTCTCCTCATGCATTGCTGTTAACCCTTTTTGGAATGCCTGAATAGGGCTAAGGAGTTGTGCACAGCCCTAAGGTATCACCACATGACCTAAGCCCAACATGTCCCTAACCCCTACATGCATTACATGTAGTTATGCTAAAATTCCTTCTGGCTTTCCCAGACATTCCCCATCAAGAAGGCAGGAAACGTGCTGTTTAAAACAGATCTGGCAAGGTCATCAGAATGCGGATTTTTTTCTTTTTCTTTTTTTTCATAAGGCAGCACATTCTGCACTTGTATAGAAAACTCAAGGACTACACATTTAGGCTGAATCTACACAGAATGGTTTTACCGTTAACAGACTACAGTGACAGCTGTTGGTGCACATGACACCAATAGGCACCAATAATTATCACTGCAGTATGATAACGGTAAAACTGCTCTGTGTAGATTCAGCCTTAGAAAGCATTTTCAAAGAAATAAGCAGTCTGTTAGTGGGAGAAGAATTTATTTATTTAGGTGTATCCAGTTGAACACAGCTTCCCAAGGGAAATTGAATAAAAGTCCATTGCTGAGTGCACTTAAAATTAAAGTAGATAAAAACATATCTGACTCATCATCATCATGGCGATCACTCGTGACCGAGTAAGATTGACTTCCAGGGGTAGGGTCTTAGCAGTGAGTCTGCAGGTGGCTGTGAAGGCCGATTCTGGATCCACACAGCCTCCCACAGTGAGGACATCGGTTTCCAGGTGGCGTGGAAGGCAATCATGGTGAGGGTTTGCTTGACGTGCCTTCCACTGAGCTCGTTTCTGCCTTTCGCTCTGTATTCGTACTTCTTCAAAGTCCATAGCACCTTTAATATAGGCTGACCTCCAGTTGGAATGCTCTTGGGTTAGAGCTTCCCAGTTCTCAATGCTTATGTTATTTTTTTTTTTTTTAGATTAGCTTTGAGAACATCTTTAAATCTCTTTTGCTGTCCACCAATATTCCGTTTTCCATTCATAAAGTAGCTGCTTTGGATGATGATGAGCAAGCATCTGAACAACATGGCTGGTCCAGCGAAGGTGATGTTGGAGAATCATTGTTTCAATGCTGGTGGTCTTTGTTTCTTCCAATATGCTGACATTAGTCCATCTGTCTTCCCAAGTAATTTGCAGAATTTTTCCGAGACAGCGTTGATGAAATCTTTCAAGAAGTTGGAGGTGGCGTTTATAGATGGTCCATGTTTCACAGGCATACAGTAAGGTCGGTAGTACAATGGCTTTGTAAACAAGCATTTTGGTCTCCCTGTGAATGTCCCGATCCTCAAACACTCTACACTTCATTCAGGAGAATGCTACACTTGCAGAGCTCAGGCGATGATGAATTTCAGCGTCTATGTCGGCTTTTGTGGAGAGATGGCTGCCAAGATAAGGAAAGTGATCGACATTTTCCAGCATCACACCATTAAGCTGGATTGATGGTGCTACAGAGGGGTTGGTTTGTGCTTGCTGGTAAAGCACTTTGGGTTTTTTGATGTTAAGCGAGTGGCCGAGCTTTTCATATGCTTCTGCGAAGATGTCTAGGATAGTTTGGAGAGCTTCCTCTGAGTGTGCGCAGATTACGTTATCATCAGCATATTGAAGTTCTATGGCGGAGGTTGTAATTACTTTTTGCTTTCAGCCTACTGAGATTAAAAAGTTTTCTATCTGTTCGATATATGATTACTACACCAGTGGGAAGTTTCCCTTCAACAAGGTGTAGAATCATAGCGATGAAGATAGCGAATAAAGTTGGAGCAATAACGCATCCCTGTTTAACACCTGATCCCACTTTAAATGGATCGCTTTGAGAGCCATTGTTATCCAAGATTGTTGCCGTCATGTCATCATGGAGGAGCTGCAAGATGTTCACAAATTTATTAGGGTATCCGGTTTTCAAAAGGATGGTCCAGAGAGCAGTTCGGTTTACAGTGTCGAAGGCCTTAGTCAGATCAATAAATGCCATGTACAGAGGTTGGTTTTGCTCTCTGCATTTTTCTTGGAGCTGTTGTGTGGTGAAGATCATATCCACTGTCCCTCTGGAAGGGCGGAAGCCATTTTGGGAACCAGGGAGGATATCTTCTGAGATAGGTAAAAGGCGGTTTGCGAAGATCCTTGCCAGGATTTTGCCTGCCATAGCTAGAAGGGAGATGCCTCGAAAGTTTCTACAGTCTGTTCTATCACCCTTTTGAAGAGAGTGATAATTATGGCATCCCTGAAGTCTGCTGGGATCGCCTCCCTCATCCAGATTTTTTCGATGAGCTAGCGAAGCTGTCGTGTAGCTTCAGGCCCACCTTCTTTAAAGACTTCGTTCAACAGGGATCCCATCGGGTCCACTAGCTTTGTTATTTTTCATTTGGTTGATGGCTTTACTGACTTCCTCCAAACTAGAGGATACTGCAAGCTCACCTCTGGTTTGTTTTTGTGGGATTTGCAAGAAGACCTCATCAGCCACAATAGAGATATGGTTAAGGAGATTGTGGTAATGCTCTTTCCAATGCAGTGCAATAGTAGGGGTGGACGAAAGTCCCTTACCTGTCGTCGAAGGACGTTCACGGTGAGGGGGAGGTGCTTCGCTGCTCCCCCCTTGAAGTTCAGGCCAGGGGGGGAGGCTTCCCGTCTCGCCCGGCCGCGAACGCGAAATTTTTTTTTTAAAATGCCCCCTGATAGGCTACGTGACGATTCACGTAGCCTATCACAGCTAGATCTGCAAAGTCAGCCGTGATAGGCTACGTCAATCGTCACGTAGCCTATCACGGGTGACTTAAAAAAAAAAAAGCGCGTACGCTAATGGCGGCCCCCATAGGGAGCCGCCATTCCCGTTCCTTATTTAGTCGCTGTAGTCTACGTAAATCTTTACGTAGACTACAGCGACCAAATAAGGAACGGGAATGGCGGCTCCCTATGGGGGCCACCATTATCCGTATGCGCTTTTTTTTTTTTTAAAGTTACCCATGATAGGCTACGTGACGATTGACGTAGCCTATCATGGCTGACTTTGCAGTTCTAGCCGTGATAGGCTACGTGAATCGTTACGTAGCCTATCAGGGGGCGTTTTTTTTTTTTCTTTCATTGGAATGGCGGCGGCAGCAGCAGGTCGAAAGACCGGCTGCCGCTTCCGCCCCGCTCGAACACCCGCCGAACCGCCAGCCGGACCCGCCGCCGGGAGGGACATTCGGCAAAGGTAAGTCCCGTCCCGGGGGGCGTGCGGGGGGCGGGGGAGTTCAGAGGATTTCTCCCCGAAACTTGTTCGGGGGGCCGAACACGTTGGCGCTCGGCCCCCTGAAGTTTCGGGGAGAAATTCTCCGCCATCCCTATGCAATAGACTCTTTGTCCTTTAGGAGTTTGGCACCATCTATTGAGCATAGGGGGTTTGTACCATGAATTGTTGGTCCGTAGATGGCCTTTGTGGCATTAAAAAAGCCCCGTGCATCATGGGCATCTGCAAAATGCTGGATTTCTTGAGCTTTCTTTATCCACCGGGTGTTCTTAAGTTCTCTAGTTCTTCTTTGGACCTCAGCCTTTGCACTGGTGTGGATTTTTTTCTTAGAGGCACAGTTGATGTCTTTTTGCCATATTTGGAAGGCTTTCCTTTTGTTATCAAGAATATGTTCAACCTCCCTATCATTCTCATCGAACCAATTGTGATGTTTCTTAGTTTCGGATCCAATAGTTTGTTCACAGGCTGCAATAATGGAGGTCTTCAGTTTATTCCAGTGTTCCTTGACATTTTCAGGGGTTTCCATAGGTAGGTGTTCCTTAAGAGTTGTTTGAAAGCAGGCTCGCTTAATAGGATCTTGAAGGGCTTGGGTGTTGATTTTATGTCTTAGTTTTCTTCCTTAGAGCCTACATTGAGGCACAACCTTAATGGCCATCATGAAATGAATTAATCAGTGCTCTGTCCAGCAGTCGTTAGCACTCGTCATGGCTATGGTGAGGAGTACATCGCAGCGATCTCTGGCACGGACAATTACATAATCTAGGAGATGCCAGTGTTTCGACCAAGGGTGCTTCCATGATGTTTTAAATTTATTTTTCTGGCGAAAGAGTGTGTTGGTAATACCAAGATTATGCTCTGCACATTTAGTCAGAAGTAGAATTCCATTCTGGTTGCTATTGCCAACTCCTTCTTTCCCAATGGTCCCCGGCCACAAATCAAAATGATGCCCAACTCTTGCATTGAAATCACCCAGGGGATAATTTTGTCCTCCTTAGGTATCTCTGATAAGATGGTATCCAGTTGGTCCATCATTTTTCTTTGATGTCTTCATCAGCATCTAATGTTGGTGCCTAAGCACTTAAAATAGTTGCCTGCTGGTTTTTGGTGAGTTTTATTTGAAGGGTTGAAGTCGTTCATTAATGCCAGCAGGAACATCTGACAAGAGCTTCATAAGATCATTTTTAATACCAAAGCCTACTCCATGTATTCGTCATTCTTGTTCAGGCAGTCCTTTCCAGAAGAAGGTGTAACCTCCTTTTTCTTCTTTTAGTTGTCCCTCTCCTGCTCTTCGGGTTTCTTGGAGTGCCGCTATGTCGATGTTAAAACGCCTCAGCTCCCTTGCAATGATGGCAGTCCTACGTTCAGGGCATTCACTATCTGTATTCTCCAGCAGTGTCCGTATATTCCATGTTCCAATATTCATTTGTTTGCGACTGCTAAATGGTGACCCCACTGGACGCGGTAATCCAGTCAGGGAAGAGCTGAGGCAAACTATGTTTAGGGCACCTTTTCTAGCCCCCTCCCCATATGGGGTGAGCAGAGTGGATCCTAAACAGGACTCCTCAGTCATGGATACAGCTGCTGAACTACTCAACTGCCTCAGTCCTTGAGTCAGGATGACTGAATCTGTATCTGCCCATGTGCCAGTCCATGAGGGGCTTCCGGATTTCACAGTCCTGCCCCCATTGCCATTCGCCAATCGCCATGGGACTTTTGGTTGTTTGGGGTTTGGATTGGGAGACGCCTGTGTGTGAATTTGTTTTATGTGTGGAGATCAGTGCACAATGATCAACAACACAGGCTTCACAGAAAAAGGCTCTAATCCAATGGCACGAATGACATGATGATTGGTAGTCCTTTATCTGCTGCAGCCTTCATCCGCCTTCACAGCTGTTGTAACATACACCTTGTTATCTTCCGCCTGTTCTGCCGTTGAGGACTTCTTGGATCATTCTTTGTCTGGTTCCTCCCCCTTGACCTTACTGCCATGGGTTGCCGTGCTGGGATGACTCCCAACAGCTTTGCTCACAGGGTTCATTGGAACACACAAGCCCACTCACCACAGCAAGGTGATGATCCAGCGAGCGAGTAATTTCTGTAATTCTGAAAATTCACAGAAATTGATGCAGCGCACTTCAATAAAACTTTCTTCATGTGTTCTAGTTAAAAACACTTAAATGTATTTAAGTGTTCTAGTTCTTTACATAGATTAAATAGCAGTTTTAAGAAAGCAGCATGTAGCTAGATTTAAAGCAGGAGTTGGGGATGGGAGGACAGAATAGACCAAGCTGTCAAAGTCCAACCATGACTCTCAAGCTCTGCCAGATCACTGAAAGTTAACAAACATACAAGTGGTCTGAAAAGTTCCCATTTGTCATTTTATTAATGATATATTTGTCTTGCATTGTACTTACATGGAATGTTCACCAACATCCCAACTGTTTAGGGTACATTCAGAGTTGTCAAAATGTTTACAGTCTGTAAGAATAACTTGTCAGCTTTGCTCAGATTGAAACCTTTCAAAGCCTAAGAATAACTTTGTTGGGCAACCTGAGGGCTTGAAAGGGGGTTCAGGAAATATTAAATGTATGGCTTAAGAAGCCCAGAGGTAAGTTGGATAAATGAAAAATGCAGAGTGGTGATGTGACTGAGACTCATATTTCCAGGTTTGGAAGTATGAATCTCAGGGGTTCACCTTAATTGTTGTTGTTGTTTATTCAGTCAGTCACTTCTGACTCTTCGTGACTTCATGGACCAGCCCACGCCAGAGCTTCCTGTCGGCCGTCGCCACCCCCAGCTCCCCCAAGGTCGAGTCCATCACCTCCAGAATATCATCCATCCACCTTGCCCTTGGTCGGCCCCTCTTCCTTTTGCCTTCCACTTTCCCTAGCATCAGCATCTTCTCCAGAGTGTCCTATCTTCTCATGATGTGGCCAAAGTGAATTATGATCCCCCTGATTATTTTCCAGTCTTAGCCCAGGCAGAGAAGAATTCAACTCCTACCCTACTCCCACACAAGTAGCCCCCAAACTTCTCCCACCCACTTTCCTGTCACTCACAGATAAAACATACAAACCACCTACCTCCTTCCCCACCTCACAAAGCTAACTGTTCCTGAGCTGGCCCCCCAGTGGTGAGCAACAGCAGCAAGGGGAAGGAAGGAAAGTGGTCTGTCTCCTGATGAAACCACCCAAATCAAGGTACTTAGGTAAGGGAGTGCACTGTGGAGCCCGTGGCCACAAGGAGCACAGAAATAGGTAAGCTCAAGTTCATTGATTTCAATGGTTGATTTTAAGTCTGCCTTATTCTCTGCTGGTTTGCAACTTCTGTCATCTTCTCTCCACCCTTCTGGAAAGCACTGCCTTTAATGAGTGTTAATAAGAGCCACAAATTTATGAACTAATGAAAGGTGTTCAGAGGGCAAGGTGAGACTGTATATCCCAATGCACCAGATCAGTTTCTTTGGAGCCATGAACACGGTAGGGATGTACGAATCTACCTATGTCTGGTGGTCTGAGGGATAACCGTCATGGGGAAATCTGATTCTCTTGAGGGATTTCTCCAGTGCCCCCAGCTTGGCTTGCAGATTTTGGCTTCATTTTTCTTTCTCTAAAAATGGCAAGATATGCCCATTGCAGCTGCAATTTGCATATCTTGGGCAAATTACAGCCATAGTTAGTGTAATCTGTGCAAGCTGTGGCTGTAAAGTGCTTAGTTATGTGTAAAATGCGGCCACAATTTGCGTATCTTGCCATTTTTAGAGAAAAGAATAAAGCCCAAATCCTCAAGTGGTGCACAACCCTTCCTGTCTCCCTGCCGGTGCCAACACCAGCAGGGAGAGCTGGTCCGCTTCAGATTCTGCAGGTCAGATTCTTAGGAATCCGGTGTCCTTTCAATCTGTTGAAAATTTCTCCTGTTTTCCAAACTTGTTGCCATTTATTTTAGCCTCCTCTATCTATGTCTGGGGAAGTATCCTATACTGCTCACATGCCAGCAGGACTACCCACTACCGGGGAGATAGTAGTTCATAAAGCAACTGGAAACAAACAGAAAAGGTCATTTCCAGAATGGAGCAGGTCAGCGGATCTCACAGAACAGAGTTCTGCTGACCTGTCCTGATCCAGAAATGAGCATTTTTGCTCATTTCTAGGGTCACTTTAGGAAGCAACCCTGGAAAGGAAGTCCCACTTGTGCAATGGAATGAGCGATACTGGATGCTGCCCCTGTGTTTTAATATCAATAATGCCACACAGCTCATATAATTTCAGCCTCAAATTGAAGGATTCTGTTAGTTAAACAGAACACTGTATTGTTACTTCAGGGAATTATAAAAGTCAACACTAAATGATCCATTTTATCTATAATTCTGAAAGTACTACTCAGGATTAAAAACCCTCATCATCACTTTTTTATTAGATCAGTATATTTCCTAATATACTCCAAGGGGTGTTGAATAAACTGACTAATGCTTGGGCAAGAAAAGAATTTATCGCAAGTTCAGTCACTTCTAATGCTTTCCCATTTGGATTGCTCCCTGTGGAGCTAATCGGATCTCAATAAAATTCACAGGAAACCCAGCTACTAAAGTGACAGATGTAAAAGTCTACTCTGCCCTTTATATTTTGTGACCCATATTTCCTCTGAGTTTGCTTTCTTTTACAGCTGCTTCTTCTCCTTCTCCCCCTGCTCTGTCTTCTCAGCCTGTTGCATCTTCCCCAAAGGGACAAGGGTGTCGTTTCTAGATGTCACATTATTTTCGTTTCTCATATAATATTAACAGCAACCTCAAGGCCTCAAGAGAGCTTGAAATGCTAATAGAAAAAATCTGTCTTCCCTAAATCACATGCAGAGGCATGTCTCGGAGGAGCTGACAAATTACTTAAAACAGTAGTCACAGTGAAATGTCCTATGACTCTCTCCATGCATTACCATCGATTTCATTCACAGAACCACCAATGGTCCAGAAATCACCACAACCATATTGCAAACATATTCTCTCTAAAGAAACTGAAATGAAAGAGTCTCTAATTTCAGTTTTAAAATAAGCCCAAAGAATATTTACATTGCTAACCATTCTTTCACAGTCATTGAAAAAGGCCTCAATGTCATTCTTCACCCTATTTCTTTAAAAATTGATCCACTAACCATTCTGAATTCAATCAAATGCTAAGTCTTTAAAACAAATCAAGGGTATTGAACTTCAGGCCCATAGGCTAAATCTGGCCTGCCTCGGGTCCTAATCTGACCCTCTGTGGTTCTAAACTAGCCCTCTGAGGTTCCCCAGAAGGCCCCACCCCCTTTTCTCCAACCAACAATTGTTAGTAGTTTCCTTGCTTTTTAATGGTATTTTGCCCATTCTAAAAGATTGAAATGCCTCTCCTAAGACTTAGTTACTGTCAGTAAGAGCTTTAAGCTAAAATATGCTGACATTTTGATATTTTGCTCCTCCCTTGCCTTGGTCATGCCACTTTTGGCTTCAGCCCCGCCCTCCACTGGAAGGCTGGGGCTGAAGGAATGCGGCCGCTAAGAGCTTTTCCAAAATTGAATTTAGCCCTCAGACTGAAAGAGGATTGACATCCCTAATTTACATGGATACCACCATAGGATGATTACTGGGGTGTGCTCTGCTACTGTTAATATGCCAATTTCTGCTGTTCTTATATTCAATGTAATATGTGGCATGTAGGCTGAATGCATGGAGAGGGGAGCAGGAGCTCCAGAAGGAAATCATGTAGGCAAGTGTAGAGTGATGCACATTGGAGCAAAAAACCCCAACTTTGAGTATAACTTTAAGTATGATGGGATCTGTGCTAGTGGTGACTGACCAAGAAAGAGATCTTGGGGATGTGGTGGACAGCTCAATGAAGATGTCAACCCAGTGTGCAGCTGCTGTGAAAAAGGCAAATTCCATGTTAGACATAATTAGGAAAGGAATTGAAAATAAAATTGCCAAGATGATACTCCCCTTACACAAAACTATGATACAACCACACTTAGAATATTGTGTACAGTTCTGGTCAAATACAGCAAATACAAATAAAAGTGTAGAGTTGGAAAAAGTGCAGCAAAGGGTGACTAAAATTATCAAGGTGCTGGAGCAACTCCACTAGGAGGAAAGGTTACAACCCCCGAGACTGTTCAGCTGAGAGAAAAGGTGAGTAAAGGGAGACGTGCTAGAAGTGTACAAAATAATGCATGATGTGGAGAATGTGGATAGGGAGACATTTTTCTCCCTCTCTCGCAATACTAGAACCCAGGGTCATCCCATGAAGACGATTGGTGGGAGCTTCAGGACAGATAAAAGGAAGTACTTCTTCACACAGTACATAGTTAAACTATGGGATTCGCTTCCATAAGATATAGTGATGGCCACCAATTTGGATGGCTAGGGATAGACAATTTCCTGGAGGAAATGTTATCAATGACTACTAGCCTTGATGGCTATGTGTTACCTCCAGTACCAGAGGCAGTGAGCCTATGTACACCAGTTGCTAGGGAACATGGGTGGTAGGGTGCTGTTGCGCTCATGCCCTGCTTGTGGGTCTCTCATCGACAGCTGGTTGGCCACTATATGAACAGAATGCTGCACTAGATGGACCCTTGGTCTGATCCAGCATGGCTGTTCTTCTTATGTTCTTATGACAGCTCTACCATTGTACACCCATTAGGCACCCCTTTGCAAAAAAACCTTTTGAATGTATGGATGTACGAAAGTCACTTACCTTTCCGCGGATTATGTTGATGGTGGGGGGGGGAGGCGTTCCGTCCCTCCCCCCGGAATCCTCCACGGCCGGCTGTGCTCCACGGCAGCTCCGCGGAGCAGCCAGCCCGGCCCAGGCCAGAGCTGTCCGCAGCCAGATTTCCGGCCACGGAGGGCTCTGGGTAAAAAAAAAAACACCAAAAAAAACACATACGCAAAAGGCGGTGGCTACGGCCGACGCAATTTGCGTTCCTTATTTTTGGCCGTCTTAATCTACATAAATATTTACGTAGACTATGATGGCGAAAATAAAGGGGAACGCAAATAGTGTAGCGGGTGCTATTTGCATCCCTTTTTGATTCACCGTTTTAGCCTACGTAAATATTTACGTAGACTAAGACGGCCAAAAATAAGGAACGCAAATGGCGGCGGCCGTAGCCGCCGCCATTTGTGTACATGGGGGTTTTTTTGGTTTTTTTTTTACCCAGCCATGATAGGCTACGTAAATCTTTACATAGCCTATCACATCTTGTAAAATAATAATAATAATTAAAAAATGACAAGACTGCAAATGGCGGCGGCGGCAGCCGGTCGGAAGACCAGCCGCTGCAGCTGCTGCCGCTGCAGCTGCCGCCGCTGCCGCCGCCGAAGCCGCCGCCGCCTGGAACATCCACCCCAGGTAAGTCTCATCCCAGTGGGGATCCGTGGGGGGGAGGGGGGGTGGCAGGCCGTTCCGCCATGGAGTTCGGGGGGCTGAATGCACTGGCATTCGGCCTCACCGAGATCTGTGGTGGAATTCTCTGACATCCCTACTTGAATGTACTGGCATTGAGGGTGGGATAGAGGGCATAATCCTGTTTTCTAGACCAAGTTTATAAATGCAGGGAACACCTGATCCGGTCTTCAGTGGAGTATTTGTCTTTAAAGCTTGTTACGGCTTAACCTCAAAGAACATTTGCTCCCACATCTTCAGAGGCTCTTCTTTGGTGGGCTGGCTGCCTTTGGAAGTGGTGACATCCCCAGCTTGGAATTTCTACTCCAAAGAGGCTTGCGTAGCTCTAAATTTGTTATCCTTTTGGTGCCTGGTGACGACCTCTTTATTTGACTAGGCCTTTTAGATGCTGTTTTAGCAAGTGCTGTTATCTTGCTTGACTCTGGTTTTTAACATATATATCTGTTGTTTTACTGTTTTAAAGTTATTATTTTGTTTTTTTTATTTTACATGTGTGTGTGTTTTAAAAATGAATTGTTAGTCACTCTGGAAATGCTTCAGGGTTGAAGAATAGAGTAGAAATGTATAAAATAAATCAATCTTCTTTGTTATTTTTGTCTTAACATATAAGAAATGCAATTGCATGAAATCAAGAGAGCATGTAATGCCAGTTTTGATAACATTAAGAAAATGGATAATTCCAAATAAAGACAACTTTCTCTTCAGCATCTTAAATTTGCATATGTAGTGATCCATTTCAGAGCTGAACCATCAAACACTAGGAGGCTAATTTAGTCAGCAAAATGTTATAATCAACTTTATCAAATGCATTGCAAGATCCTTAAGGACTGCAGGAGGGATAAAAAAAAATAGTGTTAGTACAATTTTTAAAAAAGACTTCAACATCCTTTCAGAGAAACTTCTAAGAGTCAATTCATGAATGAAGCAGGCAGCAAGCGAAGCACTCACATATATGGGCCAGGGTTTCACACAGCCTGACATCTCATTTGAAGTATTCTTTACCTGAGCACTGGTCCCTTCATATGCATCAAGCTTCCTTCCTTGCCCATAGCTTGCTGTTACATGCGAACAGTACACACAGAACATTTTTTTAAAATGGCATTTTATATGAGATCCCATGCTGTGTGAAACCTTGTATCGTAAGAGCTTTATCTACGTATATACCCTGTGTGTCATATAACTTGGCTCTAATATAAACTCCCACTTTCTTCCACAGAAGAATGCTTATGGTGGTGAATAGACAGGAGGGGCAAAAATTATGCTGCTATGCAAAATCTACAGAGATTTTGCAGGGAAGATTTTATTTATTCATTTATTATGTATGCTGCCCTATAACAAAATGTTCTCAGGGTGACTCACACAATAAAACATGTTAAAATCAACAAACATAATAATAAAGATCTGAAATGCCTGGGAGAAGAGAAATGGCTTTGCCTGGAGTTGAAAAGATGACAGTGTGGGTGCCAGGCAAGCCTCCTTGGGGAGGGCGTTCAATGAGTGGGTTGCCCCAACTGAGAAGACCCTCTATCTTGTAGCCACACCCACCAAACTTCATTCATTGGGGGGACATAAGGGTACAGATGGAAGGAGATTCCCTGGCCCCAAGCTGTTTAGGGCTTTAAATGTGAACAGCAATATGACAAACTCGGTCCAGAAAAAGATTGATTCAAGCCCAGAATCGGGCCCCAGAATGGAAGACACAAAATACGAATGGGCAGGAACCTAATCTCCTCTTTCTGGATCTTTCTTGGATGATGCAGATGGATTTTGTATTCCATCGTACTGTTTTTCATATTTGTATCTCGTAGGGATGTACGAAAGTCACTTACCTTTTTGTGGATTGATTCGCGGTGGGGGGGAGGCGCTCCGTCCCTCCCCCTGGAATCCTCGATGGGAGGGAGGCGATCCAGTCCTCCCTCCCGGAATTCTGCCCAGCCAGCTCCGCTCCATGGCAGCTCCGCAGAGCAGCCGGCCAGGGCCGTCCGCAGCCGGAGTTCCAGCCGCGGTCTGGCTGGTGTGGACGCAAATGGTGGCCACCATAGTGGCCGCCATTTGCGTCCAGCCAGGCTGCTGTGGTAGGCTACATAAGTATTTACATAGCCTATCGCAGCAGGCAAAACAACAAAAACAAAAAACGGCGTACGCAAATGGCGGCGGCTACGGCGGCCACCATTTGCGTTCCTTATTTTTTGCTGTTTTAGCCTACGTAAATATTTACGTAGGCTATTAGGGCGAAAAAAAGGGTAACGCAAATAGCGTAGTGGGCGCTATTTGCGTTCCTTTTCCCCCCGCTGTAATAGCCTACATAAATATTTACGTAGGCTAAAAAGGCGAAAAATAGGGAACACAAATGGCGGCCGCCATTTGCCTACGCCGTTTTTGTTTTTGTTTTGCTTGGCTTGCCGTGATAGGCTACGTAAATACTTACATATGTTTAACATGAAAGACACTTCATTTCTATAATAAAATACTTCCCATTGCCTCTGTGAGTTCAAGCTTAACAGCAAATGGCCAATCTATTGGCACCACCCATGTCTATGACAACTGGTTTCATTGCAGAAACCAATATACTCAAGCTTGTTTGTTTGATGCACCATTGTTTTGTTATTCAAAAGTTAATAGTGTGAATATGTCTGTGTGACAATAGAAATAAAACACAAGCCAAACAGTTGTTGTTAATGGCCATTACCATTCATAACAGAATGTGCAACAGCCAATAGTACTATACAGATTATACAATGGCATTGAAATAGACTATACTCCTCTTCACTTGATAGAACAAAACCACTGTTATTTGGTACTGTCGATAACTCTACAAATTAGATTCTTGTAAACAAATGGAAGTTGGCAGAGTGAAGTCAAAATGCTTCATTTGCAGCATCACTGAGCAAATTACTGCTTTTCTCCTTGTCTACTAGTGTGCACATTTATATCGTTGTTGTTTAAAGAGCATCATGTCTCCTGGCAGATATGCCTCCTGGCAGGTAATAAAAGTCCATTTAAATGTGTGCTTAAGGGCATAACATAGGCTGGATCTACACTTACTGCCTTTTTTTGCTTCCAATGAGGTTTCACCGCCCACCTTTCACACTACGCAGTAGTACCCATCTCGAATTGGAACTGGAATTTCCCACTTCCGTGCTCCCACTTCCAATACCCTAATATCCTGGTATTTCCCCTAAATGTGCTCTGATTTTTTGCCTTTGCTACTGTATCCAGTCATAGTCCCCTCCCCCAGCTGTCCATATATGGTGGTGTTTGTATTTCCCTCCTGTCCAATCACAGCTCCCAATGGCCCCATGCCTTCTTCCAGCTACTGATCACATAGCTTCCTCAGCAGCCCCAGTTTCCTCAGCAACAAGCAAAGGGCTGGATGTGCACATGCTTGTCTGATCTCGGAAGCTAAGCGGGGTCAGCCCCGGTCAGTAGTTGGATGGGCGACTGCCTGGGAATCAGGCATCCTGCACTGAACAGGGGGTTATTCTATCCCTTCAAATGAGATTAAGTTTTACCTCCTCCTATCCCCGCTCCAGATTTTTTTTTTAAATTAAGGCATTATTCTCGTAAAATCAGGGCATCTCCGTGATTTTTTTTTTTTTCTAATTTGGGCATGATCTTCGAAGATTCGAAGCTGTGAAGCTTCACATCTTCGAATCTTCGAAGATCATGCCTCAATTAGGAAAAAAAACATCGCGGAGAAGCCCTGATTCTGCGAGGATAACGCCTTATTTTTTTAAGAAAAACATCTGGAGCGGTGGATAGGAGGGGGTTAAACTTAGTCTCATTTGAAGGGATAGAACAACCCCCTGCTCAATCTGATTCCCAGGTGGTTGCCTATGCAACTACTGACTGGGGCCGACCCTGCTTAGCATCCAAGATCAGACAAGCGCGTGCAGGAAAACAGCAGGAAAACAGCACAGCGCTCTAGTGTGAACCAAACTCTTGCATTCGATGAAGCACTGCAACAGGGAAAATGGGTGAGTGTGAATAATCACGTTTTAATGCGAGAGCGTTTAACCCAACGGGACACCGAATTCATTGTGATGGTGGGTGCAATGTAGATCAGCCCATAGTATTTAAGACTACAAGGAACAAGCTGACTGAAACATTACCAGGACACAAAGTGAATATGACCCACATGTAAGAATGAGTGAGAAATTCACTCTGTCTAAGTTGTGGGTTTTTTTTTTTTTAACAAATTTATCCAGTTCAATTCAAAAGCCTTTCAGTAAACCAAGACTATTTATCTTGAAAAAATGCACACATATATGTGCATATTAGGGGAAAGTGCACACAACATGCATGTATTTGAGAAATGTCCACACAAAACAGCATTTCAGGAATGTAAAGTACTTGGAAAAATGTGTACACTTAAAAATATGTACAAAAATGTATACATTAATGTGTACATTAGGGAAAATGCACACAAAAAGTATGCATTTCAATACACATTTTTAAATTAAACAGTTACAGACTCATGCAGAAAAGGGACAGAATGTTTGACCTCAAAAACCCAATAATTTCAGTGAGACCAAGACTGACAGAAGAGTCGATACCAACCCAAGTGCATGTAACCCTTGTACAGTAGGCCTTTCATTCCCCCAAGAACAAAATAGAAGACTACAGTTCCAAATTCATTCCACATATTTATTTATTATTATTAAATTAAATTTATTAATCATCCATCTGGCTGGTCACCCAGCCACTCTGGGCGATGTACAACATACAATAAAAACAGTTTAAAACAATAAATTCTACAATAAAAACATTTTCTAGTTTGTGCACAGTGGTAGTGGTGGGTAGTTAGCTGTGCTGAAGTGCTTTAAAACAAAATCAGGGCTGATGTACTGCCCATCAAGTAATAAAGGGTAGCACACAGCCTCCAGAGACGAAATCAAAAGGATGTATTTTAAATGCAAATGATTCCGTGGCAGGACACTGAGGCACTGGCCGCAATAGGGTGAGAGGTGGTGTTAGAGCTAGATGATTGTTTTCTTAATAGAGTAGTACAGAGGATCAATGCTCAGCCTTTGAAGTACTAAAAAAATGGAAATGCTCACAAAAGGGCAGGGCATAATGGAGGAGAAGCATTATCACTTATCTGTAGTGATGTCACACTATAGGTGGCATCACTACAGGCATGTGAAGTTCAAGCTCGGGGAGATTCACATTTTCCCAGGAACAGAATATTGCAGTTTTGAGTGATGAGGAACTGTGATAACTTAGCAACAAAAGCACTACCTAGAGGAAAAATGTCTAGATTCCATATGACAATTAACAACTGTACAATTATTCCACCCCAGGTTCTAAAGGATCTAATGTTTTATCTAATAAATTATTGGAACTGGATCTTTCAAGGATAACAAGTTCTGTGCCACATCCCCAACTAATTACTTGTGTGTTAATGCCCTGTACACATTAGAACAGTGGTCTTAATCCTGCAAAAATTACTAGTTACTATGCCCCTCTTTCAAGGTAATGTAAATTGAGATTAATCTGACTCCCACAGCTTCTGTTTCAATGAGACTTGACCATGACTGTAAATGGGCAAATCTATTTCCAGTTTGTCTCACTTTTGCATATTTTTACCCATAATTCCATTCTGTTTCTACATTAATCTGTGCTTAAAAAAAAAATCCTCAAGACACTTGAATACATATTTTCATAATATTTAAATGTGCATTTTCTCTCTCATACTTTTGACAACTGCATTGCAATGTTTGGAGAAGTGCAAAATCCAGTGGATAACTGATCTGCATTCATCCAAAAGGCATGGATCTGTTCATTTTGTTTAAGAATTCACACACATTGAAGCACAGCTAGCCTTAAATATATTTAGCCGACTCAGACCCAAAGAAGATTTACAACTTTATGAGGGGGGAGGGGAAGCAAGCCATAAAATGGATATCCACGAGTAGTTGTTCAAATCTGCTCTAAATCCGACCCTTCACTCATCAAAAATCTATACGTATTCGCTGTACTTACCTCCTATGAATTGTGCTTTATTCTTAGGAAAGTTATAATCTGCTCTTCAACATTAAAAAGTTCCCAAAATAGCATCCAGCAACATGATGCATCATCGCTGAGTATGGGCAAAACCTGAAGAGGACAAATCTAATCATATCTGTGAAGAACTAGCCTAGCTTAATGAATTCTTAATGGAACTGAGTCAATGCAATGAACAGTTTTAACGGTCTATTTCAGTGCTTAAAAATCCATGGGTTGGTTTCTTAGGCTGCACAGGCAAAGGCCCCAAATACACTGTACGCTTACCTGGGCAAGTAAGCCCAGTGAGTGCAGTAAATATCCAAGTAAAGATGAATAGAATTGGCGACTGGGAAGGGACTGTAGCTCAGTGGTAGAACACATGCTTTCCATGCTGGAGTCCCCTGACTTGATCCCCGGCATCTCCAGGTAGGGCAGGAAAAACTCCTGCCTGAAACCCCAGAGAGCTGCTGTCTGTGTCAAGAATACTGGGCTGGATGGGCTAATGGTTTGACTCAGTATAAGGCAGCTTCCTATATTCCACTGGATGTTCAAAGTGTTCACATGTGTGTGGCACAGATAGTTGGAGAGGGAGGCTGGACTCACAAAACAAGGGTCAGAATCCAATGGGTTCTTATGCCCCCACTGATTCTCTCATGCTCTACCAATTCTGTTATGCAAATGGACCCCACCACTTGTGCAAGGGAGATTTAGAGCTCCTGGGGCAAACCAAAACAAGCAGAAATATTCGTTTCTGGAAGGGGGCAGGGTGGCAGAGCTTGCATAAGTGAGCTCTGCTGCCCTGCCTCCTTCCAGAAATGACTGTTTCTGCTTGTTTTGGGGCTTTCCTCAGGAAGTGCCTGGCAAATCTCTCTTCTATAAGCAGTGGGCCCCACTTGCATAATGGAAACCGTGGGACCCACTGCTTGTGGAAGGGAATTGGTGAGGCATAAAGGTATCAGTGGGGGCGTAAGCACCCCATTGGATTCTGCCCAAAGAAAACAATTTCAGTTATTCAACTCCATTTGGCAATCTATGTTTTTATAGTGGTCACAATGAGGTATACGTAAGGAAGATTAAAGCAGAGTGTGGGGCTCTCCACAAGTTTCTAGCCACTCAGAGCATTCTCAGCCCCTCTGTATGTCAAAGGGCAGGGCTTGGAACCACTCCAGGCATCTGTTCTTAGACCTAGATGCCCTAACTCCTCCCTCCTACAACAATCCAATTAACTGTTCCCACTTTCCAGAGTCTGTCTTCTTCCCCTGTACCTTCAGTGCTACATCCCTTCCTTCACCATCTTTATCTTATAAATCCTCCTATTTCTCTCTCTCTCCCTCTCCCCCTCTCAGTGTTATCTTCTGCTTATAAACCCAAAGCTGCCCTTCCTCCTTATCACACACCTCTGCTTTCCCACCCTTATCCAGTCCACCTGGGCTTAATTCCAACAAGCAGGTGTGGGTAGGAAGCCAAGATATTATCTCTCTCTCTCCCTCTCCCTCTCTCCCCCACCCCCCAAATTACCATACAAAGGACCAAGAAAATAAGGTACATCTACATGACCAACTTTTATTGCTTATTTTTCAGGTAGTCACTGCTGAGTGTTGGTGCTGCTGTTGGAGAGGAAGATCTTTCCAAGACCTAGGAGAGGAGATCCATCAAACTCCAAGGCCGTCCTCCAGAGACCTTGTCAGCATTATACCTGGGAAGTGAAATCTGCTCCTCATCTGGTTCACCCCACTCTGCAGCACCACTTTGACAAATTCTTATTTGACAGGTGGTTACCTGTAAAAAGCACTGTCCTTTAGATGACCTTCTTGAGTTAGCTATTTAGGGTGCGGTATGGGTTTCAGTCAGTTTTTTAAAAAATAGATTGTATGTTTAAAATGTCATTCTCATTTAATTTTACCTCTTTTATCCCTGAAACCATTTGATTGCCTTAGTATGTCACCCCCTAGGGGACAGGACTCTTGACATTTATGTGTGTGTGTGTGTGGCGGGGCGGAGAGGGGCACCCCAATGTAAACCACTCTGAGCCATAAATACGTTCATATATACATACTAGTTCTCTACAAGTGTAACTGTTATGGCTTTGTCCAAAGAATGTAGTTGGCTTGGATCCTGAGAATTCATTGTTAGTATTACAAAATTGCAGAATTACATTGTTGGCCTTACAGTACTGGTTCCCAGGGCTTACTGAAATGACAGTTAAATGAGCTCTGGAATGAGCTCCCTAGTGAGGTTCGCCTGGCGCCTACATTGTACTCCTTTCGGCGCCAGGTGAAGACCTTTTTATTTTCCCAGGCATTTTAGCATTTTAGCTTTCTAAATTTTTATCTTTGCTGTTTTAAATCTGTATTTTAAACTCCTGTACTGCTGCTAGGTTTTATTGTGGTTGTATTGTTATATTGTGGTTTTAATGTTCTGTATATTTTAAATTGTTTTATTGTGTGTTGTTTGGTTTTAATTTTTGTGAACCGCCCAGAGAGCTTCGGCTATTGGGCGGTATAGAAATTAAATAAGTAAGTAAGTAAGTAAATAAATAAATAAAACTAGTTTAAAGCTGTGCTGTGGGTATGCCCTTAGCTGAAGGATTCATCAGAGTCAATAAAAGTGGGGAACCTCAACTTCTTGCTGCTGTATTATAGGCTTCCATGACTATGTAACAAAACTAGAGATGACTAGAACTGATGTTTCATGCATGAGCATATGTTTTAATCTTACAATGGTGTTGGTTAACTGTTGCCACAGAAACCAGCTCTGGAAAGCCTCTGAATCTGAAGGTGCCAGCCATGCTAGAACATAGATATATACCACATTCTGATAGCTTTGCAAGCATCAGCTCTGGTCCCCTGAATGATCCATTCTTTGTTTTATACCATGAACCCCTATTATTAGACATCCTTTGAATAAACAGCAGGTTGACTCACATTAATAGCAGAGCACTGACATGAATTCGCAGTGCAAAGAACAACTCCGGCAGCTGTTACTTGTGCTTCATTTGCAAATTCTTCCTCTAAGGTAACTATGCACTTCTCTGTGCCATTAAGAGTCAAGGCTGTTTGACTTGAGTAACACCTACTTTTTGGATACTTTAAATGATAGTGGTTGGTGAGGACTTTTGGAACAGGCTCTCTGCAAGGGAGAATGGGAATGCCCTGGTATAATCTCAGAAAAGCCGAGTGCTATCTCAAGATAAGCCTTTCATGTTAACAAGCCGAGTGAATGTCAGCCCCTTTAGATTAAGTAGCTAAATCTTGACAGACTAATGTGGTACTATAAGAATCCTAAATGCAAAGGCTGAACTTTGGGCCTTCCAGTCTTCAGGTGTGGGGCATTACAGGGATAGGAGAAGGTGCCCTGATATTCAAGATACTTTTTATTGTGTTATTAATTAATTAATAATTAATAAATTGGTATTGAAGTGCACTGATAAATGTTGGGGCACATTAGGAGTTCCGTGTACTGCTTTTCTAGCATCATTTCCCACTTTTTATTCTGTATTATCCAAAATACCGCAACAGATGTCATTGTGCGTGCTATGAGGTATAAATACACAAGAAAGATGTAGCATCACCATGATGGGATCGTATCAAGATAGCACGAGGCGTAGATCTAAAGGGAGGTCAGAGCACAGAGCTACTGTAACATAAGCAAAACAACAAGAAACCTCACACAATCCATTTCCTTCTCCCCAAATGTAGAGTTACTGTCACTGTCTCCATCTGGTTCTGTCACATGGCTACAGTCCAGATATGCCAGACTTGCATCTACAAGTTTTTTTGTAACTCAATAGCTAGTGGCAGTGCGATTTAAAGAGCAGTTGGCTGAGGGCCTCAAATCAATCTATCTCTTTAAAGGAGAGTGTCCCACTGGCAGTATCAGTTTAAAGCATCGTGCTTAGCTGGCATCTTTAATTAACACAGTTAAGTGCCTTCATGTACAAGTTTGTGCCTGCAGGACAAAACTAGCAGGGCTGGGGGAAAAGACTGACTGACACACGAGGATCTGCTTTCTAAGATGCTCATGTTGTAGGAAGGGAAATTGGAGTGATTACATCCATTGAGAGAGTTTGTACAGAACTTTTTCTGATCATAGAATTGTAGGGTTGGAAGGGGTCTATAAGACCATCGAGTCCAACCTCCTGCTCAGTGCAGGAATCTAAGTCAAACAGCATCCCTGGCAGATGGCTGTCCAGCTTCATCTTGAATGCCTCCAGTGTGGGAGAGCCCACCACCTCCCTAGGTAGTTGGTTCCATTGTTGCATTGCTTTAACACTCCGGATGTTTTTCCTGATGTTCAGCCGGAATCTGGCTTCCTGTAACTTGAGCCCATTATTCCATGTTCTGCACTCTGGGATGATCGAGAAGAGATGCTGGCCTTCCTCCCTGTGACAACCTATCAAGTACTTGAAGAGCACTATCATATCTCCCCTCAGTCTTCTTTCCTCAAGGCTAAACATGCCCAGTTCTTTCAGTTTCTCCTCATAGGGCTTTGTTTCCAGTCCCCTGATCATCTTCATTGCCCTCCTCTGAACCCTCTCCAGTTTGTCTGCATTCTTCTTAAAGTGTGGTGCCCAGAACTGGACACAGCACTCCAGGTGAGGTGTTGAGTAGAGGGGAACTAGCACTTCACAGGATTTGGAAGCTATACTTCTAGTAATGCAGCCCAAAATAGCATTTGCCTTTTTTGCAGCCAAATCACATTGTTGGCTTATATTCAGCTTGTGATCTACAACAATTCCAAGATCCTTCTTGCTTGGAGTCTTGTTGAGCCAAGTATCACCCATCTTGTAACCGTGCGTTTGGTTTCTTTTTCCTAGGTGCAGAACTAGGGATGTACGAAACTCTTACCTGGCCCCACGCCAGGCAATCCATGTGTGTGGGGGGGATGTGCTCCGTCCCTCCCCCTGGAATCCTCCTCAGCCGGCTCCACTCTGCGGCAACTCTGCGGAGCTGCCGGCCAGGGCCGCCCGCAGCCAGACATCCGGCTGCTGGGCTGTACAAGGATGCAAATGGTGGCCGCCGTAGCCACCGCCATTTGTGTCTGTGTCTTTAGCTGTGATAGGCTACATAAATATATAAGTAGCCTATCACGGCTAAAGACACGGACACAAATGGCGGCGGCTACAGCAGCCACCATTTGTGTTCCTTCCTATTGCCATGATAGGCTACGTATATATTTACGTAACCTATCACGGCAAAAGACAGGGGCGCAAATGGTGGCTGCTATGCCATTGCACCCCTGTCTTTTGCTGTGATAGGCTACTTAAATATATATGTAGCCTATCACAGCTAAAGACACGGACGCAAATGGTGGCGGCTATGCCATTTACATCCCTGCCCTGAGCCGTGATAGGCTATGTAGATACTTACATAGCCTATCACGGCTTGCTAGGGACGCAAATGGCAGCTGGTGTAGTGGCCGCCATTTGCGGCTGCAGCCCGGCAGCGGCTGGAGCTGCCGCTGCTACCAGAGCCACCACAGCCGCCGCTGCCGGAGCCGCCGCCACCGGAGCTGCTGCCGCCAGAGCTGCCGCCGCCACAGCCAGGTAGGCTCCATTTCGTGGGGTGGTCGGGCGGCTTGCTCCATTCCGCCACGGATTCCAGGGGGCCAAATTCACTGGAATTCGGCCTCCCTGGGATCTGTGGCGGAATTCTCTAACATCCCTATGCAGAACTTGCTATTTATCCCTATTAAATTTCATTCTGTTGTTTTCTGCCCAGTGCTCCAGCAAGATCACTTTGAATTCTGATCAGTGCAGCAATAGCCATTTGCACCGGTTATTCAGCTTTATGGAGGAAACTGACCCTCCAGAAGCTATCACCTATCATGTGTGATGTAACCCCTTCCTTAACAGGCTTGTATTTTTAATGAAATCTTGAGTGCCCACATCAAGCAATCTGGTTTCTGTGGTCAACATTAGTATATTCAGACTGGAAGTTCAAACCACTTATGACAATTGGCATGCTAGCTTTAATTTATTAATTTATTTTTATTTATTTAAAACATTTATATCCTGCCCTATATCATTAGGATCTCATTATATTATACTCCAGACTGCATAGTTTGCCATCCTATCATTCACTCTGAGCATGGTCCTTTTATATGGCTATATTGTGTTCTGTTGTTGCTGTGGTCATTGTTTTTAATTACTCTGTACTTCTCCAGTGAGGTCTGTTTGCTATCCCATTCCATGCGTTTGGTATTCTTTTTTCGCATCTTTGGGCCAAACTTGCTATGACGTTCAGTGTGCCTGTTCACTGAACTGCACCTTTTGTTTTTGCTTTGTTTCTCACAGTTCTGCTTTAAAATGAAAAAGATTGAAATGGCACTGACAGGGGAATTTCCTCTCAATGCAAATAGCAGCTTCTGAAGAGTGATTTTCATCAGGACCACAGCAGGGGAGGTAGCAAAGGATTAAACTCCCCCACTGCACCGGCTGGGATCCTGATCATTATCAGCCCCATTGGCAGGTGCTACTTGCATTTTTAAAATGTGCACATGGGATGCAACGACACATATGATGTCACATCTGGTTTGGCCCATGGTATGGCAACAATTCTGCCTTTGTGGGGGCTACCTATGGAGTATGTTGGTGTGAAGACCAGTGCTGGAATCGGTGCTTGATGGAGAAAGACTTAGTAACCTTAACATTTTGAGGGTCTCTGGGGCTTGAAGGAGGACTGGCAATCTTTATGCCCCCAGGTGAGTGACAGGGAAGGAACGGAGAGGGGAGATCCAGGTGAGAGCTGGGAGGAAGGCTGCTGCAGGTGAGAAGTATGGCTGCTAACCCCATGTGGAATGAAGTTTTATTTACCCTTGTCAACAGAGTTGTAGGGAGTGTTTGCTATATTTCTGTGCTACTCTTTAGTCTTTCTGCTGTTGGGTGCTCAGCTGTTAGATTAAGTTAGTTTATTTGTACTGTTTCATTTCACAGTGAAGGTATTGATATTTCTGTTATGCACACATCATGCTTTTCTAGTCACAGGATGAATCCTGTGAAGATTCCAGTCACAGGATACATGTGCAGATGTGTTGTGTGAATGGTTCAGATGTGAATGACAAAGCAGATACTATTCCCAATGAATCTGCACAAAGGAACTGGAATCCTAATTGATATGGGCCCCTCTTAAATGAGAAGGCATTCAAGGAACAAATCACATATGCATCTAGTCTTTGGTATTGTTGTGGGGATTGTCCTGTGTTCTTTTGTGTGAGTAAATATGGGACTTGTCTCAGCGCAGACTCACAGACCCCAACCTGGGGATGTTTGTATGTTGTGTGTTCCCAAGTCATACTAATCTTCTTGCCATCAGAATTTTCATGGGTGTGAAAATTACCCCCCTTTCCCTTTCCCCTTTTCTCTGTAGGCAGAGACTACAGTTGAAGATGCAGCTTTTCTCGTCAATATGAAACAGAGGAAGAAGCAGTCTGACACACACGGGGAAATGTAGGTTCTTTTCAGCATTAAGCAATTTATGTATAATTATGCCACAAAGGAAAAGATGAGTTCTCCAAGTGTGGATCTTTCTTAAATTGGATGCTAATAAGGAACTGCTGGTGTAATACAGCAGTGATCTATTGCAGAGTTCAGAAAAGGTGAGCCTTTGGAACGAGGCTCACAGAACAGATACGAACCATTAAAGGAAAGCTGTGGTAATAATTCTGCTATGTTCAACTGAGCTAGGGATGTACGAAACACCTACCTGGCTCCACGCCGGGCAACCCGCAGTGGGGGGGAGGCACTCTGTCCCTCCCCCAGGAATCTTCGACAGGGGTGGAGGTGCTCCGTCCCTCCCCCCGGAATCCTGCCTGGCCAGCTCCGCTCCGCAGCCAAGCCGCAGAGCCGCCAGCCAGCTCCAGCCCCCCGCAGCTGGGCATCCGGCCGCTGGGCAGCCCTGCAGGGACGCAAATGGCGGCTGTCATAGCTGCTGCCATTTGCGTCCCTGTATTGAGCTGTGATAGGTTACGTAAATATTTACATAGCCTATCATGGCCGGGGGAAAAAATCCAGCGTATGCAAATGGCAGTAGCCGCCACCATTTGCGTACGTTGGGGTTCCCCCCCCTCCATGATAGGTTACGTAAATACTTACATAGTCTATCACGGCTAGGGATGTATGAAAGTCACTTACCTGGTCTCGCAGCTTGTTTCGCGGTGGGGGGTAGACGCTTCGCTTCTCCCCCCGAAGTTCAGGCCGGGGGGGGGAGGCTTCCCGCCTCGCCCGGCCGAAATTCAGGCCGGGGGGGGGAGGCTTCCCGCCTCGCCCGGCCGAAATTCAGGCCGGGGAGAAGCGCCCCGTCTCCCCGGCTGCGAACTTCAAAAGAAAAAAAAAAGCCCCATGATAGGCTACGTAACAATTTACGTAGCCTATCACGGCTAGATCTGCAAAGTCAGCCGTGATAGGCTACGTTAATCGTCACGTAGCCTATCACGGGTGACTTTGGAAAAAAAAAAAGCGCGTACGCAAATGGCGGCCCCCATAGGGAGCCGCCATTTGCGTTACTTATTTGGTCCCTGTAGTCTACGTAAAGATTTACGTAGAGTACGGCGAAAATAAGGGCAACGCTATTTAAGCGTTGTAGTCTACGTAAATGTTGTAGACTACGTTGTAGATGTTGTAGACTACAAAATGTTGTAGACTACGTTGTAGTCTGTAGTCTACGTAAATCTTTACGTAGACTACAGGGACCAAATAAGGAACGCGAATGGCGGCTCCCTATGGGGGCCGCCATTAGCGTACGCACTTTTTTTTTTTTAAAGTCACCCGTGATAGGCTATGTGACGATTAACGTAGCCTATCATGGCTGACTTTGCAAATCTAGCCATGATAGGCTATGTTAATCATTACGTAGCCTATCACAGGGGTGTGGTTTTTTTTTTTTACTTTTCTTGTAACGGCGGCGGTGGCAGCCGGTCGAAAGACCGGCTGCCGCCCCCACCCCTGACGAAGACCTGCCGAACCGCCGCTGGGACCCGCCGCCGGGAGCGACATTCGTGAAAGGTAAGTCCCATCCCGGGGGGTGGAGGGGGGTGGCGGGGGTGGTGGTGGATAATTTCTCCCTGAACCTTTGGAGGACCAAATGTGTTGGCACTTGGCCCCCCAAAGTTTCGGGGAGAAATTCTCCCCCATCCCTAACACGGCCTCCACAGGGACACAAATGGCATCCCTGTGTTAGCTGTGATAGGCTACGTAAGTATTTATGTAGCCTGTCATGGCTATGAAGAGGAGGAAGTGAATGGCGGCCGCTGGACGGCTGCTATTCGCAAAGCAGCATGGATGGGAGCAGGTAAGTGTTGCGTTTCGCGTGCCTTTCGTGGGTTGGGGGGGTGGGGGCTTCATTCCGTGACAGATTTCAGGGGGCCGAATGCACTGGCATTCGGCCTCACCGAGATCCGTCACGGAATTCTCTGACATCCCTAAACTGAGCTAGCTCTGCTTAAGTTGGGGGAAAACTAGTCAGAACAACAAAAGGATGAAAAGAGTTGAAAATAAACTTTTCTGGAAGAACATTTAAACAGGAAAGCTGGGAGATCAGTTAAAATTATCCATGCAGAGGTGAGTTACGAATGCATATTAGACAGAAAATATTATTTTCTCTCTAAAATGGGGGCAAGCATATTTTTGTTTAGTTATGGAATGGTTGTGTAAACATCATTACCTGCACATAATTATGCATATTAGACAAAAGATATTAGACAGAATGCATATTAGAAATATCTAATGTTCTGTCTATTGTTCTGTCTAATAATGCATATTAGATAATGCATATGTAATCATAATAATTCATATATAAGTATAATAATATTAGACAGAAATATTATTTTCTTTCTAAAATGGGGGCAAGCATATTTTTGTTCAGTCATGGAATGGTTGTGTAAACATCATTATCTGGACATAGGGACTGGCTGATCTGATCCTGTTCTGATGTTATCGCTTCCACAGGCAGCACTATTCCAGTTAGTCATAAATGCAAAAGATCCTGCATCTGGCCTGCTGCTACATTCTACTCAATCATTTGAGGAATTCTCTTCCCAGGAAGTTATGCATGGCTCCTTTAGTACTGGATTTTAAGAGGACCTTGAAGACTCTTTAAATTTCAGTCCACATTTGGCTGATGTGCTGTTTCTTGAGTTTTATTTGTTGATGCTCATTAATTAGGGGGATTGGTACAATTGTGTATGTGATTTTATGGAGATTTTGTGAACCGTCTTGGGAGGGCTATACCCTAAAGGTAGGCTAGGAATCTTTTAAATAAATAAATAAGGAGTCACAGATTCTTGTAAGCCTCTTCCTCTTCCAACTCAACTTTTCCAGCAGTTATTTGCACTTTGCTTCACTTGTCTCTGATTTTTTTTTTAATTTGTGACATTCTGTTGAGTGCTGGTTCATCCAGTCAAAGGTCTATTCAAGGAGAATCAGAAGGACTCTCTTTGCAGTACAGTAGTCATAAATCAGTAATAAAAGCAAGAATCCTGCAGACCTTCTTAAAATAGTTTCCTCTTGTCAAATGCCAGACCACTCCACAATGTTCAAAGGTCAGCTGAATAATAGATGCAAACCTGGTTCTGGTTTCCTATGTTCATGAACTATGATCTGGCTTGTTGAACTAGTAGTAGTTGCTTATAGCATTAGTGTTTGATCCAAGTAAATGGAAATTGGCTTTATTATAACTATTTTGCAGTGGTCATCACATCACAATCATTATCAGTCACACTGTAGTCTTTAATGTGTTGTGGCAATGTGTGTCTATTACAATAGCAGATTGATCAATTCATACTGATACTACTGCAGTGAGCAGGATAAATGACAACCTAAGGGGGATCTTCATGACAACAGATTGAGAAGCGCATTGGAGTATTACCTGGATTTTCATGGAACTGGCTTTGGTCCATCAGGGAAACATGAAGCAAGATAGGCTGAGTGTAGCATACCTTTAAAATCTGGTTTTCAGGGGTCACACAGCACTTGAAAGGAACATACTTCCAGGTGGGGGAGTAGAACTGAATGTATGTGACAATGTGTGTCCATTACAATAGCAGATTGATCAATTCATACTGATACTACTGCAGTGAGCAAGATAAATGACAGCCTAAGGGGGATCTTCATGACAACAGAATGAGAAGTGCATTGGAGTATTACCTGGATTTTCATGGAAGTGGCTTTGGTCCATCAGGGAAACATGAAGCAAGATACGCTGAGTGTAGCATATCTTTAAAATCCAGTTTTCAGGGGTCACACAGCGCTTGAAAGGAACATACTTCCAGGTGGGGGGAGTAGAACTGAATGTCATCAAACTGGCAGGGGATGTTCTACCAGTGAGAGAAGCTTGTTTCCCACCACTGTCCACCCCCCCTTCTACTATATTATTATGAATAGAGAGCAACTAATTTTCCCCATATGTGCAGATTTCCCTGAAGAAGCCAAAATCCCCAGTTCTCCAGTGCAGCATCTGAAGGCTCCCCGGAGAGCTTCCCCCACCCCAATTTCACTGCATTCCAGCAATCAGCCATGGAGTTATTGTTATTGCTCTCACCCCATTTTTCCCCATGTGTGCACTTTTGCCTATTGCTTCCACACCCCCTTCTCTCTTTCTCCTCCCTGCTTGCAATGAGAAGCTACCATAAACCTGAAAGATTGTTACTGCGATAAGTGGAGAAGGGACTTTACATAACAATGGAGAAACAACTTTAGATCAGAGAAACTACAGAACATCAAAGAAGCACAACATCACAATAGTGATTTAAGAGAGCGCCAGAGAAGCGAAAGAGCACTTGAGGGCGAGTTACTAAAGTTAGCTTTTAACCCTTTCACTGCAGGGGAGTGAAATTTATTTCTTACTTCTGAGTAAACATGCACAGAAGAGGGGATATATTAAAGACTGAAAGCAGACTAGCTAAGGTGAATGAGTGTCCCCACTACTGTGGTAATATGATGGGTCGCTGCTGCACTCCTGGGGATTTTCTCAGTGGGAAAAACTACGTCCATTGGGGAAACAAGAGGAAATAGGGCATCCCATCCCCTTAACCATGTCACTGTGAGGTCACAGAGACACACCCAGAATTTAATGGGAGACTGTGGTAAAATTGCCATGGAGCTGCTTTCAAAAAAGCCAGCGTAAAAGGAGTTTCAGAAAATGCGGCTTTTCAAGAGGGAAGCAGCTGGTTGGCAGTGGATTGGTGTTGACGTCATCAGTCGTGAAGGAACTGAAACTGTTCTAACTACACTAAATTGTTCGTGAAGACAGCCCCCAATCTTCAAACCTTTTAAACTAGTAGAATCCCATCAGCTTCAGATGTAGGCCTGTGAATTTGAAGTACGACTCTAGAAACGATCAAGATATAACTCAAGTTCTTCGCCATTAATTAAGGTCACTGCCAGTTTAATCTACAGTTAATCTAGAATCCTTGGATCTAAACCAATTTAGCCCTACTGAAGTCAATTACAAGTATGATGATATGAAGGCAGGTGGCTTAAATATAATCATTCTGGTTTAACTAGTTTGTGGACTGTGCTGCCAGCAATTGTAATTAATGGCATGAAACCTGAATTATAACTCTGGTGCCCCAATCTAAACTCACATATACCTTCTGTTTTAACAATACCTCATCCCTTTCATCCTTGTAATATCTTCTTGGGAATGTATAGTGGTTAGTGCAACTTTAGCTCAAAGGCTCAAACTACTGCTAGGATTTACTGCTTTGCCATGTAACTTTTAAATTTATGTTCCAGTGTCATTATTTTTCTATGAGGTTTTTTGGAGGGGTGTGTGTGTTCCCTTAGAAAAGGACAATCTCCACATTCTGTACTCTTGCACTGTACTCTTGAAGGGAAAAATGGTCTAGTATTCTGACAATACTGGGAGCAAGGGAAACTAACTAACATATCAACAAGTTAGGACAGCCTTTCCCAAACTGCTGCCCTTCAAATATTTTGGACTTCAACTGATCCCCAGGAGTGTCGTCGCCTCAAGCGACATGCTAGCAGGAAAGGAAAGGAAAGGAAAGGAAAGGAAAGGAAAGGAAAGGAAAGGAAAGGAAAGGTTCCTCCTGTGCAAGCACCAAGTCATTGCTGACTCCTAGAGGGATGCCACTTTCGCTGGCATTTTCATGGCAGACTATAGTGGGGTGGTTTGCCATTGCCTTCCCCAGTCGTGACTACCTTTCCCCCAGCATGCTGGGTACTCATTTTACCGACCTCTGAGGCGCCTCCGTTAGACAGCCAAAATCGGCCATCTAGCCATAGCTGTAGGGTGGCTGGAGTGTGGAGGAGAAGATCCCCTCTGCGCTCCACTCGCCCTGCATTGGATAGTCAGCCGCCTCCGAGTTCAGAGGCGGCTGACTATCCCCATAGGATTGTGCTCTTAGTTATGTTCTTTTGGGCTGATGCCTATGCAGCTGGAGTGAGGAGCAGGCCTACGATACATCACTTCCCCCATCCATCCCTGCCTGCTTTGGATTCTCAGAGACTGTTGGGTGTTTCCCTCAGATCTATTTGTCATTGGTTTAGTAAGAACACAAGGACAAGCATCCACTCTAACAATCAAGTTAATAACCTTTTGCCTGTGACAGCTCCATCATGTGCGGAATCTGTTTCGTTCACATTTCACTGGTGATTAAACTTTTCATTCTGTTGAAGTTCTCTTGTAATCTTGTCAACATTAATACCTTAGCCTTGTGCAGGTGCTATAATTAAGGGCCTCATTTTGGCTAAATTTTTACAGTAACATCACTCTGGAAGCAAAAAGTGAGCAAAGCCATTTATTTTCTTGATGGCACACATATATTATGAGTTAACCACCTCTCTGCACAAAGCTACGCAAACACAGCTTATTATAGTTAGTTGTAATTTTCTGTGTTGCTATTATTATATTAGCATTCAATGCAATTAATTTTCCTATTTGAAAGTGTTTGTGGGGGGGCGGGGGGAGTCTCAATGTGCTGTCCTTTGCCATCAGAGCTGAAAACATGGCATTCAGAGTAAATTGGTTTACGTTTGGTGATTTATTCATCAGCAGCCCAAGAAGAGGGCAGAGTGTTGGCTGCAGTCAGACAAGCCTGGAAGACTTCAACTTCACTTCTCTCTTGATGACAATCTTGTTTGTTTTACTGGGAAATGTTGGTACACTGGAGCATCAGCCTGTGAATTCTAATACACAATTGACCTAGAAGATTGCTGCATGGCCTCTTATAACTTATTGAGAGCTTCCCAAATTAATATTTTCATCTGCAGGCAATTTTTTCCTGCAAAAGCCAGCAGTTTAGTTGTAACCTTTGCAGAGTGATCTCAAAAACAAATCCCATTTCTGTTAGATTTGCCTGTCAGTAATTATGTGTATTTTATTTATTCTTGTTTCCAACCTTGCATAGCCAGCAGAAATAGCTTGCACACCAGCAAGCAAGGCTGCTGTACTTTTCATTATGTTATGTTACTGTTCAGCCCATTAGAATATTTATTGGACAGAATTATTTGGAAATTTGCTTACTGAGTAGAGCATTGTTGTTCTCTCTAGGTCAAAATATACTAAAACAGGTATGTAAAAATTCAACCAGGAAACAGGTCTGAAAACTCAGTGCAGTGTTCATGCTTAGGGAAGGTTAAGCAGGATAGACCCTCCATAATTTATTCATGGAGGGTAGGTCTATCAATGGGGATTAGCCATGACAGCTAAAAGGAACCTCCATGTTGAGAGGCTGAGGTACCCCTCTGAATGCCAGATGCCAGTGAAAATCAAGAGGACTGGGCTGCTGTCTTCATGTCCTATATAAGATTCTTCAGGGACCCAGGAAAATACAGAGACACGGTCCAAGCATAATATGGTTTTATTGCAACAACTTTGTTATCCAGTAAGTACTTAAATTGAGGCCTACCAGAATTGTTCATGGCTGTCCAACCAGGCCTGGCTTGTGCAGAGAGAGAGAGATCTTGAGTCCTAAAAAAAGAAAACTAAAATTGGTTCAGAACTGCTCCAGTTTCCAGTATGCTAGAACAGCTAGGAAAACATGAAATAGACTTCTAAATGGTATATCCTGCACATAACCTTCCCGGAAGCATCTTGGTTGGCTGGCCAATGTTGAGAACAGACTCCACCAAGGATCCTCTTACGTTACCATGGGATGTATTTTAGCTCCAACTCATTTTTTTCTTAAAGGTATCCACAATAATGTCTTTTGGTGGGGATGGGGGTAGATTCATGCGCACAAACGAGCATAAGGTTTGTATTTTTTTCCTGTTAAGATTGCTAATTAGGGTGGCCAGTTACACACTGTGAACAAAAGGACATGCATACATTGCCAAAAACGGAGGACAAAAGGGGTCACAAGTTTGCCCCCAAATGACATATGTTAATTTATATGTATAAGTGAAAATTTGGAAATAGTTACTATAATTTAAATAGAAATACAATTCATCTCACCATCATGGAGAAAACTGTGCCCAGGTGACCTGTGTGCCTGATACTCAGCCTGCTGACCAGGTGATCACTGTTGCTGGGCATCTTCAAAGCCCCTGCTGCTCTCCCTTCTTCCAGTTTCCTATGGTTCTTTATAGAATCACCGAATCATAGAACTGGAGGGTTGGAAGGGGCCTAAAAGACCATTGAGTCTAACCCCCTGCTCAGTGCAGGAATCCAAGTCACAGCATCCCTGACAGACGGCTGTCCAGCCTCGTCTTGAACGCCTCCAGTGTGGGAGAGCCCACCACCTCCCTAGGGAATTGGCTCCATTTTTGTATTGCTTTAACAACAGTCAGGAAGTTTTTCCTGACGTTCCTGATGAGCCACATCACATTGTTGCCTCACATTCAGCTTGTGTTCTACAACAATTCCAAGAGCCTTCTCGCTTGTAGTATTGTTGAGCCAAGTATCTGGTTTATCTTTAAACCGGACTTGGACTGGACAGCCCTTCAAACAGGGGGTTCTTACAAATAGATGAATGTCCTCTTTAAAGTAGGATACCTGGCCACCCTATATTTGCAAACAAGGAAATGAATTATAATTGTTTCAGTTAAGAATGTTTTAACAGAGAGCTGTGTGCGTGTGTGTGCGTGTGTGTGTATGTGTGCACTAGTATTTTCAGTGAATGCAGTGTTGTGATGAATTTTTGTATAGTGAATGAGAAACACGGGGATGCAATTTGTCTTCTGCTGACCTCAATGCATCCTATAAGCTCATGAAGGGTGCAGCCATGCTGGCTGGGGAATGATGGGAATTGTAGGACTTTTTTTTCTGTCTAACCATGAATAGGATTGCACCCTAAGAGCTTATTACTCATCTTAGCCATTCCTAATAACAAGTTGCTATGGCTCTGTAGAATCAGCTTCTTGTCCTACCATGGTCACATAGTACCTCCACTTCAGGGGGAGGCAGTGTGGTGCCCATGGGCATCAATGTGCCCATGGATACCTTTCTTGGCACTCACCAAGGTGCCCTACCCCTCCCACTTTTTTTTTAATTAATTCCGATTGCTGCAAAAGAGGTTTCTGTTGGTACCAAGAACTATGTGTTTAAACGAGTTGTCTAATATGTTGGGGCTCAGGCTCCACCTCTATCTTATAATCAGGGTTTGGGGCAGGTTATTTGTCCTTTGCCATGCCTCCAATTGCATCCATTTTGTGGTGGTGCCCAGGACAGTTTCTCAAATAGCCAAATATGCCCACAACCCAAAAAGTTTGCCAACCCCCGCTGCGCTTTGTCACACTTACCATGTTTTAAGTTAGCTGCTTTCTTTGTGCCTGCTTCACCTCCCCATATCTAATTAGCTCACTTGGACCTGCTGCAATAATTCTTGGTTTATCCTACAGCCTCACGAGGATATCCAGTAGGGATGTTAGAGACATCTGCCGCAAATTCAAATGAGGCCGGATTCTTTGGAATCTGGCCTCAGGAATCCATGGCGGATCAGCCCCACTTACCTCCTTTCCTGGAGGATTCCGTGTGGGATGGCACAGCTGCTTGTTGCACTGGGAGCCATTTGTCTCCGTGCCGATCACCATTTTTTTAAATGGCAATCAGCAGGATGTCCCCATAGACTTATATGCAAAATAGAGCTGTGAATCTTGCATATAAGTCTATGTGTCCATAGGCTTATATGCAAGATTCATGGCTGTATTTTGCATCTAAGTCTATGGGGACATCCTGCCAATCCAATCACCATTTTTTTTTAAAAAAAAATGGCGATCGGTGCAGAGGCGAAGGGTTCCAGTTGATTCAGGTAAGCAGCCCTCAGCTCTGCAGAATCGTTGTACAGCTGCTCCATGAGGATCCTGGGCAGGGGGAGGAATGGATCACCTCCCCCCCCCAGATTCCCCACCACGATGGACAGTGGGAGATCCATACATCCCTAGTATCCAGGCATACATACAAGATTCTCCTCAAGTGATTATTCAGCACTTGATGATTGGCAGCTAAATGTTTATGCCGTTGAAAGGTATTGCTCTTGTGGAGTGATGTTTCATTCACTCATGCTTGCCACCACTTGATGTTGCAGTATTCAAGTGATAAGCATGTCTCAATCAGCTCTCAGTCCAGCCTACATTGCCCTGAAGAACTGTGAATGCATCTTCAGCTTGGGAATGGGCGAGACACCTGATAGAGTGAAGAGACAATGTGCCCTTTACTATTTAGTAAGACAAATGCATTGAAGGAATGGTATTATATCAGTATCCAAATTAAGACTTGCAGTTGTCCTGTGGGAGCACTACTTTCCTCTTTGTAGTACAGAGCATCAGGAAGAGGTCCACTCATTGAATGGGAACCATTTAAGCTAATTAGAAAGATTTTCCCCTCAGATGAGTCCAGCTAGGCTGGATAGCTAGCCATTTGGGCTGCGCAGGGCTTCTGAATGAATGGATTGTGGGAATGTGTTCATGAGCCTGGGGGAAGAATTTGCAGCCAGATTTAGGAAGGTGGACAATGTGGCTGGGGTGGGGCAGAGTTCTTTTGATGTAACAACAGGGGAAAAGGGCTATTTCTTCTTCTCCTCCTCCTCCTCCTCCTCCTCCTCCTCTGCCCTGGCTTGGTATGCATATTTCTGCTTCTCAGGGGCAGCAAGGGAAAGATGGTGGTGGCAAGCCCAATGCTGCCGTCAAGCAGGCAGATGCAGTGAAGCAAAAGAGGAAACACTACCAATGGCTACTGGTCATGTTGTTGTTGTTCAGTCATTAAGTCATGTCCGACTCTTCGTGACCCCATGGACTATATCACGCCAGGCCTTCCTGTTCTCCGCTCTCTCCCAGAGCGTGCTCAAGTTCATATTCATTGCATCGGTAATGCTATCTAGCCATCTCATCCTCTGCCGTCCCCTTCTCCTTTTGCCTTCAATCTTTCCCAGCATCAGGGTCTTTTCCAGTGACTTTTCTCTTCGCATTAGGTGGCCAAAATATTTGAGCTTCAGTTTCAGTATCTGTCCTTCCAATGGGCAGTCAGGGTTGATTTCCTTTAGGATGGACTGATTTGATCAGTCCTTTAGGATGGACTGATTTGATTTGTGGTCTTCTCCAGCACCACAGTTCGAAAATATCAATTCTTCGGCACTCAGCCTTCCTTATAGTCCAGCTCTCACAGCCATACATTACTACTGGGAAAACCATAGCTTTGATTATGCAGACCTTTGTCGGCAAGGTGATGTCTCTGCTTCTTACTATGCTGTCTAGGTTTGTCATAGCTTTCCTCCCAAGGAGCAAGCATCTTTTAATTTCATGGCTACAGTCACCATCTGCGGTGATCTTGGAGCCCAAGAAAATAAAATCTGTCAATGCTTCCATTTCTTCCCCTTCTATATGCCAGGAAGTGATGGGGCCAGATGCCACAATCTTCGTTTTTTTAATGTTGAGTTTCAAACCAGCTTTTGCACTCTCTTCTTTCACCCTCAACAAGAGGCTCTTTAGATCCTCTTCGCTTTCTGCCATGAGGGTGATATCATCTGCATATCGGAGGTTGTTGATAATTCTCCCGGCAATCTTAATTCTGACCTGTGATTCATCCAACCCGGCATTTCTCATGATGTACTCTGCATATAAGTTAAATAAGCAGGGCGACAATATGCAGCCTTGTTGTACTCCTTTCCTAATTTGGAACCAATCGGTTGTTCCATGTCTGGTTCTGACTGTTGCTTCTTGACCCTCGTACAGTTTTCTCAGGAGACAGGTAAGGTGGTCTGGTACTCCCATCTCTTTCAGAATTTGCCACAGTTTGTTGTGATCCACACAATCAAAGGCTTTAGCGTAGTCAAAGAAGCAGAAATAGACACTTTTCTGGAATTCTCTTGCTTTCTCCATGATCCAGCGAATGTTGGCGATTTGATCTCTAGTTCCTCTGCCTCTTCGGAACCCAGCTTGTACTTCTGGTAGTTCTCGGTTCACATGCTGCTAATGCCTAGCTTGTAGGATTTTGAGCATCACCTTGCTGGCATGTGAAATGAGCGCAATTGTATGGTAGTTTGAACACTCTTTGGCATTGCCCTTCTTTGGCATTGGAATGTAAACTGACCTTTTCCAGTCTTGTGGCCACTGCTGAGTGTTCCAAATTTGTTGGCATATTGAGTGCAGCACTTTAACAGCATCATCTTTTAGGATTTTAAATAGCTCAGCTGGAATACTGTCATCTCCGCTAGCTGTGTTGTTAGTAATGCTTTCTAAGGCCCACTTGACTTCACTCTCGAGGATGTCCGGCTCAAGTTCAGTGACCACACTGTCATGGCTATCAGAGACATTAAGATCTTTCCTGTATAGTTCTTCAGTGTATTCTTTCCACCTCTTCTTAATTTCATCTGCTTCTTTTAGGTCCCTGCCTTCTTTGTCCTTTATCATGCCCGTCTTTGCACAAAACGTTCCCTTGAGATCTCCGATTTTCTTGAAAAGATCTCTAGTCTTTCCCATTCTATTGTTTTCCTCCATTTCTTTGCATTGTTCATTTAAGAAGGCCTTCTTGTCTCTCCTTGCTATTCTCTGGAACTCTGCATTCAGTTGGATATATCTTCCCCTTTCTCCTTTGCTTTTCGCTTCCCTTCTTTCCTCAGCTACTTGTAAAGCCTCCTCAGACAGCCACTTTGCTTTATTTTTCTTTGGGATAGATTTAGTTGGTGCCTCCTGAACAATGTTATGGACCTCTGTCCATAGTTCCTCAGGCACTCTGTCTATCAGGTCTAATCCCTTAAATCTATTCCTCACCTCCACTGTATATTCATAAGGGATATGATTTAGGTCATATCTGAATGGTTTAGTGGTTTTTCCTACGTTCTTCAATTTAAGCTGAAATTTTGCAACAAGCAGCTCATGATCTGAGCCACAGTCAGCTCCAGGTCTTGTTTTTACTGACTGTATAGAGCTTCTCCATCTTTGGCTGCAAAGTACATAAGTGCTTTACTAGGGGATAAAGCTTTCTTTCGGGATACACAACGCAAAGAGAACTCTCAGGGCAAATGTGGCAAAGGGATGGTTCAATAGGAAATCTGGGGACTCTGGCCCTGAAAATATGAGATAGGCACCAGAGTAGGGCAGAGAACTATGCTAGGAAAGAGTTACGAGGGATAATATTAAAGCCAGTCAGATCCCTGATCCCCCTTAGAACAGAAACACACCAGCATGAGGGTTATCCAGGAAGATGTCCCCCTCTCTGCCAGAAAAAGAATTCTGCTCAAGCATACTCTCACCAGCAGCATTAAAACTCTACAATAAATAGTTTTATTGTGGAAAATAATAACATACAGAAATATAGAATGTGGCCATATGATATGTGTCATAAAATTAAATGTTACCATTATAGTATTAACACTGATCATAGGTTGTGAAGGATAAATAAAAGTATCAATGAAAAAAGAAAACCTTACATACAGAAAGATTCTCATTGCAATGCACACATATACACTCAGAAGTAAGTCTCATTGCGCTCAATGGGGCTGACTCCTATGTAAGCAGCTATAGGATTGTATAGCCTTACATAGGTTAAACATGAAATATAAATTTCCATAGAAATGTTATTAGTAGTTATATAGTTATTAGTAAAAGCTATTAAGCTATTTCAAACAAAAGAAGAAAACATACAGTTATAAAACAAAACAAAGTCAAACTTCAACTATAATCTCATAGAGGTTTGTATCATATTAAATAAACCACAGCAATAGATATCTAAATTATATCTCTCCTTCATAAAGTCTATCAAAGGAAGCAATAAATCATGAAAAGTTTATTTATATTGCTTCCTTCCATGCAGCTGAATATGTATGTTTGGTTATTTGGCACATTTCTGCTAAGTGCCATATTTTAGCTAGACAGTATTTTAATGATGGGGCAATATTCGTCTGCCAGTTACTGACAATAAGAATGTCTGCCACAGGTGGTAAGTTCCAGGCTAGTTCATGATGTCCCTTATGCACAGGTCTTCGTAAATATCCTGATAGCACAACTGATTGGTTCAGAAGGACTGAGTGTCCAACATACTCCCCCACACACAAAAAAGATATTTTGGAATACCTGTTTCACATAAGCTGTTTCACCAATATTTCTTGTGTCTCCAGCTCTCCGCATGCCAAAGAAGCCAAGCTATAAACTATTGTTCTCCTAAAGCCACCCTCAGCTTTGTACCACAGTAGAATGATGTTCAAGTCATTAATGAATTCTGGAGGCGGTGAAAGAGCTAATGATCTTTTCTGATATTACACACAAAGGAATAAAAAATGGATTAACTGTCTACATTGCAATGCCAGCTGATAATAGCTAGATAGGTGGAAAGCTGGGAGAACGGCAAAAGATAGGCTTATTTGTCTCCATTAAGAAAGATAAAATATTCTTTTTAGATACTCTGCACACAGATGCTTATGAGAAAATATGCTGTTGTCACTGCCGCAGCTCCATCACTCCCCTTTCTCCTTTGTATGTTTCAGCTGTTACACACAGCTTCAACAAAAGGTTCCAAAGTCCTCCACGATAAGGAATGTCTTTTATTACATAGCTCCATGGGCTGTGATTAGTGATAGTACTGAGATCTGTAATTACCTGGCTTGCTGTATGAATTTGTCCACCTCATAATGCTTGGCTGTATTAGGCATTGAGCATTATTTCCCCCACAATTTCATCTGTAGCTTGGAATGTTAAAGGAGTTCTCATCATACGCTGTCAGTGGTACATGACCAAACCACCTGACCAAACAGCCTTTTGTTTAGTGAGTCTCTTCTTTATTTGTGTCAGTTCTTTTGTCTGTTTCTTGCACATTCGTTGGGTGATAGTTATCTCCCTATTCACACTGAAAACCCTCTCTTCTTCCCAAGTCTTTTGATTTTTCCGTGACAGACAGTGCAGTTGACCTTTGAAATGGCTGTTTACATCGGCTGAAACTGTGGAATGGATACAGGTTAGGTGAAACCCAACTACAATCCCCAGGGGGCAAAAGAATGTGCACATGCACACAGCACCATCCATGCATGTGTGTCAATTCAGCCCTACTAGGGCCAAGGAACCACCCAATCCAGCAAACACCAAGCAGCCATGATGGACTAAAATGGATGACAGCAATGGAAAAGTTCGACCCTGTGCAAACTCTGGGGAAGCCAGAAAAGCTGCTTGTGGGTCAAAGTGACATCTTCTGCTGATCTAAAGAGTGACTGCCAGTGTGTAGCCTTGGTACCTGTGGATAACAAGAATACCTTGATATGAAGCTGAGGAATGTCTGTGGCACAGTGGATGGTACATCCTTAACACCTTCAGAAAGGAAGAAATATTCTGAAGAAGCAAGAAAAAAAGCTACAAAAGCAATAGAGATGCAGCAGAACAGCAAATTCTAACTAGGGAATTGGCTCTCAGTGCTTGGTAATTTACTTCTTCAGATCCTTTAGTGCATGGTGGGGAATGTGGATCCCTCCAGAAGGTGCTATGCTACAACTCTGATCATCCCTGACCATTGGCCATGGTCTGTGGAAGACCACACGTTTCCCAGCACTTTTCCATTTTGTAAGCCGCCAGGACTTGAAGCAAATAAACATGTACATTAAATTGGTGGAAGTCTGATTTTCTGTTCTCAAAGTGAACACAACATAGTCAGTGTTACACAGAAATGCCCAGAAGGACAGAAATGGTTTGCAACACAATCTTATGCATGTTTACCTGGAAGTATATGCCACTGTTTTCAATGGGGCTTGCTCCCAGGTAAGTGTGCATAGGACTGCAGCCTTAATGGTGCAATCTGCTACACTAGCAAATGAATTCTTCATGCAATGTGAAACAGTTATTCGGACATGGATTACTTTATACTGCTTTTGAATTAGTAACGTTATGGATCCAGTTTGCAATTGTGGATGATGATGATGATACACAAGTGATTTGCTACAGTGATCCACTTTGAGGAACTCATATATTCACTTGTGTGGATGATAAATGGCAAGGAAATGGAATGCCAATGTGTGAAGGAAGCTAAAAATAACCATGGAAATGAAGAGACATGTTTTGCAAATCCCTAACTTCAACAAAAGTTATGTGTGTTATGTCATGACAGAGAAGATGGATATGTCAGGAGAGTACAGTAGATGTCATCAACTCACTGAAGTGGGCTTTTCCTAGGTAGTAGGTAGGGGAAAAAATCATGTGATGTTCCTCAAGTGACAAAAGCCCTTTCTCCCTCCAACACTACCTCCTCCACAGAGGCCTCACCATATTGCTACTATATATACTTAAGAAAGGAGAAGGCATTTCAGCCATTTAGGGTACAATATTATGCATGTTTTGACAGTAAAAAGTCCTACAACTCTCAGCATTCTCCAGCCATCATAGCTGCCTGGGAATGCTGAGAGATGATGACTGGGGAATGCTGGGAGTTGTAGGACTTTTTTTCTGTCTAAACATGCATAGGGTTGCACACTTACAGTAAGAACATGGCCAGGCTTTTGTCATGCCATCCCTTGGTTGCTGTTATACTTGGTGCCCACTGAAATTGTAGAGCAAATCCATAATGTAATGAAGGGTCTCTGCAATATTTTATTTTATTTTCATTCTTACCTCTCGTAGTTTATTTCACAGGTCACAGGTATTGTTTTGTCATGATGAGTTTGTCTCATCTCTCAAGCTTCTTAAGAAATACACTCCATTAGTTATGAAATTATCTTCTTCATAAGACCAGGTGCTTACAAAATTGGAAATAACAGCTTGCTTCCTAGGCCAGTTTCTTCCTCCCAAGCTTCGATACAATTCTCAAAATAACAGAGTAGCTGAAATGATGTCTAATATTGTACTCACCACACAGAGCAACTTCTTTCGATTTACTCAGAGGCCCGCACCCTGTTGCTCGTTGCTATGTGCACAATCTCTAAGATTTACTTCTGATGATGAAAAGATTGAGAGACACAAAGCAGTGCTGGATCTCACTAGCCTAAAGTAAGATTATTTGGATCAGCATCGTCCTACCTTCCAAATCCTAGATGAACACTGCTATCCATAATTCCATTTTCTGGCATTAAAGCATCAGGTCCCCATGGAGTGTACAGAACAACACACACAAATACTTACTTATAAAAGTAAAATATTCAATCATTAGAGAATTAAGGAGTAACTGGGAGGAGGGGAAGTATCGTACTTGGCTGCCTGGATTCGGCAGTGAAAACAGAGCATTATTTTTGTGAGGTCTCTAGCCTCAATATTGTCCCCTGTCACTTCTTGTTCCAATACCAGGAGCAAATATAAGAATAAAATAATCATCAATATTGCAATGACTCCATCATAGCTAGATGTGCATGCAAAAAACATGAGTGGATCATCTCTGCAAGATTAATGGAAATACCTAAAACTATGTTAAGAAAGATAAAACAAATGAGCTCTGCCTAATAGTGGACTACACTGCAGGGCTGCTATTAACTACTCTATCTCAGCATAGCCCTCCAATCTGCAATTGGGGCATAACAGTGAACTACACTACGGGGTTGTTGTATACAACTCTTTCAGTCCAACCTGCAATGTGGGGACAAAAACAATGAATAAATAACATTGCAGAGCTGTTGCACTCTCTCAGCTTCAGCCCAACCTACAATAGGGTTCCAGTACCACAGGGCAACACTACAGGGTTTTTGTAAACTAGTCATAGCCTGACCTGAAGTATTCAGTTTGAACTACACTGAAGGGCTGTCACAAGCCACTCTTTACAAACTACAAATCCAATCTGCCATATGGAAAAATAAACTGTACTGGCTTTTGAGATCTCCAGCTTTCTTCAGCAGGCAAGATGTTACATAAAGTGGGGGAGCGGGGTGGGAAAAGGCTGATTTGATGCTGAAGACATGAAGTCTGCATGGTAGAATATTAAGACGGAGTGTAGGAGGAGACACCCACTGAAATGGATTAGGCTGTACTAGGTGTTATTTGGGTTTCATGTTACACCTAGGACTGTCGAGATGAAGAAATGCATAATTATTCCCTCCACACACACACACACACACTTTTTTTAAAAGCCAGTTGTTTCTTAAATGTGTAAGAGAAGAGTTGTTACTTATGTATGTCTCCAGTCTTAGGTGAACACAAAGGGTCCTTAGGAGGGAGAAAATAAAAGTAAAGGAAAACATAGTTTTTATACTAGCAAAGCTGGATATTAATTTTGGGCAATCTCCAGCTTTGCTACTATAAAAACTGCTACGTTTTCTTTCAGTTTTGTTATCTGCCTACCGAGGAGCCTGTGCATTTCACTTAAGGTTGATGACAAATCTGCGTAACAACTCTTCCCTTGTGGAAAAGGGGTGCTGTGGGATGGAACCAGCTGTCCAATCCCACCTATATTAACATCTTGAATATCTCCATTGTTTTCAATGAGCAGCTCTCACTTCTATTGCTAGGAACATTTTCAAATGACTTCTCAATGTGAACTAGGAAATGACCTATCCAGATAAAGAGATTATTCTCTCTGTACTCTTTTTATTTCTCTATGTGTTTCTTCCTCTTCACTCCTCCCTTTCCAGCCACTCAATTCTATCTCCCCTCCCCATTTGTCAGCTTTTTCCCTCTCAGGCATTCTGTGTTCTTATGGGACTGTTTTTAGGGTCCTTAAAAAAAGTTCTTCAGACTTCAGGGTTCACCTGAATCTCCCTATTCATCCCTACTTCCTTCTTGTGCATGGGTGCTGCCATTTTGGCTACATAATGGCAGACGCTGTCCACTGATGTTTGGAAATAGAATATAAGATGATACTTCTTGTGACAGGAGGAGAGAATTGGTGGCTCTGGCCAGTTACTGTGGAGTCAACAACTGCAACCATCAGGGTTTCCCCCCCCCCAGACAAGAGCTTCTGTGCTTATTCACTACGGAGTAGAAAGTAGCAGAGGCAGTCTGTCTGAGCACTTGACTTCTGAAGAGCAGCACTGTGTAGTGGTTAGAGTGCTGGACTTGGATCGGAGAGACCTGGCTTCATAGGCCCACTCAGCTACGAAGACTGTGTGCTGGGTGACCTTATGTTGGTATCACAGGATGTTGGGAGGATCAAACAGGGAGGAAGAAGAGCCGTGTACATCACCATGAGTTCTTTGGACCAGGGGTACAGAACCTCAGGTCCAGGGGTTAAATCTGTCCTGACTGGGGTTCCAATCCAGCCCTCCACAGTTCCCCAGAGAGCCCCTCTCCTTCCCGCTGGCCCCAACCCCTTTTCCCCTAACCAGCAGTCATTTGGCAGTTACCCAGCTTTTATGCAGTCTTTCCCCATTCTAAAAGGGGGAAATGACCCTCCTAAGGCCTAGGTACAGTGGTTAGGGATTCTGGAGGAATCTGCCGCAGACTCAAATGAGGCCAGATTCCAAAGATTCTGACCTCCAGAGTCTGCAGTAGACTGGCTGCACTCACCTCTGCATCCGCAAGAGTTCCCACAGGACGGCTCTCCAGCTTTCTAAAAAAAAGTGATATGCTAATGGCAGCTGCCATTATCTTATCGCAGGAAAATTACAACTGTAAATGGCGTATTGTACACCATTTGTGGCCATAAAGCACTTACTTTTACCAAATACAGTTGTAAACAGCTGCAATTTATGTAAAAGGAAGTGCTTTATGGCCACAAAGACATAAAATATGCCACTTACGGCTGTAATTGTCCCGTGATTGGCTAATGGCAGCTGCCATTAGGGTATCACATTTTTAAAAAAAAAACTGGAAAGCCGCTCCACCAACTCCGCAGACATGGCAGGGCTCTGGAGGCATCCGTGGGGGCTCAAGCAGCCTGAATTACCCCGCAGCAGACCCCCCCCCGACCAGACATTGGAGGGTTTGTACACCCCTACTGGCAGTAAAAGCTTTAAGCTGAAATATGCTGGTATTTTTTGCCTTCAGCTCCGCCCACCACTGTAATGCGACCCCCCAAGAGTCATTCTGAAATAGACCTTGGCCCTCATGGCTGAATGATCTCTGAGCTTGCCTGGCTATAGAAATGAGTGTGACAAATTACAGAACAGGAAGAGGGAGAAAAAATATGCTGACAAGCAAACAATGATATGCTCCAATATATGATGGGAAAATATTTAAACACAGTTTCAGTTAAAATGTGTATATTATAAAAGTTGTTAGTGAAGAAGTAAAAAGAAAAAAAATCACACTCGATAAAGTTACAGGGTGACCTTGTCCAAAGAATAAAGGACACTGTATAGAAGCTAAGTGTGTTTTCTGTCCATTTTTACTGAAGTTCATGAAAATTAGTCCTTGAAATCAAATTAAGTTCAGTGCCACATCTAGAAGCTGCTGGGAATTGAATGCTTTCATCTTAATCCCTTTCCTTATATTGCTGCCTCCTGCCTGAGCTGGGAAGATTGTTGACACCAATCCAAATTTTACCTGCAGTAGAATTCTGGTGGTTTTCTCTGTTGTTCCAGCAACATATTCTGGCAGCTAAGATATTTTCCTTCCATGTTATTCTGACCCTTGGGGGATAAAAGTGTTCACAAGGCTGACAACTATACTACAACTGAGATAGCCAGGGTCTCTTTTTATTTTTTCCCCCTTCATTCAATCCCTCTCCTTGCCCGTGGAAAAAGTGTAAGAAAGCCAGCAAAATTTAGTGAACGTGGTTAAGTCAAGGACTGTCAAGAGCATCTTGATAGACAGATGAGCTGTCGCTTGCATTGGGAGTTCCACTCAGAGCAAAAGCTATCAGTGTTTGGCCCGGACAGAACCTTGATATATCTCCTTGGAACTTGTATATTAAGTTCTTCCCCTCAGATTCACTTTTTCATATGTAATGTTTAATCTTGGGGGAAAACCCTTGCTGTTTTTCTGGCACTTTTTGTAATGTACACATTTGTAAAGCTCAATCTCACTGTCACACTTTTTCTGAATAACTCTTCATTTTATTTAAGAAACTTTCAACAAATTTCATCCTTAAGGCACTGAGGGTTCCATACACATAGGAGTTTTGTTGATGAATCTCTAATACCATCTCAGGAGTATTAGCAGCCAGAGGGAGCAATCCTACGGCCACTAGTCAATGGCTAGATGGCCGTAGGGTATCTTGTTTTCCTGGGAACAGACCTTGGAGCCCGTGCTCTGAGGTTGGTTCCCAGAGAACTGACCTTCCCTCCCTTCCACGCTGCCTCGCAGGCAGTGCAGAGAAGCTCCAACCTCCGCACTCGCAAGAGGAGCGTGGAGCAGCTGAAACAGGGTGTGCCAGGGGACATTCTGGGGCAGGGAGAGTGGAAATGCCGGTATGACACATCCAATGTGTCATCCAGCAGCAGCTTCCCCCGCTCGGCCCCCCCACAGCTAGACAGCCGAAATCGGGATTGTTCCCTCCACGCTCCTCCTGCTCTGCATTTTCGGCTAGACAGCCAAAATCGGCTCTTTAGCCAAAAATGCAGGGCAGGAGGAGCGTGGAGGGAACAAACCCCTCCGTGCTCTGTGCTTCTCCTGCCCTGCATTGGATAGGCGGTCACCTCCAAGTTTGAAGGCAGCTGCCTATCTGCATAGGATTGCACCCAAAGTATACTTAATAAAGGAAGGAACAGATTTTCTAGACTTACAAGGGAGCCTTACACTTGAATGGGTAGTATTGCAAAAGCTCAATCCATTGCCTGTTGTAAAGTATTATACTAGAAGTAACGGAACTGTATTTTTAAAAATTATAATCTGAAACCTATATGAATAATGGACAAAAGAATACACTTGCCAGAGAATAATTTTCTTTCAGAGAATTTATCAAGCTAATACAGAAAAACATGTCCATTGAGGATATTAATATTAATTGCTGTAACAGGATTGATAAATGAACGTCTTACAATTTTATATTGTTAAAAAGTCAGTTCTCCTGCAATTTAGCACAACTTTGCCAAAGTGGATTTTCATCAGAAGACTAAATGCTGGAGTGTTATGAATGTTTTTATTTTCAGGTCAATATAAGTTGAAAAGAATCAAAGAAATAAACAAGAAGCAAGCAGCCCCATTGCTAAGAGAGTCAGGCAGAGCCTCCAAGTTCCAGACACAGAGCCTGAGGGGACCTTCCAGTCTCTGTTTACATCTCATCTCATGGCCCGTTAAGACAAAGACAGCCTAAATAAATGTTTTGCTTACCTGGGAAAAAAAATCCACACTGGCATACACCATTCTTGATTCAGGGAATGATTTGTTGACTCCTAACAGAACAGATATGGTCCATGGGGTCACGAAAAGTCGGACACAACTGAACGACTGAACAACAACAACAGAACAGAACAGAAGAACATAAAAATTTCCCTGCTGTATCAAAAGGCCTATCTAGTCCAGCATTCATACAGTGACCAATCAGATGCCTGTGGGAAACCAACAAGTAGGACATGAATATAATGGCACCCTCCCACTCATGTTCTCCAGTAAAAGGTATACAGAGGCATGCTGCCTCCAGTGCTGGAGGTAATATATAGCTGTTATGCAGAGTACATTATGAGAAACGCCAAGAGGATCTAAAGAGCCTCTTGTTGAGGGTGAAAGTGGAGCATGCAAAAGCTGGTTTGAAACTCAACACTAAAAAAACTAAGATCATGGCATCTGGCCCCATCATTTCCTGGCATATAGAAGGGGAAGAAATGGAACAGTGACAGATTTTATTTTCTTGGGCTCCAAGATCACCGCAGACGGTGACTGTAGCCATGAAATTAAAAGACGCTTGCTCCTTGGGAGGAAAGCTATGGCAAACCTAGACAGCATAGTAAGAAGCAGAGACATCACAAAGCACTCCACTGAGTCCAGAGTTGGGATCCACACGTAGCACAGCACAACCTCGCAGATCCATCCAGCCATTCTACTGCCTTTCAGGGGACAGTGGCCTATGTGTTAGCTCTGAGGCCAAGGGTGAAAGTGGTCAGAGAGCCTAGAGGATTGCGAAGCAGCGACCAAAGGTCTCAAGCCGAGAGTTCACCATAGAAATTGTAAGGAGAGGCCCTCCATCCTTTCAAGGCTCTCCATCCAAATTTTATTTTTAACCAAACTGTGGTGGCTCTAGAGTCCATAATAACAACGAAGGCTCTATTTGGTCTCCCTGTTCTTTCCCATCCAGAAGCCATCCTTTGGGCTTTTTCTGGATAATAGTGTACAGGAGTGCCTAAGCAACTTGAGGCTTATTATTTGGAGCCAGAGCAAACAATGTGAGGGTATTCTGTGCTGACAGCATTTTCTAACTTTTGGCAACCAACCAGCAAGTACAATCCTTTGGTTTCCCCATCCTCTGCAGTCAAGTCATTATAGCTGCTTCTGGTTTAATTCTTCCCATTTCCTCCTAAATCTCTCCATTTCCTCCCCTGTGGCCTACCATTGGCAATAGCACCCAAACTCCTTTGGTCACATAGCCTTTGAATCTCCTCCTCTGCCATTTCCATAGTGCCACCTTCCTTTCTTTATTTGGAAAATGATAATTTCCCCAATCTTCATCTTTCTGTATCTGTCAATTAGACCTAATGGAACTAGTATACTGGCCCATGTACTAAGGTGTGGGTATATTAACCAAGCATGAGTGAGCATATGCATTCTAAGAACAAAAATATGCAAATTTTTCCTCAGTTTAAAAGTAGTTATTTCCCACTTTGTTAAGGATGTAGTGTAGAAATCCACTGGTTAAGCCCCCTCTCCCCGACTTGCGTTCATAGAATCATAGAGCGGTAGGGTTGGAAGGGGACTACAAGACTATCGAGTCCAACCCCCTGCTCAATGCAGGAATCCAAGTCAGAGAATTCCTGACAGATGGCTGTCCAGCCTCATCTTGAATGCCTCCAGTGTGGGAGAGCCCACTACCTCCCTAGGTAACTGGTTCCATTGTTGTATTACTCATCATTACACATGTACACATGGCAGTTGTGTGTTAATAGCAGAATGCAAAAAAAAAAGTATTGCCTGCCATGGAGCTGAGATGTGTAGTAATAAGTCAGAGGGGAGGAAGAGGAATGGAGGGCAAGAATGACAAAGATTGGCACCCCTGCTGGCTAATTGGCTTTGCAGGTAAATCAGGCAGCACCGTGACACATAGAGAAATCATACAACAGGCCTTGTCGAATGGTGACACAACTTGGCAATACTCAGTTGGGTAGTGGAGGAAGAATACTATTTGAAGTTAATCATGAAAAGGTTGCACAGAAGATGTAAGACCAACAACAATAACTTTAATAAATACAGTTTATTGAGAACAGGCCATGTGACATACTTCTGCTGCAATGCAGAACAGAAACTGGAAGGAGAGTGCCTGACAGCTAACTCAGATGCTTCCTGGTATGGCAAGCCAGGAGGACCTACATACAGAGGACACTATTGTTACACAGGTCTGCTGTTTTGGGCATTTTGACTGCTTCTAATTGTGTGTGGCAGGTGTTTCCCTCCAATATTTGCTTGCAAATCATAACCGGATTCCAAACCTACTTACTTCTATATTTTATCTTTGAGTTTCCTTCCTTCTTTCCTCCTTAGTTGCCTTTACTTATTATTTGGGAGTTTTATGACCATTGATAAAATAATCAGAATCAATTACACGCATGCATATCCATATATTTAAAAAAGCATGCAATATAAAATCAGTAAAATTAAAACAACATATATTGCTGGTGCCCATCTCAGTGAAAAGAAAGAAAGGAAAAGAAAAGAAAAGAAAAGCAAGCAAGCAAGGAAGCAGATGCTCACCGCAGTGAGAAGGAGATTGTGACCACAATGTCCTGCTTTTGTCTGCCTCTGTATATGTGTATGTGTATGAGAGAGGCAGAGACATTGTACTCTTACGCTGCTGCTTTGGCCTGCTGCAATGAGAGAATGATTGATGCGTGCCCATGTTGGTGCTGCCTGCCTGAAGAAGAGAGACTCGCCATTGTGACTTCATGATGCTGGTGTGTGCCAGAAGACTGACTGACTATGTGTGCTCATGCTGATGCTGTCCACTTAGAGAAGAGATAAATTGGCGCATGAGTCCTCATACAGCTGCAGTCCACCTGAAAGAGAGAGACAGCGATACTGGCCACCATGTCCACATGTTGCCAACCACTTTCAGAAGAAAGAGACAGTGTGGTGTAGTGGTTAGAAGTGTTGGAATGGAATTTGAGAGCTCTGGGTTCTAGTCCCCACTTGGCCATGAAATTCACTGGGTGGCTTTTGGCAGCCACTGACTCTAGGCCTAAGCCACCTCACAGCGTTGTGAGGATAAAATGGAGGGGAGAAGGAGGATCATGTATGCTGTCATGGGCTCCTTGGAGGAAAGGCAGGATGTAAATGTAACAAACAAAGATACTCTTTACACCCCAGATTGAACAGAGGGTTCTTAGCTTACTTTCTTAATCACTCATTCTCTCAAATGCACATTTCTTCTCTCCAAGGAAAGGCAATCAATGTTTTTTTTTTAGATGGGGTGACTGCTCTAATTCCTGCCGAATGTCAATAACCTCACTACCCCCCACCTCACCTCAAGAAACACGTCACCACAAGACCTCCAACCTGTATTCTTTTCTCCCTTTTGGAATGGGATTGTCTAGGTCATGTCTGTCTGTCTTTGATCTGATACAAGTTGCATTTCTTTATAAAGATCTGTCTTTGCAAACTCTGCAGTTTGATTCAGAGAAAGTCTTGGTGAGATTTTTACACCCAGAAAAAGGGGGGGGGGGCAAATAAAGATCTAGTCTGGAAATCTGATATGGCAACCATTAGGAAATGAGAAAGCTTGAAAAATAACAGCATCAAGGTCTATAGGTCATCGGAGCTGATACTCACAAGCATGATTCATTCCCAAGGGAAAGTAAATTCCCTACTATACTGAAGTAGTTTATTCACCTCACACAGCAGGCAGAAAATACAGAGTGACAAGGAAGTCAAAAATCAACAACACAAAGTATGAGAAACAAACAGCCTTAATCAAAGAATTACTATTTGCTCACCAAAAATCTTATTAACAGATTCAGTGTCTGAGTTACAGCAAAAAACATACGAACTATAAAAATTGTAAATTGATGGGAGTGCAACAATCAGGGTTAGGGAGCGCCTAACCTGAGGGGTGGATGCAGCCCACAAGGGCCTCCCATCTGGCCTACAGCATTCATTCTTGCCACCCCACCCCCAGCAATCAGTGCATCCTCCACTTTGGCTCTTTGGGGTGGAGGGGCGCCAAAGGTGGGGGGAGCACCAAAGTAGAGGATGAAACTGACAAGTTCTTTGAATAGTATGTAATATGGCTCTGCTGGGCTAAACTAAGGGGCATGTGGAGAGGATGAAACTGCCAAGGATATTTACACAGGAATACATCGCGGACAGGTGGACTTGTGAAAGACAACTGATAAAAAATAAAATAAAATAATCAATTTGTGCAAATTTAAAGACCTGAAAAATAATATTTAGAAAACCCATAATACCAATTACGCAAATTTAAAGACAGCAATAATAATAACAACAACAGCAACGATCCCATTTGCACAAATTATGGGACCCGGGAAAGCCCCACAGAAATCTATTTATTTAATGTCCAAAACCCTTATGAACATTTCCAGATCAGGAGGAAAAAAACCCGCTACAATCCACTGCTGCTTATTAGAATGGAAACACTCTGAAATCCCATCAGGCTTAAATGGAATAGAATTCCCAGAATCACACATCCCTCCTTCTTAGTAACTATTTGGAGTGTTCAAAGGTCTTCACATACTTTATTTCAGTTATCTTTACAACAATATTGTTAGGTAGGTTCATATCTAATACTAATACTGAGTATCCCCATATGACAGATGAGTGGCTGAGGGTAACATAAGCCCCTTTCATAAATTATATGAACGGGGGCACAGGGAAGCAGGACTCTATAAACCCAGCTTCCATGTATCCATAACAATTACCCTGTTCGGCCATAACAGTGACATCCAGTGGCAAATCATGGGTTAATTAAACTACAAAGCTGCACATGAGCTGCTTCCTGTTTCTGTTAACAGCCCTCAAATGTGGCATTGGAGGGTTCTTAATGGAAACAGGAAGTGACTTGTGTGTGTCCACACAATGTGAGAGTTAATTAATCCATAATTTGTCACTGTTGCATCCAAACAGGGCCAGCAGCATCTGAAAAGAGCCCTAAGCTAGGAATGAACAGATCTGTTAGTCTTGGTCTACCCAAAATTGTTGGGTGTTTAAGGTCAAGCTCATTCTCTGTCCCGTTGACTTTTTAAATGAGCTTGTGATTTATTTGTTTTTAATCCGTATGGGAATATGTATTTTGTGTGTGCATGTTTTTAAACACACGCATGTCCCATGAAGTACTTTACATTGCTGAAATGTAGTTTGTGTGCACACTTTTCTCAAATATACTTATATCATGCAAACCTTTCCCTAATATGCATGTTTTTTTTATGTGTGCATTCTTCCCACAACAAGCTGCATTGGACTACTTGCCAAAATGTGGATTTCAGCACGCAACTCTGTCTTGGCTCACTGAACGGCTTGGGAAGTTACACATTCGGTACATCCATTGAAAAATAACTTGATGGACTGAATTGCTCATGAATCCCTACCCCGTGCTGCACCTGTACATTCATAGGACTTGTGAACAAGATCCTGCTCTCCCTCTTTTTCCATGCAGCCATATAAAAGGCTATATATAAAGGGCTACAGTATAGCCTACTGAGGTCATGGTAGAGATGAGGTTTGAATCAGGAACTTCCTGGTCCACAGCTCAGTCTCTTAGCTATTACAGTATCATAGCTCTCTTGGTGACAAACTAGGTGTGATGTGAAGATGGCAGTATTGAATCTCTGATTTATGCATGCCTATCTCCAGAACAACTGGGTCTCTACTTCTGTCTGTGCTGCTGTGTTTTGGCTCTGTTTCTCCCTCTTCTGTCTCAGGCAGCTCTGCCAGCCCAGTTGCTCCTCCCAACTTCCTCATGGTGCTGGTCACTAATTTATTTATTTATTTATTAAATGTATTGGTCACCCAGCCACTCTGGGTGATGTACAACAATAAAAACAGTTCAAAACAATAAAATTCAACATTAAAAACATCACATTTCTAAAATTACCCTAACCCACCCCAAATGCCTTCCTGAACAACCACATTTTTAATGCGTGGCGGAAGCTCATTAAAGAGGGGGCATGGTGGAGTTCCCTAGGGAGGGCGTTCCACAGAGTGGGGGCCACCACAGAGAAGGCCCTTTCCCTCATCCTCACCAGCCTAGCTGTCCTGGCTGATGGGACAGAGAGAAGGCCATCCGAGGCTGATCTTGTTGAGCGGCCTATCTGGTGTTGCTGGAGGTGCTTCTTGAGATAGGCTGGGCCAGAACCGTATAGGGTTTTAAATGTCAAAACCAACACCTTGAATTTGGCCCGGAAAACAACTGGTAACTAGTGCAGCTCCTTCAGCACTGGAGTGATGTGATCTCACTGGCAACTGCCTTTAATCAGGCGAGCCGCCACGTTCTGTACCAGCTGCAGCTTCCGAACTGTCTTCAAGGGTAACCCCATGTAGAGCACATTACAGTAGTCTAAACAAGAGGAGACCAGGGCATGTACTACCGATGGGAGCAGATGGTCGGGAAGTTAGGGGCGCAGCCGCCATATCAGATGGAGTTGGTACAACTCTGTCTGGCTCACAGCTGACACCTGAGCCTCCATGGACAGCTAGGAGTTTAAGATGACCCCCAAGCTGTGGACCTGGTCTTTCAAGGATAGCCATGCCCCATTCAACACCAGGTCAACATCCCCCAACCTCCTCTTGTCTCCCACCAAAAGTACCTCGGTCTTGTCAGGGTTCGGTTTCAGCTTATTCCTCCCCATCCAGCCACTCACCATCTCCAGACATTTGGACAGGAATTCTACAGCCAACCTTGGTGAAGACTTGAACAAGAGATAGAGCTGCATGTCATCCGCATACTGATGACACAGCACCCCAAACCTCCTGATGATAGCCCCCCAGCAGCTTCACATAGATGTTAAATAGCATTGGGGAGAGGATGGAACCCTGTGGCACCCCACAAGTGAGCAGCCATGGGTCCGAAACCTCCTCTCCCAGTGCTGCCCTCTGGTACCTGCTGGAGGGGAAGGACCGGAACCACTGTAATATGGTGTCTCCAATGCCCAAACCCTCCAGGTGGTCCAGGAGGATACCATGGTCAATGGTATCAAAAGCCACTGAGAGGTCGAGGAGAACAAGGAAGGAGCATTCGCTGCTATCCAGAGCCCTCCTCATATCATCCACCAAGGTGACCAAGGCTGTTGCTGCCCCATGCCCAGGCCTGAAGCCCAACTGAAATGGATTTGGATAATCGGCTTCTTCCAAGTGTGCCTTCAACTGCATCGCCACCACCCGCTCAATCACCTTGCCCCAAAATGGCAGATTCAAGACTGGGTGAAAGTTGTTCAGAACTTGAGGATCCAAGGAGGGCTTTTTTAAAAGCGGTCTTATCACTAACCCTTCACAGGCAGCTTGAAATCCTGGCATTGTGGACAATGGTGTGGTGATGGGAAGGAGAAGCAACAACAACAACAGTTTCATTGGTCTATAGTCAGTGGTAGGTTCTTGGTGGAGTGTGGACTTCCAGACCATGCTGACCACTGATTCTGGAACTGATGATTTCATTTTACTGATTTCACCTGGCAGCCAGCCCCAGAGCCATGGCTGTCGATCCAGATTGTCACACTAGCTATTCATGAGAAGTAGTAATGACTAGGGATGGATGAACTGGTCAGTTTTGGTTTCTCTGCATTTCTCATTTTTCCAATCTTAAATCCACTTCATCTTGATCTTTGAGAATGTTTTTAAAAAGTTTCCATGAACATTCATATACATTTTTGTGCTCATTTCTCTTAATACATGCATTTTTGTACACAATTTTACCTCATATACACATTTTTTGCAAGCAATTTTCCCAATATAGCGCATTTTGAAGTGTTTTTGCTAATATACACATTTTTGTATGTAGTTTTAATTGGAAAACTCACAAAATTTGGAGAACTGCAAATTTAGGATAACTGAGTTTCAGTTTGCATATTAGTTCGAAACTGTGAAATTCACATTAAAATGTGAACCAAACAAATGTCTCCCCCATCCTTAGTAATAACTGAGTTTTGTTTGCAATGGTAGCTGGTAGGGCTGTACATGGACCCCCCAATCTGACTCAGAGACTGCTTTGGGGCTTCCAAGGTGGGCCCTATTTGCTTCGGGCTGATTTGCCCCCCCTGACTTGATCCACCTCACCCCAAAACCGAAGCGGGATTCAGATGGCTGAATCCCACTTTGCCTCTCCACGATGCCTCCACCATGCTGTGCAAGCCCCCAGCTCCTTACCAGGGCCCTCGAGAGACATGCCAGCAGCCACCACGTTCCAGGGAGGAGGAGTCACCATGGTCCTCACCACTGCCACCGCTGCTGCCGCCGCCATCATCGCCATCATTGCCCCTGCCACTGCCATCACTGTTGTCACTGCCACTGCCACCGTCATTGCCACTGTCACCACTGCCAATTCCAGAGTCCTTGGGGTGCTTGCGTGTGCACATCCTGAGGGCTCAGGTAAGGAGCTGGATGCACCAGTGTGGCTGGGCTGGGTTGCCTAATCTCCGAAGCACACTGAAGTGCTTCGGAGAGCCCCCAGCATGCTTTGGGCTGCTTCATGTCCCCACTGCCTTGCCTCAGAAGCAGCCTGGAATGGCCCACTTGAACTCGGAGCTCGGGCTTAGGGCCGAAGCGGTGCACAGCCCTAGTAGCTGGAGTCATTCGGAAGACAAATTCTATCTTGCAGTTGAGATTATTCTATGCTGAATATGTGTCACTTCCTGTGTAGCCATATTGGTGTGACAGCCACTAAGTAAAAGTCTAACCCACACAACTCTCAGTAATGCTGTCAGGTGTCCTAACCTCTTGGCCACACATCCAACATTTGCAATTACCTTAGAATAAAATTGGTTGAAGAATTATAATACAGCGTTAAGAATTTAAATAAAGTCAAGCAAAAACAGGAAGGCTGATACAGCTAATTACAAATATTTGGGCTGTAGTTGTCAAAGAACATTAAGACAAGTGAAATGGACAAAGGATAAATTATAAGATACTGCAGAACTTCTTCCCATGGAATTATAAAGCCCTCTGTGTATTAATGAATATGAAAAGAACCAGCATTCTCTTATCTATGATCTCTGAATTACTGGGCTCTGTTCTCCCAGAGAAATAAAGGAGACAGAATACAAAAGAGGAGAAACAAAGATAATGTAGAAGATTTCAAATATAGCTTACGGTGAATGCAGCTTTGACCAGTTGTTGGAGTATGTGCTGGCATATGTGGTGTGCCTGACATGGTGAGAACAAAGAGATAATGCCGGATGATGCAGAATGGAATCATATATTAGCCAAAACGTTGATAGATTGGAGCACAAATTGGGTGGCAAGTAGTCCATTTGTGTCTGAGATGTGATTGAAGGGCTAAGAACAAGGTGTTTGAGACAGGATTAAGAAACTAAAGTAGACAATTGATATGGCAGGCCTCCCTTCTTTCCTGGGAGAATGAATATAGCCTCATCTTTTTCTAGTTTTATTCCAGGCCTTTTCTAACCATTTATTATATAACTGTGATATAAAATCATAACTCTTTTTAAAATATTGTATCATACATAAAATGAATTTTCAACACTTTTAACCACAGATATGGCTCTGTATCCATAGCTACAGTTGCACAATGCATTGCAAAAGCTTTGCTATGTACACTAGAGCTTAGGATCTCTCTCTGTGTGTGTGTGTGTGTGTGTGTGTGTGTGTGTGAGAGAGAGAGAGAGAGAGAGAGGTATATATACCTACTCTCAACATTTGGTCTCATTCTCCCATCATTCTGTCACATGTGAGTGTGACCGAGAAAGAGAACCCAGGATAGCACTATGTAAAGGAAAAGTTGGACTTGATTCTCAATAATTGGGGTCATTAATGGCAAGGAACAGTGGGGCCTGAAAGGAGTAAAGAAGGATCAATACACCCTTTATTTTCTCCCATAACAGTGGAAGTGCTGTATGAGTAGACATTGCTGTGGTAATGGAAAAATGTGCTCTCCATGTACAAGGCTCTGGGTGGCCTCTCCCTTACTGACAATGATCCTGCAAGGTACTTCAATGTATTTCACAGACACACTGCTCTTCATGTTACATACTACCTCCCCCAACAGTCCTTACAATCTACAAGAGAATGGGGGGGGGAGAGGCAGGCAGGCAGGCAGGCAGGCAGGCAGGCAAACTTTCCTGGGTCACATAGGTAGGAAGCTATGTATGTATGTATGTATGTGAAATGCTTAGATCTCACCTTTTTTCACAAAGCAAATTCAAGGTGGCTTACATAAGAACACACAATACAAAAAGTAGAAAATAAATGCAATTTAAAATTACAACAAAATTAAGTAACATCCAATAAAACATTGGTCATGGAGGAAAACAGAAGCACAACTGCCTGAAAGCACTTTTCCAGATCATAAGAAGTAATAAACAAACACTATTCAGCCATTCTGAAAGCATGTTTTTTAAATGCACAAGGAGGGGGAACATGCTATCCTCATCTCCTTCATCATCACCCTATATATGCATGGAGTTCAATGGTCTGAAGCGGAAAGTCTCCTCTTCAGAAAGTCATCCTCGATGAGTAGAAGGTGACAGAAACGCATGGCGCATTTAGGCTAGATCTACACTACTGCTTTATAGTGGTATTTAAGTGCACTGATAAATGTTGGGGCAACTTACACATTCTATAAACCACTGTTGTAGTGTTACTTCCTGCTTTTTATTCCACATTATCCAAAATACCACAACAAATATCATGATGGGCTCATGATACAAGGTATAGATCCGGCCTTAGTCTACTCAGATGTAGAACCACTACATAGGGCGATGATAGGGTCAGTCTAGCTTCTCTGCTTTGGCAGGGAGGGTGGTGAGCGGAACTTGAGAAAGACCTTCCTATCCCTTCCTCCTCCCATGACCATAAAACTTGATGGTCTTTCAGCCATGTAATATATTACATAGAAATTAGCCTCATGGGTTGATAGTCTTCTGTATTCTCTGCAGGCTTTTATTTCTCTCACTAGTACATATTCTTATGCAGTTTATGGCTCTGCAACAGGACTACTTAGAACCACAGAATCATAGGGTTGGAAGGGGCCTACAAGACCATTGAGTCCAACCCCCTGCTCAATGCAGAAAGCCTGATTCCCTGGCAGTCCCACATCCAAGGACTAACCAGGGCTGACCCTGCTTAGCTTCCGAGATCTTTAACAGCTTTAGTGAAATTCTACCACTGTTGATATTTGTGTTTCCCTCAGCTGATTGATTTGTTTTGACTGTGGTCATAATTACATTTCCTTGATGAATCCCAGGCTTGTGACCCACATGAGTCACTGATAGAGGTGGTTTCCCACATATCAGATATCTTCCTCGCAGATGCAACCACAAGAGGAAATCAATTGTGACTAATTTCTCCCTGTCTAGGGATTTTATGAGATGGGATTTCGGTATTTAGCTTGATCATGGGGCAGCAGGTAATGTACCTCACACCATTTTTCCCAAGAACAAAGTCCCACCAGGACTTCAGGTTTACTGATTTCTGGTATTAACACACAGATACATTTTTTTAAGATAGGACTTGGAGATCAGCTGTGTCTTTGCAACTTTTCCTTCAAAATCTTAAGCAATCTTTACATTTCTTAAAATATGATATAAGAGCACAGACCAAATAGAAACACATAATTCCCCCCCCACACACACACACACACACCACTACACACATTTCAAAAAGTATTCAGGTGCATGCTCTTGTTAAAGACCTTGTTGTTGTTGTTTATTCGGTCAGTCGCTTCCGACTCTTCGTGACTTCATGGACCAGCCCATGCCAGAGCTTCCTGTCGGCCGTCGCCACCCCCAGCTCCCCCAAGGTCGAGTCCATCACCTCCAGAATATCATCCATCCATCTTGCCCTTGGTCGGCCCCTCTTCCTTTTGCCTGCCACTTTCCCTAGTATCAGCATCTTCTCCAGGGTATCCTGTCTTCTCATGATGTGGCCAAAGTCCTTCAGTTTTGCTTTTAATATCATTCCCTCAAGTGAGCAGTCTGGCTTTATTTCCTGGAGGATGGACTGGTTTGATCTTCTTGCAGTCCAAGGCACTCTCAGAATTTTCCTCCAGCACCACAGTTCAAAAGCATCTATCTTCCTTTGCTCATCCTTCCTTATGGTCCAGCTCTCGCAGCCATAGGTTACTATGGGGAATACCATTGCTTTAACTATGTGGACCTTTGTTGTCAGTGTGATGTCTCTGCTCTTCACTATTTTATCAAGATTTGTCATTGCTGTCCTCCCAAGAAGTAAACGTCTTCTGATTTCCTGGCTGCAGTCAGCGTCTGCAGTAATCTTTGTGCCTAAAAAGACAAAGTCTGTCACTGCCTCCACATTTTCTCCCTCTATTTGCCAGTTATCAATCAAACTGGTTGCCATAATCTTGGTTTTTTTGAGGTTTAACTGCAACCCAGCTTTTGCACTTTCTTCTTTCACCTTCGTCATGAGGTTTCTCAGCTCCTCCTCGCTTTCAGCCATCAAAGTGGTATCATCTGCATATTGGAGATTGTTAATGTTTCTTCCAGTGACTTTAACCCCAGCCTCAGCTTCATCAAGCCCAGCACGTCGCATGATGTGTTCTGCATACAGTAGGGGTGTCAGAGAATTTCTCGCCGAAACTTCGGGGGGCCGAGTGCCAATGTATTCGGCCCCCCGAAGTAGTTTCGGGGAGAAATTCTCCACACACACCCCCGCCCCCCGCACCCCCCCCCGGGATGGGACTTACCTTTCCCGAATGTCGCTCCCGGTGGCGGGTCGCAGCGGTGGGTCGGCAGGGCTTCGACAGGGGCGGGGGCGGCAGCCGGTCTTTCGACCGGCTGCCGCCGCCGCCATTACAAGAAAAGTTAGGAAAAAAAAAGCCCCTGTGATAGGCTACGTGACGATTAATGTAGCCTATCACGGCTAGATTTGCAAAGTCAGCCGTGATAGGCTACGTAAATCGTCACGTAGCCTATCACGGGTGACTTAAAAAAAAAAGCATGTACGGCTAATGGCGGCCCCCATAGGGAGCCGCCATTCGCGTTCCTTATTTGGTCGCTGTAGTCTACGTAAAGCTTACGTAGACTATGGCGAAAATAAGGGCAACGCTTATTTATGGGTGGAAGAGGGAGAGGAGGGGGGATCCTAGGGGAAGGCTGTGCCCCTGGTATAGAGATGTTCATATGAAAGTCAGAAGACAGACTTCCTGGTCACATGGAGTGCATGCAGTTGTACATGCCTTACTTCAGATGTTAAAGGGAACACATGCAAGCTGGGGGCAGAGCTTGCCACATGATCCTGTTCTTCCCTCCCCTTTTCTTCATTTAGATGTCTGCAAGGAATATGGTTATGGTGGGGATGTATGAAAGTCTTACCTGACTCCACGCCGGGCAATCCGCGGTGGAGGGGAGGCGCTCCGACCCTCCCTTATTGCCGTAGCCGCTGCCATTTGCGTACGCTTTTTTTTTTTTTTTAACCCAGACGTGATTAGGGATGGCAGAGAATTCTGCCACAGATCACGGTGAGGCCGAATGCCAGTGCATTCGGCCCCCCGAACTCCGTGGCGGAACGGCCTGCCCCCCGACCCCCCCACGGATCCCCCCTGGGACGAGACTCACCTGGGGCGGATCTTCCGGGTGGAGGTGGCTCCAGTGGCAGCGGCGGTGGCTGGTCTCCTGACTGGCTGCCACCACCGCCATTTCCAGGCTTGTGTAAAAAAAAAAAAAAGACGTGATAGGCTACGTAAATATTTACGTAGCCTATCATGGCTAGGTTTAAAAAAAAAGAAAAAAAAGACATGATAGGCTACGTAAATCTTTACATAGCCTATCATGGTTGGGTGGGTTAAAAAAAAACAACCCGTGTATGCAAATGGCGGCAGCTACAGCCGCCGCCATTTGCGTTCCTTCTTTTTACCATCTTAATCTACATAAATATTTACGTAGACTATGACGGTGAAAATAAAGGGGAACACAAATAGCGTAGCAAGCGCTATTTGCGTCCCCTTTTTATTCGCCGTTTTAGCCTATGTAAAAAGAAGGAACGCAAATGGCGGCGGCTGTAGCTGCCGCCATTTGTGTACGCGTTTTTTTTTTTTTAACCTACCCAGAGCCCTCTGCGGCTGGAAATCCGGCTGCGGACAGCTCTGGCCTGGCCAGGCCAGGCCTGGCCAGCTGCTCCGTGGAGCTGCCGTGGAGCACAGCTGGCCATTCGAGGATTCTGGGGGGAGGAACGGAGCGCCTCCCGCCCCGGCCAGGATTCCAGGGGGAGGGACGGAATGCCTCCCTCCCCACCATCAACATGATCCGTGAAAGTTAAGTCACTTTCGTACATCCCTAGACGTGATAGGCTACGTAAGTCTTTATGTAGCCTATCACAGCTGAATTCAGGGACACAAATGGCGGCGGCTATGGCCACCGCCATTTGCGTCCCTGCTAGCCATTGGCTGGATGTCTGGGGGGAGGGACGGAGCGCCTCCCCCCCAGCGGAACCCGGCGGAGCCAGGTAAGCGGGGTTTCGTACACCCCTAATGTTGCGTCCACTCTATGATACCAATATCTGACTTCACTGATATAATAACACAGTTTTTGAAGACCATGATCTCAGAAATCATAGCAACCATCTGTAACCAGGAATACAGGTAACATTCATTCAGTTACATGCTAGTTCATCCATGTGAATTGTAGGCAGGTGTGTAGAAAATTAGGTTGTTATCACAATATACGTGATCCAGTTCTTACACTCCATTCTTCCCTAAATAGGCAGTTCAGTATCAGGTCTATAATTGTGTGTGTGTGTGTGTGTGTGTGTGTGTGGCTTGGGAGTATTGCTACACATGAAACAGAAACAATTAGATATCCTAGTTAGGAAGTTCAAACGTTAATTCTAATAGCATCAAAAATAATTTGACTTTATTGAAGTTAACTTCCAAACTTTCTTACAATTAAGCCCCAGGACAAGATTAACATTGCAGTGCTCATTTTATATTGTTACTCTTTTAATTAATATGCAGATTTCTTGCCCTGGTGGAGCAAATGCATTTGTCTCATAGACAATTCCCAGACTGGAAATAGGGCACCCATCGGTTTGTCCATATGTGAGTTGAAACCTCTTTCATACCTGGAAAAATAATAGGCAGGTGTTTCATACAGAAGCACGCTTCTTCATCTGGAAAGGCACCCCTGCACATAATGTCTCTATGTTTGAATGGCTGACACCATTGAGAATAAATTAAGTGTATATTTGGAACTGGAAGCTTACGTGTGAAAGAAAAAAAAAAGTTCTCTAATCTAGTAAATATACATAATTTAAGAAGTAATTGACCACAAGTGTTATGTGCAACCCTGCTTAATGCAATTACCCAAGTCATTTATAAAGTGAGAAGATAGCTACTGCCAGAAGAACTATAAATAGTAATTAAGAGCAGCTAAATGTTTGCCTCCTCTTCATGGATCACTGCCTTGTTGTGGCGAGGGGGCCTGCATAACTCAGTGAAGCCATAAGCTATGCCATGCAGGGCCACCCAAGATGGACAGGTCATGGTGGAGAGTTCTGACAAAATGTGGTCCACTGGAGAAGGAAATGGCAACCCACTCCTGTATTCTGGCCAAGAAAACCCCATGGAACGTATCACAAGGCTAAAAGAGATGATGCCGGAAGATGAGACCCTCAGGTCGGAAGGTGTCCAATATACTACTGGGGAAGAGCAGAGGGAATTTCCAAGTAGTGCCAGAAGGAGTGAAGCGGCTGGGCCAAAGCCGAAAGGACACTCAGCTGTAGACGTGTCTGGTGGTGAAAAGAATGTCTGATGCTGTAAAGAACAATATTGTTTAGGAACCTGGAATGTCAGATCAATGAATCAAGGTAAGCTGGAGGTGGTCAAACATGAGATGGCAAGATTTAACATTGACATCTTGGGAATCAGCGAACTAAAATGGACAAGCATGGGCGAATTTAATTCAGGTGACCATCATATCTACTACTGTGGGCAAGAATCCCTTAGAAGAAATGGAGTAGCACTCATAGTCAACAAAAGGGTGGGAAAAGCAGTACTGGGGTACAATCTCAAAAACAACAGAATGATCTCGGTATGACTCCAAGGCAAACCATTCAACATCACAGTAATTCAAGTCTATGCCCCAACTATTGAGGCCGAAGAAGCTGAGGTTGATCGGTTCTATGAAGACCTACAACACCTTCTAGAACTAACACCAAAAAAAGATGTCCCCTTCATCAGATGGGATTGGAATGCTAAAGTAGGAAGTCAAGAAATCACCGGGATAACAGGCAAGCATGGCCTTGGTGTACAAAATGAAGCAGGACAAAGGCTAAGAGAGTTTTGCTGAGAGAACACGCTGATCATAGCAAACACTCTTTTCCAACAGCACAACAGACGACTCTACACATGGACATCACCAGATGGTCAATATCGAAATCAGATTGATTATGTACTTTGCAGCCAAAGATGGAGAAGCTCTATACAGTCAGTAAAAAGAAGACCTGAAGCTGACTGTGGCTCACATCATGAGCTGCTTCTTGCAAAATTTTGGCTTAAAATGGAAGAACGTACGGAAAGCCACTAAACCATTCAGGTATGACCTAAATCATATCCCTTATGAATATACAGTGGAGGTGAGGAATAGATTTAAGGGATTAGACCTGATAGACAGAGTGCCTGAGGAACTATGGATGGAGGTCCATAACATTGTTCAGGAGGCAGCAACTCAATCCATCCCAAAGCAAAAGAAATGCAAGAAAGCCAAGTGGCTGTCTGATGAGGCTTTAGAAGTAGCTGAGGAAAGAACGGAAGCGAAAAGCAAGGGAGAAATGGGAAGATATACCCAACTGAATGCAGAGATCCAGAGAATAGCAGGGAGAGACAAGAAGGCCTTCTTAAATGAACAATGCAAAGAAATCGAGGAAAACAATAGAATGGGAAAGACTAGAGATCTTTTCAAGAAAATTGGAGATCTCAAGGGAATGTTTTGTGCAAAGACTAGGGATGGGGGAGAATTTCTCCCCGAAACTTCGGGGGGCCGAGCACCAACGCATTCAGCCCCCCGAAATCGGCGGTGAAATTCTCCGCCACCCCCCGCAACCCCCCCCGAGATGGGACTTACCTTTCACGAATGTCCCTCCCGGCGGCGGGTCCCAGCGGCGGTTCATCGGGTCTTCGTCAGGGGCAGGGGCGGCAGCCGGTTTTTCGACCGGCTGCCGCCGCCGCCATTACAAGGAAAGTTAAAAAAAAAAACCACCCCCGTGATAGGCTATGTAACGATTAACGTGGCCTATCATGGCTAGATTTGCAAAGTCAGCCGTGATAGGCTACGTTAATCGTCACGTAGCCTATCACGGGTGACTTTGAAAAAAAAAAGCGCGTACGCAAATGGTGGCCCCCATAGGGAGCCGCCATTTGCGTTCCTTATTTGGTCCCTGTAGTCTACGTAAAGATTTACGTAGACTACGGCGAAAATAAGGGCAACGCAAATAGCGTTGACCAAATAAGGAACGCAAATGGCGGCTCCCTATGGGGGCCGCCATTTGCGTACGCGCTTTTTCTTTCCCCCCCAAAGTCACCCGTGATAGGCTACGTGACGATTAACGTTGCCTATCACAGCTGACTTTGCAAATCTAGCCGTGATAGGCTACATTAATCGTTACGTAGCCTATCACGGGGGTGGGTTTTTTTTGTTTTTTTTTCCTCAGCCGGGTAGACAGGGCACTTCTACCCAGCCTGACTTTCGCCGGCGAGGGATGGGGCGCCTCCCGCCCGGCCTGAATTTCGGCCGGGCGAGGCAGGAAGCTTCCCCCCCCTCGCATGAACTTCGGGGGGAGAAGCGAAGCGCCTCCCCCCCACCGCGAAAAAAGCTGCGGGACAAGGTAAGTCCCTTTCGTACATCCCTAGCAAAGACGGGCATGATAAAGGACAAAGAAGGCAGGGACCTAACAGAAGCAGATGAAATTAAGAAGAGGTGGAAAGAATACACTGAAGAACTATACAGGAAAGATCTTAATGTCTCTGATAGCCATGACAGTGTGGTCACTGAACTTGAGCCGGACATCCTCGAGAGTGAAGTCAAGTGGGCCTTAGAAAGCATTACTAACAACAAAGCTAGCAGAGATGACAGTATTCCAGCGGAGCTATTTCAGATCCTATAAGACGATGCTCTTAAAGTGCTGCACTCAATATGCCAACAAAATATTTGGAACACTCAACAGTGGCCACAAGACTGGAAAAGGTCAGTTTACATTCCAATGCCAAAGAAGGGCAACGCCAAGGAGTGTTCAAACTACCATACAATTGCGCTCATTTCACATGCCAGCAAGGTGATGCTCAAAATCCTACAAGCTAGGCATTAGCAGCATGTGAACTGAGAACTACTGGAAGTACAAGCTGGGTTTCGAAGAGGCAGCGGAACTAGAGATCAAATCGCCAACATTTGCTGGATCATGGAGAAAGCAAGAGAATTCCAGAAAAACGTCTATTTCTGCTTCATTGACTACGCTAAAGCCTTTGATTGTGTGGATCACAACAAACTCTGGCAAATTCTTAAAGAAATGGGAGTACCAGACCACCTTACCTGTCTCCTGAGAAACCTGTACGAGGGACAAAAAGCAACAGTAAGAACTGGACATGGAACAACCGATTGGTTCAAAATTAGGAAAGGAGTATGACAAGGCTGTATATTGTCGCCCTGCTTATTTAATTTATATGCAGAGTACATCATGAGAAATGCCGGGTTGGATGAATCACAGGTCAGAATTAAGATTGCCGGGAGAATTATCAACAACCTCAGATATACAGATGATACCACCCTAATGGCAGAAAGCGAAGAGGATCTAAAGAGCCTCTTGTTGAGGGTGAAAGTGGAGAGTGCAAAAGCTGGTTTGAAACTCAACATTAAAAAAACGAAGATCATGGCATATGGCCCCATCACTTCCTGGCATATAGAAGGGGAAGAAATGGAACAGTGACAGATTTTATTTTCTTGGGCTCCAAGATCACCGCAGACGGTGACTGTAGCCATGAAATTAAAAGACGCTTGCTCCTTGGGAGGAAAGCTATGGCAAACCTAGACAGCATAGTACGAAGCAGAGACATCACCTTGCCGACAAAGGTCCATATAATCAAAGCTATGGTTTTCCCAGTAGTAACGTATGGCTGTGAGAGCTGGACTATAAGGAAGGCTGAGCGCCGAAGAATTGATGCTTTCAAACTGTGGTGCTGGAGAAGACTCTTATGAGTCCCCTGGACTGCAAGGAGGTCAAATCAGTCTATCCTAAAGGAAATCAACCCTGACTGCTCATTGGAAGGACAGATACTGAAGATGAAGCTCAAATATTTTGGCCACCTAATGTGAAGAGAAAACTCCTTGGAAAAGACCCTGATGCTGGGAAGGATTGAAGGCAAAAGGAGAAGGGGACGCAGAGGATGAGATGGCTAGATAGCATCAGTGATGCAATGAATATCAATTTGAGCACACTCCGGGAGAGAGTGGAGGACAGGAAGGCCTGGCATGCTGTGTTCCATGGGGCCACGAAGAGTCGGACACGACTTAACGACTGAACAACAACAACAAATGTTTGCCTACTCTTATATCACCTCTGGCTCTTTGTTCATCACTTCTTATACACTGAGCAAGTTTGGATCCACTTGGCCTTAAAGATTCCTGAAATCAAAGTCATTTCAAAGTCCATGGGATTATATCTAGAGGACAAGCCATCACAAAACATCACACCTTACCAGAAGGTAAAGCTTCAGTGTTCCAATCCTAGCCAGTGGGCTTGCTAATTCTGAGGAAGACCTAGAGAATGGTCTTCTGAGTTAAACCAAACTGTCTGAAGTGAAGTGACAGCAGTTGCGAGGAGGAGGAGTGAAGTAAATAAGAAACAGGCTGGAAATTGAAGTCAGGGGAATGCGTAGAAGAAGGAAGCCCAGAGTAGCAATGAAAGGAGGAAGGAAAGGAGGTATAGATATGGATGGGCACTTAAACAGAGCAGACAATCCTCATAGCAAAAAGGATATATCTCATGAAAGCACTGTGCAATGTGTTGAAAAGTCTGGTGTGATTTACAGCAGAGTTGCCTTATACAAAGAAAGTGTGGTAACACAGCATTTAACACTAGAGGGAATAAATGAAGGCTAAAGCCAGTTTAGAAGAAGTGCAAATTAACTTATTAGTGCTTTTATACACGTCACTGAAGAAGGCTGTGTAACACTGTTTAACAACAAGAACCCCCTAAAGCTGGCTGTGTGAGTATAATAAGCGACGGCATGAGATCTAGTTACTTGCTTCCCTCAGGGAGAGAGCACATGTTGCTTGTTGCAGAGGCAAAGAGGAAGAGGAAGGGGAAGAAGTCGAAAAAGGGAACCAATGAAGATCCGGGACAACAAGGAGGATGAACAAGACAAGGGGCTGTTGATACAACACATTCTCTATCACCCCCTAGTATCTGGAAGCATGGGGAATTGTCCCTATGATCCAAGACAATGGAAGTAGGAAAAACAATTTAATGGGGAAAAATGGGCCTTGTGGTATAGTTGCATTGACTTGTCCAGGAAAAATTTACACTGGAGTGTTCAGTGACATGATTCTTTATCACTCGGGCACTGCCTTAGCTACTAGAGGACATGCCTTATATGCAAAAGGTTCAGGTCCAATCCTTGGCATTTATTCATTTTTCAGTTCATGTCTTACATCCCCAGGAAAAAGGATAATCTCAGGTAGCAGGGCTGAGAATGTCCTGTGCTTCAGGCCTTGGATAGCCCCTGGCACTTTGGAGATACAGTACTGGCTAGACAGACCAATACTCCAAAATGGTATAAGGTAGCTTTATATTGTTATGAGATTGGGATTTGGACTAAATGATACTTTGAGGGTGCCTGCCTTCCAGCCTTGGGATTCTTGAAAGTAAAAGTGGGTCTGCCAAACTGGTTGAATCAGTAGGACTGGCCCTGGCAAAATTTATTTATCTATATCCCACCTTTCTTCCCTCATGGAACTCAAGGTGGCTACATGTGGTTCCCAGGTAGTCTCCCCTCCAAGCACTGACCAGACCCAAACCTGCTTAAGGTGGCTGCCTCATGTGCCTTCAGACTGTGCCCTGGGACCAAGTGCCTTCCATTTCTCAAGGAGAATAGCTGGCTTTGACAATGGCCAGGGACAGTTCTGGAAGGGGGCACTCTTCATTCCTCCACCTTCTTCCCTCTCACCTATGGAATGTGGTAATTCAGATCTGTGTGTGAAGAAACAGCAGAGAAATGCATCTGAGGAAAGGTAAGTGCTGGGGTTTGTTGGAGCTCTGAAGTGATGGTTGCCCTCCTAGACATCTGATGGGGGAGGGGAGGGCAGTGAACTTGCCATCTTGCTCTGAGGGGATGGGAGAAGAAGACACAACTGGGTGTGCTGCCACCATCTCGCTCCCAGTAGTGGCCCCTCCCTCCTCAAATGGCCATCAGAAGGACTTATGAGGAAACAACTTGCCCTGAGGGGTGTTGGATAATAGGAAAAACCTTGCACGTTTTCAGACACTAGGGGGCGATAGATAATGTCCTATAGCTTGATCAGTTCCTGTTTCCCACTCCCTCCTTTTGCTCTTCCTTCTTCCTCTTGCCTCTGCAGCATGTGGCTGTCTCCTAGAGATGGCTATGGTGGGAAAATCCAGCCCTTTTTTTCCTTGCCAGATTTCCCAAAGCCCCCCTGGCTCAGCTTGCATTTGCGAGTCAAGTGGGGGGGGAGGCTGTTCCCGAAATCTGGGAACTTTCATTGGGGGGGGGGGTGTTCTGTACAAACCGTCATTAATGCAAGCTGCAGCAGCAATTTGCGTAAGTTATGCAATTTTCAGCCGTAATGTGTGTAACTTGCGCAAATTGCAGCTGTAAATATGCCTAATTTGTGCTAGTTGTGGTCAGAATTACAATTTCTGGCCACAATTTGCACAAATTAGTCATATTTATGTCTGCAATTTGCACAAATTATGCAAATTACAGCAAAAATTTGCATAACTTTCATAAATTACAGTCGCAACTTGAGTAAATGACATTTTTTACAGATTCCCCCCCCCCCCCGGTCTGTGACCTGGCCCAGCTCGACACAGATTGAGTTGGGCCTGCTTGCGGACAAGTGAGACGGAGTCTGGGCAGGGGGCAGCTGCTAAAAGCTTGACAGATGTGACCCCCTGGACAGATAACTCCAATATCCCTACTCTCCCTAGAGGAAGCAAATAATGATACGTCACGCCTTCGCTTACTTACACTCACACACCCAGCTTTAGGGTGTGCTTGTAGTTAAACAGAGTTAGCCTTCTCTGATGCTGTGTCACCACACTTTCTCTATATAAAGCAACTCTGCTGTAAGACTTTCCAAAAGAGGATAGGAGAAGAAACAGATTAAGCTTGAATTCTACAGAAGAGAAACTGCAGAAGAGGAGAAAGGAAAGGAGAACATTTGCCAGCAAAGAACAGAAGGACAATAGATGCAGTGCCAACCTGAGTAAAATTGATTCCATTATAGGTATCTCCCCATCCATCTGTGCAACCAAATCAAACATCACCATCATGCTTTTTTCCTTCTCCCTCCCAAACCCTTTCCTTGTGCCTCATGTCTTTTTATATTGAAAGCCTGAGGGTAGGGACTGTCTAATTATTGATTCTTGTAAGCTGTTCCAGGACCCTTTTTTTGACTGAAGGGTGGGATAAAGCTGCTTTGAATAAACAAAGACACTTTGGGATATCTGTTGGAGTGGATTAATTGGAGAAGCACCACCTATGTTCAACCTGTATATTTGTAAATCAATGCAGATATTACAAAACCAAAGGAAATTTTCCTTTATTCCAAAGGAAACCAAACTCAGAGCCAGTGTTGCACCCTGAAACCTCACCACTGAGAACCAGGGCCAGCGTATCAATATTTTCATCATATCCTAGATATAATAATTGTTCAAGTGTACATGCTCCCTGGGGGTTCTACAGTTACACATTGAGAAATGCTTACTTCGAATCAATTGATAGACTTTATTTCTAAGGAATTGCCTGAAGAAAGAGGAATAGGTTTCTGTATTCATTCTTCCAGCTAAAATACCAGCAACCCCCCTGCCCCAAAAAGATATATGGCATCTGTACTCTCAAACTACCCCAGATTTAGAAAATCCTGCTCAGGTCTGCTTCATAAAAATGCAGTGCTTACACCATCTCTCATATTTTAATCAGAAGTATTATAATTCAAAGAGCCCCAAACTCCTTTCTTTGTAAAGATTCTAGCCATCAGGAACAACAACAGAAAACAGTTGAACATATCACTATAGTCTGAAAAACTTTAAAATGCAGTCTGAAGATTTTTTTAAAGGGTTGGCATCTCTGGCTCTAATTCTAGGCAGTTGCTTCATCTGCAGGTGTAATTAGGAGAGGGCATTGGCACAAGACATCAGACACTATGCACATTTTCCCCCCTTGTAAGGATAATCTCTATGCAGGAAAAAAATGTCTGACGCAGCACTTACTGGCTAGATTCCCTCTTGCTGTGACTTTGTTTTCCCCCTCTTACTTTGAATAATGGCTCCATGCATGCAACAATTATACAGAAGCTTAACCTTGCTGCTCCAATTGACTCCAATGCAGATGAGACACAGGCTAGGAAATGTTCTGCCGTGTCCATTTTGTTGTCTCAGGACCTCAATTCAGAGTCAGATTCTGTGAAGCAAGGGCTCTCCCTCTCTCTCCCTCTCTGGTATAGCAGGCGGGGATATATGCATATGCTTGCAGATTCATGACTTGCAGTAGAATGGAGTAGGATGTTGGGATTGATTTCTCCTTTATTTTAACCCAGTTTTACACTGGTCTGGCTATAACATTTATGCCAGGATTTCACACTGAATGTACAATGCACAAGACGAAAAGGAAGAGTTTTTGATCTTTAAGGCAGCTGCTTTCTGGGGCTTGCCCTCTGATATTTCTATTAGCTGATTGGAACCCATATCCATATTCATGGCATGCATAACCCATACACAGTGGTGAATGCTTCCTAAGCAAGGTTGCCATATGGAAAGGTCCCAACTTAGGCCAAATCATCTGCATATTATGCAAATAAGGTATGCTGATATGGTAAATAAGATTCAAATGTGTAATTTTCAGCAACTTATCTCTGATCCTACAATGTGTCAGTGGCAGGGAGGGAAAGGATGGCCTTTTTAACCTGTCTGCTTTTCACTGCCACACCTTCTAACATCAGCACAGTTTCTGTGACCACAGAGGTGCCGGCAAGGTTTGGGGCAGTCAATGGTGGCACAACATCATTCCTTCTCTGTAAGATTTGATTGACAGTATGATGCCTGCAATGTTTTCTCCTTAATTAATATGAAAAAGTTACTATACTTAAGTAAGTATATTATTTGCCCCTTGAGCAATGTTATACTGTTTGTGTTCTTATTTCATCATAAATACAAATCCTTCCTTCTGGAATTTGATTCCACACTAGATCTTTTTTTTAGAACTGCCATCCATTTTTAAGTCATGCTTTCTGGAGCAACCATTGCATTGCAGCCAAAGTTTTCTGTTTTCTTCTTCCATGGTTTTTCAGATCTGATGCATAGCAATATTTTTTGTGATAAAATGTGGTTGCACAGACACTTCCCCTTTGCATATTCAGCCTGTTTTTAGTGTTTTCTGTTGATCCTGCCTAGAAATAGAGATGAATAATTAGTTAATTGCCCCTTAAATGGCCTCTCTGAATTGCCCCAGTTTCAGATTCTGTTCCAGGGAGGCTTTACAGTGCAATCCTATACATGGCTTAATCCTGGTGAAATGGGTATAGGATTGCAGTGTTAATTACTGATTTCCTCTCATTTTATTTTCTTTAGTTATGGGGAAATAGCACGATGTCACGATTGTACAAAGAATGTTTTAAAAAATGATCTGAGGGGGTAGCAGGCAGTGGAGGATAGCATGCAACCATAGTAAGGCAAGGGGCTTTCTTGACCTGGGTGTAACCCCTTTAGTTCTGATCACAGCCATTTGAGAAGGGGGGCTTGCATCTCTAATGACAGCTCTGTGGGTTTTCTAGACTATAACATTTTTGTTTTTCCTTTAGCATCATATTTGATCCAGTGCTGATAGTACTAGTATCCCATGTCTACTTCCTGGAAGATGAGCCTTCCTGCAGGAGGAGGAGCAATGTTACCGTCCATAAACTTATATTTCATGGATGAGGTTGCAATCCCATACTCACTTACATGGGAGCAAGTCCCATTAAGCGCAATGATGCTTACTTCTGGGTAGACATGCATAGGATTGCACTGTTAATTAATCAATGCGATAGGATAAGCACTCCAGCAATGTGATTTTAAACACCCAGTAAAGGTTTCTGAAATGATCCATCAATTGGAGGAAAACAGCAGTTGTGGGCTGGGAAAAACCCCTGGGTGTTTCAGAAAACCTGAGAAGGGCTGCAATTTTTAATAAGTAGATCAATCAACTAAAGTTAATTAGTTGGTAGGGATCAATATTAATCAGTGGAACTGAGAGTGGGGACACACTTGTTTATTTTTTGAGACTCTTTTGGTTTTGGAATGTTAATGTAATAATATGGAACAACAAAAATTACCATTATAGGCACCCTTGGTGAACAACAATAAATGATAGTAAATTGTAAACTATGTTACTCTTCCTTCACTGCCTTAAAACTGTTGTGAATCAACGAGGCACAAGTGATTGGTATCAAATTGGGCCACATTTATTGATCCATCTGCAAAGGGGAAGACCTAGACGGGCAACTAATCTGTGCCAGCCACTAGCCAGGCGCTATATTGGGCGAAATGTTTAAAGCCTGCTGAGTGGTGTCAAAGAGATCGCCACCCCCAGGACTACCCCTTTGGGGGGGGGAGGTAGGCCTTCCCCTGACACCCCCTCCTGGGCTGTAAAACCCTGTCTGCATGAGGTGAGTTGGCCTCACAGGTAACCCTTATCCCTGCCCCCCACTGGGGCTGCAAAACCCATAGTAGGAGGCCTCAGGCATTACCTGTCACCAAACCCGTTCCCCTGAATGTTCATCAGCCCTGTTCTCCTCCCATTGCCCATCCCGGACAGCAAACTTGAAAATGTGACTGGATAACCTGACCAGCAAATAAGGCCAAATTGAACCTAGTGGACACATCCTCCCCACTTAGAGTGTGAAGTAGGCAAAAAGTCCCACAGGCCTGGCCAATCAGACTTTGAGTCAAAAATTCCTACTTGGCTCATAAAAGGGCACCCAGCAGAACCCACACTGCATGCAGGGGGGGAGGGAGCCACGCTGCAAAGAGGTGTTGAGGAGGGGCACCGGAGAGCTAAGAGTGCCTCACAGTCCCTCCCTGCCCCTTGTGGGATCACCAGAGTCTGCCAATGGCAGTCACCCACGTCTCCTCACCCCACCACCACTCACAATGCCCCCCTCATGGCCAGGCAAGCTGGATGTGGGCTAGGGCATTTCCCTCCTCCCCCTCCCCTCCCCCACCCCACCCCGCCCCACCCCAGTTGAGTTAATTTCAGACAAATAGATGAGAAGGAGTTTGTGCAAGGCATTTTTAGTTTGATGGTTTGTTTAAAAAGGGAATGCCTATACCCTTTTCTTTTATTTGCCGAGTTGGATGAAAGTAGCCCGTTTTGATGGGGTGGAGCTTGCCAAATTTCAGACAATTAGGTGCGGAGGGTTTCGTGTATGGAACCATTACATTTTGTGTGTTCAATTTATGTAATTATGGCACTCATATTCATCTTTGGCTTCCCCCCTTTCTTTTCCTATGTTCTGCAGCTGGTGATAGTAGAAGTGGGAGGACTTACTCCTGGCAGCTCCCATTCCCCTCCCCCCCGCACTACCCTGGATATTGCATTGTTCCAGGGCATTATGGGAAAAACAAAATGGTTGTTATTATAAAATAGTAGCCCCGGTGCTGGCACAATGCAACATCTACGGCATTGTGGGAAAGCTAAAATGGTGGCTGCCAGGAGTGGCTGCTGAAGCGGCCTTCTCTTGCTGCTGCCAGCACCTGCAGCATAAAAATAGACAAGAAAAAGAAAGCCAAAAGATAACTTCTGCCACTGGTAGAGAAGGTACCCCTCCCTTTAAAGGGATTACCATTTGTGCTCATTCACCTCCCTCAGCAATCATTTTGGGACGAACAGAAACTGAACAAAATAGAGCTCATTTGGTTTGGTTTTGCATTTCCCCCCAAATGAATGCACACCTCTATTACAGTGTGTGCACTGGGACAATACAATGTACTGATAACAACAGCATTATCTTCAGAGACTATATCCATCTAGATCCTATGCAATAAGTTACTGAGTTTATCATGCAAAGAAAAACAAAGACTCTCAGATTAACAGGCACTGTAATAGCTTGAGATGCTTAGATGAAAAGCTGTCTGTGCTTTTTAGAACCTGCAATTTCAGGTGGCATTTGTGACGGAAAGCTGTGTCATGTTTGATGCGACTGCTTTCTTGTAGCAGTGGATGTGGTGGCTTTTCTGCAGTGTCGAAACATTGCTCATTTGAACCTTGCATGCTCCTTTATTAGCAGACTCTGTCAGTGGACTGAATGCTCCTTAGGGGGCCATGGTGATTTAGTTACTTCCGCACAGAAAGAAAGCATTTGAATACCAAAACCTGCAGTGCCAATTCATCTTTCTGTCCTTTCAACTGTTATTATGAGAAATGTCTCTGGAACACAGATGCAATTATAACTTGGTCCGTATCTACACAGTGTGTTTATTTAAGACCACATGCTAAGAGCAAGCCATGCCTACAAAACTCTTTGTACAATGAACAGCATCATTTGTTTAACTGCCCCCCTGCCCGCTTCACTACACACACACACACACACACACACACAGCGTGCACAAAAGAGAGAGCACAAAAACACCAAACAAATATCTTAATGCAATAGTTTTGGACTTTCTCAGTGAAATATACCAGATCTTATTTGGAAAAATTGGTTTCAGAGAAACCAAACTTAATTAAATGATGAAGAATTGGTGCTGTACATGTAAAAATAAACAAAAAACCTCCAGTTTTTTCACCTGTTCTAGAGGGAAGGAAAAGGTCAAGGTATATTTGCCTGCGCTGGTACATTTGCATATATGCAGCTGCCAACGGTCTAGCACTGGGGATGAGCTGGGAACTAGTCAGGTGAATTTAAAGCTGGCCAGGTCGCAACCCATTATCACAATAAAGCATTCATAACGTTATACTAGAACCCCAAGTGACTGTGCAGAAACAGCCTCTGAATAGTTAAAGCCAGACAAGAGTTTTGGGGAGATGGTTTCTGGAGAAAGAAAGGAAGAAAGAAAGAAAGAAAGAAAGAAAGAAAGAAAGAAAGAAAGAAAGAAAGCTTTCCTAATGGTTTCTTAGCTGAAAACTGAATAGGAGATAGTAGAGCCAGAAACTCAGATTTCAGGCAATAGGCATTATCAATGGAAAGCTGAGGATATTTCAGTTTCGTTATAAGAGACAGCATTTGGAAGTTTATGCTTTCTGCTCCGTTCCCCATTTAAGTGTGTTTTGGACTAGAATTGCCAATATCTTTAAACAATATCCTTGCTCCTCAGCCTTCAATAGCAGTAGGGATGGCAGAGAATTCCGCCACGGATCTCAGTGAGGCCAAATGCCAGTGCATTTGGCTGCCCAAAATCCGTGGCGGAACGAAGCCCCCCCCCCCGCCCCACCACCCCGCAAAAGACACGCAAAATGGAGCACCTACCTGGTGCCATTCACGCTGTGTTGCGAATGGTGGCCGCGTCTGCGGCTGCCATTTGCATTCCCCTTTTTTCCCCCATGATAGGCTACGTAAGTATTTGCATCCCTGCAGAGGCCATGATAGGCTACGTAAATATTTACATAGGCTATCACGGGGAAAAAAAGAGAACGCAAACGGTAGCTGCCATTTGCGTCCTTGCGCAGCCCAGCAGCAGCCGGATGTCGCTGCGGGCGGCCCCGGCTGGCGGCTCCGTGGAGTCACCGCGGAGCAGAGCGGAGCCAGCCTGCGAGGATTTCGGGGGGAGGGACGGAGCGCCTCCCCCCCCACCACGGATGTCAGAAACGAAACAGGTGAGTCGTTTTGTACATCCCAAAATAGCAGCTCCATCTGTGGATGTTAGTTCAGGGATGTTGAACCTCTTTCTGCCCGAGTAAGGAATTCTATTCCGGAGAAGCTCTTAGGGGCTGAATTCCAGTAGTGGGTGGAGCCAAAGGCAAAAGGGGGCAGGGCCAAAACTTACACAAAGACCTGCCTACTTTAGCTTAAAGCTCTGTAGGAGAGGCATTTCAACCTTTCAGAAAGGGGGAAAACCTGTGCAAAAATCAGGAAACCCCCAAATGATGGGCAGCTGGGGGAAAGGGAAGTGGCCATCTGGGGAACCCCAGAGGCCTCGATTGGAACCCCAGGTGTGTTGGATTGGGCCCACAAGCCTGAGGTTCAACACCCCTGCATTAGCCCATGCAGCTATTAGCCATGATAATGCTTATCACTACAGCATGGGAAGCTTCAACTGCTGACTTTTCTGCAGAAGAATATGCTAGTCAGGTCAGGCCCTCTTTTTCTGGTCTGCTGGCAGCCTTCTCAAGAGGAGCAAACAGTGGCAGCTGGTGACTCCAATTCTGGAGGAATAGAACCTTTCAGCACCTGAGATAGCACTGTTAGAATTTTGGATGGTAGCAACTAAAACCCTGACTGAAATCACAGACTCTCTGGAACTGAAGTCACCAGCTGCCCCTGGGTGCAAGCTTTCATTGTCAGATTAGCTGAAGACAATTTTGATCAGCAGGGCTGTGAGGTAAGGACACATCTCTTCTCTTTTATCTTTCTAGAGCCATTTTGGTGTGTCACTGTAATAGGTGTGTTGTGTTCAGGGACACTGAACTTAATGCGCACTGCTCCCTTGAATATAACTTACTGTCTAGACTCACCCCTCCTGTTCTTTCCATGGATTAGGAGAAACCCTGGTGTAGGCCTGAGTTAGGAGTCCTGTGAGGGAGCGTATATAATCCTGTTTAACTGAACCTGTTACTTTAGTTACCCATAGGCATGTGGAACCTGACTTCAGTCATCAAGGTTCAAAGGACATCACATTGGGATTAGACAAGAAAATATTACATGCAGTCTTTCCTTCTGACAACGAGTACCAAATTGTTATTTCTCTTACACTTTTGTATCTCTAACAGGCACCTATATAGGGACATTGTTGAAATGCAATCCCCCCGCCCCTATTTTTTTTTATAACCTTCATTAATTGGTGGAAAGGCAGGTGATTAATCAATTAAAGGCACAACCTTACGGCTGCTAGACAGCGGCTAGACAGCCATACAATTGGTCGATTCCCAAAGAACCGCCTCCCCACCCCCTTCCCCGCTTTGTAGGCACGGCAGGTTGTCCCTGTGCTCCATGCTCAGAAGACCAGCGTGGAGCAGGGGGAAAGGGGACATTTCTGGGGCTGGGGAGCGCAGAGGTGCCGGTACGACACTACCTACTTGTTGTCCGGCCTCCTCACCCGAGACAGCTGAAATCGGCCATCTAGCCGCGAATGCAGGGTGGCTGGAGCTCAGAGGAGATGATCCCCTCCATGCTCCTCCCGCCCTGCATTGGATAGGTAGTCGCCTCCCAGTCTGGAGGCAGCCATCGATCTGCATAGGATTGGTCCCTAAAATTCTTTAACCAACTGACACTTTTATTTTTGCTTTATTTTTTTTTAACAAGGCAACTTTCTATTGAAATGAGGCGGGACTGTCATCATCAAAGGCTCAACATTCTAGCCCTCTTCATGCTTTCCTTGTATGACAAAGCCATCACACAATTAATGGGGAGCAGGGGTGTGCTCCTGGCCCTGCCTGCAGCATCAGGCACCCTGCTGGTCCTTCTCTGGACGCCTGCCTGTTAGGGTGGTTATCTTCAGAGAAGAAGTCTATGCATGAGCAGCTGTGATCAGAACAGCAGCATAGTCAGCACACCAGCATGATCAGATGTCCCAATCACATGGATGCCAAAATGCAAGCAGAAGATGAGGATCACCGTGCTGATGCGTTGATGTCCAGAGCCAGCACTGCACTATACATTGGGGGCAGGGCCAGGACCACAGCCCCACTCCTCATTAATCACATAATGTCCCCCTCATGCAAGTAACACATGAAGGGTTGGGGGTTCTATATAGTTAGGTGGAGGGCTTGTGAGAATGGAGCTGGCATTCAGGTGGTATCAACTGTGGTGTGCTTTAGGTGCCTGCTAAAGTCCCATCTCTTTACCCAGGCCTTTTCTAATTGATTGCGCTGCCTAGTTTGCTAATTGTTTTGAGTTTTTGGTTTTCAATGTTTTCAATGGATTAATATTTGTGTTTATTATGATGTAATATAATATTTGATTTTGGAAACTGCTTTGAGACATTTTTACGTATGGTAAGCAGTATTTTAATACTAATACTAGTAATACAGTTTAGAACGGGAGGTGGCAGAAAGATAATGAGAAGGAAAAAAGGACTTGACAGCTCCTGTCCAAGATAATATTCCTCATTTAATAGCTTCATTGCATCTCCTGGAAGTGTTTACCTCTAGTGTGCACTTGTGTCATTAGACTGTTTTGTTATTTTTAGAGACCCTTCAACAAGTCTTGGTGGCAAAAAGTCCAAGTAAATGCAGCATGAAGCAAGAGTTTGACTTTGGCATTAAAATGGTCTAACAGCACAATTCTATTCCCATCTACTCAGAAGTAAGCCCCATAGAGTTCAGTGGGCTTTACTCCCAGATAACTGTGAACAGGATTGCAGCCTAAACATTATTGCTTAACATGGCCATTGACTTCTTTTTTTTTTTGCTCTTGAATATGATCCAAATAGCATTCCCCGCCCCCACCTATCCTGTGAGCTTTCAAATCAATTATTAGCCCCATGAACTGGGCTTGAACCAGATACAGCCTGAATACAAGGCCAGGCACCCAAGATAAACGAACAGTTTGCTTCTATAGTACAAGGTTAGGCAAAGTAATTCCATTTGAAGAATTACTTTGTACTCAGCATGGTATCATGTGCTCCTTGATTCTGAAAACGTTATTTATCTTTGCTTTGTCCAAGGGACGTGAACAGTGCTCAGGCATTGCTCTTGTTTGCCAATGCATATCCCTCAGAGGGCTATATATTTGGCTGAGATGTGAACACCAATTCAGCTGCAAGAAAAAAGAAGTCTACGTGGTCCTTTGAATAACTATGGTAACATTTAAAATGTAATTGGTTTTGCAAACTGACAACTCATTATTGAAAAGCAAAAGGGATGTTAGGCATTTAGATAATGAAGTGTCAATCAGCGTAACAGATGTGTCACTTTCCTTAATATATTTTATTTTAGCTTCTGGAATTGTTTTACCTTTCTTCCTTATTGTTCTACATAATGTATATGTGCAGATAACTGAGATCTAGCGAATCTAAAATGTTTAAGTGTACTCACGATCGTTCTTATTAATTTCATAAGCTTTAATAAATGTGAGCGAAAAAATATGGGAGCTGCATTGTACATGGATTTTTTTTTGCATCCTGTTGTTCCCAGGTCCTTCCTTGGATTGTTTTAACAGCACCAGGGCAGCAACACATTATATGGGAATGAATGCCTCTGTGTTATAATGGTTTGGCCACCTTCCTCCTCAGTCAAGCAGAACTCCAGTTCAGTTTCATCAGGTCAAAAGTAATGGTTGCTGCATCCAGGGCAGAAACAAAAAACCATACCAAGAATGCTTATAATAAATGTACAAATAGTGACTTGCATAGCTAGATATGCAAAAAGTGTGTGTATTGTGCGTATTTACTAAGGAAACTTTAGCACTCAGAAATAGGATGTGTGGAGGGGAGTTGGACATGCATGGAGGGAAGACCAGAAGCAGGGCCAGCCCTACCATTAGGCAGAGTGAGGCAGTCGTTTCTGGCGGCAGATGTTGGAAGTTGGTAGCAAGGTGATGGAGGAGAGAGCTGTGTGCTAAGGAGCCTGCTCTGAGCTCCATAAGTTAGTCTGCTGCCTTCAGGTGTGGTGCAGGAGGACGCTGTCCCATCAGCAGTGTTGAAGAAAGATTCAACTGCCAGGCCAGTTGGCTTTTATACATGGAATGGGAGGGGGACTGTGAACAGATACTTATATATAACTTGTTGTTCCATAAGGTTTACTTTCTCTGGCCTCTGTGAAGCTACAGTGTATAAGAGTAGACCCGAGGCCCTGTTTTGTTATGGTAAAAGGCCCATGTAGTAGTTGCTGAGTGACATTCTGAAGTGGAAGAGAGAGAGACAATCATTTTGAATATTGTTAGATGGGGCTTGGAGCAGGGAAATTCAGGGCTGATAGGCTTGGGATTCTAGCTGGGTGGAAAGAAGCAGTTGGGGAATGACAGTTAAGCTATGACAGTTGACAACTGGAAGTTTAGTCAGAGTTAGTCTGTGGAGAGAGAGAGGGAGAGAAGGTCTGTTGGCTGATATGTGGTGTTTTAGAAGGACTACGATAAAGCTGAGGAGAAAGGGAATAGCTATTCTTTCTCTCTGAGATAATCTTAGGTGGCTGGTGAAGATCAGGAGTAGGGAGCAGATGGCTGTGTTGTGCCAAGAAGAGGCTACCCTAAGATCTAGCTAGAAGAAGGTTATTCAAGCAGGCAGTAAAAACCCAAATGAACCATCCAAGCAACCAAACAGGAGGAGTTTGGATGGCAGAGGAAGACTGTACACAGAAGTTGGACCTGGTTGTAAGGGTATTTGGCTCAGGTGGCGGTTTAGGGAATTTGGCCAGAGGTAAAAGAAGTCATTAAGAGGCTTGTAGCAGCAACTGTGTCTCCTGAGTCCTAAAGAACTGTCATTAAGCAGTCTTTTGAAAACTTCAAATATTAGTAACGCCTTATGTACAAAATATCCCTGCAATAAATTACTTGTTTAATTGTTCATCTGGTCTCTGTTGTAGGTGCCCATCTCATGCCTAAGTCTCTCATACCAGCTACTAGATTTTAAACTATACAGAATTGGTGTCAGCAGGAAAGGGTTAGCTTGAGGAACTGAGTTATAGTGGAAGAGAGTCCCTTAGACCCCAAAATATAAGCATTTGCTCCAAATAAGAAATGCCATAGGTGGCACTGCCCAGTGAAGGACCAGTTTCCCCACAGAGGGGGGGAGAGAATAAATCCCCCATAGGGGGCCATCTCATTCTTCACCTCAGGCAGCAAAAGGTCTTGGGCCAGCCCTGACCAGAAGCATCCTTCACTGCTCTCCTCTCTATCGCAAACTCCCTGTGTTGACCAGGGAGGTCTGAGCAGAGGCTGTAACTGTCTTTGGGTGAACATGGTCACAGTCTCCATGGCCTTGCCTCTTTTCTCTTCGCTGTTATATCTTGCTCCTCTATCTCTGCCATCCTCGGCTGGCTGAAGGTCTCTTGTTCCCTCAAATGATTCTATCTTTCCTCCCTTGCTGCCCCTTATGTTTGGAACTACCTCCCAGAATACCTGCATGATGCCACCTCTCTTATTTCCTTCAAACCCTTCTCAAAATCACCTTTTCATGAAGTCTCTGGCACAGCCCTGTAGTTCCCATGCCCTGCTGCATCCTTGCCCAACCTGGTGCCCTCCAGATGTGCTGGACTGCAACTCCCATCATGATCAAGCTGGCTGGGAATTATAGGAGTTACAGTCCAATACATCTGGAGGGCAACAGGTTGAGGAAGGCTGCTCTACTGCAACCAAGCCTAAATACATGTAACTGAATTAATGACATTGTCTTTTATTTATTTATTTATTTATTTATTTATTTCATTTCTATACCGCCCAATAGCCGAAGCTCTCTGGGTGGTTCACAAAAACTAAAACCAAACAACACACAATAAAACAATTTAAAATATATAGAACATTAAAACCACAATATAACAATACAACCACAATAAAACCTAGCAGCAGTACAGGAGTTTAAAATACAGATTTAAAACAGCAAAGATAAAAATTTAGAAAGCTAAAATGCCTGGGAAAATAAAAAGGTCTTCACCTGGCGCCGAAAGGAATACAATGTAGGCGCCAGGCGAACCTCACTAGGGAGCTCATTCCAGAGCCGGGGTGCCACAACAGAAAAAGCCCTCCTCCTAGTAGCCACCCGCCTTACTTCCTTTGGCAGGGGCTCACGGAGAAGGGCCGCTGATGATGATCTTAAGGTCCGGGCAGGCACATATGGGAGGAGGCGATCCTTCAGGTAACCTGGCCCCAAGCCATTAAGGGCTTTGAATGTTAACACCAGCACTTTGAATCGGGCCCGGAAATGGACTGGCAGCCAGTGCAGCTGGAAAAGTACTGGCGTAATATGAGCTCGTTGGCCAGTCCCTGTTAACAACCTTGCTGCCCTATTTTGGACCAGCTGAAATTTCCGGACCGTTTTCAAAGGCAGCCCCACGTATAACGCATTGCAGTAATCCAGACGAGAAGTTATCAGAGCATGGATAACTGTAGCTAGGCTATCTCTGTCCAGATAAGGGCGTAGTTGGTATACCAGCCTAAGCTGATAAAAAGTGCTCCGTGCCACTGAGTTCACCTGTGCCTCAAGTGACAGTTCTGGATCCAAGAGCACCCCCAAACTACGAACCTGATCCTTTAGGGGGAGTGCAACCCCCTCCAGAACAGGTTGAATATCACCTAGCCGGGCAGACGAACCACCCACTAACAGTACCTCCGTCTTGTCTGGATTGAGTTTCAGTTTATTAGCCCTCATCCAGTCCATTACCGTGCCCAGGCACTGGTTCAGAACAGCCACTGCCTCACCTGGTTTTGATGAGAAAGAGAGGTAGAGCTGGGTGTCATCCGCATATTGATGGCACCTCAGCCCACACCTCCAGATAACCTCCCCCAGCGGTTTCATGTAGATGTTAAACAGCATGGGTGATAAAATAGAGCCCTGTGGAACCCCATGGCACCATTGCCATGGCACAGAGCAATAATCCCCCAGCACCACCTTCTGGAATCGGCCATCCAAGTAGGAGCGGAACCACTGTAGTGCAGTGCCTCCAACTCCCAACCCAGACAACCTATCCAGAAGGATACCATGGTCGATGGTATCAAAAGCCGCTGAGAGGTCCGGGAGAATCAACAGGGTCGCACTCCCCCTGTCCCTCTCCCGGCAGAGGTCATCCCACAGGGCGACCAAGGCAGTTTCCGTTCCAAAACCAGGCCTGAAGCCCGATTGAAATGGATCTAGATAATCCGTTTCATTCAAGAGTGCCTGGAGCTGTCCTACAACCACCCGCTCAAGCACCTTGCCCAGGAAGGGGATGTTGGCCACTGGCCTATAATTGTTAACATCCTCTGGGTCCAGGTTAGGCTTTTTCAGGAGTGGTCTAATTACTGCCTCTTTTAAAGCAGCAGACACCACTCCCTTTAATAAGCCATGAAGGGCAAGGGTCAAGCACACAAGTGGTCGATCGGACTTGGCCAAGCACCTTGTCTGCATCCTCAGGCCTCAGTAACTGAAACTCATCCAATAAAACTGGACCAGACGGTGCTCTGAACGCCTCTACCAATGGAACTGCATTAATCGTGGTGTCCAATTCATGACGAATCTGAGCGACTTTATCCTCAAAGTGCCGCGCAAACTCGTCACAGCGTGCTACCGAGAGTTCCACCGTCTCTCTCCCTGGCCCAGAATGTAACAGGCCGCAAACCACTCGGAAAAGCTCCGCCGGACGACACTGAGAAGATGCAATGCTGGTGGAAAAGAACTGCCTCTTTGCCACCCTCACCGCCACAGAGTAGGCTCGATAGTGGGCTCTTACCTGTGTTCGGTCCGACTCAGCACAAGTTTTCCTCCACCTGCGTTCTAGCCGTCTCCCCTCTTGCTTCATTGCCCTCAGCTCAGGTGTATACCAAGGAGCTGGCCGGGCTCTGCTCAGAGGGAGAGGGCGCTTGGGCGCGATCGTGTCAACCGCCCGAGTCATCTCTGCATTCCACAGAGCGACCTGGGCTTCGACAGGAGCACCAGCCATACCAGCAGGAAAATCCCCCAGAGCCCTCTGGAATCCATCGGAATCCATTAATCTCCGGGGGCGGACCATTTTAATAGGTCCCCCACCCTTGCAGAGGGGAAAGGCCGCCAGAAGTCTAAACCTCAGCAGGAAGTGATCTGACCATGACAAAGGGACAGATGTTAATTCCTCCACTTTCAGATCACCATCCACCTTCCCAGTTGAGAAAACCAGATCAAGCTTGTGTCCTTTTATATGCGTTGGGCCGATGACATGTTGGAACAGCCCCATGGTTGTCATGGCGGCCATGAAGTCCTGAGCCGCCCCGGATACAGCGGCCTCGGCATGGAAGTTGAGATCCCCCAGAACCATCATCCTGGGTGTCCTCAACACCAAGTCTGAGACCACCTCCGTCAGCTCAGGCAGGGAGTCCGATGGGCAGCGGGGTGGGCGGTACACCAACAGAATCCCTAATCTGTCCCGGGTACTCAACACAAGGTACAGACACTCAAGATCTGCACTCGAAGAGTCTTTTCCTCTGCCTCCATTTCTCTTCCTTTTCCCTGTTGTTGCCCCTGTGTTGAATTTTAGATTGTAGGCTCTTCGGGAGCAGGGACTTTTCTTATAGCCTGTAAAGTACATTGTACATTGATGGGGCTATATAAATCAACAAATAAATGCAGACACATAGGTTATAACTTTTCAACCTAAACTATCTCATGGGGATTTGTGCAAATAAATACATAAATAAATAAGAATCCATGTATTTTGTACACTGAGAGCACTACAGTAATTGCAAGCAGAAATCCGTGAACATTTCATGGGCACAGGGGGAGGGATTAGCTCAGGAGTTGTATGTCTTCTGAACCTTATCTCACCAGAAATCCTTTCAGTGGTGAAGGGGGTGTCCTTGGTCACTGCTGAATGGGACCCTTTGCAAGAGAACGTTCTCACACAGGAGGACATGTTTCACAGGGCATGCATTCGCCAAGCCAAATCCCCTCCCTCCAGGCTAAAGGAGTTAGTGTCAAGCTGCTTGCTGCCATTCAGCCTAATTCTCAACCCTGGCTAGGTGAAGGATCATCACACATGCATTCCCTTGGCTACATGAGTGCAATTTGCACGGGCAACCAACAAGCCTTGGTTTGTTTTGAGGGGTTGGAGAGTATCATTCTGACCTCCCAATGTTCATCTGTAGATGTCAGGGGATCTTTGTCTTTCTTTTCCTCTCCTGGTCCTGCCCAGTCTTTAGGCTCCAAAGTTGTTTGTAGCCAGTATGCATGGCCTTCAAATACAGGGAGTTGTTAAAACTAGGCATACAAATGCAATATCCCATAATGCTACCTTTCCCAGAGTGTGAAGCACATACATGCAAGCACAAATGTTTAAATTGAGTTACACTGGAAAAAGAGTTACTTCTCCTTTTCTTTCAGGCTCTCAGTGTGCCTTAAACAACTATACATAGGCAAGGAAACTTTTTTAAAAATATTGTGGCCTAGAAACATTGGTGGATGAACTTGCAGAGCTGACTTGAAAGTAAGCATCCAAATAATATTTCTATAAACATAAATCTCAATGTGTTTCATAAATATGGTTGTATTGTTATATTGTGGTTTTAAAGTTCTATATATTTTAAATTGTTTTATTGTGTGCCGTTTGGTTTTAATTTTTGTGAACTGCCCAGAGAGCTTCGGCGATTGGGTGGTATAGAAATGAAATAAATAAATAAATAAATAAAATAAAATAAAATAAAATAAAATAAATATAAGAGAAAAAGTGGTAGAGGTGTTCATGCTATTGTACACATGCATGCACTCACGCACATGCACACGCACATACAGTATCAAGACTGCTCCCCCTTTTTTGAGCAAAATGAGAAGGTGACAGCTAAATTTTCTTAGCTGAACATAAAGGTTTGCTCAGAGAAAGCTGCATTGCCCTTGACATTGAACAGTACTGGAAACTGAGCTCCAGACCATCCAGCAAGAATGCAGAATGTGCAAGTGAATGAGCTTTTTCTCATGAATATTTATGTGAAGCCTTGCTCAATTTGAGCAGAAATGATAAGGATGCACCATTGATAATATGGTTTTAATAGTATTTCTTATGAAACCAATTTGAAAATACTCATAAAAAATGGGAAATGATTCAATTCAGAAAGAAAGTCACCATTTTCTAAAGCTTGGATCCTATCAGGGGTCAACCCGCCCCACCCATCTAGATTTATTTTCTGTGCCATCCCATTTACAGCAATATCAGTGCTTGTGAGACCACCTCCTTGTTCATATCTTATTGTGGCCTCTTAGATCTATGGAGAATATCCTTTTCATTTTCCCATCTTCAGCATGTTTAAACAGCAAGAAACCAAATGTGCTGTCCCACAATTATAGAACTTCCTTCTGCTAAACAATGAAGAGTCTTATGGCACCTTTTGTTGTTGTTCAGTCGTTCAGTCGTGTCCGACTCTTCGTGACCCCATGGACCATAGCACGCCAGGCCTTCCTGTCCTGTGCTCTCTCCCGGAGCGTGCTCAAGTTCATATTCATTGCATCCGTGATGCTATCTAGCCATCTCATCCTCTGCCGTCCCCTTCTCCTTTTGCCTTCAGTCTTTCCCAGCATCAGGGTCTTTTCCAGGGAGTTTTCTCTTCGCATTAGGTGGCCAAAATATTTGAGCTTCAGCTTCAGGATCTGTCCTTCCAATGAGCAGTCAGGGTTGATTTCCTTTAGGATGGACTGATTGGACCTCCTTGCAGTCCAGGGGACTCGCAAGAGTCTTCTCCAGCACCACAGTTTGAAAGCATCAATTCTTCGGCGCTCAGCCTTGGCACCTTTAAAGTCCAACAAATTGACTGTGGGATAAACTTTGTGGGCTAGAGCCCACCTCCTCAGATGCATGAAAGTGGTCACCTATGTAAGTAGATAACCTGATACTGACATCATCATCATGGCCCCAAATACCAGCATATTTTAGCATAATGCTCTTACTGGCACTAAGTCTTCGGAGAGGCATTTCAACCTTTTGGAATGGGAAAAAACTTCCCCAGACCTGGAAACCACCAAATGATTGGCAGTTGGGAGAAAGGGGGTGGAGCTGGAGAAGGAGTAGGCCAGTGGAAGGGGGTTGGCTTACTGAGAAACCCAGGGAGGCAGACTGGGACTGCAGGCAAGCCAGAACTGGTCTGCAGGCCTGAGGCTTGGCACCTCTGCTTTAAGATCCGCTAACGTGTCCTGGGAGATGGGAAGGGTTTAATGTGGGGTGCTCCTAATCTTGCATGTGGATTTCTGTTAGCCTGTACAAGATGCTCCCTATGTATTTGTATTGACACATGAAATATTTTCTGTCTGGCTCAGTCTGACCTTAAGTGGCAAGGATTAAATACAGTGTAATCCTTGAGCACAGTGTGAAGTTGTAAAATATACTTTTACTCATTTTTATTTGGACACTGTGTGTGGGGTGTGTGTGTGTGTGTGTGTGTGTTTAAAAGATTGTGACTTTCTCTGAGCCTTAGAGGCTGGAACTGGGAAGAAACCCAAATCAATACCCAAAGTCAATCAGCAATAAATCCAGGGGTGTGCTTAAGCAATTTTAGGGAGGAGGACTTGATAACTGCTATTGGTGGAAAACAATTTCTATGATAAATATTTTACACCATTTCAAACATAGGCAAATGCCTTTTGGCCTGATATTTTCTATGCATGGTCATTGCCCAAAGGTGTTCCTTAACATTCATTTATTTATGAGAAATCAAACAGAACTGGAACATCAGGATTTAAGTATGTGGCTGTTAAAAAAATAAATAAATTAAAAAGCATTTATTTCTGACAGTAGCACTTGAATCAAAGTAAGACACATAGAAAACTAAAACTTTCTAAGAAGATAGGATAAAAAGGCATATCCTGGAGGATTTTACTTTCAGTTGAATAAAGAATATTGTTTATCTAGCGTGCATGGCATGGTATTTTGTTGCCTTTTTATTAAGGTCCAGTGAATAGAAAACAGTTGCTCCTTGCAGTTGCCATCTCCACATGCTTAGCCTTTATATGCAGAAGCTCGCTACAGAGTTTTGGGTCTTTTCATCAAATTAGCACAGAAACACTAAAAAGAGTGGCAAGGATAAAACGGCCATGCAGTCTAGCAAAGCTTGCCCTCTGGACCCTAACAGTTTGCTATGTGGAGCAATTTGGAGAAGGCACAGGAAACAGAGGTCCACACATGGCATTAGTTTTGGTGCCCCACCACTTTGCCTGCTTCTTAGGGGTGAGGTACTGAACACATCATTAACAGTGATGTGTGAGCCCTCCTCAGGCTCGCTCAGAAAATTAATTGGGCTTTCAGCATGTTCCAACTGAACGCGAGATTTTTGTGTGTGTTCAATAAACACCTGAAAACTCCAATTAAATTTGCCTCTATCTTCCCATTCTCTGCTAGTCCCCCACCCCCACAAAAAAGTGTACACACACCAACCTTTCAGATAGGAGAGTCCCCACAAGTCCTCTCCTTCACTGTAAATGACGCATGGAGCTTCGTTTCCTGCTATGAGTGGGATTATAGGGGATGAGATTTAGAAACAACAACTACCAGCCCCATAATCCCTCAGCAGGAAATGACATGCTTCGCATCATTTAGCCCTAAAGAGAAGCTGTTCAGGACCCTCCTCTTAGAAAGTGATCTCTCCATCTTCCCCAAGATAAGAGGTGGGGCTTTTTTTTTTGGCTTGAGAAAGGTGAGAAAAGAGCACTGGCATGGATAGGGGTAGCAGCAGAATCAGGATGGGAGACCCATCTTGAATCAGGCATGGCTCAACAAGGGCTATACCAGACACAAAATGGGGCCAGTCACTTTGAGGGGGAGTGGGGGGAGGGAGTTCACATCATGAGCACTTGAAATCTTGTTCTATCTGTAATTATTAATAAAATGCGTGATCCTGTTCTCCACATGCACAGGGCAGGTTACAGAGGTTACCACCACACAGCAATACACAGAGCTACAGCATCACAAAATGCTTGGTTGAAAATGTAGCTGTGAGAAGATTCTTACTGGGAACCATCAGCCTATAATGCCAGTGCCTTCCTGTCTCCATTGGCATTCAACTTGTTTATTCCTTCTGGTGCCAGGTGAAGACTTTTTTATTCTCCCAGGCATTTTAGCTTCATAGGGCATCTCTACACCAGCCTAAAATCCTGCATTTAAAATGGGGCTTTCTGTGTCTGTTTTAAATGCAGGATCACAACTGACTCCCTTTACATGTGCTTCCTTTCCCCCCCTCCACCTCCCCGTATCTGAGTCTTCCATTGTCTTTCATTGATCTCGCTGCTTTTCTTGCCGCTTTAACTCTTTTCACGGAGGAAACTGAAGTGGAACACAATGGGGTAATTTGGTAGCTCATTATCTATGATCTATTTAAAAATGGAACAATGGGCATTTATTGCAGGAGAGTCATGGCATCATGTAAAGAGCCCGCAAACTTCCGTGAAGGAGCAAACTCAATCGCACGATAAAAGCTCAGTGTCGGGGAACCCACAGCCTTTTAGCTTTGGTATTTTAAATCTGTATTTTAAATCTCTGCATTGCTGCTAGGTTTTATTCTGGTTATATTGTTATATTGTGGTTTTAATGTTTATATATTTTATATTGTTTTATCCTGTGCTTTTTGGTTTTAATTTTTGTGAACCGCCCAGAGAGCTTTGGCTATTGGGTGGTATAGAAATGAAATAAATGAATAAATAAATTGTGGGCCCAATACAGATAAAGTCCCCTTCATGGATCACTGCCTTGTTGTGGTGAAGGGGCTTGCGTAACTCAGTGAAGCCATAAGCTATGCCATGCAGGGCCACCCAAGATGGACAGGTCATGGCAGAGATTTCTGACAAAATGTGGTCCACTGGAGAAGGAAATGGCAATCCACTCCAGTATTCTTGCCAAGAAAACCCCATGGAACGTATCACAAGGCTAAAAGAGATGACGCCAGAAGATGAGCCCCTCAGGTCGGAAGGTGTCCAATATACTACTGGGGAAGTAGTATATTGTACTGAAGGCAAAAGGAGACTGAAGGCAAAAGGAGAAGGGGACGGCAGAGGATGAGATGGCTAGACAGCATCACTGATGCAATGAATATGGACTTGAGCACGCTCCGGGAGAGAGCGCAGGACAGGAAGGCCTGGCGTGCTGTGGTCCATGGGGTCACGAAGAGTCGGACATGACTGAACGACTGACAACAACAACAGATAAAGTACTGGTAGTGACCTTTAAAGCCCTAAACGGCCTGGGTTCACTGTATATGAAGAAGTACAGTTCCTGCTCAGTGTTTCCCTGGCCTCTGAAGAGGGAGCCTTTTGGGCAGTTAATGCCCTGGTTTTGCAATTCCCAACCCTGAGATACTCCTTTGTCTATCTGTCTCTGCTGATTTTCCAGCAGAGGGGAAATAGTTTTTTTTTTTAATTCCAAAAGGAATTAGGTTGTGCTAATTTAGTTGTCTGCTACTTCCTGCAGCTGCATATGTAGGCAATCTGCTGCTATTCATTGTTTTTAAACGTTTTCCTGTTATTTTCTTTGGGTGTGTGTTTTATGCTTGTGGTTTATTACTAAGTTTATAATGTATAATGCTGTGATGTTCTGTGTTTTATTATGTTGTTGCTTTGTGTTTAGTTGTTTAAGAACAAAATAACATAGGAAGAGTTGGGTCAGATCAAAGATTTACCTAGTCCAGCATGCTGTTCATCCAAATGGCCAGCCAGCTGCCTGTAGGAAGCCCACAAGTAGGACATGAGAGCAATAGCACCACTCTTGCATTCCCCAGCAATTGGCATACAGAGACATTCAGCCTCTGATACTGGAGGTAGCGTAGAGCCATCGTGATTAGTAGCCGCTGATAGCCTTCTCCCCCATGAAATTGCCTAATCTCTTTTTAAATCCCTCCAGATTGGTGGACATATTGTGGTAGCAAATTCCATAGTTTAACTATGTACTGTGTGAAGGAATACTTCCTTTTACCTCTGCTGATCTCTCACCATTCAGCTTCATGGAATGACCCTGGGTTCTAGTATCATGATAGAGATATCCATTTTCTCCTCTCCATGCATAATTTTGTACACCTGTACCATGTTTCCCCTTACTTGCCTTTCTTCTAAGCTAAACAGCCCCAAACAGTGTAACATATAGGGCCATCACTCCAGCCCCTTGATCATTTTCATTGCCCTTTTCCGCACCTTTTCCAACCCTACAATAACCTTTCTGAGGTGCGGTGAATAGAACTATATGCCATATGTAGGTAACCAAAGATGTGATACCAGTGCTTTTAATGTTGTTGATGATGAAGATAATGATAAGCAACCTGAGGCCTTCTGCTCCTCCCAGAATTGGTAGCAGTGTATGTAGTGTGACCTGTGGCACTTGCTGGATGTCCGATAAGCTAGATAGGGAGGCAGGAGTGCACTGGGAAAGCTTTCTCCTTTGTCACCCCTTCCTTTCTCTTTCCCTTCCACTCAGCAAGGGAGGCCGAGCCAGCATCACTCCTTCCGCCCACTGCTGCTGCTTCTCTGCATCCTGAGAGAATTACAACAGCCAACACTTTTGACAGCTTCACAACAGGCTGAGAGAAATAACTGTAGCACATTGTATTATTTCTTACTTTTGCACACATTGGTAGGAGCCTATAGGCTTGAGTTTTCAGATGTCACATTTCAAGAGTCGTGCAGTTTGAGGAGTTTTTAAAAGCATTCAAAACAAAAGATAAAAATTGTCAGGTGCTTTTAAAAATTTAAATAACCAACTAAATGTCTACTATGGAGAAATGTTTGAAAACAGGTTTGTGAATCTCCATGACAGGAATAGATCATCCTCCCCCTTCACAATCAGCACCACAGAGGCTCAAAGCTTCAAGCTATTATGACTTTATTTTGCTAGAGACTAGCCTTTCTACAAATGCATATTCAAGGAAGCTCTCAAACTGCCCCAGGCCCTAAACAACTAATCTGTGATCCCTCTTCAGAGAAGATGAGGATAGTGAAGTTGCTGACAGTTTGCCCATGAACCTCAGAGCCAAACTTGCTTTGCAGTGATGCCCCTCCCTATGCTGACTTCTAAGAGTGGCTATCCTGGTGGAGCTTCTGAGTCCTATCCCTAACTTTTCCAGTTTTGCTATGTGATGTAGGGATGTACGAAAATTCCACCACGGGTCTCGGGGAGGCTGAATGCCAGCGCATTCGGCGCCCCGAAATTGGTGGCGGAACAGCCTGCCCCCCTGCCCCCTCCCCGGGACAAGACGTACCTTGGGTACCTTCCCCCTGCCCCCTTCCCCGGGACGAGACGTACCTTGCGGATCTTCCTGGCAGCTATGGCGGCGGTGGCTGCGGCGGCGGTGGCTGCAGTGGCGGTTCGGCTGTGGCGGCTGCAGCGGCCGGTCTTCCGACCGGCTGCTGCCGCTGCCATTTCCAGTTAAAAAAAAAACACGTGATAGGCTATGTAAAGATTTACGTAGCCTATCATGGCTAGGTTTTAAAAAAAACGTGATAGGCTATGTAAATGTTTACATAGCCTATCATGGCTGACTTAAAAAAACAAACAAACGCGCGTACGCAAATGGTGGCGGCCACCGCCACCGCCATTTGCGTTCCTTATTTTGGCACGTCTTAGTCTATGTAACCATTTACGTAGACTAAGACGGCGAAAATAAGGGGAACACAAATAGCGTAGACACTACGCTATTTGCGTTCCCCTTATTTTCGCCGTCTTAGTCTATGTAAATCTTGACGTAGACTAAGACGTGCCAAAATAAGGAACGCAAATGGCGGCGGCCGTGGCCGCCGCCATTTGCGTACGCACATTTATTTGTTTGTTTGTTTAAGTCAGCCATGATAGGCTACATAAACATTTACATAGCCGCTGCAGGGGCGCAAACGGCGGCAGCTATGGCCGCCGCCATTTGCATCCCTGCTAGCCAGCGGCCGGATGTCTGGCTGCTGGCGGAGCCAGCCAGCGGCTCCGCAGAATCGCTGCGGAGCACAGCCGGCCGGCCAGGATTCTGGGGGGGGGAGGAACGGAGCGCCTCCCCCCCTAGCGAGGATTCCAGGGGGAGGGACAGAACGCCTCCCCTCCAACCATAAACATAATTCGTGAAAGGTAAGTACCTTTCGTACATCCCTAATGTGATGTGCCCTAGCATCTCTCAAGTCACATCCCTCCTCCTCCTCCTCCGAAACCTGAGTTCTAACAGTGGAGGGAGAAGGTAGTGACTCAGCCTGGACCATTTGTTTATCCAGGCTTTCAGAGGAATCTCTCCCAGTGTCTTGGGGCTCTAGGGAAGGTTCCTCCCCAAGGCTCTGATCTAGCTGTTCCCATCTCTGATTCAGAGTTGGAGCTGTCAGACATCTCAGGGTGCTTGGACTCATCCCTGACACTCCATTTGCTTAAGATTCTGAGGGACAGGAAACATTGGTCTGAATTATTTTCCTGTCAATTTATTTTTCTGTTAAAGACAGGCTGTGATTTTTTCAGCCTCTGATGTTAACAAATTTGTTTTTCTATTACTGCTATCTGATTGTTGTTCATTATTGCCTTGACTGGCTGTGAAGCATTGCTGCCTGCACACTCCTTTATGATTTCATCCAGTAGGAAAGGAGACATGTCACAGGTCCAGGGAAGACATGGCAGTATGTCCCCAGATGATGCCTTTTACAGAAATCTCAAGTTTCCTATTGATTGCACAAATGGTTTTTCCTCCACTCAGTTTTGCTTAGGATAACCTGTTTTTAAATGTTTAACCTCACTTCTCCATTACTCCAGAAAACCCTGCGTTAACCTCTGCCTTCTGTTGTGTGCTGAAGGAAATGGCCTTATTTATTTATTCATTAAATTTATATGGGAAACCAACTACTTTGGGTGGAGGTTTACAACTGGTCTTAGATGGGGTTGCACTCCCCCTGAAAGACCAAGTGCGCAGTCTGGGAGTCCTCCTGGACTCTGAGCTAACTGAGGAAGTCCAGGTGGCTGCGTTGTCCAGGAGTGCTTTTTACCAGCTTAGGCTGGTATGCCAACTGCAGCCCTATCTGGAGAGGATGGACCTTGCCTCAGTTATCCATGTCCACTAGTCACATCCAGGATGGACTACTGTAATGCGCTATATGTGGGGCTGCCATTAAAGATGGTTCAGAAACTCCAGCTTGTGCAGAATGCAGCCACCCGAGTTTTAGTGGGGGCAAGGTGATTCGATCACATAATACCTATACTGTGCCAACTGCACTGGTTGCCGGTGTGTTTCTGAGCCCAATTCAAAGTGCTGGTGTTGACCTTTAAAGCCTTAAATGGTTTAGGACCAAGGTACTTGAAGGACTGCCTTCACTCATATCAGCCTGCCCTCACTTTAAGATCAGAAAGAGAGGCCCTTCTCATTTACCCACCCATGAAAGCAGTCAGGTGGGTGATCACACAAGAGAGGGCCTTCTCTGCAGTTGCCCCACACCTTTGGAACAAGCTGCCATCAGAGGTCCGCCATGTTCCGTCATTGCAGACTTTTAAGAAGGCCTTGAAAACTTAGTATTTTACCTTGGCTTTCTCTTAAAATGACTGTTATTGTTACTGTTACTGCTGTTAACATTGTTGCTGGTTTTATTGTTGGCTCTACTGTTATTTTTATGTTTTTTATGTTTTTATCACTTTTAATATTTTAACTGTTTTTATGTATTTTACTGCTGTAAGCTGCCTTGGGAGGGCTACTGTCCTGAAAGGTGGCCAAGAAATGTTTTCAATAAAATAAAAATAAATAAAAGATCCCACCTTTCCACTAAAAAAGACGCTCAAGGCGGCTAACAATAATAAAATACAAATTCAAACAACATTTTGGTTAAAACATAACATAAAAACAAATCAACTGAAAACGGAATTGAAAACACAACAGTGAAAGACATAGCCAGCACCCAGCCAGTTAAGCCCCCTTCATCAGCAGACTGGCTCACATGCCAAAGGTCTGCCTGCATAACACTGGTTTTGCCTTGTGACAGAAAGGCAACAATATGGGAGCCAGACCTTGTCTTTTTCCTTCCCACCACTTGTTTCCAGCCAATGGAGTGGCAGCAATAAGCTTGCCTTAGTTGAAGAAGAGAAGGTGGACACAAGTAAACTTGCCTCGTCAGGTGAGGCTCAGCACAGCATGGGGACATTTCCAAAGTGCACAAGGTCTTCCTTCAATGGCTGTGTTCACACACAACATGACAAGCCAGGGTATGGGTTTGATGTGGGTTTTCGTTGAATTGTGGGTTGTTGTTGAATTGTGGGTTGTTGTGTTGTACGAACCCAGTTGTGCTACCAAACCATAGTTTATTAGTGTGGCTGGGTTCATACAGCACAACAGCCCACTGTTCAGCAACAACCCATGGTTTAACAACAACTTGTGTGAAAGAGTTCTATGTGTCAGAAGCCTCTGCTTCTATACAGCAATGCTTAGGCAGCGCCCATTTCAGCATATTTACAGGGAGTGAGTCCTGTTGAACTCAGCAGGATTTACCTCTGAGTAAACCTGCTTAGGATCACACTACACATTATTTTTTCCAGGCTCTGTTTGCCTTGATAGACTGGAGCGTTTCACACTTGTGCACAAGGAAGTTGCTAGAATTTGCTGATAGTTTCTGGAAAATCCAAGACTTCTGTACTATGCAAATATCCCAATTTGTATCTCGTTTCCTGTCTATGTTGGTTTATTTATTTGTCTATCTATCCATCCATCCAGCATAATGCTTCCAGGATGGTATACAAAACTGATATACATGACAAAAATATTAGCAAATGACGGAAATATAGATATAAAGAGGGTACTGTAGGATCAAGGAAGCAAAGCTAGTGAACCAAATAATTGCAAACACACACACACGCACACACACACACACACTCTTTCTGACAATAATAGACAAAAGGAAATGTAGCCAGGGAAAGTAACCTGGCCTGCTAAAGTATTGTACTCACACTTTCTAAAGTTGCCAAATTTTTTATTTTATTTTTGGCACAGATAGCAAATAGTTTCCCTCAAAAGTCTGAGAGCAAGAACCTCAGGATCCCCTGGTGAGCATCTTCTTAAGCTAACCACCAAGAAGCCATTGCTAGGTCTCATGATGAAATGCAAGCCACTGAACTCAGCTAATAGTTGATCCATTTGCAGAGCTCCATGAATATAATACCTACGTAGTTCAACCAGCGAACTCTTAGGGTGTACAACAAAGAGTATTGAAAAGGAAGGAAGTTGCTGGTACACCACTGGAAATCTAGCAAAATGTTTGCGGTGGGTAGCTTTGAGCTTCCCTAAATTGGCCAGTTGCTGTGCTGACACAATTTGTTTCAAAGCTGAATTCTATTTCAATGTGCGTTAAAAGTGTACCTTTGCCACAATTCCCAGTGTAGTTTTTTTCCTGTAAAAAGAGAAACATATATATAGGCAAAAGCTTCTAAGACAGTAAGTTATATGCTTGTCTTATGCTACAAAAAATCCTTAAAAATAAATGTGTTAAGGGAGGTTTTTGGGTAGCATAAGGGATACGGCTTATCTGCCATATCTAGGGAACAGGGATTTCAGGGTGTCAGGAGCCAACCTAGACTACTGAGGTACCATAGATCAGCCTTCCCCAACCTGGTGCCCTCCAGATGTTTTGGACTTCAACTCCCATTAGCCCCAGCCACCATGGGCAATGGTCAAGATTCTTGGGAGTTGTAGTCCAAAACATCTGGAGAGAAGGAGATTGGGGAAGGGTGCCATAGATAGCGTGTGTTCAGGGTGCAGATCCCTCTTCAAGCGCAGATTGGAAGAAGAGTGCCCTTCAGTGGACCCTGCAGTTGACAGTTGACAGAAAGCATGAAGCTGATGGATTGGCCAGACCTAGTATAGGTGGTACTGGGAGCCTGGCATCCACCTTTGGCTAGTCAACAAAGCAGTGTGTACTCTGTAGTCATGCCATGTCCCCGGGTTCAAGGTGTGCTCCAAGGAAGGTGTGCACCTGGAAGAAGGATGCCAGCTAGGTGGTGGTAGGGGGCAGGATTTGTTGAGCTTCCACTGAATAGCCTTGTTGGCAAGGGCTTTCCTGGGCCTCAGCATAGTGTGTCACCTCTGACACTTTAATGCGGAAAAGAAAAATTAAAAAATTGAGTCTTTGTTGCCTCAATCAGGCCCAGCATCCTATCTCAACTGGAGGACAGCTTATGTCAGTCTGTTATTCCTTGCACAGTTGTCCCTTCCTAGGCCCAAGGAGGCAATGAGCTCTATCACCTCCCTCCTGGCTTGCCAGGCTAAGGTCTCTTGTAGGCCATGGTGGCTAATGCTGCTTGGCTGGCTCTGGCTGGCTAGCTCCCAAGATGTGGCCACCCTGTCTCCCACTTCTCCTATGCCCTCTCTTCCTCCTATGAAGCCTGCCTTATACATCATGTCAAGTTCTGGAAGCTGTAGTTACTGACAGTGCAGGGTAGCCCAATTACTGTGGGCAAGCCTGACTACAGTTATCGGGTGATGGAAGTGGTAGTGGTGGTGAAGGAGCGGAGTGAAAAAAAAATAGTAGTGGGTGAAGGAGAGGAAATAGAGTTAGAAAGTATCAAGTAAGGGTTGTGCAGTATAGTACTGCCTGAAGGCTGTTTTTCAGATGCTGTGTTTTCCTGGCAAGATACCACAGTGGTAAAGGTAACAGAACTAATCAGATGATATTGCCCCAAGATGTACTACTATTGTGGTTGAATAGCTCTCTACTGGCAGCTAATCCAAGATGCTGCTTGGTAAATAATAATTCGCAGTCCCCCAAAGTGAAGTAGGGGTGTACGAAACCGCGCTTACATGGCTTTGCAAGGTTCTGCTGGGGGGGAGAGGCGCTCCGTCCCTTCCCCCAGAATCCTCGACAGGGGGGAGGTGATCCGGTCCTCCGCCCCAGAATCCTCGAAAGCCGGCTGTGCTCTGCGGCGGCTCTGCGGAGCAGCCGGCCAGGCCCAGGCCAGGGCCGTCCGCAGCCGGATTTCCGGCTGCGGAGGGCTCTGGGTAAGGGGGGGGACGCGTATGCAAATGGCAGAGGCTATGGCCACCGCCATTTGAGTTCCTTATTTTTCTTCGTCTTAGTCTACGTAAATATTTACGTAGACTAAGACGAAGAAAAATAAGGAACACAAATGGCAGTGGCCATAGCCGCTGACATTTGCGTACACTTTTTTTTTTTTTTACCCAGACGTTTTAGGCTACGTAAAAACTTATGTAGCCTATCACGTCTGGGTAAAAAAAAAAACACGTACGCAAACGGCGCGGCTACAGCCGCTGCCATTTGCATTCCTTATTTTTCTTCGTCTTTTTTTTTTTTTTTTACAGAGACGTGATAGGCTACGTAAAAACTTACGTAGCCTATCACGTCTCTGTAAAAAAAAAAAAAGAAAAAAGACAAGACTGCAAATGGCGGCGGCAGCCGGTCTGAAGACCAGCCGCCGCAGCCGAAGCCGCCGCCGAAGCCGCTGCCGCCCGGAACATCTGCCCCAGGTAAGTCTCGTCCCAGGGGGGAACCACAGGGGGGCGGGGGGCAGGCCATTCCACCACAGATTTCGGGGGGCCAAATGCACTGGCATTCGGTCTCACTGAGATCCGTGGCAGAATTCTCTAAAGTGAAGCCATTTCAGTCCCCTACCGCAAGGATGTTATGTTAGATGGCATTCGATTGCTACTGCCTGTGCCATTTTCTGAGTTTTCTAGTGATATGTATTTTTTCTGTCTTAGGCTGTGTTTCCATGACAACAGAAGGAGAAGCTAATGTTGGAGTACCGGATTTTTTTAAAAGGAATCGGCCTTGCTGTGAGCAGGGTTCCACAAGCAGATTCTCTGCAGCAGTAAAAATCACTTCACAGAACATACTTCCTGGTGGGTTGAGGGTTGGAGTGAATGTTGTCTGACTGGCAGGGGCTGCTCAACCAATAAGAGAGGCTTCCTGCTTCTCTCCCCCTTTCTGCTTTCCCCTGGAAGTCCAGATGCACCTGCATTTCAGGAGCAAGCCTCATTGAGCACAATGGGAATTACTTCTGAGTAGACACACATATACTTGTACTGGAAAAGGGGGGGAGAACACAAAGATGGAAACGAGCCCCCATTTTAACCTGCAGGACCTCATTGACCACACTGGGAGTTACTTCTGAGGAGACAGTAATGGGTTTGTTGTGGGAAAGAGAGCAGTAAAAACAAAGACAGAAACCAGCCCCCATTGTAATCCGCATACTTACTTCCTAAGGCAATGAATCGGAGCCTCAAGATTATGCTTAATCACACTTAAAGAAATGGGCTTTAACAGGTGCCATTTCAATTGAGGGGGATCTCTGTAAATTTTTATGTGGGCATTCAAAGACAAGCCTTATTGACCACAATGGGAGTTACTTCTGGGGAGACACTAATGGGCTTCTTGAGGGTAAGAGACAGAAACCAGCCCCCATTTTAATGCACAGAATCTCTATAAGGAAGCTGTGAAGTAGTTACTTCCTGAGGCAATGAATCGGAACCTCAAGAGCACGCTTAATTGCACTTAAGGAAATGGGCTTTGATATGTGCCTGTCAATTGAGGGGCTTCTCTGTTACTTCTGTGGTCATTCAGAGGGCAAACCTCATTCAGCACAATGGGAGGAAACACCCCTTGACTGGGGTCATGTTGAAAGGCACACCCCTGGGCAGGGCTAGCATACCTGAGGTCAATGCGAAGGTTGGGGCATACAGCAACTATACCAGGGAGAACCCGACTTAAGGCAAAGAATTGGACTTCAAGCAGTCACAGGAAATCCAGGTTTTTCCTGATAAGCTCCGAGGTGGATGCAGGATGGCCACGACATCATGTATCCCTAACAACTTCCACACGCAGCTGGCTCAGAGTAAATCTCTGGTGGAAACACCCCCTTAGTTTCCTTTTTTTTTTTTCATGGCTGTGTGCTAATCCTCTCCCGGACTAGACTGTATTCTCTTTAACAAGGTGTTGACACTCAAGCCTGCCAGCCAAAGCTTCCCTGAAATTGAATTAGGGCCTTGGGCTGAAAGAGGTTCAAGAGCCCTATTCTATAAACAAGAATGTTTAAGGTTCTCTGCCTATGCAGAATTCCCTTTCCTCTGCAAGGCTTGCCCCACCATCTTCTCTTTTGTGCAGACAGGGATAATGCTGGAGGTATTTAGTGCTTATATACCACTGGAGAAAGCTGTGGTTACCCTTGCCAGAGATGGCTTTTGTTTGGGAAATATTTATAAAGAACTTCCCACAATTCTCACTTAACAAGGAAAGTATGTCGCAGAAACATGAAAGGGACCTCTTCATACAAAATTTAGCAGATGTTTTCATTGTGGGACAACAATAGAAAATGTACAAAACAGTTCCAAATCACAAAGGAATTCCAGCAGGCTTAGCTTTTGCAAGAAAAGAAAATACAGGGCAGGGAGATTCATTCTATAGGAATAAATTCACCATACATTGATTCATTGGACATGCTGATAGGAGTTAGCCTATATAGATCTACATCTGTGCTTTACTTACATCTGCCTGGGAAAGCAAATTCGATAGGCTAAATTCTGCTTTCCATAATATCGACAACAATTTGGAATAACACTGTTTAGTGTTACAAAATCTCATCACAGTAAAGTCACTGCAAGATGTGAATCATCAATATTTTGCAGGGGGGAACGGAAGGAAGCATTCGATCGGTACAGACCTCTTTTAAGAAGCAGCTTCTTCACTGAAAAACAATTATATGTGCCTGCCATCAAGGCAGGCCATAGTGGTTGAGGTATAATTTGTGTAGGCAAGGCAGCTGATACAGGACTCTTAAGAAAAGGCCACAAAACGGAAAGGAATCATATAGTATAATATAACCAGTTGGTTAGCCACAAACACAGTTAATGCAATTTCTTATGTTTAATTATACTTGACATTTTTTGATATTAAAACTAAATAGTACATTGTGATAGAAGATAGCCTAATTCTTAAAAAAAAAAAAAAAAAAGCTTTATGGACATAAATGAATTCCCAACTTTGAACTCTAGTTAAAACCATTGTTACTACTGGACTCTGCATGTCAAGAGCTTTCCAATGAAGTGTGTTTCATGAGAATCGGTCAACGGGAAAGGTAGTCAAAAAGGGATGACCAACTAACTCCCGACTTTGAATTATATACATAAGATATAATATAATAGTGCTATAAGTGCTTCATACTTACATACTGGCATACTTACATACAGGGCAGGGCTCCCTTCCTCAGGGCAGAGATACACTTGGTACCATAGAAGCTAGGGCTCAGAAGGCAGCCCTCCTGTATTACAAGAGGGTCTTGGATACGCCTGAAGACTGCCTCCCCAAGCTTTGCTTGAGAGAACAAATGAAGAGGGGTGGCTGAACTAAGTCATGCCAATAGTTGCTAGTCTCCAAAAACTTCCACCAGACACATTTTCACCATGCTGGGAGCCAAAAACAAATTGAGAGATTGAATATATGGGATAGATAATAACCAGGACTTGGATCTAATTAAATTTTATTTTATTTTCTCAGTGGTACTGCCTGTTTAAAACAGGTTGTGAAAGAGCCCAATACTTGCAAACTCTCACTTTTGCTTTTTTTGAGAACCTCATTTACAGAACTACGCTTCCAAACCATGCCCACAGCATTCTAAGATGGAATGCTGTGGGTATGGTTTGGAAACATGGTTCTGTAAACGAGGTTCTCAAAGAAGCAAATGCCGGAGTTTGCAGGTATTAGGCTCTTTCATGACCTGTTTTAAACAGGCAATACCATTGAGAAAAAAAAGAGGTAGAGAATATCTCATGTTATTTACTATACTGCCATTTATATCAAAACCCCAGGGAGAGATTATTGGGTCAGATTTTGGCATCTGTTAGCCCTGTTTGCTAAGGCTGCAAAACATTTGTGCAACTGCTCTGAATGCTATTACGGCTGACTGTGCAGGTGATTTGTTAACTTGATTTCTGTCTATGTTTTGTTATTGAACAATGTATTAAGTTATGTTGTTTGTAATGGCTCTTAGTCAAATGCAATAAAACATTCTGACTCTGATAAGGGCTTCAATGAAATATTCCTTTACTTTAGTTGTCCAGAGTTGTAATGGAGCTTTGGCTGCTCTCTTCTGCTTTCACAATTGTCAGGGATCACATCCCAAGTTTTTTTTTTTAGCACTGTAGTTGGATACATGGTTGCTTAGATGATTAATTGTTGGCACTGTTTTATAAGCTGGAGAGGTCTTCATCAAGGCACATTCACAGAATGAATATGGCGGTAGCTACATTAGTTGCTAATTGATTTCTAGACTCAATCCAGGAGCTGATCCCTACCCTTAAAGCTCACTTGAGTGTAGACTTGCCTATCTTTGAGAGTACCATTCCCGATATGAGCCACCCTGCATTCTTACATCCAGTGAAAGAGCCCTACTCTCCATTCCTTTTATTGGTGAGGTGAGATCAGTGATGGATAGCACAGGTCCTCTGAGGACTCCTGCCATGGTGACCCTCAAATGCCACAGCCACTCCCACTCTGTTGCAGCTTGAGGCTGCTAAAACAGGCCAGACCGCTCTAAGAGACAAAGCCTCAGTCAGTGTGGAGCCTGAGTCAACCAGCCTAAAGGCAGCCAAACTGTTATTTAGGGCTTAATCTTGATCTTCTCCTTATAGGAGCAACATAGAGACAATCCTGTCTGGCCTACAGCCCCACTTGGAGCTTTCCATGGTGCTGATGTCTTCCTGTCTTGCTTCTCTGAGAAACCTGACCTCATAGAATCATAGAATAGTAGGGTTGGAAGGGGCCTACAAGACCATTGAGTCCAACCCCCTGCTCAATGCAGGAATCCAAGTCAGAGCATCCCCGACAGCTGGCTGTCCAGCCTCACCTTGAATGCCTCCAGTGTGGGAGAGCCCACTACCTCCCTAGGTAATTGGTTCCATTGATGTATTGCTTTAACAGTCAGGAAGTTTTTCCTGATGTTCAGCCAGAATCTGGCTTCCTGCAACTTGAGCCCATTATTCCGTGTCCTGCACTCTGGGATGATCGAGAAGAGATCCTGGCCTTCCTCTCTGTGACAACCTTTCAAGTACTTGAAGAGTGCTATCATATTTCCCCTCAGTCTTCTCTTCTCAAGGCTAAACATGCCCAGTTCTTTCAGTCTCTCTTCATAGGACTTTGTTTCCAGTCCCCTGATCATCCTTGTTGCCCTCCTCTGAACCCAGTCCAGCTTGTCTGCATCCTTAAAGTAAGGTGCCCAGAACTGGACACAGTACTCCAGATGAGGCCTTACCAGTGCTGAGTAGAGAGGAACTAGTACTTCCCGGGATTTGGAAGCTATGCTTCTATTAATGCAGCCCCAAATAGCATTTGCCGTTTTTGCAGCCACATCACCTTGTTGGCTCATATTCGGCTTGTGATCTACAACAATTCCAGGATCCTTCTCGCTTGTAGTGTGGTTGAGCCACGTATCCCCCATTTTGTAACTGTGCATTTGGTTTCTTTTTCCTAGGCACAGAACTTGGTATTTATCCCTATTAAATTTCATTCTGTTATTTTCTGCCCAGAGCTCCAGTCTGTCAAGATCACTTTGAATTTTGTTTCTGTCTTCCAAAGTATTAGCTATCCCACCCAATTTTGTGTCATCTGCAAATTTGATCAGCATTCCCTGCACCTGCTCCTCCAAGTCATTAATTAATGTTGAAGAGCACTGGGCCCAGGACTGAGCCCTGCGTTACGCTGCTTGTTACCTCTCCCCAGCTGGAGGAGATCCCATTGATAAGCACTCTTTGAGTCCAATTCTGTAGCCAACTGTGGATTCACCGGATCGTTGTTTCATCTAGCCCACTTTGAGCTAGCTTGCTCATCAGGATATCATGGGGCACTTTGTCAAAAGCTTTGCTGAAGTCGAGGTATATGATGTCCACAGCATTCCCACAGTCCACAAGGGAGGTTACCTGATCAAAACATGAGATCGTGTGGCAGGATTTGTTCTTGACAAATAAATGTTGGCTTCAAGTCATCACTGCATTGTTTTCAAGGTGCTTACAGATGGATTGCTTTAGAATCTGCTCCACAATTTTCCCAGGGATTGATGCCAGACTGACTGGCCTGTAGTTCCCAGATTCCTCCTTTTTGCCCATTTTGAAGATAGGGACAACATTAGCCCTCCTCCAGCCATCTGGCACTTCCCCCGTCCTCCATGATTGCTCAAAGAGAATAGACAGCAGTTCTGAGAGTTCTTCTGCCAGTTCCTTTATTACTCTAGGATGCAGTTCATCTGGCCCTGGAGATTTGAACTCATTCAAAGTAATTAGTGTTCCTTCACCATCAGCCTGTACTTTGCCTTTGCGAAGAGGTCATAGACCCTCTTTTGGGAGAAGACTGAGCCAAAGTAGGAATTGAGCTCTTCTGTCTTTTCTTTGTCATCCATTATCATTTTGCCATCCTTATTTAATAGCTGAACCACCATTTCTTTCCTCTGCCTTTTACTATGCACGTAGCTGAAGAAAGCCTTTTTTTTGCTTTTAGCATCCCTCGCTAACCTCAGCTCGTTCTCAGCTTTAGCCTTCCTGACACCATCCCTGCAATTGTGTGCTACCTGCCTGTACTCTTCCTTTGTTGCTTGGCCTTCCCTCTAGGGGTGCACGAAAGCCACTTACCTGGTCTCGCAGCTTTTTGCGGTGGGGGGGAGGCGCTTCGCTGCTCCCCCCGAAATTCAGGCCGGGGAGGAGGCTTCCCGCCTCGCCCAGCTGAAATTCAGGCCGGGGAGGAGGCGCCTCGCCTCACCCGGCCACGAAATAAAAAGTAAAAAAAAAACGCCCCCGTGATAGGCTACGTGACGATTAACGTAGCCTATCATGGCTAGATCTGCAAAGTCAGCCGTGATAGGCTACATTAATCGTCATGTAGCCTATCACGGGTGGTGACTTAAAAAAAAAATAAAGGACGTACGCAAATGGCGGCCCCCATAGGGAGCCGCCATTCACGTTCCTTATTTGGTCGCTGTAGTCTACGTAAATCTTTACGTAGACTACGGCGAAAATAAGGGCAACGCAAATAGCCTTCCCTCCACTTCCTATATGTGTAGTTTTTTGTTTTCAGGTCATCTCTAAGCTTTTTGTGATGCAACATTGGCTTCTTCTGTTGTTTTCCACCTTTTTTTCTTGTTGGAATTGTTTGTAATTGTGTAATGAGAATTTCCTTTAAAAAAAAACTCCCACGCATTGGATTCCTTTTCTTGTTGGAGTCGCTTGCCATGGGACCTTACTTATCATTGTTCTGAGTTTTTTAAAATCAGCTTTCCTAAAATCCAGGGTACGCGTTTGGCTACACTCAGCTTTTGCTTCCTTAAGAACCATGAACTCAAGTATAACATGGTTGCTTTCCCCTAGAGATCCTATAACTGCTCCTTTATCCACTAAGTCATCTCTGTTGGTTAGGATCAAGTCAAGGATAGCCGATCCTCTAGGGTTGGCAGAGAATTTCTCCACGAATCTTCGGGAGGCCGAGTGCCGACGCATTCGGCCCCCCGAAAGTGTTGGGGAAATTCTCCGCCGGCCCCCCGTCCCCCCCGGGATGGGACTTACCTTCGGCGATTATCCCTCTCAGTGGTGGGTCCCGGCGGCGTTTCGGCGGGGGCGGGGGTGGCGGCCGGTCTCCCGACCAGCTGCCACCGCTGCCATTGCAAAAAAAAAAGTAAAGTAAAAAAACAACAACACACACCCGTGATAGGCTACGTAACGATTTACGTAGCCTATCATGGCTAGATTTGCAAAGTCAGCCGTGATAGGCCTCGTAAATCGTCACATAGCCTATCATGGCTGACTTTGGGGGGGGGAAGCGCGTACGAAATGGCGGCGCCCATGGGGCGCCGCCTTTTGCGTTCCTTATTTTGGCATGTCTAGTCTACGTAAAGATTTACGCTATTTACGCTACGTAAAGATTTACGCTATAAGGGCAACGCTATTTGCGTTGCCCTTATTTTCGCCGTAGTCTACGTAAATCTTTACGTAGACTAGATGTGCCAAAATAAGGAATGCAAATGGCGGTCCCCATCGGAGCTGCCATTTGCGTATGCGCTTTTTTTTTTTCCAAAGTCACCCGTGATAGGCTACGTGATGATTTACATAGCCTATCACGGCTGACTTTGGAAATCTAGCCGTGATAGGCTATGTAAATCGTTACGTAGCCTATCACGGGTGTGTGTGTGTGTGTGTTTTACTTTTTTTTTCGCGGCTGGGTAGACGGGGTGCTCCTACCCAGTCTGAATTTCGGCGGCGAGGGATGGGGCGCCTCCCCCCCGGCCTGAATTTCAGCCGGGTGAGGCGGGGCGCCTCCCCCCCCTCACCTGAACTTCGGGGGGAGAAGCGAAGCACCTCCCCCCCACCGCGAAGCAAGCTGCGGGACGAGGTAAGTCCCTTTCGTCCATCCCTACGATCCTCTAGTTCCTTCCTCTACTTTCTGTAGGAGGAAGTTTTCTGACACACAAGTCAGGAATTTCTTGGAGGGGCCAAGTTTTGCAAAATTTGTGTCCCAACAAATATGGGGAAAATTGAAGTCCCCCATCACTATGGGCTCAAGTTACAGGAAGCCAGATTCCAGCTGAACATCAGGAAAAATTTCCTGACTATTAGAGCAATATGACAATGGAAACAATTACCTAGGGAGGTGGTGGGCTCTCCCACACTGGAGGCTTTCAAGACGAGGCTGGACAGCCATCTGTCAGGGATGCTCTGACTTGGATTCCTGCATTGAGCAGGGGGTTGGACTCGATGGCCTTGTAGGCCCCTTCCAACCCTACTATTCTATGATTCTATGATTCTATGACTACTACATAATTCTTCCTTGAAACATTGGCTATTTGCTTTTCAAAAGTTTCATCTTGTCTTCTCCTTGATTGGGTGGCTGGTAGTAAACTCCAACCACCATGTTCCTTTTATTCTTTGCTCCATTTATTTTAACGCAGATGTTGTTGAACTGCAACTTCCACTGGTCTTGGTTATGAATGAAACAAACAGGGGTCTATAGTCTTGGTTATGAATGAAAATGGAGACTACTCGTTAGAGAAAAATACACTCTTGTGCAGTGGAGGGAGGATTAGTACAGGTTTCACATCCAGCACTGAGTCCCACTTCTCAGCTGAGAGATCACCTGTTGGATAAGTTTAGAAAGCTTATAAAGCTTATAAGTTTAGAAAGTTTATAGATAAGTTTAGAAAGCAATCTGAAGCTCTAAATAATTTGCCATTTCCTAAGCATTCCTCTTCTGATCTGCATCTTATGACATTAGAATGATTTGTTTTGGAATGCTCACCTGAACATCAGTCAATGCTCCAGTGCAGATTTAGCTATCACATCTCCCAGTAGGTGCTTAGTTCCTCCCTCCCCACCACTTGGAGCGTTACACTAAGATGAGATAACCTTCTTGAAGAGAAAGAGATAACAAATACAAAAGAATCAATTTTATATGTCAGCACTGATGCAAACAGTTATGTGCGGGGATTTAAACTTTCAATTAGGGATGTACGAAAGTCACTTATCTTTCCGCGGATTATGTTCATGGTGGGGGGGAGGCGTTCCGTCGCTCCCCCCGGAATCCTCCATGGCCAGCTGTGCTCTGCGGCAGCTCTGTGGAGCAGCTGGCCAGGCCCAGGCCAGAGCCGTCCGCAGCCGGATTTCCGGCCGCGGAGGGCTCTGGGTAAAAAAACCAAACAAACGCGTACGCAAATGGCAGCGGCTACGGCCACTGCCAATTGTGTTCCTTATTTTTGGCCATCTTAATCTACGTAAATATTTACGTAGACTATGATGGCGAAAATAAAGAGGAACGCAAATAGTGTAGCGGGCGCTATTTGCGTCCCTTTTTGATTCCCCATTTTAGCCTACATAAATATTTATGTAGGCTAAAATGGTGAATCAAAAGGGGACGCAAATAGCGCCCGCTACACTATTGCTTTCCCATTTATTTTCACCATAATAGTCTACGTAAATATTTACGTAGACTAAGACGGCCAAAAATAAGGAATGTAAATGGCAGCGGCCGTAGCCGCCGCCATTTGCGTATGCATTTTTTTTTTTAACCAAGCCGTGATAGGCTACGTAAGTCTTTATGTAGCCTATCACATCTATGGGGGGGGGGAGAAAAACGACAAGAATGCAAATGGCGGCGGCAGCCGGTCGGAAGACCAGCCGCTGCCGCCACCGAAGCCGCTGCCGGAGCTGCCGCCACCCGGAACATCTGCCTCAGGTAAGTCTCATCCCAGGGGGGATCCGCGGGGAGGCAGGGGGGTGGCAGGCCATTCCGCCACAGATTTCGTGGGGCCGAATGCACTGGCATTCGGCCTCACCGAGATCCGTGGTGGAATTCTCTGACATCCCTACTTTCAATTGCATTAACCTGGCAAGTATTTTAATGAATTATCTAGTGGGACTTTTTTCTCAAAAGCATTAACATTTTCTGGATATTCTTCCTGAAGTCAGATGTTGCTTGGGCTACATCCAATAAATGGCTAAATTGTATAGCAGTCCTATGTATGTTTACTCAGAAGTCTCACTAGGATGAATGGAATTTATTTAGGGAATGCAGATAAATTTGTTCAGTTGGATTTTAATGTGAACTTACCTACTAATTTCACACTTTTGAACCACTATGTGAACCAAAACGCATTTAGCCATTGAAAGTTGTAATCCTCAAGAACATTGCAAAGGAGTTCTGCAATCGAAACAGGAGTACAAAAATGTGTATATTTGGGGAAATAATATAAAAAATGCATTGCATTAGGAAAATTGCTTGCAAAAAATATGTATATAAGAAAAATGCATACAAAATGTATGCATTAGGAGAAATATATGCCACAATGCTCATGAATTTTCATGAAACTTTAAAAAAATCCTCAAAGTTCAAGACAAACCAAACTTAAGACTGGAGAAATTATCAAAGTTTGAGATGAACTGAATGTAAGATTGGAACCATAAAAAACTGAAATTGACAGACTGACATCCCCAAATTTACTCTGAAGTATGTGTTCAAAGGATTGCAGCCTTTATGTGTTTACAAATTCTTCTGACAAAAGATAAATGAATGCACAGAAAACAAAAAGGAGAGAAATTATTGGATAACTTCAAAAAAAGAAAGAAATGTGTATGTATGTGTCAAGAATGAGTAATCTGGACTTCCAGGTCTGGAATTTGCACTGACTGTCAATCCAGCCAGTATGAAAATAAAAGTAATCATATGGGTAGTAAGGTGACATTTGGGTCTTTATGTGATAGGATTACTTGCCATTGTTTTAAGTCATAACATGAGGCAAACTCCTTTCCAGGACCTGGAGTGGCTAGGGAGAAGCTGCTGTGTGAAAACCACAAAGAGTTTGGTGGCACATTAAAGATTCATTGTGGCATAACTGTTTGTAGACTAGAACTGACATCCATCAGATAAATGAAGTCACCAAACCGATATATACATGGGCAGCAAGAACAAGAGAAAAAGCCCTGCATGCAAAAGGTAGCAGCTGTAGTTCTGTAGCATTTTTCTGCAAAGCCCAAAGGTTGTTTATTATTATTATTATTATTATTATTATTATTATTATTATTATTATTTCATTTATATCCCACCTTTCTTCCATCATGGAACTCAAGGTGGCTACATGTGGTTCCCAGGTGGTCTCTCCTCCAAGCACTGACCAGACCCACACCTGCTTAGCTTCAGCAAGGTAGCTGTCTCATGTCCCTTCAGACCATGCCTGGGTATACAAGATAGGGACACAGAGACCCAGTCACAACAGACATCACTGGTGACTACCTTACTATGCTATCAACACACAAAGGATAATGCTCCTCATAAGAGGGAAAGGTAGCACCAATCTCAACTGTGTCCATATTACTGCAAGGTTATCTAATGATCCATATAAATCAGAGGTGTTGAACCTCTTTCAGCTGAGGGCTGAATTCAATGTCTGAGAAGCTCTTGGGGGCTGCATTCCAGTGGTGGCAGGCTGAAGATGAAAGGGGAGGGGCAAAAATTCCAAAAATATCATCATATTTGGGCTACAGATCTTCCTGCTGAGACTTAGGAGAGGCATTTCAACCTTATATAATGGGAAATTTTTTTCACAAAAGCTGGGAAACCACCAAACTATTAGCATTTGGGGTAAAGGGGATGGAGCCAGGGAAAGGGGGTGTGGCTATCAGCCAAGCCCCAGAGGGCCTGACTGGGACACCACACAGGCCTGAGGTTCTGAATTGAATTCCTGATATAAACAATGGTTAATGCATCACTTAGGCCTGAGTACTTGCATTTATACTTTTCGAAATTTCAATAAGCAAGTAGCATTTGAGGAAAGAAAGTATAATACAGTATGGGGTCATACCAATTACCAATATTATTTTTCACCCTATATGGATGGTGTTGTCTGTTCTCACACATCCTGAAGTTCCCTAGATTTCCCATGTGATAAAGTTGTTTGGTTTCATTCATGAAATCACTGAATTTCCATCTGTTGGAATTTCCAGCTGTACATCTGAAGTTGGCATGTTTCATTTTGAGCAACAGTTTTATTTAAAACATCTGGGATGTGGAAATGGATACTGTAACAATAATTTAGAGCAGGTATGTATAGTAATGCAGATATCCAGAAGACAAACCATTGAGTCTCTAAGATACCACTTAGTGGAGTGCTCCAGCCTTAGTGGAGGCTGGTGGCTTCAATTTCAGTGGGGTTGTAAATCTATTCTGGGTTCAGTCAGAACCAGCCAGAACTCTAAAGAAGCTATCCAAGGTGCTGAACACTAGCCCCAAAATTGGTTCAGCACCTTGGATAGAGTTCTGGCTGCTTCTAACTGAAACCTGAAATGGATTCACAGCCCCACCGAAATAGGAACCACCAGCCTCCACTGACTGGAATCGTGTTCCTGCATTTTATTCTATTGAGTTGGGGGGGGGGGGACCTTGCTGTGTAATACATGCAGTCTTATGACACTTATTTTATTGTTCTCTACTGTCCTATATGCACTTGGGAATAAGTCGCATTAAGCTCATTGGGACTATCTGCCAAGTAACATGCATAGAATTAGGCTGTAAATTCCTTATAGTTACATTAAATACAGATAAATTTCAGTTGGGGATATGCAGTGGTATCTTCACTTTTTACAGCTCAACACCCAAAGAACTGTTAATCTGATCTTGCAAGCCATTTGTGTATCACTCCTTTGGCTTTCGAGCCTAATATTTATAACTGCCTGGTTTGTAGCAGCTACTTTATTCATTTTCCCATAGTGTTTTCCTGCTCATGGAACCTGGATTGTCTTACTCAGTTTCTCTGAGCAACAAAGCCTTTCATTTTGCATGCCACTGTAAACTTCTGTAATGTGGGTTCAGCATTAATGTTGGTAAAAATTGACACAGGCACAAGAAAAAAAATGCCCCCACCAAAAGGTGGCCATGTCCACTGGTTTTGAAATGTGGTGGTTAGTTGTTGTTTTTTTGTCATTTTTTGGTGGGTAGGTGGGTGGGTGGGTGCTGTCTCAGCACCCCATCTGAGCAACAACAATGGTTGAGTTCCATTGTGAGGTTAAAAATTCAACTCCAATGACATTCTCCTCTGGCTTAAGAGCAATTAGGCACTGCCAGGAAAAAAGAAAATCTTGTAAATTACAAATGCGCTAGAGATCAATACAGCTAACTACAGGCAATGTAAAGTCTCTCAATTGCACATGGGTTGAAATCAGAAGAGAAAGAGAGCTATTTATCCACTTATGCCTAGGTCCATCCTGCTTTCACTGGTGGTATTTTTACAGGTGCTTGTTATCTTCAGGGCATAACACATAGTAATAAGTTATTGAGGGAAAGAAAGAAAGAAAGAAAGGCCCTTTCCTCTTGAAAAGGGCAGATGGAATTTGTGACATCTGTACACCTTATCTGACTGAGGCCAAAACTGAAATCCTAAGCATAGTTACTAGAACAGCCTTCTCCAACCTGATACCCTCCAGATGTTTTGGACTAAATCTCCTGTGAGAAGTTGTGCATGAGTGGAAACTCTGCTAGGCTTGTTATTCCACCTGAAGTCATTTACAGCATTCCAGAAGGAGGTGGGGTTCAGCTGTCATGCGCAAACAAGGAGTCCAAGCCACAGAAGATGAGATATAAGCAGCAGGAAATATAGGTGGAGGAGGCAGGAGAAAAGGCAAGGAGTCCCATTAGTAAGGGCGGAAAGCAAACAGGCAAGCATGGTTTCTTGAAAGACTGCAGGAAATAACAGGACTAAGAAGTGGATTGAATGATTTTGGAAGTGAGTATAATACAAAATTCAGCCTCTGTGATGAGCTAGTTATCCTTTGTTTAAGGCCAAGCTGGGAGATATTTGGCTCTCTCAAGGAACCTAGAGAGGCTAAATTAGCTTTGAGAGGTATTATTTTAGTTTATCTGATCTCCCATCGGCCCAAGACAGAATGATTAATAATCAGGGATGATGGGAGTTGTAATCCAAAACATTTGGAGGACACCAGGCTGGGGAAGGCTGTACTAGGGAGAAACCCCCTTGAGCTCAATAAGACTGACTTTGGAGTAACAGCACAGAGCAAGACTGTTGTATTTCCTTCTCTAAATGGTGAATCCATTTCAGACAAACTGGAGAGGGTTCAGAGAAGGGCAACAAAGATGATCAGGGGACTGGAAACAAAGCCCTATGAAGAGAGACTGAAAGAACTGGGCATGTTTAGCCTTCAGAAGAGAAGACTGAGGGGAGATATGATAGTGCTCTTCAAGTACTTGAAAGATTGTCACAGAAAGGAAGGCCAGGATCCCTTCTCTATCATCCCAGAGTGCAAGACACGGGATAATGGGCTCAAGTTACAGGAAGCCAGATTCCAGCTGAACATCAGGAAAAAACTTGCTGACTGTTAGAGCAATCTGACAATGGAACCAGTTACCTAGGGAGGTGGTGGGCTGTCCCACACTGGAGGCATTCAAGACGAGGCTGGACAGCCATCTGTCAGGGATGCTTTGACTTAGATTCCTGCATTGGGGTTGGACTCAATGGCCTTGTAGGCCCCTTCCAACCCTGCTATTCTATGATTCTATAACCCACAAGCAGGACATGAGTGCAACAGCACCCTCCCACCCATGTTCCCCAGCAACTGGTGTACACAGGCATACTGCCACTGATACTGGAGGTAGCATATAGCCATCATGGCTGGTAGTATTAATAGATTATATTAACAACAGATAATATTAATACTTACCAGTTTGATAAAACATCTACTAAACCCACTTTCTTTAGTGGGGGTTGTTGGGCCTGAAGAATGAACAATAGTCAAAAATGGCGTTGCAGACTCACAGTACGTGATCTTCTGCTTCCACAGGCTCTGCTACCCTGCTGGTTAACATCATATTTGCAATACTGCACTGAACAGCTAATAATGAAAGGCCAATCCTGGATTTTGCTGGTATCTTTAGGGAGGGAGGTGGAAGGGTATTTATATCCCACCCTTCCATTGTAAAAGCAATGGGAAAAGTCCAATGGGATGCTTATGCTCCCACCAATTCTCTTTTGCCCCATTTATTGTGTTACACAAGCAACCCCCAGCACTTGCACAATAGCAATTCATCACTTCCAGGGGAACCTGAAATGACCAGAAATTCTCATTTCTGGAAGGTGGCAGGTTGGCGGAGCTCACACAAGGGAGCTCTGCTGAGCTGCCTCCTACCAAAAATAAGAATTTCCACTTGTTTCAGGGCTTCTCTTAGGAAGCACTAAATCTCCCTTGTGTAAGCAGTGGGTCCTGCTCGTGCAATCAAATTGGCAAGACCCGCTGCTTGTGGAAGGGAATCAGTGGGAGGAAAAGGAATTGGTGGGGACGTAAGCACCCCCTTGGATTCCACCCAATGCTCAGGTAGATCACAGCATATTAAAACCACAAACAAAAACTTATCAGAAATGTTAAAACTACAAGATTAGGGACAGGCCACAGCATATAACCTTAAAACAAGAGGTCAGTATTAAAAGCTCCTTACCCTGGCAGGCTGAAGGTCTGCAAAAACAGAAATGTCTTATCTGAATGGTGGTAGTGGTGGCTGGTGGCCAATCTGACTGTTGGGGAGGAGAGTGAGTCAGTAGAGACAGAAACAAGTGGTCAGCAGAGGCGGAACAGTCTTTTGAATCCCCAATAGCCAGTGACCCATACTACAAAAAGGGGAAACTGGGGTGCATAAACTTTAAGATCGTAAGTGCTAAGGTGGTGGTGATTGCGGGATTCACAGAGCCACACAAAAGACAACGTTGTTGTTGTTGTTGTTGTTAATAATTATACCCTCAGAGTTTAACGTGGAAAAGCAGCCCTTGGAACAGCAACCCATTGCAAAAGGGGACACACAGAGCATATCTAGCCATGGCTCTCCAGGGTTTTAGTCAGGAAGTTTTCCAGCTCTACCTGGAGATGCCAGAAAGTGAATGCAAAGCATGGGTTGCACCATGGACCTATAGCACCTCTCATTTTTAACACCCTGGAGGGAGTAGTCCTATGGCTGCTAGACAGAGGCTAGACGGCCATAGGATCTGGTGTTTTCTGGCAACCGACCTCAGAGCCCACGCTCCGAGGTCAGTTCCCAGAGAACTGATGTCCTCCATGCTCACAAGAGGAGCATGGAGCGGCTGGAAAGGGGCATGTCTGGGGGTGTTCCAGGGCAGGGAGAGCGTAGCTGCATATAGGACACATCCTATGTGTTGTAAAGCAGTCTTCTTTCCCACTCCATGCTCCTGTGGCTAGACAGCTGCAATCAGTTGTCTACCCAAAAAAACAGGGCAGGGGAAGCGTCGAGGAGCGATCCCCTCCGTGCTTCTCCTACCCTGCTTTGGATAGGCAGTCGCCTCTGAGTTCGGAGGTGGCCGCCTATCTAGTTAGGATTGCCTCCTTAGCCATCCTGTAACACTCAAGTTGAGGGTCATTAAAAAGCTTTAAGGCTTTAAGCTAATGAGTGTGTTCCTCCCCACAACCATTTCATAAGGATATTGTGAGGGCCAAGTCTTAATATTTATCTCTGCTGAGCCCATATTATAGATCGTAGTTGAAACTAAGGAACCATTGTACTTGCTCAACGGATAACCCCATCCTTATTGGAATGTGGAGTGAACGAACAACAGCTATTCAGTTGCAGCAGTTACCACTTTATTCTGAGCATGATGGATGATCTGTTGTACAAAATTCAAACTTTTCAGATTTCTGAAATCAAGCTAACTTTGCTTAGAGAGGCCTATGAGGAGAGCATTGCAAAATGTACCAGACAAATCCAATTTGAGGTTCCATTATCAATGAAGAGAGGGGGGAAAGAATGCAATTATCCAAGTGCTATTTGCTAGCTTACAGCATGTTATAAGCTGTAGTTACCTATAAAAAGCACTATATGTTTAAACCATCAAATGCTACCACAGTAAATTTCTCCTCCCAGTTTCCTTTTTTGAAAACAACAACAACTCTGGGCTAAACTTTGCAGTATTTTGTTTTAATTTTCTCTATCCCTACCCCCATCATGACTTGGCTGTTTCAATACTTCCCCCCGCCACACACACACACACACACACCCTCCTTCTCATTGTCTCTCCTCTGCACTCTTCCTGCTGCATAATGCATCAGAGAGGATTTGGACGGCAGTCTCAACATATACATTTGCCGGACCGGTCTGAGCTGCAGCTGAGTAAAAAATAAAATACACCACCACAAGACTGAAAGTGGCACTACCCAGCAACTTCTCAGCAGACCCGTGAAGAAGCTAAACTAGGTGCACACCCTTCTGAAGCAATTATCTGATTAACTAGTAGATATGCACAAAGAGTGCCATATTGGGAGTGACACAGAATGCTGCTGCTGATAACAACAGCAACATTATCTCCACCCAGAAGTACAGAAGCAGGCCAGTGCAAAAATCCAGCTTATGGGTCACCAATATCTCTGAGATCAGAGATAACAGTGGCACTTTCCCTGCTGGTGCACACCATCAGCACAGCAGAACCCCCAATGCTATCTCCAATCATAGCAGGGATGTGGAGTGGTGAGACCTGCCCGTGCTAGGAAGAGTCCAAATTGGACATAATAGCAAGGGTTCCCAGTATGGGCTGAGTCCAAAATGGACATAATCAAGGGTTCCACTTGAGGATGCTGGAGAAATCCACTGCAGACCCCAATAAGGCTAGATTCCCAAAAATCTGACCCACAGTGTCCGCAGCGGACCAGTCCCCTTTTCCTCCATGCCCACTGGACTCCACGCAGGATTGCTTCTGGGTTTTAAAAGGGCAAGTGGCTGCCATTCACAGTAAAAGTGATTTACGGTAACAATTTATGTAGATGTAACTGTTTTATGGCTGCAAATGGTGTAAAATGTGCAATTTACGGCCATAATATTCCCAAGGTCCATGAACGGCAGCTGCCATTTGCCATCCTTGCCTTTTTAAAACTGGAAAGGTGCCATGCAAAATCTGGTGGGTGCTCACAGGACTCTGGGGAAATCTGGTGAACCCGAGCGGCCCAGATTTTCCCATGCTGGACCTCTCCGAGACCAGACTTCAGGAGGCTTGCCCATCCCTAGTTCCACTGCTGTCACTGCTTTTATCTATATCCAAATTGGAGACAACAGTGGAGGTTTCACTGCTGGCATGTGGTGCACACAGGCAAACCCTTGCTGTTATCTCCAATTTGAGATGGAAGGGGTGGTGGGGCAGCAGGCCTCGCTCATTCTGGGAAGAATGGCTGCTCTTCCCACTGTGGGCTAAGTCTAGCTGCCCCACATCCCTACATCTCCCACCGTTATCTCTGAACTGAGATTGAAGGTAACAGCAGGGGTTTCCTGGAGCGCTGCAAGCCAGCAGTGGAACCTCCACAGTTATTTCCAATCTCAGATCCGAGATAACAGCAGGGGAAGAGGTGTGGTGGCACTTGGCCTGTGGCAGAAAGAGCAGCCACTCTCCCTGGCATAGGCCATGTAGGTTTGTGTGGTGCCCAGCCATCCAAGGAGATGCTGGGAGCCACGCGAAGCCAGGGAGTCTGCCAGGCCTGGGAGGAGTGGCTGCTTCTCTTGGCGCTAGCTGAGTCCCTTTCTCTGTACTGGAAGAAGGCATGGAACTCAGAAAAGAAAAAAGGGGGATGAAGCTGGGGGTGGGGCCATGCCCCCTGACATCGTCCAGCCCACCATAAAATGGTCCCCCACCATAAAACTGTTCTGCATCCCTGGTGTAAACCCACCCTTAAAGAACCCTAATGACAAAAGAGGCAGTAAGGTTAGAATAGTCCCACATTGTTCTCACCTTGGGATGATTCTAATAAGATGACTGTGTGCTGGTGGGAGTACGTGGCCACAGAAGCCAGTGTTAGTAACTAGAAAAATACTTTTTGCTAGTACTGAATCAAGATAGGCCAGTAGCAGAGCTGCCGTCTTGACTTTGCACATTTGTCCTCAGAGGCAGGCACAGTGCATCAATATTATCTCTCCCCACCCCCTCCTGCCCTTAAAAGCAATATACTAAGTTCTGACATTCATTTAGAATAGCACCCTAGAGTAAATGCTACACAAGTACTATTTATCATGCTCCTGACTTTTAGGTATAAGTAATATATGCAATTACTGCTGTTTGTTGTTGCTGTTTTTGGCTAGAGATATTTTTGATCTCCTTTTTCATGTTTACAGTTATGCTTCACTTCCTCCTGCTCATGAACTTACATATTCCAGGCCATTTTATTTCCAGCCTTTAAACTGTGTGTTTTATGTCAAAATAGACAATGCAGTATATCATTGCTGTCTCTGCACATCACATATGCAATTACTATTTGCATTTGGAGCTCCTTAGTGCCTTTAGTAACTAAGGCACTTTACACGTAACACGGGCCTTTAGTGTTCAGCAATTATTTTTAACCATCACAGCAGGAAAAAAATAAAAATAAAGGTGGGAGGGAAATAACAAAATCAGTTTTGCCCCCGTGGTTAACATGGCAGATTTCAGTTGGTATGATCTCAGTTTGTCATCCATGTGAATTCTGTGAGAATACAAGGTTTGTTGTTGTTCAGTCGTTCAGTCATGTCTGACTCTTCGTGACCCCATGGACCATAGCACGCCAGGCCTTCCTGTCCTCCGCTGTCTCCCAGAGTGTGCTCAAGTTCATATTCATTGCATCGGTAATGCTATCTAGCCATCTCATCCTCTGCTGTCCCCTTCTCCTTTTGCCTTCAATCTTTCCCAGCATCAGGGTCTTTTCCAGTGGCTTTTCTCTTCGCATTACGTGGCCAAAATATTTCAGCTTCAGCTTCAGTATCTGTCCTTCCAATGAGCACTCAGGGTTGATTTCCTTTAGGATGGACTGATTTGACCTCCTTGCAGTCCAGGGGACTCGTAAGAGTCTTCTCCAGCACCACAGTTCAAAAGCATCAATTCTTCGGCGCTCAGCCTTCCTTATAGTCCAGCTCTCACAGCCATACGTTGCTACTGGGAAAACCATAGCTTTGATTATGCGGACCTTTGTCGGCAAGGTGATGTCTCTGCTTCTTACTATGCTGTCTAGGTTTGCCATAGTTTTCCTCCCAAGGAGCAAGCGTCTTTTAATTTCATGGCTACAGTCACCGTCTGCGGTGATCTTGGAGCCCAAGAAAATAAAATCTGTCACTGCTTCCATTTCTTCCCCTTCTATTTGCCAGGAAGTGATGGGGCCAGATGCCATGATCTTAGTTTTTTTAAATGTTGAGTTTCAAACCAGCTTTTGCATTCTCCACTTTCACCCTCAACAAGAGGCTCTTTAGATCCTCTTCGTGTTCTGCCATTAGGGTGGGAATACAAGGTAAGAAGAATATAATAGAGACAGAAGGATAATGATGAACTGGACCTCACTACAGAATGGGTACGGGATACAAAATGAAAATATAATGAGGACTAGAAAACTACCCCAATCCAGCTCTTGACATAGTGACATGTGACTTGTTATGCCAGAATGTGGATGGGACTCACAGCACATCTGAGTGCACATCCAGTTGAAAGTAGTACAATGGAGGTGGATGATATCCAGTGGAGGCTGATGGCTCTGATTTCAGTGGGGCAGTGAATCCACTCTGGGTTTCAGTCAGAACCAATCAGATCACAAAAGGACCTATCCAAAGTGCTGAAACCTATCCCCAAACTAGGTTTGGCACCAGGGATAGCTCCTTCAGAGTTCTGACTGGTTCTGACTGAAACCCAGAGTGGATTTACTGCCTCACTGAAATAGGAGCCACCAGCCTCTATTGATGATATCCAGTTTTGGAGTGCATTTCATCTACATTTATGGCTCCTGATCTAGCAAGCAATACACACAGGTAACCCTGCTTTTTTTGCATGAAGGTCTCCTTATCTGGATTGGAGCGTGTGTCTTACCATCTTAGGCTAGATCTAAGAGGCAACCATCACAGTGGATTTAGTTCATACTGGAAATTGGAAAATGGTTTTTTTTTTTCTGGGTAAAATTAAATAAATGAATGTTTGTGAACTTAAGGTTCAGCATTACTGAAACAGTAACATCACTTGTAGCTTTCCAAATTCCCAGTTTGTGAAGTATCTCTAAGTCTTCTTGGGCAACTTCTGGTGGTCCAAAAGCAGCCCTGTTATAACCCATTATTTTAAATATAGAGCACTGTCTCTTGCCAACGTATCCCAGAAGCCCACCCATGCAGCCCCATGATAATTTTTTATCCAAAAGATTCTCAGGTAACTTGCTTTAATTAGGAAATAACAGAGGGAACAATTAACCCATTGGAGCTGTAATTGTTTTTTCATATTATATTAAGCAGCCACCTGTGCACTGGGAATTTGACTGGGAGATGTATTCATGTTCAAAATATTATAGTCAACAGCTGGTATCAGCGTTCATTCCCTATCACGCTAGGATGGATTTTGAACTGTCAGCCTTGAGGTGAAGAATGATTGTCTCCCATTGCCAATGCAGCAAGCCAACACATTACTCAAGAGGGCTTTTAGCTAATATCTATGTGTTTCTTTCATTATGCCAAGAAAATGTGTGCGTTCAGTGTTTTCCAATAAGTGTGCACATGACAAAATCTGGAGTGAATCCACCAGACGTTTAAGGCAGCCAGTAGCAGAATCAGCAGCTGAGAATTTGGCCCAAATGTTCTCTCTCTCTCTCTCTCTCTCTCTCTCTCTCTCTCTCAATGTGTGTGTATACAAATATTATATATCAGATTCACATCAAAGACTGCAACATTCCCAGCTGTCAGATTTAACCAAATGAGAGCAGAGTAATGACTGCACATAATGAAGCATGCATTTGACAAGCAAACAATATCTTGATTCTTTCATGAGGTTGTTTTTTTGTTTTTTTGCTTTGAAAGAATCCTCTCCTTCCTTTTGTAAATTTCCTTCAGCGAAGCTGGATCAAAGGGACACCTAAAGAATTTAATCACCTTATCAATCTGATCCACAACCAGTTAAGCCTAAGTACTCACTTTAAAGACAAATTAGTCTCATTTGCTCCAACCGAAAGATCTGCAGTCATTTTATTTATTTTGGGTGTGATCCTATGGGTTGCCCCTTTGTTAGACAGATGTCTCTGATCTCAGAGGCTTCCACATATCCAATGCCCTGCTGGGTTGTTGCTGGCAAGGCAGAAGGCAGATGGAGGTGTCCTCCTTTTAAATGTTTTTCCTCTAGAAGGGCCTTTGAGCATGTCTAGAGAGGGTGTTCTGGAGAGGGCTGGGTTGGGGCTGGAGAAGCCATAGGATTTCTTGTATCCTGGCCTCCCCTATCTTCCCCACCCAGTGGAAAACTCCCTTTTCTTTTCCTCTGAGGCTGCATTTGTGACCTTGGGAACCAGCTGGCACTTTTCTTTTCCACAGTGGCTGCAAGGGGCCATGGGTGGGGGAACAGAACTCAGAGGCTGAATCTACACTTACCACCTTTTTTCGCTTCCAAATTCCAATGGGGTTTCACTGCCCGCCTTTCACACTACGCAGTACCAGCCTCAAATTAGAACCGGAATTTCCCACTTCCGTGCTCCGGCTCTCAATACCCTAATATCCCGGTAATTCCCCTCAATGTGCTCTGATTTTCCACCTTCGCTACCATATGCAGTCATAGTCCCCTCCCCCGCCTGTCCATATATGGCAGTGTTTGTATTTCCTTCCTGTCCAATCACAGCTCTCAACGGCCCCATGCCTTCTTCTGGCTACCAATTGCATAGCTTCCTCAGTAGCCCTCGTTTTCTCAGCAACAAGCAAAGGGCTGGATGTGTATCCCTTCAAATGAGATTAAGTTTTACCCCCTCCTATCCCCCACTCTGGATGTTTGTTTGTTTTTTTAAATTAAGGCATCTTCAAAGCTTCAGAGATCATGCCTGAATTAGGAAAAAAAAAAACATCACAGAGAAGCCCCGATTCTGCGAGGATAACACCTTAATTTTTTAAAAAAAACATCCGGAGTGGGGGATAGGAGGGGGTAAAACCTAGTCTCATTTGAGGGGATACAACAACCCCCTGCTCAGTGCAGAAAGCCTGATTCCCAGGCGGTCACCCATCCAACTACTGACCGGGGCCGACCCCGCTTAGCAGCCGAGATCAGACGTGTGCGCACAGGAAAACAGCACAGCGCTCAAGTGTGAACCGAGCTTGTGCATTTGATGAAGCACTGCAACGGGGAAAATGGGTGAGTGTGAATAATCACATTTTAATGCGAGAGCATTTAACCCGACGGGACACTGAATTCATTGCGATGACAGGCGCAATGTAGATCGGCCCAGAGTCCCCCTGCTAAGGTCATAGCAGTGTCTATGGCCTTGGGTGGGGGACTCCAAACAATCCTACATTCCCTGGGACACTCTCCCAGGGACAAGAGGATTGCTCTCCCCATTATTATTTTATTACTACATTTATATTCCACCCTTTTTCCTCCAAGGAACTCAAGGTTGGTTATATGATCCTCCTCCTCTCCATTTTATCCTTACAACAACCCTGTGAGGTAGGTTGGGCTGAGAGTCTGTGACTAGCCCGAAGTCACCAAGTGAGCTTCATGGCCGAGTGGGGACTAGAACCGGGATCTTTTAAGTCCCAGTCCAACACTCTAACCATTACACCATGCATGCTGCAGAGCTTCATGTGAGTTCTTGCACCTAGAAGGAGTTTTAATTTATTTCAGTGGGCTTAAGCTGGTGTACATCTAAGGATTCATTCATACATGCATGCACATCACATGATTACTCCACGTTTAGTTGAATGCACACATTGTTTCCAGTTGAAAAAGTATGATCCTTGATCTGATGCAGAGTGCTTTGTATTAAAGTTCCATCATTTGATGTCAGTGAGTGATAAAAATGTGTGCGTCTCTGGCCCTTCATATTCAATTGTACTAGATTGTGCAATGAGATTCTCCTGTAGAAAGAGGTTATTGGTCAACCACCATTGACTCAATGATTTATTTTATTTTATTTATTTACAATATTTATATACCGCTCCACATCAGAAGATTTCGGAGTGGTGAACAACATGATAAAAGAATAAAACAACAGGTTAAAAAAGTTAAAACATTTTTTTAAAAAAGACAGACCCCAACAAAGTGGAATTTAACAAACCACAGCTGGTCGTGCAAGGAAGGCCTCTTGAAATAACAACGTCTTCAATAACAACATGTGGGACCACCAGGAACATACCCTCTGATGACCTTGGTGCCCGGGCAGGTTGGTAAGGAAGGAGGCGCTCTCTCAGGTATCCTGACAACAGCTGAGCTGCTGCATTCTGCACTAGCTCCAGCTTCTGGACCAGCCTTAAGGGCAGCCCCACATAGAGCACATTGCAGTAATCCAGTCTTGAGGTTACTAATGCGTGTTCCACCATGGTCAAGCTATCCCTGTCCAGGAGAGGCTGTAGCTGGCGAACCAGCCAAGGCTGGTAAAAGGCACTCCGAGCCGCCACGACCACTTGGGCCTCCAGCGACAATGATGGATCTAGGAGTACCCCCAGACTATGGACCTGATCTTTCAGAGGGAGTGCAACCCATCCAGAACAAGCAATGAGCCTATCTCCTGGACTCAGGAACCACTCACCAACAGGGCTTCTGTCTTGCCAGGATTCAGCTTCAGTTTACTGGCCCTCATCCAGCCCATCACTGAGTCTAGGCACTGATTCAGGACTTGTGCAGCCTCTCCTGATTCAGATGTCACAGGGAGATAGAGCTGTGTGTCATCAGCATACTGATGGCATTGAGCTCCAAATCCCTTAATGACCACTCCCAGCAGCTTCATATAGATGTTAAACAACACTGGGGACAAGATGGTACCCTGCGGCACCCCATAGCTCAATTGCCAAGGCGCCGAGAAATAGTCACCCAATGTTACTCTCTGAAATCGGCCCTGTAGGTAGGACTGGGACCACTGTAGAACAGTATCTCCAATACCCATCCCACAGAGTTGATCCAGGAGGATACCATGGTCGATGGTATCAAAAGCCGATGAGAGATCAAGCAGAATTTACAGGGTTGCACTCCCCCTGTCCCTCTCTCGATAAAGGTCATCCATCAGGGCGACCAAGGCTGATTCAGTCCCGTAACCAGGACAAAACCCAGATTGAAATGGGTCTAGATAATCAGTATCTTCCAAGAGTGCTTGCAGTTGGTCCACTATGACCCTCTCAAGAACCTTCCCTAGAAAAGGGGTATTTGTGACTGGGCGGTAGTTCTCTAATACCGTTGGGTCCAGAGTGGGCTTCTTCAGGAGTAGCCACACTACTGCCTCCTTAAGGACAGCAGGGACCACCTCTTCCCATAGGGAAGCATTTATCACTCGACCCACCCAGTCATACCCCCTCAGCTAGCTTTTATTAGCCAGGAGGGACAGGGATCAAGAGGGCACGTGGTCGGTCGCGTTATTGCAAGCATCAGGCCGTAACAACTGGAACTGATCCCACAAAATCAGGCAGATGGTGGCATCAGACACCTCGACTGGCACAGCACTAACAACAGCATCAAGGTAGCTGTGGAGACAAGCAATTGTATCCTCAAAGTGTGATGCAAAAAGGTCACAGCGGGTCCTCAACAGGGCCAGGGCCCCATTTGCTGGGGAAGATGTTAACAACCCCTGGACCACCTGGAAGAGCTCTGCTGGATGGCTACTTGAGGAAGCAATGGAGGCAGCAAAATAAACCTTCTTTGCTTCCACACTGCCATGCAGTAGGCACGATTATGCACTCTAGAGCGTGCTCGGTAGGGGTGGACGAAAGGCACTTACCTTTCGTCGAAGCTTGTTCGCGGTGGGAGGGAGGCACTTCGCGGCTCCCCCCGCGAAGTTCAGGCTGGGGGGGGAGGCTTCCCGCCTCGCCCGGCCGAAATTCAGGCCGGGGAGGAGGCTTCCCGCCTCACCCAGCCGCGAACTCCATTGTTGTTGTTTTTTAAAAAAAAAAACACGCCCCCGTGATGTTTAGTCACGTAGCCTATCACGGGTGACTTAAAAAAAAAAAAAAAAGTGCGTACGCTAATGGCGGCCCCCATAGGGAGCTGCCATTCGCGTTCCTTATTTGGTCGCTGTAGTCTACGTAAAGATTTACGTAGACTACGGCGAAAATAAGGGCAACGCTATTTGCGTTGCCCTTATTTTCGCCGTAGACTACGTAAACCTTTACGTAGACTACAGCGACCAAAGGAATGGGAATAGCGGCTCCCTATGGGGGCCGCCATTATCCGTACGCGCTTTTTTTTTTAAGTCATCCGTGATAGGCTACGTGACAATTGATGTAGCCTATCACGGCTGACATTGAAAATCTAGCCGTGATAGGCTATGTTAATCGTCACGTAGCCTATCAGGGGCGTTTTGTTTTTTTTTCTTTCATTGGAATGGCGGCGGCGGCAGCCGGTCGAAAGACCGGCTGCCGCTCCCGCCCCGCACGAACACCCGACGAACCGCCGGCCGGACCCACCGCCGGGAGGGACATTCGGTGAAGATAAGTCCCGTCCCGGGGGTGTGTGCGGGGTGCGGGGGGGGGTGCGGAGGATTTCTCCCTGAAACTTGTTCGGGGGGCCGAACACGTTGGCGCTCGGCCCCCCGAAGTTTCGGGGAGAAATTCTCCGCCATCCCTACCCAGATCTCCCACTGAAATTTCAGTAATACACGCCGGGTTGGCCCTCTCATCCACGATTAAATCATGAATTAGTGTGGTCTTATTGAAGACCAATCTGGCATTAAATAGCAGCACTGCAAGACAGGAGGGCACAGTGGAAGAGCTACCAGCTACATGAGAGCTATAGGAGGGGGACAGTGTATAAACACCTGTGGCCCATTCTATTTTGATGTCCCAACCCCCTCCTCCTGCCGTATCTCCTTCTGCCCCAAGTCACTGGAACAGTGGTGCCTCCTCCATCGATCCCTGTATCTGAGTCCCCTAGACACATCTTTACCACCATAAAGATACCCACACACTCTCAACAGCCACCCACCGTTCAAATATACAATCAACCATTCAACAATACACTCCACTCATCCAACAATCAGTCCAACTAGGGGTGTATGAACCCCACTTACCGTTCCGCTCTGGGGTCTGCTGGGGTGGGTGCGATCCCTCCCTCCCCCTGGAATCCTCCCCAGCCAGTTCCGCTCTGTGGCGAGTCCGTGGAGCTGCCAGCCAGGGCTGCCGGGCTGCGGCTGCAAATGGCGTCCAGCGTAGGGGACACCATTTACATCCCTGCCCTTTGCCGTGATTGGCTATGTAAATATTTATGTAGCCTATCACGGCAAAGAGCAGGGATGCAAATGCATAGTGGACGGCTGCGGAATGAAGAGGACAGATCTGGACTGGCCGGCGCCAGGTAGGGTCCGTCCCGACCGGGCTTTGTGGGGTGGCAGGGGGGAGCAGTCCATTCCACCACGGACTCCGAGGGGCCGGATTCCTTAGAATTCTTTAGAATCCGGCCTCATTGGAGTCTGTGGCAGATTTCTCTGCCATCCCTACTCCCAACCAAACTAACACAGTCACAGTTTGTAATTTGATGACTACATCAATTAATCAATGATGACTACATGTCCTTACTGTGAACAGGTCTACTTGGGGCATATGCTGTTTAAGCTTCTTCTGTGACACACATTAAACAGATCAGAAGAACTGGCAGATTGAGTGTTTTCTGCTTCCTTTCTCTGTTCAGTTTTGTCACCATAATTCTTCTGTTTCAGAAAATGCTGAAGATCGAGAGAGATTGAGGTTGATGTCAACTAATTTCCTAAGTCTTAAGTTGTTTTTGAAATGCTTAATTTGTTCATTCCATATGCTTAGCATTATTCTGTCAGAAGGGCTTTTGTGGTCCATCCCACTCAAATGGACTGACTCTCATACTGACCTGTCAGGAGTACCCTAGCGGTCTCTTTCAGTACACTCTAACAGCCAACTCAAGACACAGATGAAAGGATTCTTTTCAAGGCTTTAATCCTTTTACAACTTAATGACTCCTTCAGATGCTAATCACCAGCGACTAAGCAATGAACAGCAGAGTAGCCTATGCTCCTAGTAGGCAGGTGATCCCCATTTGAAGGAGAATCACTTGAAGACCCTGAACTTATGGGCTAGGGAGAGATCCTCGCTCTTTCCCTTGGGTCCATGAGAGGCAGCCATTGCTTGCGTGCCAAACAGGCACTACGCCTCCTTTCCGCACCCTCCATCACTCGTCGCTCCCTGAATCTGCATCAAGCATCTAGCAAGCCCCCCTCCCACACTTTCTCACTACTAGGATCACTATCTACCTCAGGAATGCCAGCAGGAGGAATCTCTGCCAGCTGCTGTGCCTGTGAGGGATGAGCTGGCTTCTCTCCCACGGATTGCTGATCCTCCTCAGAATCAGAATTGCTCTGGGGTTCTATCAGCTCAGTTTCCACCCTGACATCATCCCTGCTCCCATGAGGCCCCCCCTTGTGCTCTTCCCCTGGGGCCCCGGGTTTGTGGGGGTACAGCTCGTGGAAGCGCCTCAGCAGCAACAGAGCATGCACATTTTCTGCGGGTTCCCAGGTTCGCTCATCTGGCCTGTACCCCTTCCAGTCCACTAGATATTGCAGGTGGCCATGAGAAAGGCGGGAGTCCAGAATCTCCGCGACCCCAAACTCCTCCTCCCCCTCCACCAGCACTGGCAGTGGGGGGGGAACCGACCAAGCAATGAGGGTCGCCAGAAACCAGGGGGAACAGTAACGACCAATGAAAAACAGGATAGATCTTCATGGAGGGGGGTAGAGCCAGGCGAAAAGCAACAGGGTTAATCTGGGCTGTAATCTGGAAAGCCCCCGTGCAGCGAGGCACGAACTTCCTTGCGGGTGAGTGAGAGGGGAGGTATTGGGTGGACAACCAAACCCAGTCCCTCGGTTGCAGAGACGGACCCAGCTGGTGCCGCTGGTCCGCAGAGGCCTTGTAGGCTGTCTTGGCTTGCTCGAAGGAGTCCTGTAAGAGGTGGTGTACCGCTCGCAACTCCTCTAAAAAGTCATGGGCTGCTGGCATCGAAGAGAGAGCTAGGTGGACAGGAAAGCCTTGGGGTAGTAACCAAAATTGGCAAAAAATTGAATTTGGCAGATGGAAGAATGGCAGGCATTGTTATAAGCAAATTCTGTGAGAGGCAGCCAGGAAAACCAGTCATCTTGCTGGTAATTGACATAACAGCGCAAATATTGCTCCAGAGTCGCATTGGTGCGCTCGGTCTGACTGTCTGTCTGTGGATGGCAGGTGGAGGAAAGATGTAGCATCACATGGAGAAGCCCAAGTAGCTCCTTCCAGAAATGGGCAGTGAATTGGGCCCCCCTATCCGAAATGAGACCCTCGGGCCATCCGTGGAGCCAGAAAACATGCACCAAAAAAAGCTCAGCCGTCTCCCTGGCTGTGGGCAACCAGAGCAGGGAATGAAATGGGCCATCTTAGAAAACAAATCCACCACCACCAGAATGGTGGTCTTACCGTGTGAGGGAGGTAGGGATGTACGAAACTCCCCTTACCTGGCTCCGCTGAGTTCCGCTGGGGGGGGAGGCGCTCTGTCCCTCCCCCCAGAATCCTCGCCAGCCAGCTCCGCTCCATGGGGATTCCGCGGAGCCGCCGGCTGGCTCCGTCAGCAGCCGGACATCCGGCCGCTGGGTAGCAGGGACACAAATGGCGGCTGTAGCCACCACCATTTGCATCCCTGTAGTCAGCCATGATAGGCTACATAAAGACTTATGTAGCCTATCACGTCTGGCTTTTTTAAAAAAAACAAAAAACGCACGTACACAAATGGCGGTGGCTACAGCCGCCGCCATTTGCATTCCTTATTTTTGGCTGTCTTAGTCTACATAAATATTTACGTAGACGAAGACGGCAAAAACAAGGGGAGCGCAAATAGCGTAGACGCTACGCTATTTGCATTCCCCTTATTTTTGCCGTCTTAGTCTACGTAAATGTTTACGTAGACTAAGATGTGCCAAAATAAGGAATGTAAATGGCGGCGCCCATGGGCGCCACCATTTGCGTACGCGCGTTTTTTTGTTTTTTGTTTTTAAATCAGCCGTGATAGGCTACATAAAGATTTACATAGCCTATCACTGTTTTTTTTTTTAAATCTAGCCATGATAGGCTACATAAATCTTTATGTAGCCTATCATGTTTTTTTGTTTTTTGTGTTTTTTTACCTGGAAATGGCAGTGGCGACAGCCAGTCGGAAGACCGGCCGCCGCCGCCGCCACCGCCGCCGCACCACTGCCGGAGCCGCCGCAAGAGCCGCCTCCGCCAGGAGGATCCGCCTAAGGTAAGTCCTGTCCCGGGGGGGCAGGGGGCCGTTCCGCCACCGATTTTGGGGGGCTGAATGCGCTGGCATTCGGCCTTCCCGAGATCTGTGGTGGAACATTCATAAATCCCTAGCCTGTGGGCTTGCCTGAGGGGGCCTTCACGCGCTGGCAGGTTGGGCAGGAGGTGACATAGGTCTTGACGTCCCGACACACACGAGGCCACCAAAAATCCCGTGTCACTCTGTGCAGGGTCTTGGCGAAGCCAAAATGCCCAGCGGTGGGGGAGTCGTGGCACTGATGGAGGACCTTCTTGCGGAGGGGTCTAGAAGGCACATAAACCTGACTGGAATGGTAAAAGAATCTCGCAAAAAGAAGGGGCTAGAGTGGGGGGGCAGAGGCTAGCCCCAATTCCTCCACTTTTGTGTGGACAAAAGCATCCTGAGCCTGTGCAGAGTGAAGGAGCTCCTCCCAAGAGTGAGGTACCGCAGCTGCTGCCAGGCTCTGCGGGGGAAGAATCAGAGACGGGGGGATTTCCCTCACCCCCTGGCTGGAGGTCCAGCTTACGAGAAAGAGCATCTGCTTGTAGGTTGTCGGGGGCCTTCACATGGCAAATCTTAAGGTGGTACCAGGGAAAAAAAAGCGACCACCTAATCTGCCTCTGGTTTAAGGCACGGGCTGTCTGAAGATGTTCCAGGTTGTGATGGTCTGCTCTAACTTCAACTGGGTGCTGTGCCCCCTCCAGCAGATGATGCCAGGTCTCCAAAGCGGACTTGATGGCCAACAGTTCCTTCTCCCAGATGGTATAATTCCTCTCAGACATGTTCAGCTTCCTGAAGTGGTAGGCGTAGGGTTGCAACCCACCACCTGCCCGATCTGGCTGAAAAAGCACTGCCCCCACCGCAAAGTCAGAGGCATCAGTTTGCACCACAAAAGGCTTCCTCGGGTCGGGATGTAACAGGATCGGATCAGAACTAAAAGGCTTCTTAAGTTCCACAAAAGCCTGCTGGGCAGATGCCGTCCAATGAAAAGGAGATTTCCTGCCCTTAAGGAGTTCTGTGAGAGGAGATGTCAGCTGAGCAAAGCTGGGCAGGAACTTTCTGTAGAAATTAGCAAACCCCAGAAAACGTTGCAACTCCTACTTGGCAGATGGAGCCTGCCAGGAGAGGACAGCCTGGACCTTTGCAAGATCCATCCTAATACTGTCAGCTGAAATAATGTAGCCAAGATAGACCAAAGAGTTTAGGTCAAACACACATTTCTCCAGTTTGGCATACAGATGGTTCTCGTGGACGCACTGGAGGATGGCGGAGACATGGTGCTGATGGGCGTGGGGGTCCTCAGAAAATATATGTAAATCATCGAGATACACAATGAAGAAAGAGTCCAAATAGTCCCAGAAGATGGCATTTATAAAACGTGAAAACGGGGGGGGGGGGGTGCAGGTGAGCCCAAACGTCATCACTAGGTATTCATATGCTCCGTAACAGATGCCGAAACAGGTCTTCCACTCATCCCCCTCCCGGATGCGAATCAGATTGTAGGAGCCACGCAGGTCCAACTTTGTGAAAATCTTGGCTTGCCCAAGGCGCTCCAGCATCTCAGGGATCAGGGGGAGGGGGTACTTGTCAGGGATCAAGACCAAATTGAGGGCTCTGTAGTCATGCACCGGGCAGAGTTCTCCAGATTTCTTGGTCACAAAGACGGTAAGGGTGCAGGCAGGGGAGGAGGAAGGGCGAATGAAGCCACGTCTGAGGTTTGTGTCCAAAAACTCCCGCAGAGCTCTAAGTTCCGGCTCCGACATTGAATACAGTCGGCCAGCGGGGATGGTCACCCCGAGAATGAGGTTAATGGCATAGTCAAATGGGCGGTGTGGGGGGGGAGCTGGTCGGCCTCCTTCTTGTCGAAAACATCCTGAAAAGCTGCATACTTCTCTGAAAGGATCACGGTAGCTGAAGAACTGCCAGAAGCAGATGAGGAGGTGGAGGAAAAGGTTAAGGCCTGGGCTGGGACTGGTGCCTCCATCAGGAGGCAATGCTCCCGGCAGTAGGGAGATGCAAACTCCACTTGCTGAAGCTCCCAAGAAATCTGAGGATTATGCTTAGATAGCCAGGAAACACCCAGCACAATTGGGTATTGGGGAACCTTGGCCAAGTGAAACTGAATCTGCTCAACGTGGGACTGGGCACGCAGAGTGAGCGGAGCGGTAATCCAGGTCACTGTGTCCAAAGAAAGAGGATGCCCGTCGATGGTCTCCACTGCCAAGGGGGGAGGAAGAGGCAGGGTAGGAATCTTATGGAATAGGGCGAAGGTTTCATCCGTGAAACTGGTCATAGCCCCCGAGTCCACTAAAGCCAGGGCTTCTACCCCACCCCCACTGGGAGGAGCGGAGGTGAACATGCAATAGCAGATGGGAGGGTGGGGGGGTTGCGGAAGGCACCCACTGGGTGTGGAACTGACCCCCACACTGGAGACTCCCAACAGGCTTGGGGGGCAGCCTGGTCAGGCCTGGGGGTGAGGAGGAGGAAGAGGAGGAAGGAGAGGAGGGGGAGGCAGAGGAGCTGCAGGTCTAGCACGGCAGGTTTTGGTGAAATGTCCCAGTTTTCCACACTGAAAGCATCGACGCTCAGCACGCTGCCACTCTAGTTCCTCCGGTGGCAGTGGGGCTCGGGTAGCTCCCAGCTGCATTGGGGTCTCCTCTGCCCCCACTGCAGGGGAGGAGGGTGGGAGAGGGAGCAGGAAATGTGGGGGAATGGGAGGAGGGAAATCTCGGCCCCCGGCGCACTGCCGGGTCTGCTGGCGCCCCTCCAGCTGACTACCTATCTGGAGGGAGGTCTGGATGAGGTCCTCCAAAGTAGGTGGACTAGGCGTGCATGCCAACTTGTCCAAGATCTCGTCATTCCAACCGTCCAAAAACTGAGCCACCAGCGCAGCATCATTCCACTGTAAATCCTGCATCAGCAAGTGAAAAGTTGTCGCGTAGCTGGAAACAGAGTCCTTGCCCTGCCTGAGGTGGTGAATCTCCCGAGAAGCCATCTGTGTGTGCAGGGGGTCACCGAAAAATCTGACCATTGCTGTCATGAAACCTTGATAGTCCCCGAGCAGGGGGTCATTAACGAGAAGAAGTCCCGAAGCCCATTTAGCTGCCACGCCTGAAAGTAGGTTAATGATGAAGCCCGCATGAACCTGTTCCATCAGGAAATCCTCAGGTCGAAGGCGTATGTACAGATCCGATTGGGCCCGGAAAATCTGAAAAAGTCCTTTCTCCCCAGAAAACTTCTCTGGCAAAGCCACCGGGCACTTGTGGCAGGGGGGAATCAGAGGTGGTGGGGGCTGAACCGCAGCTTGTAGATTCTGTACAGCAGTCGTCAGTTGAGCCACTTGATCACGGAGAATCTGGTTTTCTTGTGCCAGAGCTTGCACCGCCGGGTCCCTGGCACGCTCCATTCGGCACTAGGAGAAGAGAGAGAGAGAGAAAAAAAAAAGAGAAATGGGGATCAAGGTGTCAGGAGCCCCCTAGTGGCCTCTTTCAGTACACTCCAATAGCCAACTCAAGACACAGATGAAAGGATTCTTTTCAAGGCTTTAATCCTTTTACAACTTAATGACTCTTTCAGATGCTAATCACCAGTGACTAAGCAATGAACAGCAGAGTAGCCTATGCTCCGAGTAGGCAGGTGATCCCCATTTGAAGGACAATCACTTGAAGACCCTGAACTTATGGGCTAGGGAGAGATCCTCCCTCTTTCCCTTGGGTCCACGGGAGGCGGCTGTTGCTTCCATGCCAAACGGGCACTACGCCTCCTTTCCACGCCCTCCGTTGCTCATCGCTCCCTGCGTCTGGATCGAGCATCTAGCAAGCCCCCCTCCCGCACTTTCTCACTGCTACGATCACTATCTATCTCAGAAATGCTGGCAGGAGGAATCTCTGCCAGCTGCTGTGCCTGTGAGGGATGAGCTGGCTCCTCTCCCATGGATTGCTGATACTCCTCAGAATCAGAACTGTTCTGGGGTTCTATCGGCTCAGTTTCCACCCTGACATGACCTTTAGTCCATCTAACATTCTTGCTGAACATGTTATCTTCACAGTCAGCATGGAAAGAACCACACTGACTGCCTCTTCAAGGTCGCAAAGCCAACCTCAGAGGGAAGGAAAAGGCGGTGTGCCAGTGGGTGGGGCGGGGACAATTTATGCCATATCCCCAGGCCTCCTTCCCTCCTCCTCCCTGAGGCCTTAGGTAGATAGGTGAAAAAGCCCACCTAGCTCAATTGCAGAGTGGGAGACGTGGGAGAGGTGAAGATCACCTGTGCTGCACCTAGGGATGGGCGGATTCCCTACCTGCTGGTCCGGGGGGGAATCTACCCACAGGGGGATGTGATCCGTCCCTCCCCCCGGAATCCTCTTTGGACAGCTCTGCTCCACAGCAATTCTGCAGAGCCAGCCACCGGCTCCATATTACCAATGATACGGCCAGCCACCGTTGGCATGCCATATTGCTGGCTGAGGGATCTCTGGATGCAAATGGCGTAGTGGACGCTAGGGGTGTACGGACCCCACCTACCTGGGTACGCTGGGGGATCGGCAGGGGGGGAGGCGATCCAGTCCTCCCCCCACCCGGAATCCTCCTCGGCCGCAGCTGGTCTATGGATGCAAATGGCATTCTGCATAGTGGATGCCATTTGTGTGCCTCCCTTTGGCCGTGATAGGCTACGTAAAGATTTACGTAGCTTATCACGGCAAAAAGTGAAGGACACAAATGGCGTCCGCTTTGCCGGATGCCATTTTGCATCCGCATAGGGCTGTGGACAGACCCAGCCGGATCTGGAGCCAGCGGTGCCAGCCTGCCAGGTAGGATCTGGCTGGGTTGGACCTCGAGGGGTGGCAGGTTGGGGTGGTCCATTCTGCCATGGACTCCAGGGGAGGCAGATTCTAAGAATCCAGCCTCATTGGAGTCCATGGCGGAATTCTCCACCATCCCTAGTGGATGCCATTTGCGGCCGTAAAGCTCTTAGATTAACCTAGGGATGTACGAAACACCTACTTGGCTCCGCACTGGGTAATCCATGGTGGGGGGGAGGTGCTCCATCCCTCCCCCCGGAATCCTTGATGGGGGGGAGGAGATCCGGTCCTTTCCCCCGGAATCCAGCCCGGCCAGCTCCGCTCCACGGCCAAGCCGTGGAGCCACTGGCCAGCTCCGCCCGCCCGCAGCCGAACATCCGGCCGCTGGGCAGCCCTGCAGGGACGCAAATGGCAGCTGTCATAGCCGCCACCATTTGCATCCCTGTATTGAGCCGTGATAGGCTATGTAAATAATATGGTAGCCGCCATTTGTGTACGCTGGTGTTTTTTCCCTCCTGCCATGCTAGGCTACGTAAATACTTACGTAGCCTATCACGGCCTCCGCAGGGACGCAAATGGCATCCCTGCATTAGCTGTGATAGGCTACGTAATAGGGATGTACAAAAGTCACTTACCTTTCTGCGGATTATGTTGATGGTGTGGGGGGAGGCGTTCCATCCCTCCCCCCGGAATCCTCGACGGGGGGGAGGCGATCCGTTCCTCCCCCCCAGAATCCTCCATGGCCGGCTGTGCTCTGTGGCAGCTCCGTGGAGCAGCCAGCCAGGCCCAGCCCAGGCCAGAGCCATTTGCAGCCAGATTTCCGGCCGCGGAGGGCTCTGGGAAAACAAAAACAAAAACCCACATACGCAAATGGTGGCGGCTACGGCCACCGCCATTTGCATTCTTTATTGTTGGCCGTCTTAATCTACATAAATATTTATGTAGACTATGATGGCGAAAATAAAGGGGAATGCAAATAGCGTAGCGGGAGCTATTTGCGTCCCTTTTTGATTCACCGTTTTAGCCTACGGGTGACTTAAAAAAAAAAAGCACGTACGGCTAATGGCGGCCCCCATAGGGAGCCGCCATTCACGTTCCTTATTTGGTCCCTGTAGTCTATGTAAATATTTACGTAGACTACGGCGAAAATAAGGGCAACGCTATTTGCGTTGCCCTTATTTTCGCCGTAGTCTACGTAAATCTTTATGTAGACTACAGGGACCAAATAAGGAACGTGAATGGCGGCTCCCTATGGGGGCCGCCATTAGCCGTACGTGCTTTTTTTTTTTAAGTCACCCGTGATAGGCTACTTGATGATTAACGTAGCCTATCATGGCTGACTTTGCAAATCTAGCCGTGATAGGCTACGTTAATTGTTACGTAGCCTATCACAGGGGCGTTTTTTGTTTTTTTTACCTTTGCTTGTAATGGCGGCGGCAGCAGCCAGTCAAAAGACCGGCTGCTGCCCCTGCCCCTGATGAAGACCTGCCGAACCGCTGCCGGGACCCGCCGCCGGGAGGGACATTCGTGAAAGGTAAGTCCCATCCCGGGGGGGGGCGGGGGGGGTGAAGAATTTCTCCCCAAACAACCTTCGGAGGACCGAATGCGTTGGCGCTCGGCCCCCCGAAGTTTCGGGGAGAAATTCTCCCCCATCCCTACATCTGGGATTGTTTAGCTTAGAATAAAGGTGAGTAAAGGGAGACATGCTAGAGGTGTACAAAATTATGCATGGTGTGGAGAAGGTGGATAGGGAGACATTTTTCTCCCTCTCTCATAATATTAGAACTTGGTGTCATCCCATGAAGCTGATTGGTGGGAGATTCAAGACAGATAAAAGGAAGTACTTCTTCACACAGTGCATAGTTAAACTGTAGAATTCACTACCACAAGATGTAGTGATGGCCACCAATTTGGATGGCGTTAAAGGGGGACAAATTCATGGAGGAGAAGGCTATCAGTGGCTACTAGTCCTGATTGCTATGTACTACCTCAAGTATCAGAGGCAGTATGCCTATGTACACCAGTTGCTAGTGAACATGGGCTGGAGGGTGCTGTGGCACTCATGTCCTGGTTGCCGGTTTCCCATGGGCAGCTGGTTGGCCACTATGTAAACAGAATGGTGGACTAGATGAACCCTTGGTCTGATCCAGCAGGGCTCTTCTTAGGTTTTTATGTTCTTATCCTTGTTTTTACTGGAGATGACAGTGATTGAACCCGAGACCTTGTGCATGCAAAGTGTGGTCTATCATAGTCCTATGGGCTGTCCTGCATGATCAGTCTTTAAGTGAAAAGACTCAATATATGCTACACATAGGCTAGTTCATACATTTACTCAGGTAGGAATTAGAGTTGTGTGGTGGAGAGGAAGGTGGACACTCATCAGTCTATCATTAATCAAAAGTCCCATGAGCACTGAGCTCTCCACACAGAGACTCATATGCATGCTGGCTTCCCCTTTGTTTTGAAGGGGAAGAATCACAGGACTTGCCTCTACTGGGAGCTAGTGGTGCAGATAGGGCTAGACCTTGGGGCCAAAGTCCAGGGCCCTACAGCCCATGGGGTGCCACAGATGACCACCCAGAGGGAGGCAATTGCAGAAGCAAACTTCATTTTATTCCTGTAGTCATGGAGGTGCTCTGATTTAAGTGAATTTAAAATGGAAAACTGCACATGCTCAGAGTATTATTTTTTTAATCAGGACTGGCACACCGTTTTGTTTTGTTTCTTTTTTGTGCTGTAGCATATCAGGAATGCAGAAGCAGTTGTAAAGCATGGAATGGCAGTTGAAGTGAGGGTAGGGAGAGAAATATCAGTTGACTGTTTTCACAGCTGAAATAATACACATGGCCCTCTAAAGCCCACCCATCCCAATAAGACCATTATGTCCAGGGTCTAAAATTACCTAACTGCACCACTGCAAGGAGCCCCCATCTTACATAATACTTTAGGTATATGGGGTGGGCACCTGTCTAGTCCTTCATTGCCTGAGCCCAATTGTTACCCTGATAACATCTGATCTGGGCCATCGCTGTATTCCTAAGAGTTAACTTTTATCTGTGGATCCTGCAGAACGGATGGTGAGAGTGGGAAACATATTGTATGTTACTTCATTGGCACATTTCACTGCATTTTTCTAAGCCTTGTCAGATAAAAGAATGCACTCGCTTCTCTCTGGGCTGTTGTGTTATTATTCTACTGGTGTAAATGGGTAATGACTTCAACCAAAGTAGCAAGATTTGCATTGTAAAGAATTACCTACAGCATGAATATTGTTTGGGTATTTAAATGTAGTGACAATTATTTACAAGAATTACCCATTATTCATCTTAATGCGATATTTTTTTTTCCCTATGGTCACCCTGGGCATCTATAAAATCCACCCAATGCATGAAATCTATTGTCTAAGACTAATACATATTTTATGTTTAATCATGATATATATTTTGGGGATATTGAGTTATTAAGTATGTATATTTTTACGATGAATAAGCAATGGCTTGCTGTTAGGAAATATACAGCACTACTCAATGAATAAATTATTCAGCTGATATTGTTCAGCTATAAAGCTGGTCAAATACAAGGGATATTATTCATAGAATAATATTATTTTGCCTTAAACCTCAGTAAATGAAATTCATGGAGTGATTGCACATGATGAAGTAATGTTCATCATGGTTTATTTGGGCTAAAGCAGAAAGAATGTGGAGATTTTTAAATGACTGAGCCATGTTTGTATCCTAGTAGCCTTGCCAAATTGGGTTTGTATTGTATTGAAAACCCGTCCTTGAATTGTCATTGATTTTTGCCTTGACTTTGTTTCAGATAGATTACAACCTGGTATCACTGCATTTGACCCATTTCAACAGCAAACAATAAGAATCAATATATCATCTCCAAATCTATCTGTGGTTTGGAAAGACCCCACTGGAGTTTCTCCTACACTATTTGTACTATATCTGAATATTGTTAACGCAGCTTAGAAAGCAGAAGATAACTATTTTATAGCTTTTGTACTTTCAGTACAACCTAACTGAGCAGCTTCTTAAACCATTCAGGCCCAAATGCACAGAGATCTATTTACTTAGGCTTTCCAGACATGCACACCTCACACAATGGTTCCAGGGGAGAAGCCATATGACCTCTGGGACAGGGACAGCAGTGTGATTTATATGATGACCCTTCATAGATATGACACATGAGGGGGTTATTATGTCCAGTGTTTTCTGTCCCCTGAAAGCAGCAGCCATTGACTTGGTGCAGGGATCTCATGTTGCATATCTGTTTTCCTGCTCAGACCAGGACAGGAGTCACTGCAGTCAGGACTTTCCTAGCTCTAGGCCTGAAAGGAAGCCTTTAGTCTTTCTCAGCCAAACTGAGTGATTTCTGCTTCTGATGCCAAGGCCTTAAACCCTTCAGCTGCTGCTGCTAGAGAGCAGCAATGGACAGGAGTCATGGGAAGGAGGTGCCCAGCTTGGCTGGAGCTTACCTAGGGTGGCCAGTCCTCTATTTGAAGGGCTGTCAGACGACCGTCCTCTATTTGAAGGCACCCCCTATTTGAAGTGTTGTCCTGTCTAATTCCAGTTTAAAGGGAATGAACCATAAAAACTGTTGCCCATCAACAGTTAGTACCTTGACAGCTGGCTGAATAGGCAGGTACACAGGTCACCCGGGCATAGTCTTCCACAGTATGGTGAGATGTACTTTATTTCTATTTAAATTATACAAATTATTTCTAAATTACCCATCCATCTATATATAAATTCACATATACGCATCTTATGCATATCCCTGCCCTCTTCTGTCCTCTTTTTTGGTAATGCATTTGCTCTTTTTTGATGATGTCATGGGAGGGGACGCAGCTTCAGAGTAGGGATGTGCAAATCAGCAAAACTCGACCTCGCCAAAGTTCTCTGAATTCAAAGCTTGTTCTGACTCGAGTCCGTATCAGATTGCGAGCTTCATTCGTTTTTTCTTTTTGCATGAAAAACTGTGCATATTTTGGTGTGGGTTTTTTTCCAAATGTGTGCATCAATTGTGTGCATCTTTGAAATGTATGAGTTCTTCTCCCATTGATTAAAGCATATTTGTACGCATTTTTTGAATGTACACATTTTGTCATGTACATTTTTCATATGTACTCATGCTGTCAAATGCAGGGTTTTTTGTTCCATGAATCACATTGCAAGCTTGGAAATGTATGGACTTTGACCTCAGATAGTGTCCAAGTCCGTGTTTGATCCAGAAGGTCTGAACTAGGTAAATCCTGATAAAACAATGAACTGAAATGAATTTCTCATGCATCCCTACTTCAGGGTAGGGCTGCAACCCCTTGACATCAAACTTGGACTACTTGCAACAGGTCCTTATGAATATGGAGAGAGGTTCTACATTAAGGGATTTCATTTGGAGGGTACCACCATTCATTATCACTAAAGTATTCTTTGTTCAAGATATAATACATGGATAGCTATCCTGGATCACTTTCATCATGCATCTACAGAACTGACAGCAGGAAGCTGTGAGCCGTAACCTTCAAAATACAAATTATTTCATTGCAGAGGGCCTTTTGATAACAACCGTGTCAAGCTGTTTTTCCATGGAACAGATCTTGAGAGATGAAGCACCCAAATGCTGGCAGGAGAAATGCCACCTTTTCTTTTTGTTTGCCTGTTACGCCTGGGTTGTGCTCAGGAAGCCTGAAGAATCACTTAACTGAAATCAAGACTTGACACAGCAGGGTCAGAATCAGTTTAAGGAAAAGCTTTTCATTATTTGGATTTTAGCAAATCAACAGCATTCCTATGTGGTTAGCGTCAAGAGAAGGACATGGAAAGAATAACAATAGCAAACCTCTCCACTAGAGAATTCCTACAGCTCTGGATAACCAGCAGCATGATCAAGTACTGAGAATACTTGATTGGTGATCATATTTAAATGAGCATCATTGGCTCAGGTCGAATTCCAGAAACATCTTTTAATAATTCATGGGGCAGCCATAATGTAACAAGTTTGCACTGGAATCCTAAGTCCTAAGCGTACATAGGCTTGCAGCCTTATTGAACAATATCTGAAAAGCAAACCATCTGCTAAAATTTGCAACATCCCCCCTATGAATCACCAGAAAAGAGGACAAAAGATAATACAGATTCGCCCAAGGTTTGCATATGCTAATTTATATGGATAGATGCAAAGTTTGAAATAATTATTATACTTTATCTAGAAATATAGTACATCCCACTTTATTTATTTATTTATTTATTTATTTATAAATTGCCCATCTAGGTGGTCACCCAGCCACTCTGAGCAATGTACAATAATAGAAACAGTTTAAAACAATAACATTCTACATTAAAAGTATAATATTTGACCAGGTGACCTGTGTGCCTGCCCTGCCTGTTCAGTCTGATGTCTAGGCACTAATGACTGATGGGCAACAGTTCTTATGGTTAGTTACAGTGCTGTGCTGAATCCTGCCCCCTCTTTTCAGTAGGGCTGTGCACCGCTTCAGTCCGAGACCCAAACCCCGAGTTGAAGCAGGCCTCTTCGGGTTGCTTCAGGCCCCTTCTGAGGTGAAGTGGAGGGGTGGAAGGTGACCCGAAGCAGGTCGGGGGCTGTCCGAAGAACTTTGGAGCTTTGGTATCCTGGCCCAGCACGCCAGCATCTCCAGCTCTTTATCTGAGCCATCACAGGAGGAGTTACCATCATCATCGCTGCCACTGCCACTGCTGCCACCACCTCTGCTGCCTCGACCGCCACTGCTGCTGTCAGCACCACCACTGCCTGCCACCGCCAGCTCCTGAGCCCTGGACATGTGCTAGCTCCCTGCAACAAGAGCTGGAGCATGTCCAGGGCTCAGGAGCTGGCGGTGGCGGGCAGTGATGATGGCAGTGGAGGCAATAGCAGCCATGGCAGCGATGGCAGCAGCCTAGGTGAGGAGCTGGGGGTTGCGTGGGGGGTGTCAGAGGGCCCCCGAAGCAGGATTCAGACATCCAAATCCCACTTCAGGTTCGGGGGCCAAGGTGGATGAGCCATTTAGATTTGAATCAGCCTGAAGCAAATTGGGCCTGCCTTGGAAGCCCTGAAGTGGCTGCGAAGTCAGTCCAGGGGGTTTGCACAGCCCTAATTTTCAGGAACGTTTTCTCTCCCTGCAAAAAGGGCATTGTTTTTTCTGTCTCTTCTGTAGGGAGGGGGGAGGAATTTCAGAGAATTTTCTCCTTGGGGAGAGGGACAGGGTTTCCACATACCTTTTTAAGCGCAGGCAATTCTTGAGGGGTCTTCTTCCTATTTTTTTTTTAAAAAACACCCCCTGCACTTGCAGAAGCCCAGGACTCTTCTCCAGCCCAGCAGTTCTTTTCTGAACTCCTAGGAGATCATGTGACCTTGCCCTCTCTCCAATAGGCATTCAGGAAGAATTCCCAGCTGGAGAAGAGTCCTGGGTTCCTGCAATGCAGGAGGTGTTTTAAAAAAATAACAAATAGAAAGAAGGCCCCTCAAGAATTGCCTAAACTTAAAAATGGTATGTGAAAACACTGTCCCCTCCCCAAGGAGAAAATTCTTTGGAATTCTCTCCTCTCCTAGCATCTTTGGAATTCTCTCCTCTCCTAGCATTCTCTCCTCTCCTAGCATTCTCTCCTCTCCTAGCATCTTTCACCAGAGTTTTTGTTGTCCCCCCACCTTGAAATGCTGAAAACGGAAGAATTGAACTTTTTGGCACAGCACTAGTTATTTCTCTTTAAATCTGAATTGGACAGAATAACCCTTCAAACAGAGGACACCTTCAAAAAGAAGACAGTGCTTTGGGAGCCCTTCAAATAAAGGACTATCCTCAGTAAAAGAGAGCAAATGAACATCCTGCACAAAGGCACACAGGCACATGTACACACACACACACACACACCCCACTACCACCATCACCACCAAAACAGCAACCTCCAAACCCCTACATTTTTGGTGTGTGTGTGTCCTTTCTTTAACAGATGGGAGTTCTACGAGGACTCAGGACAGAGGTTTGTCAATAATGCCCCTAAGTTAGGGAGTATGTTTCTGGGCAATACTAGCAGTACCCAATTCAAGGTAACAGAATTCTTGGAATTTGAAAAGTGAAATGTCACTAGAATGCAGAGAGAGCAATCCTATGGCTGCTAGACACTGTCTAGCGGGCCATAGGATATGCTCTATTCTGGGAACCAACCACAGAGCCTGCCCTCTGAGGTCAGTTCCCAGAAATCTGACCTCCCCCCTCGTCTGTGCTGCCTTGGAGGCAGTACGGAGAAGCTCCGTCCTCCACGCTCACAAGAGGAGCACGGAGCGACTGAAAAGAGATGGGGCTGGGGGCATTCTAGGATGGGGAGAGCAGTGCTGTGCGTACAACACATCCTATGTGTCATACAGCAGCTTCCTCTCCCAGCTGCCCCCCCCCGCTGCTAGACAGCCGAAAACATCTGTCTAGCGAAAAGGAGCAAAGCAGGAGAGGCATGGAGGAAATGATCTCCCCATGCCTCTCCTGCCTTGCTTTGGATAGGCTGTCTCCTCCAAGGTCAGAGGTGGCCGCCTATCTAGGGATGTACGGATTGCCCACCATCTGTTCCGGTGGGGAATCCACCCGGGGGGGGGGAGGCGATCCGTTCCTCCCCCCCCCCAAATCCTCTGGAGTGGCTCCACTCTGTGAGGATTCCATGGAGCCACCCAGCTTGAGGATTGCTCACCTGCTGGATCCGTCCCGTTCTCTCCGCGCCGATCGCATTTTTTTTAAAAAAAATGGTGATCGGCAGATGTGCCCATAGACGTATATGCAAACTAGAGTCATGAATCTTGCGTATAAGTCTATGTGTCCATAGACTTAAGCCCCACTTACCTCCACATCTATGTGTCCATAGACTTATATGCAAGATTCACAGCTCTATTTTGCGTTTAAGTCTATGAGCACATCCTGCTAATGGCCTTTTTTTTTTTTTTAAAGGCGATCGGTGCAGAGGCAAACAGGATGGGTCCAGGAGCAAACAGCCAGAGCCGTTCCACATGGAATCCTCCTGGAGCGGAGTAAGTGGGGCCGATCCTCCATGGATTCCAGAGGCCGGATTCCAAAGACTCCAAAGAATCCGGCCTCATTTGAATCCGTGGTGGATTTCTCTAACATCCCTACACCTATCTATTTAGGATTGTGCCCTTAGTGTCTTTTTGATTGATGATTCATTTAGATTCTTTTTTTAAAAAAAAAATGTGTGATTTTTCGCATTCTGATCTCCTTTGACTTCCCAGACTTGTGTTACAATATTAGACTATATAATCTAATGGTAAAATCATAGATCATAGTCACTGGTAAATTTTTCTGAAATGTGTTTATGTTAAACTGATAGCTTCTCTCCATCAGTTATTATTCTGTATCTGTTCATCATCATGCACTGCAATCTTCAGTCTTGTTTGGATTAACTTCCATTTGTGTAGAGGCTATGTGCAGCGGGGGAGAAGTATCATGTCCACTGGATGTCCGTATGTTAGCTGAAATGTTTTGCATAGGCCATATGTGCATAAAATCCTAAATATGTAGGCCCAACCAGTAGTGTTAAATATTAGACTTTGCATTCCTAAGCTCTATACAAGCATTGTACACATATGTGAACATCCAATGGGCCTGGAGACAGGTGATCCAGGGCACAATCTTATGCAGATAGGTGGCCGCCTCCGAACTTGTAGGTGACCACCTATCCAATGCAGGGCAGGAGAAGCATGGAGGGGATCGTTCCCTCCGCACTTCTCCTTCCCTGCATTTGCTGCTAGACAAATGGAGTGGGGGAGGAGGCTGCTGGATGACACATTGGATGTATTGTACAGGCATTTCTGCCCTCCCAACCCTGGAACGCCCCCGGGAATGCCCCATTTTGGCCACTCCATGCTCCTCTTGTGAGTGTGGAGCATAGGGCTTTTAGGTTTGGGTCTTGTTTGTTTTTTTTGCTTCCTGACTTTCAAACGCTGCTGCAACTGCAAAATAGTATGACTCTGATTCTGAACTGTCTGACGTAAGATGAAATACTATTGATCTTGATGCAGTTGCTCTTCATCTGCCTTGATGACAGCAAATTGTGAGCTGAAGCTCTCAGTGAGTGTAGAATTTCGCTTATCCAGCCCTTTAAAAGCCCCTCGTATTTCTTGTCTTGTGGTATTCTGACCTTCGGTTTTGTCTCCTGTCTTCCTGCTAATTCACCTCCTTGCGATCTGCTGCTCAGACATACTCTGGAGCCTCATACTCCTTTAATTGGTCTCCTTCATAAACTTCTATACATATATATCTGACAATTTTCTTCAACATCAGGCATATTGTGTTATAAATATCCTGCTGAGAAACTCCAATACGTTTAAGGGACGTCGGATAGCATCTTACTTGAGCCATAAATATGAAATGTGAGCAGACATTTCTGAGCAAACACTTTGTCTCTGGCAAGAAATTTGCAGTCAAAATTTACTCCTCTGAGACATCACAAAAGTAAAAAAAAAAATCCAATCATGCCTCTTCTGCAATCATGCCATATGCAAAGGAGAAGCAAAGCATAAGGTTCCTTTAGGGAGTTATTAGGCTGCATGCTCCAAGTTGGTTAGGTTTTCAAATTATTCTTATACACCAAAGAGCACTCAATAGTCAAGGAAATGGCCGGTTGAGGAGTTGTGGACAATGGTCATCTTCTGGAAGAGCAACATCCTTACTTATACCTATTTCTGTATAATGTTCACCACTTATTCCCTTGGCACATGATACATAACCGTATGGGCTGCATTATTGCCACATACTTTGCATCTGATAATAACTTTGTTCAGAAGCAGGGGTTGGATCCAGATTTGGCAGGTGCAGCTGGACTGGTAGAATTGGATTCCCTGCCTCTTCCTTGCCATGGCAGCCCCTCTAGCTCCCTGAAAATGCTACACAGAGGGCCAGGGGAGGGGAAGGAATCCCTAAAAATTGGGCAGAAGCATGTTACATGGGTGGAACCCTTCTGTGGGCAGATCCTAAATCCACCCCAGATGTTTGGCTTAGCTGCAAATGGGTTTCATTGAACGGAGCTACTTCATCCCTAATTCAAATCTCAGCTTAGACAAAAACTCACTAAAGGTGCAATCCTATGTGGACTGTCCACAGCCTCCGAAGTTGGAGGCTGCCAAGTATCCAATGCAGGGCGGGAGGACAGTGGAGGCGATCCTCACCTCTGTGCTCCAGCTGCCCTGCATTTCTGGTAGACGGGTGATTTTGCCTGCCTAGGGGCAGTGCCTTGGAGAGGGAGGGAAGGAGGCTGGGGTAGCCATAGGATATGTTGTATCACAGCCGTCCAGGTCTCCTCCCCTCCCCTGGGAAGACCCCCTTTTCCCTGTCTCCTCACTCCACTTTCCAAGCATGGACTGGTAGCCAGCACAGTTCTCTCCGTGCGGGCTATGCGGGAGAGGGGGTGGGGAGAGCGGTTTCCTGGCTCTGAGGTCAGAGCCCTGTCTCCATCCTCAGAGCCAGGAAACTGATCTATCCGATGCCCCTGCCCAGGTGCTGTTGGGGGACATAGGATTGCTCCCTCCATCACTTTTCCTAAGCCACCATTCGCACAACCTCAGTTCCCCCATTTGTAATATAGGAATGGTGTTATTATTGGTTTATATTTCAGGGCTGTTGTAAGAATTACTGAGGGCAGAAACATTTAAGAGAAACAGGGCTGCAACCAACAACATCCCTGTGGCAGTCCCTCCGCCCCGATATCATTTTGGAGCATTTCCCCGCCTTTTCCATGTCATTGACAGATGCTGGTGAGAATGCGGAGATGCTCAGCATAATGGTATAATGCACTACACCAAACTTAAAAGGCTGAACAGACAAATTCCTTACCCAGCAGATGTTCAAAAGTCACATTCATAGTTACTTGTGAGTAGACATACATGTGTTTGGATGTTATTTGAACATGTCGCTGGGTGAGTCAGTCCTGCATACTTCTGAGTAGCTTTGCAGAGTCTATTCATCACCACCTGAACCCCTTCCTGTGTGCCACTGCTTATCCTCCAAAAAAGCTGCACCCATCCCTTCACTCACTAGCTTAAACATCCCTCTTGCACAACTATTTTACACTGTCCAGAGATTGCCACCCATTCGCTCCTTTCTTCCTTGGCTGCAAATGCTGGCAAATTTCACACTCTCTTTAAAAATGTGTATAAAGATAAATATACCGCTTTAGTATACAAACACGTAAACTTCCAATATTTCAGAAATCAAGCAAAGCCAGCAACTAAGAAAAAAAGTTAATATTTTGGTGGCCTCCCATTGTCAAAATGTTCATTGGTGCTAGGTCACTAGGCCTATACCATCAGAAATGAATGAATACAGTGTGATTTTTCTGAAAATTTCTCTGTTGAATCATTTCTTCCCTCCCACAGGTATTTGTAAGCTGTAATGTGTATTCCACATTTGCCTTCTCCATTGGCCAAGAGTTTGTAATGAGGCAGTTTCCCATGATGTTGGCAATAGTATATGTGTCATGGTTAACATATATGTAACCATCACTGTATGTTATTTTCTGACTTGTCTCTTTATTGCCCCAAGCAACAATCTGTGGGGATTTCATTGAACTCCATATCCTATTTCTCTAATACATTTTACAATGCCTGACCAATATCTTTTTACCTAAGGAGATTCCCACTAAATATGTGTGAATGTACCACTGCCCCTTCCACATCTCCAAGATACATTGGGATACGTTCTTGTAATCCTTACAGGTGTATAATACTATTTATATAATATTTCACATCTTGACACCTCCACTGCTAATTTAAGTCGAATGGAAAAGATGCTGGCATTGAGGGTAACAGCCATTCTTAAGTCAGCCACTTTGCTTCCTTAGAGGCATTGAGCCTGGACCTGAAGATTCTTCAACGGTTTCTATGTGGTGCAATATAAGTGATCCAGGGCACACTTGAGACATACCTGATAAGGCCCCTGGCCCTTATATTTGACAGTGGGGTACTATACATTATAGATGGGAAGGCGGGGTGGGGGACTTGGTACTGTGGTGCTATTTTCAGTAGCAGCCCAGTGTTCCTTAGAATGTGGAGGCAGCTGATAGAAGATGAGTGCTTTCCCCAGCTGTGCAGTGAGAGAAGGAGCCTTTGTCGCTGTGGAGCAGGGAAAAGCTCTTATCTGGATTCAGCTGCTGATTGGAGATAAGAGCTTTTCCCTGCATGGTAGGGGAGGTGGGGCCTGAGGAGGAATCTGTGAGTGAGTCTCAGAATACTAATGAGATGGGATGGGGTGGAAAATTGCTGGTGATAGAAAAGGTGTTTGCATTTTACAAAGAGGCAGGTCATTCTGCATGGTTGTAAAAGGTTCTCTTTCAGGAAGCAGTGTTTTCTATCTTTCTGACATGTGGAGCCATTGTATGCCTTGTCTTTAAAAAAAAAATAAAAATCATATGACATGTGAATTAAATAGCTTGCTACTAGCCGTTGAGCAGCTCTGCAAAGTACAGGTGCTTTTGAGAGGTTGTATGTAGTTGAAATTACAGTTGCATTGTTTCATTCGCAGCATCATTTATTACTTTGGAGAAACACAAAAAAGGGGATGTCATCTTGTGGCAGAGACTGTAGTTTTATCTAAAATAAACTTATTAAATGAGACAGATTCTTTATTAACAAGTCAGAAGGCAAATGATTAAACAGCTTCCCCCCTCTTGGAATATCAAACAAAAATCAATGTACAGCTTTGGTAGCTGAGAAGGCAAAAGACCCAAGGACAGCATAAAGCCTGTGATTTACTGAAAATACTTCTTCAGGGTCAGAACCATAGGATTAGGAATGTACAGATTTTGTAAAATCCATTCCATCTGTGTTTTTTGGATTGTCGGGCCTTTTGTTCCATTTTTTGCTCATTGAGAGAATTGGATTTTTCCCAGTTTCCCAAATGTGTGCAGATTTGCACTAGCAAAAATGCAAAACTCCCTCCCCTCGAATGTGCAACTCCCTCCAAAATGTGCATTTTCATCTTTAGCCTATGGGGGAAATGTGCATTTTTGGCTGCTGGCTTTTTTTAAAAAAAATTTACGTATTTTTCTACAACTAAATTTATATACAATTCCAGAAAGTTAAAAACAACAACAACTGGTCTGTAAGTTGGTGGAATCTGTGTGATTCAGGAAAAGCCGGTCCACTGTGGAGTCCGTGAGTCGGATTCATAAAAATCTGAACTCATCCAATTCCATTGCGGATTTCTCCAGCACCCCTACCTAGGATCAAGTGCAATATGCTCACAGAATTGATCCTGTTTCTGGTGTGCTTCAGTATTACTTTAAACAAATGAGCAATAAGCTGAGTATATATACTATACAAACATAGGCTAGAATCCATCTTCTCCCATACATGCAGTTCAAAGAACTGAGAGAGGATCCCTGTAGGGCAGGGGTGTGAAAGCTCAAGGCTGGGGGCCAAATCCAGCCTGCCTAAGATCCCAGTCTCACCCTCTGGGGTTCCACAGATGGCCACACCCCCTTCCCCACATCACCAGGTGGTTTCTGCTCCCCCCGCCCCGAACAGCCTAGCATTTGAGGTTTTTCCAGGTTTTGCGCAATTTCTTCCCTATTCTAGAAGGTTGAAATGCCTCTCCTAAAGCTTAGTTATAATCAGTAAAAGAGTTAAGCTAATGTATGCTGGCATTATTATTTTTTTAGACCCCACCTCCTTTTGCCTTCAGCCCCACCCACCACTGGAATGCATCCCCCAAAAGATGATGATGGGGTTGATGATGATTTCCATATTTCCAACAAAACCAGAACACCTCAATAGCCAAATCACGGCATATCAGCAATTTCAACCTCAGAGGGTTTGCCCCCTGCACCCCCCACACACACATTAAAAGCAAAGAAATGTATGGAAAATCATATTCAGCACAGTAGACAACCCGAACTATTTTTCTATTGTGTTCTTATCCCAGCTACTCATAAAAGAGAATTTAACCGCAGAGCAATATGCTTCCTATCATCTGCTGCAATGCTTCAATCATCGACTGAGAGAGAATATTACAAGAAAACCATGCTCAGCAACATTTTCATGATGGTGCAAGCAATGGCCACTTAAAACGTCAAACGTACTTTGGAAAAGTAGGAAACAAATATTCTTACTTCAGAGGCACAGGGCTAATGTCTGAGCCGAGGCAGGATTTCCACTAAGTATTGCTAAATACAGAGCCTCAGATACACACAATACAATGCTGAAGGCATGTGGGGGGGGGGGGAAGTGCAGCGTCATCCACATAATGGTGGGTGTCTAAATAATACGTATTTCATTCATTGCATTTATTATCTTTCTATCCTGCCCCATAGCCGAAGCTGTCTGGGCACTTCATTCCTGAGATAATGAAGGATCCTTGGACCTTGGAGTGGCCTGTGGGCAGTGGGGAAAGTACCTGGTTTCCCCCAGGATGCTTCCATTTGTAGACGGTAGGGTAGAGCAGTCTTCCCCAACCTGGTGACCTCCAGATGTTTTGGACTACATCTCCCTGCTTTCCTGGTTGTTTGCTCTACTGGCTGGGGCTGATGGGGATTAAAGTTCAAAACATCTGGAGGCCACTAGGTTAGGAAAGGCTGAAGTAGACTAACAACATAGGAACCTAGGAAACTTCCTTATCCTGAGTCCGATCATTGGTCCATCTAGCCCAGTACGGTCGACTCTGACTGGCAGCGGCTCTCCAGGGTTCCAGGCAGGATTCTTTCCTCACCCTACCTGGAGAAGCCAGAGATCGAACCTGGGACCTTCTGTGTACAAAGCAGGTGCTCTGAGGTACAGCTCCTCCCAAGAAGAAGCATAAGAAGCCACTGCTCTCCTTTAGACATGTTGGAACTAGCAAGAGGCCTGTCAGCATCAGGGACCATGAGTTGAATTGAGTTTGGACAAGCTAGCACTTTGCTCCTTGCTTTTGCTCCCTCCTGCTTTGCTCACCTCTGTCTTCTCTGCTTGCCGAGTCCCTTCTGTTGCCACTGGCTTATCTGTTCTGCTGTCCTAATGTGCCTGTATTGGAAGGGATGTGTAACCTTCTAGCTGTCATTGACATAAATCTGGGGTGCAGAACCTCAGGCCCTGAGGCCAAATCCAACCCTCCTGAGGTCCCAGTCTGGTCTTCTGGGGTTCCCCGGATGGCCCCGCCCCCTCTCCTGGCCCCACCCCTTTATCTGCCTACTAATCATTTGATGGTTTCCCAGGTTTTGTGCAGTTTTTCTCCCATTCTAAAACGTTGAAATGCCTCTCCCAAGACTGTTACAGGCAGTAAGAGCTTTAAGCTAGAATATGCTGGTATTTTTGCCTCACCGTTTTTGCGACACCCACCACTGGAATGCGCCCTCTGAGAGTTTCTCTGAGATGTAATTTGGCCTTTGGGCTGTACAAGTGTCAGGATTCCCTTAGCCCCCACTTCACTTCAATGCCCAAACATACACAGACTTCAGTCTACAGCTTTTAATCCATTACTTCACAGGGTCATACAGATGCAAATTCTCAGAGAACTCTCAGTCTACAAAGGAATGCCTTCAGGGAATCCAAATGGAATTTGTGACAGTTGCCCACCGTTTAAAGAGAGAGGTGGTCTCACTAGCCTAACTTAAGGGGGGGGGGTCCCTCTCTTGTTGTGAGGCCTCTAAGTGCAGCTTTTCACGCAAGGCCAATCAGGTAGACTGTCTAAGTTCCGTCCCTGCCTTCTCTCTGCTCTGTGCCTGGCATATATTACGTCAACCTCCTGTTTGTTGCCTTTCACTGGGGGTGGGGGGGGGTGAGGAGAGATCCTCAAGCTCAGCCATCTGTACGTTTGTAACCTGAGAAGCAGGCCTACTCATATCTGGACTAGCCTGGGAAAACTCCTCCCCCATGTCTGATGGTTCTCCTTCAGAATCTGAACTGCTATCCCACTCCCTGCACTCAGAAACACCCCTGACAACAAGGTTCAACACCCCTACCCTAAATGGTTTGGGACCAGAATATCTCATGAACCACTTTTCTCATATGAATCTGCCAGATTCCTGAGATCACCTTTGGAGGCCCTGCTCTAGTAGTTCAGTTCAGTCACCTTTATAGATACAAATAGACAGGGCTTTCCACTGGTGTCCCCAAAGCTTTGGAATACGCTCCCTGGAGATGTCCACCAGTCCTTCTTTCTCTGCATTAAGCAGGCACCAAAGACCCATCTCTTTAGACAAGCTTTCAATCACTAGTAAACTGTTGTTTTAAGGTTACTGTTTTGTGATGCTTCAGTGTTATATTTTATATTTTTAACTGATTAATAATGTGAATTTTGCTATATTGATGTTATGGTTTTATTTTTGTAACTTGCTTTGAGTATACTTGTTTATATAAAAGTTGGCTATCCATCAAAAATAAATTATGAATGATGATGATGATGATATAGGGCAATATAGGATACTGCCTCCATGCTAGTGAAATGGACTGCTAGTATAACAGGAAATAGCAGTGCTTGAAAAAAATGGAAGTGAGCAGCCACATTCATTTCCAGAATAGAGCGGCTCAGTAGAGCTCACAGAAGGGAGCTCCACTGACTTGACCAGTTCTGGAAATAAGCATTGCCACTTGTTTCCATACTTATTTTAGGAACCACTAGTTCCTGTTTGGTTAGTGGCTTGTTTCATAGTGCAACAGAATGAGTGGAGGTGTAGTGGCAGTATAGGATATTGCCCATGCGGTTAAATCCAGTGTCATGCTGGGGACTTTATCCCTGTCTTGTCCCCCCTCTGTGCTGCCTAAATATCTGCTCTGAAAGTTTTCCCAGGCCTCTAGATAAGATTTTGAGGATGCATGGGGGGGGGGGCTTTGCGGGGACTCATGCCCAGTCAATTATAGAGTACAATCCATAATTAATAATAATTATAGGTTGAGTTGGGCTAGAATCCAAAGAATATCATCTGTTAATTCTTGATTCCTCCTACAATATTCAAATGGACCCAAGAGATCACTGTTATTACAACTCATGCAAGAACCAATATCAGGTCTTGCTCAAGACATTTTGCTGCCTAAAGCAAAGGACAAGATGGTGACCCCCTCCCATTCCATGTGCAAAAACCGATTGGACAGGCAGTTGAATCTTTTTTTGACACTGGCAATGGGACAACATCTTCCACCACACCTGAAGGCAGTAGGCTAGCTTAGGGGGTGCAGGGCAGGCTGCGTGGCCCACAGCTCTCCTCCAACACCTTGCTACCACTTCCCAGGATCTGCTGCCTCAGGCAACTGCCTCACTCTACCTAATGATAGGGCTGGTCCAATTACAATGTACTTCAATAATTCAAATTTTGAAGGGATATATAGGTTGATCATTTAAATTATACTTCTTTACCAGATGGGTAGATACATAAGAGCAAAATTAGTACTCCGCTTGGAAGATGAAATAAAGAAAAAACAGAATTGAATCAAAGCTATAATTGATCTAATCTAGAGTCCCATGGCCAGCACCCAGGAGTTTAGAGGTAAGCAAAAACATTCTGCAGATATTATAATGTTCTGGGTAATTTTGATTGCTACAACTGACCTTAAATATATAGCATAATCCTTTGGCAAAAATAAAAACAGTAGAACATAATTAGGCTTAACCTTAGCCTTTCTCTGTGGCAATGAGATCAATAGGCTAATTACACCATGTGTGAAACAGATTGTCATTTAACATTTCTGAATATGTTAGCTTCATCTTCACTGCTTAGACTTTATCTCCAATAGGAGAGCAGCCATTTATTGTTTCATACAAGCCCCATAAATAGAAAGCTTTCTTGGAACCCTTGAAGGTTAGAATCGGGGCGGGCACTATGCCCTTTGGACAAGGCCAGTTAGCTGTAATTATGTCTTGTTTATGTCTTCAAGCTGAAACCCTGAATGCACTTAAAGAACAGGTTTCACCATTCAGACCCTCCCCTTCAGCCCTCAACCAACGCCAAGAGCTGATTACTGCTGCCATCTTATTCTTGCCACCTATTGTCTCACCTTGAACCTCTAGCATTATCGATGCCACTGTATATTGTGGCATTGCAGTAACAGCAGGGAAAGATATGCCCATGGAGGCAAAGGGCAGTGTGTAAGATGGATGATGGATGGGGCCAGATCATAACCTCACCCCACAACCAAACCCCAAATTTCCCATACCATGTATGCTTCAGGCATGAGCATGTACTGTAGCCCTTCAGCAGATGTCACAGGCATACTATTGCAGCGGAACGGCTCCCAAGCTGGCTGAGTAACATGTGGATGTTGTCCTTAGAATGAGAAATGACATTTGGAATTGGAGAAGAATGGCCAAAGGTCTTACAAAGCCAAGGTCTGCACTGATTTCTATAATGGTGTCAGTGGTTCTTATACCACCAGGAGCATACTGGGTTGGATCCATGATCTGCCTTCCCTTCTGCAAGAGGAAGGGCCCTTCCTCAATATGACAGGTTCCAATCATAGACAGTCCACCCACCTGATTTTGGGGGTTCCCACTTTCCCAACACCATCACAGCCCATTCAGCAGGATCTCCTCCTGACTCTCTGTGTAGCATTTTCCAGGAAGCTGGAGGGGCTGCCATGGGAAGGAGAGGGTGGGGAAGCTTAAATATGGATTCAACCCACTGTGTTTAAAGATGCCAGGGCTGCTACAGATTTGGAGTGACTAAGCAGCCTCTTGGGCATAAGCAGGGGATGAAGGATTACCCGTTTTGTGGATAGGGTCCAGCACCTTAGATAGCTCCTTTAGACTTCTGGCTGGTTGTAACGAAAACCCAGAATGAGATTTCCGCCCCACCGAAATCGGATCCACCAGCCTCCCCTAGATTACAATTAGCCTGGCTATTAAGACCTGTCTTTTATTTTCAGTTTTCCCTTATCATCCATATATGCCCACCAGCAGGAAGTGCTGTGACTGAACCTTTGTATCCTAGTGTTTCTTTTCCTCCCTCTAAGACTGTCATACTATCACTGGCTGGAGGTACCTCCCTCGGAGAGTTGGTAAACCTTCTGCACTGTCCAGCTGCAAGAACAAACTAACATATAGCAGACAAAACACTCGTAATACTTGTGATTCTCCCAGGATTTAGCATTTCTTGATTAGTTCTAGCAATTCCTTCCAATTCTGGACTCTGTATCAGAGTTGGATCTCCAGTGCTTCTCTACAACTCTCTCTCCTTTTCTTACACTGAGCGGCTGTGGGTGAAAGAGAGTTAGGTCGGGAATGGAGAATTAGTTTGTCTGACTGGCCCTGAGGTTTTGTAAATTCTGTAAACATTTGCCTACCAAAATGCAAAATATGAACAATGTGTGCCCATGAATGCTCTCTGTATTGAGATCCCAAGACCAACTGAGCATGTATGATATAGATGGATCCCTCACTACACATACAGAGTTGGCTTCCTTATGGAGCAGCAAAGAGAATGGGAACAAAGGGGACGGGGTGGAATAAGGATCAGATCACAGTTCTTGATTGCATTAGCTGTGGCCACTGGCACAAAAGCATCCAGATAAATAAATACAAGAAGACAAGACAGATCACATGCCAAGGGACATGGAAATAACTTTTTTTCTTCCTATAGTTTAGACTGTCTGAGCTACAATTAGGCCAGCTACACCCTTTGGGGTATGGTGGAAGGGAAGGAGAGAACATAGGGCACAGAAGCTGCTCCTGTCCCTACAGTGAGTATACTGAAACAAGTTACAAGGGCTTCCAATTATTTCTACTATACAAAACCATTTTGAAGCCCTTAATGTCTCCCAACTGCCTAACTCTAAAGGTTATCCTAAGATTAAAAGAACACTCACAGAATGGCTTCCGATCACTACAGAATGTAGACAGGGTTACAAGCCATACTCCCTCTGTCAACCAACATTTTTATCTCAGCTTTGCAACATCTGTGCCACACGAGAAGCATTAGAACCCATAGATTACATTAAAACCATAGTTAGCCATGGTCAATTAGGAAAAATCCAAAAGTCACAGAAAGGTAATACTGTGAAATGACACAAGGTAGTGTGCAAGCTTTTGAGTTCACTAGAATTCATCTTTGGGTTAGATGTTAAGCGAAGGGGGTCAGACAGAAAAAGTAGGGCAGGATGAAGAAGCCAAAAAGTCTGCAGTTCCCAAGTCTTAAAATGGAGCGCAAGAAATGTTATGCAGATATAATTAGATCAGAACATTTGAAGTTAAGTACAAAATCTTTTAGAGTGAACCCAGGGCTACTTAAAAAGAACAACAATAGCTATTCCTCCATTCTTTTCACAAAATAGAAAGTATTTATTTTCTCAGTTCTGTCTCCAGGACTAACTGAAATACACAGGTTCCTTGTGAAGTAGAGAGCACAAGTAAAAAAAGAAACATTTCACGGCTTATATTAGCAAAGCTGGAGATTAGCTTTAGGTGGTGCAGAAACAGAGACAGACAGACAGACAGACAGACAGACAGACAGAGAGTCAATAGGAGCCAAAATAAGTAGTTTCACCTAGTGGTTGGAAGCCATACTACCCCCCCCCAAAAAAAAACAAAGTCCCATCTTCATGTTTCATGATGTGCTCTAGTTAGACCCATGTACAGCCTTGCACACATTCTAATGAGACTCGCACACCCGCTTATAAGGCATCTTTAGACATTGGCAATAGAGCATCTATGGCTAAGAAGGCGATTCCCACCTAAAGAGATTCACACTCAGACACTGTTTGAGATAGGGATGGCAGAGAAATCCACCGCAGACCCCAATGAGGCCGGTCTCCAGAGTCCATGGTAGAATGGGGCACTCACCTGCCCCTCCCCCGGAATCCGCTGTGAAGCCAGCACCTCTCCATGGCTGGCTCCGTATAGCCAGTGATACGGCCGCCATTGCTGTGCCATATTGCTGAGGAGGAAGGAATCCGGATATGAATGGAGTCCACTATGCCATTTGCAGCAGTAAAGCTCTTAGATTAACCTAAATGCAGCTGTAAATGGCTGCATTTAGCGTAAACTAACGGCTTTACGGCTGCAAATGGCATCCACTACGCCATTTGTGTCTGTGGTTTTTCATGCAATAGGCTAGCCTGTAGGGGGGAAGCCTACAATTTCCAGAAAGAACCTCTAAAAGCAATATTCCTTTTTTGGGCTGAAGCCCTTTCCTGCAGACAGGAACTAGTCCACATTGCAATTCCTGGTCTCAGGTGAAAAGGAAGGAAAGCAGAGAGCCTTGACTAGGGGAGGCAAAGCACCCACTATTGGCACCTTGCTCTGGCAAGCAAGGAGCTTAGGGATTTCAGTGATTTCAGCATGGAGCCTTTCCTCTGGGAGGAGAGACTCTGAGTGATTTCAGCAGCAGGGTGGCACCATACCCCTGGAGGGGTGAGGCACCCAGTGGTTTCAGCAGCATGGCCCCCCACCTCTGGGAAGAGGGGGACCCGGGACTGTTCCAACCTGAGGCTTCTTATACAGTTCAGAGAAAGGCATTGACATCACAGCTCTGATGAGCCAGACACTGCTCATTGGCACTGGGAATGGTGCTGCTTGCTATGGGAGAAAGACTGAGTTGGCCTTCCATCCGGTATAACAAAAGAGGGTGCTTGGGGATGATGGGTGTACTTGCAGGAAACAAAAGTCCTACTTGCTGTCTCTTACTCTTTTAACAAAAGATGACTTCACAGTCAATGACAAGTTAAAGACAAGTGTGGAGGCTGGAGTTCAACAATGGGAGCATATTGCAGGTAGTTGACTAGGTAACTTACCTGATATTACTCTTGCTATCCAGCACATTCATGTTTTGCTGAATTTTGACCCTCCCAACTTTGCCTTTGGGGAATGCATTTTTAGAAGTCCATTAGAAACAGAATTGCCTGATCTAGTCTTGCATGATGCTCTCAACCCCATTTCTGTGCCTTTCTCCCAGCTTTGCTGAGGCTGGGGATGAAGAAAGCTGGGGGCTTTGTGGCTGTGTCTCAAAATGGAGTCAGTACTGTTCACTCAAAAGAGAGCCACTTCATAACACTCAGGTGGTAGAGGTCATCTTCCTCCAATTTAGGTTCCCACTCCTGGACAGCTGCATTTGGTTTTCTCCAAAGCACAGACAACTTATAAGTAATCATATTGGTCCTTTCAGAATCCCTTCCCCCAAAACTTCAGAAAGGTAATACATGGATTACAAATGAATTTACATCCCAAGTTTTAGAAAAACCAAGTGAATTTTCAAAGGAGTAGCAGAGTGGGTTAAACCACAAATAAATGCAATGAGCACTTCTGTGCAGTTTACTAAATATGTCTCATAACTCATCTTCCTTTCTCACTAATGCAATTATTCATCATTTAAAGTTAATTGCTGATTCTGACTACAGCAGTCTCAGGGCATTATGAGTCTGTAAAGAAAGGTCACAAAGTGATTGACTGTTATGAGCAGGAGAAAAAGTTAATTTGCCTTTAGACAAAAGGAATGTTCTAGGCAGATTTTACATCTTTGCCTTCTTGACTGGAACTTTGGTTAAATGTTTTTCCCAGGGATGCAATGATGTTTTCTCCATTATTGCAATGCATACCTTTTTTACCATTAAAGTTCAATGCTATCCAACAAAACTCTTGTTCTTATTGTAATGTAGAAGTAACTTTGAAGCTGGGGAAAGTCCCTTCAGCATCAGCCATCTGTCCATATTGCATTTAATTTTTCACACTTTCCCAAATTATTTCCACCAAGGAGCAAAACATGAGTTGAAACAAAGTAGAATGAATTCATAGGTCTGTTGCTTGTCGTATCAGTGCCATAGCTACTCTGCCAGCTTCATTCAATGTGATGGCCCTGAACTTGATTACCGTTGTTACATAAGCACTGTCAGCACATGACAAATTCATGCTTGATTATACCTGAATGTATTGTCGATGGAAGACAATGGAAAAAAACAAATCTTCTGCACTGTTTCTGTAACTCTATTCATGGTGAGCATTGAATGCAGTTTCACAGCACCCCCTTCCAAGAGTGGCAAAAAGTTCAAGGGAAGCCTTTAACAGAGTCAGTTTTCTTTGACATCAGAGAGCACTGGAGAGTTAAGGCACCTACAGTAGTATCTGTTTATTTACAATATTGGTGTAGAACCTCAGGTTCAGGGTCAAATTGGTCTCCCAGTCTGGCCCTCTGAAATTCCCCAGATGGCCATGTCCCCTTCATCTGGCCCAACCCCTTTCTACCAACAGCCCATCATTTTGTGGCTTCCTGGCTTTTGCATAATTCTCCTCAGTCTAATGGGTTGAACTTGAAATGCCTCTCCTAAGGCTTAGGGCCAGACTGCATGTTCTACTAATCACATCAGGATGCTGGAGAAATTCAAGATGGACTAAAGTGAGTTCAGATCTCTAAGACCTGCAGAATCTGCTGTGGACTGGCCTCCTTTGGCCATGCTGAGTCAGTGGACTTTCAGATCTTTTTAAAAACATTCCCAAAATGTATGCAAATGTATTTGTGGGGAAATTATTTATTTATGTATTTATTTATTGCATTTATATCCCACCTTTTCTCCTCCAAGGAACCGAAGGCGGAATACATAATTTTCTTCCTCTCCATTTTATCCTCACAACAACAACCCTGTGAGGTAGGTTGGGCTGAGAGTCTGTGACTGGCTCAAAGTCACCCAGTGAGCTTCCATGGCCAAGTGGGGACAAGAACCCGGATCTCCCAGCTCAACACTCTAACCACTACACCACAGTGGCTTTCAAGAGTCATACGTAAGTTTCTGCTGAGACTGGTAAATATACACATGGAAGGGAATGGGGCACAATGCACTAAATGTTACATAATAACATAAATTATGTAAATTGTTGCAAACCCTCTTAAGGAATTATTTGCTTATTTTTCTGCATAATTCGGAAAGAATTCATATCCATCTGTGAGAGGATGCCAGAACAAATGACGTAGGATGGATTTCGCAAAATCCAGACGTCTCTCCAGTGTAGTTCAGTGAGCTTTTTTTCCTTTTCTTTTAGTTTCTTGTAAATGCATCCTGATTACATTGTGACCATGGTGCTTTGGGAGAGGAAGGTTTAAGCTCCCTCCCACCTGTTCTCCCTGCCCCAGATTATGCACACACACACACACACACACACACACACACACACACGGTGTTGGGGGGAGTCTGAATTGGTTAGCAGAACACATTGTTTGGCCCTTAGTTACTGGCAGTAAGAGATTTAAGCTAAAATATGCTGGTATTTCTTACATTTTTCTCTCTGTCCCTGTTGCCTTTGGCCCTGCGCAACACTGGAATGCAGCCCCCCCCCCCAAGAGCTTCTCCAGAACTGAATTTGGCCCTCAGACTGAAGGAGCTTCAACACTTCTGATTTACAAACATAAAAATTAGGCAGGTGGTAAACCAGGAGGGTTGTATAGCCTCTACCTAGCCCACTTCCAGATGTAATTGACCTATAAGGATGCAAGGTTGCATCCATGGGGAAAGGACCAATATGCATACATGAAGATATCACAGGAGGTGAAGCCATGATGGAAACTCTGTGGGTGGAGCCTCAGGGTAGAATGATAAAGCCACATTGTAGAATCAGTCAGGGTGAGGAACCCAATCTCAGCTGCAGATCTCAGTTTAGGCTGCTGGAAGGAATGCAACAGCTCCTCACATTTGAGGTCCACCTTGGAGTTGACTTTTGGTCTTCTTCTTACCCCAAGGTGAATTGCCATGTAATTATCAGTTATTATAAGTATGCATCATTGGTTTCTATGCTACTGATGACATGCTAGAACAAAGGCACTCTGGTTGGACTTAACAACTTCTCTGTTGACTTCCCTAGAAAGCAGCTGCTGCTTTTCTTTCTATTAGCCTAGGAAGGAGTTCAACATTTCAGCCCATCCACACAAGGTTTTTCCTTTCATCTACTTTCCCAGTCTTTTCCCATGGGGATAAGGAGGTCTCATTTTTGTGCATGCTGGACAAAATCTTGTCTAGCCAGTGGAAACTGTGTGAGCCTCCTCACTTCTCGTTCTTCCTTGTCCCTCTGAGCATTCCTTCATATTTACAATATATGTTGGCCATTCCATTTCCCTGTAGATTGCATGGGATCTATCCAGTTTTGCATATCATGTACTGCATTTGCACCAATGGGAGTGACTTGGTGAAGAAACTGAATTATCAACAAGAAATGTGACCAACGCATGTGCAGCAGCAGCAGAGCAGACCTTAGAGAGCCATCCATTATATAGGAAGTGCCATTCACAAGCTACTTAAGCTTGAATGCTTGGATTCAAGATCAGTTCAAGTCAATGGGATAAGAAACTAGCTGGCAGCTTAACACTTTTGTGGATCAGGCTGTGAGTACTGTATAAAATGACAGAAAGCACATCAAGGTCATACTGTGCCCAGCATGAATTCATTCACAGCCATTGTCCCTTCCATTTTATTTTACCAAGCTTCTCTCTTTCAAATCCCATAGAAAAATTAGGGTGTTAAGGACACAGTAGGAGTCACCAGAGCTGTCTCCTTCCATATCTATCTGTGCATTTGCCAGTAAATTGTTCACTGCAGCCTGCAGCACACACAATAATGCCCTATGCCACACATATTTCATGACATAAAATGCGATTAGAAACTGTTCAATAGTGCTCTGTTCGATATATGTGCTGTAGGTTGTTAAAGAATGAGTGTTTATAAACATCGCTGCTGCGATAAAGCCTGGGAAGGGAGAAAGATACTCAATCTGTAAACAGAAAGCAGCTCATTTAAAATATCAGCTCAAGCTGTACGTTCTTAACTCATCATAACTCCACTTTCTATACGATGCGAAGTTTTTATGGAACACCCTCATTGGCGTTCGTGTGCAGCATATTAGCAACTGGCAGATGACAAAAGGCAGCTGTTGCCCTCCATGCCACCCACTAGAATTGGATTGTCGGTTTAGTTACCATCCTCCCTCCATTTGAAACGGCAACTTGAAAATGACAGCGATGATACGAGTGTGATCTTTCTGGCTGCTATTTGTTCCCTATGTGGCTGAAACAATTCTGAAGCTACCTAGGAGAGTAATATCACTGCAGTGGCAGGAAATGACATTTGAGCTGAACACCTTGGAACCCGTGGAATGCCTAAAAAGGAAGAGCAGGGGCTGTCACATTGCTCTGTTAATGTTTCAGGAGGGAGAGTTCATCACCTACCTCTATGTGGCACAGACACCCAGCAGATTGCAGGGTGGGATCACATTCTCTCTTAATAACAAAACAAAGCCGTTTCCTGTGGCTTCAATATGCTGCATATATTTCAGCCTTCCCCTACCTGTGGCCCTCCAGATGTGTTGAACTACAATTCCCAGAACCCCCCAGCCAGTCAACTCCCCCAAGGAAGGCTGAGGTATCTGGAAAAAAATACATCTGGCATATTAAAAATACACTTTGATGTGACAGCAGGAAGCATGTAGAACATGGTGAGAGAGGTGTGGACAATCTCTGAACTAAATCAAAGGGTGGGGGGAGTTTTTAGGATGGGCAATGCCAGTTTTCATCTCAGTCATTTAGACTATGGCATATTAAAGGTGATGTCATACTTTGATGACTATCACATCCTTCCTGCATAGTAGAGATATAATGAGTATATTTTATGGCAATCATATGCATGAACTCAGATACCTGAATAGTTATCTAGTTATAGGGTGGCCCTATAGGGTGGCCCTAGGCAAAATCTAGCAGCATCCACTGTCTTTTTAAACCCAGCAAGGACTGTTTTATATGAGAGGTGGGCAACATGGTTAGTGCCCAATGCCACTTCCATCTGGGGCCATAAGAGTTTTAAGAAGCTCTCTGTGGCAATAATCCAATTATATGGAAAGTCTCCACACTGTTTCTTTAACATAAATCACCGGCAGATTTTAGATTTGAGGAAAGGCCCTTATTCCCTTATATGTGTGTACATCCAGTCCATGTAGGCCCACTTCAGTAAGTGAGAGCTCCTCCCACAGACTTCCTGTCCCAGCACTTCCTATTCCTTACCAGATCCTGAGTCTCTCCACTTAGTTCCATTACTAAAGAGACACACACCTGCATTAGCACCACCCCTGGAAGATGTGGAGACTTTTTGCACAAATAGAGTCCCCGTGTTGGTTCATAAGTAAATGTTATTGCCCCTGCATGAAGATCCCATGATATAGAAGTGGTTTTGGATCAACCACCATGTATGGTATGAAGGAACCCTAAGAGAGGGGCAATTTGTATGACCAGCTCAGCCCATGCCAGTGCCATTTTTTGGTGGAAAGGTGGGATATAGTTTTCACTTCATTAGGTACATGCTGCTACCACCTCACATTGAACCATCTTTTGAAGGTTGTTGCTAATGTTATTCCAATGACCCTGACCAAACCACAATGTGCCTGACTGTGAGCAGTTCTGGAAATGCTTATTTAAATCCTGAAATCACTGAAGACAGCCATTTCCTTTTGTATTTGTATATGCATCATGGTGCTTTGGGTATTCATGAAACTTAAGCTGAGGAAGGATAGCAGTTTATAAAAGAAAACAGAGTATTCTGTTGCAATATTGTATCTTATAGTAACTAATGTCGTACATTTGAAACTGAACAAGATGCATTAAATCACTGGAATAGCTGATATCTTGTTTGCTAATTTATTGTACTTTTTTCAATAAATGTGGGCCGAAAAGTACCTCAAGGGAATAAAGATACCCCTGTTGTTGTTAATCTGTACAAAAGAAAGGGGAATTCTGTTATCTGTGATCATCGCAGAGGGATCTCCTTAGTAGCTGTATCTGGAAAGACTCATGCCAGAATTATGCTTTGCGAGTTTGGGGGAGCATTGCTGAGAAAGTTTTATCCGTGAGCCAATATGACTTTAGGAAAGCCAGAAGAATCACAGATATGGGCCTTCTTTTCTTGCAGCACATTGAAGTCAAAAGAAGTGCAGTGAACAAAACAATGATATTGCAAGGGTGTTGCTGATCTCTCAAAAACTTTTGATACTGTTTGCAGGGGTGTACGAGCCCCACTTACCAGTCCACTCCAGGATCCGCTGAGGGGGGAGGCGATCCGTCCCTCCCCCCAGAATCCTCCCTGGCCGGTTCCACTCTGCAGCAAGTCCATGGAGCCGCTGGCTGGGGCCATCCGCAGCCGGACTTCCATCCGCTGCTGGGCTGCAGCCTCAAATGGTGTCCGGCGTAGGGGACGCCATTTGTGTCCCTGCCCTTTGCCATGATTGGCTCTGTAAATATTTAGGTGAATTGCCATGTAATTATCAGTTATTATAAGTATGCATCATTGGTTTCTATGGTAATAATGACATACTAGAACAAAGGCACACTGGTTGGCTTTTCCCCAAACGGAGACCAACTGACATCCTAACTCTTAGAAACCCCTACTAGGTTGTTCCTTTGCATTTCCCCTGAGTCTCAGGCAATTAGCATCTGTAAGCTTCATTAGGTTGAATGGAATCAAAGCCTTGGAAAGCAGCCCTTTTGTCTGTGGGTTGATTCTGGCTATTGGAGGATTCAGAAGGCAACAGGGGCATTCCTGACAGCTTGGTCTCCATTTCAGGAAAAGTGTGGCAACTCTCTGAACTTAAGTAGTAGGAAGGGGAGGTCTCCCATGGGGCCTCGGGGCACAGTTGTTGACGTCGAGCCAATTGGGCTGAGTGCCTAAGCTCGGCTCCCACAACCTCTCGCTTGTGCCTGCACCTATGCCTCATGTCTAAAAGCTCAAGTTGTCCCTCCCTTTCCATGCCAGGGTCACTGTCGCTCTCAGGCATGTGAGCGGGGGGGGGGGGCTCCAGCTGCACCTCTGAAATCTAAGACAGTTTCTCTCCCACAGATTGTATCTCCTCCTCAGAATCAGAGCTGCTTTGGGACTCTATGGGCTCAGATCCAACTCTGACAGATATAGGTATACAAAATTATGCATGGTGTGGAGAAAGTGGGTAGGGAGACATTTTTCTCCCTCTCTCATAATACTAGAATCTGGGGTCATCCCATGAAGCTGATTGGTGGGAGGTTCAGGACAGATATAAGGAAGTACTTCTCCACATAAAAAGGTAAAGGTGTCCCCAACCAGTCGTGTCCGACTCTAGGGTGCGGTGCTCATCCCCGTTTCTAAGCCGAAGAGCCAGCGCTGTCCGAAGACGCTTCCATGGTCATGTGGCTGGCATGACTGAACACCGAGGTGCACGGAACGCTGTTACCTTTCCCACCGAGGCACTACCTATTTATCTACTTGCAATTTCTTGCTTTCGAACTGCTAGGTTGGCAGAAGCTGGGACTGAAGACGGGAGCTCATTCCGTCACGCAGCACTCGGGTCTCGAACTGCTGACCTGCCAACCTTCCAGTCTCCAGTTCAGCGTCTTAACCACTAAGCCACCGCGGTCCCCCCACTTCTCCACATAGCACACAGTTAAACTATGGAATTCACTTCCACAACATTTAGTGCTTGCCACCAACTTGGATGGCTTTAAAAGGGGATTTGACAAATTCATGGAGGAGAAGGCTATCAGTGGCTGCTAGTCCTGATGGCTATGTGCTACCTCCAGTATCAGAGCCAGTATGCCTATGTACACCAGTTGCTGGGGAACATGGGTGAGAGAGTGCCAAATCTGGCACTCATGTCCTGCTTATGGGTTTCCCATGGGCAGCCGGTTGGCCACTGTGTGAACAGAATGCTGGACTTGATGGACCCTTGGTCTGATCTGGCATGACTCTTCTTATGTCCTTATGTGTAGACAGCCAAGGCACTAGACCTGAGCCCTGACACACTGAGCCAGTGACCAAAACCCAAGAATCATTTCCCCAATACACAGGCCCACCAAGACTGAATCTGTAGAGCTGGCAACCACCGAGGGTCTGGCATCTTCATCACAGAGCTTCATGCAAGACCTGCTCACCAATATATGTAGTGTGCCCAGCAAGAAATAGCAGAGAGATGATGGACTTCTAGACTCCAGGGCAAAGGATTGCCCTTTTAGGGCTCTCCCCATTTCAGGAAGAGGGAATTGCTGTGAAGGGGTGGTTGAGCCTGCGGGTATATAAGGGCTCACCCAAAACCCTTGTTGGACGGGTTCTGAACATTCTGCATCTGGGGTTCTGAACATCCTGTATCTGGCCACCCTTGTTCTCTGGGGGTCTTGACCTTGGGTTGGTCTCCACCTGCTTGTTTCCTGCTCTTTCCATCAGTCCCTGACTGCTTGTCAGACCTGCTTCCCACAACCTATCCTTAGGCTCAGCGTCATCAGGACTGAACAGATATTAATGTGGAAATAATGATTGGATGGGAAGAAATGGTTCAAAACCCTGATGTACAGATGCTTATAGCTAACTCTCATGTGAATATGCAATAATTATAATTCACTCTTAATAGCAGTGTATGTACACATTTCAGCCTAATCTTTAGCCTGAAAAAGACAAGTATGATAGCAACCAGCTCCAGGAAGATTAATGTTCCATCCCAAGTTTCTGCTCCTGAAACCAGAGCCTCCAAATAGTGGATAAATTAGAGGGGCTGGATCTAGACTCTGCATTCTATGAGAGGAAGGGACCTTCCATGAGAGGAAGGACTCTGCTCACCTAATCTGCCTGATTTTGGGGGATCCACCATCTGCCCATAGACCTCAACTAACCCCATTCAGCAGGGTCTCCTGTCTCTCTATGTAGGGTGGCAGGACTGATGTGGGAAGTCCACTTCTGCAGCGTAGTCAAATCTGGCCCCCATTCCAGTACCTGGCCCAGACCCAATCTTATCAATCAGACAATAATGATGAAATCTCAAATTAAATAGCCAGAACTCATATAGCTTTTGCAGTACTCACTAGCAGCTTAATAGGAAGGGCTATGTAACACAGTGGGTGAGAACATGCTTTGCATGAAGATGGCCCCGGGTTCCATCTCTGGTGTTGCCATTAAAATGATCAGGTGAGAGATGATGGGAAAGACCTTAGCTTGAGACCCTGGAAGAGGAGACAGTACTGGGTAAGATGGACAAAATAGTCTGACCTAATATAAAGCAGCTTCCTGTGTTCCAAGCAAATGGAGCATATTCTTTTGGACACATTTGAAAGTATGCCAAGCCATGGCACTGACTTCCTTTATTCAGACTTATGAAACCAGGACAATCCAACTGGAATATGAAGAAACTGAACAATTTTCATCTAGGCAGCTTGAGAAAATTAATGACAATGAAATGGCAGGACAAAATTCTCATTACCAATGTTCAATGCCCAGCTCCCAAGCCCAGGAGCCATGGCTGTGATGGCTCAGTTGCACTGGTCATGCCAAAACATTTGAATGTCTAATGACCTTGAAGTAAAGTAAAGGTGTCCCCAACCAGTCGTGTCCGACTCTAGGGTGCGGTGCTCATCCCCGTTTCTAAGCCGAAGAGCCAGCGCTGTCCGAAGACGCTTCCGTGGTCATGTGGCCAGCATGACTGAACACCGAGGTGCACAGAATGCTGTTACCTTTCCCACCGAAGCGGTACCTATTTATCTACTTGCAATTTCTTGCTTTCGAACTGCTAGGTTGGCAGAAGCTGGGACTGAAGACGGGAGCTCACTCCGTCACGCAGCACTTGGGTCTCGAACTGCTGACCTGCCGACCTTCCAGTCTGCAGTTCAGCGTCTTAATCACTAAGCCACCGCGGTCCCTCCAATGACCTTGAAACAGAACTGGTAAATGGAGAAAGATACTCTTAAAAAAGCCTGTAGAACTGGTGTGGCTTTGCAGTTCAGTGGTGGGAATGACAGGCACAAAATTAAAAATAAGGGAAGCAAATAATCTATGCTGGAACTCAGTGCTATGATGTTAAGCATGTTAAGCTGTTAACATAGCATGTTAAGCTATGATGTTAAGTTGGTGCAACTGTTTGCAAGTGCCAGCAATGGAAATGTAATCAAGAATAGCCTGAACCATCTAGTATTTCCATTTTCATCCATCCAGTTTGTGGAAGGCTTGGCCTTCTTAACATCTTCAGACTAATAAAACAAGTGAAGATTATGCTAAACTGGTCATTTTTGTTCACAAAAGAATGGTGGTGGTGGTGGTGATGATGATGGTGGTGGTGGTGGTAATGATACGACAACAGACATATCCTTTAGGATATGAATCTGGACAGTGTTGAAGAAAGAATATTCAACTGGATGAGCCAATGATATGATGTAAACCTGCTCCTGTATTATATGTATATCAGTCTTCTCCAACCTGGTGCTCTCCAGATGTGTTGGCTTACAACTCCCATAATCCCCAGCTAGTTATGCATATCTCCATTGTTCTTTTGATAATTCCATATATGGCTCACAAAAATCTAATGTAATTCAAGGGACATTTTCTGATCCCACTGAAAATTAAAAGAACAACTGTCAACAAAGATCTTTGATTGCAACTCCAGTTACTATGTAGAAGACCTAAATTTTGATCCTTGTTTAGAATAGTTTTGTAGCACTTAAGAATTACTGATTGTCATACCTTACAGTTCTGTCTGTCTTTCAATCTATCAATCATGTTTTTAGCCCAACCTTTTCCCAAAGAGTTCAGGACAAGGTATAAGTGATTTTCTATTTTATCTCCAGAATAGGCCTGTGAGGCTAGGCTGAGATATATACTGACTGACCCAAGGCTGCCCAGCAAGCATTATGGCTATGAAGAGGTTTTGAACCAGTCCTGTCCAGAACATGTCAAACACTCTGTCTGCTACTGTCTCTCTCTAGCAGTCATGTAGTGGAGCCAGAGCTTGCAGAGTTGAATGTCAGGATTTTCTGGTTAGTAGAGACAATTATGTCATCTGCCAACCCCCTCAGATTTCCTTGTTCCCTCTGAACTTAGCTGCAGTCCTCACAGTAGCTGGGGGGCAACAGGATAATGGATTTTCCCAGCAACAATATATTGTTGTGCTCTTTCCCTGTTGTAATACAAAATATTTAGGAGTGGCTTGGTCTTGAATGGACAATTAAGGGTGCAATCCTAGTCAGATAGGCAGCCGCCTCCGAACTCGGAGGCAACTGCCTATCCAATGCAGGGCAGGAGAAGCACGGAGGGGATCATTCCCTCCACGCTTCTCCTGCCCTGCATTTTTGGCTAGACAGCTGATTGCAGCTGTCTAGTCACTGGAGCAGGGGAGGAGACTGCTGTATGACACATTGGATGTGTCGTACAGGCATTTCCACCCTCTCCGCCCCAGAACGCTCCCCGGAACGCCCCTTTTCAGCCACTCTGTGCTCCTCTTGTGAGCACGGAGGATAGGACTGTTCCATGCTGCCCCCGAGGCAGCGCGGAAGTGGGGGGTGGTTGGTTCTCTGGGAACCGATGTCGGCGCGCGGGCTCCGAGGTCAGTTCCCTGAAAACCAGATATCTCATGGCCATCTAGCCACTGTCTAGTGGCCATAGGATTGCTCCCTAGACCCAAGGGCTTTGCAAATGACCTGCTCCAAATGGAGATGAAAAGTGTTGGAACTGATTTGTTGACTTTGAGGTGGTGTTTTTCCCTGGTGCTGGGAAAAGAAACTCCTGGAAATTCTTGAGCTGGCAAACATATACTAATTGGGCACATACTGGCCCGGTTCACACAATCACAGTGGCTTAAACAAGCCACGGCATGTGCCAGTGCATGACAGGTGCCATTTGCCTAATTACCCACCCACTGTCTTGAGTGCCCTAGCTGCCTCTTAAAGTCCCCTCCAGTTGCCAAAACAAGATGCAGACAAAAAGGATTCTTTCCAAGGCTTTATTCCTTTACAACCTAATGACTCTTTCAGATGCTAATTGCCAGCGACCAAGCAAGGAACTGCAAAGGGTATCTTAGCAGGGTAACCTAAGCTCCATGTACACAGTTGGTCCCTGTTTGGAGGAGAAGGGCAGGAAAGCTCTGAAACTTATGGGCTAGGAGGGGACCCTCCCACCCTTACCCATGGGGCATCAGGATGCAGCCATTCCCATAGTGCCAAGCAGGCTGAGCGCCTCCTCTCAGCGCCCTCTACCTCGCGCCTCTCTCTGCGCCAGCACCTAGCATCTAGCAGCAACCGCTCTCCTGCTCTTTTGCTGCCAGGGTCACTATCTCTCTCAGGAATATGAACTGTGGGGACCTCTCCCTGCAGCTGCACCTCTGAGAGATGAGCAGGCTCCTCTCCCACAGGTTGTAGCTCTTCCTCAGAATCAGAGCTGCTTTGGGGCTCTGTGGGCTCAGTTCCAACCCTGACACCCAGGTGCAGCTTGTCATGTCATATGAACCCATTGTTGGCTTATTTGAGGGTTGTTCCTCCCTCAAACAAGCCATGCCACCTGAGTTCGGACAACACGACAAGCTGTGCCTGGGTGGGTAATTAGGCAAATGGTGCCCAGCATGCACTGGTATACACCTCAGCTTAAATATGCCACCAGGACTTGTTTAAGCCACAGTAATAGTGCAAACCAGGCCAGTGTGTGTGTGTGTGTGCAAAATTATAGGTCAGCCTTCCCCAACCTGGTGCCTAGATGTTTTGGACTTCAACTCCCATCAGTTGCTGCCAAGATGGCCAATGGTCAAGAATTCTGGGAGTTGTGGTCCAAAACATCTGGAGGTTGGGGAAGGCTGATATATGTAGATCAACACAGCTGCCTGCAGTTTTGGACTCTCCTTGGGGGTGTGGCTATAGGAAGTGTCATGATGAGTGCCTGCCCTTCAAAATTTATCCCTACACCACTGCTCTTTAGTAGTGGTGGTAGCAGACTAGGAGACATAGAAAATGCCCATCATGGCTATTGAGTGGGTTCAAAAGCATAAATTATGAGCTCCGCAGTGAGAAAACAACCCCTGGGTTTATTCACATGAAGGAGGTAAAGAAGACATGGAGCACTGAATCTGCTGGGGGAGATAAACTGCAGTCCCCATAAAGCTCACCTAAAGCATTTCTTATGAACAGAGCACTTCACAATGCCTAGCTTAATGTTAGTTTTCAATGGTACATATAAAGAGGATTTACTTAGGAGGAGGCTGGAGATTCAGCATCATTATCAGCTTTTTAGTTATGCAGCTGGAGTCGTCTGACAATTCGACATGCAGCCAGCCTCATAAAAAACGCATAGCACAACACTATCTTGGAAAGCTTAAATGCTGACCAGTACAGGAGCCAAAACAAAATGTGGGGCATCTATTTGTTCTTCTTCTTCCCAGCAGGAATTGAGGATAGGGATGGCATAAGCATTTTTAGTTTAGATAATCTCAGAAGGAGAAGCAGAAAATGTTTGGCATAAATCAAATCATGTAGAAAGGAACATCTGTGTAGGGTACAACCATTGCTGGTGGGTTACACAGAACACCTTTTCTATGGAATCCCTGAAGCCCCATGAATATCTTAATGTATGTGTAGGGGTTGTGTGTGTTTTTAATTGAATGTGAACTTTTACTATGGGCATGAGCCATCCCAGTTTGGCACAACTGCAACTTGTTCTGGTGTTTCCAGAGAACTACTATTATTATTCCCTCATCTGTTGGTTTTGCCAGTCCTTCCCATACCACCTTTCCTTGTGACTTCATATGCCTGGAGGGGAACAAGGAAACAACTAATAGGAAAGGGAGGGGAAAGGCTGTGAGACTTTTACTTCTCCCGCTCCCCTGGAAGCTAAGATGCTATAGGTTTACTACAGCTCTGAGCTATAATAACCACCTTCCTAGTAGGGTTCATACTATAGTAATGTGATTAGAATGACTCCAGAGGGGCAGCTTAATTTCCTCTTTGGGCATGGAACAGAATTATTTTGCAGGATCTGTGCCAGCAAATCATGTGATTTGGTTTTCATAAAGCAATAGGCAGTTACTCAAATCCCCTGAGCCAAGGGTACTTTATTTTATTTTTATTTATTTATTATTGCATTTATATCCCGCCTTTTTTCCTCTTGCAAGGAACCTAAGGCGGCTTACATTATCCTCCTCCCTTCCATTTTATCCTCACAACAACAACCCTGTGAGGTGGGTTGGGCTGAGAGTCTCAGGAATTTCTGGGGAACTGGACAATTGGCTAAAATAATGTCTGAAACAAAAAAGAAAATGGCCTTCACCCTTATTTCTCAATGAATCCAGCACACATGCACTATTTCTGATAATTCTGAAAATAGGTGTAGAGAGATGAGATAATGGCCACAAAAGAGCATCTTTATAGTATGTTACTGGTCAGATATGAGTCTGAGAAGTGTGAGTGAATATAATAGAAGCCTCCTGAACCTTCAGATTTGACAATTGACCATTTAAAACTTCTATCCATTCTATTTTCTGGCCATTTCCCATCATGCTTTCTCAAATTACAAGGATAGAAATAAGATATTAGAATTGTATTTGAATCTATTATGATTTAACATCATAGTGTGAAGAGCTTATTGGGATGTATGGGAGATTTTCTTTCCCAGTGCTACCACCAGTGCTAGGGTTTCTTATTTCCAGTGGATGCTTATATAACAGGGCCTAAGGAACTTTCTGCCACTATAATACAGAGTTCTTCAGGCTGACTCTTTTCCGCTGCCACCAGTTCTCTTAGGGAGCAATCCTATAGCTGCTAGACAGTGGCTAGACGGCCATAGGACATCCTGTTTTCCAGGAACTGACCATGGAACCCATGCTCCAAGGTCGGTTCCCAGAGAACCGACCTCCCCTCACTTCCACGCTGCCTCGGAGGAAGCGCGGAATAGCCCCATCCTCCGCGCTCACAAGAGAATTGAGGAGCGGCTGAAAAAGGGGCATGGCTGGGGGCATTCTGGGGCAGGAAGGGCGGAAATGCCTGTACGACAAATCCAATGTCTTGTACAGCAGCTTCCTCCCCTGCTCAGTCCTCCAGTGGCTAGACAGCTGCAATCGGCTGTCTAGCCGGAAATGCAGGGCAGGAGAAGCGTGGAGGGAACGATCCCTTCTGTGCTTCTCCTGCCCTGCTTTGGATAGGTGGTCGCCTCCGAGTTCAGAGGTGGCCGCCTATCTGGATAGGATTGCGCCCTTAGAATACTTTAAAACCTCCCAATAGCGTGGCATATGAGGCTTAGGCATGAGATGGGCACCAACAATAGAGACAAGATGAACTATTAAACAAGTTAATTTATTAACGGGATATTTTGTACATAAGGGATTTCTAATATTTACTTCGGGGTTTTCACAAGAATGCTTCCTGACACTTCTTAAGGACTCAGGAGACACTGTTTCTTATTGCAAGCTTCTTAATGACTTCTTTTACATCAAGCCAAATTCCCTAAACTTCTACCCCAGCCAAATACACTCACAACCAGGTTCAGCTCTTGAGTACAGTCTTCCTCTGACTCTCAAACTTCCTCCTGTTGTATTTCTGGCTGCTTGGGCTGTTTATCTGGGTTTTTACTGCTTGCGTGTGTAACTTTCTTCTGGCAAGTTCTTAGCGTAGCCTCCTGGAATAACACAACCACTTGCTCCCTAGCCTTGATCTTCACCAGCCATGCATGGTTATCCCACAAAGAAGGAAGAGCTTAATATACAGGTGTTAACTATTCACTTTCTCCACAGCTTTCTCCTAGCCCTTCTATAACACCACACACCAACCAGCAGACTTTTCCCTCATTCACTACCCCCAGACTGACTAAAGTCCTCTCTGTCAACTGTCATTTCTCATCCACTTTTTTCTACCCAGCTAGAATCCCCAGCCAATCAGAATTGAATTTACCTGATCCAGGCCCCATCTAACAATATTCAAAGTGATTGTCTCTCTCTCCTCCTTCAGAATGTCACTCAGCAACTACAACACAGGACTTTGACAGTAATGAAGCAAGGCCTCAGGTCTACTCAGATACATTATTGCCTCTCAAAGGCCACACAAAGTAAACATTACAGAACAACTACAGTTATATACATGGCATTTCTTCACAGGATGTAAGCAGCATAGCTGGATTTTGGCTGGTGAGGTAACTAAACATCACCAGGACATTTGACCAGGAGAGGAGCCCCTTTCTTGACTCAGTTTTACATAGAGATGTAGATCTTTATCAAATTACAATGTCATTTCATGCACAAATAGAGGTGGCCTTTAGGGATCAACAAATCTGTCCGTTTTGCTGTCTTCTGCATTTGAATGTTTTAAATCTCAAGTTCTTTCTGTCCCAAATATGAAGAAATGTGCCAATTTTGGTACATTTTTACCAAAAATGAACTGAAACATTTCTCACCCTCTTGTACCAGTAGGTACAGCTATTCTCAGCATGGAGAAGACCATGGGCCAATATAAACGGAAACACTTTGTGAAGTGATTTGATCAAAATCCACATTTTCACAGAAACAAATTAGCTCTTTCCACAGTACACGCAGTGCTGTATTCCTCCACTTTTGCGGAGCAAATGGGAACTGAAGCCACATTAGTTGGTGTTGGGTGGGAGAGTAGAAATGAACATCATCAATTGCGTAGGTGAGGGGCAGCCAATGAGTGCAGGTTTGCTCCCCCTCCCTTCCTCCCTCGCTTGTTCAACAAAGTGCAACGGGGGACTTGTTCATGAGAATACGTTCAGGACAAACCCCACATACCCCACATACACACACACATTTATGAGGTGGGTGGGCAGGCAGGCAGGCAGGCAGTTGCCACCTCCTGGAGACTGAGCAGAATGAGTGGGAGTGCAAGAGGTGCTGAGAGTAGAGAGCGCAGAGCCGGCGAGGAGGGAGAGCGACTGCACATTGTCTTTGATGTATATTAACTGTGCAATCAACAGGCGCCCCCCGCTCCCCCTTGGGCTCAATGAAGTGCTTCTGAGTGCACGTTCATGAAAATTATCCACCCTGGCATCCACCCTTTCTTAGCTATGCAGCTTTGAATCAACAGGTGTCCACCGTTTCTTAGCTGTGCTCCTCCACAGCTGTGCAGTTTCAGAACAGCAAAGCTGGCTCCCTTCCCCACTCCTGCACTCAATCAAGGGCTAGCCTATTGCATGAAAAAAACAGGGATGCAAATTGCATAGTGGACGCCATTTGTGGCCGTAAAGCTGTTAGATTAACCTAAATGCAGCTGTAAATGGCTGCATTTAGGTTAACCTAACAGCTTTACGGCCACAAATGGCATAGTGGATGTCATTTGCATCCAGAGTTAGCCCAGTGATATGGCACAGCAATGGCAGCCAGCCATATTGCCAGCGATGCGGACCCAGTGGCCAGCTCCGCAGGATTGCCGCAGAGCGAAGCCGGCCCAGATGGATTCCGGGGGAGGGAGGGATTGCCTCCCCCCAAGGGCAGATTCCCACCCGGACCAGCAGATAGGGAATCTGCCTGTCCCTAGTTCCTGTACTCAGCAAAGTGGAATTGAAGGCAATGACTTACTTCCGGGTAGACATATTTACCCTTCTGTTCTCCCCACCCCCCCACCCCATGCAACTTACTTACTTACTTACTCTATTTATTTCATTTCTATACTGCCCAATAACCAAAGCTCTCTGGGCGGTTCACAAAAATTAAAACCAAAGAGCACACGATAAAACAATATAAAATATATAGAACATTAAAACCACAATATAACAATACAACCACAATAAAACCTAGAAGCAATGCAGGGATTTAAAATACGATTTAAAACAGCAAAGTTAAAAGTCTAGAAAGCTAAAATGCCTGGGAAAATAAAAAGGTCTTCACCTGGTGCCGAAAGGAATACAATGTAGGTGCCAGGCGAACCTCACTAGGGAGCTCATTCCAGAGCCGGGGTGCCACAGCAGAAAAAGCCCTCCTCCTAGTAGCCACCCGCCTCATTTCCTTTGACAGAGGCTCATGGAGAAGGGCTGCTGAGGATGATCTTATGGTCCAGGCAGGCACATATGGGAGGAGGTGATCCTTCAGATAACCTGGCCCCAACTTTCCCTTCTGCCAATCACCACTGCTTCCACAAAGCCAGCTGAGTTCACATGGGCTCCCGAACAGCACTGAAACTGCAGTGAAGGGAAGATCTGACACAAAGTAAATTTGAAAAAGACCCAGATTTAGGGAAAGAAATGCCGGGCTAGCTACGAAGAGTGGCGTGTGTCATCTGACATGATTGGGGGTGGAGTAGAAGCAGAGTAAAAGCCCCATGTAGATATATGGCCCCTGTCTGCCATACAGCCGTTACCAGTGAGGAGTCTGTCAATAAAGAGATGACAACCCTAATTCAGCATCATAAAGTTGGCTGGATACACAGGGATTCAAATCCAGACTTCAAAGCCCTGGACCTGGATGGACTAATCTTTAGTTTCAGTTTCTCCCCCATTACGTTTCTTAAAATCTAGGTCTTTCCATCTCAAATAGGAAGAAAGTTTGCACAAAAATTAATACAATTTTTGGTGTGTGTGCATATTTGGTGTGTGTGCATATTTGCACATTATTTTCACTAATACAAACACGTTTGTGCACAATTTCTCCTAATCTTCAATTTGAGAACTGCATTGCAAAATTCAGAGAAATGCAGATACTGAAGGATGTTGGTTCAGGAAATGTAAATTTTGGCAAGTACTCATACATTTCTTTTTCATCACTAAGCATGTGTTTAAATGACAAAACCATGCAGAAATGAGCTGATTGTGTGGTCTAAGGATGGACAAAAGTCCCTTACCTGGTCCCGCAGCTTGCTTCGCGGTGGGGGGGAGGTGCTTCAGTTCTCCCCCCTAAGTTCAGGCCAGGGGGGGAGGCGCCCTGCCCCGCCCCGCCCGGCCGAAATTCAGGCCAGGCAGGAGGCGCCCCACCCCTCGCCACCGAAATTTAGGCCGGGGAGGAGCGCCCCGTCTCCCCGGCCGCGAAATAAAAAAGTAAATGTAAAAAAAAAACAACCCCACACACGTGATAGGCTACGTAACGATTTACGTAGCCTATCACGGCTAGATTTCCAAAGTCAGCCGTGATAGGCTACGTAAATCGTTATGTAGCCTATCACAGGTGACTTTGGGGGGAAAAAAAGCGCATACGCAAATGGCGGCGCCCATGGGCGTCGCCATTTGCATTCCTTATTTGGGCCTGGGTAGTCTACGTAAAGATTTACGTAGACTACTGCGAAAATATGGGCAATGCAAATAGTGTTGCCCTTATTTTCGCCGTAGTCTACGTAAATCTTAACGTAGACTACCCGGGCCCAAATAAGGAACGCAAATGGCGGCACTCATGGGCGCCGCCATTTGCGTACGCGCTTTTTTTTTCCCCTAAAGTCAGCCGTGATAGGCTACGTAACGATTTACGTAGCCTATCACGGCTGACTTTGGAAATCTAGCCGTGATAGGCTACGTAAATCGTTACGTAGCCTATCACGTGTGTGTGTTTGTGTTTTTTTTACATTTACTTTGTAATGGCGGCGGCAGCAGCCGGTCGGAAGACTGGCCGCCGCCCCCGCCCCCGCTGAACCGCCGCCAGGACCCGCCGCCAAGAGGGACATTTGAAGTAGGTAAGTCCCATCCCAGGGGTGGGGGATAGAATTTCACCACCAATTTCGGGGGGCCGAATGCGTTGGCATTCGGCCTCCCCAAGATTCGTGGAGACATTCTCCACCTTCCCTAGGTCTTTCCCAGGGAATCAGCAGTGTTCTAATTTAATAGGATTAGCTCTTGCCCATATGGTTGGGCCCTTTACATGTTCTAGCCATGCAGGAATCGCGCATGGACAAATGGCTTCCATGCACCTGGAAGAATACCTAATGGAGCACCAAAGTATTCCTTATAAAAAAAATTTAAAAATACATATTCTACTAAGCTCTTTATTATCCCATTTTATCCTTATTACAATGCTTTAGGAACATAAGAAGAGCCATGCTGGATCAGACCAAGGGTCCATCTAGTCCAGCATTCTGTTCCCACAGTAGCCAACCAACTGCCCACCGGAAACCCACAAGTAGGACATGAGGGCAAGAGCACCCTCCCGCCCATGTTCCCCAGCAACTGGTGTACATACACATACCGCTTCTGACATTGGAGGCAGCATATACAGTAGCTATCATGACTAGTCCTCCTTGAATTTGTCTAATCCTCTTTTAAAGCCATCAAGATGGGTGGCCATCACTACATCACTACAGCAAATTCCATAGTTTAACTATGTGCTCTGTGAAGAAGTATCTGTCTTGAACCTCCCACTAATCAATTTCATGGGATAACCCTGGGTTCTAGTAATATGAGAGAGAGAGAAAGAAGTATCCCTATCCACTTTCTCCACACGATACATAATTTTGTACACCTAGCATGTCTCTCTTTATTCACTCTTTTTTCTAAGCTAAACTGTCCCATACATTGTAACCTTTCTCCATAAGGTATCTGCTTCAACCCCTTTATCATTTTAGTTGCCCTTTTCTGCATTTTTTCTCCAACTCTATGTTATCCTTGTTTAGCTTCAGTGACCAAAACTGTACACAGTATTATAAGCGTGCTCACACCATTGATTTCTACAAGGGCAGTGTGATGTTGGCAGTTTTATTTTCTGTGTGCTTCCTAATTATGCCTAACATGGAATTTGCCTTTTTCATAGTAGCCATATGCTGCTGAATGAATGCTATCCATTCTCTTGCAAAATTGTGTTAAAGGAGTCTATGCTTTAAAATACATATTGACCTCAGTTTCATTCCAGTTGTGGGAACCGGTTATGTATCTCCAAATGCAAGGCTATAAAATGCGCATATGTTTTTTTTTAAATAACCTGAACCCACAACAGTGACTGTCGAATAAGTGCAGGTGCTGGAGAAGACTCTTAGGAGTCCCCTGGACTGTAAGGAGGTCAAATCAGTCCATCCTAAAGGAAATCGACCCTGACTGCTCATTGGAAGGACAGATACTGAAGTTGAAGCTCAGATATTTTGGCCACCTAATGCAAAGAGAAAACTCTCTGGAAAATACCTTGATGCTGGGAAACTCTGAAGGCAAAAGGAGAAGGGGACGGCAGAGGATGAGATGGCTAAATAGCATCACTGATGCAATGAATATGGACTTGAGAACGCTCTGGGAGAGAGCGCAGGACAGGAAGGCCTGGCGTGCTATGGTCCATGGGGTGACGAAGAGTCGGACACGACTGAACGACTGAACAACAACAAGCAGTTATACCTGATCTTTTCTAATCCTTTCAGAGGATCTATGAAAGAATGAAGGTGTCATGGTCTGTTTAATTGCTGGTGGACAGTGCAGCTTTTGAAAGTACTGCAGCTGACACAAGAAAAGTCCTTCTGGATAAGAACAAAAGTCCAAAAGAATAAACATGGAAAGCACTGAATGATGTAATGTGGCAGAAAGCCTTTCTGATCATCCCTTGACAGTGTTACTTGGCAATGAGTAATCACAGTTATTAATATAACCAGTTGACAATGTAGTGCTCATAATAAAGAGCATACACTCCTTACTGCTCAGATTAGGCCAGTGTTTTGAGAGGCTAAATTATGTGTTATAAACTATTTCTTGTTGATACTATATATATTCCGTGATTTTTAAAAAGAAACCTACTCGTTTGAGACCAGAGTCCAAGTTGGTCTCATGTTGGCTCAAGCTCTACAAAGCCAGGAAACTGGAAATGGGAAGCTGGTGTCTTAGCTGCCGTGCCCTGTGGCCAGTGATGATGTGCGATGTTGCAAATTGTGCTTGCTTACAACTTACCCACAATGCACCTGCACTTTCCTTGGTATTTCAGGCCCAAATCCAGATTGGGAGAATGGAGTGCCTGGGACCAGCAAAGATGCCCACATTTGCCTGGTCCTATTGCCTTATGAAGCATCTGAGCCTTATGAAGCATCTGAGCCTTATTGTTTTGCTAGAGGAATCCTCCTGCAACTTGACCAATGCCAGTTTGTTGCTTACATGAGTAGCTGCATGGGTGGGTTAAACAGTGAGAGGGATCTCTTTCTTGACCAGTAAGGCAAGATGCTTCATAAGGCAATATAGGACCAGGACAACACGGGGCATCTTTGTTGACCAAAGATGTGGGTGAATGGAAGGTAAGTTGTGAGAAAGCACAATTTGAGACACTGCACAACATCATCACTGATCATGGGGAATGTCAGTTAAGGCATCAGCCTGAGTTTCCTGTTTCATGGCTTTGTGGCACTTGAACCAACATGAGATAGCCTTAACTCTGGTCTTAAACCAGCAGGGTTTTTATCATTGAATTTCCTTGGTTCTTGAAAAGGAAATCTGTTGGCAACCCCACCCTCTCCTCAGTGTATTTGAATCTGCTTTCTTGCAAGTTTACCTGTATCATAAAGGGAATTATAAGTATTTAATTAATGGTAATCATGATTTCATTTCAAGAACCAGGTTTCTAAAATCTTGGGGAGAACTGCCATGGGTCAAGGAGGCTGGTCTCTGCAGACAGACCCCTTCCACATGTAGAAAATGATGAGAACAGTGAGGGAGGGGTGCAGATCCTGAGCTCCTCCCCACTTCCATTCCTCATGTGTACTTACACACAATTACTGAGTTTGGATGATCAGCAGGGGAAACATTGCAGTATGGGTTGTTTTTCCCATTCCCTTGCATGCAGGTCACATGACTGGTATTTCCATAATTCCCACGCTGCATTGCAGGTTGCTGTTCCATCTGAACCCGGCACAGTGTGGCAGGGATGATTTCTCACCCACCATTGGTTTCTAGGGTGGATAGCCACCCCTGCTGCACCTCATGCCAGGTTCAGATGACACGGCAACCCATAATGCATCACAGATAATTAGGGAAATGCCAGTAATCTGACTGGCATGCATGGGGGTGAGGGAAACAACCCACACTGCATTGTTACCCTACTGATTACCCGAACCTGGTTATTGAGAATGACTGAAGGGCTCGATTCTCACAACCATCTTAATGAGGGTACATAGAGTATCAACATGTGAATGTGTTGATACTAGTGTGAGGCATGATCCTTACTTGTCCTTTCCCCACCACACAGAAAGTAAGAGCAAGGATTGTGCTGCATTTCTGCTTCTTGAAAGGTGGTGTGAGTTTCTGATCTTTCTGCTTCCTGCAGAAGTGTATTCCAACCCCTCCCAAATTCTCTGAGAGTCAGACTGCATGTTACTTTAAAGATATAGCTAGGGTTTGGTTTTGGTTTTCTTGACTCAAAAGTAAGCTCACAGGACCTCATATGGATCAGTAACCTGGAGTGTGTAGGGATGCCTTTTTGGCAATGTAAATTGGAGGCATGGTGAGATGGGGGCGGGGCTGATCCAGATTGGGACCACAGAGGGGAGCAAAGGGTAAAAATCCACATAGTAACGTGTAAGACCAATCTACATTGCATCTGCCATCACAACGAATTCGGTGTCCTGTTGGGTTAAACTCTCTCGCATTAAAATGTGATTATCCACACTCAGCCATTTTCCTCATTGCGGTGCTTCATCGAATGTGCAAGCTTGGTTCACACTCGAGCGCTGTGCTGTTTTCCTGCTCTTAAAGACAGTGGGTCTCCTTGGAGGATCAGAAACTCTTCCTGTTTCTGCTGATTCCGTGCCCACCGCGCGGCAGTGGCGCGGGAGAGGCTTGTCATTTTCCGCATGTTTTTCTGGCCTTGGGGAAAACGACCAGCTTGTCCCTTGCCACCGCTGCTGTAGCAGGTGGGGGTGGAGGGAAGAAGGAGGCACTTATCCACTTCTCCCCCCCTCCTGCTGGAGGCCAGGGCGACTGGGTGAGCAGCTGGGGGTGGTGGTCTGCCAATGCTCTTTTCCCCGCACCAGCCTTTGACAGCCAGTGCAAGGAAGAGGGGCAGTGGCAGCGGCACCCAGCGCTTGTGTTGGGGTGGGGCTGCTGGCATCTTCGAAGCTTCACGTCGGCCTGGTCAATAGTTGGATGGGTGACCGCCTGGGAATCAGGCTTCCTGCATTGAGCAGGAGGTTGCTCTATCCCTTCAAATGCACTTCACATCTTCGAATCTTCAAACCTTCAAAGATAATGCCTGAATTAGAAAAAAAAATGCAGTGAAGCCACGATTCTTCAATGATAATGCCTTAATTTTTTTAAAAAAGCTGAAGTGGGGGATAGAAGGGGGTAAAACTTAGTCTCATTTGAAGGGATAGAGCAACTCCCTGGTCAATGCAGGAAGCCTGATTCCCAGGCGGTCTCCCATCCAACTACTGACCGGGGAAGACAGTGCTTAGCTTCCGAGATCGGAAAAGCATGCACACATCAAGCCCTTTTTTTGTTGCCAAGGAAACATTGAGTGCTGAGGAAGCTATGTGATCAGTAGCCAGAAGACAACATGGAGCCATCAAGAGCTGTGATTGGACAGGAGGGAACCTGGGGGTTGGACTCGATGGCCTTTTAGGCCCCTTCCAACCCTACTATTCTATGACTATTCTATAAAATACAAACACAGCCATATATGGACAGGCAGGGGAGGGGACTATGACCTGATACGGTAGCGAAGGCAGAAAATCAGAGCACATTAAGGGGAAATACCGGGATATCAGGGTATTGAAAGCAGGAGCACGGAAGTAGGAAATTATGGTTCCAATTCAAGGCGGGTACTGCGTAGTGTGAAAGACAGGTGGTGAAACCTCATTGGAAGCGAAAAAACCTGCAAGTGTAGATCGGCCCGCAGTCTCACCTTGTGAGGTCACATTGTAACCAAATGAATAGGCCTTGCCCATAGAATATAGTAGAATTCCTCTGGAGTACTGGCAATATTCTAGCTGCAAAGTGAAACTGAGCATACCTGACATAACTTTGCCAGCAGTTGGTGCCATGGGCTTCCATGGGGCAGAAAAACCTTAATAACTTTTGAACTGCTGCTCAGAATTTTACCAAACTAATGAAAGGCACATCTCCTCGACAAGCCAGAATAACATACACCAGTAGTTTTCACCAAGATAGGAAAAAAATGTGATATGATGAGCTGCAGCTTGGAGAAAAAAGTACAAATGTGTCAATTTTCAGCTTTTTAACATGCCGTGTCACTTTTTATCAAATCAGTTTAAAGTTTTGTGTAATTGTAGGCCTTATCAGGTAGATCATGGATGCCATGTTTCAGGTTATTTGCTCAACAGCTGTCATTTTTATAATCAGTAGAATTTTGAGGCTTATAATGACAGGCTCACCTTAACTAAAGGGGCACTCCTGTGCCACTTTAATATTGTTGAAGTTTAAACCAGGGGTGGAGGACACATGTGGTCCTCTGGTTGTTGTTGGATTCCAGGAATTCCTCACTATTGGCCATGTTGCTGAAGTCTAACAGCATCTGGATGGCCATAGGTTCCTCACCCTTATTCTGAGTCAACTTTTAATGCCTCCCACCACACAACCTTCTTTTTCTATTCCAATGGTAGCTACCATAAGCCCAAATGTAGAAGCAAGAAGGATAAGCTGGATCATGCAGTCACTGGCTGTGGGTGATATGTTCTCCAAGGAGAGTTTACTGCATTATCAAGAACCTGGTTCCTGGTAAGGAAGCTACATCCTCATGTTCATGAAAGACAGCTATGGACTAACTGCTGATGTCACATTCCCAATTATGGTTTGTCTGGGCCACGCCCTGGCAACCCCCTTTGGACAATCTCAAAGTACAGATTTTTTGCTCCAAATCAGGATAAACCTCTCTAACATTTGTTTATATATTGGAATCTTAGACATCAAACTGTTTTATTATTATTGAGTTTTCATTTAAAAATGTATTTATACTGGCTTAGCTAGACTGTAAGCCATTTTGTGGCTTTTTGCCAGGAAAAGTGGGTTTAAATGCATAAACAAAACAAAACAACAGACATCCCTATTAATACATTGCCTATCATCATAAAGCTATTTTTTAGAATCTCACATCAAAGACAACCCACAGAAAGCCATAGGAGTTACAAATATCCATCAGCCATGCACTGCAACTTTTATCTGAAGTGTTGCACATAGCACACCTATCTATATATAAATGAAATGTGTAAAGTGATGATATCTGATTCGTGATAGAGATCCAGGTTAGAACTTACTGCTAGCCAAAGTATTGTTATGGGCCTTTGCAGATGGGTCTTTCATTTCCAGTTATGGAATAACTAGCTGTCAAACTTGAGTGATGAAGAGACTGTCCCCTTCCCCCATCAGCACAAGTAAGACTGGCTGATACTTTTTAATTTTCTTCCTCGCTCTGAAGTATGGTGAGTAGCTCATATGTTTACCCATCTGATTCTTTCTTGTCAATCCTCAAACCTGTCCCTTGAGAGGGAGGGAAGTCTGACAATGAACTTCCTAGTTTTCTCTCCCTGATCATTAGTTGTTGTAGAAGCCCATTATAACTTAGATAATAACAGATAATAATCATGAGCATTCTCCTATCATCAGGGCAGCTCCATAAGATATATGAACACATGGTAAGTGTAGGAAGCTGATCTAGGTAATTTTCAGGTCTCTTGCATCCACAGTTCCATGAAGAACCAATTTCATGCCTCATTCTATGAAAAGTAAGTAGCCAGTCATATCATATCCTGTCTCAGGCCCAATGCACCCAAGAAATTGCTTCCTCCAACATGCCCCTGGGTTTCCAAACATCTGCTCTTTTATTGGTTCAAACCATACAACATCTTTCTGGCAAGACAACTGGTTTGGGGTCAGAATAAAACATCACAGCTGCCTGACAGCTATTGGTCTACCTGTACTCCCTGGCTCCGCCCATTACCTGGAAGATTCCATCTGGCTCCATTACTGAAATGCCAAGTTCTATCTTGCTCCTTCCCCATGTCTACCAGGATTTTCCCTCTGGCTCACCTTGGCGTCACTGCTCCTGGCCTAGCTCCACCCAGGGGGCAGAATTTTTGAAATCAAAACTTGGTGACCCTACAGCCCCCACCCCATATTTCTTAGTACATTCTCTAAGGTCAGTCCTCTAAAGTGTATGGAGGTTAAGTTGTAAGCAAGCACAATTTGTGACATTGCACAACATCATCACTGATCATGCAGCATGGCAGTTAAGGCATCAACTTCCAATTTCCAATTTCCTGGCTTTGTGGATCTTGAGCCAACTCTGGTCTTAAACCGGTAGATTTTAAAATCATGGATAAATACTATGTTTATCCATATATTGACTAACATCATAACAAAGCACTTATGCCAGTAATAATGTATGGAGTTTTATCTGACCATGGTTTTGCAAGGTTGGAGACTTTTTTCTATAGAATTATAGAATACTAGGGTTGAAAGGGGCCTATAAGACCATCGAGTCAATGCAGGAATCTAAGTCAAAGCATCCCTGACAAGTGGGTGTCCAGCTTCATCTTGAATGCCTCCAGTGTGGGAGAGCCCACCACCTCCCTCGGTAATTGGTTCCATTGTCGTATTGCTCTGACAGAAGTTTTTCCTGATGTTCAGCCAGAATCTGGCTTCCTATAACTTGAGCCCATTATTTCGTGTCCTGCACTCTGGGATGGTCGAGAAGAGATCCTGGCCTTCCTCTCTGTGACAACCTTTTAGGTGCTTGAAGAGCGGTACCATATCTCCCCTCAGTCTTCTCTTCTCAAGGCGAAACATGCCCAGTTATTTCAGTCTCTCTTCATAAGGCTTTGTTTCGAGTCCCCTGATCACCTTTGTTGCCCTCCTCTGAACTCTCTCCAGTTTGTCTGCATCCTTCTTAAAGGCAGCCATCCAGTTTAGTGCTCACCTGGAGCAACTAGCAGTTGCTCAGCTAAGTGGTAAACTTTGAATGAAATAATTACTGAAATGGGGTATATAAATAAGGGCGCAATCCTATGGGGATAGGCGGCCACCTCCAAACCCAGAGGCGACCGCCTATCCAATGCAGGGCAGGAGAAGCGTGGAAGGGATCATCCCCCCTGCGCTTCAGCTGCCCTGCATTTGTGGCTAGACAGCTGATTTCAACTGTCTAGCCACGGGAAGGCAAAGTGGGGGAAGTGGCTGCTGGATGACACATAGGATGTGCTGTACCAGCATTTCCACCTTCTCTGCCCCGGAACGTCCCGTTTTCTCTGCTCCGTGCTTCTCTTCCAAGTGCGGAGTGCAGGGCCATTCCAAGCTGCCTGAGAAGCAGCATGGGAGTGGGGGAAGGTCAGTTCCCAGAAACCAACATATCCTATGGCCGTCTAGCTGCTGACTAGCGGCCATAGGATTGCTCCCTATGTTTCCCTTGACTTAACCAAATAGGTCTGCCAGTTGACAACTTCTGCTGCAATAAACAACCTGGAGATGCTCCATCTTTGGGTTGTTTAAAGTACAAACCCCAAACTCTGGGCTGTTGGGGGGTGAAGAACCCAGAATTTGAATCTATGCACATTCTCTCGCACTGCATTTTCCACAATCCATGGTTAACAAAATGTCGGTTGTTGACAACATGCAAAAACAAAGACTCTTGCAGCACTTTAAAGACCAACAAAATATGTTATTACATAAGCTTTTGTGGATTACTGTTCAGTTCAACAATTCCTGAAGTGTTGTTTTGAGTTACAGGTAGACATATGGTATTGGGCTACAAAGGAAATACGTAAATCAGCACCACAATGGAAAAATGTTTTGGATAACTGTCTGATGCAAATTGGAACTTTGTATCATCAGGAGATTTTTTACACACACACACACACACACACACACACATTCCTCAGTCATATTGAGAGCAACAAAGATCTAATCTTTCACCTTTAACACATTACTTCAAATAAGATTTCATGGGAATGGACTGACTCTATGCCTAAACACTATGTGTGACTGGGCTGTAAAGCAAAGGGGGCAGGGTGTGCATGGCATGTTTATGTGTGAATCTGGTTCCACTGTTAATATAATTTTCAACTCTACCTTTGGCCTTGAATGGAGCATATTTTTACATAGGGGAGCACTGAACATTCTTTGATTCTCCACCTACAGTCTGAAGTAACACAATCCATTCTACTATCTGGAAGACAGAAACAGAATTCAAAGTGATCTTGATAGACTAGAGCACTGGGCAGAAAATAACAGAATGACATTTAATAGGGATAAATGCCAAGTTCTGCACCTAGGAAAAAGAAACCAAATGCACAGTTACAAGATGAGGGATACGTGGCTCAACAACACTACAAGCGAGAAGGATCTTGGAATTGTTGTCGATCACAAGCTGAATATGAGCCAGCAATGTGATGTGGCTGCAAAAAAGGCAAATGCTCTTTTGGGCTGCATTGATAGAAGAATAGCTTCCAAATCTCATGAAGTACTAGTTCCCCTCTACTCAGCACTGGTGAGGCCTCCTCTGGAGTACTGTGTCCAGTTCTGGACACATACAACAGCTTTTGGTTACTCTGCTGACATTGCTACTAAACAAGAGTTTGTCAAGGCTATCAATAGCTACTAGTCTTCATGGGTCTATGCTACCTCCAGTATCAGAAGCAGTATGCCTTAGTATACCAGTTGCTGGGGAACATGGGCGGGAGGTGCTGTTGCACTCGTGTCCTGCTTGTGGGCTTCCCAAGGGCAGCTGGTTGGCCACTGTGTGAACAGAATGCTGGACCTGATGGACCCTTGGTCTCATCCAGCATGGCATTGTTATGTTCTTAACTGATGAGGAAATACCTTTCCCCCCAGCCTGACTAGATTTCTTGTTTATTGTCTTTGTTTGCCTTTGGGCTAGTTGTCAGAGTTTTTAAAATAATAACACTGGATTTTTGTGCAGAAAAACTAGCATAGCATTTTCACTCTTGAGGTGTGTTGCCCATATTATATACTATTACAGCAGGTTGTTCACTTTGCCCCTAGCCTGCCATTTTCCACACCGCTGTATGGACAGCTGCCATGTATCCTGCACAGGCTATGCTAAGATGAAGGAAGCAGCACAGCCCCAGTCCAGAAAGAAGAAGAAAAACAAGCAGTGATGGCAGAGTAATGGCTATTGCTGTGTCACACCCACTTCTCTGGCAACTGGTGAAAAACCACTGAGGATGGGAAAATATGATCAACCACGCCTATTCAATTCCTTAACAGGGATGTATATGAAGAATCAGTCATACCAATTATCTTGCTCCTACATGATGAAATAATCTTCTGTGCAGTGCAAGCATGTTGACAAGGATAATCTCAAGGTTTCTTGTAGTTTACTCTGGGCCAGGAACCAAAGGTGATGGGGGGGGGGGGCACCAGATACGATGCCAACAGTTATGATAAGGTGTTACCTTAATATGAGAGCCAAAAGACAAAAGCATGATTATTGTAGTCTTTCAGCATGAAATATGTCTGTGCAAGGATGTCACACACTTGACTTCAGGAACTGTAGTTTTTCCTGGCTCCTGCTTCTGAGTTTTTCAAATGAACAAACCCATGTGTGGCTTTTCCTTTAGTTGGAGCATGCATGTATTTTGTACTCTGGTATTCATACTCAAGCACAAAAGCATAGGTTTTTTGTCACATGGTTATGTACTGAGTGCATATTATCTAAAGAACTAGAACTCATCAGCAGCCAAAGAACTGGCTAATCAGATTAAATCACTATGTGCCTCTTGCTTAGGGTGTGAGAGTATAATGGTGCAGTAACGGTAGGAGCCTCAACTGGTGAATTTCTCCTCTCAGGATCCAGTAGCAATCAGTTCCTTTAATCACATTGTCTCTTAAACACCTCCCTAGCACTCCTGCTTCCTTCCCTTTCTCTCTTTAGCAAAAGAGCTCCTGACTGTAGAGTTTCTGCAGAGCCTCTCAAGAGTCCCTTTTTTGCATCAGTTCCCTGTCTCGTCTCCTCTTTGCATTGTGCCACCCACTTTTTCTTTAAGTTTGGCTTTCTTCATCTATTCCCTGCTCTGCATCCTTCTTCAACCTCATTTTTTCTGGTCATCCTGAAAAATGCACTTCCCTGCAACTTTGGACTCTTTCCCGGTCTTCCGACTGTTCCTGTGTAAAATTTTAATTCTAGCCAAACTGACGATGTTCCCTTTCCTCAAAAAATCTGGTCTGGCTACTGTTTAGTTCCTTGAGCAACTGAATATCATACGCCCACCACACCATACTGTGTGGTACATACCCAACCAGTGGCAGAGAGCACTACGAACACAATATAAATAAAATAGCCAGCTCCATCTTGGACCAATCTGCAGCTGAATTGGTTAATATAAAAATAGCCCAAGTTATTCCAGATCTTCCAAATCACAGCGAGCCACCATTTTATGAGTTGCCATTCCATCACCTTCCTATTAATGCTCCATGTGTCCAAAGTCCAAATTCTTACAAGCTTTGTAAATTATACTAATGATGGATTGTTTTAAACAAATACACCCTAAAATGTTTATCATATACATTCTGATTCTGTTTATATTTCTGACAAAATAATGGGGAAGGCAAAGAATTAAAAGCATAAAATGATTCTCAAATGATGAGGTCATTCTCGTTTATTTAGGCTTAATATCCAGCTGAATAGTCCACTGCTTGTCATCTATTAATATACAAAAGATGCACTCTGACATCACATTATAAAGGATGAGTAACAGTGTCAAAAAGACAGTAATTGCTCACAAAATTAATATTAAAATGATTGCTTTGAAAAGTTAAGAAGATCCAAATGATGCACTTGCTGACTTTTAATCTGTATTATATTTCATTTGAATATATTAATGCTGACACTTCTCTCTTGATGAAGAGATCAAAACCTTTGATAAGACCTTGTGTAACACCAAGAAAGCAGAGTGTTTCCTGCCTTTCCTGTTATATTTAGAGATAGCTGAGAAATTTGTTTCAGTTCATTTTTAATCAGGATTTACCCAGTTTGCACTTTTGGGACCAAAACAAACTTGACTGCAATCCCCGGTCAAAGTTCATACATTTCCGAGCTTGCAGTGTGATTTGTGGACCATAAAAAATGTGTTCGACAACATGCATACATTTGAAAAACACGTATGAAAAATGTGTACTTTTGAAAAAATGTGTACCTAGTCATGCTTATAGCGGATGCACTGAAATAAATGAGACAAGTGCATCATGGGCCAACCCATTATTGGCGGTGAAAAAATAGAAGATTGTGGTTCTATGGCCCCTTTTATCTTTGGCCTCATCCACCACTGGAATGTGGACCTCAAGAATTTCTCCAAAATGGAATTCACCGTTCGGGTTGAATGAGATTCAACACCCCTGGACTAGATGGACAAACAGGCTGATATGACATAAGGCAGTTTCCTATGTTCCTAAATCCTGGCTCCTTCCAGTTGATATCAGTAGCAATTTTCTCAAGCCTAGTGCCATGAGATGCTGTGAATGCTGTGAAAAGAATGAAATTTCTTATCAGGGTCATTCCATTACTATCTCCTTTCATTGGACAAAAGATTATATTATAACCACCACCTTAACTGAGAGATTCTGAACTGATATGAAGTAGAATAAAATTATAGAAAACCAGTTGGGTAAATCCTCTCCCCCCACCCCCCCAATCTTTGTTTCCTCTCCAGCATTGACCTGCATTCCCTGTTTAGATGGTCCTTGTTTTTGTGTGTGTGTGTTACTGTGTTTTGTAAACAAGAAGAAATACTCATTTTTGGAAGGGGCAGTTTGCGCCCAGAAGTGCTACATAGCAGCCACCAAGGGTAGGGGCTGTGCATGCACTGGAGCCAATATGAGGCTAGCCGCATGCACACTAGAACTGGCAGGGCTGGCCATACTAATTCCCAGTCATTTCTAGCTCAACATGGCCTGAGGCAAAGTGGCATTTCAGACATCACAGATGTTTCTGATTCACACACACACACACACACACACACCACAGTAAATAGCTCCTCGTTGTTGTTTGTCTAGTGCTTTCTTCAGCAGAGCCTTCATTTCTGGAGTCAGTGATACCTTTCTGTTTGAGTGTTCTGGTTCTCAAAGGGTTGGGTTCCCTAATGAGGGACATGCTGTTGCTAGGGGAAATGTGAGCAGAGGGAGGCAGAAAATAAATGCAGGGAAAGGGGTGGGTGGGTAGTGGGAGAGAGCGACAACAGAATATTTAATGGCCAAAAGGGAAAGCTCAAGGAAATTGTGAAATTGAGACAAGCTGGAGTCAATCATGAGCTGGAGACAGGGAGAGAGAGAGAGAGAGAGAGAGAGAGAGAGAGATTTGGGACCCTGTTGTTATGATGTATGTATTGATTTGTATCCTATCCTCCCTCTAAGGAGCTCAGAGCAGGATTTTAGCCTCACAATAATCCTGTGTGAGGTAGATTAGGTGGAGAGATATTGATTTGATTAAGAGTAGCAAGTGAGCTCTTCAGTTGAGGAAAGATTAATTTTCCACATCCCAGTCCAACACAAGTGGCCTCCTCCTAGGCTTGTATCCAGTGTTAGTCTAACTCAAACTCCATTCATTTCAGTGGGTCAGCTTTAAGTAGGACTAACATTGGACACAAACCCCAGTTCTTTATTCAATACTGACTACATGAACAGCCTAAATAAGAAATTGAAATCCATATCCCAAAATAAACCAAATTCATGTGATTTTTTTCCTCACACTCCCGAACCGCCCCCCCCTTTTTTCCCCATAGGGGACCAGTAGCACAAATTTGACAGCCATGGAAACTGGACTTCTTTGTGAAGTGCTCACCTCACATTATATGATTTTGGTGTGTGGCGGAGGAGGGGAGGGGAAGTCACCAGCTCTTCTACCACATGCAAAGTATGTAGAAACATACCAACAAGGACTTGGATACATCTGGATGTGCATTTGCAAAATTTAAGAATTTGCCACAGTTTGTTGTGATCCACACAATCAAAGGCTTTAGCATAGTCAATGAAGCAGACATAGACGTTTTTCTGGAATTCTCTTGCTTTCTCCATGATCCAGCTAATGTTGGCGATTTGATCTCTAGTTCCTCTGCCTCTTCGAAACCCAGCTTGTACTTCCAGTAGTTCTCGGTTCACATACTGCTGAAGCCTAGCTTGCAGGATTTTGAGCATAACCTTGCTGGCATGTGAAATGAGCGCAATTGTATGGTAGATGTGTCTGATAGGACAGTTCTAATACAAATGTCAGCTCAAAGCCTTAAATTAGCCATAGCAACCATTTTCATTTCTGCAGTTGCCTGGATTTGCGGTCATGCCTCCATATACTTGAGTCTATTGATGTGTCAAATCAAAAGTACCCAGGGCTCAAGATCTATTTACAACATATTGTGAAGATGGGGAACACTCCCACTAAAAGACAGGACAAGGAGAACCCACCCTGACACTCCCACTTAACAGGTTTGATGCACTGGGCATGGCTTGGAAAGGAAGTCGCCAAGTAGAATTTCAGAGGGAAGCATGGCTTTTAGCAGCTTCTTGGAAACCTGCATCCCAAATCAAGAGATGGGAGAAGACAATCAGTGAGTAACTGGAAGATGCTGGTCTCACAAGAGCTATGGTAGCATTACCATCAGTGCTAGAGGTGGGAAGGTACTAGACAGCGGTATCGGAGCAGATCAGCACCAACAGCAAGGAAGTGGCATATGTAGGGATGGCAGAGAATTCCGCCACGGATCTCGGTGAGGCCGAATGCCAGTGCATTCGGCCCCCCGAACTCCGTGGCGGAACGACCTGCCCCCCCCTGCCCCCCCACGGATCCCCCCCAGGACGAGACTTACCTGGGGCAGATCTTCCGGGTGGTGGCGGCTCCGGCAGCAGCTGCAACGGTGGCCGGTCTTCCGACCGGCTGCCACCACCGCCATTTTCAGTGTTAAAAAAAAAATAAAGACGTGATAGGCTACGTAAAGATTTACGTAGCCTATCATGGCTAGGTTAAAAAAAAAGAAAGAAAACAACGTGATAGGCTACGTAAATCTTTACGTAGCCTATCACGTCTGACTTTAAAAACAAACAAACGCGTGGCGGCGGCTACGGCCACCGCCATTTGCATTCCTTATTTTGGCCCGTCTTAGTCTACATAAATATTTACGTAGACTAAGACGGCGAAAATAAGGGGGAACGCAAATAGCATCCGCTACGCTATTTGCGTTCCCCTTATTTTCACCATCTTTGTCTACGTAAATATTTACGTAGACTAAGACAGGCCAAAATAAGGAACGCAAATGGCAGCGGCCTAGCTGCCACCATTTGCGTACGTGCGTTTTGTTTTGTTTTAAGTCAGACGTGATAGGCTACGTAAAGATTTATGTAGCCTATCACGGCTGACTACAGGGACGCAAACGGCGGCGGCTATGGGTGCCACAATTTGCGTCCCTGCTAGCCAGCGGCCAGATGTCCGGCTGCTGGCGGAGCCGGCCGGTGGCTCCGTGGAATCCCCACGGAGCGGAGCCGGCCGGCCAGGATTCCAGGGGGAGGGACGGAGCGCCTTCCCCCCCCCCCAGCGGAACCCGGCGGAGCCAGGTAAGGCCAATTCCGTACATCCCTAGGCATATGAAGAAGCAACCTGCCTAAGGCTGGTATGCAAGTGACCATGATGAGGTGAGAAAGAAACAGGGCAGAAGTCTATTAAAGACCTGCTTGGCCTTAATAAAAAGGTAAAGGTGTCCCCAACCAGTCGTGTCCGACTCTAGGGTGTGGTGCTCATCTCCATTTCTAAGCCTTAGAGCCAGCGCTGTCCGAAGACGCTTCCGTGGTCATGTGGCCGGCATGACTGAACACCGAGGTGCATGGAAAGCTGTTACCTTTCCCGCCGAAGCGGTACCTATTTATCTACTTGCAATTTCTTGCTTTCAAACTGCTAGGTTGGCAGAAGCTGGGACTGAAGACAGGAGCTCACTCCGTCACGCGGCACTCGGGTCTCGAACTGCTGTCCTGCCGACCTTCCGGTCTGCAGTTCAGCGTCTTAACCGCTAGGCCACTGCAGCCCTTAATAGAATAATAATAATAATAATAATAATAATAATAATAATAATAGAATAATAATAGCCTTAATAGAAACCTATTAAGAGCAACAGAGTGAAGCAACCTCACAATCCAAATGTCCCATATAAGTAAGGCTACTGGAACACCGAGGGATACCTATTAGGGACTGCAAGCTTTTGCACCACACCCTTTGTGCTTACCTAATTGTAAAGCACCTAGGTTTCAGTAAAATAACTAAAAATAGAAAGAGTCAGAATAAACAACTAGCCTCAAGTATGACAGCGGGTTTCACCAACTGAGGCCAATCACCTAGGACGTTACAAGGATGAAGTCATAGCACACATGTGAGCAGGGATGTACGAACACCCCCACTGTCTGGTCTGGGGGGAGGGGTTTGTTGCGGGGCAGCTCAGGCTGCTTGAGGCCCTGCAGAGTACACTGGAGCCCTGCCGTGTCCACCAGAGTTGGCGGAGCGGCTCTCCGGCTTCCTATAAAATGTGATACGCTAATGGTGGCTGCCATTAGCCTATTGCAGGAAAATTACAGCCATAAATGGTGCATTTTACACCATTTGCACTTACTTTTATCTAAATTGCCACTTTCTATGGATGCATTTAGGTAAAAGTAAGTGCTTTCCTGCTGCAAATGGCATACAATACACCATTCACAGCTGTAACTTTCCTGCGATAAGATAATGGCAGCTGCTATTAGCGTATTGTGTTTTATAAAAAGCTGGAGAGTCACCTTGTGGGAACTCCTCGGGACTCAGAGGTGAGTACAGCCAGTCTACCATGGACTCTGGAGATCGGATTCTTTGGAATCCGCTCTCGTTTGAGTCTGCGGCAGATTTATCCAGCATCCCTACATGTGAGGGATAGCATTAGCCTTGTGTAGACAACACTCAGGAGCAAATCAATGGCTCAGTTTGGACATAATGCTAAAGTACAGCTTATGTTAATGAACCTTGGCCTTGCATGTTCCTCCCTCCCTCCCCAATCTGCCGCTGGCAAAGCTGTAAGAAGGGAAAGCATTTGCATCCTGGTTTCAACTAATGATTCTTTATCGTTACATCTGAAGAGGGTAAACTGTGGATACTTTAAACCAGGGTTCTTGAACCTCAGGCCTGTGGGCCAAATCTGGCCCACCTGGGTTGCCCAGAGGGCCACGTTCCCTTCCGTGGTCCAGCCCCTTCCCCTAATTGCTGATGATTGGGTGGTCTCCCAGCTTTTGCTCAGTTCTTTCCCCATTCTAAAAGGTTGAAATGCCTCTCATAAGGCTTCGTTACTAATTATAAGAACTTCAAGTATTTTTGGTATTTTGTTCCTGCTCTTTCACCTTTGGCCGCACCCACCACTAGAATGTGCCCCTCTGAGGGCTTGAAATTGAAATTGAATTCAGCCCTTGGGCTGAATAAGGTTTCATATCCTGGTTAAGCTCTTACTTATTAAAACGAGTCAGATCAAACCATGGTTTATGTTCCTTGCTTGTTTCAATAAATCAGCTTTTAAATTAACCAGAGTTCTCATTTCAGATGTAATTTCCTGTTACTTTAAACCAGAACCTGAAAGCTTCTAATTTCCTCCTCACACTTGCACCACAGGAAGAGAAGACAGGGGGAACACAAGTCTCACACCCCTTGTTCATGTAATGCTAGGGATGTCTGTTGCTAGGAAATCTAGCCTTTTGGGGGCTCACCAGATTTCCATGGTGTCCCCGACTTGGCTTGCATTTGTTAGCCAGGCTGGGACGTTCTTCCCAAAACTGGGAACTTTTTTAGCTTTTAAAAAAAAGTGTAAAAAGCAATTTGCACAAATTAGAGCTGTAATTTGCACAGATTGATTTTAATGTAAATTTTCAAAACCCCAGAAATCTACCAACTGGCCTGAGACGATGCAGATCAAGTCAGGCCAGCTAGTGGGAAAGCAAGCCAAAGTCTGGGGGGCTGAGCTGATTAAAGCTTAGCAAGCTTTTACCCCCCACCCCCAGACAGATTACTCCAACATTCCTCTGTAATGCTAAAGCATGACTTAGTATTATGTCTGAAGTGGGCCTGTGTATGGAGAGAGAAGTGGGATTGGTCCTTGTGGTCCTGCTCCTGACCTCCCTGAGTTGATGTGGACATACTGGTTTTGCAGAAAGGTGCATTAATGCATGGAGCTTGTGAGCAGGACCTCCACCACAATCCTACTTGGCTTCTCCCTCCATGTGTTGATTCACCCTAACTGTCATCACCTCCAATTTTCTAGTCTGGGCTGGCTGTGTTCCATCTTCTTGTCTTCCCATTTTCTTCATAAACAGATTGCTTCAAAATGGAATCATCCCATTTTTTGTGTTTTTTTCTCCTTGAGGGAAAAAAATGTCACAAAGGACCAGATAACCTAGGTACCGTATAGCATTGAGCTTTTAATAATGGCTTTCCAGTTCCTAAGTGCACTGCAATTTAAGCCACTAAGAAGCCACTAGTAAAAGCTCTCATTTAAAAATCTACCACATTCATAATGAGCATTACAAGGTCTTCTGCAGCCACTTGGTATAATGGGACAGGCCATAACATTTGCATATAAAACATAATGACATAGTATAAAAACATTTAAGATAAATGTATATTACTGAACCAATCTGTATTACTATCGACTACTAAATAAATAGCCTACTATTAATTACTTAAAGGATAACTAATTATTTAGTTTGATATGCTGTGATTGTTGCAAAGCAATGGATAAATGCCATCTCTAAGAGTTATTATTACTTACAGTCCTTGAAACCTAGATACCTAGAGGAGAATGAATCCGTATGTAAATCTGCATTCATTTCTTGGTGTCATATAACAACAATGGTATTAGATGGCTGTTAACATGCTATTTCATAATAGCTCTACAGGAAGATAATTCAAATGGAAAATTCTTCATCTTTATTGTTCTCCTGCTTCTAGGGGATGTGTGCCTGATGGGAGAGCAAAATTAAATCCATCAAGCACACAATGGTGAAAGTTATTTCAACACTTTGTTCTCAGAATGACTTTTTACATGAAAAAGAATCCATACCGTGGGCAGAATTTTGTTATCTAATGAACTTTACACACCCTAGTGCAGAGGGGCTGGCCATTATCCTTAAACATAATTGCTCCCATCCAAAAAGAGTGATTCGCTTTTAGAAACCTGCCTGATATACCTAGGAAAGGATACAGCACACATTTCCGGCACGCACAGCTCATGGGTAATGCGAGGATTGTTTAACTCTCGCATAAGCCACCTTCACTAGGTTCACCCAACACAATAAGCCACAGTGCCCACCTGCCATGGCCTGAATATCCAACATGGCCACTGGCATGTGCCACAACCCACCTTGGGCTGCAGTGACCATGCAAACCCAGACATTATTTCTGTATGTTGGGGATGTTGAACCTCTATCAATTCAGCCCAAAGGCTGAATTCAATTTTTGGAGAAGTTCTTTAGGGTTGCATTCCAGTGATGGGCGGGGCTGAAAGCAAAGGGGTCAGGCCAAAATACCTCCAAATTGACACATATTTTAGCTTAAAACCCTTGCTGCCACTAGTATCTCAGCCTTATGAAAGGATCATAAGAACATCAGGACATTAGAAGAGCCATGCTGGATCAGACCAAGGGGTCCATCTAGTCCAGCACTCTGTTCACACAGTGGCCAACCAGCTGCACACAGGAAACTCACAAGCAAGATATGAGAGCAAAAGCACCCTCCCACCCATGTTCCCCAGCAATGGGTGTACATAGGCTCACTGCCTGTGGTACTGGAGGTAGCACATAGCCATCAAGACTAGTAGCTATTGATAGCCTTCTCCTCCAGGAATTTGTCGAACCCGCTTTTAAAGCCATCCAAATTGATGGCCATTACAACATACTGTGGTAGCGAATTCCATAATTTAACTATGAGCAGTGTGAAAAAGTACTTCCTTTTATCTGTCCTGAATTTCCCAGTACTCAGCTTCATGGGTTGACCCCAGGTTCTAATATTATGAGAGAGGGAGAATATGTCTCCCTATCAACATTCTTCAAACTACACATAATTTTGTATATAAAGCCGAAAGGACACTCAGTTGTCGATGTGTCTGGTGGTGAAAAGAAAATCCGATGCTGTAAAGAACAATATTGTTTAGGAACCTGGAATGTCAGATCAATGAATCAAGGTAAGCTGGAGGTGGTCAAACATGAGATGGCAAGATTGAACATCGACATCTTGGGAATCAGCGAACTAAAATGGACAGGCATGGGCAAATTTAATTCAGGTGACCATTATATCTACTACTGTGGGCAAGAATCCCTGAGAAGAAATGGAGTAGCACTCATAGTCAACAAAAGGGTGGGAAAAGCAGTACTGGGATACAATCTCAAAAACGATAGAATGATCTCAGTACGAATCCAAGGCAAACCATTCAACATCACAGTAATTCTAGTCTATGCCCCAACCACTGAGGCCAAAGAAACTGAGGTTGATCGGTTCTACAAAGACCTACTAAAACACCTTCTAGAACTAACACCAAAAAAAGATGTCCTCTTCATCATAGGGGATTGGAATGCTAAAGTAGGAAGACAAGAAATCACCGGGATAACAGGCAAGCATGGCCTTGGTGTACAAAATTAGCAGGACAAAGGCTAATAGAGTTTTGCCAAGAGAACACGCTGATCACAGCAAACACTCATTTCCAACAGCACAAGAGGAGACTCTACACATGGACATCACCAGATGGTTAATATCGAAATCAGATTGATTATGTCCTTTGCAGCCAAAGATGGAGAAGCTCCATACAGGCAGTCAAAACAAGACCTGGAGCTGACTGTGGCTCAGATCATGAGCTGCTTCTTGCAAAATTTTGGCTTAAATTGAAGAACGTAGGGAAAACCACTAAACCATTCAGGTATGACCTAAATCATATCCCTTATGAATATACAGTGGAGGTGAGGAATAGATTTCAGGGATTAGACCTGATAGACAGAGTGCCTGAGGAACTATGGACGGAGGTCTGTAACATTGTTCAGGAGGCAGCAACGAAATCCATCCCAAAGAAAAAGAAGTGCAAGAAAGCCAAGTGGCTGTCTGAGGAGGCTTTACAAGTAGCTGAGGAAAGAAGGGAAGCGAAAAGCAAGGGAGAAAGGGGAAGATATATCCAACTGAATGCAGAGTTCCAGAGAATAGCAAGGAGAGACAAGAAGGCCTTCTTAAATGAACAATGAAATCGAGGAAAACATCAGAATGGCAAAGACTAGAGATCTCTTCAAGAAAATCGGAGATCTCAAGGGAACGTTTTGTGCAAAGACGGGCATGATAAAGGACAAAGAAGGCAGGGACCTAACAGAAGCACATGAGATTAAGAAGAGGTGGAAAGAATACACAGAAGAACTATACAGGAAAAATCTTAATGTCCCTGATAGCCATGATAGTGAGGTCACTGAATTTGAGCCAGACATCCTCGAGAGTGAAGTCAAGTGAGCCTTTGGAAGCATTAGTAACAACAAAGCTAGCGGAGATGACAGTATTCCAGCCGAGCTATTTAAAATCCTAAAAGATGATGCTGTTAAAGTGCTGCACTCAATATGCCAACAAATTTGGAACACTCAACAGTGGCCACAAGACTGGAAAAGGTCAGTTGACATTCCATTTCCAAAGAAGGGCAACGCCAAAGAGTGTTCAAACTACCGCACAATTGCGCACATTTCACATTCCAGCAAGGTGATGCTCAAAATCCTACAAGCTAGGCTTCAGCAGTATGCAAACCGAGAACTACCGGAAGTACAAGCTGGGTTTCGAAGAGGCAGAGGAACTAGAGATCAAATCGCCAACGTTCGCTGGATCATGGAGAAAGCAAGAGAATTCCAGAAAAACGTCTGTTTCTGCTTCATTGACTACGCTAAAGCCTTTGATTGTGTGGATCACAACAAACTGTGGCAAATTCTTAAAGTGATGGGAATACCAGACCACCTTACCTGTCTCCTGAGAAACCTGTACGAGGGTCAAGGAGCAACAGTCAGAACCAGACATGGAACAACCGATTGGTTCAAAATTGGGAAAGGAGTATGACAAGGCTGCATATTGTCACCCTGCTTATTTAACTTATATGCAGAGTACATCATGAGAAACGCCGGGTTGGATGAATCACAGGTCGGAATTAAGATTGCTGGGAGAATTATCAACAACCTCCGATATGCAGATGATACCACCCTAATGGCAGAAAGCGAAGAGGATCTAAAGAGGCTCTTGTTGAGGGTGAAAGAGGAGAGTGCAAAAGCTGGTTTGAAACTCAACATTAAAAAAAGAAGATCATGGCATCTGGCCCCATCACTTCCTGGAGTATAGAAGGGGAAGAAATGGAAGCTGTGACAGATTTTATTTTCTTGGGTTCCAAGATCACTGCAGACAGTGACTGTAGCCATGAAATTACAAGACGCTTGCTCCTTGGGAGGAAAGCTATGGCAAACCTAGACAGCATAGTAAGAAGCACAGACATCACCTTGCTGACAAAGGTCCATCTAATCAAAGCTATGGTTTTCCCAGTAGTAATGTATGGCTGTGAGAGCTGGACTATAAGGAAGGCTGAGCGCCAAAGAATTGATGCTTTCGAACTGTGGTGCTGGAGAAGACTCTTACGAGTCCCCTGGACTGCAAGGAGGTCCAATCAGTCAATCCTAAAGGAAATCAACCCTGACTGCTCCTTGGAAGGACAGATACTGAAGCTGAAGCTCCAATATTTTGGCCACCTAATGCGAAGAGAAAACTCTCTGGAAAAGACCCTGATGCTGGGAAAGACTGAAGGCAAAAGGAGAAGGGGACGGCAGAGGATGAGATGGCTAGATAGCATCACCAATGCAATGAATATGAACTTGAGCACGCTCCAGGAGAGAGCGCAGGACAGGAAGGCCTGGCATGCTATGGTCCATGGGGTGACGAAGAGTCGGACACGACTGAACGACTGAACAACAACAATCATGATCCAAGAAGCATGACCAGAACATCATTTGTGCAATAGAGTTTTCTCACCCCTGCTTCCTCATTGCAGCCCTCTACACCCTATAAACCAGCCAAATACCACTCCTGAGGGTCAAGGTGGAGATGGGGGACAAGTTTTCTTGGTTTGCATTTTAATGTGAACTTAACTAATTTCACAGTTTCGAACCAATATGCGAACCAAAATTCAGTTATCCTTCAAAAGTCACACTTCTCCAAATTTTGCAGTGGAGCTCTCCAATCGTAAAAATGTGAACAAAAATGCATATGTTGGGGGAAAGTGCACACACAAATGTACATATGCATGAAAATAATGGTAAAACATGCATTATATTAGGAAAATTGCTTGTAAAAATCTGTTGTTGTTCAGTTGTTCAGTCGTGTCCGAGTCTTCGTGACCCCATGGACCATAGCACGCCAGGCCTTCCTGTCCTCTGCTGTCTCCCAGAGTGTGCTCAAGTTCATATTCATTGCATCGGTGATGCTATCTAGCCATCTCATCCTCTGCCGTCCCCTTCTCCTTTTGCCTTCAATCTTTCCCAGCATCAGGGTCTTTTCCAGTAACTTTTCTCTTTGCATTAGGTGGCCAAAATATTTGAGCTTCAGCTTCAGTATCTGTCCTTCCAATGAGCAGTCAGGGTTGATTTCCTTTAGGATTGACTGATTTGACTTCCTTGCAGTCCAGGGGACTCGTAAGAGTATTCTCCAGCACCACAGTTCGAATGCATCAATTCTTCAGCACTCAGCCTTCCTTATAGTCCAGCTCTCACAGCTAAGCAAAATTGCATACGAAGTTACATGTATTATGAGAAATGCGCATTAAAATGCCTATGAATTTTCATGTGAACTTATTAAAACAATCAGTTCTCAAAGTTTGGGATGAACCAAATTTAGGATTTGAAAAATGAGGGACTGAGAGAAACCACAATTGACAGATTTGTCTATATCTAGGTCAAGGAAGTCTACAGAATTGTGTGAAAATTCTCTCTCTCTCTCTCTCTCTCTCTCTCTCTCTCTCTCTCTCTCTCTGAATAATTGGTGAAAATAGGGGCACCTTGCATGAATAGATGTACTTTTCCACTTGTGCAAGTCACATTTGGATCCAAGCCATTTGCTCTTACTAGACTTTTATATTTTTCACATTTTCTTTTATTCTGGAGGAGGTTTGCAGTGCATCTGCCACGTGTATTAACAAAAATAGTACACTGATACAACCACTGGCAAAACCACCATTAGTTTTAATAGCTCTAGGTTATATGACGCACTATATTAATTATATGGGATGTACATATGCAATCCCCTAGCTGATTATCTGTAACTGATATTGCCTTTAGTGCTAAAACAAGTGGTCCATTGTTGGTCTCTACAGCTCAATCCTACTTGTGTTTGCTCAGAAGTAAATCGTACTGTGTTCAAAGCGGCTTACCCTCTATTAAACATCTTTAGGACAGCAGCCTTAAAGCATAAAGTGTGGCAGAGAGGAGGTCAGAAAAATGTTTACATGAACTATGTAAAGGGAAGCGCATGGGAACACCATTCAGCTTAGGAGCATCCCATCCCAACCCCCTTGTTGTTCAGTCAGCAGTATTTGAAGGACAGTATTTGACAGTCCTGAAGATTTGTAACTGCTGTTGCATGTCAGGCACTGATATAAGGGTTCTAAGAACAGCTTGGCATCATATGTAATGCAGTTCTGCTTCACCACCGCAGGTGCAGTGGAGTGTAAAATGTCATCCTTAAAGTGTCTTTATACTCAGAAAAATGATATTTTCAGGAGAGCTAATATAGGCTTCCATACTGATTTTCTCTCAGTAGGTGTTGCTCAAGCCATCAGTATTGGGAAGACAAATGTATGTATGTATGTATGCATGTATGTATGTATGTATGTATGATATTTTCTTAAATGCCATACTCTGCTTAATCTGACATAGCCAACCTCCAGGATATGAGAGCCAAGCTGAGAGACTTTTTTTGTTTTATTTTTATTCCATCACTGGCAGAAACACATACAGAGAACTCAGTTTTGTGAGGTGAGAAATGCTCTTGCATTGCTGTAGTGGAAAACCCAAGATTTATTGGTTCTTGTTTATTCTACTTTTGCTAGGGCTCAACAGGGTCCCCCCCTCCCCCAGGAATGTGTTTTCAGTGTCAGACTCAGGAATGGACAAGAATTGAAGCTATAACCTTTGAGTGTATGCACAGAACAGAGAGCTGCTTCAGATATTACTTTTTTTGTAGATACACCTTGTGCCCCCAATATTTTTAAAGTGTGCCCTAAACATGTAAAATGTAAATGACATTAAAAGGTCTTTGGAAAGATGTGTGCCATGCAGACATGCTTGTCTGAGAGGCAGAAATGGCTACAGCCCCATGTTGAGCATATGTTCAGTAGCAAACCTAGGTTAGTTGCTGGGTAATGATGAATGAAGCAGCCCTGAGTAAGTGGAGTCAGTAATTAGAAACAGCTCCGAGTATGTGACTCCATGTCAGATGTGTAATTCACATCTGGCAAGGACCCCGTCAAGGCACAAGCCAATTCCCCCAACTGTAAGTTGTCCAGATGTTTTGGACTACAACTCCCAGCATTCCTGACCATTTGCCATGTTGGCTGGGGCTAATAGGAATTGAAGTCCAAAACGTCTGGAAGGTACCACGTCAGGGAAGGCTGGGGTAAAGACTTCCAGAATGGTAACAGTGCTGGTTCCAGGTTTTGAGGGTCCTTGGGCAAGACAAGCTACTGCCACTCATCCACTTTCTCATCATTGCTGCCACTGGCTTGCTTGGCAGGCAGGGAGCCAGTGCACCAGTAGGAAGTGGCATCCACTGCTCCTCCTTCTCACTACAACTGTTGTCTGGGCCAGATCAACAGTAGGGATGGGGGAGAATTTCTCCCCGAAACTTCAGGGGGCCAAGTGCCAACGCATTCGGTCCTCCGAAGGTTCGGGGAGAAATTCTCCGCCACCCCCCGCCACCCCCCCCCCCGGGATGGGACTTACCTTTTATGAATGTCGCTCCCAGCGGTGGGTCCCGGCGGCGGTTCAGCAGGTCTTCGTCAGGGGCGGGGGTGGCAGCCGGTCTTTCGACCGGCTGCCGCCGCCGCCATTACAAGAAAAGTTAAAAAAAAAAAAAAACGCCCCCGTGATAGGCTACGTAACGATTAACGTAGCCTATCATGGCTAGATTTGCAAAGTCAGCCGTGATAGGCTACGTTAATCGTCACGTAGCCTATCACGGGTGACTTTAAAAAAAAAAAACGCATACACTTATGGCGGCCCCCATAGGGAGCCGCCATTCGAGTTCCTTATTTGGTCCCTGTAGTCTACGTAAAGATTTACGTAGACTACGGCGAAAATAAGGGCAACGCAAATTTTCGCCGTGGTCTACGTAAATCTTTACGTAGACTACAGGGACCAAATAAGGAACGCGAATGGTGGCTCCCTATGGGGGCTGCCATTTGCGTACGCGCTTTTTTTTTTTTTAAGTCGCCCGTGATAGGCTACGTGACGATTAACGTAGCCTATCACGGCTGACTTTGCAGATCTAGCCATGATAGGCTACGTAAATCGTTACGTAGCCTATCACGGGGCTTTTTTTTTTCTTTTTTTCTTTTGAAGTTCGCAGCCGGGGAGACGGGGCACTTCTCCCCAGCCTGAATTTCGGCCGGGCGAGGCGGGAAGCCTCCCCCCCACCTGAACTTCGGGGGGAGAAGCGAAGCGCCTCCCCCCCACTGCGAAGCAAGCTGCGAGACCAGGTAAGCGACTTTTGTACATCCCTAAAAGAGGCAGGTGAACAAGCAAGTTGCAGTGGTGAAAAAGAGGAGCAACTCTAGGCAGCTTTTGTCAGTGGAGCCCTCCTGGGCCATGGGCCCTTGACACGTGCCCAACGATGCCTACTCTTGACACCAGCTCTGGGTGGTAAGAAGGATAGCTATTCAGGGCTGGCAGAGGCTCCAGGAACTCTCATTTTCGAAATTAAGGGTGCGTGTGTGTTTTATTTCAAGCTCAGTAAAACCTCATTAATGACACATGGTTACTTTTCTGAACAGAATCCTACTTGTCTCCCGCATTTCTTCTGAATGAAAATATTCTCATCTCCTTCATTGGGAGCACTGGGTATACTGATAAACAGTTGGTTTAATTAAAAATAGCCTCTCTCTTGTCTTTGAAAGCCTTGGCTTAAATCAGATTTCTGAGCCATGAAAATATTACTTCATTTATTATTCAAAATAAATTAATTACACTGCTATCAAACTGACAGATTTATATATGTGTATGGGCATACCAAGAACAAAGTCACTTCACTTACAAGCTTTGTATTAAATTATTTCTTCATGTTTAAGTTATCATACTCTGCAGTGTTTCCTGTGACTATTGAAAACTACAAATTCCTATTACTCATGAGTAAAGATGACAGTACACTGTCCTTTGGTAGAAAACAATCCAAAGGTGAGAAAATAACACTATTCTCCAAGGAAATGTAGATGTAGATATTTGGAGGCATTTCTCTACTTTTGTATGAAATTGCGGCATGCCACTTCAAGCTCCATTAACTGCTCTATCAGACAACAGATGTAAATTAAAGTTCCGGTGAAAAGGCAACTTGCTTCCATGTGTATCACCCCAGTGCAGAGACTGTGATCTGTATGCAGAAACAGGTTTCTACAAGTGAGTTGTTCAGTTTACCAGGTGTGCAACAGGAAGCTGCTGCAGAGTTACCACTACCCCAGTTTAGCAGCCACTAATGCTATGGGGGGGGGGGGCAGGGAGGATGGGAAACAGGTACTGCCATGGTGCCACCCAACAGCACATTGACATTCTGATGAGCTTTTGCTCTTTTATGCTGATTGGTTTGGTGAGTTGAAGCTAATCCTGCCATGCACTCAGTTCTCTAGATCAGGACCAGTATTTTTAGGTTGGAGGTGGAAACTTAAAGCCAATGGAATTTTATAGAAATTTGGATGGAACTTGTGATCATGATTGTTGAGTAGAGAGTACTTGTAAATATTGGGTTACATTCAGTGCTCGCTGTCCACCACCGGAACGAATTTCCCCTCCCCTGCAGCCCCGTGTGTGTGCCCCAAATCTGCTCTGGATGGTTGGGGGACTGTCCAGAGCAGGTTTAGGGGGTACACATGGAGGGGGGCTACAGAGGGGATGAGACCAAGGGGAAGTCCCCTCAGGTAACATTGAATTTAACTCATTGGGTAGAATCCAATGTAAGTCCTTCTTAGAGTAGACCCATTGAAATGCATAGGATTTAAATTAAGTCATGAAGAATGTAAATACCATTCATTTGAATAGGTCTACTCTAAGTAGGACTTATGTTGCGTTTTATTCATTGGCTGGGCAAGTCAGTGACTTACCTTATCATTTGAACTCACCACTACAGCAAGCAAAGCTAAATGAGATGTAGCTGGGGTTGTTATCGTTTGGGATGTTAACAGCTGTGCAACAGGCAGAAGTTCAACAGGTGAAGTGTTCCTCCTCCATGATAATAGCTACATGCAGCCAGAAGCAGCACTTGCTGCTTAATAATCTGTCAGATTCTTCACTACTGCAGTGATGTGAAGTAGTGCACTTTCACTGATGGTCAGTAGAAAGACTGGAAATGGAGTGGCTCTTCCCACCATATTCAGTTCTAGTTGTTTAGCTGTTCTGTAACAAGCAATAGGAACTTTTCATGGTGACTGTTGCAGAAATATAAAGCTATAAGGCAGCCACCAAATTCAAATAACACAAAAGCACTTAAATGGACCCACTACAATAATAACTAGTTTTGTCCTTTGTGCAAGTAGTACTAGTCTGCTGTGAAGTTTTGCTTTGAATTTTCATCATCCAAATGGCTCTCTCTCTCCCTCTGTCAGTCTGCTATCTCAGGACTTTTGACTCCGTTGTGATCTAAAGTAAAAAGAAAAGAAAAGAAGAAGTTACATTTATTCCCAGCAGCTAAAATCTCCAAAACACCACTGACTTTTGTAAAGCAGGTTCTATAGCTCAGAGCTCCCCACCCACCCACCATCCTGTTTGCAGGGCAAGGGAGAAGGGAAAGATGCAACAAATCATTGCCTGGCTTTGCCACTTAGTGAAAAGCTTCATTTTACCATGTTCCTTCCTAGTGGTAAATATAATGGATTCTTTTCTGTGTACATGCATATTGGGAAAAGTAAAAAAGCAAGATGACATTTCTTAGGTGATATCCCACAGAAGGTTCTGATTGTGGAATCAGTTCCATCCTCAAGGCTTAGCATGAAATCTCTTGTTCCTTAATATGCCTGAACTGCGTTTTATATTCAGTACAGATCAAAGCACACAGAGTAGCCTGACCTTGCTTAAGAATGTGCATTGCCCTTTGCTTTCACAATATCATTGTTGTGGAAGTGACAATGGTGGAATGATGAGTTCAGAACTGGGGAATGGGAGGTTTCCTGGTTGAAAAGTTATGCAGAATAAAATAGGGTGAGCTTGTTTTTGGTCCACAGGGCACTGGTAGCTAAGCAGCCAATCAGGTTTCATGCAATGGGCAGCACTTTATTCATTTATTTCATTTATATCCTGCCTTTTTTCCTCTTTAAGGAATGCAAGGCGGCATACATATTCCTTTGCTTCTCCATTTTATCCTCACAACAACAATCATGTGAGGTACATTGGACTGAGAGTCTGTGACTCGCCCAAAGTCACCCAGTGAGCTTCCATGGCCGAGTGAGGACTAGAACCCAGAACTCTGAACTCCCAATCCAACACTGTACCTACTATTTGCTGTGGAAAGGATTATCAGCACCACAATAATGCAACTTTCCCCAACCTGGTGCCCTCCAGAAAATTTGGACTACAGCCCCCATCATCTACAACCAACTTGCCATGGTGACTGTGCATAGTGGGAGTTGTAGTCCAGGATATTATATAGCAGCTCTGGGCCAAGGATGGGGCTAGAGCAGCTGCAGGCACTTGAAGGCTGTGCCCTTGTTGTGCCAACACAGTCCTCTTTAATTATGGTTTCCATCCCTAATTTTTCTTTTTAAAATCATTTTAAAATGGTCCCATTTCACCATTTGAAAGGGGGAAAAAGGATAATAAGTAGAGGAAACCACTAATTTAAGACTGCCTCCTTCTGGGGAATAGGAGGTGCCTAATTATGGGGGAATTCAGTGGTCAATTCATCAGTAGTGCCACTACCATGCTAAAAAGGAATTAATTTCAGAAGCTGAAAGAAGGAAGTTTCTGAATAAAGCCACAGTAGCTCTGAAAAACCTCAAAAGTAGTGCTGTGTACCACTTCAGCCAGAAGCCTGAGCTCAGAGCTGAAGCAGGGGGCTTAGGGCCATTCCGTGCTGTTTTTGAGGCTAGGCGGAGGGGGCGTGAAGCATCACAAAGCAGGTTGGGTCACTCCAAAGTGCTTTGTTGCAATTCAGAATTATCTGGAACCCCAGCTGCGCCTACCAGTGCTGCCTAGCGCCCAGCTCCTTACCTGGGCCCTCAGGACGCACACCAGGACGCACACCAGGACGCACACCTTACCTGGGCCCTCAGGACGCACACCACTCAGGACGCACACCAGTGACTCCCTGTATTTCTGGAAATAGATACTGCACCAATGGTGGCCATCAAGCATGCAACATCAAGGATCTATTTCTGGAAATACAGGGAGTTGCCATTTTAAAAATGGAAACTCCCTGGAATAACAAGATGGCTGCTGGCACACGTCCCAAGGGCCCAGGAGTTGGCAGCAGCAGAGGCAGTGACTCTGACTTCCTGGAACAAGAAGATGGCTGCCAGTGTGCATTCTAAGGGGCCCAGTAAGGAGCTAGGGGCCCATGCAGCATGGCATGGCAGGGACAGGCGAAGCAGGATTTGGCCATCTGAATCCTGCTTCAGCTCCAGAGGTCAAAGTGGGGGGGGGGGCTTGAATCAGCACAAAGTGAATTGGGCCCACCTCGGAAGCCCCAAAGTTGTCTCCAAGGTGGATCGGAAGGTCCTGCACAGCCCTACTCTGAAGTGCTTTACCTTACTGGGCAGGCTGGCCCTGCAGTTGTATTTGATGGAAGACAGCCACAAATCAGGTCTGAACACAAAGATGGAAGGAGCACACAAAAAGTCCTAGAATGCAAAGAGTTGGCAAGGATGTCATCTGGATTCTCCATAAAAAGTGAATGAATGAAGGATGGTAATTCCAAATTAAACGGTTATTATGGAAACAACCATCCTGAAACCTTTGGGCTCTGTGTAGTTAGAGTGTTGGTACATCAGTGTTGCATCAGTTCAGAAAATTGGTGTCGGAGGTTTCATCATCACATACATATATACAGTACAGATTTTAATGGGGGAGTACAAAACTAAAAAAAAGCCAACAGAGGATATGTGAAACAGGAAAATCAGCTGGAGAAAGTACACTGAAGTATTGAGAACTCAGTGACTGTTGAACACCTCAGAGGCTGTTGTTGTTGTTGTTGTTTTTTAAAGATATTTGTGATGTGGAACTATTTCACTTCTAAAACGTGGACAATGCTGATTTCCTTTATTGTCAAAGACTTGTTAGCCATTCACTAATAGAATAATTATACAAGAGAGACAAGAGATTCCGAACATCCTGGTCATGTGCATGTTTCCTCAGAAGTAAGTAACTGAATGGGGCTAACTGCCATGGGATTACATTTTAAGAAGATGCTAGTTGACTTGGCCAGCAGTTCTTGGCAGGATCAGGATGAGACCCATAGAACTTTTGCTGCTAAGAATTGTTGGCCCTGAATCAGGATTATAGCCAAGGTGACACATGGGAATTCTTGGAAGTATGAGAAAAGAGGAATTTGGGATTAAAAGAGAGAAAGCCGATGCCATGTGATCAAAAACCAACAAGCAAGACAGAACATATGCTGCAGCAAACAGGTGGAGAGACTCAGGTCCAAAAAGGGAATTGTCAGGAAAAAGACAAGAGGCAGAAGCACAAGGATGCTGAACAGACAAAAGCTAAGAAGAGGAACCAGGTGCAGTTCATTAAAGTGTAGCCAAGGTGCTAGATCCATTCATGCCTCGGGATGTTAAGCAGCTTGTAGGAAGGAAACATTTTGTGTTCCAACACCAGTCAGGACATGGCAATCCCCTGCCCGTTGCTGTAGCTTAATTTAAGCAGATCCAAAGTTGAACAGGAGGACAGGGCTGCTGTTCTGAACCTTTAAAAGAGGTGCAGAAGGGAGAACTGGAACAGGGACCTGGTTTTCCAAATCCCTGAGTGACAAGTGGGGCCTGGCAGAATTCCCTCTTCTACACAATTATCAAAGTTATATATAAGGATCCTATCCATCTGCTCAGCCCCCTTACTAAGGGCAATTGTTCCTTCTGGAGAGGGAATGCTGCCTGATAGGCCTTCAAGGCCTGATGGAAGCAGTTGTGCTGGCTGGGGGATACTGGGAGTTTAGGATTAATTTCTGTCTAAATGTGCATAGGCTTGTGCCCTAAATTGCTATAATTCTGGCTGCACTGTGTTGGTACCTTGAATTCAGTAGGGCCTACTTTTAAGTAAACAATTTAATTAGAGATGGTAGGGATTCAATCTGGGGCCCTTTGGATGCAATGCATTGAGCTGCTTTTTGTCATTATCAGATAGGCCGCCATAGAGAACAACGTACCTGGAACAAATGGGAGAGGAGTTCCTTTGCTTTTGCTGGAGGTTTTGCTAGAGATTCTTCTACCAGGATGTCAGGTTTGTGGCTAAGATCAGATCGTTCACCACAGAGGGTGCTTGGTGAGGACCTTGGTTTAATGAATGCTGCATTAAACTCTAGAATTATTACTACATTTAGCTTTCATAAACCTATTGATGCATCGACCTTTCAATCACACACATCCATTTTCAGAAGGTAGCCCTGTTAGCCTATTGCGGTAAAAACAACAAAGAGTCTTGTGGCACATTAAGGACTAACAAATTTATTCTGGCATAAGCTTTCATGGACTGTGATGCTTTTTTCTACACAATGCTGTTAATCTGCTGTATCTACTTTCAGTTTTGTTGCAGAATTGAGTTCCAAGCTCTACACAGAGCTGCATAACCTCTGGATGGCACTGTGCTAGAGAAGAATGTTGCAATTACAGAGGTAGGGAAATACTTTTTTTCACTTTCACAAATAACATTCCATGTGCTTTAAAGACAAAAGTGAAACTGGAGGGTCACATTGTCATCTAAAGAACCCATAAACAACCGTGGGTAAGGAATGACGGGCGCATAATAAATGCCTCATGTAGAAAAGCTCTATAGCCCACTTCATCAGATGCATGCATTATTATGGAGAGTTTCAGGTTTATCTCCAGTACTATGAGGGGTGGGGATTGTAAACCGTGAGGTCAGAAAGACATTAAATGCAAAAAGTGACCATCACAATACAGTGGTCATTCACAGTGCAGTTGATTTCTGATGTCAAAGATGTCAGGTATTATTAGGCCAATCTTGCTTGCTGTCAGTTGGTGGACAGGGACTGCGTATGAACCACAGCTAGCTGCATGTGCATCTGGGAAAAGGATCAGATCAGGATATTTGCATGCCAGGATTTTTAAAATATTGGCTATACAAACAGCCATTTATAGATAAGTCTCTCCAAATCAGGGGAACAGCATTTGACATATCCTGCAGTTGCAGCATGGTGGATATTGCTACTGCTTGTCCTGTATCTGGTCTACAAGCTGATAAGCTCTGTCAGCTGGTAGCTGCTGGGCATCTGGCATTTTCAGAAAGCTGTTAAACAAGAGGAAATGTGCCCATGTCCCTGCATTCCCTTGGGACAGATGAAAGCCGCAGCGTAAAAGTTTCTTTCTTTACCATCCTTACTCGAGGCAATCCTCAAAGTCACATTTTACCTGGCTGGAACAATCCCCCACCCCCATCCCGCTGCCTCTGAACAGTGATCACTGATAAGACCTGATAAGGCCGCGCCCAGACTGCTGTCTTTTCGGGGATAGCATGAGCTACTTTGTCACTTCTGCTTCTTCAATCTTCACCCCCTGGTTCAGTGGCTGCTTGCTTGCTGTTGGTCCATGTCGATGACAGCCTGGCTTCCTGTGGCTGAATGTGGCTCTGTCTGGGGGGTGGGGAGGTCCCTGCCTCTTATTGAGATGCTTTCCACACTTGAGGCTGTGAACAGGATGCTGACATCCAGATATTCTTAAACGCAGGGGCGATTGCTTGTTAGTTTTGAGACTGCTGCCCAGAACTGTGCATTTCACCAAAAGAAAAGGTTGCTCAGGAGGTCTTTGATCATGCTCCAAAGGATAATGGCTCTTTGCCAGTTTCCAGTGCATGGATAGTCTTGGCATGGATGCAGCGGGCTCGGGATGGAACTCATAGGCATAAATATACCAAGAACAACTTGGGCTTTCTTAAACAGCTAAGAAAAAGAGATTGTCTCATCCTCAAAACTCTTTTGTGGGCACAGCCCCCCCGCCCCTTCAGTCATTCAATGAGCCTTGTGCTTACAAAGCGCTTGAGAGATCTGGCTGGATCTATTGTACTTCTCAATTAGCCAAATGTCAGTGGTATGTCAGATAAATCGCTGTTCTTATTTAGGGATTGCCTAGCTTTTAAAAATTATCTATCTATCTCATCTTTTACGCTTCTGTTGTTTGTTTGGGATCCAGATATCTTCTCTCAAGGTGATGTTTTTTGGGGGGGAAACTGCCAGGAAACCTGCTGTCTCCTCATCTCAAGCTAAACTTGATTACCCTTGTGGATGACTTACACTGAGGGGTAGTGGTGACTCTGTTGATTCTCTTTGGAAATGGATACCATTGGCTTTGGATACCATTGGCCATGGCATCCATCTGAATTGCCTGGCTACACTGGGCGTTGAAGGCACTACTTTGCACTTTGCAGCAGTTTTGCAAGCCTTCTGGAGCCTGTCAGGTAGGTTCCAGAAGGTCAAGTTGGGGGACAGTAGCTCAGCTCCCTTGGATTTTTCCTGTGGGGTTTGACATGGATAAGATGAGATCTGCCCCTACCCCATGCTTTTCAACCTTTGGGATAAAGTATTCTTTATCCCAAGAGTTCCACCTTTAGTGTTTGTTTGCCTAAAAATAATCATAAATAAATAACAAAAGAAATTATTTTTTCCTGGTAATAACTCTATTTGTTCTTTCCAGCAAATCCAGGGGAGATGGTAGAAGCTCTGAATGAGTGCCTGGAGATTGTGACAGGCTGGTTGAAAGAAAATAAAGGGGTAACCAGCCCAGGCAAGACAGAGATGCTGATTAGCTGGGGTCCATTTATTTATCTGTCTGTCTGTCTGTCTATCTATCTGTTTGTATACTGCTTAATATAATAAAATCTCTATGTGGTTTACACTAAAATGTGTATGTGATGCAATTAAAACAATATAAAGATAACACTTTATTGTAATAATTAAAATACTATAACAAAAACAACAGTAAAACCGAGCAGGGAAAAACTGTGTAAACAAATATCTTCTTTCTTTTTTTCAGATTTCATAAGTCTCCAGGGATGGGCCACAGTACTGGGTTCCCCACCTCTGGAGAGACGCACTGGCACCGTGAGACTGAGCTTCCCCAGAAAATGGTCTGACCACGATAATGGGGTAATTTCCACCCCCACCCCCAATAGCTAGTCTATGCCTCTCATCCTGCTTGTGGATTTCCTGTCAACCACTGTGAACAGAATGCTGGACTAGATGGACCCTTGGTCTGATCCAGCATGGCTCTTCTTATGTTCTTATGTTCACTCTGAGTCAAAGGCCAAATCAAGGGTGTGCACTGCATTATGTGTCAGGCCAATGACAAACTAAGACAGCCCCATGGTTGTCATGGAGGTCATGAAGTCCTGACCCAGTATTGTTAAGGCAGCTTCAGCATGTATATTAGTCTCCCAGGACCAGAGTCTTAGGATTCTCCAAAAGCACCTCCACCAGCTTGGAAACCACCAAGCAGCAGGTTGGGTGTACACCAATAGCATCCCCAATGTCCCTTTGGCCCAACACAAGGTAAAGGTGCTCACAGCCTATCCCAGGGCAGAGGGATTTCATGGGGAGCAAGATGGAATGTCTATGGATCATGATGACTCCCCCCCCTCCAACACTTCAGGTTGGCTGGGTGCTGCAGCTGCACACAATACCCAGGCAGAGAAACGAGGGTCAAGTATACACTGCCCACCTCATCCCCCCAGGTCTTGGTAACTTGATTTCAGACTTGGCAGTTCTCCTGTGCTGGATGGTCCCACCCTCCTTGAAGTATCAGTTATAAAGCTGCATGGGGGTATTTCTGGACTCACTGGTCCTGGGTTCGCAGATGGTGCCCATGGAAGAGTGCATTTAATAGCAGCTTGTGCTGGTGCACCAGCAACAGACATCCCTTAGACCAGGAGTCCCCAACCCCCAGGCCACGGACCGGAACTGGTCCATGGCCTGTTGGGAACCGGACCGTACAGCAGGAGGTGAGCATAGGGGTGTGCGAAACCCCCTTACCTTGGGTTCGTGGGGGTCCGCGGGGGGGGAGGTGATCCATCCCCCCCCCCCCCCAGAATCCTCACCGGCCCTAGCCGGCTCCGCTCTGTGGCGAGTCTGCAGAGCTGCCAGCCGGCTCCGGCCACTGGTGGACTTCCAGCCACTGGGACGCAAATGGCATCCGCATAGCGGCCGCCATTTGTGTCCCTGTTCTTCAAGTAATAGGCTACATAAAGATTTACGTAGCCTATTACTGCAAAGAACACGGATGCAAATGGACCCCCCCCCCCGGTCCATGGAAAAATGGTCTTCCACAAAACTGGTTGACCAAGTTTACCCTGGCAAACCCCCATTGTGTTAAACCAATGGCTCCAAAATGGCCTTTCATGGCCAGCAAATATCTGAAGGGATGCCTTATCCCCCAACTCCTGCTCCTCCCCTAAAGAATGTGCTAAATGAGCATGTGTGAAAATGTAGTCAGTTTTGGGGATGGCACTGAAAGAAGCACACAGAGGAACCTTATACTGAGTCAGGCTGTTGGTCCATCTAGCTCAGTATTGTCAACATTTACTGCCAGCAGCTCTCCAGGATTTCAGGAAGGCTTCCTTCCTAGCTCTATCTACATGGAAATGCCAGGGGTTGAACATAGGACCTCCTGCATGCAAAGCATGTGCTCTACCACTGAGCTATGGTGACTCCCTTGAAGAAAGCTGAGTTGCTCTCTACAAGGGTCCTGTGATGCTGGTGACCCCCTCAGAGACCTAATGAGGGAGCTGTATCTGTTGGGGTGTTAACGCTGTGAGCCTCCGCTTATGCTCAACTTGTATATGTATGTGTAAATAAACTATATATCACAAAACACCTCCAGTGACATGATTCAAAGGAAACAGAGCCCTGTGGAACAGCCCTGGAGTTCTCATCACTTGAAGAACTGGTTTGTACCAATATAATATTGGGTTACCTTAATAGGTGTTATAAGAATTATGGAGATAGTATTTGTGAAGCTGTTGAAGCCTTGAAATGTACAGCATAAAGCCTAAGAAGTATTCTCTGCTGAGTGCCATAATCGGATTTCCTGATGTCTTTTTTTTTTTCCAATGTTTAAAAGCAGTTGATGGTGGGTGGCTGATAGCCCACCTGGGGGAGGGGAAAGTCAGGTCTCCTAATACATCACACAACAAAAATGACTGAACTGAATCTTGGCTTGCTGTTTCTGTCCAACCTGTTTCATTAACCAGTTTATTTAAGAGAGCAAAACAAATATCCGGCATGCATACTTAATTTTCTGCAGCAATCATTTCAAGGACACTGAACACGATGATATTCAGTGAACACATAAGAAAAATATGATTTAATTAAGAAAAAGCTGCATAGGGCAAACAATAAGATCCTGCTGAACATAGCTAATACAGTGTAACAGACATAAAATAAACAGAGCAGTAAGAGAGCAGAACACATGTAGTAATGAGAGATAAGTAAGAGAATAATAGGAGGTGAGCTAATAAAGTGGGTAAAGCTACCTATAAATGGCTAGTCATGGGGCATGCTGCATGAATGGAATTTGGGATGAAAGAAGGTGGCCATTGAGCAGCTTAGGAAATCGGCGTTTGTGCCAAAGTTGTTAGTTTTACAAATGGAGAGAAAGGAGATTAAATTGACTGCTGAGCCAATGGTAGAAGTCAATACAAAGCAGGAAGGCAATCAAATTTGGAATGACTTGAATTGACTTGGAGCATGGGCAGATGAAGCAATTCAGTGCAGAGAAGTGCAAGGTAATGAGCCTCGGGATTAGAGCAAGACTAGGAAATATATCTTTAATAGCCATATGCTTCAAAACATTGAGCAGGAGTAGGATCTGGTGGTAGAATTGGATACAACACTCAACACCCTTGGCATAGTGCTGAGGATAAGTTAAACTGCAAATGGTATAGGAGGTATGCAATAGGAGGTATAAAAAGATATTGGATCAAATAAAACTTAGCATAAACAGGAATAATTCTAGTAAATGTCAGTGGAAACTGTAACAAAAATCCAAAACTCTTCCACTGCAGTGCAGTCTAATTGAGTTGACATGGAATAAGTAAGTTGTGGGCTGGAATCCATATGATTTACACCAGAGTGGAAACATCATTCCAAGGATAAAATATGGGATTCATGATTGTTAGTAGAAGATGCTTTTATGTTCTTTTAGAATTTGTCATGGTGGAGGGGATATTTTATTTATTTATTTATTTATTTATTTCTATACTGCCCAGTAGCCGAAGCTCTCTGGGCGGTTCACAAAAATTAAAACCAAACAGCACACAATAAAACTATTTAAAATATATAGAACATTAAAACCACAATATAACAATACAACCACAATAAAACCTAGCAGCAATGCAGGAGTTTAAAATACAGATTTAAAACAGCAAAGCTAAAAGTTTAGAAAGCTAAAATGCTAAAATGCCTGGGAAAAGAAAAAGGTCTTCACCTGGCACTGAAAGGAATACAATGTAGGTGCCAGGCAAACCTCACTAGGGAGCTCATTCCACAGTCGGGGTGCCACAGCAGAAAAAGCCCTCCTCCTCCTAGTAGCTACCCGCCTCACTTCCTTTGGCAGGGGCTCACGGAGAAGGGCCGCTGACAATGATCTTAAGGTCCGGGCAGGCACATATGGGAGGAAGCGATCCTTCAGGTAACCTGGCCCCAAGCCATTAAGGGCTTTAAATGTTAATACCAGCACTTTGAATCGGGCCCGGAAATGGACTGGCAGCCAGTGCAGCTGAAAATGTACTGGCGTAATATGAGCATTAGCAAGATGATTAATGTCCCACTGACATTACGGAGTAGGAAGTTTAAAAGGGCTGCCATTTTTTGGAAGCAGTAACATGTTTCTTGGACCACTTAGTTTTACCCAAAAACTAATATCTTGACCCTAAGTTTAAGGAAGTGATCTAGGTGCCTCAGCATTTCTCACATCAAGCTTTTCCATGCTAGCAGATTGCTCCTGAGAGAAAGTGGCCCTGACAAGAACACGAAAAAGCTCCTTGTTCCTGATACCATTGCAGCCTGAATGTTTACAAATTCTGCACCTAGAAAACTAGCATGTCAAGGGTTGAAGGCAGCTTCAGTTGGGGTGGCAAAGAGATTTCAGTGATAGAGGCAAGATTTACAGCTGTCTTGGATATACTGAGTATAAAATCCATTGTTCTTTTTTGAAGTAAACCCCCCCACACACATTATTGTGCTTCCTTTTCTATATCTCACAATAACAGGAGACACTGATACTCCTGAGGAATTATCATTTACCTAAAATACAAGGGTAGGAGATATCCAGCCTCCCTCCTTTAAATCGTGGCTTTAGTCAGGGAGAAGGCTTGGCTACAATTCTTCTCACTGTCACTGGTACCTAGTTTTTTACGTGTAGGAAGCTTTTTTTTTAATGGGAGGCCATTCAGTCCTATGCATCCCTCCTCCCCTGCTTCCTGCTTGAAATTGTATTGTCCAGAAACAATTTTACTATGTGACATTTGAATATTCAAGAGAGCTTCCTATTTGAAGTTTTGTCCAATACACGGCCCCATTAGTACCAGGGGAGCACATAATCTCTGGTCTGGTTTACTAGCCAGCCATTATTTTGTGGTTGCCACCAACCCCTCCCCACGTCCTCTTGTACAAGCAGGGGGCTCAGGGGGGCGGTGGGATCTTCTCTCATTTATGCAGGAGTCTCTATCTCCTCCAAATCTCAGCACATATAAGAGAGACCCACCTCTCCCCAGGCCCTCTGGCACGTAAGAAGGCACCACAGGGAGGGAGTGGAGTCTCCTCTCATTTTTGCTATACTATGTAGAACAGCAGAGTAGACTTCCCCAACACAATGTGAGATCAAACCATCCTCCAAGCCCTCCTTCACATGTGAAAATCCAGGATTTTTTCTTATTGGGCATTTGGAAATATTGGAAATCTGGGGTTGGATCCAGATTTAATGATACTTAGGGCAGACCCATTAAAATCAATTGGACTTATGATAATCAAGACAAAGTGGTCCCATTGATTTCAGTGGGTCTAGTATGACTATATCTGGATCCAACTCCCAGTGACCAGCTTTACAGAGCCCTAGTTAGTGCTATTGTTGCACATGACCATTCAAGGTTGCTTCATTCTTTAAGTTGAGGACACAGTAATAGTTCCATTGTACTGTTGATTTGTTCCATTATATTATTTGATTCCTAACATGTTCTTATTGGATGCTTTTTAAACTTCTACTGGATTGGCAGTAGTATTTGGTAAAAAATGGTTGAAGAAATAGTTACGGTTCCTCACTATTACTGCAAGGTTTCCTGCATCTAAGTAATAAAACATGCTGCATCTTAGCACAATAGATCATACATTGGAGCACTTTAAATGTCTCATGGCAACAAATGTTGTTATGCATTTCCCAGGAGAAATAGAATGCACAAGGCTGATAATGTAATAGGTTTTATTGAACCTAGCAATAAATCATAATGAACATGCTTTCAGGCCAAAGAGGTACCTTGGATACACTGGATAATGTGAATTGAGATATTTTACTGAAATCGCACTGAGTTCAAAGAAGCATAAAGCTCAGACTATTTTCAATGGATTCACTGCCATTTCTGTGATGGAGTTTACAGTGTTTGCAAAATGTAAATGCATTTGACTCACGAGGTCAGGAACAAACTAAGACACACACTTTTGAATTTGCCAAATTGAGAACAGTATCAGAAAGCAAACATCATGAATTCTGTCAGACCTTTCCTGCAAGGCATAATAGAATATTTTTAGCTTGGCAGATGGAGTACTGAAAGCCTTCCACAAAAACACTGTGATTTTCTAGGTGGCCATTTGGTTATTTTTAGAATGTGCAGAGAAATGTACTGATTCATTCTAGTGCAGCCTTCCCCAACCTGGTGCCCTCCAGTTGTTTTGGACCTCAACTTCCATCAGCCCCATCAGCATGATCAGGGATGGTGGGAGCTGTAGTCCTAAACATCTGGAGGGCACCATTTTGGGAAAGGTTGTTCTACTGGGTTATGGAGAATAGTGGGACTTTCCATTAGATGACCCATTTTGAAGATGTGTTGTGATACTCAGTTAAGGGTCACTGCAACACCTTATGTTCTGTGCAAGGTGAGGAGGACAGAATTATCCAAATTGTCATTTGCTTCTAAAAATTACAAGCACCCCATTACCACCATCAACTTCCCTACTACAAGTGTTAACTAGTGCAAAAGTCATCACTTCCTGGGACTTGTTGATGTTCAGTCGTTGAGTCGTGTCCAACTCTTCGTCACCCCATGGACCATAGCACGCCAGGCCTTCCTGTCCTGTGCTCTCTCCCGGAGTGTGCTCAAGTTCATATTCATTTCATCAGTGATGCTATCTAGCCATCTTATCCTCTGCCGTCCCCTTCTCCTTTTGCCTTCAGTCTTTCCCAGCATCAGTGTCTTTTCCAGTGACTTTTCTCGTCGCATTTGGTGGCCAAAATATTTGAGCTTCCGTTTCAGTATCTGTCCTTCCAAGGAGCAGTCAGGGTTGATTTCCTTTAGGATGGACTGATTTGACCTCTTTGCAGTCCAGGGGACTTGTAAGAGTCTTCTCCAGCACCACAGTTCGAACGCATCAATTCTTCGATGCTCAGCCATCCTTATGGTCCAGCTCTCACAGCCATACGTTACTACTGGGAAAACCATAGCTTTGATTAGACGGACCTTTGTCAGCAAGGTGATGTCTCTGCTTCTTACTATGCTGTCTAGGTTTGCCACAGCTTTCCTCCCAAGGAGCAAGCATCTTGTAATTTCATGGCTACAGTCACCGTCTGCGGTGATCTTGGAGCCCAAGAAAATAACTTCTGTCACTGCTTCCATTTCTTCCCCTTCTATATGCCAGGAAGTAATGGGGCCACATGCCATGATCTTAGTTTTTTTAATGTTGAGTTTCAAACCAGCTTTTGCACTCTCCTCTTTCACCCTCAACAAGGTGCTCTTGAGATCCTCTTCACTTTCTGCCATTAGGGTGGTATCGTCTGCATATCGGAGGTTGTTGATAATTCTCCCAGCAATCTTAATTCCGACCTCTGATTCATCCAACCTGGCATTTCTCATGATGTACTCTGCATATAAGTTAAATAAGCAGGGTGGCAATATGCAGCCTTGTCATACTCCTTTCCCAATTTTGAACCAATCGGTTGTTCCATCTCTGGTTCTTACTGTTGCTTCTTGACCCTCGTACAGGTTTCTCAGGAGACAGGTAAGGTGGTCTGGTACTCCCATCTCTTTAAGAATTTGCCAGAGTTTGTTGTGATCCACACAATCAAAAGCTTTAGCGTAGTCAATGAAGCAGAAATAGACACTTTTCTGGAATTCTCTTGCTTTCTCCATGATGCAGCGAATGTTGGCGATTTGATCTCTAGTTCCTCTGCCTCTTCAAAACCCCGCTTGTACTTCCAGTAGTTCTCAGTTTACATACTGCTTTTAACTGCTGTAGAAAACTAGGCCTGCATTCACTTGCACTAGAAACCCCAAGTTTTTGTCATGCTTCTAGTTTGGTAGTTTCACACTGGAAAGATCAGGCCAAGAACCTGTTCACACAATTCGTTCCCTTCTCCAATCTCCAAGTGATTTATCTGGCCCAGCTTCTACTATGCATGTGTCCATGAATCCATGGAGAAATGGATGTGTTAATTGTGCTGAACCTTTGGAGAGATAGCACTGTGGCAGTGCTTTTCCTGTCAGCAGGATCGTGGCCAGTTCAGACATATACCCAGGTGATTGTAGTCATCATCATGTGGTCGAGGGGCAGGTCCACACTTTCTCCACTATTCAGATTATATCATACATCATGTGGTTGCTCAGTACAGATGCCCCAGTTTCATGGTTGCCTGCTTTGAGTGGTTCTACCTCCTCAAAAGGGGAGAAAGCATTGAGCAGCTAAAGCATACAGGCTGCTATCTAAGTGGTGGAAGAGATGCGGGTGGATCCTCTCATTCACGTTGTGAAGACTGCTACCACCTAGGTAAATGTTTGAACCAGACCAATATAAACATATCTGTTGAGCCCTTTTATGAAGGAAATAGGGGCAGTGATTCAAAATCCCAACCTCCCCAAAAGGCCTGTCAATAATTCCCACCATTGCAGTTGGCACACCCTTCCTTCACCTTTGGGCTGGTGGTTTTGGGAGGCAGGCATCACCCTTCAGGGGATAGATTTGGCCCAGAGGCCTTCTGTGTCAATCTCAGGACACAGCCATGACCATGGCAGAAGATAAAGCCTTACGTGAAGCAGCCCTGAGGTACTTTATGATACGAGCTAAAGGAGAAAGAGAATCATGCATGCCCTTATATAAGTACAGAGCCTTATGTCAGTCCAAAATTCAGACGCTCAGTTTAAGTCTCAAGAAAAATGTTTACTTCGGGTGGGGGGGGGGAGGTGTGTGTTTTTGGCATGTTTCTGTCACTTAAATGGCAGGTGTTTTGTCAAGCTTCACTTTTCCAGGTCTAAATGTTGCCCCCAAATCAGCCAGGTATTTAGGCAGCAAATGTTCTGAAGTTCCACCCAGTAGCCTAATAAAGGTTAATTTAAATGCATGAATAAGACAGGGAGTCAGGTTTGCCAATATCCCACTCCTCCGTGCCTCCAGATATCTGCATTTAAAAAACCATTTCCATAAGAGTTTATCTTAGGTGTCCACATAGGTGGGCCCTGCTAAGTGTTGCCAGAAATCAGTGGGTAGGACTGTTACACAAAATCTGCACAGCATGGATTGGTAACAAATTTCCACTCTTCCATAACTTCTGACATATATAAATATTGCTTTGTTATTCTAGAAGTGGTTGAATACAGAGGGAAAGCTCTGACTTGTGGCTGGCAATTGTTCACACTGGGAAAGTGGTATTGTTGGCAAGGAGCCAAGCTTTGAGGAAATCTCTGCTTAAATCCTTGCTTAGCTACCCTTCTCTTTGGAGCGTCTTATTCTTATTTTCTGGAGCTGGTCATAGGGATGAATGAATCTGTGAATTTTGGTTTCTCTCAGTTTCTCATTTAAAAAAAAAAGTTCAGTTCCTCTTGAATGTTGGGAACTTTAAAAACATGCATGAAAATTCATAGGCAGCTGGGCATGTTTCTCAAAATACAAGCATTTTGTATGCAATTTTGCCTAATATGCACATTTTTTGCAAGCAATTGTCCTACTAAAATGCATTTTGAACATTATTTCCCGTAATATATTAATTTTTGTATGCATTTTTGACTGGACAACTGCATCGCAAAATTTGTAGAAGTGCACATTTTGAAGGATAACTGACTTTCAGTTCACTTAATGGTTTGAAAGTGTGAAATTAGGTATGTTTTTAAAAAAACACATTAAAACATGAACCAAACAGATTTCTGCCCCATCCCAGCTGGTCAGGATATCTCTCAGCCTGACTAACCTCACAAGATGGTTGTGAGGGGGGGGAAAGATAATGCGCCTGTTCACATATAATGTTAACCCATGGTGGTAAGCTAGCCACTCTGCAGAGTAGTTAACACTAACAATGTCCTGTGTTCCCATCAGACTATCACGGAACCACTCTCTGCTGCATGGTTCACTTACCCACTCCCTGCCTCTCTTCCCTCCATAGTCCTCCAGCCCTGGAAGCCATGTGTCTCAGTGTCCATTGTGGTGGGAAAACAGCTCCCACCAGCTCTAACACTCCCTCTACATCAGCAGCCCTTCTCTGATTGGTTTGCTTGGGGCGAGGGGTGTGTCCCTTCTGCCATTGCCACCTGCCACCATTCCCAGCCCCATGCCCATCCGTGCCCGCTGCCCCGATTCTGAATGTGCCTGCTCCCAGACTCAGCCTGACAGTTTGGGTCCAGGATTGGGGCAATATTGGTCCACTCCATCCCTGCACTCCCCTCCCTTCCCTCCCAGTGCAATCTGTGCCACCGCCCTGGTAGCCCTTCCTCCCCAGTGCCCATCAGTTTGCCATCACCTGCGTTGGCAAAGGCCAGATCCCAAACCCCCTCCCAAACTCCCCTTCCCCCTCCCTTGCATCACTGTCCTCCTCCTGGAAAGTCCAATTCTGCCCTCCATTCAAAGCCTAGTTATGCAGCCCCAACCACTTCTCTCCCCCCACCCCATGAGGTGTAGCACTCATGACTGCCACTCCCTACAGAGTCCCCTTTCCAAGTAGGGATGGCGGAGAATTTCTCCCCGAATCTTCGGGGGTCCAAGCACCAACGCATTCGGCCCCCCGAAATCGGCGGTGAAATTCTCCGCCCCCCCCCCCGGGATGGGACTTACCTTTGGCGAATGTCCCTCCCGGCGGCGGGTCCCGGTGGCGGTTCGTCGGCCTTTCGGCGGGGGCGGGGGCGGCAGCCGGTCTTCCGACCGGCTGCCGCCACCGCCATTACAAAGTGTAAAAAAAACCCAAAACCCCATCATAGGCTACGTAATGATTAACGTAGCCTATCACGGCTAGATTTCCAAAGTCAGCCGTGATAGGCTACGTAAATCGTTACGTAGCCTATCACGGGTGACTTTGAAAAAAAAAAAGCGCGTACGCAAATGGCAGCGCCCATAGAGCGCCGCCATTTGCGTACGCGCTTTTTTTTTTTTTTTCAACGTCACCTGTGATAGGCTATGTAACGACTTGGGTAGCCTATCACGGCTGACTTTGGAAATCTAGCCGTGATAGGCTACGTTAATCGTTACATAGCCTATCATGGGGGTTTGTTGGGTTTTTTTACACTTTGTTTCGTGGCCGGGGAGACGGGGCGCTTCTCCCCGGCCTGAATTTTGGCCGGGCGAGGCAGGACGGCTCCCCCCCTCACCTGAACTTCGGGGGGAGAAGCGAAGTGCCTCCCTCCCACCGCGAAGCACCCCTGCAAAAAGGGAAGTGACTTTCGTACATCCCTATTTTCAAGCCGCCTCAGGCCCCACTGCCCCTCCTGCTGCACACCTGAGAAGTGGCCATGGGGCCCTGAACCACTTCCCAGCTAGCATGAAGGCCACGGAGACCTGTATATCCCCCTCCCCTACTGGGTCACCAGCTGTTCTCCACTGGAGGAAGCTGCTGCCACTCGCATCAGTGAAAATGAAAGTGCCAGCAATAAGCAGCTTCCTTCTCCCCTACCTGCTCCTCCATGTGCCTCCATGTGCCTCCACTCTTCCCATCCACTTTCCCAAGCCTCTGGCAGCCCCCTCTCCATCACCACAAGCAATGGAACAGAAAGGGATTAAAACAAATGCTGTATCCATGCCCAAAGCAGCCATACTGGCCTTGTGAAATAATGATTAACAAGGCATATCCAAATGCTAAGGCACTACTTGGCATCAGCTTGGGGATGGGTGTGTGTGGGAGGGTCACCACAGGAACCTCAGGGGAGAGGAAGCGGGGCAGGGAGATGTTGTTGTCCCATGGCATGTGGGGAAGGGGCCTCTGCGCTAGACAGAGGGCAGTTTGAGGAAGTCCCTTCACCCATGGGAGACACATGGGAAATAGACCCAAATCCAGTTGGCAATGGATGCGCGCACCCTTCTCACCTCAGTCCAAGTAGCATTCAAGGGCGCAAGGTTGAGGGGTGGGGGAACGGCAGTGTGCAATCTGTTGCTAGGCGGATTTTGAGCACAGAGATTGCCCACAAGGACCAGCTTTTTGGGAAGGGATGTGTGAACCCACCCCTGTCTGGGTTCTCTGGGCACCCACCCAGCCCTGCGCCCACTCACTGGTCCCTGGACCATGCTTGAGCCCCTCCTGTGCTCGACGAGCAGCCTGCACTCACTCTGGAGGCCTCATCGAGATCCGCAGTCACCATTTTTTGAAAAATGAAATGGCAATTACAAAAATGCGCATATTTTTGTACACATTTAAATATACGCATTCACATAATACGGATTTTCGCATATGCAAATATGTGCATTCACAACATGCACATTTTTGCGCATATGCAAATATGCACATTTTTGCAATCGCCATTTTACTTTTTCAAAAAATGGTGACTGACCACAGAGCTCAACAAGGCCACCAGAGTGAGTGCGGGCCACTTGCCGAGCATGGGCAGGGGACAAGTGGGGGCAGGGGCTTGGCAAGTGGGGCTCAGGGGCATGGGCAGGGGGGTTTCTGCTGGATTCCCGGATGGAATTGCATGCCTGCACCATCCCTATGTTTGGGTTGCTCTTACCGCAGCTCTATTTAACCCACACGTGCACGACAGATAACACACTAAACCATCATGGGTGCTGTAACCCCTATTGCAGAGTATGGGTGCTGTGGGTGGATTAATGGGGGGAATTAACCCATCATGGGTGGAAGAAATGCACTACACACTAGCCCATCATGGGCTGCTCAGGCTGCTTACCCACCATGGCTGAGTGTGACATCTGAACCCAGCCAATATAATGTATGGCTCCTTCCTGGCCTCTTCTATTTACCATACAGCAAATGGAGGTTGCTAATGCATGCATCACCTATGACCCACATACCTATTATGCTCTTAAAGCACTGTGTGAGTCAACTGATTTCAGCTTTCCCTGTTAGTAGGAAAGCTCATCATACAGATCAATATAACTTTGTTCTGTTTTTCGCAATCATTTTCAGCCACCTGTGGACACCCGTCCCATAACCCAACCCTCACTTGTAGGTTCTTATGTCATCTGAACCTGGTGAGGGTGGGTTGTTGGTGTGGTTAACACCAAAGTGTGCTTTAACCCTAAAGCAGCCCATGGGTTCTGGGTCATTTGTTAACTAAGCCAACAACCCACCCTCACTGAGTTTGGACAACACGAGAACCTACGAGGAGGGACTGGGTTACAGAATGGGCACCCATGGGCACTCGGCATGTGCCACAAACCATGGCTCAAAATGATTGTGCAAACCTGGCCAATGTGACAAAGACAAATACATGTTGCTATTGCTTACATCCTTGAATGGAAACCTGAAACAATGGTGAAGCTGAGTTTGGTTTTTCCTTAGTGTATGGAGCTGCACTTATCTGCAGTGATTAATTGTGCATGGGCTGTTGACTGACTGGGAATTGACTTAATGTATCATAAGGATAAGCACAATCTTAAGGGGGATGGGGTTCAGATTTTCTTAGAAATTGAAAGTATACATCAAACAATATTCACCTGTGTAATTTAGGAAACTGGTGGCATACCATATGCAGGTCCATTAAATTATTTTAACATAATGTTATATTGCATCATAGGTGAGGGTTACAATTCAAGGTAAATTAATTGCTATTTTTCTTAATAAATTAAAGTTCATCAGGTAATGATTCTGATAGAGACCAAGCATGTGAAAATATATTTTGAAATACTATTATAAATTGGCAGCCTCCATTTTATTAATTATCTTATTGTCACAGGCACATAGTTAGAGGGCAAAGGTATTAATCCAAACAAAATAATTTTCAAGTGGGAAAATAGAGGATTACAGGGTTGCACAGGCAAATTTTGATACTGGCTTGCAGCACAGTTTCCCAAGTATAATACCACATTGAAACAAATTAATTTTTTGAACAAAAGATGTAATTAACTTTTTTTTTTAATACTAATGGGGGTGCATGCCATTTCCATCAGCACGAAAACTTTCATTATATTATTGCTAAAACTAGCCTTTAGTTAATATTTGACCACTTTGCGAGACTCCCAAAATACACAGATGAAATTCATCCATGTGCAGAAAAGCAGAACATGCATAATCTCTCTGAAGTTGATCTAGTAGTGTTGAGTCTTAATGCAGGAATGAACTTTTAACCTAAGTACCCAGGCCTTGTTGAACAGCATTTGCAACTCCTATCCTATTAAAATACACTAATGGTGTAATTGCTGCAGAAAGCTTCACTGATGTCTTAACTCAATGGCCCGGTCCACATGAACATGGCTGGGGAAATAAGCCATGGTGGCTTATTTCCCCTGCCATGCATGCCAGTCATGTGCCAGAGGGATTTGCATAATTATCCTCAAAGGTACGCTTTTCATTTTATGCAAACACGGCCAAGATGGCTTGTTGGTTCTGGGGTGGCTTGATAGCCAAAGCCACAAGCCACCCTGGTTGGGTCTGCATGACACGGTACACTGCCCTGGTGAGGGTAATTATGCAAATTCCCCTGGCACATGACTGGCATGCATGGTGGGGAAAATTACCCTCTGTGACTTTCTTCCCCTGCCATGATCATGCAAACCAGGACAACACCTGCTTATTTTATTTGTTTGATTTATACCCTGCCTTTCTACCAAAAAAAATGCCACCCAAGGCTGCTTACAAAAATAGATTAAAACAATAAAACACATTAAAATACAATAACAAACATAACAATTACAGAATAAAATCTTCCAAACCAACAGACCCACTTACAGGCCAAAGGTCTTCATGAATAAAGCAGCCTTTGCTTGATGGCAGAAGGACAGCAGATGGGAAGCAAACCTAGGCTTCCTTGGGAGAAAGTTCCAGAGCCAGGGAGCAGCCACCAAAAAGGCCCTCTCTCGAGTTGCCACCAAAGACCACCACCTCTGTTGGCAGCAGTCTCAAAAGAAAAGAAGGGCTTCTCTAGAAGATTGTAAGGACTTGGCAGGCTCATATGCAAGAAGGCAGCATTTCAGGTAGCCTGGTCCCAAGTTGTATAGGGGTTTATAGGTCATAACCAGCACTTTGAATTCTGCCCAGAAACAGACCAGTAGCCAGTGATGGTGCTGCAACAAGGGAGTCGTGTGCTTCCTGTAACTTGACTCAGACAACAGTCTGGCCACAGCATTCTGGACCAGCTGAAGTTTCTGAACAGTTTTGAAGGCAGCCCCATGTAAAACATGTTACAACAGTCCAAACAGCCCATGTAACTAAGACATATGTGACTGTGGTCAGATCAAAACTTCTCTAGAAATGGGCACAGTTGGCACACTAGCCTCAGTTGTGCCACCATTCAGGTTCAGGGCTGAGTCCAAGAGTACACCCAAACTGTGGGCCTGGGTATTCAGGGGGAGTGTAACCCCATACTGCACAGGTTGAATCCCTATTCCCTAATCTGCCTTTCAACTGGATTCAGCTTTGGTTTATTTGCCCTCATCCAGTCCATTACCTACATCAGGCACCAATTTAGAACCAAAACAGCTTCCTTGGATTTAGATAAAGAGAGATGGAGTTGGGTGTCATCAGCATACTGGTGGCTGTATGCTGATAACACCCCAAACCCCAAAGCTCCGGACAATCTCTCCCAGTGGTTTCATGTACGTGTTAAGTAGCATGGGGGATAAGATGGGGCCCTGAGGAGCACTACAGTCCAATGGTCATGGCATTGAACAGGAATCTCCCAGACCATCTTCTGAGATTTCCCCTTCAAGAAGGACTGGATCCACAGTATAACAGTGCTTCCAGTCCCATCTCAGACAGACACCCTAGAAGATCCATGGTCGACAGTTTCGAAAGCCACCAAAAGCTCCAGCAGAACTAACAAAGACACACTCCCCTTGTCCAGTTCCTGGCATAGATCAAGGCAACTAAAGCCATTTCTGTTCCATAATAAGTCCTGAAGCTAGATTGAAATGGATCTAGATAATTCATCTCATCCAGAAATCCCTGGAGATGAGAAGCCACCACACATTCCAATACCTTGTCCAAGAATGGGATATTGGAGACTGGCTGGAAATTATCCAACACGCACAGTGGGGTTCAGGGTTGTTGTTGTTTTTTAAAAGGTCTTACTACCACTTCCTTTAGGCAAAAGAGAATCACACCTTGCTGTAAAGAGGCGTTCACCACTGCCTTTAACCACACAGCCAATCCCCCCCCCCCACATACACTGCTTTTATAAGCCAGGAAGGGCATGGGTCCAGCACACAATTGGTAGGCCTCCAAGGATCCTGTCCACCTCCTCAAGCTGTACAATTCAAATGTATCCATTGTAACTGGACAAGCAGGAATCAAAGTTACATCCACCAGAACGGTATCAACTATGGCATGGATATGATCGATTTTATCTGCAAAGTGTCGTGCAAATTGGTCACAGCTGGCTATCAAGTGGTCTACTTCTTCTGGTGGGTCAGAGCATAACAAGCTTCTGACCACCAGAAAAAGCTCTGCTGGGTGACTCTGAGAAGATGCAATGGTGGCAGAGACATACGATTTCTTTGCTGCCCACATTGCCACAGAGTATACTTTCAAATGAGCTCTAGCCCACATTTGACCACATTCGTTCCAATTTTTCTGCCAACGTATCTTTCCTAGTCTTCTCACCAGGTTCTGTGGCCTCCCAAACAGAAGAACTGTGATGATACCACATTTCTGATCTCAGGTTCATTATATTGTTCAAGTGCTCACTAAAAAGAGACATGCCTAAAAAGCATCCTTGTGAAACAACTTAATACATAAAAGAGGCACCTCACTGGACTTTGCTGCAAATTAAAACAAGGTGGCTTTCATTATTCATGCTTAGCTTTCAGTACCTGAGTTCTTTCTTATGTTGGTTCCTACCAGCTTTGTCTCTCTATGTAGGCTAGTCTCCTAATTGTGTGTCCTCAAAAGAACTGGTAGGAATGTGCTGGATTTGACGAAATTGTATGCTTTATCTAGCACTCCTTTTGCTGCAGAAGGAGCCCTTGAGAATATATGACTCCTCTAACTTGCCTTACCAACCAGCTCCTTGATCGAGATGGATTAACCTTCACTTATCTGCATGGATTAACTTTCACTCACTAGCATTAAGAAAAGAACTGCTTGTGATGCCTGTTTAAATAAGAGATTCTAGAAGATCATAATAATTTCATTCTCACTATGTGTATGTATGTCCTTATTAAGAAAGGACAAATTTTCACCACCCTCTTTTCAGTGTGTGGATTTTACACCGACCTAGTTCACATGACACAACAGCCCACCATGGCTTAATTTACCTGCAATGGCTGTTGTGTCATGCCAGGTGCCTGCAGGTGCCATTTTTATGTGGTGCCCATGTGCACCTGGCTTGCCGTGGCTTGTCGTGTCATGCAAATCCAGGTGGCAGGGGTTCTTTGCAGGTTAAACAACCCTCAAATAACCCTAAACAAGCCATGGATTATTTGAGGGTTGTCTAACCCGCAAACAACCCCTGCCACCTAGTTTTTCATGACATTATAAGCAATGGCAAGCCCGGCGCCTATGGACACAATGCCAGAATGGCACCTAAGGCTGACAGCCCCCCAGGGTAAATTAAGCTATGATGGGCTGTCATGTCATGCAAACCAAGTCATTATGTTAGAGCTCCAACAGCTGAATTGAAGAATATGAGGAGAGCCAATTAATAGGAGGTGGGTACAAATTTTGGCCCTTGTGTTTTTCTGCAAATCTATAAATATTTAGTTTTCAAACAACAGTGGAATGAAGTGTATCAGAGCTTGGTAAGTACCTTGACATTGCAAAGTGTTAAACAGGGTGAGATGCAAAGGGCTATTATTAATACACAGATTGGCAGACAATGAAAATGGATATCATCATACCCTCGCTGTATGGACTTAGCATCAAGTTCGTATAGCTAGTAGGCCATTCTTGGTTGTTTGTAGATGTTTTTACAAACATAATGAAGTAGACTAGCTATATGAGGACGAACATCATTTTCAGATCTGTATTCTTAGTCTTGAGAAGCAGGTTTCTCTAGAAAAAAATCCATCCACTAACTTGAATTTCAGCAGATTTGGCCAATCCAAAGTTGTCATTTGATTGCTTTAATTAACGTTTTGGATGTCTTCACATGCATGTGTTGTTTGTGTATGCTTGCACTGCATCATAAGCTGGCATCCTGGAATGTGTGAGATTGGAACAGATAGTTTTGTGCCAAAGAATTAACATATCATGATAATTTCTATAATTTAGTCTGAAAGGGGTAAATTCTGGCCAGAATGTTCAGATCAGCATTCAGTATTGAGGGAATTGCAATATTCAGCTGAATACTATCTGCAGTCAGTTGTTTATTTACTGACCACAAAGTGGGTTTCGATTTTGTGCATATGTGAATTTCACCATGAAATCAAAAGAAGGTGAAGTCTAGACAACCAGGACACAGATATGTGTGAGAAATTGGAAATGTTCACTCATATTCAAGGGTAGGGATGGAATAGAAATAGGTAGGCAACCTGTTGCCCTCCAGGTGTTTTGGACTACAGCTTCCATAATCTCTGATGGCTGGGGTTTGTAGGAGTTGTAGTCCAAACATCTGGAGGGCACCTGGAGTGGAAATATCCGAAGTGGGCAGGGGGATTCATAAAAGAACTCTTCTAACTTGGAAATTCCCAAGCCATTATGAACTGAGTCCAACCCCCTCCAAATTGTACATAGGTCAGTAATGACTTGACATCAGACGTCGCTCTGTTTCTCTCCTCCCTTTCCCTTTCTCCCACTTTCACAATCTTCCCAAGTTGCCAGGTAGGTGCAAAGGAGGGCAAACAGCAGCAGATGCTAAGGCACTCTAAGCTTTTTCTGCTAATGTGAACTAACACGTGGAACTGTGGTGTGTATGGCTGACTTCAGACCAGAGGTAGGGAACCTCTTTCAGCCTGAGGGCCAAATTCAATTTTGGAGAAACACTTGGGGGGGACACTGCAGTGGGGGGCAGGGCTGAAGGCAAAGGGGGTGGAGCCAAAAGTAGAAAAAAATACCAGCATGTCATTGTGTAAAGTTCTGCCAGTAACTAGGCCTTCAGAGAGGCATTTCAACCTTTTAGAATGGGAAAAAAACTGCACAAATGCCAGAAAACCACCAAGTGATAGGTTGTTGGAGGAAAGAGGTGGGTCCAGGAAAGGGGGCATGGCCATATGGTTGTTCATGGTTTTTCATGGTATGGGGTGTTTTTCTAACCCCGTAAGAAATCTCTCTCTGGTGAGGTAAATGTTCCCCAATGAAATTCCATGGCTTGTGGCAACCTATTGACACCCAGAGCCCTTAAGCCTGCTTCCCTAGACCAGTTTTCTTTGGGAAAAGCCTGGGGACATTTTTATACCCCAGTACATTGCTTGTATGCCCAAGGTATGTTTTTGTTTCCAGAAAGGAAATGGTAAGTGGCAAGAGGCTGAAATTTGGAGACATTGTGCAGGTAACAGTACACAATAATGTTGTAGTTACATACGCAATAATGTTGTAGTCTTCCATTGGGAGAACTACATTGTAGGTCTACGTCTGTGTAAATTCTGCAATGTGAAGTGCACTTGGGTTAAGTTTGTCATCCTGCCTGATTGGAGGAGGGGTTTAACGGATTTTTCTGTGGTAAGAAAAAAGAAAAAAGATGTGGTGGGAAAACAGAGGAGGGTTGCAAATGGAATGACATTGACCTGGTTCACATGTAACAACAGCCCAGAGTACACGCTGAGTATGGGTTGTTGTTGATTCGAGGGTTGTTGTTGAATTGTGGGTCGTTCCCTGAACTATGGCTTAACTATGGGTTGTTAATGATGAACAACCCAGAGTTCACAACCTAACAACAAACCATGGGTTTTCTCCTTAGTTAAACCATAGTGCAGGGTTCGCACATAATGACAACCCATGATTCAGCAACAACCCATGATAACCCATACTCAACCCATACTCTGGCATGTTGTTACATGAGAACCAGGTAAATAACATCTAGAACCCCCCCCCTTTAATTCTGTGAATGAGGCAGGGAAATTGCACGATAAAGGTCTCACCAGGAAGCAGTGTGTGTGTGTGTGTGTGTGTGTGTGTGAGTGAGTGTATGTGTGTGTGTTTAACCTCCTTTTAGTCATCTTTGAATAGGATGGATAAAAAAAATACAAGGCCTGTTCCAAAGCAGCTACTAACTCTGCTATGAATATTTCTAAGCACACTCAGTACCTTCATTGCTGACTCTTGGAAGTGTACAGTAATCCCATTTGAACTATTGTCATGAACTCTGTGTGGGGCTGCTGTTGACAAGTGTTTGAAAACTTCAGCTGGTCCAGATTGCTGTGGCCAGACTGTTGACAGGGGCAGGTTATAGGCAGCATGAACTTCCCCGTTACAACAGCTTCACTGGCTACTGGTCTGTTTCTGGGCACAATTCAAAGTGCTAGTTGTAGCCTATAAAGCCCTATATGACTTGGGACCAGGTTAAATGAAAGACAACATTTTCCCATATGACCCTTCCCAGGTTTTAAGATCTGGGGACACCCTTCTCTTGGTCCCACCACCATCAAAAGCACATTGGTGTGTGTGTGTGTGTGTGTGGGAGAGAGAGAGAGAGAGAGAGAGAGAGAGAGAGAGAGAGAGAGAGAGAGAGAGAGTTCTTGGTGGCTTCTCCAAGGCTCTGGAACTCCCTGCCAAAGGAGATTAGGTTAGCTCCCTCTCTGTTGTCCTTCTACCAGAAGGCAAAGATGTTTTATTCATGGTGTACAAGGTGGGCTGCTGTTGAAGGGGATTTTCATTGGCTGGGTGCTGGCTATGTCTTTTAATTGCTGTGTTTTTAATTGACTTGTTTTTATGTTATGTTTGAACGAAGATTTTGTCTTGATCTGTATTTTATTATTGTTGGCTGCCTTGAGGGCCATTCCTGGCAGAAAGGTGGGATAGAAACTCATTAAATAAAATAAAAAAATAAAAAATGGTGCATGTGGGTGTTTTTTTTTTAAATCCTCCTGACTCATTTACTAGAAGGAAGAAGAAAAAATCCCATTGACAATGAAGGGTCTGAGCAATGAAGAAGTCTTCATTGCAGAGAGCAGGAAACATGAGAAGAGCCCCCCTTTTTTTTGCAGCTCCTCTCAGCTGTCATTTCCCCTCCGCCCTACAGTCTCCCAGAACTTGTAAATGTATGAATACATGGAGAATAGAAGAGAGGAAGTAAACTGGCAGGCAAGAGGGCTGGTGCCAGTGGGGGGGCTCCTTTGAGACTGGTCTTTCGAAGCTTTGAGATATTCTAAGGGGAAAGCTTCTCCCAAGAATTCTTCACCAAAGGGGGGGTGGGCAGCCGGCTTGGACATCTCCAGCCCATTCTGAATTGAAACAGGCAGATTTCTCCCATCACTACTCAAGTGTCTTCTGTGAAGAGCTGATACGTGCTAATTAACAAAGTGATTGCCTACAAACTTTATAGCTTAAAATAAAAATGATGGATAGTTTCAGAAGCAGAAGTGAGGTGGAGCCATCAAAACAGTATAATGCTCATTCGAAAGGTCTAGTTCTCTGAGCCCTTCAAAGTCTGCATGATGGATGATTTTATCTTCCCTGAATTTCTTCCAAGCCAACATAATCTGGAACTTTTAAAGAGGAGAACAAGCATGGAAACAAATGAATTGCAATCAGGTTTCTCAAGTCTGCATTCTGCTACTAGATTTTTAGATTAAAAATAAATAAATCAATACCCCCACATGTGCTCTGTTGTGCTAAAAGTGCTCCTGTTATTTGTCCCATTCATTTCAGCCAAGAAAACAGCGATATGTTTTACAGTGATGTTCATGTGGACTTGTCCCTGCTATTGAAATCTGAGGGCCAAAACAGATCTTACTTTAAATGTGTGTCTAACAGCTATATCTTCTTTTCATTTTTAAAAAAACTCTAGGGTAGGTGCGGGGGGGGGGGGGGGCAGCCCAGATCTGAACACCCTGCTACCCACCATGTTGTTGTTGTTGCTGTTGTTCAGTCATGTCCGACTCTTCGTGACCCCATGGACCATAGCACGCCAGGCCTTCCTGTCCTGTGCTCTCTCCCGGAGTGTGCTCAAGTTCATATTCATTGCATCGGTGATGCTATCTAGCCATCTCATCCTCTGCCGTCCCCTTCTCCTTTTGCCTTCAGTCTTTCCCAGCATCAGGGTCTTTTCCAGGGAGTTTTCGCATTTGGTGACCAAAATATTTGAGCTTCAGTTTCAGTATCTGTCCTTCCAAGGAGCAGTCAGGGTTGATTTCCTTTAGGATTGACTGATTTGACCTCCTTGCAGTCCAGGGGACTCGTAAGAGTCTTCTCCAGCACCACAGTTTGAAAGCATCGATTCTTCGGCGCTCAACCTTCCTTATAGTCCAGCTCTCACAGCCATACATTACTACTGGGAAAACCATAGCTTTGATTATACGAACCTTTGTCGGCAAGGTGATGTCTCTGCTTCTTACTATGCTGTCTAGGTTGGCCATAGCTTTCCTCCCAAGGAGCAAGAGTCTTTTAATTTCATGGCTACAGTCACCGTCTGCAGTGATCTTGGAGCCCAAGAAAATAAAATCTGTCAATGCTTCCATTTCTTCCCCTTCTATAAACCAGGAAGTGATGGGGCCAGATGCCATGATCTTAGTTTTTTTAATGTTGAGTTTCAAACCAGCTTTTGCACTCTCCTCTTTCACCCTCAACAAGGTGCTCTTTAGATCCTCTTCGCTTTCTGCCATTAGGGTGGTATCGTCTGCGTATCTGAGGTTGTTGATAATTCTCCCAGCAATCTTAATTCCGACCTGTGATTCATCCAACCCGGCATTTCTCATGATGTACTCTGCATATAAATTAACTTGTAGTTTGTTATTATTTATTTATTTATCTATCTATCTATCTATCTATCTATTTATTTATTTAAAATTGTCTTGGCCACCTTTCAAGGCAGAAGCCTTCCCAGGGTTGCTCACAGCAATAAAATACATAAAAACAGTTAAAATATTATAAGCGATCAAAACATAAACACAATAAAATAGCAATAAAAGCAACACTAAAAGCCAACAATAAAACCAACAACAACAGCAACAACAGCAGTCATATCAAGAGAAGTAAAATAATATGTCTAGCAACTACTAATACGTTGTAGTTGCTAGACAGACATTTAAAGTAACATCTATTTTGGGCCCCAGACAGTTCTTTGGGGGCAGGAGGCTCTACTCTCACAGCAAGACCTTGGATCACAGTCACTCTATACGCATAGCATGATTCATAGCTCTTAACAATGAAACATAATAAACACCAATCAAAAGGTGCAGATCTCCATTTTCCCACTTTAATGGCAAAATCGCTGAGCGTGCTTGTTATGCTTGGAGCCTTTCTCGTCACATCCCCCGCCACTTCCTACTTCATTCTGTTGGGAGCACCGAGGATCGCAACTATGTAACTGCTAATTGTCTTAGGTTTGGAATTGTTCCTGTTAGCTTATTCTGTTCAGTATGTAGCAGTTTTATGTTGATGGATAATTAAGTGAACACATGACAAGTACAATATAAAATTGGTATCAAATAACACATATCTGGGTATGTGTGTTATCAGATTCCACCACCACCACCACCAGTTGAAGCTTTGTGTATATGGCTTTTTCAATGAGAACAGATAGTGATTGTCCATAGAATCATTAGCTGAGCAATCCTATGGGGAGTGAAGAGAGAGACACTGAGGTACATGAATGACCTTTCCCTAGGCCCTGTTGGCTCACACCAGCATAGGAGAAGGTGGGTGGGTAGGTGGGGGAATGGCTTCTCCCTTGGGTGGGTGGGGGGATTTTAGGGCCATTTTTCCTTTTAAAAACCCTTTTGCTTCCTATTGCTCTCAATGGGAGGGAAATAAACTAGGCCAGCACCAGGACTGGTGTAGTTTTCTTTCTAATGGTGTGTTTGGGAATGGGTGGTCTTTGGATCCTGTGTATCCACAGCATCTCCTGGCATGTCCCTGCTACATCTCCAGCATGCCTCCTTTTTTGCCCTCTCCAACTCTGGAGTTCTGACATCAGGGAAGCACCAGCTGCAGACCTTTCCACAGCTGCAGGTAGGAGGCATGTGAGCTCAGATCTCTCTCTTCAAGGGTGGACTTCTCTCTTTCCTCTCTTTTCTCAGAAGGGGAGATATGAAAAAACCTATGTCCCCTTAGATGCCCTTCCAGGGCCTTTAGAATGAGGGTGGCCAGTTATGCATTGTGAAAAAAGAGGACATGCATTGCCAAAAAAGAGGACACCAGGCTGCACAAAAATGGCATATGCTAATTGATATGTATAAATGCAAATTTAGAAATAATTCCTATGATTTAAATGGAAATACAAAACATCTTTACTAATGGGCAATCCTTCTTTACAGAGCAATCAAAACAATATGTACAGAGGAATAAACAATTCCACAGAGTTTTCCTAGCATCCCACCACTAACCCTTAGTGGTCTTTGTTATGTGGGTCTTTGTGACACATAAAGAAAACAGTGGTGTCAAAAACGAGGGAGAAGTGGAATCATCCTAAAAGATGGGTAGCTATGAGACAGACAGGCAGGCAGGCAGACAGACAGACATTGAGAGAGAGAGAGAGAGAGAGAGAGCATTATTCCATCGGTTGTGGGTGGGGGGATAAGTGTTACCAAGATTTTCACTCCTATGTGCAACCAGGAAGAGAGATTGTTACCATGGTATCAAGAGGATTACAGGCTTGCATACACAGACACAGACATGAGCATTTCCTAACAAAATAATCACAGCAAATATATAGGGAAAGGTTTTGTGGTTAAACATTTTGCCACTACACTTCAAATCTATGTTGGTTTCAAGAATCTTTTTATTCATGATGCGGTTGCCACTACCTTATAATCTCCTTTGTTGTCAACTTATGGGAGAAAGTGTGCTTTGGATATATATATCTCCTTCAAACAATCCCTTGTGAGCACAGAGAATGTGTGTTTCGACAAGTCCATGCTTTCTCATCCATTTCAACGGATGAAGAAGAGCCGTGCACACAAAGGAAAGTGCTCAAGGTAGTGCTGTGCTGAAAATTTCTTATTTTTACACATTTTTTGACCATTCTCATTTGAGTTGCGCAAAAAGAAACTGAAAGGAGAAGATTTTGAAGAAATTCTCATGGGTTGGGGGTCTTTGTGCTTACCTTATTTATGAGGTGGCCAAGGAGCATGCATGAGTGTCCTGTCTTTCGTTGTACAATCATCTCTCCAGCAGTCTGTAGCCACACTTCAGTGAAAGCCCAGGGGATGGCATCATGATGTAATTCATCCCACAGGGATTTTTCAGGTCAGGAAGTGCAGGCCATCTGGGATCCTGCTGAGCAACGGAGAGAGGTGTAACACAGCAACAACACAGCACCCTACACCACCTCACAGTGATTAGGTAAATTCAAGAACACAAGCAAAATAATTTCAAAATAAGTTATAAAATGCCCTGAAAATGAAGCCGAAAAATGGAAGCCTCACTCATGAGGGGAGAAGACTTTTGGGAAATTGCAGGACAGCACTAGCTCTACCTCTTCCCTGCAGCTGGACACATTACCTTCCCTCCATGCTACAGGGCTTTCAGGAAAGTAGTGGTATTATAAGCGTCTGCATTAGAGACAAGATGTATCCACAATCCCCCCTCAGAAATTCAGGAAGCAATCTTATGCATGTTTAGACAGAGAAAAGTCCTGCACCTCCCAGTGTTCCCCAGCCAGCATGTCTAAAGATATATAGGATTGTGCCCTGAATGTCTGGAAAACCCTGGGGAAGGTGCTGAACCTTGAAGAATGACAACTAGAGCTGGGCCAAAATTTCTGAGGCTTTTCTCAGAAAGCTGCTGACATTTTTATTTCCTTACCCCCTAGACATGAAAGGCCACTTTGCAGAATTCTCTCCACATTTTATTCACCATGTTTTTTTCTTCACCCCACAATGTCCTGGAATGACAGTAGGTATGGGCATTGCAGAGGATACAAAATGGAGAACAGGCTGCCAACACAGCTGCTGGTGTTACCTCTTGCAGTAGCAGTGCCAAAAATAAAGTAAAATAAAAACCATTCAGAAAAAAAGAAAGAACGTGTGCTACAATCCCTGCCAATGGTGACCCCCCACCTGTGAGAAACTGTTGCGGAATTCTTCCTCCCCCTGGAGAAATTCAGTGAAATCCCCACCAACCCACAAACACACACAATTTATCTCCCCACAAACAGGGTGGGGAATTTTGAGAGGCCATTTGTGTAAAGTTCTAGCTTAAGGACTGACCTTCTCCATAAGAGTAAATGAGAGTAGCATTCCTTTTCATGCACAAGGAAAAGTTGGATCAGGGTGATGGTCCATCCCATGGTACAGGAAGCAACAAGGGCAGGGGTCTCTAAATCTCTCACCTCACCCCACCCCACCCCACCCCACCCCACTCTGTTTCAACTAACACTTCCTAAGAAACATGGGCTTTAGAAACATTAGAGAAACCCTGATGGATCCTTTCCCAATTTTGGGTCCCCAGAGGTTGTTGGACTGTAACTCCCGTCATCCCAGAGATCATGGCCAACAGTCATGGATGATAGGAGTTGTAGTCCAACAATATCTGAAGATATTGAGGTTGAGAAAGGTTGGCCTAGTCCAATAGTCCACCATGTTCCAGTGTATTGTTTTCTACGTTAGTCAGAGAGATGCCTCTAGCAAGTTCACATGCAAGGCATGAAGGCAATAGCCCTCAGTTACTGCCTCCCCCCCCCCCCCGCAAACTGGTATTCAGAGGTATATTGCCTCTGAAACGGAGGTTCTACATAGCCATTATGCTTGGGAGCTGGTGACAGACCTATCCTCCATATATCTGACTATAAGCAATGCCATTAATGGGCATATTCATATATCCACAGCAAGATAATTTACTGATAAAACAAAAACTAAAGGAGGGGTGAATATAGATAGTAATATAAACTTCAGAAACATCCTGTTGCCTCTGAGATCAGGATATTAAATTGTGGATGAAAGATCATTCAGAAGTCAAGCATTTGATTATCCTTAACAGCACAATACTATACATTGCTCCTCAAAAGTAAGTCCCATTGAGTTCAATGGGGCTTACTCCAGTTAAGTGGGTATATAATTCCAAAGAGCCTAATTTAAATCACTTTTAAAAGTGCTGAAAATAGTTGTGTTAGAGAGAAGTGAACCTTGGGTCTCCTTAGAGGTCATTCTGAGTCCCATTTTAGTCAGTATTTGTTAGAAACTGTACTTGGCTGGAAAAATATGTGTGCTGATTAAATTTGCTGATGACTCTAGATTGGGAGGCTTTGTCAGAATTGATAAGGATCAAAAAATTACAGGATGAAGCAAGCGAGTAATAAAAATGGGATTCAATTCAATAGCACTGACGATAAGGTCATACACTTGGGAATCAATAATAAACCCTTCAGTATCTGCTTAGACTTATCAGCTGGGGATCGCAGAAAGAATGCTTTGACCCTGGTTGATCACAAGATTCTATAAGCCCACAAATGAAACATGGATGCATAAAGGAATGTACAAATCTAGGATATATTGGCAAGGCATTTCTCATAGGACAGGAGTGAGGAATCTGTGCCCCTGTTTTTGGCCCCCAACTTCCATCAGTCCCACCTGTCATGACCAATGGTCAGGCATGATAGAAGTTGTAGTCCAACATATCTGGAGGGCCACAGGTTCCCCAACCCTGCCATAGGAAAAGGAAAATACTCATGTTTGAATAATGCAGTGATATGGACTCTTTTAAGAAAATTTCAGTAGTTTTCAAAACTTATACCTGCAATAATACCTTTTTCTCATTGATCTGTCTGCTGAGGAAATCTTGCTTGCACCTCAGCAACAGAAGCTTCATGCATTGCAGAATATTCTGGGAAGTATTCCAGAATTCATCCAGCCCTACTGATCCTTGAATTGAGGAAATCCCGATAAACCTCCAAGGAACTGCAAAGTTCCTAGGAACACAGTCTGAAAACAACCGGCCTGGTTCACACATGGATAATAAAAAGAGCCTCAATATGCTCAAAAGCTGAGTGTAGTGGCTATAGTAGATGCTACACTCTGCTAGATAACACCATTCCAGCCCTCTTCCCATCCTGTCATCGGTCCATTTGCTTACTCACCCAGCAGTGCAGGGTTTCTTTTTTCTAGTACTAGAGGATTCAAAAGAAGTCACCATAAAAGGAGTCCATGAGGTTCCAGAGGGCAGGTGGGGACACAAAGCATAAATGGGGCTCTCCAGACCGTTGTATAACCTCTCAGAATCAAAAGCTGCTGTAGCCAGCTTCATATAACGTGGGCTCTTTTTAGACCTGTGTGAACAGGACCACTGCTTCCAGTGCACAAGTCAGGTTATTTATTTATTTATTTATTTATTGCATTTATATCCTACCTTTATTTCCTCTTGCAAGGAACCCAAGGCGGCTTACATTATCCTCCTCCTCTCTATTTTAGCCTCACAACAACAACCCTGTGAGATAGGTTGGGCTGAGAGTGTGTGACTGGCCCAGAGTCACCTAGTGAGCTTCCATTTTATTATTTATTACATTTTTAACTGCCTAACAGCTGAGGCTGTCATTGCAGTTCACAATTAAAACCCTAAAATACAACATGACAAGACACAATGTAACTTTTAAAAGTGTCAAAATATCGCATAAAACCAAAGTAAAACCCGGCAGCAGTTACAGCCCAAGGAAAGCCTGTGTGAAAAGGTGTGTTTTCAGGAGGTATTTAAAAGGTGTTACATTTTCTGCCTCCTGAACTGCATGAGGGAGGGTTTTCCAGAGGGTGGGTGCCACTACAGGGAAGGCCCACCATTGAGGTTCTTCATGGTGACATCCCATTTGTTTTGGCATGACCAGCAAAGACTTCCTCTGAAGATCTTAAATGAAACCCAGGAAGGCAGTCTGCTAGGTATTCTGGTCCCAAGTTGTTTAGGGCTTTGTATGACAATAACATAACCTTGTATGTGGATCAGTAGCTGATAGGCAGCCAGTGCAGTTCTTTTAACATGGGTGTTACGGGAGCATAACTAGGTGTCTCAGTGAGTACCCTTAGCTGCTGCATTCTGCACTAGCTGCAGCTTCTGAACCATGCCCAAGGGCAGCCCCACATAGAGTGCATTGTGGTAGTCTAATTGTGAGGTTACCAGTGCATGGATCACCATGGCTAGGCTATTTCTATCTAAGAGTGGGTGTAGTTGGCATACCAACCAAAGTTGGTAATGGGCCCTCTGGGCAACTGAGGCCACCTGGGACTCCAGTGACAAAGACAGATCTAGGAGCACCCCCAAACTACAGACCTGATCCTTCAGAGGGAGTGCAATGCCATCCAGAACAGGCAAACACCCCAACTTTGAGACCTGGGAACTGCCAACCCATAGGGTCTCTGTCTTATCAAGATTCAGTTTCAGTTTATTGGCCCTCATCCAAGCCATAATTGCATCCAGGTACCGGCCTCTCCTGCTTCAGATGTCACAGAGAAATAGAGCTAGGTGTTGTCAGTATACTGGTGACACCTTGCCCCAAATCTCCTGATGACCGCTCCCAACTGCTTCATATAGATATTAACATTGGGGATGGGATGGTGCCCTGTGGCACCCCACAGTTCAGCTGCCATGGGGCTGAGGTGCAGTTACCCAATCCTATTCTCTGGAACTGACCCCACAAGTATGAGCTGAATCATTGTAGAACAGTGCCTCCAACTCCCAACTCATGGAGGTGGTCCAAGAGGATACCGTAGTCAATGGTATCAAAACTTGCTGAGAGATCAAAAAGAAGTAACAGGGCTGCACTCCCCATGTCTCTCTCCTGAAGAAGGTCATCCATTAGGGTGACCAAGGCTGATTTCATCCCAAAACTAGGCCTGAATACAGACTGGAATGGATCCAGATAATCAGTTCCATCCAAGAGTGCCTGCAGTTGAGACACCATCATTTTCTCTAGCACCTTATTCAAGAACGGGGTATTTGTGGCTGGATGATAGTTAGCATAGGTCGCTGGATCAAGAGAAGTTTTTTTCAGGAATGGTCACACCACTGCCTCCCTCAAGGCAGTAGGGACCACCCCATCACGCAATGATGTGTTCACCACTCCCCTGATCTATCCACTCAGCCCTCTGCAGCCAGCTCGAATAAGCCACAATGGGCAATGGGCAAGAAAGCGTGTGGTGGGTCATACAGATACAAACATCTTGTCCACATCCTCAGGCTCCAAAACTTAAATTGATCCCACAAAACAGGATAAGACGATGCACTGGACACCTCAACAGACACTGCATCAATAGTGTTCAAGTCAGCATGAAGTTAAGCAATTTTCTCCTCGAAGAGTCTTGCAAGCTCATCACAGTGGACCTCCGAGCATTCCAGTATTAGATTCACTGGGTTTGATGTAAGCAACCCCCAAACCACTCAGAAAAACTCAGCTGGATGGCTACTTGAGAATGGAGGTGGCAAAATAAACCTTCTTTGCTGCCTTCACTGCCACGCATTAGGCACAATTATATGCTCTTACATGTGTTTGATCACCTTCGTGATGAGTCTTATACCACTTACGCTCCAGCCATCTTCTGACCCATTTCATTCTTCAGAGCTCCTCAGTAAACCAAGGAGCATTCTGAGCTTCACAGTGTCAAAGAGGGCAGTCAGGAGCGATTGTGTCAATGGCCCTTTGCACCTTGCCATTCCATAGTGTGGCAAGGGCCTCAACAGAATCACCAGCTCTGGCTACTGAGAAATTCCCGAGAGCATTCAGGAATCGCTTGGATTTTGAAAGTCTCTGGGGGTGGACCATCTTAATGGGTCCCCCACCTCTGCAGGGAGGGGCTGGCACTGTGAAACCAAATTTCACCAGGCAGTGGTCTGACCATGACAATGGGGAAATGTCCACACACACACACCCCAATATCCAGACCACCCCCATCACACAGGTTTGAAGCAGGTATCATAATTTATCCTTTTGATTGTGAATACAGAGCCATGAGTGGCTGTTGTTCCACACAGACTGCAAGTCTGTGACCTTGTCCATTTGTTACTGAAACTCAGCATGATAGTGCTCAGCAATGTTGAAGGCAGGGATGTCGCGAGCATCCGGTTGGGGCTCCAAGCTCGGCAGGAAGCTGCTGGTTCGGCCCCCTGGATGCCAGTTCGCGGACTTCAGCTCTTGCCTGACCTGCAACGTGTTGAGTCAGGCAAGAGCTTGGGTGCCCGCTCCCTCAGCAAGGAGACGGGAAGAAGGCAGCGCCTCTCCTCCTTCCCCCATCCTTGCTACAGCGGCGATGGCATGGGAAAGGCTGGTAGTTTTCTGTAAGTTTTCCTGGCCTTACAGAAAACAACCAGCTTGTCCCCAGCCACTGCTGCTGTAGCAGGTGGGGATGTAGGGAAGAAGGAGGCACCTATCCTCTTCTCCCCCCCCCCCCGGCACCTGCTGGAGGCCAGGGCAAGAGGCTGGGGGTGGCTGCGCCGAGGCCCCTCTTCCCCACACTGGCCTTTGACAGCCAGCACACAGAAGAGGGGCAGCTCGCGCAGCTCTCAGGCAGGTGGGGTGAGCAGGGAAGCTCGGCAAGCAGGCCTGGGCTGCGCGAGCTGCGAGGGGTCAATTCGTCAAGCTCCCCGATCCCAGACGGAGATGGGCTTGTCCATCCCTAGTTAGGGATGTATGAAAGTCACTTACTTTTTCACAGGGGTAATTTGCAGTGGGGGGGAGGCGCTCTGCACCTCCCCCCAAAATCCTAACCTGGCTGGCTCCGCCCCACAGCAACTCCGCAGAGCTGCTGGCCGGGTGCATTCGCAGGTGGGTGGAGCCTGCGGACGCAAATGGCGGTGGCTAAGGTGGCCGCCATTTGCATTCATGTTTTTGGCCATGATAGGCTACGTAAATATTTACGTAGCCTATCATGGCAAAAAAACAGGAACGCAAATGATGGCGGCTATGGCGGCCGCCATTTGCGTTCCCTTTTTTTGCTGTGATAGCAAAAAAATGGCATCCGTGCGGAGGCCATGATGGGCTATGTAAGTATTTATGTAGCCTATCACGGCCTAAATGGGGAAGCAAATGGCGGCCGCAGACATGGCCGCCATTCGCAAAGCAGCACGAACGGCACCAGGTAAGTGCTTCGTTTCACGCGCCTTTCGCGGGGTGAGGGGGTGGGGGGCTTCATTCCGCCACGGATTTCAGGGGGGCAAATGCAATGGCATTTGGCCTCACTGAGATCCATGGCGGAATTCTCTGATATCCCCATCCCTAGTTGAAGGTAGGACGAATGAAGGGTGAGAAGCGGCTCTTGGGTTTTGCCAGGAGGAGGTCCACTAGAATAGATGAAAACTAGGCTGAAAAGCGTCAAGTGTAGGGATGGGTGAACCTGTCAAGTTTGTTTTAGTCAGTTCACTAGATTTCCACAGGTAAAGTTGTTCTGTCCCTTCTCTGTCCTGATTTGCCAAATATTCAATAAGAAATCTGCATGACAATGCACACATGTTTGTATGCAGTTTTCCAAAGGTCTGCATTTTAAAAAAATGTATGCATTTCCCTGATAGACTAAAGCAATTCCCACTAACATGTGCATTTTGTGCACACTTGTTCCTAATATACACATTGTTGTACTTATTTTTAAAACTGCCAGACCTGAGGTCAACTTTTGGGAAAGTTCAGATTTTGGAGCACAACTGCATTCTGGTTCATTCTTTAATTCGGCAAGTGCAAATTAGGTATATTTACATCAAAATGTGAACCAAACGAAATTCTCACCCATTCCTAGGTCAAGAAAAGAGTTGGTGAAAAGGAAGTAAAGGCAGAAAGTGAGCAATTGATGGTGTAGAAATGGAAGGAAGAGGATGATGTGATACCTGAAGGAAGAGGTAGGGCTAAAGGGCTATTTTAAGAACAGAGCATGTTTGAAAGTAAAGAGGAAGGGACTAGAGCTATTAGTAAGGATGTATGAAAGTCACTTACCTTTTCGATGGGGTGATTTGCGGTGGGGGGGAAGCGCTCCGCACCTCCCCCCGAAATCCTAATCCGGCCGGCTCTGCTCAGCGGAGATTCCGCGGAGCCGCTGGCCAGGGCTGCCCGCAGCTGGACATCCGGCCACTGGCCTTCCGGGGGGGGGGGAACGCGTATGCAAATGGCGGCGGCTACAGTGGCCGCCATTTGCATTCCTTTTTTTTCGCTGTTTTAGCCTACGTAAATATTTACGTAAGCTATTACAGCAAAAAAAAGGGGAACGCAAATAGCATAGTGGACGCCATTTGCATTCCTTCCCCCCCCCTGCCGTTTTAGCCTACGTAAATATTTACGTAAGCTATTACGGCAAAAAAAAAAGAAAAGAACGCAAATAGTGCCCACTATGCTATTTGTGTTCTCCTTTTTTCGCTGTAATAGCTTACGTAAATATTTATGTAGGCTAAAACAGCGAAAAAAAGGGAAAGCAAATGGCGGACATCGTAGCCGCTGCCATTTGCGTATGCTGTTTTTTTTTTGGCTTGCAGTGATAGCCTACGTAAGTATTTATGTAGCCTATCACAGCAAAGGCAGCTACACAAATGGCGTGGTGGCTGCCATTTGAGTCCGCAGCAGCCGGCCGAGAGACCAGCTGCCGCTGCCACCGCTGGAGCCACTGCTGGAGCTGCCGCCGCCGGATCATCCGCCCCAGGTAGGGATGGATGAAAGTCACTTACCTGTCCTTGAAGCTTTTCGCAGTGGGGGGGAGGCGCTTCGCTGCTCCCCCCATGAAGTTCAGGCCGGGAGGGGAGGCTTCCCGCCTCGCCCGGCCGAAATTCAGGCGGGGGAGGAGGCGCCTCGCCTCGCCCGGCCGCAAACTAAAAAGTTTTTTTTTTAAAAAAAAAACGCCCCTGTGATAGGCTACGTGACGATTAACATAGCCTATCATGGCTAGATCTGCAAAGTCAGCCGTGATAGGCTACGTAAATCGTCACGTAGCCTATCACGGGTGACTTAAAAAAAAAAAAAAGCGCGTACGCAAATGGCGGCCCCCATAGGGAGCCGCCATTCGCGTTCCTTATTTGGTCGCTGTAGTCTACGTAAATCTTTACGTAGACTACAGTGACCAAATAAGGAACGGGAATGGCGGCTCCCTATGGGGGCCGCCATTATCCGTACACGCTTTTTTTTTTTTAAAGTCACCCGTGATAGGCTACGTGACGATTTACGTAGCCTATCACGGCTGACTTTGCAGATCTAGCTGTGATAGGCTACATTAATCGTCACGTAGCCTATCACGAGGGCGTTTTTTTTTTCTTTGATTGGAATGGCGGCGGCGGCAGCCGGTCAAAAGACCGGCTGCTGCTCCCGCCCCGGACGAAGACCCGACGAACCGCCGGCCGGACCCGCCGCCGGGAGGGACATTCGCCAAAGGTAAGTCCCGTTGCGGAGAATTTCTCCCCGAAACGTGTTCGGGGGCTGAACACTTTGGCGCTTGGCCCCCCGAAGTTTCGGGAAGAAATTCTCTGCCAACCCTAGCCCCAGGTAAGCTTCATCCTGGGGGGGATTCTGCAGGGGGGCGGGGGGTGGGAGGCCGGTCTGCCATGGGTTTCGGGGAGCCGAATGCCAGTGCATTCAGCCTCACTGAAATCCATGGCGAAATTCTCCGCCATCCCTAGCTATTAGCAATGAAAAAAGAAGGAGGGGAGAGAAAGAGGGGGACTAAAAAAGAAAAGAGAATAAGGGTGCAATACTATGGCTGCTAGACAGTGTCTAGACAGCCAAAGGATTTTTTGGTTTCTGGAAACTGAGCTCGGAGCAAGGGCTCTGAGCTCAATTCCCAGAAACCTGACTCCGCAATTCCTCCCCCACCACCTTGTAGATGGCATGGTTTGTCCCTGGCTCCACGCTCGTAAGAGCAGCATGGAGCGGGCAAAAAGGGGGCGTTCCTGGGGACAGGGAGGGGAGGGGACCACAGAAGTGCCATTATGACACTTCCTATGCATTCAATATGCCAACAAATCTGGAACACTCAACAGTGGCCACAAGACTGGAAAAGGTCAGTTTACATTCCAATTCCAAAGAAGGGCAACACCAAAGAGTGTTCAAACTACCGCACAATTGCGCTCATTTCACATGCCAGCAAGGTGATGCTCAAAATCCTACAAGCTAGACTTCAGCAGTATGTGAACCGAGAACTACCGGAAGTACAAGCTGGGTTTCGAAGAGGCAGAGGAACTAGAGATCAAATCGCCAACATTCGCTGGATCATGGAGAAAGCAAGAGAATTCCAGAAAAACGTCTATTTCTGCTTCATTGACTATGCTAAAGCCTTTGATTGTGTGGATCACAACAAACTGTGGCAAATTCTGAAAGTGATGGGAGTACCAGACCACCTTACCTGTCTCCTGAGAAACCTGTACGAGGGTCAAGAAGCAACAGTAAGAACCAGAGATGGAACAACCGATTGGTTCAAAATTGGGAAAGGAGTACGACAAGGCTGCATATTGTCACCCTGCTTATTTAACTTATATGCAGAGTACATCATGAGAAATGCCGGGTTGGATGAATCAGAGGTCGGAATTAAGATTGCTGGGAGAATTATCAACAACCTCCGATATGCAGACGATACCACCCTAATGGCAGAAAGCGAAGAGGATCTCAAGAGCACCTTGTTGAGGGTGAAAGAGGAGAGTGCAAAAGCTGGCTTGAAACTCAACATTAAAAAAACGAAGATCATGGCATCTGGCCCCATCACTTCCTGGCATATAGAAGGGGAAGACATGGAAGCAGTGACAGATTTTACTTTCTTGGGCTCCAAGATCACCGCAGATGGTGACTGTAGCCATGAAATTACAAGACGCTTGCTCCTTGGGAGGAAAGCTATGGCCAACCTAGACAGCATAGTAAGAAGCAGAGACATCACCTTGCCGACAAAGGTCCGTCTAATCAAAGCTATGGTTTTCCCAGTAGTAATGTATGGCTGTGAGAGCTGGACTATAAGGAAGGCTGAGCGCCGAAGAATTGATGCTTTCGAACTGTGGTGCTGGAGAAGACTCTTACGAGTCCCCTGGACTGCAAGGAGGTCCAATCAGTCCATCCTAAAGGAAATCAACCCTGAGTGCTCATTGGAAGGACAGATACTGAAGCTGAAGCTCCAATATTTTGGCCACCTAATGCGAAGAGAAAACTCCCTGGAAAAGACCCTGATGCTGGGAAAGACTGAAGGCAAAAGGAGAAGGGGACGGCAGAGGATGAGATGGCTAGATAGCATCACGGATGCAATGAATATGAACTTGAGCACGCTCCGGGAGAGAGCGCAGGACAGGAAGGCCTGGCGTGCTATGGTCCATGGGGTCACGAAGAGTCGGACACGACTGAACGACTGAACAACAACAAGAAATGCACCGTCCGGCCTCCCCCCGCCACTCTGATGCACCCTGGCTAGACAGCAGAAATTGGCCGTCTAGCTGCAAATGCAGGCAGCCAGAGCATGGAGGAGAGGATCCCCTCCGCGCTCCACCCACCCTACATTGGATAGTCACCTGCTTCTGAGTTCAGAGGTGGCCAACTGTCCCCACAGGATTGTGCCCGAAGAGGAAGGACTGTAGCTCAGTGGTGGAGTATATGCTTTGTGTTCAGAAGGTCCCGGGTTCAATCCTGGCCATTTCCAGTGAGAAGGCTTGCAAGTAGCAGGACTAAATCAGGCCTCCTCAGCCTCAGACCTTGGAGAGCTGCTGTCAGCCCATACAGTCTGAGTGAGCAGCACTGGGCTAGATGGAATGACAGTCTGGCTGACACGGTACAAGGCAGTTTCATGTTCCTAAGTCCAGATTGTGGGACTGAAAATGGAGGGAAGGTAAGCATGGACACAGTCAGAGCCTGGGGCAGTGCAGAAAGTAACTCAGGAAAGTAAAATAGAAGGGCTGAAAGTGAAAGAGAAAATGGCGCTGGGTGGTATATGAAAATTCACAGTAAATCATACCAATTTTCTTCTTGAAGAAAACAGTGGTGAAGAGGAGGACTCGAAAGCACAAGGGAAACATGGCAGCAATGACAGCAAAGGGTTTTATCTCTTATCTTTTGCTATTCTCTTCTTGCTCAGTTTTTTTAAGTACATTGAGCGAAGTCCATAGGTGTGCACAATCCCTCTTTGGTAACAGAACTTCTGTGTGCATCTGTAAAAGAGAGAACTTGCATTCACTGGTAATCTCTGACACATTCAACCAGAACTACACTCTGAGAAAGTGTAATGAGCCAAGCAGACCTTGCAGCAATTGCAGATTTTTAACTTGATCAATACAGGTACACAGTTAAACTCACATACAGATACACGTTGTAAGACCATTCAGCCTTCATGTTATAAACATTATCCCCTTGGGATTTCTGAAACACATTACAGGCAGCTCTGCCAGATGCTTGTATTTCCACACCCAAGTGTCCTGACACAGCCTTCCTTACGCATCTTCTTTTACCCTCTCTGTCCCCATTTGAAGATTGCTGCAAGCAAAGCAAAATGAAAATGAGTGTGGTAGTGTTTGCTGCTTTCTTTACATCCAGGCAGTATATTATATGTTGGCGAGATTAAAAATGGAGCAGAGTTCCTTTCTCATTACAATGATTGCAATGAAAATGATAAATGGGTTCAAATAAACCCAATTCAGGAGACAAGCGATAAGATAGCTATCGCCTTGAATGCTATATCTAACCCAGTTCTGTGGATTCTATGATGTCATTATCTCCATTGGACTGTAATGAAATTGGTGGTGTTTAAAAAGACCCATCCAATGTGTTCGATTCTGATTTCTCTGGGATGGTGTGATATTCTTCACCTGATCTCATCTTACATTCACAGCTTGCTTGTGAATTTGTTTTTTTTCTTCCAGAAAGAATGAAACAAAAGAAAAGAAGGGGGGAAATAATGTTGATGCATATAATAAAAATAAGTAAACAGCAAATGCTGTTTTGTGACACCCATCTTGGGCATAGTCCAGTTGGGTGTGTTATAGGGGTACAACCCTAGCTGACAAGCTCCAATTTTGGAACTTGGTCAAATTTCCCTCTGGTGGGCCACTTCCTATATTGGTGGAACTTGGCGAAATTACTTGGAGGCAAGGGCAGCGACAACAGCAGTGCTACAATGTGCCATTTTAGTTACCCACAATGCTCCTGCCATAGCTATGTGTCCCTTCCTATGGTTAGGTGATGGAAGAGGAGGTGTAATGTGGTAATGAGGTTAGGTGATGGCCTGGAGAGAAGTCACCTTAGAATTAGGGTTTGCCAAGTCCTGAGTTGGTACTGTGTTTGGGAGTGCCACTCCTTGGTTTCACTGTCATGGACCCCTGGTTATATAGTAGTGCCCTTAGTTCCCTTGGGAGTGGGGTAACCTTTGTTCTGTCCAAGAATGTCGATCCTCAGTCCCATGTACCAAATCCTATTTATTCATTACATTTATATCCCACCTTTCCTCCACTGTGGAACTGAAGGTGGCTACATGTGGTTCCCAGGTGGTCTCCCCTCCAAGCACTGACCAGACCCAGAGCTGCTTAGCTTCAGCAAGGTGGCTCCCTCATGCGACTTCAGACCTGGGACCTTGCCCATCTGGGTCCCAGTCCAGTCCCCTGGGGTTTCCCAATGGCCATGCTTCCTCCCCTGGCTCTATCTCCTTTCCCCCGGCCATCAATAACATCCCAGCTTTTCCATATCCCCCCCCCTCATTCTAAAAGGATGAAATGCCTCTCCTAAGGCATTGTTACCGGGAATAAGAGCCAAAAGCTAAAACAGGGTGTTATTTGGGGGTTCTGCCTTTTGTCCTGTCCACCACTGGGATGCGCCCACCCCCCACAGAGCTTCTCCAAAACTGAATTTGGCCTTCAGGTTGAAAGTGGTTTCATAGCCCTGTTCTTGTCCCTGTTCTGGCTTCTGCTGTGGTGACTGGTGCTATGGTGGCTGGTGTGGTTGCCAAGGCAGCTGTATCAGTGGCTGGGCAGCATTTCTCACTCCCCGTTGTCCCTGGGGTGTCCCAAGCCCTGTTCTGTCACCTCGCAAGGCATTTCAGTTCTCCAGAGGTGTATGTGTGTCGAGAAGCTAGCATATTCTCAGCATCACATCGCTTCCATCCCTGCTTCGTTTACTTCCAGAGCCATTGCGTTTGTGTCACCGAGCTGCTGGAAAACTGCAAGCAGTACAGCTCCCCAAAACAGCATATATTCAATAGCTTAAAATGATGACACTGAAGTCAATATGAATAAGCAAACCGTACAAATAAGCAGACTGTGCAAATAAGCACTTTGTGCAAACATGAACATCATGCCAATGACCCAACATCCAAGTTAGAGGAAAGTTCCAGAATTTCAAAATGATTTCTGCACCGCTCTGTTGCTCTGTGGTGGGCTGGTCCATCAATCCATTTCAAGAGTTCTTCCCCATGAGCAGAGCTGGAGGAAATTTCACCCTTGAGCTCAACTGAGTTGTTTCCCCTGTATTAACCCAGTCAAAACCCACTGATGTGTGTTGCACATATCTGCCTCCACACCAACATCTAGACAAAGTTCCTCTTAAATTTTGCATGAGCTCATCTTGTATGTGCATTTTACAGCTCCGACAATGAAGAGAGATAAAAAAGACCTCCTTGAAAGCTGAGTTCAAAACTGTGGTGATGAACCTGTTAATCGCGAATTTAATTCCTAGGTTAGTATTCTCATTCTGCAAGACTAGAGACCCTATATCCCATTCTCTTGCCCCAGCAATAGGGATCTGTTTACACTAGAGCTGAGGCTACATTGCTCAGAAGACATTTTTTTCTGAGAATATTTCTGAGAGTTTTCTTTTCTTACCTCATAGGAAAAGACAACTTTGCAGAATTTTTTCTTAATATTCTCAATTCTTTGTGGCAGCTATCATCCCCGCCCCCGCTGCCCAAAACAGGCAGTGACATAAGATGCCCCACCACTTGAGGTGGGAGGACATGTGTGGCTGCCCCTCGTACTGTCACTCCCCATGCTGCTGCTGCCACCACCAATGCCCATCCACTCCCCATTAGTGTCTCCTCCCCGAATGAGATCAGATGGGCAGCCTCTCCAGAGAGCTACCCAGGCATGAATGCTACACTTTCAGGGGTCCCTCCTCAAATCATGGCATTGTGAGGTGACCCTGAAGACTGCCTCTACAGAGTGAGAGTTTGGGTGGGTGAGCTCTCTGGAGAGGCTGCCTGCCCCCCAGATCCCTCGCCCTGGGAAAGTCCTCACAGTGAGAAAGCAGGCAGATGGGCAGGCCTCTTGGATGGGCAGGCATGCAGATGAGTGGCCTCTTCAGAGAGCCAGTCCGCCCAGTCTCTCACTCTGAGCTCTTTCCCAAAGTGAGAGATCAGGCAGACAGCCTCTCTGGAGAGCCTGTTCACTCCCTTTGGGAGAGGGCTCAGAGACAGAGATGGGGGGGGCTGCTTCTCCTCCATGGAGCCCTGCTTGCTACTCTCCTGTTGTGGCAATTGCTGCAGCAGGCAAGCTGGACCAGTGTGGCAGTGGCAGGAGTGCCTTCAGTGGCAGGGGCCCTCCTCTCAGGGGTAGAGGCATGATCTGTCACCCCTCCTGATCTGCCACCTGAGCAGGGAATTCACCCTGCCTCATGAAAGGGCCAGCCCTGTCCACAGCCTCCTCCCCCAGTGTTATGAAATGATGCTAGTTTTGGGACATTATGGAGAATGCAAAATGGTGGCCAGACTGCCAACTCACCCTGAATGTAACAATGTAGCAGAGGAATGTATCCCTGTTATCTTTAATTCTCACTTTATTAAGTTGGATGCTGCATTTCAGACCCACACAAGTGTCGTTCACTCCTGATGCAAATTTTGCAGGATCCACATGTGGGAAATCCCTCCTCCCCATGGTCACCTTGAGGTGAAGGAATCAGAGTCCTCCCATCCCATCCAAAGCAACTGTGGGGAGCTCAGTCTGTGCCCAGTTCCTCCTTCCCCCCTCCCCTCATGCTGCTTTGGAAGGAACGCAGGGTCAGCTTCTTCCCCCAAATGACCGCTGGGACTTTCAGCTTTTGTGCTGATGTAGGGAAGCAAACACTGCTCTCTTCCTTCAGCCAGCACAACTAAGTCCTGATTGTGCCCTCTGATCACTGCCCTCTGCTGACATCCCTGCAAGAGTCGGGTGTCTTCCTCCGCCCTTCCCCATGTGGGCTCCCAGTGTGTCTGCATGAACAAGATCCATTTTACTTTTTCACAACTAAGACCTACCTTCTTCCTTTCTTTCTTTCTTTCTTTCTTTCTTTCTTTCTTTCTTTCAGGCTGCTGCTCCACTCCATTCCACTGCCTCCCCACACCCCAGTTTTCCATTCCATTCCATGCCCCGCCCCACCCCACCCCTGGAAACAGGCCAGGGGTTTCCCCACTTTAGGGATGGGTTCTACAGGTTTTTTTGTTTGTACTTCTGCAAAGCTTGAGGCTTCTCAAGCCTAATACCTCTTCTTGATACTCAGAGAACTGAGTATCTCTATTCATAGAGATGATCTGTTTATTTTAAACCAGCATCAGAGTTGTGTGATATTTGACTTTCATTTTAATTTTACTTTTTGAACATGCATAATATTTCTGACATTCACATGCACAAAATGTTGTTTCAGAATAATTCAGCATTCCTTTCTATACAGCTTCTTTCCCTTCCATGGTTTGGAAGCACCACAGATAAGATCATATTGCTTGCTCTGTTCAGCCAGTCCAGTACAATGTAGCAAATGGATTGATGTCAAGTAATGATGTGTGACACATTACGATATCTCTGTGCTTTAGGAAATCAAAGCAAAGGAGCAAATAAGGCACTACAAAGTAGTCAGAATAATGATACATCATGGCACATGATGTCAAATAACTGATCAAAACAGATACATAGTTCAAACGGGACAGTGAATATAAGCTGAAAAAGCTGAAAAATGAGTGTTTACATTGCTCCACCCAGAAGAAAGACAGGGCTGTGGCTCAGTGGTAGAGCAGATTTTTAGAAAGTATTATCATCATCATCATCTACATTTCTATAGCTCCCAATAGCCAAAGCTCTCTGGGTGGTTTACAAAAGATTAAAACCTTAAAATACAATATAAAACATAATATGAAAACCATTTACATACAGAAACAATTAAAAACAAATCAACAATAGAAATCTGGTTAGAACTTTATCATATGCTGTCAAATGCCTGGGAGTAGAGGAAAGTCTTAACCTGGCACCAAAAGTATGACAGTGTTGGTGCCAGGCAAACCTAACTGCGGAGAATGTTCCATAATTAGGAGACCAAGAAGGGTATCTCTCCTTTTATCATCCTTTGAACCTCCCTTTGCATGCAGAATGTCCCAGGTTCGATCCTGGCATCTCCAGGTAGAACCTGCCTGAAAAGCTGGAGAGTTGCTGCCAGTCAGTGTCAAAAATACTGGACTAGATGGGCCTATTGTCTGACCCAGTGACCCAGTTTGTATGATCACCACAGCTCATCATGGCTTATTTAAGCCACGGTGGGTTGTGGCATGTGCCAGCAGCCATTTTGAATATTCAAGTCATGGCGGGCAGTTGCCGTGGCTTATTGTGTTGTCCAAGCCTGGTGAAGGTGGGTTGTTGGCATGGTTAACAAACCATCCACAACCCTAAAACAGCCCGTGCATTGTGGGTGGTTTGTTAACCATGCCAACAACCCACCCTGGCTGAGTTTGGATGACATAAGCCATGGTGACTGACTGCCTTAACTTAAATATTCAAAATGGCCACTGGCATGCACCACCACCCACTGTGGCTTAAGTAAGTCACAGTGGGCTGTGGTGATCATGTGAACTGGCCCAGTAAAGGCAGCTTCCTATGTCCCTATTTAAACCTGGTTTTGCATCTCAAGGATTCCCTTTAAGAAGCATAACTGTAGTATGGTGCGAGTGTAGAGGATCCCTATTAGAGGTCCACAGCCCATGGCTCCCAGGAGCTGTAGTTCCCTGTCCATTAAACCAGTTGAAACTGGTTTAACAGTGCAATCCTATACATGTCTAATCAGAAGGGAGTCATCATGTTCAATGGAACTTGCCCCCAGGTTACTCCCAGGAAGCCTCAGTTTATAATGGAGACACATTCTGTAATAGACTTGAAGTTGTTTTTACTGAATAACTGGAGAAACTAAAATACATTCCAATTTGAAAGGAGAATTCCAGACCATGATGCCAATAGATTCTAATAGAATAATAGAGATACCACATAATGAAAGATAACAGCAAGATATATGCCTCCCTGGACACATTTTTTCAATAAGCAAGAAAAAAATACAAGATAAAGTTTATGAGAAAACAAATAGAAATACACACTAGTTATTTTTCAAAATAAGGAATATGTTAAGAGGAAACAATTCTTTTCAATTCAACAGGGCAGGCTAAAAACAAGGCACAGTTTTTACAGAGCTCATGCTGCTCAGCTCCTCCTGACAGGAAAGGAGAACTTCATCTTGAGTGAAACCTGTCTTCAGGAGCAATTTAGTGTGAAGTTAGAGCAGTTCCTTCACAACAGATGTTGTTGTCACCAAACTGCTGCCAACCAGCTGCTTCCCTCTAGAAAAGCTGCATTTTCTGAAACTCCTTTGACTCTGGTTTGTTTTTGTTTTTTTACTGAAAGCACCTCCCTGGTGGTTTTACCACAGTGTGCCATGTCCCCCCCCCCCTGCATTAAATCCTGAGTGTGCCTCTGTGACCTAGCAGTGATGTGGAGAAGGGAGCGGGACATCCCATTCCCTCTTGTTTTCCCAATGGAACTAGTTTTTCTCATTGAGAAAATACCCAGGAGCGCAGCAGCGACCCCTTACATTACTGCAATCGTGGGGACACTCGTTCACCTTAGGTAGCCTGCTTTTAATCTTTAACATATCCCCCCCTTTTGTTCATGTTTACTCAGAAGTAAGAAATAAATCTCGCTCCCCTGCAGTGAAAGGGTTAAAGTCTAACTTTAGTAACACGCCCTAATGTGCTCTTTTGCTTCTCCCTTGCTCTCTTAAATTGCTATTGTGATGTTGTGCTTCCTTAATGTTCTGCAGTTTCTCTGTTGTTATGTAAAGTCCCTTCTCTGCTTTATCCCTTTATTAAAGAGAGCTTCTCAGTGCGAGCAGAAAGAAGGGAAAAGTGGGGTTGGAAGCAATAGGCAAAAGTGCACATATGGGGAAAAATGGGGTGGGAGCAATAACTCCACAGCAGACTGCTGGGATTTGGTGAAATTGGGGTTGCAGGGAGCTCTTGGGAGCCTTCAGATGCTGCACTGGAGAACTGGGGATTTTGGTTTCTTCAGGGAAATCTGCACACAAGGGGAAAATTAGTTGCTCTCCATTCATAATAATGTAGTAGAAGGGAGCCTGGACAGGGGCAGGAAACAAGCCTCTCTCATTGGTCAAGAAGCCCCTGCCAGTTTGATGACATTCAGTTCTACTCCCCCCACCCCACCTGGAAGTATGCTCCTTTCAAGCACTGAAAACCAGATTTTAAATGTATGCTACATTTGGCTTTTCTTGCTTCATGTGTTCCTGATGGATCAAAGCTCATTCCATAAAAATCCGTCTAATACTCCAACATGCTTCTCATTCTGTTGTCATGAAGATTCCCCCCTGCCCAAGAAGCTATGTTAAATCTCTTAAGGACATAGGAAACCAAATTTTACTGAATGAGACCACTGGTCCATCTAGTCCAGCATTGTTGATACTGACTAGCAGCAGCTTTCCAGAGTTTCAGGAAGAATTATTTCCTAGATGTACCTGGAGATGCCAGGGATTGAACCTGGGACTTTCTACATGCCAAGCATGGGCTCTGTCATTGAGTTACAGGCCAGTGGCCTCTCCTTGAAAGCCATTTTTGATCCTTAGAAGAAACTGCACACAGTCTTCTGCATTTCACATTTTAATGAATCCCAGATCCATAGCTATTTTTGGCCCTCAGTTGGAGATGCTGAACATCTTTCATAATTCATAGTCTTCTGCCTTGTGCAGAATTTGCCATCTTAGCCTAACCTGCAATGTTCTATTTTCTTTCTTTCTTTTTTAGCTTTCTAATAACATATTTCATAACAATAAATACAACCTGTATTAAAAATTCAACAAAGAAAGGGAATGTAAAAGAAGACTGAAGAAGCAAATAAGAGAGAAATAAAAACAGAGGGAATGGGGAATGTAATGAAAGGGGAGGGAAGAGGAAACATATTGTTGAACATACTGCCTAACCTATATAATTTTTGCAAATCAAATGTATTGTAAAGTCAACGGGCAATAACAATGCAGCACAAAAAGAAAAGGAAACATAGTGCAAAGCAGGCCCGAAATAAGAAAAAGCTGAGCTATGGGATGGAGAGGATAGAAGTAAAGGATATGAAGTGGCTGAACAAGGAAACACAAGTAAAAATCTTTGTCCTGTAGTAGGCCTAGTCACCGTAGCTGGGGAAAAACTGGAGTGAAATGTACACTAACCCTTTGAAACAGTAATCCTCCAAAGGGTTACATTGCTAGAGCTTCAGTAAGCTACATAGTTTCTCCACCCCCACACCTCTGCCTTTTCCCAATCCTCAGATACACAAATCCTTCACATATGGCCCATAGATTGTAATGGATGTGGGAAGGAAAAGTGTGATGTAAATGGAAGTTACCACTAATTATGACTCACCAAGGGGCTTCTGGGAATGCCAGCTTCCAGAGAGAGGCTACACAGAAGCAGTTCTCATGTACTCTAAACATCCTGTCCCTTTTTATCCTTGTTTAATTCACTGCTCTGTCACCAAAGACATACAAAGAGTCACAATTACTGGCAAACTTGAGTATGTTTTCCCTGCTGACACAAAAGCAGCAGTTTGCTAATAAATACTAATCCTTGAACTGTGCAGAGATTGACGTGATGCCGGGGCACAAACGAAAAAGTGAAAAAAGGAGGTTGTTTTAAAGGCAGCTCTAATAGAAACATGGGGCGTGAGTGATGGCTAGGGAGGAGGAATCAACTGGAGAAGCTTAAAATGCCTGAGAAAATGGGCGTAAAAGGTCTCTACCCATCTGTGCTACTCTCAATACAACAAGCTATCCCTTCTGGCTGTCTTTCTAATAAATATCAAATGGAATGCCTGGCTACATCTGCAAGTGAGTGCCAGTCACCCCTTGGCTGTACATGCACACAGATCTACACCCATGCATGCTATGTGCAAAATGCCACACAAGCAGCCTTTTTTTTATCTAATCCATACACATTTGGAAGTTTAAGCCAGAACTGGCTCCCACTTGCACATACAAGGCTAAAGAAAGACACTTGCATGACCATTTTGACATTACTCGGCTGGTGGCTAGGGGTGCACGAAAGTCACTTACCTGGTCTCGCAGCTTTTCGTGGTGGGGGGGAGGCGCTTCGCTGCTCCCCCTGCGAAGTTCAGGCCGGGGGGGGAGGCTTCCCGCCTCGCCTGGCCGAAATTCAGGCTGGGGAGGAGGCGCCTCGCCTCGCCCAGCCGCGAAATAAAAAGTTAAAAAACAAACAAACGCCCCCATGATAGGCTACGTGATGATTAACGTAGCCTATCATGGCTAGATCTGCAAAGTCAGCCGTGATAGGCTATGTAAATCATCACGTAGCCTATCACGGGTGACTTAAAAAAAAAAAAAAGCGCGTACGCAAATGGCGGCCCCCATAGGGAGCCGCCATTCGCGTTCCTTATTTGGTCGCTGTAGTCTACGTAAATCTTTACGTAGACTACGGTGAAAATAAGGGCAACGCAAATAGCGTTGCCCTTATTTTTGCCGTAGTCTACGTAATCTTCCCGAAGTGGCACAAACCATGAGATCATTTCCAGCCTCCTTAAGGAAATAGCTGTTTATGACATCAGGTAAGCTCTTTCAGTGCGTTAAATGTCAGAGAGGGAAATTGGTTGCTAGAATGGGCAGAAGCCTAGCTATGCTCCAAACAATATACTTCATAGTAGGTTTCCCATACGTCACTATCATTCCTATGACATGAAGCAGCATATGGAAGCAAGCTGATATAAATACACACTCTTCCATTCATGCATAACATGATTGGATTATTTTCCTCAGTGTAAGTGCATGTGCCCCAATTCAGATTGGACCATGGCACACTGGGAGGGGGCACTTGAGCTTTCCTCCTGCCATTTTCCCCCAAATCCCCCCCCCCCATGGAGGGTTTTAAAAAGAAAAAACAATTCTGCATTTATTCCAGTGGAGACTTTTTTCTTTGTTGACCCCCCCCCCCCCGACACACACATGGGGAGGGCCAGTGGAGGGGTGGAATTTCAGGATGAAAATGGGAGGGGGGAAAGCATCATTCTCCCCTTCTGGAGCACCATGGTCCCAATCCATATTGGGGATGCATGTACTACACATGCAGAGCTATACATGATTTGAAGAACATGTAGTCTGGCCCTGAGCAAGCATTATTCTGAGTATTGGCACAAAACACAGCTCATTGCACAGGTGCTGGTGACCTGGTGAAGTGGCCATTTATGCATTACCAAAAAGAGGGATTGCATCATCAAAAAAGAGGCCACCAATTTGCGTAACAGTTATAGATGTGCATTTGCAATGCATATACAAGTGCAAACATAGAAATAATTGATGGGAATTATTTGGTATTGCTGCCCCCTGTTAAAAAGGCAGTTAGCAGAGAAAAACAAAAGGCAAAACAGAATGAGGATTTGCCAGTCCCACATGCTCAGAAGGTTACACTCACATAAGGCACAAAATGAGACCACACCTTTACCTTTAGTGAAGAAAAGGTAAAATGGCTTTACTCACAATATCCTTTCATAAAGATGCAGGTACAACATATAATTTTCAAACAGTCCATTTATTTGCATTCTGTAACACTGACAGGAGACAATGAGTAAACAACTGCTTCCAGCAATGGTGGAAGGTCAGAGAGTGAAAGGGGAAGGAAGGGGAGGAGGAGGAAACCACACTGTAGGCTATAAAGATCCTAAGGCTAGCTATGCCCCAAATTCCCATGCATTAACTAGCTAACTGCAACACTGCCCCCTTCCTGTAACTTGCAGACAAGGTTGCAATATTTCCAACAATAATAACTACAATTTAAATAGAAATACAATGCATCTCACCATAGTGGAGAAAACTAACCAGATGACCTGTGTGCCTGCTGTTCTGTCTGCTGTCCAGGTGCCAACTGCCACCTTCAAGGCACCTGCTGCTCTCCCTCCTTAGGGTTCTTTGACTTTAAACAGACTTGGACTGGACCGCCCATCAAATAGAGGACACCTTCCAACAGAGGACTGTGCTCAACAAGCTCTCTAAAATAGAGGATGGTCCTGTGTAAAATAGGCCCCCTGCCCCCCCCATGACCTAGTCCTGTGATTTCCTGCTTTCCCTTATGTGGCTCAGCTGTACTGAGTATGGGTCTTATGCAAAGCCAGGCAGATGTGCAGGAATGAGTAGCAATTAGGCCCTTGGCCTGTTTTCAAAAGGCTTCTGCATGTGACCAGTTCAGACCTCTGGCAAGAGCAATCTGGCAGCCCATTGCATGGGAAAGAAAGTGGGGAGAAGGAAAAGGGACAGCGGAAAGAGAAAGAGGAAAGGGAGGACCTACCCACTTTGAGGTCAGGCCCGCTCTACTGCTGGCTTTGGCCCCACCCACTTCCATCACACGCGCCCCCCCCCACGCACACAAAAGGTTGTCCATCCCTTAGATAATGCAATATTATTGGCTGTTGAGCAGTGAAACTCTTGGCTGGGACACCTAGTTCAACCATCTTTGGAGTAGTTTTTCTGTAGGGATGTACGGACTGTGTAATATGTGCTCCTTCTGTGTTTTGTGGATTGTCAGGCGCCTTTTATTCCATTGTCTGCTCGCAGATGGATGCAAATTTTCCCCTGTCTCACAGAAAAATATGTAAATAATTATGTAAGAGTTTTGTACCAATTTACACAATTTACCTTAGTACGTAACATTTAGCGCATTGTCCTCCATTCCACTTTTCCTCAGCAGAAACTTGCATATTTTTCTATGAATAAATATGTGTGAATTTCAGGAAAGTAAAAAAATAATCCGAAAGTCCACGGACTCCATGCAGCCTGAGGGGGTCACTCCACAGTAGATTCCACAGATTGGCTGCTTAGAAATCCGAGCTTATTTTCGTCCAGCTAGAATTTCTCCAGCAACCCTACTATTCTACCCTTGTTGTATTGCTTTTTTTAAAAAATAAAAAATAGGGATAGAAACAAGGCATTCAAAATGGATGCTGAAGGGAAGCTAATGTGGCATTTTTAGTCCACATCTCTCATGCAAAAGAGATGCAGATTCAGATCACAGCTAAAGGTCAACAACAACTGATTTGCCCAGATCTTACTTCAGCTTCAGGCAAAACCTCTACTGTCTGAAATGGCAGGTGTGCAGCAAAAACAATGAATCGTGCTAAAGACATCAATGCCAAGTATAAGGATAACCATCAACAGGCTGGAAAAACAGGCTCTACTCTCTATTTGGGGGTAAAGGTTGTCATGGTTACTGAAGCAGCTATAGGAGGCAATCAATCAAACCCACAAAACCTGGTTTGGGCTTGTTAGGGGAACTTCAAATTCAAAGTAAGATTAACTTCTGAACCAATTAATGGAGTGACCACCCTGGGGTTACATCAACAGCTACACATTTGGTAACTATAGCAACCTTGGCCAGGTTGATTTGAAATGTATAAGGAATTTTATTTATAAGAATAAGCATTTATTTTATATCTTTAGTCCAACAGAAACTCTGTTGGTCTTTTTGTTAAGGTTAACTCAATATCCCTTGGTTGTTTATTTGTAATGCTTTTGTTGCTAATTTAAGGTTAATTCATAATGCTACTTTAGCATTATTACATATTAACTCATTTCATTTGTAACTAGTCATTCATGCTTTGAACTGTTGTAATCTGCTTATGCAGAAGTTGTCAAATGCTTGAAGCTCCCTATTTGGTCTTTTTTTTATGCCTCAGAGGATCTGAGGGTACAGCAGGCAGTCTGGAAAAACAAGGGCACCATGAGAACCTAGAGGAGAAGAGAACCCAGAACTGGCTTATGGTTTCTCACCCTGTGCTCTGGTTCCACTGTAGTAAGGAAGATGTATTGAAAGTGAGGTTGAGCAGCAGTATACTTCTCCCCCTTTTACCAAAAATGGGATAACATTGAAACTACTCTTTGGTTTTCTGCTATTAAGGTGTCCCTACGGCAGAGGATGAGATGGCTAGATAGCATCACGGATGCAATGAATATGAACTTGAGCACGCTCCGGGAGAGAGCGCAGGACAGGAAGGCCTGGCGTGCTATGGTCCATGGGGTCACGAAGAGTCGGACACGACTGAACGACTGAACAACAACAACAACAAATACCAGGGGCAGGCGATCTGTCGGTGCCCTCCAGATATTACTACAATTCTCATAATCCCTGACCATTGGCCATACTGACTGGACCTGATGGGAGTTGTAGTCCAAAACATCTGGAGGGCATCAGGTTGCCTATCCCTGCTCTATATAATGGGGCTATAAGACTACACTGAACAAAGTGACCTGACCTCACTTACAAAAAGTTCTTCCCTGGGAAGGCTGTGCAGGGTGAGGGGTTTGGATATGGGAAATCACAGACTTTGTGGTCAATAGGTAGAATAGCCTTCCTCAACCTGGTGCCTTCTGGGTGTTTTGGACTTCAGCTGTCATCAGTCCTTATCAGCCCCAGCATGGTCCATGCTCAAGAATGCTGGGAGTTGTAGTCCAAAACATCTGGAGGACACCAAGTTGGGGAAGGATGAGCTTAGAGCGTCAGGTGAATGGACTAGTTGCTTCTCAGCTTGCACAGTGCAGCAGCTCTGCATTGTGTTATGCAAAAGCTGCTTCTCAATTTCACTGCCCATATCAAGGTTTTATTTGGGTGACCGTAGGCCAATCACTGTCCAGTGACGGCTGGTGGCTCTGATTTCAGTAGGGATGTAAATCCATTATGGGTTTAAGTCAGAAACAGCCAAGGAGCTATCTAAGGTGCTGAATCCTATCCCTAAAATTGATTCAGCACCTTCGATAGCTCTTTTAGAGTTCTGGCTGGTTCTGATTGAAATTAGGAATGGAATTCTAACCCCACTGAAATCAGAGCCACCAGCCTCCACTGTCACTATGTCTGCAGGGTGGCTGTGGGGATAAAATCATGATTTCTCATATGCATACCAACCCAAAACCTTTTCATCAGATGTTGCTTTCTTAATATGCAGGTTACCAGTTGCTAAAGCAGCATATGGAGTTATTCATCAATAATGTAATGGAAATACACTGGCAACATTGTACTTAAGAGTGCCAGAACACATACCTTCTCATTTTAGATGGATGAGGTATCTTTTTCTTCTCCTTTTTTAAATCTATTGCACAGATTTTCAGGTGTTCTGGACTCCTTTCTTGTCACGATATTACAAGGAGAGCTGTGCACTGCTGCAGCCAAAGCAACATCCTATATAAAGCAAGTAAACACATCTTCAGTCTTCAGATAGTGTCTGGGATTTGGGGTGGGGGGAATTCAGTATCAGTATCTGGGATTTGCAGGAAAGCAAGCAAAAACTTTCCCCAACATATTGGCAGTTAAAGCAGCTGCTCCCAATTATTTAGTTCTTGATACTCTTCCCTTCACAGACTTCTAATCATTTGGGGCTGATAGACCAATGGAGTTAGGAATAGGAATTCCTAATTAGGAATTAGGCTAAGGCTATCAATGGCTACTAATTGTGATGGCTATACATTCTATCCATCCAGTATCATAAGAACATAAGAAGAGCCATGCTGGATCAGACCAAGGGTCCATCTGATCCAGCATTCTGTTCACACAGTGGCCAACCAGCTACCTGTCAGAGGTGCACAGGGAGGACATGAGTGCAACAGCACCTTCTGCCCATGTTCCCCAGCAACTGGTGTACATAGACATACTGCCTCTGATGCTGGAGGTAGCATATAGCCATCAGGACTAGTAGCCAATGACAGCCTTATCCTCCATGAATTTCTCTAATCCTCCTTTAAGGCCATCCAAACTGGTGGCCATCACTACATCTCGTGGTAGTGAATTCCATAACTATCAGAGGAGGCATGTCTCTGAATGCCAGTTGCTGGGAAGCAACAATAGGAGAGGGCTATTGGCCTCATGTGGGCTTCTCATAGGCCTCTGGTTGGCCTCTGTGGGAAACAGGCATTAGGACTAGATAGGACTTTGGTCTGATCTAGCAGGGCTCTTCTTATGTTCTCTGTTCTCTGTAGTAGTAGCCATCCATAGCCATACAGTCCATTTGGGTAACCTTGGGCTACTCATTGTCTCTCAGCTTGACCCACAGCATTGTTGTAAAGATTAAAAGGGGGAAATATAATGTGTGTTGCCCTCAACTCCTTGGAAGAAGAGCACAGACAGACAGACAGAAATGGTAAGGCCCTATGCCAGTGACACAGGAAAATTTCCTATGCAAGTCAATCAATTAAGGTCAGAAGCTGATTATTTAACTTACAGCAGTCATATAGAGCCAAATGATTACATGGCAGCATTCTGTGGGGCGGTAGTGGTGGGTGGTATGGCAGTCATGCCACTGCCATAATGTTTGAACCACCACTGAGATAAATAGAAAAGAATGGCAGAATAATTTTCTTCATTACTGTTCTCTCACTTAGTTCTGAAAAGAGACAAAAATGCCTTGCAGTGTAATTCTACTTCTGATGTGTGATACCTAGATATGATGAAAAAGCCGGGTTTATGTTTTGTATTCATTTGGTGAATACCAGGAGTGCAAAACCTCAGACGTGGGGGCCAAACTGGGCTCTCCGGGGTGTCCTAAATGGCCATGCCCCCTTCCCTTGATTACTGAGCGGTTTCCCAGCTTTCACCCCTCCCCATTCTAAAAGGTTGAAATGCCTCTCCTAAGGCTTCATTTCTGGCAGTAAGAGATGTAAACTAGAATATGCTGGCATTTTGGCTCCACCCCTTTTGCCTTTGGCCCCGCCCAGCACTGGAATGCAGCCCCAGAGATTTCCTCTAAAATGGAATTTGGCCCTTGGCCGAAAAGAAGTTCAGCACCCCTGGTGTAAGCATTGGTTATGCGGTTTACAAAGACTCGCATTTCAGAAGAGAATTGAAGCATATTTTCTATCTGTAAATAAATTATTAGAGTTGAACTATAGAGGCTTATGTGCTGCCCTCGATCAGTGACTTCAAAATCAACTCTCAAGGCCAAACTTTTGACAGCATTCTTTTAATAGATATCATGAAGCAGTATTCAACCCTGCATGGAAAATGCTTTTGCTTCTGCTGTGAGCACAATTGCCCTCTACTGGGCCAAAATTAGGAATGCAAGTGGCTAAATTCAAAATCCCATTGTGTCACCAATGACTTTAATGGACCATGATTTGGTATTTCCAAGAGCTTTTAATTAGCCTTTTTTTTTTTTTAGAAGGAAGTTAAAGGAAGAGGTCAGTTATAATGCTGGTGGGGGAATTAGCAATATTTCTCTTGCTGTCAGGGTGGACACTGAGCCCATAGCATCCCAGAGTAGTTCTGATTCGGAGGAAGAGCAGTCGCTCCTGGGAGAGGAGCACGCCCCTTAAGCTGTCAAGGGCTCCTTGGAGGGCTCTCTCAGTCTAATCCAGTAGCCAAGTCCAGACGCAGACAAAGGGATTCTTTTCAAAGCTTTATTCTTCTTTTACAACTTACAACTTTACAGGTAGCAACTAGACCTGAGCAGCAGCATCCCTATGCCCTAAGTTGGAACAGTTGGTCCCCGTTTGAAAGGCAATTACTGGCAGACCCTTGAATATAAGGACTAGGGAGAATCCCTCCCCTTTTCCCTTGGATCCTCTGGGCGCAACCGTTCTTTGAGAGCCAACCAGGCGCTACGCCTCCTTTCCGCGCTCTCCATTTGGCGCCGCTCTCTGCGTCTGCGCCGCGCATCCAACCAGTCTGCTATCGGTGCTGGGTCATTCCCTGGACTGCTTTCTAATCTAGGAATGTTGGTGGGAGGAATCTCTGTCAGCTGCGGGCCCTGGGAAAAAGGGGCGCGCTCCTCTCCCAGGAGCGACTGCTCTTCCTCTGAATCAGAACTACTCTGGGATGCTATGGGCTCAGTGTCCACCCTGACACTTGCATCATCGTGATTATGAATTGAGAATGGAATAATTTTGTGCAAGAATGGCTTGTCATATGTTTGTCATTTCTCCTGTCTATATATTTATTGACTGGAGGCAATAATTGGTCTTATCTGGGGGAAGAAGACAGTGCATGTTATTCTGTTTAGATCAACAGTTCTTATTCTGTCTATTCTATGCTTTAAGGTAGCCTCAGAAACCATGATGAAAATACGAGAAATACTGAATGGATGAAGGTGTCTTAGAAGCTTCCACTTTATTCCAAACAGCCAACCAATCTTTCACTGTAAATTTTAATACTCTTTATTTTAAGAATCTTTCTTTAATACAGCAAATGTACAGAACAATACAGCGTCCGATAATGAGCCAAAGGGGAAATTACATGTAATAATAACTAGAAACATATGTAAGATATTGAACTACACATTTACAACAAGCATCCCAATCTGATGCATGTTTACTCAAAAGTAAGTCCCGTGGAATTCAATGTGGCTTATTTCCTGGTAAGCACGCTTAGGATTGCAGCGTTAGGGTGCATCCTGACATACATAATCAGAGCATTGTGACTACTATGGAAGTGCAGATGCCATAATTGGTTCAGACCTACCATCTTCTTTCAGAGATCAAGCTCAGAGGAACCCCGTTGTTCCTATTTGCAACCAAAGCCGGTTCCCACTGCCTCTCTGGAACAGTTTTTCAACTTACTAAAAATGATTGTGTTGACTTTTTTAAAGTGAGCAATGAATGTAGCCAATAAACACGTTGTGCTAAAAAAACACAATAAAAATAAGGAAATGGGCAGCCCCGTGCCAACTCCTTGGGCAAGACACCATCCATATGTCCCCTCCCTCATTGTGCCTATCTTCTTACTGCCATTGTCACCAGCTACTGTTGCTCCTCCTCCTCTTTCTCATCACTGTTACAGCTTGCTTGATTGACAGGCAGAGAGCCAGTGAGCAGGGATGCAGTGGCATCTATTGCTCTTTAACTCCAGGGAGCTCTTGTCAGTGGGCCCCTCCTGGGGTGTGGGCCCTTGGCAGGTGCCTGACCATGCCCACCCTTGATGCTGGCCCTGGGGCAGCCTGCTGGAAGTGGCAGGAGAAGGAAGGTAATTAACTAACTCATCATTTGGTTCACTTAAGGTGCAATCCTACACAGACAGGTGGCTGCCTCCAAACTCAGAGGCGACCGCCTATCCAGTGCAGTGCAGGAGAAGCACAGAGGGGATCATTCCCTTTGCACTCCTTTTGCCCTGCATTTTCGGTTAGACAGCTGCTTTCAGCTGTCTAACCATGGGAGGGCAGAGCAAGGGAGGAGGCTGCCGTACAACACACTGGATGTATCATATAGGCATTTCCACCCCCCCTGCCCCGGAACGCCCCCCAGAAAGCCTCATTTCGGCTGCTCTGCACTCCTCTTGTGAGTGCAGAGCATGGGACTTCTCCATGGAAGGTGGGGTAGGTTGGTTCTCTGGGAACCGACCTCAGAGCATGGGCTCTGAGGTTGGTTCCCAGAAAACAAGATATTCTATGGCCATCTAGCTGCTGACTAGCAGCAGCCATAGGATTGCTCCCTAAGTGATTGGCTTTCCAAATGTGGGAGGAAGACAAGCTCAGCCTTATCAGGAAATATGTGATACGATTATTCTTGTTTGGGGGGTTGTATGCAACCATATATGAAAAGCAGAGGGCTTCTTCAGCAGTGCAGTAGCTCAGTTAAAACTTCATATATGGATCAATGGAACCAAGTGGAGCAAATCAGGTTCCCGAATACGAAGCATTTGAGGAAAGGACTTTTTCCAGTAGCTTCCAATTTGCTGCCTGTAAGCTAAGAAAATGGTGGTCATGCATAAAAAAAATCAAACTCGAGTGATATAAGCATAAAAGAGTACAGAAACATTCTCATTCTAGATGTTGGGATCAGTCTAACATAAATGATAGTGGCTCATTTCAGCAAAGCTTAAGCATGGGGAGGGTATCCTGCAGATTTTCTCAAATAGAAAACCATTTGCTACGGAACGCAGTGATCAAGGCTATAAGGGCCAATTCTTCCATTATGGGAACAAGATGGTCTGCATTCCCTTATGGACAAAGGAGGATAATGTGTTACAAGATGTCATGCTCTCCCACCCTAGCAACAAAGAAAAATTCAATGAAAGCGTACCATGTCAGTCACTGTAGTAGCCCATTGTTTTGTTTTCTCTTTGCTATCACTCTCTCAAACTGCAGGCAGGGAGAGGGAGTGAAGCGAATTCATAGAGAAGATAACATGACAGGACTTCTTTCCTCTTATAGCTGCCTCACTGTTCCTTAGGGAAGGGTAACTATTTTGGTTTGGTTTGGTTTAAATAAGAATTTACCAGAATTTGCACTGTTCTCCATATATGAGAGAAAAAGAGCTTGAGATTTTTTTAAAAAAATTACTTGTGGGAGAAACCACCACTGACAAATTCGTCCACTGAGGCCCAGTACTTTGAGTGCTTTGCTCTCAAAAGCCTGGGTTTGAATCCCTGAGTGTTCAACCATGTTCATGCTTAATTAGGGTTGCCACCTCTTTTTTCTTTACCAACTCTATGGCAGGCCATGTGGCAAGTACTAAAATAATGGAATGTTGGGAAGGAGGAGGGTGGACAGGTGGGACAGTTAAGAGGTGTTTGGAAGGAGGGAGGAGAATTAAGCTGGATCAGGTGAGTTGGCCAGAAAGACTGGGAAGGAACTGGTTTTGGAGAGGACTGCAGACAGTGAACAACTGGATGTGGAGAGAATGACATGGGACAGAAACAGAATGGCTGTGAGGAGCTGATAGATTGGGAGGCCTGCAGGTAAAGAATGAGACATAGAAATACACAGATCATCAGCTGTCTTAAAGAATAAGATATAGATCTCCAGTGACAAGGAAAACCAGAAAGTGAATGGTTACAATAGTTAAAGGTTTATTAGAGGTTACAGGGATATCAGTGTATTTTCTTTGTGGTTAATGTTCATAAAAATTGTAATTCTTTTAACATCGATAAATATTGTTAACATTTACCAGTGTCTGCTGGCATTTGTCCAATACCTATCTCAGATTGTCATATAAAGGTCCATCACAGGAGGTACAACATGGTCCTCTCCATGCTGGGAACAACTGTACCTAGTGAATTTGGCTGGTGCAGGTGGGTGAGAAATTTGTTTCAGTTCGTTTTTAGTAAGAACTTACCAGAATTTGCAAAGTTCTTCGTATTTGGGAAAGACCTTGAGATTTTTTTTTTAAAAAAAAATGGAATGCAGGAGAAAACAGAACTGACAGATCTGCCCATCCTCCCTTCTCTCTCAGCTCCAGGCACTTGGGCGCTTCGCCAAATTGCTTTGGAAGCTCAGAGTTAGCCTTCAATGGGCTGAGAGGAGTCAGCCCCACCCCCATCAATCACCTGCACAGCTGAGCTGTGGGCCTGGGACTTGTCTTGCAGTGTTTCTTTTATTTCATTGATCAAAAAAGGTTGGCGTGAACATGCTCAGTTATGCAAGAGACAGTTCGTCAAACCTGCTAACTTTCTGCTACCTTGCACTTGGAGAGGGAGATTGCTCCGACAGCATTCATCTCGGGCTCTTGAAGCCATAGTCCTTTTTTTTTATTAATGCCTGCCTGCCTGCTTTTGAATTTTTCTCTCATCTATCTGGGGCCTCTGGATTTTTCTGAGTCCTTTCGGGACCATGCCTTTTGTCCTGAAGACAGGACAGGAAGTCTGCCTGTACTGGCACTGGTGTCCAACCTTGCCTGCCTAGAATTGTGAGTGCTATTGATTTCCCCCTTATAGTTCCCCCTTTTTGCAGTTATAGCATGGAAATGTAGGGTGGAAAAGGTTGTTCTACACTAGTGGCTGGACTTGGACTGGAGAGAACTGGGTTAGATTAGTGGTGGATGAATCAGTCCATGTCAGTTTCAAATGTATTCATTTTATATTGTTCTATGCTGCGCTTCGTGGTTTTAATTTTTGTGAACTGCCCAGAGAGCTTCGGCTATTGGGTGGTATAGAAAATACATACATCCATACATCTGTTCTTCCACACCATTTCTGCATGAACCTGCAACCAAAAAAAAAGCATGAAAAATTGTATTATTTTCAGTGTTGGGGATGGTGGTGGTGAAATGCCATTTTTCTACACATTTTACCCTAAAATATGCATTTTTGTACAAAATATATCCTAAAATACACATTTTTGTATGAACCCTAACCTAAAATATGCATTTTTATACACATGTTAGTACACCTTCTGAGCCAAGAAGTGTGAAAATGGAAGAATAGCTGTGTTTCACTCTGCGTGTTAGTCCAGGAAGTGCAAATCCAGCTCTCTTAAAGATGTGGACCAAACAAAATCCTCAAGCATCCCTAGTCAGGATCCCTGCTGTAAGTCTCAAGGGGTGATTCTGGGCAGTTACACATTCTCAGCATATTTTTCCCATTTATATCTTGACTTTCATAATAAGGGTTACCTTGTTTTATCCTCACAGCACTACATAAGGATAAATGAGGTAACCCTAATTAACATTGCCCTGAGTCCCATAAGAACATCAGAAGAGCCATGGTGGATCAGACCAAAGGCCCACCTAGTCCAGCATTCTGCTCACACAGTGGCCAACAAGCTGCCCACGGAAAACGCACAAGTAGGACATGAATAGAACAGCACCCTCCTGCTCATCTTCCCCATCAACTGATATTCAGAGACATGGTGTCACCGATACTGGAGGTAATATAAAGCTATCAGGACTAGTAGCCGTTGAGAGCCTTTTCCTCCATGAATTTGTCTACTCCCCTTTTAAAGCCATCCAAATTGGTGACCGTGACTAGATCTTGTGGTAGCAAATTCCGTAGTTTAACTATGCGCTGTGTGAAGAAGTACTTCTTTGTATCTATCTTGAACACCAATTATATTCTGGGACAGCCAGAATATAAATGGGAGAAATATTGTCAGTGGGATACACTGGTGGTTTGGGGTATATTGCCTGACTTTCTTTTGCATATGATTCCCACCTGCCACAGCTCTCCTTTAGGTCTCCCAAAATACAGAGACAATACATGGCTACCTGGTGGTGAAAGAGAGGCACTCTGCTCATGCTCAGAGGTATAATTTCTGTGATTGAGCGATAGCATTAAAAACCTGCAGCTCTACCAACTCCAAAATTCACCAGGCCTTATGAACATGGCTACTATTTCCAATCGAAGAATAAGAATCAATACGCGCTATACAGCCAGTGCCACATGACCACTGTTGTAGACTACATGATGGGAAAGAAATAGAATTGTTTAAGTGCATGTAACTTTCTTCAGTGTGGCATCTGTAGAAGGGGTACTAATAAAATGGTTACACAGAGACTGCAATGTGCAATCCCCATCAGCCAGTCTCCAAAAAGATTGAGAGGGATGAAATTATTAAACAACATCTGGCAGAAGCTTACAACGACTGCACCCATTTTAGTTCCTCATTAAAGGGATATAAAATTCAAAGGGAGCTGCAAGGGGGGGGGGCAATCTAGCCATGTGCATGTTAAAAGAGGAAGTTCCAATATGTTTAAATTATATTTTTCTACTACTGCATTGGCTTGATACAGCAGCCAAAAGCCATAGATTCATATATCGTTGCTCATATAAGCAGTCCAAGGTTTAAAGCTATATATGCTGCTTCACATGCTAACCTTTTCAATACAGAGATGAATCTCCAAATTTGGAGTAATCACATGGGACAGCAGTCATCTGCATCATCCAGAGCAATGGGGTGAGAGTTTTCCCATCCCCTTGCTTTCCTATAGTTGGGAAATCACCAAACAACTGGCAGTCAGGGGGAAAGGGGATGGCTTTTGGGGGAACCCTAGTGGGCTGGATCGGGACCCCAGGTAGGCCAGATCTGACCTGCAGGCCTGAGATTCAACACACCTGCCTTAGAATCTATGACACGTGGATTTTGGGATGCTAGAAGCCCTATTCAGGCATTCTGCTTTACGGAATAACGGGCACACAAAAGAGGAGAGGGAGAATGAGCTGATCTTCAGGTTTCTACATTGCATGGGGAGCCTACACAGTCACAGATACAAAAGGTGCCCTGCTGCCATCAATATGTGAAGGGTGACAAGGATGGCAGGGATTGGGGGGTGGAGGAGAGCTAGCATGTTTGCCCTTGCTCTCCCCCTTACTGAGCTCCTTATTCCCTAAAGCAGAATGCCTGAATAGGGCTAGTGATCCATGACAACACATTATCACTGAAGCACAACTGATTGGCTTTGTTTAAATGCTCAGGGTCAAACATTAAGGGAAGAGCAGAGGCTTTCCATATAATTTAGGGAAAACTGAATACAGTTCTCTTGAGAGAGGAAAAAAAGATGCAATTCATATTTTCTCACATCATATGCAAAGATCTATGAGGGAAATTCAGTTTTTCAAATTCTGCTGTCCAAGCCCAGCATCGTATTTTATAGAAAGCACACCAGCTGATTCTGGTTACATTTCCATCCTTTTACTACTCCATCAATGGTTTGCTTCAATTTAAGGTTCAATATCTTATTGCACATTCATGCATCTGTTCACAGATACACCTAAAATAGTTTAGGATGTGAACAAGTTAAAATATCAGAGAACAGAGAAGGTTTAGAATGAAAGAGTGAAAAACAGTGTGAGAATGCAGATGGCAAAGAACATATGTAATTTGCAGGGATGTAATCACAACAACAGGTGCTACTTACGGGGTGAACATGCTGCGGATTTATCGGTTGCTAGAATTTTCAGAGAGAAGGATTCTGAATTGCGGGAAATGCGGCCACCATTTTGTGGAAATTTCTTTCCACAAATTTCAGGCATTTCCCTTCTAATTTCAGTGGCAATTCTGATTTTTCTGTATCAGGACACATTTTCAAGTGTCAACAATCCCTCTTCTTTGTGGATTTCCTTCTCGCTTAGGGACACTGTTATGCAAACCTCAGCAGTTCTGCCCACTTTTTAGAAGCGCCAAGGGCACACATGTATAGGGATGTTGAGGAAATCCACAACGGATTCACATGAGATTGGACTTCTGTGAATCTGAGCTGCGGAATCTGCAGTGAACCAGCTTCTTCGGAGATGTGCGGACTCCACAGTCTTGCAGACTGTTTTTTTTTTTTTAATTTGCAGGGGGGGAGTTGTGCAAATGGGCACTTGTGCAAGGGCACATTCGTCTTATTGTGCACATGTCCACACAAGTGCACATTTGCAAATGAGCATACAAGAATCCTGATTCCATCAATGAGCGGACGATGGAAGGAAAGATGCTTGACAATCTGCAGAGTTGACAAAATCTGGACATCCCTACATATGCAAGGCCATTCTGCTGGTAAAAATGTCTTCTACCTGTTTATGGCTACAGATGGACGGGCTCACTGCCGTCCGGCTTGGCTGGGTACTCGCTGAGCCACTGCCACTGCTCACTCTCCCCGGTCCCACTCGCTGATCCCCCGCACTCACCTGGACCGACTAGCTGGGCAGCTGCGTGCCCAGTAAGCAGGTCCAGCAGTTGCTCATCCTCTTAGCCAGTCACCATTTTGTGTAAAAATGGCAGCTCAGGGATTTGCAGGAATCTAATGCTGCATAAACGGAGGCCATAAAGGGGCCACATATGCAACATTACAGGCATGAATGGACCATTTATGCCTGTAACGTTGTGTAAATAGTCCTTTTATTGCTGCCATTTACATAACATTAGATTTATGGACATCCCTCAGCTGCCATTTTTACAGAAAATGGTGGCTCATTAACAGGATGGGTGGCTGCCAGACCCACTCACTGGGCACACAGATGTTCGGTGAGATGGTCTGGGTGAGCATGGTGGTGGGGACCCAGTAAGCATGGCCGGGGCAAATGGGCAGGGAGGAGTCTGCCAGACTCCATCCCCTTCCCAGACTCCCATGACATCCTTATTTATGGCAGCTTCTTCATGGTGAAGAAGCCTTCTCTTTTGTTTCCCATAGAATGGTCCACAATTTTGAATGCCTCTGAAAACTGCCTCTATATGAGTGGAGGCATCACATGCAAAAGTTTTAGTATATTATTTATGATGTATCTCTCACCCTTCCCCGAAGAAGTTCAGGGCAACTGCAGTAGCAGTGGTGCTGCTAGGGTTGGACCTCGGGGACAAAGTCCAGGGCCTTCAACTCATGGGGGCCCCAAAATGACTGCCCAGAGAGTGGCAGATGATGAGTAGCAAACAGGCCTGGTCTGGTATCAGCATTTGGGCTGCCATGAGCATGACAGGGCCTATCAGAGCTGAAGCTGCTCACTGCAGCATCCTTTCTTTCTTCTTATTTTTTTTAAAAAAACATTTTATAGTGAGGAGATAGCTAGGCAGGCATGTACAGGGTTCCAGATGCTCATTTGGTTTTATTTTTACTTTAAAGTTATATTATCCTTTTCTACAACAAAATAATGCTTATTCCCAAGTAAATGTATTTAGCATCAGGGCAGCAGAAGCAAATCCATTTTATGGCTGTAGTCTTGATGGTGCTATAGTTTAAGTGAATTTAAGCAGTTGTAAAGCATGGAATAGCAGTGGAGGGAGGAGGTGAGAAGTACCAACTTTAGAATTCCCAACCCTCTAAAGGGTGTCTGTGTCCGTGTGTGTGTGTAGAAGAGAATGAAGTCCAGGGTCTAAAATTACCTAGCTGCACCACTGTGAAGTAGTTGGGCAGATGTGTGCACTCGCCCCAAGTGGGTAACCAGTGGGCAAGTAACTGGCACACTTTGGCAGGCTCCTTGAAGTTCAGATCTTCAGCCAAGCAAACTGTTCTGATAGTGTGTGTTGTGTGTGTGTGTGTTTGGTGAAGTGTTAGTGCAAACGCATTAATTATTGAAAGAGTCTGGGAAACATGAGCAAGTCTAAACAAGGTTTTATGATGATTAGTTATTCTTTTTAATGACGGGGAATGTTCTAAGGAAAAGATTAGCTAGAGAATTAATGCTTCTGACTTTTGTACAGTGAAACTAGCATCAAAGAAGATGAAGAAAGAAACGACTTAGAAAAGGGATGTAATGCCAGCAGGGTTTCAGAAGGGAAGTCAAGATTACGTGGTGGGAGGATGGAGGGCTCTCTTTATTGTAATATGGGTTGGGCTCAGCTTCCTCTTAAAATCTAAACACGTGTATGAGTAGTAGCCCTATAGTAAAGTACAGTTAGTATACTCCATGCCATAAATGTACCTTTTGAGATTAACTGATATCATGGTCCAGCAGTAAAGAATCTTTTTTTAAAAGGAAGGAAGGATGAAAGAACAAAAGAATGAAAGGAAGAGTTGGAGAAGCAAGAACACCCAAATGTCATTTGCTTATTATTTATTCCTTAAACTGCAAAATCAATGCAATACAACCAAAATCACTACTAGGAAACCATGATCTTTCTTTCTGTCTGTCTGTCTGTCTGTCTGTCTTTCTTTCTTTCTTTCTTTCTTTCTTTCTTTCTTGTGTGTATGTGTGTGCATGCACACATGTGTGATATGTATGTGCCATGAATAGGAAAGTACAGATTGTGTAAAATCTGTTCCGTCTGTCTTTTGCAGATTCTCAGGCACCTTTTGTTCTATTTGTCAGGGTTGGGACTGAGCCCATAGAGCCCCAAAGCAGCTCTGATTCTGAGGAAGAACTACAACCCGTGGGAGAGGAGCCCGCTCGTCTCTCAGAGGCACAGCGGCAGGGAGAGGCCCCCCCAGTTCGCATTCCTGAGAAAGAGAGTGACCGTGGCAGCAAAAGGCAGGAGAGCGGTTGTTGCTAGACGCAAGGCGCCAGCGCAGAGAGAGGCGCGAGGTGGAGGGTGCTGAGAGGAGGCGCTCAGCCTGCTTGACACTATGGGAACGGCTGCGTCCCGATGCCCCACAGGTAAGGGCGGGAGCCTCCCCTCCTAGCCCATAAGTTTCAGAGCTTTTCCTGCCCTTCTCCAAACGGGGACCAACTGCATACATGCAGCTTAGGTTACTCTGCTATGATACACTATGCAGTTCCTTGCTTAGTTGCTGGCAATTAGCATCTGAAAGAGTCATTAGGTTGTAAAGGAATAAAGCCTTGGAAAGAATCCCTTTTGTCTGCATCTTGTTTTGGCAACTGGAGGGGACTTTAAGAGGCAGCTAGGGCACCTCCGACACCATTATCTTCCCATCGACAGAATCAGATTGTTTTATTTTCTGAATTTGAGCAAATTCGCACATGCTAAAATGCACAAATCCCTGCCAAATGTGCATTTTCATGCTTTAGCCTATCGGGGAAATGTGTATTTTTGGCTTCTTCTTTTTTTAATCATATTTTCTATGATGGAATTTGTGCAAAATTCCTAAAGGTTAGAAAAATGGTCTGCAAGCCTGTGAAATCCACCCAACAGGGGAAAAGTTGGTCCACTGCAGAATCTGTGGAACAGATAAATAAAAATCCAAATTCATTTGGTTCCATTGCGGATTGCTCTGACATCCCTAGGCATGAAAGAAATGTGCTTACTATGTGATAAGGAAAAGGTACCCTGTATATGCTCAGAGCCACTCTTTTTGTTCTTTCTTCACATCTGAGACCTGATATCCAAAACTGGCTCTGGAACTGAACTTTTGGGATAGGAACATCTCCAGGTATTTGGAGTATTTGTTTGGAGTGCCCCACCCAATGCTGTAGACACTGCTATGACCTCAGGAGGGGGACTCTGAGTCCCGATCCCCCTCCCCCACCCCCTCACAGCTGCCATGGAAAGAACTGCTCTGACTGCTTCCCGAGATCCCAAATGTGGCTTAGAAGGAAAGGAAAGGGGGCATTCCAGTGGGTGGGGAGGGGAGGAGATTGCCCAGGAAATTAGAAATCCTATGGGTTCTCCAGCCCTGGCCTGTCTTGCTGAACTGCAGAACGCAAAACACCTTGTGTTGCGGGGTCGCCATCTTGCGAATGACTGAGGCTAGGGGCTGTTTGTGCGCTGAGAGAGGCATCTAGCGGTAATCATTTGAAACTCTATGCCCCACCCTTTCAAGTGGTAAGGCTTTCATTCATGAGCGGTTTGTGGTTGCAGAGATATAGTGATTTCAAATCGGGTGTATCTTTTTGAAACACCCTGTAGTGGTCAAAGGAGAGGGAGAGGGGGGGATAGCATGTTAGGCTGTGTTGAGGGGGGAAGCAAGAATAAGAGATTCTACAAGTAACAACCTGCACTGAGACAGAACTCTCTGCATTTCCTGCCTTCTCCATTGACAGCATTTCTACTCAATTCCAAATGGACCCCTTTTGCCTCTACAGGTCCCAGACCTTTGTCCAACTGGGTCTGCTCTCTGGAACCAGCCATGCTTGATGATGACTTCAGGCCCAATAACAGAAATTAAGGCCTACAGGATATTGATTCAAAAGCATTCTGAGACTGGATTGGACTTGACCTCTGTTCCCAGTATGAGATAATTTTAGGCAGTCAGCTGTTAGCAGAGGTCATCATAGAAAAACTCTTGTTGAATTGGTGACATTTCCTACAGTTCCTTGGAATCAGTATGCAGAACTTCATTCTTGCTCTTAAATTCTACAGGCCATACCACATAAATTGTTATGCTGAATGTGTTTTCAGTAGTGACAACAGGGGTGGCAGCAATCCCTCTACTCATTTTATTTCAGCACTTGTGTTCCATATGATTATTAATCAAATATTCATGATACGTTCTGGTTATTCCCTCCATATAAATTCTGGTGCAGGATAAATCTTGTTCTTGATGCCTTGCAAGTCATAATTATTGGTGTGTATTTTTGCTATATCTTCATCAGAACATAAGAAGAGCTGTTCTGGTTCAGACCAAGGTCCATCCAGTCCAGCATTCTGTTCACACAGTGGCCAACCAGCTGCCCAGGGGAAACCCACAAGCATAACATGAGTGCAACAGCACCCTCCTGCCCATGTTCCCCAGCAACTAGTGTACATAGGCATACTGCCTCCAATACTGGAGGTAGCATGTAGCCATCAGGACTAATAGCCACTGATAGCCTTCTCCTCCGTGAATTTGTCCAATCCCCTTTTAAAGCCATCCAAAGTGGTGGCCATCACTATATCTTGTGGTAGAGAATTCCATAGTTTAACTATGCCCTGTGTGAAGAAGTACTTCCTTTTATCTGTCCTGAATCTCCCACCAATCAGCTTCATGGGGTGACCCTGGGTTCTAGTATTATGAGAGAGGGAGAAAAATGTCTCCCTATACACGTTCTCCACATGATGCATAATTTTGTACACCTCTACCATGTGCCCCCCCACTCATCTCTTTTCTTAGCTAAACAATCCCAGATGTTGCAACCTTTCCTCATAGTGGAGTTGCTCCAGTTCCTTGATCATTTTAGTTGCCCTTTTCTGTACTTTTTCCAACCCTACAATATCCTTGTACAGCAACCAGAACTGTACGCAGTACTCCAAGTGTGCTCACACCATAGATTTGTATAGCGGCAGTATGATCTTGGCAGTTTTATTTTCAATTCCATTTCTATCCTAACACTGAATTTGCCTTTTTCATAGCACCCGCACACTGGGTCGACATCTTCGAGAGACATACACAAGTAAAAATATAACAGCCACTAGCTTAGAGGCTGCAGTAGCTCCTGTGAGGGTTTTTTTTTTTTTTTAGAACAGTATGTTCTATTGATCCTACCCAAAAAACATAATGAATATCTGTCATGCAAATGTTTCTGTCTCAAACCCTTAAAATAAATTAGGCTCATATATTCTGATTCAATAACTCACTGTGTTGAGTGCTCGATAACAGAGACACAGAGTGCATCCAGAAATGTGACAGCAACTCATGTCTTACTCACTATACAACTGCCTAGAATTACATTTACATTCTAAGCATTGTTTCCCTGTAATGTACATGGCCTTCCAGTGCTGCTACAATAATCTGTATCAAGGCACTTGGCTCCTCCAAGAAATAAGAAAACACAGAAGAGAGGTCAGAAATTGAAAGGTGGGAAATAGAAGATCATCATGCACAGAATAACACTCTGTTCTGGAAACACATTAATTGGAAGTAAGTCCTGTTGATTTCAATGGGATACAGAGCTGATTCCATCAAAATTTGGCTATCATGGGATATATTTGTGAAGTCATTGCATGAGTGTAGGGATGTACGAAACTCACTTACATTTTCGCTGAATCTTTCGCAGTGGGGGGGGAGGCGCTCTGTCCCTCCCCCCGGAATCCTTGACGTGGGGGAGGTGATCAGGTCCTCCCCCCAGGAATCCTCGACGGCCAGCTCCGCTCCGCGGCCAGGCTGCGGAGCAGCCAGCCAGGGCCAGCCGCAGCTAGATTTCCGGCCATGGACAGGCTGCTGCAGACACAAATTGCGGCCACCATAGCAGCTGCCATTTGCATCCAGCCAGGCTAACCCCCCCCCAAAATCCAGCGTACGCAAATGGTGGCGGCTACGGTGGCCGCCATTTGCGTTGCCTATTTTTCGCCGATTTATCTTAAGTAAATATTTGCGCAAGATAAAACGGCGAAAAAAGGGGAACGCAAATAGCGTAGTGGGCGCTACGTATCGATATTACAATAACAAATCTTTTATTCCTACATAGATTCACTATTCTCACATAAACTTCATGCAGCAGAGAGCAAGGAAACATTATATAGTACATGTCTATCATTCCAGTCCTGATTTGTAATTGTGATATCATTGTCTTCTCCCCCTCCCTACTTCCCTACAGACTGATGTTGGCATGTTGCAGAATTATTACTATTCTTCTTTATTATTTTTTGTCACTCCAAGTAGTGTCAATGCATTTTTCTGCACCTGTGGCAATGCAACCTGTCTCTTTGGCAGCTAGAATATGCCCTCCTGCCTGGTTCACATATTTTCCCCCCTTGGCTTGCAATTCCCAACAGCTGTAACGAGGCCTCAGGATGTCTGCAGTAACAGATCTGTAGCAATGGCTCAAAGGAGATGTTGGTCCAAAAGACATGATGCACACATCGTAATGCAGGCTGTCAGTCAATCCCTGGTTTCTCTGCCCTGAAGGCAAGAATCCAAGTGACTTCCATGAGGGCACTTTGCCATTTCAGCAGATGGACATGAGAGTAAGTAGCCAAAGAGCCATGTCTGTGCATCGGGCGCAGACTGATGGGGGCGCATGGGGGAGTGATTCCTGGCCAAGAATATAGCTGCTGCTGCTTGTCTTTGCTTAGCAAGCTACAGTTCATGACATGTATCATTCCTAATTAAGATTTGGGATAGTTCCTTCTTTAAAAAGGGATACATTTTAAGGCCGCAAGATGCAGTAACTGCATCAAGCCCAAAACATTTTCATACTTCTCAGGTGCTTTTTGCCTTCCCCAGCCAATTTTGCAATTAGAATTCATTTGAAATCATTCAGTGGGGATACACATCATCATCATCTTCATCTTCATCATTATTATTATTATTATTATTATTATTATTATTATTATTATTATTATAGTGGTTGAATTAGGAGAAGGGCCCTTTATATTAGGGCTGTGCACCTCTTCGGTCTGAAGCCGGAAGCAGGCTGATTCAGAGGTGCCTTGGCATGATACGAGGTGGATCAGAACAGCAGTGAGGTGCCCTGAAGTGAAGTGGCTGATTGATGAGGCTCCTCGTCTGCCTCAGAGTTTCGTAGCTCTTTTGATGCTTTCTGAGATGCCCAGACAGGCTGGCTCTGAAATGTATCAACTTGAGAAATCAGGGAAATCAGGAAGAGGAGGAGGGAGCGGGGAAGTGGTGGAGGAGGGAGTGAGCTTTGGTGAATGGCATCCCTAGTTGCCAAATTAGAGCTGAACGTAACCCAGCAGTCTCCAATCAGTGACAGTGGTGGCGTGGTGGTGGTGGTGGGGAAATACAGAATAAACCTGGAGAAAAACAGCTGGTGGTGTTACTGGAGAGGGATCTGTCTGAAGTTATATGGCTAAAGGTCTGTGGTCCCCGTTTGAAGGAGAATCACTTGAAGACCCTGAACTTATGGGCTAGGGAGAGATCCTCCCTCTTTCCCTTGGGTTCACGGGAGGCGGCCGTTGCTTGCGCACCAAACAGGTGCTACGCCTCCTTTCTGCGCCCTCCACCGCTCGTCGCTGCGTGCATCTGCTAGGGATGTACGAAAGTCACTTACCTTTTTACGAAATTGATTCGAGGTGGGGGGGAGGTGCTCTGTCCCTCCCCCTGAAATTCTGGCCGGGGGGGAGGCACTCCGTCTCTCCCCCCCAAAATTCTGGCTGTGGGGGAGGCGCTCCGTCCCTCCCCCCCCGAAATTCTGGCTGGGGGGGAGGCGCTCCATCCCTCCCCCCCCCCGAATCCTGGCCGGCCAGGTCCGCAAATGGTGGTGGCCATAGCCGCCGCCATTTGCGTCCCTGCAGTCAGCCGTGATAGGGTACGTAAATGTTTACATAGCCTATCACGGCTGATTTAAAAGAAAAAAAAACGCGTGTACCCAAATGGCAGCACCCATGGGAGCCACCATTTGTGTTCCTTATTTTGACACGTCTTAGTCTATGTAAACATTTATGTAGACTAAGACGGCGAAAATAAGGGGAACGCAAATAGCGTAGCGTCTACGCTATTTGCGTTCCCCTTATTTTCGCCGTCTTAGTCTACGTAAATGTTTACGTAGACTAAGACGTGTCAAAATAACGAACGCAAATGGCGGCGCCCATGGGCGCCGCCATTTGCATACGCGCATTTTTTTTCTTTTAAATCAGCCGTTATAGGCTACGTAAACATTTATTTACGTAAATAAATCTTTACATAGCCTATCACTTTTATTTTACTGGAAATGGCGGCGGCGGCAGCTGGTCAGAAGACTGGCCGCCGCTGAACCGCCACCGAACCGCCGCTGAACCGCTGCCGGAGCCGCCGCCACCAGGAAGATTCGCACAAGGTAAGTCCCGTCCTGGGGTGGGGGGGCAGACCGTTTCGCCACCGATTTCAGGGGGCCAAATGCGCTGGCATTTGGCCTCCCTGAGATTTGTGGCGAAATTCTCTGACATCCCTAGTGTCTGCATTGAGCGTCTGGCAAGCCCCCCTCCCGCACTTTCTCACTGCCAGGGTCACTATGTATCTCAGGAATGCCAGCAGGAGGAATCTCTGCCAGTTGTTTTGTCTGTGAGGGATGAGCTGGCTCCTCTCCCATGGATTGCTGATCCTCCTCACAATCAGAACTGCTCTGGGGTTGTATTAGGGGTGCACAAAACCCACTTACCTGGTCTCGCAGCTTTTCGCGGTGGGGGGGAGGTGCTTCGCTGCTCTCCCCCCAAAGTTCAGGCTGGGGGGGGAGGCTTCCCACCTCGCCCGGCTGAAATTCAGGCCAGCGGGGAGGCTTCCCGCCTCGCCCGGCCGCGAAATAAGAAGTTAAAAAAAAAAAAAACGCCCCCGTGATAGGCTACGTGACGATTAACATAGCCTATCATGGCTAGATCTGCAAAGTCAGCCGTGATAGGCTACGTAAATTGTCACGTAGCCTATCACGGGTGACTTAAAAAAAAAAAGCGTGTACGCAAATGGCGGCCCCCATAGGGAGCCGCCATTCGCGTTCCTTATTTGGTCGCTGTAGTCTACGTAAATCTTTACGTAGACTACAGCGACCAATTAAGGAACGGGAATGGCTGCTCCCTATGGGGGCCGCCATTATCCGTACGCGCTTTTTTTTTTTAAGTCACCCGTGATAGGCTACGTGACGATTTACGTAGCCTATCACGGCTGACTTTGCAGATCTAGCCATGATAGGCTATGTTAATCGTCACGTAGCCTATCACGGGGGCGTTTGTTTTTTTTTTTAGTTTTATTGGAATGGCGGCAGCGGCAGCCAGTCGAAAGATCGGCTGCCGCCCCCGCCCCTGACGAAGACCTGACGAACTGCCGCCGGGACCCGCCGCCAGGAGGGACATTCGGGAAAGGTAAGTCCCGTCCCGGGGGAGGGTGCGGGGGGCAGGGGGGTGCGGAGAATTTCTCCCCGAAACTTGTTCAGGGGGCCGAACACGTTGGTGCACGGCCCCCCGAAGTTTCGGGGAGAAATTCTCCGCCAACCCTAGGTTGTATCAGCTCAGTTTCCACCCTGACAGATAGTGCGTCTTGGTGTAGCAGGGCAGCAGAGCATGGAGGCAAGTTGCAGTGCTCGGAGGTCACTGTTTGAGGAGTCTGGTGCAGGCAGCAGCAGCAGCACTGTTGCCAAAGGAGCACCATATCCCTGTGTAGTGGAAGAGGGCAGCCCGCTGATGGTCCTTATGTCAGAGGTGTCTGATGTCCTCAGTATGGTGGAGAGTCAAGAGATCCTCCAGAATGTGGGAGAGGTTGAGCAGCAGGCAGAGGCTCCAGCACCTGACCCCTCTTCCATTGTTCACCCTGCTCATGGTGGTGACCCCCGAGACTCAAGGCAGGCAGTCTCTGTCTGCACAGAAACTCCAGGGCAACATCGTGTGGGACCACTTTGAGGTGGGAGTGGATTCCAGCACTGCTGTCTGGAATTGCAAGGCATCTCTGAGCAGGGGAAAACAACCAGGGCCTTACACCACCAGCAGCCAGCTCCTGCACTTAAAGAGACAGCACCAATTGGTCTTGCTCAGAGAAGAGGCCCCCACATCCAAGCAGACAGGCAGCAAGGGCAAGCATAAGGCTAATAGTGCCACCAGAACTCCTGCAAGCCCTCCATCTCTCATCCCCAAGAAGCTTAGGCAGGCCACCATAGAGGAGATGGGGTGGGGGAAGTATGGGTCCACAAGGTGGAGGTTTCCAGAGCCCAACCAGATCATCAACTACATATATAAATACAGTATAAACTGGATAATGATGTGCAGTTTGATACACTCTCAGGTCCTTCAGTTCACTTGCATCATTCCTTTAATAATAATAATAATAATAATAATAATAATAATAATAATAATAATAAAAAAAAAACCTGTCTGAAATTTGGCAGGTGTGGTGTGGCTAATTTAAATATATATATATATATATATATATATATATATATATATTCATTTTTTGTGTGCTAAAAAAGAAAAGAAAAAAAAGAAGGACATTACTGCACAACCTATGGATCCACAAGGTGGAGGTTTCCGTACTTTGACTTGATGTGCCCTCCTGGCAGGGTTGCTTGCTGTGTCTTGCTGCCTCTGTCAGACAAGACAACTGAGAGCCTGAGGCCATGACTGTGATTCTGAATAGGAATGTAAAGGTCTAGGGGAAAGGGGGTGATTGCACTTCAAAGAAACCCACAGCAGAGATTAGGGATAGTGACCTTCTTCGCTTCAAAACCTAACTTCTCTGATTATTATCCTTTCTGAGCTTGCTTTGACTTTCTGAGAACAGCACATTTTACCTGTGCCCAGCACAAAAACTACTGGAGATCCCCTCCAGGGGGGCTGAGAGTTCCCCAAATGTCAAGCACTTCTGTGCAACCAGTAAGAAGTTATAGCCCTTTGCTTTGAGAGAAGGAATCAAATTTTACCTGCACCTAGCACAAAAACTACTGGGCCAAACTGTCTGAAGTTTGACAGGTGGGATTCCCTCCAGGGGGGCTGGGAGTTCCCCCAGATTCCATGTATGTATCATAAAAACTAGGGGTGGACGAAAGTCCCTTACCTGTTCTCGAAGGACGTTCGCGGTGGGGGGGAGGCGCTTCGCTGCTCCCCCTGCGAAGTTCCGGCCGGGGGGGGAGGCTTCCCGCCTCACCCCGGCCAAAATTCAGGCCGGGGGGGGAGGCTTCCCGCCTCGCCCCGGCCGAAATTCAGGCCGGGGGGGAGGCTTCCCGCCTCACCTGGCCGCGAACGCGAAAGTTTTTTTTTTAAAAAAAAACGCCCCCTGATAGGCTACGTCACGATTCACGTAGCCTATCACGGCTAGATCTGCAAAGTCAGCCGTGATAGGCTAAGTCAATCGTCACGTAGCCTATCACGGGTGACTTTAAAAAAAAAAAAAGCGCGTACGCTAATGGCGGCCCCCATAGGGAGCTGCCATTCGCGTTCCTTATTTAGTCACTGTAGTCTACGTAAATGTTTACGTAGACTACGGCGTCCAAATAAGGAACGGGAATGGCAGCTCCCTATGGGGGCCGCCATTATCCGTACACACTTTTTTTTTTTTTAAAGTCACCCGTGATAGGCTACGTGACAATTGACGTAGCCTATCACGGCTGACTTTGCAAATCTAGCCGTGATAGGCTACGTGAATCGTCACATAGCCTATCAGGGGGCGTTTGTTTTTTTTCTTTGATTGCAATGGCGGCAGTGGCAGCTGGTCGAAAGACCGGCTGCCGCTCCCGCCCCGCTCGAACACCCGCCGAACCGCCGGCCGGACCCGCCGCCGGGAGGGACATTCAGCGAAGGTAAGTCCCATCCCGGGGGGGTGCGGGGGGCGGGGGGGGTTCAGAGGATTTCTCCCCGAAACTTGTTCGGGGGGGCCGAACACGTTGGCACTCGGCCCCCCGAAGTTTCGGGGAGAAATTCTCCGCCAACCCTAATGAAAACTGAAAAAGTTATGGCCATTTGTGTTTTCCCATGCAAGTCATTGGGGAAACCCCAAAAACGAGTGATTCGGATATCCGAATCTTGCTTTGGCTTCGGATCCAAGTCAAAGCAGATGGGGTCCATATCAGTCCAAAGTGAAGCAGGGCTGCTTTGGAAGGCCTGAATCAGCATCCGAAGCAAAGCGGGGGGAGGGGTGTCCATACACCGCCCTACTTTACATAATCCCTAATGCAAGGGTAAGCAACCTGGCACCCTCTGGATATTTTGGACTACAACTCCCATCACCCCCAGCCAGCATAGGAAATGGTAAGGAATTATGGGAGTTCTAGTCCCAAACTTCTGGAGGACACCGTGTTGCTTATCGGTGCCCTAACCCATCACTCCCACCAATTCTATCCCAATCAAGGCCCTGTGTGTCTTTCTAAAAATAGTAGCTAAGGGGGCTGTTACAAGACATAAGGGGGGCAGGCACACTCTGCCCCCTATAATTCAATGCACCTTACTCTGCAGAGGATTGGGCTGTTAGACTGCAATCCTATGCACACTTAGGGATGGATGGACTCACCTCCGTCCAGGGCCATCGGTCGCTCGACGAGCCACCTCTGCAGCCTGCACCAGCTTGCTGCACCATGCAAGCCCTTTGATGGCTCAGCAAGTGAGCGACAAGCACCGCACACCTGCCCACTCCTTCCCCAAGCAGGAAGGAGTGGGTGGTCCATTCATGCCTGTAACGTTGCATAGATTGACCTTTGCGACTGCAATCTATGCAACATTCCCTTCCTGGAAATGCCTGAGCCATCATTTTTGCACAAAATGGTGGTTCCAGAAACGAACAGGCAGGTTGTTGGATGCTTGTGAACTGCGTGGCACTCACAGATGCATCCAGTGAGTGCCACGCTGTCTGCAAACAGGGGCTGAGCAGGGGGGAGTCTGTTGGACTCCACCCCCATGTCGGGAACCTGCAATATCCCTATGCACACTTCCCTGGGAGTTAGACCCACTGAACATAGTAGGGACTGCTTGTAGGCAAACTTTCATCATGTTTAGGCTGTGCAGTTCAGAATGCAATCTCCAGATGACCAGAGAGGTCTCGTACGAGCCTGTCCAGCTGTTAAGATCATTTGGAGAGCCCCTTCTGTCTGTCCCATCAACATCTGATGAGTAGGGTGGCCATGTGTCCTGTTTTATAGAGTACGGTGCTCTATTTGAAAAAATCTTCTGTTTGAAGGGCCATCCAGTCCAACTGCAGTTTAAAGATAAAGAACTATGAGGACTGTTGCCATCATGAGTTAGCCCCTGGACAGCAGACTGAACAGGCAGGCACACTGGTCACCTGGTCACAGTCTTCCACACTATGGTGAGATGTACTGCATTTCTATTGAAACTGTAATACTTATTTCTAAGTTTGCATCTATAATGTAAATTAGCATATGCAAACTTTATGCAAATGCACGTCGACTTTTGTCCTCTTCTTGGGTGATGCATTTCTTCTTTTTTGGTGATTCATAACATAAGTGGCCACCTACTGACAAGCGTTTGGCAGGAGCTAAGGAAAGGGCCTTCTCAATGGCTGTGCACAGACACTGGAACTCCCTATTGAGGGAGAATTACTTGGTCCTCTTGGTGATAGCCTCCCACTAGCAAGTACCCCCACACACACACTTTTATTTAAACAGGCATTTGTCTTGCAAAACTGTTTTTAACTCTAGTACTCTTCATTTTTGATGTAATTGTTTTAATGTTCAGTTTTAATAAAAAAAATAATTTTTAACCAGCTGCCATTTAAGGTGGGGGGAGGCTTTTCTCTGATATGTATGTATTTATTTAATTTATTACATTTATAGCCCACCTTTCTTCCTTTGTGGAACTCAAGGTGGCTACATGTGATTCCCAGGTGGTCTTCCCTCCAGGCACTGACCAGACCCAGACCTGCTTAGCTTCAGCATGGTGGCTGCCTCATGTGCCTTGAGACCATGTCTTGGGACCATGTTTATTTTTAATGTGGGATTTTATTGTAGCATCGTTTGTTATGTAGATTGGGGGTTTTCCAGTTCCATTAGTTCTGCTCTGTGTTGGCTATTTTGTAAGGTGGGGGTACAATGTAATAAATGAAATAAATAAATAAATAAATAAATAAGTGCAATCCAGACAGAAATAAGTCCTACACCTCCCAGCATTCCCAAGTCAGCCATGCTGGCTGGGGAATGCTGGAATGCTGTAGGACCTATTTCTGTCTAAACATGCATGGGACTGCACCCTTTTAAAATGCTGATTTTTGTGAGACTACTTATAAAAGCCTTCCCCATCACTGGCTCGGGATTATGGGAGTTATAGTTCAACACATCTGGTGGGCACCAGCTTGGGGAAGGCTGGCTTATAGAAACGGTTTGTCACTTGCAGTATTGGGGCTGGTTCATACATTAGCTTCCTACATTTCTGATATACTATAAAATACCTGCCCTTGTTTTTTAAATTTTTGCCCTCACTCAAGCAACCACTCAAGCAGCTATTACTATTCTGATTTACATCAGTTTTGAGAACTTTTTTTTTAATAAATAAGCCAAGGCTACATCTGTGACAAAATTAATCAGAAGTGTGTTTGAAGCTATCGGAAAAATGTTACATGACCAGCACATAGCCTTGTATTGATTACCGGCCTTCCCAGTATTTGATGATTCAAGATCAATAAGCATAAGCCCATAGTTTTATGCCTACCTGATTGCTTGCACAGCATGTTCCCTGGCAGAAATATTAGGCCTTGCTGAGTCAAATCCTATTAAAGTCAATGGAAGTCTTTCCACTTGCTTTTAGGGTCAGGTTGCACTAACCTCTGAAGTTTGGACAATCATTCTATGCACCAGTAATAAACGCAGAACTGAACTGTTCTGCTTTCACCTATGAATTTCTCTGCCATTGAGCTTAGGAGAGGAACTGCTTCCAAAATAAGTGTTATGCTAGAAAATCAAATGTAAAAAGACTTGACTCTCATACCTTTCACTCAAATCAGACAGCTAAAAAGAAAACAGATGGGACTGAACACTTAAGAGGCATAGATATAGATGTATGCATCACACTGATAAGAAGGAGCACTTGATTTCTATTTAGGTATTTCACTTGGGATGAAAATGAGTGGTTATTTCTAGGTATGAAACCATTTTTTACAGAAAATCTATGAAAAACTGTCATAAGATACTTGGCATGAAAATAATAGAAATGGTGAGAAGCAGAGACAACTCTACATTTTGTATTGTTGGTAATTTAAACAATAACCAAGGTGGGTTACTTGCCATGGACCAGGGGCCAATAAGGGGCCCATGGTTCTAATGGGACCATTCTTCCCCCTTCACATAGAATACCTAGAAAGATAGGGAGACATTTTTCTCCCTCTCTCATAGTGCTAGAGCCTTAAGAGTCTTTGTGCCTCTAACTTCCTTTGCTGTCCCTGCTCCTCTGCCAGAATCCTCTAGAGCTCACAAAGCACTCTTGGAGTATGGGAAAACACAGGACCAGGTGCATTCTGTGTAGGCTTTGGATTTCATGGAAAGTTAGGACTCTGGGACATTCTCTTAGTTCGTGAAATTCTACCCCTCCAGAGTTAATGGGGAGGGAGAAACAGAGATGGTCTATTTCAGAGATGGGCAGAAGGTAGATCTCCAGATGGCCAAGTGGCCAAGCGCGGATGACACCAAATTATTTAGAGTGGTTAAAACAAAAAGGGATTCTGAAGAGCTCCAAAAGGATCTCTCCAGACTAGGAGAATGGGCATCTAAATGGCAAATGCGGGTCAATGTAAGCAAGTGAAAAATGATGCACGTTGGGGCAAAAAAGCCCAACTTCAATGATAACCTGGTGGGATCTGAGCTAGCAGTGACCGACCAAAAGAGAGATCTTGGGATTGTGGCAGACAGCTCAATGAAAATGTCAACCTAGTATGTGGGACCATTGTAAAAAAGGCAAACTCTTTGTTAGGCATAATTAGAAAAGAAACTGAGAATAAAACTGCCAATATCATACTACCCTTATACAAATCTGTGGTGCGACCACACTTGGAATATTGTGCACAGTTCTGGTCACCACACCTAAAAAAAGGTATTGTAGATCTGGAAAAGGGGCAGAAAAGTGCAACTAAAATTATCAAGGGGCTGGAGCATCTCTCCTGTGAGAGACGGTTACAGCAGCTGGGATTGTTAACTTGGAAAAAAGGACGGTGAGGGGAGTCATGATAAAGATCTACAAAATTATGCATGGTGTGGAGAACGTGGATAGGGAGACATTTTTCTCCCTCTCCCAAAATACTAGAACCTGGGGTCATCCTATGAAGCTGATTCAGGGGAGATTCAGGACAGATAAAAGGAAGTACTTCTTCACACACCACAGAGTTAAACTATGGAATTCACTACCACAAGAAGTAGTGATGGCCACCAATTTGGATGGCTTTAAAAGGGGGTTAGACAAATTCCTGGAGGAAAAAGCTATCACTGGCTACTAGTCTTGATGGCTATGTACTACCTCCAGAACCAGAGGCAGTGAGCCTATGTACACTAGTTGCTGGGGAACATGGGTGAGAAGGTGCTGTTACATTCATGTCCTACTTGTGGGTTCCTGGTCAACAGCTGGTTGGCCACCGTGTGAACAGAATGCTGAACTAGATGGACCCTTGGTCTGATCCAGCATGGCTCTTCCTATGATCTTATGTTAGACGTTTGGACATCAACTCCCAGAAGCCCCTGCCAGCATGGACAATGGTCAAGAATGCTGGGAGTTGAAGTAACAAACATCTGGATATCTACTTTTTGCCTGTCCCTGCATTATTGCTTAAGGTGCACAACCCAAGGGCCGTATGCAGTCCCCGACGCCTTAACTGTGCCCTCCAAGGGTGTCCTCCCCACCCCCGCATGCCAAATTCCTCCCACAGTGATACTGATACAGATCACTCTTTCCTTGCTGGTAGCTGCAGTGAGGAAAGCGTGATCTGCGACTGCATCAGGATTGCTGGGGAAGGAGGTGGAGAGAAGGCTTTCTGTTTCTTCCCCAGAGATCCTCATACAGTTCACTCTCTCCTCACTGGAAAGAGTGACCTGTATCAGGATTGCTACGGAAGAGAAATCATCCAGAGCTCCTGATACAGATCATTCTTTCCCTGCTGCTGCTTGCAGAAAGGAAATAATGGTCTTTATCAGGATCTCTGGGATGTGTATGCATGCATATATGCACACGTGTGTGCATACATGTGTGTGTGCATGCATGCTACCCCTGACTCCTGAGCCAGCATCATGTGCGGCCCTCAGTGTTAAAAAGCTGTGCAACACTAAGGACCCAAAAGCCTGCAACTGGGCCTGCATTTTCAGTTCCCTTCATAAGGCTTTCAAGCTTGAAACCCTTCCCACCCAAAATCAATGTTTTTGCACTCTCTGTGCTCAGACTTACCCCTTAGTCTGTCCCTATTAGAGGTGCCATCCAAAGTTTTGTCAAGAAGGGCTCAAAGCTGAACTCTGGAGACTCATAAAGCCTACCCCAAAGGAGAGGTGAACCTTACAAGCTGCTGAATTCTTCTCTAGCTCAAATTAAAACCTCACCTAGAGAAGATTGCTGGCTTCCCTGGCTGATAAATGCTTTGTATTGCCAGGAGAAATCTGTCTGTTGGGCCAGGAAAGCCTTTGTCAGCCAGGGAGCATGAGGGGCTTTGTCAGGCAGGGATCAAGTGCCCTGAGAGCTCTGTCAGAGCATGTCATCTCCCACTGCCAAAGCAGCACATCCAGTCCAGCCTCAGAAATTCCCTGTGGATATCTCTGGGACTGGACTGGTTGGCTTGGCAACACAGTATGGACAAAAACTGAGCATATGGGCAAAAGAAGATCATTAGAATAGGAGGGGCCTTCATGGTGGGTGAGCTTTCCCCTTCACTCTACCTTAAGGTAGGATGGGAGAGAAATTCATGCAGTTCACATTTTAGTGAGAATTCACCTGATTTTGCACTACTGAATCTCTCTGCAAACCATCACTCCATTGTCCTTCGTAATTCGCTCTTCTCCAAATTTTGTAATGGAGTTATCCAGACAAAAATGCGTACAAAAAATGCATATATTTGGGAAAATAACTTTAAAAATGCATTATATTAGGAAAATTGCTTGCAAAAATGTGTATGTTGGGCAAAAATGCATACAAAAATGCATGTATTAGGAGAAATGTGCACAACGATGCTTATGAATTTTCATGCAATTCTTTTTTAATCCCAGCATTTGGTCTGAATCAAATTTAAGATTTAAAGAGTTTAAGATGAACCCAACCTAAATTGGGAAGATGAGAAACAAATTGACGATGCCCACTGCTATCTTAAGGTCTACTTTCACACAGTCATTCTGATTCTGTTCTCTACTTATATAGATAGGAAATAGGCCAGGTTATTTCCCACAAAATCTGACTCCACTCTTTGTTATCAGAGAGATGGATGTCATGTAATGCTTTCTCCATCCTGTGTCCATTCATCAATTGTTTAGTATCTAGACCTAAAGAAAATGATTTAACAACGAAAAAGCAGTAATTGTAGAAACTAGATTATAACAGAGTGATCGGCAGTAGACATGGGAGATGATGCTGTGTAATAAGACACAAATCACCAACTAAGGTCAATGAGATTGATTTTATCTGCTTACTTAAGGTATATTTCAGCTTATTGGTTTCAATAAATCTGTGTTAGTTTTATTCCCTGAGATACCGCTATCTCTTGCTGCAACAGACAGAAAAGTGCTTCATCTTATTGCTACTGAGCTGGCCTCAAAAACTGTGAGAATGTTAATGGAAATGTAACTATGAAGCTATGCAAGAGCTGAGAAGACAAGTTCAACCCCTCTCCCCTGTTTCCAGCCTCCCCCTTTCCTGATTTTGCTCCATCTTGTCCCCACCTGACCCAGGAAGGCAGAACAAGGACAAGTGGAGACAAGTCAGAACCTGGTGCATCAGGTATTAAGACAGGGGAGGATCTGGTGGATCCTTGGTGGAACAAAGGCAAAAATCAGCAGGTTATCAAAGAGCCTGGCCAGAACATGGCAAATTTTGGGTTGACCCTAGCAGAATCAGGAATTTACTGACTTTTCTGATCCTAATTCTGGCTACTGGAAAGAATTTAATTGAAAGCAAATAAATCACTGGGCCCTAGAGTTCTCAAATTACTCAGATATGAAGTTGCTGATCTTCTAACAAAAATATGTAATGTATCTCTAAGATCAGCCTATGGAACAGACTGGAGACTGGCCAATGTAACATCATTTTTTTTAAGGGATCCAGGAGGTATCTGGGAAATTATAGGTCAGTTAGCTTAATGTCTGTTCTGGGTAAATTGTAGGGATGGCGGAGAATTTCTCCCCGAAACTTCAGGGGGCCGAGCGCCAACGTGTTCGGCCCCCCGAACAAGTTTCGGGGAGAAATCCTCCGAACCCCCCCCCGCCCCCCGCACCACCCCCGGGACGGGACTTACCTTCACCAAATGTCCCTCCCGGTGGCGGGTCCGGCCGGCGGTTCGGCGGGTGTTCGAGCGGGGCGGGAGCGGCAGCTGGTCTTTCGACTGGCTGCCGCCACCGCCATTGCAATCAAAGGAAAAAAAAAAACGCCCCCTGATAGGCTACGTGACGATTCACGTAGCCTATCATGGCTAGATTTGCAAAGTCAGCCGTGATAGGCTACGTCAATCGTCACGTAGCCTATCACGGGTGACTTTAAAAAAAAAAAAAAAAGCGCGTACGGATAATGGCAGCCCCCATAGGGAGCCGCCATTCCCGTTCCTTATTTGGTCACTGTAGTCTACGTAAACATTTACGTAGACTACAGCGACTAAATAAGGAACGCGAATGGCGGCTCCCTATGGGGGCCGCCATTAGCGTACGCGCTTTTTTTTTTTTTAAAGTCACCCGTGATAGGCTACGTGATGATTAACATAGCCTATCACGGCTGACTTTGCAGATCTAGCCGTGATAGGCTACGTGAATCGTCACGTAGCCTATCAGGGGGCGTTTAAAAAAAAAAAAAAACTTTCGCGTTCGTGGCCGGGCGAGGCAGGAAGCCTCCTCCCCGGCCTGAATTTCGGCCGGGGTGAGGCGGGAAGCCTCCCCCCGGCCTGAACTTCGCGGGGGGAGCAGCGAAGCGCCTCCCCCCCACCGCGAACGTCCTTCGACGACAGGTAAGGGACTTTCGTCCACCCCTAGTAAATTGGTTGAAAACGTAATTAAAGATAAAATTAGTAATCATATAGGAGGACAAGCCCTGCTGAGACAGAATCAGCATGGCTTCTGCAAAGGTAAGTCCTGTCTGTCTAACCTTTCAGAGTTCTTTGAGAGTGTCAATAAACTTGTGGACAGGGGTGATCTGGTAGACATTGTTTACTTCAACTTCCAAAAGGCTTTTGACAAAGTCCCTCACCAAAGACTCCTGAACAAACGTAGTAGTCATGGAATAAGAGGAGAGGTCCTCTTATGGATCAGTAACTGGTTAAAGAACAGAAAGCAGAGAGTAGGAATAAATGGACAATTATCCCAATGGAGGGATGTAAACAGTAGGGATCTGTATTGGGACTAATGCTTTTCAACTTATTCATAAATGATCTGGAATTAGGAATGAGCAGTGAAGTGGGCAAGTTTGCTGCCAATACCAAATTGTTTAGGGTAGTTAAAACAGGATTGCGAGGAGTTCCAAAAGGATCTCTCCAAATTGAGAGAATGGACATTTAAATGGCAAATGCAGTTCAATGTAAGCAAATGCAAAGTGATGCACATTGAGGCAAAAAATCTCAACTTCAAGTATAAGCTGATGGGATCTGACTGACCAAGAAAGAGATCTTGGCGTTGTGGTGGTTAGCTCAACAAAAATGTCACGCCAATATGTGGAGGCTGTGGAAGAGGTAAATTCCATGTAAGGTAAAATTAGAAAAGGAACGGAAAATAAAACTGCCAATATCATACTGACCTTATACAAAACTATGGTGCAACCACACCTAGAATACTGTGTACAGTTCTGGTCACTACACTTAGCTCTATTTCTCCTTGTCGTTGGAGTCAGCTGAGGTGGTGAAGGTGCTAGACCAATGCCTGGAGTGTATAATGGGCTGGATGAGGGCCAATAAACTGAAGCTAAATCCTGACAAGACGGAAACTCTGAGGACTGTTCATTTCCAAGTCCAGGAATTGGGTAAGCAACCCCTCCTGGACAGGGTTGCACTCCCCCTAAAGGAGCAGGTGCGTAGCTTGGGAGTGCTCCTAGAGCCATCCCTGTCATTGGAGCCCCAGGTGGACTCCGCAGCCCAGAGTACTTGGGGCCAGCTTCGGTTGATCCACCAGCTATGGCCTTTCCTGGACAGGGATAACCTAGCCTCAGTAGTACATGTGCTGGTAACTTCCCAGTTAGACTATGCACTTTACATGGGGCTGCTCTTGAAGACGACTCGGAAGTTGAAGCTAGTGCAAAATGCAGCAGCTAGACTGCTGATCAGAACATCTCATGAACATCATATAACACCAGTTTCAAAGAAATTGCACTGGCTACCAATATGCCTCCAGTTGGAATTCAAGGTTTTGGTGATGACATTAAAAGCCCTAAGTGGCTTGGGACCTTGATATTTAAGGGAGCATGTCTCCCTATATATACCTGCCTGAGGACTGAGATCTGTTGGAGGGGCCCTCCTCTGCATCCCACCAGTGCGAAACATACACTATGGTGGGATGTGGGAGAGGGCGTTCTCTGCTGCAACACCCCAGTTGTGGAATGCCCTCCCCTTGGAAACCTTGAAACATTGGTTTCATTTCAGTGCCAAGTAAAAACATGGCTTCTTACCAAAACCTTTGAGAGCTGAATGTATTCCCTAAAGTAGCACATTGTTTTAACTGTTTTATTGTTTTAGATTTTAATTGATATTAGCTTGTTTAATGGTTAATATGTTTTTAAGTGTTTTAATTAGTTATTGTTTTATACTGTTTACATTTATTTTATCTGTATGCTGCCCTGAGACCTTAATGATATAGGGCAGGATGCAAATGTTGTAGATAGATAGATAGATAGATAGATAGATAGATAGATAGAAGAATTGGGGGGGGAGTGCAGAAAAGGGCAACTAAAATGATCACACGGCTGGAGCAACTCCCCTGTGAGGAAAGTTATAGCAGCTGGGATTGTTTAGCTTAGAAAAATGGAGGGTAAGGGGAGACATGATAATAGAGGTCTACAAAATTATGCATGGTGTGGAGAATGTGAATAGGGAATCATTTTTATCATTTTCTCAAAATACTAGAACCTGGGGTCATCCCATGAAGCTGATTGTTGGGAGATCCAGCACAGATAAAAGGAAGTACTTCTTCATGCAGCACATGGTTTAACTATGGAATGCACTTCCAGTTTGGATGGCTTTAAAGGAGGATTGGACAAATTCATGGAGGATAAAGTTATCAATGGCTACTAGTCCTGATGGCTATATGCTACCTCCAGTATCAGAGGAGGTACGCCTATGTACAGTTGCTGGGGAACATGGGTGGGAGGGTGCTGTTGCACTCATGTCATGCTTGTGGGTTTCCTGTGGGCAGCTGGTTTGCCACTGTGTGAACAGAATGCTGGACCTGATGGATCTTGGTCTGATCCAACATGGCTCTTCTTATGTTCTTATGTTTCTCCTTTCCTAGGCCAGATTCCCTTCGCTTGGCACAGGCACTTGCTTCCACCACAATGTATTTGCTACACTGCCTCCACTTCTGCTTTCTTCATCTCTGTTTCCTCTACCTGCTGCCTTTTCTGTCATCCTGACCTGTTTCCCTCTCCTCTTCTCATTTATCTTAGTCTGCTACAGTCCATCCCTTGGTGTTTCTAGTCATGCAAGTTGATGTGGATGCTGTACCCACAAAGGCAAACAAATCCTGCATATTTTGCATGTCTTGATTTGCCTCATTGCAGTCCCCGGGGGGGGGGCACATTTGGGGATTTTCTCCTCAGTGAAATGCCACAGGTTCATCAAAGACCTTTCCCTGTCTGTCACCTTTCCAATAGTCCCTCAGTCTTCAGCCCAGTGAAGCAGCTCTGGAGCAGAAGGCAGGCTCACAGATAGACAGACCTCTGAATGAAGAGCACTCTATATCTATATAGATTTTTCATTCAAAATATGTACAAGCCAAAGTGCCTTGACCTAAATGTTTATTTATTATTTATTTATTTATTACATTTATATCCCACCTTTTTTTCCTCTTGCAAGGAACCGAAGGTGGCTTACATCCTCCTCCTCCTCTCCATGTGGAAAGCCAAAGGCCAAAGCCAAAGGTGAGTAAGATTGCTGGAGCCTGATTGACATTGGGAGAAAAGAGCAAGCTTCAATAAGATATTTAGTAACTTCAGTGGTCAATGGGGCTTTAGACCTGACCCTATTTTCTCTGAAAACAGACATTTTGTGTAGATCGAATCTCTGGACACAAGGGAAGCGCATATATTTATGTTTACAGTAAAGTGTACTTGTGTTAGGAGAGTGATCCACTTCAGAATTTAGTGCATCTATTAAACTTGACAGCAAGAAATTGAATTCTTGTGCTCATATAATACAGGTCTCTGTTTGCTTTGCACTGGGGACAAGCAGAGAAAGTACATTGGGGCCTTATAGAAAAAAAGCATTCACCATGTGTTAACTCAGAGAACATAACCTAGTTAAAAGAGCTTGTACAGAGGCTATTTTGAAAAAAACAGCCAGGGTTTCATAGCCTATTTCCAGCAGAAGTCCTTTATAGTCTATGAGGAATAGCCTATAAATATAAATAGCCTTTATAGGCCTATAAGGAAGGGATCTGGTTTGCATGATCAACATGGTTTAAATAAGCCATGGGGGCCATTTGCCTAATTACCCACCTGGGAGTAACTTGCTATGTCATCCAAACCTGGGTGGCATGGCTTGTTAAATGGGGAAACAACCCTGTCCCTGCCCCTTTGCCAGAATTTAGGGTTGTTTCTCCCTCCAACAAGCCATGCCACCTGAGTTTGGACAACATGACAAGCCGTGTTTGGATGGGTCATTAGGCAAATAGCACCCTGCATGTGGCATGGCTTAAACAAGTCACTGTGGCTTGTTTAAGCTGTAGAGAATGTGTAATCCAGGCCAATGTGAGATTGCTGTTGAAGACAAAGGATGCAGTGGCTGTGTGCTGCGTAATATCATACTTTGCTGTAATAGACACAGGCTTTGAGTGATTAAAAGCCTCATTTCTTTGAAGGTACAATAATGCTCCAAAGAAAGTATCTCTGTTTTGGATGGCTGCATGCCAGGAAAGAGGAGCAGGCAAACTTTGTTCCAACATGGAGGCTGCAGCACTGGAAGTAGCCAAAGGATTCAACAACCTTAACTGAAGGTCACATTTACACAATAAGAAGACCTTTATTATTGTCAAGTCTGTGTCTCTTTGGAAGGGCTGATGAGAAACAAAGGAACCTTCAGATCTGCTGTAGAATTTGGCACCTTGACTTATGGAAAACCAAAGTAGAATAAGTTTCTCTAGCCATCTTTCTTGCCAAGACATCTTGGAAAGGTGGGCAGCATCAGGGAATTGACAATAAAACAAATCCAAAGATAGAGTTGGCCAGGACATGGCAGAGATGGGCTGGAAGCAGGGTAAAGTATGCAAAGTAGCTACACAATGCTAAATGAATGCAAAATATTTTGTGTAGCCTTCAGATCTCTTTGTTGTTTTTTCCTCAGATTACATAGTGCATGGGTCAAACCCATGAGGTGATCTCCTCCTCTTGAGCTTTCCTTGTCAAATCAGGTATAGACTTTTAAAGGGCAAATCTCCAGTCTAACTCTTCATAATTTTGCTTCAGTGCTTCAGCTGCAAATGCAGGCTTCTCTCACACAAAGGAGAGGTGAACATTAAAGACGGTTTTCAGATATGGTGAGAAGTAAATATAGGAGTTCATTAAGCAGTCAGTGTTTAATGCTGCAGTAGACAACTCAGAGGGTGTGAGAAGTTCAAATCACCTTGACTAATCCAAAGGCAGGGGCAGTGGCAGACAGGAGCTCATGTGCTTTATTAAATTGCTCATTTTGGCGGATGATAGATTGACAATCCTTTGGGAAAGAACCATTACAAGAGCTGCGGTATATTCAGGGCCAGGCCCAACTTAATTAGCTGGCATATGTGGAACACCTTATGGAAGGACAGGATGTATATATGTGAAAATTGTGTCACTACCCATTCAGCTTGCTCAAAGGTGATCCTTTTCACTGCAGTTACTGATTCTGGAATGCAGCCTATGCTTACAGGATGGCCTTTGAACAACCCAGATAGACAACACATAGTAGTGAAGTGTGTTCATGTGCATGGATACATGGGTACCCCTATTCAGGCATTCCGATCCTGAGTATACTAAACAGACAAGGAGAAGGAGCATGCTAGCCCCCTCCTCCTCATGCATTCCATCACCCTGTACTCATGGAGGGCAATGTTCTGAAGAGGAGAGCCTTCTGGAAACTCAGTGTTCTGAAATGCACGGAGAGTGTCCATGGATACAGGAGGCTCTCCTCTTCAGAACATCACCCTCTATGAGTACAGAGAAATGGAATGCATAGGCAGGGGAATAGGGCTAGCATGCTCCTCGTGTCTTTAGTATACTCAGAATCAGAACACCTGTAATATCATTACAAAAACCATCTTGTGAAAGCTAAATTTGACATTGGAACTGGTTCTAAAAATAAGGGGCTTTTGACTGGTATTTATTCTTCTGCCTTGTATATAGTTTACTGCCTCATATATATTTATTTTGCATTCCCCCTTTCTCTGTTTCTCAGCACATTTGGGGGAGTATTAACCTGGCTTCTCTCCCTCAAAATGGCAGGAAAGGAAAAGATTATCAAGAACTGGCCTCCCATAACCAAGGCTGAAATCATATACACATATACCTGGGAGTAAGTGCCATTGAACTCAAATGGTGCTTACCTTGGATGGCTGTGCTGTAAAGCTAGTTAGCATATTGGCTAAGAGTATAAATGCTGAGTCAGAAAATCCCAAGTTCAAATTTTACCTTGGACAAAAATTAACTAGCTAACCTTACGTAAACCATCATTTTCTCTGCCTTGGTCCCACTTACCAATATGGTACCTACTAAGTGCTGATGAAGCATAGTGGCTAACAAGGCAATTCTATTCCTGTCTCAAGTAAATTCCATTAAATTCAATGGGCTTATAGTCAGGTAAAAGGATATAGTGGACTTCCCCAACCTGGTGCCATCCAGATATTTTGGGCTACAACTCCAAGCATTCCTGACCATTGGCCATGCTGGCTGGAGCTGATGGGAGTTGAAGCCCAAAACATCTGGAGGGCACCAGGTTGGGGAAGGCTGGGTAAAGGATTGCAGCCACTATGTGAGCTGGGAGAAGGGAAGTCTTCCATTTCCATCTCACCTCAGTCGAAAACTGACAAGGTGGCCTTAAGCCTGTTAGTATTTCTCACAGCTTCAGCCTACCACCTGCAAGCTAATACTGACCTATCTTACAAGGTAGCTGGGATTATTAAGGTATTGTGATGCTTTGGCCACTCAGCAGCACTATAAAAAAGCTCATATGGTTGCCTAGCCTAGAGCAGCCTTCTGCAGCCTTGTGCCCTCCAGATATGTTGGACCACAACTCCCAGCATCACTGGCTAGGGGATGTTGGGAGTTGTAGTCCAACACATCTAGGAGGCACCAGGTTGGGGAAAGTTGCCCTAGAGAAACCCCTTTGGACAATGCCCCATAGTACCTGAATAGCACAAGGATTGACTTGGCGAGAACATAATACCTGAAGTAAAAAAATAAAATTGGAGGGGAGGGGTCTGTAACCAGGGCACGGTCCTTTTGACATCAGTGGATTAGTTTGGCCTTTGGGGGCTTTCTGTGACTTGTTACCCCATCTGGCAGTGGTATTGATGAACTATGATCATGACACATTATGTAGCTTCTGCCAGATGGGAGACAGGCTGCAGAAATCTATTCCAGAGAGTGCATTCCCTATTCAGCCTTCAGGCAGCATGTTGTTCACACCAGCTATGCAATCTTTCTTCTCCCTTTGAGGAATGGCTAATGAAAGCTAGCTAAGTAGGCTGGGTGTCATTATATAGATAAAAGCACAAAGAGATAATGGATTTCCCTAACACTGTATGGAGAAGCTAATGGTGGTAGACATGAGAGAGTACGACCCAGCATCTTGGCTTCCAATGTCTGAACCTTAACCCTGGAATGATAGCATTAAATGGAATGTGATGAGACAATGGCAACAAGTGGAATTACCAGCTGGGGAGAGGGCAGATGAGAAGCATCCCTTAGGCAGCCTATTTGTACTGTCATTTGTTGAAAGGGCTCCTTAAAAACATTGAAGCATTGGTCTCCTTGCCATGCCCCTGCCTCAAGCACATAAGCAAAAAGGAAGTATTTTATTAATATGAACACTGTCTACTCCAAAGTAAGTCCCATTGAATTTAATGGGGCTTACTCCCAAGTGTGTATCACAGCCTCAGGTGCCGTCCAAATGTTTTTAACCACAACTCCCAACATTCCTGACCATTGGCCATGTTGTCTGGGGCTGATGGGCATTGAAGTCCAAAACATCTGGAGGTCACCAGGTTGGCAAAGGCTGGCTTATAGGATTGCAGTATCAGTGGACAAATGTAAAATATCATCGTTATGATTAATCTTTATGGATATCTCTAAGTGCCTCGTTAAATAAGTGTGTTCCAGGCTAGCAAAGTAGCAATTACCCATTGTCCTCCTTTAGTGGCCAATAAGTTAAATAAATTCTTGACTAAAATTCTGCAGGGGATGATAAACTTTAGCCATTGTCTTGTCATGGAGGTGGCTTTTAACAGGTCTTATTAGAAAAGGAGGGTATATTGATCAACGTCAGGATTATCCAAATGCCATATTTGAGATTTCATCTTTTTGATCCCTAAATGAAAGGGGGACTTGAAACCCCCATGAGAAGAGGTTTCTACTTCTTTAGATTACAGCAATATTCGCACATACACTTCTTGACAGGAATCCCTGCCTGAATGTGTTCATTGTTCTTTCCCATGATTTTTTTCATTTGGGAGTAGTAAAGTCAATATGTAGACCTAAGTAATTGAGGGTGAAATGGACAGTGCTAAATACAAGCCTGAAAAATGAAAGCTTTGTAAGGAAGCATGGGCTTCCGCTCTGCAGAGAACTCAGACATTTCTGTGACTGATGAATCTAATGGAATAACCACAGGAAAATCAAGGAATGGATTGTCTAGTTGGGTGTTCTGTTGGTGACAACTGGGAAAAAATAACTTAATCCTTTAGAGATGTGGTAGAATAACCTACCCACAGGAAGAAGCTTTATAAATCATCCAGCAACAGATTGTTGCTTTTTACTCTTGAGCAGAACAGGGGTAGGTAACCTTTGTGAATGAGGATAAAGCAACAATCCATTGTTTAGTTCAGAGGGAAGGAAGCTATGGGCATCAAACATACGGATGGGGGAGAAATTCATTCTGTTTGTATTTTGACATGAATGTACCTAATTTTGCATTTTCAAATCACTAAGCAAAACAAACCTCAATTATCCTTCGAAATTTGCACTTGTCCAAATTTTGCAATGGAGTTCTCCAATCAAAAAGTATGTACAAAAATGTGTATATTATGAAAAATAACTTTCAAAAATGCATTATATTAGGAAAATTGTTTGCAAAAATGTGTATATTAGGCAAAAATGCATACAAAAATGCATGCATTAGGACAAATGTGCACAAAAATATTTATGAATTTTCATGTGAACTTTTTTTAAAAATCTGAAACTGAACTTAAGACTGGAGCAAATCCATCCCTAGTCAAACTTCAAGATCACATATTGATCATCTAAAATGATCTGCAAGAGGGAACTCCTAGGGAGACAGAGAGTAAAGCGATTTTTCAAAGTGGGGAATGAAGTATCTTGGTGGAGAGAGGTGGGGAGGCTGTGCTAAAGGGGGCAATTACTCTCATCTTCAGAATGCAGGTTGCTGCTGTGTTAATTCATTTAACAGTTACATTTTAACTGAGCACATTTATACCCTACCAACGTTGCTTTAGGCAACTCAAAGGGTCAATTAAAGCCATTTATAAAGAATTACACACATTATAACAAACTGAATGAAATAAATGGTAAAACAAAAAACAAAACACATTTGTCCTTCCCTAATTGTCTTCCTAAATGGATGGGCATTACAAAGGCATCTAAAGACCAAACTGGGAGAATCACGGAGAAAGCCTTCCCTTTAGTTTTGACTTCCACAACACACACACACACACACACACACACACACACACTGGAAGCAGAGCTCCAATTCATCCCCAAAAATTCATGATGGTATGAAACCCTCCAAGGTGCAATACAACTCTTGAAAGATGATTTTCAGTACTTGGTATCTTCATGAGCTATCCTCACCAATTTAAATAAGTGTGATAAATGTCAGAGTTGAGAAAATACGATGTTTGTAGAATGAGGAAAGGTCTGTCACCAGAAGAAGCCCAGTCCTAGACTTTCCAGTGTGTTTTGTGGCTATAACCATTTGAAGCTATAATAACTGTTCTGTCAGTTTTCTATTTATTATCCACAGTCCTTCCAATGCTGTGGAATTCTGACACAAATTTATTCTCTAACACAAATTTTGTAGCAGATTGTAATGCTTGAACATTCCACTCATTATCAAATCAATACAATTTGTTCCAACTTCCCGAAACTTTGATGAGTCTGCGCTCATGAAGCTCTTGGTGAAGCAGTGGGGGATGCCTAAGTACATGAATAGGTTGGAAGACAAAACACTTTAGGTAACAAGTAAAGAGGCCTGTTTCAAAATCACCAAAGATAATCAGGAAGATGTCTGTGAGTTGAGGTCTACACAAGAAGAAGCTGACAGTAGAAGAAGCTGACAGAAACTGCATGCACTTCATGACCCGAGGGATGGACAAAATCCATTGTTGTCATTTCAGAAGACACCAATGTACTGGTACTATGCACTGGCTTTACAAGTGGAATACCATGCCCCATGTTTGTGTAGTGTGGAAAAAAGAGTCGCACAGAATTTATTAATATAAGCAAACTCACAAGGTCAATTCGACAGGATGTGTCCAGTGCCCTGATTGGACTAGATGCCTTCAATGGCTGCAACACTATGAGTGCTTTTGTGGGTCAGGGTAAGGTAACTCCCTTGAAACTACTGAGAAAGGATGAGAAATACCAGATGTTCAGTCAACTAGGGAAGTCATGGGAAATTGCTACAGAGATTTTTGAGAACTTGCAGCAATTCACTGTCAAATGTATGTTCCAACTACCTGCCCTACTTCTGTAAATGACCTAGGCTATGAACTATGAAATAATGAGTGGACTAGATAGCTAAAGCAGTCTTGTTTCCATAACCAGGTCAGAAGCCAGGTCAAATAGGGTAAGAAGAAGATTATGTCATACTGGAAGCTCTGGAGTTGGTCTTCCACCACATGATCACTCAACAGAACCAGTGTAGTGTAGCGGCTAGAGTGTTGGACTGGGAGCCAGGAGATCTGGGTTCTAGTCCCCACTCAGCCATGGAAGCTCACGGAGTGACTTTGGGCCAGTCACATACTCTCAGCCCAACCTACCTCACAGGGTTGTTGTTGTGAAGCTAAAATGGAGAGGAGGAGGATTATGTATGCCACCTTGGGTTCCTCAAAGAGGAAAAAGGCGGGATATAAATGTAATAAATAAATAAACTTCCCCAGAAAGGTAAGGTTGAGCATTTGTTTATACCTGGCAAGGTCATAATGAAAAAGGGTGGGCTGCTGTGGTTTTTAAAAGAAGTTTAAACACTACTTCCTTGTAGCAGTTGTATTTTCTGAATAATCTTCCAGGAGAGTCATACACATAGTGCTTTCTAGTAGCCATGTCTGATTGCAAGGTTATGAATAATGGGTTCCATCCATCATTGCCTCAGTCTTGTCTGGACTGAAGTTCATTTGGTTCACCTTCATCTTGTATTGCCAGATAATGCAAAAGATTTGAGACTGCCAGACCAGGTTCAAACATTAAATAAAGGATATCGGTATATCATTGGCACCTTACTCCAAATCTTAACCCATAACCTCATGAACTGATTGGGATAGGACTCTTTACAGGTCCACAGAGAATGTTCCAAAGAGGTGATGGGCAACCATAGTTATAATCCTTTGAGTTCTGCCTGCTAGAGTGACCAGAACAATGCAGGAATATTCCTGTAAACACCAGCCAGGTCTAGTTGTCATGTCTGCAGTGCTATGCAGTCAGCAATATTGAAAGCTACTCTACTGTCCAATAAGATCAACAGGGTACAATTACCCCTGTCAGTGACTAGGTGAAGATCATCAACCAAGAATAAGAGTCAATACTGTATCAAATCTACAAGTCTCTGTATCAAATCTACAAGTCTCTGTATCAAAAGTACAATGGGATCCCAGAATTATGCATTCCGCAAACACAGCAATTTATTTTCAAATATCGTCATTTCTAGCGTTGATCTCTTTCTCTGACTGCCACATCTTTTAGCATGAAAAGAAACAAACAGGAAAACTGTATTTGGCTTCACTATCTAATCCACTCTTCAACCTGCCTTTCTTATTTCCCCAGTTCATCAGCTTGTCTTCAAACTCTCAATCATTTCAATTTGCCTTCTTTGTGAAGGCCTTGTTTTTAATAACATCGCCTGCTCAGCATTGAAGCCTCTGTTTCATTCATTCATTTTCTGTGAGCTGAAGTGGGTCAAACCATCAAGCAATCAGCCTGTTGATCAGGAATATCTAAACCATTCCTGCATTAACGTTCCTCCAGAATGCATTATTTTAATATAATTAAGATTGCAATCCTATTTACAATGACCTGGGAGTAAGTCCCTTTTAATTCTAATGGAACTTACTTCTACGTATATAGATGTGTATAGGATTGCAGTGTAAAACATATAGAAAGTTATACATCTTTAAAACATGAATTCCTCTGACAGCAAACTGAAGACTACAGAAGGGACTCAAATAATCATTGATTATTATAAAAATTCTACAAGAATGGAAACATTTAGCCCTGTGCAATTTATACATAAGTAAATGGATATAATGGACTTTATAGACATTGACATGGCTAGCTAACTCCTGCAAATAATGGCTCATGCAACTGATTTGCTCATGTGAGCAGTTTAATGTCTGAAGTGGGGACATGTGGATGATTAAAACAGGTATTTTGGAAAAATCAAAACATGCATTTTGTTTCTGTAATCATGGAAGTAGATGTGATCTTCCATGTGTTTTCAGTGAAGACATTAATTTATACATGACAAATCAAATGCAAAATCTTTGAGCAACTCTTAGAGCACACAGAAAACAACACCCCCACCCCCAAAATACCAAATATAAAGTAACTGTAGTGTTAGATTTCCCTACATGATCTTCCTACATTCTTTTAGTTCCAAGCTGGGCATCAGCCTATGTGAAACTCTTCCAAAACACTATTGAACATGCATGAGACTCCCAGTTTCATTTTTTAAAAGAAATATTTTATCCCCGATGATTCTTGAAGAAGAAAATTGATATTTACTCAATAAAACCTTCATCAGAAACTTGTTAAAACCACCTGCTATGATTCAGACAGGATTTTAGTAGCAGAGGGTAGAAACTCCAGAACTCTTTCCATCTTAAGACTGTAACCAAATGTGGACTCTATGGCTTGACCTTTTTCCCTTCTTGCCCATTTTTGGTGGTGGTAGTGGGCTTTGTTTACTATCTTGCCTGATGAAAGGTTCTGGAAATCTTGAAAGCTTGCACGCTATTTTGTGATCTTTAGGTTCACAATAATAAGACCTAATAAAGGTCTTATGGTGATATGGATTTTGGAAATTTTATTTTAGGAAACTTCTAGAAGCTGGAGCTGGGATGTTGTATGTATACAACCCTTGGGGGCTGTGTTTGTGTATGTATATGCAAAGGCACCCTAACTCTCTCGTGCTCTTTCATACAAAAGAAACAAAGCCCTGTAGCTGTGCACCAAGAGCTTCTCATCACTTAGGGAAGTGGGGAGCACTTACGTTATCGATAGCATGCTAGAGTGATCCTTTAAAGGGCCCATTAAAAGTGGAGCTTTCTTAAAGGAGCAGAATGCTGTCTAGATTCTTTTTCTCTGTAGCTATGGGCTATTGTGTTGCCTCTGGCAAGAAAAGGTGATCTCCACTGCATTTCCTTGTTTCAAACCAGAATGGGTTGAGTAAAAGACTTCCAAAATCAATTTTACTTAGGGTAGAGCTACACATGCAGCAGAGTTAGGGATGGCGTGAAAACCCGTTTCAGTCCGCAAATCTGTTGGACCACCGGCACCCATGCCCACCAAGCTGTGCCTGCCAAGCCCTCCCACGCCCCACTCGCCTGTCCCCGGACCACCCTCCCACACTTGGCAAGCAGTCTGCAACTTATCCGGGACCATCCACCTCTGCCGTGATGGCCATGTTTTTAAAAACATGGTGATCGGCAGTCTGTGTCCATAAACTTATACTCAAAAAACTGCTGTGAATCTTGCATATATGGGTGATTCACAGCCCTTTTTGTATATAAGTCTATGTGCACACATACACTTATATGCAAAAAGTGCCTTGAATCACCCATATATGCAAGATTCACTACGCTTTTTTGCGTATAAGTCTATGGACACAGACTGCCCATAACATGTCGGGGGTTGGACTCGATGGCCTTGTAGGCCCCTTCCAACCCTACTATTCTATATGATTCTATGAACATTGTGCACAAGATTTAATTTTAAAAAACCGAACAGTTGCTGGTGCACAGCTCAGCTGGGGGAGGGGGAGAGTGATCCTTTCTCTCCCCCTCATCCCAGCTACATAAAGGCAGAGGCTTGACAGGAGGAGGGAGACGAGAGGGAAGCCCCTCTCACTTTCCTCCTCCTGACAAGCTGCTACCCCCGTGTAGCTGGCTGAATGCCCCAGCCATGGGCTGCCAAGATTCAGAGGTGCCGAGAAACTGATAAGCCAGATCCAGGTTTACCTACAACAAGGAGACTTTATTGAGTACTTACAGCACACAGGCATCCCAGTGGTTGGATCAGACAGCTTCTCTGAACCAAGAGCTGTAGTGCACGATGGGTTTCATATCATACATGTTATCCAGGCATAGCAGTGAGGCAGTATGATAGGAGCAAGCTTTAATTAGGGTTCATCTACAACTTTCCCAGCATAGCCTCGCAGTGCTTGGTAACACATTTGGCAGAAGCAAGACTATCATAATTGTCAGGAGCGCCCTACCTGCCTCTTACAGTCTACTCCAATAGCCAACTCAAGACACAGACAAAAGGATTCTTTTCAAGGCTTTAATCCTTTTACAACTTAATGACTCTTTCAGATGCTGCTAAGCGACTAAGCGACTACCAGCGACTAAGCAAGGAACAGCACTGGGGAAAGATAGCAGAGTAGCCTATGCTCCAGGTTAGGCAGTTGGTGAATGTTTGAAGGAGAATCATGGGAAGACCCTGAACTTATGGGCTAGGGAGAGATCCTCCCTCTTTCCCTTGGGTCCTCGGGACGCGACCGTTGCTTGCGCGCCAAATAAGCGCTATGCCTCCTTTCCTCGCCCTCCATCTGTTGTCGCTCCCTGCATCAGCATTGAGTGTCCAGCAAGCCCCCCTCCAGCATTCTCTCACTGTCAGGGTCACTTTCTATCCCAGGAATGCTGGCAGGAGGAATCTCTGCCAGCTGCTGTGCTTGTGGGAGATGAGCGAGCTCCTCTCCCACAGATTGCTGTTCCTCCTCAGAATCAGAACTGCTCTGGGGTTCTATCGGCTCAGTTTCCACCCTGACAATAATATTCCCAGCACAGCCACCTGTAGCTTTAAGACAAATATAGCTTCACTTCTCAGGTACATCCGAGACTCTGGTAAGAGAAAAGGTACCAGAGCTCGTTAGCATGGAATGTGCTGAGGCGGTCATATCGACCTTTGACTCATCTTACAAGCCCAGAGGCCCACCTGCAAGCACATTGCCACTAATAATGAACCAAAGCAGAGAGCATTATGGATCTCTAACCCTCTCTAAACTACTATTAGCTTGCTTACAGGCCTGGGGCCTTACACTGGCCCAGGATAGGCGGAAGAGACTGGAACGATCCTTTCCCTCCCCCTCATCCCAGCTAAGCTTTCCCAGCCCCAAACTGTGCATATTTAAATATGCGCGTTTTTAAGCTCCCTTTTTCTTTTTAAAAAAGGCAGCAAAATGGCAAGCGTCACCGGCTGGGCCTAGGATAAGTGCGGGCAACTTGCTGAGCTCATGGGGGTCTGGGGGGAGCGGGGGTGTCACTTCAGCAGGTGCCCGAAGAACCCGAGCTGGGGTGTGTTCGCACATCCCTAAGCAGAATGCAGTGGGAATGAAAAGGTCAAGTGGTGGAACACACTGTCCCACTTCAGGGCAGTATCCACCTGTTTCATTCCACTAGCAGAAACTAGGTTCTGAACTATGGGCAAGGAGAGAATCCAACTAAAGTTCTGCTTGTGCAACCACTTGGGCAAGTGCTTGTGCAAGAGGTTGTGCAACTACTTTCAGGAGTGGGCCATGTACTCCACTAGCATATGCCCTGCTAGCACGATGCACAAGCACATGTGCAACTGAAAGATTCAGTGGCGCTCCATGAGTACTATCTGAATTTGCAGAATGACATTGTTGGTAACTGCCCTCAGACTGCAGATAGAGATGCTTCCCCTACAATAAAACACACATGCATGCATTCATGCATGCACACACACTGCAAATTAAATAGTACAAGACCAGGGAGAAGGCTGTTCTTCTCCCTCATTTGCTAGTTTTCTGTTTTCCTGGATCTTTTTCACCTGCAGTCTGAAGGCGTACAGTCTACTCCAACACCTCAGGACTCTACCATTTCGTTCTGCTGCATGTGTCAACCTGGTTTTGGGCTACAGTATTCTTGAATGAGAGCATTCAGTGGGTAATCTGGAGTTTTGTATTCTAATGCCAGATCGTCTTAAAATGATCCATTTGGGAAGACAACAGATAGTTATCAGAAAGGGCAGCCATCAGAAAAGGAGGTGATAAAATCTTCTAAGATGGCATAATGTGCATTGGATGATCTAAAAAGAAAACTTTGGAAGCCATTGATGGATCAGCCAGTGGTGAACCTAGTTCCTTCATCAGACTGAGTGGAATGAAGGTCCTTTATTAGAATGCCACCTGCTCAGAGTGGATTTGAGTGCAGACTGAAGGTGTGCATTTATCCATGGCAGGGGTAGGTAATGCGGTACCCCCAAACATCTTTCTTAGCATCCGCCAAGGTGCCCTACCCCTCTCACTTATACACACACACACACACACACACACACTTACATACACATACATACTACATTTTCTTCCCGGCAGCTGGGATTGTTGTGAAATAGGTTTGTGTTGGTCCTGAAAATGTGAGTTGAAAGGAGTTCTTTAGTGTATCGGGACTCAAACCCCACCTCTGCCTTGTATTCAGTTTTTTAACAGGTTGTCTTTTGTCATACCTCCCATGGTAGCCATTTTGCAGTGGTGCCCAGGACAGTTTCTCAAATTGCCAAATGTGCCCACTGTCCAACAAGGTTGCCTATCCCTGATCCTGTAACAAGGATATGAAGCCTCAGAAAAATGATCAGCAGGGGTTTCTAAATTCCAGTATATGATAACGTCCATATGCTGGTTATGAGAACTGAAACGCTGGCCCAGTTTTCAGGATTGGCGGTTGGTTTTGTTTTATCCCAATAGACACATCTGGACTTGGAAGATAGTGGGCTTTGTCTTAAGCTGTGCATCCTGTCTAAACCAAACTGCCCTCATGGAAGAGGCCAACACATAAATCCTTTACAATGTGTACTTTTACCATGAAAACAGATACAGCCATCTGTTCTTATAATCAGGACTGTTAATGAGACACCTTCAACAGCAATCTTGCCACTTCACTTGCCTCAGCTCTGGCAAAATTCCACCCTCACACCCTCTGCCTGATTCCTCCTGCACAAAGTATGGGATAGAGGAAAAGAAAAGTTTTACGAGTTGGAAATCACAGAAAACCGCAGTACGGGTGATACTTGCATTGCACCTTATGCAGCATGCGCTGTCTTGACAACCAATTTCACTCCTTGTGTTTTTCTTTTTCTTTTTTCTTTCTGGGATCATGGGAAATCAGTACCCTTGATTAGGTATTTTGTCAAACAGATTGTGATGAGGTAACCTGCTTGGAAGGGAATTTGACTAGTTCTGCACCTATGCTTTCCAACAGAAACAGCTCATCAGCTCGGCTGATAAATTTCGGCTGAGCGGGATAAAATGTCACACTGGCAAGCAGTGGTCTGCTAGGTGTCTTGAAAGTTTCCTATCCTAGCTTTAATTCACTTTAATTTTTTCTTCTCTTTGATTCACCAGAGCATTCAACCTCAACCCATGTAATTTCTGACTTTATTACTGCATTGAAAGGAAATTGATAAACATCACTCATCAAAGGGACCTATGGAATTGTGAGGCTTAAATGTCAGATGACCTTTTATTAATGGTGTATTGGCTGCTGAAGTATAAATCCCACTCACCCTTCCTCTCACATATGATGAAATTCTACATAAAATCAGCAGTTGGCAATCGGTTATTTAAATGGAACATTAATGTAATGGAAAGTATTTGCTTGTATCAGCAGGACTACTACCATAAACTTTATACAGTAATCTTTGGCCATTAATATCACTTTGCCCAACTCCTTACAGGCAGCACCTATCAAGACTGGAAATCCTCTAAGCTGTAAACATGCTATCTGCACAAGGTGAATAGTTTTTTAAACTATTTGGAGCTGCCTTTTACACGTCCTCCAAATGAGGGACATTTAGCCATGAGAGATGGTGTGGTGCAGTGATTAGACTATTGGACTGGGACTTGGAAGACGTGGGTTCAAGTTCTCACTCAGCCACAAAGCTCATTGGGTGATTTTGGACCAGTCACTGACTCTCAGCCTAGTCTAAGTAAATAAGGTAGCAAAACACTGTCCGAACAACAACAACAACAAAAAGCAATCCAGCTACATTTTAGAACAAGGCCAGGCAGAAGATAGATGGGGATCTACTGCTAAATCTCTGGGTTATTTACAGTAGATCACCAAAGGTTTCTGAGTCCCAATTGTTTAACAACAGCAGCAGCAAAAAAATACACATACATGCTCAAAATAATTAAGCTGCTGAGATGAAGAAAGTTGTGGGGAGGGAGGAAGCAGGAGTGATTTTTGTGTGATTCAACTGTGAGCTCAGTTCTGGTATACAAATTCCTGGGCTGAGCATATGCTCAGAGGCACTCTTGTTCCTTAATTCTAAGAGTATGTTTCCTCACCACCACCCCCAAGCCACTATTTTGCACCTGGCTCTGGTTGGTTGACCATGTGGTTCCAGGAAAAAAACAAACCAAATCCTGTAAGCCTGAAATCTGCCCATGCTTGTTTTAGATTAGATCATCCAGCGTATATTGATCTGGGCTTTTGCTCCAAGCAAACCTCTATTGGAAATATTTGACTTAATTTTCCTTCTATTTATGCCAGTATAATAACTCCTCAGAAGCTGCTTTTTTGACGCAGAGGTTAAGTGGATGAAAAGGACCATTCTGTTGTTTTTCATTTCTAGCAAGAAATATAGAAGTGGAGAGGGATGTTGAGGGTACTGTATTGTTCTAACTATACAAGCTCAGGTTCAGAATGGCTTCAGTAGCCAGGATAGGGCATCGCAAAGGTGAAAGTCACCATTTTGTTGTTTCTCCCCCCTTTGTGAAGATGGGATTGAACAAATGTGGGCTCTGGATGCAAAGGGGAGCCCAGAAAGAGGGCAGGAAGTGGTTCCTGCATGCTGGAGGAACCCCCAAAGTATGCAGGGAAATACTTGTGTTGTTTGTTTAAAATCACACCTTCCATCATGTGTGTGGACTGAGGACTGTGTATATGCATAGCAGTATGCTTTTTTTTTTTATAAAGAAGCAAATAAATCTTGTAAAGCAGTGGAAGCTGACAGCTATGATTTTGGTGGGGCTGAGGGTTTCAGTCAGAATCAGCCAGAATTCTAAAGGGCTATCAAAGGTGCTGAACCTATTTGGGGGATATGTTTTAGCATCTTGGATAGCTCCTTTAAGGTTCTGGCTGGTTCTGACTGAAACTCAGAATGGATTAATGGACCTACCGAACTCAGAGCCACCAGCCTCCACTGTTGTAAAGAATAAAATAATAATTAATGGTATCTGTGCTGCCTTCAACACCCCTGCCATCCATCCATGGCATTTCAGCTTTCCTAAAGTCTTCTGCCATAGCATACAAGAAGTATGCTGCTCCGCCAGCTGGCCTGATTACCAGTTATTCCACACAGTCTATGGGCATCTCACACCAGTCTTTGTTGTGCGTTTGTCATTCCTCAGCCACAGAATTTTCCAGGTCCTTTACATGATGTCATTGTCCTCCAGTGGTTGTTCTGCACTTTTCCCCTGCTTTTCCCATACTATTTCATAAAAGGGAAAATGCGGTATTTTCTCTTGTCGCGCCATGGAAGCGCCAGCCTGTGTACTTGTGCAATGGCGAAATTAGGCGCTGTGTGTGGGCAACCGCGGGGGTGTGGTTATGATGGTGATAGCAGTGCTGGTGATGGGGTGGGAGTACCACCCCGCCACCCCTGCACCATTCCGCCTCCTCGTTCGTTACTGTTTTCCAGCAGAGCAGTAATACACCATGGCTGAGAACACAGATATCACTGGTTGTCCGCCAGCTTCTGCTCCTCCTTCCTGCAATGTCCATGGGGTTTTTTTGGAAGCACTCGACCTGCTCAATGTTTGGGGAGAGACAAAAAAGCTAGTGAGGGACAGCTGCAAAATGGAGCTAAGCCATGCTCAGCTCCATGTCTCGGGGATGCCTAAGCAGATGGGCAGTAGAGGGGTGGTGGTGTTGCAACAGTCCCTACATGATACAGGCAACACATGCAACCCCTTTCAACTCAGTCCCCTCAATCCCCTCTCCCAGTATATACACAAAAGAGAAAAGTGTTACTGCTTGCTTTTACAGGGACACGAGTTGCGCACTTGGAGGCGGGGGAGACTTCTGTAGTTCCAAAAGTACTGTGGATTGTATATAGACATTGCCGAGGTAGGGACTGGAGGCAGCAGAAGCTCATGCTGAGAGGGGGTGGACGGGGGGTGTACAATGCTGCTGACATCCGATAACATCCCATCAGGCTCCACCCACCACTGTGAACGGCAGGTAGCGTTACGCAGTAAAGAAAAACCAGCTCTGTAAAGAACCAATTTTAAATCCTGGAAAAAATCCGGAAGAAGAAAGAGTGGTAAATCGCGGGATAAAAGCCTCGTGTGGAGAAGCCCTATAGCTAGAGAGATGGCTGGAATGTCTTTCTTTTCCCCACCCCCCTCTCTCATTATTAGAGCAGTCTTGTTGGCTGAGCTTGCTTTCCCACTTCATTGAGACAAAAAGCGAGTTAAAGTTCCTAGCATGCCATAAAGTAAACATCCAATACTAAAACCATAAAAGAGCATGTACAGCCAAAGTGCCTTCCATCATCAGCAGTAAAGAGCAAATTACTGCCTGCGGGATGATATTGTGCAAAGTCAATTTGATGTCAGACAATGACACTTTTGGAGAAACGAGGCCACTCAGGAAATGTGGCAATTGCCCTCCCCAACTTCCCAATGTCTGTCACGGAAAGCAAGACACCCAAAAAGGTAGAAGGCTATGTAGGGAGGGGGGGAAACCCCTCTTTCTCTTAAGAGAGAGCTAAAGATGGTGTGTGTGTGTGTGTGTGTGTGTGTGTGTGAGAGAGATGGGGTGAGGATGACAGAACCGATTTAGCAATTGCTAGTCCCAGTCAGCAGGAGTGACCTGATGATAGAATATGATGGGGGGCAGGGGGGAGTCTATGCAGTCACTGGATGCTAAAGTCAGGCCTTAAAATGTAAAGGAACATTTATATCAAGCCTGCAATTATTTCCAAATTTATGATTTGCAATCTATTAGCACATAAACCTTATATCTAACCTTATAGCCAAGAATCGCAAGAAGTGATGGAGAGTGGGAGAAGTGTTAAGTACATTCTTCCTCCAATCTGACCTGCTTTAATGCTGATACAATATACTGAGCAGTATTTCCATGGAATGATAGGGTTCTGCACTTTTTCCAGAATTTAGCTCTTTAGCAATCCTTTTACCAAATGTGCAAAACAATCTGTGACCGCCCCCTGCTGGCTCTGGCGTAACATTTCCCCAGTATATTGTGTTACCCAAATTATTCAGCCCTTCCCAACCTGATGCCCTTCAGATGTTTTGGACTACAGCTTATAGCGTTCCTGACACTTGCCCATGCTGGCAAGGGCTAATGGGAATTGAAGTCCAAAATATCTGGAGGGCACCAGTTGGGGAAGGTATAATGAGGCTTTGCTTGTAGAAATGGTCAATGAGGCTTTGCTTGTAGAAAAGATAAACAAGCATTTAAAAACATTTGGGGATTATTAGAAACACAAATCAGTGTGCCAAATAAATATTTGTTGTTGTTGTTCAGTCGTTAAGTCGTGTCCGACTCTTCGTGACCCCATGGACCATAGCATGCCAGGCCTTTCTGTCCTCCGTTCTCTCCTGGAGAGTGCTCAAGTTCATCAAATAAATATTAGTTTGTTGTAATTATAAATGTATGTATAACTGCTGTGTATTAAGGTTCTGAGACTTCCTCTGATACAAAATGTGGCTGCATGTTGATGACTGGTGCTAGTTGCATGGAACATAGTATGTCAGCATTGAGAAAACTGTACTGGTTGTCTCCTGGTTTATTTTCATGTTAGTTTCAAGATGCTAGGTTGAACTTTAAGGCTCTGCATGTCTTCTAATGTCATCTAATGGACCAGGGTACATTAGAAAGGTGCTTTAGTGGAGCCAGGGCCTGCAGGGATGCACTGATCTTTAAAAAAAACTAGCATAGATGCTGACTTCATCCATCCCCCACTGCACCCAGAATTCTGTATTCGCTCTAAGTTTAGCTGCGGTCCTCACAGTAGCTGGGGGCAAATGAATTTTCCCCGCACCAATATATTATTCCCAGTTGTAATGCAAGTGTTGTGGGATGGCTTGGTCTTGAATGGGCAATTAAGACCCATTTGCTTTACTGGTGGAGATGAAAATGGCTAGAATTGTTTGCTTTTGGATTCTCCTCGGGGGCATGGCTGTGGGGACTGTCATGATGAGCACCTGCACTTCCAAATTTACCATTACACCACTGCTTAGAGAGAATGTACCCCCTCTTTGAGCACTGAGATCTTCTAGTGGAACCCTGCTCTAGGTGCCTTCCCCAGGAGAGATGAAGTTGGGATCCACAAAAAGCAGGGTCTTTTCAGTGGTGGCAACCCAGGAGTGGAATATTCTCCCATGTGAAGTTGAATCCTTCCTGGTTAAGAACTGCTTATTCTTGCAGGTCTTGGGAGAATAAATTCGTGAGCTTCTGCTGTTTTGATTATGTAACACTTTTAGGAATTATGATTGAAAATATTGTATGCATTTGAAATGTATTTTGTATAGGTGTGATTGCTAGCCAGCTTGTACATCCTGTGGCTGCAGTATCTATCTATCTATCTATCTATCTATCTATCTATCTATCTATCTATCATTGAGATAAATGTATGCATCTTATACATATTACATATTGGATTAACGTTGTGCAAGAGGACCTCCACTTTCACAATGGCATTTCTTCTTGCTCTCCTCTGCCTGACAGGCTCCCGTGCACCCCTAAAATCTGATCTGGGCATCCCCCCATCCCCCATGGGGAAGAGACATCCATTCCATCATGGGCAGTTTCCATTCCACTGGCAGATGTTCAGCACCAGATACAACCCATTCAGTATGCACATATGTATAAAGTGAATTAAGTGCATGCATAGGCAATATTGTTGTTAGCCCATATCATATGATAAGACACATCTAGAAGCACCTGATTTGGAAATATACCTCACAGTTCCAATCTACATTAGACAATGGCTTGAGGACTCAGAATGCTTCTCAGAGAGAGACGATGATCCTACACCAAAGGTATGCAGCCTGGTGTCCTCCAGATGTTTTGGACTACAACTCCCATAATCCATGGCCATTGGCCATGCTGGCTGGGACTTATGGGAGCTGTAGCCCAAATGATCCAGAGGGCACCAGACCAGGTTGCCTAGCTCTGTTCTGCAGTGAAGATATGTTTTCTTCTGAAACCTTACATGCTTCAGAATGGAAAAGATAACTTCCATTGGCTTTCTAGGCCCACCTGCAATCCAGGCCCACCCTTCTTGGATTCCATCAGTGCCAATCACTTGCCAGAAAAGGAGGAAGAAGAAGGTGTCTTACATTGGTCTGCTTTGGCCTGTTCGGTAAACCACCTTGAATCAGTTGACAAATAAATGTGGGCTACAAAAAAAATTAAAACAAATATTCCCTCCTGATGAGTTCATACACAGTGAATTGCCAATAGGTAAAATAGTAGATTCAGACCTTAGTCCAATTCCTAGTAATCTGTAGTATAGATCTGAATTCATCTTCAGTCCTGTTCCAGCCATGTGGGGAAAATAGGATGGGATTCATTAGATTTCAGTACAATCTGTACCTCTCCAGCCATGCTGTCTCCGTACCATGGAATTCCAGGTTTTTATGGACTTTGGTGGCTAACTCTGGCATGGTTAGAGATGAGGGGAGGGGAACACAGAGGTTCCAATATGGAGAACCCCAGAATTAAGTGGGAATTGGCCTATTGAGATTCTGTCAGGTGGCATAATCTATCAGGAAACACATATCTGGTTCAAGCCACATTGGAATGAATGGAAGCTGTGCAAGCTGTGCAAGAACAGAGTTTACTGGTAATACTGTGTTTTGTTTATAAAATGTGACATTCCAAGGTTCAAGGAAGAAGGAGCACATGTTTTGCATGCAGAAGGGCCCAGCTTCAATTCCTGGCATCTCCAGGTAGGGCTAGGAAAGAATCCTGTCTGAAACACTGAAGAGCTGCTGCCAGTCAGGCTAACAATACTGTAGTAGATGATCTGACTCAGCATAAGGCATCTTCCTGTGTTCCTGTGTTTCTTGGTATTAAGTCATTCTGATCTGGGAAATCTACCTCCCACCATCCATTAATTGATGTGTGTGGACTCTTCAAGGTGATAATTCTGTGCTGGGCAAAATACATTCTGCACATGCTCATAGGGGATTATTTATTACGTCTTTATTATTTCTGTTATTTGTTATTACCTCACGTGTCCTTTGGCTGAGCCCTGACACTGGAAGCCTGTTGCAGAGCTGAGCCGTGAGAAGTGGCTCAGACTAAGTCCTGTCTATGTTCTCAAAGTGCTTTCATATATCTTGGTCTGGACTGATCCATCAGCAGAAGCCCTCATGAAAATATCATTGGTAGAACTGGATGAATAAAAACCATGGGGGGAAACTGAGAATCCAACCAGGGCAGTAGCAAACCTGGCTGCTGGCGCAATGCAAGAACAGGATTCTCCATGCTGGCATGAAGCCAAACCCCAAGAAATTAATGTTTAGTCCACAGAGCCCTATATCACTTTTATCTCTCAGCTGGAGACTAAGTAGAGATGTATGTTTTCCCAGCCACATTTAATAGTGGTCCTTTATTTCCTTTATGGTGATGAAGGGAGAGCAACCATCAAATATACTATGAATACAGTGCATCACAGAACTTATCTGAAAGAGTTCCATTATATTTTCCTCCAAGGAATTCAGCTATCGATAATATGATGTCCTTGATAAAAGTCAAGATTTAGGACTCTGGCCTGCCTCAGCTACTGCAGGATCACTGTCACCTACAGAAACAAAAGGGCGTAAAAGAACAGGTGTGTAATGCCTGCCTGTTTTCATTTTGTGCATATGAGAAAGGGGGAAATGACAAACAGAGAAACATATCAGCTAAGAATGAAGTGAAAGGAAACCAATCAATCTAACTTGAACAGTGGTGGGGAAAAAATTATATGACCGCTAAAAGGAAAACGTATAATTTATCCCAGACCCATCCTCAATAGGCAAATCTGAACAGCACCAACATTCTCTCCTGTTATTACTGAGTCCATTGTTGTTGCCAATTCTCTCCTACTTCTGTAGACCAGAATAAATTGCATACTAACCACAACTTTTTCGGTGAATATATTTTATTTATACGTAGTTGTGGGTATTACAAAGGCAGCTGATCAGTACCTTCACATCTGTCACATCACTTTTACATAAGGGTATTATTATAGTCAAAAAGCTCAGCCTGGTAAAAAGGAAAAGCAGCGGGGGGAGTATGTAAAGGTACAACAGTTGTTAGACATATTAGATACTTTTGCTGTACACATATTTCAAAGAGTTGTGTTATCAGCCTTTCTGACAATGGTTCAGGTCACACCCACCAAACCCCCTCCCAATCCATCCAGCATAGGTGACAAAATTAACATTTTCACTATGAGGGGCCTCTAAGACGTATTAGTCAGTATTCAGTTTTTTCAAAGATTCCCCAGGCTAACCCAGGCATATTGTTTTTTGCTCTTTTATTAAGCTGAGCTGTTATTCAGATATCAGGCAGCTAGTGTTTCACATTTAAAGAATAAAATGTTTGACCGGAGGACTTCAGAAGACTTCTAGCCACTTTGATAGATAAACTTAATTTGATTTTCACATAAAGCTTCTAAATTCCAAGTCCCCACCAGATTTCCTGGCACCTATTAGAGCCAAGGGAACTCTCGTGAGAGCAAGGTAGGTTATAGCCACAGAATGGTCCATACACCCCAGGGAGGCAGGTTTGGGTGGCCTTCCCATGTTGAGTATAGTTTGGTTACCAGACTAACCATAAAAGAATATTAAAATGGGGAAAGACTTTAAAAGCCATCAAGGTGCCATTTAGGGATGGGTGAGAGTAGCGCTGGGTGGCGAAGTAGTTCATATGGAGGAAACTGATGGTTGCTACAGTGTGGTGATGAAGGGGGGGCTTCTCGGTGTTACCTTGGGCACCAGGAGGCAGCAGTGGAGGTGTGGAGTGCCACAGCCCGCCCTGTGCAAGTGCTCCATTGCTAAGTAGACACCCATCCCAATGATGTCATTAAGATGCACCAGGATGACCATCCACTCAGCAACTATGGGCTTGCACAGTGCTGGCTGTGGCATTTCACACCTCCACCATCACTTCCTGGTACCTCAAGGGCAGGAGGGTTCCTCTCCCTTCTATCGCCTCACTGTGGGGACTGGTGGTTTCATCGAGGGACCCACCTCACCTTACCAGTAGTCACTGGTTGAGGCACAGTTGAACCATATGAGATTATTCTTCAGAACATCTGTATTTCTATCCAATTTACTCGTTCTTCCTGTTAAGTGACAATCAGTATAAACAATTAACTAGGCTAATCCCATTTTCTATGTCAAAGGCATAATCCCTTTGCTTAAAATTAAAACAAGTAACTGGTACTTTATTAAAAAAAAGTTACTTTTGTTGAGAATAAGTTTTTTTATGAAATATAGAAAATGTCACCATAACAAATGCTTTAAATGTATTTATTTTGGCAATTTAATCTTGAATAAAATCCAAAAGTGGGCCTTCAAACTTTCCTGAGAACCTTCCTCCCACTCACTGAAATCTTTGTCTCCACCTACTAAAACCTGAAGTGGTACACTAGAAGGTAGTCTGGGTCAGCCCTCCTAGCACTGAAACAGAAATCTTTATAACTAAAACACCCTAGAACAGCTTCACACATTATATTTCTCTAGGGTATACACCAACATTTCCCAAAGACTTTTAAGTGTACATTATAAGTGAAGCATTCATGCAAGAAACACATGCATACCATGCATGTTCTACACTTGTCAAAGAGCCAGGATTAGCTTCAGGCCTTCAGCTCACTGTGGAGTGTACAATTAAGGAACCCAGATTAGCCCTAAACCACTTGCAGTCTGGTACAGGTTCAACTATTCATATGGTTGGGAAGTTTTGCCATATATTTTATCTCAATTTTTGGCATCCTGTCCTTATATGTTATGCTTTCTAAATCTTGCACCATCTTGGCTGCTCTTTTCAAACTTTTCTGACATTTTACTGTAGCCTAATTTGCATGCTCAACAGATTTCCCTTCCTGAGAAATGAAATACTATGAGTTTCTGGAAATGTCAGATTATACGATGAGTAAATTGAGTTCTTGCATTGAAAATGATTGTCTTTGGGGAATAAGGCTCAGGTGCATACTGTGAGATCAATGAATGGAGACAAATTGAAGGAAGATGCCTTTCACAGCAGATTGGATCTCATAAGTGTTACAGGTTATTGCATCCAATATCTTCCTTTCCTCATCTCTTCCAATTGCCTGTTCTGAGTTCTCAGAGGTCATTGGGGTCATATATGCTAATACATATTCTGCAATCCCATGCCACAATGACCCACAAGCCACATTCCTACCTCTGCTCACATTCACAGACACAGACATCGACCCGGTTCGACCCGGTTCGCATGTAATGGCTAACAATTGGCTTAATGACCCATAGTTAGCTCTGGCCACACCAGAGCAAATTGTCATGCCCCGCTACAGGAATCCTCCTCTGAGGACGAGGAAGAGCTCCCAGAGATGGCCAACACCAAGGAGCCACCCATGGCAGGAGACCAGGGGGAGGCTGGGCCCTCAGGGGAGATGACCCTGATTCTGTCCCCACAGGAAGAGGGGAGTTCTGCCTCTGAGGCAGAGGCTGAGTGATCACCTAGCCCCCGAGAGCATTGTTACCTCAAGCAACAGGCCAGTAGGGCTCCCATGTGGAGGAGTGCTCACTTGAAAAGAATGGACTTCTCAGGAGAAAGTGACTCCTCATGAGTAGCTCCCTCGCCAGAGAGCTCTAATGTACTGCTGCTGAACTCTGGGTGGGGCTCAGCAGGCTCTGGTGATAAAAGCCTTCAGTGTCTGCCTAGTGAGTGCTGGAAACAATACTGTTCTTTCAGCTCCAGTGTCTCCTACCTTGCCTTTTGGACCTCGCCCTATGATTAATGCTCTGTGCTATTGAACTTTGGACTCCTGCTTGACTCTGCTTCTGGACTATGTAATGTATCTGACTGCCTAACTGTGTTTTGACCTCTGCCTGCTGTCTCAACCACTCCTACCTTAGCCAGACCCCACGTATCTGACTGCTTTCCTTTGCTTCAACCTTTGCCAGCTATCTTGACCACTTCCACTTTAGCCTCAACCCCATTGGACAGGAACCTGTGTGCTTGAACATTTGCCTGTTTCATTACATTGCTTTTTGGTTAGCCCCTTCACTCAGAGTCTGTTGCAGCCAGTGTAGGACATGAGCAAGCATGCTGCTCCCGAGATGCTCGCCACTTCCACTTTCCTTCCAGATCACAAAACAAGCCCCATTCCTTGGTTGTTGTTGTGACAAGTGAACCTGGCACTCTGGGTTGCTGAGGGAGAAACAACCCAGAATTTTAACCCAACAATAACTCATGGTTCGTTGTTGGGTTAAAACTCTGGGTTGTTTGTTTGTTTTAGACTATTCATATTTCGCTTCCCATTTTAAAAATCCCAAAGTGGTTTACAGCAAATGATAAAATAGTGGGTCAGGGGAATCCAAAGAGCTTTGGTGCGCTTCAGAGCTTCAGCGACCTGGCTCAGCCATGCCAGTGCCTCCAGCTCCTTACCTGAACCATCATGAGGAGGAGTCCCTGTCATCGTCGCTGCCACCACCACTGCCACTGTCATCACTTCCGCTGTCACCGCCACCTGCCACTGCCAGCTCCTGAGCCTTGGATGCGCACTGGTTCTTGTTGCAAGGAGTCACCATTTTTTGAATGGTGACTCCCTGCAACAAGAGCCGGCACGCGTCCAGGGCTCAGGAGCTGGCGGCGGTAGGAAGTAGTGGTGATGATAGTGGAGGTGGCGGCACAGGTGGCATAAGTGACACTGGCAACAGCGGCAGCAGAGGTGGCGACAGTGATGGTGGTGGAGACAGTTACTCCTACTTGAGATGGCTGCCAGCGCACATCCCAAGGGCCCAGGTAAGGAGCTGAGGGTTTGCAAAGCATGGCAGGGGCGTCAGCCCCCCCCCCCCCCGAAGCGGGATTCAAATGACCAAATCCCGCTTTGGGTTTGGGACTGAGGCAGATCGGGGGGGGGCCCAAATCAGCCTGAAGTAAATTGGGCCCACCTTGGAAACCCCAAAGTGGCTTCTGAGTTGGTTCGGGGGGTCCATGCACCTGGCTAGATTATGGAACATATTACCTCTTGAGATCCATCTGGTCCTGTCTCCCATTGTTTTCATCAAGCCAAAATGTTCTTATCCCAGCAAGCATCTGACCTGCTGGGTTTTGTGTGTCTGATGAACCCCCATTTCTAAGATGATGATGATTACATTTCTATACCACCCCATAGCTGAAGCTCTTTGGACAGTTTACAAAAGATGATTTGATCTGCTGGATCTGTCTTCATTTTCTTGAATTATATTGCTGTTACTGTTGGATTTTGTTGTTTTTAATTGATGCAAATGCATTGGAAAGGCAGGACTTAGGATTTTAAAGAGCAATAAATAAAACACGCCACCAGGTGCACCTGTAGCTTTTGAAACTAAGCTGGACAAGCAGCACTCAGCAAAGTCTGAACTGCTTATAACAACAATATACTTCTGTAAAATCACTTTAGAGGAGATCTTAAACTTTTATTTACACTGATTTGTTAGTATCTTGCTCCACAAACCTCTCTCTGTCATTATTTCAGCTTGAGTATGGATGTTATAATCTGGACCTCTTGACTTTGTCCTTACCCAGGCTGAACAATGGCAGAACCAAACCTTTTGCCAGCATTATTGAAATTCAAACGGTACAAATGTCCTGAAATATATATTTTAGGCAAAAAATACTAGATCTCTTGCAACTAACAAAAGTGAACAACAACAAGAATCAGTATAATTTAGAAAATCCTGCATTGTATTATTCTTAAGTGTAGGGTTTGTATATGTCACAAAATAAAGGGGTTTTTTTTATTTCTTGTAACTAGCATTTTACATCCTTTAGCTGAGGAATGAAAAGCACCAGTAAGAGAGCTGTTCATAGAAACAGCTTCACCATGTAATTTCTTCCTGCTCTGCAAGCAATCATGCTTTCAATAAATTTGAACTGAGGTGCTGCTCCTTGATTTTCAGGATGCTCTGTGCTTTTTGATACCCATATAAGGACTCCAGGTGTGTTTTAATACAGCTGGCCATTTGAAACAGCTCAGTTGTCTGTAGACAGGGTTCTGAACACATAGTTTTGATTTTTTCTACAGCAAATAGGTGTACTTCTCTCCTGATTGTTTGTCAGATGCCTTTCACAAAGGATCTGCTACCTGTCTCTTTCATCTGCCAAAGCATTAGGAAGTGTAAGGAACAGAACTGCACAGCCTTTCATGGCGGAGCATTTGATCACAACTTGCTCTTTTGCCCATTCAGTTGCCCGCAGCCTGAATTCTCATGGGAAGTCAATGTGACATTATCTGGGAAGTGTAAAACGATGCTTCCTGCTTGGCCTATTCCTCTGTCAGGGAATTAAAGAAATGCTAGAGAAGCCATGTTTCTTGGCCCATTCTTGAATATTACACACAAAAATAGAAGGTAGCCATGTTGATCCATAAGCCACATCATTCCTTCCTTTTTTTCTCTCCACCCTTTGTTTTGTTCAATATTTTGCTTGATGATTTCTGGAGAACTCAGCATCTTGCTCACAACATTGTGAAATTTGGTTTGATTCTAATGAAGACTATGCTTCTAAAGATTCTAATGCTTCTCCACATTAGCAAAAATCCCACAGCATTACCAGACTTTGTCTTCCAGAGTCTTCATGAGTTTAACGCTCAGCACAATGCACATGCTCCCTGCCCCATTTTTTCCTTCCCATATGTTTCATTTATACTGCCAGCAGCTGTTTTATTGCACGATTTCAATGTATTACTGCAGGACTTTCAGCATTTTATAAAACAGCAGATTCCTGCTTGAAAATGGCGGGAGAGGCATCAGAGGTTGATGCTGTCGTGAAAAGGACCCACAAAGTTCCATGAGTGAACACAAGTGCACAATAAATGCCTTGTGTAGAGACACTCTGCCAGGTTATGGTTTAACAATAAGAGAGCATAAGAAAAGGCCTGCTGGATCAGATCAAAGGCCTATCCAGTCCAGCATCCTATTTCCCACAGTAGCCAACCAGTTGCCTATAGGAAGCACGCTTGTAGAACATGAAGGAAATAAAGACTCATCTTTTTGGTTTGACCTTTCAAAATTTAGAGATTTAATGTTTTACTGTATTTACTGTTTTAATGTTCTGTTCCTATTGTTTTTAAGGTTTTACTGTTTTCAATTGTCATACACCACCTTGATGAGTTTTAGCAGATAAGGTGGTATATAACTGTCAATAATAAATAAAATAAAATAAAATAGCCCTCTCCCACTGTTGTTCCCCAACAATGAGTATTCACAGGTATGCAGCCTCTGATTCTGAAGGTAGCATATAACCAGCATGGCTGGTAGCCATTGATAGCCTTATCCTCCATGATTTTTTCTAACCCCTTTTGAAGCCATCCAAGTTGGTAGCTTGTAGTACCAAAATCCATAGTTCAACAACAACAAAGTGGAAGAAGCAATAGGAAAACATGAGAAAGTTACAAGTGGAAGACAATACAATTCATACAATTCTGTGAATGACACTTGGAAATTGTACAATAAAAGCCTCATCTAGAAACATGCAGTGTGAAGATGTAATTCCTTTTGTTTATCTCCCACCTTTCAGCTTCACTGGATGAGCCCAGGTTCTAGTATTATGAGAGAGAAAGCAAAAGTCTCTCAATTTTTTCCATCATTTTACTCACCTCTGTCATGTCCCCCTTTGGGTTCTGGCTACAACAGATGAGTAATCCAACTAGTTTACATTCTAGAATGCTCCAGACCAGGATATGGATCTGGGTTCTTTACCACTACTACCACACATTGCAAACCCTTCGTAGTTCTGTCCCACTCCCTTCACTCCCTGTGCCCCTTTTTGCTCTCTGTTTAACTGAAACTGTTGTACGTAGACAGCAGTGAGTTGCATAAAGCTGCCAGTCTGGTCCTCACTACCACTCTCCCTGCAATAGGTAGATTGGCCCTGTAATTGGGAATTGTACATGCTATTCTATTTGCTCTAGCAAGCTATAAATGTATCAGTGGAGTCCAAATGGGACATTTAGGGACTATTCCTATGTCCCCTAGATGTCTGGGAGACATAGGATTTTTTGGTTTCCTGGCTCTGAGCTTGAAGGCAGGGCTCGGAGCCAGGAAACCGTGCTCCCCCATCCCCTCCCCCTTGTAGCCAGTGTGGAGAGAACCATGCTGGCTGCCTCTCCACACTTTATAAATGGAGCGCAGTGACAGGGGAAAGGGGGCATTCCTGGGGGTCGGGAGGGGAAGAGGCCAGGGTGGCTGGCTTATGCCTTTTCCTATCATAGCCCCAGCCTCCTCCTCCCTGCAGCCTCCACTAGATGGGTGAAATCGCCCATCTAGCTTAAATGCAGAGTGGGAGGCACAAGGCACCTCCCTCTCTGCATAGGATACTTGTAAGCCTCTAGGTTCAGGGTCTTATGAGTACCCAGGGTGCAACCCATAAGATTGCACCCTAAAATAATGTATTAAAGTAGCTTGTGGCCTTCCAGATATTTTGGCCTACAACTCTCGTTAGCCCTAGCCAACATAGCAATGGTGATACATGATGGGAATTGTAGGCCAAAACATCTGGAGTTGCAACTTGGCCTGCTGGCCATCAAGGAAGATTTGCTATCACTCTAGTCCTATTAACTCTCTCCTGGCCAACTTCTAAATTCACAATATATTTAATTTCTTAATAGTTATCACAATCAATTTTCTCCCCAGATTAATTGGAAAAAAATCTATGTCATTAACGGAGTTAACAAACACAGAATACTGAGCTATTAACTCAAGTTTTTAACTCATATAATTAACAAGGCTGATATGCAGCTATCTGAATCCAGATATTTAGGTTATAATTTAATTTAATTTCAATTTAATCTGAAATTTAATGAAAGGTGAACAAGGGAAACTCATTTATTTCAGTTGTGTCTGAGATGTAGCAATATTAGTTTATTGAACTTCAGTCAGGACTATTTGGACTTCCCTCTAAAGTGTAAGTAATTAAGGGTCATATGTCACCATAGTGTCTACTTTTGTGACATATACTATTTTATGTGACACAACCACTCCTCTTCCTTCCAAATTATTGCAGCAATTCAGGACAAGATTATGGCTTTTACTATATGGCTGTCAGAAAATAAATGCTGCCAACATTTTCCCTTAGTTTTCACTTTTAGTGTGGAATAACTTGTCGTTATACTATTTGACTAGCATAAATGAGTTGGATAGGCATCATGTAGCATGGAAAAGTTCTTAGAAGTAAGTATTCAAAGAGAGGACCAACATGGGCCATGTTCTTATAAAGCAAAATGAACACAAGACGTCACATAATTCCTCCAAGTTCAAGTATGTTGGAACAGCAGTAGACAACACCAGCTGAAAAGAAGATACTCTAAAAACTGAATGGCAGTTCTCTTTTTTGTGGTGGGAAATGAATGATACAAGGAAAACATCAGACAAAGATCTGGTTGTCTGCATCTTGGACTGCCAAATGCTCAACTACTGGTGCTTTAGAATCCAGCTTTGGCCTTGCATATAATTATAAACCTCTTATCTTGATCTTCAGCTAAGTAAGAGAATTAGGGTGCAATTCTGTGCATGTTTAGACAGAAAAAAGTCCTACAACTCCCAGCATTACCCAGCCAGCCATGTTCTGTCTAAACATGCATAGGATTACACCCCTAGGCTGTAATCCTATACAAATTTACCTGGGAAAAAAGCCTCATTAACCTCAATAGGACTTACTTCTGAGTAGACAGGTGTAGGATTGCACTGTAAGGTACAATTAGTTATGAGACCCCCTGGGCCTCAGCTTTTAGGAATATTGTTAATATCTTCTTTTTTAAGGAAGTTTTTGGGTAAGATAGTTTTTATTGCTCTTTGATCTGTTTGATTGTAGAAATGATTCTTGTATTATTGTCTTTTACTTTTATTTTATTGCAATGATGATTCATTGTTGGAAGCCACTTTGAGAGCCCATTCTGTGTGTGTGTGTGTGTGTGTGTGTGTGTGTGAGAGAGAGAGAGAGAGAGAGAGAGTGAGAGTATTTGTGCAAATATTGAAATATGTAAATAGATCTGTGTTTGTATATGTATCAATTTGTATGTCTATACATTTACATGCAGTCAAGTTCTGGATGGGTTATACTCACATTTTCCTGGACCTAGGCTTGTTATTAGATGCTCAGGCATTGGCTGTGTCCAGGAGTGGTTTTGCTTCGCTTTGGTTGGTGTGCCACGTGCATCCATTCCTGATGCGGTCAGACTTGGCCATGGGCCTATGGAAGAAAATTCCAACGGCCATTAATCAGACTGATGCTTACACTGACCCTGCGTTTCACTAACCCGGCATGCAGAAAAGTGAAAGTAAACAAAGAATGCAGACTGAAAGTGTGGGTATAAAGTAATGTCAGGGTAAAGAGAAAATATTCGTGCCCCAGCTTCAGTGCCACCTGAGCAGCCAGATTAAACCAGAACAGGAAGAACTGTTTATCACACTGGCAACTAAACTTATTGTTTTGCTATGTAGCAGTTACAAACCAATCAGAAGTGCCGTGCAATTTGTCCTGCCTCTGTAGTGTTCTGTTATCCAATCAGTATAAGCCAAAGCTGTGCCTCGTTTTTCATTGTGTAAAAGCTTTCTTTTAACTGTGTCCAGGGAGAACCTCTTTACAAGAATTTTGTAGGAATCTCCAAATACATATGCTTTCTTTTCTGTCTTTTGTTTTCTTTGAATAAAGATGTGAGCATTCAGAATAAGCTGTGAAGTTTTCTTTGACAGTCCTATATGCATTAGTTATCTTGATTGGACTACTGTAATGTGCTCTACGTGGGGGAAGTGTAAATCAGTGACTAATGCCCAAGCAATGCTAGAAAGTAATAAGAAAAATTTGGTGCAGGGCTAAGGATGGACACCATGTTTTAAGGGTTCAAAATTCTATTTCAAGTCCAGTCCAAACCCCTCCAAAGTCCAGGGTGACTGAAACTGGGCTCATTTGGGTCTGTTTAATCCTTGTGACCACTAATCCTCACTCAGATCTTTCACCTTCCTCTTAAATGTATACATGCAGTGGGGTGGGCCTACCATAGGACTTGGATCATTGCCTTGAACATTTGTGGTACATCCACTGATGGCAGGAAGTGTGGGAACTACATTTCCCATCTGTGCTGGAGCCAATGGGTACCATTGCACCTGCTCACAACACTGTTGAAACCTGTTTTTCCTCTTACATAGGGAAATATGATTTGCTCAGATTAAATTGGGTTTACAGAATGAACATGATGTGAATATAGTTCATAATCGCTATTGTTTCATCAGGACAAATATCTAAACAATTAAGGGTGCATTCCTATGCTTAATTAGACAGAAAAAGGCCTACAACTCCCAGCATTCCCCAGCCAGCTTTTTTATGTTGAAACATGCATAGGATTGCACCCCAAAAGGGTTAACTTGATTGAGAACTGGATGAGGACCTAGGGTCATCAGGTGTCCTCTTTTATAGAGGACCATTCTCTATTTGATGGGCGGGGGGGAGGTGCTGTCTAATTCCAGTTAAAGATAAAGAACCATAAGAAAAGTTGCCCATCAGCAGTTAGCACCTGGATATCAGACTGAACAGGCGGGCACACAGGTCATCTGGTCACAGTCTTCCACACTATGGTGAGATGTACTTTATTTCTATTGAAATTATAATAATTATTAATAAATTAGCATCAATTCATATTTGTCCTGAGCTTTAGAGAGTGAGAACTATAATCTAAATAAATGTCTTATTTATGAGATTCAGCCAATATTTTATCACTTTATCCATGTACTTTAAATGAGCAGAATGTAACAAACTAAAATAAAACATAAATGCCTTTTTCCCAGCAGAGGGCACTATGTATCCAAAAAGAAAAAGAAAAACCACAGCAAATTATAATTTAAAAGAATGTTGAAAACTTTTCACTAAAAGGTAGTGAATGACTCCAGGCCCCGGCTTTCTGGATCAAGTGTGTGTGTGTGTGTGTTTGGAGTTAATATGTCGTTGTCCAGTCATTCCCAGCGCAGAGAAATATTCTCCAATACAAGCAGTAATCTCCAGATTGGAAAATGTTCCTTTTTCAGAGGAGCAGCAAGTACAAAATGTAGCACTTCGTATAGAACTTTGCTTATTGTTGTGTTACAAAGAAAGTTAATAACCTTATCTTGGTTTAATTTTACTTGAAATGTGTCTTTACTGTAATACAGATTTCTAATGCATGTAAAGAACAGCCATTGAGCAATACATAAATCCCCTTCCTGCTCTGGTCTTAGAGTAGTTCAGGGCCAGTGCAACCAATGGGAAGGAGATGCTAAGTATTTTTTTGAAAAAAATATTTATTTTCAAAATGTATATCCTGCCTGTCTTTAAAAACAACAACTACAAACCCCTTTATGCAAAGTGGCTCACAGCTTGCAAGTTTAACCAGCCTTCCCCAGCCTGGTGCCTTCCAGATGTTTTAGACTACAACTCCTTTCATCCAGACCATTGGCCATGTTGGCTGGGGCTGATGGGAGCTATAGTCCAAAACATCTCAAGGGCACCAGGATGGGGAAGGCTGGACTAAACCAGTCAACGAAGAAATAACAATGTATTAAAATTATACAAATCAACAAACACTATTGGGTGCAGCAGCAAACCAAACTAAAATTAAAGTCAAAGAAAGATACTATAGAAGGCCTGCTGGAAAAGAAAAGGGTTGGTTGTTTGCTGAAAGGTGAGCACCAACGAGGCAGGCAAACATATTTTGGCAGGGTATTCTGCTTTCTTGCTACCATCACTGAAAAGGGTATGTGTCTTTTGTCCACCCATCTAGGGTGGCCACTTATGAATTGCCAAAAAAAGAGGAAATGCATCACCAAAAAAAGAGGACACTGATTTGCATATGCTAACTTGTATGTATAGATGAACATTTAGAAATAGTTTCTATAATTTAAATACAAATATAGTACATCTCACAATACTATAGAAGACTATGACCAGGTGACTAGTGTGCCTGCATTTTCAGCCTGCTTCCAGGTGCTACCTCTTGAAGTGCAACAGTCCTTATGGTTCCTTATCTCTAACCTGGAATTGGACAGGACACCTCTCCAAATATTTATTTCTTTATAACATCTGTATCCTGCCCAATATCATTAAGATCTCAGGGTTGTGTACAGATAAAATCAATTAAAAGAATATAAAACAACAAATAATTTAAACACTAAAAACATATTAAACTATTAAACAAGCTAATACTAATTAAAAATCTAAAACAATAAAACAGTTAAAACAGTGTGCTTCTTTGTAAATGGCTTTTAATCTTTTTATATTGTATTTAATGTTTTAACTTTTGTAACCCGCCCAGGGATCTTTGGGTATGGGGCGGTATAGAAATGCAATAAATCGTCATCATCGTCATCATCGTCAAAGGGAATCACCCAGATGAATCCATGCTACTCTACACAGCAACAGCATGCTTTGCTTATCCCAAGAATGGGCAACTGTGGGAGGTCCAGGGGCCATTTTTGTACACACACACCCTCACAGGCTGCACCTCCCTCTGCAGGTACTGATACATATATTTAAAATGGCATCTGTAGTGGCTATGGTGGGCCATGGGCCAAAAGTGTCAACATTCGCTAGTTTGAAGGTAATTTTTTTACCCTTTTGGTGCTCAGCGGCCGGTATGGTTGTTTTTTCTAAGAAACATTTTTTAAGCATTGAATTTTGTGGGCAGCAGGAGCTGCATGCACCCTCTGGGCCACGTGTTGCCCACCCGTCTTATCCCTGCTATGATTAACTCTAAATTTAACTGTTTTTAAGACACATTTGAGACATGGGGTGCCTCAGGCCATGCCTTTTACCATGCAATCACTGTGCCTCATTCATGAAATTCTATGGAGGGTCCAGACAAAGTTGTCTTCCACTTGTAACTGTCCTGAATTTTCTCATTGCTTCTTCCATTTTTTTGCTTTTCACAAAAGATCCATTAAGGAGGAAAAGACAATAGCTGCACAATATCTTTGGACTGAGAGCACTAGGAGCCCTCCATCTGGAATTGCCCATGTAGTCAAAATCTGGCTTAGTTCAAATTAACATGTGAAATTAACTTCCTTCTCACCCACTGTGTGTTTCCCTGGCTTCCCAGTTTCCCTGGATCTTTAGTAGTTGGCAGTTCCTGGTGCAAGCTCTCCTGCCACCTGAGGCGGGAGAGCATATGCGCCACCATGTCACAACCCCCCAACCCCTTTCCACATTGTGCTCACCCACCTTCTCCATCCTGCCACCATGTTACACCTCTCCACCCTTTCCCTTTACTGCATCCCACCCCTTCCCCATACTTCTTACCTTGACCTCCAAGTGGCATGGCCAGAGGAAGCAGCCAGCATGGCTTCTCAGCGAGCCCGCCCTGCCAAAATGCCTAGTTCTGAGGGGGCCATTCCTCAGAGCCAGGCATGGGAGAGATGTCCCAGGATATCACCTGTGCAGAGGGCAGCTGCTCTGGAGAGCCCCGCTGACTGCTCTCTCGTTAAGGAAAATGCCATGGTAGGCAAGCAGCTGCAGGGTTCTCCAGAGCACCCACTGGAGTCAGCAGTGGCAGGCTCTCCCAGTGGGGCCGGGGAGAGAGGTGCAATTTGCTGCTTCTCCCACTCCGTTGCCTGAAGTGGTGTTTCTTCACCATGCTTCATGGGAGGACTGGCCCTGAGACTGTCCCTAGAGCCTGTATGAAATTTTACCTCAGCAAGGAAATACTTTATACCATATTAGCAAGGCTTGTTTTACACTTAAGAACCATATGAGTAAAACTATAGCTGATTTGGTTATCATACTTGTGTCCACCCCATTTCATATATAAAATGAGGGCGGTGTTATGTGTGCTTTACTCTAGCAGGAAGAAGACCATACAGGAAAGAAATGCAGGGTCTTCCTCTTTCCTAAGCCTCGCTTCACCTCAGTCCATTGCTGCCTCTTCTTTTCCCAGCTTGAATATCCAAAGTCTGCACATCTAGTTTGTCCTAACTCACGTTTGGGAAATCCATGGCTCACAGACCCCTTCAGCCCTTGGCACCACTCTCTGTGTGGTCTGCCAGGCCTGGGATGCCCTGCCCTCTTTCCCCACTGCCTAGCCGATCAACCGTCTGGTTAAAGCTGCAGCAGGAAATTGCTGTCTTCATTGGGATTGCTGGGGTGTGGGAAAGAGGGAGAGGAAAAGTGTGTGTGTGTGTGTGTGTGTGTGTGAGAGAGAGAGAGAGAGAGAGAGAGAAATGCATGTGTGTAAATGTGTGTGTGTTCCACTCACCACCAGCTCTGCCCATTTGTGCAGCCCCCAATGGGTTCTTCAGGGGTCAATGCAGGTCCCAAACTCCAAAAGGATGCCCACCCCTGCCCTAAGTGAATGGGCAAAAGATACAGGGGTACGCTTCGAAATACATTGCTGATGCATGCACAGCACACACAAACATTACTTTAGCATACTGAAGAGATCTAAAAACACACACACACACTCTACAGGATGGAGGGGAGGCAGGTTACCACAGCCCTGGGCCACTCTGAAGTCAACACAATCTGATCATATATGTGAATAAACCCCAAACTACTCAGTAAGTAACCCACTTTGCTGGAAGACTATACCAAACATTCTTGGAATTCTAGATAAACTATTTCTGCAGAGTAACTGTATGGCTTCCTTGCTGAACTTGGTGGGTGGAATCTTCAGTGGGCAGTCTGTAATCAGTAGGCCAGCAATCTAGATGCAGTGATTGGCATTCTTGGCCTGCTTTTAGTGGGGTCTTAACATTCTAATTTGAGTCTCTGTCAACAAAAAGGCCCTGATATATTTAAAACTTGAAAAAGATTTTAAATAAATTATAGCTTGCAAGATCTGACCTACAGAACTGCGAGTAGTTAACCTAGTCTTTTTTCTATATCCTTTCTTATTTTATATTTTGTGTTGACATTTAAAAGAAACATTGAATGGGTTAGAAGATAAATGTAGATGACAATGTCCTTTATAGGAAGAAAAATGACAATGTCCTTTATAGGAAGAAAAAATAATTACCAATGGATGTCTAAGTAAGTATTGCAGGATCAGTTCAAGCCTTTAAATATATGAAGAATAAAGACCAAGTTAATTAGTTCAAATCCTATATAGCAGGTGATCTCAGACTTCAGTTTTGTGGGGCGCTAACACAGAAGCTCAGACAGCCTGGTTCACTGAACATGTGTATTTTAGTGTTGTCCAATTCATTGACAACTTGGCTCAGTAATTCATTTTTGTTCTGCAGGAGGCATCATGGAAAGCTAGCAGGAATGTCAACCAAAATATGTAACATGTCCCTAAGATCATCCTCTATGTTAGAGGACTGGAAGATGGCCGATGTAACAACAATGTTTAAAAAGGGATCCAGGGGGGATCCCTTTAGGCCAGTTAGCTTAATGTCTGTTCTGGGTAAATTGGCTGAAGACATTATTAAAGTAAAACTAGTAAGGCCTGCTGAAAAAGAATCAACACGGCTTCTGCAAAGGTAAGTCCTGTCTCACTAACCTTTTAGGGCACAATCCTATGCATGTTTAGACAGAAAAAAAGTCCTACAACTCCCAGCATGCTCCAGCCAGCCATGCTGGCTGAGGCATGCTGGGAGCTGTAGGACTTTTTTCTGTCTAAACATGCATAGGATTGCACCTTTAGAGTACTTCGAGAGTGTCAGTAAACATGTAGACAGGGGTGATCCAGTAGACATTATTTACTTCACCTTCCAAAAGGCTTTTGACAAAGTCCCTCACCAAAGACCCCTGAGCAAACTTAGGAGTCATGGAATAAGAGGACAGGTCCTCTTATGGATCAGTAACTGGTTAAAGAACAGAAAGCAGAGAGTAGGATAAATGGTAAATTTTCCCAATGGAGGGAAGTAAATAGCGGGGTCCCACAGAGATCTGTATTGGGACCAATGCTTTTCAACCTGTTCATAAACAATCTGGAATCAGGAGTGAGCAGTGAAGTGTCCACGTTTGCTGATGACAACAAATTATTTAGGGTGGTTAAAAGGATTGTGAAGAGCTCCAAAAGGATCTCTCCAAACAGGGAGAATGGGCATCTAAATAGCAAATGCAGTTCAATGTAAGCAAGTGTAAAGTGATGCCCGCTGGGGCAAAAAAGCCCAACTTCAATGATAACTTGATGGGATCTGAGTAGCAGTGGCTGATCAAGAAAGAGATCTTGGGGTTGTGGTGGACAGCTCGATGAAAATGTCAACCCAGTGTGCGGCCACTGTAAAAAAGGCGAAGTCTATGTTAGGCATAATTAGAAAAGGAACTGAGAATAAAACTGCCAATTATCATACTACCCTTATACAAATCTGTGGTGCGACCACACTTGGAATACTGTGTACAGTTCTGGTCACCACACCTAAAAAAATAAAGAGAGGTATGTAGAGCTGGAAAAAGGGCAAAAAAGGGCAACTAAAATTATCAAGGGGCTGGAGCATCTCCCCTACGAGAAAAGGTTACAACAGTTGGGATCGATTGTTTAGCTTGGAAAAAAGGAGGGTAAGAGGAGTCATGATAGAAGTCTACAAAATTAAGCATGGTGTGGAGAATGTGGACAGGGAGACATTTTTCTCCCTCTCTCAAAATACTAGAACCTGGGGTCATCCTATGAAGCTGATTGGTGGGATATTCAGGACAGATAAAAGAGAGCTTCAGCTATGGTAGTATAGAAATGAAATAAATAAATAAATGGAAGTACTTTTCAGACAGTGCATAGTTAAACTATGGAATTCACTACCACACAATGTACCACCAATTTGGATGGCTTTAAGGGGGATAGACAATTTCCTGGAGGAAAAGGTTATCAATGGCTACTAGCCTTGATGGCTATATGTGTTACCTCCAGTACCAGAGGCAGTGAGCCTATGTACACCAGTTGCTGGGGAACATGGGTGGGAGGGTGCTGTTGTGTTCATGCCCTGCTTGTGGGTCCCTCGTCGACAGCTCATTGGCCACTGTGTGAACAGAATGCTGGACTAGAGGACCCTTGGTCTGATCCAGCATAGCTCTTCTTATGTTCTGATGAGGCATTATAACTCTTGAGTACTGAATGATGGAGATAAACAGCTGGACACTGCTGCTGTATCCTGTTTGTGAGATGCCAAGATGCATCTGGCTAGCCACTAATGGAAACAATGGTAGATTAGAAGAACCTTGGCTTGATCCAGGAAGTCAATTATTATATTCTTGTATGTTGAACACAAGTTTTAGTTAGGCTGTTAAAAAGTTTTGTTGACAGTACTTATTTTAAAGTTTATCAGCTTTAGGCATTAAGCATATTCTTGTAAGAAATTATCAGCCACAATGTGGGAAGGTTTTTCCCCTCAGATCTTCCAAGATCTTGCTTAGACTTGTTGAGATGTGCTCTCACAGTTCAATATGTATGTGATCTGTTGGAAAACCAGTAGAGAGAAAAATGTTACACAACTCTTCCATAGCTATCAGATAGTTGCTATGGTTGTATATGATCTTTGGGACTTGTAGGACACCTAGAAAGACACACAGTGTTTTATTACCCCAGGGTGATCACTAACATTTTGCAAGACCAGCCATATTTCAGCCTTGCTTGAATTTAAGCTGACAAACAACTTTGTTCACCTTTCAAGTAGTTATATCTGACAGAGATCTCTGACAAAGTCAACCACAATGCCTGGCTAACTTATTGGTTGCAGATCCTCCTAGCTGATCCTCATTTTAATGTTTTGCTTTTGTACACATTCCTTTCTAAGAGAGTACGAGGTATACAAATGACTCATAGATAGCAGAAAGATCAAAAAAATCAGTTTTGTGCCTGATTGCCTGAAGAGCAGCCAAATCTCATATAGCCTTAATCTTAAACATGTTGCACCTGCTTAACCTTGTTTGTTGTTCCTGAGGGAAAACCTGCTCCATGGGCACAAATATTTCAGAGCACAGGATACTATATTAATCATATTATGCTTCTGAGCATGACCTTGATTAGATACTGTTTTCTATCACTGAGCCAATTCAGCTGTTAATAGCTTTGACATACTGTCCTAGGGTGCAATCCTATGCATGTTTAGACAGAAAATAAGTATGACAGCTCCCAACATTCCCCAACCAGCTATGCTGGGAGGAGTTGGAGTTTTTTCTGTCTAAACATGAATAGGATCGCACTCACAAGGAGCGCAGCCTTTGTGACAGTGAAAATTTTCATGATGAGTTCCATTGGAGCAATTCTAATCTATTAACTAGACCCTTCACAAAGTGTGTCCTCTAATATTTTTATAACAGAAAAAAGTACACAAGCAAGTATGCATGGTTGAGAGTTAAGGTGTTATACCTCTGTCTACTTGTGATGATCTTACATGCATGTATATTGTGCATGTGCATACACGTGCTGACAATAAAAAGGCCCATCATCATACATACTAAAACACATACTAAAACACAGTAACTCAAGTTTACTGACTGGTGAAGTGGACCTCACTGGAATTCCTTCTGTTTAAAAACTGGCTGAGATAGCACTTCCTCTCTCCCACCCTCCTCTTATTCATTAAATCATTCAGATTATTCACACATTATTCTGACTCTTAGGAAATGTATGCAGACTGTTTTGTGGCTGGACTAGCTCTTGATGTATTTTGCAAAATAAAATCCCCTCAGAATTTGTTAAAGGGGGGTGTGTGTTCCAATAGTCCTCTGTGCAGGTAGAAAAGAAGCTTTAAGGAGGGAGCAATTTTGAGAGAGGGAAAAACCTGTCAGAGGAAAAAGGACAAGCAGCCGCTAACTTATACTGTTATCCTCCCTCCAAGGACCTCAGGACATCATATATCATTTCTTGCTCCCAGTCATATCCTCACAACAACCCTGTGAGGTAGATTAGGCTGAGACCAACAACCCAGTAAGGTAGGTTAAGCTGAGAAAGAATGACTGGTCCAAGGTGACCTTTTCTCTTTCCTATGCCCTTCCTCTCCTTAAACTCGCGGCCTCCTGATCCTTTTTTTTGTCATATAACGAGAACAACATTCATAATCGTTATTGGGGAAACGAGACAGCAAGCGACAGTGGAGGCTCGTGGCTCTGATTTTGGCGGGGCTGTAAATCCATCCTGGGTTTCAGTCAGAACCAGCCAGAACTCTAAAGGCGCTAACCAGGGTGCTGAACCCCGTCTCCCAAATAGCTGCAGAACCTCGGACAGCTCCTTTAGAGTTCTGGCTGGTTCTGACTGAAACCCAGGATGGATTCACGGGCCCACCGAAATCGGAGCCACCAGCCTCCACTGGTAGGCGATGAAAAGTGGAAATATTCCTCTCTGTGAAGAAGGAGGGGGCGGGGGAGGGTTGATTACAAACCCGGCCGCGGCTCTACGCTTGAATACGCCTCTCCTAATAGCTCAGACCCACCCAGCGAGAAGCATCAGCACCGAAAGACTCAACAGGAAAAGGGCGGGGAGCAGAGAGCGGAGAGCGCGCGCGCAAGGAGCAGAAGCGTGGTGCCTCTTTCTTCCCCGTGACGCAATCCGCACGAGTAAGCCGAGACCGAACCTTGGCAGCGCGCACCGACCCTGACTCACCATTCTCTCCCCTCACCGCCTTTACTTTCCCGGCTCAGCCTCCAGGGCCGACCAAGGCATTTCCCCTTTAAGGGCTAAGCAATTCTCCCCCTCCTACCCCGGTCCTTGCGGTTGGGCCGACAAAAACCGATTAATTACGTCCCGTCCCGCGCCGGGATTCCAAGGGACAGAGATACGCCGCAGCAGGAGGGGAAGGGATTGACAACTGAGGGGGAGGAGGGAGAGAGAGAGAGACAGACACAGGGGTGGGGGCGGTGCCTGCCTCGCCCGCCTCCCCTCGCTTCTCTTCCAGCCTGGCTCTCTCCTGCTGCGCTCCAGGGTGCTTCGGTCGCCTTCCCGGCCGCTTCTCCCAAGCAGCCATGAACCGGGTGGGGAAGAAGGCGAACGAGGAGACCCTCATTGAGATGGGTCAGGCCAACGACGGTGAGTGAGGGTGGGCGCGCGGGAGAGCGCGCGCGCCGGCGACTTCATGGCTCCCTAATTTGCAAGAACTGGCCTCCCTCCCGCGCGGCGGCGGCGGCGGTTGCTCTGTAAGTGGCCGGGAAATCCCGGGGCTTCCCTTGCCCCGCCGCCCGCCCGCCCGCTCTCCTTGCGCCGGTGCTGAAAACGCAGACCCGGGACGGACATAACGGTGCCGCTGGGCCAGCCGGCCGATCCAGGGTGCGGCGGGGTGGGGGGGGTGGCACAGCCCGGCCTGGTTGCGGGGCTTGACTGGCGGCTCTTGAGCCTGCCGTCTGGTGTCGCTTGAAGAGCCTCGCCTCAGGCTCACTTTTTCCAGCCGGGCACCTGCGGTGTGTGCAGGAAGGGTGGGCGGGAAGGCGCGCCTCGGGTTGCTGGGAACGAGGCAGGACAGGGCGCGGAATTCCCAGGCGTGGCGGCCATGGAAAGGAGGGCGGCTCCCTCCCGCTCTCGAGGCCGCATCGGACCTTAGGAAGTTTCTGTATGAAAGGCGCCTTCGCGGAGGAATGGTAGAATCGCAGCGCGAGCGTAGACAGATCCTAACGTGACAATACAACATGCGTGTCAGTCGCTGTGTACTGAAGCAAACTGCGTTGTGTAGGGCTGTCACGGTACAGTCCGCAGGTGTCTCACACATTCATTCTTGAACAAAAGTGCCTTCCATCAGGGATGGGCCACCTGTGGCCCTCCAGACGTTTTGGCCTACAACTCCCAGCATCCTTCCCATCATTGGCTATGCTGGCTAAGGCTGATGGGACCAAAGTTGCCCACCCCTGAATTCTAGTAGATAAAGCAGACAGCGAAAGTAGCCTACTAAGGAATTCTACATGACAGTGCATTTGTGGGTGATCAAAGTATATGAGAAGAAACACATGTATTTCTCTAGGAAAGGGGAAAAATAGATAACACCAGGAAAGCCCAACAGAAAGCTTCAGCTATGGGGTGGTATAGAAATGTAATAAATTCTTATTCTTATTCTTGGAGGATCCTTGGGGGGGGGGCTGGTGGATCCGATTTCGGTGGGGCAGGGATTCTATTCTGGGTTTTCTGCTGGACCCATTTTGGGTCCAGCACCTTGGATAGGTCATTCAGACTTCTGGATGGTCTTAACTAAAACCCAGAATCGAATCTCTACCCCAGTGAAATCAGATCCACCAGCCCCCCCCCCCTTGAGTTAATAAGAGGAACCTTATGCCAGGATTTAATTTGAGCCAAGCATAGTTCAGAAACTTTCAAATGCCAGTTCTCAACCATGCAACATGGGGAGATGTGTTTTTGCAACAGAGGGAGACGTGAGATGATAGCAAGGCCTCCTCCATCAGCGGAATTGGGACCATTGGTGTTCTTCCTTCCAAATGCTGTTTCCAGTGACCATTTCATCTGACTGCATCAGATGGACAGGTAACACAGCAAGGCCCCATCCATCTGCTTGGCTAGGACGAAGTGCTGTTTGGCTCCTCTTTTCCCAGAAAAGTATCCATTGGAATGTCCTATTTAGTCCAGACCAATAGCTGTATGACCTTCAGTTTATTTTGTTTCAAAACTATCTGTTATTTTCCCAAGGGAGGTTTTTCCCAGAAGCCCTTCGAGTGCATCAGATAAAATGCATCTACACGGTTTAATAGAAAGGATAAGCCTGAGAGCCTCTTCAAAACATGATTTGGTTCACACAGGATCACCTTTTTACACACATAATGTGTGAAGAGTGGACATGTACAGGAGATGAAACAGATGTCTGAAGGCAAAGGATGTTTCTGCACATGACACTAAAAGCACCTTTCACAGGGCGGGGCCAGCAGGGTAAAATGACCTGCTTCATAAAGGGGAAGGGGATAAATAAAGGCAGAAATTGGTGTCTGAATGGTGAAGCAAGAGAGCTGGGCATTTGGGCTCCACTTAAAGTAAAAAAAGGTCTTGAGACAGGATTGGCCTTTGAGCCTTGTTACCATGCTAATGTAGGGTAGAACATAGGGGAAGATAATTGGAAAAAGTGGGGATTCATAAGGTGCTGAGGCGAATGGATTGGCCAAGTGGAAGGGAATGTGGAAGGTAGTGAAAGGGGATAGGCTACCTGCCACCTAAGTCGATGAGGGGAGTTGAAGGACAGTTTTCAAACAGGTTTGGAGGGGGGATTGTCAGGAGAATGTTTTCATATTTTTGGAAGGATGTAAGCTGCTCTGAGTGCTTTTTTTGAGTCAGAACATGTGGGGCATAAATTAGTCAAATGCATGAATGAATGAATGAATGAATGGGAGAGAACCAATGTGAATTTTGTGTTTGCATTACAGTTGTGGGAAATGTAAAAGCCCCCAAACTGTGGAAAAGCTGTACTGACAGTTTCACTCTTAGCACTCAAAGCAACGATATATCTTGTGGCACCTTAAAGGCTAACACATTTATTATGGCATAAGCTTTCTGGACTGGAATCCACTTCATCAGATGCATGAATTATAATCCTCAGTTGGCAGGTGTTATATGCACATGGGTGTAAAGGTAAAAAATGTAAAGGTTGGAGTTAAATGCCAGTGAAATGTAAAAAAAAAGTTTGTGATAATGTATGCAGATGAAGCACATTAACCTTTCACAGCAAGCTGCTTTCACAGCAAGCTATTATTGATGATAACACAATCATCTTAGCATCTGATCATGCATCTGATGAAGTAGACCATGAAAACTTATTCCATAATAGATTTGATAGTCTTTATGGTGCCACAAGACTGTTCATTGTTTTTGCTGCAGCAGTCTAACGTGGCTACCCTTCTAGAAATCCTACCACTAAGCCTGCATTTGGAAATAAGGTCCATTGACCCCAGTGGGATTTACTTCTGAGTATACATGCATAAAATTGCTCTGTAAGTTAGACTTTGGCAGGATTTGCCTTTGACATTAATCATATTCAGCTTCTGTTTTTTTTTCCAGATGGGGCACTGCCTCTCACTGGTTTGTGCTAGAACCGAGATCAACCAGCATTCCAATAAAATAAAATAAAAAATAACAGCATGCTACTTTGCAATGAGATATTACCTCTGCAGTAATGTCTACCTCTATTATATGTAGACTGGATATGCTGTTGCCTTAAATCAATACTTGCATGACTATCATCCAAAAGCTAAAATGCAGTAGGCCATTATTTGAATAAATGCTTTGGATAAGCATTGCCGGATGGATGCAGGCTTAGTAGGCCCATGAGGATCCACTGAGACTGGCAGTTTCTCCACCATGGTGAGTGCTGATGCCAGGACTGGATGGACAGAGTACATCGGTCAGCTGCTGCAACTGCTGCTGTGCCATGGCCAAGGAGGAGAAGAGGAGACAGTGTGCTGGAAGGAGCAATCCTGTGGCCTCTAGACAGTGTCTGGGGGGCCATAGGATATTTCGGATTCCTGGATCCATGGTTGGAGACAGTGCTTTGACCTTGGAGGGGGGAATCCTCGCTCCAATCCCTTTCACAGCCAGTGCAGAAAGAACCATTCTGGCTGTCTGAGGTTGGGATCACAACCTCCGATGGGGGATAAAGGGGAAGTTCTGGTAGGTGGGGAGAAGGGGAGACTGGTCCCAGACTCTGAAAAGCCCCAGCTAGCGAAACTGCACAGTAGGAGGATGGGTAGGCAAAAATTGCCACTACTGTTCTGCCCACTCTGCATGGGATGACTGTAAGCTTCCGAGTTTGGAGGCTTACAATCATTGAGGGCAGAAGTCATAGGACTGCATCCTACGTCGACATTTCTGAGAAGCACCTGAGGAAGGAGGCAGTCTAGGGCCACGTTGTGTCATTGATAAAATAAGGCACCTTAGAAATGCCCAGGCTGGGCCAGTGACCTTATTGACCTGTTCCCATTCTGGATACTGCTGACTGCTCCTCAAACAATGCACTGAGGTGTCTGTATCATGCAGCTTGAACCTATTCCCTGGTGGCCCTCATATCCAGCAGAACCTGCCAGGAAGCACTTAGATCTCCTATCCCACTCAGTGGCACTTCAGTGTGCCCCCCTGTGTGCATCACTATTGGGATAAATGCTCAATGTGAGCAAAATTTAAAATCCAAAGCCTTGATTTGCAGTATTTAAGTCAATCACAGAATCATAGAATAGTAGGGTTGGAAGGGGCCTATAAGACCATCAAGTCCAAACCCCAGGATTGCTTCCTAAGTCAAGTCTTAGGGAGCAATCCTGTGGCCACTAGACACTGTATAGAGAGCCATAGGATATGCTCATTTCGAGGAACTGACCTCCACCTTCGTCCGCGCTGCCCCGAGGCAGTGTGGAGAAGCCCCGTCCTCTGCGCTCGTAAGAGGAGTGCGGAGTGACTGAAAAGGGGCAGCCAAAGATGGCTGTCTAGCGAAAAATAGCAGGGCAGAAGAGGCGCAGAGGGAGCAACCCCATCTCTATGCCTCTCCTGCCTTGCTTTGGATAGGTGGTCGCCTACGAGTTCGGAGGTGGTCGCCTATCTAGTTAGGTTTGCGCCCTTAAAAGTCTTAGTTTTAAGATAAAGAAAACATTAAAACATTGTATATAATTTGTTAAAACTGAAGTGTAGTATGTGTGCTACTAAATGAAAGACCTTTATTTCTTTTTACTATTAAATTTATAGAATAGGGTTTTTTTAAAGGGATTTCATAGCAGAATTTTGTGCATATTTATTCAGATGTAAGTCTCACTATATTCAGTTGGGCTTACTTGCAGGTAAGTGTGCATTGTAGCCTTAATCAAAGGAGCTGTTAACTTTATCTACCAACTTGGCTGTCAGGAGTGGGTGACTAGATGCAGCTTCACTGTGCCTTTACCAGAAGAAATAGCATAAATTGGGCATAATATAAATAAAATTGATAATAAAAATGCATTTCTTTCACATGTATTTATAAAGATTTGTTCTAGTAGTTTTGACCTCATTTGCAACTGGAAAAGAAGTATTATCCCAGTAAAATCTTCCTAATATGGGTAGTTGCTCCTGCTTCTTTTTAATGTTAAATTAATGGCATTTAGGCTTGTGGTCTTCTGATATGGTAGATTAATATGACAAGACTTCTGGAGATGCTGGTCTGCTTCACAGAGTCATTCCACCCACCCCCATATTTAGATCTAATCTAAGCTGTTCTCAAAATGCCTTTTGGGTGGGATAATGTTAGTATGATATAGGCTATCCCAGCAATTCCTTCACTCACTGCACCTGGAAAAATACTGCAGTGGATTGTGGAAATTGCTGCTGTTGGTATCTGTGCACATCCCAGTTCACAGTAACATTTGCATAAGCAATTGTGAGGACATGCATGGCTGAGGAGGGTTACAGTCGCTTATGTGTAGGGCATATTTCTCAAGGAACCTTTTGTATTATGAATACAGTTTTTATTGTTAACAATCATTGGTTACAACAGTGGCCACTGGAAGTGTAAAAATATGGCATAAAATACATAAAAACACATAAAATGTTAAAACAACCATTCATAATAAAGCTTACTTATTATTCCACATAGGGTGCAGGAAATTAGTTCACAGTTTAGAAGCTGATGGACGAAGTTTGCCACAGCTGATAGGGTCACCCTTTTATGGGATGTAAACACATAAAAACACATAAATCATTAAACACAACAATTAAAAATCAATAAAAGTTGTTTGTCATTCCACATAGCATGAGGGAAGTTAGTTCGCATTTAGAAGCTAAAAGGGTGAAGATCATTGCTAATAGGGCTACGCTTTTATGGGATATAAACACATAAAAACACATAGCAATGTATAATCATTAAAACTTATTTGTCATTGCACAAACAGGATGGGAAATTTGCTCAGATTTTAGAAGCGGAGAGGGCAAAGTTCACCACGGCCAGTAGGATCGCCCTTTATGAGATGTAAACAGAAAATCTATTTTCTCCAATTCAGGCCAGTGAGTTTTCCCTGAAAGGACATGTTCTAAAAACTTTATCCTAGCTGTAGAGAAAATAAGACAGTGAAACAAATAATGGGGAAAGTGGGAACTCCACTGACCCACTGTCAAATGGGCAGAATCTGGAGTTGGTATTTAATTAAGGTACTTAATTAATACCTTGGTGCAGTATTTAATTAAAATGCCCTTCTAAAATGGCAGCTATCGTTTGTAACATTCAGAATACCTGCTTGCAGGAAATAAAACTCAAAGTGGAGAAATGCTCCAGTGGAAAAAAACCATGATATTGTATTTGAAAGACTAATCTCTGGAGCCAAGTTTGAGAATTTGCTGAATGACTCCCATTTGCTCCACAAAACAGTCTGGGTAAATGGGTACTTGGAAGAGAAAGTACCTTAAGACAGTAATTAAAGATTCTGGCGACAATGATAGATTAGGATGTTTAGACAGAAGAAAGTCCTACAACTCCCAGCATTCCCCAGCCAACTGGCTGGGGAATGCTGGGAGTTGTAGGACTTTCTTCTGTCTAAATATCCATAGGATTGCGCTCTTAACTGCTATTGAGCCAGTTTCTGCTTGTAGGAATGCTGTAGGGGTGCCCCTGGGAATACCCAGGATCAACAATTCATTTTGAAATAATTCCATATCAAAGGGAATTTTCAAACCCTGTATTTCTTTTCCATAGGCAAAACATGTTATAAGTTTTGATGTAGTAGATGTAAAATCGGCTGTACTTGATAGCCACCTGTTGTACCCCAGAACTTCAGTATGCATGGGGAAAAAAGTAATTGCCTGAACCAACTGCTGAGAGAAATCACACAGATATTTGGAGTTCAATGCCACCAATATGCAGATGACACCCAGCTCTGTCTCTCCTTTCCATCACATTCTAGGGAAGTTGTGGAAGATGTGAACCAGTGTATGGAGTAACTAATGGGCTAGATGAAGGTTAACACATTGAAATGTAATCCAGACAAGACAGATGTGCTCTTGATCAGTAGAACAGCCAATCTAGAAATAGACATTCAGCCTGTGCTGGATGGGGTAGCACTCCCTCTGAAAACACAGGTTCATAGTTTGGGGGTTCTTCAGGACCCAGCTTTAATGTTGATTGCCTAAAGGTATCTTTGCCTAGATTAAGCTGGCGTACCAGCTATGCCTGTCTCTGGAGAAATACTGTGCAGTACCTGGGCATGATGACATATGCCTTAATTACATCATGAGACTACTGCAGTGTGCTCTGTCTGCCTTTGAAAAGTGTCTAAAAGCTTCAGCTTGTTCAAAATGCAACAGCCAGATTGTTACTGGATCCAGATGTTGGGACCATATCACCCCATTGCTGAAACAAATGCATTGACTCCCTCATTGTTTCCAGGCACAATTCAAAGTGTTGGTTATGACTTTAAAGCCTTACACCAGAAGTCGGCAAGCTGGTGATCTCCAGATATTTTGGACAACAAGTCCCATAAAGCCCCAGCTAGTGTAACCAACGGTGAAGTATTTGGGAGTTGTAGTCCAAAACCAAGTTGCCTACCCCTGCCTTACATGGTTTAGGACCAGGGTATCTCATGGACTATCTTTTCCCATTTGAGCCTGGCTACTTATTAAGATCACCCACAGAAGCCCTCTTGCCAGTTCCAAATCCACATTTGGTTGGGGCAAGAGAAAGGGCCTTCTGTGTTGCTGTGCCTGTACTTTGGAACTCTCTCTTTATGGCAGTTCATCTTGACCCCCTCCTTGTTGGCTTTCGACTGCAGCATTAAAACCAGCCTATTTAAGAAGGCTTTTGTCCTTTAGAACAGGGGTGGACAGATAGTAGGTCTCCAGATGTTTGGGACTTCAACTCCCAGTATTCCTGGCCATTGGCCATGCTGGCAGGGGCTTCTGGGAGTTGAAGTCCCAAACATCTGGAGATCTACTTTCTGCCTACCCCTACTTTAGAGACTGGATTTTCTTTCTGTCTTGCCATACTTATTTGTAGAATTCCTGGGGTTCTTTACTCTGACTTTTAGTTTAATGTTATTATGTTTTATTCTATGTCTTTAGTTGGGTTTTTTTGTTTATTGCTGGCTTTTATTGTTTGCTCTTTTTCTGTATTGCTGTTTTTATTTTATTTTTGTAAGCCATCTTGAAGCATATAAGAAAGGAAGGGTATAAATATTTTTAATATATAACAAACAAACAAGCGCTGTGTTACTTAATGCTCCACAGCTAGCATATGCTGTTTGCCTGTGCTATAAACAGAAGTGGGGAACTCTGACATTCAGACCCTTTTTTGATCCCTCCAAAGCCCTCACTTTTACTGATCTCGGCACCATGTCCATAGGCCCACAAAAATATAATAAAGAAGAACTGAAATTTCAATGAGATATTGAATGACAACAGTCTGTCACTCTGGATTTTTTTAACAGACCGTGTTTATGCAGGGGGAAAGCTGTGACTTTCTGATGATGACCTGATTAGGGAGAGCTGGGTGAGGAAAGCAAGGTTGTTTTGTTGTTTTTAAGAGGCAGCTATGGAAACAGTGGTAGTGGTGGGCGAGGAGTGAATAGTATATTTGTGTGTGCACTTCTGTTTTTTTGGTGTATGCTACTAGTTAACTTAAAATTGGCAGAAGAATCCAAGGCTTCTTCTGGTTCCAAAAAGGTTCCACATCTCTTATTACAAGTTGGATCAAATGAACCAATATAACCTGAAAGTCAGAATGTGTTCGTTACCATCATGTTGGAAAACTTTGTGTTCTGCACTGATCGTTCAACATCCTCAGGAGCACTCCACTTTTTAAAATGCTGCCTAAAAGTGACTAGGTACCTTCTTCCAAGTAAGAGTATTTTTACTATAGGAGTATGAGATGAAATTGTTCCTATGACTAAGGGAAAGGTTAATATTTACAAAGTGCATAGCTGATGCCATTCCCAAAGCAATTGCTAAACCACGCGGGTAAAAAAATAAATAAAAAAATCCATTGCATCAATTCTTGATGTGTATCTCCTCTCTGTTTTTCATTAATACAAGGTACAACTGTAGTTATATTCACTGGTCCCCCTTCCATCAACAACACACTGATCATCCTGTCTCTGTGCCAATTGACCTGAAAGATTACTCTTGTTTTTTAAGAAGACCACGACTTCACAGCATGTCAGCCAATGGCTGGGAGCATCATATCTGAATAAACAAGTCAGAGTTCTGGCAGCTTTGATAATTTTTTATCTAGTACATTTTATGAAATATTTTAGAAATACCTAATTATTATGAGGGACTGGGAGCCACATTTCCAGTTTTAAAACCATCAGTGTGCCATACTTCATGTATGGTTTTTCCCTCTGTCATGCCTATGAACACAGACACACAGAGACAACACTTATACATCCATACACAGTCACGTGTGCTACAGGGGTGGGCAACTTGTGTCCCTCTAGATTCATAGAATAGTAGAGTTGGAAGGGGCCTAAAAGACCATTGAGTCCAACCCCCTGCTCAATGCAGGAATCTAAGACAAAGCATGTTTTGGCCTACCGCTCCCATCAGCCCTAGCCAGCACAGCCAATGATGAGGAATCATGGGAGTTGTAGGCCAAAAATCTAGAAGGACACAAGTTGCCCACCCCTTCACTATGGTAGGTTCTCTCAGTGATATAACTGCATAGATGTATCAGCTCTCCTCCCTTAGGCAGTGATAGAATGAAGCAGATAAAACGCTCCTGCCCTTCTCCAGAAAACAGAAACCACGTTAGATTTCTGGGAGCCTCTTTTAAGCTAGGCCTTAGCCATATATCCCTTTAAAATGTCCACTTCTGATCGACATAACCCTTTGAGATGAAATTAAAATGAAAGTAAAAGCAATTTACTTTTAAAAGAACAATTTAATAAGGGCTTATTTCAAATAAACGCAAGTTGTCTGCTCCGCCATTGCCCAGCTACTCTCCCCCCTCCCAGCTTCCAGTTCTCCTTTTCCAGTTGTTGGTTCCAAACTTGCCCCCTTCCCCAGGTCATTCATGCATTCCCTCTCTTCCTGCCCCTCCAAGCACCTCTGGAATGCTGTTACACCTGCTTTGCACATCTCTTTAAGGCTAGGAGAGGGGGCTGTACATTTCAATGGTCTCCTATCCCTTTAAGGCTGGGAAATGAAGCTGCAAAGTTCTACAGGAGCCTAATTCTAGGTCAGAGTGGGTCAGGATAAACCATCACAAAATAATTCTGGTGGTTCTTCTGCCTATTGAATGGGTACCACCACACTGCTATTAGGGCTGAGTATGCTACTTCTTTCATCCTTAAAGTCCAGTAAAAGAATTGTAGGCAGCTGTGTGATAGTGCCACACTGATCTTCCTCTGGGCTACAAGTATCATTACGCTGGCTGGAAGGAGATGCTTCCCCTTAGCTATGCATGCAGAGTAATGCCTTCTTGCCTCAGGTGAACAGGCAAATGGCAAATTGCAAAGTTGTATCTTGGGCAAGTTGAAAAGATACCGGTGCAGGTGGGTAGAAGGCCTGAAATTCCAGGCTGGCTGGAGAATGCTGGGAGTTGTAGGCCTTTTCTCCATCTAAACATGCATAGGATTGTGCCTCAAGTCTCCATGTACAAAAGATCAGTCGCAACTACTTCTTAATGTTGTCTTTGTGAAGGGGAAATACAAACAGTGGTAAGGGGATGTTACCCCTCCACATTATAGGTTACCAATATCAGTTGAATTTTTGTTTTAATTTCTTTCTGCCAAAGTATTGATTTTTAAAAAACACTGAATTACCAGAAACTTCACATATACAAGACAGATAAAGGTATCATTCATTGAATAGTATACATATGCATTCATTTTACTTAAGGAAATTATTATGCATTCATAAAACATATTCCAGCTCATCATAGTACTTTCTCCTCATACACAATTTTTTTTAAAAAGGGTACTTCAGCTTTTATAAGAGTTTTTCCTCTTTCACTCTCTCTCTCTGCCTGCTTGTAGGGTGATTTTCATTATTTTGTATGCAGAGGAACTCACTGATAAAAGCATTAAATCATGTGTTGTATCAAAAAACAAAAAACCTTTAGCAGATAATGTTGTGTCCGTTGCACAGCCAGGTATATACTTGTCATTGAGGAAGGGCACGTTCTTTGAGTTCAGCTCCCAGTTGCAAACAAGCAGTACAGCTCTGTTCAGCCAGATTGGCCGACAATCGGGGTTCAGTTCCCCTGGTGATATCAACAGACAGTAGAGATTTTTATGCCTTAGTCTTCATGAACTTATCAACCAGTGGGCATTATGAAAACGACATTTAAACAGATAAAGTATCCACTATAAGATAGGATTGCTACCATGTTGTGAAAAATACATTTGTATTCCATTGTAGCAGATTGTTGGAAAAGACTGAGCATGATATTCTGTCAGAATATTTCAGTTTGAAAGAACTGTTCTGTTTGCAGGAGTCTGCAAATGGTAACACATTGTGGGCATTAGCTGACCTCACATAAATGAGGTCAGAGTATGAACTCCTACCAATTAGAATTCACCAAGACAATACTGAAGTAAAGTCGTTCGTTCTATATCTACTAGACACACATGCTAAAGGCAACTTCCTACAGGGAAAAGGGAGGGGAAACTTTTGTTTCTAATTCTGACCAAATATAGCCTTGCTGTGGTGCTGAGTCACATGAAGTTAGATGTGATGCACCTTCCAATGCAGTATAATGAAAAGTAACCTACTGACCTATTGTATGTTAATTCTGACCTCCCATACAGGGAAGAAGCCCCTGTGCAGAATAATGAAAACATAAGCAATGTAATACTGCAGTAATTCTATTCGTAGGGTGAAATTAGATACTTCAAGGGAAATGCCTTATTTTGTATTATTTTCATTGTAAGTCTATTACACAGGTAGGGCATGAGACAGGAAAAAATGGCCAGGTGTGAAGGGGGTATCTAACACTTTCTTGCCTGCTGATCCTCCAAGCAAATGCTCCCCAGGCTATTTTGAATTCTGCCCCCCTCCATGCCAGGCTGAGAAAATGTAGAAACCAACTGAAAGCAGAAATGCTAGGGCAGCGGCGGCAGGGAGGTGGGATCTGTAGAGGAGAAACTGTGAGTATAAGAAGGATTTCCTCATACTGGAAACTTGCATACTGCAAGTGCTCCCACCTCTCCACTCTGATATTCTTGTTATCTTGCCAAATGCAAGTTTGGGAACAAGCATTTGCCAAAGTTACTTCAGCCCTTAGTTTTCTTTTGTCCCCTTTACCTTTTCACAATTCCTAAGTATCTAGTTTGTTTCTTATTAAATGAATGCTCCTGCAGATAAACCAGCAGAATATATGTGATTAGAATTTCAGTTGAAATGAAAAACATATTTTGCCTGTTCGCTCTGTATAAGTGTTAAGATGATCCATGGCAACATGTGGGCTGTGGGATCTTCATTTGTGAGGTAGCAAATGAGTATCATTCCCTCTGTTTATGAAGTTTAGGAGTGAGTGCCTATCCTTATATAGCTAAAATGACATCATCCACACACAGCAGGCTGGGTGTGTGTGTGTGTGTGTGTGTGTGTGTCAAGATTTGCAGAAAATATATTTAGGGGACCACCCCCTCAAAGAAAGGGGGAATCAATGAGGACTGAGTATCCTCAGCAGTCACAAAATGTTATGTCAGTTGGAAAAGAAAACTGCAATGAGGCGGAATGGAACTGGCTTGCTGGCTGGAAACAGACCGTAAGAGTATGACATAACAGTGGCAACCTGCGAAGCTTCAAAATGCCACTGATCACCTAACAGGCTAGTTGAGAAAATAAGGCAAAGGGAATGAGGAGGAAAGTGGAAGATGGGTAGTTATATCTTTGTGTCTCTTTTATGTCCTTTGTTCTATTTTGCCTCTTCTCTTTCCTTCTCTGAGAGTAATGGAGCAAAACAGGATGGAAGAGGAGACAGCCACCTCATTGTCTGGATAGGTCATTTCCTGGTTCACATTGAAAAGGCATTTTTAAATGACCTCAGAGTCCGAAGTGAGAGCTGTCCATAGAAATCAGTGGGGGAATCCAAGATTTTAATGTAGCCAGGATTGAGAACTAGTATATCCACCCCTACCCCAAATCCCAAAGGATAGCAGCAAAGAGAAGAGTTCCTGTCTTTCTACTTACTTAGCACAAAACATTCTAAAAATAGCCCTGCTAATGTAAATTCCAAAGAAAAAGCAGCACGTTGTCTCGCTATTGCATATGGCTGGGCAAGAATGACTTGACAGCCCTGCAGTGTAGTTTACATAGAATACTGCAGGTCAGGCTCTGAGTAGTTTACAACAACCCTGCAGTGTTATCCAGAAATATTAGATTCTTGTTGCATTGTAAGGATTGGACTGAAGCTCATAGAGTACCTTATAGTTAATCCTGCAGGTTTTTTTTTAGTTATTGATTTATTTTTATTTCATTCATTCATATTCTGCGTTTATGCCAAAGTATGGCACTCAGGGTGGCTAATAGTAAAATCTGGAGGAAAAAGTAAATCTGAATTAAAATGTAAAAACAAATACATTAAAAACATAATAAAAGGAACATGCAGCACCAAATAATTAAAAAAGCCCTTCAGCAACAAACCACTCAAATTCCAGAGTTCTGTATGAATAAAGACATCTTTGCCTGCCGGTGGAATGACAACAGAGGGGACCAACCATTGCTCATATTTTATTTTATTACATTTTTAAACTGTCCAATAATAAACGTTCTCTGGGTGGTATGCAAATTTATCCCCATATTGAAGGTTGGGCTGAGAGAGTAGCATACAGTGACTCCGTAGTATACTTTACTTGTATACACCCATTATAGGTTGGAGGGCTGTGCTGAGAGAGTGCAGCTTATGACAGCCCTGTAACGTAGTCTGCTGTTAATATTCCATGTCAGAGGTGGGCCTGAGGCTGGTTTGGACCCCCAGTCAACAATCCTCTATACCTCTTAGATTGCAGCAACGATCAATTTCCTAAAATTTCCCCCTCCTCCCAAGGCAAATCCAGCACTCAGCTGCAATGGAGCCTTGACTCCATTGACTTATGTGCAGACTGGCTGCACTTTTAAATGTTCAAAAACTAAAAATAATAATAAAAAATTGCCCCCATATGGCTATTAAGAAAATTTAGAAAAAGCCTCCATTGGTACTCATGGATGATGGGAAGATCAAACTGAGACTTAGCTGTTATTAATGTTATACATTACTTGGAGAGGGTTTTACCCTTAAAGGTGGCCAAAAAAAAACCACAATTATAAATGAATAAAGCCACTACAGTTTGGTTAAAAATAGAATTTGGATGGAAAGCCTTAAATTAAGCTTCTCCTTAGAATTCCCATTGAGGTTCAGAATGGTTGCACTCAGCCTGAGACCTTTAGTAGTCACTTCCTAATACTCTGGGCTCTCTGACCACCTCCTTTGGACTCGGGAGACAACAACTCATACAGAGGGATGAAGCTGCCTGCAGGTCAAGTTGCATTCCCACAGTATATGGAACCTGGCCCTGGACTCATTGGGGCACATCACCAAAGGATAAGGCAGATGGATCTCTCTGGGCAAACATGGCAACAAGATGGTTCAATAAGAAAGCAGAAGACTCTGTCCTTGGAAACATGGGTAGATGCCAGAATGGAGTGGAGAATCCTGCTAGGAAAGAGTCATGAGGAATGATATTAGAAGCCAACTAAACCCCAAGTTATTCTTAGAGCAGAGACCCACAAGTGGATGGCCAAGCAGAAAGAATGAACAACTGCTGCCCAAATTTCAGGGTAATTATAGGGTTCAAAACAACTTGTACAAGAGGCTTGATAGCTCAGAGGCTGTACCAAGGATGGGTCAGAGCAAACAGAACAATAGTTTGGCTCTGGGGAATCCTATACTGGGCCATAGCATACAGTAGAAGATAATTAGCTATTGGTATTCCAAACAAAAGCTATCATTAAGGTCAAGCAGGTGATATCTAAATCTGTTGACCTGTCTGGAGGGTGGGAATATTTCAGGAGTGGGTCAGATTTCCCACCAAGACTCTGAATTGGCCAATTCAAATGCGCTCTTGTGGTTTCATCAGCTGGGTGATGGTATGGTAATCAGGCAGGCATTTGCATGTTTCTGTAGTTACAGGGAGCAACTCCCTCCAACCCAGTCAATGGAGGAAGTGTGTACACACTGTGGCTCCTGCCACTCTGCATTTGTCTGGAGAATTATCAACATTCCTGGCAGCTTGGAATACATAGCACACAATACACATGTCAGAGAGCCAGCACATCTGAATTCCTCTGTAACACGTTGCATGTGCTGATGAAATCAATACTGCAGAAACTGATTAGGCATCAGGAGTTGTCAGAGATGTTAGTGTGTAGTGTGCATTTAACTCTAAAGCAATCTTTCTGACTACTCTAAGAGAAAGGGTAGAATGCTTATTCCCAGGCCACTACTTAGGAAAATGTATTTTCGGTTTGTTGAGCATCTCCAGTGGAATAATTAACCTTCTCTTGGGATGCTGACTAAGCAAATATGACTTTGTTTTTGCATGCTTATAATGTCTTTAGCTTACAGGAACAATCTTCTCATGTACATCTTGAAGATGATAAGGAAGTTATTATTGCTGGTTTTTAAAAAATCAAGTGACTGAGCTAAAGAAAGAGCCAGTGCCGTGTAGTGCTTAGAGCAGAGGTGCGCAGCCTGCAGCCTGGAGGCTGCATGCAGTCCCCTAAGGCCTTAACTGCTGCCCCCATGACCTCCCTGCTACTGCCACAACTGTGTGGAACAGTGAGTGGGAAACATTAAGGGAAAATGAGATAGAAAATAATTAAAAGAAAAAGAAAAAATAATCGATGATGCTCTTTATTTTCCAACCTAAGGGGAAAATAATGGGTAGATTGGGGTTTGCTCTGTGGCTAACGAGGATTGCTCTGTAATGTTTCACATGAGGTAAAAAAATGAAGAAAAAATAAGGGAATAAGTTGACTGATTTTGCATTACTAGATCTGTTTGTCACAATATGCATGTGTGCCCGTGTGTGTGTACATGCATGTGTGGGCCCTGATCCTTAAGCCAGCATCACATGCAGACCTTGGAGACAAAAATGTTGAGCACTCTTGTCTTATAGTGTTGGACTAGGACTGGGAAGATCTGAGTTTAAATCCCTGGAGGAAAGATAATTTATAAATTAAAATAAAATAAAATCTGATATCTACCAGTAACCTGATTACTTAGCAATTGTAATTAATATTCACTAATATTCACAACCCCTCTTTTGTTGCAATTGCACAAAGATTTTTTGAGTTGTCCTTGCCTACACCACTGCAAAATGAAAAATACCAGCTTTGAAACAAGGATATTACCTATGAGATTTTGAGAAGATGAGGGTGATTTGTGTTGTTGTTCTTGTTGTTATTTTTGTTTTAACTCTTTCACCTTCAGTGATGAGCAGCTTCTTTGAATGGTTTATCTGGAAGGTAGAACAGCTGGTTAAACATCTGTGACAGACATTGTTCAAATATGTTTGGCATTTAAACATTGTCTGTGTTCTAGGAAAATGTTGCACTGCTGACAATAGATGTCAGCAGCAGATACATTTAACATGTGCACCTATACCCTAGAGCAAGCACTATTCAACATAATAATTTTTAGCACTTATACTCTTTGACATAATCAAAACACTTTACATACATTCTCTCAGTAGCTGTTCAACAGGGGTAAATAACCTGTGGCCTGCATACAGCCCCACAAGACCTTAATTACAACCCACACACAGAGGCTGCTGCTGCCGCCGCCGCCACTGAATTCTCTCTTCCAGTGATCATGATACAGATAGCTCTTTCCCTGCTGCTGCTATCTGAAAAGAAGTGGCTCTTCTCCTGCTACTGGTAGCAGTAATTAAAGAGGAACCTGTATTGGGATTGCTGGGATGTGTATATATGTGAGTATACATGGGGGTGCATGTGTGTGGCCCCCAACCCCTAAGCAAGCATCACATGTGGCCTTGGGACTGCAAAGGTTGTGCACCCTTGCCTTACAATTACAGCTAGAATGTAGGTCAGTGTTATTGTCTCCATATTTGAGATGGGGGACTGAAGCGGAGAGATGGTTGCTTAAGGCCATCTAGTGAGTTCATAGTAAAGGAGAGATTTGAGCTGGTTGTCTTTGCCACTACTCTAGGAACCAAGGACATCCATGAATTTGGGAATATAGCAGATTAGGTGATCCTGCTATTAATTAATTACATTCCTATATCACCCAATAGCCGAAGCTCTCTGGGAAGTTCACAATAATTAAAACTGTAAAATACAACATGATCAAATACAACGTAAAAGTTTAAAGGTTTAAAACTACAGTATAAATTAAAAGTAAAAACCAAAATAAAACCTAGCAGCAATGCAAAGATTTAAAATATAGTAACAGATTTAAAACAACAGAAACTTAAAGACTAAAATGCTGGGGAAAATAAGGTCTTCACCTGATGCTGAAAAGAATACAACATAGGTGCCAGCAATTGCCTCACCTGGGTTTGATGAAAAAGAGAGGTAGAGCTGGGTGTCAGCTGTGTATTGATGGCACCTCAGCCCACACCTCTGGATAACCTCCCCCAATGTTTTCATGTAGATGTTGAACAGCATAGGGGATAAAATAGCCCTGTGGTACCTCATGGCATAATTTAATTGCCAAGGCACAGAGCAATAATCCCCCAGTACCACCTTCTGGAATTGGCCATCCAAGTAGGAGCAGAACTACTGCAGTGCAGTGCCTCCAACTCCCAACCCAGACAACCTGTCCAGAAGGATACCATGGTTGATGGCATCAAAATCTGCTGAGAGGTCTAGGAGAATCAACAGAGTCGCACTCCCCCTATTCCTCTCCCAGCAGAGGTCATGCCACAGGGTGGCCAAGGCAGTTTCCATTCCAAAACTAGGCCTGAAGCCTGATTGAAATGGATCTAGATAATCTGTTTCATTCAAGATTGCCAAGAGTTGTCCTGCAACCACCCGCTCAACACCTTGCCCAGGAAGGGGATGTTGGCCACTGGCATCCTCCAGGTCCGGGTTAGGCTTTTTCAGGACTGGCCTAATTACCACCTCTTTTAAGGAGGTTGGCACCACTCACTCTCTCAAGGAGGAATTTACAACCTGGACCCAGCCAGACATCCCCTCCTTGTTTAATGTAATAAGCCATGAAAGGCAAGGGTCAAGCACACAGGTGGTCAACTGGACTTGCACCTTGTCCACATCCTTAGGCCTCAATAACTGAAACTCAGCCAATGAAACTGGACCAGATGGTGCTCTGGATGCCTCTACTAATGCAGTTCTACTAATGGAACCGCATTAATTATGGTGTCCAATTCATGACAAATTTGAGTGACTTTATCTTCAAAGTGCCATGCAAACTCGTCACAGCATGCTACTGAGGGTTCCACGGTCTCTCTCCCTGGCTCAGAGTGTAACAGGCTGCGAACCACTTGGAAAAGCTGTGCTGGATGACACTGACAAGATGCAATGCTGGTGGAAAAAACTCTTTGCCACCCTCACTGCCACAGAGTAGGCTCAGTAATTAGCTCTAACCTGTGTTCAGTCAGATTCGGCATGAGTTTTCCTCCACCTGCGTTCTAGCCGTCTCCCCTCTTGCTTCATTGCCCTCAGCTCGGGTGTATACTAAGGATCTGGCTGGGCTCTGCTCAGAGGGATAGGGTGCTTGGGCGCGATGATGTCAGCTGCCCAAGTCACCTCTGCATTCCACAGAGCAACCTGGGCTTTGACAGAAGCAGCAGCCATACCAGCAGGAAAATCCCCCAGAGCCCTCTGGGAATTCATCCAAATCCATTAGCCTCCAGGGGTGGAACATTGTAATAGTTCCCCCACCCTTGCAGAGGGGAGAGGCCACTGGGAGTCTAAGCCTAAATGGGAATTCACAATAGGTTGTGAACCACCCAGAGAGCTTCAGCTATAATGTATAGAAATGTAATAAATAAATATAACAAATAATAAATAATTTATTTTTTCAATTCACATGTATAAGGCTGTTATCCAACTGGACTCAATGGGACGTACTTCTGAGTAGATATAAGATTACCCTGTAAGTCTGCAACCCTTGGCACACTTACTTGGGAGTAAGCCCCACTGAACTTAATAGGGTGCTCTGAAACAACAGGATGTTGCTTCTGAGCTTGGTGGGGCAGGGGATCAGATGTGTCTCTGTTGCAGGGAGGCATGTTACATTTTCCTCCTTCCAACTGAGAAATGCAGAGGCAGGATATGCAATTTGCAGGCGATTCTTGCCATCGCTCCTGTCAAATCTCATCCTGACCCCACCCCCAGCAACTGAAAACAAATGCCCACAGCAAGCAGACACAGTGGTTTCTCCTGCTATTGGAGAATTTCACAGGGAGATCATGGCGCTCCTGTTCTGTGGGCTGGAAAAAATACCGCATTTTTTGCATTTGGGGAAAACACGAGATAGGCTGGAGGAAACAGCAGGAGACACCCTGGAGGGTAACGGCATCATCTAAAGAGCCCACAAACTTCCGAGAGAGAGCCATCTCAATAGCAGGATAAAAGCTCCATGTGATGAACCCCTATGTTATCTGAAGTCCTTGAGAGGGTCAGTGTTTTATTCTAGGTATCAGTTGCTGATAAGAGTTCCAGAGAGTGTACATTTGAAAAGCCACAGTATCTTTAGGTGTGGTGCAGTTTTATAACTGGGCATTCCAAGTTATAATGTGGTATTCCTCAACATGGTTATTTTGATAGCTGGGGAATTTCAGAATTATCAAGAATGTGGCAAGATGGCAAAAGTCCCTGCAGCATGAAAACTTTTGCTGGGGCATATATGGGCAAGAAGCACTGCTAAATTTAACTTCCTTTGGCCTTTAATTATTCTGCAGTTTGACTTTGAAATTACACAGTGATCTGTGGTTTGTTATTCAAAGAGGTTTTCTTAACTATAAGTTTGGAGGTCTGAAAGAGCAAAGTTAGTAAATTTGGAGTAAGCCTGACATGTATCATGCTGACAGCTACAAACTGAAAATGGATACTTGTGCGGGGAAGTGGGGAGGGGAGAACTTTGCAAAGCCACAGTAAAGTTAGCAGCCGGCACTTACTTTGTTGTGTAACCCATAAATGCACGGTCAGTGGAAGATTTAGACTTCAGGAGACAGGGATTACTCTTCTAAATTTCAAAACTATGTTCACATTTGTTATAATGACCCCTTCTCTTTTTTTTCCATATTGGTTGATCTTTTTCCAGATTATCTAGGATAGGAATTGAATGATTTCCAAGTTAATTCATTTTATTTTAAAGTAACTTGAATATGTTCAGAACTTTTTTTTAAAAGCAAACAGGACATGGAGGGAGCAATCCTACTGGAATAAGCAGCCACCTCTGAACTCGGAGCTGACCGCCTATCCAATGCAGGGCAGGAGAAGTGCGGAGGGGATTGTTCCCTCCGCACTTCAGCCACTCTGCATTTTCAGCTAGACAGCCGATTGTGGCTGTTTAGCCACGGGAAGGCGGAGTGGGGGAAGCGGTGGCCGAACAACATATAGGATATATCATACCGGCACTTGCACCTTCCCCATCCTGGAACAGCCTGTTTTCGCCCTTCCGCACTCCTCTCCCGGGCGTGGAGCATGGGGCCATTCTGTGCTGCCTGCAGGCGAAGCAGTGCAGCAGGGGGGAAGGTCAGTTCTCTGGGAGAGCATGGGCTCCGAGGTTGGTTCCCAGAAACTGATGTATCCTATAGCCGTCTAGCTGCTGACTAGCGGCCATAGGATTGCGCCCTTAAAAGTGTGATTGCAATTTTTACAGAACTAATAAATGATGATAGATCTAAGTTCCAGTAGAAATAGAATTAAAAGAGGTCCCTTCTGTTCACATGGGATAGGCATGCAACACAGATCCATATTTTTTTTATTAACTCACCTCTGGCAGCTACATGCTGGGACTGAGCAAGCCTGGGTGGAGAAGGGGTCAGAGATGGCAGTACTTCAGTCTGTGAAGACCTAAAACAAGGTGGGTTTGGGGATTGTGGCCAGGCCTGGAAGACAACAAACAAACAAACCCAGCAGTGTCTTGTAGACCTGGAGGAAGAACACACAGAATGGAAGCTGTTGCAGAAAGGGTCAGAAAGAAGTGGTACTGATTTATTTTTTAGTAGTGGTGGTGCATTAGGAAGGGAGAAGTAATCCTGGAAACAGAGGCAGCGGTGGATTTGTGAGTCTTGTGGCTCTTGGACTTTGAAATCTGGATAATATAAAACTGTATGCGTGATGGTTGTATTTCCACAAGTATCATGTATACCTGACCAATTCATTTCCATTTATTAGGTGTGATGGTGTGTTGGGCTAAGTGAAGAAGTGAAGAGATTTACTCTGAATAAGGAAACTGGGGACTAAAAGAGGAACAGGATCAAAGGAAATAAATCAGGAACTAAATTAGATGTTGGGAGATACTGCAGAGTTACAGCCCATCTAAACCACATCCACATGGCAGTACTTCTGCTGGAGCAGTGCTGTTTGAAAGCCTCTTGCCTCATCTGTCAGCCTGATTGCACTCCCAGGAGTGGGAATTTAATTGCACAAGTTTCAGTCATTTACATTGTAGGGGAAAATAAAATAGGTGTGGTGTTTTGTTCCAAGAACAATGTGTTACTTAAACAAGGAAACAGAATTTACAAACACTTAATGATAATACATTTCTTTTCTCCTTCAGAGTAGTAACACCATTGCTTTTGGCATTTCCATCACAAAATACTAGGGGTACTTTATGTGTCAGTCCGACTGTCTACCATGCAATTCCCAACATTTCACAGAGCTACTTGGAGACAGGGTTGCTTCAACACTAGAGTCTTTAGCACTGCTGAGGCGTTTCCCCCCTATATTCTGCTATAACTAAATGGGAAATTAAAATGCATTTAATATAGCACATTTAATATAGTGCTATATTATCCACCAATGACCTTCCCCAAGACCGGTCTACATTATCTACTCACAATTAAGTTTCATTCAGCAAAGGTCCTTGCAATTAATTGTAGGGTTCCATTCAGCAAAGGTCCTTGCAATTAATTGTAGGCTTCCTGTTTGCAAGTTCAACATGTTTTATTGCTTACCTGCTTAGCATAGCTGGAGGATTAGTAAATAATATCCCCTTATTTAGGCAGCTTTTGTCCGCTGCAGTGGCAGTGGGATGTTAAATTACTGGTTTCATTTCTGTAATGTGTAAGTTCTGGTAATCACACCTCAAAAAGGTTATTGTAGAGTTGGAAAAGGAGCAAAAAGGGCAACTAAAATGATCAAGATTTTGGAGCAACTCCCCTATGAGGAAAGGTTACAGCACCTGGAACTCTTTAGCTTAGAAAAAAAGGCTAATAAGGGGAGGCATGATAAGATGTACAAAATTATGCATGCTATGAAGAAAGTGGATAGGGAGACAATATTAAAACATGGGGTCATCCCATGAAGCTGATTGGTGGGAGATTCAGGAAAGATAAAAGGAAGTACTTCTCTATGCAGTGCATAGTTAAACTATGGAATTCACCATCAAAGGATGCAGTGATGGCCACCAATTTGGATGGCTTTAAAAGGAGATTAGACAAATTTTACTTATTTATTTATTACATTTCTCTACCACCCAATAACTGAAGCTCTCTGGGCAGTTCGGAACAATTCATGGCAGATAAGGCTATCAGTGGCTACTAGTTTTAATGGCAATATGCTAGCTCCAGTATTGGAGCCATTATGTCTATGTACATCTCTTGCTGATGAACATGAGTGGGAGGTTGCTATTGCACTCATGTCTGTGGGCAGTTGGTTGGTCACTGTGTGAACAGAATGCTGGACTAAGTAGGCCCATGGCTCTTCTATGTTCTCTTCTTTTTTTCCTATTATAGCAAAATAATAATTTATATTCCATCTTGTCATTCTAATAACTTCATAACATTAAGAACTGGTGCCTGATTTTGCTTCTGTGCCCCTTCCTTTCAGCCCCTTGATCTTTTTATGTGATGTCTTTTTGATTGTAAGCCTGAGGGCAGGGATTGCTGTGTTTTTTATTGATACGTAAGGTGCTCTGGTGCCCTTTTTGGCTTAAGAGCAGGGTAATAATGCATTAAATAATACATAAATAAAATAATGCTATTTTAGTATAATGGAAAGAAAAGAGGAAATAAAATGGAAAGAAATTAGCAGTTTAACACCACTTCCCTCTCTGTGTGGAACAAATAAAATCTAACCAAGTGCAATTAAAGGGAAAAAAATGGGACAAAAATAAGAGAAAATACTGGAACACAAAATACGTGCGGATTACTTGTGAAAAGTGAGTGACAAATGGATGGCAATTCCTGAGCTAATGGCTAGTACAGAAACTACAGAAAGGTTATCCAGAGGTGTGGGCTGAGGTGCCATCAATACACAGCTGACACCCAGCTCTACCTCTCTTTTTCATCAAACCCAGGTGAGGCAATTGCTGGCACCTATGTTGTATTCTTTTCAGCATCAGGTGAAGACCTTATTTTCCCCAGCATTTTAGTCTTTAAGTTTCTGTTGTTTTAAATCTGTTACTATATTTTAAATCTTTGCATTGCTGCTAGGTTTTATTTTGGTTTTTACTTTTAATTTATACTGTAGTTTTAAACCTTTAAACTTTTACGTTGTATTTGATCATGTTGTATTTTACAGTTTTAATTATTGTGAACTTCCCAGAGAGCTTCGGCTATTGGGTGATATAGGAATGTAATTAATTAATAGCAGGATCACCTAATCTGCTATATTCCCAAATTCATGGATGTCCTTGGTTCCTTGGATAAAAGGGGTTGGGCCAAATACCAGTGTATTTCATCTGAAAGCTCTTAGTGATGGTAACTAAGCCTTAGGAGAGACATTTCAACCTTTTAGAATAGGAAAAATGCACAAATGCCATTCAGGAGACAGGGATTACTCTTCTAAATTTCAAAACTATGTTCACATTTGTTATAATGACCCCTTCTCTTTTTTTTCCATATTGGTTGATCTTTTTCCAGATTATCTAGGATAGGAATTGAATGATTTCCAAGTTAATTCATTTTATTTTAAAGTAACTTGAATATGTTCAGAACTTTTTTTTAAAAGCAAACAGGACATGGAGGGAGCAATCCTACTGGAATAAGCAGCCACCTCTGAACTCGGAGCTGACCGCCTATCCAATGCAGGGCAGGAGAAGTGCGGAGGGGATTGTTCCCTCCGCACTTCAGCCACTCTGCATTTTCAGCTAGACAGCCGATTGTGGCTGTTTAGCCACGGGAAGGCGGAGTGGGGGAAGCGGTGGCCGAACAACATATAGGATATATCATACCGGCACTTGCACCTTCCCCATCCTGGAACAGCCTGTTTTCGCCCTTCCGCACTCCTCTCCCGGGCGTGGAGCATGGGGCCATTCTGTGCTGCCTGCAGGCGAGGCAGTGCAGCAGGGGGGAAGGTCAGTTCTCTGGGAGAGCATGGGCTCCGAGGTTGGTTCCCAGAAACTGATGTATCCTATAGCCGTCTAGCTGCTGACTAGCGGCCATAGGATTGCGCCCTTAAAAGTGTGATTGCAATTTTTACAGAACTAATAAATGATGATAGATCTAAGTTCCAGTAGAAATAGAATTAAAAGAGGTCCCTTCTGTTCACATGGGATAGGCATGCAACACAGATCCATATTTTTTTTATTAACTCACCTCTGGCAGCTACATGCTGGGACTGAGCAAGCCTGGGTGGAGAAGGGGTCAGAGATGGCAGTACTTCAGTCTGTGAAGACCTAAAACAAGGTGGGTTTGGGGATTGTGGCCAGGCCTGGAAGACAACAAACAAACAAACCCAGCAGTGTCTTGTAGACCTGGAGGAAGAACACACAGAATGGAAGCTGTTGCAGAAAGGGTCAGAAAGAAGTGGTACTGATTTATTTTTTAGTAGTGGTGGTGCATTAGGAAGGGAGAAGTAATCCTGGAAACAGAGGCAGCGGTGGATTTGTGAGTCTTGTGGCTCTTGGACTTTGAAATCTGGATAATATAAAACTGTATGCGTGATGGTTGTATTTCCACAAGTATCATGTATACCTGACCAATTCATTTCCATTTATTAGGTGTGATGGTGTGTTGGGCTAAGTGAAGAAGTGAAGAGATTTACTCTGAATAAGGAAACTGGGGACTAAAAGAGGAACAGGATCAAAGGAAATAAATCAGGAACTAAATTAGATGTTGGGAGATACTGCAGAGTTACAGCCCATCTAAACCACATCCACATGGCAGTACTTCTGCTGGAGCAGTGCTGTTTGAAAGCCTCTTGCCTCATCTGTCAGCCTGATTGCACTCCCAGGAGTGGGAATTTAATTGCACAAGTTTCAGTCATTTACATTGTAGGGGAAAATAAAATAGGTGTGGTGTTTTGTTCCAAGAACAATGTGTTACTTAAACAAGGAAACAGAATTTACAAACACTTAATGATAATACATTTCTTTTCTCCTTCAGAGTAGTAACACCATTGCTTTTGGCATTTCCATCACAAAATACTAGGGGTACTTTATGTGTCAGTCCGACTGTCTACCATGCAATTCCCAACATTTCACAGAGCTACTTGGAGACAGGGTTGCTTCAACACTAGAGTCTTTAGCACTGCTGAGGCGTTTCCCCCCTATATTCTGCTATAACTAAATGGGAAATTAAAATGCATTTAATATAGCACATTTAATATAGTGCTATATTATCCACCAATGACCTTCCCCAAGACCGGTCTACATTATCTACTCACAATTAAGTTTCATTCAGCAAAGGTCCTTGCAATTAATTGTAGGGTTCCATTCAGCAAAGGTCCTTGCAATTAATTGTAGGCTTCCTGTTTGCAAGTTCAACATGTTTTATTGCTTACCTGCTTAGCATAGCTGGAGGATTAGTAAATAATATCCCCTTATTTAGGCAGCTTTTGTCCGCTGCAGTGGCAGTGGGATGTTAAATTACTGGTTTCATTTCTGTAATGTGTAAGTTCTGGTAATCACACCTCAAAAAGGTTATTGTAGAGTTGGAAAAGGAGCAAAAAGGGCAACTAAAATGATCAAGATTTTGGAGCAACTCCCCTATGAGGAAAGGTTACAGCACCTGGAACTCTTTAGCTTAGAAAAAAAGGCTAATAAGGGGAGGCATGATAAGATGTACAAAATTATGCATGCTATGAAGAAAGTGGATAGGGAGACAATATTAAAACATGGGGTCATCCCATGAAGCTGATTGGTGGGAGATTCAGGAAAGATAAAAGGAAGTACTTCTCTATGCAGTGCATAGTTAAACTATGGAATTCACCATCAAAGGATGCAGTGATGGCCACCAATTTGGATGGCTTTAAAAGGAGATTAGACAAATTTTACTTATTTATTTATTACATTTCTCTACCACCCAATAACTGAAGCTCTCTGGGCAGTTCGGAACAATTCATGGCAGATAAGGCTATCAGTGGCTACTAGTTTTAATGGCAATATGCTAGCTCCAGTATTGGAGCCATTATGTCTATGTACATCTCTTGCTGATGAACATGAGTGGGAGGTTGCTATTGCACTCATGTCTGTGGGCAGTTGGTTGGTCACTGTGTGAACAGAATGCTGGACTAAGTAGGCCCATGGCTCTTCTATGTTCTCTTCTTTTTTTCCTATTATAGCAAAATAATAATTTATATTCCATCTTGTCATTCTAATAACTTCATAACATTAAGAACTGGTGCCTGATTTTGCTTCTGTGCCCCTTCCTTTCAGCCCCTTGATCTTTTTATGTGATGTCTTTTTGATTGTAAGCCTGAGGGCAGGGATTGCTGTGTTTTTTATTGATACGTAAGGTGCTCTGGTGCCCTTTTTGGCTTAAGAGCAGGGTAATAATGCATTAAATAATACATAAATAAAATAATGCTATTTTAGTATAATGGAAAGAAAAGAGGAAATAAAATGGAAAGAAATTAGCAGTTTAACACCACTTCCCTCTCTGTGTGGAACAAATAAAATCTAACCAAGTGCAATTAAAGGGAAAAAAATGGGACAAAAATAAGAGAAAATACTGGAACACAAAATACGTGCGGATTACTTGTGAAAAGTGAGTGACAAATGGATGGCAATTCCTGAGCTAATGGCTAGTACAGAAACCACCAGGGTTTTATATATTACCTCTGTCTGCCTTAAGGTATTACAAGAAAGAACTTCAGCAAGGCTTGTGCACACTTCTCTCCTGCAGTGCAGCTGAAAGGGAGATATGGAAGCTTCCCTTTTGTTTCAGATTAACTGCAGTCTGGCATGTTGTCAGAATCCTAAACAGTGGTTAATTTTAACTATGGTTTGTTGAAACAAGCCAGGTTAAAAATAATGGTTTGAAGTTGGATTATTTCAACTAACCATAATTAAGATAAACAACAGTTTGACCAGGTTCAGATGACATGGAAACCTGTGCTTAATATATAATGGAAGCAAAAGATTTAAAACAACTCCAAATTAAATGTTCAGCTAATCATCCATAATGGAGCTGTGTGTGATAGTTTTATTTACTTTCAAGTAAGCATGAGCAGCCCCACTTTGGATCAGAATCATAGCACTCTGGAATGGGGGAGTTAAACCTCCCAGTCTCTTTTTTTCCTGAAATTCCAAACACACACACACATCACCGAGGGGCAGGGGAGAGATAAAAAAAGGGAAAAAGTCTCAATTGGAGGCTTTTTTTTCTTTTTTTTTAACCTAGACCTCTGTGCGTGTGTGTGTGGGGGGGGAATTTCAGGGGGGGGGAATGGGACAGTTTACTTGACCTCGCTTAGAGTGGCATGGTCCTGATATGAATTGAGGCCATCCACACTTACAAGAAGCTCCATTAAGTGTGGTTAGCTGAACATTTAGTTTGGCCCTGTATGAGCTGAGAGAGGCTAACCGTGGAGGCTCACTGTAGCTCGTTTTCATTATGCTAAACTATGGTTAAGTGTTGAATCCAAAGTAGCCCAGTGTTCATTACATTTCATTCAAAGTTGCAGGGTTGTCTGTAGACACAATACATCTTGTTCATAGCTACAGAAACAAACAAAACTCTGGGTAAAGCCGGTCTGAATCAGATTTGTTATCGTGTATTGCCTTAAGGTGAATTCCTTTGCCCAAGGTAGATCTCATTTTGCTTTAGAAACATAAATAATTCCTTTAAGGATTAGTTCTACAACACTGTAAATACATTGCACAGTGGAAACCCAGTCCCTTTTGACACTAGATCTGTTCAAGCGAAGCTTCGTTAGTGTGTTAGCCAGATTTCTGCAAACCAATGAGAGTGCTTGCTTTTTTGTGCATATAATCCATTATGTTTCAAACACATTTCAGTGGGCATTTAAGTCAATTATTCCTTCCTTTCTATCCAATTAGAGATAATTTGTAAGTATAGGTATAGAGAACATTAAAGTGTTTTCTGCTTTAACATGCTTCGAATTCATCACAAATGAAGGCCCAGTAATTTCAGTGAGCTTCCTTCCATGTAAGTAGTCTTAGGAGAGTAGCCTGGGCTCACACATGGATATTTAGTACTCTGATTGCAGCTACAAGTGTGGATTGCATGTGTGATGTGATTGAAGCAGCCATAATAAAACACCAAAGAATGAGCTTTCCTTTGATCCTAGTCACAAAACCTTTACAATGGAGGCTGCTGAGAAATTCAGTTGTGAGTCATTGAGTCCTGATAACTCATCCAGTGACAAAATGTCAAGGAAAATGCATGAGTGTGCGTGTATCGGCAAGTTCGTACTATTTAATTAAACCAAAACAGAATTATCCTGTTAATCTGATGCCAGACATTGAACATTGACTGTGCTAATAGGAGGGTTGCAACAAAGGAAAGGGCCTTCTCAGGGATGTACTTGTGATTATGGAACACTCCCCAGTGAAGTCTGCCTGGCACCAACATTGTCATCTTTCTGATGCCCGGTTAAGACTTTCGTCCACTCCCAGACATTTGAGAGCATATTGTTTATTGTGCCAATTTTATATACTTTATTTATTGTTTATTGTGCCAATTGTATATACTTTTGTATGCAAATGGTTTTATATTATGTTATTAGATTGTATTTTTTAGTTTTAATTCTTGTAAACCACCCAGAGAGCTTTGGCGATTGGACGATATAGAAATGTAATAAATGAGTTAATGAATAGCTTTGCAAGTTGAAACATACAACTTTCAATCACAAATACCACTAATTTTACAGATGCAAGTTGTTGTTAGGCATAGTTGAATACAAAGGTCCTAGGCTTCCATCCTAAATATGCTTGGGGGGTGGGATTCTGATGAAGTTGAGGGGATTCACAAATAAAATGACTGTGATCCAGATCTCTCACTGTGCACATGAAGCTGTTCTGTGAGTGAGTTTCCCCAGTCACTTCAAGGCACATGGAGTTTCTCCTCCATTAAAGTGAATAGGAAAGACCTAGTGGTTGGGGGGCTTCATGTGTATGTTGAAGCTTGCATTATCACAAGGAATAGGTAACCTGTGGTCAGTATTTTACACTGAGATGCTAGAAGACACTGAATGTTGAACATAGGTGTTTCTATTTTTTTCTTTCTCATTAGCAGGCAGTTATATTGAATAGCCACAAGGTGAATAAAATATTCTCATGAATAATATCATTTTTGAAACATAATTTACCTCAAAAAGGAAATATATTTGTTATCTGATAACAGGTCATTGCCCCCAATAATAATAAAAAACAGTTATATTCTAGCATGTAAAATCATTAGCTCAAATTGAAAACACATGAACAGGGAAGGGAATATTGAAATCAAGTTCTTCTTTTTTTCTAATACTTTTTATTCTACTTTTATCTTTATAAATGAACCAAAGAACACCAACAACATGATCATCTTCTACAGTTTCCAGCATTACAGTATTCTTGAGAGGACCCGTCAGTGAAATAGAGAAAAAAAATAATGAAATAGAGAAAAAAAGAGAGGAAGAAAGGAGATAATATAAAAAGGAGAGAGAAGGGCAAAGGGGAAGGAAACAGAAAAATAGAAGAAAAAATGCAAAAACAGGGGAAAACAAAGCAAAATATAAACAGAAGTTTACATAACAAACTTAAATTTAAACTACATTATGCATAAATTTCAAATATCACTCTACTTAAAGATTATACGAATCTTACAGGTCAATACAGCATAAGTAATCAATTTCAATATTGTATCTTCAGGCTTATAACAAAGAAGCAAGCATAGAATTCATTTCCATTGGCCATATCATGCCTTTTAGCTATTATATAATGATAAAACTTAAGAACAACTAGCCAAAAATATTTACTAATCCTAGTATCATTATATTGATAATATTGATAATAATAATTAAAAAGAAAAGAAAGAGATTATAAAGGATAAAAAATAACAAAAAATAGGACAATCACTAATATATTTTATACTATCTATACTTTAGATAATATCATTTCTAAATATATAAATGAGTGTGCACATTTCTGTACACACTCAAACAGAAGATTTAGATACAGTCTATCATATCCATTTTGAAAGAAGAAAAGAAAAAAAGGTAAAGGATGAAAGAAAAAGAATGGATATTCATAATCAGCTGTCTCTGGCCTAGCTTGAATCTTACAGACTAAACATAGCCAATTGACAAAACATGTTTGTAAATTCCAGTTCATGGAGCTAGAGCAGAAGTCTCGCGTGTTTTTCCAATTAGCCATGCCTCCACCATTTCGTGATTTAGAAACGTCTTTATCTGACCTTCAGAGAAAATGCAAAACGTAGCAGGATATTTTAAATGATATTGTAGATTCATTTGTTTTGCCAGATTTGTCGCCTTGGTAAATAGCCTTCTTTTATCAACAACTTCTTTGGTGTAATCCAGAAATAACATAACTCTATCTCATTTTGATCCCCCCCCCACAAATTTCCCCCCTGTCTTGCCAAGTGCAGAATATGATTTTTTGTGGAGATTCTTGCAAATTGAACTATAATCATATAATCATTCCCTTTAGCATTTGGCACACGGAATGTATGCTCAATGTCAAGTACCTAATCAGATGACAAAGGAAGTATGTCATGCAGGAGCTTATCTACAAAAGTAAAGAAATTTATATCAGTAAATAGATCTTTGATACCAATAATATGCACATTTGCTCTACTTGTGAAAGCCTCCAATTGTGAGATTCTTGCAGAAAAATTATGAAAAACTTTCGAGATGGTCTCCTGCGCTGCCACTTGATCTTGCAGCTCATTAACCTTCGCCTCCATTTTTTGCCAAGAGTTGTTAATTAAATCCACAGCCCCTTGCAGGGTGGTGATGGAATTTTGGATTGTATCCAGTCTCTTAGCCTGTTAAGCAAACTGCAAAGACAACATTTTTATCAAAACAAGTAACTCCTCTGTATTTTCATCACTTCTCGAAGCCTTTGCCAAGGGAGGTGTGGGAGGGATCGACGGCACTTTTCTCCTCCTTGGTGTTGCCATACTTCTTTTTAAACTAATCTTGTAGGTCCTCGAATATTGCTGGTATTCCCTGGTCCATAAACACTAAAAATTACATTGGAGCACATCAGCCCTGATTCCTCCTAATTAAACAGGAGTTTTTAAAACAACTTTGAGCAGTGATTAAGCTCTGGCAGATTTGCCTCGGAGGCCAGCCCCTCTGCTGCATCGCAGAAAGAGCTACCCTTCCAAGGTTTCATCCAGATACTGCTCTTGCTTCCCCCTTTCATTCCAGGGGAAGATGAAAAGGGTTTCCAACCTTTTAAAAGCTGTTTGAAATAGCGTCCCACAGAGACTCCACAGAATGCTGCCAGGGCGACATTGGCTCCGACTGGAAGTCTCTTGAAATCAAATTCTTGATGTGAAGTTCTATAATATTGCTAGTTGTTTAAAAGTACGTTGCTTTGTGGCTTTTCTTCATATTCTTGAAATTCAGAGCAAATTGCACTCAGTTATACCAAAATGCCCAGAATACGACGTATTCTTTGCTTGATGGCTGATACTTCTTATGATGTAGAGAATATAAATCTGCACTGCTCTGAGAAGCATAGGAAAAGTATTCTCCCCTGATTCCTTAACAATGATGAGCCAGTTGTATTTTCAGGAAAGGCTCCCAGAGCAAACAGAACAGTACACTTCCAGGGATTTGGGAAAGGGCCATAACTCAGTGGTATAACACATGCTTTGCATGCAGATAGTCTCAGTTTCAGTCTTTGGCATCTGTAGGTTGGGCTGGGAAAGACCCCTGTCTTAAATCCTGTAGAGCCATTGTGAGTGCCAATGTGTGTACATGCCATTGAGCTAGTTGGACCAGCGGTCTGACTCAGTACAATGTAGCTTCCTGTTATGTGAAGCACTCTTGTCCTCCATTTGTTGTATATCAGGGGTGCAAAACTGAGCTGATTTGGGGGCTAAGTTCAGCCCTTCAGGTGTCCCAGTCTGATCCTCTGAGGTTCTCCAGAAGGCCTTTCCCCTTTCCTTTGGCCCTACCTCCTTTCCTCCAAACACTAATGCTGGGTGATTTCCTGGCATTTGTGCATTTTTCCTATTCTAAAAGGTTGAAATGTCTCTCCTAAGGCTTAGTTACCATCACTAAGAGCTTTCAGATGAAATACACTGGTATTTGGCCCAACCCCTTTTATCTTTGGCCCTGCCCATCACCAGAATGTGGCCCCCAAGGACTCCAAAATGGCATTCAGCCCTCGGGCTGAAAGAGGTTCTGCACCCCTGTGGCTCATGATGCACACTTGTTTTTCTGCGGCACTTGCACATTCCTTCTTGTGGATTTTCATGGTCTGTCAGGGGGATGTAGTGGCTAAAATCTGAAACTGGTTTTCCAGGAGTCCAAGCAGCACCACTCTGTCAGAGATGCCTGTGTTGCTATGTGACTGTTGAGGATGCCTATTTCGAAAATGCAAGTGAAGTAAGGCGGGTGACTACTAGGTAGTGGACCTTTTCAGTGGTGGCATTCTTTCTTTAAATAGGCTCACTTGGCACTTCTGTTATGGTCATTTTGGTGCCAGATGAAGACATTCTGATTCTTCCAGGCATTTTAAAGCTGTGATCTTAAGGGTGAATTTTAATCCACTGTTGTATCTGTTGTGTTATTTGAGTGATGCTGTAAAATACTGTTTTTTAATATAAATACTTTGTGAGCTGCCCAGAGACCTTGGTTATTGTCTATTATGGCCTGTATAAATGCTGTAAATAAAATAAATAATGGTATTTAAAAAGGGAAGCCTGCATTGGAGGTAAACATACTTTTTCTATATTGTTTAGGAGAAGAAGCCAATGGGCCTTTATCTGAAAATATATCAAACACAGATTCAGAACTTCCTGGCAATTCCGAGGTAAGGTCTAACTGTGGATATAATTTGCTTTATAAAACTCTAATTTTAATATTGAAGGAAATGGAACTAATGCTGTGGTAAGTAAAAGCCACTTTAGACAACCATACATCTCTCAGGGAAGGAAGACTTCTTAAAATTTGGAAATTAGTTTAGTTGCTCACCTCACCAAACTTTAGTTATATATGTTTTCTAAACTAGTTTTTGTATGAGAAAGTCATATATAAATATATGTTCCTTAATAATATGGCTAATATTCCTTTTCTTTGTCTAACTGTGACATGACATAGCTGCCTTGAGTGCCATTTTTCTTGGTAGAAAGGTGGGATACAAATAAAATAAAATAACTTCAATAAATAAATAAAACAAACTTCAATGACTTTGTTGCCTTACAAGCAAAACAAAGTGGAAGGCAGAAGTGGAAGGCAAAAGGAAGAGGGGCCAACCAAGGGCAAGATGGATGGATGATATTCTGGAGGTGACGGACTCGACCTTGGGGGAGCTGGGGGTGGCAATGGCCGGCAGGAAGCTCTGGCGTGGGCTGGTCCATGAAATCATGAAGAGTCGGAAGTGACTGAACGAATAAACAACAACAAGCAAAACACAGTCTAGTCATGCCTTAAAGCAGTATTTGGTGTTTACATATAATAATGTTTCCAGAATGGGGATATACCCTCAGATGATGTCCCATTGAAAGCAATGAATGGTGGATAGATGGCATCACCACATGGATGTACATACTCCATTTAGGAATGTTTTACTTCCTTCCAAATTTTAGTCCAGAATTTGGAATTCTGAATTACCTGTTCCCAGACACAGAGCAATATCTATTTGATAGTTTTCCACCGTTTTTTCAGTTTGGATATCATGACTTTGTAAAGCTTCCTGCACATGTGCAGCTTTCCCTTCCTGCCATACATCAAGATTAATTCTTTTCTTCGGTTGTTAAGCCATACACATGAAAACATGTTTTCATCGTTGCTAAGCTGAAAGCGCAGCAATTACATTGAACCTCCTTTACTATTCTTGATACTTAGAGTAATCCTAGGTTGGGTCAGGGGAGAGTGATAAGGTGGATCTACCACCTTTTCTCCAACCCTGCTGGCTCATGCCAGCCAGGGTAGAAAGTGTTTACATACAGTATGTATGTGTGTGTGTTGGGTGTGTGTTGGTGGGTGTGTTGGGTGTCTCTTGGTGGGTTGTCCCTTCCATTGATCACAATGGGAGGGAGTTTTCCCACACCAGCTGCAGAGTGGCATAGGTGAGGGGCTTGGAACAACTTTGGATCCAACAAATCTAAAGCTGGCTCCAACCTGCCTACAGAACACCCCAATTAGGGGCTTTCTGCCTGCTACTACCAGCTTCAGGACTGCCAGCAGTAATTTTCTGGAAACAGTTGGTGCCACTGCCTTGATGAAGCCCCATCGCTAGTGGTGCTCTTTTCCACCAGTGTAGGTCAGTGGGGGGCAATTTCCATGGTATCCTAAGCCCCTCCACCTGTCAATAATGGGACATGAGTAGGATTGCTCTCCAAATTAAGCTTTATTTCATTGAATTATGAACTACAGAAGTGATCCTTGAAAGCATGGCATGTATTAACTGAATTTTTTTAATTCCTCCAAGGAATGCTGAAATGATTGTGCACATAATTGCATGATTAAGTAAAAGGAAAAAAATGACTTGGAAACTTTTATCTTCTGTACATAGTATCTTTCTACCATGTGCCTTGGGCTGTTTCTTTTAAAATGTTTAACAACATACTCAAACCTGGAATTTTTATCCAGATGGGGGTGAAATTGTGAGACTTTTCCTAACTTTTTCTGGCATTAAACACACTATTGTCCAGGCAATCAGTGTTCCCCATAGACGCATTTGTCAGCACGGACTTTTAAGAACAGTAAAGGAGCTTAAAATTAACTGCTGCACTTTCCATTAACTCAAGAAATAGCCATTTTAATATGCACAATTGCTTGTTCTCATGGCTTACATTCAAGAGGAAAAAATACCAGTGATTAGCAGGAATTCTGGATAAGCAAATTCTGAAATCACTTGCAGAATTCCCAAAATAAAATCAGAAGAAAGGAGAAGTAGGATACAGGGCATTGCCAGTTTGAAGAAGACAAATAAAATGGAACCTGGGAAATTTGTCCACCCCTAATTCCAGTGCGCATTTCGATGCACAGCAGATTCATATTTATGCAAGTGGCTCTAATCCAGCAAACAATATGTACACAGAAGCCTGGTTATATGTGTGGATCAGCTCCTAAGATGATCGAGGTGATCCGTGATGCAGCGAAGTTAAATGAAATCATGTGAGTTAGATCCAAAAAAACCCATCTGATCTTTGTCATCTTATGTAGTCCCATGTAATGAAATAATAAAAGCATTTTAATTCACAATTCTCATCGAAGTTCTCATTACTGATTTCTTTGCATAGAATTCGCTTGAAGTGCTAGAAATTAAATATATCCTCCTTTTCAGTTCAGGTTGTTAAAACAAATTGTGTTGAAGGCACAGTTTCCTAAGATAGTTCTTTTTTTAGGGGAGAGACCCATGCTTTGCATGCAGATGGTCCCTGGTCCCATCCATGGCACTAGTTCAGGTAACAGCTGATGGGAAAGATCTCTGCCAGAGACCCTAGAGAACCACTGCCAGTCAGAATAGACAGTACCAGGGTAGATAGACAAATAATCTGACCTAGTATAAGACAGCTTCCTATGTCCTAACATAAGGTGTTTGCAGTGGAGGCTGGTGGCTCCGATGTCAGTGGGGCAGTGAATCCTCTTTGGGTTTCAGTCAGAACCAATCAGAACTCTAAAGGAGCTGTCCAGGGCATGAAGCACCTTGGATAGCTCCTTTAGAATTTGGACTGAAGCTCAGAGCAGATTCACTGCCTCACTGACACCGGATCCACCAACCTCCACTGGGTATTTGTTGTTGTTTTTTTAAACATGCTGTAAGTACATGTGGAATAGACAAAAGCAGCTGCAATGTTTGACTTTGACTCATTTCTAGGAGATATTTATCTGAAAGAATTTTCATTAATTTGCTTCAGCAGACCACTTCCTTATGTATTTCGGATACTGTATTAATGGACTTGCTCTTGAAAGCTGATGAGAACTTATATTTCTTTCATGACTTCAGTGAGATTATTCATGATGTGAATCATTATAAATAGGTATAACGGGACTACAAACACTGCAGTGTTTGAGGGCATATCCTATATTGCAATACACCAGGGAGAGAGATACACCAGCACTATGTTAGTGCAATATCCTATACCAGCCTTTCCCAGCCTCATGCTCTCCAGGTGTTTCAGACTACAACTCCCATAATCCCTGATCATTGTCTGAGACTGATGGGAGTTGTAGTCAAAACCATATGGAAGGCACTATGTCATGGAAGGCAGTCCCATCCCACAACAGGATGGGAAACACACATTGCTCCAAAAAGCACAGTATTCTATTTTATTTAATTTATTATATTTATTTACCACCCCATAGCTGAAGCAATCTGGGAAGTTCACAAACAGCAATATGGAACAACAACAACAGCCACACTAGTGACCATGGCAACAGCGTCAGTGCCCACCAATCATGGCCAGTGTGTGATGTTGCTGCAGATGTTGTGGTAGAGTTGTGGAAAGGTTGCAGTGAATCAGACTGAATAAGACCTGAAACACATGACCATGAGAATCATGTGGTGCAATTTGTGCTGGATTGTGCTTTCAGACAACACATGTGGGATTGCCATATTGGAAGGCTCCCGCATATAACCACCCCCACCCTCGCACACACTGAAAACTAGCATGTCAAATGAAAGGGTTCTAATCTAGCCTTCTCTCTGATATATTAGGGTTGTGGGGGGGGGGTCTTTGGGGAATTATATTGGTGAATGGGAAAAAAACATATGATTTTCCCATCTGCAATCTGAATTATTTTGTGTGGAGGACAAAAATGCTCTAAGTGATTGGCTTTGTTGTTGTTTAGTCATTAAGTCATGTCCGACTCTTCGTGACCCCATGGACCATAGCACTCCAGGCCTTCCTGTCCTCCGCTCTCTCCCGGAGCGTGCTCAAATTCATATTCATTGCATCGGTGATGCTATCTAGCCATCTCATCCTCTGCCGTCCCCTTCTCCTTTTGCCTTCAGTCTTTCCCAGCATCAGGGTCATTTCCAGGGAGTTTTCTCTTTGCATTACGTGGCCAAAATATTTGAGCTTCAGCTTCAGTATCTGTCCTTCCAATGAGCACTCAGGGTTGATTTCCTTTAGGATGGACTGATTTGACCTCCTTGCAGTCCAGGGGACTCGTAAGAGTCTTCTCCAGCACCACAGTTCGAACGCATCCATTCTTTGGTGCTCGGCCTTCCATATAGTCCAGCTCTCACAGCCATACGTTGCTACTGGGAAAACCATAGCTTTGATTAGACGGACCTTTGTCGGCAAGGTGATGTCTCTGCTTCTTACTATGCTGTCTAGGTTTGCCATAGCTTTCCTCCCAAGGAGCAAGCGTCTTTTAATTTCATGGCTACAGTCACCGTCTGCAGTGATCTTGGAGCCCAAGAAAATAAAATCTGTCACTGCTTCCATTTCTTCCCCTTCTATATGCCAGGAAGTGATGGGGCCAGATGCCATGATCTTAGTTTTTTTAATGTGGAGTTTCAAAAAAGCTTTTGCACTCTCCACTTTCACCCTCAACAAGATGCTCTTTACATCCCCTTTGCTTGCTGTCATTAGGGTGGTATTGTCTGCATATCTGAGTTGTTGATAATTCTCCTGGCAATCTTAATTCTGACCTGTGATTCGTCCAACCCGGCGTTTCTCATGATGTACTCTGCATATAAATTAAATAAGCAGGGCGACAATATACAGCCTTGTCGTACTCCTTTCCCAATTTTGAACCAGTCGGTTGTTCCATGTCCGGTTCTTACTGTTGCTTCTTGTCCCTCGTACAGGTTTCTCAGGAGACAGGTAAGATGGTCTGCTACTCCCATCTCTTTAAGAATTTGCCACAGTTTGTTGTGATCCACACAATCAAAGGCTTTAGCGTAGTCAATGAAGCAGAAGTAGACGTTTTTCTGGAATTCTCTTGCTTTCTCCATGATGCAGCGAATGTTGGCGATTTGATCTCTAGTTCCTCTGCCTCTTGGAAACCCAGCTTGTACTTCCGGTAGTTCTCAGTTCACATGCTGCTAAAGCCTAGCTTGTAGGATTTTGAGCATCACCTTGCTGGCATGTGAAATGAGTGCAATTGTACGGTAGTTTGAACACTCTTTAGCATTGCCCTTCTTTGGCATTGGAATGTAAACTTTTCCAGTCTTGTGGCCATTGTTGAGTGTTCCAAATTTGTTGGCATATTGAGTGCAGCACTTTAACAGCATCAGCTTTTAGGATCTTAAATAGCTCAGCTGGAATACTGTCATATCTGCTAGCTTTGTTGTTAGTAATGCTTCCTAAGGCCCACTTGACTTCACTCTCTAGGATGTCCAGCTCAAGTTCAGTGACCACACTGTCATGGCTATCAGGGACATGAAGATCTTTCCTGTATAGTTCTTCTGTGTATTCTTTCCACCTCTTCTTAATCTCATCTGCTTTTGTTAGGTCCCTGCCTTCTTTGTCCTTTATCATGCCCGTCTTTGCACAAAACGTTCCCTTGAGATCTCCGATTTTCTTGAAAAGATCTCTAGTCTTTCCCATTCTATTGTTTTCCTCGATTTCTTTGCATTGTTCATTTAAGAAGGCCTTCTCGCAGAACAGGAAGGCCTGGCGTGCTATGGTCCATGGGGTCACAAAGAGTCAGACACGACTGAACGACTGAACATCAACAACAACAAATCTTGTCTCTCCTTGCTATTCTCTGTAACTCTGCATTCAGTTGGATATATCTTCCCCTTTCTCCCTTGCTTTTCGCTTCCCTTCTTTCCTCAGCTACTTGTAAAGCCTCATCAGACAGCCACTTGACTTTCTTGCACTTCTTTTTCTTTGGGATGGATTGAGTTGCTGCCTCCTGAACAATGTTACAGACCTCCGTCCATAGTTCCTCAGGCACTCTGTCTATCAGGTCTAATCCCTGAAATCTATTCCTCACCTCCACTGTATATTCATAAGGGATATGATTTAGGTCATACCTGAATGGTTTAGTGGTTTTCCCTACGTTCTTCAATTTAAGCCAAAATTTTGCAAGAAGCAGCTCATGATCTGAGCCACAGTCAGCTCCAGGTCTTGTTTTTACTGCCTGTATAGAGCGTCTCCGTTTTTGGCTGCAAAGGACACAATCAATCTGATTTCGATATTGACCATCTGGTGATGTCCATGTGTAGAGTTGCCTCTTGTGCTGTTGGAAATGAGTGTTTGCTGTGATCAGCGTGTTCTCTTGGCAAAACTCTATTAGCCTTTATCCTGCTAATTTTGTACACCAAGGCCATGCCCACCTGTTATCCCGGTGATTTCTTGTCTTCCTATTTTAGCATTCCAATCCCCTATGATGAAGAGGACATCTTTTTTTGGTGTTAGTTCTAGAAGGTGTTTTAGTAGGTCTTCGTAGAACCGATCAACCTCAGCTTCTTCAGCCTCAGTGGTTGGGGCATAGACTTGAATTACTGTGATGTTGAATGGTTTGCCTTGGATTCGTACTGAGATCATTCTATCGTTTTTGAGATTGTATCCCAGTACTGCTTTTCCCACTCTTTTGTTGACTATGAGTGGTACTCCATTTCTTCTCAGGGATTCTTGCCCACAGTAGTAGATATAATGGTCACCTGAATTAAATTTGCCCATGCCTGTCCATTTTAGTTCGCTGATTCCCAAGATGTCGATGTTCAATCTTGCCATCTCATGTTTGACCACCTCCAGCTTACCTTGATTCATTGATCTTACATTCCAGGTTCCTAAGCAATATTGTTCTTTACAGCATCGGACTTTCTTTTCACCACCAGACACATCCACAGCTGAGTGTCCTTTTGGCTTTGGCCCAGCCGCTTCCCTCTTTCTGGCGCTACTTGGAAATTCCTTCTGCTCTTCCCCAGTAGTATATTGGACACCTTCCGACCGGAGGGGCTCATATTCCGGCGTCATATCTTTTAGCCTTGTGATACGTTCCATGGGGTTTTCTTGGCCAGAATACTGGAGTGGGTTGCCATTTCCTTCTCCAGTGGACCACATTTTGTCAGAACTCTCCACCATGACCTGTCCGTCTTGGGTGGCCCTGCACGGCATAGCTTATGGCTTCACTGAGTTACACAAGCCCCTTCGCCACAACAAGGCAGTGATCCATGAAGGGGGTAATTGGCTTGATTGTATGTAAATAGGGCTGAAACAAATAAGGACTTTGCTATGTTTTTATTCAAATTAGGAAATGTAAGTTCGTTATAGAGAGATATTTCTATTTAGGCCTTTGAGAACTGTGATGAAATCATTTGGTTCAATTTAAATAATTTAAGTAACTTGAACATTTTTGTTCATTTTTTGTTGATTCTGTAAAATCTGTATTGTTTTGGAGTCACAGACTGACATCAAAAAGCTAATTAAAGTGGTTCCAAGGACTTGTGTGCTAATTTTTCTGACTTTGAAAAGCAGAACCCAGTACACTATTGCAAATTGCTTGAAAATCCTTCTTAGTTTTAGGAGCATGGGTCAGGACTGCTGCTGTTTCAAGCACAAGTCCAAAGCTCCCATAGTTGTGTGGAACTAATTGAGATCAACTATTTAAATTGTTTTGATTCTGGGCAGAGTGCCACAGATTCTGTTTTACTTTGAATGTAGGTGCCCAAAAACATGTGAACATGAAACAACGTAGAGACAATTCAAGGAATTAATGCAGTTATATTTAAAGACAAAGGCATTTTTGCATCAAGACAGGTCACATTTCAGCTTATAAATTAGAACATTTGTCTGATTAAGTAGCAAAGCAGCATCAGAGAACTTACTCAGTTCTCTGATGTCTAATCTAAACGTATAGATATGTTTCTTGACTTCAGGTTTCCAAATAACAGTGTGAAATTTGGTACTTGTATGTAGGCTACATATATTTATGATAAAAATGGTAAGTTAATAATTCAAAAGGAAGAAATTTGCAACTTCAGTTAAGTTGCAAAGTTTTTAATTCCAGTTTATTGACAACTGGTTGCATGTATACGAGATGAATTACGGAAAAGCCATTACCACAATACACATTTCAAGTAGCATTTATTATGATGTAAGTATTATGCTTTGCCCAAAATCAGTTCTGTTAGATTTCCATACTTTCACATCATATCCACTTTGCTTGTCACAGCTAATTCTTCTGTAATGTATTGATTATATTATGCATCTTTACCATAATGAATCTTATTATCTAATTTAAGTACAGAAGTTATCATTTATTTCCATTTTTGTACCAGATGCTCAGTCGCAAACCAGTAACTTAAATCCAGTTTAATTTGTAGATCAAGATCACTATCAGGCTTTTCTTGTCTAGTATTGTAAACTTTAGTCATACACCAAAATGCACTGTACGCATCTTGTTTCATATGCTGTATCCATATAAAACATAACTAACACATCAAACATTTGTCTTCATGTTTCTCCATGTTGCACTGATATACACCTGTGAGAATGCCAGTTTAAAAGCATGTTTTGTGATATTTCACTACCACAGCTGATGATACATCTCATCCTAAGTATCTGTTTGTTGGTACATTAAATGGTAGATAATTTTTCATACCAAATCCATGCCAAATTCTACCCTCTTCTTGAGGCACACATCAGATTTCTGATTTACATGGTAGAAATTGCAAATTTAGTGTCTGAAGTGAAATATATTATTTTTTAAAAATGTGGCCTTATTATTTTTAAAAAATCTGCCTTTTCCCGTCATTTCAAGAAATACCATAAAACCATTTCTGTCAAATCCAAAGTTTATGTTGACTTACTATGTTCCTACAGCAGGAAAAACAAAAGGTTACTAGATAGCAACTTTTTAAAATGGTATCCAAAATGTTTGCAAACCATGTAATAATAACCATGTCAAACATAAATTATTGTGATCTACAGGTAGTATCCAACAGGGGCCGGTGCGCATGCCATGATATAGTGCTTCCGGGGGCAAGCCCCAATCAGAAGGAAAATGCTGCTTTCTGGAAGGGGCAGATTGCGACCCTTCCAGAAACTAACATTTTTGCTCACATGGGGGCTTGGCTCTGAAGTACTATATCATGGCAGCATGTGGATCTCGGCTGATAGGGGTGAGTGCACACAGACCAGGGCCCGGTGGGGCTGGCTGCACATGCAGGGCCCCTACTGGAGACTGCCCTATGTTCCCAATCATGTCCAAGGAAATAGAGATGGTTTAGCTGATCTACTGTTTCCTTGGGAATTAAACTGAAAATTACTCATTATGGTATTTTTAAAAAACAGAAAACACAAAGCTTCATGGTTGCTGCTGATTTTTTTAAAGCATCCTGCTGCTTTTGCATCAACACTAACAGCATTATATCTTCCCCATGGTGCCACTGGCAGGGCCTAAGTACCACTGAGACTACATTACTCATCTCTGACCTACAAGGGGTAAGCAGCAACGGTGGCTGTGGTTATGCATCCCTGCATGAATGGTATTGTCTCTTATTATGTGACAAAATGCAGCAAAAAAGAAGATTTTTCCAGTTCTCCTAAGATACTTTGAGTTACCATATTAACATTTTAAACGAAAGGATATCTAGTATGGAATGTGGGGTTCTATAGTTCTGGAATAATATTTTAAAATAAGGGAAGATCCTTTAAATAAGGGCTTTTTCCATCCAAAAATTGTTTTACCAAAACATTAATTTTCTAGAGTGTTCCGTTAGATAACTTTCCATAGAATCTTTAAAATGGACAGTTGCATACAGGATAGTATATAGAATATAAAGTAAAAATATGTATAAAATTGAAATACTGTTGAAAACTGGAAAGGTTTTCTTTTTCTTTTTCAATTGTTGGGTTTGCTGTGGAATGAGTTTATATTACGTATTTGGGTCTATCTGCTGTTTTTAACAGGACTTTTGGCTTATTTCCTACTACTATGTTCATCTCTAGATCAGTGGGAGTCTGCATGCCACTTCTAGATAAACTAACTATTAATAGACCATTCCCTTGAATATCACACTGGAGGAGCAAACCTAAATCATGGGCAGAGAGTCAGTAATGAGATCATTTGAAAAGAGGACTGCAAGCAAGTGTAATATATCATACTTTATTCTCATTTATTAACATCCAGAGCCCTTAACGGCTTGGGGCCAGGTTATCTGAAGGATCGCCTCCTCCCATATATGCCTGCCCAGACGTTAAGATCCCAGACCGTGATCCCCTGCCAAAGGAAGTGAGGCGGGTAGCTACTAGGAGGAGGGCTTTTTCTGCTGTGGTACCCTGGCTATGGAATGAGCTCCCTAGTGAGGTTCACCTGGCACCTACATTGTATCTTTTCCAGTGCCAGGTGAAGACCTTTTTATTTTCCCAAGCATTTTGGCATTTTAGCTTTCTAGATTTTTAGCTTTGCTGTTTTAAATCTTTATTTTAAATCCCTACATTGCTGCTAGGTTTTACTCTGGTTTTATTCTGGTTGTATTGTTATACTGTAGTTTTAATGTTTTATATATTTTATATTGTTTTATTGTGTGCTCTTTGGTTTAATTTTTGTGAACCGCCCAGACAGCTTTAGCTATTGGGCGGTATAGAAAATAAATTAATTAATTAATTAATAAAACTGTAACAGTGTGCTAGTAAAAGTAGGATAAAATTCCCTCTGCTGATATCCTTCTCCCCTGTTATCATGTTGTTACCCTCAGTGGATTCTAGAAATGTGCCTAGTTAAATTTATAACCCATTTCTCCTCCAAGGAACTTAGGGAGGCTCGGGGGCAGTCCCCCTTCCAGGTACGCTTGGATGTCCTTAGCTTCAGAGTTTAAATTGTATGAGGTGACCTCCAACTTCATATTTCCATTGGGTATTAGTGTTACTAACATGCTTTTCTGTTGTAATGGATCTTTTAATTTCTTTGTGGATTTTACAAATAACAGAGCACATTTTTTTAAACAGGAGAGTCTTGAAAAATCCTGGAAAACTATACAATGAATACAATATTTAAATTCAGTTTTGTGCTGTCTGCATGAATCCGTATGTGAAACAGTGATATGCATGCACTTATCAAAGTTTGTATGGAGGCTTTTATGAAGTGAAATAGTTAAAATTATACTGCTTCTTGTTTTGAACAGTTTATATTGATGCAGTCTATACTGAAATAACGCAATTGAAGTAATTTGGGAAGTAACTGACACAAATGTTCTCTCCTGATCATTTATTGTGCATAGATATTTTTTGAATGGTATACACATAATTTTAGCAGGATTTGCATGTGAAATCAACTAGCAAAACAATTTTGTTATGATGGTAGAGGAGGAAAGAGGATTATACTGCAGAGACCACTGGGGGGCATTTTGCCTCCATAGGGGTCCCTCTCACTCAGTGGTGTAGTATAGGGAGAACACAGGAAAGTGCAGCTTTGGCTTTTTTTTTCAAAGCAGAATAAATCTGTATTAAATTTGATGTCATCTTCCAGAATGCCAGAGTAGTTGATGGACCCACCTTGCTTTGATAAGTGGAAGAGGTAATAATGAGGCTTCAAGTTTTACTGTTTGATACATTAGCATAGAACAGCGGCAGGCAACTTGTGGACCTCCAGATGTTGTTGGGCAGCAACTCCTATCATGCCTCACCATTGGCTATGATGGCTAGGGGAATTGCAGTCCAGCAATATCTGGAGGGTCACTGGCTGCCCATTCCTGGCATAGAGTAAGTCAGAGAATGGGAGAAACAGTAAAACAGAGGCTGGGTAATTATGTCCTTTTTTGATGGGGTTCCTACTCCACTCTAGTTGTATAAATGGTAACACTTCTATGCAACTGGCTGCTCATATTTTTTGTATTTTGGGCCATATCCCTTTTGCTTTCAGCCATGCCCACCACTGGAATGTGGCCCCCAAGAGCTTCTACTTCATTGATTTTGGCCCTGAGACTGAAAGAGGTTCCCCACCAATGGTTAGATAATGGAGTGTTACCACAACGTTCTAGGGAAAGAAAGGCAGAGCAAAGAATTTTGGACTTAAACTGAAAAAGAAAAAAAGAAAAGAAAAAAAGGAGTCTATTAAGAAAGAGGCAAAAGAAACACCAGTTTATGGAGACTCTTTTTTTAACAGGGTACCAGTTTGATGGCCATCCTAAAGGGAAGGAGGAGCAAAAAAGAGGAATGAGGGGACCTAAGGATGAGAAGAGAGAGTGAAAAGGGGGCCTTTTACTGCTACTTAATCTGCTGAGATGATAGATGGAGGGGAATTCTTGGTGATTAAATAGATTCAGGCAACGGAAGATCAGGCATTCGCAGGCAGCAGTGGGCAGGAACATGGATGATGACGTGCAATGGCAGGTGCCCAGCCAGGAGCATCAGGAGAAACCCAGGAAGATAATGCAGTCCCAGTCCTCAGTAGAGCAGGAACGAGGGGTAATGGGGTACAACGATGGGCACTCTGTTGGGAGATTCAAGTTAGACCTGGGCAAAGTAGATATCTAGGTATAAAGTTGGAATACAGTTATAATTGTTCAAAAACAAAAAGCAAGCATGTTGACTGGAAAAAATGTTTCATGGAAAACAAAGATGCCAGGGCTGATTTCTGAAAAGATGGTCATAGGTACTTGGTTGTTGAACAGGTAGTAGATTGGATTGTCATAAAGGTGCACAGGGCTCTCAGTATTGTCAATTAATGAGTGGCAGGTTTTTAGCCATGATTGCTTTTGGGTGTGGTGGAGATTGGTTCAAGACATCTGGGAACACCACTGACCAGGACATTCAGTTGCTATGACACTCTCATCCCCATTCAAAGAAGAGATTTTTAGGTTTTTAGATTTTTCAGTTCTAGTCTTGACAACCAGGCACCATTGCCCTAAGCTGCTAGCTCTTGCCACCTTAACAGCTATAAGTAAGCAAAATGGAGGCATCGAGACAAAATTTAATGAAGCTCTTTAATGAGCTTCCGCCGTGCATTAAAAACGTGGTTGTTCAGGCAGGCATTTGGGGTGGGTTAGGGTATTTTAGAAAATGTTTTTATTGTAGAATTTTATTGTTTTAAACTGTTTTATTGTATATTGTACATCGCCCAGAGTGGCTGGGTGACCAGCCAGATGGGCGATTAATAAATTTAATAATAATAAAAAAATAAAAATAAAATGGAGGCATTTGGCAATGACACTAGTGTGCCAGGACACAGAGTTTAAAAACTGGTGCAATACAATGTGATACTATTGCAGCCTTTCCCAACCTAGTGTCCTCCAGATGTTTTGGACTGCAGTTCTCATCATTCCTGACCATTGGCTATGCTGGCTGGAGCTGATGGGAGTTGTAATCCAAAACCATCTGGAGGACACCAGGTTGAAGAAGGCTGCGCTAGAGTATGACAAAGAAAAGGAGCCCAGCAACAGTCATTTCTATATATATGTTTATCATACTCTGCAGTCATTTTCCATAATGTTTATTTAATTCCACTGAAAAGACATTCCTTCCCATCAACAACAGGTTTAGAAACTTTCACATGCTAGACTTAAGTACTTTTTAAATCTCCCATTCAAACCAGTACACTTTAGAACTGCTGATCTTGGGCTGCATCACCCTGTATTTATTTTTTGAGCAAGTAAGATTTTTAACCAGGGTTGCATGTCCTCTGCCGTTGAGGTGAGAGGTGGGAGAAGGTCAGCATTATTCACCCAGAAAACTCAAACCACCTTTCTGTGCCAAGAAAGGTGGGATGGTGCAAATTGCTAGTCATTGAGAGGTGCAAAAAACTGTGCAAGGTCATGAAGTTCCGTTCTCTGACACTGCACATGCACATACATTCAGGCTCCTTAGATTGCACTGGGCACTGGGCACTGCCCATGCACTTTCAGGACTATGTTCACAGCCAGAAGGCTAGGAAATTGGCTGCAAAAAATAAAATAAATAAAATGGAAGCTGAGCTTCTCGGGATACTGAATTTTATGCCATATCCTCCACTTGTGTAAACAACAGAACATTCACAATCCTTATCATAATTAGTGGTGCCACAGTGCCACCAAATTTCACTCATTAGTCACCTTTGTAGCGAGCTTGGATCACTGTCTTATGGATTTGTTATTAATTTCAGAGTAGATTGCAAACTTTGGAGCATGTGCAGTCTGCAACTAAACTACAGCATTTCTGTGCATGTGCTGAGTTGGTTGGTTTAACCCTTTTCTTTCAGGAGGAAATGTGATGATGATGTCACTTTAACCCTTTCGGGAAAGATTTTCAGTTTAACTCTTTCCACAAGCCAGTAATGTTAGAAGAAACAACTATGTAGGTTGTATACGCCTCTATATTCCAATCCCTGTCTTTCTCTTCCATATACCAAGTGGCGATGGCAAGTAAACATTATGTATAAAGGCCACAAGGAAACAGCCAATCAGGAAGAGTACATAACATGGTGATGCATGATATCATGACACACTACACAATTTCAAACTATAGCTCCCAGATGCAGTTTGATATTGTGCATGTGCAAAAACTCATATCCACAGAATAAGATCTCAGATTAAAGGAGAACTCTTGTCCGAGATTACATGGATGAATTCATTACTTTCAGAGGAAATAACAAATTCGTTTGGGGTAAGTTCACCCATCACTAATCATAGCTTTAGGATTTAACATTAATTCCTTCAGGCTGCAATTCTAATACCAAAACAGATATTACTTTTTCATTTTTACTTGAGACTTAGTGCAGGACCCCCAATCCAGATTGGGACTCTACCATGAGAGTAGGTGTTTTCTGATTTTTTAAAACCCCTTTTTCCCCCACTATGGGGCCGATTTGGGGAGGAGGGGCTCGCCTGCAGTTTCTATTGCAAAATAGCGATCCAAAAAGCAAATGGATCACTATTTTGCAATAGAAATTGCAGGCACAAGGGCCCAATCTAGATCAGGGCCTATCGCAGGAGGTGAAGGGTTAACACCCCCCACCCCCCATGCTAGGGGACTGATTCAGAATAGGCCCCCTGCCCAAACTCTAGAGTAAAAATGAAAAAAAAGACGTAGCTGCTAGATACCTCTTTAATACCTGTTTTGGCCCATAGACACCATAGGTAGGCAACCTGGTGTCCTCCAGATGGTTTGGCCTACAACTCCCATAATCTTTGACCCATTGGCCATACAGGTTGGAGATTATTGTGTTTCTAGTCCAAAACATTTGAAGGGCACCAGGTTGCCCACCTGTGCTATACACATTTACTGAGAACTTCTTAGCAGACATGCCTAGGATTGTGTTGTTAATGTGCTTAAATGAAGTAGACCTTTGTTATATCATTTTTTTTAGTAATTGCTTGAATATTTCTGTTTTGGATGGTTTTTAAGAGATACTTAACTAATTTTTAGCCTAGCCTCAATTTAGATATTAATATTTTGTACAATTTAGTAAAATAAGTCTGCCCTGGAAAAATGCAACTCTTTGCTACCTCTAACACACTGTGTTGTGAATTTGAAGATTTGGAAAAGTACAGGTGTGACTTCACTGCTTTCTGTTACCCTGGTCCATCAGATATATTTCCTTAGTGTTCCTGGCCACTCTTACATCCACAGAATGATGTCAGCAGGCTTTAGTAACATTTGGATGTTACTACAATACAGCACTTATGTAGCATCATCTCCTTTTACTGACAGTTCTATAAGATGATTGTGTACGCAGTAAATATTTCTTACAGTATGCATCTGACATAATAAATATATGAGAAATCAAGTCATATATATTGTTAACATAATTCAGTGGTGTAAGCCATAGCCAGAATTTGCTTTCCTTAGCTGTCTTATTGGTGGCTGACCTTGTATTTATTTTGACGTTAGGAATCCAGCTTTCTTCAGGGAGTGAGGTGCTAAAAGCTTGAACACAACCTACTTAGCTGTTAAGAGACAGGTGGCCTGTATTTTACTTTGAAGGTACGAATAAGGAGGACCCTGAACCTGATTTTAATCACATCCTGGTAAAATGTCAAGTCAGGTCAGAACTAAGATCTGAGGCTTATAGCTGTTCTTAGCTCTGTAAGATGGAGAACACATCCACACTTCCAGTTTTGCCCTGTATCACATAATTACAAACATGCGAAGGGGGTTGGAGAAAATAAGTCCTTTCGTCCTTGGAATACTTCAGTGCTAATAGCAGGAATTCTACAATGCCAACTGCACAGCTGTGGAAGTTGGCCTCAGTTATCATATGGACAGGCTAGCCACATATTTGACCGCAGGCAAGTTCAGATATTCACAGTCTTTTCCATGTGTTACAGCACAACTTCCATCAGGCATACATTTGTGTGAACACATAACATCTGACTTGGGATGTCTTCAGGTACAGCTGTAGCTTTCTGGCAGCCATTTCTGTGATTGCAGCAGCACAGCCATTGTGATCACAGGAATTAATTCCAAATTGCTAAGAATGAACAGGTTCATACAATTGGCAAGCAGCTAACAAACTACGGTGATTTGTTAACTACGCTGCACATGCCGGTCACATACTGGGGGACCCTAGCCGGCTTCACACGACATGACAAGCTGCACTGTCGAGGGTAATTATGCAAATCCCCTCAGCATGTGACCGGCGTGCTCAGTGTAATTAACAAGCCACCATAGCTTGTTAACTGCCAATTGTGTGAACCGAGCTACTGTATCTATCACGTATGTCTCTTAGATCAAATTATTTTCTCTACGTAAATGTGTCACGGAAAGAGTGAAAGCATATCTCAAAGAAAAAATGTTGAATGTCTAAATCAGACCTCAGGAGACCTGATGTCCTACGTAAGCATATCCTGTCCCTGAGATTTGTTCTTTTTTCTGGAAGATTTAAACATTGCCACATAGCCATTCAGATCCAGAAAAATACTTTCTATCCCCTGATTTTGTGAAATTGCAGACTTTTAGTTTTTGTGTGCTCACATGCTAACTCCCTGTTGGTTGTTCCAGAAGACTGGAAGGAGATTCAATCTGTTCCTGAAGCAGCGTCTCAGGGTAAACCATGGATAAATGATACTGCTAACAGCTTGGATGGCTGCAGTGATAACAAGCTTCACTATGTGATGTCTCTGGTTGATTAGGAACAAGATTTGCAACCCAATGAATCCTCCCATAGCTTCTTCTTTGTTTAGTTTAGAGTTTTCTTTAGTTTAGTTTTCTTCTTCCGTTTTCTTTAGCTTTTTTTTTAGGGAGTTCACATGATGTAAACAAGAGCTGAGCTTAAACCAGGCAGAGTTTGAAGCAGAAAAAAAGATGAGCTGTAATTTTAGCTTGCTTGTTAAACAGAACATAAACGACACACCCCTAAAATAATTTAATATTGAACTTGATGACCACATCCAGGCTCTGCCCACATATCTGCAAATCTAACCAAATTATACTATACCATGGATGGATTTCATATAGGGTGCTATCTGAAATCTATTATTTAGAGAATCCTTCTAGCCATTAAAAAATGAAGGGAATAATTTTGGTACCAACCTTCAAGGTCGTGGATTACAATCCCAAAGTAGGCTAGACTCAGCCTTATACAGATGTTCTCTGTACAGGGTGGGCGTGATTGCCGTTAGCACGCCCAGACCCCCGGACATACCCAAACACCATGTATCTGTTGACTATTTGCATAGCAGCCTATACACATTGTAAATAACAACACCTCATTTTTCCAGTGATCAACCAACTTATAGAGAGATTGGTTACAGAGAAGATTTGGGCATGCTATCACAATCAGGGCATACACATAGACACACACACCATACCAAAAAAGGTCTGAAATGGGCAATACTGTGTATACCCTTAGGTATAATAGGCATTGCAACTTAATTGTGTGAACCAGGTGGATTATCTTGCAAATTAATTGATTTTAAACTCTTATGAGTCATATTTCCATGCAGAAATAAAGTCTTCAAGATTTAAACAGATCCCAAAACCAGTGCAACGATATACTAGAAAACAAAACATGGCATGATTCAGCAACGGCAAAAACAATTATAAAACAGGCATAATTGATCAACAACCACAAATGTAAAAGAAGTTATCAGATGTCAGCAGGAATTATAAACCGAGGCACCAATCTGATCTCTTTTGTCACTGCAGACATTACAACAGAATGGAGATGATAAGGTACCTTGCAGAATTGTGGGGATGAATAAAAACCTGACAGTAAAATTTGGCACTAAATTTGCTATATGTGGTCGCTACTACTGCCACTACTGATAATGTCAAGTCTCAAGGCATTTAGAATAGCAAAATCAGGAGTTTGTTTGTTTGTTTCTTTATCTGATACATTTATACCTCACCTTTCCATTAAAAATGCCCAAAGCAGCCATAAAAAATAAGATACACCATGAATGTACAAATAGATTATAACCAATACACATATGTAATAAACAGTAACACAATGAAGTCAGATAAAAATCAGATGAAAAGTCCAAAAATGGTAGCCAGTTAAAAAACAAAAAATTACAAATACAAATTAAAACAGAGAACAGCAAAGAATAAGTAGGCCAAACACTTGCTTAAATGAAAAGTTATTTGCTTCCTAGCAGAGTTCCCCCCCCTCCCCCAGCCTAATTTGAGCCAAGCCCAAACTCCCCCTGCAGTTTGGCCCAACTCATAAGGGGCTTGACTTAATTCGAGGTCTTTCATTTCCCAAGTTTTCTCTTGCACCGAGACTGCATTTCAGAAGGCCTTGTAGCAGCAGAAGCTTCTGGCTTAAGACTTCCATTTCCCCCAGGAAGGCTGGGAGCTATAGCTGTCAATTTTTTGCTACCAGTTTCCTCTCACCATCCACTTGCACAGCAAGTTTGGGAAGAGGAGGGAGACAACCAATTGTTTGAGAGGGTGTTGATAGTAGAGTACTGGCAGGGAGCTCTCTTGGACATGTTTTTTCTGAGTTTTCCTGGAGAATTATTAAGAGATTTGTCTGAGAAAGCTCAGAAAGAGCTTTGCCAATTACAAAGCAAGCTCAGGGGAACTTATTGAACTCTACTGCTACATGATTGTTAATAATCTCCTTTTAAATGTGTGAAATAGAACAAAAAAAAGTAGTAAGACCTCATTTCCAACTTTGTGCATAACTATGTAGTACGCTACAGCTGTTCCCACATGTGTTCTCACATAATCTGCAGTAAACTAGATTTCATTGCTGGGCATCTGTTGCTTTCCTAAACCTTAATATGAAAGAAAAAACAGATTTTTGTTACTTTCAGCACCACTGCTGTGCTTCCTGCTTTCACATGTTGCATCTGTGTCATGTTTTCAGCAGAATATTATTTCACAGTACCTAATTACACTGGGACTAAAATATTTGCTTTTGCAATGTTTGCAGTGGCTTCTAAAAGCAGGAATTTGGGCAAACACTAACAGGCATTTACAGATAGTGGTCTTTCGTCATTTTCATACTAATGTAATGTTCTACAACTTGGCTGATGTATGGTGGATGTGTAAGATACACATACAACCAGCTTCAGATGCTGTTATTTCATAAATCTCATGCAACAAAGTGAGTGACTTGAGAGTGGTGTGTGTGTGCGTGTATGTGTGCTGAGCTTGCTCATACATGGAGGGAGGGCCAATGGTGTGAGTGACTGGCTGGAAGATTAGTGATAGGAGTGCAAATAGGAGGAAGTATAAAGGGGAAGGGAATGTATTATAACCACCACCACCCATATCCATGAATTATAGGACATTTCCTGCTAATTATTTCATAAATCTCATACAACAAAAGGAAATGGAGTTCAAGCTTTATTATGTCTGTAGACCTTTTCTGGAACTAGGTGACTGAATGCTTGAAACAAACTGAAAGACATGTGGTTTTATGCCACGTTTATAAGCACCCAGATGTTAATAATGTGCATTATATTTTCTGTAGATTGATAAGCGGCATCAAAGCAAGGACTCGGTTTTCTTCAGAGATGGTGTCCGGCGAATAGACTTCGTACTTGCTTATGTGGATGATCCAAAAATAGAAGGGGAAAAAAAAGTGGTGAGTTTCTTTTATGCCATCTTCTAAAAGATATACTTGGGGAACCTACTCCTTTTGCCTCTTTGTACCATCAGAACAAAATAGTTTGTCTAGAGAGCCCCATGTCCATGCAGTGTACTGAAGCATGATGTACTTTGGCCTGAAATTTTGTTCTACGTTGGTATCTGCTTCTGTTATGGATGTCAGAGAATTTTGCCACAGATCTGTGATGCCAAATGCCAGTGCATTCGGCCCCCTGAAATCCGTGGTGGAACGAAGCCCCCCGCCCCACCTCCCTGCGAAAGGCGCGCGAAACAGAGCATTTACCTGGTGCCGTTCGCGCTGCTTTGCAAATGGCGGCCGCATCTGCGGTCACCATTCGCTTCCCCATTTAGGCCGCGATAGGATCACGGCTAACACAGGGATGCCATTTGCGTCCCTGCAGAGGCCGTGATAGGCTATGCAAGTATTTACGTAGCCTATCACGGCAAAAAAAGGGAATGCAAATGGCAGCCGCCATAGCCGCCACCTTTGCGTTCCTCTTTTTTTTGCCGTGATAGGCTATGTAAATATTTAAGTAGCCTATCACTGTAAAAAAACGGCGCAAATGGCGTAGCGGCCGCCATTTGCGCCACTGTCTTTCGCTGTGATAGGCTACATAAATATTTACGTAGCCTATCATGGCCAAAAAGGAATGCAAATGGCGGCGGCCGTAGCTACAGCCATTTGCGTCCGCAGGCTCCAGATGCCTGCGAATGCACTGGCCGGTGGCTCCGCGGAGTTGCTGTGGAACGGAGCCAGCTGGGTTAGGATTTCGGGGGGAGGTGCGGAGCGCCTCCCCCCCACCGCAAATCACCCCTGCGAAAAGGTAAGTGACTTTCGTACATCCCTACTTCTGCAGATATGTCAGGATGCTATTCGTATTGTTGTTCTTTTCATTGAACGTATAATAGTTCTATTTTAGATACTTAATTTTACGTATGTGAAGTTCTGCTAGTGCCAATAGACATATGCTGAATAATCATAATTTAGCTTTTAAAGTAAAGATGTGATGACTGATGACAGTTGGGCTTGTCATTCACTCACAAAGTTGCCTCCACCATACAGTACTGCATGAGCTACTGGAGGGCCTGGTGAGCGGCCGACAAGTGCTGCAGGGGCACCTGTCCCCATCGCGAGCCAAGCTGCGATTATGCGCAAAATAGCGGGGAAATAGAGGAAAATGGGGGAATAGGAGAAGAGCTATTCTCTTTTGAATGAAGAAGCTAATACCAGCAATTATCCAGTATAACATCTGAAGGCTCCCTATTAGAGCACCCCACCAGCGCAAGTTTGCTGCATTCCAGCAAACAGGGAGTAATGGCTCCCACCCCCTTTTTCCTTTTCTTTGTACTTTTCCATGAAAAAGCAAAATTGTGCAATTATCCACTCCACCATCTGAAGGTTCCCCATGAGGGCACCCCAGCTGTGCAGTTTTGCCCCATTCCAGTAAACTGTCAGGGGGTTATAGCTCCAACCCCCTTTGTGCAATTCCATTTTTGCACAAATTTGCTTTTGCACAAATTTGCTAGAGCACTGAAGTGCTGTAGCGAACAGAAGTGTCTCTGCCAGTATTATTTAGGGATGTAGGAAACACCTACCTGGTTCCGCCCTGGGGCATCCGCGGTGGGGGGGGGAGGCACTCCGTCCCTCCCCCCAGAATCCTCCCTGGCCAGCTCCGCTCCGTGGCAGGTCCACGGAGCCGCCAGCCGGGGCCAGCCGCAGCCGGAGTTCCGGCCGCAGCTGGGCTGCTGCGGCCACAAATGGCGGCCGTCGTAGTGGCTGCCATTTGCATCCTTCCAGGCTGCCATGATAGGCTACGTAAGTATTTACGTAGCCTATCACGGCAAAGAGCAGGGGCGCAAACGGCGGCCGCTACACCGTTTGCTCCCTTGCTCTTTGCCGTAATAGGCTACATAAGTATTTATGTAGCCTATTAGGGTAAAGGCAGCTATGCAAACGGCGGCCGCTACGCCATTTGTGTGGCTACCTTTACCATGATAGGCTACGTAAATACTTACGTAGCCTATCACAGCAGCCTGGAAGGACGCAAATGGCGGCCGCTACAATGGCCACCATTTGCAGCCGCAGCAGCCGGCCGAGACACCAGCCGCCGCCGCCAGAACCGCCGCCACCTCCGCATCCTCCCCAGCTAAGTTTCATCCCGGGGGGATTCCGGGGGGTGGCGGGGGATGGGAGGCCATTCCGCCACGGGTTTTGGTGGGCTGAATCCAGTGTATTCAGCCTCACTGAAATCTGTGGTGGAATTCTCCGCCATCCCTAGTATTATTTAGGAAGGGGTGAAATGTTAAGTCTTTCCTCAGTTCCCTCTCACCCCATTTTCTCTTGATAATCCTAAATCAGCTAGCTGGGCCTTGGTAGCTGAACTAGGAACTGCAGGCTACTGCTGTGATCTCTTACCTAGCCCATGGTAGTATAGGAAAGGAATGTGTGCTGTGCTATAGGCTATTTTGCAAGAGGGACTTTGACCATCAAGCTCAGGATAATATATTCAGGACCAAGGGAGGCCTGAAAAACTGTTAGAAAAAATGTTAGATCTCCATCTCAGTGTGGCTTGTTTTATAATCAAACCCATGCATTTTCAAAAATGAATGGGCTGACATGCAGCATATATAACGTGCTAGAGGTTTTCAGGGATCTAGTAAATTATTTAACTCTTCTGGTGTAATCACAAAATCAGCATTTCAGCAAGTCCCTTTTGTTTACAATTGGTGACTTCAGTTCATTAGATCTTGTCTTTCCCTGACAGAGAAGCTTGAGGACCAGACTGTAAGCGATTTGGATTTCTTTATCTACAAAGGCATAAATATAATGCAACAGATACAATATTATCTCTTTAGGTGGAATGAGAACTTTGTCCCTGGTACTTTTTATCTTTGCACAGTAAAAGGGTTTTACTGATCATTTAGGTCAATCCACTGAACGACTGAACAACAACAACAACAACAACAAATACACTGCAGAACAGCACAACACTTCACATCTTGTTCCATATCATTGTAAATACCACTCTTTTATACAGTTTTATACAGAAAGAAGAGACAACTTTGCCTGTTGCTTATCCACAACATACTCCTGCATGTTTAAAATCAATTCTTCACACATTACATTGTGCTGCTTAACTACGTTGGTATAAACATGGCAGACATGCTTGTTCTCAAAGTGTGTATCATTCCTCATTGGGGAGAAACTTTTTCTGCACTCCAGGTCATGATCTGAAAGCACGTTTAGCATGCAACAGAGCAATCAAGCATATGGCCATGAGTAGAGTGGAATGTACACTGAAGTGGCTGGGTGGCCAGGGCTGATTTTTGGTTGTATAAAGTGGGCCCCTGAGTGATTCTCACAGGACAACAGAGGAGTATTTTGGGGGATCCTGACAACCATCCTGTGCTGATTATATTCTTCAATCTGGAAGACTGGCTTATTTAGATCAGGCAAATGATATGTGAATCCATTATGTGAATAATAACCATTGCACAGCAGAAATCTTTAGGCTCCATGCTAGCGCTGCATAGGAGGCAGCAGGAAGATAGGCAAGCTTTACTGGCTAATTCCACTAGTCCACTTTAAAATACACAGCATATTATTTTAAAGTAATGCTATTTAGAAACTTTATTGCATTCAGATTCTGAATAAAAAACAGTGCATTGATTGCAAGGGTAAAATATTCTGTCCATGATGCTTTGTTGTTGTTGTTGTTGTTGTTGTTGTTGTTGTTCAGTCGTTCAGTCCTGTCCCCCTCTTCGTGACCCCATGGACCATAGCACGCCAGGCCTTCCTGTCCTGCGCTCTCTCCAGGAGAGTGCTCAAGTTCATTTTCATTGCATCGGTGATGCTATCTAGCCATCTCATCCTCTGCCGTCCCCTTCTCCTTTTGCCTTCAGTCTTTCCAAGCATCAGGGTCTTTTCCTGAGAGTTTTCTCTTTGCATTAGGTGGCCAAAATATTTGAGCTTCAGCTTCAGTATCTGTCCTTCCAATGAGCACTCCGGGTTGATTTCCTTTAGGATGGACTGATTTGACCTCCTTGCAGTCCAGGGGACACGTAAGAGTCTTCTCCAGCACCACAGTTCGAAAGCATCAATTCTTTGGCACTCAGCCTTCCTTATAGTCCAGCTCTCACAGCCATACATTACTACTGGGAAAACCATAGCTTTGATTAGACAGACCTTTGTCGGCAAGGTGATGTCTCTGCTTCTTACTATGCTGTCTAGGTTTGCCATAGCTTTCCTCCCAAGGAGCAAGCGTCTTTTAATTTCATGGCTACAGTCACCGTCTGCCGTGATCTTGGAGCCCAAGAAAATAAAATCTGTCACTGCTTCCATTTCTTCCCCTTCTATATGCCAGGAAGTGATGGGGCCACATGCCATGATCTTAGTTTTTTTAATGTTGAATTTCAAACCAGCTTTTGCACTCTCTTCTTTCACCCTCAACAAGACGCTCTTTCGATCCTCTTCACTTTCTGCCATTAGGGTCGTATCGTCTGCATATCGGAGATTGTTGATAATTCTCCCAGCAATCTTAATTCCGACCTGTGATTCGTCCAACCCAGCATTTCTCATGATGTACTCTGCATATAAGTTAAATAAGCAGGGTGACAATATGCAGCCTTGTCGTATTCCTTTCCCAATTTTGAACCAATCGGTTGTTCCATGTCCGGTTCTTACTGTTGCTTCTTGTCCCTCGTACAGGTTTCTCAGGAGACAGGTAAGGTGGTCTGGTACTCCCATCACTTTAAGAATTTGCCACAGTTTGTTGTGATCCACACAATCAAAGGCTTTAGCATAGTCAGTGAAGCAGAAATAGACGTTTTTCTGGAATTCTCTTGCTTTCTCCATGATCCAGCGAATGTTGGCGATTTGATCTCTAGTTCCTCTGCCTCTTGGAAACCCAGCTTGTACTTCCGGTAGTTCTCGGTTTGCATACTGCTGAAGCCTAGCTTGTAGGATTTTGCGCATCACCTTGCTGGCATGTGAAATGAGTGCAATTGTGCGGTAGTTTGAACACTCTTTGGCGTTGCCCTTCTTTGGAATTGGAATGTCAACTGACCTTTTCCAGTCTTGCAGCCACTGTTGAGTGTTCCAAATTTGTTGGCATATTGAGTGCAGCACTTTTAACAGCATCATCTTTTAGGATTTTAAATAGCTCAGCTGGAAGACTGTCATCTCCGCTAGCTTTGTTGTTATTAATGCTTCCTAAGGCCCACTTGACTTCACTCTTGAGGATGTCCGGCTCAAGTTCAGTGACCGCACTATCATGGCTATCGGGGACATTAAGATCTTTCCTGTATAGTTCTTCTACGTATTCTTTCCACCTCTTCTTAATCTCATCTGCTTCTGTTAGGTCCCTGCCTTCTTTGTCCTTTTTCATGCCCGTCTTTGCACAAAACGTTCCCTTGAGATCTCCAATTTTCTTGAAGAGATCTCTAGTCTTTCCCATTCTGTTGTTTTCCTCGATTTCTTTGCATTGTTCATTTAAGAAGGCCTTCTTGTCTCTCTGGAACTCTGCATTCACTTGGATATATCTTCCCCTTTCTCCCTTGCTTTTCGCTTCCCTTCTTTCCTCAGCTACTTGTAAAGCCTCATCAGACAGCCAGTTGGCTTTCTTGCATTTCTTTTTCTTTGGGATGGATTGAGTTGCTGCCTCCTGAACAATGTTACGGACCTCCGTACATAGTTCCTCAGGCACTCTGTCTATCAGGTCTAATCCCTGAAATCTATTCCTCACCTCCACTGTATATTCATAAGGGATATGATTTAGGTCATACCTGCATGGTTTAGTGGTTTTCCCTACGTTCTTCAATTTAAGCCAAAATTTTGCAAGAAGAAGCTCATGATCTGAGCCACAGACAGCTCCAGGTCTTGTTTTTACTGCCTGTATAGAGCTTCTCCATCTTTGGCTGCAAAGGACATAATCAATCTGATTTCAATATTGACCATCTGGTGATGTCCATGTGTAGAGTAGGGATGTACGAAAGTCACTTACGTTTTCGCAGCTTGGCTTCGCGGTGGGGGGGAGGCGCTTTGCTTCTCCCCCCGAAGTTCAGGTGAGGGGGGGGAGGCATCCCGCCTCGCCCGGGCGGAATTCAGGCCGGGGGGGGAGGCGCCCCGCCTCGCCCGGCCGAAATTCAGGCCGGGGAGAAGCGCCCCGCCTCCCCGGCCGCGAAACAAAAAGTAAAAAAAAAAAGACCCCGTGATAAGCTACGTGACGATTTACGTAGCCTATCACGGCTAGATTTCCAAAGTCAGCCGTGATAGGCTATGTAAATCGTCACGTAGCCTATCACGGGTGACTTTGGGGGAAAAAAGCGCGTACGCAAATGGCGGCACCCATGGGGCGCCGCCATTTGCGTTCATTATTTTGGCACGTCTAGGCTACGTAAAGATTTACATAGACTACGGCGAAGATAAGGGCAACGCAAATAGCGTGCCCTTATTTTCGCCATAGTCTACGTAAATCTTTACGTCGACTAGACGTGCCAAACTAAGGAACGCAAATAGCGGCGCCCCATGGGCGCCGCCATTTGCGTACGCGCTTTTTTTTTTTCCCCAGAGTCACCCGTGATAGGCTATGTGACGATTTACGTAGCCTATCACAGCTGACTTTGGAAATCTAGCCGTGATAGGCTACGTAAATCGTTACGTAGCCTATCACGGGTGTTGTTTTTTTTTTTACTTTAGTTTTTTTTTTTTTGCAATGGCGGCGGCGGCAGCCGGTCGGGAGACCGGCCGCTGCCCCCGCCCGCGCCGAACCACCGCCGGGATCCGCCGCCGAGAGGGACATTCGCCGAAGGTAAGTCCCATCCCGGGGGGGGGCGGGGGGCCGGCAGAGAATTTCCCAACCAACTTCGGGGGGCCGAATGCTCGGCCTCCCGAAGATTCGGGGAGAAATTCTCCGCCATCCCTAGTGCAGAGTTGTCTGTTGTGCTGTTGGAAAAGAGTGTTTGCTATGATCAGCGTGTTCTCTTGGCAAAACTCTATTAGCTTTTGTCCTGCTTCATTTTGTACACCAAGGCCATGCTTGCCTGTTATCCCGGTGATTTCTTGACTTCCTACTTTAGCATTCCAATCCCCTATGATGAAGAGGACATCTTTTTTTGGTGTTAGTTCTAGAAGGCGTTGTAGGTCTTCATAGAACCGATCAGCCTCATCTTCTTCAGCCTCAGTGGTTGGGGCATAGACTTGAATTACTGTGATGTTGAATGGTTTGCCTTGGATTTGTACTGAGATCATTCTGTTGTTTTTGAGATTGTACCCCAGTACTCCTTTTCCCACCCTTTTGTTGACTATGAATGCTACTCCATTTCTTCTAAGGGATTCTTGCCCACAGTAGTAGATATGATGGTCACCTGAATTAAATTCGCCCATGCTTGTCCATTTTAGTTTGCTGATTCCCAAGATGTCGATGTTCAATCTTGCCATCTCATGTTTGACCACCTCCAGCTTACCTTGATTCATTGATCTTACATTCCAGGTTCCTAAACAATATCGTTCTTTACAGCATCGGATTTTCTTTTCACCACCAGACACATCCACAGCTGCCTGTCCTTTCGGCTTTGGCCCAGCCGCTTCACTCTTTCTGGCACTACTTGGAAATACCCTCTGCTGTTCCCCAGTAGTATATTGGACACCTTCCGACCTGAGGGACTCATCTTCCGGCGTCATCTCTTTTAGCCTCGTGATATGTTCCATGGGGTTTTCTTGGCAAGAATACTGGAGTGGGTTGCCATTTCCTTCTCCAGTGGACCACATTTTGTCAGAACTGTCTGCCATGACCTGTCCATCTCGGGTGGCCCTGCACGGCATAGCTTATGGCTTCACTGAGTTATGCAAGCCCCTTCACTACAAGTTTATCATGTGTATTATTCTCTAGCAGGAACTACTTGTAAATGAGGCCCATGCTCCGAACAGAGGGTACAGCTCCACGGTTCAATATTTTATGGCATAATCCTGTGTGTTGCGCCCTCGATGCTTGTAAGTCCTCAAACTCAGAGGCTTACCAACATCCTACGCAGGGCGGGAGGAGCAGGAGGGGTGATCTTTGCCTCCCTGTCCTCCCTTTCTGCATTTTCGCTAGAAAGCCTTTTTTTGCCCATGTAGTGAAAGCATCTTGGAAGGGGAGGAAAGAGGCTGGAGAGGCCCCAGAATAGTTTGTATCCTGGCCTCACCAGTCTTCTCCCCTCCCTGCCCACCAAAATGCCCCCTTTCCCCCCTCTCCAAGGTCCTGTTCCTGACCTCGGAGAGGCAGGCTGCGTAGTTCTTTCTGCGTTGGATGCAGGCGGGGGGGGGGGGGAACGGAGCACCAATTCCTAGCTCTGAGGTCGGAGCTGGGAATCTGAAATACCCTATGGCCCCTCAGACTCTGTCTAGGGGCCATAGGATTAGTCTCTTAGTTGCACTACTTTCAGATGGCAAGACTGAACTTTTTGTAACACTGTTTGTGTTTTACCATCTGCCTTTTTCCCCTCTGTGAGCTGTTTATTATATTCTATTCATATCTGTATGAAGCTTTCCTTTTTGGAGAATGCAGAATTTAGTGCAACATCACAATCATATTTCAAAGCAAGCTGGTCCCCAAGGAAACCTTATGAAGATACTGCTCTCCTATCCCAATTTGTACCAACCCCAGCATAATTCAGCATAACATAGGTTTCACGCCAAACCCCATGGAACTGCAGTGGATGATTTTGTATAATTCAGGAGTGGGCAACTTGTGGCCCTGCAGATGTTTTGGCCTACAACTTCCATCAGTCCTAGTCAGCATTGCCAATTATAAGATATCATGGGAGTTTTCGGCCAAAACACTTGGAGGGCCAGAAGTTACCCACTCCACGTGTGTGTGTGTGTGTGTGTGTGTGTGTGCGCGCGCACGCGCGCCTGTATAAAGACATTTGAAGTCTCTATGGGATATTTTATGGAAATGGGCCAGAACTTGGACTATATGAATAGCTGATGCATAGGGATATTAGATCTTGGCAGATGTAAGAGTACCAGATGACACTACCTGAGTAGGCTGAAATTCCCTTCAGTCCAACTATGTGCAGTTGGGACCAATAAAACTGAAGGTGGCTGTGTTTGTCAGACAAAGCCTTATGGCCAAGCAGAGAGCTTTTACTATGCATTAATTTCAGGACTGGTTTTATTTTGCTGATTTGGTGAGAAAATGCACACATGGTCTAACTCAGTACAGTAATCGCTAGGAAGCGATTTCTCTCTGTAGCATAGTGACTTGGCAAAGTTGAGTGGGCTAAGAATAGAAGCATTCTTGGGAAAACATCTGATGGTTGCACAATTTGGAAGTCTGTGCTTGCTTTGTTTTGCATACATATTATGCTAATGGAAGACTGAAATGTTCATACAAAGAAACTCCAGCAAAAAAGCGCCACTCTTCCACTTTCAGCAGAACATAAAAAATAAATTAGATGCTGAAGCTGAAATACTATCCAATCGCAGTAGTGTTAGATAAAAAAACAAACCCTGAAATTAAGTAAATTGCCTCAGTTTTAAAATACAAAGAACTTGTTCAATGCAGGATATGAATAGTAGTTCTCAGTATATTTATCTGGATGCAAATCATGCTGGTTTCTGTTGAAGGTAGCGACAATTTGCATGTGCATTTTTTTAAAGATAGAATGTTCTAAGAGTAACATGACCTTTAGATTCACACAGTGAATCAAACTTTGGAATTCGCTACCACAAGACATAGTGATGACCACCAATCTGTATGGCTTTGAAAGGGGGGTAGACAAATTCCTGGAGGATAAGGCTATCAATGGCTGCTAGTCCTGATGACTCTATGCTAACTCCAGTATCAGAGGCAATAAGCCTATGTACACCAGTTGCTGGGGAACATGGGTGGGAGGGTGCTGTTGTATTCCTGTCCTGCTTGTTGGTTTCTTGTTGACAGCTGGTCAGCCACTTTTGAACAGAATGCTGGACTGGATGGACCCTCGGTCTGATCTAGCATGGCTCTCCTTATGAAGAGTTAATTTGCATTAAGTTGTGGACAATTCCAAATTGGGGGGGGGGAGGCTTGAAAAGTAGTATGGTAAGGTCCATGACTGTGACCAGATAATAGTTTTAGACAGATACTGACCCAGTTTGCACCATCACCACTGCCCACCATGGCTTGTCATGTCATCTGAGCCACAGAGAGCCATGGTGTGTGCCAGTCCATGCCAGATGGTTTTTGAATATTCAAGCCACGGCTTGTTGTGTTGTCTAAACTTGGGGACCATGGTCTATTGTTGGGTTATGTGAGGGTTGTTTAAAGAGTGGGAGCAAGAGGTATAGTTGTTTAACATTTGCATAACCCACAGCAAAGGGCTGGATGCACCTGATCTCGTCTGATCATAGAAGCTAAGCAGGGTCAGCCCTAGTTAGTACTTGGATGGGAGATTGCCTGGGAATCAGGCTTCCTGCATTGAGCAGGGGGTTGGACCCGATGGTCTTGTAGGCTGTAAAAAAAAAAAACCCTGTAAAGAGTGGAGCCAAGAGGTGTAGTCTCTGACATTTCTATGCAAAAGTCTAACAAATACAAGAAAAGCCCATTGACTATTCATAACAGCAGTAAGTGGCTGTAAACACCATCCTGTCTAAGTTTACACCAGTAGTGGGAGAGAAACTTTGGTCTCAACTGCTTAAGACCGAGCTATGCATTATGTCAGATGCATGATCATATTTAACAGGTCTGGTTTGTTTGATTGTTTTAAATAGGAACTAGAGTGGAGGGATCAGGATCACAGCATGCGGGGAGAAAGGGTTAACTCTGTGAATATTTCCACCAGCTGCTATTTGCCATCAATAGCAGCTATCCTCATGTAGCAAAGAGTTTGGGGGAGGCTCAGTTTTTGTTGGAATCGCAGCACTTGGGAAAAGTATTAACCCTCCTCCCCAGACTCTTGATCCTGATCTCTCACTCTATCACACACACACACACACACACACACACTGACCCTCCACCACTATGGCTGCTGGTTGGTTGTTGTTTTTCTTAAAGAGACATTAACTATTACGATATTTAATACATTGCTTGTCCCTATGTGTGCAAGTGAAGGGGGGGTTAATACCTTTGGATTCAATCATTTTGTCTCAAACCTATTGTAGTCTCCTTTTTCCCCTAATTCATATCCCTTCTCTTTCGAATCCTGTTATCTCTAGCTATTGCGCATTTATCTTCTTCAGCTGCATAGTACCATAATATACATATTTTAATCCCCTAGAGTTGGGTTCTTCTGCAACATATTAAGTGCTAACCTAAGCACTGCATTGCTAAGGTAGTTACATTATTTTGGTTATATGCTAACTTACCTGGATTAAATTTGTTAGGCAGCATTTGTACCTAATGTTAAACCATGATTTAGTGCTATGTGGATGAGCAAATGAGCTACACAAAAGGTCAGGCTCATGAGCTTCCCCCTCTCTTCTTCTACCCCCATGCAGGGAATAAGCCAGAATTCAGTTTTGCTTTAGAAAGATTCCTGGCTTGTCCTAATGCACAAAGCAGGAATTGTGGTTTAAAATAAACACTAGTTGTTAAACAGCCTAGCAAAACATCCCAGGGTTTGTTGTTGGCTTGTTTAGCAGTTGAATAGAGTTTCTTTTATGGACTTGAGCACGTTCCGGGAGAGAGCGCAGGACAGGAAGGCCTGGCGTGCTATGGTCCCTGGGGTCACGAAGAGTCGGACACGACTGAATGACTGAACAACAACAACAACAGAGTTTCTTTTAAAACACAATTCTTGGTTCATACATAATCACAATCCAGGAATCTGCTAAAGTGAAACTAAATTCTGGTTTGTTCCTCCTACCAGTTGGAACAGGAGAGCACACAAGTTTGTAGCATGTAGCACTAAACTGCTTGTGCATCTAGCACTAAACCATGGTTTAGGGTGCAATCACATGAGGCTTTTATCATGCAGTCATGGTGGGTCACTCACAGAAGTTTGCAGGTTCTTTTCATGACGTCGTCAACCTCCAGGGCACATCCAGCAGTATTTCCTGGTTATACCATGTTAGAAAGATCCAGAGATAATGAGGTATTTAAATATCCTGGATTTTCCCTGCTGTGTACATTCTTAGATGGCACTGTTTCATTGAGATCTATAGAACATTGAATATATATATATATATATATATAGAGAGAGAGAGAGAGAGAGAGAGAGAACTATAGAACATTGAAAATTAAAAACTTCCCCTCTCAGCAATCACATGGTCACCATCTGGGAGTTCACAGTAAATGCAGAAAGGCTCCAGAGTGGTAGGACTGAGGGTTTTTTCTTTAATGGAGAGACACCATTAGTGTTATGTGCTAATGCTCTTGCCTGGTCGGGCAGTATCCAACAGAGTGCTATGCCCCCATCGATTCTATTCCACAAGTGGCACCCACCACCTGCACAACAGAGATTTAGTGCTTCTGTGAGCAACCCGAAATGCTTGTTTCTGGAATGGAGCAGGTCAGCAGAACTCACAGAAGGGAGCCCTGCCACCCTGTCCAGATCCAGACAGGAGTGTTTCTGCTTGTCACACCTGGAAGTACTACCTTTCCAGTGTGCAAGCACTGGGTTCCACTTGTGCATGGAACTGGCAGAACCCATTGCCAGCAGAATCAAATCAGTGGGGGTGTAACAGAATTAGCAGGGAGGCCAGGCCCCATTGGATACTATCTATTGTTTTACCAAATTGTAATAACCCAAACTGTAATAACCATTAGCCCCAGATATAAAGCAGTGTGTGTGAGGGGGCCTTTTCTCCCCCCTGTGAATTGTTCCACCCTGTAGGAAAGTGGGACATGTTTAACATCATTCTAAAAGCAAAATGTTCTTTGCAGCTCGGAGATCTTAAAGGGAGAAGATTTATGAGACTTCCAAAAGAGGCATATCAAAACAAAAGCTTTGTATGAGAATCCTTGACTTAAATATGCTATAAAATGTTATCTCTTTACTTATCACTTTAATGTTAGCTGAAAAAAACATTGGTATCTGCAAGTGAACTCATGTTTACATTAGTAACAACGTTTTAAGATAACATGTTTTACTGATTCATTATATTACGCATTCATCAGAACTTTAATCACTGAACTTTGGGGCCTGGGGTTTTTTTTATTTTTTTTTTTATCATCTTCATAAACTCAAACCATGGAATTCAAGTCTTCTTTTAACTATTATCCTGAGGGTGAACATGGGATGGGTCTACATACAAAAGAGGAAGTCTGTTAAGCAAACTGTGCATGTCATTCCAAGTAGGGGCTAATAAACATTTATGATCATCACAACCTCATGCATGCTATATAGAATATATAGCATGCATGAGGTTGCTATATATACGCTACACTTTGGATTTGGATTTGGCATGGAGTGGGGATATTTTGGGGTAAATTTAACATTGCATTAGCGGACATCTACTAGTGCAATGGGACTTCACTATCTCTTCTCCTCTGCAGCCCTCTGCGCCAGCCAAAAATCTGCTTTGGAGGGTTTCTCGGCCTCCTTTGGGTTTCTCAGTTGCAGTTTTCGATTCAACCCATTGCCTGTTCTGCATGGGAAGGGGTCGTCCTTCCCCATAAGGGATAGGTATACAGCCAGAGTGTACTCTTGATCCTGTTTTGCTAGTGGATGCCCAGGAGATGGTAGTGGCCAGGGACAGCATTAACTGCTTTGGTATTAGGCTGGCTGTGATCCCTCTTCCTTGACTGAGCTCTAGCTACTGTTATCTCTGCAGTGGTAATTTCATGTTAAGACTATTGCACTGTGCCTTACACTTCATAAGTTTTAGCTCATGCAGAATGTGCCAGCTTTGTAATGTAAAGGACAAAGAGCATATGACTCCAGCGCTGGCCTGTCGGCACTAGATTCCAGTTAGGTTACCAGCTCCATTTAAGATTGGGATTCTTTCCTAGAGCCTGGCTCCTGGTGTACATTCCAACTTTTAGTATTGTGAAATCTGAGAGTAGACAAAGGGTTTTCCCTTTGGTGAGGCCATCTCTTTGGAATTCCCTTTCAAGGAGTTGTTGAATGGCCACTTCCCTGCACACCTTCCACAGACAACTGAAAATGTGTTTGTTTTCTCAGACTTCTGCTGGTCACTGCTGAATTCGCTTTGTCCTTGAGCAAGGAATTGGGTTTGCTAGTTTATTGCTCTTTTTAGTGGTTTGCACAGATTTACTGTTTTATTATTTTATTATATTTACGGTGTTTTTAAATTCTAAATTTGTATTTGGCTTTTTGTAAGTTGCCTTAAGAATCTAATTCTCACATGTTCTACAAATAAATAATGGAGAGAAAAGCCTTTAGTGACTGCAAGTTGCAAGTGTATGAATCAATAGAGTTGAAATTATACCATAAACTGTAGAATATGGCTACCAAAATGTCAAGCCACTTCTATAGAGTCCTAGAAATCCTGTGTGTACGTTGGTTCCCACTGGGGACCTGGATCTCCCAGAAGATGGGAAAGGAAAATATGAGGATTTGCTCAGTAGTGTTCTGTTCATGCCTAATGGACCCAGGCCCCGTTCATACAGACCTAATTCCTACCCCTTTATTATCTCAGCTGCTGCTGTTAGCATAAAATAAACAAGACAGCAACGTTTTTAAATTTTTGGTGGGGGGGCATATTTTGTATGAGTGGCTGGGGAATGCTGGGAGTTGCAGGACTGTTTTCTGTCTAAACATGCATAGGATGGCGCCTTTAAATATTTTTTTGTCTGTAGAAAGGCAACCAGCAAATCTAGTTGATAATAATAAGGCAAACCTACCCCCCCTTCCATTATGTCGTTGAAAAGCTCTTCTCTAATTTTAGAAGTTTATTTCTGTATGTATTATACACTCTTGCGATTTGAAAAAAAAGTAAAGAGCTGGTTTGTTTTTCTTCAGGACCGGAGACAAGAATTTGAGAACAATTTAGCAAAGGCCGGTTTGGAACTAGAAACGGAAGACAAGAAGGTAAAAAAGTATTAAGGGCTGTTACTTTTTTAAAAAAATATATCTTAAAACAAGAACTCAGCTTGAAATATAATGTGTCTTCAGTGGCAGTAAAACATTTGCTTTCCTGTTAGTAGCGTATTTAATATTTGTTTGATGCCAACACCATGTCTGACACTGATAAAAAAAATAACACCAACACAGTCTCTTCCTAGAGGGGTTGCAGTATATAGATGCAATCCAAAACTCAGTTGTGTCTCACAGCACTGTAAGGTGCTATGCTGATAACCCTACTCTTCCCTGCCCTGGGAATCCTTGGGCATACGTGGGATCAGGAGACTGCACTGCTCACTGTTGTACTCCAGCCAACTGCAAGAGAAGCCACAAAAGCCACAGTGGGTAATTTCAAGCCTAAAGCGTTTCACTTCCTGGCCAGGAGTTGTTGCAGCTGCACCAGTTGATCAGGTCAAGTGGTTGCCTAATCACAGGTATGCCTGGGGTTTGCTGGGACTCCGCTTCCTTTGATGGGGGTGGGAGGAGATGACAAGGGTAGCCCACTGCAGTAGAGCCCTTTTGTAGATCGTGTTCATATAGGCTGTAATCCTGCTCAATTATCATCAGTGGAAGTTTTGCTAAAGGCCCACACAAAAGGAACAGAAAGGACTAGAGGAGCATTAAATAGTAGCTGCAGATGCAGGAAAGATCTGGGCTCAAGAAAAGTTTGGCAGAAGTACAATTTTGCAGTATTAGTAAATTCCCATTTTTCAGTGTTTTCTGCCTTTTGCTTCAAATGTTGTCTGTCTGATATTAAATAAGGATAAATGTCCTATGGCACAATTTTTTCTTGATAGTTTGTGTATTAGATTATTAATCCTTATTTAATATCAGACATCCCACATTTGTTTTTCTTAATACTTATGATACCAAGAGGAGGAGAGCTGTTTTGCTCTTCAGGGGAAGTGGTTACAATTCATTCTCCAGCGATAAGGAAGAGGTCCCAAAATAACTGAGTTCATATGCAGACTGTAGGTACAATGACGGTTTTCTCACTCCTTGTGGAAAATGGTTTTCTCACTCCCTATGGAAAACTGTTTCCCTTAACACATGCCCTTGCATTATAGCTGGAAAAGCTGGGACATTAGGACTCATTCTGCTGGTCTCCTTCTTCACATATGAAAGCAGAATATGGAGCACTTCTCCAATTAGCACTATCGGCTTTTCTTAGCCTTGATTATTCTCCCACATTGTCTATAGAAAGTTAGTCATGATTAACTTCCATTGGAATTGATTGGAGGGGTTAGTCACAACTAATTTAAGTCCTGTTGATTTCAGTGGAATTTAAGTGGAGCTAAACTTTTCTGCTTCAGAGCCTAAAAGGGGTACCTGCAAATGTTTCAAGAACAATGGGTTGAACAGCAAGCCTCGGGATTATTCACACAATACGGTTTGGAAGGCAGTTACCTCTGTTCTGCCTTATGTTTCAGGTGTTCACCTCTTCTTTGTTCACTACATGAACACTGTGTGCTATGTGCTGGGAAACCACAAAAGGGTCCTGCTCTCACACATGATATACCTATGGTTGAAAAAACAGATGTGGAGTTTCTTCAAACATTATAGGGTTCATCATACATTTGGAGAGGAAATGTATTTACTTTTATAGCAAGCTTTGTCTTTTCATTTGTAGGATTCTGAAAATGGCAAGACATACTTTGTGAAGATTCATGCACCGTGGGAGGTTCTGATCACATATGCTGAAGTGCTGAACATCAAAGTGCCCATCAAGGAAAATGATATTCCTTGTACCGTAGAGAACCCTTTGGACTGTATATTTTGGCCATTTAGGCTGCCTGAGATAGTGATGCACCCAGAACCAGACTACTTTACAGCTGCATTTAGCAAGGAAAGGCAGGAACTCTACCTCATTGATGACGAGAGTACTTTTTTCTCCCCATCTGTCAGAAACAGAATTGTGAGTACTTCTGTCAATCCGTTCTAATACACACACAGTTAACAATGGTCATGTCTGTGTGCAGTGGTAGGAGGCTTGCATTGTTTTTCTGCACCTGCACAAGGTCACACATTCCTAGAAAAACAGCACTGGTTGTCATCCTTGTGTTATAAATGTTAATTTTTGTGAATCACCTAGAGAGCCTCAGCTCTAGGGTGGTATCGAAATGTAATCAATGAAATTAAATGAAATGAGGAGGTGAAGCTGGTGGCCAATTTAGCCCATGAGATTCTTCACTGAAAGTATAGAACAATAGTACTGAAAGATCCACTTCTGGCTGTACTCCCACTCCCTTAACAGATGGAGTTATGAGGCCTTTCTTAAGGTTATTAATGTTTCCACAAATCAACCTTACAACTAGTCAATTCAAGTTTCTTTATGAAAGTTTTCCAACCTTGAGTGAAACTTTGCTTTTTTTGGGGGGGGGGATATTCTTCCAGACCACAAGTAGACTTTAGATAGGGCTACAAGCTTTAAACAACTAATTGGTACGATTAAGCATCTAAAACTTATAGTGCAGATTTAATAAGCATCCCAATTTATCAATCAAGCCAGTAGCCTTGTGGAACAGGCCCCTTTTTGCTCCCCCAAATACCTTTGTTTCAGCAAAGAAAATATTGTTATCTTTGCTACATCAGCATCCTGGTGATACAAGGTCGATCTTCATGCATCTCTTTTAATTTTGCCATTGTTAATTAGCTAGACTGAAAATCCTGGCTGAAGAACACCAGTTTCCATTATAAAATTCAAAAGCCCCGATCCCATTAGCTTCCTATTCATTTCTCTAGCTAGAGTCTTAACCTGGCACCAAATTGTCAGCTTTTTGGCTCCTGGTGAAGACTTCACTTCCCAGGCATTCAATGGCCTTAAAGATGAGCTCTTCAATGCATCAGTTGAATTGTTTATGGTTGTCACTGATGCTTTATTTGTTTTATGGGGCAGTGCTGTTTTAGTGGATAATTATTTTTAGCTGTTTTACATTTCTTATATTTTAATTTTGTTGTAAGTTACCTTGAGTCCTTTTTTTAGAAAAGCATCTAATAAATAGTAACAACAACTGGATGGAGAATCATGAGTGCAGCTGTGTGCTTCACATGTAGCTCTTGATCCAGTCCAGCAGCCAGAGCTCTAAGTACGAAGCCTTTTATAAGCTACATTTTCAATGACTGGCTGTTTGGGAGGGGGCACTGGGAGCTGTATTCTGTCCCCACTGCTTCCTCTTTCCCACCAAACACCTGATCTGTGGGATTTCAGCTTTTAAGGAAGGGCTCAGCTTAGCTGGGCCAGACCCCGCAAAAACTTCAAGGATTAGAGCCTGCACTCAAAATTTCAGAAATGGAAGATGGCTTTGATTTGTCGAAACATGCACACATTCCCATAAAGCAAAGCAATTGCTTTTATTAAGGGTCCTGAAGCATTTCAGTACGTCAGTGCAATAGATTAGTGAATCAATGTAAAGATCAAATAAAATAATTGGTTCATAGACCTATTTTTGGAGCATGGTGAAGAGAAGAAAAATGTTTTGTATTTACATGATGCAGTGAAATGTCCTTCAGTTGGGAAAGAAAGTAATTTTAAACTGCGCCATTGGGACTCCTCCCCGCCCTTTTAGGTTTACTATATTTTAACAAGATGTCCATATGGAACAGAAGAAGGGAAGAAGAAGTTTGGAATTAAAAGGCTGCTAAATAATGGCACCTACACTGCTGCATACCCTCTCCATGATGTAAGTAGCTTAATCATTCAATCATCTATGCTTTCATTCATTCCATAGTACTCCCCTGTTTTCCAGAAGAACCATCACCTATGTGTTTAACTCAGACCTTGATGTACTCTGCCTTCTAGTAGACATAATATCTGTAATTCTCTGCAATTATGACAATTATCATGGAAATTGCTTGTAACACATATACGTGATGACATTTAGCTGAGACAAGACAACACCTGTGCAAGCCGCAGGAGAAGTGAACGGAGAAGAAGGAAGGTTAATTACTGCTGTGCTATAAAACTAGGTTGACATTGTAGGATTAGAGTTTAAAGCCACAGTGCCCTCTGGTGGCAGACAGCAGGTGCTTTATTGGAGCATTTTATGGATTTTCCTTTTAATTGTGCATATAGGGCAGGGCAGGGCAACATGCTGCCTTCCAGATGTTGTTGGACTGCAGCTCTGATCAGCCCCAGAGAGCATAGCCCATTCTTGTTAGAAACTACATTAAGGGACTGTGATATGAATGCTAATATCCTGAATTTATATTTTTAAATAGTAGTAGTTTGAGAATTTGAAAAGGAACTCATGCCTTCATTGTTTATTCATAATGACTTAAGTCATAAAGTAGCTTTCCCCAACGTAGTACACTAATGATAAACCTGAACTACAGCTCCCATCACCCCAGCCAACATGGCTGAGGATGGTGGTAGTTGTAGTCTAAGATCTCAGGAGGGCATCAGGTTGGCATAAGGTATATATTAGAGGTGCTACTTAGGTTGGGCTGAGAAACCCAAGTTTCAAATAAAATATGTTCTTAATCTCCACATTGTTTCTTACAGTATGAATATCTGAATGTCCCCTCCCCCCTCACACACACACAGTGTTTTACACACTGAGATATAATGAAACCTGCATATATCCTCCTGGAATATATTTGGAAAAATGTAATGTTATAGTACATTGTCAGTTATTGATCTGTTTTGTTTCTTCTTTTATTTAATCATCCACACTGATACAGTGCCAGTACTGGAGGAGGGCAAATGATCCAAAGTGTGAAAATGAAAGATACACACTGTACAGAGAGTGGGCGAGGTTTCCTCGGTTTTTCAAAGAACAGCCCTTAGATCTTATCAGGTGATTGCTTCGCATGGCTATGTTAACGGAGGCTGGGACTTTTGCATTGCACTGTGTTATTTACCTAGATTCATTTTATAAATGGTTCCTTAATTAAAGGAAACCTTATATACGTTAAAATACATTAATAATATATAGGTAGATTACTTGGAGAACTGGACATACTTTAATTCAAATCATTTTAACCTAAAGCAGCACTGAAGTCATCAAAAGTAGACAGAATTTTATGAAAAAAAATATTTTGAATGAGATTTTGGGCCCACCACAAGACAAATATCTACTCTTTCTCTGTTTCAGAGGTGGGCAGACTTTAAGCTTGTGGGATCTACTTTGCTTTTTTAATAGAACCCCAAGGCTTGCCAAACCAGAGCCAAAATAAGTTGTTTGGAGGGAAGAAGACAGATGCAAAATGTTGGCTTAGGGTGCAATCCTGTGGGGATGGCCATGGGCCTCCAAAGAAGGAGGCTTCCGGCTATCCAATGCAGAGCGGGAGGAGCGGCAGAGGCAATCTTTGTCTCCGCACTCCTCCCACTCATTTCTGCTAGACAGGCTTTTTCACCTGTCTAGCTGAGGTGTTGGGGGGTGGGAGGGAAGAAGGCTGGGTAGGCCAGAGGATTCCTCATAAGCCAGCCTCCCCAGTCCCCTCCCCTCCCTGCCCACAGGAATGCCCTCTTTACCTTCTCTCTGAGGTCGTCTTTGCAGTTCTCCCTGTGCCAGCTGGGAGGAGGAGGGGACAGGGAGTTCAAACGCCTGGGTCTGAGGTCGGTGTGCTGTCCCTGACCTTGGATTCAGGAATCTGAATTATCCTATGGCCCCCAGGTGCTGTCTAGGGGCCATAGGATTGCTCTCTTAGGGAGTAGAGGCAGTTATCTACTGCAGTTCATCACTCGGATGATCTGTATATTCGGATCTACATCTGAGTGCTAAACCACAGGCTCTGTTAATTATGTAGCATGCAGCTGATCCTTATCATTTTGCTTACCTGGTTTTGTTTACTTTACCTTGCACATGGGGGGGCAATCTGGATTGGGACCGTGGCACATGGGTAGGAGAGGGTTAAACCTTCCCTCCCAGCTACTTTTTCTTTTCTTTTCAAAATTCACACTGAGTGGAGACTTTAAAAAGGGGGGGGCTCCATTGGCATGAATGGAGTTTTCTTCCTTTTTTTCAGCCCACTCCTAGGGGGAGGGTGAATTTTGGAAAAAAATAGTGGCTGAGTGGGAAAGTTTAAACCTTCCCTACCCCCAATCTGGACCCCTACACACTTACACAAACATAAAGAAAATGGTGAGGATCAGTTGCACGCTATGCATATAATGTAGTGTGTAATGTAGCCCTGAGTTACTATAGATCAGGGCTTCTAACACAGTGTGAAAACTGGCTAGCAGAGCTGCTCAAAGACCTGGTCAAAGGTAACTCTTTTACAGGAGAAGAACACCGAGGCTGGGAAATAAGTGATTGACAAAAGGCCAACCCTGGCAGCAACTTATTTTTTAGTTTGTACTTGCATTTTTACTTGCTATTGTTAAACAACTGGAACACCCTCGCTGATCTGCTGCAAATTATCCAGAGATCTGCTAATACATCCCAGCCTGTCTTCTGCCTACTCCTGCTCTGTTATATACTTTACATCCTGTGGCTTTTTTCCACAGTGACTGCTTTCTCATGCCAGAATCAGATTTGCTTCATAAGTAACCCACCATGATGTATTGTTTGTGGAACAATATTTTGCTGTAAAATTGTCCACTTTGAAATATTAGGTTCCTTTTATCTAGTGTTCAGCTTGAATGTTCAGATTCCCAACTGCCTATTGACCTGTTTAATGTCAGTGATATTTTTTTCACCCCATCCTGAGGATGCTCTTGAGCTGAAGGTGGTGTATTGTCACTGGGCATGTCTCTCCCACCACTTCCATGGCTTCATGCCAGCTGCTCTAAGTAAGTTTTAAACTGGAAAGTGAGAAGAGAAGGAAATGGGAGAATCCTATCTGGCTGCTGGGTAACACGTGAGCAAAAACTAGTTACGGTCTTCAAATATTTAGGACATAAATATTCTGCTCAGTCATTTGCTCAGAAATTCTGATTTACACATTTCTAATCCTGATACATAAGGATTGTTTTGCAGTAAACACAATAGAGTTCCTTTGGATTTGACTGATAACATTAAATAAAATTTAGATTCTATCTTTATTTGCAATTAACTTTTTGAAGTCCCCCCATTTTTAAAAAAGTTAATGACTGACCCTTGTATTTCCTTATCTGGCTGCATTCCTTTTCTGCAGGAAGTATTATGGAGAAAGGATTGGAATCTATTTTGCCTGGCTGGGTTTCTATACTGAGATGCTGTTCTTTGCAGCTGTTGTTGGTCTAATTTGTTTTTTGTATGGTGCCTTCACAATGAATGAAAATATGAGTAGGTAAGTTTAACTGAAAAGGCAATGTTGGCTAAAGTAAATTTATGATCAGTCGGCTGATGAAAGATGTCCTGTCTACTCTAGTGCTTGCTCTTTTAGATCTGTTTTCATTTTTTATTATTATTATTTTTCCCTTCTGGAACATTGTACACTGTGTAGAGTTATACCCTGATCATGTGAGCTGCTTTGCAGACACGTTAGCTCAAACATCTGATCTAGACACACAACTTCACACCATAGCATAGTTAGGGGCACAACGCTGCCTATAATTCTGTCCTGAAAGAGAGAGAAGTGGTTCATCTTATTCCAATATAAAGTTAAATACCAATGTTTGCACAAAAGCACTCAATTAAATGTAAGACATTCTTATTTTGTCCTCTTCAGCAAAGAAATATGTAACTCCCAAATTGGGGGAGAGATTATTATGTGCCCGCTATGTGATCGAAAATGTGATTACTGGAGGCTGAACTCCACTTGTGAGACTTCAGAGGTCTGTAGCAATTCTTGCAATTTTCGTTTTAAAGATTAGCTTTTCTCATATTGTGTAATGCAAATAATTATTTATGTTTCTATTCCAGTACTCCCATTTGTTTGACAATGTGGCGACTCTCTTCTTTGCCATTTTTATGGGCATTTGGGGTGAGTATATTTTAGTCTCTGCTGGATTGGAGTCCCTTCCATTTGTGGAAGAGCAATTCTGGATCCAAGCCTTTATACACAATTGTAAACACACTGTGAACATTACAAAGCTAACGGTCTAGTGTAACCTCAGTCAAATGTGTATATGCACAACAACTCAAGTTAATCATGGCTTATTCCCATTGGAATGAATGGGACTAGTTAGTCAGAACTAACTTAAGTTCTGTTGATTTCAGTGGGACTAAACAGTGTTTCCACATTCTTAAGCATAGCAAATTCCATGGTACAATATAATCCCAAATGTGCAAAAATAAGCATGCAGATATGCAATAATGAATCTGACTTAATTTGTCATGGGTCCAAACATTCCAGATAAACCTTGCAATTTGGCTCTGAATAAAGAAATGAGTAAAGATTTCTTCAGGGGTATTCAAATCAACAGTACTATGTTTTTAATGCAATGGATGCACTGTATAAACATCTAATTAGATAATAGAAAATATATTTGGGAGTATTTATACTTAGCTGTCACACAACATTTCTTATTCTTATTAGTTCTTGTTTACTTAACACTGTCTGATTGCAGTTACACTTTTCCTGGAGTTCTGGAAGCGACGTCAAGCTCGTCTCGAATACGAGTGGGATTTAGTTGATTTTGAGGAGGAACAACAGCAGCTCCAACTACGACCAGAGTATGAAGCAAAATGTACCCACAAGAGAAAGAATCCAGTAACTCAGGTAATTTGGGGGGAAATGCTTTATTGTAAGACAAAAATCACTCAGAGGTTTGGGGTTAGATAAGAATTCAGCTTCCCGTTGTGTGAAACCTTTAGCAGTTTGACCTGGTATGTGGTCTTAAGTGCTAAGGATGGAATTATGTCAAAACAACATTACAGAAGCATGTTGATCTGCAGATGTTGTAGAAATATACTGTTGTGCAATAGTTTAAGAACACGGTACAATTCAGTCTTTAGGATTAACATCTGAAATGGTAATGGCATCAACAATGCCATCACAAGTCATTCCGGTATGGCAAGTGTGGGCAACAGGTAGCCTGTAGGCTGCATCCTATTGGCCCTTTTTGTGACAGCGGATGCCAAATTTGCCACTGAAATTTGGTGACAGCAGCAAAAATGGGCCGATTTCCCCTTACTGTCAATATAGCAAGCTGCAGTTTCCTGCGAAATGGGTCAGTGCGGCACAAAAAGACCTATTTTTAAAGAACGTTGGCCCTTGTTTGCTGCAGTGCCACTGCCAAATTTTGGCAGCAAATTCAGTGGCAAGACAGGAAGCAAGACTTGGTCCCTAGACCTCCAAAAGTTGTCCACCCCTGCTGTAGGGAAAGGCAGTAGCTAAAGATAACAAATGTTATTCTCTAGGAACTGGTTCAACCATTCAGAAAGAAGTATCTATCATTGCCCTCTTGCTTCAGAAAGTTTGCATGGTTGAATGCTCCCCCATACCGAAAAAGAAACTGTGAACACAGAAATCTAGCATGCCATGGAGGATGCTACCTAGCCTTTTCCCTGACATGCTGCCTTTCCATGTGTAGGGGTTTTTTGATACGGCGCGAGGGTATAATTCAACATGCTGTTTCATGACCTGTGCTATGGAATGGCACAGACCAGGAGAACGATACCTTATGCTTTCCCCCAAATGTTTAAATGGCCTCTAAGCTTTCATTTGTATGCCATTAGTGGTCTGGACTGCTAAACCTAAACTGCGAAAAGGAGGGGGGGGAAGAGAACCAAATGACTGTAATTCCACTTTAGATGGAAAAAAGGTCTATCTGATGAAGTCTAATCCTTATGATACAGCTCTGGGCCTATAGGGATAGACAGTACTCTGGCATTCTAGAGTAGAGAGTTAATGTGATTAAATTGGGCATGAATAACTTCTACTTGTTCATCTGTTTAGTAAAGTATAAAATAGCAATCAAAAACATAATCAGTTCTCCTAGTGCCTTCCTTAGTGAAGGTACTTTATGTATTTACAAAGGAGAGGGCGTTTTCTGTAGTGGCACCATGACTTTGGAACACCCTCCAGAAGTACATCTGGCACAAATATTACCATCTTTTTGGTGCCTGCTTAAGGCTTTTTTTTATTTATTTCCAGGGCATTTAAAATGGTAGTGTTGCCTCTGTCTGCTCTGTGGTTTTTATAGTTTTTTTCCACCTCCTTTGTATGTGTGTATGTTCTAAACATTATTTATGTTTTATTGTATTGTATTTATATTGGCATGGTTAATTTTATTTATGCCTTTGTATATTGCCCTGGAATCCATTCGCATGAAAGGCAGTTTAGAAATATTTTACAAAAAAGGAAAGAAAACAAGGCAGATAAAACACATAAATAAAATCAACAAAATTTATAAAAATGACAGCTAGTTGAACAAACTGCAGTACATTTACTATGGCCACTGGGCTTTTCTTGAAAGCACACACCAAGCCCAGGAAATGGAGGGCAATTATATTTTTGGAAAACAAATGCAAGAGTATCTATTGCAAAGAGAGTAATAGAGGACATAAAGGATTATGATGCCAGGGCTGATTACTGAAAAGGGGATCATAGATGCTTGACGGGTGAGCAGCTATTAGGCTGTATGGTCACAAAAGAGCACAGAGCTTTTGGCATTGATAATTGACAAGCTGTTACTCTAAATGGCAGGTTGTTCCTTGATTTTCCAGTATTCCAGATCATATGGAGAGCCCCCATGGATACAGGAAGATCTCTTCACAAAGTCACCTTCCATGTGTAGAGGGCAATGAATGTGATTACGTAGGGGGACTGGGTAATGTGCTTCCCCTCCTCATGTGTTGATTATCCTCAATATAGAACACCTGAATAGGGCTTCTATTAATAGATATTTCTTATGTACATTAAGGCTGCAATCCTATACACATTTACCTGAGGCTAAGCCCACTGAACACAGTGGGACTTACTTCTAAGTAAACATGCATAAGATTTCACGGTTAGATGCAACATGCATTGAGCAGGGGGTTGGACTCGATGGCCTTGTAGGCCCCTTCCAACCCTGCTATTCTGTGATTCTATGAGATCACCAAGAATGAGGAGTCTGAATGTACTGACATTCTCGGATATGTGTCTGAGCATTACAAGGCATTTGCTTCAATTCCTTGAGTGCAAATCAGCAATTTTTAAACTGCAATTCAAAAAATCAGTTACCTTATATTGCTTTCTTAAAGCATCTGTTATCTTTACAGAGTATCAAGGTTCTGTGCTACAGAAATGTATAACCATCAGCGTCAGTGGTCCAACTATGAAATGCCAGTTTGGGGCAGTGGTTAGAGTGTTGGACTGGGACTTGGCCCTACTCAGCCATGAAGCTCAGTAGGTGGCTTTGGGCTAGTCACTCTCAGCCTAACCTACCTCACAGGGTTGTTGTGAGGATAAAATGGAGAGGAGGAGGATTATGTACACTGCCTTGGGCTCCTTGGAGGAAAGGCAGGCTGTAAATGTAATAAATCAATATAAAAGAGGCTATTGGTTAGCAATTCTTACATTTCACTAGATGATGGAAACATGGAGGACTTGGGGCTCTGAAGATTAGCAGCAGAAAAAAAGTGCTGATCAAGCATATTGACTAACTACATGCCCAAAGCTAACATTTTCTTCAATTGTGGGGACACATTTCATTGTGTGTGATAATTTGAAATCTTTGTTGGTCACTAGTACTTCTGCAGTCCCATGAACTGATACTAACAGGAAAATACCCTGTTTATCTTCTTTCCTTTATCCACAGGTTTATCAAGACTGTGACTGATCTTAAAGCATTTAGCTAGGTCACAATGGGGCAACATCTGCACTCACTGAGATTATTACTAGTGATGGTGCTGAACTTCAGAATAGGGGTGGAGTGGGTGGGGTTGAAGTTTGGAGGAGACCATGAGCCAGTTTCAAACTGAGCTCAGACTTCTCCGAAACTAAAGCCTGGTTTGAAATGGTTCACTTATTTGCCACTAGTGAAAGCTCATGCCACAATAAACATGTTAGTACTTAAGGTGCCACAGGATTCTTCACTGTTATATTCTCTTGAACATTTCTAGTTACAGTTCTAGCTCTGTTTCATTGCTTGGGAGTGTTTTAATAAGGACAAATAGCCAGGCAATTTTTGCAGAGATTTTTCAACTTGTGGCAAACTTTCTGTGCCTCTTCACTCCTCCCTTCACAGTGTGCAGCAACCAAACACGGAAGTCTCCCACTAACCATAGTTTTCTGTTTTGTCCAAATAGGGAAACTGTGGTTATATACTTCAGGACAAGCCAGGATCTTAAACCAGAGTTTGAAGTTGGTATAATCCAAATACAAATCTGTTTATTATGGTCTATGACCAGATTGAGAATACAAGATACACAAATTATATATACAGAACAGTATACCATCAATGCTAGACTAATCAAACACGTGTTAGTTGGGCTCTGAACTTAATGGCAACAGGAAAAAAAATTAGCAGCCTTTTCAGTAACTACAGGGACGATGTCAGCTAAACAAGATACATAAATGAAATTGTCTCTACCAGGCAGTTTAGATAACAGAGGCAAAATCACTTCTCTCCTAATATCCTAAGAGAAATTACAATATGGTAAGACATGTATCACAGTCTCTAAATCCCCAGATCAACAAGGACAATAAGGCTGCAAATGAAAAATCCTTGTTGACTCTCCTCTCTAACATGGCAGATGGTAAAATATGCATATGGGCCCATGTAAATGCAACTTGAAGCTTATAAACATAAATAGTTCTTAAATAATTTGACCTTTTACACTCAATTTGGAATTCAATGCCAAAAGTAGAAGGAGAACAATGGGTAGTATCCAACTGTATTATTCCAGTAGCTCAGACCACATTGTGCTAGCAGAAACTAAGTTCTGAAGCATGCTCAAGAGGACTCCAACTAAAATTCTGTCTGCGTGAGTGTGGTTCGGCAAAAGGTTGGGCATTACACTTGCACAACCGATTGTGCAACCGGTTTCACATAATTCTTGTGCAACCCATTGTGCAACTGGTGTGCATTCTGCTTGCGTAACCCATTATGCAACTGGTCATGCAATTGCTTGCACAATGGAAAGATTCAGAGGAGCACCGCTAGCACTATTTCAGTTTGCAGAATGACACCATTGGATGCTACCCACTACTTAGCTGCCAAGGATATCAAATTGCGCCATTCAGTATCATATAATTTGAACAACATAACTTCTTTTGCCTTTTTCTTACCCAGAAAAAAATCCAAATGGAGAAATACCCATTTCCATTATATTGCAGTGTACAGTCTTCATCCAGGAATCTTGTCAGATCATAGAACAGTAGAAGGGATCTGGTGAAAACAAATTTAACCCATCTACAAATGGTATATGCCAAAGCCACACATGTTTACTTACTTTTTAAAAATTTCATTTCTGTACTGCCCAATAGACAATGTTCTCTGGGCAGTTCACGTTATGGAGTTTAATTCAGTTTCAAGCCCAACACTGCATTAGCCACACACCTAGGATCCCCAAGTATTCTTCTGAGGAAAAGTGACTGAAATCACTCAACCTCACTCAATCACTCAACTTTCTGTGCCCTGTATCCAAATGGCTACCCCACTGTAAGAGCAGAGTTGTAATTCTAGCATGAATTATGGTAGAGCCGTAATTGTAGAGCCATAGCTTAGAGCATGGTAGAGCCATATGTACTAATCGACCACTCATTGAGAAATAGAATCTTTGAAGAGCTGAAAAGTTGTTATATGCCAGCAGCACGCAGAAGATCTTTGGATACTCCATTTTAAAGTATGATGAAAATGAATACCCAGATATTTATAACAATATACTTATTTCTTTATTACATTTTATACTGCCCAATACCCAAGGTTCTCTGGACAGTTCACAATTAAAACTATAAAATAGAGCTTGAAAAGGCATAATATAAAACTTTAAAAGTTTAAAAATACCATGTAAAACCAAGGTGCTTGTGCAGTTGGATTCCCATTGAGAGCTTAGGGGGTTGGTTTAAGATTGTGTCTTGTTCTGAAGCTGATAACCATCGCTTCCTAGTTTAAATGAAAGAGGAAACTATGGTTAATTGGAGCCTTCTTGATTTGATTGCCACATGCTGCAATAGGAAGACTGGTGGGACTTGACTGTCTGAATATATATGGATGATTGTCCAAATATGTGATTGTCCAGATCAGACCAAAGTTGCAGTAGTATCAAGTGCTTGCTGTACAGTGAAGTATTTTCCGTTCTTTAATTATTCCTTTTTAAACTGTCTGGTCTGATATTTTAGGAATTGGAATTGGTTAAGAGGAAGAGCATACATGACTATGGGAAACTGAGCTTGTTGTACTTTGGAATATTGTTTTGGGTAAGATAGGGTTGCACGGCCCTTGCAGCTTAGAGTGGCAACTAATTAAATGAGCCATTTCTTCAAGTGGGAATTTTTTTTAAAAAAATTAGAGCATGGAGGACAGTGTTGAAGGGAACAGTTAGTCGAGTCCAATCCAAGCATACATGTTCTTTTTGTAACACAGTTTTGGATGAGGAGTACTGAAAACTGAAAAGAGAGCTGCATCACCTCCATTCGCTCCCTTCTGTTGTTCACAAGATTCCTGAGGAAGGAAAACACAGTGGCCCTTTGGTGGCCTTGCAAATGGGCAAAGTCTTAAAAGTTCTTGGATTTTGGCTTTCCATCCATAAATATTGTTCCTTCAGTCCTCCATTCCTGTCTTTCTCCCATAAGAGGAAATGTGCCACATAATGCATTCGTTGGGGACATAAACATGGTTTTCTGGGGGTGTGTTTGCTTTCTCACAGTGGTTGAGGTTGCTTTCTGCAGTGCTCAGTATAAGAATATGACTGCGGGTGGTGAAATGTGCTGTGCTTGCTTGACTGTTTCAGGAGTTGGAACCTTATTTGCCTCTAACTAGCCAGGCTGTACGATTCTGCATCTCGGGAACGACAGTGTTGTTCTGGGTGAGCATCCTTTTGAATCATCACTTTAACACACGGAACAAGTAACTGATCACCTTTTAATCTTGAATTTTAACATGCATTCATGCTTTTGCTTTGGGTCTCTTTCTCTGTCTGCTTCTTGCTACATGGGCTTCTAACTAATTTTTTCCTATTTGTTTTCATGCTATCATGCAAAGTACACATTAAATCATATAATATATAATCCACCGCCCACTTCTGCCTTTGGCTTTTTCTTCCTTTGAATAACAGCTTGTGTATTGTCAGTAATAAAGAATTTAAAGATTTAGCCTGTGATCCTATGCCCACTTACCTGGGAGTAAGCTCCATTGAACTTAATGGGACTGACTTTTGAGTAAACATGTATAGGATAACACTGCCAGACATTTATCTGCCATTGAGTAATAAGAATAGACAGTGTAATTTGTTATTTGTAGACCAAATTGGATCTCTAACGGAAACCCCAGCATTCTCAGTTCTATGATTATGATGGGAAACTGTGTTCGAAACCAAAAACTTGGCCATATTTTGAATGAACCTGTGTTCTGAGTAGCAGTTAGCGCTTCAGAAATCCTACATTAAATTGACATTAATTTTTGCCAGAATATTTTGAGTTGCTCAAAAAACTAATTATAAAATCTACCACTATAACCACTAGTCATTTAACTTTAGCTTAATTGAGCTTAATGCTCTGGAGAAATCAGGTTGCAGATTGCATCCTCTATGTTTCAGTCAATTTAGCTTTTTAGTCAGTGGGTTACCTGCCTGTGCTTCCAGATAGAGAAAGGGTGCTGTAGTGTTGAAAAAATGAAAAGAGAACGCAATGTTGATAATAAATTGCTACTATATCTGCATAATGAATTCCCAGTTCTTGTATCTGTAACACACTATTGGTGGATTTTGTAATACCATTCCACCGGTGTGCTTTGCATGAATTTGCATGGTGTACTTGTAGTCAATCTAAACATTCAGAATAAACCAGTGTTACATCTCTGTTGGGACTATACCACTTTAGACTACATGTTTAAATGCTTCCGTGTGCTGAAACAAAGTCAGTTCTTTTTGCTTAGAAAACTAGGACATCAGGGCTAAAGGGCCTGGCCTAGTTCTCTCCCTGATGTTCCATTTGCAAAAAACGATATAGGCATATGCATTGGAGGAGTATTCAGTAACACAGCCTGCTCTTGCTTTCAGTCTGAAGTGATACAGTCTTGGCAGGGTCATGCTACACAATTATGCACAGTGTGTGTTTGGCTCTTAGAGTCTTGTATAGTCAAAAGCAGTCAACTCTGTTCCTATGAATTGCTAGTGGCTGAGTGATAAGATACCAATGTCCTTAAATCTCTGTGGTTTATCTCAGATCTCTTTGATCATAGCGAGTATGATAGCTGTGATAGTTTACCGCCTTGCAGTCTATGCTGCTTTTGCCAGATTCATGGAGAACACACAAACCTTGCAGCCCATTCGAAGTTTACTGACGCCACAACTGGCAACATCAGTCACTGCATCATGCCTGAATTTTGTCATCATTATGATACTGAATTTCTTATATGAAAGGATAGCCATCTGGATCACAGATATGGGTAGGTATGTTGCACGAAGGCTGAACTGACACGGAGGCGTTCCTGCCCCTGCAGCGCACATCCTGATTTCACTGGCAGAAGCAGAATATGTATGCGATTTTCCATCTGGCAAGTCCCCTATTTGGGGGGACAAAAAACCACTTACCTTATTATTTCTCAGGTTCATCCATTTAACAGCAAATAATGGGAGAACAAAAACAATGTAAATAACTCTAAAATAAGTACTTTCTGCAGTTAGAAAATGGAAATATTTTCATTTACCCCCAATGGATAAATAATAGAACAATAATTATATTGTATGCTGTAAGTTTAAAATAACAATTTCATGGTAAGAAGTACTATGTTAGTAGTGGTGTCACTAAGAGAAGCTATGTTTGCCTCATTATTCAATAGCTGCTGCCCTCTGCTGGTAAAAAATGTAGTTCACAGTCCTATAATCCTTTTTTTAAAATTATGCTGTCACCCCACAGTAATAGTTCTACAACACTGAAGCCAAATTTTAATTTGCCAGCCTTTGTTGTAGGCTTTATGAACTTGCATGGTGTTCATGGTACAAAGGGAATTAAATCACTGCTTATTTTGTTTACCTTGCAGAAATCCCAAGAACTCACCTTGAATATGAGAACAGGCTCACTATGAAGATGTTCCTATTTCAGTTTGTCAATTATTACTCTTCATGTTTTTACGTGGCTTTCTTCAAAGGGAAATTTGTGGGATACCCTGGTTCTTACACATACATGTTTGATCAATGGAGAAATGAAGAGGTATGTAATTTTTAAAGTGAATTAGGGAGGTAATTGCCAACCATCCGGATTTTTGTCAAGAAAACTAACATAATGTTCTGAATAAAAAGCCATCGCTTTCCAGCTGGCAAATGTCGCAAATGCTTATTTACTGAAAAGGAAATATACTGTTGAAGATCTCTTTCTACTGCAATCTCATACCTGTCTATTCAGAAGTAAGTCCCATCGTTTTCAAGAGGTCTTCCTCCCAGGTAAGTGTGAAGGATTGCAGCCTTAGAAATTCATTTCCTGCTTATTGGCTGGAAGGTGCTCCCTGCAAATTAGGATGCAGACAACCATTCACATAGGATGCAGAGTAAATTGCTGAATTCTTTGAAACGGAGTACTAGACTGGAATTTTCTGGTGCTCTGTGGAGGCTAATAGCTATATCTCTGGCTTGGGCACTGCGTCTCTGCCTTCCTGCCCAGATCGTATATTTATATTGCAATGCACTAAGGGATCGTTGTGGTAGTATTGATAAAGCCTCTGGCAGTGATTGGCTGACCTAATGGCACAGGGGAGCAGGCAGAAGGGACTCTGGATTGGAGTGGCTGTTCTGAGCCTAAGGGCACAATCCTATGCATGTTTCAACAGAGAAAAGGCCTACAACTCTCAGCATGTCCCAGCCATGCTGGTTTGGGAATGCTGGGAGCTGTGGGCCTTTTCTCTGCCTAAACATGCATAGGATTGCACCCTAAGAGTCTCTGGCTGCCAGTAGGTGAGCTACTCAGATCTTCAAAAGAGACAGGGCAAGCAGAAAGCCTAGGAAAAGAGAAGGTAGAAGTATGTACCAAGGAAGGAAGGATCAGGGGCTTTCCAAGCCAGCAGCTGTGGGGCTTAGAAAATGAGGGTTGGAACAGGTTACTTTCCTCAGTAAGAAGCCTGGAGGATGAAGGGCAAGAAGGGGCAGCCAGAAGGAAGAGACTGACAGGAGAAGGAAAACTGGGAGGCAGAATGGGCAGAGAGGAGAGGTTCACATGACCAGAAGGCAGAGATGGAGAATCACAGAATAGTAGGGTTGGAAGGAGCCTATGAAACCATCAAGTCCAGCCCCCTGCTCAGTGCAGGAATCTAAGTCAAAGCATCTCCTATTGATTTTTAATAGTCAACCAAATTTTGGCTTATAGGCTTCTAATATTTAAAGCAGGTGCTTGACTTCAATACTTCATATATGTTACTGACATTTAATTCAGCCTCCCATCCCTTGACCAAGCTCTCTAACAAATGCTTATTATCCTGATTTTTCTGGCCCAAGAGCTGGCTAACCTAGCAATGGGAAGCTTATATTTATGTCCTGCCCCTGTCTTTTCCTGGCATCCTCAGTACAGCTACAAACATTGTCCTGACTTTTGGTGGCAGCGTAGACTGTCAGCCCAACGGTGAGGTTGGAGCATATAGTGAATGTAGTAGTCAAGCTGCATCTCCTTGGCATTAATTGTGAGGTTACACTATAGCTAAACAATTCCAGAGCCAAGCACATGTGGCAGTCTTTTCTTACTTGGAGTCTTTTAGGGAGGAAGGTCTAACCAAAAATGCAAGCGACTCACTTTCCTAAGTATTTGTTTTTAAATAGTTCCTGTCTTTTTAGCGCTGTACTTTTTTCAAGTGACAAACGAATTGCATTTTGCTTTTGCTTTTCTTTTTTGCTTTTCTTTCATCAGTGTGATCCTGCAGGATGTTTGATAGAACTGACGACACAGCTTACCATTGTCATGGCTGGCAAACAAATCTGGGGTAACATCCAAGAGGCTATTGTACCGTAAGTGATACACTAATGCTGAGCCAATTGCACAGTTAAAAAATAGCCAAAATTAATTGAGTATTTGATGAGCAGCACTTCAGTTAGTTCATCTGTTAGTAAGTTCAGAGAAACAAAGTTAACCACAAGGGTCCCTGTAGAGCAGCCTTTCCAATCCATGCCTAACCCCAAATCAGAGGGCAGTGGATATGATGACACGAGTGGAGCTGGTTGACAGCCCCTGCTCTCCTGCATCATGTGATTATAGTTGCATGATTTAGAATGCCAAACTAGAGCTACCATGACCCTGTAATCTGGCCTTTTCCAGCCCTGTCATGGATGGTCTTCTTTATGGCAGAGATGTACCAGAAAAGCAACTGGTTATCATATCATATGATACACAAGTCTTTCGGTAATACTGGATCTCTGCTTCAACATGTCCATGTGATTTCTGTTGTCCCAACCCATAGGTGGATCTGGAATTGGTGGGGCCGTCGGAAAGCCAGGAGCAATCCAGAGAATTTATATAGTCGATGGGAGCAGGATCATGATCTGCAGAACTTTGGAGCGTTGGGCTTGTTCTATGAATACCTAGAAATGGGTGAGCACAAAGGATGGCTCACAAATGCATAGAGCTTACTACTTGGGTGTGGATATGCTGACACATTGCTTGCTTTTCTCCATGTAGTAGTATGGGGCTCATATGCATGCTTATGTCTCTTTGTTGAAAGACCCTGTGAACTTAGGGTGCTTCCAGACAAGGCTTTTATTGTGCAGTTTCACTGCCTCATTCATGGAATTGTATTGTATAGGGGTGGGGGTTCCAAATGAAGTCTTCAATTTGTGCCCCTCCCCTGTTTTCCTGCCACTTCTTCCATCTTTTCTTCCAGGAAAAAAAAACCCATCATGGAAGAGAAAATGGAATAGCTGCACAATGTGTTGGGATTGTTAGCGATAGGAGCTCTCAGCCTGGAAGCACCTTAAGAACATGTGAGGGATACAAATTGAAGACATCATCTGGACACACATACCTCCCATAACATTCCACGAATGAGGCACTGTGACTGCACATACACTTTTACATGCAATTGCAGCAATTCACTCCTGGGGTAAAGACCTGTCAAACCTATATGCATGATAATAAGCATGATAAGTATTGAAAAAGAATGGACTTACTGGACACCAAACATAGAAGAGCTGAATAATATCTGAAGGTAACATAAAAAATACCTTCTGCAATTTTGTTGCACTGTAAAGTTATCAGCATTTTCATATCTTGGGTCTCCAAACAGGAATAAGGTTACTTTTAACAAGCATTCAGCACAAATTGACTCTGTGTGTGATATACGCCTCTCTTAGCTGTACACAGCAGAATTCCATGTCGCACAGTGAAACTTATATCTTCTTTGCTGTCACAATGTGCAAAATACACATTTATATGTATAATACAACAAAAGATATAAAGCCAACAGTTGCCATGTTTTGATTTCACAGAGCAGCCAACAGATGGCGCATGGTAGCTAACAAGAATGCTTTTTTCTAAAATAACACTGACATGGCTACTGCATTGTGTTTTGTTCGCTTCTTTTTTAAGAAGCCAAAAGCAGAAATGAAAGCCTCCGAAAAAATAAAAATAACAGCAGTTTAAGCAAAGGTGTTATAAATGTTAAAATCTAGGTTTGCCCTCAGTCATGATCCATGGTTTAAGTAAATGCTAGCACTGCTTAACTTAACTGCAACATGCACATTTTGAGCTGGTATTCATTGGGGTGATCAGTCAGATTTGTAGGGACTTTCCATTTATGTGAAAGCACTGTAGAGTGAAACACCCATTCATTTGTACAGGAACCATACTACTGTGAAAATTTAAAACTCGGAGACAGAGATTACAATAAATAAATAGTCTTTCTCCTGTTTTTATGCCCCGTCTTATCCTCTCTGGGTGCTGTACAATATTTTTACTTGTCCCATCGTTTAGTAACCATTAGTAACACCATATTTTTCCCATTTAAAAAGTGTTCTCACCTAGTGAAACTCCCTTCTTCCCCACCAAAACCCACTTACAATTCACAGAACCAGTTAGTTCCAAGAAAGCAAAGTCCCTGTGGGCCAGGGTTGATGGTGTAGAGCAGCCTTCTGCAATTTGGCACCCTCAAGACATGTGGGACTGCAACTCTCATAATTCCCAGCCATCATGGCCATCATCATAGTCACTATTCTAATTATTGTGTAATGTGTGGTGCAGGTTCAAGACAGGGAAATAACAGAGGAAAAGGAAGGAAGTGAAGGTGAACCATAAACAATATGCAATAGTTTCAGTTACAGATGTTTGGGCTTGGTTACAAGAGTAGTTGCACTAGGGCAAGGGAACTGCTGTATTGTGCCAAAGGCTTCAAAGTGAAGGTGGGTTCACTTTTCTGCCTTAGGCTTTTTTCAGGGTACAGATCGCCAATCTCACACTGAAATTAAATCTAATCTGTTCATCTTGCAAATTCACTCTGTGTTCATTTTATTAATCAGCAACTATTTTTTTCCTGAACTAAACTCTTCTGTTTTAGCAGTCATATATGTCCTTTTCTTTAGGAATACCTGCATACTGCATTTTAATTTCCACCATCTGCTTATTCCCCCAGTTAATAAACTGTTCATGTATGCTCTGATATGCCAGTAAGAATAACTATAATTATTCTTAGATGTCATTCAAATGTTTACCTTTATTTTTCTCCTTTTCGTATAGTTATTCAGTTTGGATTTATTACTCTATTCGTGGCCTCTTTTCCTTTGGCTCCACTACTTGCTCTGATGAACAATATCTTGGAGATTCGAGTAGATTCTTGGAAGCTTACTACTCAGTATAGAAGGCCAGTGGCAGCCAAAGCCCATAGCATAGGAATTTGGCAAGAAATCTTAAATGGGATGGCTATCTTGTCTGTTGTCACAAATGTAAGTAAAAAAAAGCTGTAACAGTTTATTTCACTTCAGAAGAAGGAGATTGGAAGACAGGGCATTTCCATACTACAAACAAAGGGTTCTATCCTATGCTAGTCCTATTTAGAGTAGCCCTATTGAAATGAATAGGGCATAAGTTAGACTAACATTGGATATAACCCAAAGTGTTTTAATAATACTCAACCCTGAGTGCTCATTGGAAGGACAGATACTGAAGCTGAAGCTCAGATATTTTGGCCACCTAATGCGAAGAGGAAACTCTCTGGAAAAGACCCTGATGCTGGGAAAGACTGAAGGCAAAAGGAGAAGGGGACGGCAGAGGATGAGATGGCTAGATAGCATCACTGTTGCAATGAATATGGACTTGAGCATGCTCCGGGAGAGAGCGGAGGACAGGAAGGCCTGGTGTGCTATGGTCCATGGGGTCACGAAGAGTCGGACACGACTGAACAACAACAACAACAACCATTTTAATATTCATGTCCTACCTTAGGTAACCATGGTAATTGTAGCTCTAAGAAGTAACTATCCAGGGGTGGGCAACCTGTGGCTCTTCAGATACTCCTGAACTACAGCTCCCATCATCCCCAACCATTGATTATGCTGGCTGGGGCTGAAGTTCAACAACATCTGGAAGATTACAGATTGCCCACTGCTGGACTAATTGATGTACTCTGAGAAAATCATTTTTTTCTAAGGGAAAGCATAACAAATGTATAGCATAGGATCCTAATACGGCTAAAGTTAGTCTTGACTTATGTTCTATTAAAAACAATGAAATGAATTATCAATGTCTAAATCAAATCCCATTGCATTCTACTTTCATTAGATTTCAATGTAGAGGTTGCCATCAGCCTGCGTCCACTCTTAGCAACGTCAGTAGTTTTTACTTCAGATTAGATAGGTATAGGGTTGTACTGGCAAATTCTGACTAGAGGGAGGCTCTCCCCATGAGGCCAACATATTTTCGGTGCTAGGTTAAGACTTGCCATCAAATGCCTGGGAACAGAGGAATTTATTAGGGCTTTTAATGTCACTTGTTTTATCAGGTTTTTAGTGGTTTTAAATTGTTTTAAATTTCTGTATATTAAAGCTTTTATATTGTGTTTTTATTGGTTGTATTCTGGGTTTTAAGATCTGTGAACTGCCCAGAGAGGGATCCTGCCCCTGATCCTGGAGATAATATATAGTCATCATGACCAGCAGCCATTGAAAAGTAAAAATATCTTCCTAGTGACAAAGCAGTGAGGTGTTTTCAAATGCTGGGTTTTAAAAACATTTCAGGCTGTTTATGGCTAAGATGGGTATATGTGGGCAACCAAGCCAGTAAAATTTTTGTGGGCTCTATGCCTTGTGGACTTACTTGAAAGGCTGCTGGTATAGGCATTGTAGTTGATCCAGTTCTAAAATTATTTCTTGTCAAATTACCTTTTATTCAAAGTATAATTAGATACTTCAATCACCGGAAATATAAATAAAGGATTAACATAACACATAGTACAATTTGTTTCCTGCAGGCATTCATTGTAGCCTTCACATCTGATATGATCCCTCGATTGGTTTATTATTATGCCTATTTTACGGATTCTGATTCACCCATGACTGGGTACATTAACAACAGCCTCTCCATATTCGAAATCTCAGACTTTCCTGATAAAAACAGACCTGATGAGAACCCAGGCAACTTTATCACATGCAGGTGAGTTGTAATTAATCTCTTTTACCTTTGATATATAGGCTTCCATAATAAATGAATTCACATTCATGTATTATCACATTATAAAATGAATTTTTATTAGTTTGAGTCGTGAAATTCAAATCCTAACCTGCACTCTCCTGCCTTATTACAAGGTTTCCCCTATAGGTATCAGAATTAACATAAAGTCCTGCAACTCCCAGCATTCCCTAGCCAGCCATCTTGGCTGGTAGGGTCATGCTGGGAGTTGAAGGACTTTTTTCTGTCTAAACATACATAGGATTGCACCCTTATTCTCACATAAACTTAAAATAGTTCAGGCTAGAAGTAGATGTTAACTGATCATGGGGTTGCTACTGAGAACTGCAGTCTTATGTTGAGCCTTGCCCTGCTGCCTTTCCCAGTTATGTATAGCTAAAAGATATATGTGACATGACATAATTACAGCATGCATTCTCTCTCCATACCCCGCAGCAATCAATAATATGGGGCAGAAAAACATGAGGTGATGTCATGGCACATGTTTCTTTAACTATATGCCACTAGGGAGAGGAGGGGGAATTTGCTATGGAATTGTACTTTTCAGTGACAACACTATAGGGCAACCCAGCTAGATTTGGCCTAAGATCAAATGCACCGTCAGAACCAGTTTTTGTATCATCCAGTGAATTTTTGCAGTGCCCATATAAAAAAAAGATCCATATATAATCTGCTGTTAGGAACTGATTCAACCTCTTGTCATCTCCATGCTTACCTTTCTAACATGCCTGTCAAACCTATGCAGCTCTGGGTGCATGTGGTGGAGTGGGGATACCAATTCACAAGATTGCATGTGGTTTCCCACTCCAGGGTGCATACTCTGCATTTCTAGCAATGCCTCTGGATGGATAAATCTGTCCTAAAAATCCACCGTGAAAGTCTATGGCTTGTTCCCTTTCATTCAGAGATTTCTGTCTGCACCATTTAGGGCTTTGCTTTGAACCCATTTCTTACATCCCATCTTGTGTTACGTTTCTGTTCCCTGATTTCTGCTCCCCCATGATCCATTGTACTTTTACAGGGCTATCCAAACATCACCTTATGACAGCTGTATGGTCTGAGTACATTGCTCTGCTAGCATGTCCTCACAAGCTGCTTTTACCCTGAATGAGCAAACGAGAGACACGAACCAGTTAGATGAACCTTGTCCTTAAAATAAATAAATAAATCAAAACATTAAGATCAAGATCAAAAGTCTTCTTAAATGACAGCCATACTTGAATATAAATGCCACAGAGCTTGTAATCTGTCTGCGTTTGAACACGGCCCTTCACCTTTACGTGTTTGTATTCAACAGGTACAGGGACTATCGATATCCACCAGACCATGAGAAGAAATATGCACACACAATGCAGTTCTGGCACATTCTGGCTGCGAAGATGGCTTTTATCATTATTATGGAAGTAAGTCCTCACCTTGTCTTCTGAAATGAGTAAGCTGGAGTGTCAATGTAGAGTTACTGCAGTTTTATTGAAGGCAAGTGGGGCTCTTGTAGGTACAAAATGCTTTTAGCACATAGTGGAACTAGCTTCTCTTTTTTTAGTGAATAAAGTGCAGAAGAATGACTTGAAATCAGGGAAAACACTCACTCAACACAAGTTGTTTATGGTGGTCCAGGATCAGATATTACTTATGCATATACATCTTATAAAGGAGATGTAGAATTTCATGAGCTTAACTATAAAACCCATGGTTGTGTCACCAAGGTTGCTGTGGTGGGAACAATTACTGTAGTAGTAAATAAATGTACATTGCTAAATACCATGTAAGAGCTGATCCAAGTGCAACTGCAACCTGGGGTACCTCTTGCAGGTGGCTGAGACATCTCCTGTTTTAAGTTCTATCTGTTAGTTTAGCTCTGTGGTCTGTTTAAAAATAATAATAAAAGTAGCTTTGGTGTGTTTGTATGCTTTTAATTTCTGCCAGGAATGTCAGAGTACAGGCAAATATTTCTAGGATGCTAGAATACCAGCCAAATTTTGATATTATTTTGGGCCCAAATTCAACATGAAATTAATTGCATGAATGTGATTAATGTTCACATATTTCTGTTAAGAAAATAACACCCAAGGAGAAGTCTGAGCAGCCTTGGAACTTGGGGGTTGGGCAGGGGGAGTTACAACTCTTTCTCTTCCTGTCATGATCCCACAAAAATCCTCTCTCCAAAGCTGCTATTTTTCTTTTCAAGGGAAGCCTCCATTGGCACCAGTGGGAGCTTCCTGAGGGGATTTTTGCCTGGATTGTGACAGGGAGAGAAAGAGTTAAACTTTACCTTCCCATCTTAATTGTGTTCACAGAATTAACCTCATGTCTACTTTGGCCCTTAATTATGAGGGAATTAACCCACTTACAGAGCCAATTGTAAGGCCAGTTCAAGTCCTGATGCTTTAGTCATGAGAGCTGTTTCATGACCAATATATGTGTATATTCCAGGGTGCCAATCATACTATCTATCAGGATACTCCATTCCCCCCTCCCCCTGGTTTTCAGTGTTTTTCCATCTCAACAGGCAGTCAACATTCCATATCCCCTGTTCAGCATTCATTGGGCTGGTTTGGGTACCCCCACTTTAATATTTCTTCTGAAGGTTTTTGTGTGTGGTACTTTTGCAAATCTTGGGGGTCCTCTGAACTTACTGATAAGTCCCTCTTGTGCATTGCCACTTTGGCTGCATAAGGATTGGCACACAGAGAACTGAGTTTGCGATTAGTATGAATGAGATCATAATTTTTGTTATTGAATTGGGATCTCACAGGTCTGTGCCATGATAACTTTTGTGATCTATTGATAACAAAAATGTCTATGTGGGAACTTACTCTGTATATGTGAGCGCATCATGTTTGTGAGTGGAGAGGACAGTCAAGAGTATTATGTGCCCTAGGGTTTGTTGTACCAAGTAATAAAGTTATAGAGGATGGAACATACTTTATTTTATAGATTTCTGTACCATTGAGTCTTATCAACTCAATGTTGTACCACAGCAATAGCACAAAACATGACATTGCTCTAGTGTCACAGAGGTGATAAAGTTTCACTAGGTCCAAGTACACATCACAAAAGCTTAAGATGCTGAAGGGAGGAATTACTATTTGATTCCATAGCTCCTTGTATACATCCTCCTGTTTTTGTGTTCGTCCCCTCCCTACCTTGCAGCATGTTGTCTTCATCGTCAAATTCTTCGTGGCTTGGCTGATCCCTGATGTTCCATCTGAGGTGAAAGCCAAAATAAAGCGAGAGAAGTACTTAACACAAAAAATCCTACACGAGTATGAACTCAATAAACTGAAGCAGAAGCTGTGTGAAGGCAGGACCTACGCCAGCATAGAAAAGGAAGTCATGGCCACTGAAGGGAGAGTGGAGTTGTCAGAAGTCATGTGACCTTGGGAGAGACCATCTGCCTGGAATTCCAGCCTGTGAAATGTGGTTGTTGGGTATCTGTGATGAGCCAGCTGCTCAGTATTCCATGAAAGTTGTCTGGCATTTTTAACAATCTACTTTCAGACCTAAAAATTTTACTAAAGCGAATTGAAAGAGACAACATGGATTGGCTGTTAGGCAGTCAGTGAGCCTACCTTTTTTGGTTTCATATTTTTGCTGCTCTGTAACCTTGAAAAACCAACTTCAGCTCGTGGCACTGCAATGTCTTTTGCACTGCCTTGCCTTTAAGATTGTTTTAAATGTGTTTATAATGAATAGGCCCAAAAGTTCCATATTTCCAGCAGTGGCTCAAAGTCACAGCTTCCAAAGTGTGAGAAGGGCTTCCCTAATGAGGTTCAGGCAGTTGCCAGGGAGGACCCAAACTCCTCTCTCATGCAGCCTAGACTTTATGTGTATATATGTGAGTTGGTGAGGCCAACAATCTTATGTGCAGTTCTCCATTTGTTGCACTGTTGGCTGGTGATGCTAGAGCTGAAAGGAAATTTTGTATCCTGTTATCATACTCTTCTTTGGATCTTAAAGTACACTGCAGACTCCGGTGATTCTGTCCTATTCTTGTCTACCTGTTCCCACACATGGGGGCACTGGGAATTGAACTGCCAATCTATTAGTCACAGTTAACCTTGGCATGGCAGAAAGGGCTTAGTGCAGCAAGTACAGAAATCTTTGAGAAGCCTTGCTGAAAGGCACTCTAATAGACAAATGAAAAGCTAATGCAGATTTTAGGAAATCCAATTCCTTGCTCAGTAGTAAAGAAATACTAGGGATGGTGGAGAATTCCGCCACGGATCTCGGTGAGACCAAATGCCAGTGCATTCGGCCCCCCGAAATCCATGGCGGAACGAAGCCCCCAACCCACAAAAGGCACATGGAACGGAGCCCTCAACCCATGAAAGGCGAGCGAAACCAAGTACTTACCTGCTGCCATCCGCGCTGACTTGTGAATGGCGGCCGCCCTGCGGCCGCCATTCACTTCCTGATCATAGCCGTGATAAGCTACGTAAATACTTAATTTTTACGTAGAGCAGCCGGCCAGGCAGGAGTCCGGGGGGGAGGACCGGATCGCCTTCCCCCCTTCGAGGATTTCGGGGGTAGGGACGGAGCGCCTCCCCCCCCACACCGCGAATCACATCCGCGAAAAGGTAAGTGACTTTCTTACATCCCTAAGAAATACTAGTCTGTAATTCTCTGCTGGCTCATAGTAGCACACAGTTTTCTAGCTTTGGCCTTAATCATGGATTTGAGCATTTGATACTTGGAATATTATTTGGAAAATCTTACACAAATCACAGGTGTGTATTTCTGCCACACCTTCAAATGTCTCTTAAGAAGTTTAGGTTATTTTATAGGTTATTTTTAAGGTTCAAATAACCTAAGTGTAGATTAACAGTACACAAACTGTAGTGCTGAATTTTATATTTCACATTCTAAACCTAACAAAAATCAAAATGTATAAATGCATTTTCATAATTTATTTTTGCACCTAATAATTTCTATCAGATAAACTTTCTCCAAAGTAAATGTTAAATATGGAGCGTTTGTGAAATTATATCATTTCAGTGTTATAGAGATGTTTTGCTATTTTACTTTAGGGTTCACAAAAATGATTTTTAAAAAATGCACCTGTTTTATGAGTATTAGGGGTGAGGGAGACAGGAATATTCTTAAAATAAATACAATATGGAATTGGAAACATATTTGGTAACAGACAGAACCACTGAAGTAATCTTGAATTTGGCAATTGACCACAGTGTTGTTAGGATCTGGAGTCCTTGTTCCTGAAAAATTGTTAAAATAGTTTCACATATTCAGAGTCCCTGAAGAAGTCATACACAGGGCCATAAATTGTAAACAAAGCCATTTGTTGTGAATCTGCCTTAATAGTAGTACTATTTGTGTTTGTACAGAATATATATTCTTAATATTTAATGACTGAAATTATTTACATTATATACATTGATATAACTAGATCCCCAGAGCAAAGAAATATTGGGGTGTGTGTTTTTTAATATTGCCAAGAAGAGAAACATTTCCCTTTTTTCCCCCTTGAGACAATTTCTCAGATTTATAAAGTCTACTCAGCATAGGTTATGCATGCAAACCCAGCTAGAAGCCTTTTACAGGTAGTATCCTTGTTTTGTTATATAATTTTAAGTAATTACAAGTGTTTTTGAAGTTTTGCTACATTATAGCCCCCCTATACTGCTTAGTGCCTTGTTTATATGCACTTGGGGAGGAAAACAATGTGAAAATGATAACAGTGTAAATTGTGTAGCATACTTTATCTTACAAGTGAATTCACAGGTATCATGAAATTATCAGCTTTCACACTCAACCATGTGCAGCAGGAGCTGGTCCATACAGGAGCAAGTTTTGCAAACTTCCAAAAGTTGGTTAGCTCTGTGCAAACCAGTTGAGTGCTAACCAAGCAAAGCCAAGGACTTGCTGAATTCCCTCACTCTAAATGAAGCATGTTGAACATTGTAATATTACGTGATGTTGAAATACTTGCACTTTGAAAGTTATGTTTGCCTGTTAAGTATTGAAACAACAATCCCAGGCTGTGTCTTGCATGTGAGCCAGAGAGTAATGCTGCTTTATATATTTGTATGCTTTGGGTTCCATTTCAGATGATGTAAGAGAAAATTTTCCACTTTGAAACACTATTGTAAAATCTCCAAATCAATGAGACTGTTCTTTCACAGGAGCAATATTCATATTATTGGTGGAGGTACAGTTGAAGTCCTAGAACTAAAGCCAAGATGCCCAGATTAGGTCCACAGTATCTGTCTCCAGTAGCAACTAAGAAAGTTTATCGTAGCAACTAAGAAAGCTATGCAGATACTACATTGCACACTGTTCCAGCAGAGAGATCCACAGTGAACATTCTAGGTGCTGGGAATGCTGTCTACATAGTTTGGTTTGGTTTGTCCAGCTTTCCATGAAGTGAACCTAATTTCATAGGTATCAGTGCTTTGGGGCAGGCATGTTAGGATCAGAGAGAAGGTACTCTGTCAGAAAAAAATAGGTTCCAGCTAAGGCAGGGGTAGGCAACCTTTTGGGCCTGTGGGTACATTTGGCAATTTGAGAAGTTGTCCTGGGCACCACCACAAAATTGCTGCCAGGGGAGACATCGCAAAGGACAAGTAACCTCCTCCAAACACTGAGTAAAAGGCAGAGGCGAGGTCTGAGGTATCAGATGCGCTAAGGTACCAGATGTGCTGGGGAAACTCAGTTTTACTGCCTTCCATATCCAACAGGCCCTTCCCATATAGAGGTGCCTTTGGAAGCTTCAATCATCTATATTTTGTGGGATAGGATAACCAGCTGCCTTGTGCCTATAATGGCAGTGTTTCTGTCATGATTCCATTTGTCCCCTTGTTTGTGCATAGGTCATAAAGATCCATGCATAATACAGGGAGTTATGCATAGAGTCTGGGGAGAAGTGTGTCAATTAATTATCTACTCTGGATTACACTGAGGACTAGATTTAACACCCTTCTCAGATTTTGAATTAAAACCTTTTTGGCATCTTAAATTGTCTGACTTACATTTTGCTTACTATTTGTGATGAGCTCAGTTTGCTAAACACCATCATTTGATTAGAGAAGTGCATGTACAGATAAGATTTAAAAATACATATAGTATACATTTAGTATGCCAAAGATGCATTGCAGTCACCAAAAATATACATATGTAGCCAAAAAAGCTTCCTCTTAATTGAGTATCATTCTGCTGCTACTTTACAAGTGTTCTTATAAATCTAAATGGAGAATGTGCAGTATTTGTGTTCTTTTCATATTTAAATTATTGTTCTAACACTTTGTATCAAAATGCAGTGTATCAAACAGGACAGTAAATAGTGTGACTAAAGGTGAACAACATCACAGTTCCATGTTAATATGTTTAGGGCCCAAGCCTATGCACGTTTAGGCAGAAAAAAGGTCCTACAACTCTTGAGTTTCCCCAGCCAGCTGGCTGGGGAATGCTGGGAGTTGTAGAAATTCTGCCTGTCTAAACATGCATAGGATTATGCCCTTAATACTTTTTCTTGACAGAAACGTGTGTGTGTGTGTGTATATAATCTTGCCACACTACATATGTTCAGTTGTGTAAAATCAATTAAAATAAAAAGGGAGATAGAGTGAAAGAATTGGCACAGGCACAAATGAAATAAATATGATTGTGTTACACTCCACCATGTGTTGCTGTTTCACAAGTTCAATTGAAATGGAGATTGCACAAAAGCTACGTTTTTGGTTATTATGCCCTCTACCAGGACCATTTTAGCTAGGGGATAAAGGATGTGAAGCTTTAAGAAGTGGTATGCGAATAACTTGGAGTTGCTGCTTCGGGAAACTATGAGGGAAGCCCTAAATAGGTGCAGCTTCTGATGCACAAAGCCAACCACAGACTACCAGCCTTGTACTGTGGGCTATAATCCCCCTGGTTGTGCAGTCCTAGGCAGGGAACAAAAACACGAGTCCCTGGTGGGCCACCAGACATAGCTGGGGATTCATTTGATAGATCACAAGTTTTGCAGAGCTGTTTTGTACAGATGTGGGATTGTACCTTTTGTTCCGTATATCTATGCAATTCCCTTTTGGACAATATTTAATTTTGTAGTACTGTTGGGATGAATTACTGACCTATTACATTTTGTTCATTTGTGCTATAAATTGTAGACCAAATCAAAATATGTAAATAAAACCTCTTGGGTCACTTTGTATGGGATTTACTCCCAAATACACATCATAGCATTACAGATTTGAGTGCCTATGTGTGATACATTCTAAGTCACAGTTATACAAATGCAGGTTCTACTAGAACTGAGAAGTAAAGCATCTTTAAGTGTGGCAGCAATACTGTTCACTTTCTAGCAGTTGTGTAAATAAATGGACTAGCCCACTAAAGTCACCAATTATTGATGTATTGCTCTAGCTTCAATTAATTCATTTTGAGGGAGCTTACAGAGGACCCTTGTGCCTTGTAATATCCAGCAACTCATTTTTAACAGATGACACTTACCAAGAAATGGCATTGCACATAGAATCATAGGGTTGGAAGGGGCCTACAAGACCATCAAGTCTAACCCCCTGCTCAATGCAGGAAGCCTGGTTCCCAGGCTCTCCCATCCAAGTACTAACGAGGGCTGACCCTGCTTAGCTTCCGAGATCATGCTTACCTATATACTCTTGCGTCTGGCTGAGCTGTATAATTTCAGAGGCCCGTTAAGTGCCTAACACCCATCTTGTCTTTATGTTTATCATATCCCCTACATCTGTTTGTGCATTTAGTCTTTCTTTGACCTCTCTAGATCCCTTTCCCATCCACATTACCCTCCTCTTTTCAGTTGTGTGAGTGCCAGACAGCCATTTCCATACTATAGCTTGAACAATGCCGAGCAGTTTCCTGCTTTTTAGTACCAAAACAGGACAGTTTTAAGCTTAAGAGCAGACTTGCCTTCTGCAGCAAAGATATTTTATGTTTGCTCATATATTCAGGCTTCATTGATGGCTGAATTCAGTGATTACAGTTGTAAAATTTTTGTTTATGCATATTGCAATCATAGTTTTGAAGTTTTCTGTGATGCCATAATGACTAGAAGCTGTTAGTTTGGTTTTTAAAATGAAAGCTGTGCTTTAAAAATCACTTCCAAGTTTTCTCATGGCTCCAGACTTTCACGTGTCCCCCTAATGCATGTAAAGTGATGTGCAGTGCAGTCCTATACCTGTTTACTCATAAGTAATCCCCATTGAGTTCAATTATGTGTGTCTAGAATTTCAGCCACCAGCTCCAATCCAAAGTTTCTTGTGTGCATCAATGGCTTTCATGCATGCTCCAGCATAAGGGCATCTGCCTACATGCATCCACTGAACAAATAGTCAGTGCTTTCAGGAGAAGGAGGAAACTGGATTCACTCTTCCCATACTCCTGAAGAAGTGATGGGTACTGGCAGTGCATCTTATCTGCCTGACATATGCTGCCTGTACATGTAGTTCCAACCTAGTTACCACAACTATGTGGAGTTCCCTGGTGTTAGATGCAGAGATCATGCAAGATAAATGCATATACGCTGCATATTTTTGTGCGCACTGGTTCCAATCCAGATACACTCAATGTTTCTATCTGGATGTCAGTTATGCTATAATACATATCAACTCTTCATTCTTAATACAACAGAGGTTTAACTCCATTTTCTTATGCACCAGCCCACTGCTAGTGTAATAGGCATATTTCTGTCTACAAATACTGCAAATCAGCATATCTGATAATAGCTCAAGATGGAATTATGTGGAATTAAAGGTAACACATTCTTACTGTGGAATATTCCTTTTCCAGTGCAAATATGTGTACATGATGAGACAACTTTCAGTGTGTTGAGTGTGACTGTGATCAGGGATTTGCCCCCACCCACAACTTATTACAAAGTATTAGTCTGCTATAAGTTAAGTGAACATGAAGTAAAAGTACCATTTTTTTAATTGTGCATTTCATGGAACTTGTTGATGTTGCCAATTGCAAACCATTTGGGAGGGGCTCTTGGGGAAAAAGGCAAAATATGTTTGCTTATTGGTCCAAGCCTTTTCCATCTTCTGTCACATAGATATGCTGGTATGTTAGACTGATGGTTTTCATGTTGGTTTGTGCAATACACTAATACTGGGATTTTAAAAAAGAATGTTGAAGTCAACTAACTGATAATATGATTCAAAATGTGTCAACAAATAAATTGGTGTTTATTTTTTAAATGCTTTGCTAACTGCAAATGTATTCAACTGATTCTGTGAAATGCTGACTGTCCATAAATTAAAGATTTTGTTTATAACCACGGTTCCTTGCAGTTCAACCAATGGCTGTGTGATACAGGGCCCTTTATTATCACCTTGTTTCAAAGCTTCACTACCAGTTTGCTTGATTGCATAGCTAGCACCTCAACTATATTTTAGTTTTCACAAGATGCTCCCAGAAGTCCTTTTATTTGTTTTACTCATTATCACATTTATATCTCACCTTTTTTCCTTCAAGGAACCCAAGGTGACTTACATAATTCTCCACCCCTCCATTTTATCCTCACAACATCCCTGTGAGGTAGGTTAGGCTGAGAGTCAGTGACTGGCTCAAAGTCACCCAGTGAGCTTCATGGCTGAGTTGAGACTTGAACCTGGATCTTCCAAGTGCAGTCCAACACACTAACCACTACACCACACTGCCACTGCCTTTAAGTGGCAGCCTGTCTACAGGTGGTGGGGTGGTAGGGATGGCCTGTGAGATATAACTGCCTTTCTCCTATTCCTAGTTTACAATGTATTTCCATCCAGCCTGGGGGAAAACACTCAGCCTTCATTGAATGAACAGGAACTGAAAGTAAATAGAGGCCAATAAGTGACTTTTCCAGACTTTTTGTGCCAGTTTATGGCACTATGTGCAAAAAGGCCACCCCTGCCCTCAGCTTTTATAGTGGTCCCCTTTACCCAAGCAGACATTGCACCCAGAAATTCCCCTTCTAGGCCAATCCTTGCCCCCATATTCTAGACCAATATTCCCCAACTTGATGCCTCCGGATTTGGCCATTTTGGTTTGAGATGATGGGAGTTGTAGTCCAAGACCAATCAGGGTATTAGTTTGGAGGAGGCTGCTCTAGATAGAATGAACTCCTGTTGCTCACACACCTTAGGGCATCTCTACACCAGCCTAAAATCCTGCATTTAAAATGGGGCTTTCTGCGTCAGTTTTAAATGCAAGATCACAACTGACTCCCTTTACATGTGCTTCCTTCCCTCCCCCTTTATCCCCATATCTGAGTCTTCCATTATCTTTCATTTATCTCACTCCTCTCTTGCCACTTTAACTCTTTTCACTTTAACTCTTTTCATGGAGGAAACTGAAGCTGAACACAATGGGGTAATTTGATAGCTCATTACTTGCAATCTATTTAAAAACTGTACAAAGAGGATTTAGTGCAGGAGACGCCCTGGAGGGTCATGACAGAGTCACGCTGCCGTCATGTAAAGAGCCTGCAAACTTCCTTCAAGGAGCAATCTCAATCGCAGGAAAAAAGCTCCGTGTGAAGGAGCCCTTAGTGATGGCACAGTGCCACACTGTTACTTGTGTATGAACAAACAATCCCTACCAGTTCTGGCTGTGTTCCTTATTTGTTCCCTCTGGCATCAGCTTCAATTGGAGAGCAGGAAAAATCAATTAATGCCTGAGAGAACAAGGAAGGAGCACAGCCAGATGCAGGGATTCTGTTGTTCCTCTGGCAAACTGTAGTATTTGGAAACCAGTGAGACTCTGCACTGCCTTGAGGCTGAATAGGAGCACCTCTCTCCTTGCCTGGAATATGGAGCAGAGAGAACAGGAAGATAAATTATTAGGTGTAGCTGCCTTAGTAGCTTTGGGAAATGGCAGGCACTACTTTAGTATGCCAGACTATACAAACGCAAGAAAAAGAACAAATCAATAATACAGTGTCCTGAAAATTTACAGAGAGAATAGTACTGGACTCATGTAGATTTTAATTCATTTCTAATACAAACACCCTTTAAAAATCTATTCCATTTCCCTGTGATTCCAGGAATATAAGAAACTATCTCAAGGAATTGCATAATATGTTCATTACTTTAAATGTATGCTAATGAAATTCAATCAAAGATTCAAGCAGGACCTCTCAGTAAAGATGATGCACTTTAGAAGATGTTGAATCAATATTAGGCAAATTAAAGTAGTGGTCCTTCAGTTAGAGAAAGAGATTAAGTACATTGTGCTTAATCAGAATTGCGAATCCAATTTATAGCAAAACGGTGAAATTTTACATGGTGCAGAAGTTGATTCTGTTCATATTCTTTTAAGCCATTTCTAGGCCAGATTCTCTCTATGTAAACTACACTTCCCTTGATCTGACTCCACTTACAACTAAGGTTCCTAATAGAATGTTTATATAATCCAGAGTTTTCACATTGCCATTTCCTGGTTCCATTCTAGTTCGAAACCTCATCATTTTGTACTGGCAGATCCCCCATCCCACAAACCTGTCTGCATGACCTGGAAAAGCAAGTTCGCAGGTCTCTTGATTCATATCTCCTTGTTACCTGCTCCCTCCCATTGTTCTTCACTGCTCAATCCCAGCAGTTCATTCCCTCAAGGCTGCCTGTCACTGCCGTAGCTTCTCATCCCACTTCATTCACAATAAACAATGGTGACGGCCTCCCCTTAAGCCTTGGAGACAGAAGTGTGTGTGTGTGTGGGGGGGGACATCTCTCTCTTCCCCCATGGCATTTGAATTGCCCTACCATCAGAGGGGAGCTGGGAGTAGAAGATGGACTTATGCCGTGTTTTTCTTGGACCTGGTTTTCATTTTGGTCTGCAAAGTTTCCTTAACATCAGGAAGCTCTGATTGGCCTCCACTCTCCAGCACAAGTCCACTGGGTGCTCTGCAGTTCTGCCCTTGATGAGTTTTTTGCTATATCAAGTGTGCAGCTGTTCTTATTACTTCTGCATATGAGTGCCTGTGTTTGTGTGTGAGGGAGGGAGAGAGGAGGGCTGGGAGGAAGGGTAAGAGGAGACAGTAGAAGTAGCATGACAAAGGAAACCAGCATAAGTCTCTGAATCATGCTTTGTTGCTACTTTAATCTTGGTTCCATTAATAAAATGCCGGGAAGCAGTTCCTTGCTCATGTCTCTAGCTGGATTACACATCTTTTCAAAGGCACGTAAGCATCCTGGCTTGGACCCAGACTTAGTTATGTACAACTGGGATTGCAGAAATAGACTCCCCACACCCTCCCTATGGCAGCCTCTCCAGGCCCCTGAAAATGCTATAGAGAAGGTTGGAGAACTCTGTTGAATAGGGTGAGCCGTGGTGTGGTGGGAAGGGAGGGAGGGAGAATCCCTGAAAATTGGTTGGAGGCATCTTTGGCCTCCAATTGGTTGGAGGCATCTTTCATGAGTGGGGCTCTTCTGTTCATGGAAGGCAGATCCTAAATCCAACTCCCTGTTCTTGTTTAAAAATAAAATTAAAAAATCAGGTATTTTGACTGAGTGTGTTATATATTGTTTATGACTGAACAATGTTCTGCTTGCTTTGTGTCATCTTATTAGATGTGCTTTAGGTAAATACCTCTGAGAATGTACAGAGTTCCAGGGAAAAGGCATTTTTCAAATAGCTGCCTAAGGACAAAGTAACCCAGGCATTTGCTGCATGCTTTTACTTTGTGAATGGAAAACTTCCTCACCTCTCTGGTTATGCTGTAGTATCTGATGTTCTGTGCCTCACTCTCCATCTGCCTACCTAGTGAGGTGGCTGAGAAGTGGCCTGAGATGAAATGGCAGCTTAACATAACTGAGACAGAGTGGTGGGCGGCTCCAATTTTGGTGGGGCTGTGAATCCATTCTGGGTTTCAGTCAGAACCAGCCGGAGCTCTAAAGGAGCTATCCAAGGTGCTGAAACTCATTTTGGGACTAGGGTTCAGCACATTAGATAGCTCCTTTAGGGTTCTGGTTCTGACTGAAACCCAGAATGGAACCACCCCCACCGAAATCAGAGCTAGTAGCCTCCAGTGACTTGCACTCTCTCCTAGTGCAACAGGCAGTGTGCTCTAGTGGATAAAGTGTGGGGATTCAATCCTGGATTCAGAGTGAGTTTAGTCATTAATTTATTTCTGAAATGTGTAGAATGGCTAATTGGCATTTCATGGGAAGTTTTTTATATATACTTCTTTATTTGCTACCTTTGTTGCACACCTTTCCTCCAAGGAGCCCAAGGCAACAAGCATGATCCTCTGCCTCTCCATTTTTTTCTCTCACAATAACCCTGTGAAGCAGGGTAGGCTGAGAGTCAGTGCCTGGCTCAAATTTACCCAGTGAGCTTCATAGCTGAGTGGGGACTAGAACCCAGATCTTCTGAGTCCCAGTCAAATATTCTAACCACTACACCACATTGGCTCACCATGCTGAAGTTCACTGGGGCCAGTCCCTCATTCTCAGCCTGCCTAATCTTGCAGAATTGTGAAGACAAAAGGAGATAAGCTTACATACACTGCCCTGAGTTTCATCAGTACATCAATAAATACTCTAAGGTGGTTGGCTCATCTGTGTGGCGGCTAGGAAAGTAACATACATTTGAAGACTTTCTGAATGCACCCTACAAAATGGTGCATTCTCCAATTCCATGTTTGTTATATTCAGGATGGGGCCACAAGTACGCATCTATACAGCACACAACCTTCAGTCCAATGTACAGTCTTCCTGCATACTACTTTACAAATTACAGGCACGTGTGATGCCCTGGTGTGCGTATAGATGCTATAAGGGTAAACACATCCACAGTAACAGCAAAAAAAAAAAAAAGCTTTGCTCCAATTTGTTCTAGCTTTGCATCTATTCTAGCTAATGGCATAAGCAGTGAATCAAGTTCTGGTCTGACTTGTAATATTCTCAGTGCTTGACAACCCTAGACATATCTGCCATTATGCCTTTCTTTGAAATGGAATACAATACAGCCAAATATTAATTGGCTATTAATCATAAAACCTTTGGTTGTAAAGACTCAGAATATATCTATACCTATACCTATAGCTATACCTATACCTATATCTTTTCCACATGGCTCTTGTTGCTTTGGCAGCCTTCCCCAACTTGGTGCCCTTCAGCTGTGGTGTAGTGGTACATTTCAAAGTGCAGTCACTCGCCATGACTGCCCCCGTAGCTGTGCGCCTAAGGAGAGGCCAAAGATGCAGGCAGCTGTACTGATCCATATCAACAAACCCATTCTTAGTTTCATGACCACCAGGAGCAGGTCTTTTGTACAGCTAATGGGTCTTCATCGCCCATTCAAGGGCAAGCTACACCCCAAATATTTTGCATTACAGCAGGGATAATTCACAACAATATATTGTTGCTAGAAAAATTCCTTACTTCCTGCAGCTACTTTGAGGATTGCAGCTAAGCTCACAGGGAACAGGGAAGCCTGAGGAGTGAGGGATAGGGGGCAGATGACACTATCATCTCTGCTAATAAAAAAGGCTCAGTGCTGCTTCCCTGGGAGCCCTGGCTGCACTACACCATTGGCTGGACTACAACTCCCATCATCCCTGGCAGTAATGTCAGAGAAATCCACAACAGATTCAAATGATTTTGGATTTTTATGATCTGGCCTGTGGATTCTGCAGCAGGCCAGTTTTTCCCCAAGTCACACAGATTCCATGGACAAAGTGTTTTACTTTGGGGGGGATTTGCACAAATACACACCTCGCTTATGCACTCTTGCACTAGTGCAGATTAGCACTAATGCGCATTAGCGCGAGTGGAACGAATTTCTTGTACATCCCTAAAAGAGTCCAACAATGAATGGACCACAGAATGAAAAACAATCTCAAAACACAGATGGAATGTATTAACAAAATCTGTACATCCCTACTCCCTGACCATTGGCCAGGGATGCTGGGAGGTGTAGTCCAACACCATCTGGCAGGCGGTGGGAAAGCTGCATGAGCCGGTGTTGATGAATCACTCTGCTACTCAGAGCTGCACCGTGAGGGGAGAATTCATTGGAAGGAAAGTCTGCAGTTACAGGCTGACTATTTTTGTATAGTTCTGCTGGAAATGAATTAAGATTATCCCCCCATTAGGGGAACATTAACAAGATAAGTTTATGAATAGGAGATAGCCCTCTCTTACGTTTCCATAGTTTTATGCTTTTATCAGTGTCCCTTGAATAAACATTTTATTTGATATTGGCCCATTAAGGAAAGATCAATAAACACTGTAGTGCTTTACGTAGCCAGTGTTGGTTTCAAGTGTGGCTATCCGCATTGCAGGCTCCCTGTGCATAACATAACTAGGAACGTTGGATGAAAGGACAAAAACCCAGCAGCGTGGTATTCCTGTACTGTGCAAACCTTCCAGTACTATAAAAATAATAGGCAGATGTTTGTTTGCAGTAGGGAAAAATATATGGTGGGGTATATTTTTGCATTTCTAATCATTCTGCCTAATAAAACTTCTTTTGCATTCAATTCACCTGCCCATTGTGCTCATGGAGACAATTTCATTAGAAATTGGGATCCTGATTTCCCATCCCCACCTGGCTTTGATTCAATTTCTGATTGATTTCCAATTTCAGGAAGACGGAAGAAAATGTTTGTTTATCTACATACACAAACATGTCCTGGTTTTCCTGTCTGGAAAAAAAAAGAGACTTGCTCAGGGTGACTGACAAAACATAAAGCCACAATATTCAATCATGAAAACATATTTATAAAAAGCTAAAAGCAGTGGCAGAGAGAAAAATGTTGTTAGTCCACATAAGGCGGGATATAAATGTAATAAACAAACAAACAAACAAACAAATATTGTTCATTATGTCCACTGAGACAGGGTACTTGAGAGCCAGTGTGGCGTAGTGGCAAGAGTGTTGGACTGGGAGCAGGGAGATCCGGGTTCTAGTCCCCACTCGGCCATGGAAGCTCACTGGGTGACTTTGGGCCAGTCACAGACTCTCAGCCCAACCCACCTCACAGGGTTGTTGTTGTGAGGATGAAATGGAGAGGAGGAGGATAATGTCAGCCGCCTTGGGTTCCTTGCAAGAGGAAAAAAGGCGGGGTATAAATGCAATAATAAATAATAAATAAATACTTAACCCTTTTCGCCTCGGGTAGGGCCTCGGGCAGGGGAGGCCCTCGAGCAGAGATCAACATTACTGGCTTAAATCCCTAGAGTTGCCTGCCTCTCTTCCACTTTGCTGTTACTGCCTGCCCTCTCCAATCACACGAGCAGTGAGAGGATGGGAGAGAAGGAGCAGTACCCTGCACACACCTTGTCCCTCTTCCCTCTCTCTCTCTCTGAGAAGGGCACCTATTGGGCCCAGAGGGAAGTGAATGGACAGTGGCAGCAGTGCTGGGGAGGAGATGTGCCTCCTCAAAGAGGGGCCCCACTGAGAACACCTTGGCCAAGCCCCCCACCCCCACCCTAACCCTAAAATCAAGATAGAGGCTTCTGCATCTTTTTCTCTGCAGGTGGGATCATTTTGACTGGGAAAATAGCCTGAGCAGAAAGGGTTCAGCACATGAATGCACAAATGCAGACACACAGTCTCACATACCCCATTGCTGTTCGTATCCAATTGGCAGCTCCACATGACCACGTGTTAGGTAAAAGGGGGCAGGGAAGCATAAGAGAGGCTGTTCCTGGGAGATATGTCCTGACATCTTGTTTCTTTCTCAGGGAGCCTTGGGGTTGCCTTGGTGTTCCACTTAGAGATGGACAAATAGGACTTTTGAAGGCACCACATCGTGCATGGCATGATGGCATTAGATATGGCCAGTTTTCTGCCAAATAAACATACTGGAGGGGGAGGAATCATTGATCCCAGTCAGCACCTTCAGTTTGATTGTGCAGGTAGATAAATCGGAATGCAGGTGAATTTAAAAATTTAAAAATTAAGAATACCCAACTTGTTTATACCTTTTAATGTCACCAGGAAGCTGTCTGTACTTTCCATCACTGTGCAAGTTTTCTTCTTAGTGGCACATTTTGTTGCTGCTCATTCATGGGTAAAACAGCAGATTATTATCCTATGTGGACAATTTAGTCTGCAAACATCACATCTTAATTAAAGGCTGTCACTCCTTCCAAACAAAACAGTCAGCCTTGGTGTTGCCTTGCTGTTCCACCTAGAGATGGACAAATCTGTCAATTTCAGTTTCTCTCTGTTACTCTTTTTTTCCATTTTTAGAAACGTTCTCATGAACATTCATATGCATTTTTTGTGGGTATTTCTCCTAATACATGCATTTTTGTGCACAGTGTTTTGTAACATCCACATTTTTTGCAATTTTCTTAATACAATGCATTTTCACACATTATTTTCATTAATATATTCACTTGTATTCAATATCTTCATTTTCCCCACATATATGCATTTTTGCGTTCATTTTTCAATTGGAGAAGACCATTGTAAGATTCAGAGAAGTACAAATTTTGAAAGATAACATAGTTTTGTTTCATATATTGGTTCAAAAGTGCAAAGTCAACTAAGTTCATATTAAAATAAGAACTGAATGAATTTCTTCCCCCTCCCACTTCCTCCTTCAGCAAACACCACACTTGGAAAAAAAATAGCAGACTGATTTTAAACATGCTGATGCTACTGTGAGGCACTGCACTGAGGTGTATTCCTGGCCAATGTGGGAAGAGAGGGAAGGAGGGGAAAATCAAACCCAAAGTGATCTAGTTCCTGTGGAATTCACACCAGCTATATTTTGTGTCTGGGGCAAAAAATTACAAGGTATTCCTAGGGGGTGTTATGTGGGGGAGAATCTGTGGCTGTGAAACCACCACTTCCTAAGCCCTGATGCCTTGTGCCATCCAGGACAGAAAGTGTGTGTGGGGAGTGGGGTGGGGGGCAAGGATGGCCCAAGATATTTTGCTGCCTGAAGCAAAGAACAAGATGGTACCCTCTCCCATTTAGGGGTGTACAAAACCCCACTCACCTGCGTCCACGGGGGGGTCCGCTGGGGGGGAGGTGATCCATTCCTCCCCCTGGAATCCTCGATGGGGGGGAGGCGATCCATTCCTTCCCCCCCCCCAGAATCCTCCCTGGCCGGCGCCGCTCCACAGCAACTCCGCGGAGCCGCCGGCCAGGCCCATCTGCAGCTGCTGCAGCCGCAAATGGCATCCTGCGTAGGGGACACCATTTGCGTCCCCGCTTTAGCCGAGATAGGCTACCTAAGTATTTACGTAGCCTATCACAGCTACGTAAATATTTACATAGCCTATCACGGCTAAAGCAAGGATGCAAATGGTGCCCCCTACGCAGGACGCCATTCGTGGCCGCACATCGGAGCAGGAGACTTCAGTGGCCAGATCTGGACCCGCTGGAAGCAGGTAGGATCCGGTCTGTGAGGACTTTGCGGGGTGGCGGGGGGAGCAGTCCATTCCACCACAGATTCTTTAGAATCTGGCCTCTCTGGAGTCCGTGGCGGAATTCTCTGCCATCCCTGTTCCCATTCCACGTACAAAAGCTGACTAGACTGACAGTTAAAGCTTTCTTCAACACTGGTAATGGGACAGCATCCTCTACAACATTTGAAGGCAGCAGACTACCTTTGGGGGCACAGGGCAGGCTGTGTGGCAACAGCTGTCTCCTCCAACATCTCACTGCTGCTTCTCAGCACCTGCTACCTAAGGCAACTGCCTCACTCTACCTAATGGTAGGGCCAGCCCGTGTGTGTGTGTGTGTGTGTGTGTGTGTGAGAGAGAGAGAGTTTGTGTCTGTTTTTCCTTCTCCCCCACTTTTCTTTTTTTAATCCCTCCCGCTGACATCAATGGGCAGGGAATTCAGTAGTCCAGGTCCAGGCCTAGCATAGTTATTCTCCCTCGTTGGGGGCATGTCAGGGGAAAAGGGGTGAGGCATTTAATCCTATGGATCTAGGGCCTTCCTTGATCCACCCCCTCCTCTGGTATGCTCCTCTCCATCTGGCAAAATATCACCACCGATAAATCTATGCCAGCCTTTTTTGGCTGGTATCCAAGGGTGTAGGTGCCAACCCAGTGCCAGAGTGGCACTTCCACTACATCCTTCAGCCCACTGGAAGCCAGCTGACAGGATATAGGATTGCAGGATTAATCAGACAAAGGGCCTGACATCGCAAACCTTTGCTTCCCCCAAATTACTGGCAACTGGCGGAAGTGTCGTGAGAGTGATGGATAGATAGAATGGGCCTTTGTACCGAAGAGGCTTCTGGGATGGCACAATGTGTCTCCTTTGGCTCTCTGTGCATTTCACCATTGGTGAGATCCCTGGTGTGAGATGCTCAGCTTTTACCTATATCACAATGGTGCTCCCCTCCTGCCAGGAGAAGCCAATTGCTTCTGTAGCAGAATGGAAAGGCACTCAGGGACATCATCAGTGTTAGGGGCAATTGCACCTCTGATCCCTGGTGAAAGCAGTGCCTAGGCTGAGAGGTTTTGCCCTCCCTTGTGTCCCAGATTGAAGCCCCATAAACTCAGTGAGAGCCATGGAGAACACCTTTATTGACAAACTGTAAATCCCCACCCCTTGGTCTGCTGCATAGTTCCACTCTGCCTTCCATTTCTTGACCATGCTAGACTGTGAGACTGGGGGGGGGGGGCGTAATAACAAGACAGAACCCAGGAGGGGTCGGTGTTATGTAGTGATTCAAGTGTCAGAGTAGGATTGAAGAGGTGCAGATTCAAATCCCCACTCAGCCATGAAGTTGACCTTGGGCCAGTCGCTGTCTCTCAGCCTACCCTACCCTATAGTGTTGTTCTGAAGATAAAACAGGGGGGAAACCACATATGCCACCTTAAGATCCTTAGAAAAAAGTTTGGATATAAATGTAATAAACAACAAACAAGTTGAAAAGTACCAGCATCCAAAACATATAAATCATACAATGAAATCCTCTACCTTGTAGAGTCTGTCTTTGTTTTTGTATTTATTACATTTCTATCCCACCCTTTTCCCTCCAAGGAAACTAATGGAGTGCACATCAACCTCCTCCTCTCTATTTTATCCTCACAACAACCCCATGAGGTAGGTTAGGCTGAGAGTCGGTAACTGGCCCAAAGCTACCTAACGAGTCTCATAAACCTGATCTCCCATGTTCCGGCCCAATAACAACTACACCACACTGGCTCTTTATGTTAAGGGTATCCATTGTCTTCCATCCTAAAAGAGTTTGTGAAGTCAAAGATGAGATTCTAAGGGTGTGTCCAGATGAGTCTTTTATTGTGCAATCAACCTGCCTCATTTATGGAATTTTATGGGGTATGTGTGTGGTCAGACATCATCCATTTCCATTTCTGTCCCTCCCTTATTCTCCCACACCTTCTCCCATCTGTTTTTCTTACCACAGAAAATCTCTTAAGGATGGAAAGACAGAATAGCTGCACAATGCCTTTTGATTGGATAGCTTTTGGAGCCGTCTGACTGGAAGTGCCCTAAAACTTCATTACTGCATTAATAAGAGAAGCAACACAATATGCAAGCAGTTAAAAGGAAAACCTGAATATGCAATTGGTTTCTTGTTTTAAAATACTGTCTCTTTCTCTCCTTTTCCCTCCCCTGTCTTATAATGTATCAGTCGAGCGCCAGCTGAGGAAATCTAGAGAAGAAACCAGAATTTAGAATGACTGCTACCTTTGGGAAACCAAAACAGCTTCAGATCTGCACACAGCATAATCAAGCACTCCCCCTCCCTCTCTCCCACATGCTCCTCACCAGGCATAGAGCCATGATCGCATTACTCACCCGACTGTCATTTCAGGATGTTGGCCAATCATTCTGGTAAATCAATAATTAACGCTACAAACAGCATTATCAAATCAGCATATTACATGTAAGGAATATGGAACAGACGTCCAGCCAGGTAAGAATATTTTGGAGTTGGTTTTTTGCCAGACTAGATTAAACCTAGGTTTGGTGTTTGCAGTTCTTAGAAGTTATCTATTATAACTAAGTTTGATTACAATTTCTGGTTCAAGAAATGCTGCTAGAGAAGGGAAATGGACACTTTGGCTGCAATCCTATAGCCTCTTTCCTGGGACTAGGAGTAAGCCCATTGAATTCAATGGGACTTACTTCTGAGTAAACATCTATAGGATTGCCCTGTTTTTCATTTTAGCTTTTCCATGGTATGGATTTCTATTACTTATTTAAAAGTCTAGATCGCCTTGATCTTCCAGATCACCCTGGACCATTCAAGGTTGGCTGATTCACACTTGCGTGTACATCACTTTATTTTCCTACCCTTGATTACTCTACCCTTGATGACTGCTTGTTGAATGTGTGAACCAACCCCATTGAAAAATTACTGAATTTGAGTTGTTGGGTAATATGAAAGTTTGATGTGTGAAAACTCATTCGTACATGCAAATCAGCACTCGATGCTACAATGAACAACTGAACATGAATGTCTGAACCAGCACATACATATATGGAACTATTAAGATTTTGTTTTTAATTTGGATGTTATTGTTAGCTGCCTTGAGCACCATTTATTTATTTATTTTGGCAGAAAGGCAGGCTACACAGAAAGAAAGAAAGAAAGAAAGAAAGAAAGAAAGAAAGAAAGAAAGAAAGAAACTAAGGGTGCAATCCTATGGATGTTTAGACAGAAAAAAGTCCTACAACTCCCAGCATTCCCCATCCAGCTGCTGGCTGGGGAATGTTGGGAGTTGTAGGACTTTTTTCTGTCTAAACATCCATAGGATTGCACTCTAACAACTAAATCCCAAAGACTGTAGCCATTTTTCCTGACAATTCTGGATCATTCTTTTGAGGAAAGCTGGAACCACATTTTCCATTTTTCTCTTGGACAGAAAGCAGAAACAGACTTCTGTGGAAGTTCTGACACCCTACTGGACACCATTCAAAAGACGCTGATCCCTGGGACCTTTCTTTTCATCTTGGTCATGGGACTGTTCCTGAACTTTCCCATCGTCTGGATCCTCGCTTTCCGTGTGAAACGCTGGAACAGGAGCACTGTTTTTCTCTGCAACTTGGTGTTTGCTGATATAACATGGATCTTGACTCTTCCCTTCCTGATCTACTACCACTTAAACCAGCTACAGTGGATGTTTGGAGAGAATGCTTGCAAGATGATACGGACTGCCTATCACCTGTGCTATTACTGCAGCATCTACTTCGTCACCTGCCTGAGCGTGGACCGATACTTAGCCATTGTCCATCCACTGAAATCCCTATGGGTATTAAACAAGCAGCATGCCCGGTTTATTTCTTGTTGCATTTGGGCAGTGACTGGAGTGGTTAGCCTGCCTGTCATGTATGTCGCGAGCACCCAGACGTGCCCTAGCAACAAAACTATTTGCTCCCTCTATATATTCTCCAGCTCTACCCATATAACTCTTCCCTTCTCTGTGAGCTGCTCAGTTGCAGGGTGCTTGCTGCCTTTCATGGCTATTTGTTACTGTTATTGCAGCAGCATCAGGAAACTCCGAGACATTGGCCTCCAGCGCATTCAGAAAAGGGAGAAACTTACTAAGCTCCTGTACTCTGCTTTGTTCACTTTTGCTCTTCTGTACTTTCCTTACCACCTCTCAAGGAACACCTGTATCTTCTTAAGAGCTGTGTGGCCTGCTGCAACCCAGTCTATTCAGCATGCAGACACCCTATTCCTTGTGGAGATGGCTATCTGCAGCCTGAATACCTGTATCAATCCTCTTTTCTGTTTCTTGTCTGGGGGAGACTTCCGAGATGAGGTTTGCAAACTAATGTCCTCTTTTTGTATTTTCAAGCGCTGGAGGAATCCACGGCAATTGGCATGCGTTTATCCCACATAAACCTTCTCCAAGCCAAGGCCTCTGTGACAGAAACATTCACTGGCAATTAGGGTGGACAAACCTGACAATTTTGGTTTCTTTTAGTTTCTCATTTTTCGAGTTTTAAATTCAGTTCATCCCAAAATTTGAGATCCATTTTTATTTGAGTGCGCATTTCTCCTCATACATGCATTTTTAATGCGATTTTGCTGAATGTAGACATTTTTCAAGCAATTGTACTAATATAATGCATTTTTAACATTATCTTCATTAATATATGGGTTTTCTGTGCATTTCCTAATTACACAGTTTTGTATGCAATTTTATTATTGTTGGAAAACTCCTTTGCAAAATTCAGAGAACTGCAAATTTGGAAGGATAACTGAGTTTCCATTTGTATAATGGTTCAAAAGTGTGAACTTAGAATATGAACCAAACATTTTTCTTCCCCATCTCTACTTGCAATGAAAGAAGACAAAAAAATTAGACAAGACCATGCGTTGCACTGAGTGTGTGTTTAACAGCCAGTAATAGGAATGGTAACAAAAATGCAAACATCTCTCAGTCTGAGCCCTCACTCCAAAACCTAGAATATCCAATGTCAGCTGAAAATCAAATCAGTTCCATGGCTTCTCTATTCCAGTATAGATACCATGAAGCATTTGTTATTTGAAACTGGTGTGTCTTTTCTTTTTTAAAAAAAAAAATGCAGTATTTGAGTGATTATTTTCACTAATGTACAACTAAAAATTCCACAAATCTCCGCCTTTTCTCAGGTGCTAGGGAAAGTGTCCATTGTCTAATTTCCTAAAGTGAAAAGCCAGACCCCTTGCCTGGATTCAGGAAGGCTAACTGGAAAGGAATGGAGAAGCAAGAGGTGGCATCTGTTGGGAGTTCTGGCAACATCACCACCCAGTCTGAAAATATATGATTGGGTTTGGGTCAGGCATAGTAACATGGAGATAATGACAAGAAACTCAGGAAGTAGATCATTTCTGGGTGGGATGGTGGTGGTAGTGATGATGGTAGACTGGCAGGGTTGAGGTTTATGAGATAGCAAAGGCTAATGGTAGAGTGGGGAGGGAGGAACCCACCAAGAGACAAATCCTCTACTGCCATACTGTGTTATGCAATGTGTAATTTGTGTTTATTATGATATGCCCAACACATTTCAGTGAACAGTCCTCCTCAATGTCAAACAATCAATCATTAAAAAAAATACCTTACACTTTCTGGTTCCAATGAAAGAAAACTACAAAGGTTCAATTGAAGTACATATTCGAGAAATATATGCTCCAAGAGTCTAAGTGTGGCCCCCCAGAAGTTGATGGACTACAACTCCCATCATTGCTGACCAGTGGCTGTGCTATCTGAGGCTGATGGGAGTTGAACAACATCTGGAGGTCCACAGTTTCCCCAACCCTGATCTAAGTGAACTTCTGTAGCTTATCTTAATGGAACAAGCTACTTCAAGGGTTTGAGAAGATGAGATTTTCAGTTGGGGGCATATCACATATTGTAATATACTTCCATTTTAAAAAATGTTTTGTGCTGCTTTTCAGACCACCATTTGCTCTTGCACAACTGGATACCTTTGCTTTTACCACACACATCTGCTGGTGTTTCAAGCTTTTCTTTTAATGAAACTTAGATTTTTGAATTGAAGGAATTCTTCAAACATTGTCATGTTGTCAGTCTACCACCCTGGCTTGTGCTGGAATTATCTACACCAGAGATGGCCCATTATTTCACCCTGTGGGGCATATGGACCATCCCCAGCCAAGCTTCTCAGGGACTGGAGCTCCCAGACATGATGTCACTTCCACCCCAACATTGCCTGGGACTTTTTCTCCTTTTGTGTTGGGGTGTGTGTGAAACTACTGAATCAGAACTGATGTGAAAAATACTGACCACTTCCAATCTGACCCAGGCAGAAGTGGACCCCAGCCATTGGGTGCTTTCAGATGAAGGGCTTCTAGTATTACCAATCAGAAGGCATTGTGCAGCAATTCCATCTTTTCCTTAGTGGATTTTCTGCAGTTAGGAAAAAGTCAGAAGAAGTAGTGGGAAAACACAGGAGGGTTACAAGTGGAAGACAGCGTTGTCTGAATCCCCTTGAAAATTCCATAAAGGAGACAGGGGAATGGTGCTATAAAAGCCTCATCTGGAAGCACCCAAAGACTGTGGACCAGGAACTGGGCTTACTCAAATCTACATAATAGTCCTGACTCCTGACTTGCCAATTATTTTCAGGCAAAGGAGCTCTAATGCTCAGATGGCACTTCAAGGGCTTCACCATGTGCTTCAGTACATGAAAAAAGCCACATGTGCAAAGGAATGTGTGTGTTCGTTCTCTCCACTGAAATGGATGGGAAAGTTTATTTGTAGCTGAGGTTCTGGAGTAGAGTGGTGACAATGGGCTCAATTTCCTGTCTTTATCAAATTTCCCTTAAAGTTTGAGTCTGTAGAAAAATCATGAGGCTGGATCCAGATTTGGTCATACCTAGAACAGACCGACTGAAATCAATGGAACTTAATGGGTTTATTCTAAATATGACTAAGTCTGGATCCAACCCAGGGTGTCATAAGGTGAGCTGCAATACATTATGAAGAGAGCACTTCTACTGTGGCATAATGTTTTACAATGAGTGGTACAATCCATCTTATTCCGCCTCCTTACCCTGAGCAGAAGGAACAGTTTCACCTTTTTAGCATGTGATGCAGATTTTAATCACTCATCAGAAATAACCCTCCAGAGACCAGTGAAAATCCACACTGTGAAACAGTAATTCAAGGTGGAATTTTGGCAGTATTAATTATTTTGTTTTTTAAAAAACACAAGAAATTATTTCCTGCCTTTCAGCCCCCTGTTTGGCAATGACAGCCAATTCATTGAGGACAGCTTGTCACATCTGGCAGGAACTGACTGAAGTACTTATGTCAAGCAGGGCATCCTTTCAGATTTCAGAGTGGAGAGGCAAAGAGACTTCAATGGAGGGGCAGGGTAAGGGCAAAATTCTCAGCAAGGTTTGAGACCTGCTCTTGGAAATATTCAAGATCAAGATTGAATTGAGAAAAAGTAGAATCAATTGTAAGTGGATTTGTTTTGATTACTTTTTAATTTTTTTTACACATTTTGTATAGCCTAGAATATAACCAACATGAATCATACAGCCACCCTTTCTCTCTCTCTCTCTCTCTCTCTCTCTCTCCCCCCCCCTTAAGCAATGTAAACATGTGCCTTTGGTATGCATACCTAGCACATATCTAGGTATGCATACCTAGCACATACCTAGGATATCCTTTGCCTTTCCTTAATGGTACCACTTTTGAGGCTTTCCCCCAATTCTAATCATCTCTAATTGCAGGTCTGTTAAGATAGGAATAATCACATGTGATCTAAGACATGGGGAAGGGGAAATGGCCCCATACAACCCTCCCTAAATATGCCTCTAGTTCCTATGAGTCTTGTACTGGTCTGACACAGGGCCAAAACAGAATTACTTTAAATCCGCACATAGCAGCTACAGCTTTTTTTCCCATTTTTACTCTAGAGTAAGTGTAGGTGTGTGCGTTCTGAATCTTAAAAGCTCCCCAACCCCACCTCCCCCATGGTAGGATCCCCTGCACCTATTCTAGGGTAAAGATGAAAACAAGGCATCACTGCTAGATATGGATTTAAAGTAAGGTTTTGGCCCACAATGGCTGGATAACTGAAGGCACAGAACATTGCTAGAGAGACTCCTGTGATATAACTATCCTTTCTAGCTGTGGCACAGTGAACTTTACAAGGCCGTCCTGCTTAGGCGATGGAAAGTGATCTGTACTCTGTTTAACAAATGGCCTAATTTCCAAAGATGCAGTAGAAGTGGTGGAGGGGACTGTCAGTAACCAATTCCTTCATTACTTACAGCAGCCTTTCTTGATGCCATCCCAAGATGTTTGACTACAGCTTCCACCATCCCTGGGAGCACAACCAATGGCCTACTGCCTGAGGATGATGGGGAATAGCAGTCCAACACATCTAGCGGGCACCAGATTGGGGAAGGCTGACTAGACAGAGCATCCTGCAGTGTTTCTTTTAAACGAACAGGAATGAAACACACACTAGCAGGTTCTGTGACCCTTACCCAGCTGCCAGAGGGCTTGTTCTTCTCATGTTTTCTGAAGAACTGCTAAGAATGTTCTGTTTGGATGCTTGGTTCAATTACATTGAGCTCTCTCTACTACTGCATTTAAATGTTGTGTGTGCACATAGGTGTGGTGGAGCTGTGCACACATGGCCTCTCAAAATTCCCCACCCTACTTTCAGGTGGAGAAATTAGGGGTAGAACTTGGCCAAATTTATCCAGAAGGAGAAACTCTCAACACTTTCTCACAGGCAGGCCTCACCATTGGCAGATGTCATGGCACAACTTCTTTCTTTGTTCCTAAGGGTTGGTGGTGGGGGGGGTGCCAGTACAGGTGCAACAGCATCAACTGTGTTGGCAGCCTGGCCCCCATTTTGCATCCACCACAATGCAGGTGCAAGGGAGGCAGTCTTGGTTCAGCTCCAGGGAAGAGGTGGGGGTAGTGCTGTGCCAAAATCTGTCCTCCGATTTCCTGAAAGTTTTGTCCCCGCATGAAAGAAACTTCCATTGTTCTGCATTTCATAATTTATTTTGATGGTGTTTTGGAGCTTACCTAATCACTGCGAGGCAGCTGAGGGTGCTGTGTGTGTGTTTACTTTCCAGGGTAATTCCCTCCATTGCCCTGTAGCCTCCCAGACTGCCTGCATTTCCTGATCTGAAAAAGCTCTATGGGAGGAATTACCTCATGATGTCTTCTCCTGGGCTTTAATTGATGTGCAGAGAGCTGAGGAGGCTACAGGCTGCCGCAGAGATGATAGTACAATGAAAAACAGGACACTCACACGCACTCCTCAGCCACCTCCTAAGTGAGGTAAGCATAAGGAACCCAACCCCAACCCATGAGCATTTCTCTGAAATTTTCTTCTGCATTGAACTTCTTTTCAAAGCAATTTCTTTTCTATCTATTTGAATGAGAAACATCAGAAAAACCGTGGGAGAAATTTTCAGCACAGCACTATTTGTGTATACCTATATCCTATTCTTACCACCTTAAATATCTTTTTTAACAGTTTACCTTCAGTACATTCCATTTCATTCCATTTATTAATTAATTACAATTCTATACCTCCCATTAGCTGAAGCTCTCTGCGTGGTTTTAACACAATTTTCCACTGAGTCACCTTGCTAGAATGAAAGTGTTGAAAGGCAGATTATACATTTCAAAATAAAATGAATTGCCAGAAACACTGAGACACACAAGGGAGTCATTGACAGTGGCAGGTTGGATCACAAATGTCAGGTTGTGATGGTGATGATGATGATAATAATAATAATAATTGCAATTATGGGAATCGCAGTCCAGTGCTTCAGAAGGGTGCCAGGTTGGGGAGGGCTGTTTTAGGGGAAGGGGGAGCAGCAAGGTGTTGTTTGCTCCCAACCCATCTCCCAATTCATTTCATTTATTTCATTTCATTTCATTTGTTGCATTTCTATACCACCCAATAGCCAAAGCTCTCTGGGCAGTTTACAATGATTAAAACTTTAAAATTACATTATAAAAATCCATTTACATATAAACGTATCAACAGACACCACACACAGAGACACACATGTATGTGAAACAATTCTAAACAGTCAACAACAAGACAAGTCCTGATTAAGGCCTCATCATATGCTGCCAAATGCCTGAGAGAAGAGGAAAGTCTTAACCTGGCACCAAAAAGACAACAATGTTGGCACCATGCGGACCTTGTCAGGGAGATCATCCCATAATTGGGGGGGGGGTGCCACCAAGAAGGCCCTCTCCCTTGTTGCCACCTTCTGAGCCTCCCTCAGAGGAGGCACCTGGAGGAGGGCCTCAAATGATGAATGAACCGTACAGGTTGGTTCATGCCAGGAGAGGCGCTCCATCAGGTATTGAAGTCTGAGCCATGTAAGGCTTTGTAGGTCAAAACCAGCACCTTGAATCAGCCTCGGAAACGTACAGGCAGGCAGTGCACAGGGGCCAGAATTGGTGTTCTACGTTTGGACTGTTTTGTCCCTGTTATCAGTCTGGCCAGTTCAGAGTGGTGAATAAACCTTGGTGGCAGTCCCTCTGGGCTGATGGTACTGCTGCTTAATGTCAAGCCAGTGAATGGGAAAACAGCCATCCTGGGATATAAATTTAGTGAATGAACAAATACATACATACAATTTTGCCTTTCCATTCAGAACAGGCTAACCCAGGCCAGGAGCAGGTTCAGCTGAGCTTTAGATGGCACAGCAACCATAGTGCTCGAAAGCCTGCGTAGCAGCTTGTTTCTCATCATCCACTGCAAAGATGGGCAAATGCCCATTTTTTTAGCATAGGCTTCAGTCATTTATTTTTTCAAATAAACAATGCCACTATATCATACCCCAAAATGAGTCTAGTTGTATCTAGGGATTCCGGCATGCTAAAGACTTAACAGAGGGAACCTAAGCCCTTGGGGTGGCTATCTGAGAGGGGCTGAGGTACCCCACCACCTGTGGAGAGGAGATCCACTGGCAGGGAGCCTGTCTACCCCAGTGGCCCCAGTTACACACATGGAAAGTTCCTTGGGTATAAATCCACCGGTGGTCATGTTCCTGTCAACAGTTGGCAGGGCTTTGCCCTCAAAGGGTAGAGTGGGATGGGGATGCTCTGCTGGATCCAAAACCCCTCCATTCCTGCTAGAGGCCCCAGGATTAGGCCCCTTACCTGCACCATTGTCCGGCTGGATTAGGTCTTTTCCCTCCCATTGATTTCAATGGGAGATATAACAATACCCCCAAAAAAATAGGGGAGCCACAGAAGAAGAAGAAGAAGAAGAAGAAGAAGAAGAAGAAGAGGAGGAGGAGGAGGAGGAGGAGGAGGAGGAGGAGGAGGAGGAGGAGGAGGAGGAGGAGGAAGGGAAGCACATATTATAAAACATGTACATTACATTTCTGGGCTACAGCTGATCAAATACACAGAAGAGACTTATAAAGAAGTAGGTCTTCCAAATGGCACCGTATCAGCTATAAAACTGGGTCAATTTTGTGCTTCCATTTCCCCACACTTTAGTTATAATTCCAAGCATGAAAACCAAAAGCCAAAATATATCTAGTCTTGATACTTATCCCATTGAAATCATAGGTTGTTTCCCATTGATTCCTATATCAATTTGTTTAGGAAAATAACTGATAGTTCTAGAAGAGTATTAAAGCTTACCTAGATACTGGTAGCTAAAACCAGCAATTGGGTGAATTTGCTCCTCTTTCTACTACCACGATGGAGAATAAATTACTGTTATCCTAACAGTTGCAAAAATTGGGTCAGATCCAGACTCCGTCATGCTTAGAGTAGACCTATTGAAATCAACAGGATTGAAGTTAGTCTTGAATAACTTAACTCCCCTTAATGCAATGGGTCTATTCTAATTATGACCAAATCTGGATCCAAAACTTTGTCTGGACTTACTGACATTTGTATTTGACTGTCGACATTTACCAGATTTTCTCCATTAACTGTATGCACAATCACAGTTTCATGACTTCCTTGCAGCAGTTTAAAAATGGACAATGTTTACTCCATATGCAGACCAAAGGAAAGCCCTGACTCTTTGCTATTCTACATGTGAATGCTTCCATGTGAGTGTGCCGCTATATATGCTGGGAACAGTGTGTACAGTGCAAGAGCAGTATCCAATGCTGGCAATCTGCCAGTGGTAAATACATTTCACTCATAGGAAGGACCATTAGTGCAACAGGAAGCTAACACTTGCTAGCGAAACCCAGGAAACTAGTCAAATCTACCGCTTCTAGAATGGGACAATTTAATGGAGTTCCCTTCCATGAGCAATTTAATGGAGTTCCCTTCCATGAGCTGTTAAGAAGTATTTAATTTACATGGGTGTGCATATTATACATGTAAACCAGACACATATATGAGGGTTCTTTTGGCACTGAACTCTGGGAATTTATGAAAACCTGATTCCCCCAAAACCTGAGAGTCAGATCACAATGAGGTCCTTGGAAGCAATTCTTTGTTTTATTAAAGAAGAATTTACAATGATTTAAAATCACACATCAGGGAAATCATACATACATATGTCAGGGGAATTGGAATCATGCATTAACACTGAGAAGGTTAAAGATAATGCATGTAACGTCAGTAGTAAAGCTAGGTGCACTTGGATGTATAGAAAATCGTGTGTGTGTGCGCGCGCAAACGAGAACAGTTTTCTAGCAAGGTGTGTATTTGGGTGTGTGTTAAAAAGGGGGGTAGAGCCTCGTGTGGCGCAGAGTGGTAGGCAGTAGTATTGCAACCTCTCCCCACGACCTGAGTTCGATCCCAGCGGAAGCTGGGTCCCAGCTAACCGGCTCAGGTCGACTCAGCCTTCCATCCTTCCGAGGTCGGTAAAATGAGCACCCAGGCTGCTGGGGGAAAGGTAGCCACGACGGGAGAAGGCAATGGCAAACCACCCCGCTATAATCTGCCAGGAAAACGCCAGCGTAAGTGGCGTCCCTCTAGGGGTCAGTAATGACCTGGTGCTTGCACAGGAGGAACCTTTCCTTTCCTTTTTTAAAAAGGGGGGTGCTGGAAGTGGGACACATCAAAGAGCACAGTTTTAACGCCTGGTGAGGTGTGTGTATGCGCGTGTGTGTGCATGCATGTGTGTGTGTGCATGCACGTGCGCATGTGTGTGTGTGTGCACACGTGTGTGTGCGTGTGTGGCAGATCATGGAAAATGGGGAAGAGAGTGGGAGGAAGAAAGAAGTTTTTGCAAGGGATAATTTGAGGGGGGAAGACTGCTTTGGGGGATTGCCAGAGAGTTTTGGAGGAGGGGGTTAGAGCAAATGCAGGGGTTTTGGAAAAAAGTGGATGGAGAGACAAAAAGCAACAGGAAGCCTCAGAGCCAAGGGTTTTTGGAGTTGGCGTGGGGTGGAATATTAGGAAAAAGGGAGGAAAAGGGACTATTTGGAGTATGGACCACTTAGAAAGAAAATAGAAGATAATGCAACTATTTGCCTCTCCATATCTGTGAAATGATAAGTTCTGTTGAGCTCCTTCTCTGGAAAAGAAGAGGAGACAGAGGGAAGGAAAGGGGGGCAGGGTGCACTTCTGAGCAGAAAATGTGAAGGGTCCCTCCTGGATGGGAAGATTTTTCTCTCCCCCTCTCTCTGTAAAATCCATGGATTTGGGTTGTTCTTTTTATCCCTCCTCTCAAGATTTAGCAAAAAAAACAAGTTCTTTCTCTGAGATTTGCTCATTGGATGTTGGACAATAGATTTTTAGGTGTCAGACATTAAGGGAAGAAAGAAGCCAATGGGCTCCCCTTTGCTTCCGTGGTGTGAGGAAGGGTGGGGAGTTGATGGATAGTATTTCTGCATAAATATATCTAGCTATCAGGGGTTGTTGGTGATTGTCTTAAACAAAAGTGACAGAAAAGTCACATAAGCATGTGGGCTTGAACAATATTGGGTTTTCGGGGTTTCACAGCTTTAAAAAGATGTTGAATTCTTTTTCTCTCTCTTCCATTTGGCTTAAACAAAGAAAGTTAGAAACCAGCATAAACTGTTTCATGGTGGGGCCTTCTGCGGTTGTTTCCTGAGGCGAGATCTGAATTTTACAAGTGTTAACACTGAGGAATTAAGGAAATCAGAACAAAATGGCTGGCCAGAAAGTTGCTTGCAAGAAGTCCGCAGGTTCCACTTGGGACATGCAAGGCATCCTAGCAGAACCTGTTTTTCTGATCTTCTCCATTTCCAAACTACCCTAGTCCCCTTCCAGATACATGCCCCTTCTTCCAAAAACAGCAGAATTTGGGGGTGCCTTGTAACAGAGCTTGGCTGACTTGTCTCAGTGTAAAAGCAGAAGTTATGGCTAGTTTCCAGTTACGCTAGCTAGTAGTAGTTTCCTGTTGCACTAGCAGTCATTCCCACTAGCACAGTGGCTGTGCTAGATACAGCCCCAGATCTTTTAAACAATATCCTTCAAGTGTAGCATAGCCACAGTAAAGTTTTCCCACCACCTGCATAAGGGGAAAGTAAAATCTAAACCAGGTATCATCTTCTACTTGCATTGGGATGGGTTAAAAATGCAACTCCTTCCCTAGAGAGGAGGATGTGATAACAAGTGGTTGGTTTATAGGAAAGGGAGGGAAGGACCAGCTGGGCAAAAGTAACACAGCCAGAACAGGTGAGTAATCGTATTAGATCCTCTGGGAGGTAATGCTTGGCAGCAGATGTGAAGGCAACTATATATGATTTATGACATTCATTGGCAATGTGACCAGAAAAGTGCAGATGACAATTAATATTCTTGTCATAAATACTATACAAGCATAAAGTAGACCAAATTTCTGTGCACATCTATATATGGAAGCAGAATCAACAAGGGGATCTGATGGGTGACATTGTGCTAAGGGATTGCCCCTTGGAGCTAAATTCCAGGAAATCCATTGCCTTCCTTTCAGCACCCCAGTTTCTTGGTATAAGAAGATCGAAAGACAGAAATCACTTGCTCCTACCCCCCATTTTTACTATTACAAAATCTTAGTAATACTCATCTCATAATACATTATTTAGATGACATATTCCCCTTGTGCTTAGTGCTCATCTCCCCACCACCATTCAATCCCCCCACCCCACATTGGACAAAGAAGTAAATGGTCACACAGAGAATGGCTTGTGAACTGGCCATCTAAATGAGCAATTGGTGTTTTTCCAATCAGTTTCAATATCTATCTATCTATCATCTATCTATCATCTATCTATCTATTTAAAATAGTTTTTAGGCCACCTTTAAGATTCTTTTCTTATATCATGTAACAAGAGCATGTTGGTAAAAGAAAGAAAGAAAGAAAGAAAGAAAGAAAGAGTAGATTGACACTGCATTTTGGTGTAATGAAATCAGATACTACGCATTCCCACTTTAGGATGCATGGTTCTCCCAACTGTGATCCCAAGATCAAAGAAACTATGGCCAGAGAAGAAACCAAATAATCCCAGTTGCAACATGGTAGCCTTGGACCATGGCCCTTTCCGAGTCCAAAAGCGTGCTGTACCTCAGTTTGGGGCTAGCAAATACTTGACATCCTGATCTCTTGTACTCTTATACAAGGCACTGATGTGCTCATTAGTGATGACCTAATATAAAGCAATGACTTTTCTGCATCCACATTTAACAATGTGCTGTTCAAACATTTTCCATAGGGAGACAAAAGATATACTCTAAGTAGCTATATAACAAAGTAGCAGACATAACCATTTTGTTGCCCAAGCTCTGTCCAAGCCTTATAAAACCATCACTTCTTGTTACTTTATAGCTTGCAGAGAGGAAAGAACATTGGCTCATTTCTGTTTCTTCAGATATATGAATTCCTTTCTTCAGAGAAACATGTATGCTAGCGCTGACCCATTTAATTGTTCAACAAAACAAAAAGTGTGTGTGTGTGTGTGTGTGTGTGTGTGTGAAGATGAATAGGAAGACTCCAACTTCATCTGACATTTTCAGAGCAATCCTATAATGTCTACTCAGAAGTAAATCTCATTGAGTTCAATGAGGCTTATTCCCAAGTAGGCATGTATAGGACTGCAGCCTAAGGCTAAGAACAAAGGAGAGAAACAAGAAATGCTTTTATGAATGATGATCAATGATGACTCCTTGTAATCAAATACTTTTTTCGTGTACATTCCAGAATCCAGAGTTATTTTATGTTTGGGCATGTTTGAATGGTTTCGCTGAGATTTGCAAACAGAAAATCAAAAGGTGATGTATGTAGGAAGAGATTTCTGGAAGAGAAACTCCAGATTTCTGGAGAGTTTTTTCTCCCCTTCTCTTTTCTCTCTCTAATTTTAGATTGCATCATGCAGAAATCATAAACCAGCAGGCAGGACAATGTTCATCTTTATCTTTTGTTCAAACCTTGTTGTTGTTGTAAAAACTATAATTACAACTATAATAATGATTAATCCAAACAACCCAGCTCAAACAGCAAAACGGAAATTTGAGGAAGTTCTGGGATAAGGATCTGATTACTGGTAGCATCTAGCAAGGGTGGCCAAACTGCACTGAGTTTGCATTCCATCCAGTGAAGCTCCCACACCATTGAAAAAAGGGTACATGTGCAATCCTATGCATATTTAGACATGCATGCTGGGAACTGTAGGCCTTTTTTTCTGTCTAAACATCCATATAATTGTGCCCTAAGTAACCTATCCTTACCCACTTCATTCTCTCCTTTCCACATGCTGGAACTAGGGGCTAATTCACATGCAGATGTCCAACACTAGATGGCTTGTCCAACACTCCCTGCATTCCAACTGAATGCATGAACTCGCTCCATTGAAAAGGATGACTAAGGGCAGATAATGTGAGAGTTCCACTCTTAAAGATGGCCATTTAAAAAAATGAATAAATTAAATAACTGATAGCCAGGAATAAGGCTTGCCCAACAGGGCAAATAGATGGAGAAACTAAAGCTTTCCCCATCAATTTATCTTCATCTTTAATTTTCATTGTCAATGGGGAAACCATCTTTGGGTGAAATCCTATGCATGTTTAGACAGAAAAAACATCCTACAACTCCCAGCATGCCCCTGTCAGCCATGCTCAGAGGGGCATTCTGGGAGTTGTAGGACTTCTTTCTGTCTAAACATGCATAGGATTATGCCCTTCCTGCTATTAGGAAGAGGATCAGCTCAAACCCATCAGACAACAATGGGAAAGCCATTTCCCTGGCGTAGTGATAAGAAGCATATGTGGTTGGGTCCACTGGATAGGTAGTCCTCATGAATCCTCTATGAATCTCCTGTCCTCACAGGCTGTGCCCTGCCTACATAGTGTTTCAACCTTCCATTATTTTTTATTATTTTTTTACTGCTCCTCTTCTTTTAAGAGCAGCCTGAGATGGCTATATTAGGCAGATTTCTCCTCACTATCACTATATGAGGGTGGGCTGGGTGGGGACATCACATACTAAATTCCTGCACATTGGGTTGTGTTATCAGAAGTGCAGGAGCAGGGCCAGTGGCAACTCTAAACCGGGTCATTAGCCAGCCTAACCTGGGGGGTGGGGATTCCTAGCCCTCGATCAGGTGGACACCCAAACTTGTGCAGTGCAATCATATACACGTATACTCAGACATAATCCCCCCTGCATTCAATGGGTTTTACTCCCTGTGCAGTGGACTGCAGCTGTAATTACTTCCTGACTTTATTCTTAAACTTGTAGAAATACCTTCCTTCAAAGAGCACAGAAGCAAAGTGCAATGGAGCAAGTGGAATATATAAGTGAAGTCTCATAGCAAATGAAATCCATATTCTTGCTAGGAATGGAATGGGGTTCTTGCCTCATGGCTCCTGCAGTCAGAATCAATCATGGATGCAGGGTGTTCTGCTGGAAAGTGATGCCACCCATAAGACAAACTGCAGCATTTTTCTGTCTCTCCACTGTGGTATCATTCTGCAGTAACTCTGAGGCTACCTTGGGAACTGCGTTCCTGTTGGTTGCTTTTCAGGCAGATTTGTCGTCTTCCAACCAATAGCTGAAAGCTGTGGCAGCGATATCATAGTCAGTAGCTATTGCATCATGACCTGATACAAAATTCTTGCTGCAGTACAGACCACTAAGGTACCCCTTCCCTCCAAACTTGTTGGTGACTCTAGCAAAAGACACTGTAGTATGTAAAAATGCAGCCATTTTATTAAAATATTGTGGATTTTTCAATTACATTGCTAGAAGGTTGCTTCATCTTTGTTTTTTTGTTTTAACTGACTATGCCCTGCACTTTTTATGGCAGCTGGACATAGGTGAAGCTTAAATGGATGAAGCGTGGTGTGGAGATGGGAAAAGATTCCCACTGACTTAATTTCTCTGTGTTAGGCATCTGCTGTAATAACCAGGGGATCAAGGCCAGTAAGGCAACCATGGTCTTTTACAATCAAGCACTTCTGTGATTATGGCACTATATTATGAATGGCTAGAAATCAATGATATACAAATAATATCCTTCCTCACCTCCTGTTATTTTTTTCTCCCCTGCTATCTAAATATAAATTGTAATGTTCTTGGACCAGGGGCCTCTGATACTCTGTAAATCTGCATGTACACTGATGTTATAGTGTTTAATAATAATAATAATAATAATAATAATAATAATAATAATAGTAAGATACTGTTTGTATTTGGCACATCTATACTGTCCAATCAGTTGATCATCTAGATTAATTTGTTAAAATCTTTTCATTGCTTAAAAGGGTGCCCTCAATTAATGATGCAGCAGATTTTAATATTTTTTACAAAATTCTTAATACAGGTATGCACCGCAACAACAACTGCAGGTGGCATACACCCCTCGGAAGAGGCATTCACCCCTTTCTGGCACTTATTTATTTAATGTAATGTAAGAATTTATATCCATTTTTTTCAGGCAAATAGCCTCCATAAAGTGGCTTACAATATAACTAAATAAGACTACATTTTGAAACAATATTATAAACAATAATCTTGTACATAGAATCATCTTGTACATAAATGTACATTAAACTTAAAACTCAGAAGAGAATGCATCCTCTATAATGTTGCCAATTGTGATGTGTTCATGTATTATCTAAAAACAAAGCATGTTTTCCCCCCCCTTAGGATAGTTGTTCTATTAATACATACATGTATTCAGATTAATAAATTAAAAATATACAATAAATATAGATGTCTTAAATCAGGTGATAGCCCTAAAGTATAGATAAAGGATATGGATAAGTTGAATAGAATTATACACTATCCCTTTCAATGTTCAGATTTTGTGTGTGTGTGTGCATGTGTGTGTGCTTAAAATGGAACATTCACAAACAAGGAAGTTGTATGAATCACAAGAACATATAAAGCTATAGAAGTCTATCGATTAATAAACCCTCACAAAATCATCCACTTAAAAGCCATAATACATAACACATTATAGTTTTACTTGACACCATCTTTTTATTAGATACATATTTTACATTAATGTAATTATATGTAGCATTTTACATAGGGGATAAATACTGTGAATGGTCAAACTCAATATCATAATAGTAAATTAATGGAAGTGTGATCAAACATCATTGTCCTTCCACTAGAGGGCACCCTTAGTAAAATGTTTTAATCATAGGAACAACAATATATTGAGAGCATAAGCAACAGGGGCACATTTATGTTGAGTAATTATGTTTCTTGATACCATATTTTTGTTATGAATAAAATGACCAATACCCAAATTCAGAATACTCATATTTATACCATATTCTTGCTTTTCATAAAACTGCAATATAAATGCCATCAGAATAAATTAGAAAATAGTTGTTTTGAAGAATAAAGTGTAAAATATAAGAACTTCCAGTATCCTTTAGCATTTTTGTCCCTGCCACCTTCCATCTCTCCAGGTTAACAGCCATCACAGTTTTTCTACCATAAAGTAAATTGTTGGACTATATTTTGGGTACAAGAAGCCCAATATGGCCATGACAGTTTGGACATACTGTATATGAACATAAAGGATTTGGTAATTAATCAGTGATAATACAGAAATACACATATACCAAAGGTGGGTATAAAATTAGTCCATATTGAATAAACTTTACAGGCTACATCCAACATCACATGAGTGGACGTCTGCTCCTTCCCCTGTACCCCACCCTCAAAACTATTCCATAACTCCCCCCCCCACAACATTATGGAGTAGATTTGAAGGTGCGGGGGGGGGGGCTGTAGAGAGAGTGGGAATCTATTTCACCGGCAGTGTCCATTTTGCTTGTGGACAGATGCCTCTGGATACAACCCTGCATAACATTAGGTTCATATGATAAATATTCCATCATATTTCCCAATTATATCAATAGATAGAAAATATATAATCCAAGGTAAAGGTCTGTTCATCTTTGCATCACAGCTTTCCCTAAAACTCAGGGAATCTGCTGCTTTGTTTGCCTGTGTGCCCCGTGTAACTGCTTAAAAGGGCATCTTTTCTAGGCGGGAAGTGTTCAATTAATTTTGCTATACTGCAGCAAATGCTGCTGAAATGCACTATGGTGCTTGCACTGCGCAACTGGGTCAGTCTATGCGTCAGGAACGGGAGTCAGACATGGGAATCCGAAAGTTAATTGTCAGCGTCTCCTAAGCCCCCCACCCCACCCCCCGTTTTCTTTGAGAAGTACACTGCTCTCTGGAAAATCTGGAGATGGAGAGACCTTGACTCGGCTCTGGTTTCCATGGCATCCAGTCTTCATTGACTTCATTGTAATGAGTCCGCCCAATTCCCTAGAACATTGATGAGGAAGAAAAGCTTCCAATCGCGCTCTCCGTGGTGCTCAAAACAACCCGGAGCCCGCTGCGTTCATAAGACGCTGTCTATGGTGCTGAAATCGCTCCAGAAGACGCGGGAGCGAAGGAGAGGTGGACAAGACTGCCAACTCGCGCTTCGTGTGACCTCCAAGTCTGCTTGAGATTACTCTTTCCAGCACTGGAGCAAGTGACTAATGTGTTGCACACAAGTAATGAAATTCTAGCGCTGTCCCTGTCCAGAGTTTGTAGCGCAATGATCAGGGATTCACCCAAACAGATCTGAAGTGGAAACAGGGAAGGTTTTGTATGCATCCTCTTCTGAAATCTACTGCATTTGATGACTCTCTACCTCTACGTATTCCAAACGTAGGAAAATAATCATCACTAAGCCAGGATTTTATTTACACACTGGACTTTCAATCAAGGTGTTTCTCTTTTTTGAACTAACCATGGCTCCTCCTGCACCTTTTGCTAGTGGACCCTGCACTTCCAAGAAGACCTTCTAGTTGAGTCTTGCAACTTCTGTTCTGTTAATAAATCCGTGGGCTGCAGGTAGACATTCAGTCATCTCCTCTTGCTGGCGCTGGCTCTTTCTTTCCTCTTCACCCACAGTCACACATACACACGTACACAGAGTCAGTCTTCCCCTCTCTCCCTCTCCCTCACTCTCTCTCACACATACCCCTGCACCCACTCAACCACACGCGCACATCTCTTTATCTGGATGTATACCAATAGCTATTTTATGGAGGAAAGTTAGACATGCAGCCAATATGAATCAGCATCACTGTTTGTAACAGTGCCCCAGTCAACCGAGGGAACGCCAGTTAAAACCTTTATAGGAATGGAGTCGGTAAAACAAAAGGTTCTGACCCCTGGCAAGGAGGGGCTGAAAAATTTCGCTGGGAAATCGCTTGGTCAACTCTACAGGTAAGGAATGGAATTTTTAGTGGGCAAGAATTTTTACTACAAATAATGTGAAGCTTTTTAAGCAGAGGCTCAGGCTCCTGACTTCACTACAAGGTTAATTTCATATATAGATCTGGCTGAATAGCTCATTAGAAGCTATATATAAATTTTTTTGTGGTCTTTGGATTTTCCTAACTAGGCTGGTACCAAAACAGTTTGGAAATTTTATTTGAACATGTACCACCCTTCTAAACACATCTATTCCTAAGTAAATGCAATTGGTTTCAATAGCATTTGCTTCCAAAGGTGTTTCTAGAACCACAGCCTTCAAAATCGCACCAGTGTTAGGTGATTTATTATTTCATTCAGTTCTGTGTAGTTAGAATTGAGCATTCAGAGCAATGTAGTAAAGGCTTCTTGTATTTGAATATACACACACACACACACACACACACACATATTTTGTATTGCATTTTCAGTTTACAACACATTTATAAGGAAGTCCTTCTCCATTTCCCTCCTAAAGGACAAATAAGCACAATTTTCGATTTGGATTCCCCGTTCCCCTGTGTACTGGCCTTTCACATGAAGAAAAACATGGAGATGCATAAATAATTGATAATCCAATGTCTTCTTTCTGGCTATGTGGAGCACACATGCAGAGGGGAGACTTAAAGGAGACATTAAATTAAATTTGTGTCCTCTTATTGAACGATCACTTTATTCATATACAGAAATACACATAACCCTGCAAATATTGAATTCATTTGAAGAGGATGCCAATGGAATGTGATAACACTGCAGTCTTTCCTCTGAATTATGCAAAATCCAAAACGAAAGGCATTGGTAATTATTTAGTTTTAAAACATAATTTTAATCTTAATGCTAATACTAACAACAACAACCACAACCTTCCCCTGTGCTCAGGGTAGTAGGCGAATGCCTGCACAGGAAGGTCACCCTTTGGCTTTTAATGAGCAAAGCTACCACTGCAGCTACTCACTGCAGTGAGTCTTAGCTCACTGAAAATATTAGCTTGGTCCAACTTTTTTTTATATAATTGTACAAAACGAGGGTTGTAGTGATTTATAATCCAAAAGGCATGTAGTGATTTCTATAGTATGGGTTGGGTCTTATCCCCCTGCCCTCCAAAAAAAAAAAAAAAGCCCAACCCACGTATTTACCATCACTATCCACGTTAATGTTGCTTTCAATCGAATGCATGGAGTGGGATGAAATCGAATTACAAGCAAAACGTTGATTTGCACTACAATCGACCATTACCGCTGTCTTCCCCCAAGAACTTTAGAAATCTGTTTTCAAACATAACATGGTATGAACTATACATTTCATCGTTTTTTAAAAGCCAGATACTGTATTAACATGACAAATTAGCTCTGGGAGTGCTTAATTTCACATTCGGTATAGAAATAAGTCATCGATAGAAAAGCAAGCCTAATTCTCTCCCCTTGATTTTACATTGGAGTTATCTCTTTAGCGTTTGACATGCCTTTCTCTGCTTTGCTTCCTAACTAAGCAGAAATAAGTAGTGGCAAGGCTTTCCCGCATTCCCCAACAGGCAATGTAAACATCAAATATTCTCTACTATCTCTGATATTGCCTGGATGAAATTGGAACTGGTTATTTGTTGTCCTGCTCTGCTCTTGAAGTGAAGGGCAGTTTTCATCACTAGTGCAAAAATAACTTGCAATCTCAAAATTAGCTAGCAAAGGAATCTGTGGGTTAGGATGCTGTTAATTATCTCAACTGGTACAGGATCTAACTCAGCATCCTGTGTTGTAGAGAATAAAGGTACGCTTGCAGATGATCCTGATCCTAAAAAGCACTCAGTCCTGTTCCTGGATACGAATCAGTACATCCTTACTGGATATGAATCAGTACATCTTTACAGGAGTTAAGTCATCAGTTCAAAATGATTGAAGAGGGGGAAATTCCTAGCAATGGGAGCTTCGGTACACAAAACATTGGAACAAAAGAAAGAAAAAAGAAAAAAAGAATGTTTCAATCAAATTTCGAATCAAAATTTCCTTCCTCCCACCCCCCTTTTTGGGAAGAGGAATATTTACCATGGAAAGACCAGCGAAAATGAATTGAACCACATCATATGAACACCAGAAATAGTCGTGCATTTTAATCAATAAGAGTTCAAGCCACTATGTGAATACGACAAAACAACCATTGAGTGTCACTTCAAACCCATCCATGTTTTCCTTAATATTAATCAGGCAAGATGAGTAGAAAGGGGACTTTTTATCTGGGCTGAAATTAAACGCTTGCGTATTCCCATCCCCTTGGCATATTGAAATATAGTGAGCCCCTCATCTGAGCACTAATTTTTAACATGAAGAGGAGTCCATAAAATTGCAATTCTATACACACTTACCTGAGCATAAGCCTCATTAACCGCGGGGTGGTGGGTTTAGTTTTCAAGTAGACATGGATAGAATTGCGCTGTTCAGCGTTCTTCCGGGCTTTATAAACATCGGAGTGTATGAAACGGAAGGCATTCACTTACAAACGCATTTGTCGAGATAGGTACGTCTAGCTGAAAATGCAGGACTAGTTTATTTTACTGGAAACGTGGGAGACAGCCATTTTGAGCTCTGGAACATACCCAGACACCTGTCATAGTTCAAAATAGATCAACTTCCCCCCTCGCAGCAAGCCTCACTGGGACGAACGGGCTTGAACACCTCCCTCTGCTGCTTGTCATGTAATTATAAGGCAGTTAAAGCCTTCTCTAAGTAAAAGCCAACGTGGTTTTTGTTAATAGCTTCCAATATCTATTCAGCTTGGCGCTAGCCAATATGGCGTCTCTGCCGTCGTAGAAGGAAGGACGGGGGGCATGGCACTGTCTGTGCGTTTTAACATATCTATAAGGAGTGGGAAATATCGTCTGGGTGTCATCTCCCGGAATTACTTTGTGAAACCCATGCAGGGGTTAATGTAAAGACAGGGGGCCGCGTATGGACTCCAGAGTGTCTAAATCACACCGTTGAAATCTCGGGGAGGGGGGCGGGAGTGTGTGTGACTGTGCTCAACAGTGGGGAGTGCATTCTGTGCATGTTCAGAGACCCCCTGTCCTTTATTCATTCACATATTCCAGCGAGGTTTAGACTTGGAAATAGATTTCAGGGCAGACCCCTGGTTCAGATTACGCCCTGAAAGACACACGCACGCACGCACGCACGCACCCCTGAAAGGGGATTTACAATAAACCCGCAGGCTATAGCTGCGCCTGTTCCTTTTCCTGGGAGCCCCTTGACTGTGATCTCCTCTTTTGGTCGGGCAGAGTCCTCGAGAAGAAACAGAAGACCGGCGACAACATCGAACTGACAGAAGATGGGAAGCCCCTCGAGGTCTCCGAGAAGAAAGCGCCCCCGTGCGACTGCACCTGCTTTGGGCTACCGCGGAGATACATCATAGCCATCATGAGTGGACTGGGCTTCTGCATCTCTTTCGGGATCCGCTGCAACCTGGGAGTAGCCATCGTGGACATGGTCAATAACAGCACGATCCACCGAGGAGGGAAAGTCATCAAAGAGGTGAGCGAGGCCTTGGCAGGCTCCCGCTCCCCTTCAGTCCACAAGCATACCAGGAACGACTTCCAGACGCCCTTCAGGCGTCCAGACAGCCATTTTAGGCAGCACAGGCTAGATATTGCCTGAACATTATCGTCTGAGTCCCAGCTTTGAGGAAACGAGGCTAGTCTTTAGCTTTAATCAGAACAGAATGGGAATCATTACCAGGTAGAGATGAAACACGTCTTTGGCGGGTGTTGGCCTTGCTTTCTCTTTGTCCCTCCCCCTCTTTCCTCGGCCTTTCTTCCTTCAAATTTCCCATTTCTTCATTTCGATGTTTCTCTATTTACATATAGCGTAATTGCCTTTGTCCCGATAAAATGCAGTTGTTCGTTTATTTATTGCTTTTGAACCCCACCCTCCTTCCAAGGAGCTCAGGACAGCCTACATGGTTCCTCCCTGCCCCCGTGTTATCTTCACAACAACCCTGTGAGGTAGGTTGGGCTGAGAGTGACTGGCCCCAAGTCTACCTGGCTGAGTGGGGGATTTGAACCTAGGTGCAACCCCCCCCCCACATGCACACACAAACTGCCCCCCCCCCCAGACATTCAGCTGAGCCTCGTAGTTGTATTTCAGAAGACAAAATTCCGGCCAAATTAATGGGACTTAGATCCAAAGGTGGTTCTATTTTGGGGGCAAGTGGGGCAGTGACCCTTCACCTGTCACCCACCCACTTGTGGCAGAGAGATCCCCCCACAATTAGGTACATGTGTAGCTGCCAAGTGCCGCACATGACCTTCTCCTGTCCTCCTCTGGCAATCTCAATAGAAAATTGAACATCTGCCCTGCCCTCTGCCCTACCAGCCCCAGTGGGCACCAGCCGCCACTGCTTAGATCCCACCCTCAACTCATTGACTCTGAAGTACATTGATTTGATCTGAACTTCCCTTCAAGTGGGTGTGGTGAGCAGGACCGCAACTTCAATCGATTTAAATCCAGGAGAGTCTTTCCATTGTTCGTGAGTGAGGCTGAAAGCAATTCAAGACGCACACCCATCCCGTTAGGAACTTCCCGCAGGCTTTCTGCCTTTGCCTCTTGAGTTCTGACTCAGAGGGGGTCCCAGGCACGAAACCAGAACTATTACGTGGCAACCTTTGTTGTACCCAGCTGTTGCTGAACTCGATAAGGAACCGGACATAGAGGTTATGTCCAACTGCTATTTTAGGTCCTGACACGTATTTACTATTAATATATTATTGTTATTACACTAAGCACCAAACCACCGAAAAGGGATGCGAAAACCTTCTGTTAGGCTCTTTGGAAAACTCGGACGAGATGCAATTCAGGTTTTATCCCGAGATTGTCAGTTTTATACCGAGATTGTCAGTTTCCAAACAGCGAAAGGCGTGGTGGTGGGGAGGGGAAGGAACCTTTGTTAGGAATATGACTAAAGCCAGGTAAATCTATACAAGATGTCCCTAACCTAAGAGTGTGGCAAACCGGGGAGAAGAAGTAGCTGGGATAAATGTGCATCGTTGAAATACGCAATCTCAGGTACCAGTTTGAAAAAGAAATAGTTTTCTATAGTGAGGGGGAAAAAACTTATTAAGATATTTATGTTGAGTATAACAGAAACATTGACATCGAGAACATAAAATAGTTCACAAATTACCCCCCCCCCCCGAACAACAGCTATTCATTCATCCATCCAGGAGACATTCAGACTCAAACCGAGGAAACAAGCGGCAAAGTACCTTATTTCTACCATGAAAGAAATTGTGGGACGGACCTGTTCTACACTGTATACAGAAGCTTTTGAAAATTATGTTTGGCCTAAACCTGGCGATTTCCCAAGAGATTGGTTAATCTTTGGGGGATCCTTCTCTAGACTGAGGGTGACAGAAAGTTAGTAGGGTGGTTTTGGAGCCTAGTCGAAGTAGCAACGATCCCCCCCCCCCTCCCCTGGCTACTCCAGTCCAGTTTCATAAATCTGGAATACAGGATCCTCGCAAATAAGAATAATAGCAATCGAGGTGTGTGTGTGTGTGTGTGTGTGTGTATGTTGTTCACAGAGTCCTTAGTAACTTGTCCCCAAAATTGCTCCCTATTTCTGCTGCAACATGTGTCCATAAAAAAAAAAGAGAGAGAGTTAACGGGATGGATAATTGTCGCATTCAGTATGGTAAAGTGAAAACACCTTGATGGGTTGCGGCTGGCAAGGGGCAGCTACAGGCAATTTCCGGAGACTTTCGCCTAGCATCGACCTGCCCTTTAGAAATGCTTTGCTCCGGCCTGCTTTTTGAACCCATCTTCCTTCTTTTCTTTCTCTTTGCTTGGCCGCTTTGGAAGAAAGCGAAGTTCAACTGGGACCCGGAAACAGTTGGCATGATCCACGGCTCTTTTTTCTGGGGCTATATAATCACGCAGATCCCGGGGGGATATATTTCATCCAGGCTGGCAGCGAACAGGTAATGGCAACCTAATATCTCCCCTCCACGTGCGGTTTGGAAGCAAACAAAAGAGCAAGATGTCTTCCCCCTCCGTGCCGTGTTTTGGCGACGACTCGCGTTTCTAGACAGTCTGCAGAAAAGGCAGTCATAACAAGAGAGGGGGCCGAGCCGCCCTGGTGGGCCTGTTAGCTCAGCGTTTCTTTCCTTGCTGTCGATCACAGCGCACTGGGAAAGAAACAGGCCTGTTTCTTTGGGAAACGCAGAGGAGCAACACGGCATATAACTCGCAGAAGAGGGCGGACTGAGCCACCCCTACAGCGCCAATGGATCCAGCCATGAGGAAGTGCGACCTCTCCACGAGTGTCCGTGGGCGGTCGGGTGCCGCACTCGCACAGCCCAGGATACTTTGGCCTTGCGAGCCAAGCTTTGCAGAGAGGGCGCGACACGAGGTTGTTGCCTTCGAATGTAAGGCATAGGGCCCAATCCGATGCATGTTTCGACAGAGAAAGAGTCCTACAACTCCCAGCATTCCCCAGCCAGCTGGGGAATGCTGGGAGTTGTAGGACCTTTTTCTGTCGCAGCATGGATAGGATTGCACCCTTAATCAACTCAGAAGGGGAATTCGCTGTCATTCGAAGGAAAGCAGGCACTTCGGACAACTTCAGCTGTCGCTGATACCGGACCTTTTCCACTCCATCCAGTGGAGGCTGGTGGCTTCGATTTCAGCGGGGCTGTGCATCCGCTCTGGGTTTCAGTCAGAGCTGTACATTAGCTATCCAAGGCGCTGAACCCCATCCCCCAAATGCGTTCAGCAATCCCCAAAATGGGTTCAGATGGATAGCTCCTTTAGAGTTCTGGCTGAAACCCAGAGAGATTCACAGCCCCACTGATACAGGAGCCATCAGCGTCCACTGATCCCCATAGAAAGGTTTTGCTGCATAGTGAATTAGAGCGGTCAGATGCAAAAGAGGACAGGGCTCTCGCACCGGGAAAAGCTGTAGAGAATTTCAGTGCATCGTGCAAGCTACACCTGCTGAAATTTCTTCTTCTTCTACAATACTGTTAATTGGTGAAGGAGCCTTGTCCTCTTTTGCATCTGGCCTCCCTTAGGGCTGGAATAAAACCCACCTTTTCAAGTGCCTCCCGTGCATGTTTTCTCAAAACGAAGTCCCATTTATTTCAGTGGGATCTACTTCCAAGGAAATGTGTATAGGATTGCAGCCTCAACACGTTGCTTTGGACTTCAGTTCCCTCTGAAATCACCCGACTTGATTTATTCTTCAAGATTTATTCTGATTTCGGTTTTTCAACATATATCTACATATAGCACCCAAGCGGCTCACAACAGTGAGAATAAAAATGCAATTAAAGCCCCCTCTCCCAAGACCTTCACAGCCCAGGTTAAACCTAGTATTTTTATCCCCGAAGTCATCAAAAACGCAATGTTGCCTTTGAGTCCAATGTTTCAACTTCACAAAACTGAAGTTCGTACGGCCAAAGAATATATTATTATTATTATTATTATTATTATTATTATTATTATAGTAGGGTAACTATTTTATGTCTCCCATGGACCAAATCCGCGCCAGTGTTTACAAAACACGCATCTCCTTACGGTTCTGACATGATGGTGATGGTGCTATTTCCATATATATATATATATATATATATTTGGTATTGTTGTTGTTGTTATTCAGATATCAAGATGGTATTCATATATGAAAGCTCTGATTTTTAAAAATAGCTCTAAACTTTGCAGATCGCTGCTGTGTGTGTGAATCGATGTCCCTTCCGAACTAGAATGTATTTCTTTCTGTGCTTGCTTGTTTGAACGTGAGAAACCATGTTCGGTTGGGTTTTCGCTTCGTATTGAAGGCGTATAGGAGAGAAAGCCCACTCTTTTGCACACGTTATCCTCGTAGGGTTGTTTTTTGTTTTGTTTTTTAACCACTGATGCCGAGTTGAGTGCTTTTATTAATTATCTCCCCCCTTTTAAAACAAACAAAAAAGGGACTCTATAGCTCCCAGATTAGGAGCGGTTGTTATTAATGGACACACGAATCGACGTGAATGAGGCGCCTCCTGTGTGAAGAGCAGGAGGAAGGGAAAGTGGCTTCTGAGAGCTCTGCACAATGAAAGGGGAGTGCAGATGGCGCAGGGTCTTAAGGCTTCGTTTCTATGGTGTCTGGCAAGGAGGTTTCAGGCACCCAGCGAGCGATTCTACCTGTTAATTAGATCCTCGGGGTATTCCGGGCGCAGGAGGCGTTCAGAGGCGCCCCGAGAGGTGCGGCCTCCCCCTCCTCGTTAGGAGGGGAGGGGGGAAGGTCCTAGCGCCGCTCTGGAGCGCAGCTCCGGGCTCGGCGCCAAGGGACGCGTGCGGCGCTGGAGCGGGGCGCTCCAAACGGCTCCGCCTGGACTGGACGGGTCTGGGGGGACTGGATGTTCTGAGGATGTTCTGAGGCCTGCAGCGCAGTCCTCTGGAGAGCCGAGCGAGCTCCAGGAAAGCGGAACCCGACCGATCAGCAAACGCAGAGGCGCGCCGATTGTCAGGTGACCCGAGAGCGCTTCGCCCTCCTTCGCCCCCGCCCCCGGCGGGGATCTGCCTTTTTGTTGTCTCTACAGCTCTGGATCAGGAATGTTTTGGGTGCTGCGCTAAGACAAACCACACACACACACACGGGCACACCAGAACCCCCACAGTTGTTCATGCAGGAAGATCTATTCAGAACACACACAAATCTCAAGGGCCTGTATGATCCCCAGACCCACACCCTAGGATGGAGTCCTCGGAGTGGCTGGGCGGGCGGCTGAGGGAAGATGTGAACCCGGCCGCAGTGGAGGCTGGTGGGGCCGTGCATCCATTCTGGGGTTCAGTCAGAACCAGCCAGAACTCTAAACGAGCTATCCAAGGTGCTGACCCCTATCTCCCAAATGGGTTCAGCACCTCGGATAGCTCCTTTAGAGTTCTGGCTGGTTCTGACTGAAACCCAGAATGGATTTACAGGCCCACTGACATCGGAGCCACCAGCCTCCACTGCCCGGCAACCGGTTTGAGGCTTATTATTATTATTATTATTATTATTATTATTATTATCAAGGAAGCTTTTATTCGTGGAAGTCTCTCCTCATTTCCCGCAGTGGAAACCACATCAGAATCCTTCCAGTTACCCCGGATATTTATTGAAACATATGGAGAAAGGCATAACCTAGCAAATAGACTGGCTTTTCAAGGGGAAGGGAGACAAATTGGATTTATTTATTTATTTTATGCAAAATCGTTTTTAGGCCGCCTTTAACGGTAGAACCCTCTCAAGGCTCTTTACAAGTGTTGTTGTTGTTGTTTTAACGTACAAAAGTATACAAATAGCGATGTAGGTCATGAACCGCAGTGGGGGAGAAAGTGGGCTGTTTGTTCTCCTTGGGCATGAATGCCCCTTTCTCTAGGTGCAGCAAAACCAGTGTTCTACTCCGGACCAGAGACTATCATCTGGTTCCGAAACTAAGCTAGATTTATTTATTTATTTATTTATTTCCGTTCTAATCCGCCCAGTAACTAATGTAATCCCATGCCCAGCCCATTTACCTGGGTATCTGAATAGACATGTATAGGATCGAGCTGTTAGACATCCCTATGCGCCTAACAGCTCGATCCTTAACCAGCTCTGTGTGTGCGGAGTGGGTGCAATCCTAGCAATTGTAGCTGAGGGACAAAACGTTGTAACTTCAACTCAGATTCCTAAGAGCGCAATCCTACGCATGTTTAGGCAGAGAAAAGTCCTACAACGCCCAGGATCCCCCCGCCAGCCGTGCTACCTAGGGAATTCTGGGAGGTGTAGGACTCCCCCCCCCCCGTCTAAGCATGTATAGGATTGTGCTCTCACCCAGTTAAAAAGGAATACACCGATTTTGAAAGGCAACCGTGGAGAAGGATCATACGCATATTTACTTGGAAGTAAGGCTGAGTCCTGTGTTCCTCGTAACAGCATAAGACTGCAGCTTCAGTGACGCTCTAGTGAATGTGAGTAATCCCACTTGAGCCCCAATTCTCCGATTTAATTGGCCTGGGGATGTCAGAGAATTTATTTACTTATTTCATGTGATTTATACCCCGCCTTTCCACCAAAGAAATGGTGCTCAGGGAGGCTCAATCATAGTGGTGCAAACTGGTAATTGTGAGGTGGGGGGAGGGGAGAAGAGTAGCGCAACTAATGTAGAATTGGGAAGGACAGACAGCTGTGGGGCAGAAATGGAGAAACTGCAGGTCAAAACGATAACGTTTCCTGAGCAAGTAGGATAGTATATTACTCGGTCGTTTCTAATCCAAGGGCCCTTCTGAGACAAAATGACACTGCGAGGTTCTCAGCCCTACTCGATATTAGACCGAGTAGCCCATTTGCTCCGTTCTAAATCGAAGCAAGGTGTTTACAACGGGTATAACTTGTCTTGCACTCTACCTACCGGTGCCACTAGGGAGAGAATTGGCCAGTGCTATTTCTGAAATCATTTGGCCCCCGAATCAATGAATGAATGGGGAACCTAAACATTTTAATGTCCTATGTGGTCTCGCTCCTCGGCGGAGGGACTGAGGTCTTCGTAGCTGGCTCACGCTAAACCCTGCTCCTAGGTCTGGAACTGTACAATTCTCTACGTATCTACTCAGAAATAAGCCCACGGTGGGACTTGCTCCCAGGTAAGCTGAAGTGGCTTTCAAACAGTGTAGCACAACCCTTCTACAGGCGAGAATGCGTGGGGTTCTTGAATGGGAGATCCTGGTTTAGGGGCAGAAGAGTTGAGGCCGGGGCTAGTTTACCTTGCCAGACCCACCAGTCGGACTCCACCCGCCCGCCAAGCCTGCATCCGCACCAGCCACGAAGGCAGACGTCGCTTTCAAGCCAGCCCACCGTTTCATCCGGATGACAGCTCGAAAAGGTCTAGTTTACTGTTGTGCGCCGTAAGGGAAACTCATTGTGCTGCCCCCTCTCGGAGACAATTGGCGTGGAGAGAAAAGGCTCCCTTTATGTTGTTGATTTTTGCACCTTTGTGGTCCAGAGCTCAGTGACACAGCACGTCCTCTGAACGCGTTAGATCCCAGGATCAGGCGCCCGGGCATGTCCAGCCAAAAGACTCCAGTACTAGTCAACTACTAGTAGTAGTGTGTGCTGGTAGCAGTCTACTAATACTGGATTCTTTTGACTGTAGCAGTTGACTCGAAAGACCTGTGCCTCGCCCTCGACAGCTGCTGATCAGCTTCCAGTCAAGAGCAGACAAAGTACTACATACAGAAAACAGTCTAACCTGGTAAAAGGCAGCTTCCTATACTCCAGCGTCTCTCTCTCTCTCTCTCTCTTCCATACTAATGAATGGAAGGGGCTGAAATTGGGAAAACACTGAAGCCTTCTTCAACCCAGCGCCCTCCAGATGTCTTGGACTACAGCTCCCATCATCCCCTGCCAGCATGGCAGTCCAAGACATCTGGAGGGTGCCAGCTTGGGGAAAGGCAGCCCTTGAGACAATGGAGGTGGGAGGGTATGGCAGTTACTCCATTTCCTCCTTAAGTTCCCCCTCTCCGCTCCACACAAGCGAATGGAGATTCTCTCTCCTTCCACTTGTGTGGAGTGAGGGAAAGAGGTCTGCGACTGGAAAACGGAAAGGGGGGAAGTGCCTTCCTAATTCTGGTCGAGGAGGTGGGGAACCGACCGTACGGCGCAAGCAAAGGAATGGATTGGACTCTCTAGTGTTCACAGCGCGCAGTATAAGTACATCTAGAACAAGGGTAGTCAACCTAGTGCCCTCCAGATGTTTTGAACGACAGCTCCCATAATCCCCGATTATTGGCCATGCTGGCTAGGGCTTATAGGAGCTGTAGTGCAAAACTCTGGAGGGCACCAGGTTGCCTACTCCTGATTTACAACAAGCGCAGGCCAGTGAGGCGGGGCGAGGCGGGCGACCCCCTTTCGCTTCCTTTATATGTTCTGCAGCACTTGTAGAATGGACCCAAGTACGAGGAGTCTAAACTGGCCCAAGAGTGATGGAATCAAAGCACGCTCTGCTCGGGAAGACTGGGAGAGGGCAGCGTGATCCCAGACTGCGGTGGGTGATTGGCTGTGCATGGCTATTTGGTTCTGGCAAGGAGTCTTGTAAGGGCTCGTTTGTCAGTCAAGCTCAGCCATCGCGGTTTAACTAAGCCCTAATTGCAGCCATTTTCCTATAAAGCCATGCATTTACGCAACACAAAAGGGGAAAGAAAGCCCCAGTTAACAAACATTCAGGCGCTGCCAGAGAACTCTCCTTACAAGCCCATTAAACCTTGGGTTAAATAGAAAATAATGATTACGTTTTTACTGAACCAAAATCTTATTAGTTAAACCTTTCAAGGCGCCCACATCATCCTTGGTCCTTTTTTTTTTTTTTTTCCATTGGCTTTATACTTTCTGCCAAGAGAAGATCAGGCCAGTTGAGCCTGGTCTCTCTCCCTCGTGCCTGTTTTTAACCTGTGCAATCAACCGAAAGTGTATTATATGTTTTATCTGTTCATTAGGAGCAGGGTGGGATCCCTTTGAAAATTATAGATGATGGACAGTGTTTGTGAGGGGTGTAATATTTTAATCTAATATTAACAGTACAATCGCTCCATCAATCAAGGATTTTAACATCTATTGGGTTTTTTAATTGATACATGAACTGATCAAATTGGATAGTATCAGAATGCAGGTGATATTCTTAGTATTGTAAAATACTATATAATAGGTTAGTTGAATTTTAAAAACTGAGAAAGTCATCAAAAATCCATGATACAAATCTAAAAATTCTATAAATAAAGCAAGAACAATGTCCCCTATTGTAATAAAAGTGTTCATTGATGACAAGGGGCAACTCCAATTTAAACCTGATTAAAAATCCAAACATTAGTCAGATATTAATTAATACATCAATTACACCTATTAAATCAATGACCCCATTAATGAGCTGTTGCCATACACACAACAGTGCTCTCATGACTTGGATTTAGTGAAAAGGATGTATGTTTGCAGTGGTTTTAAGAAGACCCCCCCCACACACACACACACAGATGATAGTCATATGTGGATTTGTCATATGTAGCACACTATATGGCTGAACTACAATGACTGCACATGGTAATAATAATATAGTAAGCACAAGATTATGCTTTTAAATCTTGAGAACAATATAGTGATGTTTTAATTTTACATTAAACATAATGTAATTATATTTAATGTAAATACACCCCCTATCTGAAAGACGTTACTGGAAGCAAATCACACGGTTATGTCAGTGGCCTTTATTTCAATATATATACCATGCATACACAGTTTTGTTCACATATATATGACCATTCAATTCAAGGGGGAGAGAAGACTGGCATGCACAAACAGATGTCTGTGGGAAACTGTACAATGAAATACATGTGAAAACTGTTGCGGGAAGGAGAGCATGGATGCATTGCAGGCAGCAAATCACTGCACTGGAACTTTTGACATGAGGTTATTACAAAGTTAGAATTTGTCATTTGTGAATGTTGACGGAAAGTGAAGAGAACCATCATCAAACAGAACATGTGCTCTTATTAATGCAAGGTTTATATTTCAAACGTAATGCAAAATGCAAAACCCAACTGAAGCATCAGTTGTGAAAATACAGCTTAGTCGCACACCAGTGAAACTGGACTTCAGTTTATGTTAGTTTGGTCTTATGCCAGCAAGGTCATGCATAACTCCAGTTTAGGACACACATACAACTACATGGAAGATTTCATTAACAGTGGTGTGATAATGTAAGGCTGTGATCCCAAGGATTTGGAACAGCTTCCATTGTGGGGTAAAAGGCATTGATTTCCCTTAGATCTTTCCTAGTTCAACAATTACATATTCCTACATGGTTAAAGTTATAGAAATATTGTGAATGGTGAAAAACTGCAGATACGTTTTGTATCTCTTGCACCACAGTACTAAAGGCTTTTCTACACAAGGCATTTATTGTGTGTTCGTCATTCCCTACTCATGGTTGTTTATGGGTTCTTTAAATGACATTGCAACCCTCCAGTTTTGCTTTTGTTTTTAAACAGCACTTTCAGCGAGTATTTTTAGGGCAGGCAAAATGCAATACTATTTGTGAAAGCGAAAGAAATCGCCTTTTCCAGCTGTGTAATTGCACTATTCCGCTACACCACCATGCCACCTAGAGGTTATGTAGTGACAAAGCAGGAAAGGAAACACTCCTTGTGTAGTGCTTGGTCTCAATTTTGCGATGAAACTGAAAGTAGGTAGAGCGGATTAACAGCCAATTAACAGCCCTGGTACCAGAGATGGGCACAAGGGGTGGGGGGAATTCCATTGGGAAAAGTGTGTGTATCCCAATTCAAGGTCCATGCTTGTGCAGACTTCCTGTCCTGCTCCAGATGGATTCTGTGCTGAAGAGATTGTGGAAAGACTTCCTGGCCTGTGAATGGTCTCCCCAGTCTGCTGGACTAGTTGCTATGCTCACCACTGCCATTTCCGTGTGCTGTGATTGTACCACAACTATAGTTCCCTGCATAGCACAGTTTTGATTGAATGTCACATGCAAAGTGTATTCAGAAACATTGTCCAGGCTTTGGCCTCTACAGTAGGGATGGCGGAGAATTCCGCCACGGACTCCAATGAGGCCGGATCCTTTAGAATCCGGCCCCCCAGAGTCCATGGCGGAACGGACTACCCCCCCGCCACCCCCCAAAATCCCCCCGAGATGGACCCTACCTGGTGGCAGTGGCTGCTCTGGGTCGTTGTCTTCATTCCGCAATCATCTGCTGCCAGGCTGCGGAACGAAATGGCGGCCGGTGTAGCAGCCGCCATTTGCATCCCTGCCAATGGCCATGATTGGCTACATAAATATTTACATAGCCTATCACAGCAAAGAGCAGGGACGCAAATGGCAGCTACTACACCATTTGCATCCCTGCTTTTTGCCGTGATAGGCTACATAAATATATACATAGCCTATCACGGCCTAACGTAGGGACACAAATGGCAGCTGGTACGCCGGCCGCCATTTGCAGCCGCAGCAGCCCGGCAGCGGATGGCAGTCTGGCTGCAGATGGTCCGGGCCAGCGGCTCCGCATACTCACCACGGAGCGGAGCCAGCTGGGCAGGATTCCAGGAGGAGGGACGGATTGCCTCCCCCTCCCAGCGGACACTGCCACCCGGAACAGTGAGTGGGGTCACTCCCTACTCTACAGCATGAACTGGGCCCCCTCTGTGACCAACACCCTTTCAGATAACTCCACCAAGTCAAGCCACTGAGCATCTAGCTCAGTATTGGCAGCAGCTCTCCAGAGTTTCAGTAATGATTGTTTCCTAGTCCAACCTGGAGATGTTGGGGATTGAATCTGGGACCACCGCATACAAAGCATTTGCTCTACCACTGAACTACAGGGAGGGACAACTCCATTACATGCACACACTGAAGCCTTTGCAGATGTTTCTAGGAGATGAAGAACCTTACAAAATTAGGCAGAACTAGAGATGTGATTTTGGAGGGGGGGGGGGAGAGACACAATGGAGATGATGGGGATACCCCCCCACATACTGAAAAATTAGAGAAACACATTTTTTCCCCCCCAGGGACTATTTCATACCTCAGAGAAGAAATTATTTGTTTAATGTATCATCCCCCACCTTTTTTCCTGAGCTTTTAACTCTCTAGGAAGAACCCACTGCCACACATAAACACACACACACACACACACACACATACTGCAATTCCATAGCAGGTTGTTTACTGACCGTATCCATGGGAACACAGGAAGCTGCTTTATACTGAGTCAGATCATTGGTCCGTCTAGCCCAGTATTGCCAGCACTGACTGGGAGCATCTCTCCAGGGTTTCAGGCAGGATTCCTTCTTAGCCCTACCTAGAGATGCCAGGGATTGAACATGGGGCCTCCTGCACTCAGGGTTCTATGACTGACTGGCTCACAACCTCTCCCCAGATCTGGTAAGAATTCTGTAGGATCAGGTTTGAATTCACCATAATTCTATAATGCATTCAATATGTTTTCCTGATAATAAATTCCATAAGCTCCCTGATGTAGTGGATAAGTTTGAAAATGGGTTCCTGTTCCACTACATCAGGGAGCTTATTTCCAAGTATCCAGTGCCCTACTGAGCTGCTGCCAGGAGGGCGGGAGGAGCAACAGAGGCAATTTTCACCTCTCTGTCCTCCTTTTTATTTCTTTTCCCTCTAGACAGGCCCAATGGAGGCTGGTGGCTCTGATGTCAGTGGGGCTGTGAATCTGCTCTGGGTTTCAGTCAGAACTCTAAAAGAGCTATCCAAAGTGGGTTCAGCACCTTGGATAGCTCTTTTAGAGTTCTGACTGAAACCCAGAGCAGATTCACAGGCCCACTGACATAGAATCATAGAATCATAGAATAGTAGGGTTGGAAGGGGCCTACAAGGCCATCAAGTCCAACCCCCTGCTCAATGCAGGAACATCGGAGCCACCAGCCTTCACTGGACAGGCCTCTGAGCCTGTCTGGAGTAGTCGCACTTCCAGGGGCTCTGGACGCCATAGGAAACATCATACCTTGGCCTCTCCCTTGCCCTCACCTCCGCACTCACCGGAATACCCCTTTCAGACCTCTATGAGTCCTTGGAGGCCACTTTTGTGACTGCAGAAAGCAGCTAGCATGGTTCTTTCTCCCGTGACTGCAAGAGGTTTGAGGGAAGGACTGGATTCCAGAGTCCCACTTCTGAGGTCATAGCAGTGTCTACAGCCTCAGAGGGAAGATTCCAAAGATGCTCTCCAGGGACCATAAAATGCTCTCCCCATGTGCTCAATTGTTCCAATACAGTTTTAATTCAGTCATACAATATATTATCTGACCCACAGTGGGTTGTATCCAATGGTGGCTTTGCACTAGAGGAAATGATTTCTACTTGTGCAAGGCAGCACACTTGATTTTTGTGGATCTCTCCTACCCATTGCAGCTTAGTGAAGCCTCAACACCTAAACATTAGAAGACCGGAACACAATTATTGTTCGAGAAGATAAGATGTTTGTACAGCATGCAGAAAACAACATCTCTCTGTGTAGTGTCTAAAAATGGAACAAGGTTTCCTTTGCATACATAGTCTAGAGAGATGTCTCTTCTCCCACAAGGTGCAAAGGGATCTGCCACTGGAGCAGCATAATTGTGACATCACTATGAATGCACTAAGGGCAGAAAATAGGAACAAACGGCTGCTCACAAGGCTGCAATTTAGTACAGTCACTTCTCTCAGGGAAAATCTCAATGAAAAATTAGAAGCCTGGGATCAAACATTAACAAATTCATAGCACAAGGATTGATTACACTTCTATGGCTTTTCTTGGCAATTGTTTGCATCATATAAGCATGAGTTTATGTCTCTGCTCTCAAGCATACAAATTCTGGAAATAATGTGGGACATATCCCCGTTTAATAATCTCATGTTGGGTGGACTCAGTAGCCTCTCTACAATGGTCTACTGTAGAAATCCTAAGCAGGAAGCATGGCACTATGCAGGAATACTGCATATGGTTATATGGGGAGATTTATGTTCCAACAACCTAGAAAAATGCCTACCTACAAAAAAACAGCATCCAGTCCACCCACTTTTCATGGCAAGATCCCCCATATATACAAATTATTTACATGTGTCTTTGATAATGTACAGACCACTGTAAGGGACAATGTGTCCACCCCCCTCTACAATCGCAAACACTCTGATCAACACAACAGTATAAAATCGGCTTACCAGGACTATTAAGTAATGCATATAGTAAGAAGCAGAGAAATCACCTTGCCGACAAAGGTCCGTCTAATCAAAGCGATGGTTTTCCCAGTAGTAATGTATGGCTGTGAGAGCTGGACTATAAGGAAGGCTGAGCGCCGAAGAATTGATGCTTTTGAACTGTGGTGCTGGAGAAGACTGAACGACTGAACAACAACAAATCATCCAAGGGAGGGTGAATAAAGGCCTGCCCTTCCTCTAGGCATTACCTTTGTATCTCATCCTTCTAACAGCATATATGGAGTTGTCCTCACAACGAGCTCATGATATAGGCTAGGCTGAGACAGTGATTTATCCAAGAGCCCATCCAGTGAGTTTTGAGGCCAAATGGTATTTGAACCAAAGTTTCCACAGTCCAAGACTAACACTTTATTCGCTGCATCATGGAGAAAGCAAGAGAATTCCAGAAAAACGTCTATTTCTGCTTCATTGACTACGCTAAAGCCTTTGATTGTGTGGATCACAACAAACTGTGGCAAATTCTTAAAGTGATGGGAGTACCAGACCACCTTACCTGTCTCCTGAGAAACCTTTACGAGGGTCAAGAAGCAACAGTAAGAACCAGACATGGAACAACCGATTGGTTCAAAATTGGGAAAGGAGTACGACAAGGCTGCATATTGTCACCCTGCTTATTTAACTTATATGCAGAGTACATCATGAGAAATGCCGGGTTGGATGAATCAGAGGTCGGAATTAAGATTGCTTGGAGAATTATCAACAACCTCCAATATGCAGACGATACCACCCTAATGGCAGAAAGCGAAGAGGATCTAAAGAGCCTCTTGTTGAGGGTGAAAGAGGAGAGTGCAAAAGCTGGTTTGAAACTCAACGTTAAAAAAACTAAGATCATGGCATCTGGCCCCATCACTTCCTGGCATATAGAAGGGGAAGAAATGGAAGCAGTGACAGATTTTACTTTCTTGGGCTCCAAGATCACCGCAGACGGTGACTGTAGCCATGAAATTAAAAGACGCTTGCTCCTGGGGAGGAAAGCTATGGCCAACCTAGACAGCATAGTAAGAAGCAGAGACATCACCTTGCCGACAAAGGTCCGTCTAATCAAAGCGATGGTTTTCCCAGTAGTAATGTATGGCTGTGAGAGCTGGACTATAAGGAAGGCTGAGCGCCGAAGAATTGATGCTTTCGAACTGTGGTGCTGGAGAAGACTCTTACGAGTCCCCTGGACTGCAAGGAGGTCAAATCAGTCCATCCTAAAGGAAATCAACCCTGAGTGCTCATTGGAAGGACAGATAATGAAGCTGAAGCTCCAATATTTTGGCCACCTAATGCGAAGAGAAAACTCCCTGGAAAAGACCCTGATGCTGGGAAAGACTGAAGGCAAAAGGAGAAGGGGACGGCAGAGGATGAGATGGCTAGATAGCATCACGGATGCAATGAATATGAACTTGAGCACGCTCTGGGAGAGTGCGCAGGACAGGAAGGCCTGGCGTGCTATGGTCCATGGGGTCACGAAAAGTCGGACACGACTGAACGACTGAACAACAACAAAAGTCTAATTAAGTCTAACACTTTATCTATACACAAGGTAAGCTTGTGCCTTCTCTGGGATGCAAAGTCTTGGTATCCCACACCTACTCAGCAAGTGATAATGATGACTGTGCTTGTAGTCTTCTGCTGGCCTTGCAAGCTTTTGGCCAATGTTATTAGGGTTGGCATATTAGAAATCATTATCTCTTAATGTGGCGCTGAAGAGATAATAATGTTGGCTCCTTGCTGGGGAGACAATTCCATAATTGGGGGCCACCACTGAGAAGGCCCTCTCCCTTGTTGCTGCCATCCAAGCCTCCCTTGGAGGAGGCACTTGGAGGAGGGCCTTCGATGATTAACATAATGTCTGGGCAGGCTGATGCCAGGAGAGGCATGAGAGGCATCAGGTATTTTGGTCCTGAACCATGTAAGACTTTATAGGTCAAAACCAGCACCTTGAATCAGGCTCAAAAGCATTCAAGGCAGCCAGTGCAAGTGGGCCAGAATTGGTGTTATATGTTCAGACGTTCTGGTCCCTGTTATCAGTCTGACCACCGCATTTTGCATGAGCTGCAGCTTCTGAACTGTCTTCAGAGGCATCCCCACGTAGAGTGCATTGCAGTAATCTAACCTGGAGGTTACCAGAGTATAGACAACTGAAGCCAGGTTATCCCTGTCCAGAAAGGGGCATAGCTGAACCACCAACCAAAGCTGGTAGAAGGCACTCCATGCCACTGAGACTACCTGAGCCTCAAGTGAGAAAGGTGGCTCCAGTAAAACACTCAAGCTATGAACCTACTCCTTCAGGGGACGGGCAACCCCATCCAGACCCCACTGAACACATTCCATCCGCTTAGAAGAACCACCCCCTAACAACGTCTCACTCTCGTCTGGACTGAGTTTCAGTTTATTAGCCCTCCTCCAGTCCATTGCCTCAGCCAGGCACCGATCTAGCCCATCCAGTTGTAGTTTGTTCAGCCCTTCTGGAGGACGCTAGTTTAGAGAATGTTGGTGTACAGGGTGGCAGACAAATTGATTATGGTTTCCTGCAATCATCACTGGATAATACCCACTATTGTGAAGTGATCATAGCCCACAAAAACTACCATTGTTGAAGGAACAGAGTACAGCCAACATGTTAGCTCTGAGTTGTTTTCAGAATCAGAACATATTGATCAGTCTACTGCAAATAACTGTAGGAAAATCCACATGTAGGCTCATTAGCATTACATTAGTATTATGTTTCTGCATTACTTAACCAGGTCAGATTTTAAAAGCAAAATAAAATTGAGGGCTAATGGCAATTTAAAGTGTCATATATCTCATTTTCTGCTTTTAAGGTGCAGGCTCAAATGTCACTATTGAAGTTGCTCCTGCTAAGAGTGGATGATGTTTAAAGAGGCTATCAGTGGAGGCTGGTGGCTAATCTGATGGGGGGGCAACAGAGGCAGAGACAAGGGGCCACAGGAGGTGGAGCCAGGGGATCACAGGAAGCAGAGCTCTGGGTGGAGCCAAAGACAAAGGGGGCGAGGCCAAAACTACCAAACATACCAGCGTATCGTAGTTTAAAGCTCTTATTGCCATTAAAGAAGCCTTAAGAGAGGCATTTCACCCCCTTAGAATGGAGAAAACCTGTACAAAAGCCAGGAAACTGCCAAAGGATCAATGTTTGGAGGGAAGGGGGTAGATCCAGAAAGAAGGGTGTGTGGCCGTTTGGGGAACCCCAGGAGGGCCAGATTTGCCCCACCTCTGGGCCTGAAGTTCCTCACCCCTGCCCTAATCAGTCAAGAATAGAGTCATTTGTTGTGTATTGATATCCTCCATCCACAGTTCTTTCTCAGTCCTGCTGAGATCATACACCTGTTCTTGTTACCTTAGCTGATTTTTATTTTTATTTTTATTAAATTTATTAATCACCCATCTGGCTGGTCACCCAGCCACTCTGGGTGATGTACAATAATAGAAACAATTTAAAACAATAAAATTCTACATTAAAAACATAATATTCCTAAAAATACCCTAACCCACCCCAAATGCCTGCCTGAACAACCACATTTTTAATGCATGGCAGAAGCTCATTAAAGAGGGGGCATGGTGGAGTTCCCAAGGAGGGAGTTCCACAGAGTGGGGGTCACCACAGAGAAGGCCCTCTGTGTAACCTTGGATTTTATCAAACATCAACAGTTCTTGCCACAGAGAGGTTAGCTGGCTATGGGACAGCTGTCTCGAAGAAAATGTAGGCTTGCCATATATGGCTCAAGGAAGTTAAAGTTCTTTCTCATGATGAATATAGCTTCTGTAGGTGAGAATGAGCCCCTGCTATTGTAACAAGAAGTTTGCCTTATTCTGTATCTGTTGTCTCTGAACACAACAGCCATGCAATGGAACAAGGGGAAGTTGTGTACATGAGGACATAAATGTGCACATGAGGATATGCACATTTAAGTAACTGGAAGCTGTATACATAAGGACTCCAGTCCTGATCTAGTCCATGAAAATAGCTTCTACACAGAGATAGATGCCCTTCCTTCTATAATGATTGGATGTGCTCATCACGTGGATTGGGGATATCACATTGTGAGTCTGCAAGTCCCTTCTCTTTGTTCCCAGTGGTGCTGATAGCCCAAATACATGTGGTAGATAACAGCATAGGGGAACCAGTCACTGTGAGGAGGCTATTTGGGGCAGCATGTTCCTGGCAAACATCATATGTATTCTGCCACTTCTTCTGCCACCCCGAAACTGGAACTAGGTTGACTTTTAAAAGTCCCATGCATACAGACTGGGCTGCTACCACAGTCTTCAAGCCAGTTTTACAGCTTTTGCCCAAAGTGTGATGATGACTAGTATTAATATCTAAATTTAAACCACAAGAAGAAAAATAATATAATTTAAGCTTCCCCACATCCACTTAATCTCAGGAAGATTTTACAGGCACTGTTTCTGAAGTGTGTTGTTTCACTGCTAGTAGAAGAGAGTTCCATAAATGCGGCGCACCCATCTCACTGTGTCGTTCTTATGTTCAGACTTGATGCTCAGACGGCATAATTCACAGGACCCTCTTGTTGGATTCCACAGAGTGCAGCGGTCCATACGAACCTTCAGAAAATCCAATTCCGCTAGATTTTTTACTGCAAAAGCAACCACACTAAACAAAGCAGTTGTCCAAAATGAAAAAGATAAACCAGATTGTCTATGGGAAGCCAGTATTTCACAGAGTGATCATGGCCACACAGTAAACAAGTGTCCTTGAGTTATTTTCCCTTGGGCTTAGATTCGTGTCAGTAGAATTCAAGGAAACTTAATTTATTTTTCCAGTCTAGTGGTTGATGATGAGCCCTGTTAAAACCTGACTCTCTGTTAAAATAGAGTAGTCATATGTGTGTAGGCTAATAACTGGAAGCAAAGAATCTTCAGTCACAATGGAACAATGAAGAGTGTAGATTGTGTTCTGTTACTACTACTGTGGCTGCTGCTATCTTCTTTTGATTTTTACAGCATTCTAAACACATAAAAAAAGACTCTGTGCAACTTCAAAGAATTACTTGACCTTATTGTAGATGCACACACTGTTTATATAAAGTAATTTATATCCTACTTCTCTGCTAAAAAAAAATATAGCATGCAAAGCGGATAACAGTTTTTTTAAAAAATACGTGAAATACAACTTCTAAGACATGGCAATAATAAAATCAACAAATATAATAGTGTGGTTAGAGTGTTGGCTGGGGCTGGGGCTGGGGAGCTACAGGTACAAATCCCTGTTCAGCCATGAAGCTCACAGGGTGACCTTCAGCCAGCCACAGCTTCTCATCCTAACCTACCTTATAGGTTGTTGTGAGGTTAGAAAGGGGGAGAGAACAAGGCATGCCACCTTGAATTCCTTGGAGAAAAGGCGGGATAAAATGTAATAATAATATAAAGTTTAAAAGGTGCAGATAATTAAAATGTAAACATTGTAACAATGGGTGGGATCCAGAGTTGAACATCCATGAATGGAAGGGTCCTCTTTTTGGTGAAGAGAGGGGGGATCCAGCAGAGCCTCCTGCTGGAGTAAGGGGGCAGGTTGGTGATTTTTGCCCATTTCTTCCTTCCCGTTGCAGCCCCAGTACCACCTTACACACTGTTCCAGAGGGTCCCTCAACCTTCTGGAGCAGATATGGGAAACATAGGGGTCTGCAGATGGAAAATGAATCCTTCAAAATCACCCTCCCCCTTCTGCCCATGGGAGCATCCAGTTCATGGAGTTCTATTCCATGCAACTCTGGCTCTAAGCCATGATGTTAAACTTACTGGGTTGGATCCACAGATATCATGAATGAACTCTACCATTAGCAGAAGGGGGAAAGGCAATTTTTGCCCATTCTTCCTTCTCCCTACAGTCTCCTGAAAAGCTGCTTCGGAGGGTTGGGGGACCCACCAGAACAGGGTGGGAGTGCTGAGGGCTGCAGGAAGAAGGGCAAATCAGCAAAACTGCCTCCCGTCTGTTCCTCCAGTGGCACCCTCCACTGGATCTTGGTCCTTTTCACAAACAGAAGGAGCCTTTTCTTTCATGGAAGGGCAACTCTGGATTCAATTCATTGCTAACATATCCATTGTTATTGTGTCCATTTCTGTTTTAAACCAGTCCCTACATACTTGTTCTTCCATTTCCAAGATAATCTGATCAGCAGCCAACGAATTCTATACTAATCTCATTTCTTTGATAGCAAAGTCCACTAGATGGACTCTTCATCTTCACTCTTTCCTGTCTCTCTATTGCTGGGATTCCCTGCTCAGAGTTTGATGTTCCCTTGCATGGGGCCCACTGTCCTCCCTTTGATCCCTCTTGGGTTTTTTGTATGTTTTAGGAGCAGCAGATGTGTAGCAAGGGGACACTAGCAAGGACAAGCGCATGGTAGCTGCTGAAACAACACTGCCCCCATAGCCACCGTGCACTTGCAAATGGCATCAGCCTTTTCAAAGTATGCCAGTCTTTCCCTCAACAGCATCGAGGTTTTACAATGAGTTTGTCATGATGTGATACCCTTTATATTATGTTAGTTGTGATGAAGTGGTAGGATCCATAAAGCTTTTGTCACTGAACTCGTTTCTTTTCCTGTTTTGATATGTGTTGATTGGGAAAGTTGAATCTGAAAACATAGGAAGCACTTCTTGTATATGGGAAAAAAAATATGGGCCAAGAGGACGTGACTTGCATGCACTTTGCCATTTGCATATGTATGTGTTAGGAAGAAAAGAACTATAGGTAGAATTTTGTTAATTACTTGTTTATCATTAAATTTATCCTAGGAAAATAATGACACCCTGAGTTAATTAGTTTCATTACACACTTTGATCATTACAGAGATCTCATAAGATCATGTGGACTCCCCTTCCCCCACGTCCTCCACATACCTCCCAGGTAAAAGGAAACACTGTGCTTATAAACGGGTCCAATTTCTCCAAACTTTTATTAAGAAAATCAAGCCTAAGGCTTACTGGGTTGGATCCAGAGTTAGCCATATTCAGAATAAACTCACTGAAATTGATAGGATGTAAGTTAGCCATTACTAGGTTAAGTCCTGTTGATTTCAGTGGGTCTAGTGTAAGCGTGACTACCCATTGAATCCGACCCATTGATTTTTGTTCTGTACAATTACTTGTTTTAGAAATTCATACTTTTGAAAGCAACTGAAGACCTATGAAACAGACCACGATTTCAATATTATTATGAAAATGGACCATGATTCAATATTATTATGATACAAATTTGACAGTGTTATGCCAACTGAATAGCTCCTGCCCCTGCACCAGCAAAGCACTATGTTCAGACCAGGAGGTGTGAACCTATAACACCATTTCTGGCCCAATTATGCTGGTTGCCTGTACATTTCTGAGCCCAATTCAAGGTATTGGTTTTGACCTATACAGTATTTAATTGGCTCGGGGTGAAGTACCTGATGGAGTACCTGCCCGCACACTACGATTGTCACCTGAGGCCCTCCTCCAAAGGCAGTTCAGAGAATGGCAAAAAGGGAGAAGGTCTTTTTGGTGGTGCCCCCTTTTTGGAATGCACTTCCCACTGAGGTCCATCTGATGCAACATTGTCATTCTTGTGGCACCCAGGTTATGATTTTCCTCTACTCCCAGGCATTTGACAGCATATGATAAGGTTTTAACTGGTCCTGGGATTTTTATAGGTGACTGTTTTGAATTATTTGTATATGTAACTGGTTTTTATATTATGTTTTATATTATATTTTTACGGTTTTAATCTTTTGTAAACCACCTAGAGAGTTTTGGTTTTGGGTGGTATGGGTATGTAATAAATATATAAATAAAAGTTACTGGTGGGAGAACACACACACACACACACACACACACACTGTCATGCTGGCAGGACCAGCACAGCTGGGTAACTGGATGGAAATGGGGCATGGCAGAGTAGGAATGGGGCTTAGTCAGAATCCTATACTTGTTCAGCAGTTTGTCCAGCAGCCAATGATGGCATAATGTTAAAAAGAGGTGGTATAAGTTAAAGCACTTCTGTGGAAAATGATTGTCCCCGAATCCTTCTTCTGTATTTACACTGCCACAATGGAGAAGAGGATTCTAGGTAACTCTGCTGTAGCTAATCACTGCACGCTACCAGGAGCATAAAGCTCTAGCCAAGGAACACAGATCACATATATTAAGAAGTGTGATGTGACGCTACATCACTCTGTCCCCATATCTAAAAAAGTAGGAGCACATACATACGTTTGGACTTGGTGATAGAAACATTGGTAATGGGTCACTTTGCCCAAAGGGAAAACTTTGCACAAATAACAAACACACAACAGTCAGGGACATAAAAAAGAAACGAAGCACAGATGAACACTTGTCTTCTCAGAATCTTTACAGGTACCCTCAAGATTCCAGATGCTGGCACCCGCCAGGACCTCCACTGCTGCAGCTGCAAAGACAAAGTGACCCACAAAGGTAAGCCCTCCCTCACCAGGGAGGAGAAAAGACTGATATGCAGAACACTCAGATACCCTTGGCCATAGAATCTCTCCCCTCCCTCCTGCAACAACCCTCTTATTCAAGAAGTGGTACCAGTGATCCCCACACAGGAGGCATAGGATAAGTTTGCAGTTTTCAGGAACTGAGAGTCCTGTTGGCCTCAAACCCACAAATGCAGGTAAGAAACAGGGTAAACAACATTGGGGAGCATAGTCACCTTTATGTGTGAACATCTGGTGCTTTGCCCTGCCTGTTGCCACTCATAACCCATTTTTGTTGCAGGATAAGGGCCAGGACACTTGTTGCTGAGCAACCTGAAACCGCAGACAGAATTCCAGCACAACTCTCTACTTTGCATGGGTGAGTTGCTGATGGCAGTATTCCCTCCTCTCTCGCTCTCTCATACACACACACACACACACACACACACACACTCAGTGGCTCCCCAAACATACACTGTCAATGGGAGAATGGGGACCAAGAAAAAGGAAGGACACCTTGGAGATAGTATGCTTTCTTTCTTGCTCACTCAGCATTTCCAAATGTGCACCCAATCCCCAAAACTATTGGTTGCAGATGCCGCCCATTATCTATCATGACCCACATGTTTCTCTCCTCTATCCACAGGCAACCAAGCAGCCATTCGATGCTCATAGAGGGAAGGATGTTACCACGCCATAGTGCCTTGCAGGCCAAAAGTGAGGCATAGAGCAACAGCAGGGACCTGTGGGAAGCCACCTGTTCCCCTACTGGGTTGTTACCTTTTTGGTCTAGTATGGTTCCTGTGGTTTTCCAGAGTGCGTTACAGACAGTAATGTGACAGATGCAGTGTTGCCCAGCAGAGATAAGCAGTGAAGGGGGCAGCCGCTCTTACTTTGTTGTCTCTCATACCACTTTCAGAGGCACAGAGGCCTGCAGGAACAAAAACAAACCAAAACACAATTTCTCTGTGTTATTAGAACTCACTCTACAGTTGATGCTATTCAATAAATACTACTGGCTGTTTCAGGTGTGTCTTTGTTCTTGAGATGGTTAGCACTAAGGGAACCACAACACCCCCTTTTTATGTTCCTCAGCTTTCTCCATGATGGGACACACACACTTGGATGGTGGGGTATCTCCCTCACAACATGCCGCCAGGAATAAGGCTCTACACCTTAACCACGGTGTTGCCACTGGAACAGAAGAAAGGAGGAGAGGGAGGTCTCAACAGTTCACTGTCTTCCTGAGGCCCCTCAGTTTCTGCTGGTGTGATGCCCAATCCAGCAATTGGCTGCATAAAGTGGAAGCTCGGAGGAGGGCTGGTTGCTGGGACAATTATGTATGTATGTATGTATGTATGTATGTATGTATTTATGTATTTATTTCATTTCTATACCGCCCAATAGCCGAAGCTCTCTGGGCGGTTCACAAAAATTAAAACCAAACAACACACAATAAAACAATTTAAAATATATAGAACATTAAAACCACAATATAACAATACAACCACAATAAAACCTAGCAGCAGTGCAGGAGTTTAAAATACAGATTTAAAACAGCAAAGATAAAAATTTAGAAAGCTAAAATGCCTGGGAAAATAAAAAGGTCTTCACCTGGCACTGAAAGGAATACAATGTAGGTGCCAGGCGAACCTCACTAGGGAGCTCATTCCAGAGCCGGGGTGCCACAGCAGAAAAAGCCCTCCTCCTAGTAGCCACCTGCCTCACTTCCTTTGGCAGGGGCTCACGGAGGAGGGCCGCTGACGATGATCTTAAGGTCCGGGCAGGCACATATGGGAGGAGGCGATCCTTCAGGTAACCTGGCCCCAAGCTGTTAAGGGCTTTGAATGTTAACACCAGCACATACCTGCAATTAATCAAATGAAAAGAAGCATGGCTGGATGACATGAAGGGGGCTTGGAAAAATGAAAAGCATCTGGAACTGTAGGCCCAAGTGACCACCATTCTTCTTAATACATTAATGCTTCTATTATCCACAAGTAGAACATTACAAAATACTTATCAAAAACTGTATGCATTATAAAGAGTAAATGGTAGGAGACACAACTCATGATATTGTGCTGTTTCTACAAAATATTATACCAACTTTTAAAAAAGTAACTATTAATTTCCTATCTTCCTTTTTTCCAACTAAAATTATTGTTAATATTATTTAGCAATCCAGAGACAGTGGGCCTTGCTTTTTGAAGCTCACCTGTACATCTCTCCAAAGTGGGAATCAAACTCACATCTCCTGTTTCCCATTACATTGCTCCTTCATCCGGATTGCTCTTGCTAGATGTTCATTTGCGAGGAGCACCTTTTTCCAGTTGGCTGGCTCATCACCTATAACCATTCCTGACAGAGGAGGGCCTTTGCCACAGTCATTCATGGCCTAGTTATCTCCAGATTATACTACTGTAATATGCTCTATACATGGGGCTGAAAAGTGTCTAGAAACTGCAATTTGTGCAAAATGCAGCAGCTAGGTTGCACTGGGAGCTGGGCATTTTAACTATATTACACCTAGTTTAGTTACATTGCACTGGCTGCCAGGTTGGTTCCAGGTTCAATTCAAGGTGCTGGTGTTAACCTTTAAAGCCCTAAGTGGATTGGGACCTGGGTTCTTTAAAGACTACCTTTGAGACTGCCTTCTTCCATATGTTCTTCACATGCTCCAGTCGTCAACTGGAAACCACTTCAGATCCCCTGGCACCATGAAGCTAAGCGGGCAGCCACAAGGGCCTTCTGTGTGGTTGCACCCACGTTGTGGAATGCTCTGCCAACAGAGATTTGTCAGGCCCTGACATTGTACCGTTTTATGCGGTATGTAAAAACCTGGCTCTTTAAGAAGGCGTGTGGTTAAAAGTTTTAGTAGCCCTAGAACGTTTTTCTTTACCCATATGGTGAATCTGCTGTTTTAATCAGCTTAGTGTTGCTGTTTGTTTGCTTGTTTGTTTGGGTTCTTAAGACTGTTTTAAATGTTGTTGACTTTGTTCACTGCCTTGAGTTCCCTTAGGCGACATAAGCAGGACATAAGCTTTTAAAATGAATAAGTACATAAATAAAGTCCTTTCGCACTGAGCTATTGGGCTGCTCAGGGTGCTGCTTCATTTGAGCTTGCTCTTTGAGCTCCTGTTTAGATTGTCCGTCTGACCCCCACACCTCTTCCCTGCAAAATGCAGGGTACTTTCAGAGCCAAAACAGACATTATTTTATTTTTACTCTGCAGTAGGGATTTTTTTTCATTTTGCACAGGGCTCCTGGTCCAGATCGGGATCCTAGCATGGGGGGACGGGGTCGGGGGGGCTTTTAACTCTACACACACACACATACACACAAACGGTGCCTGGCAAAAAAAAACAACCAAAACCTACCTGGCCCTACAGCTACCAGCATTCACCTATACTGATTGTTAAACTTGCTGGCAAACTGGCTAATGCAGCTGAGATAGGCAGGCTCTGGCTTATATAGCCAGCACTGCCCTACCTCTTGATGCCGGAGTGGGGGTTCTGTATGCATCCATACACCAATGCCCTTAGGGATGTTAAGAGAATTCTGCCACGGATCCCAGTGAGGCCAAATTCCAGTGAATTCGGCCCCCCAGAATCTGTGGCGGAACAGAGCAACCTGCCCCACCACCCCGTGAAAGCCCCGCGAAATGGAGCCTACCTGGTGGCGGCGGTGGCGGCAGCGACAGTGGCTCCAGCTGCTGCTGGGCTGCGGCTGCAAATGGCGGCCGCTACGCCGGCTGCCATTTGCATCCCTGGCAAGCCATGATAGGCTATGTAAGTATCTACGTAGCCTATCACAGCTCAGGGCAGGGATGCAAATGGCGTAGCTGCTGCCATTTGCATCTGTGTCTTTAGCCATGATAGGCTACATATATATTTATACGTAAATATATACATAGCCTATCACAGCAATAGGAAGGAATGCAAATGGCGGCTGCCGCAGCCGCCGCCATTTGCATCCTTGTCTTTAGCTGTGATAGGCTACGTATATATTTACGTAGCCTATCATGGCTAAAGACACAGACGCAAATGGCGGCAGCTACAGCGGCTGCCATTTGCATCCCTGTGCAGCCCAGCGGCCGGATGTCCAGCTGCGGGTGGCCCTGGCCGGCGGCTCTGTGGAGTCGCCACAGAGCGACGCCGGTCAGGAAGGATTCTGGGGGGAGGGACGGAGCGCCTCCCCGCAACCGTGGATTGCCCAGTGTGGAGCCAGGTAAGAGTTTCGTACATTCCTAAATGCCCTCACATGCCTGCCTGTCTCTGGAGGCAGCTGCAAAAGCCAATCCTCTGGTGATTGGCTGACTTAACCTGCAAGGCTTTTGGTGAGCTATCACATTTTGCCAACATCGTGTGGTTGAGTCAATGTCTAAAGTCGCCTATGGAGAGAACTTGTGATAGGGATGGATGAAATTTTCATTTGGTTGGTTTCATTTTCATTTCATTGTTTTATAAGAATGCACCAAAATCCCCCAAATTTTTGATGAACAGGACTGATCAGAGATAAGACAGTTTCCCTGCTCCACTACCCATGCTGCATTAAGTCTTTTTAAAATCCTCACTTGGAGCTTTTCTACACAAGGCATTTATTGTGTGCTCGTGATTTCCTCACTCATGGTAGCTGGTGGGTGCTTTAGATGCTGTCCTCCTCCTCCAGGGCCTCTCCCGTGCTTTCCAAGCAATTTTGTCGGGGTTTGTTTTGATGCAGGAAAGTCTGGTATTTGGGGGAATGGCCGACTAAAACACTAGCATAGTTGCACAATTCTGCTATACCACAGCGCTACTGAGAGGTTATGTAGTGGAACACATAGAAAGGCAGAAAAGGGGCGGGGGGATGGAAAAAAATGTGTGTAGAGGATCCGATCTTAATTCCACAAAGAATCCAGAAGCAGAAGTCATGCTCAAGTGGTGGATTAAAAGCCCATCAAGAAAAGCCGTTGGTATCAATGGAAGACGGTGCCTTTAATCGCAGTGAGGGTGGCATGTGGGGTGGGGCTGCCGGGGAGAGAAAGACTAACCCTCCCTTCCCCAGCATTGTGACGCCCCTCAAAAATTGTCCCTCTGCTTTAAGATATGGCCCCAAGACATGGTCTGAAGGCACATGAGGCAGCCACCTTGCTGAAGCTAAGCAGGTCGGGGTCTGGTCAGTGGTTGGAGGGGAGACCACCTGGGAACCGCATGTAGCCACCTTGAGTTCCACAATGGAAGAAAGGTGGGATATAAATGTAATAAATAAATAAATAAATAAATAAAATAAGACTTTTTAAAATGCCTAATTGCAGTGCGGGGGGGTATTTTTAGGGGGAGAGGGTGTGGAGTTGATCAGTCCACATTTGTGATGCCCGTAAGATTATATATACCGTGATCCCCTTGGCATCAGAGGCACATGAGAAGGGAAGGCAGCTTCTGCAGCACCTGCTTTGCTTGTGCTTGCATGAAGTGTAGCTACCAGCTTGGCATCCTACTGAAGTCAAAACTTAGGACGTTTGACTTAGGATACCATCCCAGGCAGCAGCATGTGCTTCTTTGTTTTCCACACGGATCGGCCAGTACAGCAGAAGCCACGTGGAAATGTTTTGATCTCCCACCATCCCGGAGTGTCTTTTCACCTCAGCTTCCCCACAGAGGAGGCTAAGGGAGCGCCAAGTGAGTTCCCTCTGCCATATGGCTTGAGGGTCTTCCATTTTTCTGTCATAGCTGATGAAGCCATTTTCACAACTTAATGATGCACTGAGGGATTGGGGTGGGGGAGGAGGGGGCTGGGGGATTTGTTTGACAGACGAGGGCCTCAGATGTGTGGCAAAAATTAATAATGTATTCAGGCCTTTATTAGATTAGAGGTGGTGGCAGAGAATCAGCTTATCCATATTAATCCTTCACTAAAGGTTTAAAATAGGATTTAGTCAGAGAAACACACACACAGATGCCTCCACCCACATGTCATGTAGAGAAGAATATATATTTTAAAAATGAATGGAAATAGCCTGTTTCATCACAGGTTTCATATGACAAGGAAAACTGCTAATCCAATGCATCTGCCAGCATTCATATACTGCATTATTTAGTAGGCTTCATCCAGTCTAAGAGACTATAAAAACGTCGAGCTCAAAAATAGGGAGTCCAGTGTATAAGTCCAGTTAAAACTTCTTTCTGGATCAGGACTCTTGATTTTATTTATGTTTTATTTATTCAGGGATTTATATGCCACCTTCTAATGTGAGCACACTGGGGTCTGGGGGTGTTGTTGTGTGTATGTTTTAACAACAGTTAAGAAAAATAACAATTTTATAAAATAGCATCATGAACCAGCCAATAAAAGACAGGGGCAGCATTTGAAACCAAACCATTAAACATTGTCCGCCCCACAGAACAAAAGCCTGCCAGTACAGAAAAGTCTTCCACAACAACCAGCAAAGATTAGTGAGGGCCAGGGACAGCTGTATTTCATGGGACAAAGTGATCCTGAGATCCTGTGTGGTCTCCTCCCCCAATTAAAGCATTCCTAGAAAGGAGGGTAGAGGAGTCTGTAATATGGTGCCCTCCAAATGTTTTGGTCTGTAACCAGTGGAGGCTGTGAACCCATTCTAGGTTTCAGTCAGAACCAGCCAGAACTCTAAAGGAGCTATCCAAAGAGCTGAACCTATTTGGGGGGTACATTTCAGCACATTGGATAGCTCCTTTGGAGTCCTGGCTTCTTCTAAGTGCAACCCAGAATGGATTCATAGCCCCACAGAAATTGGAGCTACCATCCTCCACTGTCTATAACTCCCATAATCCCTGGTGGCTTTGCTGTCTGGGGTTTAAGGAAGTTGTAGTCCAAAACATTAGGAGGGCTTTCAATTGCCTACCCTTTAAAGGGCAATAAAAACATTTTTTTCTCTTATTCTTATATTTTTGCTAGTGCTATTCTAGTGCCAGTAGTATGTTACTTCAAGTTGCTTAATAATGGGAAAAGGGGGAACTTGCTGTAGGGAGTTGGAAATTCCATTTTTATTTAACTAATAGTCCAATTTAAGAAGCGATGCACTTAGAATAAGTAAAACTGATTTTTAAAGTAGAATTTAGTGAAGCAATTGCTCCATCTGCTGACAGATAATCACACAATGTTTTTTAATGTCCTTGATGATATTGAGTTATCTCAGGTGTATTCTGGAGGTTACAGACCTACTTCTATTTTCCACCCCCACCCCCAGCACCTCCTTTAAGGCTGCGTTCCTATGCACATTTTCTGGGAGTAAACCTCACTGAATGCAGTAGGACTTACTTCTGAGTAAACATTAATACGATTGTGGAAACATCTAGACATTTGTTTACGAGGAATGTTGCATTAAGGCATTAATTAATTAAGGCATTCATTAAGCAGAATCCACTCTGATAGTATAATGTCTGCAACTGTAAACATGGTGATAGATGAATCTGTCCATTTTGCTTTCTCCCATACTTGCATTGTTTTAAATCTGCGGTTCTTTCTGTCCAGTTCATGAAGAAATTTATGAATTTTAGCTCATTCTTTTCCAAATAGGAACCGAATGAAATTCTCAGCCATCTGTATCAGCCAAATTCAGTAGGCACATGCTATGCCCAGCATGGAGAGGGCCATGTTGTACCTGCCTGCCATATAGAAGTTAAATGTGAGGAGCCTGTCAGAAAAAAAGATGTGGCAACCCTAATTCAGCAGCTCAAACATAGTGGAATACACAGGGGTTCAAACCCAGACTTTTAAGAGCCAAGCCCTCAAAGCCTTAGGCCTGGATGGATGAATCTGTCAGTTTTGCTTTCTTTCACATTCAAACTGCTTTAATCTCAAGATTTTTCCATCCTGTATATGAAGACGTTTGTGAATGTTGCCAAGTTCGTACAAAAAAAGAGCAAAGCTAAGCTCTTACCCATCCCTAGGTAAAAAAATCAAGCTCCACCTCCTGGCCACACATGCTGGCAATTCAGGCCAGCGTATCAGTGCAAATGTTTAGGAACTGGTGCCAATGGATATGAAGAAGTTATTTTGAAGGGCGAGCCTTCGCCAGCCCCTAACATCTGTAGTTAAGTTGTATTTTAGCCTCATGTACTTTGGGCATTGTATTTGCCCGCATTTTGATGAGAGCTATACATCTATCATTGCAAGAAGCTGGAGGAAAGCCTTTGTACATTGCAGAACATTGGTTCGCAAAAAATAAATAAAAGCAAATGAAATGCTAGGCTGTGCCATTCAAGGGACAGAGAAGAACAGAAGATGATAAAATGCTTCTTCAGTGAAACACTCCCATTTCTGCTCTCCTTAATTCAGAGAGAAAATGACACCAGAAATGGAAAGGCCCACAGAAGAGCAGTGAGAATCAAGCAAAGACATTCATACATAGAGCAATAACAAAGATTAGGACCTCTTTCTTCTCGGTGGTTGATGGGAGCCTTTGAATGTGTGCCGTTTCTCCAAAATTAGAAGCACAGACAGTGCCAGCTTTGGGTTTTGGAGGACTCTTGGATAAGACACTGCAATGGGGTCCCCTCCCTCAATGAGTCTCCCTTCTCACCGGCATTGTCATCAGCTGCTGCTGCTCCTCCTCATTGCTACTGCCTGCTTGCTTGCCCAGGAAGAGAGCCAATGTGCAAGCACGCTGTGGCATCAACTGCTCTGCCATCACAAAACCACTGTTGTCTGGGCTAGCGAGAGAGAGAGAGGGGGGGGGGTGAAGATGCAATGGTGAAGAGGTGGTGCAAGGTGGATGCAATAGTGAAGAGGAGGAACAGGTCCAGGGGGCTTTTGTCAGTGGGCCCTCGGGAGTTGCCCAATCATGCTGACACATGACACCTGCCCTGAGCACAGAGAATGTGAAGTGATACTTTATTATGGACCACCCACCATGTCTAACACAGTGGTTTACAAACTGTTCTGGGGATCCCTGGGGTTCCTTAGATATTTATCAAGTCCCCCATTATTATTACATCATGCTTCTTTGAAACCTTGGCAATTTGCTTTTCAAAACTTTCATCATCTTATCCTTGATTGGGTGACCGGTAGTAGACTCCGACCACCATGTTCCTTTTATTCTTTGCTCCATTTATTTTAACCCAGATGCTCTCGATGGGGCTAGTTTTTCTCCAGTTTTTCTGGTGTTGTTGTTCAGTCGTTAAGTCATGTCCGACTCTTCGTGACCCCATGGACCATAGCACGCCAGGCCTTCCTGTCCTCCGCTCTCTCCCGGAGTGTGCTCAAGTTCATATTCATTGCATCCGTGATGCTATCTAGCCATCTCATCCTCTGCAGTCCCCTTCTCCTTTTGCCTTCAATCTTTCCCAGCATCAGGGTCTTTTACAGGGAGTTTTCTCTTCGCATTAGGCGGCCAAAATATTTGAGCTTCAGTTTCAGTATCTGTCCTTCCAATGAGCAGTCAGGGTTGATTTTCTTTAGGATTGACTGATTTGACCTCCTTGCAGTCCAGGGGACTTGTAAGAGTCTTCTCCAGCACCACAGTTCGAAAGCATCAATTTTTTGGCACTCAGCCTTCCTTATAGTCCAGCTCTCACAGCCATACATTACTACTGGGAAAACCATAGCTCTGATTAGATGGACCTTTGTCGGCAAGGTGATATCTCTGCTTCTTACTATGCTGTCTAGGTGTGCCATAGCTTTCCACTCAAGGAGCAAGCGTCTTGTAATTTCATGGCTACAGTCACCATCTGCGGTGATCTTGGAGCCCAAGAAAATAAAATCTGTCACTGCTTCCATTTCTTCCCCTTCTATATGCCAGGAAGTGATGGGGCCAGATGCCATGATCTTCGTTTTTTTAATGTTGAGTTTCAAACCAGCTTTTGCACTCTCCTCTTTCACCCTCAACAAGAGGCTCTTTAGATCCTCTTTGCTTTCTGCCATTAGGGTGGTATCGTCTGCATATCGGAGGTTGTTGATAATTCTCCCGGCAATCTTAATTCCGACCTCTGATTCTTCCAACCTGGCGTTTCTCATGATGTACTCTGCATATAAGTTAAATAAGCAGGGCGACAGTATGCAGCCTTGTCGTACTCCTTTCCCAATTTTGAACCAATCGGTTGTTCCATGTCCGGTTCTTACTGTTGCTTCTTGACCCTCGTACAGGTTTCTCAGGAGACAAGTAAGGTGGTCTGGTACTCCCATCTCTTTAAGAATATGCCACAGTTTGTTGTGATCCACCCAATGAAAGGCTTTAGCACAGTCAATGAAGCAAATATAGACATTTTTCTGGAATTCTCTTGCTTTCTCCATGATCCAGTGAATGTTGGCAATTTGATCTCTAGTTCCTTTGCCTCTTCGAAACCCAGCTTGTACTTCCAGTAGTTCTCAGTTCACATGCTGCTGAAGCCTAGCTTGTAGGATTTTGAGCATTACCTTGCTGGCATGTGAAATGAGCACTATTGTACGGTAGTTTGAACACACTCTGGCATTGCCCTTCTTTGGAACTGGAATGTAAACTGACCTTTTCCAGTCTTGTGGCCACTGTTGAGTGTTCCAAATTTGTTGGCATATTGAGTGCAGCACTTTAACAGCATCATCTTTTAGGATTTTAAATAGCTCAGCTGGAATACTGTCATCTCCGCTAGCTTTGTTGTTAGTAGTGCTTCCTAAGGCCCACTTGACTTCACTCTCTAGGATGTCCGGCTCAAGTTCAGTGACCGCACTATCATGGCTCTCAGGGACATTCAGATCTTTCCTGTATAGTTCTTCTGTGTATTCTTGCCACCTCTTCTTAATCTCATGTGCTTCTGTTAGGTCCCTGCCTTCTTTGTCCTTTATCATGCCCGTCTTTGCACAAAACGTTCCCTTGAGATCTCCAATTTTCTTGAAAAGATCTCTAGTCTTTCCCATTCTATTGTTTTCCTCGATTTCTTTGCATTGTTCATTTAAGAAGGCCTTCTTGTCTCTCCTTGCTGTTCTCTGGAACTCTGCATTCAGTTGGATATATCTTCCCCTTTCTCCCTTGCTTTTTGCTTCCCTTCTTTCCTCAGCTACTTGTAAAGCCTCATCAGACAGCCACTTTGCTTTCTTGCATTTCTTTTTCTTTGGGATGGATTGAGTTGTTGCCTCCTGAACAATGTTACGGACCTCCATCCATCGTTCCTCAGGCACTCTGTCTATCAGGTCTAATCCCTGAAATCTATTCCTCACCTCCACTGTATATTCATAAGGGATATGATTTAGGTCATACCTGTATGGTTTATTGGTTTTCCCTAGGTTCTTCAATTTAAGCTGAAATTTTGCAACAAGAAGTTCATGATCTGAGCCACACTCAGCTCCAGATCTTGTTTTTACTGACTGTATGGAGCTTCTCCATCTTTGGCAGCAAAGGACATAATCATTCTGATTTCGATATTGACCATGTGGTGATGTCCATGTGTAGAGTCGCCTCTTGTGCGGTTGGAAAAGAGTGTTTGCTATGAACAGCGAACTCTTGGCAAAACTCTATTAGCCTTTGTCCTGCTTCATTTTGTACACCAAGGCCATGCTTGCCTGTTATCCCGGTGATTTCTTGACTTCCTACTTTGGCATTCCAATCCCCTATGATGAAAAGGACATCTTTTTTTGGTGTTAGTTCTAGAAGGTGTTGTAGTAGGTCTTCATAGAACCGATCAACCTCAGCTTCTTCGGCCTCAGTGGTTGGGGCATAGACTTGAATTACTATGAGTGTGATGTTGAATGGTTTGCCTTGGATTCATACTGAGATCATTCTATCGTTTTTAAGATTGTACCCCAGTACTGCTTTTCCCACCCTTTTGTTGACTATGAGTGCTACTCCATTTCTTCTAAGGGATTCTTGCCCACAGTAGTAGATATGATGGTCACCTGAATTAAATTTGCCCATGCCTGTCCATTTTAGTTCGCTGATTCCCAAGATGTCGATGTTCAATCTTGCCATCTCATGTTTGACCACCTCCAGCTTACCTTGATTCATTGATCTTACATTCCAGGTTCCTAAACAATATCGTTCTTTACAGCATCGGATTTTCTTTTCACCACCAGACACATCCACAGCTGAGTGTCTTTTCGGCTTTGGCCCAGCCGCTTCACTCTTTCTGGGGCTACTTGGAAATACCCTCTGCTCTTCTCCAGTAGTATATTGGACACCTTCCGACCTGAGGGGCTCATCTTCCGGCGTCATCTCTTTTAGCCTTGTGATACGTTCCATGGGGTTTTCTTGGCCAGAATACTGGAGTGGGTTGCCATTTCCTTCTCCAGTGGACCACATTTTGTCAGAACAATCTGCCATGACCTGTCTGTCTTGGGTGGCCCTGCATGGTATAGCTTATGGCTTCACTGAGTTACGCAAGCCCCTTTGCCACAACAAGGCAGATGTATTAACATAAGTCAATGTGGAAAAAGTTCCTTAGGGGTAGAAAGTTCTAAAAACTCCAGGTTTAACATGCTGGTGCCTTCTAAATTATATAGCGTTTGATATACCTTTCAAACAGAAATGAACATTGCTATATGTCAAAGCTGCTGATAGTAGACTTGTATAGGATTGCACTTCTGAGTAGACCAGTATAGGGTTGTGCTGTAAATATACTGGAGTGAGTGGATTAAAAATAAAATACTAGGAAATGAGCCACTCATTCTTTTGCTATAGTTCATCATCCAGGAAATACAACCTATATGTTAAAGTAAACACTGAATTCAGGCCAGGATGGTTAATCCAAGGAGGAAAAAATTACAGGAAACTTGTGAGGAAAAGCTGTCAAACATACGTATATGCACTCTGTCATACACTCAGGCATTCTCTCTCTCTCTCTCGAGAGAGAGAGAGAGAGAGAGAGAGAGAGAGATTGTTTATATAGAAAGAGGTTAGATGGGATGTATTAATAGTAAGAGAGTGAAGTGGAAGCCCATCTCAGTGGAGCATCCTCCATGGACCAAGTGACCTTTTCCTGCACAGCTGCCTTAAGCCATTTGTCTGTCTTTTCAAACAAAATCAATCCTATTTTCAGCTCAAGAATTTCTCTCTGCTTGCATGTATAAACAGATGCATGGAAAGCATGTATTGGAAGTGTACTCTACTCATTGTAATATGCCTGTATTTCCTGCCTTGTTCTTAACAAATTGAAAACAAACCACATTTTTGTCTCAAGGTAACAGTGACTGTTTTGCTGATGATCACCCTTAACTAATGTTTCCTGTTGAAGGCAGCACATTTTCCTTATTTCATTTATTCTTCACAGCAGCTGGGCAAAGTAGATGAAACTGTTCAAGGTCATATAGGAAGTTCATGGTAGGAAATTGGTTTTAGACATATGCCTTTCTTTTTCAACATAAACTTCGTTCACAGGGCTTTCTTTGGGGCAGATTTTGATCTTACTTTTCCTCTACCCACTTCTTTCAGGGTGTGTTCACGCTTGCCTTTTTACTACACAATGAATGCAACATCAACTTGTATGTTTGAATCTAGAGTCAGAGGTCAAACACCATAGACAAAACGTTTATATTTGCTGCCATCACCGCAAACACAATACACTTTAGTTGGGACAGTTCTCACGTTCAGCTACAAATTCTCAAGTGATCTTGAGAATTTTGAGTGATGATATATTGATTTAGTGATTAAATATAATGGTGGTGAATGGAATCACTATGACTGGTCACTCAGCAGTGACCATCCTTTGTTAAAGCAGATGGCATTGTAATAGACCAGGATGGTTGGCTGATATTTCATCAATGAGTTCTAATGGTTAGCAGACATTTTCCTGAGTAAGCAATCTATCTGCAGAGGTTGAGGTCTAAGATGAGTGCTCTGCAGGTGTCTCTAAGTATGTGGGTGTGTAAGAAAATAAGTTTTGCACTTTGAATCTTGGAGGAAGCTGTGAGTTGGCTGAAAACAAAGCATCTTGAGTTGTAGAGGTGCTACCTCCGAGAATCTGTGTGTCGATGATTAGAGCGCAAATGGCAGAAAACTTGTAACGAATACGATTAAACACAGGTAAGAATCTATTTGCGACCTTATTCTGTGGCAGTGATGGCAGTGAAGAAATCTTGCTTCTCCACCACCATTGCATCTGCCCAGTGTCATCCAGTGGAGCTTATTCAGGCAGGTAAAGGCCTCTTGGGTGTATTTGCTAGACATTTTGCAGATAAAGTCACTCATGTTCGTGCTGACTTGGATGAAATTGTTTTGACATTGTCTGAGGTGGACGGGGCTAATGCACCATCTATTCATGTTATCGGTATCTTTCAGCTTGTGCAACCTGAGGATATGATAAAACTGCTTGGAGGACTGAGGCCTACTACTTGCCCTTTAGTTCCTTGTCCATCCTGGCTTGTGAAATCTGCCAGAGCTGGGCTGGGTATCTGGACCTCTGAGATGGTAAATGCCTCACCACAGCTTTGAAAGAAGCAGTGGTGAGTCCCTTGTTGAAGAAACCAAATCTAGATCCTATGGTTTCAGATAACTACCACCTGGTGTCAAATTTGCCATTTGGGGGCAAAATGCTGGGGCATGTGGTAGCCTCACAACTCCAGGCTGTGTTGGATGATTACTTAGATTCCAATGAGGCTTCAGACGTAGTTATGGGTAGGGATGTCAGAGAATTCTACCACTGATCTTGGTGAGGCCAAATGCCAGTGCATTCGGCCCCCCAAAATTCATGACGGAATGAAGCCCCCCACCCCACGAAATGGGCCCGGAACGGAGCACCTACCTGCTGCCGTCCACGCTGACTTGCGAATGGCGGCCGCGTCTGTGGCCACCATTTGCTTCTTCCATATAGCCGTGATAGGCTACATAAATACTTACGTAGCCTATCACGGCTTCTGCAGGGCCACTACGCCATTTGCATTCCCTTTTTCTTTTTTTTGCCGTAATAGCCTACATAAATATTTACCTAGGCTAAAATGGCGGAAAAAAAGGGAACGGAAATGGTGGCTGCCGTAGCCGCCACCATTTGCATCCGCTGTTGTTGTGAGGTTTTTTGCCGTGATAGGCTACGTAAATATTTACATAGCCTATCAAGGCAAAATACAGGGACGCAAATGGTGGCGGCTACGGCAGCCGCCATTTGCGTCCCTGCAGGCTGCCCAGCAGCCGGATGTCCGGCTGCAGGCAGCCCTGGCCAGCGGCTCTGCAGAATCTCGGTGGAGCGGAGCCGGCTGGAGAGAATTCCAGGGGGAGGGATGGAGCGCCTCCCCCCCACTGTGAATATCACCCGTCGAAAAGGTAAATTACTTTTGTACATCCCTAGTTATGGGACAGAAACAGCCTTGGTTGCCCTGGTTAATGACTTATGTTGGGGAATGGATTGGGGGAGTGCAACCCTACTGAATCTTCTGAACCTCTCAGCAGCTTTTGATATCATGAACCATTATGCTTCTGGATCATTTATCTGGATTGGGCTTGGGAGGCTTGTTTCTAAAGTGGTTCCAGTCCTTCCTGGAGGAGCGATCTCAGAAGGTAGTGCTGGGGGACTTTTGTTCCACCCATGACCATTAGTCTGTGGGGTGCAGCAAAGTTCCATCCTGTCCCCCATGTTTTTTAACATTTCCATGAAACTGCTGAGGGAAGTCATCAGCAGGTTTGTGCTGAAGTGTCATCAGTATGCAGATGATACTCAGTTGTAGCTCTTATTTCCATCTACTCATCCCAGGGAGGTTGTTGAACTCATGACCCAGTATATGTTTTGAGGTGAATGAGGGTAAAGAAGCTGTAACTTAATTTAGAAATGTTGGAGTTACTGTGGATTGGGAAACCAACTACTTTGGATGGCAGTTTATAACTGGTTTTAGATGGGGTTGCACCCCCCCCCCCACAAACACACACACCTTGAAAGACCAAATGCATAATCCTGGACTCTGCACTAACAGGGGAAGCCAAAGTGGCTGTGGTGTCCAGGAGTGCATTTTACCTGCTTAAGCTGGTATGCCAGCTGTGGTCTATCTGGAGAGGATGGAACTTGCCATGGTTATCCATGCAACTAGTGATGTCCAGGCTGGACTACTGTAATGCACTGTACATGGGGCTGCCGTTGAAGGTGGTCCAAAAACTTTAACTGCAGCTGCCCAACTGTTGGTGGGGGTGAGGTGATTTGTTCATATAATGCCTATACTGTGCCAGCTGCACTGGTTACCAGTGTGTTTCTAAGCCCAAATTAAAGTGCTGGGTTTGACCTTTAAAACCTTAAATGGGTTGGGACCAAATTACTTGAAGGACCGCTTTCACCCATATAAGCCTGCCTGCACTTTAAAATCTGCAAGAGAGGCCCTTCTAATTTGCCCACCTGTGAGAGCAGTTAGGTGGGCATCCGCACGAGAGAGGACCTTTTCCTCAGTGGCCCCACACCTCTGGAATAAATTGCCATCCCCTCCAGGCCCCATCATTGCAGGCTTTTGGCCCTGAAAACTTACTACTTTACCCTGATTATGTGTTATCGGACTGGGTTGTAACTGCAGTTATCTGTTTTATTTTATGCTGGTTTTTGGTGTTTTTAAGAATGTTTGCCACAGTTGCTGTTTTTATTGTGTTTTTACAGTTTTATGGTGTTTTTTTCTGTTTCTATTGCCACATTGGTTTTTATTACGTGTTTTGTTCTTGTATGCCATCTTGGGAGAGCTCCTGTCCTGAAAGCTGGACAAGAAATATTTCTGCTGCTCTTTTTAGGAGTCTGCTTGCTTCCAATAGTCTGTGCTTGACTATTTGTGAAGCTGCAATCCTAAACACACTTACTAAGGAGTAAGCCCCACTAAATACAGTGGAGCTCTTCTGAGTAGACATATATAAGATTGCACTGTAAACATTTACTTTAGTTTACCACAAGATTTAGTGTTGGCCACCAATTTGGATGGCTTTAAAAGGGGGTTAGACAAATTCCTGGAGGAGAAGGCTCTCAGTGGCTGCTAGTCCTGATGGCTATGTGCTATCTCCAGGATCAGAGGCTGTATGACTATGTACACCAGTTGCTGGGGAACATGGGTGGGAGGATGCTGTTGCACTCATGCCCTGTGTGTAAGTTCGTGGTCGACAGCTGGTTGGCCACTGTGTTCACAGAATGCTGGACTAGATGGACCCTTGGTCTGATCCAGCAGGGCTCTTCTTATGTTCTTAAACATTACAAAGGCACCATAAATCACTAGTGTGCTCTCATGAAAAAGAAACTAAACCTTGCCACATTGTCCCTGAACTTTTCCCCACTCAGAGAAATATGAATTGTGCAGCGGTTTTTCTAGTGAAGATATTATTTGTTTCCATATAGAGATGGAGTTTGTGTGTGCAGAATTATTTTATAATAACTTTCTGTAACCCACATCAGGCAACCTAGTGCCCTCCAGATGTTTTGGACTATAGCTCCCATGATCCCTGGTCATTGGCCATGCTGGCCAGGGCTGATGGGACTTGTAGTCCAAAATATCTGGAGGACACTGGGTTGCATACCCTGAAATCACAATTTTCCCCTTTAAATAGACATCTTGGCATGTATAGAACCTATATCATAGATGTATGGTACATTTCACAGAGAGCATAAATATAAAAATACAAATCTTTGAACACCATACACACGTGTGTGCTAGAATTCTGGCATAGATTAAACAGTACCATATCTGTGACTTTTTTTCCCCTCTCTTACAGGGTATTTGGTGCAGCTATACTCTTGACGTCCACACTCAATATGCTAATACCGTCTGCAGCTCGAGTGCATTATGGATGTGTCATCTTTGTTAGAATCTTGCAAGGTCTTGTTGAGGTATGGAAAAGAAATACAAACTCAACATTATCAACTTGAATAGGGGAAAGGGCTGTTCCTCATTATTCCCTTGACATGACATATTTTCTCATGAATGACCTGCAAAGTTTGCCTGGAGAAACACACACCATGGGTGCATATGAATGTACAGGTGGAAATTCATTCTGAAACTAGGAAAGGGCTGGTCAGGAAATAAGGTAATGACAGAATAGGATGGCAAAGAAATGTTTACTACTCTTCCCTGGGAGAGTCACAAGGAAAATGACAATAAAGAAGGGATGGGCAACTTGTGGCCCTCTAGGTGTTTTGGCCTACAACTCCTATCATCCTTCACCATTGGCTAGGGCTGATGGGAGTTGTAGGCCAAAACATCTGCAGGGCCACAGGTTGCCTGGCCCCTGGGATAAAGGAACAGCCTCACAGGGTTAGTAGGAGTACTTCCTCTTTGGAATAAGCTTATTTAGGAAAATGATAGGCAGCTGCCGAGGAATGTTCCCAGTGCAAAACAAGAAGTCTGGAGACCACCTAAAAAAACATATTTGCATCCACAGCCATCTCCACTGGAAGCAGGATGAACACGCATTCACATACACATTAGACAGACAGAAAGACAGACAGACAGAGGATGTCGGAGAAATTTGCAATAGATTAAAATGAGTTCAGATTGCTATGAATCTGCAGATTCTGTAGAGGACTGGCTTTTTCCAAGTCACACAGATTCCACAGACTTGCAGACCAGTTTTTTTATTGGGGGGTGGGGTGGGGGATTTCCACAAATTCTCACTTGCGCTGATGCATAGTGCAAGAGCACATTAGTGCAAGCGCACTCTTGCACAGGTGTGCACTAACGCTAATGCGTGTTTGTGCTAATGTGCACTTGCACAAACGGAATGAAATTCTTATATATCCCTAAAAAGAATCTGATTCTGACATTCTGAGCAGATGACAGAACAAAAGACGCCTGGCAATCTGCGAAACACAGTCAGAATGGATTAGGGATGTACGAAAGTTACTTACCGTTTTGCGAATCTGCTTTGCGGTGGGGGGGAGGTGCTCCGTCCCTCCCCCTGGAATCCTCGATGGGGGGGAGGCGCTTCATCCCTCCCCCTGGAGCCATGCCCGGCCGGCTGTGCTCCGCGGGGATTCTGCGGAGCCGCCGGCCGGCTCTGCCAGCAGCTGGACATCTGGCCGCTGGGTAGCAGGGACACAAATGGCGGCTGCCGTAGCCACCGCCGTTTGCGTCCCTGTATTCAACCATGATAGGCTGCGTAAAGACTTACGTAGCCTATTCACGTCGGTTAAAAAAAAAATGCTTATGCAAATGGCGGCGGCTATGGTGGCCGCCATTTGCATTCCTTATTTTTCGCCGTCTTAGTCTACGTAAATATTTACATAGACTATTATGGCGAAAATAAAGGGGAACGCAAATAGCGTAGTGGGCGCTATTTGCGGTCGTTTTTGATTCACCGTTTTAGCCTATGTAAATTAGGGACGTACGAAAGTCACTTACCTGGTCCTGCAGCTTGCTTCACGGTGGGGGGGAGGCGCGTCGGTTCTCCCACCGAACTTCAGGCCGGGGGGGAGGCGCCCCGCCTCGCCCGGCCGAAATTCAGGCCGGGGAGAAGCGCCCCATCTCCCCGGCCACGAAATACAAAAGTGAATGTTAAAAAAAAAAAAACACACACATGATAGGCTATGTAATGATTTACGTAGCCTAACACGGCTAGATTTCCAAAGTCAGCCGTGATAGGCTACGTAAATCGTTATGTAGCCTATCACGTGTGTGGGGTTTTTTTTTTAACATTCACTTTGTAATGGTGGCGGCAGCAGCCGGTCAGAAGACTGGCCGCCGCCCCCACCCTCGCCGAACCACCGCCGAACCGCCGCCAGGACCCGCCGCCGAGAGGGACATTTGAGGGAGGTAAGTCCCATCCCGGGGGGGGTGGCGGAGAATTTCACTGCCAATTTCGGGGGGGCCAATGCGTTGGCATTCGGCCTCCCCGAGATTCGTGGAGAAATTCTCTGCCATCCCTAATGTAAATATTTACGTAGACTAAGACGACGAAAAATAAGGAACGCAAATAGCCGCCACCATTTGCATACGCGTTTTTTAAAAAAAACCAGACGTGATAGGCTACGTAAGTCTGTACGTAGCTTATCACATCTATGTAAAAAAAAAAAAAAAACCAGACTGCAAATGGTGGCGGCGGCAGCTGGTCGGAAGACCAGCCGCTGCCACCGCTGAAGCCGCCTCTGGAGCCACCGCCGTCCAGAACATCCACCCCAGGTAAGTCTTATCCTGGGGGGGATCCGCGGCGGGGCGGGGGGATGCCAGTGCATTCGGCCTCACTGAAATCTATGGTGGAATTCTCTGCCATCCCTAGAATGGATTTAACAAAATCTGTACATCCTTAAAAGAAAGAGAGAGAGAGAGAGAGAGAGAGATGGGTACCTATTGCAGCTATCTTGCAGAAGCTAAGCCTAAGCAGATCTGGATCTGGTTAGTGCTTGGATGGGAAACCAACTGGTAACCCCAAGTATGCCACCTTGAGCATTATGTAAGAAAGGCATAACAACAACAATAACAACAACAACAACAACAACAACAACAACAACAATAATAATAATAATAATAATAATAATAAAATAAGATCCTCACCATCACTTCAAAGGGAAAGGGAGCTTGGCTTCCCTAGACAACCATTAGGGGTAGGGATTTGGGTTGGGGGCTGCATGCCAGATGGTGGACTGCCTCTGACCCATGCCCCTTTCCCCTCTTGCCTGTAAGTGACCGGTGGAGAAAGAGAGAGAGAGAGAGAGAGTTGCTGCTCCTTGTGTTGTCTGAGACAGTCCTTAGCCAATACCATTAATCTTCCCATTCCTGGTCAAGGCTACCACTTGCATGTTGCCTTTGCAGTTAAGGATACGAGTTCCCTGGACTGCAAAGAGGTCAAATTAGTTAATCCTAAAGGAAATCAACCCTGACTGCTCATTGGAAGAACAGATAATGAAGCTGAAGCTCAAATATTTTGGCCACCTAATGAAGAGAGAAAACTCACTGGAAAAGACCCTGATGCTGGGAAAGATTAAAGGCAAAAGGAGAAGGGGACAGCAGAGGATGAGATGGCTAGATAGCATCACTGATGCAATGAATATGGACTTGAGCACACTCCGGGAGAGAGCGCAGGACAGGAAGGCCTGGCATGCCATTATGGTCCATGGGGTCATGAAGAGTTGGACACAACTTAACGACTGAACAACAACAACAATACTACCTGGGAATAGAGATGTGGGAGAAATTCATTCAGTTTGCATTTTAATGTGAACTTACTTAATTTCACACTTTTGAACTAGTATGCAAACTGAAATTGAATCCTTCAAAATTTGCACTTCTCCTCATTTTGCAATGGAGTTCTCCAATCAGAAAAGGCATACAAAGATATGTATATTAGAGAAAATAAAAATTAAAATGCATTCTATGAGGAAAATTGCTTGTAAAAAAAAGTGTATATTAGGCAAAATGCATACAAAAGTACATGGATTAGGAGAAACATGAACAAAAATGTTTATGCATTTTCATGAACACTTTAAAAAAAAAGAATTTCAAAGTTTGGGATGAGCCTAACTTACAAATGGAGAAATTTTCAAAGTTCAAGATAAATTGACTTTAGGATTGAAAAAATGAGAAACTTAGGGAAACTAACATTGCCGTATTCGTCTATCCTTACCTGGTAGCAGAGGACACCAACTACAGTTGGAGTTGTTTTGGAGGTTTGGGAAAAATGTGGGGAAGGGACTGGTTTACAGCCCCAAGTTTTTGCTAAAATGGTAGAGAGTCTCCACCATCTCCTTCCCTGTTGCCCCCTCTCATTTTGGACTCCCAGCCATGTGTGTGTATTACAATGAATGTCCAAAATTTGCTGACTGCCAATGTTTCAATGTATGTGGTGACAATCCTAAATGAATGATGGTTTTGTGAATGTCTTTAAACTCAGATTCATTACTGAATGTTGACCATCATCTGAACTTTGATTGGAAGCATCCACCCTTCAAAAAATGAATTGTCAGTGTTAACATGTGAATGTCAATGGTCACTAGATTTTAGAAATTCGTTGCATACATTTATGGACACTTTAAAAAATTTAAACTAAAGTCCTCCATGAACCCCATGTATCAATTTGGCACTGAAATATGCCTGCTCAAAAGAATGGGACACAAATAACTTTTTCTTTGCCCCAGAATGCATTTTTAACAACCCACAGTACAATCCTATACATGTCTACTCAGAAGTAAGTCCTACTGAGTTCAGTGGGACTCGCTCTCAGGTTAGTATGTATAGGACTACAGCCAGAAATGCACACATTTGTTGGTGACATGTAGGCAATGCTGTTGTTATTATTACAGCTGACCTGAAACTACTCACAATTTTTGTGGGCACTGCTGAATCCCCCCACCCCACCTTTGATGATATCTGGCACTCTTTGCATAACCATAGCACTCTTCAAGTGCTTGAAAGGTTGTCACAGAGAGGAAGGCCAGGATCTCTTCTTGACCAGCCCAGAGTGCAGGACACGGAATAATGGGCTCAAGTTACAGGAAGCCAGATTCCTCCTGAACATCAGGAAAAACTTCCTGACTGTTAGAGCAAGACAACAATGGAACCAATAACCTAGGGAGGTAGTGGGCTCTCCCACATCGAAGGCATTCAAGATGAAGCTGGACAGCCATCTGTCAAGGATGCATTGACTTAGATTCCTGCACTGAGCAGGGGGTTGGACTCGATGGTCTTACAGGCCCCTCCCAACCCTACTATTCTATGATTCTATGATTCTAAGACCATTTGCCTATCCCTTTACATTACGTACTCTCAATTGCCTTTACTTTCTTTCGGTGGCATCATCATCACTTAGCCAGAATTTATTGCATTACGGTATGACTCAGTTCACTCAATGATCTTTGACTGAGTGTGATCTAATTCAGGAAGGAGAAAAAAAGCAGGAGGCAAAGTGAAGAATGGTGCCAACGCAGCCATTGCAAGGGGAAGCCATGGTGCTGAATTCATAGAATTAGTGTTTTTCTGGGGTGGGGTGGGGTGGAATTCTGCCCCACCAATAAAAATAAAATAAAGTGATATCACTTGTCACATAGAGTCATAAATGTCCTCCTTGATGTATGACATAACATATGAATGTCCCCAAATTTTATGCAACTCAGATTTATTCCCTGTAACTGATTACTCCTGATACAATTTCATTTTATATTAGTTGCAGCAGATATAAACTGAGTAACTTACTCCACAGGGTGTAACTTATCCAGCCTGCCATGGAATATGGAGCAAATGGGCACCTCCTTTAGAGAGAAGTAGACTAGCAACGACTTCTTTCTGTGGTGAGTAACATCTTAATATTTCAAATGCATTATTTTCACCTTTTCTAGCATTCTCTGTTCTTTTTCTCTTCCAGTTCATCAGCAATGTTCACACCTATTGATTGCAGTGGGATTTGCTTCCGCTGAAGAGAGTTCAGAATAGCAGGCTCACACTTCTCAATCTGCGAACAAAAATGTGGAACTTATCCCTGATGTTAGAGGTCTGATTCAGAGAAGTACATTTGGATTTATTTGTCAGCCTGCATTAAATATTGAGGTGCTGAAGCAATAATTTAAGTGTTTCTCCAGTATCCAAAAAGCAATTTACAGCTGCAAAGGAAGTGATATGTTTAAAGCATTTAAACTGTGGCACTAAATTCAGATGGCCATTTTAATACATCTCATACATTCCCAACTGACAAAATAATCCAGATGGAACCGAAAGAAGTTTCCAAAATATTTGTGCAAGTTAGCTATTGCTTTATTTGATAGGTTTCTTCCTGAGTTAGGGGATAACGTTATGTGTCCTAATCATGTGGTAATATTAGCCAATTAAGAATTGTAATGTATCCAGATAGTCTCCTTTATTTGATTGTTTGGTCCAATGAAAACTTTTCTTCAGAAGCCTGCAAAATCATAGATTTCCTCATACTTTGAACTGGTATTCAATGAACATTTGACAGAAACTGATATCTTATGAAATTCAGGCCTGATACCACCTCAGTAAGAATTTCTGTTTTATTAATAACTATCTTCTTTTACAGGTTCCTATGCAGGTGCAGTCATTGCAATGCCATTGGCTGGGATTTTAGTGCAATATACTGGATGGTCTTCGGTCTTCTATGTGTATGGTATGATATTTTCTGTTCATCTTCCATCACAGCTTTATAACCGTAGCCTTATTAGCCATTTAGAGACAGTTAAGAGTCTCTGAATAATTTAAGAGACTATTGCTACTCATAAGAAGAAAAGAGACTATTGTTATTCATGATATATGATGATGATGATTACTGATAAATCCAGGAAGATTACCATGAGATTATTAAAAACACAATACAAGAGTGTCATAGATAGAATATTGGATTTGGACTAGGGAATCATGGATTCAAATTCCCTATGAAGCTCACTGGGTGGTGTTGGGTCACTGTCTCTCCACCTTACTCACCTCACAGAGTTCTCATAAGGATTAATGAGGGGGAGGGTAGGAACCATAAATGCGGTCCAATTCCTTGGAGGAAGCTTAGGATAAACATGTAGGTGACATCTATTGATGTCATTCCACTGATGGAACGCTCCTTGATCCAGCAGAGACTTCTATCAATAGAACAGGAAGGGAGGCAGTTTTTGGCAATCTCCCCTCTCCCGCAGACCCCAGTGCCACTATCAGTGGATTGATACCAATTGGATACAACCCATAATAAATAAATACTTTTAAAAACAACAACAACACTGTGCTGGAATGATTGCTGAGGGTGATTCCAGATTAGGTGTTTTGGTGCCATTGCCTTGTCTCATTCACTGAAGTTTCTAGGGGATCCAGATGGTGTTGTCTTCTAGTCGTGATGCTCACATATTTTTAATTATTATTTTGCAGCTTCTTCCATATTTTCCCTTAAAGCAGAAACTCCATTAAGGAAAAAAAAGATAGAACAGCTGCTCTGTGCCTTCTGTTTGCTAGAGCTAGGAGCCCTCTGTCTGGAAGCACCCTAGGACTATGTATACTGTAATTGAGGCAATTGTCTCTATATATGAAAAATAATCCTAATGCTGCCTAGATGGATTTCTTTAACATTCCTTCATTTGATTTTATTTACATATGTATTTTTTTATTAATTAAATGTATATGTGGACTTTCCACCAAAATTGGCACTCAAGGCCATTTTAGCTTTCATGGTCGACATTGCAGAACATGGTGCCCATCCTCTGTCACCTCGTAGTTCAAATTGTGAGAGTAAAAATTAAGATCATGATCGGGCAATCTCCAGTTGAAATCTTACTTCAGTCACTAGTTAACTTGATAGCATAAGAAAAGCCATAATTTCTCACCCTGTTCCACAAACTCCCATCTGCAATATGGCCCTGATCTACTTTACAGTGTTGTTGTAAGGATTCTGGTTATAGATGATTTCTTTATTAAAAATAGTTACATACTATTTTTCTTTAATTGATTTACCACAGGCTATTTAAAACTGAATTAAAAGTCAACAATAAAAAGGTAATATATAATTTTGGAGGCTAAAAACAATAAAAGCCATAGTAAAAGAAACATAAAAGAGAAGAAAGATCAAAGTGCCTCCCCAAAAGACATTTTGTTTTTGTATTGTCCTTTCCCTGGGAAAGGAGTTCAACAAAACTCAAGTCACTACAGAAAAGGCCTTGGTCCTAGCACTCTCAGCTATCAGGTTTCGCATCTCTGATCTTAAGGATGTTGGGGCTCAACTGATTCCTAAGGCCATCTGGCTGTGGAGTGCTTTAAAGGTCCAAATCAACAGGGCCTTTCTGTAGCACTGGTATTATATGCCCCTGGTTTGCACCACCAAAGCTAAGATGGTCAGCCAGTTTCTGCAGTAGCTGTAGCTTCTGAATTCTCTACAGTGGAAACACCCCAGAATGGGCATTACAGTATGCAAGCCTGGAGGTTACAAGAACATGGGTGAAGGTTGTCAAATCTCATGGAGGGAGCAATCCTATAGCCACTAGACACTGTCTAGAGGGCCACACGATTTTTCAGTTTCTGGGAACCGAGCTTGGAGCCAGGGCTCTGAATGCATTTCCTAGAAACCACTCTCCCCATCCACTCCCCCTCATAGCCAGCATGGTTCTCTCCACACCAGCTATGTCTCCATGCTTGGAAACGAAGCATGGAGATGGAGAAAAGGGACTGGTCCCAGGGGAGGGGAGGAGATCATGGAAGCCGTGTTATGCAGCTTCCTATGTGCCTCACAGCCTCCTTCCCTCCCATTCCCTGAAGCCATGGCTAGGTAGCCAAAATCAGCCATGTAGCCAAAAATGCAGGGCAGCCAGAGCACAGAGGTGAGGATCGCCTCTGTGCTTTGGCCACCCTGCATTGGATACTTGGCAGCCTCAGACTTCAGCTTCCTCCAACTATGTCAATAGGATTGCACCCATAAATTGGATCGAACAGAGTTGATAGAACATCCCTTTGGCCGCAGAGATAGGGTGGCCAATTACACATTGCGGAAAAAGAGGACATGCACTGCCACAAAAGAGGACAAGAGAGGACACAGGGTTGCACAAAAATGGCATATGTTAATTTATATGTAGAAATGCAAATTTATACATAATTACTAGAATTTAAATAGAAATACAATATATCTCACCAAAGCAGGGAAGACCACCTGTGTGTTTGCTCAGTCTGCTGACCAGGTGCTGCTAACTGGGCAACTTCAAGGCCCCTGTTCTCCCTGCCTATGGTTTCTTATGGGGGCTTTACCTTCAAAGCTGACTTGGACTGGACAGCCCTTCACATGGACAATGCTTTAAATAGAGGACTGTCCTTTGACAGACCTTCAAGGAGAGGACTGTCCTCTGTAAAGTAGGACACACAGCCACCCTACACAGAGGTCATTCAAGATCATAACCAGTTATTGGATCTAGTTCCCTAACAGAGGGCAAACCATCAGTATACAACTGGACAAATATTTTAGTGGAGATGTGATCTATGTAGGGATGTCAGAGAAATCTACAATGGAACCAAATGAGTTCAGATTTTCATGAATCCAAGGCACGGATTTAGGAGCAGACCAGGCAGCTGTCCCCCTATTGGGCAGTTTCTGCAAACTTGCAGACCAGTTTTCTAACTTTCCCAAATTTTGCACAAATTTCGTCATTGAAAAATATGCAAAATTAAAAAACAGCAAAAAAATAAGCATTTCCTCCATCGGTTAAAGCATGACAATGTGCATTTCTGAGGAATTTGCGCATTTTCACACATGATAATTTGTGCAAATTTAGAAACACAAAAAAGTCTGATTCCGTCCATGAGCTGATGATGGAATGAAAGGCGCCTAACAATCTGGGAAACACAGATGGAACAAATTTTACTCAGTCTGTACAACCCTAGATCTATGTGATCAAGTGTGTGAGCCCTTTGAAAAAGCTCACTATATAGAAAACTCAATATTCCATCTCCTGTGACAAGGAAACAGTTCTGAATTCTGGGGAATGAGGGCTGTTATCTCTGTGGATATGAAAGAACATTGCTTAAGGATCAGAGAGCTGTGGGACCCACCAGTATAATTCAGAATATGGCTCCCTCCCAACACCTTTCTTGTACTGCATATTGAAAGTACAAGGAGAAAAGCACTGAGGGGATTTTGAGGGGAATAACATTCAAAATGGGTTTTAAGCAGAAGAGAAATAGGTCATATGAAGGTGCATTATAATTTCCAGAACAGCAGAATTGTTCAGGCTGCTAATTTAGGCCTAAATTAGGCCTAAATGAGGACTGTGACTCAGTCACATTGCACTTAGCTTAGTAGAAAACAGGACAAACTGAACGGAAGCCCATGAACTAGCTCCTTAGCAGAATAGATCTTTATTGAAATTAATTTAATTGCAGCGGGCAGCGTAGAAAGGTCTCAGTAACTGGGTGTGCGATGTGGGACCTTTTTGTAATGTCCTTTTGATGTTTTCTATAGAGAGCCTTTTCAATATGTAACATTTGTGGTTCCACCTTTTTTTCCTGGCAGATTTCCTGTACCTTTAACAGCTATATGCAAGCAAAAAGTCAGCAAGTGGAGCATTTCCTACATGCAGATGCAGTGATGGGAAAGCTGCAGTTGACTTTTTACCTGCTCTGCAGCTTTCCTATCTAGGGAACGAGGCCCATATAAGAACATATGTAGATGGCATTTTGGACATATATGCATCATGGTTCTATTTTAAGTTCTTTCAAAAGTACCGATTAAAAAAGGTTTTCTTTATTTATTGTACACCATGGTTAAGAATAGAAAAAAAATCTAGGATAGTCACACTGCACTAATTAACACTGCTCGTTTTGCTTACCACCTACTGCTCAGCACAGACTAAATCTCCAACATGTTGCCTGGGTGTTGTCAGTGAGACAATATGTTAAGTGCACCTGTTTCTACCTTGCTGTATAACTTGCAAATTAGCACAAAACCTGCAAATTAGCACAGAAGTGTGTGATGCTGTCAGACGGAGCGCCACAGCTCTGATGTGAGGGGATGAATATTTTTAGTACAAAGAAACCTCTTCAAGTTGCAACAATATTTCATTTATAGTAGGGGTGTGCTTTGGATTGGGCCAAATCTTGATCCAAATCAGGCTGATTCAGACAGATTTGGGAGATGTCCTTATCAAAGTGAGGCTCCTCTGAAGAGGACCAAATCTGAATCCGAACACTCCTGAAGGTTCGGGATTCGGGGGGACACAGAGGCACAGACAGGGTGTCTCCAAAAATGCTTATGTTTCTCCCCAAGCTCTCTGTATAAGAAAAACACCAAGGTGCAGAGAGGGTGGACGGAGAGGAGTGAGGAGGTGTAGTTTTGTGAGTGGCAGCTCTAACTTCTAATCACAGTGAATAGTTGTACCAGGGCTCTCCAATCTCAGTGCTTTGAAGGAGGGATGTTGAACTAATACATCTCAGGACTGCTCCGGCGTTCACTCAGTGCTGTTTGCTAGTTCTCTCTCCCAGGAGCCGGAATGTTAAAAGAGGTTTTGTGGAGTCGGTGGGACCTGGGAAGGTGTAGCATTGGGTGCTTGCTTGGAAGATGCTGGATGTTCAGGTCCTTCTGCCACTATAAGCTCCAGTCCAGGTCCATCATCTACCCCTGTCCTATTGCACTTTCTGTGACTTGAGTAGAAAACAAAAAATGTCTCAAACTGTTTTTCATTCATCATAACACCCTAGTCCATGCACCTGTCCTTCTGCAATTTTGCAGCCTTCTTGCTGAGGCACACACCTCCATGATGACACCTGCCATTTTCATATATGCTGTACCTTGAGGTTTTAATGTCTGTGAACTGCCCAGAGAGCTTTGGCTGTGGGGTGATAGAGAAATGTAATAAACAAACACATAAAGCAATCAATCAATAAAATTGCCCAAAAAACCATGGAGAGTGGCGGCTGGGGGGGGTGTGTGTGTGTGTGTGTGTGTGTGAAATCTTTACAGTCCTTTCCACACAAAAATGCTGCACCCATCTTCTTGAATTTTTCCCAGTTTCTTAACTAGGGTCACCTCTATGCTATATGCCATTTTCATAACATTTGCCTGCAAAAAAACATAGGGGCTGAGCACATCAGTTTATGGAAACCCTCCAAATGTAAAGGCTGCTCTTGTCAGGCTTGATCCCCTCAGAAGAAGCTACCGTCCCTGCAAATTCCATCCAGTTCTAACAAGAAATTGATTGACAGTTCCCTTTTTAAAAATAAAAAATTAAAGGAGCACATCACACGCACACGCACACGCACACACGCACAGACCTATTCATCTGAAATTTGGCAGGCTTTAGCCCCCTACATGGGACAGCTATGCCTGCAGAATTCATCCATTTCTGACAAACAGATAAAAAGGCATAGTCGTGCATTGATTTCCAATTATAGTCAATAGGAGGCATGAAGATTTGGATTTCTGAACTGAGACTCAGAATCGAGTCAAAGCAGGCAGCTTTGGTCCAAGCCAATTCAGGCTGTTTTCAGAATTGCTGAATTGGGCTCTGAACTGAATCTCGTGGTCGGTGCACACCCCTAGTGAATAGTTTGTGGAAAAGCTAAGTGCTTCAATGTATTTCAGATCATGCATTTCTGTTTAATCTGCAATTACCTGTTCCAGATACTCTTCCCCCCTCCCCCTCCCATTGTGGGCCATCTCACGCAGGGCCACTGGAAGTTTTTTAGCCCAGAACTGGTATTGCACGGAGTTGCCCATGGTGTAGATCAGTTCCTTCCTGGAGAAGAAAGAGGAGGGAATGGCCACATTGCGTCTGCACAAGTGCAGCAGGCCTTTCTCAAAGTGCTGTGATCAAGCAGAAGCTGCACGCCCACCCTTAGGGGAGGCATCAGCTCACGCAACGGCAGCCCCACACAATCCCAGCAGGGTTCTGATCCCGCTCGCCACTGAGAGCCACTGGGCATCCACAAGGGACTGGGAAGCTTCTCCTGAACTTGGCCAGTACGTGTGTGCATGGAGGACACAGTTCTTTTAAGAGTGATCTTCTAAGACAGAGGCAGGCAACTTGTGGCTCTCCAGATGTTTTTGGACTGCAGCTCCTATCATTCCTCACCATTGGCTATGCTGATTAGAGCTGATGGGAGTTGTAGTCCAACAACATCTGGAAGGCGACAAGTTACCTTCCCCTGCTATAAGAAAAGTAACATAAAATGTTTTTGACTCCCATCATACCCAGCCACCATGGCCAATGGTCAGGGATGATGGGGATTGTAGACTTGGGAAGCACCAAGTTGGGAAAGGCTACCATACAGCCTAAACACTGCTCTGCAGAACAATGTTTTCCCTTTAACCCCCCCTCCCCCGCCAGGTGGCTCCCAATAACCCCAAGTACAGATTTTTCAAATTGAGCTTATAACACTAATTCCACTGACAAAAAAAAACCTTTCAGTTTAAGATGTTGTGTTAAGGGCTTTCCTTAATGCAAGCTCCAAAATGCTGGAAAACTGCATCTGTTATTGTATGGTATCCTTTGCTGTGGTTAGTTCTTGTTTCACCACTACCTTGGAGCTGGATGAATATCAGTGGCAGAGTGGTGGATCTAACTCCCTGGGACCCCCTTAAAGAAATTATTCTGGCCTGGCAGCACGAGGTGGCTGGATCTAGCCACCTTTTTTCGTTTCTCACAATGTCACCTAATATTGCTCTAGAGAAATGTAAAGGTGTGTGTATAGAGAATACAATTCTTTTAAGACTGAGTATAAGACAGGGGTGAGCAACTCGTGACTCTCCAGATGTTGTGGGACTGCAGCTCCTATCATCCCTCAGCATTAGTGATGCTGATTAGGGCTGATGGGAGTTGTAGTCAGACAACATCTGGAGGGCCACAGGTTACCTACCCTTACTATAAGAAAAGCAACATAAAATGCCAGATACCAATCAGGTGCATTTTTGGCTTCTTCTGTGATATTTTTAAGAGTGTTTCAGTTTAAATCCATCTTTCCTTTGTATATTCAACAGGAAGTTTTGGCATTTTCTGGTACATGTTTTGGCTTTTGGTCTCGTATGAGAGCCCTGCAAAGCATCCCACAATTTCAGATGAAGAACGCAGATACATTGAAGAGAGCATTGGAGAGAGTGCCAATCTCTTAGGAGCAATGGAAGTAAGGACTCTACTACGGTGTGTGTTTCTATGCTGACATCCAGAGAAATGAGATTCTAGCATGGCCAGGGGCTGATCTGAAAATGAATGTTGGACTCACCAAACACTGAACCAGGTCTTAGGCTATAATGTAACATCTTAATTCATTTTCATCTTGAAAGCTTTTTTTTTAAGTATGTGTGAATCTCAAGCAGCTCAGTGAACAACAGAAAGGTCGGTGCAGCAATGTCAAATAATAAAACCATGAAATCTGTTCCTTTAAAAAAATGCTGGACATAATTTTATTATCACAACTTGTACAAGTAAAAGAGAAAGGACTAGGGGATTTTTTAAAAACTTATTTTCAATATGTGCCATAAGTATTTGTGTATCACTTTACATTTCTGCTGCCAATCCCTAAGTATCTTCCAAATACTTAGGCACATTCTACTTATTTTTACATTTGCAAGTAAAGCAACACCAAGTGTGTGCCTGGTCAGAACTCAAAACCTGTGATGGCATGCATAATAAATAAATGTGCATGAAAACAAATGAAATGCTGCTTTCTTTGTTTCAGAAATACAAGACTCCATGGAGAAAATTTTTTACTTCTATGCCAGTCTATGCAATAATTGTTGCAAACTTCTGTAGAAGTTGGACTTTTTACCTGCTGCTTATTAGTCAGCCTGCTTACTTTGAAGAGGTGTTTGGATTTGAAATAAGCAAGGTATGTGTATTATTTAAAACAACTGGAACTAGCAAACTGTATAGCTTTATGTGGGTGGTGGTGGGTTTCTGTTTTTGTTTTTAAAGCACCTGGAATTGTCATATAGCTTTATACCAGAGTGGATCCAGCCATTGACTATATATTGAAGGTGGATGTTATTTGAGAATTACCAGGGAGATGGCCCTTAAACAGCACAGATGGAGTTTATGGGACACTTTCCAAAATGTGAGGACAGACGTTCCCTTGGAGGCCTTCCTCAACCTGGTGCCCTCCTGATATTTTGGACTCCCATCAGACCCAGCCAGCATGGCTAATGGTCAGGGATGATGGGAACTGTAGTCTAAAAGACTTGGGGGGAACCAGGTTGGGAAAGGCTGTCATAGAGCCTAAACACTGTGCTGCAGAACAGTGTTTTCCCTTTAACTACCCTCCCCCCAGGTCGCTCCCAATAACCCCAGGTACAGATTTTTCTAATTCAGCTTGCAACGTAGGATTCCCAGCACTTTACATGCATGCCCCAAAGACTAATTTGATTCCCCCACCCCAATCCTTTCCATTTAAGATGTTGTATTAAGGGCTTTCCTTAACTGAAGCTCCAATTTCCAAAATGCTGGGAAATCGCATCTGTTATTCAGGGAATATGTATATGGTATGGTATCCTTTGCAGTGGTTAGTTCCTGTTTCACCACTGCCTTGGAGCTAGATGGCTGTCAGTGGCAGAGTGGTAGATGTAAATCCCTGGGACATCCTTAAAAAATTGTTCTGGCCTGGCAGCCCCAGGTGTCTGGATCTAGCCACCCTTTTCATTTCTCACAATGACCGTCAACTAACGTTGCTCTAGGACCTTGTGGGCCATGTAAAGGGTGGTTGGACCCAGCTGCCCAGTGCTGCTCAGAGTGCTGACACTGCAGCCAGGTAAGCCTGCCAGGACCCACTAACAGAGGAAGGGGCCCACCAGCCCAAGGCCTCCTCAAGCCTGCATACACCTCCACAGAAGGAATTCTGTCTAAATCCAGCTGATGGCACAGCACCACTGACCCATCTTTGCTGTGGTTTGTGGTGGCCATGCTGAACCCAGCAGGTGGGGCAGTGCACGCACACAATTGGTTAGGCATAATGGCACTGACAGAGGCAGAAGTCAGCACACACTAGGATTTATGCTGAAGTTCCTACATGGTGAAATCCTTCTGTTAACTGATCTTCAGGTGCTCAGGCATTTATTTTTGATTGATTGATTTACAATATTTGTATACTGCTCCATATGTAAAACAGATTTGGGAGCGGTGAGAACAAAAGATAAAACAGTAAAAGAATAAAAGGATTAAAACACCACATTAAAATTATGCTTGTTAAAAAAACAGAATGCAAATAGAAACCATGACTGGTCAATTAAGGAATGCCTCCTGGAACAGTGCTGTTTTCAGGAGGTGCCAGAAACAAGACAATGTTGGTGCCTGCCTGACCTCCAGGGGCAGGGAGTTCCAAAGAAGGGGGGCCACCACACTGAAGTCTCTTCTCCTGGTGGACTCCAATTGGGCCATAGGTCCATGGGGAACCACTAGGAGCATGCCCTCTGATGACCTCAGTGACCGGACAGGTCGGTAAAGGAGAAAGCACTCTCTTAGGTAGCCTAGTCCAAAGTTGTTTAGGGCTTTGTACACTAGTACTAAAACCTTAAACCTGGCCCGGTAGCAGACAGGCAGCCAGTGCAGTTCCCTCAGCAAAGGAGCTGCATGCAGAAAAGGGGCCGCTCCTGACAACAGCTGAGCTGCTGCATTCTGCACTAGCTCCAGCTTCTGGAGCAGCCTTAAGGGCAACCCCACAGAGAGTGCATTGCAGTAAACCAGTCTTGAGGTTATCAGTGCCTGTGCCACCGTGGCCAAGCCACAGTGAGGCTAGGACCTCAGCTGGATCACCAGCTCTCTCCACTGGAAAACCCCCAAGAGCCTTCAGAAATCCATTGGATTCCATCAGTCTCCTGGGGTGGACCATCCAAATGGGTCCCCCAGCCCTGCAGGGGGGAAGTAACACCATGAGTTCTAACCTTACCGGGAAATGATCTGGCCATGACAATGGGGTTACTTGGAAACACCCCCCCCCCCAGTCTTCAGGCTACCCAGCTCACAACTTGGAGCAAAAAACAAATCAGGGGTATGCCCTGCTTCATGTGTTGGGCCGATGACAAACTGAGATGGCCCTATGGTTGTCATGGAGGCCAAGAAGTCCTGAGCTGAAACTCCAGAGGCAGCCTCGGCATGGAAGTTGAAGTCACCCAGAACCACCGTCCTGGGTTCCTCCAACGCCACACTTGATACTGCCTCTGGCAGTTCACTCAGGGAGGCTGCTGGGCAGCAGGGTGGGCAGCACACCAGAAGCATCCCCAGTCTGTCTCTATGGCCCAACACCAAGTGCAGCCCCTCAAGGCCCGCTCCAAGGTGGAGTGGATTCCTGGTGAGAGAGATTGAAGTTCTATGAGCCACGACGACTGCCCCCTCCCCCGGCCCTCCAACCTATGTTGGTGCTGCACTGAGAACCCAGTTGGGCAGAGCTGAGTCAGATCAGTTCCACCCAGCCCACCACAAGACAGCAGGCCACAGTGGATGAGCTACCAGGTAGAAGGGGAACAGTGTATAAACATCTGTGACCCATTCTACTCTGATGTCCCAACCCCCTCCTCCTACCATATCTCCTTCTGCCCCAAGTCACTGGGATAGAGGCACCATCTCCATGGATCTCTGTATTTTCTAAGCACATACTTGTCACAATAGAGCTTCCTACACACTCTTAACACACCACTCACAACTCAAACATACCCACAACCATTCAAAACCCACATACGCCATTCATGCACTGAATCACCCACAGCCAACCTAGCACAGTCACAGATAATAGTTAGTGGAAACAACCAGGCACTGGTCACATAAGGACATCAGGCTTGCCAACCCACCAGCAAACTATTTCCCAGTCATTCGGAGTTAACTTCGGCAGGCTCATGCGCACTCCATCTCTCACGTGGATCATTACAGTCACTTCTCCCCACTGTCTCTCACCTAGAGGGAGACCAGCTTCTAGCCACCACAGGCTTTCACCCTGGGCAGAGGAAGCATTTGTGACACACAAAGTCCCTAACCCCCGTCTCTCACCCAGGGTGGGCAACTGTGGAAAGTAGCTACTATTATAGGAGACCCCGGCTTTCACCCAAGAAACCTTCTCCTGAACAACAGATATTAAACTGCACAAGCATACAGAGAGGTGACAAGCAACCAACAAAGAAGGTGGGGCACCCCCGCCCTCGTGGCATCCTGAAGGGGCAGACCAAAGGGGCGGCCCACACCCCCACAGCAGGGCTGCCTTTATCTCTCTCAGAGGCCTGGAGATGTCCAATGGCTGAGAGAGAGCATCCTGCATCAGCAAGAAGGCTTCCCAGCAGGCATCCCCACTCACTACCAGCACAGATTACCAGAGGAGGGGGTGACCAGTTCAGTTGCAGAGCAACTTGTTAAGGCAGCAGAGTTCTTGAAAACAGCAGTTTGATCCCTGAAGGGGCTTAATGAGACCTTATCCAAAGTGAAGCGCATAGTTCTGGTGATAAGAACATAAGAAGAACCCTGCTGGATCAGACCACGGGTCCATCTAGTCCAGCATTCCGTTCACACAGTGGCCAACCAGCTGTCGACCAGAAACCCACAAGCAGGACATGAGCGCAACAGCACCCTCCCGCCCACGTTCCCCAGCAACCGGTGCACATAGGCTCATTGCCTCTGATACTGAAGGTAGCACATAGCCATCAGGACTAGCAGCCATTGATAGCCTTCTCCTCCAGGAATTTGTCTAAACCCTTTTTAAAGCCATCCAAATTGGTGGCCATGACTACATCCTGTGGTAGCAAGATTCAGAACAAGCAAATCCTAGTTCTAATCTATATTTGGTCTAGGAAGCTCAAAACAGGGCTAAGAGATTTTGCTGCCTGAGGCAAAGGACAAGGGGGGGCTTCTTCCCATTCCATGTACACAAGAGGACCAGATGGGCAATCGCATTTTACTTCAACACCGGCAGTGGGCGAGCATCTTCCATTGCATGCACCTGAGGACAGTAGGCTAGTTTAGGGGATGTAGGGCAGGCCACATGGCACACACAGCTGCATCTTCCAAGATCTTGCTACTGCTCCTTATCCCACCATCCCAACACACACACACACACACACACACTGCTTCTATCACCTGCCTTATTGTGCCTAATGGTAGGGCCAGCCCTGGCTCAAAGTAGTTATTATGTGCTGTTTATTCACACTCAAGAAGATGTTTAAAGATGGAAATAAATGGTACATTATTATGGGTTGTTGGCAGGTTTATTCCTAGGAATCATAAAACCAAATTCCTACCTTTTCACACTGGTGACATTCTTTAGGGCTTTTCTACATGAGGCTTTTAACCCACACCTTTATCGAGGCTTCTGTTTCCAGATTCTTTGTGGGATTAAGCTCAGCTCCTTTACACATTTCTTTTCCAGGGCTTGTCTTTCTCTGCCTTTCTATATGATTCATTACTCAGCCACTAAGTGGCACTGTGGTATAGTGGAATTGCACAAATACACACGAGTCTCATTCCATCATTTCTAAATACTACCACATTTTCCTCAGTCTCAAAAAAGCTGGAGAAATGGTTGCAAAGAATGGGAGAGGCCCTGGAGGATGACAAAGTCATGTAAAGGACCCGCAAACTACCGTGAGCAATCCCAAGCACACAGTAAAGGCCTTGTGTAGAAAGGCTCTCAGTTAAACATAATTAAGTTGCTGTCTCTGTAAAAGTTTCCTTCAACTTATACAGGGAACCATTAAACTGTTCATCTGTTGTTCATTCTCCCCCTCCCCCACGCACACACACATAAAATGCTCAGTCAATACATTTGATTATAACTCCATTTCTCATTCTAACCTTAGGTGGGAATGTTATCCGCTGTGCCACATTTAGTGATGACTATTATTGTTCCTATCGGGGGACAAATTGCGGACTTTCTAAGAAGCAGGCAAATTCTTTCAACCACTACTGTCAGGAAAATAATGAATTGTGGAGGTAAGCCATTACATTTCATTGAAGGGCTTTGAGCACACTGTCTAGCATAAAACAACCAGATATCAACAGGTTCATATAGTCCGATAGACACCTAATGTTTGATTTTGCTTACAGTTACTATGATAAAGATGTTGTGGCATAAGCAAAGTGGTTCCCCTGGGGCTGGTTCATACACTCACCCAGCTGTCAGTCCTGCATGGCAGAACACACTCAGGCACACTTCAGATGGGGTGGGGTGGGGGCACAAATTTGGCCTATGTGCAGATGGTGGAATGTGGAACCTTCATGTCACACAGTCTTATTGCATGGTAGAACATGCGCCTGTGTTCCTGACACCATGCCAAGAGGACTGATGGATGGGTAACAGTATGAACTAGCTTTGAGCTAGCTTATTCTCCAGACTAAGAGTGAAGGTTCTGCCTTCACAGATTTATGCATCTTTGATCAATATTTAGACAGAACATGTCCAGTACCATCACTGCTCTTTAATTTGTTAGAGGCCTTCCTTTTTTGTTCACTGCCTAAGGAAGAGTGATAAACAGCCTAATTCTCTGCTTTGCCATTCAGCATGAGCAGATCATAGCACTAAGGTCCCACAATGACACTTTGACACTGCTAATGCATCACACTGGAGAAGATTGTCCCCATTCACAATTCAATCTGCTCATTTTAACCTTTGAAGCCCTACAGAATCTGCGTCCAGTGACGCTATGGAGCACCTCCTTCCAGGAAAACCTTTCTGCTTATTCAGATCATCAGCTGAAGTCCTACAACAAAGAACTATGAGCTGGTTCACATGACACGACAGCCCACTGTGGATTAATTTACCTATGGAGGTTGTCGCGTCATTCCAGGCACCTGCACATTCCATTTTTGCATAGCATCCATGGGTGCCCCACTCGCCATGGCTTGGCTTGTCACGCGAACCCAGGCAATGGGATTATTTGAGGGTTGGACAACACTCAAATAGCCTAGCTTGGCCATCTTCTTAGAGGGGGTGTTCCATGGAATGGACATCACAATAGACAAACTCCTAATCTGTGAAACTGCCAAACAAACCACAGAAGACATAGACCTGGTTCACATGACACAACAGCCCACCATGGCTAACAACCCTCAAATAGCCCTAAAAGAAGCCATGGGTTATTTGAGGGTTGTCTAACCCTCAAACAACCCTTGCTGCTTGGGTTTGCATGCCACAACAAGCCATAGCAAGCCAGACGCCCACGAGCACCATGCAAAAATGGTACCTGCAGGCACCTGGCACAGTGCGACAGCCCTGGCAGGTAAATTAAGCTATTGTGTGATATGAATCAGGCCTATATCGTCTGTGATTTGTTTGGCAGTTAGACAGGGGCCATCTACATGAGCCTTTTACTCCAGAGTGGGTGCAAGTTGAGGTCCTTTTGATTAGACAACACAAGTTGCCACTTCACAGCCATCCGTGGTTTTCTCTCAGAAAATGTGGATTTCCAAGGAGGCGTTTTGCTCCGACATTTTTGATTTGCTGCGGGTTTCCCACGGTTGCAAGCTGTCCGTCCCTTCCCCAAACCAACTTTGCATTTTGCGGTGGTTGTGTTGTAGGCATGCATAGTGCTTGTGTCACTCTGTGACGCCCCATTACTCCCCCATCCCTTCGCAGCTGCGCAGTTACAGAGGCACAGAGAGGCGTTTTCATCTATTTAATCACACTTTTGCAGCTTTGTATCTTCGCAATGGTTGCTTTTGGACTCAGTGCCCAAGGGCTGGTGTGTGTGGGTGGTGTCTTGGGGCAGGACTCTGGCCACCATTTCGGAGTGATGTGTAGGAATGTACCACTCACGCTTGTGAGTGCAAACCATCGTGAGAGTCTCCAGCTGGAGAACTGACAAACAGATGACGTGGAGATGCGGGAGCACAAAACACCCACTTTTTACCTAATGAGGGACAGAAAGACACAGCAGAACCCTAAATACAAAACAGCCACTGAAGTGTTGCAACCCCACACTCATGGGACTGCACAGCTGCACATTTAAGTATAATGGCAAAAAAAATGGCATGGCGGAGTCTGTTAGGGAAGTGTGCAGTAAATTGCGAGTGCATACCACCAGAAGCTAATTCAAAGCTGAAATGCTGCACAGTTGCGACAGAGTGGAGGGTGAAAGCGGTGCCATGTAGATGGGGCCACAAATTAGGAGTCTGTCCATTGTGGTGTCCATTCTGTGGAACACCCTCTCTAAGAAGACGGCCTAGCTAGCCTAGCTCCCTTCAAATACAACAACATTGGCATGTGATCGAGCCTTGTTGCTGGGTCCTTCCAAGTGAACACTGTATTTTTATGTTACTAGGCATGGCGGAGAATTCCGCCACGGATCTCGGTGAGGCTGAATGCCAGCACATTCGGCTCCCCAAAATCCGTGGTGGAACAAAGCCCCCCCGCCCCACGAAATGGGCCTGGAACGGAGCACCTACCTGCTGCCATCCGCACTGCATTGCAAATGGCAGCCGCATCTGCAGCTGCCATTCGCTTCTTCCATATAGCTGTGATAGGCTACATAAATACTGACATAGCCTATCACGGCTAACGCAGGGATGCCATTTGCGTCCCTGTGGAAGCCGTGATAGGCTATGTAAGTATTTACGTAGCCTATCACAGCAAAACTAAGGGAACACAAATGGCAGCGGCTACGGCGGCCACCATTTGTGTTCCCTTTTTTTCCCGCCATAGTGGCTGCCATTTGTGCCCCTCTGTTTTGCTGTGATAGGCTACGTAAATATTTACGTAGCCTATCATGGTGGGAAAAAAAGGGAACACAAATGTCGGCCGCCGTAGCCCTTAGTTTTGCCGTGATAGGCTACGTAAATACTTACATAGCCTTTCACGGCTTCCACAGGGATGCAAATGGCATCCCTGCGTTAGCCGTAATAGGCTACGTAAATATTTACATAGCCTATCACGGGCCGGCATAGGGACGCAAATGGCATCCCCTACACAGGATGCCATTTGCATCTGCACCAGCCTGGCAGCAGCTGAAGGCCCCGCTGCGGGTTGGCCTGGCCAGCCGCTCCATGGCCTGGCCGCAGAGCGGAGCCAGCTGGGCAGGATTCTGGGGGGGGGAGGAACGGATCTCCTCCCCCCACCTGCAGAACCCGCGGAGCCAGGTAAGCGGGATTTTGTACACCTCTATATGTTACTCAAGTGGTGTGGGAAGAAAACACACTGGTGTGTTAAATATATTTTGGCATTAATATGTGGTTGGATTCAGGCTCTGCCTTTCACAAGAGGAAGGGACCTTTCATGAGAGAAAGAGCTCTGCTCACAGAATGTCCCTCTGCCTGGGATTTGGGGATCCCCCTCTCCCTCACACCACAGCTCACCCCATTAAGCAGAGTCTCCTGACTCTCTGTGTAGCATTTTCAGGGGGCTGGAGGGGCTGCCACGGGAAGTCTACTTCCGCCACCACAGTTGATCCAGCTTAAACTTGGATCCAACCCATGGGCTTTATTTTATACATTGTAATTGTTTTTCCTTTCCTTGACTGTGTAAGCTGTCCTAATAATTTGTTGGAGGGCAGGATATGAATTTCCATATAAATCAACAGAAATAAAATATGGAACCAATTACCTAGGGAGGTAGTGGGCCATACTGGAAGCATTCAAGATGAGGCTGGACAGCCATCTGTCAGGGATGCTGTGACTTGGATTCCTGCATTAAGCAGGGGGTTGGACTCGATGATCTCATAGGCCCCTTCCAACCCTACTTTTCTATGATTCGATGGTGGGCCTCACGGCACAGGAAGGGACCAGAAAAGACATACATTACCAGCTACTGGGATTGGCATCTTTGTTGAACATTGTACCATATCATATTAATAGAATCCTAAAATATACCAACTGTAAGATTATATATCTCATCATTGCCTTTGATAATGATATGGACACTATGGTTTAAAAATGATCTATCATCTATCTGTCTATCCATCCATCATACTCTTATAGTTTTAATAGATAGTCAAGGACAATGAATAGTTCAAATACTTAAAAAAAAAATTTCCCCAAGGTTTTGGAATGGAAGCAACTCTTCTCTTGGTGGTTGGATATTCTCATAGTAGAGGTGTCGCCATTTCCTTCTTAGTGCTTGCTGTGGGATTCAGTGGATTTGCTATATCTGGTAAGTTAACTTCTTTTTCAATAGAGGGCATCCGGTTAAGTTCTCTCACTGACAGAACTGCACACCCTCAAAATATGTTCCAGAGGTTTGGGATACCCTCCAAAGCAGATTTGAGGGGTGCGTGTGGGGGAGCTTGCAGGTGGAAGCAGGGGAGAAAGAGCCATTGGGTGAGAAGACTTCCATATAAACAAAAATAGGATTTAGATTAATCATGGTTGAATGTACACATAGCAGTTATACCGTTACCATACCGTTATCATAACTGTTGGCACACATGACACCAATGGGCACCAATAGTTATGATAACGGTATGATAACGGTATAAGTGCTATGTGTAGATTCAGCCCATATGATTGCAAGGTTGTGAATACGGTAATAATGTGAAATAATCAGTTAAATGAAACAAAAACCTTAATTGATGCAGTGTTTTCTCTGCTGACCAGTTTACAAGCATGCCTTTATGTTACAGGGTTCAATGTTAACCACTTAGATATTGCCCCAAGGTACGCCAGTATCTTAATGGGGATTTCAAATGGAGTTGGTACATTGTCTGGAATGGTGTGTCCTATAATAGTTGGAGCAATGACAAAGAACAAGGTAAGGTTCATTACAATGCTGTTTCCAAAATAGTTATCAAGAACTCTGCTTGAAAAAAATAGGAAATAATGAACAATCTCATCAAACTGCATTGTCATTCAGCTGCACCAGTAAACAGAGTAGGCTCACATATTATGACATTTCCATGCCAAAAGTCAGTTCACACGCTTCTCCAACTCACAATGCTAATGTGAATCCATCCTGGTAAAAGAATTGGGAGATTCATTCATTGGCTTTCACTTTTCAAAACATGCCTGAATGTGTAAGCTCACCCAAACAGTGGGCTGTATCTTCTGATAGAGTATCCCATAACCTGCATATTCCTTAATGTGAATTTTCATCTTACTTTATCTCCCTTGGCCAGCTTTCCTCAACCTGGTGCTGTCCAGATGTTTTGGACTACAACTCCCATCATCCCTGGCCATTGGCCATGCTTGGTGGGACTGAAGCGAGTTATCCAAAAGATCTGGATGGTACCAGGTTGGGGAAGGCTGCTTTTGACTATCATCACTTCCTTCATAAAGCTGCAATAGTAGAAATACCACTAGTTAGAACTCTTAAGACTGTATTCGCTCTGTTGAAGGAGAATTGGTGACAGGTTAAAGTGTGAACATATGCTATACATGCAAAAGGTCCCAGATGCAATTCTTGGTGTTTCTAGTTAAAAGGATCTCGGGGCCAAAACAGACATTTCTTTAAATCTGTATTTAGCAGCTACATCTGCTTTCATTTTTACTCTAGAGTAGGGACAGAGCCCCCAGTTCAGATCTTAAAAGCCACACTGCACTCCACAGTAGGGTCCTCATCCAGATTGGGCCCCCTGCATCTGCCCTTGAGTAGGGATGAAAGAAGGACATAGCTGCTAGGTACAGATTTAAAGTAATGTTTGTTTTGGCCCTCAAGTATTAGAGCTCGGAAAAACCTCTGCCTGAGATCCAGGAGAGACACTCGCTGTCAGACTTGGGTCTCATTCAATGTAAGTTAGTTTCATGTGTTCATGAGTTGTAAGCAGAGCAGAAGACAATATGTCTGCTTCTCATGCCAAGCACGAGAAGCTACTAACTACTGCAGCAACTGAAGCCAATCCATAGAATCTGTATTGACTAGCCATAATTCCTATAAAGAATAATGTAAATTCAGAAGAGCCCCCCCCCCACACACACACACACTATTTTGATACTGCTGTCTTCTTCCTCATAGACACGTGAAGAGTGGCAGTATGTCTTCCTTATTGCTGCTTTGGTCCATTATGGGGGAGTCATATTCTATGGCATATTTGCTTCGGGAGAGAAACAACCATGGGCAGACCCAGAACAGATGAGCGAAGAAAAATGTGGCTTCATTCATGAAGATGAACTCGATGAAGAAACAGGAGACATTACTCAGAATTATGTAAATTATGGTACCACTAAATCATATGGTGCTACGACCCAAGTCAATGGTGGCTGGCCAAATGGCTGGGAGAAGAAAGAAGAATTTGTACAAGAAGAAGCACAAAACTCATATAGCTATAAGGACGGAGAAGATTATTCATAACAGGCCTATATGGGATATATTTTGTAGTGTTCGTGATTTATTCATTGTGGTTGTTTGCACCCACACAAAAATGTGATATAAACATGTAAACACATATCAGACAAGAAGGTCTTATTGTAAAATGAAAATGAAAAAAAAAAACACCATTCAAGTGCAATCTGTATGAGTTTGTGACATCTCATCACCTCCATTTGGGTGTCTCCATTCTATAGAGTTTTAAGGGTTATCTGGTCAAATATACAAAGGAAACTAGGTACTTGCAGTATAAATGAGCAGAACGCTCATAACTAAGGATTAAAGCACAACCAACCAAGTTGGATCATCAACTATTTTCTTTAGAAGCCAAAACTACTTGATTGTTTAAAAATGCACTTACATATTTGTTACTGTATTGAAAGAGATAATAAAATTGATTGTGTACAGTTATCCACATGTTTACTTGGTACAATGTAAGAAATGTCCAGTTGGTCAAAGACAAGAATTACTTAGAGAAAAAGGCTTCTGTTTTAGATAACCATAAAGCCCCAATCCAGTTCCGTTTCCAGAGAATTGAATCAGGACTTTACAGAACAAAGATATAATGTGTATTTATTGTGATTATATGCTGCAGGCTACTCTGTGATAAAGGAATTAATTGGTTGTTTTCACTGAATGTTTAGGCACAAATATTTTATTTCTATTATTTGCAAATGCATACAGTTGTGTGTGCCACGTTCTGCCTGATATGTACCAACCAGTATAAAGTCACATTTAGTCCGACATTCCACACAGAATGTTAAAGACCTTAAGCAAGACAAAGGAGTATTGGGCATATTCATTGTCTGTAGTAAATTACTGGCCACAATAAGTCACAATAAGTTAGAAAGAAAGCATCACCCAAACAGATCCAAAGAAAAAACTGTACCACAGACAAGTAGCCCTAGAACAAACTGGATGTATTTCTTTTGATGCCTGTTTTGAAGTAAATGCAAGAAAGGGGAAAGAATTTAGCTATTTGTTTAATCCTGGATAGTTTTTCATATTTTCAGATGCTGTGCCACAATTATATAAATAAAGTCATAGTTTATTGAAGATGCTGTATAATTATAGAAAATAGTACTATTTTAAAGATTTCTGAATTTTAAAAAATGTATTTGTCTTTCAAATAAATATAATTATAATGGACACTGAATATGAGAAACAATCTTCATGGTGAGCCCAAAGCGGCATATAACTGGGGTTGGGTTTAGGAAGATTGTATTTTACAATGCTCAAGTGCAATTCAGATCCATCAAGATATGGAAGGGTTGCCATTGGCTTCCGTGGGCCGTGGACTGTAGCTCTTTGCCTTGATCAAGAGTCCCCATACCATGCAGGAGCTCTAGTGTGCACACTGAACTTCTGTATGTACAAGCTTCCATTTGCCAGAATGGAAGAGCAATTCGGCGTATGCCCCTCTTTTTATGTGTGTGTGGACCTGCCATCCCCATTGAAGTGAACAGGGAAACCTGAGAAAGTGGAAGCTCTGTGGGAGCTCCATGAACATGGAGCTCTAGATCAAGGCCTTGTGTTTTTTAAGCGTTATTCAACAAGAATTGTAATGTTAGTGTACCAAGCAATAAGTGCCATGCACTGTTAAGTGCATGCTCTTTTAATCTCTTTGTTCAGCTTGTTGTAGATCCTTGAGACAGTTGGGATAACAAATTCCAAACAGCAAAACAGACAAGACCAATCAACAATGAACTTCATATAATACCAGACCACTTAATGCTCTAACAAGTATCCATTTCCCAACTCTGACGAAACAACTGTCATTGTATGTTTAAAAGCCATTCTGGATTTTTTGATCTGCTCCTTGTATTGTGCTAGTATTTTAAGGCCCTGCTACTGCAATATACAACTCGAGGATTGCTGTTTTTCTTCTTCTTCTTTTCTTATTATACAAGAATAAAATTAAGTGAACCATACTTTGATCTGGAGGGGGGGAAATCAATTAAATATTTTGCTTTGTGCCTCAAAGTGATGTAAAATGTGGCCATAGCTTTTGCTGTGAAAAGATGTGGACAGTGTCACTTTTGTTGCTGCAAAAAAGTGTTAATAAATGCTCTATTTATCCTTTTCTACATAACGAAAGCATTTTTGTGGTTTCTTCTGGCGTGACTTATATGGGCCACCTCTTTGCAATAATTATTCACTGTACGTGACAGCCCAGATGTGTCAAAGATGACTAGATATTTCTGCAGCCCACTGCTATAGTACCTTTAATTAAGAGCTCTAGTATGGGAAAGTGTTTGTGCTTCTCAGGCAGACCCTGCACAGACAACTAGTAACAGTACAATGGTAGGGATGGGGGAGAAATTCATGTACTTCACATTTTCATGCAAACCTACCTAATGTCGCACTTTTGAAACTTAAGGCACAATCCTATGCATGTTTAGACAAAAAAAAAAAGTCCTACAACTCCCAGCATTCCCCAGCCAGCACTCCTTCAAAATTTGCATTGCCCCTGATTTTTGTAATGGAGTTTTCCAGTCAAAAAAAATGTATACAAAAATGCATATATGCAGGGAAAGTGCACACTTTGTTGTTCAGTCGTTCAGTTGTGTCCGACTCTTCGTAACCCCATGGACCATAGCAAGCCAGGCCCTCCTGTCCTGCACTCTCTCCCGAAGGGTGCTCAAGTCCATATTCATTGCATCAGTGATGCTATCTAGCCATCTCATCCTCTGCTGTCCCCTTCTCCTTTTGCCTTCAGTCTTTCCCAGCATCGGGGTCTTTTCCAGAGAGTTTTCTCTTCGCATTAGGTGGCCAAAATATTTGAGCTTCAGCTTCAGTATCTGTCCTTCCAATGAGCACTCAAGGTTGATTTCCTTTAGGATGGACTGATTTGACCTCCTTGCAGTCCAGGGGACTCGCAAGAGTCTTCTCCAGCACCAAATAGTGTTCAGAAATGCATTGCATTTGGAGAAATTTGTGGAGAAATGCATAGACATTTTTATGTGAACTTTAAAAAAAATCTTGAAATTTGGGGCCACCCAAATTTAAGACTGGAAAAAGAAGCCTGGAATTGCCATATACCCTATGAAGCTTGACAACTCAAGGCTGGCAGGACAAAACTGGGAATTTATTGAGCCCCAAACATGGCTGGAGGGCTGCATTTGGCTTGCTTGATCACAAGTTGTACAAACCTGTCTTATGGCTTTCAGAGCCCCATTGTAAGGGAAATACGACAATATGTGTTATATCTTGTGGCTTATACAGATACCACAAATCTTCCTAAGTATTCAGCCTGGAGGTCAAGCTAGTCTTTGTGACTAGGACTTATGGAAGCATAAGACACACACTGTGGATTTAGTCCAGTAGTGTGTGAACACAGCAGCTGGGGATGTATGCACATAGACTAGTAATATTAGCTGCAAATATCAGCTGTTTGGCATGGAGGAGGGCTCAGTAAATCTTCTTGCTTTCACGCATGTATGATCCATACCTAGATTGAGATTAGTGGTTTGATAACTTTGTACAGCAGCCTTCCCAAACCCAGTGCCTTTCAGATGCCTTGGACTACAACTCCCATCACCCCACCAATGGCCATGATGGCTGGGAATAAATCTGGAGGGCACCAAGTTGGGAAAGGCTGTTCTTTAGGCTTAGATGCACCATTTTTTTCTTTCTTTCAGGAACTGTTTTCAGCTGCTGGTCTTACCACAGAAAGAGCACATAAGCAAGCTGATACCTGTATAACTTCAGGCATCTAAGTTTACGAACCTGCCTTTTTGAAGATAGTATATGTGATGGAACAATGTGGGTATCCCACTATGTTCCCTTTTTAAAAGTTTGAGGCCTAGGTCTATGGCACTCCCGAAGTGTGTCATAAAAAGTTCTCAAACAGACCTTAAGAGTTAGAGAATGCAATCTCAAAACTTGAACTGCTGCTATCAAGATAAACCCTCTTTATCTAATAGAAACTCAATAGCTTGGTTCCTATGGTGTAGGTGTAGGCATGGGATTGACACCACCACTAGAGACAATAGGATAAACAAATTAAGATGTTTATTAAGGGAATTATTTACATAAGGAAATAAAGTCTCTCTTTTAAAATTGTATTTTGGAGATTGTTTAAATGCACTTAGGTTAAAAAAGGTAAAGGTAAAGGTGTCCCCAACCAGTCGTGTCCGACTCTAGGGTGTGGTGCTCATCTCCATTTCTAAGCCTTAGAACCAGCGCTGTCCGAAGATGCTTCCGTGGTCATGTGGCTGGCATGACTGAACACCGAGGTGCACGGAACGCTGTTACCTTTCCCGCCGAAGCGGTACCTATTTATCTACTTGCAATTTCTTGCTTTCGAACTGCTAGGTTGGAACTGCTAGGACTGAAGACGGGAGCTCACTCCGTCATGCAGCACTCAGGTCTCGAACTGCTGTCCTGCTGACCTTCCGGTCTGCAGTTCAGTGTCTTAACCCCTAAGCCACCGCAGCCCTGCACTTAGGTTACATATGCTTAATTACAGTTCCTAATACATAACAAGAGACTTCCTCAGCTAAATAAGCTCTCAGTAGCTTTTCTCTCAGGCCAGATTTTCCTAAACTCTACCCCATCCAGTCCCTCACAACCAGGAACACATGCTGCACAGCAGTCTGCCTCCAGATTTTCCTGCTGCTTCTGGCTTCTAGGACTTTCTGTCCCAGGGACTACTTACCGAAGGTCCCTCTGGTCAGAACTCTGATTGAATCATTCTGGCGCTGGACTCTGCTGCCTTCTTGAAGCTTCACCACCATCTCACAGCACAGCTTCCTGCTCCCCTCAGCAACCAACTCCAGGCATGCACCCCCACCCCCAGTCTGGAAGGCTTGTTCCTTTTCTCAGCTCTGAGCTCTGCTTCCTTCAGCTCCACCAACTCCATTGAAAAGCACTGTGTTCAAGGTGATATTGGATGACACCCAAGTTCTGCTTGAGGTGCAATATCTGCAATGGCCGATGCATATTCCAAAGTCATCACTTGATGCTGCAGTTGACATGCATATGTAAACCAGGCCAAGGACTGTAGTAAAGCCCAAGTATGTGGTCCTTCCGTGTGTGTGTGTGGGGCATTACTGAAATCTAGCAATGGGTATTAGTTATATGACTACATTCAGCTACCAGGTTTCAGAAACATTGCGCCTCTCAGTTCCAGCTGCTGGGAATAACATTGGGAGAAGGCAATCCCCTTCATGTCCTGCTTAAGGGCTTTCCAGAGGCATTTGGTTGACCTCTGTGGGAAACAGGGTGCTGGAATAAATCTGCCTTTCATCTCATCCCACAGAACTCTTCTCATGTACCTATGCAATGACAGAATTAAAGATTGATAGACAGCCCTTTGATGCTATGGAGATTTCTTACAGGTGCAATGATTACCTTAAAGCATAGTATTTACTAATGATTATATATATATGTATGTATGTATGTATGTATGTATACACACACACACACACACACACACACACACTGATTTTGCTATTTCAAACATTTGGGGTCATGAATTGTAAAAATACAGTAAATTCCAAGGGGAAAATCTTTTCTGAGATAAAAAAAATATATACCCTCAAAGGTAAGAGTTGAATAACAGTCACAAAATAATATCTCTGCATCAGAATGAAATTCTCTTTCAGTGGGAAATAAAGAATGGGAACAAATGCTGGATACGGAAGAAATGTCACAGACCAAAGCTGCAGTATTTGAAAGATCAAATCATCATTTCGAATCACTGCCACAGAGAGATAAAAAGGGGATTTATTCCTGCTTGGTTAGCCCTACAGCAATTTGAAAATCAAAGATTTTATATATAATCTGTTTAATAACCAGTAAATAAAACAGCTTTGTTTATTTCATGTCAGGATATAAGAATAAGTTAAAATTACATATTAGAACTGCATCAACATATATTTCATTCTAGCTGAGTATGTGGTCCTGTCAAAGCATTTCAGAATTTTGTTTTGGCTATAACTATACTTTGACCATGAACCAATGTGGTGCATGCATACCATCACTAACTAGTCACCTTTTTAAAGTTTCCTTCTTCCCATTCTCCAGAACTACTGAACTGAGGGTTATATCCAATGTTAGCCCTACTTAAAGTAGACCCATTGAAATGAATGGGACTTAAGTTAGACTAACATTGGATATAATCCATTGGATACAACCCTGATAGTTAAACTTCCACTGGTATGGAAAGCTTTTCACTTATGGACTAAAACTTGGCCACTGTGGAGAGGAATTGAGAATCAGAATACAGCGTTCCATTGCACAACCTCTACTTGTTCCAGTGCCATCCCTCAGGGAATGGTGTATTTGCAGACACATATGCTGCGTGGTGAGGTGTGGCTACTTCAGAGAGTCTGCATTATTTTTCATTCTTAACTGTCCTCTTTTAGCTTTATCTATCTCAGGCTGTACCACCTTTGGGTCCTGCTACTGGAAAAGTAGAAATGCTTTCATTTCTATGTATATCTACTTCTCTTTGTTTCTTTTTGTATCTATCCTGATCAAATCTTCCAAAGCTCTCAGATATGATCCTAAGAATGTAAGAAGAGCTATGCTGAATCAAGGCCTAACTAGTCCATCCGTGTTTCTCATGATGGCCAAACAGATATCCATGGGAAGCCCACAAGCAGGACATTAGCGCAACAGATCTCTCCTGCTGTTATTCAGAGGCATGCTGGCTCTGATACTGGAGGTAAAATATAGCCATCATGACTGGTAGCTACTGGTAGCTACTGATAGCCTCGTCCTCCATGAAGTTGTCTAATTGTCTTTTAAAGCTATCCAGGTTGCTGGCCATCACTATATCTTATAGTTGTGAATTCCATAGTTTGACTATGCACTGTGTGAAGAAGTGCTTAGTTTATCTGTCCTGAATCTCTCACCACTTAGTTTCATTGGATACCCTTGGTTTCTAGTATTATGCGAGAGGGATGCTACGATTGTCACTGGTTTTGCAGTTCCCACTGGAAATACCAGTCAATCTTTTTATGTAATGCAATACAACACTAGATGCCTCTCACTTTTCTGAGCCAATCCATCATTTCCGTGTTGCCAGTCTCCATAAACCTGGGGAGTACCGTACCTTTAAAAAGCTTTAAAACACTGTACCATAACTTTAAAAGCTGGTTTTCAGGGATCACACAGCTCTTGGAATATATACATAACAACAGAGAAACAACTTTACATCAAAGAAAGTACAGAACATCAAAGAAGCGCAACATCACAATAGCAATTTAACAGCGAGAAGTGAAAGAGCGCTTTAGGGTGAGTTACTAAAGTTAGCCTTTAACCCTTTCACTGCAGGGGAGTAAGATTTATTTCTTACTTCTGAGTAAACATCCACAGAAGGGGGGATACATTAAAGATTAAAAGCAGGCTACCCAATGTGAATGAGTGTCCCCACTACTGTGATAATGTTAGGGGTCGCTGCTGTGCTCCTAGGGATTTTCTCAATGGGAAAAACTACTTCCATTAGTGAAACAAGAGGGAATGGGGCATCCCACCCCCTTGACCACATCACTGCCAGGTCTCAGAGGCACCCCTAGAATTAAATGTGTGTGTGGGGGGACATGGTACATTGTGGCAAAATTGCCAGGGAGCCACTCTCAGTAAAAAAGTCGGAGTAAAAGGAGTTTCAGAAAATGTGGCTTTTCAAGAGGGAAGTGGCTGGTTGGCAGTGGATTGGTGACGACATCATATGCCACAAAGGAATTCAGACTGCTGTAACTTTGCACTAAATCACTCATGAAGACAGCCCCCAGCTCTTCACAACTAACTGACTTGGACCAGCATTGGTTGTGCAGTCCACATAGTTGGCTTCCTATGGAAGCCAATGATCACTGCAGTGAACTTGTATTGTTATGTGTTTTCTTTTTGCTGCTCGTATTCTACCTTGTTTTCAAAATAAAATTTAAAAGAATATATGAAGAGCTGTGCTGGATCAGAGCAAAGGCCTATGTAATCCAGCATTGTGTTTCCACAGTGGCCAACCAGATGCCCACAGAGAGCCCACAAGCAGGAAAGAAGCACAATGGCACCCTCCCGCTCATGTTCCCCAGCAACTGTTTTTCAGAGGCATACTGCCTCTGATACTGGAGGTAATGTACAGCTATCATGACTAGTAGCCATCGATGGCCTTATCCTCCATGTTAATATTTATGAAGATGTATTCAGTTGATGGTTCTGAGAGGAATGGATATGAGTCCACTGTACATCCCTCCTCACTGTACTCTATACACTGGCAGCTAATGAGATGGTTCACTAGATGAAAACTGCCAGAGATTGTAGCATAGTGGTAGAGGAAGGAGGGATATCCCACCACCCAGACCACTCCCACCATACACTCGAGCTTCTGAATCAACAGGGGCAGCTATCAACGTAGCACACCATTCCCACCTCCACTGCTAAATCCCAGCACCAAAATTAAGAGTGGGATTTCTTCTCCCCCTTCTGTTGACATCATGTGGCCTCTGGCTGTTTTGCCTAGCAAACTGCTTCACTGGCCACCACTACATACGCTGCTACCATTTCATCTCATGCTGATCCCCTATGCTAGCACAAGCACAATCCTGTGGCAATTAAATGAGCTGTCCAGGACTTAAAACTGCATTTTCCTCCAACAGCCCCACCTGTTGTGATTCATGACTGAAGTAATTCATGGGACAGCAGATGATTTCAAACTTGCAGCCCTATGATCCACCAGAGTGGATCACAGATAGGCAAAATTTAAGGGTCCAGTCTCCACTACAAAATTATATTGGCTTTATCCTAGTTTAAGTGCCACAGCTCCCCCAGGGTCAGGGTGCTGAGAGATTTTATTTATTTATTTATTATTTAATTTATTAATTGCCCATCTGGCTGGTCACCCAGCCACTCTGGGTGATGTACAACATACAATAAAACAATAAAATTCTACAATAAAAACATTTTCTAAAATACCCTAACCCACCCCAAATGCCTGCCTGAACAGCCACGTTTTTAATGCACGACGGAAGCTCATTAAAGAGGGGGCATGACGGAGTACCCTAGGGAGGGAGTTCCACAGAGTGGGGGCCACTACAGAAAAGGCCCTCTCCCTCGTTCCCACCAATCTAGCTGTCCTGGCTGATGGAACAGAGAGAAGGCCATCCGAGGCTGATCTTGTTAAGCGGCCTGTCTGGTGCTGCTGGAGGCGCTCCTTAAGATAGGCTGGGCCGGAACCATATAGGGTTTTAAAGGTCAAAACCAACACCTTGAATTTGGCCCGGAAAACAACTGGTAACCAGTGCAACTCCTTCAGCACTGGAGTGATGTGATCTTGCCGGCAGCTGCCTTTAATCAGGCGAGCTGCCGCATTCTGTACCAGCTGCAGCTTCCGAACTGTCTTCAAGGGTAACCCCACATAGAGCGCATTACAGTAGTCTAAACGAGAGGAGACCAGGGCATGTACTACCGATGGGAGCAGATGGTCGGGAAAGAAGGGGCGCAGCCGCCGTATCAGATGGAGTTGATACAGCGCTGTCTGGCTCACAGTTGACACCTGAGCCTCCATGGACAGCTGGGAGTCCAAAATGACCCCCAGGCTGCGGACCTGGTCTTTCAAGGGTAGCCGTACCCCATTCAACACCAGGTCAACATCCCCTAGCCTCCTCTTGTCTCCCACCAAAAGTACCTCGGTCTTGTCAGGGTTCAGCTTTAGCCTATTCCTCCCCATCCAGCCACTCACTCCAGATCTCTTTCTCTCTGCAACTGCTTTGCAGGGCTAATTGATGTAGATGGACCTGATATTTTTCTTTACTTCAGTGTAACTGCACGTAGTCCTGATTTGGATCTCCATTGGCTCCAATGGAGATTTGTTTCTTTTTTAACCCCCTCCCATTGTGTGTGTGTGTGTGGGTGGAATTTCAGGATAAATGAGTGGGGGAAGATTTAAACCTTCCCTCCCACAGCACACTGGTCCTGATCTGAATTGGGAATGCATGCAATTACACTGGAGTAAATAAAACTATCAGGCTCAGCTACCCCTACGCAATTAGTAGGGTGTGTAGTTTGGCTCTCAGGTTCCCTGAGGAGAGGGAATGGCTATTAAACCAGCTGCAGTGTTGAGATAGCTCAGAAATGAAACATCGCAGCAGCTCACAGCCAGGCAAAGTCTACATTGCCAAGAGCCAAGCAGCAGAGCAATAGTGGTCTGCCATTAATTAAGTACTAGGTAGCCAGGGGGAAATCTCCACACTGCGCACTGAGGTGCCAAAGCTGAAACAGCTAATAAAGCAATGTGGTGTCTTGACCAAAAATAAATGTTTCAAAATTAAAGGACAGTGAGTTCAAAGCTAATCAGCAACTCTCGTGTTTTTGGATCTAAGATGCATGTATTTATTTATTTATTTATTTATAACATTTTTGTCCCACCCTTGAGCCAAAAAGGCTCCCAAGGCGGCTCACAAAAATAGGAAATAAGACAGTCCCTGCCCACAGGCTTAGAATCTAAAAGACATGAGACAAAAGGAAAGAGGACTGGGAGGGAGGAGGGAAAAAGCAACTTCAGACAAGGAACAACATTTTCAATCTTAAACCCCAGTAATATTCATGCTGATGTTCAGTGGCACTTACTCCTAATTAATTCCACCTAAGAGGTAACCAATTCCATTGTGCAAGCTTCTGATTTGAGCTTCTGAATTCCATCTTCTAGCTGGTACATTACCTAATAGATTGAAATCTGCATGGAACCATGACAGGCCTGATCCCAAACCAGACATGTGTTATGGGTTTTTATTTATTAGTTGAACCCCCACAGACAACAGCCAAGTGAGTAGGCTACTACTCTAAGGATACAAATCCTATGCAAGTTTAGACAGAAAAAAGCCTACACCTCCCAGCATGCCCCAAGGGAGGTGTAGGCCTTTTTTTCTGTCTAAACTTGCATAGGATTGCACCTAAAGCTGCTATGAGTAAGCAGAGGGTCTCAGCCTAATATTTGGGAAGCGATCTCCTTCCTTTTCCAGAGCAGCATCGAGGGAATAAAGCTGAGCTCTTAAAAATTACAGATTCATCCTGTTTACAACTTTGAGCCTCATTGGTAAGCTTCGAATCTGACCTTGTACTGAATCAATACCCCAACACATCCAACTGAGTAATCATTTTCAGAGAGTGATCACATCCCACAGAGATGGAAATTAAAATGTAAAAAGAGGAGTTACTTCTTTTCAATCAATGCTTCTAACAAGGCAATGTGAGGTATGTGTTTCCACTTTCCAGCATTCTGTCGTTTAGAGAAGTGAAAATATGAAGTCAAAGACAACAGCTTAAAATGTGTTTGCTTGTCTAGACAGTGAGTTTGCTTATACAAATGTTAAATGCAGCTTTCTTCTGTCAATCAGATTCGGTGTCTTCTACCTAATTTAATTATGCTGTTCTTTATTTAGAACAAAATCCTTTGAGCCTTGTATGAGTCATTTATTCTTCAAAGAACATTGAAGAGATAGGAGACAATGCTCTTGAAGATCTACATTATTATCTTTTTTAAAAAATAAGGACTTAAACTGAGTAAGCTGTGGAAATGCAAGATAGGCATAACATTAGACACACTGATACATAAGTCCAGTGTTCATTTGCCAAAGGTCCAGTGCAGTAAGACCTCTTATCAATGGGTTCCATGCTCCAGGGCTGAAGCATGGCACTGAAATTAGGTTCCAGGAGTGAAGCCTTGGTGTGCCTTGGTTTCAGTGAAATCCTGGGTATTTGGCAGCCATAGCACAGTGGCAGAGCATGCGCTTTGCTTCCTGGAGGTCCCAGGTTCAATCCCTGGCATCTCCAGGTAGGGCTGGAAAAGATTCCTGTCTGAAGCCCTAGAGACCTATGGCCAGTCAGTGTAGACCAGGGGTAGGTAACTTTTTGGAGTCTGTAAGCACATTTCACAATTGGAGAAACTGTTCCGGGCACCACCACAAAATGGGCGCACTGCCGAAGAAAGCATCGGTCTGTAGCCACCTGCCATCTTCATTTGCTAAGAATGTCTCTGTCTGAGCCCCATGTGTGTCCCAGAGGTATTCATGGGAAAAGAAGGTGGGAAAACTAGAGGCCTTTGCCCTGCTTTTAGCAATCCCAGCTGCCAGTAAGAAACTTTTTTTATTATCCCCCCCAAAAAAAATCTAAATGGTGATAGAGGTGGGGCATCTTGGCAGTCGGGGAGAACACTACTGCCCAAAGATGCCATGGTGCCTACCTCTGGTGTAGACAATAGTAAACTAAGGGAGCAATCCTATGGCTGCTAGACAGCAGCTAAACAGCCATAGGATATGCTGTGTTTCCAGGAACCTACCTCGGAGCCCGCACTCCAAGGTTGGTTCCCGGAAAACCAACCTCCCCCCACTTCCACGCTGCCTCAGAGGCAGTGCGGAACAGCCCCGTCCTCCGTGCTCACAAGAGAAGTGCGGAGCAGCCGAAAAGGGGCATGGCTGGGGGTGTTCCAGGGCGGGGAGATCATAGCTGCCTGTACAACACATCCAATGTGTCGTACAGCAGCCTCCCTCCCTGCTCTGTGATCCCGCAGCTAGACAGTCGCAATCGGCCATCTAGCAGAAAAAGCAGGGCAGGAAAAGCGCGGAGGGAATGATCCCCTCCGTCCTTCTCTTGCCCTGCTTTGGATAGGCGTTGGCTTCCGAGTTCGGAGGCGGCCGCTCATCTGGATAGGATTGCACCCTAAATGTACCAATGGTCTGGTGGTATAAGGCAGCTTCCTATTTAGGCAATTCTAAGAGCACTCTTTGATTTGCTTGCCAAAGGTGTTGATCTGCTTCTGTTCTGCGACCTGCAGCACATGAGCCACTGGGATTTTATGCCATTTGTAGAGAAATGCAACTGCTCTCCTAGGGGACTGTGGTGGAGTCATTTTGTCATGTGGAGCCATTAACATAGTCAGGGATTGTCAGCAAAGTGCAAGAAGATGCAGATGGTTGAATTATTGATTTACCCTTGGGGCACTGACTGGAATACATTTGCAGCTCATCTGAAAAACAACAACAACCCAACACTTGCTCTTTTATTAAAACACACACACAACTCTCCAGAATTAAGGCGCCACACGATGTTGTTGTTTTTCTGCAACAGACTAATTTAGCTACCCCTCTGGAAAGCATTTTTGTTGTTGTTGGTGGTGGTGGTGGTTTATTCGTTCAGTCGCTTCCGAGTCTTCGTGACTTCATGGACCAGCCCATGCCACAGCTTCCTGTTGTTGGAGGTATAAGCACTTTATTGAAGGGTCTTTAAACATTTCTTATATATATATTTTTCAACTGTGAGAAACTGAGCTCCTAACAAACAACCTAGCCCAGCATCCCTAATAATTCATTAATAAATGAGCCTCCAAGGTTTTCAAATCCTCTTGATCCCCTCCTGATACAGAAACAATAGAGTATCTGATGAGAGAGAAAGAAAGTGTCCCTAGAAAAGGCCATCAGATGTGGCAGAGGTTGTTAATGTGCTTTTATTCTTGAAATTATGTGGATGGAGACGTCTCGGTGGCAATGCACAACATAAATCTTACTATTCTTTTAGTTCAATACCAGTTGGTTCCCCATGAACACAGTTCACAGAGAAAAGTCAAATCTAACAAAAGGTTTAACTTCCCTAACTGCGCTTATTGAAACATTCAAAGTGTAGGTGCTTCTTAATCCCCTCGTGATTTGTTTACAGGCTGTATGTTACCGGCATATAATTGTACTTTGGCCTGCACCTGTGTTTATAAAGGTGTACAGAGACTTTTTTATGTATTCATATTTCATTCTCCAATTTTCAATTAATTATGTTTGCTTAATTATACTTGACATTTTTGATATTAAAAATAAAACTTTATAGTACATTGTTGTAGACGAGAGCCTAATTCTTTTTTTCTTTTCTTTGTTAAGCTTTATGGACATAAATAAACCCCTGACTTTGAATTACAGTGAAAAACATTATTACTGTTGCCTGTCAACAGCTTTCCAATGAAGTGTGTTTCATGACAATCAGTGAACAGGAAGGCAGTCAAAAAAGGATGACAACTAATTCCCGACATTGAATTTTTATATATATAAATAAATACATACATACATACACACACACACACACGATAGTAACATATTAACTGTAAATATAATATGTTCATGTTATCCTTCCTCTTGATCTGTGGATAGTGGATGCCACATTCCCTGGTGTACGGTAGCACATCTGCAACACTAAGCACTGTCTTTGAGGCTGTGCTATTGTTGGCTGCTCCTTGGGGAAGTGGGTGCGTGTCTTGTCTTTCATCCTGTTGCTGGAGAAACAATGGGCTTTAGAGAGCAACCTTTGGAGCTCACACATTAAAATAAGCTATCTTGCCACCTCTGCTTCAGTTCTAAATCCGGTCACACACCAGCATCAGGATTTCAGCAAACAGATAATAATGGTGTAATGCTCTTTCACACCTATAATCAGTCCCTATGTAATGTTAGCCCCAATGGAGCTAATATATCCACACTCTGATTCTCACATGCGCTCAGGATGCAAGGCTATTATGGGGAATGGGAGTTCTGTTAAATATAAGATAATATAAGGGCAAAATCCTAAGTGTGTTTAGACAGAAAAAAGTCATAGCTGGCTGAGGCATGCTGGGAGTTGTAGGAATCTTTTTCTATCTAAACAATCATAGGATTGCATGTTAAGAAAATGGTGAGAACCCAAAGATACCAATGGTTATTGGCTTCACATTTAACATGCTTCCTTCTTCCAGTTTTAATGCTACGTACTCATTGGGTTGGATCCAGGTTTAAGTTGGATCAACTGCACTGGTGGAAATGGACTTCCCTGCCCCTTCCTTCCCGCAACAGCCCCTCCAGGCCCCCTAGGGTCAATAAGACATCAATAATATAGTTCTTTTTAGAAAGTGAAAGAAAAAAATACACAGAACAGAATCCAACAGGGTGCTGCTCCCTGCCGATTCTCTTCCGCCCCACCAATTCCGTTGCACCAGTGGCCCCCACCGCTTGCACAACAGCAATTTAGCACTTCCGGGGCAACCCGAAAGGAGCGGAAATGCTTGTTTCTGGAAAGAGGCAGGTTGGTGGAGCTCGTATAAGAGAGATCCATCAACCTGCCTCCTTCCTAAAACAAGCGTTTCCACTCATTTGGGGGCTTCCCCTAGGAAGTGCTTAATCTCCCTTGCATAAGCAGTGGGTCCCACTTGCACAATGGAATTGGTGGGACCCACTGCTTGCAGAAGGGAATCAGCACGGCGGAAAGGCAAGGCAGAAGGCAAGCACTCCATTGGATTCTGGACTTACATGCACGCACACACACACAAACACGTGCAAGCTACCATCAAAGGGATGCCATAACTATCACGCTCTTTAAAAAGGGTGATAGAACCGACTGTGGAAACTATCAAAGCATCTCCCTTCTAGCTACTACGGCAGGCAAAATCCTGGCAAGGATCCTCGCAAACTGACTTCTACCTATCTCAGAAGACATCCTCCCTGAATCCCAAAATGGATTCTGCGCTTCCAGGGACAGTGGATATGATCTTCACCGCACGACAGCTCCAAGAAAAATTCAGGGAGCAAAACCAACCCCTGTACATGGTGTTTATTGATCTGACTAAGGCCTTTGACACTGTAAATCATACTGCCCTCTGGACCATCCTTCTGAAAACCAGATGCCCTAATAAATTTGTGAACATCTTGCAGCTCCTCCATGCCGGCAACAATCTTGGATAACAATGGCTCTCAAAGTGATCCATTTAAAGTGGGATCAGGTGTTAAACAGGGATGCGTTATTGCTCCAACTTTATTCGCTATCTTTATCGCTATGATTCTATACCTCGTTGAAGCGAAACTTCCCACTGGTGTAGAAATCATATATCGAACAGATGGAAAACTTTTTAATCTCAGTAGGCTGAAAGCAAAAAGTAAAGTAATTACAACCTCTGTCAGAGAACTTCAATATGCAGATGATAACGTAATCTGCGCACACTCAGAGGAAGATCTCCAAACTATCCTAGACATCTTCGCAGAAGCATATGAAAAGCTCGGCCTCTCGCTTAACATTAAAAAACCCCAAAGTGCTTTACCAGCAAACACAAACCAATCCCCCTGTAGCACCATCAATCCAGCTTAATGGTGTGAAAATGTCGATCACTTTCCTTATCTTGGCAGCCATCTCTCCACAAAAGCTGACATCGACGCTGAAATTCAGCATCGCCTGAGCTATGCGAGTGTAGCATTCTCCTGAATGAAGCGTAGAGTGTTCGAGGATCGGGACATTCGCAGGGAGACCAAAATGCTTGTTTGCAAAGCCATTGTACTACCGATCTTACTGTATGCCTGTCAAACATGGACCATCTATAAACGCCTCTCCCAACTTCTCGAAAGATTCCACCAATGCTGCCTCCGAAAAATTCTGCAAATTACTTGGGAAGACAGACAGACTAATGTCAGCGTAATGGAAGAAGCAAAGACCACCAGCATTGAAACAATGATTCTCCAACATCTACTTTACCGGCCATGTTGTTTGAATGCCTGATCATCGTCTTCCAAAGCAGCTACTTTATTCCCAACTAATGAATGGAAAACGGAATATTGGAGGACAGCAAAAGAGATTTAAAGATGTTCTCAAAGCTAATCTAAAAAAATGTAACATAAGCATTGAGAACTGGGAAGCTCTAACCCATGAGCTTCCCAATCATCCTGCATTGAGCAGGAGGTTGGACTCGATGGCCTTGTAGGCCCCTTCCAACCCTACTATTCTATGATTCTGTGATTCTATGAGCGTTCCAACTGGAGGTCAGCCTATATTAAAGGAGCTATGGACTTTGAAGAAGCACGAGTACAGGGCGAAAGGGAGAAACGAGCTCAGCAGAAGGCACGTCAAGCAAACCCTCACCGTGATCACCCTCCACCTGGAAACCGATGTCCTCACTGTGGGAGGCTGTGTGGATCCAGAATCGGCCTTCACAGCCACCTACAGACCCGCAGCTAAGACCCTACCTCTGGAAGACAATCTTACTCGGTCATGAGTGATCGCCATGATGATGATCATCATCATCAAAGGGGAAAAGAGGTGGAATAATTGCTTGATTCTGGCATCTACGTTCAATGTCCGCAACACTTTTTATGCATGGTAGGTGAAGGTGCCCTCATTCCTCTACCATGAGAACATAGTCTTTGGCCAAGTAAATGTCTTAACTGGGCTTATGAACATCTGATATAAACCACAAATAATTTCACACTCACAAATCTAATGGGTACACACACGGGGGGGGGGAGGGGATCTGCCCCTCCACCAAACAGAATAAGTAAACGCTTTCAGGCTGGAGACCTTATGCCCCCCAATGAGATTTCTCAGGCAAAAGTTGCTATTTCAGACTATCTTTCAAACTTCATTCATCCCCCCCCTCCCACAAGTCTTGTAAATACAATTGCATAATGATCAACATCTTCTTCCTATTGTCACTAGGTCCACAACTGCACAGAGAATGAGATCAGCATTCCATGCAGACGAGTGATGCCCTGGTTCCCTTTGCTAATACAACTGACACATATTTCCCATAATGCTTTTCTGACTGACAGGTCAGTGTCCTACCTCCTAATATTGGTGTATGTAGCTATTTGAAAGTCCCGGAGAAAGTACGTGTACAGATACATATCAGTTCCCATTTCTAGCTCATTAAGGGAAGGGGACACTTTAAATATATCATGCCAAATGGTTGAGACAAACCCTCCTTAATAGGACCAGCGTGTGCCTTCTGACAGATGCAGACAGTGCTGGTGCTGCCACTAATCTGCTATCGGCTGGCTGGAGCCCACAAAATTCACCTAATTGAGACCTTATGTAACAATTGACGCCAGGGTGTGTCTGTGAACTGAACGCTAATGTGGCCTTGTGAGTTAGTCAGAACAGCAGCAGACAGCCTTCAATGGTGATACTAAGAAATTTTTATTTATTTTTTTAAATGTAAGTCCACAGTCTCAAATACTGGAACATTAAAGGTTCTCTATGAATCACCTTATCATGGTTTTATTATCCCCTTCCCTAAGTCCCAGGCAATTGGATACTGCCATTACATTTTTTTTTTAAGATGATTTATATACTATTCTGAGTGTGCATTGCTTGGCAATCACTGTATCAAGGTATATTTACTTACTGAGCAGAATAGTGATGCTGTCCTCTGCACATTTATCTATGTATAAGTTCAGATTGCACTAAAATGTGCTTTAAAATGTTTGACTGAAATGTTTATCTTAGCTTGCAGCCCAGCCCATTGGCTTGTTATCCAGAGAGCCACAACCAAAGTTCCACTGTGCATTGGGCTTTCCCTTCATCTCTGTTACAATCTCTTATGCACTGCAAAGCCACTCTTGAGAGATTAGGAGGCCCCTATACATGTGCACATGTGCGCACAGACACCAGTGACCAATATGGCAGAAGAAGCTGCAACAGGGGGAAGTAGTTCGTGGAAATCAGGCACTCACCCTTTCCCATAAACAGAATGACCTTCTGCTCATACAAGGGCTGTCTGGATCCAGGCTATTCTCACTATATAATGGACTTTATGTAATTGTTGCACTTGGTTAACAACAGCCATGGCTTCCCTTGGCTTTTGTCAGGCCGTTTGTCAAAGGGATTTTTGAGAGACAGAAAAGTAGAGAATTCTTTATAAGCTTTAAGTTTAAAGCTTATAGAATGGACCAGTTTGGGACTCATGTTTTCTGGACATTAATCACCTTGGGAGTACTTTCATTTAAGGCATCCCACCATCTGGTAACTTTGCTGACCTGTTGACACGGTTGTTTCCTCTTGGAAGAAGGCTACAACTTGGTGTACAAGCCTTGACATTAAATAAACTCTGCAACAAGGTGTATTGTGGCATCTTGAAAACAAACACATTTATTCAGGCATACGTTTTCATGGACTATAGCCCACATCAGCAGATGCATAGAGTCTTACGGAGAGTTTCAGGATTTTTATACTGTATATATGGTGGGAAGAATTGTAAACAGTGAGGTCAGAAGGAAATTAAATGCAGAAAATTCTGATAGTGACAATCATATTATTAACAGTGGTTAATATCAGAACTGCTTTTAATTTCCTTCTGACCTCATTGTTTACCATTTTCCCGATCCCCTACCATATATACTGTATATAAACCTGAATAATATTCCATCCTCTTCTGCTGTGTACATAGCATCATGACTTAGACATCTAAGCTGATGGTCGCTATCACTATGCACTGTGAGAAGAAGTACTTCATTTGTCTATCAAAAGGAAGAAATGTGGAAGGAACAATCTTTCCTTACCTCAGTGGACCAAATCTATCCAACCAATAATAAAACAAATGGATACACACACACACACCAGAGAGAGGGGGAGAGAGAGAGAGAGAGAGAGAGAGAGAGCCATCAGACATGATGAATCTCATGGAACTGATGTTATTTTTTCTAGTTGGTTTGAGATTTTCTCTGGCAAGAACATGAAGAGTGCATTACCTTTATGTGAGCTGAAATTCTATTGTTCTCCATTTAACTGAAAAAAATATTTCAGGGTACCTCACTATGTCCCTTAGAGCCTGCTACCAGATGTTGCATCCTTTGAACGAGTGACACATTTTCCTTGAAGTATCAAAATAATCACCCACAAATGAGATAATATCCAGCCTCCTGATGCAGCAAGTCCCTGGTGTGAAGTATCCAAATTGTATAGCAGACTTCTTAAGAGTTATATTATGATCACAAACACAATGTTAATTTGAGTTCCAGATCTTATTAAGGCCTTGGGCAATTCTGAGATGGATTTCAGTGGGATCAAAGTTCACAACTGATCTCTGGATATTACTTCTGCAGTTCTTTTTTCCTCTCTTTTTCCTCTGCATTCACTATATCACATAATTAGAAAGAAGCATGAATAGAGTAATCCTAAAGGAAAGGTTTAATTTCCCTTTACCAAGGCATTTCTGAATGCGATATAATTTCATTATTTTAAAAACCCACAGGGAAGGCCTATTTCCCCCTTAAGAATAGTATATTATTTCAACAGCCATTTTAAAAACGCAGCACTGCAAAATAGTTTAGTAACATAAGAACACAACAAGAGCCCTGCTGGATCAGACCAAGGGTCCATCTAGTTCAGCATTCTGTTCACACAGTGGCCAATGAGCGGCTTGCAGGAAGTCCACAAGCAGGACATGAGGGCAACAGCACCCTCCCGCCCATGTTCCCCAGCAACTGTTATACAGAGGCTTATTGTCTCTGATACTGAAGATAGTATATACCCATCATGACTAGTAGTCATTAATGGTCTTATCATCTATGAATTTGTCTAATCTCCTTTTAAAGCTATCCAACTTGGTGGCCATCATTATATCTTGTGATAGCAAATTCCATAGTTTACCTGTGTGCTGCCTGAAGATTTCCTTTTATTTGTCCTGATTGTCCTACCATTCAGCTTAGGGTGGTCAGTTCCACAATGCAAAAAAAAAAAAAGACAAAAGAGGACACAGGATTGCACAAAAATCGCATATGCTAATGTATATGAATAAATACTTACTATAACTTAAATTCAATATATATACCTCACCACAGTGGGGAAGACTGTGACCAGGTGAACTGCATGCCTGCTCCATCTGCTGACCAGGTGCTGTTGATGGACAACTTCAAGGCCCCTGCTCTCCTGACTTACAGTTTCTTATGGTTGTGTTTATCTTTAAACTTGACATAGATGGGACAGCCCTTCAAATAGAGGATGTCTTCAAATAGAGGACTGTCCACTGATAGACCTTCAAATAGAGGACTGCCCTCTGTAAAGTAGGACACCTGGCCACCTAATTCAGATTCATGGGATGACCCCAGGTTCGAGTATTGTGAGAGGGGAAGAAAAACTCCTCCCTATCCAATTTCTCCACACCATGCATAATTTTGTACACCTCTATCATGTCGTGTACCTGTCTTTTTTCTAAGCTAAACAGTGCTTGGGGCTCTCAGTCTTCACTCCATTGTAACTGCGCAGCATTGCAGCTGTGAATTAGCTTCTGCTGCGGTACACACGTGTTTTACTGCAGACTTCTCCAACAGGAAAATCCGCTGTGCCCTGACACATAGCCGTTGAAGCGAAGTAAACTGCAGCAGTCACTCTGCCCTTTCTTTTTTTACCATTATATTTGAAAGCGCAGCTGTGCACGTGAGGGTGGGAGTGCGACACTTTGGGGTTTAGTGGCTGTTTTGTATTTTAGGGGTTCTTTTGTGTCTGTCTGTTCCTCGTTTGGCAGTTCTCCAGCCCAAGACTCTTGCGATGGTTCACCAAGACATGTGCCTTTGAGAGGTACGTGCCTACCCGTCTTTGCAAAATGGTGGCTGGAGCGACGATGGTTCTGGACCTTCTGCTTCCCCAAGACCCCACAGCCCTTGGCCAATGACTCCAAAGCAGTCAAATACTTTGAGCCCCAATATTGGGAAAAAGGTGGGATATTAATATTAATAATAATAATAATTGCAAAGATACGAAGCTGTGAAGGTATCCGAAAGTGTGGTTGAAGAAATGAGCACCCTTCCCCATGCCTCTGTAACTGTGCAGCCCCAAAGGAATGCAGAGGAGTGAAGGGGCATCACAGAATGACACAAGCACTAGGCACACCTACCATACGCCCACCACAAAATGTGAAGTCAATTCAGAGAAGGGACAGACAGCTCGCAACCACAGGAAACCCACAGCAAACCAAAAATATCACAGCAAAACGTGTCTTTGGAAATCCGCATTTTCTGGGTGAAAGCCACAGTTAGGCTGCAAAGTGGCGACTGCATCATATGTCCCGAAGGACCTCAAATTGCAGCAGCCCTAGAGTAAATGGCTTGTGTAGATGGGGCCCTAGACATTGTAACTTTTCCTCATAGGGGAGATGTTCTAGCCCCTTGATCATTTTGGTTCCCTTTTCTGCACTTTTCCCAGCTCTGCAATATCCTTTTTTTTAGATGCACTAACCAGAACTGTACACAGTATTCCAAGTGAGGTCACATCATAGATTTGTAAGGGCAATAGGGTACAGTTTTATTTTCCAAACTGCCAATGATCCTATGTGTGAAGGAACAAAATAAACTGAAGTTTCGGGGACAGTCACAGAAAAGGAGCTAAAAGGAAAGCTGTGAATTCTGGAAGCATGCATTTATCCAGTCAATGTGAGGGTCACTGAAGTCACCATTTGAACAACTGAAGGGGAAACATTCTGATTTTGAAAGCTGAAAAAAGATGGAAAAAGATTTTCCCCAAGAGAAATGAAGTGGATCTTCTCTACATAACTATCTTCCTCCAAACACTTATTAGATATTGACTTATAAGAATAACTGTAGGATTCTTTTCATTTTCGGTTTTGCCCTTGAATGATGAAGACTGAAGAAGTTGTAGTGGGAAGCCAGCTTTTTAGAAAAGAAAGAGGTGGGGTCATTTAAAGCTTAAAAACATAGGAGCATACAGTTATTTTATTTTATTTTTAAGAGAGATTTTAATGTTGGATAATGGCTAAAAGCTCTGAAACTTGGGGAGGTTGTAACATGTGCAGTAGCAATGTAGGCAATCTTTCTGGCTTTGTCTCTGTGAGGTCTGATCAAAATTCATGCATGTAGTTAGCATGGTAATTCCTTAATCAGAGGATAGTCATTAACTCTGGAGTGAAAGGGCTGTGTGTACTCCATACGAACAACGTTCCTTTGCCCCCATTCTTCACCAGGGAAACACAAAGATTAAAACTTGTATAAATTCTTGTATAAATCTTTTCACTTTCCTACATTTTCATAGAATTTGGTTTCCATCCCCCAAATATATTGGGGGAAGTAGACGGGGATGCAAAGGAAATGCAGTGGCACTGAGGAATCAAATGAAAGAGACTAAAGCCCTATTCAGGCATTAATTTCCCTTACACATGATTAGAATTCCATGAGGGAGATCAGGGACAATTATGCTAATTCAGCCCCTTGGTCATCATCCTCGTTGCCTACCATGAGTTAGAGAAGGACTGTCTGCAGCAGGGAGTTTGCTCTAGTCTCGTTGGCATCCCACACAAAATCAGGGTTCTAAATTGTGTGGGGAGCCTACACAGATATAGAAGGCTCCCTGCTTCAGACAATTACCCTCCAACACATGGGTGTACCATGGAGGTGGTACACTCATCCCCACTCTCCCTCATTGTGTGGAGCAGGGGTGGGGAACCTCTTTCAGTCTGAAAGCTGACTTCAGATTTCATGAAAAGCTCTCGGGGGCCACATTCCAGTGGGGGTGAAGGCAAATGGAGTGGGGACAAAAATACACACAACCCCCCCCCCCAGCATATTGTAGCTTAAAGTTCTTGCGGTACCAGTAACCAAACCTTAGGAGTGGCGTTTCAACCTTTTAGAAGGGGGAAAAGCTGCACAAATGCCAGGAAACCACCAAACAATCTATGGTTCGGAAAAAGTGGTTGGAGCCATGGGAAGGAGGCACGGCCATCTGGGGAACCCCAGAGGGCCAGATTGGGACCCAGAGGGGGTGGATTTGGCCCCTGAGGATCCCCATCCTTAGGCTGCCTTTACACTAAAGAAAAAAACCCACAGTCCTCCCGTTGTGGAGCCTTTCCACCTTTACAGCATGCTCCCAAATGGTGACCATGTGATTGCTGAGAGAAGAAGTTTTTAATTGTCAAGGCTCTGTAGAGATCAATGAAACAGCACCATCTAGTGGCTGTTTTAATAGTGTAACAATCCGACTTAAATAGATAGTTCATTATTTCCAGATCTTTTTGAGATGGAATAACCAGGGAATACCTCTGGATGTGCCCTGGAGGTTGACGACATCGTGAAAAGGACCTGCAAGCTTCCATGAGTGAGCAATCTCAATAGCAGGATAAATACTCTGTGTGAAGAAGCTGATAGTCTGGAGAATTTGGAATGCCTGATTAGGACTTAGGTCATTGTAACCTGAGAGATGAAGGAAAGGAAAAGTTATAAGCAGGGGCAGTGGTTAAAGGTGTCCCAGTTCAACCTTGCCTAGAAATTACAGTTTCTGGCTTGGAAACCTTCCCCCATTCCTGTTCTCAAGACACATATATACAAATAATTACTGTAGTTGAACAAACACACTTTAAGTATTTTAACACTAATTTAAGTTCTATCCATTTCACACGAGGAACCTATTCAAACATTCAGACGAGTACACAAGCTATAGACTCCATGAAATGGTTATGGCTCTGAAAGCTCATGAGGAGTTTGTTTCTTTGACGTAGAGCTGAAATGCATCTGCCCCCAAAAATTCTCCTCAAAGTTCTCCTTTTCAAATGTTGAAGTTGAATATTCCCTGAACTATTAACCAAAAACATTGATCTATACTTGATATGGAAGTATGCTTGTTTTCAATACTTGACCATTGATATTTGACAGTATTCACTATGTTATTTATTTATTAATAATACTTGTGTACTCACAATATAACCAAATTCCTAAGGGTGCAATCCTATCTGGATAGTCACCAGCCTCCAAAATCGGAGGTCGCTGAGTATCCTAGGCAGGATAGCTGGAGCATGGAGGGGAGCACGGAGGCTGCCCTGCATTTTTGCCTAGATGGGCGATTGCCTGGATGGGCTCGATTTCGCCCATCCAGCTGAGGCTTCGGGGAGGGGGAGGAAAGGGGCCTGGAGACCCGATAGGAAGCTGTCTAAAGCAGCATCTGTGGTTTCCTCTGCTTCTGGGCCCACCCCCTTTTCCCCATCTCCTTGCCCCATTTCCAAGCATGGAGATGTAGCTGGCATGGAGAGAGGGCAGGCTATGAGGGGCCAGGGGAGGGGGAGGAGACCAGGGTTCCTGGGAACCGAGGTCAGAACCCTGGCTCCAGCCTCAGTTCCCAGAAACCGAACAATCCTATGTCCCTCTAGACAGTGTCTAGTGGGCCATAGGATTGCCCCCTAAGTGGTTTACATGCCAAAGTATTAAAAATAATGATTAAAATGCTCATTCAATAAACAATTACACATACAACAAACACAGATGAATATGTGAACCAAAGCAATAAAGAATAATAAACAGCAATAAAAAAATCACACGGAGCAAAATTATGATAATCAGTTACAAGTCAGGAAAGGCTTGCGTAAACAGGTGTGTTTTCAGGAGTTGCTGAAAACTTCACATTTCCTGCTTCCCAGACCACATGCAAGAGGGTGCTCCACAGGGTGGGTGCAACTACTGAGAAGGCCCGGTTTTGAGATGTCACATGGTGACATTCCACACTGGTCACAGGATGACCAGCAAGGCCTCCTCTGAGGCTCTTGAAGGTCACCTGGGTGTGCAATATAATAATTGGTATGCAAATCAAATAAAGCAATTTAATTTAACTGGGATGTGGAATCTTTTCTCTCACACTGCATCCAGCTTATGACAGAACAGGGAAGGGAAAATGAAGAGAGCGACCTTCAGAATCTTTCGTTTGTTTTGAAGATCATCACAGAGCTTGTAGGACTGATCCGACATTTGGTTTTTTCCCGCAACTCAGCTAATAGCATTGGGCAGCCCAGTGGGAATTTGGTAGCCGCATCTGCATTCTCTGCACATTACAGGCAAAACAATGATTTTTCATTTCTTCGTCTGCCATTAAGAACCTGCTGCAGCGATTACGTTTTTCGACATTTCCCCTTCTGCAAATTCAATACCGCCAGCAACAGGAGAAATAAACACAATCTTATGGCAAGCCCTGCCAGTTAGGGCACAGTAATGTATCCTCCTGTATGAGGTTATATCAGTCTTAGTGAAGGATCAGAGAGATTAAAAGGGAAGTGGGGAGAGAAGTGACATTCTCAGAAAGAGTCCACTCCTTGATATATGAAATTATTAACATCAGTGTTTAAAAAGCACCTGTTGTGTTTGTTTTCATAATTGCAAGAGTCCACTCCTTGATATATGAAATTATTAACATCAGTGTTTAAAAAGCACCTGTTGTGTTTGTTTTCATAATTGCAAGAGGTATTGCTCTTCAGGTGCTCCTGTGTTTCAAGCATGAAACGTGGAAACGGACACCACTCCTCCCAAAATGGGGACCCTGTTTATGGAACAGCTGCAGATGGAAGTTGACCACTGACACGTACTGCCAGCTATGTTTTCTGCATGGTTCATTTTTGAGTTTATATTTGTGAAGCCTGAACATTTCAAGGTAAAAAACTGAAACAAAAATTATGCACTAAATCCAATGGCACGTGGTACACTTGCACAATGGGAGCTTCCCAGCTCTCCCTCCCCCCTGTAGCCCCTCCCATACAACCCAAATCTGCTCCGGAGGGTCCCACAAGCCTACAGAGCAAGAGCACAAGGGGCTGCAGGTAGGAGGGGGATTTGATCCACCAGCAGTGCTTGCTCCACTTGTGGAAGGACAACACCAGATACAACACTATGATTGCATTGCTATGAAAATGCAGAGAGAAATTATGCTGAACCTGTGGGGTTTTCTACAGAAAATGTGGAATTAAAATGTGATGAAGCAGAGTTGTTGTTTTTCCTTCTTCTTTTTGCAGTTATTTTTCTAGCAGGAACTTCTTTTCCTAGCAGGAACAAAAGAAGTCATACTTTCTCCTTTACCACATCTCCATTTTGCAAGAAAGAAAGAAAGAAAGAAAGAAAGAAAGAAAGAAAAGGAAGCCTGCTGTCTACCTGTGAGTAGGCAGCATGGTGCCCTTGAGCACCAGAGCATCCCAGAATACCTTTCTTGCTGCCCACAAAGGTGCCCTAGCCCTCCCACAAATGTTCTTACCGGCAGCTGGGTTTCTATTTCCTGAGTTAACACTTCCTTTTTCTCTCTTCCTCTGACCTACTGTTGAACTTTATAATCTCCTGGCTTCCTGAGCAAACTTCCTGACATCTACATTCTATCTAAATTTTTGACCTCTAAATTTTTAACCTTTTGCCTGAAACCGACTAGAACACACACACACACACACACACACACAGATTTAAGCCTACAATATTATAAAACTGACCTAAATACAAAAATGGAGGATAGTTCTTTTCTTTCATACCCCTACTTTTTGTAAAAACTGGGAGTTCCAACCACAGCTGGGACAACTGGGAGTTCTAACCACAGAATTCCCACACCCCATGTAGTTTGACTCTTAGGTCCCTTTAAGAAAGGGTGTGGCCAAGACAGCATCAGGAGAATGACTGGAATATTCTCTAAAATAGAGCTTCCTCTTGTCACCTAAAATAAAATATTTGTTTTTGTTAGCAGACAAAAGTGCATCCACTTTAACATTAAGAACAATACACCTGTTATTTGCTTTGGCCACTAATTGGGCTTATCACTCCTGGAAGAATTAACACAGCCAACAGCATATAAGGAATGTTATATGTATTCTAAGCAGAGTGGGTGGGTTTAATGCATATTTAGCCATTTCTGCAAACAGTAAAGCATCATCTGTGTCCACAAGAATGATCAGGAACAAGGAGACTAACTATTTCACAGTTTGGGCATAAATTCAGCAATGACTTACCATCCTTTGGAATGCAATTTTTTTTTAATGTATTTTGCTCTGCAGCACACTGAAATCATATTTACCCATCTTATAAGCTACTTGCATTTTTTATAAGTCCCAGAAAAATAAGTCAAACATAATCAAAACATGGAGAAAGCTATAAAGAGAGAGAAAGCTGGCAAGCGCTTCTCCTCTGGGCCCTATTCTCACAGGTTCTGCACGTTCTTCTGTTTCTTCCACTAAAAATCATGCTGCCATCTTAGCTGTTTCTGCTGCTTGCCGTGCTGCCTTGGCTTGGGCCACACCGAGATATTCATCAAGAGCATGCTTTTGAAAGAACTGTAATATCAAGCCTAATTGACAAGCTGGAAAAATAGCTATGGTATATGCAACCACCAGCAATATACTACTGGGATTTTGTTCCTTTCCTTGTCTTCACCTCCAAAAAGGCTGCTGAAATGAGCCAGAAAGACCTGCCACAGGAAATCACAAGTTTCACAGCTTAAACATAAGATCAGATATCCTAGTGGTATCCCAGTACCACACTATAAATCATTAGCATGTGCCCTATATCCAGACATTTTACCTGAAATTGCTCAGAATGGGGAAAGCTGCTCTAGAAGGCAATATTGGACCTGATAGGCTGATGGATACAATTATCCTGAATGTTGGTCAGACTCCTGGGACAGAATCTATACCACTACCACAGCGAGGCAGGTCAGGATAAAGCTAAGTGTTGAAAAGGAACACAGCACACATTTAAACAGGGTTCTTGTCATATATAAAGAAATTCATCCTTATGGCAATTCCTCCTTGACTAGCTGTTGGCATTTTCTCTCTCTCCATGGAGGAAAACCCAACCTACGGGCACTGCTGAAAAGTGTCAAGAACACAGATACTGTCTGCATAGGCTATGGGCCAACTAAACTTTTTTTTGAGGTTCTTACGATTCTAACAAACACATGGTTTAAGATCCCCAGCAGTCAAACCAGTTCAAGTGCCTTACCACACAAAAGGATGCTGGAGAAATCTGCCGCAGGCTCAAATCCGGCTGGATTCCGAAGACTCTGACCTCTGGAATCCGCAGCAGACTGGCCGCGCTCATGTCCGCATCTGCAAGAGTTCCTGCAGGGCAGCTCTCCAGCTTTCGAAAAGACGCGATAGGTTAATGATGGCTGCCATTAGCCTATTGTGGGGAAAATACAGCCATAAATGGCATATTTTACATCATTTGCAGCCATAAAGGAGTTACTTTTACATAAATACAGCCCTAAACAGCTGCAGTTTATGAAAAGTAAGCACTTTATGGCCGCAAAAAATGCCATTTATGGATGTAGTTTTCCTGCATCTTTTCAAAAGCTGAAGAGCCACCCCATGGACTCTGGTGGATGCACTAGGGCTCCAGAAAACTTCCACAGGGCCCCAAGTGGGCTGGATTTCCCTGTGGCGGACCCCCCTCTCCCAGACCGGACATTGGCAGTTCACCCATCCCTAACCACAAGTAGACACAAGTAGGGGTGGCTAAATCTGTCTGTTTCACTTTCCCCCACCTTCAATTTCTTTAAAATCTCAAGCTCTTTCCATCCCGGATATGAAGAAATTTGCGAATGTTGGTAATTCTGATCAAAATTGAACTGAAACGAAATCTTCACAGATTTGCACCAGCCAAATGCAATAGGTATTTATAGCTATTCCCACCATGGAGACGTACTGTTAAAGATGCAGAGCCTGTCAAAAGCGAGATGGGAACTCTAATTCAACATGAACATGGCTGAATACACTGGGTTCAAACCCACATTTTTAATACAAAGTCCTGGGTCTGGATGGATGAATCTGTCTGTTTCAGTTTTCCCCACATTTGAATTTTTTAAATCTCACATTATTTCCATCCCGAATAGAAGAATTTTGTGAGTTTGGGTAAATTCTTATAAAAAATAAGCAGACATGTAATCCCCATCCATCCCTAGACACAGGATCAGTTCTAGGTTTTGGCAAGATGTTCTTGGTAGTTCCCCTGATTTACCACCTTCTCTGGAGTGGCCCCACTCTGTGGAACTCTCTCACTAGGGAACTCCACCATGCCCCCTCTTTAATGAGCTTCCGCCACACACTGAAAATTTGGTTATTCAGGCAGGCATTTGGGGTGGGTTAGAGTATTTTTAAATAATGTTTTAATGTATAATTTTACTGTTTTAAATTGTACCACTGTACATCGCCCAGAGTGGCCCGGTGACCAGCCAGACGGGCGATTAAGAAATTTAATAAATAAATAAATATTACTGGGTGCAGCTGACATGGCTGCATCACTGGCTCTAACAGCTAATCATCTGCCTCCTTGCCCAGAAACCTGGCTGAGAAGCAAGCAAACAGGTGGTGGCAAATGGCAGCAGTGCCAGCAACAGACCTTGGTTGTTTGCTCATGTTCCATCTACACAGTAGTGGACACCCCCCCGGCCGCCCCTTGCTACTGCCACAGCCTGTAGCTTGGTTCTGAAAACAGGGGGGATCTTCACGAGAAAGGAATGAGAAGCACATTGGAGCATTACCCGGATTTTCATGGTATCGGCTGTGGTCCATCAGGGACACACAAAGCAAAAAAAGCTGTGTGTACAGTACCTTTAAAATCCAGTTTCAGTTAAAAAAAAAAAAAAAAGTCAAAGTAAAAGGAGTTTCAGAAAATGCAGCTTTTCAAGAGGGAAGCAGCTGGTTGGCAGCGGATTGGTGATGACGTCATCTGTCGTGAAAGAGCTCAGACTGCTCTAACTTCACAGTAAATCGCTTGTGAAGACAGTGCCCAGGCCCTAAGGCTAGCACTGCACTGCATATGCATGTCCATCAATTGACATCAGTATGTTCAAGTGCATTTTCCATTTATGTGTGAACTTGAAAACATTATGAATTATTATAAATAAATTTGCCTTATTCGTTTCAAAGCAAAAATAAGCTTGGCTCATAAATGATGCCTAATGTTGGCTTTAAATTGGATTTGTGTAATATATATCGCTTATTATTCACAATGTCACTTGTCCAGGGGTAGTCATTAATGAAAAATAGAAATAGCTTTAATTATACTGGATAAATTCCCTAAGGAATGAAAATAATTATCAGGTCTATTTGCTAGATTTTTCACCCTGCAAATGAGTTTCAGAAACTTGTTAATTTACAAAAGAAGTATGTTGATTAAATGTCTTCAAAAAGTATTTTATTTTTCCCAGTTACAAGTACCGTAATGCTGGGTCAGACCAGTATTTCAGCTACTTCAGCATCCTGGCTTGGACCCAAAGATACTCTTTTGAATCCTTCAAGTATTTTCTCCTCAGAGAAGTTAAAAACAAATTAGTATTGCAGGAAAAAAGTGAAATTAAACCAAAAGATGTTCTTCCGTTTGCACAAGATGAAGTGTGAGAACTGCTAGAGAAGTTCCCTTCCAAATGGAATGCGCTGGACTGAGACCAGCAGCCTCACAGGAAACTGCAGGCCCCCAGTATTTCTCACAGGTATTTCTCACTGAGTCCCCCAAACCTCCTAGAGGCCTCTATTGTGATCACACACACACACACACACACACACATCCATGACTTGTCCAAAGGAATGTCCTGACCTTCCCAATGGCCGTAGGAATCAACTGTCCTCCCCAAAGGCCCTGGGAATGCAGGTAATAGCACGAGTCCCAGTACTGGGGCTTTTCTATATGAGGCTTTTAACCCACCATGTTACCAAGGCTTCTGCTTCCAAATTCTTTGTGGGATTAAGATCGACTCCTTTACATATGTTGTTTTTCCCCCTTGGGGGATTTCTTTCTCTGCCTTTCTATGTGTTCCATTACACAACCATTAGGTGGTGCTATGGTGTAGCAGAATTACGCAAATACACTGAGGTCTCATGCTGCTACTCACAGAAATACCAGACTTTCTTTGTTAGGAAAAAAAAGGCCATAATGGTTGCAAAGCACAGGCGAGGCTCTGGAGGAGGAGGATGTTGTATAAGGCACTTGCAAACTACCAAGAGTAAGGAAACACATGCACAATAAATGCCTCATGTACAAAGGCTCTTGCTTATCAAGGTACCCATGGTTACTAAGATTTTTAGTCTTTTAACACACACACAATCTCCCTACAGATCTTTTTTTTGTTGTTGTTCCTAATACCTACAGCGGTTCATTGGAATAAGTTGGGGTGATTGCAAGAAGGCAACATCTCAATACTACAGTATTCATCACTGCCAGATATAGGGACCCCTACATATCACAGTGTACTTCAGTGCTTAAGCAAGGAGGGAAATCAAGGAAATTGGGAAGTAGCAGTGGTTTCTTCCTGCATTCTTTCGTTACTCCCCTGTTGTGAGTTAAATTATTACCATTTTCAGCAGTACTGTCTTGTGAATATAGCACTACAGAGTTCCAGTAGCACAAATAACTTTAAATAAACACTCTCCAGTATGATCAACAATTAAGCTCCCTGGACCTGGGTAAAGTATTTCACACACACACACACACACTCTTACGTGTTGGCCCTGCTTTCACCCTATCCTTGGATACCCTGAAGAACTGGCCCACAGGAGCCCTGCCTGCCTTTCAGACTCTTTCATAGACCGTATACAGGGCTCTGTATCCACAGCATACATGAAACAACAACTTGTATGCTTGCAAAGAGGTAGAACAGCAGCTAGGTGACTACTGACTGTCCACAGCCCGCAGCTCTAAATCAGAAGCAGTGGATTCACCTCTAACCCAGAAGAGAAATACACAGCAGTGCAACATGATTCCCTCTACAGATGATTAGGCTGAACATTGCCTCTTCTCACCTAGGTGCTGCCATGCCCTCCTTAGCCCTCGAGCTCATCTTCAGGTTTCATAAAATTCTCGCTTCCTCGGCTTTCCACCACTAGTCCCTGGAGTCTGCCCTGAATTGAATTGCTTGCCAGGTTTTATGCTGGCAGACAGGCTTTCAATAATTTATATCTTAATTACAGTTCATCAATTTCATTTTCGTTTTTTAAAAGATGGGATGAGGGGACCCTAGCAATTCCATTTGCACACATGCGTGCGCATGCACACACACACGCACACACATATGCACACAAAGATAATGGGATTCACAATGAGGAAATGCTTTCCTCATTCATATATATATATATATATATATATATACACATACATACATACATACAAGGAAATCATAGATAGATAGATAGATAGATAGATAGATAGATAGATAGATGATAGATAGATGATAGATAGATGATAGATAGATGATAGATAGATGATAGATAGATAGATAGATAGATAGATAGATAGATAGATAGGCACACGCACACATATATAAGCTCTGGGTGAACGAACTGGAATGGGATGTCCAGTTGCACAAGGGGACATTGGATGGAACCCATTGATATGCTAATATGTTGGGGCTTTTGTTTAGTGAAGGACATTTTTTCTTAGATAACACCGTAAGTGGTGTTGTATGGAGTGCAAGTAGGAATTCAGTTCATAGTTCATGCCAAACAATGTAACACACCGGTCTGGTCCTACCATTAGGCAGAGTGAGGCGGCCACCTCAGGCAGCAGATGGTGAGGGGCAGACAGCCGTGTGCGCCATACAGCCTGCTTCGTGCCCCCTGAACCAGTGTCTTGCCCACAGGTGCAGTGGAGGACAGCATACTCTGGCCAGCAGTGAAGTAAGATGCATTGCTAGTCCAATCGGCTTTTGTATAAGGAATGGGAGAGGCGCAATCTTGGACTTTGCTTCAGGCAGCAAAATGACCTGGGCCAGCCCTGGTAAGGCATTAGATTTCTCTGAAAGTGCCCTTATTGATCAATCTTTTCAACAGTATCACTCAATTTACAATTTATATGCCATCCCTGCAGACATCATGACTGAGCTGAACTGATGTTTCAATCAATCTCTACCAACACAGCCTCAAGCCAATCAAAGGCATTTATGATAACACACAGGATAACCCTGCTATGCCTTCAGTCCACAGTCCAAAATTAAATTGTATTCTAGGGTTGTTGCTCTTTTCTTTCACCTTAAACAAAACTCCCTCTACACTGTCATCTCCTAAGGCCTCTAACCTGATTTCAGATGTCTTACCGTTCTAAGCTTCTGAAAAATAGTGATGCTTTTCAGGAGTTTAACATTTTCTCAGTGCTAAGGAGCCTTTAACCCAAGGCCGGCCCATTTAGTATGCAAACTGAGGCTCCTGCATAGGCGTGGCCTGCAAGGAGCAGCAGATTGGGGGTGCTGCTGCTGCCTCCTTCCTCTCCCGAATGCTCTTTTGCTGGTTCTTTCATGTAGTAGAGTGAGGTGTCTGTGTGGAGAGGATCCCAAAGAACAGCATATTGGGGCCCTCTCCCCTACTGAGCTTCTGCCCTCCCATCCAAACCAGCCCTGCAGCCCCTGATGCTGCCATGGAATCTGAAACGAGGGGCAGGGGAAGAATGGCAGTGCCCCCAAGGCCCTGCCTGGGTAAAGAGGATCCAGTAGCATCTTTCTGCATCCAGCTTCAGGCTTGCAACAGCTTGGTGTTCTTCAGTCGTTCAGTCGTGTCCGACTCTTCGTGACCCCATGGACCATAGCACACCAGGCGTTCCTGTCCTGCGCTCTCTCCCGGAGTGTGCTCAAGTTCATATTCGTTGCATCAGTGATGCTATCTAGCCATCTCATCCTCTGCCGTCCCCTTCTCCTTTTGCCTTCAGTCTTTCCCAGCATCAGGGTCTTTTCCAGAGAGTTTTCTCTTCGCATTAGGTGGCCAAAATATTTGAGCTTCAGCTTCAGTATCTGTCCTTCCAATGAGCACTCAGGGTTGATTTCCTTTAGGATGGACTGATTTGACCTCCTTGCAGTCCAGGGGACTTGTAAGAGTCTTCTCCAGCACCACAGTTCGAAAGCATCAATTCTTTGGCACTCAGCCTTCCTTATAGTCCAGCTCTCACAGCCATGCATTACTACTGGGAAAACCATAGCTTTGATTAGACGGACCTTTGTCGGCAAGGTGATGTCTCTGCTTCTTACTATGCTGTCTAGGTTTGCCATAGCTTTCCTCCCAAGGAGCAAGCGTCTTTTAATTTCATGGCTACAGTCACCATCTGTGGTGATCTTGGAGCCCAAGAAAATAAAATCTGTCACTGCTTCCATTTCTTCCCCTTCTATATGCCAGGAAGTGATGGGACCAGATGCCATGATCTTCCTTTTTTTAATGTTGAGTTTCAAACCAGCTTTTGCACGCTCCACTTTCACCCTCAACAAGAGGCTCTTTAGATCCTCTTCGCTTTCTGCCATTAAGGTGGTATCCTCTGCGTATCTGAGGTTGTTGATAATTCTCCCGGCAATCTTAATTCCGACCTGTGATTCATCCAACCTGGCGTTTCTTATGATATACTCTGCATATAAGTTTAAAAAAGCAGGGCGACAATATACAGCCTTGTCGTACTCCTTTCCCAATTTTGAACCAATCAGTTGTTCCATGTCCGGTTCTTACTGTTGCTTCTTGACCCTTGTACAGGTTTCTCAGGAGACAGGTAAGGTGGTCTGGTACTCCCATCTCTTTAAGAATTTGCCACAGTTTGTTTTGATCCACACAATCAAAGGCTTTAGCATAGTCAATGAAGCAGAAATAGATGTTTTTCTGGAATTCTCTTGCTTTCTCCATGAGCCAGTGAATGTTGGCGATTTGATCTCTAGTTCCTCTGCCTCTTCGAAACCCACCTTGTACTTCCGGTAGTTCTTGGTTCACATACTGCTGAAGCCTAGCTTGTAGGATTTGGAGCATAATCTTGCTGGCATGTGAAATCAGCACAATTGTACGGTAGTTTGAACACTCTTTGGCATGGCCCTTCTTTGGAATTGGAATGTAAACTGACCTTTTCCAGTCTTGTGGCCACTGTTGAGTGTTCCACATTTGCTGGCATTTTGAGTGCAGCAATTTAACAGCATCATCTTTTAGGATTTTAAATAGCTCAGCTGGAATACTGTCATCTCCGCTAGCTTTGTTGTTACTAATGCTTCCTAAGGCCCACTTGACTTCACTCTCTAGGATGTCCGGCTCAAGTTCAGTGACCACACTATCATGGCTATCAGGGACATTCAGATCTTTCCTGTATAGTTCTTCTGTGTATTCTTTCTACCTCATCTTAATCTCATCTGCTTCTGTTAGGTCCCTGCCTTCTTTGTCCTTTATCATGCCCGTCTTTGCACAAAACATTCCCTTGAGATCTCCAATTTTCTTGAAGAGATCTCTAGTCTTTCCCATTCTGTTGTTTTCCTCCATTTCTTTGCATTGTTCATTTAAGAAGGCCTTCTTGTCTCTCCTTGCTATTCTCTGGAACTCTGCATTCAGTTGGATAGATCTTCCCCTTTCTCCCTTGCTTTTCGCTTCCCTTCTTTCCTCAGCTACTTGTAAAGCTTCATCAGACAGCCACTTGGCTTTCTTGCACTTCTTCTTTTTCTTTGGGATGGATTTAGTTGCTGCCTCCTGAACAATGTTACGGACCTCCGCCCATAGTTCCTCAGGGACTCTATCAGGTCTAATCCCTTAAATCTATTCCTCACCTCCACTGTATATTCATAAGGGGTATGATTTAGGTCATACCTGAATGGTTTAGTGGTTTTCCCTACATTCTTCAATTTAAGCTGAAATTTTGCAACAAGAAGCTCATGATCTGAGCCACAGTCAGCTCCAGGTCTTGTTTTGACTGACTGTATAGAGCTTCTCCATCTTTGGCTGCAAAGGACATAATCAATCTGATTTCGATATTGACCATCTGGTGATCTCCATGTGTAGAGTCATCTATTGTGCTGTTGGAAAAGAGTGTTTGCTATGATCAGCGTGTTCTCTTGGCAAAATTCTATTAGCTTTTGTCCTGCTTCATTTTGTACACCAAGGCAAGGCCATGCCTGCCTGTTATCCCAGTGATTTCTTGACTTCCTACTTTAGCATTCCAATCCCCTATGATGAAGAGGACATCTTTTTTTGGTGTTAGTTCTAGAAGGTGTTGTAGGTCTTCATAGAACCGATCAACCTCAGCTTCTTCGGCATCAGTGGTTGGGGCATAGACTTGAATTACTGTGATGTTGAATGGTTTGCCTTGGATTCATACTGAGATCATTCTATCGTTTTTAAGATTGTACCCCAGTACTGCTTTTCCCACCCTTTTGTTGACTATGAGTGCTACTCCATTTCTTCTAAGGGATTCTTGCCCACAGTAGTATATATGATGGTCACCTGAATTAAATTTGCCCATGCCTGTCCATTTTAGTTCGCTGATTCCCAAGATGTCGATGTTCAATCTTGCCATCTCATGTTTGACCACCTCCAGCTTACCTTGATTCATTGATCTTACATTCCAGGTTCCTAAACAATATTGTTCTTTACAGCATCGGATTTTCTTTTCACCACCAGACACATCCACAGCTGAGTGTCCTTTCGGCTTTGTCCTAGCCGCTTCACTCTTTCTGGCGCTACTTGGAAATACCCTCTGCTCTTCCCCAGTAGTATATTGGACACCTTCCGACCTGAGGGGCTCATCTTCCGGCATCATCTCTTTTAGCCTTGTGGTACGTTCCATGGGGTTTTCTTGGCAAGAGTACTGGAGTGGGTTGCCATTTCCTTCTCCGGTGGACCACATTTTGTCAGAACTCTCTGCCATGACGTGTCCGTCTTGGGTGGCCCTGCACGGCATAGCTTATGGCTTCATTGAGTTACGCAAGCCCCTTCGCCACAACAAGGCAGTGATCCATGAAGGGGACAAGAGCTTGATTAATATGCCGGTAGGGAGTGCTCCACAATCTGAGCACCACCACTGAGATGACCCTGCCCATGATAGCCATCCATCTCACCTTGGATGGTTGTGTGCAATCTGTAATATGTTAGTTGCTCTGTGCAGACCTGTATATAATTTTGCCTTTGGGACAAGGTGTCTTGGGTTCAATAAAATGTAGTTACTACAAGTCTATGATTCCATCCTGGGTTCCATCATACTCTTCATCTCATGGTAGTGTGACCAAGGAATGTTTTCTGGGCCATGATTTTGCAGATGAAGAGTGGGGGCTATGTAGACATGGACACATTGCACACGTGCGCACGCACACATGTGTACACATACAGGACTTTACAATATACAGATGCTCTCTCCACACACGCACTGCCCATTATAATAACTCGCATGTCACTTTTCCTATAAACGAGAGGGCTTTTTTACTCACCCTGTTAATGATGTAAACAAACAAGAGATTCGGATAGCTTCTGGCAGGTAAGCATCTAGTGCAACCCCATCACCTTTTGCTCTGTTCTTTCTACTCCATGCCAGCCTGCTTGACTAACAATAAAGAAAGCAACATTTTTCTTGAAGCGCATGGGGGAAAGCAGAACAAATAATTAGGAGGATATATCATGTGGTGCCATATGCAAGTGCAAGTACAGGGGTGGGGAAAGAGAATGATCAGAGGGAATGAAATCTTAAAAATAAAAATAAACCCTGCTGGTGTTTGGAAGGAGACATTAGCTACTCAGTAAATCATTTCTGAAGGAATATGTCTCCAGTCACCCTCAATCTTTTTTGCACTTTGTCTTTAATGTCTACAAATGGTATGTTACCTATTGTGCTACATTTCCTCTTTATGCTGGCTGGTGGGAGCTATGTAAAAACAGGAATTTGATAGGAAAATTTAAAATACTATGTAGAAACAGATCTAAATCTCCTTACTTATACAGAATTGTTGCTTATGCACTGTAGGCAATGGCTACAAAACAAAGCCCAATTACTCCAGAGCAATCCTATTGAACTGGGACATAGCAACGCACAGCCTGCCCAGTTTGATATTTTAGCACACAATTAGAAATGAACGATTTTGCTGAATTATTATTATTATTAACTTTTGTTTAGACTCTGCCACCTGACTGATTCCATGATTCCTCTGGTTCATCATGTAGATTTACAGGATCGGTGCAGAGCCAGCAGGAAAGTCCTGTCCCTTGCAGGGATCAAATATCTCACACTGACTACATGGCCATATTCTCTGCAGTAAATAATTTGTGGCAGCCAATGCATCATCCCCAGATCATACCCAGATGCAGAAGTCTGGACATTAGGGAGCTGATAGCTTCTACTGAGACTGGCCTGTTTGGGCATAGAGAGATCTCTCAACCGAGGACGAATCTTGGGCACACCCCTTCTTCCGACAATTGGGAGGACTGAGCTACGCCATGTTTACTTAACTATAGAATGTCTCTGGCCACTCAGTTGAAAATCCTGTCTTTTCTGGATATAGAGAAGGTACCACATTCAAAGAAACAAGGTACAAACCAGTTAATGACTGGATTTGCACAACACGTTAGCCCACACTCTCTGAGGCCTTGTCCCAGTTCAGGGGGAGCTATAGGCTCTGACTCTGAGTCAAAAAGAGACGCTGCAGAATCAGGCCCAGCCATGGGAATCCAGGAGCCTGAGAACTCAGTTCTACCAGGCCTCGCACTGGCTTGCCAACCAGGAGGAGGAGAGACACAGGATGCTGATATGGCCTATCTATCTCCACAGCTAAGAGACGTGACCTTGACGGAGGCCCCTGTTTCCTGACCAGGGAGGCTTCCATGGGAACAGGGCAGCAGGAGGAGGGCTTTCTGGGAGAGGGTGGTTCAGGGAGGGCAGAGCAGATATATCCTGTGAGATGTAGCAGTTGCCTAAGAGGCTGGTTTCCCTGCCAGGATTGAATGTCCAATACTGATCCTTAGTGGCCACTCCCCTGTATTTAAGCCAGAGCCTTTAGCAGTAGTCTTTGCTAGAGACAACGCTTGACTTGGATAACCTACAGAGCTTCCCTATGTTGTAATGGACTTTCTAAGCTTACTGGGATTCCAGCTTGTTACAGAACTGCTTGGGGTTTTGTTTTGCTGATCATGAACTGAACCTGGTTTAACTCTTATGTTGAGAAAGATTTGTGGATTGTTATTTGGGCTGTAAAGGCATTTGACTGGAATTACAGCAATAAATGGTTTTAGTGTGAATGGGGCTTCGTCTCTGGGAAGTCAGGTCCTGACACACTCAGTGGTTGAGTGTGGGTTGTTGTTGAACCATGGGTTGTTTGTTGAACCATGGGTTAGCATGTAGTCTGAACCCAGGATTTTCCCCCACAGGGTGGCTTGTTAACCATGCAATGTGGCTTAATTTCTCAAATGAGCCACCTTGAGAACCCATGGTTTGTTATTGTGGTTAACAAGCCACGCTGCATGGTTAACAAGCCACCTTGCAGAAAATGTCCTGGGTTCAGGCAATATGCTAACCATGGTTCAACAAACAAGCCACAATTCAACAACAACCCACACCCAACCACTGAGTGTGGGTTAGCATATTGTGTGAACAGCCCCACTGTGTTACTTTCTTCCTGCAGTGAGGAAGAGAAACACATTAGGTCTTGGGACATACCAGATTGTGATGTCTACCAGAGCAAAATGTTTGAACTGGCCTAAAGGTATACATTCTGGAAATTCTCATGGTTTCTCAACATTTTAATACTTTCCCAGAGCAATAACTTTGCTTAATAAATCATATTTTCCTTTTAAAAAACAATGTTGAAATGTTTTTCAAGCGAATATTGCACCAAAGTGAGTTGCATTATTTACAGTCAGGGCCAGAAATATTGGAACAAGGATAACCGTTTTGGCAGTTGGCCTGTGTACACCACCACATTGAAGTTGAAAGGATACACACCCAGATGGGAGCGAAGTCAGGACGTTCAGCTGTAATTCAAGGGGTTTGACAAAAGTGGGCACTAACCATTCAGGAAGTACAGCCAGTGGCATACACACACACCCATCGTTGGTGGCCCATAAGTAATGGAACGAATGGCTGACAACCAGCTACATGGACAGGGGTGCCCTGTTTCCTGGGTGCCCTATGACCAATCAAACAGATAAAAGGCCTGCAGGTGGTTCTGAGTGTTACATTTGCATTTGGTAGCTGTTCACTGGAACCCCTCAAATGAGGTCCAAAGAGGTGTCCATGTGAGTGAAGGAGGCCATCATTAGGCTGAGGAAACCAAATAACCCCATCAGAGAGATAGCAAGAACAGTGGGAGTGGCCAACACAACAGTTTGGAACATCCTGAAAAAGAAGGAATTAACTGGCAAGCTCAGCAACAGCAAAAGGCCTGGAAGACCACGGAAGACAGCTAAAGTGAATGACCGCAGAATTTTGCTCATGGTGAAGAGGAACCCTTTTACAACATCTAGCCAGGTCAAGAATGCTCTTGTGGAGGTAGGCATGTCATTGTCAACATCTACAGTCAAGAGACGGCTTTATGAATGTAAATACAGAGGCTTCACAACAAGGTGCAAACCACTGGTAATGCTCAAGAACCGAAAGGCCAGATTAGCCTTTGCCAGCAAACACCTAACAAAGCCTGCCCAGTTCTGGAATAAGATTCTTTGGACTGATGAAACCAGGATTAACTTGTACCAGAATGATGGGAAGAGAAAAGTATGGAGAAGGAAAGGAACAGCTCATGATCCAAAGCATACCATATAATCTGTCAAACATGGTAGAGGCAGTGTTATGGCATAGGCATGCATGGCTGCCAATGGAACCGAGTCACTGGTGTTTATTGATGACCTGGCTGCTGATAAAAGCAGCAGGATGAATTCTGAAGTGTATAGGGCTATACTGTCTGCTCAGATTCATCCGAATGCCACCAAACTGATAGGACGCCGCTTCATATTGCAGATGGATAATGACCCAAAACATACAGCAAAAGCTACCCAAGAGTTTCTCAATGAAAAGAAGTGGGATGTTCTTCAATGGCCAAGTCAGTCACCTGATCTCAACCCAATAGAGCATGCTTCTCACTTACTGAAGACAAGACTGAAGGCAGAAAGATCCTCAAACAAGCAGCAGCTGAAGGCAGCTGCAGTAAAGGCCTGGCAAAGCATCTCAAGGGAGGAAACTCAGCATTTGGTCATGTCCATGGGTTCCAGACTTCAGGCAGTCATTGACTGCAAAGGATTTTCATCCAGGTTGTATTAAAGGCAACCCTTAAGTTTGAAATGATGTTGGTTTGTTCCATTACTTATGAGCCACGAACAATGGGTGTGTGTGTATGCCACTGGCTGTACTTCCTGAATGGTTAGTGCCCCACTTTTGTCAAACCCCTTGAATTACAGCTGAAAGTCCTGACTTCACTCCCATCTGGGTGTGTTTCCTTTCAACTTCAATGTGGTGGTGTACAGAGACCAACTGCCAAAACATCCTTGTTCCAATGTTTCTGGCCCTGACTGTATTACATTTATAGCCTGCCTTTTCTCCAAGGGACTCAAGCCCTTCTCCCCACTTTTATCTTCACATTAGCCATGCAAGGGAGGCTCAAGGTCACCTAGTGAACTCAATGGCCAAGTGGGGATTTGAACCTTGGCCTCCCCTCTCCTAATCTGAGGCTCTAACTGTTATACCACACTGTCTCACATTAGAATATCAAGTATAGATAAACAAGTTTATTTGCAGACCTCTCAAGAACCTATGTTCTTTATGAGGACCGTACAAGGATACCAATATAAGACTGGTGGTCCTAAGCCTGCCTGCATCAGTATAAATATTTATACCTGCCTAGCAGCTATGGTCCAAGGACTCCTAGAAGCAAAATTGTTCTGTTATTGTGAATCAGCTCATAATGCCAAACCACAGGGCTTGCTCCAGGTTTTTGAAAGTCCTTGAGCAAGACACCCTCAGTGCCCCCCCCCCCGTGAATCTACCTTATCACAACAATGGTTACTGGATGCTGTTGCTCATCCTCATCCTCTTTCACATCATTGCTACCACTTCTCTGAAAAGATGTAATTTCCAATTAAAGAAGGTGGATTTGGTTTTCCGGATTTTGCTTTATATCACTGGGCTTATCTGCTGACTCGTATTATCTGCTGACAAGTTTTGGTCTTTCCCATTTGCATTGGATCTTCCACCTTGGTCAACTTTGGAATCTTCTTGTCTGGTTCCTCTCTCTAAATGGTTCTAGACATACAGGACTGCACACGGTTCCTCCCACTATTTCTATAGTTACAGATCTGTGGCGTATAATGTCACGTCAGTTACACTTTGACCCATTTGCTCATGCTAAATTTACTCTATGGGGAAATCCAGATCTAAAAATTGGTTAACAAAAAAAAGTTTTTGTAGCAGATATGACAGATAAGGTCATTTTTACTTTGGATCACCTGGTGAGTGCTGATGATGCGTTCTTTTCATTTTCTATCCTGGGTGCCGAGTATGACTGGCCAGATATGGCTGCATGGCAACGCTTGCAACTGCAGCATTTGTTAATATCTAGGTCTGGCCCAACCGCTGTTACAGAATCAGAGTCTCTGTCATTATTGGAAGCACTTATTGAGGCTGGTCAAGCAAAGTGACCCATGATCCATGTCTTTAAATACTTATTATTGGTGAATAAACGTGATATACAGGGTTTGAAGCAGGAATGGAACAGGGAACTGGATTGCCCCATTCTGCCTAATCAGTGGATCACCACTTTGGCATCTATACCCGTTGTGTTGATGGATCTTTGGCTGTATCTCATTCAGAAAAAAAACTTTTGTTCCATGTCTATTTGACACCACAATGTCTCTTTAATAAGGGATTGCCTAATTTGGCTAATTGCTGGCAGTGTAATGCAGTTAATGCCTCTTTTAAACGTACGTTTTTAGCAAACATATCCAGTAGTTGCTTCTTTTTGGGAGGAGGTTATTATACAGATAATTTTTGTACTGGAACAGTTTTAGTGATGTACATACTCTTTTAAATTCTTTTCCTGCTTCATAGAAATTAATGAACAGTCTGCATACAAGGATTCTTTGCACCCTTTTGACACCTACAAGAGTCAAGTTACAACATTGGAAGGGTAAAAACCTCCTATACTGCAGTCGATTGAGGACTTTACAACACTTTCAGTATTTGAATGGGTGGCATATAGATGCCACCTTCAAGTGGATACGTATCTCGATTTCTGGTCCGCTTTTGCTGAAGCTTATTATAATTGCTAGAAAGTTGTATTTCCATATATATGTCTTTCATATGTATTCATTGCTATGGATATATACAAATCCTTGTATGTATATTTTTTAAAAACTGAGAAAAAATAAAAAGGAAAAAAATTGCTCCCACTTGCTTGCTTGACAGACAGAGAGCCAGTGAGCAATCAAGCAGTGGCATCTACTGCTCCTTCTCACCATCACCATTGTTGGGGCCCAAGCAAAAGGAAGGTGAACAATAAGGTTGCCATGGTGAAGAGGAGGAGAAGCATCTCCAAGGGGCTCTTGCCAGTGGGGCCCTCCTGGGGTGTGGGTCCTCGGCAGGTGTCCAACCATGCCTACCTTTAATCCTAGCCCTTGCCAAACTATGTCAGCTTTTGCACTTGATGGCTGAGATTTGCAGTAAAAATACTGTAACGAAATCTTCTCAAGCACTCCCATTTTGCTCTCTGCACAAGCAAGCAAAGACCATTGTATCCAGAGTGCCCTCAGATCTATATGAGTCGGAGGGGAGGGGAGGGGAGGGGAGGGGTGGCGGGGTAGTGGTATGATATCTGCTGCTCACTTGATGAACTTTAGTGCCCTATATAAAGCCTGTGTTGTAGGACTTCTCCTAGGATGGCCATGTGTCCTCTTTTACAGAAGACAATCCTCTATTTGAAGGGCTGCCACAGGACCATCCTCTATTTGAAGGCATTCTCTATTTGAAGTGCAGTCCTGTCCAGTTCTGGTTTAAAGTGAAAGAACTGTAAGAACTGTTGCCCAACAACTGAACAGCAAAGGGAACAGGCATGCACACAAGTCACTTAGTCCCAATTGTCCACAGTATGGTGAGATCTACTATATTTCTATTTAAATTATTCTGAAATTTGCATATGTACAGATACATTAGCATATGTAACTTTTATGTAAATTGCTGCCCTCTTTTGTCCTCTTTTGTGGTGATTCGTAAGTGGCCATGCTAGACTTCTGATACCATTTTCTAGAAGTCTCTACATTTTTGGCTGCAAGGAGGCTTCACACACAATGGGCTAGTGTTATTATGATATAAAATGCGTGTGCAAAATGTCAGTCAGTGTGTCACTGGCCTGACCAGGAAGCAATCAGGAAAAATGGCTTGATGGGTAGCCTATATGGGTCACCTTTGCTGTGTTGATTACATCCAAATAAATTAATAATTGTAAATAAACTAGAGAGATTCTAGGAAGGCAAAAGAAGACTTGGATTGTACTTTAATTTTTGTCATGCCTTGCTAGGTAACTTGGGGGAAACTGACACACTGAAGGAGAATTGTTTTTACCAGCTGTAATGGGAGTTGACTAATGCTTCATTTCCTATGTAAAATGGTTGAGTGACTATGAATGATAGATGCTAAAGAAAATTCCAGATATTTTCCCAACAGAAAATGACCTTTCTGTAAGAAAACAAATGGCTCCTAAGGTAATTTCCAACGGGGAAATTTCCTGCTTGTTGGACTGGACTCATTGTGAGCTATGTAATACACAAGAAGCTGAACACCTTAGAAATTCCCATGGAAAGTCATTGATCAGACTTTGTCAAAAATGAAATAAAGAGAACTTGCAGGGTTGTGCACAGGACTTCCTTTTGCCCTTGGCTGATAGAGTGGCCACTTCTGATTTGCCAAAACAAGAGAAATGTATCGTCCAAAAAAGAAAAAGAAAAAATGAAGAACAAAAGAGGACACTGGATTGCATAGACTTTGCATATGCTAATGCATATGTATAGATGCAACTTTAGAAATTATTAATATAATTTAAATAGAAATACAACACATCTCACTGGTGCTGGGAAGACTGTGACTAAGGGCGCAATCTTATGCATGTTTAGACAGAAAAAAGTCCTACAATTCCCAGCATTGGCTTAGGCATGCTGGGAGTTGCCGGACTTTTTTTTCTGTCTAAACATGCATAGGATTGTGCCCTAAGTGATTTGTGTGCCTGCTCAGTCTGCTGTCCAGGTACTAACTGTTGATGGGCAAGTTCAAGGCCCCTGCTCTCCCTGCTTAGGGTTCTTTATACCGGACTTGGCATGGACAGCACTTCAAATAGAGGACACCTTCAAAGAGAGGACTGTAAAAGAGGACACATGGCCACCCTATATCATACAGTTTCTCATGAAAGGCCTGACCTGAATAGATCAGGGTTGTTGTTTAAATGTGCTAATGTTTAGTATTTGCAGTTCATGGTGTGCACATCCTTAGTCTAAAGAACAACTTGGCATTGCTGGCTTTGTTGGTTTGTTGAATCAGTATATATCCTTCAGTGTGTGTGTGTGTTTGTGTGTGTGTGTGTAAATACGGCAGTTTCATCAGATTTAAAATAAAGTGCCACCTTTTCTTTTTCTTTTACAGTTATATTTCCAGCATTTCATTTATATGATATATACCCTGGGTGGGTTCCCACATTCCCATCTACTGGCATGATCATCTTGCAAGCTGTTACAGAACACAGAATAATGATCAGGCCTACTTCGTTTGCAAAAACATATCAAAGCTCCATTGACAAGCCCTTTGTCTTTCCTTAGGCTATGCTTTCTGCTGAACCATGTTAATGTAAAAATTTATTACAGTGAAAAATGGTAATGACTATTTGGAGAACCTTTTCCAAGTAAAATATTAAAATCCACAAATGAGCAGCTGCATAAATGTTGGCGCTTTTCTGGATGAACTTATGGCCTTGTGGCATGATGATTGCAATTCTACCACCAATTGGAATGAGAGTAAGTCTGTAATTGAAATGGCTAAGCACTCTAGCTGGCACTTAAGGCTGCCTTTGTTTACGTGCCTAATATCTAAGTTAGCACTGTCCAGCTGCTGTGATGTTTTTGCTTTAAGGGGGGGTGTCTGATTTCCTAGGTGGGGATATTTATAGCTCAGCAACATCAGAAGGCAAGCCATTGCATATTTTAAATGCAGAGCATTGCCTGTGTTTCCCTTGTGACTAATTCTGCATTCACTCAGGTTCCTCCCTCTCACCCTCTGCAGAGTTCTCATGAATCCTTAATTCCATTGTAGCCCCGTGATGCCAAAGTCACTTTTCATCAGAACACCCACACATCAATCTTGGGAGACTCCCCAGTGTAAAATATCAAGTTATATTTCTAAAGCTGGTTGACTGAGAAACAGGGAAGTATGGTATAAAAAGGCCAAATCCTGTTAAACTTCTATGTGAAGTAAGAAGTCATGTTCTTTGGCCATTATAAGGCAAAGCAGATAAAAAAAATCCTTTGAAATGATTTTACAGTTTAAAATGGCCTTTTTCTTTTCTTTTTACAATCAACACGTTCTAATCAAAGCTATTTTATTTTATAGATTTATATACCACTTTTCAATGTAAAGCATTTCCAAGATGGCCTAAAAGAGGCCAAGTTTTTTTCCTATGGATTTCATAAAATCATAAGAGTTGGAAGGGATCTTGAAGGTTATCTAGTCCAACCCCCTGATCAGCTCTGGATCTGCAATGCCAGGTGCAGCTACCGCATCCCTGCCAGATGGCTGTCTAGCTTCTGCTGAAATGCGTCCAGTGAAGGAGAGCCTACCGTTTCCCAAGGCTACTGTCAAATATCTCTTACCATTAGGAAGTTTCTCCTAACATTTGATTTGGCTCAATCTGTCCCTGTGGGAGAGATGTACACATGTTTATTCTAATGAAATTGGCGAGTCTTAAAAGTATGTAACTCTGGTTGGACTGTGTCCAGTGTCTCAGTATTGGGATGGCACCCTCATAGGTCTCTGTGGCCCTTTAAATTCTGCTCCTCCCTGGTCCTCTTGAATTGCCTATGCCGGGGTGCAGCTAGGTACTTTAAACTCTGGACTTAATGGTCTACCCAGTTTAGCAGATAACAGGTATTACTTCACAGATTTCAACAGCAGTGGAGGCTGGTGGTTCCAACGTCAGTGGGGCGGTGAATCTGCTCTGGGGTTCAGTCAGAACCAGTCAGAACTCTAAAGGAGCTATCCAAGGTGTTTCAGCCAGACTGCTACATCTTGAGGCCCTCTGCTCATTCTACTGAGTAGGGCCTAGACTACTGCCCCAAAGTCCTGCCCTGAGGACACCACTGTGCCTGCGTAGAGTAAGACAGCGGGATCACTCTGTTGGAGGCATGCTTGCATAATGGCCAAGTGCTGGGTATTTTGCCACCTGGCCAAGGACTAGCGAAGGAAGGAGAGTTGAGCTGTTCATTCCTAACTGCTTGTTTCCTTCCTCCAATGATCCCTTAGAGTTCACGGGGGGCTAATCTCAGCTGCCCAGCATCATGGATCTAACACACATGTACTACCTGCCAGCCATTTCCATTCCATCCATATTCCATTTAGGCCCCATCCAGAGCCTACTCCAGGTTTCTGAGGGTCCCTGGGCAAGGCACCCTCAATGGCCCCCTTTCCACACTGAGTCTACCTACTCACCAACATTGCCACCAGCTGCTATTGCTCCTCCTCCTTTTTCTCATCATTGCTACCGCTTGCTTGTTTGCTTGCTTGCTTGACAGGCAGAGAGCCAGTGAGCAAGTAGGCAGTGGCATCTACTGCTTCTCCTTCAGCAAGAATCAGCAAGAGCCAGGTGAACAACCAGGTTGCAATGGTGAGGAGGAGGAGCAACTCCAAGGGGCATCTTCTCAGTGGGCCCCTGCTGGGGTGTAGGCCCTCAGCTGGTGCCCAGCCATGCCAGCCCTTGATGCTGCTCATTCTGGCCCTTGCCCCATCTCCCATAATCTGTTGAAACTCACTACTGCACTACAGTTCCACTACACCTCTGATCAAACAGAAAAACAGAATGAAAGGATATGGTGCCAATATGCCAGTTCACAAGTTAGGATTTTTGGTGTACACCTAACAATGTGACATGTGACTGTGATAAACACATGCTTGCACAAACATTTATTTTTATTTATTTATTTATTTATTTATTTCATTTCTATACCGCCCAATAGCCGAAGCTCTCTGGGCGGTTCACAAAAACTAAAACCAAACAACACACAATAAAACAATTTAAAATATATAGAACATTAAAACCACAATATAACAATACAACCACAATAAAACCTAGCAGCAGTACAGGAGTTTAAAATACAGATTTAAAACAGCAAAGATAAAAATTTAGAAAGCATTTATCATAGAAGTGCAGTAGTCGGAGAGCCAGGATTGGCTGCAGCACCTGGTTGACTATACTTTTCCTAGCAAAGCTGGGCAATGTGTGATATGAACCATAAATATATGGTGTAAGTCCAATTCTTTAATAATTATGTAAGACAACTGTGACAATCTGGGTTCAATGACAATAAAACCTCTATTGGTTTCAGTGGAGTAGCATTTTTCTTCTTTTTTTCATATCTTTTTGTGGTTGTGCCCACTTCTTACTGCGGTCAACAAAAACCTTTCCATCCATGCAGAATACTACATTTTCAGATCACAGCCTTTATTCCCAGTTTAAAATAATAATTATTGTACCAATTTATTCCCACTGCCAACTGATTTTCACCCTTCCCAGAGTAATGTGAGAAATATATCTCATACATTCTAATAGGTTGATTAAACCCTCCTGTTGGGACCATGCCAGCAATCACATTGAAATTTTAACACAGCTGCCGATTGTAAGCTGTTTATTGGATCTGTAGGGCAGCGAACCTTCACCAGCATTGTCTGCCCAGATGGGTACAGGAATATTTGCAATAGATAAATAATTCAGGATAAATGAGGTTTCCCTTCCCCTTCGGGATGTGAGTGACAGATCCAGTGCTCAAAGCATTAACATGACAGGTAGTCAAATGGCTGGAGATTGATAGGCAGCAGTCACACCAGGTACGTGTGCAGAAAACACATGCCCGTTTCTTAATCAGCCTTGATTCTGCTTTCATAGACCAGCCCTGGGTCAGGAAGGGTGAATGATTCCAATCAATATCCAGTTGTTAGAGTAACAGCCATGTCCGTTCTGGATGGCCGAGTGGGTGAAAACATGTTTGTTCTACTTAATGTGACACAGTCCTGTCAAATTAACAACAGCGATGGCAGGAGCCAGCTTGCTTAATAGGTTGAAGTCAATTCTGCAGAGAATTTATTATCAGTACTCAACCAATAGGTCTAAAAACCTCATTACTAAGGTTTATTTGCAGATAATAACTAACAGTCCACTTTGTATTAGGCTAGGGCTTGTCCAATTTTAAACATACCACCATAGACTCTATCACCTGGTAAACCCCAGAATCAGCTTTGGATACAGAAGTGCAGTCCCTTAATTGAGTTCCTGTTGGGTTGAGTGACTGTATGTTCTGTTCTGATCTTAAACGAACAAGCATGTAGAACATAATCATACATTATTTTCTGATGCTGAGACTGGCTATGTTCCAGTCAACACTCCTTTATTCACCATATGGGTTCTCTCCAGCATTCTCCGTTCCCTAGCACCAGCATCGACCACTTCCACCAACTGGCTGTGAAAGTACAATGGTCCTTTTGTGGTCCATGACCAAAGTTCAAAGTGAGCACTTGCACAAATGCTCAACAAGTGGGCAGAGTCAGAGAGAACATAAAGGGCAACTGCATAACACACTCTCAATAGAATTGTGGCATGATACAGTTCCTTATCTCAACGGCTCCCCGGGATTATGGCTCAGCAATAATTTACAACCCAGAGCACCGTCCAATGACCAAATGATGTCAGGGGTGTGGGGGCTCTTGATGTCATTTGGCCTGCAGAGACCTGGGGGAGGGGAGTCATCCAACCCCCTCCCAGTTGAGCTTGTCCACTCCTGCTCTATGACATAGATCTTTCTGTAGACAAAGTTGGGTTCCTGTCTCCTAAGGGCCAAACCAAACATCCTGGTAAACATAGTGGTGGAGAATGTTTCTTCTTCTTCTTCTTCTTCTTCTTCTTCTTCTTCTTCTTCTTCTTCTTCACCCCCCACCCCATGGGGGGGTAGAATTTGAGGGGAAAAATGGATGTGGGGGAAGGTTTAACACATTCCCTCCTGAATCGCCACAGGCCCAATCTGAATCAGGGCCACTGACATGAGCATAAGGAAATCATGGTAAACGATGCATGATTACCAAAACGTTAACTTTGGCCTTAAGAAATCCTAGAATAGTGACAATGTATTGTGCTTGCATAGAACTTGGAAAGTAATAAACAGTCCCTTTAAGATAAACATGAGGCACGTGGAAGACAATATTCATGAGACCCTAATATCTACCACCCAGGAATATTTTTTGATGAAAGGTGGTATATGAATTGCCTTAGGCTGCAATCCTATACCTACATACCTGGGAGTATGTCCTATTGAATGGGACTTACTTTTGAGTAAGACATGTATAGGATTGCACTGTACTTAGATAAAATAAATACATTTTGTGGTTCCCATTATGCCCAACCTCCATTTGAGTTTTCCTTTTCAGATCTCCTTTCTCATCAACAAGTAGGATACTGATCCACAGGAGTGAGAAGAGACACCCTCCTTTATGCAGATGGCTGGGATCCTTGAAGGGATGGTCCTGGAGAATCTTGCCACTATCCTAGTACAGGTTGTGCTGAAAAATATTTTCATTAGGTTCCATCAGCCTGTTCTACATGAGAAACATTATAAATGTTTTTTGTTTGCTCATTACTATTCAAGAGGACCCTGACTATTCAGCAAGTGGTAGTACCATTTTACTTCTTCTGCAACAGATTCTTCCTGAAATCAAAAGAGATTGTTCCATTTATTTGCTAAATATGTTCCAAATAACATTTGGAAATTGGTCAGGGACTGGTGAAAACAACAAGTTTCTGGGGAGTTGTGTGTGTTGCCAAGAGAAAGTAATTAGGAAAGGGTTGTGGGTGGGGGTGGGTGGGGTGGAGGTGTTACCTTTAGTTAAAGGCACCTTTGCTGGAGGAGCAGCACCATATCTTTCAGTTGGGAGTGACTGGAGATGAGACTGTGATTAATAGCTGGGCCCCAACTTCATCCCACTTTGCTGTAAAATTTGTTCTTGTTAGGAATGCAGCTTTACTGAGGTCACATCCAGCCCACAAGTCATTTCACATAAACCCTGCAAAGATGACTCCAGTGAAATATCTCTTTGCCTTCAGCAATAACAGAAATTTATGACTAACATCCACAATTCTATTTTTACTCCTGAGATGACTGTGTGTACTACCTGTGAGATTCCATGCACTGACTGCATGACAAACTGCTGGGGGGGGGGGGGGAGAGTTCCATTTTTCTTCATTCTGACACTGCCATCTCTCAGACCTGCAAAGGCCATTAATAAATCTCCTTTCCTTTATACATGTTGTGTGGATTACAGGTAGAATTGGGGACGGGGTGGGGGATTACAATGAATGATATATTTGGCAAAGAAAGGCAGCAGGGGCATGAGCTGAATGCAACATTCCCTCCCTTTGTGTTATTCAGAAGAAAATTGGAACAGGTGACCTAAATCTTATAAAGACATGTGACTCCAAAGATACTGCAACCTCAACACTTACGACAGAATTTATCCTAGTTTGTTAACTGGCATTACACCATAACTCCTGGTTCAGATCCAGCAGGGCACTCTGGCTTAATACGATCCAGGAACGAACACTGAAGCCTGCACATGAGTGTTCTCTTCTGTGAAGCCCAGTGGGGGTTTCGGCCCAATGGAGAGCTCACAACTATAGTTGAAGTTCCAGCACAGCAGAGTGACAAGTGGGGCCAGCAGGGCAGCAAAGTCCATGTTTCAGTAAGGCAAGGCAAATTCAAGCAAGGCAAGATAAAGCAAGTCCGAGTTTTGGCAAGGCCAGGGCTGAGCCCCACAGCTCTAGGGTGAGCTCACACTGGAGACTCATGAGAGCATGGCTCAACTCAAGGGGAGGCTGGTGGCTCTGATGTCAGTGGGGCTGTCAATCCACTCCAGGTTTCAGTCAAAACCAGTCAGAACTCCAAAGGGCCTATCCAAGATGCTGAACCCTAGCCCCAAACTGGGTTCAGCACTTTGGGTAGCTCCTGTAGAGTCCTGACTGAAACTCAGACAGATTCACAGCCCCACTGACATCGGAGCCAGCAGCCTCCACTGCTCAACTCTTGCCTCAGAAACAGACAACACAAAATGGAGCCTTAAATAGAGCTGCAGCTCAAACTGCACAGCTAGCTCTGTCTCCAGTGAGAGAAGCCTCTTCAGTTAAAGGGCCTTGTCTGTTTCAACAGCCATTGAGCCAGATGGCACAGGAAAGGCTGTGGTTCCAGTGGGGCTTCGGGGTGAGAGTCCTTAGTGTCAGAGGATAGCAGTGTGTCTTCTTCAGGCTGGAGAGGTGTAGGCAAAGCAGGTCCTTTTGGTGATGGCGCTTCCAGGGCAGTGGGGACATCTGGCGGCTGCTTTGAGGGCAATTCCTTCTCCCCCTCTAATACTTCCTCTCATTCCATGACCTTGTCTGCTGAAGATGGGGAGTTGGGCCCTGGGATCATGACAGCAAGGATAAGAAGAGAGGAGTAAGGGGAGTGAGCTTGGCTCTGATGCTCCTCCTCGGTTTTGAAAGCCTAACCACTTGGCAGATGTTTACTGTAATATACGTTTTACAGAAAGAAGCAATTCCACATCCATACTTTTATTAGGACCAATTAAAATGTCACACACACTGGATATTAAGCAAAACAACAGTGGGGAAGGGGAAAGAAAAATGCTGGGTATGATGGAGAAGTCCAGCAGTCTGCAGTTTGTAGGAGGCTTAGGGTGCAATCATATGCATGTTTAGACAGGGCTGGCTGGGGAAGGCTGGGAGTTCTGGGACTGTTTTCCTATCTAAACATGAACAGGATTGCTCCCTAAAGATAAAATGCAGGAGGTGTTAATGTAACCTTAAGTACATTAGACTACACTAGGTGCAAAACAGATTTGGGGCTATATCAAGAACTATTGGGCAAAGAAAGAAGAATGGCAGTTCCTCCAGTCTTTTGAGATGATACAAATCAGCAGTTATTCCAATCTATCTCTGGTACTGAGTGGAAAACCAGGTCCCTTCTCAGAAAGAGAGCAGAAGTGAAGAGAAATGTAGAAGTCCATGGGATGGATCTAGATTTACACTGGATCAACTGTGCTGGCAGAAGTGGGCTTCTCTGCCCCTTACTTCCCATGGCAGCCCCTTCAGCCTCCTGAAAATGCTACACAGAGACCGGAGACCCTGCTGAATGGGGTGAACTGTGGTGTGTGGGAGACAGGGGGATCCCCCCAAATCAGGCAGAGGGACCTTCCCTTTCTCTCACAGAAGGTCCCTTCCTCTTGCAGAAGGCAGATCCTGAATCCAACCTTATATGTATGCAGAGCTGGAGGTTAATTCTTAGTCAATGGAAGCCAAATTGGGTAGCATTACTTAGTAACCAAAGTATCTGTAGGCCTCAGAAGCTAAGTGTCTTCTTTAGGTAGAAGAAAACCTTCCTACACTTTTAAGATCCCTCTCCTGGTGGCTAAATTCACTATTCTCCAAACACATAACAATTGTGGATAATTCTATTGAAAGGGTAAAGCTGAAGAAACTGCTTCTCATACTTGGGAGGAAGACATATGGTCACATTCTACAACTAAGAGGAGTGGTTTGTTCCAGTTGTGGGAGATGACTCCACAAGTCAGCTGGATCTAATGCAGAGCTAACACAGAATCCCACCTGTGTGAAAATTGTTGATGACACCACTGTGTTCTCAACAGCCTCATTCCAGGTGAATGCAAAGGTTCTATGTTCCCTTAAGCAGGCAACAGCTCAAGGGATAGCAGGAAACACAACCACCATGAGCTGACTACAAGATGGAGGGAGCATTTGTACAGAGAACATTTCAAAAACACGGAATCTTGTTAGCTGCAGAAGAAGGAAGGGCCATAGCTCACTGGTAGAGCACATGCTTTACATGCAAAAGGTCCCAGTCAATGCCATCTCCAGGTAGGGCTGGGAAAACTCCTGTCTGAAACCCTGGAGAGCCACGGCCAGTCAGTGTTGACAATACTGGGTTAGATAGACCAGTGGTCTGACCTGGTATGAAGCAGCTTCCTATCTTCTTTCCTAAGTTCTTTCTCTCTGTTCCAAAAGACTCCAAGAGTATCTACTCTTTTGAAGGCAAAGACACCACTGATTTCAAGGTGAAAGTTACTCCACAAAGCCTTTGGGAAGAAAACATTGAACCAGAGTCCTGGAAATAATTGTGAAGGTCTGTTGTAAAGGACCAAAATATGACCTGAGCCAAGGCTTAAAAACAAGGGGTTCTCACCTAGCAGATGCAAGCTTTACCACGGACAGCCAAGGGTCATTATAGTAGGAATAATTCATGATAGCCAAACTTCCCAAGGCTCAAATTAGACTGACTTAGATTAAGCAGAGCTATTTCCTCCCAAAATTGTGGGAAAACATACATGTCATAACTCTTAACAAGGAACTGGCCCCTTATACTGAAGAAGGCTTCATTGATCACACTACTGAATGTTGATAAACTTCTTGTGTCTCTCTCAAATGTTTGCAGAATGCAGTGTGTGTGTGTGTGTGTGTGTGTGAAGTAGTATTGGCTTGAAAAGAGATTCTGCTGGACAATGTGCAGTGTTTATCATGAGTTTACAATTTTCTTTGGGGCAAGGTACTTTGCCAGCTTGCAAGAACTGTGAGTAATGCAACCCCCCTGCCACCCAGTGCGTATACCTTTGTGCATAGTCAATGGATTTTCCTTTCCTATGCGTGGTCTCAAAATCCTCCACAGACTCTGTTATCAAAGGGATTTTTTTTCCTGAGGGTTTGGCATATGTGTTTGAAATCCCTTCAGGATTAATTAGTCACCTGAGATTCAGAAGAGGAACTGCCTGTTTCTCTTTCCAAAGCATACAGTGTATGTGCGGGCAGCCATGCAACTGCAGAGGTTATTCAGCTTGTTAACATTTTTCTGCCTCGCTTATGGAATATTATATGATGGTGTGAAGATTACTAATCCACATCCTTTCAAGGGGTGGAACAGATGGTGCTGCATTGCCATCAGATACCTGCACAAGAAACAATAAGAAAAAGATGCCAGGATTCCAGAGAATAGCTGTACCATGACTCAGAGGCAGTCACGTCTCCTTACACATAGCAGAATCAGAAAAAACAAAAACATGTCTCATCTTGAGTACTGTGTCCAGTTCTGGGCACCACACTTTAAGAAGGCTGCAGACAAACTGGAGAGGGTTCAGAGGAGGGCAATGAAGATGATCAGGGGGCTGGAAACAAAGCCCTATGAGGAGAGTCTGAAAGAACTGGACATGTTTATCCTTGAGAAGAGTGGACTGAGGGGAGACATGATAGCACTCTTCAAGCACTTCAAAGGTTGTCACAGAGAGGAAGGCCAGGATCTCTTCTTGATCATCTCAGAGTGCAGGACCCGGAATAATGGGCTCCAGTTACAGGAATCCAGATTCCAGTCTAACATCAGGAAAAGCGTCCTGACTGTTAGAGCAATACAACAATGGAACCAATTACATTGGGAGTGGGCTCCCACTCTTGAGGCGTTCAAGACGAGGCGGGGCAGCCATTTGTCAGGGATGCTTTGACTTGAATTCCTGCATTGAGCAGGGGGTTGGACTCAGTGGTCTTGAAGGCCCCTTCCAACCCTACTATTCTATGATTTTATTATTCTCTGTTTATACCCACCCCCTATGCATAGTTATTAACTGTACCTGTTTGTGTTTTCCTCTTTTTATTGCATACATAATGAAAGAATGAGCAGGGAATCTCCTATTGCATATATTTAATAAGATGACCACCAAATGTTTGGAATCTGTCACATGGTCCAGCTTTGTATTTAGAGCTTGGAATTTTCAAACATACAATAGAGGTGAGCTGACAGAGAGTGATTATTGGTCTATTGGCTGCTGATGTCACAATGGCCCCTAACCATTGAGGGGATTTTTCTCTTCTGCTGTTCTATTGAAAGAGCTAATAATGCTTCTTTTCCCTGCACCAATGAAACTGGAAGTACTGCCTTTCTCCATATGTATCTACCCATATGTTAAGATCTTCAGTGGAAGACCTCCTGCAGGTGCCCCCACGTTCTGAGCTGAGACAGGTGGCTACTAGAGACAGGGCCTTCTTGGTGTTGGCAGCCCAGATTTTGTTTTCCCAAGCTTTTCAGATATGTTAATAATGTTGCTGTCTTTTATATTGCTTTTATGATTTTGTGGCTTTTTAGTTTCATGTGTATGCGTGTGTGTGTGTTTGTAGTTTTGGATTTACTTTTTAATTCTTTTATTATTTCTTGTAAGCCACCCTGGGAATACAGTGGAAGGAATTGTTTAAATACCTTAAATGGACAAACAGTTCAGAAAGAGTAGGTTGGCACACAGTTGTGTTCATATACAAACACCTTAAACATTATTGTAGATGACTGTGTACTGTAACAGGGGCAGCATCTTCCTATGTTTAGGTTAGGAGAGATATAACTTCAACATTCCATTAAGGCTTATGGGCTTGAGCCCAATGGGAGGAAGAAAGTTCCACAGGGGAATCCCCGTTGTAATCTCAGATTGGAGATAATCATGGGCATTCCCACCGGGGGGATTCCTCCAGTTGCCAAATTCCACCCCCTTGTTGAACCCTAGCATCTCTGTGGACCTGATTAGAGAGCCCAGCAGGCCAAATTATGCCTGTGGGCTGGGTGTTCTACCCCTGCATTAAAGTATTACGGGAAATGCTGAGTGGCAACATAGTCCCAGTAAACCACCCTGCACAGCTCAGAGATATAATGAAGGTCAGATAATAGGAATATTGTGCACAGAGCATTAAAAGTCTTCATAATTAAGGTGAATTCACAGCTTCCTAGTTGCTAGCATCAGTCATCACACAGTGAGTCACTACAGAATATTGTTTTTATCACCTCCTAGCTTGATCCGTTTTGCTTTGTTTACCTAAGGTGGTAAGTGCTAATGAGCTGTGCTAACTTGCTATGCAATGCCTGAGGCCTGCCTCACTCATGTCAGCAGCTTTCTCCCTCCGCCCGTGACAGCTTCCCCTAATCACAGCAAATGGACTCGTCTGACGTGTTCTCCATGAGCAGAGCCTCCGGTTTCCATCAACACAGCATGATGCGTTTGGCAGTGATATGCAGCCTCTGCTTGCAGGGAGTGAGTCAGATGCCCCGTTTGCTGCAAGCAGGTTGCGGCTATAAGCTTTTTACACAGAGTTGCCAGCAGTAAGCTGGTCACGGGTTTGATCCCTGAGGTTAGCAATCACCGATGTATGGAAGGGGCCATAGCTCAGTGTGACAGAGCACATGATTTGCATGCAAAAGGTCCCAGGTTCAGTCCCCGGCATTTCCATGTAGGGCTGTGAAAGGATCCTGCCTGAAAGCTTGGAGAGCCACTGCTGCCAATCAGTGTAGACAATACTGGGCTAGAAGGGCCATTGGTCTGACTCGGTATAAGGCGGCTCCCTACGGAGTTTACCACAGTTACCAACTGGTACACACAAATTGTGAACTAGAATGGGAGGGACCTAGAACTTGTGTCTACGCGATAACACCAGACAAGGTAGAATTGGTAATATTCAGGGCTCAGCATTTGGTGAGGTGTGGGAGAAATGTGTGACTGACACACAGGGCTGGCCAACCACTAGCCAGAGGGAGGCAACTGCTTCAGGCAGCAGTGGCAGCTCTCCAGCCAGTCTTCCTGAGCCCTCTGGCCATCCCTCTTGTTGGAGGACTGAGCTGTGTGTGCCACACAGCCTGACCTGCACCTCATAAACTAGCCTGCCGCCTTCATGTGTGGTGGAGGACCCTATTCCCTTGCCAGTGTTGAAGTAAGATTCAGCTGCCAGTCCACCGGGCTTCCACACATGGAATGGAAGGGATGCCATCTTGTCTTCTTGCCTCAGGCAGCAAAATGCTTTGGGCTGGCCCTGCTGACATATTTGCATAGGTGAGGCTGACCACACATTATTAACTACTTAGAGAAGAAAAGTCTTGTCTATTCCTCCCTCCCTCCCTCCCTTCAGCAGAGGAATATCTGGGACAATCATTAGGGATGTTTGAGAAGTGTGGAATGGATTCAAATGAGTTTGGATTTCTGTGAATCTGACCTGCACATTCCACAGTGGACCAGCTTTTTCCAAGTTGCCCTGATTCCACGGACCTGTGACTGTTTGTTTGTTTACTTGGGGGGGGGGGATTTGCACTGATGCACACTTGCACAAATATGCACTTGTGCTGATGCACATTAGCGCAACTGGAACAAAATTCTTGTACATCCCTAAAAAAAATCTGATCCTATCAATGAGAGGACAATGGAATGAAAGACAATTGACAATTCACAAAACACAAAACACAGACAGAACAGATTTAACAAAATCCATACATTCCTAGCTATCATACATGATGTTCTACATCAGGGTCGGGAACCTGTGGCCCTCCAGATGTTGTTGGACTCCAACTCTCATCAGCCCTGTCCAGCATAGTCAGTTGTCAGGGAGGATGGGAGTTGTAGTTCAAAACCATCTAGAAAAGCACAGGCTTTCCACCTGTTTTATATGTCAGGAGGGGCGTATGATTCTGCAAAGGTGGAGGACTGATTTTGTGACCCCTCAAGCTCTCAGAAATATTAGCATCCATTTCTGAAGTGGATTTTTCCACTTTTTCCAGGCACATTTGTAGTAAAATATTTGATATTGCAATGCCTAAGTCAGGGCTGGCGCAAGCTGTCTTGCCGCCTTAGGCAGGAAGGAAGAAATGCACCACTGGCACATTGCCCCCCCCATTGCTGCTGCCCATCACCCCACCCCTGACCACCTGTATCCCACATTATCCCCTCCCTCCCTCTGCCCCCTACCTTCTCCTCCATTGCTGCCACCACCTGCCCTCTGGCAATCTCTCTCTCTCTCTCTCTCTGGGAGATCCAGAAAGCAGGCAGGCTCTCTGAAGAGCTGCTTCAGCTGGAAAAAGCAGGAAATCTCCTCAGATGTCAGGAGCACCCTAGCTGCCTCTTGCAGTCCCCACCAATAGCCAACTCAGGACACAGACGACGAAGATTCTTTCCGAGACTTTATTCCTTTATGACTCTTTCAGAAACTAATCACTAGCAACAAAGCAAGGAACAGCACTGGGGAAAGATAGCAGAGTAGCCTAAGCTCCAGGTAAGGCAGCTGGTCCCCATTTGAAGGAGAACCACGGGAAGACCCTGAACTTATGGGCTAGGGAGAGATCCTCCCTCTTTCCTTTGGGTCCTCGGGACGGCGACCGTTGTTTGCGTGCCAAACGAGTGGTACGCCTCCTTTCGCGCCCTCCATCTGTCATCTTTCTCTGCATCTGCACCGAGCGTCCAGCAAGCCCCTCTCCAGCACTTTCTCACTGGAATCTCTGGAGCTGGAATCTCTGCCAGCTGCTGTGCTTGTGAGAGATGAGCGAGCTCCTCTCCCATGGATTGCTCTTCCTCCTCAGAATCAGAACTGCTCTGGGGCTCTATTGGCTCAGTTTCCACCCTGACATCAGACCCCTCTCCCTCAGTGCCTGGCTCTGAGGAAGAATCCCCTCAGAGCCAAGCATTTGGGCCTGGCCCGCACTCTGAACAGCCGCTCTGGCCAATGGAGCTCTTCAGAGAGACCACCTGCCCACTGGATTGCCCTGAGAGGATCAGGGTAAGCCAGAGGATAAGTGGCTGCTCTGGAGAGCCTCACTGGTTGCTCTTCCGCTTCTGCATTTTTTGCAGCAGGAAAGCAGAGCTGGCGGGGCCCTCCAGAGCACCAGTGCATTGCCACACTGGGCAAGGTACAGTCTGGAGGGCCTCTTAGTGAGGGGTGGGGGGAAGCATGCAATTTGCTGCTGCTGCTGCTCTGTTGCCTAAGGCAAGGGATTCACCCTGCCTCATGGAGAGGCTGGCCCTGGCCTACATGCTTCGAATCCAGTAGGACCTAAATAGAACTTAACAGTGTGGCCCTTAATCACCTTCCTTGCATCCTCCAATTCTTCGTCCTCTAACCCCACATATCTATTGCCTTCTATAATCCAGCTTTCTCTTTCCCAATGCTAGTGCTTGCCAAAATATTTTGCACAACCCTCCCAATAGGATATTGTGAATTTAATAAGCTCAAGTCATGGTATACAAATGTTTCTGATTTGTACAGCTTATTTTCCTCAAACTGAATTTGGAGTTTTTCACTGCAGGATTTGGAGAGTTTCATGAAAAATCTAGACATGTCATTTTTTTTTAACCATTATCATCAAATAAACATGGAGACGTGGCAGTTTCATAAATGTTTAAACATGCTCCATAAGCAATGGACTTTGCATTTCATGACTGCAGATGCTCACTCCAATGAGCTGTAAGCCCCTGTAAACAGGCAATGTTCTACAGAAAGCCTGATCTGTTTGAGATATTGGTTTATTGAGTGAAAGTCCCTGGACAAAATCCATTGTCCCCTTTTATTCATATCAGTATGGTCATCAAGTGGTTGCCCTAGATGTATTCCACGGAGAAAGCAGTCATTAGTCTCTCTGGGTTTTACATTTATAATCAATCAGTCTCAACTGTCACTGCCACCCCCCATGGGTGGGGAAATGCCTCCCCCAGGTTCCTCATTGGCAACTGGCGATATCCAGGCTTTGCTAAGGCTGAGACACTAACATGAGTTAATGACATCAGGCCTGGGCTATTTCTGGACTGGGAAAGATGGGACTCACTCATACCTGATGACAAAATTAATATAGGAGTGGTCTATCAATAACAGCCTCAGAAGCTTGGAATGCAACACCTGGGTAATGTTTTCTGACTGGATAACAGGTTGGTGTCATGCTTGTTATCCTACTGCTTCCAGTATATGTTGTATACATCTGGCCATGGCCAGAGATGGAATGTTGGCATTGACTGACTTAGGGCTCAATCCTATGGCCGCTAGTCAGCAGCTAGACAGGATAGGTCAGTTCCTGGGAACCGATCTCGGAGCCTGCACTCTGAGGTTGGTTCCTGGAGAATCAACCCACACCCCCTCCCATGCCACCTTGTAGGCAGCGCGGATTGGCCCCATGCTCTGTGCTCATAAGAGCAGTGCAGAGCAGTGAAAATGGGGCTTTCCCCCTTTAAAGGCAGCCGCTGGCGTGATCACATCACTCCGGCGCTGAAGGAGTTGCATTAGTTACCAGTTGTTTTCTGGGCCAAATTCAAGATGTTGGTTTTGACCTTTAAAAGCCTATATGGTTCCAGCCCAGCCTATCACAAGGAGCGCCACCAGCAACACCAGACAGGCTGCTCTGCCTCCATCAGCCTCGGATGGCCTTCTCTCTGTCCCATCAGCCAGGACAGCTAGGCTGGTGAGGACAAGGGAGAGGGCCTTCTCTGTGGTGGCCCCCACTCTGTGGAACTCCCTTCCTAGGGAACTCTGCCATGCCCCCTCTTTAATGTGCTTCCGCCACGCATTAAAAACGTGGTTGTTCAGACAGGCGTTTGGGTTGGGTTAAGGTATTTTTAGAAATATGTTTTAATGTAGAATTTTATTGTTTTAAAACTGTTGTATTGCTGTACATCGCCCAGAGTGGCTGGGTGACTGGCCAGATGGGCAATTAAGACATTTAATAAATAAATAAATAAATTTCCTGGGGGTGGGGCAGGGAAGTCGGAAATACCGGTATGACACAGCCTATGTGCCCTCCAGCCACCGCTTCCCACACTCTGAGGTCCAAAATTGGCTGTCTAGCTGTGAAAGCAGGGCAGGGGGAGCAAGGAGGAGATCCACTCCCCACCACACCTCCTGCCCTGCACTGGATAGGCGGTTGCCCCCAGGCTTAGAGGCGACTGTCGATCCACATAGGATTGCTCTCTCCTTCATCTAGTCTAGTCAAACCCTGTGGGTTGGATGATCCAGATTTAGGTGTGTGCAACTGGGCTGGTGGAACTGGCTTTCCCACTCCCTCCTCCCCATAGCAGGCCCTCCAGCCTCCCAAAAATGCTGGTTGGTAGCAGTGGCAATGCACTTACCCAACTGGACAACTTTCCTAGGACTGAAAAAAAAGACCTATGTCAGCACCACTAACAAGAGGGTTCCCCCCTCCCATTTTTTGCATGTCCTCACTCATGCTTTGGCCAAGAAGAGCATGAGAAGGAAGGTGAGGACACACATACAGCTACACACAGGTTTCAGAAAAGTCAACCGCCCATGTTGCAGACTACAAGACATCTGCATAACATTGCCAGAGGCGAATGTAAAGAGAACTAGATGCTATACCAGTTGGTGCCAGAGAACACCACCAGAAAGTGTAGCAATAGCTGCTGGAAATGCAGTAGAGAGGGCTGCCTACCAAGAGTATGAGTAACCTTGAAGCCAACATACTTAACATAATCCTTGTGGGGGAAACAAATTGCAGTTCTTTCTGGGAAACGGAAAAGTTTTAGCTATATCTGTTACATTTGTGAGCACTTTTGTTGTAGCGTTCTTTAGTCTGTAACAGGACAGGTTATTTTTATAGCTCCTGTTGCAATGCAAAACCTATTCAGTGGTGCTTTACAGGCACTCTATAGTTATTCACATTTCAGGTGTTCAAAGCAGTCTTAAACTCCCAACATTTGGGAGGGTTTTTCTGATTGTTTTTTTAGCCAGTAAATAGCTATTAATTTTATGGGGAATTATGTGGCAAAATAAACCACAATAAAACTCCAGGATAAATAACTCTGGAAATGAATGTGTCTTCTCATGTTCATGTACTGTCTTGTGTATGTTTAACTGTCGTGCATAATATTTGAAGTACTATTGGTGATAGAACAAAGAGACACCATCTTAAAGTAGTGGCAGCCATCTCAGGCAGCCTGCTATGGTGGAAAGTCCCAGAGGAGGGTAGTCTTATCAACTGCCTTGTTGACACCAACAGCAATGGTCTGTTTCATATCACCTACAGCCAGAGGAGTCCCTCCCACACCCTTGCGAAGCTGCCATGCCTGCAGCTGGTTAGAACCAGTTCCAGCTAGATCGCTTCCTGCTCAGCCTGCAAGGATACGTCAGCTGTACAGACATGTCAACTACGCATGCTTAATGAAGTTCATGAATATTGTGTGACCCACCCCGCATAGCTAATGAGGTCATTATAATGTACATGCGATGTATGTAGTAGGAGGATAAACATGTCAAGGAGACGTCATAAGTAGGCAGGGCAAAAGTTATGAACCTTAGAGTATCCAGCCAATAAAGAAACAAGTCATGTGACCCGAATGTATATAAGCTGTACCAAAAACATTCAGGGTGTGGTTCTCCTTTGTGGCGCTAGCCGCGAGAATCCACCTGAACAGTGCTGTTTGTCTCCTGCCAGATAAAACTGCATTGGACTAAATTTCAGAGTTCTGTGTGTCGCTAAGGGGATATTGGCATACCCCTCCTAGAGGGAATGAATTTAAGCATAATTTGTGCAACATTGGTAATATTCCGCAGGCTATAAAGATCTACTTCTTCAGCATGGGAGGCAAAATTTAAGGATTTCCTTCAAGAGACTAAGAGAGTGTGTCCAGTCAAAATACTAACAATAAGAAACGTTACCAATCTGTGATAAGGGCAGATCTCCAAAATACGTTGGCCTAGACTAGGCCTGCATAATATGTGGCATGCTAAACTGAGCCCCTGAGTTATGTAGTAAGGCTGCCAGGTGATTAAACCTCCTGCATTTGCAATCCCAGTCAAGCAGAAAAAATAAACAGGAGGTTTAGGAACATAGGAACATACTAGTGCTGTGCCGGAAATTTCTCCCACATTTTTTGACCATTTTAATTCAATTTGATAGAAAAGAAATTGCTTTCGAAAAGAAATTCAAAGGAGGAGAAATTTTGGAGAAATTCTTGTGCATTGGGTTTGGGGTTCTTGGACTTACCTCACTTATGAGGTGGCTGAGCAGCGTGCATGAGTATCCTATCTGTCATTATACAGTAATCTCTGTGGCAGCCTGTAGCTTCCTCAGCTTTCCACACTTCAATTAAAGCCATCAGGAGGAAGACATTGTGAGGCAATTCCTCCCATGGGGCTTTTTCCATTCAGAAAGTTCAGGTGACCTGGGAGGCTGCAAAGCAATGGAAATATGTGTAATAGAGAGAGAAAACACACACAGCACCCTTGGCCACCTCATAGTGATTGGGTAAGCTCAAAAATACCACCAAAAGAAATTCAAAATTCCACTTCAGAAAAGTGGAAGCCTCAACACAGTTCATGCTGTTGCCACCTACAGAAGCAGTGCGATAACCCAAATACCTGTAGGATAAAAGAAAGAACCTGTGCTACAACCCCTGCCAATAGTCAGCCCTGTCTGTGAGAAACTGTTGAAGAATTTCTCCTCCCCTAGGAGAAATTTGGTGAAATTGTCAGTTTCTCAGCCCACAAATAGCCTGGAGAATTTTGAGAGGACCTTTGTGCACAGCTCTAGAACATACCAAATCAGACCATTGTCTATATCTGGGGTGTTGAACCTTTTTCAGCCTGAGGGCCAAATTCAATTTCGGAGAAGCTCTCAGAGGCTGCATTCCAGTGGTGGGTGGAGGTGAAGGTAAAAGGGGTGGTTCCAAATGCAAAAAGGGTGGGGCTAAAGATACCAGCATATTTTCGCTTTAAGTTCTCATTGCCAGTAACTAATCCTTAGGAGACACATTTCAAACTTTTAGAATTGGAGAAAAGAACACAGAAAAGCCAGGAAACCACCCAAAATTGCTGGTCAGGGAAAAGGGGGTGGGGCCAGGGGAAGAGGGCGTGACCATCTCAGGAACCTCAGAGGGCCAGATTTGACCTACAGGCCTGAGGTTCAACACCACTGGTCTATACCGATTGTCAGCAGCTTTCCAGAGTTTTCAGACTGAAGTGTTTCCCAGCCCTTGCCTGGATATGCCAAGGATTTCACCTAGGACTTTTTGTATGTATTCCATGCATCCTACCACTGAACTATGGCCCCTTCCCAATGGAAGGGAAGGTATATCAAGGTGGGATGTATCACACACAGTCGGTGGTCTGAACTTAGTTTGGTGGGACACAGTTACTCTGTTCTAGCCTAAACAGACAAACGTTTCAGTGCTGTAGGCCTACCAAAGTTTTTGTAACTTGAAGTCATTTTGCAAGGGATGCTGAGGACCCTCTTTTCAATGTCTCATATTTGTCAGTAAAATTGGAGGGAGGGTGCATTGTTCAGAAAGTACATTCCATTTTAAAAATGGGTCCCTCATGCTTTCTGTATCATATTAAAAGCATTCAGAAGTGACACATCATCGATATAAAAAGCACAATTTGTGAAAATGCCTTTAGGCCTTGCTAGAAGTTAGTATTACAGTTGAAGAAGAAAGGTCATGAAGGAAGCATTTGGCTCTCAAAGTGCCAAGTTCATGTCTGCTGATTTGGAATGTTTATGTCTGCTTTTCTCCCTTTTCCCTAAACTCATTGTGGTTAGGGAGTGATACCCTCAAAAAGGTTTCCCTCAAAAATGTTATTTTTTTAGGATTATCATCTGTCATCAAACAAGTTTTTCAGATGTTGGAAAGACTGCAGAAAAATCCCTGAAAAACCTGTTTTACTAAAGGCAATACTTAAAAACACAAAATCATGAGTGCACCAACTAAAGGCAGTGATGAAGCTATCATTCGTCCTGCAAAACACTCAAAAATTAAGTATTGTCCATCTCCAGCCTGAGCTTCTTCATCCCTTAGAATTCCCCACTCCCAAAGGACTATACCAAATTGACAAGGACAATTTCTCAGCCTTTCCCCCACCCCAAAATAAATTGTTTTGTTTTGGCTATGTTTTGGGGGTGAAGTGAAATAATGGAGGGAGGAATTGGAGCAACTGCCATTTTGTTCCCCCCCCCCGAACTCCATGTTCTGAGGCGCCGTTTGAATTTGGGGGGATTCAAATCGCACCCATCATAAAAAATGAAATGGCTGCCTTGTTTGTCACTCGCTGGGAGCCATCATTATAGTGGACTGAGACCAACAGTTGAATACCTGCAGAAAGGAACACACTTTTACAGATTGGGCAGATTATTCCTCCAGCAGCTCATTTTATTTGAGAGGTACAATGTTAAATGCCCTTCTAAAGAAAGGGCAGCGATTGAAGGTGGCTTGTTAAAAATAAAAGGTCACAGTCTGCCATTCTGTGCTACCCTATTTCTAAACCTGAACTACTAGGGACAATGGTTTTTTACATTTGGATTTCTTCCTTTAAAAAAGAAAAAAATATTTTGGAAAAAAATCCAAGATGCTTTATTCCAAAGCAGATGCAAAGATTAAAGGCATCCCATGCTGTTGTTTTAGGAAAGGAAGGGGAATCAGACATTAACAGTGCAATCCTATGCATGCCTAATAGGACCTAAGCCCCGTTAAATTCAATGGGACTTACTTCCAATAAATGTGCTGATGAATAAGTGAACTGATTCAGAGTAACAAAGTTGGGAGAGGGTCCATTTCATTTCTCCTCAATTTACTGGGTTAATTTCACATATTTTCATCAAATCCCTGTTTCTCCCCAGCCTCATTCTGAAGGTGGTACTCATATATCGCTAAGGTTTTGAGCTGGTTTTCACATTTATTTATTTATTTATTTATTTATTTATTTATTTATTTCATTTCTATACTGCCCAATAGCCGAAGCTCTCTGGGCGGTTCACAAAAATTAAAACCAAACAACACACAATAAAACAATTTAAAATATATAGAACATTAAAACCACAATATAATAATACAACCACAATAAAACCTAGCAGCAGTGCAAGAGTTAAAAATACAGATTTAAAACAACAAAGATAAAAATTTAGAAAGCTAAAATCCTAAAATACCTGGGAAAATAAAAAGGTCTTCACCTGGCGCCAAAAGGAATACAATGTAGGCGCCAGGCGAACCTCACTAGGGAGCTCATTCCAGAGCCGGGGTGCCACAGCAGAAAAAGCCCTCCTCCTAGTAGCCACCTGCCTCACTTCCTTTGGCAGGGGCTCATGGAGAAGGGCCGCTGAGGATGATCTTAAGGTCCGGGCAGGCACATATGGGAGGAGGCGATCCTTCAGGTAACCTGGCCCCAAGCCGTTAAGGGCTTTGAATGTTAACACCAGCACTTTGAATCGGGCCCGGAAATGGACTGGCAGCCAGTGCAGCTGGAAAAGTACTGGCATAATATGAGCTCGCAGGCCAGTCTCTGTTAACAATCTTGCTGCCCTATTTTGGACCAGCTGAAGTTTCCGGACCGTTTTCAAAGGCAGCCCCACATATAATGAATTGCAGTAATCCAGACGAGAAGTTATCAGAGCATGGATAACTGTAGCAAGGCTATCTCTGTCCAGATAAGGGCGTAGTTGGTATACCAGCCTAAGCTGATAAAAAGTGCTCCGTGCCACTGAGTTCACCTGTGCCTCAAGTGACAGTTCTGGATCCAAGAGCACCCCCAAACTACGAACCTGATCCTTTAGGGGGAGTGCAACCCCCTCCAGAACAGGTTGAATATCACCTAGCCGGGCAGACGAACCACCCACTAACAGTACCTCCGTCTTGTCTGGATTGAGTTTCAGTTTATTAGCCCTCATCCAGTCCATTACCGTGCCCAGGCACTGGTTCAGAACAGCCACTGCCTCACCTGGTTTTGATGAGAAAGAGAGGTAGAGCTGGGTGTCATCCGCATATTGATGGCACCTCAGCCCACACCTCCGGATAACCTCCCCCAGCTGTTTCATGTAGATGTTAAACAGCATGGGGGATAAAATAGAACCCTGTGGAACCCCATGGCACAATTGCCATGGCACAGAGCAGTAATCCCCCAGCACCACCTTCTGGAATCGGCCATCCAAGTAGGAGCGGAACCACTGTAGTACAGTGCCTCCAACTCCTAACCCAGACAACCTATCCAGAAGGATACCATGGTCGATGGTATCGAAAGCTGCTGAGAGGTCCAGGAGAATCAACAGGGTCGCACTCCCCCTGTCCCTCTCCCGGCAGAGGTCATCCCACAGGGCGACCAAGGCAGTTTCCGCTCCAAAACCAGGCCTGAAGCCTGATTGAAATGGATCTAGATAATCCGTTTCATTCAAGAGTGCCTGGAGCTGTCCTACAACCACCCGCTCAAGCACCTTGCCCAGGAAGGGGATGTTGGCCACTGGCCTATAATTGTTAACATCCTCTGGGTCCAGGTTAGGCTTTTTCAGGAGTGGTCTAATTACTGCCTCTTTTAAAGTGGCAGGCACCACTCCCTCTCTCAAGGAGGAATTTACAACCTCCTGGACCCAGCCGGACAACCCCTCCTTGTTTGATTTAATAAACCATGAAGGGCAAGGGTCAAGCACACAAGTGGTCGATCGGACTTGGCCAAGCACCTTGTCCGCATCCTCAGGCCTCAGTAACTGAAACTCATCCAATAAAACTGGACCAGACGGTGCTCTGAACGCCTCTACCAATGGAACTGCATTAATGGTGGTGTCCAGTTCATGACGAATCTGAGCGACTTTATCCTCAAAGTGCCATGCAAACTTGTCACAGCGTGCTACCGAGGGTTCCACCGTCTCTCTCCCTGGCCCAGAATGTAACAGGCCGTGAACCACTCGGAAAAGCTCCGCTGGACGACACTGAGAAGATGCAATGCTGGTGGAAAAGAACTGCCTCTTTGCCACCCTCACCGCCACAGAGTAGGCTCGATAGTGGGCTCTTACCTGTGTTCGGTCAGACTCAGCACGAGTTTTCCTCCACCTGCGTTCTAGCCATCTCCCCTCTTGCTTCATTGCCCTCAGCTCAGGTGTATACCAAGGAGCTGGCCAGGCTCTGCTCAGAGGGAGAGGGCGCTTGGGTGCGATCGTGTCAACCGCCCGAGTCATCTCTGCATTCCACAGAGCGACCTGGGCTTCGACAGGAGCACCAGCCATACCAGCAGGAAAATCCCCCAGAGCCCTCTGGAATCCATCGGAATCCATTAATCTCCAGGGGTGGACCATTTTAATAGGTCCCCCACCCTTGCAGAGGGGAAAGGCCGCCAGGAGTCTAAACCTCAGCAGGAAGTGATCTGACCATGACAAAGGGACAGATGTTAATTCCTCCACTTTCAGATCACCATCCTCCTGCCCAGTCGAGAAAACCACATCAAGCGTGTGTCCTTTTATATGCGTTGGGCCGATGACATGTTGGGACAGCCCCATGGTTGTCATGGCGGCCATGAAGTCCTGAGCCGCCCCGGATACAGCGGCCTCGGCATGGAAGTTGAGATCCCCCAGGACCATCATCCTGGGGGTCCTCAACACCAAGTCCGAGACCACCTCCGTCAGCTCAGGCAGGGAGTCTGATGGGCAGCGGGGTGGGCGGTACACCAACAGAATCCCTAATCTGTCCCGGGTACCCAACACAAGGTACAAACACTCAAGATCTGCACTCGAATGAGCAGGAAGCCTGGAGAGGGAGATTGAATTCCTATAGACCATGGCAACCCCCCCTCCCCGACCCTCAAGTCGGTGTTGGTGCTGCACCGAGTACCCAGGAGGGCACACCTGGGAGAGAGTGACCCCTCCCAGTTCCCCCACCCAGGTCTCAGTAATACATGCCAGGTCAGCCCCCTCATCCACAATCAAATCATGGATGAGGGAGATTTTATTTTGGGCCGACCTGGCATTCAGCAGCAGCACCACCAGACCCAAGGGCAGACTGGTAAGGCTGCCAGGAACCATCAGGTTGGGGGAAGAACCAGAAAAGGGGACAGCTGTAAGGTGTGTAGCCCCTCTTCTCCTCAGCTGGCCTGTTAATCCCCCAATGCCATACCTCCCCCTGCCTGTGATCACAGTTATGGTGGCACCTCCCCCACCCCCTGAGTTGCCCAATAGTCCTCCCAGGCACATATTAAACTGTTAGAATATAAAATGCACAACAGTTTAAAAGAATATAAAAGATAAAAGAGATAAAAGAGAACAGCAGCTAAGAAGGAGCAGATAAAGTCCACGTTTGCCCCTTTCCCCTTGTCTTTAAGCTGCTGCCCTCTGCTGCTGCTATTTGCTGCTGGTACTGTGGCTGCTGGTGTCTCTGGAGAGGCAGGTGGGTGGGTCTTCAGATCCCACGCAACTCCAAGTGCAACGCTAAGTGTGCACTTAGCGTCGCACTTGGCACGACGCCGAAGCACTGCCTCTGGCAGCCCCGCCTTAAGTACCTGTGGGCGGGGGCAGAAGCAGGCTCAGGCTCCACCCAGTGCAGCTGCTGGCTGGTCCTCCTTCCCCAGGCTCCTTCCCGAGCAGCCTCTGGCAGCCCCGCCTTAAGTACCGGTGGGCGGGGGCAGAAGCAGGCTCAGGCTCCACCCGGTGCAGCTGCTGGCTGGTCCTCCTTCCCCAGGCTCCTTATATTAAACCAATATAATATATATACACATTAAACCAACTCTGTATTTTTTTTCTCCTCCAAAAATCCAGATTTCTGGGTTTTGGTGTCATGATAAACATGGGGCTAAGTTGTTTATCCCTAGCAGGAGCGATCAGTTGATCAGAGAAACCAGTAGGCTCGCTTGTTCCCAGTCGTGAACGACTCTCCAGGAATTATTTTTTTTTTAAACCCTGCATAGTTGTGATGTGTGAACGGTCTGGCAAACTTATAGGAAAGGAGTTCCTTATTTTGATCATTTAACTTTTAAAAACAACATTGTAGCCAAACTTTTCCTAAATACAAGGAAATACATTCTTCTGATGTAAATACAATCATGTTAACATTCATTCTACAGATTAACTCTGAATGGTAAACTACTTTCATGTGCATATCTGGATCTGGATCTGGTTTGCACACTTGCCTTCTGGTCAAGGAAGGCAATCCATACATGGAAGACAGTTTCGGCTATTGGGTGGTATAGAAATGTAATGTAATAAAAGAAAATAAATAAATGGAAGTCTACTTCTACATGCAGATTTCCCCTCCTGGATTATTATTTTCTAAATTTATTTTATTCAGTTATTTATAAGCCTCCATTCTGGACCAGGTCCATCCAACATGTATTACTGATCACTGGAGATTTAAAATTTAGTGTGTTATATTACCTTCACATTATCAGTGAGCAGCCTTCTTAAAACCTAATCCTGCTGCCTGTTGTCATATGGGTCATCCTGAATTCAAAGAAATTAAGAGCTTTTGAACCAATATTTGGAATCTGGAATAAACCATTGTGCAGCAGGTATGTCCTTAAAATAATACATATCATCGGCAGTCCTAAATCAGGGTAGTTTTTCTTGTGGTGAGGATTTATGAATGAGCAGAAATTCAAATTGTTTGAGTAGTACATAGTAGTACAAAGGGAGCTTGATCTGATACAAGCAAGGGCTGAATTGTAAATGCCTTGGGTTGTATCCAATGTTAGTCTAACTTATTCATTTATTTCCCATTTATTTCAATGGATCTATGCTAAGTAGAACTAACGTTGGATACAAGCCATGAAATTGAAAGTTACGTGGTCAAAGCTAACAAGTTCATATATGCAGACCTGGTGTAGTTTTTATATTTCTTCTCCTGAAGGAGGAGAATGGAATTGTTTGTTCAAATGGCCACTAGTAACTTGGGTGATCGATCCATCAACCTCAGCTACTGAGTCTTTATCAGGTAGCTCCTTTGTAGTCTTCTGTGACCTCATTCTTATAAAAAAAATATTGTTTACATTCTCATTCTTATACCATTCATGAACCTAGATCTAGCAATTGTAAGGGTTTCTTGTGATACAAATACCCTCTTCTAAATTGTGCACTGAGATACAACTAATGGTCAATAATTCAACCATTTTGCCAGAAAACACAACTCTCCATTTTGAGTTGGATTTTTAGCTGCATTTACTTTTGCTGATGATGCTTGGATATAATATGTACAGAAGAGGGCTTCCATTTTTATTTTATTTTTTGGTTCCTGTAATCTTCATAGTGCCTTTAAAAATATGAAAAGAGAACAAAGTACAGTGAAGAAGGTTGTGCTTGCCATGTATAATTAAATCCATACTTGAGGTCAAAGTTGATCTTATTAAGCTCCAAAAAGAACTAGCTGAATATGGCCCGAGGCATAATATTGCAGTTTTCAAAATGAAGTCATTATTTGACATAGGAAAGAACAGTTGCACTTCTATGATAATTGCTTCATTTATTCTACATTTTCCAAGTTGTTCTCTGTGTTGTGTGTGCTAATTACAATTTATTTGAGTGCTGAAGCTGCTGTAGTCAGGTGTGAATGATCCTAAATTTATGAGAGGTAATAACAGAAAAAGTCTGTTTATCTGAATGCTCATTATTACAAAGCTCACCATCTGAGTCTGGAGCATCTCACTGCCAGGCCTTATGTAAGTGTATTAGTAAAAGCCAGGTCCTTAAGATCTATGTGCCAGCCAAGCACTTATAGAGTTGCTTGCAAAGAAGATCCACCTGCAAGAATTTCTTCCTTTGAAAAATTTCTCTGCACTTTTATTTCACTGTCTGCAGGATGGAGGTAGTTCATTTCCCTGGATAGCATGGAATTGTGAAATTGCATAGATCAGGGGTGAGGCTATCAGACAACATCTGAGAGAGAGGCCACGTTCGGATGTAACACTAAACCATAGTTTGGTGCTACATGATCATGCACTCTGCCCTCCCTTCTCCAATACAGATGCAAGGAGGAAATTGGAAGCATCCATTTGTATTTTCAGCTAACCTCAGTTTGTCATTCTGTCCAAACCAGGACAAACTGTGGTTAGTTTAAACTATGGGCAAGCAACCTGGTACCCTCCAGAAGTTTTGGACTATAACTCGCAGAGGTCCCAACCAGCAAATTGTCAGTGATTACGGAAGTGGTGGTCCAAAATATCTGGAGGGCATCAGGTTGACTAACCCATGGTTTAAACTATGGATTGTGAAAACAAGCCAACATCAAACCTCACTTGTTTGGATAAACCATAGTTAAAACTAACCACAATTTCATCCACGGTTTGGGACTGGATGAAACAACAAACTGCAGTTACTTGAAAATGGATGTGGAAGCTTCCTATCTCCTCTTTGTAGCCACAATGGAAGGGTAGGGGGAGTACATGAACCAAGGCTCAATCATGTAGCACTAAACTATGGTTCAGTGTTATGGCCAAACATATCCATAATCAAGTATAACCGGGGTGGGGGGAGGGAACAAAATATGTGAACAATGACAAAGAAGGTGGGAGTTTCAAGCACTGCAATCACCCAGTCTCTTGAACACTAGAAGCCCCGGTCAGATCAATGTATGTGTTTGAATTTTAGCAATTTATGTCTATTTTTTTCCTTGTTTCTGTCTTTTCACTTTAAAAAAATCCCATCAATTCAAAAAACAGCCACTCTGAAGGTTCATCTTCTTAGCATTCTTTGATAAAGCTTTAATGCCTTGTAAAGCGATCATGGTAATTCAGACACATTTCAGTCTATGGATGCTCTGGTAGTGGACCCATGCAATTGTTAGGGAATCCTGGCTTTGAACTAGAAACCTCATGGTCTGAGAACCTTTTTCACATTTCAGGAAACACTTTACACACAGAGAGAAAATTATCCTTCAAGCAAGGTGCAGTAGAATCCGTTGAGCTTAGATTGTGTTAAAAACCCTTCTAAAGCTTAGATTGTTTTGGTAACAATATAGCATAATGCTTATGCTGAAATGCAATGAACATTGTAGCTCATTATTACAGACTTAAAAAAAAAAAAAGCAGACATGTTAAAGCTATAGGAGAATCAATTAGTTACACACTGTCTTCTGTTTTAATACCAATATATTGGCTAGCATGCTTAACTAATTAAGTTTTCAAATAATATCCAAGAGAAAGTTCTGTATCTGATTATACTTGCAAACTTCGACCTTCTGAAAATAGCTGCAGTTTCTCAAAAGGTAGCTAATGGACACCAAACAGACTGTGTAACTGACCTGATAACATCAGATTTTACAAGCATCCCAAAGTAATGCTCAGAAAATGGCCACATGTGTAAACTAAAATCTGCATTCAGCATCAGCATGAGACCATGTGAGGGTTTTGTTATCCAATACTAATGAGCAAGAGCTCTGCCATGCACATCATGGGTATCTATGTTGCTGTACTACATTGGTGCCTGTGGAAGCTTTTTTCTATCACTAATTGCAATGCAGGGAGGGGGATTTTCACTGGGATCACAGCTGGGGAGGGAAGGGTACAACCTCCCCTACCACGTGTTGCTGTCCTGATGGAAATGCTGTCCCCACAGTTTATTTTATTTTAACTTTCTAGTTACTATAACTATAATCTAGTTAATATAACTACTTTATATTATCTTTATTTTTAAAACCCTGCCCACAGCTGCAGGATATGCAATTTTTTAAAAAAGCATTTAACCACTACCACCACCCCAGCAAGCTAACCATCAATTTCTCAAGAGCCAGCAGCAGAAGTGGGCAAACTACCCGTAATGGGAAGACAATAGGGCAGGATAACTCAGGTAGAAACATCTCTCCAGCAAATTATAGCAGACCAAGATTAAATCCTAATCCTGGCAAGGTTTTAAAGCTCTAGATCAGGGCTGGATCAAGACATGTTGAGGCTGTAAGCCATGACACAATTCAGAGGCCCCATACCATAAAAATAAAGAGAAAAAAGTATATTACATTGTAATAGAAAGGGCAATGAAAGGGTACCACCCGGTGTTATCTGGTGCTTGTAGTTAAACAGTGTTAGATAGCCTTTTCTAAAGATGTGTAAAAGCACTAATAAAGTAAGTTTATTTGAACTTCTTTTAAACTGGCTCTGGTCTGCACTTATTGCCTCCAGTACTAAATGCTGTGTTGCCACACTTTCTCTATATAAGGCAACTCTGCTGTAAGTCACACCAGACTTTCCAACATATTTAAGCCAAAGTGATTTCAATTATAATGGATCTTAGTTATCTCCACCATATTTAGATGCCCCTCACAATATGGCTTACTTGGCTTGTCCCTAAATCAGGCACTGTTCCAGATTACAGTCCTGGCATCTGTTCTCAGGCATGTTTTAGATAGACTGACCTACTCTTTTGAGGGTAAGAGTACCCAGGCTGCTGAGCTACCTATCACCTAGATTGCTGAAGCTGTTCATTTGCAAGGATCACAGTAGACTCTGGTATACCTGTGTGGAAAAGGATTGTTGTAACTAGGGGTGTGCATTGGATTCAGCCGAATCCTAGATCTGGAACAAATTTGGGCTGAATTGGACAGATCTGGGAGATATCCAAATTGAAACAGGGCACTCCTAAGCAGACTGAATCTGAATCTCCTGAAGATTTGGGATTCGGAAGGACACAGAGATACTGACAGTGGGCAGTATCCAATCCATCCTGAGTGCCAGTGGGAGCTGCTGCTGGTGCTATTGGAAGCTAGTGGTTCCAGGAGCAGCTGGAAACAAGCAGACACGCTCATTTCCAGAATGGGGCAGATCAGCGGGGCTTGCAGAAGGAAGCTCTTCTGACCTGTCCCAATCTGGTAACAAGCATTTCCACCTGTTTCCGGGGTTGCTTCTTGAACCACTACTTTCTGTTGCACGAGTGGTAGGTCCCGTTTGCGCAACAGATGGAGTGGGAGCATAGCGGCAGTATTGGATACTGCCCAGTGTGTCTCCAAAAATTGTTACATTTCTCCCCAAGCTCTCCATATAAGGAAAATACCAGGTGGGGAGAGGCTGGAGGGAGAGGAGCAGATGCAGTCTTGTGACTGGCAGCTCTAGCTTCTAATCACAGCGAATAGTGTTACCAGGCCTCTCCAATCCCAGTGCTTTGGGGAAGGGATGATGAAGTAATATATCTCAGGACTGATCTAGTGCTCAGTGCTGTTTGCTAGTTCTCTCTCCCAGGGACAGGAACATTAACAGAGGTTTTGTGGAATATGTGGGACCTGTGAAGGTATACCAATGGGTGCTTGTTAACAGACGTTTTGTGGAGTATGTGGGACATTAACAGAGGTTTTGTGGAGGATGTGGAACCTGGGAAGGTGTACCATTGGTTGCTTGTTTGGAAATGCTGGATGTTCAAGCCCTTCTGCCTCTGCCACTGTATGCTCTAGATCCATCATCCACCCTTGTCCTATTGTAGTTTCTGTGACTTTGCTGCCAACTGAACAGAAAACAAAAGTCTTAAACTGTATTTCATTCATCATAACACCCTAGCTGTCCTCCTGAAATCTTGCAGGTTTTGTGTTTAGGGACACTTCTATGACATAGGCCATTTTTATACAAATTGCCCCCCAAAACCATGAAGGTAAGAGGTAGTGAATCACTTACCCACCCACCCACTCCCAAAAAATTGCATACTGCCCCACCACAAAAAATGCTGCACCTATTATTCTGAAATTTTGCAGGACAACAATCTCTAGGCTGTATGTTATTTTCATAACTATTGCCAATAGAAAAAAACATAGGGGGATAAGTGTACTGTTTTGGGAAACCCTCAAACTGTAAAGGGTGCTCTTGCACAAACCTCCTGCACCTATCTGTCTGAAATTTGGCCAGCATAATCCCCTGATAAGGGACGACTATGCCTGAAAATTTCATCCAATTGTCTCCAACAGGATATAGGCATTTGTTCATTTCCAGTGATAATCACTGAAAGGCATGAAGATTTGGATTTCTGAATCACAATTCGGACTTGGACTTGGGTGGCCTCTGAATGAGTCCAAGGGAAATTGGGCTGTTTTCCAAATCTCCAACTCAGGGTCCAAACCCAATCTTTGTTCTCTTTTGCTTAATGTGTTGAAATCAATATATGGTTCATATTATACTTCTAGTGTGTGAGTGGTTTGGTTACCTAGTCCAAATGAATTCCCATGCTCAGGCTAGTAAGAAAACCCTTTCATACTATATGAACCCAGTCCTTGGATGGCCCAAGGATCACCGAGATCTACCATCCTGTAGATCAGGAGTGGGGAACCTTCTTTATGTTGAGGGGCGGATTCCCCTGGGGGTAATCGATTGGGGCAGCAAGCCAGCAGTGAGCAGAGTGAGCCAGCGGTGAGTGGGGCAGGGTTCTGGAACTCATTTCAAGAAATGGTTCCTTATTTAGTAAAAACTAAATTTTAGTACCGTTACTTGAAATAAACAGTATTGTAAGATCTTTAGCTAGCTCTTTTGCCAGAATGAAGAGATCCTTTCATTTATTTCCCCTATAACAGAAGATGGAGGAACATCTGGCCAGAGTCTGATAGCTCTGTGGGAAATACATAAAATTAGGCCATGGCCACACGTTGCCCACCCCTGCTGTAGATAGCAGGGCCATTCAACTCATGAAGGACAGGTTTCCATCACTTTATATTTCAAAGGTCTGCCCATTACTTACTTAATAAAGGAAAAGCCATTGTTTTCGGAAATGTGGGGAATTTTCAAGGTGCCCGGTATAGCTTGTGTAATTAGTATGGAAGAAGACCTATTCTACATCAAACCTTAATGTGTAGTCCTGCCTTAATGTTCTAGGTTGAGATCTGTATCTCCAGAGCCTCCTCTCAATCTATAATAAAAGCTATTTCCTGGGGTCTCTCTCTGTCAGAATCTAGAATCCCACCTTAGCATGACCAAGAAAAAACTCAAGGGAGGGGCAGTCTATAAGAGAGAGGAGAGAGTGCTGAACTCTGGGGTGTAAAGAAAACAGGCTCCACTTGGCAAGAAGGAGAGTAAATTCTATGTTGTCTCCCCTAAAAAAAAAAATAAAAATCTGGGACAACCAAAGGCAGAATGCAAATTTAATTCCAATTTACACTGTTGTACTTTCTCTGAGATAACTAGGGCAGTGGCGGGGGGTGGGGGGAGAAAAGTGTTATACTTGGGGACACCTTTGTGGTGCCTCCACCAGATGGTGGCTCATTTTTTCCACTGAAAGAGAAATCTGAGGGCCAAAACAGACGTTACTTCAAATGTGTGTCTAGCAGTTACATCTCTTTCATTTTTGCTCTAGAGTAGGTGCAGGGCCCCAATCAGATCAGGCCCCTAGTATATGGGGGGGGGGGAGAGAAAGGCTTTTAAGATCGAGATTGGGGCCCTGCACCTAACTCTAGAGTAAAAATAAAAAGAAGACAGTTGCTAGATACGCATTTACAGGAATGTCTGTTTTGGTCCTCAAAAAGGACATAGTGTATCTCTGTGTGCAAAATGACTATAGTTTCATCCACAGAGGCAGTCCTGTCATACAGCAGGAGTGGACAACCTGTAGCCAAGGCTGCATGCAACCTGATTTCAAAAGCCCTCTGCAAACAACCAGTTCAAACCTCTGGCAAGGGTACTCTGTCCCTCCTCCAGCAGCCCACTGAGTAGGTAGGAAGAGGAAGAGAGACGGGGCGGGGGGAGAGAGAGACAAGAAACAAACACAGAAAAGGGGGTGACAGAGAGAGAAAAGGGGCTAGCTCTACCCACTTTGGGCTCTGGCTTCGCCAAACACTGGCTTTGGCTCCACCTACTGTCAGCATGCAGCCCCAGACACGGCCCTTGTCAGACAAAAGGTTCCCCACACCTGTCACAGAGAAAAAGTGCTCTACCCATCTTAGCAGAGATGCACCTGGATCCTTCCAATGAAGGGTCTCTCTCTTTTCCTGCCCGTCATAATGATGGACATATCGCCACTCAAGTACAATGGACAGAAAAGGGGGTAGGCTGGTTCTGTACATCCTCGAGTGGGAAAGAGTGTGATTTCTTCCAGTGCCTTCTGTAAGTGCTGAAAAACTATCATGAGTTAGCACCTCAAAAGACTTTCTGTGTGACAGTAGACCGAAGGTATAAGCCAAAATAATGTAACTTCAGTGATATCTTATTATTTGGGGTGATTAGCAAAATACAAAACAAAAATAGGCTTTACACTTGTTTTACTAATGAAAGATGTTTTTTGTGAACCGCCCAGAGAGCTTCAGCTATTGGGCGGTATAGAAATAAATAAATAAATAAATAAATAAATGTTACTGCATTTGAAACACACACACTTCCATGCTTACTAGGTTTATTATATTGGAAAAGTTTATTTGAAAAACAGTCAAACTCAGTCTCTCCCTCCTCACCTAAGATTTTTAAAAACAGCCTATGACTGTATTTAAAATAATAAAGCAATTGGATGTAAAATTAAAAATTAAAACAAATGGTGTAAGTCTAGCCCCAGGCTGAATAGCCTTGTCATATTTCATCCCTTCATTTTAATTCCATGCTAACCAAAGCATAGAACTGTTTACCTTTGTCTGATCTTTAATTCCCTAAATTTATGTGGAATCATGTACAGATGCTCTGGAAACCAGCCTGGAAAAGCATGGCATTTTAATTGATCCCAGAACCTCTTCCCTCACAGGCCCCTGCTGTTCTGAACGCTGCCTCTTCTTCCAAAGACTGTCAGCTTAGTTGCTTAGCCACCGGCAAAGGGCCAATCAAGGTGCAGAAATGCTGGGAAGGGAAGTGGCCAATCATTAAAAAAAATCCCTCTTTGTAAACATCAGCAAATCAGAACATACTATGATAGCTCATTAGAGGAGAACATGATGCATAGCCTGCATTTTAACATATGAATTAACTGAATGAAGTGGTTTACATCAAGAAATTAGAAGCCACTGGGCACATTGTAAGGGAACAGTGTTGAAGTCTCATTGAACATACTCTGATCTGAAAATAGCATTTATCTCATTTGTACTCATTTATTTCTTATAAACTATTAACACTTTCCACATTCCCTTATGATCTAAGTACTCAGTCATGGGCCACACGAAGTATTTTAAAAAAAAACTTGGAGAGAAGAATTGGGGCCTTTCTTGGTTATAAGTTATATAACGCCACTGTCTTCTGAACTATCATACCATTTCAGGACATTGACTTCATTTTTAAAAAATTCCAGCCCATTTTGGCTTGTTGTTTATTTGTTCAGTCACTTCTGACTCTTCATGACTTCATGGACCAGCCCACGCCAGAGCTTCCTGTCGGCCGTTGCCACCCCCAGCTCCCCCAAGGTTGAGTCCGTCACCTCCAGAATATCATCCATCCATCTTGCCCTTGGTCGGCCCCTCTTCCTTTTGCCTTCCACTTTCCCTAGCATCAGCATCTTCTCCAGGGTATCCTGTCTTCTCATTATGTGGCCAAAGTACTTCAGTTTTGCCTTTAATATCCTTCCCTCAAGTGAGCAGTCTGGCTTTATTTCCTGGAGTATGGACTGGTTTGATCTTCTTGCAGTCCAAGGCACTCTCAGAATTTTCCTCCAGCACCACAGTTCAAAAGCATCTATCTTCCTTCGTTCAGCCTTCACAGCCATAGGTTACTACAGGGAATACCATTGCTTTAACTATGCGGACCTTTGTTGTCACTGTGATGTCTCTGCTCTTCACTATTTTATCAAGATTTGTCATTGCTGTCCTCCCAAGAAGTAAACGTCTTCTGATTTCCTGGCTGCAGTCAGCGTCTGCAGTAATCTTTGCGCCTAGAAAGACAAAGTCTGTCACTGCCTCCACGTTTTCTCCCTCTATTTGCCAGTTATCAATCAAGCTGGTGGCCATAATCTTAGTTTTTTTTTATTTTGGCTTATCCTAAGGTAATAGTATAGGGAAGAAGTTTGGGACAGTAACAAAACAGGCTTTTCCCTGCCTCCCTTATCCTAGGAGAACAGCTATATATTGGCTTGTGTCAGTAAGGACATAGGACCATCAGAATTCCGTGACCAACAGAATGTTGCCACATAGTATCTTGAAAGCAGGCCTTCCGGGTATCAGTGCCACCCACCCTCTAGAACATCCTCTCCTATGCACTCCGGAGGAAGAACATATGGTATGTTTTAAGCACCTGCTGAAAATGCATTTGCTCACCCTGTCTTTCTCTGGCTTGTAATTAATTACAGTCAATCATATGCTGCTCCAATTTACTGTTCTAAATATTGCTTTTCATTGCTGTTGTAGTTGAAATTGTTTTTAACAGTGTATGTATTATAAATAAATAATAATATTCTCAAGTTTGTGAGTAGAAATGATTTGATATGTGATAAGTTTGATACATGACATGAGACATGTCGGTCACAGGTTCTGAGAAATCTGAGCTTTGGAAGGGTTCCCCATCAAAATTTAAAAACCTGCTGAACTCTCCACCACTCAAATCTTCCTTTTACACCAGGAGTGCAGAACCTCAAGCCCAGGGGCCAAATCCAGCCCTCCAGGGTGCCCAATTCAGCCTTCAGAGGGTCCTCAGAAGGCTATGTCCCTCCCTCTGATCCTACCCATTCCTTTGATTGTTGGGTGGTGTCTCAGCTTTTAGGCAGTTTTTTCCTCAATCTAAAACACTGAAATACCTCTGCTAATGCAGTAAGAGCCTTAAGCTAAAATATGCTGGTATTTGGAGGGGTTTTGGCCCTTCCCTTTTGCCTTCAGCCATGCCCACCACTGGAATGCAACAGAAAAAGAAAGGAAAGCCAGAAAAAGGAGGGGCAACAGAAAAGAAAGGGAAAATGTCTTGGGAGTGAGATGGTTGGGAAAGTTCTCAACAGCTACTGAAATGGGCTTTTCCTCACCATCAAAACAGTTGTGCAGCTCTAGATCTCCTAATAACTTCATATGTAACCAGGGGGAGTATCCAACAGTGTCATTCCACAAACCATAGCACTAGCAGAGCTCTGCTGAATCTTTCCCTTGCACAAGCAGTTGCCCATTACACTTGTGCAACTGGTTGCACAAGCATATTGTACAACTGCGTGCACAACCGCACTTGCGCAAACATAACTTGAGTTGGATTCTTCTCTTGCGCATTGTTCAGAACATAGTTTCCACTAGCGTAACGTCATTTGTGCTAGCGGAATGACACAGTTGGATATCACCCAAAGTTTGTCCGTCATCCATGCCTGTGCTAAGGAAATCTGCTGACCTATACCCTACCAATGTTCTTGAAATATCACACTCTAAGGCTGCAATCCGTATTGCACTTATTAGGGAGTAGGTCCCACTGAACATAGTGGGACCAAGTAAACATGCATGTAACTTGGCTTATAGAGATGGAATTATGCTAGACCAAAATAAGAGTGGGACCCAGTTAATTAATAGAGCCCAATGAGAACAGGGAGATGGTCAGACTTGATTGACAGGTCTCAGATTCTGAACCACTGCCCAAGAGCAGAACCTGGCCTGTGGACTTCATCACTTATTTAGATTAGAAATAAAGTGTGAACGATTCCTTGGAACATCATGAGTCCAATGCATTTTACAGCCTATTTGTTTGTGGATGTTTTCCAATGCTAATTAAAAACTCTACTTGTAAGCAATACAATATTTCAGTGCTTTGGAGTCTACAAATCAAAAATTATGTGTAATTGATCTTACTGAGGAGGAGGAGAATGCATTTTTTTTCAAAGTGTAAAATGGAACAGATTTTTGTTGGCTTAGTTTTGAAAATAGACATTTTAGCATTTAATACATAGTTAATAAAACTTGGAGTGGGTAAGTATATCTCCATAAATATTCCAAAATGCATGTGCTCATAGATTTATGTGCAGTCTTATTCCTTAATGGGCAGACACCAATCCTTGGCAGTAGGCAGTAGAGGAGTTAAGTCAATGATATTATCCCATTCGCATACCCAGTTCACAGTTTCCAGGCCCTAAAAGAGGAGTCTCGGGGATGAAATTTCTTTCTATTCAAAGTTTAAAAGTTTTGACAAGTGGAAACAGTCAAATAAATAAGCCTATAGCCTGCAGCCCAAAATGTTCTGAGCTGCTGGCTGTTTCTCAATGTCTCTTTTGGGTATTATGAATATTTCTTATATGGATACAGCTCTGTTAAAACCATAAGACCTCTCAAAAGGATTAGCTGGGCCAGCAATGTTTTCTCCAAAGTCTAGCTGCTTTCACATTCAGATTCTTTTTGAGGCATTTTCTTATGATTTGGTTGGTGCTTGGGTATGGTTAGCTGAGTACAAAACATGATGCAATATGATTAACTACGGTGCACTTTTGTATAAATTGCCAATTCCATTTTGACATGCACAAGAGCTAGGGTTGGCCAGGTGTCCTTCTTAACAGAGTAGAGTCCTCTGTTTGAAGGTCAATCCAGTCCAAGTCAGGTGTAAAGATAAAGAATAGGGCCGGCATCAAGAGTAGACATGGTTGGGCAACTGCTGAGGGAGGGCCCACACCCCAGCAGGGACCCACTGATAAGAGCCCCCTGGAGTTGCCTCCCCTCTTCATCATTGCAACCTGCTTGTTCACTTTCCTCTTGCTCTGGCCTAGACAGCGGTGGTGGTAAGAAGGAGAAACAGTAGATGCCACTGCCACTTGGCTCCTCCACTCACAGAACTCTTTCCAGCACTGACTCACTGCCAGTTAAGCAAGCAAGTGGCAACAATAATGAGAGAGGATGAGGAGCAATAGCAGCTGGTGATAACAGCAGAGATGGGGGCCCATTGAGGGTGTCTTGCCCAAGGGGCCTCAAAAACCTGGGGCCAGCACTGATAAAGAACCATAGGAAAGGAGAGCAGGGGTGCTGACGTTGCCCACTAACAACATTGGAACCTGGACAGCAGACTGAGAGACATGCCACACAAGAGTTCCTGGCCAAGCCTTCTCTACTATAGCGAGATGCATTATATTTCTATTTAAATTATAGTTGTTATTTCTAACTTTGTACCTATACATATAAAGTAGCGCCTGCACATGTTTATTCTCTTTTGTCCTCTTTTTTGTGATGTGTTTCCTCATTTTGGGAGATGTGTGAATGGCCACCCTAACAAGAGCAAGGAATTGGTCCTTCTCCGGTTGCAATTCAGATGTATTTTAAAGAGGATTGCCAGGTCTTCTAAGGTTCAGAGTCTGCGGCCAAACTAAATAGTGTTCTAACCACACATAGCGGAGATATTGTTATTATTTATTCCATTTCTATGCCACCCAATAGCCAAAGCTCTGTGGGCAGTTCACAAAAAGGTATGTGTGATACCTTTCCCGTGCTCGTCTTCATCCCAAAATTGCACACAAGCCTGCCAAAGAGGGGTGGGTGGGTAAAAAAGCCTCCATTGACTCCAATGGATACTTTCTCTTTTTTTAAACCCCACTCGTGGGGGGTGGAATTTCGGGACAAAGCAGGTAGCTGTACGGTTTAACACACACACATATATACCCCTGGAGTGCCATGGTCCCAATCTAAATCCGAGCCACACACATTAACACAGGAGTAGAGAAATGTACCATACATAGCTCCACCATGCAATTAGTGGACTTTCTGCAATTAGAAGGATGTTTAATTTGGTCCTGAAATGGAGTGGAATGGGATATCTGTTGGAGGCTTGGAGCAAGAGCTGGAGCCAGGCAGCACTTATAAGAAATGCTAAGGCACTCTGTCTAATATCTTGGATGAGTTCCCTCTTCCCCATATATTTTCAGTGTATGATGATGTATCCACCTTTCAATCACTATCTCCATTCCAGTCCACTATCTCCAGAAAGAGGAAAGATTCACCTGTGCAGTTGCTCTTTGCATGTAGAAATATATGCATGGGAAGGGTCAAGATTGTACCATCCTGTCATCACACTTTGGACTTATGCGTGTATACCCCAGCACACATAATGTGTGAACATGCTCTGAATGTGTAATCTACATTGTTGAAAAATGGACAATGTGGATGTTGGGGTGTTCACTCATTGGCTCTTGTGCAGATGGGACATCTAACGCATGGAAGGTTGGTGCAGTGAGGTGGCACATCCATTGCATGGGACCGATCCCTTCAGTGTGCATGTTTGTGCACATTTGTGACCATCTGCACAGGTCTATAGATACTGAAGACAGAGATGGGGGAGCATTCCGTTGGGTCCACAGTTTTAAGTGAACTAACCAAATTTGCAATTCCTAGACTAATCTTTATTTATTTATTTATTTACAGCATTTGTAAACTACTCCACATCTAAACAGATTCCGGGGCAGTGAACAATGAGAGATGAAATGATACAAAGATAAAAAGAATAAAACACGATATTATAATTATTCTTTTTAAAAACAGAGTGGCAATTAAATGGTGGCTGTTCAAAGAAGGCTTCCTGGAAGAGAGCTGTTTTCAGGAGGCGCTGAAAATAACATAGTGTTGGCACCTGCCTGACCTCCAGAGGCAGGGCTTCCCATAGGAAGGGGAACACCACACTGAAGGTTCTTTTCTGGGTGGACTTCAGTCAGGCCATAGGTCCCTTTGGAACCACCGGAAGCATGCCCTCTGATGACCTAAGTGACCAGGCAGGTTGGTGAGAGAGAAGGCCGCTCTCAGGTATCCTGGTCCCAAGTTGTTTAGGGCTTTGTACACTAATACCAAAACCTTAAACCTGGCCCAGGAGCAAATAGGCAGCCAGTGCAGTTCCCTCAGCAAAGGAGTTGCATGCTGTAAAGGGGCCGCTCCCTACAACAGCTGAGCTGCTGTGTTCTGCGCTACCTCCAGCTTCTGGAGCAGCCTTAAGGGCAGCCCCCCATCCAGTGCATTGCAGTAATCCAGTCTTTAGGTTAATAGCAGCTGTGCCACTGTGGCCAAGCTATCTCTGGTCCGGGGGAGGCCATAGCTGGTGAGCCAGCCAAAGCTAGTAAAAGACACTGCAAGCTGCCACAGCCACTTGGGCCTCTACAGACAGTGATGGATCTAGGAGTACCCCCAGACTATGAACCTGATCTTTCAGAGGGAGTGCAACCCCATCCAGAACAGGGAATGAGCCTATCTCCCAGACCCAGGAACCACAGGGCTTCCATCTTGCCGGGATTCATTCTTGGTTTATTGGCCCTCATCCAGCCCATTACTGAGTTCAGGCACTGGTCCAGGACTTGCACAGCCTCTCCTGATTCAGATGTCACAGGGAGACAGAGCTGTGTGTCCTCAGCATACTGATGGCACTTGGCTCCAAATCTCCTAATGACTGCTCCCAGTGGTGTCATATAGATCTTAAACAACATTGGGGACAGGGAGGTACCCTGAGCAATGGGTATGGGCAATTGAGCCCATAGCTCAATTGCCAAGGGGCCGAGGAATAGTCACCCAATGTTACTCTCTGAAATCAGCCCCACAGGTAGGTCTGGAACCAATGTAACCAGTGCCTCCGATGTCCATCCCATGGAGTTGTTCAAGGAGGATATCATGCTGATGGTATCAAAAGTCGAAGAAAGATCAAGCAGAATTAGCAGGGTTGCACTTCCCCTGTCCTTCTCTCAATAAAGGTCATCCATCAGGGTGACCAAGGCTGATTCAGTCCCATAACCACATCGAAACCCAGACTGGAATGGGTCTAGGTAATCAGTATCCTCCAAGAGTGCCTGCAGTTGTTCCGCCATGACCTTGTCCAGTACCTTCCCTAAGAAAGGGGCATTTGCAACCGGACGGATCAGAATGCAGGTATCCTTCAGACTGTGCACTTCACTGAACCTTACAATACATTTCTTGTCTCCAGTGTACAAAAATGTGTATATTAGAGGAAATTGCATATATTGGGGGAAATTGCAGGGAAATGTTATTTTAGGGGACATTTTGTACGACAATGAATGCAAATTCTCATGAGAGTTGTTGGGTGGGGGGATTGGTATCACAGACTGATTCAGAAATTGGACAGAACAGATTTATGACTGAATTCATGCAAAACTTGTGCAAACCAGAAAGAAGACTGATTTGTCTATTGTCAACCAGACAACCAAAAGAACATGTAGCAAAAGGATTGTAGTTGAGCTTCAGGACTGGGAAGAAATCTGATGAGTCCTTTTGAAAATAGCTTCCCTTTTTGCTTCTGGTTTCTCACCCTGAGCTTTATCTCCTTTCCACAGAAGGGGAGAGACTTTCCTTGGGAATGAGACTGAGGGCACAATCCTATGCATGTTTAGACAGAAAGAAGTCCTTCAGTTCTCAGCATGCCCCAGCCAGGCTGTCTGTCTGGAGGGATGCTGGGAGTTATAGGACTTTTTTCTGTTTAAATGTGCATAGGATTGTGCTTTAAAGCACTGTAACCTTGGGACAAATCCAGTTGGCAACCACAAGAGTCTAACTAAATATGGCTATTTGCCCTGAAGGGACTGTTTGTATATTCCACCTGCTTTTTCAGCATACATTTTTCAAATGCAAGCAGAGAAAATTACCATTAGAAGCAGCCCATGCTTGTATCCAACTAAAGCAGGGATGATGACTGTGTGGCCCTCCAGATGTTGACTGAAATTCTCATCAGACCTCACCAGCATAACCAATGGTTAGGGATGTTGGGATTTGCAGTCCAACATCTGGAGGGCCACATGTAACCCATCCCTGTACTGTAGCAAAATATCTGACTATAAAGGGAATGACTATTGCTCATAATCCATCATAATTACTCAGATGCCCCACTCATGTTCCCCTCTCTGCACCACCTTAATTCTTAAACATGTTGCCACTCATTATTGGCTCATACTAGCATCCTGCATTCCTACATGGCTTCAGTAAGGGATTTCTAGATGAGACTTTTAACCACTTTACCATGGCTTCTGCTTCTGGATTCTTTGTGGGATTAAGATCAGATCCTCTACACACATTTTTTTTTCTGGGTTTTTCCCTTCTCTGCCTTTCTATATGTTCCACTATATAACCTCTAGCTGGTGGGGAGGTATAGCAGAATTGCACATCTAAACTAGCTTTTCATGCCCCCAAATACAGGATTTTCCCCAATCAACCCCCCCCTGTGAAAATGCTTGGAAAAGCATGGGAGAGGCCTTGGAGGATGATGTTGTTTAAAGCACTCATAAACTACCAAGAATGAGGAATCACAAGCACATAATAAATGCCTCATGAAGAAAAGTTCTAAACCTCCCTCTGCATGTCTCTTCCCACAGAGTTGGGCAGCCCAAGTTAGCATGATCACATTTTCTACAAATCACCCAGTCTCTAGCCATACCATTCAGCCAAGTTTTCTTAATTTTGCCTCAAATGTTACAACATCTATTTTGGAAAAGAAGCCAACAAGAAATTCTTTGTGTCAGAAATGCTTTGAGGAAAATATCGCCACTACTTTGCAGTAATATGTTCTTCTCAGTAAAAAGAAATTACATATACTTTTTTTTTTCCAATTTGTAGACACCAATATCTTGTTGGTACAGCCATCAGCAGCACCCCTGCAAACAAAGAAACCCTGGAGTTTCAAGGCTGTTCTTTACACCGTAGCATGGGAAGCATACTTATTTGAACCATACAATTATAATGCTTTTTCTGTACCCAAGGTCCCGCTTGGGATAATTTAAAATCTGCTGCTGTTCTCTCTTGTTACAAATGTAAAATCTGCATATATCATGATAGATTGAAGGTGTAACTACACTATTATCCAATTACTTTTGAAGCTTAGTTAGACACCTCTCCACCTGAAATGTATATTTTTATTATGTACATACATACTTTTTTCTGTCTAAGCATGCATAGAATTGCACCTAAATAGGGAATTGTATTTTGGAAGAAAAGCTACTAGAACAGGATGTGCTATTCCCTGCAAGCATTGCTCTGCTTTTGGAAAATAACAGTAAAAAACAAGCAAACCCTTCTCTTCCAGCAATGGCAAATAAGGTGGGATGTCTCCCATTGCTCCACTCTTTCTGATGCCTGACGAAAGCAGGGAAGACATGTCTATAGACACAAATGAGGCATGGTATTTATTTATTTATTTGTTCGTTCATCCATTCATTCATTCATTCATTCAGTTTTTCAATCATTCATCCAAAGGATTTTTACCCCACTATTCAGACAAAAAAGGCTCCCAGAGCAGCTTACAAAAATGAATAATAGGACAGTCTGTGCCCTCAGATTTATAATTTCAGAGACACAACACAAAAGGAAAAGGGATTGGGAGGGAGGAGGAAAAAAGCAAACTCTGGCACTAGTTCTTAGTTACAAAGTTCTTATAACAACCAGCTGGAATAGAAACAGTCCAAGGAGAGGAGAAACCCAATGCTGCTGATCTCTCAGCAGAGCCAATGGCATGGTTCTGCTTCTTCTGTTCTCTCTTGCGTCAGCCTGATGGAATAGCTGATGCCAGGTAACAGCTGATGGAGGCAGGAGCCTGATGGCTGGCTTCTCTGCAGTGATGATGGTGGCCCAGCTTCCCTTCTCTCACCGCAACCTGATGGCATGGAAATATCAGACCCATTTGAAGAAGATCACCTCACTCACTTGTGGGTGTTCAGAGGAGAGAGAGTTAGGGGCTGTGCTGCTCCTGGAGAATGAAAAATATGATGCACAGAGGCAATCAATCAATTATTGGTCAAAAATGCCACTAAAATAGCACTAAGAATTAGGATAAATGCCAAACATGGGTAAAGATTTGCATAATTTCTGCTTTCCTTCCATATTATTGTTTGGGGGTGGGGAGAACTAAGGATAATGCATATTGGGTGAATCGTATATACATATATTTGCATGAGTCTCACATTACTTCCTACTTGTGGTGGGGAGTGCACATGTAGGAAGTAATGCTGCTCCATGTAGGCATTTATTGAGCTCATCAGCATTCCAACCAGGTCTAAGGTTGCAATGCTCCATACACACTTATATCAAAACAAGTCGCATGCAAGCTTAGTGAGACTCTTCTTATACTAGTGCAAATCCTGTGTCGCCACGGTGGGTAGTGGTCCGAAAATGACTGGATAAAAATATGTTTGCGCATTTCCCTTGTAACTGGCACAACTTTACACTTTTAAAATAAGTGTACTGCAAATAAACCGGCAAAGGTGAAAACAAAGAAGAGATGTTTTGAAAAAGATTGTTTACCATTTCTTGAAGTTGGAGGTCGAAAATGTAAGATTTTTTTCTCTGTCCCCTCCCTTTGGTGTCCTTTCAGCTCTTTCTCCTCAGCTTCTCTTCCTCCTACTCTATGTATCACCAACTGATTTTCTTCAGCCCTTTTCACAACATTCTGTGCCTGCCCCTTAATTGGTCCAGCACTCTAAGAACTCACAGGAGTAAACATTATTACATGTGCATACACACACTGTATCACATGTTACATTACATGCACAGTGTGGGGCATATGCATTAACCTCCCCTTTGCCTCATCCTTCTCCCTTCCAGAGGTGCCCAAAGCTCACTCTTTGAACTGTTTTTATCTTTCAAAATTTTCTGCACTTTTACACTGCTCAAGCTTCAGTTTAAAACAAAAATGAGCAAAATAGGTCTGGTAGACCTCTAGTAATAAGCCTTATACTACCATATTCTTATATAAGATGTGAGGAATTATGCATAGGACTGTATTGCAAGCCTCACTGGCTTTCAGTCGAGTTTGTAGAGATTGAGACAAGTGTGCTTAGCATCTCAATCAATATCTTTTTTTAAACTGGGCTAGAATTTAAAAGAGATGAGAGCTACTTTTTGAAGTCCATTCTCTTTGACGGGCTCAAGTTTTCAGATGAAAAATAAAAGACGTGTGTGTTGCTGGTAACCTAGCTACATCAGGTTCTCTCAAGACAAAGAAGCAAGAAGACGGTAATTGAAATAATGTCAGCTTGATTAAAAACTCACATATGCAAAGCTTTAAAAACACTGAGTGATAATTTTTAAAAGGCTACATTGCAAGATCATTTTTCTATAGACAGTACCATTTGGTCCTTGATGCTGATGACATGTATCTGACTTATGAATACTACTGCAGCTCTATGTTTGAGATTCAATTTGGCTTTCGAAAACTGAGCACATGCTTCTTAGCAGCAGATCCCTAGGAAGCAGAGATGTATTTGAATGACCTTGTTTTTAATTATTCCTTCTTTCAAGTGGTTTCTGAATCACCTGTTCCACTGGTTAATTAAAAAAAAAAAAGACTTTCAAAAAGTATTTTCAATCAACCAAGTAATGATAGCCTTACAATGGTGGATCATTCCATTTAAAGAATTGAGTGTATTGAATAAACTGAATACATTAGGTTCTGAACTGTTCACATTTTCTTTTCAGTGGTGGCCCTCCAATTGTGGAATGCTATCCCCAGCGAGGTCCACCAGGCACCAACAGTGTCATCTTTTCAGCACCAGGCTAATACTCTCCTCTATTCACAGGCATTTGATGGCATATGATAGGCACCTTAATGCATCCATTGATTTGGCTGTCACTGATGTTTTAGTTGTTTTATGGGGGCATTGGAATTTTATTGATAATTGGTTTTAGCTGTTTAAAATTGTTTTAAAATTTTGTGTGTTAATCTGTAAATTTGTAAATTGCCTTGAATCTTTCTTTTTATGTATATATAGAAAGAAATGTAATTAATGTATAATAATAATTTCCATTTGAATTAGAGAGCAATGCAAGTCTTCCCTAATTCCTCTCCCTTATGCCAGTATCCCCAGTGGTTCATCCACTTGCTTTCCTCTTTGTCTCTATTAAAGTGTAAGGCTCCTGCTCATTCATTGTGAACAGGCAGAGAGGTGAAATAATGGTGGATAACCTGATCTTTTCTTTGTGGTAAGGGGGGAAAAAAGGGGGGGGGGCTTTTCACACTGACACAATATTCTCCAAGGATGGACTTTACTTTTTTTACCAGACGTTTTCTTTCTGAAATCCTCCAAGGACCTTGACCATATGTTCAGCTTACATTTATACTGCCTGGTTAATTTAACCCATTAGAGTCTCATAACTGCCTTGAGAAAATATTTCACATGTATCCCTGGCTGACACATTGAATTCTATCAAAGCATTCATAAATTCTTATAGCTGAGAAACAAAAATGTAGGCTTGCTGTTTTATTTTAAAGAGCACAATATTCCAATGCCTGGAACAATAATAAAACTACCCTACATCACTCTTGTTCAGTTCTCAGAATCAACAGAGCCCTAGTCCGCAGTTCATTAGAGTCTCTATGACTTCAGGTGTCTCACCAGGCCTTCTTCAATTAATCATCTTCATTAGCCCCAGAGCTTAATTTGAACCTGGACTCAGTTGGCTAAACTCCAGAACCTGTTTGGAATGCCAGGGCTCAGTTCTGGAGAGTTAATTAATAATACTGTCTATGGGCAAAATGCCTTTCCCTCCTTACCAGTGGCTAAGCGTAGCCTACACCCATGTGCAGGGAGTAAAGGTTGGGGCTTTTAGACATATTTCATCCCAATATCATTTTTTAATTCCCCAGTTCATATATATATATATATATATATATATATATATACACACACATACATACATACATACATACATACTTTTGCTGTTGCTGGCTACTCACCTGCCCTCTGCAAGTGACTGAGCAGTGACAGGAGCAAGGGAAAGGAGGAGCACCCACAACCCATATTAGCCTCTCCCTCTGGGCAGTAGCTCAGATTGTGGTCTCAGAGGGAGAGGAAACGTAAGCAGGCAGCAGCAACAGCGATGAGGAGGAGGAGGAGTTACACAGGGGAGGGGCAAGGGCCACCTTCTTCCATATGTTCCTCCCTGCATGCTCTGGTCATCATCTGGGGGAATCTTTCAGATTCCCCAGCTCCATGAAGTTCGGTGTGCAGCCATAAAGTCTAGATCCTCTGTGGTGGTTGCACCCACCTTGCAGAACGCTCTGCCAACAGAAATTTGTCAGGCCCCCACACTGTACTGTTTTAGGCGGTGCATGAAAACTTGGCTCTTTAAGAAGGCATTTGGTAAAAAGTTTTATTAGCCCTTGATGGTGCTTCAGCCCTGATTTTAACCGTTGTTTCTCTAACCTTGTTCTTCTTGTTGTTTTTAGCAGATTTCTAATCGCCACTTCTTTCAAAACACGTGGTGCAACAACATCCTAAATGGTTGCATTCGCAAGCCCTGCTGGCCATCTGGCAGCGCTCCTCTGGCCACCTTCACAAACCAGGATGGACAGCAGGTGATTGGACAGCCTCAGACCTCCAAGCAACTTGTCCATAACCTCAGGCAGAATAAGCTAGAACAGGACAAGTGAATGTCATGGGCACATCCCTAGACCCTGCTTTAAATGTGGGATCCAAGCCAGAGTGGATACAAATGATTTTAACAGAAAAAAAACATTTGGCGAATTGGTCACAGTGGGCCACCAAGGGTTCCTCCTCTCCATCCTTAGGATTCAGTCCCTAATTCCCTCTCCAAATAGTTCTTTGGTCCGAAAAAACAACCAGATGCAGTGATGGTGGAAAACTGAGATTTCTTCACCACCATCAGTACAACAATGTAGGCTCTAGAATGAACTCTAAGTTGGCTTGTGGTCATTTGGCTTTAACCCAGGTCTTCCTCCACCATCACTCTAACCATCTACTCAGGCATTTAATTGCCTTCAGCTCCTTGGAAAACCAGAGAGCTTGGGCTCTGGCCGATGGGAGAGGCAGTTGATTGTGTCAACTGCCTGCTCTGAGCCATTTTCCCATTCCAGAGGTCAACCAGGGCTTTGACAGAACCACCAGACAAGGCAACATGAAAATCCCTCTAGAGATATCAGGAAGCCATGTGGATCCATCAGTCTCCAAGGGTAGACCATCCTAACTGCTCCTTCACTCTGCAGAGGTAAGGACTCCTAGTAGGCCTAAGCCCTATGAGGAAATGAGAGCTTCAGTCCAGGTTCTTTTCCATCCAGGGGAGCATTGCCTGAACAGAGTTCCACTTACAATGATCCTGCTGTGGAAAGGGGGTGGGAGGTGATCTTTACAGCCTTCAGCACCACCTCCCCCATTCTGTGGTGAGGTCAACCCTCCAGAGGAGATTTTCAGGGGGACAGCAAGGAGAGAAGGGATTCAAGGGAATCAACAAAGATCACCACCCCTCTAGTTCCATCAGCAGAAATGCCCCACTGGAGCAGAAGCCTTGTGTGGATGGAAAGAGGCATTCCATTCATGGAGGGATGACTATAAGGTCCTATGTCCACAACATGATGTTATTTCAGATTCCCCCCACCTAGGGATCTTAATCCTCCAGTACAGCAAATATTAAATCCAGAGTGTTTCCTGAAACATGGCTGGGAGAAGGTATTAACTGATACATATCATTTATGGCTCATTAGCTACACTGGGTGGATTTTAAAAGCCAAATGGTAGGATACAAAATGTTTTAAATAAAATTAAATAAAATTTGTTTGTAGGCCTCCATCACTGGAACAAATGTTTATGTTAATTATAGTGTTTTTAAATCTTTTGACTGCATTTCATAGATAAAATGTTCCATCTGTTGATGCCCACAGCAGTTTTACTAGTTTTAATTTTTAATGCATTTAAATCTCTCACAGCAATTCATAAAACAGACATCAGAATACTTGGATTTAAACCAGGAGAGTGCCATCATTTGAAATACATTAGCTTAAGAGGTGTGAGGTTCTTTGGAGCATTGATAACTCAATGCTCAAAATGTGACCTATTGTATTAATTCTATTGTCTAGGCACTACTGAAATTCAGGTGTTAGATACATTATTATTGTAATACTTGAAACAAATGTACATTCTTCTAATTTAAAAGGGGTAATATTTTAGATGCAAAAGCATCTAAAAACGCCATCAATAAACAAGTGAAAAACCATATGTAACATGAGCATTTTGTATGGCCAGCTCATATCACGTGTTTTAAATCATCCAGATCAAGACAAACCTAGATTATACATTATATGCTTCTGCATTTAATGGGTTGGATCCGGATTTAGTCATATTTAGAGTAGACCCATTAAAATCAGTGGGACTTGAGTTAGTCATGACTAACTTAAGTCCTATTGATCTCAAGGGATTCACTCTTAAGAGCTTTTCTACTTGAAGCTGTTAATAGGCTGTTAATCTGTTTTATCTACTTTCAGTTTCGTCACAGAAACTGTGACGAAACCTAAGCACTACACAACAACGTTTCCTTTCCTGATTTTCCACTACATAACCTCTAGGTGGTGCTGTGGTATAGTGGAATAGTGGTTTTTTTCGCTTTCACAGTTTAATGCCACGGATTTAGCACATTTTCCCTGTGCTAAAAAAAACTTGTTGAAAGTGCTTGCTAGACACAAAAGCAAAATTGGAAGGTCACAATGTCATCTAAAGAACCTGTAAGGATCTGTGAGCAGGGAACGATGAGTGCACGATAAATGCCTCGTGTAGAAAAGCGAAATTGGAAGGTCACGATGTCATCTAAAGAACCTGTAAAGATCTGTGAGTAGGGAATGATGAGTGCACAATAAATGCCTCATGTAGAAAAGCCATAAGTATGACTAAATCTGGATCCAACCCATCATGTTTTGGGTTGATAGTAATTTCAGGGCTATTGTCACTAGGGATGTTAGAGAATTCTGCCACGGATCCCAGGGAGGCCAAATTCCAGTGAATTCGGCCCCCCGGAATCCGTGGCGGAACGGAGCAGCCCACCCCACCACCCCGCAAAAGCCCTGTGAAATGGAGCCTATCTGGCTGCAGCTCCGGCAGCAGTGGCAGCTCCGGCAGCGGATGAAGCAGCGGATGAAGCGGCGGTGGCAGCGATGGTGGTGGCTCCGGCCGCTGCTGGGCTGCTGCAGCCGCAAATGGCAGCTGTCATAGCGGCTGCCATTTGCGTCCCTATGCTGGCCCGTGATAGGCTACATATATATTTACGTAGCCTATCACGGCTAAAGCGGGAGTGCAAATGGCATAGGGGACGCCATTCGCGTCCCTGCTTTAGCCGTGATAGGCTACGTAAATATATACGTAGCCTATCACGGGCCAGCGTAGGGATGCAGATGGTGTCCCCTACGCAGGACGCCATTTGCGTCTGCAGCAGCCCGGCAGCGGCTGGAGGCCCCGCTGCGAGTTGGCCCGGCTGGCAGCTCCATGGACTGGCTGCGGAGCAGAGCCAGCCAGGCAGGATTCTGGGGGGGAGGAACGGATCACCTCCCCCCCATCGAGGATTCTGGCGGGAGGAACGGATCGCCTCCCCTCACCTGTGGAGCCAGGTAAGCAGGGCTTCATACACCCCTAATTTTAACACTGGCTGTTAATGACATTATGTGCTAACAGGGACCTGGACATATCCACATTCCATAAAGAACTTATGATTATAATAGATGCACTTCCTGGGGCAAGAGCCACAATTTCCTATCAACTCATTTTAGAAGGGATGGATAACAGCAAATACCACCCAATTCCTGAACAAGACGCTGATAACCATCGAGTAGTCCAGCATAGTTGGGGAAAGCCCAAAATTGACATAAGAAAACCAACTGGTACTGGAAAGGCTTCCCCTTCCATTAAACAATAAAATGTATTATCTGGGCCTATTTTATTTATTTATTTATTTCATTTATATCCCACCTTTCTTCCTCCTTAAGGAACCCAAGGCGGCATACATAATCTTCCTCCTCCATTTTATCCTCACAACAACAACCCTGTGAGGTGGGTTGGGCTGAGAGTCTGTGACTGGCCCAAAGTCACCCAGTGAGCTTCCATGGCTGAGTGGGGACTAGAACCTGAATCTCCTGAATCTAGAGTCCAGCACTCTAGCCACTACACCACTATTCTATGTCTCTAATATTGTGGGACCAACACAGCAGAACCTGGATCTCCTGACTAGAACCTGGATCTCCTGACTCCCAGTCCAACACTCTAGCCACTACACCACTATTCTATGTCTCTAATATTGTGGGACCAACACAGCAGAACCTGGATCTCCTGACTCCCAGTCCAACATTCTAGCCACTACACCACTATTCTATGTCTCTAATACTGTGGGACCAACACAGTAGTGACCCCCTGGATTTACGGTCTTAATAAAGCATTGACAGCTGATTTGGCATTTCCCACAAAATATTCTGTCCCGTTACATCAAGGTCAGGTTTTAGCAACATTAACATGCTGTAATGTCTAATCACAGGCCTTCTCCCCATGGAAAAGGACTCTGCAGAAATAATTACTTGGCAATCGCATGTACTTTATCACTTCTAAATTAGATTTTGGTAATCCAGCGCTTTATTTCCAGAGCAATCTCATTACCACAATGGAGTTTCCTTCACTATTTTTCTCCATGCATTTGATATTTATTGCCACAGATGTGAGACATTAAGACACAGCCAAGAGACATACTGGATTTGGGTAGGGGGCTTGGATAATATGATTCAGGGCACAGAAAGTGGTTGTCTTCCTTTCCTCAGTTCAGCTCCCATAATACTATATATATTAACAAAAAATTACGAAGTCACCAATTTTGTACTGAAAAGAATAAAAATGAAGTGTTTAATGGATTAGTAATCTAATATGATATATTGATTCTGCTTTCCACAGTAACAGTGCTTTTGACTTCTATTTATTTTGCTTGAAATCTTCAGGTCCATGTTGTTGTTATGTAATAAAGATCCAGTAAGGAAGATCCATGTGCACAATTGTTGCGCTGCATCTGGATGTACAGTTGCATTTGCATCTCAGTACTTATTTCTGGACCCCGTTGAATTGGCTGGATGCGTATTTTGGATATGTGTGCAGATGGAGATTCATGGCGGACCGCTAGCAGTTGTGTTCAGTGCTGATGGACACTCCCATCACATGTGACTAGAGCTTGATCAAGGCCCAATGCAATAATTTCTAATTTAGACTAAATTATGCTGGAAACAGACTTCCTATGTTCTCTCTGTTTTCCAGTGATAAAAGAACCTGTGTGCATTGTACAAGATGGAGACATTTCTGACTGTTTTTATTTTATATTTTCTGCCTTTCTGGCTCCCAGCAGCCCTAGGGGCAGCTCCAGTAGCTCCAGGTGAAACCATTACATCACCTGCCAGAGAGGGATGGGCAACTTCCAGGGCTTATGGGATTGCATTGGACCTCTTAGAAGCCTGCAGGGGGCATATCCCTCTCCTGCTGCCACCAGAAGTGGCTGCTGTATGTGAAATCCCAGTTAACTGCTGGGAAACAAGGCATGCATGGTGTGTGAATCCTGTTTCCTGGCAGAATAAGGCTGGCAGAAGTCCAATTCTGTGGGAAACAGGGCATGCTTTCCCCTGACACCTTGTCTTTTGGCAGAATCATTCGAATTCTGGAGGTGGCAGTGGAGACCTGCGGGGGGGGGCATAAATGGCCATGGTGGACCCCAAGTTGCCCATCCCTGTGCTAAAGCCTGATTTGAACATCTTCCTCCCCAATTCCATCTCAAGATTATTATAATGCAGACACCATTACTTCAACATAAGTCTGCCTCCCCCCACCTGCTTTTTGTAATAGTTTGCCCAATGAAGAGATCTAGAAATCTCTAAAGGGGGCACATTTTTATGAGGTTTTGGTTGTCCTAATAAAGGTGTTACACTAATATAGATTTTTAATTTTTTAGATATCTCTTTTTTCCATCTGATATATTCCATATGATACATTACATCTGCTGCATTAAGGGAACTTTGAAGGAGAGCTCCAGTGCCAGAGTGCTCTGAATATCCCATGCTCTGCAAGCAGATGCCTAGCAGAACAGATGGAGCGATGGAAGCAATCTTTGCTTCTCCCTCCTCCTTGTTATTGTTGTTGTTTTCTAGATGGGCTTCTGAGCCTGTCTAAAGTGGTGGTGGTACCATGGCTGGAGAGAACACAGGATACTGTGTATCCTGTCTTCTCTCCCCTTCCCTCCCTGCCCACTGAAATGCCCTTTCCCTCTCTCCAAATTTGCATTTACGACCTCAGGAAGCAGCCGCCTTGGAACTCAGAGTCCCTCTCCGGAGGTAGTAGCAGTCTCTATGGCCTTGGGAGGGGGACTCCAAACAATCCTATGGCCCCTGGGATCCTCTCCCAGAACCATAGCATTGTGCCCTAAACTTCATATATTATTGGACTTTTGTTTTTCCTCTCTATTTTGTAAGTTATTGCATAGCACTGTAATACCAAGAACACTACACTTATGTTTATCATTATGAAGTGTAACTTGTTGAATAATATTTAACCATAAAGACTGTTGAAATTCTGTTCCTTGCATCTGTTGACATATTGGAGTGGACTGCATTCAAAAACAGGTTAAATGTCAATTTAATTGATGCTCCTTTTATCTGCTGTTGTCTGAATGGGGTGACAAAAGAAATCCAGTCTTTGTCACTGTATCTTAGTTGCACTGACCAACAGCTTTGCACTTCTGTGACACTGCTACTTTGATTCTATAGTCTGTACCAGATATGATGTTGTACTTTCTATTTTACTTTGGTTTGGCCCTTGTTATCTGCTTCTGATCTTCCTCCATTTTCAGTCCAACATATTTTCTCTCTCAAACTGTGGATTGCTCATTCTGAATATGAGCAAAGATCATTGTGCATGCTTAGACATACACATACACCTCTGTTGGGAGTACAGACAAAATGAGGGGGCCTCCATCTGTGTGGTTTTGGAAGGAGCTGAGAGAGTGGGCAAAGTGATAGGAGAAATGACTGAAATAAAAATAAAATGAGGTGTCAGTGGAAATATGGATGTTGTGGTGTATACTGATGCCATCTGAAAACAAGTGGGTTCAGTGAGTAAAATGTATGTGTGGAACCACCTTAACTGAACCAGATATTTTCTTCATAACTTGTCCAGAAGACATTTAACATTTTGGCATGTCATCTTCCTAATTTCCAAGGGTACAGTTCAAAGAACTGTCCATGTGGGATGAATCATGTATACAACTGGGGCGTCATTTGAGGTTTATTGGCAGCAGTTCCCAGTGTCTGAGGGGGGAAAAGCCACTTTAAAATTGAACAGTGGGAAATGCTGTGGTAAAAACATCAAATAAAGTGTGTATGTGCGTGTGTGTGTGTGTTTTCCTTAAAGTGTGTATGGTATTACCTTTCAAAATAATCCCAATGATATATTTCAGACTCTTTGTTAGGAGCAGAATTACAAAGCCAATAAGTCATATTTTCAATAATGAAGAAAGAAATGTAGTTAAACAGACAAGAAAGCTTTTAATATTGTGGTGCTCTCTAGTGGTAGAAATTATGAGCTGTTCAAAATCACATTAATGATTTTGCAATGTTCAAAAAAGTGAATTTCCCAAAGGAGTGGAGTTTAGAAAGAGAGCTTGAAATACTAATTGAAAATGTGGTGATCATCTATTAGTGCATATGAAGAAAACCAAAATATATTTTAAAAATAGTCTGTTTACAGTGACATATAAAAATCACAAATATAGCTACTTTGTCAAATTAGGATCCAGGTTTTCAATCTCTTCAATTTTAAAGCTGTTACACTTAAAGGGTTTTGGTTAGATCAGTGGTTAGCTGTAACTCAGTATCATAAGGAATGGATTTTGATAATCTCCTTCCCAATAATAGTTAAGGAGTCCTAGTACTTAAAACTGTCTCATTCACAGGTATTTATGTTTATACTCAAATGTACTTTTTATTGGTCAAAGTAGCAACCAGCAACGTGTACACACGATTGCAGTATGCAAGGGTGTGTGTGTGTGACATACTCACATCATTCTTAAAGGAATAACAACCAAAAAGGAAAAGGGAAAATGTGCAGAGTGACTACAAGCTATTTTTAAGGTTCTCTAAACATCCAGAGAATTTTTAAAAGACAAAAACTGGGAAAAGATATACAGGAAGCCAGAAAAGGCATTCGTTATAAATCCCACTGCATCTGTTTGAAGGGCAACAAAGAGCTGGCTGTAAAAACAATTGTGGCAGGAAAAGGCACTGCCAAATGAGTACTAAAATATATGTGATTTTGCATTGTTACTTCAAAAGTATATAGCATCCAGATAAGGAGGTCAGGCTGATTGTTTAGTCCTGGGGATATTTCAATATGGAGACACAGCCATTAAATCTTTTAAAATTAGAATCTAGACTGAAAAGATCTCCATTGATATAAATCACCTAATAAAAATGAAGCCTTTCTTGGTCGTTCTTTGCTTACTCTAAGTGGATGGGTAATTATAAAATATGCTCTTAATGTTAGAAATGAGAATCATTGATCTGTATTACTTCATTATAAAAAAAAAAAAAAGTATCCTGTATTATTTACCAAGAAATGGTATTCAGGGTGGCTTACAATCAATAACAAAAACCAAACCAATAAGAAGAAAAATCCAATAATCAAGACATTAAATGATGCAACCAATCCAGCAGCAACACCACAAGATAACATCAATGGTCAAAGAAGATCAGACAGTATCACAGAATGTGCGCCATTTTGCTCTGCTGCAGAAATGCGGCCAATGAGTTGGATGGTCAGATTTCCTGAGGCAATGAGTTCCATAGTCAGGGTTCAGATGTCAAATGGCCTGATGCTGCATCCTTCTCCTCTGCTTGTCACTAGTTGGAAGGACACATAACAGGGCCTCTCCATATGACTGCAGTGTGCAGACAGGTTCATGTGAAGGAGACAGTCCTTCAGATATCCTGGTCCCAAACCATGTCAGGCAGCCTTCCCCAACCTGGTGCTTAGCTCTCCAAAAGTCTTGGACTTCCAACTCTCATCAGCCCCAGCCAGCATGGCCAATGGTCAGGAATGCTGGGAGTTGCAGTCCAAAACATTTGGAGGCCACCAGGTTGGGGAAGGCTGATGCAGAGCTTGAAAGTTAAGAACCAGTACCTTGAATTGGGGCCAGAAACAAAGTGAGACCTGGGAGCCAGAGCAGCTGTTATGATATGTGATCAAATACCCAAGCTCCTGTCAACAGTCCTGCTGCTGCATCTTTTACCAATTGAAGCTTCTGGACATTGCTCAAGGACAGCCTCTTGTAGAGCAGTAGTCTAATCTAGAAGTAAACAGGGCTTGTGCAACTATGCCAAGTTTTCCCCAGGAAAAGACCATAGCACACAGCTGAATCTGAGCAAAAAGGCTCCTCGCCATAGCCGCCACCTAATCATCCAGGAGAAAAAGCTGGGTCCAAGAGCACTCCCAAACTACGTACCTCCTCCCAGGAAGAAAACAATGTGGGACATCTCTCGCAAGGTCAGCCCTCTCTTCAGCCTATCATCAATATTTGAGTCTTGTCTAGATTAAGCTTCAGTTTGTTAGCTTGCATCCATCTTTTCAATGATTTTGGATATTGATGCTGGACTTCAGTAGCTTCACTGGAATTGGATGGAAAGAAGAGACAGAGCTGGATGTCATCAGTATACATCACACACACACCCCGCCGCCAAATCTTTAGATGACATTTCCCAGTGCAGAAGTAAGAATATGTGAAATGAATGTACACGTGATAGAAATGGAGATCTGAGGCCTGTCCCATCCCAGAAGCTTAGGATAATTCATGAAAAATTAAAATCCTAACAGCAGGGTTATAGAAGAGCCTGGGAAAGGATGAAAATACAATTTTCACATTGTACCAGGGATTGCAGCTTCAAGAGAGAAAGTGAGTGACTTAAAACTAGTTGTCAGTCTGACTTATGAAAAGCACTGAGGTGACGAAATTCAGATTCTTGTCCTACAGTAATTCTCTGATTGTGTCTTCTAAAGCAATTAGTGCTGATATTAGAGCTGAGATAGCGAAAATGTTTTTTATATAGTTGTGGAAAAATGTATATTTATCTCGCTCTTTCAAGTCTTTGATAGCTATCAATGTCAAGGAATTGGCCAAGAGCTGGCTTTGTATTACTTTCTAGCTGCTTGAAGCATATTTTATTAGAATTACTTGTAGCCAATTCGATATGTTAATTTTGTCTAATTTAACAAGGATTGAACTACAGAATTGACAGTAATCAAGTCATCTCACTATATCTCACTAGTGCACAGTAGAAGCCCACCATTCATTTCATGTTTGGCTTTTTATTCAACATCCACTGAAATAAAACACCAAGAGAATACAGCAATAGCTAGAGAACCCCTGTCTTCACAAGCAGCTAGAGATCAGTCTGCTATCATTCATGTCCCTGTAGTAAATGCTTATAAAAATAAATGAGTAAAATGATCAAACACTTAATGAAGATTAACAGGCGCATGGGTGCACACACACACACACACACACACACACAGAGCGAGTGAGAGAGAAATCAGCTTGTGAATGCCAAAGTAAGGTAGTATAGTCTGTTGGGTTTGTTTAAGGTTGTAAAAAGTGAACAAGCTAAATGCACTAGACTGAGCCACTGTGAGCAAGAAACAGATGGTATCTCGTTCTTAGCTATAGGCAACCTGCCAAATGACATGACTAAATAGGGAAAAAATCCCCACAGCGTTGCATTGTTGTGCCTAGCAAGTCCCGATAGAGAAAGGCAGCAGCATTTCAATAACCTCTTTTTGACACGCTTAAAGCCAGCTAAGGCTGAAGCCAGTCTTACACCTAATGCCAGGAGAACTGGCCACCAGGGAAACAGACCGCTGTACAGCTTCCCTGCCTAGCAGAACATTATGCAGCAAAACTGTGTAATATCTTCCAATTAAATAGAGGAGAAAAATCCAGATTGCCTATTAAAGCAGTGGCCACCAGTCTAGGTCACTACCATTTCCCTAATATATAGTAACAGAAGGATGGCGGGGAGTGTGCATGAAGTGATGCTTTTGTATTTCAGACAATGTAGAAAATAAATCCCTCACCCCACCCTTGCAATGATGATGAAAAACAAAGGCACGCTGATGCATCCCAATGCAATGTAACAAATGCTCGTGACTGACATTACTACAGTGTTTTTGCTCCTACGATCTCTCAAAATGATGTATAAATATGAGGGTCGATGATTCCTTTGAGGCGTGCTTCAAAATGCCCACCCCAAACTATGTGGCCAGTTCATTTGCACTGTACAGACGTTCCTGTTCTGTGGGTCTATAGTGCGCAGTGATCAAATTCTGGGGGGAAATGTAAGAGAGGCTCTAATGAAATCCACAAACACCACTTGTTGACTGTCCCATTTTAACCAAATTATAGCCCTCCTGTAGCCTTCTAAACATAGTAGCTGAAGTGGCCATCACAAAAGAATGAGGGACCAGGCCCACCCCTCCACCCCCACCGTATTTTGAGCACGGCAGTAGTGCTTGGTGCAGCAAGCACTGCAGCAAACACCAATGTGTATCTGATATATTCAATAGGATGGAATAATGAGGTTTATCCAGATCTTACAGAATACAATGTGAACTGAACATATCAAGCTACATTAGCCTCTCTCTCTCTCTCTCTCTCTCACTCTCTCTCTCTCTGTCTCTGTCTCTGTTACAGATGTGTAAATTAAGTAATCAATACTTCAAAAATGAAGCTCATTTTAATAGGATGGAAGGAATCAAATAATCTGCATCTTCTCCATTTAGAATTCACTTAACAGAGTAATTGCATGCACTGTTCCACCAAGGCAAGGGCACGCTGGGGAAAATGCTTGTGCTGCGGTTTCCCACCGCCTCAATTCAATGCTGCAGTTGACGGGTGGTCCTGAGGGATCACAGCTGCTACAGACATATTAGAACATGTCCAAGGTAACTCCATTCTACATGGAGGCTGGAGCTCAAATAGGAAAGTCCCAAATTGGGGGAAGATCCCTATATGGCTGCCATAGCTGCTATAGCAGCCTGCAAAGAAGCAAACCACCCACCTTCACTGGGGGGGGCGGGGTATGACATCATTAATTTCGCTTAAGCTAAACCCTAGAAATTCCCTCCACACTGACTTCCATCTTACTTATGTCAGTAGGGTGTCAGTGGAGTAAAAAGAGCAAGGGCCTTTTGAGTATCAGTTCTTCTTACAGAAGTGTTTAAAAAGATCATTTTCGACATGAGAAACAAAGCACAAGCACACTTGCCATTTAGTGCTCATTAGTATTCTTCTCATTCCATATTGTATTTTATTACATATTTAGCTGATGTCATTTCCAAAGACCTAGAAAATTCTTATGCCTTTTTGAGAGAGCTTCCTCTTCCTACAGCCTTTTCATTTTCTTCTCATCAGTCCATATCATTTCCATTATAATAACACTGCTCTTGCTGCTGCTCCTTTTCTCTTCTCATTTAAGGACACCGTAAACTCGAAAGCGGCTTTTGTTCCAGAAGATTATTGCCTTCATCCCCCCCACACTGCCCTTGTAACCCTTTCATTGATCTCCAGCCTATATTAGAAATAAAGTAAAGCGGGGGAGGTATTTTTTTTTTCTGGCAGCTCTTTAATAGTTTCAGAAACAATAGTTCTCACAAAAAAGTCTATGCCAGCCTAAGACATTTTGTGGTGGGGCTCAAATGGCCCCCCTCCCACGCAAAGGCCAACACTTTGTCTTGCTGCAATATTTAGACCCCAATTTTTGCTTTTATCTATCCCCACCGTCCTTTATGGTACAACCCATTGTCCATTTAGCTAGAGAAGGCAGCGGCTCTACAAAGTTTCAGGTGGAGTCTTTGCCAACCTTGATACCCAAGTTCCTAAGTTTAACTTAGGAGTAGGGAACATTTCTTTCTGCCAGGGCTGTATTGGTAGCCCCAAAACATTTCAGGGGCTGCATGCCAACAGTGGGTGGGGCCACACCCCAAAGCGGGTGGGCCCACTCCCAGTCTCTCAGGCATACCCACCTCATGCATATACACCACTCACACACCCCATTCAGACATAAACTCCATTCATAAACACACACACACACACACACACACCATACATACCCCCCATTTGTACCCCAAACTCTCTCTCTCTCTCTCTCTCTCTCTCTCTCTCACACACACACACACACACACACACACTATTCATATATATTCTTCTCTGTGAATGGAGAAAAGGGCTGCTTCTTTCTTCATGTCCAGAGAGAAAGGCAAAAGAATCAGGCCATGGCGAAAGAGACCACATTTCTTCCTCCATTGCCAGATTGCTCTGTTTTCTCTGTGCACAGACAAAGGAGCAGTCCCTTTCTCCATGCACAGAGAGAGCTATCTGCCCAGTCTCTTCCTCCATCACCAGATCTGAGTACCATTATCTGAGGGGCAGGACTCTGGGGAGGAGGAGAGACCTCCACAGGAGCCTCAGAGGGCCAGATGAGGAGACATTGCAGGCGTAATCTGTGGACCAGAAGTTCCCCATGGCTGCTTTAGCTGAAAGTATCAGGGACTGAACTCAGGACTTCATACATGCAAAGCATATATTTTCCGGCCCTCCAAAACAATTAAAGTTTGCAGCCCCATGAGAAACCTATATTAATATCCACTGGCAAACACTAACATCATCCTGGCACTTTTGCCCCCTACTCTGTCCAAGATGGGATTGGCCTCCAGACCTTTCCAAAGCAGCAAGAAACATTCTGAACGACAGGGACTTAGATTTTACTCTTTATAAATGGAGCCCAATCCATTTGCTTCAAGATTAAGCACTTCAAAATACAGCTTTTACAAATGTCAGGAAAAACACTCAAGTTTCCCATCTCTGCTTTTTCAACCTTCCTTGCACAATGATGAAGTTCAGCATTGGTTCTCTCTCTATACAGTACTCTGTTTTCATATCATTCATTTGTAAAGTTCATTGGCCACGCATCTGGAATGAGAATGAAGAGTTCTTACCAAGAAATTGCACATATCTCTTCCATTATTCCTTTCTGTTGCTATTCTTTGAGCAAGTTACGTACTAGTTTGAAAAAAAGGGAGTATGCTGTATCTGTGCATTGCATTTAAGCATCAAAGCATCAAAGAGGTGAAAAGAGATGGCTGAAACATGACGATCTTTGAAGGCAGGGTGCTTGTATAGCATCATTTGTAAGAGGCTTTTATACTTTCCATTAAAGAAAGCAATGTTTGTGAAGCATCCTCCAAATTTGGAATTCACAGTTGAGGTTTCCTGGGGATTGCTAGGTATTGGTTGGCTTTCTGTAACCTCTCCAGTTCAGCAGTCACTGCTTTCTTGCATAACAGAGAGACAGTCACAGCGAGTGTGCACCACCTCAGAAGTCCACCTGAGCCCCCATAACAAAAGAGTATGAATTGCAAACCATTGTCTCCTTCCAGCAAGAGAGATTGTTACTGTTATATTTTTTTACCATGTATAAAGTTTAACATAAATAGAGCACAGTTCTAGGCACCATACAGACATTAAAAACACATGACAGAACCCTTTTTGCAGCCTTACAATCTCATAGACATAATACAAATGGGAAAAGAAATGGGAAGGGAAAAGGAAAGCAGGCAAATGTAAGCACTTGCTCTTAAAGTGCTTTTCTACATGAGCCGTTCCTCACTCACAGTAGTTTGCAGGTGCTTCACATGACATCATCATCTTCTAGGGCCTCCCCCGTTATTTTACAACCATTTTCACAGATTTAAAAAAAAAAAATCAAGGAAAGTCTGGTATATTTGAGAATGGTGGAATGAAACCCTAGTGTAGTTGTGCAATTCCACTAAGCCACTGCACCACCTAGTGCTGATGTAATGGAATATATAGAAAGGTAGAGAAGGAAAAACCCCTGGGATAAGCTGCTGACAGTAATGCCTCTCAGAGATGTTTAGTCTCTCTCAGTTCTTCAAGAAAGCTAAATATTTTTCCAGCTAGGCACTAAACAAGAGATAGCTGGCTTATCATAGAGGCTAAGGTTTACTCAAAGGAATTCCCTCAATTAATGTCCCCAACAAAAAGCTTGCTTGTATGTTGTCTGGGTTCACAAACAGAACCCCTTGGCATCTCTCCCTTCCTCCTCCCCTTCCTGGGTTTTCCCCCTGTTCTTATATTTTGCCCATTGTTGCTTTGGCTCATTAGCAGATCCTGGCAGCCAGCTCCCACCTCCTTGGGGAGTGCTGCAATTACATTCAGGTGGGGTAGTGAGACTAGCCAGACTCCCACCCCTACATGGCCTCTCATAACCTCAAAAAAGAAAAAAGAAAAACGACGTGTGTAGAGGATCCAATCTTAATCCCACAAACAATCTGGAAGCAGAAGTCTCGGTAAAGTGGCGGGTTAAAAGCCTCATGTAGAAAAGCCCAAAGTTACATAAAGTTACAGAGTTGATCCTATATAATGGATTCAGCTGGAATGGCTGCTGAGGAGGGAGTTCTGGGAGAGGATGAGCCAAAATGGCAGTTGGTCCCAGCTGACCCAATGGAGTGGGCTTTGCTGTCCCTCTGATGAAGCCAGATGGGAACTGTTCTGAAGTAGAAGAGCCAAAATGGCAGTTGGTCCCAGCTGACCCAATGGAGTGGGCTTTGCTGTCTGTCCTGGTCCTCAGACACAGTCAGATGGCAAAGTTAGGAACATAAGAACATAGGAAGCTGCCCTATACGAAGTCAGATCATTGGTCTATCTAGCTCAGCACTGTTGATGCTGACAGGCAGCAGCTCTCCAGGGTTTCAGGTAGGATTCTTTCCTACTTTGTCTGGAGATGTCGTACATCAAACCTGGGACCTTCTGCATGCAAAGCATGTGCTCTACCACTAAGCTATGGTCCCCTCCCAGTAGCTTTGCATGTGTATCTGCTTGCAACTACAGTTGGATCAAGCACATATATTTATATTCTGAAAATGTGTAGTAAGAAAAGAAAGTGTAATGTTTTGACATATCTTTCTGTACTACACCTTTCATTCTGTAATTATGAGTAAGGGCTTATCCACACAAGGCTTTTATCCTGCAATCAAGATTGGAAGTTTGCAGGTCCTTTACATGACATCATCACTCTCCAGGGCCTCTCCCGTGCTTTCTGACCATTTCCGTGGCTTTGTTTGAAATGGAAATAATGAGCTAATAAAAAAGCTATTTGAATTTGTCTGTGTAAAGAGGGAGTTGCACTATAACAGGAGCACCATCTAGTGACTATGTAATAAAACATATAAAACTTGCAGATAAAGGCAATCCCCAGAAAAAAAGAGGAAGTGCATGTGAAGGAACCAATCTTAATCCCACAAAGAATCCGGAAGCAGAAGTCCCAGTAAAGTTGCAGGATAAAAAGCCTGGTGTGGAGAAGCCCTAAGGCTAAGCCCCATTCAGTTCAGTAGAATCTGGCTTCAACTAAATGTGCTTGGAAAACCACCTTGAATATTTTACATTTTGTTTCAATTCTGCAGTGTAGCCTATGTTCTGCCAAATGATAAATAAAATTGTCAGATAAAAAAGACTGACCTCAGGATTAATTTTGACCTTTTGTACTTGACTAAATCGGTATACAAAAGTTATAAATTAAGACGGCCAAATTTCAAATCCTTTGGTATGCTTTGATGGGCAGAAATTCCACATGCAAGCATGTGTTTCAAGTCTATTGCTACCAAAGGACACTTTAAATTCCCACATGTTCTTTGTTATATAAACAAGAGGTGAGTATAAAGCTTATATGAGAGACCCATGCAACAGATCTCACCATGGGGAAGGGGTTGCCACACTGCTGAAGTAATGTCAAAAGAGGCGGGGCAGGGGATAATCCTAAACACCAGTAAAACAGGAGGCATTAGAATACAATTCACACTATTCTCATGATTTACAATCTTGACTTGGTCATAGTACAATACAGCATGCACATTTTGTTTGTTAAAATGCCTAGAGATTTCGTTGGAATTTTTTCATATGTTGTCTCTTCTGTGAAATAAGTTTGCTGTTTGGAGGACTAAGGTAATATATTCTTCCCAGTAGTCTGAAATCAGCTGTCACAACAGAGCTCTCAGCTTTTTGCTAACATTCTTTATCAGAACAAGAATAAAATAACCCATACTATCAAAGCCCTCACTTGCTGGTCTACGACCATAATAAAATTGATTGATTGAATATCAAAGTCCTCATTTGTAGCACCTGTTTTGCTTTAGGGGTATGTTTTTTAGCAGGGGAAGGTATCATAAATACGAATTCCATTCCATAAATATAAAGAGAAGACATACAAGTGCCCCAAACAGGCACTGTCCCCCCGAAAAAAAAATTTCCCCAAAGAAATGTCTTCATACAACATGTGCAGAGTGCAATATGTCTTGTGAAACACCTATTCCCACAAAAATTTCCCCACATTTTATGATCAACTGGGGATTCATGCTCTGGCTGGTTTCTTTTTCTTAGGTCAGGAGCAGGCAGAAGGTAGATCAGAATCCACTGGTAAATATCCAGGAGATTTGCAATAGATCAGAAGGGGTTTCCAACTTCCAATCATTTAATGATCAAAGCGCTCCTCACCCCACTCCATAAACTAGTAGGGATGGCGGAGAAATCCGCCACGGACCCCAGTGAGGCCAGATTCTTTAGAATCCGGCCCCCTGGAGTCCGTGGCAGAACGGACTACACCCCCCCGCCACCCCGTGAAATTCTTCCCGGATGGACCCTACCTGCCACGGGCCAGTCCGGGTCCATCCGCTGCCCCGGTCTGCAGCTGCAAATGACGTCCAGCATAGCGGACGCCATTTGCGTCCCTGCTTTAGCCATGATAGGCTACATAAATATTTACATAGCCTATCACGAAAGGAGCAGGGATAATGGCGTAGAGGACGTCATTAGCGTCCCCGCTCTTTGCCGTGATAGCCTACATAAATATTTACGTAGCCTATCACAGCTAAAGCAGGGACACAAATGGCGTTCGCTACGCCAGACGCCATTTGCGTCCACAGACTGGCAGTGGATGGAATTCCGGCTGCGGACGGGCCCGGCTGGCGGCTCCGCAGACTCGCCGCAGAGCGGAGTCGGTCAGGGAGGATTCCAGGGGGATGGACGGATTGCCTCCCCACCCAGAGGACACCCCGAACCGGACAGGTGAGTGTGGTTTGTACACCCCTATAAACTAGTCTGCTAAAAAAGGAGTAGATTTGTGTGTGAAAAGATTTGTCTACCAATCTCCAGTTCTAGTACTGAAAACCAATTCCTGAGCTGAGCATGTGTTCAGAGGCACCTTTTCCTCAATTCTACATCCAAAACTAAGTAGATCCTGTCAGCGTAAAGTCTGCCACCCTTATCTTAAGTTATTTGACACCTAGAGGTAGGGATGTCAGAGAATTCTGCCATGGATCTCGGTGAGGCCGAATGCACTGGCATTCCCGAAATCCATGGCGGAACGAAGCCCCCCGCCCCGCAAAAGGTGCGCGAAATGGAGCACCTACCTGCTGCTGTTCGTGCTGCTTTGCGAATGGTGGCCATTACTTACGTAGCCTATCACGGCTAACGCAGGGATGCCATTTGCAAAAGTCACTTACCTTGAAGGGTGACATTCGCAGTGGGTGGGAGGCGCTCCTTTCCTCCCCCCGAAATTCTCCCCAGTCGGCTCCGGGGGGAAAAAAACTACACCACTACACCATTTGCGCCCCTGTCTTTTGCCGTAATAGGCTACGTAAATACTTACGTAGCCTATCACGGCAAAAAAAGGGAACGCAAATGGCGGCCGCCGTAGCCGCTGCCATTTGCGTTCTCTTTTTCTTTTTTTTTGCCGTGATAGGCTACATAAATATATACATAGCCTATCACGGCAAAATACAGGGACGCAAATGGCGGTGGCTACGGCGGCCGCCATTTGCGTCCCTGTGCAGGCTGCCCAGTGGCTGGATGTCCGGCTGCGGGTGGCCCCGGCCAGCAGCTCTGCAGAGTCGCTGCGGAGCGGAGATGGCCAGGGAGAATTTCAGGGGGAGGGATGGAACGCCTCCCCCCCCCCCGAATGTCACCCTTCGAAAAGGTAAGTGACTTTCATACATCCCTACCTAGAGGTTAATTGGCACTATTTTTCCAATAGTGGTTCCACACTATTCTAGTGGTTCCTCCCTAAGGAAAACTTTCTTTTCATTTAGGTACTAGGCTAAAACTTGGAATGTTTCCATACTAGAAGTTTTCTGCAGATTGCACATCATTTGTTGTCTCAATGTTTACAGACAATCTAGATGACATCATAGCTAACCCACTGAATTCCAGCATTTTCCCTGTTTTCTTCAGATGTAAAGGCAGCTGTAGTACCAGCCTGTCCAGCATAGACTGGCAAAATGCTTCTGAAGTGTCTCCCTGCAACTGAGCATTTAATAAGTAGCTTCCTTCTTGCCTCTTCCTTCGAATGCAGGTTTGGCTTCTCAGCTTTTACCTTCTTAGTTGCCTGCTTTTTACTCGGGTGCCCACTTTGAATGGGCAACCAGTGAGTGGCCAGAGACAAGAACACTAATATTTCTTGATAGCTGGGAATCTCTTGTGTACAATCTTCAAATAATGAGTAATTGTGACAACTTCCAGCTAGTTAGTGGCAAAAAAACAGGTTTGGAGCCAGTTTTACAATTTCAATTTATACTTGGAGAGAGGCAGGCAGAGAACAGAGTCTAGGTAGAGTTTTAGCTTCTAATAGGCTCTGTCTGCATATTTGTAAATATTATTACAAAGAACTGTGGTAATATTACAAAGAATATCACCAGAGCTCATCCAAAGGAAGCTAAATCCTGTAGTGCTAGCCCTGGATGTCACACTGGTTAGGGATGTGAGAGCTCATAGAAGATTTATGCTTTTGATACCTTGGATATAACTTCACTTTTTTAGTGTTGAGCTGAGAGATGTTTTATTTTACTGTACCTATTAATCACAAACATTGTATTTGGTACAATATGGCATGGGGCCAGCCCCAAAGATTCAAACATTAATAATGATTTCAAATAATATTACATAAAACGTTTACTATAATATACGCAGGAGTTAATATTGCAGACATAGTGAGAAGGTACTTGCCTTCTTCCAAGTACATTGGCTGTACAAATTAAGTGTAAAGAAGTAGCATTTCAGAATCTGCGATACACAAGAGGCCATTCCAAATTGTATTTTTGACCTAGGAAGACCTTGTAAGTAAAATGCTAGAGGGGCACAAGATTACAGAAGCTATTGGAACTGGGTAATCAAGAGCAACCTTCGTTCAGGTTTATGATTTTCAGTCATGAGGGTATTATACAAGTTCTTAGAAATACAACCCTTTATGAGAAGAAACCCTTCAACAGATGGGTCCTCCATTTTCTAGCCTAAAAGGTATCACCACTGACAAACCCAAATCAGTCATCAAGTATGAACAGAATTGTCCTTCATTATGTTTCAGGTGAAGCACTATCTTGAATATTTCATGGATCAAGCAATTTGGATGTGTTGACGTTTTCTGAGGCTAGCCTAATCCAAATATATGGTATTAAATATGTTCAAAAAGCAATCACATGTGTTTGAGTGTGTGCATGAGAGTGAGCATGCCTGCTTAAGCCAAAGAAACCACCAATACAAAACTGTTTACCATAATATCTAGCAGTCTTCTAATAAGGACAAACACAAGTAAAGGAGAAATAAGGGGTTGTGCACATACAAAAATGGTGCCGCTGTAGCCATGTCATCCTGAATTGTGTGAGTTGCTCATGATCAGGCCACATGGGACATCTGGCCAGATAAAGCTTCAGTGGTGGCACCCAGCTAGAGACCATGCCTAAGAACACCTATAGTCTGTATTACGGATACAGGGTCAGGAGGCTGGATGGGAGGAGGAAGGAGCTGCTGCACTCATAAACTGCTGCTGGATCTGGGGTGACCTGAGTGTGCCAATCCAGCTTCCATGTCCTCTTTCTAGCTTTCCCCAGACTGCATGATCTGTAAGTAAAGTACCCCCGGCAGGGCCTTTGAATTCCCTCTACTCTTAGGGCATCACGTCCGTCTTAAGAAAATAAGATGAGAGCAAAGGCCTGTCCACCGCCCAATTTCCAAGTGACCAACCAGATGCCTCTGGGAAGCCCAGCTATCTTCTACTGTTGTTCCCCCGCAACAGTTATGCCTCTGATCCTGGAAGTAACGTATCATAGAATCACAGAGTTGGAAGGGGCCATTTAGACCAGCCTTCCTCAACCTGGTGCCCTCCAGATGTAACTCCCTATGCTGGCTGATTTAGGCCATGGAGTCCAGCTTCCTATTTAGCGCAGGAATCCAGTTACAGCATCCTGGACAGATGGCTGTCCAGTCTTTGCTTGAATACCTGCAGCAACAGAGAGCCCACCACCTCCCTAGGCAGTTGGTTCCATTGTCTGACTGCTCTGACCCTTAGGAAGTTTTTCCTGATATTTAACCAAAATCTGGCTTCCTATATCTGAAGCCCATTATTTCGTGTCCTACAGTCTTGGATGACAGAGAACAGGCAGGCTTTCCTCCCAAGGAGCAAGCGTCTTTTAATTTCATGGCTACAGTCACCGTCTGCGGTGATCTTTGAGCCCAAGAAAGTAAAATCTGTCACTGCTTCCATTTCTTCCCCTTCTATATGCCAGGAAGTGATGGGGCCAGATGCCATGATCTTCGTTTTTTTAATGTTGAGTTTCAAACCAGCTTTTGCACTCGCCTCTTTCACCCTCAACAAGAGGCTCTTTAGATACTTGGAAAGTGCTTCTGTATCCCCCCACAGTCTTCTCTTAGGGGATTTCTATACCAGCCTAAAATCCTGCATTTAAAACGGGACTTTCCACTTCCATTTTAAAAAATGCAGGATCACAACTGATTCCCTTTACATGTGCTTCCTTCTCTGTAGATGGCCATTCCCATAGCATTATGTTTCCATGAAGAGGCATTACACACACTCCAGGTTTAGCGATACTTGCTCCTGGGTTCCTGCCCCTTTCCCTCCCCTTGCACATTAGTGGTGGATGGGGACTGACACACGAACAGCCCCCCTCACAATCTCCCTGGGCCCCGCCTCCCTCTTCCATGCTTTCAGCCGGTCCCTACCGCTCAGCCCCTCTGCTGCTGCTCCGCTCTGCCGCCCCCCTTTGCAGCCGCTCTGCCATTCTGCCGCTCTGCCATTCTTTTGCTCTGCTGCTCTGTTTTGAACAGGCAGGCTGAAAATGGCGAGGAGCCAAAATGGCGCAGGAGCAGGAAAGCTGAACGTCCATCAGACCTTCATCACCACCTTTGACATCATGACCACACCCCCAACAACCACACTCAGCGCTTCATTCCCACTAGGGGAGAAATACACGGGGAGGACATGGCACTCCATTTGCACATATCTGGAAAAATACCCCATTTTTTTCCGTTTGAGGAAAACACGGGGTAGATGGGAGGAAATAGTGGAATAATGGCTGGACAATGACAACGTTATGTAATGGACCCACACAATTCAGTGAACGAGCAACCATGAATGCGCAATAAACTTGAGGTGTAGAGATCCCCTCAAGGTAAAACATATCCATCTCCTTCAATCTTTCCTCATATAGCTATCATGAGTCATGAGTTATCTTCCATAAATTTGTCCAATCCACTTTTAGAGATATCTAAGTGGGCAGCTGTCACGAGATCTTCTTGTGGCAGAAAATTCCACAGTTTAACTACACCAGTGATAATGTTCTGGTGCAGAGACGGAAAATGTGTTATGTATGCACCCACTCTATCAAAACTCACTCCATTACATGTACAATACACTCCAGTACATTAAGCCTGGATTAGAGCCTATATTTATAGCCCAGCGCAGGGCAGGAAGGCCTGGCGTGCTATGGTCCATGGGGTCATGAAGAGTCGGACACGACTGAACGACTGAACAACAACAACAACAAAAATGAGCTCAGAATAGTACACACGAGCCCAGACATATCCATGCATACCTTTAGCAAACTGCACCACATTCCTTCATGCAATGTACCAGAACAGTTGACTGCTATAGCACAGCATCTGACAAAATGCTTGTCAGTCTTTTGAAAGATGACATCACAGAGTCTTTAAAACACAGATAACATCATATAACATGACAGTATCACTTCTAGAGGAAAGTTACCACATATTTGTGGTGGAAATGTAAATATATAAGGGGATGCCAGTTAAAGGTGAAAGCACATTAGGGTCAGCTCTAGCTTTGTGGAGGCCTTTGGTATGGTGTGTCCCTATGTTGGTGAGTGGGCAGGCCTAGGGAGCCTTTTCTCTAATTTTTTTTTTGGTACTTGGGGGACAGGTGGAGCCTACTGGAGGAGGGAGATGATAGGAAGCACAGAGGTGGCGGTAGCAGTGCTCCTCTGATGAGCACCAGGCGGCCACCATTTTAATTACCCACAATGCACTCGATCAACATAACATCACTCCAGAACACCATGAGCAATTACGTTGGTGGGCACCAGAAAAGTGGGCCCAAGCCATCGATATCAGCATCACTGAACCAGGCCTGCTAACACTGGGACTCAACCCAATCCTTGTCATAGTAAATGAAGTGATTTTTTTTCTAAATCTGCTTACAGTTGTTATATCAGACTTGTTTTCTAAGAAAATGTTACTTTCTGTATGGAAACCCCTTATCAAATATAGTCAGGTTTAAGTGATGTAATTAATGGTGTGTGGTAGTTCCACCCTTGCCATTGCGTCTGCCGCCATCCCACCCCCATGCAGTCCACATGTTAAGGGCATGTCTGTAGTGAGGAAGCCTGTTGAAAGTGCATAGGCTGTCCCTATTCACTGGAACCCTGCAGACATGCCCCCAGTGTGGACAGAATGGGGGTTGGGTCAGCATGTGGGCAGCATGGAGGCAGGGCTAGCATGTATGGCTCTGCTCTCTCTCCATGTGATGTTAACCTTGTGGAACTTAGAACCTCTGAATAGGGCTGGTGTATTATCACTTCCTGGCATATAGAAGGGGAAGAAATGGAAGCTGTGACAGATTTTATTTTCTTGGGCTCCAAGATCACCGCAGATGGTGACTGTAGCCATGAAATTAAAAGACGCTTGCTCCTTGGGAGGAAAGCTATGGCAAACCTAGACAGCATAGTAAGAAGCAGAGACATCACCTTGCCAACAAAGGTTTGTATAATCAAAGCTATGGTTTTCCCAGTAGTAATGTATGGCTGTGAGAGCTGGACTATAAGGAAGGCTGAGTGCCGAAGAATTGATTCTTTTGAACTGTGGTGCTGGAGAAGACTCTTACGAGTCCTCTGGACTGCAAGGAGGTCAAATCAGTCAATCCTAAAGGAAATCAACCCTGAGTGCTCATTGGAAGGACAGATACTGAAGATGAAGCTCAAATATTTTGGCCACCTAATGCGAAGAGAAAACTCTCTGGAAAAGACCCTGATGTTGGGAAAGACTGAAGGCAAAAGGAGAAGGGGACGGCAGAGGATGAGATGGCTAGATAGCATCACCGATGCAATGAATATGAACTTGAGCACGCTCCGGGAGAGAGCACAGGACAGGAAGGCCTGGCGTGCTATGGTCCATGGGGTCACGAAGAGTCAGACACGACTGAATGACTGAACAACAAAATTGGGCTTGGTGTGGAAGAATGGTGGGCAGTTAGGTGTGAATTTACCCAGAGTCATGTGCAGTATGAAATGGCAGAAGTATACTGATTTGCTAGAGCAGTTGGCAAATTTTATGATTTTACAGTTGGTTCTCATAGCTGTATTCACATACAGTGAAGGCCACGCTATTTGCTACTAACAGAAGTTAACAATGCCCCGTAGTTGCTTTCCATAGTAGCTGTACAGTTTGTACCTTCTAGCTGATAAGGGATGCTCTTCCTGTGCTGTGAAAAACTTTCTTTGCTGCCAAGAGAGAAAGGCTTGGGGCGCGGGCGGGGGGGAGGAGAGTGTGTACTTTCTAACAGCTTCTAATTCAGTGAGACTGGCTCTATAAAACCCTTAGCAGATTCGCCTGTTACCTGTTCTCATCTGAGAGGGGGAAGGCATGCCACCTACTCAGATAACCACCCCTGGGATAGCATCCGTCACTTCTCTGGGAACCAGAGTGACTGAACTGAGAGTTAAGGGTTTGTAAGCTTTCTTGCTTTTATTCTCAGCATCCATTTTCCATCAATAAACCACCACTCTTTCACATGAGTGGACTTGAGTCATATTGGTATCCTCGAATCTGTTTAGTGTGTGGGTCCTGACTGGACCAGACCCCAGATTTAAGACAGCTGGTAACCTAGACTTTACCAGGGCCCAACTGAAACATGTACATTGCTTTACATCTTATGCAGGAAATGGCAGTCCTAGTGCTGGATAGGGTGTTTGGACAAAATAACATGCTGTAAGAGGACAAAGCAGCTTGTATGCAGTGTTAGTCTAACTCCCCATTCATTTCAATGGGTTTACTCTAAGTAGAACTAACACTGGATACAACCCTTGGTATTTGGTGACAGTAAAAGAGAAGTGGGTGATAAAACATGGTAGAAAGAAGGGCTTTACCAGCCTGCCTGCAATATGAGAAATGCAGCAAAGAAGTAATGATGAGCACTGAAGTGGAAACCTTCTGGTCTTTTTGTGATGGTGGTGATAGGAAGATCCCTTTGTATTAATTACCTCAGTAGCAGTGTGGCCTTTTAGGAAACATCCTTGGCAGAAGACCAAAACAGAATCTATGTTTTCATCACCTTCACAAACATGGAGTCTGCCACCAGGGCATATTAGTTATTTTTTCCCGTTTCATGATTCAGAGTACTCACAGTCTAAAACACAAACATGGGATCAAGAACGGGGTGTGGGCAGATGCAATGTGCATCTTTCACTGCTCACAGCTGCAGGTGTGAATGGATACCATAAATGAAAGTGTGCAAAGCAAAGCTTGGGAAATTGCATGGAACGAAGATCTCATCCTTTTGCCAGCTTTTTTGCTATTGTATTATATCTGTAAACTTTCAAAATCAGGATTTTAAAGATACCCAGTCAGTGAGGAAAGCCACGAGTCGATCAGTGGATGGGGCAGGGGTCGACATTTAGGAGTGTGCAAACTAAGCTAGCAGAGACGTATTTTTATGCTATTACTAGCATATTATATAAGCATCTATAATAATAAAAGGAGATGTGTGTCTGTCTCTCCATCCATCAGTCAGCGCCATAGCACCAAGACCATGAAACCTAGGCACCTGAAACTTGGCATGCATACTAAGGGGACCCCACGGGTGTTCACCTCAGGGTTATTTTGTTTTTAGAGCACACTAATTCATTTTAATTAATTTTAATGTGCCCATGTGGTTGAAGCCTGCAGTAACACCTTCAGCCATTTAGAGGTAGACTTCCTGAAGCAGCCGCGGTGGCCGCGGTGGCTTAGTGGTTAAGACGCTGAACTGCAGACTGGAAGGTCAGCAGTTCGAGACCCGAGTGCTGCGTGACGGAGTGAGCTCCCGTCTTCAGTCCCAGCTCCTGCCAACCTAGCAGTTCGAAAGCAAGAAATTGCAAGTAGATAAATAGGTACCGCCTCGGCGGGAAAGGTAACAGCGTTCCGTGCACCTCGGTGTTCAGTCATGCCGGCCACATGACCACGGAAGCTCTTCGGCTTAGAAACGGGGATGAGCACCGCACCCTAGAGTCGGACACGACTGGTTGGGGACACCTTTACCTTTTACCTTTTTTTTTCCTGAAGCAGCACATAGCTTTGCAGTCAATACAATTTGAAGCCAGGGGAGATTAGTAGGCCATGGGACATATGCCTGCCCTCTCCCCACTACTGTGGGGCAGGCCTCTTCTGGGGAATAGAGTGAACAGACCCCTCCCTTATGGCTACAGGGATGCAGCATATCCTAGCAGTACCAATAGGCATGCCTTCCCTCAGATGGGGTACGCACAATGTGCCCAACTCTGACAGTTGTGTTACTTTGCTTGAAGGCTTCGTTGTATCAAACTAGGGGCTAATTCAGCTCATGCGAAGCCTAGTCCGTTGACTAATATAAAATAAAACTAAAATCCACAGACCTGTTATTTAAAAGCAAACCATACTGCCTGGCCTTCTGGGTCAACATTCCCTTCCCTGAACTCTTCTCTCAAAAGACAACACATGAGCAGTTTTGTAGACAGCTGAGGCATCTGTTATCCCTAGAGTTCCCACGAGCAATTACATTTCTTCCATTTCAAGCTCCAGACATTATGATAAAGTAAGCCTCTGCCACTGCAATCTATAATCATCCATTAGAGTATATGTATTTGTAACCACTCAAATATATCAAAGGCCAAATTTCAGCTTTTTATTCGGAAGGTAATCAACTCCGAAAGACATGGTCCAATAAACACCAGAGGTAACATCTTAATTAGTGAGCACACCAATGAAATAGCTATGAGATTTTTCTTTAAAAAAAATTAAAGACCAATTGCCTTCTCAACACACACACCCATGACACATTTTTTAAAAAGGAACATTTAAAATGGAGAGCCAGGGCCTGCAGGAGAAGCCACCACCACTGGGGAAGAGGCGTGCTTGCCGCCGCTGGGCCTGCTGCTGCCGCCGCTGGACCTGCTGCTGCTGCCGCCGCTGCCACCACCACCAGGCCTTCCCTGTGGACTTCTGCCTGGCGGACTGCCAGTCCCTGCAGGACCAGGCCCCCAGGTACTGAGCCAGCTGTGCTGCTCCACCTGCCCCTCCCTGGAGAGGCTACATAAGCTGGCTGGCTGAGGTGGCCTGGGAGAGCCAGGGCCTGCAGGAGAAGCCACCAGCACCACCACTGGGGAAGAGGCGTGCTTGCTGCTGCTGCTGCTGCTGCTGCTGCTGCTGCTGCTGCCGCCGCCGCCGCCGCCGCCGCCGCCGCCACCACCACCACCACCGCCATGAGGCCTTCCCTGTGGACTCCTGCCTGGCATTTTTAAGGGGATTTTAATTGTTTTGTTTGTTTGTTTTATTTTGTTGGGGGGGATTTTGTTGTGTTTTTAGGGGTGGGTAGCCTGCCTGATAGGCGGGAGCAAGGGGGCATGTGTCCACTTGATGGAAGCAGTGGGGGGAGTGTTGGGGGCCAGAACGTACCGAGGCTGGGCGGCAGGCGCTGGCGGAGCGCTAGGGGCACGCCATGCCAGGTAAGGGGAACAAGGGAGAGATGTGTAGTATCTGTCCCCTGCTCTGGGCCTGTCCAGAGACAAAGGATGGCTGGGGGAGGCGTGACCCCATCTTCTGGCCTTCGTTTGCTGCTCTGCAATGCCAGGTCTGTTACCCAGAAAACCTCCTTCATCCATGACATGATCCTGGATGAGGGTGCAGACCTAGCATGTATTACGGAGACCTGGCTGGCTGAGGCTGCTGCTCCAACCCTTGCAGCCATGTGTCCAGCTGGATTTTCGTATGCACAGCAGCCGAGGGCTGGGGATAGGGGAGAGGGAGTGGCTGTTATCTACAGAGAGTCCTTGGTCTTCACCAGACCCCCTCTCCGGGAGACCAAGGTTGCTGAGTGCATGTACTGGAGGTTGGGCCCGAAGGGCAGTCTGGGGATTCTGCTCGTGTACCGTCCACCCCGCTGCACGACTGACTCCCTGGCCGAGGTGCTTGAGGTGGTCTCTGATGTGCGTGTACAGTCCCCTAACTTACTGGTGTTGGGGGACTTCAACGTACATTTGGAGGCCATCCTCACAGGAGCACCTCGGGACTTCATGGAGACCATGGCCTCCTGGGAGCTGCACCATATTCTAACTGGGCCCACCCATGTAGCCGGTCATGCACTAGACCTTGTGTTTGTTTCTGGAGAAGCGGGGAGTGATCTGGAAGTCGGGGGTATATCCACCACCCCCTTGTCATGGTCAGATCACTATCTGGTGACGTTGGACTTCTCGGTTCCACAACCCCTCCGCAGGGGTGGAGGACCCATTAAAATGGTCCGCCCCAGACGTCTTATGGATCCAAATGGATTCCTGAATGCTCTTGGGGATTCTCTGGGGCACGCCAACGGCCACTCGGTCGAGACCCTGGTGGGTGGCTGGAATGCCGCAATCACTGGGGCATTAGATCGGGTGGCTCCGAAACGCCCTCTCCCCCTGAACAGGGCTCGGACTGCACCATGGTTCAATCCGCGGTTACGAGCTCTGAAACAGGAGGTGAGACAGCTAGAGCGCCGGTGGCGGAAGTCTCGCTCCAAAGATGATCAGACATGGGCTAGAGCTGTATCTTCAGCCTATCACATGGTGGTGAAGGCAGCAAAAAAGGAATATTATGCTGCCTCCATCGCGTCTGCAGAGTGCTGCCCCAGGAGGCTGTTCCAAGTGGTCCGGAGCCTGGTCGGTCCTGTGGCTCCGGAACCACTGGAGCATTCTAAGGCCTCCTGTGAGGCCTTGGCAAGGCACTTTGCAGATAAAATTGATCAGATTAGGTGTGTTACTCTGCACACTGTGGATACAGTTAGTGAGCAAGAGGCGGCCTGTGGCAAACCAGTTTTGTGGGATCAGTTCCAGCTTCTTCCTCCTGATGAAGTGGACAAGGTGCTTTCATCTGTAAGGCCGACCACCTGCTTACTTGATCCTTGCCCATCTTGGCTCATTATGAGCTGCAGAGAGAGACTGGGTGAGGGGATCAGGGTGGTGGTGAACGCCTCCCTTGAGGAGGGAGTGATGCCATCAGCCCTCAAGGAGGCAGTGATAAGACCGCTCTTAAAGAAGCCCTCCTTGGATCCTCAAGTTCTGAACAACTTTCGCCCAGTCTCAAATCTGCCATTTTTGGGCAAGGTGATTGAGCGGGTGGTGGCGGTGCAGTTGAAGGCACACTTGGAAGAAACTGATTATCTAGACCCATTTCAGTCGGGCTTCAGGCCTGGGCATGGGACAGAAACGGCCTTGGTCGCCTTGGTGAATGATATGAGGAGGGCTCTGGATAGGGGTGAATGCTCCTTCCTTGTTCTCCTCGACCTCTCAGCAGCTTTTGATACCGTTGACCACGGTATCCTCCTGGACCGCCTGGAGGGGTTGGGCATTGGAGACACTGTATTGCGGTGGTTCCGGTTCTTCCTCTCCGGCAGGTACCAGAGGGTAGCACTGGGAGAGGAGGTTTCGGACCCGTGGCCACTTACTTGTGGGGTGCCACAGGGTTCCATCCTCTCCCCAATGCTATTTAACATCTATGTGAAGCCACTGGGGGGTATCATCAGGTGGTTTGGGGTGCAGTGTTATCAATATGCGGATGACACGCAGCTCTACCTCTCATTCAAATCTTCACCAAGGTTGGCCGTAGAATCCCTGTCCAAATGTCTGGAGACGGTGAGTGGCTGGATGGGGAGGAATAAGCTGAAGCTGAACCCTGACAAGACCGAGGTACTTTTGGTGGGAGACAAGAGGAGGCTGGGGAATGTTGACCTGGTGTTGAATGGGGTACGGCTACCCTTGAAAGACCAGGTCCGCAGCCTGGGGGTCATTTTGGACTCCCAGCTGTCCATGGAGGCTCAGGTGTCAGCTGTGAGCCGGACAGCGCTGTATCAACTCCATCTGATACAGCGGCTGCGCCCCTTCCTTCCCGACCATCTGCTCCCATCGGTAGTACATGCCCTGGTCTCCTCTCGTTTAGACTACTGTAATGCGCTCTACGTGGGGTTACCCCTGAAGACGGTTCGGAAGCTGCAGCTGGTACAGAACGTGGCAACTCACCTGATTAAAGGCAGCCGCCGGCGAGATCACATCACTCCAGTGCTGAAGGAGTTGCACTGGTTACCAGTTGTTTTCCGGGTCGAATTCAAGGTGTTGGTTTTGACCTTTAAAACCCTATATGGTTCCGGCCCAGCCTACCTTAAGGGGCGCCTCCAGCAACACCAGACAGGCTGCTTAACAAGATCAGCCTCGGATGGCCTTCTCTCTGTCCCATCAGCCAGGACAGCTAGACTGGTGGGGACGAGGGAGAGGGCCTTTTCTGTGGTGGCCCCCACTCTGTGGAACTCCCTCCCTAGGGAACTCCGTCATGCCCCCTCTTTAATGAGCTTCCGTCGTGCATTAAAAACGTGGTTGTTCAGGCAGGCATTTGGGGTGGGTTAGGGTATTTAAAAAAAAATGTTTATGGTAAATTTTTATTGTTTTAAATTGTTTTATGGTGGGTTGTACATAGCCCAGAGTGGCTGGGTGACCAGTCAGATGGGCGATTAATAAATAAATAAACAAACAAACAAACAAACATGAGTGCTGTTTGACACTAAAGACTAAATAATTGTTATATATCCTGGGGTGGGGTGTTACTGTGGCTGAGTTATTGTTTTGAACCTTGGCAGCTCCTGCAGGGGACCGCGGTGGCTTAGTGGTTAAGACGCTGAACTGCAGACTGGAAGGTCGGCAGGTCAGCAGTTCGAGACCCGAGTGCTGCATGACGGAGTGAGCTCCCATCTTCAGTCCCAGCTTCTGCCAACCTAGCAGTTTGAAAGCAAGAAATTGCAAGTAGATAAATAGGTACCGCCTCGGCAGGAAAGGTAACAGCGTTCCGTGCACCTCGGTGTTCAGTCATGCCGGCCACATGACCACGGAAGCGTCTTCAGACAGTGCTGGCTCTTCGGCTTAGAAACGGGGATGAGCACCGCACCCTAGAGTCGGACACGACTGGTTGGGGACACCTTTACCTTTTTTTTTTAGCTCCTGCAGAGCTGGGAGTAGCAACAGTGGCTGGAGTGTTCACTGAGTGGTCTCTTCCGTGTATGCTGAATTAAAGACAGCAGTTGTGTTTGAGGGCTGCAGATTCTGCAGTCATTCCTCCTATCTATATACAGCATTTTGTGGTGATGAGGATGGGATCCTGAGAGCTATACAGGCAGCAAGGACTGTGAATCCATTTACACAGCTAACTGGTAAGCAGTCAGCTAGACCCGCTTAACAACTTGAGCAATTCCTGTTTGGGGTGTGGGGGGGCGGGGGTTAAAGACAGAATTAAAATCAAAATAGCTACTTTTGGACATATTGAAGCATTTGATGTTAGTCAGCCCGCTTCCTGGGATTCTAATGCAGAATGGCTTTCATTCTGTCTTGAAGCAAATAAGTTAGTGCTGTTAGATAAAAAGTTCTTGCTTCTGGTTGAAAGAAAGGATGCCAGGCAGGCTGCAGTGGATCCAACACTATTTTATTAGTCGTTTTGCAAAACGGGTGCAGAGCAGTCTGGACACCGAGCTAAGCATGCACAAATCTTTTATACCCCCCCCTTTACAATTTTCTGTTAGCCACAAGACATGTCAACTGACTGAGCCGTTAGCTGACTCATTAGAGCACGACTGTGTCAACATGTTTATTTCTGACTATGCTTATGCGACTGTCTCACTAGACTTCCCCTTTTTCTAACAATTCCCTCCCTTAAGTCTTTACTCATGTCTTAAAGCGGAGTTTCTTTGTCTGTGCAGTAAAGCAAAAGCATTTGTTTTGACAAGGCAGTTTCCATTAACTGCTGGGATTTATAAACAAGAGGCGATTGTGGCTCCTGGATGGCTTCTTCGCCTGTGTCCCTGGCAGCTTCCGGGGGGGTGCCAGGGAGCAGACGACCGTTGCCCGTGTCCTCCTGTTCTCTCCGAGTGACAGGAGGAGGCAGGGGTCGTCTAAATGGCTTCAACCGGCTGCAGTGTGTCCATTTGCTAGAACCTACAAGTTTCACACATGAATGGCTGGTTGGTCCCACCAGGTAGGCCCTTCTCACCCTTCTTTTAGAGCTTCTTTATTCCACTTTTTCAACAACACTTTGTCTCTCAGCTGAAAGAGATGGATGGGTGCATCTAGCAGCAACCTCTGGAATGGGACGGAGTAAGCTCGTAGCTGTGAAAGAACGGACTGTAGAGAAGTCAACTGGCCCCTCAACATCTGATCCCCTATTTCCCACTTGACTTCTTCCCTCCTTCCGCAGTGTACCCGGGGCGGGAATCTAAACATTAGCTCATAGGGGGACAACTTTATGTCTTTTCTTGGCATTCTTTGAAGCTTTGTTAGAGCTATTGGCAAAGCCTCAATCCAAGTAAGCTTTACCCCTTGCTGGAGCTTGGTTAGGGTCTCCTTGAGACTCCGATTAGTTCTTTTAACCTGTCCATTCGCCTGGGGTCTCCAAGGGCAATGTAAGTGCCACTCTACCCCCAGAGCTCGTGCCAGTCTTTGCGTAACAGCTGAGGTGAAATGTGAGCCCTGATCGGACTCTACAACCTCAGGCAGGGAGAACCGGGGCACCACCTCCTCTAACAACTTAGCAACTACAGTTTTTGCTTGACAGTTTCTGCAGGGGAACGCTTCTACCCACCCTGTCATTTGACACACTATTACAAGCAGATATCTGTAACCCCTACACGGTGGCATTTCAGCAAAATCAATCTGCACCCTCTGGAAGGGATAATATGCCCATGGTTGCCCTCCCTTTGGTGGAGGGGGTGCCCTGGGGGAATTAATTTTCTGGCAAACCTCACAGGTTGCGGCTAGTCGATGGGCGCGTACAGTTAGGCTAGGAGAGACAAACAGCCTCTTGCAATAGTCAATCATGGCTGATGCCCTAGGGTGTCCAAGAGAATGATGCACTTGCTCTAAGATAGCTCCCTGCAGGGTCTGTGGTAGGAGCAGCCTCCCATCTGTCATCTGGATCCATCCGTCGCCGCGGGGACTTACTCTGTGTTCTTGCGCCATCTGCAACTTGGAAGGGGAGTATGTGGGGGGCTCATCTCTTCTGGGTAAGACGAGAAATGTCCCTTGGATTCCTTCCTTGGCTGCCCTCTTTGCGGCCTCATTTGCCCTGAAGCAACTCGGCCAGCCTCTTGCCACGACATCAAGGACCTTGGAGTAATATCCCACTGGCCTCCAGGAGGGGCCCTTTCGCTGGCAAAGTACTCCCGAGGCTACGCCTTTATTCTCATGCACATAGAGTCTAAATGGTCGACTGGGATTTGGTATGGCTAGGGCAGGTGGCGACACAAGGGCAGCTTTGAGACTGAGGAAAGACTTAGTTATTTCTTTAGTCCATTTCCATTTATCTTTTTGCAGCGCCTCATACAGCGGTCGCGCCGTCTCCCCATCCATGCAGACAAGAGGGTGGGCAGCTGGCTGGGGTTGAGGCACATGGAGATCCACCCAGGAGGAGATTTTACATCCCACAGAGTTGCGTCAGGGCAGGGCCCCTAGAGGTCTTCATCACCAGTGCCCTCAAAGGCGTAGTTGCCATGGAAGTCGTTGGCCCCAATGTCAGCAGAAGAGCTGGAATGGCTGATGGCACACAGACTGACGGAGCCGAGTTTGCTCGAGACCTTTGCAATAGACTCCCTGCTTGCATCAGGAGAATCCAAAGGAGGGGGAGACGTACTTCTATCCTTCCATCAGAAGTGAAAGCAATCTCAATTTGGAGCTTAGTCAATAAGTCCCTTCTTTAACAATGCCACCGGACAGGAGGGGGTACAGACAAACACGTGTTCTAGGTGTGTCTTCCCAACCTTGGTGAGCAAGGGACGAGAAAGGGGCACTCGGGTTGCCCTTCCCTCAACCCCCATTATGGTGGTAGATCCCCCACTTCCTGTTGGTGGTTGGCTAAGGGGGGAGGATGGACAGGGCGGCCCCTGTATCTACAAGGTCATTGTAGGAGTGGCCCCCAACTTTAATTTTGACTATGGGGTCCCGTCTTGCCTCAGAGATGGCTAAGAGGGGGGCCAGGCCCCGGTCTGTCTTAGTCTCTTTCTTGTTTATGCAAAATCCTTTCTGCCGCCCCCCCCCCCACACCCTCCTCTCTCTCTTTTTGCTTCAAGGCTTCATAGTCACCCTTCTAGTGCTTAATTTTCTTACAGAAGGCACACTGGTCTCTTCTCAGGGAGGACCCCTCCCTCCCTCCTTTTCTTCTCTTTTTAGCTCCTCCTTTGTCGGGTCTGAGAACCACAGCGAGGAGCTTTGCTTGCCTCTTGTCTTTCATAAACTTTCTGAGCTACCTCTACTAAAACATCTAGGTCAGCCGCCAATCCTCTCTCAACTTTCTGCAACTTCTTTCTGATGTCTTGGCAACTATTTCCCACAGAGTCGTGAGAATCTTTCAATTATTTGGGTCATTCAAGTCAATATCAGTATACTTGGCGAAGGCTTCCCTTAGCCTTTGGAGGAACACGGCAGGAGGTTCGTTTTTGTCTTGTTTTAAAGTCAGGACTTTTTGCAAATTGGGGGCCCTCCGTGCAGCTTGCTTCATGCCCACTAAAACGAACCGAAAATACTTAGCATGTAGCTGTCTCTGTGCCGCCATGGATACCCCCCAATCGGGCCGTCCTGTGGGCAGAGCCGCTGCCGTCTCATCCTCAGTTGCCTGGGGGTGTTCCTCTCTAAACCTGGCCCATGCCCCCGCAAGGATGGTTGGTTTTTGACTAAGGAAACAGGTGTTTAACAGCATCTGTGTATCATCCCATGTGGGGTTGTGTGTGAGCCTCATATTCTCCATCAGGGATAGAAGTGGGCCGGGATCCTCCTCAAAAGGAGGGTTAAATTGTTTCCAATTGTACAAGTCAGACGTCGTGAATGGGACATAGACAAACATTGTCCCTTGAGGATGTTGGGCGGTAGGGTCGGGGACCTCTCTGATGGGGAAGACTAATTTTACCGGTGGCTGGGGATCTTTTTGCAAATTGTAGCTAGGCCCCCCTTTTGTCTCCCCGCCCTTTTCGGGGGCCCTTTCCTGTGACGAGGGTCCCCATGTGTCCTCTAGTATTTCCAACTTTTTTCAAGGGAATCCAGACAATCTTGCAAAGTGTCCTGGAACTCAACTAGAGGGACGGGGTCCTCTGGCACCACTTCGCGAGAGGTGTCCTCCTCGGGGGCATTTGGCCGCCGAGTGGGATCCTCAGGAGATGGTGGTGCATGTAATGGGCGCAGTCGTCTAGTGACGGCCGTCCCATAGGGAGGAGGAAGCAGTGGGTCCTTCGGTGCCGTGGCCACGACCCTAGGTGGCCCTTTCTTTGTTGGTTTCTTATTGACCACCACGGGAAGGGCTAGAGACATGCATTTGACAACCCACAGAGCGGGCTTGCCGCCAAGGGGTACGCAGGTCGCCCATGAATCGATATAGGAGAACTGGTCTCAACTTCCCCTTTGTGTTACTATTATACGCACAGCAGATACCAGGGCTGGGTCAAACAACCCCTCGGGTGGCCATTTGGGTTCTAATACCGGCCATTCCCAGGCACAAAGAAGGACAAGGCGATCCTTTGTTATCTTAGTTCCATAATCTTGCTTAAAATGTGACCAATTGCGCAAACAACACTCTAAGGGCATAGGGGACTCTTCTTCAGGCTTGGATTGGGACCAGCCCATGACGGTGGTAATTTCAATCAACAAGTCTCGCGTTTCGCCCTCCTCTGACCCAGCCCGTCGCCGGGGTAGGGAAATGCAGATCGGGGCTCCTCACTCGCTTCGCCCGTAGGCGTCTCACAGAAGCACAAACACACCACCGTCCCGCGTTTATCCCCTAATGTAAGCTGTTTCACTTACCCCAAAGGCCTCTTCTGTCCCGCCTGCAGCTGCGTCCAGCTGCTTTATTGATCCACTGCCGGTTCCTAAAAGGAGTGATCACGTCTCCCTCTCCCTCTGGCGTTGGTCCCCAAGCGCCTTCTCTGCCGACGACGCGAGGAGAAGGCAGTGTAAAACAACTGCCTGTGGCCACTCCTCCTCCGCAGCCCCTCGGCTCAGTGTGAAGGGGACGCGCCCCGAAGCAGGATCCGAGTCACGGCACCAAATTGTTAGATAAAAAGTTCTTGCTTCTGGTTGAAAGAAAGGATGCCAGGCAGGTAGCAGTGGATCCAACACTATTTTATTAGTCGTTTTGCAAAACGGGCGCAGAGCAGTCTGGACACCGAGCTAAGCATGCACAAATCTTTTATACCCCCCCCTTTACAATTTTCTGTTAGCCACAAGACATGTCAACTGACTGAGCCGTTAGCTGACTCATTAGAGCACGACTGTGTCAACATGTTTATTTCTGACTATGCTTATGCGACTGTCTCACTAGACTTCCCCTTTTTCTAACAGTGCTGAACAAAAGTGAGCTGTGCTCTTAACTGTTTGTGAACCACAGTACCCCCCTACCCTGGATACATAAGAGTAATAAAGTAGTAAGTGTTGTGCAGTTTATGATGATCGGTAATGACTGTATTGGGAACCCTGCCCTCCATACACAGATACACACACACGCATATATATGTAGTATGTTTGTATGTATGTACATGCATATATACACACAACTTCAAGAAGATGCATAAGACAGTCCATATGAATAGCAAAAGAGGACATTGTGTTGCTGTCTCCAAACATGACACCGTCATGATCCAGTAGGAGCACACCCCTACCCAAACCAAGGCACTGCTAGGCCTGCCCCAAATATATTTCCCAGAGCCCCAGCCACATTTTCAGAGCGCTAAGTGTTTATTAGCACCAGAAGAATGGTTTTTTCCTTAGCTTGATTGCCATGCATGGGACAATGTCAAGGGAGTTCTTAGCTGGGAAGAGAAGGGTTAACTCTCCCCATACCACATGCCGCAACACACAGAAATACAATTTATTTATCTATTTATTTGAGGTAGTTTTGATGAAAAATTAGTTGGCTAGCTATGCCTTCTGTAAAATTTAAATGAATCCTATTTATTCTTTCTAAATGTGCATATTTAGATATAAATTAGCATATGCAAATTTATGCAGCTTTATGGGCCTGAACCCCAAGTCTTTTACGTGCCAGAAAACAGTCCCCCCCCCTTTTTCCCCCAAGGACTGTTTTTGTTTCCGCCCCCCCAAATTGAACATCTTTGGATTATTAAATATTTTCTTTAAGAATTTGAGACAAGGTGTTTATATATTGTTACCAAGCCTTTACTCCCTCCGAAATGATTTCTAAAACCTATGTAATAAGAAGACTTTTATAGACAGACTAGAGATGTAAAATGTCTGGAAATAATGAAGCCACGGGGGAATTTTTTAAAATCCTCTCTAAGATTCTCAGCATACTATTTCTTCCATTTCTTATTAAAATTATTGATCCAATGTATCTTTTACTGATAGACATTTTGGGATGCCCCAAGTCATGCTCAGTTTCCCAACATGTGAATAGAGTTACCATATCATAATATAGAAGAAAATGTATATTCTTGATAGTTTGGGTTTTGTTCTACTGAGTCTTGTGTTTCTGGACTTGTCTTCCTCTGCTTCCAGTTCTTCCTGCTGTTTCTGGTTTCTAAGATGATTCAGATGTTTCAGGGACTACTTGGTGAAGTTCCTTCTGGTGAGACATAAACTAGGACCCTAAAATATGTTAATGTATAACTTGGTTTGCTCATGAAATTATCATGTTTGGTATATTAAAATTTAAAAGTATAGCTTATTCAGACAATAATTACAAATTTACTGAGTTCACTTTTAAAGTTTTCAAATATAATGATAATTTTATGATCAAATCAAGTTATACATACCGATGCAATGAATATGAACTTGAGCACACTCCGGGAGAGAGAGGAGGACAGGAAGGCCTGGCGTGCTATGGTCCATGGGGTCACAAAGAGTCGGACACGACTTAACGACTGAACAACAACAACAACAAGTAGTATAATAGTTTTCCACCTCCTAGCTGAGTAGAGCAGAGCAGAGCTGAGGAAGCTTCTCCAGCTGGTCTAGGGACTACAGAAGCAAGCAAGCTCCCAGAGAGTGAGCGATCAGGGCGAGCAAACAGGAGTTGGCCAGGGGAGTTGCAGTGGAAGAGGAGACAAAGGCAAAGAGTGGGACTCTGTTTTTAATCTCCAGTGAGGAAGGGCCAGGCACAGGCTACTCTAGAACAATCAGAAAGCTAGACACAAAAAGGAAAACAGAGTATGGAAGGACAAGACTCTCCAGTAGTGGTGACCTGCAAGATATGTGTAATGTTTGTTTTTTGCCTGAGAACAACATGGCCTGCACCTGGAACAGGTGCAAGTTGATCACACTGCTGGAAGAAAAAGTAAGAGGACTGGAGCGGCGACTGTCGACCCTCTAGGGAATAAGAGAACACAAAGAGTTCTTGGACAGAACAGTGGAACTACAGCAGCAAAGTGAAGAACAGAAGCTAGAAGAGCAACAGCAAGCTGAGTAGGGATGGCGGAGAATTCCACCATGGATTTCAGTGAGGCCGAATGCACTGGCATTTGGCCCACCCGAAATCCGTGGCGGAAAGACCTCCCATCCCCCGCCACCCTGCGGAATCCCCCCGGAACAAAACTTACCTGGGGCTCCGGCGGCAGCTGGTCTTTTGGCTGGCTGCTGCAGCCGCCATTTGCGTCCTGCCAAGCTGCCGTGATAGGCTATGTAAGTATTTACATAGACTATCACGGAAAGAGCAGCGGAGCAAACAGCGTAGCGGCCGCTGTTTGCGTCCCTGCTCTTTGCCATGATAGGCTATGTAAATACTTACATAGCCTATCAAGGCCCCCTGGCAGGACGCAAATGGTGGTCGCTATGGCGGCTGCCATTTGCGTCCGCAGCAGCTAGCCATGGCCGGAACTCCAGCTGTGGATGGCCCTGGCTGGCGGCTCCACAGAGCTGCCGCAGAGCAGAGCAGAGCCGAGCCGGCCCAGGGAGGATTCTGGGGGGAGGGACGGAGCGCCTCCCCCTCACCGTGAATCCAAGCTGTGAAAAGGTAAGTGACTTTCATACATCCCTAAAGCTGAGGCAGAAGAGGGAAATGATGAGGTGAGGAAAGATGAAGTAGAGGATACTCCTTCGAAAAGGCTGACAGTTAGGAGCAGAAGAACTATAAGCCACTCTGCACCAGTGGAAGCAGTGGAACAATGGAACCGTTTCCAGGTACTTGAGGATGAGACTGGAAGACAGCCTGCAGAGGAAGAATTACAGGGGAATCTGCATGAGAGCGAGCAAGAGGCTGAATGTCAGTCAAGCAGAGGCAATGAAACCAAGGACTACAACAACAAGAAGAGAAGAATAGTAGTAGTGGGAGACTCCTTGCTGCGTGGGATCAAAACCCAAGTATGTCGCAAAGACTCGTGGACTCGCGAGGCGTATGCTGTCTCCCGGGTGGATGGATTAGAGACGTGACTGAAGGGTTGCCTGCACTCATAAAGCCCACTGACAGGTATCCCTTTCTTCTCATCCATGTGGGAACAAATGATGCCACCAAGCAGAGCTATGAAGAAATCACGTCAGACTTGAACGTGATTGAAGATTTGGGAAGGAAACTCAAGAACTTTGGGTCCCAGATAGTTTTTTCATCCATCCTTCCACTAGTTAGAAGAGCGATAGAAAGGGAAAGAAAAATCGTCTGGGTGAATGACTGGCTACAAAGGTGGTGCCGATGAGAGAGACTTGGATTCTGGGACCACGGGCTATACTTCCTGGAATATGGATTGTTGGCAAGGTATGGGTTGTTGCACCTCACAAAGGCTGGGACAAATGTGTTTGGCCACAGCATGAAGAACTTTATCAGGAGGGCTTTAAACTGAATCCTACAGAGAAGGGAGACGTAAAGCTGGGGGTAACAATGGATGAAGGCTCATACACTGCAATGGAGAGAACAGCTGTAATAGTGCCCAATAATAGTCTTCACAAACATGTAGGAAGAAAGCCAGACCATGAAGCACATGGTCTTCAATGTCTATATACTAATGCCCAGAGTATGGGAAACAAACAGAATGAACTTGAACTCTTAATACAGGAGGGAAATTATGACTTGATAGGTGTAAGGGAGACTTGGTGGGATGACTATCATGACTGGAACACAGCAATTGAGGGATATTACTTGTTCAGAAAGAACAGGAGGAACAGAAAGGGAGGTGAGGTTGCACTATATGTTAAAAATACATATCTTTGCACAGAAATACAGGAGGATGAGCTTGGTAGCCCCATTGAGAGCATCTGGGTTAAAATAAATGGAGCAAAGAATAAAAGGAACATGGTGGTCAGAGTCTACTACCGGCCACCCAATCAAGGTGAAGACGAGGATGAAACTTTTGAAAAGCAAATAGCCAATGTTTCTAGGAAGCATGATGTAGTAGTAATGGGGGACTTCAATTTCCCCGATATTTGTCGGGAGACAAGTTCTGCAAAATATGGCCCCTCCAGGAAATTCCTGACTTGTGTGGCAGATAAATTCCTCCTAGAGAAAGTAGAGGAAGGAACTAGAGGATCAGCTATCCTTCACTTGATCCTAACCAGCAGAGGTGACTTAGTGGATAAAGTAGCAGTTACAGGAACTCTGGTGGAAAGCAACCATGTTATACTTTAGTTCTTGGTTCTAAGGGAAGCAAAAGCCGAGTGTAGCCAAATGCGTACCCTGGATTTTAGGAAAGCCGATTTTAATAAACTCAGAACAATGATAAGCAAGGTCCCATGGTAAGTGACTGTAACGAGAAAAGGAGTCCAAGATGGGTGGGAGCTTCTTTTAAAAAAGGAACTTCTCATGGCACAATTATAAACAACTCCAACAAGAAAAAAAAGGTGGAAGACAACAGAAGAAGCCAATGTGGCTTCACAAAAAGCTTAGAGATGACCTGAAACAAAAAAAAGCACACATATAGGAAGTGGAAGGAAGGACAAGCAATAAAGGAAGAGTACAGGCAGGTAGCACAGAATTGCAGAGATGGCGAAAGGAAGGCTAAAGCTGAGAACGAGCTGAGGTTAGCGAGGGATGCTAAAAACAACAAAAAGGCTTTCTTCAGCTATGTGCATAGTAAAAGACAAAGGAAAGAAATGGTGGTTTAACTGTTAAATAAGGATGGCAAAAATGATAACAGATGACAAAGAAAAGGCAGAAGTGCTCAATTCCTACTTCAGCTCAGTCTTCTCCAGAAAAATGACCCCCCTGGCAAAGGCGAAGTACAGGCTGAAGGGGCAGGATTGCAGCTTGAGATCGATAGGCATATGGTCAAGGAACACCTCATTACTTTGAATGAGTTCAAATCTCCAGGGCCAGATGAACTGCACCCTAGAGTAATAAAGGAACTGGCAGAAGAGCTCTCAGAACCACTGTCTATTATCTTTGAGAAATCATGGAGGACGGGTGAAGTGCCAGATGGCTGGAGGAGGGCTAATGTTGTCCCTATCTTCAAAAAGGAGGAACCTGGGAACTACAGACCTGTCAGTCTGACATCAATCACTGGGAAAATTCTGGAGCAGATGATAAAGCAATCCATCTGGAAGCACCTTGAAAACAATGCAGTGATTACTCGAAGCCAACATGGATTTTTCAAAAACAAGTCCTGCCAGACAAATCTGATCTCATTTTTTGATCAAGTAACCTCCCTTGTAGACCATGGGAATGCTGTAGACATCATATATCTTGACTTCAGCAAAGCTTTCGACAAAGTGCCCCATGATATCCTGATGAGCAAGCTAGCTCAAAGTGGGCAAGATGAAACAACTCTCAGGTGGATCCACAGTTGGCTACAGAATCAGACTCAAAAAGTGCTTATCAATGGGATCTTCTCAAACTGGGGAGAGGTAACGAGTGGGATACCGCAGGGCTCAGTCCTGGGCCCAGTTCTCTTCAACATTTTTATTAATGACCTGGATGAGGAGGTGCGAGGAATGTTGATCAGATTTGCAGATGACACAAAATTGGGCGGGATAGTTAGTGTACTGGAAGACAGAAACAAATTTCCAAGTGATCTTGATAGACAGAATGGCAGAAAACAACAGAATGAAATTTAATAGGGATAAATGCCAAGTTCTGCACCTAAGAAAAAACCCAAATGCACAGTTACAAGGTGGGGGATACTTGGCTCAACAACACTACAAACGAGAAAGATCTTGGAATTGTTGTTGATCACAAGCTGAATATGAGCCAACAATGTGATGTGGCTGCAAAAGAGGCAAATGCTATTTTGGGCTGCATTAATAGAAGCATAGCTTCCAAATCCTGGAAAGTACTAGTTCCCCCCTACTCAGCATTGGTTAGGCCTCATCTGGAGTACTGTGTCCAGTTCTGGGCACCGCACTTTAAGAAGGATGCAGACAAGCTGGAGAGGGTTCAGAGGAGGGCAACAAAGATGATCAGGGGACTGGAAACAAAGCCCTATGAGGAGAGACTGAAAGAACTGGGCATGTTTAGCCTTGAGAAGAGAAGACTGAGGGGAGATAGGATAGCGCTCTTCAAGTACTTGAAAGATTGTCACAGAGAGGAAGGCCAGGATCTCTCCTCAATCATCCCAGAATGCAGGACACGGAATAATGGGCTCAAGTGACAGGAAGCCAGATTCTGGCTGAACATCAGGAAAAACTTCCTGACTGTTAGAGACAATGGAACCAATTACCTAGGGAGGTGGTGGGCTGTCCCACACTGGAGGGATTCAAGATGAGGCTGGACTAGGGGTGTACAGACCCCACCTACCTGGGTCTGCTGGGGGGTCCGTGGGGGGGGGAGGCAATCCGGTCCCCTCCCCCGGAATCCTCCCTGGCTGGCTCCACTCCGTGGCGAGTCCGCTGAGCCACCGGCCGAGGCCGGCTGCTGCCGGACTTCCGGCTGCGGCTGGTCTATGGTCACAAATGGCATCCAGCATAGCAGACGCCATTTGCATGCCTCCCTTTGGCTGCGATAGGCTATGTAAAGATTTCCGTAGCCTATCACGGCAAAAAGGGAAGGACGCAAATGGCGTCCGCTATGCCGGATGCCATTTTGCATCCACATGGGGCAGCGGACAGACCTGGCCAGATCCGGAGCTGGCGGCGCCAGCATGCCAGGTAGGATCCGGCTGGGTCAGACTTCATGGGATGGAGGGGTGGGGTGGTTCGTTCCACCACGGACTCTGGGGGGGGGGGCGGATTCTAAGAATCTGGCCTCATTGGAGTCCATGACGGAATTCTCTGCCATTCCTAGGCTGGACAGCCATCTGTCAGGGATGCTCTGACTTGGATTCCTGCATTGAGCATGGGGTTGGACTCGATGGTCCTATAGGCCCCTTCCAATGCTACTATTCTATGATTCTATGATAATATTGCTCTAGGAACATAAAGGCTGTTTTACATTCCTAAAGCAGCCTTCCTCAACCTGGTGCCCTCCATGTTTTGGACTACAATGGCCAGCATTCCTGACCAGTGGTCATCCTGCCTGAGGCTGATAGGAGCTGAAGTCCAAAATATCTGGAGGGTCCTGGTTAGGGAGGGTTGTCCTAAAGCAACAAAGTGACATTAGATCTGTAAAGAGTGCTAAAAAAATAAGTATTGCTTATTTTTCTATTTTATTCCCAAAATTCCAAAATGTTTTTTTTTAATGGCTTCAAAATTTCTGGAAATTTTCCATCTCTGGACATAGCAATAAATGTAATATAAGGTCTGATATGTTAATAATTGTATTACAAATCCAATATCAAATACAATGTAAGAAAGCTAATCTGAAAATCATAACCGCACACATTAAAAAGGGCAACCCCTTCAAATTAATACAGTACAGCTACTTGTTGTAACTATACACTTGGTAAATGGCGTGTGGAGATGGGGGAAAGGAGGTGTTCCTGGGGGCCGGAAGTGGAGAAAGCCGGGTGGCTGGCTTATGCCTTTTCCTATTGCCACCCCAGTCTCCTTCCCTTCCCAAAGCCTCCGCTAGACAGGCAAAATTGCCTATCTAGCTACAATGTATGATCCAGCTGTTGTATATTACAAAGGGAGGCTGATCAGCTAGCCCAGCCTTTCCCAACTGGGCATCCTCTAGATGTTTTGGATGATAACTCCCAGAATTCTTGACCATCGGTCATGCTGACTGGGGCTGATGGGCATTGAAGTCCAAAACATGCGGAGGGCACCAGGTTGGAGAAGGCTGAGCTAGCCCATTTCAGAACAACTAACATAATAAGCATAAGAGGCAATATTTGAACAACACCTTCAGCCGTTGTAGAGAATAATGAAGAGGATGACTAGTGCTGCGTCAAGTTCAAGATCTGCCAATCTCCAATGTACTGAATGGCATCCAATTGGTGTTCCTCTGATGATGAATGACATTCATCAGTGTAATGGGGAGGGGACAATATTTGATCATTCTCCCCCACCCTGCAGCACCTCCCACAAGGATCCCCAACCCTCCAGAGGAGATTGGAGGAAGGGGGGCTGCAGGAGGGAGAAATTGCACAGTATCACCCCATCCTACTCCACTGATGGATGCCTTCGGTCAGCGGAGGGCTATCTTGTTGGCTATCGTAATGCAGGTGTGGTTAAAATAAAAATTCTGTGAAAGAATCTCACTAGAGAGACAGCCAAATTCTATTTGAGCCTGGGGTCTACTACAACAGAAGTTGAACTCTGCTTGAAATGGAACTCCCGCTTACTGCACTCTGGCAGTGAGGGTTCCATTGTAGTTCTCATGTCTTCTTAACTCTTCTTCATACTACTCCAAGGCCTTTGATGCAGCGAAGAGTTGATGGCATTATTGCTCTAGCTAAATATTAGAGGCCTCAAGGGCAAATATGGCAGGGGTAACCAACTCCTGGCCCTCCAGATGGTTTGGCCTACAAGTCCCACTGTCCACCACATTGGCTCTGTGGGCTAGGGCTGTTAGGAGTTGTAGGCCAAAACATCTGGAGGGCCACAAGTTGCCCACCCCTGATGGAGAGACCTAGCATGACCTGGGAAGTTCTTCCAACACCACACTAGGCAGCGTTGTACATAGCGATGTATAGATTGTGTAAAATCCATTCCATCTATGTTTCGTGGGTTGTCAGATGCCTTTCGTCCCATCGACAGAACTGGATTTTTTTGTTTTCTGAATTTGTGTAAATTCACATGTGCAAAAATGCACAAATCCCCACAAAATGTGTAAATCCGCCCAAAATGCACATTTTCATGTTTTAGGCTATGCAGGAAATGTGCATTTTGGGGCAAGTTTTTTTTTTTCTTTTTGTGTATTTTTCTATGACAAAATTTGCACAAAATTCCTGTCAGTTAGAAGAATGGTCCACAAGTCTGCAGAATCTGCCCAACAGGGGGAAAGCCGGTCTGCTGAGGAATCTGTGGGTCAGATTCATAAAAATTAGAGCACATTTGGTTCCATTGAGGATTTCTCTGACATCCCTAGTTGTGCATAATCATATTATTTCAGAGTCCAGAAGAAATTGTGGAATCGACTCCCGATTCCACAATCTCTCTGCCTCTCTTCTGGTTTTCTCTTCCAGTGACAGTGTCTCACAATTCATAGAAAGCCACTGCAGAGGGCATCCTGATCTTTGGAGGCAGCCATAGGGTCTGCCTTTGGAAGGGGACAGGTGAGGAAGATTGTTCTGGGCAGTGTGTCTATCCAGGCATCACATCCAATCCACACTTCAGTGTAAATCAAATCTTCCGCTTTATTGAAAACACAACTTCAACAGCAAACAACTAATAAATGCAGAGGATCAATACTTAACTGCAGAAGGAGGATGAATGGATGATAGAGCAGTTGAAATCAAATAAATGGTATGGATGATGTGAAAAGACAATGCAAGGCCAGGCCTTCTAGGCTGTGACTCAGGACAGGAACAGATAAACCAGGTCAGAAGGAAGCTTATTTCTCCTGAAGAATAACCTGGTTCAAACCGGACTAAAGGTTCTCCCTAGGAACAACCAATCAATACATAATAGCAGATCATACGGTCTGATCAGTTGCTGACAGATCTATTACAGGGAAAATTAAAGCAGAGAACAGACTTGGCACCCTCAGGCATGTACTGAAGATTACATGTGGCTCTTCAGAGTCTAGCTACGTTTTTTTGTATTGCTGGGAATGCACTGGTTGCATTTTACCTGCCCTCTCTATTTGGCTGTGCTCTAATTTTTTTTAGTGCTGCAGATATGGAAGCATAAAGAATCCCAGTGGGTCTTCAATAATTCATAGGCCCTAGCTTTCTCAATCAGTGCAAACCATCCCAGAGAATAAAACCTATTCAATTTTAAAATGAAACAGACTGTAGTGGAGGTTTTCAGAGGAACAGAACTATGCGTAAACTGTGTTTAAAAACTCGTGTAGTGCTATAGGTTCTAAACTACTCCAACCAGAAAGAGCTCCCCAAGCCCTCGAGAGTTGACTAAGCAGCAGTAATATACATATTCCAAAAGATTTTTGAATTTCTAGACGTGATCTTTGATTTTATATTGACCTTTAACAACAAGACATAAATATTTACATTTTCTCTTCTACATAAATGTTATGCCATTCATACCCAAATACCGCTATCATGTTCAGTTCAAAAATATGTCAAAAGGACCAACATCATCCTGTTCTTCCAAGTGATTTAAAAGATTCTTATCCTCTCCTCTTGTGTCAAAGGATCTTTCCACACAAGCAGCTTAAAGTAAAAACAATCTTCTGCAGCCTTTGGCCTGATGCTCCCACAACCCTCTTTTCCCAACAACAACTGCAAAATTGTTTCCATCCAACACAGGGAATACCTGGAATAGGCTTTCAGAGGTGGGAAGATGGAGATAACCAATGGGGCTGTTCCCCTCCTTTCCCTTTTCAACATTTTTCCCTTTACTAATTATAGTTCCCCTTTCTGTGTGTTGGTTTAGTCCAATACAGAAAAGGGGGAATAGCAGCTGGTAAAGGATTTAAGAAACAAGACAAATGCCAAGTTAGCTTTGCTGTTTGCCAGTTTAAGACATTTGCTGGATGATTGCTCCTGTGAAGTTGAACAAGGGCAGGCACAAGCTCAAAAGATATAAACTATTAAAATACAACTACCAAAAAAGGCATCACAGAACAATGCATACATGCAGGGAGAAGGCTTCTTTATGTGAGAAGCTTCGGCTATTGGGCCGTATACAGATATAGATATAAATAAATAAAGTCAGCTCTGCCGACCTGCCCCATTCCAGAAACCAGAATCTTATATAGAAGGAAGAGACAGTCTGGAATTGACTTAAGCTTCTGTACTATGCATTGCCAAAAATACAACTGAACTAAAGGGTGGAATGAATATGTTACAGGAGACATGTGGCTTCCACCAAAAACAGCAGCTCTTTTTCTGTGGCCAAAATGTTCTACTTACTAAGGCTGCAATCCTATACCCATTTGCTTGGGTATTTGGAATTTACTTCTGCTGTATAGAATTGTGCTGCTAACGCTTGACATGATGATATGGCACTTCACACAAGTGGTAGCCAACAAAGTGAAGCCAAGATAAAGAAAGCCCAAGCACAATGTCACTTCAAGCGCTTTTACTTATTTGATATTATGAGGGGGGAAAGTGCAGAGCTTCTGCTTTTAGCAACAGCCTCTGGCCTCTTATAACTCCTAGCTCTGGTCTAACAGAGGCATGTCCAATTTTATTTATTTTTTTTTTATATATATATATATATATATATATATATACACACACACACACACATACATACATATACACACACACACACACACACGCTGCCACTTCGTATTGTAAAATTGGCTGTTTCTTTCTCTAATATTGCCATGTATTGTTGAAGATAGGGGTAGGCAGTGAGTGTTTCAACATGCTTTCAACTTCCTAGAAAATGCAGTAAAAGCCTAATATGTACATTTTAGATTTTTGAAAAGCTATTATGAGGTTACTTGCTTAATCCAAATAAACGGTTCTGAACATAAATGTGTAATTAGCCAGTGGGGAAATATAATCTGCGGGTTTAGAATAATGATGCTGTAAATAAATTATGCTAGGTATTTCTAATCCCTTCAGAATTCGAAGAATGGAGACAGCCTTTGGGTAAAAAGAAAAAGTCTGCTACACGTTTTTGACAGATGAGACCTGAACATTATTACTTCTCTATATTCCTTCAGGGCAGGTCACCTTTTTAGTTCACCACCATAATGTGCCACTAATTCCCAGGGCCTCATAACTCTTTCAGATTTAAACATTTCATTGTAGTTGAAAAACAACTATTTTCTACTATGGTGATATAGAGTTAATTACTTTTCAACAAAAGTGAGCCGGTGGAATGGGGGCCTGGGTGAGATAAGATTTACAGGTCTGTGCATGATTCCCCCAATTTTAATAAAGCATATGCATTAGGTATCTAATAATTTTCCTCTAAATCGTTCTAGCCTGCCATAACTTCACATACAACACTGAACAATATTCTTGGGCTCAAGGCAGTAAACAGAAATTGAGATATGAGTTTAGTTTTCAATTATGTAAAACATGCTTCTGAAACATGGGACCTTTCGGGTTGAGCCCTGCCAGACCTTATGGGAGAGGTTCGAGAGAGATTATTAGAAGCCTAGGAGGTGTGGAAACATGAGATTGGCCCCACAAATTCTGTGGGGTTCACAATAGTTTCAGCAACACCTATGGACATACAGCAGCCTTCCCCAACTTTCCAGATGTGTTAGATGACAACTCCCCATCATCCCCAGCCAGCATGGCCATGATAGGGGTTTTGTCCACCACTTATTTAGGGCACCTGGTTGGGGGAGGCTGAGGTACAGTATGAAAGAATGTTGTGTGAACCAATAGGATGAAAAGGATAGTAGAATAATTTTCCCTGTTGGCCCTTGGGTGTGCCATGTTGGTCCTAGATACAAGCCTCAGGGGTTGTATCTAAACATGGCTTATCACCCTGACAAGAGCAGCTGGACTGGGGACAGGGATCTATACATTTAGAAGTAAATATCTAACCATGACAGTGGTATCTCCAGCCCGTCATAATTAAAGCATTTGTTTCCAGGCTAGTGCAGAAGAAAACCATCAAATGCTCTTTCTTGTCTTTTGGACCATTGGGTTGTAGCCAGCGTTAGTCCTACTTAAAGCCATGTTACGACATACAGCTCTCCCCTACCTCAATAATTTTGTGTAGTCTCTTTTTAAAGTACCCAAGGGTCCTAGCTTTCATTTAAAAGACATTTCTAGGCTGCTGTCAGGGTGGAAACTGAGCCCAGAGAGCCACAGAGCAGTTCTGATTCTGAGGAAGAACAGCAATCCGTGGGAGAGGAGCTCGCTCATCTCTCACAAGCACAGCAGCTGGCAGAGATTCCTCCTGCCAGCATTCCTGGGATAGATAGTGACCCTGGCAGTGAGAGAGCACTGGAGGGGGGCTTGCTGGACGCAGGGAGCGGCAACAGATGGAGGGCGCCGAAAGGAGGTGCTCTGCTCGTTTGGCGCTAAAACCACGGTCGCGTCCCAAGGACCCAAGGGTAAGAGGATCTCTCCATAGCCCATAAGTTCAGAGTCTTCCTGCACTTCTCCTTCAAACGGGGACCAACTGCCTTACCTGGAGCGTAGGCTACTCTGCTATCTACCCCACTGCGGTTTCTTGCTTAGTCACTAGTGATTAGTATCTGTAAGAGTAGGGATGGACGGAACACTTACTTTCCGTTCCATTCTGTTTCCTCTGGGGAGGGGGGGAGGCACTTCGTCCCTCCACCTGGAATCCTTGACCGGGGGGAGGCAATCTGGTCCTCCCCCCCGGAATCCTGCCAAGCTGCGGAGCCGCCGGCCGGCTCCGGCTGCCTGCAGCCAGACATCCGGCTGCTGGGTAGCCCTGCAGGGTCGCAAATGGCGGCTGTCGTAGCCACTGCCATTTGCGTCCCTGTATTTAGCCATGATAGGCTACGTAAATATTTACATAGCCTATCACGGCAGGGGGAAAAAAACCCAGCATACGCAAATGGCATCCCTGCGTTAGCTGTGATAGGCTACGTAAGTATTTACATATGAAATACTATGAAGAGGAAGCAAATGGCGGCTGCAGGACGGCCGCTATTCGCAAAGCAGCGCGGACAGGAGCAGGTAAGTGCTCCGTTTTGCGCACCTTTTGTGGGTTGGGGGCGGCGGGGACTTTGTCCCACGCGCCTTTCGTGGGTTGGGGGGAAGGGGCTTCGTTCCGCGACGGATTTTGGGGGGCCGAATGCACTTGCATTCAGCCTCACCGAGATCCATCGTGGAATTCTCTGACATCCCTATGTAAGAGTCATTAATAAAGGAATAAAGCCTTGGAAAGAATCCTCGTCTTCTGTGTCTGGAGTTGGCTATTGGAGGGGACTGTAAGAGGCAGCTAGGGCACTTCTGACAGCTGCGTGGATGCAGAGATAGGCTTGAATCACTACAAGCAACATCTGAGAGCCTCCCCCAAGTGCCTCCTCTGAGGGAGGCTCAGCAAATGGCAACAAGAGAGAAGCCCTTCTCAGTGGTAGCCCCCTTATCCTGGAATGCTCTCCCCACTGAGCGCCAACATTGCTATCTTTTCAGTGGTATGTTAAGACTTTTCTCTTCTCCCAGGCATTTGATGGCACATGATGGCGCTTTTAATGTCAGTTGTTTTATCAGAGCCTGGTATTGTATTGTTAACTGTTTTTAGCTGGTTTAAATTGTTTTAACATTGTGTATGTTAAAGATTTCATATTATGTTTTTATTCCATTGTATTTTGAGTTTTAATTGTTGTGAGCAACCCAGAGTGCTTTGGCTATTGGGGAGAATAGAAATGAAATCAATGAAATGGAATGGAATGAAAGTGTCATCATGATGATGACAACATCATGACTTCCAGTAGTAAACAACTTGCCCATCTCTATTCTGTCCATTCGACACAGAGTTGTGAGAACAAAGTCGATAACAACATGCATGCCACCCAAGCTCCTTCGTGTTAATGTGGGTTTGAATTTGCATGCCAGTGGGTTAAGCTGAACAGGGACAAGGATCACAGACTCAAGATCATAACAAACAAATTAAACATTTAATGATATACAATGATGAAGAAAGGAGCAATAGAGAATACTGTAGGCCTAAATGATTACACAACAACATAAGGGAAGAAGTTCAGTGTAATAGGTTAGGCAATGCAATGTGACTGGAAGTACAGTTCTATGCAGGTGTATTCAAAAGCCAGATGAATAAGTCCCATTGAGTTCAACTGGGACTTAATCCTAAGTAAGTGTGTATTGGATTGCAGCCTAACAAACAATAATAATTAAGACAGTCCAATGTGAATAAAAGAATGACAGCAATATGAATAAAAAGAATTGACCAAGCAACTACTAATAAAGTATTATATATGTATGTATGTATATAAGGTGCGTGTCTGGGTGTGTCCGTGTGTATGTGCGTGTCTGGGTGTGTCCGTGTGTATGTGCGTGTCTGGGTGTGTCCGTGTCCGCTCTAGCCCATCTAATTTAAAAGCATCATGAGTAATGTTGGGGAAGGGGTTGCATGGCACAGCCCTGCTTCCTGCTCGCGTGTGCAGGTAAGCTACTTTAAGAATGCCCAAATAGGGCTTGTGTCTCACTAGTCTCAAAAATGGAGAAGAGGTGACAAGGAAATGACTTGAAAGTGACCAGAATTGGGACCAGACCTTTACATCAATTGGAGTTGAGCCCAGAACTGTACACTAGAATTTCTCCACCCTTCATATATGAACAGAATCAATTTCCCAGGGGGAAATGTAACTGGAATCCCTACAACGTATTTATTGTCATGCATGTCACATAATCACATCTCATAATATCCTCTTCTCAAAACAAAACCAAGTATGTTGCGGTGTCTCCATCTACCTGACAACATTCTTCTCAGCTTATTATTGGGCAGTTTGTTTTCCCCATTCTTCTCATAAACCTGCCTCACAACAGTGGCTATCACTGTCTCAGTAACCTTGCCAAGAGCTGGACTTTTTCATTGCTGTCATCCATGTTAGTGCATCATGGCTGCTCTGGTGTTTGCTAAATTCAGTGATTCCCTGGGCCTAGCAAGTTTTTAAAAATTTGACCTTTATTGTGGACATTTGGGTTGTGTACAGAAGATCATGCTGCAAACGTTGCTTGGAGGCACTTAGTAATGGGAGGTGGGCTACCACAGTACCTGCAGTTTGTATTTTATAAAAAAAGAATCATCTGGTAATGAGGATGACACAAGTGGGGCAATTACAATGCCACAACAGTGTTGGTGTATACTTTCATGAAATATCTGGGAAGTACTATACCTGACAGTAAGTATTATCATCAGTACAGGAACACAGGAAGCTGCCATATGCCAAATCAGACCACTGGACTATGTAGCTTAGGGGTGAGCAACCTTTTTTCCGCTGAGGGCAACATCCTCTCACACGTAACGTCAGGGCCAAAGTGAGTGGTTGCCAGGGCCTAAGCCAAAAATGTTCACCCCCTTTCTCTCTCTTTCTGCCACCCTCTTTTCTCTCTCTCTCCCTCCTCCTTCCCACCCAGCATACCACTAGGGAAGGGAATGATTACTCTTGCCAGAGGTCTGAACTGATTGCATCCAGAGGGCTTTTGAGGGCCCCATGAAATTAAGCTAAGGGTCACATGCAGCCCCTAGGGTCACAGGTTGTCCTCCCTGGATTGAGTTCAATATTATCACTTGGCAGTGATTGGCAGTGATTCACCAGATCCAGACAGGAGTCTTCCCAACCCTGCTTGGAGATGCCAGGGACTGAACTGGGGACCTTTTGCAAGCAAAGTGTGTGCTCTACCCATGAGATATAGCCCGTCTCCTGTGGGGGACTTTTATACTGTCATTTATACTGTCACTTTGTATGGTCAATTGCATCTGGAGTCTCTACAGAGATCGTTTAGGACAGGGGTGGGAAACTGCTGTCCTGTATGTGCCAATCCAGCCTGCTCACCTTGCCTCCAAAGTCTCAGTCCCTTGCCTCTGCTCTACCCGCAATCTGCCCCTTTTCCTGTGCCCTGCTGCCGATTACAGTTTACTGTTGTTCCTGGGTAACTTACTGCTGTTTACTGTCCTCGTGCGGCTCCACTGGTCCATGGCTCTACTTCTCCACCCGCACGCTCTTGTGCCTTGCCACTCCTACTTGGGAAACATTCTCTCTCTCACACTCTCTGCAGCACTCGGGCATTTTCAGAAGGGCTCCTCCAAGCGGCCCACCCCGTTCTGCTGAGCCCATCACTGTTCAAGCCTCAGGAAGCTTGCTGAAGTCCTGCTCAGTCCTGCTCAAGTCAAAAATGAACAGTGAGGGCTGCTGGGGACCATCAGGGAAGAGGCAGCTAGCTCAGAGGGAGAAAGGTTGTCACTATTGGGGGACCAAGAATGATGGAGAGATGCAAGTGGGGGTGGGGGCATCAGATACAGTCATAAAAAACAGGTTTTGTTTCACCTGGCAGTGTGTCTTAAGCTGTCACATCACCTCTTCCTGGCAGATGTCACCTGCCTATTCCCATCACTCCCATTTTTGTCTTGTGAGATCACTCTCAATGGCCTCCCTGAAAAAAAGGGAGGTGAAGGCCACACCCAGCAGACACAGAATGCAAGCTTGCTGAACCAAGGTTAAAATCATTACTGTGGCCACACCCATTTTTATCTCCAGCCCCATCCATTTTAGCCTCCTGCTCCACCCACCACTGCCATGCAGCCCCTGACAGCTGACCCACAGATGACGTGAGCCTCAGGTTTAGGGCTTCAGTGTTTTTAGACTTGAAGATCAGGAGTGGGCAACTTGTTGAATGTTGCCCACAAGCTGTTGAATTGCAACTCCCATCAACTCCCACCTTTATCATTGCCTATGATGGCTAGGGCTAATGGGACTTGCAATCTGACAACATCTGGAGAACCACAAGCTGCCCACCCCTGGTAAATGAATAAATTAGTGGGGTTGTAACTTTGCCATGTCACACATCATCCTTAAGCTAAAGTATGCATAGCCCATGGCACATGGTTCACTGAGATATTAAATTAAAATATTTTAAGGAAAAGACTTGTGGCTTGGTGTGCTTTTCACATCAATCCATCATAACAAGGGAGGAGCTGGGGGGGAAACCCCTTAGATTTAAATTGCTTTGCAGTGGTTGGTCAGACCTCACATAAATAAAGGGTTTAATACTACACTACCATGAAAAGCCAAGATTTTTAAAGCCATCGCACACAACTAGAAATCTGTGCAAGCATTAGGAGATTATGCTCTGCACATATATTAATAGATTACACATTGTAAATCTAAATTCAATTCCTTTTGGTGCTGAAAGAGCAAGCTGTATAGGATGAACTGAAAGGTTAATGTAAAAAAACACAACCACATTTCTCTAATCATTTCTCTCCCCCCACCCCCACCCAACAGCTGGCTCATAAACCAAAAGTAATTGCACGTAAAACAATTCTATGTTCTGAAGTTTCTGCAGTAAATGATCTTCTGCTGGAGACATCTATTCATGGAACTAAACTATAAAATAAGGGTACAGCATCTTTAATAGGTTGCAGATACCATGCTCCGCTCAAATATAGTGACTTTGCTAGAGGCTATAATGACAGAGTAAAATAACAGATACTACTGGGACCAATTTGCTCGTGTGGTGTACATGGCTCAGTGTGTCCCTCCTCTTGCAATTAGTAAAAGGAGCATGCTTGCCATTTGCTTTGGTTATTATAGTAAATCCAGATGCAGCCCTATCTCTGCTGACTTGCAAGATACTTCATGTTCTTCCAGCAAATTGGCCATTGCTAAACATAAATCTGATTCATAATTCTAACAACAAACTGGTCGGTGTCAATTACCTTTTTTCTAATACTATAGGCACAGAATGACATTGTGTTTCTTTTTGCCCTGGAGAAGTAATGCCAGTCTTTGCCACAGAAAGGAGAAACACTGGGTTACAGTACAGTTGAAGCCTTACAGAGCAATCCTATACACAGGTATAGTCAGTGGGACTTACTCCCAGGCATAGGACTGGAGAATAAAAGGATGCTTCTATAGTCTTTCATTCAGTTATTTGCTTTAACCCTGCCTTATCCTTGCAGGGGTGGACAACTTGTGGCCCTCCAGATGTTTTAGCCTACAACTTTCATCAGCCCTAGCCAGCATAGCCAACCGTGAGGCAGTTATAGGCCAAAACATCTGGAGGGCCACAAGTAGCCCACTCCTAAGTTATAGAGACACAGTTGCTCAGAGTAGATATAACATTTAAAAATTGTTTGTCATCATTACATGCTATAAGGACAGAAGTTCTAAAAATGTTATGTATACTAGAACAATTCCTAGGCCAGGAAATCTTTTCTCCAATCACTGTGTCTTAGAAATAAGCAAATTCAGGCAATGGAAAACTATTAGAAAAAGAGAGCACTTCAAGATTGGGGCATAACCATCAAGAATGGGTCTCTCACACACACCACTCTCCCACTGTTTGGACTGGATGAACAAAAGACTGTCCTCAGCTGCCTGTAGAGATTTTGATGGTGCACAGGAACATCTCTGATTTCTACGGGCTTATCAAAGAGAAACTTTTGAGATGAAATGTGAGTTTTGATTGACTTGGTTCTGTTTCCAAAACACAACGGTGAACAGTCTCGCAATTCCTCTGCTGCCTCACAGGAATACTGCTTGTAACATTTCAATGTTATTTTTGCTACCCTTTTTCTGGTTATTTTAAACTATTGGCAATGTGTTCTTCTCCATTCCTCTCTGCTTTCTGCACACTCCCATGTCTGGTTTTATTTAGATTGTAGGCCTGCTGGCACAGATTGCATTTTATTTTTGTACCACACCTAGTAGATTTTAGGCACTTCAGTTAGAAATAAATAAGTAGCGTGCACTATGCCAGTTGTATGCAAAGCAACTTATTTCATGGTGGTTTGGCCAGTTAACAGTGACCACAGTCCAAGGGAGAGATTCATAAGGCTCACAAGCAGAAGAGTGGGGAGGGGCAGAAAAGTTAGGAACATAGACTGCTAAAGAGATTCAGGGCACAATCCTATCTGGATAGGCAGCCACCTCCGAACTTGGAGGTGACTGCCTATCCAATGCAGGTCAGGAGAAGCGCGGAGGGGATCGTCTCCTCCACGCTTCAGCTGCTCTGCAGTTGCGGCTAGACAGCCTATTTTGGCTGTCTAGCCATGGGAAGTCGGAGCAGGGGTGGCGGGGGGGGGGGGCACTGGATGATGCACAGGAAACGCCGGATCGGCACTTCTGCATGCCCCCAGGAACGCCCCATTTTGCTGCTCCTCGCTCCTCTTCCAAGTGTGGAGTGCAGGGCCGTTCTATGCTGCCTATGAGGTGGTGCAGGAGGGGGTAGAGGACGGTTCTCAGGGAACCGACCTCAGAGCATGGGCTCCAAGGTCAGTTCCCAGAAACCGACCTATCCTATGGCAGTCTAGCCACTGACTAGCGGCCATAGGATTGCACCCTTCTTTATTTAAAAAATTATAAACTGCTCCCTTCAAGAGATAATGGAGCAGTGAACAATAAAACACAAAATACAAATAGATAAAATAAAAACAAATCACTGTTTTGCTTTTTCAGTCTTTTTTTCTGATTCAAAGGAGGGAAAGGATCTGGTAAAGAGAAAGTCTCCTACCAATAAAAATAATTTGTGCTTGACTCTGCTTGCAGAGAAGGAACTTCCTTGTTTCTCTCCACTCACTGTCATGCAGTGGGAAAATGCCCACTTTTTTCCATAGTGATATATTTATCTACAGTGTAGACATTTTGTGCAGATACATTTTCTAGCTACACTAGATATTACTTATATTTCTGTGTAAGGTACAGATACATGTATACATAAAGAGTTCAAACTGCATATTGTTCCATAAAACTGAGCCAGCTCTAGCCATCAGTTTACACCCAAGTTTGTTTGTGTGTTTATTTATATCTATCTATCTATCTATCTATCATAAATTTGTTGTTCATCTTCCTTATAGTTGTTATATAATGAACATTGGAGAGATTCAGGTTCTAAGAGCACAGAGGATAAAATTACAAAGCTCTCGTAACATATTATAGAACCCCCTCTGAACTCAGCAGCTTTCACCCTAGTATTAAGAATAATGAGGCTGTAACAGACAGCAGTACACACATTTAATTGTCAGCAGCATAATGATTTAAATCTCATTCCCTTAGGGCATTCCATCTTTTCTCAGCTGAAAGGGCAAGCATAGCCCATTACAACATTAAGCAGCTGATGAATGACCTTGTTGTTCCACTTGTGATTCAAAATTGATCATGTCCAATTAAAGCCTAAGAGAAATCAATTGTTTCTACCTAAACTATTTACATTAATAAGAAATTAATGAATTTACTAACATATAAAAGGCATGCACATGTATTTTACACACACCCCATACATAACTGTTTGTGGAAGTAAGTGGTGGAATTATTTTTCAACTTGCTTCCAATACAAATTTCTGAAAAGGTTTTATACCGGGGGGGGGGGGGGTTGGGTTAGGGCACAATGCATTAAAATGTTTAGGCTACACTCCTATGCACACTTACCTGGGAACAAGTGCTACTGAAATTAGTGGGACTTGAGTAAATATTAATAGGCTTGTACTTTATGTTCTAACATTCAGCACTCTAGGCTAGAAAACTATTCTATTATATTCTTATTTTTGTGTATTGATACATTTACTGAAAGCATTTTTACCTTGCTCTTCAGCCAGAGAGGATCCCAGAGCAATGTGCAAAATAAGATAGTCCTTGCCTGCAGGCTTGGCTTGCAATCTGAAAGACGCAACACAAAAGGGGAAAGGATTGGGAAAGAAGAAAAAAACAAACTCAAGTAGTACATTCTTAGCTACAACGTTCAGCAAGCAGTAATTCAGCAGGTCATGGAGCTGGATTTATGAACAGTGGAAGAGTTGCTGCTTCCTCTCCCTCTGGTGGCCTCAATAATGCCATTGGTAACTGGAAGGAGAGAGGGGGGTTCTCAACTGGAGATACATCTGGCATGGCAGGTGCCTGACTACTATTTCTTCTCCTTCTGATGGCATCAGCAGTAGCACTGTGGAAAGGTTACATAGCTAAAATTGTACAATGAGATTTCTTCACAAGAGCACTAAACCGGACAACACCATTTGCAGAACACAGAGGAATTAAGTTGGCAACAGAAAAAACAAGATATATGTCTACATTTTTGGCAAGTGAAAACAAATAGGCTAAACTCTAAAATAGAGCTTTAAATTGTCACAACTTTAACCAGGCATTAGATGCCAATATTAGACTCCACAAGAGGCTCCAAGGCTGCAATCCTAAACATATTTACCAGGGACTAAGAGAGCAATCCTATGGCCGCTAGACAATGTCTGGCAGGCCATAGGATATGCTCTTTTCTGGGTGGGTTCCTGGAAAACCAACTGCCCCTCTAGTCTGCGCTGCCTTGGAGGCAGCGCAGAGAAGCAACTGAAAAGGGGATCGTTCTGGGGCAGGGACAGCAGAGCTGCACCCATGACACATCTAATGTGTCCTACAGCAGCTTCCTTTCCTGGTCGGGCCCCCACCACTAGACAGCAAGGCAGGAGAGGCATGGGGGGGGGGACGACAATCCCCACCCCTGTGCCTCTCCTGCCTTGCTTTGGATAGGCAATCTCCTCAGAGTTCAGAGGAGGCAGCCACTTATCTAGTTAGGATTGCGCCCCAAGGCTGCAATCTGATACCCAGTTACGTGGGAGGAAAACTCACTGGACTTAGGGGGACTTACTTCTGAGTAGATATGTCTCAAATTGCACTATGAGTGCCATTAAACTTGATGGAACTTACTTTTAAGTAAACCTGCTTAGGATTGCTGTGCAGATCTAGTGTGAAACATCAGCTATACTGGAGCATTATGATGTGAACCCAGCAGACCAAACATATGCATATTCACTCAGAAGTAAGCCCCCTGTGTTAAATGGAATTGACTGTCATGCAAGCATACATATAGCATTGCAGCCCAAGTCCATCTTTGGGCTTGATCTTGGCTTGCTGCAAGAAAAGCACAGAGCAGTGTTTTCTAGATCGTATGTCACAGCAAATTATGATTTACCAAGTACCAGAAACTAAGTGGAGCACACAAGAACACAGTGTGAGAGCCAAAGGCTCCTTCCAAGGTTGTTCTCATAGTTTAAAACCATGGCTTGGTATTACATATGAACTGGGCCACAGTTCACAGAACAGCTCATACAGCAAAAAGATTGTCCATTGAGAGCTGTGGTTTGAAAATGACTGAAGTGACCAATTTTAAGATGATTTCCTGTGTACAGCAAGAATGTGTGTAAAAAAAAGGCCTGACCTCTTTGCACTGTATTTCTCTTTGAGGAAAGGCAAGGTAGAAGCTTTTTAAAAATAAAGAATAAGTGTTATTAGGTAATACCACTGCATCTGTTAGCAAGTATTTTAATAAAGACACAATGAGGAACAACGTAGTTTTACACAGGAGAACCACACAAGCCAGAAATATCTGCTGGTCAGCCCATGAAAAAAAGGATTATCATCCAACACTGCAATTGCAAATCTCATGCTATTTTACTAGAAGTAACAATAACAACCCCTTCATGGATCATTGCCTTGTTGTGGCGAAGGGGCTTGCGTAACTCAGTGAAGCCATAAGCTATGCCGTGCAGGGCCACCCAAGACGGACATGTCATGGCAGAGAGTTCTGCCAAAATGTGGTCCACCGGAGAAGGAAATGGCAACCCACTCCAGTATTCTTGCCAAGAAAACCCCATGGAACGTATCACAAGGCTAAAAGAGATGACGCCGGAAGATGAGCCCCTCAGGTCGGAAGGTGTCCAATATACTACTGGGGAAGAGCAGAGGGTATTTCCAAGTAGCGCCAGAAAGAGTGAAGCGGCTGGGCCAAAGCCGAAAGGACACTCAGCTGTGGATGTGTCTGGTGGTGAAAAGAAAATCCGATGCTGTAAAGAACGATATTGTTTAGGAACCTGGAATGTAAGATCAATGAATCAAGGTAAGCTGGAGGTGGTCAAACATGAGAAGGCAAGACTGAACATCGACATCTTGGGAATCAGTGAACTAAAATGGACAGGCATGGGCGAATTTAATTCAGGTGACCATCATATCTACTACTGTGGGCAAGAATCCCTTAGAAGAAATGGAGTAGCACTCATAGTCAACAAAAGGGTGGGAAAAGCAGTACTGGGGTACAATCTTAAAAACGATAGAATGATCTCAGTATGAATCCAAGGCAAACCATTCAACATCACAGTAATTCAAGTCTATGCCCCAACCACTGATGCCGAAGAAGCTGAGGTTGATCGGTTCTATGAAGACCTACAACACCTTCTAGAACTAACACCAAAAAAAGATGTCCTCTTCATCATAGGGGATTGGAATGCCAAAGTAGGAAGTCAAGAAATCACGGGGATAACAGGCAGGCATGGCTTTGCCTTGGTGTACAAAATGAAGCAGGACAAAAGCTAATAGAGTTTTGCCAAGAGAACATGCTGATCATAGCAAACACTCTTTTCCAACAGCACAAGAGGCGACTCTACACATGGACATCACCAGATGGTCAATATCGAAATCAGATTGATTATGTCCTTTGCAGCCAAAGATGGAGAAGCTCTATACAGTCAGTAAAAACAAAACCTGGAGCTGACTGTGGCTCAGATCATGAGCTTCTTCTTGCAAAATTTCGGCTGAAATTGAAGAACATAGGGAAAACCACTAAACCATTCAGGTATGACCTAAATCATATCCCTTCTGAATTTACAGTGGAGGTGAGGAACAGATTTAAAGGATTAGACCTGATAGACAGAGTGCCTGAGGAACTATGGATGGAGGTCCGTAACATTGTTCAGGAGGCAGCAACTCAATCCATCCCAAAGAAAAAGAAATGCAAGAAAGCCAAGTGGCTGTCTGATAAAGCTTTACAAGTAGCTGAGGAAAGAAGGGAAGCGAAAAGCAAGGGAGAAAGGGGAAGATATATCCAACTGAATGCAGAGTTCCAGAGAATTGCAAGGAGAGACAAGAAGGCCTTCTTAAATGAACAGTGCAAAGAAATCAAAGAAAACAATAGAATGGGAAAGACTAGAGATCTCTTCAAGAAAATTGGAGATCTCAAGGGAACGTTTTGTGCAAAGACGGGCATGATAAAGGACAAAGAAGGCAGGGACCTAACAGAAGCAGATGAGATTAAGAAGAGGTGGAAAGAATACACAGAAGAACTATACAGGAAAGATCTTAATGTCTCTGACAGCCATGATAGTGTGGTCACTGAACTTGAGCCGGACATCCTCGAGAGTGAAGTCAAGTGGGCCTTAGGAAGCATTAGTAACAACAAAGCTAGCGGAGATGACAATATTCCAGCTGAGCTATTTAAAATCCTAAAAGATGATGCTGTTAAAGTGCTGCACTCAATATGCCAACACATTTGGAACACTCAACAGTGGCCACAAGAGTGGAAAAGGTCAGTTTACTTTCCAATTCCAAAGAAGGGCAACGCCAGAGTGTTCAAACTACCGCACAATTGCGCTCATTTCACATGCCAGCAAGGTTATGCTCAAAATCCTACAAGCTAGGCTTCAGCAGTATGCGAATCAAGAACTACCGGAAGTACAAGCTGGGTTTCGAAGAGGCAGAGGAACTAGAGATCAAATCGCCAACATTCGCTGCATCATGGAGAAAGCAAGGGAATTCCAGAAAAACATCTATTTCTGCTTCATTGACTATGCTAAAGCCTTTGATTGTGTGGATCAAAACAAACTGTGGCAAATTCTGAAAGAGATGGGAGTACCAGACCACCTTACCTGTCTCCTGAGAAACCTGTACAAGGGTCAAGAAGCAACAGTAAGAACCAGACATGGAACAACCGATTGGTTCAAAATTGGGAAAGGAGTATGACAAGGCTGCATATTGTCACCCTGCTTATTTAACTTAAATGCAGAGTACATCATGAGAAACGCCGGGTTGGATGAATCAGAGGTCGGAATTAAGACTGCCGGGAGAATTATCAACAACCTCCGATATGCAGATGATACCACCCTAATGGCAGAAAGCGAAGAGGATCTAAAGAGCCTCTTGTTGAGGGTGAAAAAGGGGAGTGCAAAAGCTGGTTTGAAACTCAACATTAAATAAACGAAGATCATGGCATCTGGCCCCATCACTTCCTGGCGTATAGAAGGGGAAGAAATGGAAGCTGTGACAGATTTTATTTTCTTGGGCACCGCAGACGGTGACTGTAGCCATGAAATTAAAAGACGCTTGCTCCTTGGGAGGAAAGCTATGGCCAACCTAGACAGCATAGTAAGAAGCAGAGACATCACCTTGCCGACAAAGGTCCGTCTAATCAAAGCTATGGTTTTCCCAGTAGTAATGTATGGCTGTGAGAGCTGGACTATAAGAAAGGCTGAGCGCCCAAGAATTGATGCTTTCGAACTGTGGTGCTGGAGAAGACTCTTATGAGTCCCCTGGACTGCAAGGAGGTCCAATCAGTCCATCCTAAAGGAAATTAACCCTGAGTGCTCATTGCAAGGACAGATACTGAAGCTGAAGCTCAGATATTTTGGCCACCTAATGCGAAGAGAAAACTCTCTGGAAAAGACCCTGATGTTGGGAAAGACTGAAGGCAAAAGGAGAAGGGGACGGCAGAGGATGAGATGGCTAGATAGCATCACCGATGCAATGAATATGAACTTGAGCACACTCCGGGAGAGAGCGCAGGACAGGAAGGCCTGGTGTGCTATGGTCCATGGGGTCACGAAGAGTCGGACACGACTGAACAACAACGATTTTTAAATACCTAGTTAACAGATATTGTGGGTGCAATTTACAGCTGCACCAAATGAAAGCAGTCCCAGAACCCAGAATTCAATTCTTCATCTATCTTTTGGATATATCCTGCTGACTAACATACATTAAGGAGATACACAAGTATAGAATATATTGGTCAATTAAGAAAATTCAAAAATCCATGCTCAGGCTGGTTGGTCCTAATAAAGAAGTGACCAAGCTTTTGAATTCTCCCTAATTTCTGACATTCGTTGCTAGTTTGTGACATTTTGGTTGGTCCCAGTTGAGATACTCAAAACACCAGTACTGCATCCGCGATACCTTGATTTTCAACATATAGCTTTGAACATACAAAAGGTACAACCAGTAGCTTTACATTAGGATTTATTTTGTTTTTACATTCTTATGGAACAATTTCTTGTTTTATAATAAGGGTCCAATGAAGACACTGTAGTAGCTGTTGGGCAAATAGAGGAAGACAAACCACACTTGGGGGCGGAGAGAATCTACAATGCAGCATAGTCCCATCTACCTCTCAGGAGTAAAAACCTAAGAGTACAATCCTATGCATGTTGAGACAGAAAAAGTTTCTACAACTCCCAGCATTCCCCAGGCAGCACTGGCTGGGGAATGTTAGGAGTTAATAGTATTGGCCTTTTCTCTGTCTAAACATGCATAGGATTGCACCCTGAATTATTCTCAATTTAGAAAGAGTTAGACACTGGGAACCCTGCCATTCTACCTTAAGGTAGTAACTGCAAATGTAACATGATCAAAGGGATTGCAGATATTTGTTTTCAGTTCTAGATTTCCAAATGCTTTGGCTCAATCCTCACAGCGAAGAGGTGTAGGGAGAACTCTCCCGGGTTTCTTTGCTGAAGCAGATGCCTCCAAGTCCATCAGGAGGTCAGTCCAAACGCTCAGGCCTCGGACTTCAAAGTCCCCATCCTGGGCTTTCAAGCGTCTCATCTGGGTCCGTACCGCGCTGCCAAGAGGCTCCGGCTCCTGGCAGAGGCAGCTGACGCGTTCACGTATTTCTTGCCAAGGTACTTCGCCCTCTTCCAGGCCGCTGGTTCTCCACTCCCCGTGCAGGGGGTCGTATGTGAGGCGGCTTCCCCAAGCGGATAGGTGATTCAAATAGGGGGCACGCAGTTCAGGGTGACGGCCGCAAAGCGAGGCCATCCGTGGGGCGGGCAGGAGGCGGCAGAAAGTAGCCAAGCGAGCCGGGTCTCCCACCAGCAGCCAAGGGAGCAGCGCGGCCTTGGCTTCCACCTCCGCGCCAGGCTCCAGCAGCGCCGCCCCCACTGCCCTGTAGAGCGCGGGGCCGCGGGGCAGCTGGTCCAGGAGGGCGGAGGAAGAGGCGCCGCGGCCTTCGCCATCGCCTTCCTCCCGCAGCCGCGTCAGGAGCAGCTGAGCCTGGGCTCTCACCGGTGGCGCGTCCCGCTGCCCGGCGGCGCACGACGTCTCGGGAGGAGGCGCCAAACGGGCAAGGAGAAGCTGGCAGGCGGCCCTGCGCCTCGCCAGGAGGTGGGCGAAGGGCTCCTCCCCTCCGCCACCCGGGAGCAAGAGGTCACGCAAGAGGCGGCGGCGGGCGGCGGCGGGCAGCGCCCGGTTCTCCAGCAGCGCCAAGCCCAGCAGCTCTGGGCAGCGCCTCAAGCGGCCGAGGCCCAGCAGGCCTCCCCGGCTTAGGCGGCGCTCCAAAGCGGCCCGGAGGCCGGGCTGGGCATGGAGGCGCCTGTGGAGCCGCTGGAAGAAGCGGCCCCAGCTCAGAGCTCGCGTCAGGGTCGCCGGGTCCCAGCCTCGCACCAGCCCCGAGCGGGACGCCGCCAAAAGGCTGGGCAGCTGCTCGGCGTGCGAGAGCAGCGTCTCCATGGCGACGGGCCTAACGGGCGACGGGCCTCTTCTTGGCGCCTCCGGTTTGAGCGAGCGGGAAGCCCGCCTTTCGGACGATGACTCTAACCAATCAGAGGAGAGCTTTCCCCCTGAACTGCTATTGGGCAGTGGAAATGCCACTCTAATTTTATATTCGGAAAAAGCCCCGAACATATCGCGAATGTAGACTCAAGAACAAGAAAACCTCAAGGCGTTGCGGGCGGCGCTCCAACGGTCTGGCACAGGTCATCCCTGTGGGAAGAGAGAGAAGAAAGACTGCGATCGTCCAGACATTTACCTGGGAGTAAGCAGCATTTAACTCAACGGGACTTGCTTCTGAGTAGATACATAGGATTGCACTGTCATGCGTGCTAATGGCGGCACCCCTTTCTCAGAGGTTCGTTTTCTACGACTCGCCTTGTGCAGTGTACAACCCTAGATATGTCTGTTCCGAAGTAAGGCCCGTTACTTATTCCGTGCTTACCTCCGAAGGTAATGGGTGGCAGCCAGTGACACAGAGCTGAGATCCCCCTCGCGCACAAGTACCTCAAGGGGTTCGGGACATTGTTGTGCAAAAAGGGGTGGGGGAACAACGGGAGCCTCGCCGTCAAACTAACCCCTTCTCTCTCCATCTTCAGAGTCCGGCCATTTAAATGTTTGTGCAACGCGTCGTTCACAGGGGATGTCTCCATGCGTGTTTTCCGCCATTTGACTTTAGGTACTTTTTGCACTCAGATTTAAAGGGTCGTTCGAAAAAGCTTTCCGTACGTTGTATCCAAGGTCAGTCTTAACTTATGCCCCATTCATTTCAAGGAGTCTACTCTAAGTAGGACTAACAGAGACAGTCCAGTATTTGATTTTAAATCCAACGGTGTGGCTCTGCTGAAATAATTGCTGTGTTCTGGATTTTGGCCTAGGACCTGTCAGTCAGTAAATAACCCAGAATACAGACCTCCTTACTTTAAAAAAAAGAAGTTTCATTAGCAATTTTCTAATATGAAAAAACTAAGGTTACAGTCTTATGCACCCTTGGGGTAAGTTCCATTGAAAACAGTAGAACTTCCTTCTGAGCAAGCATGTATAGGATTGCTCTACATAAGCTGGTTGGGCTTATCAGTACTACTTGAATGCCTGCCAAGTGTGTGAAATTTGATCAATGAGGGAGGAAAGCTTTTGTTAGATAATGTGTGTCCCTCAAGAGAGCCATTGGATGAGAGGCTGCTGTCAGTTAGAGGCCTAGAAAAGCCAATTCCAAAGCTATAAAAACTAAACAACTTAAAGAGTTCCAGCAAACTATGCCAGCAGTAGGTTCATTTGCATGACTTCATAGCTTCAGCATATTGTTTGAGTTTTGCTTAATGTTAACTATAGGTTTAAAACAAAATAGTCACATTTTTTACATGTATATGTTTCATCACTTTTGTTCAGAAGCCAACAGAATTCACCCAGAATTTAAACTCATATGAGGGGTCCTTCATACATTACTGTGGAACTGTTTCTCTGTGGCTTCTTCTCACACAGCCATGTTAACATTAAGAAACTGGAACTATGTTGGTAGACACATAGGGCTTTCCACTCCTTTATTGCTCTCCTGGCCAAGCAACAACTGGATTTGAATGGAGCCATGCGATTAATCCTGCCACCATCTTCCAAACATTCCTAAGGTGATCTGGAACAAAATCATGGGAAAGCAATCTCTGTGCTGGCTGCTATGGTACCATACGAAGGAGCCCCCAGTTTGGATGCTTATTCCCTCCCCAACTGGCACATTCATATCTACTATGAAGACCGTGGGAATATTCTTTCTACTAAAATAGCAAGAAGGAAATACTCCATATGCATATCCCATTACTATACAAAGTGCAGTTTGCTGTGTTTTCAAACCTCTTCAGCTACTCAACAAGAATGTAGGTAGGTGAGCCTATAACATTTAGTTGGATATAAGTCCCACTATATTCAGTATATTCCAAATGCAATTTAATATTCAGTTAAGTCTATTGTATAAACAGTCTATGCTAGATAATAATGAAGATAATAATGAAGATATCCATAATAATGAAGATACCTCCTCAAAGCTCTCAGCTTTCCTGCAGTCTTAGTGCTGATGCACACTGTACTTTTTAAACTGGATATAAGAAGTATTCAAGTTTAAATGATAAAATACATGGACTATTCTAAAAAGTCATCAACATGTCTAAAGATATAGGAAAATATGATGTCAAGAATCTTCCTAACTTGGAAAACCACAGAATGAAGCTTTTGAGAAATTAGAGCATGGCTTTAAAAAGGGTAAAATGGTTGCTGAAGAGTTTGAAGCCGTATTCTGGTGTTCCCCTCCATGCGATTGCTGCTGATAGATAAAAGGAAGTACTTCTTCATACAGCACGTAGTTAAACGATGGAATTTGCTACCACAGGATGTAGTGATGGCCACCAACTTGGATGGCTTTAAAAGGGGGTTGGACAAATTCCTGGAGGACGAGGCTAACAATGGCTACTAGGCTTGAGGGCTATGAGTGCTACCTCCAGTACCTGAGGTGGTGTGCCTGTGTATACCAGTTGCTGGGGAACATGGGCGGGAGGCTGCTGTTGTACTCATGTCTTGCTTGTGGTTTCCTGGTTGACAGCTCATCGGCCACTGTGTGAACAGAATGCTGGACCAGAGGGACCCTTGGTCTGATCCATCATGGCTCTTCTTATTTTCTTATGTTCTTCTGGACCTGACAGCTAAGCCCCCCCATCTGCACATTTGAAGCATGTCCAAAAGGGTTCTATATGTGCTTGCGTATAGTGCTCCTCTATGGAAGGGATAACCCTGACCCAATCAGGGTCCTCCTTCATGCGAAGTAGCTTTACATGTGTACTTTGGTATGCTTGTAGATCCCCTTCCAATGCACATTGAATGCACAGATGGTGGGAGGGCATGGCTGCTGGGTGTGGTGGTGCAGCCCTGCAATCCCCCTCACATGTACTTTCAAGGCATGAGGTAGTAATAGACAGTATTCTGCAGAGCTGGGGAGCCCCTCCTCCCCACACTCAAAAGAACTCAAAATTCCTTTGAGTTTTCCACTGTGTCCCGAGCAAAGAAAGAGGTTCATCATATCCATTGGAGCGATCACCATTATTACTGCCCAGACTTCCTGCCAGTCTTCATGAGGTTAAGCACATGTTTACAGACTCGGGAAAATATACTGCTTAAATTATAATACATCAGGCTGTTTTGGATGGAAGAGGTGTTGTTGGGAAAACTAACGTAGCATATTGGCTAAGAGACAGGCTATGAACCAGTAAGTTCCCGGTTTGAATTTTGCCTTTGAAACACAGGAAACTGCCTTATATTTGTGCAGCCCAGTACTGACTACAGCCTAGCAAGGGGCCAGGTAGAGGAGATCTTTCACTCCTGATACTGATGCTATTGAAGTGGAGACAACAGAGACGGAACCTGGGACTTTATGCATACAAAGCAGGTGCTGTACCACTGCGCTATAGTCCCACCTACTCAGCCACCAGCTCCAGGTTTCCTTAGGAAAACCACTCTTTCAGGCCCACCCCCATCAGAAAGATCAGGGGGTGCTCTTGAAACCGGCACTGCTCCTGAGAGTAGCAGCGACTGGGGGTGCCTTTGTCTGGTTCACCAGCTGCACCCTTTCTTAGGGAAGGAACATCTGGCCACAGCAATTCATGCTTTAATCACCTCTCATTTAGATTACTATAACGTGTTCTAACAAGTATGCTTTGTAGGCCACATTATGCCAGGCTTGGATCACTGGCTTTCAGTTTTTTCCACATTGGATTCAATGTGCTGGTTTTAACAGATGAAGCCCTAAACAGTTTGGGGACAGGATATCTAAATGACTGTTCCCATCCATATCAACTGCCTGTAATTTCTGATGATCATCAGAGGCCATATTATATGTTTCACCACCTAGGGAGGACAGATTGGTACTCAAGACAGGACCTTTCTGTGGAACTCCCTCCTGAGGGAGGTAAGACTAGCTTCTTTATTTTGCTTTAGATGAGAAGTTGGGCTTTTAATGTTGTGTAATGTTTTGTTGCTGTTCAATTCTAATTTTAATGCAGCTCTTACCGTATTTCTGTTGTTGTTTCTGTGTTTCTTCTTTTTATCTGAAGCTTTAATGTTTTTAAATTGCCCCGGGCATCTGGTAGGTGGAGGGTATGATTTAGAAATATAATTAATTGAATAAATAAATAATGCAGGCTAATAGTACTGACCTACTTTACAGAGTTGTTGTAAGGATGACAACTAGGTAATATTTGTTAAGTGGTTTGAGCACTTTAAATTTCTATTTAAATTATTATTATTATTATTGTTAAACTCCAGAAGAAATTACAGGATTTGCATGGCTTTCAGAAGTTTTCTAAAAGATGGAACTCTGAAACTACTCCTGGAGTTTGTCTTTTTCTGACTTCGCTTGCCTTCCTGCCAGCATAGATGTGCATGATAGATCCAGCATTATATTTTCTTATACCTCTATGTTTGTGAATGACATCTTGGCATATACCAGTACCTTTTATAAGCAATGTCAGACATATTTTGAAGTCATTGGTCAGTTTTGAAAATAGTTGAAAATCTATTGATTTTTGCTCAGTATATTTGAAATGATTTAAGAGAAAGTATGTGCCTATATCTGGTGAGTTACTCCTGATCTGTCAGTCAAAGAAAATTTTTGAAACAAAGCTATAGATTAGAGGACTGAGGCGAGTTCTTTACTGGTTTGTGTGTCTGTGTGACAAAAGGCTTTTTAATATTCACAAGAGATAGAGGGAGCAATCCTATGGCCTCTAGACAGTAGCTAGACGGCCGTAGGATATCATGTTATCCGGGAACCAACCTCCCCCACTTTTTCGCTGCCTTGGAGGCAGCATGGAACAGCCCCGTCCTCCGCGCTAACAAGAGGAGTGTGGAGCAGCTGAAAAGGGGCGTGGCTGGGGGAGTTCTGGGGCAGGGAGGGCGGAAATGTCTGTAGAACATATCCTATGTGTTGTACAGCAGCCTCCTCCCCTGCTCTGCCCTCCCACGGCTAGACAGCTGCAAATGGCTGTCTATCCAAAAATGCAGGGCAGGAGAAACGTGGAGGGAATGATCCCCTCCGTGCTTCTCCTGCCCTGCTTTGGATAGGCAGTCTCCTCCAAGTTCAGAGGCAGCCACCTATGTGAATAGGATTGCGCCCTTAACCTGGTATTTAAATTACATTTTAACATTCTGTACATCTGAATGAATTATCTTTATTGCTAAATGTGAGAAGCCATCACAGTTTGATATATTTAAAATAAAATACAAATATGAAAATAAGCTAAAATGGAATACCATAAAAATAGTAAGATAAAATTGGAATTGTTTTATTTATTTATTTATTTATTTACAGGTATAAAACACAGTGCAGGGCAACTGTCAATAAAGTGGCTGGGTGACCATCCTTTGTTAAGCTGATTGCTCCATAATAGTCAGGGAAGCTCAGTTCAAGTTCCTTCAATGGCAGCTAATGGTTAGATGTTTTCCTGAATGGCCAATTTTGCTGCAGGGATAAGCATTGAAACCCATTCTCTGTGGGCAGGGGTGGGAGGCAGTTGGCAGTTTGAATTTCAAAGACACAGGCAGAGAGCACAGACTTTAGATCTGATTTTAACTGGTCTGAAGTCCGTTAAAACCAACAGTGTGGACCCCCAGAGCCCAGCCAGGATGCTGGGCTCTGGGAGTCCACACTGTTGGTTTGGGAATCAGATGTACAATCAGGTTCAGAGGTTTTGCTGCCTGACATTGGTAACTGCTTGCTTCCAGTGTGCTCTGCTTGAGCACTGATATGTAAAAGACACATTACAAAGATACCATAAGTATCCATTATTCTCTTCCAAAGGAAGTTAAATGCTTTAGCATTGCCCCTGGACTTGTCACTGCTCAGGGAAGAGGGGAGTGCATAACACTATTTATAAAATGTCTGGAGAGTCTTATGATAGAAGCTACTTGGATTTTATTCTGAGTCTGCTCATACACTTTGATTGTCTCATAAGCTAAATGTCCAGATAGCTCACTGCTACCTTAATAGCATCTGTAGTTATGCATGTGCTTATGTGCTCTCACACACCCCACCCACAGACACAAAAAGACAGATTTTTTTATTAATGTGCAATAAGTTTCTAAGTGTCTGTTGTTTCCATTTTCATTTCTCCGAAGCTTTTTATATGCATTCTTCCAGCACATTTCTCATTATTCTCTCAGTCTTTCCTCTGCTGAATAGCTAAGCTTTCCAGACATATAACCTGAAATGTCCTGGGAGAATTTACATAAAAACAATAAAGCCAAGGAAATGGAAACCACAGAATATATGCATCAGTTTTTCGGTCTTTGCTATGGAGCTCATTGGTTCTTGTTTGCTGGGGAATTCAACTTTCCATATTAACGTCCATTCACCGTGGGGCAAACGTACAGAGCAAGGGATGGTTGAAATCATTTGAGTTGGCGTGTGTTTCATGGCTTAAGTGAATACTCTGAATTTGGTAGCAGGGCTTGTATGTTAATCTCATTAACCATAAAAAGAGTATTATTTGCACAAATCCTCACACATCAAGAAGAAATACTCTGTGCAAAGTCATTCAAATGGTTGGATCATGGTAATGCACAATTTGAAAAAGCATTTATCTATCCAAAGGAAGTTGAAAGATGCTTTTTATGTCATTTTCAAAATCTAATGGTGTATTTGATCATCCTAAAAACATAACTTTTGGAAACAAAATAGACTGTGTGAACCATTATAACAAAATAGGGATTGGTAAACCCATAAAGAGTTTCTGAGGCCTAAATTGCATTTGAGGGCTGTGATCCCTTGTTTTCAACTATGGGTCTGCCCTGGGGACTTTTAAAGCTGGGGCTGGAGTATGATTTAAAGGGGCAGGTTTGCTGTTGAAACTTCCCCCATGTGCTGCTTTTCCCTCCACATCCCCTGCCCCTTTCTCCCACCCTGGATCACTTCTGGTGTTGGAGTCTGGCTGGGGAGAAAAAGGACTTTGAGGATGTACTGAGAGGATAAGAGCAGTGGACAAATTTTGCAACCCCATCTGTCCTGCTCTTTGGCACTTTAAAAATTGCACTTCCAGGCAGAACTGTGTTCTTTTTTAAACAACAACAACAACATGAGTCTGCCACCATCATGTGTCGTTTGAGCCTTAGTTGTCAGTCATACATACTGACCTATTTCCCAGAGGGAACAACTTGATAAACATATACAAATCAGCAATTGCTTTTTAAAAAACCCCATAACTTCCAACCTCTTATTTATGCAACAAGGCTTAAAAACCCAAATTAACCAAAGACAACAACTTGTAAGAACAGACATTAGCCTTAAAGGCTAAACAAGGCTAAGAGTTATTAACAGCGCCGGCATCAAAGATGGGCATGGTCAGGCACCTGCTAAGGGCCCACACCCCAGTAGAGGCCCATTGACAAGAGCCCCCTGGAGTTGCTTCTCCTTTTCCATTTCAACCTGCTTGTAGGGATGTCAGAGAATTCTGCCATGGATCTCGGTGAGGCCGAATGCCAGTGCATTCGGCCCCCCGAAATCCGTCATGGAACAAAGCCCCCCCCGCCCCGCAGAAGGCGCACGAAATGGGACACCTACCTGCTGCCGTTCATGCTGCTTTGCGAATGGTGGCCGCAGCCGCCATTCGCTTCTTCACTATAGCCGTGATAGGCTACGTAAATACTTACGTAGCCTATCATGGCTAATGCAGGGACACCATTTGCGTCCCTGCGGAAGCCGTGATAGGCTGTGCAAGTATTTACGTAGCCTATCATGGCAAAAAAAAGGGAACGCAAATGGCGGTGGCTACGCCAGCCGTCATTTGCATTCCTTTTTTTTTTTTTGACCATGATAGGCTATGTAAATATTTACGTAGCCTATCACAGCAAAAGAGAGGGGCACAAATGGCAGCGGCTACAGCGGCCGCCATTTGCGTCCCTGCAGGCTGCCCAGCAGCTGGATGTCTGGCTGCGGGCGGCCCCGGCCGGCGGCTCCGCGGAATCACCGTGGAGTGGAGCCGGCCGGAGAGAATTTCGGGGGGAGGGACAGAGGGCCTCCCCCCCACCGTGAATGTCACCCTTCGAAAAGGTAAATGACTTTTGTACATCCCTATCTGCTTGTTCACCTGTTTCTCGCTATGCCCCAGACAATGGAGGAGCAGTAGATGCCACTGATTGGTTCCTCCCTAGCTCTCTGCCAAATGTGAAAGCAAGGGGTAGCAATGTTGACAAAGAAGATACGGATAGGAGCTGGTGACTGTGAAAAGGAAGGGGCCCAATGAGGGTGTCTTGCCCAAGGGCCCTCAGAAAGCTGGAAACAGCACTGCATATTAAAACTTTTAACCAAAATCATTCTTAAAGAGATGGGTTTTTATGTACTACCTAAAACAGTATAGTGTTGGGGCTTGACTAATCTCTGTTGTCAAAGCATTCTGCAACAGGGTGCAACCATAGAGAAAGCCCTTGTGGCTGCCCGCCTAGCTTCTTGAGGCTGGAGGAGACTAACAGTTCAGCCTTCTGCTTGGAAATATGTGAATATGAATGTTATGGCTGTCCCATCCCCTGAGTGGGTTGTACACCTTTTTTTTTCATTTGGTGTTCACTTAAAAGCTTGCAATTTGTACCCTTGAGGTTAGGTGTTTGTGTCACAGAGATGGTGACCTTCACCATAATTTTGCATTGTTTGCTGCTACATTAAACAAAAGCCGACACCAAAGGTGCTCCAGACTGAGAGCTCCTAGTGCTACCAATTAGAAGCCTTTTTTGGCACCATTGCCCTGCCTTATTCTCAGAATTTTACAGAGGGTCCAGATAACGTCATCTTCCACTCATAATCCTCCCATATTTTCCCACCACTTCTTCTCTCTGTGTGTTTTTTTTCTTACTGCAGAAAATTCCCTAAGAGAACAATCCTATGCATGTTTAGACAGAAAAAAGTACTACAACTCCCAGCATTTCCCAGACAGTGATTTTGTTGTGGGACTTTTTTCTGTCTAAACATGGATAGGATTGCACCCATAAGACTCCCCCCCCCCCCGGTATTGGCCCCAGGAGTATAGCCAAGTCATTTGTAGCGTTAGAGGGGCCTAGAGATCCATAATGCTTGCTTAAGTTCATTATTGGTGCAATTCCCATGCTAGTAAGCCTCTGAGCATGTGCAGATGAGTCAAAAGGCCAATAACAGCCTTCTTGGTGCATTCCTTGCTAATGAGGAGAGTCTTTATCTCCGATGTGCCTGGGAAGCAAAGTCTATTTACAGGTGGCTGTGCCTGAGAACCAAACACTTCTAGCCTGTGCTGAGAATGAACGCTAGGGGCTATGTTGCTGTTCTGCTGCCTATTGCTAACATGTATGGTATAAGACCCATTGTACCCAGTGGCTCGGGGTTCAGAGAAGCTGTCTGATCCAACCATTGGGTACGCCTGTGTGCTGTAAGTTACTCAATAAAGTCTTCTTGTAAGCAAACCTTTGAGTCTGATTTATCACTATCTTGGCACTTCTAACCTAAGAGTTCAACACCTACGGCCAGGAGCAACACACCCCTTCCTCTTTCAGATCTCTTTGAAGATTTGAAAAACTTCCTCTTTCAAATCTCTTTGAAGGGTTTGCCTCAGATCTTCTTGATTTTATTGCCTATCACTATTTTGTACATTTATATTCAGCCTTTCATCCATCATGACACTGAAAGCAGTGGACATGGAGTCCCCAGGTGGTCCCCCCATGTCAGCAAGAAGCCGTCATCATGTGCCCTGACCCTAGCTTTCCCAAAGCTGGTGCCTTTTAGATATATTTGACCACAGCTGCCATCATTCCTGTCCAATGGCCATGCTGAAACATGTAGAGAGTTCCAATTTGGGAAAGGCAGCCTGAGACTATGCCCTGGGACCTAGTCAAGTAAGAGGATACACACACGGGCTATCTAGGCAAAGATTCGTAATCCAAACAAGACAGAAGTGATCTTGGTGATCAGATGAAAGTCCGATTAGGGAATAGTGATTCAACCTGTGTTGAATCTGCTTGGAAAGGAAAGCTTCCTCCTGTGCAAGCACCGAGTCATTGCTGACTCCTAGAGGGATGCTGCTTTCGCTGGCGTTTTCATGGCAGACTATAGCGGGGTGGTTTGCCATTGCCTTCCCCAGTCGTGACGACCTTTCCCCCAGCAAGCTGGGTACTCATTTTACTGACCTCGGAAGGATGGAGGGCTGAGTCGACCTGAGCCGGCATACACTCCCCTTGAAAACTAAGGTTCACTGGGTGTGAATTCCTGGATTCAGCCCTGAACTTGGATGCCCAGGTTTTAATGGTGGCCAGAAGTGTATTTGCACAGCTAAGGTTAGTGCACCAATTGCACCCATTCCTGGAGCTGTCAGATCTCAGTGGAGATGTTGGTGACATATGCCTTAGTTGCATCCTGTTTTACTCTATGTGAGGCTGCATTTAAAGACTTTGGAAACTTCAGCTGGTCCAGATTGCTGCAGCCAGACTGTTGACAAGGCCCAGTTATAGGAAGCATGTAACTCCCTTGTTACAACAGCTTCCCTGGCTACAGGTCTGTTTCCAGACACAATTCATAGTGCTGGTTGTGCCCTACACCAGTTCAGCCCAGGCTGTTTGAAAGACTCTCAGTTAAGGTCCTCAGGAGAGGCCCCGTTCTCTCTGTCCTGTAGGAGTCACATTTGGCAGAAATGTGAGAGATGGCAGTGGCTGCTCTCAGGCTCTGAAACTCCCTTTTTCATTCAGCGAGAGCTTTGGATCTTAAGCTGTTTTCCTTGCTGAACTAGGTTTTAACTGGAGGGTGTTGTTTATTATTTTTATGTGTTGTCTTGAATACTGCTTAATCTATTAAAATCCCTAAGTAGTTCACATGAAAATACAGTGTAACAATCTAGAAACAAGTTAAAGATAATAAATTATCAAAAACATTAAGGGTGCAATCCTGTCGGGATGGCTGTACACCTCCAGACTCAGAGGCTTATGGCCATCAATGCAGAGTGGGGAGGAGTGGAGGAGGTGATCTTCACCTCCATGCACCTTCCATTCTGTGTTTTGCTAGATGGGCTTTTTTGCTCATCTAACTGGGGCATATTGGAGCAGGAGGGAAGGAAACTGGGAAGGCCTGAGGATGCATCATAAGCTGGCCTCAACAGTCTCCTCCCCTTTCCACCCACTGGCACACCCCCTTTCCCTCCTCTCTCAGGTCACTTGTGAGCTCAGAGAGGCAGCTGGCATGGTTCTCTGCATCAGCTGCAAGGGGGAAGGGGTGGGGAGTGCAGATTCCCGGGCTTGAGGTCGGAATGCTGCCTCTGACCTTGGATCCAGGAATCTGAAATATCCTATGGCCCCCCAGACTCTGTCTAGGGACCATAGGATTGCTCCCTAAGTATATTTAAAAACAACATTTTTAACTTAGGTGTTTTAATTTATGTGGTTATGTTTTAATTATGTTACATTTTATCTGTATTTTATTATTGGTAGTTGCCTTGTTGTTGTTCAGTCGTTAAGTCGTGTCCGACTCTTCGTAACCCCATGGACCATAGCACGCCAGGCCTTCCTGTCCTCCGCTCTCTCCCGGAGTGTGCTCAAGTTCATATTCATTACATCGGTGATGCTATCTAGCCATCTCATCCTCTGCCACCCCTTCTCCTTTTGCCTTCAATCCTTGAGCACTATTTTTAGTGGGAAGGTGGGAGATACATATATAAATCAAGATAAGCAGTTCTTCAAGTCTCACTTATTTCAGTGCTAAAGATTTGAGCTGCAATCCTCTGCACTTACCTGGAAATGAGTCTCATTGAACTCAGTGGACCTGTTCACGTATAATGGCAGCAAACTGTGGTTTAATTAACCCACAATTTGCCACCATTATGTGCGACCTGGGCCAATGAGGCTTACTTCTAAGTACACACGTTTAAGATTGCACCGCTGAGTATGCCTAACTCTCCCAATGAAATCATTAGGACTTGAAGATACTTAATTTAAGTTGGATTATGTCTGTAATTTTACTCACATTCACATGATTATTTCTTGCTCTGGTGATATTACAAATATTAAGTCACTACATTTGAATTCATGATAACTTAAGAACCAAGTAATCAGTTCAATTAAAGGATTTCAGTGAATGTTTTTAAATGTGGGAGCATGGTTTCTCATTTTCAAACCTGCCTATTACATTCAAGATTTAAATGAGTAGCTTGTTTTCTGGTTTTGTCCTCATTATTGGTTTCTTTGGACATCTGCTTTTAGGATTGGTCTGAAATTTGAAACTGCTATATTCAGCAGCACATGCTATTCATATACATTGGGTAACCAGCATGCCCATGGTTTGTAAAGCAGCATATGATTCAGAGCAATATCTCAGCCACCAACAAATTAGAAAACACGCTTAAAGTACAGGCCCTAATATAAGGAAAAGAAATTCCATTTAGCGGATAGGAAGGAAGGTCTATGAACCCCCTGGCAAAGGCAAAGTACAGGCTGAAGGGGCAGGATTGCAGCTTGAGATCGATAGGCATATGGTCAAGGAACATCTAATGACTTTGAATGAGTTCAAATCTCCAGGGCCAGATGAACTGCACCCTAGAGTAATAAAGGAACTGGCAGAAGAGCTCTCAGAACCACTGTCTATTATCTTTGAGAAGTCATGGAGGACGGGTGAAGTGCCAGATGACTGGAGGAGGGCTAATGTTGTCCCTGTCTTCAAAAAGGGCCCAAAGGAGGAACTTGGGAACTACAGACCAGTCAGTCTGACATCAATCCCTGGGAAAATTCTGGAGCAGAGTATAAAGCAATCCATCTGGAAGCACCTTGAAAACAATGCAGTGATTATTCGAAGCCAACATGGATTTGTCAAGAACAAATTCTGCCAGATGAATCTGAACTCATTTTTTGATCAGCTAACCTCCCTTGTGGACTGTGGGAATGCTGTGGACATAATATACCCTGACAGAAAAGCTTTCGACAAAGTGCCCCGTGATATCCTGATGAGCAAACGAGCTCAAAGTGGGCTAGATGAAACAATGATCCGGTGGATCCCCAGTTGGCTACAGAATCAGACTCAAAGAGTGTTTATCAATGGGATCTTCTCAAACTGGGGAGAGGTAACAAGCGGGGCACCGCAGGGCTCAGTCCTGGTCCCAGTGCTCTTCAACATTTTTATTAATGACTTAGAGGAAGAGGTGCAGGGAATGCTGATCAGATTTGCAGATGACACAAAATTGGGCAGGATAGCTAATATATTGGAAGACAGAAACAAAATTCAAAGTGATCTTGATAGACTGGAGCGCTGGGCAGAAAACAGCAGAATGACATTAAATAGGGATAAATGCCAAGTTCTGCACCTAGGAAAAAGAAACCAAATGCACAGTTACAAGATGGGGGATATGTGGCTCAACCAAACTGCAAGCGAGAAGGATCTTGGAATTGTTGTAGATCACAAGCTGAATATGAGCCAACAATGTGATGTGGCTGCAAAAAAGGCCAATGCTCTTTTGGGCTGCCTTAATAGAAGCATAGCTTCCAAATCCAGGGAAGTACTAGTTCCCCTCTACTCAGCACTGGTTAGGCCTCATCTGGAGTACTGTGTCTAGTTCTGGGCACCACACTTTAAGACTGATGCAGACAAGCTGGAGAGGGTTCAGAGGAGGGCAACAAAGATGATCAGGGGACTGGAAACAAAGCCCTGTGAGGAGAGACTGAAAGAACTGGGCATGTTTAGCCTCGAGAAGAGAAGACCGAGGGGAGATGGGATAGCGCTCTTCAAGTACTTAAAAGGTTGTCACAGAGAGGAAGGCCAGCATCTCTTCTCGATCATCCCAGAGTGCAGGACACGGAATAATGGGCTCAAGTGACAGGAAGCCAGATTCCGGCTGAACATCAGGAAAAACGTCCTGACTGTTAGAGCAATATGACAATGGAACCAATTCCTAGGGAGGTAGTGGGCTCTCCCACACTGGAGGCATTCAAGATGAGGCTGGACAGCCATCTGTCAGGGATGCTCTGGCTTGGATTCCTGCATTGAGCAGGGGGTTGGACTCGATGGTCTTGTAGGCCCCTTCCAACCCTACTGTTCTATGATTCTATGATTAACCACATGAAGGCAGAAAGCTACAATGTCAAGGAATGGGCAGTGCTGATGTGCTAAGTTTTCCATATTCAGGGAGTTTGATATGGGAAGCCTGTAAATACACAATCGCACATAGGCTTTAAAGTGGCATTGCATCACATACTTTTGTGATACATACCCTAGGTTAGGAGTAGGCAACATTTGTGGGTCAATGGGCACATAAGGAAATCTAAGAAACTGCTGGGTACCACCATGAAATGGCTGCTATGGGAGGTGTGGCCGTCACAAAGCCTAGTCACCATGTAGCCCAGAGGAATTCATAGGAAATGAAGACAGCGAATGCTGGAGGCCCACATTTTGCTTTGAAGTGATCCCAGATGCTGGTAAGAAAATGTGTTAATTATTTTTTTGAAAAGTGAGCGGGCTAAAGCACCTTGGCAGACACCAAGAAGGGTGTCCAGGGATGCATTGGTGCCCATGGGTGCCATGTTGCCTACCCCTGCCCTAAGCTCATGGTTGGGTCTATCACCTAGCCCCACCCCTGACATTGAGCATGTGACCTAGCCCCCCAGTGTCTATGCCTATGGCATGAAATCTGTAGACAGGAGGCCTGCATGCATACAGCTGCATGTGTGCAGGGTTCTGTTTGAGTCAGAGCCCTGAAAGCATGGGGTTCTGGCTCGCATGAAGCCTGACATGCATACAGCGTGTGTGTTGTCTCCCCTTCTACAGCTGTTTGCACCAAATGTCACACAGCATTAGGGGGTGGAGATACGTGGCTCACGTGATTAGCAACCCTGTTGTTTGCATGTCCCAATAGGGCTTACGTGATGGCTCCCAACACATGCTGTGAGCTCCACTTTGCAATGCAACTGGGGCTTGGGAATTCATAATGAAAGTAATATATAGACCAGCTCAGTGGCTTCTTAGGAGGGAGGTGGGGTTGCTCCATTCAGATAGAGCTGAGGACCCCATGGTTCCTGATGCTGCAAATGCACATCAGCCCTACACAGTTTTAGGAGTCATATTTGATCATGTACATATGAGATCCTAGCATGACTGCTTTTCTTCAAGCATTGGGCTTTCTGCCGGAGAGCACAGGTGGCTGAACACACCACCAAGGTCTCCAGTAGGAGCTCTGGGGCTAGAGGTGGCAGACGTGCCAGCTTTGTCTTTAGTTCTGTAATGTTTAAACGGACAACTGCTCCATCTGGTAATGGAAATGGGATCCATACTTGGAACAGGGTCAAAAAGTTGGCTCATACACGTGAAAGGCTAAAAAACAAAAGGAAACCATCCAAAATTAGAACCTGATGCTACCTCCTAGTGAAATTAATACATTTTTTTCATTGACTTCATTAGAAGCAGATTTTAATTTTTTTAAAAGACTTTAGAATACTGCAAATACAAGGTCAATTTCACACAAGAGCTAGCAAACATTTGGAATATGTTACTGGGGAAGGAAACTGAAACAAAACAATAATGAGTTTATGGGAAATTTAGATTTGTATCCTACAAGGAAGAGACGGTATAGTACCATAAAAAGCAGAAATGTGGGATTATAGATAAAGGAAGTACAGATGGGCATGCAAACTGGGTTTTACTTTGGTTTCTGTATGAGCCTTAAAACATTTGCATTCTACTGGAATGGTAACGTATTCAAACTCTCTTTTCTTGTATCCTTTATCATATCCCCTTAAAGGAGTATTTTGTTACTTTTTAGAAAAACAATTGATCTGGGTCTTGGCTATACTAACAAGATTACGCTGAAAGAGAAAAATAGTATTTATATGTTCTAAATACTGTTCATATACACTGTTCATATTCATCATGTTGCCAATTGCCATAAGAGGTCTGCAGTGTAGGTCAATGTAGGTATGGTTATCTCCTCTTGGAAATGGGGAAAAGGAGAGGCCAAGAGAATAATGGCTTGCCAGAATAATGGCAGTGGTCACCTACTACAAGGGTGGGCAGAAAGTAGATCTCCAAATGCTTTGGACTTTAACTCCAAACATTCTTGACCATTGGCCATAAAAAAACGAAGATCATGGCATCTGGCCCCATCACTTCCTGGCATATGGAAGGGGAAGAAATGGAAGCAGTGACAGATTTTATTTTCTTGAGCTCCAAGATCACCGCAGACAGTGACTGTAGCCATGAAATTAAAAGACGCTTGCTCCTTGGGAGGAAAGCTATGGCCAACCTAGACAGCATAGTCAGAAGCAGAGACATCACCTTGCCGACAAAGGTCCGTCTAATCAAAGCTATGGTTTTCCCAGTAGTAATGTATGGCTGTGAGAGCTGGACTATAAGGAAGGCTGAGCGCCGAAGAATTGATGCTTTCGAACTGTGGTGCTGGAGAAGACTCTTACGAGTCCCCTGGACTGCAAGGAGGTCCAATCAGTCCATCCTAAAGGAAATCAACCCTGAGTGCTCATTGGAAGGACAGATACTGAAACTGAAGCTCAAATATTTTGGCCACCTAATGCGAAGAGAAAACTCTCTGGAAAAGACCTGATGCTGGGAAAGACTGAGGGCAAAAGGAGAAGGGGACGGCAGAGGATGAGATGGCTAGATAGCATCACTGATGCAATGAATATGGACTTGAGCACGCTCCAGGAGAGAGTGTAGGACAGGAAGGCCTGGCGTGCTATGGTCCATGGGGTCACGAAGAGTCCGACACGACTGAACAACAATAACAATTATGGCCAAAACATCTAGAGATCTACCTTGCCCACCCTTGACCTAATGAGTCATGACCATGATGTGATTCGAACAGGGCCAGCCCAAGGAAGTCAAGGTGCCAAGATCCCCAAGCTGGTCACATTATTTTGGCACCCGAGGCAGAACATCCCACAAGTGGCAGGAAAACCCCTCTCCTGCTCTGGCAGTAAAACCATAATCATACATTAAAAAAAACCTAACACTTTGTTGCCCTTTCCTGACACCCCAAATCAGCTGCCTGAGGCAACTACCTCACTCTGCCTAGTGATAGGGCCGGTCCTGGTTCACAGGTCACAGTAGTATTCTAGTCTCTAATGTTTTGTGTTGTATGACACTGCTTTTCAAGTCAAGTGCTTTATAAACAGAAGGCTGGCAAAATGGCTGTAAATATAATTTCACTTGGGGCGGGAGGATGTGTAACATAGCTTGTAATAAATCATGCAATTGTCTTCAGAGATGGCTGCAGATAAATGATTGCATTGACTTCATGCTAGAACAGGTTAGATAGGCAGGAATGTGAGCCTTCTCAGTTATGGCACCTACCCTTTCAGCCCCCTCCCTCGAGATACCTCTTCTTTGTTGCAGGCCATTAGGTCCAAGTGAAAATATGTCTTTTTCCAACAGTTTTTGGCCTAAGGATAACTTTTGTTCTTTATGATATGTTATAACTTCTGTGTTTTCCATGTGATTGTTTTAAAGTGCTTTTAAAATGTTTGTCACCTTGAGTGGAGGGCTGGGCGGTGTTTTTGTTTTGCTTCTCCTTTTTTTGTTTTTACTATGTAACAGCAGCAGATAAAGCAAATAAAATAGTGCAATGCTCAGACTTAACTGTCTCAGAAAATATATTTGTATACAGTGATCCAGTGTCTGTTGTATCACAAACCATATAGATGTGTCACTGTGCCGATGTGATATGTAAGGGTAATATTTTTTAATAGGAACCTCCCTACTTGATGTCAGCTGCCTGGGGCATTCTCATTACCACTTTTTGCTTTTCTGTGGATCTCACATCTCTAGTTAGACCCCACCACCACCCCGGTTCCTCTGTTCTGAGGCTGAACTACTTGCAACATTAAATACATAGCATGCAGAGTATCCTCTCTCTTTTACTTCCAAGTAAGTGTATGGGTCCTCAATCTGGATCAGGACTACTGTGGGCACGTATGGTAGACTTCAAATTTTCACACGCAGCCACTAAATTTCCCCCTCATGCAGGAGCTAAAACTCCATTGGTGACCTATGTACTTGGAGGTAAAAAAGAAAGTGAGGATCAACTGCATGCAACATATTTAATGTAGCCCTCACTACATGTAATAACTTAGGATTTATTTAGAAAAATGCAAGACAATGTTTTTATTGATGAGAATGGGGAAAGGCCAATAATTCTGTTGCAAAACAACACAAAAGGAAAAATGACAGCTATGTTCAATCCTACATTTCTCTCTACCTTAATCCTACTGGATTTATAATGGTAGCCTTCACAATTTTAGTGGCAGAAAAGACTTAAACTTCATGTTTGTTCAATTATGTTGCTGTTGGCATAGATTTCAAGGCAATGTCTGAGAGGTAACATAGATGAACTTTTAGAATCCATGTAGGTATCACAGCAACATAGATTTTGGAAATTTCCTTATGTTCAGCATAATTTTCTTTCTTTTTTTGTGTGCGTGGAATTTTTAGAGTTGTATTCCAAAAATTGGTCTCAGCAATCATCCAACAACGGGGGTTTTGTGCTTGCCTTTTGTGCTGGGGACACAAGGTCCCTTACATCATTAAAAAAAACCTAGTAACATTTAAAAATAGCAATTTCAAACACCAAAAAATGCGGAAATCAAGCAGACTAAAATTGCCAATTTATGTAGATTGCCAGAACAAGTAGATATTGGCTGCTTAAAGGCAAGTTGTAAAGGGCCAGACAGGCCTTTCTTTGAAGGGTACTCCATAATTTAGGTTCTGCAACTAAAAAAGCCCTGTTTTTAGTGTCCTCTACAACTTCAGATGGTGAGAAGCCACAAAGCAAGGCATCATGTTTACCTGAGTGCATGGGTGGAAGGCATCCTTCAGATATCCTTGTCCCAAACTGCTTTTAGGGCATGTGCCCCAGCAGTTTTTACTCCAGTTCTCATCAGCCCCAGCCCACATACCCAATGCCTAAGGATGATGTAGTCCAACAACATTTGAAGGGCCACATGCTTCCCACCACTGGTTTATGGCTTTTAAAGATAAAGAGCAGCACTTTTTATTGAGCCAAAGCTGAGCCTTTAAATGAAAAGACAGCCAGTGAAGATGGCACAAAACTGGTGTAGCACATGCCTGTTAACAATCTGCCCACTGCATTTTGCACCAATTGTAGTTTCCAGGTGCTCTTTAGAAGACGCCCCAAGCAGAGCCAGTACTAAGTCATGACTGATGGTGGCCAATCCTGAGTCTCTTCCCTGTCAGTCTTTCTCTCTGTTCCAAGGTTCCAGCTCCTCTTTGCTCTGTCTCATTGCCACGGCATGTAAACATGGAAGGTAGATTTTCTTCAAATCTCACCTCTGCTCTTGGTCTGGAGGAATGCTGGTCTGCCATCTCCTTAAATGGGTTGCATATGGCAGCATTGCGAATAGGCACAAAACTTTTAAGACTGGAGTGCTAGGGAGATAAAGGGGTTCGTCGCACGGGGGCAGAAATCTGCATCAACACTGGGGCTTTCTCCATCCGGTTTCATCGTGGGATTAGATCGGGCTCCTTTCCACAGTTGTCTCTAACTTGTTATATTCCGTTCCTTACCTTTTCACGGGGTGGCTACTTTTCCATGAAAAGCCATAACATGAACTGGGGGCATTGTGAAATTTCCTCCCTGGGTCCTGCCCCTTTCCCTCCCCTTCAGATTACTGGTGGTTTGATTGCGATTGACATGCAATGCGGGTAGACAGCAACCTCCACCGAACTGCCCGAACCCTGCCCCCACAGGCACCAGTGCTGGCCATTCTGTGTTGTGGAGTGAGCAGCCAAAGTCAGGAGCAAAAGTCAGCGCATTGCATTTAGTTGCAGCATGGCAGCAAGCCGGCATGGCAGCAAGGTCAGTATATGGACACACCCACCACCGCAGCGTCACTGCCATCGTCATCATGACCGTGCCCTCAACAGCCCCAAACAAAGTGGGTTTTTCATGCTATGGGGGAAGTACACGGGTAGGCCATGGTGCTCTTGTGCAGGCCGAAAAAATACTGCATTTTTCTGTTTGGGGATAACATGGGATCGGCAGGAGGAAATGGCAGGAAAGTCACTGGAGGAATACAACATCATATAATGGACCCACAAATGTCTGTGAGTGGACAATCATGAATGTGCGATAAATTGCAGGTGTAGAGATGCCCCAAAGCGGCAATTCAGTGCCATTAGGTGCATCCATACATTTCATTATAAGACATCAAATATACTGATCAGCACATCTGATCCCTAAAGTGCTTCAGCCTGTTCTGGTTCCATTCCAGTTCAAATGGCTGATATGGATGAGGCAGAAGTTGTCAGGGCTCTAACCTCCATGGCCAGCATAACTGTTCTGGAGAAACAGTACTCGCCTTTTTCCCCCAGAGATGCTCCCTGCACTCCCTGTTGTATGCTAAAGCATTGAACTGGGGTTATTATAACAAGCTTGTTTGCATGGCCTCTTAATGCAAGGCAGGGTCTACTCTTAACTACAAGTAAAATCTCTGGCTTAAAAAAACAGAGAAAGAGAAAGGAAATCTATGTGAATACTTCTTCTCTAGTGCAGGCTGGTACATTCTCTCAAACAGATGCCAGGCCAATGTTTTCAGTTGCTCTCTAGGACCAACCCAGTAACAGCAACTCCCATTCTTAAGGCTGGGATTGTAGGATTTTTTTTCAGTCTAAACATGCATAGGATTGCACCCTTAAAGTTTAAAATGTTGGGGTTGATCTTGAGGGTCCCTGAAAATGCGAGGCAAGATGTTAGAAAGCATTTTCAATGGCATTTTTATGTTTCCTCTGCAAACCTTATTAAAGGCTGTTCTTTGAAGAGAAAGCCAACCTTGGAGACAAAATTCAATCACAAGTGTGAAACAGAAAAGGCACAAGTCTTGTTTGAAGTGCAAATCCCTCCATTATTTGTAGCTCATAATGTAGATTTCAGCTGTAAGTTTGGCAATCAGGCCTAACCAGGCCTTTCTTCCATAGGGTTTGCTCTGAAATGTACAGATTTACTAGCCTTTGATTGTTAGACTATATTTTGCAGAACACATTAGCATTTGATGGCTGTTCAGCAGAAACAGGAATAAAAGCTCAGTATATGTATCACATGCAAACGAAAAAAGAACGAGTACAGACTGACTAAATATAGACAAATTGGCATGTTCTTCTCTCAGCCATATGTCTTGGACCATTGTTTAAGGCACACATGATCCACCATTTGAAGGAGGAGTGTGTATGTGGCTGCACAACCTTTCCAATACATTTTTTTTCAAAGTCCTTTGCAGTGAAATGCACATATACATAACTGGCTAGTTTATAGCCTGAAATCTGGAATAGATTCAGAGCTTCATTCCAAATGCAGGATTTATCTTGAACAAAGTATGAAGTAATGCATTTTCTGGAAAATTCTGGATTTGTCTGATCCTGTGGCTCAGCGCTACGTCTCCAAAGCACACCAAATCAAGCTTCAGAGACTGTTCAACGGAACCACAACACAAGAAGTAGCATGAATGGTGCCAGTGGGCTGATTAAGCAGCTACTTTCAGTTCTGCCATGGTGGCAAAACCCACGTTTCTTTCCCTTTATGATGGCGATTTTGGAAAAATATACAATTTGTATACGGATTCTGGAGCAATCGCTCCAATCAGTCTAGGTGTAGGGACCAAGGAGATCATGGTGCATGTACCCTGGGGAAAGCTAGATTCCATATTATCCATCTCTGAACAGGCCCGGCTTCACTTGCATGGGAATAGCCCTCGTGTTTGTACAGCAAAGGCTGCAAGCAAACTTAGGGAGCTATCAGAGTTGGACACACTGTACATGCCCTGCTTGTTGGCACTCCTAGGCTTGGCCCCTGCTATGGGGCACCCCTATAACCCCAGAGGGAGAGGGCTTCCCACTCCATTCCCTGAAGGGGGCTGTCCCACAGCAGTGGGGAGGGAACAGGCATATAATTCTGTCCCTAGGCCTACTAAATAGCCATGAATTTAATACAGTGAAGCCTTCCAGGAAACCTACACGGCTGTCAGAAAGCTGGGCCCATTGTGTCCACGCCATTGTGCCCACGCCATTGTGCCCACATCTGAATGAAGCTATGTCCGCTGGCACCCCCAGGCACAGTTCCTGCCAGGTGCACCCCTATAGCCCCTTAAGGGAGGGGTCTGTCCCTCCATTCCCTGGGGGGGGGCTGTCCCACAGCAGTGGGGAGGGGCCATCTGTCCTTTGCCCTATTAATCTCCCTGGCTTCAACCTGCGTTGAATGCAAAGGTACGTACTGGTGAGGGAAGTCTGCCCCTAATGGCTGAAGGTGTTACTGCAGGCTTCAATCACATGGGCACATTTAAGGGCACAATCCTATGGAGATAGGCGGCTGCCTCCAAACTCATAGGTGACCACCTATCCAATGCAGGGCAGGAAAAGCGCGGAGGGGATTGTCCCCTCCGCGCTTCAGCCGCCCTGCATTCATAGGTAGACAGCCGATTTCAGCTGTCTAGCCACAGGAAGGCGGTGTGGGGGAAGTGGCTGCCGAATGACACATAGGATGTGTTATACCGGCATTTCTGCCTTCCCCACCCCAGAACATCCCATTTTCGCCACTCTGTGCTCCTCCTCTGAGCGCGGAGCATGGAGCCATTCCGAGCTGCCTGCAAGGCAGCACAGGAGTGGGGGAAGGCCAGTTCTCTGGGAACCCACATATCCTATGGCTGTCTAGCCACTGACTAGTGGCCATAGGATTGCTCCCTCCATTATTTAAAATTAATTATTGTATTTTAAAATCAAAATAACCCCAAGGTACACACCCCTAGGGTCCCCCTAGTATGCATGCCAAGTTTCACCTGTCCAGGTTTTATGGTCTTGGCTCTGTGGCACTGACGGATGGATGGGCAGGCAGACACACATCTTCTTTTATTATTATAGACGACAAGGAGCAAACCCCTCTAGCCTTCCCCAACCTGATGCCCTCCAGATATATTGAACTACACCTCCTGGCATGCCTCAGCTGGCTGGAGCGTGCTGGGAGCTGTAGTCCAACACATCTAGAGGGCCCCAGCTTGGGAAGGCTGCCTTAGTCAGCCCAGCCCATGACAGCAGAACCATGACACAGGTCCAGAGAAGGGGGTGGTCTGCATAGGTGTTCGGCCCATTGGAAGAAACTAGCTAGGTCCGTCTTGTTAGGAACAGCTGTTGTTTTTATGTTAGAGGGTTTTCCATTGCTGATATATTAAAAGTAAAATGGATTATATTGATTATTATATTGATGTGGTGGCGGTGGCCCAGGTAAAGAGCTAGGGGCTTGCATGGGGGCGTCAGGGGAAGCCCAAAGCGGGATTCAGCCATCCGAATCCTGCTTCAGGTTTGGGGCCAAGTAAGGTTGCCCCCCCCACCCCCGAATCAGCCCAAACCAAATCGGGCCCACCTCAGAAGCCACAAAGTAGCTTCCTAGTCAGATAGGGGAGTCCATGCACAGCTCTAGTAAACAGAATGCTGGACTAGATAGTTCTTTGCTCTGATCCAGCATGATTCTTCCCATGTGATATCTATTGCTTCTGCAGAAAGAGCTCTGTAATGATGGGGATCACATAGCTAGAGTTTGATTGGATTACACCAGGACTCTTGCTTGCAACCCTTATGTGATATAGTGCCTTTTCATAAACTTTTTTTAGGGATGGGGGAGAAATCCTCCATGGACCCCAGTGAGGCTGCATTCAAAAGAATCCGCCCCCCCAGAGTCCGTAGAGGATTGGAAGACTTACCTCCGCCTCCACGAGGAATCCTCGCTGGCTGGATCTTCCCTGCTAGCCGGCTCCGAAGTGCCAGCAATACGGCCACCATTGCCGTATCGCTGGTGGGCCGGATTGACTGCCGTAGTAAATGCAGCCATTACGGCTGCATTTACCTTAAACTAAGGCCTTTATGGCCGCAAATGGCATCCCAGACGTCATTTGCGGCCGCAGTCAATCCGGCCCACCAGCGATACGGCAATGGCGGCCGTATCGCTGGCACTTCGGAGCCAGCTAGCAGGGAGGATCCAGCCAGCGAGGATTCCTCGTGGAGGCGGAGGTAAGTCTTCCAATCCTCTACGGACTCTGGGGGGCCGGGTTCTTTTGAATGCGGCCTCACTGGGGTCCATGGAGGATTTCTCCCCCATCCCTAAAAAAAGTTTATGAAAAGGCACTATATCACATAAGGGTTGCAAGCAAGAGTCCTGGTGTAATCCAATCAAACTCTAGCTATGTGATTCCCATCATTACAGAGCTCTTTCTGCAGAAGCAATAGATATCAGAACATGGGAAGAATCATGCTGGATCAGAGCAAAGAACTATCTAGTCCAGTCCGGATGCCACATCTGCAGTCAGTCCGGCTCACCAGCGATATGGCAATGGCGGCCGTATGGCTGGCACTTGGGAGCTGGCCGGCGGCTCTGCAGACTTGCCACGGAGCGGAGCCGGCCAGCGAGGATTCTGGGGGGGGAAGGGACGGATCACCTCCCCTGCCCCGCAGACCCCTGCAGAGTCCAGGTATGGTAGTTTTATACACTCCTACTTTTTTTATGCCATTCCTTTGGAGATCATGGGCAGTATCCAAGGGTGACATTCTGCAAACTCAAATACCACTAGCAGAGCTCCATTGAATCTTTCCATTGCTCAAGGAGTTGCCCATTATGTTTGTGTGAGCAGTTGCATAATCAGTTGCACAATGGTTTGCACAAGAGTTAAGCAAAACTGTTTGCACAACCACACTTGTGCAAATGTAACTTTAGTTGGATTCTTCCCTTGTACATAGTTTGGAAGCTAGTTTCTGCTAGCACAACATCATTTGCACTAATGGAATGACACAGTTGGATACTGCCCATAGTCCTTCATCTGTCTTAAAATGTGCACAGCCTTTCCAACATTTTTAAATTCCTACATAGCAAGGCTATGACCCCTGCAGCTACCTCAGCTTCCATTACCTGGTTACACCTCAGCGGGTGCTAGACAGGACTAGTGCAAATAAAAAAGTGCTCAAGGGAAAAGCATTGTTTAAAATGTGTTTGGAAAGGGTTGTTCAGATACATCTGTTGTAAAGGGAAATAGTAAATTCCAGCTATTAAATCCCCGTGGCTTGACTTTAAAGCAAATAGTCAGTCAGGACAAAGAGGTCAAGAACAGTTGATTATAACTGGAAGTATTTCCATAAATGTACACTCTGGGCTATTTGGAACTCAAGAATTAGCTGGTTAAGAAATAATTAAGTTACAGAATTGTCAGTTGCACTTGCAATCCTCAGCTATTTACCACAGAAGATTTTAGGTTGTTTTAGGTAGGGGTACAGTGGGGTGGGGCAGAATGTAGATCTCCAGATGTTTGGGACTTGAACTCCCAGAAGCCCCCACCAGCATGGTCAATGGTCAGGAATACTGGGAACTGAAGTCCAAAACACCTGGAGATCAACTTTCTGCCCACCCCTGGAATAAACTATATGTGATCAGTTGAGATATGACACAGATGATCACAACTCCTGCATTACTAAATAGGGAACATGCATCACTGTCTTACACACTTCTGTTCCGAAGCAGAACTGTGTGTACTCCTAGAAGTAGAAATGTAGTCCTATGTAAGCGTGTGTAGGATTGCATCCATAATTTCATAGCATCACTCCCTCTAATACTAAACTCAAGTGGTGAGTGCTGACATGATTGGAGCTAAAACAAAATAAGTGAATAATAACAAGAGGTAGGTATCAGCATGCTTGGCTGAACACCATGGTTTGCAGAAGGACCAAAAATATTTAGCAACGTCCCCCACCGCCCCCACAAACCAAGCATGTTCACTAACCACAAAATGTTGAGCGTTGGCTGGAAAAGAAAAATGGAAAACCAGATGGGGGCAGAATGCTCTGTTCCTTATAGCTTAGTGTCCTAGAGGAGGACATAGCTGGCTTGAACCCAGAAGAGGAGCACTTCTGTTAGGGCTGATTATGCAGTGTAACATTTTGCTGCAGGTCCTACTTGTTCAAAATGTGCAGCTAGAAAAAACAAACACCATCCATCTGAAACACTCCTTCTTGGGCAGGATAACTCTTAGGAAATGCAACTAGACAATGATCTATATCCATACAACAGTTGAAACAGAGGTTCCAACGTCTGTTTCTCCCTCCTGAATTAATGAAAGAACTCTTTGCACAATGACAAGATGACTGAGCTAATAAGCAACTGTTGGTTAACATTACGACTGGTATATTAATCAGCAAATGCATGTAGTAAAATGAATGTGGATATGTGGCTGTTATGTTCTTTCAAATGGCTAACCCAATACATATATCTGTCAAATACGTAATTTATATAAAATCTACCTTTCACATGACCACAGCCTAAACACAGTTTCACGGAAGTAAGCCCAATGATTAAAAAAACACACAAACTACTCTGAAGTAAAAGCAAAGTCGCATGCCAACATTTGGGGTCCTTCCTGCATGTGTCTGTTATGAACTAATTGTATGAATCAGCTTTCACAAATACAGATTATCTCAGTTCAGTGCTCAAATTACAGGGAGCCAGAGGGGAACCATCCCCCTTACTTGTTGAGAATGGCCTGCTAAGCTGCAATCTACTTACTTCGCAGACATGCATCTGGTTGCACTGTTACAGTGCCTCTGGAATGCCCTGTTTTGTGGCCTACAGCTGGTAGTAGAGATATGCCTGTGGAGCTCTTTGCTGATGGAGGGGGACTTTCTTCCCATTCTAAGAACATAACGATGTTGGATCAGAGCAAGAGTCCATCTAGTCCAGCATTCTGTTCACACAGTGGTCAACCAGCTGTCGACCAGGAACCCACAAGCAGGGCATGAGTGCAACAGCAACCTCCCGCCCATGTTCCCCAGCAACTGGTGTACATAGTAGGGATGTATGAAAGTCACCTACCTTTTTGAAGGGTGACAATCGTGGTGGGCGGAAGGCGCTCCGTCCCTCCCCCCGAAATTCTGGCCGGGGGGGGAGGCACTCTGTCCCTCCCCCCCGAATCCTGGCTGGCCAGCTCCGCTCCGCAGGGATTCTGCGGAGCTGCCGGCCAGCTCCGCCAGCGGCCGGACATCTGGCCGCTGGCTAGCAGGGACGTTGGCGTCCCTGCAGTCAGCCGTGATAGGCTACGTAAATGTTTACATAGCCTATCACGGCTGATTTAAAAGAAAAAAAAACACGTGTATGCAAATGGCGGCGCCCATGGGCGCCGCCATTTGAGTTCCTTATTTTGGCACATCTTAGTCTACATAAACATTTACGTAGACTAAGACGGCAAAAATAAGGGGAACGCAAATAGCGTAGACGCTATGCTAATTACGTTCCCCTTATTTTCGCCATCTTAGTCTACGTAAATGTTTACGTAGACTAAGACGTGGCAAAATAAGGAGCGCAAATGGCGGCGCCCTTGGGCGCCGCCATTTGCGTACGCGCGTTTTTTTTCTTTCTTTTAAATCAGCCGTGATAGGCTATGTAAACATTTACGTAGCCGATCACGGTGTTTTTTAAAAATCTAGCCATGATAGGCTATGTAAATCTTTACATAGCGTATCATTTTTTATTTTTTTTTTAACTGGAAATGGTGGTGGCAGCAGCCGGTCGGAAGACCGGCCGCCAAACCACCGCCGGAGCCGCCGCTGCCAGGAAGATCCACCCAAGGTAAGTCCCGTCCCGGGGGGTGGCGGGGGGGGGTGGCAGACCGTTCCGCCACCGATTTCGGGGGGCCGAATGCTCTGGCATTTGGCCTCCCCGAGATTCATGGTGGAATTCTCTGACATCCCTAGTACATAGGCTCACTGCCTCTGGTCCTGGAGGTAGCACATACCAGTCAAGACTAGTAGCCATTGATAGCCTTTTCCTCCAGGAATTTGTCTAACCTCCCTAGGGATGGCGGACAATTCTGCCGCGGATTCAAATAAGGCCAGATTCTTTGGAATCCGGCCTCCAGAATCCACAGCGGAACAGCGCCACTCACCTCTGCTTCCCGAGGATTCTGCGGAGCTGCACTCTGGCTCCATACTGCTGGCAATATGGTAATGGCGGCTGCTATCACCATATTCCTTGGAGAAATACAGCCGCAAATGGCGTAGTGGACGCCATTTGCATCTGTGTTTTTTCCTGCGATAGGCTAACCTATCATGGGGAAAAACACAGACGCAAATGGCATATTGGATGCCACTTGCGGCCATAAAGCCCTGAGTTTCCCGCGATAGGCTAGCCTATCGCAGGGAAAAACGCAGATGCAAATAGCGTATTTGTATGCCACTTGCAGCTGTATTTCTGCAAGGAATACGGTAATGGCGGCTGCCATTACCACATTGCCAGCAGTGTGGAGCTGGAGTGCGGCTCCGCGGAATCCTCCGGATGCGGAGTTGCTCCAGAGGATTCCGGGAGGGGGGAGGAATTGATCACGGGGGGCCCCGGGCGGATTCCCCACTGGACTGGAAGGTAGGGAATCCATCCATCCTTAAACCTCCCCCCCACCCACCTGCCCTATGGATGCACTCTTAGTTACTCTTTAGCAAGGCTATGGGGGCATGAATTGGCTAATAATGGAGGAGTCAGAGTTGGAGCCTGTGGGTTTCATTTAAGGACCCACTGCCTTTCCTTCATAATTCGAGCACTGTCTTGGTCATGTGAATTAACAAATTCACACAACTTGTTTGTCACATAGGCATTCAATGTAGAAAAAATAAATGTCTGGATTGATTGCAATTAGTCCCAAAGCTAATGATGGGACTCATTCCTTAGATCAGGTGTGGGCAGAAGATACTTCTCCAGAAGTTTTGTATTTCACCTCTCAGGAGCCTCTCATCAACGACGAGATGATGGCCAATCATCAGGAATGCTGGGAACTAAAGTCCAAAAATCTGGAGCTCTACTTTGTCCATCCCTAGCTTAAACAACCATTTTAAGGTGGAGAGACATGAATGGCCATATTTGCTTCACCACAAAGCAACATCCCTGTTTACAAAAACACCTCTAGGCTTTGGAAAGTGTTAGTTGACAAAACATTTGGTAAAATATGGTAACCAGGGAAAAATGGTATCTGGGACATGGTGAAACAATTACATGACTACTTCACCATCCTCCCAGAGTAACCCACCCCTCAAACTACATTCCCAACACATGCATATTCATTACGTCCTGCCAATTGAAATACCAAGTGACGAGCTGCATATGTAAAGCAACCATCACAGATAAGACTCCACAACCAGAGCTTTCATATCACCTGAGGTCATCTGCAAAGACAGTTCCCACATTTTCAGCTTTTGAGTTGTGTCATGAAAGGATGAGGAGCCTGTCCATGCGTAAATCATCCTTTGGCCTTCTCATGTAATTGGTGAGGTGTGGAAGCTTCTTGGCTTCATTGATGTAACAATTTATCCCAAACCCGAGTCATTCCTGAGTGATGGTTCGCCCCATGAAACAGCCACCAATACAAAGTTTATTTCCAATGTGCCATTATATTTCCATGTCAGTGGATTGCAATAGTATGGTGGTGAACACTAGAAGCCAATCCACAAGGTGGATGAAACAGCACGAACACAGTACAAACTGATCCACCACATCAAGAACTTGTACACACTTACCCGATTTCAAGTGTGGTTTATGTGGTGGTCACCTTGTGTGAAGCAGTCCTAGCTCTGGTCCGGGCATGCAGAACTAGTGACACAGACATCTGCTTAGAAGGGCTCTGTCATTTATGTCAGGGTGAAAAATGCTCATGACCTTGTATGAATGGAATTGCATCCAGTAACAGGATGCTAAGCATGCTTACATAGAAGTCATACAGAGGCAGCCATATCTATGGAAGCAGCCCTACGATGAAGCAAGGTGAAGCTATCAATTTGGGGGTCAGGTGAAAATGATTAAGTTGGAGACAAACAGACCATGGGAGCTATTGGCTGGGGAGTTATCGGCCCTGCTGATATTTCATCTGGAGAGAACCATGTTGGGGAAGATTGTGCCGTATTAGTTAGTGGAAGGGAAAGGCCTTACTTGGATAGTCCAACTCAGGCCCAAGCCTTCCACAACCTGGTGCCCTCCATATGTTTTGGACTACAACTCCCACCATTCCTGACCATTGACTGTGTGGGCTGGGACTGATGGGAGTTGAAGTCCACAACATCTGGAGGGCACCAGGGCGGGGAAGGCAGCCAGACACAAATTTGTCTTGGGCCAACTGAGGGGAAAAATCATTTAGAGGTTTAAGTGGATGAATCTTTATGACTTTTTTCCATACATCTGATAAAAGGGGGGGGGGGAGCCCATGAAAGCTAATGCTTCAATAAACCAGCGACAACCCTTATTTTCTCCTTTCAGATCAATGGGAACATTGCCACTGATTTCAATGGGATGTGGAGTTCACCCAATGATCCTTCAGGAATGAAGCTAAAATTAAGTCATCTGGGTCCCCAAATGAAACTTTTTACAGCATACAAGGGTGTCATTAAATTCTTCCAATAAATCCCAGCCCGCATATATTTTTTTTTAAAGTCGTCTCTCCCCCCTCCCCCTTCTCCTCAATTAGAGTATTGGAAGCCGCATAAATAAGAGCTGGATCTTTCTCAGCCCAAAGTCCCTGCCAATAGTTTGTAATTCAATCTCTCCGCGTTTCAAGGGTAAACCGGTGTCAATTGTATTTGCCGTGTCGTCGGTTCTCTCTCTCTCTCTCTCCCCCCCCCCCCCCCCAGTAAGCGTTAAACTTCCGTTCTGTCTATGTGGACTGATGAAATGTAGGAAATCTGTTTCTGGCGGGGGGGAAAAAAGGTTTCCCAAAGAGAGCTCCAAGTACAGAGAGATCAGAAGTATGAAGAGCGGCAGTAGTGCTGCTGCTGCTGCTGCTGAGCTGCTCAGGCGAGGAGAGCAGGACGGGCTGCTGCGAGAGGAGACGAGCTCTGGGGCATTCGATTCGCGCAGAGAAAGTGAGTGAGAATGTTTTGCAACGGGGGCGAGAGAGAGAAAGCGAGACGGGTGTGAACTGCTGGCTGTCTACTAGTAAATAGCCATCGCGGTACGGGGTGGGGGGAGGACTCCGGTGAGCGCCGCTGAGGCACGTTCGCAAACACATCTGACCGGGGGGTGGGCTGGGGTGGGGGGTGCCGCTGATCTGAACATGGGCGGGCGCGTGCGGGCGCGCACTTCACTGGGACGGCGGAAGAGCGCGCGAGAAAACTCGGCGCAACTTTATCCCCCGTCCGGCCGGCATCGAATCGTCTCCCCACCCCACCCCGCAGCGGCGAACAAACAGTTCGCCAGCCGCCCGCGCGCGCGGCCGGCTCGGGCTGGGCGGGCAAAGTCGCCAAACAAGCGTGCGCGCAGCGGAGCGCCCGGCTTTCGGTCCCGCAGTCCGCCTGTTCGGGGCGACGATCGCCTTCGGAGCGGAAAGGCTGCAAAGTCTGAAAGTGCCCGAGAAGGGGAGAGGGGGGCCTCGAGAGAGGATCGCTGCGGGCTCTTTCCTGGAGAAGCGCCGTCTCCGCTTTGCAGGCGCTGGCTCGGCTTCTGCAGCAGGGCTTTTTGCGCGTGAATATGGGGTCTGGCTGCAGATAGCGGAGTCCACCTCCGCCCCCCAGATGAATGTCCGCATTGCTCTTTCTCTTAAGGAGCCGGCTCGGCACCCAGAGCAAAGCATCACGTGTGTGAGAGAGTGAGGGAGATGCCTATGTCATGTTTCCTACCCGGAACGTTAATATCTTTAATTAAAGTATTGTTTTAGAAGGTACGTCCAGAGCACGCTTATAATCACCAGGGTGAGCGGGGTGGAGTGGATCGGATCCATCTAGAAGGTTGTCCGAAGGGCTCCATCCAAGATGGGAAGGACTCTCAGGATTTCAGCATGTTGTTGTTGTTATTATTATTATTTGCTGCTGGTCCGAAGCGTGGTAAGGAACCATGGATATCTCGTCTTTAGACAGCCGCCTGGAGCAGCCTTACCCAACCTGGTGCTCTTCGGATGTGTTGGACTGCAATTCCCATCTCCCCCAGCCAGCCTAGCCAGTGATCCTGGCAGCGAGTGATGGGAGTTGTAGTCCGACACCTCTGCAGGACACGAAGTTGGGGGAGTTTGCCCCAGAGTGATCCACTGGAGTCCAGGCCCTCCATGTGGCTGTAATGGGAGGGGAAGTTACAAATGACTGGTTCCCTCGTTTATAGTTAGGTGTGCGCCGGGAATCGAGGTATTCATACCAACCCGCGACTGACAGCTCAAGTGCGCGCCTACTCAGAAGTAAGTACCGCTGAGTTCAATGTGAGAGTCTTAGGAAGATCGCCTCCCCCTCCTTAGCGTAGAGTGGTCCATTTCAAGCGTTTTCTATTTTAGTTTGTTTAGTTCGCCCACCACAGCTGGAAGCTAGTCTGTAGCCGGGCGGGGGGGGAGCTGGGGGGGCTACCCCCCATTTTTTTCCTGCTCCCCTAAATGGTTTTTACAAACAAATAATAATATAAAACAGTTTACAATTTTGTCTTCAAAAAGCAAACAAGATGAATTGTCCCCCCCACTTTTTTTGTCCCCCCCCCAGGACTTTTAGGCTGGCTATGGGTCTGTCTGGAAGACTCAGGATGGGTAGCCAAAGGGGGGTGGGGAGAGAATAGATACAAGAAGAAAACAGAAGAAATGTTCTCCACGAAAAAGCACCTTCTGTTTCATTAATCACGCGCTATAGGAAGAAATATGATCAAGATGGGTGTTTCTTCTCTTCCTTTCTTTTTGCATTGTTCTCTGGCAACATCCGCAGCGATTGCTGAAGCAAGTGTTGCCGAGGGACGGCGGCGGGGGGGTTAGTTTTGTTCGGTTAGCCCTGGACAGTCCCAGGGCACAGAGCGTAAGGCACAGAGCGCGCTGCGCCGCCCACCCCAATCCCGCTGTGGTGGAGATAGATTCGATGCAGACAAGGGAACGAGGCAGGCTTTCTGTTATGGGTGTTTTGCAGGGATCACGTTACCGCCTGGCTTCTTCAGACGGCTCCCCCGCCCCCGCCCCCGATCGAGGCGCGCTCGCTTTCCTGGGGCCAGGGGATCTGGGGGGAGGGATCGGAGGAGGAGAGCTGTCCCCTCCCCTCCCCGCATGGAAGGCTTTTTGCCTCCCTTGAATTTGGAAGGCGGCTGAACGGGATGTAGGCAGAGAATCCCTCCCCCCTTTCTCCCACCGGTTGCCCGTCGCATTGCAGGTTTTCCCCACCTCCGACGCAGCTCTGCGTCCGCATTGCTGCAAGCCTAACTTTGTCATAATGGCCCTGAGCTGCGAGGAGGAAGGGCAGAGGAGGTGGGGGTGGTTGCTGATGGGCAGGTATTTGACCTCCAGCCCCTCTCCAAAACGCATTAAGTCTTGGATCGGGTCTCCACTGCCGAGGTAGCTGGACGCCGCGCCAAGCGTAATGGCTTTGTGATGTGGGCTGTGATTTAATGGGAAATTAGCCGACATTCTGCTAGGCATTTTCGGCTGGTGCAAGAGACCATTGATCACGATTGTAGCAGAGTTGCGTTTAATATAGCTTGCCAGTGCCTCCAGCCAGCCGGCGAAATATTGATCCGAGATGGGGGAAGTAGCGTGGGTCCCTACAGAAGTGATTAATATTTCTATAGACTAATTAGGGAGTTGCAGGGAAAGCCAAGGGTTTGCCATTAATGGGTGCAATGGATACTTTCGAGTACTGAATTCCGCAGTGAGGGCCAAGGGACTTCAGTTGGGGCACGGATTTTATCCTCAGAATCTATTTTCTCGCCTGGATTCACTCTACCACATGCTCCAGAGTAATAGAGAATGCTTAAGAGCATATGAAGAATGCCCTTTTATCACTATTGAGCAACTCAGTCCCCCATATACATCTTGGGGTGTGCGTCCCCCCCTTCTGATGTAAAGTTTAGGGTAGCCTTCCCCAACCTGGCCTCCTGCAGATGTGTTGGACAACAACTCCTATGATCCCCAGGCAGCAGTGGCTGGGAAAGATAGGGGTTGTAGTCCAAGATATCCAGAGGGTGCCAGGTTGGGGAGGCCTGGTTTAGGGTACTGGAGAAGGACCCACTGCAGCATTTGTCTTTCCTGTCCCAGTCTGGTAACATTCGAAGATCTGGGCCCCATGGGAGCAGCTTCTGCCACAGCTCCTGTCCATGTCAGTGTCACCAATGATGCCGGCAAGTCCAATAATGTGGTAACTGTATCCCTGGCCTCCTCTCACATGGCCCTGGGCTTTTGGTTGCAGAAAAAGGTGCAGAAAAGGGCAATGAAGTTATTTGAATGGAAAGGGATGCAGTTCTTTCCCTACAAGGAAAGGCTACAGTGTTTAACTTTTTAGCTTAGAAAAAAAAAGTGTCATGATAAGAAACCTATAAAATTATGCATGGTGTGATGGAGAGTATTCCTCCCTCATGATACTAGGAGTTCTCTACCTTTTTGGACCGGTAAACACATTTGGGATTTTGAGGAAGAACTGCAGGTAGGCACCATCACAAAATGGCTGCCACTGGGTGGGAGGGAATGGCTGTTTACAAAATGGCTCCCATGTTGGATAAACTGTTGAGGCAGTAACTTGAACACCCACCCCAAACAGAAATCACACACAAAAAACACCCATCCCAAACAGAAAACGCAAGTAAAAAATGAGAGGCCCACCCTACACATAAAACACACTGGCACACACATGAAGCACCACTGAGCTGGCCTGTGCTGCCCTCCAACCCCTCTGTTGACCTGCCCCCAACCCCTGCACTGGCTCATGCTGTGCTCCCGAGCTCCCGCATTGCTTCCCTCCCTTGCCCTACCCTGCTCCTTACCGTGTCCCCCAGCATGCGAAGCAGTGAGGACAGGGGTTCCTTTTTTTTCTTTTCTTTTTTGGTGTCTGGACACACTTCAGAGCAAAGCTCTGGCCTGCAGCCACCCACCGTCTTCATTTCCTAAGAATGTCTCCCTGAGCCCCACATGGAGCCCAAAGGGATTCATGGGAAATGTAGATCGCAGTGGCCGGAGGCTCTCAGCTTGCTTTGAACTGAACCCAGTCAATGGGAAGCATTTTTCAAACCCTAAAAATCAGGAGGGGGAGGGTGCTTTGGGAGGTGCCAAGGGGGTTCTGTGGATGCCCTGGCCCCCAGGGTGCCGCATTGCCTACCCGCATACTAGAACATGGGGTCATCCAATGAAATCTAGCAGTGTCTTGTAGCCATGATGGTTATTTTCAGCCTCCCTGCTCAGAGATGGTATGGACTGAATGCCAGTTGCTGGGGAGCAATAAAGAAGAGGGCTTTTGCTGCCACGGCCTGCATGGGCATCTGGCTGGCCATAGTGGGAGACAGGATGCTGGAGTAGATAGGCTGTTGGTCTGATCTGGTAGGGTTCCCTTCACGTTCTCACATAATCTTAGCAGCATGGAAAGAAGATGCCATTGAACGCCGCCCACGCTGTAACATGGGAAGAGGCTCTCAAGGCGTAGCAATCATGGGGTGTACCACCTGGCCATGTGATTGTCACATTACTACCCTCATAAGTTGCTTCAAATGCTGCAAAAAATGGAGGTCACTGCTTTACTGCTGGCAATGTGGACAAAGGTTTGAGGTCAAAGGGCATATTGTAGGCTGACATGACCTCTATTTTTACAAATTCAACTTTGAGGGTTGAAGCGTCCCTTTATATAATGAATAACTGGGCATCTGTGCCTCTGTGTATCAGGCCCAATCTTCGATGTACGTAAAATGCAGTGTGCGATGAGACAGATGATCTGAACAAATAAACTGCAGGATCCAGACTGCAGACTGACATGTTCACCAACGTGTGACGCCATCATTGTTCCAGTATCTGTACCGGGTCTTGATTTGTGTGTGCAGGTTGTCCTTCACAACATCATTCCTGCTTTTCAAGGCACTGTGTTCTTCACTGGTCTTCCTTCTATAGTGGTGGGAGAAGATGCATCACACACTTGAACCAGCCTTGGATTAGGGATAGGGTGACCATGTGTCCTACTTTACAGGAGACGATCCTCTATTTGGAGGCCTGTCCAGTCCAAGTCCAGTTTAAAGATAAAGAACCATAAGCAGGGAAGGGTCTTGGCCATCACCAGTTAGCTCCTGGAGAGTGGATGGAGCAGGCACATAGGCCATCCGGTCACAGTCTTCCCCACTGAGATGGATTTTATTTCTGTTTAAATTATAGTAATCATTTTTAGCTTTGAATCTATGCATATATATTAGCACATGCTAATTTTATTCAGATCTGTGTCCTCTTTCTTGGTGTTGAATTTCCTCTTTTTTGGTGATGTGTAAGTGGGCACTCTAATTAGGGAACAGGGATATACTGGGAAGCAGCCCAAAATGTAGGGCTGGAAATATGATGGCTGGGGCTTCTCCCTTCACACAGGTGAACAATCTTTGGATGGGATGGGGATGTGGTAGAGGAATGATCTATGGCAACAAGAATATATGAATGTTTTCAGAATGCAAACTGTATTTCTGGGCATGCATAACCAATACAAAGCCTCCCTCAAACCTACCAGACTTCATTAACTGCCCTCTCCACAATAAAGATCAGAGAAATGTGTGGGGGAAAGCACTCTTAACAGGACAGGTGATGGAAGGCCCCAATCCTCAGTCAGTCTTGAGCAATTCTGATTGTAGCGAGACTACTGAAGAAAAATGGACCTGGAAGTTCTTAGGCGTTTAGGCTATCATGTTATACACACTTACCTGGGGGGTGAGTCCCATTGCATTGAATGGGACTTGCATGCAAGTAGATGTGTATAGCACTGCACTGTTAATGACCAGCTGCAAAAAGATAAATATGTTTGCTAATTACATTTTGTGCTGGCTTCCAAACCACAAGGCTTACATAAGTCTTAAGCATCAGTGTGCAACCATGTGCCAGGTTCCTGTCCTGCTGCATTTTGAGCACACCATGCACTTTGTATCAAATGTATTCATAACACAAAGGACAAAGGCTGCTTGTGAATTAGAGTTTACTTTATCAGAATAGATCACATTTTGATGTAAGCCCTTAAAAATTCTAATTGATTAATGAGTTTCAGATGGTGGTTCCCCTCCTTCCGCCCCGCTCCTCCTTTTCTTTAACATGTACAGTATGCTCCAAGCTAATCTGGGAGAGTTCCAGAACTCTGGGCTAAATTGGTTGTGGTATGGTTTATATGGATAATAAAATAACTGGAGAGAAAAAGATTGAATTTCCTTACAAAAATATAATAGTGCTTTCTGCATATGAGTGAGCTTATGCTTTACCCAGTTATTTATTATTGTTAGAGGAAAGAAAATAACTGTTAAGTTTACACATATTGTGTACTTACGATGTAGTTAGAGTTAATATGTATTTTCTTATATTTCATTCTCTGGACTAGCCTAAGAGATCTAGCCTACAATCTAATGTGAGCCTGATAATGTTAATAAGGAGCACATTATCCCATTTCTCCACTATCTGCACCGACTTCAAACAGTATTCCAACCTCAATACAAGGTGCTGGAGGATCATCATCTATAAACAGCCATGTATCTGAGAGACAACCTTCATCCATATGTTCCACCACCATGAGCTTTAAGTTCAACCTGGAATGCTCTCTGATATATAGTGTCTGTGCACCCAGTCAGATCCACAAGGGCTCACAGAGAGTCATTCCCACAACCTGCTCCATAACTTTAGAACTCTCTTCCCCGGGCCCAATCTACATGGCTGATTTGTGTGAAGTCGCAGCACATCAGGGTTGTTTGTGACAGATGATGTTGTCACCAGTCCTCAGCAATCCTGCAGTTTCCTTCTGGGAAAGGTGCATTTTCAGAAAGTCCTTTTAGTGCATCTTTTTTCCTTAAATGTGACTCCCGCATGGTTCTGCTGCAGTATGCCTCGTCCCTCTCCCCCGCATTAAATCCTGGGCATGCCTATTTCTGTGATGTGGCAGTGACCTGGTCAAGGGATGGGGCTGTCCCCTTCCCCTCTCTTCCCTCTTTTTCCCCATTCACAGTAGGGCTGCATTCCCATTCACAGTATCTAGCCTCTTTTCCCCACTCACAGTATAGAGGTATTGAAACAGTATTGTTTCAAGCATTCACAATAGCACAGTAGCTGCTTTTCCCATTTACCATATGTAGCCTGTTTTTCCCATTCATAGGAGTGCAGTAGTACTGTTTCAGGAATTCACAATAGTGCAGGAGCTGCTTTACCTATTCACAGTTTGCAGCCCGTTTTGCTCATTCAGAAAATTGCAGTAGCGCTGTTTCAAGCATTCACAATGGAGCAGTAGCTGCTTCACCCATTCAGATTATGTAGTCTGTTTTTTCCATTCACAATAGCGCAATGTCTTTTAATCTTTCACAATATCCAGAAGGTGGATGAGAGGGGAGAGGTGTGGGGTAAACTACAGGGGCTTAATTCAGCACTTCCAGTAAACTTCTCTGAGCAGAGGAGAGTTGACAGGGGTGGGGAACAAGCCTCTCTCATTCGCTAAGCAGCACCTACAGAGTTGATGTTCAGTTCTACTCCGTCCGCCCAACCCCAAAGTATGGGGGTTTCAAGTGCTGGGTGACCTGTGAAAGCAGGGTTTTAGGAGTGCATACTTCACATTTCTTGCTTCATGTGCCCCTGACGGACCAAAGCAATATCATGAAAATCCAGATATAACCTGAAAGCTTTTATTTTCCATGTAGATGGAGCCCTGGACACATACTAAATCCTAACCCATACATCTGAAATGATAAAATGGCATTTTAAAATTCAAATTGGCTTGTTGGCCAGGGATGGTGAGTAAGAGAATAATTAGCATACTATTACGCACCCTGAGTCCAAGCTAGAAAATGATGATGATGATGGAATGAATGAATGAATAAATAAATACATGGTATGGGCATTACATTTCTTTGTCGTATTTCACTCAGATGCTTATTGGAGACATCACCCTGTCTCGTATCTTACACTTGAGTACTTCAGAACGCCCATGTAGGTCATTGGTGGTATAAGTGCTAGGTGGATAGAATATATTTGATAACTATTTTGGGAGCACCTTTTTCCATAGGAAGCCACCACCCCTCAGTTAAGATCTTCAGAGAGGAAGCTGGTCCACACGTCTTCTTGGAAGGAACAATAATTACAAAAACCTTTCCCTAAGGAAATGGAAAGGCCCACTAAGTTTCTCTTTGAATTTTAGAAAATGTGTATCTGAGCAGATTTTTAATGACTGATAGTTGCATCTGCTGTTTTGTATTTCTAGTATTATTTTTGAGCATTTCTAGTATTATTTACACCCTTTGTGGCTTTATTTTTCAGTAGCTGTTGTAGTTTATGGCAAAATCATGGTGTGTTTTGAATGATTCTTGGCAGAAAATTATTGTACTATTAGAAATAAATCTATGTCTCGTTTTTATTCTGAGATTGTGGGATCAGAAAGAAAGTCTCAGATTTTGAGAGTATATCTTCCATTTCCCCCTATCTTCCATTCCCTTCTATTCCCCTAACATTTTGGGAGTCTATCTTCTGTTCCACCCTTAGGGCAGGGATGGGGAACCTCCAGTCCATGGGCCAGATTTGGCCCACAAGACCAGCCCATTTGGCCCACAGGACCTCAGGCAACGCCCCCACCCTAAAACCCCACCTACTGAAGGCTAGTGGGGAAAGAAACCCCTGCTGTGGATTCCCCTGTGCGCCACTCCCCATTCCTATTGGGAGAGTGAACAGCATGCTAATTATTTCACCCATTCAAGGTCCTTCCCAATGGGAGAAGGCACGGGGAAGGCAAAGCTGCCCTAACTGGGGGGCCAGCTAGGGAAGCACTGCTCCAGCTGGCACCTTGTCAGGATGGTTTTGGTGTACATGGACTTTCCCCAGCCAGGGAAAGTCTGCACACGGTGAAACTAGATCCCCAACCAAAATGCCGGCTGGGGGGGGGGGGGGGCTATAGGTGGTGCTTTGGCTGGAGACCGGATGACACCAGGCAACATTGCCCTGGCCCTGACATCATCCAGCCCACAGAGGACTTGGCAGGAGGTCATCTGGCCCCCACCCACATAAAGTTCCCCAGCCATAGGGATTCTAATAACTTACCATGCAACCTTATGTCTGTCTGTTCAGTAAGTCCCATTTATTTCAGTGGGACTTGCTCCTGCTTAAATGTTCATAGAACTGCAGCTTTAATGTAGGGTGTTTCTAGACTGAGGGCTCCTAGTGCTACCAATCAAAGGACATTATGCAACTCTTCCATCTTTTTATTCTTAGGGCTTCTCCACACCAGGCTTTTTATCCTGCAACTTACCAGGGCTTCTGCTTCTGGATTCTTTGTGGGATTAAGAGTGGCTCCTTACATGGCTGACATGGGCTTTTTTTCCTGGGGCTTCCTTTGCCTGCAAGTTTGACATGTTTCATTATACAGCCACTAGATGATGCTGTGTTATAGCGGAACTGTGCAATTTCACACAGCCATTAAAGCAGATTAACAATTATTACTGCATTATCCCCGATCTTTTAAAAAATCTGGTCAGAAAAAAAGGTCAGAAAGTGCAGGAGACACCCTGGAGGTTGACAACGTCATGTAAGGGACCCGCAAACTTCCGTGAGTAACCAGTCACAACTGTGCAATAAAAGCCTCATGTAGAAATGCTCTTAATGGGTGTTCAGTGGAAAGAAAAAAATGGTGGGAAAACATGTGAGGGTTACAAGTGGAAGACATTGTCATCTGGACCTCCCATAGGATTTTGTGAATGAGACAGGGTGAAGGTGCAATGAAAGCCTCACCTGGAAGCATCAGTAGTGTAAGGGGTTGCCTTATATTGAGTCAACCCAAAGATCTACCTAACCTAATACTGCCATTTCTGGCTGGCAGCAGCTTCCTGAAGTCTAGCGTAGAACTTGTTCCCAGCTTTATAAACTGAGATCCTTTAACCAGGGATGGTAGGGACTGAACCCAGCAACTTCTGCTTAACATGTGCTTTGCTACTGTGCTTTGTTTAGTTATTTCTTTAAAATAACCCTTAACTTGAATTGTGTGCAGAATTGTTCAAGACAGACTGCATCACATAAAACGAATCAAAAAGTCTTCAGCCTAAAAATCTCCACTGTTAATATTAAAGATTTATTTGACATGAGGTACTGTAAAGAATATACATGTGATACAGTCCATGCTTAGAAGATTCGCTGTCCATGTTTAAATCAAAAGGCTTCCCTTCAGTTCCACTGAGATCCAGGCAACTAAACTGGACTGAATCCAGTAACTTTGATGTACATTTTAACTGTGCAAGTGGGAGTTGCAGCATGGAGTGCTCCTGTTTAGAGTTCCAGCCAAGTAGCAATGCCTTCCTCCAGAATACTGCGTTCCAGTTTCCCTGTCCCCAATTTCTGTCCCCACTCCCAGCAAACACTCAGCATTCTGTGGCCACTGAGCATGCTCAGTTCTCATGGAGCTGTTTTGGGAGGGGGCTTTTGCACCGATAGCTTATTTTCTTTTTCCTTTTCGCACTTCTGAAAAACAGGGGCTGTGCCAAGCAGCCTTCCTTAATCTGGTGACCTCCAGTTGTGTTGGACTACAACTTCCATTAGCCCTCAGTCAACATGGGCACCAGACTGGGGAAGGCTGCTCCAAGCATACTTTCTCTTGTTTCTCAACGGTCCCGTTTTTCCTACTAGCTCGTCGGCACTCACCAGCCGAGTTCTCTATCTATCTATCTATCTATCTATCACATTCATATGCCACCAAATAACAATGTTTTCTGGGCAGCTTACCATAATAAAACACTAAAATACACATCCAAATCATAAAACCAAACTAGAAAATGCCAGCATTAAATACTCAGCATTAAATACTCAGCACCAAAGAATAAAATCAAGGCTCCCAACGGCACAAAAGATGTTCAGACAAATCTTTAACATTTCAGGTCTTTTAAACAGATCTTACAAATATTACAGGGAGTGACTGTGAGTCAGGCTGTAAGAATGAAAACAAAATTGTTTTTCTCCAAGTCATTCTACCTTAAGAATGGAAGAAAATTACCTAGCTTTGTCAAGACCACCTCACCCTCAAGCTCTAACTTAATTCCAGGGCTTAGTTATGTCAGCTAAAAGAGACTTAAATCCTGGTGGTGCCTCCACAATTTTCTTAATATTTCTGAAATTTGATATAGTCAAATGCCATTTATGGCACATTCTTTAAGAAAGCTGTCAAAGCTATATACCAACTAAAATAGCTTAAACCAACCATAACGTTTTGATCATCATCATTATATTCAGCCTTTCCCAACCTGGTGCCCTCCAGATGTATTGGACTACAACTCCAGCACCCCCAGCCAACATGGCTGGGGGATGTTGGGAGTTGTAGTCTAACACATCTAGGGGTACCAGGTTGGGGACTGGTGGTATAGCCACTTAGGGACAACCCACAAAATGATTTTAGTGGTGAGAGGTGGGTTGAATGAATACTTTTTGATTCCCCATTCCTTTTCTGAATAACTGGTGAAGTTGCATGTGATTGCTTCACCTTCTGCCAGGATCCTAATTTACCAAGCCATTGTAAAGCTTTGCACACAAACGCAAGCAGATCCCACCTGTAGAAAACAAGCATGGACTAATGTCTCTGGTTTCCAAATGTGAAAATCCACCCGGGACTCTGCTGGCATATTAGTTATCAGGACTGGCACCTTTCATCTACATACTGGTGAGCCTTGGGGTGTGGCACTCAAGGCTACAAAGAAGATCGGTAAAGGAGCAGACTTGTGATTCCAGCATGGCTCCAACTTCCTTTCCCCAGAGTCCATTGGGTTCTCCAAGCTTGGCCTGGCTATATAAGCTTCTAGGTTAGGCCTGGGTAGTTTATTTATTTATTGCATTTATATCCCACCTTTCTTCCTCTGAGGAACCCAAGGCAGTGTACATAATCCCCCGCCTCTCCATTTTTATCCTCGCAACAACAACCCTATGAGGTAGGTAGGGCTGAGAGTCTGTGACTGGCCCAAAGTCATCCAGTGAGCTTCCTGGCTGAGTGGGGACTAGAACCTGGATCTCCCAGCTCCCAGTCCAACACTCTAACCATTACACCACATTGGCTCTCCTCTGGCCTTGCCTTTGTAGCTCCTGATCTTGTTCTACATGTCTCTGTTTGCCAGTCTGCCTGTTTCTCTAGCCTACCAGCCACCCTGTTTTTCTGCACCTTCCCTGCCTCAGTGTTCCTGCCTCCTTCATTTGGCCTTCTTGGCTCAGGGTGCTTCCAGATGAGGCTTCTCTGGCACCGTTGCCCTTTCTCATTCACAGGATTTTACTGAGGATCCAGACGATGATGCCTTCTACTCATACCCCCTTGTGTTTTCCCACCGCTTCTGTCTTATTGCTTACTGCAGAAAACCATTAAGGAGAAAAAGATGGAAGAATTGCCCTTTGTGTGACCAGTTGCATGTTGCCACCAAAAAAAAAAAAAAGACCAAAGGGGACACCAGTTGCACATGCTAATTTATATGTAAAGATGCAAATTTGGAAAGATTGTAATTTAAATAGAAATACAGTACATCTCACCATAGCAAAGAAGACTGTGTCCAGGTGACCTGTGTGCCTGCACAGCCTGCTGACCAGGAGCAGTTGATGGGCATCTTCAAGGCCCCCTACTCTCCTGCCTTACTGGGCTTCTCTACATTAAGCAAAACCCCTGCATCCTTACTGGGGCTTTCTTCTTCTGGAGTCTTTCTGGGTTTACAGTGGGCTCCTTTAGATGGAGAAAATATGATTTGGAATTGAAACCTTCGCTTCTCGGCACTGCTCTATATGTTCAATGGAACATCACCGTCTAGCAGCTGAATTATCACACTACACTGGCATTACACACTGCCGATACCATGCCATTACCTTTTGTTACAGCTTCTCTCTGATCTTTTTGAAAGTGGGATAAAGGGGGGAAAGCGTGGGAGACGTCCCGGAAGTTGGCGACGTCATGTAAAGGACCTGCAAACTTCTGAGAGTGACCAATAATGAGCATGAAATAAATTGCTCATGTAGAGATGGTCACAGTTTCTTATGGTTCTTTATCTATAAACCTGACCTGGACAGGACAGCCCTTCAAACACAGGACACTTCCAAATGGAAGATTGCCCTCGGACAGACCTTCAGAGGACTGCCCTCTGAAAAGCAGGACAGCTGGCCACCCTAAAATTGCCTTTTGGCAGTGCTAGGAGCCCTCCATCTGGATGCACCCGGAGGCTTTGGCCTGCAGTTGACGCTGTCCCCTCTGCGTATGCCCCTATTGCTTCAGCCTGTTCCCCAGTCCTGCTTGGAATTTGTTTGCTCAGCTGCCGCTCTCTCCTAGCCACATCTTCACAGAGGAAGGACCAAATGTGTACCTGTGCTTTGTTGCAGATGCATACCTGCATCAAAGTGCTTCATGTAGTACCAGCTCCAGGTTTTGGGGGCCCCTTGGGCAACGGGGCCCCCTCACTCAGTCAGCCTACTCCCTCACTGCCACTCTCACCAGCAGCTCCCCCTCCTCTTGCTCATCATTTCTGCTTGCTTGCCAAGCAGAGAGCTAGTGAGCAAGCAGGCAGTGGCAGCTACCACTACTCCTGCTCACCACTTCTGTTTGCTTGCTTGCTTGCTCGCTCAGGGCCAGAGCAATAGGTGGCTGAACTAGTAGGTTGCAATGCTGAAGAGGAGGTGCAGATTGTGGGGGCTCTTGTCAGTGTGCCCCCCTGAGAAGGTGTGGGCCCTTGATAGGCGCCCAATCATGCTGACCCTTGACACCGGCCCAGGCATCATGTGAGAGTTATCATTAGGGTTGCTTCGCAAAGGGGAGTCTTTGGGCTGAGTCCAAGGCGATGTGTGGGCACATTGCCTACACACGCCACTTGTTTTGAAAAGAGAAAGATTTGTTCATTATTGAGAGCAGTTGGCAATACTATCCTGCATGCAAAAGCCTCCATTTCTGTGTCGATTCACAGCTGCTCACAACAATAAGTATGTTAGCTAATCTGTATACTTTGCAGGAACAATGTAAGTGCTCATTTATAAATGTCTGATCTCCAACTCTTCTCATTTCTGGCAGCCTGCTTGGCAAGTTTCAGTGTTAACTACAAAAGGTATAGTTTCCCTTCATTCCTGTTTGAACAGAACTCAATCAACACTATGAGCAAAACCAGGAGGGAGGGAGATGAAGGGCCGGAATAATTTTGTTCTTTTTAAATGCCTTTTTTTTTTTTGGTGACAATGAGAAATAGCAGGGGTGGCTGAAATGTATGTTAGACACTGCTGAACTCAGCTTTGGCTTCTGATCCATTGCTCTTCATGGCTTTCCAAAAGACTGCTTTCCACTATCGTTACCTTCTATCCATGAAAGCTGAAGATTGTCTGCAGTTCTAGGCCTTATCTCCTCGATTTAACTAGTTTTGTTGCTGCTGCTGTTTGGGAGCTTTTAGTCATTTTTGGCACAAGCAATCGCTGTTAGCTTCCAGTGGTCTCTTCCTGTAGTATATAACTAGATTGGCCAACAGGGCATCTTCTTTATACACAAGCTCAACAGGAGCGTGCAGTGGCCACAAAATGCCCTGCAATGTACTCAGACTTATTAAAACCATGTTACGTTTCAGTTTAGAGTGATCAGAGAAATGTTCAAGGTAGTTGATGAAAAGACTTGGTGAGAGGCTCAGTTAGGGCAGCAGGTCAGGCAAAGCCATACAATTTGAGCTGCTATGTTCATTGCAGAACAGCAAGCGGCAGGAATGGTCTTTCTCAGCAGTGAAAAAACTACTCTTGAAAGGCACATGGCCACCCTTTCCTTTGCCCACTTCATTGCAGTAAGTGGCATATAGGAAAGTGAATTTCAGCAGGTGCAACATTGCTGTACCATGACAGGCAAAAACATTTGAGGACACTGGAACTCAATGCCAAAAGGAATCTTGCAATCCTAAGTACTGTGAATTGCCTTCCGAGAGTGTTGCCTCTGGAAAGGTATGGGATGTCCATTGATTTGTGATATACACCATCCTCTTTCCTGGTGCCCTATAATTAAGAAGCTGCCTAGGTCAGACTACTTGTCCATCTACTGAGAAATGCCTACTCTGCCTGGCAGTGGCTCTTCAGGGACTCAGCTTGAGGTCTTTCCCTTCCTCTGCTATCTGGGATATTTCCAGACTTGGCTTTTATATTGCCATTGCTCTGCCTCACTCATGGAATTTTATGGGGTGTCCAGATGACATCTTCCACATCTATCCTTCCCATGTTTTCCTACTGCTTCTTCCTTCTTTTTTCCTACTGTGAAAAACCCATTAAGGAAGGAAGGAAGGAAGGAAAGAAAGAAATGGAATTGCTGCACAATGCCTTTTGATTAGTAGTGCTAGGAACTCTCCATCTGGAAGCTCCCCTGATCATTTTTCTTTTTCTTATTTAAAGTGGAGATACCAGGAACTGAAACTGGGACCTACTGCATGCAAAGCATGTGCACTATCACTCAGCTGTGGTTCCTCCAGTGATATAACCCGGTAAAGTGCCTCCGTGATCACCCCTGAATTGACTAACCCAGTAATGTTCCATTGCTGCAGTATACTTCTGTTTATGAACAAATATCCCAAATCAGTTGCCACTTCATGCTGAAATCCTATCCTAACTGGGGTCAGGAAAAGGAGGGTGGCTTGCTTGTCCCACATTGACTCAACTGTCTGTCTGTCTGTCTGTCTGTCTGTCTGTCTATCTATCTATCTATCTATCTATCTATCTATCTATCTATCTAAAACAGATCCCGGAATGGTGAACATAAGAGGTACAATAGTAAAAAAAGATAAAAGATTAAAACACCATATTACAATTATTAAAAAACAGAATGCCAATAAAAACCATGGCTGGTCAGTTAAGGAATGCTTCCTGGAAAAGAACTGTTTTCAGGAGGCACTGGAAGCAACACAGTGCTGGTGCCTGCCTGACCTCCAGGTACAGGGAGTTCCAAAGAAAGGGGGCCATGATAAAAAAATAAAACCCCATAATTAAAACAGTTTAAAGGAACAGATTCTGAACTTCATAAACTGTAGCAGGTCACTCAGGGAAGGCCTCTCGAAATAGGAATGTCTTCAGGAGGCACTGAAAACAACACATCGTTGGCACCTGCTCAGAGGCAGAGAATTCCACAGGAAGGGGGCCACCATGCTGAAGGCTCCTTTCCTGATGGACTCCAACTAGGCCATAGGTCTGTGTGGAACCACCAGGAGCAAGCCCTCCGATGACCTAAGTGACCAGGCAGGTTGGTAAGGGAGAAGGACTCTCACAGGTATCCTGGTCCCAAGTTGTTTAGGGCTTTGTACACTAGTACCAAAAGCTTAAACCTGGCCTGGTAGCAAACAGGCAGCCAGTGCAGTTTCCTCAGCAAAGGAGTTGCACGCTGAAAAGGGGCAGTTCCCAACAACAGCCAAGCTGCTGCATTCTGCACTAGCTCCAGCTTCCGGAGCAGCCTTAAGGGCAGCCCCACATAGAGCGCATCGCAGTAATCCAGTTTTGAGGTTAATAGCACCTGTACCACCGTGGCCAAGCTATCCCTCATAGTAGGGATGGGGAAGAAATTTGTTCAGATCTTTATCTAATTTATACATCCCAAAACTCAAACCAACATGCAGCTATTCTTCGGTATTTGCACTTTTCCAGTCTCCTACAAAATGCATATATTGGGGGAACATGCACACAAACATGTGTGCATATTACTGAAAATAATGTACAAAACTGCATTGTATTAGGGGAACTGTTTGCAGAACTGTGTATATTACGTAAAATTGCCTACAACATGCATTTGTTGAAAGAAATTCGCACAGAAATGTTTATGAATTTTCATGCAAACTTTAAAAAAATCACAATGCGATGCAGAAACAGGAGAAGATGAATTTAAGGTTAGAAAAAATGAGAAATGGAAAGAAACCAAAATGGAAAGATTCATCCATCCCTACTTCTAGGCTAACAAGTTGCTGAAGCTGGAGTAGTGTAGTGGCTAACAACGTGAAGTCCCTGGCTAAAATCTCCTCCTCAACCCTGAACTGCTAAGTGGCATTAGACAAGTCATTTCAGCTTCATCCCTCCTCACCCATTTCTGAAATACAGAGATTATAATATTGACCTACTTTACAGCATTGTCGTAAGGCAGCCTTCCCAAACCTGGCACTCTCCACATGTTTTAGAACACAACCCCCATCAGCCCCAGCCTGTGTATGCACAATCATTGGGGATAATGGGAGTTGTAGTCCAAGCCATCTGGAGGACACTAGGTTGGGGAAGGCTGTTGTAAAGATTACATTGAACCCTCAGAAGAAGCTCTATCTAGCTGGGCTGGGGAACCTCTTTCAGTCCAGGGGCCTAATTCCATTATTTCTTTATTTACAATATTTATATACTGCTCCACATCAAAGATTTTGGAGCGGTGAACAAGATAAAAAAATAAACCCCATAATTAAAACAGTTAAAACATTTTAAAAGAACAGATTCTGAACTTCATAAACTGCAACTGGTCACTAAGGGAAGGCCTCTCGAAATAGCAGTGTCTTCAGGAGGCACTGAAAACAACACAATGTTTGTGCCTGCCTGAACTCCAAAGGCAGAAAATTCCACAGGAAGGGGGCCACCATGCTGAAGGCTCCTTTCCTGGTGGACTCCAACTGGGCCATAGGTCTATGTGGAACCACCAGGAGCGAGCAAGCCCTCCAGTGACCTCATGACTGTGCAGTTTGGTAAAGAATAAATGTTCTCTCAGGTATCCTGGTCCCAAGTTGTTTAAGGCTTTGTACACTAGTACTAATACCTTAAACCTGGCCTGGTAGTGAATAGGCAGCCAGTGCAGTTCCCTCAGCAAAGGAGTTACATGCTGAAAAGGGGCATGTATTTTGGAGAAGCTCTCAGGCCGCATTCCAGTGGTAGGCAGCTGAAGGCAAGGGGGCAGGGCCAAAGGAAAAAGTGGTGGGCCAGAATACAAACAAATCAAAATCAAAATCAGCATACTGTAGCTTAGAGGTCTTACTGCCAATAACTCAGCCTTAGAAGAGGAATTTCAATCTTTTAGAATGGGGAACAAACTACACAAAGTCAGGAAGCCATGAAACTATCGGTGGTTGAAGGGAAAAAGGGTGGGGTCAGGAGAAGGGCCTGGCCATCTGGGGAAACTTGGAAGGCCTAAAGTGGCTCTGTGGGCCTGAGGTTTCCCACTCTTGATCTAAATGTTAATTGTTATTATCAGTATTTTCCAGAGTTCATTGCAGATCAGCTTCGTTGGTAATAGGTAACGGTTCTCTGCAGCTATGCAACAGTTTGCACATAAGAACAGATTTGGTAAGTTTGGCCATTGAGACCTCCCAAAAATCAAGTAAGGGCGCAATCCTAAGCATGGTTAGACAGAGAAAAGTTGTAGGCCTTCTCTCTGTCTCACCATGCATAGGATTGTGCCTTAAGAGGCATTTCCTCAGCCTTGGGGGAGATTAACAGTGTACCCATTTGCATGTGTTCAACAGGACTTACTCCCAGGTACGTGGGCATAGGATTGCAATCTAAGGCACCAAAGCTGTGTCGTCAGTCATTGCACCTGGGACTGAACTGAAAAGTTAATTTCTGAAGTATTACCTGCTGTCCCCAAGTCCTTGAACAAACCAGTCTCTTCCACTCATATGTGGCTGTAATCCACAACCAATATTATTTTTGCTAATTAGTGCCAACAAAAGAATGACCCAACCCAGCGGAATGATGGCAAATGGTCATCTGGCCTCTCTTGCTTACCCTTAGAGATCACTGACAAACATCAGCAGGCGGTTTAAATTGCAGGCCTGGCAAGCCACTAGGCTGAGCAAGCTACAGTACACAAAAAACTAAATGCGCTACTGTCTAGGAACATAAAAACTTCTCTGTTTTCTGGGAGTGAATGTGGAGGAATGTAACCTTCCTGCTTGTTGAAACTGTTACATGCCATTAGGTGTACTGTAAACTATCCTGCACTAAATTCTTTACATAGACAATAAGGCTAAGAATTAGAGATGCCTCATTACTATTAGGGGGATATGGAGAGAGAGAGAGAGAGAACATTGCATAAATAGGTGATGCAGCTCAACGACTGTAAATAAAGTCTTGTTCCCACTGAAAGTATTCTGTGAAGGAAGCATGGAGAGGGTCTGTTACTAAAATAGGAGTTTGAAGAGGTAAGTATTTCAAGCATTTATATTCAATTGATAGACTGAGGTAATTTGTCTCATGCCATGATTTCTGTAGAAACAATATGAATGTTACAGCAGCAGTATTCGTGTTGAAATCCAAATTCAGAACCATGAGGCGGTACCTTGATGTTTGAGCTTGGAAAACTTCAGCATTCTTATCAATTTCATGACAAGTTCCACTGAGGGACAAGAGACTGGGCCTTGATAGTTCAAATGAAGTATATAAGTAAAACAAGTGAAGTAGGTCAACTATTGCATGTGGGTCAGGAAGATTGACATTCAGATCCCTGCTAGACTGTGGAGCTTATTGAGTGACCTTGGGCTAATTACTACCGCTTGGTCTGGCCGATCCTACCTTACAGGGTTCTTGTGAGGATAAAGATGGGCAGACTCACATGTTTGCTGCCTTGAGCTCTTTTGAGAAATGTGATTATGATAATATGCAGTCTGGTGAACTCTGTAAAATTCAACAAAATTTTGATTGGGACTAACAGGATTTTAACCTACCACAAAACAGACAAAAATAATTTGTAAGCAGATATATCAGCATTTGAATTTTGAGTTTTGAGAGCTTATTTTAATTGTGTATCTGTGTAAAAATGAGACTGACAACTGATTAGACCTGAAGTTCAGTGAAAGGTCTGAAACTGAAAACGACTCGAAATGTCGTACAACGTGGCTTTTGTGTCCCTTGATGATGATGGTGATGATGATTTTCCTGTTGAAAAAAATGGATTCTATAAAAAAACTCAAATGCCAATTTATTTTTGGCTGCATATTTTATAGTAAGCTATTGTTTGGATGTTTAATTTTTTTTACATTAGTCTTGTAACCTTTGATATTAGTCTTCTAAAGTTTATTTGCCAGTCTAGCAAGCTTAACTAAAATGTTACTGTAAGTTGGATGAGGTGAAAGCTTTGTTTTACCTAATCAGAAAATTGAAATGACTGGGTAGGACAGTAACAATTCATTCCTGTCTACACTTACCTGGGAGTAAGTCCCATTTTACTCTACTCCTGAGTAGACATGTGTAGGATTGTGTTAGGAACACCCTAGCGGCCCCTTTCAGTAGACTCCAATAGCCAACTCAAGACACAGATGAAAGGATTCTTTTCAAGGCTTTAATCCTTTTACAACTTAATGACTCTTTCAGATGCTAATCACCAGCGACTAAGCAAGGAACAGCAGAGTAGCCTATGCTCCGAGTAGGCAGTTGATCCCCATTTGAAGGAGAATCACTTGAAGACCCTGAACTTATGAGCTAGGGAGAGATCCTCCCTCTTTCCCTTGGGTCCATGGGAGGTGGCCGTTGCTTGCACGCCAAACGGGTGCTACGCTTCCTTTCTGCGCCCTCCATCGCTCGTCGCTCCCTGCGTCTGCGTCGAGCATCTAGCAAGCCTCGTTCCCGCACTTTCTCACTGCTAGCATCACTGTCTATCTCAGGAATGCTGGCAGGAGGAATCTCTCTCTGCCAGCTGCTGTGCCTGTGAGGGATGAGCTGGCTCCTCTCCCATGGATTGCTGATCCTCCTCAGAATCAGAACTGCTCTAGGGTTCTTTCGGCTCAGTTTCCACCCTGACAGATTGCCTTCTAAGGGGCTATAATTTACTATTCATTATTCATGACCGGTTTTCCAACTCTGTTTTAATTAAATGCAATGTGGCTAAACATCTGTGATGATATGACCAAATGATGTCCTACTTGTTTTGCCAGATTGACGTGGTGAATGGCTGGATTGTTCTTAACCACCTGGTGAAAAGGTGCAAACCCTGTCCTTTGCTATGATGGTGATGTGTACATGGAACATTTTTCATTTTTAGCAATTGCCAGGGCTGGCCCATGACATTTTGCTGCCTGAGGGAAAGGACAAGATAATATTTCTCCCCATTCCATACACAGAAGCCAGCTGGACTGGCAGTTGATTCTTGCTTCAACACTGGAGAAGAGACAACATCCACCACCACACCTGAGGGCAGTAGGCTAACTTAGGGGGTACAGGGCAGGCTGCATGGCACACACAGCTCTGTCCTCCAACACTGTGCCTCCACTCCCTACCCCTCAGGGTCTGCTGCCTGAGGCAGTTGCCTCACTTTGCCTGATGGTAGCTGTTATTGCACATAGGCACAGATAATATTGTTGAGAGATTCCATATGATTAATCTTGAAGACTGAATGGGACATGATAGGGGAAGTGAGCTGGTTTCTTATTCTGGGTCCTAGTGATTTAGGCAGCGTATTGGAATCGGTAGGGCTCATTGCTGTCCTGTGTAACTTTGGTTCACAGCAAATAATGATAATTTAGATTCATAAAAGATATAGATTTGTTTTTTGTTTAACCCCCACCCTTCACCAGCCTGTAGTGTTATATCTTGCTTTTTCTTTGCATATCCAGCAGTGCCTTGGTTATATAAGACGTTACCTACTGATGATCTGAAGGGCAAACTAGATGTGACACAGGAGTCCTGTGAAAGGTTGTACTGTGTGTGTGTGTGTGTGTGTGTGTGTGTGAAAACAGCTGCAGGGGGCCTGATTCAGATCAGGGCTGTGGTGTTTGGTGAGGGATTGTTTTAAAACCCATTTTCCGCCATGCCATTTTCCCACTTAAAAAGTCCGCCAAATGCTATTTGCCCTGGGAGGTGGAGTTTACAGATGCAAATACCACCTTTGGAGATGATTTTAACTGGGAAAATGGCACTGGGCACCAAGTCTTTGACCTATCCCTTCAAATGCCTGTGCTCTGCAACTGTTTTGAACTAGTAATAAAACAAAAACCCACCGACCCAGCAGCCGATCCTGTTCACAGATCTCCTACATGTCACATCTGGTTTGGCCCTGACCCACTGCTGTCTAAGTATCTCTGTGCTCTCTTTGCCTTTCTCTTTCTGGATACTCCAGAAAGACATTGCTGTAGGTAGGCTACACAGTACTTGTGCATTATATCTGCTCTGCAACACTTCCTTCTCCTTCTGGAAAAAGCTTTCACAATCTGCCCCCTAGAATTGGCCAAAGGAGCTGCAGGGGGCAGTAGAATGACAGGGTTGCTGAGTGACAGCATGGACCTAGGGCTCCTTCACATGGAACTTTTATCCTGCAATTGAGATTGCTCCTTCAATCAGGCTCTTTACAGGATGCCGTGATCATTCAAGGTGTCTCCTGCACTAAATGCCCTTTGTTCCATTTTTAAATGGATCACAGATAATGAGCTATCAAATTACCCCATTGTGTTCCGCTTCAGTTTCCTCTGTGAAAAGAGGAAAAGTGGCAAGAAGAGGAGCGGGATCAGTGAAAGATAATGGAAGGCTCAGATATGGGGAGAAGGGGGGGGAAGGAGGTTGGGGAGAAGGAAGCACGTGAAAAAGGGAGTCATGATCCTGCATTTAAAACGGAAGCAGAAACCCTGTTTAAATGCAGGATTTTAACATTGTTCAGGAGGCAGCAACTAAATCCATCCCAAAGAAAAAGAAATGCAAGAAAGCAAAGGGGCTGTCTGATGAGGCTTTACAAGTAGCTGAGGAAAGAAGGGAAGCAAAAAGCAAGGGAGAAAGTAGAAGATAGATCCAACTGAATGCAGAGTTCCAGAGAATAGCAAGGAGAGACAAGAAGGCCTTCTTAAATGAACAATGCAAAGAAATCGAGGAAAACAATAGAATGGGAAAGACTAGAGATCTTTTCAAGAAAATCAGAGATCTCAAGGGAACGTTTTGTGCAAAGACGGGCATGATAAAAGACAAAGAAGGCAGGGACCTAACAGAGGCAGATGAGATTAAGAAGAGGTGGAAAGAATACACAGAAGAACTATACAGGAAAGATCTGAATGTCCCTGAGAGCCATGATAGTGCGGTCACTGAACTTGAGCCAGACATCCTAGAGAGTGAAGTCAAGTGGGCCTTAGGAAGCATTACTAACAACAAAGCTAGCGGAGATGACAGTATTCCAGCTGAGCTATTTAAAATCCTAAACGATGATGCTGTTAAAGTGCTGCACTCAGTATGCCAACACATTTGGAACACTCAACAGTGGCCACAAGACTGGAAAAGGTCAGTTTACATTCCAATTCCACAGAAAGGCAATGCCAAAGAATGTTCAAACTACTGCACCATTGCGCTCATTTCACATGCCAGCAAGGTTATGCTCCAGATCCTACAAGCTAGGCTTCAGCAGCATGTGAACCGAGAACTACCGGAAGTACAAGCTGCGTTTCAAAGAGGCAGAGGAACTAGAGATCAAATCGCCAACATTCGCTGCATCATGGAGAAAGCAAGAGAATTTCAGAAAAACATCTATTTCTGCTTCATTGACTATGCTAAAGCCTTTGATTGTGTGGATCACAACAAACTGTGGCAAATTCTGAAAGAGATGGGTGTACCAGACCACCTTACCTGTCTCCTGAGAAACCTGTACGAGGGCCAAGAAGCAACAGTAAGAACCGGAGATGGAACAGCCAATTGGTTCAAAATTGGGAAAGGAGTACGACAAGGCTGTATATTGTTGCCCTGCTTATTTAATTTATATGCAGAGTACATCATGAGAAATGCCGGGTTGGATGAATCACAGGTCAGAATTAAGATTGCCGGGAGAATTATCAACAACCTCAGATATGCAGACGATACCACCCTAATGGCAGAAAGCGAAGAGGATCTAAAGAGCCTCTTGTTGAGGGTGAAAGTGGAGAGTGCAAAAGCTGGTTTGAAACTCAACATTAAAAAAACGAAGATCATGTCATCTGGCCCTATCACTTCCTGGCATATAGAAGGGGAAGAAATGGAAGCAGTGACAGATTTTACTTTCTTGGGCTCCAAGATCACTGCAGATGGTGACTGTAGCCATGAAATTAAAAGACGCTTGCTCCTTGGGAGGAAAGCTATGGCAAACCTAGACAGCATAGTAAGAAGCAGAGACATCACCTTGCCGACAAAGGTCCGTCTAATCAAAGCTATGGTTTTCCCAGTAGTAATGTATGGCTGTGAGAGCTGGACTATAAGGAAGGCTGAGCGCCGAAGAATTGATGCTTTCGAACTGTGGTGCTGGAGAAGACTCTTCCGAGTCCCCTGGACTGCAAGGAGGTCAAATCAGTCCATCCTAAAGGAAATCAACCCTGACTGCTCATTGGAAGGACAGATAATGAAGCTGAAGCTCCAATATTTTGGCCACCTAATGCGAAGAGAAAACTCCCTGGAAAAGACCCTGATGCTGGGAAAGACTGAAGGCAAAAGGAGAAGGGGACGGCAGAGGATGAGATGGCTAGATAGCATCACGGATGGAATGAATATGAACTTGAGCACGCTCCAGGAGAGAGCGCAGGACAGGAAGGCCTGGCGTGCTATGGTCCATGGGGTCACGAAGAGTCGGACACGACTGAACGACTGAACAACAACAGCAACGTATGGCTGTGAGAGCTGGACTATAAGGAAGGCTGAGCGCTGAAGAATTGATGCATTCGAACTGTGGTGTTGGAGAAGACTCTTACGAGTCCCCTGGATTGCAAGGAGGTCAAATCAGTCCATCCTAAAGGAAATCAACCCTGACTGCTCATTGGAAGGACAGACACTGAAGCTGAAGCTCAAATAGTTTGGCCACCGAATGCGAAGAGAAAACTCTCTGGAAAAGACCCCGATGCTGGGAAAGATTGAAGGCAAAAGGAGAAGGGGATGGCAGAGGATGAGATGGCTAGATAGCATCACCGATGCAATGAATATGAACTTGAGCACACTCTGGGAGAGAGTGGAGGACAGGAAGGCCTGGCGTGCTATGGTCCATGGGGTCAGGAAGAGTCGGACACGACTTAACGACTGATCAACAACAACAACAGAGATGCCATTATATAAGAAATTGGGAAAAAATTGCAGGGCCATTTATGACTTGTTTGCCTGTTTTTTGGTAATGATATTCTGCCTTTCTATGATAAAATCAAACTCAAGGTGTCTTATCGATTAAAAATATTAAGCACAGCAAAACAATAAAGCTTATGGTCCTTATTCTGCCTGTTCCTGCTATAGGTAGCCTTAAGTGTTGGTGTGCATAATATATAATATGAGTTAGATCCATACTTAGTCATATGTAGAGTAGGCCCGTTGAAATCAATGGGACTTAAGTTAGCCATGGCTAATATGTTTAATTTATTTCAGTGGGTCTACTCTCTGTATGACTAAGTCTCGATACAACCTGATAGGTTGATGCTGCATTCAATATGCCAACAAATCTGGAACACTCAACAGTGGCCACAAGACTGGAAAAGGTCAGTTTACATTCCAATTCCAAAGAAGGGCAACGCCAAAGAGTGTTCAAACTACTGCACAATTGCGCTCATTTCACATGCCAGCAAGGTGATGCTCAAAATCCTACAAGCTAGGCTTCAGCAGTATGCGAACCGAGAACTACCGGAAGTACAAGCTGGGTTTCGAAGAGGCAGAGGAACTAGAGATCAAATCGCCAACATTCGCTGCATCATGGAGAAAGCAAGAGAATTCCAGAAAAACGTCTATTTCTGCTTCATTGACTACGCTAAAGCCTTTGATTGTGTGGATCACAACAAACTGTGGCAAATTCTTAAAGTGATGGGAGTACCAGACCACCTTACCTGTCTCCTGAGAAACCTGTACGAGGGTCAAGAAGCAACAGTAAGAACCAGAGATGGAACAACCGATTGGTTCAAAATTGGGAAAGGAGTACGACAAGGCTGCATATTGTCACCCTGCTTATTTAACTTATATGCAGAGTACATCATGAGAAATGCCGGGTTGGATGAATCAGAGGTCGGAATTAAGATTGCCGGGAGAATTATCAACAACCTCCGATATGCAGACGATACCACCCTAATGGCAGAAAGCGAAGAGGATCTCAAGAGCCTCTTGTTGAGGGTGAAAGAGGAGAGTGCAAAAGCTGGTTTGAAACTCAACATTAAAAAAACGAAGATCATGTCATCTGGCCCTATCACTTCCTGGCATATAGAAGGGGAAGAAATGGAAGCAGTGACAGATTTTACTTTCTTGGGCTCCAAGATCACCGCAGACGGTGACTGTAGCCATGAAAGTAAAAGACGCTTGCTCCTTGGGAGGAAAGCTATGGCAAACCTAGACAGCATAGTAAGAAGCAGAGACATCACCTTGCCGACAAAGGTCCGTCTAATCAAAGCTATGGTTTTCCCAGTAGTAATGTATGGCTGTGAGAGCTGGACTATAAGGAAGGCTGAGCGCCGAAGAATTGATGCTTTCGAACTGTGGTGCTGGAGAAGACTCTTCCGAGTCCCCTGGACTGCAAGGAGGTCAAATCAGTCCATCCTAAAGGAAATCAACCCTGACTGCTCATTGGAAGGACAGATACTGAAGCTGAAGCTCCAATATTTTGGCCACCTAATGCGAAGAGAAAACTCCCTGGAAAAGACCCTGATGCTGGGAAAGACTGAAGGCAAAAGGAGAAGGGGACGGCAGAGGATGAGATGGCTAGATAGCATCACGGATGCAATGAATATGAACTTGAGCATGCTCCGGGAGAGAGCGCAGGACAGGAAGGCCTGGCGTGCTACGGTCCATGGGGTCACGAAGAGTCGGACACGACTGAACGACTGAACAACAACAACAACAATAAGAGGCAATCATCTCTCATCAGGGGGTTACAAAAATAAGGAGTCATTGTTTTAAAAGCCCTCCAGATCCCCAAAGTTATTACAGAATGGATTGTTGATTTGTCCAACAATTAGGACTCCCCAAATGCCCCTTGTTCCAGACATTCAAGATCCAAAGCGTTCCCTTGTTTTTGAGATTTGTCTATTGAATCTTTTTGTTCAACCTTCAGTCAGGCTTGCCAATGAATTAAGAACACAAACACAAAACAGCCAGCAATGGTGATCTTGGGCATACTTGATTGGGTTGGGAATTGAGCATGAGCACAGCAGGACTCACTTTTGAGTACACATGGATAGAATTGGGCTGCACATGTCACACTGTTGGCTGCAGTGGTGTGCCTGGCAAGCTGTTTGCAAGGAAGGCATTATCAATCATGCTGAATGGAAGGTGCAAAGCTGTCTTGTGAAATCTTGTAAAAATATATTATTTTTATTTTGAGAGAGAGAGAGAGAGAGAGGGAGAGATCCATAATTAAGACTGTCATGTCCTCAAGACAGAATTGATGGGAACAGAACAACATCAATAATTTTGCTGCATTAGCAATACTCTGTGGTTCACACTTTCACTCTCTTGCAAGCTGCAAAGAGGTTTGCGTGGCGGAGCTGCGTGGTTTGCACCCTGTAGTCATTTGGCAATTGCACAGGCCGTGCTGATGCCTACAAAGAACCTGGAGAAATAGTGTCCTTATCTCACTGGTCTTTTGAGAAAGACTGCGGGCTCCCTGTGTAAATCCACCTGCTCAGAGTCATGTAACTAGCTAGATTATTAGATTCTAATCCTGATGCCAGGTGACAGATCATGCAACCCTGCCTACTGACTGGGACGGCATCCAGGTCCCCGGCTTGGCTGGCTCTTTAGGATGAAGCATAAAATTCTCCTTTAATTCATAATGGAAAGTAGACTGCTCTTGTGCTGTTTTAAGTTTTTTATCCTCCATCTTGTGCTCCAGGGTGAGGTTGCATTTCCTACTATATGGACACCAGCAATCTTCAGTTATAATAGTGAATTTAGAATTAAAAGGTTATTTGTGGGATACTGGTGACATACACTTAGGGCACAATCCTATGCATGTTTGGTGAGAATTATCTGCAGTTTCAACAGAATTCTGCAGATCTTGGCCTTTCATTCCTTCTGGGTGAGACGGACCTCATGTGGCTGAGTGGTGCTAAGGTTGTGACAAACTGGATTTAACAAAAGGGAAGTTACAATTCAAAAGGCAGCAGCTTGTTTTGTTCTGGTATAAAGATCTTTCTTCTTTGCTCTAGCTGCTCCTCCTTCCTGACTCTACCCAATGGCTTGTTTCCCATATCAAACTTAAGAGTAGACATTGAAATGAATGGGACCTAAGGTAGCCTAACACTGGATACTACCCACTGGATACAATCCAGTGGTTCCAACAGGTACTCCAGAGAGCTGCTGCTGTTCCTTTCTTCTATTTCCTACCTGTAGTTCTTTGTTCCTTATTGAGTATTCTTGGTTCTGAAACCAGTTGGGACCAAGGCTGCTAGAGGTGAAAAAACATTCCTGTCCAAATTGCACTTGTGTTTTCCACTTTCTGGGCCTATCGGGACATTACATACATATGTTTCCATGTACATAGTATACATTTGTACATTAGGTGAGTAAGGGGAGACATGATAGAGGTGTACACAATTATGCATGGTGTGGAGAATGTGGACAGGGAGACGTTTTTCTCCCTCTCTCATAATACTAGAATCCAGGGCCATCCCATGAAGCTGATTGGTGGGAGATTCAGGACAGCTAAAAGGAAGTACTTCTTCACACTGCACATAGTTAAACTATCGAATTCGCTATCATAAGATGTGGTGATGGCCATCAATATGGATGACTTTAAAGGGGATTGGACAAATTCAGGAGGATAAGGCCATCTATGGCTGCTAGTCCTAATGGCTATATGCTATCGACAGTCCCAGAGGCAGTATGCCTATGTACATTGGTTGCTGGGGAACATGGGCAAGAGAGTTCTGTTGCACTCATGTCCTGCTTGTGGGTTTCCTGTGGGAAGCTGGTTGAACAGAATGCTGGACTAGATGGAGCCTTGGTCTGATTAAGCATGGATCTTCTTATGTTCTTACCTATGTGTTACATCTGAAATTGACACATATTCTAATAAACTACAGTGTGCTAGCCACCATTCAGGACGTGATAGAAATTATGATATGATCTTCCCAGGCTCCTTACAAACTTTTGGACAAACTAGCTCTGATATTATTGTATTTGTTTCGGTATGTTATTGTTAGCTGCTATAGGATTCTTTTTGAGGTACAAAGGAAATAAGTTTTCAGGAAGGACCTAAAGGGGAAGCAGAGATTGCATTCACAGAGATAAAGCATAGTCTCTACAAGCATTTCTACACGAGGCTTTTATTGTGCGCTCATGATTGTTCATCCATGTTTTTTTGCGCATTGTTTACATTATGTCATCAACCTCCAAGGCCCCTCCTGTGCTTTCTGGCCATTATAGTGGCTTTATTCTCAAAACAGAAAATACGGTAAGAGATTTTATCATGCTTTGAAGCACAATAAACTTGCGGAGAATTTCTGGAATCCTGCTATAGCGCAACTACATCACACCTCCATCTAGTGGCTGTATAATGAAACATTTAGGAATTGCCCAGAAAGAAAAACCCTAGATGAAACCATGTGAAAAGGAGCCAATCTTAATCCTGCAAGGAATCCAGAAGCAGAAACCCCATTAAGGGTGAGGGATTTTAGCCTCGTGTAGAAATGTCCTTCCATGTACCACTCAACTTAGAGCCGTACTACATGTTATGCTAATAGCATAGCATGTAGCTGAGGCTTGTCTTTTGTTTTACTCTAGTGTAAGCATGCATGGCTGTAATTCAGATTGGGACTACCACACTCCAGGTGGGGAAGATTAAACCTCCCCCCCCACACACCATTTTTTTAACAAAAGGGAAAAACCCTCCATGAATGCTTACACTAAAATAAAAGAAACAAAAAAGCCTCAGCTACATGCTACACAATTAGTGTCATGTGTGGTTTGGCTCTGAGTAGGACAGGAACACTCAATGGGTGGTTTCTTTGGGGCTGTTCAGGGATCATTTTAATATATGATGATATCATTTTCTCCAAATATTGAAGACTGAGCCTGTCATGGGGAATCTTCCCCATTTATCACAATATCTTTATGTGATGCAATTTACCTCTTTGCCTAATCACCTTTTTGTATTTGAATTTTTAATCCCTGCTTGCAGTGATTTTTTGGCAATATGTGTATAGGGGTAAGTACGCACACAGTCACCTATTCCTTGTTCCTAGATCATCACATCCACAAAACGCTCCATTTTAAAAATAAACACAAGATTGCCATCATGTACGTTGTTTTCATGGAACAAGCCTCTGTTTGTCTGGCATCTTCTACCTTAAGATCATATTGAATCTGAGCCATTAGCAACTATAAAGAATAAAGCTATGCACCTTCATGCGGTATGCTAAGTTGCTTTTTTTTTTTTTAACTTCCACAAAACAGGTAGCACCAGTGGTTAAAGGATGTGCACGGCTCTGAGCCCAAAGGCCCGAGGCCCCGGCCTGTCTGATATGCACCAGTATAGCCAGTGGCTGGCCAGCAGGCATGAGGCTAATTTGTTACCGATGAAGGAGGATTTGGCACTGTGGCTGACAAACCTGCTAGGTAAGGTTATTTCTCTACTTGCCATCATTGTTGGTTCTTTCTAAGTAGCAACACTAAGGCTGCAATCCTATACACGTTTATACCTGTTTAGGATTTTTTTTCCTGTCTAAACATGCATAGGATTGTGCTCTAATTCTGGTTTTAGTTCTTGAAGCATAAGTGGAAAGACCTGCTCTAAATAAACTACTAGCCTTCTGGAGTCTGTCATCCCCCCTCCTGTTTGATAGGGCTGTTCAGTCTGATAATTCAAACCACTTCCCAACCTGGGTGGCAGGAGAAAAGCAGTACAAAATAAACAGTTTTGTCTACTTAGAGCAGGGATCCCTTTTGGGGTTATTGGGCACATTTGGAGTTTTTAGAGTGTCATAGGCACTCTCACAAAATGGCTGCCATGGAGGGGCTTTCTCATTCATAAAACGTCAGCCACCGTGGGCATGACGAGTCACAAAACACATTTTGCAGAAGGCAAACTGATGAGACTAATAGAAGAGTAACCAGCCCAAGAACCTAAGTACAAGGCAGAGGTGGAGGTCTCAGCTCCCAAGTACTAAGCCACTTTTGAACCCAAATAAAGATCAGAACTTTGCTTTACAGCATGGCAATCTCTAAATTAAAAAAGTAAAATACTCTGAAGAAATAAAATTAAAATCAGGAGAGGCAAGGAGCTTGGTGGGTACTAAGAAAGTTGTCCGAGGGCACATCGGTGCTCATGGGCCCCATGTTGGAAACCCAGACTTAAGAGCCTCTGGATTAGCAAATTCTTGCTGAAATGGGGAGACTGAGTAATGATAGTTCCAGAGCCAGTGTCTGTCCTTAACTTGAGGACAGCTGAATTATGGAACTCTCTGCTACAAGGAAATAGCTGTGGCAATGAATTTAGCAATGTTCAAAGAAGGGTTAGATATCTATACGAAATGATAACACCAATTGTCAGCTGATTATGCCAAACTCTGCCTCCATCTGTCACCATTTTGAGACAGGTGGGCCTCAGTCATTTTCAGCTCTCAGTGGGCCCTTGGGTAGACAGTTTGAGGACTCCTGTAGTAGACCAAACATCGATTCTATGAAGCGATCTTCATGAGGGGGACCTGCAACAAAATGTTATAGCGGATCCTTCCTCCTATTCAGAGTTCTAGTCAGCCATTCCATCCAAACAGGGCATTCCACTCCCCTTTCCCCCAGTTTTTTATTTCCAACATCCCATGGTTTCTAATGACACTCAGCCCCCATGCTGTTTGGGGCGATTTATTTATTTTTTGGCCTTTCGGATTTTTATAAAAAGATAGTTTGTAGTTCAGGTTGCCCTGAGCATGCTGAAGCCTTCCTCTCGTTTCCCAGTGGCACTGTTTCGGTTCCACGTCTGTTGGCCCTCATCCCCCAAGTTCGCTATTAGAGGGAGTGATGTTTCAGACATTTGCATGGCTTTAGAACAGATGAAACTAGACATTTTAACACTCAGTGGGTTGGCTCCAGTCTTAAGTCAGTTTCCCTTAGTTCCCTTTGAAATCAATGGAAATGAAGTCATGATTGTCACACTGATCTCAATGGGACCTTAGCGCAACAAATTTAGTTTGGATCCAATCCAGTGTATTTTGTGTTGGTCACTGAAACTGAAATAATTTCAGGTCTGAATGCAGAATTTATGAATGTTTAAAACTCAGCATATAATTTTGATATTTTCGTGCCAGTGTCCAGATGTATTTATATGTTTGATTGGTCCCCACATGGAACACAATTTGAAAAACCATTAAAGTGCCCAGCATGCTAGGTATATTTTCTGTCTTATTGTCGGACTGGAACTTTAATTCTGTGATGCTGACAACAGCATGGCAAGTATTTCCCCATGAACTCCTGCTGCTCTGCCACCTGCGAGAGGAACAGGATATTGTCAGCTTTTCCTCCTGTTCTTCCTGGCACTGGTCCCCCTTTTCTGGTCAAACAGCTCTATCTACATCCCTTCCCTTCCAAACATCTTCCTAATTTATATTAAACAGACAGTGGCTAGAAAGAATGTGCTTATAGCCAGGCATTTCCTGTCCCCTCCCCTCAGGTGCCTGTCAAATGATTCATTTGCTACAGATGTCTGGTGTAATGTAGGGGCTAAGAGCTACAAATTCAGAAGTCACCGGTTTGGAAATAATCCAGGAGGACTGGTTTAATTGAGATCTGGTGTAGCATAGAGGCTAAGAGACCAAGCTTTGAAAAACAAAGTCCTCCGTTTGAATTTTGCCTCTGCCATGAACTGGGGGATTGCCTCCTAGGACACCTCCCAGGGCACAGATGATTTATTTATTTATTACGTTTTTATACTGCCCAATAGTTGAGGCCGTCTGGGCAGTTCACATCAATTAAAACCATAAAATACTACATGACAAAACACAGTCTAAAACTTTTAAAAGTATCACATAAAACCAAAGTAAAACCCAGCAGCAGTTACAGCCCCGGGAAAGCTTGGGTGAAAAGGTGCATTTTCAGGAGGGGTTTAAAAGATGTCACATTTCCTGCCTCCCAAATTTTTATTTTATTTATTTATTACATTTATATCCTACCATTTCCCCTCTTTTAGGGAACCCAAGGTGGTGTACATAATCCTCCTCCTTCTGCCAGCGAACGTCTGCTTGGCATAGCTTACATGGCTTGTGCCAACAGATTACAGCATTTGATGCGAAAGATCTCCTGTGGGTACTGGACTATTATTTATTAAACAAGTAAGGTCCTGCAACAAAGCGTTGCATTTGCGGTGTTTCTGTCACCTGGTTCCTCCTTCCTTCCTCAGCTGTTTCTTGATTTCTGTGCCTTTGATGGCACAGATGGAACTGGATGTCAGCCGGCCTGATTCACACCTTCAAAGTTCCCCTTTCTGAGGTGGGGGGACGGCCCAGAGCAGCCCAGACTCCCTGCCTGAGGAGGGATGGCTGTGCGTGTCTTCTCTCCCTGCTCCTTCTCTGTCCCTTTTCTCCCACACAACTGCATACATATGCAATCACTGTGTTGTTGTTTATTGGGGTGGCGGGGAGGGGTGCCCTCTAAGTTTTTTTTTCTTTTGTTTAGAAAAAAGCATTTTATGTTCAGTAAGTTTTCTCTAACTGTTCTGTAAAGAAACATTTGTAAATTTTGGAATTCCCTAGAACATCCTGAAACCTCCTTCTTGTGTGTATGTGGTGCTATTTTGGCTGAATAAGGATCAGCACTCACCCGTAAACTTTGGAAATAGAAGCAATGATGTTGATCATGCTCACAGAACACAACCTGAAATCAACAACGTTAGCTGTCATGAGTTACTCCAGTCAAGGGCCAAGATGCATACAAAGGGGCTTCAGGGCTGTGCATTTAGCCCCACCCCCGAGATTCTGGCTTCCCACACGCTGAGGGTAAATTCTGTGGTGAGAACCCTTTTCTACTCATATAGGTCCCCCATGCAATTTAGACCCCTGAATTCCAGGCTGATAAATTGTGTGGATAGCCTACATGAGTAGGGCAGGCTCCGCACTGCATAAGTTCATCCTCGACATGTGGGAAGCCAGAAGGAGGCATATGACCTTGAGGGTGTGGCTATGGATGCTATATACATTCCAGATGGACTAAAAGGAGCTCAGATTTCTAAGAATCTGACCTGCAGAATCCGCTGTGGAGCACCCCCCTCAGGCTGCGCAGAGTCCACAGACTTTCGGATTTTTTTTTTTACTTTCCTGAAATTTACTCATATTTATTAGTGGGAAAATGCGCAAGTTTCTGCTGAGGAAAAGTGGAATGGAATAGGGGACAATACGCTAAAGGTTACATACTAAGGTAAATTATGTAAATTGTTACAAAACCTCTTACGTAATTATTTGCATATTTTTCCTCATGACAAAAAAAGTCGCATCTGTCAGTCAGTGGATGGCGGAACAAAAGGCACCAAACAATCAGCGAAACACAGACGGAATGGATTTTTTACACAGTCTGTACATCCGTAGGCATGGCTAAGATGCAGAGAGAGACTGGGTGAGGGGATCAGGGCGGTGGTGAACGCCTCCCTTGAGGAGGGAGTGATGCCATCAGCCCTCAAGGAGGCAGTGATAAGACCGCTCTTAAAGAAGCCCTCCTTGGATCCAAAAGTTCTGAACAACTTTCGCCCGGTCTCAAATCTGCCATTTTTGGGCAAGGTGATTGAGCGGGTGGTGGCGGTGCAGTTGAAGGCACACTTGGAAGAAACTGATTATCTAGACCCATTTCAGTCGGGCTTCAGGCTTGGGCATGGGACAGAAACGGCCTTGGTCGCCTTGGTAGATGATATGAGGAGGGCTCTGGATAGGGGTGAATGCTCCTTCCTTGTTCTCCTCGACCTCTCAGCGGCTTTTGATACCGTTGACCACGGTATCCTCCTGGACCGCCTGGAGGAGTTGGGCATTGGAGACACCGTATTGCGGTGGTTCCGGTCCTTCCTCTCCAGCAGGTACCAGAGGGTAGCACTGGGAGAGGAGGTTTCAGACCCGTGGCCACTCACTTGTGGGGTGCCACAGGGTTCCATCCTCTCCCCGATGCTATTTAACATCTATGTGAAGCCGCTGGGGGCTATCATCAGGAGGTTTGGGGTGCAGTGTCATCAATATGCGGATGACACGCAGCTCTACCTCTCATTCAAATCTTCACCAAGGTTGGCCGTAGAATCCCTGTCCAAATGTCTGGAGACGGTGAGTGGCTGGATGGGGAGGAACAGGCTAAAGCTGAACCCTGACAAGACCGAGGTACTTTTGGTGGGAGACAAGAGGAGGCTAGGGGCTGTTGAGCTGGTGTTGAATGGGGTACGGCTACCCTTGAAAGACCAGGTCCGCAGCCTGGGGGTCATTTTGGACTCCCAGCTGTCCATGGAGGCTCAGGTGTCAGCTGTGAGCCAGACAGCGCTGTATCAACTCCATCTGATACGGCGGCTGCACCCCTTCCTTCCTGACCATCTGCTCCCATTGGTAGTACATGCCCTGGTCTCCTCTCGTTTAGACTACTGTAATGTGCTCTACGTGGGGTTACCCTTGAGGATGGTTCAGAAGCTGCAGCTGGTACAGAACGCGGCGGCTCGCCTGATTAAAGGCAGCCGCTGGCGAGATCACATCACTCCAGTGCTGAAGGAGTTGCACTGGTTACCAGTTGTTTTCCGGGCCAAATTCAAGGTGTTGGTTTTGACCTTTAAAACCCTATATGGTTCCGGCCCAGCCTATCTTAAGGAGCACCTCCAGCAGCACCAGACAGGCCGCTTAACAAGATCAGCCTCGGATGGCCTTCTCTCTGTTCCATCAGCCAGGACAGCTAGACTGGTGGGGACAAGGGAGAGGGCCTTTTCTGTAGTGGCCCCCACTCTGTGGAACTCCCTCCCTAGGGAACTCCGTCATGCTCCTCTTTAATGAGCTTCCATTGTGCATTAAAAACATGGCTGTTCAGGCAGGCATTTGGGGTGGGTTAGGGTATTTTAGAAAATGTTTTTATTGTAGAATTTTATTGTTTTATTGTATGTTGTACATCGCCCAGAGTGGCCGGGTGACCAGCCAGATGGGCGATTAATAAATTAAATAATAAATAATAAATAAATAAACATGTGGCCCTGCAGCCCCTTGGAATCCATGTTGTCTTACAATTGTCTTACTGGAAGCAGACAGATGTTTGTGTGAGCGTACTTTCAAGTGGTACCAGTCTACAAAATCTTCACTGTGAGAATTTTATAAACATAATTTTATATAACACTTTCCCCTCGTAAACGTTTCTTAATTTGTCATGTATTCTACAAGGTACTGAGGCAGAGGTGTTCGCTGAACCTTTTTCAGCCTGAGGGCCACATTCTGTTTTGAAGAAGCTCTTGGGGGCCTCATTCCAGTGGTGGATGGGGCCAAAGGCAAAAGAGTTGGGCCAAAATGTCAGCATTTTTTAGCTTAGACTTCTTACTGCCAGTCACTGAGCCTTAGGAGAGGCATTTCAGCCTTTTAGAATGGGGAAAGAACTGCACAAAAGCCAGGAAACCACCAACCAATCAGTGGTGGGGCCAGGGGAAGAGGCAGTGGACATATTGGGAAATCTAGAGGTCCTGAGGATTGCACCCCTTTACTAAGGGAGCCATCCTATGGTCACTAGACCCAGTCTAGAGGGCCATAGGAGTTTTCCATTTCAGGGAACTGGGGTTGGAGCCAAGGCTCTGAATGCAGTTCCCAGAAACTGCGGTTCCCAGAAACCTCATCCCCCTTCCCCTCATGGCTAGTGTGGTTCTTTCTGCACCGGCTGCTTTTCCATTCTCAGAAATGGAGCACAGAGATGAAAGAAAGGGGGCGGTCCCAGGGGTGGGGAGGGGAAGAGACTGTGGAAGCCACTTTACGAGGCTTCCTATATGCTGCGCAGCCCCTTCCCACTCTGAAGTCCCTGGCTGGCTAGATGTGGGAAATTGCACATCTAGCCAAAAATGTAGGATGGCCGGAGCATGGAGGAGAGGATCCCCTCCATGCTCCAGCTGCCTTGCATAGGATAAAAGCCAGTCTCCAAGTTTGGAGGCTGGCGATGATCTTCATAGGACTGAGTCGATTTGTTAAAAATCCCAGAGCAAGTAACTGACAATTCCAACAAGGAATTCCCATTAAAGTCTGAAGGTAGAAACATGCTAGGGTGTGTCCCTCAAGTCTGTGCTTGGATGGGTTCTTAGGTGATATTAATAATGAAGTATTCTCTTTCACAGAGCTATTCCCTGTGTTATAATTTACAGAAAGAGGTTGACTCCCATGAATTACTGTTGTGAATTGAAAAGGTGTGCAAATGTTTGTTAGAATGAGTAATGCACACACCTGACACTTCAAAGCTCTAGGGAGAGTAACTCCAGCAAAGCCAGCTGTATGTGCTCATTTTGACACATAGGCTAGACATGGATCGGGACAGGGGAAACAAAATAAAAACACCCTCTGACTTGCACACGCTATTTTCATCCCTTTAAAAATGTAAGTTTAAATAGTAACGTTCAAGGTAGCTCCCCACGTGTGTGTGTGTGTGTGTGTGTTTTTAAACTAGGATACAGTTATCTTTAGCTTTGGGAGTAGTGTCAGAACAAGAACCTTGTGGTTTGAATACTAAATGTTCAACTTTAATATTAAATTAGAAGGTCCTACCCATCATTGATGAAGGCAAAACAGGGCTTTGTTTGAAATCTGGCACAGGCTGTTTTCACATGGACAAAGTCAAACATGAAATCAGCAAGGAAGTGCTCATAGCAATATGAGACTTTGAAGTCCCACACCAGATTTTAATACTTTATAAAGCTTTATAGGAGGCTGAGCACTTTCAAAGGCTACCTGTGAGAAACCATTACAGGAAAATGTTTTCATTTTCAAAGATATGTTGGCTTAAGCACATGATTTCATCGCTTTTCTTACATGCAACTTGATTTCCCTGTTGTTTCTGACAGTTTACACCAGTTAGGGAGCAATCCTACGCAAGTTTACACAGAAAAAAGCCCTACAACTCCCAGCATTGTCCAGCCAGCATTGCACCCTTAGATATTCAGCCAGGATTGCATCCTTAGATGTTCAGTGGCCACATATCCAAGATCCTTCCATTCGTCTCCACAGATGTACCCCTAAATGTAACATGGTATTGGTGAATGTGGCTGCTAGGGGTGCCATTTTTAGGTGTCGGGAGGGAGGAGGGAAGCTTTATTGGAGCGTGGGATGAGTGTTGACCAGGTCTAAAGGTTTGTTCTTGGATATAGTCAAGGTTAAAGTGCAAAGAAGCAAACATCCAAACCCTGACACCATTATTTCAAAGCATTTATTGTTATTTCTCAAATAACTATATTTGTGTTATTAACAAGAATGAACCGGCTTCCTTTGGGAGGGGAAGCAAAGATTTGTGTCTCTGGTATGCATATCTAGTATACAGGCACACTGAACTGCTTATAGTCAGTAGGTAAAAGTTGCTGACCAAAGCTTCCACATCAGGCACAAAACTCCGCATGATTGCCTTCAAAGTCCTTTGTGGTCTTCCTGCCCCCTTATCTCTCTGCTCTCATATCCTAATATATCCTTTCCTGTGACATTTGCTCCTCCAGTTCCACCACCTTCAGCTGTCTCTCACTTGGCCAGTTCACACGATCACTGCAGCCAACCTTGGCTTATTTAAGACACGGTGGTTGTGGTGCATGCCAGATGCCCTTTTGAATATGCAAGCTACAGCAGGCAGTCACCATGGCTTATTGTGTTGTGCAAACCTAGGAAGGTTGGCTTATGCAAGGTTTAAACAACCACTGCATAACCTTAAAACAGCCCATGGGTTAAATGCCTTTGCCCTCCCCCCCCCCCTTGCTGCCCTCTGTGCCTGGAACTGGTCACCTCTATACAATGGCACCTTTCTCTTTCTTTTTCCCCACAAAAACACTTTTTCCTGAAGCTTTTGGCTTAACTTTTTAGACCTCATTCCCTACCGAAACTAAGCCTAAGTGCATGCAATTGAAGTTGCACATATTCTTCCTATCTTGTCCCTACCTCCTGTGTCCTTTCCCCACAGTACTGAAGTTTGGATTGTAAGCTCCGTAGAGCAGGTGGTTCTGCCCTTTTCTTCTGTTACTTTTCCAGTCAAAAACAATGACAACCTATATAACAATCCATATTGTTTTGTGCTTTAGCTGTGATGCCTCTGACACCAATTGCTTGAGCTGGTAGGAAGCCAAAATGTTCATAACCTGCTCAGGGAACGAAGCTATTCTCATAATTTGCAGTTTGCAGTTCAGCTTCTGTGAGGAAAGGAAAATAGTTTGAGATTAAAGCCCCACTGAAAAATCTTTCTGGCATAGGCAGAGGACAGCAAAATGGTACCCAAGGGAGGGAAGAGTCCAGAGGCAAGGTGGCTGAAGAAGAGATACAATTTCACAGTAAACAGTAGACTACTGAGACAATGAGCTTATCACTACAGTAGTGGGACTTGTCAACCTTCAGTAGGCAATGACAAGGACTAGAAGCAATGTGTTCATGGAGGGATGGACTGAATTCACACACAGGCACCACCAGGGCTGGACATGGGGTACAGGTCTGGGGCTCTGGGAGGGCCCCCAAATGCGGGTTCTGGCAGGTGGTGGCTCTGGTAAAAGGAAGTGCAGTAGCACCCCACAGCATGCCATTTGAAAGGAAATAGTTTTTTTCTTGTTTAACTTTGATTAGCAGCAAGCTGAATCAATCAGATGCTGCCGTGGGGGAAGAACATGTCCAATGAAGGCACAAGAGTGGCAAAAGGCTGTCCCTTCACCACTTCTATGCTAGGGACCCATGTGCTTGGGAACTGCAATTGTCCAGGGAACCCATTTGTGTGGAATGCCTACTTACATACAACTGTGTGCATGTAGGTGCTCCTTTTCATATGTCCAGCTCAATGTGTGGATATTGGGGGCCCTGGGCTGATGTGGTGACACTGGAGGCAGGGCTGACAGAACAAAATCCTGGTCCCTTTCACATGATTATTGTACATGAGATGCATGCATGGAGTTGGAGTGGGCTTCAAGTGCAAGGCACTGAGATATATCCTTCCATAGATTTCAATTGAGCTTGCTTAAGATTGCAGCCTAATATAGTTGAAGGTGTCTGTTTTAGGTGAGGGGCGGGGGAATGCTGCCTTCTGGAACTGCGATCTGGGCAATATTGCCCAGATACCATATTGATGATGTATGTAACAGATTTTTAATTAAATACAGGTGTTGAATGCAAAATGCATTCACTCTGCATTAAGTACTTCACCTTTGTCTATGACGTACAATAATTAAACCATTAATGAGTGTCAATGTTCAATCTAAAAAGGTGGATCTTAGACTGTGATAGTAGAAGCATTTCTTCCAGCATCAGATTAAGTCTTTTTTTAAATTATTAAAGAAAAACGTATTGGTCTGACTAGACATATAAAATGAGTCAAAGAGGTAGGACTAAATGATAAATTATGAGAAAAGATTTTAATTTAAAATAATGACCATTTCACTTATGCTTGAAAGTGTAACAACCCCCCTCCCGTGCTAAATGAACTGTCATTTGTGACTATTACTCCAAAAAATATTGTAAATTTATTAAAGTCTGTTCAAAGCAGTGAGCAAATCTAGATTCTATTAAAATGCTATGTTCTCTTGAACGAAAAAAATAAAACAGATCTTCTAAAACACAGTGGGGCTGGATCTACACGAAAACAGAAAGAGATGCACATTCTGGCATTATCTGGATTTTCATGAAATCGGCTTTGGTCCATCAGGGACACAAAACAAGAAAAATGGAGTATACTGTATCTAAAACCCTGCTTTTCATAGGTCACACAACGCTTGAAATCCCCATACTTCTGGGTTGGGTGGAGTAGAACTGAATGTCATCAACCCGGTAGGTTCTGCTCAGTGAATGAGAGAGGCTTGTTCCCTGCCTTGCCCATGCTCCCCTTCTGGAACCGCTGAATTCACCCCCCTTAGTTTAACCCCATGCCTCTCCTCTCTCATCCACAGTTTGGAATTGTAAAAGATTAAAAGTTGAATGAGAAAAACAAGCTGCAAACTATGAGAGAGTTAAATTCCCTGCTGTGGTTTCTTGACCGACTGAAAGAGCGCTCCTGCACTTTGATGAATAGAAAACGGAAGCTATAGAGAGAACAGCAGTCTGGCTCCTCACCCCTTTCCTCCTTGCCGCCCCTGCTGGCTACACTTCCTGGGGAAAATGAATGAAAGGCTTCCTGGGTGGAGAGACGAGCAAACTTCTGCGCTACTCTGAGGGTGTGGCACAGCACGATTGCTTGACTGGGGAAATGAATGAATCAGAGGCTTCTGTCTGTGAATGGATGCAGTAAACTGCTGCCTTAGTCTGAAGAGGCGAGCCTGTGTCCGAAAGTGCCCTGGGTGCCCTGCTGGGTCACTGCTGGGTTACAGAAACACCATGCCCAGGATTTAATGTGGGGGGACCGAGCACACTGCGGCAGAACCACTTGGAAGCTGCTTTAAGGAAAAAAGATGCACTAAAAGGACTTTCCAGTGGGAAGCAGTGGAGTGGCTGCAGATTTGCAACAACGTTATGTGTCACAAACGACCCTAATGTGCTCTCTCTCTCCACATTAAATCAACAGTGTGTATTGGCTCTGGGTTTTTTTTTTAAAGTGAAGACTATCAAGAAGGTAACTTCCCATGCTCCTGGCACGTTAAACTGTGGCAGTTTGAGGAGCTGGCTAAGAGGTGACTTTGGAAATGCAAATCCTTCCCCCACCCCCAGTACTGTTCCTGCTATGCATGGCCCACATGGCCCCATGCCCACTGTCATCTGTGGGCCATATCACACACTCTCCACTCTGGATATATGTATACTCAGGGGACATTCACAGATGTAGCATGTTGTGCAGGTCAAAAGAGTATAAGAAGAGCCATACTGGATCAGACAAAGGGTCCATCTAGTTTGGTATTCCGTTCACACAGTGGCCAACCAGCTGCCTGTGGGAAACGCACAAGTAGAACATGAGTGCTATAGCACTCATTGGTGTATACATCTCTCTGTGCATACATCTGATTTCTATTATCCTTCTATCTTGAAATCAATCAATCAATCAATCAATCAGTCTGGGATGGAAGGATAGGAAGAATCAGGTGTATGGATTTGTCTGACATTGCACATTATATCAGTGATATGGTAGGGGATGAACACATGCACCTCATAGGATTTCTGGAATGCGCAGTGCCTGCTTCAGCCCTTTGATATGGATGGGCAATCTTGTGGGGGATGAGCATGTGGTAGTACTGCTAGCATTTCATTGCTGGGGAAGGATGTGTAATAGATACCATACTGATCCCGCTTCAAAACTGCCATCTGAACATAAGCATATTTTTCCCCTGTCTCTTGTTGTCTTTGATCCAGAGCCACATTCTTTCACCTCAGAATGAGGCCCAAGGCAATTTGTGACTGCTTGCTGAAAGAAGTCTAATACCATTTCCTATTCTGTTTGGATCATAGGCACAGTCAGTAATAAATGCAATTTTCATACTCTTGTAAAAACAAAGAATGATTCTGAAAGCTTCCAAAAGTTACCTGAGATGAGGTTTTGGTGAGTCTTTGGGGAAGAGAGTTTCATAGATGTGACACTCCTGTTAAGAAATCTTTGCTGTCTAAACTTTGAACATAGAGGGCTGGTTCAGATGTAATAGCAAACCATAGTTTAGCAGCTTCCCCATCCTCCTTTGATGTAGCTGTGACAAGCCTTTTGGAAGCTTTGCTTCTGTGTTAGATTAACCACAGCTTGCCATGTCATCCAAATCCAACCAATTTGTGGTTAATCTTAACTATGGTGTGTTGAAACATGCCAATTTCAAGGCATAGATTAAGAAGCTGTCTTGTCTTAACAAATCATCCTTGACGTTAACCACAGTTTAGAGTTTGGACCTAACACTAAACTGGGCTTAATCTAAAATGGAAGTGGAAGCTTCCAATCTCCTCATGGCCATGGCAGAGACAGAGAAAAGTGGGAGAGCAAGAGCCTGACAGTCATAGTAGCTCATCCTTATAATGCAAGGTTTTCTGTAGGGGTGGGTAACTTGTGGCCCTCCAGATGTTTTGACCTACAGCTGCCATCATATGACCCTTACCATTGGCTATGCTGGCTAGGGCTGATGGAAGTTGTAGGCCGAAACATCTGAAGGGCCACAAGTTGTCCAGCTCTGGTTTAGCGTTACTTGTGAACTAGGTCAGAGGGCCTAGTTGGGCCCCTTCTGGCCATAGAGAGAAAAATGCAGAGGAGCACCTCCATAGAATGTTCTTCTTGTATGCTTAATGCATTATAACTTCTTCATCTGTTCTGTGCCAATCACCAACTGTGTGAGCAGAGAACATACCTGGCTATTCTTGGCAAGCAGCATGCTGTGCTCTAGACTTCTGCTGCATTGTCTGCCCTGAAAAAGAGCAGAAAGATGCTATCAATGGGGGACTGGGGAGCAGTGGCCTCTCTCATGCATGTAAGTGAGGTACAAGAGGAAATGAGGTAAGAAGCCCCCACCACTCTGCTCTTTGGATGTGGACCAGCCTGGATAATTCTGATCCTGAATAATTTATTCATAATTGCAGCACCACATTTAAATGCAACACACAAGAGTTGCAGTCCTGCATGCAGTTTCTGTAGGCAAACGATGTACAAGATGACAGCCAAAGTGTGTTGCAAAATGCCACTGTAAGTGCAAATCACAAAAAGATAATATACCGAGACTCAGCTCAATCCTGTGCTTTTTGTTCCAAGATGTAATGAAAGCAAACAAAATATCTACCATAAGTCTATCTTGGGCACATGTGATGTGAGTTGGCAGCCTGCCACAGAGTAGTTAATCATTCTTCAGTTGAAGGAGCAGTAAATTCCCCCCACCTCACTTTTAAAGCCAGCAATATACTTGCAGTAAAATATTTAGAAAGCATCATCTTGACAGGTCTAGATGAGACACATGGCAAAGGCAACATCTATGGCTGTTCTTAACAGCTCATTTTCACACCTTCTGCCACTGAGGACCTGGACTAAGAATCTGTATCTTATTCCATTGATTGTCACTTATTGCCCCCAGTCTGGGACTTTGTTATAGCGGTAATCACATCTCAGTGATTATTCGGGACAAAGTCTTCTGGCCTCATCTTAACCATCGCCCTACCTCATGTCTTTTATTATTGTAGGTCTTTTTTTAATTGTTATTTATTAAAGCTGATTCTCTGCTTATTTACTCATTCAGCGGCCTGGTTTGAACATCAAAACAACCTATTTTAAAAAAACACACACCCTGGATTGTTGTGAATGCTGTAAGCAGGAGTGGCTAAACAACCCAGGGGCACTCTGTCTCTGGAGCTGTTTAGCATGACGTGCAGCCCAGGAACTCTGGCTTGTTGGTGGAGAAACAAGCCAGAGTGGGAATCCAGAACTGCAGGGGAGGCTCTTCTCTAAGTACCTTCAACACACTATGGGTTAACAAGAGAGAGGGTCTTCTCTGTTGTAGTGGCCTGATGGAGGAACACCTTCCCCAGACAGGTGAGACTGGCATCGACACTGCAGTCTTTCCACTGCCAGCTTAACACTTTTCTATTTGGGGATTTTAAGCCGAGTTAGTATGTCCTGCTGTAATTGCTTCTTCTCAATTGTTTTATGATGATTGCATTTTATTGTTTTTATTGTATGGTGTAGTTTGCCTGACTATTTGTGTTCATGCTTATTGTATGGCATACTGGTATCTGCAAGGATGAAGGGTGGGTTAGAAATACTTTAAATAAATACATAAAATCATGGGGAACTATGGTTTGTTTAAAATCAGAAGCAAAACTGATTTCCTCTTTGTGAGTATGAAAGAGAAGGAGACGAAAAGGGGAGGATATGAGACAAGGGCTCACACTGGCTCATTCACCTAGAGCAGGAGAGAGCAACTTGTGGCCTTCCAGATGTTTTTGCTGACAACTCTCTCACCTGGAACCAGGGGTTTCTCCTAATAAACCCCCACAGTTCATTTTCAGGAACTAATGAGTGTGTGCATTTATAACATGGCACCAGTTTCTTCAACAGAGAGCAATGACGATTCTGTACAAACTCAATCAGCAGTACTACAGGGCCTTTTCAGTTAATGGATATTAGCCAAAGCTGATTGCCATTATTTTTATTCTATTTCAGGAAAGGAAATAACAGCTGAAACCTTCATGGAGAAACTGGATAATGGTGCTTTGCTCTGTCGGCTGGCTGAGACGTTACAGGAGAAATTTAAAGAAAACTGCATTGAGGTCAACAAGTTTGGGAAGGTAAATGTTGCTTCAACCATAATGGTCAGAAGTCTGTTCTTTAGACTAGCCTTCAGCCACAGTGACCCACATCAGATGTCTGCCTTTACTCTGCATCTTTCTCCTTCTTTCTCTCCATCTGCAACACCTTTGTGAGGTCAACAATCCAGTTGCAAGTCATGATCCAGTAGCTGAAAAACAATATCACAGAGACTCAGATAGAGATTTGTTGCTGTGTTATCCTTCCCTTTCAAAGTGAGACATCTTTTATTGATGACTGCAGAGCTGAGCCAAAACTTTCAGGATTTTATGTAGTGTCAAAAATGTCTCCTTTTAGGTGTTTTTGACACTGTTCATGAAAATGTTCACCAAATATTGCCTTATACACCAAATACTGCTTTATACTGATTCAGACCATGGGTCTGCTCTGACTAGTGGCATTTCTCTAAGGAGTCAGACAAAGGCCTTTCCAGCCCTCCCCCATGAGATCCTTTTAAAGTAGAAACCCAAAGACTATATTGTCCCATTCACTGCATGATAAGTTATGACTAGGCCAAGAAGTAGCAACAATCAGGGGGATATGGTGCTGAGACAGAAACAGTAATGATCAGGTGAATCAATGGTATCGGAGTGAGGTTTTTTTTTAAAGTGAATATTTACATTAACTGAAGTGTCTCCTCTGAAAGGGCTAGTAGTTTCTGCCTCATTCTTGAAACTATAGAATATTTGCTGCAGCCTTAATTTTTGCTGTTGGTTTATTTGTATCTTACTCTGATAATGGGTGAATTTCTATGGCCTTTGGTCATAGAAATAAATCAGAAAATAAAGGGAGTTGAGGGATTATCCAGGGAAGCCCACCCTCAGTGACTTAATGCAGGGGTGGGGATTGGATTTTGTTGACTCCAACTCTCATCAGCCCCAGACAGCATGGCCAATGGTCAGGGTTGATGAGAGTTGTTGTCCATCAACATATGGAGGGCCACAAGTTCCACATCCCTGGTTTAAGGACTCCTTGGACCTTGCTTTTAATTTGTTCTGTGCTAGAATATGTCATATAAGAATGATAGGTTTGCATTTCCCTTTTGTGCATGTGGAGTTCTTTGGATTTTGAGGAGTTGTTTTTCCTTCTCAGAGTAATGTTGGAGTCATGTGAATGAGATTAGAAAACCTCATTCAAAAGCTATGCAGTCTGTGTGCATGTGTGTGTGTGTACATTATTTCGCGTTCTGTAGCATAAGAATGCAAAGAAATGGCCGCGTAATGGCTTTATGTCGTTGCCAACAGTTATGGAGGCATTTTTTTCTTTCACACTGTAATTCCCTGTGTAGAAGTCTCAAGAAGTAGACTCCATAACTGGAAAATGTGAGCCTTGGTGCCAAGGAACGTTATATGAGAATGCGAGTGCATGAAATTTAGCATAGTAAGGATTCCATAATATTCCCCTGGACCATTACTCTTTGCTGTACTCATAATGTATGTGCTACCATGGAGCCACGAGGCTGCATAGGAATTGAGAAGCATAACATGGCTTTCATCCAGCTGCTACCTTGAAGATGGCTTTTGTGGCAGGCAGCTGGGCCTCTTAGACACAGCTGCTATTAAAATAGATAAACCACTCTGGATTCATATATATGTATGTAGGTGCCGGCTGATAAAAAAGTGAAACAGCTGCCAGAGGAGCTGTGCTGGAGACAACAGCCAGGCTGCCGCTGAGTGAGGGGGAGGCAGACAGCGTAGGAGGAGGCGAGAGAGAGAGAGAGAGAGAGAAAGAGAGAGAGAGGAAGAAAGAAAGAAAGAAAGAAAGAAAGAAAGAAAAGAAAAGGGGGGAAATTACAAGTTAGGTACCTTCATAAACTGACAGAGTAAGGACCTGTGTTCTTTGAAAGGGCAAACTTCCCCTCAGAATACATTGTCAGCCATTGGCTTGATTTTATGTCCACAAATGAATTAACACATTATCGTTGTACCTCTTAAATGCAGCTTTGAAAAGTAATAGGAGCTCTCTGTGTTTGTTGTAGTGCCAAGTCACACATCTTGGGATGTGTTTTAATAATTTATTATGCATCCATTGAATCTCTGATGGGAATCCACTCTTGGTTGAGGAACTGGTTCAGACAGAGGGGCAAGAAATAGAGAGCAGGTTTTATTTAACCAACTGGGGTCAATCAAGATGGCGGATCCCCCCATACCTCTTATGATGTGATGTGGTATAAAACTGAAAGTGTGAGAAGCAGAGCTTGGAAAAAGAGATACAAAATTGTACTCGGTTTTCTGCAACAATCACTAATTTAGGGTTCTGCCACTGTCAGTGAAGCCATCAGTTCTCTAATTTGTTATTTTAGCTAGCTGAAATCAGAATAAGGAACAGCAGCATGCTTTTGTGGCTAGAGGTATATCAGTCAATGTGAATCAGTGCACTTGGTGCCATGAAACTCCTCCATCTGAAAGCACAGAGGGATAATCCAAATACCTCAGGGGTGTGACGTAGTTCTCATAGGGCTAGTGGTTAGCAAGTATGGTAGTGAATCACTATATCTGACACCTGAATACTTGTGTCCGGAAGCAATGGCTTGGGCCAGTGTACCTGAAGGATCATTTTTTATATATACCTGCTGTACCCTAAAATCATCTTTAGCAAATGAGGGGTGGGTGGGTGGCTACTAAGGAGAGGGCCTTTTAAGTGGTGGCATTCCGACTGTGGAATGCCCTTCCCAGAGAGGCTCACCTGGCACCCACATTGTTGTCTTTTCTTAGTCTTTTTTCCCAAATGTGTTATTGTATTTTTAGTTCTTTACAAAGTTGCTGGCTTTTACCCTGGTTTATACTTATTTTGTTGTAAAGGTTTTATAGTGTTTCATCATGTTATTTTCTGGTCTTTTTGTGAACTGCCAAGAAAGCTTTGGCTCTTGGGTGGTATAGAAATATAATACACAAATGAACAAACAAACAAAACTCAGGTTTATACCATTTCTATACTGCCCAATATGCAAAGCTCTTTGGGAGGTTCACAACAGTTAAAACCACAAAATACAACATGATAAAACATCATCATCATCATCATCATTTACATTTCTATACCGCCCAATAGCCAAAGCTCTCTGGGCGGTTTACAAAGATAAAAACATTAAAAATACAATATACAGAGATTAAAAGCCATTTACATAAAAAAACAGACAATATACACAAAATAAACATATATCTAAAACAACTTCAAACAACAATCTTAAAAGCAAACAACCATAACCATAAGACATTCCAGGATTGATTAAAACTTATCATATGCTGCCGAATGCCTGGGAGAAGAGAAAGGTCTTAACCTAGCACTGAAAAGATAACAGTGTTGGCACCAGGCAGGCCTCGCCATTCCATAATTTGGGGGCCACCACTGGGAAGGCCCTCTCCCTTGTCACCGTCTTCCGAGCTTCCCTTGGTGTAGGCAGCCATGTGAGGGCCTTAGATGTTGAACGTAGTATATGTGTAGGTTCATGTCGGGAGAGGTGCTCCGTCAGGTATTGTGGTCCCAAGCCGTGTAAGGCTTTATAGGTTAAACCAGCACCTTGAATCGGGCTCGGAAACATACAGGCAGTCAGTTGAAATGGGCCAGAGTCGGCCTTATATGTTTGGACCTTCTGGTCCCCGATATCAATCTTGCCAACACATTTTGCATGAGCTGCAGCTTCTGAACCATCTTCACAGGCAGCCCCATGTAGAGTGCATTGCAGTAATATAACTTGGAGATTACGAGAGCATAGAAAACTGAAGCCAGGTTATTTCTGTCAAGATAGGGGCATAGCTGGCCCACTAACCAAAGGTGGTAGAAGGCACTCCATGCCACTGAGGCCACCTGAGCCTCAAGTGATAAAGATGGCTCAAGGAGAACCCCCAAGCTACAAACCTGCTCCTTCAGGGGGAGCAACCCCATCCAGAACAGGTTGAGCACCCTCCATCCGGTCAGAAGAACCACCCACCAACAGCATCTCAGTCTTGCCTGGATTGAGTTTCAGTTTATTCACCCTCATCCAGTCCGTTGTTGCAGCCAGGCACTGATTTAGCACATCCGCAGTGTCACCTGAAGAAGATGAATAGGAGAAACAGAGCTGCGTGTAGTCAGTATACTGATGACAACGCACGCCAAAACTCTGGATGACTGCACTTAACAGTTTCATGTGGATGTTAAATAGCATGGGGGACAAGACTGACCCCTGTGGCACCCCATACAGGAGAATCCACGGGGCCAAGCGATATTCCCCAAGCACCACCTCCTGGAGCTGACCATCCAAGTAGGAGTGAAACCACTGCAATGCAGTGCCTCCCACTCCCAGCTTAGACAGCTGTCCCAGAAGGATACCATGGTTGATGCCAAGAGATCAAGGTGAATCAACAAGGTCACACTCCCCCTGTCTCTCTCCCGACATAGGTCATCAAACAGGGCGACCAAGGCTGTTTCCATGCCAAAACCTGGCCTGAAGCCCGACTGAAAAGGATCTAGATAATCGGTCTCATCCAAGAGTGTCTGGAGCTGGTTGGCAACCACTTGCTCAAGAATCTTGCCCAGGAAAGGAACATTTACCACTGGCCTAAAATTACTAAGATTTTCTGGGTCCAGGGAGGGTTTCTTTAGGAGTAGTCTCACTACTGCTTCTTTGAGGCGGCCCAGGACCACCCCCTCTCACAAGGAGGCATTAATCACCTCCCCGGCACAGCCAGCTGTTCCTTCCCTGCCAGTTTTTTAAAGCCAAGGCAAGGACCCAGTACAGAAGTGGTTGCACGAACCTGTCCAAACACCTTGTCAATGTACTCGAGATGCACCAACTGAAACTCATCCAGAAGAACGGGACAAGGCTGCGCTCTGGATACCTCACCAGATTCACCTGCTATAACACGGGAGTCTAAGTCGTGGTGGATGCAAGAGCTCTTATCCTGGAAGTGCCTAGCAAATGCATTACAGCGGGCCTCAGAATGATCTTCCATGTCCTTAGGGCCGGCATGTAATAGTCCCTGGATGACTCTGAAAAGGTCCGCTGGGCGGCAGACAGAAGATTCAATAGAGGCAGCAAGATGATGTTTTTTTGCCGCCCGCACTGCCCTAAATATACTTTACTATGAGCAGATGCCAGCATTTGATTGCATCCACTAGGAGTTCTTCTCCATCTGTACTCAAGCCATCTCCTATTTTGTTTCATCGCTCTCAGCAATGGGGTATACCATGGAACAGTTTGAGCTCTACTCAGGAGAGGGTGCTCAGGAGCAATCATGTCAGACACCTGGGTTGTCAACCACATTCCATAGATCAACCAGGGTTTCGACAGAGAACCCGCCATATCAACCAGAAACCTCCCCAGAGTCCTCTGGAAACCATCCGGATCCATTAGCCTCTGGGAGCAGACCACCTTAATAGGTCCCCCACCATTGCAGAGGGGGAAAGCTGCTGTGTAAGTCAAAACCTCAGCAAGTAATGATCTGACCATGACAAGGGGACTGATGCAAAGTCCCCCACCTTCAGACCACCATCTCCATGTCCAGTTCAGAAAACCAAGTCTAGAGTATGCCCCGCTACATGCGTCGGGCTGATGACATGTTGGGACAGTCCCATGGTCATCATGGAGACCATGAAATCCTGAGCTGCCCCGGACAAGGTGTTCTTAGTGCGAATGTTGACATCCCCCAGAACCAACAGTCTGGGGAATTGCAACAGCTCACCAGAGACCACCTCCGTCAGCTCAGGTAGGGAATCTGTTGAGCAGCGGGGTGGGCAGTACACCAACAGAGTCCACAATTTGTCCCGCAGGCCAAACACAAGGCGCAAACACTCCAGACCAGTAGTCACATGGACAGGGAGCCTGCAGAGGGAGATGCAATTCCTATAGACCACAGCAACTCCCACTCCCTGACCCTCAGGTCTTCCCTGATGCTGAACCAAGTACCCAGGTGGGCAGAGCTGGGAGAAATTAACTCCTCTCTGCTCACCCACCCAGGTTTCGGTTATACATGCCAGATCAGCCACCTCATTCACTATAAAGTCATGGATGAGGGAGGTCTTATTTTGTATCGATCTTGCATTTAAAAGCAGCAACCAGAGACCCGAGGGCAGGCAACCACCATGCCTGCGGCTGCGGGGAGGGCCAGAACATGGCACAGCCATTAACTGTCTGGGCTGTGTTCCCCTAAACTGGCTAGCCCTCCTCCCAACACCTCCCAAATGTAACAGTTTACCATAACATAGTTCTAAAAGTTTAAAACTACTGTTTAGAACCAAAATTAAAAATAAAAACCAAAATAAAACCTAGCAGCAGTGCAAAGATTTAAAATACAGTAACATATTTTAAAACAACAAAAACTGAAGGGCTAAAATGCCTGGGAGAATAAGAAGGTTTTCACCTGGAGCCAAAAAGACCACAACGTAGCAGGCAAGCATCTCTGGGGAGCTCGTTCCACAACCAGGGTGCCACAACAGAAAAGGCCCTCTTCTTAGTAGCCACTCATCTCACTTCCTTTGGTGGAAGTCCCTGGAGAAGGACCTCTGAACATGATCTTAGGGTACAGGCAGGTATATATGGGAGGAGACTATCCTTCAGGTAACCAGGCCTCAGGCCATTTAGGGCTTTGAATGTTAACACCAGTACTTTAAATCAGGCCTGGAAATGGACTGGCAGCCAGTGCAGATGGAAAAGTACTGGCATAATATGATCACATTGGCCAGTCCCTGTTAACAATCTCACTGCCCTATTTTGGACCAGCTGAACTTTCTGGACCATTTTCAACAGCAACCCCACATACAGTGCATTGCAGTAATCCAGATGAAAGGCTCCCAGACCATGGATAACTGTTGCTAGGCTCTCTTTATCCAGATAGGATCATAGTTGGTATATCAGCCTAAGCACCCCCAAAATATGAACCTTATCTTTTAGGGGGAGTGCAACCTCCTCTAGAACAGGTTGAATATCACTTATCAGGACAGAAGAACCATCCACTAACAGTAGCCCATCTTGTCTGGATTGAGTCTCAATTTATTGCCCCTCATCCAGATTATTCATGTGCCCAGGCACTCATTCAGAACACCCATTGCCTCATCTGGATTTGATGAAAAGGAGAGATGGTGATAGATATGTCATCTGCATATTGGTGATACCTTTGGACAACCTATCCCAGCAATTCCATGTAGATGTTGAACAGCATGGGGGATAAAATATGGGCACCCCACAGCATAACTGCCAAGGGATCATCCCCCAGCACCACCTTCTGGAACTGGCTATCAAAGTAGCAGAATCAGTGCAATGCAGTGCCTCCAACTCCCAGCCCAGACAGCCTATCCAGAAGGATACCATGATCAATGGTATCAAAAGCCGCTAAGAAGTCCAAGAGAATCAACAGGGTCACACTCCCCATCTGTCTCTTGGCAAAGGTCATCTCACAGGGCAACCAAGGCAGTTTCAGTTCTAAAACAGTCCTGAGATAATCAGTTTCATTCAAGAGTGCCTGGAATTGGCTGGCAACCACCCACTCAAACACCTTGCTCAGGAAAGGGATGTTACCATTGGCCTATAGGTGTTAACATCCTCCAGGTCCATGGTTCTGCATGGTTGTGGAACATTTACTTCCTGCATTGCCTTTTGACATAAGTTGGCTAGATCATGTGGTAAGTAGCTATGCTGCTGCCACATCACTTTTGACGCTGGCATTGTTGATCTGGGTACTTACTAGAGCTGTGTACAAATGACCTCTTGAAATTCTCCACCTTGCTTATGGGTAGAGAAATTTGGGAGACAAATTCACCAAATTTCTCCAGCAGGAGGAGAAATTCTCAACAGTTCTTCCCAGGTAGGGCTCCGCATTGGCAGGACTTGTAGCACAGCTATTTTTTTTGGGGGGGGAAGGGTTTTGGGGGGTCTTTGTGCTGCAACAGCATCAACTGTCTTGGGAGGCCAGCCCACAGTTTGCATCCACAGCAATGCAGGTGGGGGTAGTGTTGTGTCCAGCTTCAGGGATGAGGTGGAGTTAGTGCTCTGCCAAAATCTGTCCTCCAGTTTCTTGAAAGTTTTCTTCCCCCATGAAGGAGGCTTCCATTGTTGTGCCTCATTCAGGATGTTTTATAATTTATGTCTGTGGTGTTTTCGAGCTTACCTAACAACAGCTAGCCTCCCAGGCTGCCTGCATCTCCTGATCTGAAAAAGCCCTATGGGAGGAATTACATCATGGCGCCTTAAACTGGGCTTTAATTGAAGTGTAGGAACCTGAGGAGGCTACAGGTGGCCAGAGAGACAATTGTACAATGAAAAGCAGGGCACTCGGGCTCACTCCTCAGCCACCTCCTAAGTAAGCTAAGCCCAAGAAACCCAAACCCAACCCATGAGAATTTCTCTGAAATTTCTTCACCATTGAATTTCTTTTCAAAAGCAATTTCTCTTCTCTCAAATGGAATGAGAATGGTAAAAAGAAAAAATGTGGGAGAAATTTTCGGCACAGCACTAGTACTTACCATGCAATCTGGACAATCGTGTGGCAGTGTGTAGCCACAAACCATTTCAGTAGCAAGCCAACTATGTACCTGAGGTGATGTTTTGATTGGCCTTTATTTTTTTCAAATGCTGGAAGCAAGCTTGAGATGTAAGCGTTCGGAACAAAAAATATAAACAGACATTAGGTAGTTATATGTTTCTCTAATGAAGTGTGCTGTTTTCAGAGAGAATAAACACCATTTTTGGATAGACAATATTTTTACTATATTTCAGAGTTAATGTTAATTAGATTTCAAGGTCACTTCAGACAAAGCAGTGAAAATGTGTGTTGCCTTTGAGAATATCACAGCTAAAAGGCATTATATTCCCTTGAAAATAAACCCCAAATAGTAGTAATTATATTAGCACAATGTAGGATTGATACCTTTCTTCCCCTTATTTTGGGTTCCTGTGCCTTTTAACAGCACGGCAGGGAGAAATTCAACCTGTTGAGCTTTTCTCAGCATGACATATGATAAATTACTGCCTGCTGTGCAACTATTAAAGGTGTAGTAGCCCTGTCAGGAAAAAACAACGATGTGGCAATTTTAGCGGAATCAAAAATTAGTTTTGCAAAAGTGAAAATCATGGTGCTGATGTTGCCTAGGGGTCAGCGGACCTTGTATTTTACCCACTTAGAACAAAATGTTATTTCACAAACTTGTGGAGGGCTTTAACGACACTCGTATTTCACATTCACAGTGATTCATTTGGAGTGACTAATGCTATAAGGGCCATTCAGCGTCAGCGAGAAGATGAGCACCATCTGGCACTTAGTGTGGTCCTATATGGCTTTATCTCCAATTGCACAGGAGAGAGAAAAAAAAGACTTCCTTTGCATCTTTCCTCTCTTGCTGACAAGCTTTCAGAGGCCATAGGAGCATAGGGGTGCATCATTATCCCCTTCTCAAACTGATGGAATGCAAGAGACGATACTGGCCCTGTCAAAATCAATTTGAACACTGCTGTCTCCATATTATAAAGCACTGAGAATAGTTCCCAGGGAGGCAGGAATATGCAAAGTCGCTGATACCAAGACTATAAAGGGCCCTATTGTGAACAATCTGGGATAGCAACTGGGGAACTGGGAGTTCATATTAGGGGCATTAAATTTTCGCAGGTCATGTGGTTTACATTTGGTTTTGCCTGCAGAACTGCCTGGAGCTGCTTCTCTGGATAGGCATTAAGAAATACTTTGCAAATACAAAAGACGTTGTTAGTATGTCCATGAAGATTTCTGTTTCTTTATGTCAGTGGTTTCCCAGGTTTTCATTCTAGGCAGAACAATATCTTTTTGTCTTAACTTACAGTTAGTTTTTTGTTCCATCTCTTGACTGGGAAGCACCACTCCTCAATCCTTTTTTTCATACAATCCAAACATGTTGACTCATGTAAGTCTTCTGAAACATCTGGTGTGTTCCAAACGAGAGTTTGAAAATCACTGCCCTATGCCTGTACTGCTTTTATATTTGGCCAATCTGTGCATTAGAGCAGGGGTTGGTGACCTGTGGCCCTCTAAATATTGTTGGACTGAAACTCCCATCAGCCCTAGTCAGCATAGCCAATGGTGAGGCATGATGGGAGAAAAAGATGTTAAGCAGGAAAAGATGGAATAGCTGTGCGGTGCTTTCTAACTCATTGTGCTTGGAGTCGTCTGTCTGGAATCATCTGAAAAGCATAATAAGGCAGACTTAAATATTACAAGAAACACAGGGCTGCCACAAAAAATGGCAGTACTGTGTCGCCTTCTCCCTCCGTATCATCTAGTTAGTACAACTTATCCAGAGTCCTGACAGCATTTCCATTCCACACTATTGGGTGCTGAGGGAAAACACATAATGCAGTGGCATCAGGCATGCACTAGTTATTACAGAGACAGGAAGTAGACACAGGGTTGCCTCTTTCAGCAGCAGCCTTAAGCACACTTTTTTGGAAGAAGGTTTCACTGAAATCTATAGGACTTACTAATAACTAAAATCAGTCTAGGATTGAGGATGTGGGATAGTTCCTTGGTTTGCAGTAAAAGTTCTTGCTGTGTTAAGGACTGAAGGAAAAGGTACTTGGTTATCTGTCACTTCCTTTGATTGCTTATTACATTTCAATCCATTCTGGCAACCTTTAAAAGGTCCTCAAGATGGCTGAGATAAAAATAACTTCAAAATACAACTAAGGACTGTCTCTTATCCAGTGCTTATTGACACCATAAAGAACAACAAATAATACTTCTTCATATGAATTTACAACCATAATTGGCATCAAGAAAATGTAAAAACTGGACGAAGATTTAACAGCAGAGTGAATACAGTGGAATGTAGTGATCATTTCTGAAGAGGCTGATTCCATTTTTCTCCCTGCGAACCTACCTGAGGGACACCGTGTGGTATTTGCATTATGAGTAAATTTATATTCCAGCAGATTTAAGAGACAGGGAGATTCAGTGACAGTTATGTTAATAAATGCTGGGGATTTGTATAGTAGTAAATGGCTGGAACTATCCATGTTACAGCTAATGACCTACTGGCCCCCAAACTGCAGGTTTATTATTATAGCAAGTGTGATTCTTTTAAAAAGTGATTCATATTGCAGGAGTCCATTTTGTAATTTTCTCCCAGTGGCTTGGATTTCATCTCCTTGCTCTCCAGGCCATATTTTACTTCTTCTGACAGATAGTTAATTTGAGAATTTCGCAGCTGTACAAACAAATTTAAAGCGCTGAGGCATGTGTGGTATGTGCAAAGCCCACGTTAGGTTGGAATTATGAAAGAACCGTCCTTTTTTATAGATTTGAAGTAAAGTCAAATAACATGTGTGTTAATAGTTATCAGGATAATATTCAGGGCATTATTCCAATTCTACCTGAAGATGGATTACCTTTATGCTGTTGTTACTAATGAATAACACTAGGCTCTGAAATAAAGGCATATTAAAGGAGATGGAATGGCTCTGTAGCTCTCAAAATGGGTGTCCAGGAGTGATTCTAATATGCAGGCACTTGCATGATGTAGTCCTTTCACACAGCTGTCTTACCTCAGTTGCATGTGGGGATAAAGTCATTGTCATGGGTGCAACCTGGGAAGGGGTACAAAGTGGAAGATATGCATATACTGACTTCTCTAAAAATTGAGTATCTTTTAGAAGTTAAATTATGTAATATTCATTTATTCAGAGGCTGAGGAGCAGCAGGCCAGGCAGAGTGGCACCAGTGGGTGGCCCTATGCATATAGCCTAACACAGTAAAACACATTCAGCCTATGAATACTGCCAGTAGAGGATGACAACTTCAGAGACATGTAACATTCTACAGCAGTACTTTTAAAGGTCCACAACTATTCTTAACTTGTGTTCCACTGATAGGGGGAAGGGGTTTGTAGCCATCCCAGGTATAGAAATGACTGTTTGGGGGCACCTCCCTCTCTCTTTTTTTAAATGCATCCTCACAATAAGGATAATAATCACAATAATGCATCCCCCTCCAGGGTCAGAACCCTTCTCCTTGATTTTTCCAGTGGGAGGAGATTTTGATGTGCTTTCAAATAGGCAGCCTCCCACATACATTCTGAGCTGATTTAGTCTCATAAAAGGATGTTACCAAGTGAGTGTCTGCAAGTTTGAATCAGCACACCATTCTCACTTTGAATTGAATTTAGATTATACTTAATAATAGGCCTGAATCATAGGATCTTGACTGGCATTTCCTTAGGGAAATTTTAACCACACATTTCATAGGTGTAAGGGTCAAACAACACGATATGTTAAATATGTAGCATGCAGCTGCCCCTCTCTTTGTTTTTTACTCACAAGTAAGCATATGCAGGACCCCAATCTGGATCAAGACCACCAATCAAGTCTAGATCAAGGAGGCCGTTTTTCTTTTAGGTCCTGCATGTGCGTGTGTGTGTGAATTCCAAAAAACAACTGGTGGGCCAGAGGGAAACATTTAAACTTTCCCTACCCGTGCATGGTGGTCCCAATCCCCATATGCTTATATGTGAGTAAAAAACAAGGGGAGGGGCCGCTGCACACTATGCTTTTAGTGTACCGTGTAGCTTATTTGTAACTGAATTGGGCCAGAGCATGTATCTGATCTGATGCCATCTTCGTATAAAGCCGCCCCGAGTGCCATTTTTCTTGGTAGAAAAGTGGGGTACAAATCAAATAAATAAGTAAAAATAATGGGCACTAAGGAGAGCACACATGGGCTTAGCCCCAGAATGTAGCTTCAGTGTGTAGCTCAAGTCTGGAATATGTATTCAGAAAACAGTGCATTTGAGTATGTGCTGAGTGCTTTCTTGCACTGCTGAGGAGCAGCTAGCTCCCTAGCAAGAGATTAGCAGATGTCAGAGGCCTTTTTCTTAGTGCCATCTTGGGATATTTGGCTAGAGAGCCAGTGTGGTGTAGTGGTGAGAGTGCTGGACTGGGAGTTGGGAGATCCGGGTTCTAGTCCCCACTCGGCCATGGAAGCTCACTGGGTGACTTTGGGCCAGTCACAGACTCTCAGCCCAACCTACCTCACAAGGTTGTTGTTGTGAGGATAAAATGGAGAGGAGGAGGAAGAGAATGTAAGCCGCCTTGAGTTCCTTGCAAGAGGAAAAAAGGCGGGATATAAATGAAATGAATGAATAAATGAATGAAACAGGGCCTTTTCTGTGATGGTGCCTCTCCTGGTTGAAATCTGCCAGACTCATTTTTTGTGGTCTTTTGCCAGAAATGGGACACTTTTATTTTGATGGGCTTTTAATGCGTAACACTTAGTTCTATTGCTGCCAGTTTTAATGTGTTGCCCTTGCTGCTATTCGATTGTTGTATTTATTTTGTTTAAAGCGTTGGTTATATTATATGTTTTTGGTCCTTGCTTTTAGCAATAGATTGTTAATTGTTCTTGTAATTTCATGATTATATAATATGGTTTTGTGTGTTGGGGCAAAAAATCCCAACTTCAAGTATAAACTGATGGGATCTGAGCTACTAGTGACTGACCAAGAAAGAGATCTTGGGGTTGTGGTGGACAGCTCGATGAAAATGTCAACTCAGTGGGTGGCTGCTGTGAAAAAAGCAAACTCCATGTTAGGCATAATTAGGAAAGGAACTGAAAATAAAACTGTTAATATCAAATTGCCCTTATACAAACTTATGGTGTGGCCACACTTAGAATACTGTGTATAGTTCTGGTCACCACACCTAAAAAAGGATATTGTAGGGTTGGAAAAAGTGCAGAAATGGCAACTAAAATGATCAAGAGGCTGGAGTATCTCCCTTATGAGAGAAGGTTACAACAGCTGGGATTGTTTAGCTTGGAAAAAAGGAGGGTAAGGGGAGACATGATAGAGGTGTACAAAATTATGCATGGTGTGGAGAATGTGGCAGGGAGACATTTTTCTCCCTCTCTTATAATATTAGAATGCAGGGTCATCCTGTGAAGCTGATTGGTGGGAGATTCAGGGCAGATAAAAGGAAGTACTTCTTCATACAGTGCATAGTTAAACTATGGAAAAGGAAAGGTTACAACATCTGGGAGTGTTTAGCTTAGAAAAAAGGCAAGTAAGGGGAGACATGATAGAGGTGCACAAAACTATGCATGGTGTGGAGAAAGTGGATGAGGATACTTTTTCTCCCTCTCTCATAACCTGGGGTCATCCCATGAAGATGACTGGTGGGCGATTTGGGATGGATAAAGGAAGTGCTTCTTCACACTGTGGAATTCACTTCTAAAAGATGTAGTCATGGCCACCAATTTGGATGGCTTTAAAAGGGGATTGGGCAAATTCATAAGGATAAGGCCATCTATGTCTGCTAGTCCTAATGGCTATATGCTACCTACAGTATCAGAGGCAGTGTGCTTATGTAAACTGGTTGCTGGGGAACATGGGTGGGAGGGTGCTGTTGCTTGTGGTGTCCCATGAGCAGTTGGTTGGCCACTGTGTGAGCACAATGCTGGACTAGATGGAGCCTTGGTCTGATCCAGCACGGTTCTTCTTATGTTCTTATGATTATGCTGTCTGCCATTCTGGGTACATTTAGTAGAAAAATGGGATATGAATAAATAAAATAATAATAAATACGCTTTTTAAAATGGCAGTAGACATTGACAAAAAATATCTAACTGGACATACAGTTTTGTGAACTTTTTCACTACTGCTGTTACTACCACCACCACTACAAACCAAGTCTTGTTATTTTCACCTTTCTCCAAAGCATTCAACCTAAGCATAGTAGGTCTTGTTTTATTTATTTATTTATTTGAACTTTCATTTTATTGCTTTGAGCAAAGATGTTATTGATATATGGTTTGAATTGGGAAGATTTAATGCTGCCTTAACATGTGTTCATCCATCTGGACATGATTATTTTCACAAGACTATAAAGTTGCTTGCAAGAGGCTCCCTTGTATCTTTGTCTGGGTTGTCAACAATGTCTTGCACCCATGTTCCAGAGGCCCTAAAAGATTCAGTGCCTAATTTAGAGCAGGCAAATGAAGCAGACCTCCTCTTTATCCTCTGTGTCTACTGAAGCTTGTGCCCAAAGTGCTCTATGCATAGCTGTAGGAAGTTGCAGTTGGCCTGATAAGTCAAGTGAACAGTTGGAAAAGAAAGTGCAGGACAAGTTTCACATCAAGCATAACTTAGTGGCAGAGCACATGCATTATGTCCCGGGTTCAATCCCTGGCATCTCCAGATAGGGCTGGAAAAGATTCCTGTCTGAAGCCCTGGAGAGCCACTGCCAGTCAGTGCAGACAGTACTGAGCTAGACAAACTAATGGTCTGCCTTGGGATAAGACCGCTTCCAGTGACTGACTTCTGATTTGACATTTGAGTCCGAGGAAACACAGCTGAATATTGTTCACTAAAATGCACCACGCTATCAGCCTCCCTCGCACTTCCGAAATTCAGCACTAGAGCACCAGGAGTACAGGACATTCCTGGGCAGATGTGTTCTCACTGCTGGTTCACAGACAAAGCAATAATAAATAGAATGCAGATAAGAACTACTGATGAAAAGCAAAATAAAAATAGCCAAGCATTATAAAAGAACCAGTGTGGTGTAGTGGCTAAACTGTTGGACTGAGACTTGGGAGATCCGGATTCTAGTCCTCACTCAGCCATGAAGCTCACTGGGTGACTTTGGGCTAGTCACTGACTCTCAGCCTAACCTACCTCACAGGGTTGTTGTGATGATAAAATGGAGAGGAAGAGGAGGTTCATGTAAACTGCCTTGGGTTCCTTGCAAGGTGAAAAAAGGCAAGATATAAATGTAATAAATATTCGTATTGAAGAAAAAACTCATAAAAATGGCTAGGGAAATTTTAAAAAATCTTTGCCTGGTGCTGAAATGACAATGAAGCTGGCACAATTGATCCTCTAAGGAGGGCATTCCACAGTTGGGGCACCACCACTGAAAGGGGGCAGACTTTATTTGCCACTCATTGGCTAGGTTCACTCAGCTCAACAACCCATACTCAAAGTTGAGTATGGATTGAGTGTGGGTTGTTGTTGACCCATGGGTTTTTGTTGAACCGTGGGTTCTTGTGATGTGTGAACCTAGCTGCGCTAACAAACCATAGTTTGTTAACCATGAACAACCCACAGTTTACAACCCAACAACAAACCATGGGTTCTCTTCATGGTTAGCAAATCATGGTTTGTTAGCCTGGCTGGGTTCACATAACACAACAACCCACGCTTCAATGACAACCCACACCCAACTCACACTCAACCTTAAGCATGGGTTGTCATGTATTGTGAACCCAGTCAGTGTCTCTGTGACATGTATTTATATATCCAAAGTATATACCTACCAGTATTTGTATAGCCAGTGAGGGACTGCCAGTGATGATCTCAGTTAACAGGCAGACTCATGTGGAAATCAATGGTCCCTCTGGTACGCTGCTCCTATGAATGGCTTTAAAGGCAAGCACCTGCACTATGAATGACTTTAAAGGCAAGCACCTGAACTGTGAACTGCCTGGAAATGGACCATGAGCTGGTGCAGTTGTTTAAATACAATGGAAATATGTTCCCAGTATACCTTCCCAGTTACCTGTCTTATACTTATTTTCTGAAGTAACTGCAGTTTTCAAGCCATCTTCAAATGTAGCACCAGATATTATGCATTACGATACTCTAACCTGGAGATTACAAGAGGATGGATAACTGAGGCTTGGCTATCTCTGTCCAGAAAGGGACGCAGCTGGCACACCAGCTGAAGCTCCTGAAAAGTGCCATGAAGGTCACCTATACCTCCAGTAACAAAACTCCATGGCCAGCATCCAATGGGGCACTTACTCCCCCGCCAATTGTACTACACCCTACCGATTCTGTTGCCCAAGTGGTCCCCACCGCATGTGCATTTAGTACTTCTGGGAGCAACCTGAAAAAAGCAGAAACACCTGCAGAGGCAAGTTGGTGGAGCTGACATAAGAGAGCCCACCAACCCGCCTCCTTCCAGAAATGAGTTTTTCTGCTTGTTCCAGAGCTTCCTGTAGGAAGTGCTAAATCTCCCCTGGTCCCCACTTACACAAGGGAATCAGTATGACCCACTGCTTGTGGAAGAGAACCAGTGAGGCAGAAAGGAATCAGTGGGGGCGTATGCACCTCATTGGATTCTGCCTCATGAGAGTATCCCCAAACTGTGAACTTGCCCCTTTTAGAGGTGGGCAGCCCCATTAAGATCAGGTCGAACTCCAATACTGAGCAAATGAACCACCCACCCACCAATAACACCTCTGTCTTTCCTAGAATGAGTTTCAATTTATTGGCCCTCAATCAGTCCATTATTAAGTTCAAGCACTGGTTCAGCACTTGCATCATCTCATTTGAATCAGATTTTATAAAGAAATGTAGAGTTGGGTAGCATCTGTGTACGATGGACACCTCACTCCAGATCACCAAAGAACCTCACTCAGCAGCTTCAGGGAGATGTTGAACAGCATGGGGGACAGGATGGAACCCCGTAGCATAAATGCATGGAGCCAAGCAGGAGTTGCCCAGCCAGCACCATCTTTTGGAGTCAGACATAGGGTGGGATTGCTCACACTTACGCCATCTCCCTGATCCAGCCTCTGACTGTCCTTTCCGTATGATTCCAGCCTTCCAATGTGGTTCCTCCTTTCTTGTGTTTTGAGAGCTGGGTGTTACCATTTGAGCCATGGGGAAGCTGCTCTTGTGCTTCTGCTGTGTTTTGGAATGGTTAATCTGTGCTGGTGATGGGCAAAGAGTCTCTTGGCTACAGTCTATACCTTTTACCCTTTCTGTGTTAATTATTTCCAGGCTATCTAGATTACGTAAGTAATATCGCTCCATGAAAATACTAGAAGTACTTAGATTTCTACATGATGTATCACCGCTCCATCCCAGACGCTTGTGGAGTGGAATGATCTGGCCAATATTAAGATGGAAAAGGAGATATATTGTTTTAATTGTTGATAGAAGAAGTTTGCATTCCCATTTATACCAGAGACATGATAATACATCACTGTCATATTATTTCTTAAGTACTTTAAAATCACTTGGATAGTTTTATAACTGCTTAGTGTGTTGTAATGTGAGACTGCATGTGGGCCTACATTATTGGATGATGTTATAGCTTCTGGGCATAAATGCATGGCTCTGATTGGGTATATGGACATCCTTATGAAATTATGTTCAAAAATTAAACAATTGATGAATAGGCCTTAAGAACAGATGAACCTTAACTATATCAGCTATGATGAACTAGTAGGATTTTGAGTTTTAATTAGAACACCAGATATTGGGGAACACTAGAGATCTTTGATATGTTATATTGAGATTCATTGTCCAAGTTTTGCTTTTATAATTCAGGCATCATGTAAAAAGTATTTATTTATTTATTTATTTATTTAGCTAGCTAGCTCCTGCTTGGCTCTGAGGAATTTTCACCCTAGCTTGCCTGAACCATCCACATTTCTCAGTTTTTAAAGAACTGCAGCCCTTTTGTAGCATATGCAAAACACCTTACACATTTAGCTTTAGCTTTCGTTTATCTGTGCACCACTCCTATGAGATAGGTCACCAGAATTCCTTGGTCTCTGAGCCTAGGGAGAAATAGTTAACTAACATACTCAGCCTCTGGACCATACCCACATTTATTTGATATGACATGTTCCCAAACATCTGGCATTGCACACCTGCCTTGTGGTCCATTCTAATCTAGTCTGAATGATATGTGCTAGTCTATTATATATTTTGGGGGGAAAAGATGCGTTTGCGGGCCAAACTAGATGTGGTATCAAGAGATCCATGATCAATCCTGTGTGTGTATTGTGTGTGTGTGTGTGAGTGTGCGCGCGCGCGTGCATATGTTTGTACCTTTCCTTCCCCTGGCTGTTTTTCCTAGGAATCCCATCCCTCCCCCCACCAAGATGCTGTTGGCCCCACAGGAGAAAACATATAGGTACCACATGGGTCCCTCCTTCAGCAGTGCAGCCCCAATCAGATTAACCATAAAGTCTATAACTACATCAGAACTAGGTGTCCAACCTTACAGAGGGCAGTCCTCTGTTTGAAGGTCAATCAGAGGACAGTCCTCTACTTGAAAGTGTCCACTTATTTGAAGGACTGTCCTGTCCAAGTCAGTTTAAAGATAAATGAACCACAAGAAGTGAGGGCAGGGGCCTTGGAGCTCCCCATCAATTCTTTGCACTTGGACAGCAGACTGAGCAGGCACACAGGTCACCCCACAGTATGGTGATAGAGGGATTGTGTTTCTATTTAAATGATAGTCATTATTTCTAAATTTGCATCTATACATATACATTAGCATATGAAGATGTTATGCAAATTGAGATCCTCTTTTGGTAATGCATAAATGGCCACCCTAGTCAGAACACATCTGAACTGGGCAGACAAAGGGACAAGGAAAACGTTTTGTAGCATGTGTTTGCATATATTTGTGTTTGCAAAAATCACAGCTCTCTAGGCAAATAAGTGTACACAGGAAAGCTGTGCTTCAGAATTCCAGACACTGAGTTAAGGTTGGTTTGGAAATTTGGCTCTGTCAGTTAACATTCCAACATGTTTTTCAAATCATGGAGCCATTTAAAAAAAAGTCCTGTCCAGCTTTGAATTCCCAAACTCTCAGCAGCTTCTTTGTGGTTTCTGATTGGAAAGGTACAGAAAAAAATTAGAAGCTTTATCACAGAGGCAAAAATGAAACATTTTTAGAAGAGTGTCAAACTAAACCTCAGAAAAGTCAAGAATGAAATCCCCTGTGAGCATTTTGGGTGACAGCATCAACATCTCTGAGCATCTGTCAGTCTGAAAAATGACAGCAACGGTAATATGTTTAAAAAAATTAGGAAATTCTTTCTTTATATTATCTAAATTGCTATCCTGGGGTATTTCCTTAACACTTGGCTCATAAAAGGTAAAGCACCATTTGGAACTAATTTTGCAGAAGAGTTGGGGGGGAAATGGTACATTTTGGAGAATTGCATAGCATGAGACTCACAGTTAAGAAATATGGGAAAACAAAAGGAGATGAGATAAGTTGAATATGACAACACATTCCATGTGGTCCTAACTGCTTCTCTGAATTTGCATGGATTTTTACATTTATTACTCATATTTCAGTGTGGGGCTGTCTGCAGTTTCAAAAAAACGAGTCAAATGTTGGTTCTTTGGAAAGAATGGCCATTGTTCCCAAGTTCAGGGGAAGTGGCATAATTGACAGTAGTTCTCTACAATGTACATTAGAATAGCCCTTTTAAACTTAATAGAATCAATCCAGAGCTGTCATCTTTTTAAATGTTTCAGACTTATTTATAACCCACCTTTAGCCCCACCTTGCAACATGAGACCCATTTTTAATTTTTAGATCATATTTCTGCCTTCTCTCTCACTCCTGTATTATCTTCTCTTTCCTTTTCCCTTAGGATTATGTTTTAAAAATAAAAAATCTTAAACAAGTACAAGAGAGAACTTTGGTGCAATCTACCATAGATCAGGGTGTGACCCAGTGTGACTGGTCACAGTTCAGGACTAGTGGTCTTCAGCAGCTGGTTTAAGGATGTTAGGCTTTTTCACTAAAGATATTTACAGTTCACGTGCAGCATCTGGGACCCTTTAGTTTAGAAAAAGCGAGTAAGAGGGGGACATGATGGAGGAGTATAAAATTATGCATGGGGTGGAGAGAGTGGATAAAAGAAACTTTTAGGAATACATAGAGATGCGATGGCCCAGAAAAAAACCAGAAAAATTCAGAAAAAAAATGGGTTTTCTGATTTTCCCCAAGGACCTTTTTTCCCCCAAAAAAAACATCAAACAGCTTTGAATTATGAAACATTTACTTTTAGAATTTAAGACAAAGTATTTATATATTGTTACCCAGCCTTTACTCCCCGTAAAATGATTTCTAAAAACTATATAATAACTATTTTATAGAAAAATTAGAGATGTAAAATGTCTGGAAACAATGAAGCCATGGGGGAGAATGTTTTTTCAGTGCTCTCTGTAAGGTTCCCAGCATAGTTATTTCTTTCATTGCTTGTTAAGATTATTGATCTAAAGTATATTTTACTGATAGACATTTATGCTCAGTTTCCTGACATGTGAGTAGAGTCACCTCACATGTCCTGTGTCTGCTGTAACAGTCATTTAATGTAGTTCTAATCTATTAAGGCAATAATTACAAATTTATTGAGTTTACTTTTAAGTGTTTTAAAATATAATAACTGTATGAGCAAACTAAGTTATGCAGAAATAACTTTAGGAACAGAAAGGCTGCTTTATGTTTCTAAAGCAGCCCTCCCTAACCTGGTGCTCTCCAGATGTTTTGGACTACAGTACCCAGCATTCCTGACCATTGGCTATGCTGCCTGAGGCTGATGGGAGCTGAAGTCCAAAATATCTGGAGGGCACCAAGTCCGGGAGGGCTGCCTTAAAGCAACAAAGTGACTTTAGATCTGTAAAGAGTACTAAGAAATAAGTATTGCGTATTTTTCTGTTTTCCCAAGAATTTCCATTTTTCCTGAAAAAACAGGGGGAAAAACAACCCCACACATTCCCCCCCCCCCATGGCCTCAACATTTCTGGAAACGTTACATCTCTAGGGATACACATCCTCAAGATGTGGTGATGGCCACCAGCTTAGATAAGTTTAAAAGGGGAATAGACACATTCATAGAAGATAAGGCTAAAGGGCTCCTAGTGATGATGGCTACAGACTGCCTTCAGGGTCACAGTTAGCATGCCCATTTGCTGGAGAACAAAAGTGGGACAGTGCTATTGCCTGCTTGTGGGCTTTCCATAGGCATCTGGTAGGTTATTATGGGAAACAGGTTTCAGGACTAGACAGGCCTTTGGTCTGTTCCAGCAGGGCTCTTCTTACATTGCACTTGATGACAAAGAGCAGCATTCATTTTGAAATGAAAGAGCATGATCTGTCTCAGTTTGATTGCTTTTTGTAAAGTTTGTGGAAGGAAAAGGTTTAGTACTTTTTGGGAATGAGAGGAATAAAAAAGGAGGTTGATTACTCCAGAACATCTCCAGGGTGGGAGCCCTTATCTTACCATTTTATGTGGAAGTACCTACAAGACTACTTTCTTTCCATCAACAGGGCCTACTGTTTTAGAAACCTTTTGTAAGGTACTGAGGGATGCAAGCCAGTGGCAGGACCCAGACATCTTATTTTCTGTGCCACTATGGCACCTTGCTAGAGAAGGAAGCTACTAGTCTGTTCTCGACTGTGCTGGAATGCCACTCCCACCAGTGGTGAGGGAGTGGGGGTACTGCAGTTACTGTCTAGCAGGGATCAAGTGACACGAGGGGCCAATGTTTTGTTTGGTCTTATAAAAATTTTGAGCTTTTCTACACAAGGCTGTTAATCTGCTGTACCTACTTGCAGTTTTGTTGTAGAATTGAGATCCCAGCACTACACAAAGAATGTTTCCTTTCCAGATTTTCCATTGCATAACCTCTAGGTGGCATGGTGGTATAGCAGAATAGCACAATTACACAAATGGAAAAAGTGTTTTCTTTCACTTTAACAAATAATATCATTTCCCCTGCTCTAAAAATACTCACTGAAAATGCTGTTTAAAAACAGAAGGAAAACTGGAGGATCATGTCATAGTCCAAAGAAACTGTAAACAACCATGAGCAAGGGAATAACAAGTGCACAATGAATGCCTTTTGTACAAAACCTCTTAATCTCTGGCCTGGCTTTTCAGTGTGAGCAAGTTGTTGCTTAAGTACACACCAAGCTGTGTACTGCCCATCCTTACGTAGCTATCTGCTTCTTTCCAGACATGATACCTTTTATTTTATGCATGCATTTGTTAATGTTTGGATGCTGAGTGCTCCCTCTCTGTTGCTGACATCTCTAGCTGGATATTTTTAACGGCGCGAATGACAGGATCGGAAAAACCCAATCTTATAAACATGATTTATTTTTTAGCTATTACTGTTATTTGAATAGCATGAATCTAGATAATTGGGCCTATTTATAGTTATGAGTCATTATGATTTTTTAAATTGTTGCACACTGCTGTGAGTGACAGCAATAACAAGCTTAATAATAAATAAACAAAAACATATTGCAGCATCCTGTTGCCCTTCCTACCTATACATATGGAAGTATTATCATTAAAAAGGGGCATATATAATATAAAAGTTAAAACATAGTTGAAACATGGCTTGGCTATGCAGAAAACCCCGCAGAACATGTCTTCACAAGGCTTTTTGTCCTCCTCCAGGGTTATTTATTTGCTCCTTTATTCTTAAAATGTACTAGCTTCTTTCCAAACAGCCTGTGGCAGAAGATGGCTCACAATAGAAATAGCAACAACCCCACAAATATACAAGAATATAATGCTAAATATAAAACACTACAACAATTAAAACTGCTAAAGACAGTAAAAGATCATATATCCTGATTTCCAGACAATATTTTTTTTCACCAGATGCCTAAAGGATTATAAAGAGAGGCATAGACAGATACTGGCCTGGTTTACCTGTCACAAAAAACCAGGATTTTTTTTTTTTTAAACTCTGAGGCAGCGCCCTGGTGCATGCTCTCCGATTGTTCTTGCTGCAAGGAGGAGTGGCTAAAAAACCTTGGGAAGTTATTTGCCTGGATTGTTTAGTGTTGTGTCTAAAGCTGAACCTCTGGCTTGTCTCTCCCCTGACAAGCCAGAAAAAGAACCTTAGAACAAACAGTGGATTCTTTCTCTGGCTTGTCAGGAGAAGAGACAAGCCAGCGGTCCAGGTTTGGACATCATGCTAACCTGACTTGAAAGCCCAAGGCCCTCCCTCTGTCCCCACCATTTTGTTTTTCTCCCTGTGTGGCATGGAGCTGCGTGGGAGCTTTAGTTCCCCAACTACCTCAGGCTCCTGGCCAGGTCGTGGAAACATACTGTTTGGCTGAAAACACGTGATGTAAGATTTTTCTATTTCTTCTCCCTCTGGTGTCCTTTCAGCTCTTTCTGCTCAGCTTCTCTTCCTCCCAATCTATCACCAACTGACTTTTTTCAGCCCCTTTCCCAACATTCTGTGCCTGCCTTTTCATTGGCCCAGCGCTCTAAGAGCTCACAGGATAAAGTACCATTACACATGCACTCACACAGTGTGTCACATATTACATTACATCGTGTGTATGTAGTGGGGCATATGTTTGCCTCATCCCTTTGCCCTTTCTGAGCTCCCCAAAGCTCAAGCGTTGAACTTTTTTGAAGTTTCAAAATTTTCTGCATGGCTCAAGCTTCAGTTTAAACAAAAGTGAACAAAATCAGTCTGGTAGATCTCTACTAATAAGCCTCACACTACTGTATTCTTATATAAAATTTGATCTCACCTTTCCACCAAGTGGTGCTAAAAGTGGCTAATGGAGATAAAATACAAATGTAATAAAATAATGAAATACAATAGAATAACAATAGAATACAAAGTAAAGAACATAAAAGCAAGGCAGTTAAAATACATTAATAAAATAAAAACAGTCCTGATAAAAATGTCATTGGAAATGGGGCTAGATGAGCCTCCACTGGCAAGGAGCTCCAGAGCCGTAGAACAGCCACTGAGAAGGTTCTCACTTGAGTTCCTGCCAAATATGCTTCAGATGTTGGCTGCACAGAAAGAAAGGCCTTTCTCATCAAGACCCTAAAATTCAGAGAGGCTCATGAGATTCAGAATACTGTATTGGATAACCTGGTCCCAAATCATGTAGTGTTGAATCATAGAATCACAGGGTTGGAAGGGGCCTACAGGACGATCAGTTCCAACCCCCTGCTCAGTGCAGGAAGCCTGATTCCCAGGCGGTCTCCCATCCAAGTACTAACCAGGGCTTACTCTGCTTAGCTTCTGAGATCAGGCTCATCCAGCCCTTTGAGGAAGAGCCAAAATGGCAGTTGGCCTCAGTGACTTGATGGAGTAGGTAATAACCAGACGTTTGAGCTGAGCTTGGAAAGTGACTAGTAGCCTATTATAACACGTGAGTTACGCTCCCTACAACCAGCCCCAGTCAGTAATCTGACTGCAGCCTTCTAATTCCTTCAGGAGTAACAAGCAGTGAATTGCTAACATTTTGTCATATTCATGATCTAGACTACAAGAAGATACAAAAACTGAAGTGATTGATCCCCCTCCCCTCCCCTGCCCGTCGGTGTTTGAAATAAGTCAGATACCTTCTTGAGGATTCGAGACAGGGACCAAGGTATTTTGGAAAGGTTGCTAAAGAATATTTGTAGTGATACACAGGAAAAGCTAAGTTTTCTATAGCTTTGGGGTGCTTTAAAAGTCGGTCAAGCCACCGTAACAGGCCAGAAAAAAAAAAAGTGTGTGTATACCATGAGTACTGATGTCTCCTTCATGCTGGTTTCAAGTTACTGAAACTAGCATGAAAGGATCTGTACACAGCCTAATGCAGGGGGGAGCCAGTTGTGGCCCTCCAGATGTTTTGGCCTACAACTCCCATGATCCCTCACCATTGGCTATGCTGGCTAGGGCTGATGGAAGTTGTAGGCCAAAACATCTGGAGGGCCACAGGTTGCCCATCTTTGACCTAAAGGACAGGGTTTCCTGGTTAGTTGCTGTGGTTTCTTGGCAAGCTTTAACCCTTGTACCTCTCTTTTTAGAAATGAATCACTGTCTTCCTGACTGTGGCATTGGTTGCTTTAAGGAACCATCTTATGTGAACACTGGATCATTAATTTGCTTCCAGCAGCAGCCATTTCCACCTGGCTGTGTCTGAGGGAGAGCAAAACCTACTCTATTGAGTCACTGAGGCCAACTGCTATTTTGAAGCCTCCTCTATTGAAACAGTCTCCTTAGTGGCCATTCCAGCTAATCAGTATATCAGTCATGTAACTCATGGGGAAAAGGTTAACAATGAGATTCTGGTACCTGCAGAACCTGAAGTAGAATGATTAAAGACAAGCTTTTCCATGTGATTCTCCTGTACGTGTAGATCAGTTCTTTTGAGAAGGAATCCATGGAATGGAAATGATCGTTTCCCCAGGCATAGGGTCGTTTTTTTTAAACGTCTGAGATACTGAAACTCTTTATTTTCTATGATCATTGAATGATATTTAGGTATAAATGATTACTGCAGTACTGATAAAAGATTAACTCTTATATTTTCATAACCTAGGCGATTCAGATCATCAGGGTCCTATTCCTATAAACAGCCTGACTGACCACAACCCCCACTGTTTTAGGGCTTTCTTATTCACAGGAATTTGAAGTGAATGAAGAAAGGATACTTTCTCTTTTCAAGAGATTTTAAAATACGCTTTGAGTATCCCAAAAGCAAACATTTTAAAACAAAATTATGGAAACTCTTTTGGAAAAATTATATCAATATATTTCTTTTTCCATGTGATTTCATAGAACCATAGCCTCTCTTGGGGTGCAGAAGCAAACCTGACCACATTTTTCCAGGCTTACATCATCTGTTTCACTCACACTTTCACATCCTGCATTAAACCTCCTGCATGCACATCAACAAGACAGGATTGTAAAAGGAGTGCAACTGGGGAACTGTTTTTTGTGATATTTGATAGGAGCAATTGTGTGCACTGCTGTTTTAGAGTAACTGTGGCTATACTCTACTATGTCAACAAAAGTCACTTTTGCCATATGGAAACCTAATTATGTCAGGATGATCTGTTCCAAAACACTTTGGAGAAATTCAAGTCATTTTTAAAAATCAGTTAAAAAAGCATTTGAGAATCAAACCTTTCTTAAATAACAGTGTTCATACTTCAGAGTTAGAACTTACAGTTAACAGATTTGAGAATAATAAAAAGGACTTTTTAGTTATTTTTAGGTGGCTGAAAATTTATTAGGTGAGAAGAAAACATAGATATTTCCCTGCAGTCCTTCAGTATAAGTTTAATCTTACTTTCATTTAATGCACTGAGTAAAATTCTTGCTCTACTGAAATAAATAACCAAACACCCTTTTTTCCCTTCAGTGCAAACAGGCATTTTTGAGAAACTGTACCACAATGGTATTTTGGGCTCCTGCACAAATTTGGATCCATTAATGGGAATCCCTTTTGTATGAGCCACAGTGCAGTGCAGTGCAGTGCAGTGAAACTACATACGGGCAGTTTCCATTCATTTGAATGGGTTCTTGCCCTGAAGAAGTTCCTGATGAATTGTACCAATATGCTTCTTTCACACTAGGGCCGTTTAGTACTGTCTTTCACAGGCAACTGCAATTAGAATTCAGAATACTGCACTTGCTCTACAGTTATGTTATTTAAAATATTCTTCCAATGCCAATCTCCATGGAGAAAATTCTAATACATGTTTCATCAGAAGCAAGTCTGATTCAAAGTTCCTGCTTCTCCCTGCTCCTGAGATTTTACTTAGTGCATTGCTTCTAGACCAGCCTTCCCTGACATAGTGCCCTCCAGATGCTTTGGACTACAACTCCCATCAACTCTGATAATTGGACATGCTGTCTAGGTCTGGTAGGAGTTGTAGTCCAAAACATCTGGAGAGTACCAGCTATGGAATGCTACTCTGGAGCCTTACTCTTAAAGTGGCTTCTGTCCTATTCCAAAGATACTGGCTTTGTAATTAGTTACTTCTTGTTCATTTACAGCCACAGAGTTTCTGAACTGACATCTTAATTAGTCAGTTTCTCTTATTTGGAAGGGCCTTTAATTCTTGGCTTTTTCTTGTAGCTAGGGCAACTGCACATTCATTCATTCATTCATTCATTCATCATATTTTATTTTATTATCACAATTGCAATTTGCGATTAAATAATAATATTAAAATAATATTAAAAATAATAATTATAATAACACTATAATAAATGAGTGAACAATTACTCTGGCTCCAAAGAGCAAACCAGTTATTAAAGTCCCCCCCCCCCAGTAATAAGAACTGACTGAATGACTAAAGGGTCAGTTCAGGTATGCCATGGTTATGTGAATAACAGAAAACAATTAACTAGCTAAAAAGCAGCAACCAAGAAGAGGGGGAAGCCTCATACTGGACAAGTTGGCACTGCGATTGCATTGTACAGTGTGTGTGCTTTAATAATACCACAAATCAAACCTGAAAAATGACAGACAGACCAACAGAGGAAACACTAGAATGCAATAGTTTTGCAATGACATAGTCAGGATTTTTTGTAAAAACTGAGTGACGCAATGATCTCCATTCCGGGGAAAACAGCTAATGTGTGGAAGCAACTTGAATTTTAGCCTGGCACCTACATGAAAACAAGGCCAGGACCTAGTGGGCCTCCACAGGAGGCTATTGCTAGCCGCGGTGCCACTGTTGAAAAACAACTCTGCTCCAAGTGCCACATCTGGTGTAACCAGAGAAAAGGGAGGGACCCAGACTGTAGATTCCCAGCTGATGTAAAGCCAAGTGGAGATGATCATGGGAAAAGGTGTTTCACAAAACATATTGCAAAGGAATGAAGTATGCTTATTGTGGATAAAACAGCTGGTGTGGAAGCATCCATAGTATATTTGTCATATTTCTGTTAAGTTATATTGTTATATTTGTTTTATTCTGGATAGTTGCCATTTATACCAGTTGCAGTGTTACGCTGGAACCATGATGCTCACACTGCAGCCCTCTGCAGCATTGCAGACCAGGAAGAGGGATAGTGGTGAACAAGCTGCCACCCAGAGAAGCCTGGCCTCCACTACTGATCTTCTCACTGAGGAACCCCTGATAAGCTTTCAAGGAACCCCAGGTTTCCCTTGACATAGTTTGAGCCCACTGTTATTCTATGTGCTTGTAGAGGAAACACCTCAGGATTTCCCACCACTGTTCTCTTTTGAAAACTTTGAGACTTGGGAGTATGGAACACCCTGCTACAAGGCAGTCTCAACTATAAAACCTTTAACTGCTGCCACCAAAGATCATCCCTCTGTGCTTTTTAGAAACCCAGTAGCCCGGGTCCTATGCCATAGGCATGGGACTGATATCATCATTAGAGACAAGATGAGCAAAACTTTGGTATTTATTAAGGCAATCATTTACAAAAGAGACTATACGGTTAAGATTGCTTTATCGTAGTTATGTTACAGATGCTTGGTTATTTTCTTAATAAGTAGGAGACTCTTCCCCAGCTAATACACCCTAATACCCTTTCCCTCAGACCAGATTTTCCTAAACTCCACCCCAGCAAATCCTTCACAGCCAGTAAGAAATGCTGCACAGCAGTCTTCCTCTGCTCTTTCTGCTGCTTCTGGCATTCATTCATTCATTCATTCATTCATTCATTCATTCATTTATATTTCATTTCATTTCATTTCTATACCACCCAATAGGCGAAGCTCTCTGGGCAGTTCACAAAAATTAAAACCAAACAGCACACAATAGAACAATTTAAAATATATAGAACATTAAAACCACAATATAACAATACAACCACAATAAAACCTAGTAGCAGTGCAGGAGTTTAAAATACAGATTTAAAACAGCAAAGCTAAAAGTTTTGAAAGCTAAAATGCTAAAATGCCTGGGAAAATAAAAAGGTCTTCACCTGGTGCCGAAAGGAATACAATGTAGGTGCCAGGCGAACATCACTAGGGAGCTCATTCCAGAACCAGGGTGCCACAGCAGAAAAAGCCCTCCTCCTAGTAGCCACCTGCCTCACTTCCTTTGGCAGGGGCTCATGGAGAAGGGCCGCTGACAATGATCTTAAGGTCTGGGCAGGCAGATATGGGAGGAGGCGATCCTTCAGATAACCTGGCCCGAAACCGTTAAGGGCTTTAAATGTTAATACCAGCACTTTGAATCGGGCCTGGAAATGGACTGGCAGCTGGCGTAATATGAGCTCATAGGCCAGTCCCTGTTAACAATCTTGCTGCCCTATTTTGGACCACCTGAAGTTTCCGGACCGTTTTCAAAAGCAGCCCCACGTATAACGCGTTGCAGTAATCCAGACGAGAAGTTATCAGAGCATGGATAACTGTAGCTAGGCTATCCCTGTCCAGATAAGGGTGTAGTTGGTATACCAGCCTAAGCTGATAAAAAGTGCTCCGTGCCACTGAGTTCACCTGTGCCTCAAGTGACAGTTCTGGATCCAGGAGCACCCCCAAACTACGAACGTGATCCTTTAGGGGGAGTGCAACCCCCTCCAGAACAGGTTGAATATCACCTAGCCGGGCAGACGAACCACCCACTAACAGTACCTCTGTCTTGTCTGGATTGAGTTTCATTTTATTGGCCCTCATCCAGTCCATTACTGTGCCCAGGCACTGATTCAGAACAGCCACTGCCTCACCTGGTTTTGATGAGAAAGAGAGGTAGAGCTGGGTGTCATCCGCATATTGATGGCACCTCACCCCACACCTCCAGATAACCTCCCCCAACGGTTTCATGTAGATGTTAAACAGCGTGTTGTTGTTGTTGTTGTTCAGTCGTTCAGTCGTGTCCAACTCTTTGTGACCCCATGGACCATAGCACGCCAGGCCTTCCTGTCCTGCGCTCTCTCCCGGAGCGTGCTCAAGTTCATATTCATTGCATTGGTGATGCTATCTAGCCATCTCATCCTCTGCCGTCCCCTTCTCCTTTTGCCTTCAGTCTTTCCCAGCATCAGGGTCTTTTCCAGAGAGTTTTCTCTTCGAATTAGGTGGCCAAAATATTTGAGCTTCAGCTTCAGTATCTGTCCTTCCAATGAGCACTCAGAGTTGATTTCCTTTAGGATTGACTGATTTGACTTCCTTGCAGTGGGGACTTGTAAGAGTCTTCTCCAGCACCACAGTTCGAAAGCATCAATTCTTCGGCGCTCAGCCTTCCTTGTAGTCCAGCTCTCACAGCCATACATTACTACTGGGAAAACCATAGCTTTGATTAGATGGACCTTTGTCGGCAAGATGATGTCTCTGCTTCTTACTATGCTGTCTAGGTTTGCCATAGCTTTCCTCCCAAGGAGCAAGCGTCTTTTAATTTCATGGCTACAGTCACCGTCTGCGGTGATCTTGGAGCCCAAGAAAGTTAAACAGCATAGGGGATAAAATAGACACCTGTGGAACCCCATGGCACAATTGCCATGGCACAGAGCAATAATCCCCCAGCACCACCTTCTGGAATCAGCCATCCAGGTAGGAGCGGAACCACTGTAGTGCAGTGCCTCCAACTCCCAACCCAGACAACCTATCCAGAAGAATACCATGGTTAATGGTATCGAAAGCCGCTGAGAGGTCCAGAAGAATCAACAGGGTTGCACTGCCCCTGTCCCTCTCCTGGCAGAGGTCATCCCACAGGGCGACCAAGGCAGTTTCTGCTCCAAAACCAGGCCTGAAACCCGATTGAAATGGATCTAGATAATCTGTTTCATTCAACAGTGCCTGGAGCTGTCCAACAATCACCCGCTCAAGCACCTTGCCCAGGAAGGGGATGTTGGCCACTGGTCTATAATTATTAACATCCTGTGGGTCCAGGTTAGGCTTTTTCAGGAGTGGTCTAATTACCGCCTCTTTTAAAGCAGCAGGCACCACTCCCTCTCTCAAGGAGGAATTTACAACCTCCTGGACCCAGCCAGCCATCCCCTCCTTGTTTGATTTAATAAGCCATGAAGGGCAAGGGTCAAGCACACAAGTGGTCGATCGGACTTGGCCAAGCACCTTGTCTGCATCCTCAGGCCTCAGTAACTGAAACTCATCCAATAAAACTGGACCAGACGGTGCTCTGAACACCTCTACCAATGGAACTGCATTAATGGTGGTGTCCAATTCATGACGAATCTGAGCGACTTTATCTTCAAAGTGCCGTGAAAACTCGTCACAGTGTGCCACCGAGGGTTCCACCATCTCTCTCTCTGGCCCAGAATGTAACAGGCCGCAAACCGCTCAGAAAATCTCCGCTGGACGACACTGAGAAGATGCAATGCTGGTGGAAAAGAACTGCCTCTTTTCCACCCTCACCGCCACAGAGTAGGCTCGATAGTGGGCTCTTACCTGTGTTCGGTCAGACTCAGCACGAGTTTTCCTCTACCTGCGTTCTAGCTGTCTCCCCTCTTGCTTCATTGCCCTCAGCTCAGGTGTATACCAAGCTGCTGGCCGGGCTCTGGGATGTTTCTGTTTCAGGGACTACTTGCTGAAGACCTTTTTGGTCAGTCTTTTGACCGAATCCTTCTGGTTCTGGGCTCTGTGGCCTGCTTGAAGCTTCACCACAGCTTCACAATCCCCTGCTTCCTTGGGATTGTGGTGGACAGCTCAATGAAAATGTTGACCCAGTGTATGGCTGCTGTGAAAAAGGCAAATTCCATGTTAGGCATAATTAGGAAAGGACTTGGAAATAAAACTGCCACGATTACACTCCCCTTATACAAACCTGGGGTGCAACCACACTTAGAATACTGTGTACAGTTCTGGTCACTGCACCTAAACAAGGATATTGGAGAGCTAGAAAAAGTGTGGAAAAGGGCAACTAAAATGATCAAGGGGCAGGAGCAACTGCCCTATATGAGGCAAGGTTATAACACCTGGGACTATTTAGCTTAGAAGAAAGGTGAGTAAGGGGAAATGTGATAGAGATGTACAAAACCATGCATGGTGTGGAGAAAGTGGATACCTCCCATAATACTAGAACCCAGAGTCACTGCATGAAGCTGATTCATGGGAGATTCAAAACAGATTAAAGGAAACATTTCTTCACACAACACATAATTCAGCTATGGAATTCACTGCCACAAGATGTAGTGATGACAATCAACTTGGATGGCTTTAAAAGGGAATTAGACAAAGTCATGTAGGATAAGGCTATTAAAGGCTCTTCGTCCTGATGGCTATATGCTACCTCCAGTATCAGAGGCAGTATGCCTATGTATACCAGTTGCTGAAGAACATGGGTGGGAGGGTGCTGTTGCGTTCATGCCCTGCTTGTGGGTTTCCCGCAGGCAGCTGATTGGCCATTGTGTAAACAGAATGCTAGACTAGATGGTCTGATCCAGCATGGCTCTTCTTATTTTCTTATGTGTCTCAATGGAAGCTAAAATGATATGGGCGATGGGCGCCCATATTCCCCACCACCCCAGCTCATTAGACAGGAGGAGAGGATAAATCTGGTCTCTGTGTAGGCAGGAGACAAAGGACATAAGAAGAACCATGCTGAATTAAACTAAATGCTTATCTGGTCCAGCATTCTGTTCACAGCCAGCCAGCCGCCTATGAGAAGCCTACAAGTAGGACATGAGTGCATTAGTTCGTCAGCAACCAGCTCTGGCATTCAGACCTTCCAGCCAGGTTCTCTCAATCAGGGGTTTCTCTTTCCCCTGCTCTGAGCACTCTCCATTCGGCCCAAAACCATTAACAACTCTCCTCCACTCTCAGCAAATGACTTTAACAGATTTCTAATTGAACTTTTTCAAAACTCCTTATTGATTTTCTAACTTAGCTGACCAATCCAAGCAAAGAGCTCCATCACACAGGCAGAGAATTCCACATCAATGCTGGTTCTTTTCCTATCCGATATCATTGCAGCACTGGGTTGTTCTCTTTAGATGGCTTTCTCCACTGCGTTATTTTTCATTTCTTTCCTTCTCATGGGGTTGGTGATGCCTCTCAGAGGCATCGCCACCTTTCTGCAAAGAAGCATTACACGTGCTTGGGGTGCAGCAATAATTCCTCCCTGGTTCCTGCTCCTTTCCCTCCCTTTGCACATTTCTGATGGATGGGGACTGACACACAGACAGCCCCCCCACACACACTGATTTCCCTGGGCCCCTGCCTACCTGTTGGGTGTTTTTGACAATCTCTGCCATTTACTCAGCTGTTTGCTTACTGGGAATGCACAGCAGGGGGAGTCCCACCAGGTTGGACGGCCAAAAATGCACTGCAGGCCAAAAATGGCGAGGACCCCAAATGGCACAGGCGTGGGAAGGCGACGTGCCCCACGGTCCATCTTCACCACCTTCGCCATCATGACCACACCCCCAATAACCCAGAACAACCACCCACAATCACCAACACAGAGAGGTTCATTTGTGCTAGGGGAGAAATACACAGGGAGGTCATGGTGCTCCATTTGCGCATATTTCGAAAAATACCACATTTTTTCCATTTGAGGAAAACACGGGATAGGTGGGTGGAAATGGTAGGATAATGACTGGATGATGATGATGACGTCATGTAATGGACCCACACAATTCAGTGAGTGGCCAATCATGAATGTGAAATAAACTGGAGGTGTAGAGATGCCCAGAGGTAGCTTCTCTCCCTGTATTTTTTCAAACTCAGCTTGAAACTCCCTTCACAGTCGCCATAACTAAGGCAGCCACAACTGTTTTAGTCCCAATACAGAGTTGCAAATCCAGACTACTGGCCTACTTAGTTACATTATAAAATCCCCCAGGGGTTACTCAAAGAATACAGACATTGCTAAACAAAAACGAGCAGGTGAAAATACAGTGTTTTTTTTTCACAGTGCTTTCTGTACATTTAAAAATACACATCCTGATTTAAATCAAAACAGAAAACAAAAGGGAAATGGGAGTCAGCGGGAGACAGAAAGGATCTTGCTAATACATTGCTAATCCACCTCAGCTACTTCTCATGATATGGCTGTTGTATAGTGTTTATTTTCTGCTACATCTGTATGCTCGAAGCAGTGAGTCACTTGCATGGTTTGGCCTGTACGATGTCTACAGCAGGGGAGGCTGGTGGGTCTGATTTCAGTGGGGTGGAGATTCCATTCTGGGTTTTAGCCACCAGCCAGAAGTCTGAAGGTGCTGTCCAAGGTGCTTGACCCATTTTGGGGATAGGGTCCAGTACCTTGGATAGCTCCTTTAGATTTCTGGCTGGTTGTAACTAAAACCAGGATGGAATCTCCACCCCGCTGAAATCAGACCCACCAGCCTCCCCTGCAGCCATCTGATCTGGTGGTGACATAGAGACAGAATGTGTTAGGAGGGGTCCAAATCCACATTGTTATGTGGTACACGCACAGTGGCTCATCATGTGGTTTGTTAGTAAAGTGGCCTGAACTTGCTTGGCTTAATATACTGTTAGCTGCCTAAAGCAGCCCCTGGTCTGTTCCCAAAGCTATTGCATCACTACAGATGGTCCTTTCAAATGTCAGCAGCAGGGATGTATGAGAATTTAATTTTTGCTTGCAAAACATGTGAGTATATCCTGTTCAGAGCCCCAAACACGATCGCATGCTCAGGTCCACCGAAAATTTTTGTAAATTGACAGACATGTGTTTGCATTCAATTTGTGCAACTTTCCCAGTTTGATTTTGTGCTAATTTTTCCCTGCAGTCTGAAATCCCCACTTTAGTCTATGGAGGAAATGTGTGCAAATTAGGAAATGTGTGCAAATTTGGGGAAATGTGCACAGATTTGACATTCAATCACTGTTCAATTTGCACACTTTTCCCATTAGTGCAGAATGAGCAGTGACTGCAACCAGACAATAATAGGGCATGAGATGCGTGGCAAGACGACATACAGGGAATCTCAAACATCGTTTGTTTGCCCACCCCTAATCAGCTGTAATTAGTTTGTCAGTACCTATGGTTAGGCGAAACCAATTCAATTCCAAGTTGTTTGGCTCCCCCCCCACCCCGTTTTGTGAGGCTTCTAAGAATTATTTGGGGCTTTGTGTTCGTTCTTCACAAGCAATCTATGTCTGGACATAGAGCTGGAAGTTTTTGCAGATATAATTTATGCTTCCTAGGGCTTGGCTTAAGCAAAACCTTGAATTTAATAACTAGCTACAGAACAGAAGCAGATACTCCATAAATCACTTTAATAGCCATGCTACAGATTATAGCTATTTATTTTTAGTCTCACTTGCTCGGAGATGACAAAACTTTGAATGTGTACAGCATGGTTGCCCTATCTGTATATGTGTATATGCCCTGTCTAGATGATGTTTATTCTTGACCTAAAAGTTGGTGTCATACAACAGTTGGAGAATTTGGCCATTTTTAGAGAGGATGTATTAATCTCCAGCTCTTTTAAATCTCCAGCAATTCAGGAGTACTTTTTTTTTGGGGGGGGGACTATAAGGGGCTGTAGTGGCTTTGGGATCTGGAAAGCCTTGGTGGCATATGAGTGGAAGTCTATGCACAGCCCTTTGGATCCTTGTGGTCATACAATTCCAGGCAATAAGAATAATAAAACGGGTAATACCAGATAATGGGTAATACCAAATAACTGTCCAAACAGTTAACCACCCAAATACATTTGCAATGAGGGGGCTTTTTTGTTTGTATTACAGATAATGCCAGTGAGGAAAATTCCATGCAAAGCCAATGCACCATCTGGATCTTTTTTTGCACGGGACAATACAGCAAATTTCTTATCCTGGTGCAGAGATGTGGGAGTGGATGATACTTGTCTATTTGAATCCGAGGGTTTGGGTATGTACCAACTCTTACAGATAACAATTTATATTGAAGTGTCAGCCATGTCTCTAGTAATTTTGGGGTGGGAGCAGAATCGAATCTATAATGAGATCAGGTTATTTTTCAGAACCATAATTGCTTTGAAGTGGCGTATGATTATTTTACTTTTTACAAAATGCGGTAATTCAAACTTGCTTTTCTTTTAGAACAGTGTTCACCTTTATTTATTTTAAAATAGAATAAATGTGTCATTGCTCTGCATTTTTAAGAAAATAAAAACATTTCTACAGGCATTCAAGTGAAAAGGGTTGATTCTGCTCTGGTTTAATTTTGACTGCAGTCAGGGTCAATCCTATGCACACTTACCTGGGACTAAGTCCCATTGAACACAGTGGGACATAATTCTGAAAGTAAACATGCATAGGATTGTGCTGCATGTCAGAAAACCTTCTCAGACCGTACCATTTCAGAATGGAGGTGATGGATTACATGACTGAATGCTCCTCCATGTCAGTGATTCCTTTCCCACTGAAAGATAACATATTAGAAAGAAGGATCCTAGCCTAACGTTCTCATTAACCTATTAGTTGTCTACATGCAATAGTTTAGCCTCCCCAGCCTGGTGTCTTCCAGATGTGTTGGACTGCATCTACCATCATTCTCAGCCAGCATGGCCAGTGGTAAGGACGATAGGGGTTGTACTCCAAAACAGCTGAGGGCACCAGGTTGAGGAAGGCTTTTGTATGCATTAATTACAGGATTGTTAAAGGAGATCAAAATGCCTTTTCTCCAATGATTGTGCTGGCTGGTAATGATGGAAGTTGCAGTCCAACAAATCTATAGAGAAAGGCTGCCATAGATTTTTTTTTTTTTACATAGGGAAGCATTCAAAGAGCAATCCCCTACCTGCATTTTGAAGTGGTATGGTCCCAGGAAGGCATTACCATATGTTTTTTCTGAATCCTCTGATAGACCGACTCTCTGTTAGAAGAATACAAGGGATTTATTTATTTATTTATTTATTTGATTTGTGCCTTGCCTTTCTAATAAGAAAAAAGGCACTCAAGGAATAGCAAAATCCAACCATTTGATTATGTGATTGTGCAGCAGTTTCCTCTTTATAACCTTCTTTTCTTAAATCCATTATTTTTCCATAGGATACCATGCAATACAGTGTGCCCAGAGTTTCTATATTCAGTGTGTCCAGTGTTTTTGTATTATTTCCTGTCATTTTCCTAATCATCTCTAACACCCTATTCCATTTTGACAACTGCAGTTTGCTCAATTGATCTTTTCATGGACTACTGACTGTCAAGGGTCACTTATTGGATATTAATTGCTAATGTAGAGACTGCAAGACATGTGTCTCTTTAATTTTGGGTTTTGGACCACAGTTGAATTGCATATAACATTTTAATTGTATATTGAGAAGTTGCATTTTATGAAAAATAGGAACTGAAACAATGTGAAAGTATTATTGGAGCTATCTTTCTAATATGGATCATCACTTTATAATTATTAATATTTAAGTTGTTGCTCCTGGGAAAGGATTCATGTTTGCATAATTCAGCTGTTCAAGTATGCTTATTGGATGACTCTTTCTATAATTATGGCATCCTCAAAAGATTCCATTATACTTAGGATGTGAATGCCTCACCTAGTTGTATGGTTATTCTACTCTAACATATTATACTTATTGTCCCCCTCTACAGCCCTGACAAGTCTCTTTTCACTGTTATCTGGCTTACTGGCCAATAATTTTTCTGGATGTAGTTTTCTGGATTTTTGAAGTAATTTCCAAAACAAATACCCTCTGGAGTACATGATGACGTTAGAGAAATATAAATGCCAGGATCAATAGTTCAGCTTTTTTTCCCCCCTGGGAATACCATCTGGTACTGATGACTGACTAACATTTAACATATTGGTTTGCTCTCCAATATCTAAATATAACTCTTCATATTTTTTCAATTAAAGAGGGGAAAGAAAGCACTGATACCTTCAATAAGGTAATTTTGAATGATGGTTTCATGCTTAGACCAAACCCAAAATGAACTAAATCACATGGAAACACCAAAATGACTACAGCTCTGTAGCAGCTGTAAATTACACCAATTTTTCATTTTTTAAACTGAATTAGGAGGGCCCCCCTGAAACATTACAGGGCTATTCACACTTTGTCATGGTCAAGGACTCCTGGAATATGGAGTTGTGGAAGACTGATGCAAACATTTTATGATGTTTTTCCTCCAGTGCTGTTGGGTGTTGTTTAACTGAAATAGAGCTGATAAGTGTAAAAATTACAAGATATTGGATTGGATTCAAAGGTACTTTGTGTGTGTGTGGAAAGTCTGCTCTTGTGCAAGGTGACCCTCTCAATTTTTTTTCTGATTTCCCCCTTCAGACCATCCTATGCACCCAACTCATGCTGCTCTGGAAGATCCTCCAACCTTCAAGAGCAGACTTCGGGGGTGCATGAGTGTAGTGGGAAGGAGGGAGTGGAAAAAGCTTGTTGCATGAGTTCTCTGGATTCAGCCCATTTCTTCAGATGGCATTCAAGGCTTCTTTGCTTTTTAAATCACATGTAAGCTTTACCTTAGTTTTTATGCAGGTGTAAAAATGTTTTGTAGTTCTTTATGCATAGGTCTCTACAACACTGAGTGATTGAAAATGTTTTGTTCCATTTTGAAGTCCTGTGGTTGTTTCTACAAATTGTAAAAAATAAATCCAGCAATTCCTTTTAGTCTCCAAGGAATAAAGATCAATAGTGCTCATGTCCCTGAATTAATATCTATTCACAACTAGGCATGTGATTAAATAATTACATATAGTAGTTTAGAAAATAAGAGGGCTACCATGACTTTCCCTGTCCTAAATTGAGTTTTTTTCCATTTGATTCATCCAGACAGCTGAGGCAGAGGGTGACAGTGACTACTTCTGCACCAAAAAGCAACTATTTCTGCAAAGTCATCATCTTGATAATAATATTTTTTTTCCTTTCATACTTACGACAAATCTCTTTTGATACAAAATTTAGGACAGCCCTTTTGCCTCAAGATTGTATTCCAGCTGAAGATGAAGAGAATTAATTGTTTGCTTGGAATTGGAATTCAGATAAAAGTGAAAAGCTGTTGTGATGGAAGACAAATCTGTTGGAGCACTAAATGAACCCACTGTTCTATCATCAAGAGGCTTCTGTTTTCCACTGCTCAAAAGGTTTCTGAATGTGTGTAACTCTTATCTGGGTTGCAACTGATCTGTTTGTCTTCTGTTTCAGTGTCCTTTTCCTTGCCTTTGTATTTTGTGAGAAGATCATGCTATCCTTGCTCTTCCCTCACATCTATCATTACTCATTTTTATTATTTCATGAGATTATTTATTTATTTTTATGTTTATCTATCTATCAATAGCTGCAGGTACCTGATGAAAATTTCTCAGTGAAAGAGTTAAACTGGTTTATGATGATACATTAAAAAGAAAAACTGAAGTTAGTCATGTTGGTCCATTAGAAAACAAACAAACAAACAAACAAAAAACACAGTATGGTAATACCTTTATTCCAATACATCACAAAGTCAGAACCAACTTTTGAATTCTCCAGAACACTTCATCAGTCTATATATTAAACAAAACTGTGAGTGTGTGGAAAAGCAGGGCATGGTTTTGCTCCCAAGTCTGTAGTTAATTAAAATTATAGGAGGGGTGATGAAGATATAACTGGATTAGCCTCACTACCAGGCAGGGCTGGTAGTACCATTAGGCAGATTGGGGTAACTGCCTCAGGCAGCTGAATTTGGGTGTCATGAAAAGGCAGCAAACAGTGAATGATTTAATTTATTATTACTGTATTTTTGCTCCCAGGAAAAGGTACTTGTGGGATTTTCTGCCAAAAGTGCCCAAAGAACCTGAACAGGCTTGGTTCCTAGGTGCCTGTGCAGTTTGATGGGATGGGGCCCGGGGGTGGGCATTTACTGTTCTGCCTCAGGCAGTAAAATATCTTGGGCCACCCCTGCTCATTAGATGCAAGATGCATTGTAGGATGATTTAATTTATTATTACTGTATTTTTGCTCCCAGGAAAAGGTACTTGTGGGATTTTCTGCCAAAGGTGTCCAAATAACCTGAACAGGCTTGGTTCTTAGGTGCCTGTGCAGTTTGATGGGATGGGGGTGGGCATTTACTGTTCTGCCTCAGGCAGTAAAATATCTTGGGCCACCCCTGCTCACTAGATGCAAGATGCATTGTAGGATGAATCCTGAAGTGTATTTATTTTATCTCACTTTTCCAGGAGACTGATCAGGTCCATATCCATTTAGCTTTAGTAAGAACATAAGAATAGCCCTGCTGCATCAGATAAAAGTCCTATGTAGGCCCACATCCTGTTTCCCACAGTGGGCAGAGCAGCCCAGTTCTACTGCCCCTTGCCTTTTTCTACACTTTTGAATGTAGTAACTCTATGCAAGCACAAGGGTGCCAGGACCACTGTCATAGCCCTGATAATGTGGTACTAGGGCCTGCCCAATTTTCCTTAATTTCTTGTCGGCTGATGACTCCGCTTGGAAGAAACCCATTTGTGGCATTTCTTTCCCCAAATCCTAGTGCAGCAGAGTGAAGGCTTTTACTTCCTCAGTGGAGAGACCACAGCTACTTCAGCGTGGTGGAAGAAGTGAATTCACAGGGCTATGCACTGGGCCTGAAAGACTTGTGAGTAGTCCTGTCTTGATGCTGCTATGCAGCAAAAGGTTTAGTGCTAGATATGGAGCCATTACAGTTTAGTGGCCATCCACTAATGCTACTTAGAACTGCTTTTCCTTCCTTGCAGTTTTTGTAGAGATGTTGAGTTAAAATGATCTGAGGTCAGTCTTTCTGCCATATTGGAAAAGTCAGCCATATGCTAGACATAATACAACTGGCAAAGTTCCTTGAAGCAGTTACATGTGTCAGTCTTTGGGCAATTTTCTTTTTACTTTATAATAATACATATCCTGAAAGGGTCAGTAGCATCAGAATTAGTCCCCAGTGACTGGAGAGGTATGGCAGTGAGACCACTCAGAACCCAAGTTGTGTCTGTTATAACTATGTAGGACTTAAGGCTTTGGTGTACACATGCTGCAGAATGAGGAGACAGAATGGACTGTACCACTTCAGAGTGCAGGTGGGAAAGGCCAGTTCTGGATGTTCCCCTATGCTAAAACAACAACAAAAAATCCTCCCCGCAAATAGAAACTGCACAGCAGGAAAAGGGCAAAGCTAGAATATTTCTCCCTGGTTACTAGTTTTTTATTTGCAGGAATTTTTTTATTTAATATTGGGGAGGTTTCAAAAATAAAGTAACCCACCTGTAATCTGAAATGGACAAGTCCATTTATATTTTTATCTATTAGATTTATTAGCTGCCCATCTGGCCGGCTACTCGGCCACTCTAGGTGGCGTACAGTACAAATAACAACACAAAATATAACATAAACAAAACAACATTGCCCTAAAAAAACACAACCCTAATCCACCCCAAATGCCCACCTGAACAGCCAGGTTTTCAAAGCCCGGTGGAAGCTCATCAAAGAGGGGGCATGGTGGAGGTCACTAGGGAAGGAATTCCACAAAGTGAGGGCCACCACAGAAAAGGCCCTCTCCCTAGTCCACACTGGCTTAGCTGTCCTGGCTGATGGAACAGACAGAAGGCCTTCCGAGGCTGATCTCGTTGAGCGGCATCCCTGGTGTTGCTGGAGGCGCTCCTTAAGATAGACTGGGCCAGAACCATATAGGGTTTTAAAGGACAATACCAACATCTTGAATTGGGCCTGGAAAACAACTGGTAACCAGTGCAGCTCCTTCAGCACTGGAGTGATGTGATCTTGCCAACGGCTGCCTTTAATCAGGCAGGCTGCTGCGTTCTGCACCAGCTGCAGCTTCCAAACCATCTTCAAGGGTAACCTCGCATAGAGCGCATTACAGTAGTCTAGGCGAGAGGAGACCAGGGCATGAACTACTGATGGGAGCAGATGGTTAGGGAGGTAGAGGCACAGCCACTGTATCAGATGGAGTTGGTACAGCGCCATTCTACTGCTTCAGCATTGATTCTGCTCCATGTATAAACCAGGCCAGAAGTAGCATTCTTAGGGCACAATCCTATGCATGTTCAGACAGAAAAAACGTCCTACAAGTCCCAGCATTCCCCACCCAGGCTGGCTGGGGCATGCTGGGACTTGTAGGACTTTTTTTCTGTCTGAACATGCACAGGATTGTGGCCTTAGAGCTTATTTCCACAACACAGGAAATGTTGAAAGGGGAAGCACTTCTTCCTGCACTTTCATAAGATGGAAATGTTACAGGATTGCCTGTCTCCTACCTATACATGAAGACCTTTAGTGAAGACTCTACTGCAAGTGCCCCCACCATCTGAACTGAGGTGGGTGGCTGCCAGAGAGAGGACATTATTGTTGTGGTACTGCTGTTATACAACACTCTCCCCAGAGGTCTGCCCAGGGCCTATCTTATTGTCATTTCAGCACCAGGCGAAGACATTTATTTTCCCAAGCTTTTAAGAATTATTGTTCTGCTTACTTTTTTATGCTGCGTTTATTATTTTGTGGCTTTTGATTTAGTGTATGTGTGCGGGTGTGCATGTGTGTGTATTCATTTCAATTGTTTTATTCTTTTTGTAAACCATCCTAGATATATGACTGAGGAGTGGTTTAAAAATATGTAAACTCAAATAATCAGTCACCCCCTTCAGATGATTCACCAGCTATTTCTTCACTTATAGCTCATGTGTATGCTAAAGTCTTGTATCCAGCCCCAATTCAATTATCCAGCTAATTTCTTTTTCCTACTCTTCAGTGCCCCTTAATTGGGGAACTAATAGATCAATTACAGCTTGATCTACTATGAAATATTAAATGTTCTCAGTTTGGGAATTTCGTAGCAGAAAATCAGTTGTTTGGGGTTCCAGAATGTCCAGTACAATAATCTTTTTGCAAAATATATATAGCAGGCTGGGCCCTATAGTTAATCCTCCATAATTTTGTTAGGCTTTTTCACAGAGCAAAACTGAGGGAGAACACATTTCAATATATTACATTATAAAACCATTTACTTGGATAGCAAGTCAGAGCAAGTGTGTGATGGGAAAGTAACTGGAATTCACTTCCTGAAAATAATTAAATTATTGATTGACTGTATGCCTTTAGAGAAGAAATTTAATGGCAGATCCCTTCCATTTTTCCATACTTTGCACACTCAACACTTGTTAAAGGGAGGACTTATCTCCCTTTGAGCCCTGATGCTATTTAGATGAAGACAAATAACAATAATTACCATTAAATGTCTTTCTATCCACCTTAGTTAGGAGATGTACTTCACACCTACATAGCAAATAAAAGCTGATGAAGGACAAAAACCAATATGAAAGGCTCTATTCAATAGTGCTGTGAAATAAGTCTACACAGGACATACTTGAAACATTGGTGTTTGCAATGCTTTATGAAGGACCTCTGTATCTTTGTAACTTTATAGTTCTGGAAACCTGGTGGTTGCCAAGGCAACTCAGCTTTTTCATGAACAGCAAGACAAATAGGTGTGAAAAATCTGTGTAAACGGTCAGGGGCACAGCAAATGTTTGTTCTCTGTTCCCCCTTTAGACTCTTCATTTGCTGAGAACCTTGGCCTACCTGATTTCATATATTACATCCCCCTATATTCTTTATTTTCTAATTATTTTTAACAGTACCTGTCCCTATTTCTTTAGAAACCTCCAATACAGGGGGAGGCAAAAGATAGATCTTCTGGTAGATCTCCGGGTAATTCACAATAGATCGGCAAAGATTTCTGACTCCCAATTGTTAGAAACAACAAAATAACTCCATGCACACTAAATTATAGTGCTCAAATGAAGAAAGTTTGTGGGGAGGAGGGCGGAAAATAGAAGTGGATTTTAGTGTGGAAGGGCTCTGAGTTCTGTTCAGTTCTGGTACTCAAAACAAATGCTTGAGCTCAGAAATTTGCACCAGGCTCCAGTTGGTGGATCTCGAATTTCTACTAAAAAACAAAGTAGATCCATCCAACAAATCTCAAATCTACCCACCCCTGCTGAAGGGAATTGACTCCATTGCCCCCCTGCCTGCTAATTTGCGTGTGGCTCTGATTAATGGACTTTGAGGTTCTAGTAAAAAACAAAGTAAACTCCTCAGTCTGCCCACCTCTGCCCTAATACTCCTCCCCACCCATCATTTGGACTTTTCTGAAAATAATTTTCAGCTTCACCCACTGATCAAGTGCTCTGCTGCTTGATCACATGGGATTGGATTTAAGGGATAATATCCTATTCTGCCCATATGCTTGCAGGACCTACCACTTGTACAATGAAGGTTGTAGAAAAATAACTGAAATGCGCATTTCTGGAACACAGCAGGTCAGGGCTCCGCTGACATGTCCCGATCTGGAAACTAGCATTTCCGCTTGTTTCCAGGGTTATTTTTAGAAGTGCGAAAGTCCCATTGCGCAAGTGGTGGGTCCCACTAGTGCAACGGAAACAGTGGAGGCTGATCAGCACTGTTGGATACTGCCCAAGGATTCCACTACTGAGGTAGTGACAGAGCAGTGGGTAATCTGACATCAGGCAGTCCAAGTGTCACTGCAAATAGCTGCCATTGGTGGTAAGACTTGTTTCCTTGCCTTCCACCCAATTCAGTATAAAAGGGCATTGATGTGGCATCATTGGGGGTGAAGATTAGATGAGGGGGCATCCAAACTTCAGTATACCAGACTGGGTGCCAATATATGCAAGACAGTTTTGTCTTATCACAGACTGAAAGGTACACGTGACCTTATATTAACAATGATATTTGGCAAATATGCCATGTCTTGGATGTCACAACAACTGTGGTGACATGCAGCCAGTGCTTGCACCACTCAAGGCACACAGAATAATTCCTGTTGGATGGTTTTATGTATCGTTGAACTAATTGTTTAACATATATATTATAACGCTGTAGCACATGAAGGAGCAAGCAGTTATGTCATAAGACTTGATAGCAGTAAAAGTGATCCACGCATATGCACAGAAAAGAAAAGCAAATAATAATTTGAAGGTTTAGCTTTATTAATGTGGATGGTTCAAATCAAGCCTAGTGCTCTTAGAAAATATGATCTGCTGTTTGGCAAGATATCCCCCAATTAGACAGAGTTATTTCTTTACAAGGTCATCAATATCAGAAGGTGTGACGAAAGAATGTCTCTCTCTATAGCAGATTCTAGACTTGTTTTATATGATCAGGGACACCAAAGTTGCTTTCCTAGTTGTTTCTCTGGAGGTTGTTCTTGGTGGGTTTATTTTCCTGGCTGGCAGACAGTATTTTAGATCCATTCTCAGTACATGGAATTACTGCTTAGTACATGGGGTTATTGTCTGGTCACACTAAGAAGTCTGTCTGTTGTGTAATGAGTCAGAGATGAAGCTGGAGCTCCTTTTTATCCAAGGTGTGTGTGTGCATGTGTGCTTTTTTAAAAAAAAATGAATTGTACCTTGAGTATGTAAACAAAGTCAAGGTTGAAGCAAGTTCAAGAGGTATCTTGGGAAGAGTGATAATATAAACGAACCCTGTGAAGTGGGTCAGTTTTCTTGCTGGTGCAGTTAATGTGCTGCTTGCAGGTCTCTGCCTCTCTCTGGAAACGCTACTCACAGCATTTGATTTTCATTATACTGAAAACACTTAAGTTCCCACTATTTAAAAATATTATGGCATGGCCCATGGGACTCCTGATTGGTTTGTTTGACAGCAGCCCCCTCTTGTACTTTTCAAAGTCCCCTTAGTTTCAAAAGAGGTTTGCCATGTTATATGGCATCTGCTCGCCGCTCTTTCAGAAACACAAGTGCCAAATGCCCTTGGGTACAAAGAACTAGTCACAGAGTTCTTTGGATCCTGCATTATATTTTTGCTGCAGAAAACATAGGCAAAACATACCATCGGTCTTTTGGAATGAAGAACAGAACTTAAGTTCTGAGTCCTGGAATACACTATTGATTTACTGCATATAAAAATTACATCTTTCTTTATAACAATATATTGTGGGGCACCTTCCACTTCATAAATGGGGCTTCAAGAGGATGCCCACCCTGCCTAGGAAGTTTTATATTGCTGTTTGCCCTATACAAATGTATACTTACTGCAAAGATTTAAAATACAGTAACCTCTTTAAAAACAAAAACTGAAAGACTAATATGCATGGGAAAATAAGGTCTTCACCTGCTGCTGAAAAGAGCACAATGTAGGCGTCAGGCGAGCCTCTCCCAGAAGCTCATTTCCCAGCTGGGGTGCCACAACAGAAAAGGCCCTCACTTTCTTTGGTGGGGGTTCCTGGAGAAGGACCACTGAAGACAATCTTCAGGTCCAGGCAGGTATATTTGGGAGGAGACCATCCTTCAGGTAACCTGGCCCCCAAGCCATTAAGGGCTTTGAATGTTAACCCTAGCACTTTGAATTGGACCTGGAAATGGACTAGCAGCCAGCAGAGATGGAAAAGTACTGACATAATATGATCATGTTGGCTAGTCCCAGTTAACAATCTCGCTGCCCTATTTTAGTCCAGCTGAAGTTTCAGGACTGTTTTCAAAGGCAGTCCAACATATATTACATTCCAGTAATTGAGACAACAGTTTTCCAGAGCATGGATAACTGTAGCTAGGCTGTCTCTGTCCAGATAAGGACATAGTTGGTATATGAGCCTAAGCTGATGAAAGGTGCTCTGTACTACTGAGTCCACCTGTGCCTCGAGTGGCAATGCTGGATCCAAGAGCTACCCCAAACTACGAACCTGATCTGTTAGGGTGAGTGCAGCCGCCTCCAGAACAGGCTGAACATCACTTAGCTGGACAGATGAACCACCCACTAACAGTACCTCTATCTTGTCTGGATTGCTTCTCAGCTTATTGACCCTGAGCCCACTACTGCACCCAGGCACTGATACAGAACAGCCACTGCCTCACCTGGATTTGATGAAAAGGAGAGATAGAGCTTGGTGTCATCTGCATATTGGTGGCACCTCTATCCTTATCTCCAGATAACCTCCCCCAGTAGTTTCATGTCAATGTTGAACAGCATGGGGGATAAAATAGAGTCCCGTGGATCCCCAAGGCATAATTGCCAAGGGACAGAGCACCTCCAGCATAATCTTCTGGAATTGGCTATCCAAGTAGAAGTGAAACCACTGCAGTGCAGTGCAGTACCTCCAACTCCTAGCCCAGATAGCTTTTCCAGAAGGTGCAAGAGAATCAAGAGGGTCACACTCCCCCTGTCCCTCTCTTACCAAAGTTCATCTCACCGTCTGACCAAGACAGTTTTTGTTCCAAAACCAGGCCTGAAGCTCAGTTGAAATGGATGTGAATGTAAAGTTTTAGTTTTTCTTTTAACATTTGTGTATACTGTAAAATCCACAAAATAAACAATACAGGGGAAAATCAGGCCCACTCAACTTTCTCATGTGTTTAATTCCCAAACCACAAGCAGGATGATATATACATCACATACTAATATGTACACAACAGGGGATTCACACTAGGAGTTTACTACAGAAAACTCTGTCACTACTCACTGTATATTAGCACAAATTCTGGCACAAGTTCTGGTGAGCTGAGTAGAGGAGGTGGGCAGATGAAGGTTCTTTACCATAGGCAAAGAACCAAATCTGTGACAGAAGGGAAGTCATGTTATAATGGAGCTAGGCAAGAAAGAGACAGACCAGGTAGTAAGTATGGCAGCAAGGTGATGGGTAGCAGGGATGCATGACAGAAACAGCACAGTAAGCACAGAGAGAAAAATTATGGCTTCCTTTGGTTGCCTAGACTGGAGTCTAGACAACAAAGCCTTAAAGCTATGCAACAGAAATTGGAGTGTGACTGGCTCTTCTTCATAATATGAATCCCAAGTTCAGGAGGGTTCTGTTGGCTGGCCTGAAATCCCTGAGGTTTTCTGTTCCAACTCATGGCCCTGTTGGCACAGAGAATAGGGAACTAAGGACAAGTCTACAGATAACCTAGTTTAAGCACTGCAATATTTGATATCTTGTGGAAAACAGAGCTTGATACCTCATGTAATTCACAACCTTTATGCGTCATCCTTTTCTGCAAACTTGCAAGCAGGTCTGAGGAATAGGAAAACCACACAAGGCAGCTTCAGGAATGTATTTTGAGGTCTGGGCATTTGCTCTCTTGGCAGCTTGGTAGGATGCTTGCCCAGAATGCAAGATCTATATCATTCTGAGGAGGCTGGGATGTGTTGGATAGAGGCGGCATCCTCCATGACCTGTAAAGTGCATCTTGTCTTTTCATGGGCTGCAAGTCAGGCATCAAGGGAGGCAGAGACATACTGCGAGGCCTGCCATGTTTCTGCTTCATGGCAGTGCATCTCCTGCTCCATGCACTACCTCCCTTTTCCCTTGAAAGCAGTCTTCTAGAGTTTACACCACCTCACCCTCCCAAGAAGATAAGGGGCACATCTCACTGGAATGACCAAATAACAAAAAATGGACACTCACTTCTTGTCTATGATGTGATGATCCAAGATTGGATCTTCTAAACAATTCCAAAGCCCTTTATGGGGCTTTGCTTGAGTATCTCTAGTGATAAATACTCCTTCTTCTCATTCTTCATAAGTAGATCCTGTTCCAGTCTGTTCTTTAACATGTAGACAGTGGTTGCTTCTCCACCTGCTGAGTACAACATCCCCAAATGTGAGTTACACATTTGAACCAGAGTGCTTACGTGACTGTGAATAGTGCAAAATGTTAATGGAAGTCTGCATTTTATGCTGAGCGTATCTTAATATAGTTCTGAGTGGACTGCTGCATTCAGCCAAAAACTCCTGTTACTTATGGTGGGAGAGTTTTGACAGAGAACAAATGGGTCTCTGGCTTGCTTACTTTGTATACCAATGACATTCTGAACTCTTCATTTTTTATCAATATGACTGTCCCATGTTGTTGAATGGTTATAGGATCTGGAGACAATGAACACTCTTCATCACTCTCTTCAAAGAATTGACTCGGCAAGAAAAGGGTTTGCTTTCAGTTATGCTAGCATGCTAATATGTGTGATTTATTTCTAGAGCATTTGGCCTTTTTTTTTCATCCTCAGTGCTTGTGACACTAGTATACACTTATGCATTTATATTGCATACATATGTCTGACACTGACTTATTTTGATGCAACACATAGAAATGTGATTACCATTTAAGTAGCCCTCATCCTAAAATATAATCTGCTTTAATTTTTAAAGTAAAAAGACACCTTTATTCCACATAAACTGCTACATCAGGTTTGCAGAACTGAAATACATAGACAACCCATTAAAACTACCAGCCATATATGGCAGTCCACTGAGGGACTCAGATCCTGGTTGTGGGGAAGTTGTACCGAGAACCTGGCAGGCCACCATATATGGTTGCCTTGGTGGGTCACAAGTGTTTCACAGGCTTTGTTTGGCTTGGTGGGTCACAATTTTGCATGACTGTACTATATTTATCCTTTGCCTGGATACTTTGAAATTTTCTGCCTATTCAACATGTTCATTTGTATTGTTTTACAAATTAAAAATAACAATGAATATCATTGTATTATTATTTGATGTCAAAAGAGACAAAGCCCCTGATCCAGTGAAATGTATTTCTGATTGTGACTGTAGCCTTGGAAGTGAGTTCGTTGACTTCAGTGAAATGAACTTCTGAGTAGTTATGCATAAGATTGTACTGCACTTCCTATTGAAATCAATGGAACAAGTCAGATGTGTAAGTTCAGTCCCATTGGACTTCAGTCCTCATTCTAATGGAAGGAGGTGAAAAACATCTGAAAAATTTGGGGAATAGAAGTTTGGCTATATTACACCTGCACCCTGTTGCATCAGGAAAAGTTTTTTTTGTTTGTCTTTTTCACAGAGTTTGCTTAAACTATCACAGTTTTGTGTGTGACTTGTCACTTTGAGGACTATAAAAGCATTTTCATCCTTCTATTACTGCACAAACAGTTTATTTTTATCAGTATTTTATAGTTATGCAAATCAGTAACTGACAATTGACCTATAATTCTTATTCTGCTTTTTCCCACTTGCAGAGAAAATCAGATATTCAGATATCTAGATATCAGTACTTGGTATGCGTCATTAGATAATCTTTCTCAAAATAAGACTCATATAGGAGCTTGTAATTCTGATTTTTTTAAAATGTAGTGAAACAATGCTTCCAGAAGACCAAGCTGTATTAAAAGAGAAGCAAAAAAATATTGATGAGTGACTATGAAGACGATTTGGAATAATGTGCTCTGAAAGAAGTGTTGGGTTGTTACAACAATGGCAGTAGAAGACAGCTATGAATTGTTTTTAATAAGAATGGAGGCTGGATGGATGAAAAGATTTGGTGGATAAAACCTAGACAAAAGCAATTGTAGCAACTCCAATCATATTAATTGCCTTTACACTATATGTGTAAGATGAGTGACGGGTTCCATACGAAAGTATCAATAAAGATTGGAGGATATAAACTTTTGAAAAATAACTTTTCAACATTCCCTTGAAGTCAAATGTAAACTCCTTTTTGCCGGTTCTCTGCTCTGTATCTCCAGTTACTACTTCCTTTTTCATTTTCTTCTATGTTTTCTTAGTCTTGGGACAATCTTATCCCCTGCCTCCCATCCATTAAGTCACCTCCCTCTCCCATTCCTCCTTAACAAGTGCCCCTCAAGTTCCTCTTTTCTAACCAACATTATCTGACAAACCCTTCCTGAATCACCCTTAACTAACCTTGCCTTCACCTGCATTGCCATCCAGCTTTCTCCAACTGCTTTCAGACCTCCTCCCTCTGTTAACATGTCTACATAATCTAGATTCTAAGCAGTCTGGACAAGAAATGCATCAGCTTTATTTTCTGCATCACATGCTGGCACTACAAGAATGTGTAACAGAAGTAGTTGTAGCAGTAAGCAACGTTCACCAACCGGGATGTAAAAAAGTACACCTGGGCCATAGTTACAAGGGGCCCTATTTGTGACTATAATTGTTCCAAGTGGTTGCTCTACATATATTTCACAGAAGGTGCCTATCACTGAAAGTTAAACTTTTAGAGGCAAAAACATATATATGGAGTTTGTAATGTATGTATGCAGTCCAACAATGTGTAATGTATACTATGCTAGATGTATCTGTTTACAGTGTATCAGAATCAGGGATATTGATTTATATATCACATACATAGGCCTACTAATAGTGTTTTGGCAGATGCCAACTAATGCCAACTAAACGTTCTGCCAACGTTTTGGCAGATGCACCCTAATCAAATCCAAAGAGTGAAGGACTACTGTTGCACATCACAGTAAATATGCAACCCCTGTGCTTTGATGTGTTTTGACTTCCAGTCTACTCAGCTGGAGAGCAGGCAGTAGCCTAGCCCTGGAAAGAAGCAGAAAGGAACATAGTGCTAGAACCAAGCCCGCAGGCCTTCCTGCTGCTCTCCAAGGGTGCCACAGGTTCCAGCTGTTTGTGCTACATGTGTTGACCCTCCTACTGTGGACTGAACACCCAAGTTCTACATTCACACACCATTCTGAACATGTTATCATAATACCAATGAGAGGGTAGACCTTACGATGCTGTTGTGTGTACAGTTAAGGACCACTGTTTCATAATTAATTTAGCAAACATGTTTAAGCCTCATGGAAATAAGAGTAAAAATATTATTATAAAAGCATGTGCCATAGATTGATTTTAATAATAAAATAACAACACCTCTGTGTTGATTTGAGCTAATTCAGTGGCCACTTAAGTTGGGATAGTCCCATGGATTTCAAAAGAAGTGCACTACTGTAAGCAGTGACTAAAAACTGTTCATGGTGCTATTATACACAACAGTTAATCCAGATGGCATACTGGGTTTTTTTTTTAGAAATTATTCTGGTCCATGAATGTACACCAGTTGCACCAGTAGTGCACTATGTGATGAACTCCAGGAACTGGCAAATCTTTGACTAGTGCTCTGTATTCATGTTTTAATTTAAATTACATTTGTATTGTCGCTTATGCCAGGGAGCTAAGAGCAGTGGTGTGTAGCCTCATGATGATTTTGGCTGCGTGTGGGAGGAAATAGTAATTCTGTTTCCACAAAAGAATCAGATGATGGTGTGCAGCACATCTTGGGGCAAATAGATTCCCCACCCCACCCTATGTTCAAAAGTATGCATGCCAGTGCTGGTATAGTCCTCAGGGATGTGAGCAGGTTTGCTTTTAAACATATCACCATACTCTTACCACGTCACCAGATTATTTGTTTGTTTTATGGTTGGCTACTGCCTGTGTTGTCTGTCGTGCGCTAACAATGATTTCACTGTTTCACATTGTTCATCATGAAATGCATGAGACACGTCTAGAATATTTTGAGCCAGATGCACAGAAGCACTTTAATTCTGAACAGAGAAGCAAAACTCTGGCAGAAACATTTTCTCACTTGTTAAAATTGTCTTCTTATCATTTTGCACTCTGTCATCCCTTGAAATGCTGTAGTGTTTTAAAAATTAATACAATATGTCTGAATATCCCACAGGATGTTTCAGAACTGATTTCTCTAAGCTTATATTTAAGGGTATTTCAATATTCATGTTCATGTATGTGCTCCATGTAGGGGGGGAAAGTCAAGTTCGAAGCGGTACAAAGACCTGATTCCCATTTTACCTTGGTGGTGCAATTGCTGCCAGCATATCAAAACATGTGGAGTCCAAACTACATTGCAAAACATATCTGTCAATTAGCCCTCACATGGGGTTGGGTGACTTTAAACACATGAGCAGAACCTCTGATTTTGGGGAATGAATGACCCAATCCCTACCTTACTATTGTGGCATGGGACCCACTTGATTTCAGTATGGTCCTATGCCACACCACATGAGTATCACCTATAAAGAGGAACACTGTAGTCTGGGAAAATGCAGTGGTTCTTTCCCACAACAATGTTCTTCCTCCCTGGGGCCTAGCACTAACTCTGCACAATAATTGAGGCTTCTTTTGCTCTTTAACTATGCTAGTCAAGTTCTAATTCCATTGGGATGATTGGGCCATTGATGCAAGTAGTAATGTAATAGCTTTGGTCATCAACACTGGTAATAACCTCCTTGGTCATACAGGAATTGTTCTTTCTTTCATCCACTCTATCAACCTATGTATCAGGCTTAACCATTTCCAAACTGTAGGCATGTAAGACTAAGAACTGGTTTTCATGTTACAGTGGGGCCAGGTGGAGTCACTCCCTGTATTGTATACTTGCAGAAACAAAATAAAGTGTGAGCTGACCACTCATACACAAGGGCCACTGGCCCCATCCTTTGTATTGTGCAGCCAAGCTAGCCCAAGTCCTTGACAACCACATGTAGGGAGGCTCTTCAGAGGCTCAGTGCATGCATGTTAGGAGCAGGACTAGCCTGGTCACATGATTTCAAGGCTGGGCCCAGTGCGGTGGCCCTACTCATCAGTCATTGCATAGACTCTCTTTGTGCATATAACACGTGAAGGGGCTACAGTTGCTTCCATGATCACTGTTGCTGCAATATGAACCAAAATATGCTTGAAATGGAATAGAAATGTGCTAAAGTGCCCGACCAGGGTTGTTGTTGTTTGGCAAATATGTGGATTATTTTAAAGGAGGGTCTATGCAAACTACATACTTGCTCCTGAAATACCCTTCTTTCTTACAATGAAAGCCAAGTCACTATGGTCTGTCTGGTAGTTCAAGCAGGTTCCCAGGCTGTGTGTTTCTAACAGTGGCCAACCGTCAATGTACATTTGGACATTCATGCCCATGGTATGATGGGATGGTTCTAAAAAAAGTTTTTAAAAGGTTGGGTGATAATTCTATTAATCTCACCCACCCTCTTAATCATTTGCTCTATTAACTCCTGAAAAGATCACTGTAAAAGTGTTTGTTTATTGGGGAGTCTCTTAGAAGCTTATTTTAGGGCTGTTACTCTTAAGTAAAAAGATATGTTAACCATATGACTATAAATTGATTAAACAATCAGTTGCTCATCTGCATATATTTGCATATGAATATAAGGGAAAAAAAGAATAATTTATTTTTAGATGATGCCTTCATGTATTGCATCAGGCGTCACATTGGAAGATGCATCCTTGTCTATGTGGGAGAACAGGGGGCGTACTTTTTATAAGACAGCCATGGTTTATGTAAATACTTATATTAAAATTTTTGTTCTGAACCCCCGCCCCCCGCTGCCTAATTAATCAATGACAACTACTGCAGACATCCTTTATTTGATCATGTGTCTGTATCAGGAGTTCAGGTTCTGAGGTCATGAGGCTCAAACTCGGTCTGGACGTCTGGTGCATCATTCGGATACTTACGATATCTTTGTCATAAATACTTCCTTTCTCTGTTTTGCGTTTGCAGTCCTCCACAAACAGCCCAGAGAAGTGTGCCTTTGTTTGCTTGAACTTGGAAGGATTGCTGCCAGGTAGGCAAAATATTTAAGGAACCGGGCGATATTTGCACTCTTGACAGCAGCAGCTATTGAGCACATTACTGGTTCAGCACATCTTCAAGCTAACATTTGCACTAGCCGGGGTCAAGGCAAAGGCCCAACTGTGTCTACACAGGAGCATATTGTGGGCAGTTGTTCAAACAAAAACAATCAAGGCTCCCATAATACAGTGATAGAGCTTGTCTGCCAGCTTCAAACTGAGGCAGGAAAACCAACATGAAAACAAATTAATGTTAGAGTAAGTCTTTCTAAATTAGATTATTTTTAACTCTGCACATTGAACTATTTACAGCAATAATTGAGGCTTCTTTTGCTCTTTAACTATGCTAGTCAAGTTCTAATTCCATTGGGATGATTGGGCCACTGATGCAAGTAGTAATGTAATAGCTTTGGTCATCAACGCTGGTAATAATCTCCTTGGTCAAAGGAATTGCTCTTTATTTCATCCACTCTAGTCAGAGCAAAATAAGAATCATGATTGTACTGACTTTTTTGTATTAGATAGTTATGCCCATTAATAATATGAAAGAAAAGAAAAATGATTGCTGTGCCAGAAACATAGCGTGTGGGGGGAGGGGGGGTGGATGTGGAAGCCATCACCACACATAGGATGAATGGCCACAACTTTATTGGTTACAGCTCAAAAACGGTTTGGGGCAAGGAGCCAAAGGCTGGGCAGCCCAACTGCTGGCAGTATCACCATCCCAGTCAGTATCATGGGAGGGGAAGGAGTTTTGGGTCTGCCACTGTGCAAACCACTAATGGAGGCCCATTCTATGACCAGGGAGTATGGCAGGCATGCCAGCCTCCATGCTGGGCTGGACTTTCTAGCAGAGCCCCAAGAGCACTTACAGGGATACCGCCAATGGAGATCAGGGTGCCCATCTGCGGCTCACCCAGCTATGGGTCCATTCCAGTGCGTTTAGCACCCATGATGAAAAGTTGCGACAGGAATATAAAGTAATGCACTAATGGCGGACTAATGCATAATTGCTATGAGAAAGGCAAACCCCCTACCTCACTGAGACCAATCATCAATGTGGGTAAAATTCCTTCCCAACTCCATTAACTGGTGGCTAACCCCAGCCCATAGCAAGGTAATGAGCAGTAAAATGGAGGGAGGGAGTGTGACTGTGGGAAAGCCTTTCAAATTAAAACTGATTTCCTTCTACACTCCAAAACAGCTGTACTGAATAGGCCATTAATGACCCACAGTGTAGGCCCAGTTCGGCTGATGTGGGGCAAAGTACGGGTGAGCTGTGTAGGGGATCCCAGCCAGGCAGCAAGTCTGCATTGCTAGCTATTTTCCTGTGACCATATCACTTCCATAGTGAAGTATGGAGTGGTCCCTGCCCTCCTAACTGGAGTCATATTGTGGTCTTGGCATGGCTGACTGCAGTGGGACCTCTGGTAGAGTGGAATTCTAAAGAATGAAGAGGTTGTTATTCATGGCCAGCCATCATTTGTGGCCATCCAATGACTCTACTTCTCTCCTAAGTCATCTGGCACATACAGAGGACTCAGGAGAGGGGAAAGATCTGGTTCTCATTTCATGCAGTGGGAATGCTGCTGCTTCTAAATGTCTTAAAAGGCTGATATGATAGGACTGACCCCACCCCGCTTTCCCCAAGTTCTCCAAGTATGCAAAATGGTTTATAAAACTGCGTTGTGATGATCAGCAGTCATAAGCAATACAGCACTAATTGAGCTAGCTGTGTGAAATGACTAAATGGATTTTACATATCAATTCCACCCCTCCTAACTACATTTTATTTTAGTGCTGCACTCTACTGTGGATATAACCATCTGTGGATTTAGTTCCACTGCATGAAAGGAGGTGGAAAAGTTTGGATTCATTTGTTTGACCCGGGAAGAATTACAGCTGGACAGGGGGGACGAGAAACTATTTAAATCCATCTATTCTGAAGTTAGAAAAATGTGGTAGGTTAGATTGTGAGAGGCTGGAGAAAAAAGGAAACTGCATTCCTTAGAAGAGCATGAGAGCTACATCTGATGAGTAAGGTTGCATGGAGGTGTAGAGTCAGGGCTCAGGGCCCCGTGGGAACTGAATGATTTACAGCCTGTCAGCATCTGCAGACAGACAGGAAGTCAATGGATTATATATAGGTGTTTCCTCCAGCCTTAGCTGATATGTCATTAAACAGAAAAGACTGGCTAGCAGCTACCACAACCACAGATTTCACCCTTAGTTTTCTACATATTTATTTCAAGGGTCAAAAAAACATGTTTATAAAATTTCATCCATACACATTGCATTTTTGGCTTTCATACCACAGAAGGTTCTTATATCCCAGCACAGTCTGACTACTTTCACTGTCTGAGTAGGTTATTAAAATCCCTGGGGGCTTGGAACTGAAGGAAAAAAAAAAAAAAGAGTCAACGTGTTATAATAGAATGTCAGACCCAGACTAGGAAAGCCAGGCTCAAAAGGCCCATTCAAGTCACTATCTTCACACTCTGCTATCACAATTAGGGATGAACAAATCTATCTATTTTGCTTTATACTACTTTTAAATTTTTTGAAGCACCCATTCATTCTGTCCCATTTCCATATGCAGTTTGCAATGTGGGGGTCAAAAGTCTGTATGAAAATTCATATGCATTTTTGTATGTATTTCTCTTAATATACGCATTGTTGTACCAATTCCTCCTAATATACAGGAGAAAAGGGTATGTTTCTCCTGCATGTTATTTTGCAAGCAAGTATCCCAAATATACATATTTTAAAAGAAGGAATTCCCCATAAGTATGCCTTTTTGTGAGTAATTTCCCCTAATGTACGCATTTTGTATGCAACTTTCCCTAATGTACATTTTTAAACAAATTTTTTGATCAGAGAACTGCATCTCAAAATTCAGAGACGTGTGAAAAGTGAATAATTGCATTCTGGTTCACATATTAGTTTGGGAAACACGAATTAGGTGGGTTAGAATTAAAGTGTGGACCAAACAAATTTCTCCCCCATCCCTAGTCATAGGATTACTCCTAAGATTGTAAAATGCTGGTGTGACCAACCTGAAGGAAGGGTGGAATGTAACTGCAACAAATAAATAATAAGAAAACAACAAGAGGAGCCCCACAGCAAAATGTCATAATGCAGCCTTCTCCAACCTGGTGCCATCCAGATGTTTTGGACTACAATCCCAGCATTACTGACCATTGGTCTTTTTGTTGGGGCTGATGGAAGTCCAAAATATTTGGTGTGTACTAGGCTGGGAAAAACTGTCATACTGTATCCCTGGTGTGTGTATTTATTTATTTTAAATAAGATTTTTATCCCATTATCCTGTTTTAGGTTAAAATGCCCAAGGCACCTAATATTCACATTTAAGAAAAACAATTTTAAAACAGATGTGAATGGCATGACAGAGAAATCATCCAGAGAGTGTAGTCAGGAATAAAAAAAAAAAGCTAGCCAGGTTTAATGCCCACTAGAATATATATGACTTCAGCAAATGACGGGTGCCATCTTGGAATCTCCCAGGATGGGGTCTGTGGACACCTTCCATCTATCCCCACCAGCTATACCTAGATGGAGCAGGACATGTAAAAGGGCTTCCCCAGTTCCTAAGAGAAATGACAGGATCACAGAGGAGGAGACAGTTGTTTTAAGTACCTGGTCTCAAATGAATTGGGCGTTTAAAAATGATAACCACTACGCAGTGAATTGAGTCCAAAAATGGACTAGTAGCCAGTAAAGCTGGAAAAACAAAAGAAATCACATGCTCCAGTATACCAGTTCTGGTTAGAACTTTCACTACAGCATTCTGTAGCATCTCAAGTATCAAAAGACTGAGATATCCAGCAGAACCAACAGAGACACACTATCCCAATAGAGAGCTACTCTCCAATATTTATCATCCACCAGAGTAACTAAAGCCATTTTAGTCCCCAACCAGTGTGGAAAAACAGATTAAAAAGGATGATCAGTCTCATCCAGAAAACTCTGGAACTGGGGTTACCACCAGATACTTGAGTATCCTCCTTGAGAATGGCAAATTACAGACTGGTACATAATTATACAACACAATGGGGTTTAATGAGGGTTTTTTCAATAATGGGTGCATCATCTCTTCATTTAATATAATAATTCGTACAATGCCCTCCCTTAAGGAAGTATTTCCTGTCCACTCAGCCAAGCCATTGTCTTAATTAGCCAGGAAGGAAAAGGATCGAATGCAAGGCTGGTCAGCTTCATACCTCCAAGGGTTCTGTCAGCACTTTGGAGCGGGGGTTCAAGGTTCTGGTTCTAGAAAACAGAGCAAGGTGAAATTACGTAGGAGTCGGTCAAGGTCCAGGTTCTAGTAAGGCAAGTCAAAATTTCAGGATACGAATAGCACCTTGGACAGCTCAGTGTTAGGCTCAGCCTGGAGATTCAAAGGGGCAAGGTGCACATTTTTTTTCTGTGTGTAATGGTGGTTGGAAATACAATGTATTACCACCATCACTGCCTCAGAGAAGATTCTGAATTGGGCTCTAGCCTATATACTGTTGGACTCATCTTTTCTTCTTCTGTTAATCTAGCCCTCATCCCTGCTGCTTCATTGCCCCAAGAAAACCAAGGAGCTGATTGGGCTGTTACAAGTCAAGCTGAAACACAAGTCTCTCCCACCTTAGTGGACTTTTACCCTATACAAAAGTGGTGGGAGAGAATTCTGTGACTTTCAAAGGGGGCTGATAACCTTTCAGATGAGGGTACTTACTATTACATGAAGTAGCTAGTTGGTTTTATTTTCTTTTAAAAAACTTAATGCCAAGTTTTAAAGTGCATGGAAGCACAGCTGTTGCTTGCCTTTGGAATTAAGCTTTTTAAATAAAAAATGAAGAAAAAACACCTGGCCACCTCATGTAATAGTAAGAACACCCTACCTGAACTTTGCCCCCCTACATTCCCAAACTGTAGAAATTCAGCTGGTCTGAATGTTCAGTTCAGGACTGCTTAGAGGCAGGAGTGGTCAGTCAGTTGGGATCATGTGCCCATTCACTTGGGCTTTTTCTCCATAGCAGAAGTTGCTCAGGGCATTGACAATTCAGCTAGCCATCAGGACAGGAATCGTGTATCACCTGTTTACTTTTCTGTTGACTGGGTCACTGCCCCTTGTCTGTATTCATTATAAACTTCTTGCCCTTAAGGCATAGTCTAGCTTCTTCCAGTCTTTCTTCCTTTGTTCCTCCCTATGTGCCTTCTCAGTCTTTAAGCTCTCCTCAGTCTAACCTTTGGTTTTAAACTGCCCTGGAATCAATTGTGATCAAGGACTACATTAAATAAAGAAGTAAGTCATCTTGTTTCCATTAATTGCTCTGGGCTATACCTGTGTATGGAACTCTCTGCCTCTTAATATCCATCTTTGTTCTTTTTCTTCTTCTAAAAAGCTTTTTAAAATGCACGTTTTTGGCAGTGGTGCAGCTAGGTAATTTTAGACCCTGGATTTAATGTTCTCAGGAGGAGGGGGGCTCTTTTAGATGGTCATATTGTATTACTTTAGTTGTGAAGTACAAAACTAACATTTCTCTTCTCCCCATTCCCTCCCATTCTTTGCTTCACAATAGCTTCTAAATTCCTGATATGTTAGAGAAAAAAATATTCCCAACTCTAATAATAATAATAAAAGAAATACTCTGAACATGTGCAGTTTTGCATTTTAAACTCAAACCATAGTACCACCATGGCTACAGGAATAAAATAGAGTTTGCTTCTGCAGCCTTGATGCTAAGCACATTTACTTGGGAATAAACACCATTTGACTGTAGAAAATGATAATATGTATTTTAAAAGTACAAATAATAAAATGAGCATCTGTAACCAGCAGTAACTCTGTTCAAGGCCAGCCAGCCACTCCCTGGCTGTACATTTGTTTGTTTGTTTTTTAAATAATAAGAGAGTTGCTGGAGCGAGCATAACCATGCCAGCCCAGGAACAGAAGCCAGGACTGTTGGTTGCTGCCCTGCATCATTTGCATTCCCTGGGGATGGGGTCATTTGGGGACCCCCAAGGCTGTGGGTCATTGAACTTCAGCCCTGTGGTCCAGCCCTAGCTACACCACTGCATTCTGGTACTGTATTTCCACCTATAAACTCAAGCTCTTACAATTATAGGTTTAGAATCTGTTAGTCTGTGATGGGTTCAGACGATCCCAGGGGCGAAAGCAGCCATTGTGGCTTCTCCCCTCGCCCGCCTGAGTGCCATGCATGACCACGATTTGCATAATTACCCATGATGCAGCACAGGTTGCTGTGTCATCCAAACCCAGTGCAGTGCATGGCAGGGTGGTTTCTTACCCATGCCACACAACCCATGGCTTGTAGTAGGGGTTGTGGCATAGGCAGCAGGTAAGAAGCTACTCCGCCATGCATCGTGCTGGGTTCAGATGACATGGCAACCCGTGCTGCATTGTGGTAAATATGCAAATTGCGGTTGCCTGCAGCACTCGTGGGGGTGGGAGGAGAAGCCACAATGGCTTCTTTTACCCTGTGATTGTCCGAACACCCCCTGTATCTCCTTCTATGTCCTTCTCTTGTTCTCCGTTTCTCCATCCACAGCTCTACCCTTCCTTCAGTCTATTTTTTACTGTGAGCCTGTGGCAGGGACTTCTCTTTTCAAAATGTATTGTGCTTTAGGTGTGTTGTATAAATAAAATATGCTGCTGCTGCTGCTGAGATCATAGACATAGACAGTAATGTTGGTTTATTTGCGACTGCCACATTAGAGCCAAGAATGTGCTCCAAGAGGCCGTCTTCCTGAGGTCTGCAGTCAGTTTTAATACTAGTGACAGGGTGTAAAAAGCACAAAGACAAGTACTATTATAATGATTTTGTTTTTTACCATGTTCATTAGGCAGTGTACAGTAACTAATACTGTTGGAACATCAATGTATGATACATGAACTGCTTAGTAAGCACTGGTAACTTTATGCATTCAAAAGGTTTGGAGTGGAGCCTCCTGGATTAATAAAGCTGGAGAAAGAGATTGAACAAGAAGAAACACTTTCAACCCCTCTTCCATCCCCTTCACCCTCCCCATCAAAGTCTCCTGGCAAAAAGAGCACAGGAAAACTCCTGGATGATGCGGTAAGTGTATCTTGCCAAGCTCGAATGGCCTTATTTTGACACCTTGACACACCTCTCTCAGTAGATGCTATATTGCTGCAGTGGATAAGAGAAAGATATCTGTTAAGTTAGTTGATAGCACTTGTTAGGGAATGGGTCATAGAGAACTAGTTTGGAGGGGCTATGGGGCCAAGTCATCATCTAGATGGCTGCATGCATTTTGATCTAAGCCTCTTCAAAGTTAGTGCCAATAATGCAAATTCTACACCTCTGTTTTTCACTATGGAAATTTAATCCCTTCCCCTTGCTGAGTCATACTTTTAGCTCTCCAAGACCTCATGAGGACTTGTTCACAATTTAATTATGTGAGCTTCCCGATACTGAATCAGACTATTGGTCCATCTAGTCCATGGGTCTCCAACCTTTTTGGTCTGGTGGGCATACTTGGGATTTTGAGTGTGTGTCATGGGTGTGCTCACAAAATGGCTGCCATGAGAGAGGCTTCCCATTTACAAAATGGCTACCATGCTGGGCCTGGCCAGTCACAAAACCTACCCATTTCCAAAAAATACAAACTGGTGAGACTAAAAGAAAACTAAATTGTTGAAGAACCTGAGTACAAAGCAGAGGTGGGTCCTGAGTTCCCAAAACACAAAACCAATCTTTTGAACCCACCGTTTTGGGCTCCAACACCAATTTCATGGAAAGCACACTTCAAAATAAAGCACTGGGCTGCAGCCATATACATTTTCATTTTCCAAGTACACTTCCAGGAAACTTTATTCTTGGAAATAAAGATGGAGCAGCTCTAGAGGCTGGCAGTTTGCTTCACAGCATGCTGGCCTCCCAGTAAATTGTCTTTAATATAATTTTGTTTAAAAAAATAATAATAATGAGGAGGGGCAGGGAGCCAAAAGAGGTGTCTGTGGGCACACTGGTGCCCATAGGCACCATGTCGGGGACCCCAGAACCTAGTATTATTACATTATTTCTGTGTATATAGTTCCATTAATGTGCATAGCACTCTACAGGGTACAAAAGAACAGTCCCCTATCCTAAGGGACTTATAATCTATAATTTGGCAGGAGGGAGACAGCAGAGGAGGGGGGGTAGAAAATGGAGTAAACTGAGAAAGAATAGACATTATTTCAGTTACACTGATTTAGGCTTAATTACACTATGCCCTGTTATGCACCCCTGCAGTGAGGAAGGGAAACTAGGGGTTTGTTCCAAAGGCCTCTAAGATGGGTTTTGAGGCTGGAGTTGAAGGAGATTAAGATGTGTACCATCACACAAAGTGTTTTTGGAAGCAGTACCAAAAATATGGGACAGCAAGGAAGAAAGGGTGAAATGGTTTGAGGAAGCAGGAGTCCTTGGGACAGTTGAGGGTAGTGGAACCTGAGTAGAAAAGGTAACTGGCAGGAATATATTTTGATATAAGAGCATAGAGAGGAAGGGGAGGCAAGGCGATAGAGGGCATAGATGGTAAGGGCGAGGAGCTTGTTCCAGACCTGGGAACAGATTGGAAGCCAGCACAGGGAGGTAAAAGGGGTGTCACCTGATTAGAGATCAGATTAGATTCATATTCATGGTCCCAGGCAAAGATGTTCCCAATCCTGCTACCTCAAATGCTTTTAACTGGAGATTGAACCTGAGACTTTGGGCATGCAATTCCTTGAGGTACTATAATGTTTACATTCCAGTTCATACGTAGAACTACAACTAACTGAATAAGCAGTGCTCTGGACAACTAAGGGTTAAACAGGAAAGTAAAACATATATTCTAAAAAAGGAACCTGTTACTATGGCAACTCTTATATCACATGATGGGATGTGCCACCTGGGAATTACAAAGCGCTCCTTGAAAGCCCCTGAGCCACTCCTGAGCCCCAATGAACAGATGGAATTTGATGTATTTAACAGTGCTCATGAGAGATAATTTGCTGCATACTTGGTTAGGTTTCGCATTTTTTCCCCCTGTATCTTTAACTTTTCAAACTCTCTCACTAAGGCTGTCAGAGAAGGAAGGAGACAAAGCTTATGTGTTGCAGTGAAAAGGCGACTGTAATTCCTGAAAATGAAGAAAAGGGGAGAAAAAGAGAATATGAAGAATGACTTAGGTGACCTCCTTTAATTTACAGAACAGCAGCTGAAGAACAAATATTAAAGTCATTTGGAGAGGTCTCTAACCTTTCCTCTCCCTGACGCACTAATTGTAAAGTTAACAGCAGTCTTCTTCATATGGTCTAGCCACAAAAGCCCTCTTCAGACATTCGGATTCTGTGAACAATAAACAGTAGTGCTGTGCCCAAAACTGCTCCCACATTTTTTCACCATTCTCATTCAATCTGAGAGAAGAGAAATTGCTTTTGAAAAGAAATTCAAGAAATTTTGGAGAAATTCTCACGGGTTGGGGTTGGGTTTCTTGGGCTTACCTTACTTAGGAGGTGGCTGAGGAGTGAGCCCAAGTGTCCTGTTTTTCATTGTACAATCATCTCTCTGGCTGCCTGTAGCCTCCTCAGATTCATACACTTCAGTTAAAGCCCAGTTTAAGGCGCCATGAGGTAATTCCTCCCATAGGGCTTTTTCAGATCAGGACATGCAGGCAGCCTGAGAGGCTAGCTGCCTTTAGATAAGCTTGAAAACACCACAAACATAAATTATAAAACATCCTGAATGAGGCAGAATAAGGAAGCCTCCTTCACGGGGGGAGAAAACTTTCAGGAAACTGGAGGACAGATTTTTGGCAGAGCGCTAACTCCACCTCATCCCTGGAGCTGGACACAACACTGTCCCCACCTGCGCTGCAGTGGATGCAAACTGGGGGGCAGCCTGCCAAGGCAGTTGATGCTGTTGTAGCACGAAAAACCCCAAATCCCTTAGGAAAAATGAAAGAAGCTGTGCTACAAGCCCTGCCAGTGGGGAGCCCTAGCTGGGAGAAATGGTTGAGAATTTCTCCTCCCGCCGGAGAAATTTAGTGAAATTGTCTCCCAGATTTCTCTGTCCACAAGTAAGGTGAAGAATTTAATGAGGCCATTTGTGCACAGCTCTGATAAACATACAAGGAAGGACAGCATGTATCCCTCTAACATGGAGACTGCCTTTCTAAAGGGGAGAGCCTCCTCTGTCTGTGGAGGCTTTCCATGTGATGTGGAAGCCAGGAAAATCAGGATGGAGGAAAATATCATGGAGCATCTCCACGGAGAGAGGAAGCTGTCCCCTTCAAACTCTCCCTCCACATTAGAGTGGGACAGAAACAGTGATGGATGGGGGCAGGGCTAGTGTGCTCCCCTCCTCATGTGTCTAGAGTACATGGGATCTGAATGCCTGAATAGGACTAAAGCTAAAGCAGGACTGGATCCTATATTCGAAAACACACACCCCTACTGCCCAATTTTAGCATGGTGATGCTGCTGTTGTTTTTGAAAAACAACGACAGTGAGCTCAGGCTCAAGGGCTTCATAGCCTGTTCGCTCTGAGACAAAAGAGCAATATCCATGCTGAAAAATTCCTCAAGGAGGATTAAGGCAAACCTTATCCACAGTTCATATATTCAGCCCAGGTGTTGCTGCAGTGGTGAAATGGAGGAGCAGCAGGAGCCCCCCTCTGCCATCATACAGCCTCCAGTGTACGCTAGGCCCTCTGTTTGGACAGCTGCTCATGTAGAAACCCAGTTGGTGAGGAATGCCGCCCATTTGGAGGTGGTGAAATCATGTGAACTGGGGTTAGGCATGAATGGCTGTTCTCTTGGAGATTCTGGTAAGCACCGCAGGCTATTTGACACAGGGCAGGGGCTCATGCCATTTCTCAAGCACACTACTGCAGTGCTGCCCCAGCTGAATATATGAAACAGGCCTAATCATGTAGCTTCTATAACTACTTCCCATCCCACCACTCTTAAGTGCCTCTGCTGAAAACGTTTCCAGGAAACATATTTCCGTGGTCTTTGTGTCTTGACAATCTATGGTTATTAAAATATCCCTTTCATTGGGGGTTGGCACTGTAACCCCCACAGAGTTTTCTTATGAAACCCCCTCCTACTTTTTCTCAGAACCACTGGCTCATATGCCTCATGATATGTCAAGAAGAAAAAGTTATACAGCACAGGCAGGATAAGGAAAAACCTCACAGTGCCTGAAAGAGAGGAGGGATAGCGGGAAGAGATCCAAAATTTGAATGACACAATGTCAGGGTTTTTTTAAATGGGTGTAAATGTTTTCTTTGGCCTTAAAACAAATATTTCTATAATATAATGTGCTATAAGATGCTGTTCCAGTTGAGGAATATATGTTGATTATTTTTGGTGATATTCCAACATTTCTCCAAATTATTGTGGGAATTTTCCCATACACTTGCAAATCTCAGAATTGTACATCTAAATATTAAAGCTTTCAATTTTGCAAATCTCTGCATTTTAAAATTTATATGGACTTCATTTCAGAGCTTTTTTTCCTGGAGAAGGGGAGAGATGGAGAGAGAGAGAGAGAGAGAGAGAGAGATGAGATTTTGCAAACAAACAAACCCAAGCTAAGCCTAGCATTCTTAAGTATCCATGCCATTTCCCTTTAGAAGTATGTAAACTTCATACATTTAATTTGGTTCAGCATCATTCAGAAAGTCCTCAGATTAACTGCAAGGTGGAAACGTGGTTACAGTTTGAATACATGCCCACATTTGGGTGCTGGCTATCCAAAACTGTGGATGGTGAATGCGCACATGCGCCCAACAGGTTCTAAGATTGGCTCATTCAGGTCAGGGATAGGCAACCTCCAGATTTTCTCCAGATGTTTCGGTCTACAATCCCTATAATCCCTGACCATGTTTGGCTGGGGATAATGGGAGTTGTCATTCAAAACGTCTGGAGGTTGCATAGTGGATTTAAGTGGATGACTTTCTTCATTGCTTAGCTAAAATGGAATTAGAAAGCCAGGCTCAAATGTACAAATCCCAAAAGTTCTTTATCTAGACAATTACACAAAGTCTGAGATAGCACTACTGCATGGTCTCTAAAGTCTCCATTTCCACCTAAGCACCTATCTATCTCCTGTACAGGTTGAAACCAACAGAGGGAGAAGAAGAGCTTCCTTTCCTTCTCTTTGCTAATGAGATAATGGCCAGATTCCGACGATCAGCAGGGGAAACAACGTAGTGTTAGTTGTTTCCGCTGTCCCTGTTCATGCGGTTGTGTGACCAGGATTACCCTAATTATCTGTGCTGTGTCATGGGTTGCCGTGTCATCCGAACTAGGGATGTATGGAAGTGACTTACCTTTCGCGGATTATGTTGATGGTGGGGGGGGAGGCGTTCTGTCCCTCCCCCCGGAATCCTGGCCGGGGGGGGAGGCGCTCCATTCCTCCCCCCGGAGTCCTCCAACGGCCGGCTGTGCTCCGCGGCACCTCCGGGGAGCAGCCGGCCAGGTCCGGCCCAGCCAGGCCAGAGCCGTCCGCAGCCAGATTTCTGGCCACGGAGGGCTCTGGGTAAAACAACAACAACAACCGCGTACGCAAATGGCGGCTACGGCCGCTGCCATTTGCATTCCTTCTTTTTACCGTCTTAATCTACGTAAATATTTACATAGACTATGATGGCGAAAATAAAGGGGAACGCAAATAACGTAGCGGGCGCTATTTGCGTCCCTTTTTCATTCACCGTTTTAGCCTACGTAAATCTTTACGTAGGCTAAAACGGTGACTCAAAAGGGGACGCAAATAGTGCCCGCTACGCTATTTGCGTTCCCCTTGATTTTTGCCGTCATAGTCTACGTAAGTATTTACGTAGATTAAGATGGTAAAAAGAAGGAACGCAAATGGCGGCGGCCGTAGCCGCCGCCATTTGCGTACACATTTTTGTTTTTTTTTAAACCCACCCCCAACCATGATAGGGTACGTAAAGATTTACGTAGCCTATCATGTGTTTTTTTCTTTTTTTTAAAACCTAGCCATGATAGGCTACGTAAATCTTTACGTAGCCTATCACGTCTTTTTTTTTTTTTCACAAGCCTGGAAATGGCGGCGGCGGCAGCCGGTCGGAAGACTGGCTGCCGCCGCCGCTTGAGCCTCCGCCGGAGCCGCCGCCGGCCGAAAGATCCGCCCCAGGTAAGTCTCGTCTTGGGGGGGATCCGCGGGGGGGTGGCAGGCTGTTCCGCCTTAGATTTTGGGGGGCCGAATGCACTGGCATTCGGCCTCACCGAAATCTGTGGCGGAATTCTCTGACATCCCTAATCCAAACCCGGCATGTGGCGCAGGCATAGTGACATTTCACCCACCCTACAACCTGTACTGCAAGCCATATATTGTAGGGTGGGTGAAAAGTCACTATGTCCACACCACACACTGGGTTCAGATAACACAGCAACCTGCAATGTGGCATGGGTAATTAGGGTGATCCTGGTCACATGACCGGCATGAATGGGGGCAGGAGAAACAACCAACGCTGTGTTGTTCCCCCCCCCCTGACCATTCGAACCCGGCCAATGCCTTCACATTTCCAGAGCCCCAAGTTAGTTAAACCATGGCCAATTAAAGCCCAAGCCGTGAATGACATTGTGCACCACAGCTGAGTAACCAGGCCTCTGATAGGTAACAAAACGTATTGACATTTAAACTGTGAATCCCAGAAGGGACAAGAAAACAAGAACTTTAAAAGACAAACACATCTATCCAGTCAGACTGCTTTTGCTGGCTTCCAAAATGGAGTTTGGGCACTGTAAAATGGGAGTAGCCATGTCAAGCAAACATAGGATCATCACACTTCCTTCATACACAGGTTGAAACTGGCCTTTATTCTTTGCATTAGACATCTTTCTTGACTTTTGATAAACAAGTACAATATATAACAGAACATCAGAATATGATCTCTTGGCCTTCATGTCCTGTTTGTGGATGTCCCAGGGGCATGTGGTTGGCTACTGTTGGAAACAGAATGCTGAACTAGATCATCCCTCAGTCTTACCCAGCAAGGCTTTTCATGTGTTCCTATGATCTGATACATAGGAAAAATCTTTCAAAGAAAATTAAAAAACAATCTTTCATCAGTAGGCATTCTAAGAACATTTTAGCCTGTTCTCAGTCTCCCTTTCCAGATCATTACTTTATGATCTCCAAAGGTCTCTGGAATGTTATCTGAAGGGGATAAAATCTTTAGAAAGTGCTTCTCGCATTTTGCTTCATTTGACATTAACACATTAGGTCAGCTTCCCTCCTAGAAAACTACATTGTGTAGAAATTATTGTATTCATGCACTTGTCAGTGTTGGGTGGGTTTTTTTTTTAAAGAACGCTAGTACCTGAATGTCAAATTAGAGTTCACTCAACCAGATCTGCTCTTTGGCAGTGATGTCTGTGCTCCCTTCAGTTTGCTGACAAGTTCCAGATACACTAAATGTTAACGCAGCTCAGTAGTATCTCACATAGAGGTGGTTCCCAAAATGGTGGTCCTTAAGCTTTCCTTTCAATGCAAAGTATGGGTGGGTCATCAGGCTACCATCAGCATGAAGAATGCCACTCAGAGAGATAATCTAAGCATTAAGGGGGGATGCAGTTGGCAGTTTTCGCTCTGATACAACTTTACGTAGGTTGTTTGCTTCATGATTCAGGACCATTTATTTTCAGAGGATTCAAATCTGGGATTATGCCAAAGAATATTCAGCATCAATTTCCCATGATTTCATGAGAATGACCACATGAAAAAAAATACTGTCCCATGATGTATTCCACATATCTAGCATCCTATATAAAGTGAATCTGCAGCATTACCACATCAACATCGCTTCCATGGATTTCTAATGTTTCATATGTAGGAACAGCAACTCAGTTTTAAACAATTTAAGCTCAGGGCATGTAAGCAGCAGTGTATCCAGGGCAGGACTTTCGGGCAGAGGTCCAGGGCCCCACTCAGCAGAATGACCAGGATTGAATCTACACATAGCATTTATACCATTATCATACCATTATAACTATTGGTACAAATGACACCAATGGGCAGCAGGGCTAGATTACATTTTGAAGCAAGTAAAGTAATAGACATTACTATCAAAACAGCCTGTCCTTGCAAGGCCTTTAAGTCCAGGTGTGATACACTTTACCATGTAGTGACCCCTCCCCCTGAAGAATATTAAGTCCAGAGTCTACAACTAAACAAACTACACCATTTCATGGAAGGGTTTTCCCCATGAGACGCTTCACATTCAAACTGTACCTTACTGAACAAGTGAGAAGCAACTGTAAAACAACTAGACTCATGGATTTTGTTCATGATAAGCACTGATAACACACAACATAGTGACACATCTCCCCATAGGGAGATGCCTGTGGGGAGTGCATCAGCAAGACTTCATGTTATAGAAGTCAAGGTTCAGGGTTTTCCAAAATATGAGTTGGAACCTGAGAGAAGTCATTGAAAGGGAGAAATGAGTCCTGGAGTCCCAGACTGTTGCACACCAAGCTTCCTCAGGCTGTAGGTGAAATGGTGGAAGAAGAGGAGGTATTTACAAGATGGAGGAGGGGCAGCTGAACACAAATTACAGAGGGGGAGGGCAGAGCTAGGGATAGATGACAATTTTGTTTCAGTTTGCAAATCATTTGAACTTGCGCCACTTGCAATCCCAAATGTGAACGTTGTGGGGTTTTGTTTTGTTTTTTGAGAAAAAGTTCGCAAACGTTGTGATCATGTTTGAAAAATGTGTATTTTGAAAAGTGTGCCGTTTCAAATACACGTTTTTTTAAATTGCACATTTTCATGCTTTAGTCAATGGAGGGAAAGTGCGCTTTTGGAAAAATGCACATGAGAATGAACACTTCTTTCTGTTTGAAATGCACACTTTCCCCATTTGAATGGGAAAAAAAGGCTGCAATCAAGAATGGAAGCGAGATGAACCAAACTACAAAGTGCAGTTTAGAGAATCTTGGCAAACTCAAGCATCCCTGGCTCTCCCATCCCTTGAAAGACGAAAGCTGGCTCCCTTACCTGATGAGGCAGCCCCCTTAGCTACTGTTTTCAGAAGGCCACTGGGGAGGGGCATATTTGATTAAAATTGGAGGGGTGAGGAGGTGGGGCTTGTGGGTTTCACTAGGGGCCCTTACCTTTCCCCCCATAATTTGAGCAGTGTGGAGTAGTGCTGTGTTGAGTATCAAAAGTGAGTAAATGGGAAAGAAGCAGTGCAGGATTTAGGAATTGGGTGGGTGCATCTAATGGTGTTTATCTGTAGCAATGGTACAGCTAGGTCTGAACTACGGAACTGAAGTCCTGAGACCTGCAGCCCAAGGAACCCCCAAATGATAACCCAGAGAGTGACAGGTGATGGGGGCAGTGACAAAAAGGCCCAGTTTCAGCACGTTGGCTGACACTGATGTGCTGGGGTCCTCTATGGCTGGGGCTGCTTGGTGCAACATACTTTCTTATTTTTTTATAGTAAGTGGACGTTTCATAGTCAGGTGTAGTTAGCCAGGCATCTACAGATCATTGTAGTATATTTGTATTATTGTATTATACAATACAATTGTATTATTTTTACTGTAAAAATATATTATTTTCTACAACAAAACGGTGCTTATTCCCACCAAGTACATGTGTTTACCACGAGGACAGCAAAAGAAAAGTCCATTTTATTCCAATAGTCATGATGGTACTATGAATTAACTTGTAATGGTGAAGCTGCATGTGCTCAGAATATTTTTTTTGTTTATCACAGTCGGCAAATATTTTTTTTTCTTTTTTGTTCTAACAGGTCAGGAATGTAGAAGCAGTTGTAATGCATGGAATGGAGGGGGAGCGAGAAGAGAAATGTTAGTTGTGAAACTGAAGTTATACACATAGCTCTCTAAATGGGTGTGGGGTGTGGGGTAAGACAGTTAAGTTCAGGGTCTGAAATTATTTAGCTGCACCACTGCTTTCTCTTCCTCCCTCCCTCCCTCCCTCCCTCCCTCTCCCCCCTCCCTCCATCTCCCCCCCTCCATCTCCCCCCTTGTGTGTGTGCGCACACGTGCGTGTGAAGATCTATTAAGTTTAGAAGAAAGTACAATTTCATAGAAGTTGAAAAATGTCAATAACTGAAAGGGAAGTTTGGATATAACCTGTTATAATGGCACAGTAGTTCTCTGAACACATTAACATGGTAACATGTGTGCCCTTTTTTAGGTCAAACATATTTCTGAAGATCCTCCTTGTAAATGCCCTAGTAAATTTTGTGTGGAGCGTCTTTCACAAGGAAGATACAGAGTTGGGGAGAAGATCCTTTTCATCAGGGTAAGAAAAAATTACCATTCATTTCGTAGAGTGGCATCTAGGAACACTTTAATAGGAAAAGCTGTACTGAGTATTATATTTCCATATACATGTCGCCATTACTACATAGAGTCTTACAAGGGCAGAATTAACATGTATGCATATGAACATCAGGATGGAGTAGTGTCTTTAGATTTGTTGTTGTTCAGTCGTTCAGTCGTGTCCGACTCTTCGTGACCCCATGGACCATAGCACGCCAGGCCTTCCTGTCCTGCGCTCTCTTCCGGAGCGTGCTCAAGTTCATATTCATTGCATCCGTGATGCTATCTAGCCATCTCATCCTCTGCCGTCCCCTTCTCCTTTTGCCTTCAGTCTTTCCCAGCATCAGGGTCTTTTCCAGGGAGTTTTCTCTTCGCATTAGGTGGCCAAAATATTGGAGCTTCAGCTTCAGTATCTGTCCTTCCAATGAGCACTCAGGGTTGATTTCCTTTAAGATGGACTGATTTGACCTCCTTGCAGTCCAGGGGACTCGTAAGAGTCTTCTCCAGCACCACAGTTCGAAAGCATCAATTCTTCGGCGCTCAGCCTTCCTTATAGTCCAGCTCTCACAGCCATACATTACTACTGGGAAAACCATAGCTTTGATTAGACGGACCTTTGTCGGCAAGGTGATGTCTCTGCTTCTTACTATGCTGTCTAGGTTGGCCATAGCTTTCCTCCCAAGGAGCAAGCGTCTTTTAATTTCATGGCTACAGTCACCGTCTGCGGTGATCTTGGAGCCCAAGAAAGTAAAATCTGTCACTGCTTCCATTTCTTCCCCTTCTATATGCCAGGAAGTGATAGGGCCAGATGCCATGATCTTAGTTTTTTTAATGTTGAGTTTCAAACCAGCTTTTGCACTCTCCTCTTTCACCCTCAACAAGAGGCTCTTGAGATCCTCTTCGCTTTCTGCCATTAGGGTGGTATCGTCTGCATATCGGAGGTTGTTGATAATTCTCCCGGCAATCTTAATTCCGACCTCTGATTCATCCAACCCGGCATTTCTCATGATGTACTCTGCATATAAGTTAAATAAGCAGGGTGACAATATGCAGCCTTGTCGTACTCCTTTCCCAGTTAATCTGATTATTAAGACACTGGTGATCTGTATGCTTTTATCATCATTTTTTCTTCTTCAGAAAATTATTTTCTTGCATAACATGTATGCCAGCCTTCTTAACCTAGTGCTCCCCAGATGTTTTGGACTACAAGTTCCACCATCCTCAGGCAGCAAGCTAGTGGTCAGTGATGATTGGGTTGTAGTCCAAAACATCTGGAGGGCATCAGGTTAGGGGAGGTTGATGAATGGATCCATTACTGGCTTGTTGCTGGAAATCCAAATGTCTTTCTCCAGATACCACTTCAGGTGTGCGTACAGCACATTTTCGCCACACTCAAGCCGCAAATCAGTCTTTTCTCCTACCAAGTGTATCTGTTGGAAACCATATTTAGTATTGTACAAAATGTGGTTGAGTCGCTCCCTTTCAGAGTCATCACGTGAATAGCACTTCTGATGCGAATAGTGAAGAGCAACATAACCCTTTGCATTTTCCTCATGCCCATGATACTTTGAGAACTTCTTTCAAGTTCTGTATAATTATTGTTTTTGAATGTTTGAGTGTTCCCTGCTGTATTATGTCCAGCCTAATCCTGTATATGGAATTAAGTTCCACTGAGTTCAATGTACCTCTGCAGTTCCAAGTCTCTGTGCATCACATTGCAGCCCTATGTCCAGAAGTGAATATGTAGTTCGGTCCATCCACAGCCGTGCCCACACTTTTGTGAACACTCCATTTCTTTGTGTTGTTATTTCGCACTTCAAAAGTTATGGGCTTAACATCTCCAGGGTTGAAATGCTCATTTTGTTTGTTAAAAAAAAGTAGTCGTGAACAGCTATCCCCACTGCAGCAAAACTACCCCCTCCCATTACATAGGAATTACACTGAACTTTGGCTTCAGGGATAATCTGACAGAGACTGAAATTAAGTTTATAAGGGGGCAGGTAAGCTCCAGCTGATTATCTGGATAAACCCTTCCTCTGTCCCCTAGATACATTTTAAAAAGAGAAAGAAATATGGAAGATTTTTAAACTGCTGGGAAGCCATACTGTATGATTTGGAAATTCTGACCCTAAGTCCAAGTGTGTGAGGGCTAATTGTGGTTATGCAGTGGTAAGAGAAATAACAATAACTGAGCTCAAAAGAGGTTTCTTCTTAATTATCAAGCATATTTTGGGTTTGACTTTTGGCACTGAAGTCAGGTTCTGGGGATGCAAGCTGGCGATCCCTCGATAAGTTACATCCTGTCTCTATTTTCATTTTAGTTGTATGTTAAACTGATGATTAAACCACTCATTTTAACACACTTGCATGCAGTAGAATTTGTAAAAACCATAAAACAACAGAGGACTTGAGATGTCATTTCAGATAAGCTAAAACTTGTTTTACAACAAAGTACAGCTGAGTACTGAGGCTAAGGCCTGCGCCTTTGATATATGACATGTCTCTACACACATCTATGTTTACTACAAGAAGCGGCTGCATATACATTTGGTCTTGAATGGTTTTGTGATCTTTAACTGTTCCATTGTTAAGATGTGTAACATAATCTGATGCAAGTTTACTCAAGTTCAGTGTGACTTACGCCCATGTGTTTTACATAAGCAATGCAACATTAAACACTCAACAGCAAGGGCTGAAATGATGCAATTGGTTATAAATAAATGAGTAACAGCATTCTCGAAGAGGTGCAAGAACATTTCTCATTTTTTTAATTAAAAAAACCTTTTATCGTGGCTTGCCCATTGCAGAGTTTCACATGCACTGCAGTGCACAAATAGAGATACTAACTTTTAAGTCGTGTGTGTGCGTGCATGCAAGTCTGTATGTATCTTCATTTAATATGGAAGGAACTGATCTACACACAGTGCACTGGGTTAGATCCTCAGAATGGTGACTGGAAGAAATCTCTCAGAAGAGGACTTTCCTGTCCCATGCACCTCCGAAAAGCTACTCCTAAGGATCGGAGGACCCTCTCAAATGGGGCTGGGTGAGTCGCAGGGGTTGGTGGAGGAGTGGAGAAACTCTGCTGGCATAAGGTGCCTCTGCCCAATTCTGGCCTGCTATTTCACCTCCTTATTCAGCCCCTCTTGCTCATCTCACCTTGTTCTGCAGCACCCCTGACCCTCAGGAGTTGCTTTTGGGGGTGGGGCTTGAAAAGGCTTCATTGAAGAGGAAAAGGTGGTAGTCCCTTTCCAAAAGCTTCCATCCACTTGCAAATACCAGGATCCGACCCAAATATGCACATCAGTAGTTTTCCTACATTGAAATTTAGAGAAAACCATTTGTAGGCCATATGTGTACTGGTTCACCCAGTTGCTGGTTTGGAGTGGTTATGAATAGATTAAATCCCAGTTTGAGATGAGATGACCTTTGCCTTGTTACTCTTTTTATGTAGAAAGTTAATCAGTCATTTGCAAAAGGCCTTTTCTGGAGCCAAGTATTAATTGCATAGGCTTTCTCATACACATAGGATCCATCTAAACGTTGAGCATGTTTAGTATTCTTCTCCACCTGTAAGACTGAAGGAGTTATCAAGATGCTAACTCACAGTGAAAACTTTAGCTAAGAAAGGCAGTGCAGTTGCTAAGGTAACAGAGCCAGGACATTTCTTTGGGGATTTAGTATATTAGTAGGGGCTTACCTGCCTTTCTGTCTTTCTCTCTAGAAAGGTTTGTGACTGTCTCATGAAGACTGACAGCACTGAAATCCAATGTTTTTTTTAAATGAAATTTACTAACAAATAACCAGGCAGTATGATAATGTTGACTTGTTCCATTCTATTACCTAAGTAAAATATGGATGAAAAAATAATCAAAATACATCATGTTTATTATTATTGCTGCTGTTTGTTATTTATATAGCACCAACAGTGCATGTAGCACTTTACAAAGTGATAGAAAAGAGATGGGTCCAAATCTGAGAAATTTGCAATACACATTTTGGCAGAGAGGGAATGGTGGGAAGGGAAGGATGGGAGGAAAAGAAAAAGCAGATGTATAAAGAGATGCATATGAACAAGTGCAGATGCATATATTTCGGCTTCATTCTGGAATATTTTAGAAATGGTGGTAGTGATTTAAAAAGTTTAAAAGCTGAGTACTCTGTATAAAACAGATCTTTTTGCATAACACCTTCAAATGTACTTCTGTGTTTTGGGCTTTTGAGTGCATTACCATTTTATTTCTTATTGTTTTGCTCTGTGTGTGTGCATGTGTGTGTGTGTATATACACACACACACACACACGCACGTCTGTCTGTCTGTCTGATCATAAAAATAAAAATAATGGACTACTTTTCTGTCTCACAACTGTGTGGTGTTTCTTGGGAATTAGAGTTTTACATCCCAGCATGCCTCAGTGTTTTATTAATGGAAGTGGCAAGGATGTCATTGATGTATAGTAGCAAAACCCTAGGTTCAGATGGAACCATATTTTGCACTTGAGTAGAAAAGAAAAGGAGCCATTAATTAAAATTATTTATATTGAAATGTGTATCCTGCTTTTTCACCTACAAGAGCCTCAAAACAACTTACAAAAAACTATATTAGAATAGGAAAGGAAAGATTCCTCCTGTGCAAGCACCGAGTCATTATTGACTCCTACAGGGACGCCGCTTGCACTGGCGTTTTCATGGCAGACTATAGCAGGTTGGTTTGCCATTGCCTTCCCCAGTCGTGGCTACTTTTCCCCCAGCAAGCTGGGTACTCATTTTACCGACCTCGGAAGGATGGAAGGCTGAGTTGACCTGAGCCGGCTACCTGGGACCCAGCTTCCGCTGGGATCGAACTCAGGTCATGGGGAGAGTGTCGGTTGCATTACTGCCGCCTACCACTCTGCGCTACACGAGATTCTTATATTAGAATACTGTGATATTAATCAAACAAGGTGCAATTCTAAAGAATCTAACACACGTTAAAACAGCAGCAACATACAAATCTACAAAGTTAGAGGCCACAGAAAACCTCTTCTATCATCCACCCCTGTACCTCACCCACCTCCATTCCTCCAGTCCTCAGAAGTGGCTTTTTAGGGGCACACGGATCTGCAGTGGGGCGGGGAGTGAGGAGACATTATTAATGACTGTCAAAAGGTTACGAATTGGCCATAGCTCAGTGGTAGGGCACTTGCCTTGCATGAAGGAGATCCCAGGTTGTGTCAACAGGGAGGACTGTGGAAAACCCCAGTCTGAAGCCTGAGAGAACTGCTGCCAGTCAGTGTAGAGAATATCAAGCTAGATGAACCAATGGTCTAACTTGATATAAGGCAACTTCTCATGTTCTTGTTAAGATGTTTCTCATATAAAAATAATTATAATAGTACCTTCTCATGTTCAAGAAGCCTACACGTAAGAACGTATTTAGTTTAAGCATATGATACTGATAATGACATCTGTGAGGTGTAGCTTGAGTCTATCCAAATTTTTTTATTCCTAACCCCTAATTACCAAACATATAAAGTTTGTTTGCTTTTTATTTCAAAAGCAACTTGCCTGACATTTCCCCATCACTGACCTGGAACCGACTCAGATCAGTCACAACCACCAAGCATAACAAAACAGTGTGCCTGGGGAACATTCTCCAGATTGGTCCTCCTGTATGCAGCGAGTTGAGCTGTAGCATGTGTCAGCTTGACACAGATGTACATAGCTTTTGAAGTCATGTCTAGAAGTTCCCCAAGAAATATGAGCATGCCTGTTCTCAGATGAACTTCTTTGCCATGCGCTGCTATATATATATATAGTGTGTGTGTGTGCGCGCACGCGCGCGCGCATGTGCGTGTGTGTGTGTACACACACACACACACACAATACCATTATTAAAAATAGTGTACTTTCCTTTTCAGGAAACGTACACCTGGCATCTGGTTTCAATTTCAGATCAGCCACAAATCACAGACCAGTCACTTAAGCTCTGTGCTGGTCTTTCTCCGTTTGATGCTGACCTTATTAGTGTCTAATGAAACTTAATTCAGAGCATTTTGATATTATTGAGTGGAAGCTGCAGTAGAAAAGTGAAGTAGCTATCATAGAATTCAATCCAATTGTGTTTTGTTGACAAAAAGCACTTCCGTCAGTGGAACTGGGAAGGGGTGATTCCTCCTCTCCCTCCCCCGCCCCACTGCAACCCCCTGTGTGCCCTCAATATTGTCCTGAAGGGCTAGGAATCCATCCAGAACAGATTTTTGGGTGGTATGAAGGGATGCAAGGGGGAGAAGAGAGGGAGAAAGTCCAGATGGGCTAGCAGAAGTTTGCTAGTGTAACATTGGATTTAACCCATAGGGATTAATATTGTAGGACAAGTCTCTACATTGGCCTTCCTACTGTGGTACCCCCCAGATGTTTAGGATTACAACTGCCATCAGCCCCAGCCAGCATGACCCATTGTCAGTGACGATGAGAGCTGTAAATGGCAGAAGGGCACCAGGTTGGGAACACCTGCTCTACATAATGGAAATGGCACATTACAAGAGCCCACCCACCCCACACATTTTCAATGCATTGTGTTCATCCTGTGCAATTAACTGAAGTTAGTGCAGCCTACATATATAATTTTGGCCACACTTTTACCCATGTTTAGTTTTTCTGATCACTGTCCTCAAGTGGAACTAAATCATCTTAAGGCTGTTATCATATACAGTTTTTTAAAAAATTATTTTATAGAATCATAGAATAGTTGGGTTGGAAGGGGCCTACAAGGCCATCGAGTCCAACCCCCTGCTCAGTGCAGGAATCCAAGTTAGAGCATCCCTGACAGATGGCTGTCCAGCCTCGTCTTGAACGCCTCCAGTGTGGGAGAGCCCACCACCTCCCTAGGTAATTGGTTCCATTGTCATATTGCTCTAACAGTCAGGACGTTTTTCCTGATGTTCAGCCGGAATCTGGCTTCCTGTAACTTGAGCCCATTATTCCGTGTCCTGCACTCTGGGATGATCAAGAAGAGATCCTGGCCTTCTCTGTGACAACCTTTCAAGTACTTGAAGAGTGCTATCATATCTCCCCTCAGTCTTCTCTTCTCAAGGCTAAACATGCCCAGTTCTTTCAGTCTCTCCTCATAGGGCTTTGTTTCCAGTCCTCTGATCATCTTTGTTGCCCTCCTCTGAACCCTCTCCAGCTTTTCTGCATCCTTCTTAAAGTGTGGTGCCCAGAACTGGACACAGTACTCCAGATGAGGCCTAACCAGTGCAGAGTAGAGAGGAACTAGTGCTTCCCGGGATTTGGAAGCTATGCTTCTATTAATGCAGCCCAAAAGAGCATTTGCCTTTTTTGCAGCCACATCACATTGTTGGCTCATATTCAGCTTGTGATCGACAACAATTCCAAGATATTTCTCGCTTGTAGTGTTGCTGAGCCACGTATCCCCCATCTTGTTAACTGTGCTTTTGGTTTCTTTTTCCTAGGTGTAGAACTTGGCATTTATCCCTATTAAATGTCATTCTGTTGTTTTCTGCCAAGTGCTCCAGTCTATCCAGATCACTTTGAATTTTGTTTCTGTCTTCCAAAGAATTAGCTATCCCGCCCAATTTTGTGTCATCTGCAAATTTGATCAGCATTCCCTGCACCTCCTCCTCCAAGTCATTAATACAAATGTTGAAGAGCACTGGGCCCAGGACTGAGCCCAGCGGTACCCCACTTGTTACCTCTCCCCAGTTTGAGAAGGTCCCATTGATAAGCACTCTTTGAGTCCGATTCTGTAGCCAACTGTGGATCCACCGGATCGTTGTTTCATCAAGCCCACTTTGAGCTAGTTTGCTCATCAGGATATCATGGGGCACTTTGTTGAAAGCTTTGCTGAAGTCGAGGTATATGATGTCTACAGCATTCCCACAGTCTACAAGGGAGGTTACTTGATCAAAAAATGAGATCAGATTTGTCTGGCAGGACTTGTTTTTGAAAAATCCATGTTGGCTTCGAGTAATCACGGCATTGTTGTCAAGGTGCTTCCAGATGGATTGCTTTATCATCTGCTCCAGAATTTTCCCAGGGATTGATGTCAGACTGACTGGTCTGTAGTTCCCAGGTTCCTCCTTTTTACTCTTTTTGAAGATAGGAACAACATTAGCCCTCCTCCAGTCATCTGGCACTTCCCCCGTCCTCCATGATTTCTCAAAGAGAATAGACAGCGGTTCTGAGAGTTCTTCTGCCAGTTCCTTTATTACTCTAGGATTCAGTTCATCTGGAGATTTGAACTCATTCAAAGTCATTAGGTGTTCCTTGACCATATGCCTATCGATCTCAAGCTACAATCCTGCCCCTTCAGCCTGCACTTCGCCTTTGCCAGCGGGGTCATAGACCCTCTTTTGGGAGAAGACTGAGCCAAAGTAGGAATTGAGCACCTCTTCCTTTTCTTTGTCATCTGTTATCGTTTTGCCATCCTTATTTAATAGCTGAACAACCATTTCTTTCCTCTGCCTTTTACTATGCACATAGCTGAAGAAAGCCTTTTTGTTGTTTTTAGCAACCCTCGCTAACCTCAGCTCGTTCTCAGCTTTAGCCTTCCTGACGTCATCCCTGCAATTCTGTGCTACCTGCCTGTACTCTTCCTTTGTTACTTGGCCTTCTTTCCATTTCCTATATGTGTCCTTTTTTGTTTTCAGGTCATCCCTAAGCTTTTTGTGAAGCCACATTGGCTTCTTCTGTTGTCTTCCACCTTTTCTTCTTGTTGGAATGGTTTGTGATTGTGCCTTGAGAATTTTCTTTTTTAAAAGCTCCCACCCATCTTGGACTCCTTTTCTCGCTAGCGTCGCTTGCCATGGGACCTTACTGATCATTGTTCTGAGTTTATGAAAATCAGCTTTCCTAAAATCCAGGGTACGCATTTGACTACACTCGGCTTTTGCTTCCCTTAGAACCAAGAACTCAAATGCAACATGGTCGCTTTCCCCCAGAGTTCCTGTAACTGCTACTTTATCCACTAAGTCATCTCTGTTGGTTAGGATCAAGTCAAGGATAGCTGATCCTCTAGTTCCTTCCTCTACTTTCTGTAGGAGGAAGTTATCCGCCACAGAAGTCAGGAATTTCCTGGAGGGGCCATGTGTTGCAGAATTTGTCTCCCAACAAATATCGGGGAAATTGAAGTCCCCCATTATTACTACATCATGCTTCCTTAAAATATTGGCTATTTGCTTTTCAAAAGTTTCATCCTCATCTTCTCCTTGGTTGGGTGGCCGGTAGTAGACTCCGACCACCATGTTCCTTTTATTCTTTGCTCCATTTATTTTGATCCAGATGCTCTCGATGGGGCTACCAAGCTCATCCTCCTGTATTTCTGTGCAGAGATATGTATTTTTCACTTACAGTGCAACCCCATCTCCCTTTCTGTTCCTCCTGTTCTTTTTGAACAAGTTATATCCTTCAATTGCTGTATTCCAGTCATGAGAGTCATCCCACCAAGTCTCAGTTATACCTATCAAGTCATAATTTCCCTCCTGTATTAAGAGTTCAAGTTCGTTCTGTTTGTTTCCCATACTCTGGGCATTAGTATATAGACATCAAAGAACATGTGCTTCATAGTCTGGCTTTCTTCCTACATGTGTCTGAAGACTATTACTGGGCAGTATCAGAGCTGTTCTCTCTGTTGCAGTGCATGCGCCTACGTCCATTGTTACCCCGTCCATTGTTACCCCCAACATTGCATCTCCCTTCCCCATAGGATTCAGTTTAAAGCCCTGCTGATGAAGTTCTTCATGCTGTGGCCAAACGTATTCTTCCCATCCTTTGTGAGGTGCAACCCATCCCTTGCCAACAGCCCATCTTCCAGGATGTATAGCCCATGGTCCCAGAATCCGCATCTCTCTCATCGGCACCACCTTCGTAGCCAGTCATTCACCCGGAGTATTTTTCGTTCCCTTTCTATCCCTCTTCTAACTACTGGAAGGATGGATGAGAAAACTGTCTGGGCCCCAAAGTTCTTGAGTTTCCTTCCCAGAGCTTCAAAGTCTGACGTGATCTCTTCGTAGCTCCGCTTGGCGGTATCATTTGTTCCCACATGGATGAGAAGAAAGGGATACCTGTCAGTAGGCTTTATGAGTGCAGGCACCCTTTCAGTCACATCTCTAATTCGTCCTCCCGGGAGACAACATACCTGGCGAGTCCACGGGTCTTCGCGACATACTTGGGTCTCGATCCTATGCAGCAAGGAGTCTCCCACTACTACCACTCTTCTCTTCTTGTTGTTGTAGGCCTGGGTTTCATCGCCTCTGTTTGACTGACCTTCAGCCTCTTGCTCACTCTCATGTAGGTTCCCCTGTGATTTAGTTACCTGGGAGTAATTCCACTGAACTCAGTATGACTTCCTTCTGAGTAGGCATGCCTAGGTTTGTATTGCATATTCCAGAACATCTGAGAAACAGGGTTTGCAGAGCTGGTGCCCATCTCTCCTTTATATTTTCTTATGCATTAAATTCTGTAGTTACATTCTGAGCTTCAGTGGTGATTAAAAGAAATACTAGAGTAGTGTTGTGACAAATGTAGAGATTCAGTTTTTGATGAGTAGAGGGTGTTCATGAAGAAAGAAAGAAAGAAAGAAAGAAAGAAAGAAAGAAGCCTGCCTACTAGATTTCAACAGTTTTCAGTGGTTATTTGCAACCCTGGCTTATCATCTGCTACAGCTTAGATACTTTAGAAAAGATTGAAAGGGATTTTTCACTGCATAATGCCAGCCAATCAGGAATCAACAGGTGAACATGATGACATCACAGTGAACATAAGAACGAAAGTAGAGGCATGCTGGATCAGACCAAGGGTCCATCTGGTCCAGCACTTTGTTCACACAGTGGCCAACCAGCTGTTGACCAGGAACCCACAAGCATGAGGGTAACAGCACCCTCCCACCCATGTTTCCCAGCAACTGGTATACATAGGCTCACTGCCTCTGGAGTAGCTCACTGCTACTGGAGGTAGCACATAGCCATCAAAACTAGTAGCCATTGATAGCCTTTTCCCCCAGGAATTTGCCCAACCCCCTTTTAAAGCCATCCAAATTGGTGGCCATCACTACATCCTGTGGTAGCAAATTCCATAGTTTAACTATGCGCTGTGTGAAGAAGTACTTCCTTTTATCTGTCCTGAATCTTCTACCAATCAGCTTCATAGGATGGCCCCAGGTTCTAGTATTTTGAGAGAAGGAGAAGAATGTTTCCCTATCCACATTCTCCACACCATGCATAATTTTGTACACCTCTATCATGTCTCCACTTACCCTCCTTTTTTCCAAGCTAAACAACCCCAGCTGTTGTAACCTTCTCTCATAGGGGAGATTTTTGTTGTCCTTTTCTGCACTTTTTCCATCTCTACATATATTTTCTGAGGTGTGGTGTCCAGAATGGTACACAGTATTTCAAATGTGGTTGCACCATAGATTTGTATAGGGGCAGTATGATATTGGCAGTTTTATTCTGAATTCCTTTTCTAATTATGCCTAACATGGAGTTTGCCTTTTTTATAACAGCCACACACTGGGTTGAGATCTTCATTGAGCTGCCCACCACAACCCCAAGATCTCTTTCCTGGTCGGTCACTGCTAGCTCAGATCCCATCAGGTTATACTTGAAGTTCGGATTTTTTGCCCCAATGTGCATAACTTTATACTTGCTTACACTGATTTAGATGCCATTCTCCCAGTTTGGAGAGATCCTTTTGGAGCTCTTCACAATCCCTTTTTGTTTTAACCACCCTAAATAATTTGGTGTCATCTGCAAATTTAGCCACTTCACTGCTCACTCTTAATTCCAGATCATTTATGAACAGGTTGAAAAGCACTGGTCCTAACACAGATCCCTGTAGGAGCCCACTATTTATTTCCCTCCATTGGGAGAATTTACCATTTATTCCTACTCTCTGTTTTTTAACCAGTTACTGTCCTGACAGTACAGAGGACAGAGACCTACAGAGACCTGTCCTCTTATTCCATGACTGCTAAGTTTGCTCAGGAGTCTTTGGTGAGAGACTTTGTCAAAAGCCTTTTGGAAGTCCAAGTAAACAATGTCTACCGGGTCACTCCTGTCTACATGTTTACTGACACTCTCAAAGAACTGCAAAAGGTTAGTGAGACAGGACAGAAGCCGTGTTGCTTCTTTTTCAGCAGGGCTTGTCCTTCTATATGCTTGCTAATTTTATATTTAATAATGCCTTCAACCAATTTACCTGGAACAGACAGTAAGCTAACAGGCCTGTAATTTCCCAGATCCCACCTGGGTCCCTTTTTGCAAATTGGTGTTCCATTGGCCATCTTCCAGGCCTCTGGTATAGAAGCTGATCTTAGGGACATCAAACAAATAAACTAGCTCTAATGGTAGACAGTTGCACATGACTGGCTGGACAGACTGTGGATGAGAATGTATATCCTGGTGAAAGCAATGCAGTATAGACAGACAACGCCTGCATTTGGATGTGTACCTGAATGCACATCCCCATTCACGTTCTGGACCAAACAGTCCATCCTTTCCCAACCTAGTGCCCCTCCAGATGTTTTGGACTACAACATTTGCCTGCTGTAATGGGTGTTGTAATCCAGAACACCTGGGGGGCACCAGGTTGGGGAAGACGGAACTAGTGAATAGCATGCAACTAGACCTGTTTGAGAAAGTGTTGGCTAGATTACTTTGCCAATAAGAGCATATTAGCTCTTTTCCTGCTTCCTGACCATTTGCCAACAGTTTTGCACTCTTTTACAAAGAGGTGTGAAAAATTGCTGACATGGGAGAAGCGTTTTGTGAGAATGTGAAAATGTTTGCATATTTCAGCTCAGCACTCCTGCAAAGTACACAGTTAACTTTCCTTGGCAGATGAGAACTGGGTAAGCAGTAATTACTGTTCTCTCACCTTCTGTCAAGGTTCATACTCAATCAGGTAAATGGCATAATGGGTGGGGGGCTGTGTTCTAAAGGATCAGAGCTGGTGCAAACTGACAAGTCACTCCCAATAATTTGCATTCAATGTGCATAATTCTGCACATTCTTTATGAAACCAGGCCAGTAGAGAATCTCTCTGATACAGAAATTATCAAATGAATTTATTATATGGGAACTGTATGTACAGTTATCATTTTTATGGGCCCTGCTTCTGTGTCTTTAGCAGCAATGTGACACACAGAAATTGAACAGGTGCAGCTTTCTAAAGATGGAAGTGATGGAAAAGCTTGACTCACTTAATTTCTGTGTGCATTCTGCTCTTAAAAGTACAAGAACATTTAAAAATAGATGACCCTACTGTTATCATTTATACATTCTGGCACTGAATTATGTTATAGTTAACTGTTATGTCATTAGTTGACATCACACACTAATAAAAGTGTTCACGCATGAATAAATATTTGAATAAATGGGAAGAGTGTTGAAATTTTTATAATAAATTTAGGAATTGAGTTGGATGATCTTCTTGCCAAGAAAAAGGCTACCCATCACCAGAAAGTGAAATTGTACCTTCATGTTCCACCACTTCTGAGCTGCTGGAAGTCCACTCTGTGGGCATAATGTTTGCATAGGACCTACACATGCAAAACCCGATGGACATACATTTAAATCACACATACAATCCAGGACCACACATTGGATTTTACAAGCAAACATTATGTCCATGTGTGGACATCAAGCAGGCTTAGAGGCAGGAAAGAGATGCCTGGTGGGCAGGAGCGCAATCAAACTCCTGTGCTACATGTAGCCTTTACTCAGGGAGCAGACATCTAACCTATCCCTAAGCCCATAAGTGACTTCAGTGCAAAGGTCTGGAAGTAATACCCTGAACTTACATGCTGTTCAATCGTTAAGTCGTGTCTGACTCTTCATGACCCCATGGACCACAGCTGTCAGGGTGGAAACTGAGCCGATAGAACCCCTGAGCAGTTCTGATTCTGAGGAGGATCAGCAATCCATGGGAGAGGAGCCAGCTCATCCCTCACGGGCACAGCAGCTGGCAGAGATTCCTCCTGCCAGCATTCCTGAGATAGACAGTGATCCTGGCAGTGAGCAAGTGCGGGAGGGGGGCTTGCTAGATGCTCGACACAGATGCAGGGAGCAACGAGCGTTGGAGGGCGCGGAAAGGAGGCGTAGCGCCCATTTGGCGCGCAAGCAATGGCTATCTCCCGTGGACCTAAGGGAAAGAGGGAGGATCTCTCCCTAGCCCATAAGTTCCGGGTCTTCAAGTGACTCTCCTTCAAACGGGGATCAACTGCCTACCCGGAGCATAGGCCACTCTGCTGTTCCTTGCTTAATCGCTGGTGATTAGCATCTGAAAGCGTCATTAAGTTGTAAAAGGATTAAAGCCTTGAAAAGAAACCTTCAGTCTGTGTCTTGAGTTGGCTATTGGAGTCTACTGAAAGAGGCCGCTAGGGCGCTCCTGACAATAACACGCCAGGCCTTCCTGTCCTCTGCTCTAGGCATTCTCAAATGCTTCCACATATATTCCGATACACATTTTTGTTCATGCATGAGATGTGTCTCAGGCTGCAGTCCTTTTTGCACTTCCTTGGAAGTATGCTTGGCTGACCTTGGTAAACATCAACAGAATGGGGCGTAAAACAGATGAATATCATAACTTGTACAGTCTATATCCTCCTTCTAAATCAGGAAATACAAACGTTCATTCAGTTAGAGCAAAGGGTTATGTGGGAAGGAAGAAATAGAAACCTAGTTGAGGGTTGGCAGTCAAAATGGGTGAGTGTGGGTGTTCTCCCAAATACAGAACTATGTGATAATGCTGTGAATTTAAAAGGAAGAACTTTCAGAGTTTAAAACAATGTGTAGCATTGAGGCTCTGCTGTAGTTTGAATCCAGTCTGGAGTGGTTTGAGTATTTCTTTGCCACTTAATGAGTGTCCAAAAAAATGGTTCAGATGGTTTTAAAAGTGCATGCATTCGCTTACTCCTTATACAAGTGTAGTAGTCTTTTCTTGTCTTTTTTAAAATAATGCTTGGAGAGCTCACATCACTAATATAATGGGCGTGTGCTGTAAGGTGGTGCATCGTCCCATAAATCAGGAGAAATCCACATGTTATAGACTAAGTGCATGCTCAGGATCTCGTAACATAAAGACATAAATCTGTGTTAAGTGATTCTGGGCAATGTGCACTTTTGCTTAAGAAGACAAGACATGGCATTGCTAGTCAGACCAAACATTCTTTGTTAGAATCCCATAAATAGCAGGCATCAAGTAGTCCAATGGAAACTGGTTAGTGGTCCACCTGTAGACCAAGATCTACCATCTGCCCACCCCCTGATCTTGTAAATAAACAGGTTTAGGAATGCAGTAGTAGGATTAGGTAAATTGGCCTTCTCCCCACCTCCCCCATCCATATTCTTACACTTGGGTGAAATAATGAAGTCCTTTGTTTTTTCCTGCTCATGCCAAACTTTGACAAAAAAAAGTAGTAGAGGAAAAATTGATCTGGCTATAATGTTATACTCTTCATTGTCTGAAAAATGCCCTTTGGCTTTATAAACAGCTCCATATCTGGTTTGTGTATCCATAGAGCTACTGCATAGGTCAGCCTTCCCCAACCTGGTGCCCTCCAGATGTTTTCGACTATAGCCCCCATCACCCCTTACCATTGGCTAGGCTGGCTAGGACTGATGAGAGTTGTAGTCCAAAACATCTGGGAGGCACCATGTCGGGGAAGGCTGGCATACGTTACAGAATTATATACTATAAATATGAAACACGTTGTTATATTTTCCTTTGTGCCAAGCACGTTCCATGGCCTCCATCCAAGAAATGGGGAAATTGTCTGGAGTTACTCTGCAGAGTCTTATCCTTTGCTAAGTTTATTTGGGACTATGAAGAGAAAAGCAAAGCAAAGACCCTGGAATAGTTCAGGCACTGTCTCAGGGAGTCAGAAAGCTGCAGCCAATTTGCTTCCCTAGCTTGCAGCACAAGGAGGCTGCAAAGGGGAGATCCACTGTGGAGGTAAGTACATTCAGAAGATGGGTTAAAAGAAGCTCCTCCATGGCTGCTTTTTCTTAGTGTTGAGTACAGGCAAAATGAAGAGTACAGGCACATCATCCCTGATCATTGGCCATGCTTAGCTGGGGTTGATGGGAGGTGGATGCCAACGATATCTGGAAGGCACCAGTCCTGCTTTGTGTTCTCTCTTCCCCCTCCCTGACCTTTGAAGAGGAAGGGACTTTAAATCGGACAGACAAGAAGTTCCTGTTGCTGGTCCCTGTGGAAACAGGACAAAGAGGGCCCTGGTTCTGAGAGTAATTGCTGGGCTTATGATCTCCAATAGGTGTGGGTATGTGGGAGGCCCAATTACATATGCAATTAGGATTTTGGATGGTGAATGTTTTTATGCATTGATCTGAAAAAAGCTTTGCACAATATTGTCATTAACCCACAAGAAAATCTTCCTTGAAACAATCGGTGCAGAACATTTACAAAACAGCAGAACACATTCTTGAGCCGTGTTGACATAAAGCCTATGGCAATTTGGCTCTTCTTATTATTAGGGTTTTTTTTTTTTCCAGCAGAGATGCCCTAACTTATAATTATATACATGAGCGGTTTTTAAACAGTGGAGATGGAACTCTTCTTTTAAAATGCTTTGCTTTAAGGGATCCTTGATTTATAGGATTATTTCTAACAGAAATGTTTGAACATATAAACAAGAAGACATTGCATAGAGAGACTTTGAAGAGGACATAATTACATGACCACCCTCTGAAAGTATTTCTGCTGGAATGCCATCTCAAAATTACGTGCAGTCTTTCCTGAGTGGTTTAAGGCAGCAAAAGGAGAGTTAGTAATAGCCAGTGACTTAAATACTCTGGTTTTCCAATCACTCTGTCACTTCGTCAGGTCACTTCATCTTTTCTTCTTCTGCTCAGAGTACCTGCTCACTGAAAATATCTTAATTTTCAAGGAAGATAGCCAAAGAACCCCTGCTGCCAATTGGATTCAAGACCTTGCCATTTTTACTGCCTAGTATGGTTAATTCCCCCCCCCCCATTCTTATCATTATCAGTAATTAATTTCAAAGTAATATGCAGGGCCTTAAATAGCATGCTGCAAAAAATATTCAAAGGTTTCACAGGGTGCCTCTGAGACCTGAAGGATATTGAAGAAAAAGTAGGCTGATGCTAATGAAATAACTCTATAACTGCTCAAGCTAAACATGTCAGCAATGTGGTGTAGCAGATAAAAAGACAAATGGAATTCTAGGCTGTATCAACAGAAGTTTAAGGCCGTATCCAGTTGGTCACGAGTGCTAACATAAATTACATTGTGCTAACGTAAGGGACCTTTAGCAGAACACCAGTAATGTTAGCTAGTGCTATGGGATTCCCCTGAAAACCCATTGCAACCTAATTGCAATTGGTGTTGTGCTAGGAGTCCCTTACACCAGAGCAACTTAATTTACGTTAGTGCTAGCAGGATACTGCCCATACTGTCCAGAGTATGAGAAGTAGTGGTACCACTGTATTTTCCTTTGGCCAGACTACACCTGGAGTAGTACTTTGTTCAGTTCTGGATGCCACAGTTTCAGAAGGATATAAGAAGGAAATCTGTTACTGTATTTTAAATCTTTGCACTGCTGCTAGTTTTTATTTTGATTTTTCTTTTTATTTGATATTGTAGCTTTAAACTTTTGAACTTTAAATACAGCACAATAAAATATAATATTAATGGTTTTAATTGTTGTGAACCGCCTAGAGAGCTACAGCTATTGGGTGGTATAGAAATGTAATAAATAAAGAAAAAAAGATAGATAGACTGAAACATGACTAGAGGAGGGCCTGTAAGACCCAGAGATGTGAGATGCCTAGAGACAAAGTCTTGTGAGGAAATATTGAAGGAGTTGGGTATATTTAGTGTGGAGAAAAGATGATTAAGAGGCAATATGACTGTCATCCTCAAATAGTTGAAGGCATGTCACATAGATGATTGACTGAATTTGTTCTCTGTTCTTCCAGGGGGGTAGGACCTGAACAAACAGGTTCAAATTACAAGAAAGTGTTTTTTGACTAATCGTTAGGAGGAACTTCCTGCATGTGACTATTTGACAGTGAAACAAATTGCCTTAGAAAGTATGGACTCTCCTTCGTTAGAGGTTTTTAAGCAGAGACTGGGTGGCCACCTATCAGGAATGCTGCATTTCCTGCACAGGCAAGAGGTGGGACTACATTACCTTTGAGTTTCCTTCCAGCTCTATGATTCTATGACCAGGAAAGAGTGACTAAATGACCCCAACAGCCAATGTCTGCCAGTTAGGGAAATGTTTGGAGTTATTTAGTTTAAGCTTCCCCCATGGCGTATGTAAAAATATCTAAAAGTAATTCCAGATGTCAGTTTCCATAGTGATTGAAGTGTCAAATTAGGAGGCGAACCAGGAAGTGCCTTAAAGAAGTACTAATTATAGTGGAGTTTTAAAGCTATTCTTTTCTTGTCCTGCACGATGGCTATTGTACTACTTGTGCTGGTCCTTCTTGCCTTGGTCTAGCGTGGAGGTCCCAGAGCGATTTGTGAATGTCAGATGCACTGCTTCAGCAGGCCTGCCACCCATGAAACCACTACGGTTTCAGGGAAAGTTGAGTTTTAGAAGCATTCTAAACAAACAGTCTCTCTGTTAAATGATAGATGGGTGCTTGTGGATTCAACCCCAAGCCTGGATGCTCAGGTTTCAGCGGTGGCCAGGAGTGCGTTTGCACAGTTAAAACTAGTGCACCAACTGCGCCCATTCCTGGAGATGTCTGATCTGGCCACAGTGATAGATGCCTTAGTTACATCCCATTTGGATTACTGCAACACGCTCTACATGGGGCTGCCTATGAAGAGTTTTCGGAAGCTGCAGTTGGTTCAAATAGCTGCTGCCAGACTGTTGACTGGGACTGGTTACAGGGAGCATACAACTCCCTTGTTAAAACAGCTTCACTGGCTTCCACTCTGTTTCCGGGCACAATTCAAAGTGCTGGCTATGACCTATAAAGCCCTATATGGCTCCAGTCCAGGTTATCTGAAAGACCGTATCGTCCCGTATGAACCTGCCCATGTTCTGGGGAGGCCCTTCTCTTAGTCTCACCACTGTCACTGGCACGTTTGGTGGAAACCCAGGAGAAGGCCTTCTCGGTGGCTGCCCCACAGCTGTGGAACACCCTTCCCAGGGAGGCTAGGATGGCTCCCTCCTTGATGCATTTCCGGAAGCAGACTAAAACATTCTTGTTCCAGCAGGCCTTTGGGACATAGTTGGAACCTGGGGGTAAGCTGCTAAAATGCTGTTTTAATGTTTTAATATAATTTTAATTATATTGTTTAATTTATATTTCAACTTTTGTATATTTTCATATGTTTTAATTGTATATGTTTTAATTTTTGTAAGCCGCCTTGTGTCCCAGTACTGGGAAAAAGGCAGAGTATAAATAAATATAATAATATAATAATAATAATAATAATAATAATAATAATAATAGATTAAATGATCAAAAAGTCCCAAAACACATAGGACAGAAATACAGTACAATATGCTGCTAGCAATAGAAGAGCAGAAGAAGCACATGCTGCCACAGCCATGCCTTTTTAAAAAAGATAAATCAATCAACACTGTGTTACCCTTTGATAAAAGATGGTTCGCTATGAGCCAGTTTCCAATAATTATATGCATTAAAATATTTTAAGAAAGAGCATACCATATATCAAAACATCAACAGGATTTATTTTAATTGTTGCTTAAGTTCTGTCTCAAATTTCTGGAAATGATCAGAGTTCTTTATCATCTTGAAAATACTCTGAATTTTTGTGTTAAATTTTCCTGTTTAAAGAGAGTTTCTCTCTCTCTCCCTTTCTCTCCTCCACAATTTATTTTTTTAGGTGGGTGAGTTTTAGGCTTTCTTCACACGGATCTTTTATCCTGCGATTGAGATTGCTCTTTCACAGAAGTTTGTGGGCTCTTTACATGACACCGAGATCATCCAAGGCGTCTCCTGCAATAAATGACCTTTGTTCCATTTTTAAATAGATCACAGATATGAGCTATCAAACGTTGTGTTCCGCTACAGTTTCCTCCGTGAAAAGAGGAAAAAACGGCAAGAAGAGGAGCGAGATCAATGAAAGATAATGAGGAAAAGGGGGGAGGAAGGGAGAGAGGGGAAAGGAAATGGGTGAAAAGGGGAGTCATTGTGATCCTGCATTTAAAACAGAAGCAGAAATCCCCGTTTTAAAAGCAGGGTTTTAGGCTGCTGTAGAGATGCCCTTAAACATTTTTCACATTTATTCATGATATAGTAGATGTTATTTTTGCACAGGTGACTAAGCCTTGAGCTTGGAGTATAGAATTTCTTGATGGTACTAACAGATACAGACATCCTGCAGAAGATATCACCAGAGTTTAATTTCTAAAAGGAAAAGTCATGTTATGTTATCCGAAGTCCCTTCCCCTGAATCTTAAATGTGTTGAGACTATGTCAGGAGTGCCCTGGCGGCCTCTTTCAGTCTACTCCAATAGCTAACTCAAGACACAGACAAAAGGATTCTTTTCAAGGCTTTAATCCTTTTACAACTTAATGACTCTTTCAGATGCTAATCACCAGTGACTAAGCAAGGAACAGCAGAGTAGCCTATGCTCCAGGTTAGGCAGTTGGTCCCCGTTTGAAGGAGAATAACTTGCAGACCCTGAACTTATGGGCTAGGGAGAGTTCCTCCCTCTTTCCCTTGGGTCCTCGGGACGCGACCGTTGCTTGCGTGCCAAACGAGCGCTACACCTCCTTTCCACGCCCTCCAGCTGTTGTCATTCCCAGCGTCGGCGTCGAGCATCCAGCAAGCCCCCCCTTCCACACTGTCTTGCTGCCAGGGTCACTGTCTATCTCAGGAATGCTGGCAGGAGGAATCTCTGCCAGCTGCTGTGCCTGTGAGAGATGAGCATGCTCCTCTCCCACGGTTTGCTGTTCCTCCTCAGAATCAGAACTGCTCTGGGGTTCTATAGGCTCAGTTTCCACCCTGACATCATCCCCACTCCCATGAGGCCCCCCCTCATGCTCCTTCCCTGGGGCCCCAGGTTTGTGGGGGTACAGCTGGTGGAAGCGCCTCAGCAGCAACGGAGCATGCACATTTTCTGCAGGTTCCCAGGACCGCTCATCTGGCCCGTACCCCTTCCAGTCCACTAGATATTGCAGGTGGCCACGAGAAAGGCGGGAGTCCAGAATCTCCATGACCTCAAACTCCTCCTCCCGCTCCACCAACACTGGCGGCAGGGGGCAGCCGGCCGAGCGATGAGGGTTGCCAGAAACCAGGTGGGACAGCAAGGACCGATGCAAAACAGGATGGATCTTCATGTAGGAGGGGAGAGCCAGGCGAAAAGCAACAGGGTTAATCTGGGCCGTAATCTGGAAAGGCCCCGTGTGGCGAGGCGTGAGCTTCCTTGCGGGTGAGTGAGAGGGGAGGTATTGGGTGGACAACCAAACCCAGTCCCCCAGTTGCAGAGACAGACCCGGCTGGCACCGTCGGTCTGCAGAGGCCTTGTAGGCTGACTTGGCTTGCTCGAGGGAGTCCCGTAAGAGGTGGTGTACCGCTTGCAACTCCTCTAAAAAGTCATGGGCCGCTGGCACTGAAGAGGGAGCTAGGGTGGATGGGAAAGCCTTGGGGTGATAACCAAAATTGGCAAAAAATGGAGTTTGGCGGGTGGAAGCATGGCAGGCATTGTTATAAGCAAATTCTGCGAGAGGCAGCAAGGAACACCAGTCATCTTGCTGGTAATTGACATAACAGTGCAAATATTGCTGCAGAGTTGCATTGGTGTGCTCGGTCTGACCGTCTGTCTGTGGATGGTGGGCGGAGGAAAGACGGAGTGTCACTTGGAGAAGCCCAAGTAGCTCCCTCCAGAAATGGGCAGTGAATTGCCCCCCCCATCCAAAATGAGACCCTCGGGTCATCTGTGGAGCCGGAAAACATGCGCCAAAAAAAGCTCCGCCGTCTCTCTGGCTGTGGGCAACCCAGAGCAGGGGATGAAATGGGCCATCTTAGAAAACAAATCCACCACCACCAGAATAGTGGTCTTACCGTGCGAGCGAGGCAAGTCAGTGATGAAGTCAAGGGAGAGCAGTATTCAAGGGCCTGAAGGGGTAGGCAGGGTGTGAAGCAAGCCTGTGGGCTTGCCTGAGGGGCCCTTTGCCCGCTGGCAGGTTGGGCAGGAGGCGACATAGGTCTTGACGTCCCGACACACACGAGGCCGCCAAAAATCCTGCATCATGCTGTTCAGGGTCTTGGCGAAGCCAAAATGCCCAGCGGTGGGGGAGTCGTGGCACTGATGGAGGACCTTCTTGCGGAGCGGTCTAGAAGGCACATAGACCCAGCCAGAATGGTAAAGCAGGCCACCTCACAAAGAGAAGGGGGTAGAGTGGGGGGGGGCAGAGGCTAGCCCTAATTCCTCCACTTTTGAGCGAACAAAAGCATCCTGAGCCTGTGCAGAGTGAAGGAGCTCCTCTCAAGAGTGAGGCACTGCAGCTGCTGCCAGGCTCGGGGGGGGGGGAAGAATCAGAGGGGGGGGGATTTCCCTCACCCCCTGGCTGGAGGTCCGGCTTATGAGAAAGAGCATCTGCTTGTAGGTTGTCGGAGGCCTTCACATGGCAAATCTTAAGGTGGAACCGGGGGGAAAAAAAGGACCACCTAATCTGCCGCTGGTTTAAGGCATGGACTGTCTGAAGATGTTCCAGGTTGCGATGGTCAGTTCTAACTTCAACTGGGTGCTGTGCCCCCTCTAGCAGATGACGCCAGGTCTCCAAAGCGGACTTGATGGCCAACAGTTCCTTCTCCCAGATGGTATAATTCCTCTCAGACATGTTCAGCTTCCTGGAGTGGTAGGCGCAGGGTTGCAACCCGCCGCCCGCCCGATCTGGCTGAAAAAGCACCATCCCCACCACAAAGTCAGAGGCATCAGTTTGCACTACAAAAGGCTTCCTCGGGTCGGGATGTAACAGGATCGGCTCAGAACTAAAAAGCTTCTTAAGTTCCTTGAAAGCCTGTTGGGCCGATGCCGTCCAATGAAAAGGAGATTTCCTGCCCTTAAGGAGGTCCGTGAGAGGAGACGTCAACTGAGCAAAGCTAGGCAGGAACTTTCTGTAGAAATTCGCAAACCCCAGAAAACGTTGCAAGTCCTTCTTGGTGGATGGAGCCTGCCAAGAAAGGACAGCCTGGACCTTTGCAGGATCCATCCTGATACCGTCAGCTGAGATATTGTAGCCAAGATAGTCCAAAGAGGTTAGGGCAAATGCACATTTCTCCAGCTTGGCATACAGATGGTTCTTGCGGAGGCGCTGGAGGATGGCGGAGACATGGTGCTGATGGGTGTGGGGGTCCTCAGAAAATATAAGTAAATCATTGAGATACACAATGAGGAAAGTGTCCAAATAGTCCCGGAAGATGGCATTCATAAAACATGAAAACGTGTTTTCATGGGGGCGCAGGCGAGCCCAAACAGCTTCACTAGGTATTCATACGCTCTGTACTGGGTGCTGAAACAGGTCTTCCACTCATCCCCCTCCCGGATGCAAATCAGATTGTAGGCGCCACGCAGGTCCAACTTTGTGAAAAACGTGGCTCGCCCCAGGCACTCCAGCATCTCAGGTATGAAGGGGAGGGGGTACTTGTCGGGGATTGAGACTGAATTCAATGCTCTGTAATCATGCACTGGGTGGAGTTCTCCCAATTTTTTTGGACACAAAGATGGTAGGGGCACAGGTGGGGGAGGAGGAGGGGCAAATGAAGCCACATCTGAGTTGTCCAAAAACTTCCATAGAGCTTGAAGTTTCAGCTCTGACATCGAATACAGCCGGCCAGTGGGGATGGTCACCCCAGGAATGAGGTTAATGGCTCAGTCAAAAGGGTGGTGAGGGGGGAGCTGGTCGGTCTCCATCTTGTTGAAAACATCCCAAAAAGCCGCATACTTCTCTGGGAGGATCACGGTAGCTGAAGAACTGCCAGAAGCAGATGAGGAGGGGGAGGAAAGGGTTAAGGCCTAGGCTGGGACTGGCGCCTCGGTTGGGAGGCAATGCTCCCAGCAGTAGGGAGACGCAATCTCCACTTGCTGAAGCCCCCAAGAAATCTGAGGATTATGCTTAGAGAGCCAGGAAACACTCAGCACGATTGGGTATTGAGGAACCTTGGCCAATTGAAACTGAATCTGCTCAACGTGGGACTGGGCGCGCAGAGTGAGTGGAGCTATAATCCGGGTCACCGTGCCTGAAGAAAGAGGATGCTCATTGATGGTCTCCACTGCCAATGGGGCAGGAAGAGGCAGGGTAGAATTCTTGTGGAAGAGGGTGAACATTTCGTCCATGAAACTGGTCGTAGTCCCAGAGTCCACTACAGCTAGGGCCTCCACCGAACCCCACTGGGAGGAGCGGAGGTGAATACGCAATAGCAGATGGGAGGGTGGGGGGGTTGCGGAAGGCACCCAGCTGGTGGGGAACCGACCCCCACACTGGAGACCCCCAACAGGCTTGGGGGGCAGCCTAGTCAGGCCTGGGGACAAGGAGGAGGAGGAAGGAGAGGAGGGGGAGGCAGTGGGGCTGCGAGTCTAGTGTGGCTAGGGATGTACGAAAGTCACTTACCTTTGCCGAGCTTGGATTTGCAGTGGGGGGGAGGCGCTCCATCCCTCCCCCTGGAATCCTCCCTGGGCCAGCTCCATGGAGCCGCTGGCCATGGCAGTTCACAGCCAGAGTTCCAACCGTGGACGGGCTGCTGCAGACACAAATGGCGGCCGCCATAGCGGCCGCCATTTGCATCCTGCGAAGTGTCCGTGATAGGCTACGTAAGTATTTACGTAGCCTATCACGGCAAGCCCCCCCCCAAAACAGCGTATGCAAATGGCGGCGGCTACGGCGACCGCGATTTGCATTCCCTATTTTTAGCCGTTTTAGCCTACGTAAATATTTACGTAGGCTATTACGGCGAAAAACAAGGGGAACGCAAATAGCGCCCACTACGCTATTTGCGTTCCCCTTGTTTTTGCCGTAATAGCCTACGTAAATATTTATGTAGGCTAAAACAGCTAAAAATAGGGAACACAAATGGTGGCCGCTGTAGCCGCCGCCATTTGTGTATGCTTTTTTTTTCTTTTTGGCTTGCCATGATAGGCTATGTAAATACTTACATAGCCCATCACGGCTTCTGCAGGGATGCAAAAGGCATCCCTGCGTTAGCCATGATAGGCTGCGTAAGTTAGGGTTGGTGGAGAATTTCTCCCTGAAACTTCAGGGGGCCGAGCGCCAACGTGTTCGGCCCCCCGAAGAAGTTTCGGGGAGAAATTCTCCGCACCCCCCCGCCCTCCGCACCCCCCCCCAGGACGGGACTTACCTTTCCCGAATGTCCCTCCCGGCGGCGGGTCCCGGCGGCGGTTCGTCGGGTCTTCGTCAGGGGCAGGGGCGGCAGCCGATCTTTCGACCGGCTGCCGCCGCCGCCATTCCAATAAAACTAAAAAAAAAACACACCGCCGTGATAGGCTACATGACGATTAACGTAGCCTATAACGGCTAGATTTGCAAAGTCAGCCGTGATAGGCTACATAAATCGTCACGTAGCCTATCACGGGTGACTTAAAAAAAAAAGCGTGTACAGCTAATGGCGGCCCCCATAGGGAGCCGCCATTCACGTTCCTTATTTGGTCACTGTAGCTTATTTGGTCGATTATTTGGTTTGCTATTTGCGTTGCCCTTATTTTCGCCGTAGTCTACTTAAAGATTTACGTAGACTACAGCGACCAAATAAGGAATGCGAATGGCGGCTCCCTATGGGGGCCGCCATTTGCGTACGCGCTTTTTTTTTTTTTTTGAAGTCACCCGTGATAGGCTACGTGACGATTTACGTAGCCTATCACGGCTGACTTTGCAGATCTAGCCGTGATAGGCTACGTTAATCGTCACGTAGCCTATCACGGGGGCGTTTTTTTTTTTAACTTTTTATTTCGTGGCCAGGCGAGGCGAGGCGCCTCCTCCCCGGCCTGAATTTCGGCCAGGTGAGGCGGGAAGCCTCCCCCCCCGGCCTGAACTTCGGGGGGAGAGCAGCGAACCGCCTCCCCCCCACCGCGAAAAGCTGCGAGACCAGGTAAGTGACTTTCGTGCACCCCTAGCGTAAGTATTTATGTAGCCTATCTTGGCTATGATGAAGAAGTGAATGGCGGCTGCAGGGCGGCCGCCATTTGCAAATCAGCGCGAACGGCAGCAGGTAAGTGCTCCATTTCGTGTGCCTTTCATGGGTTGGGGGGGCAGGGGCTTCGTTCCGCCACAGATTTCGGGGGGCCGAATGCACTGGCATTTGGCCTCACCGAGATCCCTGGCGGAATTCTTTGATATCCCTAAGCGTGGAAGGTTTTGGCGAAATGTCCCAGCTTTCCACACCAAAAGCATCGGCGCTCCGCGCGCCGCCGCTCTAGTTACTCTGGTGGCAGCGGGACTTGGGTAGCTCCCAGCTGCATTGCAGTCTCCTCTGTCCCCACCGCAGGGGCGGGGGGTGGGGGAGGAAGCCGGAAACATGGGGGAATGGGAGGAGGGAAATCTCGGCCCCCGGCGCCCTGCCGGGTCTGCCGGCAGCCCTCCAGCCGACTGCCTATCTGGAGGGAGGTCTGGATGAGGTCCTCCAAAGTAGGCGGGCTAGGCGTGCACACCAACTCATCCAAGATCTCGTCATTCAAACCGTCCAAAAACTGAGCCACCAGCGCAGCATCATTCCACTGTAAATCCTGCATCAGCAAGCAAAAAGTCGTCGCATAGCTGGAAACTGAGGCCTTGCCCTGCCTGAGGCGGTGAATATCCCGAGAAGCCATCTGCGTGCGCAGGGGGTCACCGAAAAATCTGGCCATCACTGTCATGAAAACGTGATAGTCCCCGAGCAGGGGGTCATTAGTGAGAAGAAGTCCTGAAGCCCATTTAGCCACCACGCCTGAAAGTAAGTTAATGATGAAGCCACACGAACCTGTTCTGTCAGGAAATCCTCAGGTCGGAGGCGCATGTACAGCTCTGATTGGGCCCAGAAAATCTGAAAAAGTCATTTCTCACCAGAAAACTCCTCTGGCAGAGCCACCGGGCACTTGCGGTGGGGAGGGAATCGGAGGTGGTGGGGGTTGAACCACAGCTTGCAGATTCTGTATGGCAGTCGTCAGTTGAGCCACTTGATCACGAAGAGCCTGGTTCTCTTGTGCCAGAGCTTGCACTGCCGGGTCCCTGGCAACCTCCATCAGCAGTAGGAGAAGAGAGAGAGAGAAAAAAAGAGGAACGGGGACCAAGCTGTCAGGAGCGTCCTGGTGGCCTCTTTCAGTCTACTCCAATAGCTAACTCAAGACACAGACAAAAGGATTCTTTTCAAGACTTTAATCCTTTTACAACTTAATGACTCTTTCAGATGCTAATCACCAGCGACTAAGCAAGGAACAGCAGAGTAGCGTATGTTCCAGGTTAGGCAGTTGGTCCCCATTTGAAGGAGAATCACTTGCAGACCCTGAATTATGGGCTAGGGAGAGATCCTCCCTCTTTCCCTTGGGTCCTCGGGGCATGACAGTTGCTTGAGCACCAAACGAGCGCTACGCCTCCTTTCCACGCTCTCCAGCTGTCGTCGCTCTGAGCGTCCAGCAAGCCCCCCTCCCACACTTGCTCACTGCCAGGGTCACTGTCTATCTCAGGAGTGCTGGCAGGAGGAATCTCTGCCAGCTGCTGTGCCTGTGAGGGATGAGCTGGCTCCTCTCCCACAGATTGCTGATCCTCCTCAGAATCAGAACAGCTCTGGGGTTCTCTCGGCTCAGTTTCCACCCTGACAGGCTAGTTGCTGCACTTACCCAGTTGTAAAGGAAAGGAAAAGTCACTCTGTACAAGGCCAGAACCGCCATGCTATTTAGTATTACTACTTAAGTTCAAGGATTAAGCCCTAGCATTGAAAACATGACTCTGTGGTTAAGCTCCAACGAGACTTGTCCATCGAAGCTGCATCATTCCTGTTATGAATTAGAATCTCTGGGCAGATAAACGATAAGCTTGACCCACACTCTGCATCAGCTTTCCTCAAACTTGTGCCATCCAGAACTGTTGGTCTATATCTCCCAGTATCAACCAGCCAGCCATCCTGGCTAGGAGATGCTGGGAGTTGTAGTCCAACAGATCTGGATGGCACCAGGCTGGGGAAGGTTGTTCTACATCATCACTGGAGTGCCATTATCTGATTGGAACCAGAGAGGAAAGGAGAGGTGCTTCACAGCCTTTCCCACCCCCAGGTTTTTAGAATCTTTTAACCAGTGTATCCCCCTAAAGAAGGCCTTGTGGCAGACCTCATGGTCACTTTCCTCTTGGTGCCAGGCCTCTTTTACTTCAGTGGGAAGTATACAAAGTTGCCTGCACACCAGCAGGACCTACCACTAGGGCTATAGTAAGGTAGAAGTTCCTAAAGCAACTGGGAACAAGCTGAAATGCTCATTTCTGGAATGGGGCAAGTCAGTGGAGCTTGCAGAAGGAAGCTCCTCACACCAGTCCCATTCTGGAAATGAGTGCTTTGGCTCATTTCTGGGGCTGGTTTGGAACGTGCTAGCTTCCCCTTGTGCTAGTGATGAGTCCCACTGGCGCAACACAAACAGCAGAGGCACTGCAGCAGTATTGGATACTGCCCCATACTAGTTTCTCCCATGTAGGTCTGTAGGTAAGGGGGTCCCTCATGTTGCCCCGGCAGGTGCAACAGGATGAGTGGAGATGCGCTGGATGCTGCCCATGGGTCTTTGTAATAAGAGAATAATAGTTTGAATTGAAGCTGTATACATATTTGTTTTCAAAACTTTTCTTTTAGGTAGCATGAAAGAAGTTCATACATCATAATGTAAATGCATATGTACAGACTAAAAGGACAGTTGTTGAAGATGCCTCATAATTCAGCCAGATTGTCAGGATTCTTTTATACGTGCTACTTAAACATTAGATGAGATTCATTTGGCAGCTCTCAAAACTTCCATGAAGAGCCCTAGGAAATATAATTATGTGGATATAAATGGTTTTGCCACCTACATGTTATCCATTATTATGAAAGGGACAAAGGTGTTCCATTTTATTTTTTGAAAAAATGTGACCCTGTGCAGCTTTGAGCATAGTGCAGCTTTGATGCTAAAAATGTGCTTGCCTGGTCATATCAGACACCACCACAGCCTCACATCAGGTGTCCTGTCCTCTACTAAACAGCTGCTAATCACAGGACACTTGCACGTCCTTTCAATTACCAGATATGACTTGCAAACTTTCCCCTACAGGTAATTGCACTGTGTGAACTGTGTGAACAGCTATGGCCTCCAAATTCCAATAAGCAAGTGTTATGCTTAGATCCAGAATTTTTGCCATGCCAAAGCTCTGTTATTCCCCTTTCACCGGCATATCTGGTTGATGCGGAGTTTCAGGTAGTCTTCACTTGGTGCTCCTTTGTTGTTTGTTCTGGTTTTCATCTGATTTGCTGGTGACCAAGATTTGGACATCCCAAATTGCTGTAGTGATAGTTGCCATCTGCCTTTCACAAGACCCCTAAATCCCAAGATAACATTTTAGTGATTATTAATTTGTGGAGCCACAAATATGATGCATCTGAAAACTCTTGACTGTGAACATCTCACACAATCTATTCTAAATTTTTTGGGTGATGCTGCCATGTTCTTAAACACATATGCCTTCCAGTCTTTTCCATTACTTTATATAGCCCTTTTAATGCAAAACATGTTGTCTTTATAATCTCTCTCTCATGTTCATGCTTAGAGTAGTCCCATGTGCATAAGCAAGGCCTTCTTAAAATTATTTTATACATGGAAATCTGGCTTCTGAATGAAAGAGGGCAGGGAAGGCTAGTGATATCAGTGGCTGGCATGAGAGATTAACTGATAAAAATGAATTCAAGGGAACAAGAAGGCTTTCTAGGTCTATTCTGTTCTCAGATTGACTCTTAAACTAGTACACACATCCTTCATTGTGAACAAATAAGTTCCTGGACTAGTATGTTTAATAAAATACATATATGTGTGTATATCTACACACACACAACCACCACTGTAATGAACACACATTTTACTGACTTTTTTTTTTTTTGCAAATGCAAAAAATCAAATAATTCACAAGAATGATTGCACAACCATTAATTTTTTTACCTTTCCTGACCTGAGGACCAGATTCCATTTTGGAGAAGTTTGCAGCGGCTGCTTTCCAGTGGTGGTCAGAGCCATAGGCAAAAGAGGGAAGGGCTGAAACACTCCCCCCACGATTTCCATTGCTACCAATTTATCATATGAAGATGTCTACCCAGAAGTAAGCATGCACAGCATTACTCAAAATTAAGTATGACAATTCTCTGCATGTCTGCTCCGAAGTAAGTAAGAAAGAATAACTCAGCAGCACTTTCAGTTAGCATCCCAAATATGAAAGCCTGTGCATGTCAACTCAGAATTAAGCAGAACAAGCCTTTGCATTACAAAGCTCAAAAGGAAGCAGGACTGGATTACTCAGCATTGCCCTACTCTGCCCTGGCCTCAGCCCCTCTTATCGCCTCTCAGCAACTAATTGAAGGTGTCTTTTTTAGTGCTAAGTAAGGAAAAGCACTTATCTTTGATTAGCTGCTGGTTGGAGCTAAAAGCTTTTCCAACATGCAGAAGGGATGAGGTCAGGGGAAGAAGATGCCAGGTGGGGAATTCCTATAGCTTGTCTATACCATGCTAAATGTTATAGTTTTATTGCCAGTGACAAGCAATTATCATGTCAACAGCATCTTAATTGATTACTCTGCCTTTAATCATCTAACCTGGGGGGTGTTTCCACTGAGCTGGCTGTGTGTTGAGGTTGTTAGGGATACATGATGTCATGGCCATCCCGTAGCCACCCCAAACCTTATCAGGGAAAACCCAAATTTCCTGAGACTGCTTGAAGTCTGATTCTTTTCCTTGAGTTGGGTTCTCCCTGGTATAGTTGCTGTATGCCCCAACCCCCACATTGACCTCGGGTATGCTAGCCCTGCCCAGGGGTGTGCCTTTCAACATGACCCCAGTCAAGGGGTGTTTCCTCCCATTGTGCAGAATGAGGCTTGCCCTCTGAATGCCCACAGAAATAACAGAAGCCTCTCAATTGACACAGCACATTTTAAAGCCCAATTCCTTAAGTGCGATTAAGCGTGATCTCAAGGCTCTGATTCATTGCCTTGAGGAAGTAACTACTTCACAGCTTCCTTATAGAGATCCTGTGTGTCAAAATGGGGCTGGTTTCCTTCTCTTACCCACAACAAACCCATTAGTGTCTCCTCAGAAGTAACTGCCATTGTACTGAATGAGGCTTGTCTTTGAATGCCCACATGAGAACTTACAGAGATTCCTCCTCAATTGAAATGGCACCTGTTAAAGCCCAATTCCTTAAATGCGATCAAGCGCAATCTCAAGGCTCCTATTCATTGCCTTAGGAAGTAAGTACGTCACAGCTTCATTATAGATATCCTGCGGGTTACAATGGAGGCTGGTTTCTGTCTTTGTGTTTACTGGTCTCTTTCTCACAACAAACCCATTACTGTCTCCTCAGAAGTAACTTCTAGTGTGGTCAATGAGGTCCTGCAGGTTAAAATGGGGCCTGGTTTCCATCTTTGTGTTCCCCCCCCCTTCCCAGCACAAGCATATGTCTGTCTGTCTAATCGGAAGTAATTGTGCTCATTGTGATCAATGAGGCCTGCTCCTGAAATGCAGGTGCATCTGGACATTCAGGGGAAAGCAGGAAGGGGGGAGGGGGGAAGCCTCTCTTATTGGTTGAGCAGCCCCTGCCAGTCAGATGATGTTCACTCCAAACCCCACCCCCACCAGGAAGTATGTTCTGTGAAGCCATTTTTACTGCTGTGGAGAATCTGCTTGTGGAACCCAGCTCACAGCGAAGTCGATTCCTTTTAAAAAATCCGGTACTCCTCCATTAGCTTCTCCTTGCATTGTCGTGGAAACACGGTCCTGGTTTTCCTATCTCTGGTATTGTTGTTGTAATTACTGTGAAGAATGATGATTCAGTGTGTCAAGAGTATTAATGGTTTGCAGAGCAAGACCAATATGTTATACATTCCAGCTGTAAATAGATTCACTTTTTCTAGAGTGGCATGACTGGCATTTAAAAAAAAAATTACACAGTTAAATGTGCTTCCAGTCTTTGACTCATTGGCTGCACTCGCACATAACAATAACACAGGAATCATGCCTTATTAAACCACAATGTAAAAACAAACAACACAACAACAGTGCGCTCATGCACACAGCCTATTTGCTCCTGCTTCAAGCAAGTGCGTAAACAAGCCAGGCAGGGATAAATTAGCATGATGACCTAACATGGGATTTTGATTTATTGTTCCCAAACAAGCAAGAAGTATAAGCCAGTTTTAAAACAAGGACTTGTTGATGCCTTATGAATCCTTGCGTGTTTGGCTATAGTAAGGTATAATCCCAGTAAGACATCTTTCTTGGTTCCCACCAAGGTGCCATACCCTCTTCTCCCATGTTTTAAATTAATACATTTTCTTAATGGCAGCTAGGATTACTGTGAACTAGGTTTCAATTGGGTGCTGGAAACCGGATTCAAAGGAGTTGTTTAGGGTTTTGGGACTCAGGCCCCACCTCTGTCTTGTATTTAGTCTTTGGGCAGGTTACTTGTCATTTGCCATGCCTCCCATGGCAGCCATTTTGTGGTGGTGCCAAGGACAGTTTGTCAAATTGCTAAATGTGCCCATGGCCCAGAAATGTAGCCTTCCCCTGTGTTAAGCAATCCCTCTCTGGTTTGTTGATCCACTTGTGCAAAGGGAGGAAAGACCTAGGAGTGAACAGGCTGTGAGCACTAGCCTGCAGATTGTTCAAATTCTGGTTTATTAAGTCAGGATTCCTGGCTTTCCATTATATGTGAACACAGCCATTGAACTAAGTACTTTAGTTGGTGGATGTGAAATTCAATTGCAGAGATGAATCCAGAAATACAGTATGTTTATATTTGAAGTTAAAAATTATATGGGGCTTGTGAGCTCTTTTTCTGAGTACAACTTGGATTTCATCCAGATGACTTTACCTTTCCTTGATTGATTTTTATACTTGTTTTTCAGAAACAGCAAGGCTATTTTGAGCTAATTTCTTGGTTCATATTGCCAAACAGTTGCTTGTTATGTCATGTTGCTCACTATGGTTTGCTAAGAGGAAAGGAAGAGAGTCATATAACATTTTGAGACTTGTACAAAGAGCCCTGTTTTTAATTTTCCTTCCCCCTCCTCCTTCCCCAAGGTCTATGATTGTAGCAAGCCAAGAAAGTGATGTCATGTCCAGTTCATGCTGAGAGTGTACATTCGTCCCCAGTCCTACTTGTCTCTGGTGCATATGTTGTCATCATTTAATTTTTGTAGTCGTGATTTAGTAAATTTTGAAATAATGAAAAGTGCCCACAAACAGATCTGGACAGTGAAATCCTCCAGAAAGCAGGTAGGAGCACAAACATAATTTCTGAGTTACTGGAAACATGGTGTAAGGACCCTACAGATTTTCAGTGGCCATTCATATATGCTATAAGTATGGGAATTGGTTTTGGATCTGATAAGCTCGTCCAAGTTCATTCAGTCCCTGTATACCACATGCATCTTGAGGTGAGCCCATTCATCTGTCTTCAAGACAGATGAGGAAAAAGCAAGCAAAGCACAGGCTGCCTATTCAAGCCTACTTTGAAAAGCATTTGAGAGCGGAAGGTCATCAACAAGGAAATGCTGGTGCTAAAACCTTTAGACTGAGGTTAATTTATTTATTTATTACATTTATGTCCAGCCTTTTTTCCTCTTGCAAGGAACCCAAGGCAGTTTACACAATCCTTCTCTCCATTTTATCCATGTTTAGTTGTGATTGTTCTCTGATTCTGGGAAATTTGTCTTTTTTAATTTTGATTGGAGAATGACCTACGAAGACTCTAGGGCTTGTCCCATCCTGGTGCCCTTCAGATATTTTAGACTTTAACTCCCATCAGCCCCAGCCAGCATTGACAGTGGTCAATAATCTTAGTTTTGGCATGATTCAGACAAGATGTAGACCATCCCAAAGTGCCTTTATGATGGGCAACAAAGCTTTCTCACATTGTGATGATTATACCATAGAATGGATTCAGAAAAGCACTTCTCTCTACAAAGTGGGCAGGTCAGTAATAGAAGAACCTGTCTGCACAGGATATGGAATCTTCAGCGATGTTTTTGTTGACTCCCTGCCATCCATTCTAAAATCTAGAATGTGAATGGCCACACCACTTTTTTCTGTTTTGTTTGTTATTTACTACAACCCCTAAATCTTTCTCAGCAATGTTAGAATCTAGAAATATATTTTCTAAAGAACCGTACAGCTGTGCACAAATGGCCTCGTGAAATTCTCCACCTTACTTGTAGACAGAGAAATTTGGGAGACGATTTCACTGAATTTCTCCAGCAGAAGGAGAAATTCTCAACCATTTCTCCCAGCTAGGGCTCCCCATTGGCAGGGCTTGTAGCATAGCTTTATTCATTTTGGGTAAGGGTTGGGGGGGGGTGAGGTTGTGCTGCAGCAGCATCTACTGTCTTGGCAGGCTAGCCCTCAGTTTGCATCCACCGCAATGCAAGTGTTTTGGACAGTGTTTTGTCCAGCTTCAGGGATGAGGTGGAGTTAGTGCTCTGCCAAAATCTGTCCTCCAATTTCCTGAAAGTTTGCTCCCCACATGAAGGAGGCTTCCATTGTTCTGCCTCATTCAGGATGTTTTATAATTTATTTTTGTGGGTTTTTTTAGCCTACCTAATCACAGCTTGCCTCCCAGGCTGCCTGCATGTTTTGATCTGAAAAAGCCCTATGGGAGGAATTACCTCATGGTGCCTTAAACTAGGCTTTAACTGAAGTGTAGGAATCTGAGGAGGCTACAGGTGGCCAGAGAGATGATTGTACAACGAAAAACAGGGCACTTGGGCTCACTCCTCAGCCACCTCCTAAGTAAGGTAAGCCCAAGAAACCCAACCCCAACCCGTGAGAATTTCTCCAAAATGTCTTGTATTTCTTTTCAAAAGCAATTCCTCTTCTCTGAAATTGAATGGGAATGGCCCCCCAAACCCAAAAAATGTGGGAGAAATTTTTGGTGCAGCACTAAAAAATTGATGGCAATGATCTTCTTCTTCTTCTTGAGAAGTCAGTGAAGTTCACTGGGCTCAGACCCAGAAATGAGTTTCGTGGGCCCAGTAGTGCTCAACTCAAGGGAGAGGTGAGCATTAGAAGCTCCCACGTTCTCCAGCTTGCATTAAAATACCAACCAGAGAAGACCTTCTGGCATATTTCCTGCTTTCAAAGGCTGCTTCCAGGAAAGCTGCTGCTGGAGGACAAAAGCCCATTCTCTACAGGGTACCACCTTGCTTTTGCCCCTCTCCAGCACTTCCCCCAGATGCACCTCTTCAAAACAGCCCCCCCACACACAAATCAACAGAGGTACCATGGCTTTGTCTAGGGGGAAGATTTGAAGAGATGGCCCTGGTAAAACTGGAGGCCTGGGGCAAAAGCCTACCCCCTGCAGAGGATCCTTGTACTTGTCTAAGTGTGTGTGTGTGTGTGTGTGTGTGTGTGCGCGCGCACACACACACACACTTTTGGCCAGGGGGTAATTTTTCCAAGCCTCCCAAAACATGATCCATGAGGGGGAGCTGGTCCATTTCTTCCTCTTTATTTCCTGAGCAGATATTATTGCATACAGAAGCCAAATTCTCTGATGGAAGTGTCTTCTGCCTGTGTAGCTCCAGGACACGTCTCCTTCAACACCACTAGCATATACACGCATCACAAATTTATTTCCGTGAATGCTTATCTACTCCATAGGGGCTAACAGGCATTACAATACAGAGACAGACTATGAGGCTGTGAAGAAAGCGACTCACAAATTATTTGTGAGCAAACACCTTCCTGTCACAAGGCCAAATTCTACACCAGAATCCAGTTGTTCATGCTGAAAGGAAATAGGAGGATAAAGGCTCCCGGATACTCTGTTTCAGCAATCAGCACTTTCCTGGCATTTAGAGCATATTCCTGGTCCAATACCTTTGCCAGAGTCTGTAAAGCCTTTTTTTGTGTGTCTTCTAGTGTAAAGGGAAAGATATAAAACTGATGAATGTAAAGACATCCAACATACTCAAATTTCTTACATTAGGGGATTTCAACGGGGCTATGCCTAAACGTCTCCATGTTGCATTTGGCAGTGAACACCACTCTGGATGGCTAGTTCTAAACTCAGATCATTTATCTTCATATCACAAAAAAAATTATCAGAGCTATAAGGCTATCAAGTACCTCCATAATTAGGAAATGTGGTGTTTGGAGAATGCACTGAATCTCCCCTGGAACCCATGGGCAAGAGAGAGAGAGAGAGAGAGAGAGAGAGAGAGAGAGAGAGATCCATGAAAAGTGACCTCTCTGTAGCAATTTCATTAGTTGGATGGATTTCAGAATTAAGTGCCTTGCTGCTTACTCATCAAGTGTCATGAGGATGAAATAAAATAATGTTCCTCCTCCTCTTCACTACTATCGTGAGGCAAAAATCAGAACCCCACATACCAAAGGGAATACACCCTAGGCTGTGGATCCTGTTTTAGAATATAGGTGACTGTCTTCAAATATGGCATGAGAAAAAATATGCATACATTTTGGATGAATTCACATATTCAAATGTTTAATGGCTCTTTTTTCTCTTGAGAAATGTGGCAACCATATTTCTGCTGAGAGTGCAATCCTGTACATGTCTCCCCAGAAGAAAGCCAGAAGAACCACTGAGTTCAGTGGGGCTTGTTCTGAAGTAAATTGGCATAGGATTGAAGCCTAAAGGTGCAATCCTATGCATGTTTAGGCAGAAAATAATCCTACAGCTCCCAGCATGCCCCAGCCAGACATGCTGGCTGGGGCATGCTGGCAATTGTAGGACTTTTTTCTGTTTAAATATGCATAGGATTGTGCCCTAATTGGACTATCTATAGACAAAGGCTGCAATCCTATACCTACTTGGAAGTAACCCTCATTGAACACAGTGGATTTAACATTCAAAGATTGATTGATTGACTGATTGATTAGCTGCTTTTCAGGGCAATTGCCCTTACAAGGCAGTGTACAGACTACACAGTAAACATAACAATATAGAAGCAAGTTCAAATCTATATTACACCTCTTAAAGTGATCAGTAAAACTTCATCACAGGACAGGAAGGCCTGGTGTGCTGTGGTCCATGGGGTCACGAAGAATCAGACACGACTGAACAATAACAACAAAAACTTCATCAAGACACAATGGTTAATAAAAAATTGTTGTTGTTGTTGTTCAGTCGTTCAGTCATGTCTGACTCTTCGTGACCCCATGGACCATAGCACGCCAGGCCTTCCTGTTCTGCACTCTCTCCCGGAGTGTGCTCAAGTCCATATTCATTGCATCGGTGATGCTATCTAGCCATCTTATCCTCTGCCGTCCCCTTCTCCTTTTGCCTTCAATCTTTCCCAGCATCAGGGTCTTTTCCAGTGACTTTTCTCTTCGCATTAGGTGGCCAAAATATTTGAGCTTCAGCTTCAGTATCTGTCCTTCCAATGAGCACTCAGGGTTGATTTCCTTTAGGGTTGACTGATTTGACCTCCTTGCAGTCCAGGGGACACGTAAGAGTCTTCTCCAACACCACAGTTCAAAAGCATCGATTCTTTGGCACTCAGCCTTCCTTATAGTCCAGGTCTCACAGCCGTATGTTGCTGCTGGGAAAACCATAGATTTGATTATGCGAACCTTTGTCGGCAAGGTGATGTCTCTGCTTCTTACTGTGCTGTCTAGGTTTGCCATAGCTTTCCTCCCAAGGAGCAAGGTTCTTTTAATTTCATGGCTACAGTCACCGTCTGCGGTGACCTTGGAGCCCAAGAAAATAAAATCTGTCACTGCTTCCATTTCTTCCCCTTCTATATGGCAGGAAGTGATGGGACCAGATGCCATGATTTTAGTTTTTTTAATGTTGAGTTTCAAACCAGCTTTTGCACTCTCCACTTTCACCCTCAACAAGAGGCTCTTTAGATCCTCTTTGCTTTCTGCCATTAGAGTGGTATCGTCTGCATATCTGAGGTTGTTGATAATTCTCCCGGCAATCTTAATTCCGACCTGTGATTCATCCAACCCAGTGTTTCTCATGATGTACTCTGCATATAAATTAAATGAGCAGGGTGACAATATGCAGCCTTGTCATACTCCTGTCCCAATTTTGAACCAATCCGTTGTTCCATGTCCAGTTCTTACTGTTGCTTCTTGACCCTCGTACAGGTTTCTCAGGAGACAGGTAAGGTGGTCTGGTACACCCATCTCTTTCAGAATTTGCCACAGTTTGTTGTGATCCACACAATCAAAGGCTTTAGCGTAGTCAGTGAAGCAGAAATAGACGTTTTTCTGGAATTCTCTTGCTTTCTCTGTGATCCAGTGAATGTTGATTTGATCTCTAGTTCCTCTGCCTCTTTGAAACCCCACTTGTACTTCCGGTAGTTCTCGGTTCACATACAGCCTAGCTTGTAGGATTTTGAGCATAACCTTGCTGGCATGTGAAATGAGCGCAACTGTATGGTAGTTTGAACACTCTTTGGCATTGCCCTTCTTTGGAATTGGAATGTCAACTGACCTTTTCCAGTCTTGTGGCCATTGTTGAGTGTTCCAAATTTGTTGGCATATTGAGTGCAGCACTTTAGCAGCGTCGTCATATAGGATTTTAAATAGCTCAGCTGGAATACTGTCATGTCTGCTAGCTTTGTTAGTAATGCTTCCTAAGGCCCACTTGACTTCACTCTCTAGGATGTCCGGCTCAGGTTCAGTGACCGCACTATCATGGCTCTCAGGGACATTCAGATCTTTCCTGTATAGTTCTTCTGTGTATTCTTGCCACCTCTTCTTAATCTCATCTGCTTCTGTTAGGTCCCTGCCTTCTTTGTCCTTTATCATGCCTGTCTTTGCACAAAACGTTCCCTTGAGATCTCCAATTTTCTTGAAGAGATCTCTACTCTTTCCCATTCTGTTGTTTTCTTCGATTTCTTTGCATTGTTCATTTAAGAAGGCCTTCTCGTCTCTCCTTGCTCATCTCTGGAAATCTGCATTCAGTTGGGTATATCTTCCCCTTTCTCCCTTGCTTTTCGCTTCCCTTCTTTCCTCAGCTACTTGTAAAGCCTCATCAGACAGCCACTTTGCTTTCTTGCATTTCTTTTTCTTTGGGATGGATTTAGTTGCTGCCTCCTGAACAATATTACGGACCTCCGTCCATAGTTCCTCAGGCACTCTGTCTATCAGGTCTAATCCCTGAAATCTATTCCTCACCTCCACTGTATATTCATAAGGGATATGATTGAGGTCATACCTGAATGGTTTAGTGGTTTTCCCTACATTCTTCAATTTAAGCCAAAATTTTGCAAAAAGCAGCTCATGATCTGAACCACAGTCAGCTCCAGGTCTTGTTTTTACTGACTGTATAGAGCTTCTCCATCTTTGGCTACATTGTACATAATCAGTCTGATTTCGATATTGACCATCTGGTGATGTCCATGTGTAGAGTCGCCTCCTGTGCTGTTGGAAAAGAGTGTTTGCTATGATCAGCGTGTTCTCTTGGCAAAACTCTATTAGCCTTTGTCCTGCTTCATTTTGTACACCAAGGCCATGCTTGCCTGTTATCCCGGTGATTTCTTGACTTCCTACTTTGGCATTCCAATCCCCTATGGTGAAGAGGACATCTTTTTTGGTGTTAGTTCCAGAAGGTGTTGTAGGTCTTCATAGAACTGATCAACCTCAGCTTCTTCGGCCTCAGTGGTTGGGGCATAGACTTGAATTACTGTGATGTTGAATGGTTTGCCTTGGATTCATACTGAGATCATTCTATCATTTTTGAGTTTGTACCCCAGTACTGCTTTTCCCACCCTTCTGTTGACTATGAGTGCTACTCCATTTCTTCTCAGGGATTCTTGCCCACAGTAGTAGATATGATGGTCACCTCAATTAAATTTGCCCATGCTTGTCCATTTTAGTTCGCTGATTCCCAAGATGTCGATGTTCAATCTTGCCATCTCATGTTTGACCACCTCCAGCTTACCTTGATTCATTGATCTTACATTCCAGGTTCCTAAACAATATTGTTCTTTACAGCATCGGACGTTCTTTTCACCACCAGACACATCCACAGTTGAGTGTCCTTTCGGCTTTGGCCCAGCCGCTTCACTCTTTCTGGCGCTACTTGGAAATTCCCTCTGCTTTTCCCCAGTAGTATATTGGACACCTTCCGACCGGAGGAGCTCATCTTCCGGCGTCATATCTTTTAGCCTTGTGATTCATTCCATGGGGTTTTCTTGGCCAGAATACTGGAGCGGGTTGCCTTTTCCTTCTCCAGTGGACCACATTTTGTCAGAACTCTCCGCCACGACCTGTCCATCTTGGGTGGCCCTGCAGGGCATAGCTTATGGCTTCACTGAGTTACGCAAGCCTCTTTGCCACAACAAGGCAGTGATCCATGAAGGTGTAATAAAAAGTAGATTGAAATAAATAGATCTTACCATGCAAGACTATGCATGTCTACTCAGAAGTACCTCCCATTGAGTTCAGCGGGGCTTATTCCGAGGTAGGTGGCTATAGGATTGCAGCCTTAAGAGGTCTTCTAAAATTCACCAATGATGGGGCCATACTGGGGAGGACATTCCATGAAAGGAACACAGTACTGGAATACCATCATCCCCCAGCAGGAGAGGGAGAAGATGAAAAGACCACCTGCCCAGGTAGAAGGTGAGTGTGCTTTGCCATCTGTTGCATGTTTACCTGTGGCCTTTCCTTAGTAATCCCTGGTGCCCAGAGAGTCTTTGCTGCTAAAGCGACCCAGCCAAGTCTCAGCAGTTTCCAGCAGCAGTTTCCTGCTAGATTGCATGAGCTTGCACTCCCTTCCTAGGAGCCCAGGCATCAAAGGAAATCTCCACTTCAGGGCAGTGACTCTGGGGGTGAATGAAAGTGAGGGCTGCCTTATTTGTCTGAGAGAGGGAAGCGGGAATTGATGCTCTCTGGTTTTGTGGTTCAGAATTTTGTCTATTTGTATTATAAACCTTTTTCAGCTGATTGGGCCATGAAGCTTTTATTAGTAGGGATGTACGAAAAGTACTTACCTTTCCGATCCGGGGCGTCTGTGGAGGGGGGAGGTGCTCTGTCCCTCCCCCTGGAATCCTCCCCAGCCAGCTCTGCTCTGTGGCGACTCCACGGAGCCACTGGCCAGGGCTGCCCACAGCCAGACTTCCATCCGCTGCTGGGCTGTGCCAGCCACAAATGGTGGCCGCCGTAGTGGCTGCCATTTGCATCCCTGTGGAGGCTGTGATAGGCTACGTATATATTTACATAGCCTATCACAGTAAAAACCAGGAACGCAAATGGTGGCCGCGACGCCATTTGTGTCCCTGCCTTTTGCCGTGATAGGCTATGTAAATATATACGTAGCCTATCACGGCTTCCGCAGGGATGCAAATGGCGGCTGCTACGCCATTTTTGTCCCTGCCAAGCCATGATAGGCCAAGTAAGTATCTACATAGCCTATCATGGCAAAAGGCAGGGATGCAAATGGTGTAGCAGCCGCCATTTGCGTTCCTGCCTTTTGCCGTGATAGGCTAATTAGATACTTACGTAGCCTGTCATGGCTTGGCAGGGATGCAAATGGTGGCCAGAGTAGCAGCCGCCATTTGCGGCCACAGCCTGGCACTGGCCGGAAGACCACCTGGAGCCACTGCTGGAGGTGCTGCCGGAGCCACCACCAGAGCTGCCACCGCCGAAGCTGCCACCGGAGCCGCTGGAGCTTCCGCCAGGTATCCTCCGTTTAGGGAGGATTCCGCGGGGTGGCGGGGGGCGTTGCTGGAGTCCATGGCGGAATTCTCACTGGAGTCCATAGCAGAATTTTCCAACATTCCTATTCATTAGCTGGGGGGAGAAATGCACTTTGAAAAGGTTCAGAGAGATGGAGGGAAGCAGGGAGCAGCCATTTTAACAGTACATGGCAGAGCGGGTTATGCGGTGGGATGAAGCCAGGCTGTTATAGGAGAAGGAGTTGCAACAGGGTATTGGTTGCTCCCAGACTGAATCTCAGTTCATGAAACCTTAGTGGCCTTGGTGTAGGGATGTACAAAAGTGATTTACCTTTCCGCGGATTATGTTGATGATGGGGGGGAGGTGTTCCGTCCCTCCCCCTGGAATCCTGGCCAGGGGGGGAGGCGCTCTGTTCCTCCCCACAGAATCCTCAAACAGCCGACTGTGCTCCGCGGCAGCTCCGTGGAGCAGCCGGCCAGGCCAGAGCCGTCCGCAGCCGGATTTCCGGCTGCGGAGGGCTCTGGGTAAAACAAAACAAAACAACCAACCGCGTACGCAAATGGCAGCGGTTACGGCTGCCGCCATTTGCGTTCCTTCTTTTTACCATCTTAATCTACATAAATATTTACGTAGACTTTGACGGCAAAAAGAAAGGGGAACGCAAATAGTGTAGCGGGTGCTATTTGCATCCCTTTTTCATTCACCGTTTTAGCCTACGTAAATCTTTTTATGTAAAGATTTATGTAGGCTAAAATGGTGAATGAAAAAGGGATGCAAATAGCACCCGCTACGCTATTTGCATTCCCCTTTCTTTTCGCCATCATAGTCTACGTAAATATTTATGTAGATTAAGCCGGTAAAAAGAAGGAATGCAAATGGCGGCGGCCATAGCCGCCGCCATTTGCGTATGCGTTTTTTTTTTAAAAAAACCCACCCAACCATGATAGGCTACGTAAAGATTTACGTAGCCTATCACGTCTTTTTTTTTCTTTTTTTTTTTAAACCTAGCCATGATAGGCTACATAAATCTTTACGTAGCCTATCATGTCTTTTTTTTTTTTTTAATACACAAGCCTGGAAATGGCGGTGGCAGCAGCCGGTCGGAAGACTGGCTGCCGCCGCCGCTGCTTTAGCCGCCGCCACCTGGAAGATCCGCCCCAGGTAAGTCTCATCCTGGGGGGGATCCGTGGGGGGGCGGGGGGGGCAGGCCGTTCCGCCGCGGAGTTCGGTGGGCCAAATGCACTGGCATTCAGCCTCACCGAGATCCGTGGCGGAATTCTCTGACATCCCTACCTTGGTGACAGTCTTCCTCGTTTGAAGGTACTGCCTCTGAATGGCAGGTCAGTGAATGGGATAACAACAACCATTCAGGACTTGATCCTGGATGAGCATGCTAACCTGGCCTGTACAACAGAGAGCAGAGTTAACAACAGAGTTTCTCCACAAGAATGGAAGGTGTCAGAAGGACAAGCCAATGGTGGCTTACCCGGATTTTTCAAGGATCCAGCTTTGGTCCGCACAGGGCTCCATGAGTGAGTGCACTGCACCAGTATAAGTTGCTTCACAGAACATACTTCTGGGTGGGGCAGGGGTTGGAGTGAACGTCATTTGACTGGAAGGGGCTGCTCAACCAATAAGAGAGGCTTCCCCTCCCCCATCCATGCTTTCACTCCTTTCTCCTTTCATAAAATCACTCCTTTCTTTCTTTCTTTCTTTCTTTCTTTCTCTCTCTCTCTCTTTCTCTCTCTCTCTCTCTTTCTTTCTCTCTTCCTCTCTTCCTCCCCTACCCTCCCACATTGCTTACTACCTTAAAGCAGCTATCATTACAGGAAGGAACACAGTGTTCTCTCTGCCTTGAACCTGCCAAAGCTGCAAACAATCTCCTTCTCTCTCCCTCTCCCCCTCTCTCTCCCCCACTCTCACATTACTTACTCCCTTAAAGCAACAAAGAACATAGGAACATAGTGTTCTCCCTGCCATGTTGCGATCAATCCAAGCTTCGAAGCTTTGACATTAAGGCTCCTAAATGTGTTATTTTGATTCATGGGATCTCAGTAACCTCGGGAGTACGCATTTTGGGAACAAGCTTCATTGACCACAATGGGAGTTACTTCTGAGTAGACACACATATGCTTGTGCTGAGAAACAGGGATGGGAAACACAGGGACAGGAAATACCCCTTGACCGGGGTCACGGTGAAAGGCACACCCCTGGGTAGGGCTAGCGTACCGGAGATAAATGCGGGGGTTGGGGCACATAACAACTATACCACAGAGAACCCAACTTAAGGAAAAGAACTGGACATTAATTCTTTAAGGAATTAATCGGACTTTAAGCAGTCTCAGGAAATCCAATTTTTCTGTGATGAGCTCCGGGGTGGCTGCTGGATGGCCACGTCATGTATTCCTAACAACCTCCAGACGCAACCAGCTTGGAGTAAATTGCTCATGAAGACACCCCCCTAGTTGGATAAGAGTCTGTGTGTGTGTCTCCCCGGATTGCCCACCTGGGTTCTCAGTGTAGCAGCAGGCAAGGCTTGGGGGTGGGGAGAGGTAACGTTTCAGTAGCCTATTGGAATTCTATCCCTCTGACCATGTGCCCAGTCCCACAGCCTTCCAGTTTTCAGTAGGTATCTGAAGGTAGGTGTTTGAGATAGAATAGGTATTCCGCTCTTGTACCCCCCCCCCCAACAGTGCCCCGACACTTCCTAGCTGGGACTGGGTTGGTCTCAGGGGTGGTGCTAGAGTCGCCCCAGCTGGTTGTGCTGGGGAGCTTCAATGTACATTCTGAGGCTGCCTTGTTGGGAATAGCTCAGGACTTCATGGGTCTGCCCCAAATGGCCCCAGTCATTCAGCAGGGCAAACTTTGGATCTCATGTTCTGCATTGGGTGGGATGGTGGTGATCTGGGTGTGAGGAAATTATGATAGTTCCATTGTAATGGACAGATCACTACCTGGTGTGGTGAAGACTTACTGGGACTCAGAGTCCCTGCAGTGGTAGAGGACCAGTTAACATAGTCTGACCCAGGAGGCTGATGAATCCAGGTGGTTTTCTGATGGCTGTTGGGTTTTTTTCCTGTCACCTTGGCAGGCAATGTTGTCGAAGCCCTGGTTGACCTGACCTCTGGAATGGTGGAAATGGCCAAGGTCCTTTCTCCCACTGAGTACAACCAAATGGTTTTCAAGGGAGTTGGGGGTGATGAAATGTGTGAGATGGTAGCTAGATGGTAGCTAGAGTGTGGGATTATGTGTGGGATAGTAGCTAGAATGATGTTGGCAAAACACACACACAAAACAACACTTTGGAATGCGTTTAAATGCATCTTAGAGCTTGGCCAGACTCATACAGGTGCATAAAGAAATCAGATCTGAAACCATTTTGGACTTTAAAGGCCCAAATCAGGTCCAGAAAGATACAGGCACCCAGTGTAACCGGTACAGAATAGGTGTAGTGTGTTCTGATGTGGCCCCCACAAGCATTCTTGCTGCCACATTCTCTACCAACAGAAGTTTCCAAACCATTTTTAAAGACAGGCACCCATAGAATGCATTGCATTAATTGAGCCTGGATGTAATCAGAGCGTGTGTCACTGAGGCAAGGCCTGCTTCTTCCAGATAGAGCTGCAGCTGTAGGCATGGACTAATCTGTCAAGTTCACTTTTACTCATTTTCTCATTTTTCCAAAGTTAAGTTTGTTCCATTTCCACTTCAGTTTGTGACTTTTTAAAAATTTGCATGGAAATGCCCAAAATGTACACATTTTCATGCTTTTTTGTATGCACGTTTTGAATTATACACATTTGTGCAGGAGATTTTTGCTAAGATAATGCGTTCTCTGCAATATACACATTTTTGTACGCACTTGTCTGTAGGCATTTTTGTATGCATATCTTTCAGGTGCAAACTTTGATTGCAAACTTTTGGAAAGGTATCAATGTTTAGCTGTGTTCTAGTTTGTGTATGGGCTTGGGTAAGTTCTCATAAAATTTCTCCCCCATCCCTGTACAGCTCTCCTGGCCACTGACACCACCTGTGTCTTCATTGATAATGCCAAGCCGCGGAGAACCACCAGGCCACGTAGTGCAACCCCATCCAGAACCAGTTGTCCACCTCCATCCAGATCCTCCGATTTCCCAATTAACTTCCATCTTATCAAGTTTTAGCCTCAGCCTGTTTGCCTTCATCTATTCCAAAATTGTATATGGGAGAAAAGGATTTTTCAAGGCGTTAAGAAAATGAGTGAATGATCCACAACACTTGCCCAAATACCAGCACACTTGTTTTTCATACTTGCTTTTCATTGATGTCTGTGCAGTTAGGCCAGTTTACATGCTTTGCTGATTAACCTTTTCATTTAATTTCCTTCTGAACATTGCATTCAGTAGCTAATAGATAGCCTGTGGCCCATTATCCCATTGGATTTATGATTTAATGCAATTATATTGGCTTAAGTAGTCTATGGATCTATGAATGAGCCAGTCTCCTCTCAAGTAATGCAATTTTTTATGCAACTGGATGAGATTCCAAAAAAAAAATCTTTTAAAAATGCTATAGGCATCCTAACAAAAAAGTCAATTTCCCCCCTGGAAGAATGGAAAGAGCAACATTGTGTTTTTCTCATTACTGTTTTATGTTTTCAGGGATTTTTTATGTGGGAAGCTTTAGTGATTTACCAAAAACACTGAAGACAAATACAACATAACCCTCAGCAAGAGAGCATAGCACAAAGGCCCAACGGGCTCCTTTTTTCATTATTCTAACATTGCTAAGCAACCAAGGACATATTGCTTTGTATTGTGTGTGGTATATTCTGTCATTTTTAAAGCTTTCCCCCACCCCCTTTAAAAGCACTGCCATTATTTGAGACCAGAATTAATGGATTCCAAGGATATTATGACTTTCTCAAATCATTTCTATTTCCTGGCACATCTCCTCTACCAGGTCAGAGCAACCACACAGCTGAGGCTCGGCTAGCTTCAGACTTCTCACTTACAGTTTTAATTAAAATTTCTAGCCAGTTCAATCTGTCATTCCTATTTTCAAAGCAGCTCCTGCTGCAGAAAGGGAGTTTGAGTGTGCATTTGCAATTTTGAATTACATCTTCTTTATTGTTGCCTTGATATGTATAACCCTCTGTGACAGCAAAAGTATACGTCTGTACAATGTACAGAACAATTTTAATTGGAAGTATTTTGGTGAAATAGAATACTTGTGAGTAGGTCTGAAAACTGCTTTTAGGGAACCCAGGTTCAGTAATCTCCTGTGGTTATGATACACATGTGTCCATTTTCCTGTCTACAAGGGCAATCCCTTTCACTTCAACAGAAAGGCACTTCCTTTCTCAAAAATTTATTTTATTTATTAAGGGAGCAATCCTATGACCCCTAGACAGAGCCGGGGGTGGAGGGACAGGATAGTTCAGATTCCTGGATCTGAGGTCAGGCACAGCTGTCCTTCCCTCCCTCTCCCCCTTGCATCCGGTGTGGAGAGAACTGTGTCAGCTGCCTCTCTGAGTTCGCAAAGGAGAGGAGGAAAAAGGGCCTGCAGGTGGGCGGAGAGTGGACTGGTGGACAATGTATCCTCAGGCCTCCTCAGCCTCCTTCCTTCCCACTCCAGAGAGCCCTAGCTAGATGAGTAAAAAAGCCCATCATCTAGCCAAAATGCAGAGTGGGAAGAGTGCAGAGGCAAATATCGCCTCTGCCGCTCCTCTCACTCTGCACTAGATGGCCGTAAACCTCTGAGTTTGGAGGCTTAAATTCATGCTGATAAGACTGCACCCTAAATTGATTAAATGCCTCATAAATGCACTCATTGGGATTTGTCTTTTAAAAATGTTTTAACTTTTTAAACTCTTTTAACCACTGTTTTATTGTTATCATGTTGTTCACCGCTCCGAAATCTTCTGATGAGGAGTGGTATATAAATATTGTAAATAATAATAATAATAATAATAATAATAATAATAATAATTTCTCTAGGCTTTTTTACAGTAATGATAAAAATCTAAATAAAATCACAATAAAATCAATGATATAAGAATAACAAATGCGCCAACAGAGCATAAATTACAATATCACATTGCAGGGACTAGGATAATAAACAACATTGCAGGAGCCAAGATAATAAAATGGAAAAATACTAAAATATTTCTTAAAGCTTTAAAAGACTTTGATTTTTTTATATAAGGCTGGGAGAATAACAGGAAGTCTTAGCCTGATGCTGGCAAGAAAGCAGAATGGGCATCAGGTGAGCTTCCTCTGGGAGAGCCTTCCAGGGCCAGGAGACCATGCCCTCTAGTTGCCACCCACCGAGCCGCAGAATGCAGGGGCGCTTGAAGAAGGGTTCCTGTGGATTACCTTAAAGTACAGGCAGGTACATATGGGAGGAGACATTCCATCAGATACTGAGGTCCCACGCTGTGTAGAGCTTTGTAAGTCAAGACCAGCACTTTGAACTGGGCCCAGAAACAAATGCACCTTTTACAGCTCTCTGACGTTCTAGACAAATAGAACTATACACAACATTCCCAATGTGGGCACACCATAGATTTATATAATGCTAATGTGAAAATGACCATTTTATTATCAGTCCCTTTCCTAATACTTAAATTTGCCTATAAACTGCCACTGTAAAGTGCATTGACATTTTCATTAAGCTATCCACCGCAATTCCAAAACCACTTCACAGTCAGTTCAGGTTGTATCATAGAATATGTGAAGTTGAGGTTGGTTCCCAGTGTGCTTCACATCACACTTGCACTGAATCTCATTTGTCATTTTGCTGCCCATTTACTCAATCAGTTCCCTTCTCTTCTTCTTCTTCTTCTTCTTCTTCTTCTTCTTCTTCTTCTTCTTCTTCTTCTTCAAAATAAAGCAATTTTCGTCATTAACTGTTTGCAACCCTTTATCATAACCCTCTTCGCAGTCTTTTATTTAATTTATTATCCTAGGCTCTAACCCAGAGACCTTTCTATCAGTACCCAAGAGTTGAATGTGCATGGTGAGAATTGGAATACCACTGCACAAACAGTTTCAACTCCTCAGGTTTAAGAGCAGCATGATTAAAACAACAACAGTGCAACAGTTGGAAGCTCCTTTTGGTGCATGGAGTTAGTAACATAGATATCAGGACTTTGACCCTTAGACTACAATCCTATACCCACTTACCTGGGAGTAAGCCGCATTGTACTGAATGGGACTTTTTTCTGAGTAGACAGGACTGCGCTGTTAATGTCTTCATAGATTTATATTTTTAAAAACCCAAACATCGATAGGGGCTTGAATCCTACCTTTCCTTCTATGAATAGTACAAAGTATCCCACTTCCCCCTTCCCTCTGCAGCCCCTGTACCTCCTGAAACAGAGGGGGAATCAGCAGAAATTACCTGCCTTTCATGAATGGGAGAACAACTTAAGATCCAAGCCATTGTCTGTATTTTTCCCTTCCTTTCTTAATAAAATTTAACACTGAATTTTTATTTTTGACATCAGATGTACATCAGATCTTAAGGAACTACCACATTTAGTTCAAGAATACTGCCTGGTCAGGACCAGAGATTAAATGGCAAACTTCTGCTCTAATCAGGTCAGAGAGGACAACTTATTTCCACAAACATATGAAAAATGAATGGTTGCTTTACTGGCCTGGCTTTAATTAAGACATGACACATCCAGTGGAGGCTGGTGGCTCCAATTCCAGTGGGGCTCTAAATCCATTCGGGGTTTTAGTGAGAACCAGCCAGAACTATAAAGGACCTATCCAAGGTGCAGGCCCCTATCCCCAAAATAGATTCAGCACCTTGGAGAGCTCCATTAGAGTTCTGGCTGATTCTGACTGCGAGTTGGAGCCAACAGCCTCCACTGGACCCATCTTCGGCATACCACTAAAAGACTACTGAGCTTCTCTACTGCATGGTGGCAGCCTGGAAATGAACGGGTTTCTAGATATTTCTATGTAAGGTACAGAAGGGCCAAATGTTCATGGCAATAATGGTCTGGTGTGTGTTCAAGCATGCCTGACCCAACACACATCCGGCAGAGAGACATTCATGTAGTTTGCATGATCACTGCAGCCCACTGTGGCTTATTTAAGCTATGCTAGGTACCAACACATATTGGTGGCCATTTTGAATGTTCAAGCTGCAGTGGGTGGTCACCATGGCTTATTGTGATATCCGAACCTGACAAGGGTGGACTGTTGACATGGTTAACAAACTAACAAACGTTTTAGTATTGTGGGTGGTTTGTTAACTACGCCAACAACCCACCCTCACTGGGTTCAGATGTCACCATAAGCTATGGTGCCTGCCACAACTTCAGCATTCAAAATGGTCGCTGGCACATGCCACAACCCACTGCGGCTTAAATAAAACAAGCCACTGTGGCTTGTTTGCATTAAATAAGCCACACTGGGCTGCGGAGATTGTGCATACTGGGCCATTGTGTGTGTGTGGGGAGGGGAGTCTCAATAGGCTCCCCATGAGCCGATATAGAGCTGTGTGTACAGGAGGTGATGGATTGTACTGTTTATATCTGTTTGTTATATATATAGCCTCATTAAAAACACACACACAACAGCAACAATTCTAGGACTGCTATCGTATACAACATTATATTCCACTGAAACTCAGTGAAGTCACTGAAGTCAGCGTGACTTCCTTCTGAGTAAACAGGATTGGGCTGTCAGTGACTCAGGTCCCTAGTTATATAATACAACAACAGAAGATATGTTAAATATTAAAAACAAAACCAAACAAAACCAGCTCATCCTCCAGCAGCAAATGTACATCTCCATCGAAAGGTGTGTAGATGGGCTTCTCTGGGCAGCTGATAGCGGGGTTGGGAGGAGGACAGCTCTTGCTCTGCACTCCCACCTATCTCACTGTATTGAAGGCTGGACCATGTGCCAAAGGAAGCTTTAAAAGGCCACATTTTATTTATTACAGCTTCTCCTTTGAGTACGATAGATATATCATAGTAACAAATGTTTTGAAGCCTATACATTCAGGACCGCTGGGGATTTCCAAGCCAGCTCTACAGTGTGCTATCTTCCAATAATATTTGATAAAGGAAGGATATACTTTGTTGGCTCAACTGGACTAAAAATACCATCCTGTCTCTCAGAATAAATAAACTGCTGGTTTTAGATTGTCAGATTTCTTCTGGCCTATGTAACTTGTACAAAGAGCATGTCTGCCATCCAGCGGTAGGTTTCATATTTGCAGCTTCACCATCAGTTTTTCTTCCACCAGCTTAAACATGGCCTTAATTCCCCCAGCAATACTGCCCCCCATAAAGAAATATAGCAATAGGATTGGTGTGTGTGAGTTCTCTTTTGCTTTGCAGGAACATGAACGACTGCATCACTTGTCAATCTCCATCCTGCAAATTTTGTTAAAAAGCTAGTGGACTTCCTTTGTACTTTATCATTTATCTAATCTTTGGCAAGGCAATGACAGAAAATAGAATATCTTATCATCCAATTATTGAAAGGTTTTATAATGCTGTCCAATGAGCAGGCCATGTACTCAACCTTTAAGAGCCAGTGTGGTGTAGTGGCTAGAGTGTTTGGGAGTCATGAGATCCAGGTTTTAGTCCCCACTCAGCCATGGAAGCTCACTGGGTGACTTTGGACCAGTTGCAGACTCTCAGCCCAACCTACCTCACTGGGTTGTTGTGAGGATAAAATGGAGGAGGAAGAGGATTATGTACACCACCTTGGGTTCCTTAAAGAGGAAAAAAAAAGCGGGATAAATGTAATAATAAAAAATAAGAACGTTAGGGTGCAATCCTATGGCCGCTAGTCAGTGGCTAGATGGCCATAGGATAGGTCGGTTCCCTGAGAACTGACCTTCACTCCCTCCCCCGCTGCATTGTAGGCAGCATGGAACAGCTCTGCACTCGGAAGAGGAGTGCGGAGCGGTGAAAACGGGGTGTTCCTGAGAGTGTGCCGGGAAGTTGGAAATCCGGTATAACACATCCAATGTGTCGTCCGGCTGCTGCTTCCCCCACTCTGCCTTCCCGCAGCTAGACAGCTGAAATCGGCTGTCTAGCCGCAAATGCAGGGCAGCTGAAGTGCGGAGGGGATGATCCCCTCCATGGTTCTCCTGCCCTGCATTGGATAGGTGGTTGCCTCCGAGTTTGGAGGCGGCCACTTATCCTGGTAGGATTGGTCCCTTAACCATGCAGTGAAACATCTTCTTTCAAAAGTACATTATTTGGAAGAGCGATTGCCTACTAGTACTACTATCTTACTGATGTTAGTGAGTTTTTTTGATACTGTCCAAGTTATCATAGTGAAGGAATATCAAATTGTGTTAGCAGTAACAGATCTTTTGCTCATCATGCAACAACCAAAACAAACATGCTTCAGTTTAATTCCTTTGCTATCCAGAATTCTGGAAGCTTGTTAGAGGCCCCTGAGGTGTGAGTCATAAGTTGATGTAGCCAGTTACTGTTTGAGTCACTCTTAGTTGAGTAAAAAAAACTTGGACAGAATGAAAGCCAATTAGCTGGGCAGTTATGGATCACTGCTCCTTCATGGATCACTGCCTTGTTGTGGCGAAGGGGCTTGCGTAACTCAGTGAAGCCATAAGCTACGCCGTGCAGGGCCATCCAAGACGGACAGGTCATGGCAGAGAGTTCTGACAAAATGTGGTCCACTGGAGAAGGAAATGGCAACCCACTCCAGTATTCTTGCCAAGAAAACCCCATGGAACGTATCACAAGGCTAAAAGAGATGACACTGGAAGATGAGCCCCTCCGGTCGGAAGGTGTCCAATATACTACTGGGGAAGAGCAGAGGGAATTTCCAAGTAGCACCAGAAAGAGTGAAGCGGCTGGGCCAAAGCCGAAAGGACACTCAGCTGTGGATGTGTCTGGTGGTGAAAAGAACGTCCGATGCTGTAAAGAACAATGTTGTTTAGGAACCTGGAATGTCAGATCAATGAATCAAGGTGGTCAAACATGAGATGGCAAGATTGAACATTGACATCTTGGGAATCAGCAAACTAAAATGGACAAGCATGGGCGAATTTAATTCAGGTGACCATTATATCTACTACTATGGGCAAGAATCCCTTAGAAGAGTAGCACTCATAGTCAACAAAAGGGTGGGAAAACTGGGGTACAATCTCAAAAACGACAGAATGATCTTAGTACGAATCCAAGGCAAACCATTCAACATCACAGTAATTCAAGTCTATGCCCCAACCACTGAGGCTGAAGAAGCTGAGGATGATCGGTTCTATGAAGACCTACAACACCTTCTAGAACTAACGCCAAAAAAAGATGTCCTCTTCATCACAGGGGACTGGAATTCTAAAGTAGGAAGTCAAGAAATCACAGGGATAACAGGCAAGCATGGCCTTGGTGTACAAAATGAAGCAGGACAAAGGCTAATAGAGTTTTGCCAAGAGAACACACTGATCATAGCAAATACTCTTTTCCAACAGCACAAGAGGCAACTGTACACATGGACATCACCAGATGGTCAATATCAAAATCAGATTGATTATGTACAATGTAGCCAAAGATAGAGAAGCTCTATACAGTCAGTAAAAACAAGACCTGGAGCTGACTGTGGATCAGATAGGGATGTACGAAAGTCACTTACCTTTTCGCAGGGGTGATTCGTGGTGGGGGGGAGGCGCTTCGCTTCTCCCCCCGAAGTTCAGGCGAGGGGGGGGGAGGCGTCCTGCCTCGCCCGGCCGAAATTCAGGCCGGGGGGGAGGTGCCCCGCCTCGCCCGGCCGAAATTCAGGCCGGGGAGAAGCGCCCCGTCTCCCTGGCCACGAAAGAAAAAGTAAAAAAACAACACACACACCCTCCGTGATAGGCTACGTAACGATTAACATAGCCTATCACGGCTAGATTTCCAAAGTCAGCCGTGATAGGCTACTTTAATCGTCACGTAGCCTATCACGGGTGACTTTGGGGAAAAAAAAAAAAAGCACGTACGCAAATGGCGGCAGCCCATGGGCGCCGCCATTTGTGTTCCTTATTTTGGCACGTCTAGTCTACGTAAAGATTTACGTAGACTACGGCGAAAATAAGGGCAACGCTTTTTTTTTTTTTTTCAAAGTCAGCCGTGATAGGCTACGTAAACATTTATGTAGCCTATCACGGCTGACTGCAGGGACACAAACGGCCATTTGCGTCCCGGCAGGAGACGACGTTTCGCGGCCAGAGGGATGATGCGCCTCCCCCCTGGCCAGAATTTCGGCGGGGAGGGACGGGGAGCCTCCGCCCGGCCAGAATTTCGGCGGGGAGGGACGATGCGCCTCCCCACCGGCCAGAATTTCGGGGGGAGGGATGGAGCGCCTCCCCCCCACCGTGAAGCAAGCTTCGGGATCAGGTAAGTGACTTTTGCCCATTCCTACTGATGAGGCTTTACAAGTAGCTGAGGAATGAAGGGAAGTGAAAAGCAAGGGAGAAAGGGGAAAATATATTCAGAGTTCCAGAGAATAGCAAAGAGAGAAAAGAAGGCCTTCTTAAATGAACAATGCAAAGAAATCGAAGAAAACAATAGAATGGGAAAGACTAGAGATCTCTTCAAGAAAATCGGAGATATCAAGGGAACGTTTTGTGCAAAGATGGGCATGATAAAGGACAAAGAAGGCAGGGACCTAACAGAAGCAGATGAGATTAAGAAGAGGTGGAAAGAATATACAGAAGAACTATACAGGAAAGATCTGAATGTCCCTGAGAGCCATGATAGTGCGGTCACTGAACTTGAGCCAGACATCCTAGAGAGTGAAGTCAAGTGGGCCTTAGGAAGCATTACTAACAACAAAGCTAGTGGAGATGACAGTATTCCAGCTGAGCTATTTAAGATCCTAAAAGATTATGCTGTTAGAGTGCTGCAATCAATATGCCAACAAATTTGGAACACTCAACAGTGGCCACAAGACTAGAAAAGGTCAGTTTACATTCCAATTCCAAAGAAGGGCAATGCCAGAGTGTTCAAACTACCGTACAATTGCGCTCATTTCACGTGCCAGCAAGGTTATGCTTAAAATCCTACAAGCTAGGCTTCAGCAGTATGTGAACCGAGAACTACCAGAAGTACAAGCTGGGTTACGAAGAGGCAGAGGATCTAGAATCAAATCGTCAACATTCACTGGATCATGGAGAAAGCAAGAGAATTCCAGAAAAACGTCTATTTCTGCTTCATTGACTATGCTAAAGCCTTTGATTGTGTGGATCACAACAAACTGTGGCAAATTCTGAAAGAGATGGGAGTACCAGACCACCTTACCTGTCGCCTGAGAAACCTGTACGAGGGTCAAGAAGCAACAGTAAGAACCGGACATGGAACAACTGATTGGTTCAAAATTGGGAAAGGAGTACGACAAGACTGCATATTTAATTTATATGCAGACTACATCATGAGAAACGCCGGGTTGGATAAATCACAGGTCGGAATTAAGATTGCCGGGAGAATTGTTAACAACCTCAGATACGCAGACGATACCACCCTAATGGCAGAAGGCGAAGATGATCTAAAGAGCCTCTTGTTGAGGGTGAAAGAGGAGAGTGCAAAAGCTGGTTTGAAACTCAACATTAAAAAAACTAAGATCATGGCATCTGGTCCCATCACATCCTGGCATATAGAAGGGGAAGAAATGGAAGCAGTGACAGATTTTATTTTCTTGGGCTCCAAGGTCACTGCAGACGGTGACTGTAGCCATGAAATCAGAAGACGCTTGCTCCTTGGGAGGAAAGCTATGGCAAACCTAGACAGTATAGTAAGAAGCAGAGACATCACCTTGCCGACAAAGGTTTGTATAATCAAAGCTATGGTTTTCCCAGTAGCAACGTACGGCTGTGAGAGCTGGACTATAAGGAAAGCTGAGCGCCAAAGAATCGATGCTTTCGAACTGTGGTGCTGGAGAAGACTCTTACGAGTCCCCTGGACTGCAAGGAGGTCAAATCAGTCAATCCTAAAGGAAATCAACCCTGACTGCTCATTGGAAGGACAGATACTGAAGCTGAAGCTGAAATATTTTGGCTACCTAATGTGAAGAAAAAACTCTCTGGAAAAGACCCTGATGCTGGGAAAGATTGAAGGCAAAAGGAGAAGAACTGCCCAGAGAGCTTCGGCTATTGGGCGGTATAGAAATGAAATAAATAAATAAATAAATAGAAGAGGACAGCAGAGGATGAGATGGCTAGATAGCATCACTGATGCAATGAATATGAACTTGACCACACTCCAGGAGAGAGCGCAGGACAGGAAGGCCTGGTGTGCTATGATCCATGGGGTCACGAAGAGTCGGACACGACTGAACGACTGAACAACAACAACAATGACTACTGGGGGCAAAGGAAAAGGCCATGCTGGCTGGGGATGGTGGGGGTTGTAGTACAACATCTGGAGGGCAGCAGGTTGGGGAAGAAATGCTACAGTCGTCTTATCCCTGATAATTAGCATGGCACCTACCTTTTCTTCCCCTGTAGCCCATCCTCAAGGTCAGTCAAAATGGAATTTTAAATGTGCTTTTTGTAAATAACTAGCATATTCAAATTAACGATGCTCTTCCTTTCTCTCTGTCTTAGAAAGGAATAATCCACAAAAGACAACTGGGTGATGTAACTCTAATTACAGCTGAGACAATGCTAAGTAAATGCCCCAACATGTGATATTTAAGACTCCATGGAACTATGGGCAAGCTCTGGAATGTGAATGACGGGCTATGCAATCCCTGACTTGTCTGGCCAAGCCTTGGGAAACTCCACAACCCAAATGAACTATATCATGTGCAGAGGCCCTTTCATGGCACTTGAGAGTGTTCAAAATGATTCACATATTTTACTATGTTGTAATCTTTACAACTCTGTAATGTGGATCAGTATTATCATTCACATATTGCTGATAGTTAGATTGAGACTTCCTAGATGAGTTCATGTCTGAGGCTTGCCCTGAATCAGGGATTTCCTGGTTTGTAACTCATCTATTATGCTATGCCATGGATGGGGAACTGGTTGCTATCTCGCCCATGGAGCTTGGGATCCCTCCATGGGAGGCTACCAGGAGCCTAGGGAGGAGGGGGGGGAAGGAACCCTGCTCTTATCTCTGATCTGTGATAAGGCCGGAATTCCCCTGCACATTGCTCCCTGTCCCAGTTAGAGGAGTTCCAGCCAGTGCTTCGGCCAGGGACCAAATGATGTTGGAGGATGTAGCCTTGCCCACTGATATCAGGGGATGTGGCCACACCCACTGCTGTTGTTTGGACCGGTGAGGGCTGGGTCAGGGTCATCCCTTTTGTTGTTCCCCATCCCTATATTACATCATAATTTCTTGTTATAAAAATCAATATTGTCACTTATGGAGAAGCATAGTGCTTATTCTGTTAGGTTTCTAGTAGGCTGGTGCATTAGTTGCCCACCATTAAATATAGAAAAGGTAACAAACAACAATAGAAACAGGAAAGAAAGAAAGAAAAAGAGATTGTGTGAAAGGCACTTGACAATTAGAAGAACAAAGTGAGGCCTCCCATGAGGCCTGGGGGGTAGGCGATATGTATGTTCTTGTGAAATGTAAACACAGAGATTAAAATAGGACAATTTCTCCATTTGCAAATGGTGTTAAACCAAACTATATCAAGCATTCTGCCATAAAGCTTCTATATACTGTTTGTAGTATTCTGCTTTTCAGTTAATTGATTCAACTCCTGTTATATTCTTCAGCATTCAACAAGAAACACATTTCCTCAGACATTGGCAACCTTATATTGCTAAGGTGCCATCTCCAAACATTACTATATATAAAACAGCACAGAAAGTGTGTTGACCCATAAAGAAGACAAACAGTCTCAGTATGTAACAATCAGATGGCTAAAGAGAGAAGGGGGAGAGAAGGCCCAGTTAATGGATAAATAGCCTGCAAAGAAAACTTGCAAATGGAAAATATAAGTAGGTGTTTGAAAACACATGCTACAGTATTCCCCAGGAAGCTGAAGTGTTCCAAATTCTAGATCTAGTTTCCTTAAGCTCCTGCTGTTGGTATCTGACTCATTCATAAATGAAGCTTTGCTTTACAGAGAGTAGACATTTCCTATTGCAAAATGGGCAGTAATCTAAATGTGGAGTGGAAGAAGAAGTAAGCGAACTAATAAGTAAAATTACTGTGATATTAATCAACAGTAGAGGTGTGTACCAACCACACAATTCAACTCTCACCGCAATTCAGCACTTCAGAAAATGGCCCGATTCTGTTTGGACCAATTCAGAGGCTGTCCACTTCACCTTGGGTACTGAACCTGTGCCGATATTTGGAAAACTGAGGTTTTCTACTAGCTCTTGTACAACTGTTCACAGAGCAGCGCCACTGTCATAATTTCTTCTACTAGTGCATCTTTGGATTCAAACTGATAAAATCGGGAAACAGAAAATTAAGCTATTAAAAATCAAGAGTCACTTTTGAAAATGCTACTCTTCATGCATCTTGCACATTCCTGTCAATTCATTATTGTAACAAATAATGAGTAGACACTTCATTTTTTATCATTTGCATTTGAGTCAGTGCCCACTTATTTCATATTGATCAGATCCGTTTTTATTCATTGAGTTTGGGACAGTGCCCATTTTTTTCATTGAAATAAATAGCTCAATTATTTCTCCTATCCCAAGTTCATGGAAGGCAAGTGCAGCAGGACACACCAAAGGTGGTATTCAGTGAATAGTTAGCATATTGGATATATTGGCGGCATGTAGTGATGACCACCAGTTTGGATGGCTTTAAAAAAGGGTTAGACCAATAGATGGCTAAAAACAAACTACTAATGATTGGTTGTTGAAGACAAACAATAAAGCATGGCTGCATGATGGTTTGATTATGAATTTCCCAGGGTCAGCTTGCTGGCCACTCTTGGAGGCAAAATGTTGGAATAGATGAACCTTTGGACTGATCCTGTAAGGCAGTTCTCATGATCTTGTCCTGGGCTTCCCTTGGTTTTTATTAATTGGGGAGAATGTTTGGTATAGGAAGGAAGCCATCTCGGAAAGAAAAAGTGAGTTTCTACTTGAAAAAAAAAAGGGGCATACATTTTTATTGCCCCTGCAAATGCTTTAAAAAGTAAAACTGGTGATGTCCAGATCGATCAGGGTTTCCATAATGCCAGCGACAAGACCGCTCCAATGAGAGGGCATGAAGTAAGGCAGTGAGGTGGTGCAAATCTGGAATGAAGCAGGATCAGGATACTGGCCCAGGTATTCTTGCAATTAAGAATAATTAATTGCAATTCTTGCAATTCTGCAGCTAAGGTAAGAGGCAAGTTACCTCAGCACTGGCCTGCAGCAACTGCATGGTACAGCCTGGCCAGGGAGGTTTTTCCGGAAGCTCCACCTCTCAAATGCTGTAGCTTGCTGTCTTAAAGGGCTCGCAGCACTTCTTTTCTTGCAGTTGCTGGCTGCCTCTGGACAGGAGGGTCTGAGTGGAGATCTGGTTGGGGGAAACTCAACAGAGCCTTCCTGCTTGCTGGACGAGTCCCAGAGGGCAGCAGTACATCCCTGAGATTGAGTGGATGGGGTGCGGGATTCAAGGCATCAGGCCCTACTTGGGAAGGACCAGGGAGTGAGTCTGACTTCTCCTCAGAGCTGCTGCTGCTGCTGCAGAACTCAGTCTCTGAGGGTTCTTGGTCCAGGGCCTTGACAGGTAATTAATTAATGGACATTTCACCATTCAAGTTCGCTTTCCAATCAGGTGTTTGTGTGTTAATAGCAGGGTGCAGAGGGCTTTCTAAAGCAACATAAATACTTCTATTTCCTCTTCAACCAAAAGTCTGTTAAGAAGTGTTCATATCTGAAATGAAAACAGCTTGCCTGAGGTAAAGCATTCTTGCATATCGAAACTTGAAGCTGCTGACACTTGATAAATAACTGTAAGACTCTCAGCATTGCTCAGATCTGCTTGTGTCTCTAAAATGAGTAACATGATTGGGAGGTAAATGCCTTCAACATATAGTTGTATCGCATTTCAAAAGTCCAAGCATTTGTTCCCTGGGTAGAATGGTGACCTCTAAAGGTGTGCATTGATTGATCTACCCCAGAGCTTATGAATCTTTTATTGAATCCTAACTTGGCAGGACAGAAATGGCATTTCCTTCAGGCGATGAGACTTCTTTGAAGTCAAGCATCCTCTGCTGTTGTTCTTGCAGCCATATCTAATGATTATTTTATTATTCCATTTTATTACATTATTCTGCTGTTTCTCAGACTGAAGACTAAAGGCAGAGTAGAAACTAGCAAAGCAGATGTTATCCATTTTTTAATTAAATGTACCATACCAACCCCTTTTAGCTGAAACCCTCCACCTGCTTAGGTTGCTTAAGGGTGCAATCCTGCATGGCTGGCTGGGGCATGCTGGGAGTTGTAGGCCCTTTCTCTGTCTAAACATGCATAGGATTGCACCCTAAATCTCATTGACTTTGGCTGGATTTTAGCAGCCTCACTGTTGCAGGATTGCAGCTTTTATAAAATTGGCTTCACATTTGCCTCTCCTAAAACCTTTTTCTTTCATAAAACAGTGAAGCGATAATTTTAAAAAACAGCATGAAGGCTACTCAGAGCCATGGCCAATAATGTTTTTTTGCACAGAATAGTGATGTAATGTGCCTTGCAGCCTGCAGTATCTTAGTAAGGACCCACAACCAGTTTTTCACCACATAAACAAGTTCAACTTTTTCTTCTATGATGTTGTGTTTTTTGTCACAATTTGTTTCATGGCATTGGTTTCATTGGCACATGTAGTATCTCCAAAGATTTTGGATGATCAAACAAGGTTCGCACCATCACAGTGATTTTATAAAATACATTTTATTAAATGACCCCCACTCCAATTGCTGTCAACAACCAAATAAAGCTAGAAGACATTTATATCTTCAAAGCAAAACTTCTCACTGAACAGAGCTTTGGGCAGGCACTTGCTGCTTAAGATAGCAATATGTGACTATAAACGTTTAAAAGTTCCTTTGCTTTCTGAAGAGCACTAACATTGCAAAACACTGAGTGACAGTGCCCCCTTAGGGGTTGATAAGTTTTCCCTTTTCTTTTCAGCATACATTTTATTGGGAAAGGGATATGTAGTACTGAATGGCGGGTAATGGGTTCCTAAAAAGGTAAAGGTGTCCCCAACCAGTCGTGTCCGACTCTAGGGTGCGGTGCTCATCCCCGTTTCTAAGCCGAAGAGCCAGCGCTGTCCGAAGACGCTTCCGTGGTCATGTGGCCGGCATGACTGAACACCGAGGTGCACGGAACACTGTTACCTTTCCCACCGAGGCGGTACCTATTTATCTACTTGCAATTTCTTGCTTTCGAACTGCTAGGTTGGCAGGAGCTGGGACTGAAGACAGGAGCTCACTCTGTCACGCGGCACTCGGGTCTCGAACTGCTGACCTGCCGACCTTCCAGTCTGCAGTTCAGTGTCTTAACCACTAAGCCACCACGGCCCCATAATTAATGCCCTTAGTTTACAGAATAATCCTATGGATGTTTAATCAGAAGGTGAAATCCAGAGGGTGAAATCCATGCTAGCATACAGTGGATTCCTATGCATGTTTAATCGGAGGGTCTGCCAGCAGAATGGACACAGCCCCTCCCCCCAAATATGCTTCGAAGGGATGGGGGACACTGGAGCAGACCTGGAAGGGTGCAGGGGGAGGAGAGGAAGGGGAAACCCCTTTGGGTGAACATCTGCCCATTTGTGTGATGTTGTATGTTCACCCAGAGGTAAGTCCCACTTTGTACAATAGGACTTATTCCTAGGTACGTGTGCATAGTATTGCAGCCTTAATGGCCATGGCTACTTCAAGCCACGGGAATTTGTATTCTCCATCTGCCAGGATGAGGCTGAAAGAAACAGTTTTTGCAGTCTTGACTTTGGGTAGGAAAAAAGGAAAAAACAGCTGTGCGGTTTAGAACTGTAGGCTAAAGGTAGTAGTATCCTATTGTGCCCGTGCACTTGTGGGAGCGACTGCTTGTGCAACTGGGCTTTTACACTTTTAAAAATAACATGGAACAAGTGGAAATGCTGTTTTCCAGAGTGGGACAGGTTAGGGAAGTTCACAAAAGGGAGCTTCACTGACATGTCTCAATCCAGAAACAAGTGTTTCCACTTGTTTCTGGGGTTATTTTTAGAAGCACGAAATCTCTGTTGGATAAGCAATCGCTCCCGCGTGTGCAACAGAACCCGTGGAGATGGAGCAGCCCCATTGGATACCACCCTAAGAGTCTCTGGCTGGCCAAAGCATCTCCTAAGATACTGAGCTGCTGGACAGATGATGTGCTGCCTGATGGTATGCTTTCTCTTCCTCTGCTCAGTGCTATACATTTGTAAAAACGAATTGTAAGGCTTCCCTACACTTTCCTGTAAAGATACCCATAAAACTTTCTAGCACTCAAGAAAGTTGTAGAGTGGAACGGTATTATTTATAAAAGGAAGTGCAAGCTGAAACTGAAAGTGTTGGGACAGAGGAATTTGCTAAATCTAGAGATATTTTTGAAGCTACATTGTATTGTAGGACTAGGGTGGCATCACCAAAAAAGAGGACATTGATTTGCATAAAAATGCATATGCATATTTATATGTATAGATGCAAATTTAGAAACAACTATTATAATTTAAATAGAAATACATCTCGCTATAAGGGGGGAGGCTGTGACCAGGTAACCTGTGTGCCTGCTCCGTTTGCTACCTAGGTACTGTTGATGGACAACTTCAAGGCCCTGTTCTCCCTTCTGATGGGTTAAAGACGATCCACTTCACCTCCGAGGCAGCAGGGGAGGTTGTGGGGAGGTGGTTCTCCAGGAATTAACCTTGGAGCGCAGGCTCCGAGGTCAGTTCCCAGAAACTGACCAATCCTATGGCCGTCTAACCACTGTCTAGTGGCCAAACGATTGTGACCTTAAATAAGGTTGAAATGGCCCTTTGTCACTTTAAAGAAGTGTACAGTACTTTGTTTTTCTTCTGTTGTGCCAAACTAGGGACAGTAGCTGCTAATATGTCTGTGAATCTTTTATTTTATCATATCTACAAATTCAGTGAAAAAGGAATTAAAGTGAGTCTTCCACAAAGACAAGCTCTTATTAATGCTGTCACCGTTATGCACTGTTCTTCTTGTTATCACATACTTTTAAGCATACTCTGAATCCTCAGAATTCCCTGTTCCCCCTGAGCTTAGCTGCACTGCTCACAGTAGCTTGTGTGTGTGGGAGGGGGGGGGGCGGTGTCCAGCAAAGATATATTGTTGCTTGTTGTAATGCAAAGTATTTGGGGGTCCCTTTGTCTGAATGGGCAATTAAGACCCATTTAATTTACAAAAGACCTGCTCATAGCAAATGAATATTAGCTTGTTGATATGGAGCAACACAGCTGCCTGCAATTCTGGACTCTCCTTGGTAGGGATGTCAGAGAATTCCGCCACGGATCTCGGGGAGGCCGAATGCCGGCGCATTCGGCCCCCCGAAATCGGTGGCAGAATGGTCTGCCTCCCCGCCCCCCCCCCCCGGGAAGAGACTTACCTGGGGCGGATCTTCCTGGATCATTTCCAGTTTGTTTGTTTTTTTAAAGACGTGATAGGCTACGTAAAGATTTACGTAGCCTATCACGGCTAGGTTTTTTTAAAAAAATGTGATAGGCTACGTAAATCTTTACGTAAATCTTTATGTAGCCTATCACGTCTGTTTTTTTAAAAAAACTTAAAAAAACAACAACGCGCGTATGCAAATGGCGGCGGCCATGGCCGCCGCCATTTGCGTTCCTTATTTTGGCACGTCTTAGTCTTCGTAAACATTTACGTAGACTAAGATGGCGAAAATAAGGGGAACGCAAATAGCGTAGTGTCTGCTACACTATTTGCGTTCCCCTTATTTTCGCCGTCTTAGTCTACGTAAATCTTGACGTAGACTAAGACGTGCCAAAATAAGGAATGCAAGTGGCGGCGGCCGTGGCCGCCGCCATTTGTGTACGTGCGTTGTTGTTTTTTTAAGTCAGACATGATAGGCTGTGTAAACATTTACGTAGCCTATCACGGCTGACTGCAGGGACGCAAACAGTGGCAGCTACGGCCGCCACCATTTGCGTCCCTGCTAGCCAGCGGCCGGATGTCTGGCTGCTGGCGGAGCCGGCTGGCGGCTCCGCAGAATTCCTGCGGAGCACAGCCGGCCGGCCAGGATTCCGGGGGGGAGGAACGGAGCGCCTCCCCCCCCATCCAGGATTCCGGGGGGAGGGACAGAACGCCTCCCCCCACACCATCAACATAATCCGCGAAAGGTAAGTGACTTTCGTACATCCCTACTCCTTGGTGGTGTGGCTATGAGGACTGTCATGGTGAGCTTCAGAATTTACCACCAAACCACCGGTGCTCAGGGGGAATGATACAGGGCTGCTCCCATTGCTCCAACATCCATTCCTAAGGTGGACAATTCACTCTGCCTAGTGGTAGGGCCATCCCTAGTTTCCAGAGCAAATATCATCTCTTATTCGCCCTTGCCCCATATGTGTCATTCCTCTTATACCTAATGAGACACATTTCTATGCAAGCTAGTTTGCTTTCCTCTGGCCCCTTAAGGCTTTGTTCAATCTCCTTTCTCTTCCAGGTAGGGGTGTATGGATTACTCACCCCATTCCAGTCAGGCCATCTGCTGGGGGTGGGGGGGAAGGCGATTTGTCCCTCCCCCCTCAAAATCCTCCCCGGCGAGCTCACGGAGCCACCAGCTGGGCCCACCCGCAGCCAGACTTCTGTCCACTGCCGGGCTGCGGCTGCAAATGGCGGCCACCCTAGCGGCCGCCATTTGTGTCCCTGTGTTAGCCGTGATAGGCTACGTATACATTTATGTAGCCTATCATGGCAAAAGGTAGGGACGCAAATGGCGTAGCGGACACTATTTATGTCCCTGGTCTTTGCCGTGATAGGCTACGTAAATACGTAGCCTATCATGGCTAAAGTAGGGAGGCAAATGGCGGCCGCAGACCGGGGCAGTGGACGGACTGGATGGCCGACAAAAGGTAGGGTCCGTCCCGGGGAAATTTCGTGGGGTGGCGGGGGGGATTGCTCCGTTCCGCCACGGACTCCGGGGGGCTGGATTCTTTAGAGCCCATGGCGGAATTCTCTAGCATCCCTACTTCCAGGAAAAGCCAGCTTTAGGTTCTGTCCCATGAGCCATCTTCTGTTCAGTGTATGGAGTTTTGAATTGCTTCTAATTCATTTTTACTCACTGAACCTTACTATGGTAAAGCCTGGGAATATCTAACCTAGATTTTAAAAATATTCCATTATGATGGTGCTACATGTCTCAGGTCCAACACTGTCAAGTGGCATACTTCCATTACTTCCACCTGAGTTGGAGCATTCTTTTAAAGTAAAGTGTGAAGGAGACAAACATGTGCTGGAACACACGTCATATGCAAGTAATGGAATTAAGATTGGCTGTGACTCCCTATTGAATCAGTGACAAAAGCTGGGCTGTCTTTCATGTAATTTGTGGAATGGTCTTAATTTGCTAGCACTGAACATCTTTAGGATTGGGTTCCTACTCCCAACGATTTCAAATGGATTGGCATTTTTACTGTTTTCAGCAATGAACGGCAGTTTGCAATCATGAATGCTGCCCTTCAAGACTTTCCTGTTTTGTTTTGTTTGCCAATACAGATGCTCCACAACAAACATGTGATGGTTCGTGTAGGAGGAGGATGGGAGACATTTGCAGGGTACTTGCTGAAACATGATCCATGCCGAATGCTGCAGATCTCTCGGGTGGATGGAAAAACGTCCCCAATCCAGAACAAGTCTCCAACCATCAAGGACATGAATCCAGACAGCTACTTGGTTGTTTCTGCCCATTACAAAACCAAAAAGGAGATTAAGTGAAATTGCCTTCTCATTTCATTGGGGACTCTGTATATGTAGGCCCACACTATCTTCTTGAGTGTAGTCAAATTAGTTGGTGCTTTTAAAGGACTTCTGAAAATTACACGCAGACTGGAAATCACAACCCATTTTGTGGATTGTTGAACTATAGAACTATTTATTTCTAGTACTGTACCTTTTTATAGCAAGTTACTCTTGATAGGTTAATTACTACAATCAGATAAAAATAGACATATATTTTTAGCCAAATTATTACTCTATGAATGTATTCTTAGAATGACTTAAACAATATGACTCACATTAAAGTAATAAAATGTGATATATTTGTATGGAAAACATCTGATTCCCAATCATTTGCCCTAAGCCAGAGTTATGTGTAGGTCAGTGGGAGAGCACCTGCTTTACATGCAGAAAGTACCAGGTTTGATCCTAGTTAAAAAAACAACAACCAGATGATGTAGCAGGGAATAGGAAAGCTCTCTGCCCAATGTCCTGGAGAGCTGCAACCAGTTAGAGCTAACAATACTTGGCTAGATAGATAATCTGACCTAATAAAAGGTCCTTCCTCTGTTCCAGTACATGGTGAGCTCCTACTCTTGCAAGCTGCCTCATTCATGGAAGGGCCCCGACTGGCCCACACATTCTTTGTGGGGGGTTGCTCATTACGTTACTCCACTGAAATGAATGGGACATCTCTTACAGGCTGGATAACTTCTTGCTTGCATCCAATAGCCCCATGCCTATCATTAAATGCTGAATCAGGGTGATAGCGTGTTTACGATATGAGAGGAAAATAAAATATAGGTTGTGCGGAAACTGATGGAAAATACCAGCTCTTCTTAACGTATATATATTAATGTCAGAATTCTTGTTTTATAGGCTGCAGCTTTTTCTAATTGATAAAAGAAAACAGGCATGCATTAGTTGTGTGTTCTAACCCCCCCCCAAAAAAAAAAACACCCCACACAAATTAATGTATGTGTGCTATTGTAACCTATGGTTGATTTTAACTGCTAGAATCTGTTTTAGATTTAGATGGGAATGAAGTAATGGGGAAAAGTGTTAAGGTCATTTATGTTCTATTATATACTGGCATGTTTTAACATAGCCAGTATATGATAATCCCAGTACACATTACACCAAGGAATCTACAGCTGATCTCTTGCTTTCCAAATGCTGCCACAGTGCATGGGCTGCTAATTAAACCTAGGAAACAGAGCCGGATTTTGGGGGGGGGGCGCCTTAAACCATTTTTTACAGTCTAAAACTGAAATTATTTGGTCTGTGAAGAAAAAAAAAATGTCTCTGTATCATGCCCCTACAGAACAAATAGCACCTATAGGGGAGGACAAATTATATCAGAAAATAGTGCAGGTAAAAGCACTAAGCATCCTTCTTCCTTGTGCTACTTCACCAGATTAGTAGTCCAATTCTGGTTAGGTTAGGCCTCATCTGGAGTACTGTGTCCAGTTCTGGGCACCACACTTTAAGAAGGATGTAGACAAACTGGAGAGGGTTCAGAGGAGGGCAACAAAGATGATCAGGGGACTGGAAACAAAGCCCTATGAAGAGAGACTGAAAGAACTGGGCATGTGTAGCCTTGAGAAGAGAAGACTGAGGGGAGATATGATAGCACTCTTCAAGTACTTGAAAGGTTGTCACAGAGAAGAAGGCCAGGATCTTGATCATCCCAGAGTGCAGGACACGGAATAATGGGCTCAAGTTACAGGAAGCCAGATTCCGGCTGAACATCAGGAAAAACTTCCTGTTAGAGCAATACGACAATGGAACCAATTACCTGGGGAGATGGTAGGCTCCCCCACACTGGAGGCCTTTAAGACGAGGCTGTCAGGGATGCTCTGACTTGGATTCCTGCATTGAGCAGGGGGTTGGACTCGATGGCCCTTCCAACTCTACTATTCTATGATCTATGATTCTAATTCAATCCACATGTCTGCATTTAAAGGACAACATATCAGGAAATTAATGACAGATCTAGTGTAATGTGTAGTTCAGCCCACGAAGTAAGGAGGTTATGCCTCTGTAGTCATAGCAAATTATGGGGTTGATCCAGACTTGCTCCTTCCATTCTGAAGGAACTGGAACCCATCAGAGGTTCCCTACTGGAGGAAGCAGGTGAGGTGGGGATTTCTGCCACTTCCTCCTTTCACTTGCAGCTCTTAGCACCACCTCCCATGCTATTCAGGACAGTCCCCTGACCCTCTGGAGCAATTTTTCAGGTGGCGCAGAGGGCTGCCTGGGCTTTGGGTGGGAGAAATCAGCAAATCACTACTCACCGCCTTCCTCCAGTACCAGCAGAACTCTGAACATAACTCTGCATCCAACCCTGTATCTCTTGTGAATGTAGGGATACATCCTCACTAAAAAAATGTAATGATTTAGGTAGCCTGACTTTGGTTCTGGAGAATAAGCAAGGCTAGCCTGATGAAATAATGTGAAGGCCTTGCTTTGGAAAGCAGATTCAGATTTAAGGGGAGGCAGCTTTTGCAGTAAGGCTGTCCTTTGCATCTCTTGTCGAGTATCATCAAAACTGATGGTGAATAGTCTGATTGCCCCAAGACGCCACCACATGGACACTGAATTTGCTTTAAGATAAGGCCTACTTGAAGCCACCATGCAGCCTGCACTGCCATGCACATCTTTTTAGCAGCAGACCTATGGATGCATCCCATCCCATCGGAGAACCTCCACTCATACTACTGCCAACAATGACGCTGTTTAAACTATTATCAACAGAGAGCCAGAGGAAGGCAGGTGGTGAGTCAGAAGGTAACATCAGCTCCATTTCATCTGGACATCACACAAGCTAAGGCTGGCTATGACAAGAGATGAGTAGAAGGGTGCCTTTGAAGTGGAAGGAGTTGAGGAACTTCAGATACATCAACAATTTCTTGGAGCATCCCCAATCTCACATATTTCATAGCTTTAAAGTACCACTAGAAGCATAAATTCAGGGCTCTTCCTATTAAGTCTTAAAGACACTATAAACCCATTCCTATGTCCCAAAAGAGGTGTAAACAAACAATTTATTGGAATGAGTAAAACATTCACCTGGCTCCCTGCCAGACCTGTGAACCACTTCTGGAAGCACTACTGTTCAAGTCCCAGGGTAAGTTAACTGCAAAAACATCTAAGTCTTTTTAACACAGGAGTCCTACCTTTCAAATTTGACATGAGGATACAATCACCTGTAGAAAATGACACATGGGTCTGCCGCTTGGGTGCTTGTTAGCTGCCTTTAGATTGGGCTTTACTATCTGTTGTGAGTGAAGGGTACAGTATAGTTTAAGGCAGTTATGGACATGTATAGACAGGAATCCCACTACGTGATACGGTGGGATAGTCTATGGATTTATCCAAGTGTTTTATGCATACTGAATACAATGAGCATTCTCTGTAGATAAATGTTGCGGGGAGGGGGTTAGGTTACACAGCTTCATGATATATAGGAGTGCTGGGGTTTGGTTTATAGGTTTTGCTAATTTTTGTCTATATTTGATAACTTTTGTGCCTTGCTAGAAAAAAATCATTGTTCAAGAATTATTTGAATGATGACTGTATAAATTTGAGCTGAAGTCCATGGTGCATTAGAAATAAACAGATACTTTTTAAAAATGCTTAAATGAACTCATTTATTCTTTGCAACACAATGATCTGACAGACAAATATGCTGACAGCCATTACACAGGCCTACTCAGATCTTTGCGATCATTTAGGGACTCAGTTTCCATCAACACTGGCTCCAGTTGATCAGTGCCAATCACTTGCTTCACTTAAAGATCCATACCATCACTTGCTATGATGGTATGGATCTTTAAGCACTATTGCTCCAATCCAACAAAAAGCCTAGCACAAGTTGGAGCCCTATGCAGACAGGAGTTGCCTCCCCCACCCCCCAATAATAGTGAATGCTCTGTGTACACAAAATGAAGAATCCCAGCAGAATACATCATGTCGTCAGATGCCTTAGGATGCTCTAGAGCAGCTGTCCCCAACTTGGCACTCCCTGCTGTGTTTGACTACAACTCCCATCATCAGCATGCTTATCACTAGTTTATTGAAAAGGGGGCAGAGGAGGAAGGCCTAGTATCAGCTTGTTGGGCTGTATTCAGACCAGAATCATACAACAGTAGAATCATATAATAGTAGGGCTGGAAGGGGCCTACAAGACCATCGAGTCCAAATGAAGAAAGAGCTCTTCATTCTGGCCCGGCAGTAGCCTTTGAAGTGAGCAGGGCTACATCCACTGCTTTGCAGCCTTATGTGTATGCAAGTCATCTTTGGGGTAAATCAGAGCAAATATAGTGGGATCGAAAGTTGTAATCCACAGTCTTGCTCGGAAGTAAATTGTACTGAAATTAGAGAAATTTACTCCTGAAAATGCCTCTGAAGACCCATACTTCTGAATTAAAGCCTTTTGTACTATTTTAAGGCAAATAAAAGCAAGTGGAACAACTACTATCGAAGACATACTTGCAGGACTCCTCTACAACACTGTGACTTGTTACAAAAAAATACTTCTCCCAAACACAAAGCCCACTTTACTTGAGGCTCTGAGAATCAAAAGTAATTGGGCCTTTGAAGTATGACAATCAGTTTCTCATGAGAACCGTAAGTCTTTGAATGACAGAGCTTGTAGGTGAATTTATCAAAAGAACACAGCTAAGAGATAATGCACCCATGAATGCAAGAAGTCCTTAGAAATAGCTCTTAATCAAACACAAATCCCATTTCTAAAATGTTGACAAAAACAATAAAAGTACAGGAGACTTCAAACTGGCACTTTAACATCAATTTTTCTTGGCACCATCCTCTCAAGGATGCTGTGCATTACTAAGTTATTCTGAGTTACTGGTACGTTGGTATAACATCAGCAGAAAGCAGTAAAACAGCATGGTATGAATGCCAGCAACACAAATGCCCATCACCAGCAGGTCTGAGGTATCAGTATTTTACAACAAGGCCACAAACCTTTTGCACAATATTTATTAACGCAACCAGACTACAATGAACAAAAATGAAAGCAGGAGTTAGACTCTGTCGGAAGGTACAATCAGAGATAGCACGTAACGATCATGAGCAAAAGAGAGGTTATCAAGCCCAATCACTTTCCTCCTCAAACTGGGTCAAATGCATCATTGCAAACCTAAAAACTGTGCTGTTATTTATTTATTTATTTATTGCAATGAAGATAAGTCATCCCATTCCAATTAAAATTCCTAAAGCACTCAGACAAGTTTAGTTTGTATAAATACAGCATAGTTTATGAAAGTCAAAGGACAGTGGGGATTTCAAGATAAAAATTATATTACTGTACATTTGCAGGCTAGAAATCAAGGAACATACTTTATACTAAAGGTTAACTTGAGAGAATGTTGGGAGCTTTTAAGCTGTATGAATGTTATTCTCTTTTAGTCGAATATTGTTGGGAGTTTGTATGCATCTTTAAAACAATCACTATTCACAATGCTCTGGGATGGGGAAAGTTATACATTTATGGTATAGAAAGTTTATATGGGCACTTTTTTCATATGTGCACTCACGCGCGCGCGCGCACACACACACACACACACACACACACACAGAGCTACAATTTGCATATAGTGCAGGTTTTGTTTTATATGCATTCCATTGAGGCCTTTTTTAATTTAAAGAAGCAACGTACACCACCTTGGGGACAAACAAGAAATCACCAGCTTTACTTTCAAAGGCAAAATCAACTGCATCTTAACTTCTCCCACCATGAACTGATTTCATTGCCAAATCATCTTCAAGAACAAGATTGCATGAATAGGACATGTAACTCTTTGGACGTACTAATTAAAAATAGAATGGGTTCTACCCAACACTGCATGATGGGAATTCACTTGTGTGTTGGAAGTTCCCCTTCCTCTCCTACAAATCTGCTCCAAAGGGTCCCCCAAGAGTCCCCCAAATCCGGTTTGGGGGTATGCAGGGAAGCTATAGGGCAGAAGGGAATCCAGCCAGCCAGTGGTGCCCATTCCCACGACAGTTGGGAAACTAACTGGGTTTCCCAAATGCATTGGCCAGTAAACAAAACAAGTCAGACACTTCCATTGTATACCCAATTCACATTGTTGGTATACCTAATTCATAGCTGGCATCACCCAGTAAGATATGTGTACAAACACACACACACACACACACACACACACCTGCAGCTGGGTGAGTAACATCACATACCCCAAATGCTATAAATAGGAAAAATTGAGATATGGCAGAATAAATTACATAAATGTATTTACTTCAACAGAATATTGTAAAGCTTTTTTTTAAATTTTCAGAAGCCAGTTTTCTCCAGCCATTTCCCAGGACTTATCAGGATAAACTTACACTTTTATTTTTAAGAGAGAAATTTCACCACAAGGTAGTGAAGTCCCTGTAGTTGTCCTTCTGTAGTTCCTTCTTACAAAATATACACCCCTGTGGTGAAGCAGAAGTATGGCCGCGCATGCTTTTTTTCCCTACTAAAAAAAATTAACAGTCTACTATCTATGCTTGCTATTACTTCTTTATCCCACACACAGAGATAGCATTTATAAGAATAAAGACACAAGGACAGGGATTTCTCACTTCATGACAATGTCTCTTAAGCATTTGAATTCACCCCTATAAGGCACAAAAGCTTACTCTCAGACAAGCTTGCTGACTTCAGCAGGTTTAGCCTGGAGCAAAAGATCCGAGAACTGTGGCGTAGATCTTACAAGTATGATACGGGGCCGGGGGGAGTAAACCATTAAGTATCTAGGGACATGTTTAGAAGCACAATACCCCCCAAAAAATCAGGGCATAAAAATTTTATTTATCTACATAACTGTCACATTTACAATCTGACCCCCAACTCCAAGTATGTATGTTAAGACATGCAAAATTAAACAATATGGCAGCGTAACTGGTAAGTGACTGGTTTTGGCCATCTCTGCTGTACTTTGTGAGGTTTTGGTTTGACAATATCCTTAGTGCACATCTTTCATCCGCCCTGCCACAACGGCAAAGTACTGCTGCGTCTTCAGAGGCAAACAACAGCTAAAGCCAAACAATGAACAAGTGCCACTCAGCTGCAGGAACTGGCAAGGTATTGGCAGTAGGACGTTCACGCTCTCTTCCCTCGGGGAGCTGTGCTGAAAGTTATCCAACTTGCCACTAGGAACAAAAAGAACACAAAAAGTTCAGGTGATTTAAATTCACAGCACTGCTTGACAGTGGAAGAGTTGTATTCAATTCCTTTACACAAAACAAAAGCTACGCAAAATCTCCCCATATAAAACATAAATGAAATGCAGCATTCTATATCAATGATCTTCACTATTTTTCAAGCAGGAGCCACTTTAGGTGAGTGGCAGCTGCCTGTAGCCCTCGGGCCTTGAAGTGAAGAACACTGTTCTATATTGGTATTTTATTCCTTTTAGACCATCAGAATATGTATAACAGAATATGAATATCATGAAAATAAATTACTAGGAAAAGCCTACATAAAAGATAAACACAGTATGTTCATGATGTAACAACTGCAACTACTGAATTTTTAAAAAAATGGTTATATGAATCCATCACACTCCTATCTTGACTAAAGGCTAGGGGTTTTCAGATTTTAAGTGCAATTGCAAAGCATTAACTAAACTATCAAAGAGATTTGGGTTCTTTGTGCCAAAAGCCTACAACACACATCACTTTACAAAGCACCCTTGTTTCTAAAAACAAAGGCAGTCACTCCACTGAAGGACAAGAGAGTCATCCAAGAACTATTGTTTTTAGCACCGAGGGAAATTACAATTTTTAATTTTATGTAAATATGCATAAGCAATCCAAAACCAGTTGCTTGGAAACAACAACAGTAGAGGGCTATTGCCTCATGTCTTGACTGGAAGCTTTCATAGGCATCTGGTTGGCCACTGTGCAAAAAATGATACTGGTCTTAGATCAGGGGTGGGCAATATGCAGCCCCCAAGATCAGCTACCCACTGACATGCAGGGTCACCAGAAAAACACCCCCCCTTTTTTGTAAACAAAATGGTGTCAATAGCTGCTACGGAGACCCAAAAGGGTTAAAATTAGCTTGAAAACAAGCTAAGTTTGACCCATTGGGCACAATTAGCAGCTCCAGACTCCATTTTGTTTTTTATTTATTCACTGCCCCTCCCCATTTTCAACACCTGCAGGAGGGGGTGTGGCTGAGGGGAGGGTCCAGGGGGGCAAAAAGGGCCCCTGCACCTCCCGAAGTTGCCCACCTCTGACTTAGCCCAGAGGTAGGAAACCTGGTGCCCTCTGGATGTTTTGGAGTACAACACACGTCTCACCTAGCCAGCATTGCCAGTGGTAAGGGATCATGGGAACTGTAGTCCAAAACATCTGACGAGCACAAGGTTGCCTACCCCTGAGACAGGCTCTTCTTATGGTCTTACTCTTAGTCCGCCTCCTTCTGGTCCAGCGCCTGAAGATTCAAGACGTCTTTCCATTTCTTCCTGTTTTCTTTTCCTCTGCTCCACAGATGACAGATTCTTAATACCACGCGAAGCAGCCTTTGGAAAAGAAACATTGGGCACAAGAATATTACAATCTAGTTTTCCTACAGAAAAGGAATCACAACAAATACCTTTTCCATATTTCTTTTTTGTGAAGATCAAGTATGGACAAGGCTGGCCTTATTCATACATTTCTATTAAATCCACATAATCATACATAGAACCGTGATAGTATCTATGTGTGAAAGCACTGGGCTTTACTGAACAATGCGTCCACACCCCAGTCACCATCAGCAGGCCTGGAACTAGAACTCTGAATGCTTTGGCCCAACTCTTTTGGGGTGTGGGTGGGGACAAAGGGCACAGCTAAACTTTCCCTGGAGAACAAATTATATACATGGTGTGTCTGTGTGTATCTATATTATTATTATTATTATTATTATTATTATTATTATTATTATTATTATTTACATTTCTATACCGCCCAATAGCTGGAGCTCCCTGGGCAGTTTACAAAGATTAAAAACATTAAAAATACAATATACAGTGATTAAACACCATTTACATAAGAACACATGAACAGACAATATACACAAAAGAAACATATATCTAAAACAACTTCAAACAAACAATCTCAGAAACAAACAACCATAACCATAAGACATTCCAGGATCAATTAAACACTTACCATATACTGCTAAATGCCTGGGAGAAGAGAAAGGTCTTAACCCGGCGCCAAACAGATAACAATGTTGGCGCTAGGCGGGCCTCATCGGGGAGATAATTCCTCAGTTTGGAGGCCACCACCGAAAAGGCCCTCTCCCTTGTCACCGTCTTCCGAGCTTCCCTTGGTGTAGGCAGCCAGAGGAGAGCCTTAGATATTGAGCGACAGTGTCGGGAGAGGCGCTCTGTCAAGTATTGTTGTCCCAAGCCGTGTAAGGCTTTATAGGTTAAACCAGCACCTTGAATCAGGCTCGGAAACATACAGGCAGCCAGTGCAAGTAGGCCAGAGTTGGTCTTATATGATCAGACCTTCTGGTCCCCGTTAGCAATCTGGCCACCGCATTTTGCATGAGCTGCAGTTTCTGAACCATCTTCACAGGCAGCCCCACATATTTGTATGCATGTGTGTGCTTACCTATAGGATATGGAGTGGCAGAGAGTGTCCTTAAGTTTTTCTTCCCTTTTAAACCTCTGCTGTCACGTGAGATGGTGGTGGAGCTCCCATTGGACGCTTCTGTCCTACAGAATGCCCAAGTGGGAATGAATTGTTCCCATTCTGACATTCTATACGCCAAAATCAAACAACGGGGCTGCTAATTTTGGGGCTCTGCCACTGTTTCGAGAACCTTTTTTTTCCTGGTTTGAAAGGAAGAAAACCCTCTGCCATCTTGAATTCTATAGGTAAGCCTTCTGAAAATGTATCACATTCCCTCACGTACAAAAGCGGCAGAAAAGCCTCCACCTTTTCAACAGGCGGAAATGGTGGAGATTTTTGGCCCAACTCTCTATGTAGGAGAAAACCCTGCAAACATTGGATTTTCCATCACTGCTTGCAAGGGGAGGAAACACTACAGTGCTCCTGCTGCTGCTGCCTTGCTGGAGTTCAACCTCCACCTGGGGGACTTCTGCTCTGCCTCCTTGCAGACCCAGGTCCAGCCAAGTGCCTCCCCGCTCCCAGCTGCAACACCAGGGGGAGCTGGGGCATAAAACCCAGGCCCCGGTAGGGCCGGTGAGACTGCAGCTGGCAAGAGTCACCTCCGAAGGGGATGACAACAAACGGGGTTGCCTGGGAGCCACTTCAGGGGAACACAAGGGCAAGGGCCTCTCCCCCTGCTTGAAAGGAGGGAGGGGGACTGCTTGCCTCAGTGTGGCCTGCAGGGCTGCCTGCACTAGAGATGTGTTTTTTAAAGAAGCGGGGAGGTGCTGGGAGCCAGGGAGTGGCCATTATGTTTCTACAGGGCAGAGGGAGATACGGAGGGCGGAGACTGTCACACTCTAAAGGAGTGTATAACAACAGAGTGCTGACTGTCCCCAAATTGTCCCCCAACTCAAATAACCTGGATAGCCCTGGCAACAGACCCCCTGGGTTGAAACTGCTGCTGCTGAATGCCAGGTCGGTGAATGTTAAAACAACTACTATCCAGGACTTGATCCTGGATGAGCGCACTGACCTGGCTTGTATTACAGAGACCTGGTTGGATTAAGGGGGGGGGGGGGTTAATCTCTCTCAGCTCTGCCCTCCAGGGTTCTCTATCCAGCAGCAGGCAAGACCTGGGGGGTATGTTTTCATAGGCAGGCCAACCCCTTTTTGTTCCGGCAGGCCTTTGGGGATAGTCTGGACCTGTGAGAATATGATGGATTGATACGATTGTTTATATTGTTGATGGCTTTTTAAAATACTAAAATTTTATTCAATTTTAATATTATTGATGATTTAATTATATTTTTAACTTTTGTATATTTCTATTTATATGTTTTAACTGTACACATCTTTAATGTTGTAAAGCAACCTTGAGTCCCAGTATTGGGGAAAAAGCTGGGATATAAATATAATAACAGTAATAGAGACTGAGAAGTCTGGGATGCAGTTTTCCACCCTAGTCATCAATAAGGCACTGAGGAATCAACAAAATGGTGGTAACAACCACATCCAAGGGATCAAGGTACCATAAATCAATAAAACTTTCAGCTTCATCCTCTGTAAGGATAGAATACTCCGCAGTCCCACTATCGTTACCATTTCATACTTTAAGGTGAATAGAATGATTATTTCAACAAATACATTGAGCAACATGCAAGCCTAATGTGAAGCTGGAGATCTTCAGGAGTGCTTAGAAGAAGGCCTTCATGGTAGGTTACTGTTTGCAATTTTAGCAGGTATGAAGTATATCGGGGGAGGGGGCAATGCTGGAAATGCAGAGCTCAAGAGGGGCACACGTTTCCTTGGCTAGAATTGCGCAGAAGCCCCGAGGTCTGTGAGGCGCTGCTCCATATTGAGGGCCGCCAAATTTGATAATGCAAAATAAACAGTTCAAGACCCAGGTGCTTGAAGGGCCACCTCCCCTCTTACTGACGAACCCAGAATTTACGATTGGCCAAGGAAACACTGTGTGTGGTGCCCTTGAGGAATGGAGCCTGTGGGGCTACAACACACAGCAGAGCCTTCTCAGAGGTGGCGCCCTGGCTGTGGAACTCCCTTCTGGTAGAGATTTGGCTGTCCTGAACAATGTTGTCATTCAGGTGCCAACTAAAGATATATTTATTTGTACAGACGTTTGGCATATAAGCAAGTACCTTATCTATTTTAATGATGGATTTATTGTATGTTATGTAATTCTAATTTTAGAGTTATGATTTTAATGTTTACACATTGTGCTGTTTTATATGGGTTGTTAGCCACCCAGAGCTCCTTGCAAACCAATCAATCAAATAAATAATAACATTCTTAAGCGCCACACATTCCTGTGATTTCAGCGACTTCTTGAGGAGAGCTATAGTTAGAACAGAGGGTCTGCGGTGGCCTATTCTAGGGCTAGCCTTGAAGTGCCTGGACTGAAGTGTCACAACTCTATGGCAACACTGAGGGCCAAAACTAAACACGACATCTGAAGATCTGCGATTTCGAGTCTTCATCATGCTTTGTAGGTGTTTTCCTTTGGCACACATAGCAGCTTGGGGATGGAGGCAGGGATTTAAACCAGGAAAACAGCAGAGGGGGAAAGGGTAACAGGCCCAGTGTCATGCTCCAGCCCAAACCAAAGCGACATGCTGGCGTATCTACCTTTTCAAAGAGGCATCATGTGGCGAGGCATTTACAAACCTCCTGGCGGCCCCTGCTCACAACAGCAATTTTTGCTTTGTTTTACATGGTGGCTTGCAATGTTTGTAACAGCCCTAAAGGGAAACTCAGACCCTAGCAGTTCTGGCTAATCTGAACAAGGGAAAACTGGTACCTCTGGATCTCTAGATTTCCAGCATCACCCCTGGTTGTGATAGTTGAAAACCGAAGACAGGAGTGGGCAGCTTGGAGCCCTCCAGAAGTTGGACTGCAACTCCATCATCCTTCACTAGTGGTTATTATGGCTATGGCTGATGGGAACTGTAGTCCAACAGCTGGAATGCCCCAAGTTGCCCATCCCTGACCTAGGAGCATACACACAAACCAACTCCACTGGTACTGGTCTGTATGCTACTGGTGAAAAACTGAGCGCACAACCTTACAAAGTCTTTCTCACTATTTTGGGGTATTTCTACTCACAAGCTTTTATTACATGCTTGACACCTAGAAATTCTTAATGGACATGAATGTGAATTGGATGCCAATATCCATAAACATTAGCTGTGAAGCTCCATCTTCAGTATAATCCAGAACAAAGCCAACAGCAATGGCATAATCATGACCACTCCCTCACCTTCTTAAAACGTGTGATTTCCAAAAAAGATCCATCTATCTATTGTTCACATTCATTATGTAAGAAAATATCTGAGTAAGTCTCTGTGCCAAGCACCCGATTACCTCCATTTGCCTTTTTTCTGCAGCTTCTGCGAGTTGCTGTCTTCTCATTTCCTAGAGAAAATACAAAAAGGAGCCATTTAAAAAGTTATTTCAGAGAATTGTACTGGAGGAGGGGATTGGCCTTCCAAGGGTCTTTCCAACACAGTAGTATATTTCAAAATGTTGGGAGCCAGAACTAAGCTTTTAAGTGCCAATTCTGCCCACAACTGAATAAACAATTTAAAGTCCTAGATGCCAATGTGAGATCCAAGTACTTCCCATGTATGTAGCCTTGGGTTGCATAAAAGTGGTAAGAGAAGTTCCATATTCTCAGTATCATTAACCTACACATATGGAAGACCTTCAAAGTGCTCCAAGAGTTAGGGATAAAGAAATTGCAAACACAGAACAGATACTGTTGTTAGCGGCTTCAGCTCTGGCCCCAAACATCCAGCCAATGAACCAAATAAGACAGCTTGAATGCATTTTGGATTCATCCAAGCATGTTAACAGTGGGAACTGGATATGTCCATATGTCCATAAAAGAACAGCCACATTGCTTGGCTTACTGTAAACCATTACTGCTCTTGCTGAGTTCTGGATATTTATATCAATCTTTAAGGCAAGTAAGCAGCACCGCAAACAAGCAAGTGGCTATGGATCCTAGAAGAATATAGTCAAATATTACCTTATAATCTTTATCTGGTCATTCCCAATAGTGCCATTCAGTGGTTGAGCCTGGATGTGTGAGGGCACATAGTGTGGGGGGGACCAGGGGCTTGTGCACCACCCCAATGTCTCCTCGTATACCAGCTCCCCCACCTCAACTCCTGACCATTGTCTACTCAGCATGATTCCTGCACTGAGCAGGGGGTTGGACTCGATGGCCTTGTAGGCCCCTTCCAACCCTACTATTCTATGATGACCTTCAGCTGGATGCGCTTGGAATTCCCCTTCACACTTAAAGTCAGAAGTTGGGGGGTGGGACCAATGCATGCAGAGGTTAAGAGCATAACAATGTAAGAAGAGCCATGCTGGATCAGACCAAAGGTCAATGTAGCCCAGCAATTTTTTCATACAGTAGCCAACCAGCTGCCCACAGGAAACCCACAAGCAGGATATGAGCAGCACAGCACATTCCCACTCATGCTCCCCAGGAAGTGGTGTACACACGCATACGGCCTATGATACTGGAGGTAGCAAATAACCATCAGAACAGTAGCCTTTGATAGCCTTCTCCTCCGGGAATTTATCTTACCATCTTTTAAAGCCATCCAAACTGGTGTCCATCACTACGTCTTGCGGTAGCGAATTCCATAGTTTAACTATGCACTGTGTGGAAAAAGTACTTCCTTTTATCTGTTCTGAATCTCCCACCTATCAGGTTCACGGGATGACCCCTTTGGGTTCTAGTTTCGTGAGAGAAGGAGAAAAACGTCTTCCTATCCTATGTCTCCCTATGTTGAGGTTGGAAAAAATGTCTCCCTATGCTGGGGCATTAAATATTTTGTACCCTCACATGTTCAGGCTGAATGCTTGAAGTGCCATACATACATACATGGAGGGCAGGCACGCTTAACCTCATTGCTAGTGGCCAAATCAGCTCCACTGGTGGCAGCATTCAACGGGTGCTTACGCCCTCGCCAGTTCTTTCCTGCCCCACTGATTCCATCACACAAGTGATGGGTCCTGCCAACTGTGTTGTGCAAGTGGGACCTACTACTTACCAGCTGTTTTCCAGGCCAAATTCAAGGTGTTGGTTTTGACGTTTAAAAGCCTATATGGTTCCGGCCCAGCCTATCTCAAGGAGCGCCTCCAGTAACACCAAACAGGCTGCTTAACAAGATCAGCCTCGGATGGCCTTCTCTCTGTCCCATCAGCCAGGACAGCTAGGCTGGTGAGGACGAGGGAGAGGGCCTTCTCTGTGGTGGCCCCCACTATGTGGAAATCCCTCCCTAGGGAACTCTGCCATGCCCCCTCTTTAATGAGCTTCCGCCATGTCCCCTCTTCAATGAGCTTCCACCATGCATTAAAAAAGTGGTTGTTCAGGCAGGCATTTGGGGTGGGTTAGGGTATTTTTAGAAATATGATGTTTTTAATGTAGAATTTTATTGTTTTAAACTGTTTTTATTATTGTACATCGCCCAGAGTGGCCAGGTGACCAGCCAGATGGGCGATTAATAAATTTAATAAATGAATGCCATGCCCCCTGGCATTTTGCAGTGTCCTGTTTTTTTCACATTTCCCCCCTATTCTAAAAGGTTTATATGTGTTGCCAAATTACTGGCAGTAAGATATTTCAGCCAAAATATGCTGGTATTTTGGCCTCCGTTCTTTGCCTCTGGCCTCACCCCTTTTGCCTTCAGATCTGCCCACCACAGGAATACAGCTCCCAAGAGCTTCTCCGACTATATGAGGAGTTCCAGCAAATATATGGAGTGCCAACTATATAAGGAGTTCCAAACAATAACCCAAAGCAGGAAGTGAAGAAATACAGCCACATTGAAGTTGTGTCCTGAAATAAACACATTCAAGTAGAATGAATGCCAATAGGTATTCAGCAGTAATCACGGGAAGATTACTGCAAGCACAGAGCTAAAAGGGAAAGTTTAGTGTGGGAATCAAAATGTTATTTCTTCCTGTGCATTTTTCTCACTATGAAAATGATATCATTTTCCCATTCATATTGTCCTAAATGGGAACAAGATGTTCTCTCATTTTGCTCTTGCTATCCCAATAGAATAGTAACGATAATACTACTACTACTAATAATAGTGTATCCAATGGTTAACTGGCAAAAAAGACCAATATTTTTTAATCAGCCAAAACCTCCACACCCTGTGGACAAAGGGCTAAGTGAGCAGAATGAAAGAACAGCCACTTCTTAAAGAAAGTGATTACTTTTGGGTGCTTCTGTGCAGTCCAATGCAAAGACCAAGGGTTGTGTGTGTGTGTGTATGTATGTGTTCTAGTGTCTATTTCCCCGTGCATATCATGCAAAAATAGGCCCAGATCCTCAACGTGATATCCTGGATGGAAGCGGCTGCTGCCGCCAGACCACCAAAAAATCAATTGGGCTAGATGCAATCCCAGCAAATCCAGCTGCATAACTGTCAACAGTAAGAATGGCCTTCTGACTGTTCTGAAGACCCCTCCGCCCCGAAGCCTAATTGTAGCTAAGGAACTCAAAAAGATATCCTGCTATCAAAGAAGCTTATTTCTTGCCTATTTATTTTTTCTGAACATTTGTACATCAATTCTAACACATACACACACAATACACACACACGTGCATACACTTAATGCTTGGGGAAGGAGGTATTTTGGAGCAGTTATTATAGCAGCGAAAGCAATAAACCTGACTAAAGGTTTTTGCTTGCACTGGAAAATGAAGTCACTCTACTATAATACATAGTAGACACCCCAATCTCACATCTGCTGTGTGTGTTGACCCAGTGATCAAATATTCAAAACATGCTTATGAGTAGATAGACTGGGAAGGGGTAGCCAGTTCTCTTCTAAATAAACTCAATCCATGAACTCTTTGAGGACTTGGCCAAGGTACTTTCAGCTTCAATTTCTTGTCTGCAAAATGGGAATGGTGGTATTTTTAACAGAGAAATTATAGGGGAGTATGAACCCTGGTTCATACATCTAGCGGGGCGGGGAGGAGCAGCGCAAATCCCTCCCCTCCACCACAGTTAGCGTGGACCAGGCCCTCCGCTTGAGATCCTAATCATACAGACGTCTGATTTGCAGGCTGAGGGGGAGTGGAGAAGGGCTCTTCTCATTCATGCAGCCATGCTATTTCAGCACAGTTGAAGTATGTGCATCAAAGCAAAACTAAACATTTGAGGCACCTTTGAAACAAATTGTGACAGAAGCATTCAGTGCTTAGATCTAGACCATGTTAGTCACATTAAGGTCCCTAAGAAATCAGTATGAAAAATTAGTCATGACTGACTTAAGTCCCATTGATTTCAATGGAAACTGGACCTGCATTCTAATACAGCCTTACCTTGGAGAAAGTCCCACTGACCTCAGTTGATATACATACAATTATGCTGCAAGTACAACTGGCTGAAGCCCTGTTCTGGTACTGTAAACATGTCCATGTTGGAAACCCTACATGCATAGAAGTGGCCCCCTTCAGACTGATGTTGAACATTCTTTGTCCAGGGAGCATTGCTGACGGATCCGGCACCCTGGGAGCAAGGTGCGTGCATTCCTGATGGCCCCTTCATGCATTCAGCCCCACGGGTACCAAAGGCCTGAACAGGGGCTATAGTCTGGATCCAACCCAGTAGTTAAAACCTATATCATCAGATACTAAGACTTGCAATCCTATGCACAGTTTACTTGGGAGTCAGCCCGGCTGAAAGTGAGATTTACTTCTTCTGAGTAAAGATGCCTAGGACTGTGTCATCAGTAACTATCCATTATATCCACCCACACATACCAGAGCATTCTCATACCAGCACAAAGCAATTACACAACTGCATTTCATATGCTGCCCCCCTTCAGAAATACTTTAAGCACTCCAGAACTAGGCATCTGAGCAAACAGCTCGCATATCCCGGATAAATAGCACCAAAACATGGCCTTTTCCTGCCAGGGCTTGTGCATCCTATGCTTGATTGTCCCTTTGACAAGTATTTTGAAACATAGAGCTACTACTGTGCTCTCTCCCTGGGAACTCTCTACCTGCAACTTTGGGAACAAATATTTTTCTGACTCTTCCAGTGCACAAAGGCAGCAAGACAACATGACAACAGTGTACAAAGGGGTTACCTGGAAGTAACTGCTACTAAACACAATGGGATTTCCAATTAAGTAGCACAGGATCAAGCTAAGCGTTTAGGGTGCAATCATATGCATGTTTAGAGAGAAAGAAGTCCTACATCTCCCAGCATTCCCCCAACCAGCCACGCAGTTTGGGGGATGCGGGGAATTGTAGGATTCATTTCTCTCTGAAGGTGCATAGGGTTGCACCCTTAGGGGTTATTTTAAGGCTGTGATCCTTTAGTCACTGACCTGGGGGTAAGTTCCGCTGAACTCAGTGGGGCTTTTTTCTGAGTAGACATATATACGATTGTGCTGACGGTAGTTAAAAGGTCTGTTCGTCATATTTTGTTCTTGTGTTGTGTTTTATTCAACAATTAACGGGGAAAGGAAGGGGACATGCCCTGAATTAGCAAAACACCGCTTGAGAGAACAAGGCAAACGCACTGAACATTTGTTCCCCACCGCCGAAGGGAAAATAAAGTTTCCGCGGAATGTAAGGATTAACGTGCGAACTGCGATACTTAATGCTTGGGGCCGGAGGGTAACAACCCGGGGAGGGGTCTCTAGCGTAGCGCGGCGAGCAGGGAAGCACAACTGCGAGAGCCCGAATGCAAAGACGACGGCGGGGGCAGAAGGGGGCGGGGGCGCGCCAGCCACGGGCCAGCCTGGGGAGCGCGGCGTCAGGCCAGCAGCTCGGACTCCCCGAAACCGGGGCGGCTCTCCGCACTCACGGGGTCCGGCGTCTCCACCACGTCGTCGGCGGCTCCCCCCAGGCAAGGCAAGCAGAGCCCCATCCTGGCCCCGCCACCCTGGCCGGGGAGCGTCACGTCACCCCTTAGCAGAAGCCGCCGCAAGAAGCCTCGCTGACGGCCCCGCCCGGCGTCCTTTGACCACGGCGCCTCCCCCCGACGCTGGCCGCGCCAGGGCTGCCTTCCTCTGCGAGGCCCGGACGGCGCCCCCTGTCGCTCTGGAGCCGGAGAAGGAAGGAAGGAAGGAAGGAAGGAAGGAAAGTTGGGAAAGGAGGTGTGTGGGGGAGAGAGAGATCCATGCAGTAAACTCCAATAGCAGACGTGGAGGAAGGAGGGGGGAAGGGGAACTTACAGGGGAGAGATCCATGCACTAAACTTACTGCGGAGAGATCCATACACTAAACTCCCAACAGCAGACGTGGAGGAAGAAGGGGGAACTTACAGGGGAGCGATCCATACACTAAACTTACTGCGGAGAGATCCATACACTAAACTCCCAACAGCAGACGTGGAGGAAGAAGGGGGAACTTACAGGGGAGCGATCCATGCACTAAACTTACTGCGGAGAGATCCATACACTAAACTCCCAACATTAGACGTGGAGGAAGAAGGGGGAACTTACAGGGGAGAGATCCATGCACTAAACTTACTGCGGAGAGATCCATACACTAAACTCCCAACAGCAGACGTGCAGGAAGAAGGGGGAACTTACAGGGGAGCGATCCATACACTAAACTCCCAACAGCAGACGTGGAGGAAGAAGGGGGGAAGGGGAACTTAAAGGGGAGAGATCCATGCACTAAACTTACTGCGGAGAGATCCATACACTAAACTCCCAACAGCAGACGTGGAGGAAGAAGGGGGAACTTACAGGGGAGAGATCCATACACTAAACTTACTGCGGAGAGATCCATACACTAAACTCCCAACAGCAGACGTGGAGGAAGAAGGGGGAACTTACAGGGGAGAGATCCATACACTAAACTTACTGTGGAGAGATCCATACACTAAACTCCCAACAGCAGTCGTGGAGGAAGAAGGAGGAAAGGGGAACTTACAGGGGAGCGATCCATGCACTGAACTTACTGCGGAGAGATCCATACACTAAACTCCCAACAGCAGACGTGGAGGAAGAAGGAGGAAAGGGGAACTTACAGGGGAGAGATCCATGCACTGAACTTACTGCGGAGAGATCCATACACTAAACTCCCAACAGCAGTCGTGGAGGAAGAAAGAGGAAAGGGGAACTTACAGGGGAGAGATCCATGCACTAAACTTACTGCGGAGAGATCCATACACTAAACTCCCAACAGCAGACGTGGAGGAAGAAGGGGGAACTTACAGGGGAGAGATCCATACACTAAACTTATTGCGGAGAGATCCATACACTAAACTCCAACAGGAGACGTGAAGGGGGAAAGGCAACCCTAGCCATGGGGGAGAGGGCCCTAAAATCCATCTCTTGCTTGCTGGAAATCTGGCTGAGGTGCGACGGAGGACCTGTCGACTTTAACCACTTTAACCATTAAATAAATATAGACGTGCTTCTTCAGCTATCTATATATGTCCCCTCAAAAGGCAACCCCGTTGAATTCAATGGGGCTTTGTTAAGTTCTCACGTATGTAATATAAATGAAACAGAGTACTCACTTGTAGCCCAAACAAGAAGTTGTTTATTGATGAACAGGCTAATGCTGAACTAAACAGAAAACGAAAGTAAGCTCAAGCTAAACGGGTTGAGTCTAAGCTCCAACCCATAATAACTACAGGCAATATTTAACTGTATAGTTTCCAATTACTACAGGCTTACTCCTGGGTAAGTGGCTATACGTTCCCCAGGTGTCAGCGTCATTGAATCCCAATGAGACTTGCTTCTGAGCTTTATCCACTTAGTGGATAAAGTAGTAGTTATGGGGAACTCTGAGGGAAGTGACCATGTTATAGTTGAGTTCTTGGTTCTAAAAGAAGTAAAAGCTGAGTGTAGCCAAATGCATATCCTGGATTTTAGGAAAGCCAATTTTAATAAACTCAGAGCAATGATAAGTAAGGGCCCATGGCAAGCAACTCTAATGAGAAACGGAGTCCAAGATGGGTGGGAGTTTTTAAAAAAGGAAATTCTCAAGGCACAATTACAAACAATTCCAACAAGAGAAAAAAGGTGGAAGACAACAGAAGAAGCCAATGTGACTTCACAAAAAGCTTATAGATGGCCTGAAAACAAAAAAAGGACACATATAGGAAGTGGAAGGAAGGCCATGCTACAAAGGAAGAGTACAGGCAGGTAGCACAGAATTGCAGAGATGCCATCAGGAAGGCTAAAGCTGAGAATGGACTGAGGTTAGCGAGGGATGCTAAAAGCAACGAAAAGGCTTTCTTCAGATACGTGCATAATAAAAGACAGAGGAAAGAAATGGTGGTTCAACTATTAAAGAAGGATGGCAAAATGATAACAGATGGCAAGGAAAAGGCAGAAGTGCTCAATTCCTACTTTGTCTCAGTCTTCGCCCAAAAGAGGGTCTATGAACCCCCTGGCAAAGGCGAAGTACAGGCTGAAGGAGCAGTATTGCAGCTTGAGATTGATAAGCATATGATTGAAGAACACCTAATTACTTTGAGTTCAAATCTCCAGGGCCAGATGAACTGCATCCTAGAGTAGTAAAGGAACTGGCAGAAGAACTCTCAGAACCACTTTCTACTATCTTTGAGAAATCATGGAGGACAGGTGAAGTGCCAGATAACTGGAGGAGGGCTAATGTTGTCCCTATCTTCAAAACGGGCAAAAAGAAGGAACCTGGGAACTACAGACCCGTCAGTCTGACATCAACCCCTGGGAAAGTTCTTTGGAGCAGATTATAAAGCGATCAATATGTAAGCACCTTGAAAACAATGCAGTGATTACTCGAAGCCAACATGGATTTGTCAAGAACAAATCCTGCCAGACTCATATGATCTCATGTTTTCATCAAGTAACCTCCCTTGTGGACCGTGGGAATGCTGTGGACATAATATATCTCGACTTCAGCAAAACTTTTAACAAAGTGCCCCATGATATCCTGATGAGCAAACTAGCTCAAAGTGGGCTAGATGAAACAACTATCAGGTGGATCCACAGTTGGCTACAGAATCGGACTCAAAGAGTGCTTATCAATGGGACCTTCTCAAACTGGGGAGAGGTAACGAGTGGGGTACCACAGGACTCAGTCCTGAGCCCAGTGCTCTTCAACATTTGTATTAATGACCTGGATGAGGAGGTGCAGGGAATGTTGATCAGATTTGCAGATGACACAAAATTGGGCGGGATAGCTAGTATATTGGAAGACAGAAACAAATTTCCAAGTGATCTTGATAGACAGAATGGCAGAAAACAACAGAATGAAATTTAATAGGGATAAATGCCAAGTTCTGCACCTAGGAAAAAGAAACCAAATGCACAGTTAACAAGATGGGGGATACATGGCTCAACAATACTACAAGCGAGAAGGATCTTGGAATTGTTGTCGATCACAAGCTGAATATGAGCCAACAATGTAATGTGGCTGCAAAAGAGGCAAATGCTCTTTTGGGCTGCATTAATAGAAGCGTAGCTTCCAAATCCTGGGAAGTACTGGTTCCCTTCTACTCAGCACTGGTTAGGCCTCATCTGGAGTACTGTGTCCAGTTCTGGACTTTAAGAAGGATGCAGACAAACTGGAGAGGGTTCAGAGGAGGGCGAAGAAGATGATTGGATCTGGAAACAACGCCCTATGAGGAGAGACTGAAAGAACTGGGCATGTTTAGCCTTGAGAAGAGAAGACTGAGGGGAGATAGGATAGCGCTCTTCAAGTACTTGAAAGGTTGTCACAGTGAGGAAGGCCAGGATCCTTTCTTGATCATCCCAGAGTGCAGGACCCGGAATAATGGGCTCAAGTTACAGGAAGCCAGATTCCGGCTGAACATCAGGAACATCAGGCTGTTAGAGCAATACAACAATGGAACCAATGACCTAGGGAGGTGGTGGGCTCTCCCACACTGGAGGCATTCAAGATGAGGCTGGACAGCCATCTGTCAGGGATGCTTTGACTTGGATTCCTGCATTGAGCAGGGGGTTGGACTCGATAGCCTTGTAGGCCCCTTCCAACCCTAATATTCTATGATTCTATGACTTTTGCCCCAATGATAGCCTGGACATGACCCATGGTTACAATAAAGGCCTCAACTTGTTACCCAGGATGCCTGTGGAACTGTTACTCCTACTATAATGATTAATTATACTCTTTATCTTCCCCTTACTATGGGGATTGGCTTCCATGGCCATGTACTGCCACTGAATAGTCCTTTGTCACTTACTGAAGCATAGAATGATAGGACTGTTGGGGCGATTTCTGTAATTTAAACAAACAGTGGAAGATAGTAATAGACAAAGTACATTAAAACAGTTCCTGCCAATGTGAAAAGCAGTATTTTGCACACAGCAATAGCTTATCAGAAACTTTTGGGTTGCTAAAAAGTAATATTGACACTTTTCATCTTTAGGGTTTCCCTCACCCATCAGTTTGTACTGATATCATTACATTTCTCGTTGTTTTATAAATGAGAAACTGCCAAGAATAGGTCACTGGGGAGCCATCAATGAAAAAGTGCTCAAAAAGATATTAGTGTACTGTCTTGGGACAATACCACAGAGTTATAACGTGCACTCTTTCCAAGGAATTGTACTTGATGGACGGTAAAGCTTCTCCCACTCTAGCTTCTTGACTTGCGATAACAATTACTTACATAGAAAAATGGCTGAGAACACCTTAATGCTTTATTCAATTACCTTATGATGAGGATAAAAAGATTGCTTTCCCCTTTATGTGTTTTTTAAATTGCAATTTGAGTGGCCTTAGAGCAAACTGGAGAAGAGAGAAAGCCTCCATATAAATAATAGCCAATCAATGCCGACAGGTTTAAGAATTGATATATGCTTTCAGTATCCACCTCCGAGTGGGGATGAGAATATTTCCATTTAAGATCAAAGTGGTTTCTAACAGATCATGCCCCGCTTGTCATGTTAAACCTCTTCTAGATATCTAGAGTTTGGGGGACCTGCAGAATAATACAGCAGAAGTGAAACAGGATCTGGGATGGATGGTTGAAAGCATACTAGTTAAGCAAGGACAGAAGGGAGCATTTAAATTAATTTCCTTTGCACCCTGATAACACTAACATTCATGTCTGGATTCCACATGAAAATGGTCACATCTGTAAATAGCTTTTTGACACAGAGGGCCTGTTCACATGTCATGACAGCCCTCCATGGCTTAATTTACATGCAGGGCCTCTGACTCTGACCTGGTTCGCATGACACGACAGCCCACCATGGGTTAATTTACCCATGGGGGCTGTTGCATCATCCTGGGTGCCCACGGGTGCTATTTTTGTATGTTGCCCATGGACACCTGGCTCGCCTTGGCTTATCACGATGTGCGAACCCAGGCAGCAGGGCTTGTTTGAGGGTTAGACGACCCTCAAATAACCTCAAAATAAGCCATGGGTTATTTGAGGGTTGTCTAACCCCGAACAATCCCTACCACCTGAGTTTGCACATCATGATTAGCCAAGGCGAGCCAGGTGCCTATGGGCAACATGCAAAAATGGCACCCGCGGTCACCCAGCATGATGCAACAGCCCCCACGGGTAAATTAACCCATGGTGGGCTGTCGTGTCATGCCAACCAGGTCAGTCTTTGCCCATTTTTCTTGAGTAATGCCTGGTATCTATTGGTGCCAAGTAACACTAATTGTTTGCTTTACTTCCACATATGGTTAGAAAGTGGAATTCATTGATATCCAATGAATCTGTGCTCTTTTGTAAAATAATAGCTATTAAAGTAGATTGGCAATCAGTTTTAAACTGTTAAAGGCAAAACTTTTAAGTATTTCAAGTCATCCTTCATTTCCTAGGTCTCTGAAGCTCAAGTAAATAGACACATATCCACTGTAATAGACAACTACTCCTTTCATACAATTTCTAGATTCCAAAGGCATAGCAATTCCATTCCTCCATTCTGCAACTGAGGTGGTGGTCAAGGGTGTTTCTGATGGAGGGGCAGTTGGGCATGCATATTACTCAACATACTCTGTTAGTACATGTAACCTAGGCACTCCTTATGGTCCTAGCAGAAAACAATGTAAAATGTATCAAAAGCAGGAAGAGCGCTGAGTGGATCAGGGCCCTTGCTGTATCCACCACCAGTTGTGATGTTTGGCTCATAGCCTCCTGAGAGTTTAGCTTCTGTCAATGCAATTTAAAATATGAAAACGAACAAACAAAACCCAACAACCGTAAAACAAAGCAGTAGAATGACAGTATAACAGAATAACAGTGTCTCTCTCTGTGTATATATATTTCAAAACCTCAACTGATAATATTCACTAAAGGTGAGCTTAAACAAGTATATCTAGCAGCACAGTCCTTTGCTGGCAATATGGTGGCTGGGCAGCTTAGGGTTTGGTGGAAATCCCTTATACTGGTGCATCTCAAGGTATGTCTCTGCCAGTGAAAAATATACTGGCATATGTCAGGTAGGCATTGCTATAATGCTGCACTGGTGTATCTAACTCTGCTGGTGGATGGCCCAGAGTTAGTCTGATCCTATGATCCATCATGGTGGAATAGGAGGAGGTTGTGGCGGTAGGAGACAGTGTTTTTTTGTTTTGCGTTTGGTGGCTGAATATCAGCTTCCATGACCTCTGTAGTTAGTGTTACATTGCATTGGCATAGGGCCAGGAAAGGGGTCTGAAGGCGCATAGGATTTGGCCAGTGTGTTTGTTATATATGTTGCCCACGGAGCTATTTTCCCTTTGTGTGGTGCAGCATGTGGCTGATATAAGGGGATTCGAAGCCCTTTGTGCTGGGATCCCTGGCAGTTCCAAATTTCTGGCCTTTTCTTCCTGATGGTGGCATAGTGGCTCATGCAGTAGAAGGCTCTGTGATGACCTTGTGTCTCATAGGTTGTTTGTAGTGCATGTGGTAGGGTGCGGCGATGTCATGGAGGCATCTCCCCATCACATGCGAGTGGACTGGCTCCATCCATGGCTGGTTCACATAGACGAGTCATTGGTGTGCCACTCACTGATTGGTGGGTGTTGGTGATATTGCAGTAGATGCTGGAAATGTAGCTGGCAGTGTTGTTCTGCTTTTTGGAGTGTTTCTCTCTCCTTACCTTTTGTGCCAGAGTATGTAAGAGCCTGGCTTTGACCACCTGTGTGGACTCAATGTTTCCTTTGAATCTGGGATAGTGCTTGTTAATGCAGAATCATTACTTTCTCTGAATCAGGTTTTCTTGCTCCCAGTTCCCCAACATTTCCTATTTTGGCTGACATGACACCTATTAATCATACTTGAACTCTACCACCTTGCTTCCATCTCACTGTCAAAGAAAAGTTGAAGAACTGTCTGTCCCACTCTTACTCTATGACCCTGGTGACTTTGATAAGCAGATCTTACGAGGCTGATAGTTTTATAAAGAAGTGTCTGAGCATCTGGATTTATAAGTGGGTCATGTATTAGCAAAATGGGAACGGCTTCATTTTATATATAAAATCCAGAAGTGAGAGAAACTACTAGTGAGAAGGTTCATGGCATATAAATGACCACAACTGGTAAGTGCCGTGACCACTTCTTATTCAAGATTTCACTCAGACTACATTTATCATTACATAAATAAGCCCTGGGCTTATGTACTTCCCCCTCCCTTCTCACTGGGCACACCCATGAGGATATTGGGGGCTTTTGCTGCTGTTTTCAGTTAACCGCTGTTTAGCATTATGTCCAGACCCTAAACTCATCTTAATCTTAACTATAGTTTGTTGAAATTAGCCAGCTTCATAAACCACAGTTTGAAGTTGGCTTGTTTCTGTCAACCATAGTTAAGTCTAACCACAGTTTGTCCATGTTTGGATATAATGCTAAACTGCAGTTAGTTAAAAATGGAAGCAAAAGTTTTCAATCACCTTACTTTATAATAATGTCCAAATGCAGTCAATTCATGTTCAAATACTGTTAATTTTTATGAGGATTTTTTGGTATAACAATACTCTTGCCTTTGCATCACTAAAAGTGGCTTTTTGAACTTGGGAAGAGGATCTAAGGGGAGGCTGTATGCAGTAGGCCTTGATTGTACATTGAAAAGCAAATTCATTTCTACTTCTGTCGCTGCCAATCTATAATTAATTCTAAGCATTTAGACCTCAGAATGCCTCATTTCTCTCTGAAAACGTCTATGTATGTATTACTAAGTTACATGAAAGTGGCACCATTCCTATGTGATGTGCAAGCTTACTTCCAGCAATCTAAATACTGGTGAGTTCAGATAAAAATATTATCTGACTTGTTCTGCAGTTTTTGTACAGGGGCACCAACTCCTAAGAGTTTGATTTGATACTAGAGGGCTACAGCTAAGTGTTTGGTTATTTCTATTAGATATGTATGTGAACTTCGGTCATCCATATCTCCTGCCTTTTCCTTCTCCTCTCAGACTCTAGCTTTGTCTTCTTCTCTTCATTCCTTTTGAGCAGCCTTCGCGAAACTGGCTTCTTCAGATGTGTTGGACTACAACTCCCATTATCCCCAACCACTTTGGGAAGGGCTGCTTTGGAGTATGCTCTCTATCACTCATTACGTAGCGCCTTCCTCTACTTCCCATGGCTTTCTGCCTCTTCATAGATTGATGTTGACTTTGCACCTTTTTCCGAAGGCATTTCTGCCTGTCCTGCTCCTCTCTATGTTCAGAGAGGAGTTCAGTCACTAGTGGTCAGACATCTTTAGTAGCAGAGTAGCTCAGCCAATTTAGGGTGGCCAGGTGTCCTACTTTAAAGAGGACAGTCCTCTATTCTGGAAAGCTGTCAAAAGGACAGTTCTGTGTTTGATGGGCAGCCTAGTCCAAGTCTGGTTTAAAGTCAAAGAACCATAAGGAGGGATTGGCAGGGGCCTTGACATTGCTCATCAGTACTTAGTACCTGGATAGCAGACTGAGCAGCCACACAGGTCACCCAGTCAGTCTTTTCCACTATGGTGAAATGTGCTGTATTTCTTTTTAAATTATAGTTACTATTTCCAAATGTGCATCTATACATATACATTTGCATATTTTATCCAGATTGGTGTCCTCTTTTCTGAAGATGCATTTCCACTTCTTTGGCTTTGAGTAAGTGGCCACCCTGAGCCAATTACAGCTAGAGACTGTCCTGTGTGTCCTGATCCTCTTTGGCATTAGGTCAGCCAGGGAGTTGTTGCCCTTTTTTCATAACCCCAAAATCATTTAGTGGATTACACCTTATTTTTAAATTAAATTAAATACTTATTGTTGCATTAAAAATTAATGAATTTTCAATAAGAACATATTTAATGTGGGTATAGAGCCTTGGCTTCTTCTGAGAGTTAATAACCAATAATCATTATCCATCAGAATTGTCTGCACAGTTCTTGTGTTGCTTTTGCTTCATGCATTTGAATTTTCCTTGGGTTGTCGTACTCTGCCAAGAAGGCTTCCTTAAACTACTCAGCCTTTTGAAAACATGCTTGAAATGATAATCCTAAATCGTGTTATGGTAGTCTCTCTTTTATGAGAATGAGAAAATCAGTGGGGAAGAGAAGTACTATCCTATAAATAAAGAATCAAGGTTATTTTCAGTGCAGGGAAAATAAAAAGAAAGATTGTTCTTGTGCTGCAGGACAGGCACATATGTATGATTCCATCAATATCGATATAAAGTTGGAATTTTTGGTCAAGGTGCATTACTTTGAACTTTCAAGTAGTCATGGAACCTCTCTCTTCTCAATGGTATCCCTATTTATTTTGATGGAGAAAACTGATCTCTCTGTATGTTCCTTGGCCTGTGTGAGTGTGCTTCCACATTTGAAATTAATGGAGTAAATGTTATGCAGAGAACTCTTAATAACTCTGCATTATTAGAGTAATAATACTCTATCCATGTACTCCCTGAAACATCAGGGAGTACATGGTACCCTGGACTGGAGTGAATTAATTTTATATAAAGGGGGGAAAGTGTTTGCTTCTGGGCTAATATACCTTTTCACACCATAAAATTGATTGATCCCAGATCATATTTACGTAAATGCACACAGAGCATATTTACTTAAATGCACACACAATTTGTGTGTAGGTTTTTAAAAATACAAACCGATAGGTCCAAAAATAAAGAGAAGGTACAACACACTATACAGTTTATTACTGAACTATTTATCCATACATGACACATACATGATGTGTAAATCTGTACTGTGAATCTCTGGAAGGTGGAGGATTTTGTGTTGGGACTTAGGGAAGAAGAATCACTAGCTGAGTTTAGGATGTTAGGGAATCACACAGGTAGCTTTGTTCTTAATCTCTAGGGAGTTGTGGTGTTGTGTTTGTATTGATCAATGTTTAGAGGTGATTTTATATTTTTGGTCTTTTGTATTGCTTTGAGATAATCCAAAAATCAGATGAAAATACGAATAAAAGAACATACATTTATAGCATAAAGGAGGACTTTCATACAGTTTGTCAAAACAAATGTGGATTTATTTTCCAATCGCATGACAAAACAGTTCTAAACAAATTATCAGATGTATTTTTTTTCATTTTGCAAATGTAAATGAGCACTTAAACGTATCTATACAAAACTCAGTTTTATTTTAAAATTAGAAGAGAGATGAATTCAGGAAATTGTTGATTAACTATCCCATGTTGAAAAAAATTATGAAAGATGCTTGAATTTACCAAAGACAATTTCCTAATCCATCCTGAAATCCATTCACTTGAATCCAGAAGAATCTGTTCTCTGATGTGCCAAAAAGCTCTTGTGCATGGAGTCTATACCATTAATTGTGATGAAGGGATCAGGCCCACACAGACTTTTAAAGCATATAAATAGACAACCAAAACTCAAGGCAGTCTTGGGATGCTTCCTGATAGATGGGTCCTAGGGCATTGCTACACCAGCTTAAAATCCTGCATTTAAAATGGGGCTTTCTGCTTCCGTTTTAAATGCAGGATCACAACGACTCCCTTTTTCACGTGTTTCCTTTCCCCCCACCCCCTTCCCCCTCCTTCTCCCTGTAGCTGAGTCTTTCATTATCTTTCATTGATCTCACTCTTCTTCTTGCCACTGTTACTCTTTTCACAGGAAAGTGAAGTGGAACACAACGGGGTAATTTGATAGCTCATTATCCACGATTTATTTAAAAACAGAACAAAGGGCATCTGGTGCAGGAGATGCCTTTGAATGATCACGGCATCATGTAAAGAGCCTGCAAACTTCCGTGATGGAGCCATCTCAATCACAGGATAAAAGCTCGGTGTGAAGGAGCCCCTAGTGCTACCAATGAAGACATTGTGCATTGTGTCTTTTCCTCCTTGGCAGATTTTTGTAGGGGTGTACGAAACCCCGCTTACCTGGCTCCACCAGGTTCCGCAAGTGGGGGGAGGTGATCCGTTCCTCCCCCCAGAATCCTCAACGGGGTGGGGGAGGCTATCCGTTCCTCCCCCCTGGAATCCTACCCGGCCAGCTCCGCTCCACGGCCAAGCTGCAGAGCCGCCGGCCAGGCCAACCCACAGCGGGGCCTCCAGCCACTGCTGGGCTGGTGCAGACGCAAATGGCGTCCTGCGTAGGGGACGCCATTTGCGTCCCTACGCAAGCCCGTGATAGGCTACATAAATATTTACATAGCCTATCACGGCTAAAGCAGGGACGCAAATGGTGTCCCCCTTACGTAGCCTGTCATGGGCCGACATAGGGACGCAAATGACGGCCGCTATGACAGCTGCCATTTACGGCCGCAGCAGCCTGGCAGCGGCCACAGCCACAGCCAGTTAGGCTCCGTTTCACGGGGCTTTCACAGGGTGGTGCAGCAGGGGGCTCTGTTCTGCCATGGATTCCGGGGGGCCGAATTCACTGGAATTTGGCCCCCCTGGGATCCGTGGCGGAATTCTCTAACATTCCTAGATTTTTGTGGAAAGAAAAAAAGACAGAAAAAGCGGTGGGAAAGCATGGGAGGTTACAAATAGAAGATAACATCAGCTGGATACCTTGTGAAATTCTGTGAATGAGGCAGGGCAGTTGCACAATAAAAGTAGTGGCTGAAAGCACACTTAGACCAGGACTGGGCAAATTTCATGTTTCCAATTTATCTTTTACTAGAACCCCGTGATCCAACCAGCACCCAAAAGAGAAAGTGAGTACAGTGTTGGAGGCTACACAGCATTGGTAAATGACCTCCAGAAGATAGAATGGGCTTTAAAAGATGCCCGTCCCAAGATCCTGATGGATCATTCCTGAAGAGGGCACTGGGATGCAGGGAAACTCTGGGATTGTTACGGAGAAGGGGGCCTTTCGGCGAAGCTCTTAGCAGATGCAGCTCAGGTCTCCACTCAAGCAAGAGTGGGGATTTAGGCAGCCAGAACTGGGTGGTTGGGGGAAAGGGTGACCAAGCTTTGTGGCAGAACCTCAGGTTCCACGGCTTCAAATGATTTCAGCGAGGGAGTGGGAGAACCAGTGGATGCAACCAGGGCACTGGGCTTGTCACACAACCAAAGAGTGGGGTTATTGGGCCCTCAGGAGGCCATGGTGCTATGCAGCTTGTCACATACCAGGAATGCAGTGTGGTCTGCCTCCGTAGGAGAGGCCAGGAACCAAGTGGTTTCAGCTAGTGATTTCAGCAAAGTGGTGCTTGCTTTGGGTGGCCAGGAACAAGTGATAGCAGCAGCAAAGTATAGCAACTGATGGCTAACTGATGGCGGATGAGCTACCAAGTGATTTCAGCAGCTGAGTGGTACCTTGCCTTGGGTGGCCAGGAATGTCTAGGACATCAGTGCTGACAGGTGTTACAGGGTTTAAACAAAAGCACCAAAGCTCTGGGTCCAGCTAAGACAGAGCAGACAAAAGAGGTTAAGCAACGTCTGGTCCAGGTGAACAGAAGTTTCAATAGAACAAATCCTTTCCCCAAACATTGCTCAATTTAATCAAGACAATACTTGCTTGTGATTGTGATGCTTGAGGGTGGGGAATTATCACTCAGTCATTGTACTTATTAATAATTATGCAACACCCTTGAAGAACGATTTTTGACCTGGAGGTGTATTCCAATCTGATTTCCAATTACTGTGCCTAATCTATTCGTGAAGCACTTAAGCTAGTGAAGCTTGATTAGATCGTTCTGCTTAATCTCTGATCAAATGCTAGTGACCTCTTCATAAAATTGCTTGACAAATACTTTCCAATTCAGACGGTCCTGTAAGTTTTCCAAACTATAAGTTAACTCTGTGCTAGGCTGAATTTCTTAAAGTGGCAGCACCATGTCACACAAGATATTGGGAAGAAGTGCTTCTTGGGGCTGAGAAAGCAAGCAGCCTGCCAACCATTTCTAAGTGTACACATCTGACATTTTAAGTGTGAATGTGACACGCGCTTGGCAACTTGTATACCACATAGGTACAATAATGGAGAATCCGGAACAGGCTTAGGCTCCCTGAAGGGTTTATTTGGCAGCAACTGTATTGTCTGTAGTTGGAAGTGGCTTCTGAGAAGTTAAATGTGACAGTGGTTGGGTTTTTTTTTACTTTTCATAAAGGAATGCAAAAGTAACTACAACAAGGAAGGAAAGCACAGCAGAACGAGTATAATCATTTATAAAACAAAAAGCAGTTAAGATTGACTTTTGGAAATATTTTCATCTCAGTGATGTCCACCATGGGTTTCTCCACTACAGGAGAATAGTGTATAATGGTGATCAATGGCTGTAAAAGCGCCCATAGAATCATAGAATAGTAGGGTTGGAAGGGGCCTACAAGGCCATCGAGTTCAACCCCCTGCTTAATGCAGGAATCCAAGTCAGAGCATCCCTGACAGATGTCTGTCCAGCCTCGTCTTGAACGCCTCCAGTGTGGGAGAGCCCACCACCTCCCTAGGTCATTGGTTCCATTGTCATATTGCTCTAACAGTCAGGATATTTTTCCTGATGTTCAGCTGGAATCTGGCTTCCTGTAACTGGAGCCCATTATTCCAGGTCCTGCACTCTGGGATGATCGAGAAGAGATCCTGACCTTCCTGTCCATGGCAACCTTTCAAGTACTTGAAGAGCGCTATCATATCTCCCCTCAGTCTTCTGTTCTCAAGGTTAAACATGCCCAGTTCTTTCAGTCTCTCCTCATAGGGCGTTGTTTCCAGTCCCCTGATCATCTTTGTTGCCCTCCTCTGAACCCTCTCCAGTTTGTCTGCATCCTTCTTAAAGTGTGGCACCCAGAACTGGACACAGTACTCCCGATGAGGCCTAACCAGTGCTGAGTAGAGAGCAACTAGTACTTCCTGGGATTTGGAAGTGATGCTTCTATGAATGCAGCCCAAAAGAGCATTTGCCTTTTTTGCAGCCACATCACATGGTTGGCTTATATTCAGCTTGTGATCGACAACAATTCCAAGATCCTTCTCTCTTGTAGTATTGTTGAGCCATGTATCCCCTATCTTGTAACTGTGCATTTGGTTTCTTTTTACTAGGTGAATAACTTGGCATTTATCCCTATTAAATGTCATTCTGTTGTTTTCTGCCCAGCACTCCAGGCTATCAAGGTCACTTTGAATTTTGTTTCTGTCTTCCAAAGTATTAGCTATCCCTCCCAGTTTTGTATCATCTGCAAATTTGATCAGCATTCCCTGCACTTCCTCCTCCAAGTCATTAATACAAATGTTGAAGAGCACTGGGCCCAGGACTGAGCCCTGCGGTACCCCACTCATTACCTCTCCCCAGTTTGAGAAGATCCCATTGATAAGCATTCTTTGAGTCCGATTCTATAGCCAACTGTGGATCCACCGGATCGTTGTTTCATGTAGCCCACTTTGAGCTAGTTTGCTCATCAGGATATCATGGGGCACTTTGTCAAAAGCTTTGCTGAAGTCGAGGTATATGATGTCTACAGCATTCCCATGGTCCACAAGGGAGGTTACTTGATCAAAAAATGAGATTAGATTCGTCTGGCAGGAGTTGTTCTTGACAAATCCATGTTGGCTTTGAGTAATCACTGCATTGTTTTCAAAGTGCTTCCAGATGGATTGCTTTATGATCTGCTCCAGAATTTTCCCAGGGATTAATGTCAGACTGACTGGTCTATAAAATAAAATTATAATAAAAAATATTTTTTTCGTAGAATAAAAATATTTGATGACCACTTAATCCTTGAGATATATGGCTAGAACACTGTGAAAATATATATAATGGGGGCATGAAGATGGAAGAGCATGGCACAGCTTTTAGTTCATTTAGTTCATATCCTAGTCCTAATTATAGGACTGTGCCTTCCTATATATTTTCTGCTTTCATGTCCCAATAGGAGATTTCTGTTTCATTTTAAGCTTACTGATCATCTGTGCAGCAGTTTACATTGTCTATGCTGCAAACTGCAAGGGGGTGTTGTGTGTTTTACCCTTGGCATCACACTGGTGCTAAGACATCATTTAGGAAATGGTTACGATCTAACCTAGCCCCTTTGAGTATTTTTGCTGGGAGTCCTGCAAGACCTGGTCCCTGGCTCATCTCCATCTAGCCTGGCAGGGCCGGGTCCTGACTGATTCCAGCTACAAAGGCAGCTGCTGAAGATGCCTCGAGACCATCATTGTTTAGGTTTTGTGGCTGGGATAACATGTAGTTTTAAATAAGATGTATTATTTCTCCTATCTGGTGGTTCTTTTTTTCTTTTCTTTTTTGCATTTCCCTTTCATTAGGTCTTAGTATAAATTATTAGTGGATTGTTTAATCTTACTGCATATTTGTTGTGAGATGTTTAGCCTATTTGTATGACTATTTAAATTTTGTTATGACTTATAAAGGTGAATTAACCATCCTGAATTGTTGCTGTATTTATTCTGTAATTTTTTAAAATGCTCTGTAAGCTGCTTTGAGCACGGTTTACTAGGGATGTACAAAACCCACTTACCTTTTCGCGGAATCTTTCGCGGTGGAGGGGGGGAGGCTACGGCAGCCGTCATTTGCGTTCCCTATTTTTCACCAATTTATCTTACGTAAATATTTACATAATATAAAACGGGGAAAAAAGGGGGAACGCAAATAGCATAGTGGGCGCTATTTGCGTTCCTTCATTTTTCGTCGTTCTAGCCTACGTAAATATTTATGTAGGCTAAAACGGTGAATAAAAAAGGAACGCAAATAGCGCCCACTATGCTATTTGCGTTCCCCCTTTTTTTTGCCATAATAGTCTATGTAAATATTTACATAGACTAAAACGGCACAAAATAAGGAGTGCAAATGGCGGCCGCCATAGCCGCCGCCATTTGCATACGCCGTTTTTGTTTGTGATTTTTTTTTACCCAGAGGTGATAGGCTACATAAGTCTTTACGTAGCCTATCACGTCTAGGTTAAAAAAAACCAACAAAACAGACTGGAAATGGCGGCTGCGGCAGCCGGTCAAAAGACCAGCTGCCGCCGCCGTCCAGAACATCTGCCCCAGGTAAGTCTCGTCCCAGGGGGGATCCGCGGGGGGGTGGCGGGCCGTTCCGCCACGGATTTTGGGGGACCGAATGCCAGTGCATTTGGCCTCACTGAAATCCGTGGCGGAATTCTCCGCCATCCCTACGGTTTACCTTGGAAAAACATTGTGCAAATAAGCATGATGATGACGATGATGAAAAAGCATGTTCAATGATTGTAGTTGGGAGTCAGCATCGTGATGGCACGCTCCACACCTGATCCACATGTGCGTATTCAATGTCTCAATGGAGTCCCTTCTTATACAGTTCTATGCATGGAAACTCCATGCAGGATTTGATGAATGTACTTAATTGGGGGTGGGGTGCGGGGTGCTTCCACCCCACTCACCTGTGCTAATTGAACAGACTTTTTCAATGCCTGAAAAAGAGGTTCTGTATGACACACATCAGAGTCAACTGGAATTTAACAATATTGGTAGTCAACGAGAGCCCAGCACCTCCCTTACTCACAAATTCCCATTCTTCATATGTAGGCATACTACAGACACACACCTCTTCTGTGCAGATAGGGATTCTATGGCCTCCAGCTCTTGTCCTGCTCTCTATCACTGCGACCCAACCACAGGATTCCTTAGTAGATGACCCATGGAGGCAATTATAATGGTGACCAGTGAGAGAGCCTTCTTGGTGGTGGTGCCTCATTTGCGGAATCCCCTCTTGAGAAAGGCCCAGCTGGAGCCAATATTGTTGTTTTTACCAGGGTGGGGGGTTGACCATTTTTTTTTAACCAGATGATTTTATTTTATTTTACCAGGCTTGTAAGTGTATTTTTACATTTTTTGTCTTTTATATTGTTTTTGTAAATTGGCTTTCAAGCTCTGCCAAAGGGCAGGATTGACATCTTTTAAACAAGTAAGTGAAGGGGCCCGCTGTCACAGCTGCCATATGTCCCCAAATCTCCCAGACTCATCAGCACTATTGGCAGCCAATTAGTTCAAAGACATGGAAGAAGATGGAAAGCAAGGCAAGGTAAGGAAGAGATTCTACACCACCTACTTTAAGGCCTCAAGGATTGTAGCCTCTACCTGCTTTTTGCCTTTTATCTCCCCCTCCAGGTTCCTTTGGGCTTACATGCCTGGTAAAAGATGTTTCTCCTTTTCAGAGCTCAGCTCTTTGGGAAATGTGATGGGAAAGAAAGAAGACACTATCTATCCAGCATATTTCATGAGTCCCCTTATTCAGTTTGCTAAAAAAGCCAAAACCCCAAATTCAAAATGAGCTAGCTCCCCTGACTTAGCTCTGAGGGAAAGAGGTAGCAGGGTAGGATGAGAGTAAGAGCAGGGAAAGCTTTTCTTGCTGCTGCTGCTGCTGCTGCTGCTGCTGCTTCTCCTTCTCCTTCTTCTTCTTCAATAAAATGATAAATCTGGATGGGTGGTGCTTAGTGGCCCATGTAGATAGGGATGTACGAAAGTCACTTACCTTTTCGCAGCTTGGCTTCGTGGTGGGGGGGAGGCGCTTCGCTTTTCCCCCCGAAGTTCAGGCAAGGGGGGGGAGGCTTCCCGCCTCACCCGGCCGAAATTCAGGCTGGGGAGAAGCGCCCCGTCTCCCCGGCCGCGAAACAAAAAGTTAAAAAAAAAAAAGACCCCGTGATAGGCTACGTGACGATTTACGTAGCCTATCACGGCTAGATTTCCAAAGTCAGCCGTGATAGGCTACGTAAATCGTCACGTAGCCTATCATGGGTGACTTTGGGGAAAAAAAAAGTGTATGCAAATGGCGGCGGCCCATGGGGCGCCGCCATTTGCGTTCCTTATTTTGGCACGTCTAGTCTACGTAAAGATTCACGTAGACTACAGCGAAAATAAGGGCAACGCAAATAGCGTGCCCTTATTTTCGCCATTGTCTACGTAAATCTTTACGTAGACTAGATGTGCCAAAATAAGGAAAGCAGATGGCGGTGCCCATGGGCCGCCGCCATTTGCGTACACGCTTTTTTCCCCCCAAAGTCAGCTGTGATAGGCTATGTAAGGATTTACGTAGCCTATCATGGCTGACTGCAGGGACGCAAACGGCGGCGGCTATGGCCGCCACCATTGGCGTCCCGGCCGGCAAGGAGGATTTGGGGCCGGAGGGACGGGGCACCTCCCCCCCGGCCAGAATTTTGGCCGGAGGGACGGGGCGCCTCCCCCCCGGCCAGAATTTCGGCAGGGAGAGATGGGGCACCTCCCCCCCACCCAGAATTTCGGGAGGAGGGATGGAGCGCCTCCCCCCCACTGCGAAGCAAGCTGCGGGACCAGGTAAGGGACTTTCGTCCATCCCTAGCAAGAGTTGCCAGTGTGGCCCCTTGGGACTGGACTCAGAACAATAGGCGACTTTGGTATTTATACAAGCAAGTAAACAAGGCACATGATGTAGGCTTTGGTCAGTATTTGGTGCAGTGCTGAGTCAAGGGGCTACAAACTTCCTTCAGAGGAAGTTTTCCAGTTTCCAAAGACAAGGGCCATGCTAGGCATTGTGACTCATGCGCATTAAGTTAATCAGCCGCCATCCTCTAGCACCAACCCAATCACTACGTCCAACATGATTCTCGGCACCTCAGCAACACATTCCCATGCTAACAATGTTAAGTGGTATTTTTCCACTTCAACAGAAAACATGGTGGTGCCTCCAGGACTGTGTCTTCTGGCTTCTCAGTTGGAGGAAAGAGGCCTGTTTCAGTCATTCCTTTTTCTTCCATTCAAGGATCATATGCCACATCAGAGGTGGGGAACCTCTCAGCCTGAGGGACAAATTCAATCTCAGAGAAGATATCAGGGGTCTGCATTCCAGTGGTGGGTGAGCCTAAGGCAAAAGGGGTGGGGCAAAATGCCAGCATATTATAGCTTCAAGCTCTTCCTGCCAGTCACAAAGCCTTCAGAGAAGCTTCAGCCTTTTAGAATGGAGGAAAAAAACCGCACAAAAGCCGGAAAACCACCAAACAATCCATGGTTGGAGGAAAAGGAGGGGCGTGGCCATGTGGGGAACCCTGGAGGGCCAGATTGAGCCCCTGGGCCTGAGGTTCCCCATCCCACACTACGTTCTATCCCAGCCTCCCTCAACCACATGCTGTCTCCGGATGTGTTGGACTATATCTCCCATCCTTACCAGCCAGTATGGTAAATGCTAGCTAGAGGAGAATGAGGGAGTTGCAGTCCAATGCATCTGGAGGCTGGGATAGGATGTAGTGTGGTCACCTGGTTGGGACAGGCTGTCTTGTAGCAAGGCACTTGCTAAACCACCCCAATGTGGGTTGTGAGTAATGTTGAGGGTCTTGAGCTAATTGCCTCAATTAGGAAAGAATATTGTCCCCAGTTATTAATAGTGATGATCGTTTAAACTTATCTGCATGGAATGTACTTTCCTCAATTACTTAGGGTGTTAGTTTTCAGTAATAGCATACCGCATATACTTTGACATTGAAGTCAAATAAGGTTAATGCCTTTCGGTTCGTGATAATGGCTTTTTTCGGTTATCTGGAAACTGGGTAATTGCATTAGCCAATTTCGCAAAATCTTGCTTACAGTGAAGGTGAGTAGTTTCCCTCAAGAAACATTATCAAAACCGGCACTTCTTTCATTTCTTACTTTCATGTAAGGAACTTCGCATTTGCTAAAACGCAAACCAATGTTGGAACACTTTCCGTAACAGTGTCAATCATATCCTACCACTTCTCTGGAAATTCTAGCAACACTTTAGAGTAGTTGATAAAGTGTTATCATATTGCATTCCTTTCAAGTGGGCATAATATTTAATTTCCTGGGATGGAAAGCTGGCTTGGGTTATAAGAAACTGTCATTTTTTCTCTCTAGTCCCACCAGATGGGGCTCTATAACAAGGTTTTATCTATGGAGAAGAAGAGGCTCACCAGGAATATGATCTATCAGTACCGCCCCTAACATTTCAGGTACTATTAGTCTGCGCCAGACTTCTATGCTCTGTGCTTCAGAAAGTTGTGAAGACATAAGAAGCCTCCTATGAGCAAAGGGTGAATTGTAGCTGCACGGGATCTGGGAAAGTGCTTGTTGTTCGCAATAAGGGTTCTTCCATTTAGGAAGATAGGAAGCAGCCTTATCCAAGGTAAGAGTTTTTATCCAGGCAGATCCATATGTTTTGGAGGATGCCTTCCAGATGTTTTGGATCAACTCCCATCATCCCCAGCTATCATGGTCAATCATAAAAAATACTGGAGGTTGTAGTCCAAAATATCTGGAAGACACCAGGTTGGGGGAGGCTGATCTGCAGTCCACTATTGTCTACTCTGGCTAGTACTGGTCTCAGGAAGAGGTGTTTCCCATCAACCACTCCTCAATCCTTTTCTTAGCTCTGTGGATTTCTTGGAATCATGACCATCTCTGCATTCTTGGCTATATGGCTTGGATGTACTTCATGTGTTATAAAGCCAATGAATAAACCAAATGTAACAAACTTACTCGGCAAGTGCAGTGAGCAAGGAATCCTAACTTGAGGAATGATAGTAAGGCATCATGGTTTCTATTCATTTCCTCCACTGAGGTACTTCAAACTTTTGATAACATTCCAAAAAAGTAGAGTTGCCTATATTTTTTCTGATTAATATGCACAAACACACAAAATGGCATACACTTACACAGGCTCCTTTTATATGTTGTAGAACTTGTATTTTTACTTTCATTAGGTACTGCACTCCTGCTTAGGCTGTTTTTTTGTAGACGTTCCATAAGCATATCTGTTATAGGCTAAGATTTATAATTAGTTAATTCTTTAGTGATTTTGATTTATTATTATGTATGTTCTTCTTTTTGTTGCCTTTATTTTGTTGACCTTATTTCAAAATAAAATAAAATTTCATGAGGAAAATTTCATGAGGAAAAACCAATGAATAAACTCCGCTAATGCAGCTAGTCATTGCATTAACTGGACCTGCACAATCCAGAACTTTGCAAAGGGGCTCACAAACTTCTGTGGGTAAATCCAATGCATGAAAAATCGCTAATATAGAGATGCTGTTTGCCCAGATATTCCACCTTTCTAAATTCACTGGCAAAGTTGAGAAAACAGAGGTGAGAGGGAGACAGAAGGTATTTCTTGCCAAATAAATGAAGACAGCTGGAATACATCCCCCCGCCACACACACGCATTTTATCAGGTACACGTTTGGCATAAAACTGCAACCAGTTGGCAAATTACGAATTTTACCAATCTGAGAAATTAAAAGAAACAAAACAACTAGATTTTCAAGTGACAATACAAAGTTAACTACTTCCAGATGATTTCATCATTTACATGAGCTGTACAGTCCAGTCCTAGGTAAATTTATTCGGAAGTCCCACTGACTACAATGGGGGCTTCCTCTCAAGTAAGCATGCACAGAATTACAATCTAACTTCCTAAATTATCCAGTCTCAATAACATTTTAGAATTCTTTGAGAGGATCAATAACCATGTGGATGGGGTGATACGGTAGACATTGATTACTTAGATTTTCAAAAAGCTTTTGCCAAATCCTCCCCCCACCCCGCAACACCACAAAATACTCCAGAGCTAACTTAGCAGTCATTGTCCTCTTATAGGTCAGTAACAGGTTAAAGAATAGGAAGCAGAGAGCAGGAATAAATTGACAGTTCTCACAACGAATGGATGGAAACAATAGTATCTCCTAAGGATCTGTACTAGGGCCAGTGCTTTCTAACTTGTTCATAAATGATCAAGGGGTGAGCAAATGATTTTGTTGTTGTTGTTGTTCAGTCGTTCAGTCATGTCCGACTGTTCGTGACCCCATGGACCATAGCACGGCAGGCCTTCCTGTCCTCTGCTCTCTCCGCGAGTGTGCTCAAGTTCATATTCATTGCATCGGTGATGCTATCTAGCCATCTCATCCTCTGCCGTCCCCTTCTCCTTTTGCCTTCAGTCTTTCCCAGCCTCAGGGTCTTTTCCAGAGAGTTTTCTCTTCGCATGAGGTGGCCAAAATATTTGAGCTTCAGCTTCAGTATCTGTCCTTCCAATGAGCAGTCAGGGTTGATTTTCCGTAGCCGCCGCCATTTGCGTACGTGCGTGTTTTTTTTTAAAGTCAGACGTGATAGGCTATGTAAAGATTTACGTAGCCTATCACGTCATTTTTTTTAACCTAGCCATGATAGGCTACGTAAATCTTTACGTAGCCTATCACGTCTTTTTTTTTTTTTTAACACTGGAAATGGCGGCGGCGGCAGCTGGTCGGAAGACCCACCACTGCAGCTGCTGCCAACGGAGCCGCTGCCGGAGCCGCTGCTGCCCGGAAGATCCGCCCCAGGTACGTCTCGTCCCGGGGGGGATCTGTGGGGGGGCGGGGGGGGCAGGCCATTCCGCCACGGAGTTCGGGGGGCTGAATGCACTGGCATTTGGCCTCACCGAGATCCGTGGTGGAATTCTCTGCCATCCCTAGACAAAAGGTGAAAGAAGTGGTGGGAAAACCTGGGAGGCTTAGAAAACACACCAGTTAAGAAGCTAGACAGTAACCTTAATTTTTCTCTTGAACTCACACAGAACTGACCTAGAAAGCTCCTGACTCCACCCACATATAACGTAGTGCAGTGCCACCTAGTGACTAATCTATATAATGACACTATCCACTATAATGACATTGTTCAAGTGGTTGTCCTTGCACTTTCCCAAAAAGCCCTCTCCAGAGGTCAGGGGTCCTCTGGAGTAGAACCTCCCAGACATTTTAAGAACTGTGTTAGTGTTTTCAGCTCTGTATTCTGCTGCTGGTTTTAATTTGGTTTTATATGCTGGGATGCATTTACCCTTTCCTGCTGGGTTAACTTAATTTATTCTGCTGCGTTTTTATTTGTTTGTTTGTTTTAATGTTTGTATTGTGCTTTTAACACATTGTGCCTGGGTTATTGGGCACTTCAAAAGTACAATAAATAAAGAAACCCTCAACTGCTGTCAGAAGGAATCTTTGCCTCTGCACAAACAGAAACACTTCCCACTTCCTTTTTTGGAAGGGCTGAATGTCACCATTGAATCTCTTAGCTTCCAATAGTGAAGCTACTCATCACGAATAAACAATGAGTTTTCCCATGTCCTCAAGCTGATGACAGGCAGAGTAATTTACTGTCCGGAGTGCCCTAGCTGCCACTTACAGTCCCTTCCAATAGCCAACTCAAGTCACAGACGAAAAGGATTCTTTCAAAGGCTTTATTCCTTTATTACTTAATGACTCTTACAGATACTAATCACTAGCAACTAAGCAAGGAACTGCACTGGGGTAGATAGCAGAGTAGCCTAAGCTCCAGGTAAGGCAGTTGGTCCCCATTTGAAGGAGAAGTGTGGGAAGACTCTGAACTTATGGGCTATGGAGAGATCCTCCCTCTTACCCTTGTGTCCTCGGGGTGCGACTATTGTTTTAGCGCCAAGCGAGCAGAGCACCTCCTCTCGGCGCCCTCCATCTGTCGTCGCTCCTGGCGTCGGCATCCAGCATCCAGCAAGCCCCCCTCCCACACTCTCTCGCTGCCAGGGTCACTATCTTTCTCAGGAATGCAGGCAGGAGGAATCTCTCCCTGCCGCTGTGCCTGTGAGCGATGAGCGAGCTCCTCTCCCACGGGTTGTTGCTCTTCCTCAGAATCAGAACTGCTCTGGGGCTCTATGGTAGGGATGGACGGAACACTTACCTTCCGTTCCATTCTGTTTCCACTGGGGGGGGAGGCGCTCTGTCCCTCCCCCCGGAATCCTCAACGGGGGGGAGGCGATCTGGTCCTCCCCCTCAGAATCCTGCCCGGCTGGCTCCACTCCACGGCCAAGCCACGGAGCCGCCGGCCAGCTCCGGCCACCCGCAGTCAGACATCCAGCTGCTGGGCAGCCCTGCGGGGACGCAAATGGTGGCTGTCGTAGCCGCCGCCATTTGCGTCCCTGTATTTAGCCTTGATAAGCTACGTAAATATTTATGTAGCCTATCACGGCAGAGGGAAAAAAACCCAGTGTACGCAAATGGTGGTAGCCACCACCATTTGCATACGCTGGGTTTTTTCCCCCCTGCCGTGATACGCTACATAAATACTTACATAGCCTATCACGGCCTCCGCAGGGATGCAAATGGTGACCCTGTGTTAGCCGTGATAGGCTACGTAAGTATTTACGTAGCCTATCACGGCTATGAAGAGGAGGAAGCGAATGGCAGCTGCAGGACGGCCGCCATTCACAAAGCAGCGTGGACGGGAGCAGGTAAGTGCTCCGTTTCGCGCGCCTTTTTTGGGTTGGGGTGGTGGGGACTTCGTCCTGCACGCCTTTCGTGGGTTGGTGAGGCGGGGGCTTTGTTCCGCGATGGATTTCGGGGGGCCGAATGCACTGGCATTCGGCCTCACCGAGATCCGTCGCGGAATTCTCTGACATCCCTACTCTGTGGGCTCAGTTTCCACCCTGACATTTACATAGGCAAACTACTCAATGCAAGCATTCAAGCATAAAGTTTTGCTTGTTTTCAGAACGACCCTATTTGCTGTAGTAGTTCTTTCTTTTTGCTGTTGGGATCCAATTTTTCTCCCAGATACCTCTGTGTCTAATGTTATTTTTTCAGGATGTGTGTGCGCCAGTTATAGTCAAGAGGGGTTTGAAATCCAAGCTTGTCCTGTTTTGTATGCTGCAGTCATCAGTCAAAAATGCATCAGTTTGACAGTGTACTGCAGTTGCCATTTCAGCATCAGCAAAGAGTACTGTGGTATCGTAGATGAATGCTCAATCTGTGGAACTGCTGTGGCTTCATGTTTGAAGAATTTTAAGCATTTGGGAGTGGGAATAGCTTCTTTTTCTTTATTAATTTAAATGTCTGCCCCAATTCATACTTCAAGTGGGTAACAATGGGTTAAAATACATCTAGGATGCTCAGTTGAAGTCAGCTAAAACTTCACAGCTAGGAAACACCAACCGTTCCGGAACATAACTCCACCCCTGAATTAGACTAGAAAATGTTTTTCACACAATTTATGATGCTTTCTCATGCTCATTTTTTTAAAATTGCCATACTCGGATGGATTTTTATTCTTTTAATATTTTTATTTTTCCTGATTTTTAAAAATATTTTGATGTAAGCTGCATTGGTCACTTTAGCAATAAAGCAGAAAGTCAGAATTAAGGAGGGTTAATTTGTGAGTAGAGATGGTTGAGAAATTTGTTTGGCTTGCATTTCAGTGTGAACATAACAGATGTGCACTTTCCGAACCTAAACCAGAATGCAGTTTGCAATAAAAATCAACACATTTCTGAAGTTTGCAACAAGTGCACAAATGCATACGCTTGCAGAAGTGCACACAAAAGTGTGCACGTTTTTAAAATTCATGCAATATATATATATATTTTTTAAAAAAAATGCAGATGAAAATACATGCACATTTTGGGGCGGACTTAAAAAAAAAAAGCAATCCAATGAGGTACCACGATGGACAAATTTAAAGTGAAAAAATGAGAACCCAAGCAAAATCACCCATCCTTAATTGTCATAACTACATACAGTCTAATTCACATGCTGGGAAAGACTGAAGGCAAAAGGAGAAGGGGACGGCAGAGGATGAGATGGCTAGATAGCATCACCGATGCAATGAATATGAACTTGAGCACACTCCGGGAGAGAGCGGAGGACAGGAAGGCCTGGCGTGCTATGGTCCATGGGGTCACGAAGAGTCGGACACGACTGAACGACTGAACAGCAACAACAACAACACATTCACATTCATGGGTTTGGAAGCCACTTCCCCTGCTGTGATCCCACAACTGCATGAAGTGCATGCGAATACTGTAACCATGTGGGTCTTTCTCACCTGATCAGCACACTCATTCCATGTGGCTGGAGCATCCATATATGCTCCCCAATGGTATGGTATCACAAAACCATGCTGCTGAGTGAGGGTGAAGGGGGCCACACAGTCTTCTGCGTATGGAAAATAAATGTGGACATATGAAGGCAACATTGCTGTGATTGCTACCCTCTTTTTTCTTTTTGTCAAGATGGGGCACTTGAGCCAGCTGAACAGGTAGTTATTATGAAACCAACAATTTGATCAAGAGGTTCATATTTTGACCTTCTGTTACAATTGTGATCCTTAAATGAAGACTGTTACTATGGTATTTTCATGGCAAAATACATTTAGCATACTTATTGCTGATCTGACCTTTTCAAAATTTTGCATCTTGAGGGCAATATTCTGACATTCTCTTCTTGTTTGCAAGTCCTTTTTCGCATGGCTGCTCTTTAATGTGGCTCAGCAGTGCACATTACCCTGTTCCTTAAGCAGCAAGTATGCAAAGAGCAAGTTGAAATACTTGTTTTTTTAAGGTATTAAGGGAGAATGCATTTTTCTCACTAACATTCCTGCTTCCAAAATAGTGAGTGACCATCACTGTTCCAAGGATTTCTGGTTGCTTAGGTTGTTTGTAATTGATGTGTTATATATAGGAATGTACAAAAATTCTGCCACAGATCTCAGGGAGGCTGAATGCCAGCGCATTCGGCCCCCCGAAATCGGTGGTGGAACGGCCTGCCCCCCCGCCCCCCCGGGATGAGACTTACCTTGGGCAGATCTTCCTGGCGGCGGCGACTCTGGCGGCGGTTCGGCGGTGGCGGCGGCCGGTCTTCCGACCGGCTGCCGCCACCGCCATTTCCAGTTTTTTTTTAAAAAAAAACGTGATAGGCTACGTTAGGGATGTACGAAAGTCACTTACCTGTTCGCGGATTATGCTGATGCTGGGGGGGAGGCGCTCCGTCCCTCCCCCCCCGAATCCCGTCTGGCCGGCTCCGCTCCGCAGGGATTCTGCGGAGCCGCCGGCCAGCTTCGCCAGCGGCCGGACATCTGGCTGCTGGTTAGCAGGGACGCAAATGGCGGTGGCCATAGCCGCCGCCGTTTGCGTCCCTGTTGTCAGCCGTGATAGGCTACGTAAATGTTTACGTATCCTATCACGGCTGATTAAAAAACAACAACAAAAAAACACACGTATGCAAATGGTGGCGCCTATGGGCACCGCCATTTGCGTTCCTTATTTTGGCACATCTTAGTCTACGTAAACATTTACGTAGAGTACGGCGAAAATAAGGGGAATGCAAATAGCGTAGCGTCTACGCTATTTGCGATCCCCTTATTTTCGCCGTCTTAGTCTATGTAAATGTTTTTTTTAAGTCAGCCATGATAGGCTATGTAAACATTTACGTAGCCTATCACGGCTGACTGCAGGGATGCAAACGGTGGCGGCTACGGCTGCTGCCATTTCCGTCCATGCTAGCCAGTGGCCAGATGTCCGGCTGCTGGCGAAGCCAGCCGGTCGCTCCACAAAATCGCTGAGGAGCACAGCCGGCTGGCCAGGATTCCGGGGGGGGGGGGGAGGAACGCCTCCCCCCGAACCATAAACATAATCCGCGAAGGGTAAGTGCCTTTCGTACATCCCTAGTTATATACACAATATGTTTACTTTACTCAATATATAGAGAACATATGTGAATATAAAACTGGGATATATACACAATTTCATCAATACATAAGTGAGAATGCACAAGAGAAAACTCGTACCTCAGATTCCAATCACAATTCCAGAGTACCGGTAAAATTTCGTTACAAGTACGACTATGCTGTCGATTGGAGTCTGAGATACACGTTTTCTATTGTGCATTCTCACATCTGTATTGATGAAACTGATCCTACTTTTGTATTCACATATGTTTTTATATATTGAGTAAAGTAAATACATTGTTTATGCATAGGGTATTTGGTTTGGTTGGATTAGTTTTGAAAAGACCCATATTGTATTTGGAAATCTAATGTGCTTAGGGATGTACGAAAATTCTGCCACGGATCTTGGGGAGGCCGAATGCCAGCGCATTTGGCCCCCTGAAATCGGTGGCGGAATGGCCTGCCACCCCCCAGTCACCCCCCTGGGACGAGACTTACCTTGGGTGGATCTTCCTGGTGGCGGTGGCTCCGGCGGCAGTCTGGCGGCGGCAGCGGATGGTCTTCCGACCAGCTGCCGCAGCTGCCATTTCCAGTTTAAACAAAAAACAAAAAAAATGATAGGCTACGTAAAGATTTACGTAGCCTATCACGGCTGACTGCAGAGATGCAAACAGTGGCGGCTACGGCCACCGCCATTTGCATCCCTGCTAGCCAGCGGCCGGATGTCCGGCTGCTGGCGGAGCCGGCTGGCGGCTCCGCAGAATCGCTGCGGAGCACAGCCAGCTGGCCAGGATTCCGGGGGGGGGGGAGGAACAGAGCGCCTCCCCCCCCCAGTGAGGATTCCAGGGGGAGGGATGGAACACCTCCCCCCCAACTGTAAACATAATCCGCGAAAGGTAAGTGCCTTTTGTACATCCCTAAATGTGCTACAACCACATAAAATTTAATAATATAGTTTATAACAGAATTTAAGGCGTAATCCTATGCAAGTTTAGATAAAAAAAAAGCCTACAACTCCCAGCATCAGCCAACCAACCAGGTTGCCTGGGGCATTCAGGGAGTTGTAGGCTTTTCTTCTGCATAAATTTGCATAGATAGGTTTCCGCCGTTAAATAATTAAGGGAGCAATCCTATTGGCCCCTAGACAGTGTCTGAGGTGTCCAAGGATATTTTGGATTCCCCAATCTGAGATTAGAGAAAGCGCTCTGACCTCAGATGGGGAAATTGGAACTCTGACACCCCCCCCCCTTCATAGCTGGTATGGAAAGAACCACGCTGGCTGCTCTCCGAAGTCAGGAACTCAACCTTGGAGTAGGGGGTGTTCCGGTGGGTGGCGAGGGAGGAGACTGCAGAGGCCAGGATATGAGCTATATCCTGAAACCTCTCCAGCCTCCTTTCCTCCCCCTCCAAAGTACCCCGGCTAGATGGGCAACAAAAGCCCATCTAGCGAAAAATGCGGGCAGGGAGGTGAAGATCGCCTCCACCATTTCTCCCACCCTGCATTGGATGACTGTAAGCCCCTGACAGGGGCTTACAGTCATCGAGGGTGCGGCCCATCGGAATGTGTCCTAATTCACTCACTTGCTGTCACCTCTGCCATGGCCTTATGTAAGCCACCATCTCTTAGCCAGGATCCTCACCGCCACTTGAAATGTGGAGTTAATGTCACCGACATACCTTAGAGGGTGGCTGTGAGGATTATAACAAAATAATGCATGTGAAGCCCTGAAAGCACTGTCTAAATCAGGGGTGCAGAACCTTAGGTCTGGGGTCAAATTGGCCTTCCTGGGTTCCCCAATTTGACATGCATTCTTCCCCTGGCCCCACCCCCTTTTCCCCAGCCACTGATCATTGGGTGGTTTCCTGGCTTTGGTGCAGTTTCCCCTCATTTTCAAAATTGCCAACCACAGAGCTCGCTGAGGCTGCCGGGGTGAGTGCAGGCCACTTGCTGGGCACAGGAGGGGCTTGAGTCTAGGGACTGGTGAGTGGGGGCAAGGGCTGGGTGGGTTCGCACACCCCTAGCTACAACATGATATTCTGGCCCCGCCGCTTTTGCCTTTGGCCCCATCCACCACTGGAATGTGGCCTCCAAGAGCTTCTCTGAAATGGAATTTGGCCCTCGGGCTCAAAGAAGTTCCACACCCCTGATCTGAATGCTCAGTATTATTTAAATCTTACTTTGAGTGGTTCTGAGGATTCTTGTGGAGGGCAGCTGCAGCAGGTTAGTCTAGGTGGGAAGATGTCTGACCCTTCAAGAACAGGAGTGTTTCCACCACCAGCATCAGGAAGGGGAGAAGGGTGGTGGACTCCCTACTGAGAAGTAAGGAGGTGGCTGTGTGTTGACTTGTTGACTGGAGAAATATGCTGCCTCTCTGGTCTGCAGATCCAGCTTGTGATGGGCAGTTCCCGACCTATCAGATCCACTGATCATTATCCCTTCTTGCTCTTCCACATGGGGATGAATGACACTCCTGGCACAGCTGTGAATGTATCACAGCTGTTTATGAAGCTCCATGGAGAAAGGAGAAGGACTTTGGTGCTCAGGTGGTGTTCTTGACAATTCTTCCTGTAAAAAGAAGAGAACTACAAAAGAGAGAGAAGTGACTGGTATTGATGATGAGAGAGGTTTGGTTTCTGGGACCATGGCTCAGCTTCATCCTCAATGAAGGACTATTGGCAGGAGATGGACTGTGCCTTGAGGACTGGTGATGTTGGTGGGAGGGAGGAATCTTTGGCACAAGCATGATCAACCTGAACAAAAGGCTTTAAGTTAAATCCTGTGAGGTTGGAGACAATAATTAGAAGGCAAATATAAAGTAAGCACTAATTATAGAGACTTGAGTGCTACAGGAGAAACTGGGTGGAGTGCCTACTACACCCCACAATAAAATAGCAGGAGTGGCATTGGAGCAGAATATCTAAGGTTCTAGATGTCTATACAGTAATGCAGTCTATGGGAAAAGGCAGTATGCCTGTGTACAGCAGTTACTGGGGAACATGGGTGGGTAGGTGTTGTTGAGCTCATGTCCCGCTTGTGAGTTTCCAGTCGGCAGCTGGTTGGCCACTGTGTGAACAGAATGCTGGACTAGATGGAGCCTTGTTCTGATCCAGCATGGCTCTTCTTATGTTCTTATGGAAATGAACAAGATGACTTTGAATTCCCACTACAGGAAGGTAAATATGACTTGACTGATATAAACAAAATGTGGGGTTGGATCCAGATTTATGCTGGATCAACCACACTGATGGAAGTGGACTTCCCCACCCCTCCTTCCCACGGCAGCCCCTCCAGGCCCCATGAAAATAAACAGAGTTGGTAGACCCTGCTGAATGGGGTTGGCTGTGTGTGTGACGGGGAAATCCTCAACAATTGTGTGTAGGGACTCTCCATGAGCACATCCCTTCCTCTCACGGTTGGCAGATTCTGGATCCAGCCCTTGGTGGGATGACTCCCATGTTTGGAATGTAACAGCCAAAGGATAGAAGTCATTCAAAAGGAATAGATGCAAAAGAAAGGGAGGAGGAGCAGCATTATAGGTTAAAAATGTGTACATGTGCGCCAGTTACCTAGGAGAGGGGGGAAATGGGTGGGCTCTCCTTAAGCAGAAGCTGGGCAGCCATCTGTTGGAGATGTGAAGATGTTGGAGATGTTGGAGATGTGAACAAACAGAATGAACTTGAACTCTTAATACAAGAGGGAAATTATGACCTGATAGGTATAACTGAGACTTGGTGGGATGACTCTCATGACTGGAATACAGCAATTGAAGGATATAACTTGTTCAAAAAGAACAGGAGGAACAGAAAGGGAGGTGGGGTTGCACTGTATGTGAAAAATACATATCTCTGCACAGAAATACAGGAGGAGGAGCTTGGTAGCCCCATCGAGAACATCTGGGTTGAAATAAATGGAGCAAAGAATAAAAGGAACCTGGTGGTCGGAGTCTACTACCAGCCACCCAATCAAGGAGGAGACAAGGATGAAACTTTTGAAAAGCAAATAGCCAATGTTTTAAGGAAGCATGATGTAGTAGTAATGGGGGACTTCAATTTCCCCGATATTTGTTGGGAGACAAATTCTGCAAAACATGGCCCCTCCAGGAAATTCCTGACTTGTGTGGCGGATAACTTCCTCCTACAGAAAGTAGAGGAAGGAACTAGAGGATCGGCTATCCTTGACTTGATCCTAAACAACAGAGATGACTTAGTGGATAAAGTAGCAGTTACAGGAACTCTGGGGGAAAGCGACCATGTTGTACTTGAGTTCTTGGTTCTAAGGGAAGCAAAAGCCAAGTGTAGTCAAATGTGTACCCTGGATTTTAGGAAAGCTGATTTTCATAAACTCAGAACAATGATCAGTAAGGTCCCATGGCAAGCGATGCTAGTGAGAAAAGGAGTCCAAGATGGGTGGGAGCTTTTAAAAAAGGAAATTCTCAAGGCACAATCACAAGCAATTCCAACAAGAAGAAAAGTTGGAAGACAACAGAAGAAGCCAATGTGGCTTCACAAAAAGCTTAGGGATGACCTGAAAACGAAAAAGGACACACATAGGAAGTGGAAAGAAGGCCAAGTAACAAAGGAAGAGTACAGGCAGATAGCACAGAATTGCAGGGATGGCGTCAGGAAGGCTAAAGCTGAGAATGAGCTGAGGTTAGCAAGGGATGTTAAAAACAACAAAAAGGCTTTCTTCAGCTATGTGCATAGTAAAAGGCAGAGGAAAGAAATGGTTGTTCAGCTATTAAATAAGGATGGCAAAATGATAACAGATGACAAAGAAAAGGAAGAGGTGCTCAATTCCTACTTTGGCTCAGTCTTCTCCCAAAAGAGGGTCTATGACCCCCCCTGGCAAAGGCGAAGTACAGGCTGAAGGGGCAGGATTGCAGCTTGAGATCGAAAGGCATATGGTCAAGGAACACCTCATTACTTTGAATGAGTTCAAATCTCCAGAGCCAGATGAACTGCATCCTAGAGTCATAAAGGAACTGGCAGAAGAACTCTCAGAACCGCTGTCTATTCTCTTTGAGAAATCATGGAGGACCGGGGAAGTGCCAGATGACTGGAGGAGGGCTAACGTTGTCCCTATCTTCAAAAAGGGTAAAAAGGAGGAACCTGGGAACTACAGACCAGTCAGTCTGACATCAATCCCTGGGAAAAATCTGGAGCAGATCATAAAGCAATCCATCTGGAAGCACCTTGACAACAATGCCGTGATTACTCAAAGCCAACATGCATTTGTCAAAAACAAGTCCTGCCAGACAAATCTGATCTCATTTTTTGATCAAGTCACCTCCCTTGTATACCATGGGAATGCTGTAGACATCATATACCTCGACTTCAGCAAAGCTTTCGACAAAGTGCCCCATGATATCCTGATGAGCAAACTAGCTCAAAGTGGGCTAGATGAAACAACGATCCGGTGGATCCACATTTGGCTACAGAATCGGACTCCAAGAGTGCTTATCAATGGGATCTTCTCAAACTGGGGAGAGGTAACGAGTGGGGTACCGCAGGGCTCAGTCCTGGGCCCAGTGCTCTTCAACATTTTTATGAATGACTTGGAGGAGGAGGTGCAGGAAATGCTGATCAAATTTGCAGATGACACAAAATTGGGAGGGATAGCTAATACTTTGGAAGACAGAAACAAAATTCAAAGTGATCTGGATAGACTGGAGTGCTGGGCAGAAAACAACAGAATGACATTTAATAGGGACAAATGCCAAGTTCTGCTCCTAGGAAAACGAAACCAAATGCACAGTTACAAGATGGGGGATACGTGGCTCAACCACACTACAAGCGAGAAGGATCTTGGAATTGTTGTCGATCACAAGCTGAATATGAGCCAACAATGTGATGTGGCTGCAAAAAAGGCAAATGCTATTTTGGGCTGCATTCATAGAAGCATCGCTTCCAAATCCCAGGAAGTACTAGTTTCCCTCTACTCAGCACTGGTTAGGCCTCATCTGGAGTACTGTGTCCAGTTCTGGGCACCACACTTTAAGAAGGATGCAGACAAACTGGAGAGGGTTCAGAGGAGGGCAACAAAGATGATCAGGGGACTGAAAACAAAGCCCTATGAAGAGAGACTGAAAGAACTGGGCATGTTTAGCCTTGAGAAGAGAAGACTGAGGGGAGATATGATAGCACTCTTCAAGTACTTGAAAGGTTGTCACAGAGAAGAAGGCCAGGATCTCTTCTTGATTATCCCAGAGTGCAGGACACAGAATAATGGGTTCAAGTTACAGGAAGCCAGATTCCGGCTGAACATCAGGAAAAACTTCCTGACTGTAAGAGCAATACGACAATGGAACCAATTACCTGGGGAGGTGGTGGGCTCTCCCACACTGGAGTCGTTCAAGACGAGGCTGGACAGCCATTTGTCAGCGATGCTCTGACTTGGATTCCTGCATTGAGCAGGGGGTTGGACCCGATGGCCTTGTAGGCCCCTTCCAACCCTACTATTCTATGATTCTATTATTCTATTCTATGTTCTAGTTCTAGATTTCCCCCTTCTCCCTGGTTATCTGTTTTTCTACATCTTTAGCCATCAGCAAGCATTTTGGGGCTACTGTACATGCACAGTCCTCATTGGGCTGTTTTGGGTGGTCCTACTTTATGGTTCTTCTTCTAAAGATTTTTAACAATATATTTCTGCAAACCAAAAGGAGACAGATAAGCTGCCACCAAGGGAAAGGCTCCGTGGCAGAACTGGAGCTTGAAGCCAGGAGGGCAAGATGAGAAGCACAGGTAGAGGATGAGGACCCAGGTAAGTGAGATGGCAACCCTGTAAAACCACTGGGGCTAGGAAGCAAGGCAAAGTTGGTAGAAGGCTCACCTGGTATTGATGTTTCATCCAGGATAATAGGGGGTACATCCTAGGGATGGGGGAGAATTTCTCCCCGAAACTTCGGGGGGCAGAGTGCCAATGCATTCGGTCCTCTGAAGGTTGTTCGGGGAGAAATTCTCTGCCCCCCCTGCCCCCGCTCCCCCCCGGGATGGGACTTACCTTTCATGAATGTCCCTCCGGCGGCGGGTCCCGGCGGCGGTTCAGCAGGTCTTCGTCAGGGGCGGGGGCGGCAGCCGGTCTTTCAACCGGCTGCTGCTGCCGCCATTACAAGCGAAGTAAAAAAAAAAAAAAAATGCCCCTGTGATAGGCTACGTAACGATTAACGTAGCCTATCATGGCTAGATTTGCAAAGTGACTTAAAAAAAAAAAAAAAAAGCGCGTACGGCTAATGGCGGCCCCCATAGGGAGCCGCTAGTCGCATTCCTTATTTGGTCCCCGTAGTCTACGTAAAGATTTATGTAGACTACGGCGAAAATAAGGGCAACGCAAATAGCATTGCCCTTATTTTCGTAAAACTTTACGTAGACTACAGGGACCAAATAAGGAACACGAATGGCGGCTCCCTATGGGGGCCGCCATTTGCGTACGCGCTTTTTTTTTTTCAAAGTCACCCGTGATAGGCTACGTGACGATTAACGTAGCCTATCATGGCTGACTTTGCAGATCTAGCCGTGATAGGCTACATTAATCGTTACGTAGCCTATCATAGGGGCGTGTTTTTTTTTTTTTTTTGAAGTTCGCGGCCGGGGAGATGGGGCGCTTCTCCCCGGCCTGAATTTCGGCCGGGCGAGGTGGGAAGCCTCCTCCCCAGCCTGAATTTCAGCCGGGCGAGGAGGGAAGCCTCCCCCCTCCCGGCCTGAACTTCGGGGGGAGCAGCGAAGCGCCTCCCCCCCACCGCAAAGCAAGCTGCGAGACCAGGTAAGTGACTTTCGTGCATCTCTAGTACATCCCCTGACAACTCCTGAAGGACCTGGCTGTTCACTGGCGACTGTTGATTCCAAAACCTGTACTTGAGAAGAAATAGGTTTTAGCATCTTACCCAGGCTGTCTTACCCACTGGCCTCGCTATCCTTGCAACCCCTGCTTCCTGTGTGGAAACAGCCCTGTGGCCTTTCACCAGAGCAGCACTCCTTGCTACTTGGGTTTGCACATCAGGCATGTCCCCCTCCTCGTCAGGAGAGAGCATCGGCTGGGGCGTTTACCAGCCTGGTGCACAGGCTTTCCTCCAGACTTCTGAGCAGTGGAGCTCCAATATCAGTGAGGCGGTGAATCCACCCCAGGTTTCAGTCAGAACTGGTCAGAACTCTAAAGGAGCTATCCAAAGTGTGAAGCAAATCTGCAATTTAAAGTTCTGGGTGCAATAAAAATGGTACAATGTAGAGAAGAAAACAAAGGGAAGGGTGTCCCAACGAGGAAATAGGGGAGGGGAAACTCAATCAACTAGGTGTCTATAAGACGCCACCAAGGGCAAAGGATTTATTTATTTATTTATTTAAAAAGTAATGTGTCTCAACTAGGCTGCAGCCGCTCCTGGAGGCTGGTGCTTTAAGGCCCTGCTCCTTCAGAAGGCAACAAAACTGTATTTTACTTTAAAAAAAACAACAGCACTAGAATACCCACCAGGGGGTGCCAAAATACTTGAAGCTGCAGACAAGCAAAGTAAAAAACTCCTAGGCCCAGTGCTGGGAAACCAAAGCCTGCAAGTTGTGGCTAGTAGGGATGTCAGAGAATTCCGCGACGGATCTCAGTGAGGCCAAATGCCAGGGCATTTGGCCCCCCGAAATCCATTGCAGAATAGCCTGCCACCCCCCCCCCCCGCAGATCCCTCCCGGGACGAGACTTACCTGGGGCGGATGTTCCGGGCGGCAGCAGATCCAGCAGTGGCTTCGGCGGTGGTGGCAGCGGCGGCTGGTCTTCCGAATGGCTGCCACCGCCGCCATTTGCAGTCTGTGTCTTTTTTTCTTTTTCCCCATAGACGTGATAGGCTACGTAAAGACTTACGTAGCCCATCACGTCTGGGTTTTTTAAAAAATGCATACGCAAATGGCGACGGCTACGGCCGCTGCCATTTGCTTTCCTTATTTTTTGCCGTCTTAGTCTACGTCAATATTTACGTAGACTAAGATGAAGTTTTTGTTGTTGTTGTTGTTTTGTTACCCAGAGCCCTCCGTGGCCGGAAATCTGGCTGTGGACAGCCCTGGCCTGGGCCTGGCCGGCTGCTCTGCGGAGCTGCCGCGGAGCACAGCCAGCCATCGAGGATTCCGGGGGGAGGACCGGATTGCCTCCCCCCCTCGAGGATTCCGGGGGGAGGGACGGAATGCCTCCCCCCCCATGAACAGAATCTGCGAAAAGGTAAGTCACTTTCATATATCCCTAGTGGCTAGGCTGAAGCACCTGGGAAGGAAGGGGCCACAAGCCAATGAGCCGCCGCGGAGCACAGCCGGCCATCGAGGATTCCGGGGGGAGGACCGGATTGCCTCCCCCCCTCGAGGATTCCGGGGGGAGGGACGGAATGCCTCCCCCCCCATGAACAGAATCTGCAAAAAGGTAAGTCACTTTCATATATCCCTAGTGGCTAGGCTGAAGCACCTGGGAAGGAAGGGGCCACAAGCCAATGAGCATGACAGCAGGCTAACAGCAGCCAGGCCCAACTGAATAAGCCCAAGAGCTACCAGCTGTAGCCAGGCCAAAATGGCGCCCACACGGAGGGGCAGGGCTGCTGAGGTCATGAAGTTGACAAGCGGCTTAAACTTTAGTCTGGCTGGGAAGAGGAGGTGAGCAGCCAAGTATTAACTGGCTGCCTTTTACTGGGTCTTTTTGAAGCTCTACCGGCTGCTTAGATAGTGGAGGGACCGTCCCTCAGTAGCAGAGCATATGGTTTGGGTACAAAGGCTGTCAGGTTCATTTCCTCCTATCTCAGTTGAAAGTATAAAAGAGCAGGAGATGTGAAAGCCCCTTCCCTGCCTGGAGACCTTGACTGCTGCCTATTAGTAGACAATACTGGGCTAGAAGAACCAGTGGTCTGAGTCGGTATAAGGGGCCATTGTATCATCCATAACTATTTGGAAAACGGTGTGCTGAAGATGTAGGTTTTTTGCTGGCCGTGGTCTGAGTCAGTATAAGGCAGCATTGTTTGCTCCTCCACGACTATTTGGAAAGCAGTGCTTTGAAGATGTAGGGTTTTTGCTTCCGGAATCGCATAACATGGATGTTCATGGGACCAAATGACATATATAAGTTCTCTGGCAGACGTGGTCGACGTTTTGCAGTGTTTTCTGTGATATTCAAGTATTGCATAACATCTGCTAAATAGGGGGCTTTGCAGGGCCCCTCTTTTACAGCAAAGCACTTAAGCACTTGCTTAAGACCCTCTGCATTTCTGAGGGAAGGCTCAATAACATACTGGGGAAAGGAACAGAATAAAGCTATTCCACTTTTTAACGCCCCTATTCTCTTCTGCTCGTACATGTTTATTTTTGCTGAGTGCATCTGTGCCACATCCCCAGCTTGTTGAGTGTCAGGATGCCACGTTAATTACTGTGCTTTACAAGGGAAATGGCTCTAGCTGAGCGAGTGAATGTCTGGGCTGCAGGCTAAATAAGACTGAGCCTTTGTAATCTCTGCTCCGTTCCCAGCATGCCTGCGTTTCCTACTGTGAACACAGGGGAGCATGCTGGGATAGTGAGAGCAGATTTACATAACTCAGCGTGAAGTAGTTGCTGCTGCTTTGGCTAGTATGTTTGTTTATGTGCTATATATTAGAATTGCTCCTCAAAAAAACAGATTCAGGAAATGCATAAGGCATACATACCAATGTGGGATGAAGAACTTCGCAAATGTGTACTTTGGAGAATAGGTGACATACAACAGAGCTCAGAATTTGGGAGTGAGTGGTTAGGGACTGGTTTGTCAAGCTTAGATGGCTTTAAAAAAGGATACAAGATAGAAGAGATGGGCAGATACAAGAGACAAAATAACATAGTTCTACACAAATCACAATATGAATGTGTTAAGGCTGCCATTCTGTTTCTAAATCAAAATGCATTTTTTGACCTTTAAAGCCCTAAATGGCTTGAGGCCAATTTACCTGAACAAGCATCTCCTCCCATATTTGCCTACTTGATACTAAGCTCACGATCTGAGGTCCTCCTCCAGGTACCCCTGCCAAAGGAGGTAAGGTGGATAGATCCAGAGACAGGGTCTTTATAGTCCTTAAAAATTCCTTCCCCATCTGTGGAAAGCCCTCCCAAGAGAGGCTCACCTGGCATCTACATTATAATTTTTTTTAGCACCAAGTGAAGATCTTTTTATTTGCCCAGGTATTTTAAGAACTGTTTTTACTACTTTCCAGTCACTGCACTTTTACTTTGGGCTGGAGTGCTTTTATTAGCTGCTTAGAGATAGTTATAAATATGCTAAGTGGTATATAAAATTTATGAAATAAATAAATGGTCTTTGCTGCTGATTTTATCTTGGTTTTATTATGTGTTGTTTTTATTCATGGTTTGTTTGCTTTTTTTTATTTCAAACATTTGTTTCCCGCCCTATGTCTTTAAGATCTCAGGGCCGCATACAGATAAAATCAATTTAAACAGTATAAAACAATGAATAATTTAAACAGCGAAAAGCGTACTAAACCATTAGGCTGATACCAATACCCAGGAGGATCAACGGAGTAGCATTCCAGGTGAAAGACAGGGTAGCACCCTGTCTTTCACCCAGAGTAGGTCATCAGTCAGAGCAACCAAGGCCATGTCAGTGCCGTAACCCGACCTGAAACCAGACTGAAATGGGTCCAGAAAATCAGTTTCCTCCAAGAATGTCTGAAGCTGCCTAGCCACCACTATTTATTAGGGATGTACGAATCCCATTCACCTGTCTGTTCCGGAGCATCAGCGGTGGGAGGGAGGCGCTCTGTCCCCCCCCCTGGAATCCTCCCCGGCCGGTTCCGCTCTGCGGCAACTCTGCAGAGCCGCTGGCCAGGGCCGGCCACAGCTGGAATTCCGGCAACAGCCGGGGTGCTGCGGCTGCAAATGGCGGCCGCTACACTGGCCGCCATTTGCGTGGCTGCCAAGCCATGATAGGCTACATAAGTATTTACATAGCCTATCACAGCAAAAGGCAGCCACGCAAATGGCAGCCACTATGCCATTTGCGTGGCTTCCTTTTGCCATGATAGGCTACGTAAATACTTACGTACCATATCATGGCAAAGAGCAAGGGCGCAAATGGCATAGCAGCCGCCGTTTGTGCCCCTGCTCTTTGCCATGATAGGTTACGTAAGTATTTACGGAGCCTAACACGGCAAAAGGAAGCCATGCAAATGGCGGCCACTACAATGGTCACCATTTGTGGCCGCAGCAACCTGGCAGTGGCCAGGAGACCAGCCGCTGCATCTGTTGCTGCATCTGCTGCCGCCGGAGCTGTCGCCACTGCTGCATCCGCCACCAGGTAAGCTCCGTTCTGGGGGGATTCCGCGGGGTGGTGGTGGTGGGGAGGCCATTCCGCCACGGAGTCCGGTGGGGCGGATTCTTTAGAGAATCTAAACTGGAGATCTGTGGCAGAATTCTCTGACATCCCTACTGTTTATACTCAGATAACTTGGGTTGCTGGGTCATTTAAAAGTATAATGAATGAATGAATGAATGAATTGAATTCAAAGCCACAAGATGTGGTGATGGCCACTGGCTCAGATGGCTTTAAAAGCAGTTTAGACAAACTCATGGCACATAGGTCTGTCAGTTGGCTATTAGTCACGATGGCTAAATTAGAATCTCCCTGTTCATAGGCAGTATGCCACTGACCACTGGTTGCTGGAACCACGTTAGGATCCAAAAGGGAAGCCCATTGGGCCCAATTGGACATCCAGGCCACCAATTGCCTGACCCTACCTTATACTCATGCTGACTTGGATACCTGCACTGAGCAGAGGGTTGGACTCAGTGGTCTTGTAGGCCCCTTCCAACCCTACTATTCTATGATTCTAAAAGGGCACATAATGATTTTTTTTAAGTGTTAACATTGGTTCCTTTCTTCTGGTGTTTGAGAGTTGCTTAACCAAATGCTGTTGGGACTCTTCTCTCTCTCTCTCTCTCTCTCTCTCTTTCTCACCGTTCATTCCGTTTAGGAAATCATTTGCAGGAAGAGTGATAAATAAATTATGCCATGTTGTATTTCTCATTATCTCCTATTTCTATATTTTTGTGCTAGATAAATTGTTGAGTGCTGCAGAACATGATTAGGTGTATCTCCTTAATTAGATAAGTTGCATATAGATGATGATGTGGCTTCAATTCCCTTTTGCTTATGAATAACAATAAGTGATTTCCATGTTAATCGAAGTTCCAGCCCTTTTTCCTGTTCCTGCACTGTCCTGTGATTTATGTCAAACAAAATTGTAAAAACAATTATCTTTAGATTACATCAGTATTTATATGCTGACATTGTTTGGGGGTGCTTCTAATTCTTTGCAAACAGACTGTGGGGAGGGGGTTGGCATATAAAATAGCATGTTTTAATTTTTTAAAAACATTTCTCTGCTTTAACCATGTAATGGCTGAACAGTGAAGTTTTGTGGTGATCTGTGTGATCTAATAAGCAGGGCTGCTGAATATCTTCCATTCAATTCAATATGGATTGCATGAGGTACTTTATTGTCTTCTGCAGTCCTTCTGAGACATCTCAGAAGTTTTTCAAGGGCATATATTGGGGAAATACCCCAGGGGAAACCAGAAATATCCTCTTGGCTCACCCAGACTATAATTTCTTAAGGTCCAAAACACCTGTACAAAAATAAAGAAAGGTGATTCTATTGTGAATGTTGGATTTATTAACCATCATCACAATGAGTAAGTGCACTAAAGGGCAGAGTGAACAAAAGGAAATTGGGTTGACTTAGTTTCTGCATAGAAGGATGTCTACTTTACCAGAACATTGTACCCACTGAAAAGATAATACTTTTACCAGTACCTTAAGGGCACAATCCTATCTAGATAGGCGGCCACTCCGAATTTGGAGGCAACTGCCTATCCAAAGCAGGGCAGGAGAAGCACAGAGGGGATCATTCCCTCCATGCTCCTCCTGCCCTGTTTTTCGGCTAGACAGCTGATTACGGCTGTCTAGCCACAGGAGCACAGCATGGGGGAGAAGGCTGCTGTACGACACATTGGATGTGTTGTGGAGGCAGCTATGCTCTCCCCACCCCGGAACGCCCCCAGACATGCCCCTTTCCAGCAGCTCCATGCTCCTCTTGCGAGCGTGGAGGACGGGGCTGTTCCACACTGCCTCCGAGGCAGCACAGAATTGGGGGAAGGTCGGTTCTCCAGGAACCGGCCTTGGAGTGTGGACTCTGAAGTCGGTTCCTGGAAAACAGCATATCCTATGGCCATCCAGCCACTGTCTAGCTTTCATAGGATTGCTCCCTAAAAGACTGAAGATAGTTCAACTATGGGAACTACCTTGTGCAGAACCTGGTAAGCACTTTTATCTTATGTGTGCATGGGAGTGGAATTGATATTGTGCCCGCTGGTCCAACTAGGGATGTACGAAAATTCCGCCGCGGATCCCGGGGAGGCCGAATGCCAGCACATTCGGCCCCCCGAAACTGGTGGTGGAACGCCCCCCCCCGGGACGAGACTTACCTTGGGCGGATTTTCCTGGTGGCAGCGGCTCTGGCGGTGGCGGTGGTTCGGCGGCGGCAGCGGCGGCGGCTGGTCTTCCGACCGGCTGCTGCCGCCACCATTTCCAGTTTAAAAAACAAAACAAAAAACAAAAAAAGTGATAGGCTACGTAAAGATTTACGTAGCCTATCATGGCTAGTTTTTTTTTTTAAAAAAGTGATAGGCTACGTAAATGTTTACGTAGCCTATCACGGCTAACTTAAAAAAAAACAAAAAACAAATGCGCATACGCAAATGGCGGCAGCCGTGGCCGCTGCCATTTGCGTTCCTTATTTTGGCACGTCTTAGTCTACATGAACATTTACGTAGACTAAGATGGCGAAAATAAGGGGAACGCAAATAGCGTAGCGTCTATGCTATTTGCGTTCCCCTTGTTTTCGCCGTCTTAGTCTACGTAAATGTTTACGTAGACTAAGACGTGCCAAAATAAGGAACGCAAATGGTGGCGGCCGTGGCCGCCGTCATTTGCGTATGCGCATTTTTTTTTTAAAGTCAGCCGTGATAGGCTACGTAAACATTTACGTAGCCTATCACAGCTGACTGCAGGGACGCAAACGGCGGCGGCTACGGCTGCCGCCATTTGTGTCCCTGCTAGCCAGCGGCCGGATGTCCGGCTGCTGGCGGAGCCGGCCAGCGGCTCCGCAGAATCCCTGTGGAGCACAGCCGGCTGGCCAGGATTCCGGGGGGGGGGGGAGGAACGGAGCGCCTCCCCCCCCAGCAAGGATTCCAGGGAGAGGGACAGAACGCCTCCCCTCTAACCATAAACATAATCCGCGAAAGGTAAGTGCCTTTCGTACATCCCTAGGTCCAACCCCTCAGCATGCCTGCTGTTCATATATTGGAGGTTATATTTGTTTAAGGGCTGTGCACATAGATCCTAATGTGCACAGGCATAAATCACAGAACCTGTACAGTCCAATAGTACAGTGTACAGATTGCACAATTCTACTAGGGCCTAGTAGTATACCCAAGGATATTATCTTGCTTGCAAAAGAGAACAGGTTAATCATTGTTCCCATGGAGGTATAAGAACATCCAAATTCACTGGATTGCAGCTATTTGGGTTTTGTTAGAACTTGTCTCCAGTGCCATCCTGGTATCCTGTAAGCAAGTATAATCTTTAGTTAGCTACATGTGTTATTTTATAAATGCACCTCAGCCAGATGGATGTTTTCAGAATGTTGTCTTTGTAATGCATTTTCCCTTTATAAACATGTGTAAACAACGCCCAAGAACCCAGGCTCAAGGGTACAGTCCCATATTATTTACACATCAATTCATATTCCTATACAAATGACCTTGAGTTTCTGATTTGCTTTCAATGTGTGGCTAGAGAAACCTATGAGGGTGGGCATTGGCTCCCCAATGTCTTTATTAGGGTCAATATATACCCTCACACAGCCATTCTTGTCATTGCTTTACATGCATTATGCTGTATCTACATACAAAAGCAATTAAACATTATATTGGAATGGCTCTAAGGGTTGCTGGGCTAACGTATGGGTGTTGGATGAGGCAATTTGTCAGAACTGAGCCACAGGCAGTTGTACCAGGGCTCAGACAGAGCCAAGGGACAAAGCTGTAAGGTCTGGAGAGCAAGTCAGGATGAAAGGACAAATCAGGGGCAGGACCAAAGTGCAACTAAGGGAGCAATCCTACGTCCCCTAGGGAGTGTCTGGGGGACATAGGATTTTTCACTTTCCTTGAAGACAGGGCTCTGAACTCGTAGCCAGGAAACCACTCTCTCCGCCCCCTCCTCCTTGCAGCCAGCATGGAGAGAACCACACCATGTGCCTCTCCACGCTTGGTAAATGGAGCATGGGGACAGGAGGCATTCCTGGGGGTGGGCAGGGGAAGAGGCTGGAGCGGCTGGCTTATGTCTTTTCCTATTGCTCTCCCAGCCTCCTCCCCTCCCCCTCCCCAGAACCTCTGGAAGACAGGCAAAATAGTCCCTCTAGTTAAAATGTTGTGTGGGAGGCATGAGGCACCTCCTTTGCAGCATGGGATACTCCTCTGAGTTCAGGGACTTACAAGTATCTAGGGTACCCATAGGGTTGCACCCTAAATGATACAGGAACACCAAAGGTATTCCTATTTGCGTTGCCCTTATTTTCGCCGTAGTCTACGTAAACATTTACGTAGACTACAGCAACTAAATAAGGGACGCGAATGGCGGCTCCCTATGGGGGCCGCCATTCGCGTACGCGCTTTTTTTTTTTTTTTAAGTCACCCGTGATAGGCTACGTGACAATTGTCGTAGCCTATCACGGCTGACTTTGCAGATCTAGCCGTGATAGGCTACGTGAATCGTCACGTAGCCTATCAGGGGGCGTTTTTTTTTTTTTAAACTTTCGTGTTCGCGGCCGGGTGAGGTGGGAAGCCTCCTCCCTGGCCTGAATTTTGGCTGGGCCGAGGCGGGAAGCCTCCTCCTCGGCCTGAATTTCGGCCGGGCGAGGTGGGAAGCCTCCCCCCCGGCCTGAATTTCGGCCGGGCCGAGGCGGGAAGCCTCCCCCCCGGCCTGAATTTCGGCCGGGCCGAGGCAGGAAGCCTCCCCCCCGGCCTGAATTTCGGCCGGGCCGAGGCGGGAAGCCTCCCCCCAGCCTGAATTTCGGCCGGGCGAGGCGGGAAGCCTCCCCCCAGCCTGAATTTCGGCCGGGCGAGGCGGGAAGCCTCCCCCCAGCCTGAATTTCGGCCGGGCGAGGTGGGAAGCCTCCCCCCCGACCTGAATTTCGGCTGGGCCGAGGTGGGAAGCCTCCCCCCCGGCCTGAATTTTGGCCGGGTGAGGCGGGAAGCCTCCCCCCAGCCTGAATTTCGGCCGGGTGAGGCGGGAAGCCTCCCCCCCAGCCTGAATTTCGGCCGGGCCGAGGCGGGAAGCCTCCCCCCAGCCTGAATTTCGGCCGGGCCGAGGCGGGAAGCCTCCCCCCAGCCTGAATTTCGGCCGGGCGTGGCGGGAAGCCTCCCCCCAGCCTGAATTTCGGCCGGGCGTGGCGGGAAGCCTCCCCCCAGCCTGAATTTCGGCCGGGCGAGGCGGGAAGCCTCCCCCCAGCCTGAATTTCGGCCAGGCGACGCGGGAAGCCTCCCCCCAGCCTGAATTTCGGCCGGGCGAGGCGGGAAGCCTCCCCCCAGCCTGAATTTCGGCCGGCCGAGGCGGGAAGCCTCCCCCCAGCCTGAATTTCGGCCGGGCCGAGGCGGGAAGCCTCCCCCCAGCCTGCATTTCGGCCGGGCGAGGCGGGAAGCCTCCCCCCAGCCTGCATTTCGGCCGGGCGAGGCGGGAAGCCTCCCCCCAGCCTGAATTTCGGCCGGGCGAGGCGGGAAGCCTCCCCCCAGCCTGAATTTCGGCCGGGCGAGGTGGGAAGCCTCCCCCCCGGCCTGAATTTTGGCTGGGCCGAGGCGGGAAGCCTCCCCCCCGGCCTGAATTTTGGCCGAGTGAGGCGGGAAGCCTCCCCCCAGCCTGAATTTTGGCCGGGTGAGGCGGGAAGCCTCCCCCCAGCCTGAATTTCGGCCGGACGAGGCGGGAAGCCTCCCCCCCAGCCTGAATTTCGGCCAGGCCGAGGCGGGAAGCCTCCCCCCAGCCTGAATTTCGGCCGGGCGAGGTGGGAAGCCTCCCCCCAGCCTGAATTTCGGCCGGGCGTGGCGGGAAGCCTCCCCCCAGCCTGAATTTCGGCCGGGCGAGGCGGGAAGCCTCCCCCCAGCCTGAATTTCGGCCGGGCGAGGCGGGAAGCCTCCCCCCAGCCTGAATTTCGGCCGGGCCGAGGCGGGAAGCCTCCCCCCAGCCTGAATTTCGGCCGGGCCGAGGCGGGAAGCCTCCCCCCAGCCTGAATTTCGGCCGGGCCGAGGCGGGAAGCCTCCCCCCAGCCTGAATTTCGGCCGGGCCGAGGCGGGAAGCCTCCCCCCCCGGCCTGAACTTCGCGGGGGGAGCAGCGAAGCTCCTCCCCCCCACCGCGAATGTCCTTCGAGGACAGGTAAGGGACTTTCGTCCACCCCTAGGGATGTTGAAGAAATCTGTAACAGAATCAAATGAGTTCCAATTTCTATGAATCAGACCCCTGGATTCTGCAGTGGAACGGCTTTTCCTGAATCACACAGATTCTGTGGACTTGCAGACCGTTTTTTTTTTTTTTTAAACTTTCCACAGTTTTATGCAAATCTAGTCATGGACAAATACGTATAATAATAATAATTTAAAAAATGGCCGAAAATCCACATTTCCCCCATAGGCTAAAGCTTGAAATGTGCATTTGGAGATAATTTGTACATTTTGCGGGCGGGAGGGGGGTTCGCAAGTGCATACTTGCACAAATGCGAAGTTGTGCAAATTCCGGAAATGGGAAAAATCCAATTCCATCACTGAGCGGACGACAGAACGAAAGGCACCTGACAATCTATGAAATTCAGACAGAATGGATTTTACAAAATCCAGACATCCCTATTACTCAGACAATGCTCAACTGCATCAGGAAGCCCACTTATACTCCTTCTGGTTTAGGAAAGTTCAGCGGCCAGCCTGGGAAAGTAGAGTCAGCCTAGGGCCTGAAAGTATTTCAGTATGTACTGTAAGTAGTTGCTGGAGTCTGTAATTCAGCGGTTCATCTGCACAGAAATCCAAAGACTATCAGTTTGAGCCCCAGAAGCTCCTGACACAAACCAACAGCTACATTAATGCAGTATCACAAAACTGTCAGGCTAGCAGTTTGCCCATATTGTACTGGAGTTTAAAAAAAAGAAGAGGAAATTGTCTCAGCAAAGTGAGGTTTGTGGTTTAACTTGCCGGTTGGCATTCTCTGTTTCTCTCGTGTTTGTACCATCTCTGTCTTGAAGCCTGAGATATCAGAAATATGCCAGCATGTTGAAGACGCAGTTCTATGGGTTGAACCCAGTTTTTGCCTTCTCTGGATGGATGGGCACCATATCATTCTAAACACAAGCTTGACTGACATGTCTGCTTTCAGTACATTTATTGTAGTGTGAAACTCTCCAACATTGTAATTTATTGCTTTAGGGATGATGAGAAATGTTCAAATCTGATGTTCTGAGTGGAATGTTGTTTTCTCCACTCCTTTAGCTCCTACAGAGTTTCTTATTCAGATTTCCTCCTACCTTTTTTCTTGCCACATTAAGCTTTGTAAATGTAGCGTAACATACACAAAGACATTATGAACTTCAATGCCAGATGGTTTGCAGAAGATGGGATTCATCTGGTATACATTTTCCGTTTCTCTGAGAAACCATCCTTACTTTGTGTATCTACTTGTCAGGAGAATGGCTGAACTGGTTTCTATAGTAACCTATGTCTCCTTTTATTTGTTTAAAGAATATAAACCCCCCTCAACTACCAACAGCTACTAAAACGTCTTAGCAATTCTGGCATCTCTGAATCACCCTGCTGACATCTTTCCATTACTTGCTTTACAGTGTCTCTACAAAAGGGTTAATCAATAGTTCCTACTCATCTTCTGACAACAGGACATAAACTATACCTAGTTTCATAAGAACATGGGAAGCTGCTTTGTGCCAGGTCGGACTGTCCATCTAGCCTAGCATTGTCAAGGCTGACTGCTAGCTGCTCCCCAGGGACTCAAGCAAGGGCATGGTCTTTCACACTGCCTGCAGCCTGATTCTTTTTAAAACCTGGGACTGAAGCACGGCTCTTCCGCAGGCAAAGTATGTGCTCCACCACTTTCTGTAGAAAAAAGTGGTCCCTTTCTACATTCCTACATGAGGCTTTTATCCCGCATCTTTGCCAAGGCTTCTGATTCTGGATTCTTTGTGGGATTAAAATTTGCTCCTTTACACGTGCTTTTTCCCCTGGGGTTTTCTTTTTCTGCCTTTCCATAAGTTTCATTATACAACCACTAGATGGCACTGTGCTATAGCAGAATTGTGCAATTACACGCCATTTCTCATTCCGCCATTTCTAAATAATACCAGACTTTCCTCATTAGAAAAAAACCCTGCAGTGATGGTTGCAAAGTGCGGGAGAGGCCCTGGGGAACAATGACATCATGCAAACTACTGTGAGTGAGGAATCACAAATGCCCAATAAAAACTTCATGTAGAAAGGCTTGTAGTGGTGGTACAAAACATTGCAAGTTTCAAGAAGAGTGCAATAAGAGATTTGTCTCTCAACTAGATAGCTCTCTCCACCACCCTCAGGATTATTTCAATGGTGAAAGCAAAAGGAAGGGCCCTGTGGTGGAACCCCAAACTTCCTTTTGACTCCCCTAATGTTGTTGTTAGCTGTGTGTGTGTGTTTGTGTGTGTGTGTGTGTGTGCTTTGTGGGGCAGGCAGCATCCCTAGATTTCCTTTCTGTATACACATGGCTATATGGAACCCACATGGGACTGTGAGTTATACCAACATAGGGCTGTGGGTTTAAATTTTTGTGAACCTCCCAGAGAACTTCGGCTATTGGGTGGTATAGAAATGGAATGAATGAATGAATGAATGAATGAACTAAAAAAAAAAAACAGGTTGAAAAGGAAACTTATTTGGCTCCACCCCGCTGCACACACTGCTTGTGACCTGTTTGCACCCAACGCATCCAGAGCTGTTAATTAGCTCTGGACCCTGAGTGACTCTTGTTATTGTGCCTGTCACTGCTTTAAAACTCTAAGGACAATTAACCCTTAGCCTGAAACCTTTGGGGGTTTGGTCCTCTGCCATTACTGTTTCAACTACATTCCCACTAGCCTGACAGCCCCTAAAGCAACTTTCCCTTAGTTACCTTAAAGTAGAATGGTGGCAGCAGCAGGGAAAGGGGAGGAGGAACCTTTTCCCCCTTTCCCTTTCCTCCCCTGTCACCTCATGTGTCCTGCAGCAGAAAATCGGAGTTTTCCCAAGGGCGGCCATAGCAGAATCATAGAATAGCAGGGTTGGAAGGGGCCTACAAGGCCATTGAGTCCAACCCCCTGCCCAATGCAGGAATCCAAGTCAGAGCATCCCTGACAGATGGCTGTCCAGCCTCGTCTGGAACGCCTCCAGTATGGGAGAGCCCACCACCTCCCCAGGTCATTGGTTCCAGAAGACAGTGAAGACTCCCACATTCCAAGCACCACTGCTTTTTCAGTCCTGATGCATTGCGAAGCACATCACGATGGAGGGGGAGGGCAAAGTTAGAGGGAAAACAGCTCCCTTCTCCCCACTCACTGCTGCTGTTACTGCCACTGCTTTTCTGCTTGCACGTAAGTAACGGGAGTGTTGTTTTGGGGGCTGGAAGGCTGATGGGAAGAAGTGCTTCGTTACCTGAGCCTCTTGGACGGGCTTGAGAAATGAACTGATTTGTTTCTGATTTGGGGGCGGGGGGAACAAATCAGTTCATTTCTGGTCAATCTGGGGAGAGTTCTCCCATCTCTAATATAAATGCAATGTACCACCTACATGTACAAGACGTTTAATTTTGAGTAAGCGCCTTGCTTTCTACCTCATTCTGTAGAAATACCTGCATAGAAAGCAACAAAATTAGTCATACAAGTAAGCCTCCAAGTGGCACAGTCTTCTATGTCCCACTGATGTTTCCAGAATGCATTGAATTTAAATGACTTATTTCCCAGCATTCCCACACTTCTATTCTTGATACTGAATGTCACATATTTTAATTACTCTGTATGTGGAAATCTGGAACACTGCTGAGATCTGTTGCAAACAATCTATAATTTCCTTAAGGAAGGAAAATTGATTCACAACTAAACAGTTTTATTTTTAAGCCAAGTGTGCTTCTCATAAATGACTGCAGCATATGTTCCCATGAATGTCCTGAGGTATCCTTGGGAAAGTCTCCTGTTAATAAATCTGCAGACAGGCATTTTCACTAGAGTACAGCAGTGTGCTGAGAACCTGGTTGGTAATTTTTTCTTTTGTTCTCCTTAAGTTAGGCATCAAAATGCTGTAAATACACAATGCAAAGAGTTTGGCTTTTTCATGCTTTTAAGATGTGCTGCTCATTAGAATACAAAATGATACAATTTTGTAATCTGAATATTTCAAAATCACTAAAATCAAAATGGCAGAGTTGGAATGGACCCAACAAACCAAGATTAACTTCTAGCCCTGGACATTTAGTGCTGAAAGCATACCTGTGAAATGGGATTGTAGACGGTGGAGCTTTAAGGAAGCCCCTTCCACATCTTTGCCTTTTCTTTGGGGATGATAGGTTCTGCAATCAGTAAGTTAGGGGCAAAGTAGTTGTGGTGTCTATAATGACAATGACTGAAGAAAGTAGGAATGAAAGTGTTCCAGAAGTAGTTGTGTGGAGGAAAGCAATTCTGGGGGACTCTACGTAAGGAATAGAAACCTTGACCACCAGCCATTTTACATGATCATCAGCATTTGAAGTGGGTCTTTTCAGGTGGACCTATAAGCATCTTGCTTCTTTTCAGGTGGACATAACTGAGTCTGGACATAACTGAGTCTGATTTAAATATCCCATTTATTTCCTCACACTTCCTTTTTTTTCTCCCGCGTTGGGATCTGACTTTCATTGTATGAGCTGTACAATCAAGTCAACAAGTGCCTTTGTTGCCCACTCCAATCTCCTGTTGTATCATTTGTAAATTTTGCAAAAGCAATATTATGGTATCAATTACTGCTGCCATCCATATACAGTCAGCTGTAGGCCTGGGACTGGAATACTGTTTTCCCCGCATTCCTTCATCCAATCAGTGTGATAACCTGTTTTTAATTTTTGCTCAAGGGATTTATAAAAAAATTCAAATGACAGAGGCTGCAACATGGCTTATATGAAGCCTCACATTTTGTAAACTCTGCTACTGTTGGTTTGGGGCTTGAGAAACACTAGAAGCCCCTTAAATGTTGAGGAATCATAAAGAAGTGACATTGGTGCATGATCCCTGTCATGATTTGCATATCAAAGGAAAGTCTCTCCATACCTCTAGCTAGCTGTAGCAAACACTGACATTTCAAAGAAATGCAAGTTATCATTCAGATGCTCAGATAATTCAAAAATGTTAGCAGGAAGCTCGCTGTGACTGTTCTTGGTTTTGGCATAAATGGGACCTCCTATTTCATATAAAAATGGTTTACAAGTTTTTTTGTATTTAAAATGGAAATGCAAAGTACAATGTTGATCATTTCATCACTTCAGGAATGCTTAAGCCGAACTGCTGTCTTTGTGATTTCATCTTATTATCATAGCTGTTTGAACAGTGATTTAAAGGGTTCTTGGACTTGGTGAAGAATAACCCACTGAGAATGTTGCATTGTTGTTGTTGTTATTTGTACTTTCAACTGATAATGAGCTCCCATCTTAAAAATGACAGCATTGTTCCCTAAAGAGTTTGGCCACAATTCTGAAGAAGTTTTGTTGTTGTTGTTCAGTCATTAAGTCGTATCCGACTCTTCGTGACCCCATGGACCATAGCACACCAGGCCTTCCTGTCCTCTGCTCTCCCATAGTGTGCTCAAGTTAATATTCATTGCATCAGTGATGCTATCTAGCCATCTCATAGCTTTCCTCCCAAGGAGCAAGTATCTTTTAATTTCATGGCTACAGTCACCATCTGCGGTGATCTTGGAGCCCAAGAAAATAAAATTTGTCACTGCTTCCATTTCTTCCCCTTCTATATGCCAGGAAGTGATGGGGCCAGATGCCATGATCTTCGTTTTTTTAATGTTGAGTTTCAAACCAGCTTTTTTACTCTCCACTTTCACCTTCAACAAGAGGCTCTTTAGGTCCTCTTCACTTTCTGCCATTAGGGTGGTATCGTCTGCATATCTGAGGTTGTTGATCATTCTCCTGGCAATCTTAATTCCAACCTGTGATTCATCCAACCCAGCGTTTCTCATGATGTACTCTGCATATAAGTTAAATAAGCAGGGCAACAATATACAGCCTTGTCGTACTCCTTTCCCAATTTTGAACCAATTGTTCCATGTCCGGTTCTTACTGTTGCTTTTTGACCCTCATACAGGTTTCTCAGGAGACAGGTCAGGTGGTCTGGTACTCCCATCTCTTTCAGAATTTGCCACAGTTTGTTGTGAACCACACAATCAATCCACACAATTGCGTAGTCAATGAAGCAGAAATAGATGTTTTTCTGGAATTCTCTTGCTTTCTCCATGATCCAGCAAATGTTGGCAATTTGATCTCTAGTTCCTCTGCCTCTTCGAAACCCACCTTGTACTTCTGGTAGTTCTTGGTTCACATATTGCTGAAGCCTAGCTTGTAGGATTTTGAGCATAACCTTGCTGGCATGTGAAATGAGTGCAATTGTACGGTAGTTTGAACACTCTTGGCATTGCCCTTCTTTGGAATTGGAAGGTAAACTGACCTTTTCCAGTCTTGTGGCCACTGTTGAGTGTTCCAAATTTGTTGGCATATTGAGTGCAGCACTTTAACAGCATCATCTTTTAGGATTTTAAATAGAAGTTTAGGCATCCTTAAATTCCTATTGAAATTAATGGGGTGTTTGAGAAACATTTAATCATGTGGTTCTAAGGTTCTCCTTTGGATTACATCCTTTGCTTCTATAGTATACTGAAAGGTGAATGGAGCTTACTTTAAGTTGGTCAAACACAGAGCAAAGTTTCACTGGTAATTCATCCATCAAAGGAAATCCTATTTATTTGAATAGTCCTCAGTGGGAACCAGAATACGTGGATAATCAGTTGTTTGGATGAGAAGGAATACTATTATCATAAACAAATGCTGACAGATTGGGTTGGTTCACACAAATGCATGACAATCACTTTTGACTGTGACATCAAGACTTGCATGTGTGAATGAGCCCAATACCACAGACAGAACATTCACGTGAAATCCAATGCTTTTCAGTAGAATCAGTTAACATGTGCAGCTGTGAGTAGTCATCCAGTGTAGAGTTATCAGAAGTGATCAGCAATCAGTTTTCAAGAGTTTTTACATATCACAGTTGTACTGTCCTTTAATCTGTATTGATGTGTTTGTTCAATAACTTAGCATAAATACTATATGACAATATCCACTCAGAGAACTTTAGTTCTTGGGCAGATTAAAAATAGAATGAATGAATAACATATTAAGGAAGGGTGGATCAGAAATCAAGTGGTGTGCATGCTTGTGTAAGCCAGCCCATAGAATTCATAAAGTGGAGTTATCAGGGAATTCAGGTGGTAAAGAAATGATCCACCCAATTTAAAACATTGAACTATATGTACCTTTTGGAAGAGAGTTTGTTCATTCTCTCATTCATTCAGTTCGATTATTTATTATTTATTTATTGTATACATTTGCATCCCAATCTTTTTTTAAAAAAATCACAACAATCCTGTGCGATTAATAAGGCTGAGAGAAAATAAGTGATTGATTGGCCCAAACTCACACAGTAAGAATATTTATAGATACACAGGGATTTTAATTCAGATCCTACTGGTCCAAGTCCAAAATCATATCTACTGCCCTGCACCACACACCAAGTTGAAAGGAATGAACTCTCAAGCCCAATTACTTATTAGATCTTCCTTGGGTTATGTTTGCCTTGCCTACCCTTATGGAATCCCCTGAAATTAGAATCTCTTTCTTGATTTGTCTTGATCTATTTGGTTTGTAGGCATCTTTCTGCAATGTCCATGCCCTCTTCATGTGACATGTTGACTGGATTCAGATGACATACTGCGGGTCGTTGTGGGTTATTTAACCCCTGATGAACTGTGGTGCCCACAGGTGCCAGGTTGAATATGCAACCCCCACTTGGGGATTATGGTGTCATGTGAACCTGGTGAATGTGGGTTATGCAAGGGTTAAAGAACCCTCACATAATCCATGGTTTGTTTTAGGGTTATGCAAGAGTGGTTTAACCCCCGCATAACCCAAGCTCACCATGTTCACATAACACAACATCCCTCGAGTGAGGATTGCATATTCAAAATGGTGACTGCACGCGCGCGCGCACACACACACGTACCACAGCCTCACTGTGGGCTAAATAACCCATGATGGGCTCTTGAATCATGCAAACAGCCCCAATATGGTTTTTATTGGCTAGGTTTATGGAATGATAAATGAATGTTTCTGAGTTCGGCAGAAGGTTGGACAAAATGACCATTGAACCCTTCCAGTTCTAGAAAGAAAGAAAGAAAGAAAGAAAGAAAGAAAGAAAGAAAGGAAAGTAGGTTGATATATTATCTAGACTAGAAGAACTTTCCTCAGTGGAACCATTCATGTTGGCTAATGCAATTTCTTAAAATTCAAAAGACTAATTTCCAGTCAGCATGAAGCTGTTGCAAACCACAGAACTGCTCTTTGATTGTCAAATCCTAAGAACCAAACAGAGTTAAAAGAGTGAGCATGGTACCTTTCACAATGCAGTGTCGTCTCCCCCCTGTCCTTTCCTCCACTCATATGCAAATGAAGATACAGGACATAAAAGTAACTCTAGAGGAATTGCACTATTAACCATCTCTGAAAAGGTTTCTTGCTGAAGATAATGGAAAGAAAGGTAGAGCCTTGGCAAGTGACAGCATGATAATGGGGAAGTGGATTTTCATGACATTCACATTGTCACTGATCAAAATGACCAAGATAGAGGCCTCTCTTACATTCAGCATGTTTGACAGACTTTGCTGCAGTGGAGCACAACTCAGTATCCATATGCAATTCAATCAATAACTAATTCTTTGCTCTCTTGGACAGCAATTAGGCCACACTGCGGCAACTGTGTGGTGTTGAGAAGTTAAGGACATTTCACATAACAAGGCAATTCAAAGCCAGTTCAGACCGTTCAAGTTCTCCCAGGGAACTGGAAGTGGGTTCACACTTTCCCTCTGGGTGAGAGGAACAGCAGCAGACAGGAATGTCAGTAGACCTTATGCATAGGCATGTACTTTGGCAGCTACCCCACACTTCTGGCCCCTGATACTGGCTGAACCTGGGACAGCCTGTCATACTCATAACCCAGCTCTTGGAACCTATCTATAGTGAATGAAGGCCACAACAGATATTACATTAAAGCTTAAATCTGTATTTAGTGACTAGATCTCCCCCACCCCTTTTCACTCTAGACTAGGCACAGAAGGCCCAATCCAGAACAAAAAAGCCCCTTTAGCCTCCACACTGTCTTGATCCAGATTGCCCCCCTGCACCTACTCTAGATTAAAAATGGGGGGAAAGGCATAGCTGCTGTATACAGATTTAAAGTAATGTCTGTTCTGTGCCTGAGTGCTGGAGGAAATCTCCTGGCCTAGAGATCTCATAGCATTCAAACCTGCCTGAAAGACAGTCCAAGGAGAACTACCTTGCAGATCTCTCAGAGAAGGAGGATGTGTATCAGACCCTGGCTCCAAGATCAGGTGGTCAGATCTTTCCAGTGAAGACTCTGAAATTCCTTCTGACCATTTAAATTTTGGAGGTAAAACTCTTCTTGGTTGCCATTAGAGGTGTTGTATCTCTCCCTTCCTCTGGAATTATTTGTTTGAGCTAGATCCATCATCACTTTTCCACTATATTGTTAGGTTCATACACCTTACTTGCAGTGGTGAGAAGTCTCAGGGGTTCCAGAGTTTAGGATTCAAGCTCCCTTAGATGGAGGCCACTGGAAACTTATGGCATCTCTGTGAGATATGTTTTATTTATGCATAGATACAGGCTGAGCCCCCTTCATGGATCACTGCCTTGTTGTGGCGAAGGGGCTTGCGTAACTCAATGAAGCCATAAGCTATGCCATGCAGGGCCACCCAAGACGGACAGGTCATGGCAGAGAGTTCTGACAAAATGTGGTCCACTGGAGAAGGAAATGGCAACCCACTCCAGTATTCTTGCCAAGAAAACCCCATGGAACGTATCACAAGGCTAAAAGAGATGATGCCGGAAGATGAGCCCCTCAGGTCGGAAGGTGTCCAATATGCTACTGGGGAAGAGCAGAGGGTATTTCCAAGTAGCGCCAGAAAGAGTGAAGCGGCTGGGCCAAAGCCGAAAGGACACTCAGCTGTGGATGTGTCTGGTGGTGAAAAGAAAATCCGATGCTGTAAAGAACAATATTGTTTAGGAACCTGGAATGTCAGATCAATGAATCAAGGTAAGCTGGAGGTGGTCAAACATGAGATGGCAAGACTGAACATCGACATCTTGGGAATCAGCGAACTAAAATGGACAGGCATGGGCGAATTTAATTCAGGTGACTATCATATCTACTATTGTGGGCAAGAATCCCTTAGAAGAAATGGAGTAGCACTCATAGTCAACAAAAGGGTGGGAAAAGCAGTACTGGGGTACAATCTTAAAAATGATAGAATGATCTCAGTACGAATCCAAGGCAACCCATTCAACATCACAGTAATTCAAGTCTATGCCCCAACCACTGAGGCCAAATAAGCTGAGGTTGATCGGTTCTATGAAGACCTACAACACCTTCTAGAACTAACACCAAAAAAAGATGTCCTCTTCATCATAGGGGATTGGAATGCTAAAGTAGGAAGTCAAGAAATCACTGGGATAACAGGCAGGCATGGCCTTGCCTTGGTGTACAAAATGAAGCAGGACAAAAGCTAATAGAGTTTTGCCAAGAGAACATGCTGATCATAGCAAACACTCTTTTCCAACAGCACAAGAGGCGACTCTACACATGGACATCACCAGATGGTCAATATCGAAATCAGATTGATTATGTCCTTTGCAGCCAAAGATGGAGAAGCTCCATACAGTAAGTAAAAACAAGACCTGGAGCTGACTGTGGCTCAGATCATGAGCTGCTTCTTGCAAATTTTCGGCTTAAATTGAAGAACGTCGGGAAAACCACTAAACCGTTCAGGTATGACCTAAATCATATCCCTGATGAATATACAGTGGAGGTGAGGAATAGATTTCAGGGATTAGACCTGATAGACAGAGTGCCTGAGGAACTATGGACGGAGGTCCGTAACATTGTTCAGGAGGCAGCAACGAAATCCATCCCAAAGAAAAAGAAATGCAAGAAAGCAAAGTGGCTGTCTGATGAGGCTTTACAAGTAGCTGAGGAAAGAAGGGAAGCGAAAAGCAAGGGAGAAAGGGGAAGATATACCCAACTGAATGCAGAGTTCCAGAGAATAGCAAGGAGAGACAAGAAGGCCTTCTTAAATGAACAATGCAAAGAAATCGAGGAAAACAACAGAATGGGAAAGACTAGAGATCTCTTCAAGAAAATTGGAGATCTCAGGGGAACGTTTTGTGCAAAGACGGGCATGATCAAGGACAAAGAAGTAGGGATGGCGGAGAATTTCTCCCCGAAACTTCGGGGGGCCGAGCGCCAACGTGTTCGGCCCCCCGAACAAGTTTCGGGGAGAAATCCTCCGCCCCCCCGCCCCCCGCCCCCCCCCCCGGGACGGGACTTACCTTCCCTGAATGTCCCTCCCGGCGGCGGGTCCGGCTGGCGGTTTGTCCGGTGTTCGAGCGGGGCGGGAACATTGTAATGAAAGAAAAAGCCCCCGCCATTGTAATGAAAGAAAAAACAAACAAACACATCCCCTGATAGGCTACGTGACGATTCACGTAGCCTATCACGGCTAGATTTGCAAAGTCAGCCGTGATAGGCTACGTGACGTTGGCTATTTGCGTTGCCCTTATTTTCGCCGTAGTCTACGTAAACATTGACGTAGACTACAGCAACTAAATAAGGAACGCGAATGGCGGCTCCCTATGGGGGCCGCCATTCGCGTACACGCTTTTTTTTTTTAAAGTCACCCGTGATAGGCTACGTGACGATTCACGTAGCCTATCACGGCTGACTTTCCAGATCTAGCCGTGATAGGCTACGTGAATCGTCACGTAGCCTATCAGGGGACGTGTTTTTTTTTTTTTACTTTCGTGTTCGCGGCCGGGCGAGGCGGGAAGCCTCCTCCCCGGCCTGAATTTCGGCCGGGCGAGGCGGGAAGCCTCCCCCCCCGGCCTGAACTTCACGGGGGGAGCAGCGAAGCGCTCCCCCCCACCGCGAAAAAGCTGCGAGAAAAGGTAAGTGACTTTCGTTCACCCCTACAAAGAAGGCAGGGACCTAACAGAAGCAGATGAGATTAAGAAGAGGTGGAAAGAATACACAGAAGAACTATACAGGAAAGATCTGAATGTCCCTGATAGCCATGATAGTGCGGTCACTGAACTTGAGCCGGACATCCTAGAGAGTGAAGTCAAGTGGGCCTTAGGAAGCATTAGTAACAACAAAGCTAGCGGAGATGACAGTATTCCAGCCGAGCTATTTAAAATCCTAAAAGATGATGCTGTTAAAGTGCTGCATTCAATATGCCAACAAATCTGGAACACTCAACAGTGGCCACAAGACTGGAAAAGGTCAGTTTACATTCCAATTCCAAAGAAGGGCAGCGCCAAAGAGTGTTCAAACTACCGCACAATTGCACTCATTTCACATGCCAGCAAGGTGATGCTCAAAATCCTACAAGCTAGGCTTCAGCAGTATGCGAACCGAGAACTACCGGAAGTACAAGGTGGGTTTCGAAGAGGCAGAGGAACTAGAGATCAAATCGCCAACATTCGCTGCATCATGGAGAAAGCAAGAGAATTCCAGAAAAACGTCTATTTCTGCTTCATTGACTATGCTAAAGCCTTTGATTGTGTGGATCACAACAAACTGTGGCAAATTCTTAAAGTGATGGGAGTACCAGACCACCTTACCTGTCTCCTGAGAAACCTGTACGAGGGTCAAGAAGCAACAGTAAGAACCAGACATGGAACAACCGATTGGTTCAAAATTGGGAAAGGAGTACGACAAGGCTGAAGGCAAAAGGAGAAGGCAAAAGGAGAAGGGGACGGCAGAGGATGAGATGGCTAGATAGCATCATGGATGCAATGAATATGAACTTGAGCACGCTCCAGGAGAGAGCGCAGGACAGGAAGGCCTGGCGTGCTATGGTCCATGGGGTCACGAAGAGTTGGACATGACTGAACGACTGAACAACAACAACAACAACAACAGGCTGAGCGTAAGATGCAAGTTCACAGCATTAACTCTCCAACAGATTCCTGTTCCCCATCAGACTTATGTTGTTGTTCAGTCATTCAGTCGTGTCCAACTCTTCGTGTCCCCATGGACCATAGCACGCCAGGCCTTCCTGTCCTGCGCTCTCTCCCGGAGTGTGCTCAAGTTCATATTCATTGCATCGGTGATGCTATCTAGCCATCTCATCCTCTGTCGTCCCCTTCTCCTTTTGCCTTCCATCTTTCCCAGCATCAGGGTCTTTTCCAGAGAGTTTTCTCTTCGCATTAGGTGGCAAAAATATTTGAGCTTCAGCTTCAGTATCTGTCCTTCCAATGAGCACTCAGGGTTGATTTCTTTTAGGATTGACTGATTTGACCTCCTTGCAGTCCAGGGGAGTCGTAAGAGTCTTCTCCAGCACCACAGTTCGAAAGCATCAATTCTTCAGCGCTCAGCCTTCCTTATAGTCCAGCTCTCACAGCCATACATTACTACTGGGAAACCCATAGCTTTGATTAGATGGGCCTTTGTCGGCAAGGTGATGTCTCTGCTTCTTACTATGCTGTCTAGGTTTGCCATAGCTTTCCTCCCAAGGAGCAAGCGTCTTTTAATTTCATGGCTACAGTCACCGTCTGCGGTGATCTTGGAGCCCAAGAAAGTAAAATCTGTCACTGCTTCCATTTCTTCCCCTTCTATATGCCAGGAAGTGATGGGGCCAGATGCCATGATCTTAGTTTTTTTAATGTTGAGTTTCAAACCAGCTTTTGCACTCTCCTCTTTCACCCTCAACAAGAGGCTCTTTAGATCCTCTTCGCTTTCGCCATTAGGGTGGTATCGTCTGCATATCGGAGGTTGTTGATCTATTAAATCTATTCCTCACCTCCACTGTATATCCATAAGGGATATGATTTAGGTCATACCTGAATGGTTTAGTGGTTTTCTCTACGTTCTTCAATTTAAGCTGAAATTTTGCAACAAGAAGCTCATGATCTGAGCCACAGTCAGCTCCAGGTCTTGTTTTTACTGACTGTATAGAGCTTCTCCATCTTTGGCTGCAAAGGACATAATCAATCTGATTTCGATATTGACCATCTGGTGATGTCCATGTGTAGAGTCGTCTCTTGTGCTGTTGGAAAAGAGTGTTTGCTATGATCAGTGTGTTCTCTTGGCAAAACTCTATTAGCTTTTGTCCTGCTTCATTTTGTACACCAAGGCCATGCCTGCCTGTTATCCCGGTGATTTCTTGACTTCCTACTTTAGCATTCCAATCCCCTATGATGAAGAGGACATCTTTTTTTGGTGTTAGTTCTAGAAGGTGTTGTAGGTCTTCATAGAACCGATCAACCTCAGCTTCTTCGGCATCAGTGGTTGGGGCATAGACCTGAATTACTGTGATGTTGAATGGTTTGCCTTGGATTCGTACTGAGATCATTCTATCATTTTTAAGATTGTACCCCAGTACTGCTTTTCCCACCCTTTTGTTGACTATGAGTGCTACTCCATTTCTTCTACGGGATTCTTGCCCACAGTAGTAGATATGATAGTCACCTGAATTAAATTCGCCCATGCTTGTCCATTTTAGTTTGCTGATTCCCAAGATGTCGATGTTCAATCTTGCCATCTCATGTTTGACCACCTCCAGCTTACCTTGATTTATTGATCTGACATTCCAGGTTCCTAAACAATATTGTTCTTTACAGCATCGGATTTTCTTTTCACCACCAGACACATCCACAGCTGAGTGTCCTTTCGGCTTTGGCCCAGCCGCTTCACTCTTTCTGGCGCTACTTGGTGCTTCACTCTGGCGCTACTTCACTCTTTCTGGCGCTACTTGGAAATACCCTCTGCTCTTCCCCAGTAGTATATTGGACACCTTCCGACCTGAGGGGCTCATCTTCTGGCGTCATCTCTTTTAGCCAGACTTATAGGGGAATCCATAGTGCCACAGGATTGCCCGCAGAAACCAAAGTTAGCACTTTGCCTCCTTTTCAGTAGGGATATCAGAGAATTTCACCACTAATCTCGGGGAGGCCGAATGCCAGCGCATTCGGCCCCCCAAAATTGATGGCAAAACGGTCTGCCACGCCCCCCTGGGACGGGACTTACCTTGTGCGAATGTCCCTGGCGGCGGCGGCTCCAGCGGCGGTTCGGCGTCATCGTCGTCTGCGGCGGCCGGGCTTCAGACCGGCTGCCGCCGCCGCCATTTCCAGTTAAAAAAAAAAAACACCAAAAAAATTGATAGGCTACGTAAACATTTACGTAGCCTATCACGGCTAGATTTTAAAAAAATACAGTGATAGGCTACGTAAACATTTACGTAACCTATCACGGCTGAGTGAAAAAAACAAAAAACCCGTGCGTATGCAAATGGCGGCGCCCATGAGCGCCACCATTTGCGTTCCTTATTTTGGCACGTGTAGTCTATGTAAACATTTACGTAGACTACAGCAAAAATAAGGGGAATGCAAATAGCGTTCCCCTTATTTTCGCCGTAGTCTACGTAAATGTTTACGTAGACTACACGTGCCAAAATAAGGAACGCAAATGGCAGCGCCCATGGGCGCCGCCATTTGCATATGCGTATTGTTTTTTTTCCCCACTCAACCGGGATAGGCTACATAAACATTTACGTAGCCTATCACGGCTAGATTTTAAAAAAATACCGTGATAGGCTATGTAAATGTTTACGTAGCCTATCACGGCTGAGTGAAAAAAACAAAAAACCCTCCCGTATGCAAATGGCGGTGCCCATGAGCACCACCATTTGCGTTCCTTATTTGGGCACGTGTAGTCTATGTAAACATTTACGTAGACTACGGTGAAAATAAGGGGAATGGAAATAGTGTTCCCCTTATTTTCGCCGTAGTCTCCGTAAATGTTTACGTAGACTACACGTGCCAAAATAAGGAATGCAAATGACGGCGCCCATGGGCGCTGCCATTTGCATACATGCGTGTTTTTTTTCCCCACTCAACCCTGATAGGCTACGTAAACATTTACGTAGCCTATCATGGCTGACTGCAGGGACGCAAATGGCGGCGGCTACGGCCACCGCCATTTGCAGTCCCGGCAGAGCAGGATTCGCGGCCGGAGTGACGGGGCGCCTCCCCCCCTGGCCAGAATTTTTTTGGGGAGGGATGGGGCACCTCCCCCCCAGCTAGAATTTTGGGGGGAGGGACGGAGCGCCTCCCCCCCACCGTGAATCAACTTTCATCAAAGGTAAGGGACTTTCGTACATCCCTACTTTTCAGACCCCGTTCAGGCACAGAGTAACTTCCTGCCACACACAAAATTCTTGCTTTTGTGGAAAGCAGTATATTAATCTGAATAATAAATAAAAATAAATTTAGAAAATAGACATCACTTGCCTCCCCCCTCTAGTGCACAGGGGCAAAACCTGAGTCACCACTGCCCATTTGTTATGGCTTCTTGGGCCATCTGAGCTCACATTGAAATGCATCACCAGAACATTATCAACTATACACTATCCTTTGTCAGGTCTTGAGAGGTACTGCCTCAGGGTACCCACACTGATAGCTCTAGTTACAGAAATCTTAGAGCCAGTTCACATAAATGAACAGCCCACCATGGCTGATTTAATCTATGGTGGGTAGGGATGTCAGAGAATTCCGCCATGGATCCCAGGGAGGCTGAATTTCAGTGAATTTGGCCCCCGGGAATCCGTGGCGGAACGGAGCAACCCTCGACACCACCCCGCAAAAGCCCCGGGAAACAGAGCCTACCTGGCTGTGGCGGCAGTGGCTCCAATGGTGACAGCTCTGGCAGCGGTGGCTCTGGCTGCTGCCAGGCTGCGGCCGCAAATGGCGGCCGGTACACCAGCCACCATTTGCGTCCCTTCGCTGAGCTGTGATAGGCTACGTAAATATTTACGTAGCCTATCACGGCAAAGAGCGGGGACGCAAATAGCACAGGGGATGCCAATTGCATCCCTGCTTTTTGCCGTGATAGGCTATGTAAATATTTACGTAGCCTATAACGGCTCAGCAAAGGGACGCAAATGGCGGTCACTACACCGGCCACCATTTGCGTCCGCAGACCTGCCGCAGCCAGATGTCCAGCGGCGGATGCACCTGGCCGGCAGCTCTGTGGAGTCGCTGTGGAGCGGTGCTGGCCAGGGAGGATTCCAGGTGGAGGGATGGAGTGCCTCCCCCCACCGCGGATGCCACTTACAAAACAGGTAAGTGGTTTCATACATCCCTAATGGTGGGCTGTGGCGCATGGTGGTGGCCATTTTGAATATTGAATGCCCATCTGTCACTTGCATGTCATGCAAATCTGGGGACCATGGGTTATGTGAGGGTAAAATAGCCCTGGGTTTGCATGATACAACAAGCTGAATATTCAAAATGGCTGCCCTCATGCACCACAGCCCACAGTGACTTACATAAACCAAGGTGGGCTATTCAGTTGTGTGAACCAGGTCTTAGAATAAAGAATTACAGAGTTGGAAAGGATCCTGTGGGGGTCATCTTGACCAACTGCCCATCCTATGAGATTATGTTGGTCCTGATTCTTTTCTTCCACACCTTTTAAATACAATTTCTTGTTTCCAGAAATCAAGATGTTCTTATTTGCACATGGGTTTCATTCACTCATACAACTGATTTCCTTGTTAAAGTTTGTTTGTTTTTTAAGTTGATTATTTAATTGGCATGCTTCTGTAAGAAAAGAATGTATTTCTTTAAGTCTCAAAGCTGACTCAAGTTCCTAACTAGTTAAAACTTCTGCTATCTCATTTAGATCCATGCTGATATGTTAGCCTACCCTGGAACACCGATAAACATTTACGTGACCTTAATAAGGCCCACTTGTTTAATTTAGGCTGTGAAAATGAAAAGAATTAGAAAGTTAGCATAGATTACAACTTCTAGTGAAAGCATTTATGCCTTTTTAGATTAACTTGATATCATTTCTCTTACAAAGGCTTGATGGTTCATTTTGGCAACATGATTCCACCAATTATTTCCTTAAAACAAAAAACAAAAAAAACTTGTGCTTGAAAGATATTTCAAATTCCATTTTTCAAAATGGATGTATATTAGCTTTGAACACAAAGATTAATTTGCTGGCTTGGAAATGCAACCTCTATCAAGCAAACCTGATCTCTTGCAACAGCTTTCTCTCACATCCCCCATCTGACATGTTTGTTTGTTTGTTGCGTGAATTTGTGATAGCTTCACCACTATGGTATTGAATGTTTACAAGCTTTTATGTTGTTTCAGATTGGGAGTGTTTTTCAGGTCAAATGAGATAACATATTTCTGCATGGGAGACTTCTACTAAATGGATTTCTGGCATGAATGACTGGAATGGGAAATGGTCTTGACTTTCATGGCCCCCAGTTCTCCAATTCATTAGGAATATGGCATGAATAATTTCTCAAAATATGTGGTATTGACATTTAAAATTATGAGGATGTGAAATACAAAATGTCTGTTAAGCAACAACAACCCATTGGCATTTTTAACACTGTCAGAAGAACTAGATCAACCCGTGACAGCATTATGAATAAGGGCTATATGCTCTGTTCTGTGCTCCAATAATATATCATGCAGAAGTAAAACAACAACTATGAATAGAGGCACACACCTTTGTTGTTGTTGTTTATTCGGTCAGTCGCTTCCGACTCTTCGTGACTTCATGGACCAGCCCACACCAGAGCTTCCTGTCGGCTGTCACCACCCCCAGCTCCCCCAAGGTGGAGTCCGTCACCTCCAGAATATCATCCATCCATCTTGCCCTTGGTCGGCCCCTCTTCCTTTTCCCTTCCACTTTCCCTAGCATCAGCATCTTCTGCAGGGTATCCTCTCTTCTCATGATATGGCCAAAGTACTTCAGTTTTGCCTTTAATATCATTTCCTCAAGTGAACAGTCTGGCTTTATTTCCTGGAGTATGGACTGGTTTGAATTGATCTTCTTGCAGTCGAAGGCACTCTCAGAATTTTCCTCCAGCACCACAGTTCAAAAGCATCTAACTATCTTCCTTCGCTCAGCCTTCCTTATGGTCCAGCTCTCGCAGCCATAGGTTACTGCAGGGAATACGATTGCTTGAACTATGCGGACCTTTGTTGTCAGTGTGATGTCTCTGCTCTTCACTACTTTATCAAGATTTGTCATTGCTGTCCTCCCAAGAAGTAAACGTCTTCTGATTTCCTGGCTGCAGTCAGCATCTGCAGTAATCTTTGCACCTAGAAAGACAAAGTCTGTCACTGCCTCCACGTTTTCTCCCTCTATTTGCCAGTTATTAATCAAGCTGGTTGCCATAATCTTGGTTTTTTTGAGGTTGAACTGCAACCCAGCTTTTGCACTTTCTTCTTTCACCTTCGTCAGAAGGTTCCTCAGCTCCTCCTCGCTTTCAGCCATCAAAGTGGTATCATCTGCATATCGGAGATTGCTAATGTTTCTTCCAGCAATTTTAACTCCAGCCTTGGCTTCATCAAGCCCAGCACGTCGCATGATGTGTTCTGCATACAGGTTGAATAGGTAGGGTGAGAGTATACAACCCTGCCAAACTCCTTTCCCAGACTTAAACCAGTCGGTTGTTCCGTGGTCTGTTCTTACCGTTGCTACTTGGTCGTTATACAGATTCCTCAGGAGGCAGACAAGATGACTTGGTATCCCCATACCACCAAGAACTTGCCACAATTTGTGATGATCCACACAGTCAAAGGCTTTAGAATAGCCAATAAAACAGAAATAGATGTTTTTCTGAAACTCCATGGCTTTCTCCATTATCCAGCGGATATTGGCAATTTGGTCTCTAGTTCCTCTGCCTTTTCGAAACCCAGCTTGTACATCTGGCAATTCTTGTTCCATGAATTGCTGGAGTCTACCTTGCAAGATCTTGAGCATTACCTTACTGGCATGTGAAATAAGTGCCACTGTTCAATAGTTTGAACATTCTTTGGTGCTTCCCTTGTTTGGTATGGGGATATAGGTTGATTTTTTCCAATCTGTTGGCCATTCTTGTGTTTTCCAAATTTGCTGGCATATGGCATGCATCACCTTGACAGCATCATCTTGCAAGATTCTAAACAGTTCAGCTGGGATACCGTCATCTCCTGCTGCCTTGTTATTAGCAATGCTTCTTAAGGCCCATTCAACCTCACTCTTCAGGATGTCTGGCTCTAGCTCACTGACCACACCGTCAAATCTATCCCCAATATTATTATCCTTCCTATACAGATCTTCCGTATATTCTTGCCACCTTTTCTTGATCTCTTCTGCTTCTGTTCGGTCCTTGCCATCTTTGTATTTGATCATACCCATTTTTGCCTGGAATTTACCTCTGATGTTTCTAATTTTCTGGAAGAGGTCTCTTGTCCTTCCTATTCTATTATCTTCTTCCGCTTCCGCGCATTGCTTGTTTAAAAATAATCCCTTATCTCTTCTGGCTCACCTCTGGAATTTTGCATAGAATTGGGCATATCTTCCCCTATCACTGTTGCCTTTTGCTTTCCTTCTTTCTTGGGCTGCTTCCAGTATCTCAGCAGACAGCCATCTTGCCTTCTTGGTTTTCTTTTTCTTTGGGATGTTTTTTGTTGCTGCCTCCTGAACAATGTTGTGAACTTCTGTCCATAGTTCTTCCAGGACCCTATCTACTAAATCTAGCCCCTTAATCTATTCTTCACTTCCACTGCATATTCATTAGGAATATTAGTGAGCTCATATCTAACTGATCTATGGGTCTTCCTTATTCTCTTTAGTCTGATTCTAAATTGTGCAATAAGAAGTTCGTGATCTGAACTACAATCAGCTCCAGGTCTTGTTTTTACCAACTGCATAGATGTCCGCCACCTTTGGCTACAAAGGATGTAGTCAATCTGATTTCGGTGTCGACCGTCTGGTGAAGTCCATGTATAAAGTCATCTCTTAGGTTGTTGGGAGAGAGTGTTTGTTATGCACAGTGAGTTGTCTTGGCAAAATTCTATCAGCCTGTGTCCTGCTTCATTTTGTTCTCCCAGACCATGCTTGCCTGTAATTCCAGGTGTCGTTTGACTACCCACCTTAGCATTCCAGTCTCCTGTAATGAAAATAACATCTTTTTTTGGTGTACTATCCAGTAGGTGATGCAGTTCCTCATAGAACTGATCTACTTCTGCTTCTTCAGCATCTGTGGTTGGGGCGTATATTTGGATCACTGTGATGTTAAATGGCTTACCCTGAATTTGAATTGAGATCATTCTGTCATTTTTTGGATTGTATCCAAGCACTGCTTTAGCCACTTTATTATTAATTATGAAGGCTACTCCATTTCTTCTGTGGTCCTCTTATCCACAGTAATAGATCCAGTGGTCATTTGATGTGAAGTGGCCCATTCCAGTCCATTTCAGTTCACTGACATGCAAAATGTCTATATTTAATCTTGACATCTCCCCAATAACCACATCCAGTTTGCCCTGGCTCATAGATCTTACATTCCAGGTTCCTATGGTGTGTTGATATTTAGAACATTCGATTTGTCATTCACCACCAGCACCATCGTCTGCTAGCTGTCCTTTCAGCTTTGAGCTAGCTGCGTTATCACATCTGGGGCTAGTTGAACTTATCCTCTGTTCCTCCCCAGTAGCATTTTGACCATCTTCCGACCTGGGAGTCCCATCTTCCGATGGTATACCGACATATCTCTGGTTGTACTGATCCATTTAGTTTTCATGGCAAAAATACTGGGGTGGGTTGCCGTTTCCTTCCCCAGGGATCATATTTAGTCTGACCTCTCTGCCACGACCTTCCCATCTTGGGTGTCCCTTCACGATTTAGCTCATGACATCATTGAGGTGCTCAAGCTCTAGCACCACGACAAGGTAACGATCTCCTTTGCTGGAGACACACCTTTACCCTTGGATAAATCAAAATAAGTCAAAAACTCCATGTCCAAGCCATCTCTTACTGATACTAGGATAATCTTCTCCTCTCTGGTCTTCCATTGTCTCATCTTGGTTCCCCCTCTTCTGTCCAGCATGCTGGCAAAATCATCCCCTCACTGTCTCATTGCCTGGAATTTATGATGCCCTCCTTAAGCCCTACATTGGCTTCCTACCCACTCCTAGATCCAGCACAAGCTCCTTGTCCTTACCTTCAAAGCCCTCTATGGCCTCACCTTATTTCTCTTATATGTCTCCATCCCTACCTATCTCCTTTGCTTTTCAACCTCTATCACCCCCAACTCTCTGAAGGTCTGCTGTGCCTTCAAGAGACTCTGCCCTTTCTCCCTTGCTGCCCCAGAACACCTGCAGATGCCCCCTTTCTCACTTCTCTCAAATCCCACTTCAAAACATAGCTTTTATGTGGAGTCTCTGGCAGAGCCTGTTAACTCCCATGCTCTAGTCTAACTAAACGTGTAACTAAGCTGAAATATGTGCAACTGAAATAACTGCCCACTGCTTCCATGTTTGCCCCTGTCTCCCCTTCTTCTGTTGTTTCCCCTAAGGAAAATTTTAGACTGTAAGCTCCTTGGGGCTGGGATCTGCCCTCTTGTAAATGGTAAAGCCACATGCATATTGATGGCACTAAAACAACAACAACCCCCCCCCCATACAAATGCCTTGAGATAGCACTTTAAAGTAGGGGTGGGCGGATTACTTACCTGGTTCCGTTCCGGGGCATCCTCTGGGGTGGGGGGAGAGGCAATCCGTCCCTCCCCCCGGAATCTTCCCTGGCTGCAGCCAGACTTCCATCCACTGCCAGGCTGCGGAAGCAAATAGAGTCCGGCATAGCTGATGCCATTTGCGTGCCTGCTTTAGCTGTGATAGGCTACATAAATACTTACATAGCCTATCACGGCTAAGGTAGGCACGCAAATGGTATAGCGGATGCCATTTGCATCCCTGCTCTTTGCCATGATAGGCTACGTAAGTATTTACGTAGCCTATCATGAAAAGAGTAGCAATGCAAATGGTGCAGCGGACTTACGTAGCCTATCACAGCTAAAGCAGAGACGCTCCTGCTTTTGCCGCACCACCACCTTCTCCGTTGCTCTGTCCTCAGGAGACAGCAGCCATTTGCATCTGCAGATGGAGCAGTGAACAGCTGTGGATGGACTGGACCAGCCAATGACCAGGTAGGGTCTATCCCAGGGGGGATTCTGCGGGATGGTGGTGGGGGTAGTCAGTTCTGCCACAGACTCCGGGGGGCTGGATTCTAAAGAATCCGGCCTCATTGGAGTCTGTGGCGGATTTCTCCGCCATCCCTACTTTAAAGTGTTCAAAGTACTTTGTATACATTATCAACAATTTTGACATTAAGGGTGAAATCCTATGGGGATAGTCGGCCGCCTCTGAACTCGGAGGTGGCTGACTATCCAATACAGGGCAGGCAGAGCACGGAGGGGATCCTCTCCTCCATGCTCTGGCTGCCCTGCATTTGTGGCTAGATGGCTGATTTCAGCTGTCTAGCTGGGGTGCTTTGGCATGAGGGTGGGGGGAGGCTGGATAGCACAGAGGAAGCGCCATAACAGCACTTCTGCCATCCCCTCCCCACCCCCAGGAATGCCCTCTTTTCCCCCGCTCTCTGCTGCTCTTATGAGCATGGAGCTGGGGATGAACCTACAAGGAGGCAGCTGGGAGGCAGTTTTCTGGGAACCGACCTTGGAGCACTGGCTCTGAGCTCAGTTCCCAGAAAACAAAAAAAAATCCTATGGCTTTCTAGCCACTGTCTAATGGCAATAGGATTGCACCCTAAATCTACAAGAGATATAGTCGTTCAATATTGCAGATGATGTAACTGAGGCAGAAAGAATATTGGTTTGGCCAAGGCCATGTAATGAGTTCATGGCAGAGACAAGATTTGGACCCAGGGATTCCAAATTCCTGATTTAAGATAGCAAAGCTCTCCACATAATGCTTCCCCCTTTTCACACACAACTGACTTTCCCTTAGAAAAATCTTGCATTAACTTTTTACTAAAAATGGGACAAGTGATCATTAATCTATTTGTTGTTGTTGTTCAGTCGTTAAGTCGTGTCCGACTCTTCGTGACCCCATGGACAATAGCACACCAGGCCTTCCTGTCCTCCGCTCTCTCCCGGGGCGTGCTCAAGTTCATATTCATTGCATCATAGGGGTGCACGAAAGCCACTTAACTGGTCTAACAGCTTGCTTTGCGGTGGGGGGGAGTCACTTCGCTGATCCCCCCGAAGTTCAGTCCGGGGGGGGGAGGCTTCCCGCCTCGCCCGGCTGAAATTCAGGCCGGGGGGGAGGCTTCCCGCCTCACCTGGCCGAAATTCAGGCCAGGGAGGAGGCGTCTCGCCTCGCCCGGCCGCGAAATAAAAAGTAAAAGAAAAACAAATGCCCCCGTGATAGGCTACGTGACGATTAACGTAGCCTATCACGGCTAGATCTGCAAAGTCAGCCGTGATAGGCTACGTTAATTGTCACGTAGCCTATCACGGGTGACTTAAAAAAAAAAAGCGCGTACGCAAATGGCGGCCCCCACAGGGAGCCACCATTCGCTTTCCTTATTTGGTCGCTGTAGTCTACGTAAATCTTTACGTAGACTACGGCGAAAATAAGGGCAACGCAAATGGCAAGCCAAATAAGCGACCAAATAAGCTACAGTGACCAAATAAGGAACGTGAATGGCAGCTCCCTATGGAGGCCGCCATTAGCTGTACATGCTTTTTTTTTTTAAGTCACCCGTGATAGGCTACGTGACGATTTACGTGGCCTATCACGGCTGACTTTGCAAATCTAGCTGTTATAGGCTACGTTAATCGTCACGTAGCCTATCACGGGGGCGTTTTTTTTTTTTTACTTTTATTGGAATGGCGGCGGCGGCAGCCGGTCAAAAGACCGGCTGCTGCCTCTGCCTCTGTCGAAGACCTGACGAACCGCCGCCGGGACCAGCCGCCGGGAGGGACATTCGGGAAAGGTAAGTCCCGTCCCGGGGGGGGTGCGGGGGCAGGGGGGTGCGGAGAATTTCTCCCCGAAACCACTTCGGGGGGCCGAACACGTTGGCATTCGGCCCCCCGAAGTTTCGGGAGAAATTCTCCCCCATCCCTATGTAGGGATGGCGGAGAATTTCTCCACGAATCTTCGGGAGGCTGAGCGCTGAGGCATTCGGCCCCCCGAAAGTGTTGGGGAAATTCTCCGCCGGCCCCCCGCCCCCCCTGGGATGGGACTTACCGTGGCCGAATGTCCCTCTTGGCGGCGGGTCCCGGCGGCGTTTCGGCGGCGTTTCGTCGGGGGTGGGTGCGGCGGCTGGTCTCCCGACCGGCTGCTGCTGCCGCCGCTGCTGCCATTACAAAATAGAAAAGTAAAACACACACACACACACCCGTGATAGGCTACGTGACGATTTACGTAGCCTATCACGGCTAGATTTCCAAAGTCACCCATGATAGGCTACGTGACGATTTACGTAGCCTATCACGGCTAGATTTCCAAAGTCAGCCGTGATAGGCTACGTAAATCATCACGTAGCCTATCACGGGTGACTTTGGGAAAAAAAAAAGCATGTACGCAAATGGTGGCGGCCCATGGGCACCGCCATTTGCGTTCCTTATTTTGGCAAGTCTAGTCTACGTAAAGATTTACGTAGACTACGGCGAAAATAAGGACAACGCAAATAGCGTTCCCTTATTTTCGCCGTAGTCTACGTAAATCTTTACGTAGACTACCCCTATCCAAATAAAGAACCCATGGGCCGCCGCCATTTGCGTACGCGCTTTTTTTTTCCAAAGTCACCCGTGATAGGCTACGTGATGATTAACGTAGCCTATCATGGCTGACTTTGGAAATCTAGCCGTGATAGGCTACGTTAATCATTACGTAGCCTATCAAGGGTTTTTTTTTTTCACTTTTTCTTTTGCGGCTGGGGAGACGGGGCGCTTCTCCCCATCCAGAATTTCGGCCAGGCGAGGCGGGGCGCCTCCCCCCCAGCCTGAATTTCGGCCGGGCGAGGTGGGGCGCCTCCCCCCCGTTGCCTGAACTTTGGGGGGAGAAGTGAAGCGCCTCCCCCCCACCGTGAAGCAAGCTTCGAGAACAGGTAAGGGACTTTCATCCATCCCTAACAGTCAGGGTTGATTTCCTTTAGGATTGACTGATTTGACGTCCTTGCAGTCCAGGGGACTCGTAAGAGTCTTCTCCAGCACCACAGTTCGAAAGCATCAATTCTCCTGCGCTCAGCCTTCCCCATAGTCCAGCTCTCACAGCCATATGTTGCTACTGGGAAAACCATAGCTTTGATTATATGAACCTTTGTCAGCAAGGTGATGTCTCTGCTTCGTATTATGTTGTCTAGGTTTGCCATAGCTTTCCTCTCAAGGAGCAAGCGTCTTTTAATTTCTTGGCTACAGTCACCATCTGCGGTGATCTTGGAGCCCAAGAAAATAAAATCTGTCACTGCTTCCATTTCTTCCCCTCCTATATGCCAGGAAGTGATGGGGCCAGATGCCATGATCTTAGTTGTTTTAATGTTGAGTTTCAAACCAGCTTTTGCACTCTCCACTTTCACCCTCAACAAGAGACTCTTGAGATCCTCTTCGCTTGCTGCCATTAGGGTGGTATCGTCTGAGCATCTGAGGTTGTTGATCATTCTCCCGCCAATCTTAATTCCGACCTGTGATTCATCCAACCTGGCGTTTCTGATGATGTACTCTGCATATAAGTTAAATAAACAGGGCAACAATGTACAGCCTTGTCGTACTCCTTTCCCAATTTTGAACCAATGGGTTGTTCCATGTCTGGTTCTTACTGTTGCTTCTTGACCCTTGTACAGGTTTCTCAGGAGACAGGTAAGGTGGTCTGGTACTCCCATCTCTTTCAGAATTTGCCACAGTTTGTTGTGGTCCACACAATCAAAGGCTTTAGCGTAGTCAATGAAGCAGAAATAGATGTTTTTCTGGAATTCTCTTGCTTTCTCCATGATCCAGATCATGGATCATGATCAGGATCATGGATCATGATTAGATCATGATGGATCATGATGATGGATCATGATCAAATCTCCATGTTGGCGATTTCATCTCTAGTTCCTCTGCCTCTTCGAAACCCTGCTTGTACTTCCAGTAATTCTCGGTTCACATATTGCTGAAGCCTAGCTTGTAGGATTTTGAGAATAACCTTGCTGGCATGTGAAATGAGCGCAATTGTACGGTAGTTTGAGCACTCTTTGGCATTGCCCTTCTTTGGAATTGGAATGTAAACTGACCTTTTCCAGTCTTGCGGCCACTGTTGAGTGTTCCACATTTGTTGGCATATTGAGTGCAGCAGTTTAGCAGCAGCATCTTATAGGATTTTAAATAGCTCAGCTGGAATACTGTCATCTCCGCTAGCTTTGTTGTTAGTAATGCTTCTTAAGGCCCACTTGACTTCACTCTCTAGGATGTCCGGCTCAAGTTCAGTGATCGCACTATCATGGCTGTCAGAGACATTAAGTTCTTTCCTGTATAGTTCTTCTGTGTATTCTTTCCACCTCTTCTTAATCTCGTCTGCTTCTGTGAGAACCCTGCCTTCTTTGTCCTTTATCATGCCCGTCTTTGCACAAAACATTCCCTCGATATCTCCGATTTTCTTGAAGAGATCTCTAGTCTTTCCCATTCTGTTGTTTTCCTCGATTTCTTTGCATTGTTCATTTAAGAAGGCCTTCTTGTCTCTCCTTGCTATTCTCTGGAACTCTGCATTCAGTTGGATATATCTTCCCCTTTCTCCCTTGCTTTTCGCTTCCCTTCTTTCCTCAGCTACTTGTAAAGCCTCATCAGATGCGGCCGCCATTTGCAAGTCAGCGTGGACAGCAGCAGGTAAGTGCTCCATTTTGCGTGCCTTTCGTGGAGTGGGGTGGCGGGGGGCTTCGCTCTGCTATGGATTTCGGGGGGCTGAATGCACTGGCATTCGGCCTCACTGAGATCCGTGGCGGAATTCTTTGACATCCCTAGTTGTAGGTCTTCATAGAACCGATCAACCTCAGCTTCTTCGGCATCAGTGGTTGGGGCATAGACTTGAATTACTGTGATGTTGAATGGGTTGCCTTGGATTCGTACTGAGATCATTCTGTCATTTTTGAGATTGTACCCCTGTACTACTTTTCTTACCCTTTTATTGACTATGAGTGCTACTCCATTTCTTCTAAGGGATTTTTGCCCACAGTAGTAGATATAACGGTCACCTGAATTAAATTCGCCCATGCTTGTCCATTTTAGTTGATGTTGATTCCCAAGATGTCAATGTTCAATCTTGCCATCTCATGTTTGACCACCTCCAACTTACCTTGATTCATTGATCTGACATTCCAGGTTCCTAAATGATATTGTTCTTTACAGCATCAGACTTTCTTTTCACCACCAGACACATCCACAGCTGAGTGTCCTTTCGGCTTTGGCCCAGCCGCTTCACTCTTTCTGGCGCTACTTGGAAATACCCTCTGCTCTTCCCCAGTAGTATATTGGACACCTTCCGACCTGAGGGGCTCATCTTCTGGCGTCATCTCTTTTAGCCTTTTGATACGTTCCATGGGGTTTTCTTGGCAAGAATACTGGAGTGGGTTGCCATTTCCTTCTCCAGTGGACCACATTTTGTCAGAACTCTCCACCATGACCCGTCCATCTTGGGTGGCCCTGCACAGCATAGCGTATGGCTTCACTTAGTTACTCAAGCCCCTTCGCCACAACAAGGCAGTGATCCATGAAGGGGTGTGAGCGTGGCACTGCAGGCTTAATGCCTACCCAGTTCCGGCTAATTCCGGTTCCTTTCAGCTCAGTCCTGTGCATGTTTTGTCATTTGTGGGTGGTGGTGGTGGTTTTACACGAACTCTAGCTTCAGTGGTGAGGGAAAGGCACTTAGGGCGTGCTCAGAGTTTCTCCATAACTTAGTCCTAGGTTTGAAAACAGACTTACTGAGTTTTGAAAACAGAGTCATGGTGAAGTCTTGGCACAAATGAAGTTATGGGGAGGACGATACAATGACAGCTTGTGCATAATAAGGAAGAGGTAGAGGAGAGTTGCACAAAACAAAACATATGTTTTTATGAAAAGTTGCTGGAGGATGGTAGGATGAGGAGGGATGGTTGCATGGAGGGGAATAGAATTGGTAGGGGGAGAATGTAAGTGTTCAGTGGTGAAAGAAAAGCATTCTGCATATGCTCAGAGGCACTCTCTATTTAAGAACATAAGAAGAGCCATGCTGCATCAGACCAAGGTCCATCTAGTCCAGCATTCTGTTCACACAGTGACCAACTCACAAGCAGGACATGAGTGCAATAGCACCTTCCCACCCATGTTCCCGTACTGCTGACATTGGTGAAATGTAAATAAATTCTGGTAATTCTAAATTTGCAGGCATGTATATCCTTCAGAAGCTTTTCAGGTTTCTTGCCTGGGGGACACCTCTAATGACCTGTGCATTTTCATACAAATCTACCCAAAAACTATTGCGGAGGGGGTGCATGGAAGGGAAAGCAAATCACTCCCTCCTCCAAAGTGGAGAACTCCCCTTCCACATGAACTGCTTCACCTATCCTTCTGAAACTTTGCTGCTTTCCTACTTAGGGACACCTCTAGGCTGTCTGTAATTTTCAGAACAATGGTCCACAAAGATCATAGAGAGAGAAATATGTCTCTTTTGGAGACTTAAAAAGGTCAAGGCCACCCTTGCACAAAACCCCTTGTGGCTATCATTCTGAAAGTTGGTAGGCATCATCTCCTCCGATAGGGCAATGAATCCTGAAATTTATATCCAGTTCTTCCCAGGAATAACCATGTTATTGGCAGTTCCCTTTAAAAGAAAATCAAAATATGAACTCTGCACCTATTTTTTTTCTGACATTGGGCAGGTGTAATCCCCTTCTAGGGGGCTACTATTCCTGAAATTACCATCCAGTTTTGACCAAGAGAAAAAAGTTACAGTTTTTTTTTCTAATTTCCCATAGTAGTCAACAGGAAGCATTAAGACTCATTTTTCCAAACCTTGACTCAGGTTTGGTGCTGAGCTGAAGTGGACTGACTACAAACTGGCCTGAGCAGAAGCGGGATGTTTTCCAAAATGCGGAATGGGGGCCGGGGGGGGGGGGTCAGTGCACACTTCCTGTGTATGTAATCTATGCACACACGTAAGCACACCACATGTACCCCCCCCACACACACACATATTAGAGGTCCGCTTAGACTTGGCGATATATATATATATATGTGTGTGTGTGTATATATATATATACACACACACACACACACACACGTGCAAACTTGTGTTATGGGCCTGTGCCCCAGATCTTTTAAGGACCTAGCAACGCCCCGGCTCTGAACAAGACTAACATTGCAGGATGGCTAGAACCTTAAAGATGAATACTCCCATTAGATCATAAAATCATAGAATCATAGAACAGTAGGGTTCGAAGGGGCCTATAAGACCGTCGAGTCCAACCCCCTGCTCAATGCAGGAAGCCAAGTCAGAGCATCCCTGACAGATGGCCATCCAGCCTCACCTTGAATGCCCCCAGTGTGGGAGAGCCCACCACTTCCCTAGGTAATTGGTTCCATTGTCATATTGCTGTAACAGTCAGGATGTTTTCCCTGATGTTCAGCTGGAATCTGGCTTCCTGTAACTGGAACCCATTATTCCAGGTCCTGCACTCTGGGATGATCGAGAAGAGATCCTGGCCTTCCTCTCCATGGCAACCTTTCAAGTACTTGAAGAGCGCTATCCTATCTCCCCTCAGTCTTCTCTTCTCAAGGCTAAACATGCCCAGTTCTTTCAGTCTCTCCTCATAGGGCGTTGTTTCCAGTCCCCTGATCATCTTCATTGTCCTCCTCTGAACTCTCTCCAGCTTGTCTGCATCCTTCTTAACATGTGGTGCCCAGAACTAGACACAGTACTCCAGATGAGGCCTGCCTAACCACTGCTGAGTAGAGGGGAACTAGTACTTCCTGGGATTTGGAAGCTATGCTTCTATTAATGCAGCCCCAAAGAGCATTTGCCTTTTTTGCAGCCACATCACATTGTTGAGCAATGTGGGAGCAACATTTTGTTCTGGGTACCAAGTTGTACATATATAAGAGCTCCCTCCACAATCAGGGTTCCAGATCATGGGGAGCCTATGCATGTTCAGTAGTCTTCCCTTCTATAGCCATGTTCACAGAGTGTGCATGGTGGAGGTGGGCGCTACTGGAGCCCTCACACAACTGTTAATCATGTGAGGGGAAAATAACTCAACAGAGTGAAAATCCTTTTTTGTTTTTTACAATCCTATTATCCATTTTAACAGTCTCATTATATGATAGCATATTTGGTTGTTGCACGTATAAACAGCATGAGCAAGGTATGGAATTCACTTCCACAATATGTAGTGATAGCCACCACTTTGGATGGCTAAAAGGGGACTGGACAAATTCCTGGAGGAGAAGGCTATCAATGGCTACCAGTGCTAATGTTTTATATGCTACTTCCAGTATCAGAGCTGGTATGCCTATGAACAGCAGTTGCTGGGGAACACGGGTGGGAGGGTGCTGTTGCACTCATGTCCCGCTTGTGGGTTTCCCATGGGCAGCTGGTTGGCCACTGTGTGAACAGAATTCTGGACTAGATGGACCTTGATCTGATCTAGCACAGCTCTTCTTATGTTCTTATACATCTTCAGGAGTACCTTACTAGCTGCAAATGTGTACTAAAAGGTATTAGATAAAAGATATTAGTCCACTCTAAGAAAAGGAGAATTGTAGATCTCACTGGAGTGACCATCCAAGTTGCATCCGAACACAAGCATAGTGAGATGACTTTGCACAGTCCTTATTCATTGTGAATTGAGCTATAATAAGCCATGTGCAGGTGGCAGGTCCCAGGTTAGCAAATGTCACAGTGCATCAGACAACTGAAGGATGGGAGAGATGGGCAATCTATTAAATCTAAGCTCCTGTGGCATTGTGGGATGATCAGCATCCCGCAAGAGATAAAGCGAGGCAGTCCAGATCACAGCATACCGTTGTCATGTCATGTGGCGTGGGCAAAAGCCTATCTCCTCTCTTTCCTTCCTTGCTAACAGAAATCTGACAAAACATCTTCTGTTCAAAATGTCATGCAATATTGATAAGTTTCTAGGTGAAGCATCAACTTATTTGACAGTCAGTCAATGTGTAGCTGGCATTTTCATAATTCCTCCCACAAGGACAGCATTTAGGCAAAGTCAAGAGCTATGCATAAAAACAACTATTTTCTAAGATGGCATTTGCAAATAGATAAGGCTGGAGGTAGCAATTTTCATGCAAGAAGGGGTTCTGTCTTCTTCACCAGCACTTGATAATCCCAGAAGGGTGAGTTCTATTCATTCATTCATTCATTCATTCATTCATTCATTCATTCATTCCAACACAGACCATCTGAATTAAAAAATGAATGATTGACAAGAACCACAGTTATGGCTAGTATCCTGCTTTAAGAGGCCTCCACACCTAGGGTTGTATGAAACGACTTACCTGTTTTGTTTTGTGGCATCCGTGGTGGGGGGGAGGCACTCCGTCCCTTCCCCCGAAATCCTCGCCAGCCGGCTCCGCTCCATGGCAACTCCATGGAGCCACTGGCCAGGGCCGCCCACAGCGACATTTGGCCGCTGCTGGGCTGTGCAGGGATGCAAATGGCAGCCGCCATAGCCGCCGCCATCATTTGCGTCCCTTTTTTTCGCCATGATAGGCTATGGCGGCCGCCATTTGTGTTCCCTTTTTTTTCCCGTGATAGGCTATGTAAATATTTACGTAGGCTATCACGGCCTCCACAGGGATGCAAATGGCGTCTCTGCGTTAGCTGTGATAGGCTATGTAAGTATTTATGTAGCCTATCATGGCAAAAATTGTGAAGCGAATGGTGGCGGCAGATGCGGCCGCCATTCGCAAAGCTGCACGAACGGCACCAGGTAGGTGCTCTGTTTCGTGCGGCTATCACGGGTTATGGGGCGGGGGAGGGCTTCGTTCCACCATGGATTTTGGGGGGGCGAATGCACTGGCATTCTGCCTCACTGAGATCCATGGCAGAATTCTCCGCCATCCCTATCCACACCACAGAGACCACAGCAAATGTATGAACCTAGGAAGCTGAGTGCTGAGGCAGATGGAAAATGAAAGCAAGTGAGCAGCTCTAACCCATTGTTTGGCTGTTGTATGTTTGGAAACTCAAACCACGGTGTGGGTTCTTCACCATGGTTAACACAAACACAGTTTGTCATGTCAGAATTTACTGAGATACTAACAAGATAGTTTAAAAAAACCCAAAAGAACAATTATTGGGCTACAATCCTGTATCCACTTACTTGGCAGTAAGCCTTGTTGAGGGAGACTCAACCTACATGTGTCTACCTCCAGGTAGACACATATAGGATTGTTCTGTTAAAATGCCTCTGCCAATATACAGTCAAAACAAAGCAGAACAGAACAACTGTCTGGCTACTAATAGAGGAGGTTACAGATCAAAGATGAAGTACAGCATGGCCAATTTATTATATTGCTTTCATTAGCTGAGAGGTAGATGGCACAGGATATTAACAGATGTATGTAATGTTTGTTTGCTGTTTTTTTAATTGAGAACATCTCTGGCATGCTCAGTGAATGGACTCCTGGTAAGTAGGAAGCCTTCTGGTTTACCTCTATCAATACTAAGGTTAATTTGGTGCATGATTTTCTCATCAACATGGAAATCCCAACTTTCCATGGGAAAAAGATGGGAGGAATTTTACCTTTTTAGCTATCTCTAGCTTTACTACTAGCAGTAAGTAGGAGATACAGGTGGGTAAATCATAACTTAGCTCTTGGCTGTTATTATCATAATGTAGGGAAATGGAAACTGATCTAAAGGTGACACAATATATGATACAGGTAATCAGGTCCGAAAAATATTTAAACAAGTTTGCATTCCCACAATGTGTGAAAAAGTGGCCTTTTGCTTACACCCTGATCAGCACAGATCTATTGCCAATCCTGATTTGAAAGTTAAAATAAAGTGTGTGTGTGTGTGTGATGTACCACCTGGACAAATTTTTGTAAGGCAATTATGTTATAGTGATAGTGAAAAGTTTGGATAGTTCTCTCAGATTTTATGCCAAACTTCCAACTCCAGCTCCATATATAGATGTTTCTCTGAACCCTGTCTTTCTTTCTTTCTTTCTTTCTTTCTTTCTTTCTTTCTTTCTTTCTTTCTTTCTTCCTAGCAGACCACTAAGGACACAGTAACTGATTCATATAAAATGAAAATATGCAGATTCTCTCTTTTCTTAACATTCCTTTTTATTTGCTTGTAAAATGCTCTGTGCACACCTGCGCTGCTCTATAAATAATAAATAGTAGCAGTAATCTGAGTATGAGACCAGTTAAAACATAACTGGTATGAGACCAGTTAAACCATAACTACTCATGGCTGATTTAGAGCCTCCCCAATACAATAAAAACAGCGTGAAGCAACCATTTCTTTTTGAAGGTGTTCTAGCACATTTCAGTTGCTAGTACCAAATCAAAGCCTGTGCCTAAACCTTGAAATTATGGATGAGCAACTTGTGGCCCTCCAGATGTTTTGGCCAACAACTCCCATGTTCCTTCACCATTGGCTATGCTGGTTAGGGCTGATGGGAGTTGCAGGCCAAAGCATCTGGAGAGTCACAAGTTGCTCACCCCTGCTTTAAATGCTCCGAGACAGCAGGAGAGGATGCAGTTATCATGTCTATCCTGCCAGGCCTCCACTTGTTCCTTCATCCACCTTCTGCTGCCACCTGCGGCAACACAAGAGCCTTGCTGCTATAGTAGGTGGGAAAAGAAGGTGGACAAAGGACGAGAGTGGTAGAGGAACACGATGGAAAGCGCCTCGGCTGCTTTCTCTTAAATCGCATCAGCACATTTAAAGGAACAGTTACACGGATATCATCTTCCCCATAAGTAGTACGGACCTGTTCTTTCTACTCTCCAGGAGTAAGCTTTCTTTCTATATCTTTTGATAGGGTAGTTGTGTCTTTTGCTCCACCCACACCGCCCAGCAATAGTGCTGCATTTTGGCAGAATGCCACATTCCAGCACCGCTGAGCTTTAGCAGATTGCTACAATTTTGATCGGCAACCAGAGATAACATAACTGGATTATGACTACGCATGGCCATCCTCAAGGCTCGTTGCAAGCCAGGTTGCTTAGGAACATTATTGCATGAGAAGTGATCAGGGCATTCGGTCATCCAGCTCCTGAGGAGGAGGGGCCCACTCAGAGGGTGTCTTTACATTAAGCAAAACCCCATGTCCTTTCTGGAGCTTCCTGCTTTCGGTTTCTTTGCAGGATTAGGAAGGGCTCCTTTACATGGCAGCTATGTAGTTTGAACAGAGGGAGTGCCTCCCTCTCTCCCTGGCATGTGTGGAAAGAAGCGGGCAAGGAGCCTTGTTTTCATAGCTTAACTTCTGCTGCACTCTTTTCTCGCAGCCCCCAGGAAACCTCCGACTTACTTCGGAGTAGACATAAAATGTAAGACTGTGCCGTAAGTCTGCAACCCTTGGCACACTTATGTGGGAGTAAGCCCCATTGAATTAGGTGGGACTTACTTCTGAGTAGACGGAAGAGTGCCCTGTAAGTCTGCAACCCTTGGCACACTTGCTTGGGAGTAAGCCCCACTGAACTTAACAGGGTGCTCTGAAACAACAGAGGACGTTGCTTCTGAGCTTGGTGGGGTGGGGGATCAGATGTGTCTCCCTTCGTTGCAGGGAGGCATTTTACCCTCTTCTCCCTCCAATTGAGAAATGTGGAGGCAGGAGATGCAATCGGCAGGGGATTCTTGCCCTTGCGCCTGTCAATCTCATCCTGACCATGCCCCCAACAACCGAAAACAAATGCCCACAGCAGGCAGACACAGCGGTTTCTCCCGCTATTGGAGAATTTCATGGGAAGGTCATGGCGCTCCTGTTCCGTGGGCTGGGAAAAATACCACATTTTTTCTGTTTGGGGAAAACATGAGATAGGCTGGGGGAAATTGCAGGAGGTGTCTTGGACGTTAACGGCGTCATGTAAAGAGCCTGCAAACTTCCGAGAGAGAGCCATCTCAATAGCAGGATAAAAGTTCTGTGTGATGAACCCCATAGCCACAGGGGCAGGGTCATCGGTCAGCATTGTTGGCCACCTGCCAAGGCACACACCTGGCCAGAGGCCCCACTGTTGCTGAATGGACATCCCTGGGCCTGCTCCTCCTCCTACCCACCCTCTAGCCTGTTTTATCCCCCTTGTCTAGATGGGGGAGCACAAGCCATGGGAGTGAGGAGAGGAAGCAGTTAGTGCCACAGAGATGAGAAATGGGGAGGAGGGGGAGGAGGCCCACTGAAAGCATCTTCCCCAGGCCTCCCCCCACTAAACCTGGAGCATACTGAATAGCCACCATGGGCAGAGGGCCATCCAGACTGCACTGGGCATCTACTCAGTAATACCAATGAGCGTGCCAATGAGGTGTAGTGGTTAGAGTGTCTGATGAAGCCTGAGAAGACCCAGCCAGCCATGACATTCATGGAGTGACTTTGGGCCAATCACTATCCCTCAGCTTAACCTACTTCACAAGGTTGCTATGACGATAAATGTTGAGCTCCTCAGAGGAAATGTGGGATATATAGATAAATTCCCTGTCTCATGTCACCAGCACACTTCAGGGTAGGTTGGTGGGGATATTTAACTTTCAGAGTGGTACCACATCCTTCTTTTTTTACCCAGTGAGGCTCAAGAAGCCTTTGCTGTCCAAAGAAGAAGTTCTGTTACAATATCAGGCAGGAAGAGAAAAGGGCCACTGGGCCAGTGGGGTGGGGGGAGGGAGGAGATAGAATCAATAGAGCTATTTGAATTGGCCCTCTTCCGGCATGGGGAAGAGGAAAAAGGAGAACAAGCACAGCATTAATGAGATCTCTAAGTAATTGGTTTTGGTCTGGCATACTTTGCCCATACCAACCTGCCCGCTCTCTGAAATCACCATCAGAGGCCTTACTTGTGTGCCTGCCTGAAATAACAATTAGATTGGTGGGAACAAGGGACAGAGCCTTCTCAGTAGTGGCCCTCCTATTTGTGGAACTCTGTTCCAATTGATGTCCATCAGGTCCCAGCATTACAGACCTTCAAGTGGGCCCTAAAGACATACCTGTTTACCTGGCTTATAGTTGAGTTAGGACTTGATTGGGTGTCATGTACATAGTGCCATCTGGTTTCAATTGTTAATTTTGATATTGTATTCTTATCATTTTTATCATGGTTTTATTGTGTTTTGTGGTTTAAAACCTTGCTGTGCGCTCCCTTACCCCCAAAGGCAGCTTATACATCTTTTAAATAAACAAATACATAATAACACTCTTCCCAGCTCAACCAGTGAGGGGAGGGGGAGAGCGAATCAGAACTGGTTCATTCATTCATTGCTGTAGATGAACATAACATCACACAATGACTTGCGTGTGTGACCTGGCATTCACAGGTAGTGCTTTTATGTCACCTCACATACCATAATTTGATGTCCAAGTTCAGGATTCCCAGAAATGATGGGACTAGAGGTGATGCTTTTAAGATGTATAAATATTTTCAAGAAATCAGTGTATGGTTATTGTTGTGATAAAGGCCCCTTTCTTTATGACAGAGACAACTTGCGACATAACATAAGAAAAGCCATGCTGGATCAGACCAAGGAACCATCTAGTCCAGCATTTTGTTCACTCAGTGGCAATAGGGATGTACAAATCCCTTACCTGCTAGTCCGGGGGGGGGGGGGTGTCCACAGCGGGCGGGAGGCAATCCGTTCCTCCCCCCGGAATCCTCTTTTTCAAAGCCCTTAATGGCTTGGGGCCAGGTTACCTGAAGGATCGCCTCCTCCCATATGTGCCTGCCCGGACCTTAAGATCATCATCAGCGGCCCTTCTCCGTGAGCCCCTGCCAAAGGAAGTGAGGCAGGTGGCTACTAGGAGGAGGGCTTTTTCTGTTGTGGCACCCCGGCTCTGGAATGAGCTCCCTAGTGAGGTTCGCCTGGCGCCTACATTGTACTCTTTTCGGCGCCAGGTGAAGACCTTTTTATTTTCCCAGGCATTTTAGCTTTCTAAATGTTTATCTTTGCTGTTTTAAATCTGTATTTTAAACTCCTGTACTGCTGCTAGGTTTTATTGTGGTTGTATTGTTATATTGTGGTTTTAATGTTCTATATATTTTAAATTGTTTTATTGTGTGTTGTTTGGTTTTAGTTTTTGTGAACCGCCCAGAGAGCTTCGGCTATTGGGCGGTATAGAAATGAAATGAATAAATAAATAAATAAATAAAATAAATTTTTCCGGCTCCGCTCTGAGGTGATTCCACGGAGCTGACGGCCAGCTCCGAAGTGCCAGCGATACAGCCACCATGCCATATTGCTGGCTGAAGGGGACTACTGACTGCTGATGCAAATGGGGTCCAGGATGCCATTTGCGGCCATAAAGGCCTTAGTTTAAGGTAAATGCAGCCATTTATGCAGTCAGTAGTCCCCTTCAGCCAGCGATTCCTCCAGGAGGCAGAGGTAAGTCTTCCGATCCTGCACAGACTCCAGGGGGCCAGATTCTTTTGAATCCGGCCCCACTGGGGTCCGTGGAGGATTTCTCCCCCATCCCTAAGTGGCAATCAGCTGCCCACAGAAAGCTATAAGCAGAACATGAGTGCAACAGTACCCTCCGCCCATGTTTGCCTGCAACTACATAGGTATACTGCCTCTGATACTGGAGGTAGCATATAATCATCAGGACTAGTAGCCATTGATAGCCTTCTCCTCTAGGACAAGATGAGAGTGTTTGTTTTTGAGCGGGTGGAGGTTCATCTGGCTTCAGAAAATCCCACCCTGGGCTTTGTTGATACAGTGACATATTAAACAACAGAAGCAGTTCTACTGTAGGATTTTTAGTCCATCCAAGAAAAAGTAGACACCTGTGAAAAGTTTGTGTTTGCAAGCAGTTTTAGCAAAGGATGGCAAACTTTAGAAGCTCTGGGATAGTTCAGCTTTGTGATATGGCAGTGATGAGGGGGAAAAAATAACTGCTGAACATTACCCCACTTACAGGTCTTAAACAGCTATGCCCCTTTTTGAACATATTCATTTTTACATTTTATAGCCAGGTTCAAGTCTAACGGTTGAGAGATACAGCCATTTACTTTTTCCTTTTATTGGCTTCACAGACTTTTCCATGAGGAAGTAATGATACACTGATAAAAAAGATGCTGAAAGCTACTCTTCCATTGACAAGTTTGTGGATTAATAATGGTAAAACTCAGAATAATAGGTATCCTGGAAATTATTTCCCTGGTGCATGATGGGGAAATGCTCATTTCGACAGCAAATTCTTGCTCTTTAGTTAGCTAATCTGTACCTAGATTTTAAACCACAATGAATATTTGCAATATGAAACGGACATCTGAGCTATCATATCTCCCCAAACAGTAGTATCTGTTAATGCAGCCTGATAAAAAGGTAAATATAAAGGAGCAGTAACTGGAGAAAATAAAGAGAAAGGTATTTACAAGCACCTCTGATTCTATGGTCACTACTTCCTGCCTGTGCTTCTAGCGGAATGCATTTTGGAATTAGGCTGTGCTAATGGGCTTAGTGGTTAAGACGCTGAACTGCAGACTGGAAGGTTGGCAGGTCAGCAGTTTGAGACCTGAGTGCTGCGTGACGGAGTGAGCTCATGTCTTCAGTCCCAGCTTCTGCCAACCTAGCAGTTCGAAAGCAAGAAATTGCAAGTAGATCAATAAGTACCGCCTCGGCGGGAAAGGTAACAGCGTTCCGTGCACCTCGGTGTTCAGTCATGCTGGCCACATGACCACGGAAGCATCTTCGGACAGCGCTGGCTCTTCGGCTTAGAAACGGGGATGAGCACCGCACCCTAGAGTTGGACACGACTGGTTGGGGACACCTTTACCTTTACCTTTAATGGGCTTACCATGCAGTGAAATCAATTTTTATTTTTTTATTTTGTGTAATTTGTTAAGGCACAGGTCAAATGTAAACCGCCTGCAAACCCTTTTCATTTGTCTGTTATTTATGTGCCTCAGCAGGTTTGCCATTTATCAGAATAAATTTTATAGCAGAGTTTAATTAAACCAGTAGCTCCATCTACTGATATTGAATGAAACAACCACTCTGTGGACTGCAGTGTATGTTGTGTAGTTCAGTTTATCCTAGTGAATTTAGGGCGCAATCCTATAGAGATAGATGGGTGCCTCCGACCTCCCCTGAAGTTGGAAGTGACCGCCTATCAAATGAGGAGCAGAAACAGCACAGAGGAGAGGATCCCCTCTGTCTTGCAGCCATCCTACACCTTGCCTTAGATGCACTTTTTCACACATCTAAGTGTGGCTTCGGGGAGGGGGTGGGAATGGGGCTGAAGACCACATAGAAAGCTGTCTAAACAGCTTCCGTGGTCTCTTCCCATCCCCATCCCCAGGAACGCCCCATTTTCATCCCTCCGTGCTCCAAGTTATGAGCACAGAGGTGGGAGTGGGGCAGTTCTCTCCACGCGAGCTACGAGGGGAGCACAGTTTCCTGGCTACAAGCTCATAGTGTTTGTCTATGAGCTCAGAGCTGGGAAACTGAAAAATCCTGTCTCCCCCAGATGCTGCCTAGGGGACATAGGATTGCTGTCTTATAAGCCAACATGAAGAGACATAGAGGTGACATATTCAGAGTTCCAGGCAACACTGCAAAGTCACTCAAAATCAAGTTCCCTTATTTAAACTGAATATCGAAGTATGTCAGTACTGATACAGCACGGTAGAAGGTCATTAGGTCCCTGGTGCCTCCATGAACTGAATGTGGCTTTGCTTTCCTGTTGCCTTTCAGTTGCTTGAATGAAAGGGGATTATGAAAATGGGAAACTCACCCTGACCAACCAAAGACAGGCACGTCAGAGCTTTGGCCCTTAATGAGCTTATAGGAACCTAAAGATAGAATAAAATACCTATAGAGAAGACATGTGGTTGGATCCAGAATTATTCTTCTGTCAGTGAAAGGATACCACTCATGGAATGGGACTTCCACATTCTCTTCTCCCCCAGTCTTCTGCAGAGGGTTACCCAAGTGTGCAGTGGGGAAGAGAATGCAGAATCCCATTCTGCAAGCTGTATCCATTCACTGGCAAAAGGATGATTCTGGATCCAAGCCAAAATTTGAACAGTCATTGTATTTGAACTCCCGCACTCACATGATTCTACTCTCATGATTCATGCCTTGCAAGGTAATAGAAAGGTAAAAGCTAAGGAACTGCTATTTACTATATTGCAATAGAAGTACCTTCTTATCAGCCCTGTAAATCTAGTACACCCTTCAGGAGGCAAGAGGATGAATTAAGACTGAAACTCCAAAAGGGTTAAACAAAGATGGCCAGCCCAGGATCATAATGCATGGGAAGAAATACTCCACACCCGCATCTCACCACATGGTGTCACACCTAAGTCATATCCTAGACTTCTCAGTAAAGACGTGATGGGCCAGGAGGCATCACATGACCTTGGAGATGGGCCTAAGCATGAGATCCCAGAGCCCAGCTGTATCCATGTTCCCTCTTCCCTCCAGAGACACCTAATCGGGCTATTTTCATTAGAGGCTCAAGTAGCCTGTGCGGCTCAAAGTGCCTTTTATCAGTTTTGGCTGATACAGCTGCTGAGACCATACCTAGACAGAGATGGTGTTGCTGCAGTTACCCACGCTTTCGTCACCTCCTGTGTAGACTATTGCAATGCATTGAACTTTGGGCTGCCTTTTAAAATGTTTCAGAAACTGCAATTGGTTCAAAAGAGCTGCAAGATTATTAATTGAGACCAGGCATTTTTTGATCATACTGTGCCAGTGGTTTGCCAGCTGCACTGACTCCCGGTCTGTTCCCAGGCCCAATTTAAAGTGCTGATCTTAATCTATATAACCCTAAACAGCTTGGGACGAGGTTACTGAAAGATTGCCCATATATTAGGTAAACCTGGTATGATCCTTACGATCGTAATACAAACCCTATGATTCTGTTGGAGGCCCTGCTCTATGTGCTCCCAAGTGAAGCAGGTGGCCACTAAGAAGAGGGCCATCTTGGTGGTGGCACCCTGGCTGTAGAATAACCACCCCAGAGAGCCTGGCACCTTATTAATGCTTTTTTCATGCCCAGATGAGCCTTTTTATTCAAACAGGCCTTTTAAACATTCCTTTGATACTCACTGCTTTGGTATGGCTTTTGGTCTGAGCTGCTAATTTCATTATGGTGTTTCTATTAGAAGGATAGTTATTTTATGCTGCATATATATTGTTGGTTTTAATTATTATTATATTTGGCATTTTAAGCATTTTGTTTTTCTTGATCTGTAAGCCACCCAGGAGAACATTTGTTGATGGGTGGTCATATAATAATCAAATAATTCATATAATTAAATGAATAATCAAATACAGTTATATATAATAATCAAATCAGGGGCCCATATTAGTGGCCCAGAGGTGGATCACTGGGTGTACATTTGCCTACTGGATCTCAATCAGCTGTGAGTATTCTTTCCAAGAGTTGTTTTCTATCGCCAAAATACGAGTTGATGTGAAGTCCCAAAGCATGCGACCCGGGGGGCAGAATCTGTGGCTTTTTAGGAATGTATAAATGTTCCTCTCTCTATATATTTTTGACATGGCATGGTTTTGTGTTTTGTGTAACTGTCACTGGAGAGACACTGTAGCTGGTTCAGAAGAAGAACTCCAAAGAGATAAAAAATAACTTTGCTTCTACAAAGCTGTAATGACTTTAGTTTCTTTTCAGTGAAAACCATCTATTCCTGCCCTTTAAGACACTCACCATTCCACTGACACTGTGTGTAACAGTAAATGTATATTCAGTTCCTCTTCCTTAGCTGCCAGTAAGAGATCATCATGACTTTCACAGGATAAACACACATGGGAATTATGCCCAATAATAATAGTAAAAACCTGGCCATGAAATAATGTTTGTGCCCCAGTAAAAGTCAATAAGATCTAGAAGTAACTGTTGGGAATATTCTCTTTGATGAGGAAATTGCTTGGGGCTGCCATGCCATCTTTAAAATGGATCTGTCAGTGAAATCTTTGTTGTTCTTCTCAGAACCATTCGTTATGATAAAAGAATTTCAAGTAGATGGGGGCAAATATTTTCTTTCTAAACACATTTTTCTTTTCACAGAATCTGGCTCCACTTTTGATACTTAGTTTTTAAAAAAGCAAACCACCACCCTTCTTGGCTTCCCTGCACTCAGGGGAAATTTTGCATTCATAGCTGTGCACGGTAATAAAGTAGCTTTTCATGCTGGATTTCTTTACATAGGGAGACATTCTATTTTCACACACACCCATTGTTGGTGGCCCATAAGTAATGGAACGAATGGCTGACAAGTGGCTGCATAGCCAGGTGTGGCCTGTGTCCTGGGTACCCCATGACCAATCAAGCAGATAAAAGGCCTGGAGGTGGCTCTGAGTGTTACATTTGCATTTGGTAGCTGTTCACTGGAACTCCCAACATGAGGTCCAAAGAATTGTCCATGCAAGTGAAGGAGGCCATAATTAGGCCAAGGAAACAAAATAAACCCATCAGAGAGATAGCAAAAACAGCGGGAGTGGCCAATACAACTGTCTGGAACATCCTGAAAAAGAAGGAATTAACTGGCAAACTCAGCAACAGCAAAAGGCCTGGCAGAACATGGAAGACAACTAAAGTGGATGACTGCAGAATTCTGCTCATGGTGAAGAGGAACCCTTCACAACATCTAGCCAGGTCAAGAACGCTCTTGCGGAGGTAGGCATGTCATTGTCAACATCTATAGTCAAGAGACGGCTTTATGAATGTAAATACAGAGGCTTCACAACAAGGTGCAAACCACTGGTAATGCTCGAGAACAGAAAGGCCAGATTAGCCTTTGCCAGCAAACACCTAACAAAGCCTGCCCAGTTCTGGAATAAGATTCTTTGGACTGATGAAACCAAGATTAACTTGTCCCAGAATGATGGGAAGAGAAAAGTATGGAGAAGGAAAGGAACAGCTCATGATCCAAAGCATACCATATCATCTGTCAAACATGGTGGAGGCAGTGTTACGGCACGGGCATGTATGGCTGCCAATGGAAATGGGTCACTGGTGTTTACTGATGACCTGACTGCTGATAAAAGCAGCAGGATGAATTCTGAAGTGTATAGGGCTATACTGCCTGCTCAGATTCATCTGAATGCTGCCAAACTGATAAGACACCGCTTCATATTGCAGATGGATAATGACCCAAGACATACAGCAAAAGCTACCCAAGAGTTTCTCAAGGCAAAGAAATGGGATGTTCTTCAATGGCCAAGTCAGTCACCAGATCACAACCCAATAGAGCATGCTTTTCACTTACTGAAGACAAGACTGAAGGCAGAAAGACCCACAAACAAGCACAAGCTGAAGGCAGCTGCAGTAAAGGCCTGGCAAAGCATCTCGAGGGAGGAAACTCAGCATTTGGTCATGTCCATGGGTTCTATGGGACCCCTCATGAATCACTGCCTTGTTGTGGCGAAGGGGCTTGCGTAACTCAGTGAAGCCATAAGCTATGCCATGCAGGGCCACCCAAGACGGACAGGTCATGGCGGAGAGTTCTGACAAAATGTGGTCCACTGGAGAAGGAAATGGCAACCCACTCCAGTATTCTTGCCAAGAAAACCGCATGGAACGTATAGGGATATACGAAAGGGACTTACCTTGTCCCGCAGCTTGCTTCGCGGTGGGGGGGAGGTGCTTCGCTTCTCCCTCCAAAGTTCAGGCGAGGGGGGGGAGGCGCCCCGCCTCGCCCGGCCAAAATTCAGGCTGGGGAGAAGTGCCCCGTCTCCCCGGCCGCGAAAGAAAAAGTGAAAAAAAAAAACCTGTAATAGGCTACGTAACGATTAACGTAGCCTATCACGGCTAGATTTCCAAAGTCATTTCCAACGCTATTTGCGTTGCCCTTATTTTCACCGTAGTCTACATAAATCTTTACGTAGACTAGATGTGCCAAAATAAGGAACGCCAATGGCGGCGCCCATGGGCCACCGCCATTTGCGTATGCACTTTTTTTTTTCCACAAAGTCACCCGTGATAGGCTATGTGACGATTTACGTAGCCTATCACGGCTGACTTTGGAAATCTAGCCGTCATAGGCTACGTAAATCGTCACGTAGCCTATCACGTGTGTGTGTGTTTTACTGTTTTATTTTGTAATGGTGGTGGCGGCAGCCGGTCGGGAGACCGGCCGCCGCCCCCGCCCCCAATGAAACGCCGCCAAACCGCCGCCGGGAACCACCACCAAGAGGGACATTCGGCCACGGTAAGTCCCATCCCAGGGGGGGCGGGGGGCCGGCGGAGAATTTCCCCAACACTTTCGGGGGGCCGAATGCCTCGGCACTCGGCCTCCCGAAGATTCGTGGAGAAATTCTCCTCCATCCCTAGGAACGTATCACAAGGCCAAAAGAGATGACGCCGGAAGATGAGCCCCTCAAGTTGGAAGGTGTCCAATATACTACTGGGGAAGAGCAGAGGGAATTTCCAAGTAGTGCCAGACAGAGTGAAGCGGCTGGGCCAAAGCCGAAAGGACAGTCAGCTGTGGATGTGTCTGGTGGTGAAAAGAAAATGCGATGCTGTAAAGAACAATATTGTTTAGGAACCTGGAATGTCAGATCAATGAATCAAGGTAAGCTGGAGGTGGTCAAACATAAGATGGCAAGATTGAACATCGACATCTTGGGAATCAGCAAACTAAAATGGACAGGCATGGGCGAATTTAATTCAGGTGACCATTATATCTACTACTGTGGGCAAGAATCCCTTAGAAGAAATGGAGTAGCACTCATAGTCAATAAAAGAGTGGGAAAAGCAGTACTGGGGTACAATCTCAAAAACAACAGAATGATCTCAGTACAAATCCAAGGCAAACCATTCAGCATCACAGTAATTCAAGTCTATGCCCCAACCACTGAGGCCAAAGAAGCTGAGGTTGATCGGTTCTATGAAGACCTACTAACACCAAAAAAAGATGTCCTCTTCATCATAGGGGATTGGAATGCTAAAGTAGGAAGTCAAGAGATCACTGGAATAACAGGCAAGCATGGTCTTGGTGTACAAAATGAAGCAGGACAAAGGCTAATAGAGTTTTGCCAAGAGAACACACTGATCATAGCAAACACTCTTTTCCAACAGCACAAGAGGCGATTCTACACATGGACATCACCAGATGGTCAATATCGAAACCAGATTGATTATGTCCTTTGCAGCCAAAGATGGAGAAGCTCTATACAGTCAGTAAAAACAAGACCTGGAGCTGACTGTGGCTCAGATCATGAGCTTCTTATTGCAAAATTTCGGCTTAAATTGAAGAACGTAGGGAAAACCACTAAACCATTCAGGTATGACCTAAATCATATCCCTTATGAATATACAGTGGAGGTGAGGAATAGATTTAAGGGATTAGACCTGATAGACAGAGTGCCTGAGGAACTATGGACGGAGGTCCGTAACATTCATTGAGGAACTATGGACGGAGGTCCGTAACATTGTTCAGGAGGCAGCAACTAAATCCATCGCAAAGAAAAAGAAATGCAAGAAAGCAAAGTGGCTGTCTGATGAGGCTTTACAAGTAGCTGAGGAAAGAAAGGAAGTGAAAAGCAAGGGAGAAAGGGGAAGATATACCCAACTGAATGCAGATTTCCAGAGAATAGCAAGGAGAGATGAGAAGGCCTTCTTAAATGAACAATGCAAAGAAATGGAAGAAAACAATAGAATGGGAAAGACTAGAGATCTCTTCAAGAAAATTGGAGATCTCAAGGGAGCGTTTTGTGCAAAGACGGGCATGATAAAAGACAAAGAAGGCAGGGACCTAACAGAAGCAGATGAGATTAAGAAGAGGTGGCAAGAATACACAGAAGAACTATACAGGAAAGATCTGAATGTCCCTGATAGCCATGATAGTGCGGTCACTGAACCTGAGCTGGACATCCTAGAGAGTGAAGTCAAGTGGGCCTTAGGAAGCATTACTAACAACAAAGCTAGCGGAGATGACAGTATTCCAGCTGAGCTATTAAGATTCTAAAAGATGATGCTGTTAAAGTGCTGCACTCAATATGCCAACAAATTTGGAACACTCAACAATGGCCACAAGACTGGAAAAGGTGAGTTTACATTCCAATCCCAAAGAAGAGCAATGCCAAAGAGTGTTCAAACTACCGTACAATTGCGCTCATTTCACATGCCAGCAAGGTTATGCTCAAAATCCTACAAGCTAGGCTTCAGCAGTATGTGAACTGAGAACTACCGGAAGTGCAAGCTGGGTTTCGAAGAGGCAGAGGAACTAGAGATCAAATTGCCAACATTCACTGGATGATGGAGAAAGCAAGAGAATTCTAGAAAAACATCTATTTCTGCTTCATTGACTATGCTAAAGCCTTTGATTGTGTGGATCACAACAAACTGGCAAATTCTGAAAGAGATGGGAGTACCAGACCACCTTACCTGTCTCCTGAGAAACCTGTACGAGGGTCAAGAAGCAACAGTAAGAACCGGACATGGAACAACCGATTGGTTCAAAATTGGGAAAGGAGTATGACAAGGCTGTATATTGTCGCCCTGCTTATTTAATTTATATGCAGAGTACATCATGAGAAATGCCGGGTTGGATGAATCACAGGTCGGAATTAAGATTGCCGGGAGAATTATCAACAACCTCCGATATGCAGACGATACCATCCTAATGGCAGAAAGCAAAGAGGATCTAAAGAGCCTCTTGTTGAGGGGGAAAGTGGAGAGTGCAAAAGCTGGTTTGAAACTCAACATTAAAAAAACTAAAATCATGGCATCTGGCCCCATCACTTCCTGGCATATAGGAGGGGAAGAAATGGAAGCAGTGACAGATTTTATTTTCTTGGGCTCCAAGATCACCGCAGACGGTGACTGTAGCTATGAAATTAAAAGATGCTTACTCCTTGGGAGGAAAGCTATGGCAATCCTAGACAGCATAGTAAGAAGCAGAGACATCACCCTGCTGACAAAGGTTCGTATAATCAAAGCTATGGTTTTCCCAGTAGCAATGTATGGCTGTGAGAGCTGGACTATAAGGAAGGCTGAGTGCTGAAGAACTGATGCTTTCAAACTGTGGTGCTGGAGAAGACTCTTACGAGTCCCCTGGACTGCAAGGAGGTCAAATCAGTCAATCCTAAAGGAAATCAACCCTGAGTGCTCATTGGAAGGACAGACACTGAAGCTGAAGCTCAAATATTTTGGCCACCTAATGCGAAAAGTCTCTGGAAAAGACCCTGACGCTGGGAAAGACTGAAGGCAAAAGGAGAAGGGGACGACAGAGGATGAGATGGCTAGATAGCATCACCGATGCAATGAAGATGAACTTGAGCACGCTCCGGGAGAGAGAGCAGGACAGGAAGCCCTGGCGTGCTATGGTCCATGGGGTCATGAAGAGTCGGACACGACTGAACGACTGAACAACAGCAACATGGTTTCCAGACTTCAGGCAGTCATTGACTGCAAAGGATTTTCATCCAGGTTTTAAAGGTGATCCTTAAGTTTGATGTTGGTTTGTTCCATTACTTATGAGCCACCAACGATGGGTGTGTGTGTATTGCACTGCCTGCCCTTCCTAAATGGTTAGTGCCCCACTTTTGTGAAACCCCTTGAATTACAGCTGAAAGTCCTGACTTCGCTCCCATCTGGGTGTGTTTCTTTCCAATTTCAATGTGGTGGTGTTCAGAGGCCAACTGCCAAAACAGTTATCCTTTTTCCAATATTTCTGGCCCTGACTGTATAATCCCCATCCCGCAATTTTATCCTCATGACAGCCCAGAGATGTAGGGTGAAAGATAGTGGCCTTCTCAAGGCCAACCAGTGTGAATCATAGCTGAGTGGAGATGTAAACTCATAATTGCCCACAGCACCATGTTGGCACTTTAGCCGCCTCATTGGTTCGAGCATGACCAATGGAAGTGGCTTCCCAATTGGCCTTGGTGCTGGATAGCACGAACAATAGATGAGTCACAATTAATTTAATTGTACCCTTTCTGGATGTTATTTGCAATGTCACTGCAAAAGGTATCTGTTGATCCAGGATTAGGAGCTCAGAATCTGTCTGACAGCTGCACTAGGCTTGGAAGGAGGATGGAGATTCACGTCATCATATGGACATTTCTACATATATGACTCCCTATGGGTCAGCACTTTCCTAGTGCTGCTCCCTGAGATAGTTTTAGTTAGAATGTGCATGTACTGAACCTAGGACCTTCTTTGTGCATCTTGTGTGCTCTTCCACTGAGCTTCAGCTCTTCCCAGAGTTTTAACAATTCATGGTGCTGGTTTTAACCCATAAAGCCTTATATGGCTCTGGACTGCAATACCTGATGGAGTGTCTCTCCCAGTATGAATCTACCTGTACACTGTGTTCAACATCTGAAGCCCTCTTACGAGTGCCTTCCCTGAGGGTGGTTCAGAGAATTCAACAAGGAAGAGGGCCTTTTGGTGGTGGCCCCCAATTGCAGACTGCTCTCTCCAGTGAGGCCCACCTGGCTCCAACATGTCATCTTTTCGATGCCAAGTTAGGACTTTCCTCTATTCCTAGGCATTTGATGGCATATTACAAGCTCTTCAATGCATCAATTCAGTTGTTTATGGTCATCACTGATGTGTTAGTCATTTTATGAAGGGGCGGTATTTTAATAGATAATTGTTTTTAGCTGTTTTAAACTGTGTATGTTTGACTTTTGTTGTAAGTCTCTTTGAATCTTTGCGAGAAAGGTGCCTAAGAAATCTAAACAATGACAACAACAAACAGTAAGTGCATATATCTTGAAAATTATAAAGACACAATTGTTACATGTCTGTTTGGTTTCCAGGACACTGGCATATTGTGTTTCTTTGTACCCATGAATTACCAGTTGTGGCAGTGCTGGTGTTCAAGCAATAGTGATGCTTTGATCAACGGAAATGGGATGGGAGAGGCGAGCAGGTGGCACTTAGTGGAAGGAAGGGATGGACAAAATAGATCAGAAGGACCTGGTTGAGTGGCTTGAGCTGCAATATGGAGCTTTGAGCACCACCATTTTGGGGGAGCACCAGCTGCCCTTGTATTGGTAATGATCCTTCTAATGAAAAGGTCAGTTAAAACCAGTCTCCTGGTATCAGAGACTGCATTTGAGGGATCCATGTTAACTCTCTGTTAAGCAAGGTCTTATCATTCGGTGCATGGCCCTTTTCAGTTGCCAAGAAAGTAAACTCTCCTGCTTTCTCTCAGAGGCCATGAAAACATTTCACTAAAAGAGTTCCTGCTTTTTCCAAAGTTCATCAGTTGTCTTCAAATGCATAATAACTTTGCCCAAATAAAACATGCTATATGGACACTTGCTTAGGCAAACAACATTTATCCATCATCATCATCATCGCTTTATATTGTGATTTCAGGCGGTCAAAGTACTTCACACACATCATCTCAGAGATCCTTACAACAGCACCGTAAGGTAGTAGTACTGGGTACAATGGAAGGGGTATAGAAACTGAAGCTGAAAGTGGGTTATGTAAAGTTTCCTGATGAGCGCCCAGGGCTCACGCACTACATCAGCTCCATTTGAGCTATCAGAACAGAAGCTGTGAAATCATGTAGTTGATATGTATCAATTATACTTAGCGAACTTTTACTTTACTGGGCCAAAATAAAGACATTAGAGCTATACAACACAAATATAAGAATTGATGCACTGTAAAACAAAAAAGAAGCTATTTATATCTAATCTGTATCATTCATTCACTACCATCAACAAGTGCATTACTTTCTCTCCCTAGGATTTAAACTTTTTGTGCTGTCGCTGATGTTTCCATCTCAGACCTCCATCTGGATCTATTACAGCCCTTTTACACAGACATAGATTCCTTGATACAGCTGGGTCACACCCTGCCACCTTCACTTTGTTCCACTTCAACTCCAATCCACCTGTCTTACTGACTGCAAAGTACAGCTTGCTCAATAGCACTAAATCTATTTCAAGAATGAGGGAATGAAGTGTAGAAGTTGCTCATGTAACAGAATAATAATAAAAAGTCAAGGAAACTTAAAAGATCATAGTAAGCTGGTCAAGCCAAACGTGACACTCACTTATGTGTCTCTTTCCCCCTGATTATCTGTGTGTACTTTCTGCACATCTATTTATACATGAACATCAGCCTTGGGAGACAGCTATCACGAGTCAAAGAGCAGGTGTGTGCACTTGACCGTTTCTTCTCTGGCTGTATGCCAACTCAAAAGTCCCCTCCAAGTACTATTTTTTTCTAGTAAAAAATGTTATTAGCTGGGGAAGGGGTGGACACAGACGCATAACCACAGTATAAGAAAATTCAGTAACTATGACAAACAGTGGTGAACAGCAGCTAGGGATGCACGAAAGTAACTTACCTTTTCAACGGGGTGATTCGTGGTGGGGGGGAGGCGCTCTGCACCTCTCCCCAAAATCCTGATCTGGCCGGCTCCGCTCCATGGAGATTCCGTGGAGCTGCCGGCCGGGGCCGCCCGCAGCCGGACATCCAGCCGCTGGGCAGCCTGCAGGAAAAAAACACACAAAACACCGTACTCAAATGGCGGTGGCTACGGCAGCTGCCATTTGCATTCCCTTTTTTTCGCTGTTTTAGCTTACATAAATATTTACATCAGCTATTGCGGCAAAAAAAAAGGTGAATGCAAAAACTGTAGTGGGCACCATTTGCGTTCCTTTTTTTTCACCGTTTTAGCCTACATAAATATTTACATAGGCTAAAACAATGAAAAAAGGGCACAGACGGCAGCAGGTAAGTGCTTCGTTTCATGTGCCTTTCGTGGGGTGGGGGGTGGGGGCTTCGTTCCACCATGGATTTTGGGGGGGCGAATGCCAGTGCATTCGGCCCCCCAAGATCCGTGGCGGAATTCTCTGACATCCCTAACAGCAGCACATAAAGAATAGCACTGAGACCTGCATCTGTTCACAGGAGGAGAAAAATGTTAAATGGCCAAATATTTGAATTAAAAATGCAGTTTGACATGCCACACACCAAAGAGTAAATAAAAAGTGCACTAACTCAAAATGGCATTCTTGTATTCCTCTATGGAAGTAGGTGAAGTGACTTCTCAGCTTCCTATCCACTGGACTACACTGGCTTTTGAATGATAGATTGTGCAATCCTATGCATGCCTTCTCAGAAGTAAGTCTGATTATGTTCAATGGAACCTACTTCCTTGTAAGTGTGCATAGGATTGCAATGTGTGTGTGTGTGTGTTTGCGAGCGGAGATGGGTTAAAGAAGACGCAGACAACAAGCTTGGGTTGAAAATTGGGCCACATTTATTGAAATAGCTGCAAAGGGGTAACTAGGACGGGCATCTAACTGTGTCAGCGGCTAGCTGGCACTTCTTGGGCGAAAACATACCCAGCCTGAGGGGTGGCGGTGATCTCGCCATCCCTCCGGACTGCCCCTTCTGGGGGAGGTAGACCTTCCGGTGTCACCCCCAACCCGGTGCCGTGAAACACCTGGGTGAGTGAGTAGGGTTGGTCTCCCAGGCAACCCTTATCCCCCCACCGAGCCGCACAACCCGTTCAGGGGGCCCTCAGGCATCACCTGTCACCATAAGGTGCCTCGGCATGCACACCATCCCTACTTTCCTGTTTTGCCCGTCCTAGCCGCCACAGGAGTCACAAGCCTAGAGCTTGTGAAACTCCCCCCACCTGCGCAGAAGAACTTCCCGCAGGCCCCTTTGCAGATCAGACAGACATATGTTATTCACTAAATGAGACAGGCGGACACCGTCCTACCTGTAACGCTCCCTCCATGTCCACAGAATTCCCTGGCGGGTGGTGCATCCATCACCTCATTCACCTGGCAATAAGCCATTTCTCTGTGCACTTTCCAATGTGCCCTGCCGCTGGCAACGTCATTCCATTCCTTCCCATTGATCCATGGGAGCAGTGAGGGCTGCAATAGGCTACTTCCAGCCAGGTATGCCGGACCACCTGTATCTCAACCAAAGCCTGTTCCATCAGGTCCTCGCCTGGCTTACAGCCAAAGTCATTCCCTCCAATATGCAGCACCTGGACCTGTGGAGGAAGACTGAAAAACTTGGTGGGACAGAGTGAGGAGGGGACTCCCACCATATGCCACGGCTATGGAGCCACTGGATCTTAATGTGACAGGGTGACAGAAGCTGAATTCTGAAGAAGACATACAAGCTCTTCATGAAGCTCCAGACATCAAAACATGCCCATGTAAGAGCACCCGTACCGGCGTACAATGAGTCTGCTGGTCTAAGGAAGAAGCACATTAAGGGAAACTACACAATTGCCCTTAAGTCAACAGCGAACCGTTGAAGTGATAAAAACGGAGGCCCCTCCTCAGACCCGTGGCATGCCATAAAACCCATAAGGTGCCGCCAGAGCATAATCCGTTGACTTGCGTTTGGCCGTGGGCCACTGCTGTGCCCTTGCCATGCCGATCAAATTGATCACCAAATATGTAAATGGATTACTTTGGGCCAGACCTGTACTTTGCAGCAAATCAAGGCCCTCCAGGACAAGTCGGCCTTGTGAGCCCAGACCAACCCTGCATTCCGTTAGGGCTGCTACGTGGAACAGGGAAACGTCTTATTGGACAGCTCAAATGGAGGGCCATTACCCCCGGAGCCCGAAAGGGGTATCTGGAGAGAGAGGGTGGTTAATTTACTAATGCAGGCAAACATCTGTGCCCAACACTATCTTGCACGCCGAAACCTAAATTCTGACATGGAGTCAGTGAAACCCACCTTTGTGGGCTGGAAGGCTAAATGGCCAGCTTGCGACTTATGGTCCCAAATAGTCTGTTGTTCCTTACGGAGGCATGAAATTGTGGCCAATGATCTATAGATAAGGGCCATGAATCCTATCGCTGAGGTTTTGCCTAATGCGCAGCACACACACCCTGCTCTGTCGCAGGTGGCTCCTGTACGGAGAGCCATGGAATGCAGGCTGGCATGCCTGGCTTCAGTATCCCGATCTCCCATAGTACTGCAAGGATGGGATCTGGGAATGGAGCACCCACGGGGCTAAGGCCCGGAAGATGTTGACCTAATTTCATGACAAGGCATTGACAATTGGGTTTGCCTAACCCAGCACATGGTGGACCCAGAACCAGATGTTGTAATACTGACTCTGGAGCGCGAACACACTGACACATGACATGACCCTCCAATTTCGGGAGGACGGAGAATGAATAACGTCGTCATGTTGTCATAGCGAAGGGGGGCGGTTACTGACTTGGCTATAAGGTTATCCCTCAATGTGCTTGGCGGGGGCGGCAGCCTCCACTCTACAGGCCTTTACCCACTGCACGATTGGACCTGCCCTAAGAATCTAAAACCCCTTGGGGTAGGGGCGGAACCATGTGAGTCTGCAGTCCGGCTTTGAGGACAGGCTCACGCTTCCGAAAGGAGGTGCCATTAAAGCCCTACTAAGTTGAAGCCATGCCTGATGTGTAACTAATTGGAGCTGTGCCTAACGGACCTGAAAATTGTCATGAGGGAGGTGAGAATAACACCTAAGGGTATCGGATTGGCTTCACCGAATGTTGCTGTGGGAGACAGGCCCTCAGCTTTTGTGAGCTAAGGGGCACCGAAGTAACAGAAAAGGGGAAGAAATACTTGCGTTAGGTCAGAACAATGACCACCATCTTTGGACTCAGTGTAGCACATGCCCATCAGGGACCCGTGGCCGGGATCCCAGACAAAGACAGCTGCCTCATCGAAGAGGTGGGACGCACTGAGCAGAGATGATCAGGGATCTCGTGATAATTGACTGGCGCTCAGGAAAGAGAGGTTACGAATCAGGATAAACTCCCTAGAGGATTTCCTGGGCACCATTTTGAGAAGGGAGATCCCTAGAATAGCTAACAGGGTGTGGAAAAAAGGGGGGGCTAAAACCCTTCTGCCAGTACTGCATTGTTAACCTCTCCTGAACCTGTCGACGCCTAGCGAGGAGAAATGTTGCTTACGAGGTAGGGATGGTCTATGTTGACCTAAAGAAAAAATGCTAGGGGGGCCCTAGAACCTAGCATAAACCGTGTTCCAAGTTAAGACACGTTCCCCCAGTTGGGTAGTGTCTTAAAGCCGGAGTATCGGCGCCAACCTTACTAGTAGGGGTGGACGAAAGTCCCTTACCTGTCCTCGAAGGACGTTTGCGGTGGGGGGGAGGCGCTTCGCTGCTCCTCCCGCGAAGTTCCGGCCGGGGGGGAGGCTTCCCGCCTCGGCCCGGCCGAAATTCAGGCCGGGGGGGAGGCTTCCCGCCTCGGCCCGGCCGCGAACGCGAAAGTTTTTTTTTTAAAAAAAACGCCCCCTGATAGGCTACGTGACGATTCACGTAGCCTATCACGGCTAGATCTGCAAAGTCAGCCGTGATAGGCTACGTCAATCGTCACGTAGCCTATCACGGGTGACTTAAAAAAAAAAAAAAAAAAGCGTACGCTAATGGCGGCCCCCATAGGGAGCCGCCATTCGCGTTCCTTATTTAGTCGCTGTAGTCTACGTAAATGTTTACGTAGACTACGGCGAAAATAAGGGCAACGCAAATAGGGCAACGCAAATAAGGGCAACGCAAATAAGGGCAACGCAATTTTTTTTTTTCTTTCATTGCAATGGCGGCGGCGGCAGCCGGTCGAAAGACCGGCTGCCGCTCCTGCCCCGCTCGAACACCCACCGAACCGCCAGCCGGACCCGCCGCCGGGAGGGACATTCGGTGAAGGTAAGTCCCGTCCCGGGGGGGGGTGCGGAGGATTTCTCCCCGAAACTTGTTCGGGGGGCCGAACACGTTGGTGCTCGGCCCCCCGAAGTTTCGGGGAGAAATTCTCCGCCAACCCTACTTACTAGGCATTGGCCATCCAGAGCTTCCTACTGCCTCGGCTTTTCCAAGGGGACCCTACCCTCCCCGAGCATTGGACAAGAGGTGCAAGAGTGCTGACTGCTACGAGGGAGCACTCACGACGAAAACTGCACGTGTCCTGGGAGCATGTGCCCAGTGGGGCTTTACTCCCAGCACAGATAGCAGTGCGGAAGCAGCGGACCCGCCATAGGCCGAGGGCCAGTGCAGGAGACCGCCTGGTGAATGTGGCCACTGCCAGATCTGTTGCCGACCCCAGCTGGGAAGGAGTCAAAATTGGAGTGAAAGGTCCTGGTCAAACAGGTCCTTACGCAGAGAAGGGCAATGGCGGCCCTCCTGCGAGAGGCCTAAACAAGCCATTCGCACACCTCCTCGGGTGAAAGACATTACGAGAAGGAGTAGCCCTGGTGACAATACACCTCGCCAGATTAGCGTAGGGATCTGATATGCCCCTTACATGGATGTCCAAAACGGGCGGGGGCAGGCGAGGGATACTAATTAATCCAGGAAAAAACCCTGTAAAATGATGCATTAAGCGGCTGAAGTTACTGGGGTGTGACTGACGGAGCTGCAGGCGGCCCGAGCGTCATATAGGGAGATGACATTGGGATGACATTGAGATGACATTGACAGCCGCCCCCAGGTAGGTAAGCTAAGGCAGCAACCCCACAGCCCTAAGGGTCACCCGTCTGAACAACTGGGGTGAGGTGCAGTCATCTCACCCATATCCAGGGCAGCTGTGTCTGGGTCCCTGGGAGCAAGGGAGGCGATACCACTTTCATTGCTCCTGATGGAGATGCCTCATGAGGGTGGACCGCCTTCAGGTGTGCTGTGTCACCTGGGCGAAACCCCAAGGAGGAGGATGTTGCTTGGATCACTGCTGACGGAGATGCCGCAAGAAGGTGGACTGCCTACCGTGGTGGGGTGCTGCCATGGTGAACCTGCGAAGGCGAGATGGAGGACTCAAAGGCGTCTGGGTGCCCTGAACCCAGAGACGAGCTGTACCAATCGTGGGCACACTCTGATCCCCAGCTGGAAAAAACCGAGGTTGTTGCTTGTGCACCCAGGGAAGATGAGGCAGCAGAAGGGAGGAGCTCCGCTGAAGGCAGTGAGCCTTCTGGAAGAGCCGATGAAGAGGAGGTGGATGCCTCAATAGCATCCAGGCGATCTGAAATAGAAAGGAGCAACGAGCGTTGGGTCTGCTGTCGTGTTTGCTTGTGCTGGACCACTGAGGATTTTTTGTGCCTGGCCAGGGGAGGAGGAGGGATCCCCAAGGAACGCTCAGCAGCTTCCAAACGAGAAAAAATTGATGCCAGTACCGGGTCTGCGTCCACCTCAGAGTCAGAATCGGGCCTTGGCAGCAGACTTTGGGGAGGGGGGGAGGGGGGGCGGGGCCCTCCCATTCCCTTTCTTACCACCCTGGCCCTTCTTAGGAGGCATGATGCAGGACGTGAATTAAGCAAGCTATCTGTCAGGGTGGACACTGAGCCCATAGAATCCCAGAGTAGTTCTAATGCTGAGGAAGAGCAGTCGCTCCAGGGTGAGGAGCGCGCTCCTCTTTCCCAGGACCAACAGCTGACGGAGTTTCCTCCCCCCCACATTCCAAGTTTTAGTTAGCAGTCAAGGGAGTGAGGGCCGCGGTGGCTTAGTGGTCAAGACGCTGAACTGCAGACCGGAAGGTCGGCAGGTCAGCAGTTCGAGACCCGAGTGCTGTGTGACGGAGTGAGCTCCCGTCTTCAGTCCCAGCTCCTGCCAACCTAGCAGTTCGAAAGCAAGAAATTGCAAGTAGATAAATAGGTACCGCCTCGGCGGGAAAGGTAACAGCGTTCCGTGCACCTCGGTGTTCAGTCATGCCGGCCACATGACCACGGAAGCGTCTTCGGACAGTGCTGGCTCTTCGGCTTAGAAACGGGGATGAGCACCGCACCCTAGAGTCGGACACGACTGGTTGGGGACACCTTTTACAAGGGAGTGACCGAGCACAGATAGCAGACTTAGTGAAGGCGCGCACTAAACGGCTGCGCCCCGAGGATCCAAGGGAAAAGGGGAGGGATTCTCCCTAGTCCTTATATTCAGGGGTCTGCCAGTAATTGCTTCTCAAACGGGGACCAACTGTTCCAACTTAGGGCATAGGGATGCTGCTGCTCAGATCTAGTTGATACCTGTAGAGTTGTTAAGTTGCAAAGGAAGAATAAATCTTTGAAAAGAATCCCTTTGTCTATGTCTGGACTTGGCTAGTGGATTAGACTGAGAGAGCCCTCTAAGGAGCTCTTGACACCATCAAAGAGTTAATAAAGCCGCTGGGCACCCCAGAAAATAGGCAGCCACCCCACAGTCTTAAGATCTGTGGGTATGACTTCCAGACCGAGACAGAGAGGCCTGGGGATGAAGATGAGAGCGCTGTACTACCATTTAGATAGAAAATCCGATTTTCAAGAGGCGCAGCCAGGGGCCAAAGGTGATGGAGCTGCGTTTGAGCGTGGGCACCCACAGCCGAGGGCACCCTGTCACGGGAGGCGCCAAACAGGCAGTCGCCGCTGTTACGCAATTTTATTAATTAAATATTTAATAATCGTAATTTAATGATTTTTTATTATTATTAATATTAATATTATTTATTTAATTAAAGCTTTCTTTTCATACAAACATAGGAAGCTGCCTTATACTGAGTCAGACCCTAGGTCCATCTAGCACAGAATTGTTGGCACTGACTGGCAGCGGCAGATCTCCAAAGTTTCAGGCAGGATTCTTTCGTAGCCCTACCTGGAGACGCTGGGGATTAAACCTGGGGCCTCCCGCATGCCAAGCATGTGCTCTACCACTGAGCCGCAGCTCTTCCTATTTTTTTTTATTTATTTATTTATTTATTTATTTATTTTTGGGGTGGGAGGGGGAGACGTCCCAAGCCCGTGGGAGGCGACCAATCGGCTGTGATATACACGCCCTGACTCGGCTCAGCAGCCAGGCGCCCCTCCAACAGGCAGACTTGGCTGACCAGTGGGGGGGGGCAGTCAGACCGTCGCTTGGAGCGCTGCCACTGGCAAACACCGGCGCCGCGCTCACCCGCCCGCCATCGCAGCGTGAGCGAGCGAGCGGGCGGGCTGGCGGGTTGAGCGAGCGCGCGGGCGTGCGTGCGGGCAGAGCAAGCGGGCGGGCAGGCGAGTGAGCGGGCGGGCAAGTTGAGCGAGCGGGCGGGCAGGTTGAGCGAGCGCGCAGGCGGGCGGGCGAGCGGGCAGGAGAGCAAGTACACAAGGAGACCGAGCGGACAGGCGGGCAAGAGGAAAGGAGCTGGCGAAGGAGGGAGGGAGGCAAACAATATCACCAAGCGAAGATTTTGGCGCGCAGAAGCACGCTGGGTCCAGGTGGCTGGAACGAGGACGAAGCCGTTCTCCAGCAGGCCAGAGTCCCTTGTCGTGACCGAGGAGAAAGGAGGGGCGCACTGCAGCCTCAAGAGCCGGGGCCCTCAGCGTGCACGACACCGGTCTCCAGCAGGCCGGTGTCCTTCGTCGTTTCTGGCGGAGATGTAGTTCTCTCTAGCTGCGTTGAGCCAGAGAGCTGAGTTTGAGAAGGGGGCTGAGTTTAAGGCAGCTCAGTCTGCCCCTCCTTGCATGGTGGTGCGACTGGGGTGCACCAATCAGAGGCCCCTACGTCATGTCACCCCACCCGCCCGCAATGGCCCCCCCCTTTCAGCCAGACAAGCTGGCGCCGGGTGAGGGCATGTGTGTGTGTGTGTATGTGTGTGTGTGTGAAATTAGAAAGCTGGAGCTTTCTTCACATGGAGCTTTTATCCTGCAGTTGAGATTGCTCCTTCACAGAAGTTTGTGGGCTCTTTACATGACGGCGTGACCCTGATTCGAGGCATCTCCTGCACCAAATGCCCTTTGCTCTGTTTTTAAATAGATCGCAGATAATGAGCTATCAAATTACCCTGCTGTGTTCCGCTTGAGTTCCCTCCATAAAAAGAAGATGGCAAGAAGAGGAGTGAGATCAATGAAAGATAATGGAAGACTCAGATATGGGGAGAAGGAGGGGGAAAGGGGGAGGGAAGAAGGGAAGTGGGTGAAAAAGGGAGTCGTCATCCTGCGTTTAAAATGGAAGCAGAGAAAGCCCCGTTTTAAATGCAGGATTTTAGGCTGGTGTAGAAATGCCCTGGGATTAAACAAGTTAAATTCTAGCAGCTCTTCTGCATTGCCTCTTTATTTATTTTTTAATGTTTTCAGGAACTCCTGGGATGTTTCCAAGTAACTCAAGAGTGAAGGCTGAGAAATCAGACTGATAACAGCCAAAGATGTTTAACCTAAATATGGCAGGTGTGGTGCTTCAACCATTCCACCTGCAAATTACTTGCCTGCTTGAACTATGTTTTTCAATTTGAAGCAAATAAGGGAAGCAACCAGCCACACATATTGATGTATTTGAGCTTCTTTGAGCCAGTGTGGATGGGTTTGAGATCCACTGGAGAGATCTAGTGGCAAAAGATTGACAATTTATAGTGTATTATTTCCACTTCAGTTGCATTGTATTGTATCACCTATTTGGAGCTAATTTGCTTATGCTTGCAAAATGGGGAAAAGAAAATACCTTTTTTTCCCCCAAAGTAACTTGGTAGAATTTGAATATATCAGCATATTGGAATGTTTGCCAATTTGTGAACAAAGCTGATGATTTGGCAGCAGGTCTGCTATTTTATTCCCACCAAAGCTTTCCCCTGCATTTATCTTTCCTGCAGAGAATGATGTTTTCAGAGAAAGTCGTCACTATAAATTTGGATACCAAAATAATATGGCTTTTTCCAGTACAGAAAAAGCCAGTGAATATTTATGAAAATCTCAGACCATTCTGCTTGCTATTTGCAAACAGCTTGCAAATTCAGATAAGGGGCCTAATGCAAGTGGTTTTGTGTGTGATTTTTTTTTTTTAAATCAGCAATCTGTTCCACCAACACAGTGACAAAATTGAATGTGTTTAAAACATTTTTGTTGAATATGTCACTAGGGGTGACTTGGGGGAAAAAAAACACACATGTGGTTTTCTGTCAGGCTACCAAAGCCTCAGACCCCCACCCCCAAAAGGGTACTAACTTTCCCTATCTAGCTAAGTCAGTATAGCTTCATTATACACAACACAACTCTTCTGTGCTCATTTGGCCTGAATAGGCTCAGGGTAATGGCTGGGTTCTGGCTAGAATGTAAGGGAAACTGTCCTTGTTTTGTTCCTCTTTAGCTTACTGAATATTTAAAGTGACTATGACTTTTTCCTGCTTTCATAAAACAGCAGTTAATTATGTTCTAAACAGTGTAACTTTACAATACACGGTGTATGTTTTTAGAATATCAAATGATGTATTTATTCATATAGTAGGGAGATGCCCACCAAATGGTACATGAGCATCAGACCTAACCTTCCATCCTAATTGGTTTTGCCTAATCTTTCCATTTCTTGGCCCTTGCTCCTCCTCCTCTCCATTTCTTCCAACCCTCAGCTCTTAAACTCTTCTCAAAATGTTGCCCTGTCATTCCATTGTATTTCCAGAAAAATCCTCCCATAGAAGGAAAGGTTCCTCCCATCAATTTTTTTTTTTGGGGGGGGCTTTTGCTCCAGCAGGGCTTTTCTCTGAGGAGGTGATCTTTGGCAATTACCAATTACCCCCTCCCACTGCAGTCCCCTATGTCCCCCCTAAATATGCTCTGGAGGGTTGGGGACCCTCCAGAACAGTGGGAGAGGAAGCGTGGGGGCTGAAGAGGGAGGTGGAAATCAACAAAGATTGCCCCCTTTTCTGCCAAGGAGAGCATTCTGAGTGGAACTCTGCTCTGGTGATGCTTCCACCAGTGGAATGAAAAGTCTGGATCCAACCATTAGCTGTGCTGCTTGTTTCTCATATCTACATGTCTACACTAATTTATTTTTGCTCCATTGGACCATTGGTTCTAGGTCAGTTCTTTGTATCAGCCTTGTTCCTTGCTTTAGTGTGAGGTTTGTTGGTTGCTAAGCATGCAACTTGTTCTGAGATGAAGGTAGAGACTGGACTGGTGGTTTAGGAAGCTGCTGGTTTAGGAAGACAAAGGCACTGATATCTCCCTAAAACAGGAATGGCAACACTATTCCCTTAGTTGGTTGCTAAAGAGTGTCATGTGGAGAAGTCTCTCCTAGAGGAAAGGTTGCAAGTGGCGCAGAGTGGTAGGTGGCAGTATTGCAACCGAAACTCTCCTCACGACCTGAGTTCGATCCCAGCGGAAGCTGGGTCCCAGGTAGCTGGCTCAGGTCGACTCAGCCCTCCATCCTTCCGAGGTCGGTAAAATGAGGACCCAGCTTGCTGGGGGAAAGGTAGTCACGACTGGGGAAGGCAATGGCAAACCACCCCGCTATAGTCTGCCATTAAAATGCCAGCAAGCGGCGTCCCTCTAGGGGTCAGTAAAGACCCAGTGCTTGCACAGGAGGAACCTTTCCTTTTCTTCCTAAAGCACAGTCTATTATAGTTGCTTGGTTATATCCCTTCCACCTGCATGAGCAAAGAAGTTAAGAAAGAAAAGTAGTCAGAAAAGACTCAGTGACCTGTGGTGCATAATTATATACATTGGTGGGCAACTGCATTTCATGAACAAAGTTGTGAGATGTAGTAAGGCACAAGATCCCTATAAAATCAGTATATCAACATATCACAGGTTTACCCACTGGAAAGTACAATTCTATATGCAATTCTGTTGCACTGTTGAAAAGCAAGCATTGCTGCAAAGGAATCAATAAGGCAGCAGAGGAGATCAGACTAATAAAAGACCCTTTTCAACACTTTAGAAACTTTGGAGCTGACGCATGCACAGGCAACCCCATTCATTCCAAGGAAGGTAGCAGATTTGCTGACCCAAAGGAATGTGCATATTCGAAAATTTGCTAGCATTATGGAATGAATCCGCTGTCTTAATCAAAATGAATGGGGCAGCTTTCTTTCTTTCGTTGGTTCGTTCGTTCTTCCTATGTATCCTGTTCTTCCTTCTGTCCTTGTTTGCAGGATCTTGTCTAATGAGTGGACATTAGAGTGCCAGCATCTATTTTAAAAAATCACTGGATTGAAGGGAATATCTTTTAATTACTATTTCTTTTCCGATTTCCCAAATTGTCATGTCAGCTAATGAAATTAATGACGTTATTAGATATGAATTTCCCCCCATTTTGGCCTGTTCTGTAGCTTTGATAGTCTTGCAAAGGCCACAGGTAATCAAAAGGATTGCACAGAGCAATTTGTGGTTTTAATGTTCTATATATTTTAAATTGTTTTATTGTGTGTTGTTTGGTTTTAATTTTTGTGAACCTCCCAGAGAGCTTCGGCTATTGGGCGGTATAGAAAAAAAAAATAGAGCGTAAGAATATACTGTGAATTTGATCTATGTATAACACTGTACACACTATCATCCATGTTTCTGGGACTTCACAAACTATTGTTAATAACCATTGCTTTTTGAGCCAAGTGCTTCCACCTGTTCTGTTCACTAGCAGCTAGTGAGGGATTATACAAGCAAAAGTGTGTGTATGTGTATGTGTGTGAGAGAAAGAGCGACAGGCAGGCAGACAGACAGACAGGCAGGCAGACACACACACACACAGAGCACTCAGCAGTGTGGATTGGTTTAAATAATTGATTTAGGCTGCAGTCCTATGGATCCCTGTGTTGCATCCTCAGGGCCATAGGATCATTTGGATCTCTGACCTCAGATCTCCTGCTCCCAGCTCCTGCAGAAACATCCACAGCCTTCAACTCTCTACATCAGCAGTCTGAAGTCAGCAGAGGGAAAAGGAGCAGACCGGAGGCATATTGTAGGTGCATCAGGGCAGGCTTTGGGTCTGCACTCCTCAGAGGGGCCCCCAACAAGGGGAGAAATTTATGCCCACCCTGGAACTGGCATAAATAACAATAAATTTTAATAAGTTAAAAACCCACCAACACAGAAATGAAAGAAAACAACCATGACAACCTCTCTTCTGTTCTACCGGGCTCACGCCTGCAAGGCTCTGGATATTTTGACAGCTCCAACATTGGAGCTCTCCGCAGTGGCCGGTATTGTTGTCCTGCCTGACTCATTACTTAAATCAACAACAAGAGGAACTGAGTTAATACTGATTTAAATCTACTTTCGCATTTTGAAATTCACGTATTTCTGGAACAAGTATGTGCATTAACTCGTTGCTAACAATCTAGCGGGGGTACCCACTTACACATCTCCCAAACCAGAAAATGCATCAGCCAAAAAGAGGACAAAAGGAGGACACCAACTTGCATGCAATTTGCATTGGCTGATTTATATGTGTAGATGCAAATTTCAAAAGTATTAAGAGGACTGTCCTCTGTAAAGTGGGACACATGGCTGTCCTGTGGCAGTGGGATGGAAATAAAAAGATAGATGGAACTAAACAGTTCCTTATTGAAGTAACATAGCAATAACATAATAACATTAAGAGCAGCTGGAGGGGGTGGTTATAATTAGGGATGCCCCACCTGTTCATCCTGGAAATAAATTGAACTTTCAAGTGTTCGTATCAATCACTCAAAGCCTTGAGGAGCGTTTCAAGTGTATGGTATGAACACTCGAAGTCCCAGTTGTGCCATTGTTCCCTTTTCCCTGCTAACCCTTTCCTTCTGCAGCTAGAAAAATCCCACCTTGGAGAAGGGTGAGTGGGTAGCTGTCCGAGGCAGTGATAGTGGCAGTGGGTCATAGCAGTGGTTAGGTAGTGGCAGTGGCAGTGGCAGTGGGGAAAAGGCAGTGTTGGCTCCCAGCAGGACAACGGAGACCTTGCTGAGGACAGTTCACTGGCAGACCTTCAAATAGAAGACTGTAAAAGAGGAGACACAGGCACCCTATAACCTCCTCCTTCCCCAAGGTAAGTCTTTTCTTCTTGGGAATGTGGGGGAAGATAATAGCGGTCTGTGGAAGTGGGGGGACAACTCCATTCAAATCAGATCCCACTCAAAGAGGAGCTGTGTGTGACTTGAATTGGTCTGGGGCCTTGCATTTTTGAACTCCCCATTTTAAATACTTGCCCCATTTCTAGTGCAACTATTTCTGTTGCAATGCCTGAGGAGAATGGCCTGGGCAACCTGCCAAGAAGACTCCCTGCCACAACTTAGCTTTCAGAAGATTCACCCAATAAATTAATTATGCCCCCTGCAAGGAGTGGTAGGTGTGAAGCAAGGTACCATTGGAACCTATTCATTGTACTATCTCTTCACTACCACAGGCAACATTCCCACTAGTAGGCTACTTGAACTTCTGAGTATCCTGCTATTCTTCAGCATATGGCCTAACTGGGCACTTTCACAGACTGCTGGTGGTGGCTTGGATCAAACATCATGCAAATGAGTCTGCTCATGCAAGGGGACTCCCCCATCCTCTTCTCCCCCTGCAGCTTCCATGTGCTCCCAAATCTACTCTAGAGGGTCCTTCAACCCTCTGGAGCAGAATTGGGGGATGTGCAGGGGATGCATCGGGGGGGGAATGCTGTTTCCCCTCTACTGGCAGAATGACACCATTGGATCCAAGCCATTTTTCCCTATATCTTCAGTGGTCTTCCTGCTGTCAGAAGGAGCCTGCCTAGAAAAAATATTGCTGGTCTCAACCCGGATGCACACGCCACCAGCCCTGACACACCAGCCCCGATGCACATGACACCAGCCCTGCCCCCAATATCTGTGTGTTCTCCTGAACATCTGCAAGTGAAGATAAGTTAGTGCAGTCACTCCTGAAACACCCGTGCAGCACAATGCTAAAGGCGCCCATGTAATTAATTGGCTTCCCATTCCCAGCCTAAAATATATGGCCGCCACCACCCTTATCTACTTTCGTCTTTGTCCTATCCAGATTGGCAGGGTTCCTAGCACCATGCCCTTCTAGGCAGCATTTCCACCCCAACTATCCTAACTCTGGGAAATACCTGCTTTACAGACTCCAAACAATGCAGATCAACACAATGCTGGATACATTTGCCTGTGTTGTTCGGCTCAAGATGGATTACAAGCACCCAGAGAAGCTGCTCTTACCTCATCTTTTGGTGGAGCAGTGGTAGGTAGCAACTGGTGCCACAGCAGTCCTCAACAGCTGAACCAACAGATGCTGGCCCACTGGCTGATACCCCGCTAAATCCTCCAGCAACTGGCAATAACTCATTCCTATGTCCAGCACTAAACCATTGTCATCAGTCCAAACTTTCATAGGATGCAACAAATCTGGAACACAAATGAACTGAGAATTAAAATTAGAAAAAGTGAGGCTTTATTGTTGTTGTTGTTGTTTTTATTATTAAACCCAGATTCTTGCTTTGCCCCCTTGCCCTGCCCACTACTACAGCCATGGTAGAAGAATGGGAGGAAGGTTGTTATGCAGGGGAAAAATGAAGGTTTAAGGTTTACAGTGGATTCATACTGTACGTAGCACGATAAGAAAGGCATTGGCTGTGTTCAGACATCACAATAAACAATAACCATGACAGGAATGAGACTATGCAAGCCTCATGCTCGTGTGCTCCCTCTCTCCTCCATGACATGGCCATGAGGATGAGTTGGGCAAACTTTCATTTTCAATTTAGATTATACACAGTTTAGCATGTTGTTCGAGCCCTAAAATGTGATTAATCTTAAATATGGTTTGTTGAAACAAGCTGGCTTTATAAACCACAGTTTGAATCTGGCATGTTTCAAACAAAACCATAGTTAGATCAGCCACCACTTGTCAGCTTCAGATGACATAAGAAGCTTAAGTTAATTGATAATGGAGAGAGAGCTTCCAAACTCGTACTCGTGGCTGCACCATAGGAGGAGAGGGGAAGGGGAAATGTGCAAGCCCAAGGCATGTTCCTGTCATGATAAACCAGGTACCATGGTTTATCATGATGTTCGAACACAGCTATTGCATTTACTTTCATTAGGATTAAGGGGAAGCCACATTACCTTATCATCCCAAAGCATAAACAAATGGGATGGGTTTCTTTTCTTTTGATTAGCTGTTTTATTGCACTCCTGTTGTTGGAACAGTATTGTACCAAAGTGGTGCAGTTGGACAATTGCTTGTTTTTTTCCCCTTTTCTGCTCTAGGTAAATAGCGTGGCGCCTTTGTACAGCTTGTATGAAGTGTATTAGTTGGGAAAGTGACTTCCAAGGCCTTGATAAGGAGGGCATATTTCAATATGATAGCTTTATAAAATCCTTCTTTAGTCCCTCAGTCCCATGCCAATCCTTGTTTTAAAATACTGGGAGAAAAATTAAAATTATATTCACTCCTTCCCATTCAGTTCAACTTCATTAATCAATCACCAGAGGCCAATTTGATGAGAGGGTGGGAGGACTAGGGAAATTACCCTTCAAAGCTCTAACATCGACATACAAATTTGTATGTGGTTGGTTGCACTTTTATAATACAACTCCCTTTGATTTATTTTAGTTATTTTGACTGTGCTAAGGAAGTAATGTGATGCATTCCTGCAATACTTTAGTGAAGCAGATATCAAAATTGATATCTAAATCCTTGGGATTTGATACCCAAGGTACCAAATCAGAATTCCCTGTTCCCTCTGAGCTTAGCTACAATCCTCACAGTACCTGGAGGTAGGGGAAGAAATCTTCCCAGTACCAATCTATTGTTCCCTATTGTAACACAATGTGTTTCAGGGTGGCTTGCACTTGAATGGACAATTAAGCTTTACAAAACACCTGGTCCTGGTGGAGATGAAAACTGCTAGAAGTGGTTTGTTGATATGGATCAACACAACTGCCTGCATTTTGGACTCTTGTGGGGGGCGTGGCTACAGGGACTGTCATGTGGAGCAGTGGCCCTTCAAAATTTACCATTACAACACCGAAAATGTACGTTGATGCAAACATAGCCATATCCTCTCTGACATTCACAAGCTCTCTGTGAATTGACATTCACAAGCGGGAATGCAAATGGTGTAGGGGACGCCATTTGCATTCCCATTTTAGCCGTCATAGGTAGGTAAATATTTACGTAGCCTATCACAGAGAAAACAGAAACGCAAATGGCGTAGGGGACGCCATTTGCGTTCCCGCTTTAGCTGCGATAGGCTACGTAAATATTTACGTAGCCTATCATGGGCTACCATAGGGACGCAAATGGCATCCCCTACAGGATGCCATTTGCATCCGCAGCAGCCCGGCAGTGGCTGGAGGCCCCGCTGCGGGTTGGCCTGTCCGGTGGCTCCACGGCCTGGCTGCGGAGTGGAGCTGGCCAGGCAGGATTCCGGGGGGGGAGGAATGGATTGCCTCCCCCCCATCGAGGATTTCAGGGGGAGGGACGGAGCGCCTCCCCCCCCCCACGGATGTCCCTAGATGAAACCAGGTAAGTGTTTCGTACATCCCTAGTAACACTTGCAAGTTTCAGATCTTGCCTCAGGACAACAACTACAGAAGCCCCCACCATGAATTTTTTTTATGCTGGTTTCTAACCTTCCTGTTTAAGCCAAATAGAAAGACAAATAAAGAATTCAATGTCTTTTAAAACTGTAAGACCCTGAAAACCCAATATTGTGTAAGCAAGCATGCCTACATGACTCTTTTGTCACCTTTGCTTAAGACCATCACCCCCTGGCTGCCTTGCTCACCTGGACCTGTGAAAGCCAGAGATATGCACCCATCAATTCCCATCTTTTCCACACATCAGGAAAGAAAGAATCCCATTGTCTTCTTTCTTCCCTTAATGTCTGACACCTAAAAATAGGGATGTCAGAGAAATCCTCCACAGACTGCAATAAGGCCAGATTCCAAAAAATCTGACCTCCAGAATCCGCGGTGGAGTGGCTCTGCTTACCTCCAGCTCCAGAGGATTTTGCACGGAACAGCTCCCCAGCTCCCTAGACCAGGCAATATGCTGAGAGAAATACAGACATAAATAGCGGTTAGGGATGGTGGAGAATTCAGCCATAGACTTCAGTGAGGCCAGATTCTTTAGAATCTGGCTCCCCGGAGTCCGCAGCGGAATGGCCTTCCCCCCTGCCACCCCACGGAAACCCCCCAGGATGGACCTACCTGGTGGTGGATGTGGCAGCGGCTCCAGCTGTGGAGGGACGCAAATGGCAGCCATCATAGTGGCTGCCATTTGCGTCCCTACGCTTGCCCGTGATAGGTTATGTATATATTTACGTAGCCTATCATGGCTAAAGCAGGGACGCAAATGGCGTCAGCTACGCCATTTACATTCCCACTTTAGCCATGATAGGCTTCGTAAATATTTACGTAGCCTATCATGGGCTAGCGTAGGGACGCAAATGGCGTCCCCTACGCAGGACACCATTTGCATCCGCAGCAGCCCGGCAGTGGCTGGAGGCCCTGCTGCAGTTTGTCCCGGCCGGTGGCTCTGCGGACTGGCTGAGGAGCGGAGCCGGCCAGGCAGGATTCGGGGGGGGGGGGAGGAACGGATCGCCTCCCCCCACCTGCAGACCCCAGTGGAGCCAGGTAAGTTGAGTTTCATACACCCCTACTTGCGGCTGTAAAGCACTGATTTTGACCTAAATAGAGCCATAATTTAATAGAGCTAAATAGAGCTACAATTAGGTTAAACTCAGGGCTTTACGGCTGCAAGTGGCATCCAATACACCATTTGCGGCTGTATTTCTCCCAGCAATACGGTAATGGCAGTCGTTACCGCGGAATCCGGAATCCTCTGGATGCAGAGGCACTCCAGAGGATTTTGAGGGGCATGAACGGTGCAACTGGTCCCTCTGCGGGGGGCCCCCCAACCGGAAAATGGGGGGTCCGTACAACCTTACCTAAAAATCTATTTTCTGACATCCATGAGTAATCTTGGAAGAAAGACTTGTTGTTTTTTATTCTGATTGCTACATCCTGAGAGAAAAGGGATAAAAACAGCAACCCAGATTCATAGAGCACACAGCGAGGGAGAGAAGGAAAGAGGATTCCTTCCATCCTTTCTGCTCAGAAGATCAATCCACCTCTTCCCCTCTTTCTCCCCTTCTTTCCCTGAGAAGTAACTCAGCAGAGCTTCCCATCAGTTTGCAAGTCAGCAGATAAGGAGAGGTAGATACTTGCATCATCTTCTATTTCCTTCTCTCTTTCCCTCTTTTCCTAATATTCCACCCAATACCAAACTCCAGAGCTTTAGCTGTTTCTCCATCTACTTTCTCCCCAAACCCTGCATTTGCTCTAAAACGCTCTCACAATTCTCCCAAAACAGTCTATTACTCTCCCATTCAAAAAATCAAGTGGAAAATTCCTCCCCTGCCCCCCTTCTCCCTGTTCCTCCATGATCAGCTACACACACAATTTTCTATGCATTTCAGTGTACTTTCACTATTGACTTTAAACGCTTATCTTTAACCTTCTGAGCGTTAATGTATGATTCTAATTCCCCAAATGTATGTATAGTTCTAATTTCCCAGATGTGTGATTTTAATTCATTTTAAATTCCTCTTTAATAAATCAAAGAATTGCTTTCAAAAACCTTGTTGTAGTCTCTGACTTGCTCAACTTTAGGGGTATCAGGTTTTCCTAAGTGCTCAGAGTTCAATGCCAAAAGATTCCTCAGGTATGTGTTTGGTTTACATGTATGTGATATGCACACCCATGTAAATTAAAGTATAGTTCGTAACACTAGTTGTTGTTTTTTAAATGTAATAATCAGCAATACTGCCCCACCCCCAGCACCCCAGTTTTCATTGGTAACACAGCATGCAGGGAGGGCAGTTAACCCTTCTATCCCCAGCTGCAATTCCAATGAAAAGTCACAGCCGCATAGCAATTAATGGAGGGTTTTTTATTTAAAGCTAACATTAGGGTCAACAACATGAGCTGTTTTTCTAATGATAATTGGAGCAGGGTGGCGGTTTTCATTGGGCTCACAGCTTGGAGAGAAAGGTTAAACTGAAAATTGCCTATGGCGAGTATTAATTAAAAACAAAAGCAAACCAGGGATGGTTGCTAACCACATTATAAAAGTAATGTCTGGTTTGGTTCTGCCGCACACACATATGAAGACATGCATATCCTGTAACTCACAGACACAGATAAGGAAATTGTTTTTCAGCTGCCAAGCAAGAATTGTTCATCTCTAATCAGAAATAAAAACAGCATGGGAAACCAGGAATCACCTCTATAACCTTAAATGATTTGTTAGAGCAAAATTATTTGGTAAACCTAATCTGGAAGGCTGCCTTTACTGTACCAGGTTGTAGCAATATGCCTTCACTAAATTGCATCCAGAAGTAATTTACCAGACTAGATTTAAACTAAAATTTGTCAGGCATAACTAAAGCCAACTTCTAGTACAGTTGTTCTTATTTATTTTTCTACAACAGGTCTCCCTGTTTGATTGAAGTCATTACTCTTACAAATTCTGTTCTTGAAAAATGTATGAAAATAGCAGGTCTTCATGCACTTTTAAATTACATCCCTGTGATCTGGGGATTAATAGATGGACAGCAAAAGTGGATATGGAGAGACCTTACGCTTCAAAGAGACTTAACTCTCTACACCAGCCTAAAATCCTGCATTTAAAACGGGGCTTTCTGCTTCCGTTTTAAATGCAAGATCACAATGACTCCCTTTTTCACGTGCTTCCTTTCCCCCCACCTCCTTCCCCAACCTTCTCCCCGTATCTGAGTCTTCCATTATCTTTCACTGATCTCGTTCCTCTTCTTGACACTTTTATGTATTTGAATAATAAAACTTTATTTTTCTCCTCTTTAAAAAAAATATTAAGGATACATTATTTTCTTTACTTTTTGTTCCTTTTATTCTCTTTATTTTGTGGTCCCACTCTTTTGTTTGTTTTAGCTTTTTGTTTGTTATTGTTGTATTTGCAAAAACAAAAACGGAAACAAAAAGCAGGCTTCCCTAAATCAAGACCATAATAGTTTGACCTCCATGTAAGCAATGCAAAGAAGGTTAAAGTCAAGCACGTTGCAAGAAATAGGAGGAAATAGGGCATGGATCTCCAACCTTTTGGGGCTGGTAGGCACATCTGGAATTTTGAGAAAGTGGCATGGGCACCTTCACAAAATGTCTGCCATGGTGGGCACAGCTAGCCACAAAACACCAATTTCACAGAAAGGCAAACTGGTGAGATAAACCAGTGAGATTAAAAGACAAGTAACTTACCTAAGAACCTGAATACAAGGCACAGATGGGGTCTGTGCCTCAAAAAACAAACCCATACAATTGAAAATACAAACCCACACAGTTTTCTTCTCCAGCATAAATCGAATTCACTGAAAGGCAAACTGGTGAGGTTAAAAGACAACTTGCACAAACACCTGAATACATACCAGAGGTGGGGGCTGAGCCTTGACACAAACCTTTGAATCCACAGTACTCTCATTCAGGATCACCAAACCCTCTTTCTCCTTCTCTCCCTCCTTCCCTCCCCTCACACCCCCAGCACACAAGGTCCATCCACCCAATCACTCAATTCTCTCTATTTTCAGGATCAGCACCAAACGCTCTCATGCTCACACATGCTGTCCTAGAAAAGGTAGGCGTCTTTTCCCTTGAGCTACGGCTCCTGCTCCTACAGCAGGGAGTCCACTGTGTGAGCTGAATCATGTGCGCTATGCCCCAAGTTGTCTCAATCACCTATGTGTGGATATGCGGTACACAAATACAGCTCATTTCCAAGGCAAACACAGTTTTGTATAGCATACTTGCATCCAGTAAAACAGGGGGTCTCTTACGGCAGGGTTGATGAACCCCTTCCAGCCCAGGGGCTGAATTCCATTCTGGAGAAACTCTCAGGACAAGTCTTCCAGTGGTGGGTGGGTTCAAAGGCAAAAGATGCAGGGCCAAGAGGCCAAAAATATTAGCATATCATCAACTAGTGATGTACATCTTTTGTAAAACTCGTTCTATCTGCATTTCATGGATTGGCAGATGCTTTTTGTTCCATTTCGTCCACTCATTGGTAGAATCAGATTTTTTTCCAGTTTCCCAAATATGTGCAAATTTGCATTGGTGCAAATTTTCACTGGTGAAAATGCACACATCCAGCCCCCAATGTGCAAATTCCTCCCCCAACTGTGCATTTTCATGCTCTATCCTATGGCAGAAATGTGCATTTTCAGCCAGTATTTTTTTTATTTTACATATTTTTCTACAACTAAATTTGCATAAAATTCCAGACAGTAAAAAATCCGGTCCACAAGTCTGCGGAATCTGTGCAACTCTAGAAAAGGCAGTCTGCCATGGAATCCGTGGGCCGGCTGCATAGAAATCCGAACTCATTTGACTCTGTTGCAGATTTCTCAAACATCCCTACCAGGAACTAAGCTTTAGGAGAGGATTTAAACCTTATTGAATGGGGAAAAAAACTTCACAAAACCCGGGAAACCACCAAACTATTGGGGGTTGGGGGAAAGGGTATGTGGTCTTCTAGAGGGCTAGATTTGGCCTTGGTCCTGAAGTTCTGCACCTCTGCCTTATGGTAATACAGCACATGCCACTCTGTAAGTGATGACAGTTTCTGGTGGTGGGGGTGGGGAACACACTGTCCATCTATGCATACATGTCACAGCGTTTTGGCTTTGTTTTGCTTTGGGGTACTTTTAAATAAGTGTTTGGCCTGTAAGGTCCAACAATATTTTTCTGGAAAGTAGACACTTTTCAAACAGGGCCCTGTTAATCTGTGTAATAGCAACAGGGAATTGTATCTACTTGACTCCCGCCTTGTTCCTGTATGGTTACTAATAGCAATACAGATGCCAGACTCTGGGTTTGCATGATTTTCGAATTCAGCAGGAAATATTTCAAGGGCACTTCCACAACAACTGGCCCCCAAACCCATCCCCAGTCTTCCATTTTTGTACAGACTCAAAGCTTCAGCTTCCTTGGCATACTCGGGAAAATCCTATTTATTTTGCTTGTGCAAAAATAATTTGATGCATTACACCATTATAGGCAACATGTGATAGGTCTGTCAAGCATCTGTTTTGGTTTACAGAAATATATTCCCTGACCCAGAGGGACCATAGTCACAAAATGATTTTGAAGCGGGCAATAGTTCTTGTCTTTCTTTCCTAGAGTTCTGGATAAGGAAAATAAGGCTGGGTATGGATGATCACTTTTCAGAGAGTTGGAGGCAGTACTGTAGAGCCATCACTTCCTGCAGAATGCACATTCCTGTCTATGTTTCACCACGGACTCTTCAAACCAGCAGTGCAAGTATTGATTGGGCCTCTTCGAGCTGTACTTTGCAAAAGCCAAAAGAAAGCATTATCAGAGTTGTTACAAAATTTGTTCTTTCATAAGATTTTTAGAGCATCCTGAGAATTTTTTTTTTTAATCAGGGCAGTGTATATAAAATTACAACTGAAAACAGAAAGCAGAACAAAAGCAGCAGCACAAAAAAATTCATTGTAAAAAAATGGCAAAAGTAAAAATATGGTAAAGTAAAAATATTTTTCCCTGGGGGGTGGGGCGAAGAACATAAGAAGAGCCATGCTGGATCAGAGTCTATCTAGTCTAGCATTCTGCTCACACAGAGGATCACCAGCTGCCCCACAGGAAACCTACAAGCAGGACATGAGTGCAATAGCATCCTCCTGCCCATAGAATCATAGAACAGTAGGGTTGGAAGGTTCCATTGTCGTATTGCTCTAACAGTCAGGAAGTTTTTCCTGATGTTCAGCTGGAATCTGGCTTCCTGTAACTTGAGCCCATTATTCCGTGTCCTGTACTCTGGGATGATCGAGAAGAGATCCTGTTCCCCAACAGCTGTGTACATAGGCACACTGCCTCTGATACTGGAGGTAGCATATAGCCGCTAGGACTAGCAGCCAGCCACTGGTAGCCCTCTCCTCCATGAATTTGTCCAATCCCTCTGAAAGCCATCCACACTGTTGGATCAGGGCAGTATACAGAGTTAAATGATCAGTATAAAATTACGTACTGGTGCTCCAGTTCATGTAGTGGAGGGCTGGATGCTTCTCCTCCATTCATGTAAAGTCATATGTGGCACTAGTGCTGCTTGTCAGGGTATGTGAAGGCGATGGTCTGACTTGCATGCTTTCCTCATCTCCCCCCAGAAGGGCAATGTAGGGAAGCTGTTTACCTCTGCCATTTGCCCACTTAAAATCTATCCTAGGGATGGCGGAGAATTCTGCCACGGATTTCAGTGAGCCCCGAAATCCCTGGCGGAACGGCCTGCCCCCCCCATGGATTCCCCCCGGGACGAAGCTTACCTGGAGCGGATGTTCCGGATGGCAGCAGCTCCGGTGGCGGCTCCGGTGGCGGCGGCGTACGCTGTTTTTTTTTTTTGCCCAGCTGTGATAGGCTACGTAAATACTTACATAGCCTATCACGGCAGCCTGGCTGGATGCAAATGGTGGCTGCTCCGCGGAGCCGCCGCGGAGTGGAGCCGGCCAGGCAGGATTCCGGGAGGGAGGACTGGATCACCTCCCCCCCATCAAGGATTCCGGGGAGAGGGACGGAGCGCCTCCCCCCCACCGTGAATCAATTCCACGAAAAGGTAAATGACTTTCGTACATCCCTAATCTATCCTCCTTTCTTGCAGGGAGAATTCTTTGCTGACCCCATTTCTTGCCTAAATGGGGTCCAAACACTTGAGCCTCAAATGCTTGGATCTAGGGAAACATGCAGATCATGTCCTCAAACACATTTCTTTCTCCCCAGGGGATCTATTGCGGAAAGCTTTTCTTATGAACCTACTACGTGGGGGAAACTGCATCCACAAGGCTGCAATGCATGTATCACTGCAAGAATTTCTCACAGTGTCCCAACATGTCTCCAGCTGTAAGCGAAGCACTCTTTAGCAGTGAGCAAGTCGGCTCTTCTCCCAAGCCTGTGGTTTGGCACATCAGGGCCTTTGCCTTGCGCACACCAAGTTAAATCGGCAAGAGGGTCTTATTCCCCTCCACACGCTCCCAGAACCTGTCCAGGATTTCTCATTTCTTCCCCTTTCCAGTTCAGTTTCCATTTAGCATCTCTCCCCAATATATACTTCTGAACTGAATCTGTGAAAAGCTATGGCTTTGAGTAATTTAAATGGATTGGCTTTTATTTCCTTGTTTCTGTTTCCTTATAATGGTATAACCCCCCCTTGGGATTTCACTGTGGGCTCCAATGGTGGTGACAAGCGGTACAGTAATTTTGTGGAAATGGAGCACTTGCTTCTTTTTAGTGTTACGATTGTTCCAAATAAGACGGGAAGCTGTGTGTCATTTGTTTAAATTAGCGCAGCAGTCAATGTTTCATAAGGGCCTTATAGTTCTGTGATGAAATTTTAAGGTGGATGAACTGCTGTCGTCTTCAGAAAAGCACCAGGAGATCCAAGTAGCTGAAATGTCTGCATCGGCAGTAGCAAATATATATGTGCACATTTAGCTGTTTGTGATGCGAAGGATACATTCCACAGTGCGGCCCGTAGCATGTTTATGCAGAAGTAAGCCCCACTGAGGCCAATGTGGCTTGCTCCCTTTCAAGAATGTTAGGATTGCACCCTTGCAGTGCATACCCCTGCATGTCTATTTAGAAGGCCTATGTAGTTCAGTGGGATTTACCCTCAAGTAAGTAACCCAAGTGTGTTATCTTTCATTAAGGTGTACCCAAGATGCACCACAACCTATCACCAGAACTGGTTTTTAATGCCAAAGTCAAGTCCTGGAGAATTTGGAACAATAATAAAGAACAATAGATAGACAGAGATATTCACCCACCTGCAGTCCTATCTTTCCTCCCTCTTTGACCTACGGGCAGCTCTGTGTACATGTGCATAAACACACTGAAGTGCACCAGCCATTACTCTGAACAGGTGGTAGCCCAGGTATGCTTCTGATATGCCCATCCAGCTATCTTCCTACTTCCCACAAGTTATTGAGGGTTCTGGGGAGGAGAGGGGTGGTTGGATGGGTGTATGGTGTGTGTCCAGGGGTCCCTCTTAAAAGTGGTGGCTGGCTAGCATGGAGGGATAGGGAGGAAAGAGGGTTCATTGAACACCATGCGAATCCCTCTTATGCCCATAGTGGTAGTAGTTGTCATCATCATAATAACGAATCTGAAATTATAATAAAACAGAATGAGCTTCTAAGCATGCGCAGGATCCATGCTATAAAAAGCTGCAGCTTGTCCCCATATATCTGGGATTAGGGCCAGGGATCTAAGGTCAAAGCTTAAGACCCAGTAGGATGGCCACTTATGAATTGCCCAAACAAGGAAATGCATCACCAAAAAAAGAGGATAAAAGAAGACACTGATTTGCATTGAGTTTGCATATGCTAATTAGTATGTATAATGCATATTTAAAATTATAACTGTAATTTAAATAGAAGTATGGTACATCTCACCATAGTGTGGAAGACTGTCACCAGGGGATCTGTGTTCCTGCTCAGTCTGCTGTGCGGGTGCTGCTGATGGGCACCTTCAAGGCCCAGCTCTTCCTTCTGATGGTTCTTTATCTTTAAACCAGACTTGGACCAGACAGTCCTTCAAATAGACAACACCTTGAAAATAGAGGACTGTCCTCTGTCAGCTCTCCAAAATGGAGGACTGTTCTCTGTAAAGTAGGACACCTGGCCACAAGTTGTGTAGTGTGGTTGATTGCAAGCCCCCCTTTCCCTCTTTTTTACCTTGCCTGCCGGGGAAGGAAACTCTGAGACACTCATGAGTTTGCAAGCTGACCCCATCCAACAAAAAACACTACTTCAAGCGGCTGCCACACAACTGAGTTTGGTCAGGAATGGCCACAGCTGCCAACGTTGGCCAGGATGGGAGGAGCCACCCAATGCCATGTCCAGGTCCTAGAGAGATAAAAGGGCCCTGTATCAGCAGTGGGAGGTGGCAGTGGTGAGAGGAAGAGACTTGGTAAGGGTGCGCTGAGAGAAAGACCTCCCTGTTTGCCTGGCGGATGCAGCATTGACAACAAAGTCCAGCTACAGTGTTGAAGCTCCTTCCCTGGTGGAAACCTTTCAAAGCTTAAAAGCTGTCTGAAGAATTCAGGACGCAGAGGCGTCTAAGAAGAGAAGGTTACCTCCTGTATTTATGTTGCTCTTTTAAACGGAATGCAAGTCAGCCATCATTTACCTCAGTATTTTGATTAATCCTTCTTATATCTCTGTTGTTTCCTTGGCTGCTCCCTGGGGCACATGCTGCCAACGTTTGCCTCAGTGATTTGAGTTAACCCTTCTTGCATCACCTTGCAGAATGCCTGGAGCAAAGACTTAATTTCATTTGGACTGTCTTGGAGGAAAACCAGCTGTGAGCTTGGGTCCCTGCCAGATCGTGTTAAATAAAGGGCTCGTTTACATGATCATGGGGGGCAGGAGGGTAGCAGAACCATGCTGTGGGGAGGGGTAGGAAAACCACAACACATGCCCCACCCCCTCACAAAAGTGGAACCATGCAGGGCAGCATGGTTCCCTTACTTATCCCTGCTCCATAGTTCCCTCCTCCTCCTCCTGCTGCTGCCACATATCCCAGCAGCCTCTGCAGTGGGAATGGGGTTGCATCAGCCACTCCAGCTGTTACTACACAACTGCAACAATAGAGTTTGGCCGTGTGGGCTAGACCGTCGCCGGAACTTCCAGGTTCTGTAGGCGGCTGTCTGTCTCTATGGTTGCTGTGGTTTATCCACACTGAGTGGGTGAATTTACCTATGGAGTGCCCAACAGATGACATGGTAAGCCACCCCGGGGCCCTGTACCTGCTCTGCAGATTTACCGTTTGTGGTAACTTACCATTTATGGGCAGGAAAAATGCCCCTAGATAACATGCTAACCCATGGTGGGTTGCTCCCAAACACAACCCACGGTGCGTTAGTGTGTCATCCGAACCCAGCCAAAGAGTCTATCGGAGCACATATTTGCAGTCCAGAGCTTTCTGTGGACAACTAATTTACACTATTAGCCTAGACCAGTAACAGGTTGGATTCAGGGTGTCCTTGCACTTACGTATGTACATGAGAGCAGATGAGTCTAGTAGCTTCCTTTGTCCAGTTAAGTATTAGGATGGACAGACAATCCATATTTATCTTATGCACAGCTTATTCATGTGTTAATAGTGGCTTTGGAGCTACTTTCCTGTGGCTTCATCCCAAGTGGCTTCATGTCCCAGTAAGGAATGAATGAATGAACCATGTGGACAGGGCTGGGTGAGATGTGCATAGGAAAGAACCTAAAGCCCTAAACTACTTGGCACCAGGATATTTGAGAGAGTGCCTGCTCCTTCACCAGCCTGCCTGGTCACTAAGGTGGTCTTGGTGGTTCTGCATGGACCTGTAGTCAGTTTGGAGTCCACTTGGAGTAGAGCTGTTAGTGTATTGGCTCCCTTTCTCTAGAGTTCCCTGCCTCTTGATGTCAGGCAGGCACCAACAATATTTTGTTTGTGGCACCTGCTGAAGAGATTTTTTATTTAAACAAGCCTTTCCTGGCTGAACAGCCGTGGCTTTAGATAACATAATCCGAAATAGTTTAGTTCCGAATTTTGTTTCTTGGTCCCCCCAAGAAACTTTTTATGGTTCACTGCTCAGGAATCTTGTCAGATATGGAACAGTATAGAAAACTTGTAAATAATAAATAAATAAATAGCTCCAGTAACATAGGGGCAGGGTTTTATTACCAAACTTAGACACAAAGTTTAGGGCTGTATATACAGTTGTTGTTGTTGCTGTTGTTGTTGTTTATTCGGTCAGTCGCTTCCAACTCTTTGGAACTTCATGGACTAGCCCGCGCCAGAGCTTCTTGTCGGACGTCGCCACCCCCAGCTCCCCCAAGGTCAAGTCCGTCACCTCCAGAATATCATCCATCCACCTTGCCCTTGGCCGGCCCCTCTTCCTTTGGCCTTCCACTTTCCATCTTCTCCTGGGTATCCTGTCTTCTCATTATGTGGCCAAAGTACTTCAGTTTTGCCTTTAATATCATTCCCTCAGGTGAGCAGTTTGGCTTTATTTCCTGGAGGATGGACTGGTTTGATCTTCTTGCAGTCCAAGGCACTCTCAGAATTTTCCTCCCAACACCACAGTTCAAAAGCATCTATCTTCCTTCGCTCAGCCTTCCTTATGGTCCAGCTCTCGCAGCCATAGGTTACTGAAGGGAATACGATTGCTTGAACTATGCGGACCTTTGTTGTCAGTGTGATGTCTCTGCTCTTCACTATTTTTATCAAGATTTGTCATTGCTCTCCTCCCAAGAAGTAAACGTCTTCTGATTTCCTGGCTGCAGTCAGCATCTGCAGAAATTTTTGCGCCTAGAAAGACGTCTGTCACTGCCTCCACATTTTCTCCCTCTATTTGCCAGTTATCAATCAAGCTGGTTGCCATAATCTTGGTTTTTTTGAGGTTGAACTGCAACCCAGCTTTTGCACTTTCTTCTTTCACCTTCATCATGAGGTTCCTCAGCTCCTCCTCGCTTTCAGCCATCAAAGTGGTATCATTTGCATATCGGAGACTGCTAATGTTTCTTCCAGCGATTTTAACTCCAGCCTTGGCTTCATCAAGCCCAGCACGTCGCATGATGTGTTCTGCATACAGGTTGAATAGGTAGGGTGAGAGTATACAACCCTGCCGTACTCCTTTCCCAATCTTAAACCAGTCAGTTGTTCCATGGTCTGTTCTTACTGTTGCTACTTGGTCGTTATACAGATTCCTCAGGTGGCAGACAAGATGACTTGATATCCCCATCCCACCAAGAACGTGCCACAGTTTGTTATGATCCACACAGTCAAAGGCTTTAGAATAGGCAATAAAACAGTAATAGATGTTTTTCTGAAACTCCCTGGCTTTCTCCATTATCCAGCGGATATTGGCAATTTGATCTCTAGTTCCTCTGCCTTTTCGAAACCCAGCTTGTACATCTGGCAATTCTCGTTCCATGGAGTGCTGGAGTCTACCTTGCCAGATCTTGAGCATTACCTTACTGGCATTTGAAATAAGTGCCACTGTTCGATAGTTTGAACATTCTTTGGTGCTTCCCTTGTTTGGTATGGGGATATAGGTTGATTTTTTCCAATCTGTTGGCCATTCTTGTGTTTTCCAAATTTGCTGGCATATGGCATGCATCACCTTGACAGCATCATCTTGCAAGATTTTAAACAGTTCAGCTGGGATACCATCATCTCCTGCTGCCTTGTTATTAGCAATGCTTCTTAAGGCCCATTCAACCTCACTCTTCAGGATGTCTGGCCCTAGCTCACTGACCACATTGTCAAATCTATCCCTGATATTATTATCCTTCCTATACAGATCTTCCGTATATTCTTGCCACCTTTTCTTGATCACTTCTGTTGCTGTTAGGTCCTTGCCATCTTTGTTTTTGATCATACCCATTTTTGCCTGGAATTTACCTCCGATGTTTCTAATTTTCTGGAAGAGGTCTCTTGTCCTTCCTATTCTATTATCTTCTTCCACTTCTGTGCATTGCTTGTTTAAAAATTATTCCTTATCTCTTCTGGCTCACCTCTGGAATTTTGCATAGAATTGGGCATATCTCCCCCTACCACTGTTGCCTTTTGCTTTCCTTCTTTCTTGGGCTGTTTTCATGGCAAGAATACCGGGGTGGGTTGCCGTTTCCTTCCCCAGGGATCGTATTTAGTCTGATCCCTTTGCCATAACCTTCCCGTCTTGGGTGTCCCTTCATGGTTTAGCTCATGATGTCATTGAGGTGCTCAAGCTCCAGCACCAAGACAAGGTAACAATCTAGGAAGCCAGTGCAGTTCCTTCAGTAGACATGCTGAAAGGGGGCAACTCCCAAGATCAACTGAACTGCTGTATTTTGCCCTAGGTGCAGCTTCCAGACCAACCCTAAGGGCAGTCCCACATAGAGTGCACTGCAGTAATCTACTCTTGAGATTACTAGTACCTGTACTACAGTGGCCAAGCTATCTCTGCCCAACTTCCCGTGTTCCATGGGCTCTCCCACCCTGGAGACATTCAAGATGAAGCTGGACAGCCATCTGTCAGGAATGCTTTGACTTGGATTCCTGCATTGAGCAGGGGGTTGGACTCGGCGGTGTTATAGGCCCCTTCCAACCCTACTATTCTATGATTCCTGGTGTAACACACATGAATCAGTTCCAGAGCACCTGTTGAGGCAGCATCTAGAGAAAAAAATGGCAGCCAAGCTGAAGGGAGGAGGGAATTGCAACCGAACATTTTGAAGGGAAGTGGGAGAATCAATGCCTGTAGCACCTTACAGACTAACAAATCATTTTATTTTAAAGAAGCCTATCTAATTTATTTAATCTTCACCTTTCACCAGTCCCAACTTCTATTTTAAGATTTCCTTCAATATATGAGATGAGAAAACTCATCTGGATCCATTTTTCAAAGCTTCAGCACACAAAGCAGGAGGGGTCCAATTGTGTAGATGTGTATAATATAGATTAATATTGCTGATGAACACGGAACATCATTTTCTAAATGCTGAAATTCCTGTTACTAACTGTTGCAAGAATATGTGTGGCAAGGAGTTGCTAGGGCATACACAATGAATTTAAATTCACTGTGCTGACATAGTTTTATGTTGCTTTGTGCCACAATCCATTAATATCTTGCTCTGTTCTGTGTTATGTTCTTCCTACAGTCTTGGTCAATTTTCTTCACTGTTTTTCAGCTCATAATCTTTCCAGGATTCTCATAACCTGCAAAAAGTAAGTAGGAGCTGTGGAGCCTGGGCCAGGATGAATATAATTTTGCCATATTAATTAAATGCATAGGTGGTTCAGCAGAATTGGCTGTTAATTTTGCAACACACAAAAGCTGCAGTTAATCATGAGGGGCCTGCACAAACCTCCTGGATGACTGGTTCACTGGAACAAACACAGTCCTCCTAGGAGAAGGCACAGTTGTCTGTATAAACAGAAAGAGGTGCTGGTGAGACCATTCCTTTTGCTGACATGTGCGGCATACACCAAAGTTGCTGAGCTGTGTGCCTCTGTGCCAGAATATCACTATGGACAGTTCAGAACTGTATTTTCTACCTCGTTTCATTGCGAATGTCAATGTGCTAACTAGCAAACACTCTGGCCAGGTTGGAAGGCTCCTTGTCTATTTGCTTGCTTGTCTGTTTGTCTGTACCGTACAATTGCGCTCATTTCACATGCCAGCAAGGTTATGCTCAAAATCCTGCAAGCTAGGCTTCAGCAGTATGTGAACTGAGAACTACCGGAAGTACAAGGTGGGTTTCGAAGAGGCAGAGGAACTAGAGATCAAATCGCCAACATTCGCTGGATCATGCAGAAAGCAAGAGAATTCCAGAAAAAACATCTATTTCTGCTTCATTGACTACGCTAAAGCCTTTGATTGTGTGGATCACAACAAACTGTGGCAAATTCTGAAAGAGATGGGAGTACCAGACCACCTGACCTGTCTCCTGAGAAACCTGTATGAGGGTCAAGAGGCAACAGTAAGAACCAAGCATGGAACAACCGATTGGTTCAAAATTGGGAAAGGAGTACGACAAGGCTGCATATTGTCACCCTGCTTATTTAATTTATATGCAGAGTACATCATGAGAAACGCCGGGTTGGATGAATCACAGGTTGGAATTAAGATTGCCGGGAGAATTATCAACAACCTCAGATATGCAGACGATAACACCTAATGGCAGCAAGCGAAGAGGATCTAAAGAGCCTCTTGTTGAGGGTGAAAGTGGAGAGTGCAAAAGCTGGTTTGAAACTCAACATTAAAAAAACGAAGATCATGGCATCTGGCCCCATCACTTCCTGGCATATAGAAGGGGAAGAAATGGAAGCAGTGACAGATTTTATTTTCTTGGGCTCCAAGATCACCGCAGATGGTGACTGTAGCCATGAAATTAAACGACGCTTGCTCCTTGGGAGGAAAGCTATGGCACACCTAGACAGCATAGTAAGAAGCAGAGACATCACCTTGCTGACAAAGGTCCATCTAATCAAAGCTATGGTTTTCTCAGTAGCAACATATGGCTGTGAGAGCTGGACTATAAGGAAGGCTGAGCGTCGAAGAATTGATGCTTTCGAACTGTGGTGCTGGAGAAGACTCTTATGAGTCCCCTGGACTGCAAGGAGGTCAAATCAGTCAATCCTAAAGGAAATCAACCCTGAGTGCTCATTGGAAGGACAGATACTGAAACTGAAGCTCCAATATTTTGGCCACCTCATGCGAAGAGAAAACTCTCTGGAAAAGACCCTGATGCTGGGAAAGATTGAAGGCAAAAGGAGAAGGGGACGGCAGAGGATGAGATGGCTAGATAGCATCACCGATGCAATGAATATGAACTTGAGCACACTCGGGGAGAGAGCGGTGGACAGGAAGGCTTGGCGTGCTATGGTCCATGGGGTCACGAAGAGTCGGACATGACTTAACGACTGAACAACAACAACAACAACAACAACAACTGTTTGTCTGTCTCCCTATATGTCTCTTTCTATAGCTGCTGAACTTTAAGGCTGCAGTCCTATACACATTTACCTGGTTATACATTGCATTGGATTCAGTGGGGCTTATCTTCTGAGTAGACATATATAGGATTGCATAGCAATGGCACAACCTTATGGATATTTAGATGGAAAAAAGTCCTATAAGACTTAGGATGCAATCCTATGCATGTTTAGACAGAAGAAAGTCCTTCAGCTCTCAGCATTCCCAAGCCAGCTGGCTGGGGAATGCTGGGATTTGAAGGACTTCCTTCTGTCTAAACATGCATAGGATTGTGCCCTTAGCCTCTAAGATGGGCAATGAGTGGCTCAACCACACTACAAGTGAGAAGGATCTTGGAATTGTGGCAGATCACAAGCTGAATATGAGCCAACAATGTGATGTGACTGCAAAAAAGGCAAATGCTATTTTGGACTGCATTAATAGAAGCATAGCTTCCAAATCCTGGGAAGTACTAGTTCCCCTCTACTCAGCACTGGTTAGGCCTCATCTGGAGTACTGCGTCCAGTTCTGGGTGCCACCCTTTAAGAAGGATGCAGACAAACTGGAGAGGGTTCAGAGGAGGGCAATGAAGATGATCAGATGACTGGAAACAAAGCCCTATGAGGAGAGACTGAAAGAATTGGGCATGTTTAGCCTTGAGAGAGAAGACTGAGGGGAGATATGATAGCACTCTTCAAGTACTTGAAAGGTTGTCACAGAGAGGAAGGCCAAAATCTCTTCTCCATCATCCCGGAGTGCAGGACACGGAATAATGTGCTCAAGTTACAGGAAGCCAGATTCTGGCTGAACATCAGGAAAAACGTCCTGACTGTTAGAGCAAGATGACAATGGAACCAATTACCTCAGGAGGTGGTGGGCTCTCCCACACTGGAGGCCTTCAAGATGAGGCTGGACAGCCACCTCTTGGGGATACTTTGACTTGGATTCCTGCACTGAGCAGGGGGTTGGACTTGGCGGTCTTATAGGCCCCTTCCAACCCTACTATTCTATGATTCTGTGAATCCTATGCAGGTAGGGATGTCAGAGAATTCTGCCATGGACTCCAGTGAGGCTGGATTCTAAAGAATCCAGCCCCCCCAGAATCCATGGCGGAATGGCCTCTGCCACCTCACAGAATCCCCCCAGGACGGAGCTTACCTGGTGGCGGATGTGGTGGCGGCGGCGGCAGCAGCGGATGCGGCGGTGGCAGCTGTGGCTGGTCTCCCGGCCAGCTGCTGCCAGGCTGCTGCGGCCACAAATGGTGGCCGTTGTAGTGGCTGCCATTTGCTTCCTTGCAGTCAGCCATGATAGGCTACGTAAGTATTTACATAGCCTATCACGGCAAAGAGCAGGGACGCAAATGGCGGCCGCTATGCCATTTGCATGGCTGCCTTTAGTGTGATAGGCTACATAAATACTTACGTAGCCTATCACGGCTGACTGCAAGGACGCAAATGGCAGCCACTACGACGGCCGCCATTTGCGGCCGTAGCAGCCTGGCCACGGCCGGAACTCCAGCTGCGGCCATCCCCGGCCAGCGGCTCTACAAAGCCACCACGGAGCAGAGCCAGCTGAGGAGGATTCCGGGGGGAGGGACGGCACACCTCCCCCCCCCACGGATTGTCTGGCGTGGAGCCAGGTAAGACTTTCATACATCCCTATATGCAGGTTTAGACAGAAAAGTCCTACAACTAGGGATGTATGAAAGTCACTTACCTTTTCGAAGGGTGACATTTGCGGTGGGGGGGAGGCGCTCCGTCCCTCCCATCGAAATTCTCTCCAGCCGGCTCTGCTCTGCAGAGATTCTGTGGAGCCGCCAGCCGGGGCCACCCGCAGCTGGACATCCGGCCTCTGTGCAGCCTGTAGGGATGCAAATGTCGGCTACTGTAGCTGCCGCCATTTGCGTCCCTGTATTTTGCCATGATAGGCTATGTAAATATTTACGTAGCCTATCATGGCAAAAAAAGAAAAGAAAAAGGGAATGCAAATGGTGTAGTGGCTGCCATTTGTGTTCTCTTTTTTGTTGTTGTTGCCGTAATAGCCTACGTAAATATTTACGTTGTCTAAAATGGCAAAAAAAAGGGAACGCAAATGGTGGCCGCCGTAGCCGCCGCCATTTGCGTTCCCTTAGTTAAGCCGTGATAGGCTATGTAAATACTTACATAGCCTATCACGGCTTCCGCAGGGACGCAAATGGCTACGTAAGTATTTACTGGCATTTGGCCTCACCAAGATCCTTGGAGGAATTCTCTGACTCTGACATCCCTACCTACAACTCCCAGCAAGTCCTACAACTCCCAGCAACTCCCAGATAGCAAGCAATCAGAGCGAGTGAACAGGGAGAGCAAACAGGAGTTTGCCAGGGGAGTTGCAGTGGAAGAGGAGACAAAGACAAAGCGGTGAGAGGGCTAGAGTAAGCCCAGGGGACTCTCCATTCTGAGTCGCCGTGTCTTCACTGTGTGATCCTGAGAGCTCCAATTGAATTGAAGGGGCATGGCCTGAGAACTCCCAGCAGCTGTATGGGCAGGAAGTTTCAGCCTGTTTCCTAGCTGAGCAGAGCAGAGGAAGCTGCTCCTGCTGGTCTAGGGGCTATACAAGCAAGCAAGCTCCCAGAGAGTGAGTGATCAGAGTGAGCGAACAGGGAGAGCAAACAGTTTTCCAGGGGAGTTTGGCAGGGGAGGTCAAGGGCCACTAACATTTTTTTCCATTTTTTAAAATATTCTTTTTCTTGTAACACACACTTCCATACCAGTGGAACTGTGTTTTTAACCTCCAGTGAATAGAGGACAAAGCACAGGCTATTCCAGTACAATCAGAAAGCTAGAAACATAAAAGGAGTAGAGACTATGGAAGGAAAAGACTCTCCAGTGGTGGTGACCTGCAAAGTCTATGCAATGTTTGTTTTCTTGCCTGAGATCAACATGGCCTACACATGCAACAAGTGCAAGTTGATCATGCTGTTGGAAGAAAAAGTAAGAAGACCGGAGCAGCGAGTGTTGACCCTCCAGGTAATAAGAGAACTTGAAGAGTTCTTGGACAGAACAGTGAAAATACAGCAGCAAAGTGAAGAACAGAAGATTTCTTCTGCAAGCTGAGGCAGAAGAGGAAAATGCTGAGGTGAGGAAAGATGAATTAGAGGATACTTCTTGGAAGAGGCTGACAGTTAGGAGCAGAAGAACTATAAGCCACTCTGCACCAGTGGAAGCAGTGGAAAAATGGAACCATTTCCAGGTACTTGAGGATGAGACTGGAGGACAGCCTGCAGAGGAAGAATTACAAGGGAACCTGCATGAGAGTGAGCAAGAGGCTGAAGGTCAGTCATGGAGAGGCAATGAAACCAAGGCTTACAACAACAGCAAGAGAAGAGTAGTAGTAGTGGGAGACTCCTTGCTGCATGGGATTGAAACCCAAGTATGTTGCGAAGACCCATGGACTCACCAGGTATGCTGTCTCTCAGGAGGACAGATTAGAGACGTGACTGAAGGGTTACCTGCACTCATAAAGCCCACTGACAGGTATCCCTTTCTTCTCATCCATGTGGGAACAAATGATACTTCCAAGCAGAGCTATGAAGAAATCACGTCAGACTTTGAAGCTTTGGGAAGGAAACTCAAGAACTTTGGGGCCCAGATGCCCCAGCGGAGCCAGGTAAGGGATTCGTACATCCTTAAAACTAGCTAAAAGTAGAGATGGCGAAGAAATCCTCCATGGACTCCAATGAGGCTGGATTCCTTAGAATCCACCCCCCACCCAGAGTCTGTGGCGGAATGGACTACCCCCACCACCACCCTGCAAAGCCTGGTTGGGACGGACCCTACCTGGCGCCGGCTGGTCCGGGTCTGTCCTCTTCCTTCCACAGCTGGCTGCTGCCGGGCTGCGGATGCAAATGGCATCTGGCGTAGGGGACGCCATTTGCATCCCTGCCCTTGGCCATGATTGGGTACGTAAATATTTACATAGCCTATCATGACAAAGAGCAGGGACGCAAATGGCGTAGCGGATGCCATTTATGGCTGCAGCTCGGCAGCAGATGGAAGTCTGGCTGTGGGCGGCCCCAGCTGGCACGTCTGTGGACTTGCCGTGGAGCGGAACTGGCTGGGGAGGATTCCGGTGGGAGGGACGGATCGCTTCCTCTCCCCAGCGGACCCCGGAGTGGAATGGTAAGTGGAGTTTCTACACCTCTAGCTAAAAGTGGGTTATATGAAACAACTATGAGGTGGATCCACAGTTGGCTACAGAATCGGTCTCAAAGAGTGCTTATCAATGGGATCTTTAAAATGGGGGAGAGGTAACGAGCAGGGTACTGCAGGGGTCAGTCCTGGGCCCAGTGCTCTTCAACATTTTTATTAATGACTTGTATGAGGAGTTGACTCCAGCAAAGGAGATCATTACCTTGTCGTGGTGCTGGAGCTTGAGCACTTCAATGATGTCATGAGCTAAACTGTGAAGGGACACCCAAGATGGGAAGGTTATGGCAGAGGGATCAGACTAAATACGATCCCTGGGGAAGGAAACGGCAACCCACCCCGGTATTCTTGCCATGAAAACTAAATGGATCAGTACAACCAGAGATATGTCGGTATACCATCGGAAGATGGAACTCCCAGGTCGAAAGATGGTCAAAATGCTACTGGGGAGGAACAGAGGATAAGTTCAACTAGCCCCAGATGTGATGACGCAGCTAGCTCAAAACCGAAAGGACGGCTAGCAGCCGATGGTGCTGGTGGTGAACGACGAATCCGATGTTCTAAAGATCAACACACCATAGGAACCTGGAATGTAAGATCTATGAGCCAGGGCAAACTGGATGTGGTTATTGGGGAGATGTCAAGATTAAATATGGACATTTTGCATGTCAGTGAACTGAAATGAACTGGAATGGGCCACTTCACATCAAATGACCACCAGATCTACTACTGTGGACAAGAGGACCACAGGAGAAATGGAGTAGCCTTCATAATTAATAATAAAGTGGCTAAAGCAGTGCTTGGATACAATCCAAAAAATGACAGAATACTTCAATTTGAATTCAGGGTAAGCCATTTAACATCACAGTGATCCAAATATATGCCCCAACCACAGATGTTGAAGTAGCAGAAGTAGATCAGTTCTATGAGGATCTGCAGCACCTACTGGATAGTACACCAAAAAAAGATGTTATTTTCATTACAGGAGACTGGAATGCTAAGGTGGGTAGTCAAACGACACCTGGAATTACAGGCAAGCATGGTCTGGGAGAACAAAATGAAGCAGGACATAGGCTGGTAGAATTTTGCCAAGACAACTCACTGTGCATAACAAACACTCTCTTCCAACAACCTAAGAGACGACTTTATATATGGACTTCACCAGAAGGTGAAGTCCATGTATACTAGGGATGTGGGAGAATTTCTCCCTGAAACTTTGGGGGGCTGAGTGCCAACGCATTCGGACACCCAAAATCGGCGGTGAAATTCTCCGCCCCCCCTGCCCCCCCGCCCCCCCCAGGATGGGACTTACCTTTCACGAATGTCCCTCCCGGCGGCAGTTCGTCGGGTCTTCGTCAGGGGTGGGGGCTGCAGCCGGTCTTTTGACCGGCTGCCGCTGCCGCCATTACAAGTGCAATAAAAAAAACACAAAGCCCCGTGATAGGCTACGGAACGATTAACGTAGCCTATCACGACTAGATCTCCAAAGTCAGCCATGATAGGCTACGTTAATCGTCACGTAGCCTATCATGGGTGACTTTCAAAAAAAAAAAAGCACCTACGCAAATGGCGGCCCCCATAGGGAGCCGCCATTTGCATTCCTTATTTGGTCCCTGTAGTCTACGTAAAGATTTACGTAGACTACAGCGAAAATAAGGACAACGCAAATAGCGTTGCCCTTATTTTCGCCGGAGTCTACGTAAATCTTTACGTAGACTACAGGGACCAAATAAGGAACGCAAATGGTGGCGCCCTATGGGGGCCGCCATTTGTGTACGTGCTTTTTTTTTTTCTTCAAAGTCACCCGTGATAGGCTACGTGACGATTTACGTAGCCTATCACGGCTGACTTTGGAAATCTAGCCGTGATAGGCTACGTCAATCGTTACGTAGCCTATCACGGGGGTGGTTTTTTTTTTTTTTTCACGGCCGGGTAGACGGGGCGCTTCTACCCGGCCTGAATGTCGACAGCGAGGGATGGGGTGCCTCCCGCCCGGCCTGAATTTCGGACGGGTGAGGCGGGGCGCCTCCCCCCCCTTGCATGAACTTTGGGGGGAGAAGTGAAGCACCTCCCCCCCACCGCGAAGCAAGCTTCGAGGACAGGTAAGGGACTTTCGTCCATCCCTAATGTATACACGGACTACATCCTTTGTAGCCAAAGGTGGCTACATCTATGCAGTCGGTAAAAACAAGACCTGGAGCTAATTGTAATTCAGATCACGAACTTCTTATTGCCCAATTTAGAATCAGACTAAAGAGAATAAGGAAGACCCATAGATCAGTTAGATATGAGCTCACTAATATTCCTAATGAATATGCAGTGGAAGTGAAGAATAGATTAAGGGGCTCGATTTAGTAGATAGGGTCCTGGAAGAACTATGGACAGAAGTTCGCAACATTGTTCAGGAGGCAGCAACAAAAAACATCCCAAAGAAAAAGAAAACCAAGAAGGCAAGATGGCTGTCTGCTGAGACACTGGAAGCAGCCCAAGAAAGAAGGAAAGCAAAAGGCAACAGTGGTAGGGGGAGATATGCCCAATTCTATGCAAAATTCCAGAGGATAGCCAGAAGAGATAAGGAATAATTTTTAAACAAGCAATGCGTGGAAGCGGAAGAAGATAATAGAATAGGAAGGACAAAAGTCCTCTTACAGAAAATTAGAAACATCGGAGGTAAATTCCAGGCAAAAATGGGTATGATCAAATACAAAGATGGCAAGGACCAAACAGAAGCAGAAGAGATCAAGAAAAGGTGGCAAGAATATACGGAAGATCTGTGTAGGAAGGATAATAATATCGGGGATAGATTTGACGGTGTGGTCAGTGAGCTAGAGCCAGACATCCTGAAGAGTGAGGTTGAATGGACCTTAAGAAGCTTTGCTAATAACAAGGCAGCAGGAGATGACGGTATCCCAGTTGAACTGTTTAAAATCTTGCAAGATGATGCTGTCAAGGTGATGCATGCCATATGCCAGCAAATTTGGAAAACACAAGAATGGCCAATAGATTGGAAAAAATCAACCTATATCCCCTACCAAAAAAGGGAAGCACTAGGGATGCACGAAAGTCACTTACCTGGTCTCGCAGCTTGTTTGGCAGTGGGGGGGAGGGGCTTCGCTGCTCCCCCCGAAGTTCAGGATGGGGGGGGAGGCTTCCCTCCTCGCCCGGCCGAAATTCAGACGGGGGGGGAGGCTTCCCGCCTCGCCCAGCCAAAATTCAGGCCGGGGAGAAGCGCCCCGTCTCCCCGGCCGCGAACTTCAAAAGAAAACAAAAAATGCCCCTGTGATAGGCTACGTCATGATTAACATAGCCTATCACGGCTAGATCTGCAAAGTCAGCCGTGATAGGCTACATTAATCGTCACGTAGCCTATCACGGGTGACTTAAAAAAAAAAAAGGGCGTACGCAAATGGCGGCCCCCACAGGGAGCTACCATTCGCATTCCTTATTTGGTCCCTGTAGTATACGTAAATCTTTACGTAGACTACAGGGACCAAATAAGGAACGTGAATGGCGGCTCCCTATGGGGGCCGCCATTAGCCGTACGCGCTTTTTGTTTTTTTTCAAAGTCACCCGTGATAGACTACGTGACGATTAACGTAGCCTATCACGGCTGACTTTGCAAATCTAGCCGTGATAGGCTACGTTAATCGTTACGTAGCCTATCACAGGGGCGTTTTTGTTTTTTTTTTTTACTTTTCTTGTAATGGTGGTGGTGGCAGCCGGTCGAAAGACCGGCTGCCGCCCCCGCCCCTGACGAAGACCTGCCGAACTGCCGCCGGGACCCGCCGCCAGGAGGGACATTCGTGAAAGGTAAGTCCCATCCCGGGGGGCGGGCGGGGTGCGGGGGGGGGCGGAGAATTTCTCCCCAAACAACCTTCGGAGGACCGAATGCATTGGCACTCTGCCCCCCGAAGTTTTGGGGAGAAATTCTCCCTCATACCTAGGAAGCACCAAAGAATGTTCAAACTATCGAACAGTGGCACTTATTTCACATGCCAGTAAGGTAATGCTCAAGATCTTGCAAGGTAGACTCCAGCACTTCATGGAACGAGAACTGCCAGACGTACAAGCTGGGTTTAGAAAAGGCAGAGGAACTAGAGACCAAATTGCCAATATCCACTGGATAATGGAGAAAGCCAGGGAGTTTCAGAAAAACATCTATTTCAGTTTTATTGCCTATTCTAAAGCCTTTGACTGTGTGGATCATCATAAATTGTGGCAAGTTCTTGGTGGGACGGGGATACCAAGCCATCTTGTCTGCCTCCTGAGGAATCTGTATAACGACCAAGTAGCAATGGTAAGAACAGACCACGGAACAACGGACTGGTTTAAGATTGGGAAAGGAGTATGTCAGGGTTGTATACTCTCACCCTATCTATTCAACCTGTACACAGAACACATCATGCAACGTGCTGGGCTCGATGAAGCCAAGGCTGGAGTTAAAATTGCTGGAAGAAACATTAACGATCTCCGATATGCAGATGATACCACTTTGATGGCTAAAAGCGAGGAGGAGCTGAGGAACCTCATGATGAAGGTGAAAGAAGAAAGTGCAAAAGCTGGGTTGCAGTTCAACCTCAAAAAAACCAAGATTATGGCAACCAGCTTGATTGATAACTGGCAAATAGAGGGAGAAAACGTGGAGGCAGTGACAGACTTTGTCTTTGTAGGTGCAAAGATTACTGCAGATGCTGACTGCAGCCAGGAAATCAGAAGACGTTTACTTCTTGGGAGGAGAGCAATGACAAATCTTGATAAAATAGTGAAGAGCAGAGACATCACACTGACAACAAAGGTCTGCATAGTTCAAGCAATCGTATTCCCCGTAGTAACCTATGGCTGCAAGAGCTGGACCGTAAGGAAGGCTGAGCGAAGGAAGATAGATGCTTTTGAACTGTGGTGCTGGAGGAAAATTCTGAGAGTGCCTTGGACTGCAAGAAGATCAAACCAGTCCATCCTCCAGGAAATAAAGCCAGACTGCTCACCTGAGGGAATGATATTAAAGGCAAAACTGAAGTACTTTGGCCACATCATGAGAAGACAGGATACCCAGGAGAAGATGCTGATGCTATGGAAAGTGGAAGGCAAAAGGAAGAGGGGCTGACCAAGGGCAAGGTGGATGGATGATATTCTGGAGGTGACGGACTTGACCTTGGGGGAGCTGGGGGAGGCAATGGCCGACAGGAAGCTCTGTCGTGTCCATGAAGTCATGAAGAGTCGGAAGCAACTGACCGAATAAACAACAACAAACAGGAGGAGCTGAAGGGAATGCTTATGAAAGGTGCAGATGACAAAAAATTGGGTGGGATAGCTAATACTCTGGAAAACAGAAACAAAATTCAAAGAGATCTTGATAGGCTGGAGCACTGGGCAGAAAACAAGAGAATGAAATTTAATAGGGATAAATGCCAAATTCTGCACATGGGAAAAAGAAACCAAATGCACGGTTATAAGATGGGTGATACTTTGTTCAACAATACTACAAGCGAGAAGGATCTTGGAATTGTTGCAGATCACAAGCTGAATATGAACCAACAATGTGATGTGGCTGCAAAAAAGGCAAATGCTCTTTTGGGCTGCATTCATAGAAGCATCGCTTCCAAATCACATGAAGTACTAGTTCCCCTCTACTCAGCACTGGTTAGGCCTCATCTGGAGTACTGTGTCCAGTTCTGGGTGCCACACTTTAAGAAGGATGCAGTCAAACTGGAGAGGGTTCAGAGGAAGGCAACGAAGATGATCAGGGGACTGGACACAAAGCCCTATGAGGAGAGACTGAAAGAACTGGGCATGTTTAGCCTTGAGAAGAGAAGACTGAGGGGAGATATGATAGCGCTCTTCAAGTACTTGAAAGGTTGCCAAGGATAGGAAGGCCAGGATCTCTTCTCGATCATCCCAGAGTGCAGGACCCGGAATAATGGGCTCCAGTTACAGGAAACCAGATACCAGCTGAACTTCAGGAAAAACATCCTGACTGTTAGAGGAATATGACAATGGAACCAATTACTTAGGGAGGTGGTGGGCTCTCCCACACTGGAGGCCTTCAAGATGAGGCTGGACAGCCACCTGTCAGGGATGCTGTGACTTGGATTCCTGCATTAAGCAGGGGTTTGGATGGCCTTGTAAGCCCCTTCCAACCCTACTAAGATTCTATGATTGCCCAGCTTACATAAGCTGGCTGGGGAATGCTAGGAGTTGTAGGACTTTCTTCTGTCTAAGTGAGCATAGAATTGCGCCTTAACGGAGCAACACTGTGGCACCTAGACTGTGCGTGAAGGACCATAGGCTAGTTTGGATTCTCAGATTCAAGGTTGGAGATAGCACTGCAACTTTGGAGTGGGGAATTGGAACTCTGACTCCCCCTCCTAGGCAGCATGGAACGAGCTGTCCTGCTGCTCTCTGAGGTCAGGAACTCTAGCTTGTCAAAGGGGAGAAAGAGGCCTTTGGGTGGACAGCGAGGGGACTGGAGAGGCCGGCTTATAGCCTATTGTGAGGCTTCCCCAGCCTCTTTGCCGCCTCCTCTGATGTGCCCAGCAAAAAAAAGCCCATTAGTGGAAAATGTCGGGCAGGAGGACGGGGAGTCGAAGAACAGCTGCACCGCTCCTCCCACCCTGCATACATTGCTTGTGAACCTCCAACTCAGGGCTTACCATCATTGAGGGCAGAACCCATAGGACTGCGCCTTCAGTGGCTTAAGTTTGGTAGCTTCCATTCCAGAGAAAGATGAGAAGCAAAAAGGGAAGGCACTGCATCTAGCAAGAAAATGAAGGAGAGAGATGGATTCTCAAACATGCCTGAGTTTATTAGAGCCCAACCCATTTCAGAAATACATTTTCCTTGTTCAGGAGCAATCCAGAAGTAATCTAAAAAAACCCCCCAAACACTTACAAAAAGCTATGTATAAGCAAACAAATGTATTCTATTTTCAGACCTGCTTAGTAATGTATGATTAATGTAATTCATACATTATATCAATGTACGAGCCCTGCTGGATCAGAGCAAAGGCCTATCTAATCCAGCATCTTGTTTCCCACATTAGCCAACCAGATGCCTCTGGGAAATGCACAAGCAGGACTTGAAGGCCATAGCTCTCCCCCTCTGTTATTTTCTAGCAACTGGGATTCTGAGGCGTGCTGCCTCTGATATGGAGGGAGTATAGTACCATCATGACTAATGACCATTGATAGCCTTCTCCTCCATGGAAGTGTCTAATCCCCTTTTATTAGAGCCATCCAAGTTGGAGGCCAGGGCTACATCTTGTGGTAGTGAATTCCACAGTCTGACTACATGCTATGTAGAGAAGAGCTTCCTTTTATCTGCTGTGAATCTCCCACCATTCACCTTGTTTATTGTAGTTGTTGTTCAGTTGTTCAGTCGTGTCCGACTCTTCGTGACCCCATGGACCATAGCACGCCAGGCCTTCCTGTCCTCCTCTCTCTCCTGGAGTGTGCTCAAGTTCATATTCATTGCATCAGTGATGCTACCTAGCCATCTCATCCTCTGCTGTCCCCTTCTCCTTTTGCCTTCAATCTTTCCCAGCATCAGGGTCTTTTGCGAGCGGAGATGGGTCAAAGAAGACGCAGACAACAAGCTTGGATTGAAAATTGGGCCACATTTTATTGAAATATTTGCAAAGGGGTAACTAGGACGGGCATCTAACTGTGTCAGCGGCTAGCTGACACTTCATGGGCGAAAACACACCCAGCCTGAGGGGTGGCGGTGATCTCGCCATCCCTCCGGACTGCCCCTTGTGGGGGAGGTAGACCTTCCAGTCTCACCCCCAACCCGGTGCTGCACAACACCTGGGTGAGTGAGTAGGGTTGGTCTCCCAGGCAACCCTTATCCCCCTGCCGAGCCGCACAACCCGTTCGGGGGGCCCTCAGGCGTCACCTATCACCATAAGGTGCCTCTGCGTGCACACCATCCCTACTCCCTTTCCAGTTTTGCCCGTCCTAGCTGCCACAGGAGTCACAGGCCTATTGCCTGTGAAACTCCCCCACCTGCGCAGAAGAACTTCCCGCAGGCCCCTTTGCAGATTGGCCAAAAATAAATCATTGCCTATGTCTGACAGGTGGACACCGTCCTGCCTGTAAAGCTCCCTCCTAGTCCAATGAATTCCTTGGTGGTTGATGCAACTGTCACCATGCTCTAGCAACCCACGTGCCAGTTCTCTATTCCATGGCCACATGGCCTTTCCATGGCCACATTGCTCTGCGCCCTCCACATGATTCTCGGGAGCATTGAAGACCATAATATGGTCATCTCCGGCCAGTGATGTCGGATCGTCAGCAGATCGGCCAACGCCTGCTTAATCAAGTCCTTTCCAGGCTTGTAGCCCAGGTTGTTCCCTCCAAGGTGTAACACCAGGACCTGTGGAGGGAAACTGACCAAACCTCGTTGAAAGAGTATGGGCAGCAGACCATCCCATCACATACCCCGTCGGCCGAGCCATTGTATCGCCACCTGTTGGGGAAACTGCAGCCGTGATCCGAAGGCCGATGTAGAAGCTCTGCGGGCAGCCCAAAAAACCATACTGTGCCCACAAATGAGCACCCGTACCAGCGTTGGTCGAATCCCATCTAAATAAAACATTGGGGAAGGCAAGAAAATCATCAAGAAGCATCAAGAAGCATCAGGCAACTTGCGAATGTAAGAGCGGAAGGCCATGGAGCGCCATCTCCCTACCACTTTCACTTGTTTGGATGAAAAACCTATGGCAGCTGCTGTAGAGGCCGCCCCAATACGAAATGAGTGAGTCCCGAAACGGTAATGCCCCAGACCCAGTGTGGTCAAGGCTAACTTAGTGACTGCCCAAAATTGGAACTTTGTCAGTGGTGAACCATCCGCATGGCAAAATAGGGGACCCTCACTTGCCCCGCGGTGCTCAATGAAAGCCCGCAAGGCCCTGACGGGGCATAACCCGTCGGCCTGGGCCTGGTTAAGGGTAACCAATGCTCCCTTGCCTGCCTGATCGGTTTTTGAACGTCGAATATGGAGGTGAATCAGGCTAGGCTGGATCTGGATATCTGAATACCTCAAGGCCCTCCCGGTGGTGTTGGATTTGGAGGCCCAGACCAGTTCTGAAATCCTGAGGGCCCCCAAAAAGGCTGTTAAAGCTGCAGCGTGAAAGAGGGAGGCTTCGTATGAGAAGAGCAAAGGGAGGGCCACAATGCCTGAAGCCCTGTGAGAATAACTGGCAACAAAGGGTGCCTGGAGTCTGGCGGGGCAGGAAACATCCATGGGGCGGACCTAAGGGAGGCCAGCAAGGTGAGGAGGAAGAGGCTGGCAAGGCCGATGGCTAGGTAGACAGGCCGGCCGGCCGGCCCGGTGGCTGGCGAGCCGGTCAGGCAAGCGGGCGAGCGGGCAGGCGGGCAAGGCGAGCGGGGCGGGCGGGCGCGCAAGCGGGCGGGTGGGTTGAGCGAGCGGGCAGGCGGGCGGGCAGGAGAGCAAGTACACTAGGAGACCGAATGGACGGACGGACGGGCGGGCGGAGGGGGAAAAGGAGCCGGCGAAGGAGGGAGGGAGGCGAACGATATCACCAATAACTCTGGAGTCCCGGAGGCAGCAAAGTTGGCTCTCCCAACGGCCAGCTGTAAAGTGAAGATTTTGGCATGCAGAAGCACGCTAGGTCCAAAGTCCCTCGTCGTGTCTTTAGCTGCGTCGCACCAAAGAGCTGAGATAAGGAGGGGATCGAGTTTAAGACAACTCGGCCTGCTCCTCCCCGAATGGTGGTGCGACTGGGGTGCACCAATCAGAGGCCCATACGTCTTATCACCCCACCCGTCTGCAATGGCCCCCCCTTTCAGCCAGACAAGCTGGTGCCAGGTAGGGCATTTCCAGGGAGTTTTCTCTTCGCATTAGGTGGCCAAAATATTTGAGCTTCAGCTTCAGTATCTGTCCTTCCAATGAGCAGTCAGGGTTGATTTCCTTTAGGATTGACTGATTTGACCTCCTTGCAGTCCAGGGGACTCATAAGAGTCTTCTCCAGCACCACAGTTCGAAAGCATCAATTCTTTGACGCTCAGCCTTCCTTATAGTCCAGCTCTCACAGCCATACGTTGCTACTGGGAAAACCATAGCTTTGATTAAGATTGGTTCTAGATTGTCCCTGGAGAAGGAAACTGTACTTCTGAAATGGGTTGGGCTCTAATAAACCCAAACACTTTTGAGAATCAATTTTTCCATTGCTTTCTTATTCCAAAAGAAGGCCAGCCATCAACATACTTTTATCTAGATTCCAACTAGATCACTAACACATTCTGCAGTGTCCCTCACAATGATATTGTTGATGGAGCAAATTTTGAGAGGTGACCAAGGTAACTTAGACTTATTTAAATGTTTATTTTACAAAGGCTTGTGGGAGACTCACGAAGGGTGATATGCTAAGACTGTGTCATCTCTCTGGTTCACCATGGAGATACATCTTGGGCTTTCGGGATAATGTTTAGAAACAAATCTCATTCCCACTCACCTTTTAACTTCTACCAGTCATTCAGAATAAAAGTGCAGATCTTCTCTGTAGCATAAATCTTTCTGACTGCATGTCTCCAGGTAACATAAAATCTTCTTGCCTGTTTTCTCTGAAAATAGAGTTCTTTTTTATTTCCCTCTGGAGTTTACAACAGGTATTTATATTGGCTGCTAGAAAGATGGATAAACACAGTTGTAATCCAGGAATATGGTCTCTCCTTTTTTCCCCCTTCATTTGAGTTACCCTTTTTTCAGGGTTTTGATCCAGATTTCTTGTTTGCTGAGCAAAAAAAGCTGCAAAGAAATTATCCAGATTATTGTCTGCTAGAATTTTCATTCTTTTTCGGAACTGCATTTGCTTCTGTGGTAGTTGTGCTCCATCCACAATTGCCTTGTGCAATAATTCAAATTACCTACATTTATCAGCAAATATGTGAGCAAAACATCACCCTAGTGCCAAGAAAGCCAGACCATGAATTATTGGGCCAGGCACCCACAGGATTAGCTCTTTCGTTCTACTGCTTTTGTGAAATACTTAATGGCAGAAATGCCTTTTGAGATATATAAACATTCTGAGTCCTGTTTTCCTGGATATGAAATAGCTTTACTTATCTACATAATGTGCCCCATGAAGAGAAGCAGAATCTCAAATTTCTGGTGAACTGAAGGCAGTAAATCAGATATGCAGATATGGAATTGTCTGGTTGCCTGGGGTTTATGCAACAGCCCAGCTATTTGTTAATATCCTGAGAATCTCCATGTTCATTTAAAAACCAGATTCCAACCTTGTTGTTGTAGAGAAAAATCTCACAAACAGGACTGTGTTATGTGCCTTGAGCACCTAAAGTAATTTCACTAGGGTGTTCACTGCATCGTCATCCTTGTCTCAGTGGCCTGGGAAAAACATACCTTTGTTCTTATGGGAGATTTATTCTAAAAGAGGCATGATATGACAAACCATATAGATAGACCATATTAAGGGGCCAATGTTCTGCCCTGGGCCCCAAAAGTTAAGGTCCATGCCTGACAGGTACTATTGTGGGGAGGGACTGTAGCTCAGTTCTAACCCCCCTGCTTTGCATGCAGATGGCCCCAGGTTCAACCCCTGGCATCGCCAGTTAAAGGATTAGGTAGCAGGTGACAGGAAAGACCTCTGTCCAAGACCCTGGAGACCCACTGCCAGTCAAAGCAGACAATAATGAGCTAGGTGGACCAATGGATTGACTCGGTATAAGGCGGCCTCATCCATTCAACCTTATTTAATCATTTGAACACTATAGGTGATTTTTGAAGACAACAAAACAGTGCTATGATGATAAACGGACTTGCGGAGTGTTTTTTTTACTTTCTGGAATTTTATGCAAATTTAGTTGTCGAAAAATACATAAAAAAAAAACTGGCTGAAAATGAGCATTTCCCCCATGGGCTAAAGCATGAAAATGTGCATTTGGGGGAATTTATGCATTTCAGCAGGGGGGTATTTGCACATTTGGGTGTGGGATTTGCACATTTGCACAAGTGTGAATTTGCACTAATTTGGGAAATTGGAAAAAATCCAATTCCATCAATGAGCAAACAATGGAATGAAAGGCACCTGAGAATTCTAGGGATGGGGGAGAATTTCTCCCCGAAACTTCGGGGGGCCGAGTGCCAACGCATTTGGTCCTCCGAAGGTTGTTCGGGGAGAAATTCTCCACCCCCCCCGCCCCCCCGGGATGGGACTTACCTTTCACGAATGTCGCTCCTGGCGGCGGGTCCCGGAGGCGGTTCGGCAGGTCTTCGTCAGGCGCAGGGGCGGCAGCTGGTCTTTCGACCGGCTGCCGCTGCCGCTGCCGCCATTACAAGCAAAGTAAAAAAAAAAAAACGCCCCTGTGATAGGCTACGTAACGATTTACGTAGCCTATCACGGCTAGATCTGCAAAGTCAGCCGTGATAGGCTACGTTAATCGTCACGTAGCCTATCACGGATGACTTAAAAAAAAAAAAAAAAGCACGTACGCTAATGGTGGCCCCCATAGGGAGCCGCCATTCGCGTTCCTTATTTGGTCCCTGTAGTCTGCGTAAAGATTTACGTAGACTACGGCGAAAATAAGGGCAACGCTATTAGAAGCGAATAAGAAGCGAAGCACCTCCCCCCCACCGTGAAGCAAGCTACAAGACCAGGTAAGTGACTTTCGTACATCCCTAGAGAATTCACAAAGCACAGACAGAATTAATTTTACAAAATCCATACACCTCTAATGAAAGCACATGAAATCCAAACATTTATGCTAACTTTTCATCGCATCTCTCAGTGCCACAGTAAGATCAGCCAATGTTTCCAGTAGAGTCTGAGGGCCTGCTCACATTATATGTTTCATACACATAATTTCCATTGAAATGTACACCTAAAAATACAGTGTGGTGTAGTGGCGAGAGTGTTCGACTGGGAGCCGGGAGAGCCGAGTTCTAGTCCCCACTTCGCCATGGAAGCTCACTGGGTGACTTTGGGCCAGTCAGACTCTGCCCAACCTACCTCACAGGGTTGTTGTTGTGAGGATAAAATGGAGAGGAGGAGGATAATGTAAGCTACCTTGGGTTCCTTGCAAGAGGAAAAAAGGTGGGATATAAATGCAATAAATAAATAATAAAAATGCAAAGTGAGTATATGACAGAGTTTTGAAGAAGAAAAAGTGTATTAAAACAGGTACACTCAATAATAATAATAATAATAATAATAATAATAATAATAATAATATTTATTACACTTTATACCTCCCAATAGCCGACGCTCTCTGGGTGGCTTACAAAGATTAAAAACATTAAAAATACAATATATGGATATTAAAAATCATTTTCATAAAAAACATATGAACTGACAATGTAACAAAAGAAACATATATATAAAACAATATCAAACAAACAATCTCAAAAGCAAACAACCATAACCATAAGACATTCCAGGATTGAGTAAAACTTATCATATGCTGCCGAATGCCTGGGAGAAGAGAAAGATCTTAACCGAGCTCCAAAAAGATAACAACGTTGGTGCCAGGTGAGCCTCATCAGGGAGATCATTCCATAATTTGAGGGCCACTACCAAGAAAGCCGTCTCCCTTGTCGCCGTCTTCCGAGCTTCCCTTGGTGTAGGCAGCTGGAGGAGGGCCTTAGATGTTGAGTGTAGTATACGGGTAGCTTCATGTCAGGAGAAGCGCTCTGTCAGGTATCGTGGTCCCAAGCCATGTAAGGCTTTATAAAAGAGAGTCAGGATTGACTGCAGCTGTTCACTTCAGTGTCAACCCCAGATTTTTTGCTCTGTTAAACTGTCCAGGCTGTGACATATCTGCACGTAGTGAAGGGATGGCGGAGAATTCTGCCACGGATTTCAGTGAGGCCGAATGCACTGGCATTTGGCCCCCCGAAATCCATGGAGGAATGGCCTGCCCCACCGCCCCCCTGCGGATTCCCCCCGGGACGAGGCTTACATGGTGCGGATGTTCCGGACGGCGGCAGCTCTGGCGGCGGCTGGTCTTTCGACCGGCTGCCGCAGCCACCATTTGCGTCTGCTGTTTGCCATGATAGCCTATGTATCATGGGAACGCAAAAGTAAAAAAGGGGAACGCAAATAGTGTAGTGGGCACTATTTGCATTCCTTTTTTTTCGCCGTTATAGCTTACGTAAGTATTTACGTAGGCTAAAACGGCGAAAAATAGGGAACACAAATGGCAGCTGCCATAGCCGCCACCATTTGCATACACTGTTTTTTTTGTTTGTTTGTTTTAGGGATGTACGAAAGTTCCGCCACGGATCTCGGGGAGGCCCAATGCCAGCGCATTCGCCCCCCGAAATTGGTGGCAGAACGGCCCCCCGTCCCCTGCCCCCCGGGATGGGACTTACCTTAGGCGGATCTTCCTGGTGGCGGTGGCTGCGGCAGTGGCTGCGGTGGTGGTTCGGCGGCGGCTGTGGTGGCCGGTCTTCCAACAGGCTGCCACCGCCGCCATTTCCAGGTAAAAAACCCAAAAACACGAGATAGGCTACGTAAAGATTTACGTCGCCTATCACGGCTAGATTTTAGAAAAACACCGTGATAGGCTACGTAAATGTTTACGTAGCCTATCACGGCTGATTAAAACAAAAACAAAAAAATGCTTGTACACAAATGGCGGCGCCCATGGGCGCCGCCATTTGCGTATGCGCATTTTTCTTTTTAATCAGCCGTGGTAGGCTACATAAACATTTACGTAGCCTATCACGGCTGACTGCAGGGACGCAAACGGCGGCGGCTACGGCCGCCGCCATTTGTGTCCCTGTTGGCCAGCGGCCGGATGTCTAGGGATGGGGGAGAATTTCTCCCTGAAACTTCGGGGGGCCGAGTGCCAATGTATTCGGCCCCCCGAAGTAGTTTTGGGGAGAAATTCTCCACCCCCCCGCCCCCCGCCCCCCCCGGGATGGGACTTACCTTTCCCGAATGTCCCTCCCGGCGGTGGGTCCCGGCGGCGGTCTGGCAGGTCTTCGTCAGGGGCGGGGGCGGCAGCTGGTCCTTCGAACGGCTGCCGCCGCCGCCATTCCAAGAAAAGTAAAAAAAAACAACACGCCCCTGTGATAGGCTACGTGACGATTAACGTAGCCTATCACGGCTGACTTTGCAGATCTAGCCATGATAGGCTACATAAATCGTCACGTAGCCTATCACGGGGGCATTTTTTTTTTTTACTTTTTATTTCGCGGCTGGGCGAGGCGAGGCGCCTCCTCCCCGGCCTAAATTTCGGCCGGGCGAGGCGGGAAGCCTCCCCCCCTGGCCTGAACTTCGGCGGGAGCAGCGAAGTGCCTCCCCCCCACCACAAAGCAAGCTGCGAGACCAGGTAAGTGACTTTCGTGCACCCCTACGGATGTCCGGCTGCTGGCGGAGCTGGCCGGTGGCTCCGCAGAATCCCTGCAGAGTGGAGCCGGCCGGCCAGAATTCCGGGGGGGGAGGACCGGATCGCCTACCCCCTGTCAAGGCCACCCAAGACGGACAGGTAATGGTGAAGAGTTCTGACAAAATGTGGTCCACTAGAGAAGGAAATGGCAACCCACTCCAGTATTCTTGCCAAGAAAACCCCATGGAACGTATCACAAGGCTGAAAGATATGACACCGGAAGATGAGACCCTCAGGTTGGAAGGTGTCCAATATATTGCTGGGGAAGAGCAGAGGGAATTTCCAAGTAGCGCCAGACAGAGTGAAGCGGCTGGGCCAAAGCCGAAAGGACACTCAGCTGTGGATGTGTCTGGTGGTGAAAAGAAAATGCAATGCTGTAAAGAACAATATTGTTTAGGAACCTGGAATGTCAGGTCAATGAATCAAGGTAAGCTGGAGGTGGTCAAACATGAGATGGCAAGATTGAACATCGACATCTTGGGAATCAGCAAACTAAAATGGACAAGCATGGGTGAATTTAATTCAGGTGACCATAATATCTACTACTGTGGGCAAGAATCCCTTAGAAGAAATGGAGTAGCACTCATAGTCAACAAAAGGGTGGGAAAAGCAGTACTGGGGTACAATCTCAAAAATGACAGAAGGATCTCAGTATGAATCCAAGGCAAACTTAGGGATGTACAAAAGTCACTTACCTTTAACAAAATTTGATTTGCGGTGGGGGGGGGAGGTGCTCCGTCCCTCCCCCCGAAATTCTGGCCAGGGGGGAGGTGGTCCATCCCTCCCCCCCAAATTCTGGCTGGGGGGGGAGGTGCTCCATCCCTCCACCCCTGAATCCTGGCCGGCCGGGCCCGCAAATGGCGGCGGCCATAGCCACCACCGTTTGCGTCCCTGCAATCAGCCGTGATAGGCTACGTAAATCTTTACATAGTCTATCATGGCTGAGTAAAAAAAAAAAAAAAAAGTGCATGTGCAAATGGTGGCACCAATGGGCGCCACCATTTGTGTTCCTTATATTGGCAGGTCTTAGTCTACGTAAACATTTACGTAGACTACGGCGAAAATAAGGGGAACGCAAATAGCATAGCGTCTACGCTATTTGCATTCCCCTTATTTTCGCCATAGTCTATGTAAATGTTTACGTAGACTAAGACGTGCCAAAATAAGGAATGCAAATGGTGGCACCCATGGGCGCTGCCATTTGCGTATGTGATTTTGTTTTTTACACAGCCGTGATAGGCTACGTAAACATTTACGTAGCCCATCACGTTGTTTTTTAAAATTTAGCCGTGATAGGCTACGTAAATCTTTACGTAGCCTATCACTTTTTTTTTTTTTAACTTGGAAATGGCGGCGGCGGTAGCCGATCAGAAGACTGGGTGCCGCAGCCGCTGCAGCCGCCGCTGCCGAACCGCTGCCGCAGCCGCTGCCGCCACCGCAGCCAGGAAGATTCGCCGAAGGTAAGTCCCATCTGGGCAGGGTGGGGGGGTGGCAGACCATTTCGCCACTGATTTTGGGGGGCCGAATGCGCTGGCATTCGGCCTCCCTGAGATTCGTGGCGAAATTCTCTGACATCCCTACAAACCATTCAACATCACAGTAATTCAAGTCTATGCCCCAACTACTGATGCCGAAGAAGCTGAGGTTGATTGGTTCTATGAAGACCTACAACACCTTTTAGAACTAACACCAAAACAAGATGTCCTCTTAATCATAGGGATTGGAATGTGAAAGTAGGAAGTCAAGAAATAACTGGGATAACAGGCAAGCATGGCCTTGGTGTACAAAATGAAGCAGGACAAAGGCTAATAGAGTTTTGCCAAGAAAACACACTGATCATAGCAAACACTCTTTTCCAACAGCACAAGAGGCGATTCTACACATGGACATCACCAGATGGTCAATATTGAAATCAGATCGATTATGTCCTTTGCAGCCAAAGATGGAGAAGCTCTATACAGTCAGTAAAAACAAGACCTGGAGCTGACTGTGGCTCAGATCATGAGTTTCTTATCGCAAAATTTCGGCTTAAATTGAAGGACGTAGGGAAAACCACTAAACCATTCAGGTATGACCTAAATCATATCCCTTATGAATATACAGTGGAGGTGAGGAATAGATTTAAGGGATTAGACCTGACAGACAGAGTGCCTGAGGAACTATGGACAGAGGTCCGTAACATTGTTCAGGAGGCAGCAACTCAATCCATTCCAAAGAAAAAGAAATGCAAGAAAGCCAAGTGGCTGTCTGATGAGGCTTTACAAGTAGCTGAGGAAAGAAGGGAAGCGAAAAGCAAGGGAGAAAGGGGAAGATATATCCAACTGAATTCAGAGTTCCAAAGAATAGCAAGGAGAGACAAGAAGGCCTCCTTAAATGAACAATGCAAAGAAATCGAAGAAAACAACAGAATGGGAAAGACTAGAGATCTCTTCAAGAAAATTGGAGATCTCAAGGGAACATTTTGTGCAAAGATGGGCATGATAAAGGACAAAGAAGGCAGGGACCTAATAGAAGCAGATGAGATTAAGAAGAGGTGGCAAGAACACACAGAAGAACTATACAGGAAAGATCTGAATGTCCCTGATAGCCATGATAGTGTGCTCACTGAACTTGAGCCGGACATCCTAGAGAGTGAAGTCAAGTGGGCCTTAGGAAGCATTACTAACAACAAAGCTAGCGGACATGACAGTATTCCAGCTGAGCTATTTAAGATCCTAAAAGATGATGCTGTTAAAGTGCTGCACTCAATATGCCAACAAATTTGGAACACTTAACAATGGCCACAAGACTGGAAAAGGTCAGTTTACATTCCAATTCCAAAGAAAGGTAATGCCAAAGAGTGTTCAAACTACCGTACAATTGCACTCAATTCACATGCAAGCAAGGTTATGCTCAAAATCCTACAAGCTAGGCTTCAGCGGTATGTGAACTGAGAACTACCAGAAGTACAAGGTGGGTTTCGAAGAGGCAGAGGAACTAGAGATCAAATTACCAACATTCGCTGGATCATGGAGAAAGCAAGAGAATTCCAGAAAAACGTCTATTTTTGCTTCATTGTCTACGCTAAAGCCTTTGATTGTGTGGATCACAACAAACTCTGGCAAATTCTGAAAGAGATGGGAGTACCAGACCACCTTACCTGTCTCCTGAGAAACCTGTATGAGGGTCAAGAAGCAACAGTAAGAACCGGACATGGAACAACCGACTGGTTCAAAATTGGGAAAGGAGTACGACAAAGCTGCATATTGTCGCCCTGCTTATTTAATTTATATGCAGAGTACATCATGAGAAGCGCCGGGTTGGATGAATCACAGGTTGGAATTAAGATTGCTGGGAGAATTATCAACAACCTCAGATATGCAGACGATACCACCTTAATGGCAGCAAGCGAAGAGGATCTAAAGAGCCTCTTGTTGAGGGTGAAAGTGGAGAGTGCAAAAGCTGGTTTGAAACTCAACATTAAAACAACTAAGATCATGGCATGTGGCCCCATCAATTCCTGGCATATAGAAGGGGAAGAAATGGAAGCAGTGACAGATTTTATTTTCTTGGGCTCCAAGATCACCGCAGATGGTGACTGTAGCCATGAAATTAAAAGACGCTTGCTCCTTGGGAGGAAAGCTATGGCAAACCTACACAGCATAGTAAGAAGCAGAGACATCACCTTGCTGATAAAGGTTCGTATAATCAAAGCTATGGTTTTCCCAGTAGCAACGTATGGCTGTGAGAGCTGGACTATCAGGAAGGCTGAGCGCCGAAGAATCGATGCTTTCAAACTGTGGTCCTGGAGAAGACTCTTACGAGTCCCCTGGACTGCAAGAAGGTCAAATCAGTCCATCCTAAAGGAAATCAACCCTGAGTGCTCATTGGAGGGACAGATACTGGAGCTGAAGCTCAAATATTTTTGCCACCTAATGCGAAGAGAAAACTCTCTGGAAAAGACCCTGATGCTGGGAAAGATTGAAGGCAAAAGGAGAAGGGGACGGCAGAGGATGAGATGGCTAGATAGCATCACCGATGCAATGAATATGGACTTGAGCACACTCCGGGACAGAGCGCAGGACAGGAAGGTGCTATGGTCCATGGGGTCACGAAGAGTCGGACATGACTGAACGACTGAACAACAAAAGTCTTTTCCAAATGACTCCTGGATAGGGGTGCACGAAAGTCACTTACCTGGTCTCGCAGCTTGCTTTGCGGTGGGGTGGAGGCGCTTCGCTGCTCCCCCCAAAGTTCAGGCCGGGGGGGGAGGCTTCCCTCCTCACCCGGCCGAAAGTCAGGCCGGGGGGGAGGCTTCCCGCCTCGCCCGGCCGAAATTCAGGCCGGGGAGGAGGCGCCTCGCGTCACCCGGCCGCAAAATAAACAGTTAAAAAAAAACAACGCCCCCGTGAGAGGCTACGTGACGATTTACGTAGCCTATCACGGCTAGATCTGCAAAGTCAGCCAATACAGGCTATGTTAATCGTCACGTAGCCTATCATGGATGACTTAAAAGAAAAAGAAAAAAGCGCGTACGCAAATGGCGGCCCCCATAGGGAGCCGCCATTCACGTTCCTTATTTGGTCGCTGTCGTCCACGTAAATCTTTACGTAGACTACGGCGAAAATAAGGGCAACGGAAATAGCATTGCCCTTATTTCCGCAGTAGTCTATATAATCTTTATGTACACTACAGCGACCAAATAAGGAACGCGAATGGCGGCTCCCTATGGGGGCCGCCATTAGCCATACGCGCTTTTTTTTTTTTAAGTCACCCGTGATAGGCTACATGACGATTTAAGTAGCCTATCATGGCTGACTTTGCAAATCTAGCTGTGATAGGCTACGTTAATCGTCACGTAGCCTATGACGGGGGCTTTTTTTTTTTTACTTTTCTTGGAATGGCGGCGGCGGCAGCCGGTCGAAAGAACGGCTGCCGCCTCCGCCCCTGACGAAGACCTGCTGAACCGCTGCCGGGACCCGCCGCCGGGAGGGACATTCAGGAAAGGTAAGTCCCATCCCGGGGGGGGGGCGGGGGGGCCGAGAATTTCTCCCCGAAACTACTTCAGGGGGCCGAATACGTTGGCACTCGGCCCCCCGAAGTTTCGGGGAGAAATTCTCCCCCATCCATACTCCTGGATAATTATCTTACTTTGGGCATAGGATGGCCGCCTGTTACCTGGGAGCAAGCCACATTGGATATAGTGGGCCTTACTTCGAAGTAAACATGCAGAGGATTGCATTGTTAGTTTACTTTAGACCAAGCATGTTATTTTTTTCTTGATGGCTTTCTGTTCATTCATGTAAGAGAAATGTCTGTCAGCATTTCACAAAGGAGCAATCCTCAAAGAACTCCTAAGAATGTGAACGCTCGACTGCCAAAAGCTACGTGGAATGGATAGGATATTATCTACACTCATTAGGGTTGTGCAAACTTGCTTCAAGGCATAAATGGAACTGCATATGCTGAGAGTATACAGAATGGCCACACCTTACATTAAAAAGAGTTCCTAGCATGCCTGCTTGAAACAAAGCTCAAGAGTTCAAAGAGGGTTCCATGTGAGGTAGGATACCAGCTGGGGTTTCTTTTGGGAGAGACAAGAATGGTAGGTGAGGACTGAAGCTTTCTCTCACTCAGAATCTGGTGATGTTTGCAAAAGACTAAGCCAACCTTCGGTGTCTGCATGTGGAGAGGGAATTCTGAAAGGTTAACTCAGAAACCACTGCATATCAGCCTTCCCCAACCTGGTGCCCTCCAGATATTTTGGACTACAACTCACATCATCTCTGACCATTGGCTATGCTGGTTGGAGCTGATGGGAGTTGTACGCCAAAACTTCTGAAGAGCACCAGGCTGGGAAAGGGTGCTCTACATGCCCTATTACTAGGGGTCCAACCATGCAGTACATGTGATCAGGAAGAGCAGAAAATGGGGAACAGGAAGTGCATACACCTGGCTAGCAAGTAGGTCAATCCAAACAGGAGTAAGCAGTATGAAGATGAGGAAACACTTAAAACAGTGTGTGGCATGCCTTGCTGATCATCTGAATTTCCCCCCCACCCCAAATACTAGAAGACAGCACAGATCCCAAGGGAGCTTTGAAAGAATGCAGGACTGAGATTTCCTCTGGAACTGTAGAAAATTCCTGACACTATGGTTGCCAAGCAGCTTCTGGACCCCAGGGAATGAACATACACCAGTAATTTTAACAGGACAGTGGTGGCCTCTTCTGTTACATCTCTCCTTGCTTGATCATTCACACAATGAATAATGCAGGTTAAATTTCATGTTGACAAATATATATATATATATATATATATGAATTATATTATATATGAATTATATTATATATGAAATATATATATATATATATATGAATGATACCTTTTTCAGTTTAAGAAGCAGCTGAACAGTGCAGTTTTCTTTTAACAAGGTCATTGCCTTCTCTTCCCATTACTTGTTACCCACAACACAGGTAATCGATAACTGTTTTTTTTTCTTTCTTCTCATGTTGCATTTTGATTATTTTTCCTGCCATTATAACTGCAAACTTTACCTCCTTCTACTAGTGCAGTCTAAAGCATACACCTTTGCCTTATTTGGGAATATGGCAAATCTAATGCGTGTGTGTGTGTGTTTTTAAGCAAAACAGATTATGGTAATCCCCTGTGTATTCATAAGAAAGCCTTTCCTCAGTATCTAACTGATTCTATTCTGTTTAAGAGTATTAAGCACAGAAATAAGAGACCAGATCAATTCAGTTTTGTGAGCTCTCATGATATAAGAAGCGCAAAAGACTCCTAAGAAAGTGTAATCAATTCTTCAATCAGTTGCACCAAATTATTCAATCATTGGCACCAAATCCAAGCAAAACAACACAGGAAGACCTGTTTATTTTGTTTGTTTAATAGCAGGAGGAAGAAACACAAAAATGGTGCTTGAAAACAGTTGTAGAAATAATACTCTGCTGTGTTATAACCCTACTCATTAAAGCAAATGTTCAAAATCTATTGAAAATGAGCATTATATGTTTTCTGAACACAATTGCTCCAGTTCCACTGCTCACCTAGACTCTGATGCAAACAAAACTAAGGGCATCTCTACACCAGCCTAAAATCCTGCATTTAAAAAAGGGCTTTCTGCTTCCGTTTTAAATGCAGGATCACGACGACTCCGTTACACGCGCTTCCCTTCCCCCCTCCTCTTCCCCCTTCCTTCTTCCCGTATCTGAGTCTTCCATTATGTTACGTTGATCTCGCTCCTCTTCTTGCTGCTTTTCCTCTTTTCACGGAGGAAACTGAAGCAGAACACAAAGGGTAATTTGATAGCTCATTATCTGCAATTATTTAAAAATGGAACAAAGGCCATTTAGTGCAGGAGACGCCTTGAATAATCAAGGCATCATGTAAAGAGCCCACAAACTTCTGTGAAGGAGCCATCTCAACTGCAGGATAAAAGCTCTGTGTGAAGGAGCCCTAAGTTCCGTGTAAACAAATGCTGAACTGCTCTTTTAGGAAATGGGCCATACACCCAATGGGGACTCCCCCTTGTACTGCCTGAAGCATTCCCTACCGCAGAACAGAATAGGAATGCCATTACTGAAAGAACTCCACATCTGCTTTGGTGCCTGTCAAATTTTGGACTGAAATGCAAATATCTAGAATACAGTATACAGTAAAGCATTCAGCTGCATGCAAATGGCCTCTCAAGATCCTCCACCATATGTGTGGGCAGAGAAATTGGAGGGATCATTTCTCCAGGGGGAGAATAAATTCTCCAGTTTCTCACAGGTAGGACTCACCTTTGGTGTGCATTGTAGCACAGCTTCTGTCTTCTTTCCCTTAGTTTTTTTTGTGCTGACTGCAAGTGGCAACAGCATCAACGGTACTGGCAGCCTGACCAACATTTTGCATCCACCACAATGCAGGTGTGAAAGGGGCAGGGTTGTGTCCATTTCCACCTGCGCCAAAATCTGTCCTCCGGAAAGTTTTCAATCCCCCCCCCCCCGAAAGAGGCTTCCATTGTTCTGCCTCATTTTCAGGGTGTTTTATCATGTATTTTGTGCCCGTTTTGAGCTTACATAATCACTGCAAGACAGCTGAGGGTGCTGAGGGTGTGTTTTCTTTCTATTACACATCTCTCAATCGCTCTGCAGCCTCCCAGGCTGCTTGCATTTCCTGATCTGAGAAAGTCCTATAGGAAGACTTACCTCATGATGCCTTCCCCTGGACTTTAAATGAAGTGCAATAAGCCGAAGAGGCTAAAGGCTGCTGGAGAGATGATTGTACAATGAAAGACAGGACACTCATGCACACTCTTTGGCCACCTCCTCTGACAAGTAAGCACAAGAAACCTGAACCAAACCCATAAGAATTTCTCTGAAATTTCTCCTCCTTTGCATTTCTTTTCAAAATCCATTTGTTTTCTATCCAACTGAATGAGATCGGTTGAAAAAACTTGAGAAACTTTTTCAGCGCAGCACTAGTAAAGCATCCTCATAAGCTTTGCTGGAGAGCCAATGTGGGGTAGGGGTTAGAGTGTTGGACTGGGACTCGAGAGATGTGGGTTCTTGTCACCACTGAGCCTTGAAGCTCACTGGGTGACTTTGGGCCAGTCACTGACTCTCAGCCTAAGCTACCTCACAGGGTTGTTGCGAGCATAAAATGGAGAAGAGGAGAACCATACAAGCCCACCTTGGATTCCTTGCAAGAGGAAAAAAGGTGGGACATAAATGTAAGTGAGAAATAATACATAAATAATGGTACCTGAACATTTTCTGTACTCTATATTCTAAATCTGTTTCATCCAAATGTGTGTAATATAAGTTACACATGTGCAAAAATGTGGTGTCATTTTTATATGGATATCCTGGCCACCCATACGACAAAATCTCTGGGCATTCCGAACTCTGAGAAGATGTCCAGACTCACATAAAGCCATAGGGATGTACAAAACCCCCTTACCTTCCTCCCCATCCTTCCTCCCCGGAATCCTTGCCAGCCAGCTCCGCTCCGGTGGAGGTTTACTTAGCCTATTACTGCAAAGAACAGGGACACAAATAGCGTCCGCTACGCCATTTGCATCCCTGCTCTTTGCCATGATAGGCTATGTAAAGATTTACGTAGCCTAACATGGCAAAGAGAAGGGACATAAATGGCGTCTGATATGCCGGACGCCATTTTCTTTCACAGGATGGCTGTGGACAGCAGCGGACAGACCTGACCCGGCCGGTGGCAGGTAGGATCCGTTCTGGGGCAACTTCGCGGGGTGGCGGAGGTGGGTGGTCTGTTCCACCACGGACTCTGAGGGGCTGGATTCTTTAGAATCTGGCCTCATTGGAGTCCATGGCGGAATTCTCTAACATCCTTAGAAAGCCATGTTTTCCCCCTGCAACAGTTTGGTATTTCACTGCAAGAAGCCAGCAATGCAGACTCTATAATTAGAGCTCATCCCTGTCTGCCATGTGAACCATCTGCATAGCCAGTGTAGACCAGTATAACCAGCAAGTCACATGGCAGGGATCAGAAGGCTGAAAGTGTGCACCTGATCTTGGTATTACAGCTGACTGGACATTCCCCCAAGCAAATTTGAAATCTACTTATGGTTCAGATTTGAAATCCATAGAAGGTTCGTATTCGGATTTGTACCTCGAATATTTATAGCACAAATTAGATGGACACTGCCTCTGCCTCTGTGTGAACAGAGCAAAACTAACTGTTGGTTGCTTATTAAAACTCACAATTAAAGCTGTCTTACTGTAGGAGTTTCAATGATTGAGCAAATTGACAGGAAATCTTTAAGCGGCAAGAGTGCTGGCAGCTGCTCAGCGGGTCTACTTTGGAGGTCACTGAACTCTGGATGGAGAATGAAGCATCAACCAGCTGGCTGCCACTTCTGAGAATGCATCATTAAAAAGTTTTAACTATCATTCATTACAAGAAGTCCACTTCTTGCTGTTCACTACACATAACTCGGAAGAAAGATATGAAGAAAAGTCCTGATCATAGTAGATCATCACAAGTGATTCATCAAAGAGCTTTGAACCTGAACGGACACATTTTGTAAGGTTTAAATTAGAACTCTCTTTTGAATTTGTCTTCTGAGTTCATCAAGGCCTTTTGAATCACAGAATCACAAAATAGTAGGGTTGGAAGGGGCCTATAAGACCGTTGCGACCAACCCCCCGCTCAGTGCAGGAATCCAAGCCAAAGCATCCCTGACAGATGGCTGTCCAGCGTCATCTTGAATGCCTCCAGTGTGGGAGAGCCCACCACCTCCCTAGGTCATTGGTTCCATTGTTGTATTGCTCTAACAGTCAGGACATTTTTCCTGATGTTCAGCCGGAAGGTGAACAGTTTGGAAGGTGCTGATACAAGATTAAATTCAACATCACGCTAACAAAAATCTGCTAGCGCAACGGGGCTTTCCCACAGGCCGGTGTTCCCCAAGCACCACCTTCTGGAGCCGACCCTCCAACTAGAAGCAAAAACACTACAATACAGTGCCTCCCACTCCCAGCTCAGAGAGCCATCCCAGGAGGATACCATGGTTGATGGTATCGAAAGCTGCAGAGTAGGGATGGCGTGGGTGCCATATTCCATCTGGGAATCTGGCAGAACCCCCCCTGCCTGCACCCCTGAGTCCTGCTCGCCAAGCCCCTGCCTTTGCCCTCCCTCACCCTGGTGGCCTCGTCGAGCTCTGTGGTTGCCATTTTTAAAAAAACAAAATGGCAATCACAAAAATGATTGCATTTAACCACGAAAATGTGAAAATACGCATACAGAAGTACGCGCATTCACAAAAATGTTCATTTTGGTGCATACGGAACTATGCACATTTTTGCAATCACCATTTTACTTTTCAAAAAATGGCAACCATGAAACTCAATGAGGCTGCCAGGGTGAATGCAGGCTGCTTGCCAAGCATGGGAAGAAATCAAGTGCAGTCCGGGGACTGGCAAGCTGGGGCAGGGGCTGGGTGAGCACCTGGAAAACGTGGATGGCAGTGAGTTTGCATATCCCTACCACTGAGAGATCAAGGAGAATCAATAGGATCACACTCCCCCATCTCTCTCCTGACATAGGTCATCATACAGGGCGACCAAGGCTGTTTCCCTTCCAAAACCCAACCTGAACCCCGACTGAAATGGATCCAGATATCAGTCTCATCCATGAGTGTCTGGATCTGTAATGCCCTCCCCACAGAGGTTCACCTGGTGCATACATTGTTATCATTTTGGTGCCAGGCAAAGACCTTTCTTTTCTCCCAGGCATTTTAGAGACCTAGTGCTAGGTTATTATGGCTGTTTTATCTATACTTATGCTGCTTGTTGTTTTGTTTTTTACTCTTTTAAATATGTGCATTGTATTTTATTTTTAAATATTTGTATGGAATTTTAGGCTTTTAACTATTCATAATCTGCTGAGAGAATGTTGGTTATTGGGCAGATTAAAAATATAATAATTGTATAATTCTCACTACGTGCAGATATGTCACAGCCTGGACAGTTTAACAGAGCAAAAAATCTGGGGTTGATACTGAAGTGAACAGCTGCAGTCAATCCTGACTCTCTTTTATAAAGCCTTACATGGCTTGGGACCACGATACCTGACAGAGCGCTTCTCCCGACATGAAGCTACCTGTATACTACACTCAACATCTAAGGCCCTCCTCCGGCTGCCTACACCAAGGGAAGTTCAGAAGACAGCGACAAAGGAGATGGCTTTCTTGGTGGTGGCCCTCAAATTATGGAATGATCTCCCTGACAAGGCTCACCTGGCACCAACGTTGTTATCTTTTTGGTGCCCGGTTAAGATCTTTCTCTTCTCCCAGGCATTTGGCAGCATATGATAAGTTTTAATCAATCCTGGAATGTCTTATGGTTATGGTTGTTTGCTTTTGAGATTGTTTGTTTGAAATTGTTTTAGATATGTGTTTCTTTTGTGTATATTGTCAGTTCATATGTTTTTTACGTAAATGATGTTTAATATCCGTATATTGTATTTTTAATGTTTTTAATCTTTGTAAACCACCCAGAGAGCTTCGGCTATTGGGAGGTATAGAAATGTAATAATAATAATAATAATAATAATAATAATAATAATAATAATAATAGAGTGTACCTGTTTTAATACACTTTTTCTTCTTCAAAACTCTGTCATATACTCACTTTGCATTTTTATTATTTATTTATTGCATTTATAACCCACCTTTTTTCCCTTTCAAGGAACCCAGTTCATCTATGAACTGAGAAATTGTGGTTACCAGATTTGGACAACCATAGCTTCCTAGTTTGGATGTAACAGGAAACTATGGTTAATTAAGACTTTCATATTCATTCACAGCAAACAACAAAGGAGGAAGGAAGCAGTTGTGTGTTTTTAAAAAATGTTTGTTCTTATCTCAGAGCCTATGTGTCATTTCAGAGCCCTGCAGGTAGACCGTTAGGCTGTTGGTAGAGGAAAACATTTGTCACATAAAGTTAAGATGTTGTATATTAAATTTCCTTAGTAAACAGCTGGGGAACAAAATGCAGATAGGAGAAAGAGGAATATCTTTAGAGATTAGCAGTGGTGAGGGATAAAAAAGTGTCTTGGGTAAGAGAGGAAAAGGGATTCGGTTGGCTCTGTGGTAATGGGAATATGAGAAGAAATAAAGTGGGGAGAAAATCTAAGAAAGGAACTAAAGGCAAAGGGTTGGATCCAGAATTATCCTTGATCAACTGTGCTGATGGAAGTGGACTTCCCTGCTCCCTCCTTCCCATACCAGCCCTTTCTAGCCTTTTCCAGCCCTTTCCAGCCCCAGAAAATGCTAGAGTCAGTAGACCCTGCTGAATGAGGCCCACAGTGGTGTGGGGACAAGGGGGATTCCCTCTTGCAGAAGGTCCCTTTCTCTTGTGGAAGGCAGATCCTGGATCTAACCCAAAGCTTCCTAGAACATCTCACTCATTTGCATCCTTCTCAAACGATATTGTATGATGCATCATAAAATTTCTCCCTCCCTCCCTCCCTCCCTCCCTCCCTCCCTCCCTCTCTGAAATCTGTGCTCTGAAATAAACAATAGTTATATCATGCAATAAATAGTTGCCATTAGCCCTATTGAGGCTTTATTAAATTGCACTCATGGTGGGACAGAGGAGCTGTGTGTTCTATCCCCACCCTCAATGTCCCTGCATGTGCTAGCTTAACCCACAACTTTCTCAAGGTGAGTGGGAAGGTCTGAAGGGAGATTCTAGGCATGTTTAGCTGAACACACTTAGAAACCTCCCTGAGATCAGGAACCCTGATCTTGGGAAGGGTTTAAAACCTATTAAGATAATAAGAATGTAAGGGCCATACTGGATCAGACCAAAAGCCTATCTAGTCCAGCATTCTGTTCCCACAGTATAGGGATGTCAGAGAATTCCGCCACGGATCTCAGTGAGGCTGAATGCCAGTGCATTTGGCCTGCCGAAATCCGTGGCGGAATGAAGCCCCTGCCCCCCCCCCACAAAAGGTGCACAAAACGGAGCACTTACCTGCTGCCATCCACGCTGACTAGTGAATGGCAGCCATTTGTGTCCCTGCGGAGGCCATGATAGGCTACGTAAGTATTTACGCAGCCTATCACGGCAAGCAAAAAACCAGACAAACAGTGGACGCAAATGGCAGCGGCTATGGCGGCAGCCATTTGTGTTCCTTTTTTCTGCCGTTTTAGCCTACGTAAATATTTATGTAGGCTATTACGGCGGAAAAAAAGGGAACGCAAATGGCATAGTGAGTGCTATTTGCGTTCCTCCCCCCCCTGCCATAATAGCCTACATAAATATTTACGTAGGCTAAAATGGCGGGGGGGGGGAAAGGAACGCAAATGGCGCCTACTATGCCATTTGCGTCCCCCTTTTTTTTTTGCCGTAATAGCCTAAGTAAATATTTATGTTGGCTAAAACGGCGAAAAAAAGGGAATGCAAATGGCGGCCACCATAGCCGCCATTTGCATCCGCTGTTTTTTTTTGCTTGCCGTGATAGGCTACGTAAATATTTACGATGCCTATCACAGCAAAATACAGGGATGCAAACGGCAGCGATTCCGCCATTTGTGTCCCTGCAGGCTGCCCAGCGGCCGGATGTCCGGCTGCGGGCGGCCCCAGCCAGCGGCTCCGTGGAATCTCTGTGGAGCGGAGCCGGCTGGACAGAATTTCAGGGGGAGGGATGGAGCACCTCCCCCCCACCGCAAATGTCACCCTTCGGAAAGGTAAGTGACTTTCGTACATCCCTACACAGTGAGCAGAAGCCAATAAAATGGGAAGCCCCAAAGGGAATGCCAAAAAGCGATGGGGTAGACAAAATGATGTTTTACTCAACCAAAATGAATAGTTCCAATACATTTCGCACCACATATAGGTCCTTAAGGGAAATCCACAGTGGCTGACCAGATACCAATGGAAAGGCCATAAGCAGGACATGAGTGCAATAGTAGCCTACTGCTCATGTTCCCCAGCAACTGGAATACTGCTGTTGGTGGCCATCACTACACTTTGTGGTAGGAAATTCCATAGTTTAACTATGTACTGGACATGGAGATGGTGGTCTGAAGGTGGGGGACTTTGCATCATTCCCCTTGTCATAGTCAGATCATTACCTGCTGAGGTTGAGACTTACAGCACCTTTTCCCCTCTGCAAAGGTGGGGGAGCTATTAAGATGGTCTGCCCCTGGATGCTAATGGATCCAGATGATTTCTAGAGGACTCTAGGGAGGTTTCCAGCTGATATGTTGGGCTCTCCTGTCGAAACCCTGGTTGATCTGTGGAATGCAGAAATGACCTGGGAGGTTGACATGATTGCTCCTGAGCACTCTGTCCTGAGTAGAGCTCATACTTGCTCCATGGTATACTCCAGAGCTGAGAGTGATGAAACAAAATAGGAGACAGCTTGAGTACAGATGGAGAAGAACCCCTAATGGATGCAATAAAATACTGGTATCTGCCCATAGTAAAATATATTCAGGATCAGTGAGGGCAGCAAAAAAAATCATCTTGTTGCCTCTATTGAATCTTCTGTGCCAGGGAGGTGATTAATGCCTCCTTGCAAGAGGGGGTGGTCCCAGGCCACCTCAAAGAGGCAGTAGTGAGACTACTCCTAAAGAAACCCTCCCTGGACCCAGAAAATCTTAGTAATTTTAGGCCAGTGGCAAATGTTCCTTTCCTGGGCAAGGTTACCGAGCGGGTGGTTGCCAACCAGCTCCAGACACTCTTGGATGAGACCAATTATCTAGATCCATTTCAGTCAGGGTTCAAGTCAGGTTTTGGCACATTAACAGCTTTGGTCTCCCCACATGATGACCTGTGTTGGGATAGAGATGGTGAGTGTGACTTTGTTGATTCACCTTGATCTCATGGCGCCATTTGCGTACGCTGTTTTTTTTTTTTTTTTACCCAGCCGTGATAGGCTATGTAAATTCTTACGTAGCCTATCATGGCTGGCTGCAAGGATGGCAATGGCGGCAGCAGCAGCCCGGCTGTGGCTGGCCAGGAGACCAGCTGCCGTAGCCGCCACCGCCACCGGAGCTGCCGCCGCTGGAGCGCTGCCGGAGCCGCCGCTGGAGCTGCTGGAGCCGCCGCTGTTGCCACCGCCGCCACCAGAGCCGCCGCCGCTGCCGCTGGAGCCACTGCTGCTGCCGCCGGAGCCGCCGCTGCCAGAGGCACCGCCTCCGCCGCTGGAGCAACCGGCACCGCTGGAGCCGCCGCCGAATCTGCTGGCCGTCGAGGATTCCAGGGGGAGGGACGGAGCGCTTCCCCCCCACTGCGAAAGATTCTGTCTGTTCATGTTTTTTTTTTTTTTAATGGAATTGGCTTTAAAAATTTGTATATTGTATTTTTTAATGTTTTTAATCTTTGTAAATTGCCCAGAGAGCTTTGGCTTTTGGGCAGTATAGAAATGTAATAATAAATAAATAAAAAAGATACTGTAGTAGTTAACAATGAATGTACAAAAAACATGCTTTTCCCTCTGAACTGCATGTGGAGAAACAGGAACAAATGCAGTGCTGTTTTACAGAAAGGTGAACCAGAGTATGTGCAGATTATAAGAAGCCTCAAGAGAATTTCCTGTGTCAGTAGTAAAGGATTTTACTTGGGGATAGTGAGAAACCACCTGAAAATAGTCACAGGAGCTGAAGATAAGCTCAATTTTCAAGGGATTTGAAAAGTCACACATGTTCATTTCCACTTTGGAGTTGGGAAAAACCAGTGATGATTATAAAACTGGGAAGGGGCAGGGGAAGAATATAAGGATCAAATATCAAAGCCCTGTTCCCTGAAAGAAATGAAGAAGAAGACAAAATAAGGAATACTCCTAAGAAAGGCATAGACTAAAAAAAATCTGTAAGGCCAAAAAGACACAGAATGATTTTATGATCTTTTTTGACCCCACCCTTTTGCTCAGAGGGAAATGGGAGAAGGAAAAATAACACAGAAAGCCATAGTGAGAGGAGGGATACAATATTTTATCTCCCTCTCTTGTTGTAAAGTCAAAGTGAATGAAAAAGTCAAAGGGGAAAATATTAGGAGAAATAAAAATATATTCTGATAACGTGTAAAGAAAATGAAAGAAATGGAATAATGTAATAGGAGCCATATTAACATGATGTTGGCTATCAGCTCTAATAGAATTTTCAAAGCGTTTTATTCTTAAAATCTTCTATGAAAAAAGGACAAGAAAATGGCACTGTCAGACTACCTCTGTATCATTCAGGTTCGACAGTAAGACTTGATCCTGAAATAATTAGGGATGGACGAAAGTCACTTACCTGGTCCCACAGCTTGCTTCGCGGTGGGGGGGAGGCGCTCCGTCCCTCCCTGCCAAAATTCTGGCCGGGGGGGAGCGCCCCGCCTCTCCGGCCGCGAAAGTTCTTCTCCTGCCAGGACGCAAATGGCGGCGGCCATAGCCGCCGCCGTTTGCGTCCCTGGCCTGCAGTCAGCCATGATAGGCTATGTAAATCTTTACATAGCCTATCATGTTTGTTGTTGTTGTTGTTTTTTATTTGGAAATGGCAGCAGTGGCAGCCGGTCGGAAGACCGGCCGCTGTCGAACCGCTGCTGAACCGTTGCCAAACCGCCGCCAAACCGCCCCCGGGAGCCGCAACCGCCAGGGACATTCGCCGAAGGTAAGTCCCATCCCGGGGGGGAGCAGGGGGGGCGGACCATTTCTCTACCAATTTCGGGGGGCCAAATGCGTTGGCATTCGGCCTCCCGGAGATTCGTGGAGAAATTCTCCGACATCCCTAGAAATAATCAGTGTTTAATAGCAGTATCTGACTTATGTTTTGTAAACCACCCAGAGAGCTTCAGCTACTGGGCGGTATAGAACTGTAATAAATAAATAAATGTGAAAATGACATGGAGTGGAAATGGACTGATTTGTCCATCCCTAGTTACACAAGAATAGAATACTTAAAAAACTAAAATATTTCAAACTCGAGAAAATCCTGAGTAAAATCAGTGTGGACATTTGCATCTGAAATATAGTGTCTTGCAGTGCTGGTACCGAATTTGTATAGCAGGGGTACGTAACTTCAGGGCCAGTGCAGTTTTTCCCCATTCTCAAAGGCTGACTCTCCTAAGGCTTAGTTACCAACAGTAAGAAAAAAAACAACTAAGCATTTGCTGCCTTTTCATGTCATCCCAAACCAGCTTCCATCTCACTCTGCCTAATGAAAAGACCAGGCCTTCTTAAGGGCTTGCGTGGAGCGCAGCGGTGCAGCACTCCCTATGGCTGCTTCTGTCCTGTCTAGCTCAGCTCAAGGGTCCCAGGAGAGCCAATCTCAAGCTGCTGCACTTACTAGAAGGGCAAGGCAGAGTCACAACCAGCTATGTGGCCTGGCCTGGGCCTTTAAGATCCTGGACAGATCTCTTCTGAGTGGAACCCACTCAGGAAGAGCTGTTAGCTCAACAACATGGAGGGGCCTTCTGAAGGCTGGCAGGTCTGGACCTGTTGTTAACTCTATCCCCTCTGATAAGCTGCTTACTTCTTAAAGGGCAATTGTCCAATTTTGCCGCAGCTGGTTCCTAAATTATGGACATGGTGAGAATTTTAATGAAGAGGTGCTCCCAGAGTTGTAAATAATGGGTTGCTTGATGAAGCCTCCTCCCCATCTGAGTTCTCTGAACCAGATGGGGGTTTGAGGCTGGCAAACAAGATCTGCAGTGGGGAGTTGGGTTCTACCACTGGCATAGGTCAGCTCCATTGCACCAGTGCTGCTGGATTCCTAATGCCTGATCTTATTAGCTGCTATGATTGCACAGAATCTCATAGGATTGGGCCAAGGTGATAAGAAACAGTTGGGACTGTTACCTCATTCTGTCATGAAGACATGGATAATTTTGTTTCCATCAGGAACGCAGTTATTGGTTGATGACTTTGCTTAACATTTCCTTCTTCTCTGAACATTTATCAAGTACATTCATTCAACGTTACATTTGGGAAATGAATGCAAATCAGGTCTTGCCTCAGCTTCTGTCACATTCTTTCATGTAGGCCTAACTTTAAATGTGTCAGTTCATTGGATTTCAACTGAATTAAATTAAACTGTGTTATCTTTCTAATTTCAACAATTATTTCTATAACTGAGGAGGAACAGCTATTTCATGCAACAGCGGAACACTTTCTAAAGCACAAGGCAGACATTTTTTATCCACCCATATTCTATTCTCCTCTTTCATAGTAGCTTTCCTCCTTCTCATTAACTTTTTAAAAAAGTTGTCTTAAGCTCCAGTCTAAAGTAAAAATCAATAGCACAATTTGTTCCCGTTTTGATGCATCGTAAATAAAATACATTTCTTAAGATGGATGGCTGATGCTTACTGAAGTAAAGACTACTTTTAGAAAAGCAGTGAGCTACTAAATAGAACCTCAGAGGCGATTTTGTTGTCAAATATTTATGTGCTGTTCTCAGCTTCCTTCTTCTGCCCCTCCACTCACAATCTGCCATGCTTATTGACAAAGCTGTCCTTAACTAGTTAAATGTTCCTTCTTCTGTCTGCTTCTTTTCCAGCATTTTTGCCATTGTGTCTGGCTAGAGGATGGATGCAAATGGCTGCTGTACCAGTGATTTTATCAACATTTTCAAGCACATATTTGTACCCGGTGTGTATTAGAATCTACTTTCCACCCTTGCAGGATGATGCAGACTAGAGGATGCATAGGCTTTAGATGAAGCCTGAATAGCAAACCAAAGTGTGCCACTTCAGAAGTATTTGCACCTCCTCCAAAGTGGTTCTTATCCAAAGTGAATGCAGTAAAGTGGGCTGCTCCTAAACCTTCAGACTGGAGCTTCAGAAGGGTGCTTTTACAGGGTTTGTCCCTAACCAGTTGATACATTTCTGAACCTCTCCCAATAAAAAGAAAATGCCAAGCCAGGGTGTGTGTGTGTGTGTGTGTGTGTGTAAAAAACGGGGAGAGAATGTCATGTTGTGACTGACAGCTGTAGATTCCAACCAAGGAATGACTTTAACAGGACTTTCAAATCACAGTACTTTGGGGAGGGTTGCTGAAGTAATATATCCAAAATTGATCCAGTGATTTCAGTGCTCTTTTGCAAGTTAACTTTCCTACAAGCAGCAATGTTGAAAGAGTTGTGGAATTGTTGGTGGTTGTGTTTTGATTGTGTGATCGCCGAATTCCAATCCAGTCCAATTTTTTCGTAAAATCTTTTCCTAAAATACAATTCCTTGCATACTAATTGTATTTACGCTTGCTGTTTGTGTCTGTCTTGAGTGTTAGCTATTAGGTAAATCGCTTCCATTCATGCCCACTCCATTCTAGTCCTAGCTGCATTTGATCTAAGCTCAATATTAAATATTTACAGGTCTGCATGTCTCTGAATAATAGTATAGTGTAGGGCATGTTTGGACTTTTGTGAAAGTACCATGGTTCCAACCACAAAATGGCTGCCTTGGGGGCATGGCTGGTCAGAAAATGGCAAGAAAGTGAAGGTCAGACCTAGTAAATAAAACCAGGTTGTCTTGAATTTGCATGATCTTTACACAGGACATCTCCCTCCCCCCCAAGCCACCATCAGATTAAAGCTTGCATTGCTGTCCATAGAGTGCACAATTAAAAAACAGCACTGATTGTGATAATCATACATGCCAGCACCACCATCAGAGAAAAACATGGTTCCAAGGCACAGACCCGCATGGATCTTCATCATGGGGTGCCACCAAAACCCACCATGATTAAACCAACAGCAGCAACAAAAACCCTGCTTTGGCAAAGTTCCTTTCAAACACAGACAAAGACAGAGTGCCCAGTCCTCCTTGGCTCTCCCAGGCTTCCTGTCCCTCCCCTAAAAAGGTGGCAATGGCTCTGTGTGGGGCCATTCCCCATGCTTCCTTCCCTTCTCCGCCTCCAAACTGCTCGACATAGAGATGACATGGAGGGGCATAGATCCCCCATTGGGCACTGTAGAATGTCTTCATGGGTTCCATTGTATCTGTGTAAGCCACATTTGGGATACCAGAACTATGCATTAAGCACACATGCATGAAGCTTTCAGTGGCAGCAAGCCCCCCTCTCTCTTCTTTTAAACTGAAAAATGGGGAAGCCCTCTGAGCCACCTCATATTCAAATAAGAACTAAGGACACCCCATCAAACATCTTAGAATTTCCCCTCAATCATTGAATATCCACACACACTTTTGCAGAAGGTGAATTGTCCTGCGAAAGGGCGGGGGCTATTTGGCCTCATAGAATGTCAGCTCAGATTTAGTGTTGATGTGTTGGTGTGTCTACTACACCAAAGACTGAATTCCCAATTTAGGGCACACTCCTATTCATGTTTAGACAGAAAAAAAATCCTACAACTCCCAGCATTCCCCATCCATCCATGCTGGCTGGGGAATGCTGGGAGTGGTAGGACTTTTTTCTGTCTAAACATGCATAAGATTGCACTGTCCCTTAGGGAGTAATCCTATAGCCACTAGTCAGTGGCTAGATGGCCATAGGATAACTGATTTTTTGGGAACCAACCTTGAAGCCCATGCTCCAAGGTTGGTTCCCGAAGAACCGACCTTTCCCCCCTTCCGCGCTTCCTCGCAGGCAGTGCGGAATGGCCCCAGGCTCCGCGCTTGAAAGAGGTAGGGATGGACAAAAGGGACTTACCTCGTCCCGCAGCTTGCTTCGCGGTGGGGGGGAGGCACTTCGCTTCTCCCCCCAAAGTTCAGGCGAGGGGGGGAGGCGCCCCATCCCTCGCTGGTGAAATTCAGGCCGGGTAGGAGTGCCCCGTCTACCCGGCTGCGAAAAAAAAGTAAAACACACACACACACACACACACACACACGTGAGAGGCTACGTAATGATTTATGTAGTCTATCACGGCTAGATTTCCAAAGTCAGCCGTGATAGGCTATGTAAATCGTCACGTAGCCTGTCACGGGTGACTTTGAAAAAAAAAAGAAAAAAAAAGCGCGTACGCAAATGGCGGCTCCCATGAGGACCGCCATTTGCGTTCCTTATTTTGGCACGTCTAGTCTACGTAAACATTCACGTAGACTACGGCGAAAATAAGGGCAACGCGAATAGCGTTCCCTTATTTTCGCCGTAGTCTACGTAAATCTTTACGTAGACTAGACGTGCCAAAATAAGGAACACAAATGGCGGCGCCCCATGAGTGCTGCCATTTGCGTATGCGCTTTTTTTTTTTCAAAGTCACCCGTGATAGGCTATGTGACGATTTACATAGCCTATCACGTCTGACTTTGGAAATCTAGCTGTGATAGGCTACGTAAATCGTTATGTAGCCTATCACGGGTGTGTTGATTTTTTTTTACTTTACTTTTTTTTTTTGCAATGGTGGCAGCGGCAGCCGGTTGGGAGACCGGCCACCGCCCCCACTCCTGCCGAACCGCCGCTGAACCGCCGCCGGGACCCGCCGCCGAGAGGGACATTCGCCGAAGGTAAATCCCATCCAGGGGGGGGGGGCGGGGGGCTGGCGGAGAATTTCCCCAACACTTTTGGGGGGCCGAATGCGTCGGCACTAGGGATGTACGAAAGTCACTTACCTTTTCGCAGGGGTGATTCGCGGTGGGGGGGAGGCGCTTCGCTTCTCCCCCCGAAGTTCAGGTGAGGGCAGGGAGGCACTCCGCCTTGCCCAGCCGAAATTCAGGCCAGGGAGAAGCGCCCCGTCTCCCCGGCCGCGAAACAAAAAGTGAAAAAAAAACACCCAAACCCTGTGATAGGCTACGTAATGATTAATGTAGCCTATCAAGGCTAGATTTCCAAAGTCAGCCATGATAGGCTACGTTAATCGTCACGTAGCCTATCACGGGTGACTTTGGAAAAAAAGAAGAAAAAAAAGCGCGTACACAAATGGCGGCGGCCCATGGGCGCCACCATTTGCGTTCCTTATTTTGGCACGTCTAGTCTACGTAAAGATTTACGTAGACTACGGCGAAAATAAGGGAATGCTATTTGCGTTGCCCTTATTTTCGCCGTAGTCTATGTAAATCTTTACGTAGACTAGACGTGCCAAAATAAGGAACGCAAATGGCGGCGCCCATGGGCCGCCGCCATTTGCGTACGCGCTTTTTTTTTTCCGAAGTCACCCGTGACAGGCTACGTGACGATTTACGTAGCCTATCACGGCTGACTTTGGAAATCTAGCCGTGATAGGCTACGTAAATCGTCACGTAGCCTATCACGGGTGTGTGTGTGTGTGTTTTACTTTTTTATTTTGTAATGGCGGCGGCGGCAGCCGGTTGGGAAACCGGCTGCCGCCCCCGCCCCTGATGAACCGCCTCCGAAACGCGGCCGGGACCCGCCGCCGAGAGGGACATTCGGCCACGGTAAGTCCCATCCCAGGGGGGGGGCGGGGGGCCGGCGGAGAATTTCCCCAACACTTTCAGGGGGCCGAATGCCTCGGCGCTCGGTCTCCCAAAGATTTGTGGAGAAATTCTCCACCATCTCTAGTCGGCACTCGGCCTCCCGAAGATTCGTGGAGAAATTCTCCGCCAACCCTAGGAAGAGGAGCATGGAGCGGCCAAAATGGGGTGTTCCAGGGGGCGTTCCGGGGCGGGGAAGGTGGTAATGCCGGTACAACACATCCTATGTGTCATTCGGCAGCCTCCTCCCCTGCTCCACCTTTGGCTGTTTAGCTGCAAATGCAGGGCGGCTGAAGCGCGGAGGGGACGAACCCCTCTGTGCTTCTCCTGCCCTGCATTGGATAGGCGGTTGCCTCCAAGTTCAGAGGCAGCCGCCTATCCCCATAGGATTGTGGCTTTAGTGTGTTTTAAGTAAACTCCATTGAATTCAATGGGATTGACTACAGGAAAGTGAGAATAGATTGCTGCTTTAAGCTTTCCCATTGGAAATGGGACTTGAACTAAATGTTAAACTGATTACATTGTCCTTAATTTTTTTTTTTTTTTTTTAAGTATGTGTAGTAGAATTTGGGGGCTGGGCCTACTATGAACTCTTTACTACCTCAACATTCAATCCAACCCACACACACACACACACAGAGTTTCACATGAGTACATTCATAAGCCTGTTCTGTTTCTGCAATAATCAGTGATTTAAAAATAAAAATAAACTCAGCATGAAAATGTGTATTTACGTATATCTTTAATTATCCATTTTTGAATGTGCTTTCTCTCCAAATATACTTTTCTAATTAAAGTATTTACATGTAAATGCTTTTTATTCTAAAATACACATGTGTATAGACATTTTTGATATATATTTTTCAGCTGAGAACTGTGTGTTAAAATTTGGAGAAGGTCCGTAATCCTAAAGATAACTGCATTCCGAGCTGTATGTGAGCCAGGTGTTTATCAGTTTGCTTGACTTTAAAATATGGACCAAATGAAGTAACCAAGCATCCCTATCACCACATAAGGAAAATAAGCTTAAAACAGGATTATGAGATTTTGGTCCCATTTTGTGTCTTATCCAAAGCTTGTGTCTTATCCAAAGGACTGAGCACCCATTTTGTGTCTTATCTTAGTCCGAATTTTGAAATAAGCATTTATATACAAGAAAAAAACATTGCCTTAAAAATATAGTTTTAATTTTCTGGCACTCACTAAAGATCTGAAGATCAGAAGAGCCCCATATTGAGAAAAATAAATTTCCATCTGCTTAGAGGATTATAATACTTTATAGTGCATATTGTGCTTATGCCCATAAAAACAGTACATCTGCCTTTAATTGTCCATACAGTTAATGAACAAAATACCTAGTGCCTTTTAAAGATCCTAGTGGAAACAAGATGAGTCAGCCTGATAATTGTCTCCCAAGTTGCTTGACAATATGTCGAGGATGGCAAGGGATGGTGGTTGAATTGTCTATACTCCATTACAGAGATGAAATAGTATGGGCAGAACTAGATGTAATGATGAACACGGGGTTGCCACTTAAAATGGCAATCAGATATTAAACTCCCTTTCCTTTCCCCCAGAACATAAATTTCTGGAAATGCATGATGTGATATCATCACATCATGCTCTTCTCTGCCCCCACTCCTCATTATTAATGACTAATGGAGTGATTCAGGGAAACATCAGTATGATAGCATCATGCATGTTATAGGGGCGAATAGGACATGGGATTGCCAGTTTTGACGGCAACTCTATGTTCTTCATTATGTCTAGCTCCATCCCCTGAGAATAAGAAATATATCTTCGAATTGTAGCTAGGGTTTAAAACAAAACATGTAATAATAACTAGACTAGGTTTTGTCATGCATTGTTTGGGTCACCATGTTCTCTTTAGAGCTGTAGGTTGCTTCTACCCTAGAGCCCTTTAGTGCTGCTGAGGCATTACTTTTCTGTAATGAGCTGGAAGTGAAATTAAAATGGGAATTGCACACAACATTTAATATGCCTTTCTGTTATCCAGCAATGTCATTGTGCATGGCCAAAAGTTTTCCAGAATGTCTACTCAGAAGTAAATTCCATTCAGCTAAAGTTATTTCCAGTATCTTCCAGTTTGCAGGTCCTGCCCATTTTATTGCTTCTTATTGATGATGGCTGGGTGGATTACTGGTGAATACTCTCTCAGTTTCACCTTGAACAGCCTCTCTCAATTACCCCAATGTCAGTTTATTTTAGTTACTAGTTCCTTACTTTTCCCCCGCCCCCCGCTTTTTTATTCACTATTATGCCCAGCCTGAGTCGAAAGGAAGGAATACAATTAGAGGTATTTACAAACAGGAAACTTTTAATTAAGGAAACAAGAACACTGGCCAGCCTCAATTGTGCTCTGTTTCTTGCAGTGGACAGCCTAGTCCTGTAATTATGTTTTATCATTTAAAAAACAAACCAACAAACCAAAGACCCAATCACAGGTCAGGTCTGGAAAAAAATATATGATAAGGCAACAGGAAAAACTACAATGATTTGACAATGATGTTGTCTAAATCCTTCATGAAATGTGAAAGAAGAAAAAAGGGTGGCAATTCCAGAAAAAAGGACCACTGTGGAAGCAACCTTAGTTAAGCATAGCAAGGTTTAATGGTTAACAGGAACAATTCATGAAACAGAGAAACCTTCAAAATCATTTAACTGACCAAGCATTTTGGATATATTTCAGGAAATTATCTGGTACTACAGCTTGGTGTTTACTGGGCATGGAGCACTAGTGCACAAATGGACCTCCCCCATCACATCCCTTGGAATACATGGTCCTGTCCCCCTTCATTGGCATTAATATGGCGCCCTTGACCAAGGTGTGGTCTGCAAGGGTAGATCTCAGGATAAAATTAGTCATTATTAGAGCTGTGCATGAATGGCCTCTCAAAATTCTCCACCTTATTTGTGGACAGAGAAACTGGGGGGACAATTTCGCCAAATTTCTCCAAGGGGAGGAGAAATTCTCCAATGATTTCTCACAGGTAGGGCTCACCATTGGCAAGAGTTGTAGCACCACTTCTTTCTCTCTTTTTTCCTAAGGGTTTTGTGTAGTAACAGCATCAACTGTGTGGGCAGACAGGACCCCATTTTGCATCCTCCACAATGCACCATTCCTAGCATCATTCCAGAACATGGCAGGGGTGGGGGTGGGAATGCAGCCACCACAAAAAATAATGGTGAAGGAAATCTGGAGAAAATTCCTTAAAGTGGCCTTTTATTTCTAGCAGGATAAGAAAAGAAAAATTGCAGGACTTTTCTGAGAAAAATGTCAGCTGAGAAATTTTGGCAAGGCTTTAGTTGTCATTCTTCAGAGTTCAGCACTTTCCCAGGGTCTTCCAAAGGTTAAATATCTGAGATTGATTGTTTCTAATATAGATTGTTTCTAATGTAGGTGCTGATTAGATTATTTCTAATGTAGGTGCTGATAATACCATTCCTTCCCTGCTGGCCCTGTAGTGGGTGGTTGTCGGGGGGAATTTGTTTTGTTCATCTCCAGGAAAGAGGTGGAACTAGCGCTGTGTCAAAACCTGACCTCCGATTTCCTGAACTTTTTATTCCCCCATGAAAGATGCTTCCATTGCTCTGCTTCATTCTCAAGGCATTTTATGATTTATTTTGAATTTCGTTTGGTGGTGTTTTTGACCTTACCTAATCACTGTGTGTGATGTGGCCGTGGGTACTGTGTATGTGTTTTTCTTTCTATTGCTCATCTCTCTATTGCTCTGCAGTCTTCCAGGCTGCCTGTACTTCTTGATCTGAAAAGCCCTAGGAGAAGAATTACGTCATGATGTCTTCCCCTGGGCAGGAAGTACAGGAAGCCAAGGAGGCTACAGGCTGTGAGAGAGAGATGATTGTACAATGAAAGACAAGATTCTTTCACATCTTGCCTCACACATGCCTCAGCAAACTCATCAGTAAGCTAAGCACAAGAACCATGAACCAAACCCATGAGAATTTCCCTGAAATTTCTTCGCCTTTGAATTTCTTTTTGAAAGCAATTTCTTTGCTATCAAATTGAATGAGAACGGTACAAAAATATGTGGAAGAAATTTTCAGCACAGCACTAGTCATTTTTGACTTGAGCTAGCCTTCCTGGTTGCTTGGAGGAAGTGTAGCATCATAGCCTAGAATACTCTGACCTTATTGCACTCATTCTGTCTCTGTGCAAACTTCTGCTTTTCCTACAAAGCTCTGAATATGTAACAGATTAACAAATACATTTCACTGGAGGGAAAGACTTTCTCACTGAATTGCCAACTTCTATGTTTCTCTTAACATAAAAGGTATCCCCAGCCAGTCGTGTCCGACTCTATGGTGTGGGGCTCATCTCCATTTCTAAGACGAAGAGCCAGCGCTGTCTGAAGACGCTTCCATGGTCATGTGGCCGGCATGACTGAACACCGAGGTGCACAGAACGCTGTTACCTTTCCCGCCGAAGCGGTACTTATTTATCTACTTGCAATTTCTTGCTTTCGAACTGCTAGGTTGGCAGGAGCTGGTACTGAGGATGGGAGCTCACTCCGTCATGCGGCACTCGGGTCTCGAACTGCTGTCCTGCTGACCTTCCGGTCTGCAGTTCAGCGTCTTAACCACTAAGCCACTGCGGCCCTTAACATAGTGCATGGTAAAAGTGAACATTTACAGAAAGCTAATTCTGAAAGCAAGGCCTGGAAAAAACAACTGAAAACCAGAACTGGATGACTGTGGAACTTAAGGGAAATCATTCTATCCCAGAGATGGTTTTACCAATAAAAGAAAATTAAAAAGCTTGGGGAAAGGCAGCTTCAGTTTTAATAATAGAACTCCAACCTCCAAAACATGACCTGCAGACATATTGTAGCTCTCCATTCTGTAATCTTATCAGACCTCATAAAGTAAGCTGGGTCATCTTCAGTCAGTACTTGAGTAGATGTTTCTATGGAAAACCAAACTCTCCTTGGGAAGAGGTGTCTGGGCATCGGTGCCCTTGATCTCATTGAATAAGATGACCAAATATAAAAGGGTTTGCCCTCAAAAGGACTCTCCTGTGGGACCAAAGAAAATCTCTGCATTTAGCACAACTGTAGAGCAATTGACATGCAGCCAATAGAAATGACAAACTTACCGTGCATTCTTTTTCTTTGTCATAGGCTGTATCTGTAGCTTTTGACTTCTGAAACAAGTAACTTTGTACATGAAGGAAGTCAAATTGAGATTCAGCATTCACAGCACGGTTCAGCAAATCTGTGAAACGCACGATTAAGATAAAGCACCGGCTTTATTGTTTTGTCTCATCAGAGATGGCAAGCCAATGTTCCAAGAAAGGAAGACTGGAGTGTGTGTATATGCATGGGTTCTTCTATACCCTTTGTGCCAGCATAGAATGGGTTTTGTGGCAGATGCATTGATTCTACTTACATCAGTCAGTATACAGTGATACAGCGAGTTGGGTGGAATTACCCAACTCAGGGAGCAATCCTAGGAGTGGTAGGACTTTTTTCTGTCTAAACACGCATAGGATTGTGTCTAACTTGCTCATGATCAAGCAGGCAGCTAGCTTGAAGCTATTCAGGTGAGTCAAATCCTGCTTAGAGAAGAGTGGGAATTAGTTCCTCCCCTTCCTTAAGGCTACAACCCAGCTGGTATGGAGGATGGTCCTTCCTTAGTCACCCCCTTCTACTGCTCCACAACTCTGGGTGCCTGAGGCAGGTTAACCCCAAAGGCCCTTCACACCCTGTCCCCAGGTTCCACAGCCCTGAGCACAAGTCTCAGAATTGGCCAGTTGCCGCAAATGTGCTGGGGGGGGGGCTACCCAAATCAGATGCCCACCTAACAGATCCTGCACATCTCTGCCAAATATAACCATTAACCTGCCTATATGGAATCCCCATATTACACACTTGCCCAACGCTCAGATATCCTCGCAGAAGGCCAAACAAACAACAAACAAAAACACACTACCAACTGAACCAATCTGAGCAGGTCAGAAATTCCTACTCTGCCCCTTGAAGGATGACCAGCAAATCCTGCACTGATAACAGGGGTGCCACTGGAAGGAGACAGAGGTCTGGCTGAGAGAGGCACTGGCTTAAACAAGCCCAAACTCTACCCTTACATCAGCATGGCATGCAGATGCAAATCACCAAAATGTTGTCCCCATGTTCCCACAAACGTGTCCCTGACTCCCTGCCTGGGACCTTGCTCTTCAGGGAGTGAAACATTGTTATTTGTTGCTGTTGTACCAGGGAAAAAAAACCTGGTGCATGGGTCAGTCAAATGCATGAGCCATTGTTGCACTGGGAGCTTACACGCTAGACAATGGTGCCACATTCCCTCTCCCTAGCCCTTTTCTGCTATACTTCCCTGAAGAGAACCATAGTGGCAGGTTACTTATTTAATTCATTTCATTTCTATACTGCCTAAGAGCCAAAGCTCTCTGGGTGGTTCACAAAAATTAAAACCAAAAAGCACACAGTAAAACAATGTAAAATATAATAGCATTAAAACCACAGTGTAACAATACAACCAGAATAAAACCAGAATAAAACCTAGCATCAATGCAGAGATTTGAAATACAGATTTAAAACAGCAAAGCTAAAAGACTAGAAAACTAAAATACTAAAATGCCTTGGAAAATAAGAAGGTCTTCACCTGGAGCCGGAAGGAATACAATGTAGGTGCCAGGTGAACCTCTCTAGGGAGCTCATTCCACAGCTGGGGTGCCATAGCAGAAAAGGCCCTCCTCCTAGTAGCCACTAGGGGTGTACGAAACCCCCTTACCTTGGGTCCATGGGGTCCACGGGGGGGGGGGAGGCAATCTGTTCCTCCCCCTCAGAATCCTCACTGGCCCCGGCTGGCTCAGCTCTGCAGTGAATCTGTGGAGCTGCCAGCCATTTGTGTCCCTGTTCTTTGCAGTAATAGGCTATGTAAAGATTTACGTAGCCTAACACAGCAAAGAACAGGGACACAAATGGTGTAGCGGGTGCCATTTGTGTCCCTGTTCTTTGCAGTGATAGGCTACCTAAAGATTTACATAGCCTTATTACTGGAAAGAACAGGGATACAAATGGCGTCCGCTACACCGGACGCCATTCACGTCCGAAGACAGGCAGGAGCAGGCAGGACAGGTGGCAGTGGCTGGCCAGCAGAAGGTAGGATCCAGGCCCGCGCGGATTCCCCCAGGTGGCGGAGGTTAGTCTTTCAACTCCAAAATCTGAGGAATGGGTCCCTTCTAAAGGATTGTTTCCCTCTACCTCAGAATGATGCCCTTGTCTTCCCCAAGACCTGCATTCTCCATGACAGCAGAGGAGCTGTCACCCTGGGAGTGGGCACAGCTACTTGGTCCATGAAGATCTCATCCACCAACATTTCTTCCCCCCTCCTAGCTTCTAGCCATGCTCTTTCTCATCCCTCTACCCCTTTGCTATGCTATTTCCCCCTCCCTCCCAGCCTCTGACCTTGCTATTTCTCTCCCTCCAACATCTTTTGACTAGCCAGGCCTCCATGGCAGCCAGGATGTGACTAGCCACATCCTCCAGCGGAGCAACCAATTTTGTAGTGGTTCCCACAGCAGTTTCTCAAATTCCCAAATGTGACCACAGGTCCAAAAAGATTGGGAACTCCTGATATAGGAAGCTAGCCTCCATTTTAAAAATCCAGTCTTGCTAAAATCCCAGCTCTATGTATTAAAAAAGCCTGCAGTTGTGGCATGGAAGATTTGTTCTGTGATTCACAGAATCAGCCTGGCACATCACCTTGTAAAGTTCAGCTGTCCATACAGCATTCTGATTAAAATCACTGAAAAATGTAATTTACGGAGCAATCCTATGGCCGCTGCTAGACAGTGGCTAGACGGCCATAGGATATGCTGTTTTCTGGGAACTGACCTTGGAGCTCACGCTCTGAGATCGGTTCCCAGAGAACCAACCTCCCCCCACTTCCGTGCTGCCTCCAGCAAGGCAGCGTGGAACAGCCTCATCCTCCGCGCTCGCAAGAGGAGCGTGGAGGGTAGGGATGTACAAATTGTATACCTTCAGTGCCACTTGACTTCCACAGTTTGCAGCCAGTGCTCTGTTCCGCCGTTCACAAGCCCCCAGAATTCTCCTCTTTTTTTTTCCACTCTGAAAATTACAAAGATAAATCTGTACCGAAAACCGTAATTCCGGTGCCCAGCCATCTCCGTGAGTCCGCATAATTTCCATAAGAATCACTATTTTTCATAAATATTTACGTATTTTTTTAAAAATTGAAATCCTCCATCTCCATTTACTTTCAGCCAAAACACTTCCCCTTCCTAGAGGCTTCCCAGAAGAAGGCTGTCTTAGGTGTGCCTGAGCAATAAACTCTTTGTTTAAACCAACGCTGTTTGAAAGAAAGAAAAAACCTTTTAAAATGACCATGCCGGTCCTGGAGTGGCATGGTCATTTTAAAAGGTTTTCTCTTTCTTTCAAACAGCATTGCTTTAAACAAAGAGTGCATCGCTCAGGCACACCTAGGGCAGCCTTGTTTTGGGAAGCCCCGAGGAGGAGGAAGTGTTTTGGCTGAAAGGAAACGGAGAGGGAGGATTTCAATTGAAAAAGAACACCCACAAACAAGGCGGTGAGCACAATTCATTAAAAAAAAAAAACTTATGTATTTATTATCGGAATACACTACACTGCGTTTTTATTTACAAACATTCCGCAACTCTTTGCGGACGACGAAAAAAAAGCCGCATGACTGCTGGCTCCGCAGGACCTCATGGTGCCGTCCCACAGAGGATTCCGTGGCACGGACTAAAGGGAATTCTATCCCATTTCAGTCCGTGGAGGAATTCTCTGACATCCCTAGTGGAAGGGCCGGAAAGGGTTGTGACTGGAGGTGTTCTGGAGCAGGGAGATCTTAGCGGCCTGTACGACACATCGAATGTGTCATACAGCGGCATCCTTCCTCACTCTGTGCTCCTGGATTGCTAGGCAGCAATCGGCTGTCTAGCTGAAAATGCAGAGCAGGAGAAGCACGAAGGGAATGATCCCCTCTGTGCTTCTCCTGCCCTGCTTTGGATAGGAGGTCTCCTCCGAGTTCAGAGGCGGCCGCCGGTCTTGATAGGATTGTGCTCTAAATCTTCTTGTTGGAATTATAGCATAATTGATACATTGGCCTGAATCAGGAATGAGAAATATCTAATTAGGGAAGAGGGGGAGGGGTGAGATACATAAACGGCACCAGTAGAGTGCTCACGGTCATTCCTTTAAATTATTCCTTGCAAATCAATGAATCTCTAATAAAATATTTCCATATTTATTGAGGAGTTTAAATAACAAATTGCAGACAGAAAAGGCCATTGAGAGCTGCTCACTAAAAAAAAAAAAAAAATTACTGAGTAGATTTTATAACTGTGCAGTATTCCAAAAATTTTAGGGCTGTAGTCTTACAGCAGAAAATGGCACATATACCCCCTTCTATGGAAGACCTATTCAGGCATTCACTTGAGTGTGCGAGGACCTATGGCCCTGCCCGCTGTGTCTCCAGGTGCACCAGGCCCTCCCTCTCAGTTCAGTCCTTGCCATGTTGAACCATAAATGTCTGAAAAGGTGTTCTAACTTTTAAAACATTTTAATGAATGTGTATTTATTTATTTATTTATTTATTAGATTTATGTCCCGCTTTTTTTTCCTCCCGCAAGGACCCCAGGGTAGCTGACGTGATCCTCCTTCTCTCTATTTTATCTCCACAACAGCCCTGTGAGGTAGGTTAGGCTGAGAGTCAGTAACTGGCCCAAAGTCAATCAGTGAGCTTCATGGCCGAGTGGGGGCTAGAACCTGGATCTCCTGAGTCCCATTCCAACACACTAACCACTACACCGCACTGGTTTAGTAAGAGAAAAATGCATAACATGCCAAATAAAGAAAATCTAGTGAATGCATAGGGGGAAAGGATTCCTATGGAACACAGCATGAGGTGCATGATTATGGAGAAAATGTATTGCAATACATAAATAAATACAGGTGAAGTTTCTGCTATGTACGGCATAGCCAGTTCTGCTGAGAAATGGATGTGCAGGAGGACTCTCCACATGTGCCCGTTTCACAGCAGAATCGGGTTTCTGCTAGTCCACCAAAACAGCTGATTAGTGGCCTGGCAGGAGCCTGCTTCTGCTGCTGCACAAGGAGTGCAGGAAAGGCTTTCCCCCCTCGCCCACCCTGTGTGGCGGGTGGCAGCATGCATGAGGAGGGGCTGCTGGGGTGGCAGGGCACCGGAGGGAGGCCACATAGATAGCCTCCATGGGACAAAATGTCCCACAGCCCACATATTGCCCACCCTGATCTAAGACATTAAAAACCTTCCAGTTATGTGTCTCTTGCAGGCATCTGCTGCTGCAGAATCTGTTGTTCTTTTTTTTCCAAGTCCAACAAATCCTTTCTACAGCTCATCTATTAGCTGTTCAAACCTGCCTCTTTAGATCTTCCTTCTTTTCTTCAATGGCAGTAATGGAATATACTGAAATGCCTGTCCCCACCCAGGAGGCTCCATCAGCTGCAATGAAGCACCGTTGCAACAGTTTCTACTTTTATTGAACTCAGCTCTTATTCCTAACAGCATAGCATTCTCCTGGCGTGTGTGTGTATTAATGTACTTTTCTTCCTCCCATCAACCTCTTGCCTAGAAATATCATAGCATCTTTTGAAGTTTTCTATATGATTCTTAAGTTCTTATCCCACAATTCAGGCTGGAAGAGAAAACGTGACCAGCCAGGATGCAGCCACCCTTACACGGACCTCCCTTCCATGACATGGCAGAGGCTGCAGGCAAGGCTGTCTCTTTTTAACCCGTAGCCTGGAAGGATGGAAAGTATGACGGAGTCCTTCTATGCTGCCTCCAGAAGACAAGTATAGGACAAGTTCCATTCTGGATGGAATGGGGCAATCTCCCTATCCACCAGGCCCTACTTCCGCTTTTCTGGAATGGAGAAAAGAATAGCCCCTGGGGTGGCCAGTTGCCCTCTTTTACAGAGTGCAAGTGGCCACCCTTCACCCACATTCCCTTTTCTGGAATGAAGAAAAGGATAGCTCCATGTGCTAGCTTCATAACTGCTGTGACAAGGCCTCAAGGGCTTTTACCAAATTTCTTCCAGGAGGGGCAAGGAAGCAGAGAGAGATGAACCAGCCAGCAGGCCCGTCTTAAGACAAGAGTCCATGAATGAGCTCTTTCCTTCTGCTTTCCATCATGGGGAAAATGGGGAGAAGCCAGAATGCTCTGTTCTCAGCTCTGGGCCCAGCAAATTTGTGCCTCCATTCAAGAATGGCCAGCAAGCAGCAGCCTTCAGAATGGAGCCCTGCCTTAAATAGAGAGATACATTCTGAAGACAGAAGTTAAGCTATCTCTCTTTGAGAGGGAGTGAGAACCGTACACAGTGGGTTTTATATGGGGCTGTCTTGCCTGGTCACGTGGAGGCAATTTGTTCTTGTCTTAATAGACCAAACAGGTGTATTTTTTGAGAACTGTGGATGCAAGACAGCTGTGCCATGATGTGAAATGCTACATCAGACCATTTTTCCCCATCTGTGCAATTTATAAAACCACGACAACCTTCTCAGGGTCTGAACCTAGCAATCCTATAGTGTCTAGTATAGTATAATCCAGGGATAGGCAACCTTTTGGGGCTGTAGGGCATTTGGCAATTTGAGCAATTGTCCTGGGCACCACCACAAAATGGCTGTCATGAGAGGCATGACAAAATACAAGTAACCTGCCCCAGGGGCAGCTCAAGACCTTTTGCTTCCTGAGGTGAAGAACAAGAACAAGTACCGTCCACCCCGCGGCACGACTGACTCCCTGGCCGAGGTGCTTGAGGTGGTCTCTGATGTGCGTGTACAGTCCCCTAACTTATTGGTGTTGGGGGACTTCAACGTACATTCGGAGGCCATCCTCACAGGAGCACCTCGGGACTTCATGGAGACCATGGCCTCCTGGGAGCTGCACCATATTCTAACTGGGCCCACCCATGTAGCCGGTCATGCACTAGAACTTGTGTTTGTTTCTGGAGAAGCGGGGAGTGAACTGGAAGTCGGGGGTATATCCACCACCCCCTTGTCATGGTCAGATCACTATCTGGTGACGTTGGACTTCTCGGTTCCACAACCCCTCCGCAGGGGTGGAGGACCCATTAAAATGGTCCGCCCCAGGCGTCTTATGGATCCAAATGGATTCCTGAACATGCTTGGGGATTCTCTGGGGCACGCCAACGGCCACTTGGTCGAGACCCTGGTGGGTGGCTGGAATGCCGCAATCACTGGGGCATTAGATCGGGTGGCTCCGAAACGCCCTCTCCCCCTGAACAGGGCTCGGACTGCACCATGGTTCAATCCGCGGTTACAAGCTCTGAAACAGGAGGTGAGACGGCTAGAGCGCCGGTGGTGGAAGTCTCGCTCCAAAGACGATCAGACACGGGCTAGAGGTGTATCTTCAGCCTATCACGTGGCGGTGAAGGCAGCAAAAAAGGAATATTATGCTGCCTCCATCGCGTCTGCAGAGTGCTGTCCCAGGAGGCTGTTCCAAGTGGTCCAGAGCCTGGTCGGTCCTGTGGCTCCGGAACCACTGGAGCATTCTAAGGCCTCCTGTGAGGCCTTGGCAAGGCACTTTGCAGATAAAATTGATCAGATTAAGTGTGTTACTCTGCACGCTGTGGATACAGTTAGTGAGCAAGAGGCGGCCTGTGGCAAACCGGTTTTGTGGGATCGATTCCAGCTTCTTCCTCCTGATGAAGTGGACAAGGTGCATCCATCTGTACGGCCAACCACCTGCTTACTTGATCCTTGCCCATCTTGGCTCATTATGGGCTGCAGAGAGAGACTGGGTGAGGGGATCAGGGTGGTGGTGAACGCCTCCCTTGAGGAGGGAGTGATGCCATCAGCCCTCAAGGAGGCAGTGATAAGACTGCTCTTAAAGAAGCCCTCCTTGGATCCCCAAGTTCTGAACAACTTTCGCTCAGTCTCAAATCTGCCATTTTTGGGCAAGGTGATTGAGCGGGTGGTAGCGATGCAGTTGAAGGCACACTTGGAAGAAACCGATTATCTAGACCTATTTCAGTCAGGCTTCAGGCTTGGGCATGGGACAGAAACAGCCTTGGTCGCCTTGGTAGATGATATGAGGAGGGCTCTGGATAGGGGTGAATGCTCCTTCCTTGTTCTCCTCGACCTCTCAGCGGCTTTTGATACCGTTGACCACAGTATCCTCCTGGACCGCCTGGAGGGGTTGGGCATTGGAGACACCGTATTGCGGTGGTTCCGGTCCTTCCTCTCCGGCAGGTACCAGAGGGTAGCACTGGGAGAGGAGATTTCGGACCCGTGGCCACTCACTTGTGGGGTGCCACAGGGTTCCATCCTCACCCCGATGCTATTTAACATCTATGTGAAGCTGCTGGGGGCTATCATTAGGAGGTTTGGGGTACAGTGTCATCAATATGCGGATGACATGCAGCTCTACCTGTCATTCAAATCTTCACCAGGGTTGGCCGTAGAATCCCTGTCCAAATGTCTGGAGACGGTGAGTGGCTGGATGGGGAGGAATAAGCTGAAGCTGAACCCGGACAAGACCGAGGTACTTTTGGTGGGAGACAAGAGGAGGCTGGGGAATGTTGACCTGGTGTTGAATGGGGTACGGCTACCCTTGAAAGACCAGGTCCGCAGCCTGGGGGTCATTTTGGACTCCCAGCTGTCCATGGAGGCTCAGGTGTCAGCTGTGAGCCGGACAGCGCTGTATCAACTCCATCTGATACGGCGGCTGCGCCCCTTCCTTCCTGACCATCTGCTCCCATCGGTAGTACATGCCCTGGTCTCCTCTCGTTTAGACTACTGTAATGCGCTCTACGTGGGGTTACCCTTGAAGACGGTTCGGAAACTGCAGCTGGTACAGAACGCGGTGGCTCGCCTGATTAAAGGCAGCTGCCGGCGAGATCACATCACTCCAGTGCTGAAGGAGTTGCACTGGTTACCAGTTGTTTTCCGGGCCAAATTCAAGGTGTTGTTTTTGACCTTTAAAACCCTATATGGTTCCGGCCCAGCCTATCTTAAGAAGCACCTCCAGCAGCACCAGACAGGCCGCTTAACAAGATCAGCCTCGGATGGCCTTCTCTCTGTCCCATCAGCCAGGACAGCTAGACTGGTGGGGACGAGGGAGAGGGCCTTTTCTGTGGTGGTCCCCACTTTGTGGAACTCCCTCCCTAGGGAACTCCGTCATGCCCCCTCTTTAATGAGCTTCCGTCGTGCATTAAAAACGTGGTTGTTCAGGCAGGCATTTGGGGTGGGTTAGGGTATTTTAGAAAATGTTTTTATTGTAGAATTTTATTGTTTTAAACTGTTTTATTGTATGTTGTACATCGCCCAGAGTGGCTGGGTGACCAGCCAGATGGGCGATTAATAAATTTAATAATAAATAATAAATAAATAAGATAGCGCCCCCTGCCATTCCATCTACAAAAGCCAACTGGACTGGCAGATGAATCTGTCTTTAATATTGATGATGGGACAGCATCCCCCACTGCTTCTGAAGGCAGCAGGCGAACTTAGGAAGCACAGAGTAGACCCCATGGCATGCAGGTCTCTTCTCCAACACATTGCTGCCACCTCCCAGCATCTGCTGCCTGAGGCAACTGCTTCGCTCTGCCTAATGGTAGGATCGGCCCTGACCTGGCCAAAAGAGTTGAGTACAGAAGTGGGGTCTGAGACTCAACACACTAAACAACTCATGTAAAACAACAGTTTTCAGCACCAGCAGAAACATATTTCACAGCAATCCCAGCTGCCAGTAAGAAAACATGCTAATTTGTTTTTAAAGTGTGGGAAGGAGAAGACACTTTGGCAGGCACCAAGTTGCCTACCCCTGGTAAAGACAAACAACATGTTGTCCCTTATTGTATGTGATAATAACTGGTAATCAATGCCATTTAGATAAGTGTAGCAAAATACAAGACTACAAATCTAAACATGCTTAAACAGAACTAAGACTCATTGATTGCAGTGGGACTGACTTACAAACAATGGTGGCTCAAAATAATCTATCTGGCTGTAGTTATTTTATCCCCACTGAATTAAGAGGAGGAGAGAAACAGACAAAGAAGTGGTATTTAAAAGTGGTGCATTTGATAATCTCTATAGGGATAAAATGTTACCAAACAGCGCCAAATTAACACGCCCCCCCCCGCAAGCACTATAATAGCAAAAAGCTATTATAGTTAAATACACTTAAGATGAATACTATACCCTTATCTATACTTGGCAAATGTTTTCATAAAATTAATGCTTTGTTTCATAATTTTTGGTGGGAGGGGTGTTCCTCTCTGCCAAGATTATCTCTGAAAAGGATGCAACCTCCAATTAAAGAAGGTGGGTTTTGTTTTCTGTATCTTGCTTTATATCACTGGGCTTATATGCTGACGCATACTAAATTTTGGTCTTTTTCATCTGCATCAGATCTTCCGTATTGGTCAGTTTTGGAATCTTCTTGTTGGGTTCCTCTCGCTAAAGGGATGGCATCAGGTTCTAGATATATAAAAATGCATAGAGTTCCTCCCACAGATAGAGATGTGTGGCATATAATGTCACATCAATTACACTATGACCTATTTTCTCATGAAAATTGACTTTATGGGGCAATCCAGAGCTAAACATTGGTAAGAAAATGTTTTTGTGATGAACATGGACAGATATGGTGATTTTACTTTGGATCAACTGGTGGGTGCTGGTGATGAGTTCTTTGTTTTCTATCCTGGGTGCCAAATATGACTTGCCAGAAGTGTCTGAATGGCAATACTTGCAACTGCAGCATTTGTTAATATCTAGGTTTGATCCGGCCACTTTTACAACATCAGAGTCTCCGTCATTATTGGAAGCATTTATTGAGGCTGGTCAGCCAAAGTCACCAGTGATCCATATCTATACATTCTTCTTATTGGCGAATAAATGTGATATACAGGGTTTTAAGCAGGAATGGAACAGAGAACTGGATTGTACCATTCTGCCTAATCAGTGGATTGCCACTTTGGCATCTATACCTGTCATTTCTATGGATCTCAGGCTACATCTTATTCAGCAGAAATTTTTGTTTTGTGTGTATTGGACACTGCAATGTCTCCTTAATAAGGGACTGACAGGGTTCACACAACACGCTAACCCACCACGGGTTGTTAACCATGCAGTGTGGTTTATTTTTTCTCAAACAAGCTACCTTGAGAACCCCTGGTTTGTTGAGTTTCCAGGGTGATTAACAAGCCATGCTGTATGGTTAACAAGCAACCTTGCATAAAACGTGCTGCTTTCAGACAAGACTATAACCCACAGTTCAACAACAGCCCAAACTGGGTGTGTTAGCGTGTTGTGTGAACCCACGGTCTAATTCGGCTAATTAGTGGCAATACTAATGCTTCTTTTAAACATATGTTTTGGCAATGTCCAGTATTTGCTTCTTTTTTTGAGGAGGTTATTATGCAGATACATTTTGTATGGAAACAGTCTTTAATGTTGATGTACATGCTCTTTTACATGATTTACCTGCTTCATGGAAATTAATGAATGGCCAGTATCAATGGATTGTCCACACCCTTTTGACAGCTAAAAGTCTGATATTAGAACATTACAAGGATAAACACTCACCTCCTATAATGCAATGGATTGAGGACCTTACAATGCTTTCAACATTTGAATGGCTGGCATATAGATGCCCACCATCAGATGGATGATACTTACCTGGATGTCTGGTCCACTTTTGCTGAAGCCTATGTATAATTGCTAGAAAGTTGTATTTTCACATATATATATGTGTGTGTGTGTGTGTGTGTGCGCTCGCATGCTCGCACGCTCGCATGCATTTCATATGTATTCATTGCTATGGAAATATATAAATTCATATATGTATATTTAAAATAAAATAAAAACTAAAAAAAGTAATAGCAAAGAGGTGCAAGCAATGGTTCCTGTTCCTGAACATGTACAGAAGAGCCATGACATATACAGAAATTATGTTGTGTGTATGGTGGGAATGTGTGGGAGAGGCAGAAGAATATTAGCAAATCTCTATGGCTTTGAGGATTCTTTTTTTTTCGTTAATAGTCCTGCATCCTTTAGTGGTGCACTGTAACTAACAGCACAGTCCTATACAAATCTATTCAGAAGAAGTCTCACTGAGTTCAATGGGGCTTACTCCAAGGTAAGTGGGTATCGGAGTGCAGCCTAAGCCTTTATTCCATTTCCATGACATTGTCAATTTCAAACCTCTAACACATTTGGACCCACGGTTAAGAAAAAGTATAACTTCTGTCCAAATTTTCATTTTGGACATGATCTCCATCTGACTGAACACTGTGAAACCAAACCATCAGTGACAGTGACTTACCCCAAATTGTCTGACCATCCTTTTTGGCAGTGCAAGTTCTTTCCACACCATGTTGGAAAGTGGGACAGCCAAAACACTGTTGCATTAATGTTGGGTTTAGTTCTCATTGCCGCAGTGTTAGCACACATTCCACTATAATCCTTTATACAGGGCTTAAGAACATTTAAGTTTATCTCAAAGGCTCATTTCTAAAAGCTGTCAGTGGAATCCTTTAGGAAAAAAATGGAAAATGCTGTAGATCAGCACACATTGGATCCAGGCTGCAGAAAAGGATGAATAAAGATCATTTTAGATGGTTCATTTGCTAAAAGAGTGATAAGGGTACAATTTTAGAGCTTTTCATAGGAATAAAATACGGCGACATTTCAGTACAAAGCCAGGAAATTGCCTGTTTAAATTATGGAGAATATCTGAGCAGCAAAGCAAGAAAATCTGAAGAGATCTGTCTGAAGGCTTTGATGCTATACAATATATGATAAAGAGGGAACCTGTCAGACTGCTGCCTTGTCCTTTTACTGAATTACTTTAAAAAGGTCTGGATAAATGTTTTAAGAGAGTTGAAGATGGTACAACAGGTGCATCTTTTCCCAGCTTCGTTTGTTTTGTTCCATTAAAGCAGAGGTGAGCAACTTGGAGAAGCCCAGGCTCCATTTTTTCTCTCTGGATCCACAGGGTGTACTACCAGAATCACTGCATTCGGTGGCATGGTGGCAGTGGTAAATCCCCCCTCCCATGGTTTGTTGTTTTTCAGCAGTAAACTGCTACAGCATGTGAAAGCCAAATTTAGCATGAAAACAAGCTAAATGTGGGCATATTTATTTATTTATTTATTTATTTATTTATTATTGCATTTATATTCCGCCTTTATTCCTCTTGCAAGGAACCCAAGGCTGCTTACATTATCCTCCTCCTCTCCATTTTATTCTCACAACAACAACCCTGTGAGGTAGGTTGGGCTGAGAGTGTGTGACTGGCCCAAAGTCACCCAGTGAGCTTCCATGGCTGAGTGGGGACTAGAACCTGGATCTCCCGGCTCCCAGTCCAACACTCTTGCCACTACACCATACTGGCTCTCAATTTTAGCATTCCATAGTGGTTTGCTACTGAAATTAGGCAGCAAACTGCCAATATCTTTGCTGCGATCATGAATTCTGCAAAGTGCATGAATTTTAGCAGTGTGGCAGCAGCGATGGTGGTGGGGTTGTGGGCAGCCACATGTGGCCTGCAGAGAGCACATTGCCCACCTCTGGATTATAATCTTTGCTCAAACAGGTTTGGCAGGTTTTTGAAGCTCTATAAACATTTGCAAAACCCATAAACACTGATTATAGTGGGAGGAGTGTTTAATATGCCACAAGCAAACCTCAGGGTGGTGGTGGTAGTGGTGGGGGAACCTATTGCCTGTCTCCAACCAAAATTAGCTATAAAAGTCTTTATGTTTGGATACTGCAGAAGCAGCAGCTCCCCTGACCCAGACTTGTTCCTCTGCCCCCTTCCTTTGGCTCTAGACTGTTGTGTCCTTGAGCCTCTTGAAATACAGTATTTCTGCTGTTCTTCGATGATGATATTCCATCCAAGACTGATAGGACCTGAAAATCTGACAGTCTGTAGCTCTGCATGTTGTCTGAAAGGCAGGTTATTGTTGCTATATGTCATTTTGCTAGGTCAAGCAAGTATTTAAGGATTCTGTCTTGAGGAAACTACTGTTTTTTCCCCTTTACACAAACATATGCTACAATTGCAGTGGGTATCTCATCCACCTTTTCTTCCCTTTGACAGAAAATCCCCTTGGAAAAATATATATATTTTTTATTTATATATATATATATATATATATATATATATATATATTTAATATGATGGCAGGTTTCAGACTTGATTTTAATTCTCTGCCATAATAAAGACAATAGAGACTTCCAATAAAATCATGACAGATCCAGAAGTGGTGCTTCATCTGCTAGACTGTCACACAGGATATTATTCTTCAAAAGCTGAACATCTCTTGAGAGTCAATAAAGCAATCTTGGGGAACTGAAAGGGAAATCCAAGTGTGCACTGCTAGGTGACATAAATTCTTGAGCACTCCTTTCAGTACTTTGGAATACTGAGGCCAATTCACTGTTAAAGTAAGGAAAGAAATCTGAAAGACTCCTGAACTTGTAAATAATATTTGTTTACAGCAAAATGCTCAGTGATCTCAGCGGAGATGGTGTGAAATTGATTCTGAAGCTACTGAACTGTCACATGATATACTTGCTGGGAAAAACAGATAAGCTGACTTTTTATTTTTCAATTAATAACATATAGCAAAAATGTGGCACCTGAAAATTACTTTCTGTCCTGTTGTGAATTTAGCATTGTGACATTCGGGGAGAGCCAAATTCTCTTCTTGGCTAAAAAGAAATAAATAGCAAAATACATACAGAAACACAAAGAGGATGCTACAGTTCATGAGTTTTGCTCTTGATCAAACCAGCACAGAGGCACCTATGATTAGGGTTTTTAAAAAATCCAACCAAACGAATAGACAAAAAGCTTTTGAATTCAGCAAACACAGGAATGTATGATACTTTGTTGATAGGCCACCTAATGCGAAGAGAAAACTCCCTGGAAAAGACCCTGATGCTGGGAAAGACTGAAGGCAAAAGGAGAAGGGGACGGCAGAGGATGAGATGGCTAGATAGCATCACCGATGCAATGAATATGAACTTGAGCATGCTCCGGGAGAGAGCGCAGGACAGGAAGGCCTGTCGTGCTATGGTCCATGGGGTCACGAAGAGTCGGACACGACTGAATGACTGAACAACAACAACAACATTCTAGCATGGTAAATTCTGGCCAAGCCAATGTTAGTTGGAACTCTGACCAGACACACTTTGGGTGACCTGGTCCTGCCTCTCATTCAGGCTCCGCAGAACTGGTTTATGCATCACAGTCCTTATGCTACTGTCCTGTTTGCTGTGCAGATCTTTGCTATGTAGATAGCAGTGAATACAGGCAGCAACCTTAGTTTTTTTGAGGAGGAAACGGTGGTGTACAAAGCTTTGCTTTTCAGTTTCATGTGTTTGCCCCAGGAGAGGTGCGAATAGCCCCCACTGCAACTACTTTTAAATGTTAAGTTAAAGACCACTTTATTTACACAAGTATTTGACTCCTGACTTGTTGGTTTGGGTATTTTTTAGGTTAGATTATTATTGTTGTATTTTAATGGTTTTAAGTGTGATAGTATGATTTTATTGGGATTTCTTTTATTAATATTGCAAACTGCTCAGTGCTGTTTTTGGAGAAAGGGAAGGGTATAAGAATACTAAACAAATACACAGGATTATACCTTACACCAGGTCAGACAATATGTCCATCTAGCTCAGTATTTCCTCCTCTGAGTAGTAGTGGCAGTCTGGCAGAGGTCTTTCTGTTCTACATGGAAGGCATATGCTCTACCACTGAGCTGGCTTTGAAAGGAAATAAGGTGAGCGGCATTTACTCCTGCTGCTTGCCTCCAAGTAACAAATGTCATGTCCAAATACTTATGGACTATGGAGTGAAGTTGATATGTAATGTCACCTTGTTGTCAGTTACACAATTCTTCCATTTATGACAGGAATGATTCTGCTTGTGACTTATATTGGTAGAAGTGTCAAGCAGGATTCATTTTCTTCTCTCTCCTGCCATTTTTTTCCATTGCAGTTTAAGTGGTTGCTTTTGCCAAGTTACAGATTTTTACCTTGATGTTTTCCTCAAATCAATTATTGTCCCCACCCATTTCAACCCCCCCCCCCAACTGCCATTAGTGGTATATTACTTCCTTTTCCCTCCACCCGGCATTACTGAAATTATGGCAGATGCTGAGATTGAGAATTTTCATAATGATGATAATAACTATGCCTCTGACATCTGTAAAGGAAAATATGAGAGAACCTGCATCCCACTGTGATCTTAAGAAGAACCCAAAGTGTTTCTTGAAATTTGGCATGCAGATATGGGTTGTTCCCCCAACCATCCAATAGTTGAAGCTCTCTGGGAGGTTCACAACGATTAAAACCATAAAATACAACATGCTAAAATCTATATAAATGTTATATATGAAATCTATAACACTTATTACTAGAGATCTACCAGACCAATTTTGCTCATTTTTTAAAAAACTGAAGCTTGAGCAGTGTAGATGTGAAGAAAATGTTGAAAGTTTGGAAAAGGTCAAAGATTGAGTTTTAATAGCCAAACAGTATGTTTCTGCACCCTGGCCAGGAGCCTGAGGTGGTTGGGGAACTACAGCTCCTACATAGCTCCGCACCATGCAGGCATGCAGGGAGAAAAGCACAAAGGCGGGGATGTAGGGAAAGTCTTGGACTTTGCAAGCTGGGCTGCTCTTGGAGCAGCCATATTGCCAGCAGGGATGGTGGTGGAGCCAGCAGTGAATGCTCTGCGGTGGCGGCAGTGGAGGAAAAAAAGCAACCATAGGAAAAGCTGGATTTTAAGATGTGGGGGGAAAGGGAAGGAGGTGGGCTTGAGGGGAAGAAGTAAATGTCATTCAGTGGTGATGGGTGTGAGGAAGTGAGGCCCAAATGTCCTCAGTTGTATTGAAGGAAAGTAACCTCCATACAGCTTCTGGAAGACTCATAGCGGGAGTCAAGGAACAATATGTTTTGCCCTCACACTACTAGCACCTATCGCAACATGGGCTTTATACTAGTACAATATATAAGTTTAAAAGTTTAAAACTACAATATAAAATAAAAATGAAAACCAAAATAAAGCCTAGCAGCAGTGCAAAGATTGAAAGCAGAGTAAAAGATATAAAACAACAGAAACAGAAGAACTAAAAAAGCCTGGGAAACTAAGAAGGTCTTCACCTGGTGCTGAAAATTGTACAACATAGGTGCCAGGTGAGCCTCTCTGGGAAGCTCATCCCACAGGCAGGGTGCCACAACTGAAAAGGCCCTCTTCTTAGTAGCCACCCACCTCGCTTCTTTTGGCAGGGGCTCCTGAGAAGGACTGCTGAAGACTGTTTTTAGGGTCTGGGCAGGTATATATGGTAGGAGACGATCCTTCAGGTAACCTGGCCCCAAGCTGTTTAGAGCTTTGAATGTTAATATCAGCACTTTGAATCAAGCCCCAGAATGAACTGGCCACCAGTGCAGATGAGAAAGTACTGGCATAATATATTCATGTTGGACAGTCCTTGTTAAGAATCTTGCTGTTCTATTTTGGACCAGCTGAAGTTTTCAAAGGCAGCCCCACATATAATGCATTCCAGTTAACCACAGCATGGATAATTGTAGCTTGATAAGGATGTAGTTGGTGTATCAGCTAGGGATGTTAGAGAAATCCTTAGCGGATTCAAATGAGTCCGGATTCTTTGGAACCCGGCCTCTGGAATCCACAGCGGATTGGCCCCACTTGCCTCCACTCCGTGAGGCTTCCACACAGGACAGCACACATTTTTATTATTATTATTATTATTATTAATGTTAATTATTATTAATAATATAATCATTATTTTAATAATGCTATATTTGAAACTTGTAAACCATGGAAACTGTTGAAATCTGTTAACCATTTCAAAAAGGATTTCATTGTTGAAACAAATAGCTAAGATTATGGGTTGACTGTGCTATGTGATAAAAATACCATGATGTTTCCTCTAATATAAAACTAGTTAGCCTGTCAATAGTGTTAAATATAAAAAGCATGAGGAAGGCCATGTAAACAACCAGTCAGAATACACAGGGATGACTCTTTATTAAAAGCCTCTCAATAAGAGACTCGCATCACATTTCTACTTCCATGAAAATTAAACTTGCTATGTGATAGTGTGGGGCCAGTTTAAAAATATTATGTACATTTTGATACAATTCCAAGATGCAGAACTGAAGGTACCAATGCCGATACACACTCCAGCATCAATGTTTTTCCATTTTTCATCTTATTTCTAGGGATCTTTTTAAGGAAAAGTGAGGTAAAAGTGATTGAATAAATAAATAGGCCAAGATTTGTGTAGCAGAAACCTACATACAATCTCAGCATAGTTAATGACAGAGAAAAGGAACTAGGAATGGAGCGAACAATTGGGTTCTGCATTTTGCAAGCAATCCTGAAAGTACATTAAAAAAAACCCCTAAGGGGGGTTGTGAGTACTTGCAAGGAAGAGACACTTGTAAAGGTCCCTTTACCTTCTCAGTGAGCCCTTACTGGAAAAAGCTCATCTTTTCCCTCATAGTTGTCTCTCAGTTACTAATGTTGGTGCATGCATGCTGATGGTGCCATGCATATGCACTTCACCATATTGCCACCTGGGGATTGTAGTTCCCAGCTGGCATGAGCTTTGGTGGAAAGCTATTCACCTCCCTTCTCCCAAAGCAAACGTACCTGGAAACAAAAGTAGATGTTTGATGTGGATGGATTGCAAGCAACCATAAAAAGAATTGACCTTAGAGAAAGATACTAAACAGAAGTCTGCTTTATGGGGTAGTTGGTCTGGTGGCATATTTCACAACACAACATTTTCATCAAAAGTAAGGAGGTAAACATGAAAGCTTTGTAGTTCTAGAAAGAAGCTGGCATTGTAGTTCACGTAGTTTCATAACAATCAAAGAGTTTCAAAGTGAGTAAGGAGTTTAACTTTAAAGAATCCATTCACATGGGTCTACAAAGCAAAAGGTATCTGCTGAATGGACATGTGAAGAAACTAGCAAAATCTCATTTCACATTCTGAAATGAGAGGAATGGGGGTGAGTGGGAATAATGCTTGATTCATAATATAGCCACATAAGACAAGATGGACAACTTTGCACAAATCCTTTTATTTATGAATGTATTGAAAATATTTCTTGGCAACCTTTCAAGGCAGAAGCCCTCCCAGGGCAGTGTACAACAATAAAAACATACTAAAAATGAATGTGGTATCAAAAATGGTAAAAACACAATAAAAAACAGCAACTGTAGCAACAATATATTGGATTTTGATTAGGGATATCAGGTGCAACTATCCCCCTATGTCTCTTTTGGGAACTATCTCCAAATAAGGACTATGGCTAGTCTAGACACTCACATTTACATCTCTACACATTCCCAGCTGAGCATTATGCTAAGTAGGCACTGTAGAAATCACCTGGAGGAAGCATCATCACGTTCTTCCAGGCTATTGATGGGATGGTTTGAATATTCCCTGTCTTGGAACTGCCCAGATTCTATAGAAAAATACCACAATTTTGAAATCCTTTCCTTGTCTTCACATGGAGAGCAAAGAGGCAACAACATCAGCCTAGCTATGCCAGGAAGTGTCAGGTGTGCGCCTTATCCCTCCATTCCCCACCCCACCTGTAAACTGCTTTGGTGAATTACTCTTAGCATCCTGCTAAGTGAGTACCAGTGAGCTAGTGTGATGTTCCATTTTATTTTTTAAAGCAACTGACTATTTCTGAACTTCTCTCCACTTGGTTCTTTAATAAATATATTGGTTTGAAAACTGGAGTTGATTTGATGCTCATGCCTAGCCTGGACGTTGGCTGTATTTGTGTCCTGGACTGCTTGGCAAACATGCTAACTGGTTGGTAAAAAATTTAAAGAAAGCTCTGACAAATGGCATGTCCTCGTCCTCCATTTATAAAAAACCATGAGCCTGGATTCCCACACATCCAGGCTATGGGTTATTAAATATTAATATTCAAGAGGACGTTATGAGTTACTGAATGTGAAGTAAGTTATTAATATGTAGGTAGAGGCATCCTAACTCTGAGGAAAGGGTGTCTTGCAACCTGTCCTACCTTGCAGGATGGAGGTGCAGGCACACCAGTTTGTCACACTGGGGATTGAATATGGAACCTTCTCAATGCAAGGCATACATGATACCATTGAGCCCCTTTTCTAGGGTTCATAATCATAATACAAGTTTTTTTCCTGTTTGAATAACCCAGTCCAGAAGAACCCTGCTCAGGCATTCAAATTAGTCACATGGTGAGGGACAGCAGGGATGAACATGCTAGTTCCACCCTGTCCATCACAGTCCTTGTTGCACTCTGCAAATCAGATGTAAACATGTGCAGCAGGGAGTTTTCTCTACACTTGGAGCTCCCAGCATGATTTAGAGCCCCAGAAAATCATGGAGGGTGACTTGGTGCAGTCCAAATTTCAAGACGTTAGTGGTGCACAACAATTTTTCCTTCTGTGCCTAGACTTCTGGTTGGGCCTGTAGCTTTTAGTGGTTAGCTATCCTTCTTCCCAGACTCTAGAGACTAGTATCTAGCTTTAGATAATATAAACCTCTGCTGAGATCTCAAGGTTGGCCGCTTGTTAGGAGAGCAGCTGAGATGGAGTTATTTATGCTGGCTAGGGATAAGCTAACTTACCCCTTCCCATGCCATGCACCATGTGCCAGACCCCCACCACCCACCCAACCCTGTTCACAGCACACACTGAGTGGCTCACAGCCTCCCACTCCTCTGCCAAGCCACCATTTTGTGCAAAATGGCAGTTCTGCCTTTTCCTTAAATTAGGACTCTGCACAAATGGCCACCATAAAGAGGCCTATTTACACAAACATACAGGTGTAAAAGGTCTAATTAGACCATTGGTGCCTGTAATTTTGCACAAATGGGCCTCTTTACGGCTGCCATGTGCTCAAAATTGTGATTCATAGAAATGGCTGGGCTGCCATTTCCTGCAAAGTGGCAGCTCGGTGGAGCAGTGGAGACCACCATGCTTGTCTGACTTGGCATGTGCCAGAGGTCTGTGGACTGGCATCTGGGCAGCCAAGCTGGCGGGAACTCACCGAGCTTGAGCTCCAAGCCAGTCGCTCGCAACATCCCTAATCCTTGCTCACTGCCAATGTTCTCAAAGTCATTGGAGTACGGGGTGCGATTAATATGAGCATAATGGTGTACATAAATCACTGAGAGACACCCAGGGTGGGATCTCAAGAAAAAGGTGCTGTGTGCCAAGCCATTATTGGAGTCACGTTTGTTGCCATTAGGAAGATTCCTGGCAACCGTAGGGAAGTAAGCTTATGATCTTGCTTTGACGTTTCTTGACTCAATCATTGTGTTTTGGTATTCTGCTGTGTTAAGTTTATTCTTCCTTAATAAGATATTTAGCCTTCATCCATTAGTGTGTTTATTATCCTAAAAGGAACCGTTGCCTCTTGGCAATAGACGTGGACAGTGACAGAAGGGGTGGAGCTCATGCAGTCATCCCCACTCCCCCTCATTGTGTGAGTAATGTGAATGCCTAAATAGGGCTAAGGGCAACAAATACATCACCACGCATATGGGATGAGTCAGGTCATGTCCACTATCTCATCCCATCCCCTATGCGTATTCAACAGGACTTGTGAAAGGGTTCTTTCGAAGTTTATGCTGAGCACATATAGGGGTAGGAACAGCGGGTGTGATCCATCTACACATGCACATTCGGTCTACACACATGTTCTCTATGTACGGTCCTGCTGTCATCACAGCTTAGCTGATGAGTTAGGCTCAAACACTATAGTGCGTTGCCCCCTGAACTCTAGAGTGTGGGAGAGGAGACAGTTGAGAATATTTCCGTGAGGCTGATTTGCAAATGCTGACATTCGTCAAGGCCTCCATCCCCTTTTGCAAATAATGCTTTGACCCTTTCTTGTGCAAAAAATGCCCCCTGTTAAAGAAAATGAAATTGAATTATAATATAAGTAGGGAAATGCATTCAACATGCAAATTACACTGAAAGGTTTTCTGCCTCTTTGGCTTTATTATAGATGTTATTTCTTGATTGTTTGTGCAAATCCATGGCAGCCTTTAATTTCTAATCTTCTGTTAGTATTCAGGAGTCAGCACATCAGACACAATAAAATTTGGATGGTGAATTCATACGAAACGGAAATGGCCGGCTGCTTCTTAGAAAACCCAAGGGTGTTCTTCAATTTGCATTTCTGTGTTAAGCCACTCTCCATCCAACATTTCTTAGAGCACGTTATCATAATCTCCCTCTCCATCATTTCATCACTCAAGACTTCTTCTAACATTGATCTGAGAAACACACACACACACACACACACACATCTGGTGTGAAGCCAAAGCTCAGGCATTAAGTCCAGGCTACATTTCCAAATCCCCTTCATGGATCACAGCCTTGTTGTAGCAATGGGGCTTGTGTAACTCAGTGAAGCCATAAGCTATGCCCTGCAGGGCCACCCAAGACAGACAGATCATGGCGGAGAGTTCTGACAAAATGTGGTCCACTGGAGAAGGAAATGGCAACCCACTCCAGTATTCTTGCCGAGAAAACCCCATGGAACGTATCACAAGGCTAAAAGAGATGATGACGCCAGAAGATGAGCACCTCAGATCGGAATGTGTCCAATATACTACTGGGGAAGAGCAGAGGGAATTTCCAAGTAGCGCCAGAAAGAGGGAAGCGGCTGGGCCAAAGCCAAAAGCACACTCAGCTGTGGATATGTCTGGTGGCGAAAAGAAAACCCGATGCTGTAAAGAACAATATTGTTTAGCAACCTGGAATGTAAGGTCAATGAATCAAGGTAAGCTGGAGGTGGTCAAACATGAGATGGCAAGATTGAACATCGACATCTTGGGAATCAGCGAACTAAAATGGACAGGCATGGATGAATTTAATTCAGGTGACCATTATATCTACTACCGTGGGCAAGAATCCCTGAGAAGAAATGGAGTAGCACTCATAGTCAACAAAAGGGTGGGAAAAGCAGTACTGGGGTACAATCTCTAAAATGATAGAATGATCTCAGTATGAATCCAAGGCAAACTATTCAACATCACAGTAATTCAAGTCTATGCCCCAACCACTGAAGCCAAAGAAGCTGAGGTTGATCGGTTCTATGAAGACCTACAATACCTTCTAGAACTAACACCCCAAAAAGGTGTCCTTTTCATCATCGGGGATTGGAATGCTCAAGTAGGAAGTCAAGAAATCACCGGGATAACAGGCAAGCATGGCCTTGGTGTACAAAATGAAGCAGGACAAAGGCTAATAGAGTTTTGCCAAGAGAACACACTGATCATAGCAAACACTCTTTTCCAACAGCAGAAGAGGCGACTCTACACATGGACATTACCAGATGGTCAATATCGAAATCAGATCGATTATGTCCATTGCAGCCAAAGATGGAGAAGCTCTATACAGTCAGTAAAAACAAGACCTGGAGCTGACTGTGGCTCAGATCATGAGTTGCTTCTTGCAAAATTTCGGCTTAAATTGAAGAACGTAGGGAAAACCACTAAACCATTCAGGAATGACCTAAAGTATATCCCTTATGAATATACAGTGGAGGTGAGGAATAGATTTAAGGGATTAGACCTGATAGACAGAGTGCCTGAGGAACTATGGACGGAGGTCCGTAACATTGATCAGGAGGCAGCAACAAAATCCATCCCAAAGAAAAAGAAATGCAAGAAAGCAAAGTGGCTGTCTGATGAGGCTTTACAAGTAGCTGAGGAAAGAAGGGAATCGAAAAGCACGGGAGAAAGGGGAAGATATATCCAACTGAAAGCAGAGTTCCAGAGAATAGCAAGGAGAGACAAGAAGGCCTTCTTAAATGAACAATGCAAAGAAATAGAGGAAAACAATAGAATAGGAAAGACTAGAGATCTTTTCAAGAAAATTGGAGATCTCAAGGGAACGTTCTGTGCAAAGATGGGCATGATAAAGGACAAAGAAGGCAGGGACCTAACAGAAGCAGATGAGATTAAGAAGAGGTGGCAAGAATACACAGAAGAACTATACAGGAAAGATCTGAATGTCCCTGAGGGCCATGGTAGTGCGGTCACTGAACTTGAGCCCGACATCCTAGAGGGTGAAGTCAAGTGGGCCTTAGGAAGCAGTACTAACAACAAAGCTAGCAGACATGACAGTCTTCCAGCTGAGCTATTTAAAATCCTAAAAGATGATGCTGTTAAAGTGCTGCACGCAAAATGCCAACACATTTCTTTGGAACACTGAACAGTGGCCACAAGATTGGAAAAGGTCAGTTTACATTCCAATTCCAAAGAAGGGCAATGCTAGGGATGGCAGAGAACTCTGCCACGGATCTCGGTGAGGCTGAATGTCAGTGCATTCGGCCCCCCGAACTCTGTGGTGGAACGGCCTGCCCCCCCCGCCCCCCCGCAGATCCCCCCCGGGACAAGACTTACCTGGGGCGGATCTTCCAGGTGGCGGAGGCTCCAGTGGCAGCTTCAGCGGCGGCGGCGGCTGGTCTTCTGACTGGCTGCCGCTGCTGCCATTTCCATTCTTGTTAAAAAACCAAAAGCAAAAACAAAAACGGTGTGATAGGCTACGTAAAGATTTACGTAGCCTATCACGGCTAGGTTTTTTAAAAAAAATACGACGTGATAGGCTACGTAAACCTTTACATAGCCTATCATGGCTGGGTGGGTTTGAAAAAACAAACAAACTGCGTACGCAAATGGTGGCGGCTACGGCCGCCGCCATTTGCGTTCCTTATTTTTGGCCATCTTAGTCTACGTAAATATTTATGTAGATTATGACGGCGAAAATAAAGGGGAACGCAAATAGCATAGCGGGCGCTATTTGCGTCCCTTTTTGATTTGCCATTTTAGCCTACGTAAAGATTTACGTAGGCTAAAACGGTGAATCAAAAAGGAATGCAAATAGCGCACGCTACGCTATTTGCGTTCCCATTTATTTTCGCCGTCATAGTCTACATAAATATTTACCTAGATTCAGACGGCCAAAAATAAGGAACGCAAATGGCGGCGTCTGTAGCCACTAGGGATGAATGGAAGTCCCTTACCTGGTCCCGCAGCTTGCTTCGCGGTGGGGGGGAGGCGCTCCATCCCTCCCCCCGAAATTCTGGGCGGGGTGGGAGGCGCCCCATCCCTCCCCACCAAAATTCTGGCCAGGGGGGAGGCGCCCCGTCCCTCCGGCCAAAATTCTGGCAGGGGGGGAGGCGCCCCATCCCTCCGGCCACGAATCTCGTCTCATGCTGGGATGCAAATGGCAGCGGCTGTAGCAGCCGCCGTTTGCGTCCCTGCAGTCAGCCGTGATAGGCTACGTAAATCCTTACGTAGCCTATCACAGCTGACTTTGAAAAAAAAAAGAAAAAGGGCATACATAAATGGTGATGCCCATGGGCGCTGCCATTTGCGTACGCGCTTCCCCCCCCCAAAGTCAGCCGTGATAGGCTATGTAAGGATTTACGTAGCCTATCACGGTGTATTTTGAAAATCTAGCTGTGATAGGCTACGTAAATCTTTACGTAGCCTATCACGTTTGTTGTTCTGTTTTTTACTTGGAAATGGTAGCGGTGGCAGCCGGTTGGAAAACCGGCTGCTGCTGCACCGCCGCTGCACCACTGCCGCACCGCCGCCGCACCGCCACCGCACCGCCGCTGCACCGCCGCCGGGAGCCACCAGCACCAGGGACATTCGACAAATGTAAGTCCCATTCCGGGGGGGAGGGTTGGCAGGGGGGTGGCAGACCGTTTCTCCACCAATTTCGGTTGGCCGAATGCATTAGCATTCGGCCTCCCAGAGATTCGTGGATAAATTCTCCGACATCCCTAGTAGCTGCCGCCAGTTGTGTACGCGGTTTTTTTGTTTTTTTCCCCCCAGAGCACTCTGCGGCTGGAAATCTGGCTGTGGACAGGTCTGGGCTGGGCTGGGCCTGGCTGGATGCTCCGCGGAACTGCCGCAGAGCACAGCTGGCCATCGAGGATTCCGGGGGAAAGGGACAGAACGCCTCCCCCCCACCATCAACATAATCTGCAAAAGGTAAGTCACTTTTGTACATCCCTAGGCAATGCCAAAGAGCGTTCAAACTATTGTACAATTGCGCTCATTTCACATGCCAGCAAGGCATGCCAGCTCAAAAACCTACAAGCTAGGCTTCAGCAGCATGTGAACCGAGAACTACCGGAAATACAAGCTGGGTTTCGAAGAGGCAGAGGAACTAGAGATCAAATCGCCAACATTCGCTGGATCACGGAGAAAGCAAGAATTTCAGAAAAACGTCTATTTCTGCTTCATTGACTACGCTAAAGCCTTTGATAGTGTGGATCACAACTGTGGCAAATTCTGAAAGAGATGGGAGTACCAGACCACCTTCCCTGTCTCCTGAGAAACCTGTACGAGGGTCAAGAAGCAACAGTAAGAACTAGACATGGAACAACCGATTGGTTCAAAATTGGGAAAAAAGTACAACAAGGCTACATATTGTCACCCTGCTTATTTAATTTATATGCAGAGTACATCATGAGAAACGCCGGGTTGGATGAATCACAGGTCGGAATTAAGATTGCTGGGAGAATTTAGGGATGTCAGAGAATTCCGTGACGGATCTCGGTGAGACTGAATGCCAGTGCAGTTGTGTTCCTCTTTCTTTTCTTCTTCTTACTCTACGTAAATATTGACATAGACTAAGATGAAGAAAAATAAGGAATGCAAATGGCTGTGGCCATAGCCGCCACCATTTGCGTATGCGTTTTTTTTTTTTTTTTACCCAGAGCCCTCCACAGCCAGAAATCCAGCTGCGGACAGCCCTGTCCTGGGCCTGACTGGCTCCTCCGTGGAGCCGCCATGGAGCACGGCCAGCCGTTGATAGGGATATCAGAGAATTTCACCACGAATCTCGGGGAGGCCGAATGCCAACGCATATTGCCCCCCAAAATTGATGGTGAACGGTCTGCCCCCCCACCCCCCCAGGACGGGACTTACCTTTGGCGCATCTCCCTGGTGGCCACGGCTCCGGCAGTGGTTCGGGGGTGGTTCGGTGGTGGCAGCTGTGGCGGCCGGTCTTTCGACCGGCTGCCGCCGCCACCATTTCCAGTAACCCCCCCAAAAAAAACAAAAAAACGTGATAGGCTATATAAAGATTTACGTAGCCTATCACGGCTGAGTGAAAAAAAAAAAACCCACGCGCACGCAAATGGCGGTGCCCATGGTCTATTTGCATTCCCCTTATTTTCACCATAGTCTACGTAAATGTTTATGTAGACTGCACGTGCCAAAATTAGGGATGTCAGAGAATTTCTCCATGAATCTCGGGGAGGCCGAATGCCAGCGCATTCGGCCCCCCGAAATTGGTGGAGAAATGGTCTGCCCCCCCCCCGGGATGGGACTTACCTTGGTCGAATGTCCCTGGCGGCGGCGGCTCTGGCTGTGGTTCGGAGGTGGTGTGGCGGCGGCGGCAGCAGCAGCCGGTCTTCCGACTGGCTGCTGCCGCCGCCATTTCCAAAAAAAAAAACAAAAACAAAAACAAAAACAAAACGTGATAGGCTACGTAAAGATTTACGTAGACTATCACGGCTAGATTTTCAAAAAACACCGTGATAGGCTACGTAAATGTTTACGTAGCCTATCACGGCTGACTTTGAAAAAAAAAAAAAGGGCGTACGTAAATGGTGGCACCCATGGGCGCCGCCATTTGCGTTCCTTATTTTGGCACGTGTAGTCTATGTAAACATTTACGAAGACTATGGCAAAAATAAGGGCAATGCAAATAGTTTTGCCCTTATTTTCGCCGTAGTATACGTAAATGTTTACGTAGACTACATGTGCCAAAATAAGGAACAAAATGGCGGCACCCTTGGGTGCCGCCATTTGCATACGTGCTTTTTTTTTTTTTTTCAAACTCAGCCGTGATGGGCCTATCATGGCTGACTGCAGGGACATAGCCTATCATGGCTGACTGCAGGGACGCAAACGGCGGCCAGAAATCCCAGCCAGAATTTCGGGGGGAGGGACGGAACGCCTCCTCCCCACCGCGAAGCAAATTTCGTCAAAGGTAAGTGACTTTCATACATCCTCTAGCCATCGATGATTCTGGTGGGGAGGACCGGATCACCTTCCCCCCGGAGGATTCCTTCCCCCCCATTGAGGATTGCCCCCCCCATGAACAGAATCCCCAGAAAGGGAAGTGACTTTCGTACATCCCTAGGAGAATTATCAACAATCTCAGATATGCAGACGATACCATCCTAATGGCAGAAAATGAAGAGGATCTAAAGAGCCTCTTGTTGAGGGTGAAAGAGGAGAGTGCAAAAGCTGGTTTGAAACTCAACATTAAAAAAACGAAGATCATGGCATCTGGCCCCATCACTTCCTGGCATATAGAAGGGGAAGAAATGGAAGCAGTGACAGATTTTATTTTCTTGGGCTCCAAGATCACCGCAGATGGTGACTGTAGCCATGAAATTAAAAGACGCTTGCTCCTTGTGAGGAAAGCTATGGCAAACCTAGACAGCACAGTAAGAAGCAGAGACATCACCTTGCCGACAAAGGTTCGTATAATCAAAGCTATGGTTTTCCCAGTAGCAACGTATGGCTGTGAGAGCTGGACTATAAGGAAGGCTGAGCGCCGAAGAATTGATGCTTTCAAACTGTGGTTCTGGAGAAGACTCTTACAAGTCCCCTGGACTGCAAGGAGGTCAAATCAGTCCATCCTAAAGGAAATCAACCCTGACTGCTCATTGGAAGGACAGATACTGAAGCTGAAGCTCAAATATTTTGGCCACCTAATGCGAAGTGAAAACTTCCTGGAAAAGACCCTGATACTGGGAAAGATTGAAGGCAGAAGGAGAAGGGTACGGCAGAGGATGAGATGGCTAGATAGCATCACCGATGCAATGAATATGAACTTGAGCACACTCCGGGAGAGAGCGGAGGACAGGAAGGCCTGGCATGCTATGGTCCATGGGGTGATGAAGAGTTGGACATGACTTAACGACTGAACAACGACGACATGTTTCCAAATCTTTGTGAAGCAGAAGTTCTGTTCCAAGCTTCTACTGAAGTCTTACTTGTTTCATTTAGAATAAAATGTTGCCTTTCAAATTCCGGGTCCACAATCCATCAGAGAGTTAAGCATGCTTAAGCCCATTAAAATAATTGGACTACATGTGCTTAATTCTCCATTGGTTATAGCCAGTTTTTTTTTCTTTGTTATGATAACTATTATCATCCGACTACTCTGGCCTTGTTGTTGTTATTTTTTTTTTTTTTTAGAACTGATAAATCTAGCTGCTGTGAAAAGATAAGATACTGGCAGGTATACAATATAGGACCACTTTATCCTGTTAAGTGCTCCCCACTTCCCTCCTTGGTGGTGAAAACATGAAGTATAGGAGCAGGACTACCGGGCTGGGTTTCCCTTGGATAACAGAGAGAAAAAGAGCTTTTTGTTGTCCTTTCCAGTAGAGGCTTGTGACTCCAATGTCACTGGGGTGGTAAATCTGCTGTGGGTTTCAGTTAGAACTGTAAAGGAGCTATCCAAGGTGTTAAACCCAATCCCCACAAAATGGGGTCAGCACCTTGGACAGCTCCTTTAGAGTTGTGACTGGCTCTGACTGAAACCCGGTGCTGATTCACCGCCCCACTGACATCGGAGCCATCAGCCTCCACTGGTCCCTTCAATACTAAACAGACCCTCTTGGAAGTGAGCAGACTCCCCCAAACAAGCAGCCTTACCTCTGATCCTGCATCAGGTTCCCAACAAGCGCAGCTGGTCCTTCAGCCAAATCACAGTCCTCCTTCCCTCATTTTTTTAAAAGATAGAATTTATCATGAATGATTAGAATGTCAGATGTTAATTCCTCCACTTTCTTGGAGTTTAGCTTTCTAGACTTTTAGCTTTGCTGTTTTAAATCTGTATTTTAGATTCCTGCAATGCTGCTAGGTTTTATTGTGGTTGTATTGTTATATTGTGGTTTTAATGTTCTATATATTTTATATTGTTTTACGGAGTAAAACAGTAAAATCCATTTGGTTTTAATTTTTGTGAACCGCCCAGAGGGCCTTGGCTATTGGGTGGTATAGAAATGAAATGAAATGAAATAAATATGTCAAAACAAGAAAAATGTATGAAGACAATCAATTCTATGAACAAATACACTTTCTCAGTTTATCATAATAAACTAAAGCTATGTGTCAGATCAGAAGATGAATGTGCTTTTTGTTTATCCAGTCTTCAATAAATGTAGACCAGTTTTTGAATAAAGTTATTGCACTGGTGTCTTCTTTCTTTTACACAAATGACATTTGTGGGTTTGCACATTGCTGCATAATTATATATTTATTTTCTCATTTGGCCCTCTCAGTCATAAGAACATAAGAGCCCAGCTTGGTCCAGCTTGGTCCAGCTATTCCAGTATCATGTCTCCATGTCTTTGGGAAGCCCACAAAAGGGCATAGAGATGTATATTTATTAGTGACATTTATATCCTGCCTTTCCTCCAAGGAGCCCAAGGGGACATATATGATCCTCTTCCTGTCCATTTGATCCTTACCTGTGAGTTAGATTAGGCTGACAGTCAGTGACTGGATCAAAGTCACCCAGTGAGCTGCATGGCTGAGTGGGAACTAGAACCTAGGTCTCCAGAGTCCCAGTCCAACACTTTAGCCACTATACTACACTACACTAGTGACCTTCCCTTCCCGTTTGCATCAGAAGAATATTGGGCTACATCCAATATCTCTCAAGTGGTCTTCCGCTCATCCTTCCTTTCCCCTCCCCTGCATCCCCCCACCCCATCTGCTCTGGTGTGTCCCTCAACCCTTTGGAGCAGATTTGGAAGGCAAAGGAGGTTTTTTGAGTGGTGTCTGTTCCAGTTCTGGACAGATATGATTAGGTCCACTGCTTCTGGACCTGACAGTTCCATATAGCTATTATGGATAATACCCACTGATGAACATGAACTCCATAAATTTGACTGAACCTATTTTAAAGCCATGAAAACCTGTAGCTATCACCACATTTTATGGCAGTGAATTTCATAACTTAATTATGCATGATGAAAAGAAATACATTCTTTTGTCTATCCTGAGTCTACTGCCAATCAATAGAACGTCCTAAATTTTAGGGCTTCTCCTCATAGACTTTTTAATCCCATGATTTTACTGGGGCTTTTTTTAATGGCCCCAGGAGTATAACCAAGTCACCTGTAGTTTTAGAGGGGCCTAGAGATCCATAATGCTTTGCTTAGGTTCATTATTAGTGCAATTCCCTTGCTAGTGGGCCTCTGAGCATGTAAGATGAGTCAAAGGTCGATAGCGTGGCCTCAGCACATCCATGCTAATGAAAGCTAGTATCTTATCAGGGCCTAGGATGTGCCTGAGAAGTGAGGCTATGTTTATGCTAAGCTACAGGTGTCTGTGCTGGGAAAGTTCTGATCACTTTCCTTCTGAACAAGCACTGTTAGTCTATGCTGGGAATGAATGCTAATTAACACTTGCTGCTGTAATGCTGCCTCATTCCTGACATGTGTTATATAAATCTGATTTTACCCCATGGCTCTGGGTTCAGAGAAGCTGTCTGATCCAACCACTGGGTATGCTTGTGTGCTGTAAGTAGGGATGTATGAAAGTCACTTACCTTTTCAAAGGGTGACATTCATGGTGGGGGGGAGGCGCTCTGTCCCTCCCCCCAAAATTCTGGCTGGGGGGGGAGGCGCTCCATCCCTCCCCCTTGAAATTCTGGCCGGCCGGCTCCGCTCTGCAGAGATTCTGCGGAGCCGCCAGCCGGCTCCGCCAGTGGCCGGACATCTGGTCGCTGGCTAGCAGGGACGCAAATGGTGGCGGGCGTAGCCGCCGCTGTTTGCATCCCTGCAGTCAGCCGAGATAGGCTACGTAAATGTTTACGTAGCCTATCACGGCTGATTTAAAAGAAAAAACACACACACGCATGTACACAAATGCGTTCCTTATTAAATAAATAGATGCTACGCTATTTGCGTTCCCCTTATTTTCACCTTCTTCTTACGTAAATGTTTACGTAGACTAAGACGTGCCAAAATAAGGGACGCAAATGGCGGCCCCCATGGGCGCCGCCATTTGCATACACATGTTTTTTTTTCTTTTAAATCAGCCATGATAGGCTATGTAAACATTTACGTAGCCTAGCATGGTGTTTTTTTTAAAATCTAGCCATGATAGGCTACGTAAATCTTTACGTAGCCTATCACGTTTTTCTTTTTTTAACTGGAAATGGTGGTGGCAGCCGGTCGGAAGACCAGCTGCCACCGCACTGCTGCCACCGCACCGCTGCCGCCACCCCACTGCCGCTGCCCTGCCGCCGCCGCCCCGCCGCCACCGCCACCCTGCCACCGCCGCCGCGCCGCCGCCGAACTGCCACCAGAGCCGCCGCTGCCAGGAAGATCCGCCGAAGGTAAATCCCATCCGGGGTGTGTGTGTGTGGCAGACCGCTCCGCCACCGATTTCGGGGGGCTGAATGCGCTGGCATTCTGCCTCCCCGAGATTCGTGGCGAAATTCTCTGACATCCCTAGCTGTAAGTACTCAATAAAGGCTCCTTGTAAGCATACCTGGATCTGGCTTATCACTTCTGTGGCACCTCCAAACCTTAGCAGCCCATGGCTGGGGCATACAGCTTCTGCTTCTGGATTCTTTGTGGGATTAAGAATCCCTTCACCCACTGCACCCTTTATCTGCAAATTCTATATGTTTCATTATACAGCCACTTGATGGTGCTGTTGTTATAGCACTGCTTCCTCTTTACACAGGGACAAATTCAAACTGATTCAAACAGCTTCTTTTTATCAGCTCATTATTTGAGTTTCAAATTAAGCCATGGAAATGGTCGGAAACCACGGGAGAGGCGCTGGAGGTTGACAATGCCATGTAAAGGACCCACAAACGTCCATGAGTAACCAATCTCAACTGCAGGATAAAGGCCCCATGTGGAGAAGCCCATTTTAATATAAAAGAGGGGAAAATGTGTTTTCTCAATTCACATCACATGTACTTTTATCATCTTCCATCATATGCCCCCTTTTAGCTTTTCCTTATAGGGAACATACCCCATCTCCTTGATCATCTTGGTATTCATTTTCTGCACATTTCCCAAGACTCCAGGTTCCTTTTTGCAATGAAGTGGCCAGAACTGTGCAAAGCTTTTCAAATTTTCCATGTTAAAAAAAGTTGCTTTCTTTTTTTAAATGGGAGACCATCATCAGCTGCAGTGAGCTTTCCTGGGCTTGTGCCCCCTGGCATTTGCCCCATCATGTCAGGTGCTGACGCCAACCCTGTGTATACACTCTTCTGCATTTTTGGATGTGCTCCCTCCATTGAAATGAATGGGTCAATCCATGAATGCAAGGAGGCTCAAGATCAGACAGTCTGAGAGCTGCTTCTCAAGTGATATAAAGAGCAGTAAAGGATCAGTACAAATGAATTACAGTGCTCTTTCTGGAAACTTCACTTGTGCTACTTTTCTGTACCTAGATTACATCCTAGATTGTGGGACAGCTTGCACATATATCTATTGAGGAGTTGCAAGTGTTCCCTTTTCATACGAGACCCAGATAGATGGAAAGAAGACACATGATTTATTCATGATTCCTCTTTCCATGTTTCCACGTCACCCTAAGGAAGATGATCCACATATACCAATACATGATGAAGGAATTGGTGAATGACAACAAAGTCTCAAGACATATAACAAGGAGTTTGTTTTTTAAGGGAGCAATCCCATGCCCGCTAGACAGCGGCTAGACAACCATAGGATATGCTGTTTTCTGGGAACCGATCTTGGAGCCCGTGCTCCAAGGTCAGTTCCCGGAGAACCAACCTCCCCCCACTTCCACACTGCCTTGGAGACAGCACGGAACAGCCCCGTCCTCCACGCTCACAAGAGGAGCACAGAGCGGCTGGAAAGGCTGGGGGCATTCCAGGGCAGGGAGGGCATAACTGCCAGTATGACACATCCTTGTGTGCTGTAAGTACTCAATAAAGGCTCCTTGTAAGCAAACCTGGATCTGGCTTATCACTTCCGTGGCACCTCCAAACCTTAGCAGCCCATGGCTGGGGCATACAGCTTCTGCTTCTGGATTCTTTGTGGGATTAAGAATCCCTTAGCCCACTTTTCCCCCCTTTATCTGCTTCCGCATTCTTTGTGGGATTAAGAATCCCTTCACCCACTGCACCCTTTATCTGCAAATTCTATATGTTTCATTATACAGCCACTTGATGGTGCTTTTTATAGCACTGCTTCTTCTTTACACAGGGACAAATTCAAACTGATTCAAACAGCTTCTTTTTATCAGCTCATTATCTGAGTTTCAAATTAAGCCGTGGAAATGGTCGGAAACCACGGGAGAGGTGCTGGAGGTTGACAATGCCATGTAAAGGACCCGCAAACGTCCATGAGTAACCAATCTCAACTGCAGGATAAAGGCCCCATGTGGAGAAGCCCATTTTAATATAAAAGAGGGGAAAATGTGTTCTCTCACTTCACATCACATGTACTTTTATCATCTTCCATCATATCCCCCCTTTTAGCTTTTCCTATGTGTCATATAGCAGCCTCCTTCCCCGCTCTGTCCTCTCGCGGCTAGACAGCCGCAATCGGCTGTCTAGCCAAAAAACAGGGCAGGAGAAGTGCAGAGGGAGCAATCCCCTTTATGCTTCTCCTGCCCTGCTTTGGATAGGCGGTCACCTCCAAGTTCGAAGGCAGCCGCCTATCTGGATAGGATTGCTCCCATAGTCACTTATTAGTGTATACAAATATCCTTTGAGAAATTATTAGTGTATCTTGACAAGCTGATTTAAAATCAAATATACTTATTCCACCATCACCTCTGAGAGTGAGCTTGTGTGGTTCTGCAGATGATGATTATTTTTATCACTTTTCTGAAGAGAGGAGAGGAAGATCAAAGCTATTCTTTGTGTCTCTCATCTTTAGAAAAAGAAAACAGGACATAGAGCATTACTGTTCATTCCTGATGTGTTTAGCTACAAGCTGTTTGCATAATGCCCTCCATTGTACACTTTCCTATCACAGGAAAAATAAATTGAAAGGAAGGCAAGAAAACCACTATCCTCTCTTCCATGAAATCACCTTTTTAGACTCCCTTTAATTACAATAATAGAAACATCCTTATCCATTTCATAACACTAATTTTAGGTTCTCATCATGTGCATATGGTATGGGAAGGACCCTTAATTTCAAGAGGGCACAACATCATATTATGTTGTCAAATGTTCATTCCTCTTGTGAGTTCAGCCATTCTGCTGTTTTCCCACCGATAACCCCAAAGTGCTATCATTCCCAATTAACTTGGGCTACTTTTTAAGGGCAGGGTGACTTTTAATCCTTCATCTACTGTAACTGATTCATCATTACAGGAGCTCAGAGCTACAAATTTTAATAGCACTCTGAAATGAGAATAGGCAGTAAATTGCAGGGTTTGAAAGTGTGGGAAATAAACATCAGTACAATCTTGACTAAGCTAAAAACACATGATTAAGGGTAATGGTAAGTAACTGTCGTAAGGAACAGAGTTACGTACTAAAAAGCAAATAATGATTGATTTTTCCTGCCAGAGAAAGAGCCCATAAATCGCTGGTGTGGACAGTTGGAGTAGGCTGTTAACATGTGCTGCGAAGCCACATATTTTTTTTTACAAAGCAGGAACCTAAAGGTAGTGAATATGGAAGTTTTATTGCAGATAAATACCTAACAAATTATGAAATGGAATCACTATAATCTCTGGGGGTGAAGGAGAGTGACATTTCAAATGTGGTGGAAGTGGCCTGAACACATATTCCCTGCCTTAGATTGCAGGGAACGTGTGCGTATTGGTCCCAGGAACATAGCCAAATCATTCATTTGTAGTGGGGCCTAGAGATCCATAATGCTTGCTTAAGTTCATTATTTGTGCAACTCCCATGCTAGTAAGCCTCTGAGCATGTGCAGATGAGTCAAACGGCTGATAGCAGCCTTCTTGGTGCATTCGTTGCTAATGAGGAGGAAGCCTTATCAGGCTGTGCCTGAGAAACAGAGTTTATTTACCTTAAAGCTGCAAGTGGCTATGCTTGAGAACCAAGCGCTGTTGGTTGATGCTGAGAATGAATCCTAGGGGTGCGTGCTGCGGAAACACTGCTTATTGCTAACCTGTAGTGTATAAGACCCATTGTGCCCAATGGCTTGGGGTTCAGAGAAGCTGCGTGATCCAACCATTGGGTACACTTGTGTGCTGTAAGTTACTCAATACAGTCTCCTTGTAAGCAAACCTTTGAGTCTGATTTATCACTATCTTGGCACCTCTAACCTAAGAGTGCAACACCCACGGCCGGGGCAACACAGTGCATCAAAAAACCAATTCTATCCGTCACATTTCAGAATCTCTGTCTCCACCCTATATCAATGCATGAGCAAGACTTAATGTTGGCATTCTCAAGTGGCTTTTGCCTTAACTATACCTTGCAGGATTACACAATAAACATGGCAGATATTAAACATACATGATAATGGACATTCCACATAGGCTCAGTTCACACTTGCGTGCATCCCACATATAAATACATTATTCAGGACTACTGCTGTGCTTTTGGACAAGGAAGTGTTCATGTGGAGTGGGGCTGGGCAGCATACAGGCCATGGGCCACATCTCCCCCCCACACCCAGTGTAGCACTTGCCAGCCCCCAAAGATTAACTTTTGGGGAGGGGCAGGAAAATGGCATCCGTACCACTACAGAGTGCCAAAATGGTCATATTTAACTTTCAAGTAAGGTAAATATGATCCTTTTGGTGTTCCATAGCAGCTATGGATGCTATTTTTCCCACAATAAAGGCATAAATAATTTTTAAAATTCATTTTTGGGTCATTGCATAGACTGAGGCCCATGGGCGGGGGCATATGGGTGGGGGCAAAAATGGTCCCCAGATATCCTGTAGTTGCCATCCCCTAATGTGGAAGCAGTATTTGAGTGAGCCAGTGGCTCTGTGTAATGTTTGCGCTGCTACACTTTGTTGAAGTGCTGGAAAGACATGAGAGGCCCACTTCAGGTTCAGACAGCCAAGCAGAAGCAGTGTGGGAACTGCTTCCCTTCAATGTGATCCCAACCGCATGGCACTAGGGGTGTGTGTACGAATTAAAAACACCTGAGTGGGCAAGATGTGTGTGATCGTTTGATTAACCTGGCTAGTTAATTAATGGACACTGGTGGTGGATGAGCTCCTTGCATTCAGTTTTTACTCAGGTTTCTCATATAATTCTTGGGTGGGTGGGAGCAACTTTCTAATTAAGCTTGGAAAAACTGAACATGGAGGATTACCCTCACTCTTTCCATCAAGCCACCTGTGAGTCCTGTGGGAGAAAAAGCCTGTATCAGGCCTGAACCAAAGTATCAGGCCTGAACCAAAGTCTCCAAGATGGAAAAATACACAGGATACTGTAAGAGGGTAGCTGAGAAAAACAAGACACAAGGAAATGGGTAAGAGGGTGGAATAAACAATCTTGAGAACAGATACAGGAGGCTCCAAATCCTATCTCATGAGGACAATGGCAGACAAACCCATTCCCTACTGAGATAAGATACTGCCTTGCAGAAGAAATTTGCAGATCATTGTGACCCAGCTGTGTTTAGGGGTGTATTCACGGTTAGGGAGCACTGATGAGCACCCCCAAACCTAATGTGATTGGATATAGATAACATATGTAAGCTTTTAATTGCTAAAGTCTTTCTCTTCATATTTTCCTATGTACTTTGTTTTCCTGTAAAAACCCATGTAACCTGTTCCCAAAGGGTAGTTCCTTTGTGAGCTACCCGTGTATACACGTTTTGGTAATGAAGGGTTATTTCAGATACATTGACCACCAGCCTCATCCTTTGGGTGGGGGTGGTTCTCATTCCCTTTTGTTTCCCCACAGTTTCCCCCATGGTCCTCAGTCCCATCCTCTCCAGTCACCTACACAACAGCCTCCCCTCCCCCTACAGTAGCAACTGCTTCCTGGTGGTGTGATCCCACCATTTGAGTGTGTTAGTTAGAGATGTCACTGAAACGTATATTTCCAGTTTAATAGTGCTTGCTAACAGTGCTGTCTCCACGTTTTTGAGGGCCCTGGGCAAGCTACCTTCAGCACGCCCTCTCCCTCAGTGAGTCTACCTTCTGACTGCCATTGTCACCGGCTGTTATTGTTCCCCATCCTTTCTCATCTGATTGCTACCACTTGCAGAGAGCCATTGCGCAAGTGGGGAGTGGCATCTACTGTTCCTCCTACTCACCACCACCATTCGCTGCACCAGACCAAGAGGCAGGTGAACAAACAGGTTGCCATGGTGAAGAGGAGGAGCAAGTCCAGGGGGCTCTTGTCATGGGGCTCCTGCTCAAGTGTGGGCCCTCGGCAGGTGGCCAACCATCCATGTCCTTGATGACAGCCCTACTTGCTGACAACTGCGGTAGCCATTGAGAAAATTGCATTTCTGAGGTCTACTTGCCCCTGATATACTGCACTGCACTGCAGTATATCAAGTTGCCAGAGAGGAGAGAGAAAGAAGAGGCTTCCTTCTCTTCTTTTTCTCCTTTTCATTTGCCCCTAGAGCAGCAGCAGGCAGATAAGTGGATAGGAGGGATTTAATGGATCAGTGGTGGGTGGATTTGGGGGAGCTCTGTAAGTGGCAGTACTGAAGGAGAAGGCTATAAGCAGTTACTAGTCATGATGGCTATATGTTTCCTGTAGGATTAGAAGCAGTATGCTTCTAAATACCAGTTGCTGGGAAACAACAGTGAGAGAGCATTATTGGACTCAGGTTCTGCTTGTGGGCTTCCCATAGGCATCTGATTGGCCACCATGTGTGGACCAGATAGGCCTTTGGTCTCATCCAGCAGGGTTCTTCTTATGTCCTCCAACTCAAATTAAAACGTAGAGAAGAGTTATTGGGTCATAATGCTACTAATGCTCCCTTCTATTTGATGTGCACATTATAAGTCCCTGAAGTGTCTATTTCTGAGCCAGAAAGTTTATGTTACTGTGGTGTGGGATTGTGCCTCAGGGAAGCAACTCCCAGGCCTTTCTGTCTCCACACTTCCTGTGTGTATTTGTGTGCATGCGGGTGTGAAGGATATGTATAAATTCTGGACAAATCTACATGAGCTCCTAAAGTACTGGCAGCACTAGGAAAACTACAAATATCTTTGGATGGTTTTGACACTACTTCCTTCCTTGGCTCTGATTTGCCTTGCCAAAACATGATGTTGTTCCCTAAATATAGCAATATCCCAGTTACCAAGGCTGTTATGTTCAACTGTGTACTGAAAAAAATTCATATTGTATTGTATGCAATAACAGTATCTACAGAAAAATGGCCAGAAGGACTAGGGAGAAAAGAATAAGAAAATGGGAAAGATTCCCACAGCTGCTGTCTGTGCCCTGTTCCTTTCAACATCTGCTTGACTTACATTTCAAAAGATGATGGGGTCTCCTGGAAAAGTTTTAATGATCACTTCAAACCAGTTCCTTTATGCTATTCTTTTGTACTTTTTATTTTCTCTCATTTTCTAATTACCATCTTTTTTTTAAAAAAAATCAATAACAAATACCTTTTTAATCTTTACCCATCATTAATCAGCATCATTACGCTGGAAAAATGAAGGAACAAATACAGTAAAATACAAAGGTGATTGTGTCTCTCTCTAAGCTGCTGAATCATTTCTCCTGATGAAGATACTGAAATGTGTTGGGAATGATGAGATTGTAGTTGCACCTCGCTAGGTTCACTGGTTCCATTTTTGTGATGTTAATTACAAATCAAACATTTTTTTATTTGTATTCTTAAAGAAATAAATAAATCTTACCAATCAGCCCCTAAAGCTCATTTGAAAGCCAAGAGGCACATCTTGGGGTGAATTCATCTTCTTGTTTCAGAGTGGTAGTTGTGACTTTGCCTAATGAGTGTCAGTGAGCCTTCATTTTGTAATTCAAACTCTTAGAATAAGAGCCAAGTTCACCTGTAATAAATTGAATGCTGCACTGGACCTGAAAGATTGCGTTTCAAATCTTCATCAGTCATGGACTTACTGGACAGCTTTGAACAATCCTCTCTCTCTCTCTCTCTCTCTCTCTCTCTCTCTGTGTGTGTGTGTGTCATTTTTGGTTTTCAGTCTGTATAATGGGATTAACAGTAACCTATCACAATGGCACTGTTATAAGGACATTAAGAGCAAGATCCTATGGAAGTTTAGGCACCAAAAAGTTGTAGGACTTTTTTCTCTATGAACATGTGTAGGATTATGCCCCCAAAGTATTTTACTCTATAAGGGCGCTTCATAAATTAATAATAATTAAAAAGGTAAAGGTAAAGGTGTCCCCAACCAGTCGTGTCCGACTCTAGGGTGTGGTGCTCATCTCCATTTCTAAGCCGAAGAGCCAGCGCTGTCCGAAGATGCTTCCATGGTCATGTGGCTGGCATGACTGAACACCGAGGTGCACAGAACACTGTCACCTTTCCCGCCGAAGCGGTATCTATTTAACTACTTGCAATTTCTTGCTTTCGAACTGCTAGGTTGGCAGGAGCTGGGACTGAAGACGGGAGCTCACTCCGTCACGCGGCACTCGGGTCTCGAACTGCTATCCTGCCGACCTTCCGGTCTGCAGTTCAGTGTCTTAACCACTAAGCCACCGCGGCCTCCATAATAATAATTAATAATAATTAGCAAAGGATAATTAGACCAAGTAAAGGCACTGGAATACTGCCCTATGTTCTAATATTCACACTAAGGGCCAAAATAGGTGTGATACCATTCAAGCCATTAGGAACTATGTGGGGATTTATGCTTTCATTTTTAGTAAAGAGGCGGAGCAGAGAAGGCCAGTCTGGCCCTAATCCATATTGCCCCCACCCCAGCTGTTTACTTTAAAAAACAAACAAACCCTAACCCATCAGTATTAAAGTTATATTAACAATAAAACCATAAGGATTCCCGAAGAGTGCATTCCTACAGGACTGACACCCAATAGATGGAGGGCTCCAGTCTCGGATCCCTCCATCTAAGCTAAGCCTGCAGGCAGCCTTCCATCTTCCCTTGTAATCTGAGCTAGATGGGCCTTTGAGTTCATCTAGCTCACCTCCTGGCTGGGGATGGGCACAGAGGCTGAGAGGCTAATGGATCTGGTGGATCCCCAGCCTCTCCCATCCTGCTGCCCACCAGCACAAAACCTTTCCTCACTCCCTGCACTTTTCTGAGATTGCAGCAGTGACCTCTGTGGAGCATTCTGTGGTGGCTGGGACGGATGGTGGTGAGTGCGGATTTCCCCTCCAAAGCTGTAGTTCTGTTCTGCTTATGACAGTGGAGACTGGCGGATCCGATTTCGGCGGGGTTGTGAATCCATTCTGAGTTTCATTCAGAACCAGCCAGAGCTCTAAAGGAGCTATCCAAGGTGCTGAACCTCTTTTGGGGAATAGGGGTCAGCACCTTGGATAGCTCCTTTAGAGTTCTGGCTGGTTCTGACTGGAACCCAGAATGGATTCACAGCCCCACTGAGATCAGAGCCACCAGCCTCCAGTGACTTACAAACTCAGTGGAACACCCCCCTCCCCCAGTCCCCAGTGGCTCTGCAAATGCCCTCAAGGAGCCATAGGCTTTCACTCTAAACATGTGTTTGGAAACGTGTTACATCATATTCTTGTTACATCAAAACTGTACAGGTACCACTTAACAGTCAGATGGGGGATAATCTTGGCAAGTGACCTCTCCTAATGTCTCACACTTCTGATGTGAAAGTTAAAGGTTTTATATTTTAATTGTTTTAAAAGTATTTCTGAATCATCAGTAGACTTTTAGATTGCAGGACAAAGGGCTGCATGCCCTCATGCAGTCAAGGACTGTGATTTGGCTTTGCTTATGAGTCACTCTTTTCCCCTTTCACTTACAATTGTGTCATCCAAACTAAACCTTGCCATGAGGCATTAACCTTGAACACAGACATGTGCCACTGTTCACTTTTCTTAAGCAATAGCCTTAATTATGTGTATTATTCAGCCCACAATAGCACCTCCAGGAAAGTTTCCCTCTACTTCCATATGTGAAAAGCTTCGTTATGTGGCAAATAAAACCTGAAGGTTAGGTCTTTTCAAGGAAATGGTAAACCGATCCAGTAATGCAGGCATGGTGCTAGATTTTTCTTTGAGCTTGGGCAATGACACTCTGGTGGCCTTCGCTGGTACAAAGGTGCCAAGATCTGAGAGGACAAGAGGGCAGAATTGGCTGCAGGGAAAAAGAGAGCAAACTAGATAGGATATTAATTGCATTACTGGCCTGTGTGTGTTTTCGCTAAATAGCAGCTGCACCCTTTCGTGCTCCCCAAGGTTCAATGGGGCATGCTCGCCGGTAAGTGTGACGTTTACAGCCTAAGGGTGCAACCCTTTTGAGATAGACAGTTTATTTATTTATTTATTGCATTTATATCCTGCCTTTTTTCCTTTTGCAAGGAACCCAAGGTGGCTTACATGATCCTCCTTCTCTCCATTTTATCCTCACAACGACCCTGTAAGGTAGGTGGGGTTGAGAGTCTGTGACTGGCCCAAAGTCACCCAGTGGGCTTCCATGGCCGAGTGGGGACTAGAACCCGGATCTCCCAGCTCCCGGTCCAACACTCTCACCCACTACACCACACTGACAGCTGCCTCCAACCTCCTCTGAAGTCAGAGGCCTCCACCTATCCAATGCAGGGCAGCTGAAGCATGGAGGAGAAGATTCCCTCTGTGCTCTGGCTGCCCTGCAGTTTTCCTTAGACAGCCGATTTTGGGTGTCTAAGCGCGGCTTCAGTGAGGGGGTGGGAATGGGGCTGAAGACCACATAGGAAGCTGTCTGAAACAGCTTCTGTGGTCTCCTCCTCACCCTGCCTGCAGGAATGCCCTCTTTTCGCCCTGTCTGTGCTCCATATTATGAGCACAGACAGGCATAGAGGGGCAGTTGTCATGGTTCTTTCTGTCCCAGCTCCAAGGGGAAGGGGAGCATGGTTTCCCAGCTCCGAGCTCATAGTGCTGTCTACGAGCTCAGAGCTAGGAAACTGAAAAATCAAATCTCCCTCAGATGCTGTCTAGGATTGCTCTCCCAACTGATGTGCCCCATGATAGTGTTGTGCAATGTCACAAATTGTGCTTGCTTACAACTTACCCTCCATTTACCTGCACTTTTCCTTGGTCTTTCATGCTGAACACCACATGGGGAGGATGGAGTTTCCTGGTCCAGTATTGCCTTATGACGTCCCTGAGCCTTACTGTTTGCTAGAGGAATCCTAGGGATGGCCGAGAATTCCGCCATGGATTTCAGTGAGGCTGAATGCACTGGCATTCAGCCCCCCGAAATCCATGGTGGAACGACCTGCCCCCCGGCACCCCCGCAGATTCCTCCTGGGATGAAGCTTACCTGGGGCAGATGTTCCGGATGGCAGCAGCTCCGGTGGCGGCTGGTCTTTCGACCGGCTGCCGCGGCCCCCATTTGCATCCTGGTCTTTGCCGTGATAGGCTATGTAAGTATTTACATAGCCTATCACGGCAAGCCAAGCAAAAAAACAACAGCAAACGCAAATGGTGGCGGCTACGGTGGCCGCCATTTGCATTCCCTATTTTTCGCCATTTTAGCTTATGTAAATATTTACGTAAGATAAAACAGTGAAAAATAGGGAATGCAAATGGCAGCCGCCGTAGCTGCCGCCATTTGCATACTCTGTTTTGTTTGTTTTTTTCTTCCCAGCCATGATAGGCTATGTAAATACTTACATAGCCTATCACGGCAGCCTGGCTGGATGCAAATGGCAGCTGCTGTGGCGGCCGCCATTTGCATCTGCAGCAGCCAGTCCGCGGCCGGAAGTCCAGCTGCGGATGGCCCTGGCCGGCTGCTCTGCGGAGCCGCCGCGGAGCAGAGCCGGCCGGGCAGGATTCCAGGGGGAGGACTGGATCGCCTCCCCCCCGTTGAGGATTCTGGGGGGAGGGACAGAGCGCCTCCCCCCCACCGCGAATCAATTCCGCGAAAAGGTAAGTGACTTTCATACATCCCTAAGGAATCCTCATATGAGTTGACACATGCCAGTTTGTTACTTACATCAGTAGCTGGCAGGATGGGTTGAACAGTGAGAGGGAACCCTCTTGCAGCAATGCTTCATAAAGCAATACAGGACTAGGACAACACGAGGCATCTTTGCTAACCAAGGAAAAGTGCATGGAGAGTAAGTTGTAAGGAAACAGAATTTGTGACATTGCACAATGTCATCACTGATCATGGGGTACATCAGTTAAAGCATCAGCCTTAGCTTCCAATTTCCTGGCTTTGTGGAGCTTGAGCCAATGTGAGACATGTCTTAAACTGGCAAATGTTTTGATCATTGAATTTCCCTGGTTATTGAAAATGAAATTTATAATTACAGTGTTGGAAATCCTACCCTCTCCTCAATGTATTTGAATCTGCTGTTCAAGCTTACTGATATGATAAATGGGGTTATAAATACTTAACTGATGGTAAACATGATTTCTTTTCAAGATCCAGGATCCTAAAATTTCAGGGAGAACTGCCAAAGATAGAGGAGACTGTGCTCTACAGACAGTTGCCCTCCACATGTAGAAAGAAATGAGAATGGCAAGGGAAGGGGTGGATCTAATCAGCTCATCCCTGCTTCCCTTCCTCACATGTAGAGCTTACACATAATGGGCCTTTTTGCATCATCACAGTGGGGGAAATAAGCCACAGTGGTTTATTTCCCCCACCACACTTGCTGGTCATGTGTCATCCAGAGGGGATTTGTATAATTAACTATGGCAACAAGCCACCCTCACCAGGCATGGCAAGCTGCGCTGGTGACAGTAATTATGCAAATCCCCCTGGCATGCATGGTGGGGAAATAAGACACCATGACTTATTTCCCCTTCCATGATTGTGCAGACTCAGTCAGTGAGAATGACTGAACAGGGCTAGATGCTCATAACCAGCTTAATGAGTGTATGTAGAGTGTGAATGCATGTTCAATATAATGTGTGAGTATACTCCTAGTGTAAGACAGATTCCTTGCATTTCCTTTTCCCACCACAAAGAAATCAAGAGTAAGGATCGGGTCCCCTGTGCTGCGCTTCTGCTTTCAGAAAGGCAGTATGACGTTCTGATTCCCCCACACACACCTGTGCATTCCATCCCCACCCCTCCCAAATACTCTGTGGGTCAAACTGCATGGTTCTTTAATGATGTAGACATTTTTTTTCTTTTTTACTCAAAAATAAGTTCATGGGAAATCATATGGATCAGGGCTCTAGTGCAGTAGGTAGGGTTGTTTGTTTTTTAACCCTTTGCCCTATGCCTGCAATTTACATTACATCTGGATGCCCCGTTGGCAATGTAAATGGGAGGCTGTGATGCGAAACTTATCCAGTTTGGCATTACAGCGATGTGTGCGTGTTGCAGGGGGTCCCCGACATAGCACCCACATGTGCCAGTCTGCCCGTGGTGACCTCCAAGGTGCCCACAAAGCTTTCTACTCCCTGCCCTTCAAAAAAAATAATTAATTTTAAAAATGTGAAAAATGTGAGGACATCAGGTTCTTCTGCCTGTTCCTGAATCTTGTCTGTATTCTCATACACAAAGCACCTTCCCGGGTGGGGGCTCTGTGATGACAGAGGAGGAAGCAAGAGCGTCAGGTGGGGAATGGTGTGGCGAGGTGAAGGTAGGGAAACCTTATTCCTTTTCTTTTGGGGCTGGTCACATTTTCCTTTCCTTTGGAGCTTGAGGAAGGTGTGTGGATAGGATGACAACAGCAATCCTATGTAGGTCTAGTCAGAAGTAATTCTCATTGAGTTCCATGTAAGAATGCATAGGATCACAAACTTAAACAGGTATTTTGTTATGCTTCTATTGGGATTGTCTTGGAGTTCCTCTTGTCTTTTGACTAGCCACCAGGCCCCCATGACAGCTATTATGTGTACAATATTATGCCTCGTATGGAGAATGTGGACAGGGAGACATTTTTCTCCCTCGCTCAAAATACTAGAACCCGGGGTCATCCCATGAAGCTGATTGGTGGGAGATTCAGGACAGATAAGAAGGACTTCTTCACACAGTGCAGAGTTAAACTGTGGAATTCACTACCACAGAATGTAGTGATGGCCACCAATGTGGATGGCTTTAAAAGGGGTTGGACAAATTCCTGGAGAAGGCTGTCAATGGCTACTAGTCTTGATGGCCTTCCACTGTCACCACCCTCCTCAGGCCACAAGAGGCTGAGTGGGTGAGGAGAGTTGGCCTCAAAGGTAATCCCTGTCTCCCAACTGGGGCTGCAAAACCCTGAGCTGGAAGCCTCAGGCCTTACCAGTCACCAGAAATGGTGCCTCCAAATGCTCACCAACCCTATAGCCCCACAAAGTTGCCCACACATAACCGCCCATTTAAAAGGTGACCAAATCAGCCTAGGTGATTAAATAAAACCGAAACAACCTAAATTAACTCCTGAACTCCACTTACTCTATGAAGTGGGCAAAAGACACAAAGCCAAAGCCAATCAGACTATGAGCCAAAATTCCTACTTGGCGACCAGCATAACCCACACTGCATACAGGGTGGGAAGGAGGGAGCCGTGCTTCAAAGAGGATGAAGGGAAGGGCCCCTCAGCCTAAAAATGGCCGGTAAGCCCCTCCCTACCCTGGTAGTGCCACTACGGAACAACAATGCTGTTTTGCTTGTCTCTGCCTCTTCCCCCCGCCTGCAAAATCCTCCCTGTAGCCAGGCAAGCTGGACATGGGGGGAAGGTACATCAGGTAGGAAATTAGCATGAATGGAAACAGCCTGTAGGAAGGCTGGCGGTGTGCCTGTTCAGAAATGTTCTTATTCATAGATCATTATGTTTTGTTGCGTTAGCAGGCATACACAACATTTGCTGATACAAATGTTCCAGATCATGGTGTCCCTGACTTCCTTCCCATCCTCATTCTCCTTCTGTTTTCTGCCCACTTTCTTTGAAATATAAAGAATAACTTGTATTTAAAATATGTTTTGGATCACATGAGTGATTTTTCATCTTAATTCTTTTTCAGTGAAATGATCCCATCCAAGACTACTGTAGAAGACTTGGCTCAGAAGCATTGTCCATACTGTCAGAAAGGAGGGGCAGGCTAGGACCCAGACTCTTGACGAGTTGTTAGGGTGTCCACTTATTGCCAAAAAAGAGGACACGCATCACCAAAAATGAGGATAGCAATCTGCATAAATATGCATGTGCTAATTTATAGGTTTTGATGCAAATTTAGGAAGAATGACTGCAATTTAAATAGAAAGAATTACATCTCACTGTAGCATGGAAACAAAGATATTGGAGAAATCTGCAATGCAATCAAATTAGTTTGCATTTCTATGAATCTGTCCTGCAGATTCCACTGCAGTCTGGCTTTTCCTGAGTTGCACAGATTCTGTGAACTTGAGGACTGTTTTTTTTTAACTTTCTGGAATTTTATGCAAATTTAGTCATAGAAAAATACATAACATCCGAAAACACCATCCGAAACTGCACATTTCCCCTATAGGCAAAAGTGTGAAAATGCACATTTTGGGGGGATTTGCACATTTTGGGGAGGAGTTGCAGATTTGCACAAGTGTGAATTTGCACAAATTTGGAAAATTGGAAAAAAAAGTTGTGTCAATGAGTGGCACCTGACAATTCACAAAATGCACACGGAACAAATTTTACAAAATTGATACCTCGCTCTGTGGAAGGCTATGACCAAGTGACCAGGTGTGTGTCTGCTACTCAGTCTGCTGATCAAGTGCTAACTGTTGATGGGCAACTTCAAGGCCCCTGCTGCTCTCCCTTCTGATGGTGTCTAGTGGTTCTTCATCTTTAAACAGGATTTGGACCAGACAGCCCTTCAAACAGTTTGGACAAAGCTAGGACAGAGTGTTTGGTTTAGACCAGGAAAAGGCTGGCTCAAATCTCTGCTCACCCATAAAACACACTGGGAGATCTTGGACCACTCATTTTCTCCATCCTTAACATCCCTCATAGGTTTGTTTGTTGTTGTAGGGATAAAATACAGGAGGGAGATGAAGCATGTTTGCTGCTAAATTCCTTTCAAGGAAGGGTAGGATAAAAATGTTAACATCAAGAGATAGACCATTGCAGAATATCTGACTGCAAAAGAATACATTCAAAACAAACAGTTTCACAGAACAGAGCTCTGGAAGAATCCATGTATTTGATATTTAGAGATATCACCATATCTAGGACATACACATTTCAATTGTTCTTTGAGTAAGGAATGATAGGGTTACATCCAATACAGTATGAGTTCAAGGAAGCTCATTCAAGGGATCTTTGTACCCCTTCTTCCCCACTGCAGACCCCTATGTGCTCCCCAAAGCCTCTCCTGAGGGTTGGGGGATCCTCAGCAAATGCTCAAGATATGAGGGAATGCAGTGGGAGGGAAGAAACTGGGCAGAGGTAGCTTGCACATAGGAAGAGGGCTGGAGCATTCCCTTTGTGTGAGCATCCTTGTCCTCACGCTGATTTTCATCCAAACCTGCTTTTAGTGTCTCTTATATCACGCTACTTACATACTGAGGGCCCTGTTTATGTAGCCATAGAAACGCATTTGAAGAGAATGTCATTTTATAAATGCTTCCCTCCACATCCCATAGTTCAACATCTGAAAACTCTCCACCTTGTTGTTTCTAGAATTCATTATTCACCTCCTTAGGGTCTTTTGAAATGATAGGTAGAAAGAAAAAAACTAATAGGAAAATAACATATTCAGTGGCCCTTTGCAGAAAATCTCTTTATGCAGACAGAATTGTCCTGGCAAATCTGCTAGCATAGCTATTATCAAAACCACAATGAAAAATTAGCCTTGGTGGTTAAAAGGTATTTATTAACATTTTTGACTCCTCCGTTAGGCATCATTATTGCAACATAAGTACCAGTTAAAACAGTAGCCATTTCAACATGTTACTGTATGTATTTTGCATGCTTTGTAAGTGGAATAGACATAGCAGTTGCGTACTTCAAATAAGGCTCATTTGCAGTTCCTATATTTCTCAATGAAGTAAAAATATACCATGATGAGGCAAGGGCTATTATGCTTATAATGTCATATTGCACTGCGCAGTACATTTGTGTGTGCATATATAAACCAAATTCCTCCAGTCCTTGTGTGAAGCATCATGAGAATCAAGCATGTACAATCTGATGCATACATGAAATCATACACAGACCACTTCACACAAATACTTCGTGCATTCATTGAATGTGTGAAGGGGAGAATGGGACTGCACTGGCTAGCCACATCCCTCCCTGACAACAACACATTCAGCTGAATGTAGGGAAGATGCCCCTATGTGAGTAAAGGTGTACACTGTGAGATCTGGTTCTCTGGTTGGGTGGAAGCTCTTATGTGAGTATAGTTGTACCTGCAGTAGATGCTTTTCATTGGTTCAACCAAACATGTGGCAACTACACCTTTTAGTATGGCTAAAAGGGGGGGGGTGAGGGGTTTGGGTGGTCTTTAAAATTGTATTTAAGGCATTTATAGACTACCCTTCCTAAACACTTATCCCAGGGCAATTTCAAAACAACAATAAAATGTACAATAATAGCAAACAAACAAACAAACAAACACAGTTAAAACAAGCAAGCAAGAGAACAGCAGAGTGGAAGAAGTAAGATTACCTGTGCTTAAAGCAGAAACTCATTAAATGCTTGGGAGAATTTTAATTTAAAAACAACAACACAGACATCGAAAAGATAGTTAAGCAGGAGGTAGGCAAACTCCTTTGGAGAGGCTGTTCCACACGTGGGGAGACAGAGCTGAAAAAGCCCTCTCCCGTGCTCCCGTCCTCCTGGTTTCTGATAGCGGTGGCACTCTAAGAAGGAAGACTGGAATGATTAGACAGGGTGATATGTTAAGAAGACTATAGTGTCAGGCGGATTTCTCCTGCTCCCCACTCTAGGTTCAGCAGCATCAGTTCCAAACTTGGAGGGACCCTTGGGCAAGATGGTCTCAGTGGGCCCACACTTAAAGTTAGAAAAAAACCCTGCCTCTTACCACCACTGATTGCTCTTTTGATTGTCCTTTCTCCTAAGGGCCCAATCCACACCATTGCTCAGAAGGAGGGGCAAGGTACTTGCAGGCTGCTGTTCCTTCTCCTGTCTCTTATCACTGCTGCTTACTTGGAGAGGGCAGGTGAACAGGCAGCAACAGCAAGGAGGAAGAGGGAGCTGGTTCTGAGTGGCTCTCTTCTGAAGAGTGGGCCTCAGTGTGCCATAGATGCTGACCCCTGATGTTTACCCCTGACATATAGTCTAGATGTACACTGCTGCTTTATAGCAGTATTGAAGTGCTATAACTGTTATAACACCCTGATAACTGTTGGGGCACATTACACATTCTCTGTACTGCTATTGTAGTGTTATTTCCTGCTTTTTATTCCACATTATCCAAAATACCATAACAAATGTCACTGTGTGTCCTACAAGGTATAAATACACAAGAGTGATATAGCATTACCATGATGGGATCATAATGATATGACAGAAGGTGTAGATCTGGCCATACTATTACTACATTGGGGGGAGTGTGAATAGCCCTGTCTGTTATACATCCTCAAGTATCAGTTGTTCAAAAGGTTATTGCGAGCAGAGATGGGTTAAAGAAGATGCAGACAACAAGCTTGGGTTGAAAATTGGGCCACATTTATTGAAATAGCTGCAAAGGGGTATCTAGGACGGGCATCTAACTGTGACAGCGGCTAGCTGGCACTTCTTGGGCGAAAACACACCCAGCCTGAGGTCGCCATCCCTCCGGACTGCCCCTTCTGGGGGAGGTAGACCTTCCGGTGTCACCCCCGACCTGGTGCCGCACAACACCTGGGTGAGTGAGAAGGGTTGGTCTCCCAGGCAACCCTTATCCCCCCGCCGAGCCGCACAACCTGTTCGGGGGGCCTCAGGCGTCACCTGTCACCATAAGGTGCCTCTGCATGCACACCATCCCTACTTTCCTGTTTTTGCCCATCCTAGCCGCCAACTGGAATGTGACCGATGATAAAGACCATATTCCCATACAGGACACACTCGACCCGCAAAAACAGTGTGACGTAGGCAAAAAAGACGCACAGTAAATAGGCCAATCGAACTGTGAGCCAAAAATTCCTACATGGCTCCCAAAAGGGCAGCCGGTAAGAAAACCCACACTGCATAGGGGTGGGTGGGAGGGAGCTGCATCGAGCCAGAGACCTGAGATCGGGAGGGGGAGCTGAGCTTAAGGCAGCTCAGCCTGCCCCTCCTTGCATGGTGGTGCCACTGGGGTGCACCAATCAGAGGCCCCTACGTCTTGTCACCCCACCCGCCCGCAATGCCCCCCCCTTCAGCCAGACAAGCTGGCGCCGGGGTGAGGGCATTTGCGAGCGGAGATGGGTTAAAGAAGACGCAGACAACAAGCTTGGGTTGAAAATTGGGCCTCATTTATTGAAATAGCTGCAAAGGGGTATCTAGGACGGGCATCTAACTGTGTCAGTGGCTAGCTGGCACTTCTTGGGCGAAAACACACCCAGCCTGAGGGGTGGCAGTGATCTCGCCATCCCTCCGGACTGCCCCTTGTGGGGGAGGTAGACCTTCCGGTGTCACCCCCAACCCGGTGCTGCACAATACCTGGGTGAGTGAGTAGGGTTGGTCTCCCAGGCAACCCTTATCCCCCCGCTGAGCCGCACAACCCGTTCGGGGGGCCTCAGGCGTCACCTGTCACCATAAGGTGCCTCTGCATGCACACCATCCCTACTTTCCTGTTTTTGCCCGTCCTAGCCGCCACAGGAGTCACAAGCCTAGAGCTTGTGAAACTCCCCCCACCTGCGCAGAAGAACTTCCCGCAGGCCCCTTTGCAGATCAGACAGAAATATGTTATATACTACATGAGACAGGCGGACACAGTCCGTCCTTTAACGCTCCCTCCATGTCCACAGAATTCCCTGGCGGGTGGTGCATCCATCACCTCATTCGCATAGGCCATACGTCATTTCTCTGTGCACTTTCAGATGTGCCCTGCCACTGGCAACGTCATTCCATTCCTTCCCATTAATCCATGGGAGCAGTGAGGGCTGCAATAGGCTACTTCCGGCCAGGTATGCCGGACCACCTGCATCTCAACCAAGGCCTGTTCGATCAGGTCCTCGCCCGGCTTACAGCCGAAGTCATTCCTCTCAATGTGCAGCACCTGGACCTGAGGAGGAAGATTGACAAACTTTGGTGGAACAGAGTGAGGAGGGGACTCCCACCGTATGCCGCGTCTGTGAAGCCACTGGATCTTAATGTGATGGGGTGACAAAAGCTGAAGTCTGAAGATGACATACAAGCCCTTCATGCAGCTCCAGACATCATAACGTGCCCATGTAAGAGCACCCGTACCGGCGTACGACGATTCTGCTGGTCTAAGAAATAAGCACATTAGGGCAAGCAAAGCGAAAATTGTGTCAGGAAGAAGTGGACAACTCGTGAACGCAGGCCGGAATACTGTGAAGCCCCATTTTCTAACTGCCATAACATGCCTCAGAGAAACCTCAATTGCCTTTATGTCAACAGTAAGCTGTTGAAGTGATAAAACGGAGGCCCCTCCTCAGACCCGCGGCATTCCTTAAATCCCATAAGGTGCCGACGGGGCATAACTCATTGACTTGCGTTTGGCCATGGGCCACTACCGTGCCCTTGCCTTACCGATTAGTTTGATCAAAAAATACGTGAATGGGTTACATTGGGCCAGACCTGTACCTTGAAGCATATCAAAAGCCCTCCGGGACAAGTTGGCCTTGGGAGCCCAGACCAACCCTGAATTCCTAAGGGGGGGGGTTGAAGAAGGCTGTGAAGGCTGCTACGTGGAACAGGGAAATGTCTTACTGGAAAACTCCAATGGAGGGCTATTACCCCCGGAGCCCAAAAGGGGTATCCGTAGAGAGAGGGTGGCTAATTTACTAAAACAGGCAACAACTGTGCCCAATCTTATATTGCACGCCGAACCCTAACATCTGACATGGAGTCAGTGAATCCCACCATTGTGGGCTGGAAGACTAAATGGCCAGCTTGCGACTTATGGTCCCAGATAGTCTGTTGTTCCTTAAGGAGGCGCAACACTGCGGCCCATGAACTATAGGTGAGGGCCATGAATCCTATCGCTGAAGCTTTGCCTGATGCACAGCACACCCTACCTGCTCTGTTGCAGGCAGCTCCTGTACTGAGAGCCTTGGAATGCAAGATGGCTTGCTTGGCTTCAGTATCTCGGTCTCCCATAGTACTGCAAGGATGGGATCTGGAAATGGAGCACCCGCGGGGCTAAGGCCTGGAAGACGTTGACCTAATTTCATGACAAGGCAATGACAATTGAGTTTGCCTAACCTGGCACATGGTGGACCCAGAACCAGATGTTGTAATACCGACTCTGGAGCGTGAACACACTGGCACATGCCATGACCCTCTGATCTCAGGAGGACGGAGAATGAATAACATGGTCGTGTTGACATACCGAGGGGGAGGGGTTACTGACTTGACTATAAGGTCATCCAAAATGTGCTTGGCGGTGGCAGCCTCCACTCTACAGGCCACTCCCCACAGCACGATCGGACCTGCCCTAAGAGTCTGAAACCCCCTGGGGTAGCAGCGGAACCATCTTAATCCAGAGTCTGTCTTTGAGGAGAGGCTCACGCCTCCAGAAGGAAGGTGCCTTTAAAACCATACTAAGTTGAAGCCATGCCCATGGATACATGTGCACAACAGAAGTGATCCTGGTTCGATGGTGTGGCGGCCGCAGTCCCAACACTGCCCAAACTGAGCCGGTGCGAGAAGGCATGGTCAGGGGCTGCTACCTGAACTGTGAAAAGCGGCTGCCCTACAATATCTTGCATGCCCCCCCAATGGAAAACCCTAAGAAGATGTATAACTGCTTGGAGCTGTGCCCAAAGAACCTGAAAGTTGTCCTCGGGGGGCGAGAAAAACACCTAAGGGTATCAAATTGGTTTCACTGAATGTTGATGTGGGAGACAGACCCTCAGCCTTTTGTGAGCTAAGGGACACCGAGGTAGCAGGAAAGGGGAGCAATACTTGCGTTAGGTTCGAACAATGACCACCGTCTTTGGACTCCATGTAGCACATGCCCATCAGGGACCCGTGGCCGGGATCCCAGACCAAGCCAGCTGCCTCATTGGAGAGGTGTATCGCACTGAGCACAGATGATCAGGGATCTCGTGATTAACAGACTGGCCCTCAGGGAAAAAAGGTTATGAATCAGGATAAACTCCCTAGAGGATTTCCTGGGCACCCTTTGAGAAGGGATATCCCTAGAGTAGATAGCGGGGTGTGGAAAAAAGGGAGGGGGCTAAAAACCCTTCTGCCAGCACTGCCTTGTTAACCTCTCAAGAACTTGTCGACGCCTGGCGAGGAGAAATGTTGCTTACGCGGTAAGGATGGCCTATGATGACCTAGAGAAAGGGGGGAGAGGTCCCAGAACCTAGCATAAAGCCGTGTTACAAGTTAAGACGCGTTCCCCCAGTTGGGGTATCGTCTTAAAGCCGGAGTAGCGGCGCAACCTAACCGGGCATGGGCCAACCAGAGCTTCCTACCGCCTCGGCCTTTCCAAGGGAGGCCCTACCATCCCCAGGCATTGGGCAAGAGGTGCACGAGTGCTGACTACTACAAGGGAGCACACATGACGGGAACGGCACGTGTCCTAGGGATGGGGGAGAATTTCTCCCTGAAACTTCAGGGGGCTGAGTGCCAACGCATTCGGTCCTCCGAAGGTTGTTCGGGGAGAAATTCTCCGCCCCCCGCCCCCCCCGGGATGGGACTTACCTTTCACGAATGTCCCTCCCGGCGGCGGGTCCCGGCGGCAGTTCGGCAGGTCTTCGTCAGGGGCGGGGGAGGCAGCTGGTCTTTCGACCGGCTGCCCCCGCCGCCATTACAAGAAAAGTAAAAAAAAACACAACGCCCCTGTGATAGGCTACGTAACGATTAACGTAGCCTATCACGGCTAGATTTGCAAAGTCAGCCGTGATAGGCTACATTAATCGTCACGTAGCCTATCATGGGTGACTTAAAAAAAAAAAAAGCGCGTACGGCTAATGGCGGCCCCCATAGGGAGCCTCCATTCGCGTTCCTTATTTGGTCCCTGTAGTCTACGTAAAGATTTACGTAGACTACGGCGAAAATAAGGACAACGCAAATAGCGTTGCCCTTATTTTCGCCGTAGTCTACGTAAATCTTTACGTAGACTACAGGGACCAAATAAGGAATGCGAATGGCGGCTCCCTATGGGGGCCGCCATTTGCGTACGTGCTTTTTTTTTTTTTTCCAAAGTCACCCGTGATAGGCTACGTGACGATTAACGTAGCCTATCACGGCTGACTTTGCAGATCTAGCCGTGATAGGCTACGTTAATCGTTACGTAGCCTATCAAAGGGGCGTTTTTTTCTTTTTTTTTCTTTTGAAGTTCGCGGCCGGGGAGACGGGGCGCTTCTCCCCGGCCTGAATTTCGGCCGGGAGAGGAGGGAAGCCTCCCCCCCCCGGCCTGAACTTCAGAGGGAGCAGCGAAGCGCCTCCCCCCCACCGCGAAGCAAGCTGCGAGACCAGGTAAGTGACTTTCGTGCATCCCTAACGTCTCCTGGGAGTATGTGCTCTTGGGGCTGTATTCATGCCGGAAGCGGCATGGGTTTCGGGAGCAGGAACCTTTGGAGCTGAACTCCCAGCACAGCCAGCGGTGTTGAACCCCTGGACCCGCAATAGGCCTGGCGGCTATTGTGGGCGACAGCTTGGCCAGGATGTGGCCGCTGTAGGACCTGTCGCCGAAGCCTGGCCTGGAAGGGGTCATAAATTGGAGCCAAAGGTCCTGGTCCTTCAGATCCCAGCGCATGGAGGGGTCAATGGCGGCCCTCCGTGGAAGGCCTCATTGTAGGCCAGCCATGCGTTCCCTTCATATTCGGTGTAAGCACTGTATTTTATGTCGAGGTACTTGGTGAGAACCCAAGCTCTCTCAGGGAATCTCTGTTGGAGGATGCCAGCATAAATGAAAAAAACCTGGCAACCAGTTCGCCCAGGTGCGAGTCACCTTGCGAGCTTTGCTCCTCTCAGAATCCCGGTCACGGGTTCTATCTTTGTAACTGGGTTCGGGCTCGCGAAAGAGCAGGACAAAGACATCGGTAAATTCACCCTGCAAAATCTTTTCTCTAGTGGCAATGCTTAAATGAAAACCAATAGGGGAGGAAGTAGCACCTGTGGGCATAGATCCTCAACCCAGGTTGGCACATGGGTCAACCGAGGACAACTGTGGGGCTAGCATGGGATGAGGTAGGGAAGCCAGGAAGTCCCGAACCAAACTGGCGGGCCCCTGCCAAACACTGGCGGAGGCAGCGTTAAACGGATGAGGCTGGAATAGTGGCAGCGCTGACGTAGCGGCATCTCCTGCCAGTAACAGTAAGGGGAATGAGGCGCCAGGCCCCAATGAACTCGGTGGGCTGGCCACCGGAGCAGTTGAACTAGGAGTTGAGGCCGAGGTCACTGGCTGAGGAGTACTAACTGCGGGGGCTGGAGTAACTAAAGGAAGTGGGAGAGGGGGGACTGGGCCGCCCTGCAGGGTAAACCACGGCACCCAACCCCAGGGGTTGATTTGACCCATGCCCGGCCAGGCGAATTGAGGTGCCAAAGCAGTCTCACCTGTAACAATCGTGGGTGTGCTCTGATCCCCAGCTGAGAAAACTGATGCTGCTGCTTGCATACCTGGGGAAGATGAGGCCACAGAAGGGCGGAGCTCCACTGAAGGCAGTGAGCCTTCTGGAAGAGCCAAAGAAGAGGAGGTGGATGCCTCAATAGCGTCCAGGCGAGCTGAAATAGAAAGGAGCAGCGAGCGTTGGGTCTGCTGTCGCGTTCGCTTGGGCTGGACTGCCGAGGGTTTTTTAGGCCTGGCCGGGGGAGGGATCCATGAGGAATGCTCAGCAGCTTCCAACAGAGAAAGAATTGATGCCAATACCGGGACTGCGTCCTCATCAGACTCAGAATCGGGTCTTGGCAGAGATCTTTTGGGGAGGGGGGGCTCCCCTTCCCGTTCTTACCACCTTGGCCCTTCTTGGGAGGCGTGATGCAGAAAGTGTGTTAAGGATGGGAACGCTGCTACTATTGTTTAAATAGGAGATCAGCGCTCTAGAGGTGCGGCAGGTCTTTTATTTTATTATTGTGGAGCGGCACTTGAGCGCGGGCACCCTCAGCTGAGGGCGCCCTGGCTCAGACAAAGGCAGGTGCCCAACAGGCAGCCGCAGCTGCTTCACAATTCAAGTAATTAATTAATTAATTAATTAATTTTTAATTTTTAATTTTTTTAATTTTTTATTATTATTATTATTTTTTTGGGGGGTGGGGGAGAAGTCCCAAGCCCTGGGCGGCGACTGGCTGGTGCGGATGCCTGCCGGAGGAAGGCGCTGGGGCAGGCACACCACCGTCGGGAGCGCCGGCGCACGGGCAGGTGAGTTGGCACCAGCTAACACCGGCGCCATGCTCACTGTGCACTGCCACCGCTCCTCTCCGAGACTTAGACCTCCGAGGCCGCGGCGGTGCGCACGGCCGCGGCCAACGGAGGCCGGCGGGAAGGCAAGCCAGGAGGAGGCCGGTGGCCATAAGAACGGGCTGGCCGTCAGGCGGGGTGGCGAGCCGACCGGCAGGCCAGCCGGCAAATGGGCGGGGGGGTGGCAAACGGGCAGGGGGGGTGGTGAGCGAGCGAGCGACGGACTGACCGGCGAGGAAGTGGGCGGGCGCGCGCACCACCCCTGCCCGCCTCCCCCGCAGCAAAGAGCTACAGGCAGCGGCCGGGTGGACAGGCCGGCCGACAGGCGGGGCAGCGAGCCGACCGGCGGGCCAGCTGGCTGGCAAACAGGCAGGCGGGAGGGCGGGCAAGTGAGCGAGCGAGCGAGCGGGCAGGCAAGCGGGCGGGAGGGCGTGTGTGCGCCACCCCCACCCTCACACCCGCAGACGAATGATCCCGAGCGCCTCACCCGGGCGCACACACCCGGAGTCGCCGATGGCGCTTGCGCCAAGGCAGGAAAGGGACTCGCACACGTGTGCCGCCGCTGCTGCGGCAGGCACGCCGAGCGACCAAGGGAGGCAGATCTGGCGAGAGGGAGGGGGCAGCACGATATCACCAAAACTCCGGAGCCCTGGAGGCAGCTTCTGTCAGAGACTGGTCCCATGACACTCCCTGGCTCTCCCGACGGCTGGCAGGTGCCGCCCCAGAGGGAGCTGCGCCTGGGTGCGCGAGACACGCCATGAGCGTTTGCAACCCGATAGCCGCGGCACGGGAAGAGAAGCTTTTGAGTGCGCAGAAGCACACTGAGTCCAGGTGGCTGGAACAACCACGAAGCCAGTCTCCAGCAGGCAGGAGTCCCTCATGGATTCCAGGTGAGTCTTTAGCTCTTACTAGCTGCGTCGAGCCAGAGAGCTGAGATCGGGAGGGGGAGCTGAGCTTAAGGCAGCTCAGTCTGCCCCTCCTTGCATGGTGGTGCCACTGGGGTGCACCAATCAGAGGCCCCTACGTCTTGTCACCCCACCCGCCTGCAATGGCCCCCCCCTTTCAGCCAGACAAGCTGGCGCCGGGGTGAGGGCATTTATGCAGATTTTCTATCGATATTATACCGGCCTTTTAAAGCACTGGAAGATCGATAACTCTGAAAAGATTTAAAAGCATGAAAAAAATGGGAAAGAAGTTACTCAAAATGGTAAAACCAAGGTCATAAAATGGCGTTATGCCAATATCTGGATGAAGGGTTTATCGTTGTGATGTTCTGCCAAGATAGGTTTACTTGAGTGCAAACACCAATAAAATAAAAATAAAGGCCAAGACTATTCCTTATTATATCAGACTAGAGCGTCCAGAGAAGTGAACGTCTTGATATTAAGTGTCAAAGAGCTGTGTGCAAAACAGATATGTGTGTTATCATTGAAGAAGTGAAAGACTGAAAGGAAGGAAGTCTTTTGACTTACATCTTAAAAATATTATCTTACTAAACAGAGATTACAAGATGAGCTCTGAAACAACACAGCTGAAAAGCCACTATAAATATTAAACAGATCGTATCATTGCTATGATAAAGATCGTATCATTGCCACTATAAATATTAAACAGATCGTATTATTGCATTTAGGGCACCTTTCTGTTTACTGAATCAACATAAGATGGCAGTTGTGCCAGCAGTAGCAGCTGAAAATGAATATATTCACAGGAATTTTTTAAATAACTTTCTCAAGGAGTGTTTCTTTGCCTAATAAACAGTTCAGCATTATGTGTGTTTTAAAGTATAACTTGTGAGGGTTCTTATTGTTTCCAACAGAACAACATCTGAAGAAAAAGTGGTTGTCTAACTGAAGATCTGCATCTATCAGTTGTATTTATAATCCACTTGAACATTCCGAGTTCCAGCCAAGCACTTGGATTTTAAAAGTCATGGATTAGTGCAGGCAACCCAAGGGAACAAAGCCATAATACCACTGTTCAATCTCATAATACTTACTTGTCTTTGCAATAATCAATACGGGCTATTTCAATCTTCCATTTTAATTTGCTATTTCTTTTAAACAAGTATTTAAGACTTTCCAGGGTTCTCTATGGAGTAGGTTTTTTAAAATTTGTAAATGTGGTATTTTAGTGGATGAGAGTGAAAATGTTTCTGATAATTCAAAAGGCAGTAGGGTAGAATTGGGCAATACAGTAGCACATGATAGCCAGTCAAAAAGGGCCCTAGGGGAAAATGTGCATACCAGAGAGACAGAGAGACACTGACCCAGTTCACACTACATGGAAGATTATCATGGGTTAAATAACCTGTGATGAGCCACAGTGTGTTCCACTATTTTGAATATGCAACCCCTGATTGGGGTAATCAGAATTGCTCTGTGTCATGTGAACCCAGTCACCATGGGTTATTTGAGGGTTAAACTACCCTTGCATAACTTTCAATTAGTAGTAGGGTTATGCAAGATTATTGAACCCTTGAATAACCCATGGCAGCTATGTTCACATGACACAGTGCAACCCTCGATCATGGGTTGCATATTCAAAATGGTGGCCACACGCAACTGGCATGTGTCACAGCTCACTGTGGGTTAATTTAAAACTGATTTAAAACTGGTTTTAAAATCTTTCCACTGGCTGCCAATTTGTTTCCGAGCAAAATATAAGGTGCTGGTTATTACCTGTAAAGTCCAAGGTACCTTAGGGAGTGCCTTCTTCTCTATGTCTCAGTCTACCACCTAAGGTCCTCTGAGGGCTCTCTGCTGTGGCTGCCTAATGTGAGACTGGCAGCCACACGCAAGAGGATCTTTTCCTTTGCCACCCCTCGGTTGTGGAATGACGTACCGGTTGAAATGCGCCTGCTGACCTCTTTGAAGGTTTGTAAGCAGGCATTAAAGATGCTATTATTCTGGCAGGCCTTCTCTTTTTAGAACTCTTGTTCTTTTCGCTGACTCTTGTATACTGTTTTTAAGCTGTGTTGTTTTAAGCTGTGTTGTTTTATTGTTGGATTTTTCTTTGTTAAATTGTTTTTAGTTCAAAGTTGTTTTTAGTTATATGTTGTTTGTATATATTGTCTGTACACTTTTATGTAAATGGCTTTTAAACTTTGTATATTGTGCTCTAATGTTTTAACTTTTGTAAACCCCAGAGAACTTCAGCTTTGGGGCAGTATAGAAATGTAATAAGTAAAAATGAACGAATGAATGAATGAATGTATGTATGTCTGTACGTACCCATCATGGCCCAGCTGTGTCATATAAACTGGTCTACTATAAATAGGTGTTTATATGCCAATGCTAGAAGTCTCTGAGCCAAGATGGGGACTTGTGGAGAGCTTGGTTTTAAAGGAGAATGTAGATATACCGGGCATAAGAACTTGGTGGAATGGAAAGCACCAGTAGGATACAAACTTTTAGGAAGGAGTCGAAGGATAGGAAAATATGTACTGGGAAAAGTGTCATTCTGGTTGTCAAAGATTTCTAGACAAACTAGAGATCTACAAAACTCTCAACCTCCTTCCAAGAAGCTTTTGGCAGAAGATGATATAATCCCATTTTTCCCCTCACAACAACTTGACAAGGTAGGCTGAACTGACAGAAAGTGAACAAGTTGAGCTTTATGGATGGACAGGGAATTGAACCCAAGTTTCCCTGGGCTAAGTACAACATTCAAACTACTTAAGTCACACCAGCTCTTAGCTGTTATTTTCCAGCTCCAATAGGCTAAGGGTGCAATCCTGCAGATCTTTCCACAGTGGCCTCAAGGGAATAGAGGAGGGGGTGGGATAGGGACTCAGGGTCCCCCTCCCAAAGTTGTAGGAGTGTCAATAGCTTTGGAAGGGGAAATCTGAAAAATCCTATGTCCCTGGGACACCATTGCTCCTTAAAAGCATTATTTAAAGAAAAGATTACTTATTTCATGTAATCTTTCAAAATCTAAATTTGTTATTTATTTGATCACTTGGTCATTGTTTACTTTTGTTCATGTGATGAGCTTTGAGTAATGTTGTTATCCTTTGTCTATTTATATTTGTATTTCACTATAGTTTTCAAGAATAACAATAACAGAGAAAAAATATTTATTTCAAATAAAATAAATAGAAAATGACCACTTTATCATTTGGTCCCACAGGACATTTCCATGGGAAGCTGGTTGCCTCCCCAACTCATTGAGGAGTGTGGCAGTGCTTGCCTGGCTCCATTTCCTCTGCACTTACAGTTGCGTGTGAGACATTATGGTTTGCTAGCATTTTGTGGTATAGTATGTTTAACACTTTTCAGTGTTAACAGATATTGCATTTCTGGTGATAATTCTTGAAATATTCCTTGAATTTTGTCCCTTCACCACCTGTTCTCTTTGTGATCTTCTTGCAAGACGGCCCAGATAAGGATAAATAAAATGTATTCAGTTGATGGAAAAGTATAGTTCAATTTATTTGTTGAAGCTAATTGTAGCATTAGTTTCAACAAATAAATTTAGTGCACTGCTAGGGTCCCTCCCTCCCTCCCTCCCTCCCTCCCTCCCTCCCTCCTTTCTTTCTTTCTTTCTTTCCCATTTCTCAGCCTTCTGTCTCAAATCCCATTCTTTCAGCAGTTTCGTAAATATTACAAACCTACCACCTTGAACCAATCTGATCCTGGGTAGCTTGAACTAAAAATGAGCATATGTGAGACATTCAATATATGTTAGAAATAGTTGGCAACACCACCAACTCCTTAGATCGTATATGATTTTCATTATATCAAGACCATTCTTCAGTAACTAAGGATATGAGACTCTTCAGAATAAATGATGTGCCAACTGCTGCTACAGCCAGAAAGGCAGTGTACTTGTAGCAGCATTATTCAGAATGCTGTAACAAGGACCTCTGCAGCACAGACATCACTGTCTATACTTATGCCAAAATCTCATTAAACTCAATAGGCCAAATCCATCACTTCCGCTCTGCTGTAAAACATGGCCTGTATATTAACAAAATTTGTGAACTGAGGTACTGGGCAATGGGATGGCTCCATCATGGAGCACTGAAATTGCACTGGAATGGTGTGGGGATAGCACATAAGTCATGGGAGATTGACTTTAGGTTATCTGAATGATTCTTATCTGCTTGGCAGCAAAAAAATCCCAACTTCTCATATATGCTAGTGGGATCTGAGCAAGCAGTGACTGACCAAAGAAAGAGATCTTGGGATTGTGGTGGACAGCTCAATGAAAAATTTTGACACATTGTGCGGCTGCTGTGAAAAAGGCAAATTCTATGTATTAGGAAAATACATAATTAGGAAAAGAATTGAACATAAATCTGCCAAGATCATATTGCCCTTATGCTAATCTATAGTGTGACCACACTTGGAATACTGTGTACAGTTTTGGTCATCACACCTATAAAAGGATATCATAGAGCTGGAAACAGTACAGTAAAGTGCTACTAAAATATAATAAATGTGCTGGAGCAAGTCCCCTATGGGGAAAGCTTACAACTAGGGCTGTGCACCGCTTCGTTCGGCCTAAAGCCCAAGCTCCGAGTCAAAGCAGGCTGCTTTGGGCTGCTTCTGAGGCAAAGCAGAGGGGACACAAAGCAACCTGAAGTGAGTCAGGGCTCTCTGAAGTGCTTCGGTGCACTTCGGGGATTTGGCCACCCAGCCCAGCCATGCTGGCACCTCCAGCTCCTTACCTGAGAACTCAGGATGCGTGCTAGCTCTTGTTGCAGGGAGTCACCATTTTTAAAATGGCAACTTCCTTTATTTCTTGCAATACAGGAAGTTGCCATTTTAAAAATGGTGACTCCCTGCAACAAGAGCTGGCATGCGTCCCAAGGGCTCAGGAGCTGGTGGTGGCTGCAGCAGTGGCAGTGGTGATGACAACAGCGATGGAGGCGACAGGGGCAATGACGGCAATGACAATGGCAGTGGTGGCGGCTGTGGCAGCAGTGATGGCGACGATGACTCCTCCTCTTCCCCAGAACGTGATGGCTGCTGGTGTGTGTCCTGAGGGCCCAGGTAAGAAGCTGGGGGCTTGAGCAGCACAGAGGGGGTGTTGGGGGGGGGGCTGAAGCAGGATTCGGCCATCCAAATCCCACTATGGAACCTAGTGGGGGATTAGTGGAGCACACACAACCAGGGAACAAGGCTTAGTGATAAAGTGTACAGTCAACACCCTGTACAGCTGATGTACAACTATGCTGTGTTTACAAGCCCCCTGACATTAGGGATGTCGGAGAATTTCTCCACGAATCTCCGGGAGGCCGAATGCCAACGCATTCGGCCCCCTGAAATTGGTGGAGAAATTCTCTGCCCCCCGCCCCCCCCCCGGAATGGGACTTACCTTTGGCGAATGTCTCTGGCGCTGGCGGCTCCCGGCGGCGGTTCGGCGGCGATTCGGTGGTGGCGGCGGCTGCCGCCATTTCCCAGTAAAAAAAAAACCCCAACAACAACAAACGTGATAGGCTACGATATATATATATATTTTAATATATAGGGCAATCCTATGCAGGGTCAGCCTTAGGGGTAGGTGAGCTGCATGATCGCCTGGGGTGCTGAGCTGAGCTCAGGGGGCACCAAACTGAGCTCAGTGGCTGTGTTTTTTTAATGTACTGTCTGCAGTGAGCTAGGGTGGCAAAAGCAAGTGTCTGTAACCTTTCCGTCAAAGTTATACAGGTGATTTGGGTACGAACTACAAAAATGATCTTCTTTCAATTGGCTTTAAAGTATGTTTCTTTTTCAATTTCCACTTTGATGTCAAAGCTAAGGCAAAAGAAAAACATAATCCCATCATTAAAACAGTTACCAAAAACAACTGAAGATTAAAAGCACCAGTACGCAAAGAGGGGCAAAGAAAGCTACAGCTAACATATTAAGTTGAACAGCAACAGAAGCCAAGCCTCATTTAGAAAGAAGCATCTTCAAACATTGGCAGAATGCAGGGAATGTTTCAAGAAATGAAACATTTTACAGTGAACCCATTTTACAGACGAGAACACGGACCTCACAACTAGGGATGTACGAAAGTCACTTACCTTTTTGCGGATTGTGTTCGTGGGGGGGGAGGCACTCTGTCCCTCCCCCTGGAATCCTCGACGGGGGGGGGAGGTGATCCAGTCCTCCTCCCCGGAATCCTGCCTGGCCAGTTTTGCTCTGCGGCGGCTCCGCGGAGCAGCTGGCCAGGGCTGTCCACAGCCAGATTTCCGGCCGCGGACTGGCTGGTTCAGACGTAAATGGTGGCCGCCATAGCGGCCGCCACTTGCACCCATCCAGGCAGCCATGATAAGCTACATAAGTCTTTACGTAGCCTATCATGGCTGGGCAAAAAAAAAAGGCATACGCAAATGGCGGCGGCTACGGCGGCCGCCATTTGCGTTCCTTATTTTTCGCTGTTTTAGTCTACGTAAATATTTACATAGACTATTACAGCAAAAAAAAAAGGGGGAATGCAAATAGCGTAGTGGGCGCTATTTGCGTTCCTTTTTTATTTGCTGTTTTAGCCTATGTAAATATTTACGTAGGCTAAAACAGCGAGAAAAAAAGGAACGCAAATAGTGCCCACTACGCTATTTGCATTCCCCTTTCTTTTCGCCATAATAGTCTACATAAATATTTACATAGATTAAAACGGCGAAAAATAAGGAACGCAAATGGTGGCCGCCGTAGCCGCCGCCATTTGCATACGCCATTTTTTGTGGGTTTTTTGATGGCTTGCCGTGATAGGCTACATAAAGACTTACGTAGCCTATCATGGCAAAGACCAGGATGTAAAAGGCGGCCATGGCAGCCGGTAGAAAGACCAGCCACCGCTGCCACTGGACCCGCCGCTGCCATCCGGAACATCCGCCCCAGGTAAGCCTCGTCCTGGGGGGAATCCATGGGGGGGGGCAGGCCGTTCCACCACGGATTTTGGGGGGCTGAATGCCAGTGCATTCGGCCTCACTGAAATCCGTGGCGGAATTCTCCACCATCCCTACTCACAACAGATGCAGAGCTGTTGATTCAAGAACATGCAACATGCAAATAGAACCCTCCACACAGGAACTGGGATACTGATCCTCCCTTGCAGCCATCAACTGCCAGCTGCTCATCTCATTGTGACTGCTAGCTGGTCTGGCTGTGATCTGGCAAGTGGGGGTGTAGCATCGAGACCAGAGGGAGCTCATGCAGGAGGACGAGTGAGCATAGCCAAGAGTGAAGCAGGTATGGGCAGCTGGCTGGCACGATAGAAGCCTCAAGTAAGTAGAGCAAGCCAGCCAGCCAGTGTGGTAGCAACTCCCTCCTCCTCCTCCACCTCTTCCCCCAGATTGCACAGATGCTGTAAAGACAACAAATGTGGCAGAAATTTCAATTTTGCATCGAGGCCTGGCCCCTTGTACAATATGCATGCATGCACGCACAATACATGTATGTGCTATAAAACCATATTAAAGAATGATAACGAGCAGATTAGAGCCAACAAAGCAGAAGAATGAAAGAAGTGCCAGTTGTACTTCATCCAGATGCAGCAGATATGGCTGAAAAATGAGTCCTAATAATTGAAATTGGGGGGAAAAATTCTGCAAATTGTCCCACTCCATAAAACAACACAGAACAATCTTGAATTGCCTTAGATTCTCTGACCCCTTTTACCAACTAGGACCAGATCTACACCTCATATCATATCGATACAATCCCACCATGGTGGTGCTATATCCCTCTTGTGCATTTATACCCTGTAGCACACACAATGACGATGTTGTGGTATTTGGGATAATATGGAATAAAAAGCAGGAAATGATGCCAGAAAAGCAGTATATGGAATGCCTAATGTGCCCCAACAGTTATCAGTGTGCTTCAATACCAGTAAAAAGCACTAGTGTAGTTCTAGCCTAGGTTTACCAACTTGGGTTGTCTGGAAGACAGAAACTACAGTCAGCAACTGCCAGTGTTTGGAATTGTACATTAGTCTAAATGTGTGAAGCCTGAATGCATGTGATGGTTCTATTTTTATTATCAGCAAAGCAAGTTAAGAACAGACTAAAAGTTAGCCTTACTTAGTGTTATTCCTCAAGGATTAAGAGAGCGTAGCCAGGATGTTAAATTAAGGGCATCGCCTGGACTGCAGCTTGGTTATGTATGAGTAGGTGAATTCTAATTCACCTACGAATTCTCTTAAAGCCCTGGGCAATTTAGCTTGGTCCTCCAATTCAAGATGGAATAATTCCAGGTGTATGGGGTTAACATTCTGATCCTAAACATATTGAAGGGCAATCAGTTTCTCTTATCTCAGTAGAGATCAGATAATTTTACTCTTAAATAAAGATAGACACATACTGCTGTCCTGTTTACAGCAGTCACTTTTATCTTCTCTAAATAAGGAAGTATCCCATCGACATTGGCCACCTATACAAAGGTTTACTAACCTTTATTAGGAAAACCTTGCTTTACTAAGCTTTATTAGGAAAACCTTGATTAATTAATGGTGCAGCTGTTTTTATCAGTGAGAGACTTTTTAAATTGGTTTGGATGTAAGTAAGTTCAGGACAAACTTTAACTATTTGAGATTATTTTGGTTCTAAAGCGTGCAATATTTGTGACCTGTCTCTTAAAGAGGCATGCCTGGGTTGTAATAGCAGCTCCCTTTCATCATTGGGTGGGGGTGTTTTTCTCCATGATCCAGTTAGAACTGGGTAGGGTGTTTTAGTCTGAGTATAGCAAGCCCAAGCTTCTATGTTGTGTTTAGAATTTTTCTGAAATGTCTAGAACTTTTGTAATTTTTTGGTTTTATACATATATCATCTTATTTTCTGTTATTGGTCAACATGTTTTATGTTGATTATTGTGCTACTTTGGTCATTGGACCGTAATAAAGAGCAATGATGGTACTGGTTTGGAGCTGCCATTTAAATTTCCCTCAGTATTGTGGGGGAATACTACATCAGGAGCATTGTTGGAAATTAAAATGGTGGCTCCGAGCCATCTGTGAGTGTGTGTGTGTGTGTGTGTGTGTGTGTATGCATGGAGCAGGTATAGCAGTGGTGGTAGGTCCTGCCAGAGCACTGTGGTCCTGGCAGCTGTCCAAGGATGCTGTGCATGGCTTGCACTTGTCAGCCAAAATACCCCTTGGGAGATTCTAGTAAATCTGACTGTCAACTAGATGTACAGGGATCACTTCACTTCTTTCTAAAATGCAGCCAAGTAAGGGTGCAATCCTATGCATTTTTGGATACAAAAAAGTCCTACAACTCCCAGCATGCCTGAGTCAGTCATTCCAGCTGGGTGATGTTGGGAGTTGTAGGACAGGCATAGGATTGCACCCTAAGTCATTTCAATGGGGAGTGGGAGGAAAACGTTATGCATTACAGAATAAGAAACAGTCCAGTACAATATTGCAACAATATTGCATCCAGATTAAACTGCAGAAGATCTGAAAAGCTTATTTATTATCATTGTTCCACAGAAACATAGTTAGGACACTGTGGCTTCCACCTTTGCCAGTGCAATGAGTGAGTGAATGAATAATAAACTGTACAACATTTAATAACTACCAAGGAAAGAGGATCTCAGTTCAACATGTTGGCCAGAATGATTATCTCTTGAGCGTATACACATTGATATTTCTTTTAGAAGCTTTCTTTTTTTATTGATTTGTTTCTTATAGTTAAGGGAGGGAGATTGATTTCATAAAATAATTCTGCCAACAGAATTCATATCTAATGTTCACAAATAAGCTTAATAATAAAATGTAAAACTATTCAAATCTCCAAATGCTAACATTAAGAAATAAATGTTCAGAAAAGCACCTCTTCCTTATATTAAGAACATAAGGACATAAGAGAACCATTCTGGATCAGACCAAGGGTCTATCTAGTCCAGCATTCTGTTCACACAGTGGCCAATTAGCTGTCAATGGGAAACCCACAAGCAGGGCACAAGTGTAACAGCACCCTCCCGCCCACGTTCCCTAGCAACTGGTGTACATAGGCATACTGCCTCTGATACTGGAGACGGCACATAGCCATCAGGACTAATAGCCATTGATAGCCTTATCCTCCAAGAATTTGTCCAATCACCTTTTAAAGCCATCCAAATTGGTGGCCATCACATCACTACAGTCTGTGGAAGTGAATCCCATAGTTTAACTATGCGCTGTGTGAAGAAGTCCTTCCTTTTATCTGTCCTGAATCTCCCACCAATCAGCTTCATGGGGTGACCCTGGATTCTACTATTTTGAGAGAGGGATAAAAATGTCTCCCTATCCACATTCTCCACACCATGCATAGTTCTGTAGACCTCTATCATGTCTCCCTTTACCCTCCTTTTTTCCAAGCTAAACAATCTCAGCTGTTGCAACCTTTTCTCATAGAGGAGATGCTCCAGCCTCTTGATCATTTTAGTTGCCCTTTCCTGCAGTTTTTCCAGCTCTAGAGTATCTTTTTTGGGGGGACCAAAAGCATACATAGTATTATTCTAAGTATAATGGGAGGCATATGGCTGATACACTGTTATTGTTAGAGATGAGAGTTTGTTCTTATTGGGTTGTATCCAATGGTGACTCTGTACTAGCAAAGCGCACTGCTGATATTCACCTAAGCCCCCTACCTACTGCAGCTTTCCTGCAGCATCATCTCCCATATGGTTCCAAAGGGTCCCTCAAAACTTAGAAACAGCATTTTAGAGGGCTGAAGTGGGTTGGGGACATTGTTGAAAATGGGGTGCCCAGCCTTGCACAAATGGAAATGCTTTCCGCTAGTGCAAAGGCACTGTTATATACAACCCTTTCTAATGAAATACTTCTATAACAATTGAATAGAAGGGTTTTCTCACCACTTTTTCTGTCTTTTTTCTTACCACAGAAAATCCTTTCAGGAGGGGAAGACAAAATAGGTGCACAATGACTTTTGATTAGCAGTGTCAGGAGCCCTCCATCTTGAAGCACCCTATGAGAGAATGAATAATGAAGGATTTACCACAGTATTTGTTTGAACCATTTAGGACACAATCCTATGGCCGCCAGACAGTGGCTGGATGGCCATAGGATTGGTCGGTTCCCGGAGAAGTGCCTCCCCCCCTCATCTGGTAGGTGGTGCGGATTGTCCCCACACTCTGCGCTCATAAGAGAAGCGTGGAGTGGGGGGGGAAGGGGGCTTTCATGGGGGCAGGGAGTTCGTAGGTGACAGAACAACACTTCCTATGTATCATCTGGCCTCCACACCCCGCGCTCCGATGTCCTGCGGCTAAACAGCTGAAATTGGCCATCTAGCCATGAATGCAGGGAAGCTGGGATGTGGAAGGGAGGATTCTCTGCACTCCTCCTGCCATTTTTTTGGATAGCCACTCAGCTCCAAGTTCAAAGGTGGCCGTCTATCTACATAGGATTTCTCCCTTAGGTATAAAAAGTAAGATCTAAGTATTTTGAGCTTCTTCTTTCTAGAAGGACAACTGGTCCAAATAGGGGGGAAATGGAATGGTAATCATAATACCAGCATAAACTGAAAAGACTGCTTTTTTTTTTTTTGCATTTGCAGAGGCATTCATATGTCAGACATTTTTAATGGCACATGTAGTGCATTGCTTTTATGATTCTTGATTTTTTTTAAAATGTCATTTTTTGTGTAATTTATTATGGCCTTTACAAATACCTCTGATTCATGTTTGGCTTTTCATTAAGATTTTATCTATTGGACTTCTTTGTCTAGCACTTCAATTCATTTTGAGTTTCGTGCCAAAAGAAAAACTGGATAGAGTTGTAAAGCTGGGAAATCAAGCATTAATTGGAAGTTAAATTAGAAGCGATGAATGGTTGCCTCTGGATTCTAGAGTGAGGATTGAAAGCATTACTTCTGTGCTGTGAAGGGCAGAGGATGGAGACTGCCAGCACCATTGCTCTATGCAAAGCATGGTATTTGGGGAATTCTGTAAAATTAAATTTTGTAGATCAGGACCCTTCAGCAAAGGAGATTGTTACCTCGTCGTGGTGCTGGAGCTTGAGCACCTCAATGACGTCATGTGCTAACCGTGAAGGGACACCCAAGATGGGAAGGTCATGGCAGAGAGGTCAGACTAAATACGATCCCTGGGGAAGGAAACGGCAACCCACCACAGTATTCTTGCCATGAAAACTAAATGGATCAGTACATCCAGAGATATGTCGGTATACCATCGGAAGATGGGACTCCCAGGTTGGAAGATGGTCAAAATGCTACTGGAGAGGAACAGAGGATAAGTTCAACTAGCCCCAGATGTGATGACGCAGCTAGCTCAAAGCCGAAAGGACGGCTAGCAGCCGATGGTGCTGGTGGTGAACAACGAATCCGATGTTCTAAAGATCAACACACCATAGGAACCTGGAATGTAAGATCTATGAGCCAGAGCAAATTGGATGTGGTTATTGGGGAGATGTCAAGATTAAATATAGACATTTTGCATGTCAGTGAACTGAAATGGACTGGAATGGGCCACTTCACATCAAATGACCACCAGATCTACTACTGTGGACAAGAGCACCACAGAAGAAAGAGTAGCCTTCATAATTAATAATAAAGTGGCTAAAGCCGTGCTTGGATACAATCTAAAAAAAGACAGAATGATCTCAATTCGAATTCAGGGAAAGCCATTTAACATCACAGTGATCCAAATATACTCCCCAACCACAGATGCTGAAGAAGCAGAAGTCAATCAGTTCTATGAGGATCTGCAGCACCTACTGGATAGTACGCCAAAAAAAGATGTTACTTTCATTACAGGAGACTGGAATGCTAAGGTGGGTAGTCAAATGACACCTGGAATTACAGGCATGCATGGTCTGGGAGAACAAAATGAAGCAGGACATAGGCTGATAGAATTTTGCCAAGACAACTCACTATGCATAATAAACACTCTCTTCCAACAACCTAAGAGACGACTTTATACATGGACTTCACCAGACGGTCGACACTGAAATCAGATTGACTACATCCTTTGTAGCCAAAGGTGGTGGACATCTATGCAGTCGGTAAAAACAAGACCTGGAGCTGATTGTAGTTCAGATCACAAACTTCTTATTGCACAATTTAGAATCAGACTAAAGAGAATAGGGAAGACCCACAGATCAGTCAGATATGAGCTCACTAATATTCCTCATGAATATGCAGTGGAGGTGAAGAATAGATTTAAGGGACTAGATTTAGTAGATAGGGTGCCAGAAGAACTATGGACAGAAGTTTGCAACATTGTTCAGGAGGTGGCAACAAAAAACATCCCAAAGAAAAAGAAAACCAAGAAGGCAAGATGGCTATCTGCTGAGACACTGGAAGCAGCCCAAGAAAGAAGGAAAGGAAAAGGCAACAGTGATAGGGGGAGATATGCCCAATTCAATGCAAAATTCCAGAGGTGAGCCAGAAGAGATAAGGAATTATTTTTAAACAAGCAATGCGCGGAAGCGGAAGAAGATAATAGAATAGGAAGGACAAGAGACCTCTTCCAGAAAATTAGAAACATGGGAGGTAAATTCCAGGCAAAAATGGGTATGATCAAAAACAAAGATGGCAAGGACCTAACAGAAGCAGAAGAGATCAAGAAAAGGTGGCAAGAATATACGGAAGATCTGTATAGGAAGGATAATAATATCGGGGATAGATTTGACGGTGTGGTCAGTGAGCTAGAGCCAGACATCCTGAAGAGTGAGGTTGAATGGGCCTTAAGAAGCGTTGCTAATAACAAGGCAGCAGGAGATGACGATATCCCAGATGAACTGTTTAAAATCTTGGAAGATGATGCTGTCAAGGTGATGCATGCCATATGCCAGCAAATTTGGAAAACACAAGAATGGCCAACAGATTGGAAAAAATCAACCTATATCCCCATACCAAAAAAGGGAAGCACCAAAGAATGTTCAAACTATCGAACAGTGGCACTTATTTCAAATGCCAGTAAGGTAATGCTCAAGATCTGGCAAGGTAGACTCTAGCAATTCATGGAACGAGAATTGCCAGATGTACAAGCTGGGTTTCGAAAAGGCAGAGGAACTAGAGACCAAATTGCCAAGATAATGGAGAAAGCCAGGGAGTTTCAGAAAAACATCTATTACTCTTTTATTGACTATTCTAAAGCCTTTGACTGTGTGGATCACCACAAATTGTGGCAAGTTCTTGGTGGTATGGGGATACCAAGTCATCTTGTCTGCCTCCTGAGGAATCTGTATAATGACCAAGTAGCAACGGTAAGAACAGACCACGGAACAACGGACTGGTTTAAGATTGGGAAAGGAGTACGGCAGGGTTGTATACTCTCACCCTACCTATTCAACCTTTACGCAGAACACATCATGCGACGTGCTGGGCTTGATGAAGCCAAGGCTGGAGTTAAAATTGCTGGAAGAAACATTGACAAACTCAGATATGCAGATGATACCACTTTGATGGCTGAAAGCGAGGAGGAGCTGAGGAACCTCATGACGAAGGTGAAAGAAGAAAGTGCAAAAGCTGGGTTGCAGTTCAACCTCAAAAAAACCAAGATTATGGCAACCAGCTTGATTGATAACTGGCAAATAGAGGGAGAAAACGTGGAGGCAGTGACAGACGTTGTCTTTCTAGGCGCAAAGATTACTGCAGACGTTGACTGCAGCCAGGAAATCAGAAGACGTTTACTTCTTGGGAGGACAGCAATGACAAATCTTGATAAAATAGTGAAGAGCAGAGACATCACACTGACAACAAAGGTCCGCATAGTTCAAGCAATGGTATTCCCCATAGTAACCTATGGCTGCGAGAGCTGGACCATAAGGAAGGCTGAGCGAAGGAAGATAGATGCTTTTGAACTGTGGTGCTGGAGGAAAATTCTGAGAGTGCCTTGGACTGCAAGAAGATCAAACCAGTCCATACTCCAGGAAATCAAGCCAGACTGCTCACTTGAGGGAATGATATTAAAGGCAAAACTGAAGTACTTTGGCCACATCATGAGAAGACAGGATACCCTGGAGAAGATGCTGATGCTAGGGAAAGTGGAAGGAAAAAGGAAGAGGGGCCGACCAAGGGCAAGGTGGATGGATGATATTCTGGAGGTGACGGACTCGACCTTGGGGGAGCTGGGGGTGGCAACGGCCGACAGGAAGCTCTGGCATGGGCTGGTCCATGAAGTCACGAGGAGTCGGAAGCGACTGACCGAAAAACAACAAAGATCAGGACCAGGATCCAAAATGTCATGAAACCAGATCCATAAACCCAGGTTTTTCTGATATTGCCTGGCCACATGGCAGCATGCATTTGAAACTGAAAAGCATTTCCAAAGCACTTTGTAACAAAGCTCCTGGAAATCCATACTTTTCTGGATTTGCACTGCATTTTGTGGAACAGGAAAAATGCATACCAAACATGTGCACATCTGGGAAGTGTGTAAACAATAATGCATAGGTTTCAAAAATGTATAAAACACACTTTAGTCCATAGGTGTTTGTGTTCAAAAAATGCATACACTTTGAAAAATGTGCACAAAAATCCATAATTTACCCCTGTAACCCCCCCCACACACACACAAGAAAGCCCCCACATCTGCATGGAACTGGCACAGAACGTTCTTGGAGGTGGAAAAAGAATGAAGACCATAGAAACAGACCTGAGAGTAGGGGTGGACGAAAGTCACTTACCTGTCGTCGAAGGTGGTTCGCGGTGGGGGGGAGGTGCTTCGCTGCTCCCCCCGCGAAGTTCAGACCAGGGGGGGAGGCTTCCCGCCTCGCCCCGGCCGAAATTCAGGCCGGGGAGGAGGCTTCCCGCCTCGCCCGGCCGCGAACTCCATTGTTTTTTTTTTTTTTAAAAACGCCCCCGTGATAGGCTACGTGACGATTAACGTAGCCTATCACGGCTAGATCTGCAAAGTCAGCCGTGATAGGCTACATTAATCGTCACGTAGCCTATCACGGGTGACTTTAAAAAAAAAAAAAGCGCGTACGCTAATGGCGGCCCCCATAGGGAGCCGCCATTCGCGTTCCTTATTTGGTCGCTGTAGTCTACGTAAATCTTTACGTAGACTACGGCGAAAATAAGGGCAACGCAAATAGCGTTGCCCTTATTTTTGCCGTAGTCTACGTAAATCTTTACGTAGACTACAGCGACCAAATAAGGAACGGGAATGGCGGCTCCCTATGGGGGCCGCCATTATCCGTACGTGCTTTTTTTTTTTTCAAAGTCACCCGTGATAGGCTACGTGACGATTAATGTAGCCTATCACGGCTGACTTTGCAGATCTAGCCATGATAGGCTACGTTAATCGTCACGTAGCCTATCAGGGGGCGTTTTTTGTTTTCTTTTATTGGAATGGCAGTGGCGGCAGCTGGTCGAAAGACCGGCTGCCGCTCCCGCCCTGCACGAACACCCGCCAAACCGCCGGCCGGACCTGCCGCCGGGAGGGACATTCGGCGAAGGTAAGTCTCGTCCCGGGGGGGGGGTGCGGGGGGGTGCAGAGGATTTCTCCCCGAAACTTGTTCGGGGGGCCGAACACGTTGGCGTTCGGCCCCCCGAAGTTTCGGGGAGAAATTCTCCGCCATCCCTACCTGAGAGTTCCACCCATTACTAGTTTCTCCCCATATCTGCCACAGCAGTCAACAGTGTGGATATAGTTACAGTTGCCTCAACTCCAAAAGGGCATCACAGTACTGGAAAAAGTACAGAAAAGTGAAACAAAAATGATCAAGAGGTTGGAATACCTTCCATATGTGGGAGGCCTAATCATTGGGGTGGGTGGGTGTTCGTTTAGAAAAAAGACAACTAATGTGCAATTCTATGCATGCTTATTCTCAGGTAAGTGTGCATAGGAGTGCAGCCTGGGAGGAGAAAATTATAGATGTTTATAAGATTATGCACAGTTTGCAGAAAATGTATAAAGGAGGATTCTGGATTTTCAGAATCCACTTCTACTTGCCTGACATGTAGGCCTACTGGGTGAAGGCCTGGTTTGGTTCCCTCTTCTTGTTTGTTTGTTGGAGCATGTGGACATCTGTGCCAATGTAACACACTGGTATATTTTTCTTTAAGAATTCTGAGTGGGAATATTCCTTGCACATGCTCAGTAAAGGAGTGAGATAGGGAGTAGCCACCATTTTAGGCCCTTACCAAAATTGCAGTGTGGAAGAAGTTTGCTTTGTCCTCTCTGTAAGACCCTGAACCTTTGAGACACGCTAGTAGGGAGGTTTCCCTTTGAATTTTTTGAAGAGGTTTTTTTTTTTTTTTAACAAACACTATGAGTTCCTTGTTTATGTTCTTTTATATTGTATAAAGGGTGGTTTACCTTGTTCCTGGAGGTGACAAACCTGTTGTTGTTGGATCCTGATTCATATTGAGAAGATTACTCAGTTCGCATCAGCTCTGCAGCAAAGACTTTCTTTCTTTGGCCAGCAGAAAAAAACCTCAAGCTTTAGAGAGAAGTTTTATTCATATTTTTGTTGTGGGCTCAAGCTGAAAAAAAGAAAAGAAAAAGTGACAGACCTTTGGGAGGGCTGTGCTCTGTTTTATTGTTTTGGTAATAAGTGTATGGTTATGCATGTAAAACTATTACATGTGCATCATTATTGTTTTAATTAAGAAATTAAAATATATATTAATTGTCCCTGTACAAAGCCTTTGGGGCCACGGTGGCTTAGTGGTTAAGACGCTGAACTGCAGACTGGAAGGTTGGCAGGTCAGCAGTTCGAGACCCGACTGCTGCGTGAAGCTCCTGTCTTCAGTCCCAGCTTCTGCCAACCTAGCAGTTCGAAAGCAAGAAATTGCAAGTAGATAAATAGGTACCGCCTCGGCGGGTAAGGTAACAGCGTTCCGTGCACCTCGGTGTTCAGTCATGCCAGCCACATGACCACGGAAGCGTCTTCGGACAGCGCTGGCTCTTCGGCTTAGAAACGGGGATGAGCACTGCACCCTAGAGTTGGACACGACTGGTTGGGGACACCTTTACCTTTTTACAAAGCCTTTGCTGTGAGTCCCTTTAGAAACCCTGAAGAAAAGTGTTACACTGACACACACATACTAACACAACTACAAATTGGTATTTCACACATGAAATTCAGCAGATAGCTTTTTGAAGTTAGCTTTTTGAAGTTGCTTTTGCTGACTGTACATAAAAAAGAAAAGGAAGAACTGTTTCCTCAATTTTTCTAACCCGATGTGCGCTTCACATCTGCCTTCTGTCTTCCATCTAACTCCAACTGTTCTGTTGCCCAAAGTGTTGGCTGAGCCAAATTTGCTCTCCCCTTTCAAAACCAGTTCTTTTGTGATTAGCAAAGCATCAAGCACGTGTTCTGAAACTTTAAGTAGCCTGCTCAGGCAGTTTCCCTTACCTTTTCAACAAAGTAGTAGTACCAAGGACATGATGGATTTTCTTCATGCTAGGGATGTACGAAAGTGACTTACCTTTGCGGATTTTGTTGATGGTGGGGAGGGAGGCGTTCTGTCCCTCCCCCCGGAATCCTTGAACGGCTGACTGTGCTCCGCGGCAGCTCCGCGGAGCAGCCGGCCAGGCCCAGCCAGGCCAGAGCCATCCGCAGCCGGATTTCCGGCCGCGGAGGGCTCTGGGTAAAAAACAAACAAACAAAATCCGTGTACGCAAATGGCGGCGGCTACGGCGTTCCGCCGCCATTTGCATTCCTTCTTTTTGGCCGTCTTAATCTACGTAAATATTTATGTAGACTATGATGGCGAAAATAAAGGGGAACGCAAATAGCATAGTGGGTGCTATTTGTGTCCCTTTTTGATTCCCCATTTTAGCCTACGTAAATCTTTACATAGGCTAAAACAGCAAATCAAAAGGGGACGCAAATAGCGCCCGCTACTTTATTTGCGTTCCCCTTTATTTTTGCGGTCATAGTCTATGTAAATATTCACGTAGATTAAGATGGTAAAAAGAAGGAACGCAAATGGCGGCGGAACGCCGTAGCCACCGCCATTTGCGTATGTGGTGTTTTTTTTTTAAACCCACCCAACCATGATAGGCTATGTAAATCTTTCCGTAGCCTATCATGTCTTTTTTTTTTTTTTTACACAAGCCTGGAAATGGTGGTGATAGCAGCCGGTCGGAAGACCAGCCGCCGCCGCCAGAGCCGCCACCGGAGCTGCCGCCGCCCGGAAGATCCACCCCAGGTGAGTCTCGTCCCGGGGGGGATCCGCGGGGGGGCAGGGGGGTGGCAGGCCGTTCTGCCATGGAGTTCAGAGGGCCGAATGCACTGGCATTCGGCCTCACCGAGATCCGTGGCGGAATTCTCTGACATCCCTACTTCATGCACAAAAACAACATAAACATCGGTGGCTGGCCCATTTCACCTTCCTTTCTATCATCTGCTGTGAATATATATTTTAACAACAAACTATTCTTCATTCAGGAATTTTCTTTCTTTCTTTCTTTCTTGAAAGTTGGGAGAATTTCCCCTTCATTTACCGCACTTCAAAATATACAGCAAAAATATCCTTAACATCAAATGGTGTTATCTAATCAGATTCATAGTTATTGCAAATATTTGCATAGGGAAAAAAAATGTGTTGCAAAGACAACAGAGCTCTCCTGAAAATAATTCCATACGTGCCTGCTTAAATAATTTTTTATGCAGTCAGATCTAAATTCAGGAACTGCAGAAATGTTTTACTTTGACAATGTGAGTGTCCTCTTAAGGTTTGTAGTTATGTAACACATGTTATTTTTTATTTAAAATATAAATATAAATACAGTGTAATATTAACATCAGAATCAATGCAGCAAAACCTTGTTTTAAATTTAGTTTTTCTTTGTGAAACAGAGTAAGTTAGTTATAATGGTTAATTTCATGAATCTTGTATTTTACTAACTGTATAAAATATTTTTTAAAATAACGCCTGGACATCTTTTAATTTTTTTTAAAGGTTAATATATCACTTTTTTTCTTTTTGTGCCAAAATCTGAGGTCCTCTATTGCAGATCAGAAGATTAGCTGGCCGCAACAATGAGAAACAGTTTGGGTCAGTGGCGGCTGGTGACTCCAGTTCCAGAGAGGTGATGATTCCATTCTGGATTTTATTTACAACCAGCAAAAGTTCTAAAGGTGCTATCCAAGGTGCTGAACCCATTTTGGGATAAGGTTCAGCCCCTTGGATAGCACCTTTAGAGCTTTGGGTTGTTGTAACTAAAACCCAGAATGGAATTTCTGCCCCTCTGGAACTGGAGTCACCAGCTACCACTGGTTTGGGTGTACTCCTGAATTCAGCCTTGAACCCAGGTTTTGGATGTGGCCAGAATTGGGTTTGCACAGCTAAGGCTGATATGTCAACTGAACCCATTCCTTGAAATGTCATATTTGGCCACGGTGCCATATGCCTTAGTTGCATCTTGTTTAGACTACTGTTATGTGCTCTGTATGAGGCTGTCTACGAAAAACGTTCAGAAACTTCAGCTGGTTTAGAATTCTGCACTCAGAATACTGATTGGGGCCAGACATAGGGAGCATGTGACTCCCATTTTATAACAATTTCAGTAGCTCCCGGTGTGATTCAGGAAGCAAGTTGTAGTGTTGGATTTGACATGTAAGCCCTACATAACTTGCGACCAGGCTCTCTGAAAGACCGCATCCCCCTATATAAATTCAGATGCATCTTACTGGACCAATGTGTTATGCCTAATATTGCATACATGTCTCTGCTCTATTCTTTACCATAAGGGACTATTAGGATTCTGCACCGGGGACTCCAGGGAAATAGTTGGAGAGGCTCAGGAACTGGCTAAAGGAGAGAGATCTCTGCAGAGAAGGACCATTTGGAAATAACTGCAAAAATAGAACCATTAAGGCTTCATAATGCCTGGCATTAATAATATTCCAATTAACCTGATTGTGGACTAACATGAAAAGAATAAATAAGATTTTACAGTTTACCGTGTGGGTTCCCTTGGCCTCCAGTGTGCTCATAGAATCCTCTCTTGGCACCTACCAGGCTTCTTGGCCCTCCTGATGTTTATGTTATTAAGTTATTTTAAATTAAAACATTTTTTTAACTGGCATGTTGGTTTGCTGCAAAGTGAAGTTCTGCCTTCCAGCACCATCTCTATTTGGGTGCCAACGGGTGATGTTGTGTTTTGGAGCTCAGCTCCCATCACCAGCTATACTTAGTTTCTTGGGCAAGTTTCTTTTCTTTTAGTCTTAACTTTCTAGGAAATGAGTGTTTTATGAATGAACAAGGTGGCCCCATGGAAGCCATTTTGTGAGAGTGCCCAGGACACACTTTTAAAATTCCAGATGTGCCCACTGATCCAACACAGTTACGGACCCCTGATTTATGGTATGTTATTCGAGAAATCACTCCTGGGATCCACATTTCCACACAACCAGTTCTATAATTTAAAATTAAGGGGACATTCAAACACAGTTTGTCGTATTACATGAAGCTCTGCATGGAGATATGATAGTGCTCTTCAAGTACTTGAAAGGTTGTCACAGAGAGGAAGGTCAGGATCTCTTCTCGATCATCCCAGAGTGCAGGACCGGGAATAATGGGCTCCAGTTACAGGAAGCCAGATTCCGGCTGAACCTCAGGAAAAACTTCCTGACTATTAGAGCAATATGACAATGGAACCAATGACCTAGGGAGGTAGTGGGCTCTCCCACACTGGAGGCTTTAAGATGAGGCTGGACAGCCATCTGTCAGGGATGCTCTGACTTGGATTCCTGCATTGTGCAGGGGGTTGGACTCGATGGCCTTGTAGGCCCCTTCCAACCCTACTATTCTATGATTCTGTGAGTTCAAACAGAAAAAGTCATCAGTCCTGTTGGCCATACCCTACCTCTTAGGCATGTCTCAAGAAGATCTTTACACCCTGGCCAAAACCACTGGTCATATTTCAGAGGCCTTAATTTTATACATACAATTTCTTAAGATAAGGCAACATTTGTATTCGAATTTTTCCACACTAAAACTATTTCTTCACATTTTTATTGCCTGCTAAAAAACAATAAATATGTTGAGCAGAGGAGGGAGAATTTAACTCTGCGCTATGTAATAGTAATTCCAAGGTTAACCTGCAGCACACCATTTTAAAATGAGAAAGTAAAAAAATAGGGTGGCATTGTGCTTTCACAAGTGTCTTGCCTAACTCAAATTAACAAATTAAAATATAAATTAAAATGTCCCTCCCTCTCCTTCTCTGGATGTAAAGAACTGTGAAGATAAACTTCAAAGGTTTGTGATGGCTGCCACATTTTCTCTATGGGGATTTAATTCTGAGCACCATGATAATGTGGAACTATAAGATTAACAGAAATACTGTGCAGGCTTCACACAGCTATTCTACATGTATATTTTCCTTTAATATCAAGCAGTTGAAGAAATGTATAGACCTGGGCAAAATTTATTCAATTACTGGTGTGCTTAAAGAAAAGACTAGGGCTTCTGAATAGGCACTGCCAAATTTACTGTTTGAGGGGACAAATTCCTAATTGAAATCTGAGAATAATTTTTTTTCATTGTAGCAACAAGCTGCCTTCCGTTGTGTTAATTACAAATAATGCTGTTGGCACTTGCAGATCTACAGCTTTTGAGTCAGATGAAGTCCTATGAACAGCAGGTTCGATTCATTTCTGGAGTGAAAATGCTGTACTACTTTAGCCATTTGTTGGTCTGGAACAGCATGGGGGAATGAATGCATCTTTCTCCTCCCTGTCAGTCACCCTGAGGGCCGTAATAGGATATGTGGTGGGATAGAAATTCAAAACAATAAATTAATTTGAGGCATGATCAATCCAAAATTAAGCACTCTTAAATTATTTTATGTCCCACCGATTATTGTGAAAGTATGAAGGATGTGTTTAATCCTGCAATGGAAGTCAATGGGACTCAACAGTGCCTAAAGGGCAAACTAAAGTAGGAGTAATCACGCATACTGGAGCTACGTGTGATAGGGTTTTTTTACCATTGTGTAAGTGGGCACAGCCTGCATTTGGATTGGTACTATGGAGGGAAGGGGGTTAAGCCCCCACCTGTTTCCCCCCCCTGAAATCCCCTCATGGGGGTTTTAGAAGATTAAGAAAAAAGCCTCCATTGATTCTAATGGAGACTTTTTTCTTCTTTTAACTCCCTCCCTCAAGTGGCGGGGAGGGGATTTCAGGGAAAATGGGTGAAAGGAAGGTTTTTTTTTTTTAAAAAAAAACCTCCTGGAGGACCATGTTCCCAATCTGAATTGGGGCCATGTCTGCTTGCACAAAGGTAAAGAAAACTAGAATGAATAGTTCCACTCTATGTGACTACCCGGATATTTAGTTTAGCCCTAACTTTGTCTGGATTTTTTTTTTTTATGTTTTAGTCCCTGCTAGAGTTAAAAGGGGATAACAACTGGGTAATCCAGAAAATGTAGAACTGGTACTTGATTGTTCAACCTTTATTGATTTGTATAAGCATGTGTGAATTAACTCCACTAAAAAGGCTCACTGAAGTGATGATAGATGATATTGAAGTTCTATCTGCCCTATTTGAACTGTGCACCAGTGACAAACAATACAAGGAACATGCATGTATGAATCATCCCTTAATTATTTTTTATAGAATAACATTAGGAAAAGAAAGCAGCGGATAAAGGGCTCTTTGCCTTTACCCAGCAATACAAAAAGGCTTACATTATATTCAGGTTTGGGGTGTGTAAACCTCTGGAAGAAGGTAGTTCTAAAATGAAACAAGCTGTATATCCTTGAGTGCCTTGGGCATAGAACTAAGGCTGCTTTCAGTTGTTTTTGAGATTGTGATGAAACAAAGAATAAAGAAGTAGTATAATTATAGTGTCCCAAAGCAATTAGGGATTTATAGATCAAAGCCAGCAGCACTGAGCCTAGAATAAGAAGGCAGAGATCATCAACCAAGGCAACAACAAGCAGAGACACAGCATTATAGCTGTGTTGGACTCTGGTCTGGCAAATACCAAGGAATCCAATGTAAATTATTTATTTATTCATCACAGTTTCGTTCTTCCTTTTGGCCTCAATATGAGGCATTCATGGTGGCTTATAAAAAATCTGAAACCAATCAAAGATCAAAACTAATCCTGTATAAAACAAATACAAGGTGTATAATAATAAGCAGCAACAACAAAAACAACATCTTGCACTTTCTCCAAGCAGGAGGAGACCAGCCTTTCCAATCTTCTCCAAGCAGGAAGGTTGGAAGCTAGGTGATAACTAGTCAGGGAAACAATATTAAAAACATGATTTCTTAATCAGGGGCTAAAATAATCACAGATGTATGTTTTCAACCCAGGTCCTATTCTATTCAAGGGACACATGCAAACACAGATGGTGTCAACTTCTTTCAGCCTTCACCAGCTCTTCCCCATTTCTCCAATTTTTTCCTACCGACAGCTACCTGTTCATCAGCAAGCAACATCAACTGAACTTAACTGAACATATTCTGCTATTGATAGGGATGTCAGAGAATTCCGCGACAGATCTCAGTGAGGCCGAATGCACTTGCATTCGGCCCCCCGAAATCCATTGCAGGAACGAAGCCCCCGCCCCCCCAACCCACAAAAGGCGCGCGGGACCAAGTCCCCGCCACCCCCAACCCACAAAAGGCACATGAAATGGAGCACTTACCTGCTCCTGTCCGCGCTACTTTGCGAATGGCGGCCATCCTGCAGCCGCCATTCGCTTCCTCCTCTTCATAGCCTTGATAGGCTATGTAAAAACTTATGTAGCCTATCATGACTAATGCAGGGACACCATTTGCATCCCTGCAGAGGCCGTGATAGGCTACGTAAGTATTTACGTAGCCTATCAAGGGAGGGGGGGGGACCCAGCATATGCAAATGGTGGCGGCTACCGCCATTTGCATACGCTGGGTTTTTTCAGCCTGCCGTGATAGGCTACGTAAATATTTATGTAGCCTATCACAGATCAATCCCAAGACGCAAATGGCGGCGGCTACAACAGCTGCCATTTGCGTCCCTGCAGGGCTGCCCAGCAGCCAGATGTCTGGCTTCGGGCAGCTGGAGCTGGCCAGCGGCTCCATGGCTTGGCCGCAGAGCAGAGCCAGCTGGGCAGGATTCTGGGGGGGGAGGACCAGATTGCCTCCCCCCACATTGAGGATTCTGGGGGGAGGGACGGAGCGCCACTCTCCCACCGCGGATTGCCTGGCGTGGAGCCTAGGGATGTCAGAGAATTTCTCCACGAATCTCGGGAATCTCCCCGAAATTGGTGGAGAAATGGTCTGCCCCCCCGCCCCCCACCCGGGATGGGACTTACCTTGCTCGAATGTCCCTGGCGGTGGCGGTCCGGCGGCGGTCCAGCCGCGGTCCGGCGGCAGTTTGGCGGCGGCGGCCGGTCTTCCGACCGGCTGCCGCTAGGGATGGACGAAAGGGACTTACCTTGTCCCGCAGCTCGCTTCGCGGTGGGGGGGAGGCGCTTCGCTTCTCCCCCCGAAGTTCAGGCGAGGGGGGGACACGCCCCGCCCTGCCTCGCCCAGCCGAAATTCAGGCCGGGGAGGAGGCACCCCATCCCTCGCCGCCGAAATTCAGGCCGGGTAGGAGCGCCCCGTCTACCCGGCCACGAAAAAAAAGTAAACACACACACACACACACACACACACACACACACACACCCCGTGATAGGCTACGTAACGATTTACGTAGCCTATCATGGCTAGATTTCCAAAGTCAGCCATGATAGGCTATGTAAATCGTCACATAGCCTATCACGGGTGACTTTGAAAAAAAAAAAAAAGCGCCTACGCAATTGGCGGCTCCCATGGGCACTGCCATTTGCGTTCCTTATTTTGGCACGTCTAGTCTACGTAAAGATTTATGTAGACTACGGCGAAAATAAGGGCAACGCAAATAAGGGCAACCACGGGTGTGGTTTTTTTTTTTAACTTTACTTTTTTTTTTTTTACAATGGCGGCGGCGGCAGCTGGTCGGGAGACCAGCCGCTGCCCCTGTCCCCACTGAAACGCCGCCTAAACACTGCTGGGACCCGCCGCCGAGAGGGACATTCGCTGAAGGTAAGTCCCATCCTGGGGGGGGGCGGGGGGCTGGCGGAGATTTCCCCAACACTTTCGGGGGGCCGAATGCATCGGCACTCGGCCTCCCGAAGATTCGTGGAGAAATTCTCCGCCAACCCTTGCTGCCGCTGCCGCCATTTCCAAGTAAAACAAACAAACAAACAAACAAATGTGATAGGATACATAAAGATTTACATAGCCTATCACGGCTAGATTTTTAAAAAACACCGTGATAGACTACGTAAATGTTTACGTAGCCTATCACGGCTGACTCTGAGAAAAAAAAAGCACGTACGCAAATGGCGGCGCCCATGGGCGCCACCATTTGCGTTCCTTATTTTGGCACGTGTAGTCTACGTAAACATTTACGTAGACTACAGCGAAAATAAGGGCAACACAAATAGCGTTGCCCTTATTTTCACCGTAGTCTACGTAAATGTTTACGTAGACTACACGTGCCCAAATAAGGAACACAAATGGCGGTGCCCATGGGCGCCGCCATTTGTATACACGCTTTCCCCCCCACAAAGTCAGCCGTGATAGGCTACATAAGGATTTACGTAGCCTATCATGGCTGACTACAGGGACGCAGACGGTGGCGGCTACGGCCGCCGCCATTTGCGTCCTGGCAGGAGACGAGGTTTTGCGGCCAGAGGGACAGGGCGCCTCCCCCCCGGACAGAATTTTGGTGGGGAGAGTCGGGGCGCCTCCCCCCAGGACAAAATTTTGGCAGGGAGGGACGGAGCACCTCCCCCCCACTGCGAAGCAAGCTTCGGGATCAGGTAAGGGACTTTTGTCCATCCCTAGCGGAGCCAGGTAGGTGTTTCGTACATCCCTAGTTGAATTAGGGCTTGCTAAGTCTTCCTAAATATGGTTGGGACTGTTTGCATGGTTATATATAGTGTGAAACACCCATAAGGAACGGGAATGGCGGCTCCCTATGGGGGCCGCCATTATCCGTACGTGCTTTTTTTTTTAAAGTCACCCGTGATAGGCTACGTGACGATTTACGTAGCCTATCATGGCTGACTTTGCAAATCTAGCCATGATAGGCTACGTTAATCGTCACGTAGCCTATCACGGGTTTTTTTTTTTTTTTTTAGTTTTATTGGAATGGCAGCGGCGGCAGCCGGTCGAAAGATCGGCTGCCGCCCCCGCCCCTGACGAAGACCCGACGAACCGCCGCCAGGACCCGCCGCCGGGAGGGACATTCGGGAAAGGTAAGTCCCGTCCCGGGGGGGTGCGGGGTGTGGGGGGGTGCGGAGAATTTCTCCCCGAAACTTGTTCGGGGGGCCGAACACGTTGGCCCTCAGCCCCCCGAGGTTTTGGGGAGAAATTCTCCGCCAACCCTAGTAGGTGTTCTGTACATCCCTAGGATGAACTGTGCCATGAAACCTGCACCAGATTGTTCCCACCTGAATGGAGCGCCAGGACCTGCGAGAGAACCCGCACCCGCCCGAAATGGAATGGCATGGGAAGCAGGCGCTCCCGACATGTTGCGCGTGTCAAGCCACTAACACTTGCGACTGGTACAGTCTGCTTTAGGATCTGCAGCCCATGGGACCACTGACCAGCCCCTACCATCATGCTGAGTCCAGACATGAGCATGCGCCTGCATGGGTTTGCGTCCATTCCTTTAATTGAAAGAAAAATATAGGGATGTCAGAGAATTTCCCCACGAATCTTGGGGAGGCCGACTGCCAGTGCATTCGGCCCCCTGAAATTGGTGGCGAAACAGTCTGCCCCCCCTGCCCCTCCCTGGGACGGGTCTTACCTTGGGCGAATCCTCCTGGTGGCGGCGGCTGCGGTAGCGGTTCGGCGGTGGTTCAGCAGCAGCGGCTGCAGCAGCCGGTCTTCCGACCGGCTGCCGCCACCGCCATTTCCAGTAAAACAACAACAACAACAACAACAAAACGTGATAGGCTATGTAAAGATTTACGTAGCCTATCATGGCTAGATTTTTTAAAAAATACCATGATAGGCTACGTAAAACAAAACAAAACACTGCACGTACGCAAATGGCGGCCGATCGCCAGCCCGATTGCCACCGCTGACTCCCCCCGCCCCTACAGGAGCAAGGCACGAGGCATGCGAACGCCACCGCTGCTCTCTCTAGCGTCCCCGCTACTCCCCTCTGAGCCGGGAGGAGGAGGTGTGCTGCCAGAGGCCTCACTGTCACCGGTTGGGCTGCCGCCACCGGGGACAGCAGGCAAGGGGGGGCCCTGTGCCGCTGAAGCAAGCGCAGCTGCACCACCGCCGCCAAGCAGGCAAGAGGGGCATGGGCCGCCGCCCGAACGGTGATGCAGCACCGCCGCCACCAAGGAGGCAAGGGGGTCGTGTGCCACCAAAGGAAGTGCTACCGCCCGAATGGCGATGCAGCGCTGCCGCCGCCGAGAGCAGCTGAGCTGGTTGCGAGTCTGCCACGGCGTGAGGCCAGCGGCGGCACGAGGCAGGCGAGGGGCGCGTGGGCTGGAAGGAGAGCGCTGGCGCTCTTGGAGGTGTGGTGCGTGCCTGCAGCTGGAGGCAAGAGGTGAGCCAGGGCGGAGCCCAGCATCCAATGCGCCCAGCGAGATCGAGGTAGAGGTTGTTGTGGATTTGTTGTCAGTTGGGTCTCTCTCGCTCAGGACAGCCATGTGAGCAAGAGAGCTTTGGTTGGGAGGGGGGTAGAGCTTAAGGCAACTCTGCCTGCCCCTCCCTGCTTGGTGGTGCCACTGGGGGTGCCAATGACAAGCACCCATGTCATCTCTCCCAACCCGCCCGCAATGTCGGGGTTACGGCATATTCCAACATTCACATTTCTGGGAGACTTCATTAAAACTAGGGATGGCGGAGAATTTCTCCCCGAATCTTTAGGGGGCCGAGCACCAACACATTCGGCCCCCGAAATCAGCGGTGAAATTCTCCGCTCCCCCGCCCCCCCGGGATGGGACTTACCTTTGGCGAATGTCCCTCCCGGCAGCGGGTCCCAGCGGCGCTTCGTCGGCCTTTCGTCGGGGGCGGGGGCGGCAGCTGGTCTTCCGACTGGCTGCCGCCACCGCCATTACAAAGTGTAAAAAAACCAACAACCCGTGATAGGCTACGTAACGATTAATGTAGCCTATCACGGCTAGATTTCCAAAGTCAGCCATGATAGGCTACGTAAATCGTTAAGTAGCCTATCACGGGTGACTTTGAAAAAAAAAAGCGCCTACGCAAATGGCGGCGCTCTATGGGCGCTGCCATTTGCGTTCCTTATTTGGTCCCAGTATTCTACGTAAACATTTACGTAGACTACGCCGAAGTCTACGTAAATCTTTACGTAGACTACCGGGACCAAATAAGGAACGCAAATGGTGGCGCCCATAGAGCGCCGCCATTTGCGTACGTGCTGTTTTTTTTTTAAGTCACCCGTGATAGGCTACGTAATGATTTACGTAGCCTATCACAGCTGACTTTGGAAATCTAGCCGTGATAGGCTACGTTAATCGTTACATAGCCTATCACGGGGTTGTTGTTTTTTTAAACTTTGTTTCGCGGCCGGGGAGACGGGGCGCTTCTCCCTGGCCTGAATTTCGGTCGGGCAAGGCGGGAAGCCTCCCCCCCCCAGCCTGAATTTCGGCCGGGCGAGGCGGGACGGCTCCGCCCCCTTGCCTGAACTTCGGGGGGAGAAGCGAAGTGCCTCCCCCCCACCGCAAAGCACCCCTGCGAAAAGGTAAGTGACTTTCGTACATCCCTAATTAAAACTAGCCGTATCTATTTAATTAAAAGCAAGCTTCGCTATAGAGAGGCAAACAAATTAATATAATATGCTTCAGCATCTTATGGGAAAAGAAAAGTACTTATCTTTACCACACTAATTGCTGCAGTTAGGATTTTGTTCAAAACCATTTGATACTTGCAAAGAGTGTGAATATGACAGATGCAAGAGAAGGGTAAATAGAACGGCATTTAGATACCCAGATAAAGCATGTAATTTAAATGTAAATGTGTTGTTATTCTAATGAAGAGAAATTATTCATTTAGCACATTAATCCAATACTACAAGATTCTTTGTAGAGTTATACTGATTTAATAATCTATTGCATTGCTAATGTTTTGAATCCTTTAAAAAAAATCCATCATAGAGAATTGCCGTTACATGTGTTTAAACAGGATAGATTAGTACCTTGACTAAATAAGAAGGCAGAATGTATGACAAATACTAAACTGATAAACAAGAGCTTAACTTATAATATATGTAGCCACTTGTTAATAGATGAGTCCGTAGAACTAAGATGGTTAATGAATCCATAGGGCTAAGATGCGACAAATAGGGATGTCAGAGAATTCCGCCACGGATCTCGGTGAGGCTGAATGCCAGTGCATTCGGCACCCCGAAATCCATGGCGGAATGAAGCTCCCCCCCCCGCGAAAGGTGCACAAAACGGGACATCTACCTGCTGCCGTTCGCGCAGCTTTGCGAATGGTGGCTGCAGCCGCCATTCACTTCTTAATTATAGCTGAGATAGGCTACGTAAATACTTACGTAGCCTATCACGGCTAACGCAGGACCACCATTTGCACCCATCTTTTTAGCCATAATAGGCTACGTAAATATTTAGGTAAGCTATCATGGCTAAAAAAAAAGGGAACGCAAATGGCAGCCACCGTAGCCGCCGCCATTTGCGTTCGCTGGTGTTGTTTTTTTTTTTGCCATGATAGGCTACGTAAATATTTATGTAGCCTATCACGGCAAAATACAGGGATGCAAATGGCGGCTACAGCAGGCGCCATTTGCGTCCCTGTGCAGGCTGCCCAGCGGCCGGATGTCCGGCTGCGGGCGGCCCCGGCCAGTGGCTCCGCGGAATCGCCGTGGAGTGGAGCTGGCCGGAGAGAATTTCAGGGGGAGGGACGGAGCGCCTCCCCCCCACTGTGAATGTCACCCTTCGAAAAGGTAAGTGACTTTCATACATCCCTAGCAACAAACGACCCATATCCCCACCCCTGTGTCAAGTGAGGACTTGAAAGCATGGCACAACATTTGCTGCATGAACACTCCTTTGCATGGTGGATACCCATCAAGTTTGAAATGGTGCTCTAGCATCTATTTAACTGATTTTTGGCCTGGCGCAGCACTATTCTTCTAGTGAACTTTCTCTGGAAATTGTGCTGACCACATCAAAAGAGGAAGAGGGCCTTTTCCTTTGCTGCCCCTCAGTTGTGGAATGACCTGCCAGTTGAAATACACTTGCTGACCTCTTTGAAGGTTTTTAAGCAGGAATTAAAGACTTTGTTATTCCAGCAGGCCTCCCCTTTTTAGAACTCTTGTTCCTTTCGCTGACTTTTGTATACAGTTTTTAAGCTGTGTTATTTTAAGCTGTGTTGTTTTATTGTCAGATTTTTTTTTTAAAAAATTGCTTTTAGTTTGAAGTTGTTTTTAGTTATATGTTGTTTGTATATATTGCCCATATCCTTTTATGTAAATGGCTTTTAAACTTTGTATATTGTATTTTAATGCTTGGCTATGGGGTAGTATAGAAATGTAATAAATAAATAAATACAAATAAAAAAGCAATGTGAGAGTAACTCATGCACCATTTGAGTCCCAGAAATGCTCCTACTTGATTGACCTGGGCACATGGCCAAGAGTATCCTCTGCCATCTCAGAGACTTCTAGAGTTTCTGCAGGGAACCTACAAAGGTTATAACATGTGCTGTGTTAGAAGCTAATTTTTTACCTGGATGCTACTGATCCTCCAGCACACCATAAAATCTTATTTATTTGAAATATTTATAAGCTGCCTTTTAGGGCAAATGCATTCTCATCCCAAGGTGGCTTCCCTAAAGGACTGTGAGTACAATTACCATCAAAATAAAAGAGCCATTCCAAAAATTATTAGAGAAACAGCAGCATGCACTCCCAGAAGGGAAACATAGCCATAAACAAGCCAACCAGCATAAAATCATGTAAAACCATAAGACCATAAAAAGACCATTTAAGACAGTAAAATCAATAGGGTCGCAGATAGGGATGTACGAAAGTCACTTAACTTTTCGCGGATTGTGTTCATGGTGGTGGGGGAGGCGCTCCGTCCCTCCCCCTGGAATCCTCGACGGGGGGGGAGGTGATCTGGTCCTCCCCCCCAGAATCCTTGATGGCCAGCTCTGCTCCGCAGTGGCTCTACGGAGCAGCCGGCCAGGCCAGGGCCGTCCGCAGCCAGATTTCCGGCTGTGGACTGGCTGGTGCGGATGCAAATGGCAGCCACCGTAACGGAACCCATTTGCGTTCAGCCAGGGAGCTGTGATAGGCTACGTAAGTCTTTACGTAGCCTATCAAGTCTGGGTAAAAACAACCCCCCCCCAAAAAAATGACATACGCAAATGGCGGCGGCTACGGTGGCCGCCATTTGCGTTCCTTATTTTTTGCCATTTTAGTCTAAGTAAATATTTATGTAGACTATTACGGTGGAAAAAAAAGGGAATGCAAATAGCGTAGTGGGCGCTATTTGCATTCCTTTTTTATTCGCTGTTTTAGCCTACGTAAATATTTACGTAGGCTAAAATGGTGGGGGGGAAAAGGAACGCAAATAGCGCCCACTACGCTATTTGCGTTCCCTTTTTTCCCCACCATAATAGTCTACGTAAATATTTATGTAGACTAAAACGGCGAAAAATAAGGAACGCAAATGGTGGCCGCCATAGCCGCCGCCATTTGCATACGCCATTTTTTGTGGGGTTTTTGATGGCTTGCCGTGATAGGCTACGTAAAGGCAGCTAGGTTGCATCCTGACAGCTTGGTCCTCGTTCCACTTTTTTTTCCTCTCTGCTCCTACTGCCTATGGAGGTTGCCATGGACCCAGCGGTGCAGGCTCACGCGCAAGAGAACCAGGCTCTTCGGGATCAAGTGGCTCAACTGACAACTGCCATACAGAATCTGCAAGCTGTAGCTGTGGTTCAACCCCCACCATCTCCAATTCCCCCCTGCCGCAAGTGCCTGGTGGCTCTTCCAGAGAGCTGAGCTGGGGGCAAGTGGGGTGCTGACATGTGTAGGAGTAAATTACATTGAACTCAGTAAGACTTACTTCTGAGTAGACATGCACAGAGTTGGTTCTCCTCTCTGCTCAGCTTTGTATTTCCACACCCAGTTCATTATCAGACTTCCTGTTAGTTATCTCAGAAGACCCTTGGGTGAATGGTTTTTTTTTCCCCAGGGAACAGCTGGATGGAGGGAGATCCCCCCCCACACACACATAGTGGAAGAATATAGTTCTTCATATTCCCTGGTATGTTTATTCCTCATTTTGTCCATTCCCTGAGCATGTGCAGAGTATGCTTTTTATTCAAACAAAGAGAAGGTTGCTGATCTTTCCCTTCATGCTGCATTTGTACAAGTGAAGTGTGACTGCTTCACAAAGAACTTTCCATTATACTGTCTCTTTTTCTTCATGAGTTTCATAACAGAAGTATGATCTAGTGGTTAGAGTCCAGCCCAAAGTCACCCAGTGAGATAACTAACAGGTTTGATCATGAGCTGGATGTGGAATTACAAAGCTAAGCTGGGGGCAAGTGGGGTGCTGACATGTGTAGGAGTAAGTCGCATTGAACTCAGTAAGACTTACTTCTGAGTAGACATGCACAGAGTTGGTTCTCCTCTCCATTCTAGCCTCACAACGTCAACAACAATGCTGGATGTGGAAATATAAAGCTTAGCAGGGAGCAGAATACCTCGTGCAGGGCTCCAGACCAGCATGGTCATTTTAAAAGGTTTTTCCTTTCTTTCAAACAGCATTGCTTTAAACAAAGAGTGCATCGCTCAGGCACACCTAGGATAGCCTTCTTTTGGGAAGCCCCAAGGAGGAGGAAGTGTTTTGGTTGAAAGTAATTACTGCATGTCTCAGGGCAGGGGAAAAAATATGTAAATATCTACGAAAAATAGCCTTTCTTACGGAAGTTATGCAGAATTACGGCTGTCGGTACGGATTTATCTTCATAATTTTCGGAGCAGAAAAAAAAGAGGAGAATTCTGGGGGCTTGTGAATGATGGTACAGAGCACAGGCTGCAAACTGCGGAAGTCAAGCGGCACGGAAGGTACACAATTCGTACATCCCTAACCTCATCCAGACCTGCCTCCAGATAGATAGTCGGCTGGAGGGGCGCCGGCAGACCCAGCGGGGCGTCGGGGCCCGAGATTTTCCTCCTCCCATTCCCCCATGTTTCCTGCCCCCTCCCCCACCCCCTGCCCCTGTGATGGGGGCGGAGGAGACCCCGATGCAGCTGGGTGCTATCTGAGCCCCGCTGCTGCCCGAGGAGCTAGAGCGGCGGCGCACGGAGCGCCGATGCTTTCGGTGTGGAAAGCTGGGACATTTCACCAAAAACTGCCAAGTTAAACCCACAGCCCCACTACCTCCCCCTTCTCTCCTTCCTCCTCCTCCTCGTCCCCAGGCCTGACTAGGCTGCCCCCAAACCTGTTGTAGGTTTCCAGTGTGGCAGTCGGTTCCCCACCAGCTGGGTGCCTTCCGCAACCCCGCCCTCCCATCTGCTATTGCAGGTTCACCTCCGCTCTTCCCAGTGGGGTGGGGTGGAGGCCCTAGCTTTAGTGGACTCCGGGTCTATGACCAGTTTCATGGATGAAACGTTCGCTCTCTTCCACAAGATTCCTACCCTGACTTTTCCTGTCCCCTTGGCAGTGGAGTCCATCGATGGACGTCCTCATTCTTCGGGTGCGGTGACCCAGATTACAGCTCCGGTCACTCTGTGCACCCAGTCCCACGTTGAGCAGATTCAGTTTCACTTGGTCAAGGTTCCCCAATACCCAATCGTGCTGGGTATTTCCTGGCTCTCTAAGCATAATCCTCAGATTTCTTGGGGGCTTCAGCAAGTGGAGTTTGCGTCTCCCTACTGCCGGGAGCATTGCCTGCTGAACGGGGTGCCAGTCCCAGCCTAGGCCTTAACCCTTTCCTCCCCCTTTGTCTGCTTCTGGCAGTTCTTCAGCTACTGAGATCCCCCCAGAGAAGTATGCGGCTTTTCAGGATGTTTTCAACAAGAAGGAGGCAGAACTCCTCCTGGTGCATGATTTTAGAGTGTTGAATTCAATCTCGATCCCCAACAAGTACCCCCTCTCCCTCATACCTGAGATGCTGGAGCACCTGGGGCGAGTCAAGATTTTCACAAAGTTGGACCTGTGTGGAGCCTACAATCTGATTTGCATCTGGGAGGGGGATGAGTGGAAGACCTGTTGCGGTACCCGGTACAGAGCGTATGAATACCTAGTGATACCCTTTGGGCTCGCCTGCGCCCCCCCCCCACGGTTTCGCGTTTTATGAATGCCATCTTCCGGGACTATTTGGACACTTTCCTCATTGTGTATCTCAATGATTTACTTATATTTTCTGAGGACCTCCACGCCCATCAGCACCATGTCTCTGCCATCCTCCAGCGCCTCCACGAGCACCATCTTTATGCCAAGCTGGAGAAATGTGTGTTTGACCTAACCTCTTTGGACTATCTTGGCTACATTTTCTCAGCTGCCGGTATCAGGATGGATCCTGCAAAGGTCCAGGCTGTCCTCTCCTGGCAGGCTCCATCCACCAAGAAGGACTTGCAACATTTTCTGGGGTTTGCTAATTTTTACAGAAAGTTCCTGCCCAGCTTTGCTCAGCTGACATCTCCTCTCACGGACCTCCTTAAGGGCAGGAAATCTCCTTTTCATTGGACGGCATCTGCCCAACAGGCTTTTGAGGAACTTAAGAAGCTTTTTAGTTGTGAGCCAATCCTGTTACATCCCGACCTGAGGAAGCCTTTTGTAGTGCAAACTGATGCCTCTGAGTTTGTGGTGGGGGCGGTGCTTTTTCAGCCAGATCGGGCAGGTGGCGGGTTGCAACCCTGCGCCTACCACTCCAGGAAGCTGAACATGTCTGAGAGGAATTATACCATCTGGGAGAAGGAACTGTTGGCCATCAAGTCTGCTTTGGAGACCTGTCATCTGCTGGAGGGGGCACAGCACCCAGTTGAGGTTAGAACCGACCATCGCAACCTGGAACATCTTCAGACAGCCCGTGCCTTAAACCAGAGGCAGATTAGGTGGTCGCTTCCCCCCCCCCCCGGTTCCACCTTAAGATTTGCCATGTGAAGGCCTCCGACAACCTTCAAGCAGGTGCTCTTTCTCATAAGTCGGACCTCCAGCCAGGGTGTGAGGGAAATCCCCCCCCTCTGATTCTTCCTCCCGAGAGCCTGGTGGCAGCTGTGGTGCCTCACTCTTGAGAGGAGCTCCTTCACTCTGCACAGGTTCAGGATGTTTTTGTCTGCACAGAAGTGGAAGAATTGGGGCTAGCCTCTGACCCCCCACTCTACCCCCTTCTCTTTGCGAGGTGGCCTGCTTTAACATTCCAGCCGGGTCTATGTGCCTTCTAGACCCCTCCATGAGAAGGTACTCCATCAGTGCCACGACTCTTCCACTGCTGGGCATTTTGGCTTCGCCAAGACCCGGCATGGAGTGACGCGGGATTTTTGGTGGCCTCGTGTGTATCGGGACGTCAAGACCTATGTTGCTTCCTGCCCAACCTGCCAGCAGGCGAAGGGCCCCTCAGGCAAGCCCACTGGCTTGCTTCACCCCCTGCCTACCCCCTCAGAACCTTGGAAACTGCTCTCCCTTGACTTCATCACTGACTTGCCTCGCTCACATGGTAAGACCACTATTCTGGTGGTGGTGGATTTGTTTTCTAAGGTGGCACATTTCATCCCCTGCTCTGGGTTGCCCACAGCCAGGGAGACAGCAGAGCTTTTTTTAGTGCACGTTTTCTGGCTCCATGGATGGCCCAAGGGTCTCATTTTGGATGGGGGGGGCAATTCACTGCCCATTTCTGGAGGGAGCTACTTGGGCTTCTCCATGTGACACTCTGTCTTTCCTCCACCCACTATCCACAGACGGACGGTCAGACTGAGCGCACCAATACGACTCTGGAGCAATATTTGCCCTGTTATGTCAATTACCAACAAGATGACTGGTTTTCCTGGCTGCCTCTCACAGAATTTGCTTATAACAATGCCTGCCATGCTTCCACCCGGCAAACTCCATTTTTTGCCGATTTTGGTTACCACCCCAAGGCTTTCCTGTCCAGCCTAGCTCCCTCTTTGGTGCCGGCGGCCCATGACTTTTTAGAGGAGTTGTGAGCGGTACACCACCTCTTACAGGACTCCCTCGAGCAAACCAAGACAGCCTACAAGGCCTCTGTGGACCGACGGCACCAGCCAGGTCTGTCTCTGCAACTGGGGGACTGGGTTTGGTTGTCCACCCAATACCTCCCCTCTCATTCACCCACAAGGAAGCTCACGCCTCGCTGCATGGGGCCTTTCCAGATTACAGCCCAAATTAACCCTGTTGGTTTTCGCCTGGCTCTCCCCCCCTCCATGAAGATCCATCCTGTTTTTCATCGGTCCTTGCTGTCCCCCCAGGTTTCTGGCAACCTTCATCACTCAGTCGGCTCCCCCCCCCCCACCAGTGCTGGTGGAGGGGGAGGAGGAGTTAGAGGTTGCGGAGATTCTGGACTCCCGCCTTTCTCGCGGCCGCCTGCAATATCTAGTGGACTGGAAGGAAGTTCGCTCATCTCTCACAGGCACAGCAGCTGGCAGAGATTCCTCCTGCCAGCATTCCTGGGATAGATAGTGACCCTGGCAGCGAGAGAGTCCTGAAGGGGGGCTTGCTGGATGCTCGACACCGATGCAGGGAGCGATGACAGATGGAGGGTGTGGAAAGGAGGCACAGTGCTCGTTTGGCGTGCAAGCAATGCTTGCGTCCCGAGGACCCAAGGGAAAGAGGGAGCACCTCTCCCTGGTCCATAAGTTTAGGGTCTTCCCATGATGCTCCTTCAAACAGGGACCAACTGCCTAACCTGGAGCATAGGCTATTCTGCTATCTTTCCCCAGTGCTGTTCCTTGCTTAGTCGCTGGTGATTAGCATCTGAAAGAGTCATTAAGCTGTAAAAGGATTAAAGCCTTGAAAAGAATCCTTTTGTCTGTGTCTTGAGTTGGCTATTGGAGTAGACTGTAAGAGGCAGCTAGGGCGCATCATGATAGTGTTGGTTTTGACCTTTAAAACCGTATATGGTTCCAGCCCAGCCTATCTCAAGGAGCGCCTCCAGGAACACCAGACAGGCCACTCAACAAGATCAGCCTCAGATGGCCTTCTCTCTGTCCCATCAGCCAGGACAGCTAGACTGGTGAGGATGAGGGAGAGGGCCTTCTCTGTGGTGGCCCTCACTCTGTGGAACTCCCTCCCTAGGGAACTCCGCCATGCCCCCTCTTTAATGAGCTTCCACCACACATTAAAAATGTGGTTGTTCAGGCAGGCATTTGGGGTGGGTTAGGGTAATTTTAGAAATGTGATGTTTTTAATGTTGAATTTTATTGTTTGGGACTATTTTTATTGTTGTACATCACCCAGAGTGGCTGGGTGACCAGCCAGATGGGTGAGTCACAAATTAATTAAATAAATAAATAAATAAATAAATAAGGTTGACTTGCTACATCATGTGTTCTGCAGGAGGAAGGATAAGAATCATAGAATCATAGAATCATAGAATAGTAGGGTTGGAAGGGGCCTACAAGGCCATCGAGTCCAACCCCCTGCTCAATGCAGGAATCCAAGTCAGAGCATCCCTGACAAATGGCTGTCCAGCCTCGTCTTGAAGGCCTCCAGTGTGGGAGAGCCCACCACCTCCCCAGGTAATTGGTTCCATTGCCGTATTGCTCTGACACTCAGGAAGTTTTTCCTGATGTTCAGTCGGAATCTGGCTTCCTGTAACTTGAGCCCATTATTCCGTGTCCTGCACTCTGGGATAATCAAGAAGAGATCCTGGCCTTCTTCTTTGTGACAACCTTTCAAGTACTTGAAGAGCGCTATCATATCTCCCCTCAGTCTTCTCTTCTCAAGGCTAAACATGCCCAGTTCTTTCAGTCTCTCTTCATAGGGCTTTGTTTCCAGTCCCCTGATCATCTTTGTTGCCCTCCTTTGAACCCTCTCCAGCTTGTCTGCATCCTTCTTAAAGTGTGGTGCCCAGAACTGGACACAGTACTCCAGATGAGGCCTAACCAGTGCTGAGTAGAGGGGAACTAGTACTTCCCGGGATTTGGAAGCGATGCTTCTATGAATACAGCCCAAAATAGCATTTGCCTTTTTTGCAGCCACATCACATTGTTGGCTCATATTCAGCTTGTGATCCACGACAATTCCAAGATCCTTCTCGCTCGTAGTGTGGTTGAGCCACGTATCCCCCATCTTGTAACTGTGCATTTGGTTTCTTTTTCCTAGGTGCAGAACTTGGCATTTGTCCCTATTAAATGCCATTCTGTTGTTTTCTGCCCAGCACTCCAGTCTATCCAGATCACTTTGAATTTTGTTTCTGTCTTCCAAAGTATTAGCTATCCCTCCCAATTTTGTGTCATCTGCAAATTTGATCAGCATTCCCTGCACCTCCTCCTCCAAGTCATTAATAAAAATATTGAAGAGCACTGGGCCCAGGACTGAGCCCTGCGGTACCCCACTCGTTACCTCTCCCCAGCTTGAGAAGGTCCCATTGATAAGCACTCTTTGAGTCCGATTCTGTAGCCAACTGTGGATCCACATGATCGTTGTTTCATCTAGCCCACTTCGAGCTAGTTTGCTCATCAGGATATCATGGGGCACTTTGTCGAAAGCTTTGCTGAAGTCGAGGTATATGATGTCTACAGCATTCCCACGGTCTACAAGGGAGGTGACTTGATCAAAAAATGAGATCAGATTTGTCTGGCAGGACTTGTTTTTGACAAATCCATGTTGGCTTCGAGTAATCACTGCATTGTTGTCAAGGTGCTTCCAGATGGATTGCTTTATGATCTGCTCCAGAATTTTCCCAGGGATTGATGTCAGACTGACTGGTCTGTAGTTCCCAGGTTCCTCCTTTTTACCCTTTTTGAAGATAGGGACAACGTTAGCCCTCCTCCAGTCATCTGGCACTTCCCCGGTCCTCCATGATTTCTCAAAGAGAATAGACAGCGGTTCTGAGAGCTCTTCTGCCAGTTCCTTTATGACTCTAGGATGCAGTTCATCTGGCCCTGGAGATTTGAACTCATTCAAAGTAATGAGGTGTTCCTTGACCATATGCCTGTCGATCTCAAGCTGCAATCCTGCCCCTTCAGCCTGTACTTCGCCTTTGCCAGGGGGGTCATAGACCCTCTTTTGGGAGAAGACTGAGCCAAAGTAGGAATTGAGCACCTCTGCCTTTTCTTTGTCATCTGTTATCATTTTGCCATCCTTATTTAATAGCTGAACAACCATTTCTTTCCTCTGCCTTTTACTATGCACGTAGCTGAAGAAAGCCTTTTTGTTGTTTTTAGCATCCCTCGCTAACCTCACCTCGTTCTCCGCTTTAGCCTTCCTGACGCCATCCCTGCAATTCTGTGCTACCTGCCTGTACTCTTCCTTTGTTACTTGGCCTTCTTTCCACTTCCTATATGTGTCCTTTTTTGTTTTCAGGTCATCCCTAAGCTTTTTGTGAAGCCACATTGGCTTCTTCTGTTGTCTTCCACCTTTTCTTCTTGTTGGAATTGTTTGTGATTGTGCCTTGAGAATTTCCTTTTTTAAAAGTTCCCACCCATCTTGGACTCCTTTTCTCGCTAGCATTGCTTGCCATGGGACCTTACTGATCATTGTTCTGAGTTTATTAAAATCAGCTTTCCTAAAATCCAGGGTACGCGTTTGAGTACACTCGGCTTTTGCTTCCCTTAGAACCAAGAACTCAAGTACAACATGGTCGCTTTCCCCCAGAGTTCCTGTAACTGCTACTTTATCCACTAAGTCATCTCTGTTGGTTAGGATCAAGTCAAGGATAGCCGATCCTCTAGTTCCTTCCTCTACTTTCTGTAGGAGGAAGTTATCCGCCACACAAGTCAGGAATTTCCTGGAGGGGCCATGTTTTGCAGAATTTGTCTCCCAACAAATATCGGGGAAATTGAAGTCCCCCATTACTACTACATCATGCTTCCTTAAAACATTGGCTATTTGCTTTTCAAAAGTTTCATCCTTGGCTTCTCCTTGATTGGGTGGCCGGTAGTAGACTCCGACCACCAGGTTCCTTTTATTCTTTGCTCCATTTATTTCAACCCAGATGCTCTCGATGGGGCTACCAAGCTCCTCCTCCTGTATTTCTGTGCAGAGATATGTATTTTTCACATACAGTGCAACCCCGCCTCCCTTTCTGTTCCTCCTGTTCTTTTTGAACAAGTTATATCCTTCAACTGCTGTATTCCAGTCATGAGAGTCATCCCACCAAGTCTCAGTTATACCTATCAAGTCATAATTTCCCTCCTGTATTAAGAGTTCAAGTTCGTTCTGTTTGTTTCCCATACTCTGGGCATTAGTATATAGACATCGAAGACCATGTGCTTCATAGTCTGGCTTTCTTCCTACATGTGTCTGAAGACTATTATTGGGCGCTATCAGCGCTGTTCTCTCCATTGCAGTGCATGCGCCTACGTCCATTGTTACCCCCAACATTACATCTCCCTTCCCCGTAGGATTCAGTTTAAAGCCCTCCTGATGAAGTTCTTCATGCTGTGGCCAAACACATTCTTCCCAGCCTTTGTGAGGTGCAACCCATCCCTAGCCAACAGCCCATATTCCAGGAAGTATAGCCCGTGGTCCCAGAATCCAAATCTCTCTCGTCGGCACCACCTTCGTAGCCAGTCATTCACCCGGAGTATTTTTCGTTCCCTTTCTATCCCTCTTCTAACTACTGGAAGGATGGATGAGAAAACTATCTGGGCCCCAAAGTTCTTGAGTTTCCTTCCCAAAGCTTCAAAGTCTGACGTGATCTCTTCGTAGCTCCGCTTGGCGGTATCATTTGTTCCCACATGGATGAGAAGAAAGGGATACCTGTCAGTGGGCTTTATGAGTGCAGGCAACCTTTCAGTCACGTCTCTAATCTGTCCTCCCGGGAGACAACATACCTGGCGAGTCCACGGGTCTTCGCGACATACTTGGGTCTCGATCCCACGCAGCAAGGAGTCTCCCACTACTACCACTCTTCTCTTCTTCTTCTTGTAGGCCTGGGTTTCATCGCCTCTGTTTGACTGACCTTCAGCCTCTTGCTCACTCTCATGCAGGTTCCCCTGTGATTCTTCCTCTGCAGGCTGTCCTCCAGTCTCATCTGCAAGTACCTGGAATCGGTTCCACAGCTCCACCGCTTCCACTGGTGCAGAGTGGCGTCTAGTTCTTCTTCTCCTAACTGTCACCGTTTTCCAAGGAGTATCCTCTACTCCATTTTTCTTCACCTCAGCATTTCCCACTGCCTCATCTTGCTGTTGCTCTTCAAGCTTCTGGTCTGCCCTTTGCTGCTGTAGTTCCCCCATTCTGTCCAAGAACTCTTCGTGTTCTCTTATTCCCCGGAGGGTTGACAGTCGCCGCTCCAGTCCACTTACTTTTTCCTCCAGCAGCGTGATCAACTTGCACTTGTTGCAGGTGTAGGCCATGTTGTTCTCAGGCAAGAAAACAAACATTGCACACACCTTGCAGGTCACCACCACTGGAGAGTCTTGTCCTTCCATAGCCTCTTCTCCCTTTTTGTGTCTAGCTTTGTGATTGTTCTAGACTAGCCTGTGCCTGCTCCTCTACTCAGTAGAGGTTAAAAGCAGAGTCCCACTGGTGTGGAAGTGTGTGTTACAAGACAAATAAATGAAAAAAAGTTAGTAAAAAAAAATAAAAAAAAAATGTTAGGGGCCTCCCCCTTGACCTCCCCTGCCGAACTCCCCTGGCCAACTCCTGTTTGCTCCCCCTGTTCGCTCGCTCTCTGGGAGCTTGCCTGCTTCTGTAGTCCCTGGACCAGCTGGAGCAGCTTGCTCTGCTCTGCTCTGCTCAGCTGGGAGGCGGGAAACAGACTGAAGCTTCCCGCCCAGTCAGCTGCTGGGAGTACTCAGGCCACACCCCTCCAATTCAGTTGGAGCTCTCAGAAGCTCCTGGTGAGCTCACAGCCAGTCAGAAGGATAAAGGGCAGGGCAGCGCCCTGGGCTTCCTGCAACCCACTTACCTCTTAGCCTCTGTCTCCTTTGTCTCCTTTGTCTCTTCAACCACTGCAACTCCCCTGGCCAACTCCTGTTTGCTCCCCCTGTTCGCTCGCTCTGTTCGCTCGCTCTCTGGGAGCTTGCCTGCTTCTGTAGTCCCTGGACCAGCTGGAGCAGCTTGCTCTGCTCTGCTCTGCTCAGCTGGGAGGCGGGAAACAGACTGAAGCTTCCCGCCCAGTCAGCTGCTGGGAGTACTCAGGCCACACCCCTCCAATTCAGTTGGAGCTCTCAGAAGCTCCTGGTGAGCTCACAGCCAGTCAGAAGGATAAAGGGCAGCGCCCTGGGCTTCCTGCAACCCACTTACCTCTTAGCCTCTGTCTCCTTTGTCTCCTTTGTCTCTTCAACCACTGCAAATCCCCTGGCCAACTCCTGTTTGCTCCCCCTGTTCGCTCGCTCTGTTCACTCGCTCTCTGGGAGCTTGCCTGCTTCTGTAGTCCCTGGACCAGCTGGAGCAGCTTGCTCTGCTCTGCTCTGCTCAGCTGGGAGGCGGGAAACAAGCTCTAACTGAAAGCAAGAGAAGGTCTTGTGTAGAAGTCACTTTTTTTTGGTAGTGGTATGACCATCTATAGCATCCATCCCTGCTGCAGATGTATGTACAAACTCTGATTAATTAAATCTGAGATGAAATTAAAAGACTGATTTCACAACTTCTAAATCTATAACACACTTGTGTGCCAATATGGACTGGAATGTATGGAAATTTCCAAATGTACTAGCCTGTGAATAGGACCATACTAATTTGAATGCCAGAAATGACACACAGCAAGGGTGGGGAATGTGTGGTCCTTCTGATGTGGTTGGACTGCAGCTCCCATCAAACCATACCACTGACTGTGTTGGCAAGGGCTGATGGGAGTTGCAGCCCAGTGACATTTGGAGGGCTGGCCCAGGGTCAGAGAAAAAAGAGATATTACAGCAATAATTGAAATGGCTCCATGTTATTATAAAGCAAGTGAAATCCCATTGTGGAAGTAGGGCCTGTATATTATTTGAACCTATTTTTGTACATGTGTGCTTCTGCAGACAGAGACACATTGCATTCCATGGAATCTCTGTTGACAGATAGGTCATGGGATGGATACATTATTTTCCCAGGACCAGCAGTTTCTTCTCCATATAAATGAAAGTCAGACACGTACGAAAGTAAGGAAATGCCCCCACGAACGCCATTGTGATGGCAAGATAATCCTGTACTGCAGGCTCCAGTGGCTGAGATGAGGGTTTATTTCTCTATGAGTATTAATAAACTGCTTACATCTCCAGATTTCAAAGCTGTTTACACAAAGCAATGTACAGAAAGCAGTGTAAAAACCAATTCATAGAATATGTATTGCATAATATGCTTGCATAAACCAGAGAGCCAGTGTAGTGTAGTGGTGAGAGTGACGGACTGGGAGCCGGGAGATCCGGGTTCTAGTCCCCACTTGGCCATGGAAGCTCACTGGGTGACTTTGGGCCAGTCACAGACTCTCAGCCCAACCTACCTCACAGGGTTGTTGTTGTGAGGATACAACGGTGAGGAGGAGGATAATGTAAGCCGCCTTGAGTTCCTTGCGAGAGGGAGAAAGGCGGGGTATAAATGCAATAAATAAATAAATAAATAAATAAACAGGTGTGTCATAATAAACTTGCGTTATCAGCTGTGTCTTCAACATGCGCCTAAAATAAAATGTGTTGGTACATGCTAAATCTCATGGGGAAGGTTATTCCACACAGTGGACACCACTGTGCTAAATGCCCTGCTCTGAGCAACAGCAGAGTGGACTTCAGGGGTATGTGGCACCTCCAGGAGGGAAGTCACGGGGTTGGATTTTGTCTCCTTTGAGCTGTATGCCATATTGTAGCCCCTTTATTTGGTTGATGCAAACGGACTTGGTCGTATCTGCATATCTCTAATATCCTCTCCCAATTTCTGGTTTGTTATGGGGTATGCAGACATTCACCCCTCATGCATATATACTGCAGCCTTCCCCGACATTGCTGATCTCCAGATGTTGTGGACTTCAACTCCTATCAGCTTTGGTCAGCATGGCAATGGTCAGGAATGTTGCGAGCTGTAGTCCAAAACATCTGGCGGATACCAGGTTGGAGAAGGCTGATATACTGAATTCATGGAGGTGGATTGTACCCACTGCCCCTCACCCTCAATGCCACAGCTGAACACAATCACTTTGTGACTGTGCCCACAATCACTGCTGAAAACACTTCAGCACACAATCAGGAACACTAATATCTCCAGGTTTCCTTACTGCAGCTATGAATCCTGATGGATCCAATTTTCCTTACTGTGTGGAGGAGTCTTATGTACATAACCTTTTGCATGTGTAGGCCACTTTCACACTAAAACTGAACGTGTGGGCATTGAAGAACAAGGGAAATCACAGGTGTCAACATGGGGTGTGGAGCCAGCAGGAGTGGTCCTGCTCCGCTCCCTCCTCTGTGTATTCAGTAAGCATAAGAGGAGACCTCTGTGTCTATAGAACATTAGTCATGCTAGAATGTAATAAGTGAATGCAATGGAACAGGGAAATCATGGGAGACAACATGGGGTGTGGAACAGGAAAATCACAGAGCAGGGAAATCACAGGTGGAACAGGAAAAATGGAGCAGGAAATGGAAATTTTCCAGGAAACAGGAGATGGAAATGGAACAGAAAATAAAAATGGAACAGGAAATGGAAAATGGAACAAGGAAACAGAACAGGGAAATGCAACAGGGAAATCACGGGTGCCAACATGGGGTGTGAAGCCAGCAGGAGTGGTCCCGCTCCCTCTTCTGTGTGTTCAGTGGGCATAAGAGGAGATGGCTCGCTCCACAGAACATTAGTCATACCTACAAATGCAATGTGAGAATACAGTGGGATGTTCAGAAAGTATGGTGGAACATTGGAAACTGATACTGGGGGGAGGCTTCAGGAGTATTTCGAGAAAAATAGCATCTTTTCTTGGGCAGCTCTAAGAGCCCCAGAACCCTGGCAGGGTCTGTTGCTGACACATGCTTTCCCCACCTTTAAAAAAATGTTCTGATGCTCCAAGCAGTGCCAGTCAGCTGGGTATTTCCTAGCTATGTCAGGGGCACTTTGAGAAATTAAATGGAAGCTTTACCCAGGTGTCCAGTCACTGATCCAACTGTCAGCTACTGCCCACCGCCAGATAAGCCTGCTGCTGGGGCCCACTGATAGAGGAGGGGCCCACCAAATAGTACTTTGTCCCACCAAAGAGTACAGGCCCCCTCAAACCTGGAGCCAGTCCTAATTCCCCTCCCTTCCTCCTAAAACCTCACCCTGCTAGGCTGTAGAGTGCTAACACATGAGCTCTTTATTGCTTTATAGTATGAGTGTGGTAAAAGGTTCTGGTGTGTGGGAGAGTGAAAAGGTCCTGAAATTTCCTCATAGAGTGTGGGGAGGGATGGGGTTTTTTAACCTGATTCTAATCCCTATAATTTTTTATTTTTTTATTATTAAATTTATTAATCGGCCATCTGGCTGGTCACCCAGCCACTCTGGGCGATGTACAACACACAATAAAAACAGTTTAAAACAATAAAATTCTACAATAAAAACATTTTCTAAAATACCCTAACCCACCCCCCAAAATTCCTTTTCCCAACTCCTGTTTTCTTTCCCCACATTAACAATCTTCACTGCCCTCAATATGCCAGATGTCCTATAAGTAGGCTGACCATATGTACTGTTTTAAATGGGACTGTACCATTTTTTTCATATTTCCCGACTGTCTCGTCATTTTAATATAAATGTCAATTTTGTCCCATTTTTAATTTTTTGTAAAAAACTGAACACGTTTATCATAAGGCTCTGTGCTAATCAATGCATGCAGTAAAACTACCAGCTGTTACGAAAGAGGACATTCCATTTACTTTATCCAGTCAGGGCTAGGTTTCTTGAGCTGGTGACGATCAAATGCCGCCCCCTTGCTTGCCTGCAGTGGCGGGGAATTCCAGAGGCGATCGCTAAGCCCCATTCAGCGTGTGGGAGCCAGGAGGGTGAGTCTTACTGTTATTTCTACCATCATTCTGCCCATAGAGATTCTTTCTGCCCTACATTCAGTTTGATTTGGACTTTTCAGACTCATATTTCGGTTCAACAAGCTGTTAGCTATTTTTTTTATTACAGCAGAACTCTCCGGTGGGACATTAGCATGTACCGGCTTGTGATAGCAGTCGGGGTGTTGGTTCCTTTTTTTTTTCTTTTTGATGTAAGTTTATGATTTTTTGCAGTCTGGACACTGCAGTCCTGCATTAGAGTGTTCAGTGTGGTATGCCATACAGATTTTTTTTTACTAATAATTGTTAGCTCAGTATGTTCATGTAATAAAACTTCTGTTATCACCTTACTTTTTCATGAATATGGAATAGTACATAACCCCATCCCATTTTTGTCATCCCAATATCCCGTTTTTGTCTCAAGGAAATATGGTCAGCCTACCTATAAGCCACTGACCCAGTTCACATGTCACAGCAGCAATTCCTAGGTTGTTTAACCCAGGAATTGTGGAGATTATTGAAGCTCATGTGCTGTGTGCTTATTGTTTCCACTTTTAATTAACAACCCAATTATTAACAATTAATAACCCATTTCTGGGTTATTTTGTGATGTGTGAACTCAGAAACTCTGGGTTGCTTATGGGCAACAACAAACGATGGGCATTCCTGAGTTCTTAACTGAAAGCGGAAATGACGAGTGCATGGGAGACCGCACACTTGTTGCTTTGCTCAGCACAGCAGTTCCTGGGTAAAACAATCCAGGAATTGCCACTGTGACATGTGAACCAGGTCACTGGGTAGTTGCTAGGCCACTATTTCCTTTTCCTTTGCTTCTTTTAATTTACGAACTAATATCACTACTACTACTGACAGCATAACTGGGAAGTCCCCACAGTTACAGAAAGCACTACCTTGGCTGTGGTTGGTTCAGTTTCACCTCCCAGTTGATACCATCTGACCACCAATTTTGGTATTAAAAGGTGCGGTGAGAATGTTATGCATTAGTTCTTGTAAGCTCTCCTTATACATAGTGGGGAAGTTATAATTATCTTAATGGAATGGGGAATGCACACAGAAAAGAATGTTCAACTGTATTCATCCAAACAGCAATGAAGTGATGCATTCTATTAAACCTGGTCCTGGTTCCTGTGACTATCACCCACATACACTGCATAGAACACATAACCACACATTTTGCATACTGTATGTTGCATCCAAATGTGCTTCCCACCGTTCTGCCAACCAAGCTTTCTTTTGCCCTCTAAGCAGTGTTGTCCTTGTATATTATAGTGTGTTTATTTTCTGGTATATTTTTTTACCTTGGTTTCAGAACTGACCTTGAGCTAAAGCCACCTCATTCTATATATTGGTCTGCTATAAGGAACATTGCCCCATCAGTGGAATTGCTTCCATTTGTTTTAAATGCTTTATATCATTGCCAGTATAAGCTGCAGCTGAGGACTTTGACAGCTTATTTACTCAAAACACAATGCATTACAGCCATTGCCCTCTGCATCCTCTTTGACCTCTAAAACCTACAGCGTGTTTCTTCTCCCTTTCAAAAAGAGGGTTCATACTAGGGATGGTGGAGAATTCCGCCACGGATTTCAGTGAGGCTGAATGCACTGGCATTTGGCCCCCTGAAATCCGTGGTGGAATGGCCTCCCACCCCCCGCCCCCCCACGGATTCCCCCCAGGACGAAGCTTACCTGGGGAAGCGGCTCCGGCGGTGGTGGCTCCAGCGGCGGCAACAGCGACTGCGGCTGGTCTTTCGACAGGCTGCCACGACCGCCATTTGCATCTGCTGTTTGCCGTGATAGGCTACGTAAGTATTTATGTAGTCTATCATGGCAAGCAAAAACAAAACAAAACAGTGTACTATGGCTATGGAGGCTGCCATTTGCGTTCCCTATTTTTCGCCGTTTTAGTCTACATAAATCTTTATGTAGGCTATTACGGCGGAAAAAAAAGGGGAACGCAAATAGCGTAGTGGGCCCTATTTGCATTCTCTATTTTTCGCCGTTAATAGCCTATGTAAATATTTACGTAGGCTAAAATGGCGAAAAATAGAGAACACAAATGGTGGCCTCCATAGCTGCCGCCATTTGCGTACGCTGTTTTGTTTTTTGTTTTGCCTGCTGTGATAGGCTATGTAAATACTTACGTAGCCTATCACAGCAACCTCGCTGGCCGCCATTTGTATCCACAGCAGCTAGTCTCCACAGAGCGGAGTTGGCCGGGCAGGTTTCTGGGGGGAGGGACGGCGCGCCTCCCCCCCACCGCAAATCAATCTGCGAAAAGGTAAGTGACTTTTGTACATCTAGGGGTGGACGAAAGTCCCTTACCTTTTGCCGAAGCTTGTTCACGGTGGGGGGGAGGCGCTTCGCTGCTCCCCCCGTGAAGTTCAGGCCAGGGGGGGGCTTCCCGCCTCGCCCTGGCCGAAATTCAGGCCGGGGGGGAGGCTTTCCGCCTCGCCCCGGCCGAAATTCAGGCCAGGGAGGAGGCTTCCCGCCTCGCCCGGCCGCGAACTTGAAAGTTTTAAAAAAAAATGCCCCCGTGATAGGCTACGTGACGATTAACGTAGCCTATCATGGCTAGATCTGCAAAGTCAGCCATGATAGGCTACGTTAATCGTCACGTAGCCTATCACGGGTGACTTAAAAAAAAAAAAAAAAGCGTGTACGCTAATGGCGGCCCCCATAGGGAGCCGCCATTCGCGTTCCTTATTTGGTTGCTGTAGTCTACGTAAATCTTTACATAGACTACAGCGACCAAATAAGGAACGGGAATGGCGGCTTCCTATGGGGGCCGCCATTATCCGTACGTGCTTTTTTTTTTTTTTAAAGTCACCCGTGATAGGCTACGTGATGATTTACGTAGCCTATCACGGCTGACTTTGCAAATCTAGCTGTGATAGGCTACATTAATCATCACGTAGTCTATCACGGGGGCATTTTTTTCTTTTTTCTTTTCTTGGAATGGCGGCGGCGGCAGCCCGCACGAACAGCCGCCGAACTGCCAGCCGGACCCGCCACCGGGAGGGACATTCAGCGAAGGTAAGTCCCATCCCGGGGGGGGTGCGGGGTGCAGGGGTGGGTGCGGAGGATTTCTCCCCAAAACTTGTTCGGGGGGCCGAACACGTTGGTGCTCGGCCCCCCGAAGTTTCGGGGAGAAATTCTCCGCCATCCCTATGTACATCCCTAGTTCATACATGTGGACTCCGGTCTGTAGCTGCCAAGAACTGACAAGATACTCCATTGACTTCACAGGCACTAGCCATGATTTACAGCTGGTGAATATCTTATCTTGGTTATTTCTACAATTCTGGGGCAGAGATGCTTGAAGTATATCTGGGTAACACTACATGTTATGATTGTTGTAGGAAACCTCAATGTCACATTGGTGTTTTCTGCAGCAAATATATAAAATGCAGAAGCAAAATATTCATTTGCACATGTCTCTAACACCCATGTACTTGCCTGTGGGAAACCTAGGGCAATCGGATTTAAGTGAATATTTTTTTTAAAAAATGTATGTACACATATTGTACTTCCAAACTTTACACATTACATGTTGCCCACAATAATTGTAATCTGTACTGCTAACCATTCCCTCTAATCCATCTGCTGGCATATGATAAATGAACAAAAAAGGGTGATTACAAATGAAGGCCATATTGCATGGTGGGGAGATATCTTTTCCTTCACATCACATGAGTTCAAAGTTAAAATGGTTCATTTTAAATACGTATTTTGCTTAACATCTCATTTAAATAAGAGGTGAGCAATTTGTGGTCCTCATCCTAGATTCAAAAAAGCTCTGCAAGCGATCAGTTCAGACTGCTGTCAATCTCTCCCTCCCTTGGAGGCCTGCTTGGGGGGGGGGAGAGGGGGAGAGAGCATGAAGGGGGTTACAGAAAGAGAGAGAAGTGGTGGCTCCACCCACTTTTGTCTCTGACCCTGCCCACTGCTGGCTTTAGCTCCACCCACCTCTGGCATGGTGATGCCCAACAGATCACCCCAAGGAAATGAGTCCTTCATCAGAAAAAAAGAATGTTCCTACTCCTGCTTTATATATATATATATATATATATATATATATATATATGGTCATATATTTTCTGTTTCAAAGCCTTTCTACTTATAATCATCAATAACTGTTACAAATTTTTAAAGCCTCCAAAACTTTTGAATGTAGTCACAGTCACTCTTTGTGTTTCCAGCTGCTACCATATAATCCAAAAAAACTAAAGCAGATATCTAAGATGGCCAAGATGTGGATATGAAGGAGTTTCTCAGTGATCAGGGCAGGTGGAACTGGTTCCCATAACATCCAGAGAAGTAGCTTGTGCCAGACAAGTAGTCTTGTCTCAAAGAAAGGGAAGGATGTCAGCTCTCCCAGGGCCTGTGTACACCACAGACCATTAAAGTAGTTTAATAGTCATTCCCTTCCCTTATATCTCCTTGTGCATTTTGGATGCTTAACAGTAGTGATGTCAGAGAAATCTACAACAGAACCAAATGAGTTCAGATTTTCATGAATCCAACCTGTGCATTCCTCAGTGGACCGTTTTTCCCGCCGTTGAGTGGATTCTGTGGGCTTGCGAACCAGTTTTCTAACTTTTCTGAATTTTGTGCAAATCTCATCGTAGAGAAATACACAAAATAAAAAAAAAAACTGGCCCAAAATGTGCATTTTCCCCATAGGCTAAAGCATGAAAATGCACATTTTGGGAGGATTTGCCTATTTGTGCAAATCCTAAGTTGCACAAATTCAAAATTTAAAAAATCCAATTCCAGCAATAGGTGGATGATGGAATGAAAGGTGGCAATCTGCAAAACACAGGTGGAATGGATTTTATACAGTCCAAACATCCCTATTTAACAGAAGTTCAGTGTGTGCACACATATGTGTGGAAAGGTGCTGATTCTAGTCGGGATCATGGAACTGGGGCTGTAACTACACTAGTGCTATTATTGGTATTGAAGTGCACTGATAACTGTAGGGGCACTCTGTATACTGCTTTTCTAGTGTTATTTCCTGCATTTTATTCCATACTATCCCAAATACCACAACTGATGTCACTGTATGTGTATAAATGTGCAAGAGGGATATGATGGGATCGTATCAATATGACATGAGGTGCAGATCTGGACTGGGTGACAGGAAAAGTTCCTCCAGTGCAGTTTCCCTAATTAAAGTGATCACCCCCACCAAAAAAAAGGGTCTTATTTGGCCTACAGGGAAAAAGTACTGTCTTATAATGATCAGTCTCATTTATTGGGAGGAGGACAGAGGGAGTGTGACCCTGTTACTCTTAGTGGATCTCTCAGTGGCTTTTGATACCCTTGACCATGGTCTCCTCCTGGACCAGCTCTGTGGGTTGGGAATTGGGGGCACTGTTTTACAGTGGTTCTACTCCTATCTGCAGGGTAGGATCCAGACAGTACATCCATTGGGTGGCTGTACCTCAGCCCCCTGGCAATTAAGCTGGGGTACCATTTTGTCTCCAGTGCTATTTAACATATACATGAAGCAGTTGGGTGTGGGCACGAGGAGGACTATGGGGGCAAGGTGTCACTAGTACACTGATGACACACAATTGTATTTCTCCACTACATCTGAATCAGGAGGCATCTTACACCTGGACCGGTGCTTAGTGGTGGGCTGGATGAGGGCCAATAAGCTGAAGCTGAATCCCAATAAGATGGAGGCACTGTGGGTAAGTAGATCCTGGGTCTAAGATTTAGGGATTTCACTTTTTCTGGATGGGGTTGCACTTTCTATGAAAGATTGGGTACACAGTTTGGGGTGCTTCTAGATTAATCATTAGAAGTGACTTCTATGGCACAGAGCACCTTTTACCAACTTTGGCTGGTATGTCAACTGCACCAGTTCCAGTACAGGGATAGCTTAACCACTGTGATCCATGCACTGGTAACCTCGAGACTGGACTACTGTAGTGCTCTCTGTGTGGGGCTACCCTTGTGTCTGGTTTGGAAAATGCATTTAGTGCAGAATGCGGCTGTGATGCTTTTAATTATGTATTGTTTTGTAATATGTTGTGAACTGCTTCAGGATTTTTAAAATGGGAAGCAGTATATACATGTTCTAAAATAAACATTAAAAAAATAAACTGCTGTGGCAGCCTTTTGGGGGTAAAGATGGGCTAACAATGCTTTAAATTAGTAATAGGTACCATATGGGAAAAGAATGTATCTTCTAAGATGGTACCTGGTGCAAGATGCACCTTAAAAAAAAGGAGGTATTGTTTTATTTCAGGAGAAATGTATACAAATTTAATAGATTTAAACACAGAATATTGATTGTGTAAGGGCCAAATAACAAGTTGCTTTTTCATTCTAGAGTAAATGCAGGGGATCTAATCTGGATCAGGACCCTAGTGTGGCTCTGATCTGGATTGGGGTCTCCACACCTGCAATTTACATTGCCAAACCATGATCCACTAAAATAAACAGATCACTTATTAGCAGTGTCAATTGTAGGTGCAGGGGAGTGTTGTTGATCCAAACTGGAACCACAGTGGGAGGCAAACAGTTAAAGCACCCTACCCCCATACTGTGCTTACTCTAGAGTCAAAACAAAATGTAGCTATTGGCTATGTCTTTAAAGTAATATTTAGTTTGACCTTAAGTTTCCTTTAATCTGGTGACAGCCTATTTAGAAACCAGTTTAGATAAACCCCACTTTACAATTCCCTTTGTTTCCACAAACCATGGCAGGCTGTCAAACATAATAGGATGGAATCTTCCTCTCGCACAAAGGTTGTCTGATTTCTGCCAGTTTGTTACCCCAACTGCATCCCCCCATGCCCCAGTCCATTCAGGGGCTCGAATGGCTACAGCAGGAAGGAGAAGATGGGAATGCCAAATTGCACAAGCAGAACTTTCATTGTGCTTTTCTGGATCCAAGTCATTAAGTTAGAAAATAGTGTATGACAAGATCACTCATAATGTAGTCCAACCAAAAATACTTTCAGACAGCCTTTCCCACAAGCTCTTGGCACTTCCTCTTCTTTGATCTAGCTATAATTTAAAAATTCAGGTGAACGCAACAGAAGTGATGGAGGAAAAAAGAAAATGATCAAACCACTACAGAAATGGTTTAAAATATGAAGATACAGAACATATCCGTACAGCCTGGGTGTCTCTCCCCATCTCTTTTTTATTCTTAGACTGGAACTTCAGACTTGAGCCTAGAAGGCCCAGGGAGAAGGTCTTCAGAGAATGTGGGAAAATGCATTTGCCTGAAAAGTAATTTGCATACCATGGTGTTCTGGAAGGGCACAGTTTTTGGCTACAACTCTCCAGATCGTGGAAATTCATTCAGTGACATAAGGGAGGTCTGGCACCAGACCGGTGCGGTGTGCTTGATGAAAATATAGTGGATGTTTTGGAACTTGAGTAGGCTACAGATGACTATTGTACTGATGCAGAAGTGGCCAAACACATTTGGTTGACTCGGCAGATAGCAGTGGGACAGAAAGACTGTAACTGGTTATGAATCTGGCAGCACAGAAAATAATGTGTTTATAGAATCTCCTATAATAGATTGTCAGCAGGTTTTTTTTTTGGGGGGGGTTGGAAGAATGTGATGGGACTGAGAAGCAAAAACTGAAAGCAGTACTGAAAAGATCATAGTGCTGTTAATATTCAGAGCAATTCCCTTAGGTCCACAGGAATTTGGGCCAGCTCACAGATTCATAAAGGCAGCGAGTTTCTCCATTCATTTAAGAATTTAAGTGATTCTCCCCTTTGTTGGAGATGTCAAAAAAAGGAAAAAGGACTCTAATGCACATGCTCTGGAGTTGTCCAGTGCTGGAACCATTTGGGGGGAATGTGATTGAAAGGATCAAATTCACTCTTCAGTTAGATTTTGACATCCTAGGCCATACAGTGGTGTTAGGACTCAGGCCATCAATATGGAAGAGTGACACACCACTAATGGACTAGTTGTTAAGGGCAACTGTAGTGGCTAAAAAATTGGTGCTCCAGGCATGGAAGGTGAAACACCCACCCAGGATTGAAGCGTGGTGTGAGGCCATGTCATCTTTGGCCTCCCATGAATTAATGTTGTTTAAGCACCAGGACAGAAGCCTCCTGATTTGGCAGCCATATGTGGAACTGTCTGATTAACAACGCTTATTAAGTTATTTTCTCCTTTTGCTTTCATTTGAATATTATTTGGTCTAGGTTTTTTTGTTTTTGTTTTTCCTGAGTTGGTCCTGAGGTGGGATCACTCAGGTGGTGGGTGTTATTGGAGAGTGGGGGGAGGGAGGTCTGGTAGAGAAAAAAGAATGGTAAGAAAAAGACACGGAAATTAATGCAACGATGTCCAGGATTTGGGAATGTTTATTCATGTTTAATCAGTACAAAGTCACAGACTAGCAGTCACTGTTGATTTCTTGATATATTGTTCTTTTGTGATATGAAACTAAAAACTAATAAAGAATTATTAAGAAAAAAAGAAAAGATCAGATTGATTATAGTTTGTTCACAGGTATTTTTTTCCACTGCAATTTCAAGATATATATAAAACCCATTTTGGAGCAAGCATGCTGATGGGCATTGCTGCAGAGTAGGGACAGAAGAATCTAACAGTTTCACAACTTTTTAAATCTCAAATTCTTTCCATCCCAAATACGAAGAGATTTGCAAATTTTGGTAAATTCATATAAAAACCACAGTGAAATGAAATTCTCACCCATCCCCATGGGCTAAATTCAATTGATACAGCTATCTCCAGCCTGAAGAGGACCATGTTGTACCTGCTTACCATGGAGTTGTTAAAGACAAGACCTGTCAGAGTAAAGAGATGGCCACCCTAATTCAGCACTAACAAGGTTAAATATATCAGTATTCAAACCTAGGCTTTTACAAGCTAAGCACTCAAAGCCCTGGGCATAGATGGGCAAATCTGTCAGTTTCACCTATATTCAATTATTTAAATCTCAAATTCTTTCCATCTTGGATATGGAGAAATTTGCGAGTTTTGGTAAATTTTTATAAAAAACAAACTGAAACGAAATTCTTACCCATCCCTATTACAGAGTGAATGTGTGTACAGCCAGTGCACCAGAATAAATTAATAAAAATGTTTTCCCACATATAATTGTGTACACAAAGCTGAGATCATAAGGAGGAGGAAATAAATAGCCCTGCCTTTTGGCTGTTTAGATTTGCCCATAGCCAAATGATGATCAATGTTGTATTTTTCCCCTAAACTTGAAGTCAGACATCCATAATTGTGTATTTCACCATTCATCCAAGGAACTCAGGGCAGTTTACATGGGGTTCCTGACCAGCATTTTATTCTTACAGTTGCCCAGTGTGGTAGTTTAGGGTGAGAGATAGTGACTGGTCCAAGGTCACCCAGTGAGCTTCATGGGGAAGCAGAGATTTGAACCCAGGTCTTTCTAGTTCAAGCCCAAAACACCACCCACTAAATCACACTGGGGTAAGTGTTTCACCATGGACCCAACTAACAAGTCAGTAACAACGTTGCCAAGTTTTAATCTACACATGTGGCAAAGCAACCACAGTTGAACATATATATAACCTGTCTATGTGGTTCCTTATTTCAGTTGATGTGTGACAAAAGGAACGAAAATTACACATTTGTTTTGAGACGTAACAATAAAAATGTCAGAGAACTGTTTTTAAAAGGCTACCAGAAAAAATATGGCAGACAAAAAAATAACCAATGTATGTTCATGTTTGTTGTTGTTGTTCAGTCGTTAAGTTGTGTCTAACTCTTTGTGATCCCATGGACCATAGCACACCAGACCTTCCTGTCCTCCATTCTTTCCCATATGAACTTGAGTGTGCTCAAGTTCATATTCATTGCATTGGTGATGCTATCTAGCCGTCTCATCCTCTGCCGTCCCCTTCTCCTTTTGCCTTCAATCTTCTCGGCATCAGGGTCTTTTCCAGGGAGTTTTCTCTTCACATTAGGTGGCCAAAATATTCTGTCTAGGTTTGCCATAGCTTTCCTCCGAAGGAGCAAGTGTCTTTTAATTTCATGACTACAGTCACCGTCTGCAGTGATCTTGGAGGCTAAGAAAGTAAAATCTGTCACTGCTTCCATTTCTTCCCCTTCTATATGCCAGGAAGTGATGGGGCCAGATGCCATGATCTTAGTTTTTTTAATGTTGAGTTTCAAACCAGCTTTTGCACTCTCCTCTTTCACCCTCAACAAGAGGCTCTTTAGATCCTCTTCGCTTGCTGCCATTAGGGTGGTATCATCTGTGTATCTGAGGTTGTTGATAATTCTCCCGGCAATCTTATTTCCGACCTGTGATTCATTCATCCAACCCGGCTTTTCTCATGATGTACTCTGCATATAAATTAAATAAGCAGGGTGACAACATACAGCCTTGTCGTACTCCTTTCCCAATTTTGAACCAATCGATTCTTCCATGTCTTGTTCTTACTGTTCCTTCTTGACCCTCATACAGGTTTCTCAGGAGACAGGTAAGGTGGTCTGGTACTCCCATCTCTTTCAGAATTTGCCAGAGTTTGTTGTGATCTACACAATCAAAGGTTTTAGCGTAGTCAATGAAGCTGAAATAGACGTTTTTCTGGAATTCTCTTGCTTTCTCCATGATCCAGAGAATGTTGGTGATTTGATCTCTAGTTTCTCTGTCTCTTTGAAACCCCACTTGTAGGGGTGCACGAAAGTCACTTACCTGGTCTCGCAGCTTGCTTCGCGGTGGGGGGGAGGCGCTTCGCTGCTCCCCCCGAAGTTCAGGCCGGGGGGGGGAGGCTTCCCGCCTCGCCCAGCCGAAATTCAGGCCGGGGAGGAGGCGCCTCGCCTCGCCCGGCTGCGAAATAAAAAGTTAAAAAAAAAACGCCCCTGTGATAGGCTACGTGACGATTTACGTAGCCTATCACAGCTAGATCTGCAAAGTCAGCCATGATAGGCTACGTTAATAGTCACGTAGCCTATCACGGGTGACTTAAAAAAAAAAAAAAGCACGTACGCAAATGGCGGCCCCCATAGGGAGCCGCCATTCGCGTTCCTTATTTGGTCGCTGTAGTCTACGTAAATCTTTACGTAGACTACGGCGAAAATAAGGGCAATCCAAATAGTGTTGCCCTTATTTTCACCGTAGTCTACGTAATCTTTACGTAGACTACAGCGACCAAATAAGGAACGTGAATGGCGGCTCCCTATGGGGACCGCCATTAGCCGTACGCGCTTTTTTTTTTTTTAAGTCACCTGTGATAGGCTACGTGATGATTTACGTAGCCTACCATGGCTGACTTTGCAAATCTAGCCGTGATAGGCTACGTGAATCGTCACGTAGCCTATCACGGGGGCGTTTTTTCTTTTTTTTTTACTTTTCTTGGAATGGTGGCGGCGGCAGCCGGTCAAAAGACCAGCTGCCGCCCCTGCCCCTGTCGAAGCCCTGCCGAACCGCCGCTGCGACCCGCCACCAGGAGCGACATTCAGGAAAGGTAAGTCCCATCCCGGGGGGGCGGGGGGCTGCGGAGAATTTCTCCCCGAAACTACTTCGGGGGGCTGAATACGTTGGCAATTGGCCCCCCGAAGTTTCGGGGAGAAATTCTCCCCCATCCCTACGGCCGCTTGTACTTCTGGTAGTTCACATACTGCTGAAGCCTAGCTTGTAGGATTTTGAGCATCACCTTGCTGGCATGTGAAATGAGTGCAATTGTGCTGTAGTTTGAACACTCTTTGGCTTTGCCCTTCTTTGGAATTGGAATGTAAACTGACCTTTTCCAGTCTTGTGGCCACTGTTGAGTGTTCCAAATTTGTTGGCATATTGAGTGCAGCACTTTAACAGCATCATCTTTTAGGATCTTAAATAGCTCAGCTGGAATACTGTCATGTCTGCTAGCTTTGTTGTTAGTAATGCTTCCTAAGGCCCACTTGACTTCACTCTCTAGGATGTCCGGCTCAAGTACAGTGACCGCACTATCATGGCTATCAGGGACATTCAGATCTTTCCTGTATAGTTCTTCTTTGTATTCTTGCCACCTCTTCTTAATCTCATCTGCTTCTGTTAGGTCCCTGCCTTCTTTGTCCTTTATCATGTCCATCTTTGCACAAAACGTTCCCTTGAGATCTCCGATTTTCTTGAAAATATCTCTAGTCTTTCCCATTCTATTGTTTTCCTCCATTTCTTTGCATTATTCATTTAAGAAGGCCTTCTTGTCTCTCCTTGCTATTCTCTGGAATTCTGCATTCAGTTCGATATATCTTCCCTTCTTTCCTCAGCTACTTGTAAAGCCTCATCAGACAGCCACTTGGCTTTCTTGCATTTCTTTTTCTTTGGGATGGATTTCGTTGCTGCCTCCTGAACAATGTTACGGACCTCCATCCATAGTTCCTCAGGCACTCTGTCTATCAGGTCTAATCCCTTAAATCTATTCCTCACCTCCACTGTATATTCATAAGGGATATGATTTAGGTCATACCTGAATGGTTTAGTGGTTTTCCCTACATTCTTCAATTTAAGCCGAAATTTTGCGTCAAGAAGCCCATGATCTGAGCCACAGTCAGCTCCACATCTTGTTTTTACTGACTGTATAGAGCTTCTCCATCTTTGGCTGCAAAGGACATAATCAATCTGATTTCGATATTGACCATCTGGTGATGTCCATGTGTACAGTCGCCTCTTGTGCTGTTGGAAAAGAGTGTTTGCTATGATCAGTATGTTCTCTTGGCAAAACTCTATTAGCTTTTGTCCTGCTTCATTTTGTACACCAAGGCCATGCTTGCCTGTTATCCCGGTGATTTCTTGACTTCCTACTTTAGCATTCCAATCCCCTATGATGAAGAGGACATCTTTTTTTGGTGTTAGTTCTAGAAGTTGTTGTAGGTCTTCATAGAACCGATGCCGATCAACCTCAGCCTCTTTGGCCTCAGTGGTTGGGGCATAGACTTGAATTACTGTGATGTTGAATGGTTTGCCTTGGATTCGTACTGAGATCATTCTATCATTTTTGAGATTGTACCCCAGTACTGCTTTTCCCACCCTTTTGTTGACTATGAGTGCTACTCCATTTCTTCTAAGGGATTCTTGCCCACAGTAGTAGATAGTAGTAGGTCACCTGAATTAAATTCACCCATGCCTGTCCATTTTAGTTCGCTGATTCCCAAGATGTCAATGTTCAATCTTGCCATCTCATGTTTGACCACCTCCAGCTTACCTTGATTCATTGATCTGACATTTCAGGTTCCTAAACAATATTGTTCTTTACAGCATCAGATTTTCTTTTCACCACCAGACACATCCACAGCTGAGTGTCCTTTCGGCTTTGGCCCAGCTGCTTCACTCTTTCTGGCGCTACTTGGAAATACCCTCTGCTCTTCCCCAGTAGTATATTGGACACCTTCCGACCTGAGGAGCTCATCTTCTGGCGTCATCTCTTTTAGCCTTGTGATACGTTCCATGGGGTTTTCTTGGCAAGAATACTGGAGCGGGTTGCCATTTCCTTCTCCAGTGGACCACATTTTGTCAGAACTCTCCGCCATGACCTGTCCATCTCGGGTGGCCCTGCACGGCATAGCTTATGGCTTCACTGAGTTATGCAAGCCCCTTCGCCACAACAAGGCAGTGATCCATGAAGGGGATGTTCATGTTACTCAGGGCCAAATTAGATTCAGGTTACTCAAGGCCAAACAGATTACTCTTGATACATAGCATGTAACTACATACAGAGTTTCCATTACCTTATCACAGGTCTGCATAAGGGTGGGGGATACTTGTAGGAAAGGAAGTGCGTAGGGAGGGGAGGCGTATTTTTTCTCTCTCCAGTATGATCAGAGCCAATTTCTCTCCCTCCCCCAAAATGGCTAAAATGCTTAGCAGGGAGCAAAGGTGTCTCCAATCATACTGGGAAGGAGAGATAAGGCTCCCTTACACTGTGTTTCATGTAAGGATCACCACCACTGCCCCCCCGAACACCTGTCATTAGGTAATGAAAAACGTGATACATAGCTGCCTGCAATGTATCAAGAGAACGTCTAGGAAGCTGCGAACAGGGGAAGCTGCTTTGTACTGGGCCAGACCATTGGTCCATCTGGCCCAGTACTGTCAACACTGACTGGCAGCAGCTCTTCAGGGTTTGAAGTAGGAGTTTTTTCAGCCCTACCTGGAAATGCCAGGGATTGAACCTGCGACCTTCTGCATGCCAAGCATGTCCTCTGCCACCGAGCTATGTCCATTCCTTGTTGATCCTATCTGTCCATAAGAGGTTGCCTTAGTCAGACCATTGGTCCATTTAATTCAGTATTGTTGACACTGACTGGCAGTAGTTCTGCCACTGAACTATGTCCCCTCCTCAGTTTCTATGCAGCACACACTTCTGGGTAGGAATAAAACGTGAAGTCCACATGGACATTACTTGTGTTACTCAGTGAGCATGTGTGTTTCACTATGCACATTCTGGGATGTTTTGTTTGGCCAGAACTGTCCAGGAAAATGAAACAGATGCATGTTTGATCATAGGGAATGTGTTAAGCTATATACGTGGGCTTCAAACCTGCATGAGTTGTTTTCCAGGTAGGAAATAAGTAATATTTGACGTGGTCCTGGTATTTACTTCCGATTCATTCACGCCTTCATTTTTCTCTCACAATGATTCCAGTTTCATAATCATTTAATAACCACGAGTCTTGTAAAATAAATGATAAATTTGCAATGTTGACCTTGAATGCGGTGTGTCATTAATATAACCCTATGAAAAGTAATGTAAAACTGAGAAAAGCATATTGATTTCTCTGATGGCTTACTATTGTATTTTTAATCTTTGTGGAGAACAAAGGCAATTTCATTACAATCTAACTTCATGCAGCTAGGGTTGCTGAGGTTTATTTGGACATAGATGACAACATTCTGCTATTCCCATTAGAAAAAAGTTTAAAGCTGTGAAACATGTTCAATTAGCAGTGGAAAGTGATGCCTTTTATTTACCAAGCAGCTAAATATCAGGGATAAATGTAATGCTGTGCACAAATGGCTCCTGAAATTGTCCACCCTATTTGTGGGAAGAGAAATTGGGGGAACCATTTCACTGTTTTCTCCAAGGGGAGGAGGATAAATTCTCCAACAGTCTTTCAGGGTTGGACTCATAATTACTAGTGGCCATAGCAGAGGTTCTTTGTTTTTCCCTAAGATTTGTGTGTGTGTGAGAGAGTGTGTGTTTGTTACTGGTACAAATGATAACAGCAACAACCATGTTGGCATTATTTTGCATCTGCCCTTACACTGCTCCAGGGAATTGTGGGAGGGAAATGGTGGCTGCTGCAAAAATATGGTGGGAAATATTCAGAGAAAATTCTGCAAAACTGCCTTCTTTTTCTGGAGTGGGGGGTTGGGAAGAGTGAGAAAAAGGAAAATCTCAGAAATTTTCTCAGGAAAAAGTCTGATCCCCCCCCCCCATCTCAGTTCTACAATGAACAAACTCAACAATAGAGGCGACCGTTCTGTGGAAGTATCTTAGTTAATTAGAACATAGACAACCACTGAATGATCAAGAGAAAGAGTGATAACCAGTGATGTGGGTTTTCCAGAAAATTTGAATTGGAAAAAATTTCTGGAGGAATTTCCAATGAGAATAAGGTTACTTTGCATAGGGTCATTCACATAGGAATGTTTTCAGTTTGCATCATAAAATATTCTGATGACCTAAAGCAGGGCTGGGCAACTTGTGGACCACCAGATGTTTTGGTCTAGAACTTCCATCATCTCTCACCATTGGCAGTGTTGGCTAAAGCTGATGGGAGTGACTGATAGGCCAAATCATCTGGTGGGCCCCAAGTTGCCCAACCCTTCTCTAGAGAGATCTAATGTAGCATGTTTAGGTTACTTGTACTTAGTAAACTTAGCTGAAAAAAGTGTCATGTGTTCATTTTTTTGTCCTAATACACCACATGTATTTGACCTGAAATATCTGAAGAAGAAAATTAAAGCACACTTAATGTGATTTGAATGTTACGTTATGTAGATATTTTAAATTGGAATACTTGTAAAAAAAAATTAAAGACAAAAGCATGTAGTTTCCATGATTAATTTTAGCAATCCAAACAACTGTGCTTGATCTGACAACAACTCATCAGTTTGAACAGAGTTCAACTCTCTTGCACTGAGGTTGTTGGGTCATCTTCTGTTTTGCTGACACTATTCATTAGTTCCATTTCATGCTGAGACATATATGTATTTTAATGGCATGTATGGATTTCTCATCCTCACTCAGGATAATCACCTGAAAAACACTAATTACAACCTTGAAACTGCCAAGCTTGCTCTAATATTGTATTTGCAATTGGCATACATTCATTTTTGCTAATGAACTTAACAATATGGAAAATTTTCTGAGATAAAATTAAGCACCAGAAAATTTTGCACTCCACATCACTGGTGATAACCAATTCCGTAATGCCAGAAATGAATCAGTCAATTACAAAAGTATTTACAAAACAGAGGGTAGTATCCAATGGGGTGATTACCTGCTGATTCCCTTCCTCAAGCAGTGGGCCCCACTGATTCTGTTGTGCAAGTGGGTCCCACCATTTACGCAAGGGGGATTTAGCACTTCCCAGGGCAGTTAACCCTTCTCAAATGGGACGAAATAGGGGGTAGTGACAAGCATTCAGTTGGAAGACTACTAATGTTTTCCTGTTTTCCCCCTTTTCTTTAAATTTTAGGGTTTCCCTGGTGTCCCCTCTGTTGAATGAACATATTTTTGAGCTCCTGATTTAGCCTTTGACCTTAATCTAGGGAAGAATGCAATGGGGCACTTATGCCCCGCCAATTCCTTTTTGCCTCATCGATTCCCTTCTTTGAGCAGTGGGTTCTGCTGATTCCACTGCACTAGTGGGGCCCACTGTGAATGCAAGGGAGATTTAGCACTTCCTCAGGGAATCCTTGAAATGAGCAGAAATGCTCATTTCTGGAAGGAGGCAGGTTCCCTTCCAGAAATGAGCATTTCCACTTGTTTTGGGTTGCCTCTGGAAGCACTCAATCACTGTTGCGTAAGCGGTGGGTGCTGCTTATGGAAGGAGATCTGTGAGGTGCAGAAGAATCAGTGGGGCCATAAGCACCTCATTGGATATTGCCCATGATGTGAACCAAATCAGCCAGTCCAATACCATATGTGGCAAATAACACCATTGCAATACACAAGGTGCATGATAACGTTCAAATGCATCCATTCGTATCATTTACATTATATCTGCTCAGGAGAAGGCTGTTCAGGTAACCCAGGCCATGCTGGTTGGGAAATAATAGTAGTTGGATTCCTGCACTTCTAGAAGGCTACAGTTTGAGGAAGGCAATGGAACCAATTACCTGGGGAGGTGGTGGGCTCTCCCACACTGGAGGCCTTCAAGACGAGGCTGGACAGCCATTTGTCAGGGATGCTCTGACTTGGATTCCTGCATTGAGCAGGGGGTTGGACTTGATGGCCTTGTAGGCCCCTTCCAACCCTACTATTCTATGATTCTATGATTCTATGCAGGCAAAAATTACAGGTAGTCATGTTGCTCCAATATATATGGCAGTACTAGGAATGCCGGGGGCTTCTGGTTGGGGCTCGAAGCATGGTGATTTCTTGCTGGATTGGTCCAGAGATCCCCGCACTTGCTCAACTTGGCATGCGGCAAGTCAGGCATGTGTGACGATCCCCAATTCCTCTCCAAGCCTCCATTTTGCATAAATGGGCCTCTTTATGGCTGCCATGTGCAGAGTATCAGCCTTTCCATAAAATGCTGAGCCATCATTTTTATGCAAAATGGCAGGTTGATGAGGAAACAGGAGGCCACATGCTGCTCACCAGACACCTGCAGACCACCTGGTGGCGAGCAGGGTCAGGCGGCCGGTGGGGGTCCAGCGAGTGGCGCGCGAGGTGAGATGAGGTGAGTTAGCCCATCCCTAGGCAGTACTAGTATCAGGACCAACTAAAGCAGGGGTGGGAAACATCTGGGGTTCCGGGAGTCAATTTTCCCATGAACTCACTATGGGCCACACCCCTGTCAGAATCGCTGTACTGCTATTAAAAAAATGTCAGTTTGCCACCAAATTTCAGTGGTGTGGTGGTGGCCAAAAAAGGATCAATTTAGCATTAAAACAAGGTGGCAAATTTAGTGGTGGCAGGGAGCAGTTGGGGCCACTCAAAAGGCCATGGGAGCTGCATGCAGCCCACAGGCCTTTTGTTGCCCACCCCTGAAATAAAGGGAAGTATTAGTATCAGAGGCAGTATGCCTGTGTACACCAATTGCTGGGGAACTTGTGCAGGAGGGTGCTGTTGCATTCATCTCCTTTTTGTGGGTTTCCCATGGGCAGTTGGTTGCACACTGTGTGACCAGAATGCTGGACTAGATCGCACTTGGTCTGATCCAGCATGGCTCTTCTTATGTTCTTAAAGCAGTGGGCAAGTTTTCAAGTTAAGGGTGCAATCCTATGCACGTTTAAACAGAAAAAGGCCTACAATTCCTAGGACTTGGAGTTGTATAACTATTTCTGTCTAAACATGCTTAGGATTGCATCCTAAATTGTTCTTAGAGCTGGATGTTAAGGGCATAAATTGGTACTTTTTGACTTTTTAGTTGGTCCTAATATATACATTTCTGTTAAGTTATTCTTGGATTGCTTCTGATTAAATATGTTTTGGGTTGTAGCTTTAAACCTTTGTTCCTTCATTTACAAATCTCTTCTCAAACCATTCCAGAAGAAATGTATTCTTCTAACAGGGCTTCTTGTTCAGTTGTTAAGTCATGTCCGACTCTTCGTGACCCCATGGACCATAGCACGCCAGGCCTTCCTGTCCTGCGCTCTCTCCCGGAGTGTGCTCAAGTTCATATTCATTGCATCGGTGATGCTATCTAGCCATATCATCCTCTGCCGTCCCCTTCTCTTTTTGCCTTCAATCTTTCCCAGCACCAGGGTCTTTTCCAGGGAGTTTTCTCTTCGTATTAGGTGGCCAAAATATTTGGGTGGTATCGTCTGCGTATCTGAGGTTGTTGATAATTCTCCCGGCAATCTTAATTCCAACCTGTGATTCATCCATCCCGGCGTTTCTCATGCCGTACTCTTCATATAAGTTAAATAAGCAGGGAGACAATATGCAGCTTTGTCGTACTCCTTTCCCAATTTTGAACCAATCAGTTGTTCCATGTCCGGTTCTTACTGTTGCTTCTTGTCCCTCATACAGGTTTCTCAGGAGACAGGTAAGGTGGTCTGGTACTCCCATATACACACTAATATTTATGGGCCTTCTTCAGGGGCTAGATTAAAGAAGAACAACACATACATTCCAACATGCAAGTTGCCACTTGTAGCTGCAGTCATTGGGTGATGAGTGTTCATGTGTAAACTGAGAGAGAGTCATACACAAACATAAAGGAATGTCTTCCACAAATTTACTGGTATCTGGAATGCCTCTTGAGTGCTTTGGCTAAAACAATAATTCCCCCAAACAACAGTTACCATGACCTGGCAATCTGACTCCTTGCTTAATTGTCACACACAAAAGTACGTCTCCTCACATCTTCTCCTTCCCACCTTGTGTTTCACTTTTATCTTGTTCCATCTTGTTCCTTATCTTCCAGTTTATCAGACTGAAAACAGAAGGCTGGATTTTCAGCCACTGATTCCACAGAGGCCCAAGATCCTAACACAGACATGCTTAAATTAACTACCAAATATATCTGATTTTCAAGACTTCTAGTATTTGTTTTATTTATTTATTTAAAATTATTTTAGGCAGCCTTTAAAGGTAAAACACTCTCAGTTTTAACTATAATAAGATATTATTACTATTTGTTATATGTAATGAAAAAATATTATTACATTACTGATTAAAAAATTCAGAGTGACTTTAGACGACCACTGCAAGTAGATGTGTGGGAATCTCATTTTGTACAATTGCTGCACTTCACAAAGGCTATATGTACATCTGGGTCACACCCCTCTTCTTTTAAGCCCAGGTCCCCTACTCACCAAGGGTCCCAGTTTATTATTATTTTATTTTATTTTTATTTTATTTTATTATTTATTTATTTCATTTCTATACCGCCCAATAGCCGAAGCTCTCTGGGCGGTTCACAAAAATTAAAACCAAACAACACACAATAAAACAATTTAAAATATATAGAACATTAAAACCACAATATAACAATACAACCACAATAAAACCTAGCAGCAGTACAGGAGTTTAAAATACAGATTTAAAACAGCAAAGCTAAAAATTTAGAAAGCTAAAATGCTAAAATGCCTGGGAAAATAGAAAGGTCTTCCCCTGGAGCCGAAAGGAATACAGTGTAGGCGCCAGGCGAACCTCACTAGGGAGCTCATTCCAGAGCCAGGGTGCCACAACAGAAAAAGCCCTCCTCCTAGTAGCCACCCGCCTCACTTCCTTTGGCAGGGGCTCACGGAGAAGGGCCGCTGATGATGATCTTAAGGTCCGGGCAGGCACATATGGGAGGAGGCAATCCTTCAGGTAACCTGGCCCCAAGCCGTTAAGGGGTTTAAATGTTAACACCAGCACTTTGAATCGGGCCCGGAAATGGACTGGCAGCCAGTGCCCCTGGAAAAGTACTGGCGTAATATGAGCTCGCAGGCCAGTCCCTGTTAACAATCTTGCTGCCCTATTTTGGACCAGCTGAAGTTTCCGGACCGTTTTCAAAGGCAGCCCCATGTATAACGCATTGCAGTAATCCAGATGAGAAGTTATCAGAGCATGGATAACTGTAGCCATGCTATCTCTGTCCAGATAAGGGCGTAGTTGGTATACCAGCCTAAGCTGATAAAAAGTGCTCCGTGCCACTGAGTTCACCTGTGCCTCAAGTGACAGTTCTGGATCCAAGAGCACCCCCAAACTACAAACCTGATCCTTTAGGGGGAGTGCAACCCTCTCCAGAACAGGTTGAATATCACCTAGCCGGGCAGACGAACCACCCACTAACAGTACCTCCATCTTGTCTGGATTGAGTTTCAGTTTATTAGCCCTCATCCAGTCCATTACCGTGCCCAGGCACTGATTCAGAACAGCCACTGCGTCACCTGGTTTTGATGAGAAAGAGAGGTAGAGCTGAGTGTCATCCGCATATTGATGGCACCTCAACCCACACCTCCGGATAACTTCCCCCAGCAGTTTCATGTAGATGTTAAACAGCATGGGGGATAAAATAGAGCCCTGTAGAACCCCATGGCACAATTGCCATGGCACAGAGCAATAATCCCCCAGCACCACCTTCTGGAATCGGCCATCCAAGTAGGAGTGGAACCACTGTAGTGCAGTGCCTCCAACTCCCAACCCAGACAACCTATCCAGAAGGATACCATGGTCGATGGTATCGAAAGCCGCTGAGAGGTCCAGGAGAATCAACAGGGTCGCACTCCCCCTGTCCCTCTCCCGGCAGAGGTCATCCCACAGGGCGACCAAGGCAGTTTCCATTCCAAAACCAGGCCTGAAGCCTGATTGAAATGGATCTAGATAATCCGTTTCATTCAACAGTGCCTGGAGCTGTCCTACAACCACCCGCTCAAGCACCTTGCCCAGGAAGGGGATGTTGGCTACTGGCCTATAATTGTTAACATCCTCTGGGTCCAGGTTAGGCTTTTTCAGGAGTGGTCTAATTACTGCCTCTTTTAAAGCGGCAGGCACCACTCCCTCTCTCAAGGAGGAATTTACAACCTCCTGGACCCAGCCGGACAACCCCTCCTTGTTTGACTTAATAAGCCATGAAGGGCAAGGGTCAAGCACACAAGTGGTCAATTGGACTTGGCCAAGCACCTTGTCCGCATCCTCAGGCCTCAGTAACTGAAACTCATCCAATAAAACTGGACCAGACGGTGCTCTGAACACCTCTACCAATGGAACTGCATTAATGGTGGTGTCCAATTCATGACGAATCTGAGCGACTTCATCCTCAAAGTGCTGTGCAAACTTGTCACAGCGTGCTACCGAGGGTTCCACCGTCTCTCTCCCTGGCCCAGAATGTAACAGGCCGCGAACCACTCGGAAAAGCTCCGCCGGGCGACACTGAGAAGATGCAATGCTGATGGAAAAGAACTGCCTCTTTGCCACCCTCACCGCCACAGAGTAGGCTCGATAGTGGGCTCTTACCTGTGTTCGGTCAGACTCAGCACAAGTTTTCCTCCACCTGCGTTCTAGCCGTCTCCCCTCTTGCTTCATTGCCCTCAGCTCAGGTGTATACCAAGGAGCTGGCCGGGCTCTGCTCAGAGGGAGAGGGCGCTTGGGCGCGATCGTGTCAACCGCCCGAGTCATCTCTGCATTCCACAGAGCGACCTGGGCTTTGATAGGAGCACCAGCCATACCAGCAGGAAAATCCCCCAGAGCCCTCTGGAATCCATCGGAATCCATTAATCTCCAGGGGCGGACCATTTTAATAGGTCCCCCACCCTTGCAGAGGGGAAAGGCCACCAGAAGTCTAAACCTCAGCAGGAAGTGATCTGACCATGACAAAGGGACAGATGTTAATTCCTCCACTTTCAGATCACCATCCACCTGCCCAGTTGAGAAAACTGTGTGTCCTTTTATATGCGTTAGGCCGATGACATGTTGGGACAGCCCCATGGTTGTCATGGTGGCCATGAAGTCCTGAGCCGCCCCGGATACAGCGGCCTCGGCATGGAAGTTGAGATCCCCCAGGACTATCATCCTAGGGGTCCTCAACACCAAGTCCAAGACCACCTCCGTCAGCTCAGGCAGGGAGTCTGATGGGCAGCGGGGTGGGCGGTACACCAACAGAATCCCTAATCTGTCCCGGGTACCCAACACAAGGTACAAACACTCAAGATCTGCACTCGAATGAGCAGGAAGCCTGGAGAGGGAGATGGAATTCCTATAGACCACAGCAACCCCCCCTCCCCGACCCTCAAGTCGGTGTTGGTGCTGCACAGAGTACCCAGGAGGGCACAGCTGGGAGAGAGTGACCCCTCCCAGTTCCCCCACCCAGGTCTCAGTAATACATGCCAGGTCAGCCCCCTCATCCACAATCAAATCATGGATGAGGGAGGTCTTATTTTGGGCCGACCTGGCAGTTTGTGCCATGATGTGGGTGCTAAGCCAGGGAAGCTCTGAAGGAAGGGGTCTGAGGCTGTGGCGAGCTGCTTAAGGCCGCGCCTCCCACCCAATCAGAAGCACTGGCTTGGCTTGTGGGGGGTGGGGCTGAACGGGCGACCTGGAGGGACAAGTTTTCCCTCCAGTCCACTCCTCAGCTACTTCAAGAGGCTGCAGTTCGGGCCTTCTCCCCACTCTGCTGCCCCGGACTTGCTCAACCCACCCTGCTCTAAATAAGGTTGCCTATTGCTATGGACTGCTGTCAGCTGCCAGTTGACAGGGCTGGGAAGGAGTTTTACCTGGGGACCAAATTGCTCATTTCACAGGATTTTCACCTTCCTCATAGCAATGTAAGTTGGTTGAAAGGTCAATTATTAAGCATCATTGTCACAACTTTAGCACAGATGGCATTGGGCTGGATATAAGTTAAGGGGAAAGGGGGTGCACAACCCACTCTCCAGCAGAAAGGAGGTCCCTGAGGGTGGGCCACAGGAGTCCAGCCCAGCTCAAGGGCTAGCATGCCACTCCCAGGAGAGCAGGAGGGTAAACATGTGAATAGCCCATGACATGGCATGGTCAACGACACGCTCTGGCCAAAGACTCCCTTTACGGCCAGCCAGCACTTGGTCTGGGATGTGAATTGGTCAGCAGGCAGGCTGGCCAAGGATTGGATCCAGCCCCATACCATGTCAAACTCTATGCCGTAACCAATAAAAGTTGTGGCCAGTTTATAACCCAATATTGTCTCTGTGTTAGGGACGGTGGAGAATTTCTCCCCGAAACTTTGGGGGGCCAAGCGCCAACGTGTTCGGCCCCCTGAACAAGTGTCGGGGAGAAATTCTCCGCCCCCCGCCCCCCGCACCCCCCCCGGGACGGGACTTACCTTTGCCGAATGTCCCTCCCGGCGGCGGGTCTGGCTGGCGGTTCGGCGGGTGTTCGTGCGGGGCGGGAGCGGCAGCCGGTCTTTTGACAGGCTGCCGCCACCGCCATTCCAATAAAAGAAAAAAAAAACGCCCCCGTGATAGGCTACGTGACGATTAACGTAGCCTATCACGGCTAGATTTGCAAAGTCAGCCATGATAGGCTACGTAAATCGTCACGTAGCCTATCACGGGTGACTTAAAAAAAAAAAGCGCATACGGATAATGGCGGCCCCCATAGGGAGCCGCCATTCCCGTTCCTTATTTGGTCGCTGTAGTCTACGTAAAGATTTACGTAGACTACAGCGACCAAATAAGGAACGCGAATGGCGGCTCCCTATGGGGGCCGCCATTAGTGTATGCGCTTTTTTGTTTTTTTTAAAGTCACCCGTGATAGGCTACGTGATGATTAACGTAGCCTATCACGGCTGACTTTGCAGATCTAGCCATGATAGGCTACGTTAATCGTTACGTAGCCTATCACGGGGGCGTTTTTTTTTAAAAAAAAAAACTTTGGAGTTTGCGGCCGGGCGAGGTGGGAAGCCTCCTTCCCGGCCTGAATTTTGGCCGGGTGAGGCGGGAAGCCTCCCCCCCAGCCTGAATTTCGGCCAGGGTGAGGCGGGAAGCCTCCCCCCCGGCCTGAACTTCGCGGGGGGAGCAGCGAAGCGCCTCCCCCCCACCGCAAACAAGCTTCGACGACAGGTAAGTGACTTTCATCCACCCCTACTCTGTGTGGTTATTGGTAGACCTTCCTGGATGGCCACCAAATAAGTGCTCCAGACGCAAGTTATATATACAGATTATCCCTTCAGAAGTCAAACTGACACCAAAAAAATTGGATGGTATGATACTAGGGATGGTGGAGAATTTCTCCCCGAAACTTCGGGCGGCCAAGCGCCAACGTGTTTGGCCCCCCGAACAAGTTTCAGGGAGAAATTCTCCGCACCCCCCCCGGGAAGGGACTTACCTTTGGCGAATGTCCCTCCCGGCGGCGGGTCCGGCCGGCGGTTCGGCGGGTGTTCGTCCAGGGCGGGAGCGGCAGCCTGTCTTTCGACCGGCTGCCCCCGCCGCCATTCCAATGAAAGAAAAAAAAACCCACGCCCCTGTGATAGCCTACGTGGCTATTTGCGTTGCCCTTATTTTCACCCTAGTCTACGTAAAGATTTACGTAGACTACAGCGACCAAATAAGGAACACGAATGGCGGCTCCCTATGGGGGCCACCATTTGCGTACGTGCTTTTTTTTTTTTTTTTAAGTCACCCGTGATAGGCTACGTGACGATTAACGTAGCCTATCACGGCTGACTTTGCAGATCTAGCCGTGATAGGCTTTGTTAATCGTCACGTAGCCTATCACGGGGGCGTTTTTTTTTTAAAAAAAAACTTTTGAGTTCGCGGCTGGGCGAGGCGAGGCACCTCCTCCCTGGCCTGAATTTCGGCCGGGCGAGGCGGGAAGCCTCCCCCCCGGCCTGAATTTCGGCCGGGCGAGGCGGGAAGCCTCCCCCCCTGGCCTGAACTTTGCGGGGGGAGCAGCAAAGCGCCTCTCCCCCACTGCGAAAAGCTTCAAGGACAGGTAAGTGACTTTCGTCCACCCCTATATGATACCATTGGTATCTCCATGTTGCCACTTCTCTGAATCTGTGTCCTCTCCTACTGTGGCACTGATGTAGATCTCTCATCCTTCCTGTTCAGTTACCCAGATTGACATCAAGAATGCTACCCTACATTTCTATAGATAACTAAGAAGAGAAAGAAGGGACTAGTTGGAATGGAATCTTAAGGACACCAGTCTGTGTGAGTAGTTAAACTTGGCCAGCTTATACATCATCACCATTATCATAAAGGGCTACCATGAGGAAGCATTTGATAGACCAGTCAGTTCCCATCTATTGGCTTCTTAACTTAGATAAAGCAATATTATTACAATAACATACTACTGGTAGCTTCTCTCTCTCTCTCTCTCTCTCTCTCTCTCTCTCTCTCTCTCTCTCTCTCCCCAGTGGTTTTGTCAGTGCCAGTGACTTTACAAACAAAAAACAAAAATCCTCAGTTTTTGTGCAGTGATCATGTATGGCTGTGAGAGCTGGACTATAAGGAAGGCTGAGCACCGAAGAATTGATGCTTTCGAACTGTGGTGCTGGAGAAGACTCTTACGAGTCCCCTGGACTGCAAGGAGGTCAAATCAGTCAATCCTAAAGGAAATCAATCCTGAGTGCTCATTGGAAGGACAGATACTGAAGCTGAAGCTCAAATATTTTGGCCACCTAATGCGAAGAGAAAAGTCTCTGGAAAAGACCCTGATGCTGGGAAAGACTGAAGGCAAAAGGAGAAGGGGACGGCAGAGGATGAGATGGCTAGATAGCATCACCGATGCAATGAAGATGAACTTGAGCACGCTCCGGGAGAGAGCGCAGGACAGGAAGGCCTGGCGTGCTATGGTCCATGGGGTCACGAAGAGTCGGACATGACTGAACGACTGAACAACAACAACAACAACAACAACAACAAAATGTCCAAGGGTCCTTATTCAGGCCCCTTTGATGACTGACTCCTGGTTTCCTCTTAAGCACAGGGAATAATGCTATCTAGCTTGGAAGGCAAGTTGGGTTTACAAAGTTGCTTTGCTGCCAGAATCACTGGAGAATCACTGCTTAGTCTAGAGCAGATTCTCTTCACCTTACAGAGTACATCATGAGAAACGCCGGGTTGGATGAATGAATCACAGGTCGGAAATAAGATTGCCGGGAGAATTATCAACAACCTCAGATACGCAGACGATACCACCCTAATGGCAGAAAGCAAAGAGGATGTAAAGAGCCTCTTGTGGAGGGTGAAAGTGGAGAGTGCAAAAGCTGGTTTGAAACTCAACATTAAAAAAACTAAGATCATGGCATCTGGCCCCATCACTTCCTGGCATATGGAACGGGAAGAAATGGAAGCAGTGACAGATTTTATTTTCTTGGGCTCCAAGATCACTGCAGATGGTGACTGTAGCCATGAAATTAAAACACGCTTGCTCCTTGGGAGGAAAGCTATAGCAAACCTAGACAGCATAGTAAGAAGCAGAGACATCACCTTGCCGACAAAGGTCCATCTAATCAAAGCTATGGTTTTCCCAGTAGCAACGTACGGCTGTGAGAGCTGGACTATAAGGAAGGCTGAGCGCCGGAGAATTGCTGCTTTTGAACTGTGGTGCTGGAGAAGACTCTTAGGAGTCCCCTGGACTGCAAGGAGGTCAAATTGGTCAGTCCTAAAGGAAATCAACCCTGACTGCTCATTGGAAGGACAGATACTGAAGCTGATACTGAAGCTGAAGCTCAAATATTTTGGCCACCTAATGCGAAGAGAAAACTCCCTGGAAAATACTCTGATGCTAGGAAAGATTGAAGGCAAAAGGAGAAGGGGACGGCAGAGGATGAGATGGCTAGATAGCATCACCGATGCAATGAATATGAACCTGAGCACACTCCGGGAGAGAGCGGAGGACAGGAGAGCCTGGCGTGCTATGGTCCATGGGGTCATGAAAAGTTGGACACGACTGAATGACTGAACAACATAGATAAACATGTAGGGATACTTCTTGGAATAAAACTACACATTTTTTAAACATCCAGAGACTTTATCTCTATATTCCATTGGGATTGGACATTAGAACATCCATCGTTAATCAGTCATATCGCCTCACACCTTGTCAATCACATAAAGCCATTTTGCACACCCTGCTGCAATCATGAAGCATACAGTAATTAAGGGAGCAATCCTATAGCTGCTAGACAGTGGCTAGGCGACCATAGGATATATCTGGTTTTCCGAGAACCAACCTCAGAGCCCGCGTTCCAAGGTCGGTTCCCAGAGAACTGACCTCCCCCCACTTCTGCACTGCCTCAGAGGCAGTGCAGAACAGCCCATCCTCCGTGCTCACAAGAGGAAGGCAGAGTGGCTGAAATTGGTGTTCCGGGGGGCATTCCAGGGCAGGGAGGGCGCAAATGCCTGTATGACACATCCAATGTGTCGTACAGCAGCCTCTTCCCCTTCTCAGCCCTCCTGCGGTTAGACAGCCGCAATTGGCTGTCTAGCCAAAAATGCAGAGCAGGAGAAGCATGGAGGGAATGATCCCCTCCATGCTTCTCCTGCCCTGCCTCGGATAGGTGGTTGTTTCCGAGTTCGGCGGTGGTCTCCTATCTGAATAGGATTGCACCTAAATGATTCATATGTACATGTATGAGCCAAGCATTGGAACCCTAATAAGACTAGACTTTAAGGTCTTGCTTTGAGGATACAATTGCACACACATGAATGCCAAATTCCTTCTCAGCAACTTTCCTTGCTTCTTCCTCTACTTGAATGACATTGTCCAGTAGGGATGTTGTTACATCTGTTCTGTCTGTGTTATGTGTAGCAGTCAGGCATCTTTATTCTGTTGTGCACTCATGGATGGAATCAGATTTTTTTTAAGGGATATACAAGAATTTCATTCCTCTTTGCAAATTAGTATTTGTACAAATCCCTCCCCCTGAAATAAAAACCCAGTCCACAATTCTGCAGGAACTGTGTGACTTGGACAAAACAGGTCCACTGTGGAATTCACTTGTCAAATTGATAGATACCTGACCTCATTTGAATCCTTTGCAGATTTCTCCATCATCTCTATTGCCAAGGTTTTAAAAGTTCTGTTTATCTTTACCTATTACTGAACAACATGCAAGTGGGGAAAAAAGAAGGAAGAAACACAGAAGGATCTCCTACTCTTACTGTTATTAGAGGGATCACTGCTTGGCCATTACAATTACTTTACTTCACTATACAGTGATGTACTACAAACACTTTGTTTTGGATTCAGATCCCTTCAAACTTTTGATGGCTAATAAAAATACAAAGACAAATGACGGTAATCTTCTATGTTTCAGTAGCTCCACAGGTTCTCACTGGCTTTCTATTTGTTTTCCTTTATTTCTAGCTTTGAGAAAGAAGAAATAAATATATTCCTAAATTTCCCATTGGGAAAGCTTCAAGGAACTGTAATAGATAACTTCAAAGAAGTCTGGAAAGACAAATGCTACGAGATGCAACCATTTCCTTCTCATCATTTTGACTGATGAAAGCAGAGTGGTGTGATCTATCCTAATCTGTCCTATTTTTTTATTATTAACATAGGAGAGTTCAAACATTGTCTATTTGAAATGGTGTGATCATGACTGAACTGCATATTGTCATACTGGGTTCAGCTTTTTGAAGAATATGACACATTATGGTTACCAAGTTTATAAATATGCTATGATTTACTAGAGGAGAAAGGCAGGCAGATAGAGGGAACCATTTTCAACAGCATCTCTTTGCATTAGTACATGCAGTCTAAAATGTAAGCTCAGTCCCATTATCATTTTGTGTTCCTTTTTTTTAGCTGGAATTATACCTACTGTGATGAAATAGGCTTGACTGAAATGTTTGGGTGAGAAGCATTACTGTGGAAAGGTGACTAACAAGCCAAGCTATTGAAATAATCTAGGGATGTACGAAAGTCACTTACCTTTTCGAAGGGTGACATTCGCGGTGGGGGGGAGGCGCTCCATCCCTCCCCCCGAAATTCTTGCCGGCTCTGCTCTGCCAGACAACTAGCCGCTGGGCAGCCTGCAGGGATGCAAATGGCAGCGGCCGTAGCTGCCGCCATTTGCGTCCTTGTATTTTGCCATGATAGGCTATGTAAATATTGACATACCCTATCATGGCAAACCCCCCAAAAAAACAGTGGACACAAATGGCGGTGGCTATGGCGGCCGCCATTTGAGTCCTCTTTTTTTTGCCATTTTAGCCTACGTAAATATTTACATAGGCTATTATGGCAAAAAAAAAAGGGGGACGCAAATGGTGGCCACTATGCCATTTGAGTTCCCTTTTTTCCCCTGCCGTAATAGCCTACGTAAATATTTATGTAGGCTAAAATGGCAAAAAAGGGGAACGCAAATGGTGGCCGCCATAGCTGCTGCCATTTGTGTTCCCTCAGTTAAGCCATGGTAGGTTATGTAAGTATTTACGTAGCCTATCACGGCTATAATGAGGAAGTGAATGGCAGCCGCAGACATGGCTGCCATTCACAAGTCAATGCGGACGGCAGCAGGTAGGGCAGCAGCGGATGCTAGGGGTGGACGAAAGTCACTTACCTGTCCTCGAAGCTTTTCGCGGTTGGGGGGAGGCGCTTCGTTGCTCCCGCCGCGAAGTTCAGGCCGGGGGGGGAGGCTTCCCGCCTCGCCCGGCCGAAATTCAGGCTGGGGAGGAGGCGCCTCGCCTCGCCCGGTCGCAAACTAAACAGTTAAAAAAAACAAAACAAAATGCCCCCGTGATAGGCTACGTGACGATTAACGTAGCCTATCATGGCTAGATTTGCAAAGTCAGCCATGATAGGCTACGTAAATCGCCATGTAGCCTATCACGGGTGACTTAAAAAAAAAAAAAAGCGTGTACGCAAATGGCAGCCCCCATAGGGAGCCGCCATTCGCGTTCCTTATTTGGTCGCTGTAGTCTACATAAATCTTTACATAGACTACGGCGAAAATAAGGGCAACGCTATTTGCGTTGCCCTTATTTTCACTGTAGTCTACATAAACATTTACGTAGACTACAGCGACCAAATAAGGAACGCGAATGGCGGCTCCCTATGGGGGCCGCCATTATCCGTACGTGCTTTTTTTTTTTTTTTAAGTCACCCGTGATAGGCTAAGTGACGATTTACGTAGCCTATCATGGCTGACTTTGCAAATCTAGCCGTGATAGGCTACGTTAATTGTCACTTAGCCTATCACGGGGGCGTTTTTTTTCTTTTATTGCAATGGCGGCGGCAGCAGCCGGTCGAAAGATCGGCTGCCGCCCCCGCCCCTGACGAAGACCCGATGAACCGCTGGCTGGACCCGCCGCCAGGAGGGACATTCGGCAAAGGTAAGTCCCGTCCCGGGGGGGCGCGGGGGGCGGGGGGGTGCGGAGAATTTCTCCCCGAAACTTGTTCGGGGGGCCGAACACGTTGGCGCTCGGCCCCCCGAAGTTTCGGGGAGAAATTCTCCGCCATCCCTAGCAGATGGCCCATTTCGCAGGGTGGGGGATGGGGGGGCTTCGTTCCGCCACGGATTTTGGGGGGGCGAATGCACTTGCATTCGGCCTCACCGAGATCCGTGGTGGAATTCTCCGACATCCCTAAAATAATCAGACCATTTCTTTAAAAAGCACGGGCACATGGAGGCATTTTTAATGGACAGAACTTGGCACTTTCAAGCATTTAAAGTGGCACCTGTCATGACTTGGATCAGCTTGTTCTTTCAAGGTCAACTTCACTGTGTGCAATTTTCTTTAATTTGTTTCAGTGCTGTTTCTCATGGAATAAATGGAATTGTGTCACTAGAATCCAGCCTTCACTGCCTATCAAATCTTTTTAAGGGAGTCTCATCTTACCACTAGGGATGGGCGAACAAGAAATGTTCAAAACTGCTAGGATTCTTTGACCAGCATCTTGCTGCTCATCTTGTGCCTGATTCCTGTTTGCATCTGCAATTGCTGCCCGCTCTGTGCAAACAGGAAAATTGCACAAATCAAGCAGTGATTGAACATGACATTTGTGCAAATTTCCTCAAATTTCCTGATTTGTGCAAATTTCCTCCATAGACAAAAGCAGGGCTAATTCAGTCTGCAGGGGAAATTTGCGCAAATTAGGAAATGTATGCAAATTGGGAAATTTGCTCAAAATTGAGCTGCGAAAGTTGTGCAAATTGAACCTAAGCATGTGTCCGGCAATTTGTGAACATTTTTGGTGGACAAATGCCTGTGCTCACACTCAGGGCTTCAAATATGACATGCTAGCATGTTTTGCAAGTAAAACTCGAATCACAGAATGGTAGGGTTGGAAGGGGCCTACAAGGCCATCAAGTCCAACCCCCTGCTCAAGGCAGGAATCCAAGTCAAAGCAGCCCTGACAGATGGCTGTCCAGCCTCGAATGCCTCCAGTGTGGGAGAGCCCACCACCTACCTAGGTAATTGGTTCCATTGTTGTATTGCTCTAACAGTCAGGAAGTTTTTCTTGATGTTTAGCCAGAATCTGGCTTCCTGTAACTGGAGCCCATTATTCCGGGTCCTGCACTCTGGGATGATTGAGAAGAGATCCTGGCCTTCCTCTCTGTGACAACCTTTCAAGTACTTGAACTAAAATTCTCATACATCCCTACTTACAACATTTTTAAGCTTAAAAACCAAAATGCCATGAGTGAGTAGTATGTTGGTCGTTTGAACGATTTTGGAGATATGACTATTTTTTTCAAGTCATCTCCCCAGTAGGGTTAAGTGGATTTTATTACAAATTGATCCACTCATAAAGTTGGTTCTCTATTCTCCACACAGAGATTCTGGGAGGAGGGGGCAGCATTTGCTAACCCACTCATGAATGGCCAAGCTCTATCTTCACAGTTATGAAACCCATCTTTTTGTCTGTCAGTATCTGAAAATAGATGAGGTATATTTTTTATTTATTAACAACATTTATACACAACTCTATGTCTAAAAAAGATTCCCAAGTGGTGAACAGTAAGGTGTGTGTGTGTGGGTGGGAGAATCAAAATACAAAAGAATAAAAATATTTAAAATCAAGTTATATCTGCCATAGATATTAAGGAGAAAGGTGTGTTCTGCACTTAAACTGAGGTACTGTTGAGTTTCTTTTTTTTAATGTTTACATCATTCCTACTTTTACTTGACATTGGTTAAAATTCTTCCCACATAGGAAGACTATTCCCTACATTATAAGTTTGTATGGCTCAGTACTAGTATTTCTTTAAAAATGTATTATACATTTATTCTTCTTTTCCCTCATTTATGAATGTTTTGTGTGGTTTCTCTGATGAATACTGTAGGGAAAACTATCATAGTTAATTAGGTAAGTTATTCAAATATGGGGGATGGGACATATGCAAATAAAATACTTCCTCAAGATCATTTTATTGCTTTGGTTAAAAGCTCTTGAGCCTAGGGGTGGAAAGATTCCCATTTAGTTATTCAGTAAAGGCACCCACACTTTTTGAATTGCTTGTTTACTGTTTCTATCCCTAGGCTAGAGGCTGCTATTCAAGGCTGGCCAATAACTCATTCTGTTGCTTTGGTTTCTTGATATGCATATATGGAACATATTTTGTAACTTATTCCCAGTTTCTTTCACTTCTGGCTGCTGCTGATTGGAGCAGCATCCCCTCCATCTTTGATTGTTACTCCTGCCTAAAGGGGTGTTTTTATATTTGAGTGCTTCCTCAGCCTTTTCGGAGGGCTGCCATATGGCATTCTCTGTTCCTTGATTTCTTCATTACTTTCATTATTGAACTCCCCAAAAGGTAATTTTTATACCATCCCTTGCATATTTCAAGTAGAAATGTGACTGGTTATTCAGCATTAATACATATCCTGAATTTGTGTCTCCTACTCCAAAAAAAGATGTCCTCTTCATCATAGGGGATTGGAATGCTAAAGTAGGAAGTCAAGAAATAACCGCATAACAGGCAAGCATGGCCTTGGGGTATAAAATGAAGCAGGACAAAGGCTAATAGAGTTTTGCCAAGAGAACACGCTGATCATAGCAAACACTCTTTTCCAACAGCACAAGAGGTGACTCTATACATGGACATCACCAGATGGTCAATATCGAAATCAGATTGATTATGTACTTTGCAGTCAAAGATGGAGAAGCTCCATACAGTCAGTAAAAACAAGACCTGGAGCTGACTGTGGCTCAGATCATGAGCTGCTTCTTGCAAAATTTTGACTTAAATTGAAGAACGTATGGGAAACCACTAAACCATTCAGGTATGACCTAAAGCATATCCCTTATGAATACACAGTGGAGGTGAGGAATAGATTTCAGGGATTAGACCTGACAGACAGAGTGACTGAGGAACTATGGACAGAGGTCCGTAATATTGTTCAGGAGGCAGCAACTAAATCCATCCCAAAGAAAAAGAAATGCAAGAAAGCCAAGTGGCTGTCTGATGAGGCTTTACATGTAGCTGAGGAAAGAAGGGAAGCAAAAAGCAAGGGAGAAAGGGGAAGATATACCCAACTGAATGCAGAGTTCCAGAGAATAGCAAGGAGAGACAAAAAGGCCTTCTTAAATGAACTATGCAAAGAAATTGAGGAAAACAACAGAATGGGAAAGACTAGAGATCTTTTCAAGAAAATCAGAGATCTCAAGGGAACGTTTTGTGCAAAGATGGGCATGATAAAGGACAAAGAAGGCAGGGACCTAACAGAAGCAGATGAGGTTAAGAAGAGGTGGCAAGAATACACAGAAGAACTATACATGAAAGATCTTAATGTCCCTGATAGCCATGATAGTGCGGTCACAGAACTTGAGCCAGACATCATAGAGATTGAAGTCAAGTGGGCCTTAGGAAGCATTACTAACAACAAAGCTAGCAGACATGACAGTCTTCCAGCTGAGCTATTTAAAATCCTAAAAGATGATGCTGTTAAAGTGCTGCATTCAATATGCCAACAAATTTGGAACACTCAACAGTGGCCACAAGACTGGAAAAGGTCAGTTTACATTCCAATTCCAAAGAAGGGCAATGCCAAAGAGTGTTCAAACTACCGTACAGTTGTGCTCATTTCACATGCCAGCAAGGTGATGTTCAAAATCCTACAAGCTAGGCTTCAGCAGTATGTGAACTGAGAACTACTTGAAGTACAAGCTGGGTTTCGAAGAGGCAGAGGAACTAGAGATCAAATTGCCAACATTCGCTGGATCACGGAGAAAGCAAGAGAATTCCAGAAAAATGTCTATTTCTGCTTCTTTGACTACGCTTAAGCCTTTGATTGTGTGGATCACAACAAACTGTGGGAAATTCTGAAAGAGATGGGAGTACCAGACCACCTTACCTGTCTCCGGAGAAACCTGTACGAGGGTCAAGAAGCAACAGTAAGAACCGGACATGGAACAACCGAGTGGTTCAAAATTGGCAAAGGAGTACGACAAGGCTGTATATTGTCGCCCTGCTTATTTAATTTATATGCAGAGTACATCCTGAGAAATGCCGGTTTGGATGAATCACAAGTCAGAATTAAGATTGCTGGGAGAATTATCAACAACCTCAGATACGCAGACGATATTATCCTAATGGCAGAAAGCGAAGAGGATCTAAAGAGCCTCTTGTTGAGGGTGAAAGTGGAGAGTGCAAAAGCTGGTTTGAAACTCAACATTAAAAAAACTAAGATCATGGCATGTGGCCCCATCACTTACTGGTATAGAGAAGGGGAAGAAATGGAAGCAGTGACAGATTTTATTTCCTTGGTCTCCAAGATCACCGCAGATGGTGACTGTAGCCATGAAATTAAAAGATGCTTGCTCCTTGGGAGGAAAGCTATGGCAAACCTAGACAGCACAGTAAGAAGCAGAGACATCACCTTGCTGACAAAGATTCATATAATCAAAGCTATGGTTTTCCCAGTAGCAACGTATGGCTGTGAGAGCTGGACTATAAGGAAGGCTGAGCGCTGAAGAATTGATGCCTTTGAACTGTGGTGCTGGAGAAGACTCTTACGAGTCCCCTGGACTGCAAGGAGGTCAAATCAGTCCATCCTAAAGGAAATCAACCCTGACTGCTCATTGGAAGGACAGATACTGAAGCTGAAGCTCAAATATTTTGGCCACCTAATGCGAAGAGAAAACTCCCTGGAAAAGACCCTGATGCTGGGAAAGATTGAAGGCAAAAGGAGAAGGGGACGGCAGAGGATGAGATGGCTAGATAGCATCACCGATGCAATGAATATGAACTTGAGCACACTCTGGGAGAGAGTGGAGGACAGGAAGCCCTGGCGTGCTATGGTCCATGGGGTCATGAAGAGTCAGACACGACTTAACGACTGAACAACAACAACAACACTCTGGCAAAGGAGAGAGGCAATATGTTGCAATTCCCTTTTGCCTCCTGCCCCAGCCCCTTCAAGATGTAATGTCTGACACTGTAGTCTTGTGCATCTTTCTCACAAGTGATTCCAATGTGTTCAATGGGAAAGTGTGCATATGATTGCAGTCAGAACTTTCTTCAAGTATGTAGGGATGTCAGAGAATTCCACCAAGGATCCCAGGGTGGCCGAATTCACCAGAATGGTCACCTGACCTCACCGGACCTGTCCTGGCCTCACCCGACTTTCCTGACCTGACCTGACCTGACCTCACCAGACCTGACCTCACCGGACCTGACCTCACTGGACCTGACCTCACTGGACCTGACCTGACCACACCTCCACAGACAATAAAGAGAAAAGATGGAGGATTTCTGTGGACTTCAAGACCCAGCCTCAGTGAAAGAAAGCCTCGGGTCACAGGAAAAATGCCTCATAAAAATGGTAAAGCCGTTCGCGTTCTTCTTCCTCCATTTCCGATGTATGGATTTCTTTTCGTAATTATTTTCATAAAATCCGCCATTCAGCAGACAAAATAAAAAAAGGGTCTGTGTGACCTCTGGTCTGGGTCGACTGGGCCACCCCGTTCTGAGGAGGATTCCGCGGATCGGATTTGTCAGAATTCGATCCCATTTAACATTTGGGTGGAATTCTCTGACATCCCTACTGTATACCCTACTCAAGTTCCCCCCTCCTGAAGGCCTTTGTGGGTCTCAAATGGTGCACAAGTATTAAATGTGTTTCTATAAGCTTCTGTGTTGAAAATGTTCCCATATACTTGATGGTCTCTCTTTAAAATTAGGGTCCTATGCAATGGATCCTAAGATTGGGTTACATTTTTCTGCCCTATGGTTGTGGGACTTATCAAGCGATAATAGGTTCACAGATTTAATCCACTTCTTCATGATTTCACATGATCCCTATTCAGACATTCAATTTTCAGTGCAAATAAATATGGAAGCTGGGAGCTGGGCCATGCTAAGTAGCTCCACCCTTGGCATTGCACAAGCCACATAACCTTTCCCCTAACATTCGTGTGTACAGCACAACTATCTGCAGAGAGGAGGCCTCTGTATGTACACCTTTGCATGCAGAGGCCCCCTTTCTGCAGATGTTCATGTGGTATGCATGGATGTCAGGGGGAGGGGCTATGTGACATGCACATCAGGAGTGGAGCTACCTGGCCTGGTTCAACTCCTGCCTCACATGTTTATTTAAACTTCACATAAAATGCCTGAATAGGGTGTCAATTGAATATTTATTTTGCTATCATTTCCAATTGCCTTAACCCAAGCACTAATCTTTATCTTTTTCTTTGATTCTATGGGCCTATGTACCTAGCAGTTCTCACTCTTAAATTTATGCATAATATATGATCAAAGCTCAAATCAAATTGTTTACACCTTGTCGGCATTTATAGTGTGACTGTGGTTATGTGTTGATGTATAGTCAACAAACAGGAGCTTCTTCTTCATCAGAATATTGAAACACTTAAAAGAAAGTAGACGTGTGTAGAATGGGAGAAAGTCAAGAGTGTCCCCAATCTGTTTGGTTTCTCTGCTTCAATTGCATCATCCTGCATTTGTTTGCTTCTAAAATATAAAGTTGATGAGAGTATCTAGGGAAGTCAATCTGAAGGGCAACCTTTTATCTTTTGTAGGTAACAAGATAGGTCAACGAGCCCACATGGCTCAGCAGAGAGGCAGCAGAAGGTAGTGACAGCTGGCTTTCAATTGAGATGAAATCCCATCTGTCTGGGAAGGTTAGTGTGGTGGTGTCCTTCATAGCAGTAACCTTAACCATCCCAAAACTGGCGTTACAATGCAACCCACTGCTTGTTTTCTTTCTATACAATGAACCCCTGCTGATTGTGACAATCTGGTCTTTCCTCTCATATCAGCTTATTCTTCAGCAATTCCTCTCCTCCTATAATCCCTTTTAGGAGACAGAATGAATAAGGATGAAAGCAGCAAGGGGTTCAAACCCACTGTTCATTATTTGAGATTCTTATTATGATTCTCAGATAAAATCTTTGATGTAGACGGTATTTATGAAAAGGAAGGTATGACAGCTTTCCTTCCTCCCAATCGTTTTATTGGGAGGTACTTCACTTCAGATGATTTCTCATTCTTCAGATTAACCTACCTATGTGTGCCTCCATGAAAGGGTCACAAATACAAGTAGGATTAATGAATGAGCTTATACATTTTGAAGGGTGATAGGGTGGAGGAGAGTACACAGCATCAGTTAGAAAAGTGGCAATCCTTTATAGAGTGCTGGAATATGATCAAACCTTGGCAGAATGTGAAACAGCAGATATTACCTGTAATTTTATAAGGGAGTGCCTACCATAGTGTCAAGCAGCCTTCCCCACCCTGGTGCCCTCCAGATGTTTTAGATTAACACTCTCATCATCCTTGACCATTGGCCATGCCGTCTGGGGTTGATGAGAATTATAGCCTCAAATATGCTCTGGAATCTGTTTAGTTGTGGAACAATATATAAATGATATAAATAAATAAAATATCTGGTGGGCACCAGGTTGGAAAGGCTGGTGTAAAGTGAGGGAATGAAGGTGATTTTTCTTTAAGTGTGACTTCAGGTTTTATATGCATGTATATGACTGACAATACTTATTATTTCCTTGGGGTAGTCTTTAGAAAATGCTAGGGGTGGACGAAAGTCCCTTACCTCTCGTCGAAGGACGTTCGCGGTGGGGGGGAGGCGCTTCGCTGCTCTCCCCGTGAAGTTCAGGCCGGGGGGGGAGGCTTCCCGCCTCGCCCGGCCGGGAATGCGAAAGTTAAAAAAAAAAAAAAGAACGCCCCCTGATAGGCTACGTGACGATTCACGTAGCCTATCACGGCTAGATCTGCAAAGTCAGCCGTGATAGGCTACATCAATAGTCACGTAGCCTATCACGGGTGACTTAAAAAAAAAAAAAAACAGGCGCGTACGCTAATGGCGGCCCCCATAGGGAGCCGCCATTCGCGTTCCTTATTTAGTCGCTGTAGTCTACGTAAATGTTTGCGTAGACTACGGCGAAAATAAGGGCAATGCAAATAGCCTTATTTTTGCCGTAGTCTACGTAAATCTTTACGTAGACTACAGCGACCAAATAAGGAACGGGAATGGTGGCTCCCTATGGGGGCCGCGATTATCTGTACGCGCTTTTTTTTTTTTAAAGTCACCCGTGATAGGCTACGTGATAATTGATGTAGCCTATCACGTCTGACTTTGCAAATCTAGCCGTGATAGGCTACGTTAATCGTCACGTAGCCTATCAGGGGGCGTTTTTTCTTTTCTTTTATTGCAATGGCGGCGGCGGCGGCAGCCGGTCGAAAGACTGGCTGCCGCTCCCGCCCCACTCGAACACCCGCCGAACCGCCGGCCGGACCCGCCGCCGGGAGGGACATTCGGCGAAGGTAAGTCCCGTCCCGGGGGGGGGTGCGGGGTGCGGGGGGGTTCGGAGGATTTCTCCCTGAAACTTGTTCGGGGGGCCAAACACGTTGGCGCTCGGCCCCCCGAAGTTTCGGGGAGAAATTCTCCGCCATCCCTAGAAAATGCTTACAACTACAAAACCCATAATGTAGTCGAACAAATATGCACAGTAACATCCCAAATCTTTGCTTTAAGTGAAAAATAAATAACAGTGAATGAACTGAACCTGTAGTGCCTGCTGAAATTTAAACTGGTAGCTGGAATTTGCATTTACAGATCCTAATTTCTTTTGTTTAGGTCTGAACGTTAAAGAAAGTCATAGCTGCACAGCAGAACATCCGCAGTCGAAATACTAATTCAGTTGTGTAGTTTTGTTTGGGCTCCATAGCCAGTCCTAAAGTAAGATAGAATTAATTGGCAAACTTCTCTAGAGTAGTCAAGATGGACCAGGTAGTGTTTGTTCGGATTCCAGTCTAATTTTATATGGCGATGAGAAGTGCTTCCTTTCCAAGGCTCTTCCTGGGAGTTGACACACAACTGTGAAATCTTGGATTCACTGAAGTGTGAAATACTTGCTCCAAATCAACAGACATTTTATCATGTACTTTAACAGAGCCAGGACTTCACATAAAAATAGATGTGATTCTTTTGGCAGTGCGATGGTGATTAATAGAGTGGAATAATTTATAGGATATTACAGTCTGAGCAGGAACATGCACGGCCCCAAATGAAATCTTAACTGGCAGATAAAACACTCATCACATGGAGTAATCCTACTTAAGTATAGATAAATGACATGCCATCTTGGAATCAGAAAGGTGGCTTCATTGACTATAGAGCACGTAGCCCTCCACCATGCCCTAATTCCAGACTTTTGTTGAAAAAAATCCAGGGATTCCACAACCTCACTTTTCAATGCTCGACTGCTGATGTAAAACCAATATACGAATGTTGCCAATTGGTTCAAATTATTCTAGTGGAGTTTTTTGGCTTTGTTTTGGAGTCTACTCATGCCTGAGGCCATGTTTAGTGGAAGGGTGGGACCAATTTTTTAAAATAAAGAAAGTAAAGAAAATCTAGGAGACTACTGGAAATAGTCAAGAAATACACTCAAGGCAAGTCAGATCCTAGTATGCCAACATTTATCAAGGATGTCCTTGGTAAGACCAGTTACATTTTGTTTAATATAGTATTTCTTATCCAACAAGTCAGATCCACATGAATAAAGGTTTCTGCGCAACTGTCTCTGGATTAGGGCCAATGTGAAAATCATCCATCAGAATTCCAATGGTAAATGGACTAAAGAATGTACAAATAGACACATTTTCCCTGGGCCCCCTGTTTGCCCCATTATATTACTGGCTCCCATCAAGAATCCATCAAGTATCCAGGTCTAGGATGGGCAGATTCCCTACTTTCCGGTCCATGGGGGAATCTGCCTGGGAGGGGGGGAGGCAATCTGTTCCTCCCACCCAGAATCCTCCAGAGCGGCTCCGCATCAGGGGAATTCCATGGAGCCACACACCAGCTTCATATCGCTGGGAGGAATACAGCCGCAAGTGGCAGAGTTGATGCCACTTGCGGCTGTAAAGCCCTCAGTTTAACCTAGGGATGTCAGAGAATTTCGCCACGTATCTTGGGGAGGCCAAATGCCAGCGCATTCGGGCCCCCAAAATCGGTGGCGAAACGGTCTGCCTCCCCCCACGGGACGGGACTTACCTTCGGCGAATCTTCCTGGTGGCAGTGGCTGCGGCGGCGGTTCGGCAGCGGCGGCTGCGGCGGCTGCGGCGGCTGCGGCGGCTGCGGCGGCTGCGGCGGCTGCGGCGGCCGGTCTTCTGACCAGCTGCCGCCGCTGCCATTTCCAGTTTAAAAAAAAAATGTGATAGGCTACGTAAAGATTTATGTAGCCTATCACGGCTAGATTTAAAAAAACCCCACCGTGATAGGCTACGTAAATATTTACGTAGCCTATAACGGCTGATTTAAAAGAAAAAAAAAACCCGCGCATATGCAAATGGCGGTGCCCATGGGTTCCTTATTTGCGTTCCTTATTTTGGCACGTCTTAGTCTATGTAAACATTTACGTATACTAAGACGGCAAAAATAAGGGGAATGCAAATAGTTTAGATGCTATTTGCGTTCCCCTTATTTTCGCTGTCTTAGTCTACGTAAGTATTTACGTAGACTAAGACGTGCCAAAATAAGGAACGCAAGTGGCGGCGCCCATGGGCGCCGCCATTTGCATATGTGCGGGTTTTTTTTCTTTTAAATCAGCCGTGATAGGCTACGTAAACATTTGCACAGCCTATCACGGCTGACTGCAGGGACGCAAACGGTGGCGGCTACGGCCGCTGCCATCTGAGGAGCCGGCCGGCCAGAATTCGGGGGGGAGGGATGGAGCACCTCCCCCCCAGCCAGAATTTTGGGGGGGAGGGACGGAGTGCCCCCCCGGCCAGAATTTCGGGGGGAGGGATGGAGCGCCTCCCCCCCACTGCGAATGTCACCCTTCGAAAAGGTAAGTGACTTTCGTACATCCCTAGTTTAACCTAATTGCAGCCATTTACAGCTGCATTTAGATTAAACTAAGTACTTTACGGCCGCAAGTGGTGTCCATAATGCCATTTGCGGCTGTATTCCTCACAGAGATACAGTAATGGCAGCCACCATTACCGTATCGCAAGCGGTCCAGAGCCAGTGTGCCGTTCTGGAGGGAATCCTCAGGAGGCAGAGGCAAGTGATCCATTCTGGAGGCTGGATTCAAAAGAATCTGGCCTTATTTGGGTCCATGGTGGAATTCTCCGCCATCCCCATCCAGGTCTTTGGGGAATCATTTGTCATTGTCAAAAGCTGTTTAGCTCACATGTTTGCTATTGCATTAACTTCAGCCACCTACCTGGTAAGCTGATGGTCATATCTGTGGCTGCCTCCCGTACTCAGTGTACTTCTCAGTAAAGTAGTATCTGGAAAAACCACTAGTCATTTCAAAATGTTGACTCAGTGTTGCTCTGTAAAATGAAAATCTCTTAATGAACAGTTGCATTATTAAAAACAACAAGGGAACTCCTGGGACTTTAAAACAAACTTCTCTAATTACTGCAATTTAAATGTGCAGCATTAATACTCAACAAACCTATTATAAATAAAAGCTTTTAAGCAGGAAAAGAATTAAAGTCTTGAATTCCATTAGTGACATCTGATATTGGAACACATTAAGAAAGCTGAACAACATACTGCTTGTTTACTTAGTTAAATCCATTAACGTTAGAGTGTATTAATTTCACCAGTTGCTATTCCAAAGCAACCTAAACTTTAAGTCCAGCCCTCTGAATGCACAATTTTATTTATTCTTGACCAGATTAAAAGCAAAACAAAGCAAGTATTGACACATTGGTGTTTTCATATATGGCTTGCATGCCCTCCTCATTACAGGAAAATTAACCTAATTGTGAATTAATCTTAATGTGAATAGATCTGCAAATATGTTTGGAGGTTGGATAGATGTTGTTGAATAGTGAAGCTGAAATTGCACAAGCTTACTGAAATTATTCCTCCATTTTTTCAAGAGCATGGAGGACTGACTGAGAAATATGGCCTCCAGTGAATAGTGCACAAACATGTCAAATCCAAAGCCCACTGATAAAGTCCTTCACTGCTTTGCATCAGTCCTAACATATGGCTTGAGAGCTGTGATGAAAATGTCACTGGATCACAGGAGCTACGTTGTACTGAGGCAGGCTTGCAACATCCATCAAAAGGATCTTTGTGGTACCATCCCTCAGCTCCAGCCTCTGCCTTTCTTCAGCAAATGCTTCAGTCCTGCAGCACTTGAGACTTCTTCTTCTAAACCCCTCCATCTGTACTGTGTAAAAGCTGTATTTTGTTCTTCCAGAGGCAGGAAGAGCAGAGACCTTGACTTGAGCTGTGCACAAATGACCTCTTGAAATTCTTCACCCTAACCAACAGAGATTACTTTTTGGATAAAGTAGTAGTTATGGGAACTCTGGTGGAATGTGACCATGGTATATTTGAGTTCCTGGTTCTAAAGGAGGCAAAAGCTGAGTGTAGCCAAACGCATACCCTGTATTTTAGGAAAGCCAATTTTAATAAACTCAGAACAATGATCAGTGAGGTCCCATGGCAAGTGACTCTAATGAGAAAAGGAGTCAAAGGTAGGGATGTATGAATCCCACTTACCAGTCTGCTGCTGGGGTCTGCTGGGGGGGAGGTGATCCATCCCTCCCCCCCGGAATCCTCCCCAGCCAGCTCCACTCCGCAGCAAGGCCGCGGAGCTGCTGGCCGGGGCTGGCCGCAGCCAGACTTCCGGCCGCTGCTGGGCCGCTGTGGACGCCATTTGCGTCCCTGCCTTTTGCTGAGATAGGCTACGTAGATACTTACGTAGCCTATCACGGCTTGGCAGGGACACAAATGGTGGCCACAGCAGCCTGTCAGCGGCTGGAAGACAACCCGGAGCCGCTGCTGCTGGAGCCGCTGCCAGAGCTGCCGCTGGAGCCGCCACTGGAGCCGCCACTGCCTCCAGGTAGGTCCATTCCAGGGGGATTTCGGGGGGTGGCGGGGGGGTAGTCCGTTCCGCCACAGACTCCAGGGGGCAGATTCTAAACAATCCGGCCTCACTGGAGTCCATGGTGGAATTCTCAAACATCCCTACAGGTGACTTGGTTACACTCCAGGGGCCATTACACACAGTTACAAGATGGGAGATACTTGGCTCAACAATACTACAAGCGAGAAGGATCTTGGAATTGTTGTTGATCACAAGCTGAATATGAGCCAACAATGTGATGTGGCTGAAAAAAAGGCAAATGCTATTTTGGGCTGCATTAATAGAAGCAGAGCTTCCAAATTACGTGAAGTACTAGTTCCTCTCTACTCAGCACTGGTTACGCCTCATCTGGAGTACTGTGTCCAGTTCTGGGCGCCACACTTTAAGAAAGATGAAGACAAACTGGAGAGGATTCAGAGGACTGAGGGGAGATAGGATAGTGCTCTTCAAGTACTTGAAAGGTTGTCACAGAGAGGAAGGCTAAGATCTCTTCTCAATCACCCCAGAGTGCAGGACATGGAATAATGAGCTCAAGTTACAGGAAGCCAGATTCTGGCTGAACATCAGGAAAAAAATTCTGACTGTTAGATAGGGATGGCAGAGAATTCCACCACGGACTCCAATGAGGCCGGATTCTTAGAATCTGCCCCCCCTGAAGTCTGTGGCAGAACGGACCACCCCACCTCGCCATCCCTCAAAGTCTGACCTGGCTGGATCCTACCTGGCAGGCTGGCACTGCCAGGTCCGGACTGGTCTGTCCACTGCCCTGTGAATAAGGATGGACGGAAGTCCCTTACCTGGTCCCGCAGCTTGCTTCGCGTTGGGGGGGAGGTGCTTTGGTTCTCCCCCCCAAGTTCTTGGTGGGGGGGGAGGCGCCCCACCCCTCTCGGCTGAAATTCAGGCCGGGGAGGAGCGCCCCATCTCCCCGGCTGCGAAATAAAAAAAGTAAATTAAAAAAAAGTGATAGGCTACTAGGGATGTACGAAAGGGACTTACCTTGTCCCGCAGCTTTTTTAGATTTACGTAGACTAATTTTTTAGATTTTTTAGATTTACGTAGACTACGGCGAAAATAAGGGCAACGCTATTTGCGTTGCCCTTATTTTCGCCGTAGTCTACGTAAAGATTTACGTAGACTACAGTGACCAAAGAAGGAACGCGAATGGCGGCTCCCTATGGGGGCCGCCATTTGCGTACGCACTTTTTTTTTTTTAAAGTCACCCATGATAGGCTACGTGACGATTAACGTAGCCTATCACGGCTGACTTTGCAGATCTAGCCATGATAGGCTATGTTAATTGTCACGTAGCCTATCACGGGGGCATTTTTTTTTTTACTTCTTATTTCGTGGCCGGGCGAGGCGAGGCGCCTCCTCCCCGGCCTGAATTTCGGCCAGGCGAGGCAGGAAGCCTCCCCCCCGGCCTGAATTTCGGCCGGGCAAGGAGGGAAGCCTCCCCCCCCGGCCTGAACTTCGGGGGGAGCAGCGAAGCGCCTCCCCCCCCACCGCGAAGCAAGCTGCGAGACCAGGTAAGTGGCTTTCGTGCACCCCTAAAATCGTTACATAGCCTATCAGGTGTTTTTTGTTTTTTGTTTACTTTACTTTGTAATGGCGGCGGCGGCAGCTGGTCGGAAGACTGGCTGCCGCCCCCGCCGAAACGCTGCCGAAACGCCGCCGGGACCCGCTGGGACCCGCCGCCGAGAGAGACATTCAAAGGAGGTAAGTCCCATCCCGGCGGGGGGGGGAGGGTGGTGGAGAATTTCACCACCAATTTCGGGGGGCCGAATGCGTTGGCAATTCTCCGCCATCCCTACCTGTGCGGATGCAAAATTGCGTCCGGCATAGTGGATGCCATTTGCGTCCTTCCCTTTTTGCCGTGATAGGCTACGTAAAGATTTACGTAGGCTATCACGGAAAAAAGGGAAGGACGGAAATGGCATCTGCTACGCCATTTGCGTGCCCCCCTTTGGCCGTGATAGGCTATGTAAAAATTTACGTAGCCTATCACAGCCAAAGGGAGGCACGGAAATGGCGTCCGCTATGCTGCTATGCTGGCCGACGGCTCCACGGACTTGCCACAGAGCAGCGCTGGCTGGGGAGGATTCCAGAAGGGGGGGAGAGCAGATCACCTCTCCCCCCACAGACCCCCCAGCGGATCCAGGTAGGTGGGATCCATACACCCCTACTGTTAGAGCAATATGACAATGGAACCAATTACCAAGGGAAGTGGTGGGCTCTCCCACACTGGAGGTCTTCAAGATGAGGCTGTACAGCCATCTGTCAGGGATGCTTTGACTTGGATTCCTGCATTGAGCAGGGGGTTGGACTCGATGGCCTTGTAGGCCCCTTCCAACTGTACTATGATATCATTCCTTGATTTGTGGATAAAGAAATTGGATGGAACATTTCACTGAATATTTCCCAAAGAGAGGAGACATTTCCATGGTTGGACTTACCATTACTAGTGGTAGTGGCACAGCTTCTTTCTTTTTATCCAAGTCTTTTTTTTTCTGCCACAGCAAGTGCCTGCATGGTGCAAAATGGCATCTCATATGGAAAAGCAAGCTAAAGCATGCAGTATTACAATAAAGCAGGGGTGTTGAACCTCTTTCTGTCTGGGAGCCAAATTCAGTTCTGGAGAATCTCTTGAGGGCTGCCTGCCAGTGGGGGGTGGATGATAGAAAAAGCGGGTGGGGCCAGTGGCAAAAAAGTGTAGGGACAACATACAAAAAATACCCTCAATATTAGCATATTTTAGCTTGAAAGTGATCACTGCCAGGAACTAAGCATTAGGAGAGCCATTTCAACCTTTTAGAATAGGAGAAAAAAAAGCACACAAATCCCAGGAACCACCCAATGATCAGCTGTCAGGGGAAAGGGGGTAGGACCAGAGGAAGGGGCAGTGGCCATCTGGGGAACCTCAGGAGGCCAGATTGGGATCTAGAAAGGCTGTATTTAACCTGCAGTCCTGAGGTTCAACACCCCTGCAATCAACTGCCACACAAAACATATTCCAATGTCAGTGGAGGCTGGTGGCTCCAGTTTTGGAGCGGCTCCAGTTTGGGTGATTCCATTCTGGGTTTTAGTAAGAAGCAGCCAGAGCTCTAAAGGTGCTATCCAAAGTGCTGAACCTGTTTTGGGGATAGCGTGCAGCACCTTGGATAGTTCATGTTGACTTCTGACTGGTTCTACATAAAACCCAGAATGGAATCTCTGCCCTTCCAAAACTGGAGCCACCAGTCTCTCCTGTTCAGTCTGGCAGCGAAAGGGATACTTCAGTGGGCATAGCCGATAGAGTTTCTACCACTGGTCTTTCTGTATGTGAGTGGGCAGCCAACTAATTATCTTGCATGCTGGTATATCTGTATTTATTGTTAAGTGCAATGTTTTGTATTGACTTTTACTGCCCATGTTCATGCTATGCTGTGTTCAACTGAAGCAATTCAAGCTGGTTCCCTGCAGATTATAACTGTTAGTAAGCTCAGGACTTATCTATATGTTTTGTTTTTGCTATGACTGCTGAAATTTCTGGTTGATAAATAGTGCAATACTCTACAAATCTACTCAGAAATAAATATTATTGCATTCAAGCAGGCTTACTCCCAAGTAAGTGGGGATATGGCTGTGAGAGCTGGACTATAAGGAAGGCTGAGCACCGAAGAATTGATGCTTTCAAACTGTGGTGCTGGAGAAGACTCTTACGAGTCCCCTGGACTGCAAGGAGGTCAAATCAGTCCATCCTAAAGGAAATCAACCCTGACTGCTCATTGGAAGGATAGATACTGAAGCTGAAGCTCAAATATTTTGGCCACCTCATGCGAAGAGAAAACTCCCTGGAAAAGACCCTGATGCTGGGAAAGATTGAAGGCAAAAGAAGAAGGGGATGGCAGAGGATGAGATGGCTAGATAGCATCACCGATGCAATGAATATGGACTTGAGCACACTCTGGGAGAGAGCGGAGGTCAGGAAGGCCTGGCGTGCTATGGTCCATGGGGTCACGAAGAGTCGGACACGACTGAACGACTGAACAACAACAAGTGGGTATAGGACTACACCCATATTTTTCTCTTAATTTGGTTCCTTTTCTGTTGATCTTGCATACTGTCCCAATCAGTAAGATATCTAGTATACTAATTATATCCATACATATTCCATAGTGCCTTCCTTGCTGGCCTCCTAAAATCTCATTTAATTTGAATAGTTTGCCTTAAAGAATTATCAGCCCAATAACAAGATTCTATTTACTTGGCTAAAGCTCAGGGAAGCCTTTAGAATAGGGATGTCAGAGAATTCCGCCACGGATCTCAGTGAGGCCGAATGCCAGTGCATTCGGCCCACTGAATTCTGTGGCGGAACGGCCTGCCACCCCCCCGCGGATCCCCCCGGGGATCCTCCCGGGGATGAGACTTACCTGGGGTGGATGTTCTGGGCGGCGACGGCGGTGGCTACGGTGGCTGTGGCGGCTGGTCTTCTGACCGGCCGCCGCCTCCGCCATTTGCAGCCTGGAGGGTTTTTTTTTTTACAGAGACGTGATAGGCTACGTAAAGATTTACATAGCCTATCATGGCTGGGTTAAAAAAAAACACACACGTATGCAAATGGTGGTGGCTACCGTGGCCGCCATTTGCGTTCCTTATTTTTCGCCGTCTTAGTCTACGTAAATATTTACGTAGACTATTATGGCGAAAATAAAGGGGAACGCAAATAGCGTAGCGGGCGCTATTTGCATCCCTTTTTGATTCGCCGTTTTAGCCTACGTAAATATTTACATAGGCTAAAATGGCGAATCAAAAAGGAACGCAAATAGCACCCACTATGTTATTTGCGTTCCCCTTTTATTTTTGCCGTAATAGTCTATGTAAATATTTACGTAGACTAAGACGGAGAAAAATAAGGAACGCAAATGGCGGTGGCTGTAGCTGGTGCCATTTGCGTATGCGGTTGTTGTTGTTGTTTACCCAGAGCCCTCCGCAGCTGCAAATCCGGCTGCAGACGGCTCTGGCCTGGGCCTGGTTGACTGCGCTGCTCTGCGGAGCCGCCGTGGAGCACAGCCGGCCGTCGAGGATTCCGGGGGGGAGGATCGGAACGCCTCCCCTCCCACCATGAACATAATCCATGGAAAGGTAAGTGACTTTCGTACATCCCTACTTTAGAACCACCTTCTTCTAGTTTCTAGAACATGGATGAATATGTAGAAACTAGATGAAGACTAAATGACATTTTAAAGGGACAATCAAAGCATACAAAAAACGAGAGCTTTCTAACAATCATAAACCAAAAATAAAATGAAAATGAAAACAAAGACTAAATTAGTCCGGTTCTAGTTTGAACTTCTTACCACCTCTTGTACAAGGGACACAAGATGTGAATTTCCATATAAAATCCTTTGAACAAGTTAGGGATGTTGGAGAATACCGCCACGGACCACAACACGATATGCTTCGCAAATTATATTTACATAGTTATTTGTGTAGCCCATTGGTGAAAAAACAGGGACACAAATGGCATAGCGGACACCATTTGCGTCTGGACTTAGCACAGCGATACGGCATGGCAATGGTGGCTGTCCGTATTGCTAGCACTGTGGAATAGGCAGCCGGCTCCACAGGATCACCGCAGAGCGGAGCCAGCCTGGACAGATTCCGGGGGGAGGGATGGATCGCCTCCCCCCCGTGGACCCCCCCAGCCGGAATGGGGTAAGTGATCCGCCCACCCCTAGAACAAGAACATGCAGGCCAAGCCCAAGACATTTTGCTACCTGAGGTGAACAACAAGATGGCAGCCCTCTCTATTCCTGCAATGGCAGTTGAATCTTACTTTAACACTGGTGATAGGATAGTATTCTCCACCATACCTGAGGCAGTAAACTAGTTTGGGGGTCTAGGAAAGGATGTGTAGTATATATAGCTCTGTCCTCCAACACAATGGAACATCAGCGGAGGGGGTGTTCAGGCAGGGGCTACCACTGCTGCTCCTCAGCATCTGCCACCTGAGGCAGCTGCCTCCCTTTGCCTAATGGTAGGGCTGGAGCTGAGAACATTGGAAATGCATCTAAAACTACATGGATAATCAAATCAGCTTTTTAATGCAAGTGCTATAGTGCTATGTTATACTTGACAGAAAGTAGAGACAAATGAAACTTTTCTTCCAGGAGTCTGCTTTGGAGTATCAATCAGACAAAATTGGGAACCTGATCTCACGTTCTTGAAATTTTCTGCTGTAAATCAAACTTCAAGCAAGACTACTTTGCCCTTTGTTGATAGAGAAATACAATGGGTTGGATCCTGAGCTGCCTTTCTGAGAATGGAGATGCTTATTCCATTAATGGAAAGGCCGGAAATTCAGTGGAGGCTAACACTGTGAAAGGGTGTGGGGGGAAGGCAGTTTTTCCTGATTCCCTCCTTTTCCCTGTGCCACCTCAAAACCTGTTCTGGAAGGTCCCGCAACTCTCCGAAGCATATATTCAGGAAGGACATGGTTCTGCAGGGCAAGAAGGAATGAATAAAAAACCCACCCCTCTTTCTACCTGTGGAAATGTCCCATGAATGAAGTTCTGCTCACTGGAACCATTTCAAACCAATGCATCTAGTGATGCAGAGACTGAAAATAGAAGAGTGATGCATCATATTATGTGTCGCTGCTAGTTAAGAGAATGATTCGGTGTGTATACAATTTCACTTAGAAAATAAGTTTACAGCATGTTTTGTTCTGCTGAAACCTATGGCACCTAACTGATTGTGTATAGGTTAAAGCGATGGGGAGGGTACATAAAATCTGTTCAAAAATGGTTTTGTAATTTGTCTTTAAATGTATGACACTGAATATGGGCATTTCTACAGAGTGCAAGACTCTGTCTGGAAATCATTATGCTATCATTAGTTGCTTGCTTTTTGTTGCACTTGAAGGTAATTGTGCTTAATGCTTTTATTATTTCAATTATATTGTGTACACAGTGAAAAAATTGTTTTTGTACATGCTTAGCTTGGTTTATGACTTGACAACTGGTATATGAAGTGTCTTGGATTTTGACACATTTTGACACCCAGAGAAATGAACTGCTATTCTAAACATCTTACATTTTCAGATCTTTTCTTCTGGATATTTTCATAGAATCATGGAATCATTATAGAATAGTAGGGTTGGAAGGGGCCTACAAGACCATCGAGTCCAACCCCCTGCTCAGTGCAGGAATCCAAGTCACAGCATCCCCGACAGGTGGCTGTCCAGCCTCATCTTGAAGGCCTCCAGTGTGGGAGAGCCCAACACCTCCCTAGGTAATTGGTTCCAGTGTCGTAATGCTCTAAGAGTCAGGACGTTTTTCCTGATGTTCAGCCAGAATCTGGCTTCCTGTAACTTGAGCCCATTATTCCATGTCCTGCATTCTGGGATGATCAGGAAGAGATCCTGGCCTTCCTCTCTGTGACAACCTTTCAAGTACTTGAAGAGCGCTACCATATCTCCCCTTAGTCTTCTCTTCTCAGTGCTAAACATGCCCAGTTCTTTCAGTCTCTCTTCACAGGGCTTTGTTTCCAGTCCCCTGATCATCTTTGTTGCCCTCCTCTGAACCCTCTCCAGTTTGTCTGCATCCTTCTTAAAGTGTGGTGCCCAGAACTGGACACAGTACTCCAGATGAGGCCTAACCAGTGCTCAATAGAGGAGAACTAGTACTTCACGTGATTTGGAAGCTATACTTCTATTAATGCAGCCCAAAAGAGATTTGCCTTTTTTGCAGCCACATCACATTGTTGGCTCATATTCAGCTTGTGATCGACAACAATTCCAAGATGCTTCTCGTTTGTACTGTTGTTGAGCCACGTATCCCCCATCTTGTAACTATGCATTTGGTTTCTTTTTCCTAGGTGCAGAACTTGCCATTTATCCCTATTAAGTTTCATTCTGTTATTTTCTGCCCAGTGCTCCAGTCTATCCAGATCTCTTTGAATTTTGTTTCTGTCTTCCAAAGCATTAGCTATCCCACCCAATTTTGTGTCATCTGCAAATGTGATCAGCATTCCCTGCTCCTCCTCCTCCTCCTAGTCATTAATAAAAATGTTGAAGAGCAGTGGGCCCAAGACTGAGCCCTGCAGTACCCCGCTGTTTACCTCTCCCCAGTTTGAGAAGATCCCATTGATAAGCACTCTTTGAGTCCGATTCTGTAGCCAAGTGTGGATCCACCAGATCATTGTTTCATCTAGCCCACTTTGAGCTAGTTTGCTCATCAGGATATCATGGGGCACTTTGTCGAAAGCTTTGCTGAAGTTGAGGTATATTATGTCCACAGCATTCCCACAGTCCACAAGAGAGGTTAGCTGATCAAAAAATGAGATCAGATACATCTAGCAGGATTTGTTCTTAACAATGTTCAAGTAATCACGGCATTGTTTTCAAGGTGCTTACAGATGGATTGCTTTATAATCTGCTCCAGAATTTTCCCAGGGATTGATGTCAGACTGACTGGTCTGTAGTTCCCAGGTTCCTCCTTTTTACCTTTTTTGAAGAAAGGGACAACGTTAGCCCTCCGCCAGTCATCTGGCACTTCACCCGACCTCCATGATTTCTCAAAGAGAATAGACAGTGGTTCTGAGAGTTCTTCTGCCAGTTCCTTTATTACTCTAGGATGCAGTTCATCTGGCCCTGGAGATTTGAACTCATTCAAGGTCATTAGGTGTTCCTTGACCATGTGCCTATCGATCTCAAGCTGCAATCCTGCTCCTTCAGCCTGTACTTTGCCTTTGCCAGTGGGATCATAGACCCTCTTTTGGGAGAAGACTGAGCCAAAGTAGGAATTGAGCACTTCTGCCTTTTCTTTGTCATCTGTTATCATTTTGTCATCCTTATTTAATAGCTGAACCACCACTTCTTTCCTCTGTCTCTTGCTATGCATGTAGCTGAAGAAAGCTTTTTTGTTGCTTTTAGCCTCGCTCGCTAACCTCAGCTCGTTCTCAGCTTTAGCCTTCCTGACTCCATCCCTGAAGTTCTGTGCTACCTGCCTGTACTCTTCCTTTGTCGCTTGGACTTCCTTCCACTTCCTATATGTTTCCTTTTTTGTTTTCAGATCATCTCTAAGCTTTTTGTGAAGCCACATTGGCTTCTTCTGTTGCCTTCCACTTTTTTTTCTTGTTGGAATTGTTTGTAATTGTGCCATGAGAATTTCCTTTTTAAAAAATGCCCACCCATCTTGGACTCCTTTTCTCATTAGAGTCACTTGCCATGAGACCTTACTGATCATTGTTCTGAGTTTATTAAAATCAGCTTTCCTAAATTCCAAGGTACACATTTGGCTACACTTGGCTTTTGCTTCCTTGAGAACCAAGAACGCAAGTATAACATGGCCGCTTTCCCCCAGAGTTCCTGTAACTGCTACTTTACCCACTAAGTCATCTCTGTTGGTTAGGATCAAGTCAAGGATAGCCAGTCCTCTAGTTCCTTCCTCTACTTTCTGTAGTAGGAAGTTATCTGCCACACAAGTCAGGAATTTCCTGGAGGGGCCATGTTTTGCAGAATTTGACTCCCAACAAATATCGGGGAAATTGAAGTCCCCCATTACTACTACATCATGCTTCCTTGAAACATTGGCTATTTGCTTTTCAAAAGTTTCATCCTCATCTTCTCCTTCATTGGGTGGCCAGTAGTAGACTCCAACCACCATGTTCTTTTTATTCTTTGCTCCATTTATTTTAACCCAGATGGTCTTGATGGGGCTACCAAGCTCATCTTCCTGTATTTCTGTGCAGAGATATGTATTTTTAACATATAGTGCAACCCCACCCCCTTTTCTGTTCCTCCTGTTCTTTTTGAACAAGTTATATCCTTCAATTGCTGTATTCCAGTCATGAGTCATCCCTCCATGTCTCAGTTATACCTATCAAGTCATAATTTCTCTCCTGTATTAAGAGTTGAAGTTCGTTCTGTTTGTTTCCCGTACTCTGGGCATTAGTATATAGACATTGAAGACCATGTGCTTCATGGTCTGGCTTTCTTCCTACATGTTTGTGAAGACTGTTGCTGGGCACTATTAGAGCTGTTCTCTCCATTGATCCTTTGTCCATTGTTACCCCCAACTTTACATATCCCTTCCCCATAGGATTCAGTTTAAAGTCCTTCTGATAAAGTTCTTCATGCTGTGGCCAAACAAATTCTTCCCAGCCTTTGTGAGGTGCAACCCATCCTTCGCCATCAGTCCATCTTCCAGGAAGTATAGCCCGTGGTCCCAGAATCCAAATCTCTCTCATCGGCTGATCGCACCACCTTCATAGCCAATCATTCACCTGGAGTATTTTTCTTTCTCTTTCTATCGTTCTTCTAACTACTGGAAGGATGGATGAGAAAACTATCTGGGCCCCAAAGTTCTTGAGTTTCCTTCCCAAAGCTTCAAAGTCTGATGTGATTTCTTTGTAGCTCTGCTTGGTGGTATCATTTGTTCCCACATGGATGAGAAGAAAGGGATACCTCTCAGTAGGTTGAGTGCAGGCAACCCTTCAGTCACGTCAATAATCCATTCTCCTGGGAGACAGCATACCTGGCAAGTCCACAGGTCTTCACGACATACTTGGGTTTCAATCCCATGCAGCAAGGAGTCTCCCACTACTACTACTCTTCTCTTTTTGTTGTTGTAGACTCTGGTTTCATTGCCTCTGCTTGGCTGACCTTCAGCCTCTTGCTCGCTCTCATGCAGGTTCTCCTGTAATTCTTCCTCTGCAGGCTGTCCTCCAGTCTCATCCTCAAGTACCTGGAAACAGTTCCCTAGTTTCACTGCCTCTTCTGGTGCTGAGTGTCTTCTAGTTCTTCTGCTCCTAACTGTCACCCTTTTCCAAGGACTATCCTTTACTTCACTTTTCCTCACCTCAGCAGTTTTCTCTTCTGCCTCAGCTTGCTGTTGCTCTTCTGTACTTTGCTTTGCTGCTCTAGTTCCACCATTCTGTCCAAGAACTCTGCGTATTCTCTTATTCCCTGGAGGGTTGACACTCGCCGCTCCAGTCCTCTTACTTTTTCTTCCAGCAGCGTGATCAACTTGCACTTGTTGCATGTATAGGCCATGTTGTTCTCAGGCAAGAAAACAAAAATGGCACACACCTTGCAGGTCACCACCACTGGAGAGTCTTGTCCTTCCATAGTCTCTGTTCCCTTTTTGTGTCTAGCTTTCTGGTTGTTCTAGAGTAGCCTGTGCCTGTTGCTCTACTCACTCTTTGCCTTTGTCTCCTTTGTCTCCTCTGCAAATGCGACTCCCCTGGCCAACTCCTTTTTGTTCCCCCTGTTCGCTCACTCTGATCGCTCTCTCTCTGGGAGCTTGCTTGCTTCAGTAGTCCCTAGAACAGCTGGAGCAGCTTCCTTGGCTCTGCTCTGCTGGGAGGCAGGAAACTCCTTAATTAAACTTTTAAGCTTAATTAGCTTGTATATGTTAATATCTGTTAATATCTGTCATTCCTTTTGAAATCTAGGATATGAAATATAGTCCTACATGTATCCTCCTAGAATTAAAATATTTATTTCTGTATTATCTCTAGGGATGTGCTTCAGATTTGACTGAAGCTTGAGCCAGATTGGGCCCCATCAGACCATTTCTGGTGCTGCTCAAGGCAAAGTGGCTTCCCTCAAAAGTAATCAGAACCAAATCTAGACCCAGACAAGGTTTCATTACCAAGTGGGGTTTGGAGACGCAGACATTACGTCTGCTCTACAAACAGCATCTTCTGTTTTAATTTTCTAAAGGCAGCAGACTATGAATGGGAAAGGGGAGAAGGAGTTTGGTTCAGTGACTTGACAGGTTCACATTCTACTCCTAGGCTTTGGGGGAGGGCAAGAATGGAAATGTGGGATGTCCAACACCAGCAGACTTCACTGTGGAAAAAAGCCGTAAATTGGTTTTCAGTCATTTTAACTCCCTAGCACTTGCACCTATCCTTTGGAAACAGCTTTCTTACCTAGGGACACCTCTATGACGCATTTCAATTTCATAGAAATTGCCCCCAAAACCATGGGAGAAGAGAAAATATAAGGACATCTCTTCCACATAAAACAGTTGCATTTACTCTCCTGAAACTTTGCAAATTGGTTGCTTAGACACACCTTTAGGCTGTCATTTTCAGAACAATGATCCATAAGGAATATAGGGGGATAAGCACATCCTATTTTGGATATCCTCAAAAAGTAAAGGCTGCAGTTGCTCAAATACCCTGTAGCTATTGTTCTGTAATTTGGCAGGGTAAGTCCCCTCAGAAATAACTATCCCTGCAACTTTCACCTAATAAAAACATTATTAGCAGTTCTCCTAAAATCAATCAAAATGTAAAGGTGCACAGCACAACCCCCCCCCCTTCCTATTTTTCTGACATTTGGCAGGCATAATCCCCTCCAAAATATTATCCAGTTCTGATAAAAAGGAAAAGAGTTATAGCCTTTTAAAATTTTCCATGATAGTCAATGGAAGGCATGAAGTATTGGATTTCCAAATCTCAACTCTAGTTTAGTACTTGAGTCAAAATGGATGGTTCCAAATTGGTCTGAGCTGAATTGGGCCATTTTCCAAAGCACCAAATTGGGGTCCAAGTCAAATTTAGGGGTCAGTGCTCTGCTTATCCCATTTAATTCTTTTTACCTTTTCTCTCCTCTGTTTTGTTTGCTTCAAGTCTTCTATAAACCAGAGAGGCCTTTGTCTATGAGGGCCAAAGTAGACGTTTGGCAACAGACCCAGGTGTGTGAATTCCGGTTGCTGCCAAACTGCTACAAAGTAGAAGGAAAAGGTCATGATTTGCAGTGGACAAGTGGTGGTGGTGGTGGGGGATGGAATTCCTTACTCCCAGCCTTTCACTGTGCAATACGTAGGGTGGCTGTGTGTCCTACTTTACTAGGGACAGTCCTCAGTTTAAAGTGATATCAGAAGATAGTCCTCTGTTTGAAAGTCCAGTTTAAAGATACCTGGAAAGCAGACTGCCCAGCCACCTAGGACACCTTGTTACAGTTTTCCCCACCATGGTGAGATGTACAGTATTTCTATTTAAATTATCATAATTATTTATATACATATAAATTAGCTTATGCAAATTGTATGCAAATTTGTGCCCCCTTTTTGCCTTCTTTTTTGGCAGTGCATAAATTTTCTTCATGATATGGCAAACATGTTTCCAGAACCTTGACTTTGGTAGCGACACGAGGGAGGGTTTCCTCGGTAGCTGCTCCCAGGCTATGGGTCTCCCTGCCAAGGGAGGCTAGGTTGGCTCCCTCTCTGCTGCACTTCTGCTGGCAGGGTAAGATGTTTCTGTTCAAGCAGGCCTTCGGCAGGTAAAATGGTCTGTTAGGTTGGCTGCTGTTTTTATTCTGTAATCTTTGGTGTTTTTTTAACATGCGTTTTAAATGTATTTGTTTTATTATTGGTTTTAACAATGTCTTTTTAAAATGTTTTTATGATTGTTAGTAGCGCTGTGCCAAAACCTGCCCCCTATTTTGGGGAACCTTTTCCTCTCCCTGCAAAAGAAGCATTGGTTTTTCTACCAATTTTGCAGGGAAGGGGAGAATTTCAGAGAATTTTCACCTTGGGGAGGGGACAGGGCTTCCACATACCTTTTTTTGAAGTGCAGGCAACTCTTGAGGGGCCTTCTGTCTATTTTTTACTTTTTTTAAAAAAAACACCCTGCACTTCCAGGAGCTGAGGCCTCCTCACCAGCTGGGAATTCTTCCTGAACACCTATTGGAGAGGGTAAGGTCAGGTCACATGGTGTCTGGGAGTTCAGAAAGAACTGCCATGCTGGAGAAGAGGCCTGGGCTCTTGGAAGTGCAGGGGGTGTTTTGTTTTCACAAAAATAAAAAATTGAAAGAAGACCCCTCAAGAATGGCCTACACTAAAAAAAGGTACGTGGAAACCATGTTCCCCTCCCCAAGAGAGAATTTTCCAAACTTCTCACCTCTCCCAGCCTCTTTCTCCAGAGCTTTCATTTCCCCCCCCCCCACCTCCACATGAAATGCTAAAAATGGAAGAGTTTAAATTTTTGGCACAGCACTAATCATTAGCTACCCTGAGTGTCATTTTCATGGTGGAATGGTAGGGTAGAAATAGATGAAACAAACTAACTAAGGTATATAATTTCATAATCTTTAAAATAAAATCACTGCAATGATTGACATGAACCAAATTTCAGACGTTGTATATGAGGAAGGATATCCTTGAAAGGCGTGTTGTCTAGAATGTATAGTTTTCAGATTACTGGAATCTGAAAATTGCATGGACATTCAGTTTAGTGTGTAATGGAACCCTACTGGGGGACTCAGGCTGCAATCCTAAACCCAGTGGGATTTACTTTTGAATAAACATCCATAGGTTCAGTGGAGGCTGGTGGCGCCAATTCTTGGATAGCTGCTTTAGAGTTCTAACTGGTACTGAATGAAACACAGAATGGATTCACTGCCCCACTGACATCGGTGCCACCAGCTTCTTTTGAATAAACATCCATAGGTTCAGTGGAGGCTGGTGGCTCCAATTCTTGGATAGCTGCTTTAGAGTTCTAACTGATTCTGAATGAAACTCAGAATGGATTCACTGCCCCACTGACATCAGTGCCACCAGCTTCCACCGCATAGGATTCTACTGTCAATCATCTGAGGAAAAAATTGGAAAGTATTTTTATAGTATCCCAGCTTACCTCATGTGTTCAAATATAACTACCTCAAAATATTATATTTGTGGCCTCTGATACTTGCAGAAACAGGGAATAGTTACAGGGCAGGAAACTTGAAATGCTAGTGTGGTAAGGGTGATTTCATCTGTAATAGGTCAGGTGGGATGGGTTAATATGATATAATTAAATATATAGTACGTATAACTGGTGTGGTATTACAATAAAACCTGAAGTTGAATGGCTTCATAATGTCAAAGATCGTGCTATAAAATCAAAACAAGGATTAGTTGAGAATATGCTTCCCTAATGGCTATGTATTACTTTCAGTATTGGAAGGAAGCACAGCATATGTCTCAATACCAGTTGCTAGGGAACATGGGTGGGAGGGTGCTGTTGCACTCATATCCTGTTGTGGGCTTCCCACAAGCAGCTGGTTGGCCACTGTGTGAACAGAATGCTGGACTGAATAGGCCTTTGGTCCAATCCAGTAACATTCTTTTTGTGTTATGTTCTAAAATCTTAGATGCTACTAAACAGAAATCAGACAAGTTTGCTTTGATAACGTAGTATCATGTAGTGTGAGGTAAAATTAACATTTTACCTTAGAAATTAGACAGAATACAACAAGAAAAGATACATTTTGGTAAGAACTTGGGTTGGTCAATATAATTTAAGATATTTGTTGTGATTATCACTATACAATATTTTGGTATAGCATTTGTTATTCTTCTGTATGCATTCACAGAGACTATTCTCATTTCATTGTCTTCAAACAAACAAATGAACAAGGTATGGTAAATAAAAATAAATAAATAACAGTGCAATCATATACGTCTACTCAGAAGTAAGCTTCATTAGGTTCAATAGTAAGTGAATAGAGAATTGCAGTCTGAATTAAGTTAATGGAACAGTTTCTTTAGGATTAGTTATTTGTAACTTCGTATTCTCTGCAAATAGGTTTAGCTTTACATACTGCTTAATTACCATAACCTCACAGATCACTTTAGCTTCTCTTATGATTATTGCCAAATGTCTATAAAGATCGGACTTTAAAATTTTTCGTAGACATCCTTGAATGAAATGTTTATCTACTTTTCAAGAAAATATAAATGCTTTGAATAGGTTTGATAATAGATACGATGATCAGTGGGCAACAGTACAGAATGTAATCCCTTCATGTCCTCTTTTAGTCAAGACATGTGGAAAAGCCTGGGTCTGATAAGCTGCAGTCCAGAAGACTTGTGAGAGGAAGTTGTCCCCCACAAAGTAACTTCTCCTATAGCCTTCTCTTCCAACCCTCGGACATTGAACACAGTAAAGGGAACAGAACTGAGGTGATCATCATGACTCACAAACATCGAAAGAAGGAGGCCTGAATGCTGGTGCTGCAGCTATTAAGGTTGCAAAGCGGCGACAACAGTATAAAATTACTCTTTGAAGGAACAGAAAAGAGTTCACTGTGAAAACAAAGCAAGTGGGAAGCTCATGAGGGATATATTCAAACCCAGGAAATAATACAGAATAGTTTACTGCACAATATAAAAGGGTTTATTGCACTTCGATTACTACACTACAAAGAAACATTCACAGTGCATTGCAGCTGTGAGGGAAGGAAAATTTTCTGAAAGCTGCCGCAGAGAGCTCCTTGTGGGAACTGTATCACCCATCTGATAGCAAATATCAGAGTTGTACCCACACGGATAGCAGTTGGGAGACAATACTGCTGCTTGTTTTGATATTTCTTTTATTGTGCAAGCAGCATACACTCTAGTATAGCTCAACTACACTGTTCTGGAGGAGTGTCTGAACATACTATAGTTTTCTAGTAGTTGGTAATGTTACTAACATGTGCTATAGAAAGTATGCATTTGTGTGAGTAACAGGGCCAGAAGAAATAGTAGAACTGTCTTTGGGAACCATAATGTCAAAGCAGTAATGGTGGAAAAAAACCTGGTGAAGGGCTGGGAGAAGACTTTGATGAATGCCGTAATTCAATGTCAAGACAATACCAGAGACTGGTTACATCCCCATAAAGTAGATCATCACTCGTATTTACATTATTTCTGTTCTGAAGATACAGTTGAAAAATGGTCAGCACAAACTAGAGCAAAGTCTTTGGCAATTGCCTCATAGGAAATAGATGTCTCCTGCTGAATTAATTTGTTCTTTAATGAAGGTGAAATAAAGAACATGGCTTTGAACCACTCCAGTTGTTTAAACAAAAACTGAAATCTTCTCTTAAAATGTTGACATTTGTCAATGACTTCCCTGGTCAGTCTTAACTATACCTGCTTCTCAATTTCAGTTGAGAGAGACTGCAGCATGATTTTTCTTTTAGGATTGGTTATGTTGATTAGGGCCATAACTACTTCTCGTGTCATGATCCCATCATGATCCCATCATGGTGACACAATATCTCTCTTGCACATTTATACCTTGTAGCACACACAATGACATCTGTTGTGGTATTCTGGATAATACGGAATAAAAAGCGGGAAATAATGCTGGAAAAGCAGTATATGGAATGCCTTATATGCCCCAACAGTTATCTGTGTGCTTCAGTACCAATAAAAAGCACTAGTGTAGGCTAGGTTTAACCAATCAAACCTAGTTTTATCATTCTGGTAGAGTTGACCATATTGGGAGTGAAAACAAAAGCAACAGGAAGTTCCAGCACCATACTAAGGTACAATAATAAGTGTGTGGATGCTGCCAAAACCACAGATCTGTATCTCCCTCTCCTCCTCCCTGTCCTCAGTAACTTGTAGGAAAAGAGATTATATGTCACAACTGTTACTTCATTTGGCTGTTTTAAGCAGCAGCCACATCTCTCTTGAATTATATTGTTTGTCCACAGACTACATAGCTTTTGGTTGGTGGGGTGTGAGGGGAATTTTTCTTACCCCACATATTAGCAGGATATGATTATCCTAAAGGCATTTTGGCCTGGTTCACTTTAACCTAAATTAAGGGTCAAAGTCTCCAGGTCTTAAGCTCCTTTTGAGAAAGGAGCTTAATAAAGCTGCTCAGAAAGTTGAGCAATGTACCAGATGTTTCCTGTTTTTCCCCTCACTGATAAAAATTGCTGTTCTTGCAGTTAGAAGTTGCAAAAACCAATGGTTTTTGTAAACATTGCAAAGTCCGCACTAATTCAGAAGGCTCATATGATAAGGAAAATCTTGAGTAATGATATATGCGAATAGTATGCTGTACTGTGATTGGCCATTAGGCTAAAGTATGATTATATGGACCTAAGGAATATAAGTGTATGTTTGTTAGAAGAAGGCTGTTGTTCCCATCTGTTGGCAATCAACCTTCATGCATGAATAAAGGAGTGTTTAACTCAACTTCGACCTCCAGCCTCATTCCTTATTGAGCGGAGAAGCCGACATTTTGGTGTTAGCAGTGGGATGATGGCTGGAACCCAAGAGGTGAAGAGTCTGAATAGTGTTACAAGGTTCAGAGTAGGATATTTTTGCTGTTTATGTGAACAAAACTTAACCTCTAAAAGAAATAAAATACATTTATCACAGTTTAATTGGTGTTATGAGTAAACACAGCCAGCAACAGACATTACAACTAGACAATCTATTTGGTTTTGTTGCATGGGTCCATGATTGCTTCATAAATAAAGGATTGCACAGTAAATAAAGGAAGCAACATTTAAAGGGGCACTTAACAACTTGGCTTAGAACAATGTGGATAACAAGATTTGAGAGGTAACAGTGGGTGAGCAGCAGGCAAGAATGACTCATCTAATTAGGGTGGCAATTAGATTGCTGACTAGGAAGGATTTGGATTTTTTTCCCAAATTTCAGAGTTTGAAAAGAAATGGCAGCACTGGAATACTGCTTTGTAAGAGGGGAATTGGATGAAAGGACATGGAAGGAAATTAAAAGCTCTCTGAAAAAATTGCAGCATGTATAAAGGTTATGCATGTCATCTAGCGATAAATACACCCGTGATAGCAAAAAGGGCAAAGCAGATGAATATAGAAGTGGAAGAAACAATCTAAGGAAAGAGGAAAGATATAATATTCAGTACTTGAGGCAATTTGGGAGATTTATAGTTGTTGAGCAAAATGTAAATACAGCTATAGTGCCAATGACATTAAGGTTGCATAGATGCATAAGCATTTAAATAGATTATTTTGCTATGTGGAGATAAGGTATCTAGGAAATAAGGGTTTAATTTAGTGACCAACAGTGATGAACATCTAAACTAGTGTGTTCCTTATAGGTCACATGGGAGATTAGTGTGATCTTTGGAAAATGAGATACATTCACACTAGGGGCAGAATTATCAATAAAATTCAGCATCGGTTCACGGCATCTGTGAAATTACACTTTGTTCTTCAGATGGCAAAGCATTAGGTTCAGCAAGACTCAGTCCTATAATCCAAAACTGGAACTAAAGGGAATTGAAGGAAATTTGAACAAATTGGAACAGTATAAGTTGGGATCATATTCTGAAAACAAATTCAGACAAACAGGTTTTTTTCTCATCAGCTCCCGCGGGAGACTCTAATGGCCCTCACTCTTGCACTGCCATTCACTCTAGTGCACTCTCACATCATCTAATGTCAGATCAGAAGATGAGAGAGGAATCAAGGTATCTCAGGGGGAATGTGATGATTCCTTGTTTAAAGATACTGGGAAACTTCTAAGAACACACAGAGAAAGACATATAGCAATCAAAAGCCGCCCTTCCCCACCACATGGTCTTTTGACAGGTTGTTGGAGAAAGCTCTGTGTATACTCCTAAACCTTCACAGAAAGAAGCAGTGAGAAGCTTAAATCTTGTGCCTTCAGAGAGGTATCAGAAATATTCCCAACATAGCTTCTCCAGCATTGGAAATTCTCTTTTACAGAAAGTTTTGTTGTAGTTTGTAAGGGATTATACCAAAACCAAAATCCCAACCAAGATAGGTGCACAAGTTTTACAGTACCTCACAGACTGTATAGTTCATAAGGCAAATGCTCCCCATTGGCACTCTGTACACCCAACTGGCTGAACAGACAGTAATAAAATGATCCCTAGGGGACTCCCAATGAGAAATGGAAGACCCAGGACTTCTTTGCCACTATAACTCAGAGTTCCCCAAGTTAACCCTTTTCCACTGCCACAAATTCTCTTAGAATACTCTAAAACCTCCTAGTAGCTGGTATAACAGGCTTAGGTATGAGATGGGCACCAACACTGGAGACAAGATGAACTATTAAATAAGTTAGGGTGTAATCCTATGCATATTTAGACATAAAAGAGTCATACAAATCCCAACATTCCCCAGCCAGCATGGGCGGCTGGGGAATGCTGGGAACTGTAGGACTTTTTTTCTGTCTAAATATGCATAGGATTGCACCCTTAATTTATTAAAGAGATATTGTGTACATAAGGGGATACTAATATTTTCTTTGGGGTTTTCAAAAGACTACTTACTTACAATTCTTAAGGACTTAAGAGGCACTGCTGCTAATACAAGACTTTAATGATGTCTTTTACCTCAGGTCAAATTACCCAAACCTCCACCCCAGCTAAATACACTCAACCCAGGTCCAGCTCTCGGGTACAGTCATCTTTTGACTCCCAAAGCTCCTGTTGTATTTGTGGCTGCTTGGACAGATGCACTCCTTTTAAAAACTGCCTGCTTATTTAACCTTCTTCTGGCAAGATCATAGGGCAACCTCCTTGATAACACAGCCACCTGCTCCTTACTGCCTGATCTTCACCAGCCACGTATGATTTATACCATAGAGAAGGAATAGCTTAATAATATTCAGGCCTTAGCTATTTCATTTCTCCTCAGTGTTCTCCTAGTCCTTCTAGTCCCTTTCTCCTCAGCTTTCTCCTATTCCACCAAAAAGCAGATCTTCTCCCTCTCTGACTACCAATAGACTGCCTCTCTATCTCTAGCTTTCAAACCCTTAACTGTCATTTCCCAACTGCTCTTTTCCATGTAGCTAGAATCCCCAGCCAATCAGAACTGAATTTACCTGAGCCAGGTCCCATCTATAAACATTCAAAGTGAGCATCTCCCTCCCTCTCTCCCTTCAGAACACGACTAAACAACCACTGCACCGGCCTATGACAGTAACAAAGCAAGGCAATAGGCCTGCTCAGATATATTATAGTCTCTCAGAGGCCATCCAAAGTAAGCATTACAGAACAAGAACAGATACATACATTCCTTCACACAAGGAAAATTCTCTTGATTAGAACTTAGGATAATAGATGCCATTTTTTTTTAAATGAGCTGGTCAGTTCCCTTCTGTAGAGCCAAACTTTGGGAGACCATGGAGGAAAGTCCCTTAGAATCTGAAGATGAAAGGAATGTTCTATCACTGTTCCAAAGAAAGAAGAAAACAAATATCTGGACTCAGGATCCCTCAGTTCCCAAGATTCTGGTTTCAATTTTTGCCAGTTTGCTACTGTGGACCCCATGCTTTAGCCCCCACTCTTCAAGAAAGTCCCTCAACTTTCTGGAGAAGCTTTTTGAGGTCACAGTGGGATGTGATAGGGAGTAGGGGATAGAAACGCCCCCAGCCTTCTGCTCATGCAACCCTGGATCCAACCAAATGTACATCCATATTACTTACTTTCATATTACTTATTTTTAGTTTGGATAAAGCAACTACAACAAAAAACAACAGTGGTGAGCTACCACTGAAAGGGCTCTCTCTTCAACTTAATCTCATTCACTTCTATCTGATAAAGCAGGACTGAAGTGAGACCTAATTCTAATTGCTAGAGCTCAATGAAGGACAGGTATATATGGGAGAAGTGCTCCCTCAAGTATCTTGGATAGTGAATATGGTTTCATGTCTAAAAAACCAACCAAGTTTGGATGGGGGATTAGTTAGGTACCCCAAGTTTCTCCCCCAACACAAGATCCTTGGAGAAAGGGATGGTGTGATACAAATATATTAAATACTAATCTGCTGGATTACATTGAGCCTGCTTGACATTTGGTGATACAAATATATTAAATACTAATCTACTGGGTTACATTGAGACTACTTAATATTTGGTGATACAAATATATTAAATGTTAATCTATTAGATTATATCGAGACTACTTAACATTTGGTGATTGTGGTAATGTAGTTTCATCACATTCCTTGGGTGTTTGTAATTCCACCACAGTCTTGTTCAAGGGATGCATTATGTTATAATGTCAACAATTTAACTGTAATTACAGGATGTCTGTTTTGGCCCCACATAGGAATTTGTTTGATTTCATTTTATTTGATTTCATTATTTCTTTATTTCTTTATTTATACATTTCCCAAGAGCTCCAATTAACCACTGAAAACACTTGCTCGATTTCCTGTTATTAAATATAGTGAAAAGTCAGCTGCCCTGGGAATAAATCATACTTTCGTAATCAGAATCATATGCTAGCATAGCTATTTTACTAGAAAACTTGGTGAAGACAGAAGGAAAGTGTTAGCCTGAAAATTGTGACACCAGTTTACCTTTAAAAAAAGCCATGTGATTTTAATAGTATTTATTGTATTTTTTTACAATCAAATAACTTTCTGTCCTATTAAACTGATTAACCAAATAATGAATTAATTAGCTTTATATTATTGTATGAAGTCAAACACATATATTGTGTAAGCTCAGGTGTGTGTATTGCATAAGCTGGATCTACAAAGAATAGAAGTGTTGGGTAACATAATATTTCATAAACCAAACCCAACAGTTATTGTTTGATGGAAAGGTCACCTTAAATGTTTTCTATTTACCATAGGCTTTGCTACAATCGTACAGCAAAGCCAAAATTACTTTAAAAATCAATTATCAAAACGCTTATCAGTATAATGGAAAAGTGAGAATTAAAAGAAGTCATGACATGCATTTCAACAGAGCATTGTCAACTTCTGTTGCCTGTGGTTTTTTAGTTAGAAGTGAAGTCAATTTCATCCAGCAAGGCAAACAATTGGCTAACTTTGTGTTTGCAAATTTATTTATTTCAGAGATTTATATACTTTAAGCAAAAGATAAATAAATATTTATTTAATTTGTATACTGCTATCATGTTCCCTTGGCCCCTTCCTTTGTCATGCACACCCACAAGAAGGGAGGCTTCAGTCTCACGCCTTTAATTCACTATCAACAGGTTCATTACAGATGCAAATCCTCGAAGACTCTCAGGCTACAAGGAATGACAACAGGGGATACAAATGGGAGCTACGATGTTGCCAGCAGTTTGAAACGAGACTTACCGGCTAGAATAACTTAGAGAGGGATGCCCCTCCCTTCCAGTGATGCTCCCCTATGTCAACTCTCACACATCGCCAACCAACTCAACTGTCTGAGCTCTGCCTCTAACTTTTCCCCTCTTAGCTCTGCGCCACATCTAGCATTCTTCAGGTCACACCCTGCACTCTCCTCCTCCTCCTCCTCCTCCTCCTCCTGGGTTCTCATGGAGCAGGGGAAGGGGGGGGGGCTTCAGACCCAGCCATCTGGGTGTTAGCATCCTGAGAAGCACACCTATCCATACCTGAACTCGCTCAGGAAGATGCCTCCCCCGGTTCTGGCTGGCTGTTCCCTTTCTGAATCTGAACTGCTAACTATCTCCATATGCTCAGAATCAATCTTGACAACTGCCCAATAGCTGAAGCTCTCTCGGCAGTTCACAATAATAATAATAATAATAATAATAATAATAATAATAATAATAAAAAGTACAATAATAATACAAAATGCAAAACCAAAATAATAATAAAAACTTTAACTACAATTAAAATATGTTTTTGATTATGATAATTTGAGTTTCTAGCCTGCCTTTTAGGGTCTGTACCAAGGGTGGGCAACTTCTGGAGGTCTGGGGGGCATTTTTTTACACCCAGCATGAGCCACAGTCAGCTGAGCACTTCAGGGTGCCCCCCAATCAAATAAAATCACCAGTTTGCTGATGAAATTCAATGGCAAATGACTCTGTAGAGTCCTACAATGTTTACATTTAGCTAAATTTAACCCTCTCGGTGCTCCATAGTGGCTACAGGGTGGCCAAAGTGCCAAATTTAGTTTGCAAACAAGTTAAATTTGCCCATTGAGTGCGCCATAGCTCCTATGGATGCCTTCCCCCCTTTTTTCTTTAGGTTTTATCGCTATTTTCAATTTTACAATTGTAATGTTGTATTCTATTGATTTTGTGTAACCTACTGTAAGGCTATACACTGTATACCCTCATAAAAATGTACAACAAATCAAGAGAATACAGCATTACAATTAAAATAGCAATAAAAACAACTAACGTTAAAATAATAGCAGATAAAATGAGTTACTTCATATTATGACCATAAGATCACCTGAATGAAAAAGCCTTTAGAGCTTTCTTAAAGGCCTAAAGAGAGAGGGATTTATATGGATCTCCCTGGGGAGATACGGGGCCACCACAGAGAAGGTATTGTCCCTGGTACTCACCAACCAAACTGCATTTATTGGCAGACAAGAGAGCAGGGCCCTAGATGCTGATCTTACACCTTGGGCAGGGACATATGGGTGCAGGCAGCATGGAGAATATTGCAACCTTGTCTGCAAGTTCTAGGAAGGGGGCAGTGTTGCAGTTAGCTAATTAATGCATGGGAATTTGGGGCATAGCTAGCCTCAGGATCTTTATAGCCTACAGTACGTTGTCTTTGTGATTTGCTCCTCGCCTTCCTCCCCCTCCCCCCTCTGCTTTCCTCCATTGCTGGGAGCAAAGGGCTTGCTCTTGCTCACTCATGCTTGTGTTATAGAACACAAAGAAACTCCTGAATAAAGACTGAACAAACTCCTCTGGAAACCCTACACCATGCTTGCATTAATATATGAAAGAACATTTGTGATTAAAGCTGACTTTCTTCACTAAAGAAAGATGTGGTCTTTTTTATTTGAGACTTCTGTGTGCATGTGGGAGTGGTAAATGCTCATTCTGTTCTGCCTTTTGTTTTTCTCTGCTAGCTGCCTTTTTTTAGCAAGAGGCAGCAATACCAAATAATTCCCATCAGGCAATCCTTTGGATAGCCTAGTCCCAAACCATTCTGGGGTTTAGAAGTCAATGCCAGCACCTTCAGTTTGGGCCTAGAAGTGAATAGACAGCCAGTGAAACTGGTGCCGAATAGATGTGATATGATTAGAATATTTTGCTCCAACGAGTGTTCTCCCTCATTTTGCATCAAGTGAAGCGTCCAGACTCTTAGGGCAGTCTCCTGTGGAGTACATTACAACAATCCCACCTGGATGTAGGGGTGTCAGAGAATTTCTCGTGAAACTTCGGGGGGCCGAATGCCAAAGTATTCGGCCCCCCGAAGTAGTTTCGCAGAGAAATTCTCCGCACCCCCCCGCACCCCGCACCCCCCCCGGGATGGGACTTACCTTTCCCGAATGTCGCTCCCGGTGGCAGGTCGCAGCGGCGGTTCGGCAGGGCTTCGACAGGGGCAGGGGCGGCAGCCGGTCTTTTGACTGGCTGCCGCCACCGCCATTCCAAGAAAAGTAAAAAAAAAAACACGCCCCCGTGATAGGCTACGTGACGATTAACGTAGCCTATCACGGCTAGATTTGCAAAGTCAGCCATGATAGGCTACGTAAATCGTCACATAGCCTATCACGGGTGACTTAAAAAAAAAAAAAGCGCGTACGCAAATGGCGGCCCCCATAGGGAGCCGCCATTCGCGTTCCTTATTTGGTCGCTGTAGTCTACGTAAAGATTATGTAGACTACGGCAAAAATAAGGGCAACGCTATTTGCATTGCCCTTATTTTCGTCGTAGTCTACGTAAATCTTTACGTAGACTACAGCGACCAAATAAGGAACGCGAATGGCGGCTCCCTATGGGGGCCGCCATTTGCGTACGCGCTTTTTTTTTTTTTAAGTCACCCGTGATAGGCTACGTGATGATTAACGTAGCCTATCATGGCTGACTATGCAGATCTAGCCATGATAGTCTACATAAATCGTCACGTAGCCTATCACGGGGCGTTTTTTTTTTTTTTACTTTTCTGTTGAAGTTCGCAGCTGGGGAGATGGGGCGCTTCTTCCCGGCCTGAATTTCGGCTGGGCGAGGCGGGAAGCCTCCCCCCCCAGCCTGAACTTCTGGGGGAGAAGCAAAGCACCTCCCCCCCACTGCGAAGCAAGCTGCGAGACCAGGAAAGTGACTTTCGTACATCCCTACCTGGATGTAACTAACGCATGCATCAATGAGGAGAGATCTGCCTTCTCCAGATAAGCTGCAGTTGGTGAACCAGCCAAGGCTGGTAAAAAGCACGCAGGGCTACTGATGAGACCTGCACTGCCAATGAGAGTACCAAATCCAGGAGCACTCAGAAGCTGCAAACTTAGCCCTTCAGGGGAACTGCAACCTCATCTCGGACCAATTGTAAATCATCATCCAGACCTGAAGATCTCCCAATCCACAGCACTTCCGTCTTGTCTTGAGTTTCAGCTTGTTCACCTTATCCATCGCAATACTACCCCCAGTATTGAATCCTATTCAGAGATTCCACCATGGATTCTTATCCAGGGGATAAGAAAATGAAAAAAGAGAAGCTCATTGGTAACATCTCAGCCCAAACCTCTGGATTGCTTCAGTTTAGGGATGTACAAAACTCCCCTTACCTGGCTCCGCTGGGTTCTGCTGGGGGGGGGAGGCACTCTGTCCCTCCCCCCGGAATCCTGGCTGGGCAGCTCCACTCCGCAGAGATTCCGTGGAGCCGCCGGCCGGCTCCGCCAGCAGCCGGACATCTGGCCGCTGGCTAGCAGGGACGCAAATGGCAGCGGCCATAGCCACCGCCGTTTGCGTCCCTGTAGTCAGCCGTGATAGGCTACATAAAGACTTACGTAGCCTATCACGTCTGGCTTAAAAAAACACAAAAAACACGTATACGCAAATGGCGGCGGCTACGGCTGCCGCCATTTGCGTTCCTTATTTTTGGCCGTCTTAGTCTACGTAAATATTTACATAGACTAAGATGGCGAAAATAAGGGGAATGCAAATAGCGTCCGCTACGCTATTTGCGTTCCCCTTATTTTCACCATCTTAGTCTACGTAAATATTTACGTAGACTAAGACAACCAAAAATAAGGAACGCAAATGGCGGTGGCTGTAGCTGCTGCCATTTTTGTACATGCGTTTTTTTTTTTTTTTAAACCAGATGTGATAGTCTACGTAAGTCTTTATGTAGCCTATCATGGCTGACTACAGGGATGCAAACGGCGGCGGCTAGGGCTGCTGCGATTTGCATCCCTGCTAGCCAGCGGCCGGATGTTCGGCTGCTGGCAGAGCCGGCCAGCGGCTCCGCGGAATCCCCACGGAGCGGAGCCGGCTGGCCAGGATTCTGGGGGGGAGGCGCAGAGCGCCTCCCCCCCAGTGAGGATTTTGGGGGGAGGGATGGAGCGCCTCCCCCTCCCAGCAGAACCCGGCGGAGCCAGGTAAGGGGACTTTCGTACATCCCTAGACGTGATAGGCTATGTAAGTCTTTACGTAATCTATCATGCCTTGTAAAAAAAAACAAAAAACAGACAAGACTGTAAATGGTGGTGGTGGCAGTCGGTTGGAAGACCAGCTGCCGCAGCCGCTGCCGCAGCCGCCGCTGCCCGGAAGATCCGCCCCAGGTAAGTCTCATCCGGGGGGGATCCGTGGAGGGGTGGTAGGCCATTCCGCCACAGATTTCGGGGGGCCGAATGCACTGGCATTCAGCCTCACTGAGATCCGTGGCAGAATTCTCTGCCATTCCTACTTCAGTTAGCAGTTTCATGTAGATGTTCGGGGAACCAGCTGGAAACTTGAGGCATCCCTGCTGCCATTATTACAGAGGCCATCAGAGGGAGAGGAGACAGCAGACAGGCACCACTCCATTGTGCCAGCCAAGAGCCCTCCTCCTTCCTGCGACCAACTGTTACTGCTGAGCACATCAGATGAAGAGGAAGCAGCATCCCTTCCACTGCGCTGAACTTTGTAACTAATAATCTAGTGCCTGAATTTGCTTTTTCCTCCTCCTTCCCAATTTCCTTTTCTTTTGTGTCATGCAGGCAGGGCCTCTCTTATTTCTTATATTTGTAAGCTGCCTTGGGAGCCTTTTTGGGTGAAGGGTGGGATAAAAATGCTGTAAGTAAATAAATAATCCCAAAGGCCAGTGGCCAAGAGGTAGAAAAGAAGTCCCTCAGCACTGCCTTCTGAACTAAACTCCCCAGGTAAGTTTGGAGCCACTGCAACACAGTGCCTCTGCTTCCTAACCCAGAGAGGCAGTCTGGAAGGATACCATGGGGAAGCCACTGAGAAGTCCAGAAGAATTGATTGCGTTGTATTTCCCCATCTATTTCTTGGCTCCAGTCATCCACCAAGGCAACCATGATGGATTCTGTCCTAAGCCCAGGCCAGAAAACAGATTGGAATGGAGCTAAATTATCACTGCCCCCCCCCAAATTGTCTGGAGTTGTCAAGACTCCACCCACTTGAACTCCTAGAAATGACAAGTTAAGTGACTGTCTTCCAAAGCCATAGGATCTAAATTTGGCTTTTTCAAAAGTGATTTTATCAATGCCTCCTTCAAGGCTCTAGGCACCAGACCATCCCTTAGGATGGTATTCACCTCAGCTGATATCTCATAAGATGAGCTCAGCCCTGGCCTATTTCAAAAACCGGGATGGACAAATATCCAAAGAGCAGATAAGAGCAGTCCTCATCCCTCCAAGCAGCTTGTCAGCATACTCAGGCTGCAGACACTGAAAAGTATCCATAACAACAAGACCAGACGGTGCTCTCTTTGCATCATCTCTCATCCTGTCAGAATTATGGCCTCCACATCAGAAGGGATATGAGCAATTTTATCTGCAAAATGCAATTCAAATTGGTCACAGTGGGCCTCTGTTGGTTAAATTAAATTTTAAGAACCTGGGAGAATAAAAATGTTTTCACCTCATGCCAAAATGATAATGTTGTGGGTGCCAGGCAAGCCCATCTGGGTGTTGTATCTGGCAGCCAGAAAAGAATACCACTAGCATATCATGCCTTTCTGTGAAATTGGTGCTTCGTGTCTAGCTGTAGCCATGTTGTGAATAAGCATTCCTTGTGGCAATCATTTTGTGACAGCACCCATGACACTTACTCAGAGTGCCCACCAGCCCCAAAAGGGTGGAGACCCCTCTATTCTGTTGTTTACTTGGATCCTTTTTTGTATGTCATTGTATTATAGTCATTCAGACTCTCCAGACTATTCATCGAAGAAATCCATTAGGTAAATCCCTGTGAGACTTTTATTTGACATAAATGAAATAAACATTTAGAGAAAATGTTGATTTATTTTGCCTTACTTGTTTTGATTAATTTGCTGGCAATGTCTGGGGTGACATCACATAACTCAACCACATGAAAGAATGAAATATCACCATTAGTTTTATTGATCCTTTACCCCAGTCAGTCATGATGTTTGGTCATTCAGCCATTTCATTCAGTTAATTTGGCCACTTTGTTTCAGTACATGCTTCTAATAAAACTTCATGTCCAAGGTTCACAAGATTATGGAGGAATTTATGTCAACATTTTGCTTGTCATTGGATGTGTTCATCTCTAGACTCTGAAAGAGGAAGGTCTCTAAAGTTCTTATTGCTCTTAGAATGGGCACAGTGTTAAGATTTTGCAGTGAACCCACCAGAATATGTCTAGACATATAGGGGCTGTTCATACAACATGCTAACCCACACTTAGTGGCTGGGTGTGGGTTGTTGTTGAACTGTGGATTGTTTGTTGAACTGTGGGTTAGCATTTGTCTTAACCCAGGACATTTTCTGCAGATGGCTTATTAACCATGCACTGTGGCTTGTTAATCACCCAGAACAACCCAACAACAAACCATGGGTTCTCAAGGTGGCTGTTTGAGAAAAATAAGCCACACTGAACGGTTAACAAGCCACCCTCAGAAAATGTCCTGGGTTCAGACAATATGCCAACCCATGGCTCAACAAACACCCCACAGTTCAACAACAACCCACACTTACTCAGTGAGTGTGGGTTAGGATGTTGTGCAAACCCAGTCTCTGGGTATCATAAGGGTTCTACCCTTAATGTGGCCTAGAAATATAGTTTTAGATTTAGGACATCTAAATCTAAAATCTAAAATCTAAATCTTGTCATTTCCTGACAAGAAGTGTTGACTTGCCTCCCTTGACAGAGAAATTTACCTCTCTCTCTCTCTCTCTCTCTCTCTCTCTCTCTCTCTCTCCCCTGTTCTTCCCTCTCTGCAAGGTGATTGGATCTCTTGTACAATCTGGGAGAGTCTGGGGACAATTTCACTCTTTTTCTAAGGCACAGGACGGCTGTTAGAACATAAGAACATAATAAGAGCCCAGCTGGATCAGATGGATCAAGTCCATCTAGTCCAGCATTCTGTTCACACAGTGGTCACACAGTGACCAACCAGATGTCAACCAGGAAACCACAAGCAGGACACAAGTGCAACAGCACCCTCCCACCCATGTTCCCCAGCAACTGGTGTACATAGGTTCATTGCCTCTGGTACTCATTGCCTCTGGTACTGTTCTTTTACTGCATCTCTTCAATTGCTCTTCGTACTACTCACTTTTCCTCACACACTGTCCTGGCTATCAGCAGAGAATTTGTCTGAAGTGGGTTAATTCTGGTGATGCCTCTGCCTCAATGTTCTGCCCCTATCAGTAACCTATATTCAAAAATTAATGTATGTATTATTATGGTGTATCAGTAGAATTAGACAGCTACAAATGTTAATGTATATCACATCAATATTGCTCTACAAATAATAAAAATAATATGGTGATGGTTTTCCTTCACCTTTCAGCCCTGAAAAAAGAATACTACTACATCCCTAAATCATACTTACTCTTTCCTATTTTCAAAATCCCAAAGGCTTGCCTGTAGTGCTGAATAAGGGTGATGATCCAACCTGTATATACTACACTCATTATCTAAGGCTCCCTTCCAGGTGCCTCTTCTGAAAGAGGCTTGGAAAGTGGCACCAAGGTTGGGCTTACTGGTGATAACAAATGGAAATAGAACAGGCTGTGCGGATAGCTTGAAAACTCCTGCTTGGGCAGCATTCACAGTACTTTACTTTCTTATCAGTCTACCATTTGTATGACTACTGCAGTTCCTTGCCATCATCCTCGAAAACGGTTATGTATAGTGGAGCCTTTGGCCCCCTTGCAGTTTATTCATTATCAGAACATGTACACTCCTTTTCTGGTACATGTACTAGGTAAAGGATGGGCAAGATTAGTAGATTGGTCGAAACACTGCAGGGTCCTATGTTGGTAATTGTACTGTATGAATCATAGTCAATGTGTCTGTATACATATGTTTGTTTACTCTGGGGCATACCTCTTATAGACCAGACCAGACCCCTTATACTAGACGACTGAGGAAGACTGTACATCGAAACACATTTGGTTGATTTGGTATTGGTTATTTTTGGTATGGTTAGGCCTTTATAACACAACATACTCTCTCATTGCTTTGATGTATGAATCTTTACAGAACAATAACAGTGTGTTCTTTCTTATTGTTTTTATGTATATATTTTTAACAATGTAGATACAAAATTATTATTAGATTTTTTTCCATTTACATTTATTATCACCAGTAAGCCCAGCCCAGTTGTTTTGATGTTATATTTCTAAGGGTTGGGAGATAGCTCCTGTTTAGATTTGGTCTGCTTTATGGAACAATCTATCCAGTGAGGCTCGCCTGGCACCAACATGGTTATCATTGCAGTGCCAGGTTAAGATCTTCCTCTTCTCTCGGGCATTTGACAGCATATGATAAGGTTGGGTCCCGGGATTTCTTATTGTTGTTTATTAAAATTGTTTATGTGGGGGGTCGGTGGGTCTGTTTATATGTTTGTATGTAAATGGTTGTTTATATTATATACAATATTGTATTTTTAATGTTTTTAATGTTTGTAAACTGACTGCCCAGGGAGCTTTGGCAATGGGCAGTATAGAAAATGTAACAAATAAATAAATAAATCTGAATACTGGAGGATTATTTTCCTGGTCAGCACATGAATACCCCCCCCCCCCGGCTTGAATTGCCACTCAGATCAAATCCTCAGTCTATCAGTTAGGGTCTTTATTGACAACCCTCCCCTGCTCAAACAGCCTTCTAGTACTCGAAGTTCTAAAACATTAACTGCTATGTGGGGTGGTCCCATACTTTCTGTGTCCACACTAGCGCAAATCTACGGGTTGAGTTTTACCTTTGCTATGTACTGATGAACAACCAGTCTCCTCCTTCTGGACCACAGCACAGGTTGGGTTGGGTCCATTAGTCATACTTAGAGTAGATCCACCAAAATCAATGGGTGTGTGAACCCATTAGTAGTAGCACAGGTTCAGACTTCAGGTTCAGACTTCAGACTAGCCTTCCATTATTTGATGTACTGCTCAGCTTCTATTTGCACTAGGCCAGGAGAAGAGTAGATGCTTGGTCACCACATGCCTTATCATTCCTGAGTTTTATGAGAAAAATGTTCTCTTCATTTCACATATTTCAGTAAGTGGCAGCAGTGGATACATCTCATATCAATAACACTAAACTCTCAGGCTGTTTATGAAGGATTGTGGGGGGTGCATGCAATGAACATTTGTCCCCCCATTCCACATAGCTTGGACATTTCATCTCACATTGGCTTCTTGTCCATTCCTGCTGACTTTGTCCAACAGAGAGTGTTCATTGTAGGAAATAAAAATGGTGACTCCTAGACCCAGCTGCCCAGTACTGATTGGAGCACTAGAATATTTTTAGGGTGGAGCCAAGTTTGTTGCCACTTGTCCTCATTCACACACACACGAACTTCTGTGTATACATGTGTAACAATGCATGTGAGTCTAAGGGAGGCTTTAACTGGAGAGGTGTGGTATGCACACACTGGATTTATTTGCTATGCTCTTATGAATGGGGAATAGCTATTTTTAAACTGGGGAAATTTTACAGACTTCTATTTTCAAAACATACTTGCATGTTCATTACAGAAGAGAAAAATGGCTTGGTTAGAATACATACTCGCTCACACATGCGAAGGGACTCTGACCCTGAAAACATGGGGTAGGCACCAGTAGAGTAGATAATCATGCTAGGAAATTTTTTATTATGATTTTTTTTTTTTTGCACCTATAGATTGCCCCCAAACCAGAGTTTTCTGAGCAGTGTACAGGTAAATTACTGGTAAAAAAAAGAAAAAGAAATAGCCAAGGGGTGTCAAACCTCAGGGCTACAAGCCAAATCTGGCCTCCTGGGTTTTTCCAGATGACAATGCCCCTTTCTCATGACACCAGTTGGTTACCGCTTTTTTCCCTGACAGCCAATAGTTTGGTGGTTTCCTAATTTTTGTGCAGCCATCTCCCTTTCTAAAGGGTTGAAACAGCTCTCCTGATGTTATGTTATTGGAAGTTTGAGCTTTAAGCTAAAATACACTTGTAATTTTTGGCTCTGTTCCTTTTGCCTTTAGCCCTGCCCACACCACTGGAATGAGCCCCCTCCCCCTTGAGAGCTTCTCTGAAATTGAATCTGGCCCTCAGGCTGAAGGAAGCTGGACACCCCTGCAATAGATGATTATAAAAACTAGAGCTGTGTGCAAATGGTCTCTCAAAATTCTCCACCCTATTTGTGGGCAGAAAAATTCAGGGGACAATTTCACCAAATTTCTCCCAGGGGAGGAGAAGTTCTCCAACAGTTTCTCACAGATAGGGCACACTATTGGCAGGGGTTGTAGGCTAGCACAGGTTCTTTCTTTTTTCTTATGGATTTTTGGTTTACTGCACTATTCTGTAGGTGGCAACAGCATCAACTGTGTGTTAAGGCTTCCATTCTTCTGAGGCAGAATTTTAAATTTCTTTTGGTGGTATTTTTGAGCTTACCTAATCACTGAGGGGTGGCCGAAGGTGCTGTGTGTGTGTTTTCTCTCTCTGTTACACATCTTTCCATTGCTCTGCATCCTCCCAGGCCACCTGCACTTCCTAAACTGAAGAGCCCCTTGGGAAGAATTGCCTCATGATGTTTTCTTCATGATGGCTTTAACTGACGTTCAGGAAGCCGAGGAGGCTACAGGCTGCCACAGAATTACTGTACAATGACAGACAGGACACACATGCACACTCCTCAGCCACCTCACAAATGAGGTAAGCACAAGAACCCAAAACCCAACCCATGAGAATTTCTCTGAAATTTCTCCTCCTTTGAATTTTATGTTGAAAACAACTTCTTTTCTACCAAATTGAATGAGAATGGCCAAATAAAAATGTGGGAGAAATTTTCAGCACAGCACTAATAAAAACAGTACATAATGAAAGCAAGCTGGGGAAAGAGTCACAAGGAATTATAGCAAAGTGAATTGGACCCTAAGAACTACGACACACCAACGTCCAAGCGGAAAGAATGAACAAGTGCTGCCCAAACTTTAACGCAGTTACAGGGTTTGAAACAAAGAGTACATAGAACTCAACATCACTGAAGCTGGATTCAAACAAAGGGAACAGCAATTTGGTTCTGGCAAAGGAAAAGAAAGCTCAGGGAAGATCAGAAATATATCTTGGTTGATCTCTGGGGAGATGTTTCTAGCTAGTAAATAAGAAAGGAATGGCCAAACCATTATCATGCAGTGATACCTGCAGCATTTCCAGGGGTGAGTTGGTACTGTGGTCCACTTCTTATTAACAAAGGAATATATGATTACCTAGATGCTTGGTTAAAAGCAAACCTTGCCTAAGAGGTCAACTTCACACTGTCTTGCTGCTGAGCGTTTTGCCAAAAGAAGCGGACTGTTCACTGCCAAGACCAGCACAATGGTAGCTTGTGTTGAGTGTTCGGGGGGGGGGGGATTGCTTCAAAGAGAAAAGCATCAATACCAGTTTCAGATGTGGCAGCTGATACTTGAAAGTTAATCTATGAAGACCTGCTGGCTCTGAATCAGCCCAGGATTACTGTCCTTTGTGTAAAAGGGTATCATAAATCTATAGTGTTCTTAGGGATGGGGGAGAATTTCTCCCCGAAACTTCGGGGGGCCAAGTGCCAACACATTCGGTCCTCCGAAGGTTCGAGGAGAAATTCTCTGCCACCACCCTGCCCCTCTGCCCCCCCCCGGGTGGGACTTACCTTTCACGAATGTCGCTCCCGGCGGCGGGTCCCGGCGGCGGTTCGGCAGGTCTTCATCAGGGGCAGGGGTGGCAGCCGGTCTTTCGACCGGCTGCCGCCGCCATTACAAGAAAAGTAAAAAACAACAACACGCCCCTGTGATAGGCTATGTAACGATTAACATAGCCTATCACGGCTAGATCTGCAAAGTAAGCCGTGATAGGCTACGTTAATCGTCACGTAGCCTATCACGGGTGACTTTAAAAAAAAAAAGCGCGTACGCTAATGGCGGCCCCCATAGGGAGCCGCCACTCGTGTTCCTTATTTGGTCCCTGTAGTCTACGTAAAGATTTACGTAGACTACAGCGACCAAATAAGGAACGCGAATGGCGGCTCCCTATGGGGGCCACCATTAGCGTACGCGCTTTTTTTTTTTAAGTCACCCGTGATAGGTTACGTGACGATTAATGTAGCCTATCACAGCTGACTTTGCAGATCTAGCCGTGATAGGCTACATTAATCGTCACGTAGCCTATCACGGGGGCGTTTTTTTTTTTTTTTTTTAAAAAATGGAGTTCGCGGCCAGGCGAGGCGGGAAGCCTCCCCCCCGGCCTGAATTTTGGCCGGGGCAAGGCGGGAAGCCTCCCCCCCCGGCCTGAACTTCGCGGGGGGAGCAGCGAAGCGCCTCCCCCCCACCGCGAACAAGCTTCGACGACAGGTAAGTGACTTTCGTCCACCCCTACAAAGTACAGCATAAAACAATATAAAATATGGAAGTTTAAAACTACAATATAAAAGTACAACCAGAACAAAACCTAGCAGCAATGCAGAGATTTAAAATACAGATGTAAAACAGCATAGCTAAAAGACCAGAGAGCTAAATGCTGAGAAAATAAAAAGGTTTTCACCTGGCGCCTGGAAAAGTAGGTAGGTGCCAGGTGAACCTTTCTAAGGAGCCCATTCCACAGCTGGGATGCCACAGCAGAAAAGGCCCTCTTCTTGGTAGCTACCTGCCTCACTTTCTTTGGCAGGGTCTCCCAGAGAAGGACCCCTGAAGATGATCTCTGGGCAGGAACATATTGGATGAGGTGATCCTTTAGATAATCTGGTGCCCCAAGCCGTTCAGGGACTTCGAATGTTAATACCAGGACTTTGAATCAGGTGTGCACCAGACAACACAGCACATAATCGGGCAGTTCATACAAGAGGTTATGTCACACTTCTTAGGATATATGTATTCTCTTGATATATGGATGTTTGCTTTTTTGTGGAACACTTGTACCTGTCTCCCCTTATATAACTGTGTGTCTGTGTGTATATGTATATTCTCTCTCCTCTCTCTCTCTCTCTCACACACACACACCCTTGGTTTTTGTTCCATCATTTGAGAATGGACTGCTATTGGAAGTTGAAAATGCTTTGTCAGTAACACAGTACTCTAAGGAGTGTCTGGAAATATGATCTAAACACTTGATATATTTCTAAGTTTTTGCTGAATAGCTATGGGAACAATGTTTATGGTACTGAGAATACAAAGCAATAACCATGTCAGATATTGGCTAAACACTCAGGTAAAGCAGGGTCCTGTGAGTGATAGCGGGCAAAGCCTCTTTATTGCTAGATGCGTTGCAATGAAATGACCATTAACATTTTGAAAAGGAAAATATCATTTTCTCTTTTCTTATTCCTGTGGGGGAGTGTGCAAGTGTCACACAGCTCAACTCTGGAATAGCCCTTAATTCGATTGGATGCTGCATGGATGACTGAATGAGGCTGGGTCTCTTTTGCGCTGCACTACAAAGGCACAGGTTTCTCTCCTTCAGAGGAGTCCAGAGGGACAAGCCTGGGTCTGGATCAAAGTCATCCAAGCACAGAATTGAGAATTAAAATATGTATTTTTGGTTTCTCCTAGGATCGCATATATGGATCAGGAAAGCAAAATACGTGCCAGGAGCAGCTGGGAGGACCCTAGGGGGAAACAAACTGAGTAGTGTGTGATCATCTGTTAGTAGCAGCGTGGAGTAATGATGGATAAAACAAGCTATCATGGTTTGTTCTCAGGGTGGCTTATTGTGATGTGTGAACTCGCCCACTGTCTGCACTGGAGATAGGGGGAATGGTGATCTAACGTCGGGTGCAGTCTATTCAGACAAAAGAAGCACTGATGTCAGTGGAAAACCAATGCCCAACCATACTTTATTTTAATAGATACTATCTCCTGTAGCTCAGGAGTTGAACCAATCAGATGGGGTACTTCCATGCAAATGTACCTCAAGGTTCTTGTCAGTAGGGTGAACAGGTGCAAGAGAGAGCAGTAAGAAATGGGATGGTGGCAGGTGCATTTTGTCAGGCAAGGGGGGAGGGAAGCTGCATTTGCTGAAAACTCTTCTGTTAAACCATGCTCAAAAACACAAGACATGAGCTCTGTTCTCTTTTGCATACTGGAAGTCCACTGAATAGCTCATTGCTACCACTCCTTAAAACTTCACATCTCAGCCCTTCAGTCAGCAATCAGCATACAAGAAAGAAAGACTTCCTGGAAATGCCCTCACCCCGGCGCCAGCTTGTCTGGCTGAAAGCGGGGGGCCATTGCGGGCGGGTGGGGTGACAAGACATAGGGGCCTCTGATTGGTGCACCCCAGTGGCACCACCATGCAGGGAGGGGCAGGCTGAGCTGCCTTAAGCTCAGCTCCCCCTCCCAATCTCAGCTCTCTGGCTTGACGCAGCTAGAGAGAACTACAGCTCCGCCGAGAAACAACGAAGGACACCTGCCTGCCAGAGACCGGCTTTGTCGTAGTTGCAGCCACTTGAACTCCGCGTGCTATCAGCACACCCAAACCCTCACTGCCACGCTGGCACTCACCGTTGGTTCGGCACACCTGCTGCAGCTCTGGGTTTGCCAGTGCTGGCGGGGGGGGGGGCGCACATTGGTTTACTCCCATGCGAGGGCCCCAGCGGTTGCCGTGTCAGCACACCCGCCCCCTCCTTCTCCTCGCTCCCGAGGGCTCGGCGTCCCTGCCGCAGCTCCAGCTTTGCCGGCAGCCGCGGCGGAGGCGCACGTACTCGGCCCCCTCCACAGCTGGAGCTTGTCGCGCTGGCAGGGGTGTCGGTGGCTGCGCCGGCAGCGCACACCCAGGGGTGGCGCCTGTTGCCCCTGCTCCTCGTGCACGGCCCTCGAGGCTTGCCCTCGCTCCCCCCTTTCTCACCTCCTCGGGTGGTTGTGTGCGGGTATCGCCCCCTTGGCCAGTGCTTGCAGCCCGACGGGAGTGCCGGAAGCTGGGCCGGCGCGCGCCCGGGCGCGGTGCCTCCTGGGGCGCTCCCCTATTAGGGCGCCCGTGCTCCCAGCGGCTGCATGCCCACTCCACCACAGCCCCGGGGTTGCTGGCGTTCGCGGCGGGTGAGCCGCTTCCTCAGTTGGTGCTTGCCACCCCGCGTGAGCGCTGGCGGCTGTGCTGGCGCGCGCCCGAGCCCGGCGCCTTCTCATGCGCTCCCCTGCTGGGGCGCATGCGCTCCCCGGTGGCCGAGCGCCCGCTCTGCTGTGGCCCTGGGGTTGCCGGCGCTCGTGGCGGAGGTCTGTGTGCGCGGGCGCTGCCTAGTCGGCCGACGCTTGCCACCTAACGGGGGTGCCGGCAGTTGTCCTGGCATGTGCCCGTGCATGACGCTTCCTTGTGCGCTCCCCTACTGGGGCGTCCCCCCTCCCAGCGGCCAAGCTCCTGCCCCCCCTTCTTGCCTCTTCAGGCGGTTGCTATGTGCCTTCGCTGCTGCGGCCCCGGGGTCATGGGGGCTTGTGTGTGTGTGTGCTGTCCCTCAGCCGGCGCTTGCTGCCCCGGCGAGAGCATTGGCGACTTTTCCTGCGCGCGCCCAGTGCGATGCAGGTTGGTTTGCTCCCCTGCCGGGACAGCGGCTGAGTGCCTGCCCACCCCCTTCTTTTTCTGGCGTGCGCTCAGGCATGGTGCCGGTGGCTGCATGCAGTTACCGGCTTTGAGGGGTGCCGGTGCTTGCGGCAGCGACATGCCCCCCCTTCTTTCCTCTGGCAGTTGGAACGAGCCTGGGCATCAAGCAAATCGGCGCCGGCTCTTGCTGCCTCCCGTGGGCGTGGGGCGCTCGCGGCGGCAGCACGTGCATCCCCCCGAAGAATACAAACAAAACACATGAAAATAAACAAAACAAAAACAAAACATAAATAACCACCTGGGGGCGCCGCGCTCAGGAGCAGCTCCTGTGGCCACAGGCCCTTGCTGAGCCTCGTGGGCGCCGAGCTTGCAGCGCGCAGCAACTGCGCCCTCTTCAAAGCCACTGCGTGGTAGTAGCTAGAGTACTGGACTGGGACTTGAGACACCCAGGTTCTAGTCTCCTTTCCAGGGGCATCATTTAAGGCTGGAGCCCCTGCTGGGCAGGCAGAAGGTCCCATGGCGGCACTCCACCACTGCAGGCAGTCCACCTTCCTGCGGCATCTCCATCAGCAGTAATCCAAGCAACGTCCCCCTCCTTGGAGTTTCACCTAGGCAACACACCACAGCTGGGGGCGGTCCGCCCTCATGGGGCATCTCCGTCAGGAGCACTGCAAGTGGCATCGCCTCCCTTGCTCCCGGGGACCCGGACACGGCTGCCCTGGATATGGGTGAGATGACTGCACCTCGCCCCAGTTGTCCAGACGGGTGACCTTCAGGGCCATGGGGTTGCCACCTTAGCTTACCTTAGCTTAGCTTAGCTTATCTATACGACGCCCGGGCCGCCTGCAGCTCCGTCAATCACACCCCGGTAACCCCAGCCGCTTAACGCAGCAGCTTACAGGGTGTGCTGGATTAATTTAGGATCCCTTGCCTGCCCCCACCCGCTCGGGCATCCACGTAAGAGACATATCAGATCCCTACGCTAATCTGGCGAGTTGTACTTTCACCAGGGCTACTCCTTCTCGTAATGACTTTCACCTGAGGAGGTGCGTGACTGGCTTATTTGCTATAACGCTATTTGCGTTGCCGTTATTTTCGCCGTAGTCTACGTAAATCTTTACGTAGACTACAGGGACCAAATAAGGAATGCGAATGGCGGCTCCCTATGGGGGCCGCCATTAGCGTACGCGCTTTTTTTTTTTTAAAGTCACCCGTGATAGGCTACGTGACGATTAACGTAGCCTATCACAGCTGACTTTGCAAATCTAGCCGTGATAGGCTACGTTAATCGTTACGTAGCCTATCACAGGGGCATTTTTTTTTTTTTTACTTTTCTTGTAATGGCGGCGGCAGCAGCCAGTCGAAAGACCGGCTGCCGCCCCCGTCCCTGATGAAGACCTGCCGAACCACCGCCGGGACCCGCTGCTGGGAGCGACATTCGTGAAAGGTAAGTCCCATCCCGGGGGGGGGGGGCGGGGGGGCAGAGAATTTCTCCCCGAACCTTCAGAGGACCGAATGAGTTGGCACTTGGCCCCCCGAAGTTTCGGGGAGAAATTCTCCCCCATCCCTATTTATGTCGAGGCCTTTCGCAGGAGGGCCGCCATTGCCCTTCCCTGCGCAAGGACCTGTTGGACCAGGACCTTTCACTCCAATTTTGACTCCTTCCCGGCCAGGTTTGGCGACGGATCTGGCAGTGGCCACATTCACCAGGCGGTCTCCCGCACTGGCCCTCGGCCTATGGCGGGTCCGCTGCTTCAGCACCGCTATCTGTGCAGGGAATAAAGCCCCAAGGGCACATGCTCCCAGGACACGTGCAGTTTCTGTCGTGAATGCTCCCTTGTAGCAGTCAGCACTCATGCACCTCTTGCCCAATGCCCGGGGATGGTAGGGTCCCCTTAGAAAAACCGAGGCAGTAGGAAGCTCTGGATGGTCCATGCCTAGTTAGAACGTGTCTTGACTTAGAACACAGTTTTTATGCTAGGTTCTAGGGACCCCCCCTTTTTTCTCTAGGTCAACATAGGCCATCCTTACCTCGTAAGCAACATTTCTCCTCACCAGGCGTTGACAGGTCCAGGAGAGGTTAACAAGGCAGTACTGGCGGAAGGGTTTTAGCCCCCCCTTTTTTCCAAACCCCGTTATCTACTCTAGGGATCTCCCCTTTTTGAAGTGGTGCCCAGGAAATCCTCTAGGGAGTTTATCCTGATTCGTAACCTCTCTTCCCGGAAGGCCAGTCAGTTAATCACGAGATCCCTGATCATCTCTGCTCAGTGCAACACACCTCTTCGATGAGGCAGCTGTCTTGGTCTGGGATCCCGTCCACGTGTCCCTGAGGGGCATGTGCTTCATAGAGTCCAAAGACGGTGGTCAAAGTTCTAACCTAATGCAAGTATTGCCCCCCTTTCCTGTTACCTCGGTGTCCCTTAGCTCACAAAAGGCTGAGGGCCAGTCTCCCACATCAACATTCGGTGAAGCCAATCCAATACCCTTAGGGTTATTCTCGCCTCCATCTGGACAACTTTCAGGTCCTTTAGGCACAGTGCCAAGCAGTTATACATCAGGCAAGGCTTCATTAAAGCATTAAAGTAGTGCTTTAATGGCACCTCCTTCTGGAAGTGTGAGCCTCTCCTCAAAGCCGGACTGCGGATGCACATGTTCCGCTGCTACCTCCAAGAGGTTTCAGATTCTTAGGGCAGGTCCGATCGTGCTGTGGGTAGTGGCCTGTAGAGTGGAGGCTGCTGCCGCCGCCAAACACATTTTGGGATAGCCTTATAGCCAAGTCAGTAACACCCCCCCCCCTTCGGTATGACAACATGATCACGTTATTCATTCTCTGTCCTCCTGAAATTGGAGGGTCATGTCATGTGTCAGTGTGTTCATGCTCCAGAGTCAGTGTTACAACATCAGGTTCTGGGTCCACTATGTGCTGGGTTAGGCAAACCCAATTGTCGATGCCTTGTCATGAAATTAGGTCAATGTCTTCCGGGCCTTAGCCCCGTGGGTGCTCCATTCCCAGATCCCATCCTTGCAGTACTACGGGAGACCAGGATACTGAAGCCAGGCATGTCAGTCTGCATTCCATGGTACAGGAGCCGCCTGCGTCAGAGCAGGTAGGGTGTGCCGCGCATTAGGCAAAGCTTCAGCGTTAGGATTCATGACCCTTATCTATAGATCAGTGGCCACATTTCGTGCCTCCTTAAGGAACAACAGACTATTTGGGACCATAAGTCGCAAGCTGGCCATTTAGCCTTCTGGACCACAATAGTGGGATTCACTGACTTCATGTCAGATTTTAGGGTTTGGCGTGCAATATAGGGTTGGGCACAGATGTTGCCTGCTTTAGTAAATTAGCCACCCTCTCTCTCCGGATACCCCTTTCGGGCTCTGGGGGTAATGGCCCTCCATTTCAGCTTTCCAGTAAGATGTTTCCCTGTCCCACGTAGCAGCCTTAATGGCCTTCAAACCCCCCTCCTTAGGAATTCAGGGTTGCTCTGGGCTCCCAAGGCCGACTGGTCCCGGAGGGCCTCGATATGCTTCAAGGTACAGGTCTGGCCCAATGTAACCCATTTACGTATTTGGTGATCTAACTGATTGGTATGGCAAGGGCACGGCAGTGGCCCACGGCCAAACGCAAGTCAATCGGTTAGGCCCCATCAGCACCTTATGGGTTTTATGGAATGCCACAGGTCTGAGGAGGGGCCTCCGTTTTATCACTTCAACAGCTTACTGTTGACTTAAGGGCAATTTGGGCAGTTTCTACATTAGCTTTACCCCGCTAGGCCTAGATAATTTGCAGTTCAGAGCCCACTGTTGTTTCATCGAAGCAGTCTCCATGGTAGCCTCTGGAGGATTCTCTCTCAGGCATGTTAGGACATTCGAAAATGGGGCTTCACAGCATTTCGGCCTGTGTTCACAAGTTGTCCGCTTCTTCCTGACACAATTTTCGCTTTGCTTGCCTAATGTGCTTATTCCTTAGACCAGCAGACTCGTCGTACGCCGGTACGGGTGCTCTTACATGGGCACGTTATGATGTCTGGAGCTGCACGAAGGGCTTGTATGTCATCTTCAGACGTCAGCTTCTGTCACCCCTTCACATTAGGATCCAGTGGCTTCACAGACGTGGCAGGCGGTGGGAGTCCCCTCCTCACTCTGTTCCACCAAAGTTTGTCAGTCTTCCTCTGCAGGTCCAGGTGCTGCACATTGAGAGGAATGACGTCGGCTGTAAGCCAGGTGAGGACCTGATTGAACAGGCCTTGGTTGAGATGCAGGTGGTCCGGCATACCTGGCCGGAAGTAGCCTATTGCAGCCCTCACTGCTCCCATGGATCAATGGGAAGGACTGGAATGACGTTGCCAGTGGCAGGGCACATCCAAAAGTGCACAGAGAAATGGCTTATGGCCATGTGAATGAGGTGATGGATGCACCACCCTCCAGGGAATTCTGTGGACATGGAGGGAGTGTTACAGGTAGGACGGTGTCCGCCTGTTTCATTTAGCGAATAACATATTTCTGTCTGATCTGCAAAGGGGCCTGCGGGAAGTTCTTCTGCTCAGGTGGGGGGAGTTTCACAAGCTCTAGGCTTGTGACTCCTGTGGCGGCTAGGACGGGCAAAAACAGGAAAGTAGGGATGGTGTGCATGCAGAGGCACCTTATGGTGACAGGTGACACCTGAGGCCCCCCGAACGGGTTGTGTGGCTCAGCGGGGGGATAAGGGTTGCCTGGGAGACCAACCCTACTCACTCACCCAGGTGTTTCACGGCACCGGGTTGGGGGTGACACCGGAAGGTCTACCTCCCCCAGAAGGGGCAGTCCGGAGGGATGGCGAGATCACCGCCACCCCTCAGGCTGGGTGTGTTTTCGCCCAAGAAGTGCCAGCTAGCCGCTGACACAGTTAGATGCCTGTCCTAGTTACCCCTTTGCTGCTATTTCAATAAATGTGGCCCAATTTTCAACCCAAGCTTGTTGTCTGCGTCTTCTTTAACCCATCTCCGCTCGCAATTGCTTCAAGTGAATAAACATGAAGTCGATGTGAGTATAGCTTTGTATGGCATATATATATATATGTGTGTGTGTGTGTGTGTGTGTGTATATATATATATATATATATATATATATATATATATATTTCTAGCACCAACTTAAGGCTTTTCTTTTTCAATAAGTCTTGGGGTAATGGCTGTTGGTTGGTAATAATAGTATGTTTCTGTCTTCAAAATTGTATTGTTTGTTATTTGATTGTTGTGATCCACCCCAAGATCACATGTATAAAATATACATTTTATAATAAATAAATAATAAAAAATAGATATATGGAACTAAATGGAAAAAGCTTGCAGTATTTTTTTTATTTGTATTCTGCCTTTCCACAAAAAATGGCACTCAAGGCAGCTAAAAAAAAGTAAGACCAAGATTAAAATAAAAACATAATTTAGGCTGCAATCTGGTAGCCCCTAGACTGTGTCTGACATGGCATAGGATGCAGCATATCTCTAGAGCTCCGACTGTAGAGGAGGAGATCTGACTGTGGATCCCTCCCCACAAGCCCCTCTCAGCTGCTGTGGAAAGCTCCATGATGGTTCCCTCTGCCAAGGGACTCCAGCCATGGGAAAGGAGGAAATGTTCATGTTAGGGGTAGGCTGGTGAGGGTGGGAACAGGATCCAACTGCCTCACAGCCCCTGTCCCTGCCAGAGCGAGTGAGTTAGACAGGTTCAGAGGTGCATCTAATGAAAAATGCCATATTGGAAGCTGATGGAGAAGCTAAAAAAGCCTTCATAACTTTTCCCGCCCTGCCAGCAAGGGCCTGGAAGGGCATAGGATGGATGGATGGAGGTTTACAGTATTAGAGGCCTCCATTATTTGGGTATCTAGTCCATTGGACTGTGCTCTTAATCAACCCTAAAAATAAATAAATTAAAAACACAGCAACAAAAGAAATAAACAGCACTGAATCCTTTATCTACTGACCAGCTTAAATGCCAAAAGCATGCCTGAATATTAGGAGGATTTCTATACTGCAGGTACCAGGCAGGGAGCAGAGGGAAAGCCAACCTCCTTCCCAGAGAATTTCAATTTTAATGAAAAGTGCAGCCCCTATAAAAGGAGACACTGGTGCATAGGGAGTTATGTGGCCAATTACACCTGCTTCAAAAGGCATTAAAAATTAACTACTGTGCATGCAGATCTAGAAGCCATGTGAGCTATTTATAATGAAATGCTGACTTGGACTCAAGCTGAAAGCCTTTATATAGGCGGCTGATTTTGTAAGTTAAACTAGAACTGTTAAGTCTGCTGTTTCACCCTCAAAGCTGAGGCAGCAGCCGTGTCTCACGCTGACATAAATATCAATGTTACAAATTACTTTTCATACCTCTGTATTGGGAGCAGAGCCTTTGCATCAGCACTTCCCAGTAAGAGAAAGGACAAGATGGTATGCCTTCAGTATTTAGTGGAACTCTTAATTCTCTATGCATTGTGCCCTTACGTTCCTCACTTAATCCATAGAAAGTCCTTGTGATTTTTATTTTCCTTCTTTATTTTTTATTTATTTAATTCATTTATATCCCACCGTCCCAGCCCCCCTGCCCAATGGTACTCAGGATGGCTAACAATAAAGCCAGATTAAAGCAAAATCTTAGCTAAAGCATAACATAAAATTGCAAATGAAATTAAAAATACAATTAGACACAACAATAAAAGAAATAAACGGCACAAACCCATTAATTTTTAGACACGCTTCAGCAGCAAACCAACAGTTTCCATTTTTGAAATTGACAGGGTAAACTCTTAGGTTTGATTCATTTGCATGAGAAGGTTAAGGACATACTTAACCATCTTCCATAGGAATTGAGGAGAAACAAGACCTCTTCAGGCATTCTACTTACCATGTTGAAAGAACTCTCCCATAGAAGCCTCTGAGCCAAAATGGGAGAGTTGGAGTGCTTGGTTTTAAAGGAGAACCTGGATATAGTGGGCATTACAGAAACCTGGTGGAACGGAGAGAACCAGTGGGATGGGATACGGTCATCTCTGGATATAAACTCTACAGGAAGGACAGGGAAGGGTGTACTGGGGGAGCTGTTGCCCTGTATGTCAGAAGACAGCATACTGTCGAGTGGACTAGAACACTTAAAAGGGATAGGCTCTTCCACAGAAGCACTGTGGGTGACAATACCAGGCTCCAAAACTAGTTTATTGCTAGGAACATGCTATCATCCCCCAGACCAGAATGATCAGAGTGACCTTGAGATGGAAAATGAAGTCAGGGAGTCCTCCAAACAAGGAAGTGATGTAATAGTGATGTAATAGCGGGCGACTTCAATTACCCCCAGATTGACTGGAAAAATTCATGTTCCAGTCATGACAAAGAGGTTAAATTTCTCACTGCACTAAACTATTGTACCTTAGAAGAGGTGGTGATGGAATTGACCAGAGGGGTGGTGACCTTGGATTTAATCCTAAATGGTGTCAACCAGGGGGGATCCAGGAAATTACAGGCTGGTTAGCTTAATGTCTGTTCTGGGAAAAATGGTTGAAGGCATTATTAAATATAAGATAAGTAAGCATAACGAAAGACAAGCCCTGCTGAAAAAGAAGCAACCCGGGATCTGCAAAGATTAAGTCCTGTCTCACTAACGTTTTAGAGTTTTTTGAGAGTGTCAATAAACATGTAGACAGGGGTGACCCGGTAGGCATTGTTTACTTGGACTTCCAAAAGGCTTTTGACAAAGTCCCTCACCAAAGACCCCTGAGTAGGGATGTACGAAAATGACTTACCTTTCGCGGATTCTGTTCATGGTGTGTGGGGGGAGGCGTTCCGTCCCTCCCCCCAGAATCCTTGATGGGGGGGAGGCGATCCGGTCCTCCCCCCTGGAATCCTCGATGGCCGGCCGTGCTCGGCAGTGCCTCAGTGGAGCAGCTGCCAGGCCCAGGCCAGGGCCATCCGCAGCCGGATTTCCGGCTGCGGAGGGCTCTGGGTAACAACAACAACAACAACAACAAAATGCGTATGCAAATGGTGGCTATGGCCACCACCATTTGCATTCCTTATTTTTCGCCATCTTAGTCTACGTCAGTGTTTTTTTTTTTTTTAAACCCAGACGTGATAGGCTACATAAGTCTTTATGTATCCTATCATGTCTATGGGGGGAAAAAAAGACACAGACTGCAAATGGCGGCGGCGGCGGTGGCAGCTGTTCGGAAGACCATCCACCGCCGCCGCCACCACCGAAGCCGCCACTGGAGCCGCCGCCGCCGTCCGGAACATCTGCCCCAGGTAAGTCTCGTCCCGGGGGGATCCATGGGGGGCGGAGAGGTGGCAGGCCATTCCACGATGGATTTCGGGGGGCCGAACGCACTGGCATTCGGCCTCACTGAGATCTGTCACAGAATTCTCTGACATCCCTACCCCTGAGCAAACTTAGCAGTCATGGAATAAGAGGACAGGTCCTCTTACGGATCAGTAACTGGTTAAAGAGCAGAAAGCAGAGAGTAGGAATAAATGGTAAATTCTCCCAATGGAGTAGGGAGTACGAATCCCTTACCTGGCTCCGCGCAGGGGCATCTGCGGTGGGGGGGAGGTGCTCTGTCCCTCCCCTTGGAATCCTCCCTGGCCGGCTCGGCTCCGCAGAGGCTCCGCGGAGCTGCAGGCCAGGGCTGTCCACAGCCGGACTTCCGGCTGTGGCCGGGCTGCTGTGGCTGGAAATGGTGGCCATCGTAGCAGCCGCCATTTGCATCCTTGCAAGCAGCCATGTTAGGCTACATAAGTATTTACGTAGACTATCATGGCAAAGAGCAGGGACAAAAATGGCAGCCGCTATGCCATTTGTGCCCCTGCTCTTTGCCGTGATAGGCTACATAAGTATTTACATAGCCTATCACGACTTCAAGGATGCAAATGGCGGCAGCAGCAGCCCAGCTGTGGCCGGCTGGGGAGACCAGCCGCCGCTGGAGCCCCAGGTAAGTTCCATTGCGGGGGGATTTTGCGGGGGGGCGGGGGGCGGGAGGCTGTTCTGCCACGGATTCCGGGGGGCCAGATTCTAATGAATCTGGCCTCACTGGAATCCGTGGTGGAATTCTCTGACATCCCTACAATGGAGGGAAGCAAATAGTGGGGTCCCACAGGGATCTGTATTGGGACCAATGCTTTTCAACCTGTTCATAAATGACCTGGAATTAGGAGTGAGCAGTGAAGTGGCCAAGTTTGCAGATGACACCAAATTATTTAGGATGGTTAAAACAAAAAGGGATTGTGAAGAGCTCCTAAAGGATCTCTCCAAACTGGGAGAATGGGCATCTAAGTGGCAAATGAGGTTCAATGAAAGGAAGTGTAAAAAGATGCATGCTGGGGCAAAAAAATCCCAACTTCAAGTACAATCTGATGGGATCTGAGGCAGTCGTGACTGACCAAGGAAGAGATCTTGGGATTGTGGTGGTCAGTTTGATGAAAATGTCAACCCAGTGTGCAACTGCTGTAAAAAAAAGGCAAACTCCATGTTAGGCATAATTAGAAAAGGAATTGAAAATAAAAGTGCCAGTATCATACTGCCCTTACACAACTCTATGGTGTGACCACACTTGGAATACTGTGTACATTTCTGGTCTCCACACCTAAAAAAAGATAATGTAGAGCTGGAAAAAGTGCAGAAAAGGGCAACTAAAATGATCATGGGGCTGGAATTTCTCCCTTATGACAGAAGGTTAAAACTCTTATAGCAGGTGCTTCCATACTGGGTCCTTGACCCTCTTGGCTTAAAAAAATCTGGCAGGGAAGGAACAGCAGGCTGGGCCAGGGAGGTGATTAATACCTCCTTGCAAGAGGGGGTGGTCCCAGGCCACCTCAAAGAGGCAGTAGTGAGACCACTCCTGAAGAAACTCTCCCTGGACCCAGAAAATCTTAGTAATTTTAGGCCAGTGGCAAATGTTCCTTTCCTGGGCAAGGTTACTGAGCGGGTGGTTGCCAACCAGTGCCAGACACTCTTGGATGAGACCAATTATCTAGATCCATTTCAGTCAGGGTTCAAGCCAGGGTTTGGCATGTTAACAGCTTTGGTCGCCCCACATGATGACCTGTGTTGGGAGAGAGATGGTGAGTGTGACCTTGTTGATTCTCCTTGATCTCATGGTGGCTTTTGATACCATTGACGATGGTATCCTTCTGGGACAATTGTCTGAGCTGGGAGTGGGAGGCACTGCATTCCAGTGGTTTCATTCCTGCTGGGATGGACGTCTCCAGAAGGTGGTGCTTGGGGAATATTGCTTGCTCCAGTGAATTCTCCAGTATGGAGTGCCACAGGGGTCAGTCTTGTCCCCCATGCTATGTAGGGGTGGGCAGATCACTTACCTGGCTCCGTTCCAGGGATCCGCGGTGGGGGGGAGGCGATCCGTCCCTCCCCCCAGAATCCTCCCTGGCTGGCTCCGCTCTGCGGCGGCTCTGCGGAGCCGGCCAGGGAGGAGTCCGGGGGGAGGGACGGAGCACCTCCCCCCCCACCGCAGATGCCCCCACGCGGTGCCAGGTAAGGGATTCGTACATCCCTACTTCATTTCCAAAAATACATTCCATTACTCATAGTTATCTTACAACACACACACAGAATTAGTCACATCTACTAAATACAATAAATACTTATCAATTCCACACGCTATAATGCGTATTCCATTACAGTTGTGTTAGTCTAACTCTTATAGCAGGCATGGAATCCCTAATTTCAATTAAACCCTGAAGAAATACAATCAGACTAGCTCAGCATTCCCTGATCTGCAATTAATTACAAACCAGAGAAAGCCTGGGTGAACAAGTATGTTTTCAGGAGGCATTTAAAACAGACCACATTTTCTGCTTCCCAAATTGCACAGGGAGGGTGTTCCAGAGGACGGGACCTCATGATCATCTTTGTCCTATGCAGAAGGGCATTGTTGGTGTGGGAAATTTGAATTTATTGATGATTTCTCCTCAAACCACCTGTTTAAAATTATGACAGGTTCCCACTTCCTGCCTACTAAAATTTGGCATGGACTAAGAGAAGTAGCTGCCTTAGAAACTAAGTTATGTTGACCTCCACACACAAAGACATGGTTTAAAATAGAATGCTTTTATTGAAAAAGGATCTTGTGCACACACACCTTTCATATTTAATAGCAGCATAGAAAGAAAAGAGTTAGTCACACAAAATATATTGACAGACTCCCAACTCCAAAATCTCTTCAGGGTAAAATGAAAAAGTACTCCTGGCATCTGGATGGACAGCAGGGCATCTCCCATAAAATGAAACTTCCTTTTACACCCCTAAACATATGCGAGCTATCAGCTTACTAGGAAACTACTATATTTGAAGCTTGCTGGTTGGCTATTATAAAGTCATCTAGTTCCCTCTAAGCCTCTTACTCTAAATCTAAGTGCCTCAGTACTTCTGTCACTGCTGACATCTTGTTTGTTCCAAAGAATTCAGAAAGTCTTCCTTAAGCATCCTATGTCTGTACCCTGCAGTCACTTGGACTAAAAACCACAAGCTATTCCAGCTAGGGATGGCCATCACAGGGAAATCTGGCACTTTGGGGGCTCACTGAATTTCCCCAGAGACCCTGGCTCAGCTTGCATTTGTGAGCCAAGCCAGGGGCTTTCCCCTCAAATCCGGGAACTTTCATGATCCCCCTAAAATCGGCATTTACGCAAATCACAACTACCATTTGCATAAGTTACACAAATTTCAGCCTTAATTTGTGTAATTTGTGCGAATTGTGGGTGTAAATATGCTTAACTTGAGTAAATTGCACTCACCGCTTGTGCAAACTGCAGGTGCAATTTTTGCAAATCACACAAATTATAGCCACAACTTGCATGAGTTACTCAAATTGTGGCTGCAGTTTGCATAACTGCCGATTTTGAGGGGGGGAAACCCCACCTGAAAATCCATGAGCTGGCCCAACTCGATACAGATAGAGTTGGGCCAGCTCATGGATAAGTGAGTTAGAATCCAGGAGGCCAAGCTGCTGAAAACTTGGTGAAGTTGACCTCCCCCCAACCCCTGGATGGATTCCTCCAACATCCCTAATGCCAGTACACTTCTCTGTTTTCCAAGGAACAAAATGGCTCTGTTATGCTTATAGAACCAAACTTCAACCAGGCCTATAAAACCAATCTTTGGCTCTCTTAGCTATCCTCCTGTACCTATCTATACTATCTATGCTCTCTATGAGGCTCCCATTTGTAAGCAAAATGCCTTATGGCAGGTTCATATAGCCTTCTGCCTTGCCTTTAAGGTTCTTATATTGGGAGACGTATAGTTTCCATATATCACATTGGAGAATAAGTAGGTGAATAAGTCCCGAAAGTAGGGCTGTTGTTGCTAGCTCCTGTAATAGTGTTGCCCAGATGAATATGGGATTTTCTGCCAAAGATTATGCTACCACAAACTTGACAGACTTTAGGTTAAGACAAGACCCTCTGCATTGTTGCAACACAAGGCTATTCTTTTGGAATTTTCCATAGGACTTTTCCATATCATTAAGACTAGTCAAAATAATTAGCAAAGTACTGATTATGTGGAATTATTAAATTTATGTACAAAAGTTTAATTTGCACAGAAATAGATAATTTCATTTTACTGAAAGAAATAATTAACATCCCAAGTACTAACTGCCCTATGATTAGGGAAGCTTTTAGGTGCATTAAAAAAATGTAATTAGCCCTGAAAGGAACTGGGAGTGTTAGGCACTCTAGCTGGCTAAGATGCTTAGTCCTGTGCTTACCTAAAATACATGAAGCAATAATAATAATAAAAAAAAACTTTGAGGGGAAAGTACCTTTCTGTTTACTTTGAGCATCTAGACCAGTGTGGTGCCCTCCAGATGTGTTGGACAGCAATGTCTATCATCCCCAGTCATGCTGGCCAGGGATGATGAGAGTTGGAAGTCCAACACATTTGGAAGACACCGGGCTAGCAAAGGCTGACTTAGACTGTCCTTATGCATACATCTTCTACATGATTCCAATAATAATTCTTATTTTTTATTTGTTTAATTGCCCATAACTTTTATGTTCTGATTTTAACTTAAATAATTCCTTCCTCAGTTTGAACTTCTTTGGCAACTAGGTGGTCAAAGTTTTCTCTGCTAGAACTCAGAGCAACTATACTACCCAGTCATTACCATCTTGATGTGAAATCAGTGACTGAATTTCCCCAGCAATAAATTGTTGTCAGGGGCGTGGCAGGGATCGGCAGTGGCTTGCGTTGAAATGGAGTGGTTTCAGTCAAATGCCATCCTGTTCTTCCTAATATTTTTACGTGTTACGCTTTCTTCAACTTAACTGCAGTATAATTACAATCTAACATTGATTGGAACCAATTTTGACTTTCAGACTATTCCAGTGAAATTTTATTATATTAGAGTTCATTGAATCACTACAAAGATAATAAGTAAGAAGATAATAGTGTGTTCTAGAACTATTCACAGATCTTATAAGCTATTAAGAGTAATGATATAAAGGCCAGTTAATGCTTCTCAAATGGGAGAACATACTGGGTAGTGACAAGTATTTTTTTTGGAAGAGTACTAATGTTTTCCTGTTTTTCCCTCTTTTCTTTAAATTATAGGATTTTCCTGCTGTGCCCTCTGTTCAATGAACATATTTTAGAGCTCTGATTTAGCCCTTGACCCTAGCCTAGGAAATGAAGTCCAACTTCGAAGTCCCACTGAAATCAATGGCAGTTTCTTGTTCCATTGCTTTCAACAGGACATGTGCAGAACTAGCCTTTCTGGATTGAGGTCTTTAGATACAACCAGTGGAGCCTGGTGGCTCTGATATTGGTGGGGCTGTGAATCCATTCTGGGTTTCAGTCAGAACCAGCCATAATTCTAAAGGAGCTATCCAAAGTGCTGAGCCCTATCCCCAAAATGAGTTCAGCACCTTGGATAGTTCATTTAGAGTTCTTGCTGATTCTGACTGAAATCCAGAATGGATTCACTGCCCCACCAAAATCAGAGCCACCAGCCTCCACTGCATACAACCTAAGACAGATCTTAACCATGTTTTCTTGGGAAAAGTTCCATTGCTTTCAGTGTAGCTTACTGTGAAGTAAGGATGATTAGGACTGCAAATTTCAGCCAGATTCGATGAATGTTTAGTTAGAACTCCTACCATGTTCAAAGGGACTTAGCGCCAGTTAAGTGTATTGCAGTTAACACAATCCTATGTCTATGATTTTTACTCAGAACTAAGCTTCACTTACCTTACTCCCAAATAAGTGAGATTTAAATTGCAGCTCTGAGCATGCTGAAGTGCAGAAAAAGGCAACTGAAATGATTAAGGGTCTGGAGCAACTCCCCTATGAAGAAAGGTTACAACATCTGGGATTGTTTTGCTTAGAAAAGAGGCGAGTAAGGGGAGACATGATCATAGAGGTGTACAAAATTATACATGGTGTGGAGAAAGTGGAAAATGAGAGTCTACCTCTCTCAAAGTAGTAGAACCTGGGGTCTTCCCATGAAGCTGATTGGTGAGACATTCAGGACAGATAAAAGGAAGTACTTCTTCACACAGCGAGTAGTTAAACTATGGAATTCACTACTATGAGATGTTGTGATGGATGGCTTTAAAAGGGGCAAATTCCTGGAGGAAAAGGCTATCAATGGCTACTAGTTCTGATGACTATATGCTACCTCCAGTATCAGAGGCAGTATGCCTATGTACACCAGTTGCTGGGGAACATGGTTGGGAGGATGCTGTTGCACTCATGTCCTGCTTGTGGGTTTCCTGTGGGCAGCTGGTTGGCCACTGTGTGAAAAGAATGTTGGACTAGATGGACCCTTGGTCTGATATAGCACAGCTCTTATCTTCTCATGAAAACATTCAAATTTAAGTGCACAGTTTAGCTACACTAATGGAGCAGGTACACTGAAATGTCTGTAGAATCATGCTGTATAGATGCAATTCAGAATGTGGAGGAACATTCCTTTCTTATCTCACATTTGGGGAAGGACCTGCACCCATAAAGTTCTCCCTTCTCATACAAAATAAAAGGAACATGTGCAAAGGTAAAGCTCCATAGACCCTGGGCTTGGTGACTATCTTCAGAACAATTAGGAATAAATGATTTCATTCAGAGGTGTCTCTTTGATCCCACAAGTAATATCCCAACTTAAAGCAATTCTTTACTTGAGATTTTGATGGAGGGGGGAAATGAAATGGTCCCACTTGAAGCTCCCTTTAGAACATTGCCATAAGAATGAGTTATTGTGCAATTTAAAATCCTAGTTTGGTCTATGAATTATAGGACTGCACTGCCTGAAGTGCTAAAACATTCCTGCATTTTGTTTGGTAAACAAAAACACAAGGAGCAAATAATTGCAGAGGGGAAAGCTGAGAATTGAAGGGGAAAGTGATTAAAGCAAACAAGAAGTAGTATATTCTGGTTCTGTAGTATTGTGTGGTTTATGCCAAAAGCCTTCTACAAGATGTGCTGTAGATATAAACTATCATCATATATATGAAAAGAGTGAAAAATCTAGACAAGTTCCTTGTCAAGGGAGGGGAACTAAAATTAGGGATGGCCTAGAAATAAGATGCATTTTGGTAGTCATACACTCTTAAGTCTGAACGTATGGGATTCTGATGTGCAAAGTGAGCTTATGGGCAGTGTCCAATGCTGCCCTTGTGGTAGTGGGAATGTCTACAAGCACAACAGGAAGCTAGCATTTCAGAGCACACTCCTGGAAACTAGCTCAAACTAGTGCTTCTGGAAAGTGGAGCTCATGGAAGCGACCTCCTCTGTCTTCTCCCATTCCAGAAGCGATTGTTTGAGCAAGTTTCCAGGAGTGTGCTATGAACTGCTAGCTTCCTGTTGTGCTAGACGTCATTCCCACTAGGGTAATGTGATGGGTGCTGGCAAATTACTAGCCTTGGATTAGGGACCTGGAGAAATTCGAGATGGACTAAAATGAGCTTAGATTTCTAAGAATCCAGCCTGAGGAATCTGCTGCAGACTGACCGCCTCAGGCCGCATGGAGTCTGTGGACTTTTGGATGATTCCCCAAAATCTATGCATATAGATTCATAGGAAAATACGCAAGTCTGCTGAGGAAATGTTGAGTGGAATGGAGGACAATATGCTAAATGTTACGTACTGAGGTAAATTATGTAAATACCTACATAAATACTTAGGTAATTATTTGTGTATTTTTCCGCATGATGAAAACAAAATTATTTGCATCCATCTGTGGGCAGACAATGGAACAAAAGGCACCTGACAATCCGTGAAACACAGATGGAGCGGATTTTACACAGTCCATACATCCCTACCTTGGATAGTACTGCTTGTTTTTATGGGGGGCTCCTGATTCACTAGGGCTAGTCCTATCTTGCAGCAAGATAAAGCAGGATGTTTCACACAGCAGAGTTTAAGGGGATACTTTAAGGCAGGAATTAGATGGTTCAGCAAGAGTCCCCTTTGGGCAGCAAAATGTCTTGGGCCAGCCCCTGCTATTCATTGCACATGCTCATGACATTGCATCTGCAAAGCAGGTGGCTGTAACCGAAAAGAACAGGGAAGCCTGAGCTTCTATGGAATTTTGGATCAAGCAAGGAGCTATCATCCAGAAAATTTGAAATTAGCAAGCTAGTTAGCAAGTAGCTCAGCTAGTGAACCAAACAGTCTCTACCTTGGCATCAGACAGTAAACTTGGTGTCTGTTACCACCAGACTATTTATTTATGTTGTTATTTATTAATTAAAACATTTCTATCCTGCCCCATGTCTTTAAGATCTCAGGGTGGTGTACAGATAAAATCAATTTAAACAGTTAAAACAATAAATAATTTAAACATCTAAAAACATATTAAATTATTAAACAAGCTAATACCAGTTAAAATCTAAAACAATAGAACACTTAAAACAATGTGCTAGGGAATGCATTTAGCCCTCAAAGGCTGTGGTAAAAAGCCATGTTTTTACTTGGCACCAAAACGAGACCAATGTCTATGCCAATCGGGCTTCCAATGGGAGGGCATTCCACTAGGGATGGCAGAGAATTCCACCACGGATCTCAGTGAGGCCGAATGCCAGTGCATTCAGCCCCCCCAAATCTGTTGTGGAACAGCCTGCCCCCCGCCCCCCCACGGATCCCCCCGGGACGAGACTTACCTGGGGCGGATGTTCCGGGCGGCTTCAGCGGTGGCGGCTGCAGCGGTGGCAGCTGCGGCGGCAGGTCTTCCGACAGGCTGCCGCCGCCGCCATTTGCAGTCTTGTCTTTTTTTTTTTTTTACAAGACATGATAGGCTACGTAAACATTTATGTAGCCTATCATGGCTGGGTAAAAAACAAACAAACACGCGTACGCAAATGGCAGCGGCTACGGCTGCTGCCATTTGCGTTCCTTATTTTTGGCCGTCTTAGTCTACGTAAATATTTACGTAGATTAAGATGGCGAAAATAAGGGGAATGCAAATAGCATAGCGGGCGCTATTTGTGTCCCTTTTTGATTCGCCGTTTTAGCCTACGTAAATATTTACGTAGGCTAAAACGGCAAATCAAAAAGGGATGCAAATAGTACCCGCTACGCTATTTGCGTTCCCCTTTATTTTCGCCGTCATAGTCTACGTAAATCTTTACGTAGACTAAGACAGCCAAAAATAAGCAATGCAAATGGTAGCAGCCGTAGCCGCCGCCATTTTCGTAAGCTTTTTTTTTTTTTTTTAACCCAGAGCCCTCCGCGGCTGGAAGTCCAGCTGCGGATGGCTCTGGCTTGGGCCTGGCTGGCTGCTCCACGGAGCTGCCGCGGAGCACAGCCGGCCATGGAGGATTCCGGGGGGGAGGAACAGATCACCTCCCCCCCTGTCGAGGATTCCGGAGGGAGGGACGGAACACCTCCCCCCCACCATCAACATAATCCGCGGAAAGGTAAGTGACTTTCGTACATCCCTACTCCACAACCGGGCTGCCACAGCAGAGAAGGCCCTCTCCCATGTCCCACCATAGTGTATGTTTCACACTAGTGGGATGCAGAGGAGGACCCCTCCAACAAATCTCAGTTCTCGGGCAAGCATGTATAGGGAGAGGTGTTCCCTCAAATATTGAGGTCCCAAGCCACTTAGGGCTTTAAATGTCATCACCAAAACCTTGAATTCCAACTGGAAAGCATATTGGCAGCTTGTGCAACTCCTTTAAAACCGATGTTATAAGATTTTTATGAGGTGTTCCGGTCAGCAGTTTAGCTGCTGCTTTTTTCACTAGCTGCAACTTCTGAGTCATCTTCAAGGGCAGCCCCACAAAAAGTGCATTGTAATAGTCTAATATGTTACCAGCGCATGTACTACCGTGGCTTGGTTATCCCTGCCCAGGAAAGGCCGTAGCTGGCAGATCAGCCGAAGCTGGCCCCAAGTACTCCGGGCCATGGAGTCCACTTGGGGCTCCAGCGACAGGGATGGATCTAGGAGTACTCCCAAGCTATGCACCTGCTCCTTCAGGGGGAGTGCAACCCCATCCAGGACAGGTTACTTACCCAATCCCCAGACTCGGGAACCACCAATCCACAGAGCTTCTGTCTTGTCAGGATTTAGCTTCAGTTGATTGGCCCTCATCCAGTCCATTATAGCCCCCAGACACTGGTCCAGCATCTTCACCGCCTCATCTGACTCCAATGACAAGGAGAAATAGAGCTGGGTATCATCAACATACTGGCGACACTGCACCCCAAAACTCCTAATGACCTCTCCCAACAGCTTTATAGTAATGTTGAACAGCATGGGGGATAGAATACAACCCTGTTCTACCCCACAGCTTAATAGCCATGGGGTAGAACAGGAATCCTCCAATACCTCTCTCTGGAATTAGCCCTGCAGATAGGAATGGAACCACTGTAGTACAGTGCCCCCAACTCCCATCTTGCAGAGCCGATCCAGTAAGACACCATGATCAATGGTGTCAAAAGCCATTGACAGATCCAGGAAGATCAACTGGGTAGCACTCCCCCTGTCTTTCACCCAGAGCAGGTCATCAGTCAGAGCAACCAAGGCCATTTCAGTGCCGTACCCTGGCCTGAAACCAGACTGAAAAGCATCCAGATAATCAATTTTCCCCCAAAATGTCTGAAGTTGCTCAGCCACCATACGCTCAAGTACCTTGCCCCCAAAGGGGATATTGGGAATGGGGTGATAGTTTTCACACACCTCTGGGTCCAGGGAAGTCCTCTTCAGGAGATGGTGCGCTACAGCTTCTTTGAAGGCAGAAGAATGTTTTAGATGTTTTTTCTCTCTCCCACACTGGAGGCCTTCAAGACGAGGCTGGACAGCCATTTGTCAGGGATGCTCTGACTTGGATTCCTGCATTGAGCAGGGGGTTGGACTCGATGGCCTTGTAGGCCCCTTCCAACCCTACTATTCTATGATTCTATAAGAAACCACCCCCTGACTAGGGATGGACGAAAGTCACTTACCTGATCCCAAAGCTTGCTTCGCAGTGGGGGGGAGGCACCCCGTTCCTCCCCACCAAAATTCTGGCCAGGGGGTAGGAGCCCCATCCCTCCCCGCAGAAATTCTGGCCAGGGGGGAGTGCCCCGTCTATCCAGCCGTGAATCATGTTGTTCTGCTGGGACGCAAATGGCGGTGGCCGTAGCTGCCGCTGTTTGCGTCCCTGGCCTGCAGTCAGCCCTGATAGCCTATGTAAATGTTTACGTAGCCTATCACGGCTGACTTTGGGAAAAAAAAAAAAAGCGCATACGTAAATGGCGTCTCCCATGGGCATCACCATTTGCATTCCTTATTTTGGCACGGGTAGTCCACGTAAATATTTACGTAGACTATGGCGAAAATAAGGGCAACGCTATTTGTGTTACCCTTATTTTCGCTGTAGTCTATGTAAATATTTATGTAGACTACCCATGCCAAAATAAGGAACGCAAATGGCGGCGACCATGGGCGCCGCCATTTGCATACGCGCTTTTTTTTTTCTCTTCAAAGTCAGCCGTGATAGGCTACATAAACATTTACGTAGCCTATCACGGTGTTTTTTGAAAATCTAGCTGTGATAGGCTATGTAAATCTTTACAGCAAATAGCGTTGCCCTTGTTTTCGCCGTAGTCTACGTAAATCTTTACGTAGACTATAGGGACCAAATAAGGAAGACGAATGGCGGCTCCCTATGGGGGCCGCCATTTGCGTACATGCTATTTTTTTTTTCAAAGTCACCCGTGATAGGCTACAAGATGATTAACGTACCTATCACAGCTGACTTCGCAGATCTAGCCGTGATACGCTACGTTAATCATTACGTAGCCTATCACAGGGCTTTTTTTCTTTTTTTTCTTTTGATGTTCGTGGCTGGGGAGATGGGGTGCTTCTCCCCGGCATGAATTTCGGCTGGGCGAGGTGGGAAGCCTCCCCCCTGGCCTGAATTTCGTCCAGACGAGGAGGGAAGCCTCCCCCCCCGGCCTGAACTTCGGGGGGAGCAGCGAAGTGCCTCCCCCCCACCGCGAAGCAAGCTGCGAGACCAGGTAAGTGACTTTCGTGCACCCCTACAAATTTATCACAGCAAATGAATGAGGGTTCCAATCCCAGTTTCTCTGAACCTGAGCATGATCACAAAAGGCCCTTCACCACTTGGAACAATTCTGCTAGGTGTGTGAGGCAGACTAAGTGAGGCAGGAAAAGCACAGGCAAAGAGTAAATCCTCTGAATGTTATAAATACAGGGCTAAATTGATCACCATCTGGTTATAATAAAACTTGCAAAAGTGCACATGCCCCTAAACCAAGGACAAGGGGATAAACCTGAGCAAGGAAGCACATCTCATACACAGAGTGATTTCTCTCTGAAGTACCCCAATATGTTTCTCAACAAGCCTAATTGAGTTAGCCATCTGTGTTAATGCTCATCTTTTTTCTTTTCTTCTTTTTAAGGAAATGGCTCTAGTAGGAAGAATGAGCAAGTCCTTTGCTTAAGACAAGTACAGACATGTCTACATGTGGGGCTGCTGCCCCGAAGGTTTACAAGTTTTTGTAATTCAGTTCAAGTCAGTCATGGTGTCACAGCCTTTGTCTAAACCAGTGGCAGCTGGTGATTCCAGTTCCAGAGGGGAAGTAATCCCAATTAGGGTTTTAGTTACAACCAGCCAAAACTTCAACTGTGCTATCCAAGGTGAACCCACTTTGGGGGTATGTTTCAGAACCTTGTATAGCACCTTCAGAGTTTTGGTCGGTGGGAACTAAAACCCAGAATGGAAACACCACCCCTCTGGAACTGGAGTCACCAGCCACCACTGGTCTGAACTCCTAAAAACTAGGGCTGTGCACAGACCTCCCACTCCACTTTGTATGCCTCTTCAGATCTTCCAAAGTGGCCCTGCTCTGTTTTGGACCCGCTCCGCTTCAACTCAGATCCAGATCCGAAGTGAGATTATTCGGATGCCCAGATCACTTGTTTGGGGCATTTCCCCATTGACTTGCATGGGAAAACACAAGCGGCCATATTTTTTTCAGTTTTTATGATACATACATGAAATTTGGGAACTTTCAGCCCCTCTGGAGAGGACTCCACCTATCAAATTTCAGACAGTTTGGCCAACTAGGTTTTGTGCTAGGTGCGGGTAAAACTTGATTTTTTCCAGAAAAAACCCTCAAGGCAAAGAGCTGTAACTTTTCACTGTTTCTACAGAAGTGCTTGAAATCTGGGTTCCTGTCACCCCTGCCCCTGGAAGGCATCCCACCTGCCAAAGTTCAGATAGTTTGGCCCATTAGATTTTGTGCTAGGTTCAGACTGCCTGCTTTGAGTCTTGGGGGTCACCACATGCGCAGGGAGAACAATGGAAGAGGCGTCAGGTACTGGAGCCTCTGCCTGCTCCTCCTCCTCCCCCACACTCTGGAGAATCTTCTCCTCTTTGCCCTCTACCTAGGGGTGTACAGAAGTCACCTCTGAGTCCGCTGGGGGGTCTGCGGGGAGGGGAGGTGATATGTTTCTCCCCCCAGAATCCTCCCTGGCCGGCTCTGCTCTGCGGCGAGTCTGTGGAGCTGCTGGCCAGGTCCGTCTGCTGCTGGACTGCCGGTCTTCAGGCGCAAATGGCATCCGGCATAGCAGACGCCATTTGCGTTCCTGCCTTTTGCTGTGATAGGCTATGTAAAGATTTATGTAGCCTATCACGGCAAAAGGCAGGGATGCAAATGGCTTCCGCTACACCAGACGCCATTTGCATCCGAAGACAGGCAGCAGCGGATGGGACAGGCAGCAGCGGACAGCAGTGGACAGCAGCGGCCGGCCGGCAGCAGGTAGGATCTGGCCCCACACAGATTCCCCCGGCTGGCGGAGGTGAGTCTTTCTTTCTGCCATGGACTCCAGGGGGCCGGATTCTTAGAATCTGGCCTCATTGGAGTCTGTGGTGGAATTCTCCGCCATCCCTACCTCCACCACGCTGAGGACATCAGATACCTCTGACCTAACATCCATCAGTGGGCTCCCCTCTTCCACTACAGAAGGAGATGCTGTTTCTCCTTTGGCAAGAGTGCAACTACTGCAGCTGCCTATGCCAGCCTCCTCAAACAATGACCTCCAGGCACACTGCAACTGGCCTCCGCACTCTGCTGCCCTATTGCATCGGGACGCACTATCTGGACTAGGGGAGAGCCAGCTTGTCTAATGGTGCTGCTAGTGACAGCAGCACCTCACTCACCTCTGCCCCTGCCAAGACCCTGAAGATGACTCATATTGGGCTAGGCTAGCTTGTTTTGCCACACAGTGGAGTATTACTGGATAATACTAATATATAAATACTATAACATATATATATATATATATATATATATATAATACATATATATATATATATATATATATATATATATATATATATATATCAGATAATATAAATGATATGTTTGTAGTGCTTTGCCCACTGTATTGCAGTGTGGACGTATTGCTTTGCTTGACCACAACACAAGCACACACGGACACGGACACACACACGGACACGGACACGGACACAGACACACAAGAGCAAAAGAAAAGCAAGTACAGAACTACCTACATGCAAAGAAAATGGTTTTATTTATTATTTTATATTTATTTATTTTTAAAGGAAAACATATACAGTTCAAGAAATACAGGTGGGCTGTGGTGGGGGGTGGGGTTAAGAGCCAAGAACAAGCAAAGAATAGGAAAAAAACCCCTTTCTTTAATTTATGTTTTTTGAGTATCAAGCCAGGAAAGAAACAAACAGTTCACTTCAGAATGGGTGTGTGTGGTGGGTGGGAGCCAAACAATAAGGCAAGGCATGGGTAGGCTGCTATAGTAATATTTCTTTATTTTAGAATTTAGAAAGAAAGAAAAAACTAAATGGTTGACTAATAATTAAAAAAGGGTGGTGGGGGAGTGAAGGAACAAGCCAAGAAGTAAATGTTTGTTTTTAAAAATGTAGAAAAGACAGAGTTGAATGCAGAAGGACCAGGTGGAAGGAATAAGAAGCTGCATTGAGTGCATGGACACACCCCACAGATCAAAACAAACCTAGGGCACAATTCTATTCAGATAGGCGGCTGCCTCCAAACTCAGAGGGGACCGCCGATCCAATGAAGGGCAGGAGAAGCACAGAGGGGATCATTCCCTCCGCTCTCCTCCTGCCCTGCATTTTCAGCTAGACAGCCTATTGTGGCGGTCTAGTTGGGGGAGGGCTGAGTGGGGGAGGAGGCTGCTGTATGACACATTGGGTGTGTCATACAGGCATTTCCGCCCTCCCCACCCTGGAACACCCCCAGTAAGTGCAGAGTACGGGGCTGTTCCATGCTGGCTCAGAGGCAGTACGGAAGTGGGGGGAGGTCAGTTCTCTGGGAACCGAGCTCGGAGCGCAGGCTCCGAGGTTGGTTCCTGGAAAACCAGATATCCTATGGCTGTCTAGCTGCTGTCTAGCGGCCATAGGATTACTCCCTTAAAAAACAAACACAGCCCTCTCCCGAGTCCCAACTGACCACCTTGCTCAACGAACAGTGGAACAGCAGGGGGGTGGAGGGGAGCAAAGGAACAAGCCAAGAATAAGCTAACTAGTAAATGATTTTTTAAATAATCTAGAAAAGATGTATTTGAATGGAGAAGGAAGGAATATAAGAAGAAGCGGCTACGAGTGCATGGACACACCCCAGATCTAACCAAACAAACACAGCCCTCTTCCAACTAACCACCTTGCCCAATGAACAAATGCAGCCTTTCCCCAAACTATATATACCCCCCTCCTTCACCATTGTCTCTGACTGGAGACTGCTGGCTTAGGTTCAGCCCTAGAGTTCCTATTCACAAACGCACACTCCCTCATCCTGTCACCTTCCCCCTCCCTCTTCCTCCCTCATCCTCTCATCTTCCCGCTCCCTCTTCCTCCCCCTCCACATGATCTTTCAGGAGTGGATACATTTTGGAGACAGCCTATCTGGACTGCTCAGAAGGCATAAGGAGAACTATGAATCTCTGAGGCAAACAAGGCGCCTTGTGGAAGAGCCACTTTGCTTCAGGGCACCTCGGTACTGGTCTGATCCACTTCATATCATGATGAGGCACCTCTGAATCAGCCCGCTTCACCTCGTTATTTGGGCTTTGTGCTGAAGTGGTGCACAGCTGTCCTAAAAAAACCAGTTGTAGGCAGTCAGTTCACCTCACCTGCCAGGGTAAGGTGCCATGCTGCTGCAGGAGTTGCTCAGAGTCTCTTCTCTCCAAAGTTTCTGGCTACTAAAATCACTAGGGTTGCCATTTTTCTCTGAAAAATCAGTGTGCAACTATAGTTCTGTGGACCTCTATCAGAGGGAACTCCATGAGAAGATTCTGCCTAAGCTCTGAAGAGCTCACTCCAAGGAAGAGTCTTAGGGCCGATCTCCTGGGGAGAGAGAGGCTAACCCAGCATTCCACTGCGACCAGACATGCCCAGTTCATGAGCACTAGGGATGTACGAAATGTACTTACATTTTTGTGCATTATGTTTATGGTGGGGAGGGAGACGTGCCGTCCCTCCCCCCGGAATCCTCGATGGCTGGCTGTGCTCCACGGCAGCTCCACGGAGCAGCCAGCCAGGCCCAGGCCAGAGCCATCCACAGCCGGATTTCCGGCCACAGAGGGCTCTGAGTAAAAAAACAAAAAACAAAAACCGTGTACACAAATGGCAGCGGCTATGGCTGCCGCCATTTGCATTCCTTATTTTTGGCCGTCTTAGTCTACGTAAATATTTACATAGACTATGATGGCGAAAATAAGGGGAATGCAAATAGTGTTGCAGGTGCTATTTGCGTCCCTTTTTGATTTGCCGTTTTAGCCTACATAAATATTTACATAGATTAAGACACCAAAAATAAGGAACACAAATGGCGGCGGCCATAGCTGCCGCCATTTGCGTATGCTGTTTTTTTTTTTTTTAACCCAGCCATGATAGATTACGTAAATCTTTACGTAGCCTATCACGTCTTGAAAACAAACAAACAAACTACAAGTCTGCAAATGGCAGTGGCGGCAGCCAGACGGAAGACCAGCCGCCGCCGCTGCTGCCCGGAAGATCCGCCCCAGGTAAGTCTCGACCCGGGGGGGATCCGCAGGGGGCAGGGGGGTGGCAGATTTGCCACCATTCTGCCACAGATTTCGGGGGGCTGAACGCACTGGCATTCGGCCTCACCGAGATCCATGGCAGAATTCTCTGCCATCCCTGAGCACTCTGCCCAGGTAGTGTATGTTGCGAGTCTGCCTAGCTCAACCTCTGCCAAATTTTGCCTGCCTAGCTAACTAGTAGCCTGGAAACATAGGTCTGCATCTTGCTACCTGCAAACACAAGCTTCATTTTTAAAAGGGAAAAGTTTGTCTTCAACCAGCCAGAGTTAGGGATGTACGAAAGTCACTTACCTCTTCGCAGGGGTGCTTCGCGGTGGGGGGGAGGTGCTTCGCTTCTCCCCCCAAAGTTCAGGCGAGGGGGGGGGAGGCGTCCTGCCTCACCCGGCTGAAATTCAAGCCGGGGGGGGAGGCGCCCCGCCTCGCCCGGCCGAAATTCAGGCCGGGGAGAAGTGCCCCGTCTCCCTGGCTGCGAAGCAAAAAGTGTAAACCCCCCCCCCCAAACCCCGTGATAGGCTACGTAACGATTAACGTAGCCTATCACAGCTAGATTTCCAAAGTCAGCCATGATAGGCTATGTAAATCGTTATGTAGCCTATCACGGGTGACTTTGGAAAAAAAAAAGCGCGTATGCAAATGGCGGTGCCCTATGGGCGCCGCCATTTGCGTTCCTTATTGGGTCCCGGTAATCTACGTAAAGATTTACGTAGACTACGGCGTACTCTACATAAATCTTTACGTAGACTTGTTGTTGTTGTTCAGTCGTTCAGTCATGTCCGACTCTTCGTGACCCCATGGACCATAGCACGCCAGGCCTTCCTGTCCTGCGCTCTCTCCCGGAGCGTGCTCAAGTTCATATTCATTGCATCCGTGATGCTATCTAGCCATCTCATCCTCTGCCGTCCCCTTCTCCTTTGGCCTTCAGTCTTTCCCAGCATCAGGGTCTTTTCCAGGGAGTTTTCTCTTCGCATTAGGTGGCCAAAATATTGGAGCTTCAGCTTCATTATCTGTCCTTCCAATGAGCACTCAGGGTTGATTTCCTTTAGGATGGACTGATTTGACCTCCTTGCAGTCCAGGGGACTCGTAAGAGTCTTCTCCAGCACCACAGTTCAAAAGCATCAATTCTTCGGCGCTCAGCCTTCCTTATAGTCCAGCTCTCACAGCCATACATTACTACTGGGAAAACCATAGCTTTGATTAGATGGACCTTTGTCGGCAAGGTGATGTCTCTGCTTCTTACTATGCTGTCTAGGTTTGCCATAGCTTTCCTCCCCAGGAGCAAGCGTCTTTTAATTTCATGGCTACAGTCACCGTCTGCGGTGATCTTGGAGCCCAAGAAAGTAAAATCTGTCACTGCTTCCATTTCTTCCCCTTCTATATGCCAGGAAGTGATGGGGCCACATGCCATGATCTTCATTTTTTTAATGTTGAGTTTCAAACCAGCTTTTGCACTCTCCTCTTTCACCCTCAACAAGAGGCTCTTGAGATCCTCTTCGTTTTCTGCCATTAGGGTGGTATCGTCTGCATATCGGAGGTTGTCGATAATTCTCCCAGCAATCTTAATTCCGACCTGTGATTCATCCAACCCGGCATTTCTCATGATGTACTCTGCATATAAGTTAAATAAGCAGGGTGACAATATGCAGCCTTGTCGTACTCCTTTCCCAATTTTGAACCAATCGGTTGTTCCATGTCTGGTTCTTACTGTTGCTTCTTGACCCTCGTACAGGTTTCTCAGGAGACAGGTAAGGTGGTCTGGTACTCCCATCACTTTAAGAATTTGCCACAGTTCGTTGTGATCCACACAATCAAAGGCTTTAGCGTAGCCAATGAAGCAGAAATAGACGTTTTTCTGGAATTCTCTTGCTTTCTCCATGATGCAGCGAATGTTGGCGATTTGATCTCTAGTTCCTCTGCCTCTTCTAAACCCCGCTTGTACTTCCGGTAGTTCTCAGTTCGCATACTGCTGAAGCCTAGCTTGTAGGATTTTGAGCATCACCTTGCTGGCATGTGAAATGAGCGCAATTGTGCGGTAGTTTGAACACTCTTTGGCGTTGCCCTTCTTTGGAATTGGAATGTAAACTGACCTTTTCCAGTCTTGTGGCCACTGTTGAGTGTTCCAGATTTGTTGGCATATTGAATGCAGCACTTTAACAGCATCATCTTTTAGGATTTTAAATAGCTCGGCTGGAATACTGTCATCTCCGCTAGCTTTGTTGTTACTAATGCTTCCTAAGGCCCACTTGACTTCACTCTCCAGGATGTCCAGCTCAGGTTCAGTGACCGCACTATCAAGGCTATCAGGGACATTCAGATCTTTCCTGTATATTTCTTCTGTGTATTCTTGCCACCTCTTCTTAATCTCATCTGCTTCTGTTAGGTCCCTGCCTTCTTTGTCCCTTTTCATGCCCGTCTTTGCACAAAACGTTCCCTTGAGATCTCCAATTTTCTTGAAGAGATCTCTAGTCTTTCCCATTCTGTTGTTTTCCTCGATTTCTTTGCATTGTTCATTTAAGAAGGCCTTCTTGTCTCTCCTTGCTATTCTCTGGAACTCTGCATTCAGTTGGGTATATCTTCCCCTTTCTCCCTTGCTTTTCACTTCCCTTCTTTCCTCAGCTACTTGTAAAGCCTCATCAGACACCCACTTTGCTTTCTTGCATTTCTTTTTCTTTGGGATGGATTTCGTTGCTGCCTCCTGAACAATGTTACGGACCTCCGTCCATAGTTCCTCAGGCACTCTGTCTATCAGGTCTAATCCCTGAAATCTATTCCTCACCTCCACTGTATATTCATCAGGGATATGATTTAAGTCATACCTGAATGGTTTAGTGGTTTTCCCGACGTTCTTCAATTTAAGCCGAAATTTTGCAAGAAGCAGCTCATGATCTGAGCCACAGTCAGCTCCAGGTCTTGTTTTTACTGACTGTATGGAGCTTCTCCATCTTTGGCTGCAAAGGACATAATCGATCTGATTTCGATATTGACCATCTGGTGATGTCCATGTGTAGAGTCGCCTCTTGTGCTGTTGGAAAAGAGTGTTTGCTATGATCAGCATGTTCTCTTGGCAAAACTCTATTAGCTTTTGTCCTGCTTCATTTTGTACACCAAGGCCATGCCTGCCTGTTATCCCGGTGATTTCTTGACTTCCTACTTTAGCATTCCAATCCCCTATGATGAAAAGGACATCTTTTTTTGGTGTTAGTTCTAGAAGGTGTTGTAGGTCTTCATAGAACCGATCAACCTCAGCTTCTTCAGCCTCAGTGGTTGGGGCATAGACTTGAATTACTGTGATGTTGAATGGTTTGCCTTGGATTTGTACTGAGATCATTCTATCATTTTTCAGATTGTACCCCAGTACTGCTTTTCCCACCCTTTTGTTGACTATGAGTGCTACTCCATTTCTTCTAAGGGATTCTTGCCCACAATAGTAGATATGATGGTCACCTGAATTAAATTCGCCCATGCCTGTCCATTTTAGTTCACTGATTCCCAAGATGTCGATGTTCAATCTTGCCATCTCATGTTTGACCACCTCCAGCTTACCTTGATTCATTGATCTGACATTCCAGGTTCCTAAACAATATTGTTCTTTACAGCATCGGATTTTCTTTTCACCACCAGACACATCCACAGCTGAGTGTCCTTTCGGGTTTGGCCCAGCCGCTTCACTCTTTCTGGCGCTACTTGGAAATACCCTCTGCTCTTCCCTAGTAGCATATTGGACACCTTCCTACCTGAGGGGCTCATCTTCCGGCGTCATATCTTTTAGCCTTGTGATACGTTCCATGGGGTTTTCTTGGCAAGAATACTGGAGTGGGTTGCCATTTCCTTCTCCAGTGGACCACATTTTGTCAGAACTCTCTGCCATGACCTGTCTGTCTTGGGTGGCCCTGCATGGCATAGCTTATGTCTTCACTGAGTTACGCAAGCCCCTTCGCCACAACAAAGCAGTGATCCATGAAGACTACCGGGACCCAATAAGGAAAGCAAATGGCGGCGCCCATAGGGCGCCGCCATTTGCGTATGCGCTTTTTTTTTTTTCAAAGTCACCCGTGATAGGCTACATAACGATTTACGTAGCCTATCACGGCTGACTTTGGAAATCTAGCCGTGATAGGCTACATTAATCGTTACATAGCCTATCACGGGGTTTGTTTGTTTTTTACACTTTACTTTGTAATGGCGGTGGTGGCAGCCGGTCGGAAGACTGGCTGCTGCCCCCGCCCCCGACGGAAGGCCGACGAATTGCCGCCAGGACCGGCCGCCGGGAGGGACATTCGCCAAAGGTAAGTCCCATCCCGGGGGGGTGGCGGAGAATTTCACCGCCAATTTTGGGGGGCCAAATGCGTTGGCGCTCAGCCCCCCGAAGATTTGGGGAGAAATTCTCCACCATCCCTAGCCAGAGCAGAGTTGCAATTCCCATGAGTTCCAGTCTGCAGAAAAGGGCTTCAGCCCAGGGAAAGGTATATTTTTCCTGGAAGTCCTTCTACAAAAGTATCCTCCAGCCCCACTCTTTTCTAAATGTGTAAATTGGCTCTATTCTTTAACTATTGTTTGGTTGGAGCTCCAGCCACTGAAAGTGCAGCCATAGCCCATGTTTTCCTCAGGCTGATTCCCCTTGTTTTCTCATCAAGCCATTGCTACCAAGTTACACTTTCCTGGAGAAGTTGTCCTGACAGCTGTGGGTCGGTCACCCTCTCTCCGACTCTCCGCAATAAATTCCTAGAAGAGGAAACGAGAGGAAATGTCATGAGGTGAAGTAAGCAAGCTATGGGCCTTAGAGAGATACTTTCTTTCTCCCTTTTTTCTTGTGACAGTGACTGCATCTTGGGAACCTGCCAATAACATCATTGGCTAGCAGGACAAATTCCCCATCAACCCACTCCTTGCCCCCTCTTGCAAAAGCTCAACCTAGCCTTATTGTTCTTCTTCCTTTTCTGCTCTCATGAATGTAAAGGGCACCTCGCTACCTAATTCCCTCCTGTTTGCCCTATCAACCCAACTTAAGTACCGCTCATTCAAACCAAACAGTCCACACATGTCTGTAGCCTTGCTTTTAGGCCTGGAACCTGACTTCTCCAAGAACACACCTAATTTCTGCACTGAAGAACAGTTCTTGATGAAGGCTGAGTGTGTAGGGATGTACATAACCTTTCGTGGATTATGTTTATGGTGAGGGGGAGGCGCTCTGTTTCTCCCCCACAGAATCCTGGACGGGGGGGAGGCGCTCTGTTCCTCCCCCCCCGGAATCCTCCGCGGCCGGTTGTGCTCCGCGGCAGCTCCGCGGAGCAGCCAGCCAGCCCCAGCCAGGCCAGAGCTGTCCACAGCCGGATTTCCGGCTGCGGAGGACTCTGGGGAAAAAAAAACAAACCGCGTACACAAATGGCGGTGCCTACGATCACCGCCATTTGCGTTCCTTATTTTTGCCCTCCTAATCTACGTAAATATTTACATAGACTATGACGGCGAAAATAAAGGAGAACGCAAATAGCGTAGCGGGTGCTATTTGCATCCCTTTTTGATTTGCCGTTTTAGTAGGGATAGCGGAGAATTTCTCCCCGAAACTTCGGGGGGCCGAGCGCCAACGTGTTCAGCCCCCCGAACAAGTTTCAGGGAGAAATCCTCTGAACCCCCCCCCGCCCCCCGCACACCCCCCGGGACGGGACTTACCTTCACCCAATGTCCATCCCGGTGGCGGGTCCGGCCGGCGGTTCGGCAGGTGTTCGAGCGGGGCGGGAGCGGCAGCCGGTCTTTCGACCGGCTGCCGCCGCCGCCATTGCAATCAAAGAAAAAAAAAAAACGCCCCCTGATAGGCTACGTGACGATTCATGTAGTCTATCATGGCTAGATTTGCAAAGTCAGCTAGGCTACGTCAATCGTCATGTAGCCTATCACGGGTGACTTAAAAAAAAAAAAAAAGCGCGTACGGATAATGGTGGGCCCCCATAGGGAGCCGCCATTCCCGTTCCTTATTTGGTCGCTGTAGTCTACGTAAATGTTTACGTACACTACGGCGAAAATAAGGGCAACGCTATTTGCGTTGCCCTTATTTTCGCCGTAGTCTACGTAAACATTTACGTAGACTACAGCGACTAAATAAGGAACGCGAATGGCGGCTCCCTATGGGGGCCGCCATTAGCGGACGCACTTTTTTTTTTTTAAAGTCACCCGTGATAGGCTATGTGACGATTGACGTAGCCTATCACGGCTGACTTTGCAGATCTAGCCATGATAGGCTACGTGAATCGTCACGTAGCCTATCAGGGGGTGTTTTTTTTTTTTTAAACTTTCGCGTTCGCGGCCGGGCGAGGCAGGAAGCCTCCTCCCCGGCCTGAATTTCAGCCGGGGCGAGGCGGGAAGCCTCCCCCCCGGCCTGAATTTCGGCCAGGGCGAGGCGGGAAGCCTCCCCCCCCGGCCTGAACTTCGCGGGGGGAGCAGCGAAGTGCCTCCCCCCCCACCGCGAACGTCCTGCGACGACAGGTAAGGGACTTTCGTCCACCCCTACATTTTAGCCTACATAAATATTTACGTAGGCTAAAACGGGGAATCAAAAAGGGACGTAAATATCGCCCGCTACACTATTTGCGTTCCCCTTTATTTTCACTGTCATAGCCTACATAAATATTTACGTAGAATAAGATGGGCAAAAATAAGGAACGCAAATGGCGGCGGCCGTGGCCGCCGTCATTTGCGTATGCGGTTTGTTTGTTTTTTAACCCACCCAGCCATGATAGGCTACGTAAAGATTTACGTAGGCTATTACCTCTTTTTTTTAAAAAACCTAGCCATGATAGGCTACGTAAATCTTTACGATACTATCACGTCTTTTTTTTTTTACAAGAAGAAGAGTGGAAATGGCGGCGGCGGCAGCCGGTTGGAAGAGCAGCCGCCTCCGCCAAAGCCGCCGCCCAGAAGATCCACCCCAGGTGAGTCTCGTCCCGGGGGGGATCCGCCGGGTGGCGGGGGGGTAGCAGACCATTCCTCCAGAGATTTCGGGGGCCCGAATGCACTGGCATTTGGCCTCACCGAGATCCGTGGCGGAATTCTCTGCCATCCCTATGAGTGTGTCCCCTATTGGGATGAGGTCTAATGCTGTATTTTTATTGCAGTTGCTTTGCTCAGCTAATTAACCCCAAATCAACTTGTGCATTTTAAATGTATATGGAACTCAGTACATAGGCCATGTGGTGTTTCCCCCAAATCTGGTGTGATCTCTTAGATGGAAATTGACTTCTTATCCATAGATGCTCTACTGCCAATGTTAAAAGTTCCCTTTTAGCAAATATGTGTCATGTGAGAACATGTACAGTTTTGAACATATGTCTAGACAGCAATAGTAATGTATGGCTGTGAGAGCTGGACTATAAGGAAGGCTGAGTGCTGAAGAATCGATGCTTTTGAACTGGAGAAGACTCTTATGAGTCCCCTGGACTGCAAGGAGGACAAATCAGTCAATCCTAAAGGAAATCAACCCGGAGTGCTCATTGGAAGGACAGATACTGAACCTGAAGCTCAAATAATTTGGCCACCTATTGTGAAGAGAAAACTCTCTGGAAAAGACCCTGATGCTGGGAAAGACTGAAGGCAAAAGGAGAAGGGGACGACAGAGGATGAGATGGCTAGATAGCATCACCGATGCAATGAATATGGACTTGAGCACGCTCCAGGAGGGAGCGCAGGACAGGAAGGCCTGGCGTACTATGGTCCATGGGGTCACAAAGAGTCGGACACGACTGAACGACTGAACAACAACAACAACTAGACAGCAAGCTCATTTGGTAACATTATATAACAGTTCACTGCAGTACATTAAGACTTTGAATTCAATACCTCTTCTGTAAGTATTTAATTCAATATACTACACTCTATACATTGGAATAGTTGAAATAGACTGGTAATCCTAATGGAATCTGTTTGGAAGCTGCATGTGTTATCAGTAGCTACTAGGACTGCTTTCATCTGTGTCAGATATGGGACAAACATACCATAAAATGGCAGGTACGTTGTTCTGATGGCGTGGAAATAGAGCACTCTTATTTCTTATTATCACATTTGTAATCCCAACCTTCCTCAAAGCTACTCCAGGCAAAATACATGGAACTGTCTTATTTTGTCCTCAAAGCAACTCCATAAAGCAGGTGAAGTTGAAAGATAACACCTTTTAAGATGTTCGATCTGAAATGAAATAATGATCATGCACTTGGGAAGTGGGGGCATTTCAGCCCCAACCTACGTTCCTTATTTGTTTCAATATCTGAAGTGTACCTGCAGATGTATAAGCATAGCAAATGTTTGAAAACAGCCTTGGTGCACAATCCTATCAATCACGTATTCACTGCTCAGAAGCTCCTGAACTCGGAGGCTTGCGAATTTCCTGTGCCCTGCCTGGCTAAAGCCAGTGGGGCAGGAGGAGTGGCAGAGGTGATCTTCACCTCCCCATCCTCCATCTTTCCTAATTTTCACTAGCTGGGCTTTCAGCCAGTTTAGTGAGGTCACTTTGGAAGTGGATGGAGGGAGGCTCAGGATAACTCATATACTGGACTCTCTAGTCGCCTCCCCTCCCCGCCCACTGGAATGCCCCTTTCCTCCCTCTCCTCTGATGACACCTTTCTGACCTTGGAGAAGCAGCCACCTTGGTTCTCTTCATGCTGGCTGCAAGGGGGAGGGGTCTGGGTTCAGATCTCTAATTCCCCCTTCAGAGGCCAGAGCACTGCCTCTGAGCTTGGAGAGGTTTTCCGAGCCATCTTATGGTCCCCGGAACGCTTGCCAAGGGATCATGGGATTGCTGTCCTAGGAAGTTGTCTAAGTTGACTCAGTTAGCTTCATAACTGAGCAGAGGGTTGACCTCCAGGTCCAAACTCTACTCCAACCCATCTCAATGGCTCTCATGCATCCTTTGGGCCTGTACAATCGCATGGATCTTTCAAGAAAAAATCTGCCTCCCATATCCAAATGTGCCCAACTCTATTTTTTTTTAAGAGTTCCTAAAATGGTTGATGAGAAAATCCGCCCTTTGATATATGCTCTTAGTTCTGAACCTGACCCAGGAAAGAAATGTCCTTGGCCCCTACTGATGAGGGCTCATAGAGACAGCATTTGTGGTAGAAAACCATGTAAAGATAAAGAATGGAGATGGACACAGGTTCTGACATTTGCTGTGCTTGCCAGAATACATATTCTGCATAGGGATGTCAGAGAATTCCGCCATGGATTCCAGTGAGAAATTCTAAAGAATTTTTCTTTACAGATTCTAAAGAATCTGGCCCCCTGGAATCCATGGTGGAACAGCCTCCCACCCCCTGCCCCCCTGCGAAATCCCCCTGTGACCGAACTTACCTTACCCATGGATGGCCCCGGTGGATGGCTCTGTGGAGCCATGCAGAGCGGAGCTGGCCAGGGAGGATTCTGGGGGGAGGGACGGAGCACCTCCCCCCCCACACGGATGCCCCTGCACGGAGCCAGGTAAGGGATTCATACATCCCTAATTCTGCAGACCTCTATCAAGCTGGAATAGGGGAGAGGGGAGGATTAAAAATGAGACAAATGACTCATTCCTAAAGAAATAATCCTAGTTTTTAAACTAATGAAAAAAAGCTAATTGAAACCATTTGTCTCCACAGCAGCTTTATTAGCACAGTGCTGTTTTTATTTGTCAACATTTTCCATAAATGTACACATGTACACGTTAATGGAAAATTCTGATGATCATTTGTATTGGGTAGATAAATACAATCAAGGGTTTTTAAATTGTTCAGTTGCCTAAGTAAGTTTAAAATCACTCTCTGAAGCTTCCAATGACTTCCTTTCCTGTTTTGAGAAAGATTAATCTACCCAAACTTGACCTTTGGATAAGTACATATTTCTCTCTTTTCAGCTCATTCCTAAATTTGTTTACCTGAGAAAAACACAGGGTGCTTCCAGATGAGCCTTTTATTGTGAAATTGCCATGCCTCATTCACAGAATTTTATGGGAGGTCCAGATGTTGAGCTTTTCTACACATGGCTGTTAATCAGCTGTATCTGCTTTCAATTTCATCAAAGAATTGAGATCCGAGCACTAGGGTTGTATGAACCCCGCATTTTTCAGTCCAGGGGGGGTTCGCAGAGAGGCCAGCCATGCCGCTCTTTGCTCCTCAAAATCCTCCGGAGCGGCTCCGTGTCCGGAGGATTTCATGGAGCGGCACTCTGGCTCTGTAGCACAGGCGATATGGTAATGGCAGCTGCCATTACCGTGTTGCTGGGAGCAATACAGCCACAAATTACTTTGAATGAGTTAATTCAAACACCTAATTACTTTGAATGAGTTCAAATCTCCAGGGCCAGATGAACTGCATCCTAGAGTCATAAAGGAACTGGCAGAAGAACTCTCAGAACCGCTGTTTATTCTCTTTGAGAAATCATGGAGAACGGGGGAAGTGCCAGATGACTGGAGGAGGGCTAATGTTGTCCCTATCTTCAAAAAGGGTAAAAAGGAGGAACCTGGGAACTACAGACCAGTCAGTCTGACATCAATCCCTGGGAGAATTGTGGAGCAGATGATAAAGCAATCCATCTGGAAGCACCTTGACAACAATGCCATGATTACTCGAAGCCAACATGGATTTGTCAAAAACAAGTCCTGCCAGACAAATCTGATCTCATTTTTTGATCAAGTCACCTCCCTTGTGGACCGTGGGAATGCTGTAGACATCATATACCTTGACTTCAGCAAAGCTTTCGACAAAGTGCCCCATGATATCTTGATTAGCAAACTAGCTCAAAGTGGGCTAGATGAAACAACGATCAGGTGGATCCACAGTTGGCTACAGAATCGGACTCAAAGAGTGCTTATCAATGGGACCTTCTCAAACTGGGGAGAGGTAACGAGTGGGGTACCGCAGGGCTCAGTCCTGGGCCCAGTGCTCTTCAACATTTGTATTAATGACTTGGAGGAGGAGGTGCAGGGAATGCTGATCCAATTTGCAGATGACACAAAATTGGGAGGGATAGCTAATACTTTGGAAGACAGAAACAAAATTCAAAGTGATCTTGATAGACTGGAGCACTGGGCAGAAAATAACAGAATGACATTTAATAGGGATAAGTTCTGCACCTAGGAAAAAGAAACCAAATGCACAGTTACAAGATGGGGGATACGTGGCTCAACCACACTACAAGCGAGAAGGATCTTGGAATTGTTGTCGATCACAAGCTGAATATGAGTAGGGGTGGACGAAAGTCACTTACCTGTCAAAGCTTGTTCGCGGTGGGGGGGAGGCGCTTCGCTGCTCCCCCCGCGAAGTTCAGGCCGGGGGGGAGGCTTCCCGCCTCACCCCGGCCGAAATTCAGGCCGGGGGGGAGGCTTCACACCTTGCCCGGCCGAAATTCAGGCCGGGGAGGAGGCTTCCCGCCTCGCCCGGCCGCGAACTCCAAAGTTTAAAAAACAAAACAAAAACGCCCCCGTGATAGGCTACGTGACGATTAACGTAGCCTGTCACGGCTAGATCTGCAAAGTCAGCCGTGATAGGCTACGTTAATCGTTACATAGCCTATCACGGGTGACTTAAAAAAAAAAAAAACGCGTACGCTAATGGCGGCCCCCATAGGGAGCCACCATTCGCGTTCCTTATTTGGTCGCTGTAGTCTACGTAAAGATTTACGTAGACTACGGCGAAAATAAGGGCAATGCAAATAGCATACGCGCTTTTTTTTTTTTTAAAGTCACCCGTGATAGGCTACGTGACAATTTACGTATATTTTGTGATAGGCTATGTTAATCGTCACGTAGCCTATCACGGGGGCGTTTTTTTTTTCTTTTATTGGAATGGCGGCGGTGGCAGCCAGTCAAAAGACCGGCTGCCGCTCCCGCCCCGCACAAACACCCGCCGAACCGCCGGCCGGACCCGCCGCTGGAAGGGACATTTGGCAAAGGTAAGTCCCGTCCCAGGGGGGGTGCGGGGGGCAGGGGGGTGCGGAGAATTTCTCCCCAAAACTTGTTCGGGGGGCCGAACACATTGGCGCTCGGCCCCCCGAGTTTCGGGGAGAAATTCTCCGCCATCCCTAAATATGAGCCAACAATGTGATGGGGCTGCAAAAAAGGCAAATGCTATTTTGGGCTGCATTAATAGAAGCATAGCTTCCAAATCCCGGGAAGTACTAGTTCCCCTCTACTCAGCACTGGTTAGGCCTCATCTGGAGTACTGTGTCCAGTTCTGGGCACCACACTTTAAGAAGGATGCAGACAAACTGGAGAGGGTTCAGAGGAAGGAAACAGAGATCATCTGGGGACTGGAAACAAAGCTCTATGAGGAGAGCCTGAAAGAACTGGGCATGTTTAGCCTTGAGAAGGGAAGACTGAGGGGAGATATGATAGCACTCTTCAAGTACTTGAAAGGTTGTCACAGAGAAGAAGGCCAGGATCTCTTCTTGATCATCCCAGAGTGCAGGACACGGAATAATGGGCTCAAGTTACAGGAAGCCAGATTCCGGCTGAACATCAGGAAAAACTTCCTGACTGTAAGAGCAATATGACAATGGAACCAATTACCTAGGGATGTGGTGGGCTCTCCCACACTGGAGGCCTTCAAGACGAGGCTGGACAGCCATCTGTCAGGGATGCTCTGACTTGGATTCCTGCATTGAGCAGGGGATTGGACTCGATGGCCTTGTAGGCCCCCTTCCAACCCTACTATTCTATGTTTCTATGAAATGGTGTATTGGACACCACTTGTGGCTGTAAAGCACTGTTTGTTTGTTTTTTTACCTAAATAGAGCTGTAAATGGCTGCAATTAGGTTAAACTCAGGGCTTTACGGCCGCAAATGGCGTCCAATACGCCATTTGCGTCTCTGTTTTTTCTTGCGATACACTAGCCTGTGTTTTTCGTTGCGATACACTCAGTGATGGACTGGATACAGGCCAATAAACTGAAGCTGAATCCTGGCAAAACAGAGGCTCTGTGTATGAGTGTTTCCCAAGCCCTGGCTATAGGCGTATTACCTATTCTAGATGGGGTTGCACTCCCATTGAAATATCATGTTTGTAGTCTGGGGGTACTCCTGTTTGTCATTGGAGGTTGAGGTGGCCATGGGAGCTTGGAATGCCTTCTACCAGCTTTAAGTGGTATGCCAGGTTCAGCCTCTCCTGCACAGGGATAGCTTGGTTACAGTGCTACAGGTGCTAGTACCCTCAAGACTGGATTACTGCAGTGCGCTGTATGCGGGGCTGCCCTTAATGATAGTCTGGAAGCTGCAGCTAGTGCAGAATGCCGCTCAAATGTTGTTGGGAGTCACCCTCTTTCAGCATGCAACGTCTCTATTGAGGGAACCGCACTGGCTGCCCATGTGCTCCCAATCCAGGTTTAAGGTTTTGTTGTTGGTATATAAAGCTCTAAACAACTTGTGACCAGGATATGTGAGATAATGTCTTTCCACTTCCCAGCCTGCTTGGTCACCAAGGCTTTCCTGGTGGTTCTGCATGGACCTGAAATCTGTTCAGAGTCCACTCAGAGTATAGCCTTTAGTGTATTGGCTTCCTCTCTGTGGAACTCCCTGCCTCTTGATGTCAGGCAAGTGTCAACATTGTTTCATTTTCTGCACCTGCTGAATACATTTTTATTTGAACCAGCCACAGCTTTATTGGCACAATCTGATTTTAAAAGTAATTCCATATTTTGATGATGATGATGCTGTTGCTGCTGATTTTGCTTTTATTGTTCACCATTTAGATATTTTATTGGATATAATCTTCTCTCTCTCTCTCTCTCTCTCTCTCTCTCTCTCGTATGTGTGTGTGTGTCTGTCTATCTATCTATCTATCTATCTATCTATCTATCTATCTATCTATATCGGAAAGCCTGGCATGCTATGGTCCATGGAGTCACGAACAGTCAGACACGACTGAACAACAACAACAATATATATATATCATATAACTAAATTCATGTTAGAAATAATGTGAACCAAACTTATGCAGGATTGCCACTTTGTCAGATGATTACAAAGCAAAGAGTTTCCATTATGGAGTGTGCCACTGTTACCAAGTGTGTTTGTCACTAGCCTCACGTCTCTATGGAAACAATTCAGCCTTGATAACAAAATCTAATGCCTGTACAGCTTTACTTTTCAGCCTCACAGAAAAGCTAATTGAAGAGCACATGGCATTAGCATAGGCAATTAGTACCTGATTTCTTAAAACATTTAATGTGTTCCTTCTGAAAACTAACCCTAGTGCAGCAAGTATTTGGCCATTTCTTGTCTCTGCCCTCCTTAGTTATGCTCCTGGAGCTCAAAATAAAGCTTAAAAGCCCATATAATGCCTACATATATACCCACAAGCATATAATGAAAAAGATGGAAACATCGCTAATAATCAGCCAACTCTGCCTTTTAAAATTAGCATTTCATGCTGCTGCTAAGAGAACAGGGAGTACGGTCCTTTTAAGAACTCAGGTGTTTGGTTAATCAACGTGATTTAAAATGTATTTAGCAGTACTAAGTACTGTCAGTGTAGGTAATGGTCCAGATAAGACACCTTTCAGAATTACAAGCACTAACTGGATTTTCCATCTGAGAGTAACAGTAAGTGATGGCATTTGTGCTTTTAATAAGGCCAATCACATGGAGGTGAACGACACTAATCTAATTCTCTGTGTTGATTTTGGTTTTTGGTATACTCCTTCTATAATGCACACAGTTTACAATGAGCAAGAGATCCGGAGATAATGACTTACAAGACAAGATCCAACCAAGAAGGCAAAAATGTTATGGATCTTGTAAAGTATAACAAGAGATTTTATCATTTTCCCCAATTTTCTACTATCTCTTTTTATATAAATTTTACACTCAATGTCAGATCCTGTAAATCAAAGTCAAATGTAAAGGAAGGAGATTACACTTGCCTTCTTTCCCTCTAGGCAGAGGTTTTGTGCATGCAGATGGAGTGATGGTAAAAGCTAAACAGGGTCATATGATGGGATTGAAAAGGCAAACCAGATTATGCTACTTTGAAAATACTAGGGCATAAGTATGGATGGGATACATGTACATGTTATACAAATTCTAGGTATGTACGAAAGTCACTTACCTTTTCGAAGGGTGACTTTCGCGGTGGGGGGAGGCGCTCCATCCCTCCCCCCAAAATTCTCTCTGGCTGGCTCTGCTCCATGGACATTCTGCGGAGCCGCCGGCCTGGGCCGCCCGCAGCCAGACATCTGGCCGCTGGGCAGCCTGCACAGGGACACAAATGGCGGCGGCTGTAGCCGCCGCCATTTGCGTCCCTGTATTTTCCTGTGATAGGCTATGTAAATACTTATGTAGCCTATCATGGCTTCTGCAGGGACGCAAATGGCGTCCCTGCATTAGCTGTGATAGGCTACGTGAGTATTTACATAGCCTATCACGGCTACATGGAAGAAGCGAATGGTGGCCGCAGACGTGGCCGCCATTCGCAAGTCAGCACAGACAGCAGCAGGTAGGTGCTCCATTCTGGGCCCATTTCGTGGGGTGGGGGGTGGGGGGGCTTCATTCTGTCATGGATTTCAGGGGCCTGAATGCACGGCATTCGGCCTCACCGAGATCCATGGCGGAATTCTCTGACATCCCTAACAAATTCACTGGGGGATAATGAGGGTAGTGCTTCCAAAAATTCTGTATGTTGGGGAGGGGAATTCTCTGTGGCTCCATGGTTTCTCAGGTTTATGGAGAATGAAAGTCACTACTTTTAGAACATCTTCTAATCTTACAATATATGTTTAAATTGTTTATTATTTATGTTTTAAGATATAAATATACACATTTCAGAGAATGGCTAGTTAAAATAATACTGCAGATAATTAATCTCTCTCAAGTACATTCTTCCTTTCCCTCCTCTCTAAGTTTCTTACATGGAAGTTCTTATCTAACTAGTGAGAACTAGCCCTTGAGAGCCAATGTAGCGTAGCGGTTTGACTGTTGAACTAGGCACAGGGAGACCTGAGTTCCTATCCCCACTCAAGTGTGAGGTGCACTTAGGCTGCAATCCTATATACACTTACCTGGGAGTAAGTTGCATTGAACTCAATGGGGTTTACTTCTGAGTAGACAGACATAGGATTGCACTGTTAAATGACCTTGGGCCAGTCACTCTCAGCCTAACCTGCCTGCAAGGAGGACTGTAATGAGGATAAAGGAGGGCATGCACACCACCCTGAGGTCCTTGGAGAAAGGGTGGGATATAAATGCCATTAATTTCCTGTTGACTTTCATATTCCCAGTTATTTTGCTGTTTCCTCAAATGGCTCCTTCTCCATCAAGACTTATTTCACCAACTCATGCTCCAGCAAGCTAACGGAAATGAGCCACCAGTTTACATCAAAACAGTGCTTCTCTCAGTAGTTCATTGTCTGGTTATGAGCAGATACCAAGGTGGCCAGAAAAGATTGCAGTTCACCAGCTTAATCCTCATCTTGATTTGGAAGTCTTTTGTTCCAGCAGCTTCAAGGTTTCCCTCAGCCTTGTGTCCACTGGAGCCATCCTTGGAGGGAAGCTTACCAAATGATAAACTATCCACTATAGTTACATGGGGCCATCAGAAGAAACTGTGAATCCTTCCATTAGTTCATACAATAAACAGTCTGAACTTTGGCCATCAATTTAAAAAAAAAATCTATTGTCCTTTAGAACCCAAAGGCTAAAAAATCCCTCTCCTCTTGAGATGTGAAAGAGTGCCTACAGAACATTCTGCAGTCAATGAGGCAAACGACGGCTGTTGAAAGCTAATGATGTATCCTTCAGGAAAACGTGAAAGAGCTCTTACACTTAAAATGTGACAACTGGGAGAATTCACACATACCCTAGCTGTCTGGTGAGGTGAACAAATTTTTACATAACATTTATGGGTAGCTTTTGGGAGGACCATGTATCAGTGGTTGATCCAGCAGATGCTGTGTAGAACACAAGAACAACAGCAGCAGCAACTAAAAGCTTGTTTTACCATACTCTCATAACTTCATAACAATCCCCTAGATCAATGTTCCCCAACATCTAGATGTTCAACTTCAACTCCCATCAGCCCCCGTCAGCATGGCTCATGGTCAGGAATGCTGGGAGCTGTTGTCCAAAACATCTGAAGGACACCTGGTTGGGGAAAGCTGCCACAGATTATATTTGTCAGATTTTCAGAGAAATCAAAAGGAAGAAATACATGTTATTAGAGTAGCACTGTTGAGTCATTCCCCCACCCAAATAAAATCACATCAAAGGGAGATCAAGGAGGAACCCATTAGACCCACCCCCTCCATCACATCTTTGTCACTAGCTTCATTGCCCTCCACATGTTGGGTGTTAAACCTCTGCAGCAGAGATCCTGCTCTATTTGTAGGTTTGAAGCACATTTTAGAACCCTGGAAGATCAGGATTTTTTAGATCCCTCTGCAGGCTGCTCACATGTAGTTCTAAAGTGGGGAAGGCGATGTAGGCCTGCCCATAAGCCCTGCTCCCACATCCCTGCATGCCCAGCTGCTGGTTAGACCTTTGCACATTGAGCAAAAAGGCCCATTAAGGGCTCTGTAAGCACATTCAGCTGCCTTATCAGGGTTTCTGATTACAGAAGCTCTGTAAGTACATTCAGCTGAACACAGAGCCCTTTACAGAGCCTAGATGCGCAGAAGCCTAACTGGTAGCCAGGCACATGGAGAAGTTTGGGTCAGGCTTATGTGCATGCCCATGCTTGCCTCCCCACTTTAGCCCTACACATGAGCAGCCTGCATAGGGCTTAAATCATGTGGGGAACAAGGTCCCTACTGCAAATGCTAACCCCCAATGCCCGGAGAGCTGTGGGACTGATGATGAGTGTGTGTGTGTGTATGTATGTATGTAGGGCTAATAGGCTTATCCCCATTCTGCTGTCATGTGATGGTAATTTATTGTATTTATTGTATTTATTATATTTTTATACTACTCAGTAGCCGAGTCTCTCTGGGCAGTTCACAACTAAAACCATAAAACACAACATAATACAAAACTTTTAGAAGTTTAAAAGTACCACGTAAAACCAAAGTAAAACCCAGCAGCAGTTACAGCCCAGGGAAAGCCTGGATGAAAAGGTGCATTTTCAGGAGGCCTTTGAGAGATGTCACATTTTCTGCCTCCCAAACTGCATGAGGGAGGGTTTTTCCTAAGGGTGGGTGCCACTACAGAGAAGGCCTACTGTCAGTGTTCTTCATGAGGACATTTTGCTAGTTTTGGAATGACCAGCAAGACCCAATCTCATGGGGTGGGGGGGCACAACTGAAAAGGGCTACTGTGTCAATGTCAGTATAATCAATTAACACTTTACATAGCAGCTATGTGTGAAGGTGAGATGTGCATGTCTTTACTTACATTGTCCAAACCTCCTTGAAACATGTTCTGTCATGGTTGCTTGCTTGGTGTGCCCATCATATACATTCCCAAACATTTGGAGACGCTTGCTTGCCTCCCCTTCACACTTTATACAGATAGGTGGAGACATACTAATCAGATTAGGCATTAACTTCAGGAGCAACTTCCTTCTGCTGTCTGAAAGTGTATATTAGGGAAATGTGCACACATAAAAATGTGTATATTAGTGAAAATAACATAAGAATGTATTATATTAGGAAAAAATGCTTGGAAAAATGGTATATTATGCAGAAATGCATGCATTAGGGGAAATGTACAAAACAATGTGCTTGAAATGTCATAGAAACGGAACGTAAGAGTGGAAAAATGCTCAGACTTCAGGATGAACTGAACGTGTGATAAACTGAGAGAAACTGACAGAGCTGTCCACCCCTAGGCCAGTGCTGGGCATTTTCAGCTGTCTCACTTCAGTTGTGAACACAACACTATTAAGCTCCAACAAGAGACAGATGAAACAGTCTCGTACCAGCTAGGATTTTACCTCAGAAATATACCAGTTGGTTGAACTGCTGCTTTGCGCTTTGTGCTTTATGCTTTATGCTCTTGTTCTTGTTTTGTTTGCATTTGTTTGTGATTTTGTGATATTCTTTGTTTTTCATGTGCATCCCTTTGTGCTATTTGGAGAAGTAGTCTAAAATAAGAATGAATGAATGAATGAATGAATGAATAAATAAATCTGCGATGTCAAGTCTAAACCTAAAGAGGTTTCAAACCTGAACATCCTGGAGCTTAGCCTTGCTGAAGAATGGCTGTATTCCTGGCATGCCTTTCTTCAAAACAAACGATTTTCCCCCAGGCGTCTAGCTGTCACCTGTTAATACAGTGTTTCCCCACTTTTGATACCTACCTGCAGCACAAAGGGGTTTTCCCCCCTGAATTAAAACTGGAGGCACATTTTGCTCTATGCTCAATTTTTTTTTTAATCTGTTCCCAGAACTACTGGCAGGTATTTTTCCTTTCATCCAATGAGTAGCTGAGTTAATATTGCCTCATTATGTCCCTTTGTGCTGCCACTCAGGGCACAACAATGGGTTTGGGGACTCTGGCCAATGGCGATGTTTCTGGGGTTCTCCCATGATTGCCATCTGTAGCACAGGAATGTATCCAGGAATCCCAGTGTCCTATATTCCCTGCTTTGGGGTAATGTCAGAGAGAGGGTGGGGTCTCCCTGCCATGTTCCACAATGCCCTAAAGTGATGCTACATTGGGGCATTGTGGGAAATGAAAATGGCAGCTAGACCCAGAAGTCTGGCACTGCTTGGAATGCTGCAAGAACCCAATGATGGAGGACAGGGACCATCAGAGGCATGCTTAGATCTGGAGATGTCCGTTATGTCAACACTCAAAGGTTTATCCATTCTTCAAGTCCATTATCCATGTGATTATATAACAGCCCAGTTCTTTACTGCAAAACAGTGTGGGGAAAGGACAAAAGGACAATCCTTCTCATGCCTGATGCTTTCCCTTTCTTCTCCACCAATTTGCTATTTTTCTGCTGTAAACATGCAGCTGGGAGTCCTGGTTCAATAAAGAAGCAATTCACTGGGCTTTATTATACATGTTCACAAGTGAAATTTAGGGAAACACCCACACTGTTAATGTAGAGCCCCCCAAGGCTGCAATTCTCTGCATGTTTACTTAGGAGTAAGCTCCATTGAACGTAGGCATTGAACATATGCATAGAATTGCAATGCCAATGTACCTATCATGGAATTAGTCTAGAGTGCATTTATGCATTGCCAAAAAAGAAGAAATGCATTACCCAAAAAAGAGGATAAAAGAAGGTGCTGATTTACATAAAATGTGTGTATGTGGAAATAATTGCTATAATTTAAATAGAAATACAATAAATCTCATCATAGTGGGGAAGATTGTGACAGGTGACCTGTGTGTCTGCTCAGTCTGCTGTCCAAGTGCTATGTGTTGATAGGCGACTTCTAGATCCTTCTCTCCCTTCTTATAGTTCATAGAATCATAGAATCATAGAACAGAGTACTAGGGTTGGAAGGGGCCTACAAGGCCATCTAGTCCAACCTCCTGCTTAATGCAGGAATCCAAGTCAGAGTAGCCCTGACAGATGGCTGTCCAGCCTCGTCTTGAACGCCTCCAGTATGGGAGAGCCCATCACCTCCCTAATTGGTTCCATTGTCGTATTGCTCTAACAGTCAGGAAGTTTTTCCTGATGTTCAGCCGGAATCTGGCTTCCTGTAACTTGAGCCCATTATTCCGTGTCCTGCACTCTGGGATGATCGAGAAGAGATCCTGGCCTTCCTCTCTGTGACAACCTTTCAAGTATTTGAAGAGTGCTATCATATCTCCCCTCAGTCTTCTCTTCTCAAGGCTAAATATGCCCAGTTCTTTCCATCTCTCTTCATAGGGCTTTGTTTCCAGTCTGCTGATCATCTTTGTTGCCCTCCTCTGAACCCTCTCCAGTTTGTCTGCATCCTTCTTAAAGTGTGGTGCCCAGAACTGGACACATTACTCCAGATGAGGCCTAACCAGTGCTGAGTAGAGGGGAACTAGTACTTCCTGGGATTTGGAAGCTATGCTTCTATTAATGCAGCCCAAAATAGCATTTGCCTTTTTTGCAGCCACATCACATTGTTGGCTCATATTCAGCTTGTGATTGACAGCAATTCCAAGATCCTTCTCGTTTGTTGTATTGTTGAGCCACGTATTCCCCATCTTGTAACTGTGCATTTGGTTTCTTTTTCATAGGTTAGGGATGTCAGAGAATTCCGCCACAGATCTCAGTGAGGCCGAATGCCAGTGCATTCGGCCCCCCGAAATCCATGGTGGAACGAAGCCCCCGCCCCGCAACCCACAAAAGGTATGCGAAATGGAGAACTTACCTGCTGCCATCCGTGCTGACTTGCGAATGGGGGCCGCCCTGCGGCTGCCGTTCACTTCTTCATCATAGCCGTGATAGGCTACGTAAGTATTTACGTAGCCTATCATGGCAAGCAAAAACAACAACAGTGTACGCAAATGGTGGTGGCTACGGCGGCTGCCATTTGCGTTCCCTATTTTAGCCGTTTTAGCCTACGTAAATATTGACATAGGCTATTACGGCGAAAAAAAGGGGAACGCAAATAGCTTAGTGGGCGCCATTTCTGTTCCTTTTTTTTCCTGCTGTTTTAGCCTACGTAAATATTTACGTAAGCTATTATGGCGGGGGGAAAAAAGGAACGCAAATAGCTCCCACTATGCTATTTGCGTTCCCCTTTTTTTCAGCCATAATATCCTACGTAAATATTTACATAGGCTAAAAAGGCTAAAAATAGGTAATGCAAATGGCGGCTGCTGTAGCCACTGCCATTTGCGTATGCTGTATTTTTTTTTGCCTTGCCATGATAGGCTACGTAAATACTTACGTAGCCTATCATGGCAGCTTCTCTGGACACAAATGGCGGCCGCTACGGCGGCCGCCATTTGGGTCCGCAGCAGCCCATCCGGGGCCAGAACTCCACCTGCAGACAGCCCTGGCTGGTGGCTCCGTGGAGCCACTGCGGAGTGGAGCTGGCCCAGGGAGGATTCTGGGGGGAGGGATGGAGCGCCTCCCCCCCCCCACGAATCCAAGCTGCGAAAAGGTAAGTGACTTTTGTACCACCCTATCCTAGGTGCAGAACTTAGCATTGATCCCTATTAAATGTCATTCTGTTGTTTTCTGCCCAGTGCTCCAGTCTATCCAGATCACTTTGAATTTTGTTTCTGTCTTCCAAAGTATTAGCTATCCCGCCCAATTTTGTGTCATCTGAAAATTTGATCAGCATGCCCTGCACCTCCTCCTCCAAGTCATTAATAAAAATGTTGAAGAGCACTGGGACCAGGACTGAGCCCAGCGGTACCCCACTCGTTACCTCTCCCCAGTTTGAGAAGGTCCCATTGATAAGCACTCTTGGAGTCCGATTCTGTAGCCAACTGTGGATCCACCGGATCGTTGTTTCATCTAGCCCACTTTGAGCTAGTTTGCTCATCAGGATATCATGGGGCGCTTCGTCGAAAGCTTTGCTGAAGTCGAGGTATATGATGTCTACAGAATTCCCATGATCCACAAGGGAGGTGACTTGATCAAAACATGAGATTAGATTCGTTTGGCGGGACTTTTTCTTGACAAATCCATGTTGGCTTCGAGTAATCACTGCATTGTTTTCAAGGTGCTTCCAGATAGATTGCTTTATCATCTGCTCCAGAATTTTCCCTGGGATTGATATCAGACTGACTAGTCTGTAGTTCCCAGGTTCCTCCTTTTTACCCTTTTTGAAGATAGGGACCACATTAGCCCTCCTCCAGTCATCTGGCACTTCACCCATCCTCCATGATTTCTCAGAGAATAGACAGCATTTCTGAGAGTTCTTCTACCAGTTCCTTTATTACTCTAGGATGCAGTTCATCTGGCCCTGGAGATTTGAACTCATTCAAAGTAATTAGGTGTTCCTTGACCATATGCCTATTGATCTCAAGCTGCAATCCTGCCCCTTCAGCCTGTACTTTACCTTTGCCAGGGGGGTCGTAGACCCTCTTTTGGGAGAAGACTGAGCCAAAGTAGGAATTGAGCACCTCTGCCTTTTCTTTGTCATCTGTTATCATTTTGCCATCCTTAATTAATAGCTCAACCACCATTTCTTTCCTCTGCCTTTTACTATGCACGTAGCTAAAGAAAGCCTTTTTGTTGTTTTTAGCATCCCTCGCTAACCTCAGCTCATTCTCAGCTTTAGCCTTCCTGACACCATCCCTGCAATTATCTTCTTCTTTATCTTTAAGCCAGAGTTAGAATGGATACTTTCAGAGGACTGTCAACTGCAAAGGAGGATGCCTGCCCACCCTACATTAGTCAAAGGACAACCTTTTGGAGGCTGTTTTTCAGATTGCAACTCATCTGAACTATGGCTTCAAACCAACAAATCTGAAGATAATCACCTTGGGACTGCTTTGGATAACTTTTTTTTTTTAATTAGAAGATTAGTAAAATGAAGGTAGTTGTAATAAAGGTGAGGTGGGCTGAGATGAAGTAGGATTAATGGAAGCAGTTGAGACATAGTCAGCTCCCCTCTATTCCGATGATGTTTCAAGAGACAGATTTATTGGAACTAGAGGAGATGTTAAAAGTAAATGAAACTTTTTATAGGCTACCAGGACTACAAGTTAATGGCTTTTTTTCCCAGAAACTCTTTTTCAGTTTTTAAACTTTTATTTGTTATGGATTGTTTGAAGTGACATGAAGCATTGCATGTGAAAAACAGATACTGGAGGAACAGGAAGAAAAAATGAACTTATTTCTTGAATACTTTTTAAACTATAGTATGACTTTTTTTAACCCTAGTTATTTGGAACACCTTCCCATAAGAATTAACCCCATGCACAGCAAAGCAACAGGCTACACCATATGTATGTACATGCAAATGTACTTCTTCACACAGCACATAGGTGGAATTTGCTATCACAAGATGAAACGATGGCTTACGAGATTAACTACACACTATGCACAAACTGAGCCCTAACAAAGTAACTGGTAAATTTTTGGTGGAAAAACAGTGGGGAGAGAGGGTCGTTAAGCATTTCACTATACCCATTTCTTTGCTTAATTGTCTCCATCCTTACACAGCTTCTCCCACCTGATTCAAAGTGCATGTTTACCTGCAATTTGGCCTCATGGGGAGTAGGGCTGCCACTTTAGCAATATGGACAGCCATTTTGCTGACTAGCCATATTGCTAAACTGTCCATATTGACTGTCCATATTTTGTTGACTTACCCAAGTGATGACTGAAATGGGAATAGGCACATCATCCTTACCAGTGGCTACTAAGAGACAGCATCAGCGGTAGAGAGAGGCTGGATCAGACACTGTGAAGGTATGTGACTGCTGACTGGCCAGAAAGGCCCAGCACAAACATGGCACATTGACATCTGCAGACCACAGAATCAGCAACTGCACAGTTATGCAGTGCTGATCCAGTCTTCTCCTGCTTCTGAGGCCATCTCTCCATGCCTACCAGTAAGGGTGTGGCTCCCTTCTGCTCAATTACTTTTCAGTATTGATGACCCTAGTAATGTATGGCTGTGAGAGCTGGACTATAAGGAAGGCTGAGCGCCGAAGAATTGATGCTTTCGAACTGTGGTGCTGGAGAAGACTCTTACGAGTCCCCTCGACTGCAAGGAGGTCAAATCAGTCCATCCTAAAGGAAATCAACCCTGAGTGCTCCTTGGAAGGACAGATACTGAAGCTGAAGCTCAAATATTTTGGCCACCTAATGCAAACAGAAAACTCTCTGGAAAAGACCCTGATGCTGGGAAAGACTGAAGGCAAAAGGAGAAGGGGGTGGCAGAGGATGAGATGGCTAGATAGCATCACCGATGCAATGAATATGGACTTGAGCATGCTCCGGGAAAGAGCGCAGGACAGGAAGGCCTGGCGTGCTATGGTCCATGGGGTCATGAAGAGTCGGACACAACTGAACAACTGAACAACAACAACAACAACAATTGATGACCCAGTACTACTTCTTGTCCCGCTTCACCAGTCATAGTGGACCATTTAAAAGTAAATTAATTCTACATGTTGCTGATCTGTATACCTGGGGAAGGAACTTAGAGCAGATTGATAGGATGTGTGTGTTTGAGGAAAGGGTCAAACACCCCCTCCTGTATTCTCTGCTCAAACATTTCCTCCCTCCATGTTTAGTAATATTTCTGCATTTATAGCAGTGTGACAATGTTAATTTGTGGATATCAGTCCACCTTACCTGAGCACTTATGTTGGTAATTATGGGTATTTGTAATCATTCTTGAGCTTTTATCCCTTGGCATGGTGCAATAACATCTTACGTTGTAGCACTAGTGGCGGCCAGGGTCCTAAGCTTTAATCAGTTGACACATCATCAAATGTTTTCATTGATTAATTGGTGAAGCCCAATTTTAATAAGTGAAACTATACAGTCTTAGATTCAACTTGGGTCCGGGGTGTAACTGTAATAGGAAATGCCCATGGGGCAATACATGTGTTCACAATGGGGAACTAACTCACACATTTCCTCAGAAGATAAATTCATGAGTAGGGATGGGGAGAAATTAGTTTCATAACATTTTAAAATGAACTCACTGAATTCACACTTCCCAAACTAATATATGAACTGGATCACAATTATCATTTGGTTTTTACACTTCTCTGAATTCTCTGATGCTGTTCTCAAAACTGGATACAACAATCCATACATTTGGGAAGATTGAGTAAACACATGTGCATATCAGGGAAACTCGCAAACAGAAAGGCATATGTTAGGGAAAATTGCTTAGGAAAAATTTTTATACTAAGAAAAAATTTGTACAGATTTTTGGCAGACTTAAAAAAAGAAGCACTCACAAATGGATGCGAAGATGAGGCACAATGGACTTATGCTTGAAAAAAAATGTGGATATTGTAGAAAGTGATACAGATAGGTTTTTTTCATCCCTATGAGTTCCTTCCTCCCTTCACATATGACTATGGAATCTCAAGGGGAAGAAGTGCGACCCTGAACTGACTGGTGCTTCATTTTTTTGGAACCTCCTAGGAAGCTATTCTCATAAGATGAAACCAGATTGCTCCTTTTCAAAGGAGCACTGTCACTTAGAAGATAACTGAAATAGTCCAGAAGTTAATGAAGCTGTCTTCTCCACTTTGGAGGACAGCTGATAGTGTGGTAGAAGAGGGATGTGTTGTGAACCCACCAAATCTTTTCTTTTCTTTTCTTTTCTTTTCTTTTGTAAGCATTAGAGAATATCCTCCAAGAAACTTTGTGGAAAAGCTTAACATTACTCTGTCATGTCTGTTTGTCAGCACCACCATTTTGATCAGTATAATTGCCTGTGGGCAAAAAAGAAAGAAAGAAACAAAGTAAAAATTGTCTGAATGTGATACAATTAATTTCCAAGTTATTGAAATGGAATGACAGTCAGAATCAGGTTGGGTTAACAAACGGAGACACAAACTCATCTAAGACAATTTCAGTGCACCTGCTACACTATGCAGCTCTCTGGCACAGTAATCCTTTTTCTTAATTCTTCTTTCTGTCATTCACTTGTCATGGGCGTATTGCCCATTTGCCATTGCTCTTAGACTCAAGGTGAACCTTTACTTCAAGAGGATTGCTTTTTTTCCAACAACCCTTTCCTTATATCCTGTGGTAATCTGGGAGAATTATCAATAACCTCCGATATGCAGATGATACCACCCTAATGGCAGAAAGCGAAGAGGATCTAAAGAGCCTCTTATTGAGGGTGAAAGAGGAGAGTGCAAAAGCTGGTTTGAAACTCAACATTAAAAAAACTAAGATCATGGCATCTGGCCCTATCACTTCCTGGCATATAGAAGGGGAAGAAATGGAATCAGTGACAGATTTTACTTTCTTGGGCTCCAAGATCACCACAGATGGTGACTGTAGCCATGAAATTAAAAGACGCTTGCTCCTTGGGAGGAAAGCTATGGCAAACCTAGACAGCATAGTAAGAAGCAGAGACATCACCTTGCTGACAAAGGTCCATCTAATCAAAGCTATGGTTTTCCCAGTAGTAATGTATGGCTGTGAGAGCTGGACTATAAGGAAGGCTGAGCGCAGAAGAATTGATGCTTTTGAACTGTGGTGCTGGAGAAGACTCTTACGAGTCCCCTGGACTGCAAGGAGGTCAAATCAGCCCATCCTAAAGGAAATCAACCCTGAGTGCTCATTGGAAGGACAGATACTGAAGCTGAAGCTCCAATATTTTGGCCACCTAATGCAAACAGAAAACTCTCTGGAAAAGACCCTGATGCTGGGAAAGACTGAAGGCAAAATGAGAAGGGGACGACAGAGGATGAGATGGCTAGATAGCATCACCGATGCAATGAATATGAGCTTGAGCACACTCCGGGAGAGAGCGCAGGACAGGAAGGCCTGGCGTGCTATGGTCCATGGGGTCACGACGAGTCGGACACGACTGAACGACTGAACAACAACAACAAAATCTGTTGTGTTCCTTCTTCCTAAGATGAAATAATGTACCAGTGATTCACTGTCTGCATCTGTTCTTCTTACAGATGAACATAAATTGGTGCATCATGTTCCTCTAATGTAATGATCAGAAATAATATGAATAGTCATATTAAAAAGTCCCTGTTCTACCACAGTTGCTTATTGCTTTACTTAAATGACTAAAATATCTCCTCAATACTTCAATGTGAGATGGGCAAGATAATCAGAACATAATGAGATTTTAAATTTACCTGTGAGGAAAACAACACAGATTCCTATTCTAGAAGGAAATGCTAAATTCCCGCTATTGGCTAAAAGGGGATAACTCTTTCATCCTTTCTATGCTGTGAAAAAGATTGTTAAAAAATTCAAATGGAGGAATGAAAGTAAGGTCAAAATGCTATTAAGTACCAGTTTGCCTAAAGGACATATGTTTGTCTTTTCTTTCTTTTTTTAGGTTGAAGAGTTTGATCAATTTGGAAATTTGCTTGAGTCACTCTTCTTGCTTGTTAAGTACTACTCCTGCAGTGTGCCTCTGATCCAATTTGGAATAATATGATTTAATTGCTCAGCACAATGGAACATGCTATTTTCTCAAATGTCACCCAACTGCACTGAATTTTTAACATTTTCCATGGAACCACAAATCATAATGCACTGAAAAATTAGTACCATTAGTGTCAATGCACCTAAATATTATTAATACCAGGATGAATATTACAAAGATGTGGATATCAGTGAGAAAGCACTCATTCCTAAGGGCACATATTGCTACAAGCTTGCCCTTAAGAAGTTGTACTACTTAGCATAACGTTATGCAGGTCTTAACTAGGGATGTTGGAGGAATTTGGTTGGGGGTGAAGCTCAATGAGTTTTCATCGGCTTAGCTGCCTGGGCTTTGGCTTGTCTTCTGCTAGCTGGCCTGGCTCGATCTGCAGTGAGTTGGGCCAGCTAGTGGATTTTCCGTATCTTTTATTTTATTTGCCACAAGAGACATTTGCGCAAATTGTGACTGAGATTTGCACAAAATGAGCAAACTGTGGTCACAATTTGCACAAATGTCTGATTCCACATTTTTTTTTAAAAAAAAATGGAGAAAGTTTCTGGATTTGGGGAAAAACCCATAACTTGACTTGCAAATGCAAGCCGATTCAGGTGTGTGGAGCTCTGGTGAGGCCAAAAAGAGCTGGATTTACCAGCAATGGACATCCCTAGTCTTAATGCATAGTGCAGTAACCAATGCTGCTGCTTTGCATATTCCATTGATGTAGTGCCATTGCACCAAATTACACTATTGGTGTTGTGTTAGAGGTCACTTACACCAGTGCTGTGTCAATGGCATAAGTGGAGCTGCAATGTTGGAAACTACCTACAGTGTTATATTGGATTTTATTGGATTTGTTACTTGTACAAGGATAAAAATGGATTTTCCATGATAGAAGCTTTCACTAGCAAAATGACACCTTTTGATATAACCCTTAATTTTTTTTTGAGAGAGGGGCGAATGGTATGGTCATGGCACGCATCCAAAGGTGATGGACAGTGAAGGGAGTTCCAAAGGAAGCTAACTGGGAAATAAGCAGTGAAACCTTAAGCATATATGGACAAACTGCAGCAGTGCCCAAAACAATGTGTTGGGATTAATTGGGTGGCAGCACAATCATTAGAAAGTGTCAGTATAAACCAAGAATGGAAATGTAAAACATGGCAAGTATCTGATGAAGAGGCCTCTAGGCCATAAACTTATGCCATAATAAAATGTGCTGCTCTTTAAGGAACCACAATATTATTTGTGTTATTTGTTATGGCTGCTGAGATAAATGTGCCATTCCTATTGTCTTTGGGGTTCATCTCAGAAGATAATTTGCCTTTCCCCCAAATAGAAACCACTACAAGCTAGGTCAAAATCCTTTCCCAGTTTCACCTTGCTTTGTAATGGCTCATTACTTTAAATCTACTGTAGACTGAAGAAGCCATCATTGTCTGTCAGGTTCCGTCTTATACACACATACCAGTTCCCAGACTTTCATACATGTTTAGACATATTGCTCATTCAAAGGATGTCCATGAGATAGTGAGATAATCTCCACTTAACTGTATTCCAATGAATAGCTGGGGTACTGGAAGTCACCATGTGAGGATCTCTGAGGCAAATATTCCAATATGTTCATTCTACCCATACCTAATTACTTTTTAGATGATGATGGGTATCCATATTACTTACTAGAGCCAACAACTCAATAATTTTTCTTTTTTATTGTGTTTTCAAATTCTTTTGTAAAGGGCAAGGAGTTGGAATGTTTCTCAGATATGTGTCTTCCATTTTATTTGTCTTTGAGAACATAGAAAAGGATCCAATGATGTCCATGTGCCATTGACACTGAAGTTGTGTTAGCATAAACCAATGCTTGTGCAACATCAATAGAGCTTGCTAGCACAACTGGTTTGCTGGGCAGCCAGAGGGAGGAATGATTTCATGCTCTGCAAAAAATCTTCACATCTTTAGTTCTTTTGCATGAAGTTGACAATTAAGTTGATCAGCCCAGAGTTAGGGATGTCAGAGAATTTTGCCACGAATCTCAGGGAGGCCGAATGCCAGTGCATTCAGCCCCCTGAAATCGGTGTCAGAACGGTCTGCCCCCCCGCCTCCCCGGGACGGGACTTACCCTGGGCGAATCTTCCTGGCGGCGGTGGCGGCTCCGGCAGCGGTTCGGCGGCGTTTTGGTGGCGTTTCGGTGGCGGCGGCGGACAGTCTTCCGACCGGCTGCCGCCGCCGCCATTTCCAGTAAAAACAAAAACAAAAACAAAAAAAGTGATAGGCTACGTAAAGATTTACGTAGCCTATCATGGCTAGATTTTTAAAAAACACCGTGATAGGCTACGTAAATGTTTACGTAGCCTATCACGGCTGATTTAAAAGAAAAAAAATGCGCGTATGCAAATGGCGGCGCCCATGGGCGCCACCCTTTGCGTTCCTTATTTTGGCATGTCTTAGTCTACATAAACATTTATGTAGACTAAGATGGCGAAAATAAGGGGAACGCAAATAGCGTAGACGCTACGCTATTCGCGTTCCCCTTATTTTCGCCGTCTTAATCTACGTAAATGTTTACGTAGACTAAGACGTGTCAAAATAAGGAACACAAATGGCAGCTCCCATGGGCGCTGCCATTTGTGTACGCACATTTTTTTTTAAAAATCAGCTGTGATAGGCTATGTAAACATTTACGTAGCCTATCATGGCTGACTGCAGGGACGCAAACGGCGGCGGCTCTGGCTGCTGCCATTTGTGGAGCTGGCTGGCCAGGATTCGGGGGGGAGGGACAGAGCGCCTCCCCCCCAGCCAGAATTTCGGGGGGAGGGACAGAGCACCTCCCCCCCACCGCGAATGTCTCCCTTCGAAAAGGTAAGTGACTTTCATACATCCCTACCTAGAGTACATCATCTACGTGCTACAAAGACAGCAGCCACTTCATCGTACTCCTAAGTCAAATCAAGTAGTAACCTTCAACCAGAAATATGGATTGGTAAGTCTGTTGTTGTAATGCTCCAGGGGCTCGGCAGAAGAGGCGTGAAAACCTTGTGGTATTACAAATGGCACCCAGGCAAAAATATTATGTGCTTGACCTTTCCTCGATGTGCCACACAGCAGCCAGTAACAAAACAAGCTGTCTAAATGTCAAAGCAGCAGAATAATAAGAAAATCCAGTCATTGAGCCAGTAGCTACCAGCTAGTTTCCTCTGCTTATATCATTGGCATGCAGTAAGGGAAATCTCATTTGTTTTACTGCCCCCTTTCATTGTGTCATCATCTAGCACGAGAGATGCCAAAGCTGCATGAAATCTTCATATTGTGGGTAGCAGTCTGATGTTCAGCTGATAGGACAAAGTTGTATTATATTATGTTTCAAGCTTAATATCATGGTTTGGATTATATCAGAGCTGAAAACAGTGCTTTTCAGAATCAACCCTTACATCTATTGTAGCCTGAAAAAGCCACCAGCATTAGTAGTCCATCTCCCAAGTAATGACAGATCAGGCGTTAGATCAGGTATCATTAAAATTAGCAATACAAGAAAATAATAAAAGAGCAGATTCTAGGAGAATCATGTTTGTTTGTTTGTTTATTACATTGTTAAACTGCCCAATAGCCGAGGCTCTCTGGGCAGTTCACAATTCAAACCATAAAATACAACTTGTTCAATGTATTAGAGTTGGTATGTGATCTAGTGTATTGAGTCTCAGACTTAAGAATGGAATTTAAACCTCAGACTAGGGATGGACAAAAGTCCCTTACCTGGTCCTGCAGCTTGCTTTGTGGTGGGGGGGAGGCGCTTTGGTTCTCCCCCCGAAGTTCAGGCCAGGGGGGAGGCGCCCTGCCTCACCTGGCCAAAATTCAGGCCGGGGAGAAGTGCCCCGTCTCCCCGGCCGCGAAATACAGAAGTAAAGTTAAAAACACACACACACACACCCGTGATAGGCTACATAACGATTTACGTAGCCTATCACGGCTAGATTTCCAAAGTCAGCTGTGATAGGCTACGTAAATTGTTACGTAGCCTATCATGGGTGACTTTGGAAAAAAAAAAGCGTGTACGCAAATGGCGGTGCCCATGGGCACCGCCATTTGCATTCCTTATTTGGGCCCAGGTAGTCTACGTAAAGATTTGCATAGACTACAGCGAAAATAAGGGCAACGCTATTTGCGTTGCCCTTATTTTCGCCATAGTCTATGTAAATCTTTACGCACTTTTTTTTTTCAAAGTCACCCGTGATAGGCTACATAACGATTTGCGTAGCCTATCACGGCTGACTTTGGAAATCTAGCTGTGATAGGCTACATAAATCGTTACGTAGCCTATCACGGGTGTGTGTGTGTGTGTTTTTAACTTTACTTTGTAATGGCGGTGGCGGTGGCAGCCGGTCGGAAGACCGGCCGCCGCCCCCGCCGAACTGCCGCCGAACTGCTGCCAGGGCCCGCCGCTGAGAGGGACATTCGAGGGAGGTAAGTCCCATCCCGGGGGGGGGGGTGGGGGGGCGGAGAATTTCACCGCCAATTTCGGGGGGCTGAATGCTTTGGCATTCGGCCTCCCTGAGATTCGTGGAGAAATTCTCCGCCATCCCTACCTCAGACTCATCTTAGGACCAGTCCAATTAGGAACATAGGAATCTGCGTTATATTGAATCTGACTAAATGAGTTCAGCTAGCTCAGCATGGGCTGCACCGATTGGCAATGGCTCTCCAGGCCTTCAGATAGGAGTTTCCTTCAGGCCTACTGGAAGATGTTGGAGATTGAAGCTGGGACCTTTTACATCAGGGATGTCGAACCTCTTTCAGCCTGAGGGCCAAATTCAATTTCGGAGAAGTTCTCAGTGGCTGCATTCCAGGGGGCCGGGAGGCAAAAGGGGGTGGGGTTGAAATTCCTACAATGCAGCATATTTTAGCTTCAAGCTCTTACTGCCTGAAACTAAGGAGAGGCATTTCAACTTTTTAGAACGGGTGAGAAAACCACACGAAAGCTGGGAAGCCACCAAATAGTTGGTGGCTGGGAGGAAAAAGCAGGAAACACCTGGTGTATGGGGAAGGGTGTGTGGCCATCTGGGGAACCCTGGAGGCCAGGTTAGGACCCCAGGTGGGACAGACATGGCCCTGGGCCTACAGTTCAACACCCCTGTTTTATATGGTATATGGTCTGCCACTGAGAGATTATTGCTTTTAATATTATATGAGGCCACAATAATAATTGTGGCAAATGTTGTGGCATTGTTGTTTGGGAGCCCTCCAGAAATGTATTCCTAGCAGCAGATAGGGATGTCAGAGAATTCTGCCACGGATCTCGGTGAGGCCCAATGCCAGTGCATTCGGCCCCCCAAAATCTGTTGTGGAATGGCCTGCCCCCCCCCCCGTGAGACTTCCCTGGTGCGGATATTCCAGGTGGCGGTGGCTCAGGTGGCTGGTCTTCCGACCGGCTGCCACCGCCATTTGCAGTCTGGTGTCTGGTTTTTCTTTTTATTTACAGAGACGTGATAGGCTACGTAAAGACTTACGTAGCCTATCACATCCAGTTAAAAAAACACAAAAACACATACGTAAATATTTACGTAGGCTAAAACAGCGAATCAAAAAGGGATGCAAAGAGCGCTCACTATGCTATTTGCTTTCCCCTTTATTTTCTCCGTAATACTCTACATTAATATTTACGTAGACTAAGACAGTGAAAAATAAGGAACGCAAATGGCGGCGGCTGTAGCTGCTGACATTTGCATACGCTGTTTTTTTTTTTTTTACCCAGCAGCCACCGTGGCCGGAAATCTGGCTGTGGACGGCCCTGGCCTGGCCGGCTGCTCTGCAGAATCACCGCAGAGCACAGCCGGTCATCGAGGATTCTGGTGGGGGGAGGACCAGATCACCTCCCCCTGTGTCGAGGATTCCGGGGGGAGGAACGGAACGCCTGCCCCCCCACCATGAACAGAATCCACAGAAAGGTAAGTGACTTTCATACATCCCTAGCAGCAGCACTGGCTAGGAGTACTCCCTTAGGCCATTTAATTGGTAGTAACACAACTTTATCAGGAATTAGGGGTGTATGAAACCCCAATCAACTGCATCTGTGGGGGGTCCACCGCGGGGGAGATGATCTGTTCACCCCCCCAAATCCTCCCCGGCTGGTGCATAGGGATGTATGAAAGTCACTTACCGTTTCGCGGATCTGCTTTATGGTGGGGGGGAGGTGCTCTGTCCCTCCCCCCGGAATCCTCGTCGGGGGGGAGGCGCTCCTTCCCTCCCTCCAGAGTGCTGCCCAGCTGGCTCTGTTCCATGGGGATTCCGCAGAGCAGCCAGCCAGCTCCGCCCACACCTGGACATCCAGCCATTGGGTAGCAGGGATGCAAAGGGCAGCGGCCATAGCCGCCGCTGTTTGCATCCCTGTATTGAACCATGATAGGCTATGTAAATATTTAAATAGCCTATCACGGCAAAACAAACAAACAAACAAAAACGCATATGAAAATGGCGGTGGATATGGCGGCCGTTTTTTTCCGCCATTCTAGCCTACGTAAATATCTAGCCTACGTAAATACGAAAAATAGTGAATGCAAATGGCAGCCGCTGTAGCTGCCACCATTTGTGTATGCTGCGGCTGGTGAGGAGACCAGCTGCCGCCGCCCCCGCCGCTGCCCCCGCTGCCACACCGACTGCTGCTTCCGCTGCCGCACCCCTGAGATGCTGCTGCACCCTCCGCTGCCACCGCACCATCTGCCGCCGCACCTGCCGCTGCACCTGCCGCCACCACACCCACTGCCAAATCCACCACCACCGCCACACCCACTGCACCCGCCACTGCCGAATCTGCTGCCACCACCTCCAGAGCCGCCACCGCATCTGCCACAGGTTAGTGATGTCCCGGGGGATTCCGCGGGGGTGCGGGGGTGCAGGAGACCGTTCCACCACAGATTCACTGGAATCCGTGGCGGAATTCTCTGCCATCCCTACTGGCGCCGCTCTGCGGTAACTCCACAGAGCTGCCAGCCGGGCCCATCCACAGCTGGGCCTCCATCCACTGCCAGGCTGCTGCGGCCACAAATGGCGTCCTGTGTAGGGGATGCCATTTGCGTCCCCCCTGTAGCCATGATAGGCTACGTAAATACTTACATAGCCTATCACGGCAAAGAGCAGGGACACAAATGGCGTCTGCTATGCCATTTGTGTCCCTGTTCTTTGCAATAATAGGCTACGTAAACATTTACATCACCTTCATGGATCACTGCCTTGTTGTGGCGAAGGGGCTTGCGTAACTCAGTGAAGACATAAGCTATGCCATGCAGGGCCAACCAAGATGGACAGGAGAGTTCTGAGAAAATGTAGTCCACTGGAGAAGGAAATGGCAACCCACTCCAGTATTCTTGCCAAGAAAACCCCATGGAACGTATCACAAGGCTGAAAGATATGACGCCGGAAGATGAGCCCCTCAGGTCGGAAGGTGTCCAATATACTGCTGGGGAAGAGCAGAGGGAATTTCCAAGTAGCGCCAGAAAGAGTGAAGCGGCTGGGCCAAACCCGAAAGGACACTCAGCTGTGGATGTGTCTGGTGGTGAAAAGAAAATCCGATGCTGTAAAGAACAATATTGTTTAGGAACCTGGAATATCAGATCAATGAATCAAGGTAAGCTGGAGGTGGTCAAACATGAGATGGCAAGATTGAACATTGACATCTTGGGAATCAGTGAACTATAATGGACAGGCATGGGCAAATTTAATTCAGGTGACCATTATATCTACTACTGTGGGCAAGAATCCCTGAGAAGAAATGGAGTAGTACTCATAGTCAACAAAAGGGTGGGAAAAGCAGTACTGGGGTACCATCTCAAAAATGATAGAATGATCTCAGTACGAATCCAAGGCAAACCATTCAACATCACAGTAATTCAAGTCTATGCCCCAACCATTGATGCTGAAGAAGCTGAGGTTGATCGGTTCTATGAAGACCTACAACACCTTCTAGAACTAACACCAAAAAAAGATGTCCTCTTCATCATAGGGGGTTGGAATGCTAAAGTAGGAAGTCAAGAAATCACTGGGATAACAGGCAAGCATGGCCTTGGTGTACAAAATGAAGCAGGACAAAGGCTAATAGAGTTTTGCCAAGAGAACACGATGATCATAGCAAACACTCTTTTCCAACAGCACAAGAGGCGACTGTACACATGGACATCACCAGATGGTCAATATCGAAATCAGATTGATTATGTCCTTTGCAGCCAAAGATGGAGAAGCTCCATACAGTCAGTAAAAACAAGACCTGGAGCTGACTGTGGCTCAGATCATGAGCTGCTTCTTGCAAAATTTTGGCTTAAATTGAAGAACGCAGGGAAAACCACTAAACCATTCAGGTATGACCTAAATCATATCCCTTATGAATATACAGTGGAGGTGAGAAATAGATTTAAGGCATTAGGCCTGATAGACAGAGTGCCTGAGGAACTATGGACAGAGGTCCGTAACATTGTTCAGGAGGCAGCAACGAAATCCATCCCAAAGAAAAAGAAATGCAAGAAAGCAAAGTGGGTGTCTGATGAGGCTTTACAAGTAGCTGAGGAAAGAAGGGAAGTGAAAAGCAAGGGAGAAAGGGGAAGATATACCCAACTGAATGCAGAGTTCCAGAGAATAGCAAGGAGAGACAAGAGGGCCTTCTTAAATGAACAATGCAAAGAAATCGAAGAAAACAATAGAATGGGAAAGACTAGAGATCTCTTCAAGAAAATCGGAGATCTCAAGGGAATGTTTTGTGCAAAGACAGGCATGATAAAGGACAAAGAAGGCAGGGACCTTACAGAAGCAGATGAGATTAAGAAGAGGTGGCAAGAATACACAGAAGAACTATACAGGAAAGTTCTGAATGTCACTGAGAGCCATGATAGTGTGGCCACTGAACTTCAGCTGGACATCCTAGAGAGTGAAGTCAAGTGGGCCTTAGGAAGCATTACTAACAACAAGGTAGCAGAGATGACAGTATTCCAGCTGAGCTATTTAAGATCCTAAAAGATGATGCTGTTAAAGTGCTGCACTCAATATGCCAACAAATTTGGAACACTCAACAGTGGCCACAAGACTGGAAAAGGTCAGTCTACATTCCAATTCCAAAGAAGGGCAAAGCCAAAGAGTGTTCAAACTACCGTACAATTGCGCTCATTTCACATGCCAGCAAGGTGATGCTCAAAATCCTACAAGCTAGGCTTGAGCAGTATGTGAACCGAGAACTACCGGAAGTACAAGCGGGGTTTCGAAGAGGCAGAGGAACTAAAGATCAAATCATCAAAATTCGCTGGATCATGGAGAAAGCCAGAGAATTCCAGAAAAATGTCTATTTCTGCTTCATTGACTATGCTAAAGCCTTTGATTGTGTGGATCACAACAAACTGTGGCAAATTCTGAAAGAGATGGGAGTACCAGACCACCTTACCTGTCTCCTGAGAAACCTGTACAAGGGTCAAGAAGCAACAGTAAGAACCGGACATGGAACAGCCGATTGGTTCCAAATTGGGAAAGGAGTACGAAAAGGCTGTATATTGTTGCCCTGCTTATTTAACTTATATGCAGAGTACATCATGAGAAACACTGGGTTGGATGAATCACAGGTCAGAATTCAGATTGCTGGGAGAATTATCAACAACCTCAGATACGCAGATGATACCACCCTAATGGCAGAAAGCAAAGAGGATCTAAAGAGCCTATTGCTGAGGGCGAAAGTGGAGAGTGTAAAAGCTGGTTTGAAGTTCAACATTAAAAAAACTAGGGATGGGGGAGAATTTCTCCCCGAAACTTCGGGGGGCCGAGTGCCAATGCATTCGGTCCTCCGAAGGTTGTTCGGGGAGAAATTCTCCCCCCCCTGCCCCCCGCCCCCCCCGAGATGGGACTTACCTTTCACGAATGTCGCTCCTGGCGGCGGGTCCCGGTGGCGGTTTGGCAGGTCTTCGTCAGGGGCGGGGGCGGCAGCTGGTCTCCAGTTGCGGAGCCGGCAGACCAGGATTCGGGGGGTGAGGGAGTGCCTCCCCCCCAGCCAGAATTTCAGGGGGAGGGACGAAGCGCCTCCCCCCACCTTGAATCAATTTCGCTAAAAGATAAGTGACTTTCGTACATCCCTAGGGAAACCCTGTCCTCCTCCCCAAGGTGAAAATTCTCCGAAATTCTCCCCCTTCCTGTGAAAGAGGCAGAAAAAACAATGCCTCTTTCTCAGGGAGAGAAAAAGTTCACCAAAATAGGGGGCAGGTTTCAGCACAGTACTAGTATAAATAAACACAACCTTTTGTTTTCCCACTCCTTTATTGACTTGGTAATGTATGTAAGGCAAAAAGGGCTACCATGACCTCATGCTAACGTGAATACAAGGAGAAGATTTTTTATGGCTCTGCATCTTGTTGGGTATATTTATTCCCAGTAAGTTTGTTCTGGTAGTTTACTCAGCAAGCTGACAACTGAACTGGGTTGTGTTGCTACCAAGAGATAAAAGAGGAAAACATATCTCCAGATAAAAGACATTGCAGCCACTATTTCTATATTTTATTTATCTAGATGTCTTTCCTTCCCTGTCACAATTACAAGTACAATTGGGCTGCTTACAGAATTTCTTTACCATGGAGACATTTCTCTTCATCAGTTTTGTACTTGGGCATAAAAGCCTTTAACATCCCAGAACACAGATGCTTTGCCTGAGCAGAAACCTATATATTAACCTTTTTTCCCCCTGTATACAAAATCCAGTGGCAGGTCAACCAAGCATGGATGAGCTGGAATTCAAACCCATGACCCACAAATCCAGGTCCCATGTTATATTCACTATCCTACATTTTAGAAAGTTTTGATATGTTTGATTATTCTAGCCTGCTTGTCAAGGCTACAGATATTTTAAGAAAAATGCCCAGATTTCATTTTTAAGATACTGCGAAAGGTTGTAAATGTAATCAGTCCTACTTGTTATATGTATTGTTTGTCTATCTCTTATCTAGAGAACAATATCTTTCTAACCTGTATGTCTGCAGCAGTTGATTAGCAGTTGCCTTTACACCATTAAGCATGCTGAATATATTAGGAATTTCCCAGTTTCCCACCAGACTAACCCGAGAGAGAAAGAAATTAGATATTTCCCTTGCAACCACAAAAGCAGTTGAAGGCTGTTTTACAAAGTCAGGCTGTTGATTCACCTAGACTAGCATCACCTACCCCAACTGCTTGTGGTTCTGCGAGGTCTTCGGTTAGGTAGAAGTCTCTCTCGGCTCTTCTATGGGCAACTCTTTCTCCTGCATTCAGATTTTTAAAATCTCAGGTTCTTTGTCCCCTAAATATGAAGAATTTTGGTAACTCGTTATTAAAAAACACACAACCCAAATGACATTCTCACCCTTCTGTACTGGCCAAATTCAACAGGTACAGCTGTTCCCAGCATGGACAGGACCATGATGTACCTGCTGGCTGTTAAAGATGAGGAGCCAATCAGAAAAAAGAGGTGACATCCCTAATTAAGCACTAACATGGCTGAATATACAGGGATTCAATCACAGATAGGGATGTACGAAGGTCACTAACTGTTTTGCGGATCTGCTTTGCAGTGGGGGGGAGGTGCTCCATCCCTCCTCCCAGAATCTTCGATGGGGGGAGGCGCTCCATCCATCCCCCTGGAGTCCTGCCCGGCCTGCTAAGCTCTGCAGGGATTCTGTGGAGCCGCCGGTCGGCTCCGCCCGCAGCCGGACATCCGGCCGCTGGGCAGCAGGGATGCAAATGGCAGTGGCCGTAGCCGCCACTGTTTGCATCCCTGTATTTAACCATGATAGGCTATGTAAATATTTACGTAGCCTATCATGGCAAAGTAAAAAAAAAACAAATGCGTATGCAAATGGCGGCTACTACACTATTTGCGTTCCCCTTTTTTTCACCGTAATACTCTATGTAAATATTTACGAAGACTAAAATGGCGAAAAATAAGGAATGCAAATGGTGGCCGCCAAAGCAGCTGCCATTTGTGTATGCTGTTTTTTTTTTACCCAGACCTGATAGGCTATGTAAGTCTTTACATAGCCTATCACGCCTGGGTTAAAAAAGAAAAAAAGACCAGACTGCAAATGGCGGCTGCGGCAGCAGGTCGGAAGACCAGCCGCCGCTGCCCAGAACATCTGCCCCAGGTAAGTCTCATCCCAGGGGGGATCCACGGGGGGGTGGGGGTGGCAGGCCATTCCGCCACGGATTTTGGGGGGCTGAATGCCAGTGCATTCAGCCTCACTGAAATCCGTGGCAGAATTCTCCGCCATCCCTAATCATAGACTTCTAAGACCAAAGCATTCAAAGCCCTCTGCCTAGATGGTCAAACCCAATAGTTTTGTATGCATGTATCCATTGAGTAAGGGTGCAATTTTACAGGGAAAGGTGGCTGCCTCTGAACTCGGAGGCAACTGCCTGTCAAATGCAGGGCAGGAGAAGCATGGTGGGGATAGTTCCCTCCATGCTTCTCCTGCCCTGCATTTGCAGCTAGACAGCCGATTTTGGCTGTCTAGCCACGAGAAGGCGGAGCGGGGGAGGAGGCTGCTGGACAACACATAGGATGTGTCATACCAGCATTTCCACCTTCCCCACCCTGGAATGCCCCCTGGAATGCCCTGTTTTGGCCACTCCACACTCCTCTTCTGAACATAACCTATGGCTGTCTATCCGCTGACTAGCGGCCATAGGATTACTCCCTAAAGCTCTTTTTTGGCATACGTTTTCAAATGCACACATTTTTCTGAGCACAGTTTTCAAACATCCACATGTTTTCAAACACATTGGGGGGGGCGGTGAAATGCATTGGAAACTTGGAAATGTGTGAATTTCTATTTCTATTTCCTTTTTTTTCTTGTTTCTTTTTAAACATGTATATAAATTAACATGGAATAAGAGCAATAAATACATACTATATACAACAATCAATAAAAACATCCCTTTTATGGGTTACTATATTAAGGTATATATATTTTCACACTCATATATTCCTTATACATTATATGATTCATATGCAGAATCCAAAAAGAACTGCGAATTCAATTAACAATCATCCAAAACATTACTGGAGTTTTACTATAGAAGTTCAGTGCAATCAGATCAAGGTCTTCTTGACAGCTTTATTTTACTTCCAATGGCAGATCTTTGTATGAGAGTGCATGAAAGCCAGGATAAGGGTGGGCTGCCTTTTTTTAAAATAGCCAGAATAGCATCTGAGCATCAATTAAATGATAGAAGATGTGTGAATTTCTGACCACAGATTGCATTCAGGTTTTGGTTTTGTAAGGTGCAAATTGGGTAATCTCACATAAAAATGTGAACCCAACACATTTCTCACTCATCTCTAGTAACTCATCTCTTCCTCAATGGGCTTGCTGTTAGTTTGAGTTAGCATTACAGCAGGGAACGTTGTATTTGAATGGGCTGCCTGGATAGGCTGTTTATAAGCTGTTTGCAACCTCAGTGATTTTTAAGGTACTGACTAGGGCTGAAGCTACACATAGCAGTTATATTGTTATCATAACTATTGGTGCCCATTAGTGTCATGTGTACCAATAGTTATGATAACGGTTTGATAACGGTATAACTGCTATATGTAGATTCAGCACAGTACAAGAGCTGGGTGGCCAGCACACCTTTCCCAAATCACGAATTTTTTTAGACTTAAAATGAATTTTGAAGGCAGCAGGAAACTTTTATGCTTAAAACTCACTTAAATCAGAGCACTATCCAGGCTTACATAGTGGTCTATATTTTAATAATTTTGTTGCCCCTTTCCTTCCTATAATTAAAGATAGAGGGGTGTCTGCTGTGGGGAAATAATCCTTGTTAACTCATTAACAGTGCAATCCTATGCCTGTCTACTCAGAAGTAAGTCCAATGGATATATAGGAATGCAGCCTGTTTCTTGAGTGGGCTTGGATTAGAGGTGTATGGATTACTCACCCCATTCTGGGTGGGGTCGTCCGCTGGGGGGGGGGAGGCAATCCATCCCTCCCCCCCTGGAATCTTTCCTGGCCGGCTCCGTGGCAAGCCCGCAGAGCCGCCGGTTGGGCCCGCCCGCAGCCAGACTTCCGCGCGCTGCCGGGCTGTGGCTGCAAATGGTGGCCACAATAGCAGCCGCCATTTGCGTCCCTCCTTTAGCCGTGATAGGCTACATATATATTTACGTAGCCTATCATGGAAAAGAGCAGGGATGCAAATAGCATCCGCTATGCCATTTTCATCTCCGCTTTAGCCATGATAGGCTATGTAAATACTTACGTAGCCTATCATGGAAAAGAGCAGGGATGCAAATGGCGTAGCGGCAAAAGGCAGGGACGCAAATGGCATAGCGGACGCTATTTGCATCCCTGCTCTTTGCTGTGATAGGCTACGTAAATACTTATGTAGCCTATCACGTCTAAAGTAGGGAGGCAAATGGTGGCCGCAGACAGGGGCAGCCATTCGCGGCCTCAGACTGAGGCAGCGGACAGACCAGACAGCTGACAACAGGTAGGGTCCGTCCCGAGGGGATTCCGGGTGGTGGTGGTGGTGGGGTAGTCCATTCCACCACAGACTCCAGGGGGCTGGATTCTAAAGAATCCAGCCTCATTGGAGTCCGTGGCGGAATTCTCTAACATCCCTAGCTTGGATGAAGTTTAACAGTGCAATCTTTTCCATGTCTACCCAGAGGAAAGTCACACTCAGTTCAATGGGACTTACTCCTAGGTAGGGTAGCCCATTACACATTACCTCCAAACAACAAAAACAACAACAAAAGGACAAAAGAAGACACAGGGTTGCACACAAATGGCACATTCTAATTCATATGTATAAGTGCAAATGAGGAAATAATTACTATAATGTAAATAGGAATGCAATACATCTCACCATAGTGGGAAAGACTGTAACTGGGTGACCTGTGTGGCTGCACAGCCTGGTGTTCACTGTTGATGAGCAACTTCAAGGCCCCTGCTCTTCTGATGGTTCTTTAGTTTTAGACCTGACTTAGATTAGGCAGCACGTCAAAGAAGCCCGGGTGGGCAACTTGTGGCCCTCCAGATGTTTTCACCTACAACCTCCATCATCCTTCACCATTGGCTATATTGACTAGGGCTGATGAAAGTTGTAGGCCAAAACATCTGGAGGGCCACAAGTTGCCCACCCCTGAAATAAAGGATGGATACAAATAGAGGACTGTCCTCTGACAGACCTTCAAATAGAGAAATGTAAAGTAGGACACCTGGGGTAGTATCCAATGTTAGTCCTACTTAGAGTAGACCCACTGAAATGAATGGGACTTAAATTAGTCATGACTAGGTTGTCCTATTTGTTTCAGTGGGTCTACTCTAAGTAGAACTAAGATTGGCTACTACCTCTGATCACCCTACTCAAGTAAGTGCTGCATTCCTATATAACATGAGATTATGTCCCATGGATCTAAAATGCAATTACTTATTAGAAAACATGGATAGGATTGTGCTGTAAAGACAGTAAGAAGACTGAGGGGGGGGGAAACCCCAATGGACCCATGCCTTTCAGTGTGCACAGCTATGTATGTGCTGTCTTCCTGATTAATTGCTAGAATTTAATTTTTTGGGAAGATGCAGATTGGGCAATTTCAGTCATTGACTAGTATATTAAGGCATTCGGCTTATATTGTTCTCAAGTCCCTGTTCTTTGCATAAAGTAATTAATCATTCTACTGAAATAAAGGTAAGTGAAGTGTAAAATAACTTAGTAATTTACTACTAGGCTCATAACCACTTTTGAAAGAGTTTAACTTAATTTGCTGCAAGACGAAATGCCTCCTGCTAACTGGCATGGTGTTCTTTCACCAAAACATTATTCTAAAGTTTTGATGGATTAAAAAAAAAAATCCTTCTTAATATATACAAAGCCAAATCCTTATCTTGGGAATTTTCTTCAAATCAATCAATTTTAGATGCAGCCATATGTCATTACAGAAGTGGATGAATCTAAAATGTAAAAAGAATATATTTAAGAATTATTTATTCAATTTATTAAATGCCTTATAAAAATTTTTTTCTAGGCAGTATACAAAACATAAATCAAACATACAATCAAATATAGGGACAAATCCAACAAAAATAATCATACTACATATATAATTTTGTGGATATCATTTACTAAGCTTTTTGCCAAAGTAATGAATTGCTTTGTTGTTGTTTTGCTGAGAAAGTCCTATGACAATGTTTGTGCATTAATAGCCAAGGTAGCCCTTTCATAGCTAATGCTTATCTGAACAAGTAGAAGGTGCATCCCCAAACACTGGTCAGCTGCATGAGTATGGTCCAACGGCATGGTGTGTGGGTACAAACATTAATGACATGGATAGGAAATGTGCCAAAGCTCTAGTTAAGAATCAGAGAAGTGGATTTGTTATATAGCAAGCATGTGTTGAACAGGCTCTAGTATCTTCGGGACAGGTGTCATCCTGGGAAGTTGCTGAGATCCATGGCTGCCTTTACATTAAAGAAAAAACTTGCAGTTCTCCTGTTGTAGAGCCTTTATAACAGCAACCATGTGACTGCTGAGAGGGGAAGCTTTGAATTTTCAAGGTTCCATAGCACTCAATGAAACAGCTCCATCTAGTGGCTGCTTCAATAGTACAATATCCTGACTTAAATAGAGAGCTCATTATTTCTGGATCTTTTTGAGATGGAATAACCAGGAAATACTTCTGGATGTGCCCTGGAGGTTCATGAAGTCATCTAAAGGACCTGCAAATTTCTGTGAGTGAGCAATCTCAATGGCAGGATAAAAGCTCTGTGTGAAGAAGCCCCATGTCTCAGCAGGCCCATCACAAATTCCTGGCCTTGCTACTTTTCCCCCTTTCTGTCACTTCCCACACACCCGACCCATGTGCAAGCAAGGTGTAGTGGAGGCATAGAGGAGCAGCAAACACCACAACTGCTTGCTCACTCTCTCACTCAATTTATGAGTTGAATTTATGAGGGTCCCCAAGGTGATTTACAATTAAAAATTGCAACAATCTAAACATTTTTAATGGAAAAATAACCTTTGAAATAATTTGAAAGAGCTTTGGCTATTGGGTGGTATAGAAATGTAGTAAATAAATAAATAGAACATTTTAAAAAAACAATTTACACACACACACACACACTAGGGATGGCGGAGAATTTCTCCCCAAATCTTTGGGGGGCTGAGCGCCAATGCATTCGGGCCCCTGAAATCGGCGGTGAAATTCTCCGCCCCCCCACACACCCCGGGACGGGACTTACCTTTGGCGAATGTCCCTCCCGGCGGCGGGCCCCGGCGACGTTTCAGCGGCATTTCGTCGTAGGCGGGGGCGGCGGCCGGTCTCCCGTTGCAAAAAAAAAAAAAAACTAAAGTAAAAAAACAAACAAACCCCATGATAGGCTACGTAACGATTTACGTAGCCTATGACGGCTAGATTTCCAAAGTCAGCCGTGATAGGCTACATAAATTGTCACGTAGCCTATCACGGGTGAATTTGGAAAAACAAAAAGCGCATACGCAAATGGCGGTGGCCCATGGGCGCCGCCATTTGCATTCCTTATTTTGGCACGTCTAGTCTACGTAAAGATTTACGTAGACTACGGCGAAAATAAGGGCAACGCAAATAGCGTGCCCTTATTTTCACCGTAGTCTATGTAAATCTTTACGTAGACGAGACGTGCCAAAATAAGGAACGCAAATGGCGGCGCCCATGGGCCGCCGCCATTTGCGTACGCGCTTTTTTTTTTTCCAAAGTCACCCGTGATAGGCTACGTGACGATTTACGTAGCCTATCACGGCTGACTTTGGAAATCTAGCCGTGATAGGCTACGTAAATCGTCACGTAGCCTATCAAGGGGTCTTTTTTTTTTTTACTTTTTGTTTCGTGGCCGGGGAGACGGGATGCTTCTCCCTGGCCTGAATTTCGGCCGGGTGAGGAGGGAAGCCTCCCCCCTTCGCCTGAACTTCGGGGGGAAAAGCAAAGTGCCTCCCCCCCACCGCGAAGCCAAGCTGCGAAAAGGTAAGTGACTTTCGTACATCCCTAACACACACACACACACACACACACACACACAGAGTCCTTCCTCAAAAAGAGCCCTGTGTAGCTCCAACTTGTAGAATTCCTAGCTGTTTTATACCTAGGGATGGGCAGATGACCTACCTTCCAGTCTGTGGGGAATCTGCCCATGTGGGGAGGTGATCCATTCCTCCCCCTGGAATCCTCAGGAAACGGCTCCTCTCCGTGGTGATTCCATGGAGCTGCACGCTGGCTCCGTATCGCTGGTGAATGAATACAGTATATGGCATTATACAGTAATGGCAGCCACCACTACCATATCGCTGAGGAATGAATACAACCGCAAATGGCATAGCAGACACCACTTGCGGCCGCAAGTGGTGTCTGCTATGCCATTTATGGCTGCAATTAGGTTAAACTAAGGGCTTTACGGCCGCAAGTGGCATCCACTACACCATTTGCGGCTGTATTCATTCCTCAGCGATACAGTAATGGTGGCCCCCATTACCATATTGCCAGCAATATGGAGCTGGGGTGCAACTCTGCAGAATTGTCATGGAGAGGAGCTAGCCCCTGGGGATTCTGGAGGGAGTTGGAGGTAAGTCATCTGTTCTGCTGTGGACTCCAGAGGCTAGATTCTTTTGAAGAATTCCGCAGCGGAATTCTCCGCCACCCCTGTTCATACCTGCCTTGCTAGCTGAACTTTGCATTTGCTTTCTTTGCCATCTTTGCTTTCTGATACTGCCTCAGTACACCCATGCTACAAAAATATCTTCCTAATCCTCTAGTAATTTGTCCCCTTTTCACTTCCTATAACAATCCCATATTGTGCTCAAATCATTTAAAAGATTGTTGAGTAGCTGTATTACTCCTTTATTTTCATTTTCATTGGCACGGCTTGCAATTCTCCTTCTAGAATAACTCTGAAGAACAGTTGGCCCTCTTGAACTCTTTTCTTTTCTATTAGGTTTTCTTTCCACACAGTTTCATTTTCCAGCTCTGAGTTTCATGAAGACTGGCTTTCTAGAATTTTCTATTCCCTCTATTTTCTTTACTTGGGCTCACAAAAATCTGTTCTTTCATCATCATCCCTTCCCCCCAAACCAAGGTGCCCTCCACCTTCACATTTTCTATGAATTCTTTGTTGATCAATAAATGGTAACTACAGCTGCCAACTTTTCAGATAACAATATTTATACAAAAATGCTGTCTATGGAAGCCTTGTCTGGAATTAATCACCATGGGTCCTTTACTACTTGTCTCTACTAATCACGACTAGATCTGAAAGAACTGAGTCTCTTCTCCCTTCTACAATCATCTGAAACACAAGGTTTTTGCACAGCCCACACTTTTCATAACTTTAAAAAAAATGAATATCAGAAATGATTGATACCATCCATGATCTGTTATTGACTTGCGGATAGTTCAGGTCCTTCTCACAGAATGTTTCACCATTTTTAAATCTGTTTTGGTGGTTTATAGTACACTCCAATTATGATATCATGCAGGAAACCCCAGAAAAAAAGATGATCATGGGGATGGAGAAGGATGAATATCAGAGAATAAATGGAGGAAGGCATAAAGTGGAGACAAAGCTAGAAGTCAATATTTTGTCACCGTAAATGAGGTAAGTCTTTGCCAACCCTACCTCCCATTTGTCATATGTTTGACCTCACAAAGGAGGCAGTGCCCAGCAGCACAGTGTGGGTGAATGGGCAACAAAATGACAGATGAGATTCAATGTCATTGCAAACTGACACAGATGGGGGTGGAGGCATCCTGATACCAGGCAATACCCAAGGGGGTCAGCTAGGGATGTATGGACTTTGCAAAATCCTCTCTATCTGTGTTTCATGGATTGTCAGGTGCCTTTTGTTCCATCATCCACACACAGATGGATGCAAATATTTTTGTTCATCATGCATAAAAATATACAAATAATTACGTAAGTATTTACATAATTTACCTCAGTACGTAACATTTAGCATATTGTCCCCCATTCCATTCAATATTTCCTCAGCAGAAACTTATGTATTTTCTTACGAATTTATGTATGTAAATTTTGGGAAAGTAAAAAACAATCATCCAGAAGTCCAAAGACTCCTCACAACCTGAGGGGGTCGCTCCGCAGTGGATTCCGAAGGTCAAATTCTTAGAAATCTGACCTCATTTTAGTCTGTTTTTAATGTCTCCAGCATCCCTAGGGTCAGTTGCAGGGATATACGAAAGTCACCGTTTCGTGGATCTGCTTTGTGGTGGGGGGAAGGCGCTCTGTCCCTCCCCCAGAATCCTCGACGGGGGGAGGCACTCTGTCCCTCCCCCCGGAATCCTCGATGGAGGGGAGGCACTTCGTCCCTCCCCCCGGAAACCTGCCCAGCCGGCTCCGCTCTGAGGGGATTCTGCAGAGCTGCCGGGTGGCTCCGCCCGCAGCCGGACATCAGGCCGCTGGGCAGCAGGGACGCAAATGGCGGTGGCCGTAGCCACCGCTGTTTGCATCCCTGTACTTAATCATGATAGGCTACACAAATATTTACATAGCCTATCATGGCAAAGTAAAAAAAAAATGCATATGCAAATCACGGCCGCTACAGCGGCCGCCATTTGCATTCGCTATTTTTCACCATTCTAGCCTATGTAAATATTTACGTAGGCTAGAACGACTAAAAATAGCGAACGCAAATGGCAGCTGCCGTAGCTGCCCCCATTTCCGTATGCTGAGCCCAGCCAGGAGACCAGCCTCTGCTGCCCCCGCCCCTCCTGCCGCCGCAACTGCCACTTCCACCGCCCCTGCCGCCACCACCCCTGCCACCCCTGCTGCCGCACCTTCCACCGCCCCCGCCACCACCACACCTGCTTCCCCCACGGCCGCATCCGCCCCAGGTAAGTGCCATCCCGGGGTGTTCCGCAGGGCAGGCAGGGGGGCAGGAGGCCGTTCCGCCACGGATTCCGGGGGGCTGAATGCCAGTGCATTTGGCCTCACTGGAATCTGTGGTGGAATTCTCCGCCATCCCTAGTAGGGATGTACGAACGTCACTTACCTGTTTGCGGATTATGTTGATGGTGGGGGGGAGGCGTTCCGTCGCTCCCCCCAGAATCCTGGCCGGCCAACTCCACTCCGCAGGGATTCTGCGGTACCGCCGGCCAGCTCCGCCAGCAGCCGGATATCCGGCCGCTGGCTAGCAGGGACGCAAATGGCGGCGGCCATTTTCGCTGTCTTAGTCTACGTAAATCTTGACGTAGACTAAGGCGTGCCAAAATAAGGAACACAAATGGTGGCGGCCATAGCCGCCGCAGTTTGCGTCCCTGCAGTCAGCCGTGATAGCCTACATAACTGTTTACGTAGCCTATCTCATCTGACTTAAAAAAACAACAACAACGCGCATACGCAAATGTCGGTGGCCACGGCCGCCACCATTTGCGTTCCTTATTTTGGCACGCCTTAGTCTACAGCAAGATTTATGATGGCGAAAATAAGGGGAACGCAAATAGCGTAGCTACATGTAGAAGTGTCTGTGGATTTAGTACATTAAGTCAGATCTTCTAAACTGGTGGCTGCTGGCTTCCTCTAGCTGCTTCCTGCTTTAGATTTATTTTGGGGGTTGGCAGAGACTCAGCCACTTCTGAAATCCTTGGTAACTGCATTGAAAAACACACAAATGTGTTCCAACACTCAGCAAGATGAGCAAATGGCATAACCTGCCCAGGTGGACATGGCAACATAAGACATGTGAGTGGCATTGAGAAAGGAAAAGAAAGGAGGGAAAGGTAGTCAGGTACAGCTGCAATGTGTGTGTGTGTCTGTCTGTGGAGGCATTGTGCTAATTGTGAAACATGTAGTGGAGCCTTATCTTTTTCTTTACTTTAGAGTAATGGCACATGGCCCTGATTCAGATCAGGACAAGCACATGCCAGGATGGGAGGATTAAGGCTGCCCAAGCAAAAGGCTGGATGCACCTGATCTTGTCTGATCTCAGCAGCTAAACAGGGTCAGCCCTGGTTAGTACTTGGATGGGAGACTGCCTGGGAATCAGGCTTCCTGCACTGAGTGGGGGGTTGGACTCGATTGTCTTGTAGGTCCCTTCCAATCCTATGAGTCTATGATTCTAAGTTTGCTTCTCAACCTCCCCCCCACACACACACACCACACACACACATATCTTTTTTTTATGTCTCCATTGACTCTGACAGAGACTCTCTTCTTCTTTTAATTCCCACATGGGTGGGGATTTAAAACAGAAAAGCCTCCATTGACTCGGGTTTTTTTCCAGTTTGTTTTTCCCCCCTATGTGAGCAGGGAGGGTGGATTTCACAAAACAAATGAGTGGGTGGGAAGGGTGAATCCTCCCTTCCTGTTGTGTGCTGGTCCTGATTTGTGTGCATTTGTGATGGCACCAACTGAAGTTCAGAAGAAATTCACCACCCAGGTAATATCTTGTGCAGTGTTATGACTAGGGTTGGCGGAGAATTTCTCTTCGAATCTTCAGGAGGCTGAGTGCTGACGCATTCGGCCCCCCAAAAGTGTTGGGGAAATTCTCCGCCGGCCCCCCCCCCGGGATGGGACTTACCTTCGGCAAATGTCCCTCTCGGTGGCGGGTCCCGGAAGCGTTTCGGTGGCGTTTCGGCGTGGGTGTGGGCAGTGGCCGGTCTCCTGACCGGCTGCCACTGCTGCCATTGCAAAAAAAAAAAGTAAAGTAAAAAAAAAACAAACCACCCGTGATAGGCTACGTAACGATTTACGTAGCCTATCACGGCTATATTTCCAAAGTCAGCCATGATAGGCTACGTAAATCGTCACGTAGCCTATCACGGGTGACTTTGGGGGGAAAAAAAAGCACGTACACAAATGGCGGCTCCCATGGGGCGCCACCATTTGTATTCCTTATTTTGGCATGTCTAGTCTACGTAAAGATTTACGTAGACTACAGCGAAAATAAGGGCACGCTATTTGTGTTGCCCTTATTTTCGCCGTAGTCTACGTAAATCTTTACGTAGACTAGACGTGCCAAAATAAGGAACGCAAATGGCGGTCCCCATGGGAGCCGCCATTTGCATATGTGCTTTGTTTTTTCAAAGTCACCCGTGATAGGCTACGTGACGATTTACATAGCCTATCACAGCTGACTTTGGAAATCTAGCCATGATAGGCTACGTAAATCGTTACGTAGCCTATCATGGGTGTGGGTGTGTTTTTTTTTTACTTTTTTTTCGCGGCCGGGTAGACGGGGTGCTCCTACCCAGCCTGAATTTCGGCGGCGAGGGATGGGGTGCCTCTCCCCCGGCCTGAATTTCGGCCGGGCGAGGCGAGGCGCCTCCCCCCCTCGCCTGAACTTCGAGGGGAGAAGCGAAGCGCCTCCCTCCACCGCGAAGCAAGCTGCAGGACGAGGTAAGTCCCTTTCGTCCATCCCTAGTTATGACAGAGGCAGCCTTGTCATGGGGGGCAGGGGAAGATCAGTGAAAATTGGGTGTCCGGAGAGTGTGAACAGAATCACTTTCTACTACGACAAAGTCAACACTTGATACAATCCTAATCTTTGGCTTGGAAACAGGGCCGGCCCTAGGATAAATGGTGGCCTTTGGTGCCCCGCCCCCATAGTTAATGCTGTAGGGCCACCCAGAGGATTTATGGGGACTGATGCAGTTGTGATTTTCATCAAGAACGACACTGCTCAAAACCTTGACCTCTCAGCCGCTGTGCTACAATTGACTCAAGCCAATTCTGAGCAGTGGCAGTTCACTATGCAACGTAGCAAAACTATCACAAGTTTTACATGTAATATTTTTGTTTTGTTTTGTAGCAGTTTCTATCTTTTGGAAATCACTTTTTAATTTTAGAATATCCATTATTTTTATTTTTTAAAATAATAAAGAAAGGTTATAAATAAAAATATTGTCCAGCTGACCTCCTAAAGCTTATGGCTATATTTTATTATTATAGCTATAGCTTATTATCACAGTTTTATATAGTTTGGATTATGTATTTATATAGTGCTTATAGCTTTTACAGTATTTGAAGTTCTAAATGCTCGGGAATGTTGCCTCAAAGCAGAGCTGTGTTCCACTGATTTTTACCTAGCGCGAATGACATCAAAGTGGAAACTGACAAAGAAACATACTTTAGAGCTAATTGAAGGAAGATTATTTTTGTAATTGGTACCCAAACAACCAGTAGAAACTTAAAAAAAAGGTTACAGACACTTGCTTATTACCACCCTAGCTCACTGCAGACAGTACATTAAAAAAAAAACACCTCGGCTTGGTGCCCCCCTCAGCTTGGCTTTGTGCTCCCCTCAGCTTGGCTTGGCTCCCGCCTCAGTTCGTCTTGGCTCCCTCTTCCGTTTGTCTTGGCACTCCCCTCAGCTCGGCTTGGCACCCCCCTCAGCTCGGCTTGGTGCCTCCCTCGGCTTGGCACCCTGAGCAACTGCCCAGGTTGCCCACTCCTAAGGCCAGCCCTGATTGGAAATAGGTCAACTAGTTCGTATCCATTATGCCAATTTGGAAAGGGAACAACAATTCATTAAACTGTCCACAGGAGAAGAAAGAAATGGGTTTGGTTTTTGCATCTGTAAATTAATGAAGAGAGATTACACTTTCCAGTGTGTGTCAATAAAATATCTGACTACCTAATGGCATAGTTAATGGTGGTGACTGTACAGCTAAATCTGTAAAATAGCTTATTGCGAATAAGCCTTTACAAAGGGATGTGAGTAAGACCTATCTGACAGTAAGAACTGCAATTTATAGACTATGTGTAAAGTGCAACGTGGGCAACTGCAGCTGTAATAACTGGAAGTGATAAAGGTTTTCACCCCAGAGTCAAGTAGTTTCCTTCAGCTGCAATTACAAAGCTAACGTCTGACCTTCACAAAGCAAGAGCCTGACTTGGCCTTGGATGTGCATGGTCAGTTGACTGCTGATGCAACATTAGCAACTGCACAATTAACCACAGAAATGGAGTGTAGACAGACATTTATAATCAAACCATTGTATATGTTGCAGACACGACGCTCACACCCTCCTCTATCATGTGAGCACTGTTTGCTCTACGAGTCTTAAAAGATCCAAAATATTAGGGTAAAATCTATCATAAGTCCTACTTAGAATAGACTGATTGAAATGAATGGGACTTAAGTCAGTCATGATACAAATCCGCTGTGCAACCACACTTCGAATCCTATGTACAGCTCTGGTCGTCGCAGCTAGAAAAAGATATTGTAGAGTTGGAAAAAGGCCAACTAAAATGATCAAGGGGTTGGAGCAGCTCCCATATGATGAAAGGTTATGACACCTCGGACTGTTTAGCTTAGGAAAAAGGTGAGTAACAGGAGACATGACAGAGGTGTACAAAATTATGCATGGTGTGGATGAAGAGACATTTTTCTCCCTCTCTCATAATACCCAGGGCCATCCCATGAAGTTGATTGGTTGTGAGATTCAGGGCAGATAAAAAGAAGGACTTTTTCACACTGCATGTAGTGGGTGGATTCACTATTGGTGGTGGCCACCAATTTGGATAGTTTTAAAAAGGGGTTAGTCAACTTCATGAAGGATACTATCAATGGCTACTACCAGTCTTGTTGGCTATATGCTACTAGGGATGTACGAATCCCCTTACCTTGAGTCTGTGGGGGGAATCCACAGGGGGGGAGGCAATTCGTTCCTCCCCCCTGGAATCCTTGCTGGCCGGCTCCGCTCCATGGTGAGTCCACAGAACCGCCAGCTGGCTCCGTTCCACAAGTGATACAGCCACCATTGGTGTGCCATATCGCTGCTGAGAAGAAACAGGAAGTGATCTGGATGCAAATGGCGTCCACTACACCATTTGCATCTGTTTTTTCACACAATAGGCTACGTAAATATCTACATAATACAGACACATAGCCTATCGTGAGGAAAAACAGGGATGCAAACGGCATAGCGGAAACCATTTGCATCTGGATCACTTCTTGTTTCTGCTCAGCAGTGCTATGGATGGCAATGGCGTCCGTATTGCTTGTGGAATGGAGCCGCCGGTGAGGAAGATTCAGCTCCACGATGGTCCGGTGGGAGGTGGAGGTGAGTGGGATCTTTCCGCCATGGACTCCAGAGTCTGAATTCCCTGGAATTCAGCCTCATTGGAGTCTGTGACGGAATTCTCGGACATCCCTATATGCCACCTACAGTATCAGAGGCAGTATGGCTATGTATACCAGTTGCTAGGGAACATGGGCAAGATGGTGTGTTGCACTCATGTCCTACTTGTGGGTTTCCCGTAGACAGCTGACTGGCAATTATGTGAACAGAATGCTGGACTAGATGGACCGTGGACTAGATGGACCAGCCCTGGCCTCGGGCATGTTTTAGTTTCAAGCAAGCCACCAGCTCACTTCTTCTGGAAGCAGCAACAACAGTTTCTGTGCTGGTGGTGGCAACCACCCTCCCTCCTGAGCTGCTTGGCCAGCCAAATCAGCTGGCCACTCCCACCTAGCCACACACTCAAACTGCTTGGCTGGCCAGCCAGCCAGCCAACCCAGCTGGCTACTCTCTCTCTCTCTCTGGGCCAATCTACATTGCACCCACCATTGCAATGAATTTGGTGTCCCGTTGGGTTAAACGCTCTCACACTAAAACGTGATTATTCACACTCATCCATTTTCCCCATTGCAGTGCTTCATCGAATGTGCGAGCTCAGTTCACACTTGAGCGCTGTGCTGTTTTCCTGCTGTTTTCCTGCACGCACTTGTCTGATCTCGGATGCTAAGCAGGGTCGGCCCCGGTCAGTAGTTGGATGGACGACCACCTGGGAATCAGGCTTCCTGCAATGAGCAGGGGGTTGTTCTATCCCTTCAAATGAGACTAAGTTTTACCCCCTCCTATCCCCCGCTCCTGATGTTTTTTTTTTTTTTTAATTAAGGCGTTATCCTCGCAGAATCGGGGCTTCTCCACTATGAGAAGTGGAGAAGCCCTCTTGCACACACCTGCCAAACTGCTGCTCCTGCCTTGTGCTGCAGCTGTGGGGCGCCTGGGAGAGGTTGGCCGAAATATCATGAGAGGTCCCAAACTGTCAAGAGAGGGTGGGGCCTGTCGTGATAGTTCAGGACTTACTGCGATAATTTGGCCGACCTCTCCCAGGAGCCTGGCTGCTTGGGCAAAACAGGAATGGTGGCTGGGTATACTGAAAAAGGAGTTGCTCTGTATTTCTGATGTATCTATAGGATGATTCTCTGAGCCAGAAGAAAGCAGTGCATCATGAGTAGAGTCTTAGCAACACAGATACTGATTTGCTTGCTGGGTGAACCATTACAATTGACAGTTGGTCACTACAATTGAAACTACAACCTTGAACAGAAATGCTGTAAATGCATACAGAGGGACTTGGAGGGAAATTGATAGCTGGTTAGGGATGACAGAGAATTCTGCCATGGATCTCAGTGAGTCCAAATGCCAGTGCATTCGGCCCCCCGAACTCCATGGCGGAACAGCCTGCCCCCCTACCCCACGTGGATCCCCCCCAGGATGAGACTTACCTGGGGCGGATCTTCTGGGCGGCGGTGGCTGTGGCAGCTGGTCTTCCAACCGGCTGCCACTGCCGCCATTTCCAGTCTTGTTAAAAAAAAAAAAAAAAGACATGATAGGCTACGTAAAGATTTATGTAGCCTATCATGGCTGGGTTTTAAAAAAACGCACACGATGTGATAGGCTATGTAAATCTTTACATAGCCTATCATGGCTGGGTGGGTTTAAAAAAACAAAACAACCGTGTACGCAAATGGCGGCGGCTATGGCCGCCGCCATTTGTGTTCCTTATTTTTGGCCGTCTGAATCTACATAAATATTTACGTAGACTATGATGGCGAAAATAAAGGGGAATGCAAATAGCGTAGTGGGCGCTATTTGCATCCCTTTTTGATTCGCTGTTTTAGCCTACGTAAATATTTTTTAGCCTACGTAATTACCCACTACGCTATTTGCCTTTATTTTCGCCGTCATAGTCTACGTAAATATTTACGTAGATTCAGACAGCCAAAAATAAGGAACGCAAATGGCGGCGGCCATAGCCGCCGCCATTTGCGTATGCGGTTTTTTTGCTTTTTTTCCCCCAGAGCCCTCCGTGGCCGGAAATCCGGCTGCGGATGGCTCTAGGCTGGGCTGGGCCTGTCCGGCTGCTCTGTGGAGCTACTGTGGAGCACAGCCGGCCATCGAGGATTCCGGGCGGGAGGAACGGATCGCCTCCCCCCCCGTCGAGGATTCTGGGGGGCGGAACAGAATACCTCCCCCCCCATCAACATAATCTGCAAAAGGTAAGTCACTTTCGTACATCCTTATTAAGCTGGTACAGCCTAAGCTGGAATTATACTGGTGCTTGGTAGACCAAAAATGAATATGGCCTTTAAAATGGGCATGCATTCAACCAGGTATGAGAACGTTTCATTGATACCAGTTTTATCCCTTGAATTGTTTCCAGGTAAATGAATTATAGCATGATATATCATGTTGCCTCAGCATATGATAATGCCAGCCCATCAGAATGTGTACCCTGGAGCAAATTTAGGTCATTTGCTCAATCCTCTATGTTGTCAGTAGTGCAGTTCTTCTTGTTTGCTCTAGGTATTCCCCTTTATGTATTGCCTGTGTGTGTGTGTGTGTGTGTGTGTTTTAGCTTGTGAATATTATTGAATGCTTGTCTGCTCCCAACAGGATACAATGTAGCTTAGGAAACCAACAAATGCTATGATTGTTGTTCACATTTGTAGATACATAATGCAGGCTGCTTGCTTGGTGGGACGTCATTAAGAAGATATTGAATTTTATTTTATTTTATAAAAATCAGTTGTGCCTATATGAAAACATCTACTATGTGGCAGTGAGTTGGGGATGGGAAAAGGGAGAGAGAGACCAATTTCTATAATATGCCAAGGTAATCTGTCCCCCCCCCCCCGCACCCGCACACTCTTATTGCGTTTCATTTTCTCAAAATACACAAGGACTATACCACAGTACACAGTGGTGCCCTGATCAGGAGACAGAACGAAACACTCAGCTCAGGTGGCAGATTGGGGAGAACATAGATTAAGGTAACAACGTATAACTGTCTTAATTTGTGCAAAAAGTGAAAGGAGTGGCACAAAGCTCTCCCATTCTCTTCCTCTGTGAGGAACTCCATGAGGATGCACTCCCCCAAAAAGAGGAGGAGAAGGAGGTGACTGGAAATGTCTTTAGGGATGTGTTAAATCCATTCCATCTGTGTTTCACCAATTGTCAGGCACCTTTCATTCCGTCGTCAGCCCTGGAATCTGCCATGGAATTGGATATTTTTTTCAAAATTTCTGAATTTGTGCAAATGTGCACATACAAAAATGTGCAAATCCCCCCCCACACACACACACACACATTTTCATGTTTTAACCTATGGGGGAAATGTGCATTTTTGGCCCAGTTTTTTATTGTGTGTATTTTTCTATGACAACATTTGCACAAAATTTGGGAAAGTTAGAAAAAACAATCCTCAAGTCTGCGGAATCTGCCCAACAGGGGAGAAGCTGATCTGCTGCAGAATCCACAAGTTGGATTCATGAAAATGAGAACTTATTTGGTTCCATTGCAGATTTCTCTGACATCCCTAGATGTAGAGTGGTTGGCTATGCCTTATCTCGAGTTGGCTTGGCTGCACCTATGTTTGTGGTACAATTTCATTCAGTGCCTAGAGACCGAAATCTCTCCTACTATGCACAAATTACACCAATGCTGAAAGAATTGCACTGGCTGCCTCTTTGTTACCAAACTGAGTTTAAGATTTGATTGCTGATGTATAAGGACCTGAACAGCTTGAGGCCAGGCTATCAGACATAGTGTCTCCTTCTATATAGATCAGTCTGTTCACTGTGGTCATAATTGTTGGCCTTCCTAGCCATGCCTCATTTAGCAGAGATACATCTTGTGGTGATTCAGATAGGGATGTACGAATCCCTTACCTGGTTCCGGTCGGGGCATCCACTGGGGAGGGGGAGGTGCTCCGTCCCTCCCCCCAGAATCCTTGATGGGGGGGAGGCGATCCGGTCCTCCCCCCCGGAATCCTGCCCAGCCAGCTCTGCTCCGTGACGGCTCGTGGAGCAGCCGGCCAGGGCCGTCCGCAGCCGGATTTCTGGTCGTGGACAGGCTGCTGCTACGGAAATATTTACGTAGGATAAAACAGTGAAAAATAGGGAACCCAAATGGTGACCGCCGTAGCCACCGCCATTTGCGTACATTTTTTTCTCCCTTGGCTTGCCGTGATAGGGTACGTAAATACTTATGTAGCCTATCATGGCAAAGACCAGAATGCAAAATGGTGACTGCAGCAGCCGGTCGAAAGACCAGCCGCCACTGCTGAAGCCGCCACTGGAGCTGCCGCCGTCCGGAACATCTGTCCCAGGTAAGCTTCGTCCCAGGGGGAATCCATGGGGGGTGGGGGGCAGGCCATTCTGCCACGGATTTCAGGGGTCTGAATGCCAGTGCATTCGGCCTCACTGAAATCCATGGCGGAATTCTCCGCCATCCCTAGATTCAGAGGAGAGCCTTCTTCATGGTGGCCCCCGTATTCTGGAATGACCTCCCCTTAGAGATCCGATGGACACCTCTGGTGCAGGTGAACTACCAATTAGTAAAAATGTATCTATTCTTGTGGGCATTCCTGAATAGGGATGGGGGAGAATTTCTCCCCGAAACTTCGGGGTGCCGAGTGCCAATGCATTCAGCCTCCCGAAATCGGCGGTGAAATTCTCCGCCACCCCCCGCCACCCCCCGGGATGGGACTTACCTTTCACGAATGTCCCTCCCAGCGACGGGTCCCGGCGGCGGTTCGTCGGGTCTTCACCAGGGGCGGGGATGGCAGCCGGTCTTTCGACCGGCTGCCGCCGCCATTACAAGTGCAGTAAAAAAAAAAACAACAACCCCGTGATAGGCTATGTAATGATTAACATAGCCTATCATGGCTAGCTCTCCAAAGTCAGCCGTGATAGGCTACGTTAATCGTCATGTAGCCTATCACGGGTGACTTCGGGAAAAAAAAAGCGCGTACGCAAATGGTGGCCCCCATAGGGAGCTGCCATTTGTGTTCCTTATTTGGTCCCTGTAGTCTACGTAAAGATTTACGTAGACTATGGCGAAAATAAGGGCAACGCAAATAGCGTTCCCTTATTTTCGCTGTAGTCTACGTAAATCTTTACGTAGACTACAGGAACCAAATAAGGAACGCAAATGGCGGCTCCCTATGGGGGCCACCATTTGCGTACGTGCTTTTTTTTTTCCCAAAGTCACCTGTGATAGGCTATGTAACGATTTACGTAGCCTATCACGGCTGACTTTGGAAATCCAGCCATGATAGGCTACGTTAATCGTTATGTAGCCTATCACGGGGGTGGTTTTTTTTTTTTCGCAGCTGGGTAGACAGGGCGCTTCTACCCGGCCTGAATTTCGCCGGCGAGGGATGGGGCGCCTCCTGCCCGGCCTGAATTTCGGCCGGGCGAGGTGGGGTGCCTCCCCCCCCGCATGAACTTCGGGGGGAGAAGCGAAGCACCTCCCCCCCACCGCGAAGCAAGCTTCGAGGACAGGTAAGGGACTGTCGTCCATCCCTATTCCTGAACACTGATTGGTAGTACAGGCATGTTGAATGATTGAATTCTGGTTATTTCCTGTATATTTATTCTGTTTTATTTTGCTAACTGCCCTGCTCTCTTTTATTATGAAAAGCATAATTTTAATAATTTTAATAACTACATAATAAAGATTTACTCTTTATTACATTTATACCTTATGTTTCTTCAATAGAACTCAAGGTAGTGTACACAGGGCTTCCAGGACATCTCCCATCCAGTTACCGAGCCAAGTCAGCTTAGCTTCAGCAAGTCTGCTATAGTATATTGTGTGCACCGTAAACATGGCCTAATAATAGCTCTGTAAGTAATGGCTGAAGGCTTCAACTGTTGCTTGAAATGTACATACTCTACAGGTGAAAGGACCCAGCTGGCTACACGGACGTATGCTGTAACTACCCTTTTCTGTAACAAACCAGGAAACAAGATTGATGGGATAAGCTTGAAGGCACCTCATGCACAGGCAAGGGAGTGTACAGGAGATTTCTGATGGCAGCAGGTAAAAGGTCATTCTGGGTTTACGAAAAGCACAAACTAAATCCTGATTCGATTTGAAGAAGGAAAGAGGCAAGTATGAAGTTGCTGAAAAAGGTAATGTATTTCTCCTTCTTTGAATAAATGATTCCATGTGGTACCAGCTGGTAAAGCAATTAAATCTAAGGATACAGTGACAATGCACTTAAATAGTTTGGCATTCCCTAAACACTTGTTTGTGTATTTAGTATAATAATGTGCTTTATGCACAATATTGCAATGCTGTTGTAAAATGTGTGAACGGCTCATGGGGATCTGTAAAGGGCGATTCCCCAGGAAGGGGTTGCATGCATTCCCTAGATGAACTATAATCTCCAGACTCCCAGCTCCCATTAAAAAAGAAAAAGCAAGTCTTTAGCCTCTGTTGAACCTGAGATATGAGGCAAAATGCACTGACACTCTTCTGCCATTTGTTTTGTAAGCAAAAATAGCCTGCTTCTGCTGTTCAGGGTTTTTAGCCGATGAAGTCATAGCAATGTTGACACACCCACTGTCTAGAGAAGGAACTTCTTGGTTCATAGTAAATCCTTTTGGAAGGTCTTCCCTGGTGGGAAGTGATTGCAACGTCCCCCCTCCCCCCAGACCCAGAAATCCAGGAATTTCAGGTAGCTCACATAGGACAGTACTGTGTCTACCCACAAAGAACATGTAGCAACAAAGAAAGGAGTTCATGATCTTTCTAACTCAAGAATTAATAATATCTTTCTGAGTTTGTAAACATTTAAAAAATTACCCTGATGATGCATGTGGATAAAATTCATAATTATTATATCTACATTGCAGAAGTCATAGCTGTGAGTTAGGGAGTGTGGGTTATGTCAGCCCTGCAAAGTAGTCTAATGTTGTCATTCCCATTATTCTCATTTTACTGGGGTGTGGAGGGGAGTAGTGTATGACGACTCTGCAGTGTGGTCCAGTGTTGTTATCTAGTCACCCGGTATGATGGTTGTTTTAGAGAAATGCAGGAGGGGGCTGTAAAGCTGAGAATGAGCTGAGGTTAGCAAGGGATGCTAAAAGCAACAAAAAAGCTTTCTTCAGCTACATGCATAGCAAGAGACAGAGGAAAGAAATGGTGGTTCAACTATTAAAAAAGGATGGCAAAATGATAACAGATGACAAAGAAAAGGCAGAGGTGCTCAATTCCTACTTTGGCTCAGTCTTCTCCCAAAAGAGGGTCTACGACCCCCCTAGCAAAGGTGAAGTACAAGCTGAAGGAGCAGGATTGCAGCTTGAGATTGATAGGCATATGGAAGGTCAAGGAACACCTAATTACTTTGAATGAGTTCCAGTCTCCAGGGCCAGATGAACTGCACCCTAGAGTAATAAAGGAACTGGCAGAAGAGCTCTCAGAACCGCTGTCTATTCTCTTTGAGAAATCATGGAGGACGGATGAAGTGCCAGATGGCTGGAGGAGGGCTAATGTTGTCCCTATCTTCAAAAAGGGCAAAAAGGAGGAACCTGGGAACTACAGACCAGTCACTCTGACATCAATCCCTGGGAAAATTCTGGGGCAGATACTAAAGCAATCCATCTGTAAGCACCTTGAAAACAATGCCGTGATTACTCGAAGCCAACATGGATTTGTCAAGAACAAATCCTGCCAGACCAATCTGATCTCATTTTTTGATCAAGTAATCTCCCTTGTGGACTGTGAGAATGCTGCGGACATAATAGACCTTGACTTCCACAAAGCTTTCGACAAAGTGCCCCATGAGATCCTGATTAGCAAACTAGCTCAAAGTGGGCTAAATAAAACAATGATCCAGTGGATCCACAGTTGGCTACAGAATTGGACTCAAAGAGTGTTTATGAATGGGATCTTCTCAAACTGGGGAGAGGTAACGAGCAAGGTACCTCAGGGCTCAGTCCTGGGCCCAGTGCTCTTCAACATTTGTATTAATGACTTGGAGGAGGAGGTGCAGGGAATGCTGATCCAATTTGCAGATGACACAAAATCGGGCGGGATAGCTAATACCCTGGAAGACAGAAACAAAATTCAAAGTGATCTGGATAGACTGGAGCGCTGGGCAGAAAACAACAAAATGATATTTAATAGGGATAAATGCCAAGTTCTGCAACCTTGGAAAAAGAAATCAAATGCACAGTTACAAGATGGGGGATGCATGGCTCAACCACACTACAAGCAAGAAGGATCTTGGAATTGTTGTAGATCACAAGCTGAATATGAGCCAACAATGTGATGTGGCTGCAAAAAAGGCAAATGCTATTTTGGGCTGCCTTAATAGAAGCATAGCTTCCAAATCCCGGGAAGTACTAGTTCCCCTCTACTCAGCACTGGTTAGGCCTCATCTGGAGTACTGTGTCCAGTTCTGGGCAGTACACTTTAAGAAGTATGCAGACAAGCTGGAGAGGGTTCAGAGGAGTACAACAAAGATGTTCAGGGGACTGGAAACAAAGCCCTATGAAGAGAGACTGAAAGAACTGGGCATGTTTAGCCATGAGAAGAGAAGACTGAGGGGAGATATGATAGCGCTCTTCAAGTACTGGAAAGGTTGTCACAGAGAAGAAGGCCAGGATCTCTTCTCGATCATCTCAGGGTGCAGGACACGGAATAATGGGCTCAAGTTACAGGAAGCCTGATTCTGGCTGAACATCAGGAGAAACTTCCTGACTGTTAGAGCAATATGACAATGGAACCAATGACCTAGGGAAGTAGTGGGCTGGAGGCCTTCAAGTCGAGGCTGGACAGCCATCTGTCAGGGCTGCTCTGGCTTGGATTCCTGCATTGAGCAGGGGGTTGGACTCGATGGTCTTGTAGGCCCCTTCCAACCCTACTATTCTATGATTCTATGATTCTAAGCTGATTGTAGTAGCAGCGGGGGGGGGGCGGGTTAGGTCTAGAGGGAGTTGTTTGGATGTATATATTTGTGTGTATATAGCTTTACCAGTTTTAGTTAGGGATGTACGAAACACCTTGTTCCGCTGGGGCCATCTGCGGTGGGGGGGGGAGGTGCTCTGTCCCCCCCCCCGGAATCCTCCCTGGCCAGCTCCACTCTGTGGCAACTCTGCGGAGCTGCTGGCCAGGGCCATCCACAGCCGGACCTCCGTCTGCTGCTGCGCTGCGGCCTCTAATGGCAGCTGCCGTAGCAGCCGCCATTTGCGTCCCTGCCATAGACATGATAGGCTACGTATATATTTATGTACCCTATCACGGCTTGGCAGGGATGCAAATGGCAGCCGGCATAGCAGCCGCCATTTGCGGCCACAGCCTGGCAGTGGCTGGAAGACCACCCGGAGCCCCCACTGGAGCCGCTGCCACCAGCGGACCACCGCCAGAGCCACCGCTGCCGCCAGGTAGGCTCCGTCCTGGGGGGATTCCGCGGGGTGGTGGTGGGGATTCCCCCATTCCACCACGGACTCTGGGGGGGCGGATTCTTTAGAATCCAGCATCACTGGAGTCTGTGGCGGAATTCTCCAACATCCCTAGTTTTACTGCTTGCAGTTCCTGGTAGGCTTGCACGTGATAGGCTAAGTGACGATTAATGTAGCCTATCATGGCTAGACCTGCAAAGTCAGCCATGATAGGCTACGTTAATCATCACGTAGCCTATTACGGGTGACTTTGAAAAAAAAAAAAGCACGTACGCAAATGGCGGCCCCCATAGGGTTGCCCTTATTTTCGCCGTAGTCTACGTAATCTTTACGTAGACTACAGCGACCAAATAAGGAACGCGAATGGCGGCTCCCTATGGGGGCCGCCATTAGCCGTACGCACTTTTTTTTTTAAGTCACCCGTGATAGGCTACGTGACGATTAACGTAGCCTATCACGGCTGACTTTGCAAATCTAGCCGTGATAGGCTACGTTAATCGTCACGTAGCCTATTACGGGGGCGTGTGTTTTTTTTAACTTTTATTAGAATGGCGGCGGCGGCAGCCTCTGCCCCTGTCAAAGACCTGCTGAACCGCCACCTCCGTCGGGAGGGACATTCGTGAAAGGTAAGTCCCATCCCGGGGGGTGTGTGGGGTGCGGGGGGGTGCGGAGAATTTCTCCCCGAAAATACTTTGGGGGGCCGAATATGTTGGCACTCGGCCCCCCAAAGTTTCGGGGAGAAATTCTCCCCCATCCCTAGTTCCTGGGTGGAGCCTCTCCCTCTCTTCTTTAGTGCAGCCCTTGGAGCTGAGACAAGGTGCCTTGCAGCACCTCAGAAGTTAGTGTTCTCTCATGCATTGTAGTAATGAGTCCTGTTGTGAAGGTACATGTGCTAATTGTGTGCTATCAGGTGAAAAGAGCCTAGGAGTGACCTGTAAGCTGAGCAGGACACCCCCACCCCAATATTAACCATGTGCTTCATCCAGGGATAAAGGGAGCCAGTGACAGAATCGAGGGTTTCAGCTATAGGTGGAAAGACATTGTCTGGACTCCAGGTCTACCTACTGAGAAAGAACAGAAGTCTCAAAAGGGAGACTTGCAGCCTTAATGTATTAGCCAGTAGTAGGTGTTGCAGGTATCAGATTACACCTGGCAATGCATTTTGGGAATGAGAAACAATGACCGATTTCTGAGAATACTAAGGCCAACTGTAACTAAGTTGCCTCTTGCCTTTGGTGAAACACGCAGGTTCCTAAGGTGGCATAAAGCAGAAGTGCAGTGAAACATGACAATAACAAAGCTGGTGTCATTCCTGAAACTACTTTGTATTATCTGGTAGATAGTTTGACCATTTTGTTACAAGAAATTATCCTGAATCCTGGAATATTCCTACAAAATAACACATTGATATAGCAAGCAGGTCATAAACAGATGGCATACTATGTGTGTAGTTTCTCCCCCCACCCTCTCTCTCTCTGGTACTCCACAGCAACATGATGGGAAAACAAAAAGTCCAACACAAAAACAGATGGGTTGGAGAGTAAATTGACATTGTCAGCAGTGGGCTTGCATATTTTCAGACGTCACCCATCTTTGCTCCAAAGGATAACTGACAATTCTCAGATTCACAGTCCAGTTTAAACTGGCTCTGGCATCACATTTTCCAGTCCCAGGATCATTCCTGTGACATTGTGGGCATCTAAATTCCCCCCTCCATGTACGCAAACTCCAGATTTGGAGATGTTGAAATACACAGACCAATATGTAGGGATGTCAAAGAATTTCTCCATGTATCTCGGGGAGGCCGAATGCCAGAGCATTTGGCCCCCCGAAATTGGTGGAGAAACAGTCTCCCCCCCCCTGGGATGGGACTTACCTTGCTCGAATGTCCCTGGCGGCAGCGGCTCTGTTGGCGGTTCGGCGGCAGTGGCTGGTCTTCCGACCGGCTGCCGCCACCACCATTTCCAAGTAAAACAAACAAACAAACAAACAAACAAACGTGATAGGCTACGGAAAGATTTACGTAGCCTATCATGGCTAGATTTTTAAAAAAACACTGTGATAGGCTACATAAATGTTTACGTAGCCTATCACAGCTGACTTTGGGGGAAAAAAAAGCGCGTACGCAAATGGCGGCACCCATGGGCGCCGCCATTTGCGTTCCTTATTTTGGCACGTGTAGTCTACGTAAATATTTACATAGACTACGGCGAAAATAAGGGGAACGCAAATAGCGTTCCCCTTATTTTTACCTTAGTCTACATAAATGTTTACATAGACTACACGTGCCAAAATAAGGAACGCAAATGGTGGCACCCATGGGCGCTGCCATTTGCATACGCGCTTTTTTTTTTTAAGTCAGCCATGATAGGCTACGTAAACATTTACGTAGCCTATCACGGCTGACTGCAGGGACGCAAATGGCGGCGGCTATGGCCGCCGCCATCTGCGTCCTGGCAGGAGATGAGGTTTCGTGGACGGAGGGATCCTTGCGTTCCTTATTTTGGCACGTCTTAGTCTATATAAACATTTACATAGACTAAGACGGCGAAAATACGGGGAACGCAAGTAGCGTGGATGCTAAGCTATTTGCGTTCCCCTTATTTTCGCCGTCTTAGTCTACGTAAATTTTTACGTAGACTAAGACATGCCAAAATAAAGAATGCAAATGGCAGCGGCCATGGCCACCGCCATTTGCGTACACGCGTTTTTTTTTTAAATCAGCCGTGATAGGCTACGTAAACATTTCCGTAGCCTATCACGGCTGACTACAGGGACGCAAACAGCGGCGGCTATGGCCTCCGCCCTTTGCGTCCCTGCTAGCCAGCGGCCGGATGTCCGGCTGCTGGCAGAGCCAGCCGGCAGCTCTGTAGAATCCCTGTGGAGCGGAGCCGGTCAGCCAGGATTCCGAGGGGGAGCAACGGAGCGCCTCCCCTCCCGGCCAGGATTCCGGGGGGTGGGACGGAATGCCTCCCCCCCAGCATCAACATAAACTGCAGAAAGGTGAGTCATTTACGTAAGAACATTTACGTAGCCTATCACGGCTGACTGCAGGGACGCAAACGGTGGTGGCTACGGCCGCCGCCATTTGCGTCCCTGCTAGCCAGCGGCCAGATGTCCGGCTGCTGGCAGAGCCGGCCAGTGGCTCCGCAGAATCCCTGTGGAGCAGAGCCGGCTGGCCAGGATTCCAGGGGGGGGGAAGAACAGAGCGCCTCCCCCCTGGCCAGGATTCCGGGGGGAGGGACGGAACGCCTCCCCCCCAGCATCAACATAATGTGCGGAAAAGTAAGTCACTTTCGTACATCCCTATCCTATGCACATTTACCTAAGTAAGTCCCATCGAACTCTCTTCTGAGTAGTCAAGTACAGGATTAGATTATAAGTAGGGCTGTGCACCACTTCGGCCCAAGGCCTTAACCCCAAGTCAAAGCGGACCACTTCGGGCCACTTTGTGCCTCTTCCGAGGTGAAGCACAGGGGGCATAAAGCAGCCTGGAGTGGGTCGGGGGCTTACTGAAGCGCTCGGTGCGCTTTGGAGCCTTGCCTCTTGGTCCAGCCCCCCCTGGCCCAGCCCACCCGGCGCCTGCAGGTCCTTACCAGAGCTGCCATCTCTGCCACTGCCGCACCACGCTACCTTCTCTGGCACCACACCGCCACCGCCATGCCACCACTGCCACTGTGCCGCCACACCACCACTGTCATCACCACCGCCCACCACTACCACTGCCACTGCTGTCTTCACCACCATCTCCTGAGACCTGGATGCATAGCGACTATTCTTGCAGAGAGTTACCTTTTTTAAAATGGCAACTCCCTGAAAGAAGACCAGTCACTGTGCATCCAGGCCTCAGGAGATGGTGGCGGTGGCAGTGAAGAAGAAGATGCCAACATCAGCAGCAAGCAGCAGCAAAGAAGGTGACAGCGGCAGCAAGGGAGGTGGCCCAGGTAAGGAGCTGGGGGCTTGTGTGGGGGCATCAAGGGGAACCCAAAGTGGGGCTCGCCATCCGAACCCTGCTTTGGGTTCGGTGCCAAAGTGGGTCGGGGGGGCAAATCTGCTAGAGCTGGATTGGGCCCACCTCAGAAGCTGCAAAGTAGCTTCTGAGTTGAATTGGGGGTTCCGTGCACAGCCCTAATTTAAGTAATACAAACCCAGCTAGCAAACTTTTGTGGGTTCAGCTAGGGATGTACGAAAGTCACTTACCTTTCGCGGAGTATGTTGATGGTATGGGGGGAGGCGTTCTGTCCCTCCCCCCGGAATCCTGGCTGGGGGGGGAGGCGCTCCGTTCCTCCCCCCCGGAATCCTCCGTGGCCGGCTGTACTCCACGGCAGCTCCGTGGAGCAGCCGGCCAGGCCCAGCCAGGCCAGAGCCGACCACAGCCGGATTTCCGGCCGCGGAGGACTCTGGGTAAAAAAAACAAGAACAAAAACTGCGTACGCAAATGGCGGCGGCTACGGCCGCTGCCATTTGCGTTCCTTATTTTTGCCATCTTAATCTACGTAAATATTTACATAGACTATGATGGCGAAAATAAAGGGTAATGCAAATAGCGTCGCAGGCGCTATTTGCATCCCTTTTTGATTCACCGTTTTAGCCTACATAAATCTTTACGTAGGCTAAAACGACGAATCAAAAAGGGACGCAAATAGCGCTCGCTACGCTATTTGTGTTCCCCTTTATTTTCGCCGTCATAGTCTATGTAAATATTTACGTAGATTAAGACGGCAAAAATAAGGAACGCAAATGGCGGCGGCTACGGCATTTGCATATGTGGTTTGTTTGTTTTTTAAACCCACCCAACCATGATAGGCTATGTAAAAATTTACATAGCCTATCACTTTTTTTTTTTAAACCTAGCCATGATAGGCTATGTAAATCTTTACGTAGCCTATCACAACTTTTTTTTTTTTACAAGCTTGGAAATGGCGGCAGTGGCAGCCGGTCGGAAGACCAGCTGCCGCAGCTGCCGGCACTGGAGCCGCCGCCGGAGCCGCTGCCGCCCAGAAGATCCGCCATAGGTAAGTCTCATCCCGGGGGGGATCTGTGGGGGATCTGTGGGGGGGCAGGGGGGGCAGGCCATTCCGCCATGGAGTTCGGGGGGCCGAATGCACTGGCATTCGGCCTCACCGAGATCCGTGGAGGAATTCTCTGACATCCCTAGTTCAGTCACTCGCAGCTTCATGGTTTGACACCAGGCTTTTAGGGAGGGAGGGAGGGAGGGAAGATTGTGTAAATTATTTATGGCATCCAATCAAGTGAAGCTAGACAAAGGAAAGTCATCTTTTGAAATGTGGTGTTTAATATATTTTGCAGGGGCTCCTACAAAAGATTTATAGATAAATATTAAAACCCCAATGTCTGATCAGAGCAAAGTCCCATCTAGGCCAATAGTATAGTAACTGATGTTAAAAAGCAAAATAAAATGAGACCAAAAAAACCCTGTATGCCTTGAAAAATGTGGATGTATGACAGTGGTGAAGCCTCTGATAGTGATGGATAAGCTGACAAATGTCATCAAAGGACAGGGCAGTCGAAAGGTCTCAGGCTGCTATTAGATGCATTGAGAGGCACAGAATGGCCAGAAGGACCTGGAGAAAGTCATGAAGATGATTTCTATTCTTCTGCAAGAATGAAAACATTCCGAGGCTGACCTGAAAATCTCAGCAGCATGGACCTGTGTTGAAGTGGTATTTCAAAGGTGCCTTTGGAAAGGTGTGTATGTGGGGGGAGAGGATTCTCTTACTGAAGTGCTGCAAACTGGCCACTGAAGCCCACCATCAGGGATCTGGCAAACCTCCTGTTTACTGCATGCCTCGGATTGCAAAAACAAGGGGGTTGTCACTTGTCAGGCAGCTGGCAGGACACAGCACATGGCTGGTGGGCTGCGTTCAGCTTGGTGGAGCACAAATTGTACAGGATTGTCTTCCTGCTTTGGCAGGGGAAGAATAGAAATACAAATCATAGAAAGTAATGCCCCCCAACAAACAAACAAAACGCCCCAAATAAATAAAAAGCATACATGTGCACCTATGCCATATTGGTAGGGATGGACGAAAGTCCCTTACCTGATCCCGACACTTGCTTCGCGGTAGGGGGGGAGGCGCTCCATCCCTCCCCCCAAAATTCTGGCTGGCACGTCTTAGTCTATGTAAACATTTTGGCACGTCTTTTTGGCACGTCATTGTCTACGTAAACATTTACGTAGACTAAGATGGCGAAAATAAGGGGAACGCAAATAACGTAGCATCTACAATAAGGGAAACACAAATAGCGTAGCGTAGCCATGGCCGCCGCCATTTGCGTCTGTGCATTTTTTTTTTAAGTCAGCCGTGATAGGCTACGTAAACATTTATGTAGCCTATCACTGTATTTTTTAAAAAACCAGCCGTGATAGGCTATGTAAATCTTTACATAGCCTATCACGTTTTTTTTTTTTTTAACTGGAAATGGCGGTGGTGGCAGCTGGTCAGAAGACTGGCCGCCGCAGCTGCTGCTGCCGAACCGCCGCCAGAGCTGCTGCCGGAGCTGCCGCCAGAGCTGCCGCCGCCGCCAGGAAGATCTTCCCAAGGTAAGTCCCGTCCTGGGGGTGGTGGGGGAGTGGCGGGCCATTCCGCCACCGATTTCAGGGGGCCAAATGCTCTGGCATTCGGTCTCCCCGAGATCCGTGGTGGAACTTTCGTAAATCCCTAGCGTAGGACTACAGCCTTAAACATTTTATACATTACACTTTCTCCCACCCTCCGACTCTTGTATGTTTTAACTCTGGCACATATCCCTTTAAAAATATTCTTAGATAGTTATGCAAAATGTTAAGAATATTAATTCAATTCATTATCAAGAAAGCAAAATCTTATGTTCAGATTAATTTTGAGTGTTACATAACTCTCAAAAATGACTGTACTATGGTACATATATAAAAATACTTTATTTTAATATAGTTGTGTGTGTTTTAAATACAGATCTATATGACTGAGAATAATGCAGCCAATACTTATGGATCAGTGAGAAATAATTTAAAGTTCAGAAATGTACATTTCAATGCTGATGGATTTTCTTATCCCTGAAAACCCCGTAAAGAAACAAATAATCTTTTATGAAAAAGTTAGGGAGTATAAACCAGCCAAAACGAAGCACTTCAACTGCCATTGTTTTAAAAGGAAGAGGTTTATCAGTCTGGCAGGGTTGTGGGTATAATGTCCAATAAATATTGGAGAAAAATCAGTTTGGCCTTCCCACGAATGAAGAAACTAGAATGTTATCTGGAAGGAAGAAGACCTTCTGGGCTGTCGACTAGCGGATACATGTAGGGGTGTATGGATTCCCCACTGTCTGTTCTGGTGGGGAATCTGTGGGGGGAGGCGATCCATTCCTCCCCCTTGGAATCCATACACCCAAGATTTACCATAAAAAAAGATTTACGTAGACTACGGCGAAAATAAGGGCAACGCAAATAGCGTTTAAAAGATTTAAAAAGATAACCCATAAAAAAGATTTTTTTCTATTTTCATAAAAATTTAAAAGATTTAAAAAGATAACACATAAAAAAAGATTTATGTAGACTATGGCGAAAATAAGGGCAACTCAAATAGCGTTGCCCTTATTTTCGCCATAGTCTATGTAAATCTTTACGTAGACTACAGGGACCAAATAAGGGACGCGAATGGCGGCTCCCTATGGGGGCCGCCATTTGCGTACGCGCTTTTTTTTTTTTAAGTCACCCGTGATAGGCTATGTGACGATTGACGTAGCCTATCACGGCTGACTTTGCAGATCTAGCCGTGATAGGCTATGTAAATTGTTACGTAGCCTATCACGGGGCTTTTTTTTTTCTTTTGAAGTTCGCGGCCAGGGAGACGGGGCGCTTCTCCCTGGCCTGAATTTCGGCCGGGCGAGGCAGGAAGCCTCGCCCCCGGCCTGAATTTCGGCCGGGAGAGGCGGGAAGCCTCCCCCCCCGGCCTGAACTTCAGGGGGAGAAGCAAAGCGCTTCCCCCCCACCGCGAAGCAAGCTGCGAGACCAGGTAAGTGACTTTTGTACATCCCTAATGTAGAGTGAATTTACGTATCCTTGGTATCAAAGATATGGCTACTGATATAGGTTTGGCTGAATTTATGGATAAACTTTGGCATGAGCTATTTGTTTTACCATCTGATTTTTTACTTGATACTGAGCATGCATATCGTGTTCCTGGTTCAATACGTGGCACTAATGGGACTTTTGGGACTGTTATTGTTCAATTTTCATGAGTCTGTACAAAAACGTATCTTATGCATTTGGCAAGAGAATGAGGTGAGCTTTGGTGGGGACCAGCAAATGACAAGATTATGCTCTTTCCTGATTGTACTAAAGAAATCGCTGACAGAAGAAGGCAATTCCCCAAGGTGAGAAGTTTGGCAAAGCAAATTAACCTGCAATATCATATTAAATATCCGGCTACATTTTGCATTCTTTTTGAAGGCCAGATAAAAAGGTTTTTGGATCCTGATGCTGCAGAATCATTTTTAACTGTTATTAAAATTAAAACAAGGGAATCAACTCTCTCAGCCTCCGGAGTTGGAACTTAGCCATCTTTACTGTTCTTTGGAAGTGCTGTTTGGGCTATAGCTGACAAGATGTCTAGGCAGTATGCCAGAGTAAATGCTTGCACATTTCTGTTTTCTTTCTCCTTTTTTATGTTATATTGTAATAAAATGCCTATTTGTGTGTGTATGTGTGTGTACACATATAAATATATTTTTAGATATGATATTACTTAAAATATACAAATGATTTGTTTTTGTTTTTTATTTTTTTCTTAAACTTTTTTTCTTTTTCTTTTTCTTATTATTAATATCATTATGGGATTATTATTATTACTATTCCTTGTTGGCTAAACTTTTAATGTTTATGAATATGCATTAACTGAATGGTAATATATGGCCAAGGAAATGGATTGTTTGCTCCCATTCCTTTGCTATAACACTTAGGTTATGATACTGAAAGATAAGGTTTACCGTTTGTGGTATAGCGGATTGAAGATTTAATAATACTTGCAATGTTTCGAAGAGTGCTGTATAGGTATAATCTGCAACTGGATTTATATTTGGATATTTGGTTTGTTCTCACTGAAGTTTAATATAATCTTTTTTTCCCCCTTCCTTCTTTTGCTATTCTCCCCCCGCTTTTTTCCTGCTCAGAATACTGTAATGTTGGAAACCAAAGATTCTGATTAGGTTGTTCGTAGTGTTTATTTCATTTACAAAAATAAAATAAAAATAGATTCAAAAACAAGAAGAAAAAGAAATGGCGATCAGCGCGGAGGAGGCGAACGGCTCTGGTGGAAGAAGCAGCCGAGTGCAGTTCCGCCTCCAATCCTTCTGGAGCAGAGGTAAGTGGTGCCAATCTGTCGCGGATTCCTGAGGCCAGATTCTTGAATCCGCAGCGAATTTCTCTAACATCCCTAGATACATGCAACAGTGCTGTTGACTGGACAGAAACTCAGGATCATGAAAAGGTCAAGGTCAAAGAAGGCAGCATATAACATTGGGTAGAATATAAGTCCTGTGTTCCTTTCATTTGGGGTTCCTTCTCTGCTTGTTCTGGAAAGTAGATCACTACCCTGTAAGTAGGTTTCATGAATCTTGAAAGCCAAGATTTCCTTGGCTGGACATCAGCAGGAAGGTGATGTTGGAGAAATCCATCAAATGAGTTTGAATTTGTATGAATCCAACCTGCAGATTCTGCAGTGGACCAGCTTTTCCCAAGTTGCACTGATTCTGCAGACTAGTTATTTTTTACTTTCCAGAGTTTTATGCAAATTTAATTGTAGAAAAATATGTAAAATAGAAAAACAAACTGGCCAAAAATGTGCATTTCCCCCATAGGCTAAAACATGTAAATGTGCATGGGTGGATTTGTGCATTTCGGGAGGATTTGCACATTTTTGCAGGTGCAAATTCGTGAAAGTGTGCATTCGCACAAATTTGGGAAATTGGGAAAAATCGGATTCCATCAATAAACAGATGACATAATGAAAGGTACCTGAGAACAGGGATGTACAAAAGGTACTTACCTTTTGTGGATTATGTTTATGGTTGGGGGGGAGGCGCTCTGTTCCTCCCCCCCAGAATCCTGGCCAGCCGGCTGTGCTCCGCAGCCATTCTGTGGAGCTGGCGGCCGGCTCCACTAGCAGCCAGACATCTGGCTGCTGGCTAGCAGGGATGCAAATGGCGGCAGCCGTAGCCACCACCGTTTGCATCCCTGCAGTCAGCCATGTTAGGCTACGTAAATGTTTATGTAGCCTATCACGGCAGACTTAAAAAAAACAAAAAACGTGTGTACGCAAATGGCGGTGGCCATGGCCGCCACCATTTGCGTTCCTTATTTTGGCATGTCTTAGTCTACATAAACATTTACATAGACTAAGACGATGAAAATAAGGGGAACACAAATAGCGTAGACGCTACGCTATTTGCGTTCCCCTTATTTTTGCTGTCTTAGTCTAGGTAAACGTTTACGTAGACTTAAGACATGCCAAAATAAGGAACGCAAATGGTGGCGGCCATGGCCGCCGCCATTTGCGTACGCGCTTTGTTGTTGTTTTTTAAAGTCAGCATTGATAGGCTACGTAAACATTTACGTAGCGTATCACGGTTTTTTTAAAAAAACCTAGCCGTGATAGGCTACGTAAATCCTTACGTAGCCTATCACATTTTTTTTTAAAAAAACTGGAAATGGCGGCGGCGGCAGCCGGTCAGAGGACCAACTTCCACCGCCGCACTGCTGCCAGAGCTGCTGCCGTCGCTGCCGTCACCAGGAAGATCCGCCCAAGTCAAGTCTCATCCTGGGGGTGGGGCGAGGGGGGTGGCCAGCCATTCCACCACTGATTTCGGGGGGCTGAATGCGCTGGCATTTGGCCTCCCTGAGATCCGTGGCAGAATTTTCGTACATCCCTACCTGACAATCCATGAAATGCAGACAGAATGGATTTTAGAAAATATGTACATCCCTAGGTGCTATTGCAATCATATCCTACCTGTGGACTTCCCACAGGTAGCTGGTGCAAACAGAATACTGAATAAGTCATGCCTTTGGTCTGATCCAGCATTGCTCTTCTTATGCTCTTATGTTCCTTCTATGGCTGAAATTATCACACAACCCCCTGTCTGTCCAAAGTTCATTGTCCTTGAGATGACTCTCTGTTAGGGATGGGGGAGAATTTCTCCCCAAAACTTCGGGGGGCTGAGTGCCAACGCATTCCGCCCCCCGAAATCGGCAGTGAAATTCTCCGCCCCCCCACCCCCACCCCTCCGAGATGGGACTTACCTTTCACGAATGTCCCTCCCGGCAGCGGGTCCCAGTGGCGGTTCATCGGATCTTCGTCAGGGGCAGGGGCGGCAGCCAGTCTTTCGACCGGCTGCTTCTGCCGCCATTACAAGGAAAGTTAAAAAAAAAACAACCACCCCCGTGATAGGCTACGTAACAATTAACGTAGCCTATCACGGCTAGATTTGCAAAGTCAGCCGTGATAGGCTACATTAATCATCATGTAGCCTATCACGGGTGACTTTGAAAAAAAAAAAAAGCACGTACGCAAATGGCAGCCCCCATTCGGAGCCGCCATTTGCGTTCCTTATTTGGTCCCTGTAGTCTACGTAAAGATTTACGTAGACTACGGCGAAAATAAGGACAACACAAATAGTGTTGCCCTTATTTTCACCGTAGTCTACGTAAATCTTTATATAGACTACAGGGACTAAATAAGGAACGCGAATGGCGGCTCCCTATGGGGGCCGCCATTTGCGTACGCGCTTTTTTTTTCAAAGTCACCCGTGATAGGCTACGTGACGATTAACGTAGCCTATCACGGCTGACTTTGCAAATCTAGTCATGATAGGCTACGTTAATCGTTACGTAGCCTATCATGGGGGTGGTTTTTTTTTTCCCCGTGGCCGGGTAGGCGGGGCGCTTCTACCCGGCCTGACTTTCGCCGGCGAGGGATGGGGCGCCTCCCACCCAGCCTGAATTTCGGCCGGGCGAGGCGGGAAGCCTCCCCCCCTTGCATGAACTTCGGGGGGAGAAGCGAAGCGCCTCTCCCCCACCGCACAAAAAGCTGCGGGACAAGTTAAGTCCCTTTCGTACATCCCTACTCTCTTTGTAAGGTTCTGGGAATAACGAAACTCAGATATTTCATTTATTCTCTTTTAAACACACACACACACACACACACACACATACACACACACAAACACACACACAACCAGAAGGAGAAAATTACTCATTAATAATTTTTGCAACATTTTTCCAACCTGCAATCTAAAACATGCTGGTTATTGTTTTAGACCCTACTCACTGGCTTTGACTACACTATCACTCCCTCCCCACCCTCCTCCTTTGATCAAAGTGGGGGCTGAGTGTGGATCAAATATGCAGATGTACTGAGAGACCTAGAACAGTTCCTACATACAGTGATATAAAGGAATGCTGGAGAATATTTTGTTCTCTTCCCTTCCCCTCTTCTCTACTGTCTGGGATTCCCCCCCCTCCAGGTCTGCACTCGTTTGGCTCTATAAACTGCTACTGCTGTTATAGAAACAGAACAGAACAAATTAAATATGGCAGGTCCTCCTTTTCTTTCATGTTGACCAATTGTTTTCCTGTTCCTTGGATAAATTGATATGGACAATGGTGACTTAAGTGACTTTCTGTAAACAAACACAACACAAGAATTTGTCTCACCTAACGAATTCTTGCTCTGTACATGAGACAAACCCAGTGTTCACAAACATTCATTATGAAACCATGGGAGTGACATTTTGAAAACCTTTTATGCCAGTTTTCATAGGGAATTCAGGTTCAGCTGAGCTCAGCTTAGCTAATTATCCCCTTTTTTAATTATTGAAGTGGGTGGGTAGAGATGGATATAAATAACATGTGAGGCTCTACAGTTAAGAAAAAGTAGTAAAATCTTTTGGCAATTTTGAATGTTGAGTTACAAGTAGAATTTGTAATGTAGGAATAAGTGAAATCATCCTTAGGTTATTCTGGGCTGGACAATTTCTAGGGTTGCTTTTACTCCTACCCACCCCTCTTCCGTTAGGACACACCAGATTCTTGAGCAGTACATTTATTGATTATATCATCTACTATATATGAAAGTGCTTAAGTTATAATTAGGGATGGCGGAGAATTTCTCCCCGAAACTTCGGGGGGCCGAGCGCCAATGTGTTCGGCCCCCCGAACAAGTTTCGGGGAGAAATCCTCTGCACCCCCCCCCCGGGACGGGACTTACCTTCATTGAATGTCCCTCCCGGTGGCTGGTCCGGCCGGCGGTTTGGCGGGTGTTCGAGCGAGGCGGGAGCGGCAGCCGGTCTTTCGACCGGCTGCCGCCATTACAATGAAAGAAAAAAAAAAGCCCCCTGATAGGCTACGTGACGATTCACGTAGCCTATCACGGCTAGATTTGCAAAGTCAGCCGTGATAGGCTACGTGAATTGTCACGTAGCCTATCACGGGTGACTTTGAAAAAAAAAAAAAAGAGTGTACGGATAATGGCGGCCCCCATAGGGAGCCGCCATTCCCGTTCCTTATTTGGTCGCTGTAGTCTACGTAAATGTTTATGTAGACTACGGCGAAAATAAGGGCAACGCTATTTGTGTTGCCCTTATTTTCGCCGTAGTCTACGTAAACATTTACGTAGGCTACAGCGACTAAATAAGGAACGCGAAAGGCGGCTCCCTATGGGGGCCGCCATTCACGTACGCGCTTTTTTTTTTTTAAAAAGTCACCCATGATAGGCTACGTGACGATTCACGTAGCCTATCACGGCTGACTTTGCAGATCTAGCCGTGATAGGCTACGTGAATCATCACGTAGCCTATCAGGGGGCGTTTTTTTTTTTTTTACTTTCGTGTTTGCGGCCGGGCGAGGTGAGGCGCCTCCTCCCCGGCCTGAATTTCGGCCGGGCGAGGCGGGAAGCCTCCCCCCCGGCATGAATTTCGGCCGGGCGAGGCGGGAAGCCTCCCCCCCCGGCCTGAACTTTGCGGGGGGAGCAACGAAGCGCCTCCCCCCCCACCGCGAACGGCCTTCGACGACAGGTAAGTGACTTTCGTCCACCCCTAGTTATAATTTGGTACATAGTTATGCACTGGTAATTCACAGTGAAATCAATGGGACTTGACCTGGGTGTAATTGTATATATGATCACAGCCATAACCCTTAAAACCTATTGATTTTAATGGGTTTCAAACATACATAATTCTGTGTTCAATTTTGGTTTCATCTTCCGTTCATTTGGCTCAGAGAATTGAGCATGTGGCCCTTTCTTCTTTGTTCTCAACAGGCCTTAATTATAGGGAGTTCGGATGACCATCGCCCTTGTGTTCAAGGGTCCTGACTTATGCAGATAGAGATCTTCCATATGATCTTTCACACAGAGCCCCTTTTCACATGCCCTGAATGTGCAGATTAGGGGAGGGGGGAATGGCTGCTGGGCATGGCCACTGGCAGGGGATGGTATATTTCTTTCTTTATTCAAAATAGTATTACCCTTCATTTCTCAATTCCAGAGCCCTGTGTAATGAATAAAACATAGAACAAGAAAAGTCATGATCACACACAGACACACACACACACAATCATAAAACAGCAGCAGCAGTAATAAAAAATGTCACTAGTGTGACTTTAAATGTCTGGCTGAATAAAAAACATTTTTTTCCCTGGCTCAGAAAGGATAACAGTATTTGTCCCAGGTGAGATTCCTTGGGGAGGGCAGTCTACAACTGTAGCACAGCCAAAACAGTCCTCTTCCTTATGAATATAAGTCTCACCTCTGATAGGGAAGCACATGGGATTAGGTGATCCTTCAGGTACCCCAAAGCTACAGCTTTAAAAGTAAGCAACAGCACTTTGAACTGGGCTCAGAACTAGACAGGCAACAATGGGAAAGGAAGCTCATAATCAACACTTTAGCAGTTGGTTGTGCATAGAGGTTAGCTTTCCTTTTAAAAAGCTTTTACTGTTACACACACCAAGACTGTCTTCAGTAAGAACTAGATTAAGTTGTGTAAATAAAACCTGAGGGAAATTCTCAAAAATACCATCACATAAGACACAATAACATGAAAGAACCTCAGGATATGAATAAAACCACACAATTGAAAGAGGGGCAACCATCTTTTATAGAGGGCAATGGAATAAAAGGTAGAAATATTTGTGTCTGAATATTTTGATATAACAATTTTACTGCTTCATGTGGCACATTTTTATATTTTTGTGAATAGTAGCTGCATTTTCTGCTTTGTTAAATTGTGTCTTATTTATTCAAAGGTTTCTTTTTCTAGACTTTCTTTTTCTCTTGAATTGTATACATTCAAGACAAAATAGAATGACCTTTTATTCAACATATGTAGTCCGTAACAGCTCTCTCGCCCTCTAATCACACTATAATGTGTTGGCGTGTGTGTGTGTGCGAAGAGCTAAGCTACTTCTCATTTACATTTGCACCAAATAAATAACTTTCTGGGGTCAGCCAAATTGTACTGCAAAACTTGGAGTGTTGTATGGTTATATAACTGAACTCCTGGGTTATGAGGAACTCTTGGTTAAGCAACAGCTTGAAGGATTCACTGTTAAAGCATTACCTTTGGAACATTACCACCCAGAAGTAACTAGTATGTTATCAGCTGGACTGTTTCTAAGCTAGCATCTTCTGACTCAAGGACAGGGCACATTTTCTTAAAGGTGATTGTTAAATATGCTTTGAAAACAAGCTTGTGGCTTGACAGTAAACCTATGCATCAGTAATGCTTATGGATTGTCATCAGGCATGCAAGGAGAAATAACTGGGTAATGCACTGAGTAATTCAAAGCCATAACAAAGAATTCTGGATGGCTGAGGCTGGCCGTCTTGGTGCTCCAGAAATAGCATTCTGTTTGGGGTGTTCATTGTTGTTGCTATTGTTTTATTTTGATGGCAGGCAGCATGCCAGGTTCTGCATGGTTCTGGATGCCTATGCCACCATCCTTTAATATGGTAGTGGAAATATGCACGGACAAAATTGCAGTGACATTTTAATGTAAAAGAGCTGTAAATAGGGATGTCAGAGAATTCTGCCACGGATCTCGGTGAGGCCAAATGCCAGTGCATTTGTCCCCTCGAGCTCCGTGGCGGAATGGCCTAACTCCCCCCACCACCCCATGGATGAGACTTACCTGGGATGGATCTTCTGGGCGGCAGTGGCTCCAGTGGCAGCTTCAGCGGCAGTGGCTGCGGTGGCCGGTCTTCCGACTGGCTGCTGCCGCCGTCATTTGCAGTCTTGTAAAAAAACAACAACAACGATGACATGATAGGCTATGTAAAGATTTACATAGCCTATCATGGCTGGGTTTTTTAAAAAAAAACAACGTGATAGGCTACGTAAAGATTTACGTAGCCTATCATAGCTGGGTTAAAAAACAAAACAAAACCACGTACGCAAATGGCGGCGGCTACGGCCATTTGCCATTTGCGTTCCTTATTTTTGGCCGTCTTAGTCTACATAAATATTTACATAGAATATGATGGCGAAAATAAAGGGGAGAACGCAAATAGCATAGTGGGCGCTATTTGCGTCCCTTTTTGATTCCCCGATTTAGCCTACGTAAATCTTTACGTAGGTTAAACGGTGAATCAAAAAGGGATGCAAATAGCGCCCGCTACACTATTTACGTTCCCCTTTATTTTCGCCGTCATAGTCTACGTAAATATTTAGGTAGACTAAGATGGCCAAAAATAAGGAATGCAAATGGCAGCGGCCATAGCCGCCGCCATTTGCATACGCAGTTTTTGTTTTATTGTTTTTTTCCCAGAGCCCTCCGCAGCTGGAAATCCGGCTGCGAACGGCTCTGGGTAGGGATGTACAAAAGTCCCTTAGCTGAACCCGAAGCTTGATTCGCGGTGGGGGGGAGGTGCTCCGTCCCTCCCCCAAAAATTCTGGCCGGGGAGGAGGTGCCCCATCACTCCCTCCCAAAATTCTGGCTGGGGGGGAGGCGCCCCATCCCTCCCCCCTCGAAATTCTGGCCGGGGGGGAGTCACCCCATCCCTCCAGCCGCAAATCCTCCTGTCCTGCCGGGACGCAAATGGCGGCTGTAGCTATTTGCATTCCCCTTATTTTCTCCGTAGTCTACATAAATGTTTACGTAGACTACACGTGCCAAAATAAGGAACGCAAATGGCGGTGCTCATGGGCGCTGCCATTTGTGTACACGCGGGTTTTTTTTTTCCCCACTCAGCCGTGATAGGCTACGTAAACATTTACGTAGCCTATCATGGTGTTTTTTAAAAATCTAGCCATGATAGGCTACGTAAATCTTTACGTAGCCTATCACGTTTGTTTGTTTGTTTTTTAACTTGGAAATGGCGGTGGCGGCAGCCGCTCAGAAGACCGGCCACCGCAGCCGCCACCGCCGAACTGCCGCCAAACTGCCACCGGAGCCGCCGCTGCCAGGGGCATTCGCACAAGGTAAGTCCTGTCCCGGGGGGGCGGGGGGGCAGACCGTTTCTCCACCAATTTCGGGGGGCCGAATGCGCTGGCATTTGGCCTCCCCGAGATTTGTGGAGAAATTCTCTGACATCCCTAGCTCTGGGCTGGGCTGGTCCTGTCCGGCTGCTCCGCGGAGCTGCCGCAGAGAACAGCCAGCCATGGAGGATTCCAGGGGGGAGGAATGGATCACCTCCCCCACATCGAGGATTCCGGGGGGAGGGACAGAACACCTCCCTCCCACCATCAACATAATCCGCGGAAAGGTAAGTGACTTTCGTACATCCGTAGCTGTAAAGGAGAAAATGGCTCTTAAGTAAAAAGAAAACATAAGACTGGCACCACTTCCTGTGTTCTCTTAAGGAAGAGAAAGTTCACATCTGTAATGTTCCAGTTTCTACATAAAGAACTGGATCTCATTCCACACACAGTGTGTGGATCTAAATAAAAGTGCATGGAAGGGAAATAGTAGAAGCTGACTTCCCCAACAGTCCCTCCACCCCACAGAACACTTCTTCCTATGATTGGGGGGCAGGGGGCAAGCTATTGAATGGTTTCCAGAGCGTAGCTATGTTAGTTTATTGCAGCAAAACCAACAAAGACTCTTGTGGCACCTTAAAGACTAACACATTTATTCTGGCATAAGCTTTTGTGGTCTATAGTTCACTGCATCAGATGCATGGAGTATTATAGAGAATTTCAGTTTTTTTATACAGTGCATATTTTGGTGGTGTTAGGGAAATAATCGTAAACAGTGAGGCCACGGTGGGTAGGCTGTGGAGTGGGGGGAAGGGGGGATCCCTGAAAATGAGTCACAGGCTGATTGAGAGATGCAATGTGGCAAAGAAGATAGAACAATTGGGGCACTGCAACTAGGGTTGGCGGAGAATTTCTCCCTGAAATTTCAGGGGGCCGAGCGCCAACGTGTTCGGCCCCCCGAAGAAGTTTCGGGGAGAAATTCTCTGCACCCCCCACCCCCCGCACCCCCCCGGGACAGGACTTACCTTTCCTGAATGTCCCTCCCGGCAGCGGGTCCCAGCGGCGGTTCGTCGGGTCTTCGTCTGGGGCGGGGGCGGCAGCCAATCTTTCGACCGGCTGCCGCCGCTGCCATTCCAATAAAACTAAAAACAAACAAACGCCCCTGTGACAGCCTACGTGATGATTAACGTAGCCTATCACGGCTAGATTTGCAAAGTCAGCTGTGATAGGCTACGTAAATCATCACGTAGCCTATCACGGGTGAATTAAAAAAAAAAAGCGCGTACGGCTAATGGCGGCCAATAGGGAGCCGCCATTCACGTTCCTTATTTGTTCGCTGTAGTCCACGTAGTCTACGTACGCTATTTGCGTTGCCCTTATTTTCGCCGTAGTCTATGTAAAGATTTACGTAGACTACAGCGACCAAATAAGGAACGTGAATGGCGGCTCCCTATGGGGGCCGCCATTTGCGTACGCGCTTTTTTTTTTTAAGTCACCCGTGATAGGCTACGTGACGATTAACGTAGCCTATCATGGCTGACTTTGCAGATCTAGCCGTGATAGGCTACGTTAATTGTCACATAGCCTATCACGGGGGCGTTTTTTTTAAAAAACTTTTTATTTCGCGGCCGGGCGAGGCGAGGCGCCTCCTCCCCGGCCTGAATTTCGGCTGGGCGAGGCGGGAAGCCTCCCCCCCCGGCCTGAACTTCGGGGGGAGAGCAGCGAAGTGCCTCCCCCCCACCGCGAAAAGCTGCGAGACCAGGTAAGTGACTTTCATGCACCCCTAACTGCAACAAAAAGTTGCAGTGTGGAGTGCTTCTGTTCAGTTTTCCACTCTCTAGCCACTTCCCTATCCCACCCAGGTTTCTTTTTTCTCCTACAGCCGGGCAGCAATCTGTTCCCATTGAGTATGCTCAGTCTCATTAGGCTGTTTTGTTCCCCATCCCTCCATTTTGAGTATGTGTGTGGGGTAGCTGGAAATACTTGTGCCCAATCCTAGTGACAGTGACATTATTTTTTATTTCTCTATGGATGAGTATTGGCAACTCTCTCTTCCCTCCCAGGGAACATTTAAATAGCTTCTCACTGTTCACCAGGAAATAACCTATCCAGACAATGAAATGCTTCTTTCTATCCTTTTTATATCTCTTCTTCCCTCCTTTCCCAGCTACTCCATTCAATTTCCTCTCCAACCTGATTTTCTGTCCCCTCAACTGTTAGTTAGCATTCAATGCCCACTGAGCATGCCTAATCCTTACTGGGTTGTTTTGAGGTTTTCCCCCTCTCCATTTTGCCTCACATCCATTTGGATTTGGGGTGGTGGTGGTGGCCACAGTTGTGCCCAGTCCCAACTACAGTAAAATCTTTGATTTCTCCACTGATGTCTATAGGCAGCTCTCATTTCCATCCTGGGAATTTTAAAATAGATTCTCAGCATGAACCAGGAAATGACCTATCCAGACAATAAGATGCTTCGTTCCACTCCTGAGGTTATCATGTGGGGGGTTGCTGCATGTATGAACCATCCCTTAAAGTAAAAAGGAAGATAAATGACTGACGTTTGCAAGAAATGATTGCAAGACTTAATGAAAACAACCGACAGCGAAGTCCACGAAGATACTGGCATTGAGGATATAGTACTGAGTTGATCTTTTCTTGCTATTTTGTTTTAATGGGTGAGAAAAAGGCTAATACCCCAGTCTCAGAGATATTCCTTGGCCATGAGTCCAATGGATTTCAATGACACTTCCAAGCAGTATGTTTAGGTTTGTAACACCACGCTGTCACTGAAGATGTGATGCCTTTTGGTTTGGAAGTGAAAATAAAGAACTGCTTTCTATATACTTGGAGATTCCCCAAGGTACACAGAAGTATATACTTTGTGATTGATTGATTGATTTGTAAACTCAAATGGCGTAACAGGCACTGTGAACTGCCTTACAGAATGTTGAGGGCAATTGACCTATACAAAGAGAAAAGGGTGTATGTGTACAAAGGAATTGCAAGTCAAGCAGCCTATGCAAGTCCCCAAGGTATATCGATATCTGAGACATAGAATGTTAAGGTGAGAGTTGGGGGAGGGGGAGGAAAATAGAGGATGGAAAGAGAAAAATGAGCTATGCAAGCCTCTAACAAATTGTAGTACATTTCCAGGAAGGTTTTGGGGGGTTGGTGGGAATTAGGATTGGAGGGATACATGCCATGACATTAAAAACCTCCACCTTGCACTATACAGGGATGTTTCAGGAAGAAGGAAAGGAAAAAGGGAGCCTTTTCTCTTTCCCACTTTTCAGAATACTGCTTCACCTCTTGTGACATAACTACAGCATGCTGCTATCCTTAAATATGCAGGTCCATCTAATATGTGATTTACAAAGACACAATGAGATCAAGACTTGTGTTTGCCTTTGGTCAAGGTAAATCTTTGGTCAATTGCCCAACAAAGGTGCACAGTTGTATACCTGACATGGCCTTCATTATCAGTCTGACCACTAGTAGTCATAGTAGTGTGTGGATTACGCCAGGTTAGTGGTGGGCTTTCCTGTGCCAAAGGGGAAAAAAGGCACAGCCTTTTATGGCATGATTCTTTCCACAGCAACAGCAGTAGAGCCACAAATGAAAATACAGCCTAAGGTACCAGTTCTCAGACTGTTAGGTCACTGTAAGCTCCATTAATTTGACAGGACCTTTTTCATAGCTTCTGCTGTAGTTCAACTTTCCAAAACCCACTGAATAAAAGAAGCTGCCTGATGCTCTCAGACCACTGGTCTATTATTACAGGTTTATGTTATTTATTTTTTCTTCTCCATTTATTTTTTTACCATCAGATTGAGGATGAGCTAAGTGCATTACTCTCTCCTCATGCACCAGCTTTGGTGCTTCATTTCTGGCTTCTATTAAGCAAGAGTTCCCTGTTATATCTGAACTCTGGTTTAATCTCAGTTAACTAAGCCAGATCAGAACTTGGCTTATTGTTCTGGTTAGTTAACTGAAACTAAGGGAGCAAACCTTTGGCAACTAGACACTGTCTGGAGGGCCATAGGATATGCTCATTTCTGGGAACCGATCGCAGAGCCCACGCTCCGAGGTCAGTTCCCAGAAAACCGACGTCCCCCCTCATCCATGCTGCCTCGGAGGCAGTTCAGATAAGTCCTGTTCTCCGTGCTCGGAAGAGGAGTGTGGAGCGACTGAAAAGGAGTGTTCCAGGGGGCATTCTGGGGTGGGGACAGCGAAGCTGTGCATACAACACATCCAGTGTGTCATACAGCAGCTTCCTCTCCCTGTCGCCCCCCCGCTAGACTTCTGAAAATGGTTGTCTAGGGAAAAACAGCAAGGCAAGAGAAGTGCAGTGGAAAGGATTCCCCCCGCCCTCCCGTGCCTCTCCTGCCTTGCTTTGGATAGGCAGTAGCCACCGAGTAGGGTTGGCGGAGAATTTCTCCCCGAAACTTTGGGGGGGCCGAGCGCCAACGTGTTCAGCCCCCCGAACAAGTTTGGGGGAGAAATTCTCCGCACCCCCCCACCCCCCGCACCCCCCCTGGGACGGGACTTACCTTTCCCGAATGTCCCTCCCGGCGGCGGGTCCCGGCGGCGGTTCATCGGGTCTTCGTCAGGGGCGGGGGCGGCAGCCGATCTTTCAACCGGCTGCTGCCGCCACCATTCCAAGAAAAGTAAAAAAAAAAAAACGCCCCCGTGATAGGCTACGTGATGATTAACGTAGCCTATGACAGCTAGATTTGCAAAGTCAGCCGTGATAGGCTACGTAAATCATCACGTAGCCTATCACGGGTGACTTAAAAAAAAAAAAAAGCGTGTACGCAAATGGCGGCCCCCATAGGGAGCCGCCATTCACGTTCCTTATTTGGTCGCTGTAGTCTACATAAATCTTTACGTAGACTACGGCGAAAATAAGGGCAACGCAAATAGCGTTGCCCTTATTTTCGCCATAGTCTATGTAAAGATTTACGTAGACTACAGCGACCAAATAAGGAACGGGAATGGTGGTTCCCTATGGGGGCCGCCATTTGCGTACGCACTTTTTTTTTTTTAAGTCACCCGTGATAGGCTACGTGACGATTTACATAGCCTATCACGGCTGACTTTGCAGATCTAGCCGTGATAGGCTACGTTAATCGTCACGTAGCCTATCACGGGGGCGGTTTTTTTTTTAACTTTTTAGTTCGCGGCCGGGCGAGGCGAGGTGCCTCCTCCCCGGCCTGAATTTTGGCCTGGCGAGGCAGGAAGCCTCCCCCCCGGCCTGAATTTCAGCCGGGCGAGGCGGGAAGCCTCCTCCCCAGCCTGAACTTTGCGGGGGGAGCAGCGAAGCGCCTCCCCCCCACCACGAAAAGCTTCGAGGACAGGTAAGTGACTTTCGTCCATCCCTACCACCGAGTTCGGAGGTGGCCACCTATCATGATAGGATTGCACCCTAAATCAAAGTTCAGCAGCTTGAACAGAGAACTCTGGCTGAATACAAGCCAGTAAAGGACTGCTGAAGCTGGTATGTGAATGGAGAAGGGGAGGGGAGAAGGAGAAGTATGCAAATCCCATTCTAGTTCTGGGCTTTATAAACCCAGTCTATGGAGCTGGGAAGTATCATTTTTGTCCTTTCCCACCCTCCTCTCATTATGGGTATCTGTTATTTCTACTGAAATCAGCAGCCTTGTATCTAGTACCCTTGAGTGCTCACTTAATGGAGGGGTAATCCAAAAAAATATTCTAAATAAAATAAATAAGAAATTGCAAGTAATAAAAGAAAATGTATGGTATAGCCATACTTGGAGTTTCTTCTTGCCAAGCTAGTGATATGCAATTATGTTATGTGTTGCCTTTTACGACATGTTACAGGGAAAAGAGAAGGAGGACCCATGGGGAAGCTTGTTTGGCAGCATTTCTCATAATGTGCAGTTCCACCCTGGGATTCTGGAAGTAGAGACTCATATTCCTAAAACTTGGATCCTTCTTAAATATAAAGCAGGTGCTTTACCACTGGACAGGGTCTCTCTATTAAAAAAAATTGCTGCTGTACCAGGAACAAAACATTATCTGCATGGGGCAAACAAACAAAACCTAGCAATGCATAATTGCAGGAGTTGCCCCCATATGTGTATGCACAAGCCCAGTGATTCTGGGTGGAGCCATATATTCCACTTGGATCAAATAGTGGATCTATTCAGTCCTATAGGTACTCTAAGGGAGAAATCCTACGGCAGCTAGACAGTGGCTAGATGGCCATACGATAACTTGTTTTCCGGGAACCAACCTCTGAGCCTGCACTCTGAGGTCAGTTCCCAGAAAACCGACCTCCCCCCACATCTGCGCTGCCTTGGAGGCAGCACAGAGAAGTCCCATCCTCTGCGCTTGAAAGAAGAGTGTGGAGTGGCTGAAAAAGGGCAGGGCTGGGGGCGTTCTGGGGCGGGGAGAGTGGATCTGTGTGTACGACACATCCTATGTGTCATAAAGCAGCCTCCTCTCCCACTCAGCCCCCCCTGTGGCTAGACAGCCTAAAACAGCTGTCTCGCCGAAAAAGCAGGGCAGGAGATGCATGGAGGGAACGATCCCCCCATGCTTCTCCTGCCTTGCTTTAGATAGGCGGTTGCCTCCGAGTTTGGAGGCAGCCACCTATCTAGTTAGGATTGCGCCCTAAGAGTATAATGATCCTGATGTAAATGCAGATTTAGATCTACATCTGCATATGTGTTGACTACTCACTTTGCTTATTGCAGGAAGAACAGTAGGCACAGGACCTTATGTTGTTCCCATAATGCTCTCAACCAGAGCAAAGGCCTATATAATTCACATTAGGAGTGCACAAATTAGCCCCTTACAAGCATGTTTTTTTACATTTTTATGAAAGCGTATTTGTTTAGTACACCTTATCAGAGGGCAAGCCTGTGGCTATATTCAAGGGCTTGATTTATTGTTTCACTATATCTTTTTAGAAGGCTAAGCTTGGGTTGTTACATTATTAATGCCTCAGGCTTCATTTGAAACAAGTAACATATCCTAGTGAGTAAATAACATAATCGGACTGATGGTTTACTTTGCCAAAAGGCCAAGGAACAAAATAATAATAAAAAAACCCCTCATACAGTGCATGATCAAGAACAGTTTATTCCATAGATCATAGGCATCTTAAAAAAAGTTACACAAGGAACAGGTTGCTAGAGATAAATGATCAACTCTTTCATAAGGAAAAATAATTGCAAACTGCAGTGTTTGACAGGATGTTCTTCAAGCAAAGTTAAGCTATGAAGCAATTTGAACAGTCTCTGTAATAATAAGCTGAAACCAACAGATGGCATAAGGAAATGAATGTCATTAACTGCGCATGTCCCCTCTCTTCTGGATTTAGTCCAAGCTAATCAGCCCACCCCCTTAATGGATCACTGCCTTGTTGTGGCAAAGGGGCTTGCGTAACTCAGTGAAGCCATAAGCTATGCCGTGCAGGGCCACCCAAGATGGACAGGTTGTGGCGGAGAGTTCTGACAAAATGTGGTCCACTGGAGAAGGAAATGGCAACTCACTCCAGTATTCTTGCCAAGAATACCCCATGGAACGTATCACAAGACTGAAAGATATGACACTGGAAGATGAGACCCTCAGGTTGGAAGGTGTCCAATATACTACTGGGGAAGAGCAGAGGGAATTTACAAGTAGCACCAGAAAGAGTGAAGCGGCTGGGCCAAAGCTGAAAGGACACTCAGCTGTGGATGTGTCTGGTGGTGAAAAGAAAGTCCGATGCTGTAAAGAATAATATTGTTTATGAACCTGGAATGTAAGGTCAATGAATCAAGGTAAGCTGGAGGTGGTCAAACATGAGATGGCAAGATTGAACATCGACATCTTGGGAATCAGCGAACTAAAATGGACAAGCATGGGCGAATTTAATTCAGGTGACCATTATATCTACTACCGTGGGCAAGAATCCCTTAGAAGAACTGGAGTAGCACTCATAGTCAACAAAAGGGTGGGAAAAGCAGTACTGGGGTACAATCTCAAAAATGATAGAATGATCTCAGTACGAATCCAAGGCAAACCATTCAACATCACAGTAATTCAAGTCTATGCCCCAACCACTGATGCCAAAGAAGCTGAGGTTGATCGGTTCTATGAAGACCTACAACACTTTCTAGAACTAACACCAAAAAAAGATGTCCTCTTCATCATAGGGGATTGGATTGCTCAAGTAGGAAGTCAAGAAATCACCGGGATAACAGGCAAGCATGGCCTTGGTGTACAAAATGAAGCAGGACAAAGGCTAATAGAGTTTTGCCAAGAGAACACGCTGATCATAGCAAACACTCTTTTCAAACAGCACAAGAGGCGACTCTACACATGGACGTCACCAGATGGTCAATATCAAAATCAGATTGATTATGTCCTTTGCAGCCAAAGATGGAGAAGCTCTATACAGTCAGTAAAAACAAGACCTGGAGCTGACTGTGGCTCAGATCATGAGCTGCTTCTTGCAAAATTTCAGCTTAAATTGAAGAACGCAGGGAAAACCACTAAACCATTCAGGTATGACCTAAATCATATCCCTGATGAATATACAGTGGAGGTGAGGAATAGATTTCAGGGATTAGACCTGATAGACAGAGTGTCTGAGGAACTATGGACAGAGGTCTGTAACATTGTTCAAGAGGCAGCAACTCAATCCATCCCAAAGAAAAAGAAACGCAAGAAAGCCAAGTGTTTGTCTGATGAGGCTTTACAAGTAGCTGAGGAAAGAAGGGAAGTGAAAAGCAAGAAGGAAGGGGAAGATATACCCAACTGAATGCAGAGTTCCAGAGAATAGCAAGGAGAGACAAGAAGGCCTTCTTAAATGAACAATGCAAAGAAATCGAGGAGAACAACAGAATGGGAAAGACTAGAGATCTCTTCAAGAAAATCAGAGATCTCAAGGGAACGTTTTGCGCAAAGATGGGCACGATAAAGGACAAAGAAGGCAGGGACCTAACAGAAGCAGATGAGATTAAGAAGAGGTGGAAAGAATACACAGAAGAACTATACAGGAAAGTTCTGAATATCCCTGATAGCCATGATAGTGCGGTCACTGAACTTGAGCTGGACATCCTAGACAGTGAAGTCAAGTGGGCCTTAGGAAGCATTGTTGTTGTTGTTCAGTCATTCAGTCGTGTCTGACTCTTCGTGACCCCATGGACCATAGCACGCCAGGCCTTCCTGTCCTGCGCTCTCTCCCGGAGCGTGCTCAAGTTCATATTCATTGCATCCGTGATGCTATCTAGCCATCTCATCCTCTGCCGTCCCCTTCTCCTTTTGCCTTCAGTCTTTCCCAGCATCAGGGTCTTTTCCAGGGAGTTTTCTCTTCGCATTAGGTGGCCAAAATATTGGAGCTTCAGCTTCAGTATCTGTCCTTCCAATGAGCACAAAGCTAGCGGAGATGACAGTATTCCAGCTGAGCTATTTAACATCCTAAAAGCTGATGCTGTTAAAGTGCTGTACTCAATATGCCAACACATTTGGTACACTCAACAATGGCCACAAGACTCGAAAGGTCAATTTACCTTCCAATTCCAAAGAAGGGCAATTCCAAAGAGTGTTCAAACTACCGTACAATTGCGCTCATTTCACATCCCAGCAAGGTGATGCTCAAAATCTAGTACAAGCTAGGCTTCAGCAGTATGTGAACCAAGAAATACTGGAAGTACAAGCTGGGTTCCAAAGAGGCAGAGGAACCAGAGATCAAATCGCCAACATTCGTTGGATCATGGAGAAAGCAAGAGAATTACAGAAAAACATCTATTTCTGCTTCACTGACTACGCTACAGCCTTTGATTGTGTGGATCACAACAAACCATGGCTAATTCTTAAAGAGATGGGTGTACCAGACCACCTTACCTGTCTCCTGAGAAACCTGTACGAGGGTCAAGAAGCAACAGTAAGAACCGGACCTGGAACAAGTGATTGGTTCAAAATTGGGAAAGGAGTACGACAAAGCTGTATATTGTCACCCTGCTTATTAATTTATATGCAGGGTACTTCATGAGAAATGCCTGGTTGGATGAATCAGAGGTCAGAATTAAGATTGCCAGGAGAATGATCAACAATCTCAGATATGCAGAAGATACCACCCTAATGGCAGAAAGCGAAGAGGATCTCAAGAGCCTCTTGTTGAGGGTGAAAGTGGGGAGTGCAAAAGCTGGTTTGAAACTCAACATTAAAAAAACTAAGAAAAAAAAAACTAAGATCATGGCATCTGGCCCCATCACTTCCTGGCATATAGAAGGGGAAGAAATGGAAGCAGTGACAGATGTTGTTTTCTTGGGCTCCAAAGATCACCACAGTCGGTGACTGTAGCCATAAAATTAAAAGACGCTTGCTCCTTGGGAGGAAAGCTATGGCAAACCTAGACAGCATCGTAAGAAGCAGAGACATCACCTTGCCGACAAAGGTCCGTCTAATCAAAGCTATGGTTTTCCCAGTAGCAACATATGGCTGTGAGAGCTGGACTATAAGGAAGGCTGAGCGCTGAAGAATCGATGCTTTCCAACTGTGGTGTTGGAGAAGACTCTTACAAGTCCCCTGGACTGCAAGGAGGTCAAATCCGTCCATCCTAAAGGAAATCAACCCTGAGTGCTCATTGGAAGGACAGATCCTGAAGCTGAAGCTCAAATATTTTGGCCACCTAATGTGAAGAGATAACTCACTGGAAAAGACCCTGATGCTGGGAAAGATTGAACGCAAAAGGAGAAGGGGATGGCAGAGGATGAGATGGCTGGATAGTATCACCAATGCAATGAATATGGACTTAAGCACACTCCAGGAGAGAGCGCAGGACAGGAAGGTTTGGTTTGCTATGGTCCATGGGGTCACGAATAGGGTTGGCGGAGAATTTCTCCCCGAAACTTCAGGGGGCCGAGCACCAATGTGTTCGGCCCCCCGAACAAGTTTGGGGGAGAAATTCTCCACACACCCCCCACACCCCGCACCCCCCCTGGGACGGGACCTACCTTTCCCGAATGTCCCTCCTGGCGGCGGGTCCCAGCGGCAGTTCGTCGGGTCTTTGTCAGGGGCGGGGGCGGCAGCCGATCTTTCAACTGGCTGCTGCCGCCGCCATTCCAAGAAAAGTAAAAAAAAAAAAACGCCCCCGTGATAGGCTACGTGACGATTAACGTAGCCTATGATGGCTAGATTTGCAAAGTCAGCCGTGATAGGCTACGTAAATCGTCACGTAGCCTATCACGGGTGACTTAAAAAAAAAAAAAGCGCGTACGCAAATGGCGGCCCCCATAGGGAGCCGCCATTCCCGTTCCTTATTTGGTCGCTGTAGTCTACGTAAAACTTTACGTAGACTATGGCGAAAATAAGGGCAACGGTATTTGCGTTGCCCTTATTTTCGCCATAGTCTACGTAAAGATTAATGTAGACTACAGCGACGAAATAAGGAACGCGAATGGCGGCTCCCTATGGGGGCCGCCATTTGCGTACGCGCTTTTTTTTTTAAAGTCACCCGTGATAGGCTACATGATGATTTACGTAGCATATCACGGCTGACTTTGCAGATCTAGCCGTGATAGGCTACGTTAATCGTCACGTAGCCTATCATGGGGGCATTTTTTTTTTTAACTTTTTAGTTCGCGGCCGGGCGAGGCGAGGTGCCTCCTCCCCAGCCTGAATTTCGGCCGGGCAAGGCGGGAAGCCTCCCCCCCGGCCTGAACTTCGGGGGGAGAGCAGCGAAGCACCTCCCCACCACTGCGAAAAGCTGCGAGACCAGGTAAGTGACTTTCGTGCACCCCTAGTCACGAAGCAGCATAATAAACTGAGCAGCATAAACATTTAATAAACTGAGCAGCATAAACATTTAATAGATGAATAAAGAAATGTGGCTTGCCCAGTGAAGGGAATATTCTGTTGGAATTTCCTCTTGTGTAATGAATAGAACTCTAAGCCTGTAGGATCAACATCTTTTTCAACTCAGATCCATCCGTTTCCATTATTACTTGTCTCTGAAGGAACTCCTGGAGAGTACTATTGCCTTGATATGACTCTGATGCTAAACTTATGCACATGCACTCATATACAAGTACAGATGGTGAATGAGGAAAAATAAATAGTTTAGAGGCATGGGAAAAGCCCACTTCATTTATATAACCTACCAGAATGAATAAGGAAATATTAAGGAAATGAAATATTCAAAGAAGGAGAAAAATAATGTTGACATATTAATTCTGCACCATAAAAGTATCTTAATTGTTTCCCAAGCTCACTACAGATATGCTACCCCAAAGTTCAAAAAGTGTCAAGCTTCTATTCATTACTTCTTTAGGTATGTAAGCAGTTAGCTCCAGATTGTCTATACAGGCCACACCAACTTATACTCATCATTAGGGACGTACAAATTGTGTAAAATCTGTTCCATCTGTGTTTCATGGATTGTTCAGGCACCTTTTGTTCCATTGTCTGCCCATCAGTGGAATCAGATTTTTTGTGTTTCTGAATTTGGGCAAATTTGTATATGTGAAAATGCACAAATACCCCTGAAATGTACATTTTCACGCTTTAACCTATGGGAGGAAATCCACATTTTTTGCAGTTTTTTTTAATTTTACATATTCTTCAATGATGAAATTTGCCCCAAATTTGGGAAAGTTAGAAAACCAGTCTGCAAGTTTGCAGAATCCACACAACAGGGGAAAACCAGTCCATTGCAGAATCCTTGACATGGATCCATGAAAATCCAAGCTCATTTGGTTCTGTTGCAGATTTCTCTGACATCCTTACTCTTCATGTTGTTACTCATCCTTAGGTCCTTCTGCTACTAAAGGTAATGAAAGGACTCCTGGAGATACCAACGGAAGGATGATAAAGACCTCTGCTCTTCTGCAGTTACATTTCCGCAAGACCATATTCACAACTTTAGGATGTGGACATAAGTTCTTTAAACTGATGGATGTCATTAGGCATTTGGCTTCTGTTAAGTATCTCAAAAATGAAACACCTTAGAAAAATTGTTCTGTCTACTGACCCAACTAACAATACAATCCTATACATATCAACTCAGAAATATGCCCTCTTGAGCTCAATGTATATGGGATTGCAGCCTGAGTTTACACAAAGTTTGCATCATGAGTATTCCTAGGGATGGCACTAAAGTCATCCAGTGGATTCCCCACCATCCAACCACCAAGACCCTGTTTGCTGAGCTGCGGTGGGCTTCCTTGCCCACTCAGTGACCGGTGGGAAGCGCTGCAAGACCATCCGTCACCTTTCTGAGTTGCCATTGTGTGCAGAAATTACAACTAGGTTACTTCTGCATATCTAATGTTGCATCTATGGCTGTCTTAAAGGGGAGATGACTCAACATTACAGGGGTAAAGGCTTAGCTACAGCAAAATATGCTGGCATTTTGGCCCTGCCTCTTTTGTCTTAATACCTGACCACCACTGGAATGTGGCCCCCAAGAGCTTCTCCAAAATGGAATTTGGCCCACAGGATAAAAGATATTCACCCCCCCCCCAGTTTATATGGTAGGCTCTGACTCCAGAGGGAAGTCCTCTAAGAGGGCTGCACCTAGGGATGTATGGATTTTGTGAAATCCATTCCATCTGCATTTTGTGGATTGTGGAATTTCAGGGTCCCTGGTATTGGGTACCTAGGCATACCTAGTTTAAACAGCCTGAGTTTGGCCCTGATGTGGTAGGCATGGTTCCTTTGGGGACTGAGACCAGAGTGTTCACATTCACTCAAATCAACTTAAATTCTATAAATAAGGATTAAAACAACAACATAAGCTAAAGGCATTTATTAGAGAAAGATAAAGAAAAGTTTAACAAGCACACAAACCTTCAACCAAGCAAAGCCATATTCGCAAAGCACTACATTACCCCAAACCGTAAAGGAGCCAGTGTGGTGTAGTGGCAAGAGTGTTGGACTAGGAGCTGGGAGATCTGGGTTCTAGTCCCCACTTGGCCATGGAAGCTCAACTGGGTGACTTAGGGCCAGTCACAGACTCTCAGCCCAACCCAACTCACAGGGTTGTTGTTGTGAGGATAAAATGGAGAGGAGGAGGATAATGTAAGCCACCTTGGGTTCCTTGCAAGAGGAAAAAAGGTGGGGTATAAATGCAATAAATAAATACATAAATAAATAAATAAAACGATAAAGGGACTCTGTCCCACTCCGAACCCTAGCTTCAGCCATGGCCTGTAACATAGACCACAGTGTAGCAGGCTCATCCCAGAGTAAAGAAAGAAGACCCAGATCTCTTCCGTGTACCCCATTATATACCCTCTCAAAGTTGGTGTCCTCCCCTCTCATACATATTCCAAAATCTTTACAACTATTGGCCCATGTCATCCTATACGTCCCATCTCATGGCACATTTCCCAGATTTTTCCTCCTACCTCTTGTTTACTGTAAAACAGGTCTAAGTTCCCCTTTTATGTGGTCAACAGCTCTTTTTTTTCCTTCCCTTTATTTCCAGACAGGGGAATCCCAAACCACAACGTGTTCTTATCTATGACCCCTTACCTTTTACCCAGTTTCCTTATAAGGAAATAAGGTTGGAAGGTTATCAAAACATCTCTTATCAGCATCAACATCTAGCATGCTTTTAATACAGTGAATCTTACTCCCCTACTTGCCCCACTGCCCATTAGCTTTAACCCCCTCCCCATATTGTACTGAAATGTAAATTGCAAGCTCCCCCCAAATCCTTATAAGCCCCCCCCCAATACTCATAAAACCACAGGATGAAAGAATTTTGGTTTGATGATGTATCAATCAATCAATCTTACCTTATTCTATTAATATAATTTCCTATTACAGGTACACATTTGCAGGGATTACCCTGCTCCCTATATATCACAAATATATGCAAGAGTTCACAGACAAAAAATATTATAATGTTCTAAGTTAGTCAGGCATATTTTTTCCTGTGACCCAAAATATCTGTCCTCCCTTAAACTAATGGTGAACTTTCTCATAGGAAATGTTCCCATTTATTTTGAAAATGATTAGTTTCTTAATGCTTCTGAATCTAAATGTGTAAGTGGTTTTGAGCATTCTGTAATGTATGTTAACTTGTTCATGTCGATCTGCATGGTGTCAAATCTATACTTCATCCCAATTCCCCTTACAGCAGTCCCCAAGTCTCTTTTTCATTTGAGGTGTGACTGTACGTTGCTCAGCCTCGGAACTTCATTTTCCAACCTGTACTGGATCAGCTTCTAGGCAGACGTGAAGATAAGAAGTCCTATCTTCTTGCCTTTTTCTTTGGCTCAGGAGGAAACTTCTTGTTAGGGTCCTATCTTTGACTCACACTCTCTGACCCTGCTCTCCATTTCTGGGCAGAACAGTCAGGAATAGGGATGTCAGAGAATTTCTCCATGAATCTTGGGGAGGCTGACTGCCAGCGCATTCGGCCCCCCGAAATTGGTGGAGAAACGGTCTCCCCCCCTGCCCCCCCGGGACGGAACTTACCTTGCTCGGTTGTTCCTGGTGGCAGCGGCTCCGGTGGCGGTTCGGCGGCGGCACCGGCCGGTCTTCTGACTGGCTGCTGCCGCCGCCATTTCCAAGTAAAACAAACAAACAAACAAACAAACAAATGTGATAGGCTACGTAAATGTTTACATAGCCTATCACGGCTGACTTTGGGGGAAAAAAAGCGCATATGCAAATGGCGGCACCCATGGGCGCCGCCATTTGCGTTCATTATTTTGGCACATGTAGTCTACGTAAACATTTATGTAGACTATGGCAAAAATAAGGGGAACGCAAATAGCCAAAATAAGGAACGCAAATGACGGTGCCCATGGGCACCGCCATTTACGTAAGCGCTCTTTTTTATTTTTCAAAGTCAGCCGTGATAGGCTATGTAAACATTTACGTAGCCTATCACGGCTGACTGCAGAGATGCAAACAGCGGCGGCTACGGCCGCCGCCATTTGCGTCCCGGCAGGAGACGAGGTTTCGCGGCCGGAGGGACGGGGCGCCTCCCTCCCGGCCAGAATGTCAGGGGGAGGGACGGAGCGCCTCCCCCCCACCGCGAAGCAAGCTTCAGGATCAGGTAAGTGACTTTCGTCCATCCCTAGTCAGGAACTGTAGATTTTGCTGCTCTTTGGGATATCATTGCATCTTCATTCACTGATGGCAAAGACAATAGAATCAGCTGCAAACTTCTCAGGGCCCTTCAGTTTCTGGTAGCCAAGCTAGCATTTCTCTTTTCACTTGACATTGTTGTCACTCAGGCTTTCTTGCTTTTGTTCTTTTCTGGAACATCACACTGCTCTCACCTTTCCTCTTTTGTTTCATGAGGTAGTTGGTCCAGTCACAGCCAAATCTAGACAGAAATCTAGCCAAATCTAGACAGAAGATGGCGTAATCTTCACAGAGAAGCATAGTGTGTGTGACACCACACACAAATATACTGGCATTTTGGCCCTGCCCCTTTTGTCTTAATACATGACCACTACTGGAATGTGGCCCCCAAGAGTTTCTCCAAAATGGAATTTGGACTGCAGGCTAAAAGCTATTCACCCCCCCCCTTTATATGGTAGGCTCTGATTCCAGAGGGAAGTCTTCTAAGAAGGCTGCACCTAGTACGGATGGACAAAAGTCCTTTACCTGGTCCCACAGCTGCTTTTGGTATGGGGGGGGAGGTGCTCCGTTTGCGTTGCCCTTATTTTTGCCGTAGTCTACGTAAATCTTATGTAGACTACCCGTGCCCAAATAAGGAACACAAATGGTGGCGCCCATGGGCGCCGCCATTTGCATATGCGCTTTTTTTTTTCAAAGCTGTTGACCACATAAAAGGGGAACTTAGACCTGTTTTACAGTAAACAAGAGGTAGGAGGAAATATCTGGGAAATGTAAAGATTTACGTAGCCTATCACGGCTGACTTTGAAAATCTAGCTGTGATAGGTTACATAAATCGTTACATAGCCTATCACTTTTTTTTTTTTTTTTACTTTACTGGGAAATGGCGGTGGTGGCAGCCAGTCGGAGGACCGGCCACCACCCCCGCCGCCCTCGCCGCCACCCTCGCCGCCACTGCAACGCCGCCGCAACGCCGCCAGGACCCGCCGCCGAGAGGGACATTCGCAAGAGGTAAGTCCCATCCCGGGGGGGGCAGGGGGTGTCAGAGAATTTCCCCACCAATTTCAGGGGGCCGAATGCGTTGGCATTCGGCCTCCCGGAGATTCGTGGAGAAATTCTCCGACATCCCTAGCACCTAGGGATGTATGGATTTTGTGAAATCCATTCCATCTGCATTTTGTGGCTTGTCAGGTGCTTTTTGCTCCATCATCTGTAAGGGAAAAACTGGAGACTAAAATTTCAGGGTCCCTGGTATTGGGTACCTAGGCACACCTACTTTAAGTAGCCTGAGTTAGGCCCTTATGTGGTAGGCGTGGTTCCTTTGGGGCTGAGACCAGAGGTTATCAAAATGTCTCTCACCAGCATCAACATCTAGCATGCTTTTAATACAGTGGATCTTACTCCCCTACTGGCCCCATTGCCCATTAGCTTTAACCCCCTCCCCATATTGTTGTTGTTGTTGTTCAGTCATTCAGTTGTGTCCGACTCTTCATGACCCCATGGACCATAGCATGCCAGGCCTTCCTGTCCTGCGCTCTCTCCCGGAGCATGCTCAAGTCCATATTCATTGCATGAGTGATGCTATCTAGCCAACTCATCCTCTGCCATCCCCTTCTCCTTTTGCCTTCAGTCTTTCCCAGCATCAGGGTCTTTTCCAGAGAGTTTTCTCTTTGCATTAGGTGGCCAAAATATTTGAGCTTCGGCTTCAGTATCTGTCCTTCCAATGAGCACTCAGGGTTGATTTCCTTTAGGATGGACTGATTTGACCTCCTTGCAGTCCAGACCCCATATTGGACTCAAATGTAAATTGCAAGCACCCCCCACAAAAATCCTTACACATCCACTCATTGACAGAATCAGATTTTTTCCAATTTCCCAAATTTGTGCAAATTTGCATTTGCAAAAATTTGCACTTGTGAAAATGTGCAAATCCCCCCATAATGAACAACACCCCCCAAATGTGCAAATCCCCCCAAATATGCATCTTTATGCTCTAGCCTACGGGGGGAATGTATAGTTTCTGCATGTTTTTATTGCATGTATTTTTCAACAACTAAATTTGCATTTGGACTTAAATCACCAACAACAAACCAACGAGCCTGCAACTTCACAGAATCTGTGTGAGTCAGGAAAAGCTGGTCATTGCAGAATCCGTGGGTTGGATTCATAGAAATCTGAACTCATATGATTCTATTGTGGATATCTCCGACATCCCTAGCTGCACCACTCCTGGGGACACCTGCCTTGAGTTGCCTAGATATGGTGGGCTCTGGCCTTATGCCTGCCTTTGGCATCCTTTCTTCTTGTTTGTGTCTGCTCATTCTGACTAGTCCTGGTCCAGTATGAGCATTATTAGCATATTTGTTGGCAGATGTGCCAGAGTCAGAACTGAACTTCACAGTCAGGTAGGGATGGCGGAGAATTTCTCCACTAATCTTCAGGAGGCTGAACGCTGAGGCATTCGGCCCCCCAAAAGTGTTGGGGAAATTCTCCGCCGGCCCCCCGCCCCCCCCGGGATGGGACTTACAGTGGCTGAATGTCCATCTCGGCGGCAGGTCCAGGCAGCATTTCGGTGGCGGTTCGTCGGGGGAGGGGGCGGCGGCCGGTCTCCTGACTGGCTGCCACCGCCACCATTACAAATAAAAAAGTAAAAAAACAAAACAAAACACACACCCGTGATAGGCTACGTGACAATTTACATAGCCTATCATGGCTAGATTTCCAAAGTCAGCCGTGATAGGCTACGTAAATCGTCACGTAGCCTATCACGGGTGACTTTGGGGGAAAAAAAAGCATGTATGGAAATGGCGGCGGCCCATGGGCGCTGCCATTTGCATTCCTTATTTTGGCACGTCTAATCTATGTAAAGATTTACGTAGACTACGGCGAAAATAAGGGCAACGCAAATAGCCCAAATATTTTCGCAAATAGCGTAAAAAGATTTATGTAGACTAGACGTGCCAAAATAAGGAATGCAAATGGCGGCACCCATGGGCCGCCGCCATTTGCATACGCACTTTTTTTTCCCCCCAAAGTCACCCGTGATAGGCTACGTGACGATTAATGTAGCCTATCACGGCTGACTTTGGAAATCTAGCCATGATAGGCTACATTAATCGTTATGTAGCCTATCACGTTTTTTTTTTCACTTTTTCTTTCGCGGCTGGGGAGACGGGGCGCTTCTCCCCGGCCTGAATTTCAGCCGGGCGAGGCAGGGCGCCTCCCCCCTGGCCTGAATTTTGGCCTGGCGAGGCGGGGCACCTCCCCCCCCTCGCCTGAACTTCGGGGGGAGAAGCGAAGTTCCTCCCCCCCACCGCAAATCACCCCTGCAAAAAGGTAAGTGACTTTCGGACATCCCTACAGTCAGGCATTTTGGAGACCAAATGTGATATCGTGTTTAAATCTTAGAACCACAATTAATATGTAAGTGAAAAAAAGAATCCACTGCTTGAGGAAGGTGCTCAGCCCAGAACCCGTGCAAATAGTAGGGATGTATGAATCCCTTACCTGGATCCGCACAGGGGAATCTGCGGTGGAGGGAGGTGCTCCGTCCCTCCGCCTGGAATCCTCCCTGGATGGCTCTGCTCCATGGCGGCTCCGTGGAGCCGCCAGCTGGGGCCGTCTGCAGCCAGAGTTCCAGCTGCGGCCAGGCTGCTGCGGCTGCAAATGGTGGCCGTTGTAGTGGCCGCCATTTGCATCCTTGCAAGCAGCCATGATAGGCTACGTCAGTATTTATCTAGCCTATCACAGTAAAGGCAGCCATGCAAATGGCAGCTGCTACACCATTTCCGCCCCTGCTCTTTGCCGTGATAGGCCACGTAAGTATTTATGTAGCCTATCACGATAAAGGCAGCCACACAAATAGTGTAGTGGCCACCATTTTCATGGCTGCCTTTCCGTGATAGGCTACGTAAATACTTATGTAGCCTATCACAGCTGCAAGGATGGAAATGGCGGCCGCAGCAGCCTGGCTGTGGCAGGCCAGGAGACCAGCCGCCACTGCCGCTGCTGCTGGAGCTGCCACCGGAGCCGCCGCCGCCACATCTGCCCCAGGTAAGTTCCATCGTGGGGGGATTTTTGCGGGAAGGCGGGGGGGCGGGAGGATGTTCTGCCACAGATTCCGGGGGGCCGGATTCTTTAGAATCCGGCCTCAGTGGAATCTGTAGCGGAATTCTCTGACATCCCTAGGAAATAGTAAACAAAAACAGACAAACGAAAATGTTGACTTGTCAGGCCAGATCAAGGGCACTGCAGTTGAATGACTGAACTGAGTAAACCGTTGGTGATCCAGTGCATATTTCTTTGGGAAAGGAGAAATTAGGGAAAGGAGAAGCAACAGTAGATTGCAGAAATAAACTAGGTAGGAGAAAATGAGCAGAGAATTGGAACAAGCATGTCAGCAGGCAATAGCTGGAAGTGGATCTTCGTATGCAGTGGCAGGTGTACCTCTTGTTGCAGATATTTATATCACTTCTCCTTTTCCTGATATTTATATCACTTCTCCTTTTCTCCTTTATACACTAGATAGATTGATCAGGAGCAAAGAGCAGCATAGACTGGAACTACCCAACCTTGTCCTTCACCCTGATACTAAGCCAATGTCTTTGGAAATAAGAGCCATCCTTTCCAGCAGAACTTAATTCCACATATGAAACTAGGATCACAACCTTCATTTTAACCATGGGTGAATCACACGCTAGGCTGCTTCTCCATGACAGATGCATAATAAATTCAATAACCCCTTGCACTGGCACAAACTCTCCATAGCAAACACACTGTTCCCTTAAGATTGCACCCTGGGAGGCAAGCAAGTGTGTTTATTAGAGATACCAAAAAAAAAAAAAAAATACAAAAGACCTACAGAGGTCAGTGGAGGATTCTACATATGTTTCTTGAAGTCAGATGGAAACACTCCACAGCACATTATTTTTCTTTGGCTCTTGTTTACCCCAGTAACTTGATGCTGGTAGAAATGCAACTTAAGACCTTGTTGTTGTGTAGTGCTTTTTCATTCTTCACTTTTTCATCTGACATAGATTGTATGTAGCAGTCAATGACATTGAACACTTTGGATTCTGTCTGAGTGTTAAGATTCAGGAATAGGAGAGAACTGATATTTCCTTCTCTTTCTGAACTGCATTTTGCCAAGAACAATCCTGTCTCTAACTACCCTCCCTGCTGCTCCACAAGTCTTTCTTAAACCAACAAGAAGAAACACCCAGGTCTATCATCAAGAATTTAAGACTGTATGTAGTGCAGGGAGATCTTGCCTTCCATTCGGACACTGGGTCTTCCATAATGGACAAAAAGAAAGAATAAAATCACACTTTTATTATATAGTAGCAATGACAGCTCATAGCTTCCAAAATTTAGGGTGCAATCCTATGCATGTTTAGACAGAGAAAAGGCCTACAACTCCCAGCATGCCCCAGCCAACTGCCTGGGACATACTGGGAGTTGTAGGCCTTTTCTTTGTCTAAACATGCATAGAATTGAGCCCTTACAGTACTAGTTTGGAGATCATGAAATACTGCTAAGTAAGGATGGATTGATCTGTCAATTTCAGTTTCTATCAGTTTCTCATTTTACAGGGTTAAGTTTGATTCATTCCAAACTTTGAGAATTTTTTTTTTTAAAAAATGAAAGCATTTGTGTGCATATTTCTCCTAATATATACATTTTTGCATGTAGTTTTGCCTAATATGCACATTTCTGCAAGCAATTTTCATGATATAATGAATGTTTAAACATTATTTCTCCAAATATAAACATTTGTGATATGCACTTGATTGGAGAACTCTATTGAAAAATTCAGAGAAGTGCAAGAGTTTTGGTTTGTGTATTAGTTGAAAAGTGACGAAGAATGTACGTTTGCATTAAAATGCAAATGACATGAATTTCTCCCTCATCCATACTGCTTAGTACTTCACTGTTTATGATCATTTAAAAGTAAAATTGGTTGTTGTTTTTCTCTTTTATTTTGGAGTTTCCTGTGATTATTTCTACTATTACAGAATTGAGAGATGTCCAGCTACTACTATACAATGCTTATTAAAATCATGCATTGGGGGAGGGGGGAATTACAAAGCAATAAATCTGCATAAACCCTCTTCCACTTGAAATGGTGGCTCTCCTCCACTCCAAAATGCTGTGCCTAAGGCTGTACACTTGTCTTCAGCGGCAGCAATCAGCAGGCTATTGCTGAATGTGTAAGGCTATTTCCTGCTAAATAATAATAATAAAAACCTGCCCCTAAAAAGCTGGGTAGCATCAATTCCAGGCACTGTTACTTTCATTCTATTGAGATGTACTGAAGCAGAGAATATACCTACAAGGTATTGGTTTGTTCACATCCAGTGTAACTGAAACTGCAGATATTAGGGGATACATATCATGCATGGATTGGGATAATCCTTGTCTGCTCTGCCTTCTCCCAGAATGCACACCCCATCCTGTGCCTGATGCCCACGTAGGGATGTCAGATAATTTTGCCACGAATCTCGGGGAGGCCGAATGCCAGCACATTCGGCCCCCCGAAATTGGTGGCGAAACGGTCTGCCCCCCCGCCCCCCCGGGACAGGACTTACCTTGTATGAATGTCCCTGGCGGCGGCTGCTCTGGCAGCAGTTCGGTGGCGGTTCGGTGGCAGTTCGGTGGCGGCAGCTGCGGCAGCCGGTCTTATGACCGGCTGCTGCCACTGCCATTTCCAAGTTAAAAAAAAAAAAAGTGATAGGCTACATAAAGATTTACGTAGCCTATCATGGCTAGATTTTTTAAAAACACCGTGATAGGCTACATAAATGTTTACGTAGCCTATCACGGCTGAGTGAAAAAACAAAACAAAACCGCGCGTATGCAAATGGCGGCGCCCATGGGCGCCGCCATTTGCATTCCTTATTTTGGCACGTGTAGTCTACGTAAACATTTATGTAGACTATGGCAAAAATAAGGGGAATGCTATTTGCGTTCCCCTTATTTTCACTGTAGTCTACGTAATGTTTACATACACTACACATGCCAAAATAAGGAACGCGCGGTTTTTTTCCCCCACTCAGCCGTGATAGGCTACATAAACATTTACGTAGCCTATCATGGCTGACTGAATTTACATAGCCTATCATGGCTGACTGCCATTTGTGTCCCGGCCAGGATTCGTGGCGGGAGGGAAGGGGCGCCTCCCCCCCGGCCAGAATTTCGGGGGAGGGACGGAGCGCCTCCCCCCCACCGTGAATCAAGTTTCGGTTCAGGTAAGGGACTTTTGTACATCCCTATGCCCACGTGTTGTAGTAGTACATTTGCAGAGGAATGGGTTCTGTGTAATGGACCCAACATGTTTAGGCCCTAACAATATGAACTGTAGTACTTTCCACTTTTGTAATGGATGTAGCATGATCAATAGAACTGAAGTTAAGGAGGGGGACCAGACCACAGCCTCACTCTGGAAATAGGTTGGCCATGTGTCCTCTTTTACAGAGGTCAGTTCTCCATTTGAAGGCGTCCTCTGTCTGAAGACCTGTCCAATCCAAGTCTGGTTTAAAGATAAAGAACCATCATAGCCCATGGGCCTTGGAGCTGCCCATCATCAACAGTTATTCCCTGGACAGCAAACTGAACAGGAAGGCACATGGGTCACCGGGTCACAGTCTTCTCCATTATGGTGAAAAGCACTGTATCTCTATTTAAATCATAAAGACAATTTCAAAATGTGTATGCATACATATAAATTGGCTTACTCAAATTTTGTGCAAACATCTCTCCTCTTTTTCCTTCTTTTTGTTTTGGTGATGCATTTCCTCTATTTTGGCAATGCATAAATGGTCACCCAAGCCACTTAGGGCTTTGGGGTACCCTTGTAAACTATATTTTTATTTATAATTGTGCATGTTGAGAGGGAATGGCAGGGGTGTAGCTATTAACAGCAGACCTTTATCCAATAAAAGGGTCAAGATATGCCATTTTTGCTAGGTAGAAATGTACAATGAGCTGTCAATGATTTAACAATATTTTTTTGAAAACAGGACATGCTTGCTTCATGAGTAGAGATTAAGGGATACTGTTTACTCCTGCTTAGTTGAAGAAGAAATTGCAGCATGTGAAGAAGTGACAGGGTAGGCATGCATCCTAGAAATGATGCATTTCTTTGTACTAACCACCCTTTGTACTAACTCTGTACTGAATGCTAATTCTGAAATTCTGTTACCACACTCCGTCCATTGCTTAAGCGATCACAACAGATTTCTTTGCTGGGACATAACTAAAGGCTTGCTTACATGATTAGTTATTCTAAGCTAATAACCCCTTAACTCACTTCAATCCCTCTAGCTAAAATTTGTTGAAAGTGTGGAAGACAGCACTTGCAAAATTAATTACTCTTGAGTTGCTTCTAATTTATTTTGGGTTGAGTGACCTTATAGGCACAGCATAGTTATTTATATTTCTCTTTATAAGTATCTATTGTAAAAAAGGAAAAGCAAAAGAAGTTTCTTGCCATATGACATTATATAGAACCATTCGCAATGGGAGAACTCTTACTCCATTTGCTACTTCCAGGAATGGATGCCTGAAAACTTCAATCTCTGTGAATTCTGATACATACTGACCTGGTTCATACCTCTCACATGAATGTGCTGAATGGAACAGAATTATCCACTGGCTTGCACATTTCCTGAATGTGTTCAGTTGTGAGCTCAAAAACATGGCAAAACGTTTTTTAAAATACAAAATTGGAAAGAAAGTATGTGTAGAGGGCAATCCTATGGAGAGTGTCTCAGGGACCATAAGATATGCGGACCTCCCCCTCCACCCATGTGGAGGTCTGTGGCTGGAGAAGGAGGCCACAGACTTCCTTCGGTCTCTTTGTTTTGGTGGTGGAAACTTCTGCAGTCATCACTTCTCTGCCATTGGTGCTCAGATAGCAGTAGGGAGAAGGAGGTGTCCAGGGTAGACCTGGGTGGACTAAGGAAAGCTTTGGATCTCTAGGATCCAAAGTCCTCCTATTCTGACATGCCTCCCCCAAAAGATAGGAAAAAGCACCAGTAATTTATTTTCCCTCCCACCCTCTTCTCTGGCTGGCCCAACCCTGGCAGGACTTTGGAACTTAGAATACTATGTACAGTTGCGAGCGAAGATGGGTTAAAGAAGACGCAGACAACAAGCTTGGGTTGAAAATTGGGCCACATTTATTGAAATAGCTGCAAAGGGGTAACTAGGACGGGCATCTAACTGTGTCAGCGGCTAGCTGGCACTTCTTGGGCAAAAACACACCCAGCCTGAGGGGTGGCGGTGATCTCACCATTCCTCCGGACTGCCCCTTCTGGGGGAAGTAGACCTTCCGGTGTCACCCCCGACCTAGTGCCGCACAACACCTGGGTGAGTGATTCTGCTTGTGTACCATCCACCCCGCTGCATGACTGACTCCCTGGCCAAGGTGCTTGAGGTGGTCTCTGATGTGCGTGTACAGTCCCCTAACTTATTGGTGTTGGGGGACTTCAACGTACATTCGGAGGCCATCCTCACAGGAGCACCTCGGGACTTCATGGAGACCATGGCCTCCTGGGAGCTGCACCATATTCTAACTGGGCCCACCCATGTAGCCGGTCATGCACTAGACCTTGTGTTTGTTTCTGGAGAAGTGGGGAGTGATCTGGAAGTCGGGGGTATATCCACCACCCCCTTGTCATGGTCAGATCACTATCTGGTGACACTGGACTTCTTGGTTCCACAACCCCTCCGCAGGGGTGGAGGACCCATTAGAATGGTCTGCCCCAGGTGTCTTATGGATCCAAATGGATTCTTGAACGCACTTGGGGATTCACTGGGGCACGCCAACGGCCACTCGGTCGAGACCCTGGTGGGTGGCTGGAATGCCGCAATCACTGGGGCATTAGATCAGGTGGCTCTGAAATGCCCTCTCCCCCTGAACAGGGCTCGGACTGCACCATGGTTCAATCCGTGGTTACGAGCTCTGAAACAGGAGGTGAGATGGCTAGAGCGCCGGTGGCAGAAGTCTCGCTCCAAAGACGATCAGACACGGGCTAGAGCTGTATCTTCAGCCTATCATGTGGCAGTGAAGGCAGCAAAAAAGGAATATTATGCTGCCTCCATCGCGTCTGCAGAGTGCTGTCCCAGGAGGCTGTTCCAAGTGGTCCGGAGCCTGGTCGGTCCTGTGGCACCGGAATCACTGGAGCATTCTAAGGCCTCCTGTGAGGCCATGGCAAGGCACTTTGCAGATAAAATTGATCAGATTAGGTGTGTTACTCTGCACACTGTGGATACAGTTAGTGAGCAAGAAGCGGCCTGTGGCAAACCGGTTTTGTGGGATCGGTTCTTCCTCCTGATGAAGTGGACAAGGTGCTTTCATCTGTACGGCCGACCACCTGCTTACTTGATCCTTGCCCATCTTGGCTCATTATGGGCTGCAGAGAGAGACTGGGTGAGGGGATCAGGGTGGTGGTGAACGCCTCCCTTGAGGAGGGAGTGATGCCATCAGCCCTCAAGGAGGCAGTGATAAGACCACTCTTAAAGAAGCCCTCCTTGGATCCTCAAGTTCTGAACAACTTTCGCCCAGTCTCCAATCTGCCATTTTGGGGCAAGGTGATTGAGCGGGTGGTGGCGGTGCAGTTGAAGGCACACTTGGAAGAAACCAATTATCTAGACCCATTTCAGTCAGGCTTCAGACTTGGGCATGGGACAGAAACGGCCTTGGTCGCCTTGGTAGATGATATGAGGAGGGCTCTGGATAGGGGTGAATGCTCCTTCCTTGTTCTCCTTGACCTCTCAGCGGCTTTTGATACCGTTGACCGGTATCCTCCTGGACCGCCTGGAGGGGTTGGGCATTGGAGACACCATATTGCGGTGGTTTCGGTCCTTCCTTTCCGGCAGGTACCAGAGGGTAGCACTGGGAGAGGAGGTTTCGGACCCATGGCCACTTACATGTGGGGTGCCACAGGGTTCCATCCTCTCCCCGATGCTATTTAACATCTATGTGAAGCCGCTGGAGGCTATCATCAGGAGGTTTGGGGTGCAGTGTCATCAATATGCGGATGACACGCAGCTCTACCTCTCGTTCAAATCTTCACCAAGGTTGGCCGTAGAATCCCTGTCCAAATGTCTGGAGACGGTGAGTGGCTGGATGGGGAGGAATAAGCTGAAGCTGAACCCTGACAAGACCGAGGTACTTTTGGTGGGAGACAAGAGGAGGCTAGGGGATGTTGACCTGGTGTTGAATCGGGTACGGCTACCCTTGAAAGACCAGGTCCGCAGCCTGGGGGTCATTTTGGACTCCCAGCTGTCCATGGAGGCTCAGGTGTCAGCTGTGAGCTGGACAGCGCTGTACCAACTCCATCTGACACGGCGGCTGCGCCCCTTCCTTCCCGACCATCTGCTCCCATCGGTAGTACATGCCCTGGTCTCCTCTCGTTTAGACTACTGTAATGCACTCTACGTGGGGTTACCCTTGAAGATGGTTTGGAAGCTGCAGCTGGTACAGAACGCGGCGGCTCGCCTGATTAAAGGCAGCCGCCGGCGAGATCACATCACTCCAGTGCTGAAGGAGTTGCACTGGTTACCAGTTGTTTTCTGGGCCAAATTCAAGGTGTTAGTTTTGAACTTTAAAACCCTATATGGTTGCGGCCCAGCCTATCTTAAGGAGTGCCTCCAGCAGCACCAGACAGGCCGCTTAACAAGATCAGCCTCGGATGGCCTTCTCTCTGTCCCATCAGCCAGGACAGCTAGACTGGTGGGGACGAGGGAGAGGGCCTTTTCTGTGGTGGCCCCCACTCTGTGGAACTCCCTCCCTAGGGAACTCCATCATGCCCCCTCTTTAATAAGCTTCTGTCGTGCATTAAAAACGTGGTTGTTTAGGCAGGCATTTGGGGTGGGTTAGGGTATTTTAGAAAATGTTTTTATTGTAGAATTTTATTGTTTTAAACTGTTTTATTGTATGTTGTACATCGCCCAGAGTGGCTGAGTGACCAGCCAGATGGGCGATTAATAAATTTAATAATAAATAAATAAATTAGGGTTGGTGTCCCAGGCAACCCTTATCCCCCCGCCGAGCCGCACAACCCGTTCGGGGGGCCTCAGGCGTCACCTGTCACCATAAGGTTCCTCTGCATGCACACCATCCCTACTTTCCTGTTTTTGCCCGTCCTAGCCGCCAACTGGAATGTGACCGATGATAAAGACCAGATTCCCTTACAGGACACACTCGATCCACAAAATAGTGTGACGTAGGCAAAAAAGACGCACAGTAATAGGCCAATCGAACTGTGAGCCAAAAAATTCCTACATGGCTCCCAAAAGGGCAACCAGTAAGGAACCCACACTGCTTAGGGGAGGGTGGGAGGGAGCTGCGTCGAGCCAGAGAGCTGAGATTGGGAGGGGGAGCTGAGTTTAAGGCAGCTCAGCCTGCCCCTCCCTGCATGGTGGTGCCACTGGGGTGCACCAATCAGAGGCCCCTACGTCTTGTCACCCCACCCGCCCGCAATGGCCCCCCCCTTTCATCCAGACAAGCTGGTGCCGGGGTGAGGGCATTTGCAAGCGGAGATGGGTTAAAGAAGATGCAGACAACAAGCTTGGGTTGAAAATTGGGCCACATTTATTGAAATAGCTGCAAAGGGGTAACTAGGACGGGCATCTAACTGTGTCAGCGGCTAGCTGGCACTTCTTGGGCGAAAACACACCCAGCCTGAGGGGTGGCAGTGATCTCGCCATCTCTCTGGACTGCCCCTTCTCGGGGAGGTAGACCTTCCGGTGTCACCCCCAACCTGGTGCCGCACAACACCTGGGTGAGTGAGTAGGGTTGGTCTCCCAGGCAACCCTTATCCCCCCGCCGAGCCGCACAACCCATTCAGGGGGCCTCAGGTTTCACCTGTCACCATAAGGTGCCTCTGCATGCACACCATCCCTACTTTCCTGTTTTTGCCCGTCCTAGCCGCCACAGGAGTCACAAGCCTAGAGCTTGTGAAACTCCCCCCACCTGCGCAGAAGAACTTCCCGCAGGCCCCTTTGCAGATCAGACAGAAATATGTTATACACTACATGAGACAGGCGGACAACATCCATCCTGTAATGCTCCCTCCATGTCCACAGAATTCCCTGGCGGGTGGTGCATCCTTCACCTCATTCGCATAGGCCTTAAGCCATTTCTCTGTACACTTTTGGACATGCCCTGCCACTGGCAATGTCATTCCATTCCTTCCCATTGATCCATGGGAGCAGTGAGGGCTGCAATAGGCTACTTCCGGCCAGGTATGCCGGACCACCTGCATCTCAACCAAGGCCTGTTTGATCAGGTCCTCGCCTGGCTTACAGCCGAAGTCCTTCCACTCCATGTGCAGCACCTGGAACTGTGGAGGAAGACTGACTTACTTTGGTGGAACAGAGTGAGGAGGGGACTCCCACCGCAAGCCTCGTCTGGGAAGCCACTGGATCTTAATGTGATGGGGTGGCAGAAGCTGATGTCTGAAATCACTGTACAAGCCATTCGTGCAACTCCAGACGTCATAACATGCCCATGTAAGGGCTCCCGTTCTGGCGTATGACAAGTCTGCTGGTCTAGGGAATAAACACATTGGGGCAAGCAAAGCGAGAGTTGTGTCAGGAAGAAGCAGACGATTCGCGAACGCAGGCCGAAGCACTGTGAAGCCCCCTTTTTAAACTACCATAACGTGCCTGAGAGAGAAACCTCCAGCAGCTATCATGGAGACTGCTTCAATGTAACGACCGTGGGCTCTAAATTGCAAAATTACCTAGGCCTAGCAGGGTAGAGCTAATGTAGAAACTGCCCAAATTGCCCTCATGTCAACAGTAAGCCGTTGAATTGATACAACGGAGGCCCTTCCTCAGACCCACAGCATTCCAAAGAACCCTAAGGTCAACGAGGCACTACCCATTGACTTGCGTTTGGCCATGGGCCACTGCCGTGCCCTTGCCATACCGATCAATTTGATCACCAAATGCATAAGTGGGTTACATTGGGCCAGACATGCACCTTGAACTGTATCAAGGCCGTGCCGGGACAAGTTGTACTTGGGAGCCCAGACCAACCCTGAATTCCTGAGGGGGGGGGGTTTGAAGAAGGCCATTAAGGCTGCTGCGTGGAACAGGGAAACATCTTTCTGGAAAGCGCAAATGGAGGGCCATTACCCCCGGAACCCAAAAGGGGTACCTGGGGAGAGAGGGTGGCTAAATTTACTAAAAACAGGCAACATCTATACCCAATCCTATATTGCCCGCCGAACCCAAAATCTGACCTAAAGTCAGAGAATCCCACCATTGTGTGCCGGAAGGCTAAGTGGCCAGCTTGGGACTTACAGTCCCATATAGTCTGTTTTTCCTAAGGAGGCACAAAATTGCAGCCGATGATCTATAGGTAAGGTCATAAATACTATAGGGATGGGGGAGAATTTCTCCCCAAAACTTCGGGGGGCCGAGTGCCAACGCATTCGGCCCCCCAAAATCGGCGGTGAAATTCTCCGGCCCCCCCGGGATGGGACTTACCTTTCACGAATGTCCCTCCCGGTGGCGGGACCCAGTGGCGGTTCGTTGGGTCTTCATCAGGGGCAGGGGCAGCAGCCGGTCTTTTGACCAGCTGCCGCCGCCATTAGAAGTGCAGTAAAAAAAACACCAAAACCCCGTGATAGGCTACGTAACAATTAACGTAGCCTATCACGGCTAGATTTCCAAAGTCAGCCGTGACAGGCTACGTAAATCGTCACGTAGCCTATCACGGGTGACTTTGGGGAAAAAAAAAAGCACGTATGCAAATGGCGCCCCCCATAGGGAACCGCCATTTGCGTTCCTTATTTGGTCCCTGTAGTCTACGTAGAGATTTAAATAGACTACGGTGAAAATAAGGGCAACGCTATTTGCGTTGCCCTTATTTTCGCCGTAGTCAACGTAAATCTTTACGTAGACTACAGGGACCAAATAAGGAACGCAAATGGCGGTTCCCTATGGGGGGCGCCATTTGCATACGTGCTTTTTTTTTTCCCCAAAGTCACCCGTGATAGGCTACGTGACGATTTACGTAGCCTGTCACGGCTGACTTTGGAAATCTAGCCGTGATAGGCTACGTTAATTGTTACGTAGCCTATCACGGGGGTGTTTTTTTTTTTTCGCGGCCAGGTAGACGGGGCGCTTCTACCCGGCCTGAATTTTGCTGGCAAGGGATGGGGCGCCTCCCGCCTGGCCTGAATTTCTGCCGGGCGAGGTGGGGCACCTCCCCCCTCGCATGAACTTCGGGGGGAGAAGCAAAGCACCTCCCTCCCACCGCGAAGCAAGCTTCGAGGACAGGTAAGGGACTTTCGTCCATCCCTAGAATCCTAACACTGAAGTTTTGCCTAATGCGCGGCGCACCCTACCTGCTCTGTCGCAGGTGGCTCCTGTACAGAGAGCCCTGGAATGCAGAATGGCATGCCTGGCTTCAGTCTCCCAGTCTCTGCAAGGATGGGATCTGTGAATGGAGCACCCGCGGGGCTAAAGCCCAGAAGTAATTGACCTAATTTCATGACAAAGCGTTGACCATTGGGTTTGTCTAACCCGGCACATGGTAGACCCTGAACCAGATGTTGTAACACCGACACTGGAGTGCGGGCACACTGACACATGACATGACCCTCCGATTTCAGGAGGACGGAGAATGCATCACGTGGTCACGTTGTCCTACTGAAGGGGGGGGGTTACTGACTTGTCTATAAGGTCATTGAAACTGTGCTCCGAGGGTGCAGCCACCACTCTACAGGCCACTACCCACAGCACGATCGGACCTGCCTTAAGAGCCCAAAACCACCTTGGGCGGCGGCGGAACCAAGTGAGTCCGCAGTCCGGCTTTGAGGAGCGGCTCACACCTCCGCAAGGAGGTGCCATTGAAGCCCTACCAAGTAGAAGCCATGCCTATGGATACTTGCACACAGCAGAAGTGACCCTGGTTCGATGGTGCGAAAGCTGCATACCCTACATTGCCCAAACTGGGTCAGCATGAGAAAGCACGGTCAGGGGCCGCTACCCTAACTGTGAAAAGAAGGTGCCCTACAATATCCCGCAAGGCCCCCCCAAAGGAAAACCCTAAGAAGATGTATAACTGCTTGAAACTGTGCTCAAAGGACCGGAATGTTGTCCTGAGGGAGGCTAGTATAACACCTAAGGGTATCAGATTGGCTTTACTGAATGTTGATGTGGGCAACCAGCCCTGAGCCTTTGTGAGCTAAGAGACACTGAGATAAAAGGAAAGGGAAGCAATACTCGTGTTAGGTCAGAACATCGACCACCGTCTTTGGACTCATGTAGCATATGCCCCCCAGGGACCCGTAGACGGGATCCTGAACCAAGACAACTGCCATGTTGACTAGGTGTGTCGCACAGAACACAGATGATCAGGAATCTCATGATTAACAGGCTGGCCCTCAGGGAAGAGCGGTGACGAATCAGGATAAACTCCCTAGATGATTTCCTGGTCACCATTTCCAGAAGGGAGATCCCTAGAGTAGATAACGGGGTGTGAAAAAATGGGGGGGGCTATAATCCTTCTGCCTGTACTGCCTTGTTAACCTGACAGGAACCTGTCGATGCCTGGCGAGGAGCATTGTTGCTTATGAGGTAAGGATGGCGTGTGTTGACCTAGAAAAAGGGGGCAAGGTCCTAGAACCTAGCATAAAACCGTGTTCCAAGTTAAAATGTATTCCCCCTGTTGGGGTAGCGTCTTAAAGTCGGAGTAGTGGCACCAACCTAACCAGGCATGGGCCCATGAGAGCTTCCAACTGCCTCGGCCTTTCCAAGGGGGGGACCCTACCATCCCCAGGCATTGGACAAGGGGAGAATGAGTACTGACTGTTACAAGGGAGCACTCATGATGGAAAAGGCACAGGTTCTAGGAGTATGCACTCTTGGGGCTGTATTCCCAGCACAGACAGCGGTGCTGAAGCAGCGGACCCACCATAGGCGAAGGGCCATTGCGGGAAACAGCCTGGTGAATGTGGCCACTTCCGAACAGGCCGGGAAGGAGTCAAAAGTGGTGCGAAAGGTACTGGTCCAACAGATTCCTGCACAGAGAAGGGTCAATGGTGGCCCTCCTGTGAAAGGCCTCGACGTAAGCCGGGCACACGCTTCCTCAGGTGAAAGCCATTAGGAGAAGGAGTAGCCCTGGTGGCATCCCAACTTGCCAGATTAGCATAGGGATCTGATATGCCACCTACGTGGATGCCCAAGCGGGCGGGGGCAGGGTGAGGGATCGTAAGTTAATCCAGCAGAACCCTGTAAGATGCTGAGTTGAGAGGCTGGGGCTACCGTGGGGTGTGACTAACGGAGTTGCAGGTGACATTGGGATGGCCAGCCTCCCCAGGGAGGTAAGCTAAGGTGGCAACCCCACAGCCCTGCAAGTCGCCCGTCTGAACAAGAGGGGCAAGGTGCTGTCATCTCACCCATATCCAAGGCAGCCGCGTCCGGGTCCCCGGGAGCAAGGAAGACGATGCCGCCTGCAGTGCTCCTGACGAGATGCCCCAGGAGGGCGGACTGCCCAAGCTGTGGTGTGTCGCCTGGGTGAAACCACAAGGAAGGAGATGGAGGCTTCAACAGCATCCAGACGAGCTGCACCCATTGTGGCTGTGCTCTGATCCTTGACTGGGAACTTAGATGTTGATGCTTGGGCAGTCGAGGGAGAGGAGGTTGCAGAAGGGAGGAGCTAAACCGAGGGTGGTGAGCCATCTGGAAGAGCTAATCAAGAAGAAGTGGAGGCTTCAAGAGCGTCCAGACGAGCTGCAAGAAAAGTAGTAGCTAGCGTTGAGTCTGCTGTCATGTTCGCTTGGGCTGGTCAGCCGAGGGCTTCTAAGGCCTGACCAGGGAAGGGGGAGAGATCCCCGAGGAATACTCATTGGCTTCCAAATAAGCAAGAGTTGATGCCAGAACCGGGTCTGCCTCCTCATCAGACTCAGAATCTGGCCTTGGCAGTGGTCTCTTGGGGAGGGGAGGCGGGGCCCTACCCTTCCCTTTCTTTCTACCTTGGCCTTTCTTGGGGGGAAGATATATAAGGTCAGTTAGGCTTGGCACGATGTTGCCGAGAAAGAAGCAATAGCCCAGGGTGCCAGACCCAGTCCGGAAGTGGGGAGCGCCTCTAAATAGAAGGGCCATACTCTGCGGCCAATAATGACTAAAGATGTGAGTGGTGCAGAGGGAGGGAGTGATTGACGCCCGTTGCAAGAACTGGTGCCCAAAAGGCGCGGGAAGGGCCCATGGCCCGGGGAGCCGGGCCTAAACGCGGGCACTGCCTTGCCCCCTTTCTCTCTCTCTCTCTCTCTCTCTCTCTCTCTCTTTTTTCTTTTTTTCTTCCCCCCCTCTTCTTCCCCCATTGTTTATTATTATTATTATTATTATTATTATTATTATTATTACTACTACTGTTGTTATTATTATCATTATTTGGTTTGGTTTGGTTTGGTGTGTGTGTGTATGTTTGCTTTGTCTTGGGGGGGTGCATGCTGCGAGCGCTCTGCGCTCCCTGGGCGGCACCGACAGCCAGCGAATCGGGGGGGGGCGGGCACGCTGTAGACGCAAGCACCAGCAGCCTTGCAGGGAGGCAAACGCTGGCAGCAACCAGGGCCGTGCGCGTCGCCGCTAGAAAGGCCGGCGCACCCATCGGCGCAGCAATCCACGGCCCGGAGGAGCGGTGCAGGAGGATGCATGCCCAGCGAGGCAATCCCGGGGCCTGCAGCAGCGCAGATGTGCTGCGACCACTGGAGGAAGGAGGTGCAACCGAGGGGGGGTGCGCCACCACCGAAAGCACCGGCACCCCTGCAGGGGAGAGAGACACAGGTGCCGCCCCCTGATGCCCTCCGCTGGCGCTGACACAGGCGCCACCGCCGGCACGGCAAGACCCACGAGGAGGGAGCGGCGCCCAACCTCGCGTGCCCCGCTGCAGGCGGCGGCACCCCAGGGGCGCAGCGGCATTCGCATGCCATGACCCTGGGGAGGAGGCAGAACAAGGGGACAGGTGCACCGCCACCGTCAATGCCGACGCCCCTGCAGGGGAGCGGGACACAGGCGCCGCACCCAGGAGCGACAGCAACCCTGGGGGCGCAGCGGCGTCAGTATGCCGCGACCGCCTGAGGAGGAGGAAGACAAGGGGGGGCGGGTGCGCCTGAGGAGGAGGAAAACAATGGGTGCCACTCCCGGGCGCCCGCTGCTGGAGCAGCCACCGGGCCACCTGCTGACCCAGCAAGAGTCGGCCGAGGAGGGGGTGGCACCCGAGCCAAAGGCGGGGAGAAGGAAGGGGGGTGGGCGGGCCACCGCCGCAAGCGCCGGGCCCACGGGGACCGCAACCACCCGCGGCAACAGGCACTGGGCCCCAGCACCTACCACCACCAACGCCAACACTTCCCGCCAACAGGGCAGGCGTTGTGCCCGAGGCAGCCGCGCCAGAGCTCAAGCACCCCGCTGCGAGTACCGGCAACGCTGTAGTCGAGGCAAGTGTCGATGTGGAGCGGTTTAGGAGCGCTGATTGCACGCGGAGTCCGGGAGGGTGGAACGACGACAAAGCTGATCTCCAGCAGGCCGGTGTCCTTCATTCATTTTCAGGGCTGTAACTCTCTCTAGCTGCGTCGAGCCAGAGAGCTGAGATTGGGAGGGGGAGCTGAGTTTAAGGCAGCTCAGCCTGCCCCTCCCTGCATGGTGGTGCCACTGGGGTGCACCAATCAGAGGCCCCTACGTCTTGTCACCCCACCCGCCCGCAATGCCCCCCCCTTTCAGTCAGACAAGCTGGCGCCGGGGTGAGGGCATTTCTGGTCACCACACCTAAAAAATATATTGTAGAGCTGGAAAAAGTGCAGAAAAGGCAACTAAAATGATCAAGGGGCTGGAGCATCTCCCGTATGAGAGGTTACAGCAGCTGGGATCGTTCAGCCTGGGAAAAAGGAGGGTAAGGGGAGACATGATAGAGGTCTACAAAATTATGCATGGTGTGGAAAATGTGGATAGGGAGCCATTTTTCTCCCTCTCTAAAAATACTAGAACCCAGGGTCATCCCATGAAACTGATTGGTGAGAGATTCAGGACAGAGAAAAGGAAGTACTTCTTCACACAGAGCATAGTTAAACTATGGAATTCGCTACCACAGGAGGTAGTGATAGCTACCAATTTGGATGACTTTAAAAGGGGGTTGGGCAAATTCCTGGAGGAAAAATCTATCCATGGCTACTAGTTTTGATGGCTATGTGCTACCTCCAGGACCAGAGGCAGTGAGCCTATTTACACCAGTTGCTGGGGAACATGGGTGGGAGGGTGCTGTTGCACTCATGCTCTGCTTGTGGGTTCCTGGTCGACAGCTGGTTGGCTACTGTGTGAACAAAAAAATACTGTGTGAACAGAATGCTGGACTAATGTACCCTTGGTCTGATCCAGCATGGCTCTTCTTAAGTTCTTATCTTCTTATGTTCTTATGCCATGGATTCTCCTTCCCCTTCCCCAATAGGATTGCTCTATTAGAAATCCAAATATGCATATTTAAATGTGATTTTTGAGCAGTTATATATTTAAAAAATGCCGATTAACCCAGAAAAAGGATGGAGCAGCAGGATTAATGGGTGAACACATACAGAAGTGACATTGGCCAGAAATAGACTGATTTGTCTGTCCCTACTCCCAAACTATGCTTGTTGCTGTATGCTTGCTTTGTGGAAACAATATAACCCATGGAGTACTTTGCACAATGTATCTGTTGTATCTGTAAAAACTAGGGATGCATGGATTGTGTAAAATCTGCTCCATCTGTGTTTTGCGGATTGTCAGGGGCCTTTTGCTCTGTCATCTGCTCATAGACAGATTAATTTTCCTTTTATGTGAAAAAATATGCAAATAATTCCGTAAGAGGGTTCATAACAATTTACATAATTTACTTTAGTACATAACATTTAGACTATTGTGCCCCATTCTGTTCAACTTTCCCGTGTGTCTGTTTACCAGTCTCAGCAGAAATTTGCACATTTTCCTATGAATAAATATGCATAAATTTGGGGAAAGGCTTTTTAAAAGATCTGGAAGTCCATGGAATGTGCAGCCTGAGGTGGTCGATCCTAAGGATGGACGAAAGTCCCTTACCTGGTCCCGCAGCTTGCTTCGCGGTGGGGGGAAGGCGCTCCGTTTGTCCCCCTGAAATTCTTGGGGGGGAGGTGCCCCTCCCCTCCCGGCCAAAATTCAGGCCGGGGGGGATGCGCCCCATCTCTAGCCACCGAAATTCAGGCCAGGGGGGAGCGCCCTGTCTCCCTGGCCGCGAAATAAAAAAGTAAATTGGAAAAAAAAATGTGGTAGGCTACGTAACGATTTACGTAGCCTATCATGGCTGACATTGAAAAAAAAAAGTGTGTACGCAAATGGCGGCGCCCATGGGCCCTGCCATTTGCATTTCTTATTTGGGCACGGGTAGTCTACGTAAAGATTTACATAGACTACGGCAAAAATAAGGGCAATGCTGCGTTGCGCTTTTTTTCCCCCCCAAAGTCAGCCGTGATAGGCTATGTAAACATTTACGTAGCCTATCACGGCTGATTTTGAAAATCTAGCCATGATAGGCTACATAAATCGTTACATAGCCTATCACGTTCTTTTTTTTAAAAACTTTACAGGGAAATGGCAGTGGTGGCAGCCGGTCGGAATACCGGCCGCCGCCCCCGCCGAAATGCCGCCAAAACACCGCCGGGACCCGCCGCCGAGAGGGACATTCGACAGAGGTAAGTCCCATCCGGGGGTTGGGGGGGTGTCGGAGAATTTCCCCACCAATTTCGGGGGGCCAAATGCATTGGCATTCGGCCTCCCAGAGATTCGTGGAGGAATTCTCCGCCATCCCTAGTCGATCCTCAGTGGATTCTGCAGGTCGGATTCTTTGAAATGAATGCAATGTCCCTCTCTGAAAGTGGAAATGCAATGATGCACTGATCTTATGATTTTGACTTTTTTAATTTGTCCCAATTAGAAATGGTAAATAATAATGTTGAGAAATACTGCTCAAAGGAGATTTTGATAGTAGACCTGTGGTTCTGAGGTTGGATGGATGATTGACCTCCCATTCCCCCCCACACACCCCAAAGGGTTTAGGCTTTTTCAGCCCCTGTAGCAACTGCCACTGCCTCCCCTATTCCAATTCAAAACAAAACTCAAAGTAACTTACAATGGGGCAGGAGAGAGCTAAAGATAACAATAAGTGCTCCCACCCAGTGGGTCATCTTTTTCCATCAGGAACTAGGACCAGATGTCTAAGAATCCTAAACCAAAAACTGGCACCATCCTATGGGTGGACTAATGTGTCAATATTGGTTTCTCCCAGTATCTCATTTTTCCAGTCATACGTCCTGATCTTTGACAATTCTTTTCACGTGAAAATTCATAGACATTTTTGCATATGTTTTGCCTAATATACACTTTTTAAAAGCAATTTTCCTAATGGAATATATTTTTAATGTTATTTTCACTTACATATTTTGGTGTGTACCTTTTCCTAATATATGCATTTTCATATGCATTTTTTGATTGGCGAACTGCACTGCAAAATTCGGAAAAGTGTGAATTTTAAAGGATGACTGTGTTTTGGATTTACATATTGGTTAAACGGTGTGAAATTAGTAGGGATGTACGAAAGTGACTTACCTTTCCACAGATTATGTTGATGCTGGGGGGGAGGCATTCCGTCCCCCCCCCGGAATCCTGGCTGGGGGAGGAGGCGCTCTGTTCCTCCCCCCCGGAATCCTGGCCGTCCGGCTCCACTCCGCAGGGATTCTGTGGAGCCGCTGGCCAGCTCCGCCAGCAGCTGGACATCCGGCCACTGGCTAGCAGGGACACAAATGGCAGTGGCCATAGCCGCCGCCATTTGTGTCCCTGCAGTCAGCCATGATAGGCTATGTAAATCTTTACGTAGCCTATCACGGCTGATTAAAAAAAAAACATACAATGCGCGCACGCAAATGGCAGCGGCCATGGGCGCCGCCATTTGCGTTCTTTATTTTGGCACGTCTTAGTCTACGTAAACATTTATGTAGACTAAGACGGCAAAAATAAGGGGAACGCAAATAGCGTAGCATCTACGCTATTTGTGTTCCCCTTATTTTTGCCGTCTTAGTCTATGTAAATGTTTACGTAGACTAAGATGTGCCAAAATAAGGAACGGAAATGGCGGCGGCCATGGCCACTGCCATTTGTGTACGAACATTTTTTTTTTTTTTAAGTCAGCCGTGATAGGCTACGTAAACATTTACGTAACCTATCACAGTGTTTTTTTTTAATCTAGCCGTGATAGGCTGTGTAAATCTTTACGTAGCCTATCACTTTTTTTTGCTTTGTTTTGTTTTTTAACTGGAAATGGCGGCAGCAGCAGCCGGTCGGAAGACCAGCCGCCGCAGCCGCCGCTGCCACACTGCACACAGAGCCGCCGATGGAGCCACCGCCGCCAGGAAGATCCGCCCAAGGTAAGTCCAATCCCAGGGGTGGGGGGGGTGGCAGGCTGTTCCGCCACCAATTTTGGGGGTCCGAATGCGCTGGCATTCGGCCTCCCCAAGGTCCGTGGCGGAACTTTCGTACATCCCTAGAAATTAGGTAGGTTTGCATTAAAATGTAAACTGCACAAATTTCTCCCTCATGCTTCACCCCACACATCTTTTCCACCAAGAAGGTCCACTGCAGAAATTTCACAGAGATTATCACTTTCCCACCAAGGATTCTGGGTCTTGTTGTCCCAGTCCCTAGCAGGAAGAAGATGTTCTTCTGGAGACTGGTAGTCCTCACAACCATGTGCCTCTTCCTCTGCCCCAAAGTAAGGTTTTTTTTAACTGGCGTGCCAACCTTAGTTCTGCTCATAAAAATCTGAGCAAAAGAACCTGCACATTAGGGATGTACGAAAGTCACTTCCCTTTTCGCAGGGGTGCTTCGCGGTGGGGGGGAGGCACTTCGCTTCTCCCCCCGAAGCTCAGGTGAGGGGGAGGAGGCGTCCCACCTTGCCTGGCCAAAATTCAGGCTGGGGAGAAGCGCCCCGTCTCCCCGGCCGCGAAACAAAGTGTAAAAAAAACAAAAACAAAAAAAAAACCCGTGATAGGCTACGTAACGATTAACGTAGCCTATCACAGCTAGATTTCCAAAGTCAGCCATGGTAGGCTAAATAAATTGTTACGTAGCCTATCACGGGTGACTTTGAAAAAAAAAAGCGCATACGCAAATGGCGGCGCCCTATGGGCGCCGCCATTTGCGTTCCTTCTTTGGTCCCGGTAGTCTACGTAAAGATTTACGTAGACTACGGCGTAGTCCATGTAAATCTTTACGTAGACTACCGGGACCAAATAAGGAACACAAAAGGCAGTCGCGCTTTTTTTTTTTCAAAGTCACCCGTGATAGGCTACGTAACGATTTACGTAGCCTATCACGGCTGACTTTGGAAATCGAGCTGTGACAGGCTACGTTAATTGTTACGTAGCCTACCATGGTTTTTTTTTTTTTTTTTACACTTTGTAATGGTGGCGGCGGCAGCCGGTCAGAAGACCGGCTGCCACCCCTGCCCCTGGCGAAAGGCCGACGAACCGCTGCCAGAACCTGCTGCCGGGAGGGACATTCGCCAAAGGTAAGTCCCATCCCGGGGGGGGGGTGGCGGGGGGTTGCAGAGAATTTCACTGCCGATTTCAGGGGGCTGAATGCATTGGCGCTCGGCCCCTCAAAGATTCGGGGAGAAATTCTCCGCCATCCCTACTGCACATTAGATGCAAAGACACATTTAACATGTTTGTTGTTTATTCGCTCAGCCGCTTCCGACTCTTCATGACTTCATGGATCAGCCCACACCAGAGCTTCCTGTTGGCCATCGCCACCCCCCAGGCCCCATCTCCCCCAGGGTCGATTCCGTCACCTCCAGAAAATCATCCATCCATCTTGCCCTTGGTTGGCCCCTCTTCCTTTTGCCTTCTACTTTCAGCATCTTCTCCAGGGTATCCTGTCTTCTTATCATGTGGCCAAAGTACTTCAGTTTTGCCTTTCATATCCTTCCCTCAAGTGAGCAGTCTGGCTTTATTTCCTGGAGTATGGAATGGTTTGATCTTCTTGCAGTCCAAGGCACTCTCAGAATTTTCCTCCAGCACCACAGTTCAAAAGCATCTATCTTCCTTCGCTCAGCCTTCCTTATGGTCCAGCTCTCGCAGCCATAGGTTACTACGGGGAATACGATTGCTTTAACTATGCGGACCTTTGTTGTCAGTGTGATGTCTCTGCTCTTCACTATTTCATCAAGATTTGTCATTGCTGTCCTCCCAAGAAGTAAACGTCTTCTGATTTCCTGGCTGCAGTCAGCATCTGCAGTAATCTTTGTGCCTAGAAAGACAACGTCTGTCACTGCCTCCATGTTTTCTCCCTCTATTTGCCAGTTATCAGTCAAGCTGGTTGCCATAATCTTGGTTTTTTTGTGGTTTAACTGCAACCCAGCTTTTGCACTTTCTTCTTTCACCTTCGTCAGAAGGTTCCTCAGCTCCTCCTCACTTTCAGCCATCAAAGTGGTATCATCTGCATATCTGAGATTGTTAATGTTTCTACCAGTGATTTTAACTCCAGCCTTGGCTTCATCAAGCCCAGCACATTGCATGATGTATTCTGCATACAGGTTGAATAGGTAGGGTGAGAGTATACAACCCTGCCATACTCCTTTCCCAATCTTAAACCAGTCCGTTGTTCCGTGGTCTGTTCTTACCATTGCTACTTGGTCGTTATACAGATTCCTCAGGAGGCAGACAAGATGACTTGGTATCCCCATCCCACCAAGAACTTGCTACAATTTGTTATGATCCACACAGTCAAAGGCTTTAGAATAGTCAATAAAACAGAAATAGATGTTTTTCTGAAACTCCCTGGCTTTTTCCATTATCCAGCGGATATTGGCAATTTGGTCTCTAGTTCCTCTGCCTTTTCGAAACCCAGCTTGTACATCTGGCAATTCTCATTCCATCAAGTGCTGGAGTCTACCTTGCAAGATCTTGAGCATAGGGATGTACGAAAGGTACTTACCTTTCGCGGATTATGTTGATGGTGGGGGGGAGGCACTCCGTCCCTCCCCCCGGAATCCTGGATGGGGGGAGGCGCTCCGGTCCTCCCCCCCCCGGAATCCTGGCTGGCCGGCTGTGCTCCGCAGGGATTCTGCGGAGCCGCCGGCCGGCTCCGCCAGCAGCCGGACATCCGGCCGCTGGCTAGCAGGGACACAAAGGGCGGCGGCCATAGCCGCTGCCATTTGCGTCCCTGCAGTTAGCCATGATAGGCTACGTAAATTTACGCTACGCTATTTGCGTTCCCCTTATTTTCGCCGTCTTAGTCTACGTAAATCTTGACGTAGACTAAGACGTGCCAAAATAAGGAACGCAAATTGCGGCGGCCGTGGCCGCTGCCATTTGCGTACACTCCTTTTTTTTTTTAAAGTCAGCCGTGATAGGCTATGTAAACATTTACGTAGCCTATCACGGTTTTTTTTTAAACTTAGCCGTGATAGGCTATGTAAATCTTTACTGTAAATCTTTATGTAGCCTATCACTTTTTTTTTTTTTTAACTGGAAATGGCAGCAGCGGCAGCCGGTCAGAAGACCGGCCGCTGCCGCTGCCGCACTGGCGCCGGAGCCAGGAAGATCTGCCTGGCGCACTGCCGCCAGGAAGATCCTCCCCAGGTAAATCTCATCTCGGGGTGGGGTGGGGGGGCAGACTGTTCCGACACTGATTTCGGGGGGCCGAATGCGCTGGCATTCGGCCTCCCCAAGATCCGTGGCGGAATTCTCTGACATCCCTACTTGAGCATTACCTTACTGGCATGTGAAATAAGTGCCACTGTTGGATAGTTTGAACATTCTTTGGTGCTTCCCTTTTTTGGTATGGGGATATAAGTTGATTTTTTCGTAAATTTTCCATATGTTCCGTATACAGATCTTCTGTATATTCTTGGCACTTTTTCTTGATCTCTTCTGCTTCTGTTAGGTCCTTGCCATCTTTGTTTTTGATCATACCCATTTTTGTCTGGAATTTACCTCCCATATTTCTAATTTTCTGGAAGAGGTCTCTTGTCCTTCCTTTTCTATTATCTTCTTCTGCTTCAGTGCATTGCTTGTTTAAAAATAATTCCTTATCTCTTCTGGATAATCTGTGGAATTTTGCATTGAATTGGGCGTATCTCCTCCTATCACTGTTGCCTTTTGCTTTCCTTCTTTCTTGGGCTGCTTCCAGTGTCTCAGCAGACAGCCATCTTGCCTTCTTGGTTTTCTTTTTCTTTGGGAAGTTTTTTGTTGCTGCCTCCTGAACAATGTTGCGAACTTCTGTCCATAGTTCTTCCGGGACCCTATCTACTAAATCTAGTCCTTTAAATCTATTCTTCACCTCCACTGCATATTCATGAGGAATATTAGAGAGCTCATATCTAACTGATCTGTGGGTCTTCCCTGTTCTCTTTAGTCTGATTCTAAATTGTGCAATAAGAATTTTGTGATCTGAACTACAATCAGCTCCAGGTCTTATTTTTACCAACTGCATAGATGTCCGCCACCTTTGGCTACAAAGGATGTAGTCAATCTTATTTCAGTGTCAACCGTCTGGTGAAGTCCATGTACAAAGTCGTACATTTAACATGTAGTTTAATGTTAATTTAATGCTGTCCCAGGAGGCTGTTCCAAGTGGTCTGGAGCCTGGTTGGTCCAGTTGCTCCGGAACTTCTGGAGCACTCTAAGGCTTCCTGTGAGGCCTTGGCAAGGCACTTAGTGGATAAAATTGATCAAATCAGGAGTGTTATTCCGTGCACCTTGATTACAGTTAGCGAACGAGAGGCGGCCTGTGGCAAACTGGTTTTGTGGGATTGGTTTCAGCGTCTTCCTTTTGAAGAAGTGGACAAAGTGCTTTCATATGTAAGGCCGACCACCTGCTTACTTGATGCTTGCCATGTTGGCTCATTATGTGCTGCAGAGAGAGATTGGGTGAGGGGATCAGGATGGTGGTAAATGCCTCCCTTGAGGAGGGAGTGATGCCATCAGCTCTCAAGGAGGCAGCGATAAGACCGCTTTTAAAGAAGCCCTCCTTGGATCCCCAAGTTTTGAACAACTTTCACCCAGTTTCGAATCTGCCATTTTGGTAGGGATGGCGGAGAATTTCTCCACGAATCTCCAGGAGGCCGAATGCCAATGCATTCGGCCCCCCGAAATTGGTGGGGAAATTCTCCGCCAACCCCCTGCCCCCCCGGGATGGGACTTACCTCTGTCGAATGTCCCTCTCGGCAGCGGGTCACGGCGGCGTTTTGGCGGCGTTTCGATGGGGGCGGAGGCAGCGGCCGGTCTTCTGACCGGCCGCTGCCATTTCCCAGTAAAATAAAATAATAAAAAAGTGATAGGTTACGTAACGATTTACATAGACTATCATGGCTAGATTTTCAAAGTCAGCCATGATAGGCTACGTAAATCGTTACGTAGCCTATCATGGGTGACTTTGAAAAAAACAAAAAAGCAGCACCGCCATTTGCATTCCTTATTTGGGCACGGGTAGTCTATGTAAAGATTTACGTAGACTACGGCGAAAATAAGGGCAATGCTATATAAATAGCATTGCCCTTATTTTTGCCGTAGTCTACGTAAATCTTTACGTAGACTACCCGTGCCCAAATAAGGAATGCAAATGGCGGTGCCCATGGGTGCCGCCATTTGCGTACGCGCTTTTTTTTTCCCAGTCAGCCGTGATAGGCTACGTAAAGATTTACGTAGGGATGGCGGAGAATTTCTCCCCGAAACTTCGGGGGGCCAAGCGCCAACGTGTTCGGCCCCCCGAACAAGTTTCGGGGAGAAATCCTCCGCACCCCCCCGCCCCCCGCACCCCCCCCGGGACGGGACTTACCTTCACCGAATGTCCGTCCCGCTGGCTGGTCTGGCCGGCGGTTCGGCGGGTGTTCGAACGAGGCGGAAGCGGCAGCCGGTCTTTTGACCGGCTGCCTCCGCCGCCATTGCAATGAAAGAAAAAAAACAACAACGCCCCCTGATAGGCTACGTGACAATTCACGTAGCCTATCACGGCTAGATTTGCAAAGTCAGCCATGATAGGCTACATGAATCATCACGTAGCCTATCACGGGTGACTTAAAAAAAAAAAAAAGAGTGTACCGATAATGGCGGCCCCCATAGGGAGCTGCCATTCCCCTTCCTTATTTGGTCGCTGTAGTCTACGTAAATGTTTACGTAGACTACAGCGAAAATAAGGGCAACGCTATTTGTGTTGCCCTTATTTTCGCCGTAGTCTACGTAAACATTTACGTAGACTACAGCGACTAAATAAGGAACGCGAACGGCGGCTCCCTATGGGGGCCGCCATTCGCGTACGCGCTTTTTTTTTTTTAAAGTCACCCGTGATAGGCTACGTGATGATTCACGTAGCCTATCATGGCTGACTTTGCAGATCTAGCCATGATAGGCTACGTGAATCGTCACGTAGCCTATCAGGGGGCATTTTTATTTTTTTTTACTTTTGCGTTCGCGGCCGGGCGAGGCGAGGCGCCTCCTCCCCGGCCTGAATTTCGGCCGGGCGAGGCGGGAAGCCTCCCCCCCCCGGCCTGAACTTCGCGGGGGGAGCAGTGAAGCGCCTCCCCCCCACCGCGAACGGCCTTCGACGACAGGTAAGTGACTTTCGTCCACCCCTAGATTTACGTAGCCTATCATGGCTGACTTTGAAAATCTAGCCGTGATAGGCTATGTAAATCTTTACGTAGCCTATCACTTTTTTTTTTTTTTTTACACTTTACTTTTTTCTTTCATGGCTGAGGAGACGGGGCGCTCCCCCCCGGCCAGAATTTTGGCGGGGAGGGATGGGGTGCCTCCCCCCGGCCAGAATTTTGACCGGGAGGGGCGGGGCACCTCCCCACCTGCCAAGAATTTCAGGGGGAGAACCGGAGCACCTTCCCCCCTGAAAAAAGCTACGGGAGCAGGTAAGGGACTTTCATCTATCCCTAAGCAGGGGGTTGGATTCTATGGTCTTATAGGCCCCTTCCAATCCCACGTTTCTATGATTTGAGGAGGAGGAGGAGGAACTCAGCTTTCAGGTACTCAGCGGGCAGCAGCATCAGAAAGCCCCATGGGAGGGAATTCTGGTTAAGTCCCTCTATGGGGCTTTTCAGACAGTTCAACCAGCTGGAAAGGCTGCAAGGATAGAACTGGATAAAAATGGTAAAATAAAAAGCCCATACACCACCACCCTCCTCAGCCACCTCCTTACAGTAAGGTAAGCACTGAAGCCCTGCACCCTGAGATACGTCTCTGCAATTCTCAGCATCCCTGCGGAAGAGGCAGAAAAATGACTGCCTCTTTCTCAGGGAAATGAAGAGGTTGTGGAAGGGCAGGTGGAATTTTGGCACAGTACTACTATTTTTTTTGTGCTCTACAGAATAGTGTGGAGATGCAAAGCTAAGTCTCCTGGTTCCTGGTCAATTCTGGCATTGCTCTTCAACCTTTGCCTGAAACCCTGGAATCAAATTTGAAGGAAGTTCCCCAAATATGTACAATGTCACCCATGTAGGGTTGTAGAAAATGTCAGCAATTTCTCTGCCACCAGCTTTGCCAGTGGACAGGATTTCACTTTTTGGACAGGAGAGAGGCCAGACTGGGCTACCTACCACAACAGCATATTGGACACAGAAGAGGTGGAGATGTGCCATTTAAAATGCAGTTCCTTGGTTGAACTCTTTCACCCTTAATCTTAACAATAACGGGGAGGGGGTGTTTCTGTTGTATGGGACTAGATCTGGAACTGATTTGATTATACCAAATACCACTGAGTTGTGAGGACATAATTTATGGTACATAATTGGGAAACATGGTTTGATTTATTAGAATGAGTCCAAAAAAGGATTTCAGAAGAGGTATGTGCGCAAAACTGTCCCTCTCCAAAGAAGCTGCGACTGGGTCTGTTATTCTCAGATCAGTGATGATCAAGAGTTAAAGGAATTAAAGCACTTGAGCAAAAGAAAGCAAATTAATAGATAGAGCAAAGTTAGGGCAAAGGATGGGGGAGGGGGCATCCCAAGCTGCTAGGTTGCTAAGAGGGTCAAAACTTCAATTGCTCTTCCAGCTTGTGTCCATGCTCTTGAGGACATGAATGATGGTGATGTTCCTAACCCATCAATGTCCAGACAGCCCCCAGCAGCCTTCATCACTGATCCAGAATTTGGAGCTTCATCTGTTTGGGGTGTGTATGGGCATGAGGTTTATTGGGGTGAGACTCAAAGCCCTTATACAGCTGCAGGGAGGGGTTATACCCTTGGAAGGTAGGTATTGAGCAGCCATCCATGGAAGGTGGGTTTTGGAGAGGAGTTTCTTCAGGTAGGGGTGGATTCAGGGTTGGCCCCAGATTCAGTCTCCAGTCCATATGCTTGTAACAGGTGTGGTGGGCAGCCTTGGCCTAATGCACCTGAGATGCAACACCCACTATGGTGGTGATGCAGGCAGGCCCTTCTCCTTAAGGTCAGATGAAAGACCAGCCATTGGCCCTCAACCAGGGGAGTTCACCCAGAAAAGATTGAGGTAGAAGAAGGAAAGCTCCTCTGCCTCAGTCTGATAGGGGACCTGTACTGGAGGAAGGAAGTTATTTATGTTAGGCTATTAGCCTGTTGCAGATCCCTTATAGTTAAATAAAGTTGATCTCCATTAAAACCCTAAAGCAAATGTCTTGTCTCCTTATTCTGTGGGGTACGGGTGCAAGAAAGAATCAATTATGGATTTTGCTTATTTATTAATTAATAATTTCTCTGCCTCCCTCTATGGATTGTTCTAAGCAGTGCCATTAGAATGATTATCCACCCTACAGATAACATTCTAGCTAATTTTAATTTCTAGTAAAGGATTCTTTCTGTACAACATCATCATTCTGGTTGCTCTTGTTTATGACTCTTGAAATGTGTGCTCATGTTTCAAGAGGAGCATTTTCTCATCCCAGAGCTGATCCTGTCCTGTGTTTCTAACCCATTTGCCCTCCCCCACAGCAAATGAGCAAATGCCTTCCCTTTTTTCATCAGCCCTGAACTTTGTTGTGCTTGTACCTTCTGGATTACTGGTTCATTTTGGCTCAGTGATTTGGCCTTTGACCTCCTGGCCTATACCTGCATTCTGCTCCTTGTTAGTTTACTGTGTGGGTCTTCATCATGCTCAGAGTTATAACGTGAGTTGATATTGCAAATAACTGTTCCTATCCTGGTCCTCACATTAACCCTTGGTCATTACCATCCATGCTGTCAGTGGCGGCTGTGCGATTTGGTCTTTGCCATTAGCATCCCTGACCACTTATATTGGCTTTGAGCCATCTGCACCACAGAATAGTGGCATTGTGCTGGAGTATCTCTTCTGGAATCCAGCATTCATGGTTATTTAAAGCTAGACATAGATACACTGCTAAAAAAGAAAGAAAAGAAAGCCCAGCTGCATTCATTTCAATGATTATATATCCTGCTATGTCTGATTATGCGAACAGAAAACACAGCTGTATTCATTTAAGTCATTACATGCTGAAATGTGTAGGGGTTGTACTTTGGTCTTGCAAAAATTAAAAGGAGTTTTGCACTGATGGTAGGAAGACTAGGATTTGGTCATTCAGATGTGTTTTGATTATTAGTTTTTAATAATTCATTTATCTCCCTGTTGTCTTTTTTTCAGACTCGAGCATATGTTTTTCTTGAATATTTTAACAGTTTATTTCCATAGACACAAATAAAGGCCTATATTTAATGGATATATTACCATTGACCTGTGTAACACAGATGACTTTTGACCCTAAACTACTGTTATAGTACTACATGTCTTAATATTTATTTGCATCTAGAGAGCTTGAGCTTCTGTAAGCAATTGGTCTTCAAAATGGTGAGACAATCAGTTTGGGTCATGTCACTGCCACCAGTACTGACTTCTTTCTTTTAAAAAAAGAGATTGGCAGTCTGTGTGTGTGTGTGTGTGTGTGTGTGTGCGTGTGAGAGAGAGAGAGAGAGAGAGAGAGAGGGAGGGAGGGAGGGAGGGAGGGAGGGAGGGAATGAAAAAATATTGGCATATATTATCTTTCCCCAAACTGGTGCTCTCCAGATGAATTGGACCACAACTCCCATTATCCCCAGCCAGACCACATTGGGTGGGCCTGATGGGAGCTGTAGTCCAACATATCTGGGGGTACCAGGTTTGGGAAGGTTGGCATATAGTAAACATTAATTGTAGGTTGCCTGCTCCATGTAGGCAATGAAAGGACATTTATATTGGTGTAGAAACATAGAAGTAAGGCAGCCATGGTGTAAAAGAGGCACAGAAACTTGCTACCATCTGGATATTTTTTTTACTACAACTCCCATAAGCCCTAGCCAATACATCCAATGGTGAGAGATTATGGGTTTTGATTTGAAGTCTTAAATATCTGGGGAAATGTTTAGGCAGTGGCTTGAATGCAGCGGAGACTGTTCTTCCAAGCCTAGGGAACATCAAGAGAAGGTGAAGAGCAGAAGAAGGTGACAAAGTACAGAGACAGTTGGTGAACTTGTGCAGAACAAGAAAAAAGAACTGGTACAATAAGACAAGGGAAGATTTATAGTCATGAGCAGAGATGCTGAAAGCCTTAACTACAAGGAGCATAAATCGCAAGCAAACAAAGGGCACAAATTAAATGACATGTTGCTGAACTGATATTGTTATCACAGCGCCAAATCATATGAAAATGCTTGAGTGTACAAATAATGTCTTATTTATTTATTTATTTATTTATTTATGATACTAATTTCACTGGGTTATTATAGAAAAAATAGGTACAGGTTTCTAGCACTTAGGGATGGGCAAATCTATCAATTTTGGTTTGTCTCAGTTTCTCATTATTCTACTTTATTTATTTATTTATTATTTATTTATTATTAAATTTATTAATCGCCCATCTGGCTGGTCACTCAGCCACTCTGGGCGATGTACAACATACAATAAAAACAGTTTAAAACAATAAAATTCTACAATAAAAACATTTTCTAAAATACCCTAATCCACCCCAAATGCCTGCCTGAACAACCATGTTTTTAATGCATGACGGAAGCTCATTAAAGAGGGGGCATGACAGAGTTCCCTAGGGGGGGAGTTCCACAAAGTGGGGGCCACCACAGAAAAGGCCCTCTCCCTCGTCCCCACCAGTCTAGCTGTCCTGGCTGACGGGACAGAGAGAAGGCCATCCGAGGCTGATCTTGTTAAGCGGCCTGTCTGGTGCTGCTGGAGGCGCTCCTTAAGATGGGCTGGAACCATATAGGGTTTTAAAGGTCAAAACCAACACCTTGAATTTGGCCCGGAAAACAACTGGTAACCAGTGCAACTCCTTCAGCACTGGAGTGATGTGATCTCGCCGGCGGCTGCCTTTAATCAGGTGAGCCGCCGCATTCTGTACCAGCTGCAGCTTCCGAACCATCTTCAAGGGTAACCCCATGTAGAGCGCATTACAGTAGTCTAAACAAGAGGAGACCAGGGCATGTACTACCGATGGGAGCAGATGGTTGGGAAGGAAGGGGCGCAGCCCCCGTATCAGATGGAGTTGATACAGCGCTGTCCGGCTCACAGCTGACACCTGAGCCTCCATGGACAGCTGGGAGTCCAAAATGACCCCCAGGCTGCAGACCTGGTCTTTCAAGGGTAGCTGTACCCCATTCAGCTCCAGGTCAACATCCCCCAGCCTCCTCTTGTTTCCCACCAAAAGTACCTCGGTCTTGTCAGGGTTCAGCTTCAGCTTATTCCTCCCCATCCAGCCACTCACCATCTCCAGACATTTGGACAGGGATTCTACGGTCAACCTTGGTGAAGATTTGAATGAGAGGTAGAGCTGCATGTCATTCACATATTGATGACACTGCACTCCAAACCTCCTGATGATAGACCCCAGCGGCTTCACATAGATGTTAAATAGCATCGGGGAGAGGATGGAACCCTGTGGCACCCCACAATTGAGTGGCCATGGGTCCAAAACCTCCTCTCCCAGTGCTACCCTCCAGTACCTGCTGGAGAGGAAGGACCGGAACCACCACAATACAGTGTCTCCAATGCCCAACCCCTCCAGGCGGTCCAGGAGGTTACCGTGGTCAACGGTATCAAAAGCCGCTGAGAGGTCTAGGAGAACAAGGAAGGATCATTCACCCCTATCCAGAGCCCTCCTCATATCATCTACCAAGGTGACCAAGGCCATTTCTGTCCCATGCCCAAGCCTAAAGCCCGACTGAAATGGGTCTAGATAATCAGTTTCTTCCAAGTGTGCCTTCAACTGCACCGCCACCACCCGCTCAATCACCTTGCCCCAAAATGGCAGATTTGAGACTGGGCGAAAGTTGTTCAGAACCTGAGGATCCAAGGAGGGCTTCTTTAAGAGCGGTCTTATCACTGCCTCCTGAGGGCTGATGGCATCACTCCCTCCTCAAGGGAGGCGTTCACCACCGCCCTGATCCCCTCACCCAGTCTCTCTCTGCAGCCCATAATGAGCCAAGATGGGCAAGGATCAAGTAAGCAGGTGGTCGGCCTTACAGATGAAAGCACCTTGTCCACTTCATCAGGAGGAAGAAGCTGGAACCGATCCCACAAAACCGGTTTGCCACAGGCCGCCTCTTGCTCACTAACTGTAACGCCTAACGCCTCTTGCTCACTAACAGCGTGCAGAGTAACACACCTAATCTGATCAGTTTTATCTGCAATGTGCCTTGCCAAGGCCTCAGAGGAGGCCTTAGAATGCTCCAGTGGTTCCAGAGCCACAGGTCTGACCAGGCTCCGGACCACTTGGAACAGCCTCCTGGGACAGCACTCTGCAGACGCGATAGAGGCAGCAGAATATTCCTTTTTTGCTGCCTTCACCGCCATGTGATAGGCTGAAGATACAGCTCTAGCCCATGTCTGATCGTCTTTGGAGCAAGACTTCCGCCACCAGCGCTTTAGCCGTCTCACCTCCTGTTTCAGAGCTCGTAACCGCGGATTGAACCATGGTGCAGTCTGAGCCCTGTTCAGGGGAAGAGGGTGTTTCGGAGCCACCTGATGTAATGCCCCAGTGATTGTGGCATTCGAGCCACCCACCAGGGTCTCGACCGAGTGCCGTTGGCGTGCCCCAGAGAATCCCCAAGAGCATTCCGGAATCCATTTGGATCCATAAGACACCTGGGGCGGACCATTCTAATGGGTCCTCCACCCCTGCGGAGGGGTTGTGGAACCGAGAAGTCCAACATCACCGGAAAGTGATCTGACCATGACAAGGGGGTGGTGGATATACCCCTGACTCCCCGATCACTCCCCGCTTCTCCAGAAAAAAACACAAGGTCTAGCGCATGACCGGCTACATGGGTGGGCCCAGTTAGAATATGGTGCAGCTCCCAGGAGGCCACGGTCTCCATGAAGTCCCGAGGTGCTCCTGTGAGGATGGCTTCCGAATGTACGTTGAAGTCCCCCAACACCAGTAAGTTAGGGGATCTTACAGGCACATCAGAGACCACCTCAAGCACCTCGGCCAGGGAGTCAGTCGTGCAGTGGGGTGGACGGTACACAAGCAGAATCCCCTTCGGGCCCAACCTCCAGTACATGAACTCAGCAAGCTTGGTCTCCCGGAGAGGGGGTGTGGTGAAGACCAAGGACTCTCGGTAGGTAACAGCCACTCCCCCTCCCCGATCCCCAGCCCTCGGCTGCTGTGCATACGAAAATCCAGCTGGACACATGGCTGCAAGGGTTGGAGCAGCAGCCTCGGCCAGCCAGGTCTCCGTAATACATGCCAGGTCTGCACCCTCATCCAGAATCATGTCATGGATGAGGGAGGTTTTCTGGGTAACAGACCTGGCATTGCAGAGGAGCAAACGAAGGCCAGAAGATGGGGTCACGCCTCCCCCAGCCATCCTTTGGCTCTGGACAGGCCCAGAGCAGGGGACAGATACTACACATCTTTCCCTTGTTCCCCTTACCTGGCATGGCCTGCCCCTAGTGCTCCGCCACCCAACTTTTATGTTGGGTTCATACCAAACTGAACGTATCTCCAATCCTAAATTCATTTCATCTTGAGCTTTGACAATTTTTTTTAAATGCATGAAAATTTGCATTTGTGCAATTTTGCACATGTGTAAATGTACAAATCCCCCCCCCCCATACACATTTGCATGTTCTAGCCTATTGGGGATATGTGCATTTTGGGCTGTTTTTTTATTTTGTGTATTTTTCTATGGTTTAGAAAACTGTTCTGCACGTCCATGGAATCTGCTCAACAGCGGGAAGGCCAGTCTGCTGCAGAATCTGCAGGTCAGATTCATGAAAATCCAAACTCATTTGGTTCTGTTGCAGATTTCTCCAGCACCCCAAATAGGGATGTTGGAGAAAAATACGCAAAATTAAAAGACCCCCCCCCACACACACACATTCCCCCATAGGTTAAAGCATGAAAATGTGCATTTGGGGGGAATTTGCACATTTACGCATGTGCAAATTTGCACAACCATGCATTTGCACAACTGCACATTTGTGCAAATTCAGAAACAAAAACAAAAATCTGATTCCCTCAATGGGCAGATGATGGAAGGAGCCTGACAATCTGAAAAACACAGATGGAACAGATTTTACACAATCTGAACATCCCTACCCCCAAACTATGAACCTGAATCTTTAGGGGGACTGCAACACCCTCCAGAAGAGGTTGAATGTCACTTAAGCAGGTAAACAACACCTGCTATCAGTACCTCTGTCTTGTCTGGATTGAATCTCAGTTGATTGGACCACAGTCCAGTCCCCAGGCAGTGATTCAGAATAGCCACTGCCTCACCTCGATTTGAAATGAAGAGATAGAGCTGGATGTCATCAGCATACTGATGACACCTCAGCCCAGCCCCCTGGATAATCTCCACCAGAGGTTTCATGTTGGCATTGAACAGCATGGGGGATAGAACAGAGCCTTGTGAGACCCCATAACATAGCTGCCAAGGCACAGAGCAATAATCCCCCAGGAGCACCTTCTGGAGTCTGCCATCCAAGTAGGAGAAGAACCACTGCAACACAGTGCCTCTAACACCTAGCCCAGAAAACCTATCCAACAGGATGCCATGGCTGATGTCATTGAAAGCCACCGAGAGGTCCAAGACAAACAACAGGATCTCTCTCTGTCATTCTCTTGGCAAAGGCCATCCCACGGGGTGACCAAGGCAGTTCATTCCAAAACCAGATCTCAAGCCCAGTTGAAATAGGTCTTTCATTCAAGAGTGCCTGGAGTTGACTAGTTATCACCTGGACAGCAGTCTGTGCAGGCACAGAGGTAGGGATGGGGGAAAGTTCTGCCATGGACCCCAGTGAGGCCAGATTCCAAGAATTCGGCTCCATTGGGGCCCATGGTGGAATGGAGCGCTCACCTCTGCCTAGGGTTGTATGAAAGTCACTTACCTTTTTGCAGATTGTGTTCGCGGTGGGGGGGAGGTGCTCCGTCTCTCCCCCTGGTATCCTCAATGGGGGGGAGGTGATCCGGTCCTCCCCCACAGAATCCTGCCTGGCCAGCTCTGCTCCATGGCGGCTCCATGGAGCAGCCGGCCAGGGCCGTCCGCAGCCAGAGTTCTGGCCGCCAATGGGCTGGTGCAGACGCAAATGGCGGCCGCCGTAGCGGCTGCCATTTGCGTCCAGCCAGGCAGCCATGATAGGCTATGTAAGTCTTTACATAGCCTATCATGGCTGGGCAAAAACACACATAATGGCATACGCAAATGGCGACTATGGCGGCCGCCATTTGCGTTCCGTATTTTTTGCCATTCTAGCCTACATAAATATTTACGTAGGCTATTATGGCAAAAAAAGGGGAATGCAAATGGCGTAGTGGGCACTATTTGCGTTCCTTTTTTTCCCTCCGTAATAGCTTACGTAAATATTTATGTAGGCTAAAACGGTGAAAAAAAAAGCAATGCAAATAGCGCCCACTACGCCATTTGCGTTCCCCTTTTTTTTGCTGTAATAGCCTACGTAAATATTTACATAGGCTAGAACAGCAAAAAATAGGGAATGCAAATGGTGGCTGCTGTAGCTGCCGCCATTTGCGTATGCTGGTTTTTTTTAGGGGGGGTTAGCCATGATAGGCTACGTAAATACTTACGTAGCCTATCACAGCTGAAAGTACGCCAATGGCTGCCGCTGCCGGAGCCACCGCCACCACCACCGCCGGGACCGCTGCCGCCCAATCTGCCACATCCGCCCCAGGTAAGTTCCATCCCAGGAGGATTCCGTGGGGAGGCAGGGGGCAGGAGGCCATTCCGCCATGGACTAAAGAATCCGGCCTCACTGGAATCCGTGGCGGAATTCTCTCCCATCCCTACCTCTGCCTCCCTGTAGAATACGTCCAGGAAGCCATCTCTGCCTCGATCCTGCGGAGCCGGCTGCCTGCTCTGCGTCCCTGGCAAATGTTGATACGGCTGGCAGCCATTGCCATGCAGTATCGCTGTAAGTCAGTCTCTAGACACAAATGGCATGGTGGGCACCATTTGCGGCCATAAAGCTGATAGATTAGCCTAAATGCAGCCATTTATGGCTGCATTTAGGTTAATCTACCAGCTTTACGGTCGCAAATGGCATGCACTATGCTATTTGCGTCCCTGTTTTTGACATGATAGGCTACACAAATATTTGCGTAGCCTATTGCTTGAACAGGGACACAAATAGGATAGTGGAAATAATAAACTTCCCTGGACATGCTGGCAGCAGCTTCACCAGCAGCTCCACTGGTGGTGCCACCCCCCCCCCGGGACAAGGGCCCAGGTAAGGACCTGGGGGCTGGCTGGCGTGTTGGGGGGGGGGGAAGCGGGATTTGGATGTCTGAATCCAGCTTCGGCTACATAGGCTGAGGCAGGTCAGCCCCCCCCCCCCCCGAATCAGCCTGGCCTGAAACGGGCCATGTTGGAAGTGCAGAAGTGGCTTCCGAGTTGGATTGGGGGTGTCCATGCACAGCCCTATGTTTTATGCTATTAGTAGCATAATGCTCTTACTTCTACCTAAATTGCAGCTGTTTACACTGCAATTTCGGTAAAGCGAAGGGCGTCACGGCTGCAAATGGTGTACAGTACTCCAATTACAGCCATAATTTCCCCATGGTTGGCTAATGGCAGCTGCCAGTAGCCTACCATGACTTCAAGAAAGACGGAAAGCTGCCCTGAGCAAAATCCGAGGATGCACAGGTAGTGGTCCGCTGCAGACTCCGGTGGTCAGATTCCTGGGAATTTGGCCTCATTTGGGTCAGCAGAAGATTTCTTCAGCATCCCTAGGGAGACATGATAGATATGTACAAAACGATGCATGGTGTGGAGAATGAGGATAGGGAGACTTTTTTCTCCCTCTCTCATAACACTGGAACCCAGGGTCATCCCATGAAGCTGACTGGTGGGAAATTCAGACAGATAAAGGAAGTACTTCTTCACACAGGGCATAGTCAAACTACGGAATTTGCTTGACATAGTGATGGCCACTAATTTTCTGGATGGCTTTAAAAAGGGATTAGACAAATTCCTGGAGGAAAAGGCTGTCAATGGCTATGAGTCCTGATGACTATATGCTACCTTCAGGATCAGAGGCAGTATGCCTGTGTACACCAGTTGCTGGGGAACATGGGTGGGAGGGTGCTGTTGTGCTCATATCCTGCTTGTGGGTTTCTCATCGACAGCTGGTTGGCTACTGTGTGAATGGAATGCTGGACTAGATGGACCCTTGGTCTGATCCAGCATGGCTCTTCTTATGTTCTTATTTTTTTATGATAGTCTAAGATCTTTTTCCCCTTCATGGATCACTGCCTTGTTGTGGCGAAGGGGCTTGCGTAACTCAGTGAAGCCATAAGCTATGCCGTGCAGGGCCACCCAAGACGGACAGGTCATGGCGGAGAGTTCTGACAAAATGTGGTCCACTGGAGAAGGAAATGGCAACCCACTCCAGTATTCTTGCCAAGAAAACCCCATGGAACGTATCACAAGGCTAAAAGATATGACGCCGGAAGATGAGCCCCTCAGGTCGGAAGGTGTCCAATATGCTACTGGGGAAGAGCAGAGGGTATTTCCAAGTAGCGCCAGAAAGAGTGAAGCGGCTGGGCCAAAGCCGAAAGGACACTCAGCTGTGGATGTGTCTGGTGGTGAAAAGAAAATCCGATGCTGTAAAGAACAATATTGTTTAGAAACCTGGAATGTCAGATCAATGAATCAAGGTAAGCTGGAGGTGGTCAAACATGAGATGGCAAGATTGAACATCGACATCTTGGGAATCAGCGAACTAAAATGGACAGGCATGGGCGAATTTAATTCAGGTGACCATCATATCTACTATTGTGGGCAAGAATCCCTTAGAAGAAATGGAGTAGCACTCATAGTCAACAAAAGGGTGGGAAAAGCAGTACTGGGGTACAATCTTAAAAATGATAGAATGATCTCAGTACGAATCCAAGGCAAACCATTCAACATCACAGTAATTCAAGTCTATGCCCCAACCACTGAGGCCGAAGAAGCTGAGGTTGATCGGTTCTATGAAGACCTACAACACTTTCTAGAACTAACACCAAAAAAAGATGTCCTCTTCATCATAGGGGATTGGAATGCTAAAGTAGGAAGTCAAGAAATCACCGGGATAACAGGCAGGCATGGCCTTGGTGTACAAAATGAAGCAGGACAAAAGCTAAAAGAGTTTTGCCAAGAGAACATGCTGATCATAGCAAACACTCTTTTCAAACAGCACAAGAGGCGACTCTACACATGGACGTCACCAGATGGTCAATATCGAAATCAGATTGATTATGTCCTTTGCAACCAAAGATGGAGAAGCTCCATACAGTCAGTAAAAACAAGACCTGGAGCTGACTGTGGCTCAGATCATGAGCTGCTTCTTGCAAAATTTCGGCTTAAATTGAAGAATGTCGGGAAAACCACTAAACCGTTCAGGTATGACCTAAATCATATCCCTTATGAATATACAGTGGAGGTGAGGAATAGATTTCAGGGATTAGACCTGATAGACAGAGTGCCTGAGGAACTATGGACGGAGGTCCGTAACATTGTTCAGGAGGCAGCAACGAAATCCATCCCAAAGAAAAAGAAATGCAAGAAAGCAAAGTGGGTGTCTGATGAGGCTTTACAAGTAGCTGAGGAAAGAAGGGAAGCGAAAAGCAAGGGAGAAAGGGGAAGATATACCCAACTGAATGCAGAGTTCCAGAGAATAACAAGGAGAGACAAGAAGGCCTTCTTAAATGAACAATGCAAAGAAATCGAGGAAAACAACAGAATGGGAAAGACTAGAGATCTCTTCAAGAAAATTGGAGATCTCAAGGGAACGTTTTGTGCAAAGGCAGGCATGATAAAGGACAAAGAAGGCAGGGACCTAACACAAGCAGATGAGATTAAGAAGAGGTGGCAAGAATACACAGAAGAACTATACAGGAAAGATCTGAATGTCCCTGATAGCCATGATAGTGCGGTCACTGAACTTGAGCCGGACATCCTAGAGAGTGAAGTCAAGTGGGCCTTAGGAAGCATGACTAACAACAAAGCTAGCGGAGATGACAGTATTCCAGCTGAGCTATTTAAAATCCTAAAAGATGATGCTGTTAAAGTGCTGCATTCAATATGCCAACAAATCTGGAACACTCAACAGTGGCCACAAGACTGGAAAAGGTCAGTTTACATTCCAATTCCAAAGAAGGGCAACGCCAAAGAGTGTTCAAACTACCGCACAATTGTGCTCATTTCACATGCCAGCAAGGTGATGCTCAAAATCCTACAAGCTAGGCTTCAGCAGTATGCGAACCGAGAACTACCAGAAGTACAAGCTGGGTTTCGAAGAGGCAGAGGAACTAGAGATCAAATCACCAACATTCGCTGCATCATGGAGAAAGCAAGAGAATTCCAGAAAAACGTCTATTTCTGCTTCATTGACTACGCTAAAGCCTTTGATTGTGTGGATCACAACAAACTGTGGCAAATTCTTAAAGTGATGGGAGTACCAGACCACCTTACCTGTCTCCTGAGAAACCTGTACGAGGGTCAAGAAGCAACAGTAAGAACCAGACATGGAACAACCGATTGGTTCCAAATTGGGAAAGGAGTACGACAAGGCTGCATATTGTCACCCTGCTTATTTAACTTATATGCAGAGTACATCATGAGAAATGCCGGGTTGGATGAATCAGAGGTCGGAATTAAGATTGCTGGGAGAATTATCAACAACCTCCGATATGCAGACGATACCACCCTAATGGCAGAAAGCGAAGAGGATCTCAAGAGCCTCTTGTTGAGGGTGAAAGAGGAGAGTGCAAAAGCTGGTTTGAAACTCAACATTAAAAAAACGAAGATCATGGCATGTGGCCCCATCACTTCCTGGCATATAGAAGAGGAAGAAATGGAAGCAGTGACAGATTTTACTTTCTTGGGCTCCAAGATCACCGCAGACGATGACTGTAGCCATGAAATTAAAAGACGCTTGCTCCTTGGAAGGAAAGCTATGGCCAACCTAGACAGCATAGTAAGAAGCAGAGACATCACCTTGCCAACAAAGGTCCGTCTAATCAAAGCTATGGTTTTCCCAGTAGTAATGTATGTTTGTGAGAGCTGGATTATAAGGAAGGCTGAGCGCCGAAGAACTGATGCTTTCGAACTGTGGTGCTGGAGAAGACTCTTACGAGTCCCCTGGACTGCAAGGAGGTCAAATCAGTCCATCCTAAAGGAAATCAACCCTGAGTGCTCATTGGAAGGACAGATAATGAAGCTGAAGCTCCAATATTTTGGCCACCTAATGCAAAAAGAAAACTCCCTGGAAAAGACCCTGATGCTGGGAAAGACTGAAGGCAAAAGGAGAAGGGGACGGCAGAGGATGAGATGGCTAGATAGCATCACCGATGCAATGAATATGAACTTGAGCACGCTCCGGGAGAGAGCGCAGGACAGGAAGGCCTGGCATGCTATGGTCCATGGGGTCACGAGGAGTCGGACATGACTGAACGACTGAACAACAACAACAAGATCTTTTTGCACTGAACAACAATTCAGAATTCATTTATGCATTTTGTGAACACTAGACATTACGAGGGCATAATCTGAGCTTGAGATCAGAGCTCGAGCATGCAAACAGTTTATTAATCCAGGGTGCACTCCTGAAACACATGAAGCAAGAAAGAGGTTTTGAACATGCACAGAGTGTATATTTATCTGACTGCTAAGTATTCACCTGGTTCCATCACATCTGACATTCAGAGGCAAAAGCTCTCAGCTCAGGGGATGCAACTGTTAGGAAAAGAACATCTGAGCCCCTGGCATTTTGGTTTATAAATTAAGCATGAAATTAATTAAAGTTTGTTTCCTCCCTTTATTTCACCATGTCTCCATCTCCCCCATTCTTGAAAGAGAAATGAAGACAGCTTGAAAGGGAGGTGAAGCCATAAAGAGAAAAGGAGGCAATCAAGAGACTGCTGGTTGTGGGAAGGAGGGACACAGTTGAATGGGAGGAAAGCTGCTGTCCTCAGCAATTATAACACTCTTTCACTGCAGCTACCATTTCTACTTTTAGTCCACTAACACTGTCCCCCTCTGCTGAGTCTGCTGTTCCAGAAACAGTATTTTTCTGTCAGCAAATGACAGGAGACATTGCTTCTGGCAGGACTGATGCAGTGGGAGCCAGTAAACCCGCAGAAACTGTGTGGTACAAAGAATTTTTAAGGTCTACTGCCTACAAAGCAGGACTTGCCTAGTACATAATAAGGAAAGAAGAGATTTAGTAGTGTATTAGTGCTGTCATGGTATTTGACAGGTACGGCATGGTACAATAATGTTATTACACTATACTCTTCATTGCTCAGAGGACTTTAAATCTGTGTTTTAGGTATAAAGCACTGCCTCTGTTTTTGTTTGGCTTCCTATAAAAGACGTAGTTTTCAAATGCATGGTTTTAAGACAATTTCATTTTGATAATTGCTGGGAGATTTAGGATAGAGAAAAGGAAGTACTTGTTCACACAGCGCATAGTTAAACTATGGAATTCTCTACCACTACAGGATGTAGTGATAGCTACCAATTTGGATGGCTTTAAAAGGGGGCTGGACAAATTCCTGGAGGAAAAGGCTATCCATGGCTACTAGTCTTGAAGGCTATGTCTATGTGCTACTTCCAGTACCAGAGGCAGTGAGCCTTTGTTGTTGCCATGCAGGGCCACCCAAGATGGACAGGTCATGGCGGAGAGTTCTGACAAAATGTGGTCCACTGAAGAAGGAAATGGCAACCCACTCCAGTATTCTGGCCAAGAAAACCCCATGGAACGTATCACAAGGCTAAAAGAGATGACGCTAGAAGATGAGCCCCTCAAGTCAGAAGGTGTCCAATATACTACTGGGGAAGAGCAGAGGGTATTTCCAAGTAGTGCCAGAAAGAGTGAAGCAGCTGGGCCAAAGCCGAAAGGACACTCAGCTGTGGATGTGTCTGGTGGGGAAAAGAAAATCCGATGCTGTAAAGAACAATATTGTTTAGGAACCTGGAATGTAAGGTCAATGAATCAAGGTAAGCTGGAGGTGGTCAAACATGAGTGAGCCTATGTACACTAATTGCTGGGGAACATGGGTGGGAGGGTGCTGTTCTGCTCATGCCCTGCTTGTGGGTTCCTGTGAACAGAATGCTGGTCTAGGTGGACTCTTGGTTTGATCCAGCATGGCTCTTCTTATTTTCTTATGTTCATATCTACATCCAGGCTTTTATTTAAAACTCCATATACTGAAGGAGAGAATACATTACATTTTCTTTTAAAGCTGATTCAAATGGTTTCTTTTGGGACAGCTGGTTCATAGAAATGTTTTTGAAAATGAACATTTTTGTGCACATACAAACCTGTCCCTCACTTACTAAGAGAAGATTTTTAGAAATCAGAAAAAAAAATGTTTGTGGTTGGTTTCTTTGTTTTTTGAATGTGGAGAATCAAGGGGCTCTAATTAAATGTGCTTGATGGAGGAGGTGTACATCTGCATTAAGGTGGCCAGATGCAGTGTACTCATGTGTGTGCTGGAGCTTTGAACTGAGTTGTAAGATGCATATTTTTGTATTGCATTAAGACCATTTTTAAACTATCAAAATTCAAATTCTTTTTTTGTAATCGAATGGGTCACATTAGGTAGTCACTAAGCTACAAGAGTTGCGAGGATAAAATGGGACCTATGTACACCAGTTGCTGGGGAACATGGGTGGGAGGGTGCTGTTGTGCTCATTCCCTGCTTGTGGGTTCCTGGTTAACAGCTGGTTGGCCACTGTGTGGACTAGAAGGTCTGATCCAGCATGGCTCTTCTTATGTTCTTATGTTCTTAATTCTCTCAAACCAAAGGGAGGAGAGAGAAAATATAGTTTTGCATGATCTAATTCTCCCTGGTATGCAAGGCACTAAATGATTCAGTAAAAATCTAATGGGCTTTACATTAGGCATATATCACAGATATTAACAAAACCATCAAGTCTAATTAATGAAATATACTGTACTGTATATCCGAAGGCATTTTCCAATGAAATCATTAAGAAGAAACAAAGCAAATAGACAAACAAACAAAATGTGAAAGATTGGATGTGATGTGGCAAAGAGATGCTTGAATTCCCTTTTTTTCAAGCAGTTAGGGATGCTTGATTTTATTTTTTTCAAGCACTTAGAAATACTTTATTCTATTTTTCTACTTTCACCCCAAGGCATTAAGAGAAGCACAGCTCAGTGTCATGGCTGTGCATGTGTTCTCTCTGTAGAAGGTCTCAGACCCAAAGCTCACATTACTTTAAAGATGTAAAAAGCAGCTGCATCTTTCTTTATTACACTATTGTAAGTGCAGGAATCCTGATCCAAATTGGGACCCTAATATGGGGGGGGGGCTTTAATCTTTCCTTCCCAGTCCCGATCTACATTGAGATAACCCGAGCCTGCAATTTATATTGCCAAATAGTGATGTATTACACTGCAGGTGCAAGGCGTCCACTCTGGATTGGGACCACCAGGGGAGACTTTAAAGGGCCCCAATCCATATTAGGCCTCCTATACTTGGTATAGAGTAAAAGAAAAAGAAAAAGACAGCACTCCTAGCTACATCGTGGAGGTAAGATATGGTTTGGGGTGCAGGCTCAAGCCCTGGAATCTCTAGTTAAAATCTCAGGTAAAAGGGAAGGGAAAGACTCCTGACTCTGGAGGGCCTCTTGGGGGGGGGGGTCCTACTTGGCAGAGGACAGTCCTCTGTCTTGGAGAACTGGCAGAGGACAGTCCTCGATTTGAAGGTATCCCCTATCCCTACCTGATGGGCAGTCCTGTCCATGTCTGGTTTAATGTCAAAGAAGAACTATGAGGAAGGAGAGCAGGCAGAAGCCTTGAAGTTGCCCATCAGCAGTTAGAACGCAAACTGAGCAGCAGGGTACAGAGCTCACCTGGTCACTCATCTTGACTATGCTGAGAGGGATTGAATTTCGATTTAAATTATAGTTCTTGTTTCTAAATTTGCATCTATCCATACGAATTTGCATGTGCAAATGCTACGCAAACTGATGTCCTCTTTTGTCCTCTTTCTTGGTGGTGCAATTCCTCTTTTTCAACAGTGCCAAAGGGTCTGCCACAGCCTCTTCACATCAGAGAACTGTGCTACATGTACCAATGGGTTGGAGTATGGGCCGGCTCACACATGCATATATATAATGTGATGTCTTGTGAGAGGTTGGGGGGTGGCTGAAGGCAGGGGGAAGTGGCTGCATTAGCTTAAACTAAGGGCTCTACAGCCGCAAATGGTGTAGTGGACGCCATTGGCATCTGGAGTCAGTCAGCCCAGCCAGTGATACGGCAATGGCGGCCTTATCGCTGGCGCTCCGGAGCTGGCGGCAAGGAGGATCTGGCCGGGGAGGATTCCTCAGGGAGGTGGAGGTAAGTACTCCATTCCTCCATGGACTCCAGAGGCTGGATTCTTTTGAATCCAGCCTCACTGGGGTCCATGGAGGAATTCTTTGCCATCCATAGGTCTGGGTAAAATGAGGATCCATAAAATCAAAATGGGATCCTCATGATTTCATATGATTTTTGGCATCCAGAGGGCCTAGGAGCTGGTGGTGGCAGCAGCTGCCACCACTGGCCTTATTCAAGCCTTCGTGGGCTCCTTGCAAGCAAGGAACCTGTGAAGGCTTGAGCAGAGGCAGGAGTCATCCTCCAACCGGGTGCCCTCCCCTCCTTTCAAGGAAGGGAGAGAGCGCAGTTGGAGGGCAACTCCTGCACTTGTGCCTGTTGGTGGTTGGTGGGCTGCGACAGGCAGCGGTTTCCCCGGCAGTGCTGGAAGTGGCTCCCCCAGCAGCACCACCAGCGGGGGCAGCAGCGGCTCCCCTGATGACAACACCCCCCCCAGAACAAGGCCCAGGTAAGGAGCTGGGGGCTGGGTGGCAAGTTGTGGGGGGCAAAGCAGGATTCGGATGTCCGAATCCCACTTCAGTTTTGTAGGCTGAGGCAGGTCAGCCCCCCCCCCCCCTGGAACAGCCTGAGCCAAATTTGGAACAGCCCCAAAGCAGCTTCCAAGTCAGATCAGGTGGTCCATGTGCAGTCTCAATCCCCCCCAATTATTTTGTTGAAGTTTTTTTAAAAAAATATACATATATAAATTTGTATAGACCCATAACAATGAATACATATGCAATTCATATATATGAAAATACAACTTATTAGCATTCATAGGCTTCAACAAAAGCAGACCAGCTATCCAAATTAGTATCCATTTGAAAGTGGCATCTATGTGCCATCCATTAAAATGTTGAAAGTGCTGTAAATTCCTCAATCCATTGCATTATAGGAAGTGAGCATTTATCCTTCCAGTGTTGTAATACCAGTCTTTTAGCTGTCAAGAGGATGCAGAGAATCCACTTATGCTGACCATTGGTTAATTCCATGAAGGAGGTAAATAATTTAAAAGAGCGTGTCATCAGTTAATATTAAAATCTGTTCTAGTAAAACATTTATCCATATAATAATCTAATCCTTTCTTCAGAAGGTAAAGAAAAAAGTCTGCAGAATTTTTTCAGCAAAAGATTGTCTTCTGTGTCAATCTACTGGTGACTAAAATAAGAAAAAAAGGCCGAAAAGCATTGGACTTCTTATAATAAATTCTATGTTGCATCCTGAGAACCTGTTTTCTTCTTTGTGATCTACTTTGGATGCTCATCTCCTTCTGTTTTCTTGAGCCCAGCAGTGCCTGACTAGAAGGATCTCCTGATAAGAGTATATATCTGATTCTATGCAACTCAGTCTTTAATCAACAGAAATCCCCTAGTGAGATCGAGAATCACTTGTTCTACAGCCCCAAAGATAACCATTTATGACCAGCCTATCATAGACCAAAGTGTCTCTCTCGTCTCACTTTTTGTTTGGAATCTCCTTGAATACTAAGTTCGTGGCAGTTGACAATTGCTGACTGCAGGCTGCTGGAGAAAGTGTTTCATGGCATGTATCTCCACAGGCAGCCTCTGGCAACGAGAGTCCTTACTCGGGTCAAAGAAAGATTGAAGAGGCCATATGACTAATAAAACAGCAAAACTCTGGCATTGCACACACATTTGGGTCACCAAAAACAAACAGCATGTGCAATGTGCATTCAAAAGATCCCACTCTGACTATCAAGAGCAATTAGCTCATATTTATAAGGTTTTTCTGCCCACAGGCCAGAATGCTGAGCCTTCTGATAGCTGGAAACCAATAGTTCAAAAAGGCAACAGGGAGATGCATAGCTGAACAAACACCCATGCCAACTTGAAAATATCCCTCAGCAACTCATCATGTACACTACAAAGGATGAACCTACAGGCAAACAAAAATATACAAGATAAAGTCTTAGGCAGAGGAACATATGAAGAAGAGCCTTGCTTCCTGGCAGTGCTCAGGGGGAGAAGGCCTGTGGCAAAACATCTTGAAAAGACAAAGAGTAAACACTTGATGGATGACATTGCTGCAGTTCTTACTCATGGGATGACATATTGGTACACTAAGGGAATAATAGTCTGTCATTATCTTTCCATTCTATTCTAATGTATCTTTAGGCAGTTTAATAATCAAGCAACAACAACAGAAACTCCTTTTAAGGATAGTAACTTGATATGAGATAGATCGCATCTAATGCAGCATTTGCCAGCATAACCAACGGTTAAGATTAATGGGAGTTGCAATTCAACAATATCTTGAGGGCCACACATTCCCCATCATTGATGCTGAGATAGTCAGGGGCTCAGCTGAGATACAGAACTTCTTATGAAACACACTGCAAGTGGCGGCGGGGTGGCGGTGTGTCTTTGGAAGCCCAGCCAAGGAGCTTCCAGCTCCCAGGAAGATATGTGGTGGGTCTTCCCTTGACTGCATCATAGAATGAGGAAGAGTCTAGGGGGCATGGCTGCTGGAAGCAACTTTAGGGATTGGCAACCCCTATAGCTGCCAGGAGGTTTCTTTCCATGTTATACTTTGTTAAAAGGCAAATATATGAGCTGGGGCTTTGAACTGATTAACACTTACCATGGGTGGAAGAGTTTCATCAAGAACTCTTGCTTTCACTAGTGCTTCTTTTCTTCTATTTCTGCTCACTTCCATCTCTGAATAAACTCTTGGATATGTAAATGAATTGGAGGGTGAAGTAAGTTATTTGATAACTCATCATGTCCACAAGGGTAAGCCAGGCCTGAGAGTGCATGAAGAGACACTGTGCATCAGCCCATCTGTAGGTTTCAGTATTTAGTGCCATATTCCATATTGTGTCGAGTGAACTTTTTTTAAAAAATGTGGACATCATCGATTTTGGCAGATAATAGTCCTTGGGACATTTTGGGTTTTATGTCAGCTGCAGCCTGATTTAGCCTTTCATTATGTCCAGCATAACAATGGAACCCAGAGGTCACAAACAAAGCAACTCCGAAAGGGCCATATGTCACAGAAACATTCAGTCAGGATAATACTAACAATCTGAATTTATATGAAAGCTGATGGCTGTAGCAATTGCTTCAAAAAGGGGACCAGAGAATGAGAGATAATACCATGCTAGAATGCTAAATGTCTTCAGAGAAGCAGTAGCCTCTTCCAAGATGGATGGCTGTTTTTTAAGGGCAAACCTCACCTCACTCATTTTTTATCTAGTAGGTAAAATGTTTATTTTCTGTAACTAAATGTCCAAGAACTTATTTTCTCTACACAAGGTTTCGGTTTGTTTTCAACTGAACACTTTTAATGCCTGTGTGTACTATTGCTTTTTCTGCTACTTTTGCTAAATGCCTCTCTATAAAAAGAAAATAAAAGAAGAGAAAGGAAAGGAAAGGAAAGGAAAGGAAAGGAAAGGAAAGGAAAGGAAAGGAAAAAGATGGGAGGTAGGTTTGAAGTGTCCTGTTCACCCTTAGCCGAGGGTCAGGGGCAGCTACGTAGGTACATATGAATAAAGTTATATAATGTATATCTGAGAAAGAGGAACTGCAGTTTTGACTTACTGCATCTGAAGGTCCAGCTATATGTGGATGTGGTTTTTTTCCCCTCACAGCAGTACTGTCAATATTGCCTATTTCTTTGTACTACTGAGGCTTCAACTGAGTAAAAAAAAGAAAAGAAAGTATTCTGCTTTTCTTTGATTGACTATATGAGTCAAATGTACTGTTTTGAACAACTTGCTGAGGGAAAAGCTCCTTGGAGGAAAACTAATTTGAAACTTGCTTTCTCAACCTACTTGAATGTGATACCTTCAGACTGAGGTTCTTCGTATTTATTACATGACATAGTATCTCAGTACAGAAAGGTATGAGCGGGCATATCTGTCTATGATTAATTATTTTACCTAGATTTATCTTGCAGAGCAAATGCTCTGAATGCTTTTTGTCTTAGAAGCCTTCCAACATATTATTTTCTCATGTAGTTGCGATGGACCACAGCAAATGCAAACTGAAATAACTAGGCTCAGTCAGTCTTAGAGATGCTGTAAGACTGAACTTTGAGTTTCTGCATAACAACATTTGCATGACATGAAACCCGAGCTCTTCTTTCTATCAAGAGTCCAAATTCAAAATACTTTTATTTCCTAAGTGTGCATACATTTTTGACAATGCATCATAATGAAGTGGGTTTTTCCATCCTTTTCACCAGTGACCCAGAGACCCATCTTCCTTTGTTGGTACCTAATTTTTGCCATCATTGGAAAATTGGTGGTTTCACATGGACCTGGTGGTTCCACATGGACCTATGGCCCAATTGGAGTCCATCCAGAAAAGAGCTTTCAGTGTGGTAGCCCCCTTTCTTTGGAACTCCCTGTTCCTGGAGGTTAGGAAGGCGCCAACATTGTGTTGTTTCCAATGTCTCCTGAAAACAGCTCTTTTCCAGGAAACATTCCTTAACTGACCAGCTACGGTTTTTATTGGCATCATGTTTTTAAAAGAATAATTTTAATATGGGGTTCTAGTCTTTTAAAAAATATATTTTTATTGTTTTACCTTTTATGTCCACCACTCCAGAATCTGTTTTAGACATGGAGCAGTATACAAATGTTGTAAATAAAAAAAATAAATGCATAGATAAATAAAACCTACTGAATGGAAAGAGACACAATGAGCATCTCTACACCAGCCTAAAATCTTGCATTTAAAATGGGGCTTTCTGCTTCTGTTTTAAATGCAGGATCATGACAGATGCCCTTTACACATGCTTCCTCCCCCTTATCCCCCTCCTTTTCTCCCTGATCTGAGTCTTCCATATGTTTCATTGGTCTAGCTCCTCTTATTGTGGCTTTTTCTTTTTCATGAGGGAACTCAAGCAGAACTTAAATGCTATAATTTGATAGCTCATTTCTCCAACTTTAAAAAATGGAATAAAGGTCATTTAGTGCAGGAGACACCCTGTAGGGTGATGATGTCATCTAAAGGGCCCACAAACATCCATGAGTAACCAATCTCAGTAGCAGGATAAAAACTCTGTGTGAAGGAGCTCTATGTCTCTTTATTGAAAATGATGGTGTAATGTGGTTTCTGCATTGTACATTAAGTCAGCTACCATTTTTGTAGCCTGCCTTATAAGTGCCTTTCCAAGCAATAGTAACCAGTACAGAAGAGGAAAAAAGATAGACAATTTAATAGTTCTGCTTATGGAAGGTTCCTCCACACAATGTGGGGGGACTCCCCCACTATACCTTATCCCTATTGACAGGGTCCCCCAACCGTCTGTGTAGCATTTTCAGGTGGCTGGAGGGGCTCCAGTGGGGTGGAGGGGGTGGGGAAGTCTGTCATTTGCCAGCCCAATTGTCTATGCCTAAATATGGATCCAGCTCAATAAAACTGAGGGACATAACTGTTCCAGTGAGCAATGCCATTAATTTAAAATGCCTGGGCAAATTAAAGTATCTTGACCTGGAGCCCAAAAGACTATGGACTTGTGCCTCCTTTGGGAGGGCATTCCAGAGTCAGGGTGTCGCTATGGAGAAAGCCCCCTTTTCTGCAAATGCATAATGCACTTCTCTCAATGACAGAATTCAGAGAAGGGTGTCCTTTGACAATCTTGGTGCACAAGCAGGACAGTATGGGAGGATGTGGTCCTTTGGATGTTTGGCTCCAAGCCATCTAGTGATTTGATGCACCCACACCTTGAACTGAACCTGGTAACAAATAGGGAGCCAGTGTAATTTCTTCAGAATTGGTATAATATGGCTCCACCTAGATAAAAACTAGCAGCCAAATGCTGTACCAGTTGAAGCTTCCAAACTATTTTCAAGGGCAGCCCCACCTATAACTCATGACAGTCATTCAACCTCGAGATTACCAGAGCATGGATCACTGTGGCCAGGCCATCCTACATTACAAGGTTGTTGTGTGGATATCTGAGATACAGGCTCAGATCTAAAGGAATGCATGCATTTAGTCTTTTCAAAGCCTACTTCAAAGGCTGCTGATTTTGCTCTGCGAACTATTCTGAATTCTAGGGATGTATGAATTGTGCTCATACCGTTCTTCTTGACTTCTGCAGTTTGCGTCCTCTGTCCTGTTCCGCTGGCCACAAGTCCCCAAAATCCTCTGTTTTTTTTTCCGCCTCGGAAGTTACGTAAATAAATCCACACTATCCATCGAAAAATCCTCTGCACCCAACAGCCGTCCATCCCGTTCCACCATCCCGCGAAAGACTATTCTTTGTAAATATTTACATAGTTTCTGTTGGCCAGAATTGACCCTATGTAACTTCTGCTGCACTCACCATTGTTTGTTGTGATTGCTTACGTATTTTCTCCCTAGGGGGGAATCCCCCTGTAACTTCCGCCACATTTGCCATTGTTTGTTGTGATTGCTTACATATTTTCTCCCTTGGGGGGAATCCCCCCGTAACTTCTGCTGCACTTGCCATTGTTGTGATTACCTTGGCCAGAACTTTCCCGCTATTTTCGTAATTGTTTACTTTTTTTTTTCATTGCCGCCTGGAATGTTTCCTGCCTTCTGTGCGCTCCCCCGCTGTCTTGTTTTCTCAGACAGGGACAGGGACTGTGATTTTATTAATTTCTGTGTATTTGTGCTTGATGTTCCTCACATTTACTGGTCTTGTTAACCTCAGAAAACTGTCTCCCAAATAAAAAAAAACAACAGGGCTGCAGCTCCACTTCCGCAAAATCTGTCATCAACTTCCTGCTAAGTTCCTGAATGTCATCTGCGTTTGCGTCTGTGTGGTGATTTGTGGGTGGAGTTCCATTGTGTGGTGGTGGTTGTGTGTTAGTGGTGGTGCTTATTGGATTTGCTTGTGTCAGTGTTGTTTGTGCATTGTGGTGTTTTTGTCTGGTTTGGTCTGTGTGTGTGTGTAGTTAAGTAGTGGTTGTGCATGGCTATCTGGTGTGTGTGTGTGTGTTTGTGTGTAGTAGTGTGGCTGCACTAAAATGGTTGCACCAGTGCTTGGCAGGAGGTGGGACCATGAGGAGACCAAGGCCCTCCTCATTAACATTAGGAGCAGTGAGGCAGTGGCAGTGCTGTTTGGCAGCTGCTCCTGCTGCAATGAAGTTTATTGGGGGAGGATAAAGAGGAGGATGGAGCGAGCGGGCCACCATCGGACAACGGGACAATTATGGTCCAAATGGAAGGCATTGAAGCAGTCCATCAGGGAGGGGATAGCTGCTGCTGAGAGGAGGGCACCGCTGTTGAACCCCCCTGCCTACCACTGGCGCATCCATAGAGTGTGGGTCAAGGCAGGCCAGCCCTTTTCGCAGAGGCATATGCCTGGTAAGTTATATTTATCACATCCCATCATCAAGCTTAACTAAATATGTAAACAAAGATGTGTACCGAAAATGAAGCTATCTCTTTGTGGTTTCATGTGGAAACAAACAAATCCTGACATTTAGCCTGCAATCCTATGCTTGTTGAACTTGGACAGAAAAAGGTCCCATCATCTTCTGGCCACTTTGGCTGGTTGAAGAAGGGATGCTGGGAACTGCATTGCTTTTTCCTGTACAACCACATGCATAGGATTATGTGGGCCTGGCTACAACTCATATTACACACTGACACACTGTCCATTTCCAGGGAAATGCTGCTGCCGGTCTCTGCACAGTGCACACAGGGGGGCTGGCACCAGCCCAGCAGCAACAGGACCAGCCTCTCGGTGTGTGCACGTCATCCTTCTTCATGTAGTGATTCCTGAATTTTTGCACCCCACCCACCCCACATTTCTACCAAGACATTGACACTCAAGTCAACTCATGAGCAAGTGTTGATCTGAGAGCTTGGAGATCTGGGTATAGTCCACTCAGCCATGGAAGCTCACTGGGTGACTTTGGCCCAGTCAGAAAGCCCCAGCCTCCCTCAGTGTTGTTGTTGTGAGTGTTAAATGGAGAGGAAGAGAATAATGTGAGCCGCCTTGGGTTTCTTGCGCTAGGAAAAAAGGTGGCATTTATGCAATGCATCAATAAAATAAATAAATACCATGGCATTGCAAATGTAGAAATGGGGTGACTAGAAGTGCAATCCTGTGCATGTTTACAGAAGTCCAACAGTCCCCATCATGACAAAACTGTCAGTACTAGGCATGGCGGAGAATTTCGCCACAGATTTCAGTGATGCCAAATGCACTGGCATTTGGCCCCCCCGAAACCTGTGGTGGAATGGCCTCCCCCCCCCGCGGAATCCCCCCCAGGATGAAGCTTACCTGGGGCAGGTGTTCCGGCGGCAACAGCTCCAGCAGTGGCTCTGGCGGCGGCGGCAGCAGCTGGTCTCTCGGCCAGCTGCTGCGGACGCAAATGGTGGCCACCACGCCATTTGCGTAGCTGCCTTTGCCGTGATAGGCTACGTAAATACTTACATAGCCTATCACAGAAAGAGCAGCAGCGCAAATGGCGTAGCAGCCGCCATTTGCGCCCCTGCTCTTTGCTGTGGTAGGCTACGTAAATACTTACATAGCCTATCACGGCAGCCTGGCCAGACGCAAATGGCGGCTGCTACGGCGGCCGCCATTTACATCCACAGCAGCTAGCCATGGCCAGAGCTCTGAGTGTGGATGGCCCTGGCTGGCGGCTCTGCAGAGCCACCACCGAGCAGAGCCGGCCCAGTGAGCATTCTGGGGGGAGGGACACAGAGCCTCCCCCCCACCGCGAATCCAAGCTGCGAAAAGGTAAGTGACTTTCGTACATCCCTAGACTCAGTACTGTATAATCTGCCTCCCTAATTATCACCTCATCATTAGACCTTGTGGTGGGAGGACAGAATCAGTGGTTCTTATGGTAGTAGGGATGGTGATAGACAGATCAATGAATGACTGTGGTTTTGTTCACTCACCGTATATATAAATGCATTCATTCTGTTACTGTGACATCCCACAGCTGTGCATCGTGCCTTGCTGGTGGAGGAGGCACTGAGGGCCACAGAGAGGAGAGAGGAGGAGGAAGAGGAGGAGGAGGAGGAGACCCAGGAAGAGATCCAAGAGCCCCAACTGTAGCCAGAGCCAGCAGCAAGAGGAGCAGCATCTGTGGAGGAAGGCCACCCTTCTTCCATAGATGAAGCCCCTCCTCTTGTGCTCCTGAGGCGTCTCTTGACAGATGTCCAGAGGCTCAGCAGGACCTGTAAGTAGTACTACAGAATGGCACCTGAGCTAACAACTCTGCCTGCAAGATGCATATTACCGTTGTGCTTTATTCTTCTCTTTCTACACACAGGTGATGACCTTCACAGAAGGGTGGAGGCCATAGAGTGGGAACTGCATCCTCCTCCGAACTGAGGCCTGCAGCCAGCCAGTGCCCAGCCCAATGTTATAATTGTTTCTGTGTTTTGTTTTCATCTGTTCTCTTTGTATATAAAGTTATTTCTAAAAAAAAAGTTAATTCCTTGGTTCAAGTCCACAGATATAATTCTTTAAATCTAGATCATTTTACACAATGATCTCTGTGTTTTCTTACTGTTAACTGCAACAAGAATGCTTTCCAAGCCAAACAAGCCCAGATGCTGTAAGCTTCCTTCATAGGGAGATGGTCAGTCAGCATCCCTGATGTTATGAAGATACCACTGTGTGAGACTCAGCACCTACAGGGCTGGCCCAAATCGTTTTGCTTCCTGAGGCAAAGGATATAATGGCACCCCTCCATCCTACATAGAGTGATAGCTGAATCTTACTTGAATAGTGACAATGGGAGAGCTTCTTCCTCCACACCAGAGGACAACAAGCTGGCTGAGGAGGTACAAGGCAGTCTGAGGAGCACCCACAATTCTGTGTCCCAGCACCTCACTGCTACCTAATGATAGGGCTGGTCCTGAGCACATACTTGGCAAATCCCACTGCCTTTTTCCGGAGTGCATTTGTGGTCCCCCAGGAGCAGTGCCTGATTAGTCAGGCCCTGTTTTAAAAACCATCCTCAGAAATGTAATTGATTCACATTGCAGCTCTAGTTAAAAGAGATCAAGGCCAAACAAGACAGCAAACTATGATGAATGGGTTTGGAAACAAAGCAGGAACAAAACATTGAAGTGTTTTCCCACCGAAAAGGTGTATCGTTTGAGAAATTATTGCAGTTCTTTTAAAGAGTTGGGGTTTTCTTTACTACTGGAGTATCATATAACATTTTAATAATATGAAATATGTTCACAGCAATGAATATGAATGAATGTAAAACAGTTGTGTATGTTTTGTGGTGTTGAAGAAGAAGATCCCATGGGGTAGTCTTCCCCAGATGGTTCCCACCAAAGGTTTTGGACTTCAACTCCCATCAGCCCCAGCTGGCATGACCAATGGTAAAAAATGCTGGGAGTTGTAGCCTAAAACATCTGGAAGGCTGCAGGTTGCAGAAGGCTAATGTAGGGACTATTCAAATATTCAAAGATATTTATTTGTATCCAGATATTTACAAGCACCTGTGATGACAGAGTCTTACAAGATTCATCCTTTGGAATGACGTAGACATTTTGACTTTCATTCTGCTGCTGTAGAGTCTCCTTGGAACATTTTCATCTGCTTTGGAGATACTGCCCTTCCGCTCATCATCCATTAACTTTCTTCCACTTCCTCTGTGGCTGGCCGTGCCTGTGCCACTTTCTGTGGTGGTAATTGGTGGTGTGTGCTGCTTACAGTTGTGGGGTGGACTATTGCTGGGGCTGCTGTCGCTGCTGGTCACACCTCGGGCTTCCTCCTCTTCCATCTCATTCTTAAAATACTGTTGAAATGCAACCTCAGCAGTGTATGTTCTTGCTGGGTGTCCACGCCTCTTTTGAGTGCTGGATTGACTACGGGTTCCTCTTTTCTCCATGTTCATGTCTCTGGGAAGAAGGAGACATAAATGCATGTGGCAAAGCTGAAATCATGTGAACAGCCTACAATCACAGATATAGTGCAGTGTAAAAGTAGTTCCCCACCCATCTAGCCATCCAATGCTAACTAAATAGGGGCATACTGTACATCAGATTAGACTGAAAAGCCCAGGATGGAGGATGTAGTCCATCCATGCAGCCTGAAAAACACAAGCCTACAGTACACACAGGATGCTGGGGGATGGAGTCCTTCTCAGCAGGCCTAAACACAGGCTGCTGGCCTGGCCTGGCCTGGCCGGACTGCCCAGGCAGGCCCTCCCCAGAATCACTCAGAAACACTAAGTACATAGGGGCACATGACTCTTGGAGTTGAAAAGCACATTGATTGGTCCTGGAAAGCCCAGGAGGATGGAGGATGGATTCCTTCTCAGCAGGCCTAAACACAGGCTGCTGGAGGATGCCTTCCCAGTTCCTCCTGCCCCGACCCACCCCAAAATCACTAAGCATAGGGGCACATTCAGGTAAAGTAAACATATCAAAGAACATACCTTCACTGTAATAAAGGTTGAACTGCAGTGCCGTAGAACAGGGACACACAGAAACACACGCCTTGCAGCTGCTGGAGACGGACACTCTGTCTGCATCAGTGGCGCCTCTGGTCTCTAGTCTGGACTGGAGCAACTGAGGCTGCTGGAAACTCACACACCGCTGTCCTATGTGTGAAGGCGGGAAAAATGGTCAGTGAGTTCCCTCCCCTCAATGATGTTATCTTTCTGGTGGGGTGGGGGAGTGGCCTGGAGGGATCTCACTCACCTGACCTCACCTTTACAGACAATAAAAAAAAAGATGAGGCTACATGCACTTCGTGACTCAGGCAGGCTATGTGCACTTCGTGACCCTGTCCCTCCCAGTGAAAGAAAGCTGCGTCGTTGCAGGAAACTGCATATTTATTAAATACTTTCGTAAAATCCCTTTTACCATCTATGTCTATTTCTTTCGTCCCAATTTGCGAATTTTCCTTCATAAATACTTTTGTAAAATTTTCGGCGGAGAAAAAAAAAAAGGGTCCGCGTGAGCTCTGGTCCAAGTAGACCATGGCGCCCCATTCTGGGGAGGGTTCTGTGGACCGGATGTGTCAGAATTCGATCCCATTTAACTTTCGGGTGGATTTCTCTGACATCCCTACTGAATTCAGATAATACCTTGCTGATTAGGTGTGAGATCTATTCAACAGGAGAAAGCCACAAGGGTACACTTGCTATCCCCTCCACTCTCTCCTGCACACACAAAATTGGAAGTATGCTGAATATGCACATGGCCCTTTTTGGATAATAACCAAGCACTGTGAAAATATCGATTCCAAATTCTGCATATTCTCATCCGTGAAAAAGTCTCTGTATGTACATTTATTTCTAAATATTTCCTTGCTCATAAAAGCGAAGGAAGAAAGTTCTACATACATAGAACATTGAATATATTTCAGTGCTGATATCATGGCTATAAAAGCTTATAGAAATTAATAATAATAATAATAATAATAATGTGGGAAGCAAATAGACTGAGAAACTATTATAAGGGATGTGAATAGCTGAACAGAGGACGCCATTCAAAGAATTAAGATATAGTGATAATACCAGGAAATTATATTTTCTTGGCATGCGCTCAACATAAGAATCCTTACACAGACTTGATGAGGATGGATAAAGAAAATCATAATGGAAAGTATAAACAAAACGTTGGTAATAACCTTAGCTGAAATTGGATTTTATGTTGGAACATGCATCTCTGTCATACAAAGTTCCTTGGAGGTTTTAATGATCATAAACATTGAAATTCTCAGGTTCCAGTTTCATCTTCAAGTTAATATTGCCATTAAAAATGCTCTTCCCTGATAATGTTAATGTTTCCACTAGCTATCAGCTTCAGTTTGATGTGTCACTGCACCAAGCAATGAAAGCTGGTGCTCCTCAAGGAAAACCTGACACTATACTTGCAATGTAGGCAGATTTGTTTACACAGACATATTTAGAATTAGATACAAGTAGGTTCTCAAATGGAGAAAGCAGGGTCCCTGATCACATGGAGAGTTCTACTTGTGTTCAAGCAAACATGAATAAAATTTATGTTCAGACCTTGCTACTTAACATGGCAAGGTCAGAAATGAGGGATCAGGCCTAGCATGTACTGGCATGTAGCGTGTGCGGCCCCATGCCCCTGCTCATGTGTGTCTATATCCTGTTCAGGCTTAATGCCTGAACAGGACTTATATGGTGTTAGACATTGGACAAAAGTGAGTTGCTTAGGAAGGCCTTCAAATAAACAAAACAAAACAAAACACATTTCTCTCCAGTCTCCTCCTTAAAAATATATTACGGCTCTTTTATGTGCTTTCATTTTGGTTTTTTGGGCTTTATGAGTTGCTCTTTTGATTTTGGAATTGTTTTGGCTTTTTATGGTGTCAGTATCTGCAGATAGATGGTTATGGATTTGGTTTTATTATATCTATATGTTACTATTGTGAGCTTCTTTGAGGTTTTTTTGAGGAGGGGAGAAAGGCATACATTTATAAATAAATGAAAATTGGCGAAGTGCCTATGCTAAAGTCTTCTACACTATTTAAATAGTGTTTGCCAAACTTTTGATGCATGGAGCTCAGTTGTTCTTTCTGGATTAAAAATTAGGGCATGCTTCTCACTTAACCCTCAGAAAAACACATTCATGTTTTCCTCAGACATATTTTCCCCAGAAAAACCAGCAGGCTACCTCTTTGTAACTTGGGTGGGGCGGGGGCCATAATTCAGTTGTTGGGATGGATGAGAATTCTGTTCGTGTTCCAAATCATGTGAACATGAATGTGACTGTGGACAGAAGCATTGGGGGGCGGGGGGAGATGTTTGCAAATTCCCAGATTTGTGATCATGTTTGAAAAATTCATTGTTGTTTTTTAACGTGCACATAAAAAACAAACCAACAGCCATTTTCATGCTTTGGTCAATGTGGGAAAAGTATGCAATTTTGAAAAATACATACAGGAATCTGCATGTTCAAAACACACACTTTATCTGTTCAAACAAACTAAAAAGCAGCTAAAAAAAAGAAAACTGGAGTGAGCTGAAATGATCTTTGAGGTGATTTTTTTTGAGAATTTTGGTGTGCTAAACAATCCCTGGTTCTCCCATCCCTACTCAGTGGTAGAGCACATGCATTGCATGAGGAAGGTTCCAGGTTTAATCCATAGCATCTCCGGTAGGGTTAGGAAAGAATCCTGCCTGAACCCCCAGAGAGCTGCTGCCAGTCAGTGTTGACAATACTGGGCTAGGTGGACCAATCTTCTGACCCAATATAAGGCAGCTTCCTATGTTCCTATGTACCTGTTAACATTGCCTCCTGTGCTTCACTCTCCCTTTTCAACAGTCCAACAGTCAGGGCTCAGGGGTGAAAATGGGATTCCCTCATACCTGCCAACTGTAATGCAGGACTTTGCCAGGGAAATCTTATCTGCCCATGAGTAGAGCCCTCAGAGTGACCTCATAGCCCATGTGTTTGCTTAGGAGCTGTGAATCAATACTGCACAGGGCCTCCTGCTCCAAAAAATACAGAATAGTTAGTATACTAGAGGACTTCATTCGGTCTGCATTTTTAAGAAACCCAATCTGACTCCCACTTCCCAAACTATTATGCAGACTGAAGTGCGTTTTTGCATTTCTCCGATTTTGCAACAGGGTTGCCTGCTCTAAAAAAGTTCCAAAATGCTAAATGCATATAAAATTCATGTTTTAAGGTAAAATGCACACAGAATTGTGCATCTTAAGGTAGAGTGCATACAAAATTAATATTTCAGGGTGAAATGTGTGCAAAAATGCAAAATTTGTGAGAACTATATTGAAATAATGTGATCTTTTGTGTATTTTTTAAAAACCATTGATTAGAAACAGGACAGAACTGACTTATGAGGGAACCCATGCAAAACTGACATAGAACAGAAATAAACTCATCCATCTCTAGTAGTGGATCTATCCAATATGATGGTTTAATTTTTCAAGGCACTCTTCAGCCCCACTCATGGAACCTCAGCGTGTACTAGTACCATTTGGGAATCAATGTTCAAAAGGCACAAAAGTCACAACCGCTATTGCATCAGGTAGTTCTGTCTCTGGAATGTTTTACATAAAGGCTGACCTGATGCAACATTTCAAAGTTTGTGTTATCTATAACAGTTATGGTTCAGTTACCTCCTACTCCCCCACTTTTTATGGCAAGAGACATTTAGGGTGCAATCTAGGGATGGCAGAGAATTCTGCCACGGACTCCATTGAGGCCGGATTCTTTTGAATCCAGCCTCCGAAGTCCACGGCAGAACGGGTCCACCTACCTCTGCCTCCTGCCAGACCCGCGTGGAACCAGGTCCTCCTCGCCGGCTGGCTCCGTACAGCAAGCGATATGGCCACCATTGCCGTGCTGTATCGCTGAACACTCACTGCAGGAAGGGATCTGGATGTAAATGGCTTCTGCTATGCCATTTGTGGCCATAAAGGTCTTAGATTAAGCTAAATGCAGCTTAGATTAATCTAAAATGCACAAATGACTGCATTTAGGTCAATCTAACAGCTTTATGGCCGCAAATGGCATCCACTATGCCATTTGCATCCCTGTTTTTTCACGCGATAGGTTACACAAATATCTACGTAAATACAAATGCATAGCCTATCATGTGAAGAAACAAGGACACAAATGGCGTAGCAGATGCCATTTGCATCTGGATCCCTTCCTGCAGTGAGTGCTCAGTGATACAGCACGGCAACGGAGGCTGTATTGCTTGCTGTATGGAGCAAACCAGCGGCTCTGCTGAGTTGTCAAAGAGCGGAACCAGCTGGTGAGGATTCCGGGGGGAGGAACAGATCGCCTCCCCTCCTGCAGACCCCCCCACCAGACTGGCAGGTAGGGGATTCATACATACCTAGTGCAATCCTATGTAGGTTTAGGGCGCAATCCTATGGAGATAGGTGGCTGCTTCCAAACTTGGAGGCAACCTCCTATCCAATGCAGGAGAAGCATGGAGGGGATCGTTCCCTCTGTGCTTCTCCTGCCCTGCATTTGTGGCTAGACAGCCAATTTTGGCTGTCTAGACGTGGCAAGGTGGAGCTGGGTAGGAGGCTGCGGATGACACATAGGATGTGTCATACCAGCATTTCCACCTTCCCCACCCCAGAACACCCTCTGGAATGCCCTGTTTTGGCTGCTCCACACTCCTCTTGCAAGCGTGGAGTGTGGGGCTGTTCCGTGTTGCCGGTGAGGCAGCACAGAAGGGGGGAAGGTCGGTTCTACAGGAACCGACCTTGGACCACGGGCTCTGAGGTCAGTTCCCAGAAAACCAGATATCCTATAGCTGCCTAGCTGCTGACTAGCAGCCATAGGATTGCTTCCTCTGACAGAAAAAAGTCCTACAACTCCCAGCATTCCTCAGCCAGGTGGCTGGGGAATGCTGGGAGTTGTAGGACTTTTTTCTGTCTAAACATGCATAGGATTGCACCCTTAGTTAGCTAAGGGTGCAATCCTATTCAGGTTTATACAGAAAAAAGTCCTGCAACTCCCAGCCAGCCATGCTAGTTGGGGAGTTGTAGGACTTTTGGGGTGGTGGTCTAAACTTGCATAGGATTGCACTGTAAAGCAAGCAACTAAGCATCAGCCATGCTGCATAGAAACAGTCTGAGTTGCTCATTTTTCCCTTCTAAATTATCTAAATTATGAATAAAACTTAACTGGAAATCCCATGCCAGAAGTGTTGAGAAAGTGTTGATATAAGCAAAATTTTTGCTGAGGATACTTTTTGGTATGGAAAAGACATCAATCTAACAGTTAAGTCAGTTACTCAGTATTGAGTGAGAAAAGGCTGGGATATATTTTATGAGGTTCAGTTCATGAATATAATTTTGTACTGTTCATAAATTCAAAGGAGATTTGAAATCTTAGGTCAGATTTCCAGGAGCTGTAAAAATGATTTATACCTATCACTGGTCATTAGAGTCAGTATGGAGTAATAGCTGAAGTGTTGGACTAGGACGAGGGAGATCCAGGTTCAAATCTCCACTCAGCCATAAACCTCGCTAGGTAATTTGGGGCTAGCCTGCAACCTAGCTCACAGTGTTCTTGTGAGAATAAGAATAAATTAAATAATTTTTAAAAATCCTTTTGTGCTATTAACTATTCTACGTTCCATCAGCTGAGACTGGTGTATCAGCTGCATCCAATTCTGGGTCAAAATATCCTGAATGTGGTTCTCCAGCTCCACTCTCTGGGAAACTGCATATAGGAGCTGTCTGTAAAGTGCAGTTTGTTCAGAACATAGCTGCTAGGATACAAACTGGAACTGGGCCTTGGGATCACAACTAGGGATGTATGGATTGTGTAAAATCCGTTTCATCTGTGTTTTGCGGATCATCAGGCTCTTCTTGTTCCATCATCCACCCATTGAAAGAATTAGATTTTTTTTTAAAAAAAGATTCCAAATTTGGGCAAATTTGCATTTGGGCAAAACTTGTGAAAATCCCCCCCCCCCCAGCACATTTTCACACTTCAGCCTATGGGGGAAATATGCATTTTCTGCCATTTTTATTTTTTTCTTTCGCATATTTTTCTATTGCTAAGTTTGGGAAAAATGGGCCTCAAGTCCACAGAATCCACCCGACCAGGGAAAAGCTGCTCCATTGCAGAATCCGCAGGTCAGATTCATGAAAATCTGGACTCATTTGGTTCCATTGAGGATTTCTCTGACATCCCTAGACATAATAGTGAATGGAATCATTCCTTGGCAGGGATATATGAGTTGGAAGCCCTATGGGTGAGTGGTTCCCAGGTCTGGGAGAAAGGCTCATTGCCTGTTCTGGATAGGGTTGCACTCCCTCTGAAAGATCAGGTCTGTAGTCCTGGCATACTCCTAGATCCATCATTGTTGCTGGAGGCCCAAGTGGGCATGGAGGCTCAGAGTGTCTTTTACTAGCTTCAGCTGGTTCTAGGGATGGGGGAGAATTTCTCCCCAAAACTTCGGGGGGCCGAGTGCCAATGCATTTGGCCCCCCAAAATCGGCGGTGAAATTCTCCGCCCCCCACCCCCCCCGGGATGGGACTTACCTTTCACGAATGTCCCTCCCGGTGGCGGGTCCCGGCGGCGGTTCATCAGGTCTTCGTCAGGGGCGGGGGTGGCAGCCGGTCTTTTTACCGGCTGCCGCCGCCGCCATTACAAGGGAAGTAAAAAACAAAACAAAACCCTGTGATAGGCTACATAACGATTAACGTAGCCTATCACAGCTAGATCTCCAAAGTCAGCCGTGATAGGCTACGTAAATCGTCACGTAGCCTATCACAGGTGACTTCGGGGGAAAAAAAAGAGCGCGTACGCAAATGGTGGCCCCCATAGGGCGCCGCCATTTGCGTTCCTTATTTGGTCCCTGTAGTCTACGTAAAGATTTACGTAGACTACGGCGAAAATAAGGGCAACGCTATTTATAGCGTTGCCCTTATTTTTGCTGTAGTCTACGTAAATCTTTACGTAGACTACAGGGACCAAATAAGGAACGCAAATGGCAGCTCCCTATGGGGGCCGCCATTTGCGTACGCACTTTTTTTTTTTCCCAAAGTCACCTGTGATAGGCTACGTGACGATTTACGTAGCCTATCACGGCTGACTTTGGAGATCTAGCCGTGATAGGCTATGTTAATCGTTACGTAGCCTATCACAGGGGTGGTTTTGTTTTTTGTTTTTTTCGCGGCCGGATAGATGGGGCGCTTCTACCCGGCCTGAATTTCGCCAGTGAGGGATGGGGCGCCTCCCGCCCAGCCTGAATTTCGGCCGGGCAAGGCGGGGCACCTCCCCCCCTCGCATGAACTTCGGGGGGAGAAGCGAAGGGCCTCCCCCGCACCGCGAAGCAAGCTTCGAGGACAGGTAAGGGACTTTCGTCCATCCCTAGTCAGGAGCTGCCCCTTTTCAGCAAGAAACTCCTTTGCTGAGGGAACCGCACTGGCGGCCTATTTGCTACCAGGCCCAGTTTAAGTCTTTTAGACTAGTATACAAAGCCCTAAACAACTTAGTACCAGGGTACCTGAAAGAGTGTGTTCTCCCTTACCAACCTGCCCAATCACTGAGGTCATCAGAGGGCATGCTCCTGGTGGTTCCACATGGACCTATGGCCTCATTGGAGCCCACTCAGAGAAGAGCCTTCAGAGTGGTGGCCCCCTTTCTTTGGAACTCCCTGCCTTTGGAGGTCAGGCAGACAGACACCAACAGTATGCTGCTTCCAGCACCTCCTGAAAACAGCTCTTTTCCAGAAAGCATTCCTTAACTAACCAGCCATGGTTTTTATTTTATTCTTTTTTTAGAAGAACAATTTTAATATGATTAAATTTATCTTTTTATAAATTTTCTTTTTGTAATTTTCTTTTTTTATCTTTTTATCTTTTCATAATTTTATTTTTTATGTTCACCACTCCTAAATCTGTTTTAGGTGTGGAGAGGTATACAAATGTTGTAAATAAATAAAATAAATAAAAAATAAAACTCAGCAGTTTTGAAAGAGCTCCACTGAGTCCTGGTCCATTTCCACACTCAGTTTGAGGTGCTGGTGCTTTCCTTTGTGGGAAAGCCCTTCACAGTTTAAGGCTCAGGAATGCTTTCAACTGCCTTTCCACCTAGGTTTCACTGGGTGCCCGCCCAGCCCCTGTGCCCACTTGCATTGCATGCCACCAGACCCATGCTCACACCCCTGTGCTCACCAAGCTGCCCGCACTCACCCGGAAGCTGTTGGTGAGCACCGCGACCTCCGTTTTACAAAAAAAATGGCATTCGCAAAATATGTGCACATCTAGTTGTGCAAAAAAAGGGGGCTGTGAATGGCCCAGTTATGCAAGAATACGAGCGTATTCTCACATATGCGCACAACTAGATGTGCATATACTTTGCAAGCACCATTTTTTCCATAAAACAGTGCTCGCACACTGACTGATGGCTCCCGGGTGAGTACAGGCAGCTCAGCGAGTGTGTGTGGGTGGGCAAGTGGGGTCTGGGGCTTGGTGAGCATGGCTTGCCAGTGTAGGCTGGGGAGGGGGAGGCTGCCAGACATCCAGACCTAACTGAGGCCCTGCACCATCCCAATTTCCACCTGTAACAATCCACACAGCTGCTGAAGTCACCATGAGCAATTCTCCTCTAGGGATATGTACATCAGCAACACTCGAGCTTGTTGAGGTTCTCTGATTTCCACCTTAATGCTGGTTCCAGCCACATATCTGTCAGATTGTGAGCACTGGGTTTTTTTCTTACATGAAATTAGTGCATGTTTTTGTGTGCATTTCTCCAAATGTACACATCATTTATGTGCATTTTTAAATGTATCAATTTTTCCCATTGACTAAAGCATATTTATGTGCATTTTTCAAATATATTCACTTTTATCCACATTTTCCAGCTGTACACATTTTCTAATGTACTTTTTGTTGTGCAGATCACATGACAAGCTTGGAAATGTATGGATTTCAGACTGCAGATTGTGCTCACATCTGTGTTCAGTTTCAGGAGATGTGAATTGGGTTAATTCTGGTCCAAAACTAACTGAAATGAATTTACAATCACTATGTGTGAAAACAGCTATGTAGCATGTGTGCTATTCATGCTCATGAGAACCCTGTTCAGAAGGCCTTTTTCTTTTTTTTAACTTACGTGATAGGAAGATGGATAGCTGGTTGAGGTTCAGAGAGTTCATCCTGGGACTTTGGCTAAAACTGGGATTTGAAGCCAGAATCTTTACATGATTTCTGAAGTGATAGCCCCTGGGATGATTAAACATATTAGTGCCACATTTTTTGGAATAGAATATCATGTGCAAGATTGTTCTTTACCAAGGACTAGAAATTTAAAAGAGGAAAGAATAATACTGGTAAAATAATGCTGATAAAAAAATGACTTGGTTTGTCTGGGTTTCCATAGAGATTGGTTGACCAGAATTTATGGAAAACATGCTTTTGTGTGACAGAAAACAATGTGGACATCCTTAAACTAGAGGTTTTTATAGTCTAAAATATAATTAGTTCTACTAAATTTTGGAAGGAATACTAATGTCATCTGTTTCCAAACTTCAATAATGCATGTTGCAGTGTGTGTGCATACATTCTAGTATGGTATAGTAAAATGTTACTGTTGTGTATACTTCTGATCTTAAGCTGCACTCCTGTGCCCACTTACCTGTGAGTAAGTCCCTTTGAACTCATTGGACTTACTTCTGAACAGACAGACACACATAGGATTTCTCTGTAAGAGCTTTTGTACACGAGGCTGTAAGTCCGTTGTATCTACTTGTGGTTTTATTGCAGAATTGAGGGCTGAACACTACAGGAAGAGCATTTCCTTTCCTGATTTTCTCCTACATAACCTCTAGATGGTGCTGTGCCATAGCAGAATAATGACATGGGTAGGAAAATGTTTGTTTGTTTTTGCTTTCACAAATAATAATGCATTTTCCCTTCTCATTTTTTGTTGTTGCTGAAAGTGCGATTTAAAAACAGAAGCAAACCTGGACAGTCACAATGTTATTGAAAGAATCTGTAAAAACCTGTGAGTAGGAATGAAGAGCGCACAATAACTGTCTCATGTAGAAAAACTAGAGATGTATGGATCCCCTTACCTGGGGTCCGTGGTGGGGTCAGCAGGCAGGGGGAGGCGATCTGGTCCTCCCCCCGGAATCCTCCCCAGCCAGCTCCGCTCTGTGGGTAGTCCGCGGAGCTGCCAGCCTGCTCTGGCCGCGGCCGGTCTGCAGACGCAAATGGCGTCCAGCATAGGGGACACCATTTGTGTCCCTGCTGTTGGCCATGATTGGCTATGTAAATATTTACGTAGCCCATCATGGCCAATGGCAGGGACGCAAATGGCGTCCCCTACGCCAGATGCCATTTTGTTTCACAGCGCAGCAGCGGATGGCTGCGGAACTAAGATGGCAACCCGGACCAGCTGCCGTCAGGTAGGTTCTGTCCCGGGGGGGATTTCGGGTGGTGGTGGTGGGGTAGTCCATTCCGCCACGGGCTCTGGGGGGCCAGATTCCAAAGAATCCGGCCTCGTTGGAGTCAGTGGTGGATTTCTCCTCCATCCCTAAGAAAAGCTCTTAATCTATTAAATAAAAAGCCACAAATGAATTTTATTCTTAGAGTGCATATTTTCTAGGGATGTACGAAAGGTACTTACCTTTCCGCAGATTATGCTGATGCTGGGGGGGAGGCTTTCCGTCCCTCCCCCCGGAATCCTGGCTGGCCGGCTCCGCTCCACAGCGATTCTGTGGAGCCGCCGGCCAGCTCCGCCAGCAGCCGGATATCTGGCCGCTGGCTAGCAGGGACGCAAATGGCAGCGGCCATAGCCGCCGCCGTTTGCATCCCTGCCGTCAGCTGTGATAGGCTACGTAAACATTTACGTAGCCTATCACGGTGTTTTTTTAAAACCTAGCCGTGATAGGCTACATAAATCTTTATGTAGCCTATCACGTTTTCTTGTTTTTTGTTTTTTTTTACCTGGAAATGGCGGTGGTGGCGGCAGCCGGTCAGAAGACCCGCCGCCACAGCTGCTGCTGCCGAACCGCCACCAGAGCTGCCGCCAAAGCCGCCGCCACCACCAGGAAGATCTGCCTAAGGTAAGTCCCGTCCCAGGGTAGGGTGGTAGGCCATTCTGCCACCGATTTCGGGTGGCCGAATGCGCTGGCATTTGGCCTCCCCGAGATCCGTGGCAGAACATTCGTATATCCCTAATATTTTTGTTCACCTGAGATATGGTCTAAAGTATCCTAGCCTTCCGGAGTTTTCGTTAGGTAGTTAGTTTGTTTTAGAGGAAGCTTGAGCAACTATATTTCACAAACACACACACATAACTCATGATCTTTCTTTTACTTGCGGTCCCAAATTGGTGAACCAAATACCCTGGCACAGCAAGGGATGATAAGAGTTGAACCTTCTAATCTTTTAAAATGTAGCTAACACATTCTGTGACATGAAGATTGGAAAAAAGGGACAAATTGCGCTTCATAGATTAATTTCCTTCAAAAGAGAGAAGATAACTGCAGGCTTGAGGTCTGAAAATATTAATTTGGTGCTTCATATTCTACAGAATCCATCACATAAATTGTAATCAGATTTGTCAGAACCATTTTTCTTTTTAAAGGCAACATTTTAGGGCTTTTCTGCAAACACAGTTCAGCTTTCACTCCCACCCCCTACTCCCATTATGGGAAGCTTATTTCAACTATGCCTGTGAGGCAGAAAAAACTCATTTTTAATTATTGTTATTTCAGCTGAGAAGTAAGCACATATTCTTTGAGAAGAAATAGGTGCTTTTTCAGACACATTTATTTTCACATACTGGGAGCATTATAGCCAGGAAGGTTTTGAGCACAAATTTTGCCGCACAGAGTGTAACATCACTGTGCAATGACCATTGCAAGTTCAGCCAGGACATTGTACAAGGAATACAGAGCTAAGTTACTGCAATGGCAAATGTGCAATGACCATTGCTTGATGGAGTTTAGTGGTGCTATGGAAAGCAGAGTGGGAAGGAGGGCAGACAGAAGGGGGACAGAAGGACTGTTCACACAACGGATGTGTGTATAACCAACACATCACAGGGGATGGGGGCAGGATTGTGCTTCTTGGCCAGTGCTGACTCCAGATGTTTGAGGGCCCTTCGGCAAGACACCCTCAGTGGGCCCCCACCTCTCCCCTCTCACTGTCATTGTCATCAGCTATTGCTCCTCATCCTCTCTGTCATCACTGTTCTCACTTGCTTGCTTGACAGGCAGAGAGCCACTAAGTAGGCAGTGGCATCTACTGTTCCTCTTCCTCACTACCATCATCTTCTGGGCAAGAGTGAGAGGCAAGTGAACAAACAGTTGCCATAGTGAAGAGGAGGAGCAAGTCCAGAGGGCTCTTGTCAGTGGGCCCCTGCTGGGGTGTGAGCCCTTGGCAGGTGCCCAACCAGGTCTATCCTTGATGTTGGCCCTGGCTCATAACCTCCTCAGATTGATCATACTTCTGAAGAGAGCCTGCATGCATGCACAGTGTCTTCACATAGGCTCTGTCCATTTGATCTGGACACTGTATTTTTCAGAGTATAGATTGCACATACAGATGTTGACTGTACACATATTTGTTGTGTGAACAGTCCTAGATTTAGGGCAAGAAAGTGTAGAAGACAACACATAGTAATGTCAGGAGTAGGAAGGCAATTCTGCAATCAAATTTAGAAGTAAGTGAGCATTATTTGACCTATTTCTAAGCAAATGTGCTTAGAACTGGGAATCTTACAGTGCAGTCCTGTGCATATCTATTCAGGAGGAGGGATGTATGAGAAATTCATTTGTTCTTCTGGGATTTTTTCCAGAATTTACCCAGTTCACATGTCCCAGAACTGATTTTGGATCCAAATCTGCAGCTGAAGTCCACACATTTTTGAGCATGCAGTGCATAGAGATGACCTGATTTTGTTAAATGCATTCTATCTGCATTTGGTGGATTGTCAGGTGTCTTTCATTCTGCCCTCTGCTCATTGACAGAATTAGATTTGGGGGTGGGATGTAGAAGAATTTCATTCCACTTGTGCAAACCTGCATTGCACTAATGTGCATTCATGGTAATGCACATTAGTGCACGTGCAAATATGTGCAAAGTTAAAACCAGTTCACATATCCATGTGACTTGAAAAAAGCCAATCTACTGCAGAATCCACAAGTCAGATTCATAGAAACCTGAATTCATTGGAATCCTTACAGATTTTGCCAACGTCCTTAACAATGCAATTAATCGAAAAGATCAAAAAAGTATCTGAAAAATGCGGACATTCAAAAAATGTGCACGAAAAATGTGCACAAACATACTTTAATATATGGAGGGGAAATGAATACATTTCAAAAATCTGATGTGTAGATGTGTCCAGATGAAGATACACACAAATATATGTGAAAAAAGACAAAAACAAAGCTTGCACACAGACAGAAGTTTTGATGTAGAATTTGGAGAAGCTTGACATGTGAATCAGCAAAACTCAAGGTCAAGTTTTGCTGATACACATCCCTACTCAGAAGTAAGTCTCACTGAGTTCAATGGGATTTACTCCCAGGTAAGTGTGCACTGGAATTGCAGTCTATGTCTCTCTCCCTGGGATTTTCAAATATCTGAGAAAAATAGTATTCCAGGCAGTGGTATTGCCAATTTATTAGAAAAACCCTTCCTTTCTCGGTTGCCATTAAAAGCAGCTTGGTGTGCAGAAATTAGTAACCAGACTTCTCATTTGCTAATGTCTGCTGCAGTTGAAAGTAGGGATGTACGAAAGTCACTTAACTTTTAGCGAAATTGATTCAAGGGGGGGGGAGGCGCTCCGTCCCTCCCCCCCGAAATTCTGGCCGGCTGGCTCCGCTCTGCAGGGATTCTGCGGAGCCGCCGGCTGGCTAGCAGGGATGCAAATGGCGGCGGCCGTAGCTGCCGCCGTTTGCTTCCCTGCAGTCAGCAGCGATAGGCTACGTAAATCTTTACGTAGCCTATCACGGCTGAGTAAAAACAAAAAAACGTGCGTATGCAAATGGCGGCGCCCATGGGCGCCATTTGCATACGCACATTTTTTTTTCTTTTAAATCAGCCGTGATAGGCTACGTAAAGATTTACGTAGCCTATCATGGTGTTTTCTAAAAATCTAGTCGTGATAGGCTACATAAATCTTTACGTAGCCTATCATTTTTTGTGTGTTTTTTTGTTTTTAACTGGAAATGGTGGCGGCGGCAGCGGCAGCCGGTTAGAAGACCGGCCGCTGCAGCCACCGCTGCCAAACTGCCACCGGAGCTGCCGCTGCCAGGAAGATCCGCCCAAGGTAAGTCCCATCCCGGGGGGGCGCAGGGTGGCAGACCGCTCCGTCACCAATTTCGGGGGGCCAAATGCGCTGGCATTCGACCTCCCCGAAATTCGTGGCAGAATTCTCTGACATCCCTGGTTGAAAGTATAGCTACTATGACCAGTTGGAAAATAAAATCCAGCAAGATGTGGATTTATCACCTGGAGGCAAACTACATGTTACATCTGTTAGTACACTGACACCTCCTTTTAAGATGAAAAACAACTTCAGGAGAAATCCATTTTGAGCAGAGAAGCCATGGAAGGGCGTGTTAAACCCTTCCTTGTCTGTTGTTTTCCACCTTCAAATTGCACCCCACAGTAGTCTTTCCATCTTGCAGGGTTTCTGTTTCACACACATTTGAAAAGGGGAACACATCTTTAAAATCTTGAGGTGGAAGCTGTTGGGGAACGATGGAAGGCAGGTAAGAAATAAGCCCACCACTCCATTTCTCTATTTGATTCTGTTCTCCTCCATAGTTGTGCTCTTAAAAAATATTAGGGCACTGTTACACATACTAGTAGGGAATGTGTAGTTTGTCCATCATATTCTCCATAAAAATGAATGAACGCTGTTTCAGAAAACACATTTTTTAAAAAAATATATGATCTTAAACATCTATAAAAATCATGTAAGCATGTGAAATGGTTAGGTTTGCTGGTAACAGCTGCCTCGGAGTGTGGCAGTAAGGAGATGGATCAGAATGCAAAACAATAATTAAACCAACTGAAAGTCCCTACGATTTCCATGAAGTTGAAAAGACAAGTGGTGGTAATTGTAGGCAAATTAGCAGTTGGCCACCAAGTGTTCTGAATGTGAGGAATATAAAAAGTAGAGCTAGTTAAAGTAACAATAACAACCCAGAAATAAGTGTTTTGTTCTCAGAAAGTTGGAAGCTGTTGCTATAGCTTTCTAAGATATTATAAAAGCCTGAAAAAAATATAATTTCTGTTTAGGGTTTCATTTTGTTTTCTGCTCAAGCTATCCCTTTTACCTGTTGAATGAAATAAAAGTCAGCAACCAGACTGATTATCCGTTTTTTCTTCAGGATACATTTTTCTTTTCTGATTCAATACTGGCTTCTCCTCTTCCCAAGTATTAAACCTAGTAGAGTATGACCCAGTTCTAGGGATGTACGAAAGTCACTTACCTTTTCAAACGGTGACATTCGTTGGGGGGGGGGGAGGCACTCCGTCCATCCCCCGAAATTCTCCCTGGCCAGCTCCGCTCCATGGTGACTCTGCAGAGCTACCAGCCGGGGCCGCCCGCAGCCGGACATCCGGCCGCTGGGCAGCCTGCACAGGGATGCAAATGGCGGCTGTCGTAGCCACCGCCATTTGCATCCCTGTATTTTGCTGTGATAGGCTACGCAAATATTTATGTAGCCTATCATGGCAAAAAAAAGGGAATGAAAATGGTGGCTGCTGTAGCCGCCACCATTTGCATTCCCTTTTTTTTGCCATGATAGGCTACGTAAATATTTACTTAGCCTATTGTGGCAAAAGACAGGGGCACAAATTGCGGCCACTACACCATTTGCACCCCAGTCTTTTGCCGTAATAGGCTACGTAAATATTTACGTAGCCTATCATGGCAAAAAAAAGGGAACAGAAATGGCGGCTGCCGTAGCCGCCGCCATTTGCGTTCCCTTTTTTTTTTCTGTGATAGGCTATGTAAATAGTTACATAGCAAATGGTGTCTCTGCATTATCCGTGGTAGGGTACGTAAGTATTTATGTAGCCTATGTAAATAGTTACATAGCAAATGGTGTCTCTGCATTATCCGTGATAGGGTACGTAAGTATTTATGTAGCCTATCACGGCTATAATGAAGAAGCGAATGGTGGCCACAGACGCAGCCACCTTTCGCAAAACAGCGTGAACGGCAGCAGGTAGGTGTCCCATTTCACGTGCTTTTCACAGTGTGTGGGGGGTGGGAGGCTTCATTCCACCATGGATTTCGGGTGGCTGAATGCACTGGCATTCGGCCTCACTGAGATCTGTGGCAGAATTCTCTGACATCCCTACCCAGTTCACACTATCAAAACAGCCCGCAGTGCTATGGTCCATGGGGTCACGAAGAGTCGGACACGACTTAATGACTGAACAACAAAAGGCTGTGGTGTGTACCAGCACGTGCTGGGTGGGATTTACATATTTAAAGCCTGGCTGCCACTTGGCATGTTGTGTGAACTCCAGCAGCGGGGGGGGGGGGGTTGTGCAAGGAAGGGTGAAACAACCCTCGCATAACTCATGGTCTGTTGTTGGGTTACAGAAGGGGTGTTTAACCCTTGCACAACCTGTGCTGCCTGGGTTAGCATGACAGACCAGCCATGGCTGAGCCCTGAATATTCAAAATGGCCTCTTGCACATGCCGCTGCATGCTGCATCCCATGGCTGATGAACCAGCCCTATGTTCAGACTTCCACTCTAGAGTCAAAAGCTCTTAATGTTTTCTGACAATCAAGGAGCAAAGCTTGAGACTATTGAGCTTTCCTCCCCAGGAACACTTTATTATTGAGAGGACAAGGAGGAGGATGACATCTTGCCTTGGATTTTGACTCAGTCCCCTTAAGTGGAAATTGCTCACCTTTGTGAAATTTCATCCTGCTCTAACTCAAAGTCTCAGGGTGGATTACCTTAAAAGATATATCTGTTATAGCTTTAGGGCTTAAAGCCTTTAAAGATAGTATTTTTTTCCACACACAACCCCCCCCCCTTGCACAACATCAATAACAAAAAATCCCAACCTGTTTACTATCTGTTCCCTGCATCCTTAGTATAAAGACATGAAAGGGGGGAGTCATCCATCTGTCAGACAATAAAGTCACCTCCTCTAGAGAATACTCCATGTAATGTAACTCAGATCTTTGACTTTTGGCTGATCCATTTGGAAGTGACTCATTTCTAAGCCCTATTCAGGTGTTCATAAGGGGATTAAAATAAACACATGAGAAGGAGTGTTCTGGCTTGAATGGATAGCATCCATGGCTACAGAAGGCTCTCCTCGAGTTGAGGGCAACAAATGCGATTAAGGAGAGGGCTGGATCTGGAACACCCCTTCTCACATATTGATTTAGTCCCTTTTTGAATGGCTGTGTAGGACTATAGTGTATATGAGGCTCCACTCGCGAGGTTCACCTGGTGCCTATGTTGTACTCGTTCTGGCACCACGTGAAGACCTTTTTCTTCTCCCAGTATTTTAGTTTCCTAATCTTTTAGCTCTGGTGTTTTAAATCTGTATTTTAAATTCCTGTGTTGCTGCTAGGTTTTATTCTAGTTGTACTGTTATATGGTGGTTCTTATATTTTTAAAATATTTTATATTGTTTTATGCTGCACTCTGTGGTTTTAATTTTCATGAACCATCCAGAGAGTTTCAGCTACTGGGCAGTATAGACATGAAATAAATAAAATAAAATAAATACTGCCTCTTATACTGGAGGTAGTATATGGCCATCGGGACTAGTAGCCATTGATAGTCTTCTCCTCCAGGAATTGCCAAATAGTGATCTCCTACTCACCACACTATGGGCCTGATTCAGGTCAGAGCCCCTGTACTTACTCTAGAGTGAAAAAAAAGGGGGGGTATTGCTGCCCGCTATGTCCCTAAAGTAATGTATGTTTTGGATCTTGGACATGCTCTTTATTGCATGAACACAATTAATGTGCAGATTTTTGTTTTGTGAATAGCAGCCACAGAGAAGTCTGAACAGCCATGAGTCTGTGAGGGTAGGGAGGGGAAGTAGCATTTCTTTCTCTCCCTGCCATGGTCCCCCAACAAAAAAATGCCTCTTTGAAGCTGCTATTTGCATGTCAACTGAAGTTCCCATTGGTGCCAGTGGAGACTTCCCTTGAAATGCAACTAGCAACTTCAATAGCAGAGGATGGCGGCCTTGTGCATACCAATTTTTCTTTGCCACATGTATGTCATTTATGTCCCTGAATGGCCTTCTCATTGCCTTTGAGGTGTCATCAAACCTTGGCTAGTTTGATGACAAGATGGAGAAAATCTTTCAATGAATGAATGAATGACATTTATACTCCTATCTTCTTCCAAAGGGTTCAGAGCAGCTTATATATGGTTCCCAGGTAGGGGTGCACGAAAGTCACTTACCTGGTCTCGCACCTTGCTTTGTGGTGGGGGGGAGGCACTTCGCTGCTCCCCCCGAAGTTCAGGCTGGGGGGGAGGCTTCCCTCCTCGCCCGGCCGAAATTCAGGCTGGGGGGGAGGCTTCCCGCCTCCCCCGGCCGAAATTCAGGCCGGGGAGGAGGCGCCCTGTCTCCCCGGCCGCGAACTTCAAAAGAAAAAAAAAACACCCCCGTGATAGGCTACGTAACGATTTACGTAGCCTATCACGGCTAGATCTGCAAAGTCAGGCGTGATAGGCTACATTAATCGTCACGTAGCCTATCATGGGTGACTTTGAAAAAAAAAATAAAAAAGCGAGTACTCAAATGGCGGCCCCTATAGGGAGCCACCATTTGCGTTCCTTATTTGGTCCCTGTAGTCTACGTAAAGATTTATGTAGACTACGGCGAAAATAAGGGCAACGCTATTTGCGTTGTCCTTATTTTCGCCATAGTCTACGTAAATCCTTATGTAGATTACAGGGACCAAAAAGGAACGCAAATGGCGGCTCCCTATAGGGGCCGCCATTAGCCGTACGTGTTTTGTTTTTGTTTTTAAGTCACCCGTGATAGGCTACGTGACGATTAACATAGCCTATCATGGCTGACTTTGCAAATCTAGCCATGATAGGCTACGTTAATCATTATGTAGCCTATCACAGGGGCATTTTTTTTTTTTTTTTACTTTGCATGTAATGGCGGCGGCGGCAGCCGGTCAAAAGACTGGCTGCCGCCCCCGCCCCAGACGAAGACCTGCCGAACCGCCGCCGGGACCCGCCGCCGGGAGGGACATTCATGAAAGGTAAGTCCCATCCCGGGGGGGGGCGGGGGGCGGGGGGGCGGAGAATTTCTCCCCGAACAACCTTCGGAGGACCGAATGCGTTGGCGCTCGGCCCCCCGAAGTTTCGGGGAGAAATTCTCCCCCATCCCTATTCCCAGGGTCTTTTCAATCTGGGCACTTTCTAGGACCAGACCTGCTTTAGCAGTAGATCTTCTGACCATAACCTGGCAAGAGTGTTCAAGTTTCAGTCTGTCTTCTTCAGCCGTTTGTTCCCCATGGTCTACTTACAAGTCCAACCAGCATATGTCTTCTCTCTGGCTATTTATTTTATAGCCAGAGAAAACACATACTAGTCTTCTGGTTTTGTTGCTGTTACCAACCATGACTGATGACTGTGCCATGTCTGCCTGTATACTGTAGCATCTATGGTAGCCCTCTCTCAACTGGTGACCTCCAGATGTTTTGGACTTTCATTCTTATCAGCTCCAGCCAGCATTCTGGCCAGGAAGGTTGGAAGTTGTAGTCTAAAACATCTGGAGGATACCAGCTGGGGGAAGGCTGGTCTGTGGAATTCACAGTACAATCTTATGCAACTATACTCATAAGTAAGTCTCACTGAGTTCAATAAAGTTTACTCCCAGGTAACTATGTATAGGATTGCAGCCTAAAGGTGCAATCCTATGCATGTTTAGACAGAGAAAGGAAAGGTTCCTCCTGTGCAAGCACCGAGTCATTGCTGACTCCTAGAGGGACGCCACTTTCACTGGCATTTTCATGGCAGACTATAGCGGGGTGGTTTGCCATTTCATTCCCCAGTCGTGACTACCTTTCCCCCAGCAAGCTGGGTACTCATTTTACTGACCTCGGAAGGTTGGAAGGCTGAGTCGACCTGAGCTGGCCTCCTGGGACCTAGCTTCCGCTGGGATCGAACTCAGGTTGTGGGGAGAGTTTTGGTTGCAATACTGCTGCCTACCATCCAGGCCTACAACTCCCAGCATTCCCCAGCCAGCAAAGCTTTGCTGGCTGGGGAATGCTGGGAGTTGTAGGCCTTTTCTCTGTCTAAACATGCAAAGGATTGTAACCTAAGTGTCATATCCTAGAAGAGACCATTCCTTACATTTTAGCGGATGGTTGCTTTAAACCAGTACTATTATTTCTCCCCATTCAAGGACTGATGGAAGAAGGGCAGAATGGGTGTTCATTTGTGGTGGACTCTGGCAACCCTCAGTGATAAGGCCATATGCACATAACTTTAGAAAAACCAAGAGACAAGCTACTACTTTTAAACACTTTCATAACATGCCAGATAATACTTTAAGTACTGCTCATGCATTACAACAATGAATTAGGGCAAGGCATAAATCCACTAATGCGCAGTTAATTACTGAAGAACTAGAAGATGTCTGGGCTTTTATTCTGTAAGATTTCTCGGACTGTGCTTGCTGCATGCAAATTAAATGGAAGGAGGACACATCGGGAAGAACCGTACACATATAATTGATTAAAAATGTGAGTCATATCCATCCTCTGTCAGTTTCCATAGGTGAGCTTTTGTTATTCTTCTTACAGTGATCATTTATTCATTAATTCTCCTCCATCATCAGAAATCTGTACTGCTCTCCCAGCGCACGAGTATCGGCTAACCTGTACTGGTTAACCTTCAAAACAACATAACATATTCTTCTCAGAGTTTTCTACATGGAGCTGATATATTGGTCATGAAGTGTGCATTCATGGTGGATTATAGTTTCCATGGGCATGATTCTGAATTCCTCCCAAACCAGTATACTTTCTGAGAGGTCACTGTAAACCCTGCACAAATAGCCCATGGACATACATACACATGATAATGAGTTCAATCCCAAAACCATTTTTAAAACTTTAAATTTTAAGGGATGTATCAACAAAAATATATCTTGAGAATGCAAAATTTGCATGTGTTAACATCTGGATCAGTCTCCCAAACAGGAGATGGCTGCTTTTGGCCCTGTGCTAAGTGGCCAAGTGTTTTTATTTTTTGATTTATTAGATTGCTCTCTAATAATTCTAGGTACCTTCACCTACTATCCCTCTATCAATGACAGGGGTGAGTAACTTTTGGGGTCCAGGGGGCATTTTCAGGGCAAAAAAGAACAGGAGGAAGAAGAAGCAGCAGTAGCTGCAGCAGCAGCAGCAGCTGAAATTTCCACTGAAATGTAGTGGTAAAAGGCTAATGGAATGGCAAATAGGTCAAATTTAGCTTGTTCTCAAGCTAAACTTGACCTTTTAGCCAGTCTGTAATTGTTAAGGAGCAATTATAAAATCAAACGTAGCTTGAGAACAGGCTAAATTTGAACTGTTTACCACTATGTAGTGGTAAACTGTAGGGATGTATGAAAGTCACTTACCTTTCCACGGATTCTGTTCATGGTGGGGGGGGAGGTGTTCCGTCCCTTCCCCCAGATTCCTCGATTGGGGGGGGAGGTGAGCCGGTCCTCCCTCCCGGAATCCTCGATGGCCGGCTGTGCTCCGCGGCTGCTCCGCAGAGCAGCCGGCCAGGCCAGGGCCATCCGCAGCCGGATTTCCAGCTGTGGTGGCTGCTGGGTAAAAAACAACAACAAAACAATGGTGTGCACAAATGGCGGCGGCTATGGCCACCGCCATTTGCGTTCCTTATTTTTCACCATCTTAGTCTACGTAAATATTTACGTAGACTATTACGGTGAAAATAAAGGGGAATGCAAATAGCGTAGCGGGTGCTATTTGCGTCCCTTTTTGATTCGCCGTTTTAGCCCACGTTAATATTTACGTAGGCTAAAACAGTGAATCAGAAAGGGATGCAAATAGCGCCCACTACACTATTTGTGTTCCCCTTTATTTTCGCCCTAATAGACTATGTAAATATTTACGTAGACTAAGACGGAGAAAAATAAGGAACGCAAATGGCAGCAGCCGTAGCCGCCGCCATTTACATATACTTTTTTTTTTTTACTGGGATGTGATAGGCTACATAAGTCTTTATGTAGCCTATCACAACTCTGTAAAAAAACAAACAAACAAATGCCAGACTGAAAATGGCGGTGGCGGCAGCAGCTGGTCAGAAGACCAGCCGCCGAAGCCGCCACTGCCCGGAACATCTGCCCCAGGTAAGTCTCGTCCCAGGGGGGATCCACAGGGGGTGGCGGGGGGGTGGCAGGGGGTTGCCAGGCTATTCCACCACAGATTTCGGGTGGCTGAATGCACTGGCATTCAGCCTCACTGAGATCCGTGGTGGAATTCTCTGACATCCCTAGTAAACTGCCATTTCTGTCCACCACCCCAACTTTGTGGTGTGTGGGGAGCACAAGGGGCAGTGGAGGTTGCATGCATGTTGTCCTCCCTGGTCTATGACAATAACTCCTGAATTATTGTTAGTACATCCCTTTATTATTAGTACATCCCTTTCTACTAGGGATGTACAAATCCCCTTACCTGTTGTCCGCGGGGGGTCTGGAGGGATGGAAGGCGATCCATTCCTCCCCCCTGAAATCCTCGATGGGGGGGAGGTGATCCGTTCCTTCCCCTCAAAATCCATCCAGGCCGGCTCTGCGTCACAAATTGCGTCCAGTACACCAGACGTCCCCCCGCGGACATCCAGTATGCCATTTGCATCCCTGTTCATGCGATAGGCTAAGCAAATATTTCCATAGCCCATCATGGCCAAAAACTGGGACATAAATGGCGTAGCGGACACCATTTGCTGCTGTAAAGCTGGTCAATTAGCCTAAATACAGCTGTAAATGGCTGCATTTAGGCTAATCGACCAGCTTTACGGGCGGAAATGGCACCCACTATGCCATTTGCATCTGGGGGACTGACTTAGACAGAGATACGGCATGGCAATGGCTGCCGGATGTATCAACTTTCTCCAGCCCCGCGGAGCTGGCAGCTGGCTCCGCAGGTTCGATGTGGACAAGGATCCGACCCAGATGGATCTAGGGATGTCAGAGAATTCCGCCACGGATCTTGGTGAGGCCGAATGCCAGTGCATTCAGCCCCCCAGAATCCGTGGCGGAATGAAGCGCCACCCACCCCACAATATGGGCCCAGAACGGAGCACCTACCTGCTGCCGTTCGCGCTGACTTGCGAATGGCGGCTGCATCTGTGGCTGTCATTCGCTTCTTCCATATAGCCATGATAGGCTACATAAATACTTATGTAGCCTATCACAGCTAACGCAGGGAGGCCATTTGCATCCCTGCGGAAGCTGTGATAGGCTACGTAAGTATTTACGTAGCCTATCATGACTTAACTAAGGGAACGCAAATGGCAGCGGCTACGGTGGCCACCATTTGCGTTCCCTTTTTTTTGCCATTTTATCCTATGTAAATATTTATGTAGGCTATTACGGCAAAAAAAAAGAAGAAGAGGGAATGCAAATGGCGGCCACTACGCCATTTGCGTTCCCTTTTTTTTCTGTAATAGCCTACACAATATTTACGTAAGCTAAAATGGCAAAAAAAGGGAATGCAAATGGCAGCCACTGTACCTGCTGCAATATGCATTCGCTGTTTTTTTTTTGGCTGTGATAGGCTATGTAAATATTTACATAGCCTATCACAGCAAAATAAAGGGGCGCAAATGGCGGTGGCTACGGCTGCTGCAGTTTGCGTCCCTGCAGCCTGCCCAGCGGAATCTCCATGGAGCAAAGCCGGCTGGAGAGAATTTTGGGGGGAGGGATGGAGCGCCTCCCCCCTACCGTGAATGACACCCTTCAAAAAGTAAGTGACTTTCGTACATCCCTAGACCGATCCCGCGGGGAGGTGGACATGAGTGGTCCATTCCACCACGGACTCTGGGGGGCCCAGATTCTTTAGAATCCAGCCTTATTGGCGACAGTGGCGGAATTCTCTGCCATCACTACTTTCTGCTAGGAAAGAGGGTTGTGCTCACAATGCACATCTTTCTCCTGCATGAAGTGAAAGTTTCATACTATACTGGGACTCCCAAGTCATACTGAGTTTTCCATAGCAATTGGCTCTTTCAAACTAGGGATGGGGGAGAATTTCTCCCCGAAACTTCGGGGGGCCGAGCGCCAACGCATTCGGCCCCCCGAAATCGGCAGTGAAATTCTCCGCCACCCCCCGCCACCCCCCGCCACCCCCCCGAGATGGGACTTACCTTTCACGAATGTCCCTCCCGGCGGCAGGTCCCGGCGGTGGTTCGTCAGGTCTTCGTCAGGGGCTGGGGCGGCAGCCGGTCTTTCGACCAGCTGCCACCGCCGCCATTACAAGGAAAGTTAAAAAAAAAACCACCCCCGTGATAGGCTACGTAACGATTAATGTGGCCTATCACGGCTAGATTTGCAAAGTCAGCCGTGATAGGCTACGTTAATCGTCACGTAGCCTATCACGGGTGACTTTGAAAAAAAAAAAGCGCGTACGCAAATGGCGGACCCCATAGGGAGCTGCCATTTGCGTTCCTTATTTGGTCCTTGTAGTCTACGTAAAGATTTACGTAGACTACGGCGAAAATAAGGGCAACGCAAATAGCGGAATCCCTGCGGAGCGGAGCCGGTTGGCCAGAATTTCAGGAGGGAGGGATGAAGCGCCTCCCCCCCTGGCCAGAATTTTTGGGGGAGGGATGGAGCGCCTCCCCCCCACCTCGAATCAATTTCATTAAAAGGTAACTAGGTACTGATTACAGCCTTAGGTTGCATTTTATTTACAATTACCTGGGAGTGCAGTACAATCCTATACATGTCTACTCAGTAAATCCCACTGAGTTCAATGAGTTATACTCCCAGGTAAATGAGTATAGGATTACAGCCTGAATCCTACTGAAATCAATGGAACTTGCTTCTGAGGTGATACATCCTGTTAATTTAGTTGCTACCAAAGTTTCCCATAAATTTCAATGAGACTTATATGTGACTATCTTTCTCTGAACTAGATTATATCATTTATCAACTTAGCAAGAATGTTCAGACATTTTAGGCAAAAGTGAGCAAATGAAATAGCTTTTCTACTTTGTGATGAAGCTAAAAATCCATTTTCAATTGTGTTTCTTTCAATGGTGAATCAGAGATATTTTCTTTTTTATTTAAGAGTGGACCTAAAATGGATTTGTTAATGTTAGATTATTAAACTAGTGTAAAGCCCATGTGCCATGGACACTAGTAGTAGTCCTGCTCCTTTCTGGCTTTTTTGCCCCTCAATCCCCTCACTGTAGAGGGGCTGATGCTAATGTGGCTCATGCATAGTGAATCCCCCCTCCAAAATTTGTAATGTGGTGCAGCCCCATCCCTCCCTTGTGCACCCTGATTGGTTGGCTCTGTCACCTTCCTGCTCCCTGCTGGCAGCAATAGCCTAACTGCATGGCTGCAGCTGGGGCCCACCTTTTGCACTAGACTGATTGACTGATCAGGGCTGTCCATCATCCCACTGGCAGAGGGATGCCCTTCCTTTTTTGGTATGGAGGAAATTAATTGCTATTAAAAGTTTGAACTGAAGCTTTGAACATGTTCAAACTTTCAAAGTTTTCTGCACATCTAAACTGCCCAAGCTTTAGTTTAAAGCAAAAATGAGCAAAATTGGACTGCTAGATCTTGAATAATAAGACTTACACTACTGTATTCTTATATAAGTTTATCCTTTCTGAATTCAACACTTAATTATCTATCCATTTTATAGGCTACATTTTACATCTAAAAAAGACAAGAAAAATAATTACAAAATATGGATTCTATGTTTTTCACATGTTTCAAGGGCTGCGGAGTTTTATTTTCTTCCTGTTTTTCATGGTGCAGGTTTGAAGGAATATGAAACAACAGGCTGTTGTCATGGTTTTATTATACTTTGTCCTGAGATAATGCAGCCATGATACTCCTGAAGGAGAACAAGGCAACAGATCATTATTACTGAAATTCAGCCATGGACTGGGTAATGATTAGTTCTTATTAACTTGGTAAGACTATATGAATTTCATAAGCCAAAATCAACATTACTCCTAATTTCTTGCCTGATTTTCAGCAGAGATGTATCATGTTGAGTGAAAAATAAGCACAGAAGAAGGAACAAAGGGAGGAAGACTACATGTGGATTGTTGATTTTCACCTGTCAGTGAGCCTCAGTTAACATGAAGGAAAAACTGCTACCATCAAGTTGGGGTGGAGGGGGGAGTATTCAGATTTACAGACCTACCCAGACCTAATTGTATCTTGAAGCAGGATCTCTGTGAGAAACCATAAAGACTTTCTTAAGTGCAAGCATTATGAAGAGGTGCTGGCTGGGGTGTGCTGGGAGATGTATGACTTTTTTCTGCCTCAACATGCATAGGATTGTGCCCTTAATTCCACTTTCTGTAAAGAAGATTCACAGTCACAGCTTTCTTTTTACAAGGGGGGGAATCTACACTTTGCGTGTAAGCACAATGAAGGCAGCAGAAGATGGCTTTCAAAACCATTGGATTATAACGTCCTAATTCACACCCACACAATTTCTGCATTCTCATACTTCCTAGAAAGCGTTACCTTGCCTCACATTTTCAATAGGGGAATGTTTAATGTGGTAAAAGATGGAAGTTCGAGGAAGAGCAACAGAATGGCCAAGCTATACCTCCAGAAATAACCTTAGCCTGACTAGGGATGCTAGAGAAATACAAAATGAACTCTAATGAGTCTGGATTGGTCTGTGATTTCCTCGGCTTTTAAATTTCTATTTACCGAAGCAACAATTTCCTTATAAATTTAATATGTGTGCATGTCTGCAGTATTGTGCTTACTGGTACCATAGTGAGCAGTGTGGGTGTTCTTTTTTTCAATTTAAATCCCAGTCTACTGTAATGTCTTCTGTGTTGGTGAACTTCCTGGAATTCCATAAAAGAACTCCAGTTCCCCTCATGGGTACTGCAGAAAGCTTCGTGAGAGGTTGCCTGCAGGGAAAGGTTGCCTGAACAGAGGGAAAGTGCCCACTGATAGCATTCTTCCCTTCAGTCTTACACACACTTACTTAAGAGAAACTGTAATTGAAATCAGTAGGACTTTTCAGTGGATATGCACAGACTTGAGCTGTAAATTTAGTTAACCATCCCCAAATGCCCTACCCTGTGTCCAGCTTGCCTGGCCATGGGGGGCCCATTGCGGGCAGATGGGGAGAGGAGACATGTCTTGCCACCATTGGTGGCTTTGGAGTGGCACCACCAGAGGTGGAAGGGGATGCATAGGCATACTTTAGCTCTCCACGCCCCTCCCAAACACCTCTTGGACGTGCAGCTCCCCCCCACCCTCCGTTATGCAGTGTGGGTTTCAACTGGTTGCCCTTTTGGGGGCCAAGTAGGAATTTTTGGATCACAGTCTGACTGGCTGGGGCTGTGTGTCTTTTTGCCTACTTCACACTGTAAATGCAGTGGGTGTATCCTTCAGGCGAATCGGGTCTAATTCATATTTAGGTAGGTCGCATTTATGAAGAGCTGGTAGGATGTGCAATGGGGATGAGAATAGGGATGGTGAGCATTCAGAGGCACTGTTCTGTTGACAGGTGATGCCTGAGACCTCCCACTCTGGGTTTTGTGGCCCGTCGGGGGGATGATGGTTACCTGTGAGGCCGACTCCCCTAACCCAGCCAGTGTTTCACAGCCTGGGAGGGAGTGACAGGGGAAGGCCTACCTCCCCCCAAAGTCACCTGGTGTAGTGAGACTGTCAGCCTAACTCACCTCGCAGGGTTGTTCTGAGGATAAAATGGAGAGGTGGAGGACTTTGGTTCCTCTCAAGAGGAAAACAGGCAGAATATAAATGTAATCTATATATAAAAATGGAAGTGTTTGTATCTCCTTGATAGACTAAAAAAACATACATCTGATTGTTATGAAAATTTTAGGATTTGTTCTACCTCTGTCTGAGATGGTTTTAAGCATAGTGAGATTTTCAACCACCATCTTGAACCTAATGGTGGTCAATGAAAATGTTTGGAAAATTACTGCCTCTATGCCATTTGACTGATGGTTATGAAACTTTCAGGATTTGTTCTATCTGTGATGCTTTTAGGCACAGTAAAAATTTCAACCACCATCTTGAAACAAAATTGTGGCCAGTTGAAATGCTGGCTTAACTTAGATAGGGCAGGCAGAGTGTCTCCAACTCTGAGAGGTGTGTAAGGCTTTGTTTATCAAAATGCTCTTCCCAATCCATGCAAAGCCAGGTCCATTTGCTAGTAATCTAAATGATCAAAGAAAGTTTTATTTTCCAATACCATGATATAAATGGAGTCCCAGCCAGCAGAGCTGTCTTTACACCCCTATCACTCAGTGATCCTCCTGGCCAACAGAAGCCATAGCGCAGATCTCCTGAGCCCTTGAGTTCAAGCTCAATTAATGCCCTACCTATCGTGGCCTAAGAATGAGCTCATATCCCTGCTTTTTAGATTTAAACTAAAAACACATCTGTCCATTGCTGTGCAGCCTCCCAGGCCACCTGCACTTTCTGAACTGAAAAGCCCATGGGAAGAATTACCTCATGATGTCTTCCTCATGATGGCTTTAATTGAAGTGCAGGAAGCTGAGGAGGCTACAGGCTGCCACAGGAAATATTGTGCAATGAATCAGTGTACATTCCATCGCCATCTTATAAGCAAATAAAGTTCCATGGCCACCTCATAAGTAAAATAAGCACAAGAACCCAAAACCTAACCCATGAGAATTTCTCCGAAATTTCTCCTCCTTTGAATTTCTCTTTGAAAGCAATTTCTTTCCTATCAAATTGAATGAGAATGGTCGAAAAACATGTGGGAGATATTTTCTCCCCCTAATTTAAACTACTGCCAAGATTCTCCCCCTTATTCTGTATTCATCTCCGGAGACTAGGAATAGGTAACAAGCCTCTGTCCCTCCCTCTTCCTTGTTCTCCAGTCCATTTCCCCCTCTGTTAGGGATGGTGCGGGCACCCAATTCAGTCTGGGAATCCAGTGAAACCACCCCGGCCCGCACCCCTGAGCCCTGCTCACCGAGTCCCTGCCCTTGCTTGCCCCTTGCCCATGCTCAGTGAATGGCCTGCACTGACCCCAGTGGCCTCATCGAGTTTTGCTTATTTTTTGAGAAATAAAATGGCTATCGCAAAAAATGTGCATATTTGCACACACGCGAAAATGCTCATTTTTGTGAATTTGCATATTTGTGTATGTGCGAAATGCAGGTTTTTCACAAAATGCGCATTTCACGCATGAGAAAATGCACATTCACAAAATGTGCATTTTTGCGCATACAAAGACATGCACATTTTTGCGATCGCCATTTTATTCTTCAAAAATATGGTGACCACGGAGCTCGATGAGGCTGCTGGGGTGAGTGCAGGCTGCTCGTCGAGCATGGGAGGAGCTCGAGCATGGTCTGGGGACCGGCAAGCAGGGGCAGGGGCTGGGGGACATCTGGAGAACCTGGACGGGGGTGAGTTCGCACATCCCCACCCTCTGTGTCTCAGTCTTCTCCCATTTGATTTGCGATAGCCTTCCAACTCATACTTGTAAAGTGGGTTCATAAGCTTTTGTTTCTTTTGCTTTTTGCTTAATAAAACTTGATATTCAAGGTTAAGTGCTGATCTCTCCATTTTGTTTAAGGGAATGCTAAACTATCAAACCTGGGGGCCCCTAAGCTATACATGCTAGCTCCTGGTAATTTGGCTAAGGTGCTACTTCTACTGAGAAAACAATAGCTTGTCTTCCAATGAGAACAGAGCCAGTAGCTGCAGAAGGAAGAGGTTCCTCTAGCACAGGAAGGGAACCTCTTTCAGAGCAAAGGCCAAATTCTATTTTGGAGAAGCTCTTGGGGGGGGGGGCACATTCCATGGCTGAAGGAAAAAGGGGTAGAGACAAAATGTCAAATACACCAACAGTTTCCCTGTCTGCTTGTTTGCATAATAAGGTCTACATTGTACATTGCTTTCTCTTCACAGATCAAAGTGACTCTCATGCTGCAACCTGCTTACCAGAATAAATTCATAGAAAGATGACCCATTTTCCTGAAAGTGGATCATAGGTAGGGGTGGACGAAAGTCACTTACCTTTTCTCGCAGCTTGTTCGCGGTGGGGGGGAACGCTTCACTGCTCCCCCCGCGAAGTTCAGGCCAGGGGGGGAGGCTTCCCGCCTCGCCCAGCCGAAATTCAGGCCGGGGGGGAGGCTTCCCGCCTCACCCGGCCGAAATTCAGGCCGGGGAGGAGGCTTGCTGCCTCGCCCGGCCGCGAACGCGAAAGTTAAAAAAAACAACAAAAAAACGCCCCCTGATAGGCTACGTGACGATTCACGTAGCCTATCACGGCTAGATCTGCAAAGTCAGCCGTGATAGGCTACGTGAATCGTCACGTAGCCTATCACAGGTGACTTAAAAAAAAAAAAGCGCGTACGCGAATGGCGGCCCCCATAGGGAGCCGCCATTCGCGTTCCTTATTTAGTTGCTGTAGTCTACGTAAATGTTTACATAGACTACGGTGAAAATAAGAAAATAAGACTACGGCGGGGAGAAATTCTCCGCCATCCCTAGTCATAGGGAAGGGAGCACCAACTGCAGATAATTTTCCAGTTTCCTCTTAAACTGTGTGAAGACCTTAACCATCACTGGCCACCGAACTCTTAGCTGTCACATTGCACAATTTGAGAAACACACTACCCTAAAGACCAGACAAAAGCTATTCCTATATGCAATTGTAGAACCAAAGAGCCATACAAGATTCTGCAATACATCCTAGTCCTGAATGGTTGCACAATGGTAGGGATGGCAGATAATTCTGCCATGGATTTTAGTGAGGCCAAATGCACTGGCATTCAGCCCACTGAAACCCGTGGTGGAACAGCCTGCCCCCCCCCGCCGATTCCCCCCATGATGAGGCTTACCTGGGGCAGATGTTCTGGATGGCGGCGGGTCCGGCGGCAGAGGCAGCTGGTCTTTCGACCGGCTGCCATTGCTGCCATTTACATCCTGGTCTTTGCTGTGATAGGCTACATAAGTCTTTACATAGCCTATCACGGCAAGCCATCAAAAAACGAAACAAACGGTGTACGCACATGGTGGCGGCTACGGCGGCCACCATTTGCGTTCCTTATTTTTCGCTGTTTTAGTCTACATAAATATTTATGTAGACTATTATGGCGACAAAAAAAAGAGAACGCAAATAGCGTAGTGGGCGCTATTTGTGTTCCTTTTCCCCCCATTTTAGCCTACGTAAATATTTAATGTAAATAACACACTATGTAGATAACACATTATCAATATATGTGTGTGTGTGTGGAATCTCCCTCCATCCAGCTGTTCCCTGGAACCCCCCCCCCATTCACCCAAGGGTCTTCTGAGATTACTAACAGGAGGTTTGATAAAGAGCTGGATGTGGAAATACAAAGCTGAGCTGGGGGCAAGTGGGGTGCTGACATGTGTAGGAGTAAGTTGCATTGAACTCAGTAAGACTTACTTCTGAGTAGACATGCACAGAGTTGGTTCTCCTCTCCTCTCTGCTCAGCTTTGTATTTCCACATCCAGTTCATTATCAGACCTCCTGTTAGTTATCTCAGAAGACCCTTGGGTAAATAGAGGGGGGGTCCAGGGAACAGCTGGATTGAGGGAGATTCCCCCACACACACACACATAATGGAAGAATATTGTTCTTCATATTCCCTGGTAAGTTTATTCCTCATTTTGTCCGTTCCTTTAGCATGTGCAGAGTGTAGGGATGGCGGAGAATTTCTCCACGAATCTCCAGGAGGCCGAATGCCAACGCATTCAGCCCCCTGAAATTGGTGGTGAAATTCTCCGTGCCCCCCCCCCCCAGGATGGGACTTACCTCGTGTGAATGTCCCTCTCGGCGGCGGATCCCAGTGGCGTTTCGGCGGGGTTTTGGTGGGGGCGGCGGCAGTGGCTGGTCTTCTGACCTGCTGCCGCCGCCGCCATTGCAAAATAAAAAAGGAAAGTAAAAAAAAAAAAACGCCCGTGATAGGCTACGTAACGATTTACGTAGCCTATCACGGGTAGATTTCCAAAGTCAGCCGTGATAGGCTACATAAATCGTCACATAGCCTATCATGGGTGACTTTGGGAAAAAAAAAGTGCATACGCAAATGGCGGTGCCCATGAGGCGCCGCCATTTGCGTTCCTTAGTTTGGCACATCTAATCTACATAAAGATTTACGTAGACTACGGCGAAAATAAGGGCACGCTTTTTTTTTTCCAAAGTCACCCGTGATAGGCTACGTGACGATTTACATAGCCTATCATGGCTGACTTTGGAAATCTAGCCGTGATAGGCAATGTAAATTGTTACGTAGCCTATCACAGTGTGTGTGTTGTTGTTTTTTTACTTTCCTTTTTTTTTCGCGGCCGGGTAGACAGGGCGCTCCTCCCCGGCCTGAATTTTGGCCAGGCGAGGCGGGGCGCCTCCCCTCCCTCGCCTGAACTTCGGGGAGAGAAGCGAAGCGCCTCCCCCCCACTGCGAAGCAAGCTGCGGGACAAGTTAAGTCCCTTTCGTCCATCCCTAGCAGAGTGTGCTTTTTATTCAAACGAAGAGAAGGTTGCTGATCTTTCCCTTCATGCTGCATTTGTACAAGTGAAGTGTGACAGCTTCAGAAAGAACTTTCCATTATACTGTCACTTTTTCTTCATGAGTTTCATAACAGAAGTATGATGTAGTGGTGAGAGTCCAGCCCAAAGTCACCCAGTGAGATAACTAACAGGAGGTTTTCCTAATGAGCTGGTTGTGGAAATACAAAGCTGAGCTGGGGGCAAGTGGGGTGCTGACATGTGTAGGAGTAAGTCGCATTGAACTCAGTAAGACTTACTTCTGAGTAGACATGTACAGAGTTCGTTCTCCTCTCCATTTTAGCCTCACAATGACACCAACAAGGCTGGATGTGGAAACAGAAAGCCTTGCAGGGGGAATAATATTTGTGCAGGGCTCCAGACTGGCATGGTCATTTTAAAAGGTTTTTTGTTTCTTTCAAACAGCATTGCTTAAAATAAAGAGTGCATCACTCAGGCACACCTAGGGATGGGGGAGAATGTCTCCCCGAAACTTCGGGGGGCCGAGTGCCAATGCATTCGGTCCTCCAAAGGTTGTTCGGGGAGAAATTCTCCGCCCCCCGTCCCCCCCGGGATGGGACTTACCTTTCACGAATGTCGCTCCCGGCAGCGGGTCCCGGCGGCGGTTCGGCAGGTCTTCGTCAGGGGCAGGGGCGGCAGCCGGTCTTTCGACTGGCTGCCGCCGCCGCCATTACAAGAAAAGTAAAAAAAAAACAACGCCCCTGTGATAGGCTACGTAATGATTAACGTAGCCTATCACGGCTAGATTTGCAAAGTCAGCCGTGATAGACTACGTTAATCGTCACGTAGCCTATCACGAGTGACTTTAAAAAAGAAAAGCAAAAAGCGCGTACGCTAATGGCGGCCCCCATAGGGAGCTGCCATTCGCGTTCCTTATTTGGTCCCTGTAGTCTACGTAAAGATTTACGTAGACTACGGCGAAAATAAGGGCAACGCAAATAGCGTTGCCCTTATTTTCGCCGTAGTCTACGTAAATCTTTACGTAGACTACGGGGACCAAATAAGGAACGTGAATGGCGGCTCCCTATGGGGGCCACCATTTAAGTACGCGCTTTTTTTTTTCAAAGTCACCCGTGATAGGCTACGTGACGATTAACGTAGCCTATCACGGCTGACTTTGCAGATCTAGCTGTGATAGGCTACGTAAATCGTTACATAGCCTATCACGGGGCTTTTTTTTTTTTTTTTACTTTTCTTTTGAAGTTTGCGGCCGGGGAGATGGGGCGCTTCTCCCCAGCCTGAATTTCGGCCGGGCAATGCAGGAAGCCTCCCCCCCGGCCTGAATTTCGGCCGGGTGAGGTGGGAAGCCTCCTCCCCACCCTGAACTTCGGGGGGAGAAGCGAAGCGCCTCCCCCCCACTGCGAAGCAAGCTGCAAGACCAGGTAAGTGACTTTCGTACATCCCTAGGCACACCTAGGGCAGCCTTGTTTTGGGAAGCCCCGAGGAAGAGGAAGTGTTTTGGCTGAAAGTAAATGGAGAGGGAGGATTTCAATTGAAAAAGAACACCCACAAACAAGGCGGTGAGCACAATTCATTTTTTTTTTTAAACGTACGTATTTATTATCGGAATATACTACCTTGTGTTTTTATTTACGAAAATTTCACGACTCTGTGTGGATGACAAAAAAAAAGCCGTATGACTGCTGGCTCCACAGGACCTCATGGTGCTGTTCCACAGAGGATTCCGTGGCACAGACTGAAGGGAATTTGATCCCATTTCAGTCCATGGCTGAATTCTCCGACATCCCTACATCAGGTTTCTCAGGAGACAGGTAAGGTGGTCTGGTACTCCCATCTCTTTCAGAATTTGCCACAGTTTGTTGTGATCCACACAATCAAAGGCTTTAGCATAGTCAATGAAGCAGAAATAGACATTTTTCTGGAATTCTCTGGCTTTCTCCATGATCCAGCGAATGTTGGCTATTTGCTCTCTAGTTCCTCTGCCTCTTCGAAACCCAGCTTGTACTTCCGGTAGTTCTCGGTTCACATACTGCTGAAGCCTAGCTTGTAGGATTTTGAGCTTGCGAGCGGAAATGGGTTAAAGAAGATGCAGACAACATGCTTGGGTTGAAAATTGAGCCACATTTATTGAAATAGCTGCAAAGGGGTAACTAGGATGGGCATCTAACTGTGTCAGCAGCTAGCTGGCACTTCTTGGGCGAAAACACACCCAGCCTGAGGGGTGGCGGTGATCTCGCCATCCCTCCAGACTGCCCCTTCTGGGGGAGGTAGACCTTCCGATGTCACCCCCAACCCAGTGCCGCACAGCACCTGGGTGAGTGAGTACACCCACACAGCACCTGGGTGAGTGAGTAGGGTTGTTCTCCCAGGCAACCCTTATCCCCCCGCCAAGCCGCACAACCCGTTCGGGGGGCCTCAGGCGTCACCTGTCACCATAAGGTGCCTCTGCATGCACACCATCCCTACTTTCCTGTTTTTGCCCGTCCTAGCTGCCACAGGAGTCACAAGCCTAGAGCTTGTGAAACTCCCCCCACCTGCGCAGAAGAAATTCCTGCAGGCCCCTTTGCAGATCAGACAGAAATATGTTATTCACTACATGAGACAGGTGGACACCATCCATCCTGTAACACTCCCTCCATGTCCACAGAATTCCCTGGAGGGTGGTGCATCCATCACCTCATTCGCATAGGCCATAAGCCATATCTCTGTGCACTTTCAGATGTGCCTTGCCAATGGCAACGTCATTCCACTCCTTCCCATTGATCCATGGGAGCAGTGAGAGCTGCAATAGGCTACTTCCAGCCAGGTATGCCAGACCACCTGCATCTCAACCAAGGCCTGTTCGATCAGGTCCTCGCCTGGCTTACAGCCGAAGTCATTCCTCTCAATGTGCAGCACCTGGACCTGCGGAGGAAGATTGACAAACTTTGGTGGAACAGAGTGAGGACGGGATTCCCACCGTATGCCACGTCTGTTAAGCCACTGGATCTTAATGTGACGGGGTGACAGAAGCTGAAGTCTGAAGATGACATACAAGCCCTTCATGCAGCTCCAGACATCATAACGTGCCCATGTAAGAGTACCCGTACCGGCGTACGACGAGTCTGCTGGTCTAAGGAATAAGCACATTAGGGCAAGCAAAGCGAAAATTGTGTCAGGAAGAAGCGGACAACTCGTGAACGCAGGCCGGAATACTGTGAAGCCCCCATTTTCAAAATGCCATAACATGCCTGAGAGAGAAACCTCTAGCAGCTACCATGGAGACTGCTTCAATGTAACAACAGTGGGTTCTGAACTGCAAGTTACCTAGGCCTAGCAGGGTAGAGCTAATGTAGAAACTGCCCAAATTGCCTTTATGTCAACAGTAAGCCATTGAAGTGATAAAATGGAGGCCCCACCTCAGACCCGCGGCATTCCATAAAACCCATAAGGTGCCCATGGGACATAATCCATTGACTTGCGTTTGGCCATGGGCCACTGCCATGCCCTTGCCATACCGATCAGTTTGATCACCAAATATGTAAATGGGTTGCATTGGGCCAGACCTGTACCTTGAAGCATATCGAGGCCCTCCGGGACAAGTCGGCCTTGGGAGCCCAGACTAGGGATGGCGGAGAATTTCTCCCCGAAACTTCGGGGGGCTGAGCGCCAACGTGTTCGGCCCCCCGAACAAGTTTCGGGGAGAAATCCTCCGCACCCCCCTGCACCCCCCCGGGATGGGACTTACCTTCCCTGAATGTCCCTCCCGGCGGCGGGTCCGGCTGGCGGTTCGTCCGGTGTTCGAGCGGGGCGGGAGCGGCAGCCGGTCTTTCGACCGGCTGCCGCCGCCGCCATTGCAATGAAAGAAAAAAAAAAATCCCCTGATAGGCTACGTGATGATTCACGTAGCCTATCATGGCTAGATTTGCAAAGTCAGCCGTGATAGGCTACGTGAATCATCACGTAGCCTATCACGGGTGACTTTAAAAAAAAAAAAAAAAAAGTGTGTACGGATAATGGTGGCCCCCATAGGGAGCCGCCATTCCCATTCCTTATTTGGTTGCTGTAGTCTACGTAAACATTTACGTAGACTACAGCAACTAAATAAGGAACGCGAATGGCGGCTCCCTATGGGGGCCGCCATTCGCGTACGCGCTTTTTTTTTTTTTAAAGTCACCCGTGATAGGCTACGTGACGATTCACGTAGCCTATCACGGCTGACTTTCCAGATCTAGCCGTGATAGGCTATGTGAATCGTCACGTAGCCTATCAGGGGACTTTTTTTGTTTTTTTTTTACTTTCGTGTTCGCGGCCGGGCGAGGCGGGAAGCCTCCCCCCCGGCCTGAATTTCGGCCGGGCGAGGCGGGAAGCCTCCCCCCCTGGCCTGAACTTCGCGGGGGGAGCAGCGAAGTGCTCCCCCCCACCGCGAACAAGCTGCGAGAAAAGGTAAGTGACTTTCGTCCACCCCTAGCCCAGACCAACCCTGAATTCCTAAGGGGGGGGGTGAAGAAGGCTGTTAAGGCTGCTACGTGGAACAGGGAAACGTCTTACTGGAAAGCTCAAATGGAGGGCCATTACCCCCGGAGCCCGAAAGGGGTATCTGGAGAGAGAGGGTGGCTAATTTACTAAAGCAGGCAACATCTGTGCCCAACCCTATATTGCACGCCAAACCCTAAAATCTGACATGTAGTCAGTGAATCCCACTATTGTGGTCCGGAAGGCTAAATGGCCAGCTTGCGACTTATGATCCCAGATAGTCTGTTGTTCCTTAAGGAGGCGCAAAATTGCGGCCCATGATCTATAGGTAAGGGCCATGAATCCTATCACTGAAGCTTTGCCTAATGCACGGCACACCCTACTTGCTCTGTCGCAGGCGGCTCCTGTACGGAGAGCCATGGAATGCAGGCTGGCATGCCTGGCTTCAGTATCCCCGTCTCCCATAGTACTGCAAGGATGGGATCTGTAAATGGAGCACCCACGGGGGTTAAGGCACGGAAGACGTAGACCTAATTTCATGACAAGGCAATGACAATTAGGTTTGCCTAACCTGGAACATGGTGGACCCAGAACCAGATGTTGTAGCTGTCAAGGGCTTTTTGGAGGGCTCTCTCAGTCTAATCTAGTAGCCAAGTCTAGACGCAGACAAAGGGATTCTTTTCAGAGCTTTATTCTTCTTTTATAACTTACAACTCTATAGGTAGCAACTAGATCTGAGCAGCAGCATCCTTATGCCCTAAGTTGGAACAGTTGGTCCCCGTTTGAAAGGCAATTACTGGCAGACCCCTGAATATAAGGACTAGGGAGAATCCCTCCCCTTTTCCCTTGGACCCTCTGGGCACAACCGTTCTTTGAGCGCCAACCGGGCGCTACGCCTCCTTTCCGTACTCTCCATTTGGCGCCGCTCTCTGCGTCTGCGCCGCGCATCCAACTAGTCTGCTATCGGTGCTGAGTCACTCCCTGGACTGCTTTCTAATCTATGAATGTTGATGGGAGGAATCTCTGTCAGCTGCGGGCCCTGGGAAAAAGGGGTGCGCTCTTCTCCCAGGAGCGACTGCTCTTCCTCCGAATCAGAACTACTGTGGGATTCTATGGGCTCAGTGTCCACCCTGACAGTAACACCGACTCTGGAGCGCGAACACACTGACACATGACATGACCCTCCGATTTCAGGAGGACGGAGAATGAATAACGTGGTCGTGTTGTCATACCGAGGGGCGGGTACTGACTTGACTATAAGGTCATCCAAAATGTGCTTGGCGGCAGCAGCCTCCACTCTACAGGCCACTCCCCACAGCACAATCGGACCTGCCCTAAGAGTCCGAAACCCCCTGGGGTAGCAGCGGAACCATGTTAATCCGCAGTCCGGTTTTGAGGAGAGGCTCACGCCTCCGGAAGGAGGTGCCATTAAAGCCCTACTAAGTTGAAGCCATGCCCATGGATACATGCGCACAGCAGAAGTGATCCTGGTTCGATGGTGCGGCAGCTGCAGTCCCTGCACTGCCCAAACTGAGCCGGCGCGAGAAGGCACGGTCAGGGGCCGCTACCTGAACTGTGAAAAGAAGATACCCTACAATATCTTGCATGGCCCCCCAAAGGAAAACCCTAGGAAGATGTATAACTGCTTGGAGCTTTGCCTAAAGGACCTGAAAGTTGTCCTGTGGGAGGCGAGAATAACACCTAAGGGTATCGGATTGGCTTCACTGAATGTTGATGTGGGAGACAGGCCCTTAGCCTTTTGTGACACCGAGGGGCACAGGAAAGGGGAGCAATACTTGTGTTAGGTCAGAACATTGACCACCATCTTTGGACTCCATGCAGCACATGCCCATCAGGGACCCGTGGCCAGGATCCCAGACCAAGACAGCTGCCTCATTGAAGAGGTGTATCGCACTAAGCACAGATGATCAGGGATCTCATGATTAACAGACTGGCCCTCAGGGAAGAGAGGTTACAAATCAGGATAAACTCCCTAGAGGATTTCCTGGGCACCCTTTCGAGAAGGGAGATCCCTAGAGTAGATAGCGGGATGTGGAAAAAAAGGGGGGGCTAAAACCCTTCTGCCAGCACTGCCTTGTTAACCTCTCAAGAACTTGTCGACGCCTGGCGACGAGAAATGTTGCTTATGAGGTAAGGATGGCCTATGTTGACCTAGAGAAAGGGGGGAGGGGTCCTAGAACCTAGCATAAAACTGAGTTTCAAGTTAAGATGCGTTCCCCCAGTTGGGGTATCGTCTTAAAGCCAGAGTAGCAGCGCAACCTAACCGGACATGGGCCAACCAGAGCTTCCTACCACCTCGGCCTTTCCAAGGGGGACCCTACCATCCCCAGGCATTGGGCAAGAGGTGAACGAGTGCTGACTACTACAAGGGAGCACTCACGATGGAAATGGCACGTGTCCTGGGAGTATGTGCCCTTGGGGCTGTATTCCCAGCACAGACAACGGTGCTGAAGCAACGGACCCACCATAGGCCGAGGGCCAGTGCGGGAGACAGCCTGGTGAACGTGGCCACTGCCAGATCTATTGCCAAACCCAGCTGGGAAGGAGTCAAAATTGGAGCGAAAGATCCTGGTCCAACAGGTCCCTGTGCAGAGAAGGGCAATGGCAGCCATTCTGCGCAAGGCCTTGACATAAGCCAGTCATACACCTCCTCAGGTGAAAGCCATTATGAGAAGGAGAAGCCCTGGTGGTATTACAACTCGCCATATTAGCGTAGGGATCTGATATGCCACTTATGTGGAGGCCGGAGTGGGCAGGGGCAGGCGAGAGGACCTAAATTAATTGAGCAAAACCCTGTAAGATGCTGCGTTAAGCGGCTGAGGCTACTGTGAGGTGTGACTGACAGAGCTGCAGGCGGCCCGGGCGTTGTATAGGGAGATGACATTGGGAGGGACAGCTGCCCCAGGGAGGTAAGCTAAGGTGGCAACCCCACGGCCCTGAAGGTCACCCGTCTGGACAAGTGGGGCGAGGTGCAGTCATCTCACCCATATCCAGAGCAGCCGTGTCCGGGTCCCCAGGAGCAAGGGAGACGATACCACTTGTAGCGCTCCTGACGGAGATGCCCCATAAGGGTGGACCGCCTCCAGCTGTGGTGTGTCGCCTGGACGAAAACCACAAAGAGGAGGATGTTGCTTGGACCACTGCTGATGGAGATGCCGCAGGAAGGTGGACTGCCTGCAGTGGTGGAGTGCTGTCATGGTGAACCTGCGAAGGCGAGGTGGAGGCCTCAATGGTGTCCAGGTGTACTGAACCCAGAGACAAGCTGAAATAGAAAGAAGTAGCGAGCGTTGGGTCTGCTGTCGCATTCGCTTAGGCTGGACCACCTGGGGTTACTTAGGCCTGGCCGGGGGAGGGGGAAGGGATCCCCGAAGAACGCTCAGCAGCTTCCAGATGAGCAAGAATTGACGCCAGAACCGGGTCTGTTTCATCATCAGACTCAGAATCGGGCCATGGCAGTGATCTGTTGGGAAGGGGAGGCGGGGCCCTACCCCTCCTGTTCTTTCAACCTTGGCCCTTCTTGGGAGGCATGATGTAGAAAGTGAGGTAAGCTTGGCACGACATTGGCAAGAAGAAGCAAGGGCCCGGGTCCCCGGACCCAGTCCAACACTCCGACCACCACCCCTAGAAGTACATGCAGCAGGGGTCAGAGCTAGGGGTGGACAAAAGTCACTTACCTGTCCTCGAAGCTTGTTCGCGGTGGGGGGGAGGTGCTTCGCTGCTCCCCCCGCGAAGTTCAGGCCGGGAGGGAGGCTTCCCGCCTCGCTCGGCCGAAATTCAGGCCGGGGGGGAGGCTTCCCGCCTCACCCGGCCGAAATTCAGGCCGGGGAAGAGGCGTCTCGCCTCGCCTGGCCACGAACTCCAAAGTTTTTTTGTTTTTTTTTTAAACGCCCCCGTGATAGGCTACGTGATGATTAACGTAGCCTATCACGGCAAGATCTGCAAAGTCAACCATGGTAGGCTATGTTAATCGTCACGTAGCCTATCACGGGTGACTTAAAAAAAAAAAAAAGTGCGTACGCAAATGGCGGCCCCCATAGGGAGCCGCCATTCGCGTTCCTTATTTGGTCGCTGTAGTCTACGTAAATCTTTACGTAGACTACGGCGAAAATAAGGGCAACGCAAATAGCGTTGCCCTTATTTTCGCCGTAGTCTATGTAAATCTTTACGTAGACTACAGCGACCAAATAAGGAATGGGAATGGCGGCTCCCTATGGGGGCCGCCATTATCCGTACGTGCTTTTTTTTTTTTTAAAGTCACCTGTGATAGGCTACGTGACGATTAACGTAGCCTATCACGGCTGACTTTGCAGATCTAGCCGTGACAGGCTACGTTAATCGTCACGTAGCCTATCACGGGGGCATTTTTCTTTTCTTTTATTGGAATGGCGGGGGTGGCAGTCGGTCAAAAGACTGGCTGCCGCTCCCGCCCCAGATGGAAACCCGCCGAACCGCCAGCTGGACCTGCCGCCGGGAGGGACATTCGGCAAAGGTAAGTCCCGTCCCGGGGGGGGGGTGCGGGGGGTGGGGGGTGCGGAGAATTTCTCCCTGAAACTTGTTCGGGGGGCCAAACACGTTGGTGCTCCGCCCCCCGAAGTTTCGGGGAGAAATTCTCTGCCATCCCTAGTCAGAGCACACAGCAGGAGGTTCCAGTGGGCTACACACTGGGCACCCTGGGCAACAGGCAGCAGCGCCGCCGCTACTGCTAGACAGGAGGGGCTTATAGGGCAGGGTTGGAGAATCTGCTGACCCCCACTGGCACTGCCAGGGGTTCAGATAGGGGTTTTCTAGCCCTATCTGGAGATTCCAGGGACTGGACCTGGGACCTTCTGCATGCCCAGCAGGGGCTCTAGCCCTGAACTATGCCCCTGGAAAGGAGACTAGAACCTGGGTCTTCCAAGTCCCAGTCCAACACTCTAGCAGTTACAACACAGTGGCTTTTGAAGGGGGTGCAGTTACTGCCCGCTGCAAGCCAGGCGCCCAAGAGGCGTGGCAAGGCCCGTGGCCACGGGGGCCGCTCCTAAGCGTGGGCGCCCCCAGCCAAGAGTGCCTGCGACCCGGGAGTTGCAGTGGGTGCACAACCGGGAGCTGCGGCTGTGGTTGTTGTTTTTTGTTTATTTGTGTGTTTGTGTGTGTGTGTGTGTTTTCCTTCCCCTTCTAGGGAGGGCGCATGAGTGCCGGTGAGTCAAGAAACAGGGCAGGCACACCACCGTCAAAGCGCCGGCACCCCCTGAGGCCAGTAAGCGCCAGTAGCCACCGGAGCACGCACCCACACAAATGCTGCCACCTGCCCCGGCCCAGCCAGCCAAGGCCAGGAGGGGCGGCGCACCAAGACACGCACCCCCTGTGAGCACCAGTGCCCCCGCAGGACAGCGGGGCAACAAATACCTCACCCGGGTGTGCGTCGACACAGTCGCTGGTGCCCCCACCGTGGTAGCAATTGCCGGCTGGGAAGAGGAGGGAGGGGTGGGCACTTGGTCTCTGTGAGTGCCAGCGCCCCCGCAGGGCAGCAGGGCAACAAACGCCGCACCAGGGTGCGTGCCGGCACAGTCGCCGGCGCACCTGCTGGGGCGGCAAGTGCCGGCTGAGGAGAGAAGGGGGGGCGGGCGCTCGGTCTCCGTGAGTGCAGGGGCCCCCAGCAGGGAGCGAACAACAAGCGCTGCAGACAGGCATGCACCGGCAAAGCTGCCGGCGCTCCCACTGGGGTGGCCAGAGCACGTGCACCTCCGCCGTGAGCGCTGGCAAGCCGGAGCCGTCGCAGGTGCGCCAAGCCCTCGGGGAGTGAGGAGAAGGAGGGGAATGCATTGCCACCTCAAGTGCCGAGGCCCCCACAGGGAAGCAAGCCAAACGGCGCCGCTCCCAGGTGCATGCCACTGGCACAGTTGTCGGCGGTCCCGTGCAGCAAGATCCGGTAGAGGAAGGGGTGGTGCCCGAACACGTGTGCCCCCGCCACGAGCGTCGGCAAGCCCGCAGCTATGGCAGGTGCGCCGAGCCAACGGCGGGAAATGAAGAGGCGGAGGGGGCGGGCGTGCTACCACCGCAAGCACCAGGGCCCTCAGTGGGCACCAAGCACCAGCAGCAACCAGCGCCGCGCCCCAGTGCACGCCGCCACCAACGCTGGCACTCCCACTGGCAGGGCAGGCGCGGCCACAAGGGAGGCATGGTGGAGTGCGCGTACGCCGCTGCGAGCACCGGCAACCCCGGAGCTGCGGCAAGGGCCAGCGTAGAAGCGAGGCTTTGGGCACGCTGATAGCACGTGGAGTTCAGGTGGTTGGAACAACAACAAAGCTGGTCTCCTGCAGGCAGGTGTCCTTCGTCATTTCCCGGCGGAGCTGTAGTTCTCTCTAGTTGCGTCAAGCCAGAGAGCTGAGATTGGGAGGGGGAGCTGAGTTTAAGGCAGCTCAGCCTGCCCCTCCCTGCATTGTGGTGCCACTGGGGTGCACCAATCAGAGGCCCCTACATCTTGTCACCCCACCTGCCCGCAATGCCCCCCCCCTTTCAGCCAGACAAGCTAGCGTCGGGGTGAGGGCATATAACCTTGCTGGCATATGAAAAGAGCGCAATTGTATGGTAGTTTGAACACTCTTTGGCATTGCCCTTCTTTGGCATTGGAATGTAAACTAACCTTTTCCAGTCTTGTGGCCACTGTTGAGTGCTCCAAATTTGTTGGCATATTGAGTGCAGCACTTTAACAGCATCATCTTTTAGGATCTTAAATAGCTTTGTTGTTACTAATGCTTCCTAAGGCCCACTTGACTTCACTCTCGAGGATGTCCGGCTCAAGTTCAGTGACTGCACTATCATGGCTATCAGGGACATTCAGATCTTTCCTGTATAGTTCTTCGGTGTATTCTTTCCACCTCTTCTTAATCTCATCTGCTTCTGTTAGGTCCCTGCATTCTTTGTCCTTTATCATGCCTGCCTTTGCACAAAACATTCCCTTGAGATCTCCGATTTTCTTGAAGAGATCTCTAGTCTTTCACCTTCTATTGTTTTCCTTGATTTCTTTGCATTGTTCATTTAAGAAGGCCTTCTTGTCTCTCCTTGCTATTCTCTGGAACTCTGCATTCAGTTGGATATATCTTCCCCTTTCTCCCTTGCTTTTTGCTTCCCTTCTTTCCTCAGCTACTTGTAAAGCCTCATCAGACAGCCACTTGGCTTTCTTGCATTTCTTTTTCTTTGGGATGGATTGAGTTGCTGCCTCCTGAACAATGTTATGGACCTCTGTCCATAGTTCCTCAGGCACTCTGTCAATCAGGTCAAGTCCCTTAAATCTATTCCTCACCTCCACTGTATATTCATCAGGGATATGATTTAGGTCATACCTGAATGGTTTAGTGGTTTTCCCTACGTTCTTCAATTTAAGACAAAATTTTGCAACAAGCAGCTCATGATCTGAGCCACAGTCAGCGCCAGGTCTTGTTTTTACTGACTGTATAGAGCTTCTCCATCTTTGGCTGCAAAGTACATAATCAATCTGGTTTTGATACTGACCATCTGGTGATGTCCATGTGTAGAGTCGCCTCTTGTGCTGTTGGAAATAAGTGTTTGCTATGATCAGCGTGTTCTTTTGGCAAAACTCTATTAGCCTTTGTCCTGCTAATTTTGTACACCAAGGCCATGCTTGCCTGTTATCCTGGTGATTTCTTGACTTCCTACTTTAGCATTCCAATCCCCTATGATGATAAGGACATCTTTTTTTGGTGTTAGTTCTAGAAGGTGTTGTAGGTCTTCATAGAACCAATCAGTCTCAGCTTCTTTGGCATCAGTGGTTGGGGCATAGACTTGAATTACTGTGATGTTGAATGGTTTGCCTTGAATTCTAGGGATGTACGAAAGTCACTTACCTTTTCGCAGCTTGGCTTCACGGTGGGGGGGAGGCGCTTCGCTTCTCCCCACAAAGTTCAGGCGAGGGGGGGAGGCGTCCCGCCTCGCCTGGCCAAAATTCAGGCCGGGGGGGGAGGTGCCCCGCCTTGCCCGGCCGGCCGAAATTCAGGCCGGGGAGAAAAGCCCCATCTCCCCCGCTGCGAAACAAAAAGGAAAAAAAAAAAAAAAGACCCCGTGATAGGCTACGTGACGATTTACGTAGCCTATCATGGCTAGATTTCCAAAGTCAGCCGTGATAGGCTACGTAAATCGTCACATAGCCTATCACGGGTGACTTCGGAAAAAAAAAAAGCGCGTACATAAATGGCGGCGCCCATGGGGCGCTGCCATTTGCATTCCTTATTTTGGCACATCTAGTCTACATAAAGATTTACGTAGACTACGGCGAAAATAAGGGCAACGCAAATAGCGTGCCCTTGTTTTCGCCGTAGTCTAAGTAAATCTTTACGTACACTAGACGTGTCAAAATAAGGAACGCAAAATAAGGAACGCATTTGCATACGCACTTTTTTTTTTCTTCCAAAGTCACCCGTGATAGGCTACATGACGATTTACGTAGCCTATCATGGCTGACTTTGGAAATCTAGCCATGATAGGCTATGTAAATCGTCACGTAGCCTATCACGGGTGTTTTTTTTAACTTTATTTTATTTTTTTGCAATGGCGGTGGCGGCAGCCGGTCGGGAGACCAGCCGCCACCCTCGCCCGTGATGAACCGCCGCCGAACCGCTGCCGGGACCCTCCGCCGGGAGGGACATTCGCCTAGGGTTGGCGGAGAATTTCTCCCTGAAACTTTGGGGGGCCGAGCGCCAACATGTTTGGCCCCCCGAAGAAGTTTCGGGGAGAAATTCTCTGCACCCCCCCGCCCCCCGCACCCCCCCGGGACGGTACTTACCTTTGCCGAATGTCCCTCCCGTCACGTAGCCTATCGTCACGTAGCCTATCACGGGTGACTTAAAAAAAAAAAAAGCGCGTACGGCTAATGGCGGCCCCCATAGGGAGCTGCCATTCACGTTCCTTATTTGGTCGCTGTAGTCTACGTAAAGATTACGTAGACTATGGCGAAAATAAGGGCAACGCTATTTGCGTTGCCCTTATTTTCACCATGGTCTACATAAAGATTTACATAGACTACAGCGACCAAATAAGGAATGCAAATGGTGGCTCCCTATGGGAGCTGCCATTAGCGTACGTGCTTTTTTTTTTTTTAAGTCACCCGTGATAGGCTACGTGACGATTTACGTAGCCTATCATGGCTGACTTTGCAGATCTAGCCGTGATAGGCTACGTTAATCGTCACGTAGCCTATCACGGGGGCGTTTTTTTTTTTTTTTAAACTTTTTATTTCGCGGCCGGGCGAGGCGAGGCGCCTCCTCCCCGGCCTGAATTTCAGCCAGGCGAGGCGGAAAGCCTCCCCCCCAGCCTGAACTTCAGGGGGAGAGCAGCGAAGCGCCTCCCCCCCACCGCGAAAAGCTGCGAGACCAGGTAAGTTGCTTTCGTGCACTCCTACATTTGCCAAAGGTAAGTCCCGTCCTGGGGGGGGCGGGGGGCCGGCGGAGAATTTCCCAACCAACTTCGGGGAGCCGAATGCATCGGTGCTCAGCCTCCCGAAGATTCAGGGAGAAATTCTCTGCCATCCCTATTGGATTCGTACTGAGATCATTCTATTGTTTTTGAGATTGTACCCCAGTACTGCTTTTCCCACCCTTTTGTTGACTATGAGTGCTACTCCATTTCTTCTAAGGGATTCTTGCCCACAGTAGTAGATATAATGGTCACCTGAATTAAATTCGCCCATGCCTGTCCATTTTAATTTGCTGATTCCCAAGATGTCGATGTTCAATCTTGCCATCTCATGTTTGACCACCTCCAGCTTACCTTGATTCATTGATCTCACATTCCAGGTTCCTAAACAATATTGTTCTTTACAGCATCGGATTTTCTTTTCCCCACCAGACACATCCACAGCTGAGTGTCCTTTTGGCTTTGGCCCAGTTGCTTCACTCTTTCTGGCACTACTTGGAAATACCCTCTGCTCTTCCCAGTAGTATATTGGACACCTTCCGACCTGAGGGGCTCATCTTCCAGTGTCATCTCTTTTAGCCTCGTGATACGTTCCATGGGGTTTTCTTGGCAAGAATACTGGAGTGGGTTGCCATTTCCTTCTCCAGTGGACCACATTTTGTCAGAACTCTCCACCATGACTTCTCCATCTTGGGTGGCCCTGCACGGCATAGCTTATGGCTTCACTGAGTTACACATGCCCCTTCGCCACAACAAGGCTTTTTAGTAAATATGCATAAGATTATGCTGTTGGAGCCCAAACAGACTTTATCTTTTAACAAATATGTGTCTAGCAGCTATATCTTTTCCCCATTTTTCCTCTAGAGTAGGCACATGTGGCCCAATCTAGATCTTAGAAGCTCCTCAAACCTGAATTAGGGTCCTGATCAGGGGCCCTATACTTACTTTTGAGCAAAAATTAAAGATGATGAAGCTGCTAGACACAAATTTAAAGTAATGTCTGTTTTGGTCCTTAGTCTCGGAAGACAAGAACCATACCTGAGAAATCCTATTGAGATTTGCAGTTGCAGTGTACAAAATTGCCAGTAAGGCAGTAAATGTAAGTACTAGTATTTATGACACACTTTCAAATGGCCATTTCCAGAAATGGAATTGCCTTCACAGTAAATGTATAAATTGTTTCCACACTGCTCATTGGCCACACTTAATAATCTTACAGCTTGTGGGTACCCTCGTGGCAAATGTATATATTCCTCTGAGTTGCTTGCTTTCTGTTTCAGGATGTTTGGGATAAACTGCTTTTTACCTTATAATAAAGAGAAATATTCATCTTTTAATTCATGCAAAACTTAGTCTCTATGGAATACATTCCTTGACATTATTTAAATTATATCTGAACGTGCTTTCCTGTTGTTCATATTTTAAATTCTGCCTTGTGAACTTTAAATGTAAGCATTCCTGGGATTTGAGGTCAGAAATCTTGCCTGCGGGACTATTCTTTGGATAATATATTATAATGGATCATAAATTATATAAACCTTATCTTGCCTTTAGAGATCCTTAGGTTAATTTTTTTTACACATTTTGAAATGGGATGCTCTAAAGAATATGTTTTTCCCCCTACCTGAACATAACTTGTACAGTCTTGTAAGGCATCAGTGCAGACAGAAGTATGTGTCAGGGTGGAAACTGAGCCCATGGAACCCCAGAGCAGTTCTGATTCTGAGGAGGAACAGCAATCCATGGGAGAGGAGCCCACTCATCCCTCACAGGCATAGCAGCTGGCAGAGATTCCTCCTGCCAGCATTCCTGAGATAGATAGTGACCCTGGCAGTGAGAGAGCGTGGGAGGGGGGCTTGCTAGTCACTCAATGCAGACACAGGGAGCAATGAGCGATGGAGGGTGCAGAAAGGAGGTGTGGCGCCTGTTTAGCATGCAAGCAACAGTCGCATCCCATGGACCCAAGGGAAAGAGGGAGGAACTCTCCCTAGCCCATAAGTTCAGGGTCTTCCCATGATTCTCCTTCAAACAGGGACCAACTGCCTAACCTGGAGCATAGGCTACTCCGCTGTTCCTTGCTTAGTCGCTGGTGATTAGCATCTGAAAGAGTCATTAAGTTGTAAAAGAATTAAAGCCTTGAAAAGAATCCTTTTGTCTGTGTCTTGAGTTGGCTATTGGAGTAGACTGAAAGAGGCTCCTAGGGTGCTCCTGACAGCTTGGTCCCCGTTCCTCTTTTTTTCTCTCTCTCTTCTCCTGCTGCAGATGGAGGTTGCCAGGGACCCGCGGTGCAAGCTCTGGTGCAAGAGAACCAGGCTCTCCATGATCAAGAGGTTCAACTGATGACTGCCGTACAGAATCTGCAAGCTGCGGTTCAACCCCCACCACCTCTGATTCCCCCCCACCAGAAGTGCCCGGTGGCTTTGCCAGAGAGGTTTTCTGGTGAGAAAGGACTTTTTCAGATTTTCCGGGCCCAATTGGAGCTGTACATGCACCTTTGACCTGACGATTGCCTAAAAGAACAGGTTAGTGTGGGCTTCATCATTAACTAGGGATGGGGGAGAATTTCTCCCTGAAACTTCAGGGGGCTGAGCGCCAACGTATTTGGCCCCCCAAAGTAGTTTTGGGGAGAAATTCTCTGTGCCCCACCCCCCCTGGGATGGGACTTACCTTTCCCGAATGTCCCTCCCGGCGGTGGTTCAACAGGTCTTCATCAGGGTCGGGGGCAGCAGCCGGTCTTTTGACCGGCTGCCGCCGCCGCCATTCCAATAAAAGTAAAAAAAAAAAAACGCCCCCGTGATAGGCTACGTGACGATTAATGTAGCCTATCATGGCTAGATTTGCAAAGTCAGCCGTGATAGGCTACATAAATCGTCACGTAGCCCATAGGGAGCCGCCATTCACGTTCCTTATTTGGTCGCTGTAGTCTACGTAAAGATTTACGTAGACTACAGCGACCAAATAAGGAACGCGAATGGTGGCTCCCTATGGGGGCCGCCATTTGCGTACACGATTTTTTTTTTTTAAGTCACCTGTGATAACGTAGCCTGTCACAGCTGACTTTGCAGATCTAGCCATGATAGGCTATGTAAATCGTCACTTAGCCTATCACGGGGGCGTGTTTTTTTTTAACTTTTTATTTCGCGGCCGGGCGAGGCGAGGCACCTCCTCTCCGGCCTGAATTTCGGCCGGGCAAGGTGGGAAGCCTCCCCCCCGGCCTGAACTTCGGGGGGAGCAGCGAAGTGCCTCCCCCCCACCGTGAAGCAAGCTGCGAGACCAGGTAAGTGGCTTTCGTGCACCCCAATCATTAACCTACTTTCAGGCATGGCAGCTAAATGGGCTTTGGGACTTCTTCTAGCTAATGACCCCCTGCTCGGGAAATCAAGGTTTCATGACAGCGATGGCCCATTTTTTTGGTGACCCCCTGTGCACGCTGATGGCTTCTCGGGAGATTCGCCACCTCAGGCAGAGCAAGGACTCAGTTTCCAGCTATGAAACAATTTTTTGCTTGCTGATGCAGGATTTACAGTGGAATGATGCCGCGCTGGTGGCTCAAGTTTTGGATGGTTTGAACGACGAGATCGTGGATGAGTTGGCACACACACCTAGCCCGCCTACTTTGGAGGACCTCATCCAGACCTGCCTCCAGATAGATAGTCAGCTGGCGGGGCGCTGGCAGACCCGGCGGGGCACCAGGGGCCGAGATTTCCCTCCTCCCATTCCCCCACATTTCCTGCCCCCTCCCCCACCCCACGCCCCTGCGGTGGGGGCAGAGGAGACCCCAATGCAGCTGGGAGCTACCCTAGCCCCACTGTCACTGGTGAAACTAGAGCGGTGGCATGCGGAGTGCCGATGCTTTCGATGTGGAAAGCTGGGACATTTCGCCCAAACCTGCTGTGCTAGATCCGCAGCCCCACTACCTCCCCCTCTTCTCCTTTCTCCTCCTCCTCCTCCTCATCCCCAGGCCTGACTAGGCTGCCCCCCAAGCCTGTTGGGGGTCTCCAGTGTGGGGGTGGGTTTCACATCAGGTGGGCGCCTTCTGCAAACCCCCAACCTCCCATCTGCTATTGCAGGTTCACCTCTGCTCCTCCCAGTGGGGTGGGGTGGAGGCCCTAGCTTTAGTGGACTCTGGGGCTATGACCAGTTTCATGGATGAAACGTTCACTCTCTTACACAAGATTCCTACCCTTCCCCTTCTTGTCTGCTTCTGGCAGTTCTTCAGCTACCGTGATGCTCCCAGAGAAGTGTGCAGCTTTTCGGGATGTTTTCGACAAGAAGGAGGCCGACCAGCTTCCCCACCACTGCCCTTTTGACTGTGCCATTAACCTCATTCCTGGGGTGACCATCCCCACTGGCCGGCTGTATTCGATGTCGGAGCTGAAACTTCGAGCTCTATGGAGGTTTTTGGACACAAACATCAGACGTGGCTTCATTCGCCCCTCCTCCTCCCCCGCCTGTGCCTTACCATCTTTGTGACCAAGAAATCAGGAGAACTCTGCCCGGTGCATGATTACAGAGCATTGAATTTGGTCTAGATCCCCAACAAGTACCCCCTCCCCCTCATACCCGAGATGCTGGAGCACCTGGGGCGAGCCAAGATTTTCACAAAGTTGGACCTGCATGGCACCTACAATCTGATTTGAATCTGGGAGGGGGATGAGTGGAAGACCTGTTTCGGCACCCGGTATGGAGCATATGAATACCTAGTGATGCCCTTTGGGCTCACCTGCGCCTGCCCCCCCCCACGTTTTTGCATTTTATGAATGTCATCTTCCGGGACTATTTGGACACTTTCCTCATTGTGTATCTCAATGATTTACTTATATTTTCTGAGGATCCCCATGCCCATCAGCACCATGTCTCCTCTGTCCTCCAGTGCCTCCATGAGCACCATCTTTATGCCAAGCTGGAGAAATGTGCATTTGACCTAACCTCTTTGGACTATCTTGGCTACATTATCTCAGCTGCCGGTATCAGGATGGATCCTGCAAAGGTCCAGGCTGTCCTCTCCTGGCAGGCTCCATCCACCAAGAAGGACTTGCAACATTTTCTGGGCTTTGCTAATTTTTACAGAAAGTTCCTGCCCAGCTTTGCTTGGCTGACATCTCCTCTCACGGACCTCCTTAAGGGCAGGAAATCTCCTTTTCATTGGACGGCATCTGCCCAACAGGCTTTTGAGGAACTTAAGAAGCTTTTTAGTTCTGAGCTGATCCTGTTACATCCCAACCCGAGGAAGCCTTTTGTAGTACAAACTGATGCCTCTGACTTTGCAGTGGGGGCGGTGCTTTTTCAGCCAGATCAGGCGGGCGGTGGGTTGCAACCCTGCGCCTACCACTCCAGGAAGCTGAACATGTCTGAGAGGAATTATACCATCTGGGAGAAGGAACTGCTGGCCATCAAGTACACTTTGAAGGCCTGGCGTCATCTTCTGGAGGAGGCACAGCTAGGGATGTACGAAAGTTCTGCCATGGATCTCGAGGAGGCCGAATGCCAGCGCATTCGGCCCCCCGAAATCGGTGGCAGAACAGCCCCCCGCCCCCTGGGACGGGACTTACCTGGGGCAGATCTTCCTGGCAGCAGCGGCTCCGATGGCGGCTCTGGCGGTGGTTCGGCGGTGGCGGCTGCAGCGGCCAGTCTTCTGACCAGCTGCCACCGTCACCATTTCCAAGTTAAAAACAAAAACAAAACATAACAAGTGATAGGCTACATAAAGATTTAGGTAGCCTCTCACGGCTAAATTTTAAAAAACACTGTGATAGGCTACATAAATGTTTATGTAGCCTATCATGGCTGATTAAAAAAAAAAAACATGCATACGCAAATGGCGGTGCCCATGGGTGCCGCCATTTGCGTTCCTTATTTTGGCACATCGTAGTATATGTAAACATTTACGTAGACTACGGCGAAAATAAGGGGAATGCAAATAGCGTAGACGCTACGCTATTTGCGTCCCCGTTATTTTCACCGTAGTCTACGTAAATGTTTACGTAGACTAAGACGTGCCAAAATAAGGAACGCAAATGGTGGTGCCCATGGGCGCTGCCATTTGTGTATGCGCATTTTTTTGTTTTTGTTTTAATCAGCCATGATAGGGTACGGAAACATTTACGTAGCCTATCACGGCTGACTATAGGGATGCAAACGGCGGTGGCTATGGCCGCCACCATTTGCATCCCTGCTAGCCAGCGGCCGGATGTCCAGCCACTGGCGGAGCCAGCCGGTGGCTCCGCAGAATCCCTGCAGAGCGGAGCCAGCTGGCCCGGATTTGGGGGGGAGGGATGGAGTGCCTCCTCCCCAGCATCAGCATAATCCGTGAACAGGTAAGTGACTTTCGTACATCCCTAGGCACAGCATCCAGTCGAAGTTAGAACCGAACATCGCAACCTGGAACATCTTCAGACAGCTCGTGCCTTAAACCAGTGGCAGATTAGGTGGTCACTTTTTTTACCCCCAGTTCCACCTTAAGATTTGCCATGTGAAGGCCTCCGACAACCTACAAGCAGATGCTCTTTCTCGTAAGCCAGGCCTCCAGCCAGGGGGTGAGGGAAATTCCCCCCCCCTCTGATTCTTCCCCCAAAGAGCCTGGCGGCAGCTGCGGTACCTCACTCTTGGGAGGAGCTCCTTCACTTGGCACAGGCTCAGGATGCTTTTGTCCACACAACAGTGGAGGAATTGGGGCTAGCCTCTGCCCCCCCACTCTACCCCCTTCTCTGTGTGAGGTGGCCTGCTTTACCATTCCAGCTGTGTCTATGTGCCTTCTAGACCCCTCCGCAAGAAGGTCCTCCATCAGTGCCATGACTCCCCCACCGCTGGGCATTTTGGCATCACCAAGACCCTGCACGGAGTGACGTGGGATTTTTGGTGGCCTCGTGTATGTCGGGATGTCAAGACCTATATCACCTCCTGCCCAACCTTAGGGATGGCAGAGAATTTCTCCAGGAATCTCCGGGAGGCCGAATGCCAATGCATTCGGTCCCCCGAAATTGGTGGGGAAATTCTCCGCCGGCCCCTGCCCCCCCGGATGGGACTTACCTCCTTCGAATGTCCCTCTTGGTGGTGGGTCCCAGCGGCGTTTCGGCGGCATTTCGGCAGGGGCGGGGGCGACGGCCGGCCTTCTGACTGGCTGCCACCGTCGCCATTGCAAAATAAAAAAGTAAAGTAAAAACAAAACAAAACACCCGTGATAGGCTACGTAACGATTTACGTAGCCTATCATGGCTAGATTTCCAAAGTCAGCCGTGATAGGCTACGTAAATCATCACGTAGCCTATCACGAGTGACTTTGAAAAAAAAAAAGTGCGTACGCAAATGGCGGCGTCCACGGGGTGCCGCCATTTGCGTTCCTTAGTTTGGCACGTCTAGTCTATGTAAAGATTTACGTAGACTATGGTGAAAATAAGGGAAAGCTATTTGCGTTGCCCTTATTTTCGCCATAGTCTACATAAATATTTACGTAGACTAGACGTGCCAAACTAAGGAACGCAAATGGCAGCACCCCGTGGACGCCGCCATTTGCGTACGCGCTTTTCTTTTTTTTCAAAGTCACCCGTGATAGGCTATGTGATGATTTACATAGCCTATCATGGCTGACTTTGGAAATCTAGCCATGATAGGCTATGTAAATCGTTACGTAGCCTATCCCAGTGTGTGTGGTTTTTTTTTTACTTTCCTTTTTTTTTCGCGGCCGGGTAGACGGGGCGCTCCTCCCCGGCCTGAATTTTGGCTGCGAGGGATGGGGCACCTCCCCCCCGGCCTGAATTTTGGCCAGGCGAGGCGGGGCACCTCCCCCCCTCTTCTGAACTTCAGGGGGAGAACCAAAGTGTCTCCCCCCAACGCGAAGCAAGCTGCGGGACCAGTTAAGTCCCTTTCGTCCATCCCTACCCAACCTGCCAGCGGGCAAAGGGCCCCTCAGGCAAGCCCACAGGCTTGCTTCACCCCCTTCCTACCCCCTCAGGACCTTGGAAACTGCTCTCCCTTGACTCTATTACTGACTTGCCTCCCTCACACAGTAAGACCACCATTCTGGTGGTGGTGGATTTGTTTTCTAAGATGGCCCATTTCATCCCCTTCTCTGGGTTGCCCACAGCCAGGGAGACGGCAGAGCTTTTTTTGGCGCATGTTTTCTGGCTTCACGGATGACCCGAGGGTCTCATTTCGGATAGGGGCCCCCAATTCACTGCCCATTTCTGGAGAGAGCTACTTGGGCTTCTCCATGTGACACTCCGTCTTTCCTCTGCCCACCATCCACAGACGGACGGTCAGACCCTAGCTCCCTCTTCAGTGCCAGCGGCCCATGACTTTTTAGAGGAGTTGAGAGCAGTACACCACCTCTTATGGGACTTCCTTGAGCAAGCAAAGACAGCCTACAAGGCCTCTGTGGGCTGGCGATGCCAGCTGGGTCCGTCTCTGCAACCAGGGGACAGGGTTTGGTTTTCCACCCAATACCTCCCCGCTCACTCGCTCGCAACGAAGCTCGTGCCTCGCCGCATGGGGCCTTTCCAGATTACGACCCAGATTAACCCTGTTGCTTTTTGCCTGGCTCTCCCCCGCTCCATGAAGATCCATCCTGTTTTTCATCAGTCCTTGCTGTCCCCCCTGGTTTCTGGATACCCTCATCACTCAGTCGGCTCCCCCCTGCCGCCACTGCTGGTGGAGCGGAAGGAGGAGTTTGGGGTCATGGAGATTCTGGACTCCTGCCTTTCTCGTGGCCGCCTGCAATATCTAGTGGACTGGAAGGGGTACAGGCCAGATGAGCAATCCTTGGAACCCGTGGAAAATGTGCATGCTCCGTGGCTGCTGAGGCGCTTAGGGATGTATGAAAGTCACTTACCTTTTCGCAGGGGTGCTTCGCGGTGGGGGGGAGGCGCTTCGCTTCTCCCCCCAAAGTTCAGGCAAGGGAGGGGAGGCGTCCCACCTCGCCCGGCAGAAATTCAGGCCGGGGGGGGAGGCTTCCCGCCTCGCCCGGCCGAAATTCAGGCCGGGGAGACGCGCCCCATCTCCCCGGCTGTGAAACAAAGTGTAAAAAAACAAAACAAAATCCGTGATAGGCTACGTAACGATTAACGTAGCCTATCAAGGCTAGATTTCCAAAGTCAGCCGTGATAGGCTACGTAAATCGTTACGTAGCCTTTCACAGGTGACTTTGGAAAGAAAAAAAAGCGCGTACGCAAATGGTGGCGCCCTATGGGCGCCGCCATTTGCATTCCTTATTTGGTCCTGGTAGTCTAAGTAAAGATTTACGTAGACTACAGCGCCAGGAGGGACATTCGTCAAAGGTAAGTCCCATCCTGGGGGGGTGGGGGGGTGGCAGAGAATTTCACCACTGATTTCGAGGGGCCGAATGCGTTGGCGCTCAGCCCCCCGAAGATTCGGGGAGAAATTCTCTGCCATCCCTAGAGGCGCTTCCACCAGCAGTACCTCCACACACCTGGGGCCCCAGGGGAGGGGCATGAGGGGGGGCCTCATGGGAGTGGGGATGATGTCAGGTGGAAACTGAGCCCATAGAACCCCCCCAAAATTTAAAAGGATTAAAGCCTTGAAAAGAATCCTTTTGTCTGTGTCTTGAGTTAGCTATTGGAATAGACTGAAAGAGGCTGCTAGGGCGCTCCTGACAGCATGTTTATGAGAATAAGGTCTCAGAGTTGTGTATTAACACAAATGCAGTTCTTGCATTTGGAATGATGCTAGAAAGCTAGCAATGACATGTATTCTGAAGCAATTATAATTAGATTTTCATAGGTAGGCCTTAATTTTGTTGCTACAGAACTCGTAGTTTTGGAACTCTTAGGGTGCAATCCTATACATGTTTTGACAGAAAAAAGTCCTGCAACTCTCAGAGCAGTATCCAATTGTGACATTTCACAAACTCAAATAGCGCTAGTGGAGCTCCACTGAATCGATCTGTTGCTCAAGGGGCTGCCCATTACACTTGCACAACAGGTTGTGCAAGCAGTTGCGTGAATTGCAGGATGAGTTGCACAATGGGTTGCATGATGGGTGGCTTGCAGAATGGGTGCCAGCAGTTGCACAACCAGCTGCAAAAGCAGAATGCACCACAGGTAGCACGCTGGGTTGCACAACACTTTGCACAATGGGTTGCATTGTGTCCCTGCAGGGCTGCCCAGCGGCCGGATGTCCGGCTGCAGGCAGCCAAAGCCGGCCGGCGGCTCCACGGCTTGGCCGCAGAGCGGAGCCGGCCAGGCAGAATTCTGGGGGGAGGACTGGATCCAAGGACCAGATTGCCTCCCCCCCCATCGAGGATTCCGGGGGAGGGATGGAGTGCCTCCCCCCCACCGCGGATTGCCAGGCGTGGAGCCAGGTAGGTGTTTCGTACATCCCTAGAATTAGTATTGCCACCTCTTTATTTATTACAGGCTCCTCAACAGATATGTCATATGTGGCAGGCAGGTATAGCGTGGTTCTCTCCATGCTGGGAATAGCTGTACCTATTGAATTTGGCTGGTGCAGATAGGTAAGAATTCTGTTTGAGTTCATTTTTGCAACTTTCTTCATATATGGGATGGAAAGACTTTGAGATAGAGAGACAGAGAGATAGAGAGATAGAAATAATGCAGGAGAAAGCAAAACTAACAGATTCACCCAACTGTAGGCATTTTCATTGGTGCTGTTCTGGCTGTGGAGAGGAGTGCACTGTTCAGAGAGGATCACCTTGCACCCAGAGTACAAGTTTTTTCGGCAACAGCTGAAGACCTTTTCATTTTCCCAGATGTGTTAATCTGAAGAACATTCATGTGCCTTTAGCTCTGTTGTGTGAATGTTTGGTTACTGGCAGTTTTATTTATTTTAACTTACATAATGGTTGCTTTATTATGTTTAGATTTTTTTTTCACAAGATTTAATCTTTATGGTTTATTGCTAACCATTCAGAGAATATCACTCACTCAGTGCTATACAAATGCTGTTAAATAAATCCAGCCCACTCCCTTTGTTCAAGGAACATGAGCTCAAGTGCTGCCCATGTGGTGGACTGGATTAAACCCTATGCATTTTGATGTAACAATTTCCAGAGGGTAGCTGTGTCTATTGCTGCAAAAACAACAAAAGGTCTTGCGGCACCTCAAAGACTAACGAAGTTATTCTGGCATAAACTTCAGATGCATGGAGTATCATGGAGAGTTTCAGTATTTTGTAAAATGTTTGTTTCTTTTCTAACGCTATTGAGCATTAGGAACACCTCAGTCCATGGGTGACCATTCTTACCTTTGTCTTTTGCTATTGCTGCAGATTCTAAGTTTTACTGTTGAACAAAAAGGTGTTCTTTTTAATCATGCCTACTAGTATCGTCAACCTGTTTCACACTCCAGCCTAGCAGAAGCACAGTTTGATCTTATATAACACAAATGAGTAAAAATAGTGAAGTATTTCACATAAAATAAGAACACCTTACCATGTTCCCCTCTAACCAAAATGTATCTGTGGAAATGTATTTTAAAGTATTTTGTATTCCAAGCAATGCCTAAAATATCCCTTCAGATCATAAGATGCAACAACAAACAGAAAGTTGTAAAGATACATTTTCTTCCCCCCCCCCCGCAAAAAAGTCATGATTCTTTTCAAATGTGGATATAACTCCCAAGATCATAGTCAGAACAATACTGCCATTATTTGGAATACTGTTCAAAAACATCCATGTGTTTATTGTTCTTAAGAAGAGGTGTGGGTATTTGCTTTCTAATTACAGTTTTATCCTATTAACAGTGCAATCCTATGGATGACTCCAAGATGAATTTCAGCAGCACAATGGCCGCAGTGGTAGGAGATGCATCAAAGGGCAGCAGTGGCTACATTTAGTCTATGTGCCATGTGTTGTCCACCCCTGGTCTAGAATCTCTCATGGGGCTGGGAATCACTTCTGATGATATAGCCATGGAGTCAAAATGAGGCATTTGCATGGAAGCCTGTACTTATAGATGGACTGTGGCATGCATGAGAACAATTCTAGAACAGTTTGCAGTAACCTCTTGAAACTCTTCACCCTATTTGTGGCCAGAGAATTAGGGAGGACCATTTTAACAAATTTCTCCAACAGAAGGGAACATTTTCCAACAGTTTCTTGGGGCTGAACTAATCATTACCAGTAGCACAGCTAGTTTCTTTTCTCTTACAGCTTTTAATTTTTTTTTTTTTGCTGGTACTGAAAGGTGGTGTTAGCAGCAGCAACTATGTTAGCAAACTGGCCACTATTTTGCATCCTCTCCTATGCCTTGAACCTAGGATTATTCCAAGACAATTTGTGTGTGGTGGTGGGGTGGTGGTGGGCGATCAGGAGAAAATGGTGACTACTGTAAAGCAAAAAACTACTGGAGAATAATTGGAGAACATTCTACAAACTGGCCTTAAGAACATGAGAAGAGCTGTACTGGGTCAGACCAAAAGCCATTTAGTCCAGCATTCCATTCAGACAGTGGCCAACCAGATGCCTGTGGGAAGCCCACAAGTAGGTCATGAGTGTGATAGCATCTTCCCACACATGTTACCCAGCAACTGATATACATAGGTATGCTGCAACTGTTACTGATGTAATATACCCATCATGTCTAGTAACCATTGATAGCTTTATCCCCCTTTTAAAGCCATCCATTGTGGCAGCCATCACTACATCTCACTGTAGTGTGAATTCCACAGTTTTTAACTATGTACTGTGTGAAGAAGTGCCTGGTTTTGTCTGTCCTGAATCTTCCACCGTTCACCTTCATGGATGACCCTGGGCTCTAGTATTTTGGGAGACAGATAAAACTGAGTCCCTCCCTACTCACTTTCTCCATACCATGAATAATTTTTTGCACCTCTATCATGTTTCCCCTTCCTAGCCTTTTCTCTGAGCTACACAGTCCCAGCTGTTGTGCCCAAGGGGAGTTGTCCCTTGTTCATTTTAATTCCCCTTTTCTACACTTTTTTCCAGCTCTACAATATTGATTTTCTAGGTCCGGTGATCAGAAGTGTACACGATATTCCAAGTGTGGTCGCATCATAGATATGTACAATGGCACTATGATATTAACAGTTTTATTTTCAATTCCTTTTCTAATTATGCACAACATGGGATTTGCCTTTTTCACAGCAGCAGCACACTGGGTAGACATTTTCCTCAAGCTGTCCACCACAACCTGAAGATCTTTCTTGATCAGTCACTGCTAGCTCAGATCACATCAGTTTATGTTTGAAGTTGGGTTTTTTTGCCCCAACGTGCATCACTTTACACTTGCTTACATTGAAATGCATTTGCCATTTAGATGCCCATTCTCCCAGCTTGGAGAGAACTTTTTGGAGCTCCTTGCAATCCTGGTTTGTTTTAACCACCCCAAATAATTTGGCGTCATCAGCAAACTTGGCCACTTCAATGCTCAGTCCGAATTGCAGATAATTTATGAACAAGTTGAAAAGCATTGGTTTCAATACAGATCCTTGTGGGACCACACTGTTAACATCCCTCTGTTGGAAGAATTTACCCTTTATTCTTACTCTCTGTTTCTGTTCTTTAACCAGTTACCAATCCATAAGATGACCTCTTATTCCATGATTGCTAAGCTTACTCAGGAGCCGTTGATGAGGGACTTGTCAAAAGTCTTCTGTAGGTCCAAGTTAACAATGTCTACTGGATTAACCTTGTGCACATATTTATTGACACTCTCAAAGAGCTCTAAAAGGTTAGTGAGAGAGGACATACCTTGGCAAAAGCCATGTTAATTTTTTCAGCAGGACTTCCCTTACATATGTTTTCTTTTTTTATAGGCCTTTTTTTCCCTCTGGGGTGAGAGAGAAAAAGAAAAATCTCAGAAATTTTCTCAGAAAATATATTTTGAGAAATGTTGACTCGGCTCCAACGACTGCAGAGGCAACAGCACCATATGATCAGTATGTATATAAAAGGCTAAGAACTTGCATCCAACATCCATATGTGATCATCCATGCTGGTGTGGGTCTAGGCACATACGGCTGGACTGGCTGGCTCAGAATCCAGACTCAACTCCCCATTGGCAATCATTATTGTCAACATTCACAGTTCTAACTACTTGTTTAGCAGGCAGATGCATGCAATTCCATTGTTCCATTATTTCAGTTGGATCTGTGGATTGTGTCTCTTGCCATTAGCTGAAAACAATAATCAGCTTAAAACACTCCTGAAGTAGGAAGTGCAAATGACTATGGTAATGTGGTAACATTCTTTTCCCTTTTGCCCATTGATCTATAATAATTTACAAACTGTTACAGCAGCAATTAAAGAATGCAGAAGTGAATCTCTACCAGATTCTAAAATAAGATGGATGATGAGATCTGATATTCCAGCTATCATATACTGGAAAAAACTATGCAAGCTTTTATTTTGTGTGCAGGGGCATTTGAAATACTTCCTGTGCAGAAGGAAAGGTTTTGGTCTCCAATGCCAACTATGTTAAACATATAATTGAATTACATTTGCAGCTGTTAATTAACATAATTAAAGGAGACTCAGGTAGATAAGTTGCCATTATTACTATAGTGGGACAAAGGCATTCAGCATTAACAACTAGTGCCTTCCATTTCAGGGTAAGCGAGTATTAAAACCCCAAATGCATAATGGGATTTATATCAGAAGAAAAATAATGAGATTTGCAAAAGAGACTGTTAGGGTGTGTTAGGCATGCAAAGACAATGCTTTTCTATGGGAATTTCAGTAAAGAAGGGCAACACCAAAGAGTGTTCAAACTAGGGATGGCGGAGAATTTCTCCACGAATCTCGGGGAGGCCAAATGCCAATGCATTCGGCCCCCAGAAATTGGCGGTGAAATTCTCCACCCCCCGACCCCCCCCCCGGATGGGACTTACCTCATGCGAATCTCCCTCTTGGCGGCGGGTCCCGGCGGCGGTTTGGCGGCATTCCGGTGGGGACGGCGGCAGCGGCAAGTCTTCCGACTGGCTGCCGCCGCCGCCATTACAAAGTAAATGTAAAAAAAAAAAACCCCACACACATGTGATAGGCTACGTAATGATTTACGTAGCCTATCACGGCTAGATTTCCAAAGTCAGCCGTGATAGGCTACGTAAATCGTTACGTAGCCTATCACGGGAGACTTTGAAAAAAAAAAAAGAGCATACACAAATGGCGGCGCCCATGGGCGCCGCCATTTGCATTCCTTATTTGGGCCCGGGTAGTCTACATAAAGATTTGCATAGACTACAGCAAAAATAAGGGCAACGCTATTTGCGTTGCCCTTATTTTCGCCGTAGTCTACGTAAATCTTTACGTAGACTACCCGGGCCCAAATAAGGAACGCAAATGGTGGCGCCCATGGGCGCCGCCATTTGGGTACGCGCTTTTCCCCCCCAAAGTCACCCGTGATAGGCTACGTAACAATTTACATAGCCTATCACGGCTGACTTTGGAAATCTAGACTTGATAGGCTACGTAAATCGTTACGTAGCCTATCACGTGTGTGTGTGTGTGGTTTTTTTTACATTTACTTTTTTATTTCGCGGCCGAGGAGACGGGGCGCTCCTCCCCAGCCTGAATTTCGGCAGCGAGGGATGGGGCGCCTCCCCCCCGGCATGAATTTCGGCCGGGCGGGGCAGGGTGCCTCCCCCCCGGCCTGAACTTTGGGGGGAGAACCAAAGCGCCTCCCCCCCACTGCGAAGCAAGCTGCGGGACCAGGTAAGGGACTTTCATCCATCCTTAGTTCAAACTACCGTACAATTGCGCTCATTTCACATGCCAGCAAGGTTATGCTCAAAATCCTACAAGCTAGGATTCAGCAGTATGTGAACCGAGAACTACCAGAAGTACAAGCTGGGTTCCGAAGAGGCAGAGGAACTAGAGATCAAATCGCCAACATTCGCTGGATCATGGAGAAAGCAAGAGAATTCCAGAAAAACGTCTATTTCTGCTTCATTGACTACGCTAAAGCCTTTGATTGTGTCAATCACAACAAACTCTGGCAAATTCTGAAAGAGTTGGGAGTACCAGATCACCTTACCTGTCTCCTGAGAAACCTGTACGAGGATCAAGAAGCAACAGTAAGAACCAGACATGGAACAACCAATTGGTTCCAAATTGGGAAAGGAGTACAACAAGGCTGCATATTGTTGCCCTGCTTATTTAACTTATATGCAGAGCACATCATGAGAAACGCCGGGCTGGATGAATCACAGCTTGGAATTAAGAATGCCAGGAGAATGATCAACAACCTCAGATATGCAGATGATACCACCCTAATGGCAGAAGGAGAAGAGGATCTAAAGAGCCTCTTGTTGAGGGTGAAAGAGGAGAGTGCAAAAGCTGGTTTGAAACTCAACATTAAAAAAACAAGATCATGGCATCTGGCCCCATCACTTCCTGGCATATAGAAGGGGAAGAAATGGAAGCTGTGACAGATTTTATTTTCTTGGGCTCCAAGATCACCGCAGACGGTGACTGTAGCCATGAAATTAAAAGACACTTGCTCCTTGGGAGGAAAGCTATGACAAACCTAGACAGCATAGTAAGAAGCAGAGACATCACCTTGCCGACAAAAGTCCTTCTAATCAAAGCTATGGTTTTCCCAGTAGCAATGTATGGCTGTGAGAGCTGGACTATAAGGAAGGCTGAGTGCCGAAGAATTGATGCTTTCGAACTGTGGTGCTGGAGAAGACTCTTACGAGTCCCCTGGACTGCAAGGAGGTCAAATCAGTCCATCCTAAAGGAAATCAACCCTGAGTGCTCATTGGAAGGACAGATACTGAAGCTGAAGCTGAAATATTTTGGCCACCTAATGCAAAGAGAAAAGTCACTGGAAAAGACCCTGATGCTGGGAAAGGTTGAAGGCAAAAGGAGAAAGGGATGGCAGAAGATGAGATGGCTAGATAGCATCACTGATGCAATGAATTTGAATTTAAGCACACTCCAGGAGAAAGCGGAGGACAGGAAGGCCTGGCGTGCTATGGTCCATGGTGTCACGAAGAGTCGGACACAACTGAATGACTGAACAACAAAGCAGGAGGAGGAAATGAAAGAATCATATTTACAATCAGAGATGGACTATGGGGATTTCTATACCAGCCTAAAATCCTGCATTTAAAATGGGGCTTTCCACTTCCATTTTAAATGCAGGATCACAACAGATTCCCTTTACACACGCTTTGTTCTCTGTAGATGGCCATTCTCATAGTGTTATGCTTCTGTGAAGAGGCATTACACATGCTCCAGGTTCAGTGATACTCGCTCCTGGGTTCCTGTCCCTTTCCCTCCCCTTGCACATTACTGGTGGATGGGGACAGGCAGACAGCCCCCCCATGATCTCCCTTCGCCCTGCCTCCCTCTTCCATGCTTTTAGCCAGTCCCTGCCGCTCAGCTCCTCTGCTGCTCCTCCGCTCTGCCACCGCCCCTCACTGCTGCTCTGCCGTTCTGCTGCTCTGTTTTGAACAGGCAGGCTGAAAATGGCGAGGAGCCAAAATGGCGCAGGAGCGGGAAGGCTGAACATCCATCAGACCTTCATCACCACCTTCGACATCATGACCACACCCCCAACAACCACACTCAGCATTTCATTCCCACTAGGGGAGAAATACATGGGGAGGACATGGCGCTCCATTTGCACATATCTGGAAAAATACCCAATTTTTTCTGTTTGAGGAAAACTCGGGATAGGCGGGAGGAAATAGTGGAATAGTGACTGTGGACACTGATGGCGTCATGTAATGGACCTGCACAATTCAGTGAGTGAGCAACCATGAACGCGCAATAAACTTGAGGTGTAGAGATCCCCTATGAATGAGACCTTGAACTTACAGCTGCTAACTGGATTGAATTACTCCAAAACTCTGCCTGACATTCAGTGGCCTTTACATGAAGCAATTTAGTGCTCAGTTTTAAAATGTTAACTTTTTTATGGCTTATCAGCAATGGGGCCAAATACAGATATGTATTTACACAGAATTTCTGTGCACCGGGTGCATCTAGCTAGTGGAGGGTGGTGGCTCTGATTTAGGTGGGGCTATAAATCCATTCTGGGTTTTAGTCAGAACCAGTCAGAACTCTAAAGGAGCTATCCAAACTGCTGAACCCTATCCCCAAAATGGGTTCCATAACTTGGATAGTTCCTTAAGTGTTCTGGCAGGTTCTGACTAAAACTCAGATGCACAGCCCCACAGAAATTGGAGCCTCCAGCCGGCACTGCATCTTGCCCTGTACTCTGTCTGATAGCTGCTCTCTAGGGTCTCTGTCAGACATCCTTCCTATGACCTGCTATCTGATCCTTTTAACTGGAGATACCAAAGTGTGAACCATTCCTTCTGCATGCAAAACACATGCTCTACCAGTGAGGTATGCGCTCAATGCATGCACTGTTGGATAAATGGTAGCTCTTTGCTGTTCTTAAGAGAAACTTTAATGCTCAAGCTGGTCAGGTATTGCTATGATGGCAATGTTCATAGCAACAAGAAGGGCAGCAGATCACATGCTGCCTACTGTACAATACCAGAATAGGGAATGGCTGTGATCAGGAATCTCTTCTCTCCCCTCTAACATTGTTCTGATTTGATAGACAGCATTGGAGAGCACATGCATGCTCGTATGAATATGGGCAGACACTCCCATGTGCCATGGCTTGGCCTACGTGTCAACAGCAGCATGAGCTTTGTCACATGAATTCTGTTTTCTCCATTTCTTTATCATACTTCAAGTATGACCCCGAGAGAACAGGAGGGTATGCTACACTGGAAGGCTAGTGTGACCAAGGGGTGAAAGTATGCATTGCCAAATATAAATGGAACACCTACAGGAAAATTCTTTGTCCAGGAAGCATACTTTGTATTTCAAAGGCATTCTAGAAAGTCATGAGCTGCTTATCTATGATAAGTTAGAGGCAGGATGGGGACAAATCCAATTTGAAACTGTTTGCCTACACACCCTTAGGTTCAAATAGTATATTTCAACATGAAGCGTAAGGACTCAGGGGGGAAACATATAGCCAAAGGCAAATCTTGATTTTTCAGAATGTGATTAAGTCAATCTAAATAAGCACCATCATTTTCTAATTCTAAGATTTAAGTTCCAGGAAGCAACAAAAGTTTACATCATGTCATGTATTTAGCAAATTGCAAGTGACAGTTAGTGTTGTCATGATATCACTCCTTTGGCTGAGATCCAAAGAGCGACTTCGAGTTTGTTGATGGGATTGTATAAACCCAATGGATTTTTAAAAACATGTATTTCTTTGAGAAGCAGACTGTCATGCCATATCTCACTGCTTTTGAAAGTTCCCTTAGTTTCAAGAATACTGCATCATATGGTAGGTGGGGGAATGGGGGAGTGGCTGGTGTTTGAGAAAAGCAAATCTAATTCCTCTTTGGGCACTCTGAGCCAGTTACATGATTCTCTGGATCTTACCCAAGATATAGCAACATGATGTTATATGGCAGTGTTCTGCACTATTTTTCAAGCAGGAGCCACTTAGGCTCTAGGCACTTGTTCCAAAGCCACTGGGGGGACTTTCCCAGGCCATGGGGGAGACTCTTTGTTTCTCCCCCATCAAGCAGCAACTTTGTACACCAGGCTTAACTGGAAGCTTTTTCCTGGCTTCTCCTCTCCATTCTCCTCCATGTTATCCAACCAAGGTCTTAGTCATTCATTCTCCAGGCAGACAAATTCCTACAGGCTCATAAGAATATAAAAGCAGCCACACTGGATCAGACCAAGGGTCCATCTAGTCCAGAATTCTGTTCACACAGTGGCCAACCAGCTGCCGACCAGGAAACCACAAGCAGGACATGAGTGCAACAGCACCCTCCCGCCCATGTTCCCCAGCAACTGTTGCATATAGGCATACTGCCTCTGGTACTGGAGGTAGCCATCAGGACTAGTAGCCATTGATAGCTTTATCCTCCAAGAATTTGTCCTATCCCTCTTTAAAGCCATCCAAACTGGTGGCCATCACTGCATCTTGTGGTAGCGAATTCCATGGTTTAATTGTGTACTACATGAAGATGAACTTCCTTTTATCTGTCCTGAATACAGATAAGCTGAATACACTAGTCAGCTTCATGGGATGACCCTAGGTTCTACTGTTTTGAGAGATGGAGAAAAATGTCTCCTTATCCACATTCTTCACACCATGCATTATTTTGTGCACCTCTATCATGTCTCCCCTTACTCGCCATTTTTCTAAGCTAAACAACCCCAGCTGTTGAAACCTTTCCTCACAGAGGAGTTGTTCCAGCCCCTTGATCATTTTAGTTGCCCTTTTCTGTGCTTTTTCCACGATGTCTACGATGTCCTTTTTTTAGGTGTGGCAACAAGAACTGTACACAGTATTTTAAGTGTGGTCACACCATAGATTTATATAAGGGGAGTATGATCTTGGCAGTTGTATTTTCAGTTCCTTTCCTAATTATGCCTAACATGGAATTTGCCTTTTTCACAGGAGCACCACACTGGGTCAGCATTTTTACCGAGCTGTCCACCACAACCACAAGATTGGGGGTTGTAATTTGTGGAAATTACTCAGAAAAATGTGCAAATTGCAGAACCTCCCCCCCCCCCGAAAATTCCCAGAAAATCTGCGAACTGGCCTGACTCACTGCAGATCAAGTCGGGTGCCACAGCAGGAACCAAGATGAAGTCAGAGGGGCCCAGCCTAGGAAAACCCGTTGAACTCTACCCCCTCAGTTTTTTCTGACATCTCTACTTAGTACAGCTTCCTGGCATAATATAGGCACTGCTCCATAGTAAGGATGGTGTGGGCACCTGGTTGGGTCTTGAAGCCCGGTCGGAATTCACCAGCTCACCGCCCCCCCCCCCAAAGCGACAGTCCACCAGCCCCAGCGTTTTCCTGTCTCGGTGCACATGGAGCTGTGAAGCACACAAGCGTCTCCTCCCTCATCGAGCGCCATTTCCCACCCAAATGGCTGCTTGTTCTTTTCCATGAGTCCAGTCTGTGCAAATGGGTGCAGTAAAAGGGCAACGTCCACAGCATTGCAGGCATAGACAAGGGGGCAGGCACCTGTGTGCTGCTGCTGAGCACCACGCAAACTGCCCAGCAGTTCACCCCATGCCACTCACCTGGGCTGGGTAAGTGCTGGGGGTTTGGCAAGCACCACATAGGGCGCGTGCAGGTTGGTCCATTTATCTCTGCTCCTTAGTCTTGATCTTCACCAGCCATATAGGGTTATCCCACAGAAAAGGAATATTCAGCTATTCACTTTCATCTCAGCTTTCTCCTAGTCTTTCTGTATCACCCCACACCCACCAGCTGACTAAACTCCTCTCAACCCAACCACTTTTTCCCCATTTAGCTAGAATCCCCAGCTAATCAGAATCTAATTTGCCTGATCCATAAGTATTCAAAGCTATTATCTCTCCCCACACCCCTTCAGAACATCACCAAGCAACTATTACACAGGCCTTTGACAGTCACAAAGCAAGGTGTCAGGCCTACTCAGATACATTATAGCCTCTCAGAGGCCACATAAAGCAAACATTACAGAACAACAATTATATACATGGCATTCTTCACACTGGCCCACTGCTAAAGCAAAAAACAAGGCAAAGCTAAGGAGCCCCTGCTGAAAGTGAGCACATATTACAAAAAGGGAGGCAGAAGGAGTGAATGAGAGAGAGAGGCAGGGGGCAGGGAGCCACACTTGAGGTGATTGGGAACTACCAGTGGCTTTTGGGCCTTGCAGTGAAGAACAGTGTTATATACCATATTGTTGTTGTTGTTGTTGTTGTTCAGTCGTTCAGTCGTGTCCGACTCTTCGTGACCCCATGGACCATAGCACGCCAGGCCTTCCTGTCCTGCGCTCTCTCCCGGAGCGTGCTCAAGTTCATATTCATTGCATCCGTGATGCTATCTAGCCATCTCATCCTCTGCCGTCCCCTTCTCCTTTTGCCTTCAGTCTTTCCCAGCATCAGGGTCTTTTCCAGGGAGTTTTCTCTTCGCATTAGGTGGCCAAAATATTGGAGCTTCAGCTTCAGTATCTGTCCTTCCAATGAGCACTCAGGGTTGATTTCCTTTAGGATGGACTGATTTGAACTCCTTGCAGTCAGGGGACTCGTAAGAGTCTTCTCCAGCACCACAGTTCGAAAGCATCAATTCTTCGGCGCTCAGCCTTCCTTATAGTCCAGCTCTCACAGCCATACATTACTACTGGGAAAACCATAGCTTTGATTAGACGGACCTTTGTCGGCAAGGTGATGTCTCTGCTTCTTACTATGCTGTCTAGGTTGGCCATAGCTTTCCTCCCAAGGAGCAAGCGTCTTTTAATTTCATGGCTACAGTCACCGTCTGCGGTGATCTTGGAGCCCAAGAAAGTAAAATTTGTCACTGCTTCCATTTCTTCCCCTTCTATATGCCAGGAAGTGATGGGGCCACATGCCATGATCTTCGTTTTTTTAATGTTGAGTTTCAAACCAGCTTTTGCACTCTCCTCTTTCACCCTCAACAAGAGGCTCTTGAGATCCTCTTCGCTTTCTGCCATTAGGGTGGTATCATCTGCATATCGGAGGTTGTTGATAATTCTCCCAGCAATCTTAATTCTGACCTCTGATTCATCCAACCCGGCATTTCTCATGATGTACTCTGCATATAAGTTAAATAAGCAGGGTGACAATATGCAGCCTTGTCGTACTCCTTTCCCAATTTTGAACCAATTGGTTGTTCCATGTCTGGTTCTTACTGTTGCTTCTTGACCTTCGTACAGGTTTCTCAGGAGACAGGTAAGGAGGTCTGGTACTCCCATCACTTTAAGAATTTGCCACAGTTTGTTGTGATCCACACAATCAAAGGCTTTAGCGTAGTCAATGAAGCATAAATAGACGTTTTTCTGGAATTCTCTTGCTTTCTCCATGATCCAGCGAATGTTGGCGATTTGATCTCTAGTTCCTCTGCCTCTTCGAAACCCAGCTTGTACTTCCGGTAGTTCTCAGTTCGCATACTGCTGAATCCTAGCTTGTAGGATTTTGAGCATCACCTTGCTGGCATGTGAAATGAGTGCAATTGTGCGGTAGTTTGAACACTCTTTGGCGTTGCCCTTCTTTGGAATTGGAATGTAAACTGACCTTTTCCAGTCTTGTGGCCACTGTTGAGTGTTCCAGATTTGTTGGCATATTGAATGCAGCACTTTAACAGCATCATCTTTTAGGATTTTAAATAGCTCGGCTGGAATACTGTCATCTCCGCTAGCTTTGTTGTTACTAATGCTTCCTAAGGCCCACTTGACTTCACTCTCTAGGATGTCCGGCTCAAGTTCAGTGACCGCACTATCATGGCTATCAGGGCTATCAGGGACATTTAGATCTTTCCTGTATAGTTCTTCTGTGTATTCTTGCCACCTCTTCTTAATCTCATCTGCTTCTGTTAGGTCCCTGCCTTCTTTGTCCTTTATCATGCCCGTCTTCGCACAAAACGTTCCCTTGAGATCTCCAATTTTCTTGAAGAGATCTCTAGTCTTTCCCATTCTGTTGTTTTCCTCGATTTCTTTGCATTGTTCATTTAAGAAGGCCTTCTTGTCTCTCCTTGCTATTCTCTGGAACTCTGCATTCAGTTGGGTATATCTTCCCCTTTCTCCCTTGCTTTTCGCTTCCCTTCTTTCGTGAGCTACTTGTAAAGCCTCATCAGACACCCACTTTGCTTTCTTGCATTTCTTTTTCTTTGGGATGGATTTCGTTGCTGCCTCCTGAACAATGTTACGGACCTCCGTCCATAGTTCCTCAGGCACTCTGTCTATCAGGTCTAATCCCTGAAATCTATTCCTCACCTCCACTGTATATTCATCAGGGATATGATTTAGGTCATACCTGAACGGTTTAGTGGTTTTCCCGACGTTCTTCAATTTAAGCCGAAATTTTGCAAGAAGAAGCTCATGATCTGAGCCACAGTCAGCTCCAGGTCTTGTTTTTACTGACTGTATGGAGCTTCTCCATCTTTGGCTGCAAAGGACATAATCAATCTGATTTCGATATTGACCATCTGGTGACGTCCATGTGTAGAGTCGCCTCTTGTGCTGTTGGAAAAGAGTGTTTGCTATGATCAGCGTGTTCTCTTGGCAAAACTTTATTAGCTTTTGTCCTGCTTCATTTTGTACACCAAGGCCATGCCTGCCTGTTATCCTGGTGATTTCTTGACTTCCTACTTTAGCATTCCAATCCCCTATGATGAAGAGGACATCTTTTTTTGGTGTTAGTTCTAGAAGGTGTCGTAGGTCTTCATAGAACCGATCAACCTCAGCTTCTTCGGCCTCAGTGGTTGGGGCATAGACTTGAATTACTGTGATGTTGAATGGTTTGCCTTGGATTCGTACTGAGATCATTCTATCATTTTTAAGATTGTACCCAGTACTGCTTTTCCCACCCTTTTGTTGACTATGAGTGCTACTCCATTTCTTCTAAGGGATTCTTGCCCACAATAGTAGATATGATGGTCACCTGAATTAAATTCGCCCATGCCTGTCCATTTTAGTTCGCTGATTCCCAAGATGTCGATGTTCAATCTTGCCATCTCATGTTTGACCACCTCCAGCTTACCTTGATTCATTGATCTGACATTCCAGGTTCCTAAACAATATTGTTCTTTACAGCATCGGATTTTCTTTTCACCACCAGACACATCCACAGCTGAGTGTCCTTTCGGCTTTGGCCCAGCCGCTTCACTCTTTCTGGCGCTACTTGGAAATACCCTCTGCTCTTCCCCAGTAGCATATTGGACACCTTCCGACCTGAGGGGCTCATCTTCCGGCGTCATATCTTTTCGCCTTGTGATATGTTCCATGGGGTTTTCTTGGCAAGAATACTGGAGTGGGTTGCCATTTCCTTCTCCAGTGGACCGCATTTTGTCAGAACTCTCTGCCATGACCTGTCCGTCTTGGGTGGCCCTGCACGGCATAGCTTATGGCTTATAATATAATAATATTATAATAATAATATTATAATATTATAATAATATTATAATAATATACCATATTACTGCCTGGTATGTGTTAGAGCTCCATCCATTTTTAGGTTTACAGAAAGTATTAAAGTTTGATCAAGATGTGATGGTCCACAAATAATTGTTGGGGACAACTTACAATGAAACACCAGAATGCAATTCCAAATGGAGAAACCTTCTTATTCTGTACCATGTTGAAAGAAACCTTTTGATGTCATTTCCTATGCAAGACTGAATCTAACATATTCCCAGCACAAACAGCCAAAGATCCTATTATTGCAGTGGTAGCATAAGAAATGTTCTTAATCAAGGATTTATTTTCAGGACCCTTAACCCAGATTAGCAATTTCTTAACTAAGAGAGATCTTGAGCATGCACCTTTCCTTTGTACATTTCAAATGTATCAGTGGGCCATGGGGAATCTATCAAATAAGAGAATAGACCATGCAAGTCTGGTCAGCCTGTCCTGCCCTAGTTTTGCTAGAGAACTCCTACTCTCCTACCAAGAATCTTTATGCAGGCATTCAATGTTACCATTTTGCAGAAAACACATTTCCTCGGCACAGCAGTTGAGGCTTTCAATATGCAATAGATGCTAGAAACTAACACAAATGAACCATCTATTAAAATAACCAACTGTTTTAAAGACTTAGGAACCAGTTAGAAAAGTGCCAAAGCTAATTATGTATGCCATCTTTTAAAGCGAAAAAGAGACTACCTTGAAGTTAATTAGGCTTTTATAGGTATTCACTGCTCATTATTTTATTCTGCTATATTTTCTAGTAAGAGTGCACCCACTCTGCATTATGTAGCCTTGGAAACTGATGGTAAAGGGTCATGCCCAGTGTGATTAAAAGTCTTCTATGATCAGGGAATGAAGAATATATTATTTTGTATTTTAGGCAGCATTATTATGAAAGATGGTGATACTGGTTTTATCCATTCCAGATATAATATGGTTCTCTAATTCATTGCTAATTAAAATAGTGTAGGATAGCATTATTTTTCAAAAAAATGCATGTTACTAGTATTTCAGATATGAGCAAGGACAATGTGTGGACATTATCTGAGCTTCTAAAGTAGGAGATAGTTATATGCTATCATTTAAGGGATCAAATTACCAGACCAATTGTGCCTAGAAATCACAGAAATTCAAATCTCATGTATTGCCTTTAGAATTAGTTACCTTACATTTTCATCACTGATAAAGGAAATTATCCAAAGCATTTTGCAGAAAAGCAGAGAACACTACCACTTTAATTATCGATTCTATATTTCCATCATGTCAAAATGATTGAAGTATTTGGTATTGATATTGCAGCAATTGTGTGAGCAATTTCTGCTCCTATTATAATAACAGTTTACATTTATATAGTACATTTCACCCAGAATAATACCAAAGATTCTGTGTAATAATGCTGTTCTGAAATAGTGGAGCACACTTCATTACATTATTGTTCAAGTTGGAATCTGAATTTCAAAGTGCTGACAGTAAAATGACAGTGAAATCAATGCATATTTGGAAGAGATTATGGGCAGTATCCAATACTGCTGCACTCCGTATACAATTTACATAGAGCTAGCATAAGCAATCTCTAGTGCTATGCCAACAACATAAGCTGGCCCAATGAGTTTTCCATGGAAACTCATCATGCCAGCTGATGCTACTGTCATAGTGCTAGAAGTTGCTTACACCAGCGCTACATCAATGGCATAAGGGGAACAGCAGCATTGAATACTGCCCTATCGTTGTGCACCTAACAATGAAGCCTAGAAAAATCAGAATACTGGTGTTCAGCCATTTTGCTGCTCCAAGTCTCCGTGTCGTCTGTCTGACAGTTACAAGATAGAAAACCAGAGAAGATGTCACAACTATGTAAAAGGTCCAGTAGTTCATAGTCCAAACTCAAATCATTACAATTCTAACAAAGAGGACTGAAATGTCTTTAAGCTCCCAACTCTTGTATGGCGTTGTATCCAGTTTGCTATATGGGTCTCCTGTTTTCCTTTTGGTATAGTTTGAATTGTCCGTGCTATAAAAGTGGTTGGCTGCCACAATGGGCAGGCTGACATGATCACCATGGGCTAAATAAGCCATGTTTAAGCTGTAGCACATGCTGGGTGCAATTTGCCTAATCACCCACCCGGGCGTGGCTTGTCGTGTCAACCAAACCCAGGTAGCATAGCTTGTTGGAGGGGGAGACAACCCTCAAATAACCCATAGGCTGTTGTGGGGTTATTTGTTGGTTGTCTCCCCTTCCAACAAGCTATGCTGCCTAGGTGTGGATGACACAGCAAGCCATGCCTGGGCAAGTGATTAGGCAAATAACACCTCACCTCACACAAACTACAGCTTAAACAGGCCACCGTGGCTTGTTTAACCCACAGTGATCATGTGAACCAGGCCATTGATTCTAAACCTTTTATTTAATTTTGCTCACTTAGGCTGCAATCCTATACAGGCTTACCTGGGAGGAAGTCCAATTGAACTGCCACCAACTCAATGGGACTTGCTTCCGAGCAGACATGCATATAGGATTACATTGTTAAAATGGCAAAATGAACAGTCAGTATGTTATGTTCTTGTACACTGAGGCTACAATCCTATGCACATTTACCTGGGAGTAAGTCTCATTGAGTAGACATGTATAGGATTGGGCTGTGAGACTAAAATACTATGTATTCTTGCCTAGCAAATAGACTCCAGGGAATAGGGGTGGGTGAGACCTCCATTCGGCGGGGTGCTGTTGTTGTTTATATGAACTTACTCAAATGTGCAGATTTCTTCATAAATGGGATGGAAAGAACTTGATTTTTTTTCTTTTTAAGAATGTGGTAGGGAGCTTAACTGACAGATTCATAGATCCCTACCATAGAGTAGAGTGGGACTTACTTCTGAGTAAACATGCATAGGATAGCACGATCGTATAATGTTCTTATACGATATAAGAACATTATAAAAAGAATGTTTTAATTCTAATGAAAGTGAATGCTGAATAATAATAATAATAATGAAAAGTTGCCTTGACTCATCTACTACTCTTTTATTTATTTATTGCACTTCTAAATCCCAGACATTCCACAATCCTATGAAGTAATCCACAGTTATTCCCATTTTACAGATCCAGAACTGAGGCAGAAAGATAGCAACTTACTGAAGGCTACCCAATGAATTCACCGTAGTAGGACTTAAACAGGTATCTCTCATACTCATGTTCCACATGGGCTCTCAATAGTGCAACCATATATACTGTGCCAAGTCAAAGTAATACAAAATTATCACATTACGATGTGGATTTGATTTGATTAATTTTGAAATTGCTCAATAAAAAAAACCTAAGAAAGGAAATGGTAATTCATTTTAGATTTGTTTTAATTCTGAAGCTAGTTTCACTGAAACCACTTAAAAACCAGTAGAAACGTATGGATGTGGGAAAAAAGTCTTCTCTGGGTGTTCAGATTATTAATACACAGAGTCATATAGTGTTTAACTGATACTGCTTTGTGAGACATAACAGTAAGCGGAGAATATTTTGTTAGTTTAAGAAAGTTTTTTTCCAACACAACATACATGTGCAAACAGTGGAGCTAACAACAATTTTTTTTTTCAGTCTATGATAAAAAGCTCTTATCGAAGGCTAGGATTTTTTTTGTCCAGATCTCCAGATTGATGTGCCTTAAGATTAAAGAAAGGCGTCATTTTCAAAAGTTAGTGAACTTCACTCCAAAAGATGGATGGCTTTAGCCTTATATGAGACTATCAAGAGATTTGGAACTGTGGAAAATAAAAAGAAGAGGGTGTGTGGAGAGCTAGGAAAATGGGAGAGAATCAGGGGAAGGCAGAAATATCAGACACAGTAGGAGATGTTGTACTGTAGTTCAGATCCCACATCCAGACAGTATTTTCAGTTTAAAAGGCTCTCCGCTAGGAAATGCAGGATGTATTTTTAGCATTGCAAACATTTGCAGTGTATGAATAGAAAGAAATGGGGTTTGGGAGCATTACATAGGTTTTTGTTTCTATTTCTCAGTACTATGGATAGTATACAATAGAGTCTGTGTGTGCATGGCCAGCCCTGCCAGCCCAGGTTGGTGTGCTGCCCCTATGTGCGACCACAATATAGTGCTTCCAGGGCCAAGCCCCGATGTGAGCGAAAATGCTCATTCTGGAAGGGCCCCAACCTGCCCCTTGTAGAAACCAGCCTTTTTACTCGCATGTGGGCTTGCCTCTGGAAGTGCTATATTGTGGCCGTACATTGCAGTAAACCATGCTCTCCACCCCCTCCCCTGCCACCTATAGGCGGCACTGCTCTCTGCGCTCAGAATTCTCAGGATTCTCACTGTTCTCTGCGCTCAGAAATGGAGCATGGAAAGGGCAAAGGGAGTGTTCCTGGGGGCAGGGAAGGGAGGAGACTGAGGAAGCCACTTAAACAGCTTCCTATGTGCCACACAGCCTCCCCATTTCCTGCTCTGATGCACCCTGGCTAGACAGCCAAAATCAGCCGTCTAGCCGCAAAAGCAGGGCGGACAGAGTGCAGAGGAGTAGATCCCCTCTGTGCTTCACCCACTATACATAGGATAGTTGGCTCTGACTTCATGCAGCTGACAATCCTGACAGGATTGTACCCTAGATAATTTTAATAAGGGTTGGAGCAAACACCCCCCACCCCACAATGAGGAAGCGTTGCAATGTTTGGGGCTGTTAAGCTTAGAAAAATGGTGAGTAAAGGGGGAGATGATAGAGATCTATAAAATTATGTATGATGTGCAGAAAATGTTTGGGGACCATTTTTTTCTCCCTCTCATAATACTAGAACCCAGACCATCCAATTAAGCTGAATAATGGAAGATCCAAGACACACAAAAGGAAATACTTCTTCACACAGTGCATAGTAAAACTGTGGAATTCACTACCACTGGATGCAGTGATAGCCATCTACTTAGCAGCTTTAAAAGGGGATTAGACAAATTCACATAGAAAAGGCCTATATCAATTACTCATCATGATAGCTATATATTACCTCCAGGATCAGAGGCAGTATGCCTATCTACACCAATTGTTGGGGAACATGAGCAGGAGGGTGCTATTGCACTCATAGAATCATAGAATAGTAGGGTTGGAAGGGGCCTACAAGGCCATCAAGTCCAACCCCCTGTTCAATGCAGGAATCCAAGTCAGAGTGTTCTGCTTGTGGGCTTCCCATGGGCATCGTGTTAGCCACTGTGAAAAAAGAATGCTGGATTAGATAGGCTTTTGCTTTGATCAGCATGGTTCATCTTATATTCCAAGAAGTGAAATGGTATGGAAGAAACTGGGCATAGGGCATTGCCCTTGTGGAAAAACTCGCTCACCAGATCAGGACATTGTCTGGCCAGAAAAAGATTAGGTGAATTCTTAGAAGAACAGTTTCCATGGCTCAGGAACACAAAGAGATTGCTTGCAACAACACCAAGGGCCCCAAATATGCTACTGTTTCTATGTGTTAAATGAAATATCAACATGGTTTTATTATAGGCTTAAGCAAAAGGTCCACTGTGTTATTGCCTTTGTATGATAATACTTGTTTATCGCTACTGGATTATTCATGTTTATATTTTAAACAAAAAGATACAGTTAGGGGCGCAATCCTATGGGGGTAGTCAGCCGCCTTCAGACTCAGAGGCTGTTGACTATCCAGTGCATGGTGGGAAGAGTGTAGAGGGGATCTTCTCCTCTGTGCTCTGGGCACCCTGCATTTGTGGCTAGATAGATGGCCAATTTCAGCTGTCTAAATGGGGCACATCAGAGTGAGTGGGTGGGAAAGGCCAGATGGCACAAAGGAAGCATCGTAATGGCACTTCTGTGATCCCCTCCCTGCTCTGCCCCTGCTTTACCCACTCCATGCTGCTCTTGTGAGGTGGAGCCAGGGGCAAACTGCACTGCCTGGTGGTGGGGGAGAGATGGGAAGCACAGTTTCTGGGAACTGAACTTCGACCCCTGGCTCTAAGTTCGGTTCCCAGAACCCCAAAAAATTGTATGGCTGTCTAGACACTGTCTACTGGCCATAGGATTGCTCCCTAAATTTAGCATTCTGTGTCAATCTCACATTGCCATTGAATCCTATTCTTTTGCATAACTGGAAAAGAACTAAAAGAGAATGAAAGAAAAGCCTCCAAAACTAATGGTTTGGCTAAACAAAGTGCAGATTTGTGTCTGACTGGTTCCCATGAATATCTGTGCTGATGGTTGGTTCATTGAAACAGATGCAAAATTCAAGAAAGCAAGCATCATTTTTAAGGTGTCAAATTCTCTAATTTAAAAATTGCTAATTGTTAGCAGCAACATTTCTCATCCGATCTTTTCTCATAGACTAAGCAATTATTTTTCTATGCTGTGTCTTCTACATTCAGAAAACCCAATCTAACCAGCTCTGGGAACAACAACCAATTATGGTCTTCTTTAAGTAAGAAAAACAAAAATTGCCAGTTAATGAATGCTGCTTTAAATAATCTACAGTGCCTTTTGCTTTTCTTTTGAATGTATGGTGGAGGTAGATAATGTTTGGAAATGTAAGGCTCTGATATATTTTCCTTTACAACCTGACACATCTTACAGCTTTACACTGCAGAATCAGAACAAATGTACATTACAGAGCATTTATCTAACATAAAACCTATTGATTTCCAAGACAGACATTTATGGAGATTTTATTTCATAGTTCTCAAAACTTTACAAGTAGGTGTTTCTTTAATTTTGGCAGTTTGTTTTGCATACGTTGAAAATATGTGCCATACACACACATAAGCAGAACTTGAATCTGCAGTCAGAGGCACAGTCAGAGGCAGATTTGGGTCAAACCAGTTGAATCTCTAGCTATATAAAATTATTTGTGCACATCCGGAGAGGTGGGCACCCCTGTACATGTGAAACAGGCATCCAATCATTTCAATGGGATCCACATTAACATTAAATGCAGATGCTTATGTGCACCCAGATATGCACCTGTCTCTGTATTATCCACATGCACATGAATATCCCTTCATGGACTGGGACACACGTTTTTAACTTTGCTTTAGTATTGTTCTATGTGTCATTTTTCATAGCATTTGCCCCTTCCATTTTTTTTTTTCATTATGAAGACTTAGGGCAGTATTCAACAGGGCTGTTCTGCCTCTGCTGGTTCCATTGCACTCCATGCATTGCTCAGAAGGTCAGAATGAAGCGTATGCATGTACAATTTGTGCATGCATGGTCTCTGTACACACTCTGTACACATGGTCTCTGTACAGGGGTTGGGATAGTAGCTGCTATTGCTTACACTTTCCATGTCCTAAGCTGGTATGGTCTTTGAAGGTGTAAATAGGGTTCTTTTCTTTCAATGGCAAGGAACCATGATACCTAAATGTAACCTCTAAACACAGAAGCAGTGTATCTCTTAGAAAAGGAATAAGGGAGCTTTCCACAAACATCTGGCTGGCTATTGTTAAGACTAAAATCTGGTGTAGATCAAGGGTAGGCAGCTTATGGCCCTCCAGATGTTTTGGCCTACCACTCCCATAATTTCTGGTTATGCTGGCTAGGGCTGATGGGAATTGCAATCCAAAGCATATGGAAGGCCACAAATTGCCCTCCCCTGGTCTCAATGGACTTTCTGATCTAGGAGAACATCTTATGTTCTTCTCTCCTTGTCAGTTTGTACGCTGGCTGTAGCAACACTTTCTCATGAAATTAGATCCCCTTCAGAAGTTACTCTCCATTCCAATAATGTGTGGAGGGGGGAGTGGGACCAGATGTGCTGACCCCTCTCACAATGTCTCCATACCTGCCAGTTCCACTCCCAGCCCATCACACATTGGGCAGACGGTCTGAAAGACAAATCTATCATGGTGGAGAATACCTTCTGACAGGGCTTAAGAGCACAAGAGTATCAACTGACAAAGCAGGTACGTTCTTTGTTGGATGTTACTTGTGCTGGCATGACAGTACCCCATGAATCTATAAAAATGATACAACGGATCCCACCATCTCTCGTGTACGCAGTGTGGATTGTCAATCAGTTTGATGATGACTTACATGCCCATCTTGTCCATATGTATTTCAAGTAGGGATGGATAGATTGTGTAAAACCCATTCCATCTGTGTTTCACTGGTTGTCAGGCACATTTTGTTCTGTTGTCTGCCCATTAGGGATGTACGAAACTCTTACCTGGCTCCGTACTGGACAATCTATGGTGGGGGGAAGGCGCTCCATCCCTCCCCTCAGAATCCTCCCCGGCCGGCTCCGCTCTGAGGTGACTCTGTGGAACCGCCAGACATCTGGCTGCTGGGCTGTGCAGGGACGGAAATGGCCGCTGTAGCTGCCGCCATTTGTGGCCCTGTCTTTTGCCATGATAGGCTACGTATATATTTACGTAGCCTATCACGGCAAAAGACGGGGCACAAATGGTGTAGCGGCTGCCATTTGCACCCCTGTCTTTTGCCGTGATAGGCTACATAAATATATACATAGGCTATCATGGCAAAAGACAGGGGCGTAAATGGAAGCCGCTATGCCATTTGCGCCCCTGACTTTTGCCGTGATAAGCTACGTAAATATATACATAGCCTATCACGGCTAAAGACAGGGGCACAAATGGTGGCGGCTATGGTGGCTGTAATTTGCGTTCCTGTCTATTGTCATGATAGGCTATGTATATATTTACGCAGCCTATCACGGCCTCCACAGAGATGCAAATGGCATCCCCACATTAGCCGTAATAGGCTACATAAATACTTACGTAGCCAATCACGGCCATTTGAAAGAGGCGAATGGTGGCTGCAGATGTGGCCACCATTCAAGGAGTACCGGAACGGCCGACAAAGGTAGGCTCTGTTCTGGGCCCATTTTGCAGGGTGGTGGGGCAGGTGGCTTCGTTCCGCCATAGATTCCGGGGGGCTGAATGAGCTGGCATTTGGTCTCCCTGTAATCCATGGCAAAATTCTCCAACATCCTACCACCCATCAACAGAATTGGACTTTTTTCTAATTTCCAAATTTGCTCAAATTCACATTTGCAAAAATGCACACCTTCCCGCAAATATGCAAATCCTCCCCAAATCTTAATTTTTACACTTTAACCTATGGGGAAATGCACATTTTCAGCCTGGGTTGTGTGTGTGTGCATTTCTATTACTAAGGGAACAATCCTATCTGGATCGACGGTCGCATCCAAGCCCGGGAGCGACTGCCTATCCAGTGCAGAGCAGGAGGAGTGGTGAGGAGAGGATCTCCTCCTTGCTCCCCCCACTCTGCTTTTGCGGCCAGACAGCTGATTTCAGCTGTCTAGCTGTGGGATCTCAGAGAGTGGGAAGCAGAAGCCGGATGACACATAGAATGTGTTATACTGGCATTTCTGACCTCCCCACCCCAGCCTGTACCCGGCTGGGGATGCCCCAATTTTGCATCTCTGGATGGGCTACGAGGTCAGCTGCTGGAAACCAACCTATCCTATGGCCATCTAGCCACTGACTAGTGGTCATAGGATTGCACCCTAAATTTGTGCAAATTTTGAGAAAGTTAGAAAAACAGGCCTCAAGTCCACAGAATCCACCCAGCTGGGGAGAAGGCGTTCCGCTGCAGAATCCAGAGGTCAGATTCATAAAAATATGAACTCATTTGGTTCCATTGTGGATTTGTCTGACATCCCTAATTTCTAGGGATGTACGAAACCACTTACCTGTTTTGCAAGTGGCATCCTCAGTGGGGAGGGAGTCGCTTCGTCCCTCCCCCTGGAATCCTCCCCAGCCAGCTACGCTCCATGGCGACTCCATGGAGCCACTGGACGGGTGCATCCGCAGCCAGACATCTGGCTGCGTCAGGTCTGTAGACGCAAATGGCGGCCAGTGTAGCAGCCACCATTTGCATCCCTTCACTGAGCCGTGATAGGCTATATAAATATTTACATAGCCTATTACGGCAAACAGTGGGGATGCAAATGGCTTAGCAGAGGCCATTTGTGTCCCTGCTTTTTGCCGTGATAGGCTACATAAATATTTATGTAGCCTATCATGGCTCAGCGAAGGGACGCAAATGGCAGCTGGTGTAGCGGCCACCATTTGAGGCTGCAGCCTAGCAGCAGCCAGAGCTGCTGCCGCCGCTGCTGCCACCACTGGAGCCACTGCCACTGGAGCCACCACCAAAGTAGGGATGTCGGAGAATTTCTCCACGAATCTCCGGGAGGCTGAATGCCAATGCATTTGGCCCCCCAAAATTGGTGGGGAAATTCTCTGACACACCCCCGCACCCCCCGGGATGGGACTTACCTCTGTCGAATGTCCCTCTCGGTGGCGGGTCCTGGCGGCGTTTCGGCAGCGTTTCAGCAGCGGCGGGGGTGGCAGCCAGTCTTCTGACTGGCTGCCGCCGCCGCCATTTCCCAGTAAAGTAAAAAAAAAAAAAAAATGTGATAGGCTACGTAACAATTTACGTAGCCTATCACGGCAAGATTTTCAAAGTCAGCCGTGATAGGCTACGTAAATCTTTACGTAGCCTATCACAGCTGACTTTGGAAAAAAAAAAAGCGCGTACGCAAATGGCGGCGCCCATGGGCGCCACCATTTGCATTCCTTATTTGGGCACGGGTAGTCTATTTAAAGATTTACGTAGATTACGGCGAAAAATTTTTGCGTTTTTGCAAATTTGCATTGCCTTTATTTTCACCGAAGTCTACATAAATCTTTACGTAGACTATCCGTGCCCAAATAAGGAACGCAAATGGCGGTGCCCATGGGAGCTGCCATTTGTGTAAGCGCTTTTTTCCCCCCCAAAGTCAGCTGTGATAGGCTATGTAAAGATTTACGTAGCCTATCACGGCTGACTTTGAAAATCTCGCCGTGATAGGCTATGTAAATCATTACGTAGCCTATCACTTTTTTATTATTTTACAATTTACTTTTTTATTTTGCAGCCGGGGAGATGGTGCGCTCCCCCCCGGCCAGAATTTCAGCGGGGAGGGATGGGGCGCCTCCCCCCCGGCCTGAATATTGGCTGGGAGGGGCGGGGCGCCTCCCCCCCGCCAAGAATTTCAGGGGGAGAAACGGAGCGCCTCCCCCCCACACCGGAAACAGCTGAGGGACCAGGTAAGGGACTTTCATCCATCCTTACACCAGAGCCACCGCCACAAGAGCCACAGCCAGATAGGCTCCATTTTGTGGGGCTTTCGCAGGGTGGTGGGGTTGCTCCATTCTGCCACAGATTCTGGGGGGCCGAATTCACTGGAATTCAGCCTCCCTGGCATCTGTGGTGGAATTCTCTGACATCCCTACTAATTTCAAGAAGTGTGCATTACATAAAAACCTATAAAAATTTCAATGGCATGCAGCTGTGTTCTAGTAAGAATCCTTTGAGCAATGCATACTGCTGACTAATATTTAATGAGGCCCTTAAAATAGTAATAAATGGGATTTTTCTTTCCAACAAGTGGAATTAGCTTTAGTAGTAGAGGTGTGAGATTCCATATATATATATCAGATGATAAACAAGCTCTCTGGCTTGTTTTAAAGAAGGTTTTGTTTCTGCTCTTATTTCACTGCTGTGGTTTTATTGTATTATTGCATTGCTGTTTTAAATTGTACCTTGCTTTGCACTTCACACAGACTCTTTGCTTACAACATCATATCCAGCTGGGAGGAGGAGGAAGAGGCATCCCTTTTCCAGAGGCATCCTCTTTTTTTCATTCAAATTAATAAAGATGGTCTAACAATTAGTCCCTATGGCACTCTTCCCCAACCAGATGCCCTCCAGATGTTTTAGATGGCAACTCCCATTGGCACCAGCCATCATGGTCAATGGTGAGGAATGATGGAAGCCATAGTCCAAAAAATCAGGGGGGCACCAGGCTGGGGAAAGCTGCCCTATGGTAACCTATCACCTGAATTTACTCTGCAATAGAATGTGCCAGGGAAACCTTCCTAGAAGATTTCAGGCTCACTCTTAGGAATCCAGAACTACAAGTTAAATAGGATTCTTCTATTTATTTGTATACCACCTATATTTTATATATGACCTTTCCACTAAAAAAAAGAGCTTAGGGATGTTGTGAGAGTCTGGGAAGGGGGTGGAGTCTGGCAGACTCCCCCTCACTCACACACCCCAGACCGGCTTGCGAAGCCTCCATGCGCACCCGGACCTGCTCGCCAAGCAGCCCCTGGAAGGGGAAGAAATGGAAGCACTCCTTCCATTTCTTCCCCTTCCATATGCCAGGAAGTGATGGGGCTGGAAGCCATGATCTTCGTTGTTTTAATGCTGAGTTTCAAACCAGCTTTTGCACTCTCCTCTTTCACCCTCAACAAGAGGCTCTTTAGATCCTCTTTGCTTTCTGCCATTAGGGTGGTATCATCTGCGTATCTGAGGTTGCTGATAATTCTCCTGGCAATCTTAATTCTGACCTGTGATTCATCCAACCCGGCGTTTCTCATGATGTACTCTGCATATAAGTTAAATAAGCAGGGCGACAATATGCAGCCTTGTCGTACTCCTTTCCCAATTTTGAACCAATTGGTTATTCCATGTCTGGTTCTTACTGTTGCTTCTGGACCCCCATACAGGTTTCTCAGGAGACAGTTAAAGTGGTCTGGTACTCCTATCTCTTTCAGAATTTGCCAGAGTTTGTTGTGATCTACACAATCAAAGGCTTTAGCATAGTCAATGAAGCAGAAATAGACATTTTTCTGGAATTCTCTTGCTTTCTCCATGATCCAGCGAAAGTTGGCGATTTGATCTCTAGTTCCTCTGCCTCTTCGAAACCCAGCTTGTACTTCTGGTAGTTCTCGGTTCACATACTGCTGAAGCCTAGCTTGTAGGATTTTGAGCATCACCTTGCTGGCATGTGAAATGAGCGCAATTGTACGGTAGTTTGAACACTCTTTGGCGTTGCCCTTCTTTGGAATTGGAATGTAAACTGACCTTTTCCAGTCTTGCAGCCATTGCTGAGTGTTCCAAATTTGTTGGCATATTGAGTGCAGCACTTTAACAGCATCATCTTTTAGGATCTTAAATAGCTCAGCTGGAATACTGTCATCTCCGCTAGCTTTGTTGTTAGTAATGCTTCCTAAGGCCCACTTGACTTCACTCTCTAGGATGTCCGGCTCAACTTGTTCCGTGGCCGCACTATCATGGCTCTCAGGGACATTCAGATCTTTCCTGTATAGTTCTTCTGTGTATTCTTTCCACCTCTTCTTAATCTACTCTGCTTGTGTTAGGTCCCTGGCTTCTTTGTCCTTTATCATGCCCCTCTTTGCACAAAACGTTCCCTTGAGATCTCCAATTTTCTTGAAGAGATCCCTAGTCTTTCCCATTCTGTTGTTTTCCTCAATTTCTTTGCATTGTTCATTTAAGAAGGCCTTCTTGTCTCTCCTTGCTATTCTCTGGAACTCTGCATTCAGTTGGGTATATCTTCCCCTTTCTCCCTTGCTTTTCGCTTCCCTTCTTTCCTCAGCTACTTGTAAGGCCTCCTCAGACAGCCATTTTGCTTTCTTGCATTTCTTTTTCTTTGGGATGGATTGAGTTGCTGCCTCCTGAACAATGTTATGGACCTCTGTCCATAGTTCCTCAGGCACTCTGTCTATCAGGTCTAATCCCTGAAATCTATTCCTCACCTCCACTGTATATTCATAAGGGATATGATTTAGGTCATACTTGAATGGTTTAGTGGTTTTCCCTACATTCTTCAATTTAAGACGAAATTTTGCAACAAGAAGCTCATGATCTGAGCCATAGTCAGTTATGCACCAGTTACGCAACATTAAAAATATGGAAGTTCTGGAGCTGCCATTGTTGTGCACAATGGCGGCTAGCTACAGGAGTGGGCGGCCCCATGGCTTCCTTGGGTGCTTGCCAGGCTGCTTAGAAGCTCACACAGTGCTGCAAGCAGGGGTGGGCGGTGGCAGCAGCACCCGAGGAAGCTGGGCACTGGTGAGTCCATCGGTTCCTACTCAAGGTGGCTAACAATAAAATGCAGATGAAAAACAAAATCTCATGTAAGACATAGTGAAACATAAAACATAAAAACACAATTAAAATGCAAGAAGAGAAAAGATTGACGGCACCAAGCAATTAACCCCCCCCCCTTCAGCAACAGACTAGCATATCTGCCAATTAGGGGTGTACGGATTCCCCACCCTCTGTTCCAGTGGGGAATCCATGGGGGAGGAGAGGGGATCCGTTCCTCCCGCAAAATCCTCCAGAGCAGTTCTGCTCTGCTCAGATTCCTGGAGGGGGGGACTGGATTGGGGGTGCTTACCTTCCCTCCTGCCAGCCAGATCCGTTCACCTCCTCCCTGTCCCTGCCAATTGCCTTTAAAAAAAAGTCTTTTGGCAATTGGGGGGGGATGTGCTCATAGACTTATATGCAAATAGAGTCATGAATCTTGCATATAAGTCTGTGTGTCCATAGGCTTATATGCAAGATTCACCCCTCTATTTTGTGTATAAGTCTATGGGCACATCCTGCTGATCACATGTGCCGATAGACTTACATGCAAAACAGAGCAGTGAATCTTGCGTATAAGACTATGGACACATAGACTTATACGCAAGATTCATGACTCTATTTGCATATAAGTCCATGGGCACATACCCCCGCCATCACCATTTTTTTTTTTAAGACATTTTTTTTAAAGGCAATTGGCAGGGACAGGGAGGAGGCGAACTGCTCTGGCTGGAAGAAGCAGCTGAGTGCCATTCTGCCTCCAGTCCTCCTGGAGCAGAGGTAAGTGGTCCTGATCCGCTGCAGATTCCTGAGGCTGGATTCCAAAGAATCCGACCTCATTTGAATCCAAAGCGGATTTCTCTGACATCCCTACTGCCGATGGTCTTGTGACTTTTTTTGTAAAGTGCTTAGTTATACGTAAATTGTGGTTGCAATTCATGTATAGCTAAGCACCATATGGCCGCAATTTGTGTAAAAGATGCTAAGTAGGGCCATAATTTGCCCAAGATATGTAAAGTGCTTACACTATTTACGTATCTTTCCATTTTAAAGGAAGAAATTTAGATGAAATATGCAAGCTGGGCCAGGGGCTCCAGGGAAATCTATCAAGCCCCTTGAGGGCTGGATTTCCCCACAATGGACTTCCTCTGGACTGAACCCAGTCAGATTCACATATCCTGAAGAAGGGAGCTCCACTGACCTATGCCATTCTGGAAATGAGCATTTTGGAACAGCTCATTTTATAACACCAGTGGTAGGTCCTGCGGGCATCATGGATAGGGGTGACCGAAAGTCCCTTACCTTTTGCCGAAGCTTGTTTGCGGTGGGGGGGAGGCGCTTCGCTGCTCCCCCCGCAAAGTTCAGGCCGGGGGGGGAGGCTTCCCGCCTCGCCCAGCCGCGAACGCAAAAGTTTTTTAAAAAAACAACAAACGCCCCGATAGGCTACGTGACGATTAACGTAGCCTATCACGGCTAGATTTGCAAAGTCAGCCGTGATAGGCTACGTCAATCGTCACGTAGCCTATCACGGGTGACTTCAAAAAAAAAAAAAGCGCGTACGGATAATGGCGGCCCCCATAGGGAGCTGCCATTCCCGTTCCTTATTTGGTCGCTGTAGTCTACGTAAAGATTTACGTAGACTACGGTGAAAATAAGGGCAACGCTATTTGCGTATGTGCTTTTTTTTTTTTTAAGTCACCCGTGATAGGCTACGTGACGATTGACGTAGCCTATCATGGCTGACTTTGCAAATCTAGCCGTGATAGGCTACGTTAATCGTCACGTAGCCTATCAGGGGGCATTTTTTTTTCTTTTATTGCAATGGCGGTGGCGGCAGCTGGTCGAAAGACCGGCTGCCGCTCCTGCCCCGCTCGAACACCCGCTGAACCGCCGGCCGGACCTGCCGCCGGGAGGGACATTTGGCGAAGGTAAGTCCCGTCCCGGGGGGGGTGCGGGGGGCGGGGGGGTTCGGAGGATTTCTCCCTGAAACTTCTTCGGGGGGCCGAACACGTTGGCGCTCGGCCCCCTGAAGTTTCGGGGAGAAATTCTCCGCCATCCCTAATCACGGAATGAGTGGAGGATCAGCGCCAATACTGGATACTGCCCATTGAAATGACAACTAAATGAAAAACAATAGCCTTCCCTGTTGTAAAAATATTAATTAGCCATTATATGACATCTGGCTAAGGTTGGCGGAGAATTTCTCCACAAATCTTCAGGAGGCTGAGTGCCAATGCATTTGGCCCCCCGAAACTGTTGGGGAAATTCTCCGCCGGCCCCCCGCCCCCCCCGGGATGGGACTTACCTTCGGCGAATGTCCCTCTCGGCGGCGGGTCCCAGTGGCGGTTCTGCGGAGGTTCATCAGGGGCGGGGGCGGCGGAGAAATCTTTGGGAAATCTAGCCTTTGGAAATCTAGCCTTTGGAAATCTAGCCGTGATAGGCTATGCAAATTGTTACGTAGCCTATCACGTGTGTGTGTGTGTTTTACTTTTTTTCGCGGCTGGGTAGACGGGGCGCTCCTACCCGGCCTGAATTTCGCTGGCGAGGGATGGGGCGCCTCCCCCCTGGCCTGAATTTTGGTCGGGCGAGGCGGGGTGCCTCCCCCCCCTTGCCTGAACTTTGGGGGGAGAACCGAAGCACCTCCCCCCCACCGCGAAGCAAGCTGCGGGATGAGGTAAGTCCCTTTCGTCCATCCCTACATCTGGCTGTGTTGCTTTTCTATCTCCACCTTCCTCTTAAATTTTAATTCAGGACATTGACGGTGTTGCTGTTGTACTGGTGCCAGGGTATAACAGAGATGGGATGCTTTTGCTAGTGCGCATGAGCCAGCATTTTAAAGTTTATGGCCGAAAACTAATCTTCTAACTTTATGGAAGCCTCAAATTCTCCCATGCAATTACATACAGAAATTTGAAATTTCACCTTATTTTCTCCCTCTAACTTGGGAAAGGATTTAAACCTGTTTATACCTGTCCTTTCAGAAACATCTTAAGGAAAGTCAGTGCAAACTTCAAAGAGTCTTTTTTTTTCTGAATCTGGATGTTTTTATGAGCAGAAGGGGCAGACAGTTGTTCAGGATGTTTACGGTGATGCAGATGTCAAGGTAGTCATGAGTCAGACAACAGTTGATGTGTTTCATATTTTAGTTTGCCCCACATTTCCTGTTATTGACTGTGCTTGGTAATAATTTCTTGTTTTATGTCAACGTGATCTTCCAAAACGTTTTGGGATAGTACCATAAATATTCAGAGCTGCATATTTTAACACATTACACATTTCTGGCTGTCACTGAGTATGCATAAGGAAGGATTGCCTTTCTTGCATTTATGTGAGGGTTTTTCTTTAAAGCCCATCTTATCTCAAAAGCTTTGAGTGGGTTACAGGAAAATTTAAATTGGAGATCTTTTGTTTATAGGTTGAAATAGAACATATTTTTAAAGAAAAATACAAATACAATAGAATGCCATGTTGGTTTAAACTAGTGCTGTGCTGAAAATTTTATCTCTTCCATTTTTGGCATTATGTGTGAGGGGAGGGGGACAAAAATTCTGAAGAGGCTTGGAGTGCTGAGAATTTCAGAGAATTTTCTCCTTGGGGAGGGGGACAGGGTTTCACATACCTTTTTAAATGTAGGCAATTCTTGAGGGATCTTCCTTCTATTTTTTATTTTTTTAAAAAAATACCCCCTGCACTTCCAGGAGCCCAGGCCTCTTCTCCAGCCCCACAGTCCTTTCTGAACTCCCAGGAGACCATGTGACCTTGCCCTCTCCAATAGGCATTCAGGAAGAACTCCCAGCTGGTGAAGAGACTTCAGCTCTTGGAAGTACAGGGGGTGTTTTTTAAAAAGTAAAAAAATAGACAGAAGGCCCCTCAGAAATCGCCTACACTTAAAAAAAAGGTATGTGGAAACCCTTCCCTTCCCTAAGGATAAAATTCTCTGAAATTCTCCCCCTCCTTATAAAAGAGGGAGAAAAAACAATGCCTCTTTTGCAGGGAGAGAAAAAGTTCCCAAAAATAGGGGGCAGGTTTTGGCACAGCAGTAGTTTACACCTCATCCAATAATGAGTGGATAAAATAGCATTTCAATTCTCTATGCTGAATGGGATGAAGGATCTGCAGCCTGAGGGCCACATCCTTCCCTTGGACTAATTTCATGTGGCCTTCAGCATCATCTTGCTGTTCAATGCAGTGGGCCCACTCTTGCACTCTCAACTATCCTTTGCGGAATTTCTTCCTCCTTCTCTTTGTGTGAGTCTGTGCTCATGTGTGCATGTGTGTGTGTGTGAGAAGTAGAGAAGGAAGGGGTGGTACAGAGAGAGTAAGAGGTATGCAACCCTGCAATGCTGCAAACTCCACCCACTTTTGGCTCTGGCTTTGCCCACCAATGGAACTGGCTCTGCCCCCTATCTGATCTGGCTTAGATCCTAGCCCTGTTCAGTTGTAGTAGAATTCTATTCATGGAGGGGAGATGGGGAAGCATCTCTACCCCAGGGGAGATCTGAACTGAAACTGTAAACAAATGTGGTTACAGTGTGACTGGGAGCTGTGTGCGATCAGGGTTTCTGATGGTGCAGAGCACTGTAACCATGTTCAGCTGAACACAGTTGCAATGTCACTACAGGCCTTCCACATCAATATGGGAAGGTTTGGGGAACAGATGGCAGGGGCAGAGCGCACACCCTCATCTCTTCCCTATGAGTAGAATTTTATAGTGACCAAAGAGGACTCCTAAGCCATGGAATCCAGCAAGATATGAACACATCCAAAGATTCCAGAGCAGGCATAAGGGTCCTCCATTTTCTCTTTTGAGGCTGAACCTGAACCCAGCCTCAGTACAAGCTATACTGTGTGGGTCCTTTGTCCCTTTCCCTGTCTTCTCAACCTCCACACAGCTGAATTGCATAAAGGACTCACATCCGTAGGAACCAGTGCTTGCCTTCTGGAGATGGGGAGGTAAGGGGGACCATACAAACCCTACCTCTTGATTCCTCCCAAATTTAGCTAGGGATGTACGAAAGTCACTTACCGTTTTGTGGATCTGTCTCAAGGGCTCCTTGGAGGGCTCTCTCAGTCTAATCTAGTAGCTAAGTCCAGACGCAGACAAAGGGATTTTTTTTAAAGCTTTATTCTTCTTTTATAACTTACAACTCTATAGGTAGCAACTAGATCTGAGCAGCAGCATCTCTATGCCCTAAGTTGGAACAGTTGGTCCCCGTTTGAAACGCAATTACTGGCAGACCCCTGAATATAAGGACTAGGGAGAATCCCTCCCCTTTTCCCTTGGATCCTCTGGGCGCAACCGTTTTTTGAGCGCCAACCGGGTGCTACGCCTCCTTTCCGCGCTCTCTATTTGGCGCCGCTCTCTGTGTCTGTGTTGCGCATCCAACTAGTCTGCTATCGGTGCTGGGTCACTCCCTGGACTGCTTTCTAATTTAGGCATGTGGGTGGGAGGAAACTCTGTCAGCTGCGGGCCCTGGGAAAAAGGGGCGCACTCCTCTCCCAGGAGCGACTGCTCTTCTTCCGAATTAGAACTACTCTGGGATTCTATGGGCTCAGTGTCCACCCTGACAATCTGCTTCGCAGTGGGGGGGGAGGCGGTCCATCCCTCCCCCCAGAATCCTGCCCGGCCGGCTCTGCTCCACGGGGATTCTGCGGAGCCACCAGCCGGCTCCGCCTGCAGCTGGACATCGGGCCGCTGGGCAGCAGGGACGCAAATGGCGGTGGCCATAGCCACTGCCATTTGCATCCCTGTACTTAACTGTGATAGGCTATGTAAAGACTTACGTAGCCTATCATGGCAAAGTAAAAAAAAACATGTACGCAAATGGTGGCGGCTATGGCTGCTGCCATTTGCATTTGCTATTTTTAGCCGTTCTAGCCTACGTAAATATTTACGTAGGCTAGAACAGCTAAAAATAGTGAATGCAAATGGCTGCCGCCGTAGCCGCTACCATTTGTGTTCGCTGCGCCCAGCAGTGGCCACCCCTGCCCCTGCCGACGCCACTGGCCCCGCCGCAGCCACAGCTGCACCTGCCGCCCAAGCCGCCACACCTTCCACCGCTACCCGCCGCCACACCTCTGCCCCCGCCGCCCCTGCTGCTCCCGCTGCCGCAGCTGCCACCCCCGCCACTGCAGCTGCCGCCCCTGCCACTGCAGCTGCCACCCCCGCTGCTGCACCGGCCGCCGCCGCCCCTTCCGCTGCCCCTTCTGCTGCCGCCTGCCAACGCTGCACCTGCCGCCCCCACTGCTGCCCCTTCTGCTGCCACCCCTTCCGCTGCTGCTGCTGCCCCCGCCCCTGTCACCCCTGTCGCCCCTGTCGCCCCTGCCGCCACTGCCCCCACCACCACACTTTCCGCCAGCGCTGCACCTTCCACCGCCACTGTGCCGCTGCCGCTGAAGCCGCCACCAAAGCCACCGCATCCACTGCAGGTAAGCTTTGTCCTGGGGGGTTCCGCAGGGCAGGCGGGGGGGCAGGAGGCCATTCTACCATGGATTCTGGAGGGCCAAATGCCAGTGCATTCGGCCTCACTGGAATCCATGGCAGAATTCTCCGCCATCTCTAATTTTAGCCAAATCATGTCCCTGGTAGCTTTTTATAAACTGTAGCTAAGGAGCCTGTCACAAAACGTAAGGGGACCAGCCAACCTCTGCTCTTCCCTGTGATTCATGCTCTCCTAGGAACTGGATCACAGACTACATAAATGATTAATCATATAGAATTGGCTTATCTAGAATTCCTTTTCACGGGCTCTTCCTAAAAGCAGGAGATTCTCCATCTCTTCTTTCTCTGTGGTTCTGGGAAGAAGAGAACCCCTTCCAAATCCCCTCATATCCATCTTTGCCAAAAGATGCTCCTTGCCAGAACAGGAGGAGTAATCATCATTGGCTAATTATTACTTTGCATGTACCAATCTTTCCTACTGGCTAGGTTTGCATGAGCAATAACAATGGAAAAGGGAAAGATGACAACTCCTTCCATCCTGCAAAGACTGCTATGGCCAAAGGTGAGTATATGAGGCCAAGAGATGAATCCTCAACTCCAGGGGTGTTGAACTTCTTTCAGCCTGAGGGTCAAATTCCTTTTCAGAGAAGCTCTTGGGAGCTGCATTCCAGGAGTGAGACCAAGGGCACAGGACTTTCACCCCAGGGGCTAAATCTGGCCCACCTGGGGCCCCAATTCAGCCCCCTGGGGTTCTCCAGGTAGCCACGTTCCCTGGTCATGCAGGAAATCAGAGAGGGGAAAGGAAAAGGTGAGTCAACACCAAAACTCTTGCCAGTAGGGATAGCCAGTGGGTGGGAGCCATCAGAATTCTAAACAAGCAGAGTTGGGTTGCCTTCCATATGATCAATACAGTCAAGGCTGGAAATATTGGAACAAGGATAACTGTTTTGGCAGTTGGCGTCTGTACACCACCACATTGAAGTTGAAAGGAAACACACCCAGATGGGAGCAAAGTCAGGACTTTCAGCTGTAATTCAAGGGGTTTGACAAAAGTGGGGAACCAACCATTCAGGAAGGACAGCCAGTGGTTGTCCAGTGGAGCGGACAGCCAGTGGAGTGGAGCCGGCTGGGGAGGATTCCGGGGGGAGGGACGGAGCACCTCTTCCCCACTGTGGATACTCTGGCATGGACCCAGGTGAGTATTTCATACATCCCTACCAAATGCTGTCTTTCCTCCCTCGAGATGCTTTGCCAGGCCTTTACTGCAGCTGCCTTCAGCTGCTGCTTGTTTGTGGGTCTTTCTGCCTTCAGTCTTGTCTTCAGGAAGTGAAAAGCATGCTCTATTGGGTTGCGATCAGGTGACTGACTTGGCCATTGAAGAACATCCCACTTCTTTGCCTAGAGAAACTCTTGGGGAGCTTTTGCTGTATGTCTTGGGTCATTATCCATCTGCAATATGAAGCGGCGTCCTATCAGTTTGGCAGCATTCGGCTGAATGTGAGCAGAAAGTATAGCCCTATACACTTCAGAATTCATCCTGCTGCTTTGATCAGCAGTCAGGGCATCAATAAACTCCAGTGACCTGGTTCCATTGGCAGCCATACATGCCCATGCCATAAGACTGCCTCCACCATGTTTGACAGATGATGTGGTATGCTTTGGAACATGAGCTGTTCCTTTCCTTCTCCATACTTTCTCTTCCCATCATTCTGGTACAAGCTAATCTTGGTTTCATCAGTCCAAAGAATCTTATTCCAGAACTGGGCAGGCTTTTTAGGAGTTTGCTGGCAAAGGCTAATCTGGCCTGTCTGTTCTTGAGCGTTACCAGTGGTTTGCACCTTGTTGTGAAGCCTCTGTATTTACATTCATAAATACAGATTCTTGACTGTAGATGTTGACAATGACATGCCTACCTCTGCAAGAGCATTCTTGACCTGGCTAGATGTTGTGAAAGGGTTCCTCTTCACCATGAGCAGCATTCTGCGGTCATCTGCTTTAGTTGTCTTCCAGGCCTTTTGCTGTTGCTGAGCTTTCCAGTTAATTCCTTCTTTTTCAGGATGTTCCAAACTGTTGTGTTGGCCACTCCCACTGTATTTGCTGTCTCTCTGATGGGTTTATTTTGTTCCTCAGCCTAATGATGCCCTCCTTCACTCACATGGGCACCTCTTTGGACCTCATGTTGGTAGGGATGTCAGAGATTTCCGCGACGGATCTTGGTGAGGCCGAATGCAAGTGCATTCGGCCCCCTGAAATCCATCGTGGAATGAAGCCCCTGCCTCCCCCAACCCACGAACATCGGGCGGCACGAAGCCCCCACCCTACGAAAATAGCGTGAAACGGAGCACTTACCTGCTCCCGTCGGCACCGACTTGCGAATGGCGGCCGCTCTGTGGCCGCCATTTGCTTCCTCTTTCATGCTGTGATAGGCTACGTAAATACATATGTAGCCTATCATGGCTAATGCAGGGACGCCTTTTGCTTTTTCATGGCAGGCTAAAAAAAAAAAACCGCTTACGCAAATGGTGGCGGCTACGGCCGTCGCCATTTGCATTCCTTATTTTTGGCTATCTTAGTCTACGTAAATATTTACGTAGACTATTATGGCCAAAATAAATTGGAATGCAAATAGTGTAGTGGGTGCTATTTGCGTTCCCCTTTATTTTCGCCGTATGGCGTTCCAGTGAACAGCTACCAAATGCAAATGTAACACTCAGAGCCACCTCCAGGCCTTTTATCTGCTTGATTGGAAACAAGTCACACCTGGCCATGCAGGTGCTTGTCAGCCATTCTTTCCATTACTTATGAGCCCCCAATGATGGAGGTGTGTGTATGCCACTGGCTGTACTTCCTGAATGGTTTGTGCCCCACTTCTGTCAAACCCCTTGAATTACAGCTGAAAGTCCTGACTTTGCTCCCATCTGGGTGTGTTTCCTTTCAACTTCAATGTGGTGGTGTACAGAGGCCAACTGCCAAAACAGTTATCCTTGTTCCAATATTTCCTGACTGTAGACTGTAGTCCCTGCATAGTGGATCCGGCTGGCCAGGATTCCAGGGGGGAGGCGCAGAGCGCCTCCCCCCCACCATCAACATAATCCATGAACAGATAAGTGACTTTCGTACATCCCTAGCTAACATTGCTCATGAACTCAGAAGCTTGGGGCTGTGGGGGCAGTGACCCAGTAAGGCCTCCCTCAACACCTCTAATGGCATTACCCCAGTGGTGAGGAGGTGCCTCTGACTCACGTTCTGCTCTGGCTTGCCCTAACTTAGCACAGGGATGGTCAGAAGGCAGCTCCTGTAGTTTTATAGTGTCAGCACTGTCGTAAGACACATTGGATATCCGTGTTCATTTAAGTTACCAAAGTTGTGACCCTAGTTTAAATGGGTCTCATCTCATTGTTCAGGGTATGGGCACAAAGTTGGAAGAAACCAAACCCAAGATAGTGGCTGGAAGCCATTTGATACTGGAATGCCCCCAAACAAAACAGGAAAAGGGGGTTTAATAATCCCTAGCAAGTTTGTACAAGGCTCAGAAGACACACTTAATCAACATTATTTCCACTTCATACCTGGAGTGTGCCTGAAAGAGAAATATTGGCTTGGATGGAAAGTTGTCTAGCATGAGCAGAAAGCCCCTTTAACTTGCACAAGGGGTGGGGGTGGGGTATGTGACTTCTGATTACTTCCTCTACACATGCATCACCCAATGCCATTACTCATATCATTCCCAAGGGTTTCCTGATCCTCAGGGTAATCTTTTTGAGTGTGCTGGGGACTGCAATTGGGAGGGAGGCTAGAGGCCTGTTCCATGAGGAGAATTCATTGTGACTGTTAGAATCCAAGCCATTATTTCTCACTGCGGCTGATTATATATATTGAACCTGGTTTTTCCTCCCTTTATGCAACGTCTTTACATAAGAGTTACTTTCTGTCTCACATAATTAGCAAGAGGATCTGTCCCATTGTTCCAAAGCTATAAAGAAAGAGTGGAACATATCAGGAGGTATTAATGTTATGCGGAGAGCTTTTGAGTCCAATGTAAAAGCTTTCCCACTCCTCTAAGAGGTTTTGTTTTGCTGAATGGTTAGAGCAGGTATTTTGCCCCTGGGCTATGGTGCTTAATTGGGTTGTTACTGGTTCTGACTGTGGGCCTATGCAGTTTTACTTTGTTACACAAAGATGAAAGGAGTGAAAACTTCCAAATAAATGAGTAATTGCATCCAGAAGTTCTGAATCTTATGTTGTTGTTGTTGTTTGACTAAATAGCATGTTATTCTTTGCTGTTCCTGCTGGATTAAAAGAGAGAGTTGGAATAGCTAGCTGAATATAACTACTTTTGTGCTCTGTTCTACAAGGATTCTTTCTTTTTAGTTTTCTTTTCAGTTCTTTCATTGCGTTCACTGTATGGGAGTCAGTGTGTGGAAAAGCATCATTTTGATCTTATGACAGTGTTTCTGTTTACTTTAATGGGAACTGGGATTGTGTTGCAAGGCGAAAAGGCCTATGCTGGCCTTCACTGCTGCACAGGCATATTCATGGGCTGGCAGAAATTGCCAATGGCTAGATAATGCAAGGTGTAGGAGATTTAATGATGGGAGCTTGTGCAAAATACTGTTCCTGGTATTAGCTGAGATAGAGGTAAATATTCTTATCATTGAGCTTGGGAGAGGAGCAAAGTGGGTCAGCAGAGTTCACAGAAAAAAATACTCATAAACTAGGGCTGGGGGAGAATTTCTCCCCGAAACTTCGGGGGGCTGAGCGCCAACGCATTCGGTCCTCTGAAGGTTGTTCGGGGAGAAATTCTCTGCCCCCCCGCCCCCCCCGGGATGGGACTTACCTTTCACGAATGTCCCTCCCGGTGGCGGGTCCCGGCGGCGGTTCATCGGGTCTTCGTCAGGGGTGGGGGCGGCAGCCGGTCTTTTGACCGGCTGCCGCCGCCGCCATTACAAGCAAAGTAAAAAAAAACAAACACGCCCCTGTGATAGGCTACATAACGATTAATGTAGCCTATCACGGCTAGATTTGCAAAGTCAGCCATGATAGGCTACGTTAATCGTCACGTAGCCTATCACGGGGGACTTTGAAAAAAAAAAAAAAGCACGTACGCAAATGGCGGCCCCCATAGGGAGCCGCCATTCGCGTTCCTTATTTGGTCCCTGTAGTCTACGTAAAGATTTACGTAGACTACGGTGAAAATAGGGGCAACGCAAATAGCGTTGCCCTTATTTTTGCCGTAGTCTACGTAAATCTTTACGTAGACTACAGGGACCAAATAAGGAACGCGAATGGCGGCTCCCTATGGGGGCCGCCATTAGCCGTACGCGTTGTTTTTTTTAAAGTCACCTGTGATAGGCTATGTGACGATTAACGTAGCCTATCACGGCTGACTTTGCAGATCTAGCCATGATAGGCTACGTTAATCGTTACGTAGCCTTTCACAGGGGCGTTTTTTTTTTTTTCTTTTGAGGTTCACGGCTGGGGAGACGGGGCGCTTCCTCCGGCCTGAATTTCGGCCGGGCGAGGCGGGAAGCCTTCCCCCCGGCCTGAACTTCGGGGGGAGCAGTGAAGCGCCTCTCCCCCACCGCGAAGCAAGCTGCGAGACCAGGTAAGTGACTTTTGTGCACCCCTATCATAAACTAGGTTTATCTCTAAATTGTATGGGAGAATAAACAGGAAACTGAAAAGACACTGATGTAAGAAAAGAAAACATAATGGAAATAGGCTGCAAAGTTGCAAAAAATTGATCAATATAATAAAAGCTAAAACTCTTCAGTAACACCTTAAAAAAAGCGATTGTTTATCCAGGTAAACATCCTTAAGAAACACAGGGGATGCAGTGTTGAGTGAATGTATGGCATGGGTGGGGAACTGTTTTTGGCCAAACAGCTAAATTGGCTCTGGACATGCACATTAGGGGCCACATATGAGCAGCAGGCATGTCCAAATCTCAAGGTGGGCAGGACCACCACCCTGTGATTGCCCAGACCCCTCCCTCTCCTAAAAAATGCCTCCCCCTGCAATTAGGCTTTTAAAAAGCCTTCACTGGTACATCATACCCATTACAAAACCATCTTTTGCAAAGGAACATTATTTTTGAGGGGTCCAGTCAAAGCAACTCCACATAATTATTTGGAAACTAAATTAGTTAGGGCTTGGAATGGGGAACTAGATGGGCACTACGAAGTTCGTCCACACTTTTAATAGGACATCATATACAATTACACCCCTGACGAAGTTTTGTTTGTTTGTTAAGAAAACAAACAAATACATTAAGGATACATCATTCATGTGCACATTCATTCAAGATGTGCACATATACACATTCATTCAAGAAACATCCCAAGTATTGGGATGTTGAATGCAGTGCATACGCAGGCTCGTGCAGGAGGGAGCATTTCTTCAGGTAACCTGGGGGGTGTCTCCATGAGAGATTTACTCTGACTGCGTTTGGAGGTCATTAGGGATACATGACATCATGGCCATCCAGCAGCCAACCCAGAGCTCATGAGGGAAAAAATGGATTTCTTGAGACTGCTTAAAGTCCGATTCTTTTCCCGATTCTAAAGTCGGGTTCTCCGTGGTATAGTTCTTGTATGTCCCAACCCCCGCATTTACTTCAGGTATGCTAGCCCTGCCCAGGGGTGTGCTTTTCATCAAGACCCCTGTTAAGGGGTGTTTCCTGTCCCTGTGTTTTCCAGCACAAACCAATTAGTGTCTACTCCGAAGGAACTCCCATTGTGGTCAATGAGGCTTGTCCCCTGAATGCTCACACCAGCATTTACAGAGATCCCCCTCAATTGAAATTATCATCATCATCATCATCATTTATGTCCTGCCTTTTCCCAATGCTGGGACTCAAGGCGGCTTTACAAAATTAAAAACGTCTACAGTTAAAACTAGGGCTGTGCACCTCCTTGTTACGAAGTTTGGATAATGAGACAAAGCAAGCTGTTTTGAAGCAAAAGCCTCATGATACGAGGTGGTTCAGAGCAGTACCAAGGTGCCCCGGGGCAAAGCACGTGCCCCACGAAGCACCTCCTCCGCCTCATATATTCGGAGCTCTACTGAATGCCTCTACAGTCCAGACAAGCTTTCTCCAAAATGTATCAACTTCTCAACACTCACATGGAGGGGCATGAGGAGAAGGAGAAGGAGGGGGAGGGGGAGGGAGGGGAAAGGCAAGCGGATGTGGGGAGGCAGGAAGGTGAGCACAGGAGGAGGAGGCAGTGTGCTTTGGCAAATAGGAACCCTCAGCCAGAACCAATGCTAGCAGTCTCCAATCAGACACAGCGTTGCAGGAAGGGGGTATATACTTCGGTGAAATACTGTGTTCAGTCATTGCACTAGCTGTGTCTTTGGAAGAGAGGGCTGGTGTGGGTAGACGATTGTTTGTGCGTGTTTGCACATGTGCATTCCTAGGAGTTTCTTCAATTTATCAATTTTGATTGCCATTAGGCTTTCCTCAGAATTTAAATTAAAAGGAAACAGCTTGGTTGTACTCGGAGAGTTCCCTTCTCTCGCTCCTTGATTGTCCATCCCCATTGGGTCAGTGTCTTTTGCAGCTCCTCTTCCAGCCGCTTTCTCCTATATCTTTGTACCTCCAACTCATTTGTTATTTGGATTTGATTAGATTTTATCTCTCCTTTCCATATTTTTTCAGACTAACATAGCTTTTCCTTGCAAATTGCTGCCATGCTCCCCCTCAGTTCCCCACCAGTCCTGTGTTTATTTATCTCTATTTTGGACTCCAGAAAAGGCTGCATTTGTTGTGTAACGTCAAGCCTTACTTCTGCTTTCTCCATTCTATTTTCTTGTCATTTTTGTCAGTCAACTCTGTCTCTGTTGGATTTTTACAAACCCACTCTTATTTAGAATTTTAAAAACAAACATTGACTTCTGAGCATGCCCCCCCCCCACACACACACACTTGAGTCATATTCAAGCATTCAGGTCTTTCTTTCTTTCTTTCTTTCTTTCTTTCTAAATCCTTAAAGGAAGACATATTATAGCAGCCTATATGTGTAGTATTTGTCCCCCCACGCCCATGCTGAAGTGAACCATCTGTGTCTTCTCGGTGTTGATCCTCCCAAAACAGAAATTAAAGATTTTTTTTTAATTGGGGTTTGATTTGGCTGTTATCTAATCGCCTGCACTATTGCCCTGTATTTCTTGAAGTTATCCTGCCTTCTATAAAAGAACATGAAATATAAAACAATAAATTAAAAACACCTGTCATTTGCTGAGATAGTTCTGCTTTTCTTTAGCTCTTCTGTGACTGTGTCCGTGTATCTGTGTGTGTGCTAGGTTGTAGTTCCACCAACACTATACATCCAAAGTTCAAGGCCGTGCTGAAAAAGCATGAGACACATAGTATTTATATTAATTATATTCTTATTTTAATAACAGTCCACTGTGTGGCAAAGCAATTCAGTGCAATATGAGGCATCTTTGGGGTGTTGGCAGGGGCAGAGGTGGGGAGAAGTTACAGCTCTTTGCTTTCTGAGTTTCTTTGGAAAACCTCAGATTTCACCAGCGCCTTGCACACAAGCCAGTGGGCTAAAGTGCCTGGACTTTGGTGGGTGGGATGCTCTCGAGGGGGGCTGGGAGGGGCCCAGGTTTCACATGCATGCATGGAAACAGGAAGAAGTTACAGCTTTGGGCTTTGGGAGTTTTCCTGGAAAAAATAAAATTTCGCCAGCACCTAGCACACAAGCCAGTGGGCAAAACTGACTGGGTTTTTGGGAGTGCAATGCCCTGGAGAGGGGCTGGGAGAGGCCAAGGTGTCATGTGCATGTGTGAAAACATGGAGAAGTTACAGCTCTTTGCTTTGAGAGTTTCTGTGGAAAACGTCAGATTTCAACTCCACCTAGCACAAAAACCACTGGGCTAAACTGTCTGAAATTTTGCAGGTGACCTCCTCTCCAGGAGCATGGAGAGGTCCCAGATTTCATACCTGTATCATAAAAACTGTAAAAGTTATGACCATTTGTGTTTTCCCATGCAAGTCAATGGGAAACCCCCCAAATGAACAATCTGGATTTCCGAATCTCGCTTTGGATTTGGATCTGAGTCGGATTGGAATAAGGATGGACGAAAGTCACTTAACTTTTCGCAGGGGTGATTCACAGTGGGGGGGAGGCGCTCCGCACCTCCCCCCGAAATCCTAACCTGGTTGGCTCCACTCCGGGCAACTCCGTGGAGCCGCCGGCTGAGTGCATTCGCAGGCGTGTGGAGCCTGCGGACACAAATGGCGGCTACGGTGGCCGCCATTTGTGTTCATGTTTTTGGCCGTGATAGGCTACGTAAATATTTATGTAGTCTATCACTGCAAAAGACAGGGGTGCAAATGTCGGCGGCTACGGTGGCCGCCATTTGCATTCCCATTTTTTTGCTGTGATAGGCTACATAAATATTTATGTAGCCTATCACGGCCTCCGCAGAGATGCGAATGGTGTCCCTGCATTAGCTGTGATAGGCTACGTAAGTATTTACTTAGCCTATCACGGCCTAAATGAGGAAATGAATGGTGGCTGCAGACGCGGCTGCCATTCGCAAAGCAGGGAGAACAGCAGCAGGTAAGTACTCCATTCCGTGTGCCTTTTGCAGGGTGGTGGGGCGGGGGGCTTCGTTCCGCCATGGATTTCAGGGGGCCGAATACACTGGCATTTGGCCTCACTGAGCTCTGTGGTGGAATTCTCTGACATCCCTAGATTGGAAGGGGTCCGAATCAGTCTGAGGTGGATGGGGTTGCTTTGGATGATCCAAAGGGGCTTCTGAAGTGGACTGGGGGGTCTGTGCACAGACCTGGTTAAAACATATAAATAGAAATATACAAAAGTTAAAAATAAATTAAATCAATAATATTAAAATTGTATAAAATATAGGGATGTAAGAAACACTTACCTGGTTTCATCCAGGGACATCCGTGGTGGGGGGGAGGTGATCCATTCCTCCCCCCAGAATCCTGCCCAGCCGGCTGGCGGAGTTCCGGCCGTGGACGGGCTGCTGCAGACGCAAATGGCAGCCGCCGTACCGGCCGCCATTTGCGTCCAGCGAAGTTGCCATGATAGGCTACGTAAGTATTTACGTAACCTATCACGGCAAGTCAAAACAAAACAAAACAGCATACGCAAATGACAGTGGCTACGGCAGCCACCATTTGCGTTCTCTATTTTTAGCCATTTTAGCCTACGTAGATGTTTATGTAGGCTATTACGGTGAAAAAAAGGGGAACACAAATAGCGTAGTGGGCGCTATTTGCATTCCCCCCCCCGCTTTAATAGCCTATGTAAATACTTACATAGGCTAAAACGGCTAAAAACAGGGAATGCAAATGGCGGCCACTGTAGCCGCTGCCATTTAGGTACGCTGTTTTTTGTTGTTTTGTGGGTTTTTTTGTCTTGCCGTGATAGGCTACATAAATACTTACATAGCCTATCATGGCTATGATGAAGAAGTGAATGTCGGCCGCAGAGCGGCCGCCATTTGCAAGTCAGCACGGACGGTAGCAGGTAAGTGGTCCATTTCACGCACCTTTCATGGTTTGGGGGGGCGGGGGCTTCATTCCACCATGGATTTTGGGGGTCTGAATGCACTGGCATTCGGCCTCACCGAGATCTGTGGTAGAATTCTCTGACATCCCTAATAAAATATCAAAATTGTAAAGGACAACAAACAATATAAACCATAGTATCAGTCCATCGTATTCTCAAAGGTCTAGACTAACTATTCCCAAAGGCCTGCCAGAGCAAAAAGGTTTTTACCTGCTTGCGAAAACATAACAAGGAGGGAGCCACTCTCGCCTCCCTGGGAAGGGAGTTCCAGAGCCTTGGGGCAGCCACTGAGAAGGCCCTCTCCCACATTCCCACCAGGCGAGCCTGTGATGGTGGCGGGACCAGGAGAAGGGCCTCCCCTGAAGATCTCAAGCCACGAGCAGGCTCATAGGAAAGAATACGGTCTTTCAGATAACCTGGACCTGAGTCATATAGGGATTTTTAGGTCATGACCAGCACTTTGAATTATGCCTGGAAACAGACTGGGAGCCAGTGAAGCTGTTTTGGCAGGGGAGTTGTATGCTCCCTGTAGCCAGCCCCAGTCAACAGTCTGGCAGCAGCTCTTTGAACCAGCTTAAGTTTCTGAGCACTCCTCAGAGGCAGCCCCACGTAGAGCATGTTACAGTAATCCAGACAGGAGGTAACTAAGGATTTAACTAAGGCAAGCACATTTTAAAGCACTACTACTACCCTAAAGGCTGTGAAGTGCTTTCCTGAAACTGCAATTCTCCATCGTTTGGTTTATTCCCCTCGGAAGTAACTAATTCACACCTTCATTCCTATGCAGCATCAGGTTAGAATGGCTGGTTTCCCATCCCTTTGTTTCTCATCCCTGCCTTTCCCAGCACTAGGGATGGCAGAGAAATCCACCACGGAGTCCAATGAGGCAGGATTCTTTAGAATCTGGCACCCTGGAGTCCACGGCGGAATGGACTACTCCCCCCCACCACCCCCCAAAATTCTCCCCGGACGGACCCTACCTGCTGCCGGCTGGTCCGGGTCCATCCGCTGACATCCATCCACTGCCCCGGGCTGCAGACGCAAATGGCATCTGGCGTAGCCAATGCCATTTGCATCCCTGCTCTTTTCGGTGATAGGCTACGTAAATATTTATGTAACCTATCACAGTAAAGAACAGGGATGCAAATGGCATAGCGGACGCCATTTATGTCACTACTCTTTTCATGCTAGGGTATGTAAATATTTATGTAGCCTATCACGAAAAGAGCAGGGATGCAAATGGCATCCGCTACATCATTTGCGTCCCTGCTCTTTGCCGTGATAGGCTACGTAAATATTTACATAACCTAGCATGAAAAGAGTAGCGACATAAATGGTGTCCGCTATGCCATTTGCATCCCTGCTCTTTACTGTGAAAGGTTATTTACATAGCCTATCACCAAAAAGAGCAGGGACGCAAATGGCGTCCACTACACCAGACGCCATTTGCATCCGCAGCCCGGCAGCGGACAGAAGTCTGGCTGCAGACAGGCTTGGCCAGTGGCTCGACAGATTCACCTCGGAGAGGAGCCAGCTGGGGAGGATTCTGGGGGAAGGGACGGATCGCCTCCCCCCACCACGCAGATGCCCAAACCGGAACGGGGTGAGTATTTCGTACATCCCTACCCAGCACAAATATAAGTGTGTCTACTCAGAAGTAACCCCCATTGTGGTCAATGAGGCTTGTTTCTGAAATATGCACTCCCAAGTTTCCCATGAAATGAAATAATGCATTTAAGAGCCTTAATGTCAAAGCTTCGAAGATTTGATTGATTGCAACATGGCAGGGAGAATGCTGTGTTCTTTGTTGCTTTCAGGAAGGAAGGAAGCGGGGGGGGAGAGGAGGAGATTGTTTGACCTTTGGCAGGTTCAAGGCAGAGAGAACACTCTGTTCTTGCACTGATTGTTGCTCTAAGGGAGAAAGTAATGCTGGGGGGAGAGAGAAGGAGAGTGATTTTATCAAAGAAGAAAGCGGGGAGAGCCTGGATTGGGGTGGGTAGCCTCTCTTATTGGTTGACTGGCATCACACCTGCCAGTCGGATGATGTTCAGTCTAACCCTGCCACCCCACCTAGAAGTATATTCTGTGAAGCAACTTATACTGGTTTGATGCACTTTCTCATGGAGGCCTGCACAGACCAAAACGCACCAAAACTGATCCCTTGAAATAATCTGGGTAATCTGTCATTCGCTTCTCCTTCTGTTGTCATGGAGAAACCTCCCTTATCCCATGCCACTGAGGACTTTTTAAGTAATCATAACCAGCACTTTGAATATCTGGTATTTTGTTTCTAGTCACACAATTGGAAGAGACCTTTTTTGGAGCTCTTCACAGTCTGACTGGGATTTCATCATCCTAAATTATTTGATGTTATCGGAAAATTTCACTTTCTCAGTGTTACTCAGTAAGGTAGCCTGGGAAGCTCACAAAAGTAAGATGCTTAAAGGAGCAGTTTAAAAACAACAACAACAACAACAACAACTAAAGCGAAGGTGAAGGATGAGAGGAAGGTCCCCCAAAAGGTTATTGTGAATAATAAGACATTTATAAGCAACAAAAGGTCAGTGCAAGAGATAAAAAGGCCTCTTAAGTGATGGCAGCAGCAATTTGTTGATAAAAGAAGTAGACAATTATATGGAATTAAATGAATTCCATTGCAGCCCACACAAAGGATGCCAGAGTTAGTCATAAATTTCAACAGAGCAAGAACTAGTAGCGAATACAATCAGAATCATGCTAGAACAGATGCCCTAGAAATCAGTTCACCTGAACTCTGAAGGCTAACTAGACTCCCAGCAGGAATAGAGAGAGGGAATGATTCCAGAGCAATAGGAAGAGGCCTGTTTTTCACAGCATCAGTAGTGTAGTGGCAAATTCAAAAGTGCAGGGTCCCTTTGGGACAGTCACAGCCATGCCCCCTTCTGAGGTTGTACAAGCTTGTAAGATATACAGCCTTCAACTGGGATCCAAAAACAGTGCAGCTGAGAGTAAGGCAGGGGTATTTCCATTGGATGTCTGAGAAAAAATGCAAGGGTATTAATCTTTTTCACCCACTCACTCAAACACAAACATTTTAGGTTTTCAAAATATGATACTCTATGGAAGCTTTACCCTCTCAACTCAGCCCTTATGAACAGATCCCTTCTCGTTTGAACAGCCCCCTTGCACACTCTCCTAGCGCCTCAACATTACCCATTAGCCTTTCCTAAGCTCCTTCATTATATCTCTCCCATCCCACAACAGAAATGTCCACACGCTCAGCTGGATTGAAACACACACACACACACACACACACACACACCTTCTTTCTCCCCTCCCCCCAACTGATTTTTTTCTGTTTCCCTTCCCTCCACCAGGGTTTGTTTGCCCAGATACATGCCAGCCTTGTATCAAAAAGTGGAGCTAACGGAGCAGGTTGCATTTGGCAATTCCACTTACTGTAGAAATTAATGTTGAAGAATTAACAGTGCAATCCAATGGGTGTTTACAGAGATCTTGGGAAGGCAGCTAAGGCTGCAGTCCTATGCACAATTACCTGGGAGGACGCCCAGCTGGCAATTGAACACAGTGGGACTGACTTCTGAGTAAACATGCATGGGATTGTGTGATAAATCCTAAAAACTGGCACAAACCAGCCACCCACCCTGCCCCATAAGTAAATAATGGTGGCAGCGCCCCCCACACACACTGCTGCTGCCATGGCCAGCAGCAGCAGCAGCCCTGAATGGGTGGCCAGTGTTGCAGGAGATGAGAGCAACGCCGAGTGCACAGGCATAGAGCAGGGATGGGCAGAGAAGCCAAGAGCTGAGGAAAAGGAGGGGGGGCGAGAGGAGGCTGCAGAGCTGCCTCAGGCTCCCTCTCTCGCTCGCTCCCTTCGGCTGGCCAGCTCTGCATAGTAGATGAGAGGCAGCCAAGAGGCAGCCACCCACAGTCCCTCTGCTCCCTCCTCCTTCCCTTGCAGACTGCGACCCAGCTGCGGACTGGCTTCAAAAAAAGTGCCGGAGCGAAGCCCCAGCGTGACCCGCCACCACTACACCGCTGCACAGCATAGAGGGATTGATTCAAAAGGCAGTGGAATCCTATCTATCCTGTGCCCTGGTCTCACGGTCTCATGGGGCTCCTGGCTCTCTAGCCTCAGTAGCTAAGTTCTCACTGGCACTTTACCACAGAATTGGAGCCATTACGCAGTCACTGCTCCTGTACGTTTCATGGTGAAGCTTTGGAGCTACTCTTTCCCCTGAATTTCCAGAGTGTAGCCATATTAGTTTATCGCAGCAAAAACAACAAGACTAAAGGCTAAGAACTGTATTCTGGCACAAGCTTTTCTGGAGAATAGCCCACTTCATCAGATGCATCTGATGAAGCAGGCTATAGTCCACGGAAGCTTATGCCAGGACAAATGTGTTACTCTTTAAGGTGCCACGAGACTCTTTCGTGTCCTTTCCCTCAGAGGCCCCTACGGACTGTACCATGGAGCACAGCAGCAAGCATGCTTGGCAATTCAGATGGGTTTCCTCAAAATGAACAGTAAATGGAATCTTGGATCCATGTTGATTCAAAGAGCATCGCATGACTATGACAAGTTCTGTGCCCCTGTAATAAAACGTTGTTCCTTTCAAATCCCGCCATCTAGTTTTGACAGAACCCAAGCCTGTGTTTATCTGCCAAGCCTGTGTAGTCAAGGGTGCAGTAGCGAAGTAACGTTCCACATAACCCGACTGGTATGATGGGGACACGGACAAAGTGGTCTGTCACTACAGCTCTGTAAGTGATCACACATGAGCATGTTATTGCTTCACCACCACGTGCCACAATCACCGACAGTCCAGGTGGTGCTGTAGCTGCTGCTGCAGAGTGACACTGAACAGGGGAGGTGCATCAGGGGCCCTTAGCAGAAGGCATCATGGGGCAGAGACCCCTGGGCTGTTAATTCAGTTTTTAGGGAGGTGCACAGCTGCTGAGTGGATAACAGTGCCTGACACAGTTCACCGATGTCCTCATCGCCCACACTAATGCCAGGTGCTACTATCCAGTCAAAAGCCATGTCTTTGCACAGCATTGAACTACAAGCCCCAGCACCTCCACTGTCAGATCATGAGAGCCTCCTGTAAGGGTGCCAGATGCCCATTCCCGTGTTCTGTGGCAGTCAGCAGCAGAAATCTCCACCTGACATGAGATGCTACTGGTCCTCTGACTCCATACAACTTGGCAATTTTGTTTGTTTGTTTGTTAGTTTGCTTATTTATTTATTTGTTGCATTTATATACTGCCCAGTACCTGAAGCCCTCTGGGTGGTTCACAAAAATTACCATGCCTTTGCATGGTAAAAATACATGTTGAGTAGCAAGCTGGGTACTTGAAATGATTCATGTACCCAAACAGCAGACTCTGCCAAGATCCACTCAGCTAAGCTTGCACTGTCAACAACCAATTTGATGAAGAGAATTGACTCTCTCCATGAGGCTGGTCTTGTATGGGACAATGTGTGTGTGTGTGTAGGGTAGGGATGGCGGAGAATTTCTCCCCGAAACTTCGGGGGGCCGAGCGCCAACGTGTTCGGCCCCCCGAACAAGTTTCGGGGAGAAATCCTCCGCACCCCCCCGCACCCCCCGGGACGGGACTTACCTTCCCTGAATGTCCCTCCCGGCGGCGGGTCCGGATGGCTGTTCGTCCGGTGTTCGAGCGGGGCGGGAGCGGCAGCCGGTCTTTCGACCGGCTGCCGCCCCCGCCATTGCAATGAAAGAAAAAAAAAAAAACACGTCCCCTGATAGGCTACGTGACGATTCACGTAGCCTATCACGGCAAGATTTGCAAAGTCAGCCGTGATAGGCTACGTGAATCGTCACGTAGCCTATCACGGGTGACTTAAAAAAAAAAAAAAAAGCGCGTACGCGAATGGCGGCCCCCATAGGGAGCCGCCATTCCCCTTCCTTATTTGGTTGCTGTAGTCTATGTCAATGTTTACATAGACTACGGCGAAAATAAGGGCAATGCAAATAGTGTTGCCCTTATTTTCGCCGTAGTCTACGTAAACATTTACGTAGACTACAGCAACTAAATAAGGAACGCAAATGGCGGCTCCCTATGGGGGCCGCCATTCGCGTACGCGCTTTTTTTTTTTTTTTTTTAAGTCACCCGTGATAGGCTACGTGACGATTCACGTAGCCTATCACGGCTGACTTTGCAGATCTAGCCATGATAGGCTACGTGAATCGTCATGTAGCCTATCAGGGGACGTTGTTTTTTTTGTTTTTTTTTACTTTTGTGTTCGCGGCCGGGCGAGGCGGGAAGCCTCCTCCCCGGCCTGAATTTCGGCCGGGCGAGGCGGGAAGCCTCCCCCCCCCGGCCTGAATTTCGGCCGGGCGAGGCGGGAAGCCTCCCCCCCCTGGCCTGAACTTCGCGGGGGGATCAGCGAAGCGCTCCCCCCCACCGCGAACAAGCTGCGAGAAAAGGTAAGTGACTTTCGTCCACCCCTAGTGTAGGGGTGTATTCTATTTTCACAGCAGAGAAGCTACATGTAGATGTTCATGCAGCATTTAGTTGTAGGAAGCTATGGCATCAAAATTCAAATTTATCCTTTGGGGTGATAGAAATGTAATAGAAGATGTAGATTCGATGCCATAAATACTTCATAAATGCCCCTAGGCTATTTGTTCCCCTATATGGCTTCCTTCCAGCTGACTAGCCGATGCCACACAATGCAGTAGGAAATACAAAGCAAGCTGGCAGGCTGTCTAAGTGGGAGGCAGTGAATTCATCCAGACTCACAACCAATTCCATCTAGCTTTAAAATATAGAGCTGTTTGTGAGATGGGGTATCCCATAGTGCTTCCTCTTCTGTAGCTCTGTAGCTTTGAAAGACCCTGCCTGAACTGCCTCATACTCACTGCTGTGCTCAGTAGTGCAGCTACAAGAGACCCTTGAGGGGAAAGAGTAACTCCGAAGCCATACGAAAGCTGTAAGCCACCACTGTGTGCACCTCAGATTTCCTGAAAGCTGTATTTTACAATAGCAGATGTTGCTCTTTACAGTAAACTGCAACAAACTTCATAGTCTCTAGACTGTGAAACTAAGAAGTTGGAGACCGGAACTAGAAAAAAGTTCTTTAAAAAAATGAAACTACACATTTGATGTTTATATATCCTGGGTGTGGGTGTTCTAGGTATGTTAGAGGTGTATGCCATAAATTAATGCCATAAATTAATTAATGGACAATGCCATAAATTAATTGCCACACTACAAAGGCAAGTATTCAGGTTGGATGTGGTAATGTTAATTTTATTCACTGTGACTGTGGGAGAGAATTGCAGATGTTTTAGTTTTCACAGGGAGGGTATAAAACAGTCTGGAAAAGCCTGCAAGAAGAAAAGCTTATTTTTAAAACCACCGTCACCACCAGGAGCAAAGACATTCTTAGAAAATGCAGGTTTGACTTCATCCCACACCAAAGGGTTCCCTCTTTCTTTCCCTTTATATTTATTTATGATGTATGTGTGCCCTGTGGGGAAAGGAAGGGATCACATCACTTTCTCTCTGTTTCCTTATTTCCCTGCAACTGAGTTTGAAGAAACTGTGGCCTCAGCTTTCCTTTTCACAACATTGATCGGGCAGTTGTGGCTGCTACTACATACTAATGTCTGCCAAACACTTCGTTCATTGTGTAGTCTGGAAATGTTTCTGAGCTTTGCCAGCTGCTGGTGTTACCAGAAGCATACAGGCTCCCAAAACTTGCTGTGCTGTACACATCACTTAAAACTTTTCATAACCCACAAGCGGTAACTGCCCCTGCACCCCTTTTATTTCACAGTGAGCTTTCTCAAAAGGCATTCCAGTGAGACGGGATTCAGGCCTTAACGTGTCTGGCAATAAACTGTTCTTTTCAGAGTTCATGTGTGCACAACCCTCTTTTGTTTCCGGTAATCCCATAATAGATATGTGTGGGGTGTGGGTGATCTTTTCTCACCTAGCGTGACATTCATAGATGTGCTGCTACCCCCTAAACCTGCAACGAATCCCTTTCCCAATGCACTAGTTTGTGTTGTGGAGAGCAGCGTGCACACACAGAGAGATGAGCAGTCTTCATAGAGCATAATAAAAATAATCAAGGCTTGGATCCAGTATCCTCATTCTGCCAGGGGAAGGATACTACTTGCAGTATGGACTTCTGCATCCTGTCTTCTACCCTGTAGTCCCCGTGCACCCTCCAGATCTCCTCTGGAGGGTTGGAGGATCTTATGGGGGAGAATTGGAGGGTGTGTGTGGGGGGGGCTGCAGGGGGGGAGGACATGGAAGTCCCATTCTGCAAGTGGCATCATTCTAGGGATGAATAATAGAATAGTAGGGCTGGAAGGGGCCTACAAGGCCATCGAGTCCAACCCCCTGCTCAGTGCAGGAATCCAAGTCAGAGCATCCCTGACAGATGGCTGTCCAGCCTCGTCTTGAATGCCTCCAGTGTGGGAGAGCCCACCACCTCCCTAGGTAATTGGCTCCATTGTCGTATTGCTCTAACAGTCAGGACATTTTTCCTGATGTTCAGCCGGAATCTGGCTTCCTGTAACTTGAGCCCATTATTCCATGTCCTGCACTCTGGGATGATTGAGAAGAGATCCTGACCTTCCTCCCTGTGACAACCTTTCAAGTAAACATGTACAAAAGTCACTTACCTGGTCCCGCAGCTTGCTTTGTGGTGGGGGAGAGGCGCTTCGGTTCTCCCTCTGAAGTTCAGGCCAGGGGGGAGGCGCCTCGTCTTCCCGGCCGCGAAATAAAAAAGAGAATTAAAAAAAAACCCCACCCATGATAGGCTATGTAACGATTTACGTAGCCTATCATGGCTAGATTTCCAAAGTCAGCCGTGATAGGCTACGTAAATCGTTACGTAGCCTATCACGGGTGTGTGTTTTTTTAAAAAATTCACTTTGTAATGGCGGCGGCGGCAGCCGGTTGGAAGACCGGCCACCGCCCCCGCTCCCGCCGAACCGCCACCGGGACCCGCTGCCAAGAGGGACATTCGAGGGAGGTAAGTTCCATCCCTGGGGCGGGCAGGGGGCGGAGAATTTCACCGCCAATTTCAGGGGGCTGAATGCGTTGGCATTCGGCCTCCCTGAGATTCATGGAGAAATTCTCCGCCGTCCCTACTTTCAAGTAGGGTTGGCGGAGAATTTCTCCCCGAAACTTCGGGGGGCCGAGCGCCAACGTGTTCGGCCCCCCGAACAAGTTTCGGGGAGAAATCCTCCAAACCCCCCCCGCACCCCGCACCCCCCTCCGGGACGGGACTTACCTTCACCGAATGTCCCTCCAGGTGGCTGGTCCGGCCGGCGGTTCGGTGGGTGTTCGAGCGAGGCGGGAGCGGCAGCCGGTCTTTTGACCGGCTGCCGCCGCCGCCATTGCAATAAAAGAAAAAAAAAAACGCCCCCTGATAGGCTACGTGATGATTAACGTAGCCTATCACGGCTAGATTTGCAAAGTCAGCCGTGATAGGCTACGTCAATCGTCACGCCTATCACGGGTGACTTAAAAAAAAAAAAAGTGTGTACGGATAATGGCGGCCCCCATAGGGAGCCGCCATTCCCGTTCCTTATTTGGTCGCTGTAGTCTACGTAAAGATTTACGTAGACTACGGCGAAAATAAGGGCAACGCTATTTGCGTTGCCCTTATTTTCGCCGTAGTCTACATAAACATTTACGTAGACTACAGCGACTAAATAAGGAACGTGAATGGCGGCTCCCTATGGGGGCCGCCATTCGCGTACGCGCTTTTTTTTTTTTTTAAGTCACCCGTGATAGGCTACGTGACGATTCACGTAGCCTATCACGGCTGACTTTGCAGATCTAGCCGTGATAGGCTACGTGAATCGTCACGTAGCCTATCAGGGGGCATTTTTTTTTTTTTTAACTTTCGCGTTCGCGGCTGGGCGAGGCGGGAAGCCTCCTCCCCGGCCTGAATTTCGGCCGGGCCGAGGCGGGAAGCCTCCCCCCTGGACAGAACTTCGCGGCGGGACCAGCGAAGCGCCTCCCCCCCACCGCGAACGTCCTTCGAGGAAAGGTAAGTGACTTTCGTCCACCCCTACTTTCAAGTACTTGAAGAGCGCTATCATATCTCCCCCCAGTCTTCTCTTCTCAAGGCTAAACATGCCCAGTTCTTTCAGTATCTCTTCATAGGGCTTTGTTTCCAGTCCCCTAATCATCTTTGTTGCCCTCCTCTGAACCCTCTCTAGTTTGTCTGCATCCTTCTTAAAGTGTGGTGCCCAGAACTGGACACAGTACTCCAGATGAGGCCTAACCAGTGCTGAGTAAAGGGCAACTAGTACTTCCTGGGATTTGGAAGCTATGCTTCTATTAATGCAGCCCAAAAGAGCATTTGCCTTTTTTGCAGCCACATCAAATTGTTGGCTCATGTTCAGCTTGTGATCGACAACAATTCCAAGATCCTTCTCACTTGTAGTGTGGTTGAGCCACATATCCCCCATCTTGTAACTGTGCATTTGGTTTCTTTTCCCTAGGTGCAGAACTTGGCATTTATCCCTATTAAATGTCATTCTGTTGTTTTCTGCCCAGCACTCCAGTCTATCAAGATCACTTTGAATTTTGTTTCTGTCTTCCAAAGTATTAGCTATCCCTCCCAATTTTGTGTCATCTGCAAATTTGATCAGCATTCCCTGCACCTCCTCCTCCAAGTCATTAATACAAATGTTGAAGAGCACTGGGCCCAGGACTGAGCCCTGAGGTACCCCACTCGTTACCTCTCCCCAGTTTGAGAAGGTAAAGAAGGTTTAAACTATTAAAGGTATTAAGAGTTCAAGTTCATTCTGTTTGTTTCCCATACTCTGGGCATTAGTATATACTAGACATCGAAGACCATGTGCTTCATAGTCTGGCTTTCTTCCTACATGCTTGTGAAGACTATTATTGGGAGTTATTAGAGCTGTTCTCTTCATTGCAGTGCGTGAGCCTTTGTACATTGTTACCCCCAACTTTACATCTCCCTTCCCTGTCGGATTCACTTTAAAGCCCTCCTGATGAAGTTCTTCATGCTATGGCCAAACACATTCTTCCCAGCCTTTGTGAGGTGCAACCCATCCCTTGCCAACAGCCCATCTTCCAGGAAGTATAGCCCGTGGTCCCAGAATCCAAATCTCTCTTGTTGGCACCACCTTCATAGCCAGTCATTCACCCGGAGTATTTTTCTTTCCCTTTCTATCACTCTCCTAACTACTGGAAGGATGGATGAGAAAACTATCTGGGCCCCAAAATTCTAGAGTTTCCTTCCCAAAGCTTCAAAGTCTGACATGATTTCTTCGTAGCTCCGCTTGGCAGTATCATTTGTTCCCACATGGATGAGAAGAAAGGGATCCTGTCAGTGGGCTTTATGAGTGCAGGCAACCTTTCACTCACGTCTCTAATCTGTCCTCCCGGAAGACAACATACCTGGCTACTCCACGGGTCTTCACGACATACAGTCAGGGCCAGAAATATTGGACCAAGGATAACTGTTTTGGCAATTGGCCTCTGTACACCACCACATTGTAGTTGAAAGGAAAAACACCCAGATGGGAGCGAAGTCAGGACTTTCAGCTGTAATTCATGAGGTTTGACAAAAGTGGGGCACGAACCATTCAGGAAGTACAGCCAGTGGCATACACACACGTCCATCATTGGGGGATCATAAGTAATGGAACAAATCGCTGACAAGCAGCCAGACAAGCATGCAAACCTGCATGGCCAGATGTGGCCTGTTTCCTGGGTACCCCATGACCAATCAAGCAGATAAAAGGCCTGGAGATGGCTCTGAGTGTTATATTTGCATTTGGTAGCTGTTCACTGGAACTCCCAACATGAGGTCCAAAGAGGTATCCATGTGAGTGAAGGAGGCCATCATTAGGCCGAGGAAACAATGTAAACCCATCAGAGAGATAGCAAAGACATTGGGAGTGGCCAACACAACAGTTTGGAACATCCTGAAAAAGAAGGAATTAACTGGCAAGCTCAGCAACAGCAAAAGGCCTGGAAGACCACGGTAGACCACGGTAGACCACTAAAGTGGATGACTCCAGAATTCTGCTCATGGTGAAGAGGAACCCTTTCACAACATCTAACCAGGTCAAGAACGCTCTTGCAGAGGTAGGCATGGCATTGTCAACATCGACAGCCAAGAGATGGCTTTATGAATGTAAATACAGAGGCTTCACAACAAGGTGCAAACCACTGGTAATTCTCAAGAACAGACAGGCCAGATTAGCTTTTGCCAGCAAACACCTAAAAATGCCTGCCCAGTTCAGGAATAAGATTCTTTGCACTGATGAAACGAAGATTAGCTTGTACCAGAATGATGAGAAAAGAAAAGTATGGAGAAGGAAAGGAACAGCTCATGATCCAAAGCATACCACATCATCTGCCAAACATGGCGGAGGCAGTGTTATGGCATGGGCATGTACGGCTGCCAATGGAACTGGGTCACTGGAGTTTATTGATGACCTGACTGCTGATCAAAGCAGCAGGATGAATTCTGAAGTGTATAGGGCTATACTTTCTGCTCACATTCAGCCGAATACTTCCAAACTGATAGGACACCGCTTCATATTGCAGATGGACAGTGACCCAAGACATACAGCAAAAGCTCCCCAAGAGTTTCTCAAGGCAAAGAAGTGGGATGTTCTTCAATGGCCAAGTCAGTCACCTGATCGCAACCCAATAGAGCAAGCTTTTCACTTCCTGAAGACAAGACTGAAGGCAGAAAGACCCAAAAACAAGCACCAGCTGAAGGCAGCTGCAGTAAAAGCCTGGCAAAGCATCTTCGAGGGAGGAAACTCAGCATTTGGTCATGTCCATGGGTTCCAGACTTCAGGCAGTCATTGACTGCAAAGGATTTTCATCCAGATATTAAAAGCGATCCTTAAGTTTGAAATGATGTTGGTTTGTTCCATTACTTATGAGCCCCCAAGAATGGGGGGGGTATGCCACTGGCTGTCCTTCCTGAATGGTTAGTGCCCCACTTTTGTCAAACCCCTTGAATTACAGCTGAAAGTCCTGACTTCGCTCCCACCTGGGTGTGTTTCCTTTCAACTTCAATGTGGTGGTGTACAGAGGCCAATTGCCAAACCGTTATCCTTGGTCCAATATTTCTGGCCCTGACTGTATTTGGGTTTCGATCCCAAATACAGCAAGGTGTCTCCCACTACTACTACTCTTCTGTTCTTCTTGTTGTAAGCCTGGTTTTCATTGCCTCTGCTTGACTGACCTTCAGCTTCTTGCTCACTCTCATGCAGGTTCCCCTGTGATTCTTCTTCTGTAGGCTGTCCTACAGTCTCATCCTCTATTACCTGGAATCAGTTCCACAGCTCGACTGCTTCCACTGGTGCAGAGTGGCGTCTAGTTCTTCTTCTCCTAACTGTCACCCTTTTCCAAGGAGTATCCTCTACTCCATTTTTCCTCACCTCAGCATTTCCCACTTCTGCCTCAGCTTGCTGTTGCTGTTCAAGCTTCTGGTCTTCACTTTGCTGCTGTAGTTCCCCCATTCTTAGGGATGTCAGAGAATTCTGCCATGGATCTTGGGGAGGCCGAATGCCAGTGCATTTGGCCTCCTGAAATCCATGGCAGAATGAAGCCGCCCGCCCACCCACCCTGCAAAAAGCGTGCGAAACAGGACACTCACCTGGTGCCGTTCGTGCTGCTTTGCGAATGGCGGCTGCATCTGCGGCCGCCATTCGCTTCCCTATTTTTGCCGTGATAGGTTATGTAAATACTTATGTAGCCTATCACGGCTAATGCAGGGACACCATTTGCGTCCTTGCGGAGGCTGTGATAGGCTACGTAAATATTTACATAGCCTATCACAGCAAAAAAAGGGAACGCAAATGGCGTAGTGGCCGCCATTTGCGCCCCTGTTTTTTTTGCTGTGATAGGCTATGTAAATATTTATGTAGCCTATAACGGCTTCTGCAGGGATGCAAATGGCGGCTGCTACACCATTTGCAACCCTGTATTTTGTCGTAATAGGCTACATAAATATTTACGTAGCCTATCACATGGCAAAAAAAGGGAATGCAAATGGCAGCCGCCGTAGCTGCCGCCATTTGCGTTCTCTTAGTTTTGCCATGATAGGCTATGTAAATACTTATGTAGCCTATAACGGCTTCCTCAGGGATGCAAAAGGCATCCCTGCATTAGCCGTGATAGGCTACTTAAATATTTACGTAGCCTATCATGGCTATATGGAAGAAGCGAATGGCGGCCGCAGATGCGGCCACCATTTGCAATGCAGCTTGGACGGCAGCAGGTAGGTGCTCCATTCCGGGCCCATTTCGCTGGGGGCAGAGCGAGGGGCTTTGTTCCATCATGGATTTCAGGGGGCCGAATGCACTGGCATTCGGCCTCACTGAGATCCATGGCAGAATTCTCTTACATCCCTACCTTGAGCGGTGATGGGTGGCACCATTCCGCGGTGGCGTTCCTCACTTGCTAAGGGATGCATCACACAACAGCAGCTGCATTGGGCAGGTGGCGGCGGCAGCAGCGGCAGCAGCAGTGGCAGCTTCTCCTCGCCTGGATGTGGACTGGCCAAAGTTTTCTTGCTGCAGCGATGGCTGCGGTAGCAGAAGGTGGTGGATTTCCTCGGCCTCAGGCCTTGGGCGACCTGGATCGTGCCCACTCAAGCAGTCCTAAGCGTCACAGCCTGGCCAGCCCTAGGGTCCAACCCAGGCTTTCCCTCGTGGGGAGGCTGTGGGGCCACGGGATGTGCAGCGCGACAGAGACTCTGGACATCTAGGCCTGTTCTTCGGGGCACAGCTGGCCCGAGTTTTGGAGGTTGCCTTAGAGGTGGGCTACCTTCTGGGGGAGGGGTTTCCCAGCCTGAGGGAGGATCCTCCGGGTGTCTGTGCTGACACCCCAGGGTGTGGTGTGATTTAGGCACAGCTTAAGGGGCACTGGAGTGGTCTCAGGGTTCAGGAGGCTATTGCCATCCTTACACTGGTGATAGGGATGTTAGAGAATTCTGCCACGGACTCCAATGAGTCCGGATTCTAAAGAATCCACCCCCTCAGAGTCCGTGGTGGAATGGACTAACCCCTCCCACCTCCCCCCGAAATCCCCCCAGGATAGACCTACCTTTTGCCAGCCGGTCCGGTCCGTTTGCTGTCCCGGACAGATTGGAACTATCATGGCGGCCATGATAGGCTATGTAAATACTTACGTAGCCTATCATGGCAAAAGCAGGGGCGCAAATAGTGTAGTGGATGCCATTTGCATCCCTGCTCTTTGCCGTGATAGGCTACGTAAATACTTACGTAGCCTATCAAGGTGGCTAACAGTGCGGACGTAAATGGCATCTGCTATGGTGGATGCCATTTGCATCCCTGGCCTGGCAGCGGACGGAAGTCCCACTGCAGGTGGGCCTGGCTGGCGGCTCTACGGACTTGCCGCAGAGCGGAGCTGGCCAGGCCGAATTCTGGGGGGGGACAACTTATATGTAAGTTTCATGACTCTATTTGTGTATAGGTCTATAGGTACATCCCCCCAATCACCATTAAAAAAAAAAAATTAAAACATGGCAATCAGTAGGGATGTACAAAAGTCACTTACCTTTTTGATGGGGTGATTTGTGGTGGGGGGGAGGCGCTCCACACCTCCCCCCGAAATCCTAACCCGGCCGCCCACAGCCAGACATCCGGCCACTGGGCAGCCTGCAGGCAAAAAAACAACAACAGCGTATGCAAATGGTTGGGGCTATGGCGGCCACCATTTGCGTTCCCTTTTTTTCACTGTTTTAGCCTATGTAAATATTTACGTAAGGTATTATGGCGAAAAAAAGGGGAACGCAAATAGAGTAGTGGGCGCCATTTGCATTCCTTTTCCCCCCTCCATTTTAGCCTACATAAATATTTACGTAAGCTATTACGGTGAAAAAAAAAGGAACACAAATAGCGCGCACTCCGCTATTTGCGTTCCCCTTTTTTTTTGCCATAATAGCTTACGTAAATATTTACGTAGGCTAAAACAGCGAAAAAAGGGAAGGCAAATAGCACCCACTCCGCTACTTGTGTTCCCCTTTTTTTCATCATAATAGCTTACGTAAATATTTACATAGGCTAAAACAGCGAAAAAAAGGGTATGCATATGGTGGCTGCTGTAGCTGCCGCCATTTGCGTACGCTTTTTTTTTTTTTTAGCTTACCATGATAGGATTAGGGATGGATGAAAGGGACTTACCTGGTCCCGCAGCTTGCTTCGCGGTGGGGGGGAGGTGCTTTGGTTCTCTCCCCGAAGTTCAGGTGAGGGGGGGAGGCACCCCGCCTCACCCGGCCGAAATTCAGGCAGAGGGGGAGGCGCCCCATCCCTCGCCACTGAAATTCAGGCCCGGGAGGAACGCCCCGTCTACCCAGCCGTGAAAAAAAAAGGAAAGTAAAAAAAAAAAACACACCTGTGATAGGCTACGTAACGATTTATGTAGCCTATCATGGCTAGATTTCCAAAGTCAGCCATGATAGGCTATGTAAATCATCACGTAGCCTATCACAGGTGACTTTGGGAAAAAAAAAAAAAGCACGTATGCAAATGGTGGCGCCCATGGGGCGCCGCCATTTGCGTTCCTTAGTTTGGCACGTCTAGTCTACGTAAAGATTTATGTAGACTACGGCGAAAATAAGGGAACGCTATTTGCGTTGCCCTTATTTTCGCCGTAGTCTACGTAACTCTTTACGTAGACTAGACGTGCCAAACTAAGGAATACAAATGGCGGTGCCCCATGGGCACCGCCATTTGCGTACGCGCTTTTTTTTTTTTTTCAAAGCCACCCGTGATAGGCTACGTGACGATTTACGTAGCCTATCATGGCTGACTTTGGAAATCTAGCCGTGATAGGCTACGTAAATCGTTACGTAGCCTGTCACGGGTGTGTAGAATCATAGAATATACAATAGAATAGTAGTAAGGATGGAAGGGGCCTACAAGGCCATCGAGTCCAACTCCCTGCTCAATGCAGGAATCCAAGTCAGAGCATCCCTGACAAATGGCTGTCCAGCCTCATCTTGAAGGCCTCCAGTGTGGGAGAGCTCACCACCTCCCCAGGTAATTGGTTCCATTGTCGTATTGCTCTTAGTCAGGAAGTTTTTCCTGATGTTCAGCCGAATCTGGCTTCCTGTAACTTGAGCCCATTATTCCGTGTCCTGCACTCTGGGATGATTAAGAAGAGTTCCTGGCCTTCTTCTCTGTGACAACCTATCAAGTACTTGAAGAGTGCTATCATATCTCCCCTCAGTCTTCTCTTCTCAAGGCTAAACATGCCCAGTTCTTTCAGTCTCTCTTCATAGGGCTTTGTTTCCAGTCCCCTAATCATCTTTGTTGCCCTCCTCTGAACCCTCTCCAGTTTGTCTGCATCCTTCTTAAAGAGTGGTGCCCAGAACTGGACACAGTACTCCCGATGAGGCCTAACCAGTGCTGAGTAGAGGGGAACTAGTACTTCCCGGGATTTGGAAGCGATGCTTCTATGAATGCAGCCCAAAATAGCATTTGCCTTTTTTGCAGCCACATCACATTGTTGGCTCATATTCAGCTTGTGATCGACAACAATTCCAAGATCCTTCTCGCTTGTAGTGTGGTTGAGCCACGTATCCGCCATCTTGTAACTGTGCATTTGGTTTCTTTTTCCTAGGTGCAGAACTTGGCATTTGCCTCTATTAAATGTCATTCTGTTGTTTTCTGCCCAGCGCTCCAGTCTATCAAGATCACTTTGAATTTTGTTTCTGTCTTCCGAAGTATTAGCTATCCCTCCCAATTTTGTGTCATCTGCAAATTTGATCAGCATTCCCTGCACCTCCTCCTCCAAGTCATTAATACAAATGTTGAAGAGCACTGGGCCCAGGACTGAGCCCTGCGGTACCCCACTCGTTACCTCTCCCCAGTTTGAGAAGGTCCCATTGATAAGCACTCTTTGAGTCCGATTCTGTAGCCAAGTGTGGATCCACCAGATCGTTGTTTCATCTAGCCCACTTGGAGCTAATTTGCCCATCAGGATATCATGGGGCACTTTGTCGAAAGCTTTGCTGAAGTCGAAGTATATGATGTCTACAGCATTCCCACAGTCTACAAGGGAGGTGACTTGATCAAAAAATGAGATCAGATTTGTCTGGCAGGACTTGTTTTTGACAAATCCATGTTGGCTTCGAGTAATCACGGCATTGTTTTCAAGGTGCTTCCAGATGGATTGCTTTATGAACTGCTCCAGAATTTTCCCAGGGATTGATGTCAGACTGACTGGTCTGTAGTTCCCAGGTTCCTCCTTTTTACCCTTTTTGAAGATAGGGACAACGTTAGCCCTCCTCCAGTCATCTGGCACTTCCCCCGTCCTCCATGATTTCTCAAAGAGAATAGACAGCATTTCTGAGAGTTCTTCTACCAGTTCCTTTATGACTCTAGGATGCAGTTCATCTGGCCCTGGAGATTTGAACTCATTCAAAGTAATTAGGTGTTCCTTGACCATATGCCTGTCGATCTCAAGCTGCAATCCTGCCCCTTCAGCCTGTACTTCGCCTTTGCCAGAGGGGTCATAGACCCTCTTTTGGGAGAAGACTGAGCCAAAGTAGGAATTGAGTACCTCTGCCTTTTCTTTGTCATCTGTTATTGTTTTGCCATCCTTATTTAATAGCTGAACCACCATTTCTTTCCTCTGCCTTTTACTATGCACGTAGTTGAAGAAAGCCTTTTTGTTGTTTTTAACATCACTTGCTAACCTCAGCTCATTCTCAGCTTTAGCCTTCCTGACTCCATCCCTGCAATTCTATGCTATCTGCCTGTACTCTTCCTTTGTTACTTGTAGGGATGGCGGAGAATTTCTCCCTGAAACTTCGGGGGGCCGAGCGCCAACGTGTTCGGCCCCCCGAACAAGTTTCGGGGAGAAATCCTCCGCCCCCCCGCCCCCCGCCCCCCCCCAGTACGGGACTTACCTTCCCTGAATGTCCCTCCCGGCGGCGGGTCCGGCTGGCGGTTCGTCCGGTGTTCGAGCGGGGCGGGAGCGGCAGCCGTTCTTTCGACCGGCTGCCGCCCCCGCCATTGCAATGAAAGAAAAAAAAAACACACGTCCCCTGATAGGCTACGTGACGATTAACATAGCCTATCATGGCTAGATTTGCAAAGTCAGCCATGATAGGCTACGTGAATCGTCACGTAGCCTATCACGGGTAACTTTAAAAAAAAAAAAAAAAGTGTGTACGGATAATGGCAGCCCCCATAGGGAGCCGCCATTCCCCTTCCTTATTTGGTCGCTGTAGTCTACGTCAATGTTTACATAGACTACGGCGAAAATAAGGGCAACGCTATTTGCGTTGCCCTTATTTTCGCCGTAGTCTACGTAAACATTGACGTAGACTACAGCAACTAAATAAGGAACGCGAATGGCGGCTCCCTATGGGGGCCGCCATTCGCGTACGCGCTTTTTTTTTTTTAAAGTCACCCGTGATAGGCTACGTGACGATTCACGTAGCCTATCATGGCTGACTTTGCAAATCTAGCCGTGATAGGCTACGTGAATCGTCACGTACCCTATCAGGGGACGTGTTTGTTTGTTTTTTGTTACTTTCGTGTTCGCGGCCGGGCGAGGCGGGAAGCCTCCTCCCCGGCCTGAATTTCGGCTGGGCGAGGCGGGAAGCCTCCCCCCCCGGCCTGAATTTCGGCCGGGCGAGGCGGGAAGCCTCCCCCCCGGCCTGAACTTCGCGGGGGGAGCAGCGAAGCGCTCCCCCCCACCGCGAAAAAGCTGCGAGAAAAGGTAAGTGACTTTCGTTCACCCCTAGTTACTTGGCCTTCTTTCCACTTCCTATATGTGTCCTTTTTTGTTTTCAGGTCATCCCTAAGCTTTTTGTGAAGCCACATTGGCTTCTTCTGTTGTCTTCCACCTTTTCTTCTTGTTGGAATTGCTTGTGATTGTGCCTTGATAATTTCCTTTTTTAAAAGCTCCCACCCATCTTGGACTCCTTTTCTCGCTAGCATGGCTTGCCATGGGACCTTACTGATCATTGTTCTGAGTTTATGAAAATCAGCTTTCCTAAAATCCAGGGTACGCGTTTGACTACACTCGGCTTTTGCTTCCCTTAGAACCAAGAACTTAAGTACAACATGGTCGCTTTCCCCCAGAGTTCCTGTAACTGCTACTTTATCCACTAAGTCATCTCTGTTGCTTAGGATCAAGTCAAGGATAGCCGATCCTCTAGTTCCTTCCTCTACTTTCTGTAGGAGGAAGTTATCCGCCACACAAGTCAGGAATTTCCTGGAGGGGCCATGTTTTGCAGAATTTGTCTCCCAACAAATATCGGGGAAATTGAAGTCCCCCATTACTACTACATCATGCTTCCTTAAAATATTGGCTATTTGCTTTTCAAAAGTTTCATCCTTGTGTTCTCCTTGATTGGGTGGCTGGTAGTAGACTCCGGCCACCAGGTTCCTTTTATTCTTTGCTCCATTTATTTCAACCCAGATGCTCTCGATGGGGCTACCAAGCTCCTCCTCCTGTATTTCTGTGCAGAGATATGTATTTTTCACATACAGTGCAACCCCACCTCCCTTTCTGTTCCTCCTGTTCTTTTTGAACAAGTTATATCCTTCAATTGCTGTATTCCAGTCATGAGAGTCATCCCACCAAGTCTCAGTTATACCCAACAGGTCATAATTTCCCTCTTGTATTAAGAGTTCAAGTTCGTTCTGTTTGTTTCCCATACTCTGGGCATTAGTATATAGACATCGAAGACCATGTGCTTCATATTGTTGTTGTTGTTTTTGTTGTTGTTGTTTTTTACGTTGTTGTTGTTGTTTTTTACTTTCCTTTTTTTTTGTAATGGCGGTGGCGGCGGCCGGTCAAAAGACCAGCCGCCGCCCCCGCCCCCGCCGAACTGCCGCTGGGACCCGCCGCCGAGAGGGACATTCGCACGAGGTAAGTCCCATCCCGGGGGAGGTGGGGGGCCGGCGGAGAATTTCACCACCAATTCCGGGGGGCCGAATGCTTTGGCATTCGGCCTCCCAGAGATTCGTGGAGAAATTCTCCGCCATCCCTACTAGGGATGTCAGAGAATTCCGCCACGGATCTCAGTGAGGCCGAATGCCAGTGCATTCGGCCCCATCAAAATCTGTGGCAGAAAGAAGCCCCCGCCCCACAAAAGGTGCGCAAAACGGAGCACTTACCTACTGCCGTCCGCACTAACTTGCGAATGGCAGTTGCGCTGCGGCCGCCATTCGCTTCCTCATCATAGCTGTGATAGGCTATGTAAATAATTCCTCATCATAGCTGTGATAGGCTACGTCGGCTAACGCGAGGACACCACTTGCATCCCTGCGGAGGCCGTGATAGGCTACATAAGTATTTATGTAGCCTGGGAAAGGGAGAAGGCGAATTGCTCTGGCTGGCAGGATGGAAGGTAAGCACCCCCCAAGCCAGTTCTCCCCCTCCCCCGTAATCTGAGTGGAGTGGAACCACTCTGGAGGATTCTGGGGGGGAGGAACAGATCACCTCCCCCCCACAGATTCCCCACCGGAACAGATGTTGGAGAATCCATACACCTCTACCTGCCAGGTGTGATCAGAATAGGAAACAAAAATGCCTGTCTGACCAAATCACCTCACCTCATGGCATGTCATACAATTCCTTCAGCCAGTGTGGAGTAGGTGGGGGAAAATAGGTGCTTCTCAGCACTAAGTGAGAGAATCCTACTCAGATAGATCCCCTAATATATGTCCTGGCCAATCTCATACTGTTGGGTCTTGAGATGGGGTGGGTGGGGTTGTCACATCAGGGGAAAAAGGGGATGAGAAGGAAGAGGTCATCCATTATAAAGGTGAGATCCCTTTGCTCTTGATTGGCCTGAGGTGCTGCATCTCACCTTTGTCTTTCTGCTCCATTCTGCTGAAGAGGAGTAGCTCAGTGGTAGATCACCTGCTTTGTGTGCAGGAGGGCCCAGGTTCAATCCCTGGCATCTCCAAGTAGGGCAGGAAAGACTCCTACCTGAAATGCTGGGGAGTTGCTGCCAGTCAGTGTCAACAATACTGGGCTAGATGCTCCAATGGACTGACCCAGTATAAGGTAGATTCCCATGTTCCTAGTGGACCAAATTCTCTTCTGCTGCATGCCAGGTGAGCACCATTCTTCCAAGAGAAGAACACTAGATTAGTTGTAATTAACTCTTACCTTTACATGCTGCTGAGTGTTTAGAGTAAGTGTAGATCTTTGTGTCAGGGCAGGACTCCAAGATTTCAACCCATACAAGGTTTACACTTTTCAGAACCTGCTAGCAGCAAGTACCCCGCAAAATGTGTTTTGAATTTGAGAAAAGGCACAGAAGGCCTTAGACCAAGAGCCCTCTTAGTAGAGGGGCTCAGCTATAGCCTGTATAAAAGCAATAATAAAGGAGAGTGCCAAATTGAGCATTAGCACAAAGACTTTCCCTCACGACCGTGCACATGCATAGCCCATCTCCAGTATTTTTAGGATTCAGTGAACAGCGCTTTTCATTTCCTATTGGTAACATTTACAGACATTCAGATGGAGCCTGACATCAAGCTTACATGTTTCCCATTCATTTCTCCATATTAAAGGTTAATGTAAAAAACATTTGGCACTGGAAAGCAAATACAACAGCAGCAGCTATCATTGTATATATCTTCCACAGAAACAATACCAAGCTTCTTGCAAATTGCTGTAGCAACTTCGTTCTAGCCATATGTTGCATTTCTGCATATGTGTAGTTATTTTTCTGTCTTTCTCAACACTTTCCTCTAGAAAGTGTTCAAACTCTTTCCAGTGTTTAAATGCTATTCAGCATGAACAAAATCCTTCATGATTTTCAGAATGAGCTATCTATCTATCTATCTATCTATCTATCTATCTATCTCTGTCTATCCATCCATCCATCCATCCTCTCTCTCTCTCTCTCATCACCCCCTGCTGATGTATTACACACACTGTACTTACATACCTCACGCAAGCTGCACCAACAGTATGTACCAGATGTGCATTTATGCATGACTGAAAACATATAGGAGAGATTGACACGTGACTGCTGTGCTCTACCATAGACAGAGTTCAGAGTACTTAGTTCTTGATCTGCCAAAGCAGCTATATATGCCCACTGCCCTCATGCTGCAAATAGGTGAGTACTAGGGAAGGGCTGTAGGGCTGTGGTAGAGTGCATGCTTTGCATGAGAAACCCTCGCTGGTTCAATCTGTAGTGTCTCCAGGTAGGGCTGGGAAAGACTCCTGTCTGAAACTATGTACAGCCACTGCCAGTCAGGGTGTTGAATAGTGAGGTAGAGAGGCCGGTAGTCTGACTCAGAATAAGGCAGCTTCCTGTGTGCCCCCCCCTCACACACCCACAACAACTGGCTAGTAGTATTCTCTCTGCTAAATGAGCTGGCACAATACGATGTGCTAGCTCTTGAGAAGAGAAGACTGAGGGGAGATATGATAGGGCTCTTCAAGTACTTGAAAGGTTGTCACAGAGAGGAAGGCCAGGATCTCTTCTCAATCATCCCAGAGCGCAGGACATGGAATAATGGGCTCAAGTTGCAGGAAGCCAGATTCCGGCTGAACATCAGGAAAAACATCCTGACTGTTACAGTGTTACAGCAATACGACAATGGAACCAATTACCTAGGGAGGTAGTGGGGTCTCCCACACTGGAAGCCTTTAAGATGAGGCTGGACAGCCATCTGTCGGGGATGCTCTGACTTGGATTCCTGCATTGAGCAGGGCTTGGACTTGATGGCCTTGTAGGCCCCTTCCAACCCTATTGTTCTCTGATTCTATGATTCTAATGATCCAATGTGGATTTATTAAAACAAAATCCAATTTGTTCATGTCCCAGGATGTCCTGATTTTTCAGACAGATGCCCTGTATATAGTTCCCCTATAATGGACAAAAGGCTTATTGTCCAGTAATTTGCCAGAACCTTTGGGTCTCCCTTTTTAAAAATAGGAACTTAATTTTAGTTCCCTAAAGCATGCCTTAATCCATGCTTTAGGGAACCTCCCAGTCTGATTAATAAGAGTAAAAAGTGTTGCCAAAGGAGAGGCCCACCACGCTAGGTGCACTTTCACTAATTCAGCGGGCCTAGAGATTTCCCCTACTGGCTAGTAGCATTGTTTATTTTCTGTTAATTGTCAATTTACTGTTGAAGAGTAGAATTATGATCAGTGGTGCACCTAGGTAATTTTAGACCCTGAACCCAATGGTCCTAGTGGGGAGGGGGAGGCACCTTTAGGCAGCCACATGTATTATTTCAGTGATGACACATACACAATTAGCATTTCTCGTCTCCCTTTCTGGCCGTTCCATGCTTTACAACTGCTTGCACTTTTCTGATATGTTAGAGTGGCAGGGGGAGGAGGGAAAGGGTTTGGCATCTCAGCTTACAAAAAAAACTTCTGAGCATGTGCAGAGTTTTGTGTTTTAAAATCACAGGTCAATCCCATACATGTCTACTCAGACATAAGGCTCATTGAGTTCACTGGGATGTATTCCCAGGCAAGTGTGTATAGGACTGCAGCCTTAACTAATCAAAACTACAGGAATAAAACTGTGTTTGCTTCTGCTGCTCCGAGGCAAAAAAGATTCAGCTGGGAATAAGCACAATTTCTTGCAGAAAGCGATCATATATATATTTAAAGTAAAAAAAAAAATAATCAGATGGGCATCTGTAAATATGTCCATGTCTGGCTGGCCAACCCTGAAGATAAAATGTTTTTAAAAAACAACATAAGAAGAAAAGATGCTGAGGCAAAGCGTATCGGCCCAAGTGGGTCATAGCCCAGGTACTGATCAGGGCCCTGGACTTCAGCCCCAAAGTCCAACCCAGCTGCACCACTGATTATGACTAGGGATGGCATGGATGCCTAACTGGGTCCAGGAGTCCATCGGGCTCTCTCCTGCCTGCACCCCTGGGCCATGGCCGCTGAGCCTCTGGCCTCATGCTCCCCCACTTGTGCCTTCCCAGATGTTCCCCACACTCACCCAGACCCATCCGCGAGCACTTGCCATTTTGCCTAGCTTATTTTTACAGAAAAAAGGAGGTAAATAAAAATGCAGATATTTAAATATGTGCAAATGTGGGCTGGGAAAGCTTGATCTATGCAATATTAGAGGCATAAATTGCCGATTTATGCTTCTAATATTGTGTATATCAAGCTTTCCCAGCCCGAATTTGGGCATATTTAAATATCTGCATTTTTATGGACCTCCTTTTTCCCCATAAAAATAAGCTCAGCAAAATGGCAGGCGCTCATGGATGGGATCCAGGGTGAGCATGTGTGGCTTGGTGAGCTCATGGGGGCTCGAGCATGGGTCCGGGGGGGCTCAAGCGGGGGAGCGCTTCAGCAAGCATCTGCCGATACCAGATGGTGGTTGGTTCATCCATCCCTAAGTATGACTAGATATTGACAGTAAGTGCTATATTGTATACAAACAGAAAATATCAACTATCTGAGCAATACCTAAGTTAAGCCTTTGCTTGGTGAACCATTTTTCCCCCCTTTGGACTTTCAGCTGGAAAAAGATAATATGCTGTTCATTTTGAAACAGTTTATTTTGTCCAGAAATAGTTGCAATGATAATTATTCATTGCAATGGTTTTATGTCCAGTATTTCTAGATCTCCTGTACTATGTATGAAGGAGTTCAAGTATTGGGGGACACATCCAGGGATATATTTGTTTCAGGTATTCAGAACTTCTGTGCATCATTCATTCCTCTTGCAAAGAGGGGTGCACTTCAAATGCATGCATGCAGAAAGCTATTGAAATGCAAAAATATTATTAAGCATGCCATTATTTTAAAAATGAATTCCTTGCTAATGGCATTTTACACAAAGCTACTAAATGTCTGCAAAGCAGCCCATTTATCTTGAAATTTGCATTTTAATGACATTAGGCAGAAGGGCAGGAAGGCATTAGGAGTTAATTTTAGAATGGAGGGAAAAAAACCCTCTTAGGACTACATGCTCCAATAGCAGAGGCCTGTCATGGTAATAACTACTTGCATTCCTTTTCCTTAATCATACCAAAAAGAAAACCATGACACTGATTAATGATTGGCAAGCCACTCCCATCTAATACATGGGGCTTGGAACTCTTCTTACATTGCCGGTATTACTCAAATTTTTGCGTTTTTGCTTTTTTTTTTTAAAAAAAAGGGGGAGAATTGGCCTTTGATTAATGAACAATTATTTTTCACCGCTCTCCAAAGATGGCTTTTCTCTCCAGTAGTGGTGTACTTTAATTATCTTCATGACAGGTCTAGTAGTGACAGGTTGTGTGAAGAGTTCTTTGCATGGACTAGGGGTGTACAGATTCCCCACTGTCTATTCCTGTGGTGAATCCATCGGGGGGGGGGGAGGCAACCCATTCCTACCCCCTGGAATCCTCCAGAGTGATTCTGCTCTGCTTGGATGCTGGGGGGGGGCGGACTGGCTTGGGGGTGCTTACCTTCCCTCCTGCCAGCCAGAGCTGTTCGCCTCCTCCCTGTCCCTGCTTATTGCCTTTAAAAAAAAAAAAGGTGATTGGGAGGATGTGCCCATAGACTTATATGCAAATAGAGGCATGAATCTTGCATATAAGTCTACGTGTCCATAGGCTTATACACAAGATTCACCACTTTATTTTGCGTATAAGTCTATGGGCACATCCTGCTGATCACATGTGCCAATAGACTTATATGCAAAATAGAGCAGTGAATCTTCCGTATAAGCCTATGGACACATAGACTTATATGCAAGATTCAGGACTTTATTTGCATATAAGTCTATGGGCACATTCTCCTGATTGCCTTTTTTTTAAAGACATTTTTTTTAAAGGCAATCAGCAGGGACAGGGAGGAGGTAAATGGCTCTGGCTGGAAGAAGCAGCCGAGTACCATTCCGGCTCCAGTCCTCCTGGAGCAGAGGTAAGTGGTCCTGATCTGCTGCAGATTCCTGAGGCTGGATTCCAAAGAATCTGGCCTCATTTGAATCCACAGCAGATTTCTCTGACATCCCTAGCATGGACGGCATATCAAGGTGGCATAAGCAATCATTATAGCCAGGGCCAGCATCAAGGATAAGCATGATTGGGCATCTGCTGAGGGTCCACGCCCCAGTAGGAGCCCACTGACAAGATCCCCCTGGAGTTGCTCCTCCTTTTCACCATGGCAACCTGCCTCTTGCTCTGGCCCAGACAATGGTGGTGGTGAGAATGACAAACAGTAGACGCTACTGCCTACTTGCTCTATCTCTCCTTTTCATCAAATCTAGTTGAGGCAGTGAGAGTTCTGAACCAGTCCCCAGATGTGGTAATGGACTGGATGTGGGCCAGTAAACTCAGACTCAATCTAGATAAGGCAGAGGTACTCTTAGTGGGTGGTTCATCTGCCTGGCTAACTTTTAAACCATTTTTTATTGTGAGTACAATGTGGTTCCATTAATAAGCAGTTGTTCCAGTATGCTAGCTAGTGCTATCCTAAGCATATTAAGGGTGAATTCCTGTGCATGTTTAGACAAAAAAAGTCCTACAACTCCCAGCATTCCCTAGCCATCTATGCTTAGCTGGCTGGGGAATGCTGGGAGTTGTAGGACTTTTTTCTGTCTAAATGAGAATCGGATTGAGCTCTGATGCTGTAATCCTATACCCACTTACCTGGGGGTAAGCCCCACTGAACACAATGAGCCTTACTTCTGAGTAAGCATATACAGGCTTGTGCTCTAAGGCTCTGAAATGCAAACAGCCTTATCCAGCAAAATTGATCCATGTAATTCCATATGTTCCGTGCTGAGGATGCAGAGGTCATTTGGATCTGGGTCTCCACAACTTGGGTCTATTGAATTTAGGGATGTATGAAAGTCACTTACCTGTTTGCGAATTATGCTGATGCTGGGGGGGAGGCGCTCCGTCCCTCCCCCCCAACTCCTGGCCAGCCGGCTCCGCTCCGCAGGGATTCTGCGGAGCCGCCGGCCGGCTCCGCCAGCGGCCGAGCATCCGGCCGCTGGCTAGCAGGGACACAAATGGCGGCGGCTGTAGCCACCGCCGTTTGTGTTCCTGCAGTCAGCCGTGATAGGCTACGCAAATGTTTACGTAGCCTATCAAGGCTGATTAAAAAAAACGCACACACACCCGCATACGCAAATGGTGGTGCCCATGGGCGCCGCCATTTGCGTTCCTTATTTTGGCACGTTTTAGTCTACGTAAACATTTATGTAGACTATGGCAAAAATAAGCCGTAGTTCCTTATTTTCCTTATTTCCTTATTTTCGCCTGTAGCAGCCATATCGGGGGTCAGACTAAGTAGCCTCATGCAGTCTCATGCTTCATGTTCTTGCTGAGCTCTTGCTCTCTGAAATATATGTTTGTAAGCTGACAAGACGCAGGAATGTCTTATCTAGTTAGCAAGGCTAAAGTCAGAATAGTAGATATCATGTTCTTGCATATTATGTTCTTTGTTTATCATGGCCTATAACCCAGTTCCTGGGATAGAAACAATGGTGCTAAGAGAGGAAATGTTAAGGACTGCAACCCCATATGGGAGGGAAAGGAGGAGCCGTTTCCTATGTGTCACAATATCGATAAAAACAATGTGCTGATGTAAATCGGGGCTTCTGGCTCTTTGGAAATGATTCCAGCCTTAAGCCTGCACGTTAAATAAAGAAACTCTTTTTCCTTCACTCTGTGGTCTCTCTGACTCTGGGTTCTGCAACATAAATGGTGCCGTGACTCAGATGTGGCAGGCTCTGAGACAGAGAGGTGGCAGTTGCCTGCTCTTAATCGCTGCACCGGGAGGGATGCCTCCCTCTCGGCGCATGCCTCCCTTTCTTGGCACCACCGACCTTTTTGTTGGGTAAACGGGAGAGGGCCTGCGCCGGGATCGCCCAAACAGCAGCGAGCAGCAAGAGAACCTTGGGAAGCAGAGGAAGGAACTTGAGCCCTGCCTGTATCGCAGCTGCAATTGAGTTGAAACGCACATTAGAAGCCTTCAGGAGAAAGGCAAGTATATGGAGTAAAAGAGGGCCCCGCCTTTAGGGAGAAAGGCCACTGGGCAGAAAAAAAGAGGGCCCCACCTTATGAAGAAGGTCAGTGTTGGTATACGTATACAAAAAGAACCTACTCCTTGAGGGTAGAAGGGGGGCCTGATCACACCCCTGAGCGGGCGCCAGTACTCAGCCGGCCAGTACTCAGCAGGAAGCTGGGGAAGCTGGGGAAGCCGCTTTCCACTCTAGTGAAAAGTGGGAAAAGTGGGTGGCAGGGACATATGAATGAAGTGATGAAATTGATGATCGTGTGAGTGGCTACTGTGGTTTCTGACGCATACCGTTGACCGTCCGGGTGCCCAGGCCAGTAGCAAAGTGCGTGGTGTGTAAAATCCTCTTGTGTCAGCCAGTGAGACCCCTTACTCACTGACCAATTCCCCTTCCCTAATTGTGTCTGTCTTCAATTTAGGAGAGAGGCTATGGGTGGTGGGGGAAGCAAACCTTGCACCCCCTTGGGATGTATGCTAGCGAATTTTAAGAAAGGTTTTAGTAGAGATTATGGGGATCCCCCCATGAATCCTCAACGGTTGCGGACTTTGTGCGAAATAGAGTGGCCGTCTTTCGGTGTAGGATGGCCTACTGAAGGCTCTTTGAAGCCCAGCAAAATCAGCCGTGTATATGCCATTGTGGTTGAGAGACCTGGGCACCCCGACCAATTTCCCTACATCAACTCGCGAGATTCCATAGTCCGCGCTTCTCCTCCATGGCTAAAGAAATGCCTAGAATCCAAGGCAAAAGTTTTGGTGCTCAGAAAAGAAAAATTGGCCAAGAAATTACAACCAGTGTTAGAAGCTGCGTGTGAAGATCTGGCAGAGCTAACGGCGTTTCCACCTGCTTATGCCCCGCTTCCACCATGGGCCCATGTTACTGTAAGACCGCCCAGTCGAGATCCAGATCCGGTGGCTCCTGAGCCCCTGCCATCCCCCCTGCAGAGGCATTGCCCCTCACTTTAACTTTAAACTGTCGCCATCAGTTTCAAGCCCCACCAGCAGTAATTCGCCGATTTCAGCTACGGTCCTCAACTCCCAGATATTGCTTGCCGAGACTTTCATCTCTACAGGATCGGGAGGTTCCCCTCTTACACCTCAATCAGCATTAATAAAAGAAACTGAAGAATTGAAGTGTTGGGCAGAAGATTTAATAAAATCGGCGGTAACCCTTAAAATGATGTGTTCTCACAAAAAAGAGGAGGCGAGCTCGTCTACTGCTCATCAGTCATCGTCTACTGCTCAAGACTTGCACCCCCTTGAGATGTATGTCAAACAAAGAAGGAAAAAGTTTTTTTAAAAAAAGATTCAGAATAGAGAGAGAAAACAGCAAAGAGCTCAAGGTCGAGCTGAGAGAAAAAAAAGAACAAGATCTGAGGCTGTTAATTAGAAAAATGTTGTTGCAGGACAGCCTGGCTTTTAATGAAGCGTGGGAGCGTGAGAGTGTAAGGCCGAAGAAGTAGCCTAGCGCGCCGAGAGGGGGGGCAGGAAAATTGCCCACAACGTTCTGAGTTGTGCAACATCATCACCTCGCCTAATTGAGATGAAATCCCTAAGAAATAGAAACTGAAAATGAAGACCCAGAAGATGAAGGCGCAAAATGGAAAATAAAAGCAAAGAATCAGCCCCCAGAGCACAAGCTAGACCCCTCTTCGAGTGGAAAGTGTGCCATAGGACGGTCCCAAGACAGAGTGAAGCGGAGACCACGTTGAAGATCTCTGTCAAGGTAACCGTGTTTAGCTTTGAACTGTGTTAGAATTGCATAGAGCCTGTAGCTACTGACCATCAGCTATATGATTTCTGAAGAGCGTAACCGTTAAGCTTTTGCCGTGGGATTCCCTGCAATGAAGAAATCTCACTGATTTAAGTGTCCAGTGTTACACTGCCTGAGTGTGTGTGCTGAAGAGACCGAGAAAGTAGACAGCATTTTCCTGGCCAAGCCAAAATCACGCTACTACCATGCTCCTGGAAGCTGCAATAAACTGTGTAAGCTGGGAGACCCAACCTGATTGAGAAGAAAAGAAGATATTGGAGTAACTGTCTTGAAAAACAGTGAGATCTGTGTAGCTGGCTGGCTGACACTGTCAGTGATGTTACAACTTTAAATTAAGACTGTTTTCCTGTTTGAGACCCCAGCGAAGAAAGGTGACCCAAGTTATTTGTTGCCCATGCCAAAGCAAAAGATTTAGCTGCCCTGCACCTCATCCTGTCCTGTTTTAAGCTTGGGATTTACAAATACAAACAAACTGAGAAGCTTGCCTTTGAAGTCCTGCAAATCACCCCACCACCTCCCCGAAGAAGATTAATGGCTGCCTGAAAAAAATGCAAGTATAAAGCGATGCCCATCACTCCCCAGCGTCCTGAGTTTTGGCACTTTGCTTTCGTGTACCAGGTTAAAAGGAAAAAAAAAAGAGTAAGTTTTTAAAATGTCTGTGAGAACCTGACAGAAGTAGAATAAAATTTACAGAGGAGTTGCCCAGGTTGAAGCATCACGGCTAGAGAGCTGAGCTGTGCCGCTCTGTTTAGACAGAGGCCTTGCTAAAAAGTTAAAGGCCCTTGTCTGTCAGAAGGGGTGTAGGGCCACACTTCCCCTTTTTTAACTGATGCAAAAGTGGAGAGCCTTTGCTGGAAACATCTCATCTTCATTGCCCAGAGCTTTCTCTGTTTGCCTCCATCATTGTCTGGGCTTTTTAGAGACACTCTGCACATGGACTAAAATTTTAAATTGTCAAAGACTTGCCATGGACAGTGCTGTGAAGCTTTTGATAAACTTGAACTCTCATCGCTGTAGACCGTGTGTCTGTGTTTGTAGTTAGCTCAGTGTACAGCAGGCTGAGTTTGATCTATGACTTTTAGATTTCCTTCTGCTAAAACTCATGCAGCATAGAGTTGCCGATGCAAAAATGGTGACCTAGAACTCTTTGCGTGTGTGGGTATGCCCGTCCCTTGATTTTGATGGGCCCTGGGCTTTCAGCCAGAAGAGCAGTATGATTGCTGGATCTGCTCCATCATGCCTTACCATGCAAAAAGTGTTTTCCATTCATTGTGTTAAATTGCAGAAAAAGTTTGTTGTGTATATTTTATGATTTCTTAGATATCATAAAATATATGTGATATTTGCATATTAGTGTTAGTTGCAACTCCAAATGATACTGAGTGTGGTTCCCAATAGATGACAAGGAAGAAAAGACAAAAGGCAAGTCGAGAAAGACAGAGGCAAGTAGAAAAGAGGGAATAGGGAAAGTAGCAGACAGATAGAGAAGGGAGAAAAAAGAAGAAAGAAGAGGCAAGAAGCAAAAAGAAAGAACATTTGTAAAGAAGAAGCATGGCCATAGTTGCCCCCAGGGTGAATTAAAAGCAGCTGATTGTGCCTGGAGCTTATTACCTGGGGTAAAGTAGCCACAATAATGTAATAGTTCTTTAAGATGAAAAAATGTAACTAGAAAGGGAAGAAGAGCCTATCCCAAATGTGTGTCATTGGGACTAGTGTAAGGCAGAAAGGTTTAAGTAAGTGAGTTTAACTTGAAAAAGACAAATAAAGAGACAAGGCTAGTGCATGGAGCAGAAAGTTTTATGTAAAAAGTTTGAAACATGATCTGCAATACAGGCAGAACAGCAAAGAAAAAGAAAGCAAAAGAAAGAGAAAAAATTTGTCTTCCCATACTAATGAATAAAAGTGTTATCAAGCACTTTGGGAAGCGAAGTCTGTTTACAGGAAGCTGTGCCTGAGAACCAAACACTTCTAGCCTATGCTGAAAATGCTTGCTAGTGTTATGCTGCCTCATGGGTAACATGTATGGTATAAAACCCATTTAGCCCAATAGCTCGTGGTTCAGAGAAGCTGTCTGTGTGCTGTAAGTAACCCAATAAAGTCTCCTTGTAAGTAACCCCCCCCCCCCGCTGAAATCCCAAAACACAAGCGGGGCTAGAGCGCCTCACCCAGTATCAAACCCTGCTGTTAGAAGCCATAAAGGCAAGTATGAAGAAGTCAGTTAATATGACCAAAGTGTCTAAAGTGCTGCAAGGTGCCACCGAGGCCCCAGAGCGTACTTGGAGCGTCTTTTAAATGCCTATGGCCAGTATACCCCCCTCGACCCAAAGGCCCAAGAAGACATGGGCGAGGAAAAGAAGAACCGGCAGAGGCAAAAGATTCTTAAGAAAGAACCAGTGTGCCCAGTATAAACAAGATGGACATTAGTGGCATGAATGCCCAAATAAAATAAATCAAATACAAAAGAGAAAACCAAAGGGGCCAGAATGGGCGAAGAAGGAAACAGCTTGAGAGGGGCCGTGACATTGACTGTGAGGGGCCGTGACATTGACTTCATGATTGACACTAGAGTGGCATCAAGAGCAAGCAAACGTTAGCCTTAAACAAGAAGTCCAAACACTGAGCAAAGTTCTTCAAGCCCAGCATCACTTTGTCTTAGAAAATAAGCCCCCAATTCCCATCACAGAAGTTCATCCTTTCCAACCAAGAGTTAAAGTATGAGTTAAAGAGGAAAAAAATAACCCTTTAACTCCCAAGTGGAGAAGACCGAAAACTGTTATACTTTCCACCCCCACAGCTATAAAAGTAGCTGGAATTAAACCCTGGATACATTGGACACGAGTCAAGACAGCGAGAGGGGGGGAGTAAACTGTAAACAAAAATCCTTTGAAAGGATTTCTTTCCTTTTCAAAAATCCTTTAAAAATTATTCTGAAAAAGCAGTAAGAAGACTCAGGCTAGACCTTACTGTGGGCACCCCAGGAGACTGTCCACCCTGCATATGGCCAGACCTGCAACTAGAGAATTGAAGAAGGGGACTAGACCCTACTGCAGCTAGCCAGGTGAATAGCTGCCCAGCGTACGGTCAGATCCCAAAGAAGATCAAACATACGTGTTGTAGTGTTAGTAGTGTTGCATTGTGTTTCCTTAATAAAGTGTGAAAAAGGGGGGTCTGCCCCTAGAAGGGAAAGTATGTCCCAGCAATTCACTGATAATTACTGGCTTCACCTGGCTAACATCACGAGAGTAAAACATTTTTGTTTGCCAAGAGATATGCCTGCTAACAGGTTTTTTTATCTTTTTCTCCCCCATCATTTAATTTGACTAATAATAGTAATGCTGTAGATGTTCAAATCAATAATCTGCATGCATAATATAGTAGCTAACAGAACAATAAGACAAAACAATTAGCTAAATTAGTTAACTCCTTGGCTTCCAGATCTTAGCTGGCTTAAGGCATTGTTCATCCTAATTCTACCAGTGTTGTTCATAGAGATACTGTTATGCCTTTGCATTCCTTGTCTTATGCGCTGTTTAACCAATCTGTTTTATGTCTCGGCTAGTAAAACTGCCGCCCGCTATGCTCTAATAGCTCAACAAGATATTAAGTAACAGGGTTGCTATAAGAGTCCTGTGTTATGTTTCACAAACCAGAATGTCTATTTGTGTAATGAAATGCTATAATTGTAATGAAATTATGCATTTAAGGGGGGAATGTAGCAGCCATATCGGGGGTCAGACTAAGTAGCCTCATGCAGTCTCATGCTTCATGTTCTTGCTGAGCTCTTGCTCTCTGAAATATATGTTTATAAGCTGACAAGACGCAGGAATGTCTTATCTAGTTAGCAAGGCTAAAGTCAGAATAGTAGATATCATGTTCTTGCATATTATGTTCTTTGTTTATCATGGCCTATAACCCAGTTCCTGGGATATAAACAATGGTGCTAAGAGAGGAAATGTTGAGGACTGCAACCCCATATGGGAGGGAAAGGAGGAGCCGTTTCCTATGTGTCACAATATCTATAAAAACAATGTGCTGATGTAAATCGGGGCTTCTGGCTCTTTGGAAATGATTCCAGCCTTAAGCCTGCGCGTTAAATAAAGAAACTCTTTTTCCTTCACTCCGTGGTCTCTCTGACTCTGGGTTCTGCAACAGCCATAGTCTACGTAAATGTTTACGTAGACTAAGATGTGCCAAAATAAGGAACGCAAATGGCGGCGCCCATGGGTGCCGCCATTTGCATACACGCGTTAGTTTTTTTTTTTAATCAGCTGTGATAGGCTACGTAAACATTTACATAGCCTATCACACTGTTTTTAAAAATGTAGCCGTGATAGGCTACATAAATCTTTACGTAGCCTATCACTTTTTTTTTTTTTAAACTTGGAAATGGCGGCGGCGGCAACCGGTCAGAAGACTGGCCGCCGCAGCCGCTGCCGCCGCCGCCGAACTGCCAGTGCCGAACCACCGCTGCAGCCGCCGCTGGAGCCACCACCACCAGGAAGATCCGCCCCAGGTAAGTCCCATCCTGGGGGGGGGCGGCAGGGGGCCCCCCTGAGCTTTCAAGGCATCAATAGGTTTTCCAGATAATAGTTTAGAATCCTCATAGTTGGTTTGAGGTTGGCACATCATAGTTGACAGCACTTGATAACTGGCATACAAGAGTATTTGATATTCACTAGTACTTGATATATCTTATAGTACTTGTTAGATAATATGCAACAGCAGTTATTTAGTATCTGGCAGTATTTGATGGATAACATACAATGGTAACTAGCATTTGACAGCTGATAGTTTATGAGATTTCTTATTTGAAGTCTGCCAAAATTAGAACAACCAAGAGTTGCCAACAAGTCTAGGTATCTGAATTTAAGATTTCAGAATCCACTGAAAACATATATATCAAATTTTGCTTCAACATTTCTAATTGACAATTTGACTGGTAAAATAGGAACATTGACTCAAGCTGGATTGGAGTCATAGTTTGGGAGGGCCTTTAAACTCTGAGGGGATGTTCACAATCTTAGCCCTTGGCACTCAATAACAAAGCCAAAATTGTTATGACTGAAGTGCCTAAAGAATAATAAAGATGCATATTTGGCAAAGGCAATGCACTTGGAAGAGGTTCTGGTGTGCGAGCCAGGTTATGGCTGAAAGAAAACATTGTGTTGTGCAGTGGTGATTGAAAAAACAAATGGGGGACTGAAACTGTTGAGACATGTCCCTTAGTGAAGTCCAAGAAAATGGAGCTACACTAACTGGAAAGACAAACATGCAGGTTCAAGTTAATGATCTACCATAGAGATCCATGCTTAGGAAATCCAGGCTTCTCCGAGTAGGAATGTACAGTCAGGGCCAGAAATATTGGAACAAGGATAACTGTTTTGGCAGTTGGCCTCTGTACACCACCACATTGAAGTTGAAAGGAAAAACACCCAGATGGGAGCGAAGTCAGGACTTTCAGCTGTAATTCAAGGGGTTTGACAAAAGTGGGCCACGAACCATTCAGGAAGTATAGCCAGTGGCATACACACACACATCATTGGGGACTCATAAGTAATGGAACAAACCAACATCATTTCAAACTTAAGGATCGCCTTTAATACCTGGATGAAAATCCTTTGCATTCAATGACTGCCTGAAGTCTGGAACCCATGGACATGACCAAATGCTGAGTTTCCTCCCCTGAGATGCTTTGCCAGGCCTTTACTGCAGCTGCCTTCAGCTGGTGCTTGTTTGTCGGTCTTTCTGCCTTCAGTCTTGTCTTCAGGAAGTGAAAAGCATGCTCTACTGGGTTGAGATCAGGTGACTGACTTGGCCATTGAAGAACATCCCGCTTCTTTGCCTTGAGAAACTCTTGGGGAGCTTTTGCTGTATGTTTTGGGTCATTATCCATCTGCAATATGAAGCGGTGTCCTATCAGTTTGGAAGCATTCGGCTGAATGTGAGCAGAAAGTATAGCCCTATACACTTCAGAATTCTTCCTGCTGCTTTGATCAGCAGTCAGGTCATCATTAAACACCAGTGACCTGGTTCCATTGGAAGTCATACATGCCCATGCCATAACACTGCCTCCACCATGTTTGACAGATGATGTGGTATGCTTTGGAACATGAGCTGTTCCTTTCCTTCTCCATACTTTTCTCTTCCCATCATTCTGGTACAAGTTAATCTCTGTTTCATCAGTGCAAAGAATCTTATTCCAGAACTGGGCAGGCATTTTTAGTAGGGATGGCAGAGAATTTCTCCACGAATCTCTGGGAGGCCGAATGCCAACGAATTCGGCCCCCTGAAATTGGCGGTGAAATTCTTCACCGGCCCCCCGCTAGGGATGTACGAAAGTCACTTACCTGGTCTCGCAGCTTGCTTCGCGGTGGGGGGGAGGCACTTCGCTTCTCCCCCCAAAGTTCAGGCCGGGGTGGGAGGCTTCCCGCCTCACCTGGCCAAAATTCAGGCCGGGGGGGAGGCTTCCCGTGTCGCCCGGCCGAAATTCAGGCCGGGGAGAAGCGCCCCGTCTCCCCGGCCGTGAACTTCAAAAGAAAAAAAAAAAGAAAAGCCCCGTGATAGGCTACATAACGATTTACGTAACCTATCACGGCTAGATCTGCAAAGTCAGCCGTGATAGGCTACGTTAATCATCACGTAGCCTATCACGGGTGACTTTAAAAAAAAAAGCGCGTATGCAAATGGCGGCCCCCATAGCATTGCCCTTAAATAGCGTTGCCCTTATTTTCGCCGTAGTCTACGTAAATCTTTACGTAGACTACAGGGACCAAATAAGGAACGCGATTGGCGGCTCCCTATGGGGGCCGCCATTAGCGTACGTGCTTTTTTTTTTTTAAAGTCACCCGTGGTAGGCTACATGACGATTAACGTAGCCTATCACGACTGACTTTGCAAATCTAGCCATGATAGGCTATGTTAATCGTTACGTAGCCTATCACAGGGGCGTTTTTTGTTTTTTGTTTACTTTTCTTGTAATGGCGGCTGCGGCAGCCTGTCGAAAGACTGGCTGCCGCCCCCGCCACTGACGAAGACCTGCCGAACCGCCGCTGGGACCCGCCGCCAGGACTTTCGTAAAAGGTAAGTCCCATCCCGGGGGGTGGCGGGGGGTGGCGGGGGGGTGGCGGATAATTTCTCCCCGAACCTTCAAAGGACCGAATGCATTGGCACTCGGCCCCCCGAAGTTTTGGGGAGAAATTCTCCCCCATCCCTACCCCTCCCGGGATGGGACTTACCTCCTGCGAATGTCCCTCCCGGCAGCGGGTCCCGGCGGCGGTTCGGCGGCAGTTTGGCGGCGGCCGATCTTCTGACCAGCTGCTGCTGCCACCATTGCAAAATAAAAAAGGAAAGTAAAAAACAAAACAAAACACACACCCGTGATAGGCTGCGTAGCCTTTCACGGCTAGATTTCCAAAGTCAGCCGTGATAGGCTACGTAAATCGTCACGTAGCCTATCACGGGTGACTTTGGGGGAAAAAAAAAAAGCGCTTACGCAAATAGCGTTCCCTTATTTTTGCCGTAGTCTATGTAAATCTTTACGTAGACTAGACGTGCCAAACTAAGGAACGCAAATGGCGTCATTTGCGTACGTGCTTTTTTTCTTTTTCAAAGTCACCCGTGATAGGCTACGTGACGGTTTACATAGCCTATCACAGCTGACTTTGGAAATCTACCTGTGATAGGCTACATAAATCGTTACGTAGCCTACCATGGGGGTGTGTGTTTTTTTTTTACTTTACTTTTTTTTCGCGGCCGGGGAGACGGGGTGCTGCTCCCTGGCCTGAATTTCGGCGGCTAGGGATGAGGCGCCTCCCCCCCCTCGCCTGAACTTCGGGGGGAGAAGCGAAGCGCCTCTCCCCCACTGCGAAGCAAGCTGCGGGAGCAGGTAAGTCCCTTTCGTCCATCCCTAATTTTTAGGTGTTTGCTGGCAAAGGCTAATCTGGCCTTTCTGTTCTTGAGCATTACCAGTGATTTGCACCTTGTTGTGAAGCCTCTGTATTTGCATTCATAAAGCTGTCTCTTGACTGTCGATGTTGACAATGCCATGCCTACCTCTGCAAGAGTGTTCTTGACCTGGCTAGATGTTGTAAAAGGGTTCCTCTTCACCATGAGCAGAATTCTGTGGTCATCCACTTTAGTTGTCTTCCATGGTCTGCCAGGCCTTTTGCTGTTGCTGAGCTTGCCAGTTAATTCCTTATTTTTCAGGATGTTCCAAACTGTTGTGTTGGCCACTCCCAATGTTTTTGCTATTTCTCTGATGAGTTCATTTTGTTTCCTCAGCCTAATGATGGCCTCCTTCACTCGCATGGACACCTCTTTGGACCTCATGTTGGGAGTTCCAGTGAACAGCTACCAAATGAAAATGTACCACTCAGAACCACCTCCAGGCCTTTAATCTGCTTGACTGGTCATGGGGTGCCCAGGAAACAGGCCACACCTGGCCATGCAGCTGCTTGTCAGCCATTTGTTCCATTACTTATGGGCCACCAATGATGGGTGTGTGTGTATGCCACTGGCTGTCCTTCCTGGATGGGTAGTGCCCCACTTTTATCAAACCCCTTGAATTACAGCTGAAAGTCCTGACTTCAATCCCATCTGGGTGAGTTTCCTTTCCACTTCAGTGTGGTGGTGTACAGAGGCCAACTGCCAAAACAGTTATCCTTGTTCCAGTATTTCTGGCCCTGACTTTAGGAGATATCCACTCCATTGGGATTGGGGTGGGCAGGGCAGATTTCATCAATGTGCCACTGAACATTTCAGGACTTGTGTTCCACAGAATAGGAAAAAAAATGTGTCTGACTTAGGGATGGATGGAACACTTACCTTCTGTTCTGTTCTGTTTCTGCTGGGGGGGGGAGGCGCTCTGTCCCTCCCCCTGGAATTCTCAATGGGGGGGACGACGATCTGGTCCTCCCCCCTGGAATCTTGCCCGGCTGGCTCCGCTCCGCAGCTAAGCCGCGGAGCTGCCGGCCAGCTCTGGCCGCCCGCAGCTGGACATCTGGCCACTGGGCAGCCCTGCAGGGATGCAAATGGCAGCTATTGTAGCCACCGCCATTTGCATCCCTGTATTTAGCCGTGATGTATTTAGCCATTTGCAGGGGGGGGGAAACCCAGTGTATGCAAATGGCGGCGGCTTCTGCCATTTGCGTATGCTGGGCTTTTTTCTCCCTGCCATGATAGGCTACGTAAGTATTTACGTAGCCTGTCATGGCAGGGGGGGGGGAATGGTGTCCCTGCATTAGCTGTGATAAGCTAGGTAAGTATTTACATAGCCTATCATGGCTTGGAAGAGGAAGTGAATGGCGGCCGCAGGACGGCAGCCATTCGCAAAGCAACGCGGACGGGAGCAGGTAAGTGCTCCATTTCGTGTGCCTTTCGTGGGTTGGGGTGGCGGGGGCTTCATTCACTGACATTCGGCCTCACCGAGATCCATTGCGGAATTCTCTGACATCCCTAGTCTGACTAAATGCATACATTTGAAACATGCACAACCCAAAATGTGTACATTTCAAAAAATATGTACAAACATGCTTCACTCAATGGGTGGATGCACACTTTCAAAAATACCCACAAAACCATGAATGGATTTTGTTGTTGTAAAACCCCTGGAACAGAATGGGTTTGGAGGTGGGAAAAGTAGGAAATGCATGGAATTGGACTAGACAGATCTGCCCATCCCTAATCCAAGGTTCTTGATCTAGGAATATTATTCATTTATTTAAAGTTTCACCTGGCATTCCCATGAATAGAAACCTTCCCTGTCCTTGCAAGGACTATGGCTCTATCTTCACACTGGGGGTGCATGAACTCTTCCTTTCTAATTTTGGCCTGGAGTATGTGAGTGTTTTTCAGACAAAGGAAAAGAAATGTGGGACTATGCTGAATATCATCAATGCTGATTCTCTTATGCTTCATGCATGGAGATGTGCTGCTGATCCCACCCTTGAAGTCATGAATCTTTTCAGTCTCACCCCTGAAGCCCAAGTGCTAGGCACAGACATTTGTAGAGGAAATGATAGACCTCTCAGTGTGTAAGATTTCTATCTGAGCTAGAATCCCAATCTTTAGGGTTTCACTTGCGTAGAAAAACTATGTGCTATTCTTTCCCATGGGTGTCCATGCCTAATGCACGGATGTCAGGGGAGATGCCCGGGACCTGTGCAGAGCCTTTCAATTGATGTTCCTTCACATGATTCAAATGTAAAAAGGCATATATGCTCACAAGTTATAGATTTATTTTGGTTTCAGGTAACTAATCATTCCATGTTTCAGCCTTTACAAGCACCAATAGAAATCAGAATAATCACAGCACAGGATATAATGGGCTGTAAAATCCAAACCCTTCTGTTTAGGGATCAGTAATCTCTTTCTTTATTTCCTTAATCTCCCTGCCTTGTGCCTCTGGCATCGGACCTCTCTTTCCACTTTATATATCACTTTCACCACATTAATTATCCACCATATTTTGTTTTTAAACCCATCACCATCATGTTGAGACTTAGATGTCAAGGGAAAATTCAAGTGTCTTGCTGGCATCTAATTCCATATCTGGGCCTATCAACCTCACACCATGTATGGGGCTCCTCCTGGATTATCATTCCATCAAGATACGTCAACCTGAAATTTCTGAATGGTTTCATTCCTTTTAATCCCCTTGATATATATCCTGTATAAATATGTAATTCTGGGGTTTCTCAATTCTTAGTCTTATTCTTTTTACTTCACTTTGAAAGGAGATTTTCAGAAGGTTGTTCTCCACATGTGGGGATTATGTTAGAAGAGGTGCTTTACATCTGGAATTACTCAACAGTGGAACACTCCACATAATGAAATAATAACTGTATCGACAAGTTGTGTGTTGGCTTCTAGCTTCTCTCTGATTTTCCTTTTTTTTTTTTCTTGTCCTCAGGCTGCTCCCAAGTGATTTAGGACTAGGAGTACCAGTGTGCTTACAGCAGCCACTATTTGATTAATGAACAATTATTTTGAGTTAATCATTAGATACTTGCCTATGGGGGTGGCCTTAATTAGCTAAATGCAAAGTATTTCCTATCTCTACACTGACAGGCAGTGAAATTTTTTCATATAACAAAAATAAGATAAAAAGGATGTGAATCACATTCAGCTGTCTGTTTGAGCAGCTATTCTGCTGGGATATTTACTTTCCAAAGCTCCAAATCAGTTATGACTTCGGTAGAAAAGTGGACAAAGTATGCCAAGTATTAGGGGTTCTTAATATTGTTTATTAACCTAGAGGGCACTTTTCTACATTGCAGTCAGCAGCGGCACTCTTTTTGAGATCAAAAACTTGCCCCCTACATAGCTAAATGTGTACTTGCAATGACGAGGGATGTATACGCATGTTGTTTCCATCTGTTAAACACCGGAACTTGCCCTGTTCACACTGCTGAATGTGAATGCAACTGCATTTTGCAGACTGTGGTCACACTTACCACACTTTAGAAAATGCACACTTTAAAAATGGACATGTTGGGGACAAATTCATTTTTGTGCTGTAGTCAATGGGTAGAAAATATGCATTTGGGAGTGTGTATTCAGGTGCACATTTAAAAAATGTGCACCTGAATGGACATTTTCCCCACTGAAACAACAATAACAAAAAGCCTGTGATCGGGAATGAGAATGAGGCAGACCAAGCTTCAAGGTGGAACTCAGAAGATCTTGATGAGCTTGAACCTCACTGATTCTCCCATCCCTAGCAATGACCCACAGTTGTGTCAGTGGTATTCTCGGGGGCATCATGTTTGATTTGGATAATCAGGAGACATTGAAAGTTTATCCTGTGGTATATGTAGCTGCAAAAGGACTGCGGTGGCTTAGTGGTTAAGATGCTGAACTGCAGACTGGAAGGTCGGCAGGTCAGCAGTTCGAGACCCGAGTGCCGCGTGACAGAGTGAGCTCCTGTCTTCAGTCCCAGCTTCTGCCAACCTAGCAGTTTGAAAGCAAGAAATTGCAAGTAGATAAATAGGTACCGCTTTGGCGGGAAAGGTAACAGCGTTCCGTGCACCTCGGTGTTCAGTCATGCCGGCCACATGACCACGGAAGCGTCTTCGGACAGCGCTGGCTCTTCGGCTTAGAAATGGAGATGAGCACCACCCCCTAGAGTCGGACACGACTGGTTGGGGACACCTTTACCTTTTATATGTAGCTGCACATGGTAATGTAGAACACACCAGTAAGCCCATTATTAATGAGGTAGGAACACTGGGGTTTGGACACCTGGAGACTGTAGATAAGGGAGCCAAGGAGGAACAAGGTTATTAGGTCTAGTGTTCCCATAAAGGTAGAGCAACCCTGCTAGAGTCTAGAATCTTCTTGTCTAAAGACTGCCACTTACGAAACAGGTCAGTGGATTCATACATCCCTAGAATTTATGTGTACATTTTGGAAAAGTAAAAAAATCTTGTGAAAGTCCATGGACTCCACACAACTTGACGGGGACTCACCACAGCAGATTTTGCAGGTCAGATTCTTAGTAATTCGAGCTCATTTTAGTAGGGATGTATGAAAGTCACGTACCTTTTCGGGGATTCTGTTCGCGGTGGGAGGAGGCGCTCCGTCCCTCCCCCCGGAATCCTCAGTGGGGGGGAGGTGATCCGGTTCTCCCCCCCAGAATCCTGCCCAGCCGGCTTCGCTCCATAGCCGGCCAGGCCCGTCTGCAGCCGGAGTTCTGGTTGCAGACAGGCTGCTGTGGACGTAAATGGCGGCTGCTGTAGTGGCTGCCATTTGTGTACAGGTATGCAGCCATCATAGGCTATGTAAGTATTTATGTAGCCTATCACAGCTGGGCAAAAAAAACTAGGGATGTACGAAAGTCACTTACCTGGTCCCGCAGCTTGCTTCGTGGTGGGGGGGAGGCGCTTCGGTTCTCCCCCCGAAGTTCAGGCCGGGGGGGAGGAGCCCCGCCTTGCCCGGCCAAAATTCAGGCCGGGGGGGAGGCGCCCCACCTCGCCCGGCCGAAATTCAGGCCGGGGAGAAGCTCCCCATCTCCCCGGCCATGAAATACAAAAGTGAATCTTAAAAAAAAAAACCACACACGTGATAGGCTACGTAATGATTTACGTAGCCTATCACGGCTAGATTTCCAAAGTCAGCCGTGATAGGCTACATAAATCGTTACATAGCCTATCACGGTTGACTTTGAAAAAAAAAAGAAAAAAGCGCGTACGCAAATGGCGGCACCCATGCGTGCTGCCATTTGCGTTCCTTATTTGGGCCTGGGTAGTCTACGTAAAGATTTACGTAGACTACGGCGAAAATAAGGCCAATGCTGTGTTGCCCTTATTTTTGCCGTAGTCTACATAAATTTTTACGTAGACTACCTGGGCCCAAATAAGGAATGCAAATGGCGGCGCCCATGGGCTAGGGATGGACGAAAGGGACTTACCTGGTCCCGCAGCTTGCTTCGTGGTGGGGGGGAGGCGCTTCGGTTCTCCCCCCGAAGTTCAGGCGAGGGGAGGGAGGCGCCCCGCATCGCCCGGCCGAAATTCAGGCCGGGGAGGAGGCGCCCCATCCCTCGCCACCGAAATTCAGGCTGAGGGGGAGCACCCCATCTACCCGGCCGTGAAAAAAAAGTAAAGTAAAAACACACACACACACACCCGTGATAGGCTATGTAACGATTTACGTAGCCTATCACTGCTAGATTTCCAAAGTCAGCCGTGATAGGCTATGTAAATCGTCACGTAGCCTATCACGGGTGACTTTGGGGAAAAAAAATGCGTACGCAAATGGCGGTGCCCATGGGGCGCCGCCATTTGCATTCCTTAATTTGGCATGTCTAGTCTACGTAAAGATTTATGTAGACTACGGCGAAAATAAGGGAATGCTATTTGCGTTGCCCTTATTTTTGCTGTAGTCTACATAAATCTTTACGTAGACTAGACGTGCCAAACTAAGGAACGCAAATGGCAGCGCCCCGTGGGTGCCGCCATTTGTGTACACGCTTTTTTTTTTTCAAAGTCAGCCGTGATAGGCCACATGATGATTTACGTAGCCTATCACAGCTGACTTTGGAAATCTAGCCATGATACGCTACGTAAATCATTATGTAGCCTATCACGGGTGTTTTTTGTTTTTTTTTACTTTCCTTTTTTATTTTGCAACAGCGGCGGCAGCAGCCGGTCAGAAGACCGGCGCTCGCTGCCGCCCCCTCCGAACCGCTGCTGAACCGCCGCTGGAACCCGCCGCCAAGAGGGACATTCGCACGAGGTAAGTCCCATCCCGGGGGGGGAGGGGCCGGTGGAGAATTTCATCACCAATCCCGGAGATTCGTGGAGAAATTATCTGCCATCCCTACCATGGGTGCCGCCATTTGCGTACGCGCTTTTTTTTTTTCAAAGTCACCCGTGATAGGCTACGTAATGATTTAAGTAGCCTATCACGGCTGACTTTGGAAATCAAGCCGTGATAGGCTACGTAAATCATTACGTAGCCTATCACATGTGTGTGTGTGTGTTTTTAACATTCACTTTTTAATGGCGGCGGTGGAAGCCGGTCGGAAGACCAGCCGCCACCCCCGCCCCCGCCGAAACGCCGCCGGGACCCGCCACCGGGAGGGACATTCGAGGGAGGTAAGTCCCATCCCGGGGGGTGGCGGGGGGGTGGTGGAGAATTTCACTGCCAATTTTGGGGGGCTGAATGCGTTGGCATTCGGCCTCCCTGAGATTCGTGGAGAAATTCTCCGCCATCCCTAAAAAAAACACAAACAAACAACAGCGTACGCAAATGGCGGCGGCTACAGCGGCCGCTGTTTGCATTCCCTATATTTCGCCATTTCAGTCTACGTAAATATTTATGTAGGCTATTACGGTGAAAAAAAAAGAGGAACGCAAATAGCATAGAGGGTGCTATTTGTGTTCCTTTTTTTCGCCGTAATAGCTTATAGAAATATTTACGTAGACTATAACGGCAAAAAATAGGGAACGCAAATGGTGGCCACCGTAGCCGCCGCCATTTGCATACGCCGTTTTGTGTTTTTTTTTTTGCTTGGCTTGCCATGATAGCCTATGTCAATACTTACGTAGCCTATTACGGCAAAGACCCGGATGAAAATGGCAGCCGCAGCAGCTGGTGAAAAGACCAGTCACCACCGCCGCTGGACCTGCCGCCGGAGCCGCTGCAGTCCAGAACATTCGCCCCAGGCAAGCCTCGTCCCAGGGGGAATCTGGGGGGGGGGGCAGGGGGCAGGCCATTCTGCCATGGATTTCTGGGGGCCGAATGCCAGTGCATTCGGCCTCTCTGAAATCTGTGGCGAAATTCTCCGCCATCCCTACATTTTAGGGATGCACTGGCATTCGCCCCCCCCCGAAATCTGTGGCAGAATGGCCTGCCCTCCGCAGATTCCCCCCGGGATGAAGCTTACCTGGGGCGGATGTTTCGGATGGCGGCGGCTCCAGTGGCTGTGCCTATTAATCTTTCAACCGGCTGCCACAGCCGCAATTTACATCCTGGTCTTTGCTGTGATAGGCTACGTAAATACTTACATAGCCTATCATGGCAAGCCAGGCAAAAAAAAAAAAAAAGGCATACGCAAATGGCAGAGGCTACGGTGGCCGCCATTTGCGTTCCCTATTTTTCGCTGTTCTAGCCTACATAAATATTTACATAGGCAATTATGGCAAAAAAAAAAAGGGAACCACAAATAGCATAGTGGGCGCTATTTGCGTTCCTTCTTTTTTCACCATTTTATCCTACATAAATATTTACGTAGGCTTTGACAGCGAAAAAAAAAGAAGCGCAAATAGCACCCACTACGCTATTTGCGGTTCTCTTTTTTTTTTGCTGTAATTGCCTATGTAAATATTTACATAGGATAAAATGGCGAAAAATATGCAATGTAAATGGCGGCTACCGTGGCCGCCACCATTTGCATACATGGTTTTGTTTTGTTTTTGTTTTTTTTAGGGATGTCAGAGAATTTCTCCACGAATCTTGGGGAGGCCGAATGCCAGCGCATTCGGCCCCCCGAAATTGGTGGAGAAATGGTCTGCACCCCCGCCCCCCCCGGGGCGGGACTTACCTTGTGCAAATGTCCCTGGTGGTGGCGGCGGCTCCGGCGGTGGTGTGGCGGCGGTGCGGCAGCGGCATCTGCAGCAGCCGGTCTTCCAACCAGCTGTCGCCGCCGCCATTTCCAAGTTAAAAAGAAAAAAAACGTGATAGGTTACGTAAAGATTTACGTAGCCTATCATGGCTAGATTTTTAAAAAAACTCCGTGATAGGCTACGTAAATGTTTATGTAGCCTATCACGGATGAGTGCGGGGGAAAAAAACAAACTGTGCGTACGCAAATGGCAGCGCCCATGGGCACCGCCATTTGCGTTCCTTATTTTGGCACGTGTAGTCTACATAAACATTTACATAGACTACAGCAAGAATAAGGGGAATGCAAATAGCATGCCCCTTATTTTCGCTGTACTCTACGTAAATGTTTACATAGACTACACGTGCCAAAATAAGGAACGCAAATGGCGGCGCCCATGGGCGCCGCCATTTGCGTACGCGCGGGTTTTTTTTTCCACTCAGCCGTGATAGGCTACGTAAACATTTATGTAGCCTATCACGGCTGACTGCAGGGACGGAAACGGCGGCGGCTACGGCCACCACCATTTGCATCCCGGCAGGACAGGATTCGCGGCCGGAGGGACGGGGCGCCTCCCCCCCGGCCAGAATTTCTGGGGGAGGGCGGAGTGCCTTTCCCCCACCACGAATCAACTTTCGGGTTCAGGTAAGTGACTTTCATACATCCCCAGTCTTTTTAGCTTGCCGTGATAGGCTTTGTAAATACTTCCATAGCCTATCACGGCAGCCTGGAAGGACGCAAATGGCGGCTGCTACGGCGGCCACCATTTGCATCCGCAGGAGCCTGTCCGTGGCCGGAACCCTGGTTGCGGACAGCCCTGGCTGGCTGCGGAGTGGAGCCACCATGGAGTGGAGCCAGCCGGGCAGGATTCCAGGGGGAGGACCGGATTGCCTCCCCCCCGTCGAGGATTCTGGGGGGAGGGATGGAGCAAAGGTAAGTGAGTTTCATACATCCTTACATTTTAGTCAATATTGAATTTCTCCAGCATCCCTACTAATTAGTAGGGTTCCCCAGCATCCCTACTAATTAGTAGGGCTGTGCAGGGACTCCTGATCTGACTCCGGATCGGGAGATGGGCCCGATCTGGCTCGGGCAGATTCAGGGGGCCCCCAATGCACCTCGGCCCCAAACCCAAAGAGGGTTCCCCCCATGCCACCCCCAGCTCCTTATCTGGGCTTCTGCCTCCTCTGCCATTGCTGTCTTCTCCATGCCTTTGCCGCTGCCCGCTGCTGCTGTCTTCAATGCCTCCATCACTTCTCCCACCTCCTGAGGCCTGGACACACTGCAGCTCTTCTTCCAGGGAGGTGCCGTTTTTAAAATGGCAACTTCCTGGAAGAAGAGTCGCTGCACTTCCAGGGCTCAGGAGGTGGTGGGGCAGTGAGGTGGCAAAGGCAGCAGCAGCATGGCAGCAGAGGCGGCAGTGAGGAAAAGTCAGATCAGGTAAGGAACTGGAGGCACTGGGGGGGCTGGGCTGGGGGCTGAAGTGCACCATGCCCCCAACCCACTCCAGGCCGCTTCATGCCCCTCTGCTTCACCTCGGAGGGGGACAAAGTGGCCAGAAGCAGCCCGCTTTGACTCGGGGTTTGGGCCTCAGGCCAAAGCGGTACACAGCCCTACTAATTAGGCAATATAAAATAAAATAAAATAAAATAAATACTATTAAATTCTAATATATGTCCAATGTAATCCCTTCCCCCCACCCTGCCCCAACCCACCGGAAGCATTGTTTATTATTGTAATCTATGAGTTGGTCCCAGATTTAGTCCTATTTAGGACAGACCCATTGAAATCAATGGGACATCCGTTAGACATGATTAACTTAAGCCTTATTGTTTTCATTGGCTCTACTCTAAGTATGACTAATCTGGAACTAATCCAGGTTCTCTGTGTTTTCTAACTATGATCATATTTGTACCTGCATTGAACCTTTGTGTTAAAATAGGTTTGTTCTTCATGCAGCTTTTATATCTTTAAAAAATCCAGTTTTTTTCTTAAAAAAAAAAAAAGCCCAAGACAAATAAACAAATAAAATAAAATTCTATGAAAAATATGCTAGTGGAGAGACCAAAATGCACCTTGGTACTCATATCCTCAATCACTCATGCAGGGAAATATTTTATTCAGTTCAGCCTTAATTACTTTTGTTCATTTAGATTAATCTATATGATCTAGTCTCTGGACATTTTTTAATAGGACAAGGTAAAGTCATTTTTCTTCCTGTGTTGCAAAGAGGTTTTCTGCAAAGCAATTGCCAATTTCTTTCCCAGCAAAAGAACTAGGGTTCAAATCCAGTTCTCTGGTACAATCACATATTTGGTTTCCCCCCAATTTATATTAATGTTAAAGAATCCTTATTTAATCATTCTTCAGGAATTTCATGTAGGCTTGCCACTGAATGTATTTGTTTTGAAAGACCTGACATTACTGAAATCTTGATTTTTATCAGAGAACCCACACACATAGACAAGTTTCCCTGGGATGTAAAGTTTTGGTTGCTGACACAGATTAACAAGCTCTTTTTCTTCTTCCATTGCTTTAGTAGGGATGCTGGAGAAATTTGAGATGCGCTAAAATGAATTCGGATTTCTAAGAATCTGATCTGCAGAATCTGCTGTGGACTGACCCCCTCAGGCCACATGGAGTCTGTGGACCTTCAGATCTTTCTTCTTTGTTTTTCCCAAAATGTACACAAATGTATTTTCAGGAAAATATGTAAGTTTCTGCTGAGACTGGTAAATATATGTGGGAAAAAGATGAATTAGGGATATGAGAACACACCCCAGCTTGGGCTCTCCGGATGCCCTCCGAGCACTCCCCCCACTTGCTGGCCCTTTTAAAAACACGGCAATCAGGATAATGATGAACAGGCCCAGGTGAGTTGCAGGCTGCTCACAGAGCATGGGGGGGACTCGACTGCAGCCCGGAAGGCCAGCGAGCGGGGGAGAGCTTGGTGGGCACAGCTCGGGGGGCATGGGTGCCAGCGATTTGAAAGATTTTCAGACCGAAATGGGCGCCCACACCATCTCTAACATGAATAGTATGGGGAACAATATGCAGAGGGCACAATCCTATGGGGATAGGTAGCTGCCTCTGAGTTTGACTATCCAATGCAGGGTGGGTGGAGCATGGAGGGGATCTTCTCTGCATTCTGCCTGCCCTGCATTTGTGGCTAGATGGCTGATTTTGGCTGTCTAACTGGGGCGCCTTGGAGTGCGGGGGGCGGGAGGCTGGATGGCACATAGGAAGCATCATAATGGTCCCCTCCCAGACCCTGGGAACACCCCCTTTTTGGCCACTCCATGCTGCTCTTACAAGTAGGGTTGGTGGAAAATTTCTCCCCGAAACTTCGGGGGGCCGAGCGCCAACGTGTTCGGCCCCCCGAAGAAGTTTTGGGGAGAAATTCTCCGCCCCCCCCGCCCCCCTCACCCACCCCCCGGGACGGGACTTACCTTTCCCGAATGTCCCTCCCGGCGGCGGTTCGTCAGGTCTTCATTAGGGGCGGGGGCGGCAGCCGATTTTTCGACAGGCTGCCGCCGCCGCCATTCCAATAAAAGTGAAAAAAAAACCATGCCCCCGTGATAGGCTACGTGACGATTAATGTAGCCTATCACGGCTAGATTTGCAAAGTCAGCCGTGATAGGCTACGTAAATCGTCACGTAGCCTATCACGGGTGACTTAAAAAAAAAAAAGCGCGTACGGATAATGGCGGCCCCCATAGGGAGCCGCCATTCGCGTTCCTTATTTGGCCGCTGTAGTCTATGTAAAGATTTACGTAGACTACAGCGACCAAATAAGGAACGCGAATGGCGGCTCCCTATGGGGGCCGCCATTTGCGTACGCGCTTTTTTTTTTTTAAGTCACCCGTGATAGGCTACGTGATGATTTATGTAGCCTATCACGGCTGACTTTGCAGATCTAGCCATGATAAGCTACGTTAATCGTCACGTAGCCTATCACGGGGGCGTTTTTTTTTTAACTTTTTATTTTGCGGCCGGGCGATGCGCCTCCTCCCCGGCCTGAATTTCAGCCGGGAGAGGCGGGAAGCCTCCCCCCCCCGGCCTGAACTTCGGGGGGAGAGCAGCGAAGCACCTCCCCCCCACCGCAAAAAGCTGCGAGACCAGGTAAGTGACTTTCGTGCACCCCTACTTACAAGTGCTGAGTGAGGGACGAACTGCATCTCCTACAAGGCAGTATGGGAGGGCATGAGGGGTTGGGTTTCTGGGAATTGACCTCAGAGTGCTGGCTCTGAGCTCAGTTCCCAGAAACTGAAAAATCCTATGGCCATCTAGATGCTGTCTAGCAGCCATAGGATCACACCCTAAATGTTATGTACTAATGTAAATTATGTAACTTCTTGTGACCTCCCTTACGGAATTATTTGCATATTTTCCTGCATTACAAAAAATAATAATGATAAAAAAATCAAATCCCTATGTGAATGGACACTGGAATAAATGACACCACACAATCCACAAAACACACATCGGTCAGATTTCACAAAATCCAAACATCCCTAATCTTTAGTCTTATTATTATTACTATTTTTGCACCAAACAATATCCTGTAATGTCATCTAATCCTGCAATATCACAAAAGTTGATGGCTGTACATTAGGGATGTACAGATTTTGTTCCATCTGTTCCATCTGCGTTTTGCAGATTGTCACGCATTTTTCATTCCATTGTCCGCTCATTGATGGAATTGGATTTTTTATTTTTTTTTAGCGAAGTATGAGAATTTTGTTCCAATTGAACAAATGTGCACTTGTGATAATGCACACTTGCACTGATGTGCACTGCAATGCACTGCAATGGAGAGAACAGCTCTGATAGCGCCCAATAATAGTCTTCAGACACATGTAGGAAGAAAGCCAGACTATGAAGCACATGGTCTTCGATGTCTATATACTAATGCCCAGAGTATGGGAAACAAACAGAACGAACTTGAACTCTTAATACAGGAGGGAAATTATGACTTGATAGGTATAACTGAGACTTGGTGGGATGACTCTCATGACTGGAATACAGCAGTTGAAGGATATAACTTGTTCAAAAAGAACAGGAGGAACAGAAAGGGAGGCGGGGTTGCACTGTATGTGAAAAATACATATCTCTGCACAGAAATACAGGAGGAGGAGCTTGGTAGCCCCATCGAGAGCATCTGGGTTGAAATAAATGGAGCAAAGAATAAAAGGAACCTGGTGGTCGGAGTCTACTACCGGCCACCCAATCAAGGAGAAGACAAGGATGAAACTTTTGAAAAGCAAATAGCCAATGTTTTAAGGAAGCATGATGTAGTAGTAATGGGGGACTTCAATTTCCCCGATATTTGTTGGGAGACAAATTCTGCAAAACATGGCCCCTCCAGGAAATTCCTGACTTGTGTGGCGGATAACTTCCTCCTACAGAAAGTAGAGGAAGGAACTAGAGGATCAGCTATCCTTGACTTGATCCTAACCAACAGAGATGACTTAGTGGATAAAGTAGCAGTTACAGGAACTCTGGGGGAAAGCGACCATATTGTACTTGAGTTCTTGGTTCTAAGGGAAGCAAAAGCCGAGTGTACTCAAACGCGTACCCTGGATTTTAGGAAAGCTGATTTCCATAAACTCAGAACAATGGTCAGTAAGGTCCCATGGCAAGCAATGCTAGCGAGAAAAGGAGTCCAAGATGGGTGGGAACTTTTAAAAAAGGAAATTCTCAAGGCACAATCACAAACAATTCCAACAAGAAGAAAAGGTGGAAGACAACAGAAGAAGCCAATGTGGCTTCACAAAAAGCTTAGGGATGACCTGAAAACAAAAAAGGACACATATAGGAAGTGGAAAGAAGGCCAAGTAACAAAGGAAGAGTACAGGCAGGTAGCACAGAATTGCAGGGATGGCGTCAGGAAGGCTAAAGCGGAGAACGAGGTGAGGTTAGCGAGGGATGCTAAAAACAACAAAAAGGCTTTCTTCAGCTACGTGCATAGTAAAAGGGAGAGGAAAGAAATGGTTGTTCAGCTATTAAATAAGGATGGCAAAATGATAACAGAGGACAAAGAAAAGGCAGAGGTGCTCAATTCCTACTTTGGCTCAGTCTTCTCCCAAAAGAGGGTCTATGACCCCCCTGGCAAAGGCGAAGTACAGGCTGAAGGGGCAGGATTGCAGCTTGAGATCGACAGGCATATGGTCAAGGAACACCTCATTACTTTGAATGAGTTCAAATCTCCAGGGCCAGATGAACTGCATCCTAGAGTCATAAAGGAACTGGCAGAAGAACTCTCAGAACCGCTGTCTATTCTCTTTGAGAAATCATGGAGGACGGGGGAAGTGCCAGATGACTGGAGGAGGGCTAACGTTGTCCCTATCTTCAAAAAGGGTAAAAAGGAGGAACCTGGGAACTACAGACCAGTCAGTCTGACATCAATCCCTGGGAAAATTCTGGAGCAGATCATAAAGCAATCCATCTGGAAGCACCTTGACAACAATGCCGTGATTACTCGAAGCCAACATGGATTTGTCAAAAACAAGTCCTGCCAGACAAATCTGATCTCAATTTTTGATCAAGTCACCTCCCTTGTAGACCGTGGGAATGCTGTAGACATCATATACCTCGACTTCAGCAAAGCTTTCGACAAAGTGCCCCATGATATCCTGATGGGCAAACTAGCTCCAAGTGGGCTAGATGAAACAACGATCTGGTGGATCCACACTTGGCTACAGAATCGGACTCAAAGAGTGCTTATCAATGGGACCTTCTCAAGCTGGGGAGAGGTAACGAGTGGGGTACCGCAGGGCTCAGTCCTGGGCCCAGTGCTCTTCAACATTTTTATGAATGACTTGGAGGAGGAGGTGCAGGGAATGCTGATCAAATTTGCAGATGACACAAAATTGGGAGGGATAGCTAATACTTTGGAAGACAGAAACAAAATTCAAAGTGATCTGGATAGACTGGAGTGCTGGGCAGAAAACAACAGAATGGCATTTAATAGGGACAAATGCCAAGTTCTGCACCTAGGAAAAAGAAACCAAATGCACAGTTACAAGATGGGGGATACGTGGCTCAACCACACTACGAGCGAGAAGGATCTTGGAATTGTCGTCGATCACAAGCTGAATATGAGCCAACAATGTGATGTGGCTGCAAAAAAGGCAAATGCTATTTTGGGCTGCATTCATAGAAGCATCGCTTCCAAATCCCGGGAAGTACTAGTTCCCCTCTACTCAGCACTGGTTAGGCCTCATCTGGAGTACTGTGTCCAGTTCTGGGCACCACACTTTAAGAAGGATGCAGACAAGCTGGAGAGGGTTCAAAGGAGGGCAACAAAGATGATCAGGGGACTGGAAACAAAGCCCTATGAAGAGAGACTGAAAGAACTGGGCATGTTTAGCCTTGAGAAGAGAAGACTGAGGGGAGATATGATAGCGCTCTTCAAGTACTTGAAAGGTTGTCACAGAGAAGAAGGCCAGGATCTCTTCTTGATCATCCCAGAGTGCAGGACACGGAATAATGGGCTTCCATTATTATTTATTAAAAACTTCCTGAGTGTCAGAGCAATACGGCAATGGAACCAATTACCTGGGGAGATGGTGGGCTCTCCCACACTGGAGGCCTTCAAGACGAGGCTGGACAGCCATTTGTCAGGGATGCTCTGACTTGGATTCCTGCATTGAGCAGGGGGTTGGACTCGATGGCCTTGTAGGCCCCTTCCAACCCTACTATTCTATGATTCTATTCTATGTGTATTAGTGCAAGTGCAAATTTGCACTAATCCCCCCTCACAAAAATTAAAAAAAAACTGGTCTGCAATTCTCCGAATCCACATGACTTGGAAAAAACCAGTCAGCTGAAGAATCCACAGGTCAGATTCATAGGAATCTGAACTCACTTGAATTCATTTCAGATTTCTCCAACATCCCAGTGTGGTGTGGTGTCTAGAGCTAGAGTTTTCAACTGGGGAGATCTGGGTTCTAGTCCCCACTTGGCCATCGAAGCTCGCTGGGTGACTTTGGGCCAGTCGCAGACTCTCAGCCCAGCCTACCTCACAGGGTTGTTGTTGTGAGGATAAAATGGAGAGGAGGAGGATTATGTACACCACCTTGGGCTCCTTAAGGAGGAAAAAAGGCAGGACATAAATGTAAGAAACAAACAAACAAATACATAAATAAACATCCCTACTGGTCACATTTAGGATGTGCCGTACAGTACCAAGGAAAAGATGAATGCAGAACAATGACTTAATATGTCACTTTAAGATTTCAAGACCCATGATGTACAATGGCTCTGAGTGAAACCATACATGTGATATGTCAAAAACCTGGATAAGAGAATTTTGACAATTGGAATCAATAAAGTATTAGCTCTTCCTAGGTATCTATGTTGTCATGTTTCTGTACTTCTGGTTTTGTATTATTCACCCTCTTTGACAGGGGTGTTTTGGTTTTTGTTTTTGCATGAAGTTATTTATTTATGTATTTAGTTAGTTCGTTACATTTATATACTGCCCTATCTGCTAAATTGTCATCAAGCTGGTGTACAACAATTTAAAATAATCAAACTTTAAAACAACAAAAACAAGACCACTAAACACAGTAAAAACATTGAAATATTACAACTACACATTTTCAAACGCTAAAGTGAAAAGATGCATCTTCACACCCTTTCTAAAGGCCAAGAGAGTAGATGTTTCAAAGCTGGTGGACTGCACCCAAACCAAATAGACTCTGCTTTGTAAACAAACCTCCAAGATTTATTTAATACAAAGGGCCCTCTACAGAGCTCTCTCAGGCAGTGGCCTCTCTCTCCTCCGGCCAGAAGCAGTGGTGTTGCCCTCAAGTACTTCCTGGCTCCTCCCAGGATGCACACCCCAGCCACACCAAATCTAGCAGTTCTTTCATATTGTTATATCATAAGAACTTAAGAAAAGCCCTGCTGGATCAGACCAAGGGTCCATCTAGTCCAGCATTCTGTTCACCCAGTGGCCAACCAGCTGTTGATTGGGAACCCACAAGCAGGACATGAGTAAACAGCACTCTCCTCCCCGTATTCCCCAGTAACTAGTGTACATAGGCTTACTACCTCTGATACTGGAGGTAGCACAGAGCCATCAGGACTAGAAGCCATTGATAGCATTCTCCTCCAGGTATTTGTTCAACCCCCTTTTAAAGCCATCCAAATTGGTGGCCATCATTACATCTTGTGGAAGTTAATTCCATTCCTTTTATCTGTCCTGAATCTCCCACCAATCAGCTTCATGGGATGACCCTGGGTTCTAGTATTATTTATGAGAGAGGGAGAACAACATCCCTTGTCTTTTGAGAAAGGAAAACAACAACAACTCCTAACTAAAATAAAACAATAAGCTGGAACTTTACACATAGGCTGGGTTCACAAGTCACTTTAAGCCATGATGGTTTATAAGCTACTCACCATAGCTTATAAACTACTGTATCCCCCACACGATACGGCAAATAAGCTACTGTGTGTAGCGTATTTTCCCCGCCCTCACCCCGCCTCCCTCTACAGTCCTCCCACTTGGCTGGGTGGTATCCGAGCTTCCTTTGCATTGGAAACCAAATCCCAGCATCCCCTGCACTGCTGCTACACCACCTCCATCTCCCTGGTCTGTCTCATGCCAGGGGGATATTCTTCTGTCTCCTGTCTCTGCCAGATCCCCAGCATTATCTGTGCATTGCCGATTCTTAGCCGCTTTTCCTAGGGATGTCAAAGAATTCTGCGATGGATCTCAGTGAGGCCGAATGCCAGTGCATTCGGCCGCCCGAAATCCATCCCGGAATGAAGCCCCCCCACACCCCATGAAAGGCATGCGGGACAAAGTCCCCACCGCCCCCAACCCACAAAAGGCGCATGAAACGGAGCACTTACCTGCTCCCGTCTGCACTGCTTTGCAAATGGCAGCTGTCCTGCGGCCGCCATTCGCTTCCTCCTCTTCATAGCCATGATAGGCTATGTAAATACTTACGTAGCCTATCATGGCTAATGCAGGAATGCCATTTGCATCCCTGTGGAGGCTGTGATAGGCTACGTATTTGCGTAGCCTATCACGGCGGGGGGGGGAACCCAGCGTATGCAAATGGCAGCGGCTACCGCCATTTGCGTACGCTGGTTTTTTTTCCCCCTGCTGTGATAGGCTACGTAAATATTTATATAGCCTATCATGGCTCAATACAGGACACAAATGGCGGTGGCTATGACAGCCGCCATTTGCGTCCCTGCAGGGCTGCCCAGCAGCGGGATGTCTGGCTGCGGGCGGCCGGATCCGGCTGGTGGCTCTGCGGCTTGGCCGTGAAGCAGAGCCGGCCAGGCAGGATTCCGGGGGGGAGAAGGACCAGATTGCCTCCCCCCTCATCGAGGATTCTGGGGGGAGGGATGGAGCACCTCCCCTCCACCGCAGATTGCCCGGCGTGGAGCCAGGTAGGTGTTTCGTACATCCCTAGCTTTTCCACTCCCCCACCTCCCCAACCAACCAACGGCACCCCAATATTCAAGGCACTCCTTCCTGCTCCCGTTGCCTCCTCCCACCTCTGCCACCTGCTTTCCAGCCAGTCTTCAAAGCCATTCCCTTATCCCTACCTGTGTGCCCCAAAAGGGTTGGAGGGTGGGGGCTCCAGACTGTTTGCTGGAATGGGGCAAAATTTTATACACAGGGTCTCCTCATGAGGAGCCTCCAGAGGCTGTACTGGGTAACTGCACAACTTCCCTTTTTCATAGAAAAGTGACCAGAAAAGAAAAAAAGGGGGGCTCTAACTCCTTGACAGTTTGCTAGAATGGGGAGAAATCTTATATGTGAGGTCTCCTCATAGGGAGCCTTCAAATGCTGTACTGGATAACTGCATGACTTTCCTTTTTCATGGAAAAATAACCAGAAACCAACTGCTTGATACCTTTTCATTCCCTTCACTTCCCCACCCATCATCTTCCCTTCCAAGAGCACAATGTGTTGCTAGTCAGATCTCAGAAACGCAGATCTGCTGGTTGGAGCAGAGCAGCAGCAGCAGTTTTGACTAGGGATGTTAGAGAATTCTGCCACTGATCCCAGGGGGGGGGAATTCCAGTGAATTCAGCCCCCCAGAATCCGTGGTGGAACAGAGCCCCCCACTCCACCACCCTGCGAAAGCCCCGTGAAACGGAGCCTACCCGTCGTAGCGGCGGCCATTTGTGTCCCTATGCCAGCCCATGATAGGCTAAGTATATATTTACATAGCCTATCACGGCTAAAGCAGGGATGCAAATGGCGTCCTCTACACAGGACACCATTTGCCTCCGCAGCAGCCTGGCAGTGGCTGGAGGCCCTGCTGCAGGTTGGCCCAGCCAGCGGCTCCGTGACCTGGCCACGGAGCAGAGCCAGCCGGGCAGGATTCCGGGGGGGAGGAATGGTTCACCTCCCCACCCCATCAAGGATTCCGGGGGGAGGAACGGATTGCCTCCCCCCACCTGTGGAACCCAGCAGAGCCAGGTAAGCGGGGTTTTGTACACCCCTAGTTTTGACCACTCTTCCCAAGCGACTCTGTAGGCATCTTTAGACTACTCTTTAAGCCACTGTGGAGCACCAGATGACACGATAAGCCATGATGGTTTAAATAAACTTCGCTGCAGACCACGGCTTATCAGGGTGGCTTATTTTGGCTTAATAAGCCACTGTGGTTGGGAAAACCTGCTCGCAGTCAACACAATAAACCATGGTGGTTTATAAGCTACTGTGAATAGCTTATAAACCACCATGGCTTAAAGTGACGTGCAAACCCAGCCATAGTCTTTTAGGTGTGCAGGCCTCTTAATAATCTGTCCACTTTGAGTGTGTTTGGGTTCAGTAATGACATCCTTCAGCTGCCATCCTTTATTCCTCTCCTCTGAAGACTCAGGGTGTGCCCTTTTTGAAGTCTCTTCTTCTACATTCATTTCCCCTGGACTTTACTCTGCCCTGGTCAGCACATGGCAAGAATTCCCTTGATCGTCTTTGGGTTAGAAATTTTGAGTTTTCCTGTTTGAGTATATATTCTTTTTTTGAGTATACATTCTTATACATTCTCTTCCATGGAATATTGAGGTTTACTAGCTGGATGGTGATAATGTTGTAACTAGAACCACAGTCTAATTGAAATTGTAATTTTTTACCCTCCAGGCACATGGTTGCAGAAATGGTTTATATTGTTCTGTTGGCTTTTCCTGCAGCGTGTTTACTGCATGATCTGTTACCCATAGAATGTCTTCACATTCACTGTCACTCTCCGTATTAACAGTGTATACTCCAGCTTTGGGCTTTTTCTGGTTTGATAGACATTTAGAAGCATAGTGGTTAAGTTTGTCACAGTTGTGGTGTTTGTTCCCATAAGCCAGGCAACTCTCTTTTTGTCTTGCATGTTTCTCCCCACACTACTTGTATAGCTCTATGGTGTTCACTGTTGTCCTTACATCAGGTTTCTCCCTCTGTTTTTCTGAACTATATGGACAGGTTCCACTGTCTGCCATTCCAGGGATCTAATGCCATCTTTGGACAACTCAGATGCCCTAAAAATCCCCAAGCTTTTCTCGAAGGTCAAGTCTGCTTCCCTCACTAATCTCTTTCATGCCTGTGTGTCCTGTATTCCACACACTACCTGGCCCATTATTAAGAAGTCTTCTATATCTCAAAAATTGTAGCTGGCTGCTGACATCTTTAAATTGTCACAATACCCCAATGCCTCTTCCTATTGCTTGGTTCTGCATAAAAATGCTATATCTTTCCACTGTTTCATTCTTTCTGGGGTTGCAGTGGGCATCAAAACAACCTATTATTGTAGCCAAAGTATGCTCTGCTTGGGGAATGTTTGCATGCAGTATCTCGCTTATTTCTCTTTCCCCCTTTCTCCAATGAAATATAGAAACAGTTTCATTTTCACAGACTCCTCTTTATCTTCCATTGCAATGTCACCCTAGGGATTAAACTCCTCTTTCCAGGTTTTCCATGCCTGGACTAAGTTCTGAGCTTGCAGGTTTAATGTGCTTGGTGGTTTCAGGCCCTCCATCTTTACCCTCTCATTCTTTCTCTTTCTCTAGTCACAGTTTGTTATTCTTCTGTCTAGGATTCAGTCACCATGGCCAGCACGTTTCAAAGTTGGTAGATTGTACCCCACAGAACTAGACAGATTGTTTTGTAAACAGACCTCTTAAACTTTACATTAACAAAGTCTCCTCTATAGAGGTCTCTCAGGCTTCAGCCTCTCTTTCCTCAGGCCTGAAGCAGTGGGTTTTATCCTAACTACTTTCTGATTCCTCCAAGGAAGCACAGTGAAGGCCAATCATAGTTCTTGAGATAGCACATTCCATAGTTTTGAAGCAACACAGGAGAGTTTTTATCATATCATAAAGTTATGATAATCTTACCTCAAAAGAATTAAATTAAATAGAAAGGCAAGATATACAGAGAAAGAGAGAGAGATCTTCGTTCCTGAGAATTGATTTTGAGGCACAAAGCTTGGGAGAAAAAGCAAGAGAACAATAGATCTCACTTAAAACCAGCCATTAATGTTTATTGGTCTCATCTTCAGAAGTTGACATTGCAGCTAAATAAAAGCAAATGAATGTCTGTGCAGTAATTCCCCATTTCAAATGCATCTTTTGCATTGTGGACAGAAGCTATTAACAAGCCAAATGCAATGGGAATTCCATAGCAGGAAGGAGGATATCGATGGGTCAAGCAATTATGTGAAATATCACTGGGTAGTTCAAAATGGTTTTTGCCATAAACATAAATTCAGTCCTATTGCCCCTTCCAAAGGGGGAGGAGGGAGTTCAGTGTTGTGATTGGGTAACAGCTGGGGGTCTTGTCTATCCATCTCTTGAAATGGAGCCTATCATTTGTGTCATATTAGCAAATACCTGACAAAGGTATTTGATAATACGACACACTTGGAAATACTCAGGTCCCCAAGTGTAGAACAAGTATCCATATCCCATGGACTTGATCCTGAAATTTCAAAGTGAAACTCTGAGGAGATGTCTCATTCAAGAAAACAAAAATTGAGACGTATTTTGAATGAAAACAAAAATTCGGATAATACTAGCAAAATTTTTAAGGGTGAGATTTACACACCCCTAGATCCCTGTAGTTGCAATGAGAATATCAAATGGGAAACTCAACATTAAAAAAAAAACCCTCAACATTAAAAAAAAACTAAGATCATGGCATCTGGCCCCATCACTTCCTGGCATATAGAAAGGGAAGAAGTGGAAGCACTGACAGATCTTATTTTCTTGGGCTCCAAGATCACCGCAGATGGTGATTGTAGCCATGAAATTAAAAGACGCTTGCGCCTTGGGAGGAAAACTATGGCAAACCTAGACAGCATAGTAAGAATCAGAGACATCACCTTGCCAACAAAGGTCCATATAATCAAAGCTATGGTTTTGCCAGTAGTAATGTATGGATGTGAGAGCTGGACTATAAGGAAGGCTGAGCACAGAAGAATTGATGTTTTCAAACTGTGGTGCTGGAGAAGACTCTTATGATTCCCGTAGACTGCAAGGAGGTCAAATCAGTCAATCCTAAAGGAAATCAATCAACCCTGAGTGCTCATTGGAAAGACAGATACTGAAGCTGAAGCTCAAATATTTTGGCCACCTAATGCGAAGAGAAAATTCCCTGGAAAAGAACCTGATGCTGGGAAAGATTGAAGGCAAAAGGAGAAGGGGACGGCAGAGGATGAGATGGCTAGATAGCATCACCGATGATGCAATGAATATGAACTTGAGCACACTCCAGGAGAGAACGCAGGACAGGAAGGCCTGGCGTGCTATGGTCCATGGGTTCACGAAGAGTCAGACATGACTTAACGACTGAACAACAACAACAACAACAACAACAGGGGAAGGGCCATAGTTCAGTGTCATGGCATGAGCTATGCATGCAACAGGTCCTAGATTTAAGATACGGCTGGGAAAGGTTCCTGTCTGAAACCCTGGAAAACCACTGTTAGCCAGTGTGTAAAACAATATTATGTTCAATGGGCCAATGGCCTCAGTTAAGATAAGGCAGCTTCCTAGATTTATAAGATTAAAATGCCAATTCATTAGTATTCTCACCTATGAAAAGCAACAACAACAACCGGTTTCATTCCAAAGCAAAATATATTTGAATGGGAAGAAAATTGTTCCCTGGCCCAATAAGGAAATAATAGTGCTCTCTGTGGGAACACAGGGTTCATCTTCCCGAGCAGCGGAATATATAGAAAGAAGAGGAAGAGGATATGTTTGCTGCTTTGTCTTTCCTTTTGGAAAGGAAGTGTCTTGCCTTTCTCCCTATATCAGATCACCTCTCAGTTGTAGGCTGTATCACTAGAGCTTGGAGCTGAGCATTTCCAAGTTGGCTGTCATAGAAGGTGGTTGTGGAATTTGGCTCATGGGTAGGGATGGGGGAGAATTTCTCCCCGAAACTTCGGGGGGGCCGAGTGCCAACGTGTTCGGCCCCCCGAAGTAGTTTTGGGGAGAAATTCTCCGCACCCCCCCGCACCCCGCACCCCCTCCCCAGGACGGGACTTACCTTTCCCGAATGTCTCTCCCGGCGGCGGGTCCCGGCGGCGGTTCATCAGGTCTTCGACAGGGGCAGAGGCGGCAGCCGGTCTTTCGACCGGCTGCCGCCGCCACCATTCCAAGAAAAGTAAAAAAAAACCACGCCCCCGTGATAGGCTATGTGACGATTAATGTAGCCTATCATGGCTAGATTTGCAAAGTCAGCCGTGATAGGCTATGTAAATCGTCACGTAGCCTATCACGGGTGACTTTAAAAAAAAAAAGCGCGTACGGCTAATGATGGCCCCCATAGGGAGCCGCCATTCACGTTCCTTATTTTCGCCGTAGTCTATGTAAAGATTTACGTAGACTACAGCGACCAAATAAGGAACATGAATGGCGGCTCCCTATGGGGGCCGCCATTTGCATACGCGCTTTTTTTTTTTAACGTCACCCGTGATAGGCTACATGACGATTAACGTAGCCTATCACGGCTGACTTTGCAGATCTAGCCGTGATAGGCTACGTTAATTGTCACGTAGCCTATCACGGGGGCGTTTTTTTTTTAACTTTTTATTTCGCAGCCGGGTGAGGTGAGGCGCCTCCTCCCCGGCCTGAATTTCGGCCGCGCGAGGCGGGAAGCCTCCCCCCCTGGCCTGAATTTTAGCCGGGCGAGGCGGGAATCCTCCCCCCCGGCCTGAACTTCGGGGGGAGCAGCGAAGCGCCTCCCCCCCACCGCGAAGCAAGCTATGAGACCAGGTTAAGTGGCTTTCGTGCACCCCTACTCATGGGGAGTCTTCAAGAAGGCTGCCTCTCTTCACTTTGCCACCACAACCATGTCTCTATCTTCCCCACAGCAGAAAAATTCTACCATTTTGTTCAGGTCAGTCATTGTATGTCAACAGCTGTAGAACAGGATATTATGCTAATTTTCTATATTTTAGCTTATTAAAAGCTCAAATTCACAACTGCCTACAATGTTCAGTAGTTTTTCTCCTACAGTTCTACACAGATAAATAGTTGAAAGCTGTAGCCAGTACTACAGGGGTGGGAAAAATACCAGAGATGGGAAAAAATATTGGGATACAATTTACAGTCATATTGGGGCAATTCTCCTACTACAATGGATGGGAGAGACATCTGTTCCACTCCCATGTAAATTTGCACTTCCTGAACCAATATGTGGACAAAATATGTGCAGTTCGACTCTGAGATCTGTACTGTTCTGAATTTTGTTATACAAAACAGATTGATCCTCCAGTCAAAAAAATGCATACCAACATGTGTAGGGTATATTAGGGAAAAGTGCACACAAACATACATATATTAGTGAACATAACATTCAAATTATATATTGGGAGAAAACTTTGCTCGCAAAAATAGGTATATTTGGAAGGAAAGGAAAGGTTCCTCCTGTGCAAGCACCGGGTCATTACTGACCCCTAGAGGGACGCCGCTTGCTCCGGCGTTTTCATGGCAGACTATAGCGGGGTGGTTTGCCTTTGCCTTGCCCAATCGTGGCTACCTTTCCCCCAGCAGGCTGGGTGCTCATTTTACTGACCTCGGAAGGATGGAGGGCTGAGTCAACCTGAGCCGGCTACCCGAGACCTGGCTTCCGCTGGGATCAAACTCAGGTCCTGGGGAGAGTTTCGGTTGCAATACTGCCACCTACCACTCTGCGCCACACGAGGCTCTTATATTTGGAAAAGTACGTACAAAAATGTGTATATCAAGAGAAAAGTGTACAAAACTGCATAAAACATTTTCAGGCAGACTTTCTTTTAGAAAAAGCGCGAACTCCTGCAACAGAAATGGAATGAAGCATAACTAAGGCTAGAAAAATGAAAAACTGAGCAAAACCAAAATTGACAGATTTGTCTGTCCCTATGTGCTACTAAAGGTAATGACATGCTTCCATTGATTTAATGAAGCTGGAGGACAGTTTCTTTTTTTAAAGCAATGTTGTATCACTTGACACTTTTTTTTTAGCATTTTATCAGTGCTTCCAAATTTTCTCTCTTTGTTTTCATTTTTGTTTGGAAAAACAATAGTTCAGTGGAAATTGATTTAAAAGTTTGAGTCATACAGTACCCTGATTGAAGGAACGTCAATCATTGTCAAAACAATACAACATGGCATGTAATAGATAAAAGCAAACTAATGCCATCTGTCTAAAATTCAGAAATTATGTTTTGTAATAAGCTATAAGATATTGGTCAGATATTTCTAATTAACTGTGTCTTTTAAAATGACCATTTTAAAATGCACAAAGGAAATAGCAGTATGATGGATAGAAGTGAATAGATTTGGAACTTCTGATTTACATTTCGAACATCCCTGTGCCAAATATCTTCAAATTTGACTGGTGATAAAGATTTCTATAATAACCATCTGTCAGTTCCCTCCATTCTCTTTCAGCCTGTGTTTTTCAGGCTACAAAGTATTGCTATATGTACATGTGTGGAATGACTCTTTTGTCTTTTCTGCTTTTTTTGGTGCATATTATTCCAACCTGATGCAGCCAAACATTGAATGATGTGGGGAAATATTGGGTTATATCATTTTGAAACCGACTGACATATTTTCATGGACTGGCTTTATGATCTGCTACAGTGGAACAGTTTGATAGTATCATGCCTAAAGGATCTAGAGCTGCTACAAGGGAACAGTGGGCCCTATCTCACCTGTTCTAGGGCACAAACCATCTATCAACATAGATGCCTGGTTACTGATGGATGGGGAAATGTGTGACGTTCACTATCACTAGGAGTCTTATATATTTATTTCATTTCATTTCTTTTCATTTCTATACCGCCCAATAGCAGAAGCTCTCTGCTTCGATTCAGCAGATTTGATTCTCCAAACATTGTCTCACTGCTCATCTCATGCCCAATTCCCATTTGTGATCGCTGCTCATTTTGCATGAATGGGAAACTTGTGCAAATTGAGCAGCGACCAAATGGGAGATTTGCTCAAATCTTCCCAAATTTACACAAACTCCCCAAATTTCCTAATTTGTGCAAATTTCCTCCATAGACTAAAGCAGGGCTGATTCAATCTACTGGGAACATTAGCACAAATTAGGACATTTGCACAAATCAAACTGGGAATTGGGAATGAGATGAACATGAGTATATGTTCAACAACTTGTGAATACTTTCAGTGGATATGTACCCATGTTCCAGCTCATGTTCAGAGCCTTGATTGGAGCTTGCTTGCATGTTTTGTGAGCAAAACCAGAGTTCTCATACATGAAGGAAACAAGGTCAAAAGGTGGCTAATGGAAAAGTGCCATGCTTTCCATGCAGTAAGGGCACTGGAGTGGGAGCTTCCCTGGCAGGGGGTGCAAAGTCAATTATCTATGCCTTAATTGCCAGGAATGGAACCAGGTTGGCGAAGGCTGCCTTAGTGCATTTTATAATATGAACACCATGAAAACATGCCCTTAACAGCTTGGATATAGATCAAGATAGAGGCCTAGAGTGCAGAAAAAACTGAAGTTTTTCTGGACTGTACCATTTTTGTCTTTTTAGAGAGCTTGCATATTTACTTCTTTTTTTTTACTAGACCACTAGTTCATAAAAACATATCCACAGAGAAGCCCTCCCCTCTTCTTTTGTACATGCATAAGGTACTTCTCTTTAAGATGGAGCTTGGATAATTTATATTGCCAAACAGTGATCCATTAAAGCGGGGGTAGGCAACATGCAGCCCATGTCCCCCCCTGCCTTTGTTATGGCCTTCACTGCCACAATTCAGCAGCACAGACCTTGCTTTCAAGCAAAATTGTGCTCCTGGAAGCCTCCCGGAGTGTGATTTTGGTTGAAAAGAAGGTGTGTGCTCCCCATGTGCCTTGTTTTAAGGGGAAATCATGGCCTTTGTTTTGGTACTGCCGTACTTTTGGATTCTGGTGGCAAAATAAGTGGCACAGTGGCAGCTGTAATTTCAGGGGTGGTAGGGAGGAATGTGGCCCCCAGTGGGTTCAGGGGAAGGGCAAATGCTGATACCAGGATTTGGCGCCTGGATCCATCAACATTGCCCACACCTGCATTAAAGTAGATGGATCCCTATTTGGCAATATGTATTGCAGCAGGGGCAGGCTCCCAATCCGAATTGGGACAACAGCAGGGGGGAGGGGAAGTGTCAAAGCCATCAAGCCCCTCATGCTAGGATCCCAATTGGGGGCCCTGTGCTTACTCTAGAGTAAAAAGGTAATGTGTGCTTTGGTGCCTAGACTCTATCCTAGCCTTCCTGGGATGCTTATATAAAAGTAGCTACAATGTAGCCTATGGTAATGTTTAAAAGATCCCAATATACCCAAATAAGTGCTAAGCCTCTAGAGAGAGCAGACATGTTATGACTTTTTATTGTAGTGTTTTGGATGAAACCGTATCTTCAACCATTTCTATCCAGTTTTTTCAACATTAATTAATCTATATTAATTAAGTTTTAATAGATCTAAGTGGAAACACTTCATAAGGATGAAAATTGTCTTCCCTCACACACCACCCCAAGTCAAATGGAGAAAGGGTTGCTTTTTGCATAGAGACTTTAAGCTGAAACTCATCCTGTATTTTAATAGACACCAAAACAAATGAATAAATTCAAGAATTACAACTATATTCTATCTCAGTGGAAAGTTTACATAGCCATATCAGGAATGACCTGATATCAATTTGGCTCTCTTTCTACCAACGTTTAGGGTACAATCCTATGCATGTTTAGACAGAGAAAAGGCCTACACAACTCCTAGCATTTCTAGGCCTTTTCTCTGTCTAAACTAGGGTTGGCGGAGAATTTCTCCCCGAAACTTCGGGGGGCCGAGTGCCAACGTTTTCGGCCCCCCGAAGAAGTTTCGGGGAGAAATTCTCCGCCCCCCAGCACCCCGCACCCCCCCGGGAAGGGACTTACCTTTCCCGAATGTCCCTCCCGGCGGCGGGTCCCGGCAGCGGTTCGTCGGGTCTTTGTCAGGGGTGGGGGCAGCAGCCGATCTTTCGACTGGCTGCCGCCGCCATTCCAATAAAACTAAAAAAAACACCCCGCCCCTGTGACAGGCTACGTGATGATTAACGTAGCCTATCACGGCTAGATTTGCAAAGTCAGCCGTGATAGGCTACGTAAATCGTCACGTAGCCTATCACGGGTGACTTTAAAAAAAAAAAAAGCACGTACGGCTAATGGCGGCCCCCATAGGGAGCCACCATTCACGTTCCTTATTTGGTCGCTGTAGTCTACGTAAAGATTACGTAGACTACGGTGAAAATAAGGGCAACACTATTTGCGTTGCCCTTATTTTCGCCGTAGTCTACGTAAAGATTTACGTAGACTACAGGGACCAAATAAGGAACGCGAATGGCGGCTCCCTATGGGGGCCGCCATTTGCGTACGCACTTTTTTTTTTTTTAAAGTCACCCGTGATAGGCTACTTGACGATTTACGTAGCCTATCATGGCTGACTTTGCAGATCTAGCCATGATAGGCTACGTTAATCGTCACGTAGCCTATCACGGGGGCGTGTTGTTGTTTTTTAACTGTTTAGTTCGCGGCCGGGCGAGGCGAGGCGCCTCCTCCCCGGCCTGAATTTCAGCCAAGCGAGGCAGGAACCCCCCCCGGCCTGAACTTCGGGGGGGGGAGCAGCAAAGCGCCTCCCCCCCACCGCAAAAAGCTGCGAGACCAGGTAAGTGACTTTCGTGCACCCCTAGTCTAAACATGTATAGGATCACACCCTTAATCAAGGTGTGCATACCGTAAAACTGGCTTTTTGTCTCATTTGTCTGGAAAAGAAGCAATGAGACATTGTGTATATTTTATTTACATATTACATTCCATACCTGTGAAACTCTTATTTCTAAGTAATGCCAATACCCTATTTGAGAGGGCAAGATAGCCCTAGTCCCATCTCAAGATGAGAGTTTAGGAAATTTAGTGACTTCGTAAACAGAGAAGTTTGCCATCCCTGTTCCAGACTTTGAAATAGACACATCTCCCAAAGAGTAACTGATTTTGCTCATCATTCACAGCAAGGACTAATGCAGCAATAAGGAACCAGGAATTGTTCCAGGATCTATAACTAAATGGATTCAGGTACAACTATTGATTTATGAATTTATACAGCAAAGTGTACACATGAAGCAGAATTATGATATTCGTTTATTTATAGACTGGGCCACTTCAGACAGCAGCGGGGAGATTGCATGTTTAAATGGTTTCTGATAGAAGAAACCCCCCAAACCCTAGATGTCAAAAGTAGGGTGCTAGACTAGCTTTCTCTCTATTGTGCTAATTTTTGAGGGAGAAACTTTTGTTGACGATCAAATGTCTGAACATACAGTCCGGGGGGGGGGGGCGGGAATCATGTTATGGTTCTGCTGCATGTATAGATTGACTGTCAGACTCTTCTTACTCATGGCTTTCTTTAAATGCACATAACCCCAATGACAACAATTGTCTGAATATATCACAGGCTTATGACACTGTTCTCCAAAACTAATATGCCAAATTAGTCATGGTGGCAAAGTACCATGAGGCTGAAAGCAGATACTACAATTGGTGCTCCTTGTAATTGCAGATTCATCCCTCAGACAATTCTATAGCTGGTATGTTATGATGCTTGTTGTCCACATTTCAGGTGCTGCAGGACTTGAACCAAGAACTCTGTAAATTAGGCAGTAGCTCCCTGTACCATCAGGGCTGCTGGGCAGAGGAGGGAATTACAGGAATATCCAATAAAGATATTCCAATTACAGCCTGGCCTAGGAAGTGAGGTGACAGTGAAGGTCCAATCTGGTGCCACTGGATGTTATAAGGTTTCTAAGACTGACTGACTTCCCTCACTATGGCCAACTTTGTTAATGAGTGAAGCCATCTGGAATTGCTTCCAACCTTCCTCCAGCCACATCCTTTTCATGTTGTTGTTGTTTATTCGGTCCGTCGCTTCCGACTCTTCGTGACTTCATGGACCAGCCCACGCCAGAGCTTCCTGTTGGCCGTCGCCACCCCCAGCTCCCCCAAGGTTGAGTCCATCACCTCCAGAATGTCATCCATCCCCTTTTCATGTATCTTTGTCCTATATGTTTCTAAGGCAGTTACCTCTCCTGGGGCCTGATGGTTTGTTCAGAATTACTCATCGTGTTCTGCTTGACTCACTCCCAAAAAGGGAACCAATGGAATATACACAATAGACCCTTTGGGTTTCCAGGAGATGATATCCACACTTTGACAGATGAAGGAGCAGTTAGTGCAGGTACAGGAGGCAATAGAGAAAATCCAACTGGCTGCAAACCTCACCGACTGAGGAGAATTGTTGCTCCTTTTGGCCTCAGAAGCATGTCCCATTGCCTGAATTGTTCAGTGGTGTCTGAAATACATCCTGAAGCTTTTTATAATCCATTCCTAGTTCTAACTCCGTTCTTGCTGCAGCTGAAACATTATGCCAAGGACAAGGTGAAAGTTGTCTCATTTTCCGTCTGTTCACTGGTGATGCCTTGGCATGGGGCACTACCCTGCTGGAACAGAACAATCCAGTGCTTGCCACCTGAGATGCCTTTTCAGCTGCCTTCACCAATTTTTGATGAAACCAATAAGGTCCATTCTGTAGAAACTGCCCTTTGGAAATTCCACCATGTCCTGGGATCAATGCCAAAGTATGTGATTCATTTTCAATGTTTGGCACTGGACATCAGTAGAATGACAGTGTACACCTACACCTTTGACTGGAGACTCTGTGGAGTACTGAAAAATGAACTGGTGCAAATAGACCTACCTAGTGACTTCAGTAACTTTATGGATCTGTGCTTCTAGGTTGTCATTATGCCCTGGTTATGAACTTTTCTGTCCTCACAAGCATGTATATGTGTCATGGAACTGATACAAATAAATGCCCCCTATCTTCTCCTCTCACTTGCAAACAAGTTACATTTGTTATTTGTTTGCAAGTGAGGGGACATTTCCACTTTTACTGTGGAGATACTACTTTTTTATATTTATTATTAAATTTATTAATCGCCCATCTGGCTGGTCACCCAGCCACCCTGGGCGATGTACAGCATATAATAAAACAGTTTAAAACAATAAAATTCTACAATAAAAACATTTTCTAAAATACCCTAACCCACCCCAAATGCCTGCCTGAACAACCACGTTTTTAATGCACGATGGAAGCTCATTAAAGAGGGGGCATGGCGGAGTTCCCTAGGGAGGGAGTTCCACACATCTCCAACTATCCCCTTAAGTCCAAACTGTGGGAACAGGAAAAGACACTGTTGATTTCTGATAGGGACTAGGGATGGCGGAGAATTTCTCCCCGAAACTTCAAGGGGCCGAGCGCCAACGTGTTCGGCCCCCCGAACAAGTTTCGGGGAGAAATCCTCCGCCCCCCCGCCCCCCCCCGGGATGGGACTTACCTTCACCGAATGTCCCTCCCGGTGGCTGGTCTGGCCGGCGGTTCGGTGGGTGTTCGAGCGAGGCGGGAGCGGCAGCCGGTCTTTCAACCGGCTGCCGCCGCCGCCATTGCAATGAAAGAAAAAAAGAAACACCCCCTGATAGGCTACGTGACGATTAATGTAGCCTATCATGGCTAGATTTGCAAAGTCAGCCGTGATAGGCTACGTCAATCGTCACGTAGCCTATCACGGGTGACTTTAAAAAAAAAAAAAAAGTGTGTACGGATAATGGCGGCCCCCATAGGGAGCCGCCATTCCCCTTCCTTATTTGGTCTCTGTAGTCTACGTAAATGTTTACGTAGACTACGGCGAAAATAAGGGCAACGCTATTTGCGTTGCCCTTATTTTCGCCGTAGTGTACGTAAACATTTACGTAGACTACAGCGACTAAATAAGGAACGCGAATGGCGGCTCCCTATGGGGGCCGCCATTAGCGTACGCGATTTTTTTTTTTTAAAGTCACCCGTGATAGGCTACGTGACGATTGACGTAGCCTATCACGGCTGACTTTGCAGATCTAACCGTGATAGGCTACGTGAATCGTCACGTAGCCTATCAGGGGGCATTTTTTTTTTTTAACTTTCGCGTTCGCGGCCGGGCGAGGCGAGGCGCCTCCTCCCCGGCCTGAATTTCGGCCGGGCGAGGCGGGAAGCCTCCCCCCCCGGCCTGAATTTCGGCCGGGGCGAGGCGGGAAGCCTCCCCCCCGGCCTGAACTTCGTGGGGGGACCAGCGAAGCGCCTCCCCCCCACTGCGAACATCCTTCGAGGACAGGTAAGTGACTTTCGTCCACCCCTAATAGTGACACTATGCCTATCTATAGCCAATGAAGCCTCCCCTGCTAGAACCAAGGACCCACAGGTCTGTGTGAGATCCATCCCCCACTTTGTCACCCCCAGAACAAGCAAAGGTTGCCTGTGAATGGACTTTGACCAACTCAAGGTCTTGGAATAAACAGATATGGACACTTGTAGTAATTGGTTTTGTTCTTTGTTCTAACCTATCCACCAAGTACCTTCCAACATTTGATCAATGATTTCATGATCTGCATGATGTTGTTTCTTATCTGGATAACACTGATATTTTCCTATGACCACTCGACATACAATGCCCACATCTTAAAAGAACTTTCCTGACTATGTCAACAAAGGGCCATACCCAGCAGTGCATTCCACTAGCACAAATAACATTGAGCTAGCAGAAATTAGGTTCCCAATTATATGCAAGAGGAAAATCCAACAAAAGCTACATTTGTGCAAGCATGGTTGCACAGTTGGTTGTGCATGATGCTTGTGCAACCAATTGTGTATCATGCTTGGCCAACCATAATGCACAAATGCTTGCATAACAGAAAGATTCAGCAGAGCTCCACCAGTGCTATTTGAGTTTGCGGCATGACACCACTGAATACTGCTCATAGTTTGTACATAAAACCAGGGTTATGCTCCTTCTAACAATCCCCTGTTGAATTCTTTCTTGTTTATCCTGTCATCAAAAGAGATTAGAATGGACTTGAGAAAAGTGTCAATAGTGCAGGACTGGGAACCACCTCCCCTAATCATTGATGATGTTCAATGTTTCATTGGATTTGCCAAGGTTTACAAAAAGTTCATTCCTCTCTTTCTTAGATAGTAGTAGGGATGTCAGAGAATTCTGCCACGGATCTCGGTGAGGCCGAATCTCAGCACATTCGGCCCCCTGAACTCCGTGGGGGAGCGGCCTGCCCCCCTGCCCCCCCACGGATCCCCCCCGGGACGGGACTTACCTGGGGTGAATGGTCTGGGCAGCGGCGGCTGCGGCGGCGGCTGTGGCGGCTGGTCTTCCGACCATCTGCCGCCGCCACCATGTGCAGTCTTGTTGGGTTTTTTTTTTTCCCCACAAGACGTGATAGGCTATGTAAAAATTTTCGTAGCCTATCATGGCTGGGTAAAAAAACAACAACAACACGTACGCAAATGGCAGCAGCTACGGCCGCCGCCATTCGCGTTTCTTATTTTTGGCCGTCTTAGTCTACATAAATATAGCGTAGCGGGCGCTATTTGCGTCCCTTTTTGATTCACCTACGTAAATATTTTGACTAAGATGGCCAAAAATAAGGAACACAAATGGCGGCAGCCGTAGCCGCCGCCATTTGTGTACGCAGGTTTGTTTGTTTTTTTTACCCAGAGCCCTCTGCGGATGGAAATCCGGCTGCGGACGGCTCTGGGCTGAACCTGGCTGGCTGCTCCACGGAGTTGCCGCAGAGCACAGCCAGCCGTGGGGGATTCCGGAGGGGGAGGAACGGATCGCCCCCCCGTTGAGGATTCCGTGGGGAGGGACGGAATGCCTCCCCCCCACCATCAACATAATCCTCAGAAAGGTAAGTGACTTTCGTACTTCCCTAGATAGTAGTACTCATAACTGCTATACTTCAGGAATCTGGAGTGTTCCAATGGCTTCCACACAATATAGCTGCACCAAAGCTAAATATCTTTCCAACCACTAGAAAGCAATTTTCACTTCTCTCTTTCTGTTTCATCCATAGTAGTCACACAGGTTCCTACATAGGTCCTGGGGCCATACTATCACAGCAATTGAATGACCATCAAAACTACATCTCTGTGCCTGCCAGCTGTGAAGAACTACGGGATCACAAACTAGGGATTTACAGAAGTTCCACCATGGATCTCGGGGAGGCTGTATGCCAGCACATTCGGCCCCCCAAAATCTGTGGCGGAATGGCCCGTCCCCCACCCCCCCGGGACGGGACTTACCTTGGGTGGATCTTCCTGGCGGCAGCGGCTCCGGCGGCAGCGGTGGTTCGGCGGTGGCAGCTGCTGCGGCCGGTCTTCCGACCGTCTGCCTCCACCGCCATTTCCAGGTTAAAACAAAAAAAACAAAAAAACATGATAGGCTATGTAAAGATTTACGTAGCCTATCACGGCTAGCTTTTTAAAAAAACACTGTGATAGGCTACATAAATGTTTACGTAGCCTATCACGGCTGAGTTAAAAAAAAAAAAAAGCGTGTCTGCAAATGGCGGCGCCCCTGGGCACCACCATTTGTGTTCCTTATTTTGGCACATCTTAGTCTACATAAACATCTACGTAGACTAAGATGGCGAAAATAAGGGGGACGCAAATAGCATAGATGCTACGCTATTTGCGTTCCGCTTATTTTAGGGATGTACGAAAGTCACTTACCTTTAACAAAATTTGATTTGCGGTGGGGGGGAGGCGCTCCGTCCTCCCCCATAAATTCTGGACGAGGGGGAGGCATTTCGTCCCTTCCCCCTGAAATTCTGGCTGGGGGGGAGGCGCTCCGTCCCTCCACCCCTGAATCCTGGCTGGCCGGGCCCGCAAATGGCGGTGGCCATAGCCGCCGTTTGCATCCCTGCAGTCAGCCATGATAGGCTACGTAAATGTTTACGTAGCCTATCATGGCTGAGTAAAAAAAAAAGTGCATACGCAAATGGCGGCGCCCATGGGCGCCACTATTTGTGTTCCTTATTTTGGCACGTCTTAGTCTACATAAACATTTATGTAGACTACGGCGAAAATAAGGGGAACGCAAATAGCGTAACATCTATGCTATTTGCGTTCCCCTTATTTTCACTGTAGTCTATGTAAATTTTTACATAGAACCACTTATGGGCGGCTAAATGTGAATTCTGAAATATTGCTCAAAGTCAAGCTTTGTTGACAAATAGGATATACAGTTATGGCATCTTTCCAGGATTTGACATGCTCCTTAGCCCAATGCAGCTTTTCAGCCTGCAACTGTGAAAGCTAAAGGTGTGGTGGGAGCCAGTGTGTGTATGCAAGTCCTTTCCCCAACATCCCTGCTCTCTTCTCCCAGTTCCCAAACTTGCTGTGTTTAGTGGCAAAGACTGAATGGGGGCTTCTACTTGTGTTCACTTGAATGTGAGCTGAATCCTCTGTGTGATCAGGTGAAATCTAAGAACTTTCAGGTGGGGTTGGGCTTACCTTAAAGATAAGGGAAGTTCAGAAGATGGCAACAAGGAAGCAGGCCTTCTTGGTGGTGACCCCCGAATTGTGGAATGCTCACCACAGTGAGTTCTACTTGTCATCTTTTTGGTGCCAGGTTAAAACTTTCCTCTACTCTCAGGCATTTGATGGCCTATGATGAGGCTTTTTAATGTTAGTGGTTTGATCAGGTCCCGGTATTTCATTGTTAATTGTTTTAGCTGTTTCAAACTATTTTGAATTTTGTATCTGAATGGTTTTATATTGTGTTTTATCATGTCATATTTTGGGTTTTCAGTTTTTGTGAACTGCTCAGAGAGCTTTCGTTATGGGGTGGTATGAAAATGTAATAAATAAATTGAATGGCATGGCAAATTGTGACTATGTTTGCAAAATGCATCTTTTTTGAAAAATGTGCACTTTAAATGGTAGCACACACACTCACATTTGTGAGTGAGAATGAGGTGAAATGAGCATCAGAGCCTTGACAGGCACGGAAATTGCTCATTCGCCCATCCCTATGTGTGCCCCTTCAAGCAGACAGAACATCCATGGGAACTGTGATATGTCATGATGCAGCATCGTTCCCAAGAGTTTTCTTTGGGAGAAAAGATGATTGCCTTTATACTCAACTCACAGTAAATCAAGCAAACAAACAAACAAGCAAAACAAATCCTTAATTTGTTAATAAATTCCAGAATGCACAGATCAATACACACACATACACACAAACACACACACACACACACACTCCCCCACTTTTTACAGACTGGAGAATGGAAGGTGAAACAATCCCTGCCATCTAAATGAATAAGGACCATGTGCTTGGATTTCTCATAGTCCTCTGTGTAGAAAAACCTGGAAGAAGATTTCTTCTGCCAAATAATATGAGAAATGCCCTACCCCCACGTCTGGCTTGCCTGGCTGTGGGCAGGGGGCCGTTGCAGGTGGGTGGGGTGAGAAGATGTTGCAGATTGCCATTGGGCATTCCCTGTGGTGTCACTCCAAAGGGGAGGGGCCAGAGAGGCCATTTACATTCCGTACCCCTCCCAATCTGTCTCTCACTCATGTGGCTCCCTCCTGCCCTCCCTTAAGCAGTGTGGGTGCTAACCGGTTGCCCTTTTGGGGGCCATGTAGGAATTTTTGGCTCACAGTCCAATTGGCTTGGCCTGTGCATCTTTTTGCCTACTTCACACTGCTAATGGGGTTGGGTGTGTCCTTTAGGTAAATCCGGCCTAATTCTTTCAGTCTAGGTCAAATTTCAGATGGTGGCTAGGAAGGGCAAAGGAGAATGAACTTATGGATGGTGAGCATTCAGAGGCAACTAGGGATGTACAAAAGTCACTTACCTTTTTGAAGGGTGACATTCATGGTGGGGGGGAGGCACTCCGTACCTCCCCCCGAAATCCTACCCCAGCTCCACAGCAACTCCGCGGAGCTGCCGGCCGGGTGCATTCACACGGCAGGTCTGTGGATGCAAGTGGAGGCTGGTGTAGCGGTCGCCATTTACGTCCCTTCACTGAGCTGTGATAGGCTACGTAAATATTTATGTAGCCTATCACGACAAAAGCAGGGATGGAAATGGCAGCTGCTACGGCATTTGCGTCCCTGCTCTGAGCCATGATAGGCTACGTAGATACTTTCGTAGACTATCATGGCTTGCCAGGGACGCAAATAGCGGCCGGCGTAGCAGCCGCCATTTGCGGCCACAGCCTGGCAGCAGCTGAAGCCGCTGCAGCTGCTGCTGCCGCTATTGGAGCTGTCGCTGCCGCTGCCGCCGCCGCCGCCAGAGCAACTGCCAGGTAGGCTCCGTTTTGTGGGGTAGTGGGGCGGGTTGCTCCGTTCAGCCACAGATTCCGGGGGGGCCAAATTCACTGGAATTCGGCCTCCCTGGGATCTGTGATGGAATTCTCTAACATCCCTAGAGGGATCTTATGGTGACAGGTGATGCCTGAGGCCTCCCGAACAGGTTTCGTGGCTCGGTGGAGGGTAGGGATGGTGGAGAATTTCTCCATGAATCTCCAGGAGGCCAAATGCCAACACATTCGGCCCCCCGAAATTAGGGATGTACGAAAGTCACTTACCTGGTCTCGCAGCTTGCTTCGCGGTGGGGGGGAGGCGCTTCGCTTCTTCCCCCGAAGTTCAGGCCGGGGGGGAGGCTTCCCGCCTCACCCGGCCAAAATTCAGGCCGGGGGGGAGGCTTCCCGCCTCGCCCGGCTGAAATTCAGGCCGGGGAGAAGTGCCCCGTCTCCCCGGCCGCGAACTTCAAAAGAAAAGTTAAAAAAAAAAAAAAAACCCGTGATAGGCTACGTAACGATTTACGTAGCCTATCATGGCTAGATCTGCAAAGTCAGCCATGATAGGCTACGTTAATCATCACATAGCCTATCACGGGTGACTTTGAAAAAAAAAAAGCGCGTACGCAAATGGCGGCCCCCATAGGGAGCCGCCATTCGCATTCCTTATTTGGTCCCTGTAGTCTACGTAAACATTTACTTAGACTACGGCGAAAATAAGGGCAATGCTATTTGTGTTGCCCTTATTTTTGCCATAGTCTACGTAAATCTTTACGTAGACTACAGGGACCAAATAAGGAATGCGAATGGGGGCTCCCTATGGGGGCCGCCATTAGCCGTACGCGCTTTTTTTTTTTTAAAGTCACCCGTGATAGGCTACGTGACGATTAACATAGCCTATCACGGCTGACTTTGCAAATCTAGCCGTAATAGGCTACGTTAATCATTACGTAGCCTATCACAGGGGCGTTTTTTTTAAACTTTTCTTGTAATGGCGGCGGCGGCAGCCGGTACAAAGACCGGCTGCCGCCCCCGCCCCTGACGAAGACCTGCTGAACTGCCGCCGGGACCCGCCGCCGGGAGGGACATTCGTGAAATGTAAGTCCCATCCCGGGGGGGCGGGGGGTAGGGGGGCAGAGAATTTCTTCCCAAACAACCTTCGGAGGACCGAATGCGTTGGCGCTCGGCCCCCCGAAGTTTTGGGGAGAAATTCTCCCCCATCCCTACCCGAAATTGGTGGTGAAATTCTCCACCGCCCCCCCCCCCGGGATGGGACTTACCTTGTGCAAATGTCCCTCTCGGCGGTGGGTCCTGGCGGCGGTTCGGCGGCGGTTCGGCGGGGGCGGCAGCGGCCGGTCTTCTGACTGGCTGCCACCGCTGCCATTGCAAAATAAAAAAGGAAAGTAAAAAAACACACACACACACCGGTGATAGGCTACGTAACGGTTTACGTAGCCTATCATGGTTAGATTTCCAAAGTCAGCCGTGATAGGCTACGTAAATCGTCACGTAGCCTATCACGGGTGACTTTAAAAAAATAAAAGCATGTACACAAATGGCGGCGCCCATGGGGTACCGCCATTTGCGTTCCTTAGTTTGGCACGTCTAGTCTACATAAAGATTTATGTAGACTACGGTGAAAATAAGGGCAACGCAAATAGACATGCCAAACTAAGGAACGCATATGGCAGCGCCCCATGGGCGCTGCCATTTGCGTACATGCTTTTTTTTTTTCTTTCAAAGTCACCCGTGATAGGCTACGTGATGATTTACGTAGCCTATGATGGCTGACTTTGGAAATCTAGCCGTGATAGGCTACATAAATCGTTATGTAGCCTATCACGTGTGTGTGGTTTTTTTTTTTACTTTACTTTTTTTTTCGCGGCCGGGTAGACGGGGCGCTCCTCCCCGGCCTAAATTTTGGCGGCGAGGGATGGGGCACCTCCCCCCCAGCCTGAATTTTGGCCGGGCGAGGCGGGGCGCCTCCTCCCCCTCGCCTGAACTTTGGGGGGAGAACTGAAGCACCTCCCCCCCCACCGAGAAGCAAGCTGCAGGACCAGGTAAGTCCCTTTCGTCCATCCCTAGTGGAGGGATACAGGTTGCCTGTAAGACCGACTCACCTCACTCACCCAGGAGCTGTGTGGCCCTGGGAGGGGGTAACACAGGAAGGTCTACCTCCCCCATAAGGGGCAGTCCAGAGGGGCGGCAATGCTGACACGCCACCCCTCAGGCTGGGTATGTTTTCACCCATAAAGGTGCCAGCTAGGTGCTGGCACAGACAGTGCTCATTCTAGGTTTTCCCCTTTGCAGATATTTCAATAATTGTGGCCCAATTTTGATCCATGCTATTGTTGTCTGTCTCTTCATTACCCCAAATCCACTTTCAATGGTTTGCCTATGCTTACTGTGGATCATCCACGAAATGGATAGCTGTAGATTGGGGACAGGACCTTCTGGATATCCTGAATTCCTGTTGCTATGCTGATGTCTCATACAGTCAACAGTCTCCAAATCTGTGTAGAAATGATGGAACGAATAAGCATGACCTTGTAATGCATCGTCACTTAACAATTTTTTTCTTGTTTTAAAACAAAGTATGAATTCCTTCTTATTTAAAGTGGAATATGAAGCTGTGAATCTTATTGTAGTATGGAAAAATTGCAGCCAATTATTGACTTTTAGCTTAGCTAAAGTAAATACATTTTTTCCTTCTCATTCAAATTGTATTGACAATGTTCTTGTGTATTCTGGAGGTTTTTGCACAGAGCACTTCGGGAGTATGTTATGCTGTTAGTGAGAGCACTGCACAAGTGGGATTGGAAAGCATTGCCGTAGAAACAGTATATTTGAATAATCTACTCCTGATTGGTGTATTTTGGCCTCCTCTCAAAAAGTTAATTAAGCATGGGCTTCTCTGATTTATACCTGTTGAAGGGAATTATAAATATGCTTCAATGCTCATGTCTTGCAGGAAAGCATGTTTGTTTAATATGAATGGTTTGTTTTGTAGTAATCATCTTGCTTTCACCTGACTAATTATTGAAGGAGTTAAGCAAGGTAGAATGACCGTCCTCTTGTCTATGTTTTACTACATTCAAGTCGAAAGCTTGTCTCCACATTTATACGAGGTACTGAGAAAGTGAAATTACCCCAGCTAGGGTTGTTGGAGAAATCCATAATGGATTCAAATAATTCAAATGAGTTTGGATTTCTGTGAATCTGACCTGTGTGGGTTCTGCAACGGACTGGTTTTTAACTTCTGTGGGGGAGGGGGGACTTGCACGAATTCGCAGTTGTGCTAATGCACATTAGTGAAACTGCACACTTCTGCTAATACTCATGAATGCTAATGTGCACTTGCCTTAATGCACTCCTGCAAGTGGAGCAAAATTCTTGTACATCCCTAAAATAAATTCTGAATATGTCAATGAGTGGATGAAGGGGGGGGGGAATGCCTGACAATCTTCAAATCCCTTTGTGTTTTAATCACCCTAAATAATTTGGTGTCATCGGCAAACTTGGCCACTTTACTGCTCACTCCTAATTCCAGGTCATTTATGAACAGGTTGAAAAGCATTGGTCCCCATACAGATCCTTGTGGGACCCCACTATTTACTTCCCTCCATTGGGAGAATTTGCCATTTATTCCTCCTCTCTGCTTTCCATCTTTCATGTTCTCACATTACTCTAGATGTATGAAGTGTATGAGACAATCATATATCTCCTGTCATCTCTTGTGAAAACATTAAACATCAAATTGTATTTCAGTCATCAAAAGTTTCATATTGAAGTCATTCATTTAAGCAAACATAACTGAGTGATAGCTTAATTCCAGTGCTTTGCTATGGCTTTTAAATCTACTTTGCCATATATTGCATGATTATTCCTATAGCATTAGCAAGATGGTCTGGCATATATTTTATATGAGTGTTACTACACCATCAGAAAGCATGTTTAGATGACTTAGATAACATAGATAATTTAGAGATGGAGGCTGAAGGTATTGTAAATGTCTTGCAATGCAAAGTTTTCACCATGCAGTGAGGTCACAGACAGCTGACTGGCAACCTCCTACAATGATGTCAAAGCTGTGTACAACCCAAGAAATAGGTGCAGGTGTCCCCCCCCCACATGCAGAGTGGCCTTTGCTCCCCCATGCCTTTGCACTTCAGCCAACGCATGTACAAAACATCATTTTGTACAGGAGAGAGGTGGCTTCATGACTGCCCAAACGGCCAGCCAACCATCACTATAAACAGATCTGCTCTGAGAAGGTGGGGCAATAATTTGCAATTGTTATGGGCAGGGTTTTCAGATTCTGCTTAAACTGGAAAGAAACAGCCTCCACCTGGGAAACAATGGCGTATGTGTCAGAAATGCGGTGACCATGCGTTAACATTGGGCTAACTGCAGAAATTATGTATTTGTGAGCGGAGATGGGTTAAAGAAGACGCAGACAACAAGCTTGGGTTGAAAATTGGGCCACATTTATTGAAATACCTGCAAAGGGGTAACTACGACGGGCATCTAACTGTGACAGCAGCTAGCTGGCACTTCTTGGGCAAAAACATACCCAGCCTGAGGGGTGGCGGTGATCTCGCCATCCCTCCGGACTAGGGATGGCGGAGAATGTCTCCCCGAAACTTCGGGGGGCCGAGCGCCAATGTGTTCGGCCTCCCGAACAAGTTTCAGGGAGAAATTCTCCACCCCCCCGCCCCCCCCCGGGATGGGACTTACCTTTGCCGAATGTCCCTCCCGGCGGCGGGTCCGGCCGGCGGTTCGGCGGGTGTTCGTCCGGGGCGGGAGCGGCAGCCGGTCTTTCGACCGGCCGCCGCCGCCATTCCAATCAAAGAAAAAAAAATGCCCCCGTGATAGGCTACGTGACGACTAACGCTATTTGCGTTGCCCTTATTTTCGCCGTAGTCTACGTAAAGATTTACGTAGACTACAGCGACCAAATAAGGAACGCGAATGGCAGCTCCCTATGGGGCCGCCATTTGCGTACGCGCTTTTTTTTTTCTTTAAGTCACCCGTGATAGGCTAAGTGACGATTAACGTAGCCTATCACGGCTGACTTTGCAGATCTAGCCGTGATAAGCTACATTAATCATCACGTAGCCTATCACGGGGGTGTTCTTTAAAAAAAAAAAAACTTTTGAGTTCGCGGCCGGGCAAGGCAAGGCGCTTCCTCCCCGGCCTGAATTTCGGCCGGGCGAGGCGGGAAGCCTCCCCCCCGGCCTGAACTTCGCGGGGGGAGCAGCAAAGCGCCTCCCCCCCACTGTGAACAAGCTTCGAGGACAGGTAAGTGACTTTCGTCCACCCCTACTCCGGACTGCCCCTTCTGGGGGAGGTAGACCTTCCGGTGTCACCCCTGACCCGGTGCCGCACAACACCTGGGTGAGTGAGTAGGGGTGGTCTCCCAGGCAACCCTTATCCCCCCGCCGAGCCGCACAACCCGTTCGGGGGGCCTCAGGTGTCACCTGTCACCATAAGGTGCCTCTGCATGCACACCATCCCTACTTCCCTGTTTTGCCCATCCTAGCCGCCACAGGAGTCACAAGCCTAGAGCTTGAGAAACTCCCCCCACCTGTGCAGAAGAAATTCCTGCAGGCCCCTTTGCAGATCAGACAGAAATATGTTATTCACTACATGAGACAGGCAGACACCGTCCTTCCTGTAACGCTCCCTCCATGTCCACAGAATTTCCAGCCAGATGGTGCGTCCATCGCCACATTCGCATAGGCCATAAGCCATTTCTCTGTGCACTTTCAGATGTGCCCCGCCGCTGGCAACGTTATTCCATGCCTTCCCATTGATCCATGGGAGCGGTGAGGACTGCAATAGGCTACTTCCGGCCAGGTATGCCAGACCACCTGCATCTCAACCAAGGCCTGTTCGATCAGGTCCTTGCCTGGCTTACAGCTGAAGTCATTCCTCTCAATGTGCAGCACCTGTACCTGCGGAGGAAGACTTAATGAAATTTGGTGGAACAGAGTGAGGAGGGGACTCCCTCCGTATGCCTCGTCTGTGAAGCCACTGGATCTCCATGTCGGAGTGACAGAAGCTGAAGCCCAAAGATGGCATACAATCCCTTCGTGCAGCTCAAGACATCATAACGTGCCCATGTAAGAGCACCCGTTCCGGCGTACGACGAGTCTGCTGGTCTAAGGAGTAAACACATTAGGGCAAGCAAAGCGAGAATCGTGTCAGGAAGAAGCAGACAACTCACGAATGCAGGCCGGAACGCTGTGAAGCCCCATTTTCAAACTGCCATAACGTGCCTGTGAGAGAAACCTCCAGTGGCATCACCCATTGACTTCTGTTTGGCCATGGGCCCCTGCCGTGCCCTTGCCATACCGATCAGTTTGATCACCAAATACGTGTGTTACATTGGGCCAGACCTGTACCGTGAAGTATCTCAAGGCCCTCCAGTACAAACGGACTTGAGATCGTGAAGTATCTCAAGGCCCTCCGGAACAAAACGGACTTGAGATCCCAGACCAACCCTGAATTCCTAAGGGGGGGGCTTGCAGACGGCCATTAAGGTTGCTGTGTGGAACAGGGAAACATCGTACTGAAAAGGACAAATGGAGGGCCATGACCCCTGGAGCCCAAAAGGGAGGTATCCGGGGAGATAGGGTGCCTAAATTTACTAAAACAAGTGACAACTGTGCCCAACCCTATTGCACTCCGAACCCTAAAATCTGACATGGGAGACAGTAATTCCCAGCATTGTGGGCCGGAAGGCTAAATGGCCATCTTGCAACTTATGGTCCCAGATATTCTGTTGTTCCTTAAGGAGGCGCGAAATTGTGGCCAATGATCTATAGGTACGGGCCATGATTCCTGTTGCCGAAGCTTTTCCTATGGCGCAGCACACCATACCTGCTCTGTCGCAGGCGGCTCGTGTACTGAGAGCCATGGCATGCAGGATGGCACGCTTGGCTTCTGTATCCCAGTCTCCCATAGTACTGTAGTATGGTATCTGGGAATGTACGCACCAGCGGGGCTAAGGCCTAGAAGTTGTTGACCTAATTTCGTGACAAAGTATCGACAATTGGGTTTGCCTAACCCAGCAAATAGCGGACCCAGAACCATATGTTGTAACACCGACGCTGGAGCGCGAACACACTGATGACTGACATGACCCTCTGGTTTCAGGAGGATGGGGAATGAATAATGTCATCACGTTGTCATACCAAAGGGGGGGATTACTGATTTGGCCATGAGGTCAAATCAGAATGTGCTTGGCGGCAGCAACCCCCACTCTACAGGGCAATACCCACAGAGTGAACGGACCTGCCCCATGAGTCTGAACCCCCCCCCCCGGAGTAGCTGCGGAATCTGCAGGCCGGCTTTGAGGGGCAGCTCACACCTCCAGAAGGAGGTGCCATTGAAGCCCTATTAAGTTGAATCCCTGCCCATGGATACGTGCGCACAGCAGAAGTGACCCTGGGTCAATGATGCAGCAGCCACAGTCCCTGCACTGCCCAAACTGAGCCAGCGCGAGACGGTACGGCCAGGGGCCGCTACTCTAACTGTGAAAAGAAGATGCCCAACCGTATCTTTCATGGTCCACAACGGAAAACCCTAGGAAGATGTATAATTGCTTGGAGCTGTACCCAAAAGACCTGAACGTTGTCTTGAGGGAGGCGAGAATAATGCCTGAGGGTATCAGATTGGCTTCACTGAATGTTGATGTGGGAGATGGGCCCTCAGCCTTTTGTGAGCTAAGGGACCCCGAGGTACAAGGGGAAGCAATGTTTGCATTAGGTCAGAACATTGACCACCATCTTTGGACTCCATGTAGCATATGCCAACAGGAACCCATGGCCAGGATCCCAAACCAAGAGAACTGCCACATCGACGAGGTGTATCGCACTGAACACAGATGACCAGGGATCTTGTGCTTAACAAACAGGCCCTCAGGGAAGATAGGTTACAAATCAGGATAAACCCCTTAGAGGATTTCCTGGGCACCGTTTGGAGAAGGGAAATCCCTAGCGTAGATATCGGGGTGTGGAAAAACGGGGGGGGGGCTATAACCCTTCTGCCAGTATTGCCTTAAAACCTCTCACAAACATGTTGACGTCTGGCGAGGGGAAATGTTGCTTACTAAGTAAGGATGGCTTATGTTGACCTAGAAAATAGGGGGAGGGGTCCTAGAACCTAGAATGAAATCGTGTTCCAAGTTAAAACGTGTTCCCCTAGTTGGGGTAGCATCTTAAAGCCGGAGTAGTGGGGCCAACCTGAACCAGACCTGGGCCCACCGGAGGGAGCTGTAGCCTGCCCCCCTGGCATTCTACTGCCTCGGCCTTTGCAAGGGGGACCCTACAGTCCCCAGGCATTGGACAAGAGGTGCATGAGTGCTGACTGCAACAAGGCAGCACTCATGACAGAAAGGCACAGGTTCTGTGGAGTATGTGCCCGGGGGCTGTATTCCCATTACAGACAGTGGTGCTGAAGCAGCGGACCTGCCAAAGGCCGAGGGCCAGTGCGGGAGACAGCCTGGGGAATGTGGCCACTGTCAGATCCGTCGCCGAAACATGGCCGGGAAGGAGTCAAAGTGGAGCGAAAAAGTCCTGGTCCATCAGGTCCCTTAGCAGAGAAGGGTCAATGGTGGCCCTCCTGTGGAAGGCCTCGACATAAGCCAGCCGCACACCTCCTCAGGTGAATGCCATTACAAGAAGGAGTAGCGCCAGTGGCCTCTCAACTCTCCAGATTAGCGTAGGGATCTGATATGCCACTTACGTGGATGCCCGAGCAGGCGGGACTGAATCCATTGTGGCTCAGTAGGGATGGCGGAGAATTTCTGAGAACTTCTCCACGAATCTTGGTGAGGCCGAATGCCAACGCATTCGCCCCCCCCGAAATCGGTGGTGAAATTCTCCGCCCCCCGCCCCCCCCGGATGGGACTTACCTTTCACGAATGTCCCTCCCGGCGGCAGGTCCCGGCAGCGGTTCGTCGGGTCTTCGTCAGGGGCGGGGGCGGCAGCCGGTCTTTCGACTGGCTGCCGCCGCCTCCATTACAAGTGCATTAAAAAAACCCACAAAACCCCGTGATAGGCTACGTAACGATTAACGTAGCCTATCACGGCTAGATCTCCAAAGTCAGCCGTGATAGGCTACGTTAATCGTCACGTAGCCTATCACGGGTGACTTGGAAAAAAAAAAAAGCGCGTTCGCAAACGGCAGCTCCCATAGGGAGCCGCCATTTGCGTTCCTTATTTGGTCCCTGTAGTCTACGTAAAGATTTACGCAGACTACAGCAAAAATAAGGGCGTTAATCGTTACGTAGCCTATCACGAGGGTGGGTTTGTATTTTTTTCACGGCTGGGCGAGGCGGGGCACCTCCCCCCCCTTGCATGAACTTCGGGGGTAGAAGTGAAGCGCCTCCCCCCCACCGCGAAGCAAGCTTCGAGGACAGGTAAGGGACTTTCGTCCATCCCTACTGTGCTCTGATCCCCGACTGGAAAACGGATGTTGTTTGTGCACTCGGGGAAGAGGAGGCCGAAGAATGGAGGAGCTCCACCGAAGGCAGTGAGCCATCCAGAAGCTGAGGAAGAGGAGATGGAGGCTTCAACAGGGTCCAGATGAGCTGAAATAGAAATAAGTAGCAAGCGTTGGGTCGGCTGTCGCGATCACTTAAGCTGGACCACTGAGTGTTTCTTAGGCCTGTCAGGGGAGGGGGAAGGGATCGCTGGAGAATGCTCAGCAGTTTCCAGATGAGAAGAATTGATGTCACTACCAGGACTGCTTCATCATCAGACTCAGACTCCGGCTTAGGCCGCAATCTATTGGGGAGGGGAGGCAGAGCCCTACCCTTCCCATTCTTTCAACCTTGGCCATTCTTGGGGGGACATGCTGTAGAAAGTGAGATAAGGTTGGCACGATATTGGCAAGAAGGAGGAAGGGCCCGGATCCCTGGACCCAGTCCAACACTCAAACAAGCACCCTTAAAAGTAAAAGTGGCAGGGGTTGGAGCACCCAGCAGGAGGTTCCAGTGGGCTACTCGCAGGGCACCCAGGACAACAGGCAGCCACGCCTCCATTACCGCTAGACAGGAGGGGGACACTCCGTATCTGGCAGCGGTTAGATAGGTGAACGCACAACATTCATCCTCTTCCTGAATGGCTCTGTGTGTTACATTTAAGACACCATGTGTCTAGCACTTAACTTTTATTTGTTTATAGGGCAGGGGTGAAGAATATGTGTCCCCCCAGATGACTCTGCCAAGGATTCAGGTAGGGGTTTTTCTAGCCCTACTTGGAGATACCAGGGACAGGACCTGGCACCTTCTGCATGTCCAGCAGGGGACTAGCACTGAACTAAACCCCCGGAAAGGAGACTAGAACCAGGGTCTCTCAAGCCCCGGTTCAACACTGCAGCCACTAGGCCACAGTGGCTTTAAAGGGTTGCAGCTAGGGTTGGCGGAGAATTTTTCCCCGAAACTTTGGGGGGCAGAGTGCCAATGTGTTCAGCCCCCCGAACAAGTTTCGGGGAGAAATTCTCCGCACCCCCCCACCCCTGCACTCCCCCGGGACGGGACTTACCTTTGCCGAATGTCGCTCCCGGCGGCGGGTCCGGCCGGCAGTTCGGCAGGTGTTCGTCCGGGGCGGGAGCGGCAGCCGGTCTTTCGACCGGCCACCACCGCCGCCATTCCAATCAAAGAAAAAAAAACAAAACCGCCCCTGTGATAGGCTACGTGACGATTAACGTAGCCTATCACGGCTAGATTTGCAAAGTCAGCCGTGATAGGCTACGTTAATCGTCACGTAGCCTATCATAGGGGCGTTTTTTTTTAAAAAAAAAACTTTGGAGTTTGCGGCCGGGCGAGGCGAGGTGCCTCCCCCCCCGGCCTGAACTTCACGGGGGGAGCAGCGAAGCGCCTCCCCCCCACCGCGAACAAGCTTCGAGGATAGGTAAGTGATTTTCGTCCACCCCTAGTTGCAGCCCACTGCAAGCCCGGCGCCCAAGATGTGCGGCCAAGGCCGATGGCCATGGAAGCCACGCCTGAGCACAGGCACCCTCTGCCAAAAGCGCCTGCGACCCAGGAGTCACGGTGGGCATGCAACAGGGAGCAGCGGCTGCCAGGGGTGTCTGTGTGAGTTTTCTAATCATTATTTTATTTTTTATTTTTTTATTTTTATTACTATTTATTATTATTATTATTATTTTATATATTTATTATTATTATTATCATCATCATTATTTTTACTATTTATTTATTCTTCTTTTTTATTATTATTTTATTTAATTGTGTGTGGGGGCGCATTTTTTTTTCCTTTGGTGGGGGGGCGGACGAGTGCTCGCGAGAAATGAAGCTGGGCGAGCATGCCACCGCTCTAAGCGCTGGCACCCCCCCCCACAAGGCCGGAAAGTGCCGGCAGCCACCAGCACCACGTGCACGCTCGTGTTGCGCGGCCCTCACACCGGCCCCACAACTGCAGCAGGAGGGGCGGTGCATGAAGACGCACGCCCCGCCGAGAGCACCGAGGACTCGGGGCTGCGGTAAGGAGGGAGGGGGACACTGAGCCGCCGCAATCACCGGCGCCACGCAGGGGAATGGGCCAACCGGCGTTTCACCCGAGCGTGCGCCGGCACCGCCACCCGCGCTTCCGCTGGGGTGGGAAGCGCCAGCTGAGGGGGGGGCAGCGCCCACACACAAGCGGCCCGCCATGAGGGCCAGCAGACCTGCGGCCACCGCGGCGCAGGCATGCTCAGCCGGAGAGGGAGGGGTGGGTGCTCGGCCTCTGCGACTGCCGGCGCCCCTAACAGGGGAGGGAAAGATGGCGCGGCAACCGAGCACACGCCTGCACAGATGCCGGCGCGCACGCCCAGGCTGCAAGCGCCGGTTGAGGGGTGGCGGCGCCTACACACAAGCGCCCCGCCAAGAAGGGCCTGCAACCTTGTGGCCGCTGTGGCACAGAGGGAGGGGCGGGCCAATGACGGCATGGCACATGGGCACGCGTGGGCACAGCTGCCGTCCGAGGGCAAGTGCTGGTTGCCAACACACATGCGCCCCGCCGCGAGGGCCGGCAACCCAGGGGCCGCGGCGGCACGGGCATGTCGCAACCGGTGAGAGGGAGGGGCGGGCGCTCGGCCGCCGTGAGCGCCTGCGCCCCTGCAGGAGAGAGGAATGACGGCGCCACTCAGACGTGCGCCGGCACAGCCGCAGGCGCTCCGACCGGGGCGGCAAGCGCTGGCTGAGGAAGGGGGGCGGGTGCGCTGCAGCCTCAACCACCGAGGCCCATAGGCTCAGCGCACCAACATGGTCCGTCACCAACGCTGGCACCTTTGCCAGCAGGGGAGGCACCGGCCATGATGGAGCCACGCCAGAGCACGCGTGCCCCGCTGCGAAGTACTAGTTCCCCTCTACTCAGCACTGGTTAGGCCTCAATGTCAGCAAGGCTTTGGGCGCACAGATTGCACGCCGAGTTCATGTGGCTGGGAAGACGACAAAGCCGGTTTCTAGCAGGCAGGTGTCCTTCGTTGTTTCTCGGGAACTTGTAGTTCTCTCTAGCTGCGTCGAGCCAGAGAACTAGGGATGGCGGAGAATTTCCCCCCGAAACTTCGGGGGGCCGAGCGCCAACGTGTTCGGCCCCCCGAACAAGTTTCGGGGAGAAATCCTCCGCACCCCCCCCGCACCCCGCACCCCCCCCGGGACGGGACTTACCTTCCCTGAATGTCCCTCCCGGCGGCGGGTCCGGCTGGCGGTTCGTCGGGTGTTTTCGACCGGCTGCCGCCCCCGCCATTGCAATCAAAGAAAAAAAAAAAAAAAGTCCCCTGATAGGCTACGTGACAATTCACATAGCCTATCATGGCTAGATTTGCAAAGTCAGTCGTGATAGGCTACGTGAATCGTCACGTAGCCTATCACGGGTGACTTTAAAAAAAAAAAAAAGTGTGTATGGATAATGGCGGCCCCCATAGGGAGCCGCCATTCCCGTTCCTTATTTGGTGGCTGTAGTCTATGTAAATGTTTACATAGACTACGGCGAAAATAAGGGCAACGCTATTTGCGTTGCCCTTATTTTCGCCGTAGTCTACGTAAACATTTACGTAGACTACAGCAACTAAATAAAGAACGCGAATGGCGGCTCCCTATGGGGGCTGCCATTCGCGTACGCGCTTTTTTTTTTTTTAAAGTCACCCGTGATAGGCTACGTGACGATTCACGTAGCCTATCATGGCTGACTTTGCAGATCTAGCCATGATAGGCTACGTGAATCGTCACGTAGCCTATCAGGGGACTTTTTTTTTTTTTTTTTACTTTCGTATTCGCGGCTGGGCGAGGCGGGAAGCCTCCTCCCCGGCCTGAATTTTGGCCGGGCGAGGCGGGAAGCCTCCCCCCCCCGGCCTGAATTTCGGCCGGGCGAGGCGGGAAGCCTCCCCCCCCGGCCTGAACTTCGCGGGGGGAGCAGCGAAGCGCTCCCCCCCACCGCGAACAAGCTGCGAGAAAAGGTAAGTGACTTTCATCCACCCTTACAGAGAACTGAGATTGGGAGGAGGGCTGAATTTAAAGCAACTCAGCCTGCCCCTCCGTCATGGTGGTGCCACTGGGATGCACCAATCAGAGGCCCCTACGCCTTGTCACCCCACCCACCCGCAATGCCCCCCCCCTTTCAGCCAGACGAGCTGGCGTTGGGTAGGGCATATCTGTACACAGCCACAACAATTACATATATTTGGATTTCTAGTTGCCTTGTATGTGACTGAGGACTGTTCAAGGTCAAAAATCCTTTTTCCAGTGCTACTCAGGCTGCTGTAGTACAGCAGCAGTTACTAAACATTTTTGTGTGTTAACCTGGGGGTGACCACTTAACAGACTATATATATATATAAACTCTCAGGCACTAGGCCTGAGAAGGGCAACTTTAAGACCATAAGAAGAGCCACACTGACTGGATCAGACCAAGTGTCCATCTAGTCCACCATTCTGTTCACACAGTGGCCAACCAATTCCCACAGGAAACCCACAAGCAGGACATAAGTGCAACAGCACCCTCCTTTAATTGTTAAATGTTTAGGGGAAAATGTGTAGACTGCACCGGTGCTATACATTGCACCTTGTTAGCCTGTTTCATAATCAATCCATGGTCAAAACAGCTGCAATTAGGATGGATAAGAAATTCATTCTGTCAAGATTTTTATTTGAATTTACCAAATTTGCACCCTTAAGCCAATAAACAAGCTGAAACAGAGCTGTATACTGAAATCTGCATTTTTCTGAGCTTGGTGATGCAGTTTGCCAGGAAAGAAGAGAAGTGCACAAATGTGCATATTAGTGGAAAGTGTGCACAAAATGTGTATATTATAGAAAAGTGCAATGTATCAATCAAAAGTACTAAAAAAATGTGTATATTTAAAAACTGTGCACAGACATGCATATATACACGGCGGGGGGGGGGGATACACACAAAACACATGGACATTTCTGGGCGGATTTTAAATGAAAGCTTCGAAACTTCTGTGAAATGGAATAGAATGAGCTTAAACCTGAAAATACAACGATCTCAGTGAGAGTGAGATCGACAGATCTGTCCCCCTCCAGCTTCAATTTCTGTTGTCAGAAAGTGCAGGGCCAGGTATAGATATTCCTGACTGTTCTGCAACTTTTCTGCAGACAACCTGAATGGAGCTCATGGATTCCCAGTGACTACAGTTTAATGACTCTGTATTACAGTATAGGAATGTGGCTGTTTTGGGGTTGGATCTTGATTTAAGTTGGATAAACTACACTAGCAGAAGTGGACTTCCCTTCCCGTGGCAGCCCCTCCAGCCCCCTGAAAATGCTACACAGAGCGTCAGGAGACCCTGCTGAATGGGGTGAACTGTGGGGTGGGGGAGAAGAGGGGACTCCTAAAAACTGATCAGCAGGTTCCTTCCTCTTGTTCGAGGTCCTTTCCTCTTGCAGGAGGCAGATCCTGGTTCCAACCCTTTACTAAATACATGAAATATTAGGGATGTACGAAAGTCACTTACCGTTTCATGGAATCTTTCGTGAAGGGGGGGAGGCGCTTCGCCCCTCCCCCTGGAATCCTCGACGGGGGGGAGGCACTCCGTCCTTCCCCCCAGGAATCCTTGATGGCCGGCTCCACTCCGCGCGATTCCGCGGAGCTGCTGGCCGGCTCCGCCAGCAGCCAGATATCCGGCTGCTGGCTAGCAGGGATGCAAATGGCGGCTGCCATAGTCACTGCCTTTTGTGTCCCTGTATTCAGCCATAATAGGCTACGTAAAGACTTATGTAGCCTATCACGTCTGGTTTTAAAAAAATCAAACGCATAAGCAAATGGTGGCCTCTATGGCCGCTGCCTTTTGCGTTCCTTATTTTTGGCCATCTTAGTCTACATAAATATTTACGTAGACTAAGATGGTGAAAATAAAGGGGAACGCAAATAGCGCCCACTACACTATTTGCATTCCCCCTTATTTTCATTGTCTTAGTCTACGTAAATATTTACGTAGACTAAGACAGCCAAAAATAAGGAACACAAATGGCGGCGGCCATAGCTGCCGCCATTTGCATACGCATTTTTTTAAAACCCAGATGTGATAGGCTATGTAAGTCTTTACGTAGCCTATCACATCTATGTAAAAAAAAACCCCAAAACAGAAGCGACCAGACTGCAAATGGCGGTTGTGGCAGCCGGTTGGAAGACCAGCTGCCGTCGCCGCCGAAGCCGCCGCTTGAGCCACCGCCATCCGGAACATCCGCCCCAGGTAAGTCTCATCCTGGGGGGGATCCACGGGGGGAGGGGGTGGTGGCAGGCCGTTCTGCCATGGATTTCGGGGGGCCAAATGCACTGGCATTCGGCCTCACCGAGATCTGTGGCAGAATTCTCTGACATCCCTATGAAAAATAATAAACAACTAAGTGCTTATATTGCCTAATAATCTGTAACAGGGAATAGTTGAAATATTGATCCCAACCTGGCATGGAAAAAGATGCTTCATTTCTCACTAGTTGTAACACAAAAAACAATAATAGAAGGCTGTTGTGACACTTTCCGTTCTACATTTCACATGTTAACTGCAACAGAACTCAGTTGAGGGAAGGATCACATTTTTCAAGCAACAAAATATTGTAGTTTGAGTGCTTGGAAAATGTTATATTCTCACATTAGAAGTGTTGCATCCAATGAAGATGTATGGATGTCTGTTACAAATAAGAAACAGATTGCAAGATTCAGCAGGAAAACAATAAAAAGATCATGTGCACAAATGGCTTCTCAAAATTTTCCACCCTATTTCTGGAAAGAGAACTTGTGGGGACCTTTTCACCAATTTCTCTATGGGGAGAAGATTTTTTCCAACAGTTTGTCAGCTGTGAGACTCGCCATTAGGGGTGCACGAAACCCACTTACCTGGTCTCGCAGCTTTTCGCGGTGGGGGGGAAGCGCTTCGCTGCTCTCCCCCTGAAGTTCAGGCCGGGCGGGGAGGCTTCCTGCCTTGCCCGGCCGAAATTCAGGCCGGGGAGGAGGCGCCTCGCCTCGCCCAGCCGCGAAATTAAAAGTTAAAAAAAAAAACGCCCCCGTGATAGGCTACGTGACGATTAACGTAGCCTATCACGGCTAGATCTGCAAAGTCAGCCGTGATAGGCTATGTAAATCGTCACGTAGCCTATCATGGGTGACTTAAAAAAAAAAAAAGCGCGTACGCAAATGGCGGCCCCCATAGGGAGCCGCCATTTGCGTTCCTTATTTGGTCGCCGTAGTCTACGTAATCTTTACATAGACTACAGCGACCAAATAAGGAACGGGAATGGCGGCTCCCTATGGGGGCCGCCATTATCCATACGCGCTTTTTTTTTTTAAAGTCACCCGTGATAGGCTACGTGATGATTTACGTAGCCTATCACGGCTGACTTTGCAAATCTAGCCGTGATAGGCTACGTTAATCGTCACATAGCCTATCACGGGGGCGTGCTTTTTTTTTTAGTTTTATTGGAATGGCGGCAGCGGCGGCAGCCGGTCGAAAGATCGGCTGCCGCCCCCGCCCCTGATGAAGACCCGACGAACCGCCGCTGGGAGGGACATTCGGGAAAGGTAAGTGCGGGGGGGTGCAGAGAATTTCTCCCCAAAACTTGTTCAGGGGGCCAAACACATTGGCGCTCGGCCCCCCAAAGTTTCAGGGAGAAATTCTCCGCCAACCCTACTCGCCATTAGCAATAGCATTAGCACAGATTCTCTTTCTTTCTTTCTTTCTTTCTTTCTTTCTTTCTTTCTTTTGTGAAACTGTTTTTGGTTTGTTGTGTGTGTTTGCTCAGCAGTAGCAACTGTGTTGGCAGCCTGCCCACCATTGTGCATCTTCCACATTGTCATGGACCTTCCATCATTCCAGAACACTGGGAGAGGGAGAAGAAAAATCACAGGAGTTTTCCTACAAAAAATTAAGCTCAATTTTAACTCAGTAGAGTATTCAGCATATATAATGTCTAGATGTACAGTGGATGAATCAAGGGAGCATATGGAGAGAAAGAAACTGTGCTTTCCCCACATTACCCTTCAGAAGTTGCCAATGGACTTTATGTTCACATCTAGGGATGGTGTGGGAGTCCGAACATGGGGTGGAGTTTGACAGACTCCTCCCCATCTGGACTCTCAGACCCCGCTTGCTGAGTGCCTTGGAACTCGGCAAGTGGCTGGGAGTGCCACAGAACCCCAGCACTCTTGCCTTGCACTCCTTGGGAGGAGGCTGGGGTGAAAGCATTGGGGGCTGGCTGTGTCGGGGCCTGTCCTGCCTCCACCAGCTGTTAAGGAAGCCCTTGACAGTTGGCACAGGGAGGAAGGGCCTTGGTGGTACTCCAGCACTCTCGGCCTGGCCTCCTCTCAAGGAGGCCAAGGTGAGAACACTGGGGGGGTGGCCATGCCAGGACCCATCCTGCCTCCACTGGCTAAGGAAGCCCTTGACAGCTGGTGCAGGGAGGAAGGCCTTCGTGGTACTCCAGCACTCTCAGCGTGGCCTCCTCTCAAGGAGGCCAAAGTGAGAGCACTGGAGGGGGGTGGCCATGCCAGGACCCATCCTGCCTCCACTGGCTGTTAAGGAAGTCCTTGACAGCTGGCGCAGGGAGGAAGGGCCTTGGTTGTACTCCAGTACTCTCGGCCTGGCCTCCTTCTGAGGAGGCAAGGGCAAGAGCGCTGGGGGCTGTGCCACACCAAGGACTCTAGCAGTCAAGCCCTTGTGTGCATCAAGCACAACGGCTTGACTGACCGAGTCCTTGGCACAGAGAGGAGGGGTGGTTCACTCGGCCAGCAAGAGGGATGAGCAGGGAGGCTCACTAAGCAGGTCTGGGCCAAGTGAGCATGGAGGCAGCTTGTCAAGCCGCCCTGAGCCCTGAACAGAGATAGGTCCATCCATCCCTATTCACATCCAGTGAGGAATGCTTTCATAGCTAGTCACAGCAGCATAAAAAAAAACCCAAACCCTAAAGGAAAATCCCTCATAAGGATGGGAGAATCAGGGATGCTCGAGCTTGTTGAAATTCTCTGAACTTTACTTCAAAGCTCAGTTCAGCTCTCTTGCGTACTCATTTGTGACCTTTTCCCCCCATTCATTTAAACAGGGAAAGTGTACATTGTTCAAAAGTGAGTATTATTCCTCTATCGACTAAAGCATGAAAATGCACAACTTTTAAAAATCTAATATTTAAAAGTGTACAGGTGTTGTTTGTTTGTATTTAAAATGCTCGCTTTTGAAAAGGAAAAGCAAAAAGAACAAATTCTCAGTGATGCCAAAGTATAATTCGCTTCTTTTAAGCCCAATGTGTTTTGGGCACTGTGGTTCCTTCGTCGGGGCAATCTTTAAAATGCAAATGCTCCAAACAAACTCAGTCAGCTTACTAAGGTGGTGGCTATAAGCTGGCTGACTTTGTTTGTAGCATTTGCATTTTATAAGATTTCTCCTGACGAAGGAGCAACAGTCTCCAAAACACATTGGGCTTACAAGAAACAAATTACACTTCGGCACCTCTGAGAATTTGTTCTCTGTTTGCTTTTCATTAAACCTGGGTTTCATCCTTGTTTTGATTCACTTTTTAAAATTAACATTTTAAATTGTGATTTTTTAAAGTTTGGATTTTAAAAAGTGCACATTTTGTGAACATGAAAGCAAGTTTGGGAATTTGCAAATTTTTCTGGAGAATTCCTTCATGCTCCTTCGTGTTCACATTCAAGGGTTCGAATGGGGCATTTTTGCATGATTTGCAAATTGAAATGAAATTCTCATACATCCCTAATCCCCAAAGACATTCCGACAGTCAAGGATTTTTTGTTGCTTTATCCCATTCTCATCCTAGATCAGATACATTAGCTACATTTTAATGGATGAGTGCAATAAGAACTATAAGCCAATCGATAGTGTAGATACTACTAGACAAAAATAAAAATATAGGTATAATTGAGAGAAACAAAAATATACCAGAGACTTGCTTTGGAGTTAGAAAGAACAAAGGAACAATGCTTTGGTTTTGTATCTGATATACAGACATGGATTTGAAAACCTGCCCTGTGTACAGACACCTGCAGAAGCTATGATGAACGAGTCAATTAAAGAGAGGTTGGCAATCATTTACACTTGCTGCCAAAACCCACATATAAAAGGGGAATTCAGGCTGAATCTTGTAGTTCCAACAATTCATATTACATATTGTCACTCTAGAAGTTCAGATTTTGTCTTCCAAACATTCTGGCAGCCATACAAAAATCTACCTGCGTTCAACAAACCCAGCAAAAAACGTAAGAGGAGCCCTGCCAGAACAGAACAGAGGCCTACCTAGTCCAGCATTCTATTTGTACAGTGGTGAACAGGGCCAGCCTTAGGGTTGGACGAGCTGGTTGGTCGCTCGAGGTACTCAGCTGAGGTGGGTGCCAAGCTGAGCTCAATGGCTATGTTTTTGTTTTTTTAATGTACTGTCTGAAGTGATGTAGGGTGGTAAAAAGCAAGTGTCTGTAACTTTTTTTCAAGGTCCCAGAGATCGTTTGGGTACTAACTACAAATATGATCTTCCTTCAATTAGCCTTAAGGGATGTTTCTTTTTTCACTTTGATGCCATTTGCAGCTTGCGCTAGGTAAAAATCAGGGGAACACAGCTTTACTTTGAGGGAAGTGAGCTCTTCAAATACTGAAAACACTATAAGCACTATATAAATAATAATAAAATTAAGCTGAATGCATTAAGAGGTCAGCTGGATTCCCTTTTTATCACTTTTCTGTATTATTTTTAAAAATAAAAAGAATGGATATTCTAAAACAAAGAATGCTTACCAAAAGATAGGAACTGCTACAACAAAACAAAACAAAAAGATTAAAAGTAAAACTGGTGATAGATCTGCTGTGTTGCATAGTGCACTGCCACTGCTCAGAATGGGGCTTTTCGAACTTCGGCTTGTGCAAACTGAAGCACAGTGGCTGAGAGGTTTTGAGCAATGTCATTCTTGATAGACAGTACATCTGCACCAGTCCTCATAAACCCACTGGGTGGATCTGCAAAACTAACCACAGGGCAGGTGCCTGTGGGGGACCAAAGGCACTCCTCGCTCAGCTCGCCATTTATCCTAATCCTAGGGCCAGCCCTGGTGGTAAAATAGATGCCCATGGGCAACTACAAGCAGGACATGACACAAGAATACCCTCCTGTTTGTATTCTCCAGCAACTGGCATTGGGAGACATAGTGCCTCTAATACTGGAAGCTATTATAGCCATCATGACTAGTAGCCTTTGATAGTCCTTTTGTTGTTTATTATGTCAGTCGCTTCCGACTCCTTGTGACTTCATGGACCAGCCCATGCCAGAGCTTCCTGTCAGCCGTCGCCACCCCCAGCTCCCTCAAGGTCAAGTCCGTCACCTCCAGAATATCATCCATCCACCTTGCCCTTGGTCGGCCTCTCTTCCTTTTGCCTTCCACTTTCCCTAGCATCAGCATCTTCTGCAGGGTATCCTGTCTTCTCATGATGTGGCCAAAGTACTTCAGTTTTGCCTTTAATCTCCTTCCCTCAAATGAGCAGTCTGGCTTTATTTCCTGGAGGATGGACTGGTTTGATCTTCTTGCAGTCCAAGGCACTCTCGGAATTTTCCTCCAGCACCACAGTTCAAAAGCATCTATCTTCCTTCGCTCAGCCTTCCTTATGGTCTAGCTCTTGCAGCCATAGGTTACCTCTGGGAATACCATTGCTTTAACTATGTGGACCTTTGTTGTCAGTGTGAGGTCTCTGCTCTTAACTATTTTATCAAGATTTGTCATTGCTCTCCTCCCAAGAAGTAAACGTCTTCTGATTTCCTGGCTGCAGTCAGCGTCTGCAGTAATCTTTGTACCTAAAAAGACAAAGTCTGTCACTGCCTCCATGTTTTCTCCCTCTATTTGCCAGTTATCAATCAAGCTGGTTGCCATAATCTTGGTTTTTTTGAGGTTGAACTGCAACCCAGCTTTTGCACTTTCTTCTTTCACCTTCGTCATGAGGTTCCTCAGTTCCTCCTGACTTTCAGCCATCAAAGTGGTATCATCTGCATATCGGAGATTGTTAATATTTCTTCCAGCGATTTTAACTCCAGCCTTGGCTTCATCAAGCCCAGCACGTCACATGATGTGTTCTGCGTACAGGTTGAATAGGAGGGAGAGAGTATACAACCCTGCCGTACTCCTTTCCCAATCTTAAACCAGTCTGTTGTTCCGTGGTCTGTTCTTACCATTGCTACTTGTAGGATAGTCCTACCCTCCGTGAATTTCTCTAATCCCTTTAAAAAGCCATATAAATTGGTGGCTATCACCTAGGGATGTACGAAAGGGATTTACCTGGTCCCGCAGCATGCTACGCGGTGGGGGGGAGGCGCTTCGGTTCTCCCCCCAAAATTCAGGCTGGGGGGGAGGCGCCCCGCCTTGCCCAGCCGAAATTCAGGCCGGGGAGAAGCGCCCTGACTCCCCGGCCGCGAAATACAAAAGTAAAAAAAAAACAAAAAAAACACACCCGTGATAGGCTACGTAACGATTAATGTAGCCTATCATGGCTAGATTTCCAAAGTCAGCTGTGATAGGCTAAGTAAATCATTACGTAGACTATCACGAGTGTTTTTTTTTTTTACTTTATTTTGTAATGGTGGTGGCGGCAGCCAGTCGGAAGGCCGGCTGCTGCCTTTGCCCCCGACAAAACGCCCCCGAACTCCCGCCGGGATCCGCCGCCGAGAGGGACATTCGAGGGAGATAAGTCCCATCTCGGGGGGGCGGGGGGGCGGAGAATTTCACCAACAATTTCGGGGGGCCGAATGCGTTGGCATTCGGCCTCCCCGAGATTCGTGGAGAAATTCTCCGCCATCCAAGAGACGGCGGAGAATTTCTCCACAAATCTCCAGGAGGCCGAATGCCAACCTGAATTTGGTGGTGAAATTCTCAGCGGCGGTTCGGCGGCGGTTCGGCGGGGGCGGCGGCAGCGGCCGGTCTTCTGACCAGCTGCCGCCGCTGCTATTACAAAATAAAAAAGGAAAGTAAAACACACACACACCCGTGATAGGCTACATAATGATTTACGTAGCCTATCACGGCTAGGTTTCCAAAGTCAGCCATGATAGGCTATGTAAATCGTCATGTAGCCTATTCCGGGTGACTTAAAAAAAAAAAGCGTGTACGCAAATGGCGGCGCCCATGGGGCGCCGCCATTTGCATTCCTTAGTTTGGCACGTCTAGTCTACGTAAAGATTTACGTAGACTACGGCGAAAATAAGGGCAACGCAAATAGCATTCCCTTATTTTCACCATAGTCTACCTAAATCTTTACGTAGACTAGACGTGCCAAACTAAGGAACACAAATTTGTGTACGCGCTTTTTTTTTTTTTAAAGTCACCCATGATAGGCTACATGACGATTTACATAGCCTATCATGGCTGACTTTGGAAATCTAGCCGTGATAGGTTATGTAAATCGTTACGTAGCCTATCACGGGTGTGTGTGTTTTTTTTTACTTTACTTTTTTTTTTCGCGGCCGGGTAGACGGGGCGCTCCTCCCTGGCCTGAATTTCGGGAGCGAGGGATGGGGCGCCTCCCCCCTGGCCTGAATTTTGGCAGGGCGAGGCGGGGCGCCTCCTCCCCCTTACCTGAACTTCAGGGGGAGAACCGAAGCACCTCCCCCCCACCACCAAGAAAGCTGCAGGACAAGGTAAGTCCCTTTCTTCCATCTCTACTATCACCACATCTTGTGGTAGCAAATTCCATAGTTTAAATTAAAAGACGCTTGCTCCTTGGGAGGAAAGCTATGGCCAACCTAGACAGCATAGTAAGAAGCAGAGACATCACCTTGCCGACAAAGGTCCGTCTAATCAAAGCTATGGTTTTCCCAGTAGTAATGTATGGCTGTGAGAGCTGGACTATAAGGAAGGCTGAGCGCCGAAGAATTGATGCTTTCGAACTGTGGTGCTGGAGAAGACTCTTACGAGTCCCCTGGACTGCAAGGAGGTCAAATCAGTCCATCCTAAAGGAAATCAACCCTGAGTGCTCATTGGAAGGACAGATAATGAAGCTGAAGCTCCAATATTTTGGCCACCTAATGCGAAGAGAAAACTCCCTGGAAAAGACCCTGATGCTGGGAAAGACTGAAGGCCAAAGGAGAAGGGGACGGCAGAGGATGAGATGGCTAGATAGCATCACGGATGCAATGAATATGAACTTGAGCACGCTCCGGGAGAGAGCGCAGGACAGGAAGGCCTGGCGTGCTATGGTCCATGGGTTCACGAAGAGTCGGACACGACTGAACGACTGAACAACAACAACAAAGTATATGCTGTGTGGGGAAGTACTTATTTTTGTCTATTCTGAATCTTCTCCCACTCAGTTTCATGGGATGACCCCCAGTGACAAAGTAGGGGGGGAAATCACTCTATCTGTCATGCCCCCACTAGGAGATTTCTCTCAGAGGGACAACTGGAGGACCAGGAACCACCTGCTATCAGCAATGCTTAGGATCTGCCAGTAGACCAGGAGGAGCCTGGGTCCTCAGGGTGACTACCATGAGGGCATCACCTGTGGAGGACAAGAAGTCTGCCTCAGAGGTGGAAGCAGAGAAACTCCCCAAGCCCTCAGGAGAGACTTCACCTGAAAAGGCAGGAACTCGGAAGGAGTGCTAGACTGAGCTAGAGGCCACCCTGTGAGAAAATGCCCACTTGCATGTAGGAGGCTTGCTCACAAGGAAGACTTTTCCAGTTGCAGGTAATAAGCCTGGGTCCCCTACTCACCAGGGGTCCCAGTTTCTGTGGGTGCTAAGCTAGTAAAGGCTCTGAAGGAGGGGGCTGAGTCTGCAGCCAACTGCTTATGGCTACGCCACTCACAGCCCAATTAGTGGGGCTAGCTGGGCTTGTGGGGGTGGGGCTGAAGAGGCAACATGGAGGGACAAGTTTTCTCTCCAGTCCACTCCTCAGCTACTTCAAGGGGCTGCAGCATGGGCCTCCTCCCCACTCTGCTGCCTCTGACTTGCCCAAGCCACCCTGCTCTAAGTAGGGGTGTACGAAACCCCACTTATCTTGCTCCTCTGGGGTCTGCGGGGGGGGGGAAGCGATCCAGTCCTCCCCTTGGAATCCTTGATGGGGGGGAGGCAATCTGTTCCTCCACCTCAGAATCCTCCCCGGCCAGCTCCGCTCCTCAGCGTGTCCGTGGAGCCGCTGGCTGGGCCGATCCACAGCTGGGCTGCTGCAGACGCAAATGGCGTCCTGCGTAGGGGACTCCATTTGCATTGCTGCTGTAGCCATGATAGGCTACATAAATATTTACGTAGTCTATCATGGCTACAGCAGCGATGCAAATGGCGTCCCCTATGCAGGACACCATTCGTGGCCGCACACCGGAGCAGCGGCCAGCAGCAGCCGGATCCAGACTGCCAGAGGCAGGTAGGATCCGGTCCATGGGGACTTCGCAGGGTGGTGGTGGGGATTGCTCCGTTCCGCCACAGACTCTGGGGGGGCGGATTCTAAAGAATCCAGCCTCACTGGAGTCTGTGGCAGAATTCTCTGCCATCCCTAGCTCTAAGTAAGCTTGCCTATTGCTCTGGACAGCTGTCAGCCACCAGCTGATGGGTCTGGGAAGGAATTTTACCTGGGGACCAATTGGCTCGTTTCGCAGGGTTTTCATTTCCTCATAGCAATGTAAGTTGGTTAAAAGGTCAATTATTAAGCATCATTGTCACAACCTTAGTGCAGATGGAATTGGGCTGGATCTAAGTCAAGGGGAAAGGGGGTACACACCCCACTCCCCAGTGGAGGGAGGTCCCTGGGAGTGGTCCACAGGACTCCAGCCCAGCTCAGGGGCTGGCATGCCAGTGCCACTTCCAGGGGAGCAGGGGGGTAACATGTGAATGGCCCATGCCGTGGCATCGTCAACCCCATGCTCTGGCCAAACCCTCCCCTTTGGGGCCACCCAATGCTCGGGCTGGAATGTGAATCGGTCAGCAGGCAGGCTGGCTGATGATCAAATCCAGCAACATACGACGTCAAACTCCATGCTGTAACCAATAAAGTTGTGGCCAGTTTATAACCCAACACTGTCTCTGTGTGGCTACTGTTAGACCTGGGGTGGCAACCCAAGAAGTGATCCAGATGCAAACAGCTCACGGCTGAAGTGATCCAGATGCAAACAGCTCACGGCTGAGGCTTGGGTGTGGTTCCAACAGCTTCTGCATAACAAACAGCAGTGTATGGCTGGAAACAATGTTTATCAGACTTCCTTGAATCCAGCTTGCCTTGGCACTGCTTCCTTGATGATTCCTGGCATGAGGACTTCTGGGCTGACTCTCTTTCTGCCTGCTCCTTGCCTGCTGTGTTCCCTCGGGACCTTGCTGTATGTTACCTGAACTCTAACTCCCCTCCTGTCACTTTGTCTTTTGCCAGATCCCTGCTTGTGCTGACCTCCTGAGAACTCTTGGATCCTTGGACCTGCAGCTGCTAGGCTCAGATTCAGGAAATGTGACACAATCCACTTTCTCCACAGCACACCTAATGTTTAGGGTTATGCACAGATGTCCTCTTGAAATTCTCCACCCTGTTTGTGGGCAGAGAAATTAGGGGGGCAACTTCACTGGATTTCTCCAGGTGGTGGAGAAATTCTGAACAGTTACTCACAGGAAGGGATAACCACTGGTAGAGTGTGTAGCACAGTCTCTCTCTCTCTCTCTCTCTCTCTCTATATATATATATATATATATATATATATATATATATATATGGGGTTTGGAGTTCCTTGTGCTGCCACTGCAAGTGGAAACAACATCAATTGTACTGGCAGGCTGGCAACATTTTGCACCAGCCACAATGCAGGTGTGAGGGGCAGAGTGTTGTATCTAGCTCCAGGGAAGAGGTGCTGTGCCTAATAGGGATGGGGGAGAAATCCTCCACGGACCCCAGTGAGGCTGGATTCAAAAGAATCCGCCCCCCCTCCGGAGTCCATTGAGGATTGGAAGACTTACCTCGGCCTCCTGGGGAAATACTTTCCGGCTGGATCCTCCCTGCCGGCCAGCTCTGGAGTGCCAGCAATACTGCTGCCATTGGCGTATTGTTGGCTTGGCGGATTAACTGCAGCCTCAAATGGCATCCAGGATGCCATTTGCGGCCATAAAGTCCTTAGTTTAAGGTAAATGCAGCCATTTACAGCTGGATTTACCTTAAACTAAGGCCTTTACGGCTGCAAATGGCATCCTGGATGCCATTTGTGGCTGCAGTCAATCCGGCCCACCAGCTAGGGATGTCGGAGAATTTCTCCACGAAGTTCCAGGAGGCCAAATGCCAACGCATTCAGCCCCCCGAAATTGGTGGAGAAACGGTCCGCCACCCCCTGCCAGGATGGGACTTACCTTCGGCGAATGTCCCTGACGGTGGCAGCTCCCGGCGGCTCCCGGCGGCTCCCGGCGGCGGTTTGGCGGCGGTTCGGCGGCGGCCGGTCTTCCGACCGGCTGCTGCCGCCACCATTTCCAAGGTGAAAAAAAAAAAAAAAATGTGATAGGCTACGTAAAGATTTACGTAGCCTATCACAGCTAGATTTTCAAAAAACACCGTGATAGACTACACAAATCTTTACGTAGCCTATCACGGCTGACTTTGGGGAAAAAAAAAAGTGTGTACGCAAATGGCGGCGCCCATGGGTGCCCCCATTTGCATTCCTTAGCTTGGCCCAGGTAGCTTGGCCACGGCGAAAATAAATATTTATTTATAAAAATAAATAATAAAAATATTTATTTATAAATATTTACGTAGACCACGGCCCTTATTTTCGCCGTAGTCTACGTAAATCTTTATGTAGACTACCCGGGCCAAAATAAGAAATGCAAATGGCGGAGCCCATGGGCGACGCCATTTGTATACGCGCTTTTTTTTCAAAGTCAGCCATGATAGGCTACGTAAAGATTTACGTAGCCTATCACGGCTGACTGCAGGCCAGGGACACAAATGGCGGTGGCTACAGCCGCTGCCATTTGCATCCCGGCAGGAGAAGAACGTCCGTGGCCGGAGAGGCGGGGCGCTCCCCCCCAGCCAAAATTTTGGCAGGGAGGGATGGGGCGCCTCCCCCCTGCCCAGAATTTTGGGGGGAGGGACGGAGCGCCTCCCCCCCACTGCGAAGCAAGCTGCAGGACCAGGTAAGTGACTTTCGTCCATCCCTACCACCAGCAATACGGCAATGGCAGCTGTATTGCTGGCACTTCAGAGCCTGCTAGTGGCTCCACGGACTTGCCGCAGAGTGGAGCCGGATGGCAAGGATTCTGGAGGGGAGGGAAAGATCGCCTCCCCCCCTGCAGACCCCCACAGAGTTCAGGTAAAGGGGTTTCGTATAGGGATGGGGGAGAATTTCTCCCCGAAACTTCGGGGGGCCGAGTGCCAAAGTTTTCGCCCCCCCAAAGTAGTTTCGGGGAGAAATTCTCCGCACCCCCCCACACCCCGCACCCCGGGATGGGACTTACCTTTCCCGAATGTCCCTCCCAGCGGCGGGTCCCGGCGGCGGTTCGTCAGGTCTTCGTCAGGGGCGGGGGCGGCATCTGGTCTTTCGACCGGCTGCCACCGCCGTCATTCCAATAAAAGTAAAAAAAAAAAAATGCCCCCGTGATAGGCTATGTGACGATTAACGTAGCCTATCACGGATGGATTTGCAAAGTCAGCCGTGATAGGCTACGTAAATCGTCACGTAGCCTATCACGGGTGACTTTAAAAAAAAAAAGCGCATACGGCTAATGGCGGCCCCCATAGGGAGCCGCCATTCATGTTCCTTATTTGGTCGCTGTAGTCTACGTAAAGATTACGTAGACTACAGCGACCAAATAAGGAACGCGAATGGCGACTCCCTATGGGGGCCGCCATTTGCGTACGCACTTTCTTTTTTTTTAAAGTCACCCGTGATAGGCTACGTGACGATTAACGTAGCCTATCACGGCTGACTTTGCAGATCTAGCCGTGATAGGCTACGTTAATCGTCACGTAGCCTATCACGTGGGCGTTTTTTAAAAAAAAACTTTTTATTTCGCGGCCGGGCGAGGCGAGGCGCCTCCTCCCCGGCTTGAATTTCGGCCGGGTGAGGTGGGAAGCCTCCCCCCCAGCCTGAACTTCAGGGGGAGCAGCGAAGCACCTCCCCCCCACCGCGAACAAGCTGCGAGACCAGGTAAGTGGCTTTCGTGCACTCCTAGTTTCGTACACTCCTAGTGCCTACATCTGTCCTCCAGTTTCCTGAAAGTTTTCTTCCCTTATGAAAGAGGCTTCCATCATTCTTCCTCATTCTCAGAATGCTTTATAACTTATTTTTGTGATGTATTTAAGTGTGCCCAATAACTGCAAGGTGGCCAAGGGTGCTGTGTGTGTGTTTTCTTTCTCTTTCACATCTCTCCATTGCTTTGAAGCCTCCCTGGTTAGCCACACTTTCTGAACTGAAAAAAATCCCTCTGGGGGAAATTACCTCATGATGTCTTCCATGAGGCTTTAACTGAAGTGTGGGAGGCTACAGGCTGCTGGAGAGATGATTGTACAATGAAAAACAGGACAGTTGCACACACTCCTTGACCACCTCCTAAGTAAGATAAGCACAAGAAACCCAGCCCATGAGAATTTCTTCAAAGATTTCTTCACCACTGAATTTATTTTCAGAGCAATTTCTTTTCAATCAAATGGTATGTGAAGGGCTAAAAAAAACCTGGGAGAAATTTTCAGCACAGCACGAATAACGTTATACACCTCTAACATTTCCCCTCTTAATTACCTTTTTCCTAAGTTAAAAAGCTGCAAACACTGTAACATTTACTGCTAAGGAAGTTGCTTAGGCCCCTTGATCATTTTGGGTGCCCTTTTCTGTACCATTTCCAGCTATCCATCCCAATCCCAATATCCCTTCCCCAGTCAGTCATTGCCAGCTATATATTATATAGCTGCCAGCTATATATTATTATATTTTATATTATACTATATATACTATATATTATACTATATATTATATATTATATTATATATAGCTGGCAATTATATTGCCAGCTATATATTATATATGGCCACATGACCATATATAACTTCATATATGTGAAGTTAGGATTTTTTGCCCTGGTTAACATTGCTTTATCCTTGCCTAGACTGAACTGCAGTTGCCATTTTAATGACCTTTTTCCCAGTTTGGAGAAATCCTTTTGCTGACACTCTCAAAAAAAAAAAAAAACCCTCTAAAAGGTTAGTGGGAGAAGCTGTTGAAATGTCTGAAAAATGACACCACTAACAGCTAACTGCAGAATAGTTGTTCAATGTACATTCATAATTGCCCCATAGATCTGAACAGGATTGACTGTTGTGACATTGCAGTATTGGTCTTGAGTCTTGACTTAGTAGGGCCGCGGTGGCTTAGTGGTTAAGACGCTGAACTGCAGACCGGAAGGTCAGCAGGACAGCAGTTTGAGACCCAAGTGCCGCATGACGGAGTGAGCTCCCATCTTCAGTCCCAGCTCCTGCCAACCTAGCAGTTCAAAAGCAAGAAATTGCAAGTAGATAAATAGGTACCGCTTCAGCGGGAAAGGTAACAGTGTTCCGTGCACCTCGGTGTTCAGTCATGCCGGCCACATGACCACGGAAGCGTCTTCGGACAGTGCTGGGTCTTCGGCTTAGAAATGGAGATGAGCACCCCCCCCCTAGAGTCGGACACGACTGGTTGGGGACACCTTTACCTTTTTTACCTTGACTTAGTATTTAGAAGTACTTAATTTACATGCTACCTGTGTGGGTTGTAAATGCAGGTAGGAATGAGTAAAAGGAAGAGTTCAGAGCAAGTTCAGAGTGCAGAAACACTTTTCTTTTCTCTTCATTGCTCTTCATCTTATAAGGAACAAATATTGTTGCAGAATTAACCCACTGCCAAATATTTTCAGGCCATTAATTTGTTTCCAAAACCCATCCTGAATTTTAGGGGGAAAATGGAAGGCTGGATAACCTTCTTGGGTGAGACAGATGTAAGTTTTGTTTTACTTTTTGCATTTGATTGGCAGATGTTTAGAGGACATGAAAACATCTGCTTTTTCGGTCACCCTAGAATGCACATTAGGGGATTCCAGAACAATCTTCCTAGTTTAAACAGTGAGCTGCTTAACATCATGTCTTGTATATAGTATAATCAATAATGATATATATTTTTAAATAAAGCCAAATGGCACACGCTGAATATATATTATTTTCACTAAAAACAAACAAAAAAATCTCTTGCTGACATATAACTGACAGTTTGCATTTATTCTTTTACTGGGAAGGATATTGTTTTAGGGAAGATTGAATCTGTGAATAAAATTATACTTTTTATTTTACTGGAATAATTTATATACTCAGCCTAGACATCTGAATTTTATGTAAAGAAGACAAATAGGCATTTCTCATATTGTATCTGCCCCCTTTCATTTCCTATTACCATGAGAGACAAAGATATATTGGGAGAAATCAGACTACCTGCTATAAAATTATATGTGATATAATGTAACTTTAAATTTGGTAACGGAATTGCATCATACAATACAAAATGATGCCGAGAAAGTTATATCAATGTGACAAATAGAGAATAATTTGTTTGCATCAAAGCAATTTATTTAAAGTGATGTAGAGTGAGCCAAAATTCAAGGAGTTGGGGTACGTTTTCACACAATATCACAAAGGAGTCTTGGATAGATGTAACCCTTCAGCCTTAGACATTTTTGGTAATGTTAGTAACATTCATATAACAGTTCAGATTCTTCAAAGCTATGTATGTGCTTTGGGCCATAGCTAGGATTGAACCAATGGATGCCACATCCCACCTGGAGCACTGGATTGTCCACATAAGATTTTTTTTTAATTGGCTTTTTCAAATTTGTGGCCTGATAGCTTCCCCTTAAGGCAGGGGTGCACAAAGTCTGGGGGTCAGGTGGTTGCATCCCTGAACCTGTGGGGTCAGCAGCGTAGCAGCAATTTTGCTTGAAAATAAGGTGTGCAGAAGCACATGTCTTCTTTTCTTTAGAAGCAAAATTGTGCTCCCGGGAGTTTTCTAGGACTGTGATTGTGCTTCCAAACAAAATGTGCACTCCCCACATGCCTTGCTTTCAAGCACAATCACTGCTTTTTTATTCTTTTTATTTTTTGCTGCTACCACTGTAGCAATGGCAAATTCAGCGGTGGCAGTAGGACCACACAAAAAAGGCCACAGGGCACATGTTGCCCACCCCTGCTTTAAGCAAACAGAGCCTTTTCTTTCTTTTTTTGAATAGGAGAATGTCTGTTTTTTAAAAATAAAAATAAAATAAAAATCAGTGATAGCTGTTGTCCCTGAAAAGTAGCTGCGCTCTAAACTGTAGGGATCTACTTGCCAAGTTCTGTCCATCTGAAATTATCTCCTGTCAGGGTGGAATTTTTAAAGGAACCCTGCTGGATGAAATCAAGGGGTCCACAAGCATCCTGGAGCACACAATGCACCATTTAATAATAATAATAATAATAATAATAATAATAATGATAATGCACAACTATTATGTTTTTCTGCACTTTGTATTTCTTTCTTTCTTTCTTTCTTTCTTTCTTTCTTTCTTTCTTTCTTTCTTTTTCTTTCTATACCACCTAGTAGCCGAAGCTCTCTTTCATTCACAGATTGTTGAAGTTCATTCAATTCGTTCAGTTCATTCATGTGATCTTCCCTCTATATGTTGCAAATGTGCATGTGTTAAACACAGCAATACCTCCCAATTGTGATACGAGTTGACTGTAATATCATGTGAATCAATAATATTTCATGCGGTGCTTTTCCAATATGTGGGAGGGAGCACAAGCACTGTTAAAACATCACACAAAAGCATTCCAAAGCACTGATACATTGATACATACTTTCACATCAAGATTGCTCTTTTTGCCATGTTCTATTTATTTTATTTATTTGTGACACTTATATACTGCTGAATAGAATTAAATCCCTCAATGGTTCACAATAAATATTAAAATACATTAAAAAACACAACATTAAAAAGATTTTCAATTACAGTGCCAAACACACACACACACACACGCACACGCACACCTTCAAGGAGCAGTAAAATGAAGCGGCATGATTAATTTACTTACAATCCAGCCCCCATGCACCAGTCCCTGGACTGCACCGAATGACAAATCAGACAATACATTTCCAGGATGAGCTGTTATTATTGGCCGTAGTCTCTGGACAAAATTATCAATTAGACATAAAGATTTGATTGGATTCCTCCTTGCCACAGCTAGATCCAAAATTGCTTAATGATGGAAAATTTAAATGGTCTTACAGAGAGTAATTGGTTAAATAGAGTTTGGACAACAGCTTTATTAGACAAAACTGACAAGTAAATTAAAATATGTAAAAGGAGAAAGACATATGGACGATTCTGAAGAACCTTGGTTTCCCTTTATTTTATTTGTAAATACAAAAAACTCCCTATATAATCCTCCAACACATCAGTTGAAGTATTAGAAAGACATATTGACAGATCTGTCATCAAGAAAGTAGTACATCCAAAATGAATAGATTTTAAGATTTGATATTTCTATTATATAGCCTAAATGGAAATGATTCCTGATGTAACCCATTATTTAATGTTGTGACAAATAGTGAGATGTATCTTGTACATACAGTATGTTTTTGTAGTTTTTGTAGTTTTGTTTTCCTCTTCTTTCTTTTTTCTTCTTCTTTCCTTTTCTTTCTGTTTTTTGTCATTATGGATGTTTGTTATATGCAATTTGTATCATTGAAAAATTAAAAAGAAAGGGAACGGAATTAAAAAATAATAGGCAGCCAGTGCTCACATGCATATTCTTAATGCAGAGTGGGGGGAAGATGCAAATAAACCAAAAAGACTGCAAACAACACATACTCCACTTCCAGAATTTAATTTAAAAAATTCTCATAGTTCTTCCCTCAGAATTCAGGAAGAGTAGAATGCAGAGCAGAGTAAACCATAGGAACAAGGAAGGTACAGAATGGAGGAAATCTTCTCACCTCTGATACACCTCAGCCATGAAGGTAGCCCTAGGGAAACCATTATTCTCTCAGCATGATTTTTCACTTCCTCATCTGAAATTGTTGTTGTTCAGTCATTCAGTCATGCCCAACTCTTCATGACCCCATGGATCATAGCACGCCAGGCCTTCCTGTCCTGCGCTCTCTCCCGGAATGTGCTCAAGTCCATATTCATTGCATCGGTGATTCTAACTAGCCATCTCACCCTCTGCTGTCCCCTTCTCCTTTGCCTTCAGTCTTTCCCAGCATCAGGGTCTTTTCCAGTGACTTTTCTCTTTGCATTAGGTGGCCAAACTATTTGAGCTTCAGCTTCAGTGTCTGTCCTTCCAATGAGCAGTCAGGCTTGATTTCCTTTAGGATGGACTAATTTGACCTCATTGCAGTCCAGGGGACTCATAAGAGTCTTCTCCAGCACCACAGTTCGAAAGCATCAATTCTTCGGCACTCAGCCTTCCTTATAGTCCAGCTCTCACAGCCATATGTTGCTACTGGGAAAACCATAGCTTTGATTATATGAACCTTTGTCGGCAAGGTGATGTCTCTGCTTCTTACTATGCTGTCTAGGTTTGCCATAGCTTTCCTCCCAAGGAGCAAGCATCTTTTAATTTCATGGCTACAGTCACCGTCTGCGGTGATCTTGGACCCCAAGAAAATAAAATCTGTCACTGCTTCCATTTCTTCCCCTTCTATATGCCAGGAAGTGATGGAACCACATGCCATGATCTTAGTTTTTTTAATGTTGAGTTTCAAACCAGCTTTTGCACTCTCCATTTTCACCCTCAACAAGAGGCTCTTTAGATCCTCTTTGCCTTCTGCCATTAGGGTGGTATCGTCTGTGTATCTGAGGTTGTTAATAATTCTCCTGGCAATCTTAATTCTGACTTGTGATTCATCCAACCCAGCATTTCTCATGATGTACTCTGCATATAAATTAAATAAGCAGGCCGACAATATACAGCTTTGTCATACTCCTTTCCCAATTTTGAACCAATTGGTTGTTCCATGTCCAGTTCTTACTGTTGCTTCTTGACCCTTGTACAGGTTTCTCAGGAGACAGGTAAGGTGGTCTGGTACTCCCATCTCTAGTCTTTAAGTCCTGCCTTAGACAGTTGCTACAAGGGTTGCTGAGATCATATATTCAGGTCCACATACAGCCTTGTCACTGCTCGGTGCTAAATGCTGATATGGTTAAATAGCAGAAATCCTGCTTGTGGATATCTTGTGGGCAGTTGGTTGGACACTGTGTGAACAGAATGCAAGACTAGATGGACCTTGGTCTGATCCAGCAGGGCTATTCTTATGTTCAGTATAAAGGAAGCCATGAAAGGCAAGATGTTTTGCTAAAATGAGGAAAATAAACAAGATCACAACTCTGGCAAATCAAGGTTAGAATTAAGGAACTAAAGAAAGAATCTGAGGAGTGAATTTGCTAACAGGGGTAGGTTCCACCCTTAAGGTGCCCTGAATATTTTTTAATGAATAAATACGTTTAAAACATTTATTTAAATATATCAGGAGTAGGAAACCAGCCAAGGAGGTTTAGATGACAGCAATGTGGAAACGGCACTTAAGGAAGGAAGACAAGGAAATTACAGAAGGGCTAAATAATTCTTTGCATCAGTCTTCCTTGTGGAAGATGTTGGGGAGATAAACACACCCGAAGGCACCTGAGGAATCCTGCCAAATACGTATCAAATCCAACCTGGATTGATTTCTTTAATTCCCACCACATAGCTTCTGGTAACATTGATTGGTGTTAGTATAGTAACTATGTTCAATTCTGTGCAGAATGTCCAATTTCTGGTTGTGTGGCCAGCCCAGTACCAGAGAGTGCTTTGCTTACATCTCCACAGTCATGATGCACCATTCTGATCACTTACTCGATGATGAAATAATTCCCTAGGAATTATCCATAACTGCAACAGCATTTATAAGGACTCTTCATTTTAAATGCCACAGAAAACCTGAATTTTGTTTTACATCTTTTATGTATTCATACACAGTAATAGAGTGTGAAATATATTATACCTTGAGATTCAAAGCAAACCTCCTACTGAGTTCAATGCTATCAAGATTTATCTTACTGTATACTAACTAATGCATGCTTTCTAGAACAAGTAAATATACTAATAAAATATTTAAAACACTATCAGAGCACTATCTGTCCTCATTTATTCTAGTTAAAATTTTGAGCGTTCAGCATATTTTAAGTTCTAGGACTAGGTGCTGTATTAGGTAAGTCATACTGTAACATCCCTCCACTAAACTAGCTGCTGTTGGTTAATAACTGAGGGGCCAAATGGGCCACTTCAGGGGGCTAAGATTTGGTCCAGTGGTTGTTAGTTTTCTGATTACTATACTAGAGGGTGGAAATTCCTCAGGGAAACTGAAAGGAGAGAGGTGCAATGTGAAAGTGAGTGATCCAGCAAGTGCTGGATCATTTTCCTTATATTCTCAGTTGTCTTGTCAAACATTCCTTCATTGATAAAAGATATTGAGGAACATGATTTTTGTCCAGCATTTTTAAAAAAGATATTTTCAAAATTTCATGTATTGGTTTTGGTTATTGCATTGATTTATGGATTTAGGAATAGAGACGTGCAACCATTTCCCCTCCACATAAGGAGTTTTGCCAATGTCATAAAAACTCCCCAAGCTTCCTCTCAAATTTCTTGTGGATTTGCCCAAACAGGAACATCTTCGTTCACCTTACATTTTGCCTTTGATGAAGTGTGATGGCAATTAAAGATGTGTGGATCATCTGCTCACTCACTCAAGCTCTGGTGCACTTGACTTGCATTATTATTATAATGATCTGTTCCTTATTTGACACCTCCATGTTTTCAAGGGGAATTCCAGGAGCAAGATGATGATGTGGAAATGCCCATAGTTGTTAGTTTGTTTTTAGCCATTCCTTGATTTTTTATTTTTTAATTTATTACGTTTAAATCCCACCTTTCTTCCATCATGGAACTCAAGGTGGCTACATGTGGTTCCCAGGTGGCATCCCCTCCAAGCACTGACCAGACTCAGACCTGCTTAGCTTCAGCAAGGTGTCTGCTTCATGTACCTTCAGACCATGCCCTAGGACTTGAATATTTCCACTATGTGATCTCATGCACATGTTTTATGGATGTCTGCATTGCTTCATTTCTCTCAAGGGTAGGGATGTTAGAGAATTCCGCCACGGAGTCCATGGCAGAATGGAGCAACCCCCCCTCCGCCACCTTGCGAAACTTCCCCAGGATGGAGCCTACCTGTTGTCAGCTGTCCGGTCCATCCACTGCCCCATTCTGCAGCCATGAATGGCTGCCCTGGTCTGTGGCCACCATTCACCTCCCTACTTTAGCCACTATAGGCTACGTAAATATTTACGTAGCCTATCATGGCAAAGAGCAGGGAGGCAAATAGTGTATGCTACTCCATTTATGTCCCTGTATTAGTCATGATAGGCTAAGTATATATTTATATAGCCTATCACGAAAAGAGCAGGGACACAAATGGCATAGCAGGCACCATTTGCATCCCTGCTCCTTACTGTGATAGGCTACGTAAATATATATATAGCCTATCACAACTAACGCAGGGATGCAAATAGCGGCTGCTATGGCGGCTGCCATTTGCGGCCACAGCCCGGCAGTAAGTCCAGCTGTAGGCGGGCCCGGCCGGTGGCTCTGCGGGCTGGCCGTGGAGTGGAGCTGGTTGGGAGGATTCTGTGGGGGAGGGATGGATCGCCTCCCCTCCAGCAGATGGCCCCATGTGGAACAAGGTGAGTAATCCATACACCCCTACTCAAGAGTGGCATGGGATTTTGGAAGTATACAACATCTAGTGTATGCAATCTAGCCTGTATTCTCTGGATATGGACTGTGCCCCCTGTCTTTTCTAGGTGGTTATATATATAGTATATTATATAAAATGGAACAGTGGTCTCTCTCTCTCTCTCATTCTGTGAGTGTGTGTGTGTGTGTGTGTGTGTGTGTTGTAACAGGGGGTGGGTTCATTGCTGGGTTTGGATACAGGGAACCCAAGTTCAAAATACTAATTTGCCATGAGTCTCAGAGGAGATGTGCATGCTGCACAGAAGTGAAAGAAGAGAAAAGTGGGGGAAGATGCATGAGCTCTATATGTCTTTGAATGCATAAGTTACAGGTATTAAATGGAAAGCATCAAGCATGTAAAAAGGAAGCATGAGGCACTTATGCTTTATCTCCTTCCACTCCAGTGTAACATGAAAGCCTCTCTCAATGGGTGCATAACCATGTTGCTGTCTTTCAAGGAAACCTGCTTCACTGGGAGTTTTGGAGGATAAATGCATTAGCGATTGTAAAGCTGAGGCTCAAATCGAGAGAAATCTGAAATCAATGGGGCTTAAGTTAGCTGTGACTAACATTAAGATTTGTGTATTTAAAAGTGCTGTAGAGATATTTTTGAAACCTGGATTTTTAAAAGTATGTATTCTATTTGGTAGCCATAAGGAGTATTGCAATCCATTAATTTCCATTATATTAAAGTACATCAGTATTTTTAATTTTCTTTTCTAGTTTTTCTCTCAAGTATAAAAGCTCCAGTGGGATTCACAGGAAGGTGCTTAATCCTTTCTAGTAGTATTAGATGTTGTGCAGTTTTACTGCAATGATAGACTATAGCAAATAATAAAGTTATTAAAAAGTTACATATCTATATAAAATCCTATAAGATTTTTTTTTTTTATGAAGGGGAAAAGACTCCCACAGCAGAACATGTTTTAATATCTTATCTTGTTTTGTTAGTCTTAAAGCACCACAGACTTGAAATTTCATAGAACCTCAGATTATTGATGTCTTTGGGTGAAACCCATCCAGCAATGCCTCTATGCAAATCTTATTTAATTGAATTGGATATGTGCAGTTTTAATGCTAGCTTGACTAGCTCATCACCACTTCATAGCCCCATATGCACTCTGATGAGGACATGAAATTCTATCCTAGTAAGATAAACAAAAGTTGTACAGGGTTTATATTCCAATTTATATTCCAAGTGTATATTCCAAATTCCAACCCAAATTTGTTTCTCCAGGTATTATACAGGAAACGCTGGCTTGGATCCAACTTTGTTGTTGCACCCACAGAATGGATCCTGCTGGTGGAAAGGGACTTTCCTCTCCTCTCCTTCCTCCCCATGCAGTCCCATACATGTCTTCCCAATCTGCTGTGGAACCCCCCTCCTCCAACCCCACAGAGCAGATTTTGAGGGCATGCAGGGGACTGTCTGCAGGGAGAGGATGGGAAAGTCCACCAGCAGTACCCATACCATGGGTGCAACAACAAAGTTACAGCCAATCTATTATCAGTACTTTCGTTGTTGTTGTTCAGTCGTTCAGTCATGTCCGACTCTTCGTGACCCCATGGACCATAGCATGCCAGGCCTTCCTGTCCTCCGCTCTCTCCCCGAATGTGCTCAAGTTCATATTCATTGCATCGGTGATGCTATCTAGCCATCTCATCCTCTGTCGTCCCCTTCTCCTTTTGCCTTCCGTCTTTCCCAGCATCAGGGTCTTTTCCAGAGAGTTTTCTCTTCACATTAGGTGGCCAAACTATTTGAGCTTCAGCTTCAGTATCTGTCCTTCCAATAAGCACTCAGGGTTGATTTCCTTTAGGGTTGACTGATTTGACTTCCTTGCAGTCCAGGGGACTCATAAGAGTCTTCTCCAGCACCACAGTTCGAAAGCATCAATTCTTCGGCGCTCAGCCTTCCTTATAGTCCAGCTCTCACAGCCATACATTACTACTGGGAAAACCCCCTTATGAATTAAGATTGAGAGGGGAAACTATTTAAAATAGCTGGCTGATCTGATTAGCGATACAGCAGAGATAGTTAACCTCTATGTTAAGTGTCTGTAGGCAGATGAAATAGTTGATCAGTCCTAAGTATGACTGATACAACACACATACACATAAAGAAATAAAAATAAATCCCTTTATTTTAATTAACCACAATTTGCAGGTGAACTGAGCACTTACGTTTTGTTACACCAGTTGTGGGGAATGTGAGCAGGAGGGCGCTATCATACTCGTATCCTGTGTATGGGTTTCCACAGGCAGCTGGTTGGCCATTGTTTCATGTGACTCTTCTTATGTTTCTTAAGAAGAATAACTAATACATAGCGAATCCAGTTCTACCTTCCATTAGCAGAGAGTGTGGTAGATCTGTAGGCAAGACTCTGAATATGGTGGCCATTTCATGCATTGTGTGGTAGCAAAGCCACTGTTGCCACTGAGCATATACTTGAACAATCCTGGCTTTCTGACCAGTATTCCTGCTGTATGATATATGGGTGCATTACAGTTACATTTAATCAGGTTAGGGGTATATGTAAAACATCTTAGTGGGTATACCCCAAAATTTAATGTAATACACAATCCTGAAGGGGTCTCAAGGCTAACAGTAATGATTGTGACTGCATCTTCAGAAGGGACTCTTCTTTTATGTGGTATTTCTTTATTCTAGAGCCCTCCTTCCAGTTCTTTTCATTTCCTTAAAGAAGAACTGTGTGACATAAGCTCCTGGGGTCACATAAGCAATTCACCAACCATATATGGAGGTTCACCAGGTACCTGATCATGGACCATAAAACTAGGGATGTACAAAATGACTTACCTGTTTCATTTCATGACATCCGTGGAGGGGGGAGGTGCTCCGTCCCTCCCCCCGAAATCCTCGCCGGCCGCCTCCACTCCACGGAGACTCTGCGGAGCTACCAGCCGGGGACACCTGCAGTGACATCCGGCCGCTGCTGGGCTGTGCAGGGACGCAAATGGTGGCCGTCGTAGCTGCCACCATTTGCATCCCTTTTTTTGGCTGTGATAGGACACGTAAATATTTACGTAGCCTGTCACAGCAAAAAAAAGGGAACGCAAATGGTGGCGGCTACAGTGGCCACCATTTGCGTTCCTTTCTTTTCCCCGTGATAGGCTACGTAAATATTTATGTAGCCTACCACGGCCTCTGCAGGGATGCAAATGGTGTCCCTGCATTAGCCGTGATAGGCTATGTAAGTATTTACATAGCCTATCACAGGAAAAATTGTGAAGCGAATGGCGGCCGCAGATGTGGCCGCCATTCGCAAAGCAGCATGAATGGCACCATGTAGGTGCTCTGTTTCGCACGCCTTCTGTGGGGGGGAGAGGCGGGGGGGCTTCTTTCTGCCATGGCACTGGCATTTGGCCTCACTGAGATACGTGGTGGAATTCTCCACCATCCCTCCATAAAACAAAACATCTGCCAAGCACCTGGCAGACTAGTACCTGACTGGTGCACCACTTACACTCTCATTCGTTCTGTGATGTGTGGGTCTGTATTAAAGGTTTCTTGTCTTACACTCCACAGTTGAGCTTCTGTAGCAACTATCTGGGCCTCATCAGGAAGTTCTATTTTCTTTCTTTGACAAACAAAACCACCAGTTTCTTTGCCTAAAATGTCAGTGCCTGATATAGAAACATGCCTTTTTGAGTGCCAATGGAATTGGGTAGTGATGAAAGGGAAATAAATGATAACAGAAGTATACTTTTATTAAAATTGCAGCATAACAAATCTATTGTAGTTCACAAAATTATGAAACATCTTCTGTGACTAACAGCCCTTTAGAACTCTAGCATAAGACTGAAGAAGTAATGAAAGTGTGCATCCATTTCCCCCCTCCCCCTTCAAGCAGGAAACAAGAGAATGAGCAGGAAAGAAGGTAATGAAGAAGAAAATGCAGGCTGCCAATTCTATATTAAAGATGTTAATCATTTGGCCATTTTGCAATCTGTGAGTTTGTAGCTTCAGTCAAGGTTAAGATGAGAAGTCTATTGGATGCTGCAACATCTATGTAATCAGGGTTTGTTTAAGTCTGCTATTTGCTGGAGCTGTAACACAGCTAATGCTTTTTTAAGCATATGTTTTAGCAATAGTTACCCCTTTTCAGGTGTAGGTCATTATATGGATACATTTTGTATTGGAACACTCCTTAATATTTACTGATGTATGTGCTCTTTTAAAATATCTACCTGCTTCCTGGAGGTTAATGATTGGTCAGTGCAAATGGATTTGTGACAGATAAAAGATTGATATTACATCTAGGGATGTACAGTTTTTGTAAAATCTGTTCTGTCTGTGTTTCGCAGATTGTCCAGTGCCTTACATTCCATCATCCACTCATTGGCAGAGTCAGATTTTTTTTTCCAATTTCCCAAATTTACGCAAATTTGCACTTGCACAAATGTGCACACACACCCTGCAGATGTTCATGCTTTAGCCTATGGTGGAAATGTGCAGTTGGCTGGTGATGTGTGTGGGGCTTTTTACGTATTTTTCTATGACTAGATTTGCATAAAATTCCAGCAAGTAAAAACACTGGTCTGCAGGTCTGCAGAATCTGTGTGACTTGGGAATAGCTGGTCTGCTGCAGAATCCATGGATCAGATTCATAGAAATCTAAACTCATTTGATTCCATTATGGTTTTCTCTGACATCCCTAATTACAACATTGGGAAGTTAAACGTTCACCTCCTATAATGCAATGGATTGAAGATCTTACAACAGTTTCAACATTTGAACAGGTGGGGTATAGACACCACCTGCAAATGGATACTGATTTGGATATTTGGCCTGCTTTTGTTGAAATCTCTCTTTCTCTCTCTCTCTCTCCCCCCCCATATCCACATACATTCCATATGGATGCACTGAAACTGACAGATTCACATCACCTTGCTGTGGTGAGTGGGCTTGTGTGTTCCAGTGAACCCTGTGAGCGAAGCTGTCAAGAGTCATGTACTCCCAGCAGGGCCACCCATGGTGGTAAGGTCAAGGGGAGGAATCAGACAAAGAACTATCCAAGAAAGTCCTCAATGGCAGAACAGGTAGAAGATAACAAGGTGTATTTTACAACGGCTGTGAAGGCGGATGAAGGCTGCAGCAGATAAAGGACCACTAATTGTCATGATATTCATGCCCTTGGATTAGAGCCTTTTCTGTGAAGACTGTGTGTTGATCATTGTGCACTGATCTCCACACATAAAACAAATTCACGCACAGGCATCTTCCAATCCAAACCCCAAACAACCAAAAGTCCCATGGCAATCGGCAAATGGTAATGAGGGCAGGACTGTGAAATCCAGAAGCCCCTAGTTAGGGTTGGCGGAGAATTTCTCCCCGAAACTTCGGGGGGCCGAGCGCCAATGTGTTCGGCCCCCCGAACAAGTTTCGGGGAGAAATCCTTCGAACCCCCCCACCCCCTGCACCCCCCCCGGGACGGGACTTACCTTCGCCGAATGTCCCTCCCGGCGGCGGGTCCGGCTGGCGGTTCAGCGGGTATTCAAGCGGGGTGGGAGCGGCAGCTGGTCTTTCGACCGGCTGCCGCCGCCGCCATTGCAATAAAAGAAAAAAAAAACGCCCCCTGATAGGCTACGTAACGATTAACTTAGCCTATCACGGCTAGATTTGCAAAGTCAGCCGTGATAGGCTACGTCAATCGTCACGTAGCCTATCACGGGTGACTTAAAAAAAAAAAAAAAAGTGTGTACGGATAATGGCGGCCCCCATAGGGAGCCGCCATTCCCATTCCTTATTTGGTCGCTGTAGTCTATGTAAAGATTTACGTAGACTACGGCGAAAATAAGGGCAACGCTATTTGCGTTGCCCTTATTTTCGCCGTAGTCTACGTAAACATTTACATAGACTACAGCGACTAAATAAGGAACGAGAATGGCGGCTCCCTATGGGGGCCGCCATTAGCGTACGCGCTTTTTTTTTTTTAAAGTCACCCGTGATAGGCTACGTGACGATTGACGTAGCCTATCATGGCTGACTTTGCAGATCTAGCTGTGATAGGCTACGTGAATCGTCACGTAGCCTATCAGGGGGCGTTTTTTTTTTTTGTAAAACTTTCGCGTTCGCGGCTGGGCGAGGCAGGAAGCCTCCTCCCCGGCCTGAATTTTGGCTGGGCCGAGGCGGGAAGCCTCCCCCCCGGCCTGAATTTCGGCTGGGCTGAGGTGGGAAGCCTCCCCCCCCGGCCGGAACTTCGCGGGGGGAGCAGCGAAGCGCCTCCCCCCCACTGCGAACGTCCTTCGAGGACAGGTAAGGGACTTTCGTCCACCCCTACCCCTAGTCATGGACCGGCACATGGGCGATGGATACAGATTCAGTCGTCCTGACTCAAGGACTGAGGCAGTTGAGTAGTTCGGCAGCTGTATCCATGACTGAGCAGTCCTATTTAGGATCCACTCTGCTCACCCCTTATGGGGAGAGGGCTAGAAAAAGTGCCCTAAACATAGTCTTCCTCACCTCTTCCCTGACTGGATTACCGCATCCAGTGGGGTCACCATTTAGCAATCGCAAACAAATGAATTTTGGAACATGGAATATATGGACACTGCTGGACAATGCAGATAGTGAATGCCCTGAACATAGGACTGCCATCATTGCAAGGGAGCTGAGATGTTTACACACTGACATAGCAGCACTCCAAGAAACCTGAAGAGCAGGAGAGGGATAACTAAAGGAAGAAAAAGGAAGTTATACCTTCTTCTGGAAAGGACTGCCTGAACAAGAACGAAGAACACATGGAGTAGGCTTTGCTATTAAAAATGATCTTATGAACCTCTTGTCAGAAGTTCCTAGTGGCATTAACAAACGACTCTCAGCCCTTTGAATAAAACTCACCAAAAACCAGCAGGCAACTATTTTAAGTGCTTATGCACCAACATTAGATGCTGATGAAGACATCAAAGAAAATTTTTACTCCCAGCTGGACACCATCTTATCAGAGATACCAAAGGAGGACAAAATTATCCTCCTGGGTGATTTCAATGCAAGAGTTGGGCATGATTTTGATTTGTGCCCAGGGACCATTGGGAAAGGAGTCAGCAATAGCAACCAGAATGGAATTCTACTTCTGACTAAATGTGCAGAGCATAATCTTGTTATTACCAACACACTCTTTCACCAGAAAAATAAATTTAAATCATCATGGAAGCACCCTCAGTTGAAGCACTGGCATCTCCTAGATTATGTAATTGTCCGTGCCAGAGATCACTGCGATGTACTCCTCACCAGAGCCATGACAAGTGCTGATGACTGCTGGACTGCTGGACCCACCACTGATTAATTCGTTCTATGATGGCCATTAAGATTGTCCCTCAATGTAGGCTCCAAGGAAGAAAACTAAGATATAAAATCAACACCCAAGCCCTTCAAGATCCTATTAAGTGAGCCTGCTTTCAAACAACTCTTAAGGAACACCTACCCATGGAAACCCCTGAAAATGTCGAAGAACAGTGGAATAAATGAAGACCTCCATTATCGCAGCCTGTGAACAAACTATCGGATACCAAACTAAGAAACATCAGGATTAGTTCAATGAGAATGATAGGGAGATTGATAAGAAAAGGACTGATAAGAAAAGGAAAGCCTTCCAAATATGGCAAAAAGACACCAACTGTGCTGCTAAGAAAAAAATTCATGCCAGTGCAAAGGCTGAGGTCCAAAGAAGAACTAGAGAACTTAAGAACACCTGGTGGATAAAGAAAGCTCAAGAAATCCAGCATTTTGCAGATGCCTATGATGCAAGGGTGCTTTTTTAATGCCACAAGGGCCATCTACAGACCAACAAATCATAGTACAAACCCCCTACACTCAATAGATGGTGCCAAACTCCTAAAGGACAAAGAGTCTATTGCACTGCATTGGAAAGAGCATTATCACAATCTCCTTAACCATAACTCTATTGTGGCTGATGAGGTCTTCTTGAAAATCCCACAAAAACAAACCAGAGATGAGCTTGCAGTATCCTCTAGTTTGGAGGAAGTCAGTAAAGCCATCAACAAAATGAAAAATAACAAAGCTAGCGGACCCGATGGGATCCCTGTTGAAGTCTTTAAAGAAGGTGGGCCTGAAGCTACACAACAGCTTCACAAGCTCATCCAAAAAATCTGGATGAGGGAGAAGATCCCAGCAGACTTCAGGGATGCCATAATTATCACTCTCTTCAAAAAGGGTGATAGAACAGATTGTGAAAACTATCGAGGCATCTCCTTTCTAGCTATGGCAGGCAAAATCCTGGCAAGGATCCTTCTCAAACCGCCTTTTACCTATATCAGAAGACATCCTCCCTGAATCCCAAAATGGCTTCCGCCCCTCCAGGGGGACAGCGGATATGATCTTCACAGCACGACAGCTGCAAGAAGAATGCAGGGAGCAAAACCAACCTCTGTACATGGCGCTTATTGATCGGACTAAGACCTTCGACCCTGTAAACTGAACTGCTCTCTGGACCATCCTTTTGAAAACTGGATGCCCTAATAAACTTGTGAACGTCTTGTGGCTCCTCCATGATGGCAACGATCTTGGATAACAATGACTCTCAAAGCGATCCATTTAAAGTGGGATCAGGCATTAAACAGGGATGCGTTATTGCTCCAACTTTATTCACTATCTTCTAGGGATGGACGAAAGGGACTTACCTTGTCCCACAGCTTGCTTCACAATGGGGGGGAGGCGCTTCAGTTCTCCCCCCTGAAGTTCAGGCAAGGGGGGGGAGGCGCCCCGCCTTGCCCGGCCAAAATTCAGGCCGGGGGGAGAGGCTCCCCATCCCTCGCTGGCGAAATTCAGGCCGGGGAGGAGCGCCAAGTCTCCCCAGCCGCGAAAAGAAAAGTACTGTAAAAAAACAACAACACACACCTGTGACAGGCTACATGACGATTTACGTAGCCTATCATGGCTAGATTTCCAAAGTCAGCCATGATAGGCTACGTAAATCGTCACGTAGCCTATCACGGGTGACTTTGAAAAAAAAAAGTGCGTACGCAAATGGCAGCGCCCCATGGGCGCCGCCTTTTGCGTTCCTTATTTGGACAGGGGTAGTCTACGTAAAGATTTACGTAGACTACGGCGAAAATAAGGGCAACGCAAATAGCATTCCCTTATTTTCACCGTAGTCTACGTAAATCTTTACGTAGACTACCCCTGTCCAAATAAGGGACGCAAATGGCGGCGCACATGGGGCGCTGCCATTTGCGTACGCGCTTTTTTTTTTTCAAAGTCACCCGTGATAGGCTACGTGACGATTTACATAGCCTATCACGGCTGACTTTGGAAATCTAGCCATGATAGGCTACGTAAATCGTCACGTAGCCTATCACGGGTGTGTGTGTTTTTTTTTTAACTGTACTTTTTTTTTTGTAATGGCGATGGCGGCAGCCGGTTGGGAGACCAGCCGCCGCCCCCGCCCCCACCAAAATGCCGCCGAAACGCCACCGGGACCCGCCGCCAAGAGGGACATTTGCCAAAGGTAAGTCCCATCCCGGGGGGGGCGGGGGGCCAGCGGAGAATTTCCCCACCAATTTCGGGGGGCTGAATGCATTGGCACTTGGCCTCCCAAAGATTCGTGGAGAAATTCTCCGCCATCCCTGCTATCTTCATCACTATGATTCTACACTTTGTTGAAGGGAAACTTCCCACTGGTATAGAAATCATGTATCGAACAGATGGAACACTTTTTAATCTCAGTAGGCTGAAAGCAAAAAGCAAAGTAATTACAACCTCTGTCATAGAACTTCAATATGCGGTTGATAACGTAATCTGCGTACATTCAAAGGAAGATCTCCAAACTATCCTAGACATCTTCGCAGAAGCATATGAAAACCTCGGCCTCTCACTTACCATCAAAAAAACCCAAAGTGCTTTACCAGCAAGCACAAACCAACTCCTCTGTAGCGCCATCAATCCAGCTTAATGGTGTGATGCTGGAAAATGTTGATCACTTTTCTTATCTTGGCGGCCATCTCTCCACAAAAGCCGACATAGACAGTGAAATTCAGCATCGCCTGAGCTCTGTGAGTGTAGCATTCTCCTGAACGAAGCGCAGAGTGTTTGAGGATCGGGACATTCACAGGGAGACCAAAATGCTTGTTTACAAAGCCATTGTACTACTGACCTTACTGTACACCTGTGAAACATGGACCATCTATAAACGCCACTCCCAATTTCTTGAAAGATTCCACCAACGCTGCCTCCGAAAAATTCTACAAATTACTTGGGAAGACAGACAGACTAATGTCAGTGTATTGGAAGAAGCAAAGACCACCAGCATTGAAACAATGATTCTCCAACATCAGCTTTACTGGACCGGCCATGTTGTTCGAATGCCTGATCATCGTCTTCCAAAGCAGCTACTTTATTCCCAACTAATGAATGGAAAACGGAATATTGGAGGACAGCAAAAGAGATTTAAAGATGTTCTCAAAGCTAATCTAAAAAAATGTAACATAAGCATTGAGAACTGGGAAGCTCTAACCCATGAGCGTTCCAACTGGAGGTCAGCCTATATTAAAGGCGCTATGGACTTTGAAGAAGTACAAGTACAGGGCGAAAGGGAGAAACGAGCTCAGTGGAAGGCACGTCACGCAAACCCTCACCGTGACCGCCTTCCATCTGGAAACCTATTGTCAAGGGCTCCTTGGAGGCCTCTCTCAGTCTAATCCAGTAGCCAAGTCCAGACACAGACAAAGGGATTCCTTTCAAAGCTTTATTCTTCTTTTACAACTTAACAACTCTACAGGTAGCAACTAGATCTGAGCAGCAGAGTACCTATGCCCTAAGTTGGAACAGTTGGTCCCTGTTTGAAAGGGAATTACTGGCAGACCCCTGAACTTAAGGACTAGGGAGAGTCCCTCCCCTTTTCCCTTGGATCCTCTGGGCGCAGCCATTGTTTGCGCGCCAACCGGGCACTATGCCTCCTTTCTGCGCCCTCCATTTGGGGCCGCTCTCTGCGTCGGCGTCGCGCGTCCATCAAGTCTACTTCCCACGCTCGGTCACTCCCTGGACTGCTATCTAATCTAGGAATGCTGGTGGGAGGAATCTTCGTCAGCTTTGGGCCCTGGGAAAGAGGAGCACGCTCCTCTCCCAGGAGCGACTGCTCTTCCTCAGAATCAGAACTACTTTGGGATTCTATGGGCTTAGTGTCCACCCTGACACCTATGTCCTCACTGTGGGAGGCTGTGTAGATCCAGAATCGGCCTTCACAGCCACCTGCAGACCCACTGCTAGGGATGTTGGAAAATTTCTCCACGAAACTCCGGGAGGCCGAATGCCAATGCATTCAGCCCCCCGAAATTGGTGGGGAAATTCTCTGCCCCCCCCCCGGGATGGGACTTACCTCTGTCGAATGTCCCTCTCGGCGGAGGGTCCCGGTGGCATTTCGGCGGCGTTTCGGTGGCAGCCGGTCTTCTGACCGGCTGCCGCCGCCGCCATTTCCCAGTAAAGTAAAGTAAAAAAAAAAAAAAAAGTGATAGGCTATGTAACGATTTACGTAGCCTATCACGGCTAGATTTTCAAAGTCAGCCGTGATAGGCTACATAAATCTTTACATAGCCTACCATGGCTGACTTTGAAAAAAAGAAAAGAAAAGCACGTACGCAAATGGCGGTGCCCATGGGCGCCGCCATTTGTGTACGCGCTTTTTTTTTTTTTCAAAGTCAGCCATGATAGGCTACATAAAGATTTACGTAGCCTATCACGGCTGACTTTGAAAATCTAGCCGTGCTAGGCTACATAAATTGTTACATAGCCTATCACTTTTTTTTTTTTTTTTACAATTTACTTTTTTATTTCATGGCCGGGGAGACGGGGCGCTCCCCCTGGCCAGAATTTCGGTGGGGAGGGATGGGGCGCCTCCCCCCCAGCCTGAATTTCAGCCGGGAGGGGCGGGGCGCCTCCCCCCCCAAGAATTTTGGGGGGAGAAAAGGAGCGCCTCCCCCCCCACCAAAAACAGCTGCAGGACCAGTAAGGGACTTTCGTCCATCCTTACCCACTGCTAAGACCCTACCCCTGGAAGACAATCTTACTCGGTCACAAGTGATCGCCATGATATGATGATATATTCAAATTAAGCCATATATTTTTTGTTTCTTTCTTTTTCTTTTCTTGAAAGTTTATAATAAAAAAGTAACAAAAAAAGAAGTCAAGATGAGAATTTGTCATGTATCAGACAATGGAATACATACACCCCGCCCCCCAACATATTTCACCAAATATTGGGCTGAAATGGTTTTATGTGATTAACACTGTCCATGTTATGTAGACCCTAATTCAAATTATTATTTTACACTTGTAGTTTATTGTTCCCTCATAAGCATCAGAGTAAACAAAGAGTGAATGTAGATATGCAGTGTATTTCCAATAGCTTTCCATCATTTCAGCTGACCTTTCCAAGTTGAGAGTATTAAGAAACAGTCACTCTACATGCCTTATCTCTTTTATAAATAAAAGTTACCTTTCAGAGGTCAAAGCAAATAATAATAATACTAAAATGTTTCACAGAAGGCAAGGCTCTCTAAATTCCAGTGATGTCCTTAGCACAGGCTGAGTATATCTGTTCTAGAGTTAATCAAATTGCTATTCCAAATAAAAATATATTAAAAGACATAAGGTCAGATTTTGTTCTATCTACATCTCAATGCAATGTGTACCTGGAGTTAAGCCCCATGGAAGTCAATACGACTTACATTCAAAGAAGCGGAATAAATTCCAGGTGCAGAATACAAATTCCCGAGACTCAAAAGACTTGCCTTCCAAAGGAAGGAAATCATTGCAGTTTTTAATCCAAGCTAGAGAACAAGGTCTCTATAGAAATGAAATGAATGAATAAATACCACAGTCACAGTGTTTTCACTTTACCACATGAATCTAAGATAAATGGCATACATTTCTATTGAATGTATTTTAATTTACTTTAATATGCTACTTAGGAAGCCATTTGGAAATAATTCTGTGTTGTTTAGCATCTGCAACATGTTTATTAATTGTTCTCCTGAGCTGAATGAAATGGTTGCCCTAGGACTGAAATGCAGAGTCTGAACGTGGCAGGGCCACCAGAAATGGTCAGAGGCCTAAAAGTCTTCTATAATTAGAGCTACCAGTAGAATTAGTACCAAATACAAGTGACTAATGTATCCATTACTTTTATTTCCTCTCTCAGAATCTATGCTTCTGCTAAAAAAAGAGAAGTGTTTAAATTTAATAAGGTCCACACCAGGTGAGTAATACCTAATTACAGTCCTTCTTCCATTGTCATTTTGAGATTCTAATTTCACACTCTCTCACACAATCTCTTTACATGCTGCTTTTGGGGATTATCCTGAAATGTGGTTTCAGTAGCAGTACTCAATGTGAACATGTGGAAAAGTCATAGAGCACTCACCACAGAAACATCTCAAACATCTCACAAACATTTGGAATGAAGGCGGAAGGATGTCCAGTGAATGGCAGGAATATTAAGCCCAGTCATCCTCATTTTAGAAGTTAATGATATTATGATACACACACACCAGAGACACACACACAAACACACATCCAAAGTTCTAGAGATATTAAAACAAGAGAGAGTGATTTAAACTTATAGAACTTAAGTGAATACTAAAATGTTCCCAAAAGCATGTTAAGTATCCAAAGGGCCTCCCTCCTAGCACTTTGAAGTCATTGTTATGCTTATTTACTTTTCCTTTGAAATTGCTTCTAGATGAAGCAGAAAAATCTTCCAGAAACCATTGGAATTTTCAAATTCCATTAAGGGTTCCATTTGGCTAAACCTTATTCTGTGTATTGTGACAGGCACAGGATAAGACTGTTGAGAAAATATGTCCTGTGAATGACTCATTCATACTTCAGAATATGAATATGGCTAGAAGATGTGATTACTGAAACTTTTATTTTGTGTCTTTAAGCTAAGTTGCAGTTAAATAAAATGTTTTATTAAAAAGTGACACCCTAACTAACATAATTATTACTTTTGTGTGTGCTACTTACAAAAAAAATCATGTAACTCATATAAGAAGTGTTGTAGTTGTTGTTTATCAATGCCAGTTATTCTACAGATAATATTTTTTTTAAAAAAAAAAACATGTGTATTAATCTTCCAACATATAAATACTGATAGCAAGTCATACAACTAATAACAATGTTCTCTTACTCCTATTTTTACAGCAATTGTTTATTGTATATTGCATCTGGGCATTCACTCCTTCAATAAGTCATTTTATCCAGTAAGTTTAATGTTTCCACAATTTAATATAAGGGTCTGATGACATCCTTCTAGTTTCAGTTTGTGAAATAAATCAATTTCAGCCATTTTTTAAAAGTTGTCTGGCCTTGTTTGGCCTTTAATGCAGCTGATGAGACAATTTTTTTCACTAGAGCAATATACCATAACTTTTGATACCATGCCTCTCTATAGTGATGTTGTCTATGTCTTTCCAATGCCTTAGCAGCATGAGTCTGGCTGCAACAACCATAGGCATTATCAACACTCTGTGTTACAATTTTTCAGTTTCCCCTTCTCTACAGATAATACGTGAAGGAGAAGTTTGTCCAGTAGAGTTGTGACTGGAAGGTACTAAGTTAAATTGCATTATGCTTGTGACTGGGAAAACTTGCCATGGACAGTGTGTTTATCAGTAATGATGAGAGCAGAGAAGAAAGGATAATACTGTCAGCTTTCCACAGGCTCTCTCTGTCTCTCTGTCTCTGTCTCTGTTTCTCTGCTTACCTAAGTATGGGAAGAGAAGAGGTAAATGTGTGTGTTATAGTGACATTTTTAAACCTCACATCAAGATGGGAGACATTTTTTTAGTGTGTTGCTGTCCCACAGACTCCCCAAACCATAGAGCCATTACTGTTTGCTGGTGATGCTGCCAAATTTTATATTTAGTCGACTCATTGGTTGAATTTCACCTCTTCATAATGCTCACCTTTTTTACAAGGTTGGACTCAGGTTTTATGAATTTGCCATTAAGTTCAGAATTGATGGCAAGCTTCTGAGCATACGCAGTCTGTTTCTGAGCATGCACTGAGTTGGTTGGATTAACCCTTTTCTTGCTTATGGTAAACTGTGATGATGTCACTTTACTCCACAACCAAGCCTCTTTGGAGGAATAGCCAGTTAGGTGTATACATACCCCTTTTCTCTATTTCACTCACGCATGTGGCTTCATTTCCTGTTCAGGGAGTACAACTCAGCACACTCTTCCTTTCTCCTGTTCGATTGGATTTGGGTCATTGTTGTTCATACTGTACTTTCTTTTATTCTGTTTAGTAAGTAAATGTGGTGGAGTGTTTCTGTGAGAGGCCACAGGAAAACAAGGGGCCAGTCAAGAAGGGGGTATATAACATCGTGATGCATGAAGTCATGAAGCACGATGCATTTCTAAACTACAGCTCCCAAGATGCACTTATTGTGAAGAATGAGAGTTTACTTTAAAGGAAAACAACTCTCATCTGAGCTTACATGTTATTAACCAAGAAAATAATGAATTAACCTAGGGTAATTCACTACTGTTGGCTTCATTTGCATGGAGGGACACAAAGGGACAGGGACACAAAGAGACAAAGACACAAGCAGTTGGTATAAAATTTGGGCCACATTTATTGACATTGACAAGATCTGAGAAGGGCAACCTTAACGGGCAACTTCTCTAAGCCAGAGTGGCCTGGCATTGCATCAGGCAAGACATGCGGTGCCTGTGGAGTGGCATATTTGATTGCCACCTCTCAGGACTGCCCAATTTTGGGATGGGAGGACTTCCCTTGTCACCCGCCCCCCCAGGCCACAAGAGGCTGAGTGGGTGAGGAGAGTTGGCCTCAAAGTTAATCCCTTTCTTCCAAATGGGGGAGCAAAACCCTGAGCTGGAAGCCTCAGGCCTTACTAGTCACCAGAAAAGGTGCCTCCAAATGCTCTCCAACCCTATAGTCCCCAAAGGTGTCTGCACATAACCACCTATTTAAAATGTGACCAAATCACGTGATTACATAAAACTGAAACAACCTAAATTAACTCCCAAACCCCACTTACACTGTGAAGTAGGCAAAAGACACATAGCCAAAGCCAATCAGACTACAAGCCAAAATTCCTACTCGGCCCCCAAAAGGATGATTAGGATAACTCACAGTGCATACAGGGTGGGAGGGAGGGAGCCACGCTTTGAAAGGGATGAAGGGAGTGGACCCTCAGCCTAAAAACGGCTGGTAAGCCCCTCCCTTCCCTGGTAGTGCCACTACAGAACACCAGTGGTGTTTCTCTCATCTCTGCCACCCCCCCCCCCTCAAAATCCTCCCTGCAGCCAGGCAAGCTGGACGTGGGGGGAAGGTACTTCCTTAGCCACTACGGGAGATTAGAAATCAAAACTGAAGTCCCTACCTAACAGTTTTTGCCCTTTCTCAGGCATCTACCTTTATTTTGGTCAAAAGGGGAAGAAAGGAAGGATGAGGATTGGGAGGAGGGGAGGGAGACATCTGGACCTGGAGTGGACATCTCTTGTATGGAAAGGAGAGACTGTTCTCTGGGTTAAGCCCTTGTATCAACATCCCATTCATTTGTATAAATGTAGTCCTGCATGGGAACTAATAATGGGTAATTAATTAGGGGGAGGGGAAAGAAGTGAGAAAAAAAATGGATTTTTGCAATGAGCTACTGGAAAGGAGAGGGGAGAGAATCAAGAATGGATTTTTATGTAGAAGGTCTATATTCTCTGCTTGAGCAATATGCTGCCAAACATGGGAGTAGGTGGGCCATCTGTGTTTGATTTCTAAAAAGAGAAACACTGGAAGTCAAGCTGGTGTTGATGGCCTGCCATATGCAATGTGTGCCTTATTATTTTTAAGTGTGTGAGGAGGGTGGATAATTGGTAGTTATTCAGCAGTAAGGGAAGTGCACTCTGCACATGTTCAGTGGCACTTTGGGTTATGTATTCCAGCACTCAGCTGCATGTTTGTATGTTTGACATACAAAGCAGTTTATGTGGCTGAGTCCTAGCACACCTTAGTCACTGATATGTTTCTACCCATAACTTCTAACAAAGCAATCCTATACCTGTCTACTCAGAAGTAAAATATCTAGGGATGTTAGAGAATCCATGGCAGAACGGAGCAACCCACCCCACCACCACGCGAAAGCCTCGCGAAATGGAGCCTACCTGGCTGTGGCTCCGGCAGCGGCGGTGGCTCTGGTGGCAGCGGCTCCTGCAGCAGTGGCAGCTCCAGCGGCTCCAGCTGCTGCCGGGCTGCGGCTGCAAATGGCAGCTGCTTGCCGGCCGCCATTTGCGTCCCCCTGGCAAGCCGTGATAGGCTACGTAAGTATCTACGTAGCCTATCACGGCTCAGGGCAGGGACGCAAATGGCATAGCCACCGCCATTTGCATCCATGTCTTTAGCCGTGATAGGCTAGGTACATATTTACGTAGCCTATCACGGCAAAAGACAGGGGTGCAAATGACGTAGTGGCTGCCATTTGCGCCCCTGTCTTTTGCTGTGATAGGCTACGTAAATATATACATAGCCTATCATGGCAATAGGAAGGAATGCAAATGGTGGCGGCTATGGCGGCAGCCATTTGTGTCCCTGTGCAGCCCAGTGGCCGGATGTCTGGCTGCAGCTGGGGAGGATTCCGGGGGGAGGGACAAAGTGCCTCCCCCCCACAGCGGATTGCCTGGCATGGAGCCAGGTAAGAGTTTTGTAAATCCCTAAAAAATATCTTGCATTCAGTGGGGCTTCTTCTCAGGTAATTGGGTAAAAGATGAAGTAAAAATACACACTATGCAAGTATGTGCCAAAAGCAGCAGCTCCAGTCTCTCCTTTCCTTCTCCAATAAGGCTTCCTCACATGTGGCCTTCTGTCAGGTAGTTTTCTTAGAAAAATGCCCTACCCCACATCTGGCTTGCCTGGCCATGGGGGAGGGCATTGCGGGTGGTGGGGGAAGAAGGAGATGTGGGTGTCCACCATTGGTGGTCTCAGGTGGTGGCACTGGGAGTGGGAGGGGCTCAAGAGGCATTTTTAGCCCTCTAGGCCCCTCCTCATCACCTCTTCAAAGCATGGCTGCAGACCGGGTAGCACACGCTCTTGCAGCCGAAGAGGAGGTGCCGTTGGCCTGCTTGCTGACAATGATGGACTGGCTTGTGCCGCAGTGCCAGCGAGCAGCTCCTCTTGCCTGGCCTTGTGTCAGCCCTGCATCGTGCTGTGGCAACGCCGGCTCCAATCATCGTTTGTCCACATGGGCGGCATCTCCATTGGGTACAGCTGGTGCTCCTGCTTCCTGTCCTCATGTTTGAGCCCTGGCATTGGTGGGAGCACAGGAAGGAGGCACAGCCTTTTTTCCCCTCACACCACATTTTTTGGCTGCCTTACCCTGGTCCGGTGGCCATGGATGGGCAAGGTCTGGTGTTTGGGCTGAGTCTGCTGAGGCTTGGTGGCCCGAGGTTTGGAGGGTGGGCCTCTGGGGAGGGGGCTTCCCTGCAGGGGTGGGGATCCACATTACAGGTTCAAGTGGGAGGCCAGATGGCCTAAAAGGGTGTCTGGGTGGCACTGAACCCTTGTCTCCCAGTTGCATTTGCCTCATCGAGGGTGGCTGCGCCTCTTGCCAGGCCATCTGCACTATAGTGCTGGTAGCTCATCTGTGTGCCTCCGAAAAAAGGGCAGGGGGGCAAGAAAGGGCAAGCAAGGCAGCTTGCCCACTGGCCACAAGGCCTTGAAGGAGGCATGATTCTTCCTCGCTTATGACAAGGCAGGTAGGGAATTCTTTGCTTTCAGGTCAGAACTGCAGTTACAGCAATTGTGGCCCATTCCGGTGGATCATCTTTTGCAGTTCTGCATCCATTCCTGGAGTAAGGGTCTCCCTGCCAGGACCATCAGTGGTAAGCTTGCAGTGCTTGCCTTTTGGTCCAAATTCAAGGGTGTGCCTGATAATACCATAGATTTCAGGATGTGACGTACCATCCAGGGTTGGGCCAGGGTGTCACCTGCAGTCGCTGACTCCAGGTGCCCCCTTTCCCCCGACATCCTGTTAGTATTTCAAGGAATATGGCCATCTATATGTACCTACCTTTACGAGGCTACCTTGTTCCACCAGTGGCACACTGAGGGCCTTCTTCAGGGCATTCAGGATTTCTAAACTGGTGATGGCCTCCAAAGGTGATGTATCTGGAAGGGCTCTACATTTTAAGGATGTTTGTTTTTATCCAGATGTTATTCTTATGCTGCTGAGATTAGGGATGTGAGAACTTACCCCAGCTGGGCTTCTCCAGTTGCCCACTGAAGTGGCACCCCCGCTCACACACCCCTGGACCTGAGCTCGGGCTGCTCACAAGCTCAGTGAGTTGCCTGGCTCACCATGATCCCATCAGGTGAGTGCCCACCATTTTCCCTCCTTTGATTTCTAAGTAAAAAAGGAAGTTAAAAAAAATGTGCATATTTAAATATGCACAGTTTGGGGCTGAGAAAGCTTAATAAGGGCAACATTAGAGGGTTATACCAGTCATGTGCCCGCAACATCCATAGCTCAGATGGTCTAAGACTGATCAGAGGGGTATGGGCATGACAGTGTCCTTTTCCCCCACTCGGGTAGAGGAGTTATGCCCTGTCAGAGCATTGGTTGGTTTCCGAGAACTTAGGGGGTCCATGGAAGGTCCTCTGTTCTGTCACTTTGATGGTTCCCCATTAACGAAATACCAATTTGGGGCAGTTACAAAGTTGGCCTTGAAGGCTCTAAGTCTGGATAAGTTTCATGTTGCTACGCATTCCTTCTAAATTGGGGACACTTCAACAGCCATGTTGCTGGGTTTCGCACCTGATAAGGTAAAGGCTGTGGGCAGATGGCGCTCCAACAAGGCTTTTCAGCCTTAGATGCAGTTTTTCCCTAGACATTAATTATGTCAAGCTGATCTTGTTCCAGTTTTCACTGTTTTATTGCCTCTTTAGATTGATGGAATGGATGCCGACGGGAACCCATGTGTGTGCTTATATGTGGACAGAGCATGGTGTTCTGGGCCAGTCGAAGGGCTCCCAGGTCAGGCTGCAAATCTCAGTTTGGACTGTCCTGGCATGCCTGTATCCAGTGGTGGGAGCACCACCTGCCCACACTATTCCATCAAGGTTCAGTGTGGATCCCCCTGCAGGTTTTGGTGCTGCATTATGGGGGGGGGGGGGTAACCATCTGGGTTTTTGTTTTTTTTAAAGCAATTCTCTCATTTTGCAGTCTTTGGGTTGACACAGTGTGATTTTATTTTTTCCTATTTTTCTTCAAGTTATCTTTTTAATGTCTCCTCATATCCACTTATATTTCCCGTAAAGATTTACTTCTAATATATTATTGTTTTTATTAATTTCTCTTATTTCTTAAATCTACCTTTACTTGATTTTTGTCAATAAAGATTGCTTCTCTCTATAACTTCTCTCCCTGCTCACAGTGGATAATCTTGTAGACTTCTGGCACCTGATGTATTCTTATTTTCTTCTGCAATGTAACAAATGTGATGTGAAAAGAAAGAATAGAATGCAGAGGTTGTCCCTGCATACAAGCCTGAATGGTAAACATCCTGAGATGTACTCTGTATCTGAGTGTTAATTAGAACACTATGAAATGTGAAAAGGTCAACATTCTAAACCAGTCCATGTCATGTGAATAGCCCAGGTCAGGAAGGGGAGGTGTGAATGGAGAATGAATGGTTTTATTGCAGGAGGGCCAGATGAGGGTGCTCTGGTATGTGCTGAAGATTGCCAAAGTATCAGTTACTCCATGGAAGAAGACCAGTCGCTGCATTTCCAGGCCTCAGGAGGTGGCAGTAGACAGTGGGCGGTGGTGGCAGCAGCAGTGGGCAGCAGTGCGGTGGCAGGTGGTGGTGGTGCGGCAGCAGCGGCAGTGACAGCAGCAGAGGAGGAGGTGGGGGCCCAGGTAAGGAGCTGGAGGCTTGTGGGGGGGCTGGGCCAGGGGCTGAAGCACACAGAGCCCCTGACCAGCTCCGGGCCGCTTCATGCCCCCTCCACTTCACCTTGGAAGGGGCACAAAGTGGCCCGAAGCAGCTCTCTTTGACTCGGGGTTTAGGCCTCGGGCTGAAGCGGTGCACAGCCCTACTCTTTTCACATCGTCTGAATCTTTAAAAATTGTCCTGATGCACCTGGCTGCAATGCTTGCTTATGTAACATAAAGCTTTGAGGTATATTTTGCTGGCCCAGCATTCTATGCATACACATTCTAAGCATATGTTTGCTGGTGCAGCAAGTCTTAAGGAAAGGCAATTAGTCTCACCCTGAAGCATACAGAAGTGACTTCATGAAAGAAATACAACATGCCGGCCATTCACACATGTACACATTTCTTAGCTTTAATGGAGCCTTTTTCTGGACTCTGCATTAATCATGTTTGTTGTGACCCTGAATATTATATACTAGGGTGGGGTGTTTTTTAGTCAGCTGCTGAAATACTGTATATTTCAATTTCCTACTCATAAATACTAGCAAAAACTTGTAAAAAAAAAAAAAGATGTTACTGCTGAGCATACAAGCCTTTATCCCAAATGGAATGAATCCGAAATTCTTAGCTCAACTGCCCTTAGCAGATACTGCTCTACATTATTTCAAACACTGAATCATAGGTCAGGACAATATTTCAGGCTTGACTAAAATTGAGCTAGCATGAAAGCTCAATTTTACTTGTCAATTAGACTGTAATGCTGCTTGTCCTACAGAGCCTTTTAATATAAGGTGACAGTTTATGGAGGATCAGATACTTCTACCTTCCAAAAGTTAAAATAACCATGGCATGCCATGAAAAACTGATGTCACTTCTAAGGAATGCTTATGAATTAGGCTGATACAGTGTAGCATTCTAGCAGTGGTTTAGAAATTGTGTTCTAGGAAACCTTGGGGTAGCGACAGGTGAAGATTTTGTTTCAGTTTGGTATTGAACAGAATTTTCCAAAATTCACAAAGTTCTCCATAGCTGAGAGAAAAAGAACTTGAGAGTAACCCCCTGCCCCAATGTGGGAGAAACCAAAACTGACAGATATCTCCCTCTGGTCCAGGGCCTTTGAGCACTTAACTCTTTAAAGTTTGGCTTTGAATTCAGACATGCAAGTGCTTATTTACGGTTGTTACCTCTTTTTTTCCAACAGGCTCTCTCCACCACAGCTGGGAATATTGAACTTGGCTGGTGCAGACAAGTGATAATTCTGTTTCAATTCATATTTGATAAGCATATACCAACAATCACAAAGTTCTTCATATTTGAGGGAGAAAGAACTTGAGATTTTAAAAAACTGAATGCATGAAAAAGCAAAAACTAAGAGATTCACCCCTATTTATCTTGGGTTCCTGAGAAGCTTAATTATCTATCTAACTTATCTATATAGTTTGTCTAGTGAGCAATCCTATGGCTGTTAGTCAGCAGCTAGATGGCCATAGGATATGTCGGTTCCTGGACAACTGACCTTCCCCTCCTCCTGCGCTGTGCTGCCACATTGAATGTGTGGGATGGAGAATAGGGCAGCTGTGCAGTCTTTCAGACCTTTTGCTAAATGACCAGAGTTGGGTAGGTGAGGCGACGCATGGCCAGCAGGAGGCATGACCAGCAACAGTGACCCAATTCAACTTTCCATGTGTTCAGTATATGCATTTCTGGGAATGTCTGAAAAAGAATAGGGTTAAGGAGAATATTAGTTATGTTCAAGGATATTATCAGTTCATTAAGTATTATAATGAGGCCCAATGATTGTGAACCATAGAAACATCTGTCATAATGATAATTCTCTAACAAATATGGATTCCTTGGTTTCCAAACTGATGTGGGAATAGATTACAGAATTCAGAAATTTTGAAAATAACTGCATCATAGAAATAAGTGAAAAGGGTACTCTGGAAATGCTAAAGTGATATGTTGACACATTTCAAGATCTCCGTTCAACTTAAGTCAATGCAGCAGCTATTTCAGATTCCAAAATATTCCACCAATACTTTGATAATAACAGTGGCCATGATCCAACCAAAGGTAAGCAATTTGGGCTGTCATTGTATACACACTTACTAGGGAAGAACTTGTATCTAAGCAGACATGCAGAAAAATCCCATGCACAATGCCCATTGTTAAAAGGCAGAGCTGAAAACACAATTCACTCCCTTTGCATTGAAACTGAATGTGACTTAAAACTGGTTAACTTTGGCTGGATCCAGACCATTGATTTTTATTTGTGACCTGTGGGACAGATTTTTCTATGACCTAAAGCACATTATTGAACTTATCAACTGCTACTAATGGAAGCTGTGGTGTTGTGGATCCTTACTATAGATTTTTTATTAGTTGAAGGAGTGATGACTCCTAATGAGTATGATGCATTAGTCATGGCTTGGAGTCTATTCAGTGCTGTTACTGCTTACAAAGCTAGATGCTTCAACAGCATTCTAATTGGACTTTAATTAGAATCTAGTCAGAACCCAGGCAGTTGTTTTTACTTCTAAAATTTAAGTTCCCATCTGGCTGATATTAAATTTGATTCAGTACTAGGATCTTCTGCCCAGAAAAACCTAATGCCCTATTTCACAGAAACACAAACACAGGAAAAGGCTCTCTGTTCCACTCTCCAGAAGAGACTGTTGCATAAAGGATCACAAGCCACACAATGGGGTTGGGTTTCTCTCTCTCTCTCTCTCCTTCAAATCACCATCTTTTTCTGACAGATTTTCTGTGCCTCTAATAGTTACCTAAAATACCGAAATTCAGTATATTTGTAATCTGGGAACATGGACATGCAATGCTGGGGAAAGCTTTACCAGTTCAGTTTCTAACTATTGCACAGCTATTAAAGGCACAGGAGCTGTGCCAGGAAAAACAGTGGCAAGTCGCAACCCTATTTCTGCCACTTAATTGCTTGTTGGAAACTTGTTGGAAACTCACTGCAGTTGATCTATGTGTAGCAGAGGGTAAATTTGTTATTTCTTCAGATAATAATGAACTCACCCATGAAAGCTCAGACTAGAGTGCTCCCATAAAAGTAACTCTTGTTCTGTGTGAACGAGCTTTTGTGAATGCACAGTATCAAAGTGCATTTCGGGAGTTGTAGTTTGGAAATGCATAGTATATCATGACATCATACATCACCTTGTTATGTACCCCCTTTCTGACTGGTTGTTTTCATGTGGCTTATGTGATATGATGTTTACTCACAGTCACTGATTGCCAATGTATGGAGGAGAGAAGAAGATGGACTTGCAGAGCCCCACCCCTCATGGAACTAGACTCAGCACATGCACAGAAACTGTATTGATTAGATACATACTCTGCATGCTCAGAAGCTCACAATCAGTTCCAGACTTAATAGGTTCATTAAAAAGGTGAGCATTACAAATGGGTAAAGTTGAATCAGTGAGCCAACTAATTATGAAATTTGGCAACAATTTGGCAACTGTGGGTGTCAAAACCTGTTTATACACATGGGTTGTCCTCAGTAGGCTTGGAATAAATATGTTTGATTGCAATGTATTCTATAAATATGGATAAGTTTTGTATTTTTTTAACCAGGATTTTAGAATAATAGCTGTCTAAAATCAGTGAGACACAGAGCCATGGACAATAGAAGTGTAGAAGCAGGAAAAAAATCAAGTCTCTGACCCTAAGCCTAGACTGGATAATAAAACTATGTACATGATATAAGAAAAAGTTCAGCTAGATGTCAAAGAAATATATGTTAAAGAAACATTGAATGGATTGTTTCAGTGCATTCCAGGAAAGAAGATAAGATAATGATTGATTGTGCACATCTGATATCAAGAGTCAATATGTAACTTCCCCTTCAGCAAATGTTTGAGGCTTAAAGAGCATTGTCTTTCTTAATGTAACTCTGTGTAGTTTGTAAGGCCTTTTTGTAAACAAGTAGAATTGTAACTGCAGTTTGTACTATAAATATATCTGTTTGAGGTTAGTGCAGAGAGGACTTCAGAACTGATGGGAAATCTCTGTCAGTCTGTTCTCCCAGCATGCTGAATAAAAAAGTTCCTACTTGCTAACCAAAACTGAAAGTGATGACTGGTTTTCTTCCACAGAAGGAATGGAAAGTCATGCCTTTTCTCCAGCCAGTAAGTCCAGACTCCAGTAAGTCGTTCCCCTTGTTTGCTATGAATGGGAACTTTAGCAGATTCTCTAATATAAAGCCCTCAGAGAAGCTACACACACATTTTCAGTTTTTTCCCTTTAAAATGAAGAGGGGTGACATGCTTTTTCTCTGCAAAGAAGATATCTGATATCCTAAAGCTGACATAGAAGCTACCAGATAATGCAGAAGAGCTGAATTCAACAAATGGCAATCATTATGTCAGACAAAGGGAAAGTATCAGATTCATAACAGAAACAACAAATATTCAAATGCATACCACTGTCAGAGAAAAAAGATATCCATACTTTTCTATCCCTCAGACGTCTGACAAACCTATGGTGTTCTAGAGCCATAGGAATCTTTTCTTTTTTAAAGGATAGCATTTAATACTTGGGGATGAAAATGGTGGTATTATAACTTTTTAAAAAATTCTGTTACCTGCTCTGAGTGTTAGGATATATCACAACTTGAAAGTCTAATAACTAGTGCTGTGCTGAAAATGTCTTCCACATTATTTTTGACCACTAACATTTAATTTGATAGAAAAGAAGTTGCTTTCAAAAAGAAATTCAAAGAAGAATAAATTTTGGAAAAATTCACATGGCTTGGGTTCAGGGTTCTTGTGCTTACCTTACTTATGAGGTGGCTGAGGAGTGTGTATGAGGGTGTCTTTGATTGTATAGTTAGTTCTCTGCACCTGCATCCACAATCATGATCACCTCTCAGAAATTGTATTCATTTGTAAGATCCTAGGGATGGTGCTGAACCCTAAAAATCATGGCAACGAAAGCTGAGCCAAAATTTCTCCGAAGACATTTTTATCAGAAATATCATGGGAGCATTCTTTTTGTACCCCACTAGAAATAAAAGGCCACTTTGCAGCATTTCCCCAAATTTTCTTCCTAATTTTTGGTGCCCCCCCCACACCAATGCCCCGGAACAATGCTAGGTATGGGGTATTGTGGAGAACACAAAATGGGGGCCAGGCTGCCAACACCGTTTCTGCAGTTTCCACTTCTAGTGGCAGTGCAACCCCCTCCCCAACGCTTAGGAAAAAGGAAGGAAGTTGTGCTATGACCCTCATCAATGGTGAGCGCTACCTGTGAGAAACCGTTGGGGAATTTCTCTTCACACTGAAGAAATTTGGAGAAATTGTCCCCCCAGTTTTTCTGCCAACAAATAGGGTGGAGAATTTTAAGAGGTCATTTGTGTGCAGCCCTACTGATAACATAATTAAACCATAACTGGGTTGTTGTTTTTTTCATATGAAGCTATTAATTATTTATTTTTTATTTTATTTACAAGATTTATATATCCAATAACATGTCTGACAGGTGAACAATACAAAAGGGAGAAATAATAATAATTGGGATACAGAATTAAAACTTTTAAAATTGGATTGTACTAGTAAAAACATGGCTGGTTGGTCAAGGAAACTTGTTTAAATAAAAAAAATGTCTCGAGAAGGCCCACACAGCCTGTTGCAGGTGCTCTGCTCAAGGGTGCCCAGTCACCCCAATTCCGCTTTGCTGCTGTACCCACTACACAAGTTGCTGAATAGAGTCTTCTCTGAAAGCCCCGTGTAGCAGCAAAATTGGGCCCCTGCCAGCCTGCCAATCAGCTGCTTGGCAAGCCGCAGGCAGGAGTACAATTCTGCTGGGAAATGGGTGCACATCTGTTCCCCAGCAGAACTGTTCTGCTGGAAAACAGGTGTGCAGGGATGATTCTCACCACATGCCCTCTTCCAAAGAAGAATCAAGCTTCCACCAGCCTGGCAAACAGCTGATTCTGCTGGGAAATGGGTGAGTGGGGATGACTCTCATCATGTACCTGTTTCTCAGCAGACCATGCTTGTGCTAGAAAAGAGAGAGCACAAGGGGAATTATCCCCATGCACCTTCCTTCCCAGCAGCGTTGCTGGGAAAAGGGTAAGGATAAGGCCTCCTCTCCTCCTTCAATCCATCATGAGAGGAACACTGGGGTTGGCAGGGGGAACTTAAAGCCACCCCCCCATTCTCCGCAATTTGGATCATGATCACTGGGAGGAGGAAGAGGCTTTGACCTTTCCCTCCTCCCAGTGATTATGATGCCAGTTGCTGTGATGGGAGGTGGGGGACAAAGTATGTGTGTGAATGTGCATATCTGTGGTGGGGGAGGATCTCAGTGTGTATATTTTTGCATGTGTATATGTATGAGTGTGGGTGGGTGCATGTGGCCCCCAGTGGTGGGGATGTGGCCCCCAGGGGTTTGGGGGGGTAAAATTTGTCCCTGGAGTTGCCAGAGTTGCCCATCTCTGCTTTACTGCATCAGAGGTAGGATGGCAGAACTCACCACTGCCTGTTCTGGATGCCATTCGCTGGACCCCAGCTGGCCACCTGCCTCTGCTCACCATGTGTGGTGAGCTGCCAGGGAGTCTGCAGGTGCCCAGAATCTTGCTCCTCCACTGGGCCATTATTCTGCACAAAATGGCAGATTGGAGTTTTCTGTAAAGGCTGATTTTACTTAAATGGTGGCCATAAAGAGGCCCATTTATGCAACATTGCAGGTGTAAACATTACTTAACAGACCATTTACACTGGTAATGTTGCATATATGGGCCTCTTTATGGCCGCCATTTATGTAAAATTGACCTGTATGGAAAAGGCCAAGCCTCCATTTTCTGCAAAATGGTGTCTTGGTGGGGGAGCAGGGACTGCTGTGCTTGCCCGACTCGGTGTGCGTCAAGTCAGGCAAGCATGGGGGTCTGTGGACTGGTGTCCAGGTGGCTGAGCTGGCAGGAATCTACCAAGCTTGAGCCCCCAACTAGACATGGCATCCCTAATCAGAGGTAAAATGTAGATGTTCCAGACAATGCACAACCAGATGGACATCCTCAATGTCCATCACTGCCATTAGTTCTCTAGTCTTTTGTAACACCTTGTTCTGCATGAGTTTTCTGGATCAGGGATCAGTTGAAATTTCCAATGAAAATCTGGCATCTGTGGACAATTGAGACTTTAGCCCATCTTTTCTAAGGGCACACATGAGTAGATGCCAGTGATGTGTGTATAAGCAAAGTTGAGTTTGTCAAATTTCTCCTAATTCCATCTTGACATTCATTCCATGTCATGTCTGTATCAGACTGAGATTTTGGAGGTTGTGTTGTGTTGTTGTTGTTCTTGCTGTTTTGCATTAAGATTTGTGTGTATCTTCATGCATATTTTCATGCTTGCATCAATTGTGTGCTTCTTCTAAATGTACACATTCTTCTTCTATTATTGAATGTATACATTATTCTCCCATTCACACAAATGTTAAAGCCTATTTGTGTGAATGTTTCAAAAGTACACTTTGTTCATGCAAATTTTTCAAATGTATGCATGCTGTTTGTGCTGCACATCACATCGCATGCTTGGAAATGTATGGACTTTGACCACAGATTGTGAACAGGGAGTTCAAGTCTGTGTTTGGTGCCTGTATTTATTTTATTTATTTATTTATTAAATTTATTAATCGCCCATCTGACTGGTCACCCAGCCACTCTGGGCGATGTACAACCCCCATAAAACAATTTAAAACAATAAAATTTTACCATAATTTTTTTTTTTAAATACCCTAACACACCCCAAATGCCTGCCTGAACAACCACGTTTTTAATGCACGACGGAAGCTCATTAAAGAGGGGGCATGACGGAGTTCCCTAGGGAGGGAGTTCCACAGAGTGGGGGCCACCACAGTGAAGGCCCTCTCCCTTGTCCCCACCAGTCTAGCTGTCCTGGCTGATGGTACAGAGAGAAGGCCATCTGAGGCTGATCTTGTTAAGCGGCCAGTCTGGTGTTGCTGGAGGCGCTCCTTAAGATAGGCTGGGCCGGAACCATATAGGGTTTTAAAGGTCAAAACCAACACCTTGAATTTGGCCCGGAAAACAACTGGTAACCAGTGCAACTCCTTCAGCACTGGAGTGATGTGGTCTCGCCGGCGGCTGCCTTTAATCAGGCGAGCCGCCGCATTCTGTACCAGCTGCAGCTTCCGAACGGTCTTCAAGGGTAACCCCACGTAGAGCGCATTACAGTAGTCTAAACGAGAGGAGACCAGGGCATGTACTACCGATGGGAGCAGATGGTCGGGAAGGAAGGGGCGCAGCCGCCGTATCAGATGGAGTTGATACAGCGCTGTCCGGCTCACAGCTGACACCTGAGCCTCCATGGACAGCTGGGAGTCCAAAATGACCCCCAGGCTGCGGACCTGGTCTTTCAAGGGTAGCCGTACCCCATTCAACACCAGGTCAACATCCCCCAGCCTCCTCTTGTCTCCCACCAAAAGTACCTCGGTCTTGTCAGGGTTGAGCTTCAGCTTATTCCTCCCCATCCAGCCACTCATCATCTCCAGACATTTGGACAGGGATTCTACGGCCAACCTTGGTGAAGATTTGAATGAGAGGTAGAGCTGAGTGTCATCCGCATATTGATGACACTGCACCCCAAACCTCCTGATGATAGCCCCCAGTGGCTTCACATAGATGTTAAATAGCATCGGGGAGAGGATGGAACCCTGTGGCACCCCACAAGTAAGTGGCCACGGGTCCGAAACCTCCTCTCCCAGTGCTACCCTCTGGTACCTGCCAGAGAGGAAGGACTGGAACCACCGCAATACAGTGTCTCCAATGCCCATCCCCTCCAGGCGGTCCAGGAGGATACTGTGGTCAATGGTATCAAAAGCCACTGAGAGGTCTAGGAGAACAAGGAAGGAGCATTCACCCCTATACAGAGCCCTCCTCATATCATCTACCAAGGCGACCAAGGCCGTTTCTGTCCCATGCCCAGGCCTGAAGCCCGACTGAAATGGGTCTAGATAATCAGTTTCTTCCAAGTGTGCCTTCAACTGCACCGCCACCACCCGCTCAATCACCTTGCCCCAAAATGGCAGATTTGAGACTGGGCGAAAGTTGTTCAGAACTTGAGGATCCAAGGAGGGCTTCTTTAAGAGCGGTCTTATAACTGCCTCCTTGAGGGCTGTTGGCATCACTCCCTCCTCAAGGGAGGCGTTCACCACTGCCCTGATCCCTTCACCCAGTCTCTCTCTGCAGCTCATAATGAGCCAAGATGGGCAAGGATCAAGTAAGCAGGTGGTCGGCCTTACAGATGAAAGCACCTTGTCCACTTCATCAGGAGGAAGAAGCTGGAGCCGATCCCACAAAACCGGTTTGCCACAGGCCGCCTCTTGCTCACTAACTGTATCCACAGTGTGCAGAGTAACACACCTAATCTGATCAATTTTATCTGCAAAGTGCCTTGCCAAAGCCTCACAGGAGGCCTTAGAATGCTCCAGTTGTTCCAGAGCCACAGGACCGACCAGGCTCCGGACCACTTGGAACAGCCTCCTGGGGCAGCACTCTGCAGACGCGATAGAGGCAGCATAATATTCCTTTTTTGCTGCCTTCACCGCCACGTGATAGGCTGAAGATATAGCTCTAGCCCGTGTCTGATCGTCTTTGGAGCAAGACTTCCGCCACCGGCGCTCTAGCCGTCTCACCTCCTGTTTCAGAGCTCGTAACTGCGGATTGAACCATGGTGCAGTCCGAGCCCTGTTCAGGGGGAGAGGGCGTTTCGGAGCCACCCAATCTAATGCCCCGGTGATTGCGGCATTCCAGCCACCCACCAGGGTCTCGACCGAGTGGCTGTTGGCATGCCCCAGAGAATCCCCAAGCGCGTTCAGGAATCCATTTGGATCCATAAGACGCCTGGGGCGGACCATTTTAATGGGTCCTCCACCCCTGCGGAGGGGTTGTGGAACCGAGAAGTCCAACGTCACCAGATAGTGATCTGACCATGACAAGGGGGTGGTGGATATACCCCCGACTTCCATATCACTCCCCGCTTCTCCAGAAACAAACACAAGGTCTAGTGCATGACCGGCTACATGGGTGGGCCCAGTTAGAATATGGTGCAGCTCCCAGGAGGCCATGGTCTCCATGAAGTCCCGAGGTGCTCCTGTGAGGATGGCCTCCGAATGTACGTTGAAGTCCCCCAACACCAGTAAGTTAGGGGACTGTACATGCACATCAGAGACCACCTCAAGTACCTCAGCCAGAGAGTCAGTCGTGCAGCGGGGTGGACAGTACACGAGCAGAATCCCCAGACTGCCCTTCGGGCCCAACCTCCAGTACATGCACTCAGCAACCTTGGTCTCCCGGAGAGGGGGTGTGGTGAAGACCAAGGACTCTTGGTAGGTAACAGCCACTCCCCCTCCCCGATCCCCAGCCCTCGGCTGCTGTGCATACGAAAATCCAGCTGGACACATGGCTGCAAGTGTTGGAGCAGCAGCCTCGGCCAGCCAGGTCTCCGTAATACATGCCAGGTCTGCGCCCTCATCCAGGATCATGTCATGGATGAGGGAGGTTTCTGGGTAACAGACCTGGCATTGCAGAGCAGCAAACGAAGGCCAGAAGATGGGGTTACGCCTCCCCCAGCCATCCTTTGGCTCTGGACAGGCCCGGAGCAGGGGACAGATACTACACATCTCTCCCTTGTTCCCCTTACCTGGCATGGCCTGCCCCTAGCGCTCCACCAGCGCCTGCCACCCAGCCTCAGTGTGTTCTGGCCCCCAACACTCCCCCCACTGCCTCCATCAGGTGGACACATGCCCCCTCGCTCCCGCCTATCAGGCAGGCTACCCACCCCTGAAAACACAACAAAATCCCCCCCAACAAAATAAAACAAACAAACAAAACAATTAAAATCCCCTTAAAAATGCCAGGCAGGAGTCCACAGGGAAGGCCTAGTGGTGGTGGTAGCGGCGGCAGCGGCAGCAGGCCCAGCAGCAGCAAGCACGCCTCTTCCCCGGTGGTGGTGGTGGTGGTGGTGGTGGTGGCTTCTCCTGCAGGCCCTGGCTCTCCCAGGCCACCTCAGCCAGCCAGCTTTTGTAGCCCCTCCAGGGAGGGGCAGGTGGAGCAGCACAGCTGGCTCGGTACCTGGGGGCCTGGTCCTGCAGGGACTGGCGGTCTACCAGGCAGAAGTCCACAAGGAAGGCCTGGTGGTGGTGGTGGCAGCGGCGGCAGCAGCAGGCCCAGCGGCGGCAGCAGCAGGCCCAGCGGCGGCAAGCACACCTCTTCCCCGGTGGTGGTGGTGGTGGTGGCTTCTCCTGCAGGCCCTGGCTCTCCCTGGCCACCTCAGCCAGCCAGCTTATGTAGCCCCTCCAGGGAGGGGCAGGTGGAGCAGCACAGCTGGCTCGGTACCTGGGGGCCTGGTCCTGCAGGGACTGGCGGTCTGCCAGGCAGAAGTCCACAAGGAAGGCCTGGTGGTGGTGGCAGCGGCGGCGGCAGCAGGCCCAGCGGCGGCAAGCACGCCTCTTCCCCGTTGGTGGTGGTGGTGGCTTCTCCTGCAGGCCCTGGCTCTGTAAGGTACAAACTGGGTAAATCCTAACCAAAAATGAACTGAAATGAAGAATCTCTCATACATCCCTTGTACAGGCTTCAAGTATATGTGTTGCAGTAAATTACTCTGCTTTCAGATAAATTGCCCAGAGAAGGTTGATGGCTCTGTAAGAAACTCTGGACTAGAACAGCTCAGGGGAGTAAACTGTGAAGGGAACATGCAAGGCTTTGACTAAAAGGAAATTTAAAAAAAGAAAAAGAAAAACCTAGGTGATTTTCTTTTTTAATGAAGCTAGTACAGTTAGGTAATTTAGGAAACCAGAAGCTATAGTGCTGAGGACTGCTTGAACTGTTGGCTTCTGCAGTGAATAAAATAAGTTGTGAGTATTTTCAGAACAGATGGAATACATCAGAAAAAAATAAATGTCTAAAATCTAAAGAATTATCTTCTGAAATGGAAATCTAAGAGAAAATGAAGTTAACTGTTTCAGTTTTTAACCATGCTGAGTCCAAATGTGTCTAGCAGGCTTTCATCCCTAGGATTACTGCCTTCAAAAATCCTGTTTAGACAACAATTTCCTGAGGGTAGCTTTGTTAGTCTATTGCAGCAAAAACCAAGAATGTTGTGGGACCTTAAGGATTTATTTATTCTGGCATATGCTTTCATCAGCTTCATTATGGAGAGTTTCAGGGTTTGTATAAAGTACATATGGAGGAGGGGAAGAATTGTAAACAGTGAGGTAAGAAGTAAATTAAATGCAGAAAGTACTGACGGTGACAATCATATTATTAATAGTTGTCATTTACAGTGCAGGTGTTGCCAAAAACAACCATTTTGGCACCAGGTAAGCCAATTAACACATGTGTGTGTGATAAAAATCCACTATCCTGCTTCATGCCTCTGGCAATAAAATTAAAACTGTTGAAGAATTCTTCCTCAGCAGTCTCTCACTTTAATCTTCCTCTGAAGTTTCTTTGCCTCAGAATTGCCACTTTAAGAAATGTAATAAAGTATCCTGGGAGGCTGAAGTGTCTCTCACTGGTTTCTGAATATTTCTATTTTGGAGGTCAGATTTATGTTCAGACAGCAGTTAGATTGTTATAAGAGAAGAATCTGAATATATGTTTTCCAGCATAATGGAATCTGCATAACTATAAAGCTTTATTTTATTCTTCTCTGAAAACTAATCCTTTGATTGTTGAATTATGTCTAATAGTTATCAATCGACTGAAGGATAGCAACCTTGCCTTGTGCCATGTGTCAACCCAAATTAAGCAAGCTCTTTGTGGAAAAGAATAAATCAATTCTATCCATTGTTTTAAATTTGGACCAAAACTCAACTGATAAGATACAAAGATATGGCCATTCAATGTGGTCAAAAGCCTTTTCTGAATCAATAAAAGTAATAGTTTTATCTTCCTCCATTTGGCATAATCCATCACATTTATTATTTTTCAGAAGTTATAAACCATTTTCCTTTGTTCAGTAAAAGCTTGTTAGTTCTGATGTACTGTTCTCCTGATTATGCTTCATAATTTGACATCTATTTTCTATAATTGCAGTTTACAGGAGAGATTCGATAATGTGGAGATAGTAAAGAAGGTCCTTCTTCTTTTTTAGGAATAACCATGATTTTGGCTTCCTTCCATGTATCTAATATGTTCCCTTGGATATTAATGTTGCTCATCATTTTTGTCAGAGGTTCTCCCAATACTGGAGAGAGAGAGAGAGAGAGAGAGAGATTAAATAAAACTCAGCAATGCATCAGAGTTCTGCAGCTTTTTCCATTTTAGCATAGTAAGGGTGCAATCCAACTAGATCGGCGGCTGCTAGGGATGTACGAAAGTGACTTACCTTTTCACGGATTCTGTTCATGGTGGGAGGGGAGGTGTTCTGTCCCTCCCCCTGGAATCCTCGATGGGGGGAGGTGATCTAGTCCTCCCTAGGGGTGCACGAAAGTCACTTACCTGGTCTCGCAGCTTGCTTTGCGGTGGGGGGGAGGTGCTTCGCTGCTCCCCCCGAAGTTCAGGCTGGGGGGGAGGCTTCCCTCCTCGCCCGGCCAAAATTCAGGGTTGGGGGGAGGCTTCCCGCCTTGCCCGGCCAAAATTCAGGCCGGGGAGGAGGCGCCTCGCCTTGCCCGGCCGCGAAATAAAAAGTAAAAAACAACAACAACACCTCCGTGATAGGCTATGGGACGATTTACGTAGCCTATCACGGCTAGATCTCCAAAGTCAGCCATGATAGGCTACATTAATCATCATGTAGCCTATCACGGGTGACATTTTTTTTAAAAAAAAAGCGCGTACGCAAATGGCGGCCCCCATAGGGAGCCGCCATTCGCGTTCCTTATTTGGTCGCAGTAGTCTACGTAAATCTTTATGTAGACTACAGCGACCAAATAAGGAACGTGAATGGCGGCTCCCTATGGGGGCTGCCATTAGCCGTACGCGCTTTTTTTTTTTAAAGTCACCCGTGATAGGCTACGTGACAATTTACGTAGCCTATCACAGCTGACTTTGCAAATCTAGCCATGATAGGCTACGTTAATCGTCACGTAGCCTATCATGGGGGCGTTTTTGTAAAAAACTTTTTTTGGAATGGCGGCGGCAGCAGCCGGTCGAAAGACTGGCTGCTGCCTCTGCCCCTGACGAAGACCTGCCGAACTGCCGCCAGGACCCGCCGCCGGGTGGGACATTCGGGAAAGGTAAGTCCCATCCCGGGGGGGCCGGGGGGGAGAATTTCTCCCCGAAACTACTTGGGGGGGCCGAATACGTTGGTACTCGGCCCCCCGAAGTTTCAGCAAGAAATTCTCCCCCATCCCTAGTCCTCCCCCCCGGAATCCTCGACGGCCGGCTGTGCTCCACGGCAGCTCCGTGGAGCAGCCGACCAGGCCCAGGCCATGGCCATCTGCAGCCGGACTTCCAGCCACAGAGGGCTCTGGGTAACAAAAAAAATAACAAAACGTATACGCAAATGGTGGTGGCTATGGCCGCCTCCATTTGCGTTCCTTATTTTTCACCATCTTAGTCTACATCAATATTTACGTAGACTAAGATGAAGAAAAGAAAGGGGAACGCAAATAGCGTAGTCGGTGCTATTTGCGTTCCCCTTTCTTTTCTTCGTCTTAGTCTACATAAATATTGATGTAGACTAAGATGGCGAAAAATAAGGAACGCAAATGGCAGTGGCCGTAGCCCCTGCCATTTGTGTATGGGTTTTTTTTTTAAAACCCATATGTCATAGGCTACATAAGTCTTTACATAGTCTATCACGTCTATGGGGGGGGAGACACAGACTGCAAATGGCAGCAGCAGCCGCCGTCTGGAATATCCGCCCCAGGTAAGTCTCGTCCCAGGGGGATCAGTGGGGGGTGGGGGGGTGGCAGGCCGTTCCGCAATGGATTTCAGGGGGCTGAATGCACTGGCATTTGGCCTCACCAAGATCCGTTGCAGAATTCTCTGACATCCCTAGCGGCTGCCTCTGAACTCAGAGGTGGCTGCCTATCCAAACCAGCGCAGGAGAAGCATGGAGGGGATCGTTCCTTCCGGGCTTTTCCTGCCCTGCTTTTTTGGTGAGACAGCTGATTGTGGCTTTCTAGCCACAGGAGAATGGAGCGGGGAAGAAGGCTGCTTTATGACACATTGGATGTGTTGTACATGCAGCTACACTCTCCCCACCCTGGAATGCCTCCCGCCACGCCCCGTTCCAGCCGCTCTGTGCTCCTTGCTCTGTGCTATTTGCGTTGCCCTTATTTTCGCCGTAGTCTACGTAAATCTTTACGTAGACTACAGGGACCAAATAAGGAATGCGAATGGCGGCTCCCTATGGGGGCCACCATTTGCGTACGCGCTTTTTTTTTTTCAAAGTCACCCGTGATAGGCTATGTGACAATTAACGTAGCCTATCACGGCTGACTTTGCAAATCTAGCCATGATAGGCTACGTTAATCGTTACGTAGCCTATCACAGGGGCGTGGGTTTTTTTTAACTTTTCTTGTAATGGCGGCGGCGGCAGCCAGTCGAAAGACCGGCTGCCACCCCCACCCCTGACAAAGACCTGCTGAACCGCCGCCGGGACCCGCCGCCGGGACCCGCCGCCGGGAGCGACATTCGTAAAAGGTAAGTCCCATCCCGGGGGGGGCAGGGGGGCGGAGAATTTCTCCCCGAACCTTTGGAGGACTGAATGCGTTGGCACTCGGCCCCCTGAAGTTTCAGGGAGAAATTCTCCCCCATCCCTAACTCTGACTCACCAACCCACAAGCTGGTCCAACTTGATCTGTGTGATTCTGGCCAGCTCATATATTTATGTTTTTTTCTTTCTCTAAAATCAGCAAGTTATGCAAAATGGAGCTGCAATTTGCATAACTTGAGCTGTAATTTGTGTAATTTGCACAAATTGCAGCCATAAAGTGTGTATGTATACACAAATTGTAGCTGCAATTTGTGTAAATTACACTAATTACAGCTGAAATTTGTGCAAGCTCAGCAAATTTTGTCCACAATTTGTGTAATTTCCCAATTTCAGAGGAAAACAAGTAATAAAAAAGGAAATTTCCTGCTTTCTGGGAAAAAGCCTGCAAATACAAGCCAAGCTGGGGGCTCCATGGAAATCCATTGAGCCCCCAAAGAGCCAGACTTTCCTGCAACTGACAAGTCTAGATATAACATCTCCCTGGTCAGGTATCATATACAGGGGTCTATGAGTTTGGGGTGTCTATACTTGGTGTTGGCAAATCCAAAATTTGAAAGGGATTCTGTTAGTGTACCATCCACCCTGCTGCCTAATAGTCTCCCTGCCCAAGCTGATGGAGGTAGTCTCAGAGATAGTGTTGAAGTCCTTAGACTACTGATCTTGGTGGACTTTAATATCCATACCAAGCTTGCCTTGTATGGAGTACCACAGGATCTTGCCTGGCTCATATATCTTGGCTGATACATAGCAGAACATACCGTAGACCTTGTCTTTTGTACTGGAGTAAGGGAAAATGGCTAAGTAGGGAAGACAGTAGTGCTCCATTGTCACGCACAGGTCATTATTTTATTCAGGTTGATATTTGGACCACTTGTAACCCCTTCCAGGGTGAAGGACTAATCCTTATGGTCTGACCTCAAAGACTGATAGTTCTGGAAAGGTTTCCTGAAATTTCTGAGTGATTTCTTGCAGCTTTAGCTGGTAGTTCTGCCAAGGTCCTAGTCACTGCCACAGATAGGATGATGACTCAGGTCATCTGTGTAATTGTTCCAAACATTATCAACCCTATTGTAGACCTTGTTACCTCCCTAGTAGTCTACAGAACTATGGGTGATGAAATAATTGTGTCAATGACTAGAGCGCAAAAATGGCAGAAGACCCATGATAAGGATGACTGGAAAAAAAGGGGGGGGACATTTCTAGGGCTTACTCCATGGTGGGGATGACGGCAAAAAGACACTACTTCTTCACCACCATTGCATCTGCAGAATGCAGTGTGGAATTGTTTGAGAGGTAAAGAGAGTTTTGCACAACAGCTCAGATAACCAGCTGATGGAGCTCTGAAAGGATTGTATCTGAACTGCATTTTGCAGATAAAATTGCTTGCATTTGTTCTGACTTAGATACCCTATTTTTGACAGAGTCTGATCATGTTCTTTTGGATTTTTTTTTCAGATTGTGCAACCTGAGAATGTGGACAAGCTTCTTGGATGATTGAGGCCTACTACTTGTTCTCTTGATCCTTGCCCTTCCTGGTTTTTGACAAGTATCAGGACTGGGCTTGTGTATGGGCCTCAGAAGTGGTGAATGACTCCTTGAGGGAATGTGTGATCTTTACTGCCTTAAAATAAAAAAGGCAGTAATGAGACATGTAGTTCTTTTAAATTATTGTTATTTTTATTTACTATTATAATATTTATCTCCCATCCTTCAAAAAGACTTTTCCTGAATAGACTTACAGCACATATAAACAAAATCCAGTATTGTACTTGAACTGACTATGGGGGCAGGGTGGGGTGGACAGGCATTAGCAGACAGTGCAACTCTGCATTGATTGGAGAGGAAGTTTGATGGTGTCTTTGATTGCGTCCCTCATTCTTCAATCTCCCAAATAGGGATGTAAGAGAAATCTGTCTGGAGGTGGAGTTTGCCAAGTTTTCAGCAGCTCCCCCCCCCCCTGATTTTGGCTTGCCTCCCTGTGACTTGCCCTGACACGATCGCATCACGTTGGGCCAGCTCGTGGATTTTCCGTTCCCCCCTTGCATGAATTGCAGCCATAATGTGCACAAATCATGCCCCAGACATGTGCAAATTATGCAAATTGCAGTCGCAATTTGTACAAGTTGCTATATATGGGAGGAAAAACGAGAAAAATCCTCAGATTTCGGGAAAAAGCCCGCAACTTGCTCAGAAATGCAAACTGAGCCAGGGTGCAAGGGAAATCCAACTAGCCTAAAGAAGGCTGGATTTCCCTTTGACGGACATGCCTACTCCCAGATAGGGTGCTCGGGCTGCTTCCAGATGGCTCCTAGCACTCTGCAGTAGTTGCTTGTCTGCTGTAAGCAGCTATAAGCAGAATGGACTTCTACTAGGGATGGATGAAAGTCCTTTACCTGATCCCGACACTTGCTTCACAGTGGGGGGGAGGTGCTCTGTCCCACCCCCGAAATTCTGGGTGGGCGGGAGGCACCCCGTCCCTCCGGCCACGAAACCTCGTTGTCTGCCGGGACGCAAATGGCGGCGGCCGTAGCCCTAGCCATTTGCATCCCTGCAGTCAGCCGTGATAGGCTACGTAAATGTTTATGTAGCCTATCATGGCTGACTTTGGAAAAAAAAAGTGTGTACGCCATGGGTGGCGCCATTTGCGTTCCATTTGCATTCCTTGTTTGGGCACGTGTAGTCTACGTAAACATTTACGTAGACTATGGCGAAAGTAAGGGCAACGCTATTTGCATTCCTCTTATTTTCACCGTAGCCTACGTAAATGTTTACGTAGACTACACGTACCAAAATAAGGAAAGCAAATGGGTGCCGCCATTTGCATACGTGCTTTTTTTTTTCATAGTCAGCCGTGATAGGCTACGTAAACATTTACGTAGCCTATCACAGTATTTTTTTTAAATCTAGCCATGATAGGCTACGTAAATCTTTACGTAGCCTATCACGTTTGTTTGTTTTTCTTGGAAATGGCGGTGGCGGCAGCCAGTCAGAAGACCGGCCGCCACCGCCACCGCCGCCGCACCGCCGCTGCCAGGGACATTCGAGCAAGGTAAGTCCTGTCCCGGGGGGGCAGACCGTTTCTCCACCAATTTCGGGGGGCCGAATGCGCTGGCATTCAGCCTCCCCATGATTTGTGTAGAAATTCTCTGACATCCCTAACTTCTACACTATAGGGGGTGATGCACTTTTTTCCTACAGTGAATGAAAACAACAATGAGAGGAGATTGGAATGGAAGGGGGAGATAAAATGCTTTTATACAAACAATTATGTTGTTTTTTTTAAAAAAGTGTGGGGTGCAGTGGGGGGTGTGGAGAAGAGGAAGGAGCCAGAGATCTCACTGAGGAGGCTGCACTGTCAAAGAGAACAGCTCTCCACTCTCCGTTCTTCTCGCTGTTTCCTGCTGCTGCCTTCTCATCGGCTCGAGGCAGTTAAAATGAAGCACAACACACAGAGGAAACCTTTGATCTGATTGAATGGGAGCCAATGCAAAGTGGAGTTTTGTTTTGTTTTATGAATGTATACACAGGAATCTGGAAAGAGCATGATCCAAACCTGGGACTCACACCTCCCCTTTCCACAATGCAACATGGCTCTGCCCGCTGCTTCACTTCCTAGATCTTCATAGTGAGAGAGGATTGCATGTTGTTGACAGAGAAGTACTTTAAACATACATACACAGCTGTTGGGGGGTTCCCAGCTGCTCCTTCCTTCAGTCAGAGAAAGCAGCTTCTCACTCTCCTTCCTGCCAGGTTTTTTTAAAAGCCTATTGCTTCCAAATCCTTTTCTTATTTTTATTGGCACACTTGCATTATTGTGCAACTATTTCAGTATTATTGTTTTTTTAAGGGCAAATGGGTACTCCCCACCTCTCTCCCTTTCTCCAACTATGGTTCCCAGAACTTGGTCCCAGTGATTCCTCTTCCCTTCCTCCTAAAGCTGGAGAGATGAGCCCAGGCAGCAGTCACTCCATTGTGCCCATTGAGCCTCTACACATCTCTCTCTCACCTCCAGCAAGGAGAATTCCACCTCCCTTCTCCTGATTAGCAAGTAGGGATGTATGAATAGATTAAAGATCCCCCCCCCCAGACTCCCCTCTGCTCACTCCCCTGCTTGCCAAACTCCACTCACACCTGGACCAGCTCACTGAGCAGCCATGCTTCTGGCGAGTGGATCTGGCAGCCAACCGTCATTTTAGCGAGCTACCAATTTGGGTAAAAAAAGGCAGCCCAGGGCTCTCCATAAATCTAATGTTATGCAAATAGTGGCTGTAAAGTGGCCATTTATGCAACATTACAGGCATAAATGGTCCTTCATGCCTGTTGTTGTTGTTGTTCAGTCGTTCAGTCATGTCCGACTCTTCTTGACCCCATGGACCATAGCACGCCAGGCCTTCCTGTCCTCCGCTCTCTCCCGGAGCGTGCTCAAGCTCATATTCATTGCATTGGTGATGCTATCTAGCCATCTCATCCTCTGCCATCCCCTTCTCCTTTTTCCCTCAGTCTAGGGGTGGACGAAAGTCACTTACCTGTCCTCGAAGCTTGTTTGCGGTGGGGGGGAGGCACTTCGCTACTACTCCCGCGAAGTTCAGGCTGGGGGGGGAGGCTTCCTGCCTCGCCTGGCCGAAATCCAGGCTGGGGGGGAGGCTTCCCGCCTCGCCCAGCCGAAATTCAGGCCGGGGAGGAGGGTTCCTGCTTCGCCCGGCAGCGAACGCGAAAGTAAAACAAAAACAAAAACGCCCCCTGATAGGCTACGTGACGATTCACGTAGCCTATCACGGCTAGATCTGCAAAGTCAGCCATGATAGGCTACGTGAATCGTCACATAGCCTATCACAGCTGACTTTAAAAAAAAAAAGCGCGTACGCGAATGGCGGCCCCCATAGGGAGCCGCCATTCGCGTTCCTTATTTAGTCGTTGTAGTCTACGTAAATGTTTACATAGACTACGGAGAAAATAAGGGCAACTTTGCAAATCTAGCCATGATAGGCTACGTGAATCGTCATGTAGCCTATCAGGGGGAGGGTTTTTTTTTCTTTCATGGCAATGGCGGCGGCGGCAGCCGGTCAAACGACCGGCTGCCGCTCCTGCCTCGCTCGAACACCCGCCGAACCGCCGGCCGGACCAGCCACCGGGAGAGACATTTGGCAAAGGTAAGTCCCGTCCAGGAAGGGGGTGGGGGGTGGGGGGGTGCGGAGTGTGGGGGGTGGGGGGGTGCACTCGGCTCCCCGAAGTTTCGGGGAGAAATTCTCCACCATCCCTTGATAGGCTACGTGATGATTAACGTAGCCTATCATGGCTAGATCTGCAAAGTTGCCCTTATTTTCTCCGTAGTCTATGTAAATCTTTACGTAGACTACAGCGACCAAATAAGGAACGGGAATGGCGGCTCCCTATGGGGGCCGCCATTATCCGTATGCACTTTTTTTTTTTTTTAAGTCACCTGTGATAGGCTACATGACGATTTACGTAGCCTATCATGGCTGACTTTGCAAATCTAGCCGTGATAGGCTACGTTAATCATCACGTAGCCTATCATGGGGGCGTGTGTTTTTTTTCTTTTATTGGAATGGCGGCGGTGGCAGCAGGTCGAAACACTGGCTGCCGCTCCCGCCCCGCACGAACACCTGCCGAACCGCCGGCCGGACCCGCCGCCGGGAGGGACATTTGGCAAAGGTAAGTCCCGTCCAGGGGGCGTCTGGGGGGTGGAGGGGTGCGGAGAATTTCTCCCCGAAACTTGTTCAGGGGGCCGAACACGTTGGCGCTCGGCTCCCCGAAGTTTCGGGGAGAAATTCTCCACCATCCCTACCTCAGTCTTTCCCAGCATCAGGGTCTTTTCCAGAGAGTTTTCTCTTCGCATTAGGTTGCCAAAATATTTGAGCTTCAGCTTCAGTATCTGTCCTTCAAATGAGCACTCAGGGATGATTTCCTTTAGGATTGACTGATCTGACCTCCTTGCAGTCCAGGGGACTCGTAAGAGTCTTCTCCAGCACCAAAGTTTGAAAGCATCAATTCTTCGCCGCTTAGCCTTCCGTATAGTCCAGCTCTCACAGCCATACGTTACTACTGGGAAAACCATAGCTTTGATTAGATGGAACTTTGTTGGCAATGTCTCTGCTTCTTACTATGCTGTCTAGGTTGGCCATAGCCTCCCTCCCAAGGAGCAAGCATCTTTTAATTTCATGGCTACAGTCACTGTCTGCGGTGATCTTGGACCCCAAGAAAATAAAATATGTCACTGCTTCCATTTCTTCCCCTTCCATATGACAGGAAGTGATGGGGCCAGATGCCATAATCTTAGTTTTTGTAATGTTGAGTTTCAAACCAGCTTTTGCACTCTCCTCTTTCACCCTCAACAAGAGGCTCTTTAGATCCTCTTCGCTTTCTGCAATTAGGCTGGTATCATCTGCATATCTGAGGTTGTTGATAATTGTCCCAGCAATTAGGGTTGGCGGAGAATTTCTCCCTGAAACTTTGGGGGGCCGAGCGCCAACATGTTCGGCCCCCCGAACAAGTTTCGGGAAGAAATTCTCCGCCCCCCCCGCCCTCCCCCGGGATGGGACTTACCTTTGGCGAATGTCCCTCCCGGCAGCGGGTCCGGCCGGCGGTTCGACAGGTCTTCGTCCGGGGCAGGAGCAGCAGCCAGTCTTTCGACCGGCTGCCGCCGCCATTCCAATAAAAGAAAAAAAAAATGCCCCCGTGATAGGCTACGTGACGATTAACGTAGCCTATCATGGCTAGATTTGCAAAGTCAGCCATGATAGGCTACGTAAATCGTCATGTAGCCTATCACGGGTGACTTAAAAAAAAAAAACGTGTACGGATAATGGTAGCCCCCATAGGGAGCCGCCATTCCTGTTCCTTATTTGGTCGCTATAGTCTACGTAAAGATTTTCATAGACTATGGCGAAAATAAGGGCAATGCTATTTGCGTTGCCCTTATTTTCACCGTAGTCTACGTAAAGTTTTACGTAGACTACAGTGACCAAATAAGGAACGCGAATGGCGGCTCCCTGTGGGGGCCGCCATTTGCATACGCGCTTTTTTTTTTTTTAAAGTCACCCGTGATAGGCTACGTGACGATTTACGTAGCCTATCATGGCTGACTTTGCAGATCTAGCCGTGATAGGCTACGTTAATTGTCATGTAGCCTATAACGGGGGCGTTTTTTTTTTAACTGTTTAGTTCGCAGCCAGGCGAGGCGAGGCGTCTCCTCCCCGGCCTGAACTTCGCAGGGGGAGCAGCGAAGCGTCTCCCCCCCACCGCGAACAAGCTTCGAGGACAGGTAAGTGGCTTTCGTGCACCCCTACCAGCAATCTTAATTCCGACCTGTGATTCATACAACCCGGCGTTTCTCATGATGTACTCTGCATATAAGTTAAATGAGCAAGGCAACAATATGCAGCCTTGTCGTACTCCTTTCCCAATTTTGAACCAATTGGTTGTTCAATGTGTGGTTCTTACGGTTGCTTCTTGACCCTCGTACAGGTTTCTCAGGAGACAGGTAAGGTGGTCTGGTACTCCATCTCTTTGAGAATTTGCCACAGTTTGTTGTGATCCACACAATCAAAGGCTTTAGCGTAGTCAATGAAGTGGAAATAGATGTTTTTCTGGAATCCTCTTGCTTTATCCATGATGCAGTGAATGTTGGCGATTTGATCTCTAGTTCCTCTGCCTCTTCGAAACCCAGCTTGTACTTCCGGTAGTTCTTGGTTCGCATACTGCTCAAGCCGAGCTTGTAGGATTTTGAGCATAACCTTGCTGGCATGTGAAATGAGCGCAATTGTACAGTAGTTTGAACACTCTTTGGCATTGCCTTTCTTTGGAATTGGAATGTAAACTGACCTTTTCCAGTCTTGTGGCCATTGTTGAGTGTTCCAGATTTGTTGGCATATTGAGTGCAGCACTTTTACAGCATCATCTTTTAGGATTTTAAATAACTCAGCAGGAATACTGTCATGTCTGCTAGCTTTGTTGTTAGTAATGCTTCCTAAGGCCCACTTGACTTCACTCTCGGGGATGTCAGGCTCAAGTTCCGTGAACGCACTATCATGGCTCTCAGGGACATTCAGATCTTTCCTGTATAGTTCTTCTGTGTATTCTTTCCACCTCTTCTTAATCTCATCTGCTTCTGTTAGGTCCCTGCCTTCTTTGTCCTTTATCATGCCCCTCTTTGCACAAAACGTTCCCTTGAGATCTCTGATTTTCTTGAAGAGATTTCTAGTCTTTCCCATTCTGTTGTTTTCTTCGATTTCTTTGCACTGTTCATTTAAGAAGGCCTTCTTGTCTCTCCTTGCTATTCTCTGGAATTCTGCATTCAGTTGGATATATCTTCCCCTTTCTCCCTTGCTTTTCACTTCCCTTCTTTCCTCAGCTACTTGTAAAGCCTCATCAGACAGCCACTTGGCTTTTTTGCATTTCTTTTCCTGTGGGATGGATTTAGTTGCTGCCTCCTGAACAATGTTATGGACCTCTGTCCATAGTTCTTCAGGCACTCTGTCTATCAGGTCTAATCCCTTAAATCTATTCCGCACCTCCACTGTATATTCATCAGGGATAAGATTTAGGTCATACCTGAATGGTTTAGTGGTTTTCCCTGCGTTCTTCAATTGAAGCCAAAATTTTGCAATAAGAAGCTCATGATCTGAGCCACAGTCAACTCCAAGTCTTGTTTTTACTGACTGTATGGAGCTTCTCCATCTTTGCCTGCAAAGGACATAATCAATCTGGTTTTGATACTGACCATCTGGTGATGTCCATGTGTAGAGTTTCTTCTTGTGCTGTTGGAAAAGAGTGTTTGCTATGATCAGCATGTTCTCTTGGCAAAACTCTATTAGCTTTTGTCCTGCTTCATTTTGTACACCAAGGCCATGCTTGCCTGTTATCCCGGTGATTTCTTGACTTCCTACTTTAGCATTCCAATCCTCTATGATGAAAAGGACATCTTTTTTGGTGTTAGTTCTAGAAGGTGTTGTAGGTCTTCATAGAACCGATCAGTCTCAGCTTCTTTGTCATCAGCGGATGGGGCATAGACTTGAATTACTGTGATGTTGAGTGGTTTGCCTTGGATTCATACTGAGATCATTCTATCATTTTTAAGATTGTACCCCAGTACTGCTTTTCCCACCCTTTTGTTGACTATGAGTGCTACTCCATTTCTTCTCAGGGATTCTTGCCCACAGTAGTAGATATGATGGTCACCTGAATTAAATTCACCCATGCTTGTCCATTTTAGTTCACTGATTTCCAAGATGTCGATGTTCAATCTTGCCATCTCATGTTTGACCACCTCCAGCTTATCTTGATTCATTGACCTGACATTCCAGGTTCCTAAACAATATTGTTCTTTACAGCATCAGATTTTCTTTTCACCACCAGACACATCCACAGCTGAGTTTTCTTTTCGGCTTTGGCCCAGCCGCTTCACTCTTTCTGGCACTACTTGGAAATACCCTCTGCTCTTCCCCAGTAGTATATTGGACACCTTCTGACCTGAGGGGCTCATCTTCCAGCGTCATCTCTTTTAGCCTTGTGATATGTTCCATGGGGTTTTCTTGGCAAGAATACTGGAGTGGGTTGCCATTTCCTTCTCCAGTGAACCACATTTTGTCAGAACTCTCTGCCATGACCTGCCCGTCTTGGGTGGCCCTGCGCGGCATAGCTTATGGCTTCACTGAGTTACACAAGCCCCATCGCCACAAGGCAGTGATCCATGAAGGGGAATTTCATTTCATGTCTGTAATGTTGTGTAAATGGCCCCTTTACAGCGGCCATTTACACAACAGTATATTCCCAGAAATCCCCGAGCTGCCATTGTTACGCAAAATGGCGGCTCACTTAGTGGACAGGCAGCTGCCAGACCTGCTCACTGAGCACATGGCTGTGCAGGAAATGGGTCTGGGTGACTGCGGAGGCTCGGTGAACAGTTCCGGGGGGAGGGCAGTGGTGGTGGCTTGGCAAGCACCTGCCAAAACTGGACAGCAGTGAGTCTGTCCATCGCTATGTATGAGCACTCTGTTTGTGGGGATAAAAGCTCAATGGATGTTTCTGGTTTGGCCCTGGCAAACCATTTGTTCCATTTCCCCCCACTGTTGTTGACTTAATCTATGGTAAGTCAAGCCAATACGCAGAATTTTTTTTTTAAATGGTCACAATTTGCATAAATTGGATTGGGGGGATCTTCAAATTTGCACAAATGGGGTCCTAATTTGTTTATTTAAAAAAAAATATTGATTGATCTTCAGTCTTCTGCAAGTGTGCAGGACCACAAACCCACCTGTCCACTGTGTACCCCAGAGAGCCATATTTCCTTTTTGTAATATCCTGGTCAATTTCATTCTCTCAGTGTATTACTTCATTTTACCCGAGCAGAGCCATATTCCATATATGTCAAAGAACTTGCCAATTCCCACCACCTCTTTGCTCAGGAACCACCAAAATGGAGGATGAATTTCTGCAAATGGTGGGAACAGGGGTGGGTGCGTAGAGAGACGCGCAAAGGAATTCCAAAATTGGGGGGAAAACCCACTAATGTCCACCGCCACTTACCAGAACAAAAGCACTGCAGAATCCTGTCAGGCTGAAACAGAACACAATTCCCAGTGTCATACATCCCTAGTAGCAATAGAACCTCTCACTGCTTTCCAAACTCCCTTGCTCCATGCAAGTCAAACAATGATTGGGAGAAAGGAAAGGGCATGCACTAGAAAATACAAAAGCAAGCAATGGAGAGGCAGGGCATCTCTAGCATATGATCCCTCTCTCACAGTGTATTTATCCCATGAGGTGCTACAATTGCACATTTTCCTGTACATAGTTCAGGGAGACTGCACTGCTATTCCACTCCTTCCTTTTAAGGTCAGATTTTCTGTAGTAAGGGAAAAGATAGAACAAGCACAGGGAAAACATGGTGGCAGGGGGAGGGGTCACAAGTGGATGACTACTATGTCATCTGGACTCCCTGTAAAATGTGAATTAATGAGGTATAGCTGTGAACTATTAGTGTGAAAGCACTCTTCATCATTTAGTCTGTAATTATCTGTCCATTTACTTGGGTATAAGTCCCATAGAACTCAGTAAGATATCTAGGACATGTCAGGTTGTAAGATGCTTTGGTCCCAATCCAATTAAGTCCAATTGAAACCAATGGAATAAGTTGGATGTGACCAATTTAAATCCCACGTATTTACTCAAAAATAATTCTGAGTTAAATGGGATTTTACTCCTAATTCATCATGCACAGGATTGCATAACTAGGTTTATATCTTGATTGGGATTATTAATTTTATGAATTTTAGACAAATATGCCTACATATTTTGTATTTTTTTATACTGACATGAGTGTAGTGCATTTTTGGATACAATATTTCAGATGTTTTGAATAAACTATCATACAATGCTAGGTGTTCTGTTTCCCCCTGCCCCTTCCCAAAGTCATGATGGTGCTAAATTATAATTTAGTTTCTTCCTATTCAGAAGATTTGCAGGACTTGGTAACAATAAGTAACTTTACAAGTTTAAATTGAAAGATTTGTGAGTCTGGGGAATGAGATAGGATTGAGGTCTTTTTTTCTGTTTGTGGTGGCTGAAACAGCTTCAACAATTTTTATGAGTCTCAGAAATAGACGGCTACCAGTGGAAAACATTTCATCTCTGAAAATAATTCAGGAGGAGGAGGGAGACCCCAAAGCTTTGTTTTCCCTGGATGTGATGGTGTGCCTGTGAGTTTTGCTTTTGTAATTTGGGAAAGGACATGACAATCATACACATGCTTGAACTTTTTATGAATGAACTAGAATTATAATTGCAATCTGTCTGATTTAAAGAACAATTACAAGTTCTATGAACTCCAGCTTCAACTCTCTGCTCAGTTTTCTATTTGAGACGCAAATGAATGATATTGAATTTACTGTGTGATGTTTATTTCCTAACAGGATTTCTAATCTCTGTATTTTTTATGTTGATGCAAAGCTTCAGTTAGAAATATCTGTCCTGATCCAGAGTCCTATGTACAGTCTGAGCAACGCACACAGACTTTCTCGCTGTTTCATCTGCCCGGTCACTTCTGTTCTGCGAAGCTGAGTTTTTCTATCCAGAGCTGTCCATCTTGTTGAATTGGTGGGAAACCTTTGTAGATGGGGAAATGCCCTGTAGATAGAACCTGCAGATTCTGCTGCACCAGCAACTGACTATAGACTATATAGAACATAGAACCAGTCTTTCAATTCTCAACAAGAGAATACCCTTTATATTACAGATCTCCAGCCTTTTTGAACTGTACATTTCGAACTTTGAGAAAGTGTCATGGGTACTGTCACAGAATGACTACAGTGGGTGAATACAGTGTCCATTCACAGAATGGTTGCCATGGTGGGTGCAACAAGCCACAAAGCACCCATTTCACAGAAAGGCAAGTAACTTGCCAAACAACTGATTACAAAGCAGAAGTGGGGGCTGAGCCCCCAAACACAAGTCTGCTTCTTTGAAACTTACAGTTCTCCCTCTCTATTTCACCCCCAATCCAGAATTAATTCCCCCCCTTCTCCCCCAGGTTCGCTCTCTCCTGGGTCATCCCAGCCCTACCCCGGTTGCCCTGCTGCCTTCCCAAGCCTCCCCGCTTGCCAGGAAGCAGCAATGGGTTCTGTCTTCCTTTCTTCTTTCCATCTATGAGGGTTGGCAGCTGGAAGTGTTTCAGAGTAAAGCACCGGCCTCCACCCACCCACCATCTTTACTTCCTAAAAATGTCTCAGTCTGTGTGGAATCTCTCTCTCTCTCTCTCTCTCTCTCTCTCTATATATATATATATATATAATACACACACACTCACGTGTGTGTGTGTCTATCTATCTATCTATCTATCTATCTATCTATATCTGAGACAGACAGACAGACAAACAGACAGGAAAAACCTCACAGGTATCAGCAGGGCACTTCATGTGCACAGGGGGGAGCGTCTGTGGGCTGCAGGCATCACATTGGTTACCTCAGGTTTACTTACTAGAAAGCATCTGCATGCTGCTTCCCAGGAGCAACTACTCTGATGTGTCACAAAGGCATCCCTTTATGTAGTATAGAAGCACCATAAAGTGTGCCATTAGGGGGAATTGAGTGGCTGCCATGGAGATGGGTGCGTCCTCAGGGGAGGCTAACTGGCCCTGTCTTTCTAGGGCTAGTGCAGACCACAAAACTAGTATAACTACTAGTAACAAGTAGAGATGTACGGACTGTGTAAAATCCACTCTGTCTGTGTTTTGCGGATTGTCAGGAGCCTTTTGTTCCATTGTCTGCTCACAGATGGACCCAGATTTTTTTCCTCATGCAGAAAAATATGCAGATAATCACGTAAGAGGTTTCATATCAATTTACATAGTCTACCTTAGTACATAACATTTAGTGTATGGTCTAAATGGTCTAACTTTTCCTCAGCAGAAACTGGTGTATTTCCCTACGAATAAATATGCACACATTTCAGGAAAGTTAAAAAAGAAACACCCAGAAGTCCATGGACTCTGTCTGTGCTGCCTGATGGGGTCACTCCACACTGGATTCTGCAGGCTGGATTCTTAGAAATCCAAGCTCATTTTAGTCCATCTCAAATTTCTCCAGCATCCCTAGTAACAAGTCAGCAGTTCTGCCTTGCTTGTTTCAGTGTAAGCTGAAGCAAGCGCCACAACTATAAGAAGGAGATACGATCAGAGTGCTCATGAGATAGTGTGTAAAATGAATGGGGAACATGGTGGGGCAAGTATGGCTGGCTCCATGAGAGCCAGTATGTGTTGTAGTGGTTAGAAAGTTTGACTGGGACTCAGGAGACCCAGATTCTTAGACCCATTTGGCCATCAAGCCAAAAATCTATTTTAAAAAATCTATTTTAATATAAAAATCTATTTTATCCCCCATGCTGTTTAACATCTACATGAAACCGCTGGGGGAGGTTATCCAGAGGTGCGGGCTGAGGTGCCATCAATATGCAGATGACACCCAGCTCTACCTCTCTTTCTCATCAAAACCAGGTGAGGCAGTGGCTGTCCTGAATCAGTGCCTGAGCACGGTAATGGACTGGATGAGGGCTAATAAACTGAAACTCAATCCAGACAAGACGGAGGTACTGTTAGGGGGTGGTTCGTCTGCCCGGCTAGGTGATATTCAACCTGTTCTGGAGGGGGTTGCACTCCCCCTAAAGGATCAGGTTCGTAGTTTGGGGGTGCTCTTGGATCCAGAACTGTAGGGGTGCACGAAAGTTATTTACCTGGTCTTGCAGCTTTTCGCGGTGGGGGAGGCGCTTCGCTGCTCTCCCCGCGAAGTTCAGGCCGGGGGGGAGGCTTCCCGCCTCGCCCGGCCAAAATTCAGGCCGGGGGGAGGCTTTTCGCCTTGCCCGGTCGAAATTCAGGCCGGGGAGGAGGCGCCTCGCCTCGCCCGGCCACAAAATAAAAAGTTTTTTTTAAAAAAACGCCCCCATGATAGGCTACGTGACGATTAACGTAGCCTATCACGGCTAGATCTGCAAAGTCAGCCATGATAGGCTACGTTAATCGTCACGTAGCCTATCACGGGTGACTTAAAAAAAAAAAAGCGCGTATGCAAATGGCGGCCCCCATAGGGAGCCGCCATTCGCATTCCTTATTTGGTCGCTATAGTCTACGTAAATCTTTACGTAGACTACGGTGAAAATAAGGGCAACGCCCCTGCCCCTGTCGAAGCCCTGCCGACCCGCTGCTGCGACCCGCCACCGGGAGCGACATTCGGGAAAGGTAAGTCCCATCCCAGGGGGGGGGGCGGGGGGGCGGATAATTTCTCCCCAAAACTACTTCGGGGGGCCGAATACGTTGGCACTTGGCCCCCCGAAGCTTCGGGGAGAAATTCTCCCCCATCCGTATGTACATCCCTACTATCAGCTTCCCTCATTGTTACCACAGCTCTGGCTCCACAGAGGAAGTAGGCGATTGCAAACTACAGTCCCCAAGATGCATTTGATACTGTGCATACACAAAAGCTTTTTTACATGGAATGAGAGTTTGCTTTGAGGGAGCACTCTCATCCCAGCCTAGATGGGTGAGTTTGTTATTTTCCAAATATATAACGAACTCACATGGGGTACATTTGCTCTTCACTAGTTAGTATGGGAACACATGAATTGTGTGATGTATTTATTTTTAAGAACAAAGGCAGCATCATTTGATCCAAAGGAATATAGAGATAAAACAAATCAGTGCAAATTTATCAATATGCAACAAAGGGATTCCAACTCATTTCAGATCCCACTGTGTTCTTCTGTAGAAGAAACTAAAAGGGTATCAAAATGACATATCATGGGCTGGTTCTGTGTTTGAGGGGGCTCTAGGTAAAGTGTCCTCTGGTGGGCTGCTTTCTCCTGTCAGTGGGCCCCGCTGGGCTTATCTGGCTGTGGTGGTAGTATTCCAAGAACCTCTGGATGGCTGTGTCTAAACACCCTTTATATTTCCCAGAAGGCCCTGGAGTGATACTAGCTTAGAGGCATTGTGGAAAATCAAAAGTGTGGCTAGATTCCACTGCCTGGCATTGCTGAATATTTTAAGCAGTAGGGCAGGGCAAATACCCAATGATTACAAGAGTTAAATATCATATTTGTGAAGCTCATCATGTATGCCACTTATAGTCCTTCTTAGATACATACTTGTAAGTATTAAACCTGTTATTAAAATTTATATATTGGCTTTATTCCACTATATTCCATAAGAACTGCAGAAACAACAATAAGATATTTGTATAAGTAAATCAACAGATTCGAGACGCCGCAATCCTGGATAAACATAAAAAGAAATAGCACCAGAAATCTACAGGTTATATTTGAACTACTGAAGAAGACACAAATTTTCAGAGTGACTCAGCAGTGAAATTCAGCTCCTTAAGTTTTACTTAGCTGTGACCATTTACTTTTTGTCTACTGAGAATTACCATAATTGCATGTGCTAAGGGCAGATAAGCATGCTGTTCAATATGCTGTTCGCTCTACAAACAACAACAACAAAAGTATACTCCCTGTTTCCAATCACCGTGCCCATTAATTTAATGCCTGCCATTCTAAGTTGGATAGGGGAGGGTTTTTTTTTGTGATATAGTAAAGACCGCAAACAAGCTTGAACTTCTATGAAGAAGATAATTAGCTAGTTGCCTCATCTTGGCTTAGTACATTCTGGTACAAATGTTTTGGCCCCTGACATCTCCAGGGGCAACCCCTAAGGGGAGAGTTTGTGAAAAAGCTGCCACAGAATGTTCTGGAAGCCCAAGGGCCTGTGGATATATGGGAGGAGTTATTTTGGAAGCCTGTGGTCAGGGTTGGCTCCAGGTTTTTGTGGGCCATTGGGCAACAGAGTACCATTGGGTCCTCTTTGCCACTGTCTCTTCCTCTTCTTCATGAAGTTTTATTTTATTTCAAAATAAAGTTAACAAAATAAAGGCAACAAAAAGAAGAAAATATACATAATAATAAATCAAGATCACCAAAGAAACAAAGGAATCCACTAATTATAATTCTTAGTGACTTAGTATAGTCAAAATATGCATATGGAACATATAAAATGGGACTTGCAATATATGTTGGACAGGCAGTTTACTACAAAAATTAAAGTCTTGCTGGTCCAGCTCCTAGACCACCAAAGTGGAAGTTTCTACAGCTATATTTATGCAAGCTGTCCTAGATTCACAATGGAATCCTATACATAAGCCTCACTGAGTTTGATGGGGCTTACTGACAGGTAAATGAGTAAAGGATTACAGCCTCAGCCACTGAAGACGCAATCCTGAACAAACATTCTAGGGAACAGACTCCACACTGAACATGGTGGGACTTGCTTCTGAGTAAACATGCGTAAGATGGCACTGCACAGATCAGAGACCAGAAGATGCAGTAAGTGGCAATTTCACAGTTAAAGTTGTTCTTTAGTGTGTGTATGTGTGTTTCTTTTAGCATTTTCCCATGCATTGGTTGGCGCAACTGTTTGCATGGTACAAATCAGTTTTCATAAGTAACTGAAGAGTTTTGCTTTATACAGTAGATAAGAAGTACTACACCTACTTTTGTTCAACTGCACACATCCTCATGTGGCGCAGAGTGGTAGGCGGCAGTATTGCAACCGAAAGTCTCCCCACGACCTGCGTTTGATCCCAGTGGAAGCCGGGTCTCACGTAGCCAGCTCAGGTCCACTCAGCCTTCCATCCTTCCGAGGTCAGTAAAATGAGTACCCAGCTTGCTGGGGGAAAGATAGTCAATGATTGGGGAAGGCAATGGCAAACCACCCCGCTATAGTCTGCCATGAAAATGCCAGCGCAAGCAGCGTCCCTCTAGAGGTCAGTAATGACCCGGTGCTTGCACAGGAGGAACCTTTCCTACTCATCCTTCTCCTCCCTGCTGTCTTTCAATTTCTTCTCCCCTCTTCCCTTTCTTCTCTCTAACAATCTTCCATGCCTTTTCTTTCCCTTTCTACCTGCTCTCCTTCCTATGGCCCCCTCTCTCCTCATAGAGATATAAAGAGTTAAGGCACAACACATACCTTGAATTTCTGATTTCAGTAGATTGCTACTTCTCACCCCCACCCTCAGCTGAAAGCAAGAGCTTCCCTTATCAATGGAGAAAACCAAGATTTTACTTTATCTGCAGTTGGACAGCAGATTCCACTCAGGAGACAAAAGATAGCAGCAAAGGAATGATGTCTTGCTCTTTCTATCTTAAACTCATGTCTTCCTTAGTTTGCAAAATTTAATTGGACTGTAGAGAATTTAAAAACACAACCTGTCTGCATGAAAGTTATTCGAGCATGAGGCTGCTTGCATGCAACTGAGAGCTGGATTTGACCTGAGAGACAATCTGAGGGAGCAGTTTAAGTGGACGGACCTTTGTTGTTGTAACCTGAGAGATGTTTGATATGGGATTTTGTTGTTGTTGTTGCTGCTGGGGATCCAGTCCAGCATAAGCCCCAACTTTGACCTTCAGTGTTAATTGTAGACTACATTGCAGGGCTGCTATAAATTACAATCTCAGCACAGTCCCTCAGTCTGCAACAGCAACTGGAGAACACTGCTGAGTTGTTGTAAAACACTCTCTCAGTCTGACTGCTGACCTGGAGTATTCAGCGTGAACTGCACTGCAAGGCTGTCATAAGCTATTCTCTCCTGGTGGTCTCCAGTGGTGCCACTGGAGGTGGGAGGGGCCGGAGAGGGGCTTTTAGCTGTCTGGGCCCCTCCTCAACACCTTGTTGAAATGTGGCTCCCTCCCACCCTCCCTTTATGCAGCATGGGTTCTGCTGGTCACCCATTTTGGTGACCAAATAGGAATTTTTGGCTTACAGTCAGATTGGCCAGGGCTGTCGGGCTTTTTGCCTATTTTGCACTGGGAGTGGGTGCATCAGCCAGGTGATTTTGGCTTGATTTGATTAGGGATGGTGAAGAATTCCACCACGGATTTCAGTGAGGCCGAATGCACTGGCATTCGGCCCCCCGAAATCCATGGTGGAACGGCCTGCCCCCTGCACCCCCGTGGATTCCCCCCAGGACGAAACTTACCTGGGGCAGATGTTCCAGACAGCAGCGGCTCCGGCGGTGGCTCCGGCAGCGGCAGCTGGTCTTTTGACCAGCTGCCGCAGCCGCCATTTGCATCCTGGTCTTTGCCGTGATAGGCTACATAAGTATTTATGTAGCCTATCATGGCAAGCCAAGCAAACCCCCCCACAAAAAACGGCGTACGCAAATGGTGGCAGATACAGCGGCCACAATTTGCGTTCCCTATTTTTTGCCGTTTTAGCCTACATAAATATTTACGTAAGCTATTACAGCGAGAAAAAAAGGAATGCAAATAGCGCCCACCACACTATTTGCATTCCCCTTTTTTTTGCCGTAGTAGCCTACATAAATATTTACGTATGCTAAAATGGCAAAAAATAGGGAACACAAATGGTGGCCATGGTAGCTGCCGCCATTTGCGTACGCTTGTTTTTTTTGGGGGGGTTGCCGTGATAGGCTACATAAATACTTATGTAGCCTATCATGGCAGCCTGGCTGGATGCAAATGTCGGCCACTATGGCAGCCGCCATTTGCATCTGTAGCAGCCCATCTGAAGCCGGAAATCTGGCTGCGGACGGCCCTGGCCAGCTGCTCTGTGGAGCCGCCATGGAGTGGAGCTGGCTGGGCAGGATTCCCAGGGGGAGGATTGAATCGCCTCCCCCCCATTGAGGATCCCGGGGGGAGGGACGGAGCACCTCCCCCCCCACTGTGAAAAATTCTGCAAAAAGGTAAGTGAGTTTCGTATATCCTTAGATCTGAAGGTTAGGTTACCCAGTCACATTTTCAGGTAGGCTGTCAGGAACAGGCAATGGGAGGAGAATAGGGATGATGAGCATGCAGAGGCACTGTTTTGGTGACAGGTGATGCCTGAGGCCTCCGCTCTGCATTTTGTGGCCCCAGGAGTGGGATAAGGGTTATCTATGAGGCCAACTCATCTTACCCTCCCCATGTTTTGCGGCCCAGGAGGGGATGACAGGAAAAGCCTACCTACCCGAAAAGGGGTAGTCCTGGGGGGGGGGATCTCTTAGACGCCACTCAGCAGACTTTGAATGTTTTGCCCGATACAGTGCCTAGCTAGTGGCTAGCACAGATTAGTTTAGGGATGCCAGAGAATTCCACCACAGATCTCAGTGAAGCTGAATGCCAATGCATTCAGCCCCCCGAAATCTGTGGCAGAACAGCCTGCCCCCCTGCGGATCCCCCCTGGGATGAGACTTACCTGGGGCAGATCTTCTGGGCGGTGGCAGCTCCGGCAGCAGCTTCGGCGGCAGCGGCTGCAGCGGCTGGTCTACCGACCAGCCACCGCCATTTGACTTGTAAAAAAAACAAAACAAAACAATGACATAATAGGCTACGTAAAGATTTACGTAGCCTATCATGGCTGAGTTAAAAACAAACAAACAAAAAATGACATGATAGGCTATGTAAATATTTACGTAGCCTATCATGGCTGGGTTAAAACAAAAAAACAAAAACCGTGTATGCAAATGGTGGCTATGGCCGCCACCATTTGCATTCCTTATTTTTGACCCTCTTAGTCTACGTAAATATTTACGTAGACTATGATGGTGAAAATAAAGGGGAATGCAAATAGCATAGCAGGCGCTATTTGTGTCCCTTTTTGATGTGCCGTTTTAGCCTACATAAATATTTGCGTAGGCTAAAACGGTGAATCAAAAAGGGACGCAAATAGTGCCCGCTACTCTATTTGTGTTCCCCTTTATTTTTGCCATCATAGTCTACATAAATATTTACGTAGATTAAGATGGCCAATAATAAGGAACACAAATGGTGGTGGCTGTAGCCGCCGCCATTTGCATACACAGTTTTGTTTTGTTTTTTCCCCAGAGCCCTCCGCGGCCGGAAATCTGGCTGCAGATGGCTCTGGGCTGGGCTGGGCCTGGCTGGCTGCTCCGCGGAGCTGCCACGGAGCACAGCCGACCATGGAGGATTCCGGGGGGGAGGAACAGATTGCCTCCCCCCCCGTCGAGGATTCTGGGGGGAGGGACGGAATGCCTCCCCCCCACACCATCAACATAATCTGCGGAAAGGTAAGTGACTTTCGTACATCCCTAGATTAGCTGCCCATCCAGGTCTTCCCCTTTGCAGATTGATCAATAAATGTGTCCCAATTTGATTTGTGTCTCATCTCTTTATTTCCATCTTTATGCCCACAACTGAGTGTCATGCTCATTCTTCTTTGCTCTGTCAGTCCCCCAGCTGTACTCTGTTGTGGAAGCTTCTAAAGAAACTCCCTGAAGAGGAAGAGGAGACACCAAATCCCCTTTGGGGGGCTGCAGGGATAAGTTTACTCCCTCCCCTTTTCTGTCAAGCACCCACTCCCAGGCCAGAAGGGGAACCTCATGCGTCCTCCAAAGGAAAGCTGGCCCTTTGCCTCCTCTGAGTCATTCAGAGGTGGCCAGAGGCATTTTGAAGTGATCCCAGGGTGCTGTGGCCATGCCTGTTCCTTGCCCTCTTTCCCAGCCAATGTCTCTTGAGTCCCCTGCTGGTTCACAGCTTTCCAGCAGCCACGCATGATGTCAGCAGTGAGCAACAGTGCCTGGGAAGAGGGGGCTTCCCCCAGCTGAATCCGAGCACCCATCCACACAGGCTAGCTGTGGGGGGCTACTTCAGAAGTGGCAGTTGGGCAGCAGTGGGCCTTTTTAAGGGCATGGGCCCTCAGCAGCTGGCCCACAGTGCCAACTGCTGACACAGCCCTGCCTGAGTAAGGGGAAATCAAATCAGACGCTATATGAATATCCTTATTTGTTGAGTGCCATCATAAACTGGTTTATTCTTATCTCTAAGGAATATTCTGCCTGGCTGAGCTGCTGGAGGAGGCCAAAGCTACATAGCAATAGTAATTACATTTTATTTATTTCAGATATGTTGTACTTTGCTGATATAGGGCTGAACTCCCCAAAGCATCTAACATAAGGACTATTGTGTGGTTTATAAGAATTCACTTGAGATGTAAGATGGTAATCTACTTTCTAATTACTTTATAGTCACTCCAGTTAAATAAGTGAGGTCACCAAAGTGCTTAGAGGACCATGGCTTGATTTCTATGTGCAAATATTTATATATTTGGCCACAATTCAAAGAGATCTTCCCCCCCCCCCTATTTTTATCCTGACAGGCATGTGGCAGCTTGCAACTTAACAAACAAACAAATAAAAAACATTAAAAACGTAAATGTCATAAAATAATATCACAGAAAATCAAAACATCAAATGGGGAAAGATCATCGCAATTAGCTAGCCCAGAAACATGAGTGTTGCACTGAATGTAAAACAAATAGTTAAGAGCAGCATACATTATAGAGATTGTAAGCAGTTTCAACAGTATATATATATATATATACATTGTTGAATATATATATATATATATATATATATATCTGATATATATATATATATATATATATCTCCAAACATGTGACCCACTTTTTCTACATTAGCTGATCTGACTTGATTGCACTTCTACTCTCTTGATAATATTATTAACATGTGAAAGGTGGTAATGGATTTCTCAAGAGCAGGTCGGCACAACTGGTGACCCAACAAGCCAAACCCAGTCTACCAGCCATGTATGAAGCCTGATAATTTCTCTAATTTTGCAGTCTTGGCGAGTAGTTGATTATTAACATAGGCTGCCATATGGAGGGCTTGAGGGCTGCATTCAGCTTGGTGGGATAGGCTTGCTTAAAGAGAGAAGGATCACTTAGCTGCTTTCCTTTTCTAGGGAAAGAATCTAGGGATGGTGGAGAATTTCTCCACGAACCTCTGGGAGGCCGAATGCCAACACATTTGGCCCCCCAAAATTGGTGGTGAAATTCTCCACCGGCCCCCCGCCCCTCCCGGGATGGGACTTACCTTGTGCGAATGTCCCTCTCGGCGGCGGGTCCCGGCGGCGGTTTGGCAGTGTTTCGGCGGGGGCGGGGGTGGCAGCGGCAGCGGCTGGTCTTCTGACCAGCTGCCGCCGCTGCCATTGCAAAATAAAAAAGGAAAGTAAACACACACACACACACACACACACACACACCCGTGATAGGCTACGTAACGATTTACGTAGCCTATCATGGCTAGATTTCCAAAGTCAGCCGTGATAAGCTACGTAAATCGTCACGTAGCCTATCACGGGTCACTTTGAAAAAAAAAACGCGTACGCAAATGGCGGCGCCCATGGGGTGCTGCCATTTGTGTTCCTTAGTTTGGCACGTCTAGTCTACGTAAAGATTTACGTAGACTATGGCGAAATAAGGGCAACACAAATAGTGTTCCCTTATTTTCGCTGTAGTCTATGTAAATGTTTATGTAGACTAGACGCACCAAACTAAGGAACGAAATGGTGGCGCCCCATGGGCACCACCATTTGCGTACGTGCTTTTTTTCCCCCCGAAGTCACCCGTGATAGGCTACGTAATGATTTACATAGCCTATCACGGCTGACTTTGGAAATCTAGCCATGATAGGCTACATAAATCGTTACGTAGCCTATCACAGGTGTGGGTTTTGTTTTTTTTACCTTACTTTACCTTTTTACCTCGCAGCCGGGTAGACGGGGCGCTCCTCCCCGGCCTGAATTTTGGTGGTGAGGGATGGGACACCTCTCCCCCGGCCTGAATTTCGACCAGGTGAGGCGGGGCGCCTCCCCCCCCTCACCTGAACTTCAGGGGGAGAACCAAAGAGCCTCCCCCCCACTGCGAAGCAAGCTGCGGGACCAGGTAAGTTCCTTTCGTCCATCCCTAAAAGAATCAGTGACTTTTAATGTACCAAGATGTTTAGTATGTATGTGTATTGATTTTATTTAGTTAACTGGTAGTGTAGTGACCAGTGTAGTGTAGTGATGAGAGTGACAGACTGGGAGCTGGGAGATCTGGGTTCTAGTCCCTGCTTGGCCATGGAAGCTCACTGGGTGACTTTGGGCCAGTCACAGACTCTCAGCCCAACCTACCTCACAGGGTTGTTGTTGTGAGAATAAAATGGAGAGAAGGATAATGTAAGCCACCTGGGTTCCTTGCAAGAGGAAAAAAGGCAGGATATAAATGCAATAAATAAATAAATAAATAAATAAATAAATAAATAAATAAATACTTGGCCAAAGCCAGTCTGCTGTGTCCCCAGATGCAAATTCCAGAGAGAAAAGATGGGTGTGAGTGAGCAGCATCTATGGAAAATGAGACTGTGCAGCAAATTATCTGGGGCAATTGGCCACAAGAACTTAATCCGTCACCCCACATACTCCTTTCTCAAAATGGTGCTCCTGCAAAACTACTGGCTGACCACAGCTGTATGGATTTATCTAGCTGCTGCCACCCCCCAAACCCAGTGATTCTGCAGGGAAACAAGGCATGTGTTCCCCATATGCATTGTTTCCCAGCAGAACCACTGTTTCTCTGCAGAATTGGGCCTTTGACAGCCTGCCAAACCTAGTAGCCCAATTCTGCTGGGAAACAAGGCACATGCTCCCAGCACATCTTGCTTCCCAGCAGAATTTCTTGGATTCCAGTGGCACACCACTTTTGGTGGAAACAGGGAGACATGTGGCTCCTGCAGGGTTCTGAGGTAGCCAATGTGGTCTCCTAGCCTTGGAATTAAAAATTGCCAGCTCAATTCTGAGATATCTCAATCCCATGTATGTTTACAGAAATGAATTCCACTATGTTCAGTGAAGCTTATTACCAAGTAGGGATGTCAGGGAAATCCACAACAGAACCAAATGAGTTTGGATTTTCGTGAATCTGACCCACGGATTCCGCAATGGACCAGCATTTTCCCTGTTGGGCAGATTCCCGCAAAACACAGATGGAATGGACTTTACACAATCCATACATCCCTAGTCCCAAGTAAATATGGGAGTAAGACCTATTGAATGCAGTGGGATTTTCTTCCAAGTAAGCATGCATAGGATAAGGTTGAAACAGCTTGAGATCCAAGCAAATTTAGGGAACAAGCTAATTTATAGAGTAAGACACTTGTTTGAATTGCCCAAGCAGAACGCATCCCCTCACTACTTTAAAGGCTTATTGCAAAATAGGGCTGCAAGCTACTGCTCCTGGGAATTAAAAACAAATATCTTAGTATACATGCACAATTCCATGTATGTTTGGAAAAAACCCAACATATAACAACAGTATAATTGGAGTCTTTTAGCCCTGTTCTTTTGAATAACTTTTCTTTCTACAATCACTTTTTAGTCCTTTTCCTCATTGCTAGGGTTGGATAGTCCTGTGGTTTGTTAATTAACCACTTGGGGGGGGGGTCTTTATTTTTTAAATGTATTATAATGTTTTAAGTTGTAAACCACCTTCAACATCATGTATAAGTTAGGAAGGAACTACACAAAGATTATTATTAGTAATAATTGGATTGCAAGCTTTGTTTTGTCTTGCACTGTGCAACCTTTGTCTTGCAACAGTCAGCACTGTGCAACCAAAATCATTAGAACTAATTATTTGGTTAACAAATATTGGGTATAATTAATAACTGTCAAGACTTTGCTGTATTTCCTTTGTTTTTAATTATTTGTTCACTTGCACAGTTCTAATTAATGCATGCTAAGTTTTTTAACCCCCTTTTTAAGAATTTGGAAGACAATTTTTAATATAATAATTTAGAACAATTCTGGGAAAGAGCTTCTTGTGCTCAGTGTTGTGAAATAAGATTGATAAACTGATACGTTCTGTGCCAGAATGTTGCTTTCTGATATTTGTACTTTATAGCTGTTGTAGAAAGTAATTTCTAGGGTGAATGCTCCTTCCTTGTTCTCCTCGACCTCTCAGTAGGGTTGGCGGAGAATTTCTCCCCGAAACTTTGGGGGGCCAAGCGCCAACGTGTTCGGCCCCCCGAACAAGTTTTGGGGAGAAATTCTCCGAACCCCCCCCCGCCCCCCACACCCCCCCCCGGGATGGGACTTACCTTATGCGAATGTCCCTCCCGGCGGCAGGTCCCAGCGGCGTTTCAGCGGCGTTTTGTCAGGGGCGGTGGCTGGTCTTCTGACCGGCTGCCGCTGCCGCCACTACAAAATAAAGTAAAAAAATAAACCACCCGTGATAGGCTACATAACGATTAACGTAGCCTATCACGGCTAGATTTCCAAAGTCAGCCGTGATAGGCTACGTTAATCACTACTTAGCCTATCACAGGTGACTTTGAAAAAAAAAAAGCACTTACGCAAATGGCGGCGCCCATGGGCGCCGCCATTTGCGTTCCTTATTTGGGCCCGGGTAGTCTACGTAAAGATTTACGTAGACTACGGCGAAAATAAGGGCAATACTATTTGCGTATGCACTTTTTTTTTTTTCAAAGTCACCCGTGATAGGCTACGTAACGATTAACATAGCCTATCACGGCTGACTTTGGAAATCTAACCGTGATAGGCTACGTTAATCGTTACGTAGCCTATCATGGGTGTTTTTGTTTTTTTTTCCATTCACTTTTTATTCCGTGGCCAGGGAGACGGGGCGCTTCCCCCGGCCTAAATTTTGGCCGGGCGAGGTGGGGCACCTCCCCCCCGGCCTGAATTTCAGCCGGGCAAGGACGGGCACCTCCCCCCCTGACCTGAACTTTGGGGGGAGAACCGAAGCGCCTTCCCCCCACCACAAATCAAGCTGCGGGACCAGGTAAGTGCCTTTCGTACATTACTAACCTCCAGCAACATCAGACAGGCTGCTTAACAAAATCAGCCTCGGATGGCCTCTCTGTCCCGTCAGCCAGGACAGCTAGACTGGTGGGAACGAGGGAGAGGGCCTTTTCTGTGGTGGCCCCCACTTTGTGGAACTCCCTCCCTAAGGAACTCCATCATGGCCCCTCTTTAATGAGCTTCTGCCATGCATTAAAAACGTGGTTGTTCAGGCAGGCATTTGGGGTGGGTTAGGGTATTTTAGAAAATATTTTTATTGTAGAATTTTATTGTTTTAAACTGTTTTATTATAAGTTGTACATCACCCAGAGTGGCTGGGTAACCAGCCAGATGGGCGATTAATAAATGTAATAAATAAATAAAATAAAATAAATGTCAGAGAATTCCACCATGGATCTCGGTGAGGCCGAATGCCAGTGCATTCGGCCCCCCAAAATCCATGGCGGAACGAAGCCCCCACCCCCCCAACCCATGAAAGGCACACAAAACGGAGCACTTACCTGCTGCCGTCCACGCAGACTTGCGAATGGCGGCCATCCTGCACTCCTTCATCATAGCCGTGATAGGCTACATAAATACTTACGGATTTTGGGGGGCCGAATACTTACGTAGCCTATCATGGCAGCTTCACTGGATGCAAATGGCAGCTGCTATGGTGGCCACCATTTGTGTCCGCAGCAGCCCATCCGCGGCTGGAACTCCGGCTGCGGACGACCCTGGCCGGCGGCTCTGCGGAGCCACTGCAGAGTAGAGCCAGCCCAGGGAGGATTCCAGGGGGAGGGACGGAGGGGCCTCCCCCCCACCGTGAATCCAAGCTCCGCAAAGCTAAGTGACTTTCATACATCTCTCTTCTCTAGTAATTTCTGGTGTCATGTCTCCTAAAACCATGAAAGCCCTACTGGATCAGACCAAAGGCCTCTCTAACCTTATGTTCCCACAGTGGCCAACAAGATACTTCTGGTGCCAAGAACAGGACATGAGCACAGTGGTGTTCAGAGGCATACTGTCTCTGATTCTGGAGGTAATAAATAGCCATCACGACTGCTAGTAACCATTGATAACCTTATCCGCCATGAATTTGTTGAATCCCCTTTAAAATCATCCACATTGGTGGCCATCACTACAGTTTATCCACTCATTGTGTGAAAAGGCACTTTGTCCTGAATCTCCCAACATTCAGCTTAATTCCACGACCCTAGGTTCTAAGATTACAAGAGAGGGAGAAAAGTGTCTCCCTATCCACTTTTTCCTCACCATGGATAATTTTATAAACCTCTATCTTTTCCCCTGTACTTGCCTTTCTTCTAAACTAAAAGTCTCCAGATATTGTTAACTTTCCCACAGGAGAGTTGCATCAGCCCCTTGATCATTTTTGGTTGCCATTTCTGCACCTTTTACAATATCTGTCTTGAGGTGTGGTGACCAGAACTGTATACAGTATCCTAAGGGTGTTTGCATCGTCAATTTTATTTATTGATTTATTGATTTATTGATGTATTAAATTTATTAATCACCCATCTGGCTGGTCACCCAGCCACTCTGGGCGATGTACAACAACAAAACAGTTAAAACAATAAAATTCTACATTAAAAAAATTATAAAAAATACCCTCTGGTACCTACTGGAGAGTAAGGACTGGAACCACTGCAATACGGTGTCTCCAATGCTCAACCCCTCCAGGCAGTCCAGGAGGATACCATGGTCAACGGTATCAAAAGCTGCTGAGAGGTCGAGGAGAACAAGGAAGAAGCATTCGCCCCTATCCAGAGCCTCCTCATATCATCCACCAAGGAGACCAAGGCCGTTTCTGTCCCATGCCTAGGGATGGCGGAGAATTCCGCTACGGATTTCAGTGAGGCCGAATGCACTGGCAATCTCTGCAGAGCAGAGCCGGCAGGAGAAGGATTATCAGCAGGAGAAGGTGCTCTGCACCTTCCCCCCCCACTGCAAATCGCCTCGTTGAAAAGGTAAGTGATTTTCATACATCCCTGCCCATTCCCATGCCTGAAGCCTGACTGAAATGGATGTAGATAATCGGCTTCTTCCAAGTGTGCCCTCAACTGCATCACCACCACCCGCTCAATCACCTTGCCCAAAAATGGCAGATTCAAGACTGGACGAAAGTTGTTCAGAACTTGGGGATCCAAGGAGGACTTCTTTAAGAGTCGTCTTATCACTGCCTCCTTGAGGGCTGATGGCATCACTCCCTCCTCAAGGGAGGTATTCACCACCGCCCTGATCCCCTCACCCAATCTATCTCTGCAGCCCATAATGAGCCAAGATGGGCAAGGATCAAGTAAGCAGGTGGTCAGTCTTACAGATGAAAGTACCTTGTCCTGTTGTCCATTTCCTCAGAAGGAAGAAGCTGGAACTGATCCCACAAAACAGGTTTGCCACAGACCGCCTCTTGCTCACTAACTGTATCCACAGCACATGGAATAACACTCCTAATCTGATCAATTTTATCCACAAAGTGCCTTGCCAAGGTCTCACAGGAGGCCACTGGACCGACCAGGCTCCGGACCACTTGGAATAGCCTCCTGGGACAGCATTCTGTGGATGCGATAGAGGCAGCATAATATTCCTTTTTTGCTGCCTTCACTGCCACGTGATAGGCTGAAGATACAGCTCTAGCCCGTGTCTGATCGTCGTTGGAGCGAGACTTCTGCCACAGGTGCTCCAGCCGTCTCACCTCCTGTTTCAGAGCTCGTAACTGCGGATTGAACCATGGTGCAGTCCGAGCCCTGTTCAGGGGGAGAGGGCGTTTCGGAGCCACCTGATCTAATGCCCCAGTGATTGCAGCATTCCAGCCACCCCCCAGCGTCTGGACCGAGTGGCGTGTTGGCGTGCTCCAGAGAATCCCTAAGAGTGTTTAGGAATCCATTCCGATCCATAAGATGCCCGGGGCGGAACTTTTTAATGGGTCCTCCGTCCCTGCGGAGGGGTTGTGGAACCGAGAAGTCCAATGCCACCAGATAGTGATCTGACCATGACAAGGGGGTGGTGGATATACCCCCCACTTCCAGATCACTCCCCGCTTCCCCAGAAACAAACACAAGGTCTAGCACAGGACTGGCTACATGGGTGGGCCCAGTTGGAATAGGGTGCAGCTCCCAGGAAGCCATGGTCTCCATAAAGTCCCAAGGTGCCCCTGTGAGGACGGCCTCTGAATGTACACTGAAGTCCCTCAACACCAATAAGTTAGGGGACTGCACATGCACATCAGAGACCACCTCAAGCACCTTGGCCAGGGAGTCAGTCGTGCAGCGGGGTGGATGGTACACGAGCAGAATCCCCAGACTGTCCCTCAGGCTAGGGATGTACGAAAGTCACTTACCTGGTCTAGCAGCTTGCTTCGCGGTGGGGGGGAGGCGTTTCACTTCTCCCCCCGAAGTTCAGGCTGGCGGGGGAGGCTTCCCGCCTCGCACGGCCAAAATTCAGGCCAGTGGGGAGGCTTCCCACCTCGCCCGGCCGAAATTCAGGCCAGGGAGAAGTGCCCCGTCTCCCTGGCTGCAAACTTCAAAAGAAAAAAAAAAGCCCCGTGATAGGCTACGTAACGATTTACGTAGCCTATCACGGCTAGATCTCCAAAGTCAGCCGTGATAGGCTACGTTAATCGTCACATAGCCTATCACGGGTGACTTTGAAAAAAAAAAGCAAGTACGCAAATGGCGGCCCCCATGGGGCGCCGCCATTTGCGTTCCTTATTTGGTCCCTGTAGTCTACATAAAGATTTACGTAGACTACGGCGAAAATAAGGGCAACGCAAATAGCGTTGCCCTTATTTTCGCCGTAGTCTATGTAAATCTTTACGTAGACTACAGGGACCAAATAAGGAACGCAAATGGCGGCGCCCTATGGGGGCCGCCATTTGCGTACGTGCTTTTTTTTTTCAAAGTCACCCGTGATAGGCTACGTGACGATTAATGTAGCCTATCACGGCTGACTTTGGAGATCTAGCCGTGATAGGCTACGTTAATCGTTATGTAGCCTATCACGGGGGTGTTGTTGTTTTTTACTTCAGCTGTAATGGCGGTGGCGGCAGCCTGTCGAAAGACCGGCTGCCGCCCCCGCCGAAAGCCCGCCGAACCGCCGCCAGGAACCACCGCCGGGAGGGACATTCGGCTACGGTAAGTCCCATCCCGGGGGGGTGGCGGCGGGGGGGTGGCGGAGAATTTCACCACCGATTTCGAGGGGCCGAATGCATTGGCGCTCAGCCCCCCGAAGATTCAGGGAGAAATTCTTCACCATCCCTAACTTATTCCCAGGTAAGTGTATATAGGATTGTAGCCTTGAAGAATTTGGTCCATATCTCTCCCATAATATTTTACATTACAAATATTAGTGTACAAATATCTAATGTTCTAAAGGGTGAATCTTGGTGGCAGGTTGGTGATTATGCCTACATTAAGAGCTCACAGAAGTCCAGCCAAGGTAGAAAAGTGATAGTAATGTTGTAACTCTGAAAGCAGGAATATTGTGGTCATACAAACATTGGAAACTGCCTTACATCAAGTACCCTTAGTTCATCTAGTTCAGTATTATCCACACTCACTAGTAGCAGTGCTCTCCAGGATTTCAGAAAGGAGTCTTTCCAGCCTTACCTGAAGACTGAGGACTGAACCTGGGACCTTTCACATGCAAAGCAGATGCTGGATGTGAAAGATGCAATGGGCTCCTTTAAAAGGCTTAATAACCACAACAAAACTGGCAGAAACAACTCTGGTAAATGTGGAAGTCACAAATGGAGTTCCAATCTACTGTAAGCCCCTTCTGTAAGGCTCTAACCCAATTTCATACCTTCATTTCAATTCACTGGGGCAGTACAGGTATCATTGGCAGTAAGTCATGACTCCAAAAGTAATCACTTATCAGTGCTGGCTTTATCATTTCATGGAGTGAGATGGCTGCCTCAAGCAGCTGATTCTGGGTCCCATTAAAGGGCAACAAATTGTTAGTTATTGTTATATCTTTTTTTCCAGGGAGTGGCATATTTGAGATTTTCTGCTTCAGGTGCCTAAATAAATTGGCTATGCTTGGGTACTATGCACCATGATGCGGATGGTAGAAGAGGGTACCATTCGCTGTTCTGACTAAGGCAGCGAACTATCTTGGCCTGATCCTGGCATGTTTTGAATGGAGTTTGGTATAATGTGAGGTTTATTTGGGAGTCTAGGCTGTGACAGATATACTGATTTTTTAAAAAAAATAATATTTTAATTGATTTTTTTTAAAAAAGCAATACAGAATAACAACATGGGATCATATTCAGATCATTTATTTACCTTTAATTTTTTTGAGCTTACATACAAAGTTGTTGTTGTTGTTCAGTCATTCAGTCATGTCCGACTCTTCATGACCCCATGGACCATAGCATGCCAGGCCTTCCTATCCTGCGCTCTCTCCTGGAGTGTGCTCAAGTTCATATTCATTGCATCAGTGATGCTATCTAGCCATCTCATCCTCTGTCATCCCCTTCTCCTTTTGCCTTCAGTCTTTCCCAGCATCAGGATCTTTTCCTCTTCGCATTAGGTGGCCAAAATATTTGAGCTTCAGCTTCAGTATCTGTCCTTCCAATGAGAACTCAGGGTTGATTTCCTTTAGGATGGACTGATTTGACCTCCTTGCAGTCCAGGGGACTCGTAACAGTCTTCTCCAGAACCACAGTTCAAAAGCATCGATTCTTCGGTGCTCAGCCTTCCTTATAGTCCAGCTCTCACAGCCATATGTTGCTACTAGGAAAACCATAGCTTTGATTATACGAACCTTTGTTGGCAAGGTGATGTCTCTCCTTGTTACTATGCTGTCTAGGCTTGCCATAGCTTTCCTCCCAAGGAGCAAGCATCTTTTAATTTCATGGCTACAGTCACCGTCTGCAGTGATCTTGGAGCCCAAGAAAGTAAAATCTGTCACTGCTTCCATTTCTTCCCTTCCTCGAAACCCCACTTGTACTTCCAGTAGTTCTTGGTTCACATACTGCTTAAGCCTAGCTTGTAGGATTTTGAGCATCACCTTGCTGGCATGTGAAATGAACGCAATTGTATGGTAGCTTGAACACTCTTTGGCATTGCCCTTCTTTGGAATTGGAATGTAAACTGACCTTTTCCAGTCTTGTGGCCACTGTTGAGTGTTCTAAATGTGTTGGCATATTGAGTGCAGCACTTTAACAGCATCATCTTTCAGGATCTTAAATAGCTCAGCTGGAATACTGTCATCTCTGCTAGCTTGTTGTTAGTAATGCTTCCTAAGGCTCACTTGACTTCCCTCTCGAGGATATCCGGCTCAAGTTCCGTGACCGCACTATCATGGCTATCAGGGACATTCAGATCTTTCCTGTATAGTTCTTCTGTGTATTCTTTCTAGGGATGGCGGAGAATTTCTCCACGAATCTCGGGGAGGCCGAATGCCAATGCATTCAGCCCCCCGAAATTGGCGGTGAATTTCTCCACCATCCCCCCCCCCCGGGACGGGACTTACCTCCTTCGAATGTCCCTCTCGGCGGCAGGTCCCAGCGGTGGTTCGGCGGCATTTCGGCGGGGGCGGGAGCAGCGGCCGGTCTTCCGACCGGCTGCCGCCGCTGCCGTAATGGCAGCGTAAATGTAAAACAACAACAACACACACATGTGATAGGCTACGTAAAGATTTACGTAGCCTATCATGGCTAGATTTCCAAAGTCAGCCATGATAGGCTATGTAAATCGTTACGTAGCCTATCACGGGTGACTTTGAAAAAAAAAAAAGTGCATATGCAAATGGCGGCGACCATGGGTGTAGGGGTGAACGAAAGTCACTTACCTTTTCTTGCAGCTTTTTTGCGGTGGGGGGGAGCGCTTCGCTGCTCCCCCCGTGAAGTTCAGGCCGGGGGGGGAGGCTTCCCGCCTCGCCCAGCCGAAATTCAGGCTGGGGAGGAGGCTTCCCGCCTCGCCCGGCCGCGAACACGAAAGTAAAAAAAAAAAAAAAACACGTCCCCTGATAGGCTACGTGACGATTCACGTAGCCTATCACGGCAAGATTTGCAAAGTCAGCCGTGATAGGCTACGTGAATCGTCACGTAGCCTATCACGGGTGACTTTAAAAAAAAAAAGCGCGTACGCGAATAGCAGCCCCCATAGGGAGCCGCCATTCCCCTTCCTTATTTGGTCGCTGTAGTCTATGTCAATGTTTACGTAGACTACGGCGAAAATAAGGGCAACGCAAATAGCGTTGCCCTTATTTTTGCCGTAGTCTATGTAAACATTGACGTAGACTACAGCGACCAAATAAGGAAGGGGAATGGCGGCTCCCTATGGGGGCCGCCATTATCCGTACACGCTTTTTTTTTTTTTTTTAAAGTCACCCGTGATAGGCTACGTGACGATTCACGTAGCCTATCACGGCTGACTTTGCAAATCTTGCCGTGATAGGCTACGTGAATCGTCATGTAGCCTATCAGGGGACGTTTTTTTTTTCTTTCTTTCATTGCAATGGCGGGGGCGGCAGCCGGTCGAAAGACCGGCTGCCGCCCCCGCCCCGCTCGAACACCGGACGAACCGCCAGCCGGACCCGCCGCCGGGAGGGACATTCAGGGAAGGTAAGTCCCGTCCCGGGCGGGGGGCGGGGGGGCGGAGGATTTCTCCCCGAAACTTGTTCGGGGGGCCGAACACGTTGGCGCTCGGCCCCCCGAAGTTTCGGGGAGAAATTCTCCGCCATCCCTACATGGGTGCCACCATTTGCGTTCCTTATTTGGGCCTGGGTTCCTTATTTGGGCCCGTGTAGTCTACATAAATCTTTAAGGGCTATTTACGTTGCCCTTATTTTCCCTGTAGTCTATGTAAATCTTTACGTAGACTACCCGGGCCCAAATAAGGAACACAAATGGCGGTGCCCATGGGCGCCGCCATTTGCGTACGCGCTTTTTTTCTTTTCTTTTCAAAGTCTCCCGTGATAGGCTAGGTAACGATTTATGTAGCCTATCATGGCTGACTTTGGAAATCTAGCCGTGATAGGCTACAAAAGTCGTTACGTAGCCTATCACGTGTGTGTGTGGGGGGGGGGGGTTACATTTACTTTTTTATTTTGTGGCCGGGGAGACAGGGCGCTTCTCCCCGGGCTGAATTTTGAAGGTGAGGGAAGGGGCACCTCCCCCATGGCCTGAATTTTGGGGGGAGAACCGAAGTGCCTCCCCCCCACCACGAAGCAAGCTGCGGGACCAGGTAAGAGACTTTCGTCCATCCTTAATTCTTTCCACCTCTTCTTAATCTCATCTGCTTCTGTGAGGTCCCTCCTTCTTTGTCCTTTATCATGCCCGTCTTGGCACAAAACGTTCCCTTGAGATCTCTGATTTTCTTGAAGAGATCTCTAGTCTTTCCCATTCTATTGTTTTCTTTGATTTCTTTGCACTGTTTATTTAAGAAGGCCTTCTTGTCTCTTCTTGCTATTCTCTGGAACTCTGCATTCACTTGGATATATCTTCCCCTTTCTCCCTTGCTTTTCACTTCCCTTCTTTCCTCAGCTACTTGTAAAGCCTCATCAGACAGCCACTTGGCTTTCTTGCATTTCTTTTTCTTTGAGATGGATTGAGTTGCTGCCTCCTGAACAAAGTTACGGACCTCTGTCTATAGTTCCCCAGGCACTCTGTCTATCAGGTCTAATCCCTTAAATCTATTCCTCACCTCCACTGTATATTCATAAGGGATATGATTTAGGTCATACCTGAATGGTTTAGTGGTTTTCCCTATGTTCTTCAATTTAAGCCAAAATTTTGCAACAAGCAGCTCATGATCTGAGCCACAGTCAGCTCCAGGTCTTGTTTTTACTGCCTGTATGGAGCTTCTCCATCTTTGGCTGCAAAGGACATAATCAATCTGATTTCGATATTGACCATCTGGTGATGTCCATGTGTAGAGTCCCCTCTTGTGCTGTTGGAAAAGAGTGTTTGCTATGATCAGCATGTTCTCTTGGCAAAACTCTATTAGCTTTTGTCCCGCTACATTTTGTACACCAAGGCCATGCTTGCCTGTTATCCCGGTGATTTCTTGACTTCCTACTTTAGCATTCCAATCCCCTATGATGAAGAGGACATCTTTTTTTGGTGTTAGTTCTAGAAGGTGTTGTAGGTCTTCATAGAACCGATCAACCTCAGCTTCTTTGTCATCAGTGGTTGGGGCATAGACTTGAATTACTGTGATGTTGAATGGTTTGCCTTGGATTCGTACCGAGATCATTCTATCGTTTTTGAGATTGTACCCCAGTACTGTTTTTCCCTCCCTTTTGTTGACTATGCATGCTACTCCATTTCTTCTAAGGGATTCCTGCCCACAGTAGTAGATATAATGGTCACCTGAATTAAATTCACCCATGCTTGTCCATTTTAGTTCACTGATTCCCAAGATGTCGATGTTCAATCTTGCCATCTCATGTTTGACCACCTCCAGCTTACCTTGATTCATTGATCTTACATTCCAGGTTCCTAAACAATATTGTTCTTTACAGCATTGGACTTTCTTGTTACCACCAAACACATCCACAGCTAAGTGTCCTTTTGGCTTTGGATCAGCCGCTTCACTCTTTCTGGTGCTACTTGGAAATTCCCTCTGCTCTTCCCCAGTAGAAGTACTCTAAAAAGTGTTTCTGATCAGTTCTAGTTGTCTCTAGTTAACCTAACAAATCCTTCCAGAGTGCCCTATATGTTTGCCAGGCTTATTTCCCTGTCTTGAATCATATAATCAATACAGTCTTTCCATACAGAATAGAAGTCATCTACGCAGTGATGATTTCAAAAAGCTTTTCTTATATTAGACATTTTTTCCATAACTGCTATCGACCACAGTCTCCACTGCTGGATATTTGGCCACTGTGTGCTTTTCCAATTTGTAGCAATTTTTAGCCTCGCCACCACCCAAAGAAATGTCATTAACTCATTGCTTTGCAGATTTCTATTTTCATTATCAAATATTGAGAGCATACCCCAAACCAGAGAAAAGTGCATTTCTTCTTTTCTAATCTGTGCTGCTTCTCTAAATATCTCTTGACAAAAATCTTTGCTAACATCACATGACCACCACACATGTAAAAAGGTGCCCATTTCTGTATAATTCCACCAGCAGATGGTACGGTTGTCTTGCAGATGCAACTTATCTTTCTTGGTGTGAGATACCATCTGGAAATAGTTGTAAGTGGATTCTCTTTAATTTTGGAAGAGACAGATTCCTTCAGTGCCTGCTGCCTCAATTTATCCCATTCAGGGATGGCAGAGAATTTCTCCACGAATCTTCGGGAGGCCGCGTGCCGATGCATTCAGCCCCCCGAAAGTGTTGGGGAAATTCTCCGCCGCCCCCCCCCCCAGGATGGGACTTACCTTCGGTGAATGTCCCTCTCGGTGGCGGGTCCCAGCGGCGGTTTGGCGGGGGCGGGGGCAGTGGCCGGTCTCCCGACCGGCTGCTGCCACCTAGGGATGGCGGAGAATTTCTCCCCGAAACTTCGGGGGGTCGAGCGCCAACGTGTTCGGCCCCCTGAACAAGTTTCGGGAGAAATCCTCCGCACCCCCCGTCCCCACCCCGGAACGGTACTTACCTTCGCCGAATGTCCCTCCCGGCGGCGGGTCCAGCCGGTGGTTCGGCGGGTGTTCGTGCGGGGCGGGAGCGGCAGCCGGTCTTTCGACCGGCTGCCACCGCCACCATTCCAATCAAAGAAAAAAAAAACGCCCCTGTGATAGGCTATGTGACGATTAACGTAGCCTATCACGGCTAGATTTGCAAAGTCAGCCGTGATAGGCTACGTAAATCGTCACGTAGCCTATCACGGGTGACTTTAAAAAAAAAAAAGCATGTACGGATAATGGCGGCCCCCATAGGGAGCCGCCATTGCTGTTCCTTATTTGGTCGCTGTAGTCTACGTAAAGATTTTTTTTTTTTAAGTCGCCCGTGATAGGCTACGTGACGATTAACGTAGCCTATCACGGCTGACTTTGCAGATCTAGCCGTGATAGGCTACATTAATCGTCACGTAGCCTATCACGGGGGCGTTTTTGTTTTTTTAAAAAAACTTTCGAGATCGCGGCCGGGCGAGGCAGGAATCCTCCTCCCCGGCCTGAATTTCGGCCGGGGCGAGGCGGGAAGCCTCCCCCCCAGCCTGAACTTTGCGGGGGGAGCAGCGAAGCATCTCCCCCCCACCGCGAACAAGCTTCGATGAACAAGCTTCGAAAAAAAACTTTCGTCCACCCCTACCACCGCCGCCATTAAAAAGTACAGGAAAAAAAACACCCGTGATAGGCTACGTGACGATTTACACAGCCTATCACAGCTAGATTTCCAAAGTCAGCCATGATAGGCTACGTAAATCGTCACGTAGCCTATCACGGGTGACTTTGAAAAAAAAAAGCGTGTACGCAAATGGTGGCGCCCATGGGCGCCGCCATTTGCGTTCCTTATTTTGGCACGTCTAGTCTACGTAAAGATTTACGTAGACTATGGCGAAAATAAGGGAACGCTACTTGCGTTCCCTTATTTTCGCCGTAGTCTACGTAAATCTTTACGTAGACTACCCCTGTCCAAATAAGGAATGCATAGGGCGCCGCCATTTGCATACGCGCTTTTTTTTTTTCTCAAAGTCACCTGTAATAGGCTACGTGACGATTTACGTAGCCTATCATGGCTGACTTTGGAAATCTAGCCGTCATAGGCTACGTAAATCGTCATGTAGCCTATCACGGGTGTGTGGTTTTTTTTCTGTACTTATTTTTTTGCGGCCGGGGAGACGGGGCGCTCCTCCCCAGCCTGAATTTCGCCGGCGAGGGATGGGGTGCCTCCCCCCCATCCTGAATTTCAGCTGGGTGAGGCGGGGCGCCTCCCCCCCTTGCCTGAACTTTGGGGGGAGAAGCGAAGCACCTCCCGCCCACCGCGAAGCAAGCTGCAGGACGAGGTAAGTCCCTTTCATCCATCCCTAATCCCATTGTACCCTGTCAATTCCCCTGTCAAAATATTTTTCCCCAGGCTTGTTTAAAGCCTTCCAAATTGCTAAACTGAACATCCAATAATTGTTTATATGATCCTGAAGTTAATCCTTTTATTCTATTAGTTTCCTGCATTAATAAATATTCAAACTGAGTTTGGGGCATAATATTTGAGCTCGTACAGTCAGGATATTGTTAAAATGAGTGGCTTTTTTCAGTTGGAACCAACTAACGTTTTCGTTGGGTTTTTAATTGGATCCCCATTTTGGGGATGATTACTTCATATAGATTTAGGGATGTACGAAAGTTCCACCACGGATCTCGGGGAGGCCGAATGCCTGCGCATTCAGCCCTCCGAAATCAGTGGCGGAGCGGCCCGCCCCTCCACCCCCCCGGGACAGAACTTACCTTGGGCGGATCTTCCTGGCTGTGGTGGCTCCGGTGGCGTCTCTGGCAGCGGTTTGGCGGCGGCGGCCGGTCTTCTGAACGGCTGCCGCTGCCGCCATCTCCAGGTTAAAAAAAACAACAACAACATGATAGGCTACGTAAAGATTTACGTAGCCTATCACGGCTGACTTAAAAAAAAAAAAAACACGCCTAGTAGACGCACGCTATGCTATTTGAGTTCCCCTTATTTTCGCCGTCTTAGTCTACATAAATGTTTACGTAGACTAAGACGTGCCAAAATAAAGAATTCAAATGGCGGTAGCCATGGCCGCCGCCATTTTCGTACGCGCGTGTTTTTTTTTTTTAAATCAGCCGTGATAGGCTATGTAAACATTTATGTAGCCTATCATGGCTGACTGCAGGGACACAAACAGCGGCAGCTACAGCCGCCGCCATTTGCATCCCTGCTAGCCAGCGGCCGGATGTCCGGCTGCTGGTGGAGCCGGCCAGAGGCTCCGCAGAATCGCAGCGGAGCCGGCTGGCCAGGATTCTGGGGGGGAGGGACAGAGTGCCTCCCCCCCAGCCAGGATTCTGGGGGGAGGGACGGAAAGCCTCCCCCCCAACATCAACATAATCCGTGGAAAGGTAAGTCACTTTCGTACATCCCTATGATTTATCAATCTATACAGCCCCTTTTTTTTCCAGGCTTTAAATTGGTTAAGGGCCTATGGATTACACCCTCAGTGATCGGGCAGGGCAGGAAGAGCAGCAGAAGCAATCTTTGCCTCCCTGTCCTCCCACCTGGCAGATTTCATTAGATGGGCTTTTTAGACCATCTAGCAAGGGCACTTTGGAGAGGGAGGGAAGGAAGCTGGAAGAGCCTCAGGATACTTCAGGATAACCCAGCAGAATTCCGCCCTTTCCCCCCCTCTCCGAGGTTGAGTTTCCAAACTCAAAGAGGCAGCCAGCATGGTTGTCTCCATGCCAGCTCCAAGGGGGAGGGGGCCAGATCTCCGACTCCCCCCTTCTGAGGTTGGAGTGTTGTCTTCCAGGAACCATAGGATTGCTCTCTAAATTTGCCTTCATTATATGCTGTATGTTAAGCTCATTCCAGAATCTTCAGAGACTGCCATCCTATAACCACTTGGGAGTAGGGATGTCAGAGAAATCCACAATGGAATCAGATGAGTTTAGATTTTTATTACTCTGACCCATGGATTCTGCAGCAGACTGGCTTTTTCCCTTTAGCCAGATTCCACGGAGTTGCACACTTTTTCTTTTTCTTTTAACTTTCTGGAATTTTATGCAAATGTTGTCATTGGAAAATATGCAAATATTTAAAAAATTGGCCCAAAATACACATTTCCTCCATAGTCTAAAGCATGGAAATGCACATTTTGGGGGAATTCGTGCGTTTCATGGGAATTTGCACATTTTTGCATGTGTGAATTTGCACAAATCCGGAAACTGAAAACAATCCAATTCTGTCAATGGGTGGATGATGGAATGAAAGGCACCTGACAATCTGCGAAACACAGATGAAATGGATTTTACACAATCTGTACATACCTACTTGGGAGTAAGTGCCATTTAAACTCAATGGGACTTACTTCAGAGTAGACATGTATAGGATTGTGCCATCAGTGTCACCTTCTGATATGTTAGGCCCAGTATGCTAACCGTGGCTTTTCAGAAGTTTTCTGAAATGTGGCCAGGGAAGAAGGAGACCTTTTATGTTTTCATTTGCCCCCTGAGAAAAGAGTTCTGTGGAGAATCAGAACAGTAATTGAATTCAGAAAATAATCTTCCACCCTTTTTCAAACTACATGAACTTCCTCCCACCCCTCCATCCCCACCCCTACCCCCAAACACTCTGTTCTGTTTTAAATGTGGCTATTTTAGATCTGGCATATGGACATAAATGAGAGTCAGCTTAATGGAGTTGGTACATGAATGGAAGTGAAGTGCCTGGCAGGGTTGAAAGCTGCAGATCTGAGAGGTGGACTACAATTCTTTTGGTCTTTCAGTATCATGTCACCACATTACCATGGTAACAGGACTGATTCTGTCATCCAATATGATGGAATTAAAAATAAAAACACATTCTCACATTAATGAGGGACTGATCTGAACAGTTTCTATTCCATCACTCTGATTACTGGAATAGTGAATAGTGAGAGAAGCCAAAGTTGGCTTTTTCCCTAGTATACACACTTGCGTTTCTCAGCAAATGTTACACGGTTTTCAAATGTGAATAGAACTCCATTATATTAATTATTGTCAAGAATTTTTTTTCAATCCCCAGAAGATCAGATTGTGTGGAAAATGCTCTTCCATATGGCAATGTATTCAGCTTGAGGCAACACGTGGGTATGCCTAACTTGGGCTGATTCTGATCTCAGATTTGAATTCCCAAATCTCTTTTATAAATAAGCAGAGTTCTCTGCTTACTGGGACCCATGATTTGTGCAGGCGCGCAGGCCAGAAGGGTAGGGAGGAAAAGCTGGCAAGGAGCTGCTTATCAGCCATGATGGCACCAGCTTCATGGGGGAGAGGCCTCCTGAGGCAATTGGCACTCCGATGAGAACTCTCCCCTTCGTTCTCATTCAGGTTCAACCTGAGGCCCCTAAAAGCAGGCTTCTCATGCAGCTCATGCACTGCATTCACTGACTTGCCCACCTACCTACTCTGGGTAGCAATATGTTTTGCAGTGGCAGAAGTAGTCACCAGAAGTAGTTCATGGGGCTGGGAAGGACTTTTACCTCCATACCAATTGGCAAAGATGGTGCAGGGGTTTTTTTTTGCCTTCCCCATTGCAAGATTAAGATTGCAAGATTGTAAATAAGTTGATCTGGACTGTCAGTAGATTCTTTGTGATGCTTCATTTTATGAGGATGGGGATTTTCATAATGGACCTCAGGGATGTGGCACCAAGACTAGACCAGCGTGGGGGCTGCGAGGTGGCCATGTCCAGGGCAGCAGAAAAGGGTTCACATTAGTGGTCTGCAACATGTGGAGCCCACCACTAGTGCTCCTGGCATACAGACCAGGAAGAAGCTAGGGAATGAGAGGATCCGTACCCTATGACACTGCCACACCCCTTCAAATGAAAGTCAATAAAGTTGTGGCCTAGCATCACCAATGCAATGAATATGAACTTGAGCACACTCCGGGAGAGAGCGGAGGACAGGAAAGCCTGGCGTGCTATGGTCTATGGGGTCACGAAGAGTCGGACACAACTGAATGACTGAACAACAACAACAAAAGTTGTGGCCAATTTATTATCTCAGCTAAGCAGTGGCAGCTGGTGGCTCCAAGGTGCTGAAAAGTACTATCTAAGGTGCTGAACCCATTTTGGAGATGGGATTCAACACCTTGAATAGCAACTCTCAGCACCTTGGATAGCACTGTTAGAGTTTTGGCTGGTGGTAACTAAAACACTGAATGGAATCACAGCCCCTTTGGAACTGGAGTCATCAGCTGCCACTCTAGCTAAGTTTGTGTGTCTAATTTGTTCCCTTTGCCACCTAGACCCCAATAAGCACTGCCCAGACAACTACCAATTTCTCTCTGCTACTATACCCATGTCATCACTGAGCTATCATCTACATCAAACAATTAGTATAAATATATGGAAGATGTCTATGTTGTACATTAAAAAAACAACAACCCTTCCTATGATAATACAACTTTACATGACACCATGTTATGCATGCAGTGGGACCATTTAAAATGTACCAATTTGACCACTGATTTTATCGTTGCAAGGTTTTATTGTTTTTAATTGCTGTGTACCACCTTAATGGCTTCTTAGCAAATAGGGCGGTATAGAAATGTTAATAATAAGAAAACAGACAACTAAATTTTGTATATATGTACAGTACATCTAAAATAGCAACAGCTCAGAGCAGATTGTACCAGTAGTAACATATTAGGACCCATTGGGCTTAACGGGCGATAGTAGGGATATCAGAGAAATCCACAACAGAACTGAATGAGTTCAGATTTTTATGAATCCAGCCCACAGATTCCACAGCAGGCCAGCTTTTCCCCTGTCAGGCAGATTCTGCAGACTTGCCAGCCATTTTTCTAACCTTTGGGAATTTCGCGCAAATTTCATTGTAGAAAAATACGCAAAAATAAAATAAAAAACCTGCTGAAAATGTGCATTTCTCCCATATGCTAAAGCATGAAAATGTGCAAAAAAAAGTTCAACTCCATCAATGGGCAGACAACAGAACAAAAGGTGCCTGACAACCTGCGAAACACAGATGGAATGGATTTTACACAATCCATGCATCCCTAGGTCATAGCTGAGTCATGGCAAGGATTAGCATAGAGCTGGGACTGGGACAAAAGATAAAAGGAATAGGTCAGAGACCACCTGACCCCTTGATATATTGAACCTGAAGTCCATTGGGGCTGGTTTACACTTCATTTTTTTGAAAGTGCAATAGTGTATTTGCAAAATATGACACTGCATTATTCACTGTGGATGGCATATCTATCTATCTATCTATCTATCTATCTATCTATCTATCTATCTAAATATCTGTGTTTCCTACAAACAAGGAAACAAGAAAGCCTGTTCTGACTTCCATTTTAGTGTTTATTGCAGGGAAACCTTGACATATAACTGTGTATACCACATTCACAATTAATTAACTTGTATGCATATTTGCCATTTAAATTGAATTCGCTCCTGACTAGCATGTCCATAGTTAATGGTGTCCAAATATTTCCTTACCCAATATTCCAAAGGGCTAAAAGAAAGAAAAGTGAGTTGAAATGTGGAAGCTTTTGTTGGCAATATATTGCCACTCTATGATATATCAAATCATTTTAAATCTTTCTAATGCTTTCTCTGCATGAGCAATTATGTATTCAGGCAACTGAACTCTCCTTTCTTATGACCCATGTAACCATCTTCACTTTCCAGAACAAGCTGTTCTCATTTCATAAAACCACATAAAGCTTTAAATTCTGCATTTCTGTCAAACTTTAAAATCTGGAAATCTATTACCTACCAAACACTGGGGTTTTATTTATATCTCTTGAACATGAAGGACATTCAGGACTTTTACTTCGGTCAAAAACCGTTTGCCAATAAAAGACAAGTGTCACCATCTAAAGAGTTCACCTTCCGACAGAAAAAATTAATAGCTAATTAAAATGTGAGTCATTTATGTGAGCCTTTTAAAAAAAATGTTCATACCTATACAGCTCAGAAGGCATGTAAACACAGAATGCAGACATTTGAATTGTCCTTTAAATCGGTCTCGGATGAGTTGCTTGAGGTATCTTTGGTTCTTTAGAGGTGACACTAATGTTTCAATATATCTTTTGGGATGCATTTATACTTCACCCAATTTAGTGCCAAGTCCCATGCTGCCAAGGTATGTGCTTCTAATTGGTACAATAACTTTCCTTTCCTACTGAGTGGAGTGCAGGCATTGTATACACGGTGCATGAGGTTAATTTGAAACTTGCCTGTTAATTTAAAAAGTCTGACCTATGATCTACATGCAAATCCTGTTGAGCAATACAACTTTAATTATAATACAGATACATGTTGGCGTCACTTTTATTTCATTTTGATTTTTAAGGCAAAACTGATGTGCCCTCACACCCTCAGAGGAGGGCCAAGTAACATCCACTGTGTTCACTTTCCTCCATAGTTGCCACTTAAGCTGCTAGGAATAACGAATCCTTCAGGACATCAATAGAGTCTCTGTGTTGAATAATCGCAGACTATCAGGCACTAAGCTTGCAGCAGCAGCTCCATTGCCTGTGACATCACTCCTGAAGCCCAAACCCCACTCTAAGCTGCTTTCATTACTCAGTGTGTTGGTCTGTCTGCTTTTTTCCAGATCTACAGACCGTCACACGCGGGAGCAGGTTCTTTGCAGAGAAACGACTCTGGAAATCAGAAGCACTGTGAGACAGAGGAATAAAGAGGAAGAGCAACGAGGAGCTTCAGAGAACAAAGCAGACACCCTTACAATATGAAATTCATCTTGCCTCATTACTTGCTGTCGGTTTTTCCTGTTCTGGTTCTCAGCACCAGGTGAGTGCACAGATCTCTCTGACTTGGGATTGTGTTTGAGAAGCAGTTAAGGTGCATTTTTAACCATGATTTTCATTCCAGCTTCTCCCATGCTTGTAAGTTCAGAAAGCATCTTCTCCTGAGCAGATTCCAGGGTGGGTTGGTTCTCTTTTCCTCTCTCTCTCTCTCTCTCACACACACACACACACACACACACACTTAAGAGACTTTGATTCTGGGTCACTCGCTAGTTAGTTGAGTGCATTCATCTCCTTAGCCTATAACAGAAAAACCCCTAGCTCTGCAATGACCCACAGGCTACCACAGCTTTTGTGATTAAACAAAACAGTTACTGATGTCCAGTTGATGTACACTACAGCACAGTAGCAATTTTTCATGTGTTCCAGTGGAAAATAAGGAAGCTAAAGAATAGGAATGGAGAACATACTTGGATTGTTGTTTTTATTAGGTTTGATGTGAAAAACAGAATGCTGAAGCATGAAACAGCTTTATTGCAGTGCGAGTTTTGCAAATAAAAAATAACCTTGTTCAGTCTTTTTGTCTGTATTTGTGAATAGCCTAAGGTTGGAATGACATTAGAATGCCAGGAAAAAATGTTTAAAGTTCCAGAAATATAGGAATATTACATTGGGTGAATTAGAATGATCGCAGGGGGTTAGGTTATAAATCTTTTGCTTCATGATTTTAGATAAACATATAACATTTATTCCTGGGAAGGGTGCAGAATGTTCAGCAGCCTGTATGCATAGCATGTGCAGTAAATGAAATCTAAAGTGATGGCATTCTGTCCCACAGCCACATTGTACACAGATGGAAAGTTAACGTTGTTTGTAGAGTAGGATTTGTTTGAGTGAAGACCTCTTCAGATGTCTTGCTGTGAGTGCATGGTTTTCACTTTCCTGATGCTTATAACAAAGAAAGTGACAACCTCCTACTATGCTGGACATTAAGTACCTTTGTTAGCTTCTAAATCTCTGGAGAATGTAACAAATAGTGTGTGCATAGCTATTCATGTCTCAGGAGAAATACCCACATCCCTTTATGGCAAGTTTTGTTTTCCTGCAATATTTCCCCACTAGTAGATTTGGTGAAGCTCTTTCAATTCTGATCTCTAAGTGTAGAGTCACTGAAGAAAGATTACTCACTAAGCTGTTGAGTTTTCAGATGTAATCCACCTCAATAGGAGAATCTGACAACTGCAGGTATAAGGAGAAAGGGTCAAGGGACTACAGATAGTTTGCTGATGAGACATGCCAGAACTTCTTACTCAGCTGTCTATGCTTTTAAAGAAGTTGCAATTTCAGGTTATATCCCTCTCAGTCAGTAATTAATCACTCTGATGTTCATGTTCTTTGATAAATCATGAAATTCCCCTTGGAGCCTTGTGTTGTGTATTTGCCAATTATCTGAATAACTATTTTATAGATCTTCAGAATATTCTGTCAGTATGAAACTCTCTCCCAATTCATACTGTTAATTTGGTGTTATCTTAAAATTATATGTGCATTGCAAAATGACACAGGAGTTAAATTCAAATGGGGGAGAGAGATGAAGTAACTCTTCAAGAGATGCACATTTGCATCTTAAATGGATTTTTGACTGAAGTGCTTTTATGGCTAAGTTGTTGGCTGCCAACTTATTTCCTGTTTATAAAGAATAGAAAATGAAAGGAATTATTTGCATTTCCACATTTTAAAAAAATGAATAGAAGAGACTTTTTGAAATAAAATTAGATCAGAGTATCAGCTGTAACCTAAGATCTCATCAAATAAACTTTAAAAGGATGTCATTAGAAACCTCATTGCCTATGAAATACATAAATACTATAACATCTTGTGTTGTTGTTTTGTTTTAAACAATCCCATTTTTTTCTGCTGGGTTTTGCCAGGAATATGATAATAAAAGTGGGAAAATATATACTTGGATGTTCCCCACCTTCCAATCCCTGATTAGTGTAACTTTCAGTCATAAATTTAGTTGGCATAAACATGTGAAAAGCAAGTTGATTTGATACTATTCTGCTGAAGCTGAAAAGAAATAGCACCGCATACAAATGAATAACTGTTAGTCTTCCATGAAAACTGACTTCCTCTTGGAACTTGCTTTGATTTTAATTAATGTGGAACTTCAATTTGGGTTGAACCTGCACTGGAAGCCACAGCTCCAAAACAAAAAAAAATATTGCCTTTGGGTTCATACGGAATGCTTTTTTAAAAGAGAGAGAGAGGGAGACAGACAAGTTCAGAATGCCCATAATTACTGAACTGGAGGGGAAAGTTGGTAGACATATTAAACTGGCAATGAGAACCAATTGGAAGTGGTCTTTTAAAGCATTAGGGTGTATCCTATTGGCATAGTATATAAAACCAAAGAGAACACGATTTTTTTAAAAAAATATATATTATTTTGAATCCTATGAGGTTATCTTCCTGTTCTGAAAACACATGTTAAATATGCCACATATTGGCGTGATACGATGAGGGTAATCCACATGTCTTATGGGGCTTTAATCTGCAAGAGTGCAACAGGCTGTTGGAGTGTGTATTTGGATTGCCTGTTTTGGTCATCATCTGAAGTATGCAACTCTGTGTATTGCCCCATTCAGATTTCTTTGCCATAGCCTTGTCCCATAAAACAATGAGTACAACAATGGGCTCACTGTTAGACTCCTATCTTGCTGGATTGTGCCAATGATATTGCTCCTATGATTTGTTCTAGAAGAATGCCATTTATTTTGAAGCACCTCAGAATGTTCTTTCCTGCCATATGGTTAATGTTCAGGCAATTGCCCAAGCTGAGAAGGTTTGCAAGAACAGTTGCTGTAGTGAAGATGGGAATCTATTATCCTGCTGTGTGGAACTGTTTAGCTCAGGCATAGCTGCAGCCATGAGTGGTATGAGATTTCTTTAGAAGTACTTTCTTGTCACCTTGTCATGTGCACCGAACAAACTTCATTTACCAAATTTATCATTGATAGAATCAGTGACCCACTGACTTGGAGGGCCAGGGGGGCGGGGAGCATGCAAACAGTTTAGTTTCTTATACTCTTCGATAGAGGACTTTAATTTTATGCACTGTGCAGGAAGTTAAAAGGTTTCTGGGAATATTTTGTTCTTTCTTTTTAAACACTGGGCAGTATCCAATGGGGCCATTGTGAAGTGACCCCTCCCACCAACTCCATTGTGTAAATGGAACCCACTGCTTGTGTAACAGAAATTTAATGCTTCCTATAGGGAGCGCTGAAGTGAGCTTTGGCTGGTTCATCTAACGTCTTGGGGCAGGGAGTTCTACTTATGAGATGCTGCCACTGGGAAGCTCTTTTGTGCAATCCTAAAGGGTTAGGGTCTGGTAGTATGTGCAACTTAGCACGGGAAGAGACAGTCCTTCGAGTAAGGCTTTCAAGGTAATAACCAAAACCTTGAATTGCACTCAGAAATAAACAGGTAGTCACTCAAGCTGCTATAATACAAGTGTCATACAATTCAAGGATTTTGCCCCATTCTGAATTCTAGCTGCAGCATTCTGCCCTAGTTGACATTTACAAGTAGTTTCACCTTCCTGCACTAGTTGAACTGTTAAAGTGGTTTTCAGGCACAGCCTCAGACAGAGTGCATTAGAATAGTCCTATTGAGATGTAACTAATGCATGTAGGACCATGGCCTGGTCTGCCCATATCATGAATGGATGTAGTGGATGCACCAGCCAAAGCTGGAAAACCATATTCCTGGCCACAGCTGTCTGAGCAATTAATAACAAGGCCATGTCCAGGAGTAGTCCCAAGCTACAACCTGAACTTTTAAGGGGAGTGCAAGCTTGTCCAGAACAAGCTGACATCCTATCCCAGGACCAGTAGACTTCATAACCATGTCTACCGATACCTTGTCTGGATTTAATTTCAATTTGTTCATCCTAATCCAGTCCATCACTGATTCCAAACACTGATTCAGAACCTCCACGCCCTTCCCAGAATATGATGAAAGAGGCAATAGAGAGCAGAATTCAGCACACTGATGAAAAGGGATCTTCATCAAGGGACACAATTGAACTCTGTGGGACCCCATAGGCCAAAGGCCAAGGGGTCAAGCATGAGCCCCCCCCCATGACCTTCTCGAAGCTACCCATAGGGAAGGACTGGAGCCACTGAAAAATGATCCCCAAGCTATGTCTCAGCAAGGCATCCCAGAAGGATACCATGGTCATTGTTAATGAAAGCTGCTGAAAGATCCAGCAGAACCAAGAGGGACTCACTTTCTCTGTCTAGCTCCTGGCAAATATCTTCATCTGCTTGGCAGAGCACCAAAGCCATTTCTGTCTCAAAGCCAAGCCTGAAACCAGACTGAAATTAGCCCAGAAAAGTCAGCTTTATCCAGGAACTCTTGGAGTTGGGTCACCACTACACACTCAAGCACCTTACCCAAAAGTGGACTGTTCTACATTGTTGGATACATATTCAAAACAGCAGGGTCCAAAGATAACTTCTTTAACAGAGGACAAACTACTGCCAGTTTTAGGCAGGATGGAGTAAAATCTTCACATAAAGAATAGTTAACAATTTCCGTAATCCAGTCATCCATCTCACCTCGTGTTGCCTAAGCCAGGATGAGAAAAAGTGAAAAATACATGTGATCACCTCCCTGATCCAAGAATCCTTTCCATATCCTTGGGTTACGCAATCTGAAAAGAGTTCCAAATAACTGGACAAGCAGCTGCAGAAGGTACATCTATCTGCCAAGCAGTAAAACCAAGTCCAAAACGTGTCCAGTTTGATGAGTTGGGGCAGATATCAATTGAATAGACCCACGATTGCCATCATGGCCATGAAATCTTGAGCTGCGGCACCTACCCCTGGGGCCTCAGCATGAACATTAAAGTCCCTCACTACCAATGTATCCTGGGGGTCTCCAAAGTGGGGGTGTACGAAACCCCGCTTACCTGACTCTGCTGGGGTCCGCAGGTGGGGGGAGGTGATCCGTTCCTCCCCCCCGGATTCCTGCCCATCCAGCTCCGCTCTGTGGCCAGTCCGTGGAGCCACTGGCCAGGCCAACCCGCAGCGGGGCCTCCGGCCGCTGCCGGGCTGCTACAGATGCAAATGGCATAGCCATTTGCGTCCCTGCTTTAGCCGTGATAGAGTATGTAAATACATATGTAGCCTATCACAGGCCAGCATAGTGATGCAAATGGCGGCTGCTATGACGGCTGCCATTTGCAGCCACAGCAGCCCGGCAGCAGCTGGAGCCGCCACCGTCGCTGCCACCACTGCTGCCACCGCCGCTTCATCTGCCGCTGGAGCCGCTGCCACCAGAGGCGCAGCCAGGTAGGCTCCGTTTCGCAGGGCTTTCACGGGGTGGTGGGGCGTGTTGCTCCGTTCCGCCATGGATTCCGGGGGGTGAATTCACTGGAATTCGGCATCCCTGGGATCCGTGGTGGAATTCCAAAGCCATGCCTCACTCATCCAGGAACAAGTTGCGGACGGCTGCAGTCTTGTGAATTGATTCGGCATTAATCAGCAGGATCTTCAGGCTCAATGGATAGCTGGCATAATGGTCAAGCTCCTCGGGACTTGAAGAAAAGCCCTACCTGGCTTGCCTGGCCATGGGGGGGAGGCGTTATGGGCGGGTGGGGGGAGAAGATGTCTCAGGATGCCATTTGCATCCCTTGTGGTGCCACTTTGAAGGGGAGGGGCCAGGGAAGCCTCTTTATGCCCCATGCCCCTCACAGAGAAGTCTCTCGCTCACGGGGCTCCCTCCCACCCTCCCTTAAGCAGTGTGGGTGCCAACCGGTTGCCCCTTTTGGGAGCCATGTAGGAATGTTTGGCTCACAGTCTGAGTGGCATGGACTATGTGTCTTTTTGCCTACTTCACACTAGGGATGTACGAAAGTCACTTACCTGCTCTTGCAGCTTGCTTCGCGGTGGGGGGGAGGTGCTTCGCTGCTCTCCCCGAAGTTCAGGCTGGGGGGGGAGGCTTCCCGCCTCGCCCGGCCGAAATTCAGGCCGGGGAGAAGCGCCCCATCTCCCCAGCCGCGAACTTCAAAAGAAAAAAAAACACGCCCCTGTGATAGGCTACGTAACGATTAACATAGCCTATCACGGCTAGATCTGCAAAGTCAGCCGTGATAGGCTACGTTAATCGTCACGTAGCCTATCACAGGTGACTTAAAAAAAAAAAAGTGTGTACGCAAATGGCGGCCCCCATAGGGAGCCACCATTCGCATTCCTTTTTTGGTCCCTGTAGTCTACATAAAGATTTACGTAGACTACGGCGAAAATAAGGGCAACGCTATTTGCGTTGCCCTTATTTTCGCTGTAGTCTATGTAAATCTTTATGTAGACTACAGGGACCAAATAAGGAACACAAATGGTGGCTCCCTATGGGGGCCGCCATTAGCCGTACGCGCTTTTTTTTTTTTTTAGGTCACCCGTGATAGGCTACGTGGCGATTAACGTAGCCTATCACGGCTGACTTTGCAAATCTAGCCGTGATAGGCTACGTTAATCGTTACGTAGCCTATCACAGGGGCGTTTTTGGGTTTTTTTTACTTTTCTTGTAATGGCGGTGGCGGCAGCCAGTCGAAAGACCGGCTGCCGCCCCCGCCCCTTACGAAGACCTGCCGAACCGCCGCTGGGACCCGCTGCCGGGAGGGACATTCGTGAAAGGTAAGTCCCATCCCGGGGGGGGGCGGGGGGGCGGAGAATTTCTTCCTGAACAACCTTCAGAGGACCGAATGCATTGGCACTTGGCCCCCTGAAGTTTCGGGGAGAAATTCTCCCCCATCCCTACTTCACACTGTTAATGGGGCAGGGCGTGTCCTTTAGGTAAATAAGGTCTAATTTTCTCACAATAGGTCATGTTTCACTATAGGTTACATTTCAGTTGGTGGCTACGATGGGTAAAGGAGAACAAGATTAGGGATGGTGAGCATTCAGAGGCACCTAATGGTAACAGGTGATGCCTGAGGCCTCCCGAACTGGTTCTGCAGCTTGGCTGGGGGATAAATGTTGCCTGGGAGACCGACTCACCTCACTCACCCAGGTGTTTGGTGGCACCGGGAGGGGGTGACATGGGAAGGTCTACCTCCCCCATAAGGGACAGTCTGGAGGGGTGGAGAGGCTGACACGCCACCCCTCGAGCTGGTAGGGATGGCAGAGAATTCCACCACGGATCTGGGTGAGGTCGAATGCCAGTGCATTCGGCCCCCCGAAATCTGTGGCGGAACGGCCTGCCCCCCCCCGCCCCCCGCGGATCCCCCCGGGACGACACTTACCTGGGGCGGATCTTCCGGGCGGCGGTGGCTCTGGCGGCGGCTTCAGCGGCAGTGGCTGTTCTTCTGACCAGCTGCCGCCGCCTCCATTTGCAGTTTTTTTTCTTTTTTTTTACAGAAACGTGATAGGCTATGTAAGTTTTTACGTAGCCTAAAACGTCTGGGAAAAAAAAAAGCGTATGCAAATGGCAGCGGCTACGGCCACCGCCATTTGCATACACTTTTTTTAAAAAATACGTAGGCTAAAATGGGGAATCAAAAAGGGACGCAAATAGCGCCCGCTACGCTATTTGCATTCTCCTTTATTTTCGCCATCATAGTCTACGTAAATATTTACGTAGATTAAGAGGGCAAAAATAAGGAACGCAAATGGTGGCAGCCGTAGCCACCGCCATTTGCGTATGCGGTTTTGTTTTAGTTTTTTTTTACCCAGAGCCCTCCACAGCTGGAAATCCGGCTGCAGACGGCTCTGGCCTGGCTGGGCCTGGCCAGCTGCTCCGCGGAGCTGCTGAGGAGCACAGCCAGCCGCAGAGGATTCCAGGGGGGAGGAACAGAGCACCTCCCCCCCTGTCCAGGATTCCGGGGAGAGGGACGGAATGCCTCCCCCCCCACCATAAACATAATCCGCGAACAGGTAAGTGACTTTCATACATCCCTACTCACAAGGGACACCCATCAAATTGCTCACCCTTCTTCTCCTGTAACAACTGTCATATTAGGCTGCCAGGTCAATGTTTAAATAATAAGGGGTGTTGCCAAGTTGGATTGTCTAAAAATAAAGGATGCACAGTGGTGGTGATTTGGAGGGAAGAAAAAGAGTACATTTTCATAGAAAAAGACATTTCTTTTAAGAAGTGGGGCATGGGAAAGTAGGGCATATGAAATCCAGCATGCTGAAAAATCAGAGGTTTTCCTTCTTCCTGTCCACCTCCAGGCTTCTTTGATGAAGCAGGTGGTGCTCTGTGGCCTTTCTTCCTGTTCCATCTTGCTGCCATCTTTTCCCCAACACATCCTTTCCCTTTTATCATTTCACCCTTCACTGCCAATTGCTCCATGTTTGAAAATAGTGATACAAAGGCTATGCACACCCTGTATATCTATGAGTCTCAGCCTCACTGGTTCTTTTGAAAGCTTAGGACCATGCATCTAAAAGACTGCCTATTCCATGAGAATCTGCCCAAATGGTACATTCAACATTTGAGCCCCCCCACTCCCCGGGTGACGCCATCTTCTGAGGTATAGGTGTCATCTCAGGAAAAGCAACCAGTGATGGTGGCACGCCATTCATGGAATGTTCTCTCCACAGAGGTTTACTTGGCACTGACTCTTGCATCATGTAGTACCAGAGGAATTCATTTTATTTACCCAGGGCTTGTATAATGTTTGTTAAGCCTATTTTAATGCTATTGGTTTATCCTGCCTTGCTGGTTGTAGTTCTATTTTGTATTATTTTATATGTTGATTCCTTTAATTTTTGTTTGTAAGCTGAAGGATGAGATGTGAAAGGTTTGAATGAATAAGTAATAACTAAATATTCTCAGTGATATAGAGTGATTAGTAGCTGGGGTTGTTTTCAGCCCAAGTCACTTCTATTGACTTCACACACAGACACACACACATGCACACACACACACACACTATCTGCTCTGTCCCTACCAGCCAGTAAGATGGGCCCCTATTTCATAAATCATTGTAAGCTAGCTATGGTATGGCTCAAGGTGATTTCTATAAAAGTTGCAGATTTTAAATGATCCTTTGTTCAATTTTGCTCTGTTGTTTAGTTTTAGCACATATACAGTATCATGATACTACGAAGTACATGCTTAGTACAGGGTAAACCAACAGCTCTGCTTTGCCTTGGCTATAGGCCTGCTGGGAAGACGCTATGGGCAGTATCCAATCCTGCCTGTCCACTCGTGGGGCCCACCACCTTTCTGTTCCACATGTGGGCAGCCCCACTGATTCCATTAAGCAAGTGACCCCTACTGTTTCAGCAATGGTGAATTAGCGCTTTTGGATGCAAGCCCCAAATCAAGTGGAAGCATTTGTTTTCTGGAAGGGGACAGGTCCCCTCTGTGACCTCCATCAACCTGCCCCTTCCAGAAATGAGCATTTCCTCTCTTTTGGGGTTGCCCTCTGGAAGCGCTAAATTGCTGTTGTGCAAGTGGTGGGGGCTACTTCCATGATGAAATTTGTGGGGTGCAAAGGAATCGGTGGGAGTGTACGTACCCTGTTGGATACTGCCTATAGGCACAATTGAAGAAGATCAGGCACAGCAGTCCACAAACTAGTTAAGCTAGAATACAATACATCTGATCTAGTGGACTGCTCACTAGGAAAAAAGAAAATGTTTAGAAAGAATACAATGCAATGACTGCTGCCCCGGCCACTACAAATCCACAACCTGTTTTTCTTGAGTTGAAGTGATCCTTGTGCAAGTAGGGGTGTACGAAACGACTTACTTGTAGGGATGTACAAAAGTCACTTACCTTTTCGCAGGTGTGATTTGCAGTGGGGGGGGGAGGCACTCTGTCCCTCCCCCTGGAATCCTCTCTGGCCGGTTCTGCTCTGGGGTGGCTCCGCAGAGCCGCCGGCCAGGGCTGTCCGCAGCCGGAGTTCCAGCTGTAGCCGGGCTGTTGCAGATGCAAATGGCGGCCACTGTAGCAGCTGCCATTTGCATCCTGCCAGGCTGCCATGATAGGCTACGTAAGTATTTACGCTGCTCTTTTCGTGATAGGCTACGTAAGTATTTACGCTGCTCTTTTCGTGATAGGCTACGTAAGTATTTACGTAGCCTATCACAGAAAGAGCAGTGGCGTAAACAGCATAGCGGCCACCGTTTGCGTCCCTGCTCTTTGCTGTGATAGGCTACATAAATACTTGTGTAGCCTATCATGGCAACCTGGCAGGATGCAAATGGCGGCCACTATGGCGGCCGCCATTTGCGGCCACAGCAGCCAGCCAGCCGAAAGACCAGCCGCTGCCGCCGGAGCTGTCGCTGCCACTGCTGCCGCAGGTAAGTTTCATTCCGCGGGGAATTCCGCAGGGGGTGGGAGGCCGTTCTGCCATGGGTTTTGGAATGCCAGTGCATTCGGCCTCACTGAAATCCATGGTGGAATTCACCATCCCTACTCACCTGTTTCATTTCGTGACATCCGCAGTGGCGGGGATGCGCTCCGTCCCTCCCCCCGAAATCCTTGCCGGCCAGCTCCGTTCCGCAGCGACTCCGCAGAGCCACTGGCTGGGGCTGCCCGCAGCAACATCCGGCCGGTGCTGTGCCACACACGGATGCAAATGGCGGCTGCTGTAGCCACCATTTGCATCACTTTTTTTTTTGCCATGATAGGGTACGTAAATATTTACATAGCCTATCACGGCGAAAAAAAGGGAATGCAAATGGTGGCAGCTACGGCGGCCGCCATTTGCGTTCCCTTTTTTTCCCGTGATAGGCTACGTAAATATTTACGTAACCTGTCAGGGCCTCTGCAGGGACGCAAATGGCTATTTACTATTTACATAGCCTATCTCGGGAAAAATCGTGAAGCTAATGGCGGCCGCAGATGCAGCCTCCATTTGCAAAGCAGCATGAACGGCACCAGGTAGGTGCTCCATTTCGCGCCCCTTTCGCAGGGTGGGGGGCGGGGGGGCTTCGTTCCGCCACAGATTTCAGGGGGCCGAATACACTGGCATTTGGCCTCACTGAGATCTGTGGGGTAATTCTCCTCCATCCCTATGTGCAAGGAAGGAACAGATAAGAGATACAGAGTATAGTGTGTACAGTGAACTATGTATGCTCATTGATACTCTATGAATAAGAAAAGTTTCTAGGCCAAATAGATACTGGTTCTAATCCAGTATCCTAATACTTAACAAAAAGCATACAATGTGAATATATTTAAGTCAAAATACTATATATTCCTGAACTTATAAGATAATAGGCATTGATATTTCTTTTCTCACTACCATGAAATTGTCTATCATCATAATGAATTGTTCATTATACTGTGTGTTCTGACCACACAGTATAGAAAAATGATTCAAATTCTTGTTCTGTTTGTATATTTTAACATGTATCTTTTAGAATATATTAGGAAGTTTTTGCCAATTCCCCACTGCAGCCCCCTGTGCCACCTCCCAATCTTCTGGAGCAGCTTTTGAGGGGGCTGCAGGAGGAATGAAGAATTGGTGAGAATCACTTCCCCAGCCTCCTCCAACTGGAGCATCTCATGAATAGAGTTGTACTCAAGGGAGCTCTGGATCTGACCCTACAGATTTTACAGCTGTGTTGAATGTTTTCCACTTTTAATATTTGGGTTAAAACTAGCAATTTTGGTGGAATGGGAATTTCTCCCCACCCCACCCCACCCCACCTGAGTGTTTGCCTTCCCCCCCCACCCCCGATCCTATTTGGTGTCATTGTTTCCCATGGCTATTGCTTCTTTGGCAGAAGAATGGAGAACAGGCAAATACAATATGTACAGGAAGATTTATTAACAAATTGGCGATCAGATTACGTGACACATTTTAAACATCCATGTTCTTCCTCAGGGGAAACCACTCAACGTTACTCAGTAACTGGACAGCTGAAAATCTCTACAGTATTATTCAGTCTGTAGCAAAGCTGCAGCTAAATAGATCAAGATTTAGACAGTAAACTAGTGCTTAAAAACTGCAAATCTCTCCAGGTGTTAAATGAATGAGTGAACACTTTGGCAAGAAGTGCTGAAAAAATATTGAAAATGGAGGCATTTGGAGCACTACCACAATGTTTGCAAAACATGATGACTTGTTTTGGCTTGGCCCTAGAAAATCCAGCAACACCTGGGATTTTGTTTTGTGATGTATATGGATGGCTACATATTAAGAACAGTCCCAGTTCTCAAGTGCCTACATCACATTGATCCGGGCTGTTCTGGACCACATATGAAGTTCCACTGTTGAAATGAAGGGTATCCAGCCCTGAGCAGTGTTTGGATAGGCAAACCATGTGGCAAACCATACATGAGCCACTCTAAGCTCCTTGTAGAATAGTGGGGTATAAATATAACAATAAACACAGCTTGTATGATGCTCTATTAAAATTTTGTAAGTTTATAGAAGGTGGTAAAAGTCACCTGTGTTCAGTCAACGGTCAGATCAGGAGCTTTGTATTATGTACTTTGGAACTGAGGTATATAAAACTGCTCCGGACTGCTTTTTTCATGGGGGTGAGACAAACCTCCCTGAACTGAAGATCAAATCAATCTTAAGGAGGGAATTCTAATTCCATGGGGGCATGGTTGTCTTACCTTAATACAAGGTCACCAATGGGTTCCTCCTTTCATTTAAAATTTAAAAAATGCCTTACCACCACTTCAAGCAGTGGTCTGGCTTTCTGCAGCTATTGAGCACCTTTCTTGGGAGCAGAATGCCCCAGAGAATGACGCCACATTATGATGCAGTGTCATTCCCAGAAGCATTCTTGAGTGGAGGGCTGCCCCCACGGGCACCTCCATTACCTCATATCAAGGTAAAACAACCACCCACCCACAAAAGGTCTTAGAATTTTCTTGAAGTGCCCAAACATCTCCTTTATTTTAATGGGGGATGAATGGTCCCATAAACGTATGTGTGGAAGGCAGTGATGTAGTGGTAAATTTTGAAGTGCAGGCACTCACCATGACATAGTCATGCATGGTCCCCAGGGAGAACCCAAACATGCAGTAACTGTGTTGATCCATCCCTCTATGTGTGCTAGGTATGTCTTTTGTAAAGCTAATAGTTCTTGATTGCCCATTCAAGACCAAGCCATCCAAAATACGTAGTATTAGGGATAGCGCACAACAATATATGGTTGCTGGGAAAATCCATTTAGCCCCAGCTACTGTGAGGATTGCAGCTAAACTCAGAGGGAACAGGGAAGCCTGAAGGGGTGATAGGTGACATCATTGCTGCTGCTAGTCAAAATGTCCTGATGCCTTGACCCTTTGAGGCCTGGCATCCATTACAGTACTGATGAAGGGATATTTGGCAGACCGTTTGTCTAGATATGTTCTGGTAAAGATCAGTCTGTCTCAAAATGTGTTCACATTTTGGCCATCAGAAGAAACTCTGTAAATATCCTAGTGAAGAACCTGTGTTGACAGCTAGAGCTTGCCATGGAGTTTGATTCAGCAGCTCTGCCACCTGCTTTTGAAACTGCTTTTTTGCAGCAAACACATCAATTCCTGCAGTGCCTGCAGACATGTTTCTCACCCCCCCCCCCCACACACACACAGAGCTTCTTTAGATCATGGCCATAAGCCTTATAGGATACATAAATGCTTTCCTTCCCAGTTGATACTTTTATCAGAAAAAGGATACTTTGAATAACTCACATGATGATTTTGAAAAATAATGCTAATTGTCTTTTCCTTGATAAGACTTTGAAGAACAATTTACCTTGCACTGTTCTTTATTAAAGAAACCTTCCTGGAATCGCCTTTCCTATGATAGCAAACAGTTACCCCATGAATATAAAATATGACATTGTCTAAAATGGTGAGCTATTTGAACTGAAACAGGGTTCTGCATTCATCAAACAAGCATGCCACCCCAAGAAAACACAGTTTTGTGATAATAATGTTTCTAATACTAACACTCATTAAATGGGTTTAGAAATAATGGGGTAGTCTGAAAAATAGCAATCTAGATCTTATATTGGTTTAATAGCAGGGGAATGGATTATGTCAAGGTTTTTTTTTAAAAAAAATTAGAACCGTTCGTTCCACAGGAGTTGCTTTTTAACTGCTATTAAAAAGCACTTTGTAATTCAGGTCACAGGAACAAATGCTATATTAGCAACATTTGTCAAAAATGAAAAGATATTATAGATAGTTCCCTAAGAACAGCCCCCCACCCCACCCCACCCCAGAAGAAATATCAGGTAAATTCTCTTTGTTTAAACAAAAGCTTTGGTCCTAAAAGGAACTTTGGATGTGCACCTTAAAATGCAGTCTTGCCTTTCTTTTATTTTGTTTGAATTGATCTTGGAATATGAGGGTGCTGCCTGGCCTAGGCACTGGGGGAAGCAGCTTGGGTGCTTGAGGAAGTTCTGGTAGCAGGAAGCTAGTAAGCAGTTATGCTAAGGCAAAAACTAATAATAGTATGTTGGGCAGCACTAGGCAGAGCTAGCAGGGACAACTCCTTATGAAAGGAATTGAGGGTTTAAGTAGGCTTATCAGGTCAGGTCTCTCAGAAGTTCCACCTCCCACTGGATTCTGACTACCAGCTTGAAGGACCAGTGCTCATTTCTGTAGCCTTAAACTGCAATGTGGCTAAGGGACTGGAGATGCTTTGGAAAAAGCCATTCTTGGAGACTGAGTTGGATGGGAGGGCTGAATTCTTGGGTCCAGAGGATCCATCAAATATTTCCAACAGTCTTCCCTGGAATGGGGTGACCAGTATTTCTCTGGGCTTAGAGTCATCTTTGTGATGACACCAAACCTTCTGATCCAGGGCCATGATAGCTCCAAAATAGCCTCTGGCACATAATTCATTCCAAACCTGCTTCTATGTTACCTTGAAATAATTTCTTTCTTGTTTATAAATTTACTGATCCCCCAGAACAAAGGATGGGGCTACATTATCGGAAGGGTCACTTTTTCATATATATATATATATATATATATGGAAAAGTGACCCATCCCATCAACTTATCTCACTGCCCCTGCCAACTGAGACATGGCAGTTTCTGCACAAGAAAAGGCTTTCTCAGTAGTGCCCCCTCATTTGTGGAATGCAGTCCCCAGACAGCCTCACCTGGTGCTTACATTAATATCTTTGCAGTGCCAGACAGAGGTCACTTTATTGTCACAGGCTTTTAAAATATCCAATTCATTTAACAGTATAGTATGTTGTATTAACGTGGCTGTCAATTTCTGCCAATGTCTGTCAAATTTATCTCAATTGTTTACTGGGGTTGCAAGCTCTGCTGTCGGTATGATTTTTCAGTTTTCCTCTTTGTTTTATCATGGTTGGGCACTATCCAATGCTGCCGTTCTGCTTATGTCTTTGATGTTGTGCTAGTGTAAGTGACCCCTAGTACAATACCAATGGCATATGCTGGTGTTGTGCTAGAGGTTTCTTACATTTAATGGCATAAGCAGAGAAGCGGCATTGGATACTGTCCATTTCTTTTATGCTGCTTTTACTTGGAATTTGTGATTTCAAAGTATTGTATATTTTTATGTTGCCAAAAGAACAGTTATTGGGCAACTGATAAATAGTTATCTGACAGTTATCCATGCTCTGGTAACCCCCAGTTGGATTATTGCAATGTGTTGTACATGGGGCTACCTTTGAAGATGGTTCAGAAACTTCAGTTGATTCAAAACAGAGCTGCTAGGTTGCTAACTGGACTGGCCAATGTGATCATGTGATACCAGTGCTTTATCAGCTACACTGGCTGCCAGTCCATTTCCAAGCCCACTTCAAAGTATTACTGTTGATCCCTAACTAGCTTGGGACTAGAGTATCTAAAGGAACATCCCCACCTATTTGTATCTGCTTGGACCCTTAGGTCATCTTTGGAGGCCCTTCTCCAGGATCCCCCACCAAAGGAAGCAAGGTGGGTGACTACAGGAGGGGGGTCTCCTCAGTGGTGGCATCCTGCATATGGAACACCTTCCCCAAAAAGGTTCACCTGGCACCTCCATTGTTATCTCTTTGGTGCCAGGCAAAGGTGCTCCTTTTTCCAGGCATTTTAGAGACCTAGCTCAAGATTATTATAGCTGTTTTATCTATTCCTGTGCTGTTTGTATTGTATTGTATTGTATTGTATTCTTTTAAATATTTGTATTGCATCTTATATGGCATTTTAATCTTCTAGCTGTTTGCAATCCACCCAGAGAACTTCGGTTATTGGGAAGATTAAAAATATAATAAATAAATAAATAAATAAATAAATGCTTATAGTCTGCATGCTTGGCAGCGTTTGAGCATGGGTGAAATGAATGGGGGGGGGGCTCTTGTGATGCCTTAGACTTTTCAGATGAATGCTCCTTTGTGGTCTACTCTAATGAACTGCTGCCACCCCGGATCATTTTTTTCCAGTATAGTCCTCATATTCAGCAGTCAATTCACTGGATTCCTGATAAACGTAATGGGTCATATCTGTCGTAGGTATAACTCCCATTGATTGCAGTGCCACAGAAATCAATATGGCTACATCAGGAATGGACTGAGCTTGAACACTTAATAGCTACTTTGATGACTGATGATTTGGGGGAATGCTACAGAACGCTCAGAATCCTTGTTCAGATCCCTTAGTTTCAGATAGTTTAAAATAACTTAACCCTGAGTAATATGCATTACTGTTGCCTCAGCAATAATATTAAAGTGAGTTCAAACATTGTTATTCATGTCACAGTTAGTTATTACATAATAATAATGTGTGAAACTGTTAGCATGAGGGCTGATTATCACAGTGATTTCAGACCATGGCTGAAATTTAGACATATTCATAGAGGATAGGTTTATAAGTGTGCCTCTCCTATCCCCCGCTCTGGATGTTGTTTTTTAAAATTAAGGCGTTATCCTCGCAGAATTGGGGCTTCTCCACATTTTTTTTTTTCCTAATTGAGGCATGATCTTCGAAGCTTCAAAGTTGTGACAGCTTTGAAACTTCGAAGATCATGCCTCAATTAGGAAAAAAAAAATCATGGAGAAGCCCCAATTCTGCGAGGATAATGCCTTAATTTAAAAACAACAACATCCAGAGTGGGGGATAGGAGGGGGTAAAACTTAATCTCATTTGAAGGGATACAACAACCCCCTGCTCAGTGCAGGAAGCCTGATTCCCAGGCGGTCTCCCATCCAAGCACTAGACCAGGACCGACCCCGCTTAGCTTCTGAGATCAGCCAAGTGCACGCACATCCAGCCCTTTGCTTGTTGGTGAGGAAATGGGGGCTGCTGAGGAAGCTATGCAATTGGTAGCCAGAAGAAGACATGGGGCTGTCAAGAGCTGTGATTGGACAGGAGGGAAATACAAACTCCGCCGCATATGGACAGGTGGGGGAGGGGACTACAACTGGATATGGTAGCAAAGGTGGAAAATCACAGCACTTTAAGGGGAAATACGGAGATATTAGGGTATTGGAAGCGGGAGCACAGACGTGGGAAATTCCAGTTCCAATTCGAGGTGGCTACTGCATAGTGTGAAAGGTGGGTGGTGAAACCTCATTCGAAGTGAAAAAAGGCAGTAAGTGTAAATCCAGCCTGGGAGCCCAGGAAGCCTGGACAGGATGATGCCCACCCATCCCTAGTTATAATAGAATGTGGGGTTTGTTTTCTTTTTTTCTGTGTTTTTTTTTTAAGTTTGGAATTCATTTACATCCGTATATGCTGTTGGTATGATCTACCTCTATTGATTTCAATTAGAGGACTGGGCATGTATTTAGCAGCACAATCCTATACATCCACTCCAAAGCAAGCCCCATTGAGTTCAATGGAGCTTACTCACAGGTAAGTGGATATAACTTGTATGTAGTGGAAGCCATTTTTTTTTCCAAATATTTAACTACAATTGGATCATGCTTTAATTCATAATAGTTCTAAGCAGATGACTGTACTTTAATACTTGGTTGCAATTTACTTATTGCTATCATGTGTTTTAATTCTATGCTATCTTCATTTTTAGCTACTTGAAATTCCTTACAGTTGCACTTTCTTCAGATAACTAATAATTTAATTCTAAGAACACAGCCTTTGTACTGGCAGTCATTCACACTTCTTGTTTACTGCTGTAGTGCCCAACCAGAAGTTTGGGAAGAAGATATATTTATTCCCCCCAGTAGAGCAATGTTAAACTGGAATGTAATTCAAAAGGGCCTTTACTAATTACACTGTTGTTCCTGTCATCCAGCTAGATCGAGTAGGGGACCAGTATGATTATGCCCCATTTGAGTTGGATTGAGGGAGCTGTATGTGCTGTATGAGAACACCCAATTCCTCAGTACACAATAAGACTTGCTAAGCCAGAAATAGAGTCCCGTAGGTAGGGATGAATGAATCTGTCAACCTATGTCTTTTTAAGATAGTCATGGGTTTTTTTAGGTCAAGCTCTTTTGATCCCATTTTCACACAAGCTTGTGATATATCCATATGGAAATGTGTACATATTTTAGTGCATATTTTTAACATAAGCATTTTCAAATCCATCCATTGACTTGGATGTGTTTGTGCACATTTTGGAAATGTACACACTTTTCTTTGCACATTTTTCTAATGTACATGTGTTGTGGAACACTTTTTTGTTTTGTGGAAATAGTAAACTCAGAAATGTATGTATTTCTGTCAAAAAATTGTGTTTTGGTCTGTGTTCCAGTTTGGGAGGTATGAATTGAGTAAATCCATAAAAAAAAACACAAACCCTCAATGGAACACATTTCTCACATTTCCCTACTAATGGGGGCACCAGGGAAATATTATGTGATTTTATGTTTGCATTTGAGACAGTTTATGTTAATTAAGCAGGAACACTGATGAAAATGCTCTGGATCTGGAAGGCAAACCTAAGATGAGATACTGTAGTAGAAGTTAGATAATTAAATTGCATTAACTTATTTTTCATGTTGAAAACTATGCTGCTTTATTATCCTGCTAAACTGAATTGATATTTAACTGTCTTGTTAAATACCACTTCAAGCACACAGATGTCCCCATTTTCAAAACTGAAAATCAAAGAAGAATAATGCAACTAGAACTCAGATTTTTTAAAAGCCTGCAATATATTGCTAATATTTAGTAACAGATTTTATGTGGCATTCCCTGCTGTTTTTTCACTGTGGCCTTCCAGTGGTTATTACTTCCACTTAATTAGTTGCCTAAAAAGAAAGTAAGGTGATGCACTGAATAGGTATTTTTAAGCTTGAAGACCTTAGCGACTTTTATCTTGATGTGCTCTTTTCAGGTTTTTCTACCTCATCAACTCTTTGTGTGATTTTTTGGAAACAGAATATATTTAATTGGAATATGGAGATGAATTCATATTAAGTAAGAAAATTGGAAAAGGGACAGAGTCAAAGGCACTGAGCGACTAGGGGGACTGAGGGCTAAAGCTGATTGAGAAGAAGACCCAGGAGATAGGGTGAAAGAAGGAAAAGGGCTAAGAATGCAGTAGACTAAGAAACAGGACCTTCCTGCTGGTTGCACCATACCTTCACTAACCCCCCCAAAACAAACAAACAAACAAACAAACAGGTCTCATTCACAAGCACATTAATTCAGCCCTGTGTGACTCCTGCCATTCCCCATCTTGCTGAAATGATTCCTGCTCTCTCTCTCCCCTGCATTTTTCCTTGTTCCCACTAGTCATTTTGTCATAGTGGCAATGAATAAACATGGATAGAAGAGTGAACCAAAATAACCAAATTAAATCAATTAAAGTCCATGACCTAGCTAGGTTCTCACCCAGAAAGAGTAACACCCCAGGAAGAATGACAAATATGTGCACTCATGGCTAAAAAACACTGCAATTTTTTTTTTTTAAAAAATATCCCTCCTTCCTGGCCTCTGAATGATCAGCCAAAGTAAAGTATACACCTCCACCCTGGTAGCGGGCAGGGTGGAGGTAGATAGATTTCACTGCCCTCTAGCTGCAACTAAGATTCTACTTTATATATCCCAAATCCCACCTCTAACACAAACACAAACTCCTAAAGTCACATGAGATTTCAAGCAAATAGGCCTTGCCCTTCTTACAGGGCCCCCAGCAAGCTGGCCTGCTCCACAGCCCCTGCAAACTCCCACCTCCCTACAAGTAAGTACCACAGAGGAGCAGGGCATCGTGTCTTATTATTTTATTCTTTTTCTTATGCACTATCAATGAAATGGATAATCAATCAGCCAGTTACAAGGGTACTGAAGTGCCTTCTGTTCTGAGTCAGCAGCATGTGAATTCACGACGTGGACTGGAATTATTACTGCCTCATCCATTATGGTCGTTAATCATCCTTTCTGCAGCTTCTTAATTATGGGTCCTGTCCTGTGGCAGAATGCAGTGAAAGAAAGGCTGTGACATTCAGTAGGCAAAATGAGGTGGGGGGGGTGCCATTTGTAACACGTAGCCACAAAAGAGAATGAAATATCCTGGTGAACTCTGGAAGAGCATAAGAGGTCATGAAAAAAAAAAATCAGTTAAATGGGGAGTAACATGTGACTTAGGATGGTGAACAAGAGGTTACGTTTTCAGTGGAAGAAATCTTCCACCTCCCATCTACCAATGTATTGCAGAGGCATCATTTAGATAAGATGGGGGCTGTCCTTCCCATCATAGTCCTCAAGAAGAACTACATCTCTGGTGGTGGTGGCTGTGTTGACCCGTGACACGTGCATTATATATATATTGTTGTTTTTCTTGCAAAGCTATTGTTTGTATGTTTCTGTTAATCACCTTGTGAGGAATATCCTAAAAGGGGCCGTAACAACAACAATGACAACAGCAACAATACTAGCCATGCCATAGAGACTGAGAGGGAGCACTACCATGATCACATCAACAATTGCACATGGTGCAAATTGCACATGGTCCAATTGCACATGGTCCAATCCAAATTGCACATGGTCCAATTGCACATGGTCCAATTGCACATGGTCCAATTGCACATGGTCCAATCCAAATTGCACATGGTCCAATTGCACATGGTCCAATCCAAATTGCACATGGTCCAATCCAAATTGCACATGGTCCAATCCAAATTGCACATGGTCCAATTGCACATGGTCCAATTGCACATGGTCCAATCCAAATTGCACATGGTCCAATTGCACAGGGTCCAATTGCACATGGTCCAATCCAAATTGCACATGGTCCAATTGCACATGGTCCAATCCAAATTGCACATGGTCCAATTGCACATGGTCCAATTGCACATGGTCCAATCCAAATTGCACATGGTCCAATTGCACATGGTCCAATTGCACATGGTCCAATCCAAATTGCACATGGTCCAATTGCACATGGTCCAATTGCACAGGGTCCAATTGCACATGGTCCAATCCAAATTGCACATGGTCCAATTGCACATGGTCCAATTGCACATGGTCCAATCCAAATTGCACATGGTCCAATTGCACATGGTCCAATTGCACATTGCTGCAAAAAGAGAGTTCGTTACTCAAACCTTGCCATTGTTCTAACTGTTGCTGTCTGAGTACATTGTCTCGGAGGACTATGCTGCAACGTTATTGGAACCAGCCAAAAGAATGTCAGGATTCAGACACACACACATGCACATGTGCATGCACATGCACGCACACACACAGATTGTATATTTATGAAATAGAAATCAAGAACTTAGAAAATGGCATCAGTCATTGTATCGATAATATGTCATTGCATAGCATAGTCAATTGATTAGAGGGATGACGCCAAAAGATAATCTCAGAGAAACGCAGTTCCCTTCGTAACATAGATAAACAAGATTCCAGACATTGTGCCTGATTCCCAGACAACACTCTGGATTGGTATACTCACCTGAGTAAGAAAGAAATGAAAATGCATAAAATAGTTCATGCGGGAGAGATTTTGGCAGTACTGCCGAAAGACCTGCTACCGAAGCAGCCTGCATGTACAGCAGGGGTGGGGAACCTCTTTCAACCTGAGGGTCAGATTCCATTTTGGAGAAGGTCTTGGGGGCCATATTTAAGTGGTGGGTGGGGCCAAAGGCAAAAGGGGTGGGGCCAAATACCTGCTTTTTTGTTATTGTTGCTTACAGCTCTTATTGCCAGTAACTAAGGAGCAGGAAAGGGGTCGCGGTGGCTTAGTGGTTAAGACGCTGAACTGCAGACTGGAAAGTCGGCAGGTCAGCAGTTCGAGACCCGAGTGCCGCGTGACAGAGTGAGCTCCCGTCTTCAGTCCCAGCTCCTGCCAACCTAGCAGTTCGAAAGCAAGAAATTGCAAGTAGATAAATAGGTACCGCCTCGGCGGGAAAGGTAACAGCGTTCCGTGCACCTCAGTGTTCAGTCATGCCGGCCACATGACCACGGAAGCGTCTTTGGACAGCGCTGGCTCTTCGGCTTAGAACGGGGATGAGCACCACACCCTAGAGTCAGACACGACTGGTTGGGGACACCTTTCCCTTTTTTAAGGAGCAGGAAAGGCCTGAGTTTCAACCTTTTAGAATGTATTAAAAGCTGCACAAAAGCCAGGAAACCACAAAATGATTGGTGGTTGGGAAACATGGGGTAAGGGCCAGGAAAGGGGGTGTGGCTACCTGGGGAACCCCGGAGTGCCAGATTGGGACCCTTGGAGGAACAGATTTAGGCTCCAGGTCTGAGGTTCTGCACCCCTGCTGTAAAGTAATTCATAGCTCAAAGAGGTTGTTGAAGCATGTTCTTTCTACCCTTTGACTTAAGTGCACATATACATATTTACTATAAGCTACAGAGGCTGCTTAAGCACTCTGGAATGATGGAGGTGAAGCACCATCTTTTCCAGTATCTATCATTGTCTTTTTACCTTTACAGCGGATCACAGTCTTAGAGCACCATGCTTCCATTCTTCCTGATGACATCCAGTTGTTGTTGTTGTTGTTGTTGTTTTTCAAAGAGCAAGAGTCTGGACAAACTCAATATGTATTAAATGTCTTCAGAGAAATTTGTTTTTTTTGCTTATGATTCATTTGGGGAGCAGGTGAAATGAGTATGCTGCCACCCTATTCTGTGCCAGTATTATTTATTTACTTGGTTGGTTGGTTGGTTGGTTCTGTTCCTGCTCAAGATGCATAGTGAGGGTTACATCCAAAGTTGCACTAGAGAATGTCCTCTAGCAAAAGGATGGGCAGAAGGTAGCTCTACTGATGTTTTGGACTTTTAACTCCCAGAAGCCCCTGCCAGCATGTCCAATGGCCAGGAATGCTAGGAGTAGGGATGGGCAAACTCACCTGGGGCTTTCCCACACCCTGCTTGATGGACCCCCACTGGCTGCCCACCCTTGCTCCTGCTGGGGCGTGAGCCAGCCAGCGGTCCATGGGTGCCTGACTGTCAGGAATGAACCTGAGCATGTGAAAATGTCTGGCAGCTCAGATTCAAAATGGGAACAGCCAGAATAGGGGGAGGCAACCTCCCTAGTGAACCCAGATATGGAAAGACGTTATTCCCAGGACCTTGACATGCAGATAGCACAGGCTGAAGGGCTCCCCCATTTCTCCCCCATGAGAATGCAAGTGGAGGAGGAGGAGGAGGGAGGTCAAGGGTGTGACTTGAGGGACACAAGATACCATCGCAGAGCAAAGTGGGAACACTTAAGGGCAGAGCTAAGATGCTCCACCAGGTTGGTCACTCATGACTAGGGGTGTATGAAACCCCACTTACCTTGCTTCACTGGGGGTCCATGGGGAGGGAGGCGATCCGGTCCTCCCCCCGGAATCCTCCCCGGCCGGCTCCACTCTGTGGCATGTCTGCAGAGCCTCCGGCCGGGCTGATCCGCAGCCAGGCTGCTGCGGACACAAATGGTGTCCTGCGTAGGGGACACCATTTGCATCGCTGCCGTAGCTGTGATAGGCTGCGTAAATATTTACGTAGCCTATCACGGCTACAGCAGCGACGCAAATGGCATCCCCTATGCAGGACGCCATTCGTGGCCACACACCGGATGAAGTGGCCAGCAGCGGCCGCATCCAGACCACCAGAGGCAGGTAGGGTCCAGTCCACAGGGACTTTACGGGGTGGCAGGGGGGGATTGCTCCATTCTGCCACGGACTCCGGGGGGGGGGATTCTAAAGAATCTAGCCTCATGGAGTCTGTGGCGGAATTCTCTGCCATCCCTACTCGTGACAGCCAACATAGGAGAGAGCCACCCTAAGGGAGGGGCATCCCCCCAAGTGAGTCTGGCCGGAAAGTTCTTGCTGCCAACAACTTCTCTAACTTCCACTTTGTATCCTCTATTGATATTCAGAGATGTGTGGGTTAGTTGGTTCATTGCAGTCTGAGAGTTTCCTAGAATTTGCATTTGTAATGAAGCTAGTCATTAACCAATAAAGTAGTGTTGGCCTGGAGCTTTGTTTCCTCAGGTGTGTTGATTGTGACGGAAGAAGATGGAGGAACATGGCACTGAGAAATAGCTGTCTGCTTCCCTGTGCACAAAATGGCAGCTCACTGCATCTGCAGAGGCAGCACAATGCAGCAGTGCGGGCGGAGGCTCTCCTTGGAAGAAAGGAGAGCACGAGGGGCCACCGCTACTTCCCTCTTAGCCCCCATCCTGCTGCTGCCACAGGCACCAGCAGAGGGAGGTGAGGTTGCGTGGTGGCAGTGGTGGCCCCTCGTGCTCTCCTTCCTTGCAAGGAGAGTGCAAAGGGTTGACAGGCAGAGGGGGCCTTTTTAGTAAAGGCCAATTTTATGTAAATGGCAGCTGCCATTTAGATAGATCAGCCTTTATGTAACAGGCCAAGCCACCAGTCGGGTAAGGAGCAGGGGCCACTGTGCTCACTTGACTTGGCACGCACCGAAGTTGGTAAAGTGTGGGGGTCCATGGACTGGCATTCAGGGGGCTGAACTGATGGGAACCCACTGACCCTGAGCACCCAAATTTATGCTCATGACATCCCTAACTGGGACTCTGGGAGTTGAATTCCAAAACATTTGGAGATCTACTTTCTGTCTACCCCTGCTCTAGCACAGTGGGGATTTATCCCTCTCTCTTTCCCCCTGTAGCTCTCTGTGCTCCTTAAAATTTGCTCTGAAGGGTTTCTCCAGAGCAGATTTTGAGGGAATGTGGGGGCTGTGGGGGTAATTGACACAATTAGATCTGACTCCTAGATCTCACATTTTATCTGAATGTGTGAACTGACTCCACTGTATTTGAGATGCATTTGAGGTGTGAGGTGACATTAAAGTTATATCTCGGCCATTTGATCTGAGGTGCTTATTCATTCATGCAAATCATCACTTGATATTGCATTAAGCAAATGATGAGCTCACATGTGTGAACCATTAGATTTTTTTATACTAAAGGAGTAAGCTCTGTTTCAATTCAGGGTTTTAAAAAAGCATTCAGTGTGCTTTGCAGTTAAGGTCCAGGTTTGATTTGAAATTCACTTTTCTATAGATTTTGACTGGCTTTGTTTCATACAGTTAAAATAATTTATCTCCGATATTTTTTGATACACTAGCCTGTGGCAACGGGCAGGAATCAAGGTGTGAATTTACTGAAATGGAGATGAGAAAGGAGTGAATGTGGGAAAAATTGAAATGACAGATGTGGTTGAAGAACCTTTAGACTGGCTGTTTGTTCCTCTTGGTTGAGTGGAAATGAAATATTTGCTTGATGTAAAGACAGAGAGGGCTTCCTACAAATGAAAAAATTGGGCTGTGTCTTCCTAATTCTTTTTAATTCCAGTCTCTTTAAAGTCAGCATTTCAGCAAGATGGGGGCTAATAATGTTCCAGCCAGTGCAGCCTGAATACAGATAAGTGTCATTAACAACATCCTGACCTGCCATTCCAAGTTATCAGTAATCTCATTTTTGCAGCAATCTTACCTGGGGCCAAAGTGGTCTCTCTTTGCAACCATTTTAAAGTTGCCCTCAACACTTCATCTAAAGATAAATAAGAAGCAAAGTTGGGGGTTCCTCTTCAGGCTAAATATCTGAAGAACTTCAAGGGGAAGCTGAAATAGCTTTGTTAAGTCTGGTAACATTTGTTTGGGTCTAAAAATCTCTAAGTTATCATGGGACTTTGCCTAAAGTGAAATGCAAAGAGAATGTGTAAGTTAGTTGTTGTTCAGTCGTTAAGTCGTGTCCGACTCTTCGTGACCCCATGGACCATAACACTCCAGGCCTTCCTGTCCTCCGCTCTCTCCCGGAGTGTGCTCAAAATGTGTAAGTTACTCCTCAGAGAACACCTCAAAGGAATGTCAAGCAAAGTGAAAGGCATCTTGATAAGATAAGACTAGCAAAATTTCTCCAGAGGTCATGGGTTGGAAGACCACTTAGTGACTTTCTGTTTCTATTTAGGCATCACTTCATATTACACTTTGAGGCCAGAATGTACTTTAATATATCTATGTTTAAGGCCCATTTGGTGCAAGACAAACGGATACAAATTCTGCCATTACTATAACTGCTGAAGATAGATTGTTTGCTGTAGGATCAATCTTTAGCTTCATGAATGGAAGCTTTGCAACGTATACTCAAATGCCCTGCATTTGCTCAAGGGGACAGGGGGAAGGGAGTGCATTTGGAGCTGTAGAGATTAAGTAATAAGTGAAGTGACACTAATTTATTGGTATATAACCAGATATTAGACAATGCTGCTAATCCAGTATGCTAATCCCATTCTAATGCTCAGTTCTTTCCTTTAAGAAGCAATGTGTTATCTAAAACTTGTTCTAGCTTCTTCTTTAGAAAACAAACAAAAACCACCAAAAAGACTGAAGGTTTGACAGGAACTGTAAAAATGCCCTGTTTCAGCTATATTTGAAAAGGAATCTGAGATACAGATTGTAGTTTCTTATATGCAAATCTCTCTCATGCACTCTCTACTTGATTTATGTCTGTACTTCTGTGTGTCTGTACCCAGGACATGGAGATGCATAGTATCAAAGGGACATTCCCCACAATGTCCAGCCCTGCCAGACAGAAATACAGAAAGTGTTGGATACTATAGCTTGACTTGCCCATGATGTACATTCCCACCTTTTCTCCAGCTGGGCAAAGGAACCAAGCTGAGGCTGAAGGGTGGCTGCCTGCTACAAGCAAAAGTAACAGGCAGGAAAAGGTACAGGATTAGTCTGGATGGAAACAAAGAGTTGTGGTACTGCCCCAGGGCATCTTAGTGCTGCTTTGCATAATATAAACCTTGCTCTGACACAAAAAGCATTTCCATGTAGGGGTCGATGCTAAGATGATCAAGTACTAAGGAGCACAGGGCCATTGCAATGTTTGTTGTCATACAGAAGTTTCAAATTCAGCAGGCCCAGCTTTTCTCACCTGCCCAATTTTCTTCTTCCCTGCCAGGTATAGTATAGGAGCCCTCCTGACATCCTTTGCATCTGGTCATTTTAGTTACTGTGAAACCCCTTGCGTAGATGGTCATGTTTGAGGCAGCAATTAGCCATACATCTCCGGACCATATACAATAAGTGTGCATACAGAGCTAGGTCCAGATCTAATGTGCAAAGAGTTTGTGCTAAGTATAGTTAAGAACCCACACCATAGCTTGACCTTCCAAGAATACAGCAGGTAAACCATGGTCTCGTTTTGTTTCCCATCTGCCCAGGACTCAGCTTCCTAAGTTCACTCCTGTCTCCATGGTACAGCAGCCTCCTGAAGACCTAACTGGTTTGTCAATGGTCTGTGAATTCTGACATAGCAGCAAAGCAGAGTAACCACAACGAACTGTAGTTTGCGAACCAACTTTAAACTCTTGTTTCAGATCTGAAGTATCTGCCACAAAGAAACTGTGCTTTGTGGGCAGGCTGAGGTTCAGACATGAAGGGCGCGATCCTATCAGGATAGGCGGCTGCCTCTGAACTCAAGGCGACCACCTATCCAATGCAGGGCAGGAGCAACATGGAGGGGATCTTCCCCTCTGCACTTCAGCCACCCTGCGTTCGTGGCTAGACAGATGGTTTCGGCCATCTAGCTGTGGGAAGTCGGAGGGGGGAGGATACCAGATAATGCATAGGAAGTGTCGGAAAGGCACTTCCGCCCTCCCTACTCTGGTCCGCCCCCAGGAATACCCCATTTGAGCTGCTGCATGCTGCTCTTCCGAGAGCGGAGTGCAGGGCCATTCTGCACTGCCTATGAGGCAGCATGGGAGGGGGTGGAGGTCAGTTCTCAGGGAACCGACCTTGAAGTGTGGGCTTCAAGGTCGGTTCCCAGGAACCAACCTATCCTATGGCCATCTGGCCGCTGACTAGAGGCCATAAGATTGCACCCTAAAACAAATCACCATTTCACATTACATTTGGACCCAGCCTGCAGAAAAAGCTCCGTGTACAGCAATCACTTTACATGGTTTGTGCATGGTTTCATGCTAATACCTACACAGGAAAGGAAAGGTTCCTCCTGTGCAAGCACCAGGTCATTACTGACCCCTAGAGGGACACCGCTTACACTGGCGTTTTCATGGCAGACTAGCGGGGCGGTTTGCCATTGCCTTTCCCAGTCATGACGACCTTTCCCCCAGCAAGCTGGGTACCTTCAATGTAGCATTTTGTAAAGGGCCATAGGAGCATGGCAAGCTGGCTTCAGGGCTTCAGCTAGGCATCTTTTCTACCCTTACGTGGAGATGCCTGGATTGAACCCGGGGCCTTCTGCATGCAAGGCATGTGCTCTACCACTGAGCTACAGTCCTAATTTCCCCAAGTTGGATTTGGGCTGCATTGTGTCTATAAAATAATGAAAATGGTCTTCTCCTAGAATGTATTTTTAAAAGAGCTGAAAAGCTGCAGAGAAAAATCTAGTGCACCAATATTAATGTTTGTTTGTGTTTTACTTTAATTTTGGCATTGGAAATACTTAATCCAGTCTTTTATATACAGTACCTGGATGATCCCTACAAATTTCACAGATGTACATTTAATGCTAGATGTCTGAGAGATTTTCTGATAGCTTTTTTTTTCCAGCTCCGCCACGAGCTAATGAGGAGAGGGGAAGATTCACTGCCCTGGTTTCTTGCTAATCTAATAGAGAACTGCAAAGGGAAGGTTCAGTAGTTTCCAATCCAGCCACCATCACAAAGTTCCCGATAAATCGTGATAAATAGTTATGGAAGTCAACACAGCACTGAACTGCAAACCTGAATATTTCTGTATGTCAGTAAATTGTTGTCTGCTAATGCCACTCAGGGAATTAAAACATACATATTTGTGCAGAAGTATATATAAGGTATACATTTACAGCCCTACACTCTCGGAATGCTGTGCATCAAAAAGCAATATAAAACAACTGGCTTTATTAAAATAAAACTTCCAGCTGCCTTTGAGTTTATACATGCAATTTCGAATCTGCAAATTCTTCATAAAAATCCAGTGGCTCCTTTCATTTGCTGCCTCTGCTTTTTTGTGGGGTACCTAAAGAAGTACAAATTGTGTCAACAAGGTATAATATTGCAGTGCAATCCTATACGTGCCAATGTCTAGTCAGGAGTCAGTTCCATTGAGTTCAGTGGGACTTATTTCAAGGTAAGTTTGAATAGGACTGTGGCCTAAATGGAGGAAATTCATCCTATTTAGAGTTGTAATACTGGTATACCTACTTGGAAAGGAGTCTCCTTAAAATCTACATGGTTTAGGAGGATAGAGGCATTAAAAGATTTCACTTCTGAATTAAATTAAGGTGTTTCTTTATAACATAATTTCTTTGTTTCCATATGAATAAATGAGCATCATAATATCAAGACTAAACAGCCAAGGTAAATGTTCAACCAAAGCATTATCGGTGAAGACTAATATGCCGAAGCAAGATTTGTTAGAAATTATATTTAAATTTACAATACAGGTTATATGTATTCTCTCTCTCTCTATCTCTGTCTGTCTACATACATATATACAGAGAGAGAGAGAGAGAGAGAGAGAGAAGAGAGTACATTTATTCCTTTGTAACTGAATTGCTTGTTAATACTTGGAAAAGAAGTGATCCCAGTAGCCATAAAGGGAAACTGGTGTTTCTGGTACTCTCCTCTTGTATAATGGAAGAACAATGGGCTCCATTATCTTTGCTTCCTCAGCTGCAGTTGCTGCCAATCAGAGGCAGTAGAAGAACTGACTGTAATACTCCTATGGCACCTTCTGTACTGATTCATTATTATCCACACCAAAAGCTGAAGTACATGTAGAAGAATGGATGTGATGTGAACTCAAATCCACAAATACCAGTTGCACAATATGAAATCTGCAAGACCCTCTTGTAGCGCTTGCATGGCTAAAATAGAAATTTCCCACAAAATGTGTCAGTATAAGCATATATGAATTTTAACAGTTTAATTTCACTTACAGTGATTTAGAGAAATACGGCAGAAATTTTTGAGGTCATACAAATATTGAATAAATGTATTAAATATATATTGGGTGCCTTTGACTTAATAATGATATCATGTGATTCTATATACACCATTAGGTTATATATACAAGCCCTGTTCAGCCATTATCGCAAAGCAGTACATTAGAGCCCTGCTGCGTAGACCCGTCCCCAGTGTCTCATGTGCTGCGTAACTCTATCCCTAGATTTCCACACATTGACTGTGGACATCATTAGGGTGGAAGTCTCCATGTGTAGAGCTGTATGCACAGTGGCTTCCACATGATTTGAAATCCCGATAGTCCAAGGTTCAGAATCATGTGGAAGTCTCCACACATACAGTTGTATGTGTGAAGGCTTCCCCTCTGCAGATGCCTAGGGGCAGAAGTATATGGCACATGTGATATCAGGGTTGGTACTATGAAGCACAGCCCCATCCCTGCTCATGTGCTGTGTTTTCTACTTTGCAATAACACCTGAACAGGGCTGTAGAGAACTGTGTGATACTGAAAAAAATAACAATTTGTAAAGATTACTATTTCATTTGTCCTGCAATCAGATCCTTGTGCAATACTGTTGAGACCCTTACTCAGGCTACCATATTAGGTACATCTGTACTATAAATGGCTCACTGAAATATGGGAGTGGGCCTGCCACAGCCTAGAGAGGGAAGAAATTGGTGTGCTTCATCATCTTTGGGTTTTCTTATACTGTATCTGCCAAAAGTTCTGTCATCACATATGCCATTGTGACCTAGTACCATCAAATTATCACCATCCTTCCCTTTTAGGATCTCTCATAAAGCTCTAAGGGGACAATCCTATGCATGTCTGGACAGAAAAAAGGCCTTCAACCCCCAGCATGCCCCAGCCAGCATGCTCAGAGCTGTAGGCCTTTTTTTTTTTTTTCCCCAATCTAAACATGCATAGGATTGCACCTTTAGTCAACTTCTGGCTCTCCAGTATGGTACCTAACGTGAGATTCCTTTAGTAAATGGAAATACTACAGCTGTGGAGCATATTTAAACCAGAAAATCCAACACCTCTTTGTTTCTAGCATTGCCAAGGAGTTAAGGCATTGCTAGTAGGCTGACCCAGTTCTGCCAATTAGCGTCTTGAAGAAAAATTCTCTTCTACCCTCTTCTGTCCCCAGTGTTAGGCAACTGCATACAGTGCCAAGTTTTAAAAGGGTTAGATGTGGTTAAAGTATTAATCAGACATCCACTGTAGTGATAAAAATAGTTCCCACAAAGGAGAAAGGGACACAGTACAAATTACCATGTTCCAAATTACCGTCAGTGACTCAATGTACACACAGGACTCTGTGTAAGTTGGGTTACGCCTTCTCATTGCGCAAAGGGTTCTACTTACATTCAGGCAAGGGCTCTCCACTCAGCACAAGGAGGGTGAGGACTTGGAGGGCAGAGATGGCACATGTGAAGCATAATATACACTTCAAGCCCCTGGAATGGGATTAATGTGAAGCTCCCTCCCTTTGTCGTCTCTGCTGTTGAGATTTAGATTGTAAAATCTTCAGAACAGAAACTTCTCTCCCCACTGTTTTCTTATGTTACCCTATAAATGATGATATTATTATTGCGATAGTTGTTGTTGTTGCTGCTGTCGTTATTTCGGCATAGATCAGTGCAGTTGTGCTGGTAACACTTGCACCATTTCTTCCAGATTGTAGAGATGGTAGTATAATCTGCCTCTCTTGTGCCTGTGTGGAGAGAGCATACTGAGTATTAGATTACTGGGCTAGGGTGCCAATGGTGCTGCTGTGTTCTAGAATCAAGCACATTCATGGAACTTTGATGTTCTGGAACAAAGGACAGCCCTTCAAAATATGGAGCTTTTGACAATCAATATTAAACCGTGAGCGCGGAAGAATTGATGCTTTCGAACTGTGGTGCTGGAGAAGACTCTTACGAGTCCCCTGGACTGCAAGGAGGTCAAATCAGTCCATCCTAAAGGAAATCAACCCTGAGTGCTCATTGGAAGGACAGATACTGAAGCTGAAGCTCCAATATTTCGGCCACCTAATGCGAAGAGAAAACTCTCTGGAAAAGAGCCTGATGCTGGGAAAGACTGAAGGCAGAAGGAGAAGGGGACGGCAGAGGATGAGATGGCTAGATAGCATCACCGATGCAACGAATATGAACTTGAGCATGCTCCGGGAGAGAGCGCAGGACAGGAAGGCCTGGCGTGCTATGGTCCATGGGGTCACGAAGAGTCAGACACGACTGAACGACTGAACAACAACAACAATTAAACCGTGCTCAAGAGTGCTGAATTTCAACTATGTGTTTATAGTGGAAGTGGTTTCATTCCCATCCAGCGTACCTTCAGGAACATAGTTAAAGGACACATTTTAGAGACTATAGCAGTGGAAGCTGGTGGCACCGATCTCGGTGGGGCAGTGAATCCACTCTGGGGTTTCAGTCAGAACCAATCAGGACTCTAAAGGAGCTATCCAAGGTCCTGGAAGCACTTTGGATAGCTCCTTTACAGTTCTGACTTGCTCTGACTGTAACTCAGAGCAGATTCACTACCCCACTGACACTGGAACCACCAGCCTTCACTGGCCCATTACAAAATTGGAAGTGTGGAGGGCAGATGGGGCTGTGCATGCTGGTCCCATGTCTTCCAGCCCTAATCTCACCATGCTGGTGGGAAAGGCCTGTATGGAGGTTGTAACTGGGTTTGGATAAATGGGATTACAGTCCTCCATGGGATCAGGAACCGTGCACAATCAGGGTCCCAAATGGGGTTATAACTGTCAGGGTGGACACTGAGCCCATAGAATCCCAGAGTAGTTCTGATTCTGAGGAAGAGCAGTTGCTCCTGGGAGAGGAGCGTGCTCCTCTTTCCCAGGACCAACAGCTGACGGAGATTCCTCCCACCAGCATTCCTAGTTTAGTTAGTAGTCCAGGGAGTGACCAAGCACAGATAGCAGACTTGGTGGATGTGTGACGCAGACGCAGAGAGCTACGCTAGATGGAGGGCGCAGAAAGGAGGCGAAGTGTCAGGTTGGCGCGCAAACAACGGCTGCGCCCAGAGGCTCCAAGGGAAAAGGGGAGGGACTCTCCCTAGTCCTTAAGTTCAGGGGTCTGCCAGTAATTCCCTTTCAAACGGGGACCAACTGTTCCAACTTAGGGCATAGGTACTGTGCTGCTCAGATCTAGTTGCAATCGGTATAGTAGTTAAGTTGTAAAAGAAGAATAAAGCTTTGAAAGGAATTCCTTTGTCTGTGTCTGGACTTGGCTACTGGATTAGACAGAGAGAGACCTCCAAGGAGCCCTTGACAATGACCTCACTACAGGCCTTCTTGTCAACAATGGGAGGATGGGGCTGGAGGAGATGGGCCAGCATGCATATCCGTGTCTGCCCTCCACACTTCCAAATGTGTAATCCCTGAAGAGGGCTTGCAGTTCTACTGGTCAAGATAAGATTAAGTTTTTAGATTTAGTTTGATCCAGGTCTTTTTCCTCACAAAGAGAGGTGGCTGAAAAATTCTTAGCTTAAATAGGATGGGTTTGTAATTAGATGAAGAACTTTTCAGCCATCTGTGACAAAATCGCAATGCTTTCCATGTGGAGTCTATAGTCATGTTTATATGTTTTTGCTGTGTTAAATAGAACCCAGGAAAGTTAGGGTTAACTGTTTGACTGTGAGTGAGTGAAAGGTGGGCGGGACTTGTGTGCATGTGCGTGTGCAGAGACAGGGTAAGACTGAGAACTGAGTGAATAATTATAAGATATAATATTTCTTGTATTAAACAAACTTTAATTTGTTTGTTTTTAAATTATAGAAGCCCACATCTTGTTCATCGTTCTTTCTGTGCTACCAATAGTGTTCATATTTCCTGGGTGCTTCTCCTGGCTGGGTGAAGGGACCCAATTAGGCATATTGGGTGTCTTTATTACCTGGTGAAGCTTGCGGGACAGTGAGGACAGCTGTCCCAAAGCAGAGGCAGATGGACCTGAGGGAGGTTATGTCATACCATCCCTTGTACATTATTTCCAATAACACCTCTACTATTTCAATGAAATCTATTCCAGATAATGGATTCAGTCCGGCAGTATTGTCTCATGTGCTCAAGCAGGATATACCAGATGTCAGGACGCATATGGCAGGGGACACTGTTCTCCATTTTCATGGAGGTCCATATGCCACAGAAAGCAAAAAAGGAGGCTAGGCTTGCACAGAGGCTGTGATCGCCACCTTCATGTTTGATATTATTCAGTGGGACAGAGGCGAGCTGGCTTTAACTGCTTTGTCTGAACTGAATTGTTTGATAGCTATGATATTGTGATTCAATGTAAGACGAAATGAATGAGAAGGAACTTTTTCCAGTAAGAGAGAGGGGAAAAAAAGATTTCTCAACTCACCTGGCCCATCACAAGATAAACCAGGGACCACTAATAAATTTTAAGATTAAACAAAATTGTCAGTTTATTGCAAACTCCATGGGACAACAAGAGGAGATGACACAAGCACCAAGTCGCTTGATGTGATTTCCCTGCAGTGAATCTTGAGGCTGCTAACTGTCGTTTTAAATCAATTATTTAGGCAGCTTGCTTTATTTATTTATTTATTTGTTTATTTTGAAAAAATGCATTTAGCATTTTAATGGGCTGATTGTACAATCCATTTCAAGTGGAATTTAATTTTTACTTGTTTTTAAAGGGCGTTGAAATTTGTTACTGCCTGTCTGCATTGAACTTATTATGTGGCAGAAAGCAGATTATTATTTTTTCTAGACCTATTGGTATTTTACAAATATATATATGCGTGTGTTGCACACACTTGCACATAATACAGACAAATTGAAGATAGCTGTGTAGGCAACCGTGTTTTAAATAGAAAAGTGGCTTAACTATTTTGTCAGGTCAGGAGACTGGCTGTTGTAAAATGATCAAAACCTCTCTATGTATGTACACCTTTCTTTTGCAGGTGCATATGGCTATATAAGATTATGGCCAAATTAGGGATGCATGAGAAATTTGTTTCAGTTCATCTTAGACCAGAATGTACACAGTTCACATGCACCTCCTGAACTTGAATGCAGACCCGAATGCAATCTGCGCATGAAGTCTGCACATTTCTATGCTTGACATGAGATTTGCAGACAAAAGCAAATTGTGTTCGATAATGCATACATTTGAAAAGTATGCTGGAAATAACTATGTTATAATGTGTGCCTTTGAGAAAATGCGCACCAAAATACACACTTTTTTTTTGTAGAAACAGAAAAAAAGCTCACATTGTGATGTGTGTGTGTGTGTGTGTGTGTGTGTAAGAGAGAGAGAGAGAGAGAGAGAGAAAGCTTCAGAGGGAAAAATTGAAGAACCTCAACAACTTCACGTTTTACAGATTTCACATCCCTATGGCCAAATTCTTTATAGCTCACTTAGTGAGGTAACTACGTATAAAGATTTAAAACAGCAGCTACATACATGGCTCAGCTTTGGCTCAAATGATATTTGATTCATATGAATTGAAAGATTAATATGAATTTTTAAAAATCCTTTGATAAACCCATTTATTGACTACTGTACCAATTACAATAGATTATAGCATCAGGAAAATGAGCCCAATGCTTCCTAAGCAAGTACCATGACATTTTTCTTCTTATTCTCAACAGGCCTCTGTCCTCAACCTACAGCTGTCCTCAACCTAGTACTCTTCAGATGTTTTGGACTATAACTCCCAGCATTCCTGACCATTGTTCATGCTGACTGAGGCTGATGGGAGTTGAAGTCTTAAACATCTGGAGAATAATCATTTCAAGAAGGCTGCACAGACAACATGGTAACATTTGGTGACTGATAATAATATGGTGATTTAGCATTTATCACTGGTAGTGACAAGAGGAAGACATTGGTGTGAGATTTCATTGGTTCACCAGTCAGAGGGTGAACCCAAACTAAGAACTTCAACCCTATTAGATATTCTTATTCCTAGTTGCTCCTGTCTACTACTACTCCAGGACAGGAGGATGACATAAGAAACCCTACTTTCACCATCACCTTTAGTGAGGCCTCAATTCATTATCAGTGCTTCATATTTGTTTATAGGTGCAAATGAATGTTTTGCAGAGGGGGAGGGATGATCCCATTTCTCTACCACCTGTAGTTTCTCCACACAGATAGTCTCATCTGAACGTCCTTGTTGGGTTGGTCTGCTTAACCAATCATTTCTCACACTTTGCTTTATTTTGTCTAGCTGTAAGCAGGAGTAGGTTGATGACTGAGAAACATGAATGGTGATATTATTATTGTTATTGGATATGTTGCCAGCAAACTGTGTAAGTCATAATGAAATCTGGCATGGTCTTTTCCTGCTCTTGCTTACCCTTAATTGAGCTTAATAATGGTACTTCAAAAACAAGCCATTAAAGCTAATTTTACATCCATGATGATGTGACCCTTGGGTATTGATTTTATCCCTCTAAAACAAATGACAAAATGCAGAATGTATTCCTAGACTGAGATGTGGTGGTAATTAGGTGAACTATGTTGAACTAACCTGGCAGCATAGTACATAGAGATGTACAAGAATTTTGTTTCTGTTCACAAATCATGCAAACATATCCCATTCACAATCCTGAATGTGAATACAAGTAGGGCCTTTTATTTCAGAAATGTTCGCAAATTCCTAAATTTGTGATCACATTCAAAAATGCATAATTTGTAATGTGCATTTTTAAAAATCATTTTCTTGCTTTAGTCAATGGGGGAAATAGCATAATCTGAAAAAAATATGCACAGAAATGTGCACTTCTCCCAGTCCCATGTGAAATCTGCACTTTTCCTATTTGAACAAACTAAAAAGCAGGTTGAAAACAGGAGCAAGCTGAAAAAATCTTTGAAGTGATTTTTGGACCAGTTAGGCATGTTTGAAAATCACTGGTTCTCCCATACAGAGCACTTGGACACCTCCAAGGACCCTCCTGCCACTCACTGAGCTCCAGGGAGCTTAGCAGTTGGGTTCATCAGTTTCCCATGGCTCAGTGAGTAGGCTCTAGGAGGCGGGGGGGGGGGTGCATTGGACTCCACCCTCTCCTTGGATTCCCACACCATCCCTAACTTTAACACATCTCTTCCTGTGATTTTCCCTTGTCCAGCTACACCACCATCCACCCTCCAAGCATGGTGAAGGGTACGGATTTCTCATATTGGTTTTAACTGACCAACCAGTTCTTTGGCTGAAAGCTTCTAGTCTCATTTAACTTTGTTATAACAGATGTTATGACACTCCATCTGGGCAAGTGAACTTAGTATCACTTCCCTTGCCATGTACAATTCTTTGAGAAACTGTAGAAAGTAGAGCTGTTCAATTTCAATTGTTCCTACAGAAAACATACCAGAACTAAAAGGGGATATGATTTCAAAGATGTGGCAACTCTTTTTCTTTGATGCAGCTTTGAGTTCAGATATGCAGAATCTGTTCTACAAATACTAACAGGCCTTTGGAACTGCCCAGGTTATGTGACTTTAGAGCAAGTCCTCAAATTACTAACCTCTTAATATTAAGGGAGTGTCACTCAGGAGGAGAAGCAAGCTAAAGTGCTTGGGTGGGGTGGGGGTGGGGTTGCTGTGCCAAGGACTCCGGGAGCCAAGCCTTTGTGCACATATAGCACAAGGGCTTGACTGCTGGAGTCCCTGGCACACAGAGGAGGGGTGGTTTGCATGGCTCGGTGGGCAGGCAAGGTGAGTAGGGAGGCTCAACAAGTGGGTCCGGGCCTCACAAGTGGGGGGGCAGCTCATCGAGCTCCCCCATGCCCTGGATGGAGATGAGTCTATCCATCCCTAGTTAAGGTATACGAGGGGCAAAGTCATAGATGGCTTTCGAGATAAGGACAAGAAGTTTGGGTAGGATCCTGGAGTGGACAGGATGATTTAAGTGAAGGGACTTAAGGAGTAGAGTCACATGGTTAGAATGATGACAGAAGTAAGTAGTTTTGGCAGCAGAATGTGGATGGATGTGGGTGGATGAAGGTGAGGGGAAAGGGGGATAATCTGGTGGAGATGCTGTCTGTTCTCCTTACAGAAGATGTCTCCCTAGATTTCTACAAACTCCCTCTTCCTCCTCAGCCTACTCCACCACAGCCCACCCCACCTATCAGGGCCTCCAAACTGTTGGAGAAAATTGGGGGGATCTCTGGGGGTTTTCAGGGAGAAGACAGGCTGAAAAAGTCAGTTTCCACACCCATCTCCTTCCATGGGCAGATCTCTAAATCCAACCTATGGTCATCAGGAATCCCAGAAGTGAAAAGTCTAGGTGATTACATCATTGTATGTAGCAGATGCAGATATCAAGAAAAAATATGCGTTCCAACTGAAAGTAGTATTTGGAAGACTGAGAGAGAGAAATATAACACTCAATGAGAAAAATACTGAATTTAATAAGTATTCTCTATTATTCTCTGGATATACATTTTTTAGAGATGAAATTCATCCAAGCAACAGACTATTGCTGTGCTGAAAATGCATTCCACATTTCTTTCTACCATTCTCATTCAATTGGATGGAACAGAAATTGCCTTCAAAATATGTTCAGATGAGAAAGAAAATATCAGTAAAGTTACCATGGGGGGGGGGGAATGCAGAGTTATTTTGCTTACCTTCATTATGACGTGGCCAAGGGTGTGAGTGTCCTCTCTTTCCTTGTATAATCATTGCTCCGGAAGTCTGCAGCCTCCCTGGCTTCCTGCATTTCAATTAAAGCCCAGCAAAAGTTGTAATGAGGTAACTTCTCCCATGCGGCTTTTTGAGGTCAGGTCAGGAAGGTTGGGCACCTGAGGAGGCTACAGAGTGATGGAGAGATGCATAATAGAAATTTTAAAAACATACAGCAGCCTTAGCCACCTTGCAATAATACTCAAAAAAGCCAAAAGCTCAAAAAACACCAAAAGAAATTAAAAAGAAATTCTGAAGTGCCCTGAGAAAAAAGTGTGTGTGTCGGGGGCGGGGGGGGGGGACTTCTAAGCACAGCCCTGTGAGCAGACACAAAAGAAAATACCAGCTGCTCAAACTGCAAAAGCAACACACAGTGTAAGTGAGATTAAGTCCTTTGGGACTAATAAATCTGTGTCTCAGATTTATCTCCTATTATTCCATACTCACAGACCCAGTATGATATTTTGACCAAGCAAAATGAGCACATTATAAGCTAGATGAGAAAAACGTATAGGTGTAATGGCATTTTTGACCTCAACAAATCCTTTGAAGTAATTGTAGATGCAAGCCCAGTTGGACTTTGAGCCACCCTGATGCAATAAGGTTGTGTCATCATGGCATAAGTAGAGAATTAACAGACACAGAGCAGCAATATTCATACAAAGAAAGAAAAACCCTGGCAGTTATGAGGAATGAGAACATTTCCAATTTTGTCTTCAAGGCAGCAGTTTTGTCCAGATTAGTAACCTCTAAAAATGATCTTTAAGCAACCTACTTCAAATCCACCAGTGAGAACTTGAGAGATGGACACACCAAGTCCAAAACTTTATCTCCATTGTGAAGTACAAACTGGGCCAAGACAACCCACCCAACTGTACAAATTGCCATCCAAATGATACAGTACAAATAAAAGGTTGTAAGCAGTTGCTTACTTACAACCATTTGCCAACTTCGTGGTTACTCATGCTACACCAAAATTGGTGCCAGTAGTTGAAACAAAATGAGAAACTACCAAAGGTGTGATTTTATAAAAAGTGATAGCTTTTATGCACAACAAAGGTGGATGGTCAATTGACAATGGTCTGGACCCAGTATAAGGAACCACCAGTTGCCAATGCTTTTCCCCAACAAGGTTGCAATCATATGCCCATTTGCCTGGAAGTAAGCCCCACTGAACTCATTGGGACTTACTTCTGAGTAGACATGTGGAAGAAATAGGGATGTCTGAGAAATCCTCCAGGGACCCCAGTGAGGTCATTCAATGGAATCCAGCCCCCTGAAGTCTGTGGAGGATCGGATTTCCTACCTTCGCCTCCCTGCAAAATCCTCGCCAGCCAGATCCTGCCTGCCGCAGGCTCCGAAGCCCCAGCGATACAGCTGCCATTGCCATATTGCTGGCTGGACTGACAGACTGTGGACACAAATGGCATAGTGAACGCCATTTGTATCCCTGCACTTTGACATGATAGGCTACGTAAATCTTTATGTAGCCTATTGCATGAAGAAACAGGGATGCAAATGGCGTATTTGCATCCCTGTTCCTTCGTGTGATAGGCTACGTAAAGATTTACGTAGCCTATCACGTCAAAGAGCAGGGACAGAAATGGCATCTGCTACGCTGGACGCCATTTGTGTCTGCAGTACGTCAGTCCAGCCAGCGATGCAGCAATGGCGGCTGTATTGCTGGGGCTTCAGAGCCAGCTGGCAGCTCCGCGGAATTGCCGTGGAGCCGGCCAGCCAGGATTCCAGGGGGCGGGGATGGATCACCTCCCCGCCCCCAGCAGACACCACAAAATGGAATGGGGTGAGTATTTTGTACACCCCTAGGTAGAAATAAGAAATAGAAAGTACCTTCTTTTGCTAGGTTTCCATAACCTGAAGATGTAGATGACAGAAGATGCTTACAGAAAGTTAATTACAGAGTGAGTTTAGGCTTCTCTATACAAAGCTGCTAATTTCTGTATCTACTTTTGGTTTCATTGCAGAATTGAGATCCAAGTTCCACACTAATGGCTTTTCCTTTACTGCTTTTCCACTACATAACCTCGAGTTGGTGCTGTGCTATAGTGGAATATCTCAGTTACTAAGTAGGAAAATACCTTTTCTGTCACTTCCAGAAATACTAATCCATTTTTCCTGCTGTACCCTCCACTCCCCGCCCCCATGAAAGTGTTCTTTAAAAACAGAAGCAAAACTGGAGGATCACAATGTCATCCTGTAAACAACTGGGAATCAGAGATCAGTAGTTCACTGTTGTAGAAAAGCTCTAGGTCTGAATGTTCTGTCAATACCAGGTAACTTGGAAAGAGAAAAGCACTAGAGTGCCAGGGATTTTCAAGGGCATAAATGAAGAAGATTCATAACTTTAAATAATTATAGAGCCAAATGCTGAAGGAAGTATTATTAGATTAGATAAAATAAAATAAAATAAGAAAAGATTATTTCCAAATGGTTGCCTAAATGCCTTGATTCCTCAACATACAACTTTCCCTAATACTACCCCTACATTCCCCTGATACAAAGTGTATCAGGTGCTAAGTGCATGGAAATGCACGTGGACCCATGGCCCAGCTGGAGTCCACCAGGAAGAGAGCCTTGGTGGCCCCCTTCCTGTGGAACTCCCTGACTTTCAAGGTCAGGCAGGTGCCTATGTTGTGTTAGAGCCTCCTGAACTGCCAGAGCCTCCTGAAGACACTGTTATTTTGAGAGGCCTTCCTTGAGTGACCAGCCACAGTTTATTACATTCAGAATTTGTTCCTTTTAAAATGTTTTAATTGTTTTAACATGGTATTTTTTATCTCTGCTGTTCACTGCTCTGAAATATTTTGATGTGGAGTGATATATAAATATTGTAAAATAAATAAATAAATAAATAGGCATCACATGTATGGCATGTACGAAGGGAACAGCCATCCATTCCAAAAGATCCCCAGTTTGAAAATGCTTGGGAAAGCTAGCATTTCCATTAACGTTTTAGATATAACCCCGTGTCTTAGAAATCTATCCTTGAAAGCAATTACTGACTTGGAAGAAACTAAAAGGAAACTCATCCAATCTGCAGACTATACTCCCATTTTCTTCAGCAGAGTAAAATATCATACCTCAATCCCTAAGGGAGGAATTTGAATGAAACTCCGTCTACTCTCCTCCGTATGCTTATCACCTCTGCTTAATTATCTCTTACCATCCTGCTCTTCTTGGTTTTATAGTGGTAGGGATCTGATTTTTTTTCTGTTAGAATAGCAGTCTTAAAACTGTCCAAAGTTGAATATCCCTTCTATTTAAGATGCAAGGTATGACATATCCTTCCCATGCTCTCAGTCTAGTGTCGTTGTGCACAACCCCAAATCTGAGAAATGTCCTGGGAAGGCAGGAGTCAGAGATAAACTGTGAGACAGAGAAGTTTCCAAATGGCAAAAAATGATTATGAGGGGGGAAATCCTAAACAAGCTATGAAGAGTTCCAAAAGGTACCTTCCAAACTGGGTGCACAGGCACAAATGCCAAATAAGGGCCAATGTATTATTTTTATTTATTTATTTATTTACAATATTTGTATACCACTCCACATCAAAAGATTTCAGAGTAGTGAACAACAAATATAAAAGAATAAAATAACCATGTTAAAACAAAACATTTTAAAAGAAACAGATTCTGAGCTTAATAAACTGTGGCTAGTCACTCAAGGAAGGCCTCTCGAAATAAAGTCTTCTGGAGGTTCCGAAAGCAACACAAAGGCAGGGAGTGTTCCACAGGAAGGGATGTAGGCAACTGCAAAGTGATGCATATTGGGAGGGGGGAATCCTAATTTCATATGCAGGATGTTGGAGGCTATTTATTATTTTCTTTATTTGATAGGTTTATATACCGCTGAACATATTTAAAAATATCTCTAAGCGGTTCACAAAATACATTATAATATACATGAAAATACATAATAATAAAATTGCAAAAACATTAATACAAAACATTAAAAATCGATTAAAATAACACCATAATTACACAGAAACACCCTGGGCAGCATATTCACTCAGGGAATGCCTGGGTAAAGAACTGGGTTTTAATTGTTTTAACGTGGTGTTTTTATCTCTGCTGTTCACCGCTCTGAATTGGCACCTAAAGCATGATACAGTTGGTGCCTCCCAAATATCAGCGGGGGGACCATTCCATAAATTGGATGCCCCCATGGAGAATCCCACTTCCTGGGTGTTGCAAGATGGCAGTCTGTGGGTCATGATACCACCGGCAAGACACCCTCCAATTATCTTAACAATCGCACAGGCCTGTATTGTGGAAGGAGATCTGCCAGTTAACATGGTCCCAAGCTGTTCAGGGCTTTATATGCTAACAGCAAGACCTTGTCCTTGGCTCAGTCGTGGCTAAATGCATTCCCTAAAAGTAGCACACTGTTTAACTGTTTTATTGTTTTAAATTTTAATTGGTATTAGTTTGTTTAATGGTTTAATGTGCTTTTAGCTGTTTAAAGTATTCATTGTTTTATATTGTTTAAACTGATTTTATCTGTATGCTGCCCTGAGATCTTAATGAGATAGGGCGGGATACAAATGTTTTAAACACATAAATAAGGTAGCCGGTGAAGTTGCCTTAACACTGGTGTGATATGTGCATGGCCAGGCACTCCACTCAGCATCCTGCCTGCTGCATTCTGCACCACCTGCGGCTTCTGGACCAAGCACAAGGATGGCCCCACATAAAGTGCATCACAGTAATCTAAATGTGAGGTTACCAATGCATGGACTCCAGTCATCAGACTATCCTGGATATACTATGAAACTATCTGGCAGTTATAGTGAAAAAAGCTCACTAAGAACAACAATGGAGGAAGCAATCCTATGTGGATTGACGGTTGCCTCTGGCCCTGGGGGCGACCGCTTATCCACTGCAGGGTGGGAGGAATGGTGAGGAACAGATCTTCTCTGCTCTCCTACCACCCTGCTTTCATGGCTAGGCAGCCGATTTTGGCTTTCCAGCTGCGGGACCTTGGAGCACAAAGTCAGGAATGAATCTGAGTGTGTGGAGATTGTTAGCAGTTCAGACTCAGAATGGGAACAGCCAGAACTGGGGGAAACTCCCTCCCTAGTGAGCTCAGATATGGCAAAACTTTCTTCTCAAGACCTTGGAACACAGATGGCTTGGCCTGAGCCCCCCCCCCTTTCTTCCTCCATGAGAACCCAGGTCTTGGGGGAGGAGGAGAGTGAGGGGTGTGACTTGAGGGATGCTAGAGGGATGCTAGGATCTGTCGCAGAGCGAAGAAGGAAAAGTTGAGGAGGAACTCAAATGCTCCTCCAGGTTGTCTATGTGTGATAGCCTATGTAGGAGGAAGCAACTGGAAGGGAGGGGCATCCCCCCAAGAGAGTCTGGCCAGAAAGTTCTTGTTCAAACTGCCAGTAACATCTCTAACTTCCACTTCGGCTCCTCTATTGGCATTCGTAATTGTGTGGCGTAGCTGGTTCCTTTGTAGCCTGAGAGTTTCCTAGAATTTGCATTTGTAAATGATCTGGTCATTAACTAATAAAGTAGGAGCCTGAAGCCTGGTATCTTGGAGTGTGTTGACTGCAAAGGGGGAGGACACATGGGGCGAAGCGGCTGGACGACACATGGGAAGTGTTGTACTGGCACTTCTGACCTCCCTGCCCTGGCTCACCCCCAGGAATGCCCTGTTTTCCCTTTTCTGTGCTGCTCTTCCAAGCACAGAGCGCGGGGCCGATCTCCACTGCCTATGAGGCAGTGTGGGAGGGGGTGGAGGTCAGTTCTCAGGACTAGCGGCCATAGGATTGCGGCCTAAGTGCATCATGGAGTGAAAACATGCAAGCAATAAGTTGCAATAAGTTGGGGAAAGCTCTTCTGCTCATGGAAGGACAATTCTGGACCCAATCTGGGGTTGGTAATGGTTATGAAAGTGACTAAAATATTTAAAGTATAATTTTGGCATTAAATATATTATAAATGGAACCTGCCTAGCCACTCTATTCCATTCTCCTTCTGCTCTGGTTTTCTCTTATTTTACCCCCCAAATATTCCACATTCCTCATTCCATGCCCACTGAGAATGGCCAACACTCATTTGGCTGTTTGGAAGTTACTTCCTCCTTTAGGTTTTAATTTTTGTAAAGATTCTTGTACTTCTGCAAACCTTGGGGTTTCCTGAGGCCTGCTGATGGCTTGGGTGCATGCATGGTGCCATTTTAGCTACATTAGCAATGGCACTCACAGCCTAACTTCAGAAATTGAGGAAACAATGGGTCAGTTTGCACATCACAATAAGCCACCCTGAAAATGTGGGCTGGTTGTTTGCTCGCTAACCCACGTTACTCCCAACAGATGATCAGGTGTTCTGTGGCTTGCCATGGCTTGTTTCCCCCTTAGTACTCCCACCCACTTATGGTACATATCCCATGGGGCTTTGTGGCACAACCTCAGCAGCCTACTCTGCTACTCCACTAATGAACACAAATGCAATCATTAGCAGAGTCATTTATTTTGTAGGCTTTGTTTTCATCCTTTGGGAAATTTGCATATATTTATCATATTTTTCCCCACCGTGGGGAAGATTTGTACAAATTTAACTTTCTTTCTTTTTTAACTTTCAGGGAGATTTGCACAAATTTGCAAAAGCACAGTAACTACTGCATAAGCACAGTAGTTACTGCAAATTTCTCTGCAAGTTTTTTTTAGTTACATTTGCACAAATCTCCCTGAAGGTGGAAAAAATATATTAAGTATGTGCAATCTCCCAAAGATGGTGGGAGAACAACATTAAATTTGTGCAAAGTTCCCTGAAGGGTGGGGGGAAGGTGTCACCATCTAGGGAGGTGACAAATTGGAGGGGTAAATTGATTAGTGGCATTTCAAGATGTACTTAGGGATGTATGGACTGTGTAAAATCTGCTCTGTCTGTGTTTCACTGATTGTCAGGTGCCTTTCGTTCCATCATCCTCCCACAGATGGATGCGATTTTTTTTTTCATTGTGTGGAAAAATACGGAAATATTTACTTATGTATTTACTAAGTATTTAAATAATTTACCTCAGTATGTAACATTTAGCGTATTGTCCCCTATTCCATTCAGTGTTTCTCAGCAGAAACTTACATATTTTTCTATGGATTTATATGTGTAAATTTCAGGAAAGAAAAAAATCATCTGAAAGTCCATGGACTCTGCACAACCTGAGGGGGTCCCTCCGCAGTGGATTCCACAGGTTGGATTCTCAGAAAACCGAGCTCATTTTAATCCATCTCAACTTTCTCCAGCATCCCTAGATGTAATAGAGAAGGGATATCATTACCAAGATTGTGATGAGTGACCAGGTTTTTTACTGCTCTTGCCAGGCGGCTCTGTAGCCCTTTCCGACAAGCCATTATGTTATGTTCACACATGACAAGAAGCCACTCTGAAAACAAGCCACCCTGAACAACCCAACAACAAGCCATGTGTTCTTAGGGTGGTTTGTTGTGTGTGGTTAACAAACCATGCTTAGAAAACTCTACTGGGTTTGGACATCAGGACAAGACACGCTGAATCAATTAAGGCTGACAGCCCACTGTGGGTTGTTGTGTCATGCGTACCAGGTCAATATATACATTCATATGCATTTAGAATATTATATAAATTGTTTATGTACATTTTCTACATACATGTGCATTTGAATACTTTTAGACTATTGTGTGCAATGTTGATCCCCTCCCCCTATCTCAAAAATGATATCATAGTGCATGAGAAGGTACATGAAAAGCCAACTAAAAGATTGTGCATTGGAACATTTACCCTGTGAAGAAAGACCAAAGAGGCTGGAGCTTTTTTATTATAGCATCATAAGCAGGGAAACACAATGGCAGTTCATTAAATTATGAACTGTGTAGGGAAAATGAATAAAGAAGTTATTTTTCTCTTTCTCAGAATAATATAACTTAGGGTCATCTAATAAAACTGATTGGCAGTTGGCTCAGGAGGACAAACAAAAGGATGTACTTTTTCATGCAATGCACAATTAACTAAAGAAATTTGTTGCTGCATGATGAAAAACTGGCTAGAAACTGTGGTGACTTTAAGAGAGGATGACATCAGTTCATGCAGGAGAGATCTCCCCATTGCTGTTAAGTTTGCTCTATTAATGGAACTTAGGAAATCAGAGGCAGATGAGATACCTCTGTTTACTAGACGCTTGGAACAAATTATACAGTTGGAAGCGAACTTGGAGGTCCTGTTGTGATTTAGATGTGCAGTAGCTATTCCTCTCTGCAGAGGTGGGGGACTGACTAGCATAGGCCATTCCCAGAGGCTAATGGATTCCAATGGATTGCAGAGGAATCTGGGGGATTTCTGGCTAGTGTGGTGGTGATCCTGTTGAAGCTTGGGAGTAGCTATGGATTCATTGTTTAGGGGTTCTCCTGGAGACATCATTATATGAGGCTGGTGTGGCCTCAGTAGCACAGAGTGCCTTCTACCAGCTTCAGTTGATGGCCCAGATATGCCCCTATTTGAACATGGATATCCTGGCATCAGTAATGTATGCTCTGGTAAACTCCAAGTTAGATTATTGCAATGTGCTTTATGTGGGACTGCCTTTGAAGATGGTCAAGAAGCTGCAGCTTGTGCAAATGTGGATGTCCAGATTGATTTCAGGAACTGGAAGGTATGGATATATAACACTGATTCTGACCCGCTTGCACTGGCTGCTGTCTGTTTCAGACCTAGTGGAAGTGCTTAATCAGTGCCTGGCCACAGTAATGGACTGGATGAGGCCCAATAAACTGACACTCTATCCAAACAAGAGAGGGATATTGTTGGTGGGTGGTTCATCTGTCTGGTTGAGTGATGTTCAACCTGTTCTGTAAGAATTTGCAATCCCCCTAAAGCAGGGGTGAAGAACTAGGGATGTACGAATCCCCTTACCTGCCATCCGTGGGGGGTCTGCCAGGGGGGAAGTGATCTGTTCCTCCCCCTGGAATCCTCGACGGCGGGGGGAGGCGATCTGTTCCTCCCCCCCCGGAATCTGTCCAGGCCCACTCCGTGTCGAACCTGCGGAGCCAGCCGCCAGCTCTGCAGGGCTGGAGAAAGTCGATACAGCTGGAAGCCATTACCATGCCATATCACTGTCTAAGTCAGTCCCCCAGATGCAAATGGTGTAGTGGGAGCCATTTGCAGCCGTAAAGCTGGTCGATTAGCCTAAATGCAGCCATTTACGGCTGCATTTAGGCTAATCGACCAGGTTTACGCCCGCAAATGGCTCCCACTACGCCAATTGCATCCTTGTTCACACGATAAGGCCATGCAAATATTCTTCTAAACAAACAAGCACCTGCATGTCTGCTTAGAAGTAGACATGAGCACCATGTCTACTCAGAAGTAAGCAGGACAAGCCTGTATAAAGCTCAGAAGGAAGCAGGGCTGAAGCGCTCAGCTGATTCCACCCCTGCCCCTCCCCTCAGCCTAGGGGTGCACGAAACCCACTTACCTGTTCTCACAGCTTTTCACGGTGGGGGGGAGGCGCTTCGCTGCACTCCCCCCGAAGTTCAGGACGGGGGGGGAGGCTTCCCGCCTCGCCCAGCCGAAATTCAGGCCGGGGGGGAGGCTTCCCGCCTCGCCCGGCTGAAATTCAGGCTGGGGAGGAGGCGCCTCGCCTCGCCCGGCCACGGAATTAAAAGATTTTTTTTTTAAAAAAAAACACCCCCGTGATAGGCTACGTGACGATTAACGTAGCCTATCATGGCTAGATCTGCAAAGTCAGCCATGATAGGCTACGTAAATCGCCACGTAGCCTATCACGGGTGACTTTAAAAAAAAAAAGCGCGTACGCAAATGGCGGCCCCCATAGGGAGCCACCATTCGCGTTCCTTATTTGGTCGCTGTAGTCTATGTAAATCTTTACGTAGACTACGGCGAAAATAAGGGCAACGCAAATAGCGTTGCCCTTATTTTCGCCGTAGTCTACGTAATCTTTATGTAGACTACAGCGACCAAATAAGGAATGGGAATGGCGGCTCCCTATGGGGGCCGCCATTATCCGTACGCGTTTTTTTTTTTTTTAAAGTCACCCGTGATAGGCTACGTGACGATTTAAGTAGCCTATCATGGCTGACTTTGCAAATCTAGCCATGATAGGCTATGTTAATCGTCACGTAGCCTATCACGGGGGTGGTTTTTTTTTTTTTAGTTTTATTGGAATGGCGGCGGCGGCAGCCGGTCAAAAGATCGGCTGCCGCCCCCGCCCCTGACGAAGACCCGACGAACCGCCGCCGGGACCCGCTGCCGGGAGGGACATTCTGGAAAGGTAAGTCCCGTCCCGGGGGGGGGGGGTGCGGGGTGCGGGGGGGTGCGGAGAATTTCTCCCTGAAACTTGTTTGGGGGGCCGAACATGTTGGCGCTCGGCCCCCCGAAGTTTCAAGGAGAAATTCTCCTCCAACCCTACCTCAGCCACACAGTGGGAAGCTCTTCAGTCCAATCACTAGCTGATTGGAGACTGGTGCTTTCCCCTACTAAGCATGGATTCTCCGGGTGCCCACCCAGCCCCTGCCCTGCTTGCCAGTCCTTGGACTGCGCTCAAGCCCCTCCTGCAATTGGCGAGCGGCCCACACTCACCCCAGTGGCCTCGTCAAGCTCTACCATCACCATTTTCCAAAAAATAAAATGGTGATCACAAAATGTGCATATTTGTGTATTTGTAAAATGTGCATTTTCACAAATACAAAAATATGCGCATTTTTGCGATCACCATTGTATTTTTCAAAAATGGTGACCATAGAGCTTGATGAGACTGCTGGAGTGAGTGTGGGCCACTTGCCGAGTGTGGGCAGGGGCTTGGTGAGTGGGGCTCAGGGGTGCAGGCAGCGGGGGGGGGGGGTCCACTGGATTCCCAGATGGAATCAGGTGCCCATGTCATCCCTAAAAGGGAGCCTTTTTCAGAGTTAAGCAAGGAAAAGCACTTCTCTCCAATCGGCTTCTGATCAGAGATAAGAGCTATTGTTTATGTGGAAGAGGGGTGGGTCAAAGGAAGATGCTGCCAGGCTGGATGGGGAACCCCATCCATGCCCTACAGCATCATGTTTGTAGCTTGGGGGCAGTTGTTTGTCAGCAGAGGCGCAAGTGCCTTCTGTGACATGGAGAACTTTTTACCACCTTAGGTTGGTATGCCAGCTATGACTGTCCCTTGATCGATAGAGTCTGGTTTCAGTGATCCATGCCTTCTCCCATTTAGATTACTGCAATACATTGTACATTACTGCACATTGCACAAGCACACTGTGTCTGTACTTCTAGAGACAGCCTAGGCCACCAACTAGGGATGGACAGATTGTGTGAAATCTGTTCCATCTGTGTTTCGCAGGTTGTCAGGCACCATTTGTTCTGCCATCCACCCATTGGCAAAATTGGATTTTTTAAAGTTTCTGAATTTGTGCAAATCTAGCCCACACATGCAGATATGCTCAAATTCCCACAAAATAAGTAAATCCCCACAAAATGTGTGTTTTGCTTTATTCTATGGAGGAAATGCACATTTTCGGCTGAGGTTTTGTGTGTGTATATTTTTCTATGATGAAATTTGTGCAAAATTCCCAAAGGTTAGAAAAATGGTCCATAATCTGCAGAATCCACCTGACAGGGGAAAAGCTGGTCTGCTGAGGAATCCATAGGTTGGATTTATAAAATTCCAAACTCATGTGATTTCAGCAATCCTATCACCAACTCACAAGAATGTTGCATGTGCTCTAACATTACTTCTGATGCCTTCAGAAAATCTTACAAGATCTGGACAATAGGTACTTAGATACAGGGAAACAGGTTTCCACAAATATCCTCAAGCATTATCTACAACTTAGTCTCAATTTGTTTCATCATGAAAATGGAGTTGCAGCCTGGCCCAGCACCCACTGGATCTCTGGGCCTCAGTATCCCTTTGCTTAGGCCCTCCTTATGGGTTTCTTAGGGAAATCTGTATAGCTAACTGTTAGAAAACCTTGGACTAGATGGACCTGTGATCAGAAGTACAATTCCGACATTCTTTGGTCACCAGCTTGGCCTGATGTCAACCATAAGGACAAAAGCTGAAGCATCCTGCATGCATACACTGCAGACTTTGCATCTGAGCTCTTAACTTGGATGTTTTCTCTTATGTTTGCCTTTGAATTAGGTACGTTGAAGAAATCCTTTTGGGGGGATTTCCATCAGTTTTCCTAGGTTTTCCAGTTTCCTAGGAAGGTACACAATCCGTACATCCCATACTCTGTGCATGTCTACTCAGAAGTAAGTCTTATTGAGTTCAATGTGACTTACTCCTACACATGTCAGTACCCCACTTGCCCCCAGCTCAGCTTTGTATTTCCACATCCAGCTCATGATCAAACCTGTTAGTTATCTCACTGGGTGACTTTGGGCTGGACTCTAACCACTACATCATACTTCTGTTATATGAAACTCATGAAGAAAAAGAGACAGTATAATGTTCAGTTCTTTCTGAAGCAGTCACACTTGTACAAATGCAGCATGAAGGGAAAAATCAGCAAGCTTCCCTTTGTTTGAATAAAAAGCACACTCTGCACATGTTCAGGGAATGGACAACATGAGGAATAAACATACCAGGGAATATGAAGGACTATATTTTTCTATTGTGTGTGTATGTGTGGAATCTCCCTCAATCCAGCTGTTCCCTGGAAACCCCCCCCCCCCATTCACCCAAGGATCTTCTGAGATAACTAACAGGAGGTTTGGTAATAAGCTGGATGTGGAAATACAAAGCTAAGCTGGGGGCAAGTGGGGTGCTGACATGTGTAGGAGTAAGTCGCATTGAACTCAGTAAGACTTACTTCTGAGTAGACATGCACAGAGTTGGTTCTCCTCTCCATTTTAGCCTCACAACGTCAACAACAATGCTGGATGTGGAAATATAAAGCTTAGCAGGGAGCAGAATACCTCGTGCAGGGCTCCAGACCGGCACGGTCATTTTAAAAGGTTCTTTCTTTCTTTCTTTCTTTCTTTCTTTCTTTCTTTCTTTCTTTCAAACAGCATTGCTTTAAACAAAGAGTGCATCACTCAGGCACACCTAGGGCAGCCTTATTTTGGTAAGCCCCAAGGAGGAGGAAGTGTTTTGGCTGAAAGTAAATGGAGAGGGAGGATTTCAATTGAAAAAGAACACCCACAAACAAGGCGGTTAGCACAATTCATTAAAAAAAAACCTTATGTATTTATTATTGGAATATACTACCTGTGTTTTTATTTACGAAAATTTTGTGACTCTGTGTGGATGACCAAAAAAAAGCCACGTGACTGCTGGCTCCGCAGGACCTCGTGGTGCCGTTCCACAGCTGATTCCGTGGCACGGACTGAAGGGAATTCGATCCCATTTCAGTCCGTGGCAGAATTCTCTAGGGATGTAGGAAAGTCACTTACCTGGTCTCGCAGCTTGCTTCGCGGTGGGGGGGAGGCACTTCGCTTCTCCCCCCGAAGTTCAGGTGAGGGGGGGAGCCATCCTGCCTCGCCTGGCCGAAATTCAGGCTGGGGGGGGGAGGTGCCCCGCCTCACCCAGCCAAAATTCAGGCTGGGAAGAAGCGCCCTGTCTCCCTGGCTGCGAACTACGAAAGTAAAAGAAAAAAAAAGACCCCGTGATAGGCTACGTAACGATTTACGCAGCCTATCATGGCTAGTTTTGCAAAGTCAGCCGTGATAGGCTACATTAATCGTTACGTAGCCTATCACGGGTGACATTGAAAAAAAAAAAGCATGTACGCAAATGGCGGCCCCCATGGGGCGCCGCCATTTGCATTCCTTATTTGGTCCCTGTAGTCTACGTAAAGATTTACGTAGACTACGGCAAAAATAAGGGCAACGCTACTTAGACTACAGGGACCAAATAAGGAACGCAAATGGTGGCGCCCCATGGGGGCCGCCATTTGCATATGCACTTTTTTTTTTTCAAAGTCACCCGTGATAGGCTATGTAACGATTAATGTAGGCTATCACAGCTGACTTTGGAGATCTAGCCATAATAGGCTACGTTAATCGTTATGTAGCCTATCATGGTGTTGTTGTTGTTTTTTACTTCAGCTGTAATGGCGGCGGCGGCAGCTGCCGGTCGAAAGGCCAGCTGCTGCCCCCGCCCCTGCCGAAAGCCTGCCGAACCGCCACTGGGACCTGCCGCCGGGAGGGACATTCAGCTACGGTAAGTCCCATCCCGGGGGGGGGTGGCGTGGGGGTGGCGGAGAATTTCACCGCCGATTTCAGGGGGCCAAATGCGTTGGCGCTCGGACCCCTGAAGATTCGGGGAGAAATTCTCCGCCATCCCTAGAATTCTCTGACATCCCTAGCCAGTAATGGGCTACTATTACTGCGAAGAACAGTCAGCGTAGCTGACGCCATTTGCATCCCTGCTCTTTGCCATGATAGGCTATGTAAATATTTACGTAGCCTATCACATCTAAAGCAGGGACGCAAATGGCATCCGCTATGCTGGACGCCGTTTGCAGAAGAGCAGCGGATGGTGGCAGCAGATGGACCCCACCGGCCTGCGGCAGGTAGGTTCCATCCTGGGGGGATTTTGGGGGGTGGCGGGGGTTGTCCGTTCCGCCACAGACTCTGGGGGGCCTGATTCTTTAGAGTGGCCCTAGACTCTCTAGAGTAGTAGAATTCTAAAGAATTCTTTAGAATCCGGCCTCATTGGAGTCCATGGCGGATTTCTCCACCATCCCTAGGGGGGATACACACACAAAAAGTTCCTGAAGTTCAGGGAAAAACCTGCAGCTCGGCTCGCAAATACAAATTGAGCTGTATATGCTGCAGAACTCCATCGAGTCAAAAAAGAACTGGATTTCCCAGCAATCTTCCTAGCAGATTCCCAGATATCTCTACTTTAAATAGAACATGAGCCCATTACTACATCATTGGATGAATTTTAAAAATAGTTCCACCCACATTCTCATTTGTTCTTACATCATGTCTCTGGAAAGAATCCAGTGTGGACAATAAGCAAACTAGATCATGTTACCACCTTTGATTTCTCCATATGGCACTAGAGACAGTTTCAGTGTGAAGGCTATTTCTGCTGACATACTCTCTTAAATTAGCTGCTTTGACGTCCACATAAAAGCTGTTAGAGGTTTAAACTGGTCAGGTGCATCTTTTCATCAATGCTGATACTACTGTTCAGGGGATATGTAGATATATATAATGTAGAATGTAATTATGTCTGAGTAAACAAGCTTGGCATAATAGTGCAGGGAACGAGCTACAAGAAAGAATGTATGTTGTTGTTGTTGTTGTTGTTTTTCCTCCCACAGTTAAACCAGAGCGTTACTTACAGGATTAATAACAATAGGGCCATTATAAGTTTCAGCAGCACTGAACTCAATATGCCTCATAAATTTTATTCCCTTTTAAATGCACAGGAGTACATATCATTTTTTCTTGCCTTAGAACTACAATTCCTAGTTCTGGATGATTTTTTTTTCTTGCTTTACAACGAGTAACCAAGAATTTGTTTAATTAAAAAAGAGATAGTTACAAATTACAAGTTTAATAATCCAGTTTCAGTGAAGGCAGTGACAATGAAGAGAGCAGCTGCTTTACATTTCAAAACAGATGGTTCCTTTCTCATTTCATGCTGAATTCATCCACAGAGCATTGGAGAAAAGCAGAGGCATGAAGTGTCATGACATTCACAAATCATATAAAATTTTAACCATATTGATGTTTCCTGATGTCTTTATGGAGCCTGGTTCTAGAATATATACTTGGCTGGCCTTGCAGTAAGACACAGTTCTCCATTTTAGCGGGTGACAAAAGATGTTATGGACTTCCACAGATGAAAGGCAGCGTTTTATAAAAGTATTAGCCAGTTTTGATCTGAAGTTACTATTTTACCATTATGGTAGATTTTAGAATCTAGCATAGTCAGCCAATCCAAAGAATTCTATCCACTTGTTCAATTGTCCTGAAGGGCACATCTTCTGCATACATATCCCTGGCTAGCTGAAAATTCACACATGCAAATATGTGCTATGCTGTGCATGCAATTCCTGATCCTGGTTCACCAGTTGGCAGTATATATGTGCAGGTGACATCAAATATCCATTTGTTTTTAATAAGAGATGGGAGGGTAGATTTAATCTCCATTCTTGTTGCTCCCAGAACAGCTCATTGGTACTTTTGCAAGCATGTGAGTTGGGCTATACACACTGTAGAGCCAACTTTTTATGACTGTAGATTTGCATACCTAGATCCAGGGTGGCCTAAATCAGGGGTGCTGAACCATTTTCAGGCTGAGGGCTGAATTTGATTTCAGAGAAGCTATTGAGGGCTACATTCCAGTGGTGATGGGGCCAAAGACAGAAGGGGGAAAGACCAACAGTACCAGAAATAATAATAATATAATAATAATAACTTACATTTCTATGACGCCCCATAGCCAAACCTCAAAATACCAAAGATAACAGCATATTTTAGCCTAAAGCACTCACTGCCAGTAATTAACTCTTAGGAGAGGCATTCTGACCTTTCAGATTGGGTAATCACAAAAAACTGGGAAACCGCCAAATGACTGGTGATTGGATGGGGTGGGGGCTGAATGAATCCAGAGGAAGGAGGCATGGCCCGTTGAAAGGACTGGATTGCGACCCCAGGCAGGCTAGATTTGATCTGCAGGCCTGAGGTTCAATGCCCCTGGCCTAGACTCAAAAAATTAATTTTCAGATAGCCCACACACTTCCACCAGGCAAACGGGATTTCGCCTTTTTCTCTCTCTTTTAATGGCTTACCACTTTGCTGTCTCTCAAACTGCTCTCAAATGTCCCTTCAGTTTCAAGTTCTGTTTTCTGTACAGCATTGGAGGAGGAGGGATGAGCATCAGGAGGGAGGGAGCTGTCGTTCAGAGCTCCTATGTATGTGGGATAAAGTATATCTTTTTAATGAAATAAGTGTTTTGCATTTAAAAGATGACAATTATTTGTGAAGCCTTTAAAGTTAATCGATATAGTTTGTCTCCTTGCATGATGTTACCATTTTTTTTAAAGCACGAGGTTGAAGATAAAAAACAAAACAAAAACCTTTTATGGCAGTTTTCAAAAGGAAGCCTTAATTCTCAAGCAGCGATGCTTGGATGCTAAGCAATTCCACTATTTCATTGTAAAGGAGTGCAGCACATAAGACCCTAATTCTTTACAATAGCAACCCACAAAAAGTGCTCCAGGGCAACGTTATCCATTATGTAAGTGAAATATTAAAATATAATGGTGTTTATGAGGCATGTGGAGAGGTGTGTGTTGAGGAGATTCAAATATTCATCATGTCTTGTTACTAGTTAATGTGCTGATACTTTCTAAATTGGATTTTGTAAATTTGACAAAACTGCCTTCTCATTTTCATTTTATAAGCACTGCAATGAAACATATTTATCTTATTATTGCAGAAACCGAAGGTTTCCAGGGTAATAAATGACTCCAGTTATTAGCTTCTTCATGGTCCTTTTTCTCTCCTTTTTCTAACAAAATATTATAAAAACTAACAAAATATTCTAAAACAGGTATACTTTGTGTCCCATAAGCATTCTGGAAAGTTTAGACTAACACAGCTTAGTACTTTAAAGTGTCTCCCTCATTCTTTTAAGCTCTTTAAATATGAACATGCTTAATGGCCGTTGTGTGACAAATATGTGGAAAATGATTATTTGTTGTTGTTCGGTCGTTCAGTCATGTCCGACTCTTGGTGACCCCATGGACCATAGCACGCCAGGCCTTCCTGTCCTGCACTCTCTCCTGGAGTGTGTTCAAGTCCATATTCATTGCATCAGTGATGCTATCTAGCCATCTCATCCTCTGCCGTCCCCTTCTCCTTTTGCCCTCAGTCTTTCCCAGCATCAGGGTCTTTTCCAGTGACTTTTCTCTTCACATTAGGTGGCCAAAATATTTGAGCTTCAGCTTCAGTATCTGTCCTTCCAATGAGCACTCAGGGTTGATTTCCTTTAGGATGGACTGATTTGACCTCCTTGCAGTCCAGGGGACTCGTAAGAGTCTTCTCCACCACCACAGTTCGAAAGCATCAATTCTTCTGTGCTCAGCCTTCCTTGTAGTCCAGCTCTCACAGCCATACATTACTACTGGGAAAACCATAGCTTTGATTAGATGGACCTTTGTTGGCAAGGTGATGTCTCTGCTTCTTACTATGCTGTCTAGGTTTGCCATAGCTTTCCTCCCAAGGAGCAAGTGTCTTTTAATTTCATGGCTACAGTCACCGTCTGTGGTGATCTTGGAGCAAATAAAATAAAATCTGTCACTGCTTCCATTTCTTCCCCTTCCATATGCCAGGAAGTGATGGGGCCAGATGCCATGATCTTAGTTTTTTTAATGTTGAGTTTCAAACCAGCTTTTGCACTCTCCTCTTTCACCCTCAACAAGAGGCTCTTTAGATCCTCTTCACTTTCTAGGGATGGCGGCGAATTTCTCCCTGAAACTTCGGGGGGCCGAGCGCCAACGTGTTCGGCCCCCCGAACAAGTTTCGGGGAGAAATCCTCCGCCCCCCCGCCCCCCGCCCCCCCCGGGACGGGACTTACCTTCCCTGAATGTCCCTCCCGGCAGCGGGTCCAGCTGGCGGTTCGTCCGGTGTTTGAGCGGGGCGGGAGCGGCAGCCGGTCTTTCAACCGGCTGCCGCCCCCGCCATTGCAATGAAAGAAAAAAAAAAAACGTCCCCTGATAGGCTACGTGACGATTCACGTAGCCTATCACGGCAAGATTTGCAAAGTCAGCCATGATAGGCTACGTGAATCGTCACGTAGCCTATCACGGCTAACTTAAAAAAAAAAAAAAAGTGTGTACGGATAATGGCGGCCCCCATAGGGAGCCGCCATTCGCGTTCCTTATTTGGTCGCTGTAGTCTACGTCAATGTTTACGTAGACTACGGCGAAAATAAGGGCAACGCTATTTGCGTTGCCCTTATTTTCGCCGTAGTCTACGTAAACATTGACGTAGACTACAGCAACTAAATAAGGAACGCGAATGGCGGCTCCCTATGGGGGCCGCCATTCGCGTACGCGCTTTTTTTTTTAAAGTCACCCGTGATAGACTACGTGACGATTCACGTAGCCTATCACGGCTGACTTTCCAGATCTAGCCGTGATAGGCTACGTGAATCGTCACGTAGCCTATCAGGGGACTTTTTTTTTTTTACTTTCGTGTTCGCGGCCGGGCGAGGCGGGAAGCCTCCCCCCCGGCCTGAACTTCGCGGGGGGAGCAGCGAAGCGCTCCCCCCCACCGCGAAAAAGCTGCGAGAAAAGGTAAGTGACTTTCGTTCACCCCTATCACTTTCTGCCATTAGGGTGGTATCATCTACATATCTGAGGTTGTTGATAATTCTCCCGGCAATCTTAATTCCGACCTGTGATTCATCTAGGGGTGGACGAAAGTCACTTACCTTTTCTCGCAGCTTGTTCGCGGTGGGGGGGAGTGCTTCGCTGCTCCCCCCGCGAAGTTCAGGCCGGGGGGGGAGGCTTCCCGCCTCGCCCGGCCGAAATTCAGGCTGGGGGGGAGGCTTCCCGCCTCGCCCGGTTGAAATTCAGGCCGGGAAGGAGGCTTCCCGCCTCGCCCGGCCGCGAACACGAAAGTTAAAAAAAAAACAAAAAAAGTCCCCTGATAGGCTACGTGACGATTCACGTAGCCTATCATGGCTAGATCTGGAAAGTCAGCCGTGATAGGCTACGTGAATCGTCACGTAGCCTATCACGGGTGACTTAAAAAAAAAAAAGCGCGTACGCGAATGGCGGCCCCCATAGGGAGCCGCCATTCGCGTTCCTTATTTAGTTGCTGTAGTCTATGTAAATGTTTACGTAGACTACGGCGAAAATAAGGGCAACGCAAATAGCGTTGCCCTTATTTTCGCCGTAGTCTACGTAAACATTTACGTAGACTACAGCCACCAAATAAGGAACGGGAATGGCGGCTCCCTATGGGGGCCGCCATTGTCCGTACACACTTTTTTTTTTTTTTTAAGTCACCCGGGATAGGCTACGTGACGATTCACGTAGCCTATCACGGCTGACTTTGCAAATCTAGCTGTGATAGGCTAAGTGAATCGTCACATAGCCTATCAGGGGACGTTTTGTTTTTTTTTCTTTGATTGCAATGGCGGGGGCGGCAGCCGGTCGAAAGACCGGCTGCCGCTCTCGCCCCACTCGAACACCGGACAAACTGCCAGTCGGACCCGCCGCCGGGAGGGACATTCAGGGAAGGTATGTCCCGTCCCGGGGGGGGGGTGCGGGGGGCGGGGGGGGTGCGGAGGATTTCTCACCGAAACTTGTTCGGGGGGCCGAACACGTTGGTGCTCGGCCCCCCGAAGTTTCGGGGAGAAATTCTCCGCCATCCCTAGATTCATCCAACCCAGCGTTTCTCATGATGTACTCTGCATATAAGTTAAATAAGCAGGGCGACAATATGCAGCCTTGTCGTACTCCTTTCCCAATGTTGAACCAATCGGTTGTTCCATGTGTGGTTCTTACTGTTGCTTCTTGACCCTCATACAGGTTTCTCAGGAGACAGGTAAGGTGGTCTGGTACCCCCATCTCTTTCAGAATTTGCCAGTTTGTTGTGATCCACACAATCAAAGGCTTTAGCATAGTCAATGAAGCAGAAATAAACGTTTTGGAAAATGATTATAGCAAAAAATGGAAAATGATTATAGCAGTAGGCTATATGCCCTGACCTATGCTTATTCAGTTAGTGTACTATGTGAACAGACTATTCAGTATATCAAGTGAACCATGTGAATCAGTATACCATGTGAACAGATCCTCTACATGATGTGAATAGATTCTGCATCTCATAATACTAGAATTCCGGATCATCCCATGAAAATGATTGGTAGGAGATTCAGGACAGATAAAAGGAAGTATTTTTTTCACACAGCGCATAATCATAATCGCAGCGCATAATCAAATCAGATCCATTTCAATCAGGCTTCAGGCCTGGTTTTGGAATGGAAACTGCCTTGGTCGCCCTGTGGGATGACCTCTGCCTGGAGAGGGACATGGGGAGTGCGACCCTGTTGATTCTCCTGGACCTCTCAGCGGCTTTCGATACCATCGACCATGGTATCCTTCTGGATAGGTTGTCTGGGTTAGGAGTTGGAGGCACTGCACTACAGTGGTTCTGCTCCTACTTGGATGGCCGATTCCAGAAGGTGGTGCTGGGGGATTATTGCTCTGTGCCATGGCAATTGTGCCATGGGGTTCCACAGGGCTCTATTTTATCACCCATGCTGTTTAACATCTACATGAAACCGCTGGGGGAGGTTATCCGGAGGTGTGGGCTGAGGTGCCATCAATATGCGGATGACACCCAGCTCTACCTCTCTTTCTCATCCAAACCAGGTGAGGCAGTGGCTGTTCTGAATCAGTGCCTGGGCACGGTAATGGACTGGATGAGGGCCAATAAACTGAAACTCAATCCAGACAAGACGGAGGTACTGTTAGCGGGTGGTTCGTCTGCCCAGCTAGGTGATATTCAACCTGTTCTGGAGGGGGTTGCACTCCCCCTAAAGGATCAGGTTTGTAGTTTGGGGGTGCTCTTGGATCCAGAACTGTCACTTGAGGCACAGGTGAACTCAGTGGCACGGAGCACTTTTTATCAGCTTAGGCTGGTATACCAACTACGCCCTTGTCTGGACAGAGATAGCCTAGCTACAGTTATTCATGCTCTGATAACTTCTTGTCTGGATTACTGCATGCGTTATACGTGGGGCTAGGGATGGCGGAGAATTTCTCCCCGAAACTTCAGGGGGCCGAGCGCCAACGTGTTCGGCCCCCCGAACAAGATTCGGGGAGAAATTCTCCGCACCCCCCCACCCCCCGCACCCCCCCGGGACAGGACTTACCTTTGCCGAATGTCTCTCCTGGCGGCGGGTCCGGCCGGCAGTTCGGCAGGTCTTCGTCAGGGGCGGGGGCGGCAGCCGATCTTTCGACCGGCTGCTGCCGCCGCCATTGCAATAAAAGAAAATAAAACAAAAACGCCCCCATGATAGGCTAAGTGACGATTAACGTAGCCTATCATGGCTAGATTTGCAAAGTCAGCCATGATAGGCTACCTAAATTGTCAATTAGCCTATCACGGGTGACTTAAAAAAAAAAAAAAAGCGCGTACGCAAATGGTGGCCCCCATAGGGAGCCACCGTTCCCGTTCCTTATTTGGTCACTGTAGTCTACATAAATGTTTACGTAGACTACGGCGAAAATAAGGGCAACGCTATTTGCGTTGCCCTTATTTTCGCCATAGTCTACGTAAAGATTTACTTAGACTACAGCGACCAAATAAGGAACGCGAATGGCGGCTCCCTATGGGGGCCGCCATTTGCATACGCGCTTTTTTTTTTTTAAGTCACCCGTGATAGGCTAATTGACAATTTAGGTAGCCTATCATGGCTGACTTTGCAAATCTAGCCATGATAGGCTACGTTAATCGTCACCTAGCCTATCACGGGGGCGTTTTTGTTTTTTTAACTGTTTAGTTCGCAGCCGGGCGAGGCGAGGCGCCTCCTCCCCGGCCTGAATTTCGGCCGGGCGAGGCAGGAAGCCTCCCCCCCGGCCTGAATTTCGGCCGGGCGAGGCGGGAAGCCTCCCCCCCCAGCCTGAGCTTTGCGGGCGGGGCAACGAAGCGCCTCCCCCCCACCACGGGAAATCTTCGAGGACAGGTAAGTGACTTTCATCCACACCTACGTGGGGCTGCCTTTGAAAACGGTCTGGAAACTTCAGCTGGTCCAAAATAGGGCAGCAAGATTGTTAACAGGGACTGGCCTGCGAGCTCATATTATGCCAGTACTTTTCCAGCTGCACTGGCTGCCAGTCCATTTCCGGGCCCGATTCAAAGTGCTGGTGTTAACATTCAAAGCCCTTAACGGCTTGGGGCCAGGTTACCTGAAGGATCGCCTCCTCCCATATATGCCTGCCCGGACCTCAAGATCATCATCAGCAGGCCTTCTCCGTGAGCCCCTGCCAAAGGAAGTGAGGCAGGCGGGTGGCTTCTAGGAGGAGGGCTTTTTCTGTTGTGGCACCCCAGCTCTGGAATGAGCCCCCTAGTGAGGTTCGCCTGGCACCTACATTGTATTCCTTTCGGCGCCAGGTGAAGACCTTTTTATTTTCCCAGGCATTTTAGCATTTTAGCTTTCTAAATTTTTATCTTTGCTGTTTTAAATCTGTATTTTAAACTCCTGCACTGCTGCTAGGTTTTATTGTGATTGTATTGTTATATTGTGGTTTTAATGTTCTATATATTTTAAATTGTTTTATTGTGTGTTGTTTGGTTTTAATTTTTGTGAACCGCCCAGAGAGCTTTGGCTATTGGGCAGTATAGAAATGAAATGAAATAAAATAATAATAATAAAAAAATAAACTATGGAATTCACTCCCACAAGTGATGGCCCCCAATTTGGATGGATTTAAAAGGGGGTTAGATAAATTCCTGGAGGAGAAGGCCACCAATGGCTTCTAGTCCTGATGGCTATATTCTCCCTTCATTATTGGAGGCAGTATGTCAATGTACACCAGATGCTGGGGAATATGGCTGGAAGTGCACTCACATCCTATTTGTGGGTTCCTGGTTGACAACTGGTTGGCCACTGTGTGAACCGAATAATGGACCAGATGGACCCTTGGTCTGATCCAGCATGCCTCTTCTTATGTTCTCATGTTTTTATGCATACACTAAACATGTGTATGCTTGTTCATGTGATTTGTAGTGTAGGCTTGTCCCGATCATCATTCATATAGCAGAGTCTGTGTACATACAGCTTGTACACTGATAGGGGCTGTTAGCCTCTTGCCACAATTCCAGCCCACTCCACAACAAACAGACATTCAGTCACCTTTACATTAAATGAAGCTGACATGACTTGAGCTACTGTAGAATTATTTAAATTAATGTTAACATTAATTGTTTAGCATATTTTGCAATACTCCACCAGACTGGATATTTTGAAAGTTTACTCACTTTTGCTAATACATGGGGTTGGAAGGGGATGATCAAAATATCAGAATAAATCATGCTATTTATAAGAGACAAACAAATGATGTTTTTTAATAATAATAATAATAATAACAACAACAACAATAATAATCCTAATTTAAAACTCCTAAATGTGCTGTGCTTTTCTTAACAACACCCCCGATACCTCCAAGTAATTTCCCTTTGTCTGTCCATTTTTCTGGCCTTATTTATTTATTCATGTATTTAGTGAATTTACATAGCTACTTTCCCCACTTTGATGTGTCTTTTTATGTTTTGTGCAGCTGTACCATAAAAACTGGATGGCCCATGTGCCTGCGAAAGCTTACAATTTAAGCTTATTTGGGATGCATTAATAAATGTACCATATCTCAATGACCTCAGTTCTCTGAGTGCCGGTCCTTATGTAGCCAAAACAGCATTATAAAAGCACACAAAGGAGGTTTCAGCAGACGTGCAGGAACCCCAAGGTTTGTTTAGAAATATAACAAATCTTTAGGGGGGAAATGGCAAGGGAGGGATCTCCAAAAAAGAAGAAGATGAAGACTGGATGTGTTCCATGGCCATGGAATACTGACTGACAGCATGTGTGTGTGGAGGGGACTGGCAGTGGAGGAAGGGAATTGAATTATCCTGAACAGGAGCATTCCACACTGCAACACTTTGTTGCAGGTCCCATTTGAATCAAGTTAATCCAGTAGCTTGTGATGCATGTTGATCTCCTAAAAATTCCAAAGTGCAGGGGGGCGGGGGGGAAATGTGGAAATCCATTCTAAACAGTGACGTCCTGAGGTGGGTCGAATCTGAACCATGGGATTTACTACGGGGCCATAGCCAAGATGGGGTCAGTGGGTGCAGCTGTTGAAGTACATTTTGACTTGTTGATAATAATTAGGGATGGTGTGGGCACCTCATTCTTTCTGGGAATCGAGCAGAACCCCCCTGCCTGCACCCCTGAGCCCTGCTCGCTGAACCCATGTCCTCACTCACCCCCTGCCCAAACTAGGTGAGCAGCCCACACTCACCCCACAAGCCTCATCAAGCTCTGCAGTCTCCATTTTTTTAAAAAAAATAAAATGGTGATTGCAAAAATGTGCATCTTTGTGTCTGTGTGAGAATACAAATTTTTGCGAATGCACATACCCTGGCAGCCTTATTGAGCTCCACAGTCATTGTTTTTTGGGTAAAAATGGCTATTGCAAGAATGAGCATATTTGCATACATGCAAAAATATGCATTTTAGCAAATGTGCATATGTTTTTGTGTGCAGAAATGCACATCTCTGGAAAAATGTGCATTTCTGTGCATACACAAATATGTACATTCGCAAAAATGTGCATTCTCGTGCAAATGCAAAGATGCGCATTTTTGCAATTGCCATTTTTTTTTAAAAAAATGGCAACTGTGGAGCTAGATGAGGCTGCTGAGTGTGGGCTGCTCACTGAGTGTGGGAGGAGCTCAAGCGTGGTCCGAGGACTGGAGAGTGGCTAGGGGTGCACGAAAGTCACATACCTGGTCTTGCAGCTTTTTGCAGTGGGGGGGAGGCACTTCACTGCTCTCCCCCCGAAGTTCAGGCCAGGGGGCGGAGGCTTCCCGCCTCGCCCGGCCGAAATTCAGGCTGGGGAGGAGGCGCCTCGCCTCGCCCGGCCGCGAAATAAAAAGTTAAAAAAAAACCCGCCCCCGTGATAGGCTATGTGACGATTAACGTAGCCTATCACGGCTAGATCTGCAAAGTCAGCCGTGATAGGCTATGTAAATCGTCACGTAGCCTATCACGGATGACTTTAAAAAAACAAAACAAAAAAAAGCGCGTACACAAATGGCGGCCCCCATAGGGAGCCGCCATTCACGTTCCTTATTTGGTCGCTGTAGTCTACGTAAATCTTTACGTAGACTACGGCGAAAATAAGGGCAACGCAAATAGTGTTGCCCTTATTTTCGCCGTAGTCTACGTAATCTTTACGTAGACTACAGTGACCAAATAAGGAACGGGAATAGCGGCTCCCTATGGGGGCCGCCATTATCCGTACACGTTTTTTTTTTTTAAGTCACCCGTGATAGGCTACGTGACGATTTACGTAGCCTATCACGGCTGACTTTGCAAATCTAGCTGTGATAGGCTACGTTAATCGTCACGTAGCCTATCATGGGGGCGGGGTTTTTTTTTTAGTTTTATTGGAATGGCGGCGGCGGCAGCCGGTCGAAAGATCGGCTGCCGCCCCTGACGAAGACCCGACGAACCGCCGTCAGGACCCGCCGCCGGGAGGGACATTCGGGAAAGGTAAGTTGGCACTTGGCCCCCGAATACATTGGCACTTGGCCCCCCGAAGTTTTGGGGAGAAATTCTCCCCCATCCCTAAACACACAGGAGGCAGTGCTGGCTCCGCAGGACCTCATGCTGCTGTTCCTCAGAGGATTCCGTGGCACGGACTGAAGGGAATTCGATCCCATTTCAGTCTGTGGCGGAATTCTCTGACATCCCTAGTATGGATGGCGGAGAATTTCTCCACGAATCTTCAGGAGGCCGAGTGCCAATGCATTCGGCCCCCCGAAAGTGTTGGGAAAATTCTCCGCTGGCCCCCCGCCCCCCCGGGGTGAGACTTACTGTGGCCGAATGTCCCTCTCGGTGGCGGGTCCCGGCGGCGGTTCGGCAGCGGTTCAGTGAGGGCGGGGGCGGCGGCCAGTCTCCCGAACGGCTGCCACTGCCACCATTACAAAATAAATTTAGAAAAAAGTAACACCCGTGATAGGCTACGTGACGATTTACGTAGCCTAACACGGCTAGATTCCCAAAGTTAGCCGTGATAGGCTACGTAAATTGTCACGTAGCCTATCATGGATGACTTTGGGGGAAAAAAAAGCGCGTACGCAAATGGAGGAGCCCATGGGGCGCCGCCATTTGCATTCCTTATTTTGGCACGTCTAGTCTACGTAAAGATTTACATAGACTATGGCGAAAATAAGGGCAATGCAAATAGCGTTCCCTTATTTTCGCCGTAGTCTACATAAATCTTTACGTAGACTAGACGTGCCAAAATAAGGAATGCAAATCGCGGCGCCCCATGGGCGCCGCCATTTGTGTATGCAGTTTGTTTGTTTTTTTTCCAAAGTCACCCGTGACAGGCTACATGATGATTAACGTAGCGTATCACGGCTGACTTTGGAAATCTAGCCGTGATAGGCTACGTAAATCATTAAGTAGCCTATCACGGGTGGTTCTTTTTTAACTTTAGTGGGGGTTTTTTGCAATGGCGGCAGTGGCAGCCGGTCAGGAGACCGGCCGCTGCCCCCGCCCACGCCGAACCGCCGCCGAACCACCGCCGGGACCCGCCACCGAGAGGGACATTCGCCGAAGCTAAGTCCCGTCCCGGGGGGGCGGGGGGCCGGCGGAGAATTGCCCACCCAACTTCGGGGGGCCGAATGCATCGGCGCTCGGCCTCCTGAAGATTCGGGGAGAAATTCTCCTCCATCCCTAATCACAGGTGACTTTGGGGGGGGAAAAAAGCACGTACGCAAATGGCGGCGCTCCATGGGCACCGCCACTTGCGTTCCTTATTTTGGCACGTCTAGTCTACGTAAAGATTTACGTAGACTACAGCGAAAATAAGGGAACGCTATTTGTGTTGCCCTTATTTTCGCCATAGTCTACGTAAATCTTTACGTAGACTAGACGTGCCAAAATAAGGAATGAAAATGGTGGCGCCCATGGGGCGCCGCCATTTGCGTACGCGCTTTTTTTCCCCAAAGTCACCCGTGATAAGCTATGTGATGATTTACGTAGCCTATCACGGCTGACTTTGGAAATCTAGCTGTGATAGGCTACACAAATCTTTATGTAACCTATCACGGGTGTGTGTTTTGTTTTGTTTTTTTACCTTTTTTTCGCGGCCGGGGAGATGGGGCGCTCCTCCCCGGCCTGAATTTCGCCGGCGAGGGATGGGGCGCCTCCCCCCTGGCCTGAATTTCGGCCGGGCGAGGCGGGGCGCCTCCCCCCCTTGCCTGAACTTCGGGGTGAGAACCGAAGCGCCTCCCCCCGACCACGAAGCAAGCTGCGGGACAAGGTAAGTCCCTTTCGTCCATCCCTAGCCAGCAGTCATGCGACCTTTTTTTGGTCATCCGCAGAGTTGCGAAATTTTCATAAATAAAAACGCAAGGTAGTATATTCCAATAATAAATACGTAAGGTTTTTTTTTTAAGAATTGTGCTCACTGCCTTGTTTGTGGGTGTTCTTTTTTAAACTGAAGTCCTCCGTCTCCATTTACTTTCAGCCAGAAGACTTCATCCTCCTAGGGGCTTCCCAAAAGAAGGCTGTCCTAGGTGTGCCTGAGCGATGCACTCTTTGTTTAAAGCAACACTGTTTGAAAGAAAGAAAAAAAAAAATTAAAATTACCATGCCTGTCCTGGAGTCCTGCACGAGGTATTATTCTCCCTGCTAAGCTTTATATTTCCACATCCAGCCTTGTTGGTGACATTATGAGGCTAAAATGGAGAGGAGAACCAACTCTGTGCATGTCTGCTCAGAAGTAAGTCTTATTGAGTTCAATGCGACTTACTCCTACACATGTCAGCACCCCACTTGCCCCAGCTCAGCTTTGTATTTCCACAGCTCATTACCAAACCTCCTGTCGGTTATCTCACTGGGTGATTTTGGGCTGGCCTCTCACCACTACACTACACTTCTGTTATGAAACTCATGAAAAAGAGACAGTATAATGGAAAGTCCTTTCTGAAGCAGTCACACTTGTACAAATGCAACATGAAGGGAAAGATTAGCAAGCTTCTCTTTGTTTGAATAAAAAGCACACTCTGCACATGCTCAGGGAATGGACAAAATGAGGAATAAATTTACCAGAGAAACAGGTGGAGTGAGAGAGAATCTCTCCCCCCCCCCACACACACACACATAATGGAAGAATATAGTTCTTCATATTCCCTGGTATGTTTATTCCTCATTTTGTCCATTCCCTGAGCTGGGGGCGAGTGGCTGAGCTACTGAGCTCAAAGCTGAGCTGGGGGCAAGTGGGGTGCTGACATGTGTAGGAGTAAGCCTCATGAACTCAATAAGTCTTACTTCTGAGTAGACATGCACAGAGTTGGTTCTCCTCTCCATTTTAGCCTCACAATGTCACCAACAAGGCTGGATGTGGAAATAGAAAGCCTAGCAGGCGGAATAATACTTGTGCTGGGCTCCAGACCGGCATGGTCATTTTAAAAGGTTCTTTCTTTCTTTCTTTCTTTCTTTCTTTCTTTCTTTCTTTCTTTCTTTCTTTCAAACAGCGTTGCTTTAAACAAAGAGTGCATCGCTCAGGCACACCTAGGGCAGCCTTGTTTTGGGAAGCCCCTAGGAGAAGGAAGTGTTTTGGCTGAAAGTAATTACTGCATGTCAAGGCAGGGGAAAAAATACATAAATATCTAGGAAAAAATAGCTATTCTTATGGAAGTTATGCTTATGCAGACTCACGGAGATGACCTGGCACCAGAATTACGGTTGTCGGTATGCATTTATCTTCATAATTTTTGGAGCGGAAAAAAAAGAAGAGAATTCTGGGGGCTTGTGAAGGACAGAATGGAGCACTGGCTGCAAACTGCGAAAGTCAAGCGGTACTGAAGGTACACAGTTCGTACATCCCTAGGAATGAACCCCTCAGGCTGTGTGGAGTCCGTGGTCTTTTGGACGTCTGGGGATTTTTTAAAATGTTTCCTGAAATTTATGCATATTTATTCATAGGAAAATGCACAAGTTTCCACTGAGTAAAATTGGAATGGAATGGGAGACAATACGCTAAATGTTATGTACTAAGGTAAATTACGTAAATTGTTATGAAACCCCTTACGTAATTATTTGTGTATTTTTCCACATGACGGGGGGGGAATCCGCATCCGTCTGTGAGTGGACGATGGAACAAAAGGTGCCTAACAATCCACAAAACACAGATGGAGCACATATTACGCAGTCCTTACATCCCTAGGCAGAATACAGCAACGTGTCACAGAAAGAAGGCGGCTTGCATGGTGGTCCTTGCTTATGAGAATTAGGCTGCTTTGAGAACTGGGATGTTAAAGGCATGTTTCTTTTCTACTTTCATGGTATTTTCATACCATCAGGGTATGGTATGCAGATTTTCTGTCAACAAGTATTATGCCACAGAAGAAATAAGAAAGCTACTGCTGACTACACTCACTGAGATGCACTACAAAACAAGAACATTTTAGTTTATGAAATAATACTCTGACCTGTTTTACTCTTAGCTCCAGATTTTCAGGGGTTGTGAATGTGAAATATCAACCAAGTCTACAAGCCTGGGCCCCCTACTCAACAGGAGTCCCAGTTTGTGCTGCGGCATGGGTGCTGAGCCAAGAAGGCTTTGAAGGGGGGGGGGTCTGAGGCTGCAGACAGCTGCTTCTGGCTGCACCTTCCACAGCCCAATCAGTGGGGCTGGCTGGGCTTGTGGGGGTGGGACTGAAGAGGTGACCTGGAGGGACGGGTTTTCCCTCCAGTCCGCTCCTCCGCTACTTCAAAGGGCCGCAGCATGGACCTCCTCCCCACTCTGCTGCCTCAGATTTGCCCAAGCCACCTTGCCCTAAGTGAGGTTGCCTATTGCTATGGACTGCTGTCAGCTGCCGGTTGATGGGTCTGGGAAGGAATTTTACCTGGGGACCAATTGGCTCATTTCACAGGGTTTTCACTTCCTCATAGCAATGTAAGTTGGTTGAAAGGTCAATTATTAAGCATCATTGTCACAACTTTAGTGCAGATGGCACTGGGCTGGATCCAAGTCAAGGAGAAAGGGGGTACACACCCCACTCCCCAGTGGAAGGGGGTCCCTGGGGGTGGTCCACAGGACTCCAGTCCAGCTCAGGGGCTGGCATGCTGGTGCCACTCCCAGGGGAGCAAGGAGGGAACATGTGAATGGCCCATGCTGTGGCATGGTCAACCCCATGCTCTGGTCAAACCCTCCCCTTAGGGCCACCCAGCACTGGGGCTGGAATGTGAATCGGTCAGCAGGCAGGCTGGCTGATGATCAAATCCAGTGACATACCACGTCAAACTCTAGCCCCTAACCAATACATTTCTGGCCAGTTTATAACCCAATACTGTCTCTGGGTGGTTACTGGTAGACTTTCCTGGTGGCGGCCACCCAATAAGCACTCCAGACGCAATCACCTGCTGGGTGTAAATCTTGTTCAACTCAATGGGCTTTACTACTGAGTAGACACATATAAAAGTGTATTGTAAATATTTAATTTAAATTGTGCATTGTTTACAAATTGCAATCTTCGCTGTTTACTTTACTTAGAAAAATAATTGAAGATGTAGTTGGCAAAATATGCAGAAGCAATCAAATCTGTGCACCTAGCATGTGTAATGTCTAATCAACAATAAATACTTTGAGCTCAAATATTGCTAGGAGGAGGATCTCAAGTGAGAAAGAAATGGCAGGTTATGCAAATGATACAAAGATTTAACCTGCAAAGATTCCAAGCACTAATGAGTGTAATGTCAATTGTTCAGGTTGACTCACCACAGGGAACTGCATATTTGAACCAATTTTTGTCCTGGATTTTACATCCAAGGGAAAGAAAGATTCACCTTGCAGTGAATTCAAGACTGAATGGTATACAAAGAGAACGTATATTACGTATGATGAACGTATCATCACACCTCCCCACCCAGCGACCTTCCTCTCATTTGCATCCTCATCCAAGGTCAAAGCTCCGACCTCGGGTGAGGAAGCTACTGTGATTCTTTCTGTGGCACTGCAGGGGCTGGAGGAAACACTCCCTGTTGGGATTTCCCCTTCTAAGCTCATAGCAGTGTCTACAGCCTTGGAGGGGGAACTCCAAAAAATCCTATGGTCCCTGGGATGCTCTCAAAGGACCATAGGATTGCTTGCCCTAAATTTTCATTTAAATACATATTTCAAATGTATAGTTTTAAACTATATGCTCCCAAAATGCACATGTCTAAACATACTTTCTCTCAAAATATGCAATTTGAACACATCTTGATAAGTTTAGGAAGTTTGAAAGCTGGTGGATAACTAAATTCAATTCCACACATTAGAGGTGCAGATCAGGTCAGTTCATACTGGAATTCACAATGATGACGTCTCTATTTTAAAGGAGAGTTGTACATGTGGAAAGAAGCTGAACAATGATCACATGGAGTACCACTGCAGACTTACACAACCTGTGGGTGTGGGAATCCCAAAAGACATACTTTCCCATGCACTATAGGGCCATTTCCAATTCCCATTGATGGTAGTATATGTACTTACTACTTTCAGTGTTCCTTCCAAGCATATACAATGTGTTGATCATGTCATTACCAATAAAGTGGCAGAATGCAGCTGCCCGAGTTTTGGTGGGGGCAAGGTGATTTGATCACATAATGCCTATACTGTACCAGCTGCACTGCTTACTGGTGTGTGTTTCCGAGCCCAATTCAAAGTGCTGGTCTTGAACTTTAAAGCCTTAAAAGTAACTTGAAGGACTGCCTTCAACCATGTCAGCCCCACACTTTAAGATTAGAAAGAGAGGCCCTTCTCATTTGCCCACCTGTGAGAGCAGTCAGGTCAGGTGGGTGATCACACGAGAGGGCCTTCTCCACAGTGGCCCCACACCTCTGGAACAAGTTGCCATTGGAGGTCTGCCATGCTCTGTCATTGCAAGCTTTTAAGAAGGCCTTGAAAATATATCACTTTAATGTGGCCTTCTCTTGATATGACTGCTGTTGTTGCTTTTACTAGGGGTGGACGAAAGTCCCTTACCTGTCATCGAAGGATATTCGCGGTGGGGGGGAGGCGCTTCGCTGCTCCCCCCGTGAAGTTCAGGCTGGGGGGGAGGCTTCCCGCCTCGCCCCGGCCGAAATTCAGGCCGGGGAGGAGGCTTCCCACCTCGCCTGGCCGCGAACGCAAAAGTTTTTTTTAAAAAATAAAAACGCCCCCTGATAGGCTATGTGACGATTCATGTAGCCTATCATGGCTAGATCTGCAAAGTCAGCCGTGATAGGCTACATCAATCGTCACGTAGCCTATCACGGGTGACTTAAAAAAAAAAAAAAAGCGCGTACGCTAATGGCGGCCCCCATAGGGAGCCGCCATTCGCATTCCTTATTTAGTCGCTGTAGTCTACGTAAATGTTTACGTAGATTACGGCGAAAATAAGGGCAACACAAATAGCGTTGCCCTTATCTTCGCCGTAGTCTACGTAAACATTTACGTAGACTACAGCGACCAAATAAGGAACGGGAATGGCGGCTCCCTATGGGGGCCGCCATTATCCGTACACACTTTTTTTTTTTTTTTAAGTCAGCCGTGATAGGCTACGTGACGATTGACATAGCCTATCATGGCTGACTTTGCAAATCTAGCCGTGATAGGCTACATGAATCGTCACGTAGCCTATCAGGGGGCGTTTTTTTTTTCTTTGATTGCAATGGCGGTGGCGGCAGCCGGTCGAAAGACCGGCTGCTGCTCCCGCCCCGCTCGAACACCCGCCGAACCGCCGGCTGGACCCGCCACCGGGAGGGACATTCGGTGAAGGTAAGTCCCGTCCTGGGGGGGTGTGCGGGGGGCGGGGGGGTTCGGAGGATTTCTCCCCGAAACTTGTTCGGCGGGCCGAACACGTTGGCGCTCGGCCCCCTGAAGTTTCGGGGAGAAATTCTCCACCATCCCTAGCTTTTACTACTGTTGTTGCTGGTCAGCTGGTGTTAGGGATGTCAGAGAATTCTAGGGATGTATGAAAGTCCCTTACTGTTGACAAAATTTGATTCATGGTGGGGGAGAGGCTCTCTGTCCCTCCCCCCGAAATTCTGGCCGGGGGGGAGGTGTCCCGTCCCTCCCCCCTGAAACTCTGGCCGGGGGGGAGGTGCCCCGTCCCTCCCCCAAAATTCTGTCCTGTTGGTAGGGATGGACGAAATCCTGTCCTGCTGGTAGGGATGGACGAAAGTCACTTGCTTCGCGGTGGGGGGGAGGAACTCCATCCCTCCCCTGGAAATTCTGGCAGGGGGGGGAGGCGCCCCATCCCTCCCCACTGAAATTCTGGCCGGGGGGGAGGCGCCCCATCCCTCCAGCTGCGAAACCTCATCTCCTGCCAGGACGTAAATGGCGGCGGCCGTAGCCGCCGCTGTTTGTGTCCCTGCAGTCAGCCGTGATAGGCTATGTAAATGTTTACGTAGCCTATCACGGCTGACTTAAAAAAAAAAAAAAGGCGTATGCAAATGATGGCGCCCATGGGCGCCGCCATTTGCGTTCCTTATTTTGGCACGTGTAGTCTACGTAAACATTTACGTAGACTACGGCGAAAATAAGGGCAACACTATTTGCATTCCCCTTATTTTCGCCGTAGTCTACATAAATGTTTACATAGACTATACGTGCCAAAATAAGGAACGCAAATGGCGGCGCCCATGGGCGCCGCCATTTGCATACGCGCGGTTTTTTGGTTTTTTTTTCACTCAGCCATGATAGGCTACGTAAACATTTACGTAGCCTATCATGTTTTTTTTTAAATCTAGTCATGATGGGCTATGTAAATGTTTATGTAGCCTATCACGTTTTTTGTTTGTTTGTTTTTTACTGGAAATGGCGGCGGCGGCAGCCGGTCGGAAGACCGGCCGCTGCAGCCGCCGCCGCCGAACTGCCGCTGAAGCGCCACCGGAGCCACCGCTGCCAGGGACATTCGCACAAGGTAAGTCCCATTCTAGGGGGGGGCAGGGGGGCAGACCATTTTGCCACCAATTTTGGGGGGCCGAATGCACAGGCATTTGGCCTCCCTAAGATTCGTGGCAAAATTCTCTGACATCCCTAGAGAATTCTGCCATGGATCTCAGTGAGGCTGAATGCCAGTGCATTCAGCCCCCTGAAATTCATGGCGGAACGAAGTCCCCCTCCCCCCCACCCCATGAAAGGCACGCGAAATGGAGCACTGTGGCCGCCATTCGCTTCTTCATTATACCCGTGATAGGCTATGTAAATAATTATGTAGCCTATCATGGCTAACGCAGGGACACCTATCACAGCAAAAAAAAGGGAAAAAACAGCGGACACAAATGGCATTCTCTCCGGCTGGCTCTGTTCTGCGGAGATTCCGCAAAGCCGCTGGCCGGAGCCGCCCACAGCCGGACATCCGGCCGTTGGGCAGCCTGCAGGGATGCCAATGGCAGCTGCCGTAGCCACCGTCATTTGCATCCCTGTATTTTGACGTGATAGGCTATATAAATATTTACATAGCCTATCACGGCAAAAAAAAGAAAAAAACAGCAGACGCAAATGGCGGCAGCTACAGGCGGCCGCCATTTGCGTTCTTTCCCCCCTGCTGTTTTAGCCTACGTAAATATTTACATAGGCTATTACAGGAGGAAAAAAAAAAAGGAACTCAAATGGCGGCCACTATGCCATTTGCGTTCCCCCCCTTTTTTTTTGCCGTAATAGCCTACGTAAATATTTACGTAGGCTACAATGGCAAAAAAAGGGAACACAAATGGCAGCCGCCGTAGCCACCACCATTTGTGTTTGCTGTTTTTTTCTTTTTTTTGCCATGATAGGCTACGTAAATATTTACATACCATATCATGGCAAAATGCAGGGACGCAAATGACGGCGGCTACGGCAGCTGCCATTTATGTCCCTGCAGGTTGCCCAGCGGCCAGATGTCCGGCTGTGGGTGGCCCCGGCCGGAGGCTCCACAGAATCTCCGCAGAGCAGAGCCAGCCGGAGAGAAATTCGGGGGGAGGGAAGGAGCGCCTCCCCCCCCCCCATGAATGTCACCCTTCGCAAAGGTAAGTGACTTTCGTATATCCCTAGCTGGTGTTATTGTTGGCTTTTGTAAAAAATATGCTTTTATCACTTTTTAATATTTTAACTGTTTTTTTATGGATTTTATTGCTGTAAGCTGCCTTGGGAGGGCTTCTGCCCTGAAAGGTTACCAATAAATATTTTAAATAAATAAAAAGAAGTAAAAAATAAATAAAAATAAGTTCGTTTTTTGAGCACCAAAAATCTTTAATTTAGATCATGAATTGGCAGCTGCAAAAGTGCCTTGTATGCTCAGTTTAATATTTGTGTAGATGTTGAAGAAGCAAACAAATAAACACCGTTAGAATACACACACACACACACACACACACACACACAAATACACAGATATAAACTCAAAGATGTGGTTCAAAATCCTGTTTTTTGTTGTTGTTCAGTCGTTCAGTCGTGTCCGACTCTTCGTGACCCCATGGACCATAGCACGCCAGGCCTTCCTGTCCTGCGCTCTCTCCCGGAGCGTGCTCAAGTCCATATCCATTGCATCGGTGATGCTATTTAGCCATCTCATCCTCTGTCGTCCCCTTCTCCTTTTGCCTTCAGTCTTTCCCAGAGGTGAGGAAAACCAGGGAGAAACTTGTAAAACTTCTATGCAAACAGTCAACTAATTTGGTTCTGTTGCTTTCCAGGTCCTTACATGCTCACAGTGCTGGACAATTTTATTCTGCCTGGAAAAGAGGAGTCTGAGGGGAATATCATAGCACTCTGAAAATAATACTGAAGGGCTCTCAGATAGTAGAGGGCAGAAACTTGTTCTTCCTTGCTCCAGAGGGCAGGACTAGATCCAATGGGCCTAAGTTACAAGGTAGATCTCAGTTGAAAATTAGGAGAAACTTCTTGATGGTAATAGCAGTTTAGCAATGGAACAAATTACTTAGGTGAGTGGCGGGCTCTCTCTCACCGGACATCTTTAAGCAGAACCTGGACAGCCATCTGTTAGGGATGTTGTAACTCTGGGATTCCTGCATTGAGCAGGTGGGTAGGCTAGATGGAATACAAAGCCCCCTCCAGCCCTGCGATTCTATGAAAACTTTGCCTGTCAAATATGCACATTTTGACATGAATGTACGCATTTATTTTAAAAAAAATGCAGACCTAGTTGTATCCTGAAAACACTAGAATCAAGAGACATGATTCAAATTTCAAAAAGGAAGTCTGTCTCACTCTTAGCAAGGTTCTAGCAAAACAGCAGCATGGCAGACTCCTTGCTGTGCAGAGAGCTAAAAAGGGAATGTACAGATATAAAGGCACCAAAGCTCTGAAAGATATTGGTTTGATTTCTAAAAATGGTTCTATTCTTACTTAGCATCTGTTAGTTGACCACAACGCTCTTCTGGAGTGCAGAGGAGAACCAATATGATAACCACACAGATCCTGAGATGAAGCCAGAATCCAGATGGTGACAGGTTCAGCCTCAGACTAGGAGAATAACTACTGTGATGGTTTCTGCTACTCATAAATTGCTTTCTTAGCTACACTTGGACTCATGACATAACTCTGTTGGGTGCTTTATGTTCTGCCACAAAGAGCTAATTAGCTACTGACATATCTTCCCTGACAAATTCTTGTCATTTTTGCTCTTACTTCTATTTTCTTGTCAGGCTAATTTAAATATTTTGCATGCTAAGCAATCTGACCCATTCTCCATTGAGACTTGACCTTTCTTTCCTGCAGTTTGTATCCTCCTGTTCTCAAGACTTGTTTAAAAAAGAAAAAAGAAAAACCTCAAATGAGCCTGTGATGCCAAGTTTTGATGCTCTTTAAAGGCTTTTTTATTGAGCTTTATTAAAAATCACCTCATAGCCCTGCTTCTTTTCAAAGTATATATGCTGAATTTCATGAGCTCTCACTATATGTTCTCCTTGCAAGCTTTAAATTATACATAATTTCTATTTCTGTGAACTCCTTTAAATTGAGTTATTTTGCTAAAGGTGATGATTCCCATTGACTTCAATGGGAGTTTAGAGCAATAAAGCTGAAACCAGGATTGGCTCCTTGATTTTCATGTAACCCTGTAGCAATTTCCCTTGAATGGAGTGTAGCCCATGATGTCATTAGGTATCACTGAATTATTGTAGCTAAAGTAGCCTGTGACAGAAAAGGTCACCCCAAACCTGTTATATATTTTGCTTTACCATTTTTGTTATTTCTAAAAGAACAACTTTTTTAAAAAAAATAGTTGTAGTTTTTACTGTTTTTCATGTTTTAAAAGCAGTAAAAGGTTAGGATTTTTTTCTGAAAGGAATTTATAGTACATTCCATTAAAATGAATGGGAGTTGTCTAGGAGTTCTTTCATTCTTTCATTTGGATTGAAGTAGAAAGCAACTACTAGTTACTAAACTAGGGATGCTGGAGAAATATGAGGTGGACTAAAATGCGCTCAGATTTCTAAGAATCCAACCTGCGGAATCCACTGCAGAGTGACCCGCTCCAGCCGTGTGGAGTCCATGGACTTTCAGATTTTTGTTTGATTACCTGAAATTTATGCATACGTATTTGTAGGAAAATACGCAAGTTCCTGCTGAGGAAAAGTTGAATGGAATAAACTGTGCATTGCCATAGGTCCATAGGGTCGGGAGCAGCTGCCTTATACTGAGGCAGGGCATTGATCCATCTAATTCAGTGTTGTCTGAGCTAGATATGTATGGACTGTGAAAAATCTGCTCCATCTGTGTTTTGCGGATTGTCAGGAACCTTTTGTTCCATCATCCGCTCACAGATGGATTTGATTTTTTTGTTGTTTTGCAGAAAAATATGCAAATAATTGTGCAGCAGGGTTCACAACAATTTACATAATGTACCTCAGTAGATAACATTTAGTGTATTGTCCCCCATTCCATTCAACTTTTTTCCGCATCTATTTACCAGTCTCAGCAGAAACATGTGAATTTTCCTACCAATGCCTAAATTTCAGAAAAGTAAAAAAAAACAAAAGACCCGAAACTCCACGCAGTCTGAGGAAGTTGGTCTGCAGCAGGTTCCGCAGGTTGGATTCTTAGAAATTCGAGCTCATTTTAGTCCATCTTGAAGTCCACAGAAGTGCAGTCCTACCTAGCCTGCACTGACTGGCAGTGGGTTTGGGGAGGTTCCAGATAAAAGTCCTTCTCAGTCCTACTTGGAGATGCTTATTATTGAACCTGTTACTTTTTGCAAGAAAATAATGTGCTATAAATCAATGAGTTATAGCCCTTCCCCAGGCACACTGGAAGGGGTCAGATCAGGATCTCTTGGGGCATAGGAGGATTTTGACCTTCACAGGGTGTGGCCTTTTCCAGCACAGCCAAAGCATCCAACTGATGGGGCAAGATGAAATCACAGGCCGAGAAGGCAACCAAGCCCAGAAAGGGATACTAGCTACATAAAGGATTGGTGAAATGAAAAAGCAGAAGCAAATAGGACTGCCAAAACCCAGGAGAACGTTTCAAGGAAGCAAAGTGTATAGTGTGTGAGTTGCACTTTAAAAAGTACAATAGTGTCACGTGAGAAGGCTTATGCTGGTGGTGATGACAGGTGACCAGAAGGAGGTGGGCCAGTAGGATCTCAGTATGATGCCAATATCAAAAGAAAGTGGATATCAGCCATGCAATCCTTTCCTGTAGTAAGTACTCAGAGACAGGCATTTTGGTGGCAGAAGAGGGAAGCCATTCTGTCCTGATTTATTAGATGCTATTTAAGCATTAAGTGAAATGTTTGGAAGTGAGAAATTATAATGGCTTTAGAAAAGTAAAAACAAAAACAAAGTTGAGACCTATTTCTCTCATTTAAGATCAGCTGTTTGAATGGGGAACTTATGTTACAATGGCCACTGTTGAGTTGATAAATACAGCTTGGTTCAGCGGTGCCAGACAAACAGTACAACCTAAGTGGAAATGGCTTCAGCGGGAGGGGAAATGGTATGAAATCATCAGCTTCCAAAGTCAGTCTTGCAAAGTATGTGAAGTTTAGATAAGCACACTGGTTTTCTGATGCTTAGCAAAGCATGATCTTTAATAGTTGGAATTGCCTTATTGAGTACGGTGGGTATTGCTCAGATCCTTTCCTCTGCCAACAGCCTTTCAGCTCTCCTCAGATAAGAAAACATCTTGAGAGACACATGCTGAAAGGAAAAGGGACAGGTGCAGTGACATAAGGACCCCCCCCCTTTTTTTTGACATTATGTAGGTGGTAGAGGAGCTCCTTGCAACAGCTTGCAGGAAGAGAAAGAAGTGGCACAAACATCTTGTTCTCAATTCCATAGAAGGAAAAATAGAAAACAAGAGCCAAGCTCCATTTATGACCTAACAAGTGGTTTCCTTTGCAAGACATCATTTACCATTGATGCACACAAGGGCTTCCATTGATGCTCACAATCAATCTCTCTCTTTTCTCTGCTTAACAGCCATAGGAGTAACAGCCATAGGATAATAATCACTATTATTCCCATTTTACAGATACGGAAGATGGATTCCAGCTGGAATTCAGAAGATCCTCAGTAGGAGAAGAAACACCCTTTGTGCATTGCTCCATAAGGATGTGCACATCCTTGCTCAAGTGAATCACACAATAATCTGTGTGAAATAGTGGCAGTGGATGAGGCAGTTCGTGGGCAGAAACCACTAGCAGCCACTGCAAGGTGATCAACCATCCTTCCTAAACAACAATGACCACAAAAGGTCAGGGGGCAGCAGCAGTGGAGGCAGGAGTTATCTCAGTTAGCATAGTGCAAGCACACAGTAGCTGACTCCTTCTGATATCAGCACACAGCACCGTAAGCTGCTAGACAGTCAATGGCTGCATTCTTGCATGGTGCTGACAGAGATGCCATGCTCCGCCACTGCACCCAAGCAGTTTATTTTCCATTTCCCCCCTTCTTCTTCAAATGCCCACAGTCCAGTGGTTACTGCCACCATACTAAGGATGGGCAGACCAGTTTATTTCTGGTCCATTTCAATGTTCAAATTTGTTCAGTCATAAGTCCTTTCCAACCGTTCCCTGTAATTTCTTTTAAACCATAAGAAAATTCACATTTAATTTGTAGTACATATTCCACACTAAAATAGGCATCTCAAGAATAATTGTGTTTCAATTAGAGATGCTGGAGAAATTTGAGATGGACTAAAATGAGCTTGGATTTCTAAGAATCTGAATTGTGGAATCCGTTGCAGAGCACCCCCTTCAGGCCACACAGAGTCTTTGGACATTCAGGTGATTTTTTTAGGGATGTCAGAGAAATCCGCTGTGGATTCAAATGAGGTCGGATTCTTTGGAATCCAGCCTCAGGAATCTACAGCAGATTGGGACCACTTACCTCTGCTCCAGGAGGACTGGAGGTGGAACGGCCCTCGGCTCCTTCTTCCAGCCAGAGCAGTTCGCCTCCTCCCTGTCCCTGCCGCTTAGGTGTGTACGAAACCCAACTTACCTGGCTCCGCAGGTGGGGGGAGGCAATCCGTTCCTCCCCCCCAAAATTCTGCCCAGTCGGCTCCGCTCTGTGGCCAGTCCACAGAGCCGCTGGCTGGGATAACCCGCAGCAGGGCCTCCAGCCGCTGCCGGGCTGCTGCAGCCGCAAATGGCGTCCTGCGTAGGGGACGCCATTTGCATCCCTACACTAGCCCATGATAGGCTACATAAATATTTATGTAGCCTATCACGGCTAAAGCAGGGATGCAAATGGTGTAGGGGATGCCATTTGCGACCCTGCTTTAGCTGTGATAGGCTACGTAAATATATATGTAGCCTGTCACAGGCTAGCATAGGAACGCAAATGGTGGCTGCTACAACGGCAACCATTTGTGGCCGCAGCAGCCCAGCAGCAGCCGGAGCCACCGCCGCCACTGCTGCCACTACTTCATCCACCGCCAGAGCCGCCATTGGAACCGTCGCCGCATCCGCCACCAGGTAGGTCCGTCCTGGGGGGATTCCGCAGGGTGGCAGGGGGGAGGCTGTTCCGCCATGGACTCCAGGGGGCTGGATTCTAAAGAATCCAGCCTCACTGGAGTCCAGGGCGGAATTCTCCGCCATCCCTACTGCCGATTGCCTTAAAAAAAAAGTCTTAAAAAAAAACAGCGATTGGGAGGATGTGTCCATAGGCTTATATGCAAGATTAATCGCTCTATTTTACGTATAAGTCTATGGGCGCATGCAATCAGCAGGATGTGCCCATAGACTTATATGCAAAATAGAGCCATGAATCTTGCGTATAAGCCTATGGACACATAGACTTATAGGCAAGATCCATGATGCTATTTGTGTATAAGTCTATGGGCACATCCCCCCCCCCCCGATCGCAATTTTTTTTAAAAAAAAAGACTTTTTTTTTTTAAGGCAATCTTCAGGGACAGGGAGAAGGCGAATGGGTCTGGCTGGCAGGAGGGAAGGTAAGTGCCCACAAGCCAGTCCCCCCCCCCCCCGGAATCCGAGTGGAGTGGAAACATTCTGGAGGATTCCAGGGAGTGGAACAGATCATCTCCCTGCCACGGATTCCCCACAGAGATAGACGGTGGGGAATCCATACACCGCTAGATTTTTTTACTTTCCCGAAATTTATGCATATTTATTTGTACCAAAATACGCACGTTTCCGCTGAGGAAAGGTTGAATGGAATGGCGATAATACACTAAATGTTACGAACTAAGGTAAGTTATGTAAATTCTTATGAAACCTCTTACATACTTATTTGCATATTTTTCCTCATGACAAAATCAAAATATTCACATCCATCTGAGTGGAAAAGGGAACAAAAGGTGCCTCACAATCCACAAAACACAGACGGAGCGGTTTTACACAGTCCATATGTCCCTAGTTTCAATCTGTGTGTTAGTCTAGGAAGTGCAAATTAGGTCAGTTCACATAAAATGCAGACTACACAGAATTTTCCAGTATGCCTACACTAAACCAAACCAGCTGCCATCAGTTTCAAGTAGCTGCTTGCTAGCACACAAAATTCATGTTCTTCTTCTTTTAATACTACTACTAATAATAATGATGATGTTGATGATGCCTGAAAGGCACCCTGGGCAATTTTTACTCTTAGAGAACAATAAAAACTACCCCCAATTAAAAAACAACAAACAACAACCAATAAAACAGAAGAGACAGCAACAGCTAGAATATTTGTACTCCAGTTTTAAGTTCCTGGGAGAATCAAAAGAGTTTCTATCTTCACCTACATTTCATTAGGGATGTACGAAAGTCACTTACCTGGTCTCGCAGCTTGCGTCGCATGGGGGGGAGGCGCTTCGCTTCTCCCCCCGAAGTTCAGGCCAGGGAGGGAGGCTTCCCACCTCGCCCAGCTGAAATTCATGCCGGGGGGGAAGCTTCCTGCCTCGCCTGGCCGAAATTCAGGCCGGGGAGAAGCGCCCCGTCTCCCTGGCCGCGAACTTCAAAAGAAAAAAAAAAAGCCCCGTGATAGGCTACGTAATGATTTATGTAGCCTATCACGGCTAGATCTGCAAAGTCAGCCGTGATAGGTTACGTTAATCGTCACGTAGCCTATCACGGGTGACTTAAAAAAAAAAAAAAGCGCATACGCTAATGGCCGGGGAGAAGCGCCCTGTCTCCCCGGCCGCGAACTTCAAAAGAAAAAAAAAAAGCCCCGTGATAGGCTACGTGACGATTAACGTAGCCTATCATGGCTGACTTTGCAAATCTAGCCGTGATAGGCTATGTTAATCGTCACGTAGCCTATCACAGGGGTGTGTTGTTGTTTTTTACTTTTCTTGTAATGGCCTGCGGTGGCAGCCGGTCGAAAGACCGGCTGCCGCCCCCGCCCCTGACGAAGACCTGCTGAACCGCCGCTGGGACCCGCCGCCTGGAGCGACATTCGTAAAAGGTAAGTCCCATCCCGGCGGGGGCGGGGGGGCGGAGAATTTCTCCCCGAACCTGCGGAGGACCGAATGCGTTGGCACTCGGCCCCCCGAAGTTTTGGGGAGAAATTCTCCCCCATCCCTACATTTCATCAATGAAGTGATTAAGGATGCATGAGAATTTCATTGCAGTTCACAAATCATTTGACCCTACCCTGATCACAATCCCAGACATGTACTTCACAAATTCCTGAAATGGCCGTCACATTTGAAAAGTTCATGACGAATGTGCACTTTAAAATGCACATTTCCACCCCCAAAATATGCGTTTTCATGCTTTAGACAATGGGGGGAAGTGTGAACTTTTGAAAAATGTGCACTAAAATGCACATGTTTCCCATTCGAAATGTGCATTTTCCCATCCGAACAAAATGAACAACAAGTCGCAATTGAGAACTGGAGTAAAATGAACCAAGCTACGAAGTGGAGTTTGGAGAATTTTGAAGGACTTGAGCATCCTTGGCTCTCCCATCCCTAGAAGTGACATAGTGAACCACATTTGACTGCTACTGATTCCAAAGCTGCAGAGCCACCACTGAGAGTGCCCTGCTCAAATCTCTACTGATTCACCTTCTGTAGCTTGTTTTTCCTGGGTGCATCTTGATTTTTCTTTAGCAAGGTTCTTGTACAAGCTGTGTGTGCAAGGAAAATAGCATATTTTTATATGTTGAAGGGAATATCTGGACATTGTTGCTGTTGTTTGAATAAACACTTAAATATGTAAATATTTAAATATGTAAATATATAAATATTTACGTAGGCTAAAACGGCAAAAAAAAAAGGAACGCAAATGGTGGCGGCGGCTGCCACCATGTATGTTCACTGTTTTTTGGGGGGGGTTTTCCGTGATAGGCTATGTAAATACTTACTTAGCCTATCACAGCCTCTGCAGGGACACAAATGGCGTCCCTGCGTTAGCCATGATAGGCTATGTAATTATTTACATAGCCTATCATGGCTATAATGAGGAAGCAAATGGCGGCCGCAGACACGGCCGCCATTCGCAAGTCAGCGCGGACGGCAGCAGGTAAGTGCTCCTTTTCACGCACCTTTCATGGAGTCGGGGGCGGGGGGCTTCGTTCTGCCATGGATTTCAGGGGGCCGAATGCACTGGCATTTGGCCTCACTGAGATCCATGGAGGAATTCTCTGACTTCCCTACTGATGGGTGAATGATGGAACAGAAGCTGCCTGACAATCTGCGAAACACCGACAGAATGGATTTCATACAATCCATACATACCTAATGAACATGAGCCATTCAGAACAGTTTACAGAAGATAAAATGCTGATAGAAACCCTGTTTCTTCTAAAATAATGTTATTTGCTATGTTTCATTCTCTCAGGAGTTGACTTTCCCCCTTATATTCCTTGATATGAATTTGCATTAAATCTACCATATTGAGGAAACAAATCATTAAAGGAAAGATCCCATTCAGTATGAACTCTTCTGTACATAAAACAAAGCCCACATAATCTATTCAAGGTTCATTAATCTTGAACATAAGAGTAAACTGGTATGAAAGTATAACAAAAAATGATTATTTCCATAATATTGCAAGGAGTTAAAAACTGAGCACCCTGAGATGTCTAAGGTATATCTCTGAAGCAAAGAAAATATTCACAGCACTTAAATGTGTGAACAGTAAATTAATTCAAAATAACAGAAGGGCACAATACAAATATGTTAGGAGATGCACAGCTAATTTTCCCCTAGATTCTGCTGCACAATGATGTTTGCAATTCATCCATCCATCCATCCATTCAGGCTTACAGCTTGCACTATTCCAAGGGCACGTGATTAGTAATTTGAAAAGATACTTGACAGTTCTACTCCACTGATAGGATTTAGTAGTGATGGGTAAACTCCTGACCTCTGCATTGCTCACTCTTGATTTAGTGGAAAGGCAGAAAACAAATTTATCTGAAGACTTTGGCCAGTATCCAAACGGGTGCTTATGCCCCACACTGATTCTCCTGTGCTCTTCCCCACTGGTTCTACTGTGCAAGTGGCTCTACCACCTGGACAATGGCAATTTAGCACTTCCAGGGGCAATCCCAAACAAATGCAAATGCTCATTTCTGGAAGGAGGCCATTTGGCAGAGCTTAAGAGAGGTCCACCAACCTATTTCCTTCCAGAAACCATGCATTTCTGCTCATTTCAGGGCTTCCTCTAGGAAGCGCTAAATCTCCCTTGTGTAATCAATGGTCCCATTTGTGCAATGGAATCGGAGGGACCCACTGCTTGTGGACAGGGATCGGTGGGATGTAAAAGAAATGGTGGGGGCATAAAGCACCCCCTTGGATACTGACCTTTGTTTTTATCTGCTATGCCTGTCTCTTAGAATCATAGAATCATAGTGTTGGAAGGGGCCTACAAGACCATTGAGTCCAGCCCCCTGCTCAATTCCCAGGCAGTCTCCCATCCAAGTACTAACCAAGGCTGACCCTGCTTAGGTTCCAAGTTCATTACACATGTGGAAACCAGCTTCTGTCTCAACTGTACTTTGTCTGTTGTTTTACTATAACATTGTGATTTTAACTGGTGTAAAATGCCCTGAGTAATTTGAAGGGTGGGGTAAAAAGCCCTACATAAATAAGTTTAAAAATACAACTTAACAAACGAACAAATAAATAAATGTTAAAAGAAATGCATAATTATTGATAAATCAGCTTCAAAAGCAATGTTAGTAAAAACTTTCAAAAGTCTCACTGAGTAGACACAAGCCATCCTGGAGGCCTAAAGGTGCTTGCTAGATTAAGGTGACCAATCTAATATTACAAATTCTAGCAGGTACGCATTGACAGTATTAAAGGTGAGTATGTAATAAAGATTCAAAGTTAAATATGCATTCTCTCTCTGTCTCTGTCTCTCTCACACACACACTCACACCTCTTCAGCAAACTATCACAGCTCCAAGATTCTGTCTGCATAACTATGGCTTCACTTCCTTTTATTTTCATCGCTTCTTTCATGGTGATAAAATGAGCCAATTCATAGAGACGATACACTAATAAAGAGTGAGCCATGCTAAAAACCTTGAAAATCAATGAAAATAACTATAACTGCTTATACTGCAATATAAAATATTGTGAAATTTGGTTTTTAACTTCCATATAACTCCAATTTAAGACCTGAAAAAAAAATTATTTTTGCCTTAGTTCAAATTAAAACAGAAGACAATGTAAATATATCAACTTCCATCATGACCATATAGGAGATTCCCCTTGAAATGCCTGACAGAGGACAGAGATGCCTGCAGTTCTGTATCTATAAAGTGACAAAATTATATTTAATTACTTTCTTCCCAGGAAGTTGTCAGAATTGGCTGAACGTATCAAGTATTTCGAAAAGTCCCATTCCTGTCATCTCTAGAGGAGCTAGAAAGCATTTAGCATCATAAAGTGTTGATAGAGGCTTTCATTCAACAGCTGTTTGCTCAAGTACTGTAGATCTAAAATGAGTGTTTATTCATGAGGAGAAATTATTTATGCTGTATTATGTTGGGATTAATGTGAGCTGACTGGTGTATATACATAAACACCATATATTCAGCACATTCACACGAAGGCATAGAACATGTGTACAAACTAATAGTGTCAGCAGCACCTGATTTTGGACAGTGCCTGATCAAGAAGTAAAACTAGCAATAGGTACTGGAGAATGTGAATTGATCAGATACATTTTCTACACTGCCCAGTTAATATGCTTAGCCTTCACATTAATATCATACAGGACCACAACATACATTTAGTCCCTAAGAACAGAATACATACATTAACTGGCAAATGCACACACTGTATATTTAATATTGTCCAATTATGCATATCCTCTGACATCACTTGGATCGTGGATCTTGACTAGACAATGTGTGAACAACCCTAGTCACGCTTTCGCTATGTGCACATTCTTTATATTTTCATATGAATTTGCAAAATTTCTGGTGTTTATGTACATTCTGCATTTCATTTATAAATACATAGCCAAGAAACCAGATATGATGTCAAAAGACTCAGAGTTCTTGGATAAGTGGGTGTTTCCTGATCACTTTCATATAAATAGGCACAAAAAAATTTGACCGAAGGAAAAATAGTTAGACAAGGGACTGGGCGGGCACAGCCTGCTTTTGTGGCTGCAGAAAATGATGTGCCTTGACTCAAGCTTAGGAATGACTTGTGAATGCAATATCGTATTAGACAGGATGGACATTCTTTCCCTAAGAACTCTGAAGCAGAACACTATTTGGCATGGGCAGAATACAAGAGAGACAGTTGGCCTTGAACAAGAAATCACTTATGTGCCATGATATTCACTGGGTGGTGTTCAAAAACTTGCTATTTAACTTTTTGGGTAATTGTAGGGGTGTGAGCCAACTACAAGATTTGGTTTGGACCCTGATTCAGTTTGGACCCTGGCTTGGTGGTTTGGAAAGTAACCCAATTAGGGATGTTGGAGAATTCTGCCTAGGGGTGGAAGAAAGTCACTTACCTGTCCTCGAAGCTTTTCACGGTGGGGGGGAGGCACTTCGTTGCTCCCCCCGTGAAGTTCAGGCCGGGGGAGGAGGCTTCCTGCCTCGCCCGGCCGAAATTCAGGCCGGGGGGGAGGCGCCTCACCTCGCCCGGCCGTGAACTAAACAGTTAAAAAAAAAACGCCCCCGTGATAGGCTACGTGACGATTAACGTAGCATATCACGGCTAGATCTGCAAAGTCAGCCATGATAGGCTACGTAAATCGCCACATAGCCTATCACGGGGGCGTTTTTTTTTCTTTTATTGGAATGGCGGCGGCGGCAGCTGGTCGAAAGATCGGCTGCCGCCCCTGTCCCTGACGAAGACCTGACGAACCACCGGCCGGACCCGCCGCCGGGAGGGACATTCGGCAAAGGTAAGTCCCGTCCCGGGGGGGGTGCGGGGGTGGGGGGGGTGCAGAGAATTTCTCCCCGAAACTTGTTCGGGGGGCCGAACACATTGGCGCTCAGTCCCCCGAAGTTTCGGGGAGAAATTCTCCGCCATCCCTAAATTTCTGCCACAGATCTCAGTGAGGCCAAATCTCAGTGAGGCCAGTGCATTCAGCCCCCCAAAATCCGTGGCGGAACAAGGCCCCCCACCCCACCAGCCCGCAAAAGGCGCACAAAACAGAGCACTTAGCTGGTGCAATTTGCGCTTCTTTGTGAATGGCGGCCACATCTGCGGCCGCCATTTGCTTCTTCATTATTGCCATGATAGGCTACGTAAATATTTACGTAGCCTATCATGGCCAAAAAGGGAATGCAAATGGTGGCTGCCATAGCTGCAGCTGTAAATATTTATGTAGCCTATCAAGGCAAAAAAACAGGAATGCAAATGGCAGCTGCCGGAGCCGCCGCCATTTGCGTTCCCTTTTTTTTGCCTTGATAGGCTACATAAATATATACATAGCCTATCACAGCAAAAGTCAGGGACGCAAATGGCGGCCACCATAGCCACCGCCATTTGCGTCCCTGCACAGCCCAGCAGCCGGATGCCTGGCTGTGGGCAGCCCTGGCTGGCAGCTCTGAAGAGTCGCCGTGGAGCAAAGCCAGCCAGGGAGAATTTCGAGGGAGGGATGGAGTGCCTCCCCCCCACCACAGATGTCCCTGGACAAAACCAGTTAAGTGTTTCATACATCCCTAAGCCCAATTTGGCTTGGATCAATTCAGAGACCACCCATTTTGACTGGGGTTCAAATCTGAATCTTGATTCAGAAATTCAAATCTTCATGGCTTCCATTGACTATCATTGGAAATAAACAAATGGCTATAATAATTTGTTTTATTTGTCAGAATGAGATGGCATTTGCAAGTATACTAGTCCTTTCCAAGGGGATCAAACCTGCCAAGTTTCAAGTGAATAGGTGCAGGAATCTTTACGTAAAGCAGTTGCTATGGTTTCAGGGTTTTCTGAAAAGGATGTGCTTATTCCCCTGTGTTTGATATGGGCAATTTTTATGAACATGATATAAAGCATAGAGGTGGCCCTAGTTTAAAAATTGGCAAAATTTCTAAAGGATAGATACAGTGATGTGTATGTGTGTATGACATGGAATGTTGAAATTTGGAGGGAGTAAATGACACACTTCTCCATGGGGTATATGGGGGGGTGGAGGGGATTTGTTTGAAAATGGCATGTCACAGAGGTGTCTGTGAAGTTACACATCTCTGTTTGTATAATCTAGAAGTATAGTAATGTGTTCCTGTTAAAAAATCTATGGTTATGGTTATGTATTCCTGTTATATCTCTGTATTTATGGTGAGTATGTCTATGGTGAGAAAGGGATGTTTCATGTTTGGCAGGAAAAATGGCGGATTTGCATATGTGAGCTGATCGGCTGAGAGAGGGGAGGGCCCCCGAAGTGTGTGTGCTATATAAGCTGTGTGCTGTGCTGTGTGAGTCAGAAAGAGATAGTGAAGGATAAGATCAGAGACAGTGATGAGATAGGTTTGAGGGATGGTTTAGATCAGAGTTAGGATGGCAGAGGAAGAAGGACTTGAACATTCAGTGCTACACCATCCCATGTCTCTCAGACTCACAAAACCTCTTTGAAAATATTCCTGATCCTGGGAGAGGGAACTAGCACAGTTCTGAGCTATATTATCTAACATCCTTCCACCAAAAACACTGGTCTTGTAGGCCTCTTCCAACCCTACTGTTCTATGATTCTATGATTCTATGAGTCCTGGTAACACCATTCACTATGATTAGAAGTTAGAGCTATCACTCACAAAACTACACGTGCTCCTCACCATCCCCCCTCTCCCCATCCTGGTGCTTTCCTTTATAGAGAGCTTGGGGAGAAATGTATCATTTTTTGGAGGCACACGGTCTGTGTCCCTCTGAATCCCAAATCTTCAGGAGTGTTCAGATTCAATTTTTGTCTGATTCTGAGGAGTCTTGCTTCAATTCAGACATCTCCAGAATTGGTTCAGATCATCTTGATTCAGTTTGGGATTTGGATGGACCCAAAGCAAACATCTAGTAATAACTTCAACTTATTTCTGAGGGATAATGTAAAACAGGAGCTATCCTGTTTTACTCCATCTGTAAGCACCTTGAAAACAATGCAGTAATTACTCGAAGTAAACATGGATTTATCAAGAACAAATCCTGCCAGACGAATCTGATCTCATTTTTTGATCAAGTAACCTCCCTTGTGGACCGTGGGAATGCTGTAGACATCATATACTTCGACTTCAGCAAAGCTTTCGACAAAGTGCCCCATGATATCCTGATGAGCAAACTAGCTCAAAGTGGGCTAGATGAAACAATGATCCAGTGGATCCACAGTTGGCTACAGAATCGGACTCAAAGGGTGCTTCTCAAACTGGGGAGAGGTAATGAGTGGGGTACCGCAGGGCTCAGTCCTGGGCCCAGTGCTCTTCAACATTTTCATTAATGACTTGGAGGAGGAGGTGCAGGGAATGCTGATCAAAGTTGCCGATGACACAGAATTGGGTGGGATAGCTAATACTTTGAAAGACAGAAACAAAATTCAAGGTGATCTGGATAGACTGGAGCGCTGGGCAGAAAACAACAGAATGACATTTAATAGGGATAAATGCCAAGTTCTGCACCTAGGAAAAAGAAACCAAATGCACAGTTACAAGGTGGGGGATCTTGGCTCAACAACACTACAAGTGAGAAGGATCTTGGAATTGTTGTCAATCTCAAGCTGAATATGAGCCAACAATGTGATGTGGCTGCAAAAAAGGCAAATGCTCTTTTGGGCTGCATTAATAGAAGCATAGCTTCCAAATCCTGGGAAGTACTAGTTCCCCTCTACTCAGCACTGGTTACGCCTCATCTGGAGTACTGTGTCCAGTTCTGGGCACCACCCTTTAAGAAGGGTGCAGACAAACTGGAGAGGGTTCAGAGGTGGGCAACAAAGATGATCAGGGGCCTGGAAACAAAGCCCTATGAAGAGAGACTGAAAGAACTGGGCATGTTTAGCCCATGCTGACTGTTACAGCAATACGACAATGGAACCAATTACCTCGGGAGGTGGTGGGCTCTCCCACACTGGCGATATTCAAGATGAGGCTGGGCAGCCATCTGTCAGGGATGCTCTGACTTGGATTCCTGCACTGAGTAGGGGGTTGGAGTCGATGGCCTTGTAGGCCCCTTCGAACCCTACTATTCTATGATTCTATATAGATGGCCCTGGAGAACACTGTCCTTGGAGAAGTTACACTGAGAGAAGCTCTGCCATCTGTCACTCTCAGAGCTCATAAAAATAACAGTAATCTAAAAAGCTTCACTTGGGAAAACATCCATTAAAAAGAGAGATGTAAAAGCTGTCAGACAGTGCTGCTGGTTGTATAGAAGTTATACGTACTTCTGTATCTTCTTTTAGCACCAAAGAGAGGTAGAAAACAATAATTATAAGGTATATTGGAACCTAGTAATGTAACAATAGCTGATTTAGCAATGATCTAGAAACTTAGAAACTGGTTTAGAAACTTATTGTCAAATAATTGAAATTATGCTATGATTTGTATATGATTATAATTCTCTCAGTGCGGTTCTGAACTATATATTTGAAATATAAATTTGAAAGCAAAAAAAAAAAAATCAAAATCCAAGAATTATATGAACTATTTAAAGGTAATGGATATGAAATTACATACATTTTAAATTGTTGTAATTTTAAAGGTCTGATCTCTAGAGTAATCTTTAGAGTTTTTCTGAAGATATTCTTTTTTCTTTTCTTTTTTTACAAAAATGCTTGATGTAGTCTTGTAGATGGACCCATTGCCTCTCAGCCAAATTATATTTCTTGGTCAGCAGCATCGATCATCACTATCTTACAACATAAAGATTTTTAGAAGTCTTAAAATGCTAAAGGAAAGCCAAATTCCCCATCCAAACTAGTTCAAGGTAATTAAATACAGAAAAATTAAGTCTGATATAAAATTATAATGAAACATGCACAGCAACTCCACTATATAAGCTAAAGTCATAAAACTTCATTCATTCATTCATTCATTCATTCATTCATTTCTTGTTTATAACATTTGTATCCTGCCCTTTCTCCAGGTTGCTTTGGTTACCCTACCTAGGTTTGTCCCATGTTATCCTTAGGACAGACAAATCCTCCTGTTTCACTTTCTATAATGTTCACATTTTTTATTTTTCCAAGAACAAGTTCATTCCACCCCATTTCCACATCAATTCATTTTTTTTCAAAGTCTGCATAAAAATGTATGTGTTTTCATTTGCATTCTAATGTGCACAAAGATTAATGCATGTTAAACAATTACCCATGATATTTTTTTATTTATAATTCAATTTATATCCTGCCTTTTTCCTCCCAAGGAACCCAAGGTTTCTTACATGATCCTCCTCCTCTCCATTTTATCCTCACAACAAACTTGTGAGGTAGGTTAGGCTCATCTCGTGCCCAATTCCTGAATTCCCATTTGCTGTTCACTCTGTGCAAATAGGCAACTTGCACAAATCAAGCAATGATCAAATGGGAGATTTTTGCAAATCTCCCCAAATTTGCACAAATTTCCTAATTTGCACAATTTTCCTAATTTGCGCAATTTTCCTCCATAGGCTAAAGCAGGACTGATTTGGTCTACTGAGGAGATTTTTGCACATGAGGAAATCAAACTGGGAATTGGGACTGAGACAAATGCAAGCATTTCTCATACATCCCTAGCTCAAAGTCACCGAGTGAGCCTCATGGCTAAACGGTGACTAGAACTCGGATCTCCCAAGTTCCAGTCCAACATTCTAACCACTACACCACATTGGCTCTGATATATGTACATTGCAAGCACTTTCCCTTAACTTATGCCATTTTGTACACAGTTTGTCTTAAACTATACATTTTGTTACTAAGGATGGACAGAAGTCCCTTACCTGGTCCCGCTACTGTGTTCGGTGGGGGGGGGAGGTGCTCCATTTCTTCCCCCGAAATTCAGGCTGGGGGGGAGGTGCCGCATCCCTCCCCGCTGAAATTCAGGCCAGGGGGGAGCGCCCTGTCTCCCCGGCCACGAAATAAAAAGTAAATAAATAAATAAATAAACACGTGATAGGCTACGTGACGATTTACGTAATTTACGTAAAATCTACGTAACTAGATTTTCAGTCAGCCGTGATAGGCTACGTAAATCATTACGTAGCCTATCATTTTTTTTTTTTTACTTTACTTTGTAATGGCGGTGGCAGCAGCCGGTCGGAAGACCGGCCGCTGCCCCCGCCGCCGCCGAACAGCCGCCGAACCGCCGCTGAACCGCCGCCGGGACCTGCCGCCGAGAGGGACATTTGAAGGAGGCAAGTCCCATCCCGGGGGGGGCGGGGGGGGCAGAGAATTTCACCACCAATTTTGGGGGGACGAATGCGTTGGCATTTGGCCTACCGGAGATTCGTGGAGAAATTCTCCGCCATCCCTATTTGTCACACAAGTTTTGATTGGAGAATATCATTGCAAAATTCAGTGAAGTGTAAAAACGAAATGATAATTGCATTCTAGTTCACACATTATTTGCTAAGTGCAAATTAGGTTGGTTTGTATTAAACTGTGAACCAAACAAATTTACCTCCATCTCTAGTTATCCTCACAACAACTGTGTGTAAAAGATTAGGACAAGATGGAGTTTTTCCAAATTCATCTACTCAGTGTCCAAGATGAACAAGAGTTTGAACCCAATGCAAGACATGAGGGGATGCCCATCTATCATCATCATCATCTATCAACATCATCATCATCATCATCATTAATATACTGCCTTTTTTCCTCTTTAAGGAACCCAAGGTGGTGTACATACTCAGCCTCCATCACATTTTATCCTCACAACAGCAACCCTGTGAGGTAGGCTGGGCTGATAGTCTGTGACTGGCCCAAAGTCACCCCGTGAGCTTCCATGGCAGAGTGGGGACTAGAACCCGGATCTCTCAACTCCCAGTCCAGCACTCTAGCCTAGGGATGGCGGAGAATTTCTCCCCGAAACTTCGGGGGGCTGAGCGCCAACGTGTTCGGCCCCCCGAAGAAGTTTCGGGGAGAAATTCTCTGCACCCCCCACACCCCGCACCCCCCGGGACGGGACTTACCTTTCCCGAATGTCCCTCCCGGCGGCGGGTCCCGGCGGCGGTTCGTCAGGTCTTCGTCAGGGGCGGGAGCGGCAGCCTGTCTTTCGACTGGCTGCTGCTGCCGCCATTTCAATAAAAGAAAGAAAACGCCCCCGTGATAGGCTACGTGACGATTAACGTAGCCTATCATGGCTAGATTTGCAAAGTCAGCCGTGATAGGCTACGTAAATCGTCACGTAGCCTATCACGGGTGACTTAAAAAAAAAAAAGCGCATACGCAAATGGCGGCCCCCATAGGGAGCCGCCATTCACGTTCCTTATTTGGTCACTGTAGTCTACGTAAAGATTTACGTAGACTACAGCGACCAAATAAGGAACGCGAATGGCGGCTCCCTATGGGGGCCGCCATTTGCGTATGCGCTTTTTTTTTTTTTAAGTCACCCGTGATAGGCTACGTGATGATTTACGTAGCCTATCACGGCTGACTTTGCAGATCTAGCTGTGATAGGCTACGTTAATCGTCACGTAGCCTATCACGGGGGCGTGTTTTTTTTTTTAAGAACTTTTTATTTCGCGGCCGGGCGAGACGAGGCGCCTCCTCCTCGGCCTGAATTTCGGCCGGGCGAGGTGGGAAGCCTCCCCCCCCAGGCCTGAACTTCGCGGGGAGAGCAGCGAAGTGTCTCCCCCCCACCGCGAAAAGCTGCGAGACCAGGTAAGTGACTTTCGTGCACCCCTACTCTAGCCACTATACCACACTGGCTCTCAAAGTATTAGATACTTTGTAAGACAGGAGGTAAATACCCAGCATCTGAAGGCATCACTCATCCACAGAAAAGACCCATGATACTTCAGTGCCTGAAGCAGAAAATATAATGAGTGCTTCACATTGTTATACAATTATAATAATAGAAAAACAAATTTGCAGTTTACTGCTATTTAATCATATCCTCATATCTGCTGTCTGACTCAGAAGGCTTCACCCTATCCTGCATAATGGTAGGACTGGTGCTGCTTATCCATATTTGGTAATAAATACCTTGTGTTACCTTGAGGGGGAAATACGACTGCTTCCTGTTTAAGAAACTTGTTTTGTACAGTCATATTTTTTAGCTTGTTGTGTCATTGGTCTTATTAGAGAGCTGTTGCCCAAAAAACTAATCCTTGTTTCCCAGAGAAGCAGGTTTTTTAGCCACAGGCCATTGATGACTTTCTTAGGAGTTCTCCATGGAACTGTGAAGTACCATCCACCAAAGAAAATAACAGGTAAAAAATGATATGAGGCAAAGTAATCTCCTATCACCAGAGACTGCAACTTAACAATTGAATTCAGTTCAGCATTAAATGGCTTGATTTAGCACATAACCCCTTCTCAGTTTACGATGCTACCCACAATGCTTTTGAAATAAAATTCAGCAGTGGAATGGTGATGCATGGCTTCACAGCTGAAGATGGGGATCTTGGCAGGAGGTAGAGCAGTCACATGACCATTTTGCCACATCTGCAGGAGTAAAACAACAACAATAACAACTCAAACCTTTCAAGTAAAACCACTATTACTAAAAATAGTAATGTGGACAGGCCCTTGTAAGACCTCACAGGACACATACTAATGCACATCATTAAGTCCAGAATGTAGCCATAGTTCAACCCTTCTGGAGGCTCAGGGACCATTTATGCCTCATACTTGGCTTAATCATTTGTATCGCTGGTATGAGGCTACGCATTTTTGTCTAGATGAAGCAACTTTATGTAATAACTGTGTGTGTTCTATACAGTAGTTCAACTGTTTACTATCCATTTTGTAACATGCCACTGAAAGCTACATTTATGAAATAAGTGACCTTCTTTCCCAGGATAATGATATTTCCTGCTTTTTCTCCTGTTTCACTTTATACCAGATGCTCTTACGCTTGTATGATTAGAATGCTGTCATCTCCACATATTGAATTATTTTCTCCCCTGTCACAGTGACAGGACAGGAATTTTTTTTCAAGTTGAATGTAACTTTTTTTAAAAAAATCTAGAGATGAAGCACCATCTAGCATGTAATGGGGATTAAGGATAGAAATCCCATTCTTGAATCTGCACAGATCTTCTGTGATATTTTCAAACCAGTTAGCATGTTGCTTCTCATTTCTTTGTCTACTGAAAAAGTATAACTTATTCCTAACAACTGTGTCCATTCCAGGATTCCCTTGGTAAAGTACTGCATATATAAAGATAGGCTGGGATATACTAAGGTAGATAGGTTTGAAGAGCATATTTTGAAGAGTTAAATATTGATTGAAGAGCATATTTTTAATCAGCTACCTCAATAATAACAGTACTTACATATAGCAGGTTTCTAAAGTGTTCAGAGGACCACATACATGATCTCAGTAATTAGGGATGTGTGAACTGTGAATCAACAAAACTCAGGCTCACCGAAGTGGTCTGAATTTCATCTTTGAATCATAGAATCATAGAATAGTAGGTGTAGAAGGGACCTACAAGACCATCGTGTCCTTCCCCCTGCTCAATGCAGGAATCCAAGTCAGAGCATCCCTGACAGATGGGTCTCCAGCCCCGTCTTGAATATCTCCAGTGTGGGAGAGCCAACTACCTCCTGAGGTAATTGGTTCCATTGTCGTATTGCTGTAACAGTCAGGAAGTTTTTCCTGATGTTCAGCTGGAATCTGGCTTCCTGTAACTTGAGCCCATTATTCTGTGTCCTGCACTCTGGGATTATTGATAAGAGATCCTGGCCTTCCCCTCTGTGACAACCTTTCAAGTACTTGAAGAGCGCTATCATAGCTCCCCTCAGTCTTCTCTTCTCAGGGCAAAACATGCCCAGTTCTTTCAGTCCCTCCTCATAGGGCTTTCTTTCCAGTCCCCTGATAATCTTAGTTGCCCTCCTCTGAACCCTCTCCAGCTTATCTGCATTCTTCTTAAAATGGGGTGCCCAGAACTGGACACAGTACTCCAGATGAGGCCTAACCAGTGCTGAGTAGAAGGGAACTAGTACTTCCCGGGATTTGGAAGCTATGCTTCTATTAATGCAGCCCAAAAGAGCATTTGCCTTTTTTGCAGCCACATCACATTGTTGGCTCATATTCAGCTTGTGATCAACAATTCCAAGATCCTTTTCGCTTGTAATATTGTTGAGCCAAATACCCCCCATCTTGTAACTGTGCATTTGATCTCTTTTTCCTAGGTGAAGAACTTGGCATTTATCTCTATTAAATATCATTCTGTTGTTTTCTGCCCAGCACTCCAGTCTATCTTTGAATTTTGTTTCTGTCTTCCAGACTATTAGCTATCCCGTCCCATTTTGTGTAGGGATATACAAAAGGTACTTACCTTTCGCGGATTATGTTTATGGTTGGGGGGGAGGCGTTCCATCCCTCCCCCCGGAATCCTCGCCGGGGGGGGAGGCGCTCCATTCCTCCCCCCCCCGGAATCCTGGCCAGCCGGCTGTGCTCCGCAGCAATTCTGCAGAGCCGCCGGCCGGGTCCGCCAGCAGCTGGACATCTGGCCTCTGGCTAGCAGGGACGCAAACGGCGGCGGCCGTAGCCGCTGCCATTTGCGTCTCTGCAGTCAGCCGTGATAGGCTATGTAAATGTTTACGTAGCCTATCAGGCTGACTTTAAAAAAAAAAATGCGTGTACGCAAACTTGCCTTCCTTATTTTGGCACGTCTTAGTCTACGTAAACATTTACATAGACTGAGACGGCGAAAACAAGGGGAACGCAAATAGCGTAGCATCTTCTACGCTATTTGCGTTCCCCTTATTTTTGCCGTCTTAGTCTATGTAAATGTTTACGTAGACTAAGATGTGCCAAAATAAGGAACGCATTTGCGTATGCGCTTTTTTTTTTTTAAAGTCAGCCGTGATAGGCTATGTAAACATTTATGTAGCCTATCACTTTTTTTTTTAAACCTAGCCGTGATAGGCTACGTAAATCTTTAAGTAGCCTATCACTTTTTTTTTTTAACTGGAAATGGCGGCGGCGGTAGCCGGTTGGAAGACTGGCCGCCGCAGCCACCGCCGCACCACCGCCGCATCCGTCGCAGCCGCCGCCACCAGGAAGATCCACCCAAGGTAAGTCTCGTCCTGGGGGGGCGGGGGGGCAGGCCGTTCCGCCACCGATTTTGGGGGGCCGAATGCACTGGCATTTGGCCTGCCCGAGATCCGTAGAGGAATTTTCGTACATCCCTAATTTTGTGTCATCTGCACCTTTGATAAGCATTCCCTGCACCTCCTCATCCAGGTCATTAATAAAAATGTTGAAGAGCACTGGGCCCAGGACTGAGCCCTGCGGTACCCCATTCATTCCCTCTCCCCAGTTTGAGAAGATCCCATTGATAAGCACCTTTTGAGTCCGATTCTGTAGCCAACTGTGGATTCACTGGATCGTTGTTTCATCTAGCCCACTTTAAGCTTGTTTGCTCATCAGGATATGATGGGGCACTTTGTCAAAAAAAAGCTTTGCTGAAGTTGAGATATATTATTGTCAGGGTAGAAACTGAGCCCATAGAGCCCCAGAGCATTTCTGATTCTGAGGAGGAGCAACAACTTGTGGGAGCGGAGCCCACTTCTCTCTCAGAGGCACAGCTACAGGGAGAGATTCCTCCTGCCTGCATTCCTGAGAGAGATAGTGGCCCTGGCAGTGAAAGAGCGGGGGATGGGGTGTTGGTGGATGTTCGGCACTGATGCAGGGAGAGGCGCCAGATGGAGGGTGCTGAGAGGATGCGCTTTGCCCACTTGGCACTATGACAATGGTCACATCCCGAGGACCCACGGCTAAGAGGGAGGACCTCTCCATAGCCCATAAGTTCAGAGTTTTCCCGCTCTTCTCCTTCAAACAGGGACTAACTGCCTTACCTGAAGCTTAGGCTACTCTGCTAACTACCCCAGTGCAGTTCCTTGCTTAGTCACTGGAAATTAGCATCTGAAAGAGCCATTAAGTTGTAAAGGAATAAAGCCTTGGAAAGAATCCCTTTCATCTGTGTCTTGAGTTGGCTACTGGAGGGGACTTTAAGACGCAGCTAGGGTGCTCCTGACAATTATGTCCACAGCATTCCTACAGTCCACAAGGGAGGTTAACTGATCAAAAAATGAGATCATATTTGTCTGGCAGGATTTGTTATTGACAATTCCATGTTGGCTTCAAGTAATCACTGCATTGTTTTCAAGGTGCTTACAGATGGATTGCTTTATGATCTGCTCCAGGATTTCCGCAGAGATTGATGTCAGACTGACTGGTCTGTAGTTTCCAGGTTCCTCCTTGTTACCCTTTTTGAAGATAGGGACAACATTAGCCCTTGTCCAGTCATCTGGCACTTCACCTGTCCTCTATGATTTCTCAAAGATAATAGACAGCGGTTCTGAGAGCTCTTCTGCCAGTTCCTTTATTTCTCTAGGATGCAGTTCATTTGGCCCCAGAGATTTGAGGTCATTCAAAGTACGGTGTTCCCTGTAGGGAAAGCAGAGAATTCCTCCACGGATTCCAGTGAGGCCGGATTCTGTAGAATCCAGCCCCCTGGAATCCATGGCGGAACGGCCTCCTGCCCCCCGGCCCCCCGCAGAATCCCCTGGGATGGCACTTACCTGGGGCCGATGCAGTGGATTCGGTGGCAGTGGCGACAGCAGCGGAGGCTGATTCGGCGGTGGTGGAGGTGGCAGCGGGGGCAAATTCGGCGGATCCAGTGGTGGGTGCGGCAGGTACGGCGGTGGCAGGTGCGGCAGCGGTGGCGGCGGCTGGTCTCCTGGCCGGCTGTGGCTGGGTGCAGCGTATGCAAATGGCAGCGGCTATGGCGGCCGCCATTTGCCTTCACTATTTTTCACCATTCTAGCCCACATAAATATTTACGTAGGCTAGAACGGCGAAAAATAGCGAACGCAAATGGTGGCCACCGTAGCCGCAGCCATTTCCATTCATTTTTTTTTTACTTAGCCGTGATAGGCTACATAAATATTTATGTAGCCTATCACAGTTAAGTACAGGGATGCAAACTGCAGTGGCTATGGCCGCCGCCATTTGCGACCCTGCTGCCCAGCGGCCGGATGTCCGGCTGCGGGTGGAGCCAGCCGGTGGCTCCGTGGAATACCCGTGGAGCGGAGCCGGCTGGACAGGACACCGGGGGGAGGGATGGAGTGCCTCCCCCTGTTGAGGATTCTGGGGGGAGGGACGCCTCCCCACCCACCACGAAGCAGATCCACGAAACGGTAAGTGAGTTTTGTACATCCCTAGTTCCTTGACCATATGCCTATCAGTCTCAAGCTGCAGTCCTGCCCCTTCAGCCTGTGCTTCGCTTTGGCCAGAGGGTTCATAGACCCTCTTTTTGGAGAAGACTGAGTCAAAGTAGGAATTGAGCACTTGTGCTTTTTCTTTGTCATCTGTTATTCTTTTGTATCTTTATTTAATAGTTGAACCACCATTTCTTTCCTCTGTCTTTTACTATGTATGCAGCTGAAGAAAGCTTTTTTGTTGTTTTTAGGACCCCTCGCTAACCTCAGCTCATTCTAAGCTTTAGCCTTCCTGATGTCATCCCTCCAATTAGGGATGTCAGAGAATTCCACCACGGATCTCAGTGAGGCCGAATGCCAATGCATTTGGCCCCCCGAAATCCGTGGTGGAATGAAGCCCCCTGCCCCCACCCCATGAAAGGCACACAAAACGGAGCACTTACTTGCTGCCATCTGCGCTGACTTGCGAATGGCAGCCATGTCTGCGGCCGCCATTCACTTCCTCATTATAGCTGTGATAGGCTACGTAAATAATTATGTAGCCTATCATGACTAACGCAGGGACTCCATTTGCATCCCTGCGGAGGCCGTGATAGGCTACATAAGTATTTACGTAGCCTATCATGGCAAAAAAACACAAAAAACAGCAGACATAAATGGCGGCGGCTACGTCGGCTGCCATTTGCATCTCCTTTTTTTTCTGTCTTAGCCTACATAAATACTTACCTAGGCTATTACAGCGGGAAAAAAAGGGAACGCAAATGGCGGCCACTACATAGGCTAAAACGGCAAAAAAGTAGGCTAAAACAACAAAAAAGGGGACACAAATGGCGGCCACCGTAGCTGCCGCCATTTGCGTCCGCCGTTTGTTTGTTTTTGCCATGATAGGCTACGTAAATATTTATGTAGCCTATCACGGCAAACAGGGACGCAAGTGGCGGCGGCTATGGCAACCACCATTTGCGTCCTTACAGGCTGCCCAGCGGCCGGATATCCAGCTGCGGGTGGCCCTGGCCAGCGGCTCTGTGGAATCTCTGTGGAGCGGAGCCGGCCGGACAGAATTTCGGGGGGAGGGATGGAGTGCCTCCCCCCCACTGTGAATGTCACCCTTCAAAAAGCTAAGTGACTTTCGTACATCCCTACCTGCAATTCTGTGCTACCTGCCTGCACTCTTCCTTTGTTGCTTGTCCTTCCTTCCACTTCCTATATGTGTTCTTTCTTGTTTTCAGGTCATCTCTAAGCTTTTTGTGAGGCCACATTGGCTTCTTCTGTGTCTTCCACCCTTTTGTTTTGTGGGAATTGTTTGTAATTGTGCATTGAGAATTTCCTTTTTTTTAACTGGGACTCCTTTTCTCATTAGAGTCGCTTGCCATGGGACCTTACTGATCATTGTTCTGAGTTTATTACAATAAGCTTTCCTAAAACCCAGGGTATGTGTTTGGCTACACATGGCGTGGCTTTTGATTCCTTTAGTAGCAAAAACTCAAGTATAACATGGTCGCTTTCCCCCAGAGTTCCTATAACTGCTACTTTATCCACTAAGTTATCTCTGTTGATTAGTATCAAGTCAAGGTTAGCTGATCCTTTAGTTCCTCTTAGGGATGGGAGAGAATTTCTCCCCGAAACTTCGGGGGGCCGAGCGCCAACGCATTCGGTCCTCCGAAGATTGTTCGGGGAGAACCTCTCCGCCCCGCCCCCCCGCCCCCCCCCCGGGATGGGACTTACCTTTCACGAATGTCCCTCCTGGCGGCGGGTCCCGGCGGCAGTTCGGCAGGTCTTCGTCAGGGCCGGGGGCGGCAGCCGGTCTTTCGACCGGCTGCCGCCGCCATTACAAGCAAAGTAAAAAAAAACAAAACACCCCTGTGATAGGCTATGTAACGATTAACGTAGCCTATCACGGCTAGATTTGCAAAGTCAGCCGTGATAGGCTACGTTAATCGTCACGTAGCCTATCACGGGTGACTTTAAAAAAAAAAAAAGCGCGTATGGCTAATGGCGGCCCACATAGGGAGCCGCCATTCGCATTCCTTATTTGGTCCCTGTAGTCTACGTAAAGATTTACGTCGACTACGGCAAAAATAAGGACAACGCAAATAGCCGTAGTCTACTTAAATCTTTACGTAGACTACAGCGACCAAATAAGGAACGCGAATGGTGGCTCCCTATGGGGGCCGCCATTTGTGTACACGATTTTTTTTTTCAAAGTCACCCGTGATAGGTACGTGACGATTAACGTAGCCTATCACGGCTGACTTTGCAGATCTAGCCGTGATAGGCTACGTTAATTGTTATGTAGCCTATCACAGGGGCGTTTTTTTTTCTTTTGAAGTTCGCGGCCGGGGAGACAGGGCGCTTCTCCCCAGCCTGAATTTCTGACGGGCGAGGCGGGAAGCCTCCCCCCTGGCCTGAATTTCGGCCAGGTGAGGAGGGAAGCCTCCCCCCCCGGCCTGAACTTCGGGGGGAGCAGCGAAGCGCCTCCCCCCCACCGCGAAGCAAGCTGCGAGACCAGGTAAGTGACTTTTGTGCACCCCTACTTCCTCTACTTTCTGTAGGAGGACGTTATCCACAACACAAGTCAGGAATTTCTTGGAGGGGCCATGTTTTGCAGAATTTGTCTCCCAACAAATACCTGGGAAATTGAAGTCCCCCATTAGTACTGCATCATGCTTCTTTGAAACATTGGCTATTTGCTTTTCAAAAGTTTCATCCTCGTCTTCTCCTTGATTAGGTGGCCGGTAGTAGACTCTGACCACCATGTTCCTTTTATTCTTTGCTCCATTTATTTTAACCCAGAGGCTCTCGATGGAGCTACCAAGCTCATTCTCCTGTATTTCTGTGCAGAGATGTTAATTTTTAATATGTAGTGCAACCCCACCTCCCTTTCTGTTCCTCCTGTTCTTTTTGAACAAGTTATATCCTTCAATTGCTGTATTCCAGTCATGAGAGTTATCCCACCAAGTCTCAGTTACACCTATCAAGTCATAATTTCTCTCCTGTATTAAGAGTTCAAGTTCACTCTGTTTGTTTCCCATACTCTGGGCATTAGTATATAGTAGGGGTGTCAGAGAATTCAGCCACGGATCTTGGTGAGGCTGAATGCCAGTGCATTCGGCCCCCCGAAATCATGTGGCAGAACGGCCTGCCACCCCCCGCGGATACCCCCTGGGATGAGACTTACCTGGGGGAGATGTTCTGGGCGGCGGCGGCTCCGGCGGCGGCTCCGGCGGCGGCAGCTGGTCTTCCGACCGGCTGCCGCTGCTGCCGCCATTTGCAGTCTGGTCGTTTGTTTTTTTGGGTTTTTTTACAGAGACATGATAGGCTACGTAAAGACTTAAGTAGCCTATCACATCCCAGTTAAAAAAAAAACGCGTACGCGTTTGCTTTCCTTATTTTTCACCGTCTTAGTCTACATAAATATTTACGTAGACTAGGACGGCGAAAATAAAGGGGAACACAAATAGCATAGTGGGCGCTATTTGCATCCCTTTTTGATTCGCCATTTTAGCCTACGTAAATATTTACGTTGGCTAAAACAGCAAATCAAAAAGGGACGCAAATAGCGCCCACTACGCTATTTGTGTTCCCCTTTCTTTTCTTCATCTTAGTCTATGTAAATATTGACGTAGACTAAGATGGCAAAAAATAAGGAACGCAAATGGTGGCGGCCGTAGCTGCCACCATTTGCGTAAGCCGTTTTTGTTTTTGTTTTTTACCCAGCAGCCACCGTGGCCGGAAATCCGGCTGCGGATGGCTCTGGCCTGGCCGACTACTCTGCAGAGCCACCGCGGAGCAGAGCCGGCCATCGAGGATTCCGGGGGGGAGGACTGGATCGCCTCCCCCCCATTGAGGATTCTGGGGATAGGGACGGAACGCCTCCCCCCTCCCATGAACGGAATCCGCAAAAAGGTAAGTCACTTTCGTACATCCCTAGTATATAGACATCGAAGACCATGTGCTTCATAGTCCAGCTTTCTTCCTACATGTTTGTGAAGGCTATTATTGGGAGTTATTAAAGCTGTTCTCTCTGTTGCGGTGCATGAGCCTTTGTCCATTGTTACCCCCAACTTTACATCTCCCTTCCCCGTAGGATTCAGTTTAAAGCCCTCCTGATAAAGTTCTTCATGCTGTGGCCAAACACATTCTTCTTCCCATCTTTTGTGAGGTGCAACCCATCCCTTGCCAACAGTCCATCTTCCAGGAAGTATAGCCCGTGGTTCCAGAAACCCAATCTCTCTCATCAGCACCACCTTCATTGCCAGTCATTCACCCAGGGTATTTTTCTTTCCCTTTCTATCCCTCTTCTAACTCCTGGAAGGATGGATGAGAAAACTATCTGGGCCCCAAAGTTCTTGAGTTTCCTTCCCAGAGCTTCAAAGTCTGATGTGATTTCTTCGTAGCTCCGCTTGGCAGTATCATTCGATCCCAAATGGATGAGAAGAAAGGGATACCTGTCAGTGGGCTTTATGAGTGCAGGCAACCCTTCAGTCACGTCTCTAATCCATCCTCCTGGGAGACAACATACCTGGCGAGTCCACGGATCTTCACAATATACTTGGGTTTCGATCCCATGTAGCAAGGACTCTCCCACTTGAAGCTCATTCTGACTCGTGTCCGTATCAGATTGTGAGCTTTTTTTTGCATAAAAATCCATGCTTATTTCTGTGTATTTTTTCCCCAAGTGAACACACTAATTGTGTGCATTTTTTAAATGTATGCATTTTTGAAATGGACTCATGTTGAAATGCATACATTTTTTAAATATACACATGCTGTCCAACACATTTTGTGGGAGTGTTTGCAAATCACATTGCAAGCTCTGAAATGTATGGACTTCGACTGCAGATTGTGTCCCAGTCCATGTTCAGTCTGGAAGGTGCAAAGTGGGAAAAATCCTGATCAAAAACAAACTGCAATGAATTTTTCATACATCCCTAACAGTAATCCTTCCAATAACCTTGCCATTAGTCTCATATTATAGATGATAGGGCTAGAGAACACTGACCTGTCTAAAGCACCTGGTGAGTTAAATGGAGTTTGGAACCAGGGATTTCTATTTTATAGCTTATAATCTTAACTACTGTGCTGAATCAGAGGCCTATTGTGTTTAGAATGATATTTTTGCTACTGTCTCCTAAAGCAGAAGAGCTGCAGCTCAGTTATCCCTTTGGCCCCTCTGAACTTTGAGACAGCAGTTCTTTTTTTAAAAAAACAATAAACATGGGAAGAATCCAGAACAGATCAACTATGTGAGAATATATTCAGTGATAAAGGGCTGTTCTGTAGTGTGGTAGGAGCTAGAAGGAGACATTGATGACCTAGGGATGTTGGCAGAATCTGGTTTGGGGCTCGAGCTCAGCAAGTTGTGGTCAGCTTGGCCCCCTGAATTTCAGATTGTGATAGGGATGTACGAAAGGGACTTAACTTGTCCCGCAGCTTGCTTCGTGGTGGGGGGGAGGTGCTTTGCTTCTCCACCCGAAGTTCAGGCGAGGGGGGGGAGGTGCCCCGCCTTGCCCGGCCGAAATTCAGGCCGGGGAGAAGCGCCCTGTCTCCCCGGCCGCGAAAGAAAAAGTGGAAAAAAAAACCGTGATAGGCTACGTAATGATTAACGTAGCCTATCACAGCTAGATTTCCAAAGTCAGCCGTGATAGGCTACATTAATCGTCACGTAGCCTAATATGGGTGACTTTGGGGAAAAAAAAAAAGCACATACGCAAATGGCGGCGGCCCATGGGTGCCGCCATTTGCGTTCCTTATTTTGGCACGTCTAGTCTACGTAAAGATTTACGTAGACTACGGCGAAAATAAGGGAACGCTACTTGTGTTGCCCTTATTTTCTCCGTAGTCTACGTAAATCTTTACATAGACTAGACATGCCAAAATAAGGAACGCAAATGGCGGCGGCCATGGGCCACCGCCATTTGCGTACGTGCTTTTTTTTTCCCCCAAAGTCACCCGTGATAGGCTACGTGACGATTTACGTAGCCTATCATGGCTGACTGTGGAAATCTAGCCATGATAGGCTACGTAAATCGTCACGTAGCCTATCACGGGTGTGTGTTGTTGTTGTTTTTTTACTTTTTTATTTTGTAATGGCGGCGGCAGCAGCCGGTCAGGAGACCGGCCACCACCCCTGCCCCCGCCGAACCGCCGCCGAACCACCGCCAGGACCTGCCGCCAAGAGGGACATTCAGCCACGGTAAGTCCCATCCTGGGGGGGCGGGGGGCTGGCGGAGAATTTCCCCAACACTTTCGGGGGGCCAAATGCGTCGGCACTCGGCCTCCCGAAGATTCGTGGAGAAATTCTTCGCCATCCCTAGATTGTGAACCCCTGAGTGTATCCGACTCAGTGTGCAGCAAGTCCAGCAAGCTTCCAGTTTTCCACTTGTCCGCAAGCTGCCATTGTGGCAAATTGTGGGCAAGCCTTTTATGGAAATCGCCATTTGCACAAAGTGGTGGCCATAAATTGCACATTTTACACAATATTGCAGGTGTAAATGATATTGCAGGAGTAAATGTCAGGGTCGGGAAAGTGGTGGATGTTTGGTGAGCAGCACACAAGGCGGGTGCAAGTAAGTTCGTCCATTCCTACATTGGCCAAAGAGATTTGATTACAAAGACCTGGATGTAAGAATGAACTGAATTTTTATCAGGTTTTTTTTTCACACTGAGGGCTAACCATTTGACGCCTTTTTATTTAAGAAAGTAGGCAAATGATTTGAAGTTGTTTCATGGGAGGAGAGAGAGTTTCTCAATGTTGGAGCAATCCACAAGCAACTCTCAAACTGGTAAACCAGGGAGTTTCCCCAACACTGGCTTCTTCATTTAGGGTGCAATCCTATGCATGCTTACACAGAAAAAGTCCTACAACTCCCAGCATCCCTCAACCAACCATACTGGATGAAGAATGCTGGGAGTTGTAGGATTTTTCTCTATCTAAACATGTGTAGGATTGCCCCCTTCTTTATTTAACAGAATAATATACTGCTTATCATATTAAAAACAAAAAAAAAAACCACAAAAAACATTTAAGTCGTTTACAAAGAAAATACATGGAATACATTAAAATAAAACATTTATGAAAACATTAAAACCAAGTACTCACCATACCATAGTTGAAGGACAAACTGGTGCCCCTCTTACTTTTTAAGAGGCATGCCAAACTATCAGCTTCTGAAAAGCTAAAACTTCCGGAGGTTTTTTTGGCTCAGCACATCTTCAAACAACTTTCTATAAATGTTTTTATATAACGTATCTTCATATAAAATAACGTAAGTTGCCCAAAGTTCAAAGGCAACAACTTCCCATGAATATTAAGCTGGAGCTTGATGTTCAGCATCAAACCCTACTACTCTCCAGTCCTCCCCTATGCATACCTCAGCATTGCACAGTGGAGGCAAACAAGGGAATGGAGATTCCATCTTTGCTGTCAAAAATCTACTTCTGCCTTTAATTATATGAACTCTCCAACAATTCCACAGAAATCACTGGGATCTAAGAAAACAGTTAAGATGTAGGGATGTACGAATGTTCCTTACCTGATCCCGAAGTTTGATTTGCAGTGGGGGGGAGGCGCCCCGTCCCTCCCCCCCAAAATCTTTACGTAGAGTACCGGGACCAAATAAGGAACGCAAATGGCGGCGCCCATAGGGCACCGCCATTTGCGTACGCGCTTTTTTTTTCCAAAGTCACCCGTGATAGGCTACGTAACGATTTACGTAGCCTATCACGGCTGACTTTGGAAATCTAGCCATGATAGGCTACGTTAATCATTACGTAGCCTATCACGGGGTTTTGTGGGTTTTTTACACTTTGTTTCACGGCCGGGGACACGGGGCACTTCTCCCCGGCCTGAATTTTGGCCGGGCGAGGCGGGATGCCTCCCCCTCCTTGCCTGAACTTCAGGGGGAGAAGCGAAGCACCTCCCCCCCACTGCGAAGCCAAGCTGCGAAAAGGTAAGTGACTTTCGTACATCCGTACCGCCGCCGCCGGAACCGCCGGCCATCGAGGATTCCAGGGGGGAAGACCGGATCGCCTCCCCCCCATCGAGGATTCCATGGGGAGGGACAGAGCGCCTGCCCCCCCACCACAAAAGATTCCGCAAAAAGGTGAGTTTCGTACCTCCCTAAGCCTACCCTTTCCTGAAGAGGATCTCCCTGGACCCAGAGGGATGTGAGAACTATTGCCCCATTGCTAATATATAGGGATGACAGAGAATTCTGCCATGGATCTCAGTGAGGCCAAATGCCAGTGCATTCAGCCCCCTGAAATCTGTGCCGGAACAAAGCCCCCTGCCCCCCCCCCGCTAAAGGTGTGTGAAACGGAGCACTTACCTGCTGCTGTTCATGCTGCTTTGTCAATGGCGGCCGCATCTGCGGCCACCATTCGCTTCTTCATTATAGCCGTGATAGGCTACGTAAATAATTACATAGCCTATCAAGGCTAACTCAGGGACACCATTTGCGTCCCTGTGGAGGCTGTGATAGCCTACATAAATATTTATGTAGCCTATGAAGGCGAAAGACAGGGGCGCAAATGGTGTAGTGGCCGCCATTTACGCCCCTGTCTTTTGCCGTGATAGGCTATGTAAATATTTATGTAGCCTATCATGGCAAAAAACAGGAATGCAAATGGTGGCTGCTGTAGCTGCCGCCATTTGCGTTCTCTTTTTTTCTTTTTGCGGTGATAGGCTATGTAAATATATATGTAGCCTATCACGGCAAAATTGTTGTTGTTCAGTCGTTCCGTCGTGTCCGACTCTTTGTGACCCCATGGGAGGGATGTACGAAAGTGACTTACCTTTCCGTGGATTATGTTGATGGTGGGGGGGAGGCGTTCCATCCCTCCCCCTGGAATCCTGGCCAGGGGGGGAAGCGCTCCATTCCTCCCCCCCGGAATCCTGGCTGGCCGGCTGTGCTCCGCAGCGATTCTGCGGAGCTGCCGGCTGGCTCTGCCAGCAGCCGGACATCCGGCCGCTGGCTAGCAGGGACGCAAATGGCGGCAGCCGTAGCAAAAGGTAAGTCACTTTCGTACATCCCTAGTCCCTGTGCAGCCCAGCGGCCAGATGTCCGGCTGCAGGCGGCCCCGGCTGGCGGCTCCGTGGAGTCACTGCAGAGCTGAGCCAGCCAGGGAGAATTTTGGGGGGAGCGACGGAGTGCCTCCCCCCACTGCGAATGCACAGCCAGCTGCAGAGGATTCCGGGGGGGGGAGGAATGGAGCGCCTCCCCCGCATCCATGATTCCGGGGAGAGGGACGGAACGCCTCCCCCCTACCATCAGCATAATCTGCGAAAGGTAAGTGATTTTCGTACATCCCTAGAAAATACAGGGGAACGGAAATAGCGTAGCGGGCGCTGTTTGCGTCCCTTTTTGATTGCTGTTTTAGCCTACTTAAAGATTTACGTAGGCTAAAACAGTGAATCAAAAAGGGACACAAATAGCACCCACTACACTATTTGTGTTCCCCTTTATTTTTGCTGTCATAGTCTATGTAAATATTTACGTAGATTAAGATGGGCAAAAATAAGGAACGCAAATGGTGGTGGCCGTAGCCGCCGCCATTTTTGTATGCGAGTTCTTTAGTTTTTTTTCCCAGAGCCCTCCTTGGCCAGAAATCCGGCTGCAGACAGCTCTGGGCTGGGCTGGGCCTGGCCGGCTGCTCCGCAGAGCTGCCGCAGAGCACAGTCGGCCATCGAGGATTCTGTGCGGGGGGAGGAACTGATCGCCTCCCACCCTGTCCAGGATTCCAGGGGGAGGGACAGAATGCCTCCCTCCCCACCATCAACATAATCCACGAAAGGTAAGTCACTTTCGTACATCCCTAGTCCCTGTGCAGCCCAGTGGCCAGATGTCCGGCTGCAGGCAGCCCTGGCTGGCGGCTCCGTGGAGTCGCTGTGGAGCTGAGCCGGCCAGGGAGAATTTTGGGGGGAGCGACGGAGTGCCTCCCCCCACTGCAAATGTCACCCTTTGAAAAGGAAAGTGTCTTTCGTACATCCCTACTAATATCCCCTTTGAGGGCAAGGTGCTTGAGCACATTGTGGCTGGGCAGCTTCAGACATTCTTGGAGGAAACATTATCTGGACCCATTTCGGTCTGGTTTCAGGCCAGGGTATTGCACTGAAATGCCTTGGTTGCTCTGACTGACAACCTACACCGGGTGAAAGACAGTGGGAGTGCTACCTTGCTCATCTTCCTGGATCTCTCAGCAGCATTTGATACCATTGATCATGGTGTCTTAATGGATCAGCTCTTCAGGGTGGTAGTTGGGGATTCTGTGTTACAGTGGTTCTGCTCCTACCTGCAGGACTGATTCCAGAAAGTGATATTGGGGGATCCCTGTTCTACCCCATGGCTATTAAGCTGTGGGGTGCCACAGGGTTGTATTCTATGCCCCATGCTGTTCAACATCTATATGAAGCCGTTGGGTGAGGTCATTAGGAGTTTGGGGTTGGCGTGTCACCAGCTCTATTGATTCTCAGAGATGATACTCAGTTCTATTTCTCCTTGTCATTGGAGTCAGCTGAGGCAGTGAAGGTGCTGGACCAGTGCCCAGAGGCTTTCATGGGCTGGATATGGGTTGATAAACTGAAGCTAAATCCTGACAAGACAGAAGCTCTGTAGACTGGTGGTTCCTGAGTCTGGAAATTGGGTAAGCGACCTGTCCTGGATGGGGTTGCACTCTCCCTGAAGGAGCCTGTGCATAGCTTGGGAATACACATAGATCCATTCCTGTCACTGGAGTCTCAGGTGGACTCCGTGGCCCGGACTACTTGGGGCCAGCTTCAGCTGATCTGCCAGCTATGGCCTTTCCTGGACAGGGATAACCTAGCCACAGTAGTACATGCACTGGTAACTTCCTGATTAGATGACTGCAATTAGGGATGTACGGACTGCATAAAATCCCCTCTGTCTGTGTTCTGCAGATTGTCAGGCGCCTTTCGTTCCATCATCCGCCCACAGACGAATGCAAATATTTTTTTTCATCATGCGGAAAAATACAGAAATAATTACGTAAATATTTACACAAGTATTTACATAACTTACCCCAGTAAGAAACATTTAGCGTATTGTCCCCCATTCCATTCTATGTTTCCTCAGCAGAAACTTACTGCTTCGGATTTATATGCGTAAATTTTGGGAAACTAAAAAAATCATCTGAAAGTCCATGGACTTCACACGGCCTGAGGGGGTTGCTCCGCAGTGGATTCCGCCAGCTGGATTCTTAGAAATCTGAGCTCATTTTAATCCATCTTGAATTTCTCCAGCATCCCTAACTGCAATGCACTTTAAGTGGAGCTGCCCTTGAAGATGGCTTGGAAGTTGCAGCTAGTATAAAATGCAGCAGCTAGACTGCTGACCAGAACCTCTCATAAAGATCACTTAACACCAGTTTTAAAGGAATTGCCCTGGCTGCCAATATGCTTCCAGATGGAATTCAAAGTTTTGGTGATGACATTTAAAGCCCTAAGTGGCTTGGGTCCTCAATATTTGAGGGAGTGCCTCTCCCTATATACCTTTCCCGAGGACTGAGATCTGTTGGAGGGGCCCTCCTCTGCATCCCACCAGTGTGAGACATACACTATGGTGGGACATGGGAGAGGGCCTTCTCTGCTGTGGCACCCCAGTCGAGGAATGCCCTCCCCTTGGAGGCCTGATTGGTGCATACATTGGTTTCATTTTGGCACCAAATAACAACATGGCTTTTTAACAAAACCTTTAGCAAAATGAATTTGCTAAAGTAGCACACTATTTTAACTGTGTTATTGTTTTCGATTTTAATTGGTATTAGCTTGTTTAATGGTTTAATATGTTTTTAGCTGTTTACATTATTTATTGTTTTATACTGTTTGATTTTATCTGTACACCATCGCCCTAAGATCTTAATGATAGGTCAGGATGCAAACATAATAAATAAGTAAGTAAGTAAACATGAGTAGGGCTGGGCTGTATGACTTGCATAGCTTGTAGATGGACAATCCCTGTCACACTGTTTCTGCCAAGACATGCAGAAGTATTAGGAAAGACAGCCATTAAAGACTATTTGTAAGCCTGTCTACTTAAACAATAGCAGTTCTGTGTTAATACACTTTCTCCCCGCTCTCTTGGGGAAAAAGCACTTGAAAATACCCATCTATTCATATAACAAGGTCTAGCAGGAGCAGCACACTTAGCTCCTGAACTTAATCTTTTCCTCAAATGTAAGACATCGCATTGCTTTTGTGAGGCTTGTTTCTCTTTGTCAATATGAAGTGAAAACATCGATTGCTGATGCTTTCCTACAAGAGCATTGCCACAGAACAAACTAAGACAATGACCCCCAAAACAAAAACAACCCCCCAAATGGACTTCCACTCACACAGGGGTTTCCATTTAACTTCCTCCTCCTGTGCCCAACCCCCTGGGTTCCCCCCTCCCAACTGCTCTGGAGGTTCTCCCAACCTTCTGGAACAGATTTAGGGGTACTGGGGAGAGTCCATAGGAGGTGGGGCAATTCACTCTGTCAGTGGTATCCATTCATCTGACAGAAGGATACCATTGGACACAATCCCATTTTTAGGTAATGCTATAAATAAAGAAAAGAACTGTGCAAACTGATTTTAGAATTTAGGAGCTTCAACAATAATATGTGGCAAAACAGCAGTTTGGATCATCTTGTTTAAAATGTGTTTGGCTAATTGATACCATTTGAAATACAGGCACAACTGTATGTGGTGGCGGTGATAACCATTTCCCCATTTTAATTTTTAAGGAGGAAAAGATAGTGGATTCAACAGCATGCAATTACTATTAAATATTTTTATGTAATTCAAATATGTATTTGAAAAATCTCCTACATTTCCTTACATTAACAGGATTAATAGATTCAGTTGAATATTGTTAACTAGTTCTAAAAAAACACTCAGACTTACTGCACACTGTAACATATTCCAGACTTCTTCTAAGGGCAATCAGTGTCTTATTACTAGTCACCAGGATGACACATAATTAAATTTATAAGTCATTTCTTATAATGGGCATTTCCGCCAGTGAAGGCTACAGAATCAATCCTACATATTTTTTTATTTTTTCTCATGAATTGGACACTGAAATGGCTTTTTTAATGCAAAAGGCTAGGCACAGATATGCCCATCAACATTACTACACTTACAGGGTAATCCTATGCATGTTTACCCAGAAGTAAGTGTAACTGTTTTGATAGACTTTTTCCAAAGTAGGGATATATGGATTGTGTAAAATCCATTCCATCTGTGTTTCGCAGGTTGTCAGGCACCTTTCATTTCATCTATGGAATTTTTTTGTTTGCAAATTTGCACAAATTCACACATGCAAAATTGTGCAAATTCCCACAAATGTTTACAAGAGGAATAGGTTGTAGGAAAGAGAAGAAGCGACATTAAAAGTAGAAACACATAACTGTAGGTTACATTGTGATGTGACAACTGTTTAATGAAACTGAGCAGAATTTACGTTTCTCGTCTCTCCTAAAAGTGTCCCTGGGATGTTTAATTCATTGGAGGAGGCAGGGAGAGAGAAGTAGCTAATAAAATATTCAGTTAACAAAACACACACACACCTTTCTGTTCAAAATGTTCAAGTTTATCCTGTGGTTAGTTTCATCTTCTCCATTATCATGGAGCTGAATAGCTGTCAGTGGCGGAGTGATGGACCTTAGTCCCAGATTTGTCTACTATCAAGCTGCTAGGGTTTCTGTTCTGTGCCATCTCTCTCTCTCTCTCTCCCTCTCTCTCTCTCTCTCTCTCTCTCTCATGCATGCATGCACGCACACTGCCAGAAAGCTCAGAAGGATTTCTGGCAGGGACAGTGAAATTTGGTGAAATCCAAAAGCATGCCTCTCCAAGTATTTTTAGTCAACTCCTATCATTTCTTCTCTCCTTCCCCACTCCCACTTATTAACTTGTACAACCCAATTCTAACAATTGTCTCTGAGTGCCACAGGACTTTGGGGTCAGATGGAGACTGTACTCTGAGGCATACTTAGGCATATAGAAGTAACTAGAGCCTTTCAGCTGCAGGAGCACCTTACCACCCCATTATACACTACAGAAGGAACAGTACAAACCAGTCTGTAGCCATCAGTGGCAAAGCCTAGTTTCATCTCCTGAAACAAAACTAGTACTCAGAGCCAAACTACACATTACACTAATCATATAGCATGTAGCTCAGGTTTATATTTTAATTTACTGTAATGTAATTGTGCATGGACCCATTTGGATCAGGTCAACTGTGCTGTGTCACAGGAAGATTAAACTACACACACACACACACACACACACACACACCACCATTTGCTTCCTGAAATCCACCACCACCACCATCATCACCACCCCATGGAGGGGGAAGTTAACACAATTAAAAAAGCCTTCATTGATGCCAATGGAGAATTTTTCAGAATTTCAGGAAGCAAAGGGTGTGCATGGGAGGGCAGTTTTAATCCTCCTCTCCTGGAGTGCATTGGCTCCAATCTGAATTGGGCTGACACATGCTTATACGAGAGTAAATTGAAGTATAACCATGAGCCACATGCTATGTGATAAACATAATGTGTAATTTGGCTCTCAGTCACAGTAGTGCAAGGGGAAATTATGATGTCCCTTATGTTAATGTACAATGCAAGCCTAGTAAAGCTGCACAAGGTATTCTGGAGCTATAGATGTGCCTCTGATAAACCTAGGGCAGCACTGTCATATTGGAAAGATATGGGAAAGGAAAAGTAATATCCAGTAAAAAAAATAAATAAATGCCATGACATGAGGGAATACGTTCAAAACTAATATATTCATATTTCCAGAGATTGTTATTGACAATAACAATGCTTGTGGTTGTGTGCAGTATTCATTTTCACCATACAATGGTTGACGTTTGCTCTCACCTTTAATACAACTAATTTTCACTTGGGAGAAGAGGATGTCAGCATTGTCAGTGCTGAAAATGCTAACCATTTATTCTGAGGGATATCAGATGTAGGGATTTCATGAGAGTCTGTGTGTGTGTGTGTGTGTGTGGAGTCCAATGGACTCCCCCTCACCTGCCCTCCTGGGCCCTGCTCGCCGAACTGCGGGGCACTCGCAGACCTGCTCGGCGAGTGTTTGGCAGCTTCCCATCTTCCTAGCGAGCCACCATTGTGAACAGCGGTGGTGGCTCAGGCGCTTCTGGGTAGGTAATGTTGCATAATTGGCAGCCATGAAGGGCCCAGAGAGCCTCAGCTGTTGGGCAGTACATAAATGTAATAAATAAGTAAATAAGTAAATAAACATGGCATCTAGGTAGCTGCGAAATATGGGGCTGAATTCTTATCAGTGGGGCTATCAGATAGACTGTATCTAAAAGATGAAACAGAGAAGCAGAAGGAAATAAATCTATAATGCAACAGATTTTTTTAAATTTATTTATTAATGAGCATATTAAGCCAGATGTCAGGTGTAATGACTACAAATGCATAGGAACTGCTATTGATCAGAGATATGCTAAATAAAGATACTCACCATGGATTTTTCCCCTTGATTGGGATTTTTAAATTGAATCAAGGCGAGAGTGCTTTTGATTCAGGGTGCTTTAGAATTTAGAAGGAGAAATCAACAAGTGAAGTTACAATGAATGCATTCAATAGAACTACAAATTAAAAAGTTGAAATGTTATACTCTATGGATGTCTTTCTTTCTTTACAACCACCTAGCAAATGCATACCTTAGAGTGGTTGTCAATGAACAACACAAAGAAAGTTTTCACAAAAAGGAGCTATTCATCTGTTTTGATTCTTGAAACCGTGTTCATTTTTCTTCCAAGTACTCGCCGTCTTCTCCTTTTTGTTCTTTCTTTGCAATTTCACATTGTAGAACCATAACTATTGTAGAAATCTAACCTCAGACTCTCAAAAGGATAAAGTTCTGGTAAAGAGGCAAAATCCAAGGTGCATCTTCTATTCTGACAATTTAATATCTGGATTGGTAAAGGATTCTCATCTAAAGACTTCTCTGGACAGTTGGTTTCAAGCATGCCCTATCCCCAGACACATATTAGCCTTTGCAAGACCAAAGATAAGTCAGTTTCAATTTAATTTTAAACATATCCAAGAGTGGATCCTTCCCCCACAGTGACATCTGAAATAGAAAAGCTTTTCTAAACAAGGCATTTATTTATTTTGTGCTTGTTGTTCCCTACTCATGGTTGTTTAAGGGTACTTTAGATGATGTTGTGACCCTCCAGATTCACTTCTGTCTTTAAAGAGCACTTTTAGTAGGGTTTTTTTTAGAGCAGAGAAGGTGCAGTATTATTTCTGATAGTAAAAGATAATGTTTTTTCCTCTTGTGTATTTATGCTATTCTGCTATACCACATTGCCACCTAGGGGTTATGTAGCAGAAAAGCAGGAAAAGTAACAGTCTTCATTTAGTGCTTGGATCTCAATTCTGAGACGAAACTGAAAGTACATACAGTGGATTAACAGCCTTCTGTAGAACAGCCCTAAAACCAACGCCTACACCCCTGAGTTTAAGAGGAAGGGTAGCCATGTGAACTTCACCACACCTCTAAGTCTGACCTTCTTCAGTGGAATCAGTGTGTCTAAGGATGGCAAAGAAATTTGTTCTGTTTGCATGTTAATTTTAATGTGAACTTGCCTAATTTTTCAATGCAAACATCTAATTTTGCACTTCTGAATCACTATGCAAAACGAAACTCAGTTATCCTTCAAAATTCTCAAAATTTTGGAGTGGAATTCTCCAGTCAAAAATGCATACAAAAATGGATACATTTAAAATAATTTTAAAAATGCATTATATTAGGAATTTGCTTGCAACAAATGTGTATATTAAGCAAAAATGTGTATAAAATGCATGTATTAGGAGAAATGTGTGCAAAAATGTTTATGGATTTTTATGCAAACTTTTAAAATAAAATTCTCAAAATTCAGGACAAATGGAACCTAAGGCTGGAGAAAGTCTCAAAATTCAAGACAACCCAAACTCAGGGTTGGAAAAATGAGAAACTGTGACAGACGGAGGGAGCAATCCTAAGGCCACTAGACAGGAGCTAGACAGCCATAGGATATGCTGTTTTCTGGAAACTGACCTTGGAGCCTGTGTTCCAAGGTCGGTTCCTGGAGAACTGACCTCCCCGCACTTCCACACTGCCTCAGAGGCAGCGTGTAACAGCCCTGTTCTCTGCACTCACAAGAGGAGTGTGGAGCAGCCAGAAAGGGGCATGGCTGGGGGCATTCCAGGGTGGGAAGGGCAGAAATGCCTTTATAACACATCCTGTCTGTTGGACAGCAGCCTCCCTCCCCGCTCCGTCTTCCCAAAGCTAGACAGCTGCATTCGGCTGTCTAGCAAAAAAAGCAGGGCAGGAGAAGCGTAAAGGGAATGATCCCCTCCATGCTTCTCCTGCCCTGCTTTGGATAGGTGGTTGTCTCCAAGTTTGGTGGTAGCCGCCTATCTCAATAGGATTGCGCCCTGAAATTCCCAGTTTCTTCCATCCGTAAATATGGCTTCTTGGATTGCTGACTGGGAATAGATCAAGTTCCTTGGTTTATCTTAAATTGAGTAGATTTTCCTTCATTATGAATGTGCAAAGAACCCAAGCTTTTTGAACAATACAGTTTCTATTCTCCCAGTAATTTCATTTAAATAAATACATGCCTTGTATAAAATAAAAGCAAGCATTGCATGCTAGGAATGTGGAGCTAAAGTCCTGCTTAGCTTTTAATGTACAAATATGTGAGGTCCTTCAAGTTTTCATCATTCTCTCTCCACAAGTGGAAACCAGCTACTTCTTTGGTACTTGAAGGAGCACTGGGTCTTTTTCACCATGTGAACAAGCTGTTTTCTAAAAGCATCTTTTTCTCCTTTGCATCCCAGTTGAATTCCTAAGTTAAATAGGCACTATGAATAATTTGATTTTAAAAGTGAAGGCAGGAACTTTATGTTCCTCCAAGAATACTGTAAATATGAATTATTCTTTGTCCTGTACACATTTTTTTTTCATTTTCCTTGTGTTTTTTCCTAGTAATATGCAAGATGGATAACTGATAGATAAGCATCTTGCACAGAGAAACAAGATCACATGTCAAAATACACAATTTTGAACCCTACAAAAAGTGTCACTGCTCATTCAGGCTGCTTATCTAGGAGATACAGATGGGAGAGCTCATGGAACATAGCTATTATCATGAGGTTTAGTCCTTAAAAAGCTCAGTGATTTATTTTCACCAAGCACTGCTCTCAGGAAAGAGTTTTTTCCAAAATAAATCTCAATTTCATATCTGAAATGCATTTTTCTTTTGCAAAGAGCATATTTAAAAAGAGAACATTAAAAAAAAACGTTTAAGCAATGGAATTCATGAATATTAGCCGATCAGTTTGAAGTATTTTTAAAACCAGAAAAATGTAGAAATTAACCCACGGTGGCCTGTCGTATCATGTGAACAGCCCCAAAGTGTGGTGTTTTAACAATGTATTGATGTGTGTAGACATCAGCAAACAACTGCACAAAAAGAATCTTGATGCAGTCACAACACAATTAGATCAAGATTGATTTTTTACACTGTTTTATCAATGTAAATATGTGCACTGATATATAAAGGAACTAAAAGTTGGTGCAAAGTGGGCATGTTCCAATTCTGGAATTAATTTTAGAAATTCTTCCAGTGAAACCAGAATTCTAGAGAAGCGGAATACCAGGGTTATGAAGGGCTGTGGAATAAGAAAAGCTATTTTGCAGATTGCATGATGTCAAGTCCGTGCAAGATGGAAGCACAACAGTTTATTTTATTGCCTCATCTTTACAGGCCTTTTCCCACTAGCAATTTTCCATACTGTCATCCTCTGATTGCCTAAACAAGCACATTAATCTATAAAATAAATCTACAAGGAGCTGTGATAAACGATGAGAGAACAAATGACTGGTTTATTAACCATAGGGAAATTAAAATTAGTGAGAGAAACTAATGAGAGAAACACTGCCCATATACTGTATTTATTCATGGGGCTACAGAAGAAATTGATTAATGAGAAGGGGTGTGGCTTTAATCCAGTGCAGTTATGTGTACTTAAGGTCCATTGATTTCAGTTGGACTTAAATGCATGCCACTGTACATTGAACTGTGGGAAGTGTTTCATTTAGTCAATTAGGTTTGTGAACCAAGTGTTCTTTAATGAATGACCCAACTGCAGGCAGCCTTTTATATCTGCAAAATTGACTACTTCTGATTCAATAGTTTAGTGAGGGAGTCTCTGGAAGAACATCTCTTCCAATACTAGTTTTTGGTTTTACAATGAAATGAATGATTGATTGCCTATAACTGACCAATGCCTTAAACTTTGTATAACAAGCTTGATTGAGCTAAATTTATAGAAAATAGAGTAACTTGCCTAAAAGAGTTTCTGACATAGGTCATAAGATTTTTGTTTGTTTGGGATTGTCCTTTTTTCAGGTACTTATTTGTATGTTTCTCAATTGACAAATATTAACTATTCCTGAAGTACATTCGCATGTGATGGGTCTGGTAGGATGCCAATGACGGTAACTGCTGAAACTGTGTGCAACCAGTATGTGATGCCTGGAACTGGAATATTTAGAGTTAATTTGCAGTTAATGCATTCAGCTGGAGATCAGGAGATGTATTGCCAATTCTTCTTTCTTAGACTGTCTGCATACAACTTTCAGAAGTTATGGAATCTGCATTCCCTAATTCACCATTCAAAAAATTGAGTTAGGGGTAATGCCTTTTCCTGTTCTTTTATCTTTCTGTGTCATGTTCTTTGTGGCTGTAACTGTGCTTATGACTTGACAGTACTGGAGCCTTAATCTCTTGGCTACAGGCTATTCTCTTACTGCAACACAGATAACAAAGTAAATATGTATGAGAAAATTAGATAAGCGTATATGCACTTAGGAGAGAGGTTCCTTTGGAAACAGGAAGAACATTTTGTCAGCCTGCTAAAATACCTAATAGGACATTCACCAGAAATGGGGAACATATGCCCCTCTAGATGCTGGTGGACTGCAATTCCCATCATCACTAGCTATACTGACTAGGATGAATGGGACTTGCAATCCAATATTTATTTATTTATTTATTTATTTATTGCATTTATACCCCGCCTTTCTCCCTCTCGCAAGGAATATCTAGATATTCCCTCTCGCAAGGAATATCTAGAAGGCCACATGTCCCTGTCCCTAACATATACTTTTCAGTCCAACATTGCTGTGAACTAATAACATAAATACCAACTATGACCTATATAATAGGGCTGTGCACGGAACCCCCACTTGGCTTTGGATCTTGCCTCAGACCCTCTGAATCATGCCTGCTTCAACTTAGACCGATTTGGACCCCCTTCACTTTGACTCAGTTCTGGATGCAAAGTGAGATTCGGATATCTCGATCACTCAGTTTGGGCATTTTCCCATTGACTTGCATGGGAAAACAGAAATGGCCATAATTTTTCCAGGTTTTATGAAAAATACATGAAACCTGGGGTCCTTTCTGCCGACATGGTGGGGACCCCACCTGCCCAACTTCAGAAAGTTTGGCCTAGTATTTTTTATGCTAGATGCAGCTGAAATTTGATTTACCCCCCACAAAAACTCTCAAAGCAAAGAGCGATACCTCTAAGACCCAGGCCGCCACCTCTGCCACCTCCTGCCTGCTCGGCTGTCAAGGGCTGCTAGCCATCTCCTGCTCACAAGGAGCCTCAATCCTTCGCTGAAGTTTCTCAAGTTGAAACTTTTGGCACCAAGCTGTCTAGGTTGCTCAGAATGAATCACCGAGTCGGACGAGGTGCTTCCTATACATGCCACTTGACCCTGGGGTGCCTTATTGCTATTTTGCTCCACCTGTTATCACATGGAGGCACCTCCGAAGCAGCCCTCTTTCACTCGTTATTTGGGCTTTGGACCGAAGTGGTGCACAGGCCTACTATATAATGCTATGGATGGGTGAATCAAGTCTATTTTTCTGGTCCATGTCATTCTTTTTTGGTCCATGTTCACCATAAATCTGTTCCTGCAGTTCCCTAATTATGTCCCTTTGAAAATCCTCTCTGGAGAGTTGGGGGATCCTAAAGAACAGCATGACAACTGATGCTGGGGGCTGCAGGGGAAAGGTGCATCAGAGAAAGTCTCCTTCTCCCCTTTCCCCCTTCCCACTCATTCTGTGTGGAATTCAGCTCAGGGAGTGCTCCTGCTAGCAGGAGTAACCTCTGGATCCAACCCCATAGGTTTGATCTATGGACCAATGTACATGTTCAGGAAAAAGAAGCATATGGTGTGCTCCTCCTAGGACTGTACCATTTCAGAAAACAGATGTTTGAATGTTCCATCATATGAAATACTGTCTGCAGAAATTTAGAATGTCAAGGAAAAAAGCTCTAGTTTAAAAACAAAAACAAACCTGATTTGGAGCTTAGATACACAGAATGGAACAACAGCTTTGTTGCAATCCCTTTCATTCCAATAGTTCCTCATTCCAATGGAGGCATAGCTCTGTGGATTGTTTTCTGAGGTTAGAGTATGCAATACAATCCCCTTTGTCTAGACTGCTTCTATGGCTACTCTACAGTAAAGTTTCCAGACTGCAATTCTTCTAAACTTCTGCAGCTATTTTGTTTAATGCTGAAATCCTAGTCACATTAATATATTTACATAGATGACTTTTCCTCCATTCCAGCGGAAGTCAACAAGCCCTGCCATTGGCTAACTAAAGCCATTAGCAGTCAAAGTTCTGATGCCATAATTAAACAAATAAATGAAAAATTTTAATATGCAGCAGTGCAACCCAAAGCCAGCTTGATATCAGTTCCACTCTGCTGATTTCAAATGAGAGCATCCTAGTTGTCTGACAGTCCATAATTTCTCATTGATGTTTCTTACTTAGTGGTTTCTAATGAATTTGTTTTCCTAACTAATTTCCTTTAGTAAACAAGCAAATGAAAAACATATCCCCACAATTCCCCAAACAAAGAATACCATGTACACTGATGATATTGAACTGTGAAAGCATCATCCCTCCCTCCCTCCCTCCCTCCCTCCCTCCCTCCCTCCCTCCCTCCCTCTTTCTGTGTGTGTGATGGTTAATGTATTGAACGGAGAATGTGCATAAACAGTTCTTATTCTGCAGGTAGAATGCACATTGATTAACAGCATCAATTTTGCTCTGCCCTGAAAAAAAATCCTTCTGCATAGAAAAGTTTGTGAGAATGTTAGCCTACAAAAAACTCTTCTTGACATACTGACTTTCTACAGTCAGAGAGCATTCATTAATGCAGGTGTCTATTAGGGCTGTGCAAGGATCCCCTGATCCAACTCAGAAGCCACTTCGTGGCTTCGGAGGTGGGCCCGATTCGGCTCAGGCTGATTCATGGGGGCTTGACCCAACTCAGCCCCCAAACTGAAGTGGGATTTGGATGCCGAGCCCCGCTTCAGGTTCCCCTCCCCATGTGCCCATGCAACCCCCCAGCTCCTGACCTTGCCACTGCCTCCTCCTCCTCCATTGCCGCCACTGTCAGGGTTGCTTCAGAGCACAAGGAGTGGCTCAGTGGCTCAGTTTCTGAAGTTGAATTGCAGGAGGTGGTGGAGGAAATTTCCCAGGCTTGTCCAGAGATAGAGACACAGACTCCTCAGGCTTCAAAGGCCCAGCTGGATGGAGAGATCCTCTCTTCATGAACACCTGTGAGAGATAGCAAACAGGGAGAGGTGGGGCTTGGAGAGCCTGAATTCTTAGACGCCAGATGCAAATGCAGAGCCAAAAGAGAGATGGCAGGGGTGGAGCTTAGATGGTCTGCCCAATTGGCCCGGTGTGAACAGCAGTGCTTAGAGGCCTCATAAGGGAGGGAGATCCCCCAGCCCCACCCCTTAAGTTAGGACAGTAGCCCACCTTTTCGTCAAACTGTGGGCAACTTTCATAGCTTTCCTTTGAACTCCCCGAAGGCATTGCTTTTGTAGACTGTGAGTCACTGACCATTTGCATCTGTATGACCCATTGATGTAGTGGAGTAAAAGCTGAGAACTGGAGCCTCTTGTGTGTGTTTTGATTTGGGTTCTGAAGTTTACAGCAGGGGCAAAAGGCAATCCTGACAGCCTCCTCCTCTTCTGTCACCACTGCCTCCTCCTCCAATGCTGCCGCCGCCTCTGTCTTCTCCTTCACCACCGCTGCCACCTCCACTGCTGCCTTCTCCTCGCCACCGCCTTCTCCACCACTGCCTTCACTGCCTTTGCCACCGCCTTCTCCACTGTCTTTGCTTTTGCCACCACCTTTGCCACAGCCTTCTCCTCTCTGCCACCTTCTCTGCCTTCGCTGCTGCTGCCACCATCGTTGCCGCCAGCTCCTGAGGCCTGGACGCACGCTGACTCTTACTGCAGGGAATCGCCATTTTTAAAATTGCAACCTCCTGGAAGTTCTTGGAAGTTGCCATTTTAAAAATGGTGACTCCCTGCAAGAGGAGTCAGCATGTGTCCATGCCTCAGGCCCTGGTGGCAGTGATGATGCTGGTGGCGGAGATGGCGGTGGTGGCAATAACAGCAGAGGAGGATGAGGAGAAGGCGGCAGTGATGACGGCGGTGGAGGCGGAGACAGCAGTGGCGGTGATGACAGCAGCCAAGGTGGAGATGGCGGTGGTGGCTATGACAGTGGCAGAGGATGAGGAGAAGGCAGCGGTGATGATGGCGGTGGAGGTGCCAGCACGGCTGGGCCTGGGGTGCTAAAGCTCCAAAGCACACTGAGTGCTTCAGAGATCCCCTGACCCGCTCCGGGTCACTTCGTGCCCCCTCCGCTTCACCTCAGAAGGGGCTCAAAGTGACCCGAAGCAGCCCACTTGACTCAGGGTTTGGGCCTTGGGCCGAAGTGGTGCACAACCCTAGTGTCTACCTATATTCACCTGTTACCACACTTCTGCCCTGGTCACACGTTTCTATACTTTTCAGAAATCATTTTTTTCTGTGTTCTGAATATAGGCCCTCCAAGGGCATGAATTGTTGGGCAGAATTATTCTGGCCCTCTTCCCTCTGTGACCCCAGCTCTATTCTTCCAGATGCCAGCACAGATTACATAGGTACCCAGTGAAGTTCTTTTAAGCCTGGCTGGCCATGTTGACTATATATTATCTCCAGTATCAGAGGCAATATGTCTCCCAATACCAGTCGCTGGGGAACAAGAGCAGGAGGGTGCTCCTGCACTCATCTTTTGCTTGCGGGCTTCCCATAGGCATCTAATTGGCCACTGTGCAAACAGAATGCTGGACTGTAGGTCTTTGGCCTGATACAGAATGGCTCTTCTTATGTACTCATGTTCTTATGGCATACATTCAGAGCAAGCAGCACCAGTCAAAACCCTGGGCACTGCACTCTGCACTAACTGAAGCTTCCAATCTGTTTTCACAGGCAGTCATATGGTCAGTAATCCATTTAGGGCTCATTCCTATGCATGTTTAGACAGAAAAATGTCACATAACTCCTAGAATGCCTCCATCCAGCCATGCTGGCTGTGGCATGTTGGAAATCATAGAATGTTTTTCATTTAAACATGCATAGGATGGCACCCTTGTTCACTGATAGTGTAAATGAATGTTAATTTCATGCTAAATTGATTTCTTCACATTTTTAATGCATCACTGTCCATACAGGCATTTTGACTTGTTTTGTGGAGGGAAAAATTGTCAAGGGATTTTGCAAGCATGGGGATCAATGTGCTATTTACTCACAGTGTGCTATTTTCTTCACAGTGAAATCCATGGGTGGAATCGTGGGTAGGGCTTGTGTAACCACCACAACTGAGACACCACCAGGTGACCATTTGTGGAGAAATGCTATGTATATAATTGTTTGTGTTTTGTAATTTTACAAAAAAACTTTGTGTGACTTCTGTGTAGCAATAATATATTTGAGTAGTCCAGAGGCCTAGCTTTGTTACTGTGTATAAAGCTTTAAACAGTTGTGCTGCCTTGGTCACAGTGGCATATGAAGGGAAGCTTTCAGCTGTTTAAAATGTTTAGGGGGAGAAGTTACCTTTGTTTTGATTGAACAGGTGGGTCAACAAAGATGATTGACAGTTGTGAGTTCCATGAGGAACATGATTGGTCAGGTGTTTTAAAACGGTTAGGGAGAAATCTGTTAGTAGGGATGTACAAAAGTCACTTACCTGTTCGCCGATTACGTTGATGGTAGGGGGCAGGCATTCCATCCCTCCCCCCGGAATCCTCGTAGGGGGGAGGCGCTCCGTTCCTCCCCCCCAGAATCCTCCGCGGTCAGCTGTGCTCCGCGGCAGCTCCGCAAAGCAGCCGGCCAGGCCAGAGCTGTCCGCAGCCGAATTTCCAGCCGCAGAGGGCTCTGGGTAAAAACAAAAACAAAAAACGCATACACAAATGGCGGCAGCTACGGCCACCACCATTTGCGTTCCTTATTTTTGCCCTCTTAATCTACGTAAATATTTATGTAGACTATGATGGCAAAAATCAAGGGGAACGCAAATAGCGTAGCAGGCACTATTTGCATCCCTTTTTGATTCCCCGTTTTAGCCTACGTAAAGATTTATGTAAAGATTTACGTAGGCTAAAATGGGGAATCAAAAAGGGATGCAAATAGCGCCCGCTACACTATTTGCATTCCCCTTTCTTTTCTTTGTCTTAGTGTATGTAAATATTGACGTAGACTAAGACGGCCAAAAATAAGGAACGCAAATGGCGGCGGCCGTAGCCGCCGCCATTTGCGTACGCATTTTTTTAAAAAAAAAACCACCCAGCCATGACAGGCTACGTAAAGATTTACATAGCCTATCACATCATGTGTGTTTTTAAAACCTAGTCATGATAGGCTACGTGAATCTTTATGTAGCCTATCACGTCTTTCTTTTTCTTTCTTTCTTTTTTTTACCAGAGTGGAAATGGCGGCGGTGGCAGCCGGTCAGAAGACCGGCCGCTGCCGCCGCTGCAGCTGCCACTGCAGCCGCCGCCACCCAGAAGATCTGCCCCAGGTGAGTCTCGTCCCGGGGGGATCCGTGGGGGGGCTGGGGGTGGCAGGCCGTTCTGCCATGGAGTTAGGGGAGCCGAATGCACTGGCATTCAGCCTCACCGTGATCCATGGTTGAATTCTCTACTAGCCCTATCTGTTACAGTTAGTTAGGGAGAGTTGGGGAGTTGGGAGTTACTGGTGGTTAGCTGAAGGGAGCAGTGCTCAGAGCTGGGGAAAGAGAAAGCTAGTCTGAGAGAACCCCTCTTGGAGACCTGGAATCTGGAGTTGGTGGCTGTGGAGAGCAGGAGGCTAGGCTGTGAGGTGGTGATTCAGGCAGGCAGCAGAGCCCATCACCAGGGGATTTCAGTCAGAGACCTGACCAGAAGGAGCTTCAGCAAGTGACCTCTGATACGGTGCCATAATCCCAAAAGCTAGAGGCAACATGAGGGGTTGAAGGCAGAGGAAGGCTTCTGTGCAGCATCCATTCTGGGCTGCAAGGGATTGACTAGAGTGGAGTTTTGGGAAATTGGATGTCGGGGGTGGGGGGACTTTTTGAGAGCTTATTAGCATGGAAGATGCTAACTTCATAATAACACTATTATTAAGTATGGGAATGAAGGATGATTAATTTCAGTGTAACTAATTATTGCAATCCCATACCTGGAATTACACTCTATTCTCTTATGCACAAAATATTCCTTAATAAATGTCTTAGTTTAATAGCTCATACTGCCTCTTTTGTTGGTACCCATCCCACACCTAGGTCTGGTATTCTAAGAGAATTGGTGGCAGCAGAAAGGGTCAATTTCTGAAACTTGGAGTTATAGTGGCAGGGAGTTCCTTAGACCATAAATATTGCATTAAAAAACCAACAAACTATAGGTGGGATTATTTTCCACATAGGTTATTGATGTTAGTGGTTTCTTGTTCAGTCGTTCAGTCATGTCCGACTCTTTGTGACCCCATGGACCATAGCACACCAGGCCTTTCCTGTCCTGCGCTTTCTCCCGGAGTGTGCTCAAGTCCATATTCATTGCATAGGTGATGTTATCTAGCCATCTCATCCTCTGCTGTCCCCTTCTCCTTTTGCCTTCAATCTTTCCCAGCATCAAGGTCTTTTCCAGAGAGATTTCTCTTCGCATTCGGTGGCCAAACTATTTGAGCTTCAGCTTCAGTGTCTGTCCTTCCAATGAGCAGTCAGGGTTGATTTCCTTTAGGATGGACTGATTTGACCTCCTTGCAATCCAGGGGACTCGTAAGAGTCTTCTCCAGCACCACAGTTCGAAAGCATCAATTCTTCGGCGCTCAGCTTTCCTTACAGTTCAGCTCTCACAGCCATACGTTGCTACTGGGAAAACCATAGCTTTGATAAGATGGACCTTTGTTGGCAAGGTGATGTCTCTACTTCTTACTATGCTGTCTAGGTTTGCCATAGCTTTCCTCCCAAGGAGCAAGCGTCTTTTAATTTCATGGCTACAGTCACGGTCTGCGGTGATCTTGGAGCCCAAGAAAATAAAATCTGTCACTGCTTCCATTTCTTCCCCTTTTATATATCAGGAAGTGATGGGGCCAGATGCCATGATCTTCGTTTTTTTAATGTTGAGTTTCAAACCAGCTTTTGCACTCTCCACTTTCACCCTCAACAAGAGGCTCTTTAGATCCTCTTCACTTTCTGCCATTAGGGTGCTATCGTCTGCGTATCTGAGGTTGTTGATAATTCTCCCGGCAATCTTAATTCCGACCTGTGATTCATCCAACCCAGTGTTTCTCATGATGTACTCCACATATAAATTAAATAAGCAGGGCGACAATATACAGCCTTGTCGTACTCCTTTCCCAAATTGGAACCAATCGGTTGTTCCATGTCCGGTTCTTTCTGTTGCTTCTTGACCCTCGTACAGGTTTCTCAGGAGACAGGTAAGGTGGTCTGGTACTCCCATCTCTTTCAGAATTTGCCACAGTTTGTTGTGATCCACACAATCAAAGGCTTTAGCTTAGTCAATGAAGCAGAAATAGACGTTTTTCAAGGGATGGCGGAGAATTTCTCCACGAATCTTCAGGAGGCCGAGTGCCGACGCATTCGGCCCCCCGAAAGTGTTGGGGAAATTCTCCACTGGCCCCCCGTCCCCCCCGAATGGGACTTACCTTCAGCGAATGTCCCTCTCGGCGGCAGGTCCCGGCGGCGGTTCATAGGCAGTTCGGCAGGGGCAGCGGCCGGTCTCCCGACCGGCTGCCGCCGCTGCCATTAAAAAATAAAAAAACTACAGTAAAAAATCCCCACTCACCCGTGATAGGCTACATGACGATTTATGTAGCCTATCACAGCTAGATTTCCAAAGTCAGCCATGATAGGCTATGTAAATCATCATGTAGCCTATCACGGGTGACTTTGGGGGGGGGGGAAGCGCATACGTAAATGGCGGCGCCCCATGGGTGCCGCCATTTGTGTTCCTTATTTGGACAGGGGTAGTCTACATAAAGATTTACATAGACTATGGCGAAAATAAGGGAACGCTATTTGCATTGCGTTATTTTCGCCGTAGTCTACGTAAATCTTTACGTAGACTAGATGTGCCAAAATAAGGAACACAAATGGCGGCTGCATACGCGCTTTTTTTTCCCCCCAAAGTCACCCATGATAGGCTACGTGACGATTTATGTACCCTATCATGGCTGACTTTGGAAATCTAGCCATGATAGGCTACGCAAATCGTTACATAGCCTATCACGGCTCTGTGTTTTTGTTTTTGTTTTTCCTTTTTTTTCGCGGCCTGGGAGATGGGGCGCTCCTCCCCAACCTGAATTTCGCCGGCTAGGGATGGGGCGCCCCCCCCGGCCTGAATTTTGGCCGGGCGAGGCGGGGCGCCTCCCCCCTCGCCTGAACTTTGGAAGGAAAACCGAAGCGCCTCCCCCCACCGCGAAGCAAGCTGCGGGACAAGGTAAGTCCCTTTTGTCCATCCCTACGTTTTTCTGGAATTCTCTTGCTTTCTCCATGATCCAGAAATGTTGGCGATTTGATCTCTAGTTCCTCTCCCTCTTCGAAACCCAGCTTGTACTTCTGGTAGTTCTCAGTTCACATGCTGCTGAAGCCTACCTTGTAGGATTTTGAGCATAATCTTGCTGGCATGAAAAATGAACGCAAATGTACGATAGTTTGAACACTCCTTGGCATTGCCCTTCTTTGGAATTGGAATGTAAACTGACCATTTCCAGTCTTGTGGCCATTGCTGAGTGTTCCAAATTTGTTGGAATATTGAATGCAGCACTTTAACAGCTTCATCTTTTAGGATCTTAAATAGCTCAGCTGGAATACTGTAATTTCCGCTAGCTTTGTTGTTAGTAATGCTTCCTAAGGCCCACTTGACTTCACTTTCTATAATGTCCAGCTCAAGTTCAGCGACCGCACTATCATGGCTATCAGAGACATTAAGATCTTTCCTGTATAGTTCTTCTGTGTATTCTTTCCACCTCTTCTTAATCTCATCTGCTTCTCGCTTCTGTTAGGTCCCTGCCATCTTTGTCCTTTATCATGCCCATCTTTGCACAAAATGTTCTCTTGATATCTCCAATTTTCTTGAAGAGATGTCTAGTCCTTCCCATTCTATTGTTTTCTTCGATTTCTTTGCACTGTTCATTTAAGAAGGCCTTCTTGTCTCTCCTTGCTATTCTCTGGAACTCTGCATTCAGTTGGATATATCTTCCCCTTTCTCCCTTGCTTTTTGCTTCCCTTCTTTCCTCAGCTACTTGTTAAGCCTCATCAGACAGCCACTTGGCTTTCTTGCATTTCTTTTTCTTTGGGATGGATTGAGTTGCTGCCTGCTGAATAGGGATGGGGGAGAATTTCTCCCTGAAACTTCGGGGGGCCGAGTGCCAACGCATTCGGTCCTCCGAAGGTTGTTCGAGGATAAATTCTCCGCCCCCCATCCCCCGCCCCCCCCGGGATGGGACTTACCTTTCACGAATGTCCCTCCCGGCGGCGGGTCCCGGCGGCGGTTCGGCAGGTCTTCGTCAGGGCCGGGGGAAGCAGCTTGTCTTTCGACTGGCTGCCGCCGCCGCCATTACAAGAAAAGTAAAAAAAAAACAAACGCCCCTCTGATAGGCTACGTAATGATTAACGTAGCCTATCACGGCTAGATTTGCAAAGTCAGCCGTGATAGGCTACGTTAATCGTCACGTAGCCTATCACGGGTGACTTAAAAAAAAAAAAAAGCGCATACGGCTAATGGCGGCCCACATAGGGAGCCGCCATTTGCGTTCCTTATTTGGTCCCTGTAGTCTACGTAAAGATTTACGTAGACTACGGCGAAAATAAGGACTACGCAAATAGCATCCGTATAATCAATCTGATTTCGATATTGACCATCTGGGATGTCCATGTGTAGAGTCTCCTCTTGTGCTGTTGGAAAGAGTGTTTGCTATGATCAGCGTGTTCTCTTGGCAAAACTCTATTAGCCATTGCCTTCTTCATTTTGTACACCAAGACCATGCTTGCCTGTTATCCTGGTGATTTCTTGACTTCCTACTTTATGAAGAGGACATCTTTTTTTGGTGTTAGTTCTAGAAGGTGTTGTAGGTCTTCATAGAACCGATCAACCTCAGCTTCTTCGGCCTCAGTGGTTGGGGCATAGACTTGAATTACTGTGATGTTGATTGGTTTGCCTTGGATTCGTACTGAGATCATTCTATCATTTTTGAGATTGTACCCCAGTACTGCTTTTCCCACCCATTTGTTGACTATGATTGCTACTCCATTTCTTCTCAGGGATTCTTGCCCACAGTAGTAGATATAATGGTCACCTGAATTAAATTCGCCCATGCCTGTCCATTGTAGTTTGCTGATTCCCAAGATGTCGATGTTCAATCTTGCCATCTCATGTTTGACCCACTCCAGCTTACCTTGATTCATTGATCTTACATTCCAGGTTCCTAAACAATATTGTTCTTTACAGCATCACACTTTCTTTTCACCACCAGACACATCCACAGCCTAGTGTCCTTTCAGTTTTGGCCAAGCCACTTCACTCTTTCTGGTGCTACTTGGAAATTCCCTCTGCTCTTCCCCAGTAGTATATTGGACACCTTCTGACCTGAGGGCCTCATCTTCTGGTGTCATCTCTTTTAGCCTTGTGATACGTTCCATGGGGTTTTCTTGACCAGAATACTGGAGTGGGTTGCCATTTCCTTCTCCAGTGGACCACATTTTGTTAGAACTCTCCACCATGACCTGTCTGTCTTGGGTGGCCCTGCACAGCATAGCTTATGGCTTCACTGAGTTACTCAAGCCTAGGGGTGAACGAAAGTCACTTACCTTTTCTCGCAGCTTTTTCGCGGTGGGGGGGAGCGCTTCGCTGCTCCCCCCGCAAACTTCAGGCCGGGGGGGGAGACTTCCCGCCTCGCCCGGCCGAAATTCAGGCCGGGGGGGGAGGCTTCCCGCCTCGCCCGGCCGAAATTCAGGCCGGGGAGGAGGCTTCCCGCCTCGCCCGGCCGCGAACACGAAAGTAAAAAAAAAAAAAAAAAAGTCCCCTGATAGGCTACGTGATGATTCACGTAGCCTATCACGGCTAGATCTGGAAAGTCAGCCGTGATAGGCTACGTGAATCGTCACGTAGCCTATCACGGGTGACTTTAAAAAAAAAAAAGTGCGTACGCGAAAGACGGCCCCCATAGGGAGCCGCCATTTGCGTTCCTTATTTAGTTGCTGTAGTCTACGTCAATGTTTACGTAGACTACGGCGAAAATAAGGGCAACGCAAATAGCGTTGCCCTTATTTTCGCCGTAGTCTATGTAAACATTGACGTAGACTACAGCGACCAAATAAGGAAGGGGAATGGCGGCTCCCTATGGGGGCCGCCATTATCCGTACACACATTTTTTTTTTTTTAAAGTCACCCGTGATAGGCTACGTGACGATTCACGTAGCCTATCACAGCTGACTTTGCAAATCTTGCCGTGATAGGCTACGTGAATCGTCACGTAGCCTATCAGGGGACTTTTTTTTTTTTCTTTCATTGCAATGGCGGGGGCGGCAGCCAGTCAAAAGACCGGCTGCCGCTCCCGCCCCGCTCGAACACCGGACGAACCGCCAGCCGGACCCGCCGCCGGGAGGGACATTCAGGGAAGGTAAGTCCCATCCCGGGGGGGGGCCGGAGGATTTCTCCCCGAAACTTGTTCGGGGGGCCGAACACGTTGGCGCTCGGCCCCCCGAAGTTTCGGGGAGAAATTCTCCGCCATCCCTACTCAAGCCCCTTCACTACAACAAGGCAGTGATCCATGAAGGGGGACGTTAGGGGTAGGTGTCTCCAAATGAAGGGTAAGAGCTCCTCCCTCAGGTGGTGACTGCGCTGGGATCAAATTCCCCATACAACTGCTGTAACATGATTTGGAGAGCATCTTCTGACTCTCCTAGAGGGTGCCATGAAAGTGTAGCAATTGCATTTGTAAAACATCACCTAGGCCACACAAGATGGCCAGGACTGGAAATGGGTCTCATTAATTGCCTGGGACACCAAAGCAATGGAATGTCGACATCACCTGGTACAAAGATATTGTCAAATTTCACACTAGAGCAGTGACCACAGTCATTTGATTTGTGATATTTTTAAGGAGGGAGAAATGAAGACATTTAATTATAGCTGAGTAAAATTTAGGAAGCTTTGTTGGATGAAACCAGGAATCAATCTATGGAAGAAGAAAGTACTTAGGGAAATAAAAAGTGAACAAAACTACATCAATAAATGGCCAAGAGTTATGTGTGTACAAAATGGCAATTACTACACAAGAAGAGGAAGAGAAAATGCCAGTATAGATTTAAAAAAGGAATTATAATAAGGAATCTTGCCAGATGGCTGAGATATAAAAGCCAGCATTGACCCCAATTTTCCTGGTGAACAATCTATTTTCATGAGTACTCTAATCAATATTGTTGGAACATTTTCATTGCTAACTGCTAATCAATGTGAGTGAGGACTACACATTCAGACACAATATTAGGTATAGGGCAGGCTGTGAAAGAAAATGTGAACAAAAGAACTCTTAAAAGCAAGAGATGGTAACAAATTCCACAAGGAACAAGATTTGTGATAATATTGTATTTCTTACTAAAAACCAGTAGTATTTTACTGACAGAAGACTAGGAAATCACTTAAAAAATAAGGATGCTTCTAAATTCTCCTTATATGAAGTTCTCCAGATTTCAGAGTTCTGAATTATGTGGTCTTGTCCAAAGTGGAACCAATGCATTAGGAATGCTCTATTCTTCCGTTGTTGTTTTTTCTGAATGTCATCCAGAGAAATGTGCTTGCATGGTTTGTTACAGTCTTCACTTCCTTTATGTCTCAGCCCTTCCCTTTCATTACCAATATCCATGCACTTATAAAACTCCATACAAATATAAACATGATGCAATCATACACATGATCAGATCAGGTTTGCTTTCTTGTGGAGTTTCATTAGTGCACACATGCACATTGGTAATGTGGATGGCAAATTAACTAGGATGGCAGAGAATTCTGCAATGGATCTCGGTGAGGCCGAATGCCAGTGCATTCGGCCCCCCGAAATCTGTCGTGGAACGAAGCCCCTGCCACCCACAACCCACAAAAGGTGCGCGAAATGGAGCACTCACCTGCTCCCTTCTGCACTGCTTTGTGAATGGCGGCCATCCTGCGGCCGCCATTCACTTCCTCTTCTCTTCATAGCCATGATAGGCTATGTAAATACTTACATAGCCTATCACGGCTAATGCAGGGATGCCATTTGTGTCCCTGCGGAGGCCGTGATAGGCTCCATAAGTATTTACGGATCCTATCACAGCAGGGGGAAAAAACCCAGCTTACGCAAATGGCGGCGGCTACCGCCATTTGCGTACGCTGGGTTTTTTCCCCCCTGCCGTGATAGGCGACGTAAATATTTACGTAGCCTATCACCACTAAATACAGGGACGCAAATGGCGGTGGCTATGACTGCCACCATTTGCATCCCTTAGGGATGGATGAAAGGGACTTACCTGGTCACGCAGCTTGCTTCACGGTGGGGGGGAGGCGCTTCGGTTCTCCACCTGAAGTTCAGGCGAGGAGGGGGAGGCTCCCTGCCTCACCAGGCCGAAATTCAGGCCGGGGGAGAGGCGCCCCATCCCTCGCCGCCGAAATTCAGGCCGGGGAGGAGTGCCCCGTCTACCCGGCCACGAAAAAAAAGTAAGTAAAACAACAACAACACACACCCGTGATAGGCTACGTAACGATTTACATAACGATAGGCTACGTAACGCTATTTGCATTGCCCTTATTTTCGCCGTAGTCTACTTAAATCTTTACGTAGACTACAGCGACCAAATAAGGAACGCGAATGGTGGCTCCCTATGGGGTCCGCTATTTGCGTACGCGCTTTTTTTTTTTAAGTCACCCGTGATAGGCTACGTGACGATTAACGTAGCCTATCACGGCTGACTTTGCAGATCTAGCTGTGATAGGCTACGTAAATCGTTTTTTTTTTAACTTTTTATTTTGCGGCCGGGCGAGGCAAGGCCTCCCCCCCCGGCCTGAACTTCGGGGGGAGCAGCGAAGCGCCTCCCCCCCACCGCGAAGCAAGCTGCGAGACCAGGTAAGTGACTTTCGTGCACCCCTAGTAATAGCTTACGTAAATGTTTACGTAGGCTAAAACAGTGAAAAAAGGGAACGCACATGGTGGCCGCCATAGCCGCCGCCATTTGCGTACGTGTTTTTTTTTCCTGGAAGGCTGCCCAGTGGCCAGATGTCCTGCTGCAGGTGGCCCTGGCCGACAGCTCTGCAGAATCTCTGTGGAGCGGAGCCAGCCAGATCAGGATTTCGGGGGGAGGTGCGGAGCGCCTCCCCCTCACCACGAATAACCCCGTCGAAAAGGTAAGTGACTTGTGTACATCCCTAGTAACAGAGAGAGAAAACACACATGGCACCCTTGGCTACCTCACCATGATTAGGTAAACTCAAAAATACCATCAAAATTCCACCTCAGAAAAGTGGAACCCTCAGCACAGTTGATGCTGTAGCCACCTACAGAAGCAGTGCAATAAACTAGGGGTGAACGAAAGTCACTTACCTTTTCTCGTAGCTTTTTCACGGTGGGGGGGAGCGCTTCGCTGCTCCCCCCGCGAACTTCAGGCCAGGGGGGGGAGGCTTCCCGCCTCGCCCGGCCGAAATTCAGGCCAGGGGGGGAGGCTTCCCGCCTCGCCCGGCCGAAACTCAGGCCGGGGAGGAGGCTTCCCGCCTCGCCCGGCTGCGAACACGAAAGTAAAAAAAAAAAAAAACAACGTCCCCTGATAGGCTACGTGACGATTCACGTAGCCTATCACGGCTAGATCTGGAAAGTCAGCCGTGATAGGCTACGTGAATCGTCACGTAGCCTATCACGGGTGACTTTAAAAAAAAAAAAAAAGCGCGTACGCGAATGGCGGCCCCCATAGGGAGCCGCCATTCGCGTTCCTTATTTAGTTGCTGTAGTCTACGTCAATGTTTACGTAGACTACGGCGAAAATAAGGGCAATGCAAATAGCGTTGCCCTTATTTTCGCCGTAGTCTATGTAAACATTGACGTAGACTACAGCAACTAAATAAGGAATGCGAATGGCGTCTCCCTATGGGGGCCGCCATTCGCGTACGCGCTTTTTTTTTTTTAAAGTCACCCGTGATAGGCTACGTGACGATTCACGTAGCCTATCACGGCTGACTTTGCAAATCTTGCCGTGATAGGCTACGTGAATCGTCACGTAGCCTATCAGGGGACGTGTTTTTTTTTTCTTTCATTGCAATGGCGGGGGCGGCAGCCGGTTGAAAGACCGGCTGCCGCTCCTGCCCTGCTCGAACACCGGACGAACCACCAGCCGGACCCGCCGCCGGGAGGGACATTCAGGGAAGGTAAGTCCCGTCCCGGGGGGGGAGGCGGGGGGCGGGGGGGGGAGGATTTCTCCCTGAAACTTGTTCGGGGGGCCGAACACGTTGGCGCTCGGCCCCCCGAAGTTTCGGGGAGAAATTCTCCGCCATCCCTACAATAAACCAAATACTTGCAGGAAAAAAGAAAGAACCTGTGCTACAACCTCTGCCAATAGTGAGCCCTCTCTGTGAGAAACTGTTGGAGAATTTCTCCTCCCCTAGGATAAATTTTGGTGAAATTGTCCTCCCAATTTCTCTACCCACAATAGGAGAAATTTGAGAGGCCCTTTGCACACAGCTCTAGAAGATACCCCAAATAGAATAGCAGACTGATGAGTGGGTAAACAGAGTATGAAGGAATGTAACAAGCAACATGGGCTAAGTGGGGGGAAAGCAGTAGATCTAGACACTTGCTGTGTTCCCAAGCATGGGGAAAGGCAAGGCATTTTAATATTTAATATCTTGTGCAGGGTGCCAGACATGGATAAGACTATGAATGGAATTGGATAAAGATAGGGATGCGTATGGAATTTGATCTTTGCAAATTCCTATATGAAATCACCCAATCCACTCCTTTCAGATTAATGTCTATTTTGGAATTTAACAATCCAGAAAACTGTGCATTTCTTCAAATGTTTTGACACCATTCTTGTCAGTTTATCAAAATACCATTTAAATACAATTTTTGAGACAAAATACACATTTCAATGCATATTTTAGAGGGTTTTAAAAAATAAATAAGTAACAGAAATGGAAAAGGGATTATTAATGGATAAAAATACGCAGAAGTGGCATGGAATGGAAGTAGACAGATTTGTCCATTCCTAGAGAAAGAATGTATAAAGAAAAAATTTCAAAACCCTGAGCAAATCAATATATGACTAAATGAAATCCACAAGTTTAATGTGAAGTGAAACTTAGATGCTTAATTATGTTTAACATAAATTTGGTAGGTGGACATTTTGATTTCTGGATATAACATGTTGTTTTTTAGGGGAGAAATTGTTCTTGTTATCTGATGACTCATAATAGCATCACTGGAAGTCACTTCTGACTGCATTTAATTACGTGCTAGTCCTAGAGATTTGGATGTTTGTTTTTAAATAAATGTTGTTTTTAAGGAAGGTGGTATAATTTTGACAGTCAAAGAAAATTGGCAACCTGAAAGGAAACAACAACACATCAGTACAGATTTATTTAGTCTACAGATGGTCAAGTGGCCCGCAGGCCTCATTTAATTAAATGGAGATTTGGATGCCCTTGTCAGGGAGTAGCAGTTCAGGCTCTTTGGCTGCCATGTTGGCAGTGGAGATGCCCTAAATTCTGTGATCTCCTTTCTTCAAAGATTCAGCCTCTCTTTGTTGTGTAACATCAGTGATAATTTTGTGTTTGTCTTCTTTCAGTTCATATGAGTTGGCTTAGGGCCAAACCAGACATAGGGATGTACAAACTCACCCCGTCCGGTTCTCCGGACGCACGCCCGGCCCCTGCCTCCACTTGTTGGTCCTTGGACCGCACTCGAGCCCCTCCCATGCTCGGTGAGCAGCCTGCACTCACCCCAGTGGCCTCATCAAGCTCTGCGGTTGCCATTTTTTAAAAAAAAATAAAATGGCGATCGCAAAAATGTGCATGTTTTCATATGCATGAAAATGCACATTTTTGAGAATGCACATATTTGTGTGTGTGCAAAATGTGCATTTTTGCACATGCGTGAATGTGACATTTTTGTGAGTGACATTTTATTTCTCAAAGAAGGGTGACCACGAAGCTTGACTAGGCCACCGGGGTGAATGCAGGCCATTCGCTGAGTGAGGGCAGGAGCTCCGTGAGCGGGTCTCGGGGGGGTGAGCAGGGGCGGTTCCACCAGATTCCTGGACTGAATCGGGTGCCTACGCCCTCTGTAACCAGACATCACTTTAAACCTGTTTCTAACAGATGCATCTTTTCTCTTTCTTTCATGTTACTCTAGAAGAAATGCAGGGGCAATTCAAAGCAGGACTCTAGCATGCGGGGTAGGAATGATTTTAAGATCCAGATCAGGTCCCCAGCACCTACTCTAGAGTAAAAATGAACAAAATGTGGAGCTGCTAGGCAGAGATTTAAAATAATGTCTGTTTTGGCTCTTAGAGTATAAAATGCTGAGTGGTGGTTGAAGCCCAGAGAGTTTTCTTATTGGTCTTCACGCTGGCCAGTCTCGAAATAAGAAAAATCTGGTACCTGGGTGAGCCAGAGTCTTTTGGTAAAAGGGGCAAGCCAGGCTGTAAAAAGGTGGAGACCACAGAATTATTATTTTTGTTCATGCGAGGTGTACGGCTATTGCTTGTGCTTCCCACTCCTCTGCCCCAAGCAATACCATCCATACCTGATACCAGGTCACCACAGATGAAGTAGAACTGTGTTACAAGTACAAAGCAGGAAAAATATATGCAGCAAAGTTGGCCAAAGACATTTTGCTTCCTGAAGTGGACCAGCAAATGCTGCCTGTGTTACTGCTGCCTTCCTCCCGCCATATGCTGCACTGACTGCAGCTGTGATTGCTGCTTCCTGCATGCTGCTGCTGCCGCCTTCTCCTCCTCTTCAAACAGTTTCTGTCATTGCAAAGGAGATCCAGCATGGGCACTCCTGCAGCCTCTCTGAGGCCATCTCATTGGAACAAGTTGCCCTTGGAGGTCCACCATGGTCTGCCATTGCAGGCTTTTAAGAAGGCCTTGAAATCAAATCTTTTCACTGTGGCCTTCTCTTGAAATGACTGCTGTTGTTCCTGATACTGCCATTACTGCTGAGAGCTGACACTGGTTTTATTGTTGGCTTTTATTGTTGTTTTTATTGTGTTTCTGTTTTTATTGCTTTTAAAGTTTTAACTGGTTTATGTATTTTATTGCTATAAGCCACCTTGGGAGAGCTTCTGCCCTGAAAGATGACCAAGAAAAGTTTAAAATAAATATAAATACATACATACATACATACATACATACATATTGCCCTGTTCTGACGAAGGCTATGATGTAGGAAGGCCCTCGATAGGGCCATAATTAATGTCCATATGCCAAGGAAGATAAATACATCTTTGTTGGCACTGAAAAGATGACTGTGTTGCACCTTCCTTGGGCAAGCGTTCCATAAATGTGGGGCTATCCCAGGCAAATCCCATTTTAGAGTAGGTACAGGGCCTTGATATGGATCTTAAAAGCCCCCCCAGCCCCATATTGGGGTCCAGATACAAGTGTGGGAGGGCTCTGTACCTACTGTAGAGTACAATGGGTGGAGGGGAAGCTAGCTATGGATTTAAAACAATGTTTGTTTTGGCTGTAAAAGTGCACTAAGGAGAACAGGCTTTCTTTAAGTCTCTTGATTCAAAGGTGTTTTAATGCTGCAGTTCTCCAATTAATTTTGGAATGATAAAAAAACTCACCAAAAATGGAGGGGGAAATAAAGAAAGAAGAGCAGGTATGCCTCTAGCAACCAGGTAAAAACAAACAAACAAACAAACACTTGTTTTGGAAGACAAATATCCATCAAATAAGTTTTAGGTTGTAGCACTAGTGTTTTATTCCCCCAAGGTCTTATGTTTCTGAACTTTGAGGTGTCTCTTTGCCATACAGGCAGCTTTAGATACACAGTTGAAAAATAATGCTGAAAACGAAGATAATGTAGATGGGGCTTCGCTGCTATGTATGGTTTAAGCCAAAAAGTTCTCCTCAGTGGACCTACCTTGAGAGTGAAGTCACAGAAGCTAATAGCAAAGTTCAGTTCCTCAGAGGAACTGCTCAATTGATTTCAATTTTAAATCATTTTCATTTGTTTAATTAAATTTATCTAATTCATTACAATTGCTAAACATCTCCTTTAGTAATGCAATGCGTTATTCCAGTGCTATGACAAATTAAATGGAGAATTACATTTTAAACATTCCAGTCTATTAATTTCATTGTGAAAAGTTGTAAGGAAGAACAGATAATTCTGCAAAAGGAGCACAGTGGAAAACATATTTTTACCTCAATCCTATACCTTGGGATCAGTGGGACTTACTCCCAGATAAGTGGGCATAGGATAGTAGCTTTAGTGCACTATGGATGAAAGGCAACAGTACAATGCCATAAGAATTAAGTGCCTTCCCATGGGGTCTTTACACATATTCCTTTTGCTTCATGGACGTCCAAATGTTTCTTAATCAGGAAAGATGAGGAGGGTTCCTACCTTTTGACCTCTAAAATCCTAGTGAGGCAGAAAACACTTATATCTATGGGATATTCCATGCAGAACAGATGTTCTCTCATACCTACCCAGCAGTTGTACATGAATAAGGATGCTTTAATGTCTTATTCTATCTGTATTGTAATTTTATTCTACTGATTATTTTTCTTTGTTAGCCACCTTGAACTTTTCAGAAAGGCAGGTTATAAATGTTTTAAATCTATAACAATAAAAGACGATGCATATCTGTCTGTCATTCGGTGTCATAGCACCAAGACCATGAAACCTAGATACCTGAAAGGTGGTGTGCATACTAAGGGGACCCTAGGGGTTATTTTGCTTTTAAAATGGATTCATTAATTTTGATGTGTCCATGTGTTTGAAGCCTGCAGTACCAACTTCAGTCACTAGGTGGTAGACTCCCCTAAGCAACACATAGCTTTGTTGCAGTCAGTGTAAGGTGAGACCAGAGGGGAGTAGCTTGAGGTACAGAATTATTCAGCTGCCCTCTGCTCCCTTCTCTGGGGCACCTCCTCCTCAGGAGAAAGGAGTGGAAAGACCTCTCCTATATGACCATGGCTGGGGGCATGCTTAGGTGTGCCAGTGGGTGTGGTTTCACTCAGAGAAGCTGGACACAATGTGTCCAAGTCTGACACCTGCATAATTTTGCTGAAAAGCTTTTCTGTATTAAACTAAGGCCTATTCCAACCTGTGCAAAGCTGTGTATGTTTGCTAGAGAGAGAGAAAATCAAGCAGTGCTGAACCACATAGTTATGAATGCGCAGTCTAGTGAGCCTGTGTATTGCTGACAACTTGTATATAACTGAGGCTTCAGGCTAATCACAGAATCATAGAATAGTAGGGTTGGAAGGGGCCTACAAGGCTATCAACTCCAACTCCCTGCTCAATGCAGGAATCCAAGTCAGAGCATCCCTGACAAATGGCTGTCCAGCCTCGTCTTGAATGCCTCTAGTGTGGGAGAGCCCACCACCTACCTAGGTAATTGGTTCAATTGTCATATTGCTCTAACAGTCAGGTGGTTTTTCCTGCTGTTCAGCCGGAATCTGGCTTCCTGTCACTTAAGCCCATTATTCTGTGTCCTGCACTCTGGGATGATCAGGAAGAGATCCTGGCCTTCCTCCCTGTGACAACCTTTCAAGTACTTGAAGAGCGCTATCCTATCTCCCCTCAGTCTTCTCTTCTCAAGGCTAAACATGCCCAGTGCTTTCAGTTTCTCTTCATAGGGCTTTGTTTCCAGTCCCCTGATCATCTTTGTTGCCCTCCTCTGAACCCTCTCCAGTTTGTCTGCATCCTTCTTAAAGTGTGGTGCCCAGACCTGGACACAGTACTCCAGATGAGGTGTAACCAGTGCTCAGTAGAGGGGAACTAGTACTTCCCAGGATTTGGAAGCTATGCTTCTATTAATGCAGCCCAAAAGAGCATTTGCCTTTTTTGCAGCCACATCACATTGTTGGCTCATATTCAGCTTGTGATCGACAACAATTCCAAGATCCTTCTCTCTTGTAGTGTTGTTGAGCCACGTATCCCCCATCTTGTAACTGTGTATTTGGTTTCTTTTTCCTAGGTGCAGAACTTGGCATTTATCCCTATTAAATGTCATTCTGTTGTTTTCTGCCCAGTGCTCCAGTCTATCCAGATCACATTGAATTTTGTTTCTGTCTTCCAAAGTATTAGCTATCCTGCCCAATTTTGTGTTATCTGCAAATTTGATCAGCATTCCCTGCACCTCCTCCTCCAAGTCATTAATACAAATGTTGAAGAGCACTGGGCCCAGGACTGAGCCCTGTGGTACCCCACTCATTACCTCTCCCCAGTTTGAGAAGATCCCATTGATAAGCACTCTTTGAGTCCGATTCTGTAGCCAACTGTGGATCCACCAGATCGTTGTTTCATCTAGCCCACTTTGAGCTAGTTTGCTCATCAGGATATCATGGAGCACTTTGTCGAAAGCTTTGCTGAAGTTGAGGTATATGATGTCTACAGCATTCCCATGGTCCACAAGGGAGGTGACTTGATCAAAAAATGAGATCAGATTTGTCTAGGGATGGCAGAGAATTCCACCACGGATCTCGGTGAGGCCGAATGCCAGTGCATTTGGCCCCCCGAAATCTGTGGCAGAATGGCCTGCACCCCCCCGCCCCCCCGCGGATCCCCACCAGGACGAGACTCACTTGGGGCGGATCTTCCGGGTGGTTGTGGCTCCGCCGGCGGAGACGGCGGCGGCTGGTCTTCCGACCAGCTGCCGCCGCCACCATTTCCACTCTGGTTAAAAAAAAAAAAAAAAGCGTGATGGGCTACGTAAAGATTTACGTAGCCTATCATGGCTAGGTTTAAAAAAAAACACGATGTGATAGGCTACGTAAAACTTTACGTAGCCTATCACGGCCGGGTAGGTTTAAAAAAAAAAAACGCGTACGCAAATGGCGGCGGCTACGGTCGCCCCCATTTGCATTCCTTATTTTTGCCCGTCTTAGTCTACGTAAATATTTACGTAGATTAAGAGGGCAAAAATAAGGAACGCAAATGGCGGCGGCCGTAGCCACCACCATTTGCATACGTGTTTTTGTTTTTTTTACCCAGAGCCCTCCGCGGCTGGAAATCCGGCTGCCGACGGCTCTGGCCTGGCCAGGCCTGGCTGGCTGCTCTGCAGAGCTGCCGAGGAGTACAACCGGCCGCAGAGGATTCCGGGGGGGAGGAATGGAGCGCATCCCCCCCGTTGAGGATTCTGGGGGGAGGGATGGAACGCCTCCCCCCCACCATAAACATAAGCAGTGAACAGGTAAGTGACTTTCGTACATCCCTAGATTCGTGTGACAGGACTTGTTTTTGACAAATCCATGTTGGCTTCGAGTAATCACTGCATTGTTTTCAAGGTGCTTCCAGATGGATTGCTTTATCATCTGCTCCAGAATTTTCCCAGGGATTGATGTCAGACTGACTGGTCTGTAGTTCCCAGGTTCCTCCTTTTTACCCTTTTTGCAGATAGGGACGACATTAGCCCTCCTCCAGTCATCTGGCACTTCCCATGTCCTCCATGATTGCTCAAAGAGAATAGACAGCGGTTCTGAGAGTTCTTCTGCCAGTTCCTTCATTACTCTAGGATGCAGTTCACCTGGCCCTGGAGATTTGAACTCATTCAAAATAATTAGGTGTTCCTTGACCATATGCCTATCGATCTCAAGCTGCAATCCCGCTCCTTCGTCTTTACCAGGGGGATCATAGATCCTCTTTTGGGAGAAGACTGAGCCAAAGTAGGAATTGAGAACCTCCGCCTTTTCTTTGTCATCTGTTATCATTTTGCCATCCTTATTTAATAGCTGAACAACCATTTCTTTCCTTTGCCTTTTACTGTGCACATAGCTGAAGAAAGCCTTTTTGTTGTTTTTAGCATCCCTCGCTAACCTCCACTCATTCTCAGCTTTAGCCTTCCTGACACCATCCCTGCAATTCTGTGCTACCTGCCTGTACTCTTCCTTTGTTACTTGGCCTTCTTTCCACTTCCTATATGTGTCTTTTTTTGTTTTCAGTCATCCCTAAGCTTTTTGTGAAGCCACATTGGCTTCTTCTGTTGTCTTCCACCTTTTCTTCTTGTTGGAATTGTTTGTAATGGTGCCATGAGAATTTCCCTTTTTAAAACCCATCTTGGACTCCCACCCATCTTGGACTCCTTTTCTCATTGGAGTCGCTTGCCATGGGACCTTACTGATCATTGTTCTGAGCTTATTAAAATCAGCTTTCCTAAAATCCAGGGTATGTGTTTGACTACACTCGGCTTCTGCTTCCCTTAGAACCAAGAACTCAAGTACAACATGGTCGCTTTCCCCCAGAGTTCCTGTAACTGCTACTTTATCCACTATGTCATCTCTGTTGGTTAGGATCAAGTCAAGGATAGCCGATCCTCTAGTTCCTTCCTCTACTTTCTGTAGGAGGAAGTTATCCGCCACACAAGTCAGGAATTTCCTGGAGGGGCCATGTTTTGCAGAATTTGTCTCCCAACAAATATTGAGGAAATTGAAGTCCCCCATTACTACTACATCATGCTTCCTTAAAATATTGGCTATTTGCTTTTCAAAAGTTTCATCCTCATCTTCTCCTTGATTGGGCGGCCGGTAGTACACTCCGACCACCAGGTTCCTTTTATTCTTTGCTTCATTTATTTTGATCCAGATGCTCCCGATGGGGCTACCAAGCTCATCCACCTGTATTTCTGTGCAGAGATATGTATTTTTCACATACAGTGCAGCCCCACCTCCCTTTCTGTTCCTCCTGTTGTTTTTGAACAAGTTATATCCTTCAATTGCTGTATTCCAGTCATGAGAGTCATCCCACCAAGTCTCAGTTATACCTATCAAGTCATAATTTCCCTCCTATATTAAGAGTTCAAGTTCGTTCTGTTTGTTTCCCATACTCTGGGCATTAGTATATAGATACTGAAGACTATATACTAATAGTCTTTAGTATTAAAGACTACTAAAGCCAGATAGTCTGGCTTTCTTCCTATATGTGTCTGAAGACTGTTATTGGGCGCTATTAGAGCTGTTCTCTCCATTGCAGTGCATGCGCCTTTGTCCATTGTTACCCCCAACATTACATCTCCCTTCCCTGTAGGATTCAGTTTAAAGCCCTCCTGATGAAGTTCTTCATGCTGTGGCCAAACACATTCTTCCCAGCCTTTGTGAGGTGCAACCCGTCCCTTGCCAACAGCCCATCTTCCAGGAAGTATAGGCCGTGGTCCCAGAATCCAAATCTCTCTCGTCGGCACCACCTTCATAGCCAGTCATTCACCTGGAGTATTTTTCTTTCCCTTTCTATCCCTCTTCTAACTACTGGAAGGATGGATGAGAAAACTATCTGGGCCCCAAAGTTCTTGAGTTTCCTTCCCAGAGATTCAAAGTCTGACGTGATTTCTTCATAGCTCCGCTTGGTGGTATCATTTGTTCCCACATGGATGAGAAGTAAGGGATACCTGTCAGTGGGCTTTATGAGCGCAGGCAACCTTTCAGTCACATCTCTAATACGTCCTCCCGGGAGACAACATACCTGGCGAGTCCACGGCATACTTGGGTCTCGATCCCACGCAGCAAGGAGTCTCTCACTACTACCACTCTTCTCTTCTTGTTGTTGTAGGCCTGGGTTTCATCGCCTCTGTTTGACTGACCTTCAGCTCAGCCTCTTGCTCACTCTCATGTAGGTTCCCCTGTAATTCTTTCTCTGCAGGCTGTCCTCCAGTCTCATCCTCAAGTACCTGGAATCAGTTCCACAGCTCCACTGCTTCCACTGGTGCAGAGTGGCATCTAGTTCTTCTTCTCCTAACTGTCACCCTTTTCCAAGGAGTATCCTCTACTCCATTTTTCTTCACCTCAGCATTTCCCAATACATCACCCAATCTACTTTTGGTAGGTTTTGCATCCTAACTAGAGATGTATGGATTTTGTCTGGGTTCCACGGACTATCAGGTGTCTTTTGTTCTATCATCCAGTCATTGATGGAATGGGTTTTTTGTTTTGTTTTTAGGGATGTACAAGAATTTTGTTCCACTTGCACAAGTGCACACTTGTGCTAATGCAAATCAGCACAAGTGTGCATTAGCATTAATGCACATTAGTGCATATGGGCATTAGTGTTAATGAGCAGTAGTAGAAGTGTGAATTTGCACAAATCCCCCTCTTGCAAAGTAAAAAAAAAAACAGTTTGCAAGCCCATAGAATCTGTGTGACTTGGAAAAAGCCAGTCCGCTGCAGGATCCACAGGTCAGATGTCAAATTCATAGAAATCCAAACTTATTGGAGCCCATTTTGGGGTTTCTTCAAAACCCCTCATTTTAACCCCATCACAAGTGTTCCCTCCATGTATATCAGCTTACCAACTAGTAGACTTCCTTACAGGAATTCTGAATAACTGTCCCCCCCCCCCGCTCTTTACATGGGATTGGAATGTCTTGGTGCTCATTATGTACAAGTTTGTGATGTGTAAATTAACAGTCTACATTAGAGTGTGTGCAAATGGCCTCTCAATATCAACCTTATTTCTGTTCAGAGAAACTGGGGAAAATTTCACCAAATTTCCCTAGTGGGAGGAGAAATTTCTCAGTGGTTTCTCATAGGTAGGGCTCACTATTGGGCAGGGATTGTCTCACAGCTTCTTTCTTTTTTTCCCTGAGGGTTTTTCGTTTGTTTGTTTTTGCACTTCCACTGCAAGTAGCATCAACTGTGTTGGCAGCCTGGCCCCCATTTTACATCCACAGCAATGCAAATGTAAGGGAGACAGTGTTGTGTCTAGTTTCAGGGAAGAAGAATTGGAATTAGTGCTGTGCCAAAAACTGTCCTCCAATTTCTTGTAGGGGTGGACGAAAGTCACTTACCTGTCGTCGAAGGCCGTTCGCGGTGGGGGGGAGGCGCTTCACTGCTCCCCCCACGAAGTTCAGGCCAGGGGGGGAGGCTTCCCGCCTTGCCCGGCCAAAATTCAGGCCAGGGAGGAGGCGCCTCGCCTCGCCTGGCCGCGAACGTGAAAGTAAAAAAAAAAAAAAAAAACGCCCCCTGATAGGCTACGTGACGATTCACGTAGCCTATCACGGCTAGATCTGCAAAGTCAGCCGTGATAGGCTACGTGAATCATCACGTAGCCTATCACGGGTGACTTTAAAAAAAAAAAAAAGCGCGTATGCGAATGGCGGCCCCCATAGGGAGCTGCCATTCCCGTTCCTTATTTAGTCACTGTAGTCTACGTAAATGTTTACGTAGACTACAGCGAAAATAAGGGCAACGCAAATAGCGTTGCCCTTATTTTCGCCGTAGTCTACGTAAACATTTACGTAGACTACAGCGACCAAATAAGGAAGGGGAATGGCGGCTCCCTATGGGGGCCACCATTATCCGTGCACTCTTTTTTTTTTTTTTTAAAGTCACCCGTGATAGGCTACGTGACGATTGACGTAGCCTATCACGGCTGACTTTGCAAATCTAGCCATGATAGGCTACGTGAATCGTCACGTAGCCTATCAGGGGGCGTTTTTTTGTTTTTTTCTTTCATTGGAATGGCGGCGGCGGCAGCCGGTCGAAAGACCAGCTGCCGCTCCCGCCTCGCTCGAACACCCGCCGAACTGCCGGCTGGACCAGCCACCGGGAGGGACATTCGGTGAAGGTAAGTCCCGTCCCGGGGGGGGTGCGGGGGATGGGTGTGTGTGGAGGATTTCTCCCCGAAACTTGTTCGGGGGGCCGAACACATTGGCGCTCGGCCCCCCGAAGTTTCTGGGAGAAATTCTCCGCCATCCCTAATTTCTTGAAAGTTCTCTTCCCCATCAAAGAGGCTTCCATTATTCTGCTTCTTTCTCAGGGTGTTTTAATTTTAATGGTGTGGTGCCTTTGAGATTACCTGTTCACTGTGAGGTGGCCCAGGGTGCTGTGTGCGTATATGCTTAGGGATGTACAAAAGTCACTTACCTTTTCACAGGGGTGATTCGCGGTGGGGGGGAGGTGCTTCGGTTCTCCCCCCGAAGTTCAGGCGAGGGGGGGGAGGCACCCCACCTTGCCCGGCCAAAATTCAGGCCAGGGGGGGAGGCGCCCCGCCTTCCCCGGCCAAAATTCAGGCCGGGAAGAAGCGCCCCATCTCCCCAGCCGCGAAAGAAAAAGTGAAAAAAAAAAGTGATAGGCTATGTAACGATTAACGTAGCCTATCACGGCTAGATTTCCAAAGTCAGCCGTGATAGGCTACGTTAATTGTCAAGTAGCCTATCACGGGTGACTTTGGGGGAAAAAAAAAAGCGCGTACGCAAATGGTGGCGGCCCATGGGCGCCGCCATTTGCGTTCCTTATTTTGGCACGTCTAGTCTATGTAAAGATTTACGTAGACTATGGCGAAAATAAGGGCACGCTATTTGCGTTGCCCTTATTTTCGCCGTAGTCTACGTAAACCTTTACATAGACTAGACGTGCCAAAATAAGGAACGCAAATGGCGGTGCCCATGGGCCGCCACCATTTGCGACATATGCGCTTTCCCCCCCCCCCAAAGTCACCCATGATAGGCTACATGACGATTTACGTAGCCTATCACGGCTGACTTTGGAAATCTAGCTGTGACAGGCTACGTAAATCGTCACGTAGCCTATCACGGGTGTGTGTTTTTGGGTTTTTTTTTACTTTTTTATTTTGTAATGGCGGCGGCAGCAGCAGCCGGTCAGGAGACCAGCCGCCTCCCCCGCCCCTAACAAAACGCCGCCAAAACGCCGCCGGGATCTGCCGCCGAGAAGGACATTCGGCCACGGTAAGTCCCATCCCGGGGGGGCGGGGGGGCCGGCGGAGAATTTCCCCAACACTTTCGGGGGGCTGAATGCCTTGGCGCTCGGCCTCCCGAAGATTCGTGGAGAAATTCTCTGCCATCCCTAGTATGCATTTTCCTATTACACGTCCCTCCCAAGCTGCCTGTACGTCCTGATCTGAAAAAGCTCTGCAGGAGAAATTACCTCATGACATCTTCTCTTGGGATTTAATTGAAGTGCAGGAAACCAAGGAGGCTACAGGCTGCCTGAGAGGTTATTGTACAATGAAAGGCAGGACACTCGGGATCACTTCTCAGCCACCTCCTAAGTAAGGTAAGCCCAAGAAATCCAAACCCAACCCATGAGAATTTCTCTGAAATTTCTTCACCATTGGATTTCTTTTCAAAAGGATTTATTTTCTATCAAATTGGATGAAATTGCTAAAAAAAATAAAAAGGTAGGGAGATATTTCCAGCACTCATTTGTACGTATGGTCAATTTTCTTGTTCAACAGGTGCCATTGTTGCTTGTGTTATGTTGTTCGATATTCAGATGGAGTGAATGACTGGATTGGACAGAATTCAATCTATTCAGTGATGAAGGCCCTAGATTTCTTCACACAATATATTAATTTGATTAAAAGTAGTTTTCATATGATAAATAGCAGCTCTCATGTGTTAGCTTGTTGGCATGAAACTGTTATCACAGACCTGCTACCATATTGTGATCAGTTCCCTCTGTTCATGTGCCAGGCTGCCTAGCTTTGTTAGTTGATGACTGATGGGAAAAGAAGAAGCATCCATTTGCAATAAATTCATGATAATAGCTTCACAAACAGCAAATTATCACATGATGGATCATGTTCAACTCACAGCAAACTATTAATTCTATTGTGTTTACTGATCATGTAAACTCCCACACACTTTGGTTTTTCAAATGAGACTTAAATAGAACGTAGGAGGCATGCATGATTTGTGCTGGACATTTGGCACATTAATGAGATTCACTCTTGCATATTATTTTCTAGATCAACTTTTATATAAGCCATTGACAACATACATCTCCCCTCCTGCTTATAGGGCTGGCAATGGGACTTATACATCAAACTTTCAGATCTTGTTAACACATTGCAGTCAGTAGGGTCAAGATATTAAAGCAAGTTTAAGGTATTAGTACTAGTGTACAAAGCCCTAAGCAACTTGGGACCAGGATACCTGAGAGAGCGCCTCCTTCCTCACCAACCTGCCTGGTCACTGAGGTCATCAGAGGGCATGTTCCTGGTGGTTCCACATGGACCCATGGCCTGGATGAAGTCCACCAGGAAAAGACCCTTCAGTGCTATGGCTCTCTTCCTGTGGAACTCCCTGCCTTTGGAGGTCAGGCAGACACCAACATTGTGTTCAGGAGCCTCCTGAAGATGTTGTTTTTTCAAGAGGCCTTCCTTGAGTGATCAGCTGTGGTTTATAAAATTCAACCTTATTGGGATTTGTCTTTTAAAAAAAACACACATTTTAACTCTTTTAATCTGGTGTTTTATTCTTTTCCCTCATTGTTCACCTCTCCAAAATCTTCTCATGTGGAGCAGTATATAAATATTGTAAATAATCAATCAAGCAATCAATTTGAAAGAGCAGAACTGGTGGGGTGGAGAGGGAGGAATGTAAAGTGTTCAGACCAAATTAATATCAGACATTTCCTGGGAGAGCAAAAACTTATGGTTAAGAGGGACATTCATCACACAGATAATGTCAGGATTGATATAGACAATTTATGCAGACACCGTATAACCCAAACACCAGCTGCTTGACATAATTGTCAAGGTATGTGCTCACTCCATCATCTCACAAAGACTCTCACTAGCCAAGTAAATGTCTGACTCTGACTGGAAAAGAACCCTGAAGAACTTTGATTCTTCCTGAAACATTATTTAATTTATGTATAGTGCTCTGCTGAGACACACATTTTCACAAATGGTTAATTTTTATTGTTAGAGATGTAGAAGACAGTTGTTTGACTTGTTTCAGTTCATTTTTTATCCAGATTTACCCTGTTTGCACCTCCTGCACTTAACACATGCTCACACATAATCTGCAGTCGATCTCCATACATTTCCAAGCTTGCCGTGTGATTTCCGGACCCCCCAAAATGTGTTTGACGGCATATGTATGTTTGAAAATGTGAATGAAAAAGCATACTTTTAAAAAATGTGCAAAAACACCTTTTCATCAATAAGAAGAATGCATACATTTCACAGATGTTCAAAATTGATACATACATGTAGACAAATATACACAAAATATGCACACATTTTAATGTGAAAAGAAAAAACAAACAAACCTTGCAATCTGATATGCCCACAATATGACATGAGTTTTGAGGTAGAATTGACAAATTCCATGAGCTCAAGTTTTGCTTGTGTGCACACCCATACTTATTGTTCTACTTTGCAATGTGGATTTCCCTCCCCTGCCCCCACCATCTGGTAACTATTTCCCCAAATTTACACAGTTTTGAAGATTAGTAAATCTAAATGAAGTATGTGCATCTGGTAGAGGTTATTAAGGTAACTACTCTCTCCAAACCAGCTATAAAGTGATTATTTTTGTAGTGGTGACATTATTTCAGAACATTTTTAAGAATCAAATAATCTTATGGAAAGGACTTGCCAAAGACTCATTCCTAGGGATCTCTCACTCTCTCAGCCCCAACACAACAATTCAAATAGGAAGACTTGTGGCGATAATTAAATGTGTTCTGTTTGCTTTCTCACAGGTTCAGCCAACTAAATTTCAGCTTGGCCATTTTGGCAGGATTTCCTCAACTTTAGAGAAGATAGGGCCTTTGATTTTGATCCAGAGCAGAGACCAACCTATGGCAGAAACAGAGAATGAGAACACTTTTCAAGTGTAACAACAAGAAAGGGTACATAAATGACACCTCTTTGTAGGATTGCCAACTCTCCATTATTTTACTAACCTACTCATTTAAAAAGCATTCTAGAAGAATCAGGGTGTAAAAAGCTAATACATTTTAGCGGAGTTGTTGTTCAGTCGTTAAGTTGTGTCTGACTCTTCGTGACCCCGTGGACCATAGCATGCCAGGCCTTCCTGTCCTCCGCTGTCTCACGGAGTGAAGTTCATGTTCATTGCACCGGTGATGCTATCTAGCCATTTCATCCTCTGCCGTCCCCTTCTCCTTTTGCCTTCAATCTTTCCCAGCATCAAGGTCTTTTCCAGAGAGATTTCTCTTCGCATTCGGTGAGGCATTCAGCCTCACCGTGATCCATGGTTGAATTCTCTACTAGCCCTATCTGTTACAGTTAGTTAGGGAGAGTTGGGGAGTTGGGAGTTACTGGTGGTTAGCTGAAGGGAGCAGTGCTCAGAGCTGGGGAAAGAGAAAGCTAGTCTGAGAGAACCCCTCTTGGAGACCTGGAATCTGGAGTTGGTGGCTGTGGAGAGCAGGAGGCTAGGCTGTGAGGTGGTGATTCAGGCAGGCAGCAGAGCCCATCACCAGGGGAATTCAGTCAGAGACCTGACCAGAAGGAGCTTCAGCAAGTGACCTCTGATACAGTGCCATAATCCCAAAAGCTAGAGGCAACATGAGGGGTTGAAGGCAGAGGAAGGCTTCTGTGCAGCATCCATTCTGGGCTGCAAGGGATTGACTAGAGTGGAGTTTTGGGAAATTGGATGTCGGGGGTGGGGGGACTTTTTGAGAGCTTATTAGCATGGAAGATGCTAACTTCATAATAACACTATTATTAAGTATGGGAATGAAGGATGATTAATTTCAGTGTAACTAATTATTGCAATCCCATACCTGGAATTACACTCTATTCTCTTATGCACAAAATATTCCTTAATAAATGTCTTAGTTTAATAGCTCATACTGCCTCTTTTGTTGGTACCCATCCCACACCTAGGTCTGGTATTCTAAGAGAATTGGTGGCAGCAGAAAGGGTCAATTTCTGAAACTTGGAGTTATAGTGGCAGGGAGTTCCTTAGACCATAAATATTGCATTAAAAAACCAACAAACTATAGGTGGGATTATTTTCCACATAGGTTATTGATGTTAGTGGTTTCTTGTTCAGTCGTTCAGTCATGTCCGACTCTTTGTGACCCCATGGACCATAGCACACCAGGCCTTTCCTGTCCTGCGCTCTCTCCCGGAGTGTGCTCAAGTCCATATTCATTGCATCCGTGATGCTATCTAGCCATCTCATCCTCTGCCGTCCCCTTCTCCTTTTGCCTTCAATCTTTCCCAGCATCAAGGTCTTTTCCAGAGAGATTTCTCTTCGCATTCGGTGTCCAAAATATTTGAGCTTCAGCTTCAGTGTCTGTCCTTCCAATGAGCAGTCAGGGTTGATTTCCTTTAGGATGGACTGATTTGACCTCCTTGCAGTCCAGAGGACTTGTAAGAGTCTTCTCCAGCACCACAGTTCGAAGGCATCAATTCTTTGGCGCTCAGCTTTCCTTACAGTTCAGCTCTCACAGCCATACGTTGCTACTGGGAAAACCATAGCTTTGATAAGATGGACCTTTGTTGGCAAGGTGATGTCTCTGCTTCTTACTATGCTGTCTAGGTTTGCCATAGCTTTCCTCCCAAGGAGCACGCGTCTTTAATTTCATGGCTACAGTCACCATCTGTGGTGATCTTGGAGCCCAAGAAAATAAAATCTGTCACTGCTCTTAAACCCATGCTGGATCTGCTGGACACCATATACTGTATGATCTGCAGCTCTACTTGTAACCAACCTGATTCTGCCGGGCTTTTTCTTTGACCCACCATAACCTACCATTCTTCCCAAATTATTGGGACATGGTATATGTTGGTAATAGGGATGTACGGACTGTGTAAAATCCACTCCATCTGTTTTTCACAGATTATCAGGCACTGTTTGTTCCATTGTCTGCTCACAGATGGGTGCAATTTTTTTTTTCATCATGCAGAAAAATATTCAAATAATTATGTAAGATGTTTCATAACAATTTCCATAATTTACCTTAGTATGTAACATTTCACATATTATACCCCATTCCATTCAACTTTTTTTCAGCAGAAACTTGTGTATTTTCCTGGGAATACATATGAATACATTTCATGAAAGTTTTTTTTAAAAAATCCGAAAGTCTATGGACTCCATACAGCCTGAGGGGGTCGCTCTGCAGTGGATTCTGCAGGTCAAGAAATCTGAGCTCATTTTAGTCCCTGTCAAATTTATCCAGCACCCTTAGTTGGCAGGGGAAAACCCCTTACACATGGTCCTAAGAATAGAGATGACCATGTGCTGTTGTCTGAAAAGGTTATGGAGAGTTGTAGAGGCCATACATTCTCATGAATCTTCTGCTGAATTTAGAATAAACCAGCTAAATTACATTTTTCCAAAGATTATCATGGGCTTCCACCCACTTGTGAAGTGCTTAGTCATAGTAAATCCTCAGTATTGTAAAGTTGTTTTGATTTAGTTCAATAATAGATTCTCCTTTGGCTTTTCTACATTGCAGTGCAACACCATGGAATTTGGAATACAGATGTTTGAACAATGGGAAACTCAAAGTTCCTTTCTTAATGTTCATTTTAAAATAAATTTCCCTAACATTGTCCCCAACACCTAAACTGGACCATTGATTAGACTCAATAAGCAATAGCTCCTTAAGAACTGATGTATTGATTGGGTTGCTGTTCAGAAAATATGTAGCCAAGTAGCCTCACACTTGTCAATTTTTTAAGCAGGCTCAGTGAGTGTTGGTGGCATGTCTGAGATGGTAGCGATGAAGTCACTAGTTCGATAGTGATACTTCTTTCTGTGTACACCATCTGTCCTGCTAATATAGCTGGATCAAGCTCAGTCCTGGAGCAAACTATGGGAGAAATCCATTAAGCAAATGCAGATGGCAGGAAGACAACAGAAGCAATTACCAGTCAAGAAGAAGGGCAGTCCAAAAGCAGGGTTTGAGTCAGAGTCAAAGCCAAGCACAGGCAACTAGTCCAAACCAAGCACAACCTAAGTCAGAGTCTTATTGGAAACCAGGAGTCAGGCGCACAAGAGATCAGTCCGAAGCAAAAGCAATGTTAGGAGAACTAAGTTATGTGGTACTGGGAACTGAAATAAAGATATCGTTCCAGAAACCAGCAAGTCTCAATGGAGAGCTTATAAAGTCACATCTAGGTTCAGCTGAAAGGCATGCCACATTAGTCTATCTTCAGAGCCTCCCTACTTCTGCAGATGCCCTTGCCAGAGGAGCCTGATTGCTATGAGTCTTGAGTGAGCAGCACATTATCTCCAAGCAGCAGCCTCTTGGAGTATGTTGCCGGCCGGCATGCTGTACGGCTGGACAGATATTCATCCTCCTTTGAGACATGGTACAGCCCTCAGGGGCCCTGTCCAGCAGTTTCTTCAGCAGACAGTTTCTTCAGTTTCTCCAGCAGTTTCTTCCACCATTGATGAAGGGCCTAATATAGCTTCTCCACAGCTGCCACAGGGGTCTAGATTATCATTAGCATCACTGGGCCTCACAGGGTCTTTGGGCTTTGCCATGCCAGGGTTGTCTGAAGAATCATCCTAGCCTGGTATGGGTCAGGAAGGTAGGGAGGAAAGATTTTGTTAAATCCTTTTGGTCTGTGTTTTGCAGAGTGTCAGATGTGTTTTGTTCCATCATCCACTCATTGATGGAATCAGATTTCTTTTTTTTTAGGGATGTACAAGAATTTTTCTGTATTTGCTCATTAGCGGTAATGGACATCAGCGCAAATGTGCATTAATGCTAATGCACATTAGCACAAGTGTGCATTTGGGCAAATCCCCCCCACAGTAAAAAAAAACAAAACAAAAAAAAACCCTGGTCTGCAAGGCCACAGAATCTGCCTGACTCAGAAAAAGCTAGCCCACTGTAGAATCTGTAAGTTCGATTCATAGAAAAATGAACTCATTTGAATCCATTGTGGATTTCTCCGATATCTAGGGATGTACAAAAGTCACTAACCATTTCATGGATCTGCTTCATGGTGGGGGGGAGGTGCTCCATCCCTCCCCCCAAATCCTCAATGGGGGGGAGGCGCTCTGTCACTCCCCCCAGAGTCCTGCCTGGCCAGCTCCGCTCCGCGAGGATTCCAAGTAGCCGCCGGCTGGCTCCACCCACAGCCGGACATCTGGCCGCTGGGCAGCAGGGATGCAAATGGTGGCGGCCATAGCCGCTGCCGTTTGCGTCCCTGTATTTAACCATGATAGGCTACATAAATATTTACGTAGCCTATCACGGCAAAGTAAAAAAAAAACCGAGTACGCAAATGGCAGCAGCTACGGCGGCCACCATTTGTGTTTGTTATTTTTATATATTTGTGTCCGCAGCAGCCCGGCAGCAGCTGGAGGCCCCGCCATGGGTTGGCTTGGCCAGAAGCTCCACAGTCTGGCCACAGAGCGAAGCCAGCCGGGCAAGATTCTGGGGTGGAGGAACGGATCACCTCCCCCCCTGTCAAGGATTCCGGGGGGAGGAACGGATCGCCTCACCCCACCTGTGGAACCAGGCGGAGCCAGGTAAGCAGGGTTTCGTACACCCCTACTAATTTTATGTTAGGATTGAGTTAGGCTATTGCATATTCTGCTCCTTGCAGATCCTTGTAAGTTAACAAAGCTATAGTCCTTTGTTCATCCATATGCTGCATCATGTCTTAATTCCAGCTTGGGGGGGAGGGTTAGTTGCATGTCTTCCACTCCCTGCCTTCTTCAAAAAATTATTTTAAAGAAAAACCTTGAAAAACATTAGGGTGCCAAGTTCTCCTTCCTGTCACTTCCTAGACCCACACAGTCTTCTTCAGCCCACACAACGCTTTTTCCTTTGCACTCTTTCTCTCCTCTCCCACCCTCTAGCCTTGCTATTTTTCCTAGGGATGTCAGAGAATTCCACCACGGATCTCGGTGACGTTGAATGCCAGTGCATTCGGCCCCCCGAAATCTGTGACGGAACGGACTGCCCCCCCTGCGGATCCCCCCGGGACGAGACTTACCTGGGGCCGATGTTCCAGGAGGTGGCGGCTCGGGTGGCGGCTGCAGCGGCTGGTCTTCTGACCAGCTGCCGCCGCCGCAATTTGCAGTCTTGTCTTTTCTTTTTTTTTTAACAGAGATGTGATAGGCTACGTAAAGATTTATGTAGCCTATCACGGCTGGGTTAAAAAAACAAACGCATACACAAATGGCGGTGGCTACGGCCGCCGCCATTTGCGTTCCTTATTTTTGGCCGTCTTAGTCTACGTAAATATTTACATAGACTAATACGGCGAAAATAAGGGGAACGCAAATAGCGTAGTGGATGCTATTTGCTTTCCCCCTTATTTTTGCCGTCTTAGTCTACGTAAATATTTAGCCGTCTTAGTCTATGTAAATAAGACGTCCAAAAATAAGGAACGCAAATGGCGGCGGCCATAGCCGCCGCCGTTTGCGTACATGCGTTTGGTTTTTTTTTAAGCCAGATGTGATAGGCTACGTAAGTCTTTACGTAGCCTATCACAGCTGACTACAGGGACGCAAACGGTGGTGGCTTTGGCCGCCGCCATTTGTGTCCCTGCTAGCCAGCGGCCAGATATCCAGCTGCTGGCGGAGCCGGATGGCGGCTCCACGGAATCCCCACGGAGCGGATCTGGCCGGCCAGGATTCCGGGGGGGGAGGTGCAGAGCACCTCCCCCCCAAGCGAGGATTCCAGGGGGAGGGATGGGGTGCCTCCCCCCCCAGCAGAACCCAGCAGAGCCAGGTAAGGGGACTTTCGTACATCCCTAATGTGATGATATTTCATAACACTGAGCTCTACATGCCTCCGAATGGCATCTATAAACTATTATCAGCCCAAAGAGATGTATTCTACTTTCACAATGCAATGAATACTAGGTTAAACAAGGCTTAGTCAACAGAGAAAATGTAGCTTGCATAATAAGGTAGTAAACTGTGTAGCATGGAAATTATACATACATTATTAGGAAGATACAGTTTATTGATGACTATATTTTTACTAAGGATCCCTTTTCTATTAATAAATATGCAAGAAAATAATGTGATTTAGTATGGGAAGTGAAATTAGGAAGGCTCATTAAAATCACTAAAAGTGCTACAGATACCTAGCAATGAATGATTCATCAACTGTACACTGCATTTACTTTTGGAAAAGCCACCAATAAATTACATTTATTACCAAGCTAATTCTATTTTGTGTGCGTGTGTGTGAAGGTATTATACATGCGTGTGTGTGTATGTATATATATATATATATATATATATATATATATATATGAATGATATGAAAGTTTGGAAAGTTGAATTTCAAGTTGATTAACATGGAGCTTAGGTAATTAAATCAGCTGAAAGAGATTTAGTTTGACACCATGCTAGGTACTCAAATTAAGGGACTCCCCCTTTGCATTAAGGACAGTAAACTTGTCACTGATAAATTAGGGATGTCAGGGAATTCTGCCATGGATCTCAGTGAGCTGAACTGAGCATTCAGCCCCCCAAAATCCGTGGTGGAATGAAGCCTCCCTGCCCCCCACCCCGTAAAAGGCGCGTGAAACGGGACACCTACCTGCTGCCATTCGCACTGCTTTGCGAATGGTGGCCGCGGCCACGGCTGCCACTCGCTCCTTCATTATAGCCGTGATAGCCTTCGTAAATACTTACGTAGCCTATCACGGCTAACGCAGGGATGCCATTTGCGTCCCTGCAGAAGCCATGATAGGCTGCGTAAGTACTTACGTAGCCTACCGTGGCAAAAAAAAAGGGAACGCAAATGGCGGCAGCTACGGCGGCCGCCATTTGCGTTCCCTTTTTTTTTGGCCATGATAGGCTACATGAATATTTACATAGCCTATTATGGCAAAAGAGAGGGACACAAATGGCATAGTGGCCGTAACAGGCTACGTAAATATTTACATAGCCTATCACGGCCCCCAAAAAAGGGAACGCAAATGGTGGCCGCCGTAGCTGCTGCCATTTGTGTTCGCTGTTGTTGTTGTTTTTTGCCATGATAGGCTACGTAAATATTTATGTAGCCTATCACAGCAAAATACAGGAAACCCATGGTGGAATGGCCTCCCACCCCACCCCCCCCGTGGAATCCCCCCCGGGACGAAGCTTTCCTGAAATGAATGTTCCGGCAGTGGCAGCTCCGGCGGCGGCAGCTGGCCTCTCGGCTGGCTCCAGCGGCCGCCACTGCATTCCCTTTTTTTGCTGTAATAGCTTACGTAAATATTTACGTTAGCTAAAACAGCAAAAAAAATGGAACGCAAATGGGGGCTGCTGGAGCAGCCGCCATTTGCATATGTGTTTTTTTTTTTTCCGGAAGTCTGCCCAGCAGCCAGATGTCCGGCTGTGGGAGGCCCTGGCTGGCGGCTCTGCAGAATCTCTGTGGAGCAGAGCCAGCCAGATCAGGATTTCGGGGGGAGGTGCAGAGCACCTCCCCCCCCACCATGAATCTCCCTGTCGAAAAGGTAAGTGACTTTCGTACATCCCTATTTGCGTCCCTGTGCAGGCTGCCCAGCGGCCAGATGTCCAGGTGGGGCGGCCCCGGCCGGCGGCTCCACAGAGAATTTTGAGGGGAGGGACAGAGCACCTCCCCCCCACCGTGAATGTCACCCTTCGAAAAGGTAAGTGACTTTCGTACATACCTATGCTAAATAAACAGCGTAATTATCTGAGCTGACAGCCAATAGAGGAGGGGAGGGAAATTTTACAATATTGGATTTAATGGACATATGGATGATTCTCTACTAATGAAAGCATTACAGGACCTCCAAGTGGCATACATTTGACTAGGGATGTACAAAAGTGACTTACCTTTCCGCGGATTATGTTGACGTTGGGGGTGAGGCGTTCCGTCCCTCCCCCCGGAACCCTGGCTGGGGGGGGAGGCACTCCGTTCCTCCCCCCCCAGAATCCTGGCTGGCTGGCTCGACTCCGCAGCGATTCTGCGGAGCCACCGGCCGGCTCTGCCAGCAGCCGGACATCCGGCCACTGGCTAGCAGGGACGCAAATGGCGGTGGCCATAGCCACTGCCGTTGGCATCCCTGCAGTCAGCTGTGATAGGCTAAATAAATGTTTATGTAGCCTATCACGGCTGATTTTTTTAAAAAAACAAAAACGCGCATACGCGAATGGCAGCGGCCATGGCTGCCGCCATTTGCGTTCTTTATTTTGGCACGTCTTAGTCTACGTAAAGGACAGGAAGGCCTGGCGTGCTATGGTCCATGGGGTCACGAAGAGTCGGACACGACTGAACGACTGAACAACAACAACAAGTCTATGTAAATGTTTACATAGACTAAGACATGCCAAAATAAGGAACACAAATGGCGGCGGCCATGGCCGCCGCCATTTGCGTACACGCAGGGGTTTTTTGTTTTTGTTTTTAAGTCAGCCGTGATAGGCGACATAAAGATTTACGTAGCCTATCATGGTGTTTTTTAAAAATCTTGCCGTGATAGGCTACGTAAATCTTTACGTAGCCTATCATGGTTTTTTGTTTTTGTTTTTGTTTAACCTGGAAATGGCGGCAGCGGTGACAGCCGGTCGGAAGACTGGCCGCTGCCGCCACCGCCGTACTGACGCCGCCGCAGCTGCCGCTGCCAGGAAGATCCGCCCAAGGTAAGTCCCGTCCCGGGGGGGCGGGGGGGCGGGCCATTCCGCCACCGATTTCAGGGGGCCAAATGCGCTGGCATTCGGCCTCCCCGAGATCCGTGGCGGAACTTTCATACATCCCTACATTTGACAGAGATGTGATAGTCTTAAAAACAGGTTGTAAAGGCTAGGGCTGTGCAGGGACCCCCTAATCCAGCTCGGGCAGAGTTGAGGACTCCCAACCCGCCTCAGCCCTGAACCCAAAGTGGGGTTTGGATGGTGAACCCTACTTTGGGTGTCCTCCCCGACGCCCCCACATAACCCCCCCAGCTGCTTACCTGGGCCTCCTCCTCTTCTTCAGCTGCCAATGTCACCTTCTCTATCACTGTGCCGCCACCTTCTCCATTGCACCATCGCCACCACCTTCGTCTTCTTCTTTGCTGCTGCCTGATGCTATTGTCGTCGTCTTCTTCATCACTGCCACCGCCACCAGCTCCTGAGGCCTGGACTCGTGGTGACTCTTCTTGCACCAAGTCGCCATTTTTAAAATGGCGACTCCCTGGATGAAGACCAGTTGCTGTGCATCCAGGCCTCAGGAGATGGCAGTGGCAGAGGGGGTCGGCAGTGAAGACAGTGGTGGTGGTGCGATGATGGTGGCTGTGGCAGTGGTGGTGGAGAAGGTGGCAGCACGGCAGTCGTGAAGGTGGCTCAGGTAAGGACCTGGAGGTGCTGGGGGCTGGGCCGAGGGCCAAAGCTCTGAAGCGCACCGAGTGCTTCGGTGAGCCCCTGGCCCATTCTGGGCCGCTTCATGCCCCCTCCGCTTCACCTCGAAAGGGGCACAAAGTGGCCCGAAGCGGCCCACTTCAACTTGGGGTTTGGGCCTTGGGCTGAAGCAGTGCACAGCCCTAGTAAAGACCAAGTAAATATATATTTAATGCAACTGTATTATGTTTATTTTCTATAATTTTAAATATGTATTATAATCTCTGCATTGCTGCTAGGTTTTATTCTGGTTGTATTGTTATATTGTAGCCTTAAGCGTTCATATTTTATATTGTTTTATGCTGCGCTTTGTGGTTTTAATTTTTGTGAACTTCCCAGAGAGTTTTGGCTATTGGGTGGTATTGAAATAAAATGAATAAATCAATATTATTGATTTATTTATTACATTCCTGTATTGCCCAATAGCCAAAGCTCTCTCCATAAATTCTGCAGAAATGCATTTGCTTAAAATACATTTAATTTTAAGAATGCATAAAACTTCATAGATCAAGCATAAAGAAGCAAGGCAGGGGAGTGGGCAAGTCACTTCTCATGAAATAAAGAACACCGAGATGCTGAATTATAAGCCAAGGTATGCAGTCAATAAAAACCCCAGTATACAATCCAAAAGCTCATCCATATAAACACATTTTAAAAAATCAGATTTTGTTTTGTATTGTGTATGCAGAAATATACCAGGCTTAAGGAATGTAAAGAACTGAATAAATAATTCAAAAAACTTGCATGGTATGTCCCAAATATGTATATAAAGCTCTAAACAACTTGGGACCAGGTTACCTTAAGGATTGCTTCACGTCCCTTCCCAGGCAGTCTCTGTGATTTTCAGAGGGAGTATTTCTGACTGTGCCCAGTTGTCCTGAGGTTCAGCTCAGGAGCACTTCAAGCAGAGCATGGAGGGAGCAATCCTATGGGGATAGTCGGATGCCTCCGAACTTAGAGGTGACTGCCTATCCAATGCATGGCAGGAGAGGCACGAAGGGGATTGTCTCCTCTGTGCTCCAGCTGCCCTGCATTTGTAGCTAGATGGCCGATTTCAGCTGTCTAGCCGCAGAACATCGGAGCGCGGGGTGGGGTGGCCAGATGACACATAGGAAGTGTTGTACCAGCACTTATGAACTCCCCGCCCCACCCCCATACTGCCGGACAAGCCGCACTGCCTACGAGGCAGCAAGGGAGGGGGGGAGGCAGTTCTCTGGGAACCAACCAATCTTATGGCCATTTAGCCACTGTCTAGCTGCCATAGGATTGCACCCTTAGTGTCATATCACCAACCCCCAAAAACATTACCAATTGTCATTGGACTGTTTTCCTAGAAAAAGAAATAGGTTGTTTTGGGTTGCCACAAATTTGGAAGACTGTTGCGAGCCACATCAGGGGGAAGCAGGGGCCCTATGTGGTTGGGCTACATGTTGCCCAATCTTGTGCTAACTCATCTTCTTACTTCACATAAGAACTGAGTCAGTAATCCTAGAAAACTATGTAACATTTAAGTGAGCCTAATCCAGTGAAATCTGCTACACCTGAAGACATTGAGTTAAAACAGATTATGTTGCTTTAACATCAAACCATATTTTTTCTCTATTCCACCCAATGCCAGCTCCATGTTTTTGAGGGCCCTTTGGCAAGACAACTTCAAGGGGCCCCCTCCCTCCGTAAGTCGACCTTTCATTGTTGTCATCACTAGCTGCTACTGCTCTTCTTCCTCTTCTCATCATTACTTGACTGACAGGCAGAGAGCCAGTGAGCAGTGGCATCTACTGCTCCTCCTCCACCTCACCATCACCATCGTCTGGGCCAGAACAAGAGGCAGGCGAAGAAAAAGATTGCGATGGTGAATAGCGCAAGTGTCTCCAGGCAGGTCTTGCCAGTGGGCCCTTCTGGGGTATGGGCCCTTGGAAGGTGCCCAACCATGCCTACTATTGATGCCTGCCCTCATTCCACTCATTGCTTAATTTGATGTCAGAGAGTAAACTGTCTATGCCTTCAACTTGCACTCTCCAGATGCTCAGAATTCAACAAATAAGGCTAATATCCTATACTCACTTACTTGGGAGTTAGGCCCCACCGAAGTAAATGGTACTTATTTCTGAATAGACATGAATAGGATTGCCCTGCCAAGGCCAATTTATATGGCACTATCCAGTGGTAAACCCTTTCCGCCCTGCACTAGGGATATTGCAGGAGTCTGAGAGGGGGGTGGAGTTCAATGGCCTCCCTCCCCCTCTCCTGGCAGCCGGACTCCCATTCGCAGACTGCTGCCACTTACCCACCCTGTTCGGTTCCCTGGGCGAGCTGCTGGATGCCTGATGTACGGGCACAGGTGCCACGTTCCTCAATGAGCCACCATTTTGAAGGGTCCATTCACACCTGCATTCTTGTGTACATGGCCATTTTTACAGCCACCATTTGTGTAAGGTATCTTTTATGGAAATTGAGCCACCATTTCTACACAAAATGGTGGCTTGCTGAGGAGTTGGGCATTCGCACCTGTTCATCAGGTGCCTGCAGACCGCTGGGCAGCTCATCCAGGGAAACAAAAAGGGGCCTGTAAGTGTCAGCAGTTCAATGAGCTGCACATGGGGTGGGTGTGGGGTGGTTTGTCCATTCCTATCCTGCAGTGCACTACTTAAATTACCCCCAACCAATGCTTGAAAATGTCCCTGCAATGACAGAAAGTTGGGTAGGCAGGCCCAATTCACTGAAACGTTTCTCCTTGAATTATTGGGTCAATTCCACAGATCTTAGGTCAAATCGCAGTTTCTTACTGGTTCTAGTTTGCACAGTCCCCAGAGTAAACAAACTCATTGTATGTGGTAGGGTAAGATGTGAGGGAGAAGGATTCTGGGCCTGATTTCACCCTGACATTTTTCTATGTGCTTGCATGGTGCCTTGGATATACGACAATATTCAAAATGTGATCTCCACCTGCATTCTGAAATAGCACAATCCTAAGAATGCTTTACCATAAGATTTCTAGAAACTGTATATTGACCCTCAGCTTCTCAATCATCCTTCTAGCAAACTCTCCTTTTTATAATAGCATTGAGGTTGCCTTGGTCTTGGTATTCCACAGTTTAAATGCATGCTTTTCTTAGGAAAAAAAGTCCCTGCATGTAAATTTGGCTTTACGAGCTTTTTGCTATAGAAATCATAACACAGACTCCCCCTTAGGTGGAAGCAAATAATTTTAAACATTAGTGCATTGCATTTAGAAGTGAACATCTAAAATCACTGCACTGAATAAACCACAAACAGTTGCACTGAAGATTTACATGTGCAAATAACTAAGTCAGCACTTCAAATACTGTTGAGAACACTCATCTATGTTTTTATTTTGTTTTTGTTTTTAAAAAGGTATTACATGACAAGCTTGGCTTAACTTCTCACCACTAGAGGTTCGACATTACAACTTGCTTGTGAATTAATTGCATGTGTCAGACTGAAACACAATTTTATTGCTGTGAAGTTGGCTGGGTTTACATTCTTATGGCACAATTTGAACCACCAGAAATGACTCCTCCGATTACATTTTCTTTCTGTTCCTGTTCTTTTCAGTAATTTCTTTTTCATTCACTTCCCTGTTACACATAAACATGACCAAGCCATTCCTTCCTATATGCATTACAAATTCAGCCTCTTCTGAGTTGTTCCCAAAGCATTCCTTTCTATGAATTCATTTATAAGTATTCACTGAATCAGTGAGACACATAATTATAAATTATGTAGGTAGCTTCCTACACAGAAACCCTATTAACGTGAACCACACAGCTCAAATAGCAAGCTGTAGGATTAAACACGCCCCCCCACCACCACTGCAGCTCCATTCACAAAATTGCATTCCATAGCACAGCTTGAGAATACCATCCACATATTATAAATTGCCCCATTAAGATTATTTACATCTTTATGTCATTTTTCTTTCCTACTCAAGTTTACTGTTTCATTGCTTAATTTACATGGCATTATTGTTGCTCTCAAAAAATATGGTGTCACATCAGATCATTCTGGGCTAGATTAGAAGATATCACTCCCCTGAACAAGCCCATTGCACGGTGGATACTGTGCATGCTCACCACCCACCCACCCATCAAGCCAGCCCTACCTATCCACACGGGGACAGAAGGTACAGATGTCTACCTGTGCACATAAAATTAAATGTGCAGACACTGTGAAGTTGATTTTCTTAATATAAGCTGGAAATCAAGGATACTTTTTTTAAAAAAACCTGGCATGCATTTTTACCAGGGCTGTGCACCACATCAGCCTAAGGCCCAAAGCCCGAGTTGAAGTGGGCCCCTTTGGGCCCCTTCCAAGAGGAAGTGGAGGGGGCACAAAGCAAACCAAAGTGGGTCAGGGGGCTCTCCAAAGTGCTTTGGTGTGCTTTGGAGCTTCGTTGCCCCGGCCCAGCCACAGTGGTGCCTCCAGCTCCTTATCTGAGCCATCACAGGAGAAGAGTCACTGTCGTCGTCGCTGCCACCACCATCGCTGCCATCACAACCTCCCCCATCACCATCACCGCTGCCTCTGCCTCCACTGCCGCCTCCGCCACCTCTACCTGAGCCATCGCCGCCATTATTGCTGCCGCTGTTATCGTTTCTTAAGATGGTAACTCCCTGCAACAAGAGGTGGTGCACGTCCAGGGCTCAGGAGCTGGTGGCAGCGGGTGGCAGCGGGCAGTGGCGGCAATGATGGTGGTGGCAGTGATAGCAGTGGCGGTGGTGGTGGCAGAGGTGGCAGTGGCAGAGGCTGTGGCAGAGGCAGTGGCACTGGCAGAGGTGGCGACAGCACCGATGGCGGTGGAAGCGGCAGCGATGGTGACTCCTCCTTGTGATAGCTGCTGGCGCACATCCTGAAGGCACCAGGTAAGGAGCTGTGGGTTTGTACAGGAGCATCAGGGGGACCCTGAAGCAGGATTCAGCCATCTGAATCATACTTTGGGTTCAGGGCCGAGTCAGATCAGGGACCCCCAATTCAGCCCAAAGCAAATTGGGCCTGCCTTGGAAGCCCCAAAGCAGCTTCCGAGTCAGTTCGGGGGGTCCATACACAGCCATAATTTTTACATGTGCATTCACACATCCCACCCTAGTGTGGATTTGTAGGGCCAGAGGAGGCAGGGCCAACATGCCAGATGGGTGGGAATGGATGGTGGACACTCACTCCCCTTCACATGATGGACTGGATCAGAAGTCACATTGCCTGAAGCAGTCTACTGTAAACATTATTGTGATATATCTTGAGATTTCTCATGTTTCTTGAACGCGTTTTATGGATGGAAAACTGAGGCTAAGGGACGGACAATTGTTGCCTAAGGCCATCTAATTAACTTTTGGCAGTGCCAGTAATTAACCAGGGCATGCCAACCCAATATACAACTCACTGAACCGGCTTGCTTTTTTGCTTTTTTACACTTTCACTTTTTTTGCACTGTAAAAATACTTTCACAACCACCATGTGAACATATCTATGAACAATTACTATGTGAAGTTCTATGTTTATGAAAATATTACTGAAACTGCATTTCCTCTCACACTTTGACCAGCTTTACACAGTCCATTAAATGTGTGGGGAAATCCTTATATTTCCCAGTTCTATATCCATGTTCTTTAAAAACAAACATCCCACTTTCATAAACAAATTAACAACTCCCATCTTTCCTAATTTTTTTTTAAAAGCAGGGTGGATATCAAGTGATTGTCTCTGAAGCCTAATATAATCTACCTCAAAGACTAGGGCATGTAACAAATATGAAATAGGCAATTAAAATTAATGAAAAGAGCAAAAATAAATATAGCATGCATACACTTCATTACTGCTAGCATAAATCCTGTCACCAAAATCTAAATCCAAATCAAGATACATTTATGGCACACACCCCATAGTGAAGAATTTCAGGGGCTCAGTGCTTACCCAGGGTTCAGTTCCCTTAAGAAGGGGGTTACTGGGGGCTTGTGATGTTTCTGTGATATAAGATTTATTTACAAATATAAGCAGGCTGGCTGAGCATAACATGAGGGTTCAAAGCATTAGCACTCCAACAGATTCCTGTGTTCCCCATCACATTTCTAGGGGAACCCATAGTGCTGTGGGATTAGTTAGCTCTCTGCCTTCTTTCAGACCCAGTTTCAGCACCAGCTGCCAAAACTACAGACTTAGTTTGCTTCTGTTCAGAATTAGCACATTCCATAGGGTGGGGGAGAGAAAATTAGCCTCTTTCCAGAACAGTCTACCAATGGCTTTCACTGAGAACAGTGACCACTCAGCTAATGTCCATAAAACTAGGGAATGTGAGAGGTGAAACCTGCCCAACAAGATGGCCGCATAGCAGACTGTTTTCACAACCATAGACTCACAAGCTTGGGGTGAGGGGTCTTTGAAAGGTCATTTAGAATAATCCCAATCACAATACTAAGGGACCAGCTAGATGTGACTGGAGTTCCTGGTGTTCTTTTTTTTTCCTTGTCCAAAAAGCAGTTGTGTTGTAGTGAGACCCTGATCTGGATCAGGGACACAGCACTGTGGGAAGGGAATGTGAATTCCCCAAAGCTATAGGGGTTAATAGCAGCTCCTGGAATGTTCAGTCTGCATCAGGGAATCAGGGTAGGGGCAAATTATTTACCTGCTCCCTCCCTCCCTCCCTCCCTCCCTCCCTCCCTCCCTCCCACCACTACCACCACCCATGCTGTGGCCATGGCCGAAATTGTGCACTCATACACATGACTGCTTTTTGAACAAGAAAACATCATGGAACACGGAACTGCCAGTCAGTGTCAACGATACTGGGCTTAGTTGGACCAACGGTCTGACTCGGGATAAGGCAGCTTCCTAGGTTCCTGCAAGAATTTCGCTTTAATTCATGTCTTTTTTTACCCAGATGTGCCCTGTTCATACCCCAGTATGTGAATGTGAACACATTTTTTTTTTTTCAGGCAAAGCTCTCATGTTCCTGAGCTTTTGTGCAATTGTGTTTGCAGATAATCCCAATCACAATGTGTTTGTGAGAAAAATGTGCACTTGTAAGATGTGCATTTTTTGAAAAAAAAGAAAAAAAAGATCAATTTTCACACTTTAGTCAATGGAGAAAAAGTATGCATTTGGTTGCATACTTTTAAAAAGTGTTGAGCCAAATGTGCACATCTATTGATTGACTGGTTGGTCGATTGATTGACAATATTTGTATACCACTCCACTCCCAAAGATTCTAGAGTGGTGAAGAACAGATAGAATAAAAAGAATAAAAACCTTGTCAAAATGGTTCGAACTACAGCAAAAAAGCTTTGCATATGGGAACGAGGCACACTGAGCTTTGAGGGGGAACTCGGAGGATGAGCTTGAGCCTTGTAGATTCTCCCATCCCTACTAGATGTCCATCCATGTTGACTGTTGCTAGGAGGAGAGGGGAAGGGTCTCTGCCATTGATTTAGCCAAGCTAAATGGGGTATAAAGAAAGATATACCTAGAACAGGGGTGGGCAATCTGTGGACTGTAACTTCCATCATCCTCACTATTCACTTGGACTGATGGGAGTTGCAGTCCTAGAACACTGGAGGGCCACAAGTTGTCCATCCCCTGACCTGGAAGTTCATCCATAGTAAATGTTTGGAACATAAGGTGAGGTAGTAGACAGGCCTTGGAAAGAAGGTGGTGATAGAATGGGGAAGGACTGCTATCACAGAGACATTCCCTTCATAGGCTTTCCATGCTTGTTAGCTAAGAATGGTCTCTGAATCAGAGAGATTCAATGATTAAAATAAATTCACTTTCCACACCAAATTCTGGCTGGCATGAGTGCTATACATGGTCATCTTTCTTGCCCATATGTCCACTAGTTGGAGATCACATGTCTTTTGAAGTATGCAGGACACAGTTACATGGCCCAAGCTTCCCTCCAATTTTTTTTGCAGCCTGGCCAACTGCAAGAATTATTCCTCCCTAGGGATGGCGTGGGAGTCTGAGGAGGGGGCTGGAGTCTGACAGACTCTCTTCTGTCCAGCTGCCTGGACCCTGCTCACTGAGCCATGGGGCACTGTCGGACCCGGCCGCTGAGCACCCTGGAGCTTGGGGAGTGGCTGGGAGTGGTGCCAAGGACTTACCCTGCCTCTGCCAGCTGTTAAGGAAGCCCTTGACAACTGGCAGGGGGATGACGGGCCTCAGTGGCGCCCAAGAAATCTAGTGCTGTGGAGGGTAGAGTGCTTGGGGCACACACAGCACTGACGACTCGGGCAGTCAAGCCCTTGTGTGTATGAAGCACAAGGGCTTGACTGCAGGAGTCTTTGGTGAACAGAGGAGGGGTGGCTCACGAGGCTCGGCGGGCGGGGAGGCTCGCCAAGCAGGTCCAGGCCACGCAACTGGAGTGAGGGGCAGCTCATCAACCACCCCCACATCCTGGATGGAGATGAGTCTGTCCATCCCCATTCTTCCCCACATCTTCCTCACAAAAATACAGCATCCAGCTAACTTATTTAAGGAAATAAAATCTTCTAGTGAAAATCAAACTAGTTCTCAAGAGAGTCGAATACATCAAACTGGTTCTCAAGAGAGTCAGATACATATCATGCATGCATGATATCACAAAATGTTCTTTTTTGGCCTTCCTTGTTCAACTGCAGGGGTTGGTGGTAAGGCAGCAATCAGGGCGCGGTGCTGGGGAAGGGAGAAATCTGCAGCTTCGTCCCTTCTCACCCCCAAAGGAGGGGTGAGTGTCTTCGTCTTCCCCTCCAGTACGTGTGTGTGTCTCCTCTACCAGTGTGTGTGTGTGTGTGTGTGTGTGCATATGTACGTGTGTGCATGCGTGTATGGTCTCAGTCATAGACCAAAGCTACAAAGAGTACAACAAGTGTAACTTAATATATTTTAATTATTCACTGCTAGTGTTTTAATTTAATTTTTGTATTCTGTATATTTCTGTTCTATTCTGTTTTGTTCAGTTCTATTCTGTTCTATTAGCTTTTGTTATCCAGCCAGAAGGCATCTGTCATTGCATGGATTGAAACATAATAAATTAATAAATTATATTTATACAAGACATACTTAACTTATAGGATTTAGTCCCATAAATGTGATAATGGCCATTCGCTTATATGGCTTTAAAAAAGAATCCACAGGTCTATTAGTGGCTGAGAGTTATGATAGCTAAATGTAACCTCCATCTTTAGAGACAGTTTACCTGTCTCACATGCTTGGGACAAACAACACAGCAAGGCAATTACTTTGTTATCATTGCCCATAATAATTTGGCATGGGACACTGTGGAATCTTGTATGGACAGATCAGTCATACCACTAAATATCATGACATATTGTGTTAAACATGGCATATTGTTGCTTTCCTGAACGATAGTAGATTTTCTTCCCTTATAGCCTATCTTGTTATCTCCAGGTGTTCAATTTCTTTTACACGCATCATCATCAAACGTTGATGAATGAGATGAATGTTGTAAATAAAATGAATGAATGAATGAATGAATGAATAAATAAAAGGTAACTGTGCTACATGCTACTCAGTTAGCGTCATGTACAATTTGGGTCTAACTGCAACATGGTCTGCTGTTTGCAATGCAGAAAATTCATTTTAGAATGTTTTCTGTTCTAAGGACTATGAGCTATTTTCAGTCATGGCTCTGGGGGTTTTAATGTAGAGGTTTTGTGTGTTTTCTTTTTAAAGAAAAGTAAATGAGCATAACAGGAAGGTTTTACAGAATAAAGGTTCTCTTTCAGAAAGATGAGCATCGATGGATTAAAACTCTTTCCATAGCTGGGGCCGTTATGTTCTTAACAGATTGTATTTTTTAAGTAAGAATCTTGTTCCCCCAGCACTTTGTTCTTCAATCATTACTTCTATGGTTGCTGCTTATTAAAATAAAAAAATAAAGTCCCCCTTCCCTAGATAATATTTTCAGAACCAAGACTTCTAGGAGTGTATGTCTATTTTTCTGTGTCTTTGAACAGGATCAGAGAGAGAGAGGACGCATTGTCATGCAAAAAAAACCAGCATCTCTGCCTTATGCTCAATGTACACTGTTATTTTTGGTTTTGTCCTACTACTATAAAGGAAAGGGCCTTCAGAAAGCAACAACGAAGGCTTCAGTTGTTTAATGACATAAAGCCATTGCACCAGTTACTTAACAAATTATGCTTTTGCTCAAGCTCTGCTTCTGTATGCATATTGCTTTTCAAGTTTTGAGTTTTTGAACATTTTAGAGTTCTATGCATCCTGAGTAACGAGATGGAAGACTGTCAGAGTACTTTCAACATTTGCAACATGTATTTATAGTACAATTCCATAAATAACCATACAATGTTATACAAAATAGCATTATTCTGACTTCTGTGTGACAGCTGCCAAGTACTCTGAGCACATACAGTTGCATGGCAAGATAGGTGTGAACAGTTTATACTGGGAAAGCAGCTAGAATGTAGTCCATATTAAGTCTATAATATTTGAGTAATAGGGGAGTATTTGGAAATAGAATATCTTAGAAGATTCCTTATCAACGTATGGCTTCTCGTTGCACTAGTGTTGAAGTAAGTGAAGAAATACACAGTACCATCTATAAAGGGGGAGCCCCATATGACCATTGGTAGTATTTGAATTTCTGTACGGATATAGAATATATACATGAGCCACTTTGAAGGATGAGGTTGAACCAAGAGATCAGGGATGACAAATGAATACAGAGAAAAGCAATAACAAAATTACTATTAATTTCTATGCAAAATAGTTGAGGCATAAGAGGAAAAGCAAATACTAAGAAGAGAATGATAGCGCAAAGAAAAATCTCCTTTCCATACATTGTTTATGCTTTTCATTAGTTTAGCTAGCATTCTTCCATTGGTGCTCCCCCTTTTCTGCATGCAACTCCTTTACTGAGGGAACAGCACTGGCTGCTTATTGGCTACTGGGCCAAGTTTAAGGTTTTGCTACTAGTGTATAAAGCCCTAAACAACTTGGGGCCAGGATACTTCTCCCTTATCCAACTGCCCAGTCACTGTGGTCATCAGATGGCATGCTTGCTCCTGATTGTTCCTCATGGTCCTATGGCCTGACTGGAGTCCATCTGGAGAAAAGCCTTCAGTGTGCGGCTCCCTTTCTGTGGAACTCTCTGCCTCTGGAGGTCAGGCAGGCACCGACATAGTATTGGTTTGGGCGCCTTTAATTCAAGAAGCCTTCCGTGAATGACCAGCCGTGGTTTTTATTGGTATTCTGTTTGCTTGCTTGCTTTTTAAACTTTTAATATGGTGTTTATTATTGTATGTTTTTATCTTGCATTGCTCACCACTCCAGAAAGTTCACTGAAATCAATACAACTGGTTAGAAAACACCCAGCTGAACAAATTTTATGTTTACAGTAGTAGCCATATGCACATGTTTGCCTGCACATATGATGGCTAAAACTGTGTAGGGGTGATGGCACACAGAGCTTTCTACCTGTTTACGAAAGTAAATCCATGTGTTATTCTCCTCCTGAGTTGGCTGTTAGTGTGCATGCTAATGGTTTTGCAAAGCCTTGTGTGACCTACTAGATTTATTTTATTAGTAGCAGCTGCTAGTTGCAACCTATACCTTAAGTTCATGGTGGTTGTGTTGCTGTAGCTGAAAAGGTTGCTTTATTTTGCTCTGCAGTTCTTCTCGCTCCATCTAGATCAGTGGGAGACTGATCAGGCCTCAGACAAGAGGTGTCAGGCTAGGAACTGATTGTATTAGTATTTCTGAAATCATGTTATACACAATCTGACATACATCTGACAAGAGTGGATGCAAAACTGGAGCGAATGTTTTAGAGATACATGGTGGAGACATTAATCTGGATATTTTACTGTGGGCTCACAGCAAGCCAGGCACTATCCAGTCATCCCTTCATCCCTGACTTGAGTCAAGGGATTCTATCCAGGCAAGTGTGTCATCAGGATATCTAGTGAGAATGAGATTAAGAGTCTAACAGTAAATACACGATAATAGTATTTCCTCTGGAATCTTAAACTCACTTGCTGTAGAGTAAGCCCCATTGTACACAGAGGGACTTATTTCTGAATGAACATATGTAAATCATCTATTTTTAACATTTAAAGGGGCAGGACCAACATGAAACCTAATCAGTCAGGAGCAAAATGTGTAGTTTTTCAGAAAGGCTTTTGGTCTTTTAATGGTTTGTATGCACTTCGCTGGAGAGCGGAAAAGACATGAAATGTGCTATCAGTTGCAATATTCAACTTCTTAATCTTTTGCTATTGTTATTATTATTATTTTAAACAACAACACACACATACACAACAACAACTCTGTAATCCTCCTGACTGCCCAAAGTATGACTTTTGCCAGATGAAACCTCAAAAGAGTTGCAGAGTAAATGCAAAACTAAACACGTTTAATGTCCTCTCTAGTTTCTGTCTCTTGTCACTTTCACAGCGGTTATTGTTTTCCCTTTGAAATATCTGGTATGCAAGAAACAGGGTTCCCAATCAGGACTGAAAATGGGGAGAGTTTTTAAAAACCCTTTCCTCATGCCATTTTCTCACAGATAACATCCTCTATTATTTGCTTTGAAGGTGCCAATGAAGCAAATGACACTTTAGGGGGCAGCGGTGGCTTAGTGGTTAAGACACTGAACTGCAGACTGGAAGGTCGGCAGGTTAGCAGTTCGAGACCCGAGTGCCGCGTGACGGAGTGAGCTCCCGTCTTCAGTCCCAGCTTCTGCCAACCTAGCAGTTCGAAAGCAAGAAATTGCAAGTAGATAAATAGGTACCGCCTCGGCGGGAAAGGTAACAGCGTTCCGTGCACCTCAGTGTTCAGTCATGCCGGCCACATGACCACGGAAGCGTCTTCGGACAGCTCTGGCTCTTCGGCTTAGAAACGGGGATGAGCGCCGCACCCTAGAGTCGGACACGACTGGTTGGGGACACCTTTACCTTTATTTTAGCAGATTGGGGAACCTTTTATGAGCAGGATACTGGCAAGGAGAAAGGCATAAGGCCCCCTTCCCTTGTGCCACCATCCCAATCTGAACAGTTCCCTGCTCACAGTTGTTGCTGCTGCTGCTGCTGCTATTATTTTAAGGGACAGAAGACAGATTAATGTCACATCATTTGGTCCTAAGGATCCCAGTGGTTGGAGGATGGAGGTTCAGCATGCTGAAGAGTTCTATCACCCTGCCCTTCACTAGGAGAAGTAGAATAAATGATGTGCTGTAGTAAATGTTAGAGAACAGATTATGTAAACTGAAAGAAATATACTTAATTTGCATACTTGGCCTTGCTGTAGATTTCAGCCTCTCATTACAGAATCTGTGTTGATGATGATGATCCCTGGCACATCAGCATTTTTGTGTTTTTCCTCTTTCTGTGCTCATAGAAGGGGAGCCGACTGACATCATACAATGTAGTATGACATGAATTATTAATGTATAATTATTTATTACAATTATTTATATTCTGCCTTTCAGGACACAAACCCTTCCATGGCAGCTTGCAGGTGACATAAAAAAAGGAGTTAATATAATTGCTATCTGCATAAGTCAGGGGTAGACAACCCAGTGCCCTTTAGACTAAAACACCCATGATCCCTGAGCATTGTCCATGCTTGCTGGGACTGATGAGAGTTGTAGTACAAAACATCTGGAGGGCACTAGGTTGCCTACTCTTAAAATAAGTCATCATCAGGGCTATTTCCACAGAGCAATTGATAGTAGGTGACCCTGTGGGTTGAGGGGACAGTCTAGCTGGAGCAGGAATCTGGGATTATGTTCCATCTTTCTTTTAAACAACAACAACACACACTCACACACATACACAACACTAATGCCATCTTTCTCTGGAATCCTTCCCACAGGGCAATTGGTGTCAGCTGGCCCCTGTATAGGGATGGTGTGGGTGCCCAATTTGGTTTGGGAGTCCAGAGGACACCCCCTTGCCTGTGCCCCCGAGCCATGCTCGTTGAGCCCCTGCTAGAACCTCCCCCCCCATGCTCACCGAGCCACTGGCACTCACCCATCCATGATTGCCATAAGTGCCATTTTGTGAATAAATGGCAATCGTGATATGCACACATCTAGTTGTACACAGAATAGCACCATGATAGCCCATATATGCAAGATTACAGGCATAAATAGCCCATTTGTGCCTGTAATCTTGGGTATATGAGACATTCATGGTGCCATTTTGTGTACAACTAGATGTGCACATATCACAACCACCTTCCCCCCCCCTTTTTTTTTTTTGCAAAATGGCGATTCTGGTGCTTGAGGACAGGTGCCCGGCAAGTGCCGGCAGTTTGGTGAACAGCAAGGAGCTCAAACATGGGTCCAGGGGCACGCAAATGGGTGCAGGGGATGGGTCTGTCCATCCCTAACCCTCTGTGGGTGGGGGCTGGGGAGGGAATTATCCATCTGGAGCAGGCCCTGATGTTTTCTTTGCCTGCTTCCAATCCTCCAAAAGGAAAGAGGGGCCTCTTTCATTTACCTGATTGACACTGGTAAAGGTTGGGATAAATCACCGTATCAGAACAGTTTTAATGCTGCAATTCTTTGCTTTGCCCATCTTAGTTTTTTTAAAAAACTGACACATAATTCTCTTTCATTTAATGATAATGTCCAGCTTGTTGCGTTCACTTCCATTTCCCCCAATTTCCTTGTCCTGCCTGGAGTTTGTGTTTGAATCCTTTTCCAAATACTGAACATATTGTGGGTCTCTTCTGAGCTGAGTGATAATAAATGCTGCATGCCTTGCCCAATTTGCATGGAATTAATATTATACATCCTAACATGAGCAGTGGGGTTTTTTTGGTTTAGTATTTTAGTTTTGTTTTTGTTTTTACATCTCTGAGAGATTTGGGCTGTGAGATTCCCATTAACGTCAAAAAGAAAAATATAGCTACAGTGCCATGCAACTCTCTTGACAGGTTTACACTGTGCCATCACTTCTGCCTTTGCTCTTTGCCTGAGCCCTGTCAACATTATTTTGAGGCATCCAAGCTGGAAAAGAGAGTGAATAAGGTTAGCAGAGGCACAAGGAGAGAAATTATAAGGAAAGGGTGTCGCTCTCCCTATCCAATCAGATGTGAGCAATGAATTAGCGTGAATTAATGGAATAGCCATTGGGAAATGCAAGGCAATAAAAATCACTAATGACAAAACTAGTTTTGCCTGTTAGTTTAAGTCTTATTTAGTTCTTTTTCCAATAATCTGGTCATCATAATTTCATTCATCTTACTGTTCTGGACATATGAAGTTGCTTTTTTCAGACTCAGACCATTGGTCTACAGCTATGTGCATGAACACCTTGTGTGTGTGTGGGAGGGGGGGTATATAACACATGTGGCATTGGGGGAAGGGGCATGCAGTCTGGTCTCACTCTCAGCTCATCTGGTAGGGTAAATGATTCATTGAACATCTGAATAGCATTCTTGTATTATCTGCTCCCACTGGTGGATGCTGTCCAAGGCCCAATCTACACTGGAATATATATGACTTAACAGCAACAACAAAAACATAAAAAGGTTCTACGTTCCCATGAGTAGTTTTAATCAGTGCAATCATTACCATCTTTACTTTTTCTTTGGGTGGAACTAAATGTTCCTTTAAGCATGCATAGTGGAGCTCCACTAAATTATTTACTCTCCTGCAAGCCACATGGCCCCAATTCAGTTTGGGGAGAAGAGAGTTTTAACTCCCACCCCACCCCCGCACCTGTGTTTGTCCTGAAATTCCAATGGAGACTTTTTCCTTTATTTAGCCCGCCCCCCCACCCTGTGGAATTTCAGGACAAACATGTGTTGGTAGTAGCGTAAACCCTCCTCTCCCGAAGTGCCCCAGTCCCAATCTGAAGTGGGCCCATATGGCTTGCAGGAGAGTAAATAAAAGTAGGAGTGTTTAGTTTGGCCCTTAGTGAGAGGTTGAAGCAAGTTATTCTAGGATTCATGAGAGCATTTTTTTTCTTCAAAAAAAGAAACGAATCAGAGAACTTCTGTCTGTGTTTGGTACTTCAAGCCTGAAATTCTATACTCACTTACCTCAGAGTAAGCTCCACTGAATTCAGTGGGACATGACATCATTCTGAATAAACATTTATAGCAGAGGTGGGCACCCTTTTTGGCCTGGGGGAGGACTACATGCATTGCAGGGTGGTGGGTATGAGGTCGCACATGACATGCCTCTATATACACATGCATTCTTTCCCCCACCCACCCTTATCTCCACAGGCAGGGATGGGAAGGTTTAAGCCTCAGCTTTCCACTTGCTAGACCTGAAAATGGGATCACGGGGGGCAGGGGGCTGTTAAAGTCTCTCCCCCTCTAGAGATTCCTGCATCAGGATTGCTGGGATGGACTGAGGTTAAACCCTGATCCAGTGACCCTGAGCCACACATCACATGCTGTGAAGAAATGGTGGTTTTTGCATTGGGATCACTGGGAGGGGGTTCAGTTAAAGCCTCTCCCCCATGCCAGCAATCGATCCTGAGCCCAGTACAGAAATTGCTGTGAACTGTGAATACAATGACCTGGCTCAGGATCACTGGGGTGGAAAGTTTAACCTTAACGCCTTCCAATGATCCCAGTACACATTGCTGTTTCCCTGCTGCTATTAGAAGAAACATGCTAAGTTCTTTTTTTTTTCTTTGTTAAGAATGGAACAAAATCCTCACCCACACAGGCCAAATTCACGAGGTACAGCTATTCCCAGCACAGACAGGACCATGATTTACCTGCCTGCCATGCAGTTGTTAAAGACGAAGAGCCTGTCAGAAAAAAAGAGGTGGCAACCCTAATTCACAGAGATGGCTGAACATGCAGGGATTCAAACCCAGACTTTTAAAAGCAAAGCACACCAAACTTTCTGCCTGTATGGAGAAATCTGCCAGTTTCACTTTCTCCCACATTCAAAATTTTAAATCTGAGGGTTTTTTTTCCCCATCCTGTTATATAGACATTTGCAAAAAAAATAAAAAAAAATAAAAAATGAACCAAAAAAAATTCTTTCTGAACCAAAAAAATTCTGCTAGAAAGAAATGTGCATGCAGTAAAACAGATGCCTATGGGCTGTTCAAACACAGTGGTATACATCATGAGTACACTTTTCATTGTAAAATGTGATGCAGCCCATGGTGATTAAAAGGCTATATCTGCAAAGTGGTAAAATACTACCCAATAGGAGACTGATCAAGAATTATGGACTGGAAGAAAATTACCTTGCTGCAAGCCCAGCCACATCTGTGCTGAAAGATTAACTTTGACATCAGGTGGAAGCCATATTCTGCTTAGGATAGGAAAAGCAAAAAGAAAATGAATAGTAAAAGTGGAAGCAATAAAAAAAGCAAATAACTAAAACTGGCCTGAAAAAGGCCACAAAAAAATACTGGAAAAGCAAACAGCAAACATAGAAAGTGTGCTTTGGAGGCAGCTTTAGAAGGTCGTAAGAATAAATAAATGCTGAATCACACTTCCTATCTTTGCCAACATGTTTGTTGTTACATGCTTTCCTATCTATGCACGCAGTCACAAATTAGGTCATTGGTATTGAAAATATATTATTGCAGCCCAGATGCTATATTAATTCTAAAGCAAAAATCTAACAATTAAAACAAGACCAACTGAAATCTACCAAACTTATTTCCAAGCCAATTTGACTAGAAGTACAGTTTAATCGCCCTGCCATGATCCTCACCATAGGCAGAGTTGCAATAGCCCAGAGAGGTTTGTACTGAATCAGTTACATAAACTTTGCTGTCTGTCTATAATAATCCCATTTTAGGGATATTGGAGAAATCCGCAACGTAATCAAATGAGTTTTGATTTCTATGAATCTGACCAGCAGATTCCACAACAGACAAACTTTGCCAAATTCTGTGATTCTGTGGACTTGTGGACTGTTTTTGTTTTTTACTTTTCAAAATTTTATGAGTATTTAGTCATAGAAAAATACATAAAACAAAAAAGCAGCCGAAAATGCACATTTTCCTCATAGACTAAAGCACAGCAATGCACATTTTGAGGAGATTTATGCATGGGAGAGATTTGCGCATTTTTGCAAGTATGCATTTGCACGAATGCGAATCTGTGCATGTGCAAATTTGTATATATTTGGGAAATTGGAAAAAAATCCAATTCCATCACTGAGTGGATGACAGAATAAAAGGCACCTGACAATCTGTGAAACACAGATGGAATGTCTGTGTTTCATAGATGTAGGGATGTGCAAAAGTCACTTACCTTTTTGAAGGGTGACATTCGTGGTGGGGGAGGCGCTCCGTCCCTCCCCCCGAAATTCTCTCCTGCCGGCTCCACTCTGCGGCGATTCCGTGGAGCCACCGGTCAGGGCCGCCTGCAGCCAGACATCTGGCTGCTGGCAGCCTGCAGGGACGCAAATGGCAGCAGCCTTAGCTGCCACCATTTGCGTCCCTGTATTTTGCCGTGATAGGCTACGTAAATATTTACGTCGCCTATCATGACAAACAAACAAACAGCGAACACAAATGGCGGCAGCTACGGCGGCCGCCATTTGCGTTCCCTTTTTTTTTGCCGTGATAGGCTACATAAATATTTACGTAGCCTATTACGGCAAAAGAGATGGGCGCAAATGGCTGCCACTACTCCATTTGCGCCCCTCTCTTTTGCCGTAATAGCCTACATAAATATTTACGTAGGCTATCATGGCCAAAAAAAAAAGGGAAGACAAATGGCGGCCGCCGTAGCCGCTGCCATTTGCGTTCCCTTTTTTTTGCCATGATAGGCTATGTAAATACTTATGCAGCCTATCACGGCTTCCGCATGGACACAAATGGCATCCCTGCATTAGCCATGATAGGCTACGTAAGTATTTACGTAGCCTATCACAGCTATAGTGAAGAAGCGAATGGCGGCCACGGACACGGCCACCATTCGCAAAGCAGTGCGAACGGCAGCAGGTAGGTGTCCCGTTTTGTGTGCCTTTCACGGGGTGGGGGGGCTTCGCTCCAGCATGGATTTCGGGGGGCCGAATGCACTGGCATTCAGCCTCACCAAGATCCATGGCAGAATTCTCTGACATCCCTACATAGATGTTTTACAAAATCTGTATGTCCCTAATCCATTATAATGGATTGCACTACACATTAGTTGGGTAAGTCTGGAAGGCTGGATCCTTATCCTTGGAGGATAGCCACAAGAGAGAGGGCCTTTTCAGTGGTAGTCCCCCAACTCTGGAATGCTGTCCCTTCTGAGGCCCACCTGGCACCAACATTGTCATCTTTTTGGTGCTAGACTTCCTTTGCTCCCAGGCATTTGATGTCATATGATGGGGCTTTTAATGTCAGTTATTTTATTGGGTCCTGGTATTGTATTGTCAATTCTTTTTAGCTGTTTCAAATTGTTGTTTTTTTAATGTTAAAGGTTTTAGATTATGTTTTATTATGGGTTCTAGTTTTTTGAACAATCTAGAGAGCGTTGGCTATTGGGTGGTAAGGAAATGAAATAAATGAAATGAAATCTGATTTTAACCTGATCTACTTTTGATATTCATGCAAGGAGGTAAAAAAAAAAGGTGAGACTTGCGGACTAAAATTTCATTTCCTTCTTTAAAAAAGCTATTTCCACAATTCCTTCTTTGCTACCTTAACTTTTCCTTTATTTTTACTTGTGTGTGTTAGGGGGAGGCACCATTCCATACATGCACCCAAACTGTCAGCAGAAGCTAAAAACATAGATACTCCATGATCCCAGATTCTGGCTACTTCATGATCTTGGAACATGACTATCACACAATCCTGTCTCAAGATCCCATCCACTTGCACCTGTTGGTAAATGATATCATGGCTACAAATGTTTGGTCACATAGGTACAATTTCATGAACCTATTGTTTGCACACTCTGATATTAAAAGATAAAAGCCATAATTATAGAAGGAAGAAGCCCTGATGTATGGGAAGCACATGAAAACCACAAGACATCATGATGGCCACCAATTGGATGGCTTTAAAAGGGAGTTAGACAAATTAATGGAGGAGAAGGCTATCAGTGGCTACTAGTTCTGATGGCTGTATGCTACCCCAAGTATCAGAGGCAGTATGCCTACGTACACCAGTTGCTAGGGAACATGGGTGGGAGGGTGCTGTTTCACTCATGTCCTGCTTGTGGGTTTCCTGTGGGCAGCTGGTTGGTCACTGTGTGAGCACAATGCTGGACTAGATAGACCCTTGGTCTGATCCAGCAGGGCTCTTCTTATGTTCTTAAAATGAATTCTAGTTTAGCAAGTGGAAAAGGGGACATGATATGAAATGTGACAACTGTGGTGGTGTGGATGCTCAAAAGGCATCTGGGGAAGAAGGGATTAAAGCTGTAGGGCTGTGTTGCAGGGAGGGTGCCTGGGGGTCGCTACAGCTCCATGCAGTTTCCTACAGGATAATAAAACTGTAACTCCCACTTTAAGCCGTGATCCATAGTGTTAAAGAAAATCTCTTCAAAAGCTGTGGCTCAAATAAACTAATGACCCCACTGTTGTGTCTGTGTGGTGCTGATGCTGGGAGACACTATGTTCTGGAGTTCAGTGTGTCAACTTTGATTCTCTTTACAAAGAAAAAGTAATGGATGTATTGTTAACAGCAAAAGGCCAAAGGAGAAATGGGGGTGGGGAAGGGTGGAGAGGAAGAATCTTGCTTAATTTTTAAGACTGTGTCACTAGAGGAGAAAAGGTTATTATAGCCACTTATAGCCACAATTAAGAAAACTGCATGTATAGTTCCAGGCACCTAGCGGGGCTTTAGTTTCACAAGCGTCAGCTCTTCATGCCATATGGCAACCCAATTTTAAAACTCAGGGAAGTTTCCAAACCGTTTGTGATCGAGCAGGGAAACTGCTGAACCAAGGAATGGAGCCCCACTGGGTGAGTGCAGGTCTTTGGAAGTGCATGTCCTTGGGAGTCACTAGAGTAGTTCTCTGAATTGTGACCAATGCGTTTTAAGAGCTCTTGAGGGAGAAAAAAAAAAAAGATCCTTGCATGAAAGATTCATAAGTCCTAGTTTCTGTAACATTTCCTGTACCCATTAAGAACCAATTCTATAAATATTCCCCCTCACCCCCACTCCCTTCTTAGACACTCTGTATTGTTTGCTTTATGACTTCAGAATAGAGCTCAGCAAGCAAAGCAAGAGCGAGCGAGCACAGTTGACTGAACTCATAAGTTTGCAGAATAATAATTTAGAGAAAAAAGGAAAACATCTCTTGAATTTTGGCTGCTCACTTCCATCACAGAGGTGGAGAGCCACCTGCCATCTAAAGACCTTCATATGAAAGACTTCTTTGTAGTCATCAAGTGGCCTTGTATTTTTTTTTCCCTATAGCCTGTTATTAAGCAAGTACAAGGACAGTGAGGAAATAAAAGCATATTCTCAGGCCACTGTGCAAAAGCTGCTTAAAGACATAAGAGGAGAGTAATGCCTACTTGAAGCTGAATAAAAAGGGTAGAATTATTCATACCAAGAAATTGTTGCTAGTGTGTATCTGTCAGACAGAGCTTTATTCAACTTAATATGCCAATTTCCAAAGCCTTTGTTTTTGCAAGTGTGGTTCAATAGGTGTTGGGTTAATCAAGTCTTCTTAAAGTATTGAAGAGCTTCTGCATGAACATACTAACTGGGGCCTGAAGCTCTACAAATCTTTATATGGAGTACACCTTAATGTTCTTTAGTGTGAGTGCTTTAGACAAACCGTTCTATTGCACATATTAGCCATTGCCTAACCTTGGAGAGAATGGCATTTTCTACTGTGCTCTCTGTGGCAAATCACTGTCCCTATTTTGCCTTCATGGGAAAATAGGCCATGTCTTTCTAATTTTGTCATCATTAGTATGAACACCTTTGCAATAGTGTTCACACAAGCTTCCTTTCCATTCCTTCTTCACCTCATAATTTCCTATCCAAAGAGTGAATGTGGCTGAATGTCTTTGAGATAGATCTGTTCAAGTATTCTATTAACCATTCTTACGTGTGTGTGTGTGTGTGTGTGTGTGTGTTTGAAAAGAAAATGATTGAAATTGTTGTTGTACTAGCACACCCTGTTTCAGAAGTCAATGAAGGGAAAGGTAATGCAAAATAAATGAATATTACATCCGGAAGGCTGAGAAGAACAACATTCAACAGGTGTAGTAGTGGGGCGGGCAAAACATGGGCAGTGATCTGTTAGAACAGGGGTATTAGATGTATCCAAGAATGTCCCTAATTTATTTTACCTGTACAAAGTGGGATGTCATAGTACATGTTCATGCCAGTCTTTTGTGGCGTGCCCATCGAAGCTTAATAGAGCTTCAGATCAGGCCCAAGAGTTGGAGCAAGAACAAAATAAGATAGATTGGGGCATATGTAGAAGACTCCGCACCCTTATTCTTTAACTCGAGCTGAAAAAGATGTCTTCCTGAAACCTTGGAGAGGTATTGATGATAGGATACACAGTATTCTGTTCAGCTATGTGGTCCTGAAGAAGCCACTTTAGAGTCTAAGCATGGGCTAGGCATAAGGAATTACACAGGATCACAAGTCAGAAATCTTTGATATGGAGCAGTGTGTGTGTGTGTGTGTGTGTGTATATATATATATATGTATGTATGTGTGTGTGTGTATATATATATATATATATATATATATATATATATATATAAATAGAATGACACTTCAAACTGCCTCTACAGAAAACTGTAGTGTTTTTGTAGTCAACTACTGGACAAAATGCCTAACTGTGCAATCCTATACCTCTGTACACAAAAGTAAACCTCATTGACTTCAATGGGACTTATTCCTGTGAAAGTCTGTGGGATTGCACCCTATATCGGACAAAAAGAGTGTTCCCCTAACTCTCTGGAGCAGATTTGGGCAAAGGTGCAGGGGGCAGCCATGGGAGGGGGAATTGCCAACAATATCTGGTGGGTATCTTCCATCACCCAAATGGTCACAACTGGATATAACCAGTTCTTAATATTGAAAGGGTATTCTATCATACATAGAGAATATGTATTCTCTATTACGTTGTTATATAGATATTTAATTTTTAATTGGCTATGGTTTAGTTTCAAAAAAGCTTGGTGAATTAAAGAACAGAATGTTTATTGAATATTATGAAATTTTAGGGATGCTGGGTATGTAGATTGTGTGTGTTGTTTAAGTCATATGGATTTTTTTTTAAATCCCTATATTAAAACTGTTGAGAATGAAAAGTTTTGCTTAGCCCTGATTGAAAGGCCTGCAACAGTTACAAGTAATGTGTGCAATTATACCTTGATTTTCTTTTCTTTTTTGTAAATGCCAGAAGCCTTTTTGACCTAGAACCCAGGGTCATCGCATGAAGCTGATTGGTGGAAGATTCAGGACAGATAAAAGGAAGTACTTCTTCACACAGCACAAAGTTAAACTATGGAATTCACTACCACAGGATGTAGTGATGGCCACCAATTTGGATGGCTTTAAAAGGGGGTTAGACAAATTCATGGAGAAGTCTATCAATGGCTACCTGTCCTGATGGCCATGTGCTACCTCCAGTACCACTGGCAGTATGCCTATATACAGCAGTTCCTGGGGAACATGGGCAGGAGGGTGCTTTTGCACTTGTCTCCTGCTTGTGGGTTCCTGGTCAACAGCTGGTTGGCCACTGTGTGAACTGAATGCTGGACCAGATAGGGATGTCAGAGAATTCCGCCACGGATCTCGGTGAGGCCGAATGTCAGTGCATTTGGTCCCCGAACTCCGTGGCGGAATGGCCTGCCACACCCCCCCCCCCGCGGATCTCCCCGGGATGAGACTTACCTGGGGCAGATGTTCCGGATGGCAGCAGCTCCAGCGGTGGCTTCGGCGGTGGCGGCTGGTCTTCTGAACGGCCGCCGCCGCCATTTGCAGTCTGTTTCGCCCCCCCATTCGTGATAGGCTACATAAAGACTTACACAGCCTATCACGTCTGGCTTAAAAAAACAACAACACGCGTATGCAAATGGCGGCGGCTATGGCCGCCGCCATTTGCGTTCCTTATTTTTGGCCATCTTAGTCTACATAAATATTTATGGTGAGGATTCCAAGGGGAGGGACGGAGTGCCTCCCCCCCCAGAGGAACCCGGCAGAGCCAGGTAAGGGGGGTTTCATACTTTCCTAGGACCAGATCCAAGGATCAGACCTTGGTCTGATCCAGAAGGGCTCTTCTTTTGTTCTTATGTTCTTAACCATGCTGTTAAGTTCTCTACCAAGGTTATTTTGGAAGAGCTGTTTCTCTTTTATCAGGGGAGTAAAGAAAGTCAAGTAAAACATTCATCATGTCCCTGGTGCTCTAAGTCAATGATCCATTTTAAACAGGTGAAAATTTAGTGTGCCTTGACAGGTTCTTCAAAGAGTTATGGAAATGTAAAGTAGGGCCTATTGTAACTGTGGGGAAAAGATACTGTCATTATTCTTTGAAAAATATCCAATAAATTAGTGTATTAGTTTAAACATAGTGTGCATGTACTAGATAATAACTGCCCATAATTATGTTAACATGGTGGCTTATTTTTCTTTTGAAGAAGAAAACAATGTCATTTTAGGAAGTGCTTTGGCCTCCTGTATATAATTCTTCCTATCTGTAAATGTGGTGATCAGATCATTACATTCTATTACAAGTCAACAAAATATACTGGTATTTGAAACGGTGCTACAATGCGCGCGCGCGCACACACACACACACACACACACACATATATATATATACACCAATTGTGAGGAATCCATCATTCACAAAAGTTAATGGAAATTCTTTCAGTTAAATAAATGAACTACTTTTTGTTAAGGCATTACATTTTTTGATTATTGTTAGTCACAATCTAATTCCATTCTCTCTTTAGCAGTGCACTCCTCTACATGTCTACTCAGAAGTAAGGCCCATTGTGTTCAGTCGGGCTTAATCCCAGAGAAGTGGGTATAAGATTGCAGTACAAGAATATTAAACCAAGGACTCTTATAGCAATAGCTAGACACTTTTGTTTGGACTTAGGATCTGCCTTCCACAGAAAGAAGGACTACGCTCAAGGAAGGTGCTTCTACCTGATTTTGGGGGTTCCCTCTTCCCCTTGTGCCACAGCTCACCTCATTTATTTAGCAAGATACCCCAACCCTCTGTGTAGCATATTCAGGGGGCTGCAGGGGCTGCCATGGGGAGGGGGGGATCTGCTTCTGCCAGGCCAGTTTCATGAGCCTAAATCTGTATCCAACCCCTTATTTCCTTTTTTATTATTTTTATTAATTAGTATTTTTATATTCTGCCTTTTAAAAAACTTTCTTTCAAGGTATTGTACAATAATATATAAATTGCACAAATTGATAATAGTATAAAAGCCTCATAGTTACAGTTAAATCACAATAAAATTAACCAACAACAGCCAGTGGCAACGTTAAAACAGTACTCAGCTGAATAAAATCCAGTATCTTCTTGCCCAATTGCTAAGACCATCTTCAGAAGTTCTTCTCTGGGTGCTGCCTCCACAATGGCATGCCAGGTGGCTACCAGTGAAAGAGCCTTCTCTGTAGTGGCTCCCCATCTGTAGAATGCCCTTCCTAAGGAGATCCGCCTGTTGTCCTCACTATATATGTTTAGAAACCAGGTTTAAGACCTTCCTCTTCTCACAGGCCTTTAATCTTCAGTCTGTTACTCCAATAACTTTACTGCTGGCAATTTAATTTCTTTTTAACTTTCTCATATTTTTATATTTGTATAGTTGTGTGTATTGTTTCTGGTTGTTGTTGTTGTTTATGATTGGAAACCACCCTGAGGTTAAAAACCACAGGTCACAAAATAAAGCAACAGCAGAATAGCAGCAGCCCAATAAAATCCATACAATTATTAAAAGGTGGTGGTAAACAAACACATTTTCAGTGCCCACTTAAAGGCTTGTAATGATGGATCCCATCGAATCCCAATTGGAATAGAATTTCACAAATGTAGGGCCATTGCCAAAAATGCCCTTTCCCTTTAACCCACCAGTTCAGCCTGGTTGCTTTCACAGGCAGTTTGCTGCTTTCTCTCTGCAGCACCACCATTACAGATGGCCAGAGTTTGGTATTACAGCTACCAATTGACCAGGAAGGTGTCTGGTCAACATGATTCCTTCTATTCCCATAAAGCTGTTTACCCTAATTTAGTTTGAGTTGATCTTAGGCTGCTTGACTGTAGACTAACAACTCTGACACCCTGAGCTGAGAGTTACACTCTTGTAAAAGCAAGCCTAACCCCTCGGGATCTGTAGAGATATAGTAATAAGAAGATAAAGTTAGTAAAACTTTCTGGTTGTTTGAAAAGCCTCTAATGTGTCTTCCCCTTCCATTTGACTTAATGGTTCTTCTGTATTCTCAGACAGTGAACAAAAGGGGGAAATGAAAGCCATTGGGATCCTTCCAAAGTAACCTATTCCAGTGCATGTCACTCTGTATTTCTTGTGGTAGGCTCAGCCACGTATTAGTGTTTTTTGAATGGGCAAAAGAGGTAGTTCATCTCTGTAATCTGTCCATAGATGCACTCACTGTAATCCCTAGTGTGAGTGCATCTATGAACAGCTACTCACAATTATTTTTTCGGCTCTGGTGCATCTACCTGAGTCAAAGATACATTTATGTTGCATCAGGAGGACACACACTGTAATTCAGCTTTTTCCGATTTAACTGGCTTCTGTAGTGGAGGCTTTTAGAGCAGCGGTCCCCAACCTTTTTGGACCAGGGACCGGTCTGTGGAAGACAATTTTTCCATGGACCGGGGGGGGGGGGAGATGGGACAGGGCTGCAGTAGGGGTGTGGAAACCCCCCTTACCTTGGGTCCGTGGTGGGGGGCAATCCATCCTCCCCCCCCCGGAATCCTCATCAGCCCAGGACTTGCTGTGGAGCTGCTGCCGGCTGGTTCTGGCTGGGGGAGGACTTCCAGCCGCTGGGACGCAACATTTGCTTCCCTGTTCTTTGTAGTAATAGGCTATTACTGCAAAGAACAGGCTCCAGCTGGGGGCGAACTTCTGGCCTCTGGGACCATTTACGTCTCTGTTCTTGGCAGTAATAGGCTATTACTGCAAAGAACAAGGCTGGAGCTGGCCAGCAGCTCTGCGGACTTGCCGCAGAGTGGAGCTGACCAGGGCCAGCAAGGATTCCGGGGGGAGGGGGAGGGATGGATCACCTCCCCCCTCCGCAGACCCAAGGTAAGGGGGGGTTCCCACACCCGTACTGTGGCCCGGTCCCTAACAGGCCACGGACCGGTACCAGCCCATGGCCCGGGGGTTGGGGACCCCTGTTTTAGAGCACAGTCCTATGATTCTATGATTCTATGATTGGACAGAAGCTTCTGATTGGAGGCTTCTGAATATCCAATGTCCTGTTGGGCTGCTGCCGGCAAGAGGGGAGGAGCCACAGAGGCAATTTGTTGCCTCTCCATCCTCCTTTGTTGTTGCTTTCTTCTAGATGGGCTTCTGAGCCTGTCTAGAGAGGGTGTGCCAGCAGGGGCAGGGGCTGGAGGGGCAAAGGATTCTTCATAATCTGCCCTCTCCCCTCTCCTCCTCTCTCCTCCTGCTTCTTCAACACCACCTTTCAGACCTCTCCAAGGTCCTCTAAGGCTGCTTTTGCACCTCGTAACGCAGCCAACATGGTTCTTTCCATGGTGGCTGCAAGGGGGAGGGGGGAGGGATCGTATTTTAGAGTCCACCTTCCGAGGTTGTACCAGGGTCTATGGCCTCTCAGGGGGGACTCTGAAGAATCTTACAGTACCTGGGGTGCTTTCCAGGGACCATAGGATTGCTCTCCCAAAGAACGATCCTCAGGGACTCATGCAGTTTGTCATATATGCAACTAAGTCTAAGATGATTTGGAACATTAGGGCTATAGAGTCTCTGATCACGAAACTGCCTATAAGAAAGCTGTGCAGAAGGTTATACGAGTGAACAAAACGTTTTCAAACAGGGTCATGTGCTGTTCCAGGCCTCCAGTTCAAACCCAGTAGTTCTGAATTAAAAACAAATGAGTTCCAAATGGAGAATTAATTTGGAACATATTCATTTGAATCCCCATTCATTTTTATAAGTGAAACAGGGCTCATTGGTTTTGTTTTTCGTTCCTTTCTAAAATGAAGTCAAGAGCGAACATTAGATCTGGATGAGTGTATGGAGGATTTGTTTGGACCATACCATGTTTGGTAAGATGCAATTTAAAATGTCTGCCTGTGGGCTGATGCTCCATCAGATTTAAAGTATATTGGGGTTATGCAGCTGTAGCTGCTGTGTATACACTAAGGGGAGAATTAGAATGCTTCACAGATGTTTGGGGAAGCTTCTTTTAAGTGGAGTCACTTCTCTTGATCCAGAAATATTGATGCTTGGGTGTGTTGTGTGCTCACACAGGCACAAATATTTATATGTTGATCTAAATATAAGATCAAAGGTGAAATTTATTTTCTGCAATAAAAATCAGTGATGTATTTGTTTATTAGTTCAGTAACCCACATCTCGGGTTTCTACGTTAGAGGATACACAAGTTGGCATTTTCAGATGTGTTCATGATATTTTGATTTTCCTCATCTTGACCAAGAGTTCTGCTACATTGATTCCTAACTGAAGCATGCAAACCTGGTCTAGCTGGCAGAGTTTGTAGATCATATACACTCCTAATTATGAAATCTGAGTCTATTTTTTGTCCTTGCCTCCTTTATGTTTCTCAGGTCTTGCTTTCCAAGATGCTTTTTGATTTCCTCTGCCTGAAGGGATTTATTTCTATTTTTAATATTGTTAGTGCATCTAAGTTGATTAAAGAAGTACATTCCCCAGAAAAAGTGATATCCTTATTGAATAAATCTACTCCAGTGCTTGCAGTAGATACAAGATGCAGATTATCTATCTATCTATCTTTCTTTCTTTCTTTCTTTCTTTCTTTCTTTCTTTCTTTCTTTCTATCTAATTTAGCTAGAGTCAGAAGGCTTTATATTATGTGAAATTAAGGATACAAAGGTTGTTTAGGTCTTGGTTGTTCAGATGCTCCCACTGCTAGGCATAGTAGTAGCAGGAAGCCAAGTCTCATAACAGAAAGTGGTTTCTTAAAACAGTTTTCCCCCTATGTTCATTTGTAAGCATCTCTTCTCTGCCATAGATTCTTCCTTGCCATACAGTTAAGCAAGGAAAACATGTAAATCCCAGCTTTGGCATGAATGTGTAATATGATAATTTTCCCTCCACTAAATCCTATCAAACAGGACACCAAGAGGGTGTTGATTATGTATTTATTTATTTGATTTGTACTCTGCCTTTCTACCAAGAAAAATGGCACTCAAGGAAGCTTAATCTCTCCTAACTTACACCCCTCTTTCTCTAGTTCCTAAGGACAAAGTTCTAAACATCCTGTTCTTGACATGCCCAGTCTAAGAACAACTGCTTCTCCCATCTTTGAACACCTTCTGATTCTCTAACTGCCAAGCCCCCCTCCCCCGCATCCAGGGCTGGCATCCAGGGTAGGCATGTTGAAGCACCTGCTGGGAGTCTACACCCCAGCAGGAACCAAGTGACAAGAGCCCCTGGAGTTGTTCGTCCTCTTCACCGTTGCAACCTGCTTCTTCACCTGTCTCTCACTCAGGCCCAGGCAACAGTGGTGATGAGGAGAAGCAAGAGATGCCACTGTTGACTTGCTCATTGGCTCTCTGCCTGTCAAGCAAGCAAGTGGTAGCAATGATGAGAAAGAGGATGGGGAGAGTAGTAGCTGGTGACAATGGCAGTGAGAAGACAGGCTCACTGAGGAAGGGGACCCAATGGGGATGCTTTGCCCAAGGGACCTCAGAAATCTGCCCCAGTCTGTCAATTATGGGTTGTCTCTCACAATGTCATTACATTGAAGGAAGCAGTTCTGTAAGGAGAACTGGGAGGGGGAGATTCCCCATCTCCTTCACAGCCCCATGTGTACCCTCAAAATCTGCTCCAGAGGGCTGAGGAACCATCTGAAACATATTTCCAGGTTGTGCTTATGGCTGTAATGGGGAGGAACGAGGGAGCAAGACCCGTTACCCAAGCAGATGTCTATGGAAGACACCATAATTGGATGATTTTTGTATATGCTTTTGTCTCCATCTTCATTTACTAGGGGAACTGCTGTTACTCCCCACCAAGGGGACCCATGTAAAGGAGTCACATAAGGATACCATTCACTTAGTTACTGCTGAACTTGCTTGGAAAGTAGTAACTATGTAAGGCTAGTTAGAAACTTCCTTTAATTTTAATACAAACTCCTATTTCTCTTAACTCTTTTGCTGTGAGTCCATATAATGGAAACTTCAGCTGGTCCAAAATAGGACAGCGAGATTGTTAACAGGGACAGGCCAATGTGATCATATCATTCCAGCTGCACTGGCTGCCAGTTCATGTCCGATTCAAAGGGCTGGTATTAACATTCAAAACTCTAAATGGCTTGGGGCCAGGTTATTTGAAGGATCGTCTCCTCCCATATGTACCTGCCCAGACCCTAAGATCATCTTCAGGGGTCCTTCTCTGGGAGACCCTGCCAAAGGAAGGGAGGTGGGTGGCTACCAGGAAGAGGGCTTTTTCTGCTGTGGCACCCTGGCTATGGAATGAGCTCCCTAGAGAGGTCTGGCTGACACCTACATTGTGCTCTTCTGGTGCCAGGTGGAGGCCTTTTTTATTTTCCCAGCATTTTAGCATTCTAGTCTTTTAGTTTTGCAGTTATCTGTTACTGTATTTTAAATCTCTGAATTGCTGCTAGGTTTTATTCTGGTTGTATTTTTATACTGTGTTTTTAAGCTTTTGTATTTTATGTTGTTTTCACACTGTAGTTGTGGATTTGGTTTTTGTGAACTTCCCAGAGAGCTTCAGCTATTGGGTGGTATAGAAATGTAATAAATAAATAAATAAATAAATATCTTGGAATCAAAATCTGGAATGAAGACATTTTACTTGGATGATCTCACCCATAGCTGACTGCTTTGCCTGAACATTACTGAAGTGCTAGAAGAGGAGTGGACTCTTCTCCCTAAAAATTCCAGAGGTCCCTATTTCCATATACTGTATCCAGATTTAAGATATCGATTTATCATGCAGTTACTCATATGCATATAATATGCATGACATCTTGCAACCAGTTCTAGCACAAATGGACAGTGTGATTGTGTACCGATCTGTTACATGCTGTTTCCTGGGTTTGCAGCAATTAGTGGCATTGGGGCACTTCGACAGCTCACAACTCACCTATCCATGCAGATCTTACTACTCTATCTGGAGTAGCAGTGACTGGAATAGAAATCATTCCCTCCCCCTCAACAGAAGAATGTACAGGGCATTGCAGACACATACATTGGATCACATGTTAAGGATTGTTGTGAACTGCCCGGAGAGCTTTGGTATAGTAAGGACTGGAGTGCAAAACCAATGCAAAAGTTATAGTCGTTGATTTAAGTGGTTTGTACATTATAGCCTATGTGTTCAGTTTTTTACTCAATTATATTCCCTTTAAAACATTTTATGTTAACTATATACAAGCAATTAAACAATCTAATCGCTATGCTGAATTTAGCCATTAAGGAGAAGAATCCTAAAACTGGTGGAAGATGAGTTTTTGCCATCCAAAGATAAGATTTTACTTGGTAGCAAAGGGGTTGTTGTTACATGCCTGATGGAGATGAAAAGTGCTAGAACTGGGCTGTTTAACCACTTACCTCCATAAACTTAACCTGGCACAAAGTGAGCAAATGGGGGTGGGGTAGTTTGTGGTGGAATGGGATGCACATGCACTCAGAAATGACAATAACATGGGGGGAGAAATCTCAGCCTCCCAACTCATGCCAAATGGAAGGCATAGGGAAGCAACAACAACGGGGCATTGGATTATAATCTTAAAATATAAGATGCATGGAAATCATGTTCCAAAGGGATTTCACAGCTAAACAATTTCAAAAATGCATGATACTTTATCCCATGATCTGTGGTTTTGGACTATCCTCAACATCTGTACTACATAGAATAACAATTAATAAATGTATGAGTTTTTCAAGCAGCATTAGCTAGAAGAAGGAGGAGGAGGAGGAACCCTGTTTAATTTATTATATGAAATAATGTGTTTATTATATGTAATAAAGACAATATATTTATATACATTTATTATATGTAATAATATGGGATTGTATGAGGAACGTAGTTTTTTTTTTAAGAAATGCCTTTAGCACTGACAATTTTTTGGTCTTGCTTTTTTTTCTTTTCTTTTTTTACTGTGTAAAAATATGTCCTGTCTTTCCAACAATCCTAAAAGGCTGCTGCTTTATATGTCAAAAACATACTGGGTACTCCCATGTACACAGTGGCCTCTTTCAACATTAGTTCAGCAATGTGCAAGTTACTGTAGTGTGTATCCATTCCAGAATCCAGATCACTTCAGTAACATGGGAAATCTTTTTTTTTAATCTGTTTTTATTTTATTTTTATAAATGAAATAAACAGTACCAACAACATAATCAGAATCTTCAGTTTCCAGCATTACAGTATTCTGAGGAAAGAAACAAAACAAAAAAGGGAGGATAGCAAAAGAAGGAAAAGAAAAAAAAAAGATTATATTAAACTTCAATAAGAACAAACCAAATATCCAAATGTAAGTCCAGTTGCAGATTATACCTATACAGCATTCTTCCAAACATTGCAAATATTATTAAATCTTCAATCCAGTACACCACAAATGGTGAACCTTATCTTTCAGTATCATAACCTCAGTCTTATAGCAAAGGAATGGGAGCAAACAATCCATACCATTCAGTTAATGTGTATTAATAAATATTAAAGGGTTAGCCAACAAGAAATAATTAAAAATGATTCTGCAGTAGGGATGGCGGAGAATTTCTCCCCGAATCTTTGGGAGGCCGAGCGCCGAGACATTCGGCCCCCCGAAAGTATTGGGGAAATTCTCTGCCGGCCCCCCGCCCCCCCCAGGATGGGACTTACCGTGGCCGAATGTCCCTCTCAGCGGCGGGTCCTGGTGGCGGTTTGGCGGCGGTTCAGCAGGGGCGGGGGCGGCGGCCAGTCTCCCGACCGGCTGCCGCCACCACCATTGCAAAAAAAAAAAGTGCAGTAAAAAACAACAACACACACCCATGATAGGCTATGTAACAATTTACGTAGCCTATCACGGCTAGATCTCCAAAGTCATCCGTGATAGGCTACATAAATCGTCACGTAGCCTATCACGGCTGACTTTGGGGGGGAAAAAAAAGCGCGTACGCAAATGGCGGCGGCCCATGGGTGCCGCCATTTGCGTTCCTTATTTTGGCATGTCTAGTCTACATAAAGATTTACATAGACTACGGAGAAAATAAGGGAATGCTATTTGCGTTGCCCTTATTTTCGCCATAGTCTATGTAAATCTTTATGTAGACTAGACATGCCAAAATAAGGAACGCAAATGGCGGTCCCCATGGGAGCCGCCATTTGCGTTCACACTTTTTTTTTTTCAAAGTCACCTGTGATAGGCTACGTGACGATTTACATAGCCTATCACGGCTGACTTTGGAAATCTAGCCGTGATAGGCTACGTAAATCGTTACGTAGCCTATCATGTGTGTGTATGTGTGTGTGTGTGTTTTACTTTTTTGTCTGCAGCCGGGTAGATGGGGTGCTTCTACCCGGCCTGAATTTCGCCGGCGAGGGATGGGGCGCCTCCCCCCTGGCCTGAATTTCGGGGGGAGAACCGAAGTGCCTCCCCCCCTCCACGAAGCAAGCTTCGAGAACAGGTAAGGGACTTTCGCCCATCCCTATTCTGTAGCATCCGGATCCAATAATCTTTTCATCTGGCCTTCAAAAAGAATGCAAAATGTAGCTGGATATTTAATATGATATTGCAGGTTAATTTGTTTTGCCAAACCTTTTGCCTTGGTGAAATGCCTTCTTCTGTTAGCAATTTCTTTAGTATAATCAGGAAAGAGCATATCTTGTCATTTGCTGGTCCCCACCGAAGTTCACCTCATTCTCTTGCCAGACGCATAAGATAATTTTTTGTAGAGACTTGTTGAAATTGAACAATAACCATCCCAAAAGTCCCTTTAGTGCCATGTATTGAACCGGGAAGATGATATGCATGCTCAATATCAAGTAAAAAATCAGATGGTAAAGCAAATAGCTCATGCAAAAGTTTATCCATAAATTCAGCCAAACCTATATCAGTAGCCACGTCTTTAATACCAAGGATACGTAGATTTGCTGTATGTGTCAAGGCCTCCAATTGAGTAATTGGAGTAGACAAAATATTATGAGACACTTCCATGGCCGTTTCATGAGCAGTAACCCGATCTTTGAGAGCATTAACCTTCAATTCCATCTTTTGAAAAGATATATTAATTAAATCCACAGCCCCCTGAAGGGCAATCATTGAGTCCTGAATTGTTTCAAGTTTCTTTGACTGCTCTGGTAGCTGAGAAGACATAGTTTTTATCAAAGCAAGCAACTCCTCTTCATCTCCGGCATTTCTAGAAACCTTTGCTGGAGGAGCAATGGGGGGGGGGATAGGTGACATTCTCATCAAACCTTTCTTTTTTTCCTTTGGTACTGCCATCCTCCACTTTCAAAAGCACAACAAGCAAGTATAAATGCAGAAACAAACAAAACACACACAAGCAGATTTGATTACAAGTCCCCAGATATTGCTGGTAGTTTAAAATTAGAAATACTATTTGGAGCTTTTTGCCCTTATGTCTCCTAATTGCTTAGGAGTTTCAAACAGCATTCAGTAGATGACATTCCAGTGTTTAACCTTAGATTTCAGCCCCTCTGTTTCTCCGCAGAAGCAGCTGTTCTTCCAAGATTTTATCCGGATGGTACTGTAAGCTTCCCCTTTTAATTCCAGGGAAAGATAAAAAAGTTTCTCAACCGTTTCAGAGCTGTTTGAGATAAGCAACCTGCGGAACTCCACAAGTCACTGCAGGACGCCATGGCTCCAACTGGATATCCAGTAACATGGGAAATCTGAGATCACATGGGACAAACCAACTGTGTGGCTTGTCCTCCATGCCAATGTTGACATAGGAAGAAGCTACTTTGTGAACATTTCCCATAATCTAGGGTGGGTGGGATCTAATTTCCATGAAAGCACAGCAAGGAAACATTTTCAGCAGCTCCCACAACTTGAGGTAATGAGTGACAGTGTGATGTTGTGGTGGCTAGAGTGTTGGACTATGGCAAGGGAGATATGGTTTCAAATTTCTGCTCATCCATGAAGATCACTGAGTAACTTTGGGCCAGTCACATTTTGTTAGCCTATCCTAACCTCCTGTTGTAAGGATAAGAGGGTGATGGGCATCTGTGGCACTTTGAAATGCATGGAACAAGGAAGAGATTAAAAATGTTGTTGTTGTTGTTGTTGTTGATGATGATGATGATGGAAGGGTCCCAGTATCCTGCAATGCCCATAATATGTGACAAACAAAAAAATTATTTGGACTTGTACTCACTAATTTCATAATGTGTGAAGTGGCCTGAAGAGTGTATTCCTTTTCAGATCATTCCTGTTCGGGTGTTGAAGGAATTCATAGGGATTGTGGGAACAATTACAAATAATTGCAGACACATTTTGAAGTGCAGGTGATAGATAAACAATGAAGTGCTAACAAAGCAGAAAGCTATTATAAAACATGTTACGTAAGAATCCATTATTCACTTCTGCTCTATGAAATAAGCTTGCATAGTATAGGTTTAGGGGATTTAAAAAAAAAAAAAACTCACCCAAAAAACCTTTCAGCTGTGAAGTTGAAAAATGGATACTAGGAGTAATTTCATTCAGGTATCAAATGATATATATTTTCCTTAGACATCTCATCAATAGTTCTTATTGCACTTCTCGTGGTATGCTGCCCTCATTGGGAAAGTAACCTTTTAACTCATCATAAGATAGGAACAGAAGATCAATGAGTCAGTTGTTTTTCGGGAAATTGCAATATATACTTGATACGGTCTTGACCTATTTTGAACTTCCCACATATAATGCTAGGATTCTTGTAAAGAGTATTAGGAATGTCAAATCAATGGCATCCATCAACAAAATGATTATAGCACCAAATCAAATTTGCTTATCATTAGATGTATGTGAAATTATAGAGTGGAACATCTGCTTGAGTGTCACCTTGCAACCTAGATTCACAGATGGTATAGAACAGCATACACAAACATAAGAGCACAGGAATTGCTCTTTAGGGGAAAGCTATGATGCATCGTCTTTTGTAAATGTAATACAATGGTGTCTGAAACTCTGGTAGGAAACTGGATTACCAGTGTGTCCCTTGGCCAGCAGAAGTACTATTTGTTTGTTTGTGTGTTTGTAATTAATTAACAGTATCCAGTCAGAACTCAACACAGACAGCACTGACAACCATCAGTCTCAACACTGAAATTCTGATTTCTGAACAGCTGGATTTTCTGAAGCTGCCAAAAGGCAATGCTTCATACTACCATATTAGTCAAGGAAATGGGTGCAGCCTCCCCAAAGGTAAATTGATTGGCTTGATTGGAAACTCTTACGATATCAACCAGTGTTCAGCAACTAACAGAATCTTTAAAGCCCCTGAGCTGTAGACTTTAGGGAAGTCATAATTATCTACCTCCTCCTCATCAGAACCATCATTTATTTGTATGGTGCTTTTCCAAGGTAAAACCATACTCGAAGTGACTTACAGCAACATCAGAAAACTTTTTACATAATAAAATATAGAAATATTTTTCAGGAAAGTCACTTACAAATACAAATCATAACAAAATGGAAATAATCTACAAATAGGTGAAACATTTCACATTAACAAATATACTGTAAGATTAAGCAATCCACTAAGATTAAATAATCATGGTAAAACCTAACAAAATACAAAAAAAATCTAAATAGCAGCACACAGACACACACAAAATCTTATGAATGCTAAATTTAATCCCAAACACTAAACAAGACCCTATCCTGATGGTCTTAGACAGCTTCAGGTATAGCAGCTTTTATAGCTGGAGTTTGACAGGGCCTGATCCTCCCAGGCCAGGTAAAAGTGAGCCAGGTAGGGGAACGGGGAACGGGTCTTACAGGACTCAAAACCACATGGTCTCCTGATGTGGAGCAGAAATAAACGTCCATATGCTACAGCTAGCAGTGATTGTGAAGCAAAGTGGCTAGCTGGAGAACATGCAGCTTGGGGAACCCAAGACTTCATTCTTGTATTTGTTTCTTTGGGTGGGTGGGTCATTTTATTCTGTTTCTATATTCCTTTGTTAGCAACATTGCTCAGCTGAAACTAAAACTATGACAAAGAGGAGGAAGGGTACAAGACATCCACATTCTCAAATTAAATTAATGACTTGTTATTCTCAAAATTTATTTACCTTTAGGTTTTGTGCAGTGTTTTTGTGGGATTTTTTGATAGATTCTGGCAGTCAGGGGAGTAAATGGGGCTTTATGTCAAGCTGGAGGAACAAATAATACATGCCTCTTGACTGGCGGTGCTTAGGCATGCCCAGCACAAGCTGCCAGTGCCGCTGTCTCATTCCTCCTTCCCTTTACCATGTTGCACCCACCCCACTATTTCCCTTGTCATGCCCCACACCTTCCCCTCCCCATGTTGTGCACATCCCCACCCCTTCCCTTGTTGCATGCACTCCACTGCTTTACCACTGCTGTTGCATCAACTCTCTCGAAAGCCACACAGCCAGAAGAAGCAGCCAGTGCAGCTTTTGCAAGAGCCCAGCCTGGCTGCTGTCTGGCTTTTGCTAACAGCTCAAGCCAGAAGGTGGGTGGCTGAGAACAGCCAGCCATCCTCTGTTTTACAGCATCATTCCACCAAACCAAAGCACAAACAGAAATTGTTGCAGTTCTTAAGTACAATGAAGAAGCGTACCAGACCTCTCTTTCATCCCTGGTGAGGATCTCAGAGAACGACTGCTTCCAGACAGAAGGAGGAAAGTACCACTGCAGCTGTGGTAGTGATGGGTGAAAGCTAGGGATGTACGAAAGTTCTGCCACGGATCTCAGGGTGGCCGAATGCCAGCGCATTCAGCCCCCCGAAATCGGTGGCGGAACGGCCCGCCACCCCCCTGCCACCCCCCCGGGACGGGATTTACCTTGGGCGGATCTTCCTGGCAGCAGTAGGGATGTACGGAAGTCACTTACCTGTTAACGAAATGAGATTTGAGGTGGGGGGGAGGCGCTCCGTCCCTCCCCCTGAAATTCTGGCCGGGGGGGAGGTGCTCTGTCCCTCCCCCCCCCAAATTCTGGCCAGGGGGAGGCGCTCCATCCCTCCCCTCTGAAATTCTGGCCGGGGGGGGAGGCGCTCCGTCCCTTCCCTCCCGAATCCTGGCCGGCCGGGTCCGCAAATGGCGGCGGCCGTAGCCACCGCCGTTTGCATCCCTGCAGTCAGCCGTGATAGGCTACGTAAATGTTTATGTAGCCTATCAAGGCTGAGTAAAAAACCAAAAAACCAAAATCATGCATACGCAAATGGCGGTGCTCATGGGCGCCGCCATTTGCGTTCCTTATTTTGGCACGTCTTATTTTGGCACGTAAATGTTTACGTAGACTACAGCAAAAATAAGGGGAACGCAAATAGCGTAGATGCTATGCTATTTGTATTCCCCTTATTTTTGCCGTCTTAGTCTACGTAAATGTTTACATAGACTAAGACGTGCCAAAATAAGGAATGCAAATGGTGGCGGCCATGGCCACCGCCATTGGCGTACGCGCGTATGTTTGTTTTTTAAATCAGCCGTGATAAGCTATGTAAACATTTACGTAGTCTATCACGGCTGACTGCAGGGATGCAAATGGTGGCGGCTACGGCCGCCACCATTTGCATCCCTGCTAGCCAGCGGCCGGATGTCCGGCTGTTGGCGGAGCCAGCTGGCAGCTCCGCAGAATCGCTGCGGAGCACAGCTGGCCGGCCAGGATTCCGGGGGGGAGGAACAGAGTGCCTCCCCCCTGGCAAGGATTCCGGGGGAAGGGATGGAATGCCTCCCCCCCACCATCAACATAATCCGTGAACAGGTAAGTGACTTCCGTACATCCCTAGTGAAAGGTGTTTTTCTTTCTCCAGATTTTGAATACTTTCAGTTTTTCTCCAAATTTTGAATTGCGAGTGGACAGGGGAGAAATGACGAGACGACACCAATCAATTTGGGATTAACAGGGCCACATTTATTGATAGATTACAATCTGTGAAAAAAGCACCGGCGGGCACACCACAACAAGACCAACATGACAGGTGTAGAGTGAGGCATTGGTTGTCTGTGGAGATGAACTGAAATGAAATACTCACTCACCTGTACCAGCCAAATTCAATAGGTGCAGCTACTCCCACCATGAAGAGGACCATGATGTTCCTGCCTCATATTTAGCTGTTAAACATGAGGAACGTGTCAGAAAAAAAGAGGTGTCAAGCCTTATTAAGCAGTAACATGGCTGAATACACAGGGATTCAAACTCAGACTATTAAGGAGAAAGCATTCAAAGCCCTGGGCCTGGGCGGATGAAACTGTCACATTTCAGTTGCTCTCACATTTGAATTTTTTACATCTCAAGTTCTTTTTGTTCCAAATATGTAGAACTTTGCGAATTTTGTCAACTTCTTATCCAAACTAGAGATGTCTTTTGCTGTAGCATCTGGCCCTTTGGGCCCTCGGGAGACTCCTGCTGAGCCCCCAACTCAGCCCAAATTTGTGGGTCAAGCCACGGGGCTTTTCCTGAAATCCAGGAACTGTTTTCTTTTCTTTTTTTTTTTTTTGAAGAAAAATACATATATAATGTATGCAAATTGTGGGGTGCAATTTGGGTGGTTGACACAAATTTCAGCTGCAATTGTGCATATTTCTATTTACGTTTAGAAAACCAAACCAATAGAAGAATCCATGAGGTAGGCCAACTTGATGCAGCTCGTCGGGAATTGTGCCAAAGTTGGGGGGGGGGCAAGCTAGGGATGCTGGAGAAATCCACTGCAGACCCAAATGAGGCCGAATTCCCAGGAATCTGATCTCTGGACTTTGCAGCGGACGTCACCCCCTTACCTGGCACATCTGCCATAGTTTTCTGGGTGGTTCTACAGCTGTCTAAAAGGTGGGATAGGCTAATAGCAGCCACCATTAGCCCATCGTGGGAAAATTACAGCTCTAAATTGTGTAGTTTATGGCACTGGTGGTTTTTAAGCACTTCCTTCTATGTCGATTTAGAGATGTGTGGAACCCCTACCTTTCATTCTGTGGGCGGGTCTGTGGGGGGGAAGGTGATCCATTCCTCCCCCCAGGATCCTCTTCAGTGTCCACCCATCTGCTGGGTTCCGCAGACTGGCATGCCTCTGGCGGTACGGCAGTGGCAGCTGCCATTACCATTTTGCTTTGAGAAAGACAGTGCCACTTGTGGCCGTAAAGCCCTCACAGCCACTTACAGCTTTATTTACATAAAACTCAGGGCTTTTCGGCTGTCTTTCTCAAAGCAAAATGTCAATGGCAGCCATCATTGCCGTATCGCCAGAGGATCTGGAGCAGGCATGCCAGTTCAGCAGGAATCCTCCCAGAGCGAAGGTAAGAAGTGCCATCCGGCCATAGACTCCAGAGGCTGGATTCTTTGGAACTGAGAGCTGTTGGAGAAATCCTCCACAGACTCCAGTGAGGTTGGATTCTTTGGAATCCGTGGAGGATTTCTCCAACATCCTTATGTAGATTGCAGCAAACTATGGTGGATGCACCAGGGCTCCAGGGGAATCTGCTGGGCCCTAAGCAGCCCAGATTTCCCTGCAGCGGGCCACCGCCTCCAAACTGGATGGTGGGAGGTTCACCTGTCCCTAGGCCAAGCTGATGAAAGCTGAGCAAGCTCCACCCACTGGACAAATTCCACCAACATCCCTAATCAAAACAATGGGAAAAAAGAAAAGTTCACTCATCCCTAACTAGTGGTGCAATTAGGTAATTTTAGACTCTGAACTTAATGGTCGGGGGGGGGGCTCTTTATATGGAAATGTTTATCATTTCCAAATATTTAAGTCAGCCCTGCTGCATTTGGGGGCCCTCCTGATTATTTTGCAGAGTTGGGCCCTGGACTTCTGCCCAAAATCTATGCCCCGATGGCACAACTTCCTTTGCCTTTCAACTACCCAGAGAGAGACGCTGAAGGAGAAAGCATAAAGAAATTCTGTATAAATGCATAAAGAGGAAGAACACCAGAGCTTTTCCATTTCTTTTCTTATTTGCCAAGGTTTACTGGTAAATCTTGCTTGACATACGAATCATGAAGAAACTTTGATTCAAAACTTCAAATGAAAAAAATAGTTTCAGACCTCTCCAAAGGCCATATTTGATTGGCATCGCATAAGTCTCACATTTCAAAGATTTCAAATCTACAAAATGTCAGATTTATGTGTGAACTCTCATTTTAGTTTTGTCACTGGAAAAAGCACACAGTAGCATTCAATGCAAATTGGGAAAGACTAGATCAGAGTTCTGGCCTGCCTTTCCCATTTTTAACAACAGCTCTCACTTCAAAATATGCTGATGCACAAGGTATGAATTGTAGAACATTATCACAAAAATATTACCACTTCAACACCCGTCTGGCTGCATAATTGCCATTCCTGGTACTCAGTACTGTATGGCTGTAGCAGTATTCCTGTGGCAGGAATTATGTCTGTGTAAACAGACTGAATAGTACAGCATGAGACGTATTACTATGAAATATGTAAATTCACATGCTCTTTTTTTCAAAAAATATAACTTATTTTAATTGACTAAAATAAATATCATGAAGTGCCTTCAATATAGGGATGGTGTGGGTGCCCTATTCCATCCAGGAATCCAATGGACTTCCCTCCCCCTGCCCACACCTCTGAGCCCCACTCACCGAGCCCCTGCCCCCGCTCTAACCTTGCCCATGCTCAGATAGCAGCCCACACTCATCCCGGTGGCCTCATAGAGCTCAGCAGTCACCATTTTTTGAAAAATAAAATGGTGATCGCAAAAATACACATATTTGCATATGCACAAAAATGTGCATTTTTGCAAATGTGCAAATTTGTGTATGCACACATTTGTGTATGCATGAATATGTGCATTTTTGCAATCGCCATTTTATTTTTCAAAACATGGTGACTGCAGAGCTCAACAAGGCTGCTGGGGTGAGTGCAGGCCACTAGCCAAGGGTGGGAGGGGCTGGAGCACAGTCCGGGGACCGGCAAGTAGGGGCAGGGGCTGGGCAAGTGCCCAGATAAGTCAGACGGGTGGGTTCGCACATGCCTACTTCAAAAGCCTTTCACAAAATTAATTAACCACATTTCCATATGGATGAGGAGCCTATAGCTCAGTGGTAGTCTTTGCTGCATATAGTAGACCCCAGATTCAGTTCCCCACCTCTCCACCTAAAAGGATGTCAGACAGCAGGGCTAGAAAGTGCCCTGTTTGAGTCCATAGAGAGCTGCTGCTCATACGATTAGCCAATACTGGGCTAGATGGAGATGGACCAATGTCCTGAGTCAGTAAAAGCCAAAGCAGCTTTATGTTTTCATTTGTAAAGAAAGAAAAACTTTTACAAACTTTTTTATTGAGTTTTAATTTAAATTACGTGTTGTCAATATAATCAATGAGTATATAGAAAATATTACAGCATTTTCAATGAACAAAATCCAATTAGAGACCACAGGAATGTTCCAAAGATAGTTATACCACATGGGTATAGATTCTTTCCAATTCTTTGCTATTAGTTGATGAGATACCACTATCATAAAAGTCAGCATTTCTTTGTCTGGTAAATGTTAATGAGGGGCACTAAAGATAGATTATAGTGCCAATTTAGGATCCATGTCTACCTCCCCTCCTATTATATTATTGCATTCTTGAAAAACCTCCCTCTAAAACAAGCTATCCCCCTCATGGATCACTGCCTTGTTGTGGCGAAGGGGCTTGCGTAACTCAGTGAAGCCATAAGCTATGCTGTGCAGGGCCACACAAGACAGACAGGTCATGGCGGAGAGTTCTGACAAAATGCGGTCCACTGGAGAAGGAAATGGCAAACCACTCCAGTATTCTTGCCAAGAAAACCCCATGGAACATATCACAAGGCTAAAAGAGATGATGCCGGAAGATGAGCCCCTCAGGTCGGAAGGTGTCCAATATACTACGGGGGAAGAGCAGAGGGAATTTCCAAGTAGCATCAGAAAGAGTGAAGTGGCTGGGCCAAAGCCAAAAGGACACTCAGCTGTGGATGTGTGTGGTGGTGAAAAGAAAATCCGATGCTGTAAAGAACAATATCGTTTAGGAACCTGGAATGTCAGATCAATGAATCAAGGTAAGCTGGAGGTGGTCAAACATGAGATGGCAAGATTGAACATCGACATCTTGGGAATCAGAGAACTAAAATGGACAAGCATGGGCGAATTTAATTCAGGTGACCATCATATCTACTACTGTGGGCAAGAATCCCTTAGAAGAAATGGAGTAGCACTCATAGTCAGCAAAAGGGTGGGAAAACGGAAAAGCAGTACTGGGGTACAATCTTAAAAACGATAGAATGATCTCAGTACGAATCCAAGGCAAACCGTTCAACATCACAGTAGTTCATGTCTATGCCCCAACCACTGATGCCAAAGAAGCTGAGGTTGATCGGTTCTATGAAGACCGACAATACCTTCTAGAACTAACACCAAAAAAGATGTCCTCTTCATCATAGGGTATTGGAATGCTAAAGTGGGAAGTCAAGAAATCACTGGGATAACAGGCAAGCATGGCCTTGGGGTACACAATGAAGCAGGACAAAGGCTAATAGAGTTTTGCCAAGAGAACATGCTGATCATAGCAAACACTCTTTTCCAACAGCACAAGAGGCAACTGTACACTGGACATCACCAGATGGTCAATATCGAAATCAGATTGATTATGTACTTTGCAGCCAAAGATGGAGAAGCTCTATACAGTCAGTAAAAACAAGACCTGGAGCTGACTGTGGCTCAGATCATGAGCTTCTTGTTGCAAAATTCTTGTTGCAATTAAATTGAAGAACGTAGGGAAAACCACTAAACCATTCAGGTATGACCTAAATCATATCCCTTATGAATATACAGTGGAGGTGAGGAATAGATTTCAGGGATTAGACCTGATAGACAGAGTGCCTGAGGAACTATGGATGGAGGTCCGTAACATTGTTCAGGAGGCAGCAACTGAATCCATCCCAAAGAAAAAGAAATGCAAGAAAGCCAAGTGGCTGTCTGATGAGGCTTTACAAGTAGCTGAGGAAAGAAGGGAAGTGAAAAGCAAGGGAGAAAGAGGAAGATATATCCACCTGAATGCAGACTTCCAGAGAATAGCAAGGAGAGACAAGAAGGCCTTCTTAAATGAACAATGCAAAGAAATCGAGGAAAACAACAGAATGGGAAAGACTAGAGATCTCTTCAAGAAAATTGGAGATATCAAGGGAACGTTTTGTGCAAAGATGGGCATGATAAAGGACAAAGAAGGCAGGGACCTAACAGAAGCAGATGAGATTAAGAAGAGATGGAAAGAATACACAGAAGAACTATACAGGAAAGATCTGAATGTCCCTGATAGCCATGAGAGTGCGGTCACTGAACTTGAGCTGGACATCCTCGAGAGTGAAGTCAAGTGGGCCTTAGGAAGCATTAGTAACAACAAAGCTAGCGGAGATGACAGTCTTCCAGCTGAGCTATTTAAAATCCTAAAAGATGATGCTGTTAAAGTGCTGCACTCAATATGCCAACGAATTTGGAACACTCAACAGCGGCCACAAGACTGGAAAAGGTCAGTTTACATTCCAATTCCAAAGAAGGGCAATGCCAAAGAGTGTTCAAACTACCGTACAATTGTGCTCATTTCACATGCCAGCAAAGTTATGCTCAAAATCCTACAAGCTAGGCTTCAGCAGTATGCGAACCGAGAACTACCGGAAGTACAAGCTGGGTTTCGAAGAGGCAGAGGAACTAGAGATCAAATCACCAACTTTTGCTGGATCATGGAGAAAGCAAGAGAATTCCAGAAAAATGTCTATTTCTGTTTCATTGACTATGCTAAAGCCTTTGATTGTGTGGATCACAACAAACTGTGGCAAATTCTGAAAGAGATGGGGGTACCAGACCACCTTACCTGTCTCCTGAGAAACCTGTACGAGAGACAAGAAGCAACAGTAAGAACCAGACATGGAACAACTGATGGGTTCAAAATTGGGAAAGGAGTACGACAAGGCTGCATATTGTCACCCTGCTTATTTAACTTATATGCAGAGTACATCATGAGAAATGCCGGGTTGGCTGAATCACAGGTCAGAATTAAGATTGCCGGTAGAATTATCAACAACCTCAGATACGCAGACGCTGGCACCCTAATGGCAGAAAGTGAAGAAAATCTCAAGAGCCTCTTGTTGAAGGAACAAAATAAGGAACGCAAATGGCGGCGCCCATGGGTGCCGCCATTTGCGTACGCGCGTTTTTGTTTTTTGTTTTTTACTCAGCCGTGATACGCTACGTAAACATTTATGTAGCCTATCACGGCTGACTGCAGGGCCACAAACGGCGGCGGCTATGGCCGCCACCATTTGCGGACCCAGCCGGCCAGGATTCGGGTGGGGAGGGACGGAGCGCCTCCCCCCCGGCCAGAATTTCGGGGGGAGGGAAGGAGCGCCTCCTCCCCATCTCGAATCACATTTCGTGAAAAGGTAAGTGACTTTCGTACATCCCTAATTCCCACCACATATGATGGTGTGGTAAAAACCTAATATATGACACCCCCTTCAACTTGTTTTATATGTATATCACTTAAGGTTATAGGGGTTAAATACCACTTTAGTGCTACTTTCAGGGACTTTCCCTTTATTTTTGCCGACACTGAATGGTATGGAAGTTTAACACACATTTTATTCTGTTTCTTTTCCTGTATCTTTCTTTCTTTTCTTTTTTTGTATATCACATTCTCATATTTCTTTCAGCCCTATTGTCATTCACATTGATTCCATAACTAATACCCTATATATGTTTGATTTGAAGCCTTTAGTTGGGGGTTCAGATACAAGCATCAGTTGATGAAATGCTGTTAATGGCAGTCCTTGAACCACCTGCAGCAGATGTGTCCACATTGAGTATCATGGAGCTTCACCTTGTCAGGATTGTAGAAAGTCAACATCTTGTCATAGTGGATGGCATGTAATTAAATTTACTTTAAAAGTAAAGGTAGAAATTATGTCAATTATGTCAATTATTTCTTTATTTTCTTATTTAGATCATTTATATAGCACCCTTCATTAAAAAGAAAAAAGGTTCCCAGGATGGTTTACATAAACATTTCAATTAAAAAGAAAAGATCAGTATACAAACAAAGGACAAAAAACACTGATTATGACAGTGGATAGATCTAGGGCATTTCTACACCAGCCTAAAAACCTGCATTTAAAACAGAGCTTTCTGCTTCCATTTTAAATGCAGGATCACAACTGACTGCCTTTACACATGCTCAGTTACCCACCTCTCCTTCGCCCCCTCCTGCTTTCAGTTTCTTTGCAGGATAAGGAAAGGCTTCTTTACAAGGCGGCCACTTTCAACTGAGGGAGCGCCTTCCTCCCCCCTGGCATGTGTGCAAGGGGGTGGGGGAGTCTTGGTTTTGTAGCTTAACTGTTTTCTCTCAGCCCCAATCCTGGGCACCTACTTGGGAGTAAGCTATATTGAATGCAATGGGACTTACTTCTGAGTAGAAATAAGAACACCCTGTAACTCTGCAACCCCACTGAACTTAACGGGGTGCTTTGAAACAACAGAGGATGTTGCTTCTGAGCTTGATGGGGTGGGGGATCAGATGTGGCTCTCTTCATTGCAGGGAGGCATTTTACCCTCTTCTCCCTCCAACTAAGAAATGCAGAGGCAGGAGATGCAATCGGCAGGCGATTCTTGCCCTTGCGCCTGTCAAATCTCATTCTGACTGCACCCCCAACAACCGAAAACCAACGCCCACAGCAGGCAAACAGAAAGGTTTCTACTGCTATGGGACAATTTCACGTGGAGCGAGGTCATGGCAGTCCTGTTCCATGGGCTGGAAAAAATACCCAATTTTTTTCCATTTGAGGAAAACATGGGATAGGTGGGAGGAAATAGTGGAATAATGACTGGACACCAACAGCGTCATGTAATGGACCCACACAATTCAGTGAGTGAGCAACCATGAAGGCGCAATAAACTTGAGGTGTAGAGATCCCCCTAATCTGAGATAGTAATGCTGAAAAAGTATATTTAGGACATATTTTATGTCACACAGAGAGGAAGGCCAGGGTTTCTTCTCGATCATCCCAGAGTGCAGGACATGGAATAATGGGCTCCAGTTACAGGAGACCAGATTCCGGCTGAACATCAGGAAAAACGTCCTGACTGTTAGAGCAATATGACAATGGAACCAATTACCTAGGGAGGTGGTGGGCTCTCCCTAGGGATGTACAAAAGGTACTTACCTTTCGTGAATTATGTTTATGGTTGGGGGGGAGGCGTTCCGTCCCTCTCCCCGGAATCCTTGCCGGGGGGGGAGGCGCTCCATCTCTCCCCCCCGGAACCCTGGCTGGCCAGCTGTGCTCCGCAGCGATTCTGCAGAGCCGCCGGCTGGCTCCGGCAGCAGCCGGACATCTGGCCACTGGCTAGCAGGGACGCAAATGGCGGCGGCCGTATCCACCACCGTTTGCGTCCCTGCAGTCAGCCGTGATAGGCTATGTAAATGTTTACATAGCCTATCACGGCTGACTTAAAAAAACCCACAAAACTCACATACGCAAATGGCGGTGGCCACGGCCGCCGCCATTTGCGTTCCTTATTTTGGCACATTTTAGTCTACGTAAACATTTACGTAGACTAAGACAGTGAAAATAAGGGGAACGCAAATAGTGTAGCATCTATGCTATTTGCGTTCCCCTTATTTTCGCCGTCTTAGTCTATGTAAATGTTTACGTAGACTAAGACGTGCCAAAATAAGGAACGCAAATGGCAGCGGCCATGGCCGCCGCCATTTGTGTACGCACATTTTTGTTTTTTTTGTTTTTAAAAGTCAGCCATGATAGGCTACATAAAGATTTATGTAGCCTACCACGGCTTTTTTTAAAAACCTAGCTGTGATAGGCTACGTAAATCTTTACGTAGCCTGTCATGTGTTTTTTTTTTTAAAAAAAACTGGAAATAGTGGTGGTGGCAGCCGGTCGGAAGACCGGCCGCCACGGCCGCTGCCGCCGAACCGCCGCCAGAGCCGCTGCCACCAGGAAAATCCGCCCAAGGTAAGTCTCGTCCCGGGGGTGGGCGGGGGGACCGGCTGTTCTGCCACCGATTTCAGGGGGCCGAATGCGCTGGCATTCGGCCTCCCCGAGATCCATGGCAGAATTTTCGTACATCCCTAGTTCTCCCACACTGGGGGCATTCAAGATGAGGCTGGACAGCCATCTGTCAGGGATGCTTTGACCTGGATTCCTGCATTGAGCAGGGGGTTGGACTTGATGGTCTTATAGGCCCCTTCCAACCCTACTATTCTATGATTCTAGGACAGGAAATACATGATGGAGCACAGTGGACATGATCTAAGAAAATTTAAATTCTTGTTCCTTTGATTTTAATGATCGGAATCTAAGCTTGTGCTTAAATTTCTGTAATGGAATCAGGAGGGACTTTTAAAGGAAGATAGTTTTATATGCTTCAAACTTTCTTGAAATAGATTATAAGAGTTGTATTTCTATTGGAAAGCCATAGGCAATTCATATCTAAAGTTCTGAAATGCTGCAAAAATGTTATTCACTTTAATCTGTGTGTCTGACTCCAGACTGGGAAATCTCACAGGCAGGAGGGCTGTTTTTAAAGACTGGCTACTCAATTTCACAAGCGCCAGGGGTTTGGGTAGTTTAAATAAGCAGGATGATTAATTTTGCAAGCCAAACCTGGACTTTGAACCTTTTGAAATCTGAATATCTGGATTCCAGATCATGTTGTAGTTTATCAAAATATTCTCAGCGTGGTAGTGCCCATAGTTAAGGGGAATAGAACAAAAGTTCTATGCTAATATTTTCTTTAAGACATTTTTGCATGAAAGATAACTAACTTAAGTAGTCTTGCTATGAGGATAAGAATCCCTCGCAGGATGGAATGCTCAGAAAAAGAAAACAGGAATGGATGTAAATAGTGTACTGGTTAGCAGTGAGATCATATTCTGGAGATTATTTTTTTAGTTCAAAATCCCAATTGATTTTCATGGGTATTTGAAATTGAAAAAAAAAGGATTAGACCAATATGAGAGAGCTAAGGTAGGATCACATTACACAGGAAATATATAGATTTGAGTGACTTCTTTATAGGGGCCAGGTGTCCCATGTGTGGATGATTATTAGCTATTTCTTTTGCACTTGCTTTTTTTGTTGGGAGAGGAGATGTATTTTATTAAAATGTATTTATTAAAAGTATTTATACATTGCTTTTCTGCCCACCAGAGCCCCCAAAGAGCCCTCAGTTAAAAACAACAATACAATAACACACTAAAATCACAACAAATAAAAACAGAAACAAAACAGGCCCAAATGACATTATGTCTCTTTAGAACAAGCTAAAAAATATTAAATCCAGCAAAGGCCTTGTGAAACAGTTTTACCGCCTGTCTGTCACAGAGGGGTGGAGTCAACCTAACCTTCTTTGGGAGACAGTTCCACAATCGGGGTGCTGCTATGGAAAAGGTCCTGTCTCGTGTACTTACCAACCTAGCCCAAGGGTCCCCAACACAGCACACACAGGCACCATGGTGCTTGTGGGCACCACTCATCATGCTCTCAATGCTCTCCACCCCCCACCGCCCTCAAAAACTTATTTTAAATTTAAAAAAACTTGAAAATCTTAGGGTGCCAGGTTCTCCTTCCTGTTCCTGAACCTACCGCTGATCAGCTGATCAGCAGTCAGGAAGAGAAGGAAGGAGTTGCTTCCTGGCCCCACCCAATCTTCTTCCATCCCCACCGAGATTTCCCCTTTGTTCTCTCCCTGTCTCCCCCTACTCCCAATCTATGGCCACAATATTTCTTTCCACCCAAACCTCTCCATTCCCATCCCTAGCCGCCTTCTTTCTCTCCCTTCCTGGCCCCTAGCTGCTTGGCTCTCCTCTCCCACTCACCCCTTTATCTTTCTGTATGTCTCCAGTCCCGGCCTCTAGAGCCTACATATTTCTCTCCCCACACCTCATTACCTCACTTTTTCTCCCACACTCCTAGCCTCTAGCCTTGCTGTTACTCTCCCCTCTACCTTGCTCTCTCTCTCTCTCTCTCTCTCTCTCTCTCTCACACACACACACACACACACACACTTTGGACTAGCCAGGGCCCCATGGCAGCCATTATGTGACTAGCTGCATCCTCCATGGGAACTATTTTGTTTTGGTGCCCACAGCAGTTTCTCAAATTCCCAAATGTGCTCACAGGTCCAAAAAGATTGGGGATCCCTGACCTAACCTCTCTTGGTGGTGGGACATATACAACAGGATACCTGATGAAGATTGCAAATCATGGGAAGGCTAATATGGGAGGTAATGAAGTAGAATAGGCTCCAGTCCACAGCTGCAGAAGCCATTTGCTTTGCTGCTCTCTCATGGAATTCTCTGAAATATTTTGACTGCTTTTCTGATGCCTTCTGGACAAACTGGCTGGATTTGAACATAATGCTATAATAATCAGCCTTAACCTGAAGTTCTGCACCCCTGCCCTAAACCCTCACAGTTTGCCTCAGTTGAGACATAACCATGTTCATGAAAAAGAAAGCAAGAGACAAGACAGAGGTACTGTGGGTTGGGAAACCAACTACTTTGGATGGAGGTTTACAGCTGGTCTTAGATGGGGTTGCACTCCCCCTGAAAGACCAAGTGCGCACTTTAGGAGTCCTCCTGGACTCTGAGCTAACTGGGGAAGCCCAGGTGGCTGCAGTGTCCAGGAGTGCTTTTTACCAGCTTAGGCTGGTAAGCCAGCTGCGGCCCTATCTGGAGAGGATGGACCGTGCCTCAGTAATCCACACACTAGTGACATCCAGGCTGGATTACTGCAATGCACTATATGTGGGGCTGCCTTTGAAGACAGTTCAGAAACTCCAGCTTGTGGAGAATGTGGCCACCCTAGTACTGATGAGGTTGAGGCAATTTGATCACATAATGCCTATACTGTGCCAGCTGCACTGGTTACCAGTGTGTTTCTGAGCCCAATTCAAAGTGCTGGTTTTGACCTTTAAAGCATTAAATGGTTTGGGACCAAGTTACTTGAAGGACCACCTTCACCCATATCACCTTTAAGGTTAGAAAGAGAGGCCCTTCTAATTTGCCCGCCCATGAGAAGTCAGGTGATCACATGTGAGAGGGCCTTCTCTGCAGCGGCCCCACACCTTTGGAACAAGTGCGAAAGTCATTTACCTTTTCAAAGGGGATGATTCGCAGTGGGGGGAGGCGCTCCATCCCTCCCCCTGGAATCCTCCCTGGCCGGCTCCGCTCCGCAGAGTTCTGGCCATGGACGGGCTGCTGCGGACGCAAATGGTGGCCGCCGTAGCGGCCGGCATTTGCGTCCTGCTCTTTGCCATGACAGGCTACGTAAGTATTTATGTAGCCTATCACGGCAAAGAGCAGGGATGCAAACGGAGGCCGCTACGCCATTTGCGCCACTGCTCTTTCCGTGATAGGCTATGTAAGTATTGCATAGCCTATCACGGTAAAGGCAGCCACGCAAATGGCGTAGCGGCCGCCGTTTGTGTCCCTGCTCTTTGCCGTGATAGGCTATGTGAATACTTATGTAGCCTATCACGGAAAGAGCAGGACGCAAATGGCGGCCGTGGCAGCCGGTCAAAAGACCAGCCACCAGAGCTGCCACCACTGGAGCCACCGCTGCCACCACAGCCCCAGGTAAGTTTCATTCCGGGGCTATTCCGCAAGGTGGCGGGGGGTGGGAGGCCATTCCGCCACGGGTTTCGGGGGGCTGAATGCCAGTGCATTCTGCCTCACTGAAATCCATGGAGGAATTCTCCACCATCCCTACCTCTATGCTCCATCATTGCAGGCTTTTAAGAAGGCCTTAAAAACATATTTCGTGGCTGTCTTGCAATATGACTGCTATTGTTGCTGCTACTGTCATTATTGTTATTGCTGGATTTATTGTTGGCTCTTATTACTGTTTTATTGTTTTATGTTTTTATTGCTTTTAATATTTTAAGTGTTTTTAGCTATTTTATTGCTGTAAGCCAGCTTGGGAGGGCTTCTTCCCTGAAAAGTGGCCAAGAAATATTTTTAAATAAATAAAATAAAGCATAAACTTCCAATCTCATTATGGCCACACCACAGGAGGATATGGAAAATCTCACAAGCCCAAACTCAACACTGAGCACAGTCATTAATTGACGACATAATGTCTGTGGCCAATCCACTCATGTAGCTTTTATAATACATTGGGCCCAGCAGCACACAAGCTTAGTGTAACTCTGCATGATCATTTTCCTTACTCTCCTATAGGGATGGCGGAAAATTCTGCCATGGATTTCATTGAGGATGAATGCACTGGCATTTGGCCCCCTGAAACCCATGGTGGAATGGCCTCCCACCCCCCGCGGATTCCCTCCCGGGACGAAGCTTACCTGGGGCAGATGTTCCAGCGGCAGCAGCTCCGCCACCACCGGCTGGTCTTTCAACCGGCTGCTGTGGCCGCCATTTGCATCTGCTGTTTGCCATGATAGGCTACGTAAGTATTTATGTAGCCTATCACGGCAAGCAAAAAAAAAACCCACAAAAAAACAGTGTACACAAATGGCGGTGGCTATGGCGGCCACCATTTCCGTTCAATTTTTTTCGCTGTTTTAGCCTATGTAAATATTTACATAGGCTAAAACAGCGAAAAAAAGGAATGCAAATGGCACCCACGACGCTATTTGCATTCCCTTTTTTTCCCACCGTAATAGCCTACGTAAATATTTACGTAGGATAAAATGGCGAAAAATAGGGAACACAAATGGTGGCCGCCGTAGCCCCCGCCATTTGCATACGCTGTTTTTTGGGGGGTGGCTTGCCGTGATAGGCTATGTAAATACTTACGTAGCCTATCACGGCAGCCTGGCTGGACGCAAATGTCGGCCACTACAGCGGCCACCATTTGTGTCCGCACCAGCCCATCTGCGGCCAGAACTCCGGCTGTGGATGGTCCTGGCCGGCCGCTCCATGGAGCCACCGTGGAGCGGAGCCGGCCGGGCAGGATTCTGGGCGGGAGGACCAGATCACCTCCCCCCCATCGAGGATTCCAGGGGGCGGGACGGAGCACCTCCCCCCCATCGCGAATCACATCCACGAAGAGGTAAGTGACTTTCGTACATCCCTACTCTCCTGTTAAGTGCACAGAGCCCTGATTTCAATCAGGACCATGGCACTCTGGGAGGGGGAAGTTAACTCTTCCCCAAGCTGGTTTCCCCCCGAAATTGACTTCAGCTGAGACATTTTCTGTTGTTTTAACACACACACCCCCCACCACATGGGGAGGAGGGGGGATTTCAGGAGTAGGGAGAAGGTTTAACCCCATTTCCGCAATGCTATGGCCCCAAGCCAAATCATGGCTGTATGCATTTACACAAGAGTAAGGTAAACTATCACATATAGCTACACTAGCAGACGTTTGGGCCTTTGTCCATACCACTAAAGGGTATCAGCTGGATATCTAGCTGTGCAGTGTGTGCCGCTGAGATATTTGGGGATCCATGAGGGGTTTTCCCTGTGATTCCAGTGCTTTCGGTAAGCTTTGCAAAATTCTGTGTAAGCATTTTTTAATCCTACGGTCTTGTTGTGCTTGTCTAGAAAGTAAATCTTATTTATTTATTTATTTATTTATTGCATTTATACCCCACCTTTTTTCCTCTTGCAAGGAACCCAAGGTGGCTTACATTATCCTCCTCCTCTCCATTTTATCCTCACAACAACAACCCTGTGAGGTGGGTTGGGCTGAGAGTCTGTGACTGGCCCAAAGTCACCCAGTGAGCTTCCATGGTCTAGTGGGGACTAGAACTCTGGATCTCCCAGCTCCTAGTCCAACACTCTTGCCACTACACCACACTGGCTCTTATGAAGAAAGACTAAGCAGAATGAATAATATACTTCTTCCTAAATTCTGATTCCTTTCAAAATTATACTAGCAATAAAGCATACACATGGGGGCCATTGCTACAATAAGTACAGTTACTAGGAAGTAAATCCTAATGAAATCAGTAGGACTTACTTTTGAGTCAAGAAGCAATTGGAATGGGGTTCACTCCCAAAACCTATTCCACTGATCTGAATTAGAACCCACAAACATGTTTATATCAAACTCTTCTTAATTTTCTTTCTTGCTAAACATACTAATTCCTTAGCTTCTAACATTCTATTTATTTCAGGAAATAGCAGTGCAGTCAAGATGACTACTAAAAAAATTGTGTTACTTTCTGATATATTATACAACTAACTGACATTGACAGTGGCTCAGCAAGGTCCAGCTGAGTTTCAAGCCATGTGACTTAATTTTTGTTTGCTAGAGAAATGTTGGGGGTTGGCCTTAAAGTAACAGTGGGACATATGCTCCATAGCTTTTCCTATAAGATTTGATTTCTAGACCATTTCAGACTGTTCCTAATTATCCTGTTTACTTATAAGGCAATTGCACTGATTTAAACAGGAATTATTTTGAAATATTATAAGGATTGCAGCCATTAGTTTAACTTTTTAACCATTATTGTTTTATAGTTGTATCTGATTTTCAGTGTAATTTTTGTATTTTTCTCAGCCAGCCTGAGAGTATCTATATTTAAGAAATATATGAAATGACTAAAATAAATAAATGAAATAATCATTTTTGTAGTCCTTTGATTTGAATTCTTTGCAGTTTTGCCTCCAAACATTATGACCCTTCTTGAAGGAGTGTGTAATTTCCTCTAATCCACAGTGTTCCAGGATACATTGGAATGGCAAATGCTTCATATGATTTAATTCAACCATTGCAATATATTCCTTTCAAAGCATCCAATAATCTAATCATTCCAAGGGCTAGTTTCTCAGCAAGGCTGCAAGTATTCTTCATGTCAATGGCCAGATAGAAAATGGTAATTAAATCCTAAAATTAAAAAAGGGCTTTATTTGGCACTAGGAACTCCAGTTACAGGGTGGGTGGGGGAGAGGGAGATCTGTCCATAACAAAGCTTCAAATGCTATTAAATTACTTAATTTTGAATTGCCAGACCTAAATATTTCAAGGGATCTAATTGTCAGAATGGTTGAGTGTCAGTATTATGCAAATAATCTTCTGATTAACAATTTGGGGTCATTTTTCATCAAAGGGTCAACTGGCCTGTCCTTCTTTGCAGTCAGATGTGGACAGAGTAGAGGAACTTGTTGTTGTTCAGTCGTTCAGTCGTGTCCGACTCTTCGTGACCCCATGGACCATAGCACGCCAGGCCTTCCTGTCCTCCGCTCTCTTTGAAGGCTAACATATGAGTACAAATTTAAGTGGCAATTTACACTTCATTTTTTAAAAGTTGGGTACATAAAGAACCCAGAGTTAAACAGCAAAATGTGCACATGCCATTGTGAAATAAACATGGAAATCAAAGCCCAGTCCTTTCCACATCACTGCTTCTGTGTTTTTACTGCTCACTTAAGCATGCTTCACATGTATGTTGAGGCATCAATTTTGAATTGCACATAAATGTTTATGTGCAATTCAAAATTGATGCCTCAACATACATGTTTTTGGACCCAAGTTTTAAATGTTTAAATTGACTCTAAAACAAAAGTTGTATGTAGTAAAATACTCACTCTATATATGTGTTCGTATAGCTTTGTGTTTTCTAAGCAGTGATGGCTTTGACCTATACAGATCTTAGTGGCCTGTGACCACAATTCCAAAGAGGCTAATTCCTCCCCTTTAACCAGTTATATGATCTCCATGACTAACCAATGGAGCCCTCTTGAGGTTGCTTCTGTGGGCCGACCAAACAAATTAGGGAAAGTTGGAAGGTATTCTTAGTAGCTACCCCATACTTTGGAACTCTGTCCTTCCAAAGGTGTGTTAAAGCCTAAGTCTAAGGATCATAATGGATTATATTTCTTCTCCAGTCCAGCACACCATGCTGGGAATCAACAGTGTGCCTGTCCTTCCTGGCCACCCAGTGTGTTTGCCCCATCTCTGATCTCACACATCCACCTGCTTCTGATATCCCCATATCCATGTGTGAAGAAATGCCCGCTATATAACTATTGGTGTCCTGTATTGTTTACTTTCTGTGGCCTCTGCAAAGCTACAGTGGATCTATGTAGGCCTGAGGACTTGTTTTGTTACTGTCAAAGGCCTGTGCAGTAGTTGCTTGGCACCGTTCTGAAGAGGGAGAGAGACAATTGCTTTGAATATTATTTGATGGGCCTGGATCAGGTAAATTTGATTCTGATTGGTCGGGGTTCTAGCTAGGTGTAAAAAAGTGGTTGGGAAATGACAGTCAGTGAACAGTTGAGTTGGTCCCAGAGAGGGAGGAAGTCTGCTGGTTGGTGTGGGGTGTTTTAGAAGGACTATGATAAGGCTGAGGAGAATGTGAATAGCTAAGGCCTGAATATTAAGCTATTCTTTCTCTGTGGGGTAACCATACATGGCTGGTGAAGATCAAGAGTAGGGAGCAAGTGGTTGTGTTATTCCAGGAGGCTGTACTAAGATCTTGCCAGAAGAAAGTTACACAAGCAAGCACTTTGGAAGAGGAAAGTCCCAAATGCTTGAGAGGTATTTCATAACATTCAGTCCCCATGCACAGTAGTGTGCATACAATACAGGTAAAAGTGTGACAAAATTTAGACCAAATGTGACCGTTTGCTGAGGCTTAGTGTGATTTTGTTCTCTATCAATTTTAAAGATAGTTTTCAATATGTGTGGCAGGAGGCAGGGGGTAAGAAGTGCCAATTTGGGTGGTAAGACAGAACTCACTGCGATCTGAACCAGCCAGTGTTTGCACCTTTCAAAAGCAGAAAACAAAACAGACAGCAGCTACGTTGAAGCCAGGGGATTATGATCTGTATTTAAATGTCTCACTTATGTGTGCTTTTGGAAACAGGCATTTACAACTTATGAGGGTGTCATTACTCTGCTGGGGCCATGACCTCTCTTTTCTCACCTGTATGTTAGAATAGTGTTATTCTATTAATGTTTCTGATTTTCCCTCTGTGATAACATAAATGAGAGGGGAAAAGGTTATTTCTCTTGCTAGCTACAGCATACTTCTTTTTTTGGCTGTCATTGCAACATGGATCTGCCTTTCCTGATTTTATCTTTGCTTTAATTTTGCCAGCTCTTTCCATTGTGCAGTGTTTTGTTTTTAATTCTTTTTTACCGCCAGTTAGATTTCTTTATGTAATTGTAAACACTTCTTTAGGAGGAGTGTTGATTCAAGATGACAATATGCTACCCAAACCAACAAATTGAATGTGGCAGTATTTGAGGGGCTGCAATGCTACAGTCTTTTCAGAGGTAGCTCATATTCATTTCCGTTGTCTAATTAGCAACAAAGAAAGAAAGACAAGCCTACTCCACCAGTATATTTTTCATATTCCCCAAGATGAATATTATGCAAAAAAAGAGAGACTGAGATAAGCCACACAAATGTGTTGCTGTGTTAAACACAAAGAACAGGACACTGAAGAAAGTTGAAGCTACAATGGAAAAACTGAGGGACTGTCAAATCGGTTTATTTTCAGACACTTTCATATGTGTTCACTCAGGTCTGTTCCGTCCTGTTTCTGCATTAAACTTCTACTGTCCTGGTGGTGGGGGGGTTGTGGTGGTGGTGGAAATCTGCTAAAACACTGTGTCTCAATCTGTATTTTTAATGTATTTTTTTCTCAAGGAATCATTTCTTTATTTTCTCTCAAGATATATTATTTTAAGGCTGTCCCAGGGGCTGTAGGATGTTTCAGATTGAGAGGTCCACCCTTGCAGCATCAGAGCTGACCACTGAAACTCTCCCCAAGCTGCCCCAGAAATCTCTGCAGGCCTTGCCTCACTGATGTCGGAGCTCTGATGTTGCTAGAGGCAAAAAGGGGGCATTCCCTTGGTATGTCAGGGGAGAATCAGGGGAAAGCTTGGATCTGCGGGATCCATGTGAAGGTCCTTGGGAGGGGAGAAATACAGTCCATAAGAGGGGGAAAATCAGCAAAGCACCACTCTTCTCTCACTTCCACCCTGCTGGCATGAGGCTGGCATGGCTTGGGATGTGATAGGTCCTCTCCCTTTGGTTCTCCTTCTCCCCCTTGGTACAGTTGCTCTGTAAATGTATGCTGATACACTTTTGTGAGCTCAAAATGGTGTTAGATCATTTGGGAAGTGCAGACACTGGTGGATAACTAGGTTTTGATTCACACCTTTGGGAGGTTTGGTTCAGATCAGTTTGGATTAGAATCCACAAAGATTTAATTCCTCATGAATCCATAGAAAAACCAGAACACCCTGAATTAGAACTTGCCCTAACCCCAAGCTCATTAGACAAAAGGTGGCTTCACTTGTACTGTTGGCCTTCTTGTGTTCTACATGATGTTCCCAATCACACAGAGTGGCATGGTTTGTATGTGCATTGGAGGTCTTTGGGTTGTAAACCAGTGATATAGAGCTCATTCGCAAGCTCTCTCTCTCCCCAACACTGACAGTTAAGATCTCAGGTAGCAGGACTAGGAAATATCTCATTTGCCTGAGACCTTGGAGAGGCACTGTCAGACAGAACAGAAAAAAAAAAGGACTAAACGGCCAATGGCCTAACTTTCAATAAGACAACTTCTTATGCTTATATGACATACTATGTCTATCTTTAATAGCACATATCCAGTTGCAGCACATGCAGAAAACTCTGAGGTGGTATCATTTTCTGATTGTTAAGATTTGAATGAGGATTCACACCAAGTATCAGCCAAAATTTGCAAGACCTATGATCATGTAGGGTTTCATACTTTTCTGACAGATGGTTATACTGTGGACCTGAAGGATAAAATGAATGAACTGATGTTCATGTTGTTCTAATGATTTAGCATTTCTTTAACTGATGGCACAATAGTACTTGTTTGATTGACAGCAAAGGCAGCTAGAGGTGGGACAGGTGTTTTTTATGAACCTCCAAATAAATAAATATGGCAGAGCTAAGAGAGCTTCGTCCTTGACTTGTTTCATTAAACAAAAGCAATTTCCTCAACCCACTCTCTGCTTTCAGTAAGATTTTTAAAATAATTAAAGCTGGCCAAACTAGATTGTGTTTTCCCCCTCCTTCAGTTTTCAGTTTCAATTAGCTATTTTCACATTGGTTTAATTGAAATCTTACATTATCCTAAATGAACATTCAGTGTTGCCAAAGAAAGAACAACCATGCGTAAGACACAAATTAATATAGGAGCAAAGGTTAAGAGGAGTTCACAGTTCTATCCATGGACATCAGTAACAACAAAAGTACTGCCTGGAAAGAAAATACATCTTCAGAACAAACCAATACATGTTAAGAAAAAGAAAAGAAAGAAATACAAAATTCCAAATCTATTCTATCTATTTTTAAAAAGGGAGTTTCTGCATACTCACAAAGGATAAGAAGCTATTTTGGATCATGTTTTGAGAAATGAAGTGATGAACTGGTTTCAGTAGTTGAACATGTAGGGCTTTGTGGACATAATCTCTTATTTAGATTTGAGGTGCTTATGAAGGTATCGTAAAAAAGTTACATGTTAAAAATATTTTAAGTGAAGATAAAATATCAGAGTCTCCAAAGTTGGTGGAAAGGAGGAATGGCATTGACATCAATAGCATTGAAAATTTACTCAAATTTATCTCACAGATAGGAATGTACGAAAGGCACTTACCTGGTCCCGCAGCTTGCTTCACGGTGGGCGGGAGGCGCTTCGGTTCTCCCCCCGAAGTTCAGGCCAGGGGAGGAGGCGCCCTGCCTCGCCCGGCCGAAATTCAGGCTGGGGGGGAGGTGCCCCGCCTCGCCCGGCCGAAATTCAGGCCAGGGAGAAGCGCCCTGTCTCCCCGGCCGCGAAATACAAAAGTGGGGGAAAAAAACCCGTGATAGGCTACATAATGATTTACGTAGCCTATCATGGCTAGATTTCCAAAGTCAGCCATGATAGGCTACGTAAATCGTTACATAGCCTATCACGGGTGACTTTGAAAAAAAAAAAGAAAAAGCGCGTACGCAAATGGCGGCGCCCATGGGCGCTGCCATTTGCATTCCTTATTTGGGCCTGGGTAATCTACGTAAAGATTTACGTAGACTACGGTGAAAATAAGGGCAACGCAAATAGCGAGAGGGACATTCACAGGAGGTAAGTTCCATCCCGGGGGGGGCGGGGGGGCGGAGAATTTCACTGCCAATTTCGGGGGGCTGAATGCGTTGGCATTCGGCCTCCCTGAGATTCCTGGAGAAATTCTCCGCCATCCCTACTCACAGAGGAAGCCTGTATTAGGGAAATAAACATTTGTGGAGAGTGCAGGTTTTTGGACTGTCTCAACCAAACTGCTTTGAGATATTTTTAGATATGGTAAGCAACATATAAATTGCTTTAAATTGACTAAATAAATTAAATAAAGATAGGCTTCTTTATAAAATACTCTCTGTAAGGATCTGCTTTAATACAATCTCAGCTCTCCTCACTAATAATGATAATTTCCTATTTATTCAGAAATTGTTCTGAGACAAATGCTGTATTAGTTCTCTGTCACTACTAGCTTCCTTGCTTTTTCACTTTGTTTGCATTTTGCAATACTACCAATAATGTATATATCTCCAAGAAAATACAAGCCATGCATGCCCCCAGCTTCAGTATATTCTAGGGTTGGCGGAGAATTTCACCCCGAAACTTCGGGGGGCCGAGCGCCAAAATGTTCGGCCCCCCGAACAAGTTTCGGGGAGAAATCCTCCGGACCTCCCCCACCCCCCATCCCCCCCCGGGATGGGACTTACCTTTGCCGAATGTCCCTCCTGGCGGCGGGTCCGGCCGGCGGTTCGGCGGGTTTTTGAGCGGGGTGGGAGCGGCAGCTGGTCTTTCAACCGGCTGCCACCGCCGCCACTGCAATAAAAGGGAAAAAAAAAGTCCCCTGGTAGGCTACGTGACAATTCACGTAGCCTATCACGGCTAGATTTGCAAAGTCAGCCGTGATAGGCTACGTGAATCGTCATGTAGGCTATCACGGGTGACTTTAAAAAAAAAAAAAAAGTGTGTACGGATAATGGCGGCCCCCATAGGGAGCCGCCATTCCCGTTCCTTATTTGGTCGCTGTATTCTACCTAAATGTTTACATAGACTACGGCGAAAATAAGGGCAACGCTATGCGTTTTTTTTTTTTAAGTCACCCATGATAGGCTACGTGACGATTGACGTAGCCTATCACGGCTGACTTTGCAGATCTAGCCGTGATAGGCTACGTGAATCGTCACGTAGCCTATCAGGGGGCGTTTTTTTGTTTTTTTTTAACTTTCGCGTTCGCGGCCGGGCGAGGCGGGAAGCCTCCTCCCCGGCCTGAATTTCGGCCGGGCGAGGCGGGAAGCCTCCCCCCCGGCCTGCATTTCGGCTGGGCGAGGCGGGAAGCCTCCCCCCCGGCCTGAACTTCGCGGGGGGAGCAGCGAAGCGCCTCCCCCCCACCGCGAACAAGCTTCGAGGAAAGGTAAGTGACTTTCATCCACACCTAGTATATTCTCATTGTGGCACTTGAGACATGGGTTATCTTTGATGTTCTTATGACAACTGTTCCACACACCTGACTGCCATGCAATCAAATACCATTTTGCAAGTCATTCTGTTGCAATCACCATTATGATAGGATGTCATACATAGGGCTGGCGGAGAATTCTGCCATGGATCTCAGTGAGGCCAAATGCTAGTGCGTTCGGCCCCCCGAAACCCATGGTGGAATGAAGCCCCCCACCCCCCACCTCCACAAAAGGCGCACGAAACGGAGCACTCACCTGCTGCCATTCGCGCTGCTCTGCGAATGGTGGCCGCGTCTGCAGCTGCATTCATGTCACCATTTTAGCCATGATAGGCTACGTCAATACTTGTGTAGCCTATCACGGTTAACGTGGGGACACCATTTGCATCATGGCAAAAAAAAAAGGGAACACAAATGGCGGTGGCTACGGCGGCTGCCATTTGCATTCCCTTTTTTAGCCGTGATAGGCTACGTAAATATTTACGTAGCCTATCACGGCAAAAGCGGGGACGCAAATGGCATAGTGGCGACCATTTGCATCACCGTTTTTGCTGTGATAGGCTATGTAAGTATTTACATAGCCTATCACGGCTCAGCGAAGGGACGCAAATGGCGGCCGCTACGCTGGCCACCAATAGCATCCTCAGACCTGCCGTGTGGATGCACCCGGCTGGTGGCTCCGTGGAGTCACCGTGGAGCGGAGCCAGCCAGGGTAGGATTTCAGGGAGAGGTACGGAGTACCTCCTCCGCACCACGAATGTCACCCTTTGAACAGGTACGTGACTTTCGTACATCCCTAGTCATACAATGTGAGTTGGATAACACAAAGAATAAGTTCTTTTTCAGTAGATGCTGCTGAAAGTAGAAATGAGAGTGTTAAGGAATGCTAGTAGGTGTTGTTAGGGATGTCATAGTATTCCACCACGGATCTTGGTGAGGCTGAATGCCAGTGCATTCGACCCCCCGAAATCCATGGCGGAATGAAGCCCCCGCCCCCCCACCGTATGAAAGGTGCACAAAACGGAGCACTTACCTGCTGCCGTCCACGCTAACTTGCAAATGGCAGCCACAGCATGGCCGCCATTCGCTTCCTCATCATAGCTGTGATAGGCTACATAAATACTTACCTATAGCTGTAATAGGCTACATAAATACTGGAACATCCACCCAAGGTAAGTTTCATCGGGGGGGAATCCATGGGGGGCGGGGCTAGGACGTTCCACCACGGGTTTTGGGGGGCCGAATGCCAGTGCATTCGACCTCACTGAAATCCGTGGCGGAATTCTCCGCCATCCCTAGTAAGCTATTATGGCAAAAAAGGGGGAATGTAAATAGCATAGTGGATGCTATTTGGGTTCCCTTTTTTTCACCGTAATAGCTTACATAAATATTTATGTAGGCTAAAACGGCAGGGGAAAAAAGGAATGCAAATGGCGCCCACTACGCTATTTGCGTTCCCCTTTTTTTTCGCCATAATAGCTTACGTAAATATTTACGTAGGCTAAAACAGTGAAAAAAAGGGAACACAAATGGTGGCCGCCATAGCCGCTGCCATTTGGTACGCTGTTGGGTTTTTTTTGCCTGCAGACTGCCCGGCGGCTGGATGTCTGGCTGCAGGCGGCGCCGGCCAGCAGCTCCGCAGAATCTCCACAGAGCAAAGCCGGCCGGATTAGGAATTTGGGGGGAGGTGCAGAGCACCTCCCCCCCACCGTGAATCACGCCGTCAAAAAGATAAGTGACTTTCGTACATCCCTAGGTGTCGTTGACAGCTCATTGGACAAAGAAGGGATCCTGAAGATCAAGTTTGTGATCTTAAAATTGAGTTGGTGATCTTAACTTTATCAAGAATGTTAATCACATCAACCCTTTATTTATTTATTGCTATATGTTTGGGGGGTATCGAGGGACTTGTATATATGATCAAAGCCACCTGTATGTGAACCATTTCAGGTTGTGGGTTCTGATGATGCTTTGTGGTGTAGCTTGGGTTGCAGGGTTCTGCCATGGATCAGATCTTGAGCAGGGTAGGGATGTACGTAAGTCACTTACCTTTTAACGAAATGTGATTTGAGCTGGGGGGGAGGCGCTCCGTCCCTCCCCCCGAAATTCTGGCCGGGGGGGAGGCGCTCCATCCCTCCCCCCCGAATCCTGGCCGGCCGGGTCCGCAAATGGCGGCAGCCATAGCCGCCGCCATTTGCGTCCCTGCAGTCAGCCATGATAGGCTACGTAAATGTTTACGTAGCCTATCACGACTGAGTAAAAAAACAAAACAAAAAACGCGCATACGCAAATGGTGGTGCCCATGGCGCCGCCATTTGCATTCCTTATTTTGGCACGTCTAGTCTACGTAAACATTTACGTAGATTACGGCGAAAATAAGGGGAATGCAAATAGCGTAGCGTCTACACTATTTGCGTTCCCCTTATTTTCGCTGTAGTCTATGTAAATGTTTACGTAGACTAGACATGCCAAAATAAAGAACGCAAATGGCGGCGCCCATGGGTGCCGCCATTTGCATACGCGCATTGTTTTTTTTACTCAGCCATGATAGGCTACGTAAACCTTTACGTAGCCTATGACGGCTGACTTAAGGGATGCAAATGGCGGCGGCTACGGCCGCCGCCATTTGCTTCCCGGCAGAGACAAGGTTTTGCTGCCAGAGGGATGGGGCGCCTCCCCCCCAACCAGAATTTCAGCAGGGAGGGACAGGGTGCCTCCCCCCTGGCCAGAATTTCAGGGGGAGGGATGGAGTGCCTCCCCCCCACCACGAAGTAAGCTTCGGGATCAGGTAAGGGAATTTCATCCATCCCTACATTTTAGGCTACGTAATTTTTTTTTTTACCCACCCAGCCATGATAGGCTACATAAAGATTTATGTAGCCTATCATGTCGTGGTTTTTTTTTAAACCTAGTCATGATAGGCTACATAAATCTTTATGTAGCCTATCACATCTTTCTTTTTCTTTCTTTCCTTTTTTTTTTTTTACCAGAGTGGAAATGGCAGCGGTGGCAGCTGGTCAGAAGACCAGCTGCCACTGCCTCCACTGCCGGAGCTGCTGCCGCCCAGAAGGTCCGCCCCAGGTGAGTCTCGTCCTGGGGGGGATCTGTGGGGGGGCGGGGGGGCAGCCCATTTGGCCACGGAGTGTAGCGGGCGTTATTTGCGTCCTTTTTGATTCGCCATTTTAGCCTACCTAAATATTTACGTAGGCTAAAACGGTGAATCAAAAAGGGATGCAAATAGTGCCCGCTATGCTATTTGCGTTCCCTTTTATTTTCGTCATCATAGTCTATGTAAATATTTACGTAGATTCAGACAGCCAAAAATAAGGAAAGGAAATGGCGGTGGCCGTAGGGATGGCGGAGAATTTCTCCCCGACTCTTCGGGGGGCCGAGCGCCAACACATTCGGCCCCCCAAAATCGGCGGTGAAATTCTCCGCCCCCCACTGCCCCCCCCAGAATGGGACTTACCTTTGGCGAATGTCCCTCCTGGCGGCGGGTCCTGGCGGCGGTTCGTCGGCCTTTCATCGGGGGCAGGGGTGGCAGCGGGTCTTCTGACCAGCTGCGGCCGCTGCCATTACAAAGTAAAGTGTTTAAAAAAAAACACCCCGTGATAGGCTACATAACGATTAACGTAGCCTATCATGGCTAGATTTCCAAAGTCAGCCGTGATAGGCTACGTAAATCGTTACGTAGCCTACCATGGGTGACTTTGAAAAAAAAAAGAAAAAAAAGCACGGCTGCGGACGGCTCTGGGTTGGGCTGTGCCTGGCCTGCTGCTCTGTGGAGCTGCTGCGGAGCACAGCCGGCCATCGAGGATTCCGGGGGGGAGGAACAGATCGCCTCCCCCCCCATCGAGGATTCCAGGAGGAGGAATGGAATGCCTCCCCCCCACCATCAACATAATCAGCAAAAGGTAAGTCACTGTCGTACATCCCTAGAAATCCTGGCTACAGTTTATACAGTTTGTGGTCACAGCACAGAATGCTGAATCTGGATCCCTAAGGCCTGGATTCACGATAACTTTTCCTTGGAGTTCTTTAGACAATGTCTTATCTCTCAGATAAGTTTTCTCCTTTGAAAAATTGCAACATTCATAACCCAGTTGACAGACTTATCTTGAGGGTGAATTCAACAATGACTACAAAGTTACTGTGGCTTGGATCCAGATTTAGTCATATTTAGTGTAGACTCACTGACATCACTGAGACAGGTTAGTCGTGACTAACTTAAGTCCCTTTGATTAATGTATTTAAAGACCAGGATGTTTAAATTCAAATGCCGTTAAATCATTCTTATTTCCAATCAATGATCACAGATAGGAAAGGGTTTTCCTTACATAGCATGGGAAAAAGCCTGTCCCCCACACACATCCCAATCTGGGTTGCTGGGACAGTTCTGCTAATCCCAGTGATCTTTTCCCCACAGCCAAGATGAACAGCTAGGCTACAGGGAAAAGTCAGTGGGAGGCACAGAACCTGCTTCCAAGGGCTGCAAGTGACCTGTGGCCCCTGGACTGTGAACTACTGCTTTAACTGCTGCATGATAGCCAGGAATATTTTTCCCATCACTCTCTCTTGCATCACCCTGACTTACTGCAGTTGTTTCAAAATTGTAGGTTCTGGACTGTTAGCTCTTAGCCCATTTTTCCAGGCTGGAAAAAGCTTCGCCTGTGGATTGCTGTCTGCTGTACAGGTGTTAAAGACAACCCACCTCTATCCCAAAATGTTGGCTTGAATTGCAAAAGGATCTCTTGATCTTTCTTGGAATTAGTCCCCAGAATAGGAATAGGCAGACTTGACTTTGCTACTTAATTGCCCTGCTGTGCTCTTCAGATAGCTTCATAATAGTCAAGAGCATGACAGGCAGCTTGGGGACTGACACCATTAAAAGGGTTCACTTGAGCCCCCTCTACATGTTGCATTTATGTAGGGGAAGCAGCTGGGCTGCCCCTCTTGCCCCCACCCTCAATGTTGTGTGTCCCTTTCCCCAACTTCCTCATGTACCAGCCATTCTCCCCAGCAGCTGTGTTTGGTGTCAGTGTGAAAGAGCTCTACATGTGTACAGATGCAAGCATGCAGGAGCATCTACAGGTGAGCGGGAATCCTGAATAGCTAGGGTTCCTGTTTTCATGGAACAGTGTAGCGCTGTGCTGAATTTTGAAGCATCTATTTTCAGCAATTTGTGGGGGCAAAATGGAGGCTCCCACAAAAGTTGCTGGGGAGGGGGAAAATTTCAAAGAATGTTGTCAGTGGTAATTGGGACAAGGGTTCCGTTAAATGCAGGAGGTGGTAGAGGGATCTCTCTCTCTCTCTCTCTCTCTCTCTCTCACGTACATACACACACACACAATAAAAATGACCCACATGCCATCACAGCATTGTGGGGTTCTTGGCAGACAGGCTTGGTGATGGTCCTTAGAATGCCTAGGACACTGATGAGCAGTTGAATTTCGAGTTAATTTGTGGAGCAGTTCTTAAAAAGCAGCTCACGAGTGGACAAATCTCTGCCATACAATTATTATTGATTTTCATCAGCCTAGCTGCTCTATAGCAACTCTACAAATTTCTAGCAGCTCAGGTTCAAGTTTAGATGCTTTTATTGTTTTCAGCCACAAGATAAAGTAAATTATAAGTCTTGTGATAAACTGAATTGTTTGGACACAACCCTAACTGGTACTTGCTATCTTGCCATTACAACATATTTTATTATGTTGGTTCTTAAGGGAACCACTAACACCACATCAAGCCCTTGTGTGTCTCTTACTTTTTAGATGCAAGTTGCAAGCCAGGGGCAAAACTCATTTCTCATATCCATACTGAGGTCTCAAAAGCAGCTCTCTGCAGTTGCTGTTAAATGAATGGTACAAAAACATTAGCTTCCGATGCATAGCTCTAAGAAACCATTGCTCCCTGTTGCAGCTTTAGGGAGAATTTTTCACCCTTCCATTGAAGACAGCAACATCATCTGATAATCAGTATTTTGCAATTTGGTGATGTTAGGTGTGATGATATATGTTATGTTACTCTTTCAGTCTTTGGATTTTTAGAAGGATTTTTTTTTAAGGTGGCTTTTGTAATTGCATTTTGATGGTGTTATTGTTTTACTGTATATTTTTTAATCGTAAGCCACCTTGATAAGACTTGTAGTCTTGAAAAGTGGCATTAAAAATCTTTTAAATCAATACATGAATACATTTTCAATAACACTTTATATTATATTATAGTTCCCAGTTCATTTCGCCTGTGTGAAAATCTGGAGGGCTACTGCCTTTGGGCAAAACATTATTTTGCTGAAGACTTTCTGTACATTGACCAGAAACATTGAAAAGTGTAGTTTAAACATCTTCTTTCCACATTTCTGGACAGCACACCAAACTACAACAGGGACATCTCCTCATTCTACATGTTCTTACTTACACAGCATCCACCTCCCTAGAAGATGTGCAAGTCACTTCATTGGATATTACCTGGAAGAATGGAAAGAGCATGTCTGAGTAGTCTATTGGTTTTGATCTTTCATGGTAATCTAAATCTGCCACAGTCCCTGTTGTATTTAGTTCACTGAATTTACAGTGCAGTCCTATGCAAATCCTATACATATCCACTCAGATGTAAGCCCCATTGGGTTCAATACAACTTATTCTCAGGTAAATATGTATAGGATTGCAGCATGGTGAACTATTTCGTTCCTGCATACGTTTGAAGTAGAGCTGAAATAAAATTGGGCAACATTTTTCAGAATTCAAAAATTACCGTTAAGATTTCAGACACTTTAAAAACGTCACTTTTGAAAAGTTACTGTGGGATACTTTTTTTTTAGGGGCATGGTCCAGACAAAATTAAAGTATGGGACTAAAACCTTCTTAACATCAGCTTGATTAAAGTTCATACGTCTTAATGGTAAAATGGAAGGTGATAATGTCAGGAATCAACACCAAACTTAATACCTGGGCACTTAATACCTGTGTGTGAGAGAGAGAGAGAGAGAGTTAATTTCTTCAGCACTGTTGCCAGTTTTGGCCCTTGTCAAATCAAATCAGTTAACTTTGAAAAACCATCCTCTTTTGTATCTGATTGCCCTTATATACAGGGAGATGTATTTACAAGCATGTGACACCTGGAGAAGGATTCAAATATCTAGTATACATGTTGTTAGAATTGCTGTTTGTCAGGTGAGCTTTTGTCCACTTGCACCATTGTATCATGAGAAATCTCAAATAGCCCAGTTATAATGTAATAAAAAGGTCATTATGAGAAATATATCTGAAGTGATCATAATTCTGTTTATTATTTTGGTTCTTATGGTTAGATGGTTAACATAAATATGAGCACATAGCTTTGCTTCAGCCATTTAATATTTCCATGCCAATAACATAATATGTATTCTTATAACTCTGTAACATATTTCCCAATAAGGGAGGGATGGCTAACTACAGGCACTATGCAGGGCATATTTAAGATGTTAACATTTAATTTATACTGCCATAACCTTGACTGGAAATTTCTATGACTTTCCCTGTAGAATGTTAAATATCTCCCTTGAAGCTATTTAGTACTTTTGTAGATGCAAACGAAAGAGAACAAGCAAGAGAGAGATTTCTTTGATTTGTTCTATTAATGAGAAAAATGTGTTATTTTTTTTAAATGTGTTTGCTTTTTGCCTCTCACAGTAGGAACAAGCAGTTTCTCACACTACAAAATTACTAAGAAGCTGGTGAAAATATATTTCAGTGGTCGAGCCTTCCAAGGAAATAAGGCTTATGCTTTGTTAATGGTACAGTACAATGTACTATTGGTGGTAAAATGTGAGAAAATGTAATAGGTAATCATGTTCCTACCAGAGATGTGTGAAATCTGCTCCTTTCATCTGGGGATATTTTTGTCCCCTCCCCCCTGCCCCGCCTCCAATGGCATATTCGGTACACTGATCTGCAAAGGTCTATACATTATTTTCACAGTGAATATCTGAATCACTGTTGGGGAATTGAAGTCATATTATTAACCACAACAATAGACTTAACCAGGCATCATGTTCGCTATTCAAAACCTCTTTCTAAGCAGTATAATATATACTGGAGGCTACAATCCTAAAAACAGTTACTACGGAGTACTGTAAATCCCTTTGGCTCCATCCAACATCATGCAAGTGACTTCTGCTTATGCAAGAGGATTTTCCTTTCCTCTCCTCCCCATGCAACCTGCATTGCGGTGCCCCTCCAAATCTGTTCCAACCAACCAGAGTAGTTATGGAGACAGGGGGAAGGGGAATCCATTCTGCCAGCTGTGCCCGTTCTTCTGATGGTCAGACACAATTGGATACAACCCATTGGACTTAATAGGACTTACTTCTCAGTAAACATGCTTAAGCTTGTCCTGCACATTATAATTGCACATCAGGTGCATAATTGCTACAGTTGCCACTTTTTCACAGCATTAATAAAGGCTGTTTGTTCAAGAGCCTTATCCAACATAGCAAAAATGTGTCATTATCACTCTGACAGTGGATTGATGGAGACCCAAATCCTTAGAAATGGTTTTGTAATACTTTCTAGACTGATGAGCATCAGTAACTGCTTTTCTGAGGTCCTCAGAGATGCCTTTTGCTTGTGGCATGACATGTTTCCACACAACTGTAAGGTGAAGACGAAACACACAAAGCTTCTGATACTTTTATAGGGCTGGGCTTCCCAAACTCACCTCTGAAGATCCACCTAATTACTTAAACACCTGTTTCTAATTATTCGCTTTAATTGAGTTGATACAACCAGGGGTTCACTTACTTTTCCACATACCATGACTCTTAAGTACTCATTGTTTGCCTAATCTATACATTTTATTTCACAACACAAGGAATTGGTTAATATAAACCCTAGGGATGGCAGAGAATTCTGCCACGGATAACAGTGAGGCTGAATGCCAGTGCATTCGTCCCCCCGAACTCTGTGGCGGAATGGGCTGCCCCCCCTGCGGATCCCCCCGGGACAAGACTCACCTGGGGCAGATCTTCCAGGCGGCAGCAGCTCCGGCGGCAGCTTCGGTGGCAGCGGCTGCGGGGGCCAGTTTTCAGACTGGCTGCCGCTGCCACCATTTCCACTCCTGTAAAAGAAAGAAAGAAAAAGAAAGACGTGATAGTAGGGATGGCGGAGAATTTCTCCACGAATCTCGGGGAGGCCGAATCCTAACGCATTCGGCCCCCCAAAATTGGTGGTGAAATTCTCCGCCGGGCCCCCGCCCCCCCCAGGATGGGACTTACCTCGTGCGAATGTCCCTCTTGGTGGCGGGTCCCGGCGGCGTTTCGGCAGGGGGGGCGGCGGCGGCGGCCAGTCTTCTGACTGGCTGCCGCTGCCGCCATTGCAAAATAAAAAAGGAAAGTAAAAACACACACACACACACACCCGTGATAGGCTACGTAACGATTTATGTAGCCTATCACAGCTAGATTTCCAAAGTCAGCCATGATAGGCTACGTAAATCGTTACGTAGCCTATCACGGGTGTGTGTTGTTGTTTTACTTACTTTTTTTTTTCACGGCCGGGTAGACGGGGCGCTCCTCCCCAGCCTGAATTTCGGCGGCGAGGGATGGGGTGCCTCTCCCCCGGCCTGAATTTTGGCCGGGTGAGGCAGGGTGCCTCCCCCCCCTCGCCTGAACTTTGAGGGGAGAACCGAGGTGCCTCCCCCCCACCGCAAAGCAAGCTGTGGGACCAGGTAAGTCCCTTTCGTCCATCCCTACGTGGTAGGCTACGTAAAGATTTACGCAGCCTACCATGACTAGGTTTAAAAAACAAATATTTTGTTTAAAATATATTATGTAAATATATTACGTAAATAAAATATATTACGCAAATATTTACGTAGGCTAAAATGGGGAATCAAAAAGGGACGCAAATAGCGCCCGCTACGCTATTTGTGTTCCCCTTGATTTTTGCTGTCATATTCGCTGTAAATATTTATGTAGATTAAGAGGGCAAAAATAAGGAATGCAAATGGTGGCGGCCGTAGCTGCCGCCATTTGCGTACGCGTTTTTTTGTGTTTTTTTTACCCAGAGCCCTCTGCGGCCAGAAATCTGGCTGCGGACGGCTCTGGCCTGGCCGGGCCTGGCCGGCTGCTCCGTGGAGCTGCCGCGGAGCACAGCTGGCCTCGGAGAATTCCGGGGGGGAGGAACGGAGTGCCTCCCCCCCCAGCGAGGATTCTGGGGGGAGGGACGGAATGCCCCCCCCATCAACATAATCCGCAAACAGGTAAGTGACTTTCGTACTTCCCTAAAAACCCTATTGGATATTTAGAAAAGGACTGGTTTTGTTTCACAAAGGCTACCATGGTAAAATTATAGTATTTCTGTAATTATTTATTACCATGATTCCCAAACTTTTTTTCACCACTGTACAATAATACAACAGTGAGTAGAAACAATAATAATTAACTTCCAACAGATTAAAATGCCTGGGTAATCTAAGTGTTTCTGACTGGAAACAAAAAGATTGTAACTTCTCTAGGGAAGATGTCTCATTTCATTTTCATTCTTTTTCATGTTTTACATTTCAATACCACCCAGTAGCTGAAGCTCTCTGGGCAGTTTACAAAGATTAAAAAACTTTAAAAATACATTATAAAAAAAAAAAACCATTTACATATAGACATATAAATGAACAGCATGCACAGACATACACATATATCTAAAACAATTTTAAACCATCAACAATAAGAAAAATCCAAGAACTGTTTAAAACCTTATCATATGCTGCCAGGTGCCTGAGAGAAGAGAAAGGTCTTAAATTGGCACCGAAAAGATAACAATGTTGGCACCTGGTGGGCCTTGTCAGGGAGATAGTTCCATAATTGAGGGGCCACCATCACTGAGAAGGCCCTCTCCTTTGTTGCCGCTTTACAAGCATCCCTTGGTAGAGACACCTGGAGGAGAGCCATAGGTGTTGAATGTAGCATAGAAGTTGGTTCATGCCAGAAGAGGCACTCCCATCAGGTATTGTGGTCCCCCCAAGCCATGTAAGGCTTTGAATTGGACTCAGAAACATACAGGCAGCCAGTGTTCGGATCTTCTTGCCCCTGTTAGCAATCTGGCCACCACATTTTGCATGTACTGCAGCTGCAGAACCATCTTCAAAGGCAGCCCACATAGAGTGCATTGCAGTAATCTAACGTAGAGGTTACTAGAGCACAGACAACTGAAGCCATGTTATCCCTGTCCAGATAGGGGTGTAGCTTTGTCACAAACTGAAGTTGATAGAAGGCACTCTATGCCTCTGAGGCCATCTGAGCCTCAAGTGACAAAGTTGGCTCCAGGAGAACCCCCAAGCCACAAACCTGCTACTTCAGGGGGAGTACAACCCTATCCAGAACATGTTGAGCACACTCCATTTAGTCAGAAGAACCACTCACTAACAGCATCTCCAGTCTTGTCTGGATTGAGTTTCAGTATCATTTTATTAGCTATCATGTACACGAAACATGGCAACAAGTCCCACTGAACATAGTTTTGAGTAAGCATACATAGGATCAAATTTAGGGATGTACGAAACGACTTACCTGTTTTGTTTCGTGACATCCCATCCGCGGTGGGGGGGAGGCGCTCTGTCCCTCCCCCCAAAATCCTCGCCGGCCAGCTCCACTCTGCGGCGACTCCATGGAGCCACCGGCCAGGGCCGCCCACAGCAACATCTAGCCACTGCTGGGCTGCGCAGGGAGACAAATGGTGGCCGCCATAGCTGCCGCCATTTGCATCCCTTTTTTTCACTGTGATAGGCTATGCAAATATTTACGTAGCCTATCACGGTGATAAAAAGGGAACGCAACTGGTGGCAGCTATGGCAGCTGCCGTTTGCATTCCCTTTTTTGCCGTGATAAGCTATGTAAATATTTACGTAGCCTATCACGGCAAAAATCGTGAAGCGAATGGCGGCCACAGATGCGGCCACCATTCACAAAGCAGCGCAAACAGCACCAGGTAGGTGCTCCATTTCGCGCGCCTTTCATGGGGTGGTGGGGCGGGGGGGGGCTTCGTTCCACCACGGATTTCGGGGGGCCGAATGCACTGGCATTTGGCCTCACTGAGATCCGTGGCAGAATTCTCCACCATCCCTAATCAAATTGAAAGCATTAAGGACTGCGTTTACAATGTTTCTTTTGCCATCTTAAGGACATTTGGAAAGCCTTTGCATAATGTTTGGCATTATGATTTTAGCATGACTGCCTCCTAGTCAGTTCCTGCCCAGATTTCTTTCTCCTTGAATTTTCCTTTTATTCTAGTTAGAGGGAAACAGCATGCTTTATTCATAAGGCATAATGGATCACATTCATAACTGTGTAATCTCTGAGGTGCCTTGACTGATGTCATCTGTTGTTATTAAGTTCACAATTTGCCCCAGTGCCTCTAAAAGGGATGAGAAGCAACTGTTGAGATGCTGCCATCCTTTCATCTGCAAAAAGGTCTTTGGATCAGATATCACATTATATGCATCTCAACAAATTAACTCCATTTACAGAAGATGAAAATGACATAACTAATGCAGTACACATTAAGTAGCAATTAACCCCAGGTGCCTGTTTGTGAAGCTTCCCTCCCCACTTTTTCATTTATACATTACGGAGCTTGCTAAAAATATTTTCTGTTAAAAATAAATTTCTGTAAAGAAAGATTTGTTCTCATCACTCACAAACATAACTCATTTTCGTTAAATCAGATAAAGAATGACGTTTAAAACTGCAGTGCCTGACTCAGGTTATTACATTTACTTCCTCCCACCTCATATGCATTATTCATAAATTCTGCAATATCCTGGTATCACATTCTTTGTTATTAAAAATATATATTACCATTAATCAAAAGAAGATTAATAACTACATTTTTAAAGTTAAAAAAATGAAATCCTGAAGGTTTTCTAGAGATACCATTTAGATTACCAGATCAGTGACTATAACAATGATTTTTCTCCTTTGAAAATTGCAAATCTGGCAAACAATTATTTTTGGTTTGTTTGTAGCTACAGGTAGGGATGTATGAAAATCACTTACCTTTCGGGGATTATGCTGATGGTGTGGGGGGAGGCGTTCTGTCCCTCCCCCCGGAATCCTCGCCAGGGGGGAGGCACTCCATTCCTCCCCCCTCCTGGAATCCTGGCCGGCCGGCTGTGCTCCGCAGCAATTCTGCGGAGCTGCCGGCCAGCTCCACCAGCAGCCGGACATCCGGCCGCTGGCTAGCAGGGACGCAAATGGTGGCGGCTGTAGCCGACGCCATTTGTGTCCCTGCAGTCAGCCGTGATAGGCTACGTAAATGTTTACGTAGCCTATCACGGCTGAGTAAAACAAAAACAAAAAAAACGCGCATACGCAAATGGCGGAGCCCATGGGCGCCGCCATTTGCGTTCCTTATTTGGCACGACTTAGTCTACGTAAACATTTACGTAGACTAAGATGGAGAAAATAAGGGGAATAAAATAATAAATAAAATAAAATAACCACTTGTATACTGCATTTATTCAATATATTAAAAATTGTGACTATCAAATCAATTAGAATAATCAATGAGGCAAATGAACACACTGCTCAAAAGCTGCAGGAAAGTCCAATATGTATAACATGATTTCTGCATCGCTCTACAGACGGCCACCCCATCAACCTGTTTTGCAAGTTCTCAATCATAGCAGAACCAGAACAAACTCCACTATAGATTTCAGTACAGTTTTTCAGACATAAAAGCAGGGAGAAGTCACTAACGCATGGGCAGGGAGGATTTGGCCCTCCAGATGTTGCTGGACTGCAAGTCCTGTCCTTGCCATTGGCTATGCTGGCAGGAGCTGTAGTTCAACAACATCTGGATGGCCACACATTTCCCATCCTTGTTTTATAGTCTCACAATGAAGGGAGACACCTTACGGCATGAAAACAGGCTGCCTAACAGGAAGTAGCTCACAGGAACATTTTAATAATATAACAGGAGATAGATCTATTCTTTGGTTACAGGAAAATGGCTGACAATTTGATGCTTACTGTGTCCTACAAGGCCCGTTGATAGCCAATAGTTCAGAACTGAGCTACACATCCTCCTCTCTGTTGTAATGCCTTGGAAGTATTCACTACTAGGGATGTCAGAGAATTCCGCCATGGATCTTGGTGAGGCCAAATGCCAGTGCATTCGGCCCCCCAAACTCCGTGGCGGAACGGTCTGCCACCCCCCCACAGATCCCCCCAGGGACGAGACTTACCTGGGGCGGATGTTCCGGACGGCAGCGGCTCCAGCGGCGGCTTCGGCAGCAGCGGCTGGTCTTCCAAACGGCTGCCGCTGCCATTTGCAGTCTGTTTCCCCCCCCCCATTTGTGACAGGCTACGTAAAGACTTACGTATACTATCACGTTTGGGTTTAAAAAAAACAAAAATGCGTACGCAAATGGAGGCAGCTACGGCCGCCGCCATTTGCGTTCCTTATTTTTGGCCGTCTTAGTCTACGTAAATATTTACGTAGACTAAGACAGTGAAAATAAAGGGGAACGCAAATAGCGTCCGCTATGCTATTTGCGTTCCCCCTTATTTTCTCCATCTTAGTCTACGTAAATATTTACATAGACTAAGACGGCCAAAAATAAGGAACGCAAATGGCGGCAGCCATAGCCGCTGCCATTTGCGTACGCGTTTTTTTTTAACCCAGACGTGATAGGCTACGTAAGTCTTTACGTAGCCTATCATGGCTGAATACAGGGATGCAAATGGCGGCAGCTACGGCTGCCACCATTTGCGTCCCTGCTAGCCAGCGGCCGGATGTCCGGCTGCTGGTGGAACTGGCTGGTGGCTCCATGGAATCCCCACGGAGTGGAGCCAGCTGTCCAGGATTCCGGGGGGAGGCGTGGAGCACCTCCCCACCGGCGAGGATTCCAGGGGGAGGGACGGAGTGCTTCCCCCCCAACGGAACCCAGTGGAGCCAGGTAAGCGGGGATTCATACACCCCTACATGAGACAAAGGCTGTCTTTACATGAGGCATTTATAGCGCACTTGTGATTGGTCACTCATGGAAGTTTGTTGGCCATTGACATGATGCTGTCAACCTCCAGGGCACATCGAGGTGTATTTGATCTTCATCCCACTTTTAAAAAAACAACAACCCTGAGATAATCCACTATTTAAATGTACATTTGCTTTAATGGCTGTATGTAAATGTCTGGTTCTGCTATAACCACAGTCTGGGAAGAAGAAGCCACTGAGAAAAGCAGGGAAATCATAATTGCTCTTCCCCCACCCCCTCCTCCAGCAGGTCTGCCTGTTGAGCTGGGCTGGGAGGAGAGTTTTCTTGGCCAGGTTAGGAGAAGCTCAAAGGGAGTGCGGAGCTGGCTGGGGAGGAAGAAGATGGTGCCCCCCTGTAAACGGCTGATAGCAACGGAGCCACACACACACACACACACACTCCTTTGCAGAGAGAGCAAGAGAGCAAGAGGTACTTGAATCCCTCTGGAGATCCACTGATTCACCATATGATCCTGTAGAGAACAGTCTGTGTCAAGAGCTGATCTTTATCTCACTTTGAATGTGGAAACAGATGCACCAGTAAACTGCCAAATAAACAGCCTTGTCTGATGAGCCCCAGTGTCGTCACATTGTTCATTTTTTCCACTTCCACCCTGGCAGCCAATGGCTGATAGCAAGGGCAGAAAATCATATGATGTAACGACACAGCACATGGGGAATGGTGTCAGACGTATCAGGGACAGAAGAACTGACTACAGAAATGCCATATTCAGCAGCATTTCCATGCTAGGTGTAACATGTAAGTAGGTTCTTATATAAGTAGGACTTCATCATGGGGGTCAGGGGAAAGGGAGAGCAATTCATGAAGGATAGGCCTATCAGTGGCTATGAGCCAGGAGCTAAATTGAACCTGTACACCTCTGAATACTCAACCTTAGGGACAAACAGCGGGGCATAGGCAACATGTTAATAGCTATTACCTTGGAAGACAGAAACAAAATTCAAAGTGATCTTGATAGGCTGGAGCTCTGGGCAGAAAACAACAGAATGCAATGTAACAGGGATAAATGCAAACTTCTGCACCTAGGAAAAAGAAACCAAATGCACAGTTACAAGATGGGGGAGACTTGGCTCAACAATACTACAGCGAGAAGGATCTTGAAATTGTTTTAGATCACAAGCTGAATATGAGCCAACAATGTGATGTGACTGCAAAAAAGGCAAATGCCAATTTGGGGTACATTAATAGAAGCATAGCTTCCAAATCCTGGGAAGTACTAGTTCCCCCCTGCTCAGCACTGGCTAGGCCTCATCTGGAGTACTGTGTCCAGTTCTGGGTGCCAAGCTTTAAGAAGAATGCAGACAAACTGGAGAGGGTTCAGAGGAGGGCAACGAAGATGATCAGGGGACAGGAAACAAAGCCCTATGAGGAGAGACTGCAAGAACTGGGCATGTTTAGCCTTGAGAAGTGAGGACTGAGGGGAGATATGATAGTGCTCTTCAAGTACTTGAAAGGTTATCATGGAGAGGAAGGCCAGGATCTCCTCTCGGTTACCCCAGAGTGCAGGACACGGAATAATGGGCTCAAGTTACAGGAAGCCAGATTCCGGCTAGGGATGGTGGAGAATTTCTCCCCGAAACATCGGGGGGCCGAGCACCAACGTGTTCGGCCCCCCGAACAAGTTTCAGGGAGAAATTCTCTGCAACCCCCCCGCCCCCCGCACCCCCCCTGGGACGGGACTTACCTTTCCCGAATGTCCCTCCCGGCGGCGGGTCCTGGCGGCGGTTCATCGGGTCTTCGTCTGAGGCGGGAGCGGTAGCCGGTCTTTCGACTGGCTGCCACCGCCGCCATTCCAATAAAAGAAAAAAAAATGCCCCCGTGATAGGCTACGTGACGATTAACGTAGCCTATCACGGCTAGATTTGCAAAGTCAGCCGTGATAGGCTACGTAAATCGTCACGTAGCCTATCACGGGTGACTTTAAAAAAAAAAAAAGCGCGTACGGCTAATGGCGGCCCCCATAGGGAGCCGCCATTCCCGTTCCTTATTTGGTCGCTGTAGTCTACGTAAATATTACGTAGACTACGGCGAAAATAAGGGCAACGCTATTTGCGTTGCCCTTATTTTCGCTGTAGTCTACGTAAAGATTTACGTAGACTACAGCGACCAAATAAGGAATGCGAATGGCAGCTCCCTATGGGGGCCGCCATTTGCGTATGCGCTTTTTTTTTTAAAGTCACCCGTGATAGGCTGCGTGACGATTAACGTAGCCTATCACGGCTGACTTTGCACATCTAGCCATGATAGGCTACATTAATCGTCACGTAGCCTATCACGGGGGCGTTTTTTTTTTTTAACTTTTAATTTTGCGGCAGGGCGAGGTGAGGCGCCTCCTCCCCGGCCTGAATTTCAGCCGGGCGAGGCGGGAAGCCTCCCCCCCGGCCTGAATTTCGGCCGGGCGAGGCAGGAAGCCTCCCCCCCCGGCCTGAACTTCGCGGGGGGAGCAGCGAAGCGCCTCCCCCCCACCACGAAAAGCTGCGAGACCAGGTAAGTGACTTTCGTGCACCCCTAATTCCGGCTGAACATCAGGAAAACTTCCTGACTGTTAGAGCAATACGACAATGGAACCAATGACCTAGGGAGGCAGTGTGGGCTCTCCCACACTGGAGGCATTCAAGATGAAGCTGGACAGCCACTAGTCAGGGATGCTTTGTTTTGGACTCCTGGACTGAGCAGAGGATTGGACTCGATGGTCTTGTAGGCCCCTTCCAACCCTATGATTCTAAGATACTGTGTTTGTCCTTTCAGATTTTAGCCACTTTTGGAGACAAAACACTGGACATGATAAACTATTCCCTGCCCCTGTGAGGCAATTCGTACATAACTGAATTAACAGACCTGGGTCTCTCTGCTAAACTACATTGTAAAGTTACTCACAAAAAACACAGGCCCTTCAGAACCCATCATAGTTTTAGCAACCACGGCCATTCTAATCATTATGTTTAAATGCCTTCAGAATAGTGAATATGGTCATTATTCTCCAATAACATGATAGATACGGTCACTGTACATAGCAGATAAACAAAGTTGCAGTCCTGTATAAAGAACACCTCTTATCATGATATTGTCATAATATTGTGGTAAAGCAGGCATCTGATTGCTTCACCATATACATGCAGAGATGACAGTTTTCTACCACACCATCACAAAATTCATTTCCAGACTTTTACAGTGACACTGTCAAATGAGATCTCAGTGTGTGGTGCCGCAATTACTATGAGTCACATTCTCTGCTAGCATTTTCATAATGAACAGGGAAGTGTAATATGGGAAGCAGTCCACAGAGGGTGGGAAAGGTGTCAGAGTTTTGTTTTGTTTTTGTAACAACCATGAGGGATAGAAACATATTTCTTTTTAAAATATGAAAGTTCAAATTCTCCAGGTGCTAACAAATCTGTATGAACTGGGTGAACCATTTATTCACTATGGTTTTGCATACCCATTTAATTGGCAGTTTAAACAGTGGCAATCAAAACATGCTGAGTCAGTGTTACTGAAAACACCATTTATCCCCACACTGGTCTCATAGGATTCCTGCAAGGTTTAATTATCTAATGATTTTGCAGAGCTAGCATTGTTTATGTGCTAAATGGTTTTATTATTATTCATATCTCCCTTTAAATATCTGTCCATAGACATCTTATGTTGTTGATGTTTTAGAAGGTTAATATTTAATATTTATATTTAATTAAATAGGGGGTTATTGCCATCAAAAATGTTTTTTCTGAATTAGATGAGGTAATTCCCATCCATGAGGAATGCAGATATTTGGAAGCAGCTGTTCTTTCATTAGATATGCCTTACAACAATTGTGTTCTTACCATCCATCAAACTGCAGCTTTGCAATAATGCACTATGAACAACTGTCACTCTAAGCTAGGGATGGGGGAGAATTTCTCCCCGAAACTTCGGGGGGCCGAGCGCCAACGCATTCGGTCCTCCGAAGGTTGTTCGGGGAGAAATTCTCCGCGCCCCCCGCCCCCCCGGGATGGAACTTACCTTTCATGAATGTCCCTTCCGGCGGCGGGTCCCGGCGGCGGTTCGGCAGGTCTTCGTCAGGGGCGGGGGCGGCAGCCGGTCAAATAGCGTTGCCCTTATTTTCGCCGTAGTCTACGTAAATCTTTACGTAGACTACAGGGACCAAATAAGGAACGCGAATGGCGGCTCCCTATGGGGGCCGCCATTTGCGTACACGCTTTTTTTTTTCCCCAAAGTCACCTGTGATAGGCTACGTGACGATTAACGTAGCCTATCATGGCTGACTTTGCAGATCTAGCCATGATAGGCTATGTAAATCGTTACGTAGCCTATCACGGGGCTTTTTTTTTTAACTTTTCTTTTGAAGTTCGCGGCCGGGGAGACGGGGCGCTTCTCCCCGGCCTGAATTTCGGCCGGGTGAGGCGGGAAGCCTCCCCCCCGGCCTGAATTTCGGCCGGGCGAGGCGGGAAGCCTCCCCCCCCGGCCTGAACTTCTGGGGGAGAAGCGAAGCACCTCCCCCCCACCGCGAAGCAAGCTGCGAGACCAGGTAAGTGACTTTCGTACATCCCGACTCTAAGCACCAACATTTTTCACAACACTGGACAGCCTCTTCATTAATCCTCTGTCTGAAGAGAAATAATGAGATTGAGGCAAGCTTTTGTTGCTTAATGTGAAATCTCCTTCACTTAACTCTGACTACAGGTGCAAAAAACGGCCATGCATTTGTGCAGCAAAGGGAACCGCAAGGCTCTCAGCGCTATTCTGACCTAGTGATATGTGCTCAGATAAGGATCAGACCGCAATATTCAAGCAACAAATTCAACCATAGATATATAGACCAGAGTGGCTGCATATGACAGCATTACTCTGTATAGGTAAGTTGAAAGTTCTGAGTATATGAAAGTTGGATTAGGGATGACAACAAAATTCATGACAGAACCAAATGACTTTGGATTTTTATTAATCTGACCCACAGATTCCATAGTGGACTGGCTTTCCTCCCGTCAGGTGGATTCTGTGCACTTGCAGACTGGTTTTCTAACCTTTGAGAATTTTGTGCAAATTACATCATAGAAAAATACTAAAAACAACAACACCAAACCCTGCCCAAAGTGTGCATTTCTCCCATAGGCTAAAGTGTGACACCTTGGGGGGAATTTGCACATTTTAGGGGAATGTCTGAACTTTCACGTGCGCAAATTTGCACAAAGTTGCATTTGTGCAAATTCAGAAACTAAAAAAACCCCTGATTCCAGCGATGGGCAGATGACAGAACAAAAAGTGCTTGCCAATCCACAAAAGACATACGGAGTGGATTTTACACAATCCATAGATCCCTAAGTTTTATATTTAGTTTTACTCAATGCTTTCCACTACTTGTGACTGTAGATATATGTGTAGAACTAAGTCGGGCAGGGATCCCTAGGGATGTATGAAACACTTACCTTATTCTGCACCGGGGCATCTGCGGTGGGGGGGAGGTGTTCCATCCCTCCCCCCAGAATCCTCCCTGGCCGGCTTCACTCTGCGGCGGCTCCACAGAGCCGCTGGCCAGGGCCGGCCATGGCCGGAGTTCCGGTGGTGTCCAGGCTGCTGCAGCTGCAAATGGCGGCTGTCGTAGTGGCCACCATTTGTGTCCTTGCAAGCAGCCGTGATAGGCTACGTAAGTATTTATGTAGCCTATCACAGCAAAGAGCAGGGACACAAATGGTGGCCACTATGCCATTTGCATGTCTACGTTTACCGTGATAGGCTACGTAAATACTTACGTAGCCTACCACGGCAAAGAGCAGGGGCGCAAATGGCATAGCGGCCACCATTTGCATCCCTGCTCTTTGCCGTGGTAGGCTACGTAAATACTTATGTAGCCCATCATGGCTGCCTGCAAGGATGCAAATGGCGGCCGCTACAATGGCTGCCATTTCCTGCCACAGCAGCCCAGCAGCGGCTGGCCAGGAGACCAGCCGCTGCCACAGCTGCCGCTGTCACTGCTACCAGAGCCCCAGGTAAGTTCTGTCCCAGGGGGATTCCGTGGGGGGGGGGGCGGGAGGCCGTTCTGCCACAGATTCCGGGGGGCTGGATTCTAAAGGATTCTAAAGAATCCGGCCTCACTGGAGTCCATGGAGGAATACGCCGACATCCCTAGGGATCCCCAACTAGGGACGTTGCCAACGCCCGACTGGGTGCAGGAATCCATCCCCCCCTGCCCATGAACCCCAGACTGCACCCACCAGGATGCTGTTCTTGCTCGCCACCCACTTGCACCGCACTCGCACCCTCCCAGACTCACCATGATTGGCCCGGTGAGTCCAACCGATCCCTATCCCCAACCCAAAGACATTGGGGATAGGGATGTGAGAATCCACCCCAGCCTGGGTTTTCCAGGCACCCGCACAAGTGCGGCCCCCACGCACACACATCCCTGGACCCACGCTCAGGCTGCCTATGAGCTTGGTGAGTTGCCCAGACTCACTGCGATCCCATCCAATGAATGCCCACCATTTTCCCGCCTTTGTTGTCTGCACAAAAAGGAAGTGTTAAAATATGCATGTTTAAATGTGTGCAGTTTGGGGCCAGGAAAGCTTGATATGCACAATATTAGAAGTATAATGCAGAAGGGGCAAAGAGCCCGGCAGGCAGTAAGAGAGGTGTCCATAGGCACATTGGTCCCCACAGGCACCGCACTGAAGACCCACAGATGTATCTATGTAGTCCAGCATGCCCTACACCTCTTCCTTCCCTGCCAGCCTCCACACAGGTGCATGCAGAGCTAAGGGTACCGCCAAATGCCTGGTCATTATTCGGAATGGGAAGCCTGTTCATGCGCCTCACTTGGGGGGATCTAACCATCTTGCTTCTCAGAGCTGTGCAAAATGGTTATCCAAGCTCCAAGCAGGAGTAGCTTGTCACACAGCTCTCGGCAGCGTCAAGATGCCTGGCTCAGTCTGTTGGAGGCTGCAGGGGATACAGAGCAATGAGCACTATGTGCAACGCGACAAGACAAGCATCTGTAGGGGAAGGAGAGTTAGAGGGCTTCAGTGCTGGGCAGGGGGAGGGGATCACATTCTATGCACACAGCTGTGTACACAGGAAGATGATCGCTACGCTGCTAATTTGGAAGGCTGGAAGCTTTAACAGGTAGATTCTCTAACCGACTTTATTTCATAAATTGATGAAAGCAACTGAATACTCTTCTTTTTTAAAGGCTGTTTTGATTCTGCTGATTTACTGCAGTCTGCAATAGGTAATGAAAAGGAAAAATATTACTTGTTTTTTTAATTACAATGTTATCATACATGGCCTTAACTCATACAAAAAAGCCGCTCTATTGAGAGTTCGATAATATAAAAGTGTATTTAAATTTCATCAATTACTTAATTGTGTACTTGGATTAAAGTCAGAAAATTAATCAGATAAAATATTTTAAATGGCCTGTTTTCATTTTTTTTTAACAAATCCCCCTTTTCAGATGCAAATCTATGAAATTGGAAGCATTTTGGCATCCCCTTTCCCAGGGCAATTCTGTCTCTTGAGAAGAATACTATCTCTGTTATTTGTTTTGTTAACATATGACAAGAATGACAGTTTTCTGTAGTGATATATCAACAAAATAGATCATCTGTCCATCTCTCCATTCTCAATAGTATTTGAAAGTAATACATAATCAGAATGAGATGTCCTGACTACTTGTTTTGATGATGGTAGTTTTTGAAAGAAGAGGTGTTATAAGAAGAATAAAGATATCTAGTCATGAATCATCCATTGTTCAGCAAATATCTGACCCTCAAGGATGAATTCCATGCAGTGATGTTCTGCTTAAAATACTTTGTTCAGGGTAAGTAGGCATACAGGGTTCTAAGACAATGATCCTTGAAATGAGAAGCAGGCTTCCCTAAGAGATCATCCACAAAGTGTGTCACACTTTAAAATATATATTTTTTAAACCTTCATTCTTTCCCTTGGCACCCTTTGGCCTATATAAACCAATACGCAACCCTTCTTGAATAAACTTTTTCCATCCTTTTCCCACTTTTTATGGATGGTCCTAAGGAAGAACAGAGAGTTGCTAAAGGCTAAAGGAAATGTGAGGTCTTTAGTGTCTTGACTAGACCAGGAGGACAGATAAAAAACAAACAAAACACCCATTGCATCTAGTACTCCTATGGAACTGCATTCCCACTTGTTCACTAATCTCACTAACCATTCTGAGCATAATGGAACTACCCCTTAGCTTTTCCCCACATCTGGGAGTTTAAAGCATTCTGCCAGCTTGCATGATGCTGATCTGTCCCCCTTCTTTTAGCTACATCTTCTGAGGTGAGGAAGAAGAGATAATCCATACGGATTGTACCCAAGTGTACCTGTCCACAGAAGAACAGACATTGCAAGAGAACTTCTCCTTTCTTCCCACACTACTCCCCCCCCACCTCAAATCTGCCCCAGAAGTTTAAGAGACCCTCCATACCAGATTTGTTGGGATGTATAGATTTTGCTTAATCTGTTCCATCTGTGTTTCACAGATTGTCAGCCACCTTCCATGCTGTTATCTGCTCATGGACAGATTTGGATTTTTTTCTGCCTTCAGAAAAATATACAAAAGCCACCATTCATGGAACTTTCACTGGCATGTAACATTTTACATATTTTTCTTAGCGCAGTGTACAATCAATGAGCAGAGCGCACACGCAAGGTGTGCACACACACACACACACACACACACGGATTGCTACACAGCAGAGGCTGAAGTAGGGATGGGGGAGAATTTCTCCCCTAAACTTCGGGGGGCCGAGTGCCAACGTGTTCGGCCCCCCCAAAGTAGTTTCAGGGAGAAATTCTCCGCGCCCCCCGCGCCCCCCCCGGGATGGGACTTACCTTTCCCGAATGTCCCTCCCGGCGGCGGGTCCCGGCGGCGGTTCGTCAGGTCTTCGTCAGGGGCGGGGGTGGCAGCCGGTCTTTCGACCGGCTGCCGCCGCCGCCATTCCAATAAAAGTAAAAAAAAACAAAACGCCCCCATGATAGGCTACGTGACGATTAACGTAGCCTATCATTGCTAGATTTGCAAAGTCAGCTGTGATAGGCTACGTAAATCGTCACGTAGCCTATCACGGGTGACTTTAAAAAAAAAAAACCCGCGTACGGCTAATGGCGGCCCCCATAGGGAGCCACCATTCCCATTCCTTATTTGGTCGCTGTAGTCTATGTAAAGATTACATAGACTACGGCGAAAATAAGGGCAACACTATTTGCGTTGCCCTTATTTTCGCTGTAGTCTACGTAAAGATTTACGTAGACTACAGCAACCAAATAAGGAACGCGAATGGCGGCTCCCTATGGGGGCCGCCATTTGCGTACATGCTTTTTTTTTTTAAAAGTCACCCGTGATAGGCTACGTGACGATTAACGTAGCCTATCACGGCTGACTTTGCAGATCTAGCCATGATAGGCTACGTTAATCATCACGTAGCCTATCACGGGGGCGGTTTTTTTTTTTTTTACTTTTTATTTTGCGGCCGGGCGAGGCGAGGCGCCTCCTCCCCGGCCTGAATTTCGGCCGGGCAAGGCGGGAAGCCTCCACCCCAGCCTGAATTTCGGCCGGGCGAGGTGGGAAGCCTCCCCCCCTGGCCTGAACTTCGGGGGGAGCAGTGAAGCGCCTCCCCCCCACCGCGAACAAGCTGCGAGACCAGGTAAGTGGCTTTCGTGCACTCCTAGGCTGAAGAGAGATCAGAGATGTATAAAACATTGTGTATGCATTTTTAATGGTGTTATATATATATATATATATATATATATATAGTGTGACTAAATTTGCATACAATTCTGGGAAGTAAAAAAAAACAACAGTCTGCAAGTCCATGAAATCCATGTGTTTTGGAATATGCAATCCCACTGTGGAATCCATAAGTCATATTCATAGAAATCTGAAGTCATTTGATCCATTTCAGAGTCAATGTTTGGTTTAGTCTTTTTTCTTATATTTGTGAATTGTTTAAAAGTTATTGTAATTAGTGCTGAGTTGAAAGGCCGATGCTGTTCACCAAAGCTTTGTCAGCTGCAAAAAGCACCTGCTTTCAGCAGTTATTGTGGGATAGGAGGATTATTTGTCAAGAAGCATTGCCCTCACTCTGAATCAACTTTGTGATTTCATCATTTAGGCAGATCTGACACATAGGAATGTGTGTGTGAGAGAGAGAGAGAATTGTGACAGATCCTTTTGGATCTAATCACTTCTAAATTCAGAATAACCCATGGATGGTAAAAGATAAAACATAGAAAAACTGCAAGGCAGCTTTGCTAACGAGTACTCAGAACTTCTCAGAAGCATAAAATATATGTGTGGATGCATTCCAGGAAGAATTTTCTCCTACCAGCAAGGTCTAATGCAGTTTGGAAACACCTCTCAAATACAGAAGTAAAGGCTCAGTTGTGAAACCTGGTTTACTAAAACGTTGCACACTGTACAGTGGAGACTTGTCTGTATCTAACAGAGTGGTAGAATAAGTTATTATAAAGGAACAGGTTGTCCCATTCAGGTCCAGCCAATTAAAAAATCAGACTTCTAGAACATTTGGTAAATGAGCTGGTACAAGCTGATGTCATCTAATCAAATTTTAAAAGAGCAATGCTTTTAATGGTTATGGAATCACAAAGGGAGTAGAACTGTATTGCTTTCTTGTCTTCTCTTCTACAGTTGATAAATACACTTCTTGGAAAGCATAATCTGATCTAGAAAAAGACATTCTTGGCAACTTACTTGTGCCATTGTGCACTGCAGATAAATCTGACAATTATCTGTAAAATGCTTGCAAAATCTGATAACAATTCAAAACCTATTAAAACGATTGCATTTACAGTGCAGATCCTCTTCTCATGTTGTAAACTGCTGAGACAGCAGGAAATGCAACACAGGAAATGCAACACAGGAAATGCAACACAGCCTTAATTTTTCCATATGGCCTGGAGAATTCATATTACTGGAGAAAACAAAGTACATATTTCCAGTGATCTCATGAAAGTTCTTGAGGTTCACGATAACAATGGTTAAAATTAACAGCAGCGAACTCATACATGAGGCCCAATGTGGCCAAGGGTGTTCTGATGAAATTTACACTCATTGTTTAGCCTCTTTCTGTACTTTATATTGTTAATTAGTTTAGTTGCATATCATGTTTGACCTTTGATTTTGCATCATACGCTTCCAGTGCAATAGATCCCCCTGCATTTTGCAGGTTCACAGTAAATGGATAACTAGACCATTGCCCATTATGGTTAGTGAACTCTGTTTTTTGACTACCCATAAGTACATTGTGTGATTTGTCACTTCTGTAGTCTGTGCTAGAGCCATTTTATTGTTCCTGAAACATAATACCTAAATTTTGGTTACCTCGTACTTCTTAATGTGTGTTAGCTTTCATACGAACTCTCTTTTTAAGGTCAGAGGGATACGTTGGAGATAACCTCAGTCTCAGATGCTAGCATCTGTTTAAGTTGTAGTTTTGTTATCCAGAAAACCATGCTAAGAGAGGGAGAGAGGCAAGCAAAGAAGACCTCAGGGCCTGCTCCAGAGGGATGTCCCTCCCCTCCAGGCCATCTACAACCAACTGCTCTTTGGGAAGGATTCCAGAAGAGAGGGAGGGAAGCAGGCAAATAAGGTTGCTCAATTTTATTTACTGCCTGCTCATCTTGGTTCTTTGCTGCTGCTTTTAGCTTGCTGTAAATGTGTCTTAATTTTTTAAAATGTGTTTTATGTTTTGTAAGCTGCTTTGAGAGACTCCTGGAGGGAAAAAGTGGGGTATATATTTCTTAAATAAATAATGGTGTATCACTGAAAGACATTTGTTTCCACTGCTACCCGTCTTCCCTTGTAACACGTAGCCAAAGGATAGTGTTGGGTGTATTCTTAGGTCTTGTTTCATGCATAGGGATGTGTAAATTCGCAAAACTTGAACTTGCTGACCTTCTCCAAATTCCATCTCCAAGCTCATTTTGTCTCAAGATTGTATCAGATTGTGAGCTTTCTTTTTTCCTTTTTGCATGAACATTTGTGCATATTTTTGCGCGTATTTTTGCGAATGTACCCATCGATTGTGTGCATCTTTGAAAGGCAGGCATTCTTTTCCCATTGATTAAAGTATTATTTGTATGCTTTCCCCCCAGAATTACCCAGTTTTTATGTGCATTTTTCAAACCTATGCACGCTGTCAAACACATTTGTTTTGGTCTGCAAATCACATTGCAAGGTTGGAAATGCATGGATTTCTATCGCAGATTAAATCCAAGTCCCTGTTCGATCCAGAAGTTATGAACTGGGTAAATCCTGATGAAAAATGAACAGAAACAAATTTCTCATACATCTTTATTCATGTAAGGCATAGAGATGCCAGCATCCAATATGAACTGAGTGCAGATGCCTCTGTAACCCATGGGGTACGTCAGTTGATATGCTGAGACAAGTCAATGTGGAAAGTAAGGCTGAAAAATGTGACACAGTATGAGCATTGAAAATGCTATTTAATAATGATCACATCAATAATGAATAATGGGGCAACGCAACTTGAAAGGCCTGGGAACATCTTTGATTCTGAGCCAAAGTTCACCATTTGGTTAACACCAACATTTTATTAGACTAACTCTTGAATTATTTAGCAGCAATACAGATTTTACAGGAGTCTGGCTGACCTCTTTGTAAGATAAAGTGGAAATGTTCAAGTTTTATGTGAATAGCAAAGAGCAGCTTACTTAGCAGGAGAAACACGCATACACAAAAACCCTCTTTCCCATGGATGTCAGAATACCTAAGAAAGTTCGCACTGAACACTGAGAAATAATATCTTTTATGAATCAAATGCCATTGTAAAAACAACAACAGGAGGGAAGTTGTGTAAAGATTTCTTACTATGAAAGCAAGTGCTCAGACAAGATAAAGTATTTCTTCTTTCTTGGTCTTCCAGTGCAATACTTTTGGTGCCCAAGTTGAACCATTGCAAAACATAAGTGTGTGCAGACTTGCAGATTCTATCTTCTTTGGTCCTCTATCCTCAATATCTCTGCCTTCTAGATTGCAGCAGCAGCATTAAGTTTGCATTAGAGGTGTTAGATAAAAAGTTCTTGCTTTCGGTTTAGAAGAAAAGGATGCCAGGCAGGCAGCAGTGGATCCAACACTATTTTAATAAACGTTTTGCAAAAAGGGTGCAGAGCAGTCTGGACCCCGAGACACGTGTGCAAAAGCCTTTTATACCTTATCACCTCTATTGTTCTTGCCAATAACCAATAAAACAGTCAGTACATTAGCTTACCAAGCAAGCCAATAGCCAATAAACAGTCAGTATCAGCTTACCAAGCCGTTAGTCATGAGCGCGTCATTATGGTTCTCCTTTTTGCTCCACCCACATTTTTCCCGCCACTCGGGCTCCTACGTAACTGAGGTAGGGTTGGCGGAGAATTTCTCCCCGAAACTTCGGGGGGCCGAGCGCCAATGTGTTCGGCCCCCCGAACAAGTTTCGGGGATAAATTCTCTGGACCCCCCCCACCCCCCCCCCGGGACAGGACTTACCTTTGGCGAATGTCCCTCCTGGCGGCGGGTCTGGCCGGCGGTTCGACGGGTGTTCGTCCGGGGTGGGAGTGGCAGCCAGTCTTTCGACCGGCTGCCGCCGCCGCCATTCCAAGAAAAGAAAAGAAAAAAACAACACCCCCGTGATAGGCTATGTGACGATTAACGTAGCCTATCACGGCTAGATTTGCAAAGTCAGCCGTGATAGGCTACGTCAATCGTCACGTAGCCTATCACGGGTGACTTTAAAAAAAAAACAAAAACCCCGTACGGATAATGGCGGCCCCCAAAGGGAGACACCATTCCCGTTCCTTATTTAGTCGCTGTAGTCTATGTAAATGTTTACGTAGACTACGGCGAAAATAAGGGCAACACAAATAGCGTTGCCCTTATTTTCGCCGTAGTCTACGTAAATCTTTACGTAGACTACAGCGACCAAATAAGGAACGGGAATGGTGGCTCCCTATGGGGGCCGCCATTATCCGTACACACTTCTTTTTTTTTTAAAGTCACCCGTGATAGGCTACGTGACGATTGACGTAGCCTATCACGGCTGACTTTGCAAATCTAGCCGTGATAGGCTACGTGAATCGTCACGTAGCCTATCAGGGGGCGTTTTGTTTTTGTTTTCTTTCATTGCAATGGCGGCGGCGGCAGCCGGTCGAAAGACCGGCTGCCGCTCCCGCCTCGCTCGAACACCCGCCGCACCGCCGGCCGGACCAGCCACCGGGAGGGACATTCGGTGAAGGTAAGTCCCGTCCTGGGAGGGGGGCGGGGGGGTTCGGAGGATTTCTTCCCGAAACTTGTTCGGGGGGCCGAACACGTTGGCGCTCAGCCCCCCGAAGTTTCGGGGAGAAATTCTCCGGCAACCCTAAGTCACCCGTGATAGGCTACGTGACGATTTACGTAGCCTATCACAGCTGACTTTGCAGATCTAGCTGTGATAGGCTACGTTAATTGTCACGTAGCCTATCACGGGGGCGTTTTTTTTTCTTTTATTGGAATGGCGGCAGCGGCAGCCGGTCAAAAGACCGGCTGCCGCTCCCGCCCCGGACGAAGACCCGATGAACCGCCGGCCGGACCCACCGCCAGGAGGGACATTCACCAAAGGTAAGTCCCGTCCCGGGGGGGGTGCAGGGGGCGGGGGGGTGCGGAGAATTTCTCCCCGAAACTTGTTCGGGGGGCCGAACACGTTGGCACTCAGCCCCCCGAAGTTTCGGGGAGAAATTCTCCACCATCCCTACTTGTAATGCTTTTGTTACTTTGCCATCTGGGGTAGTGTTGTTAGGGATGAAGGTGCAGCACCGCCCACCTAATGTAATGAATACCCCTCCTTTTTCCACTAACATCATATCAAGAACACGCCGATTTCCCCAGGCCATTTGGCTAGTGGCATCTAGCTGCTCAGCCAATCCTTTTACAGCATCACGGGTATAATTTATAAATCTTTGTTGATTATAATAAATGTAATTGATCCAATCTACATTTTTGTTAATGGTCGCCCACCAAAACAGGGTAGACTCAAATCCTGCAGCGATTTGATTTCTCCCTTTGAACTCATCTGGCACTCCCCTTGGCACCCCTATAGAGTCAATGTATATTCGATTATCAAAAGGGGTTACCGACCATTTCTGTTGGGGTTGGCTAGTCTCCCTTGTTGGATGAAATGCGATTGAAAAGGGGACTGCCAACTGGACCAGTCCAGAAACTCCTGACCAATTGAAGGGCAATACTTCATACAACTCTAGACCCCCGCAATACCACCAGAGATCAGCCCGTGGGATTGGGAGGGAATCATTTTTAAAGCTAGTGGAATTAACACATCTCCATTTGTTTGTCAGGTTCCCTACAGGCTCCCCTCCCCCTATAAGATTTTGGTATATACATCCAGTATGGTTTCTTTGTTGCACAAAAGCTACAGGGGGTATAACACGATTTTCTAATTTGAGGGGAGGGTACAACTTATTGAGAGTCTGGCAGTCCTCCTCTCCCCATGCGTTAGGGTGCTGGAACAAATGGATCACACAGGTGAGAAGGGAGGGAGTGTCCCATCCCAGAGGAAAAGGCAGTACCCTTGCTACTGATCTTCCTGCAGCACAAATAAAACAGTCAGACTTATTTAAGGACTTGGCGGTGTACTTTACCCATTCTAGCCACACATTATCAGTTTCTTCTGTTATTGGGACCCCTAATCTGGCTTTCCAGGGGCACTTCTCTATCTCTGGGATCTTTATTAAGGGGGGCGGATGTGAGGCTGCAGGGGTTAGCCTGGCTTGCTGCACAACTTGCTTAATGGTCTAATGGACCCGCGGCGGGCTCCATCGATCTAATCCCCACTGCCCTCCCTTAGTGAGGCAAACTTTGGCCCCTAGTGGTAATTGGCTTTTCCAAGTACCAGTATAATAGGTGTAGGGTTTGGTTAATTGTATCTCGAAAACCTTCTTTCCTAAGCAAGTGATAGACTTCATGGATTTGTAGTATTCTGTCCCTAGAGAAGTTCTGAAGACTGTGTTTCCCCCTTCTTGGCAACAAGATTGTTTTGATCCCATTACTCCATAGGTAAGCAATGTTAGGATCCACAGCCACTTCATTTTAGCAAGAGTAGCTATTCTATCAAGCCCGATGAAGTCGGATCTTGGCCTTTCCTAGGTGCTGGGATTGATAGACAAGAGGCTATTGTGGCTCCTGGATGGCTTCTTCGCCTGTGTCCCTGGAAGCTTCCTGGGGGGTGCCAGGGAGCAGACAACCGTTGCCCGTGTCCTCCTGTTCTCTCCGAGTGACAGGAGGAGGCAGGGGTCGTCTAAATGGCTTCAACCGGCTGCAGTGTGTCCATTTGCTAGAACCTACAAATTTTACACATGAATGGCTGGTTGGCCCCACTAGGTAGGGTCCTTCCCACCCTTCCTTTAAAGCTTCTTTATTCCACTTTTTCAGCAGTACTTCATCTCTCGGTTGGAAGAGATGGATGAGAGCATCTAGTGGCAATCTCTGGAATGGGACAGGGTAGGCTCGTAGCTGTGAAAGAACAGACTGTAGAGAAATCAACTGGCCCCTTAACATCTGATCTCCCATTTCCCATTTGACCTCCTCCCTCCTTCCGCAGTGTATCCGAGGCGGGAATCCAAACATTAGTTCAAAGGGGGACAGCTTTATGTCTTTTCTTGGCATTTTTCGAAGCTTTGTCAAAGCTATTGGCAGAGCCTCAACCCAAGTGAGTCTTACCCCTTGCTGGAGCTTGGTTAGAGTCTCCTTGATACTCTGATTGGTTCTTTCAACTTGCCCACTCGCCTGGGGTCTCCAGGGGCAGTGTAAGTGCCACTCTACCCCCAGAGCTCCTGCCAACCCTTGCGTAACAGCTGAAGTGAAATGTGAGCCCTGGTCGGATTCTATAACTTCAGGCAAGGAGAACCTGGGCACCACCTCCTGTAACAATTTAGCAACTACAGTTTTTGCTTGACAGTTCCTGCATGGGAATGCTTCTACCCACCCCGTCATTTGACACACTATTACAAGCAAATACCTGTAACCCCTACATGGTGGCATTTCAGCAAAATCGATCTGTACCCTCTGGAAGGGATAGTACGCCCATGGTTGCCCTCCTTTTGGTGGAGGGGGGGCTCTGGGGGAATTAGTTTTCTGACAGACCTCGCAGGTTGCGGCTAGTCGATGGGCACGTACAGTTAGGCCAGGGGAGACAAATAGCCTCTTGCAATAGTCAATCATGGCTGTTGCCTCAGGGTGTCCAAGAGAGTGATGCACTTGTTCCAGGATAGCTCCCTGCAGGGTCTGTGGAAGAAGCAGTCTTCCATCCGTCATCTGGATCCATCCATCGTCGTGAGGACTCACTTTGTGTTCTTGTGCCATTTGCAACTCAGAGGGGGAGTATGTGGGGCGCTCCCCCCTTCCGGGTAAGACAAGGAATGTTCCTCGGATTCCTTCCCTGGCTGCTCTCTTTGCGGCCTCATCAGCTCTTTGATTTCCTTGCCTCAACTTTTCCTCTTTTTCCCTTCCATGGGCTCGGACGTGGATAACTGCCACTTGTAAGGGTAACTGGAGGGCATCCAAGAGGTCTATGATTAAGCTGCCATTGGCAACTGGGGATCCATTTGCTGTAAGGAATCCCCTCTCTTTCCATAACTGTCCGTGAGCGTGCACAACGGCAAAACCATTCTTACTGTCAGTGTAAATATTTACCTGCCTTCCTTTGCCTGCATGCAAAGCTCTTGTCAGGGCCACCAGTTCAGCGGATTGGGCGGAGAAATGAGGAGGCAGTCGTTCTTCATGGACACTCTCGCTATGGGTGACGACAGCCGCCCCTGTGTAACGCTTCCCGTCTAGCATATAACTGGACCCGTCCACAAACAAATCTTCGGCCCCCTCCAACGGTTCATCTTCAAGATCTGGCCGACCCTTGGTGTCCAAGTCTAGTACTTCAAGACAATCATGATCTGGGAGCCCCGGCCCACGTGTGGCCTGTATTGCCGGTAACAGGGTGGCGATGTTGAAGCCAGAGAAGGCTTTGAAAGTGAGGCTTTCGTTCGTTAACAAGCCTATTTCATATCGGGAGTGCCGAGCCGGGTTGAGGAATTTGCTTCCTCCCCCTGACCCTAGGATTTGCGGCACCCCATGTGGCACCCAGACCTCGATGGTCCCTCCCATTGTCATTTTTTCAGCTTCAGTGCAGATTAAGGCTGTCGCTGCTACCGCTCTCAAGTAGCTCAGCCATCCTCATGCTACAACATCAAGGACTTTGGAGTAGTAACCCACTGGCCTCCAGGAAGGGCCTGTCTGTTGGCAGAGTACCCCCGAGGCTACGCCCTTATTCTCATGCACATAGAGTCTAAACGATCGACTGGGATTTGGCATGGAGAGGGCCAGTGGTGACACAAGGGCAGCTTTAAGGCTGAGGAAAGACTTATTCATTTCTTTAGTCCATTTCCATTTGTCTAATTTATCCTTTTGCAGTGCCTCATATAGTGGTCATGCTATTTCCCCATAGTCGGCTATCCACAGCCGACAGAATCCAGTCAATCCCAGGTAGGCCCTTAGTTCACAGGGGGACGTAGGGACAGGAGTGTCACAAATGACTTCGACTCTTTCTGATCCCAAGCTTCGGGTCCCCTTGGCTAAGTGGTAACCTAAGAATTTTACAGTTGGTCGGACTAGCTGTAGTCCGACCAATTGTTCTCCCTTGACACTTTATAGCCTCTCTCTGCTAGATGATTAAGGAGGGAAATTGTTCCATTTAGGCACATATCCTTAGCCTTGGCTGAGATCAGGAGGTCGTCACAATATTGGAGGAGATGCACCTCAAGGTGTTGATGGACCCAAGGCTCAAGGTCCTTTTGAAGTTGCTGACCAAAAACGACCGGTGAAAGATTGAGCCCCTGAGGTATCACTGTCCATGTTAATTGAACCTTTGACTCACCCTCTGGGCTTTCCCACTCAAAGGCAAACAAAGGCCTCGAATCAGGGTGGAATGGGATGCTAAAGAAAGCGTCTTTTAGGTCTATGACAGTAAACCATGCATGATCTTCTGGAATTCTTACGAGAAGGGTGTGTGGGTTAGGGACCACAGGGTGGGGAGCCTCAATTTGCTGGTTAATGAGGCGGAGGTCTTGCATAAGGCGAAACCCTTTGCCCCCCCTTTTGACACAGCGATAATGGGCGTGTTGTAGGGGGACATTATCTTGATGAGTCGGCCTTCCTCTCGGAGCTTCATTATTACTGGTTGTAGACCCAGCTTCCCTTGGCGGGAAAGGGGGTATTGTTTCATATGAACTGGTTTCGCCCCTTCCTTGAGAGGAATTTTGTATGGTGCTGCCGATTTGGCACGAGAGGCCCCTCTAACCCCGGCCCAAACCAGTGGGTTGACTCTGTTTTCTATTAAGCACCAGTCTTCATTTGCCTCTGAGGTGGGTTCCTCCATGGCTTTAAAAAGGGCCATTTGATAGTTGCTGCTCTGTTGCTTGGGAAGTCGTACTTCCATTCTTCCATCAGGGGTGAAAGTGATCTCAATTTGGAGCTTAGTCAATAAGTCCCTCCCTAACAATGCCACCGGACAGGAGGGGTACAGACAAACACGTGTTCTAGGTGTGTTTTTCCAATTTTAGTAAACAAAGGACGAGAAAGGGGCACTCGCGTTGCCCTTCCCTCGACCCCCATTATGGTGGTAGTTCTCCCGCTTCCTGTTGGTGGCTTGTTAAGGGGGAGTATGGACAAGGCAGCCCCTGTATCCACAAGGGCATCATAGGAGCGACCCCCAACTTTAATTTTGACCATGGGGTCCCGTCTTGCCTCGGAAACGGCCAAGAGGGGTCCGGGCCCCAGTCTGTCCTAATCTCTTTCTTGTTCATACAACACTCTTTGTTCTTCCCCCCTGCTTTCTTTCTCTTTCTGTTTCAGGGCATCACAGTCCTGCTTCCAATGCCCAATCTTTCTACAGAAAGCGCACTGATCCTTTCCTAAGGGAGGCCCTTTTCTGTTCCCCTTTCCACCCTTCTTAGTCCCTCCTTTCTCTGGCTTGAGAATGGCAGCAAGTAGTTTTTCCTGCCTTTTATCTTTTTCTTTTTCTTCTTCTTCCTCTCGTCTTTCATAGACCTTCTGGGCTACCTCAACCAGGACTCCCAAATCAGCCGCCAGTCCTCCTTCAACTTTTTGTAACTTCTTTCTAATATCTTGGCAGCTATTTCCTACAAACTGCGTTGTGAGAATTCATAGCTTATTTGGGTCATTCAGGTCGATGTCAGTATATTTAGCAAAGGCTTCTCTCAGCCTTTGGAGGAAGACGGTGGGGGGCTTGCTTTTGTCCTGTTTCAACGTCAAGACCTTTTGCAGATTGGGGGCCCTTCGAGCGGCCTGTTTCATGCCCGCTAAAACAAGCCGAAAGTATTCGGCATGTAATTGCCTTTGCTCTGCCGTGGCCACTTCCCAGTCAGGCCTCTCAATAGGCAAAACCTCTGCCATTTGCTCCTCAGTCGCCTGGGGGTTCTCTTCTCTAAAAGCTTTGAACTTTTTAAACTAAAAACTAAAAACTTTGTCAGCTTTTTTAGTTTTTTAATGTGGAGTTTCAAACCAGCTTTTGCACTCTCCTCTTTCACCCTCAACAGGAGGCTCTTGAGATCCTCTCCGCTTTCTGCCATTAGGGTGGTATCATCTGCGTATCTGAGGTTGTTGATAATTCTCCTGGCAATCTTAATTCCGACCTGTGATTCATCTAACCCGGCATTTCTCATGATGTACTCTGCATATAAGTTAAATAATCAGGGCGACAATATGCAGCCTTGTCGTACTCCTTTCCCAAGTTTGAACCAATCGGTTGTTCCATGTCTGGTTCTCACTGTTGCTTCTTGACCCTTGTACAGGTTTCTCAGGAGACAGGTAAGGTGCTCTGGTACTCCCATCTCTTTCAGAATTTGTCACAGTTTGTTGTGTTCCACACAATCAAAGGCTTTACCATAGTCAATGAAGCAGAAATAGACGTTTTTCTGGAATTCTCTTGCTTTCTCCAGGATCCAGAGAAAGTTGGCGATTTGATCTCTAGTTCCTCTGCCTCTTCGAAACCCAGCTTGTACTTCCAGTAGTTCTCGGTTCACATAGTGCTGAAGCCTAGCTTGTAGGATTTTGAGCATCACCTTGCTGGCATGTGAAATGAGCGCAATTGTACGGTAGTTTGAACACTTTTTGGCGTTGCCCTTCTTTGGAATTGGAATGTAAACTGACCTTTTCCAGTCTTGTGGCCACTGTTGAGTGTTCTAAATTTGTTGGCGTATTGAGTTCAGCACTTTAACAGCATCATCTGTTAGGATTTTAAATAGCTCAGCTGGGATACTGTCATCTCCGCTAGCTTTGTTGTTACTAATGCTTCCTAAGGCCCACTTGATTTCACTCTCTAGGATGTCTGGCTCAAGTTCAGTGACCGCACTATCATGGCTATCAGGGATATTCAGATCTTTCCTGTATAGTTCTTCTGTGTATTCTTTCCACCTGTTCTTAATCTCATCTGCTTCTGTTAGGTCCCTGCCTTCTTTGTCCTTTATCATGCTCGTCTTTGCACAAAATGTTCCCTTGATCTCCGATTTTCTTGAAGAGATCTCTAGTCTTTCCCATTCTGTTGTTTTCCTCGATTTCTTTGCATTGTTCATTTCAGAAGGCCTTCTTGTCTCTCCTTGCTATTCTCTGGAACTCTGCATTTAGTTGGATATATCTTCCCCTTTCTCCCTTGCTTTTCGCTTCCCTTCTTTCCTCAGCTACTTGAAAAGCCTTTTCAGACAGCCACTTTGCTTTCTTGCATTTCTTTTTCTTTGGGATGGATTGAGTTGCTGCCTCCTGAACGATGTTACGGACCTCCGTCCAGAGTTCCTCAGGCACTCTGTCTATCAGGTCTAATCCCTGAAATCTATTCCTCACCTCCACTGTATATTCATAAAGGATATGAATTAGGTCATACCTGAATGGTTTAGTGGTTTTCCCTACGTTCTTCGAGCGGCCTGTTTCATGCCCGCTAAAACAAGCTGAAAGTATTCGGCATGTAATTGCCTTTGCACTGCCGTGGCCACTCCCCAGTCAGGCCTCCCAATAGGCAAAACCTCTGCCATTTGCTCCTCAGTCGCCTGGGGGTTCTCTTCTCTAAATCTAGTTCGCGCCCCTGCAAGAATAGTTGGTTTTTGACTAAGGAAGCAAGTGTTTAACAACATCTGTGTGTCATCCCAGGTAGGATTGTGTGTAAGCCTCACATTTTCCATTAAGGACAACAGTGGACCAGGGTCCTCTTCAAAGGGAGGATTGAACTGTTTCCAATTGCACAAATCAGATGTCGTAAAGGGAACGTAAACAAACATTGTCCCCTGTGGGTGTTGGGCGGTAGGATCGGGGACCTCTCTAATAGGGAAGGTCAATTTCACTAGTGGTTGAGGGTCCTTTCGTAAATTGTACTTAGGCCCTCCTTTGGTTTCCCCCTCTTTATCAGACACCTTTTCCTGGGTTCGAGGCCCCCAAGCACCCTTCATCTCTTTGAAATTTTTCTTGAGGGCGTCCAAACGATCTTGGAGAGTGTCCTTCAACTCAGTCATAGACCCAATCTTGGGAATTTTTAACGGTTGCAACTCTTGGGCAGGCTCCCTTGTGGGGGCTGGGGGCTGGGGCAGGCGTAGTCTCCCCGCGACAGCAGTCCCATAGGGAGGAGGAAGCAACGGATCCTCAGGGGCCATCGCTACCACCCTAGGTGTTCCCTTCCTCATCATTTTTTTTCCAGTTATCACAGGAAGGGCCAAGGACATACATTTAACTACCCACGGGGCGGGCCTGCTGCCGAGAGGTACGCAAGTTGCCCATGAATCAATATAGGGGAACTGATCCCAACTTCCCCTCTGTGTTGCTATTATGCGCACAGCAGATACCTGGGTTGGGTCAAAAGACCCCTCGGGTGGCCATTTGGGTTCTAATACTGGCCATTCCCGGGCACAAAGAACAACAAGTCAATCCTTCATCATCTTAGTTCCATAATCCTGCTTAAAATGTGACCAGTTGCGCAAACAACACTCCAAGGGCGTATGGAACTCCTCCTTGAGCCTGGATTGGGACCCGCCCATGACGGTGGGATTTCACTCAACAAATCTCGTGCTTCACCCTCCTCTGACCCAGCCCGTCACCAAGACAGGGAAATGCAGATCGGGGCTCCTCACTCGCTTCACCCGTAGGCGTCTCACACAATCACAAACACACCACCGTCCCGCGTGTATCCCTGAAAGTAAGCTGTTTCACTTACCCCGAGGCTTCCTCTGTCCCGCCCGCAGCCGCGTCCAGCTGCCTATTGATCCACTGCCGGTGCCAAAAAGGAGTGATCACGTCTCCCTCTCCTGGTCCCCAAGTGCCTCCGACGACGACGACGTGAGAAGAAAGCTGCGTAAAACAACTACCTGTGGCCACTTCTCCTCCACGGCCCCTCAGCTCAGCATGAAGGGGACGCGCCCCGAAGCAGGATCCGAGTCACGGCACCAAATTGTTAGATAAAAAGTTCTTGCTTTCGGTTTAGAAGAAAAGGATGCCAGGCAGGCAGCAGTGGATCCAACACTATTTTATTGAACGTTTTGCAAAACGGGTGCAGAGTAGGGATGGCGGAGAATTTCTCCCCGAATCTTCGGGGGGCCGAGCGCCAACGCATTCGGCCCCCCGAAATCGGCAGTGAAATTCTCTGCCCCCCCACCCCCCCGGGATGGGACTTACCTTTGGCGAATGTCCCTCCCGGCGGTGGGTCCCGGCAGCAGTTCGGCGGCGGTTTGTCGCGGGCGGGGGCGGCGGCTGGTCTCCGGACTGGCTGCCGCCACCGCCATTGCAAAAAAAAAAACTAAAGTAAAAAAAAAAAGCACACACACCCGTGATAGGCTACATAATGATTTACGTAGCCTATCATGGCTAGATTTCCAAAGACAGCCGTGATAGGCTACGTAAATCGTCACGTAGCCTATCACGGGGTCTTTTTTTTTTTTTTTACTTTTTGTTTCATGGCTGGGGAGATGGGGCGCTTCTCCCCGGCCTGAATTTCGGCCGGGCGAGGCGGGAAGCCTCCCCCCCGGCCTGAATTTCGGCCGGGCGAGGTGGGAAGGCTCCCCCGCTTCGCCTGAACTTCGGGGGGAAAAGCGAAGCGCCTCCCCCCCACCGTGAAGCCAAGCTGCGAAAAGGTAAGTGATTTTCATACATCCCTAGTGCAGAGCAGTCTGGACCCTGAGACACGTGTGCAAAAGCTTTTTATACCTTATCACCTCTATTGTTCTTGCCAATAACCAATAGAACAGTCAGTACATTAGCTTACCAAGCAAGCCAATAGCCAATAAACAGTCAGTATCAGCTTACCAAGCCGTTAGTCATGAGCGCGTCATTATGGTTCTCCTTTTTGCTCCGCCCACATTTTTCCCGCCACTCGGGCTCCTACGTAACTGAGGCGCCAACGGTTATGGAGTCTCTTTTTCTAACAGAGGTGAGCTGAATATTTTCCAGTTTTCAATTTTCAGATATAAATTAGCATTTTGGTAGGGTACATTCCCCCCCCCTTTCTTTGTGTGAAGAAAAAAAAACTTTTCTTCAGATGTTATTTCCTTAACTGCTGTTTTTCTGGTACCATTTTTAATTTGGCTGCTGCTACTTTCTTCTTACTGGATTAATCACATTAGGCGATTCCGGCCTATCGAAGATCATACAGTGAACAGGATGGCTTCACAAAGACTGCCTAGTTAATTAGACTTAGCTATGTGATGAAGTCACTGATGGCAAGAGAGAGAAAAGGTAAGTGAGGGAATTTAAGTAATTTAAGTGAGATTTTCACAAGGCATGCTGAAAAATCATTGAAAGGCCCTTACTTTTTAGTACTGCTAAAAAAAATGTTCCTGGAAAACGTTGAGTAATTCTGGCTGAGGCTCTAGTTTGAATAATTGGACAAAGAGGGAGGGGTAAATCCCTCCCAGATATGTACAAAAAGGTATCAAGTGTAATGCTAGCCAAGCATGACGTGTGTGTGTGTGTGTGTGTGTGTGTGTGTGTGTGGTGGGGAAGGGGAGGAGTGGCCTATAAAGATACATGAGGCTGTTAATCCACTGTATCTACTGCAGTGAATTGGTTAATAAGCAAAAAAAAAAAGTGGACTTCACAGAGTTCTTGTATGCTGGTAGTAGACCTGTGAAATTTGGCTTAACCAGCAGCTTCATGATTAAGTAAACAGGCCTTTCAGACTAGGCCTTATTTGGTTCCAGGTAAGTACAGCTCCACATGTCAACATTTAAACACTGCTAGGCCTTTGGACAGTTAAAGAGATAAGGATGCACCGCCTTGATTCTCTCAGAGGAGCTCGGAGCCCCTTCCCAGCAGCTGGAATATTGAGGCCTCTCTTTCTCTTAAGAAAAGGAATTAGTTTTCCAGACTAGAATGCTTTCAGTGGGGGAGGCCCCCCTTTTCCTAAATGTGTGTGTGTGCTGGCCTGCCTGTAAGCTCATGAGCTAGAGGTGGGCATCAAGCAGAAAGCTCGTAAGATCCAATACACAGGCTTTAAGCTTTGGCCTCGCTTCAAGGGGCAATGTGTGCAAAGCTAGCTTGGAGTACTCTTGTGGATGGCTTCTGTCTATCATGGGCCACCTGATAGATACCCAGTTATAACAGCTTGATTGGCTGGAAAGAGGCGTGAGCTTTCTTTGCATGTATATTCTGCATCCATTTTATCAATACACTGTTGTCTTTGTGCACAAGTGGCTTTGTTTCAACTTGGTAATAAAAAGAATCTACTTTTGGCTGGGACCTGACAGAATCAGGACCCCAGAGCAATACATCAGCTTTCAGTTTCATCTAGGTGGCCCTGTGGTATAGCAGAATAGGGCAATTACACAAGTGGAAAAAGCATTTTCTATCACTTTAACAAATAATACCTGCTCTAAAGAAAACTCACCAAAAGTGCTGTTTAAATGGAAGCAAAATTGGAAGGTCATGAGATCATCTAAAGAACCCATAAACAACCATGGTTAGGGAATGATGAGTGCACAATAAATGCCTGATGTAGAAAAGCTCTCCCATCTTCCCATCCAGCAGCAGCTGACCAGTTTTGCATGTCTGTACCTTACCCTGGGTACTCAAGACAGGTTTGGGATTCTGTTAGTATACCCTGTTGCCTAACAATCTCCTTCCCTGAGAAGTGATGAGGACCCCAAGGCTTCTAGAGCAGCTTGGGATCTCATGACCTCCAACAACCATAGGCCTGACTTAAATTATAGTCAGGACCAGAAATATTGGAACAAGGATAACTGTTTTGGCAGTTGGCCTCTGTACACCACCACATTGAAGTTGAAAGGAAACAAACCCAGATGGGAGTGAAGTAGGACTTTCAGCTGTAATTCAAGGGGCTTGGCAAAAGTGGGGCACAAACCATTCAGGAAGTACAGCCAGTGGCATACACATGCCCCCATCATTGGTGGCTCATAAGTAATGGAACAAACCAACATAATTTCAAACTTAAGGATTGCCTTTAATACCTGGATAAAAATCCTTTGCAGTCAATAACTGCCTGAAGTCTGGAACCCGTGGACATGACCAAATGCTGAGTTTCCTCCCTCAAGATGCTTTGCCAGGCCTTCACTGCAGCTGCCTTCAGCTGCTGCTTGTTTGTGGGTCTTTCTGCCTTCAGTCTTGTCTTCAGGAAGTGAAAAGCATGCTCTGTTGGGTGGAGATCAGGTGATTGACTTGGCCATTGAAGAACATCCCACTTCTTTGCCTGGAGAAACTCTTGGGTAGCTTCTGCTGTATGTTTTGGGTCATTATCCATCTGCAATATGAAGCGGCGTCCTATCAGTTTGGCAACATTCAGCTGAATCTGAGCAGAAAGTATAGCCCTATATACTTCAGAATTCATCCTGCTGCTTTGATCAGCAGTCAGGTCATCAATAAACACCAGTGACCCAGTTCCATTGGCAGCCATACATGCCCATGCCATAACACTGCCTCCATCATGTTTGACAGATGATGTGGTATGCTTTGGATCATGAGCTGTTCCTTTCCTTCTCCATACTTTTCTCTTCCCATCATTCTGGCACAAATTAATCTTGGTTTCATCAGTCCAAAGTATCTTATTCCAGAACTGGACAGGCTTTTTAGGTGTTTGCTGGCAAAGGCTAATCTGGCCTGTCTGTTCTTGAGCATTACCAGTGGTTTGCACCTTGTTGTGAAGCCTCTGTATTTACATTCATAAAGCTGTCTCTTGACTGTAGATGTTGACAATGACATGCCTATCTCCTCAAGAGCGTTCTTGACCTGGCTAGATGTTGTGAAAAGGTTCCTCTTCACCATGAGCAGAATTCTGCAGTCATCCACTTTAGCTGTCTTCTGTGGTCTTCCAGGCCTTTTGCTGTTGCTGAGCTTGCCAGTTAATTCCTTCTTTTTCAGGATGTTCCAAACTGTTGTGTTGGCCACTCCCAGTGTTTTTGCTGTCACTCTGATGGGTTTATTTTGTTTCCTCAGCCTAAAGATGGCCTCCTTCACTCACATGGACACCTCTTTGGACCTCATGTTGGGAGTTCCAGTGAACAGCTACCAGATGCAAATGTAACACTCAGAACCACCTCCAGGCCTTTTCTCTGCTTGATTGGTCATGGGGTACCCAGGAAACAGGCCACACCTGGCCATGCAGCTGCTTGTCAGCCATTCGTTCCATTACTTATGAGCCACCAACAATGGGGTGTGTGTGTATGCCACTGGCTGTCCTTCCTGAATGGTTCGTGCCCCACTTTTGTCAAACCCCTTGAATTACAGCTGAAAGTCCTGACTTGGCTCCCATCGGGGTGTGTTTCCTTTCAACTTCAACGTGGTGGTGTACAGAGGCCAACTGCCAAAACAGTTATCCTTGTTCCAATATTTCTGGTCCTGACTGTATATCTGGACCAATGCATGTAGCAGGACATACCTTGGATCTGGTCTTCTGCTCTGAAGCAGGGTAAAACGATCTATGGGTGGGGGAACCAGTGATTACTCCATTGTCATTGACAAATGATTACTTGGCTCAAAATGAATTCAAGAAGACATGAATGGGAGACCAGTTAGGGTGTGATCATCCTTCAGAGACTGACGAATTATCATGGGTTTTTTTAGGTCTCTGGGGGAGTTTCTGCAGATTTAGCCTGTGGTCTGCTGAGGCTCTGGTTTCTCTATGCAATAGAGATGACCCAGGCTATCAATACAATCACTCCTGAACATCCTTGACTAAACTGTAGAGACATATCAGCCCCTTGGTATTTTGGAGAGCTGCAGGCAATGAAATGGCTGGGTGATCAGCTAGAGCACAATTGGCAGAAAGCTCATGATGAGTATGACTGAACAGGTGAGAAACCATTATAGGAGATAAGAAATCTTACTTCTCTGTCACCATTGTGGCTGCAGAATGTCAGCCAGCAGATCTCTTTGAATGGTGAAGAAGCTTTAGCATACAGGCTCCAGGATAGGCTGATAGAACCCTCAAAGTCCTGCTGTAAATGGCTTGCATTGCACTTTGCAGATGAAATCACTCACATTTGTAGCTAGGACACTCTCTTCTCTTGTTATTTAGGATTTGTTTTGGCTTGGGCAATCTGAGGATGTTGACAAGCTGTTTGGAAGCTTGTGGTATATCACCTGTTCTCTGGATTGTTGCCTTGCATGGTTACTAAAAGATGCAAGGGCTGGGTTTAGTGTCAGCACCTTGGAAGTACTTTATGCTAGTACCGTGCCAAAAATTCTGAGTCTGTCATCTTTGGCAGTTCCAGGAGGGGGAGGAGCAGGGGAGGGGGAGAATTTAGAAGAATTTTCTTACTGGGATGGGTGGAGGGAGGAGTTCCATTTACCTTTTAAGTGTAGGAGATGGCAGAGCTTTTATCTGGCAATGCTTCCTGGAATGCCCAGGAGACCATGTGACATTGCACATTTTCCTGAGCATTCAGGAGCTGCTGCCTGGCTAGAAGTCTCTGTGCTAAGAGCTACGTGCTGCTGTGAGCAAGAGAAGGGCTTTTAGAGCTTTAGGAGGAGCACGCAACACTGCAATAGCAGTTAGGGCTTTTCTAAACATAATCAACAACAAGAAAAAAACAGAAAGAAGAATCTTCTGTCACCTCCTACACTGAAAAGGTCTCACCCTCTGAGGAAGAAGCAGAAAAACAATGTCTCTTTCACAGGGAGGGAAGGATTTTGCGAAAGTAGGGGGCATGGTTTGACACAGCATTAGTTCATACTTCATCGAGGGAAGGGGTCATTCATACTTCCCTTGAAAAGGAGATGGTGAGAGAGACCTTCCTTGAAAACATAAGATCAGGACTTACATTTTTCAAAAATTCTCTATATGTTCCTTTCGTAAAGAGAGTTCTGGAGAGGGTGGTGGTGTCTCAGTTTTGGATTATGCTGATTCTCTGGATCCATACCATCAACCATGGTATACATTTGCTTCATCTGGCTGGACTGAGTTTTGGAGGCATGGTGTTATGGAGGCTCCAGGGCATTTCTGGTGGAACAAACTCAGATGGATGGAGTTGGGGAACTTCTGTTCCACGTCATGAGCTTTGGCTTTTAGGGTGCCATTTGTCCCCAGTACGTTTAAGTTTTACATAAAGCCACTAGTGGATGTCATCCAAAGATTTGGGTGAAAGTATCTTCAGTATGCAGAGGGCACACAGCTCTATGTCTCGTTTCCATCGACTAGTCTCAGGGAGTTTGTGGAGCTTTCGAGCAGGTGTATGGACGGTAGTTTGGGGGATGGATGAATAGGGAAGTATGAGGATGTTGTTTTTGCTCACAAAACGTGCAAGCGTGCCCTGTTTGAAGCTCTGAATGTGAGCATGAAGCCCCGCAAACTATTTGCAAATTGTTGAGCATGTACTCATGTTCGTCATCTTCCTGATCCCCAGTTCAATTTGCACAAATTTCCTCAGTAGATTGAATCAGCCCTGCTTTAGTCTATGGAGGAAATTTGTGCACATTCAGAGATTTGCACAAAGTTGGGGAGATTCATGCAAATCACCCATTCGATTGTGGCTCAATTTGTGCAAGTTTCCCATTTGCGCAAAGCATGCAGCAATCGCAGCAATCGCAAACATGAACAGGAATCAGGCAAGAGATGAGCAGCGAGATGACATTGGGAAGATTCTAGTGATCTCGAAGATCGCTCATTCACTCATCCATATGGATTCTCATCCATATGGATGGGTGAATGAGCGATCTTTGAGATCACTAGAATTTGAAGCTGAAACTTAATAAGATGGAGGCACTGTGTGTGGGGAAACCAACTTAACTGGATAGTGGTGCTTAACCAGTTCTGGATGGGGCTGCACTCCCTCTGAAAGAACAAGAGCGCAGCCTGGGGATGCTCCTGGGTGTGTTGCTATTTGTAGAAGCACAGGTGGTGGCAGGGGCAACAGGTTGACATCTCAGCTACGACCCTACCTGGGGATCTGAGGCAGATCTTGCCTCAGTTATTCATGTCCTGGTCACATCTAGACTAGAGTCCTGTAATGCACTTTATGCAGGGCTGCCTTTGAAAATGGTTCAGAAAATGGTTCAGCTGGTGCAAAATGTGGCTCCCAGTTTTGCTTGTGCAGCATTGGGGGCATGCCATGCCAATGTTATATCAATCACACTGCCTCTCTCTTCACTACTAAGCCCAATTCAAAGTACAGTTTTTGACCTTTAAAACCTTAAATGGTTTGGGACCAGGTTACTTGAAGGACTGCCCATCCTACAAGCCTGTCTGTGCCTTGAGATTGGCCATGGAGACCCTGTTCTCACTCCCACCAGTATGATTAACTTGGCAAGGATGCAAGACAGGGCCTTTTTGGTGGTGCCTCCCCCTCCCTTTAAGAAGATCCTTCCCTAAACAGATATATTTGGCCACTTCTTTGTTTTCCTTTGGGTGGGCTCTGAAGACATCCTTTTTGTTTCAATCTGCCTTTGATGTGACAGGTTATTCTTGCTTTGGAGTAATTAGGATTGGTGACTGGGCTGATTTTTTAATATAATTTAATAGGGTTTTTTTTTTTTAGCCATTAGGATTATGGATTGTTTGAACACTTGTTTTGGTTTTAATGATTTGATGTTTTATTGCATTATTGTTTCTAATTTCTTGATTGTAAGCTGCTTAGACTACAATCCTATACCCATTTACCTGGGAGTAACTTCTGTTGAACTCAGTGGGATTTACTTCTGAGTACCCACCCATGCACAGGACTGTGCTGTTAAACAAAGAAGCAAACAAAGATTCTGCCAAGTGACCAGGTTCTAGCTATTAAGCCCAGAAATTGTATTTATGCACTCTTGTGTCCTGTAGGGTCTACCTGCCCATTAAGTGACATCAATTCATATCATGATTTTTTTTGCGGGGGGAAGTTATAAATCATGTCCCAGGTTTCTAAAAATAAATAAATAATGGAAGCCCATGTGTGTGACAAGCATATCATTGAAGTGCAAGAAGAAAAATGGCTTTGGCTGGCCTACAGGAACGAAGTGCCTCAGTGAAATACCTGGTGATCACCAGATACAGCAAAACCAAAGAGCACCTACTGTCTCTAATGACCTAAAACCAAGGATCAAAGGCAGTGGGGGGCTGCCCCAAGGCTCTGGAACTCCTTTCCCAGGGAGGCAAGAGTGTCTCCTTCCTTGTTATGTTTCCACAGGCCCCTTTTTGTTCCAGCAGGCCTTTGGGGATAGATAGCCTGGACCTGAGAATATGATGGATTGATACTATGTTTTATGCTGTTCGTTGTCTTTTAAAATTTTGATATTTTATACAATGTTAATATTATTGATGATTTAATTATATTTTTAACTTTTGTATATTTCTATTCATATGTTTTAACTGTATCCGTTTTTAATGTTGTAAAGCCACCTTGAGTCCCAGTATTGGGAAAAAGGCGGGATATAAATATAAATATACTACTACTACTACTACTACTAAGGTGGGGTCAATTTTTCGTGTTTCTGTGTTTCTTCGTGCCACCCCACCCCTTTCCTGGGCCTCCGATTAGAGACATAGCTGTCCAACGATTTGCCTAGTTTATGACAATCACACTAATAAAAATGTAGTAATTACATTTCATTAACTTTTCTTGAAAGGGAGCCTCTTACTTTTGAAATATGTTTTCCCCCCCCTGTATTTTTTAGAAGGAGATTTGGTAGTTCAGTAGACATTGCCTAACCAATGTGTAGCCGTTCTTAATTTACCAGAGTGAGGGCAAAATACAATTGTGCAGAACCTGATTGATGGTGTTCATAACCATTTTGCAACAGGTTTAACTGATTTTAGTGAGCAAAAGGCAGTGGATAAAAAGGAGTTTTTTTAACCCACATGCAAAAAAATAAAATTAAAAAAAAACCAATATAGTGTGAGCTGACAACTTTCTCCAAATGAAACATAGAAAATAACCTTGTGTGGTGTAAAACTGTCATTTACTAATATTAATGCTTTGGTAGTTGGCTAAATCAATGGCATGTACTTGGGGAGAATACTATAAAATACATTAATAAACTGAACCAAAGATCCACAGCACAGACAATACTAAAGAACCCGCTAAATTATTTCTACTGCTGCTGCCATCTTTGGTGACAAGGAGCCCTAGTGTTACAACACCGCAAGCCAAGGCAGTTTAAAGGATATGATTGGGCTTTAAGCATTGTTTAAAGTTAAGTTTAAACTAAAGTGTATGTGAATATTCTTTCAGGGCCTAATAAAGCCATGTGAGGAGTGTTTCATAAGCACACCTGATCTGAGCTTCAGGCTCTCTGAGGTTGAGCTTGTCAAGCAGGTATGAAAAATCTGTACTTATTAAAATGATCTGCTCTATAGAACTACAGAATGAATAGAAGCCCCATTTCCTTTTGTAACTTGTCAACCAATCTTTGGGTATTGCCATTAGGGGTGGACGAAAGTCCCTTACCTGTCGTCGAAGGACGTTCACGGTGGGGGGGAGGCGCTTCGCTGCTTCCCCCGTGAAGTTCAGGCCAGGGGGGGAGGCTTCCCGCCTCGCCCCGGCCGAAATTCAGGCCGGGGGGGAGGCTTCCCGCCTCACCCCGGCTGAAATTCAGGCCGGGGAGGAGGCTTCCCGCCTCGCCCGGCCGCGAACGCAAAAGTTTTAAAAACAACAACAACGCCCCCTGATAGGCTACGTGACGATTCACGTAGCCTATCACGGCTAGATCTGCAAAGTCAGCCGTGATAGGCTACGTCAATCGTCACGTAGCCTATCACGGGTGACTTTAAAAAAAAAAAAAAGCGTGTACGCTAATGGCGGCCCCCATAGGGAGTCGCCATTCCCGTTCCTTATTTGGTCGCTGTAGTCTACGTAAAGATTTACTTAGACTACGGCGAAAATAAGGGCAACGCAAATCGCGTAAATCTTTACGTAGACTACAGCGACCAAATAAGGAACACGAATGGCGGCTCCCTATGGGGGCCGCCATTAGCGTACGCGCTTTTTTTTTTTTTTTAAAGTCACCCGTGATAGGCTACGTGACGATTGACGTACCCTATCACGGCTGACTTTGCAAATCTAGCCGTGATAGGCTACGTGAATCGTCACGTAGCCTATCAGGGGGTGGTGTTTTTTTTTTCTTTTATTGGAATGGCGGCGGCGGCAGCCAGTCGAAAGACCGGCTGCCCCTCCCGCCCCGCTCGAACACCCGCCGAACCGCCGGCCGGACCCGCTGCCGGGAGGGACATTCGGCGAAGGTAAGTCCCGTCCCGGGGGGGTGTGGGGGGCGGGTGTGTGTGGAGGATTTCTCCCTGAAACTTGTGGGGGGGCCGAACACGTTGGCGCTCAGCCCCCCGAAGTTTCGGGGAGAAATTCTCCGCCATCCCTAATTGCCATGCATTTTCATGGCTTGTCTTCGATGTTATTTAACTTCTGTAAACCACCCAGAGAGCTTTGGCTATGGGGCAGTATAGAAATGTTACTGTTGTTGATGATGATGATGATAATATCTCTACAAACACTATTCAGGCATTCTCAAACTGAGTAAAGTAAATATGCGAGGAGAGGGAGACAATAGTCCTGCCCCCTCAGTCACCATTTCTGTTACCCTCTGCACATGGAGGGCAACTTTCTGAAAGGGAGAAAGTTCCCACTAGGGATGTACGAAAGTCACTTACCTTTCCGCGGATTATGTTTATGGTGGGGGGGAGGTGTTCTGTCCCTCCCCCTGGAATCCTCGACGGGGGGGAGGCGATCCATTCCTCCCCCCCGAATCTTCGACGGCCGGCTGTGCTCCACAGCAGCTCTGCGGAGCAGCCGGCCAGGCCCAGCCCAGGCCAGAGCCATCCGCAGCCGGATTTCCAGCCACAGAGAGCTCTGGGTAAAAAAACACACAAAACACCGTGTACGCAAATGGCAGCGGCTATGGCCGCCACCATTTGTGTTCCTTATTTTTCACTGTCTTAGTCTACGTAAATATTTACGTAGACTATTACGGCGAAAATAAAGGGGAATGTAAATAGCGTAGCGGGCGCTATTTGCGTCCCTTTTTGATTTGCCGTTTTAGCCTACGTAAATATTTACGTATGCTAAAACGGTGAATCAAAATGGAACGCAAATAGTGCCTATTACGCTATTTGCGTTCCCCTTTGTTTTCGCCGTAATAGTCTACGTAAATATTTACGTAGACTAAGACGGCGAAAAATAAGGAAGGCAAATGGCAGCGGCCATAGCTGCCACCATTTGCGTACGTGGTGTTTTTTTTTCTTTAACCTAGCCATGATAGGCTACATAAATCTTTACACAGCCTATCACGTCCCTGTAAAGAAAAGAAAACACTCCTCCAGACTGCAAATGGCGGCGGCGGCAGCCGGTCGGAAGACCAGCCGCTGCAGCCGCCGCCACCGCCGAAGCCGCCGCCACCCAGAACCTCCACCCCAGGTAAGCCTCATCTCGGGGGGGATCTGCAGGGAGGCGGGGGGTGGCAGGCCATTCTGCCACAGATTTGGGGGGGCCAAATGCACTGGCATTCGGCCTCACCAAGATCCGTGGAGGAATTCTCTGACATCTCTAGTTCCCACCAGGGAAGTATGAAAGTGACTTACCTTTCCGCGGATTATGTTGATGGTGGGGGGGAGGCATTCCATCCCTCTCCCTGGAATCCTGGCCGGGGGGGGGAGACACTCCGTTCCTCCCCCCAGAATCCTGGCTGGCCGGCTGTGCTCCGCAGCGATTCTGCGGGGCCGCCGGCCAGCTCCACCAGCAGCCAGACATCTGGCTGCAGTCAGCCATGATAGGCTATGTAAATGTTTATGTAGCCTATCACGGCTGATTTTTTTTTTTTTTTTTAAATGGCAAATCAAAAAGGAACGCAAATAGTGCCCGCTACGCTATTTGTGTTCCCCTTATTTTCGCCATCTTAGTCTACGTAAATGTTTACATAGACTAAGACATGCCAAAACAAGGAACACAAATGTTGGCACCCATGGCCGCCGCCATTTGTGTATGCGAGGTTTTTTTTTTTTTTTAAGTCAGCCATGATAGGCTACGTAAAGATTTATGTAGCCTATCTAGGGATGGCGGAGAATTTCTCCCCGAATCTTCGGGGGGCCGAGCGCCAACGCATTCGGCCCCCCGAAATCGGTGGTGAAATTCTCTGCCACCCACCGCCCCCCCCCCCCGGGATGGGACTTACCTTTTGCGAATGTCCCTCCCGGCGGTGGGTCCCAGCGGCGGTTCGTCGGCCTTTTGTCGGGGGCGGGGGCGGCAGCCGGTCTTCTGACCGGCTGCCGCTGCCGCCATTACAAAGTGTAAAAAAACAAACAAATCCCATGATAGCCTACGTAATGATTAACGTAGACTATCATGGCTAGATTTCCAAAGTCAGCCATGATAGGCTGCTACGTAAATCGTTATGTAGCCTATCACAGGTGACTTTGGAAAAAAAAGCGCGTACGCAAATGGCGGCGCCCTATGGGCACCGCCATTTGCGTTCCTTATTCGGTCCGGGTAGTCTACGTAAAGATTTACGTAGACTACGCCATATTCTAGTCTACGTAAATCTTTACGTAGACTACCGGGACCAAATAAGGAACGCAAATGGCGGCGCCCATAAAGCGCCGCCATTTGCATACGCACTTTTTTTTTTTAAGTCACCCGTGATAGGCTACATAACGATTAACGTAGCCTATCACAGCTGACTTTGGAAATCTAGCCGTGATAGGCTACGTTAATCGTTACGTAGCCTATCATGGATTTTTTTTGTTTTTTTTACACTTTGTTTCGCGGCCGGGGAGACGGGGTGCTTCTCCCCGGCCTGAATTTTGGCCGGGCGTGGCAGGACGCCTCCCCCCCCTTGCCTGAACTTCGGGGGGAGAAGCGAAGCACCTCCCCCCCACCGAGAAGCACCCCTGCGAAAAGGTAAGTGACTTTCGTACATCCCTAAGCCTATCACGGTGTTTTTTTAAAATCTAGCCGTGATAGGCTACGTAAATCTTTATGTAGCCTATCACGTTTTTTTGTTTTTGTATTAACCTGGAAATGGCGGTGGCGGCAGCCGGTCGGAAGACCGGCCACTGCCGCCAAACCGCTGCCGAACCGCCGCTGAACCGCCACCAGAGCCACTGCCGCCGCCGCCGCTGCCAGGAAGATCCGCCCAAGGTAAGTCTCGTCCTGGGGGGGCGGGGGGGCCGTTCTGCCACCGATTTCGGGGGGCCGAATGCGCTGGCATTCGGCCTCCTCTGATATCCGTGGCGGAACTTTCGTACATCCCTAGTTCCCACACAATTTCGAACCCTGGCTCTACAGGTTTTCAGTTGACAGTGTATTTTCTCGGAGAAGCAACATAGTACTAATGCAGGCCAATACTTATTCTTGAGAACAGGCATCGAGGTAACAAAATTAAGACTGATTTCAATGCATTGAGGACAGATACTAGACGATTTCAGATAAAAGTTACAAATTGTTTCAGAGCCTTGGCATATTGCCAAATGCTGTTGCTCCACGTTCCTTCATTAATATAAATTCTGCACACTACCCAGATCATTGCAGAGTGATATTTTAATGTCCATACATGCCCTATTAATTTTATCAGCTATAAACTAAGATTCAGATTCGTTAGTGGAAATATCAAAAGAATGAGGAAAAATCTATGTGCATGTTGTAAGATTAGGCTCAGGATAGAATGAAAGGACTCATGGAATGAAAAAAATTAACTGCAAATACCAGTCCTTTTTCAAAAAAGGCCAATCTACTAAATTAAGCACACATTATGAATCTTGTTGCATTTTTCATACACATTCAAAGATACTTGTTTACATGGACAAACGTAACATGGGAACCATGCAATCAAGTATTCTCAGTATAATGGTGGCACTTCTCCTTTCCACTGTGGTAATGGAAATTGTCTTTATCTGTGTTTGTTTGGTTTATATGGTATGTTTGTCTATATACATTCAGGGCCACAAATATCGGAACAAGGATAACTGTTTTGGCAGTTGGCCTCTGTACACCACCATGTTGAAGTTGAAAGGAAACACACCCAGATGGGAGCGAAGTCAGGACATTCAGCTGTAATTCAAGGGGTTTGACAAAAGTGGGGCACTAACCATTCAGGAAGTACAGCCAGTGGCATACACACACACCCATTGTTGGCGGCTTATAAGTAATGGAACAAACCAACATCATTTCAAACTTAAGGATCGCCTTTAATACCTGGATGAAAATCCTTTGCAGTCAATGACTGCCTGAAGTCTGGAACCCATGCACATGACCAAATGCTGAGTTTCCTCCCTCGAGATGCTTTGCCAGGCCTTTACTGCAGCTGCCTTCAGCTGCTGCTTGTTTGTGGGTCTTTCTGCCTTCAATCTTGTCTTCAGCAGGGGTGTGCAAAATACATATCCCGTTCCAACCGGCAGTCCGCAGTGGGGGGGAGTCAATCCGTCCCTCCCCCCTGGAATTCTCCCCGGCTGGCTCCGCTCTGCGGCAATGCCTCGAACCCACCAGCCGGGGCCAGCCACAGCTGGACTTCCAGCCGCTGCCGGGCTGTGGCCACAAATGGCAACCACTACTTCAGTCGCCATTTGCGTCCCTACCAAGCCGTGATAGGCTACGTAAGTATCTACATAGCCTATCACAGCAAAAGGCACGGACACAAATGGTGGCCACTACACCATTTGCATCCCTGTCTTTTGCCGTGATAGGCTACATAGATACTTACATAGCCTATCATGGTTGGCAGGGAAGCAAATGGCGACTGACGTAGCGGCCACTATTTGCGGCCGCATCCCGGCAGTGGCCAGAAAAAGACCCGGAGCCGCCGCTGCTGGCGCTGGAGCCGCCACTGGAGCAGCTGCCCCCGCCAGGTAGATCCGTTCCAGGGGGGGTTTCGGGGGGTGGCGGGGGGGTAGTACATTCCGACATGGATTCTGAGGGGGGGTGGATTCTAAAGAATCTGGCCTCACTGGTGTCCGTGGTGGAATTCTCCAACATCCCTAGTCTTCAGTAAGTGAAAAGCATGCTCTATTGGGCTAAGATCAGGTGACTGACTTGGCCATTGAAAAACATCCCACTTCTTTGCCTTCTGAAAACCTTGGGTAGCTTTTGCTGTATGTCTTGGGTCATTATCCATCTGCCATATGAGCGGCGTCCTATCAGTTTGGCAGCATTCGGCTGAATCTGAGCAGAAAGTATAGCCCTATACACTTCAGAATTCATCCTGCTGCTTTTATCAGCAGTCAGGTCATCAATAAACATCAATGACCCGGTTCCATTGGCAGCCATACATACCCATGCCATAACACTGCCTCCACCATGTTTGACAGATGATGTGGTATGCTTTGGATCATGAGCTGTTCCTTGCCTTCTCCATACTTTTCTCTTCCTATCATTCTGGTCCAAGTTAATCTTGGTTTCATCATTCCAAAGAATCTTATTCCAGAACTGGGCAGGCTTTTTTGGGTGTTTGCTGGCAAAGGCTAATCTGGCCTGTCTGTTCTTGAGCATTACCAGTAGGGATGTAAGAAATTCACTTACCTTTTCGATGGGTGACATTCATGGTGGGGGGGAGGCGCTCTGTCCCACCGCCTGAAATTTTCCCCAGCCTGCTCCGTTCTGCAGCAACTCCGTGGAGTCACCAGCCGGGGCCGCCCGCAGCTGGACATCCGGCCGCTGGGCTGCACAGGGATGCAAAACAGGCCGTAGCCGCCGCCATTTGCGTCCCTGTATTTTGCCGTGATAGGGTACATATATATTTATGTAGCCTATCATGGCCTCCTCAGGGACGCAAATGGCTTCCTTAAGTTAGCAGTGATAGGCTACATAACTATTTACGTAGCCTATCATGGCAATAATGATGAGGCGAATGGTGGCTGCTGATGTGGCCACTATTCGCAAAGCAGTGCAAATGGCACCAGGTAGGTGTCCCGTTTCGCGTGCCTTTCATGGGGTGGGGGGCGGGAGGCTTCATTCCGCCATGGATTTCAGAGGGCCGAATGCACTGGCATTTGGCCTCACCGAGATCTGTGGCGGAATTCTCTGGCATCCCTATTCCAGTGGTTTGCACCTTGTTGTGAAGCCTCTGTATTTATATTCATAAAGCCGTCTCTTGACTGTAGATGTTGACAATGACATGCCTACCACCGCAAGAGCGTTCTTGACCTGGCTAGATGTTTTGAAAGGGTTCCTCTTCACCATGACCAGCATTCTGCGGCCGGTCATCCACTTTAGTTGTCTTCCGTGGTCTTCCAGGCCTTTTTCTGTTGCTGAACTTGCCAGTGAATTCGGATATAATTCCTCCTTTTTTAGAATGTTCCAAACTGTTGTGTTGCTGTAAAGAACAATATTGTTTAGGAACCTGGAATGTCAGATCAATGAAACAAGGTAAGCTGGAGGTGGTCAAACATGAGATGGCGAGATTGAACATCAACATCTTGGGAATCAGCGAACTAAAATGGACAGGCATGGGCGAATTTAATTCAGGTGACCATCATATCTACTACTGTGGGCAAGAATCCCTTAGAAGAAATGGAGTAGCACTCATAGTCAATAAAAGGGTGGGAAAAGCAGTACTGGGGTACAATCTTAAAAACAATAGAATGATCTCAGTATGAATCCAAGGCAAACCATTCAACATCACAGTAATTCAAGTCTATGTCCCAACCACTGATGCCAAAGAAGCTGAGGTTGATGGGTTCTATGAAGACCTACAACACCTTCTAGAACTAACACCAAAAAAAGATGTCCTCTTCATCATAGGGGATTGGAATGCTAAAGTAGGAAGTCAAGAAATCACCGGGATAACAGGCAGGCATGGCCTTGGTGCACAAAATGAAGCAGGACAAAAGCTAATAGAGTTTTGCCAGGAGAACACGCTGATGATAGCAAACACTCTTTTCAAACAGCACAAGAGGCGACTCTACACATGGACATCACCAGATGGTCAATATCGAAATCAGATTGATTATGTCCTTTGCAGTCAAAGATGGAGAAGCTCTATACAGTCAGTCAAAACAAGACCTGCAGCTGACTGTGGCTCAGATCATGAGCTTCTTGTTGCAAAATTTCAGCTTAAATTGAAGAACATAGGGAAAACCACTAAACCATTGAGGTATGACCTAAATCATATCCCTGATGAATATACAGTAGAGGTGAGGAATAGATTTAAGGCATTAGACCTGATAGACAGAGTGCCTGAGGAACTCTGGACAGAGTTCCGTAACATTGTTCAGGAGGCAGCAACTCAATCCATCCCAAAGAAAAAGAAATGCAAGAAAGCAATGTGGCTGACTGATGAGGCTTTACAAGTAGCGGAAGAAAGAAGGGAAGCGAAAAGCAAGGGAGAAAGGGGAAGATATATCCAACTGAAAGCAGAGTTCCAGAGAATAGCAAGGAGACAAGAAGGCCTTCTTAAATGAACAATGCAAAGAAATCGAGGAAAACAACAGAATGGGAAAGACTAGAGATCTCTTCAAGAAAATCGGAGATCTCAAGGGAACGTTTTGTGCAAAGACGGGCATGATAAAGGACAAAGAAGGCAGGGACCTAACAGAAGCAGATGAGATTAAGAAGAGGTGGCAAGAATACACAAGAAGAACTATACAGGAAAGATCTGAATGTCCCTGATAGCCATGATAGTGCGGCCACTGAACTTGAGCTGCACATTATTGAGAGTGAAGTCAAGTGGGCCTTAGGAAGCATTACTAACAACAAAGCTAGTGGAGATGACAGTCTTCCAGCTGAGCTATTTAAAATCCTAAAAGATGATGCTGTTAAAGTGCTGCATTCAATATGCCAACAAATTTGGAACACTCAACAATGGCCGCAAGACTGGAAAAGGTCAGTTTACATTCCAATTCCAAAGAAGGGCAACGCCAAAGAGTGTTCAAACTACCGCACAATTGCGCTCATTTCACATGCCAGCAAGGTGATGCTCAAAATCCTACAAGCTAGGCTTCAGCAGTATGCAAACCGAGAACTACTGGAAGTACAAGCTGGGTTTCGAAGAGGCAGAGGAACTGGAGATCAAATCGCCAGCGTTCGCTGGATAGGGATGTACAAAAGTCACTTACCTTTTTGCAGGGGTGCTTCGCAGTGGGGGGAGGCGCTTCGCTTCTCCCCCCAAAGTTCAGGCGAGGGGGGGGAGCCGTCCCGCCTCACCCGGCCGAAATTCAGGCTGGGGGGGGAGGCTTCCCGCCTCGCCCGGCCGAAATTCAGGCTGGGGAGAAGTGCCCCGTCTCCCCGGCCACGAAACAAAGTCTAAAAAAAACCAACAACCCGTGATAGGCTACGTAACGATTAACGTATCCTATCACGGCTAGATTTCCAAAGTCAGCCATGATAGGCTACGTAAATCGTTACGTAGCCTATCATGGGTTTCTTTGGAAAAAAAAGCATGTACGCAAATGGCGGCGGCCTATGGGCGCCGCCATTTGCGTTCCTTATTTGGTCCCAGTAGTCTACGTAAAGATTTACATAGACTACGGCCCATAGGCCGCCGCCATTTGCGTACGTGCTTTTTTTTTTTTCAAAGTCACCCGTGATAGGCTACGTAACGATTTATGTAGCCTATCACGGCTGACTTTGGAAATCTAGCCGTGATAGGCTACGTTAATCATTACGTAGCCTATCACGGGTTTGGGGGTTTTTTTTACACTTTGTAATGGCGGCGGCGGCAGCCGGTCGGAAGACCAGCTGCCGCCCCCGCCCCCGACGAAAGGCCGACGAACCGCCGCCGGGACCCGCCACCAGGAGTGGCATTCGCCAAAGGTAAGTCCCATCCCGGGGGGGGCGGGGGGGCGGAGAATTTCACCGCTGATTTCGGGGGGCTGAATGCATTGGTGCTTGGCCCCCTGAAGATTCGGGGAGAAATTCTCCGCCATCCCTATCGCTGGATAATGGAGAAAGCAAGGAATTCCAGAAAAACGTCTATTTCTGCTTCATTAACTACGCTAAAGCCTTTGATTTTGTGGATCACAACAAACTGTGGCAAATTCTTAAAGTGATGGGAGTACCAGACCACCTTACCTGTCTCCTGAGAAACCTGTACGTGGATCAAGAAGCAACAGTAAGAGCCAGACATGGAACAACTGAGTGGTTCAAAATTGGGAAAGAAGTATGACAAGGCTGCATATTGTCACCCTGCTTATTTAACTTATATGCAGAGTACATCATGAGAAACGCCGGGTTGGATGAATCACAGGTCGGAATTAAGATTGCCGGGAGAATTATCAACAACCTCCGATATGCAGACGATACCATCCTAATGGCAGAAAGCGAAGAGGATCTCAAGAGCCTCTTGCTGAGGGTGAAAGAGGAGAGTGCAAAAGCTGGTTTGAAACTCAACATTAAAAAAACGAAGATCATGGCATCTGGCCCCATCACTTCCTGGCATATAGAAGGGGAAGAAATGGAAGCAGTGACAGATTTTACTTTCTTGGGCTCCAAGATCACCGCAGACCGTGACTGTAGCCATGAAATTAAAAGACGCTTGCTCGTTGGGAGGAAAGCTATGGCAAACCTACACAGCATAGTAAGAAGCAGAGACATCACCTTGTCGACAAAGGTCCGTCTAATCAAAGCTATGGTTTTCCCAGTAGTAATGTATGGCTGTGAAAGCTGGACTTTAAGGAAGGCTGAGCACCGAAGAATTGATGCTTTCGAACTGTGGTGCTGGAGAAGACTCTTACGAGTCCCCTGGACTGCAAGGAGGTCAAATCAGTCCATCCTAAAGGAAATCAACCCTGAGTGCTCATTGGAAGGACAGATACTGAAGCTGAAGCTCAAATATTTTGGCCACCTAATGCGAAGAGAAAACTCTCTGGAAAAGACCCTGATGCTGGGAAAGACTGAAGGCAAAAGGAGAAGGGGACGACAGAGGATGAGATGGCTAGATAGCATCACCGATGCAATGAATATGAACTTGAGCACACTCCAGGAGAGAGCGCAGGACAGGAAGGCCTGCCGTGCTATGGTCCATGGGGTCATGAAGAGTCGGACACGACTGAACGACTGAACAACAACAACAACTGTTTTTGCTATCTCTCTGATGGGTTTATTTTGTTTCCTCAGCCTAATTATTGCCTCCTTCACTTGCATGGACACCTCTTTGGGCCTCATGTTGGGAATTCCAGTGAACAGCTCCCAAATGCAAATGTAACACTCAGAACCACCTCCAGGCCTTTTATCTGCTTGATTGGTCATAGGGTACCCAGGAAACAGGCCACACCTGTTACTTATGAGCCACCAACGATGGGTGTGTGTATGCCACTGGCTGTCCTTCCTGAATGGTTAGTACCCCACTTATGTCGAACCCCTTGAATTACAGCTGAAAGTCCTGACTTCGCTTCCAAGTTCCATCTTGGTGTTTCCTTTCAACTTCAATATACCCTGCACATACACGTGTACCTATTTGCTATCAATTGATTCAATCTATAGTGTTTTTGTGATTTACTTGATATTGTATTATGTTCTTCATATTAGCTCCATAATGTGACAAGGGCTTGAAAGGATGTCAGCACTTCAAGCCTGAGCCTGTAATTAATTAAATAAATAGGAACATAAGAGGAACCCTGCGGTAGACATGGCGGAGAATTCCACCACGGATCTTGGTGACGCCGAATGCCAGCACATTCTGCCCCTGAAATCCATGGTGGAATGACGCCCCCCTCCCTACAAAATGGGCCCGGAACACAGCCTACCTTTGTCGGCCATTCCAATGCTCCTCGAATGGCAGCCACGTCTGCAGCCACCATTCACGTCCTTCGAATGGCCGTGATAGGCTACATAAATACTAACTTAGCCTATCATGAGCCAATGTAGGGGGATACAAATGGTGTCCCTACACAGGATGCCATTTGCATCCGCAGCAGCCCAGCAGTGGCTGAGGCCCTGCTGTGGGTTGGCCTGGCCAGAGTCTCCACGGCCTGGCCGCAGAGTGGAGCCAGCCGGGCAGGATTCCGGGGGGAGGAATGGTTTGCCTCCTCCCCCTGTTGAGGATTCTGGGGGGAGGAACAGTTCACCTCCCCCCACCTGAGGAACCCAGCAGAGCCAGGTGAGTGGGGTTTCGTACACCCCTACCCTGCGGGATCAAACATAAGGTTTGTCAAGTCCAGCATGGTTTTTTGACAGTGGTCAACCAGACACCCATGGGAAGGCCACAAGCAGAGCATAAGTGCAACTGCATTCTCCCATTCATGTTCTCCAACATGAGAACATGTTGGAGAACATTCATGTTCAACATTCATGTTCTCCAACATAGCCTTGGATACTGGAGGTAATATACTGTAGCCATCATGTCTAGTAGACCGTGATAGCTTTTTCCTCTATGAATGTGTCTAATTCTCTTTTAAAGCCATCTAAGCTAGATGGCCATCACACCATACTATCGTAGCAAATTCTATGGTTCGACATGTCAGTGCTAAATAGCTCAGCACTCAGCTTCTTTGGATTCTGGGATGGTCAACTAACTAGTATTAGGAAGGCAAAAAAAATCCCTATTCATTTTCTACACACCATGCATATTTTCAATCACATTTATAGCTTATTATGTTCCCCTTAGCTCACCTTTTCTCTGAGCTAAAAAGCCTCAAATGTTGTACCTTTTCCTCATAGAAGAGTTGTTCTCAGGCCTTAATTATTTGGATTGCCCTTTTCTGTGCTCACTCTCCAGTTCTGTAATATCCATCCTTTTTGAAGTGCAGTGACCAGAACTATACACAGTTTTGCAAGTGTGGTTGCACCATAGATTTGTAGAACAGCATTATGATATTGGCAGTTTTATTTTCAATCACTTTCCTAATGATTCCCAGTATGGAATTTTCCACTTTCATAGCAGCTGCACACTGGAGCAATGTTTTCATCAAGCTATGCAATACAACCCAAGGATCCCTTTCCTGGTCACTCACCGCCAGCTCAAACCTCATTGGTGTTTATGTGAAGTTAGAATTTTGGCCCCAGCGCCCCCCCCCCCAGTACACATCACTTTACATATGCTTGCATTGAACCTAATTTGCCATTTTAATGAAGGTATGGGTGATATTTCATTTCATTTTTTATAAGACTTTACCAAAATTCATAAGTTTCTCCATAGTAGAGATGAAAAGAACTTGAGATTTTAAAGTCCTTTTGAAGTCCAAATAAACAGTTTACTGGATCACCCCATCCATATGTATGTTGACATTTTCAAAGAACTCTAAAAGGTTAAGGAGACAGGCTTCCTCCAATAAGCCATGTTGATTCTCCTTCAGGAAGGCTTGTCCTTCTATATGTGTAATGATTTTATAATTAAGTGATAATTTAATGTTTAATTATCTTTCCCAAGTGATTAAGGGTGAGTTTACACATTCTTCTCCTCTGTCCCTTTCCCACCACCACCACCACCACACAGGGAATTAAAAAATGATGATACAATAAGTAGCAACTATACTAAGCCAGAGTATTAAAAGATAAATGCAATAGGTAATCAGATGATGAAGTGGGAGAATAATCCACCAAAGTAATCAATGTTTTCACCCAGTTCCAGGAATTAAGTTCTCATGCTGTTTGGGTGGATTTGTAAAACACATGGTTTCCATTCCTCTTAACCAACCCTGACTGTGTATAGCTGTAATCCACACAAGTGCTGAAATATTAACTTAGCAATACACAGACATATAATCTTTCAAACAAGTCCCAGTGCAGTTATCCTGGTTATTATGGCTGCTGCAGGAAGATAGTCGTTGAACTAGTATTTAGGGTTTTTTAAAAAAATCTTATGGTATGAGAACATTACAGCCCTGCTGGTCCTCTTGCCCTTAACACTGATGCTGCCATTTTTGCTTCACATCATCACTATCGCATCTGGCTGCTTCCCCTAAACTTTGGCCACTTGCAGCTCCTCATTCTAATTTGCCCTGGATTTTCTAGACACTTGTGAGTATAAATAGTCCCTGGTTAAGTACTGAAATGCCCCTGAGTATTTTGCTGTTCTCACAGTGCAATAATACAGAGGCCATACATGGAGGGGTTACAGTGGAGTGAAGGCAAGGACAGAAGAACTTCCAACTCTCATTGATATGAATTGACATAAATCTTATGCAAGGAGTTCATGACTGTAATACTGTTTGGTAGGAGCAGACAGCTGCCTTATATCAGGTTGGACTATTTGCCCATCTTGCCAGTAGGCAACATTCTGCCAGTGTGCATCAGTCTGCCCCCAGACACCTTTCTTGGTGCCCTCCTACTTAAAAACAACAACACACACACATTTTCTTACAGGCCGCTGGAATTGGTATGAAATAGTTTTCTGATTGGTGCTGAAAACTCTGGGTTCAAAGGAGTAGTTTAGTGTGTTGGGCCTCAGAACCCACCTCTGCCTTTACTTTGGGGCAGGTTACTTCTCTTTTGCTATCCCTCCCGTGGCAGCTATTTTGTGGTGGTGCCCAGGATAGTTTCTCCAATTGCCAAATGTGACCATGGCACCAAAAAGGTTGCATACCCTGGTCTACTCTGAATGGCAGCAATCAGTCTTTCGCATCACCTGAGACCTGACTGACCCTTGTAACTGGAGATTTAGCCCAAGACTTTTGGCATGCAGCGCATTTGCTCTACCACTAAGATATGGTCCCTCCCAAATGGTTTCTTTTTGGTTTCAGAGCAATGAGCGAAACCCCGAATATGTATAATACCCCATGCTAATACCTTTTGAAATGCAATTTGTTTTTGATTCACAAAGTTTGAAACAATTCTTCAGTTTACACTGTGATTCACATCTGCAGCATTGGAAACATGAAGAATAACAATGTTAAATACAGAAAGACAGTTTCTCAGTATCTCGTCATCTCTTGTACAAAGTGGGAAAAAGCAGGATCATACTGAATTCAATTCAGTGATTATTTTGGTTGTTAATTCAAATAGCTCCAGAACTTAAAGGAGTTCTTAGTAACTTGTGCTGGTATGGATACTATGTATGTATGTATGTATGTATGTATGCATGCATTTCTTTATTTTAGTCACACATTGAAGAAGGCACTGGACTTCACAACACAACCAACGCTTCATTGATGCTTTATTATTGCTTTATGGAGGGAGCAATCCCATGGCCATTAGACAGTGGCTAGACGGCCATAGGATATCTGGTTTTCTGGGAACTGACCTCCCCCCACTTCCATGCTGCCTTGGAGACAGCACGGAACAGCCCCAGGCACCACGCTTGCAAGAGGAGCACAGAGCAGCTGAAAAGGGGTGTTCCGGGTGGTGTTCCGGAGTGGGGAGCGTGGAAATGCCTATACAGCACATCCAATGTGTCATACAGCAGTACCCTCCTGCGCCTAGCCCTCCTGCGGCTAGCTGGAAATGCAGGGCAGGAAAAGCTCAGAGGGAACAATCCCTTCTGTGTTTCTCCTGCCCTGCTTTGGATAGGCAGTCACCTCCGAGTTTGGAGGCAGCCACCTATCTGAATAGGATTGCGCCCTTAATGATTTATTATTGATGCTCTCTGGGGCATAAACAACAACCAATGCTGTTGCTGTGAAGGAAGTAGCCAGCTGTGAAGTTTTGCTCCAGCAAAGATCTCTTTGTGACAGCTGTTTATCAATGAATTATCAATGAATTATCAAAGTTCTTAGTAGATTGCCTTGCATTTTTTACTCAGGACTTTAGTTGCCAATCCACTTCGGCCAAGGATTTGAGAGTAGTTCTTTTTAAACTCCATCTACCTGCTGCAATATCAAAACAAAACACAACATTTTACATAGCTAATTCCTAGAGATATTTCCTCATTATGAATATGTACTTAGATTTCAAGTACACTTTTGACACTTGGAAGTGCAAAACAAATGTTAATATTACTTATTATTCGTAATAATCTATTAGTAATAATAAATCTCCCTATCCAAACAAACAATAGTCCTATCCTGAAAAGTCATAGACAAGTCTTATATGACTGTATTATATATATATATATATATATATATATATGCAATTATTACAAAAAAAACAAAGAAAAAAGGTGGAAACAAAAATAGCAATAGAAAATTGTATGATCATAATTATGCCTTTGCCTGTTTCTTTATTCTGAGTGGGCAGTAAGTTCGGGAGGAAACAACAGCAGCCAATATTCTATCTCCAGCCTAGGCTGCTTATTCAGGAATAAGCTGCCCCAAGCTGGAAGTAATAGCTCCAACCTTCCTGCAAAACATCTTTTTTCCCCCAGTGTTTATAGTCTTCCCTTAGTCATAAACAGAGAGATCACAGTATCTTGTTACTGCCAGATCAGAGCTCAAGTTTGCAAAACTTTTTCCTTCTCCTGCTGGACATAGAACATTTTTTGCCAGTGGTGCTCACGGAATCCACAAAAGAGTATGAATTGTGTGGGCAAATTGTTCTCCTTTTAGTCAAGATTTGTTTAAAATGATGTCATTCAACTACTTTCAGATGAACAACAAGGTTAGAGGAAGCAGCTATTGATTCTGCAGCACAAAGGATATTTATGCTTTTAGTTACTAGCTCCCTGTAGATCCATGGCCCTTTCTTTTGTGTTGTCTTTCATACTGTTAAAGAATTTTTGCTTTATTTTCTCTTTTATGCACATCAACATTAGTTTTGTCTGGCTCAAGATTCAGAAGAGTATAATGCTAAATTTTGCCCCCACCCCCCTTTGAATGTACATTGCTATTAATCCCCTTTGTGGGAATGAGGGATATGTTTACTTTTGCCAAGTAACTCTTCCAGAGTGTAAGTTGCAGACCACTGTATAAAACATCAGTTAATTGAGTCAACAATAGGATAGTGATGTTCAGTACTGGATGCCATATATACTTCTCAGTATTTTATTTTATTTTTATCTGCTTATTTATTTTCAAAGTCAAAGTCATTAGAGGAGTTCATGTAATATGAATTTAAAAGATGCTTCCACAGATCTTTCCAGCTTAGGCCCAGGAGAGCAAGCTGAGTTATTTGAGTTAAGATTTAATCTATATTTATGTGCTTGTGTGCACATGCACACACATACACCAAAGAAGTATGAGGCTGGAATAGGGATGCTGGAGAAATTCGAGATGGACTAAAATGAGCTCCTGTTTCCAAGAATCTGACTTGCAGAATCCACTGTGGAGCAATCCCCTCAGGCCATGCGGAGGCTGTGGACTTTTGGATGATTGTTTTTACTTTCCTGAAATTTACACATATAAATTCATAGGAAAATACATAATTTTCTGCTGAGGAAACACTGAATGGAATGAGGGAGAATACGCTAAATGTTATGTATTAAGGTAAATTATGTAAAAACTTATGTAAATATTGTTGTTGTTCAGTCGTTAAGTCATGTCCGACACTTCATGACCCCATGGACCATAGCATGCCAGGCCTTCCTGTCCTCCGCTCTCTCCCGGAGCATGCTCAAGTTCAGATTCATTGCATCAGTGATGCTCTCTAGCCATCTCATCCTCTGCTGTCACCTTCTCCTTTTGCCTTCAATCTTTCCCAGCATCAGGGTCTTTTCCAGTGACTTTTCTCTTTGCATTAGGTGGCCAAAATATTTGAGCTTCAGCTTCAATATCTGTCCTTCCAATGAGCACTCAGGGTTGATTTCCTTTAGGATTAACTGATTTGAGACCTCCTAGCAGTCCAGGGCACTCGTAAGAGTCTTCTCCAGCACCACAGTTCGAAGGCATCAATTCTTCGGCGCTCAGCCTTCCTTATAGTCCAGCTCTCACAGCCATACGTTACTACTGGGAAAACCATAGCTTTGATTAGACGGACCTTTGTCAGCAAGGTGATGTCTCTGCTTCTTATTATGCTGTCTAGGTTTGCCATAGCTTTCCTCCCAAGGAGCAAGCGTCTTTTAATTTCATGGCTACAGTCACGGTCTGCGGTGATCTTGGAGCCCAAGAAAATAACATCTGTCTCTGCTTCCATTTCTTCCCCTTCTATATGCCAGGAAGTGATGGGGCCAGATGCCATGATCTTAGTTTTTTTTAATGTTGAGTTTCAAACCAGCTTTTGCATGCTCCACTTTCACCCTCAACAAGAGGCTCTTTAGATCCTCTTCTCTTTCTGCCATTAGGGTGCTATCGTCTGTGTATCTGAGGTTGTTGATAATTCTCCCGGCAATCTTAATTCTGACCTGTGATTCAGCCAACCCGGCGTTTCTCATGATGTACTCTGCATATAAGTTAAACAAGCAGGGCAACAATATGCAGCCTTGTCATACTCCTTTCCCAATTTTGAACCAATCAGTTGTTCAACGTCTGGTTCTTACTGTTGCTTCTTGACCCTCGTACAGGTTTCTCAGGAGACAGGTAAGGTGGTTTTGTACTCCCATCTCTTTAAGAATTTGCCACAGTTTGTTGTGATCCACACAATCAAAGGCTTTAGCGTAGCCAATGAAGCAGAAATAGACATTTTTCTGGAATTTTCTTGCTTTCTCCATGATCCAGAGAATGTTTGCGATTTGATCTCTAGTTCCTCTGCCTCTTCGAAACCCAGCTTGTACTTCCAGTAGTTCTCGGTTCACATAGTGCTGAAGCCTAGGTTGTAGAATTTGATTTTGAGCATAACCTTGCTGGCATGTGAAATGAGCGCAATTGTACGGTAGTTTGAACACTCTTTGGCATTGCCCTTCTTTGGAATTGGAATGTAAACTGACTTTTTCCAGTCTTGTGGCCACTGTTGAGTGTTCCAAATTTGTTGGCATATTGAATGCAGCACTTTAACAGCATCATCTTTTAGGATTTTAAATAGCTCAGCTGGAAGACTGTCATCTCCGCTAGCTTTGTTGTTAGTAATGCTTCCCAAGGCCCACTTGACTTCACTCTCGAGGATGTCCGGCTCAAGTTCAGTGACCGCACTATCATGGCTATCAGGGACATTCAGATCTTTCCTGTACAGTTCTTTGGTGTATTCTTTCCACCTCTTCTTAACCTCATCTGCTTCCGTTAGGTCCCTGCCTTCTTTGTCCTTTATCATGCCCGTCTTTGCACAAAACGTTCCCTTGAGATCTCCGATTTTCTTGAAAAGTTCTCTAGTCTTTCCCATTCTGTTGTTTTCCTCAATTTCTTTGCATTGTTCATTTAAGAAGGCCTTCTTGTCTCTCCTTGCTATTCTCTGGAACTCTGCTTTCAGTTGGATATATCTTCCCCTTTCTCCCTTGCTTTTTGCTTCCCTTCTTTCCTCAGCTACTTGTAAAGCCTCATCAGACAGCCACTTGGCTTTCTTGCATTTCTTTTCCTTTGGGATGGATTGAGTTGCTAACTCCTGAACAATGTTACAGACCTCCGTCCATAGCTCCTAAGGCACTCTGTGTATCAGGTCTAATGCCTTAAATCTATTAATCACCTCCCCTGTATATTCATCAGGGATATGATTTACGTCACACCTGAATGGTTTAGTGGTTTTCCCTACGTTCTTCAATTTCAGCTGAAATTTTGCAAGAAGCAGCTCATGATCTGAGCCACAGTCAGCTCCAGGTCTTGTTTTTACTGACTGTATAGAGCTTCTCCATCTTTGGCTGCAAAGGACATAATCAATCTGATTTCGATATTGACCATCTGGTGATGTCCATGTGTAGAGTCGCCTCTTGTGCTGTTTGAAAAGAGTGTTTGCTATCATCAGCGTGTTCTCTTGGCAAAAATCTATTAGCCTTTGTCCTGCTTCATTTTGTACACCAAGGCCATGCTTGCCTGTTATCCCGGTGATTTCTCGACTTCCTACTTTAGCATTCCAATCCCCTATGATGAAGAGGATATCTTTTTTTTGGTGTTAGTTCTAGAAGGTGTTGTAGGTCTTCATAGAACTGATCAACTTCAGCTTCTTCAGCCTCAGTGGTTGGGGTCTAGACTTGAATTACTGTGATGTTGAATGGTTTGCTTGGATTTGTTCTGAGATCATTCAATCGTTTTTGAGATTGTACCCCAGTACTGCTTTTCCACCCTTTTATTGACTATGAGTGCTACTCCATTTCTTCTCAGGGATTCTTGCCCACAGTAGTAGATATGATAGCCACCTGAATTAAATTCGCCCATGCTTGTCCATTTTAGTTCTCTGATTCCCAAGATGTCGATGTTCAGTCTTGCCATCTCATGTTTGACCACCTCCAATCAATCAACTTACCTTGATTCATTGATCTTACATTCCAGGTTCCTAAACAATGTTGTTCTTTACAGCATCAGATTTCTTTTCACCACCAGACACATCCACAGCTGAGTGTCCTTTCGGCTTTGGCCCAGCCATTTCACTCTTTCTGGCACTACTTGGAAATACCCTCTGCTCTTCCCCAGTAGTATATTGGACACCTTCCGACCTGAGGGGCTCATCTTCTGGCGTCATATCTTTTAGCCTTGTGATACGTTCCATGGAGTTTTCTTGGGAAGAATACTGGAGTGGGTTGTCATTTCCTTCTCCGGTGGACCACATTTTCTCAGAACTCTCCGCCATGACCTGTCTGTATTGGGTGGCCCTGCACAGCATAGCTTATGGCTTCACTGAGTTATGCAAGCCCCTTTGTCACAACAAGGCAGTGATCCATGAAGGGGACTTATGGAAATGCTTATGTAATTATTTTCATATTTTTGTGCACAATGGAAAAAAAATATTCACATCATCTGTGGGTAGACGATGGAACAAAAGGCACCTGACAATCCATGAAACACAGATGGAGCAGATTTTACACAGTCCGTACATCCCTAAACTGCAATCCTAGACACAAGTCCCACTGACTTCTAAGTAGATATTATTATTATTATTATTATTATTATTATTATTATTAATATAGCACTATCTGTGCACATGGCACCTTACAAAGACAGATCCCTAGGGTTGTCTAGTATTGTGGGGAAATCCAGCCCTTTGGGGGCCTGATGGATCCCTGCAATGGACTCAGCTGCTCAGCTTGCCCTGCATAGGTGGGCTAAGCCATGGTAAAATTCCCGACACTTGGGAACTTTACCTAGGTTTTTTGTGCAAAATGGTGGTGGGTGGTGGCGGCAGGAGTCTCTGCCACTACTTCACACAAAAAAACCTCTGCTGCCATGCACAACTGGCTCCTGGGAGGGGGAGAAGGAGCCAGTTGCACACAGCAGCGGGGGCGCTGTGCACAAAATGGGGGAGGAGAAGGGAGTGCCACTCCCGTCTCATCCTCCATTTTGCTTACAGCAGTGTTGTTATGCTTTAATTCTCCCTCCTGACCCTAGGAAGGGGAATGAAGGACTTGCATGCAGCGACCCCACTGTGTGCAAAATCTAGGATGAGAGGGATGCATTGCTCCCCCTGTCCCCCTCCTGTCCCACCACTGCTGCTATGATGCCAGAGACAGAAGGAGGAGGCGTGAACCACACTCCCTTCTTCTCCCATCCAGGCTACTGTGGCAGCACCAGTGGGACAGGAGGAGGATGAGAGCTAAGTCCTTCCCATCCTTCTCCTTTCCTGCTGGTTACACTGCCAGTGTGGTAGCAGAAATGGGAGTAGGAGAGGGGCACTCCCCTGTCCTCCTCCTGTCCTGCTACTGCAGTGGCAGCATGACAGCAAGGGTAGGAAGGTGCATGAAAAGCTCACTCCTGACTCAGAAGGGGCTGAGTTGAGCCAGCTGTTGGATGGTTGTCTTGGAGTCGCTCATGTCCTGTTGTGCTCATGTCCTGCTTGTGGGTTCCTGGTCGACAGCTTGTTGGCCACAGTCACTGTGTGAACAGAATGCTGAACTAGATGGACTCTTGCTCTGATCCAGCATGACTCTTTCTATGTTCTTATGAGTCCAGGGGGGTGAGCCGTTGAAAGCTCACTGAGTTCCACCCCCCAAATGGATTACTCTGCTATCCCTACAGATCCCTACTCCAAGGGGAATAAACACAGAGAAAAAACAGGGGACGGAGGGAAACAGAAGCATAGGTAAAGAGGTGAAGAAGATGTGGTTATTTCAATTACATTTACTTTGACCTTCTCAGTTACAATGAGGCAGACAGACTAGGGAGGTTATCCAAGTAAGGGAAGTGGTTGCATGAAAGTGTTCTGAGAAGGTGGTCCAGGCATAAAAGGCAGCAGGGGAAAATGAGTGGAGTAGTTCCAGGAACCAGGGGACATTTGGATGGTGGAGGCTGGTGGAGCTGGATGACAAAAGGCCACATGAAGGAATGTGCTGAAATATAAGTGTAGAGAGATGAGGAGGGTGAAGGACATGGAGAGCTTTGAAACTATGGGCAAAAAGGTTATGCAGGACTCAAGAATGGACAGAATGCCATTGAAGGGTTTTAAGCAGTGCTGTGCCAAAAATTTCTCCCACATTTTTTTGGACCATTCTCATTCAATACAATAAAAAAGAAAATGCTTTTGAAAAGAAATTCAAAGGAGAAATTCTCATGGGTTGGGTTTGGGGTTCTTGTGCTTACCTTACTTGTGAGGTGGCTGAGGAGTGTGCTTGAGTGTCCTGTCTTTCATTGTACAGTCATTTCTCTGGCAGCCTGTAGCCTCCTTGGCTTCCCGCACTTCAGTTAAAGCCATCATGAGGAAACATCATGAGGTAATTCCTCCCATGGGGCTTTTCAGTTCAGGAAGTGACGTAGCCTGGGAGGCTGCAGTGCAATGAAAAGATGTGTAACAGAGAGAGAAAACACACTCAACACCTTCAGCCACCTCACAGTGATTAGGTAAGCTCAAAAATACCACCAAAAGAAATTCAAAATTCTGCCTCAAAAAGGGGAAGCTTCAGCACAGTTGATGCTGTTGCCACCTACAGAAGCAGTGCAATAAACTAAAAACCCTGAGGAAAAAAGAACCTGTCCTACAACCCCTGCCAATAGTGAGCGCTGTCTGTGAGAAACTGTTGGAGAATTTCTCCTCCCCTAGGAGAAATTCGGTGAAATTGTCCCCACAAGTTATTTTCCCACAAATAGGCTGAATAATTTTGAGGGGCCATTTGCACACAGCTGTGATTTTAAGGAGTGGCATCAAATGTTCAGAGCATTGAGAGAGGCAAATAATTTTGTTAGCAGGTTTCTGGATAGATTTAAGTAGATGAAGGTGAGACAATGGAAGACAACACAGAGATGAAGCCTGCAGCAGTCAAGGCAAGGGATGACATGGGCTGTTGAAAGAAGAAACAGACAGGAAGTGCAGCACTTTTACTGTAAAGGAGAAGAAATTTGTTTAGTCAATGGATTGAACTTAGGAGGCAAAGGAGAAGGAAGAGTTACAGGAAATCAAGGCTTTGTGCCTGATAAATAGGGTAGATTGTGATGTTGACACTGAATACAGTGAGTGACTGAGAAGAAAAGATGAGAAATTCATTCTTGGACATATTGAGCTTGAGATTATGTTGAAACATCCAAGCAGAAATATCAGATAGGCAGATGGAGATGTGGGATTGGATAGAGGGTGAAAGATCTAATTCAGAGATGTAAAGTTGGGTGTCTTCAGCATTTGAGTGGTACTGAAAGCCATGGGTGCTGATGAGGCTACACGTAGAAAAATTATATAGAGTGAATGGTAGATGGCCAAGTACCTCTGAGGAACCCCTCAGGGAGAAGGAAGGCAGATGAAGAGTGTTCCACTAAGGAGACATTCAAAAAGTGGTTAGACAGGAAGGAAGTTAACCAGCTGAAGACAGAATTATGGAAACCTTGGCATAAAGGGGAGAGTGATCCACTACATCAAAGTCAAGGTCAAGGAGAAAGAGGACTGAGGCCTTTGGATCTGGCAGTCAGGAACTTGTCAGTGACTTTCACGAGGACAATTTCAGTGGAGTGCAGGGGCTGAAAGTCAGATTGGAGCAGGTCAAAAGCAGAACTGGAGAAGAGCAAGTTGAAACTGTGGGGATATGCAGCATGTTGAAATTGTAGAGGATGGGTCAGCTGATTTTTTGAAAGAAAAATAGAACAGGGGTAACAGTGGTTAGGGGACAAGTACATACACAGGATGCCATGGGCCACATGCAGGTTTTAGGGTTATCGTAAGACAATCCCTCTCAGATGTAACCCCCAACAAAACCCTGAAATATGGAGATAATGGACCACACTGATATAGGCAGCCCAATTTTATTAGCTAAACTATAAACAAATCACATATTCCACACAAATGAAGACCTGGGTAAGAAAGAATACAAATTCTTTGCCTGCTGTCTTTTGTTTGGTTGAGTTGGGGCACACCACTGCTCAATCACACTTATTGAAAAATCCTGGATTTCTCCTTTGTTTTCTGTGGGCAGCTCCAACTTTTACCTGAACTTCAAAAGGAATTTGGAAATTCTGTCCCTAGACAATTGAGCTGTGACTCTAATTTTCTCCTATTATTATGGGTTTCATTGCTTTCCTTGAATGTCAGCTGTGACTTCCTTCTGTCAGAAATGGATTATCCTTCCCCCGTTGCAATCAACACCACAAGGAGACAAAGCTTCAGGCTAATACTACTTTATTTTGCTAGAGACTAGCATCTTTACAAATGCAGATTCCAGGGAACTCTCAGACTGCCTCAGGCCCCTAAACAACTAATCTGCAATCCCTAACTAGAGGAGATGAACTGGAGGGTAGTGAAGTTGCCGACAATTTGGGTATGAACCTCACGGCCAAGCTTGCTTCGCAGTGATGCCCCTCCCTGAGGGTGGCTCCCTCCTATGTTTGCTTCCAAGAGTGGCTATCCTGGCAGAGTGCCTGAGCCCTGCCCCAACTTTTCCCACTTTGCTTTGCGACACATCCTAGTGTCTCTGCAGTCACGCCCCTCTTCCTCCTCCTCCTCCTCCTTAACTTGAATTCTCACAGTGGAGGGAAGGGGCAGGGAGGTACTGAGCCTGGGCCATCTGTTTGTCAAGGTCTTCCGAGGAATCTCTCCCAGCACCTTAGCTCACTAGGGAGAGTCCCTCCCCCGGCCGGCCGCTGATTTAGCTGCTCCAACTCCAATTCAGAATTGGAGCTATCAGACATCCCAAGGCACTTAGATTCATCCCTGACACCTTCACTGGCTACAAAAATAAAAGTTGGGACCATCAGTCTCATTTCTTCCTAAATGATTGGAAGAATACTGGCACCACATTTTGTCTCCAGTCTTTGGTTCTTCAAAAGCTAGGAAGTTGTATCATTATCATCATTGTTGTTGTTGTTGTTGTCCCAAAGGTCACTGGATGGCATGCCCATAATCTGTGCGAAACGTAGAAAATTGGGCCATATGTCAACCCGACATTTATCACTGTAACACATTAACATGCAACTGAACTCTTTGCAGTCTCCAATGAAACCGTTCGTTTTCTAAACATGAGTGATTTTGACAACTTGCTGTCATGGTGAAGGGCTACAAAAGGAAGACAGTATTTGACTCTTTTCTGTCAATAATGTAACTTGAACCTGCTTCTGCCCAGATGTAAATATAATAAGCCAGATCTTTATTTTCAAGGTTTGTTTGCTGCAGTTATTTTGAGATAATCTCACCATGGTTCTTTCTGTATTAGACAGGGCTACGAAGAGCTGGAAAGACAGCTTAAAGAAGTTTTTAAGGAAAGAAGCAACATTCTTCGCCAGCTGTCAAAGACATCAAAAGAGCTCGAAGGCATTAAAGTAAACCTCCAGGTTAGATTTTGCTTCCTTTCTTTCTGTGATATGGGCATATCATTAGCCCTATGCAGGTGTTCATCCTCCGCATAAGAGAGCCAAAAGTTTGCAGGGCACATAGACAAGCACACACATACACTCCATGCCCATCCCTACACCAACTGTTCAATCTCTGAACTTCTTGTATTGAGGGGATACTCTGAAGGTGACTTGTATTTGTGACTTAAATGTGAATAGGAGCATATTTGTAGGGGCCTATTTAAATGTGAAAATAGTAGAAGCCTATTTAAATGTGAGTAGGAACCTATTTAAATGTGAGTAGGAGCCTATTTGTAGGGGCCTATTTGAAGGAGCCTATTTAAATGTGAGTAGGAGCCTATTTATGACTTAAATGTGAGTAGGAGCCTCCACATGACTGGGGCTCAAGATTGTATGGAGGCTTCTACTTGTGTTTACTTGGCATGCTCATTTCCCAACTCCCCCCTACTCACCACTAAAACTTCTGTCTCTGCTGCTGACACAGCTTCTCCATCCTGGTGAATACAGAGCAGGGATAATTTGGAGAAGAGGGCTGGGGCTGGGCCTCCCTCCCTTCATGGAAATGGCTTCATGGTGCATGAAAGGCAAGGAAGTGGGGGACCTAACTTTCATAGGAAGGAGAGAAAAGGCCCACACTAAGAGCAATGCATTTCTAATTCTACATTTTCTACACCCAAGAGCTTTCTTTGGGAGACTGAAGACCATTTGATTTGGAGAACCAATACCTTCTTCCCCCTCCAAATCCCAGCTCCTTGGTAATGGCTGGGGTGAGAAAGCAACAGAAAATACATTGCTCATATGCTGGATAGGGATGTGAGAACCCACCCCACCCAAGTTCTTGGGCACCCTCTGAAACGCTGCCCCTGCTCCCCCCCCCGGACCTGTGCTCGAGCTCCCAGGAGTTTGGTGAGTTGCCCACACTCACCCCGGGCCTGTCTGTCAAGCACCCACCATTTTGCCATCTCTTTTTTTTTATGAAAAAAGGGAGCTTAAAAAAATGTGCACTTTAAATATGCACAGGGTTTTTTAGCTCCCTTTTTTGGTAAAAAAAATCCCAAAGAAGTCAGCAAAATGGCTGGTGCTTGCTGGATGTGGCCCAGGTGAGTGTAGGGAGGGTGTCTGCAATATCCCCAGTGCTGGCCAGGAGGAGGAGGAGGTGTGGTACATGCCCCAGCCTCTAGCCGCCTCTTGCTCGTGAGCAGGAGACTGCTGGCAGCCGGGACACCTCCTCCTCTTCCTCTTCCTCCTGCCTGGTCAGCTGTCAAGGACAGTGGACCGGGCAGGAGGAGGAGGAGGAGGCACAGTGCATGCCCCAGCCGCTAGACATCTCTTGCTTGTGAGCAGGAGATGGCTAGCTAGCAGCTGAGTGCCAGCCGAATCCAAGCCCAAGCTGTTCCCAGCTGCTTGCTGAGCTCCAGGGCACTCGTTAGCCAAGCCCATCAATGCCCTGGAGTTCAGTGAGAGAGGTCTGGAGGTCTCGGCATGGGGGATTTCGCTGGTCTCCCAAACTAAGTCAGGTGCTCGCAACATCCCTAATGCTGGATCTGCACTGCTGGATCTCCGTGGAGAAAGGGATAGCAATGTGTTTCCATGGCTTCCTTCCCCAACCATCTGTGAGCAATTTTGTGGAAGGGGAAGGGGAAGGGGAATGAATAGGGATGTGCAAGTAAGCAAAGCTCGAGCTCACCGAAGTTCTCCCAATTCCATCTTGAAGCTCATTCTGACTTCAGTCTATATCATATTGTGAGCATTGTTGTTGTTGTTGTTGTTGTTGCTTTCTTTTAGCATGAAAATCTGTGCATATTTTTTCCAAATGTTGGCATCACTTCTATGCAGATTTGAAATGTATACATTTTTCCCCATTGAATAAAGCATATATGAGCACATTTTCCAAAGTACACACTTTTTCATGCACATTTTTCAAATATACACATGCTGTTGTATGCATTGTTTTTGGTCCACAAATCACATTGTAAGCTCAGAAATCTATGGACTTTGACTGAAGATTGCATCCAAATCAGTTTGCCATCTGGAAGGTGTGAACTTGATAAATCTTAATACAAAATGAACTGGATTGAAAGTCTCATACAGTCCTAGGAATGAATGAATTTCCAATTAAAATGCTGTTTTCCCCATCCCAAAGCTAGAACATCAGAGGATGGTGCATCAGAAATACTTTAAGTCCATCCCATCCCAACCCTGCTGGGTTTAGACCTTAGCATATTGTCCCCTCCACGTCAATATGTGATAAAGAGACAGCATATTTGGATGTGGCTATTAAAGATGTTTAAGGAAATTGAAATTTGTGAATTTTGATATGAACTGACTTGATCCAAGGACGGTTGTCTGAACCAGAACTTAGTTATCCATCAGCTTTTACACTTCCTGGTTGTTCCATATGGATATTGGAGGAATCCATGTAGGGGGTCAAGTTTGCCGAGCTTTTTGGAGCCTGGACTCTGGCTCACTTACCTGCGAGCTGGCCCAACTTGATCTGTATCGAGTCAGGCCAGCTCACAGGTTCTTGTGTGGTTTCTTCCCCCCTCAAAATTGGCATTTACACAAGCTACAACCACAATTTACGGAAGTTATACAAATTTGGGCCATAATTTGCTCAAATTGCAGCTGTAAATATACTTAACTTGCACAAATTGCAGGTGCAATTTGCACAAGTTAGCATCTTCGCAGCCACAATTTGCGCTATTTATGTCCAAAAATTGTGTAACTTATGCGAATTGCACCCACAACTTGTGCAAATGGCCATTTTATGAGAGAGAAAATGTGAATGTTCTTGGATTTGGGGAAAAAGCCCCTGGGTTGGCTCACAAGTGCAAGCTGTGCCAGGGGCACCAGGGAAATCTGGTGAAACCAAAAAGGGCCAGATTTCCCCATGACAGCCACCCTTATTGTTCCAACACAACTCTTGGCTTTAAAACATTTCGAAGTGTTTTTGAAAATGCATATCTGGAGAGAAAATGTTTAGAAATGTATGTTTTTAGAGCATATGTTTAGAAAAGTGTATTTTGAGAGAACCTATGTTTACAATGCCTATTTAAATATGAATTGTCATTCACGTTTAAAATAAAAGGTGAGAGAATTGACTTATAAGTGAACACGTGCAAAACTGAAGGTGTGTTAACTAAGAACCCCCAAATCTGGTATGCCGTTCAAAGCTATGCCAAAGTTTTTTGCCACAAACCCTGAGTTTTCTGCTGCCACTCACAAGTGTGAAAGTAACACATCAAATGTGGGTTGATAGTAAATGCCCCCCACTTTTATATTCCCTTGAAACCTATGGCAAAGTAATGTGCTTGTCTTGTTCTACAAATCCTGAGTTTTGTTCCACCACTCCAAGCATGAAAATGACATATCCAAAGCACATAGTTAAAATACCTGTTCAGTGACATAAATGGAATACAGATTGATTTCCCATCTTTTACTGGTTGTGATGTATTTATGGATGGTGCAAGAGTCCAGAGAGGGGGTGGATTCTGGTGGATTTCGCCACACTCACCCCCCCCCCAGACCTGCTTGCTGAGCCCCCACATTCATTTATACCCGCTCTCCAAGCAGCTGCATGCCCAGCGAGTAGGGATGCTTGAGAAATTTGAGATGGATTAAAATGAGCTCAGATTTCCAAGAATCCAACCTGCAGAATCCACTGCGGAGGGACCCCCTCAGGCCACACCTAGTCCGTGGACTTTCGGATGTTGTTTTAACTTTCCCTAAATTTACACATTTAATTCCACAGAAAAATATGTAAGTTTCTGCTGAGGAAACATTGAATGGAATAGGGGACAATACACTAAACGTTATGTACTGAGGTAAATGATGTAAATACTTGTGTAAATACTTACGTAAATATTTACATAATTATTTCCGTATTTTTCCGCATGACAAAAAAGAAATATATATGCATCTGTCTGTGGGTGGATGACAGAATGAAAGGCACCTGACAATCCACAAAACACAGTCAGATCAGATTTTACACAGTCCATACATCCCTACCAGTGACTGGGTCCAGCAACCACCTGTCCTCTTAGCATCTTGCCATTGGGCATTGGGGATTCCAGTAAATGGCAGACATAAAGGACCATTTATGCAACATTAGAGGCATAAATGGTCCATTCATGCCTGTAACGTTGTGTAAATTGCCTGTTTACAGCCACCATTTACACAACATTAGATTCCTGGAAATCCCAGAACTGCCATTTTTATACAAAATGGCGGCTCACTAAGAGGATGGGCAGCTGCTGGACCTGCGCCTCAGGCACACAGCTGCTCAAGGACCGGGTCTGGGTGAGTGCAGAGCCCCCATGAGCAAGTCCGGGAGGAGTGAGTGGCAGCAGCAGCTTGGTGAGCACCTGGCAAAACCAGACGGCGGTGAGTCCATCCATCCCTATATTTAATATAGTGGTAGAGAACACATGACCAGTCCCACAAAAGCATAATTAATTGTGAATCTGCCAACTACCTTAATATTGTAATGATAGGAAGTCAAGTAATCCTTCTCTGGCATAATTATACAGTGTTATATGGACATGCTGTGCCTATGGGCTCATTTTACCCCCATTTTTGCTTATAGGTTACAAGCAGAAGAATTATTTTTGTTTGGGAGTGCTGTTGAGGCCCTGCAGCAGAAGAATAAAGCAACTTCTTTTTCTGTTTTTTCTCAGTCCTGAAATGTGCTATTCACAGAGAGGCCAGCCCTTTGATCAAAAGGGTCACCATTAATAATTTTATTGCTGAAAAATGTTAAAGAGCTCCTTGGTAACACATTGTTTCTTCCCTTTGTTATCAGTCTTTGAAAAATGATGAGGCATCTGCCAAAAGCGATGTACAGAAACTCTTGGAATTAGGCCAAAAACAAAGGTACGCTTCTGCGTTTATCTGCCTTAACTTTTGCTTTCCTCACACGTATTAAAAATGGTCACCTTTTTGAGCCAGTAAGCACAACAAAGCAGTCATGGCAAAAATGAACCACATGGAAGCAACAATCAGACCTGAACTTAGGGGTGGCCATCATGGGGAAATCTGACTCTTTGGGAAATTTGGCATTGGATTTTTTTTTCCAATTTCCCTAATTTATGTAAATTCACATTTGTGAAAATTCATATTTGTGAAAATTCACACTTCCAAAAAGGTACAAATCCCTTACCTTCCAAATGCACACACCCCCCCCCCAGTGTGCATTTTCATACTTTAGCCTGTGGGGGAAATATGCATTTTCAGCTAGTGCTTTTTTATTTTATGTATTTTTCTATGACTAAAATCTGGAAAGTTAAAAAAAAAAAATGGCCAGCAAGTCCGTGGAATCTGTGAGACTTGGGAAAAGCTGAGGGGACCCCCTGCAGAATCTGTGGGTCAAATTCATAGAAATCCAAAGTCATTTGATTCTATTGCAGATTTCTCTGACATTCCTACCCATTATACAATTTATTCACCCATTATGCAGTTCCTGTGTTCAGCTGTTGAAACCTGTACTGTTTCTACAGGATAGCTGCATTTGTGGAGTGCATATTTGAAACAGTTTAGGGTGCAATCCTGTGGGGATATTTGGCCTCCTCTGAACTCATAGGTGACCGACTATCCAATGCAGGGTGGGTAGAGCGCAGAGGGGATCTTCTCTGCTATGCTCCATCCACCCTGTATTTGCCATCTCGATGGCCGCCTAGCCAGAGTGCTTTGGAGTGGGACAGGGGGAGGACGGATGTTGCATAGGAAGCATCATAATGGCGTTTCTGTCATCGCCTTCCCTCCCCCAAGAACGCCCCTCTTTCTCCTGTTCCACACTGCTCTTTCGAGTGCTGAGTGGGGCGAACCACACAGCCTACATGGTGGTGGAGGAGGGGGCAGGGAGTCAGTTTTCTGGGAAAAGGAGCTCTGTGCTTGGTTTCCAGAAAGTGAAAAATCCTATAGCTGTCTTGCCGCTGTCTAGCAGCCATAGGATTGTGCCCTTATTCAGTTTTGTGTAATAAGGTATGTTAGATAAATGGGGAATACGGATTTCTGTCTTTCCTTTTTCTTTTCTTTTTTGAGGGTTTGGGAAAAGGCTACATTCTTTAAAAACAGATTGCATTTGCCTTTTTCAAAGCAAAGTGTCATCTCAAAGTTGTCATGATCCATGTGAAATGCATGAAGGTTGTTTCCATGGGAAATAAACACAGAGCTTGACTTGATTGTACTGATTTTCAGAGACAGACAGCATGCAGTATACTTTTCTGTAAGTTAAAAGCATGCCTGGCCACAGCCATTATCTGGACATCCAGAAGCAAAGCTGAGCCCAGGAGTACTCCCCAAAAATGAACCTGGGTTTTCAAGGTAAATCCTACCCCACCACCCAAAGTTGGTTATTCCTATATTGGTCCTTTTCCTTTCTAGATACACCCTCTGACTTCAATTTATAAAGCACATCTCATACCCATGAGATACTATAAACAGATCGCATTTGCCTTTTCCAAGCAACGTGCCATCTCAGAGTTGCCGTAATCCATCTGAAATGCATGAAGATTGTTTCCATGGGAAACAAATACAGAACTTGACTCTGCTGTGCTGATTACCAGAGTCAGACAGCACGATGCGTGCAGTGTGCTGGGGGAGCAGCTTGTTTTCTTTCTTTCATGATTTGCCTTCTGACACTCTGAGCAAATACTATGGAAACCACTTCTGTGGGTACTATAACAATTAATAATAATTACAGACTCCCTGGATTTGGGTTCCATTGTGGTTAGGGGAGCACACATTTCTAGATGCTCATATTGATAAAATGCCAGGGCATGGAAACTGGCCTGTAATTAATGCAAGGGATGTTCCGCATCTATTGTACGTTTGACTCCCAAGGAACTTAGATCAAACAACACGTCAAGCACTTCCTGCCAAATGCACAGTATCTCAGTCCTGAAACATTGTGTTGTATATGCTGTGATAAATCTTCCAAAACACAGAACAAGAAGGGCTCTCCCATTTACCTACTGAAGGGATATATATATGTATGTGTATATATATATATATATATATATATATATATATATACACATACACACACACACGCACACACATACATACACACACACACACACACATATAATTTAGCTGACAGGAATCACTGCACTGACCCTAATTGGAAGTATACACAGCTGTTCTTATATTTAATACATGGCTGCTCCAATAAAAATGGTATGTCCTAGTCTGGGACCTGTCACTCTTTGCTGGATGTCTATTAAAATCATGAGCTACCGCTTTGCTGGAAATCAGCACTCAGCCTAATCTCTAGTTTATACTCTTGCCATCTCTGTGATTTGGGTTGTACCAGCACTTGCTGTAAATTAGATTAACTCCACTGACCAATAAAACTCTGAAGCGTGTGCCCAAACTGATCATCAGCAGTCAGGTGAGGGTTTCTCCATCTTCTCAGCTCACATTTAATGGATCCATGTCATTCCAGCAGCTATAAAATGGGGTACACACTGAAGCAATCATGTACCCAGTTCATCATTTGCCAAACAGTGCACATATCTATCCAGTCCAACATGCCAGCTTGCCTTCTGTGAATTGGCCCCGATGTCTTCAGCTGGGATATGCTATAGATCATCCTTACCCAACTTGGTGCCTTTCAGATGTTTTGGACTTCAACTCCTATCAGACAGTGGTTAGCAATGCTGGGAGTTGTAGTCCAAAACATCTGGAGGGCACATGGTTGAGGAAGGATGCTATATGATATAGATGCAGATATAATTCAATAGAGCTAAACTAGGCTGATTTCATGAAGATATTTGTGTCTGTTGTCTCTTGCTATTCTGTGACAGCAACATAATAATATGTTTATTGGCAACATACCCTTTTTAAATAATTCCATCTAAACAACAGCTCCTACCCGGATGAGGGCTGGGGATCCAAGTATACAAGTATGTATATTGCTCTGGAAACAAGAGAGTTAATGAATTAGATTTAGCATCTGAAACAACTTCTTTGTTTTAAAAGCAAATGCAGATGAAATCTCGTTCACAACAATATAATTCTTCTGGTTCAACATGCCTTTGATAATGTTGATCTTTTCTTTGCTTGTGGTTATTGCACTATTTTTTTTCATCAGGAATTATACAATTGGCAATATTTTGCATAGCAGGCTATACAATAGATACAAAAGGGAGGCAATTTCCTCTTTCTGGGTTTTTCTTTAGGAACTTCACTGGTGTGCACTGGCTTTATTAATAAGCCACCTCAACAAAGCACAAGCAGTGGCTATTCTGTGTAATTAAAAGTCCCTTGTCATGAAATGAGAGTAAACAAAAACATTCTTTGCTAATGGACAATAGAGATGAAGTTTGTGTTTTGTCTCTTCAACAAACTAGGGAAGAAATGAAATCGCTCCAGGAGGCCTTTCAAAAACAGCTTAATGAGGCTGCTGAGAAGGCAGAAAAACAGCAGGCTACAGTGAGTGACTCTATCCTTTCTTGTTATTATTTTGTTCTACCTTTCTGTTCCCTCTCCATTGTAAATATTTCAATAGCTTGAGTATATTTGAATTAACAAGGTTGTTGGTATGTACTGCATATTGCAGCCCTCTCCAATCTGGTAACCTCCAGATGTTTTGGATTTCAACTCCCATCAGCTTCAGCCAGTATTGCCCAGTGATCAGTAATGATGGGAGATGTGGTTCAGCATATCTGGAAGGCACCAGGTTAAGGAAGGCTGGCATATGGAATTTTCTAGGTCAGGGTGGGCAGAAGGTAGATCTCCAGGTGCTTTGTATTTCAACTCCCAGAAGCCCCTGCCAGCATGGCCAATGGTCAGGAATGCTGGGAGTTGAACATCAAAACATCTGCTTTCTGTACACCTCTGTTCTAGGTATAGTTGTGGAATACTTTTGGAAGCAAAGAACCTCACTGGACTTATTACACAACTGGACAAATTATTGGAGGCATAGTTGTGCCTCCAATAGATAAGGTGATCAGTAAAAAAAAAGAAGGGGGGATTTTGCCATATTAAATGAAAACCAGGGGGTGGGTTATTCTGACCTTAATAAAACTGAAAGGGTTACACCAGTCTTCCTGAAAATCACATGTGCCAGACAGAAACGTCGATTTTACATAACCTGAAAATTTAAGGAAGGTTGGTTAAAGATTGAAGGAGAAGGGGAAGTTAACAGGAGAAAAAAAAATACTCGGTCATACAATTTGGGCACTGAAAACATGTGTTGGCAACCATTTGTGTCCATCATTTGCCAAAAGACTGGAAGCTAAATATGAAAACTATATATGTTTTCCTATTTCCTTCCTATTGCAGTTTGTGGAATTGAATTTCTTTTTTAAAAAATCAGTTTACTCATTTTTTTAAAAAATATTTTTTATTGGTATAATGAATCCCTATGAGATTTCATAAGCTGGAACTCAGAATGTTGGGGGGGGGGGAGGAGAAATAACTGCCGCATAGATAAAAAGCAGCAGAAGAAGCTAACTGAGTTTCTGGGTCCTCTGTGTATGTGTACACAGACTAGCAATCCCCTCAGCGTGACCAGACCCCACTGCTTCTGTTTACTGGTCTGCACTCCCAGCTGTTCCCCTTCTTCCTCTGCTGCCCCCTTTCCCCTTAATTGTTTGTGTTACTAAGGTCCCTTTCTGGATTCAAATGCTAGGAACAGAGGACTTAGAAGGAAGCTATGGCATGGATTGGGAGTGAAACTTTGCTTCATAAGCAGGCCTACTTTTCCTTGAGGGCAGAAAGTTTTGCTTCCTGGAGTTTGAGAAGCAGACAACCATGCTGACAAAGCTGTCAAGGCATGAAACAATGGAGCAGTATGAAAAAAGGTTATGTTTGCTATTCCATGCAGCTAGAAGCTCCACAAGTCAAGAGTCATCATGTACCCTGATAAGACCCAGAGTAACATCAGCTGCCTAAAACAATGAAAAATTATCCCTGCAGGTTTCTGCCCCCCCTGCACCCCCTTTTGTCATTCAGAACCATGTTTTCCAGTTAGCAACTACAGAAAAAAGCCAATCAAAAAGCAGAAAATTGAGGGCTGTCAGAGGATTAAAGAAAGCAATAGCGCCCTGTGAAAAAGATAAGAACCACATTTGTTCCAACCTGGCTTGCTTGATTCTTACCTTTTGCGTAACTCTGAACTTTATTAGCAAATTTTGTTTTATGTTGAGAGCTTTTTTGGTTCTTGCCTCCCTTTGGGAAAAGTCCTCTTTTCTCTTTTTCAACATGTTTCCTCTTGGCTTTGAAACTATTTTGGGCTATCTTTGCTCAAGCCAGTATCATGCTTCATAAGGCAATACAGGACCATAACAACTAGGAATGTCAGAGAATTCTGCCACGGATCTCAGTGAGGCCGAATGCCAGTGCATTCGGCCCCCCAAAATCTGTGGTGGAATGAAGCCCCCGCCCCACCACCCTGTGAAAGGCATGCGAAACGGAGCACTTACCTGGTGCCATTAGGGATGTACGAAAGTCACTTACCTGGTCCCGCAGCTTGCTTCGCGGTGGGGGGGAGGTGCTTCGGTTCTCCCCCCGAAGTTCAGGCTGGGGGGGAAGCGCCCCGCCTCGCCTGGCCGAAATTCAGGTCGGAGGGGGAGGCGCCCCACCTCGCCTGGCCGAAATTCAGGCCGGGGAGAAGCGCCCTGTCTCCCCAGCCGCGAAAAAAAAAGTAAAGTAAAAAAAAAACCACACACACCCGTGATAGGCTACGTAACGATTTACGTAGCCTATCATGGCTAGATTTCCAAAGTCAGCCGTGATAGGCTATATAAATCATCGCATAGCCTATCACGGGTGACTTTGAAAAAAAAAAGTGCTATTTGCGTTGTTATTTATTTTCGCTGTAGTCTACGTAAATCTTTATGTAGACTAGATGTGCCAAACTAAGGAACGCAAATGGCGGCACCCCATGGGCACCGCCATTTGTGTACGCGCTTTTTTTTTTCAAAGTCACCCGTGATAGGCTACGTGACGATTTACGTAGCCTATCATGGCTGACTTTGGAAATCTAGCCATGGTAGGCTACGCAAATCGTTACGTAGCCTATCACAGGTGTGTTGTTTTTTTTTACTTTACTTTTTTATTTTGCAATGGCGGTGGCGGCAGCCGGTCAGAAGACCGGCCACCGCCGCCACTGCCCCCGCCGAAACGCTGCTGGGACCCGCCGCCAGGAGGGACATTCGCAGGAGGTAAGTCCCATTCCTGGGGGGGCGGGGGGGCGGAGAATTTTACCGCCAATTTCGGGGGGCCGAATGCATTGGCATTCGGCCTCCCTGAGATTCGGGGAGAAATTCTCCGCCATCCCTAGGTGCCATTCGCGCTGCTTTGTAAATGGCAGCCACATCTGCGGCCGCCATTCGCTTCCCCATTTTTGCCGTGATAGGCTACGTAAATAGCCATTTGCGTAGACAGCCATTTGCGTTCCTGCAGAGGCCATGACAGGCTACTGAAATGTTTACATAGCCTATCACGGCCAAAAAACAGGAACGTAAATGGCAGCCACAGTAGCCTCCGCATTTGCGTCCACAGGCTCCGCATGCCTGCAAATGCACTCAGCTGGCAGCTCCACAGAGTTGCTGCAAAGCGGAGCCAGCCGGGTTAGGATTTCGTGGGGAGGTGCGGAGCGCCTCTCCCCCACCGCGAATCACCTCCTTCGAAAAGGTAAGTGATTTTCACACATCCCTAATAACAACATGGAGCATCTTTGCTGGTCCACTCCATCCTCCCAATCTGGATTTGGGACTAAAGACCCAGGAAAAGTGTGGGTGCATGGAGGGTAAGTTGTAAGCAAGCACAATTTGTGACATTGCACAACATCATGACTGATCACGGGGCATGTCAGATAAGACATCAGCCTTAGCTTCCAATTTCCTGGCTTTGTGGAGTTTGAGCAATGTGAGATAGCGTTATTGTCTTTTAAACCGGCAGGTTTTTTTAATGGTGGAATATATAAAGGGTAGCTTATATATTTTTTATATTACTAACCAATGTCCCATGATTTAACAAGGAGGTTTCCTTGTTAGAATATCTCCCAATCAGAATTTCATTATAACAAATTAACGATCAGTAATAACTTCTGCTGAAATATATATGGAATGGAAATAACCCTAGGCAAACCTTTGATATGATATAATGAAAAGAAGAAGAAGAAGGGATCAGTTTCAAATTTAAAATTATATTACAATGCAAATGATATTAATTAGATATCAGATTGACCATTAGAACCAAATTCATTTATTTTCCTGTTTAAAAAAGCTTTCATAAAAGTACCTCAAATGTGTTTCATTATGTTTCATTATGGGGGAATAATAATTCTAAAACAATTGAGGCCATTAAAAAAAAATCAAATCTATTAAGAATATGGGATTGCTATAGCGTTTTGTTATCTCCATAGATGGATCATCTGCCAGTTTTGGATTTGCTGAGTTCCTCATTTTTCCAGCCTTAAGTTCATTTCATCCCGTTTCTGCATCAGTTTGCATTTTTGTTTTAGTCCCCATGAAAATTCATATATATTTTCATGTGCTCCTACACGTTTTTATGCACTTTTTCCTAATATATGCATTTTGCAAGCAATTTACCTAATATAATGCCTTTTTGTATGCTATTTTAACTAATACACACATTTAGAGTTCCCCATTCCCTAATATACACATTTTTGTATGCATTATTTACTTGGAGAACTGTGTTGTAAAGTTCAGAAAAGTGTTGACATTGAAGTATTTTGGTTTGCAGGTTAGTTTGGGAAGTGGGAATTTGGTAAGTTTGCATTTAAATGTGAACAGAAAGAATACAGTTCTCCTCACATCCCTAGTTAAGTCCATCCTAAACTTCAAAATGTGGAAGGAAAATAACACACATACATCAATTTAAAAAAAACAACAACAAAAAACCAGAGATATAGAATATCTTCTCCAGAGAGAAAAAGGAAACTGCGTGGTGTGATTCTCCCATTGTCAGACTATTTTCAAATTCAATCATGCATTACTAAGTATCTTAGATTAAATCAACATACATGACAGATTTTAAAATAATAATAATAATGAAAGACAAAGATCATGTATTATCTAAGCTCTATAAATTTTTCCTAAATTATGGAACAGAAACAGAACAAGTTAAAGATGATATGATCAAGTATTAGAAAAAGTATTCCCCTAGAAAGGAGAACACCTATAGAATTAGGGTCATACATTTTCCTTAAATATGTCATTTTGGGACCGCAGCAGTTATAATAAATAAAATTAATAAAAACTATCCAAGCAATTGCTGCAAATGTCAGAAACAAACTGTAGGGGCAGTTTCCAACATTCCTTGCATGCCAGCAGGACCCACTACTAGTGCAATAAGAAGTGAGTGGATCCTGAAGCAAACAGAAACAAGCCGAAATGCTTGTTTCCAGAATGGGGCAGGTCAGCAGAGCTTGCAGGAGGGAGTTCTGCTGACATGGCCAATGGGTGTTTCCATTCATTTCCAGCGTTCCTTTAGGAAACACTAGCTTCCTTTTACACTAGTGGTGGGTCACGCTCGTGCAACAGAAACTGTGGAAGTGCAGTGGCAGTACTGGATCCTGCCCGAGATTTTTATCATTTCTGGTCAGAATGTTTGTTGGCAAAGAAGTAATGGAAAATGATGGAAAAGATAACTGAAAAAATATTGGGTTATGAAACTCCACTGGAGCCTCTGTTTTATCTTAACTATATGGTGTTTGTGGGGTTATGCAAACTCACCCGGTGTCTACCCCGCAACCTGCTTGCTGGATCCCTGCCCACTGCCGGACCCTGCTCGCCCTGGGACACGCGCTGGCTAGTGGTTCACAGGGAACCAGTGAGTGCTGTCGCTGCCACCGCTGCGAGAAACTGCTTTCCTCTCCACCGAGCACTGGCAGAGACAGGCACAGTTGCTCTCAGTGGCAGGATGGGATGGCTTCTCATCCTGCCGTCACTGCTCGGGCAAAGAGTGGGAAAGCCTCCGCACTATTATTATTATTATTATTATTAAATTTATTAATCGCCCATCTGGCTGGTCACCCAGCCACTCTGGGCGATGTACAACATACAATAAAACAGTTTAAAACAATAAAATTCTACAATAAAAACAGTTCCTAAAATACTCTAACTGACCCCAATTGCCTGCCTGAACGTTTTTAATGCACGACAGAAGCTCATTAAAGAGGGGGCATGACGGAGTTCCCTAGGGAGTGGGGAGTGGGGGCCACCACAGAGTGGGGGCCACCACAGAAAAGGCCCTCTCCCTCGTCCTCACCAGTCTAGCTGTCCTGGCTGATGGGACAGACAGAAGGCCATCCGAGGCTGATCTTGTTAAGCGGCCTGTCTGGTGCTGCTGGAGGCGCTCCTTAAGAAAAACCATATAGGGTTTTAAAGGTCAAAACCAACACCTTGAATTTGGCCTGGAAAACAACTGGTAACCAGTGCAACTCCTTCAGCACTGGAGTGATGTGATCTCGCTGGCGGCTGCCTTTAATCAGGCGAGCTGCCGCGTTCTGTACCAGCTGCAGTTTCCGAACCATCTTCAAGGGTAACCCCACGTAGAGCGCATTACAGTAGTCTAAACGAGAGGAGACCAGGGCATGTACTACTGATGGGAGCAGATGGTCAGGAAGGAAGGGGAGCAGCCGCCATATCAGATGGAGTTGATACAGTGCTGTCCGGCTCACAGCTGACACCTGAGCCTCCATGGACAGCTGGGAGTCCAAAATGACCCCCAGGCTGCGGACCTGGTCTTTCAAGGGTAGCTGTACCCCATTCAACACCAGGTCAACATCCCCCAGCCTCCTCTTGTCTCCCACCAAAAGTACCTCGTTCTTGTCAGGGTTCAGCTTTAGCTTATTCCTCCCCATCCAGCCACTCACCGTCTCCAGACATTTGGACAGGGATTCTACGGCCAACCTTGGTGAAGATTTGAACGAGAGGTAGAGCTGCGTGTCATCCACATATTGATGACACTGCACCCCAAACCTCCTGATGATAGCCCCCAGCGGCTTCACATAGATGTTAAATAGCATCGGGGAGAGGATGGAACCCTGTGGCACCCCACAAGTAAGTGGCCACGGGTCCGAAACCTCCTCTCCCAGTGCTACCCTCTGGTACCTGCCGGAGAGGAAGGACCGGAACCACCGCAATACAGTGTCCCCAATGCCCAACCCCTCCAGGCAGTCCAGGAGGATACCATGGTCAACGGTATCAAAAGCCGCTGAGAGGTCTAGGAGAACAAGGAAGGAGCATTCACCCCTATCCAGAGCCCTCCTCATATCATCTACCAAGGCGACCAAGGCCGTTTCTGTCCCATGCCCAGGCCTGAAGCCCGACTGAAATGGGTCTAGATAATCAGTGTCTTCCAAGTGTGCCTTCAACTGCACCGCCACCACCCGCTCAATCACCTTGCCCAAAAATGGCAGATTTGAGACTGGGCGAAAGTTGTTCAGAACTTGAGGATCCAAGGAGGGCTTCTTTAAGAGTGGTCTTATAACTGCCTCCTTGAGGGCTGATGGCATCACTCCCTCCTCAAGGGAGGCGTTCACCACCACCCTGATCCCCTCACCCAGTCTCTCTCTGCAGCCCATAATGAGCCAAGATGGGCAAGGATCAAGTAAGCAGGTGGTTGGCCGTACAGATGAAAGCACCTTGTCCTCTTCATCAGGAGGAAGAAGCTGGAACCGATCCCACAAAACCGGTTTGCCACAGGCCGCCTCCTGCTCACTAACTGTATCCACAGCGTGCGGAGTAACACTCCTAATCTGATCAATTTTATCTGCAAAGTGCCTTGCCAAGGCCTCACAGGAGGCCTTAGAATGCTCCAGTGGTTCCGGAGCCACAGGACCGACCAGACTCTGGACCACTTGGAACAGCCTCCTGGGACAGCACTCTACAGACGCGATGGAGGCAGCATAATATTCCTTTTTTGCTGCCTTCACTGCCACGTGATAGGCTGAAGATACAGCTCTAGCCCGTGTCTGATTGTCTTTGAAGCGAGACTTCCGCCACCGGCGCTCTAGCCGTCTCACCTCCTGTTTCAGAGCTCGTAACCGCGGATTGAACCATGGTGCAGTCCGAGCCCTGTTCAGGGGGAGAGGGCATTTCAGAGCCACCTGATCTAATGCCCCAGTGATTGCGGCATTCCAGCCACCCACCAGGGTCTCAACCGAGTGGCCGTTGGCGTGCACCAGAGAATCCCCAAGTGTGTTCAGGAATCCATTTGGATCCATAAGACGCCTGGGGCGGACCATTTTAATGGGTCCTCCACCCCTGTGGAGGGGTTGTGGAACCGAGAAGTCCAACATCACCAGATAGTGATCTGACCATGACAAGGGGGTGGTGGATATACCCCGACTTCCAGATCACTCCCCGCTTCTCCAGAAACAAACACAAGGTCTAGTGCATGACCGGCTACATGGGTGGGCCCAGTTAGAATATGGTGCAGCTCCCAGGAGGCCATGGTCTCCATGAAGTCCCGAGGTGCTGCTGTGAGGATGGCCTCCGAATGCACATTGAAGTCCCCCAACACCAATAAGTTAGGGGACTGTACATGCACATCAGAGACCACCTCAAGCACCTTGGCCAGGGAGTCAGTCGTGCAGCGGGGTGGACGGTACACGAGCAGAATCCCCAGACTGCCCTTCGGGCCCAACCTCCAGTACATGCTCTCAGCAACTTTGGTCTCCCGGAGAGGGGGTCTGGTGAAGACCAAGGTCTCTCGGTAGATAACAGCCACTCCCCCTCCCCGATCCCAAGCCCTCGGCTGCTGTGCACACGAAAATCCGGCTGGACATATGGCTGCAAGGGTTGGAGCAGCAGCCTCGGCCAGCCAGGTCTCCGTAATACATGCCAGGTCTGCACCCTCATCCAGGATCATGTCATGGATGAGGGAGGTTTTCTGGGTAACAGACCTGGCATTGCAGAGCAGCAAACGAAGGCCAGAAGATGGGGTCATGCCTAATGAGATCATTAGGAGTTCGGGGGTGGGGTGTCACCAGTACACTGGTGGTATGCAGCTCTATTTCTCCTTGTTGTCGGACTCTCCTGACTCTGCATGCACCGAGTCGGGCAAGTGAAGGAAGTCACGGACTGGTGTTCAGGGGTCTCAAATGGAGGAAACCCACCAAGCTCAAGCCCCCAAACAGATGTTCATGGCATCGCTAGGTGTTGGGTTTGTTAATCAATCACATAAAGAGTTAGCAGTATATATGGTGGCTGCAGCCAGAATACTTTGTGCAAAAGGGTGGAAATTGCAATTATCCTCCATAGATGTGGGGTTTTGCAGTTATTGCAAAGTTAACACATTATATGAGAACAACAGGAAGGAGACTAGGGATATTGCAGGTGCCTGACTGGGTCCAGGAGTCCATCGGACTCCCCCATCCACCCACCCCCAATCCCAGCTTGGCAGCCCGCCACCCCCACCCGCCATGCAAGAGGCTGGAATTTACCAGACCCATCTGCTCGCATCCAGCAGCCACCCATCCTCCCTGCAAATTGCCCTTTTTATGGAGATGGGGCTCTAGATTTTCATATTTCTAATGTTGTGCACAATGGTGGCCGTAAAGGGACATTTCCAACCCTTTTCGTATATCTGATGTTGCAGAAACAGCTGTTTATGGCCACCATTGTGCACAACATTAGAAACATAAAAATCTAGAGCCCCCTCCCATCTTACATAAAAATGGTGCCTTGCAGGGAACAGTGGGCAGCTGCGGGGTGCTCCTGGACCACTTGCCGAGCCCTCCAGGGCTCATGTGGCCCAGCTCTTGTGGGTGAGCAGCAGTGGCAGCCCCTCAAGTAAGTCCGCCCATCCCTAAAGGAAACAGAGATATAAAGGAGACAGAGATGGATGGGATAAATTTGTGGACATGCTTTAGACCACAACCCTATGGAGATAGCCGGCAGCCTCCGCTGTCAGAGGCTGCCAAGTATCCAATGAAGGACAGCCGGAGTCCATGTTCAGGCCACCCTGCATTTTCGCTAAATGGGTGATTTCGCCTGTCTAAGCATGAGGCTTCCAAGTGGGAGGAAAGGAGGCTGGGGCGAGCATAGGAAGCTATGTAACACAGCGTCTCCTCACCTCCCCACCCCTGGGACCACCCTATTTTCCCCATCTCCACACTCTTTGTGAGTGTGGAGACATAGCCAGAGCCACACTGGCTATGAGGTGGAGGCGGGAGCGTGGTTTCTGGGCTCTGAAACTGGAGCCCTGTTTCTAACCTCAGATCCCAGAAACTGAACCAGAAACCAAACTGATGCTGTCTAGGGGGCATAGAACTGCTCTCTTATTTATTTTTGCAGAATTAATATAATACATCCAGATATTCAGGGTTTTTTTTTCAGTAATTTGATTTAGTTAGCCATAAAACTGATGTCTTTATTTGGGATTAGTGAGGTATAAGATAAGGTTTATATGTAAACAATAGCTTCCTAAAAATAAATGTAATGAATGCATTATGATGTTTCATGGTTCCCTCTATTCTATTGCTTGTTCTTGTCGTTACTGTTGTTGTTTGTATCTGTATTTAAAGAAAATAATTATATCTATTGGGGGATTCCTGTTCTAATAAATAATAATAATAATAATAATAATAATAATAATAATAATAATAAGCTGTGGGGTGCCACAGGGTTCTATTCTATCCCACATGCTGTTCAACATCTATATGAAGCTGTCGGGTGAGATCATTAGGAGTTCGGGGGTGGGGTGTCACCAGTACACTGGTGGTATGCAGCTCTATTTCTCCTTGTTGTCGGAGTCGGCTGAGGTGGTGAAGGTGCTGGACCAGTGCCTGGAGGGTGGATGAGGGCCAATAAATTGAAGCTAAATCCTGACAAGATGGAAGGTCTGTGGACTGGTGGTTCCCAAGTCTGGGAATTGGGTAAGCGACCTGTCCTGGATGGGGTCGCACTCCCCCTGAAGGAGCAGGTGCATAGCCTGGGAGTACTCCTAGTGGCTTGGGACCTTGATATTTGAGGGAGCGCCTCTCCCTGTATAGCCTTCCCAAGTACTGAGATCTGTTTGAAAGGCCCTCTGCTGCATCCCATAAACCATGGTGGGACATGGGAGAGGGTCTTCTCTGCTGTGGCACCCCAGTTGTGGAATGCCCTTCCCTTGGAGGCCCAATTGGTGCATACATTGGTTTCATTTCAACACCAAGTAAAAACATGGCTTTTCACCAAAGCCTTTGATTCCCTAAAGTATCACACTGTTTTAACTGTTTTATTGTTTTAGATTTAAATTGGTATTTGCTTGTTTAATGGTTTAATATGTTTTTAGCTGTTTAAATTATTTATTGTTTTATACTGTTTAAACTGATTTTATCTGTAAACCACCCTGAGATCGTAATGATATAAGACAAGATACAAATGTTATAAATAAATAAATAAACAAACAAACAAATAAATAAAATCTATAAGAAAAACGTTGGGGGGTTCCAACCTATGATACTGAAGTTTCCTTATCTTCAGTCTACTTTTTCATCTTCCAGCAGAAACTGCAAAAAATATAAGGCAGGGGCAGGATGTTTGGTGACATGGATCTCACCCAGTACAATTTTCCATAGGAGGACATTACAGATTAATTTTACTCATGAAAAAATCCCTATATTTTGAATCATAAGGAATACTGAGTCTCAGCTTAAACTGACTAGCATGCAGCTGAGCTCACTTAAACAATATACATCATAATGTGTTATACCTGTTCCCTATTTATGCTGTTCTGAAGTCCAGAGTTTACCTAGCCTGGTTGTGTACATGCATAGTGATTAAATGGTTCTGCTTTCCTGAAAATTGTTGAGTTTGTGAGAATTTTGATTATTTTAATGATTATATGTATATATGGTATATGATTATATGAATCAATAATTTTTGGTTCTAGAATATAATGGAGAACAAGTCTGTTTCATCAGAAAGCCTTCCTTTCTTAACCAAACTGATATAACTTCCACTGAATTCATTGGGGCCCTTCCTGATACTAGAGCTAACCAAAGGTCTAATTTTCATCCTGTTAAGATTAGAAAATCATGCTTTGTATCCAATGGGAACTTTATGCAGGGTAGAGCACCTAATCTTTGCTGGTCTCCCGTACCCAATGCAGCTCTCCACAACATCTCCCATACTGTTCCAGAGGGTCAATAAACTCTCAAGAACTGCTTTTGGGGGCAAGAGGGGCTGCAGTCAGGAGAGATCAGCAAAAATGTGGTGCTCTACCTTATGAAGAGCCATGCTGGATCCAACCAAGGGCCCAGCTAGTCCAGCATTCTGTTCACACAGTGGCTAACAAGCCTACCATGGGAAATCCACAAGCAGGACATGAGTGCAACCAGCACCTTCCTGCCCATGTTCCTTAGTAACTGGTATACGTAATCATTCTGCTTTTTATACTGGTGGTAGCATATAGCCATTGGGACTAGTAGCCATTGATAGCCTTATCCTCCATGAATTTGTCTTTGCCCCCTTTAAGCCATCCAAATTGATGGCCATCACTACATCTTGTGGTAGCAAATTCCATATGCGCTGTGTAAAAAAAAGTACATCCTTTTATCTGTCCTGAATCTCCCACCAATCAGCATCATGATCTTGGGTTCTAGTATGTATTGGCCCCAGGAGCATAACCAAGTCACCTGTAGTGTTAGAGGGGCCCAGTCATCCATAATGCTTGCTTAAGTTCATTATTGGTGCAATTCCCTTGCTAGTAGTAGGGATGTACGAAAGGGACTTACCTTGTCCCGCAGCTTTTTTCGCGGTGGGGGGGAGGCGCTTCGCTTCTCCCCCTGAAGTTCATGTGGGGGGGGGAGGCTTCCCGCCTCGCCTGGCCAAAATTCAGGCCAGGCAGGAGGCGCCCCATCCCTCGCCAGCGAAAGTCAGGCCGGGTAGAAGCGCCCCGTCTACCCGGCTGCGAAAAAAAAAAAACACCCCCGTGATAGGCTACGTAATGATTAATGTGGCCTATCACGGCTAGATTTGCAAAGTCAGCCATGATAGGCTACGTTAATCGTCACGTAGCCTATCACGGGTGACTTTTGGGGAAAAAAAAAGCGCGTACGCAAATGGCGGCCCCCATAGGGAGCCGCCATTTGCATTCCTTATTTGGTCCCTGTAGTCTATGTAAAGATTTACGTAGACTACGGCAAAAATAAGGGCAACGCTATTTGCGCCAACGAATGTGTTGGCGCTCGGCCCCCCGAAGTTTCGGGGAGAAATTCTCCCCCATCCCTAGCTAGTAGGCCGCTGAGCATGTGAGATGAGTCAAAAGCCGATACATTCCATACTTACAAGCTATCTTATCAAGACTGGCCTGGGAAGCAAAGTTTGTTTATCTTAGGTAGCTGTGCTGAGAACCAGGCATTGCTGGTCTATGCTGGGAATGAACACTAGGGGGTGTTTGCTGTTGTCATGCTGCCTTACTGCTAACATGTATTGTATAAAACCCATTGTACCCCATGGCTCTGGGTTCAGAGAAGTTGTCTGATCCAACTATTGGGTATGCCTGTGTGCTGTAAGTTACTGAATAAAGTCTTGTAAGAAAAACTGGGTCTGATTTATCACTATTTTGGCACCTCTAAATCAGGACGTTGAAGCCCACGGACAGGGTAATACATAGTATTATAAGGGGGGGTAATAAGTGCTTTCCTCTAGCACAATAGTATCACTATTGGATACAATCTATTGTGCACATTGATGTCATGGAAAGTAGTTTGGAGCAAGCCAGGAATTGGGAATGAGGGGTCAGGATCAAAAAGCAATCCAGATCAGAGGCCAAGCCAGGAGACAGGACCAAAGACAAGAGTCCAGATAGACCTGACTGCTCATCTCACCAGCTCCAATCATTGGATCTATGTATTTAAGGAAAATATAAGGAAATATGCTCAGGGCACATTTGTAATGGTGGAAAGTTTTTAATTTGATGTTGTTTGGAAGTTTTCTTCCTCTTCTTAAATATTTACTGTTTCACTTTTTCTTAACTTTATGTAATAGCATAATAGGTGATCCAGGAATGGAACAGGCACATTTAAGGGAACCCCTACATCCATGGACACATGCGCATGCACACACGCACATACACACACACACAAGCTTCACCGTCACTTACACTTTTAAATGGACATTAGAAAGTTTGGGTTAAATTAATCCAATTTTCTCTCTTGGGAGTCTAACCAAGTTTAGATTCAATAAACGAAAATGAGTGGTGGTTCCCTGTTCTCAACTTCCTTGAAATCAATTGAAAAATCAGAGCCCTTAGCTCTTCAGTACTCTAAATCATCAGCGGTCGATTTCTGTAATGATTTACTGGGAGAAGCCCTGGAATAAATTACAGGTTTTTCAAGGAAAGTAATTTCTCTTACTTCTTCATTTTATTACATTGCATTAGGTTAAAAGTGGCTCAGATTCAATGTAGGTAAGACATCACCTCCTCCCTTGTGCCCTGACACAAGGGCTAATGAGTACCTTTTTAAGCAATAATATAATAGCCACACACTGCAGACATCAAAGGCACATAATCAGTGCATGACTGCTCCAAAACTGTAGAATCCCAATGATGTTTTTTGGAAGAGGGATCTATCAAGACTTGTTAGCTGTGATTAGGAATTTATGAGAAATTCATTTCAGTTTGTTTTTGATTAGGGATGGCAGAGAATTCCGCCACGGATCTCGGGGAGGCCGAATGCCAGTGCATTTGGTCCCCCGAAATCTGTGGCGGAACGGCATGCCACCCCCCCACCACCCCCCACCGCAGATCCCCCCAGGACGAGACTTACCTGGGGCGGATCTTGTGGGCGGCGGTGGTGGCTCCAGCGGCAGCTTCGGTGGCGGTGGCTGCAGCGGCTGGACTTCCAACCGCCTGCTGCCGCCGCTATTTGCAGGTGTTTTTTTTTTACAACCAACATGATAGGCTACGTAAGTTTTTACGTAGCCTAAAATGTCTGGGTAAAAAAAAAAAGCGTACACAAATGTCGGCGGCTACGGCTGCCGCCATTTGCGTTCCTTATTTTGGGCCATCTTAGTCTACGTAAATAATTACGTAGACTAAGACGGCGAAAATAAGGGGAATGCAAATAGTGTCCACTACACTATTTGTGTTCCCCTTATTTTCGCCGTCTTAGTCTAAGTAAATATTTACATAGACTAAGATGGCCCAAAATAAGGAACGCAAATGGCGGCAGCCGTAGCTGGCGCCATTTGCGTACGTGGTTTTTTTTCCCCTCCAGAGCCCTCCGCGGCCGGAAATCCAGCTGCGGATGGTTCTGGCCTGGCTGGGCCTGGCCGGATGCTCTGTGGAGCCACTGCGGAGCACAGCCAGCCAAGGAGGATTCTGGGGGGGGGAGGAACGGAGCACCTCCTCCCCCATCCAGGATTCCGCGGGGAGGGATGGAACGCCTCCCCCCCCACCATCAGCATAATCTGCGAACAGGTAAGTGATTTTCGTACATCCCTATTTTTGATCAAGATATACCAGTGGGCACTTTCAGGACTGAACAATCTGCAATCAAAATCCGTACATTTTCAAGTTTGCATTGTGAGTTATGGACACCCCCTACCCACCCCCAAAAAGGTGTCAACAGCATGTCCACATTTGAAAAATGTGACTGAGTATGTGTACTTTTGAAAAATGCTCACAAACATGCTTTAATTAATGGGGGATGAATGTGTACATATCTAGGATGTGCACGATGAATGCATACATTTAGAAAAATAGCTAGGGATGTACAAATCCCTTACCTGGCTCCGCACAGGGGCATCTGCGGTGTGGGGGAGGCACTCTGTACCACCCCCCGGAATCCTCGATGGGGGGAGGCATTCCGTTCCTCCCCCCAGAATCCTGCCTGGCCGGCTCCGCTCCGCGGCCAACCTGCGGAGCCGCCGACTGGCTCCGGCCGCCCGCAGCCAGACATCTGGCCACTGGGCAGCCCTGCAGGGACGCAAATGGTGGCTGTCATAGCTGCCGCCATTTGCGTCCCTGTATTGAGCCATGATAGGCTACGTAAATATTTACGTAGCCTATCACAGCAGGGGGAAAAAAGCCAGCATACACAAATGGTGGTATCCACCACCATTTGCGTACACTGGGTTTTCCCCCCCCCCGCCATGATAGGCTACGTAAATACTTATGTAGCCTATCAAAGCCTCTGTAGGGACCCAAATGGCGTCCCTGCATTAGCAGTGATAGGCTACGTAAGTATTTACATAGCCTATCATGGCTAGGAAGAGGAGGAAGCGAATGGCGGCCGCAGGACGGCTGCCATTCGCAAAGCAGCGTGGACGGGAGCAGGTAAGTGCTCCGTTTCGTGTGCCTTTCATGGGTTGGGGGAGCAGGGGCTTCATTCCGTGATGGATTTTGGGGGCCGAATGCACTGGCATTCGGCCTCACCAAGATCCGTTGCGGAATTCTCTGACATCCCTAAGCATGGGTTCTTTCTTTTTTCCTAAGGATTTTTGGTTTACTGCACTGCTTCTGTAGGTGGCAACAGCATCAACCATGTTGAGGCTTCCACTTTTCTGAGGTGGAATTTTGAATTTCTTTTGGTGGTATTTTTGAGTTTACCTAATCACTGCAAAGTGGCCAACAGTGCCATGTGTGATTTTTCTCTCTATTACACATCTGTCCATTGCTCTGCAGCCTCCCAGGCCACCTGCACTTTCTGAGCTGAAAAAGCCCCATGGGAGGAATTGCCTCATGAATGATGTCTTCCTCATGATGGCTTTAAATGACGTGCAGATAGGGATGGCAGAGAATTCCGTCACGGATCTCGGTGAGGCCAAATGCCTGTGCATTCGGCCCGCCGAAATCTGTGGTGGAATGGCCTGCCATCCACCCCCCCTGCCCCTCCGTGGATCCCCCTCAGGATGAGACTTACCTGGGGCGGATCTTCCGGGTGGTGGCGGCTTTGGCGGTGGCTTCGGCAGCGGCGGCTGTGGCGGCTGGTCTTCCGACTGGCTGCCGCTGCTGCCATTTGCAGTTTGTTGTTTTTTACCCAGACGTGATAGGCTACGTAAGTTTTTACGTAGCCTAAATGACTGGGTAAAAAAAAAAGCATATGCAAATGGCGGCGGCTACGCCCGCCACCATTTGCGTTCCTTATTTTGGGCCATCTTCATCTGCGTAAATATTTACATAGATTAAGATGGCAAAAATAAGGAACAGAAATGGTGGCGGTCGTAGCCACCGCCATCTGCGTACGCGGTTTGTTTGTTTTTTCCCCCAGAGCCCTCTGTGGAGGGAAATCTGGCTGTGGATGGCTCTGGCCTGGCTGTGCCTGGCTGGCTGCTCCGTGGAGCTGCCGTGGAGCACAGCCGGCCATGGAGGATTCCGGGGGGGAGAAAAGGAGCGCCTCCCCCCCATCGAGGATTCCGGGGGGAGGGACACAACGCCTCCCCCCCCACCATCAACATAATCCATGAAAGGTGAGTGACTTTCATACATCCCTACATGAAGAAAGCCAAGGAGGCTACAGGCTGCTGGATGGACGAGTGTACAACGGAAGACAGGACACTCATGCACACTCCTTAGCCACTTCACAAGTAAGTAAGCATAAGAACCCCAAACCCAACTAGGGATGGCAGAGAATTCTGCCACTGATCTTGGTGAGGCCGAATGCCAGTGCAATTGCCCCCCAACTCTGTGGTGGAACGGCCTGCCACCCCCCGCTCCTCCGCGGATCCCCCCCAGGATGAGACTTACCTGGGGCGGATCTTCCAACTGGCTGCCGCCGCCACAATTTCCAGTCTTGAAAAAAAAAAAGACATGATAGGCTACGTAAAGATTTACATAGCCAATCACGTCTGACTTAAAAAAAAAAAAAAGCACGTACGCAAATCGCGGTGGCTACGGCCACCGCCTTTTGTGTTCCTTATTTTGGCCCATCTTAGTCTACGTTAGGGATGACCGAAAGTCCCTTACCTGGCCCCACAGCTTTTTTGGGGGGCGGGAGGCACTCCGTTTCTCCCCCCGAAATTCTTGGTGGGTGGGGAGGCGCCCCACCCCTCCCCGCTGAAATTTTGGCCGGAGAGATGGAGAGGCACCCCATCCCTCCCAGCTGAAATTCTGGCCGGGGGGGAGCGCCCCGCCTCTCCGGCCACGAAAGAAAACAGTAAAGTAAAAAAAAAATGTGATAGGCTACGTAAAGATTTACGTAGCCTATCACGGCTAGATTTTCAAAGTCAGCTGTTATAGGCTACGTAAATCTTTACGTAGCCTATCAAGGCTGACTTTGAAAATCTAGCCATGATAGGCTACGTAAATCTTTACGTAGCCTATCACTTTTTTTTTAATTACTTGGAAATGGTGGTGGCAGCAGCCGGTCGGAAGACCAGCCGCCGCCGCTGCCGAACCACCGCCGGGACCCACCACCACGAGGGACATTTGCACGAGGTAAGTCCCATCCCGGGGGGGGCGGGGGCATGTTGGAGAATTTCCCCACCAATTTCGGGCTGCCAAATGCATTGGCATTCGGCCTCCCGGAGATTCGTGGAGAAATTCTCCAACATAACTAGTACGTAAATATTTACTAGGGATGGCGGAGAATTTCTCCCCGAAACTTCGGGGGGCCGAGCGCCAACGTGTTCGGCCCCCCGAACAAGTTTCGGGGAGAAATCCTCCGCCCCCCCGCCCCCCGCCCCCCCCCCCGGGACGGGACTTACCTTCCCTGAATGTCCCTCCCGGCGGCGGGTCCAGCTGGCGGTTCGTCCGGTGTTCGAGCGGGGCGGGAGCGGCAGCCGGTCTTTCGACCGGCTGCCGCCCCCGCCATTGCAATGAAAGAAAAAAAAAAAAACACGTCCCCTGATAGGCTACGTGACGATTCACGTAGCCTATCACGGCTAGATTTGCAAAGTCAGCCGTGATAGGCTACGTGAATCATCACGTAGCCTATCAGGGGACGTTTTTTTTTTTTTGTTACTTTCGTGTTCGCGGCCGGGCGAGGCGGGAAGCCTCCTCCCCGGCCTGAATTTCGGCCGGGTGAGGCGGGAAGCCTCCCCCCCCGGCCTGAATTTCGGCTGGGCGAGGCGGGAAGCCTCCCCCCCCGGCCTGAACTTCGCGGGGGGAGCAGCGAAACGCTCCCCCCCACCGCGAAAAAGCTGCGAGAAAAGGTAAGTGACTTTCGTTCACCCCTAATATTTACGTAGACTAAGATGGCAAAAATAAGGGGGAACGCAAATACTTTTTTAAAAAAAGTCAGACGTGATAGATTTACATAAAGATTTACATAGCATATCACGGCTGACTACAGGGACACAAACGGCGGCGGCTACGGCCACCGTCATTTGCGTTCCTGCTAGCCAGCAGCTGGATGTCCGTCTGCTGGCGGAGCCGGCCAGTGGCTCTGCGGAATCTACGCGGAGCAGAGCTGGCAGGCCAGGATTCTGGGGGGGGAGGCGCGGAGCACCTCCCCCCCCAGCGCAACCCGGCGGAGCCAGGTGAGGCCAATTTCATACATCCCTAAACCCAACCCATGAGAATTTCTCTGAAATTTCTTCTCCTTCGAATTTCTTTTTGAAAGCAATTTCTTTTCTATCGAATTGAATGAGAATGGCTGAGAAAGATGTGGGAGAAATTTTCGGCACAGCACTCATTCAGTTCTTTCCCCTACACCATTTCCCTGTCTAATCTCCACTCCTAAAGCTGCTGTTAGCCCTACAGTGTGAACACTACCACATCTCCCCCACCCTCCTCCTTCTCTGGAGCTAAAGCTAATAACAGTTTTTACAGAGATAATCCTAAGGATGTCAGAGAATTCCGCCACGGATCTTGGTGAGGCCAAATGCCAGTGCATTCAGCTCCCCGAACTCTGTAGCAGAATGACCTTCCACCCCCCCGCCACCCCATGGATCCCCCCCAGGACGAGACTTACCTGGGGCGGATGTTCCAGGCGGCAGCGGCTGCGGCGGCTGGTCTTCCGACCGGCTGCTGCCGCCGCCATTTGCAGTTTTGTTGTTTGTTTTTTACAAGATGTGATAGGCTATGTAAAGATGTGCATAGCCTATCATGGCTGGGTAAAAAAACAACAACAACAAACCTGCGTACACAAATGGCGGCTACGGCGGCCGCCATTTGGGTTCCATATTTTTGGCCGTCTTAGTCTATGTAAATATTTACATAGACTATGACGGCAACAATAAAGGGGAACTCAAATAGCATAGCGGGCGCTATTTGCATCCCTTTTTGATTCGCCGTTTTAGCCTATGTAAATATTTATGTAGTCTAAAACGGTGAATCAAAAAGGGATACGTACACAGTTTTTTAGTTTTTTGTTTTACCCAGAGCGCTCCGCGGACGGAAATCCGGCTGCGGACAGCTCTGGCCTGGGCCTTGCTGGCTGCTCCGCGGAGCTGCCACGGAGCATAGCCGGCCATGGAGGATTCCAGGGGGGAGGAATGGATCGCCTCCCCCCCCATCGTGGATTCCAGGGGGAGGGATGGACCCCCCCCACCATCAACATAATCCGCGGAAAGGTAAGTGACTTTCATACATCCCTAGATAATCCCTGCTGGGAAATCCAGTCACCGATCTCTGGCATAACTTCAGCCTAGGGATGGGGGAGAATTTCTCCCCGAAACTTCGGGGGGCCAAGTGCCAACGTATTCGGCCCCCCGAAGTAGTTTCGGGGAGAAATTCTCCACACACACCCTGCCCCCCGCACCCACCGGGATGGGACTTACCTTTCCCGAATGTCCCTCCTGGCGGCGGGTCCCGGCGGCAGGTCGGGAGGTCTTCGACAGGGGCAGAGGCAGCAGCCGGTCTTTCGACTGGCTGCCGCTGCCGCCATTCCAATAAAAGTAAAAAAAAAAAAAATGCTCCCATGATAGGCTACGTGACGATTAACATAGCCTATCACGGCTAGATTTGCAAAGTCAGCCGTGATAGGCTACGTAAATCGTCACATAGCCTATCACGGGTGACTTTAAAAAAAAAAAAAGCACGTACGGCTAATGGCGGCCCCCATAGGGAGCCGCCATTCGCGTTCCTTATTTGGTCACTGTAGTCTACGTAAAGATTTACGTAGACTACAGCGACCAAATAAGGAATGTGAATGGCGGCTCCCTATGGGGGCCGCCATTTGCATACGCGCTTTTTTTTTTTTTAAGTCACCCATGATAGGCTATGTGATGATTAACATAGCCTATCACGGCTGACTTTGCAGATCTAGCCATGATAGGCTACGTTAATTGTCACGTAGGCTATCACGGGGGCGTTTTGTTTTTTTTAACTTTTTATTTCACGGCCGGGCGAGGCGAGGCGCCTCCTCCCCAGCCTGAATTTCAGCCAGGCAAGGAGGGAAGCCTCCCCCCCAGCCTGAATTTCGGCCGGGTGAGGAGGGAAGCCTCCCACCCCGGCCTGAACTTCGGGGGGAGCAGCGAAGCACCTCCCCCCCACCGCGAAGCAAGCTGCGAGACCAGGTAAGTGGCTTTTGTGCACCCCTACTTCAGCCCTCCATTGATAATCTCTTTACCACATTAGTGACTTTTGGCTTCAATGCTTATACGAAACCGTCTATACATGTATGTTCAGTAAAATGAATACTAGAGGAAACTGAGCCTGGGACACTTAAAAACTTCAAAAATAACAGCATGGAAGATATCATAGAAATGGGAACGTGTGTTATGACTGTCAATAACTCTTGTCTGCTGCTGAAGATGGTCTGTATAGTTTCCTTGTCATTTGAATAAGGAGGGTTTAAAGTTTCACTGCATGCTATGGATGTATTCATATGTGCCTTTAAGTGGTTTCGCATTCATTTAATTCAGTTCAGTTACACAGATTTGCTACTGATTTACCTTGGCGTAAATTTGAGGAAAGCCAGCATGATGTGACAACTCTTATGAAAACAAGACTGATAGGCCCTTTTATTTTCTTAGCTAATTAGCAATAATGTGATCCATCACCGCCGCACTGTATGTTACTCAAACTCAGTAGATAAATTAACACAGAATATTTTAGGAAAACAGGGAGCACCTTTCTAGTGATTGCTTCCAGGAAGTGTATGTATGTTGAAGGGCAGGGTAGGTACATTGAAACTCCTCAAACAATTAAACAAATCAAATCCCGAACAAAAATAGCATACTAAGGGTGCAATCCTATGCAGGTTTAGACAGGAAAAAAAAAGCCCTACAACTCCCAGCATTCCCAAGCCAGCTATACAGGCTGGGGAATGCTGGGAGTTGTAGGACCTTTTTCTGCCTAAACCTGCATAGAATAGCACAGTAAAAGGGCTGTGACTTAGCATCTGAAAGAAAAATGGCATATTTATTTAATTCTGTGTACAGTTTCTTTTTAGCCATATCTCATAGGCTCAAGGTGCCCCCAAACAAGGAAATAATGTCACACTACATGGCTCATTTGCTTTACTGAACCCCATCTTCTGCTTCTCTGCAGTAAAAAAACACTTGGTGATTTTCAGGGAAGAAGGAATGGGTAGAAGGAATGGGTAGGGATGACTATTTAATCCTTCACCCAACTTCAACCACTTTCCCCCAGCAAGTTCCTCCAGCTGCATTTCTCTCAGATGGGATTCAGGTCCTATGTTTGTGAAAGAATCAAGAGGCATTAGCTCATCAGCATGGATATAATGTGCAGCGAATTCTGTGGCTACCACATGTAGGGATGTCAGAGAATTTTGCCACGAATCTCGGGAAGGCTGAATGCCAGTGCATTCGGCCCCCCGAAATCGGTGGCGGAATGGTCTGCCACCCCCCGGGACAGGACTTACCTTGGGCAGATCTTCCTGGTGGCAGCGGCTCTGGCGGCGGTTCGGTGGCAGCGGCGGCGGTGGCCGGTCTTCCGACCGACTCCCGCCGCCGCCATTTCCAGTAAAAAAAAAAAAAAAAAGTGATAGGCTACGTAAAGATTTACGTAGCCTATCACAGCTAGATTTTAAAAAAAACACCATGATAGGCTACGTAAATCTTTACGTAGCCTATCACGGCTGATTTAAAAGAAAAAACCAACACACATACGCAAATGGCAATGCCCATGGGTGCCACCATTTGCGTTCCTTATTTTGGCACGTCTTAGTCTAGGTAAACATTTAGGTAGACTAAGACGGCGAAAATAAGGAGAACGCAAATAGCGTAGCGTCTACACTATTTGCGTTCCCCTTATTTTCTCCATCTTGGTCTACGTAAATGTTTACGTAGAGTAAGACGTGCCAAAATAAGGAACGCAAATGGCAGCGGCCATGGCCGCCGCCATTTGCGTACGCGCATTTTGGTTTTTTTTTTAAGTCAGCCGTGATAGGCTACATAAACATTTACGTAGCCTATCACGTTTTTTTTTTAAATCTAGCCATGATACGCTATGTAAATCTTAACGTAGTCTATCACGGATTTTTGTTTTTTGTTTTTTTTAACTGGAAATGGCAGCGGCAGCAGCCAGTCGGAAGATCCACCCAAGATAAGTCCTGTCCCGAGGGGGCGGAGGGGCAGGCTGTTCCGCCACCGATTTCGGGGGGCCGAATGCACTGGCATTTGGTCTCCCTGAGATCTGTAGCGGAACTTTCGTACATCCCTAGGTAAAACAAAAAACAACAAAACGGCATACGGAAATGGCGGCGGCTACAGAGGCCGCCATTTGTGTATCTTATTTTTCACCATTTTAGTCTACGTAAATGTTTACGTAGACTATTACGGCAAAAAAAAAAGGGGAACGCAAATAGTGTAGTGGACGCTATTTGCGTTTCTTTCTTTCTTTTGCCGTAAAAGCCTATGTGAATATTTACATAGGCTAAAATGGCAAATAAAAAAGGAATGCAAATAGCGCCCACTACACTATTTGCGTTCACCTTTTTTTTCTCCATAATAGTCTACATAAATATTTATGTAGACTAAAATGGTGAAAAATAAGGAACACAAATGGCGGCCACCGTAGTCGCCGCCATTTGCGTATGCCAGTTGTTGTGGTTTTTTTACCCAGACGTGATAGGCTACGTAAAGACTTAGATAGCTTATCATGGTTCCCTGGCTGGACGCAAATGGCGGCCACTACGGCGGCCACCATTTGCATCCGCATCAGCCAGTCTGTGGCTGGAAATCTGGCTGCGGATGGCCCTAGCCTGCGGTAGCAAATGGCAGCCACTACACCATTTGCATGGCTGCCTTTACCGTGATAGACTACATAATTACTTACGTAGCCTATCACGGAAAGAGCAGCGGCGCAAGTGGCGTAGCGACTGCCGTTTGCGTCCCTGCACTTTGCCGTGATAGGCTATGTAAATACTTACGTAGCCTATCACGGCAGCCTGGCAGGACGCAAATGGTGGCTGTTACGGCAGCCGCTATTTGCGGCCACAGCAGCTGGCCAAAAGACCAGCCGCTGCTGCTGCCGCCGCTGCCGCCACCCCAGGTAAGTTTCATTCTGGGGGGATTCTGCGGGGTGGCGGGGGGTGGGAGGCCATTCCGCCATGTGTTTCGAGGGGCCAAATGCCAGTGTATTTGGCCTCGCTGAAATCCATGGTGGAATTCTCCACCATCTCTAGCTTCGGGTCACTTTGTGCCCCTTCTGAGGTGAAGCAGAGGGGGCATAAAGCAACCCAGAGTAGGTCGGGGGCTCTCCGAAGTACTCGGTGCACTTCAGAGCTTTGTCCCCCAGCCCAGCCCCCTGGGCGCCTCCAGATCCTTACCTGAGCCACCTTCGCCGCCACTGCTGCCTTCTCCTTGCCGCTGCTGCCTTCACTGCTGCTGCCACTGTGCCACTGCCTTCTCCGGTGCCACCATGCTTCCGCCGCTGCCTTCTCTGTCGCTGCTGCCGTCGTCTTCTCCGCCGCCATCTCCTGAGGCCTGGACGTGTGGCGACTCGTCTTCTTGCAGAAAGTCACCATTTTTAAAATGGCAACCTCCTGGAAGTTCCAGGAAGTTGCCATCTTAAAAATGGCAACTCCCTGCAAGAACAGTCACTGCTCGTCCAGGCCTCATGAGATGGTGGCAGTGGCAGAGAAGGTAGCAGTGGTGGCAGTGAAGGCAGCAGCGCAGTGATGGAGAAGGTGACAGCTGCAGCGGAGGCAGCCCAGGTAAGGAGCTGGGGGGTTGTGTGGAGGCGTCAGGGGGGACCCGAGGTGGAGTTTGCCATCCAAACCCCACTTTGGGTTCAGGCCAAAGTGGGTCAGGCCCCCCCGAATCTACCTGAGAAATGGTGGCTTGCAAGGGAGGGGGCGGCCGCGTGCCAGGTTCCCGTGGACCGGTTGGTGGCTCGCGCCTTGCACTAAACAAACCAGTGGGGTCTGCAGACTCCAGTCTGGGGGGCAGAATGAGTGGATATCCATCAGACTCCACACACGCACGTGCACACACACACACACACACACACACACACACCAGATAACCACAACATGCTTAGTACAGAATGCTGGGCTAGATGGGTGTGGTTTCACTAGGTTTTTATGAAAGGCTACTTCAAATTGTAGCTGCTGACTCTAATAGCAGTTCTATAAGCGTGAATGCTTCAACCCTATATGCTATTATTCTATTATGATAAAGATAAATACAGTTTATGATATTAAGCAGATAAAGCATGATCTGGCCCTTCCATATGCGGTCTGCAATATGGCAATATGCAGTACCATACACCAGAGCTAGCCTGTGTGTCTTTCTCAGCCAACCTTAGGGAGTCCTGGCCTGGACCTGGATTTTTTCTTTACAGCTGCTCTATCTAGCCTCTCCATCCCAGCCCCCAGGATACAGTCAGATCAATCTAAGATCTCTGGTAAAGGCTGTAGGGTGTCCCTCTGCCAATGTACGTTGTGCTAGGGCTGCCAGCATTGCCTGTGGTGCAATGCCCTCCCTGCATATGTAGTGGCTGCACTGGCTACCAGTGTGTTTCTGAGCCCAGTTCAAAGTGCTGGTTTTGACCTTTAAAGCCTTAAATGGTTTGGGACCAAGTTACTTGAAGGACCACCTTCACCCAAATCAAATCAGCCTGCCAGCCACACTTTAAGATCAGGAAGAGAGGCCCTTCTCATTTGCCCACTGTGAGAGCAGTCAGGTGGGTGATCACATCGGAGAGGGCTTTCTCTGCAGGGGCCCCACACCCTTGGAACAAGTTGGCATCGGAGGTCCGCCATGCTCCATCATTGAAGAAGGCCTTGAAAATGTATCATTTTACCATGGCCTTCTCTTGATATGACTGCTATTTTTGCTGTTGCTGCTGTTAACACCGTTGTGGGGATGGTGGAGAAATCTACCACGGACTCCAGTGAGTCTGTGGCAGAACGGACTACCCCCCTACCAGCCCCCCGAAATCCTCCCGGGACGGACCCTGCCTGCTGATGGCCGCTCCGTCCAGGTCCATCTGCTGCTGTTCATCTGCTGAGCCGGACTGCAGATGCAAATGGTGTCTGGCGTAGCCAACGCCATTTGCGTCCCTGCGCTTTTCAGTGATGGGCTACGTAAATATTTACTAGGGATGTCAGTGAATTCCACCACAGATCTCGGTGAGGCCAAATGCCAGTGCATTCGGCCCCCCCGAAATACATGGCGGAACGAAGCCCCCACCCCCCCACCCCACAAAGGGTATGCTAAATGGAGCACTTACCTGCTGCTGTCCGTGCTGACTTGCAAATGGCGGCTGCCCTGCAGCCGCCATTCGCTTCTTCATCATAGCTGCGATAGGCTACGAAAATACTTACGTAGCCTATCATGGCTAATGCAGGGATGCCTTTTGCATCCCTGCGGAGGCCGTGATAGGCTATGTAAGTATTTACATAGCCTATCACAGCAAGCCCCCCCCCAAAAAACAGCGTACGCAAATGGCGGAGGCTACAGCAGTGGCCATTTGCATTCCCTTTTTTCGCTGTTTTAGCCTGTGTAAATATTTACGTAAGCTATTACGGTGAAAAAAAAGGGGAATGCAAATAGCGTAGTGGGCGCTATTTGTGTTCCTTTTTTTCTCACCGTATTAGCTTACGTATTTATGTAGGCTAAAATGGCAGGGGGGGAAAGGAACGCAAATGGTGCCCACTACGCTAATTGCGTTTCCCTTTTTTTTTGCCGTAATAGCTTGCGTAAATATTTACATAGGCTAAAACAGCGAAAAAAAAGGGAATGCAAATGGCAGCCGCCGTAGCTGCCGCCATTTGCGTACGCTGCTTTTTTTTCTCCTGCAGGCTGCCCAGCAGCCGGATGTCCGGCAGCGGGTGGCCCCGGCTGGCGGCTCCGTGGAATGTCCAAGGAGCAGAGCCGGATGGATTAGGATTTCGGGGGGAGGTGCAGAGCACCTCCCCCCCACCGTGAATCACCCTGTCGAAAAGGTAAGTGACTTTCGTACATCCCTAATATTTACATAGCTTATCACCGAAAAGCACAGGGACACAAATGGCGTTGGCTACGCTGGACGCCATTTGCGTCCATAGCCCTGCAGCGGACACAAGTCTAGCTGCGGACGGGCCTGGCCGGCGGCTCCGCGAACTCGCTGCGGAGTGGAGCCAGCCAGGGAGGATTCCGGGGGAGGGACAGATCGCCTCCCCCCCCGCAGATGTCCCCAGTGGACTGCTGAGTATGTTTCGCACACCCCTATGTTGTTGCTGGTTTTATTATTGGCTTTTATTGTTGTTTTTATTGTTTTTAAGTTTTTATCACTTTTAATATTGTAACTGTTTTTATGTATTACTGTAAGCCGCCTTGGGAGGGCTTCTGCCCTAAAAGACGGCCAAGAAATTTATTAAATAAATAAATAGGATGGCCACTTATAAATTGCCAAAAAAAGAGGACATGCATCACCAAAGGGGATGTTGATCTGCATAACATTTGCATGGGTTAATGTATGTGTATAGATGCATGTTTAGAAAGAATCACTATAATTTAAATAAAAATGCAGTACATCTCTCCATAATGTGGAAAACTGTGAGTAGGTAACCTGTGTGCCTGCCTGTTCAGTCTGCTGCCCAGGGGCTAACTCTTGATGAGCAACAGTTCTTATGCCTGGCCCTGGAGGCTGGATCATGCTCAGAATAAGGACTACCCAAGCAAATTCATAGCCTGGCCAGTATATGTAATCACACGACAGCCTCGCTAACATCTTCCTGCATTTTGTAGTTCAGTAAATATCTAATAATCCTTAGGCTGATTTGTGCCTGAAAAGCCCTGCAACTCATTGTCCAGATGAAAGCTGAAGTACAGGCTCATTCAGGCTGTTCCTGGCAATATGATTTCCATAACTTGTCTACAGGGGTGGAATCTACATGTAGGAGTTATACCATTATCATATCGTTATCATAACTATTGGTGCCCATTGGTGTCATGTGTAGCAATAGTTATGATAATGGTATGATAATGGTATAACTGCTGTGTGTAGGTTCAGCCAGGCACAATTGTGTCTGTGCTTTCTAGCTTTCATTTCCATCACAGACTACTTTCCTCCAAAGCAGTGTTTTGTTTAGAGATGTGTTAACATTTAACATACCAGAAGTTTCATCGTTGCTTTTGCTGCAACAGTTTAACACACAGGAACATAGGAAGCTGTCTTACTGAGTCAGACCATGGGTCCATCTAGCCCAGTACTGTCAGCGCTGACTGGCAGCGGGTTTCAGGCAGGAGATTTTCCTAGCCCTACCTGGAGATTCCAGGGATTGAACCTGGGACCTCCTGTATGCAAAGCAGGTGCTCTGCCATTGAGCTACAGCTTCCCTTTTAAAATATTTTCCTGTTGTCCAATATGATCATTCTTGACTCAACATTATTCATTTTTGTTCTCCATAAAATATCTACTTGGAGAAATGGTCATTAGACATTCAAGTTATTTCAGTTGACCAATGGAGGTGAGCTTTCAGATCTCTGGCTCCCACAGTAAGCTAGGCCTCTTCAGACCCTCGCCCCCAAATATGCTTTAAAGAAATGAACTAATGTCAACTCTAAAGTAAAAAAGCCCAGCTTTTTAACCATCTAGGACAGTCTGCCCCAGTTAGGTCACCCTTCAGACATGTTGGACTATATTTCCTATCATCCCCAGTGAGCATGGTCAGTGGAGGGCCCCATGTTGGAGAAGGCTGATCTAGGAAGCATGAATTTTATGGAATAGTTGAATTATTTATCCTGCTTTTGTTTACCATCTTCAGCTTGTACAATGTAACTCTCTTCTATGTCTTGTAGATTTAGTATAAATATGAACTTAATAAAGTTATATCCTTTTAAAATAAAAACCCAGCTTGTGTGAAGGGGAGTGGGGGAGAAAATTTAGTTTAGTAGTTACTTTAGCTTAGCTACCATCTTACCTATAGTGAATGGGAAGGAAAGAAAAGCTTTCTATGTTGTAATTATAGTTATAAATTTCTGGGGTTGGTCTGGATGTCCTTTGAAGGGTTCCCTTCCAACTCTGTGATTCCTGACTGAATATTTATGTGGGTGGAGCTATCAGTGTGAGTGCTCTGAGGCAGTACCTCTTAAGACCGGAGAAAGGACTGTTAATAGCAGGTAGCATTCAGGTGAGTGCCACAATGGAGCTATGATAGCTCAAGAAGGCAAAGGTGATGGGCAAAGACGACTCATCCTTTTCCCCCACACACACTAGGCAGGGTGGTGGTGGTTGAGTCAGGCCTGTGTGTAAGCAGGAGACAAAGGAGAAGCCAGCAGTTTGGGGATTGAGTCTGAAATAGGGATGTCAGAGAATTTCTCCACGAATCTCCAGGAGGCTGAATGCCAACACATTCGGCCCTCCAAAATTGGTGGGGAAATTCTCCACCACCACCCCGCCACCCCCCTCAGGATGGGACTTACCTCGTGCGAATGTCCTTCTCGGCGGCGGTGGTTCAGCAGTGGCGGCGGCCAGTCTTCTGACCGGCTGCCGCCGCCGCCATTACAAAGTAAAAAAAGAAAAAAAAATCTAGATTTTCAAAGCCAGCCATGATAGGCTATGTAAATCTTTACGTAGCCTATCATGGCTGACTTTGGGGAAAAAAAGCGCCAGAATTTCAGCGGGGAGGGACGGGGCGCCTCCCCACCCGCCAAGAATTTTGGGGGGAGAAATGGAGAGCCTCCCCCCCACCAAAAAAAGCTGCGGGACCAGGTAAGGGACTTTCATCCATCCCTAGTCTGAAAGAGACACATGAAGAGGCTGAAGACGACTCTACATGAGCCATTTATTGTGTGCTCATGATGACTGGTCACTCATGGAAGTTTGCACGTCCTTTACATGACAACATCCACCTCCAGGGCCTCTCTCGTGCTTTATAACCTCTATCCCGTTTTTGTTTTGTTTTGTTTTTAAAGATCAGGGAAAGTCCTGCATTTTTTTTAAGAAGCGTTGCAATGGCTATACCACAGGCTGCATAATGAAACATATAGAACTTGCAGAGAAAGGAAATCCCTGAAAAAAGCACAGGTAAGCACATATAAAGGACCCAATCTTCCACAAAGAATCTGGAAGCAGAAACCCCAGTAAAGTTGTGGGCTAAAACACTGGCATAGAGAAGCCCTAAGTTTTAGGGGGCAAGGGGCTGGTTGTCCCTCCCCCCATGAAATCTGATGGAGAAGCAGTGGACGTTGGGACAGCTGTTGGAGTGAATGCTATGAACCTCTACCTTATGGGTATTTGTATATAACTTATGTATGTTTGTATACACGTTATCCTTATTATATTGGGGCCCCGGTGGCTTAGTGGTTAAGACGCTGAACTGCAGACCGGAAGGTCGGCAGGACAGCAGTTCGAGACCCAAGCGCCGCGGGACGGAGTGAGCTCCCATCTTCAGTCCCAGCTCCTGCCAACCTAGCAGTTCGAAAGCAAGAAATTGCAAGTAGATAAATAGGTACCGCCTTGGCGGGAAAGATAACAGTGTTCCGTGCACCTCGGTGTTCAGTCATGCTGGCCACATGACCACGGAAGCGTCTTCGGACAGCGCTGTCTCTTCGGCTTAGAAATGGAGATGAGCACCACACCCTAGAGTCAGACACGACTGGCTGGGGACACCTTTACCTTTACCTTTTATCCTTATTATAGTACATGCAAAATATTACAAAACATTACAATATTACAAGCCTCCTGTGACCTTCTTCCAAAGAACCTCTGAAATGTCTCATTGCTTGGAAGTAGGGTGCATACCTGTAACATTTTTTTGTTTTTTCCCAGAGCTAGAACTTTTGGCCCAAAGTCACATGCAGAAGAGGTTGTTCTAAAGGAGAAGCCTAGGACAGGGAGAGATACAACAATCTCCTAGAGAGGAGGTTAAAAGGACATTGAAAGGATGAACTGAATGCATCAATTCTATGCATGTTTACTCAAGTCCTACTGTATTCATTGGGGCTTATTTCCAGACAAGCATGCATAGATTTCAGTCTTAGACAGCCATACCTGTGGGACTGAGAGAATAATACCAGTCTCTGGATTAACTAGGAAAGAGAAAGGAGGAAAATCCTACTCACTGAGATCAAGCAACTTGAGATTTCAACCCGAAACAGACATGTACGACTTGTTTCATCACACAGCACTACATATTTTGGGCTAGGTCTAAAGGCTCCCACCCCACTTCTCTGTCATTGGTACTTGTGAAATGTGCTATAATCTGTGCTCTCTCTGGTTATTTGATCTGCAATTTCATCACTGATTCTTTGATTCACGAGTCAGGGCACTGCCCAAGGTGTGCATTCCTTCCACTTTCTATAAGACATGATTGTCAATAGTAATTTCTGTTGGAAAATAAATCTTATGGAGAATGCTTGATATAAAACTCCTGTCTTGCTCAGACTAGTAATGAGCCTCAAATGCATACATGCTGTTGAAAGGCAATCCATAATTAGCTGCCAGGCCTCTCAAACATTAGCTGCAAGGGGACAACCATCCACAAAATATAGTTCTTGAAGCACCTCTTCAAGGATCTTACATTGAGCTTGGAGCTTTTTAAGGTTAAATAGATCATCATATATCCTAAATCAGATCTTTATTCTCACACCAAAATGTCATGGGAGGCATTCAGAAGCATAGTGGCAAACTATATGGTAAAAGGCTTGTGCACATGCCCTACTTGACTTCATTAGTTACAGGAAAAAGTTGAAACTCTTTCTCAACATTCTAACTATCATTCCATCATAAAACTGCTTCACCTCTAGATTAAATCTCTCTGGGCAGCTACGGCTGCAATCCTATACACACACTTCAAGTCAGTGAGTCTTACTTGTGAGTAGACATGCCTGGACATACCTGAAACTGCACTGTCAGTCTAGCAAAAGGACATCTCTGCAAAAAGTACTGAAGGCCTCTGTAAAGGTCACTTCAGTGTTTAGGTGGTAGCACATATATGCTGGCTGATCACCCCATGTTCACCCAAACATTTGCAGACAAAACATGACTCTTCAGTAATGCAGTGGGCATGTGTATGCTAGGGAGAGCATGCCAACGAAATATCCCCATGTATTTAAAGAAACATGATTTCCCTTTCAACAATATGGTGGCATTGGTAGGGATGGACAAATCTGGCAATTTCGCTTTCTTCTTTTCCCAAGTTTGTTCTGTTGCATTTCCACCTAAGTTTATGGTTTTTTTAAATAAAAAGGTAAAGGTGTCCCCAACCAGTCGTGTCCGACTCTAGGGTGCGGTGCTCATCCCTGTTTCTAAGCCGAAGAGCCAGCGCTGTCCGAAGACGCTTCCGTGGTCATGTGGCCGGCATGACTGAACACCCAGGTGCACGGAACGCTGTTACCTTTCCCGCCGAGGCGGTACCTATTTATCTACTTGCAATTTCTTGCTTTCGAACTGCTAGGTTGGCAGAAGCTGGGACTGAAGACGGGAGCTCACTCCTTCACGCAGTACTTGGGTCTCGAACTGCTGACCTGCCGACCTTCCAGTCTGCAGTTCAGCGTCTTAACCACTAAGCCACCGCGGCCCCTTTTTTTAAATACATCTGCACAAAAATGTGTATGGATTTTCATGCACCCTTCTCCTAATGTAAACATGCTGAATTGCAAAGATTTTCCATTCCCCCAGCCCCTAATATAATACATTTCTGTATATTATGTTTACAAGCATAAGCATTTTTTGTGCACACTTTCTTAGGGTATCCACCACATTTTGGTTTGCTGGTTTGAGAATTGCATTGCACAATTCAGAGAAGTGCAAATACTGAAGGACAACTGTTTTTCAGTTTGCATATTGATTCAGGAAGTGTTGTGTGAAGTAGGTAGATTGCATTAAAGAAGCTGTACATCAGGTGTAGACAATGTGGTACCCATGGGCAACAACATGCCCCCAGACACCTTTCTTGGTGCCCGCTAAAGTGTCCAACCCCTGCCACTTATTTTTTTACAATAACACACTTCCTTACTGGTTGCTGGTATTGCTATGAGATAGGTTTCTTTTGGTGCTGAAAAAAACTGTGCATTCAAAGGAGTTATTTGGGGCTCAGAGCCTGTCTCTGCTTTCTACTCAGTCTTTTCAGCAGACTATTTGTCCTTTGCCATGCCTCCCATGGCAGCCATTCTATGGCGGCGTACAAGACAGTTTCTCAAATTATCAAATGTGCCGACAGCCCCAAAAGGTTGACTATCACTATCCCTGCTCTACATGTTACTGTGTGAACTGAAGAAATGTATTCCTCATCCCTAGGCATTAATCTACTCAGAAGTAAGTCCCACCAAGTTCAATGGGACTAATTGTGAGGGACATGTGTGTGGAGGATCTCAGCCTATGAGATCCACAGAGAAAATCTGGGAAACCTGTTAGTCATATAAATGTGAAGTGGCCTTAAGACCAACTGATAACAAGTTTAAGTTAGTGCATTCTTTAGAAATGGGATAAATATCCACCCAGTCCAACACTGAGACCAGAACCCGATGCTGTGTCAGCAGCATAAGCTTTCTTGAAATTAGATCCACCTAATCTCAGGGGGTTCCAGGTCCATTCTTGAAATAACATATTAGGCAAAAGCCTAATTTGGTTTGGATACATCCCTAGGTCCATCACCTGACATATCCCAAGGCATCTTGTGCAATAGAGTCTGATGCAGTCCTGTGAAGGTGAGACCCACTGGAGACTCACATTGTTCAGAAGATGCAATATTGTATTGTACTTTGACAGAAGGGCAATATAACAACTTGCAGAACAATAAAGGATGCCCCTCATTCTAATAGTTTGTACTGTGTTCGGTATATAAAACACAATTTTAATAAGATTCTAAGCAACAGAATCTGTACGCAATGTAGAACAAAATATAAACTACTAGACCAATGAAAATAGCATCCTAAGGACAAAAAAATATGGTTTTGCTGACATGGACAAAGAGCAAATATAGTCATTTTGAAGCATACTTCTTTATTTCAACCAGAAAATAGTATGTATGTATGTATGTATGTATGTATGTATTTCATTTCTATACCACCAAATAGCTGAAGCTCTCTGGGCAGTTCACAAAAATTAAAATCACAGAGTGCAACATAAAACAATATAAAATATAAAAGCTTAAAACCACAATATAACAATACAACCAGAATACAACCTAGCAGCAATGCAGAGATTTAAAATACAGATTTAAAACACAAGAGCTAAAAGATTAAGAAGCTAAAATACTGGGAGAATAAAAAGCTCTTCTCCTGGCACCAGAAGGAGAACAACATAGGCGCCGGGTGAACCTCTGGTGGCGGGTCCCAGAGAAGGACCCCTGAGGATGACCTTAAGGCAAGCACATATGGGAGAAGGCAATCCTTCAGACAACCTGGCCCCAAGCTGTTGAGGGCTCTCTGAATGTCAATACCAGGGCTTTGAATCAGGCCCGGAAATGGACTGGCAACCAATGTAGCTGGGAAAGTACTGGCACAATGTGATCTCATTGGCCAGTCCCTGTTAACAATCGTGCTGCCCTATTTTGGACTAGCTGAAGTTTACGGACCATTTTCAAAGGCAGCCTCACGTATAACGCATTGCAGTAATCCAGACGAGAGGTTATCAGAGCATGGATAACTGTAGCTAGGCTATCTCTGTCCAGATAAGGGCGTAGTTGGTATATCATCCTAAACTGATAAAAGGTGCTTTGTGCCACTGAATTCACCTGTGCCTCAAATGACCATTCTGGATCCAAGAGCACCCCAAAACTATGAACCTGATCCTTTAGGCAGAATGCAACCCCCTCCAGAACAGGTTGAATACCACCTAGCCGGGCAGACAAACCACCTACTAACAATACCTCCTTCTTGTCTGGATTGAGTTTCAGTTTATTGGCCCTCATCCAGTCCATTACTGTGCCCAGGCACTGATTCAGAACAGCCACTGCCTCACCTGGGTTTGATGAGAAAGAGGGGTAGAGCTGGGTGTATTCTGCATATTGATGGCACCTCAACCCACCCCTCCAGATAACTCCCCCAGTGGTTTCATGTAGATGTTGAACAGCATAGGGATTAAAATAGAGCCCTGTGGAACCCCATGGCATAATTACCATGGCAAAGAGAAATAATCCCCCAGTATCACTTGGAATCGGCCTGGAATCGGCCATCCAAGTAGGAGTGGCACCACTGCAGTGCAGTGCCTCTAACTCCGAACCCAGGCAACCTGTCCAGAAGGATACTATTGTCGATGGTATCGAAAGCTACTGAGAGGTCCAGGAGAATCAACAGAATCACACTCCCCCTGTCCCTCTCCTGGCAAAGGTCATCCCACAGAGCAACCAAGGCAGTTTCTGGTCAAAAACCAGGCCTGAAGCCCAACTGAAATGCATCTAGATAATCCATTCATTCAAGAGTGTCTGGAGTTGTCCTCAAACCAGCTGCTCAAGCACCTTGCCCAGGAAGGGGATGTTGGTAGGGATGTCAGAGAATTCCGCCACGGATCTCAGGGAGACCGAATGCCAGCGCCTTCGGCCCTCCGAAATGGGTGGCGGAACGGTCTGCCCCCCCGCCCCCCCTGGGATGGGAGTTACCTTGGGCGGATCTTCCTAGTGGCAGCGGCTGCAGCGGCAGCTCTGGTGGCGGTTCGGCGGCGGCCGGTCTTCTGACCAGCTGCCGCCGCCGCCATTTCCAGTTAAAAACAAAACAAAACAAAAAAATGTGATAGGCTACGTAAAGGTTTACGTAGCCTATCATGGCTAGGTTTTAAAAAAACACCGTGATAGGCTACGTAAATGTTTACGTAGCCTATCATGGCTAATTTAAAAGAAAAAAAACGTGCGTACGCGCATTTTTCTTTCTTTTAAATCAGCCGTGATAGGCCACGTAAACATTTACGTAGCCTATCATGTCTGACTGCAGGGACGCAAACGGTGGCGGCTACAGCCACCGCCATTTGCGTCCCTGCTAGCCAGTGGCCAGATGTCCAGCCGCTGGTGGAGCCGGCCGGCGGCTCTGCAGAATCCCTGCGGAGTGGAGCCGGCCAGCCAGAATTCGGGGGGAGAGACGGAGCGCCTCCCCCCCAACACGAATGTCACCCTTCGAAAAGGGAAGTGACTTTCGTACATCCCTAGATGTTGGTGTGTGCAGTCAGACTCAGCATGAGTTTTCCTCTACTGCGTTCTAGCCATCTCCCCTCTTGCTTCATTGCCCTCAGTTCAGGTGTATACCAAGGAGCTGGCCAGGCTCTGCTCAAGGAGAGAGGGCACTTGGGCACAATCGTGTCAACTGCCCGAGTCATCTCTGCATTCCACAGTGTGACCCGGGCTTCGACAGGAGCACCACCCATACCCGCAGGAAAATCCTTCAGAGCCCTCTGGAAACTATCAGAATCCATTAGCCTCTGGGGGCGGACCATTGTAATAGGTCCCCACCCTTGCAGAGGGGAAAGGCTGCTGAGAGTCTAAACCTCAGTAGAAAGTGATCCGACGATGACAAAGGGACAGATATTAATTCCTCTACTTTCAGATCACCATCCTCCTGCCAAGTCAAGAAAACCAGATCTAGCATGTATCCTTTTACATGTGTTGGACCAATGACATGTTGTCATGGTGGCCATGAAGTCCTGAGCCACCCCAGATACAGTGGTTTTGGCATGGAAATTGAGATCCCCCAGAACCATCATCCTAGGGGTCCTCAACTAGGGATGGACGAAAGGGACTTACCTTGTCCCGCAGCTTGCTTCGCGGTGGGGGGGAGGCGCTTCGCTTCTCCCCCTGAAGTTCAGGCTGGGGGGGGAGGCGCCCCGCCTCGCCCAGTAGAAATTCAGGCCGGGGGGGAGGCGCCCTGCCTTGCCCGGCTGAAAATCAGGCCATGGAGAAGCGCCCCGTCTCCCCAGCCGCAAAAGAAAAAGTGGGGAAAAAAAACAAAAAACAAAAACGTGATAGGCTACGTAATGATTAACGTAGCCTATCATGGCTAGATTTCCAAAGTCAGCCGTGATAGGCTACATAAATCATCACGTAGCCTATCATGGGTGACTTTGGGAAAAAAAAAAGCGCGTACGCAAATGGCGGCAGCCCATGGGCACCGCCATTTGCGTTCCTTATTTTGGCACGTCTAGTCTACGTAAAGATTTACATAGACTACGGCGAAAATAAGGGCAACGCAAATAGCGTTCCCTTATTTTCGCCGTAGTCTACGTAAATCTTTACGTAGACTAGACGTGCCAAAATAAGGAACGCAAATGGCGGCGCCCATGGGCCGCCACCATTTGTGTACGTGCTTTTTTTTCCCCCAAAGTCACCCGTGATAGGCTACGTGATGATTTACGTAGCCTATCACGGCTGACTTTGGAAATCTAGCCATGATAGACTATGTTAATCATTACGTAGCCTATCACGGGTTTTTTTTTCCACTTTTTCTTTCGTGGCCGGGGAGACAGGGCGCTTCTCCCTGGCCTGAATTTCGGCCAGGCGAGGTGGGGCGCCTCCCCCCCTGGCCTGAATTTCGGCCGGGCAAGGCGGGGCGCCTCCCCCCCGGCCTGAACTTCGGTGGGAGAAGCGAAGCGCCTCCCCTCCACCGCGAAGCAAGCTGCGGGACTAGGTAAGTCCCTTTCGTCCATCCCTAAGTAACACACCTAAAGAACTACAGGGCAATGTTAACTTCCAGATCTGCTGGTTGGATGGGGTGGTTGTTGTTGTTGTTACATTTCTATACCACTCCATAGCCAAAGCTCTCTGGGAAGTTTACAAAGATTAAAACATTAAAGATACAATATGCAAAATTTAAAAACATAAAAACACACAAACAGGCAGTATACACAAAGACAATGTATATCTAAAAACAACTTTGAGCAATTAGCCAAACTATAAAACAAATCCAGGATCAATTAAAATTCATCACATGCTGCCAAATGCCTGGTAAAAGAGATTAGTCTTGACCTGGCACCGAAAAGATAACAATGTTGGCACCAGGCAGGCCTCATCGGGGAGATCATTCCAAATTGGGAGGCTACCACCAAGAAGGCCCTCTCCCTTGTTGCTGTCTTTTGGGTCTCCCTCCGAGTAGGCACCTGGAGAAGGACTTTAGATGTTGAGCGTAGTGTACCGGTATGTTCGAGCTGGGAGACATGCTCCATCACATATTGAGGTCCTGAGCCATGTAAGGCTTTATAGGTTAAAACCAGTGCCTTGAATCAGGCTCAGAAGCAGCCAAAGCAAGTGGGCCAGAGATGGACTTATATGTTCAGATTAGGATGCCATGGCAGTCCCTCTGCATTGCTGGAGAGAGGTCCATCCACCCAAGGCCCCAGTTACACCTACAGAAAACTCTATGTATTACCAGTGGAAGTTACTCATGCAACAGGACTTTCCCCCTCTCTCCTCCTTCTTGCGGTCTCCTGCACCTCCCATAAATTGCTCTGGAGGGTCCCCTAACCCTCTGAAACAGATTTTGAAGACGTGCAGGGGGAGGGGGAATTGCCCCCTTCCAGTGCCACTGATTGAAGCAGTTCCATCAGTGGAAGCACTTCACTGGATTTCACCCCAGGCACATTTTCATTCCTTTGTGCAAACGGCTTTGGATGGTGTTAAACCTGCACTGGATTGCAGTCTGTTAATCCATGTAGCTGAAAAGAGGGATGATGGTTAAACTGTGGAAAATCTCTTGTGTGATTTTGGGACTTCTACATTAGAAAGAACGGACGATGAGCAGTCATTTCTTCACATTTTTGCTAAAAGGTTCATTAGTAGGTAGAAGGCTAAAGTAAAGTGACTCCACCCATTAAAGGCTTGATTCATACATCATTATTATTATATGCCCAAGAGCAGCATAATACAGCAACCAGTGTTCTCAAGCCACACACAAATCCACATAGCCTTCCATTAACCAGTTACTGGACATCATAAAACTTCTTGACACTGAGACAGCTACCCTGGGGCATAGAAGAAAGAGGCAAGAATGAAAGCACTGTGCTTGATTGTGTCTGTGTTGACATCAGAGGCCAAGCAATATTGACCCATTTTCTCTGATTATCTGCAGAGGTCCCCACCCCACCCCCACCCCCACCCCACTTCAATTACTGAGACCACAGTAATTTCTCATCTCGCATCTTCACTCACTACTAATGTTGGCCAGATTGGGACTCACCCAGTGAGATTGCAAGCATAGTATGCTGAGAATCCTAGTGCAAATGGACATAAATGAGCCTACTCGCAATTACTAAGTGTTTAAACTGAACATGACTTAGCAGGAGCAAACCCATGGCTTAACATCATAATGTGGTATTATGAGGAGAGTGGAGGGTAATATTCCAGGGTATTCCAGGAAGGGCCCTAATGTGGGAGAGATTGGGGAGCATCATACAAGGATTTTGTTCAAGAAAGAACACCCACATCCACTCGCCCTTTCATACTGTTACCAGCGAGTACCACCATACTCCCACTCCCCAGTACAAAATATCTAAGAAATTTGCCCTGCTGCCTGCATGAAGAAAGAGGCAAAAAAGCAACAGCCTCGTCTGTGTGAAAAGTTTCACCAAAATATGTGGCTGGATTGGGCACAACACTAGTGTAATGGTTTGAATTGGCAACTTCAGTCATACACTGGTAGCCACATTCTGGACTAATTGAAGCTTCCAGATCATCTTGAAGAGCAGTCTCATGTAAAGAGCATTAGAGCAATGCAATCTGGAACTGACAGGAACATGAATGACTTTCTTTAGGTTGTTTGTTTATTTGCATTAATTGATATTCCATCTTTCTTCTATCATGGAACTCAAGGCATGGTTGGTGGTCCCCCATCTAAACAATGACCCAGCCCAAATCTGCTTAGCTTCAACAGGTAGCTATATCATGTGCCCTCAGACCATGCTCTTCACTACATCGATCATTACTACTGTACATTTAGATTTTTGTTTGGTTTCATTTCTCAGTACAAAACATAGCTGCTTTGAATAGGATATTTTCCACCATGCTATGGAAACACAAATACTTCCGTATTTATATCGTTCATCTTTATAATGCGATAGAATGTCCATTTGTAATCCAAATCTTGGCCAAATGATTTAAGAGGAGCTTGTTCATTATCTTGAAATGAATGTGCAGAGAGGCCCACCATAAATAATATTGTGAGTTGCATTTAAGATACAGGATTTAAGAAATCCATTTTCTTTCTCTGTCTTAGCAATGCAGACTATAAAAGTTCCATTCTGTAACACTGAGCCAGTATGTGCCCATTAGGCGATCTGTGGGTGTTACCTCTAGGGATGGTGGAGAATTTCTCCCCGAAACTTCAGGGGGCCGAGCGCCAACGTGTTCGGCCCCCTGAACAAGTTTCGGGGAGAAATTCTCCGCTCCCCGCACCCCCCCCCGGGACGGGACTTACCTTTGCCAAATGTCCCTCCCGGCAGCGGGTCCGGCCGGCGGTTCGGCGGGTGTTCGTCCTGGGCGGGGGTGGCAGCCGATCTTTTGACCGGCTGCCGCCGCCACCATTGCAATAAAAGAAAAAGAAAAAAAACGCCCCCGTGATAGACTACGTGACGATTAACGTAGCCTATCATGGCTAGATTTGCAAAGTCAGCCGTGATAGGCTACGTAAATCGTCACGTAGCCTATCACGGGTGACTTAAAAAAAAAAAAAGCGCATACGGATAATGGCGGCCCCCATAGGGAGCCGCCATTCCCGTTCCTTATTTGGTTGCTGTAGTCTACGTAAAGATTTACGTAGACTACGGCGAAAATAAGGGCAACGCTATTTGCGTTGCCCTTATTTTCGCCATAGTCTACGTAAAGATTTATGTAGACTACAGCAACTAAATAAGGAACGCGAATGGCGGCTCCCTATTGGGGCTGCCATTAGCGTACGCGCTTTTTTTTTTTTTAAGTCACCCCTGATAGGCTACGTGATGAGTTACATAGCCTATCACAGCTGACTTTGCAGATCTAGGGCATTTTTGTTTTTTTTTAACTTTCGAGTTCGCGGCCGGGCGAGGCGGGAAGCCTCCTCCCAGGCCTGAATTTCGGCCAGGCGAGGCGGGAAGCCTTCCCCCCGGTCTGAACTTCGCAGGGGGAGCAGCGAAGCGCCTCCCCCCCCACCGCGAACAAGCTTCGAGGACAGGTAAGTCACTTTCGTCCACTCCTAGTTACCTCATATCGTCCCTGGCTTCAAGGTCAGAGCAGAACTCTTATTAATTGTGTTGAACAGGTTCAGCTGAGTGTTGGTGGTAACTTTCTATCACACACACATCACCAGCACCACCACCACCCACGCTGAAAGCCTGGGAAGACTGCTTCAGCTAGGTTGTGATTGGCTAATAAGAATCACCTTACGTTGCTAAAGGCTTTTGGGTATAAAACCATGGGATAAGAAACTGTTTTTTGTAGGGATGGCGGAGAATTGCACCACAGATTTCAGTGAGTCCGAAAGCACTGGCATTCGGCCCCCCAAAATCCGTGGCAGAATGGCCTGCCCCCCCGCCCCCCACGGATTCCCCCCGGGATGAAGCTTACCTGGGGCAGATGTTCTGGACGGCGGCAGCTCCAGCGGTGGCTGTGGCGGTGGCGGCTGGTCTTTCGACCGGCTGCCGTGGCCGTCATTTGCATTCTGGTCTTTGCCGTGATAGGCTATGTAAGTATTTATGTAGCCTATCACAGCAAGCCAAGGGAGAAAAAAAGGTATAAGCAAATGGTGGCAGCTATGGTGGCCGCCATTTGCATTCCCTATTTTTCGCCATTTTATCCTACGTAAATATTTACGTAGGCAATTGCAGTGAAAAAAAAAAGGGAACTGCAAATAGCGGAGTGGGCGTTATTTGCGTTCTTTTTTCCCCCGCTGTTTTGTCCTACATAAATATTTGCATAGGCTTTTATGGCAAAAAAGAAAGAAATGCAAATAGCGCCCACTACATTATTTGCGGTTCCCTTTTTTTCGTAGTAATAGCCTACATAAATATTTACGTAGGATAAATTGGAGAAAAATAGGAAACGCAAATGGCCGCTGCCATAGCCACTGCCATTCGCGTATGCCTTTTTTTGGGGGGGGGTATGCCATGATAGCCTATGTAAATACTTACGTAGCCTATCACGCCATCCTGGAAGGACGCAAATGGCGGCCGCTACGGCGGCCGCCATTTGCATCTGCAGCAACCCGTCCGTGGCCGGAAGTCCGGCTGCGGACGGCCCTGGCCGGCTGTTCCACAGAGCCGCTGCGGAGCAGAGCTGTCCGGGCAGGATTCCGGGGGGGAGGACTGGAGTGCCTCCCCCCTGTCGAGGATTCCAGGGGGAGGGACGGAGCACCTCCCCCCCCAGCGGATGCCCCTACCGGAACCAGGTAAGGGATTCGTACATCTGTAGTTTTTTGTCTTCATCTGGTTTTGTATTGCCGTTTCCATTGTCTGTTTTGGATTGATGGTTCTCTGAGATCCTGTTCTGTGGAAGACCCATGCTGCTGATTAGGGATGTACGAAAGTCACTTACTTTTTCGCGGAATTGATTTGCGGTGGGGGGGAGGCGGCCGTCCCTCTCCCCAGAATCCTCGACGGGGGGGAGGTGATCCCGTCCTCCCCCCCAGAATCCTGCCTGGCCAGCTCCGCTCCGCGGCAGCTCCACGGAGCAGCCGGCCAGGGCTGTCCGCAGCTGGAGTTCCAGCCGCGGATGGGCTGCTGCAGACGCAAGTGGCGGCTGCTGTAGCGGCCTCCATTTGTGTCCAGCCAGGCTGCCATGATAGGCTACGTAATTATTTACATAGCCTATCACGGCTGGGGGGGGGGGAAACAGCATATGCAAATGGTGGCGGCTACGGCGGCCACCATTTGCGTTCCCTATTTTTCGCCATTTTGTCTTACGTAAATATTTACGTAAGATGTGCTGATACATATAGACAGGTGTAGTCAGCTTTGTTGTTTTGCCCTGTAAGTATTGTTTCCAACAATTGCTCCATTTTATATGGTATCCCCTTTCGCTTTTGTAAATAAACTTACCACCTATCACAATTGAATGTGTGTGTGCTTCATTCCAATTCAGCCTTGGAGCTAAGTCCAGAGCTTTCCTCTTGGTTATTGCCACTGTTTAACGTTTTGAAATACAGGGGGCTGGCTTGGGCCCTTGATTCATAATCCTTAAGAGTGTCCTGTAAGGTCTGAGAGTCACCTGGCTCAGGTTCAGTTGGATGTAAGGGGTGGTGGCAGCCTACCTTGTCAGGGTAGTGTTCAATATGAGCAACCTTTTGGCCCTGCCTCCACTGCTGGAAATTAGGGTTCCTCCCTTCACACATAGATATGTGGCAGAATCATTGTCTGCTTCTTTCAAGAAGATGTGAGAAAAATTAGTACAATTGGAGAAGGAATTAGCAGGAACGATCCAGTAAACACTGTTTAAATCCTACTTCAGAGCTTTCAAAGTCACTTATGAAAAATGTGTAAAATTAATTTACTTCACCCACACTTCATCAGGTTGCTCAGAATTATTGGAAGTCAGGTGAGAATGTCAAGAGGGTTTTTGCTTAGAGGCTTAAGAAGGCTATAAACAGGAATGTTATTCCTGGAATTAAGCTGGTTGACAGTACAATAATACATTTCTAGTGAGATAAGTGTGTATGAGAGAAATCTATTCCATTATAAACTGCTGCCATAGATCCTGTACAGATAATTCAAGAGCATTTTTAGAGGTCGGACATTTGCTGATGCTCAGGGCAAATCTTTACAGGAATCATATACAGAAACCACAGTTCCTGTAAAATATTCAGTTTTCAATAATTGATTTACAACCTGTAAAATACTACATGTAAGCATCAGGGCCAGTGTGATCTGGGATTCTGTACATGGTACAGAAATACATTTGTTGTCGTTCAGTCGTTCAGTCGTGTCCGACTCTTTGTGACCCCATGGACCATAGCACGCCAGGCCTTCCTGTCCTGCGCTCTCTCCTGGAGTGTGCTCAAGTTCATATTCATTGCATCGGTGATGCTATCTAGCCATCTCATCCTCTGCCATCCCCTTCTCCTTTTCCCTTCAGTCTTTCCCAGCATCAGGGTCTTTCCCAGAGAGTTTTCTCTTCGCATTAGGTGGCCAAAATATTTGAGCTTCAGCTTCAGTATCTGTCCTTCCAATGAGCAGTCAGGGCTGATTTCCTTTAGGATGGACTGATTTGACCTCCTTGCAGTCCAGGGGACTCATAAGAGTCTTCTCCAGCACCACAGTTCGAAAGCATCAATTCTTTGGCGCTCAGCCTTCCTTATAGTCCAGCTCTCACAGCCATACATTACTACTGGGAAAACCATAGCTTTGATTAGACGGACCTTTGTCGGCAAGGTGATGTCTCTGCTTCTTACTATGCTGTCTAGGTTTGCCATAGCTTTTCTCCCAAGGAGCAAGCGTCTTTTAATTTCATGGCTACAGTCACCGTCTGCGCGGTGATCTTGGAGCCCAAGAAAGTAGGGATGTACAAAAGGGATTTACCTTGTCCCGCAGCTTTTTTCGCGGTGGGGGGGAGACGCTTCGCTTCTCCCCCCGAAGTTCATGCGAGCGGGGGGTGTCTTCCCGCCTCGCCTGGCTGAAATTCAGGCCAGGGGGGAGGATTCCCGCCACGCCCCTGGCCGAAATTCAGGCCAGGGAGAAGCGCCCTGTCTCCCCGGCCGCAAATTTCAACAGAAAAGTAAAAAAAAAAAAAAACGCCCCGTGATAGGCTACATAACGATTTACATAGCCTATCATGGCTAGATCTGCAAAGTCAGCCATGATAGGCTACGTTAATCATCACGTAGCCTATCATGGGTGACTTAAAAAAAAAAAGTGCATACGCAAATGGCGGCCCCCATAGGGAGCCACTATTCACGTTCCTTATTTGGTCGCTGTAGTCTACGTAATCTTTATGTAGACTACAGCGACCAAATAAGGAACGCGAATGGCGGCTCCCTATGGGGGCCGCCATTAGCTGTACGTGCTTTTTTTTTTTTTTTAAGTCACCCGTGATAGGCTATGTGATGATTTACGTAGCCTATCACGGCTGACTTTGCAAATCTAGCCGTGATAGGCTATGTTAATCGTCACGTAGCCTATCACGGGGGCGTTTGGTTTTTTTTACTTTTCTTGGAATGGCGGCGGTGGCAGCCGGTTTAACGACCGGCTGCCGCCCCCGCCCCTGTCGAAGCCCTGCCGAACCGCCACTGCGACCCACCACCGGGAGCGACATTTGGGAAAGGTAAGTCCCATCCCAGGGGGGGTGCGGGGGGCGGGGGGTAGGGAGAATTTCTCCCCGAAACTACTTCGGGGGGCCGAATACGTTGGAATAAGTTTCGGCAAGAAATTCTCTGACACCCCTACAAGAAAGTAAAATCTGTCACTGCTTCCATTTCTTCCCCTTCTATATGCCAAGAAGTGATGGGGCCAGATGCCATGATCTTCGTTTTTTTAATGTTGAGTTTCAAACCAGCTTTTGCACTCTCCTCTTTCACCCTCAACAAGAGGCTCTTGAGATCCTCTTCGCTTTCTGCCATTAGGGTGGTATCGTCTGCATATCGGAGGTTGTTGATAATTCTCCCAGCAATCTTAATTCCGACCTGTGATTCATCCAAACCGGCGTTTCTCATGATGTACTCTGCATATAAGTTAAATAAGCAGGGCAACAATATGCAGCCTTGTCGTACTCCTTTCCCAATTTTGAACCACTCGGTTGTTCGATGTCTGGTTCTTACTGTTGCTTCTTGACCCTCGTACAGGTTTCCCAGGAGACAGGTAAGGTGGTCTGGTACTCCCATCACTTTAAGAATTTGCCACAGTTTGTTGTGATCCACACAATCAAAGGCTTTAGCGTCGTCAATGAAGCAGAAATAGACTTTTTTTCTGGAATTCTCTTGCTTTCTCCATGATCCAGCAAATGTTGGTGATTTGATCTCTAGTTCCTCTGCCTCTTCGAAACCCAGCTTGTACTTCCGGTAATTCTCGGTTCGCATACTGCTGAAGCCTAGCTTGTAGGATTTTGAGCATCACCTTGCTGGCATATTATATGAGTGCAATTGTGCGGTAGTTTGAACACTTATTGGCGTTGCCCTTCTTTGGAATTGGAATGTAAACTGACCTTTTCGAGTCTTGTGGCCACTGTTGAGTGTTCCAGATTTGTTGGCATATTGAATGCAGCACTTTAACAACATCAACTTTTAGGATTTTAAATAGCTCAGCTGGAAGACTGTCATCTCCGCTAGCTTTGTTGTTAGTAATGCTTCCTAAGGCCCACTTGACTTCACTCTCGAGGATGTCCAGCTCAAGTTCAGTGGCCGCACTGTCATGGCTATCAGGGACATTCAGATCTTTCCTGTATAGTTCTTCTTTGTATTCTTGCCACCTCTTCTTAATCTCATCTGCTTCTGTTAGGTCCCTGCCTTCTTTGTCCTTTATCATGCCCGTCTTTGCACAAAACGTTCCCCTGAGATCTCCAATTTTCTTGAAGTGATCTCTAGTCTTTCCCATTCTGTTGTTTTCCTCAATTTCTTTGCATTGTTCAGTTAAGAAGGCCTTCTTGTCTCTCCTTGCTATTCTCTGGAACTCTGCATTCAGTTGGATATATCTTCCCCTTTCTCCCTTGCTTTTTGCTTCCCTTCCTTCTTCAGCTACTTGTAAAGCCTCATCAGACATCCACTTGGCTTTCTTGCATTTCTTTTTCTTTGGGATGGATTGAGTTGCTGCCTCCTGAACAATGTTACAGATCTCCGTCCATAGTTCCTCAGGCACTCTGTCTATCAGGTCTAATCCCTGAAATCTATTCCTCACCTCCACTGTATATTCATAAGGAATATGATTTAGGTCATACCTGAATGGTTTAGTGATTTTCCCTACGTTCTTCAATTTAAGCTGAAATTTTGCAACAAGAAGCTCATGCTCTGAGCCACAGTCAGCTCCAGGTCTTCTTTTTACTGAGTGTAGAGCTTCTCCATCTTTGGCTGCAAAGTACATAATCACTCTGATTTTGATATTGACCATCTGGTGATGTCCATGTGTAGAGTCGTCTCTTGTGCTCTTGGAAAAGAGTGTTTGCTATGATCAGCGTGTTCTCTTGGCAAAACTCTATTAGCTTTTGTGCTGCTTCATTTTGTACACCAAGGCCATGCTTGCCTGTTATCCCGGTGATTTCTTGACTTCCTACTTTAGCATTCCAATCCCCTATGATGAAGACGACATCTTTTTTTGGTGTTAGTTCTAGAAGGTGTTGTAGGTCTTCATAGAACCGATCAACCTCAGCTTCTTCGGCCTCAGTTGTTGGGGCATAGACTTGAATTACTGTGATGTTGAATGGTTTGCCTTGGATTCGTACTGAGATCATTCTGTCGTTTTTGAGATTGTACCCCAGTACTGCTTTTCCCACCCTTTTGTTGACTATGAGTGCTACTCCATTTCTTCTAAGGGATTCTTGCCCACAGTAGTAGATATGATGGTCACCTGAATTAAATTCACCCATGCCTGTCCATTTTAGTTTGCTGATTCCCAAGATGTCGATGTTCAATCTTGCCATCTCATGTTTGACCACCTCCTGCTTTCCTTGATTCATTGATCTGACATTCCAGGTTCCTAAACAATATTGTTCTTTACAGCATCGGATTTTCCTTTCACCACCAGACACATCCACAGCTGAGTGTCCTTTCGGCTTTTGGCCCAGCCGCTTCAATCTTTCTAGTGCTACTTGGAAATACTCTCTGCTCTTCCCCAGTAGTCTATTGGACACCTTCCGACCTGAGGGGCTCATCTTCCAGCGTCATCTCTTTTAGCCTTGTGATACGTTCCATGGGGTTTTCTTGGCAAGAATACTGGAGTGGGTTGCCATTTCCTTCTCCAGTGGACCGCATTTTGTCAGAACTCTCCGCCATGACCTGTTCGTCTTGGGTGGCCCTGCACGGCTTATGCCATTAGCTTATGGCTTCACTCAGTTACGCAAGCCCCTTTGCCACAACAAGGCAGTGATCCATGAAGGGGAGAGAAATACATAGGGTATAGAATATTAGCAAATATTTGTATTAAACTGTTTATTCTAAAATCGATAAAATGTTATTAAAAATTATAACATGGGAATCCAGCCTGTTATGGGACAAATAAATCAGCTGAATACCTTCTCCTTCATTAGCTTTGTGCATGGAGCAGTCTATTTTGGTTCTATTTTTGTCTTTTGTGAGGCGGGGGGCAAAGCTCTTGTCTGACTCTGAGCAAATTAAGGTAATAAAATGTAACATAAACATTCGTATCTTATTTAATAATAATATCTTATTTAAATGTGAATGGTTTTATAGCTTATATAGTGTATTTAAATCATTTTTAAATTTTTGTGAACCACCTAGAGAGCTTTGGCTATGGGGCAGTATAGAAATATAAATGAAATGAATGAATGAAGTCTGCTCTTTTCTCATATCTATCACCACCACTAGTTTTCCATTCAGGAAGTTTACATGCTAGTTATATGGCCAAGCCTGGAGTACAGGGATAGACCCAAGTTTTGATAAAGGGCCAAGAAGATGCAAAAAGGAAAAAGTATAGGAGAACAGGAATAGAGACGTATGAAAATTTCATTTGGGTTCATTTTTACTCATGCCATTTGCTAACCCTGAACACTAACACGAATGGGAGCACGATTTTCTGGAAAAACTTGCAAGTTCCCAGACTTTCAGTCACATTTGAAATGTGTGCAGTTTTTCAAAATGTGCACTTCCATGCTTTAGTCGGGGGTGGGTGGGGAGTGTGCATTTTGGGTGTGCACTTTAAGAAATGTACGCCAAAAAGAAGCTCACATTCTGGAACGGAAGTGAGACAAACTAAGCTCAGAGGTGAAAATGGGAAAATCTTGACAAGTTTGAACCTTGCCAGTTCTCCCATCCCTAGGTAGGAAGCTACACTGAGTAAGAGACCCTGTAAAGGTTCAGAAATGCTTTGCAGAAATAATTATTTCTTGAAGCAGGATTTAAAAGAGAAAATGGGTTGTATCCAATTAGGCCTTCCTATACTTGGAACAATTTCTGCCATGAATAGGGAGGGGCTGGGAGTGATTCCCCCACCCCTGAAGCTCCCTGTGCACTACCAAAATCTGGTCCGGAGGGCTGGGGGACTGCAGGGGAGAAGACAGGAGAAAATCCCACTGTACAAGCAGAGGTCCACTCAGAAGATGTTAGATTTCACTACAGTTGATTGAAAAATAGAGGAGTTGCTGCTTCCCTAAACATAAAGATGTAAAAGAAGCTGGAAGAATGTAGTGTTGGATATTAATGAATCTAAAGTACAGGTAGGTAGATTTATGTAGAGAAATAGGTGGAACAGCTTAAGACTGAAATTCAGATATTCAGAAAACATCCACTTGGGTCAGCCCTGCACCTTCAAGATAGAGATGGAGGATTGAGTGATGTAATGTCCCCCTGTGCCAAAATTCCCTGTATGCCAAAACCTCAGGTGAAGGAAAAGTGTTCAAGACTAGCATTCTCTCTGTTCTGTTATTTTTCCATGTGTAGAGAGGTATTTTGTTTTGCTTAGAAAAATGGTGGAGCATTCCATTTTCCCCCCTCCCTCCCCCCACCTTCAAGTGGCACGGTCCCCAGAGAACACCATATTTATTTATTTTTTCTAAAAGGCTGTATAATGTAGGGTACAAAGAGGAGAATCTCCTTTTTGGGAAGGTTCCCAAACCAAAAGCTGACCAACCCAAAGTGAAAGATGTATCTCTGTTGGGAATGTTTTTGTTACATCTGCCTTGCCTATTGGTAGACTTATGGATATGTATTAAATTGTTAATTTGCATTTCCAGATCAACTTTTTGAAGACTGAAATGGAGAGGAAAAGCAAAATGATTAGGGATCTCCAAAATGAGGTAAGATGATTGTCAGTTGTCAGAGACAGATTTTTGAACATAGCCACAATACTAAATATAATAATGTAGAGTTTACATAAAATATGCATATATTTGTTTCCATGGAATTTTTTTTTAAAAAATGACAAAGATTGGATGCCCAGGATGTTTACAATATTATACTACCCAGCAAGTGTGCATAACACTAGAAGTGAAATAGAGTTTTATTTAAAGCTTTATTATTACAATTATAAGAACATGCAGTTGTAAGAATACCAACATATTCACCTGTTATTACAGAAATTTAATGGATAAAATAAACTAAGAATATAATCTTAAATATAGACTTGAAGGAGTCTCATATACTATCAGCATCAAGGATGCAGTACTTTTATTATTCTACAGATCATGTATTCAAATAGGCACGTTAAAAACATTTCAGCCAAAATGTACACCAAGTAAGTATCACATAATTATCAGTCATATGGTATGCACCTTTCTGACATGATAACTGTCCAAAATTTCTGAATCAAGGTGATCAGAGAGGTGTTTTTTAAAGAAAATCACTTGGGAGTGTTCTGTATATGCATCCAGTTTAAAGAAATTCATAAGGGAATGGTATCCTCTTCTAAGGGTTCCAGGAACAGGTTCATGCAACATTACATGCTTTGTTCATGTCTCCTAGCTCTAAAAATAGGCATTTGCCTATTTTCAGTTGCAGTTCTTGGCATGTTATGGATTATGCCATTACTCCCAATTGACTGGGTAGAATGTAGTTTGTTTGTTTGTTTATTTATTTAGGCTGTAATAGAGGCAGGATTCCCACTGGTCGTGTTAACGTCAGTAGTGTAGGACTACTGCCCTGTTCTTTGTAGCCTCTGTATTGACATCCTGATCCCTCCAGAGACCTATCCTATTGACCAGTTGAAGATGAACCCTTGTGTAAGATTATATCTTGTGATTACAACCTGTGTTTGGAACCTGTATCCTGTCTACCATGTTATCCTGTCCTGGAGCCTTAGCTAACCTGGACAGAAGGCTTCTGATCCCTATCTGATGTCTTGCATTTGGTAGGCTTACTTTCCTAGGTTTCTGCTTTTAGGATGGTTAGACCACTGGTAACTCTAAGCTATTGTTTCTTCCTCTTTTTGAACCTAATGATCCTGGATTCCTGCATAAATACCTGCTTAAGCAATTGTATATACAGATGCAAACTCATGTATAGAGTGTAACTGGAAGTTTCCAAAGCAACTGCAGTGGGTTGATAAAATTTGGGGGACTATGATTATGTATAAACTTACTCAGCCAGTGCAGCAAGCAAGCAAGGAATCCTAACTTTAAGAAAGATATTTTGGCATCATGGTTTATTTCCTGTGTTGAAGCTCTTCAAACTTTTGATCAAATTCTGACCAAGTACAGTTGCCTATATTTTTCTGACTAATACACACACACACACACACACTAACATACAGTTGCATACACTCCTTTTATATGCTGCATAAATTATATTTTTACTCTTTCATTAGGTATTGGGCTCCTACTCAGGCCGTTTTACTGTAGGTGTTCCATAAGCATATCAGTTATAGATGAAGAATTACAATTAGTGAATTTTATTTATTTATTATTAAATTTATCAATTGCCCATCTGGCTGGTCACCCAGCCACTCTGGGCGATGTACAGCATATAATAAAACAGTTTAAAACAATAAAATTCTACAATAAAAACATTTTCTAAAATACCCTAACCCACCCCAAATGCCTGCCTGAACAACCACGTTTTTAATGCACGACGGAAGCTCATTAAAGAGGGGGCATGACAGAGTTCCCTAGGGAGGGAGTTCCACAGAGTGGGGGCCACCACAGAAAAGGCCCTCTCCCTCGTCACCACCAGTCTAGCTGTCCTGGCTGATGGGACAGAGAGAAGGCCATCCAAGGCTGATCTTGTTAAGCGGCCTGTCTGGTGCTGCTGGAGGCGCTCCTTAAGATAGGCTGGGCCGGAACCATATAGGGTTTTAAAGGTCAAAACCAACACCTTGAATTTGGCCCAGAAAACAACTGGTAACCAGTGCAACTCCTTCAGCACTGGAGTGATGTGATCTCACCGGCGGCTTCCTTTAATCAGGTGAGCCGCCGCATTCTGTACCAGCTGCAGCTTCCGAATTCCTTTGTTTCTTTAGTAATTGAGATTTTTTATTATGTATGTTCTTCTTTTTGTTGTCTTTATGTTGTTAACTTTAATTCAAAATAAAAACATGTCATGGGAAAAAAAGAAAGGAGGATGGCCTGCCCATTCCATACTTCTGTCTTCCATGCTTTGATTAACAACTATTTTTTTCTGGTTCTACTTTCCTGAGTTCTTAGGGTCAAATTACAGAATACATTAAGGTACAGCATAATGTGAATATTTGTCTATTTTATTTTCTTATTTAAAAGTAAGCATGGGGATATCCAGATCATGCCCAGAGTGGCTGGGGGGCAGAGGTTTAATCCCTCCTTTCCCTGTTGTGACCCTGACAAAAAAATTGCCTCTACCCAACCCCATGTGCCCATTAGGGGTAGGAAAAAAGCTTCCAGTGTGTGAGGGAAGGATTAAGCCTCCTTCTCCATGCACTGTGGTCCTCATCCATATTCCCCCACTCTTACTTTTAAATAACATGAGATAACAGAAGCAGCTACATCCTATGTATTTAATGCAAGCCTGTTAGTTACCCCCATGGGTGAACAGCGAGCTACAGGAGGGACAAGGCACACATGAAAAGACTAGTCTGAACGTGTTCATGTCCACAGGCAGTATCAGGATGTTTGTGTCTGGGAGCAGGGCTTGAGAGGCTCTATAGATCAGCCCCAGCTGAGCCCCAACATATTTGCTATTTTGCTGGCATCTGGTTCCAGTTCTGAATCTCAGCCACTTCTGTGGAGGTGCTTTTGTTCTGTTCTGGAAGGACATTTACCTATGCACTTTGTAGGTATTCTGGTTTCATCCCTAATGTTCATGCTTGTTTCCAGAATCAGCTGCAGCTGTTGGATTTATCCCCATTAGCTGCTGCCCTAGGGATGATAGTGGGTATAAACAATGGAAAGGCCTTAGTTCAGTGGTCTTCTGTATCGCTTGCATGTAGAACTTCTCCAGATCAGTCCCTAGTCTGTCCAGTTAAAAAAATCTGGGGTAACAGAGCTGAAAAAGACCTCTGTATAGGCTTTGGAGAGTCAGTATGAGTACAGTAGCTGTCAAATCACTGGACCTCACCCAGTATATGTAATGTTTAAGTGAGATGCTCAGAATTCATTAAAAATTGTTATGTTTGTTTTCTTTGCATTCATATTTTAATGAGAAATATAGTAGTCTAATGAACTATTAACTGCACACTCCTAGGTATGTATATGTAGAAGTAAATCCTATAGTGTTCAGTAGTTTTACTCCCAGGAAAGAGTGTACAGGATTGCAGCCTAACTGTATTTCTGAAACCACGAGAAAGCAAGTCTTTGAAATTATTTACCAGCCTGAAAAATGAGGTCACCTCACAAATGTACAAAGTTTGGCACAGCATCTGTTACTTTTTTTTCTTTTTAAAAAAGTAGTTAACACTTCTTGGGAAGTTTCCACTTTTGTCTATGTTACATTCAATTGCTTTGCTGAAGTCACAGCACAATCCTATAAATGTCTACTCATTGAGTTCAATGGGGCTTACTCCCAAGTAAGTGAGGATACAATTGCAGACTCAGACATCCACTTCTTATATGTATGAATGAACAATATTTTTCAAATCATTTGAGCTCTGTGAAGACCAAATGATTTCATCAGCACTATGATGGCTTCGTCCTAGGAAGTGCAGCAGTGTTTTTAAGAAGTAGGTAGGTTCCTCACAGTTCAGAAGGATTTGTACTGAGCTAGTGAAACATCTTCTTTTTGGGAGGGAGATATATTTGCTGATTTATGTATGTATATATTTATATTCCTTTTTTTTTTTACCACATATGAGACCCTCAAAATGATTCACAAACTAGATAAAATATTAAAACATAAAATCAATTAATAACAATAGCTAACTAACTAAAATAGCATTATTATGAACTAAAATCAATTAAGGATGTAATCCGATGCATGCTTAGACAGCAAGAAGTCCTACAATTCCCATTGGCTGAGGGATGCTGAGAGTTACAGGACTTCTTTCCTGTCTAAACATGATAGGTTTGTTCCTTAACTTACAAAAACTACCATTACCATTAGAGCTGTGCACATGGCCGCTCAAAATTTTCCACCCTATCTGTGGGCAGAGAAATTGGGGGAAAAAACTTCACCAAATTTCTCCAGTGGGAGAAGAAATTCTCCAGTTTCTCATGGGCAGGGATCACTATTGACAGGAGTTGGTGCACAGTTTATTTCTTTTCCCATAAGGAGTGGGGTGGGGTGGGGTGGGGTGGGGTGGAGTGTGTGTGCTGAAACATCAATGTGTTGGTAGGCTGGTCCCCGTTTTGCATCCTCCACAATGCAGATGTGAGAGGGAGAGTGCTGTGTCTAGCTCCTTAAAGTTTTCTTCCCCCATGAAAGAGGCTTCCATTGTTCTACCTCATTCTCAGGGTGTTTTATAATTTAGTTTTGTGGTGTTTTTGAGGTCACCTCATCATTGCTAGCCTCCCAGGCTGCCTGTACTTCCAGATCTGAAAAGACCAGATGGGAGGAATTACTTCATGATCCCTTCCCCTGTGCTTTAATTGAAGTGTAGGAAGCTGAGGAGGCTACAGGCTACCAGAGAGATGATTGCACAGTGAAAGACAGGACACTCATGCACACTCCTTGGCCATGTCCTAAGTAAGTTAGGCACAAGAACCCAGAACCCAACCCATGAGAATTTCTCCAAATTCCTTCGCCACTGAATTTCTTTTTGAAAGCAATTTATTTTCTATCTAATGGAATGAGAATGGCTGAAAAAAATGTGAGAGAAATTTTCAGCACAGCACTAATGATCATACACTAAATTTTGAGGATCGGACAGGGGAAAAACATTTAAACCAAACAATTTTTTAAGCAATCATTCTGAAGGCTGGAAGGGATGGGGCTAAACACGGGGTCCACAAAAAGGCTTACAATAAAATATACAGAACTCCATTAAGAGCATCCACATCAAGAAAGCCAACAAGGAAAATGGACACCAACCCCCATTCCAAAATTATTATTTTTTTTCCAGAGACATGGCCTTGTTAGTCTGTTGCAACAAAACCATTATTTTTTGTTATCTTGAAATATCTAGTTGTCAGCTAAAGGTGACATAAACCCAATTTTGGGTTTCCTTAAAATGTTTGATATCATTTTACCACATTTGGGGGTTTGTAGCTCTTCCAACTGTTTGAAGTATTTGATCCTAGGTAGCAGAAAAAGCTTTGATCCTCTGCCACTTTATATTATATAGCAGCTTGGTTGAAGCATTTGTCACCCACCAGCTCCTGTGAGACCATTTCATTTTCCACCTGCACTCTCACAAACCTCTTTGGGATGAAAATTGTGTTAAAATGTCTCTTGGGGAGTCATACAAAAAGTCCATGTTCTCCTTTCACATAAAATGCTTTAAAGGACACATAAAAATAAAAGGTATGAAATGGGAGCTTAGGGCTGCTTTGGGACTGCCTGCATCAGTTCAACTAAATGCTTACCAATGCCTAAAGAATTCTGATGAATGATATTCTTTAAATGCAATTAAAACTTAGCAGTGCTTTCATCAACGTGTTCTGCTGAGCCGAAATGCAAAATATTAGTCTTTACTGAAAACATCCCTGTTGCTTGGGCACATTGCTTGATCATGCTTTTCTGTAAAGTTTTATCTTTTCCCACTTTTTTTAATAGCCTCAAACAGGCATGAAAAACTACGCATACAATTGTTCATAAGGGATCGAAATATTGCTTTTATTCTTCGCTGGAAACTGAGTGGGATAATGATATGGTTACTTAGCTATATCCTTGAAGGTTGCATAATCCAGTCTCAACATCTATTGATGCAAACCTTTGAGCCATAATGGAAGACCGATATTGATCATGTTTGGCTGATCATATTGATTTAATAAGCAGAGATAAGAAGAAGCATTTTGCCCATTTGCGGAGGCCCTTCGTTTCTCTCTCTGTGCAAGCTGGCAAACAAACCAGGACGTCTTCCTAATGGGGAAACTGTGGTTAACAGCTTCGAAACAACCCAGGATAGTAAACCAACTTCAAACTGTGGTTTCATATCTCAGCCACCCAGACAAGCTGTGAGGAGATCCATCCCACTGTGATAGCAGTTATCCTAGCAAGGCACCAGGGAAGTCAACGGGGCAGTCCAACAGAGGGTTCATAGTGAAGGGAGTCAGGGACTAGGAGTTTAAGGCACAGGGACATGCCACTCATATGGAACAGGTCCAAATGTCTCATGAAAGTTAGATGGGATAGTTGCTAGGAGTGCCAGCTACTAATTTAGCTTGACCCAGCATGGGCTGGGGATGACTCTGCTGTGCCTCTTCTACAGAACAGTAGAAGAGAGGCAAGAGAGGAGGAGGAAAACAGGTGTCACTAACCCTCTGCCTAGATAAGAATGAGTAGCAAGTGAGGACAGGATATAAGGGAAACACTGGTGCCCACACTCTTCTGTTCCCTAGGCCAGCCCTCTGTGCTCATGGACAGAATTTGTGAAAGGAGCTAGTAACTCCAAAGAAAATGGCTTCAAAAATGTCAAGAAGGGACTTGAATTTGGAATTATAATTATAATTTTTTTCAAAAATCTGTTTTCAATTCTGTTTAACAAGGTCGTGTGCATTTAATCTCAGATTGTTTCAAATGTTTTCAGATTTCTAAGAACATAAAAACACAACAGCCCTGCTGATCAGATCAAAGACCTATCTGTCCAACATCCTGTTTCCCACACTGGCCATCCAGTAGGACCTGAAAGCTATAGCCCTGTCTTGCTATTGTTCTCCAGCAACCAGTATTTGGAGGCATGCTGCCTCTGATCTGGAAGTAGTACATATTTAGCCATCATGACTACTAAGTATTTGTCTAATTGCCTCTTAGATCCATCAAATGCTGCAATGCCATAGTCCCTAGGGGAGTATCCCAAGGTTCACAGGGTTTTTCTGATCTCCCTTTCTGAGCTCTTCCAGAAACTTGTACTGCCCTTAGCTTCAATGTCAGAGTCCTGACATTAGGAGAGCCAAAATAGGGAAGAACTGGGGATGTGGTGTGGACAGATTGGGGAGCCTTTGTATCCAAAGCCCACCCCATTCCTGGGCATATGCATACCCAACACAGGAGAGCTTATGGTTCCCTCCTAGTGCTTGGAATGGAGGGAAAACAGTTTTAAAAAGAAAAGCTGACAAGGGCTGAATCTACACATAGCAGTTTTACCATTATCAGACTGCAATGATAACTGTTGTCGCACATGACACCAACGGGCACCAATAGCTATCACTGCAGTATGATAATGGTATAACTATGTGTAGATTCAGCCAAGGACATGAAAATAAACCCCAAACCCCCCTCTTCTACCCTTGCCACACTCACACCAGCAGTTGTTTTGGATATCTCAGATGCTATGACGATGGAGCAGTTTGCATGGACATTTTGTTCTCCTGTTGCTCTTGCTGGCAGTATTTGATGGGTAGGAACCACAAATCTCCCCCATGGTAAGATGTGTGATCTTGTGCCCATTCCAGTGGAAGAAGTGTGTTTTGCCATAAGATAGATAGATAGATAGATAGATAATCCTCAACTTTCATTCTCTCCTCATAATGTGCAAAGATGCCCCCAATGTTATTTGCTAAAGTATGCGCTGTACGTGGGGTTACTCTTGAAGACAGTTTGGAAGCTGCAGCTGGTACAGAATGCGGCGGCTTGCCTGATTAAAGGCAGCTGCCGGCGAGATCACATCACTCCAGTGCTGAAGGAGTTACACTGGTTACCAGTTGTTTTCTGGGCCAAATTCAAGGTGTTGGTGACCTTTAAAACCCTATATGGTTCCGGCCCAGCCTATCTTAAGGAGCGCCTCCAGCAACACCAGACAGGCGGCTTAACAAGATCAGCCTCGGATGGCCTTCTCTCTGTCCCATCAGCCAGGACAGCTAGACTGGTGGGGACAAGGGAGAGGGCCTTTTCTGTGATGGCCCCTACCCTGTGGAACTCCCTCCCTAGGGAACTCTGCCATGCCCCCTCTTTAATGAGCTTCCGCCATGCATTAAAAATGTGGTTGTTCAGGCAGGCATTTGGGGTGGGTTAGAGTATTTTAGAAAATGTTTTTATTGCAGAATTTTATTGTTTTAAACTGTTTCATTATACGCTGTACATCACCCAGATTGGCTGGGTGACCAGCCAGATGGGCGATTAATAAATTTAATAATAAATAAATAAGTAAATAAATAAATGGAATTTTCTATTCTGCTTCAGTACAGCATGCATTTTCAGTATTATCTGCTTTCAAGTAGAATGGCAGCTATTTGCCCCCCTGAAATTGCTTTGGATGCAGGTAGCAATAACAGCTTTTGGGAAAGAAGGGCAGTACCTTCCTACAATGTAAACTACTTTGTTAAGTGGTTTTGTAGTACTGATCCATTACCTCTGGATGAAAATGGCATGTGAATGTTCCCATAGCAGAGTTTTTAATTTGACCATTATTAGAATGGGGTGTGTGTGTGTGTATCAGCAGAGAAAAAAACAGCCTTGTCAAAAATAAAATAAAAATAAAAATCCACACAATTACTAGGACACAAACACTTTTACTAGTCCATTTGCCCATACTTACCTATTCTGGGCATCATGTGGCACATCAACAAATTAAAAGGAAGAAGAGAGAGGAAAATAAAGAACCAGCTACCTTCCTGTTTGCAAAAGCTTTCCTGCCTGCTTGCCTAGATGTCACTGTTATTCACCATAGTTGAGTAGTGAAGTGGCTATTTACAAGCTTGACAGAAGAAGTCCATCATAGGAAGACATTTCTTTATACCTATTCTTTGAACTGTACAACTAATTTTCTATTTAAAAGCAACCTTACCACGATTTAAGACAACCACATGAGGCCATCACTAAGCCACTTAAGATTCAAGGCATAAGCACATCTTTCAAAAGTTCTTACAGTATTCTTAGATTTTTGACAGCACTTACTCAGAAAGGGATTATCTAGATGTTGTGACTGGACTGCTTCATATGTCTTTTAGCCTCACCTTGTAACTTTTAGTTAACGTATGATATGACAACATCATAATAGGTATTCTTTGTCCCCACAGTCAAATAGCCAATGACATGTGATGGAGGTAGAGCGATGCACAGTGACAGTATTTGCCTGTCTCCTGTACCTTTAGTTAAACTCCCATTTATTTTTCAAGCTGCATGCAAAATGAGAAAACCTGTTGCTGAAGTCCCTGTTTTTTCAAGTATGTAAGTGCAATGGAAAAAAGGTGTCTAAAGACAAAGACACATAAACATCTCTGGCATGCTAAGCTGCATGCCAGTGGGACCCCTTGGTCCCATGTGCTGAGGTGCTCATGGGGCTGCTGAGCACTAATCTGGGTGCTTGCTAACAGGGGCTTTCGAATTGATGCTTTCGAACTGTGGTGCTGGAGAAGACTCTTACGAGTCCCCTGGACTGCAAGGAGGTCAAATCAGTCCATCCTAAAGGAAATCAACCCTGAGTGCTCATTGGAAGGACAGATAATGAAGCTGAAGCTCCAATATTTTGGCCACCTAATGCGAAGAGAAAACTCCCTGGAAAAGACCCTGATGCTGGGAAAGACTGAAGGCAAAAGGAGAAGGGGACGGCAGAGGATGAGATGGCTAGATAGCATCACGGATGCAATGAATATGAACTTGAGCACGCTCCGGGAGAGAGCGCAGGACAGGAAGGCCTGCCGTGCTATGGTCCATGGGGTCACGAAGAGTCGGACACGACTGAACGACTGAACAACAACAACATATTCTTCCATTATTTGTGTGTGTGGGGAATCTCCCTCAATCCAGCTGTTCCCTGGAACCCCCCCCCCTTCACCCAAGGGTCTTCTGAGATAACTAACAGGAGGTTTGATCATGAGCTGGATGTGGAAATACAAAGCTGAGCAGAGAGGAGAACCAACTCTGTGCATGTCTACTCAGAAGTAAGTCTTACTGAGTTCAATGCGACTTACTCCTACACATGTCAGCACCCCACTTGCCCCCAGCTCAGCTTTGTTATTTAGTATGTAACTTTAAAGACCCAGAAACCCAGTTCACATGTCACAACAACCACATGTTTTGTTTAAACCATGGGCTGTTGTGAACCAGCTGGGAGTGAGAAAGCTCGCTGGTTCCTGGTTTTTAATTGCTCGTGCTGCAGGTGGGTGGAGCTAAGCAACCCAGGGATGCCCTGGTTGTTGTTCATGATGTGTGAACCAGGAATTCTGGGTTGTTGTCGCAGGTTCAACCCAGTGTTGAAACCAATGGCTAACATTTGTCAGTATCTGAGGAGAGGGAAAGAGGTGGGAGATGGGAAAAGTGGGAAATTGGGGCTTATTGATATATCAAATGTATAATTAGGAAGAGGTTATTCTCCTAACACTCTTGAAGTTTTCCCCATAAACGAAGTATAGACATTTTTAGGCATTAAAGAAGTCTAAAGGGCATCAATGAAGAAAGATGATATACCATGTTACATGGATCAGTTAGAGGAACTGTTTAAAAACCTTGAAGATTTAATGTGTCAGGCGTACTACGTAGTGGGAGAAGTGATAAAAAGAGGATAGATACATTCAGGAAGATAATGTTACAACCACATAGTTCAGGCAGAACAAGGACAAACATGTACCTGATGAAAAGTGAATTAAAGGAGGCACTGACATTTCATTCATTAAAATAGATGGACTTTCTCCTTACATCCCCTCCCCACCCCAAGATGATCTTAGAAGCATTAGTTATTAGCTTTAATTACTTAATTCTCCCACAAAGATGATCTAAAAAGCATTTGCTATTTGGGTTCAACTGTATATGAATCCTCTTTTGCATCTGAGTGCTTAAATCTTTGAACTTTCATCTGTAAGGTAGTAATGCTTTATATTCCCTTTATAGAGGCACTATATAAGACTTTATGGAATAGGTTACAATTATTCTGCTGTAGTTGATCTGAAAATATGGTAGCATGTTCTAGTGATCTGGGAAGTAAGGATGTCATAGAAATCCACAACAGAATCAGAGGAGTCCAGATTGCTATGAATCTGACCCATGGATTTCACAGTGGACTGACTTTTACTGAGTCACACAGATTCCATGGACATTTTTTTTTCTTTCCAGAATTTTACCCAAATTTAATCATAGAAAAATACATTTATTTATTTTTTTAAAAAATACCAGCTGAAAATGTGCATTTCCCCATAGGCTAAAGCATTAAAATGTGCATTTGGGGGGGATTCATGCATTGGGGAGGGTGGTGTGCATTTTCACAACTGCAAATTTGCATTCTGCTTCCCAGTGCTTAATCACTCCTACTGCAGTCAGATAGAAAATTGGAAAAAAAAAAATGGATTCTGTCAATGAGTGGATGACAGAATGAAAGGCACAGGACAATCTACAAAATACAGATGGAACTCATTTTACAAAATACATACATACCTACTGGGAAGCATAGTAAAATGTGGTATTCCAGAGCCTTCTGTTTCCACCAGTAATTACTTGCATCTCAGTGGACCCTTTAAGATGGTTGCACAATGTGAACTCATTTGGCCTAGCCCTAGAGTTACCTATTGTTAGTGAAACACCTTAGCAGCTGAACTGTCATGAAGTCACAGAATGCTAATAAGCATAGAATCATAGAGCTTAGGAGGGCACTGTAGGCTATTGAGTGTAATCCACTGGTCCTTGGAGAACATCCAGAGCTACAGTGTCTCCCAACAAATGCCTATCCAGCTGCTGAGAATCTCCAGTGAGGGAACACTGGATATACCTGAATTCTTCTTCCTATCAAGAAGTTTATCTTAATGTTCGCCAAAAATCTACCCTCCTGCAACATAAGCTCATTAGGTATAGGCCTACCCTCAGAGTCCACAGATAACAAGCCTTTGCCATCTCCTGTGTGAGAGCCCTTCCGGAATTTTAAGAAGGCTATCATGTCCCTCCTCAGCCTTTTCTTCTCCAGGCTAAACTTACCCAGTTCTTTCAACCTTGCCTCATGTGCCATTTTCTATACTGCTCACCATCTTCATTGCTTTCCCCAGAACCCATTCCACTTTGACCATATCCTTCATAATAGACAGTGCCTAGCATTCTGAATAATGAGGAGAGGAAAGAGATCTACACTACAAAAATATTTACATTTTACACAAGTTTAAATGTTATAATTCTCCCCTTCCCAAATCTTGGGAATTAAGGATCAGTGTCAGGGCCTCTGAGGCACTGTGGCCGCAAGGAGCAGTCCTTACCAGCTAGACTAGCTTTTGAGCTGCTACTGGTGCACACCCTGCCTCAGGGTAAAGACAAAGAAGCAGATGAGAGGCAAATACACCGGGAACGTTTTGTCAGGAAGTGCCACTGTTGTCAAGGATGCAGAAGTTCCTTTTGGCAGAGTAACCAACCACACACTCATACTGTGGGAGAAGATGGATTCTAGCTATTGGAAGGATGCAAAGGGCCTGAGAGCTAGAAAACCAAAGACACAGGGAAGTAGACTGAGGGACTGCATTTCACATGGTAATCCAAAAGAATAAGACAATTTACAGCCCAGTTAATTGAATGTGAGGCCTAGTGAGATCAAAGGGGCTTATTTCTACTCACTACAATTAGAATGGGAGCCTTAGCTGGATGAAACTCAGCTGCTAGAACAGACTGCAAGTGCTTTCTAGCCACATATACAAGTGAAGCAGAAACGTCAGTGGGAGAAGATAGTTGATGCTTATACATGGCTTACAAAGATAGTAAATCCTAATGTTTACAACACTTTGATTTTACAGCAATAGTCCAGAACAGATAGAAAAGGAAAGTACCACAGTAGTAGCATTAATGTACAAAAGAAAATCCTGGAATGGGACCTTTGTAGTGCCATTCAGGCTTGCCAAAGGGTGTTCTCCCCCCACCCCTGGCCTCTCTCTGCTGCACTATAGAGTGGTACAGAGGGCTGCCAACTTCTCACCTGAGTATTTTATAGTGATCAAGGAGGAAGGTGGCAGGCACATGGTTCTGGAGATAGGAAATGCATCCCCACCCTCAACAGCATACTGGCTATAACCTCTCAGGGGCCTGAGTAGGTTGTTTTCCTCTCTTCCGCTGCCCTTCTTTTTTATCATAAGTTTGTTTTGTTTTCCTACTGACATACTAACATTCCATGACTCCAACAGCTCTCAACCATAGATGTGATTGATAGACTCACAATCTGCCTCTCTTCTGGTATATTTAGACCGGTTTGGTAAAGCCTCTCTGTGAGGAGAAGGCAGACCCAGTAGCACATCACTTCTTTGTCTCCATGATCAGTGATGGCAAGTAAACATTACTTAGAAATAGGGATGTACGGACTGTGTAAAATCTGCTCCATCTGTGTTTTGCAGAGTGTCAGGCGCCTTTTGTTCCATCATCCTCCCACAGACAGATGTGATTTTTTTCATCATGGGGAAAAATACAGAAATAATTATGGAAATAATTACACAAGTATTTATGCAATTATTTACATAATTTACCTCTGTATGTAACATTTAGTGTATTGTTCCCCATTCCATTCAACATTTCCTCAGCAGAAACTTATGTATTTTTCTACCGATTTATATGCATAAATTTTGGGAAAGTAAAAAAAAAAATCATCTGAAAGTGCACAGATCCACATGGCCTGAAGGGGGCAGTCCGCAGCAGATTCAGCAGGACAGATTCTTAGAAATCCGAGCTCATTTTAATCCATCTCGAATGTCTCCAGCATCCCTACTTAGAAAGGCCATGCAAAAACAATCAGGAAGGGATACATAACATAGTGACGCATGACGATGCTGCAGTATGCGATTCCAAACTACAGCTCCCAAGATGCACTTTGACATAGTACATGGGGAAGAAAACTTGTTTACATGGAATCAGATCTCATATTAAAGTAAAACTCTCATCTGTGTTCACATGGATGAATTTGTTATTTTTCGTGAAAATAACAAATTCAACTGGGATAAGTTGGCTCATTACCAGTATTTTCCTTCCCATGTATATTTAATCTTGCATGTTCTATTATAGGAAGTTGTATATTAACAGTCTAAATTCCAATAACTGCCAATGTTGTAGAACAGAACTCTGATGAAGGACTGCAATTCTTATTCAGAGGTTCTACTTGTCATTTACTGAAGGTGACATTAAGTGTCTATGAATTCTGCTTTTACAGACCAGACTCTGTTGATAATGTCCTTTAGTCATTGTCCAAGCTTCGCAGATAACATGTAACTTACTTCTGCCTACTAATTACAGTATGTATAACATTTAAAACTCTAGAAATATGTTTAGATTTCAGTAAGAAAAGCAGAGCACTGGTAGATTTCCATTTATTTGAATTCCTCCCTGATCATCATTTAACAGTTCATTAGTTTAACAGTTCATATTAACACATCAAGAAGCCTAAAACTGTCTATTTAACATGTATAATCATTCAGCTCAAATTCATTTACATTTCAAGTACCTTCCATTTTACCCGTATAAAACCTTATCCAGTCTGATTAATGAATTTTTCAATTTTCTAATCAGTTATTTCAAATCTCATCAACATTTTCTTTGCTTTATCTCATCACTGACAGCCAAATCATTCACATTATAAAACAAATCATAGCACTTGCATCAGTTTGCATTACTATCCTTATTGCCTTTTCTAATACCAAATTAAACAACAAAGGGAAAAATGCATCTCACCTCATAATCACTGAATTTTAAAATGAGGACAGAAACTTTATACTTAACAGGCAAGGAATAAGCCTACTCTAAACTTTCCCCATTACTATGTTGGGGAGGATAATTCCGCAAACTAGGGATGTACGAAAGTCACTTACCTTAATGAAAAGGTAATTGATTCGCGGTGGGGGGGGAGGCGCTCCGTCCCTCCCCCTGAAATTCTGGCTGGGGGGGGAGGTGCTCCATCCCTCCAATCCCGAATCCTGGCCGGCCAGGCTGCAAATGGTGGTGGCTGTAGCCGCCGCCGTTTGCGTCCCTGCAGTCAGCCATGATAGGCTACATAAATGTTTATATAGCCTATCACGGCTGAGTAAAAAAAACAAAACAAAAAACCACGCGTACGCAAATGGCGGTGCCCATGGGCGCCACCATTTGCGTTCCTTATTTTGGCACATCTAGTCTACGTAACTAGACTATGGCGAACGTAATGTAGACTATGGCGAAAATAAGGGGAACGCAAATAGCGTAGACGCTACGCTATTTGTGTTCCCCTTATTTTCGCCGTAGTCTATGTAAATGTTTACGTAGACTAGACGTACCAAAATAAGGAATGCAAATGGCGACACCCATGGGCGCCGCCATTTGTGTACGCTTGGGGTTTGTTTGGTTTTTTTTACTCAGCTGTGATAGGCTACGTAAATATTTACATAGCCTATCACGGTATTTTTTAAAAATCTAGCCGTGATAGGCTACGTAAATCTTTACGTAGCCTATCATGTTTTTTGTTTTTTTTTTAACTGGAAATGGCAGCGGCAGCAGCTGGTCGGAAGACCAGTTGCCGCAGCCGCTGCCGCCGAACCACCGCCGAACCGCTGCCGGAGCTGCTGCCGCCAGGAGGATTCGCCCAAGGTAAGTCCTGTCCCAGGGGGCAGGGGGGGCAGACCGTTTCACCACCAATTTTGGGGGGCTGAATGCACTGGCATTTGGCCTCCCTGAGATTCATGGAAAAATTCTCTGACATCCCTACAATACCCTTATTTTTTAACCTGTTAACTGCTGTTCACTGCCATAGTTTATATAGTCTTTGCTGCTGCTTTCACACTTTTTCTTATGTGTTTTTTTCTCCTTCCAAGAGTAATCCCAGCCAATCAGGGATCATGTCACAAATGTGAGAATATCACAGCAGTATGTAACCAATCAGGTTTTGCTGTATGACCATGATACCTAGGGCAAGCAAAGCATGTTGAATGTGAAGGTGTAAATGAAGGCTTAGAGGACACACCAGTCAAGAAGGTAGAGAAGAACTTTATTATATCTCTTAAACAAGAACAGAATAGCAAAAGGAAACTTCTGACTTCAGCCAGATGTAACTCAACCCAGATACAATATGGCCATCAAGTGACCAAGCCATATATATTCTATCCACTCATCTCTCCCCCACTTTTGTTTAAAGAAATTCAATTCAATTAAATAAATAACTGTTGAAATATTTGGTAGTTAGTAATTCATCCCTAAATCTTGAAGGCTTCTGAAACACTCAGTAAGAATAAGTGATTATCTGAATAGTAAAATTGCTGTCCATCTCACAAGATGACTCAGGCAGAATCTTAGTAGATTAACTTGAGTTTTCCAGTACTACTTGTGCATTTGCTGGTTGTATCTTCTCAGGAATAGGAAGAAGACATCATTTGCTTCTTATAACTATTCCACATTTGGTCTCAACAGAATATGATCTGGATGTTCCATTTTTCCTTGTACAGTAGCTGGGGTCTGCTATCTCTTCACTCTATTAAGTTTCATATAAATCTCTTTCTAAATGTGATCATTCTCACACTGAATTTCATCTGTAATAAAAATGTTTATAACCTTCCTTGGTTTCGTAATCTGAAGCAACAACTTTTCCCAGGTCAGGCCACTTTGGAATGAGATTCTTCTCTAGAGTTGGAAAATATGTTCTGATTTGTCTTCCCATTATCATTTTCACTGGGCTGGTTGAGTACCTATTAGTGGCATTGACCTATAGCTTAAAACAATATCTGGGTATTCTTGACTCAAGATTTTCTTTGCACTCTGTACTGCTTTCTCTGCTTCACCATTTGTTCAAGAGTAATGGTGGCTGGCAGTGATATGGCAAACATTGCAAGGTATCTGGAATGACTGGAATTCTGTTGCCATAAACTGGGTTTCATTGTTAGTCACAAGTTACAACTTCACCTGGAATGACAAGGAAAAGAAGAGGAAAGCATTCTGCAGTTGTGAAAACACACTGCAGTAGATATTGCCAGGCAAGGGGAATATCTTAATATACCTTGAATTTGTTGTCTATGACAACCAAATAATGTTGACCTCCCAATTTGCACTCAGCTGCAAGCCTTTCTCAAGGTCTAAAAGGTGTCCCCAACCAGTCATGTCCGACTCTAGGGTGTGGTGCTCATCTCCATTTCTAAGCCGAAGAGCCAGCACTGTCCGAAGACGCTTCCGTGGTCATGTGGCTGGCATGACTGAACACCGAGGTGCACGGAACGCTGTTACCTTTCCTGCCGAAGCGGTACCTATTTATCTACTTGCAATTACTTCCTTTCGAACTGCTAGGTTGGCAGAAGCTAGGACTGAAGATGGGAGGTCACTCTGTATTTACTTCCATTGTGTTGATCTATGTCATCTACAGTAGTCATAGGATAATATGGTATTCTTTTCTCAATAATCTGGATAACCCAAGCAGCAGAAACACAAGCAACCTAAGCAATCATAGATTGTCGTACAGCCACACAGTCCCCTTTCATTAATAGGCCTTCTCATTTACTTGGTCATCAATGGTCAGCAAAGTACTTTCTAATCATCTCTGAAGTATTACTGAAGTATTTAGTCCATCGTGATCTGATGTAGTGTAAGACTTCTTGAAGTTCTGGATGTCCATGAGTAGCACTTTGGATCTGATCAAGCCTATTTTTGGATGCTGGTAGAGAAGTGTACACAGCTCAAATGAAAGCCTTAAAATCCTTCTGTAACTTGTAGGTGTCTACTTGCATTGTGGCAAAGTGTCTGCTATGACCAACTTGTTTCCTGGAACATAGTTGGCTACTGGGTTGAATTTTATCATCCTTACTAGAAGATGTTGTGATGGTAATAGAAAATCAGACTTGCAAATGATTATTCTGGAAGCAGACACCTGCCATCTCCTCTGCTCACCCACATTATTCCTCCTCCCTTTACTACCTTCCCCCTTTCAGATGCCAACATATCTATCCTAAACTCATCCATCTTCCCTCTTGCTACCTTTAGTGCTATCACTCCTGTCTAGCCCTTTAAAACTGAGACTGACAGCCCTTATAGCTCCATGATGCAGTTAATACATAGCAAAACTGTGGTTGCTGCATGTGACACAATGAAGAATGGAGAGAGCACCAAGCACAGACTCACCATAAGGTTATGTTGTGTTTCTCTCCCTGAAAAAAACTAGTAGGTACTGTATTTTGCACAGGTTATTCTAGCTGCTTATTTTCTGCATTTAAAAAGGTAGAGTAGATGTATCTATGATCATGCAGAAGTGTTGAGCAGCTAGGCCAGAGGTAGACAACATGGCTCCCTCCAGATATTTTGGACAACAACTCCCATCATCCTTGAACATTGGCTATGCTGGCTGGGGCTTCTGAGAAGTTGTAATCGCCCTATGCCTATAACCAAGTCACTAGTAGTTTTAGAGGGGCCTAGAGATCCATAATGCTCTCTGCTTTGGTTTGTTATTAGTGCAATTCTCTTGCAAGCTGGGCCTCTTGGCTGGTAAGATGAGTCAAAGGTTAATATTGCCACCTCAGCACATTCCATACTAATGAGCTCTGGTATCTTATCAGGGCCTAGGATGAGCCTGAGAAGTGAGGCTCTGTTTATGCTAAGCTACAGGTGTCTGTGCTGGGAAAGTTCCAATTGTTTTCCTTCTGCACAAGTACTGTTAGCCTATGCTGGGAAAGTTGCAGATGAATGCTAATTAATGCTTGTGGCTGTCATGCTGCCTCACTGCTAACATGTATGGTATAAAACCCATTTTACCCCTTGGCTCTGTGTTCAGAGAAGCTGTCTGATCCAACCATTAGGTACGGCTGTGTGCTGAAAGTACTCAATAAAGTCTCCTTATAAGTAAACCTGGATCTGGCTTATCACTTCTGTGGCACCTCCAAACCTTAGCAGCCCACAGCCAAGGCATACAGAAGTATAGTCCAAAACATCTGGAGGGCCCCAGGTTACCTACCCCTGAGATAATTACAGTAGAAAGGGCTGATGCACAAGCAATTTGCCACTTTGGCACTTGCCTATGGGTTCAATAGTAGGGATGCTGGAGAAATTTGAGATGGATTAAAATGAGCTCGTATTTCTAAGAATCCAACATGAGGAATCTACTGCGGAGCGCCCCCCTCAGGTCTTGTGGAGTTCATGGACTTTGGGATTATTTTTTTTTCCCCTTTCCTAAAATTTACGCATATAAATCCGTGGAAAAATACCTAAGTTTCTGCTGAGGAAACATTGAATGGAATGGGGGACAATACACTAAATGGTACGTACCGAAGTAAATTATGTAAATGCTTACGTAAATATTTCCGTATTTTTCCTCATGATGAAAAAAAATATTTGCATCTGTCCGTGGGTGGAAGATGGAATGAAAGGCGCCTGACAATCCATGGAACACAGACGGACTGGATTTTACACAGTGTGTGTGTCTCTATTCAATAGCCACTTACTCAAACCAGCAAAATGAACAGATGAGCATAAAGCTCCTATTGATACCTCTGTTATCTTTCCCATGTGAAGGTCATATTGGACACACAACCTTTAACTCTCCTGCCATGGCTGCAGCCTTTCACAGAGAAAGCTGTATAGAATGCTGCTTGGAGACATATATGTGCTCAAACTTAAAAGTTTTCCCCCTGGTATGACATCATGTCTATACCAGTAGGTGGTCAACATCCAGATGCAGGCCATTTTTAGGGTTTCCCCTGTTGCTGCTACTGCTGCACCACTGAATTTGCTGCCAACTTTGGCAGTGCAACAGCAGCCGCACCCCCCCCCCATGATTTCTCTTTGAAAAGAAGGCATGTGCTCCCACACACCTTGTTTTAAAGAGAAAATGGTGCTCCTTTGCTTCTGCCACACTGTCAATTTGCAGCAGCAGTGGGGAGGAGTGCGGGCCCTGCCCTGATGAGTTCTGGGGGGATTAGTCCCCAGAAACCTGGATGTTGTACACCCCTGATCTATACTGATGCTTTTTTTTATTTAACTGTGTAAAAAAAACAACAACCCAGCATCAAATATTAATTGCACTATCTTTATATTTATTTACTCTTTGGTTCTCTGGTGCCTTTTTACAATATCGTTTTCCTCTTCATGAGCTGCCTACTTTAGCAGCTCTTAAAATATTCTTCTGTTCTCTGTTTTGTCAGCAAATGACCTTTGTTGCTGCTGCACACAATTTCTGTCTTAGTTGATATATCTTCATGCTTCTATAAACTTTTTTAATAACTTTAGGGGAAGGTCATTTCTATATTTTCTCTCTGGCTTTGTTCATATTGATAATCCGTATTCTTATCTCAGTAGGAAACATGATCTCAGATAATTTATATTTTTTTCCTTCCTTGGAAAGATCTGAAACTTTGATTTTCAGTTTTCTTATCAATTTTGCTATATATATATATATATATATATATATATATCTTCATTATAATTTCCTACTTACCTCTACTCTACTCTTCTTTTCTTTTCTTTTGTGAAACTACCTGTAATGGCTGTGTTCTGATAACTCAATTCCCTGTTTGCCGGTGCAATGTTTCTATTTCCACCTAGTGATGTTGTATTATGTTATGTGAGCTGTTCTTTGATGTCGTTAAGGGGATTAACAGCCCTATGCCCTGTTCTAATGCAACATTTGTTCTTTATCTACAGTTCTTGACTGTTTAGTTTGCTTGAGTTTTTGCTGCTTGGGTTACCCAAATCAGATCTATGGATGTGTGAGCTCTGTACCTACATACATGCCTCCTTCACTAATTAATGGTATAGCTCATCCTTGCTCATGGGAAGCTCAGTGGTGGTCACAATGGGCTCTTTGTGCCAGAGGACTGGGAAATTTGACTTAGTGGCTTGAGTATGAAAGCCATTGGTCTGCATCTGAGCTCTGGTTAAGGAAATAATGTAGATGTTATTTCATTGGAATGTTGCAGATATTATTTCATTGTTGGAAACTACCTGTTGGGTGAAATGCAGGATGCTAATGCTGCTTCTGCTTCATGACGATGATGGTGATGATGATGTTTCCTGGAATGCAACATATTATCTGCTATGCATTTCTAATGTCCTCCAATCTGAACATGATAAAATTAGTCTTGTTCTGCCTGCAATTGATACTCTAGCATGTATGTCTGTAACTCTAACAGTGCAATCCTATGCATCAACTCAAATGTAACTCTCATTGAGTTCAGTGTGAGTTACTCCTAGGTAAGTTAGATTGTAGCCTTAATATCATATGGCGGGGCGGGGGGAGGAAATAAAGAGTTCGGACACCAATAGCTGGAATTAAACAGGTCACAACATTCTTAAAAAGAACATGGCATTAACACATTAACGGTTCAAACCAGTGTGGAGGAGGTGGTTCCAATCCTTCCTTTGCTATGCACTGGGAAACTGGGATAGACAATCAGCTGAGATGGCACTCTGGCACAATTCAGCTCACCCTGAAGATATACTTCATAAATGCCCTTTTTCCTTACAGTTAGGGCTGGTGTGTGGGAGTTACAGCCAGATTCAGTCAGACATCTAAGGAAGAGGAACATCTCAGGCAAGGTGGAAAAAACTATGCAGTTGAACAAACAATCAGGGCTGACCTTTAAAACAATTTTAGTCTCTAAAGGCACAATCCTATGGCTGCTAGACAGAGTCTAGATGGCCATAAGGTTTTTCAGCCAGTGCTCCAAGCTCGGTTCCCAGAAACTGCACTCCCTGCCTCCTCCCCCGCTGTGTTGTAGGTGGTATGCTTTGTCCCCAGCTCCATGCGTCTAAGAGCAGTGTGGAGTGGCCCAAAAGGGGGCATTCCTGAGGGCAGGGAGGGGAGGGGACTGCAGAAGCACTATTATGATTCTTCCTATGTGCCATTGCCCCCCCCTCTCCAATACACCCTGGCTAGACAGCCAAAATTGGATGTCTAGCCACAAATTTAGGGTAGCCAGAGCATGGGGAGAGGATCCCCTCCACCTGCCCTGCATTGGATATTCAGTTGCCTCCGAGTTCGGAGGCAGCCGACTATCCTCATAGGATTGTGCCCTAAATTTATTTGTTTATTTATTTCTATATCGCCCAATAGCCAAAGCTCTCTAGGTGGTTCACAAAAATGAAAACCACAAGATACAGCATAAAACAATATGAAATATGAAAGCTTAAAACAGCAATATAAAGTACAACCAGAATAAAACCTAGCAGCAATGCCAAGTTTTAAAACACAGATTTAAAACAGCTGAGCTAAAAGACTAGGAGGATGCAAAAATGCTGGGAAAATAAAAAGGTCTTCACTGAAAGGAGTATAACGTAGGGGCCAGGCAAAGCTCTTTAGGGAGCTCATATTCTACAGCCAGTGTGCCTCAACAGAAAATCCCCTCTTCCTGGTAGCCACCCATCTCACTTCCTTTGGCAGGGGCTCCTGGAGAGGGACCCCTGATGTCAGGAGCACCCTAGCTGCCTCTTGCAGTCCCCTCCAATAGCCAACGCACGACACAGACAATGAGGATTCTTTCCAAGGTTTTATTCCTTTATTACTTAATGACTCTTACAGATACTAATCACTAGCAACTAAGCAAGGAACTGCACTGGGGTAGATAGCAGAATAGCCTAAGCTCCAGGTAAGGCAGTTGGTCCCTGTTTGAAGGAGAACTGCAGGAAGACCCTGAACTTATGGGCTATGGAGAGATCCTCCCTCTTTCCCTTGGGTCCTCGGGACGCAACCGTTGTTTTAGCACCAAACGAGCAGAGCGCCTCCTTTCAGCACCCTCCATCTGTCGTCTACGCCGAGCATCCAGCAAGCCCGCCTCCAGCACTCTCTCACTGCCAGGGTCACTATCTATCCCAGGAATGCTGGAAGAAGGAATCTTTGCCAGCTGCTGTGCTTGTGAGAGATGAGCGAGCTCCTCTCCCATGCATTGCTGTTCTTCCTCGGAATCAGAACTGCTCTGGGGCTCTGTGGGCTCAGTTTCCACCCTGACACCTGAAGATGATCTTAGGCTCCAGGCAGGTACATACTTTAAAGAGCAACCAGCCAGAGCCCAGTGTGTCCATTTGTTCAATTGGCTGCTCAGTTGGCTTTGCCTATCTACTTTCCACCTGATAGTTGAGGAATCTAGGAACTGGGCCCTTATATGTCCTGTTCTTACCCCTCATTTTCAAGGATCACAAGAGAAGAGGCCACATTCTGACTCTTGTGAAACTTCAGGTGACATAGGTCTGAATCCTTACAGAATAAGGCCTCACTCAACCATTTCTTCTTCTGCCTCCCCCAACCTCCTCTTTCTCCTCATAGACCTAGTTGTGACTGGGGAGAGTCTTTCCTAATACTAAAGCTTTTATATCATAATGCAGACAAAATTTACATGAAAGGAAGTTCCCTTGTTTTAGTGTGTTTAACTTCCATATAAATATGTTTATGATTGCAGTCTTAAAATAGGTAAGTAGAAATATGTATGCATGTGTGGCCCTTGGGTTTGTTGGCATTGCTATTCAATAATAGTTGAAAGTGACAACTGACATATTTTGTGTGCCTCTTGGTCACACCATTGCATGATTTCATCTGGAAGGAATGCCTAATGCAGGAATTCTGACAATGTGCATTCACAATATTATTATTATTATTATTATTATTATTATTATTATTTAACAGTAGTAGAAAACAACACATACACACAGAGACACATGATGGATGAAAGGAAAGTTGTTTGCTATCTTTCATTTCAGAAATGATGTCTTGACAGTGGCGTGGGGGGAAAGGGCCATAGGGCAAGGACTGTAAGTCAGTGGCAGGGCATAGCTTTGCATACAGAAGGTATCAGGTTCAGTCTCTGGCATCTTCAGGTAGGGCTGGGCAATTCCCCTGTCTGAACATTGCGCTACATGGACAAATAGTCTGGCTCAGTATAAGGCTGCTTCCTATATCCCTAAAAAAGTTTTTAAACCAGCTCACCCTGAAGATGTACCTCATAAATAGTTAGGGATAGGTGTGTGGTAGTATTATTTAAACCAGTCAGTACTAAAGTATTTTGACTAGTTAAAACTTATCTCCCATTTGCAAATGGCTAGTGAGGCAGAAATGCACATCTGATAGTTATCTTCAAATAGCCATATTCCCATGGAGCCAGTAGAACATAGGTTTCTAGTGACACTGTGTCACATTCTATTAGACCTTTATTTTGTATTGCATTAGCTTACAGCATGGGCACAGAAAGTGTGATGAAACCGGTGTGATATTATCTGACATCCTATGAGCATTGAACAAAGGTCCTGTCGGCCTTGAGGCAGAAACATCAGTTTGGACAGTGACTGCTTAATCCTACTGATTGCTGGAGATGTCCCTGGAATGCTTGCTTATTTTACCAGCTTTAGTTTATTTCCATCCCTTGCAATCCAACATACTAGAGGTGCCTCTGCGTTAGTAGCTGTCAGTTCTTTCCTAGACTTTTTCTAACCTCTAATACTCATTACTGTGAAGGGAAGAAGGGGGGTAACCTAATTCCTGGCAGGGACAAAATGTGCTCAGATTAAACACTATGTCAGCCTGAACCGGAGGACTCTCAGACCTTACCAGACAACCTTAAGGCTTATGAAACAAGAGTCCAAGCCTGTACCCTCTATTTCAAAGCCTTAAACAGTAGCAATAACCAAGAGGAAAGCTCTGGTCTTTGTACGAAGGCTTAATTGGAATGAAGCACACACATTCAGTTGTGATAAGTTTATTTACAAAAAGGGAAAAGGAAAAGAGAATAACATACAAACGAACCAGAGCAACTTACAGGACAAAACAACAAAATGGACTAAACCTGTCTATACATATCAACGCCACAGGTCTTCAATAGGACAGGATCTCAGGAGGCCAGCGATGGAAAGGGCAAAATGAAACCAGACCAAGACCAAGACGTCTTTTCCCCCTCTGGTTTTATAACCCAAAGCATTTATCAAATCTGAGGTGATCCCTGTTAGCCAAGCACAAGCTAGCTGGAAACAATCTGTCCAGGCTTTCCGAGTGGGGGTGCCCGGCAAAGTGGAGGATGAAATTGACGAGTAATTTGTCAAGTATGGAATATTGCTCTGCTGGACTAAATGGAGTAGTGTGTGGAGAGTGTGAAACTGACAAGGATATTTACAATGGGAATACATAGCGGACAGGCAGACTTAGGAATAGGGATGTCAGAGGACTCCAGTTGTGTGGTGGAGCTTAATGACCTTTGGTTGCACCCACCCGACTCTGTTCTGTCTTCCACCAGCTTGCCTGACTCAATACACGAGTTGGGCCAGCTGGTGGAATTTCAGTGTTGGGGGTGTGTGCATAAAAAGACATTTGTGCAAATTACAGCCATAATTTGCACAATTTCCGGCCACAATTGGCACAATTTATGCAATTGGCAGCAGTAATTTGCGCAAATAGAGATTTGTGCAAATTATGGCTGAGAGCCAAAAAATGCTTTAAAATCTCCAGAATTTGGGGAAATCATGCATCTCAGCTCACAAAAGGAAGCCAAGTTGGGTATGCCACAGAAGTCCAGTATACTCAAAAAGAGCCAGATTTCCCAGCAATGGGCATCCCTAGTTGCGAAACACCTGTGATTAAAAAATATATTTTTAAAAAAATTACAACCTAATTTGCGCAAATTTAAAGGCTCCCAAAATAATATTAAAATAAACCTCATTTAAAATAAATCCCATTCGCACAAATTTATAAAGATCCACATCATCATCATCATCATAAACATGATCCTATTTGCACAACATTAAAGACCTGAAACAACAACAACAACAACAACAACAACTGCACAAATTGCAAGACCCGAAAAATTTATTTAATGTGCGCAAAAAAAGTGAACGTTTCCAGAACTGGAAAAAAAAATCTGCTACAATTTGCCACTGTTTATCAGAATGGAAACACTGCAAAATCCCATTGGGCTTAGAGGGAACACAATTCCCAGCTCTGGAAATCCATAATATTCTTCCCCTCAGGGCAAATGCAGGGCAACATGTAGGGATGTACGAAAGTGACTTACCTTTCATGGATTATGTTGATGGTGGGGGGGGAGGCGTTCCGTCCCTCCCCCCAGAATCCTCGAACGGCTGGCTGTGCTCCGTGGCAGCTCCGCGGAGCAGCCGGCCAGGCCCGGCCAGGCCAGAGCTGTCTGCAGCCAGATTTCTGGCCGCGGAGGGCTCTGGGTAAAAAGAAAACAAAAAAAAATGCATACGCAAATGGCGGCGGCTATGGCCGCCGCCATTTGCGTTCCTTCTTTTTACCGTCTTATTCTACGTAAATATTTACGTAGACTATGATGGCGAAAATCAAGGGGAACACAAATAGCATAGCGGGCACCATTTGTGTCCCCTTTTGATTCCCCGTTTTAGCCTATGTAAAGATTTACGTAGGCTAAAACGGTGAATGAAAAAGGGACGCAAATAGCGCCCGCTACGCTATTTACGTTCCCCTTGATTTTCGCCGTCATAGTCTATGTAAATATTTACGTAGATTAAGACAGCCAAAAAGAAGGAACGCAAATGGTGGCGGCCATAGCCGCCACCATTTGCATACGCGTTTTTTTTTTTAAACCCACCCCCAACCATGATAGGCTACGTAAAGATTTACGTAGCCTATCATGTCTTTTTTTTTCTTTTTTTTTAAACCTAGCCATGATAGGCTACATAAACCTTTACGTAGCCTATCACCTCTTTTTTTTTCCCACAAGCCTGGAAATGGCGGTGGCGGCAGCCGATAGGAAGACCGGCCACTGCCAGAGCCGCTGCTGAAGCCGCCGCCGGAGCCGCTGCTGCCCGGAAGATCCACCCCAGGTAAGTCTCGTCCTGGGGGGGATCCGCGGGTGGGCAGGGGGGCAGGCCATTCTGCCACAGATTTCAGGGGGCTGAATGCACTGGCATTCGGCCTCACCAAGATCTGTGGCGGTATTCTCTGACATCCCTAGCAACATGACAATAACAATCAAATGAACTAAGTAAATCTCTCTCATGTATAGATATATATTTAAAAGAGCCTTTGCCTCTCCCAGTGCCTTGGACTACAGCTCCTATCAACTCCAACATTGGCCATGCTGGCTGGGGCTGATGGGAGTTGTAGTCCAAAAAATCTGGAGGGGCCCACATTAGGGAAAGCTGGTTTAAAAGTCTCTCTCTCTCTCTCTCTCTCTCTCTCTCTCTCTCTCAATCTCTCTCTCAAGTTTAGATACAAATTTAAATGCAGTACTGATAATTCTGTAAAAGTAGAGTTCTTCATTCCCTTGCATAAAATCAATTCAGTTTCCTGAACCCCATTAAGCTCTACCATTAAAAGCTGGGTGGAAGTTGAGCACGGATTAAGTCCAGTTTAACCCTGCATGTAAATCCAATCGGGATTGTTGTTGCCTTGTGCTCCTCTGTGAAAGTAGCCAGCTCCCATACAAGATGGTTGGATTTACACCAAACAATGAAGTAGTTTCAGACTTAATTACATTTCAATGGATCTTTGGTTTTGCCTTTGTACAAAGGATCATAATGAAAAAGCAGTAATTCATATCTTGCAGACAATATAAGTTGATGACAAACCACAAGGAGCTTTATGGTGTGAACAGCATTTTGAAAGCAATACAAAACTTTACTGGGAGCCAGTACAAATTATGCTGTACAGAACTAAAAAGAAAAAAGTTCATTTTGCTAGGCCTAGGAAGGAGACAAACAGTGAAATGTTCCACAGGTGGAAGATGTGAAATTGCCCATGGCATTTAAAAGGGAATTATAGTTCTATGAGAAAGAGAAGAACATAGATCAATATTTTTATAAACAACAACAACAACAGAAACAACTCTGGTGCCCTTCTATTGATTCTCATGCTCAGGCATAAAAATGCTATTTAATAACCACATTTTCATGAGTCATAGGGCAGAGTGGTTCAGCAGATGTTTGCAGCAACCCAGCCTGTGCTATGACTTGCCAATATTTAAGCCTGAGATTAAACAAGACACAGACCTGTATCAAGGTGAGGTTTGGGTTATCTGAATTCAATTTCAGAGCATTCCTGGTATAACCTTCAACAACATAAGAAACAGAATGGTTTCAAAAGAGAATTTCCAATGGCTCACAAGAGGAAATGACAGCATGGCATGACTTGAATAAGTATGACAACAGTTAACATAAGCATGGAGTATATGGAGACCAAAAGATATATTGACCTGATATGTAGATCATGGACTTTGTGTGTTTACTGCTCCCACAGACCAGGGTGGGATGGCAACCTAATAAATTATGCCATATGCATGTGTCAATGTCAGTGGATATGATGAGGGTGTTCCTTTGTAACATGGGGTAACAAAGTAAAGTCTTGAACGGGACGAAGCTGAAGTTGCTTAGGCATAGTCAGTTTTATTTAGGGATGTACAGCAGTCACTTACCTTTTCGAAGGGTGACATTCGCGGTGGGGGGGATTTCCCTCCCCCCGAAATTCTCTCTGACCGGCTCCGCTCTGCAGAGATTCCGCAGAGCTGCCAGCCGGGGCCACCCACAGCTGGACATCCAGCCGCTGGGCAGCCTGCAGGGATGCAAATGGCGGCTGCCATAGCTGTCGCCATTTGTGTCCCTGTACTTTGCCATAGTCTACGTAAATATTTACGTAGCCTATCATGGGAAAAAAAAATAGCGAACACAAATGGTGGCCACTATGTCATTTACGCCCCTCTCTTTTGCTGTAATAGCCTACGTAAATATTTACGTAGGCTATCATGGCCAAAAAAAAAAGGGAACGCAAATGGTGGCCGCCGTAGCCGCCGCCATTTGCGTTGCCTTTTTTTTGCCGTGATAGGCTATGTAAATACTTACGCAGACTATCACGGCTTCCGCAGGGACACAAATGGAGTCCCTGCATTAGCCGTGATAAGATACGTAAGTATTTACGTAGCCTATCACAGCTATAGTGATGAAGCAAATGACTAACGCGGATGCAGCCACCATTCGCAAGTCAGCGCAAACGGCAGCAGGTAGGTGTCCCGTTTCACGCGCCTTTCGTGGGGTTGGGGGGCTTCATTGCACCACGGATTTCAGGGGACCGAATGCACTGGCATTCGGCCTCACTAGGGATGTACGAATCCCTTACCTTGCTCCACTGAGGGGCAGCCGTGGGGGGGGAGGCATTCCGTCCCTCCCCCCAGAATCCTGCCTGGCTGGCTCCGCTCCATGGCCAAGCCACGGAGCCGCCGGCCGGCTCCAGCCACCCACAGCCGGACATCCGGCCTCTAGGCAGCCCTGCATGGACGCAAATGGCGGCTGTCGTAGCCACCGCCATTTGCGTCCCTGTAGTGAGCCGTGATAGGCTATGTAAATATTTATGTAGCCTATCACGGCAGGGGGGGGAAAAAAAACCAGCGTACGCAAATGGCGGTAGCCGCCACCATTTGTGTACGCTGGGGTTTTCCCGCCCCTGCCATGATAGGCTATGTAAATACTTATGTAGCCTATCATGGCCTCCGCAGGGATGCAAATGGTGTCCCTGCATTAGCCCTGATATGCTACGTAAGTATTTGCGTAGCCTATGAAGGCTTGAAGAGGAGGAAGCGAATGGTGGCTGCAGGACGGCCACAATTCACAAAGCAGCGTGGATGGGAGCAGGTAAGTGCTCCATTTCGCGCACCTTTCGTGTGGTGGGGGCGGCGGGGACTTCGTCCCGCGCGCCTTTTGTGGGTTGGGGGGGCAGGGGCTTTGTTCCATGATGGATTTCGGGGGGCCGAATGCACTGGCATTCGGCCTCACCGAGATCCGTCACGGAATTCTCTGACATCCCTAGTTTTATTTAACAGTGGAAAAGGGAACAGATACCAGAACAACTGAGAGCTGTTCTGTGCTGTCTTTTCCCAGTGTACTAGTTTATTAGAAGTAAATGTACTAGTTTACTAGTAAGAAGCTTCTTATACTTCTTTTTAATATGTAGGAGTATGAGAGTAAATGATATTACCAACAACATTCTTCATTCCCATCATACTCTTTTTACCACTCCACACACGTCTATCCTAATGCAGAAGTGTTTTTAAACTCGCACGATTTCTTATTTATTTAATAATGTGTTGTGCTACTATAATGGCCCCAAGTCTGCAACTCAGTCACCAGTAGTTTTAGAGGGGCCTAGAGATCCATAATGCTCTCTGCTTTGGTTCATTATTAAGTGCAATTTCCTTGCTAGTGGGTGTCTGAGCTTGTGAGATGAGTCAAAGGTCGATATTGCCACCTCAGCACATTCCATGCTAACAAGCTCTGAACCGTTTATCTTATCAGGGCCTAGGAAGCACCTGAGAAGTGAGGCTCTGTTTATGCTAAGCTACAGGTATCTGTGCTGGGAAAGTTCTGATTGTTTTCCTTTTGAACAAGCACTGTTAGTCTATGCTGGGAAAGTTGCAGATGAACACTAATTAATGCTTGCTGCTGTCATGCTGCCTCATTGCTAACATGTATGGTATAAAATCCATTTCACCCCTTGTCTCTGTGTTCAGAGAAGCTGTCTGATCCAACCATTGGGTATGGCTGTGTGCTGAAAGTACTCAATAAAGTCTCCTTATAAGCAAACCTGGATCTGGCTTATCACTTCCGTGGCACCTCCAAACCTTAGTAGCCCACGGCCGGGGCATACAGATACTTATACCCCATCTGAGACATTTGCTCTAGCATGTCAATCTGCAGCGCTTCTCTAGCATCCTTTCAATGCTGGCCCAACAGGTTTTGTAATGTTGCACTGCTAGAGCAAGTGAAGAATGTGAAGATGATGTGACAGAATCCAGTCATGCTTCTGGGCATGGCCTTGTCCCCATCGTATAGCAGCAAGTGCTGGTTGTCTTTCTTGAACCTTGCCATGCTGTGTCCTTAGACACTTCAGTGTTTATTGTTTAGGAGGTGTTCTAGGTGACCTAACACCCAGGCCACCACATCCATGCTAGGGCTCATTAAATATTGTTATTAGGAGTAAGGTGTTTAAAACAACAACAACAACAACATTCCTCTCTCTTGGCTGCCTCTGTGCTTCCCTTTTTGTATCAATTCTGTGTCAGGTTTGATTTTTGCCAAAATAATAAGTGCAAACATGGCTTGTAAAAAGGATATTAAAATGAAGGAAAGTCTTAAATCCCTTTCCCTGCTTGCCTGGCATATGTGTTTAGAGTCCTGTCTAATTCTGACAGACAGTTTGAAGTGAAACTCCATAAAAAATTACTGACTGGTTCCGCTTCCAATAAATGCATTTTTAAGCTAGCTTAGATATGCCAAGTGTTTGTGTCTGTTGATATTACTGGCCATATTTCTATTCCTGTTATGACGTATATAGGACAAGGAGGTATAGATTAGATCAGAATTAGACTTGAGGAAGCTAAACAGCTAAGTACAGGATGCCGAGTGTTCTGCAATTCCACTGTGCAAATACCGAAATTGCCACCAGGTACAGAATAGCTGGTTCCAAAGAACAATGAAGAGAGGGAAAATATCCACTGCTACTGTTTCACAAATGCTTGTGCAAGTGTTCACATAATGCTAAAATAACTAGGAACATAGGAAGCTTTCTTATGCTGAGACTATTGGTCCATCTATCTTAGTACTGACTACACTGACTGGTAGTGGCTTTCCAGGGTTTCAGGCATGAGTCCTTCCCAGCCCTACTTGAAGATGCCAGGGATTGAATGTGCGACCTTCTGCATGTAACTTCTGTGTTCAATAGGGATGGGGGAGAATTCCACCATGGACCCCAGTGAGACCGGATTCCAAGAATCCTGCCCCATTGGGGCCGATGGCGGAACGGAGCACTCACCTCCGCCTCCTCCCGGAATTCATCCAGGTCAGATCCATCTCTGTGTTGATCCTGCGGAGCTGGCCACCTGCTCTGCATCACTGGCGATATGGCCAGCAGCTATTGCCATGCTGCATTGCTGTGCTAAGTCTCCGGACACAAATGGCATAGTGGGCGCCATTTGTGGCCATAAAGCTGGTAGATTAGCCTAAATGCAGCCATTTATAGCTGCATTTAGGTTAATCTACCAGCTTTACAGCCTGCAAATGGTGTCTACTACACCATTTGCATCCCTGTTTTTTGATGTGATAGGCTTAGGGATGTCAGAGAATTCTGCCACAGATCTCAGTGAGGCCGAATGCCAGTGCATTCAGCCCCCTGAAATCTGTTGCAGAACGAAGCCCCCCCACCTCCCTACCCCACGAAATGGGCCCGGAACAGAGCACCTACCTGCTGCCGTCCGCGCTGACTTGCATTTACTTCTTCCATGTAGCCATGATAGGCTACGTAAATACTTACGTAGCCTATCACAGCTAACACAGGGATGCCATTTGCGTCCCTGCGGAAGCCATGATAGGCTACGTAAGTATTTACGTAGCCTATCACGGCAAAACTAAGGGAACGCAAATGGTGGCTGCTACAGCGTCTGCCATTTGCATTCCCTTTTTTTGCCATTTTAGCCTATGTAAATATTTACGTAGGCTATTACGGGGGGGGAAGGAACACGAATGGCATAGTGGCCGCCATTTGCGTTCCTTTTTTTTCTTTTTTTTTGCTGTAATAGCCTACGTAAATATTTACGTAGGCTAAAATGGAAAAAAAATGGAACACAAATGGCGGCTGCCGTAGCCGCCGCCATTTGCGTTCGCTGTTTGTTTGTTGTTGTTTTTTGCCATTATAGTCTATGTAAATATTTACGTAGCCTATCATGGCAAAATACAGGGACGCAAATGGCGGCTGCTATGGCAGCCGCCATTTGCATCCCCGCAGGCTGCCCAGCGGCCAGATGTCTGGCTGAGGGCAGCCCCGGCTGGAGGCTCCACGGAATCTCTGCGGAGCGGAGCCGGCCAGAGAGAATTTCGGGGGAGAGACAGAGCGCCTCCCCCCTACCACGAATGTCACCCTTCGAAAAGGTAGGTGACTTTCATACATCCCTAGATAGGCTACACAAATATTTGCGTAGCCTATCATGTGAACAGGGATGCAAATTGCCTCCTCTATGCAAATGGTGTAAATGGCTAATCTACGTAAATGGCTGCATTTAGGCTAATCTACCAGCTTTACGGCCGCAAATGGCTCCCACTGTGCCATTTGCATCCAGAGACTTAGCACAGTGATATGGCACGGCAATGGCTGCCAGCTGTATCGACGTTCACCAGCAATGCGGAGCTGGCGGCCGGCTCTGCAGGATCAACGTGGAGCAGAGCCGGCCTGGATTCCAGGGGGAGAGACAGATCGCCTCCCCCCATGGGCGGATTCCCCCCCGGAACAATGGGTAGGGAATCTGCCCATTCCCTAGTGTTCAACCAATGAATTGCAGACCAGTTCATACACTTCCACATATGCAGGAGCCTGCAAGGAGAAAAAAGTCTTCCTATTCAGCTTCATTTTTTCCTTGTATAATTTATTGTTTCTTTTTTATTATTACATCTATATCCTGCCTTTATTCTTCTTGCAAAGAATCCGAAGTGACTCGGAATCCAAACATAGCCAAGTTCCTCTCCATTTTATCCTCACAGCAACCCTGTGAGGTAGGTTAGTCTGAGAGTCAGTGACAGGTCCAAAGTCACCCAGCAAGCTTCATGGCCAAGTGGGGATCTCCTGGCTCCCACTCCAACACTCTAACCACTACACCACACTAGCAAACAGCTCTTTGTGAGAAGACACCTTCTACATGCAGCAGGGCACCTTTGGATACAATTGAATAATCCATGAATCTCAGCTTTCACTTCCCCTGTGGTTAAAAATGGAAAGCTTTCATTTAGCTTCTCTTGCCTTAACACAAAATTTGAGATATGTTATTGCAAGATTTTGATTTTTTTTTTTTTTTACCTGAGTAGATAAACAGTCCTGACTATATGGTAGTGGTAGTTGTTTGAGGGACAAGGTGATACATTTGTAATACTAAGTTTAGCATTTGAGGGCAACATTGTTTCTTTTTAGGATATTGCCATTAAGGGCTATGTTGATCTTAAGAATGGGAATTTAAATATAGGCTATAGCTCAAAAATACAGTTTTCCTGACAGTATCCTAGTGGTGCAGTTCAATAATCAAGCCCATTTGTTTAAGTTTCCCTATAAAACTGTCTCCATTCAGTAGATCTGTTCCATTGTCGCCTGTAATTTGATTTCAAAGTAAGAATTATCTTCTCTCTCATAGGCTGTTGCTCCTATTTACAAAAAAACACACACAAAACTTCATTATGATCAATTTGGGTTATATATAATTATGTATTTAGTGTAATCAGAAAGACTTAATCAAGATCGTTACCTCTGGTGCTTGGAGATGTGTTATAAGGAGCACTTGTGCCGAAAATTTATCTCACTTTTTTTTCAACCATTCTCATTCAATCTGATAGAAAAGAAATTGCTTTCAAAAAGAAATTCAAAGGAGGAGAAATTTCAGAGAAATTCTCATGGGTTAGGTTGGGGGTTCTTGTGCTTACCGTACTTGTGAGGTGGCTGTGCATGACTGTCCAGTAATCTCTGTAGCCTCTTCAGCTTCCTGCACTTCAGTTAAAGCCATCATGAGGAAGTAGGGATGGCGGAGAAATCTGCCACTGACTCCAATGAGGCCGAATTCTTTAGAATCCCCCCCCCCCGGAGTCTGTGATGGAACGGACTACCCCCACAACCACCCAAAAAAACCCCTGGGATGGACCTTACCTGGTCATTGGCCGGTCCAGTCCGTCCTCAGCCATCCGCTGCTCCATCTCGGATGCAAATGGCTGCTGTCTCCTGAGGACAGTGCAACAGAGAAGGTGGTGGTACAGCAAAAGCAGGAGCTTCCCTGCTTTAGCCATGATAGGCTATGTAAGTATTTACGTAAGTATTTACATAGCCTATCACGGCAACGAGCAGGGACACAAATGGCATCCGCTACGCCATTTGTATCCCTGCTTTAGGCTATGTAAGTATTTACGTAGCCTATCACGGCTAATGCAGGGATGCAAATGGTGTCCGCTACGCCAGATGCCATTTGCGTCCGCAGCCCAGCAGTGGATGGAAGTCTGGCTGTGGACTGGCCCGGACAGCAGCTCCATGGCCTTGCTGCGGAGCAGAGCTGGCTGGGGAGGATTCTGGGGGGGGGGGATGGATCGCCCCACCCTGCGGATGCCTCAGAACGGAACCAGGTAAGTGATCCGCCCAGCCCTATGAGGAAGACATCATGAGGCAATTCCTTCCATGAGGCTTTTTCAGTTCAGGAAATGCAAGTGGCCTGGGAGCCTGCAGAATAATGGAAAAATGTGTAACAGAGAGGGAAACACACACAGCACCCTCAGCCACCTTGCAGTGATTAGGTAAGCTCAAAAATACCACCAAAAGAAATTGAAAATTCCACCTTAGGAAATGGAAGCCTCAACATAGTTGATGCTGTTGCCACTTGCAAAAACAGTGCAGTAAACCAAACATCCATAGGAAAAAAGAAAGAACCTGTGCTAAAACGCCTGCCAATAGGGAGCCCTATCTGTGATAAACTGTTAGGGATGTATGAAAGTCACTTACCATTTCGTGGATCTGCTTCACGGTGGGGGGGGAGGCACTCTGTTCCTCCCCCCGGAATCCTCGACGGGGGGGAGGCGCTCCGTCCAGGGATTCTGCAGAGCCGCCAGCCGGTTCTGCCCGCAGCCGGACATCCGGCCGCTGGGCAGCAGGGACGCAAATGGCGGCAGCCATAGCTGCCGCTGTTTGCGTCCCTGTACTTAACTGTGATAGGCTACATAAATATTTATGTAGCCTATCATGGCAAAGTAAAAAAAAGTGCGTATGCAAATGGCGGCGGCTACGGCGGCTGCCATTTGCATTCGCTATTTTTCGCCATTCTAGCCTACGTAAATATTTTAGGGATGTACGAAAGTTTCACCACGGATCTCAGGAAGGCTGAATGCCAGCCCATTCGGCCCCCCGAAATCAGTGGTGGAACGGCCCCCCACCCCCCGCCCTCCCCCCAGGACGGGACTTACCTTAGGCAGATCTTTCTGGCGGCAGCGGCCCCGGCGGCGGCTCCGGCGGTGGTTCAGCAGCGGTGGCTGCAGCGGCCAGTCTTCCGACCGGCTGCCACCGCCACCATTTCCAGGTAAAAAAAAACAAAAAACAAAAAAATGTGATAGGCTACGTAAAGATTTACGTAGCCTATCACTCCTAGATTTTTAAAAAAACACCATGATAGGCTACGTAAACGTTTACGTAGCCTATCACGGCTGATTAAAAAACAAAAAACAAAATGCACGTACACATATGGCGGCGCCCATGGGTGCCGCCATTTGCGTTCCTTATTTTGGCACGTCTTAGTCTACGTAAACATTTATGTAGACTAAGACGGCGAAAATAAGGGGAATGCAAATAGCGTAGATGCTACGCTATTTGCGTTCCCCTTATTTTCGTCGTCTTAGTCTAGGTAAATGTTTACGTAGACTAAGACATGCCAAAATAAGGAACGCAAATGGTGGCGCCCATGGGCGCCGCCATTTGCGTATGTGCAGTTTTTTTGTTTTTTGTTTTACTCAGCCGTGATAGGCTACGTGAACATTCACGTAGCCTATCACGGCTGACTGCAGGGACACAAACGGCGGCGGCTATGGCCGCTGCCATTTGCATCCCTGCTAGCCAGCGGCCGGATGTGCGGCTGCTGGCGGAGCCGGCCGGCGGCTCCGCAGAATCCCTGCGGAGCGGAGCCGGTCGGCCAGGATTCCGGGGGGGAGGAACGGAGCACCTCCCCCACCAGCCAGGATTCTGGGGGGAGGGATGGAACGCCTCCCCCCCCAGCATCAGCAAAATCCGCGGAAAGGTAAGTACCTTTCGTACATCTCTAAACTATTTACGTAGGCTAGAATGGCAAAAAATAGCGAACGCAAATGGCAGCTGCTGTAGCCGCCACCATTTGCATACGCTGCACCTGGCTGTGGCTGGTCAGGAGACCAGCTGCCGCCACCCCGCTGCCGCATCCGCCCCAGGTAAGTGCCGTCTGCGGGGGCGCGGGGGGCAGGAGGCCAGAATCCGGCCTCACTGGAATCTGTGGCAGAATTCTTCGCCATCCCTAGAAACTGTTGGAGAATTCCTCCTCCCCTAGGAAAAAATTGGTGAAATTGTCCCCCCAATTTCTCTGCTGGATAATTTTGAGAAGCCATTTGTGTGCAACACTAGTTTATAGAACTAGTTTATACTTTATAGACAACTTTTCATTGTTTTACATAAACAATGGGAAGTTGTCAGTTTGAGAGGGATTTAAATCCCACACATAGGATGGCTGAGGACTTGAAAGAGACCCCAGGACTAGGGATGAATAAGAAATTTGTTTCAGTTCATTTTTTATCAGGATTCGCCCAGTTTGCACCTTCCTGGACTGAACATGGATTTGGATGCAATCTGTGGTTGAAGTCCATAAGTCCAAGCTTGTAATGTGATTCACGGACCCCCCACCCCCAATGCATTCAACAGCATGTGCACATTTGAAAAATGCACATGCAATTGTACACTTTTCACAACTGGACACAAATATGCTTTAGTCAATGGGAGAAGAATGTGTACATTTCAAAGCTGCACACAATTGATGCACACATTTGGAAAATACACACAAAAATACACATGTATTTTCATACAAAAAAAAACAAAAACAAAGCTCATAATGTAATACAGACTTGAGTTGGAACAAGCTTCTAGATGGAATTCAGAGAATTCCGGCTACGCTGGCCACCATTTGCAGCTGCAGCCTGGCAGTGGCTGGAAGATGACCTGGAGCTGCTGCTGCCACTGCTGCCGAAGCCACCGCCAGAGCTGCTGTCAGAGCCAGGTAGGCTTTGTCCTGGGGGGATTCCACTGGGTGGTGGTGGGGATTGCTCCATTCCACCACGGACTCCAGACTTCTTTTGAATCCAGCCTCACTGGAGTCTGTGGCGGAATTCTCCAACATCCCTAGCTTTTGCTGATTTGCACGTCCCTACCCAGGACGTTCAGGGGACCATTTATTGCCATTAGGGAAACTAAAGATAGTTATACCAGATGAGGAAGCTGAAGGAGGGGGGGGCAGGGTAGGCAATGGACTTAAGAAAGAGGAACCTGAAGGGAAAGGCAGGAAGGAGGAGGAATTGGGACAAGAGCAGAACTTCATAGCTCTTATGGGGAGGTGGTATATGCTCTAAGGGGTAGGAAGACAGACAGGGAAAAATAAGCTGTGGACTTATGCACAGACTGGGGTAACAATGGACAGTGGAAGAAAGGAGGAGCCAAAGGGGGGGGGAATAGGACTCAGGAAAAACTACACATATCTTAAAGACAGCAGGGGCTGAACACACTATTGAGAGGAATACAGAAAAACGGGGGAAGTCAAGATGGCATGGGGTTGCTCAGCTAGAATCTAGACTCTGATGGGAATTCTGCCCCTTGTGGCTACCTATGAGGAAGACATCATGAGGCAATTCCTTCCATGAGAATACAGAATACAGAATACAGAATACGGAATACAGAAAAACGGGGGAAGTCAAGATGGCATGGGGTTGCTCAGCTAGAATCTAGACTCTGATGGGAATTCTGCCCCTTGTGGCTACCTATGAGGAAGACATCATGAGGCAATTCCTTCCATGAGGCTTTTTCAGTTCAGGAAATGCAAGTGGCCTGGGAGCCTGTCACTGAAGTATTGTGGCCTAGCAAGCTAAGCGGGCAACAAAGCCCAAGAAGCAGTGCAGTAGCTGAATTTATTTAAACTAGCCAGCCAGTACTTCAGTTTCATGCTTCTAATTTGCTGTAATTATCAAATGATCAACATCTCTTCTGGCCCATCCACAAATTTTGCCAAAGCATTTTCACTCTGCATGCAGCCACGAAGGTCCTACAGCATTGTTTCTGAAAAGCAGATCAGGCTTTTAATTTGTTTTTCTGAATATCTCATGGTTCCCTTCCCTTTGGTACTGCATTCTGCTTCTGGTTCTTGGGCATTGAAGATCCAGGGCCTGGAGATAAGCACTGATCAAGAAAAAAAAGATCAGATATTGTCTATAGTCATAGCATCCCTTCCCTTAAATAAGTAGGTGTTGTTAGATCAGTGCTGAAGGTTAAAGAAGCTGGCCACAACAACTATACTGAAGCAGAAAGATAGATTTTGATCAGCTTGTAATGGCTTCTTTAGAAGATCATTGTGAATCAACACTGAAATATATCAAGGTCCCCACTAATACTGATATGCTTTAGGGTTGTTTCACATATGAATGTTCACATCGCAGTCCTTGATGCCTTATCACTTGATGACTCTCGGCTGAATATATAAACTGTCTTGGCTGAAGTGGACATTCACTTTGAGTTGCCATCAAATGATATACATTAGACTTGCAACAAAATATTAATAGTGTACTGTATTCTCAGTTTGTAGCAGGAATGCTCCTGTTCAGGGATCAGGTGGCCAGCCGTTCCTTCGTCTAGGGTACTATGCACTATATGGTCCCTTTAACTTTAAAAACACATTGTGTATGCTATCCATGTGCTCTGTCAAAAGTACACATGTTGCACATCTAGGCTATTAGTTTAACTGACCTCCTGGGTTTACTCATATGCTAAAAGTTAATCCTGGATTTAAGAATTAGGCTTTACTACTGCTGCTGTTGTGTAATATTTAAGTTCCAACAGCTGGAGCTGGAAGCCCAATGTTCAATTACTGCTGAAGACAGAAGAAATCTTTCCCCCACTGTTAGAATATGCAAATATATCAACTCAAAAAGGTAAAGCTGATTTAAATTTAGGATTTGTATTTCAGCTAAAATAGATCTCTTCGCATTTCTAGTATAAAAAAGGAAAAACTGAGCAAGGAAAGTAATACTGTCTGTAGATGGCTAAGAAATAATGAAGGTAAAATCACACCACTGCCAGGTACCCTTAGTCTTGAACCCTAGGGAATTAGGAGCCAGCTTTCTACTGCTGCTGTCACTGTAGCAGCTGCTTCAAGGAAATAACTGCAAGTCCAGCCAGAAACTGTATCTTGAGTAACTGAAAGGTAACTCCACAGATCCAGGAAGTTGGTGACCCAGAGAACTCAATTATATGCCACCAGAGCTCTTCAATATATTTTTTAAAAAAACTACTTGTGAGTAGGGATGTGCAAACCCATCCCCGTCTAGGTTCTCTGGGCACCCGGCCAGCCCTTGCCCCCGCTCACCGGTCCCTGGATCACACCCAAGCCACTTCCACGCTTGGCAAGTTACCCGCACTCATCCCAGTGGCCTCGTCAAGCTCCACGGTTGTCGTTTTTTGAAAAATAAAATGGTGATCATAAAAATGTGCATATTTGTGTATGCACCAATGCAAATACAGTATGTGCATTTGCAAAATGCACATTTCACATATGCAAACATGAACATTCGCAAAAATGTGCATTGTTGCGCATATGCAAATATGCACATTCTTGCAATTGCCATTTTATTTTTTAAAAATTGTGACCACGGAGCTTGACAAGGTTGCCAGGGTGAGTGCAGGCCTCTTGCCGAGCATGGACAGGGGGCGAATGGAGGCAGGGGCTTGGCAAGCAAGGTTTGGGGGTGCCAGCAGGGGGGCTCCACTCGATTCCTGGATGGAATTGGGTGCCCACACCATCCCTACTTGTGAGAATCCAATTCCCCACTCTGGTCAAAATGGCTAAGGAAGGGGGGACACATGTGGCCTGAGGAGGAAGAGGCAGGCCTATGTTTGCATGCATGCCCCCATACATATGTGGAGCCAAAGCTGTATCATATAAGCCAGCTCCTCCCTCTTCAGTTCTCTTTGCTTCCAGCTTTCACCCACCCTCCCTGAACTCAGTGCAAGATTAGCTTGTTGCTTCCTTTGGAGAGTCCAGGTAGGAATTGTTTGCCTGTCCACAGATTAGCTTGGTAAGCAGGTTTTTTCACCCACTCTGCACTGTGTATTAGAATGTAGATGATGGGAGCAGGTTGAATGAATTAATTTGGCCACCGTGCAGAGAGGTGCAGGAATTTAGGAGGTAAGGAAGATTTTGTGATCACACTAAGGCACCTTTATGGTGATCGGGAAGTCCCGAGGACTGCCACTCAGGGCTGTGGGACCTGTGAGCAGGATGCGGTTTGCCTTTGGTTCTAACCTGCATCACCTACCCAGGGGCACCAGGAGGAGGTGATGCAGGGAGACCTCCCTTATGCCCCTTGAAGGTGTGGCTCAAGGGAAAGTGCAGGTGATGGTACCCACCCCTCTCCCTGCACTAGTTTGGCTTGTTCACACAAGGTGGGCTACTTGCCTGAAGAACCCTCCAGTGAAATGACCTGAGCCCTATGCAGGCATTTGATACCTCTAAGTGCTGCATGCATGAAGGGGCTATCCAGAATCCATGCGCTAGCTCCTTCTTGTCACCAGTGTGCACACCAGCCAGCCATGCTCCCCAGGTGATACGTGATTGGTATCAGTCTGAAGGGGGCCTACATGCATCTGGATGTACACGCCAAAGGTTCCTTCCACAGAGCCTCAAGATGCATTGCGCATTGCCATCACTATCACTTTAAATAACCAAAAATAAGAGTAAGATATGTAGAGAAATTTCAATATACCTATGAGCCTAAACATGATTCTCATTTAGCATATTTTTAGTTTTCATTCTAGTCTTTGGAATTTGGTTGGTGCCACAGGAGTTTTCACTGATGAAGAAACCAGCTATTTTTTCCAGTTTGAACAGGGGCTTCACTCTTCAGTGGTAGAAGCTGCTTGCAGCAAAAACATCAAAGAGCCACAGGAATATGTGCCCTACTGTGCCTATAGTTTCTTTGGAGTGTAGCTTTTATCTGTATATTTGAATGCTGAATTGAGAAAGGCATTTAAAGCCAACAAAAATGAAGAATACACAGCGGGATGAAAATATTGTTTTTCTTGGCATGTAGCTGGAGGAAAAGTTGACAAAAGCCCTATGCAAGCATTCTCTAAGGGTGTTGTTTAAACACATGAGGAGGGGAAGCACGGTAACCCCACTCTCTCTGTTGTTGCTTTCAGCATGCTGTATGTGTGGAGGGTGCCTGTCTGAAGAGGAGAGCTTTCTGTATCTCAACGCTCCATGGAAAACCTCCATGGATACAGGAGGCCCTCTTCTTCAGACAGTCACCCTCCACGAGTAGAGAGTAACAATGATGTGGCAATGGAGAAGGGTGGGGCTGGAGCGCCCCCTTTCCTCACTCATTGCTTCTACATGGTAGGAAGAATGCCTGAATAGGCTATTGTGTTATATCCAAGACAGCAGAAAGAAATACAAGAGTTGCCATTGTTCTACTAGTGGTTGCTAACAGAACTCACAAGCAACTTCAAACCTAATGAAGTCATAAAGAGTGCAACACCATGTGAAATACCTTGAGAAATGATTTGCAGAACGCCTTATGTAGAGCTTTGCGGAATACCTTGTGTAATGGCTTGCATAAGCAGAGAATCTAGGTGTTGTATCAGACACTTGCCCAGGAATAAAAATAGGGTTTCCGCAAGAGGTAGAAGCTTTGCTATGCACCTTTTTTGAGCTGAGGGCACATTTGGCAATTTGAGAAAATGTCATGGGCACTACCACAAAATGGCTGCCATGGGAGGTTTAGTGTGAAGATTTGAGGCCTACAAAGGCAAAAGGAAAAAAAATGGTCAGGCTTAGAGGCCTGGAGTTTTCTGTTGGGGGGGGTAACCCTGAGAGGAGTAGTTTCATTTCTCCAGATTAGTCTCAGTTTCATTTCTCCACCTAAGTTTCATTTCTTCAGGTCTGAAGCAGTACTTTTGGTTTTGACGGAGGAGGATATATAAAGAGAGGAAGAGAACCAGTAAGAGACAGAAAGACCAGATTGCAGCCACAGCAAGAGAGAGATAGCCAGTAGGGATGTACGAAAGTGACTTACCTTTCGTGGATTATGTTGATGGTGGGGGGGGGAGGCGCTCCGTCCCTCCCCCCAGAATCCTGGATGGCCGGCTGTGCTCTGCAGGGATTCTGCGGAGCCGCCGGCCAGCTCCACCAGCAGCCGGACATCCGGCCGCTGGCTAGCAGGAACACAAATGGCGGCGGCCGTAGCTGCCGCCGTTTGCGTCCCTGTAGTCAGCCATGATAGGCTACATAAATCTTTACATAGCCTATCACGTCTGACTTTAAGAAAAAACACACATGCGCGCGTACGCAAATGGCGGCTATGGCCGCCGCCATGTGCGTTCTTTATTTTGGCCCGTCTTAGTCTACATAAATATACGTAGACTAAGACGGCGAAAATAAGGGGAACGCAAATAGCGTAGCAGACGCTATTTGCGTTCCCCTTATTTCTGCTGTCTTAGTCTATGTAAATATTTACATAGACTAAGACGGGCCAAAATAAAGAATGCAAATGGCGGCGGCCGTAGCCGCCATTTGCGTACACGTGTGCTTTTTTTTTTTCAGCTTAGCCGTGATAGGCTATGTAAATCTTTACGTAGCCTATCATGTGTTTTTTTTTTACATGGGAAATGGCAGCGGTGGCAGCCGGTCGGAAGACTGGCCACTACAGCCGCCGCCACCAAACCGCCACCGCAGCCGCCACCGGAGCCACCGCCACCCAGAAGATCCGCCCCAGGTAAGTCTCATCCCGGGGGGATCCGTGGGGGATGGCGGGGTGTTGGCAGGCCATTCCGCCACAGATTTCGGGGGGCGGAATGCGCTGGCATTCGGCCTTCCTGAGATCCGTGGCGGAATTCTCTGGCACCCCTAATAGCCAGAGCCTGAAGTGAGAGCAGAGTCTGAAGAGTGAACAGGAAGAAACAGCCTAGAAAAGTGTAAGGACAGCTTGAATAAAGGAACTTGCATTTTGAAAAAATTGTTTTCTTTTAATGCCTTTTGTATCACTCAGCTGCATTGTGTAATTACCTTTAGTTGTGAGTTGTTTTCTTTAAATCTATTAGTAAATTCTTGTAGTTAAACCCTGTTTCTAGAGTAGTGCTGTCCCTAAAATTTCTCTCTCTCTCTCTTTTTTTGTTTTACCATTCTCATTCAATTTGATAGAAGAGAAATTGCTTTCAAAAAGAATTCAAAGGAGGAGAAATTTCAAATAAATTCTCATGGGTTGGGTTTAGGCTTACCTTACTTATGAGGTGACTGAGGAGTGTGCATGATTGGCTTCTCTGTCATTGTACAATAATCTCTGTGGCAGCCTGTAGCCTCCTTGGCTTCCCGCACTTCAGTTAAAGCCATCATGAGGAAGACATCATGAGGCAATTCCTCCCATGAGGCTTTTTCACTTCAGGAAATGCAGGTGGCCTGGGAGGCTGCAGAATAATGGAAACGTGTGTAACAGAGAGGGAAACGCACACAGCACCCTCGACCACCTCACAGCGATTACATAAGCTCAAAAATACCACCAAAAAAAATTCAAAATTATGCCTCAGAAAAGTGGAAGGCTCAACACAGTTGATGCTCTTGCCACCTATAGAAGCAGAGCAATAAACCAAAAACCTTTAGGAAAAAAGAACCTGTGCTACAACTCCTGCCAATAGTGAGCCCTCTCTGTGAGAAACTGTTGGAGAATTTCTCCTCCCTTCAGAGAAATTAGGTGAAATACCCCCCTTCTCTGCTCACAAATAGTATAAAGAATTTTGAGAGGCCCTTTGCACAATGCTCTAGTCTAGAGTGTCATCACCCCACGTCTACAGCCTAAACCCCACATTACTGGAAAGGGGAAGGTAAAGGAAGGAAGTCTGGACTCTTAAGGAGGCAAGAGATACTTAAGGAGTTTCTCAAGGGGTCCAGGTCAGAAGGGAAACCTTGACACATAGTAAAGGACAAGGAAACCTTTTGGCCCATGGGCACATTTGGCAATTTGAGAAACTATCCTGGGCACCACCACAAAATGACTGCCATGGAAGACATGGCAAAGTACAAGTAATCTGCCCAAAATAACCCACAGTTTTCAGCACCAACACCTATTTCACAAAACCCCAACTGCTGCTAAGAAAATGTGTTACTTTTTGTCTTTAAAAAAGTGGGAGGGGTAGGGCACCTTGGTAGGTTCCAAGAAAGATTTCCAGGGGATGCATTGGTGCCCATGGGCACTATGTTGCCTATCCCTGCACTAGCAGAATTTATTTATTTATTGGTAATGCTTATATACTGTTTGATATAATAACAATCCTAAACAGTATCACACTTTTGGATACACCCCTATATATTTGCTTCTGTTCTTCCGTGAATGTACTATAGCCCTGTAAAACGAGTCAACAGAATGTAAATGTTACCCATTTGTCCTGTTTGTTTTGCAATCTGTAGAAATTGTGTCTTTCCCCGTACGCTCTTATACTATACTTTAAGAAACCGGAGTTCCGGCCGCAGACTGGCTGGTGCAGATGCAAATGGCGGCCACCGTACCAGCCGCCATTTGCGTCCAGCCAGGCAGCCATGATAGGCTATGTAAGTCTTCATGTAGCCTATCACGGCTGGGCAAAAAAACCACGGTGTACGCAAATGGCGGCAGCTACGGCATCCGCCATTTGCGTTCCCTATTTTTCACCGTTTTAGCCTACGTAAATATTTACGTAGGCTATTATGGTGAAAAAAAGGAGAACGCAAATAGCATAGTGGGTGCTATTTGCATTCCTTTTTTTTGCCGTTTTACCCAATGTGAATATTTACATAAGCTATTACAGAGAAAAAAAGGAACGCAAATAGCGCCCACTACACTATTTGCGTTCCCCTTTTTTTCGCCGTAATAGCCTACGTAAATATTTACATAGACTAAAATGACAAAAAATAGGGAACGCAAATGGCGGCCGCTGTAGCCGCCGCCATTTGCGTACGCCATTTTGTTTTTGTTTTTTGCTTGGCTTGCCGTGATAGGCTACATAAATACTTATGTAGCCTATCACGGCAAAGACCAGGATGGAAATGGCAGCTGCAGCAGCTGGTCGAAAGACCAGCTGCTGCCACCGGACCCGCCGCCGGACCCGCCGCCATCCAGAACATCCGCCCCAGGTAAGCCTCGTCCCGGGGGGAATCTGCGGGGGGTTGCGGGGGTGGCAGGCCGTTCTGCCAAGGATTTTGAGGGGCTGAATGCCAGTTCATTCGGCCTCACTGAAATCCATGGCGGAATTCTCCGCCATCCCTACCCAGCGCAGCCCATAGGCCTGAGGATGTTCTAACTCTGGCAGCAGCCCCGGCAGAGGCAATGGGGGAATCATCAATCACCAGCTCATCTGGGAACCTGGGTTCTGCTACCCCGGTCGCAGATGAGGAAAACCCTATATAACAGCCCACCGGGCCAGGCTGGGGGCCTCTAGGACCTTGGGGATGGCTTCCTTGGCTCAATGCCCAGGGTTGGCCTGTCTCACCACCTCATGGTCTCATGCTTTCCATAAATACAGGTGGCCCAGTGCCTATTCCAGAGACTTCTACACTTTCCGTTCATGATGTGGCAGTGCCCCCGGCACCAGCTGCAGCAACACCTCCTACTACAGCTGTGTGTGCAGGTGCCTCCCCCTCAACACAGGCTGGATGTGTGCAGGCCTTTTCCCCCTTTCCTAGCCTGGGGGCCCTCCCATCCACAGCTCCATCAGGAGGAGGTTCACAGCCACCCTCAATGGCCATGGCCACTTGTCAAGTATGTGTCAGGGACCTGCAGGGCAGACCCAGGGGCTGGTGCACATGCCTCTGCCTGCACAGGTGGACCTTTAGTCTGTACCATAGGACCCTTTTGCCAATGTGGGGAGGGGCACAATGCCCACTGGGGCTACTTCCTCACCGATAGGTATCCACCTGACTCTGGCCACTAGGGACAAGATCCTCTGGGAGGAATATATAGACATCTTTTCCTTGTTATTTCGAGAACCAGAATACGCTGACAAGAACAAAACTAGGGAGAAAGATCTTGAATGGAGCAGGGGTAAAAAGGTGGCTCGCACCTGGGCAAATTGTTTGCTGGGTCTTTTGATTTACATGGGAATTGCACAGCAAAGATTTCCAGAATGGGGGCGGATCCTCACGAAATACATAGGCATCATTTATCGAGCATACATGGATTATGGGGGTGGGGCCTGGCTGGCATATGATGAGGCCTTTTGCCAGAGGGCTGCAATTAGGGATGTATGAATCCCCTACCTGCCAGTCCCAGGGGAGGGGTCTGCAGGGGTGGGGGAGGCGATCTGTTCCTCATCCCAGAATCCTTTTCAGCCAGCTCCGTACAGCAAGCGATACAGCCGCCATTGCCATGCCGTATCGCTGAGCACTCACTGCAGGAAGGGATCCGGATGCAAATGGCATCTACTACATCATTTGTGTCCCTGTTTTTTCATGTGATAGGCTATGCATTTGTATTTACATAGATATTTGCGTAGCCTATCACGTGAAAAAACAGGGATGAAAATGACGTAGTGGACACTATTTGTGGCCGTAAAGTTGTTAGATTGACCTAAATGCAGCCATTTACGGCTGCATTTAGCTTAATCTAAGACGGTTACAGCCGCAAATGGCATAGCGGATGCCATTTGCATCCAGATCCCTTCCTGCAGTGAGCGCTCAGTGATACAGCACAGCAATGGCAGCCGTATCACTTGCTGTATGAAGCCAGCCGGTGAGGAGGATCCGGCTCCATGCAGGTCCAGCAGGAGGCGGAGATAGGTGGACCTGTTCTGCCACAGACTCCAGAGGCCAGATTCAAAAGAATCTGGCCCCAATGGAGTCTGTGGCAGAATTCTCGGACATCCTTAGCTGCAATTGACCCATCCATGTGGTGGGATCTTAAGGACCAGGACCTCTGGCTGCAATTCATGACTCCATCCAGACCAGGTTTCAGTGTTAGATTTGACTAGGGATGGCGGATAATTCTGCCATGGATTCCAGTGAGGCTGGATTATTTAGAATCTGCCCCCCCCGGAATCCGTGGCGGAATGGCCTCCTGCCCCCCCCACTGCGGAATGCCCCCGGGGTGGCACTTACCTGGGGCGGATGTGGCAGATTCAGCAGTGGCGGCGGCAGGGTGGCGGCGGCGGTGGGGTGGCAGCGGCTGTGGGTGCGGTGGTGGCAGTGGGTGTGGTGGCGGCGGTGGGTGCGGTGGTGGCAGAGGTGGTGGGTGCAGCGGGGCGGCAGGGGCAGCGGCAGCTGGTCTCCTGGCCGGCTGCGGCTGGGCTCAGCGCACACAAATGGCGGCAGCTACGGCGGTCGCCATTTACGTTTGCTAATTTTCGCTGTTCTAGCCTACGTAAATATTTACATAGGCTAGAACGGCGAAAAATAGCGAATGCAAATGGCGGTGGCCATAGCTGCTGCCATTTGCGTACGTGTTTTTTTTTACTTTGCCGTGATAGGCTACATAAATAATTACGTAGCCTATCATGGTTAAGTACAGGGACGCAAACGGCGGCTGCTACGGCCGCCGCCGTTTGCATCCCTGCTGCCCAGGGGCCGGATGTCCAGCTGCGGGTGGAGCCAGCCGGCGGTTCTGCGGAATTCCCGCGGAGCGGAGCCGGCCGGGCAGGACTCTGGGGGGAGGGACGGAGTGCCTCCCCCCCCATCGAGGATTCCAGGGGGAGGGACAGAGTGCCTCCCCCCCACCACGAAGCAGATCCGCAAAACGGTAAGTGACTTTCATACATCCCTAGGTGTAATCATTCTATGGTCTTGCCTTCTTCCAAGGATTAAGTGGAATGCATTTAGGGATGTTAGAGAATTCCACCATGGAATCCAATGAAGCCAGATTCTTTAGAATCCGTCCCCGCCAGAGTCTGTGGCAGAATGGAGCAGTCCCCACTTCCACCCCGCAAAATTTTCCCAGGACGGACCCTACCTGGCGTTGGCCGGTCCATTCCGTCCGCTGCCCCAGTCTGTGGCCACAAATGGCTGCCTTGGTCTGCGGCTGCCATTTGCCTCCCTGCATTAGCCGTGATAGGCTAAGTAAGTATTTACGTAGCCTATCACGGCTAAGAGCGGGGACACAAATGGCATCCACTACACCATTTGCATCGCTACTCTTTGCCATGATAGGCTACGTAAATATATAGGTAGCCTATCACAGCTAACACAGGGATGCAAATGGCATCTGCTATGCCGGCTGCAGCCTGGCAGTGGACAGAAGTCCAGCTGCGGGCGGGCCCGGCCGGTGGCTCCACAGACTCACCACAGAGTGGAGCTGGCCAAGGAGGATTCTGGGGGGAGGGACACATCACCTTCCCCCTCCCAGCAGACGCCTCCACCCAGAACGGGGTAAGTAATCCGCCCATCCCTAAATGCATGGAATACGGGAGCTGTTGAGAAAGCTCGACAGAAAGTCAACAGAGAGATAGCTTTGGGGCTATATGAACATGGTGATGGGATCATCACTCATCAGGAAATCAAATGGACTAGGAAGGAGCTCTAGAGACAGGATGGTGTACACCTGTCGGATGCAGGAAATGACATCTCCCTGTCAGATCTGCAAAGGGGCCTGCGGGAAGTTCTTCTGCGCAGGTGGAGGGGGGAGTTTGACAAGCAACAGGCTTGTCCCTCCCAGTGGCAGCTAGGACAGGCAAAGGAGAATGAGCTTAGGGATGGTGGTCATTCAGAAGCACCTTACGGTGACAGGTGACGCCTGAGGCCTCCCGAATGGGTTTTGCGGCTCGGCGGGGGGATAGGGTTTGCCTGGGAGACTGACTCACCTTACCTCAGGAGTTGTGCGGCCCTGGGAGGGGTGACAGGGGAAGGTCTACCTTCCCCATAAGGGGAAGACTGGAGGGGTGGCAATGCAGGCACGCCACCCCTCAGGCTGGGAATGTTTTTCATCCCAAAGGTGCCAGCTAGCCACTGTTACAGCGAGGGCCTGTCCTAGGTCTCCCCTTTGCAGATATTTCAATAAATGTGGCCCAATTTCAATCCAAGATTTGTTGTCAGTCTCTTCATTACACCGTCTCCGCTTGCAAAACGCACCTCTTTTGCTAGCTACCACACTTGGAACAGATCCAAAAACCTTTTCTCCAGAGTGTCTGTTGCTGGGAATCCACATAGAATCATAGAATAGTAGGGTTGGAAGGGGCCTACAAGGCCATCGAGTCCAACCCCATGTTCTCAATATTCATACCATCATAGTTTTTTGTGGGTGAATGCCATTTTACCTCTGCCTAGCACTTATTTATTTATTTATTTATTTATTTATTTATTTATTTCATTTCTATACCGCCCAATAGCCGAAGCTCTCTGGGCGGTTCACAAAAACTAAAACCAAACAACACACAATAAAACAATTTAAAATATATAGAACTTTAAAACCACAATATAACAATACAACCACAATAAAACCTAGCAGCAGTACAGGAGTTTAAAATACAGATTTAAAATAGCAAAGATAAAAATTTAGAAAGCTAAAATGCCTGGGAAAATAAAAAGTTCTTCACCTGGCGCCGAAAGGTGTACAATGTACGCGCCAGGCGAACCTCACTAGGGAGCTCATTCCAGAGCCGGGGTGCCACTTCTTTGCTATTTGGGGTGTCCTGTACATTTCAGATTATTTAGGGTCTGGGACATGGTCCAGAATGGCTACTGACACAGTCCTCTTTTCTGAATGCAATACCTTCACTTTTTTTTGATAATTTCAAACAAATTAAGCTGCTCCTGCACCTGACACAAGCATTCATGTAGGGCAAGGTGCAGAACCTGAAGCCTGGGGGCCAAATCTAGTCCTCTTGAGGCCCCAGTCTGGCCCAAGCTCCTGGGTTCCCTAGATGGCCATGCAATCTTCCCTGCTTTGGTGTTTCCCAGCTTCTGTGCAGTTTTTTTCACCCATTCTAAAATGTTGAAATGTGAATGTCCCTTCTAAGGCTTAGTTACTGGCAGTAAAAGACTTAAGCTAAAAAGTGCTGGTGTTGGGAATATTTTTCATGTTTGGGGGCCTGCCCCTATTTGCCTTTGGCCCCACCCACCACTGGAATGTGATCACCAAAAGCTTCTCTGAAGTGGAATTCAGCTTTTGGGCTGAAAGAGATTCTGTACCCCGATGTAGGGTTTTTACCAGTTGGTGGTGGTATTGTCTGTGGGGGGGGGGGAAGCCTGGTAGTCTGGCAGACACTAAAAATGGTATTCCACTTGCTCCAGCCATTGTTCCACCATTTCCTGAATGCTATTTCTCCCCTTGTCTAGGGTTGTGCATTTCTGGATCACAACAATATGTCTATTCTGTTGTTCTTTAAAGCATGCCATCTTCATTGTCTCCATGTGAAGAGGAAATCATACTGATAGCTGCCTTGGAAACAACTTGGCTTCATTTCTTGTTTAGCCATAGAGGCAGTTATTGTGAAGAAAGATGTAAATCATAACAGCAGAAACAGCAGTTCCTTCACATTTTCATCTTCATTCTCTCATGTTAAAATAAAATACATAAGACGAAAAATTCCTTGTTAGAAATTGTCAGATCTTGAAATCCCAACACCAGAGAGCAAAAGAATAGGTTTTAATCTGGTGGCAATTCAGCATGATTTACCTGACCCCAGAGTATGTAAACTCCCAGTCAATGTCAGTTTGGAAGCAAGGGATGAAAGTATTTCAGAACTTGTCAACCCATATTTCTATCTCCTCTTCTTAACCCCCCCCCCACACACACACACACAGAGAGAGAGAGTCATGATCAGATGGTGACCATAAACCTTATTGTAAGGTGAGGAATGTTTTATGAATCAGATAAAAAACTTATTGTTCTGGACAATCCCTCCAGCAGGAAAACAGATGGGAGCTGAAGAAACTGTATGGGAGTGCAAGATATGACCACTGCTGCCTATGGAACATTGGGGCAGTTCCAATAACTTCTTGCAATTTTACCCATTGGTACTTAGAGCACTATGTCCTGTTGCCATTTCAAAGATGTGTGGTTCCAAAGCATTTGAATTCTCATCTAAGTGATGGTGTCTTGCTCTGTCTCCATTCCTACTCAAAAGGTGAAATCAGAATTTTTTATATCTCTGAACCTTTATTGTTCTATAGCAGATTATACTAAAGGTTTTCCAATATACAAATGAGAAAGCAAAATGCAGAACACATGGACGCTCAACAAATTTGATATATATCATGGATTTGTCTGTGGGACCAACCCTTAGAAATATATGTGAGTGGACATTTTAAGTATGACTCTTCATGTTTTTAAAAAAGATACTGTTACAATTAAATTTGTACTCTGGTGGTTTTAAGATGGAGATGTGTTAGTTCCTTCTGAATATGAAGAAATTTGCAGATTTTAAGTTTTTTTTTTTAAATCAAAACCAAACTGAACCGGAAATTCCCACCCATCTGCACTGGCCAAATTCAGTAGGTGCAGCTATTCCCAGCATGAAGAGGATCATGATATTCCTTCCTGCCATGCATACTGCTGTTAAAGATGAGGAGCCTGTCAGAAAAATGAGGTAGCAATTCAGCACTATTGTGGTTGAGTATACATGCATTGAAACCCAGACTTTTAAGAGCTAAGCACTCAGATCCCTTTGCCTGGATATACGAATCTGTCCATTTCAGTTTCTCCCACATTCAGTTTGTTAAAATCTCAAGTTCTTTCCACCCCAAATATGAAGACATGTGTGAATTTTAGTAAATTTGCTATATGCAACAAACTGAATCAACATTGTCACCCAGCCCCAGTCTGTGCCAAATGGAGAGTAATTTAAGATCTGCTATAGCTTACCTCTATCTTCAATTATTCCTAAGAGGATGTATGTGTTACAGTTCTTAACAGGCTTGCTGAGGATCAAGGCCTTAATGTTGATTGCATGAGTTTTATTTGATCAGTGAGTAAATCAGTGACAACAAAGTAGCTCTTTGATATTTTGGATGCCCAAAACTGTGTGGGAGTTCTTATTCTGTGTTAGTTTCAAGAATGTCATGGAAATGCAGGTGAGTGTACTGGAAACAGATGGTTCATCCCTCCTCCTCACCCACTCAACTGGCAATAATCTTAAATAGTATCAACCTATCTTTTTTAGTCATTCTTACGTGAGGTGTTTTTCACAAGTACTGCTGCCACTGTTGAGAGAAATGTGGTCAGTAATGGATGACATCTGGAGTGTGGGTAAAAGCACTGATGCAAAAAGATAATAATGGCAGAGATTTTCATAGTGGGGAGAGGCCCTGTAATGATAACAACTTGTCTGTGTTCTGCTGTATAAAACTAGAAGAGGAATCTTTTGCTTAAAAGCTGTTTGCCTAATTTAAAAAATAAAGTCCAAAAGTCTATCAAAGGATTAATAAGGGATTGACAGAGAAAGGAAGCATATGCTTTTGCTTTGTGAGTATGGGTAGCCATTTGGCAACTCTGGATGCTTGTTTCTGCCAAATGCTATCACAGTTCTGACAAAGATTCAAAATAGGCTTCATAATTTAAATGAATGTAATTGTTTGTGTAAAATAGCACCCTCTCAAGGCTGTGTTCTATCACCAAAGTAATTGCTTAATACACATTCCTGTAGGCTGATGAAATTATTGCAACAAAACTTCTCATTTTGGAACTTGTGTTTTGGAAACCAACCTTTTTTAATTTTTTGCACTTTGAACACCTAGCTTTCAAACTCCTGTGCTTCCTTATGTTCTGATCCACCTACTAAGCATAAACACTCCTTTGTGTAGCATTGCTTTGAGATTTCCCTGGTTTATATGACTTAAAGGTAATTAAGTCTAGAATCAACTGTTGCCTCATAAGTTCATTGATCTGCAAGCTGCATCATATCTCCATTGTGAAAACTGTTCCTTCATACCTTCCTCTTTGAGTATTTTATCTCGGTATTGTTCAGTTAAAACACACACATACAAACTGCCCTCTATTCCTGTGACTGCTACATTTAGCCAGGAAACATAGGTGAGGAGGTTTGTCAAAAGCTGAATATAGAGTATCTGCTGTCAGTCCTGGTTTACGCAAATGTTGACAGTCACTAAAAGCATTCTAAAAGGTCGGTATAAGAAGTTGTCTTGGCTCTTCTTCAGCCAGGCTTGTTCTTCTATTATTTACTTACTCTATTTTCAACAATGGTTTCCACCAGCTTATTTATTTATTTATTTGTATTTACTCATTTGTTACGTTTATAGCCCACCTTTTCTTACAAGGGCGTCCTTGTTGACTTGTTCAGTCTAGTGATTTTGCCAAGTCTCATCCTCTGGGATTCCAAAGTATATGTTTCTAGGGATGGCGGAGAATTCCGCCACGGATTTCAGTGAGGCCGAATGCACTTGCATTCAGCCCCCCGAAACCCGTGGCAGAACAGCCTCCCACCCCCCGCCACCCTGCAGAATCCCCCCCGGGATGAAGCTTACCTGGGGTGGATGTTCCAGCAGCAGAGGCTCCAGCGGCGGCTCTGGCGGTGGCAGCAGCTGGTCTCTCGGCCGACTGCTGTGGCCGCCATTTGCGTCCTGCCAGGCTGCCATGATAGGCTATGTAAGTATTTATGTAGCCTATCATGGCAAAGAGCAGGGGTGCAAATGGCTCTTTCCGTGAAAGGCTATGTAAGTATTTACATAGCCTATCACGGTAAAGGCAGCCACTCAAATGGTGGCCACTATGCCATTTGCGTGGCTTCCTTTTGCCGTGATAGGCTACGTAAGCATTTACATAGCCTATCACGGCAAAAGGAAGCCACAGAAATGGCGCCCACTATGACGGCCGCCATGTGCAGCCACAGCAACCTGGAAGCAGCCAGGAGAACACTCGGAGCCGCCGCCGCATCTGCCACCGCTGGAGCCGCTACTGAAGCCACTGCTGCATCCACCACCAGGTAAGCTCCATTCGGGGGGGACTCCATGGGGTGGCCGGGGGGGGAGGCCGTTCCGCCGTGGATTCTGGGGGGGCAGATTCTAAAGAATCCAGCCTCGCTGGAGACCATGGAGGAATTCTCTGACATCCCTAGTATGGATTCAACTCAGAACGAGATCTGAGGTAGAAATTGGAGAACCTCAAAGAGCTTGAGTTTTGCAGATTTGCACACCATTATGGTGAAGTAACACTTTCGTAAACTGTAATTTCCAAATTGCAACCTATGAGTTACAAATCCAAAGTTACAAACTCAGACAAAAGTTATCCATTATTGCAAGATTTCAATGCATGTACATGTGTGTCACCAAAGTGCATCTTGGATATATGGCATGCATGGAATGATTTTCTTTTCCAGCCCATGTGTCACAACATCATGCATCATAGTGTATCCATCTGTGATTGGTGCTATCAGATGTGCTTTGTTTACAACTGGAATAGATCAGTGTGGAGCCACCAAAGGTGAAGGCAGTGAAAAAAATGCTTGGTTCCCTTGACAAAGAATAGTTAAAGGGTTAAAGTGAAATCATTCCACCCATCTGCATCACAAATAGGACTTTTTCACTTCCTTCACAAACTAAAAGGTTACAACTGACCTTGCACAAATATGGTGGTATGTGGCTGCTTAGTCATGACATCCATACAGGTGCAGCAAATATAAATTAAGTCATATTCAGTTTCAGTTTGATTACAAAACCATTAAAGTTCAATCCAACCTTCTTTGATTAAAGTCAGGGTTCATTATACATTTGAAATAGGTTAAATTTGCCTTCAGAACTAATGTTAGGTTTCAGCAGCATCACTTCTGTTAATTTGCTATTCTTTGGTTCATAACAGTGGAATAGAGATATATCCATAATACAATAATAAGACAAATGACCTTTGTGCAATTGTATATCTATATACCATTTATCTAAAATTATTTCTAGGCCACCTTTAAGGGTGGAACACTCTCTAGGTGGCATGCAAGATAAAAACAAAGCAGATACAATGAAAAGTCCATAAAAGCATGCTTCCATAAAATCCATAGAAACAGGGATCGCTAATTAAAATATTTTTAAAAAAAACGAATAAAAAACAATGGCCCTGATATAAGAGAAGGGCAGCAAAAACAGGTGGGCCTTCAAAGCTTTCCTGAAGACATGAAAAAGGGGCCCTGATGAAACCCCAATGAAAGTTGATTCCAGAGATGTGGGGCCACCACCGAGATGGGCCTCTCCCTTGTACTCACCAGCCTAACCACCCTTGGTGTTGGGCAAGTGAGAAAGGTTTCTACCGATGACCTCAGTGTGGGCAGACTGGTATGAGAGAAGGTGGACCTTCAAGTAGCTAGGACCCAAATCATTTAAAGCTTTAAAGGTTAGAATCAGCACCTTAAATTGGGCTTGGAAACACACTGGCAACCAGTGCAGCTGGTGCAACATTAGTGTCACATGAGCCAACCGCTTGATATATGCTATGGACAACCTTCCACGTCTCCTCCTAGATAGATCTTTAAGGCCACACTGGCTATTTTAATATAAGATTTTAATGTGTTTTCTTGGGGTTGTATCCAATCTTAGTCCTACCTAGAGCAGATCCATTGAAATGAATTGGAGTTAAGTTAGAATAACATTGGATATAACCCATTGTACACAACCCTTGGTATTGTTTCTTTTTCTTCCATAGGGGTTATTTTTAGGGATGGACGAAAGTCACTTACCTGTCCTCGAAGCTTTTCACTGTGGGGGGGAGGCGCTTCGCTGCTCCGCCCGTGAAGTTCAGGCCGGGGGGGAGGCTTCCCGCCTCGCCCGGCCGAAATTCAGGCCGGGGGGGAGGCTTCCCGCCTCACCCGGCCGAAATTCAGGCCCGGGAGGAGGTGCCTCGCCTCGCCCGGCCGCAAACTAAAAAGTAAAAAAAAAAAAAAACGGCCCCGTGATAGGCTACGTGATGATTAACGTAGCCTATCACGGCTAGATCTGAAAAGTCAGCCGTGATAGGCTACGTTAATTGTCATGTAGCCTATCACGGGTGACTTAAAAAAAAAAAAAGCGCGTACGCAAATGGCGGCCCCCATAGGGAGCTGCCATTCGCGTTCCTTATTTGGTCGCTGTAGTCTACGTAAATCTTTACGTAGACTATGGCGAAAATAAGGGCAACGCAAATAGCGTTGCCCTTATTTTCGCCGTAGTCTACGTAAATCCTTACGTAGACTACAGCGACCAAATAAGGAACGGGAATGGCGGCTCCCTATGGGGGCCGCCATTATCCGTACGCACTTTTTTTTTTTTAAGTCACCCGTGATAGGCTACGTGACGATTTACGTAGCCTATCACGGCTGACTTTGCAAATCTAGCCATGATAGGCTACGTTAATCGTCACGTAGCCTATCACGGGGGCGTTTTTTTTTTCTTTTCTTTTCTTGGAATGGCGGCGGCGGCAGCCGGTCGAAAGACCGGCTGCCGCTCTCGCCCCGGACGAAGACCCGCCGAACCACCGGCCGGACCCGCCACCGGGAGGGACATTCGCCAAAGGTAAGTCCCGTCCCGGGGGGGGGGGGCGGGGGGCGGCGGAGAATTTCTCCCCGAAACTTGTTTGGGGGGCTGAACACGTTGGCGCTCGGCCCCCCAATGTTTCAGGGAGAAATTCTCCACCAACCCTAGTTTTATATGAATAGTAAAACTGGGAACCAGCTCTCAAACAAAAATAATATGAGCTATCCTTAAAGCATTTCATCTGCTCTTTCTGTTTCTCCCAACTGTCGCATTTGAATGGTATGCACTGTAGTACTGTAGGGAGAAGAAGCTTTTCCTAGGAAATGTGTTTTTCATTGCATTTTTCTTGTAGGATGTGTGTGTGTAAACAGTTCTCTCCTAGTACAATGACATATTATTGTCTAGAAAATTACCTTTTCTAGGAAGAAATGACTGTTGTTTTAGCAATTTTATTGAAAATGGCTTAAGGCTTCTGAAATATGGGAGTGACTAGAGATGTGAAGGCCTGGAAAATAATCCCAGAAAGAATGGGCAGGGGTTGGAGAGCCAGAAAAAAATCAGGAAAAAAATCTCAATTTTTTTACCAGGGATTTTTGCTACATTTATTTATTTTTATTTTTTGAGGGGTGAGGTGGGGCTAGGAATGACCTGCTGCTGAAGTTCTGCTGACCTTCCCCATTTTGGAAATGAGCATTTCTGCTCATTTTTAGAAGTGCCAAAGTGCCATTGCACAAGCGGTCGCTCTGCTGAGTTCACAGGCACAATGGGGTACTATCCTTGGGCCTCAGTGGAACTGTTGCTGTACTTGTTTTTTTCCTTTATAGACCAGAGGAGCATTAAGCAGATGGTTGAAAGAGAGACCAAAAAACAAAACAGTGAATAGAATCAAGGAAATTCACATTAAGCAGTATGGATTAGACAAATAAGCCAATAATCTGTGCTGTGTTTAAATTATATCACTTGCACAGTTGAAAAGGGTAGCTAATGAATTACTTCAAAACTGCTGGAGTTATTTCAGGAATGGTTTTGCTAGCTCATCATGTCGCATGAAAACACCCAAGTCAGTTTGAGCCAGACTATTGATTATTCGTTAAACTATCCTCAGATTAAATGTACACATACAGATGATTCTTACCAACTCTAGAAGAAGTGCCCCACCCCATGTCCGGCTTGCCTGGCCATGGGGGGGATTGTGGGCGAGGGGAGAGAAAAGACGTACCTGGCAGCCATTGGCTGCTTGGTAGTGAGACCACAAGAGGGGAGAGGGGACAGAGAGGCCTCTTTTAGCCCTCTGTGCCCCTCCCAAACGCCTCTTTGATGGGGGGAGTTTGACAAGCAACAGGCTTGTCACTCCTGGTGGCGGTTAGGACAGGCAATGGGGACGAGAATAGGGATGGTGAGCATTCATTGAACTTAATCATAGCAGCAAGTACAAAGTGAGGTAGCAAAAGGCAAGTTATTCTGTTCTGCTGCTATGGATTGGTCGAGTCTCCTTGATTTAAAGTCTCTACCTTTTGTGGGCAGATATAAAATGTGCTATAGTAGATCCTTCTAGTATATTGGCTACAAAACAAGGGTATTGCTATTGCTCAAAGATGTTTAAAACGTCTTTCACTTTTAAATGTAAAGCTCCTTTGAGCTTACTTCTGTTTCAAAGCTAGTGGATTGCACCCCACAGAACCAAACAGATGCTGCTTTATAAACAAGTGTCCAGGTTTTATTTAAACAAAGGCTCCTCTACAAAACTCTCTTAGGCTGCGGCCTCTCTTTCCTCAGGCCAGAAGCAGTGGGTGTCACCCTCAACTACTTCCTGGCTTCTCCCAGGACGCACACCCCATCCAGGCCAAATCCATCAGTGCTTTCATATTGTTACAACTTCAGAACTTCAGAGTAAGCTTAATTAAACTCAATGTATAAACATGTCAAAACTCGAGCTGTGTGTTTCAGTGCAATGGGTGCTTGCAGTGAACCATGGCACAAAGGAGTAAAAATGTGGGGGTTTGGAAGGATGGTGGATTCTAAATAAAGATAAATTTGCATTAGTGGTACTAATAGAATCGGGAACTATTGCTCTAGAGTGGGGAATGGGGCTTTACCATGTGTTATGCAATGTGTGAGATCCTACTTGGTGTAAAGGGCAAAACTAAGCAAGCAAATAAAGCCCTGCACTAAAAGAAAGAAAGAAAGAAAGAAAGAAAGAAAGAAAGAAAGAAAGAAAGGAAAAGCAGCATAATGAGGCTGCAATTCTGATTAGAAGAGCCAGTCCTGACACCACCATCCTTGGGCAGCTGCCAAGATCCCAATGCCAGAATAGGGCCCCCCACAGATGCCTCTCCGTAGCCTTTGCTAAACAAACAAACATGTTCTTGCCAGCTACTGGCAATAGTTCCTCCACACTGCCCTAAACAAAATGTACAGAGCCCTAAACAACTTGGAACCAGGATACCTGAGAGAGCACCTTCTCCCTTACCAACCTTCCCAGTAACTGAGGTAATCAGAGAGCATGCTTCTGGTGGTTCCAGATGGACCCATGGCCCGGCTGGAGCCTACCAAGAAAAGAGCCTTCAGTGCGGTGGCCCCCTTCCTATGGAAGTCTCTGCCTTTGGAGATCAGACAGGCACCAATATTTTTTTTGTGTGTGTGGGCGGGGCTTTCTTGAGTGACCAGCCATGGTTTATCAAAACATGGTTTGTCAGAACTCTGTGTTTATATATATATATATATATATATATATATATATATATAATTTAACATGGCATTTTTATTCTTTTATCCTGTCTGATGTTCACCACTCCAAGATCTTTGGACGTGGAGTGGTATACAAATATTGTAAAAAAAAAAAGATAAAATAAATTGCCCTAGAACGTTGACTCAATTTCTTGAATATTCTGTTAAAAAATGACACTATGGCAGCCATAGTTTTATGGCAGCGGCCATGGTTTTTTCCACATAATACTTCAGAAGTCAAATTAGCTCAAGTATTGAGGAAAACAAAGCCATGTAGCCCCAAGCCATATTTAACCAAGCTCTGAGAAGCTTCTTAAGCCAACACCATAGGCTTAGGCTATTATTACTATTCTGCTAACTAGTATCCTAGCCAATGTTCTTTTGTTAAGCAGGACATTAGAAATAAAATTAGAAACAAAATCCTTAATTCCAGCTGCCTCTGTGTTCAGTGCAAATTACAGCCCTTTTTCAGGATTGTGTCAAGCTCTGTGTGAACACTAAGTGGTGTCCAGGACTTCAATTACAACAGGATTTGAGTTTAAATAAAGCACTCAAGATGCATGTGGAGAAACTCACTTAATATTCTGAGCTGAAGAAGAATCCTCAGGGTTGTAATGCTTTCATTGTATTAGAGGCCAGCATCACAAGCTGTTGAGGTTCATATTTCCATGCCAGGAAATATCACACTTAGCAATGTTGCTAATTGTTCACATGACCATATACATAGAATCATAGAATAGTAGGGTTGGAAGGGGCCTACAAGAACATCGACTCCAACCCCCTGCTCAGTGCAGGAATCCAAGTCAGAGCATCCCTGTCAAGTGTCTGTCCAGCCTCATCTTGAATGCCTCCGGTGTGGGAATGCCTACTACCTCCCTAGGTCATTGGTTCCATTGTCATATTGTTCTGACAGTCAGGATGTTTTTCCTGATGTTCAGCAGGAATCTGGCTTCCTGTAACTTGAGCCCATTATTCCGTGTCCTACATTCTGGGATGACTGAGAAGAGATCCTGGCCTTCCCCTCTGAGACAACCTTTCAAATACTTGAACAGTGCTATCCTATCTCCCCTCAGTCTTCTCTTCTCAAGGCTAAACATGCCCAGTTCTTTCAGTCTCTCTTCATATGGCTTTGTTTCCAGTCCCCTGATCATCTTTGTTGCCCTCCTCTGAACCCTCTCCAGCTTGTCTGCATCCTTCTTAAAGTGTGGCACCCAGACTGGAGACAGTACTCCAGATGAGGCCTAACCAGTGCTGAGTAGATGGGAACTAGCACTACATGGAATAGTATCTCTCAACTTCAGGGGTTATCGGTTAAGGTGTAGGGGGGCTGCCAACCATTTGCTTCCTCAGGATGTAGTCTTTAAGATAACAGACTCCAAAATGTTGTCTGATTTAATGTGGGTCCTGAGGAACCTCTTCCTGGGCTGACAGGTTGTTGTCTCCCCACACCACAGAGATGGTCTGTAGATGGCTTCTCTTTCCCTGTCTCTCAACCTTCTGTCTAATCATCTCATACCCCACAGGACTTCCGGCGTGCAGCCATTCCTGATAGCTGTCAAATATCTGGCCCCACTGTAGAGGCTGAAAACTCATTGTCCTCACTGTACATTATGATTATGTCAAGAGTAAGAAGATAAATTCAAGGCTTAGTGTTGAGTGAGCTCAGCACTCACCCTGGACACTGAGCTCAGCAATGGTGTGTATGCACATGTGTGTGTGTAAGGTACCGTCTAGTTTGAGCTAGGTTGACAAAAAGCAATAAGTGACTTTAACTTCTCCACCCCCACAAGTTCTACAGGTTGTTTGGGTGCCAGCTACAAAAATGGACTTCCATCAAATAGCTTTAACATGTTGTTGTTGTTGTTGTTATTGTTGTTGTTATTGTTGTTTTCAATTTCCAGTTTAAGGTCATTCTAGCTTAAAATCAGCAAAACATGGCTTTCTTTTGATGTGACATTACCAAGCACTTAAGACTATGAACACTATGGGCAGTATCCTGTTTGACACTACTTCTGATGTAAATTAAGTTTTGCTAGCATAAGGGATCTCTAATAGATCGTTAATAGAGTTTCTGGTGCAATGGGAAACCCGTTGTTCCAGCAAACACTATTGGTATTGTGTTAAGAGGCAGATTATGTTAGGGCAATATAATTTATTGCTCTAAGGGCACCTCTTTCAGCCCAAGAGCTGAATTCCAGTTTGGAGAAGCTTTGAGGGGCTGCATTCCAGTGGCGGGTGGGCCAAAGGCAAAAGGACAGGGCTAAAAATATTCACCCTCAGCTAAATATCAGCATATTTTATCTTAAAGCTGCCAGGCAGTAACTAAGCTTTAGGAGAGGCATTACCACCTTTTAGAATGGGGAAAAACTATACAAAAGCCAAGAAACCACCGAATGATGGGTGGTTGAGTAAATATTATGAGGCGAGGGAAAGTGGCTCTGGCATAGCAGACACCATTTGCATCCCTGCCCTTGGCTGTGAAAGGCTACGCAAAGATTTACGTAGCCTATCACGGCTAAGGGCAGGGAGGCCAAATGGCATCCACTACACCAGACACCATTTGCCTCCTCAGCCCAGCCGCAGATGGCTGTGGAACGAAGATGACAGACCCGGACCGGCCGCCGTCAGGTAGGGCCTATCCCGACCAGCCTTCGTGGCATGGCGAGGGGGAGCAGTCCAGTCTAAAGAATCCGGCCTCATTGGAGTCCGTGGTGGATTTCTTTGCCATCCCTAGTTCCCATTTGCTCTGCAAAAGCAGAGGAATACAGCACTGTGTGTACTGTGGAAAGAGCTAATTCATTTCTGTGAAAATGCGGATTTTGACGAAATCACTTCACAAAGCGTTTCCGTTTAGATTAGTCCTTGGTTGGGACTGATAGTTGGGTTGAAGGGAATGCACACCCTCTGGATCATGTCCTCTGAGCCCATCCTCCCACCATCAAAGGATCCTTTAAATTGACGGTTCCTTAGCAGATTAAAATATTGCAGGCTGTGTATGAGTGTGGAGGTGATGGGCTCTCTCTTGGAAGATATGCTTCCTCATGCCCCCTTCTTTCACACCCCCAGTCATATTTTTCCATATGTTCCTCATGTCTCTAAAAACTATTATCCACCTCTCTGTCTGAAGATTCTCTTCTTTTCTTATTTAGATTGTACATAGTAAACTGCATGACCGTCAATGTCTCTAGTATAACTGAAGGGCTAAGCGACCCTTCGGGGATTAAAGCAGATTCACCATTTCATATTATATAAAGCATGTCCTCACCCTGCTGTAAAATAAATTGCATACAGCAAAATACTTAGGGTGCCAATAAAAATGGTATGATGTTTAATTATACTTATTTGCCCTTCGCTGGTGTGTGTGCGTGTGTGTGTGTGTGTGATTTTTTATTTTTCTCCTGTGCCATCAAATCTCTGTAAACAGCCATCGTTTAATAGGAAATTGCTTATTTTGGCAATCAGCCCTGTCAGCTTCTTGTGATGCACAACACAGCTTTGTTTTTGCGGGGGGCGGGGGGATGATTCCTATATAAAATGTTCTGAAGATGGGCTCAGCATACTTTGATTTGCTCTGTTCATTAAGGGAAGGCTGGCAGACTCAGATTTATCTTGGTCAAAGCAACTAATGCCTCCCAGACTCTGGGTAAAAAAAATGGCATTGACATTGATTGTGGGAAATAATTTGCTGAAAGAGAACATGATTCTCCTTGCATAAACAAACTATATGCCCCCTTTTCTTAATATTTGGGAGAGGACATCAGTTTAATTTGTACTGAAGTGAGGAAACCTCCAGGTGTATTGGGCCCACTGTATTTTAAATATAGAACTTTATTCAAGGACATGCTTAGGCACAACCAATTCCTCCAGTTCCAGAAAAACTGTTGTCACTGTGATCACCTTACCATGTGAGGAGGGCCTCAGTCCTTGTGTACCTGTGAGAGGTGAGTGTATGTGAGTGTGCATAGGATTCTCATTCATTCATTCATTCATTTCACTCATTATATTCCTGTTCTGCTATGTCTACGTAATGACAGAACAAATAGCGCACACAGCAACAGCATATATCTAAAACAATTTAAAACTATCAGCCAGAGACAATCAAAGAGACTCATTATATGATCCCAAATGCCTGAGTGAAGACAGCAGTTTTAACCTGGTGCTGAAAAGATGACAATGTTGGTGCCAGGTGGTCCTTGTCAAGGAGATCATTCCATAAATGGGGGACCACCACCAAGAAGGCCCTCTCCCTTGTTGCCACCCTCTGATCCTCCCTCAAGACTCAAGTATTCACAAGTATTCAAGACTCAAGCATTTGCAATTCTTGTGTCTTGAGGATAGGCTGAATTGGAATTATAAAGTGATTATAGTGATAGCTGGAATGCTAAAAGAAGTGGTAGTAAAAAAAAATAAGCAGGACAATAAACTCTACTGCTGTTGTTGTTATCTGCTTGCCGTAAGTACAGTCTGATTACTATTTGCACAGTACTATTTTCCCAACCTGTGTACCGGTTAGCTGTACTTCAAATGCTGCAGAAGGGGGAATAGCATCAATATTAATCAAGATGCAAAACAATGCCTGTCAGTGCAATGTGGTCAGAGCTCAGTAATACTAAATTGCACTTCAGCAATCAACAACAGTGTTCCTTTGCTCCTCACAGCAGGTTCCTATGAGCGCCCTTGACAAATTTAATTTGTCATCTGGTGAAGTTTGTTGAGTATCGCTTTAATAAGGAAAATTATTATGTTGAATCATTATTCAACATGCTGTCTGTCACCAAGCTTCTGCTCTGATCACTGGTGCAACCATGCCGTAGGGATGGGCAAGGAGGGAGGTTCCCTCTCCAGAATGTTCTTTGGAGTACAAGTGTTCAGGCAAAGTCAGTTTTTAATTAACTGCCTGCTTCCTGGAAGTTAACACATGGTCAGCGCAAATGGATTTCCTGTGCCCTTCTGACAGCTCAAAGACTGATATCCCAACACTGGCAGGATAAATGGTCACCTCCCATAATGCAGTGGATTGAAGGCCTCGCATTTGAACGACTGGCATATAGATGCCACCTTCAAATGGATACTTATTTGGATATTTGGTCTGCTTTTGTTGAAGTTTATGTCTAGTTTTTAGAAGCCTGTATTTTCACACACACACACACACACACGTATATGTGTATACGTACATACATACATACATATAACATATATTGCATTGAAACTGATATATTCAAATCTGTGTTGCCACATTTTTTTCCTTTCTTCTGTTGACATTTTATAATAAAAAAAAGTTGTTAAAAAATTCAGCTTTCAATCGACACTGTTCATCCATGAGACTTTTTTCAAAGTGTATGTCAGCTCAGGACCTTGGAGATACCACAGCTCAGGGGTAGAGCTTTGCATGCAGAACGTCTCACATTCAATCACTGGCATCTCCAGTTGAAAGAACCGGGAAGCTGGCAATCGAGAAGACCCTTGTATGAGAGAGACCATGGAGAGCTGCTACCTGTCAGCAGAACAGCCAATTATGCAGGAGTGGCAGCTTGTGGCCCTCCAGATGTGTTGGCCTACAACTCCCACCAACTTTCACCTGGCTACGCTAGCTAGGGCTGATGGGAGTTGTAGGCAAGCACATCTGGAGGGCCAAAAGTTGCCCACCTGTGCAATACTAGGATAAGGAGACAAAGGGTAGTATCCAATGTTAGTCCTATGTTGAGTAGACCCATTGAAGTGAATAAGACTTAAGTTAGTCTACTCTACGAAGGACTAACATCGGATACTACCCAAAGTCTGATCTGATATAAGACAGCATCCTGTTTTTCTAGTGATGCTAGTATGCCTTCCATTTTGGTTGAACATTAAGCTAAGGCTGTTTCCACATGGACCCTTCCCACTCCTTCAGTTTGGTGCTTGTACACTCAACTGGAAGTGAAGAAATGGAGACAAAGCAGGTATGTTTGAAAAGGGAGCTATCCATGTTTGTAGATTCAAAACATGACTCCTGCAGTGCAGAACTTTTTGGTTATTTAATTGCAGCTGCCTACAGTGTGGGCATGTAGTGGGTTGTCACACAGTGCACAGTTGCAAACATTTGTGAATGGTAAAGGACTGGACATGCCTCCCCCCCCCCCATCATCCTCCGAGGTATCATAGCAAAATGAGCAATGCATTAGCACAGCAGTTACTACTGAACATAGCACCTCCTCCTTTAACAGTGGGTAGAAGTAATTGTCTAGCTCATTCTTAATTTGATAAAGAGTGAGATGTTCTTGCCTTAGGCTGACCATGTCCTTCCGAGCTTGCAGATTTATTTCTTTCTTTTCACTATGAAAATGCAGCCAGCTTTCATTATTCTGCTCAAGCTTTTCTTCAGATTAATTTATAATTGTTCAGGTTATCTTTTAGAGTGCTCTCTGATGCCCTTGACCTCCACACCCAGTGAGCTTCATGGCAGAGTGGGGACCAGAACTAGATTTCCCTAGTCCTAGTCCAGCACTCTAATCACTACACCAGACTGGCTCTCATGCATTTTTGTACACAATTTTGCCTAATATACACATTTGAGGCAAGCAATTTTCCTAATATAATATATTTTTACACGTTATTTTTACTGAAGTAAACATTTTTGTATGCACTTTTTGATTGGAGAACTCCATTGCAAAATTCAGAGAAGCCGGAATTTGGAATGGTAACTGAGGTTCAGTTCATGTATTGGTCTGAACATGTGATGCTAGGTAAATTCCCATTAAAATGTGGGAGCCAGTGTGGTGTAGTGCTGAGAGTGTTGGACCGGGAGCTGGGAGATCTGGGTTCTAGTCCCCACTCGGCCATGGAAGCTCACTGGATGACTTTGGGCCAGTCATGGACTCTCTCAGCCCAACCTACTTCACAGGGTTGTTGTTGTGAGGATAAAATGGAGAGGAGGAAGAGGATAATGTAAGCCCCCTTGGGTTCCTTGCAAGAGGAAAAAAAGGCAGGATATAAATGCAATAAATAAATAAATAAATAAATAAATAAATAAAGTTGAAAAATGTGAACTGAACAAATTTCTCCCTCATCCCTATAGCCCATAACTAAAAATGTCCTTACCAGAGCATAAGACTCAGGTGGAGTAAAGTAGCCTAGCAAAGGCCTACACCTGCTGGCCTTTAACATAAGAGCCACAGGGACTATGCTCGGTAACAGTGTGGAATACACCTGTGAAAGTTAGGGATGGATGGACTCGCTTGCCAAATCACTGCTGCTGCCTGCTCCTGCGAGCTGGGCTATGCGTTCCCTGGAGGGCTCGGTGAGCAGTCTGGGACCGCCCCACAGCTCTCACTCCTTGATGCAAGCTGGCATTTTTATGCAAGATGGTGGCTCGCATTGGTGTCCCCACTGCCGCCGTTGCTGCTGTAGCAGGGGTGGGAGGAGGTGAGAGGTGCTTCCTTCTTCCCCTCTCGTCCCTGCTACTGTGGCAGTGGTGGTGGCAGTGACAGGCTGGTCATTTTATGTAAGTCTCTTACACTTATGTAAAATGACTGGCCTGTCCCCACTGCTGCTGCCACTGTAGCGGGGGTGGAAGGAGGAGAGGAGCTCCATTCTCTCCCTCATGTTCCTGCTACCACAGCAGCAGTGGCAGTGATGGCGACAGGTGGCTCACTGAGAGAGCGGTCACCCACGCGCTCACCCAACTCAGCACGTGCTGAGTCGGGCAAGCACTGGGATCCACAGACGAGCATCTGGGGGGACAAGCTGGTGAATTATTGTTGGTCCTCGAGCCCCAACCAAATGCCCACGCCATCCCTATTGTAAGTGAAATCCCAAGTCTTGCTTGGGACCGTCATTGAGGACAAGGTCAATTAGCACATGGCAGGATAGCCCTTAAGCTTTTGCAATTTGTGCTGGTGGCCGGGTTTATGCAGGTGCTTCACAAAACAAAAACAAGGAGATGTACTTGAAGTGTGAATTCTGAGTTCTTTCAGCAATAATCATTTTGTTGTTACTCTTCATTGCCTCACAGTACCACAAAAACACCTGCATCAAGCAGCTTGAAGTGATTTATCATTACAGAAGGAGCCACTTTCACTGGGTAATAGACGGGAACAAGTTAAAATGTGTGTGAAACAAGATGCTGTATGTTGTCATTATCCAGGAATTGTGCAAATGACACACAAGGGAATTCAAATCTAAACGATGCATGAGAATTACTTTTGCATTGGTCTTTGTAAGCACATTTATTTGAATGAGAACGACAAGTGTATAATTTACAAATCAAACTTTCAGAATTTCCATTAGGATGTGGACTTAAATCTAGCTAGATGTGCTGTATTCGATTAATATTCTGTTTCAATTGGCAACATGTTTCCCATGCATAATTTTAGAGAATGCTATTACTAGTTAGTAATAAATTTGCATTACTACTGCAGTGTGTTTAATGAAAAGAACCAAATGCAAGAGGTTCAGATTTCCATATCATTTACAGCTGGGATGTATGAAACCACTTACCTGTTTCGTAAGTAGCATCCACGGTGGGGGGAGGCGCTCCGTCCCTCCCCCTGGAATCCTCCCCGGCCGGCTCTGCTCCCTGGCTGGCTCTGCTCCATGGCGACTCCGCGGAGCTGCCAGCCAGGTGCATCCACAGCCGGACATCCGGCTGCAGCAGGTCTGCAGACACAAATGGCGGCCGGTGTAGCGGCCGCCATTTGCGTTCCTTCGCTGAGCCATGATAGGCTACATAAATATTTACGTAGCCTATCACGGCAAGAGCGGGGACGCAAATGGTGCCACGGATTCAAAGGGATGCAAATGGTGGCCGGTGTAGCGGCCGCCATTTGCGGCTGCAGCCCAGCAGTGGCCGGAGCCGCCACTGCTGCCAGAGCTGCCGCCGGAGCCGCCTCCAGAGCCGCAGCCAGACAGGGTCTGTTTCGCAGGGCTTTCGTGGGGTGGTGGGGTGGGGTGCTCCATTCCACCATGGATTCTGGGGTGCCGAATTCACTGGAATTCGGCCTCCCTGGGATCCGTGGCGGAATTCTCTGACATCCCTTGTTGAAAAAGTTTACATAGTTTTATTTTTAAAAATATGTTTTGATGTAGATTTTCTGAATTCAGCATACAGCATGTTTCTTTTGCCCATTTTCTTGACTGGTCCAGAAAAACGTAATTTTTTGCAGAATATGTAAAATAGAATAATAAAGTGTGTATGAGATTCCAGTGAGCACAAAAAGTAGCCTTCTGATTTGGGGATTGTGCCTTTGTTTTGTGGTTCAGAGAAGGAACTTTCCTGATGCTTCTTGCACATAGGTTGTTTTCCCATTTGAAGAGAAAGAGGGAAAACCAGTTGGGGTGGGGACAGAAAAATGTGGGAGCTGTTTTTTGTTTTAATCCAAGGCCTGGGCTGAGAGAAAAATCATGTCACCAATGCAATGGCACCTGTCAAAAAATCACTTCCCCATGATTAGACTCCACATAGCTGCAATATGTGAAGTCAGATCATACAGTTACTTCCCCTGAAATCACCACAACTTCCTCAGGTCTAATGATGTGAATCTTTTTCTTTTCAAAATGGTTTAATATTAGAGCTGATTAGGGATGGCAGACAATTCCGCCACGGATCCCCCGAACTCTGTGGCGGAACGGCCTGCCACCCCCCCGCGGATCCCCCCCGGTACGAGACTTACCTGGGGCAGATCTTCCGGGCGGCGGTGGCTCCAGCAGTGGCTTCGGCGACGGCAGCTGCAGCTGCAGCAGCTGGTCTTCCGACCAGCTGCCGCCACCGCCATTTGCAGGTTTGTTTGTTTGTCTATTTGTTTACGGAGACGTGATAGGCTACATAAGTTTTTACGTAGCCTAAAATGTCTGGGTAAAAAAAAAAGGCATACGCAAAAGGCGGCGGCTATGGCCGCCGCCATTTGCATACCCGTGGGGTTTTTTTACTAAGACGTGATAGGCTACGTAAGTTTTTACGTAGCCTAAAATGACTGGGTAAAAAAAAAAAAAAGGCGTACACAAATGGTGGTGGCTACAGCCGCCGCCATTTGCATTCCTTATTTTGGGCCATCTTAGTCTATGTAAATATTTATGTAGATTAAGATGGCAACAATAAGGAACACAAATGGCGGCGGCCATAGCCGCCGCCATTTGCGTATGCGCGGTTCCCCTCCCCAGAGCCCTCTGCGGCCAGAAATCTGGCTACGGATGGCTCTGGCCTGGCTGGGCCTGGCCAGCTGCTCCGCAGAGCTGCCGCGGAGCACAGCCGGCCACGGAGGATTCCGGGGGGGGAGGAATGGAGCACCTCCCCCCCATCGAGGATTCCAGTGGGAGGGATGGAACACCTCCCCCCCCACCATCAACATAATCCGCGAAAGGTAAGTGACTTTTGTACATCCCTAGAGCTGATGAAATTCAAGAAATGTTTAGGATTCCTCCTGCAATCTGTGAAAATTTGAGGAAATTTTAAGGGAAAGCATTATAATGTGTGTAATAGCCTCCCCCAACCTGGTGCCCTCCAGATGTTTTGGAATACAACTCCCATCATCCTTAACTAGGGATGGGCAAACTCGCCACCACTCACCCCGTGTCTTGTTTCCCCTACTCCCGCTGGCTGCCCAACACAGTTTGCCATGCGTGGCAAGCCACGAGATGGTCCGCAGGTGCCCAGTGAGCTGTGTGAGGCATCCCACTACTCTGGCAGCTACCATCTGGGGCAAAATAGTGGGTAGGCTTTTTTGAAGAATCCCCCATTTTGGGTAAATGGCAGCCATAAATAGGGCTGTTTACAGAAAATTACAGGCATAAATGGTATAATTACATGATTCACATCTTTAATTTAGCATAAATGCCCCTGTTTATGGCTGTCACTTGCACAAAATGGGGGATTTGAGAAACAAGCCTAGCAGCCACCATTTTGAGCAAAATGGCAGCAATTGAAGTTCCCGTTGCCACCCTCCAACCCCTCATTCTCTCCTTGCTAGGTGAGAATGAGGGGTTGGCAAGCAGTGGGGGGCTCCTGCCCCCTCCACCTGTCAACCCTCGTGCTCATCTTGCAAGGAAGGAGAGCACAAGGGGTTGGCAGGTGGCAGCAGCAGGAGCCCCCACCCACCAACCCCTCATCTCTCCTTGCAAGAAGAGTGTGAAGGGTTGGTGGGTGGCAAAATAATTGTGAATTTGTCCAACGCAGCCTACGCTGCATTGGGCAGGCTTGGGGGTCCATGAGATGGCATCAGGGAGACTGAGCTGGTAGTACTCCACCAAGCTCAAGCCCCCAACCAGATACCACCACCATCCCTATCCCTAACCATACTGGCATGCTGTGAGTCATAAGACTTTTTTTCTGACTAAATTCACATAGGATTGCGCCCTAAGGCAATTTGGGGGGAGGGGCAGAGGGAGAGTTCTACATGGAAACATTTCTATGAAGGTAAAAGATCAGTACAAGATTGGAACTATTTTAAAAGGTTCTTAATTGCTTTCAGGCATCCTCCTAAAAGAATAATTTATGTTAACTATTGTGCAGAACAGACATGTTAGTGCTGCTCAAGTAAAATGTGCAATCTACAGATATAGAGCTGTCGTTCCTTTCATCCCATAATATTTCAATTTCCTACACCCCTGTGTTGTACATCCATGACATGTTGGCAGCACCTCAGGATATCTTGTGAGTGGCTTTATTTTTTATTTTGTATGTTATTATTTCAAAACGTTATTGTATTCTATATTTCAAACGGGTTCTTTTTGCCATTTTCTTTCCTTTTGGGGGGCGGGGGGGGGAACCTGAAGGTGCGACTGATATGAGAATTCCTATGTGGCAGAAAGGGAAGGTTTTTACATCAAGGTTTAATTACATTCTGAAAAGATTCTCTGAAACCCAACTAGATTAGGCAGATCATCAGACAATCTGCCTAAAGGACAACAGGAAGAAAATATCAACTGAAAGACATTCAGAAGGAAAGCTAAACCATCCCTTTCCCACTGAGCATGCAAGAAGGATCTCCACACTCTGTTTTGTACACTCTACTGGATGGTCTGACTGGCACGGAAGTTTTACGTGTAGTATTCAAAGAAAAAGAAAACAGCTATTGTTTATTAATATTAATTATTCTTATTGCCCAGGTTCTTCTTAGTGGTTGGTTTTATTGACAATCTGCTTCACCAGTTGCTGAACAGAATGCTGGACTAAATAGACCTTGGTCTGATCTAGCAGGGTTCTTCTTATGTTCTTATAATATGGCCTATTATGCCTCTGTATCTACTTTGTTTATATAAAGGGAGGCCAACCTTATGTTTTCATGATGTGTTGGGGCAGAGGTGGCATCCTAGAGCCAGCCTTTATTAGTTTGGGCCCCAATGAAAGATGTTTCACCGTTTCCCCCTCCATCACATATATCCTTGAGCTCCTGGAGATCATTTCTTCTATTTTGTTCTGCTTAGAACTATGACTTGTCAGCCACCTATAGTAGAATTACTTTCATACATACCCCTCCATTTCCCTTTGTTGTTGTTCAGTCATTCAGTCGTGTCCAACTCTTTGTGACCCCATGGACCATAGCACGCCAGGCCTTCCTGTCCTGCGCTCTCTCCCGGAGCATGCTCAAGTTCATATTCATTGCATCGGTGATGCTCTCTAGCCATCTCATCCTCTGCCGTCCCCTTCTCCTTTTGCCTTCAGTCTTTCCCAGCATCAGGGTCTTTTCCAGAGACTTTTCTCTTCGCATTAGGTGGCCAAAATATTTGAGCTTCAGCTTCCAATGAGCAGTCAGGGTTGATTTCCTTTAGAATGGACTGATTGGACCTCCTTGCAGTCCAGGGGACTCGTAAGAGTCTATCATTTGATTTCTTGTGACTTAAAAGCTTCAGATAATTGGAGTTCCTTTGACTTGTTATGAGGCCCTCCCTGCCTGATTCATAATATTAGGCCTTTCTTTAGGCTGTACTAAGCAGCAGAAACACATACAGCAAACCTACACTATTAGATTAGAGAGCTGAATCCCCAACTACCCCACCTCCCTGTTTTAAGAGAGCATTCCTACTGTGAGAGGCTCTTGAGGACTCCTAGCCTCCTCCTCCCATAGGATATGATGGCCCAGCTTTGTTCCTTATCCAATACAAAAACTTCCTAACTAACAAGTTTTGGATTGTCCATGGTATTTTCTCCAGGTAATCTAAGTCATGGGGCTCAGTACATGTTACACAGAAGTGTGTACTCAGTTCTGATTGCCATTTTCTTCAGGAAAAAAACATCTTTAATAAGAGGGACAGTAGGGAAGGGGTGTGCAAGATATATTTATGCTGTTGCCAGTGTGCTCCAGTTCTGTGCTTTTGGTATGGTGCAAAGATGGGTACCATACTGTGGGCTGTATGAAGATTAGGGATGTATAAGAAATTAGTTTCATTAGTGTTTTTTTTTTTTTCAGGATTCACCCAGTTTGCACCATCCAGACTAAACATGGATTCAGACACTATCTGTGGTTGAAGTCCATACATTTCCAAGCTTGTAGTGTGATTCATGGACCCCCCAAAACGCATGCAACAGTGTGTGTACATTTGAAAAATCTGTGTACTTTTGAAAAATACAAACAAAAATGCTTTAGTCAATGGGAGAAAATGTGTACATTTGGAGAAATTCACATAAAATTACACATGGACTTTCATGCAAAAAGAAAAATGTAATTTGATACAGACTTGAATTGGAACGAGCTTCAAGATGGAATTCAGAGAATTTTGGCAAGCTCAGGTTTTGCTGATTTGCACATCCCTCATGAAGATAGAACTAAGACATTGATCGTGTTACTGTTCCAGCTTACTAGTGTAATCATATGTTACAGAGTGCTTAACCCTTCTCCTGTGTGCTACTTCAAATTCCCTCCCATGGCTGCTTTGCCCAAACAAGCAAACATTTATATCTTCACAAACAAGTGTTATTGGCACCCTTTGGAGGGAAAACCAACTTGGCGGGAGTCTCGATTCTGCTTCTCTGCTCAAGGCCACTCCTTCCAGTGGCATTTTCTGGAAGAGAAGAAGGGCTTCCAGGGCTAGACAATGGTTCTTGATCTTTATTTGACTGACTGACTGACTGACTGTCTGAGTTGTTGTTGTTGTTGTTGTTGTTGTTGTTGTTGTTATTATTCACTTGATCCCTTAAAGATAGAAATGGGAGATTGCCTAAAAGCACTTTTGCAGACTGCCTCTCGCTTTGCTCTAATGGATAATTGTGTATCCGCAACATCTGCACTTCTTGTCAATGTCGTTAATATATATTATAAAATGTTGTATTAATTATGCAAGCTTTCCTCTATTGGAGTAGCATGGTGTTTAAAAAAACATAAGATCCATTAGAAACTACTTTAACTTTTTCATGAGGCTTCTTAATATCCCATATGCAATGAAATATAGATACTAATGGGTTGCTGTGTAATAACGAGGATGGAAAATGTGGCTGGGGTAAGAGTAAAGGACTCAGTACAGCCTTCACTGAAAGTATCTGGGAAATTTTCCATGTATATTTTCATTCAATAGTAATGAACTAAAACATGTGGCCTGTTGCTTACCTGGATATAAGAGAATATCGTTATATTGTTTGGCTCACAGTATTCTTAGCATGAAGATGAATGGAATCAAAATAGATTCGATCTGTGTAGCTTTTAGAATGTGAAGCATCTGTGAAGGTAAATGAAATGGGCTATTGACTGCGTGATGGCAGGGCAGTTCATATATTGCTTGAGTGGTATTTGCAGCAATCTTGTGGTGCATTTCCAGTCATATGTGAACTGATTAAAGGCAGCTGTCGGCAAGACCACATCACTCCAGTGCTGAAGGAGTTGCACTGGTAACCAGTTGTTGTCTGGGCCCAATTCAAGGTGTTGGCATTGAACTTTAAAACCCTATATGGTTCCAGCCTAGTCTATCGTAAGGAGCGCTTCCAACAACACCAGGAATGCCACTCAATGAGATCGGCTTCAGAAAGCCTTCTTTCTGTCCCATCAGCCAGGACAAATAGGCTGGTGAGGACTAGGGAGAAGGCCTTTTCTGTGGTGTCCCCCACTCTGTGGAATTACCTCTCTAGTGACCTCTGCCATGCCCCCTCTTTGATAAGTTTCCATCAGGCTTTGAAAACCTGGCTGTTCAGGCAAGCATTTGGGGTGGGTTAGGTGGGGTGGGTTTTTTTAGAGCAATGTTGTTTTGTTCAGTTGATTATGTAAATTTGTTGTATTTCATGTTGTTATTTGTATTGTACGCCCCCTAGAGTGGCCAGGTAGCAGGCCAGATGGGCAGCTAATAAACCTAATAAATAAAAATAAACCAACTGCGGCGACTATGTGGGATGGCTATTTGACATGATTATCCCCCATGTACATTTTATTTCTCCTTGTGAGCTAATGCCATTCATGTGTGAAGACATCAGGTGGCTTCATGCAGATCCCCTCATATACTGAAAACACATTGCAGGCGTTCTCCCTCTCACACACATGCAAGATGTGCTCTTCCTAGCACGCCTTCACACTGCAGTTTCAAAGGCAGTGTGAAGGAACTACAGGCAGAAGCTAATACCACATGAGCAGATGTCTGCTCATCTGGCTGGACTTTCTCCCACTCACCCACTACACCCCTCACCACTTGAGCATCTCTGCTCTGGAGGGTCACCCAGCCATCTGGGTCACATTTTGAGGGTGTGCAGGGGGCTGCCAGGGGGAGGGGGGAATTATTCCCTCCCAGTTCCATGGAGGGAAGTAGTTCCTTCAGCAGAAAAGCTTCATTGGATTCCACCCTATATGTGCATAAGGATATACACATGTTAGGCTCCTCCACAGAGCATCCTGATTGGCACATGATCCCTCTTCATGTGGAATAGTCACTCCCACATGCATCAGGCCCCTTCACATTGCCATGGAATTCACTGCTGTTAGGAGGTGTGGCCAGCACATGAGTTCTTATTGTGGGGAAGAGCTAGTTGTGCTTTGAGTTCATGACAGGGTTCAAGTTCAACCGGTATTGTTATATGATAAAGAAGAAGTAGTAACCACACAGCCCAGCATATGAAAAATGAGTCTCATGTGAATGATTAAAAGGAATTTAGCAAAATGTTAGATTAAAAAGTGTTTTCAGTCACTCGAAAGTCCTTTATAGCATGGCTGAAGCTATTTTCCATTTCTGAAAGTGAAAAGTATTATTGTAGGACAGGGAATAATGGGCCCAAGTTACAGGAAACCAGATTCTGGCTGAACAACAGGAAAAACTTCCTGACTGTCAGAGCAATATGATAATGGAACCAATTACCCAGGGAAGTAGTGGGCTCTCCCACATTGGAGGCATTCTAGGCTGGACAGCCATCTCTCAGGGATGCTCTGACTTGGATTCCTGCATTGAGCAGGAGGTTGGACTCGATGGTCTTGTAGGCCCCTTCCAATCCTACTATTGTAGGGATGTCGTAGAAATCCTCCACGGACCCCAATGAGGCTGGATTCTATTGAATCGATCCACCACCACCCCTGAAGTCCATGGAGGATCGGATCTCCTACCTCCATCTCCCCGCCAAGTCGCTTGCTGGCCGGATCCTGCCTGCTGCCGGCTCTGAAGCCCCAGCAATACGGCTGCCATTGCCATATTGCTGGCTGGACTGACAGACTGCAGGCGTAAATGTTGTCCACTATGCCATTTCTGTCCCTGCTAGGGATGTCAGAGAATTTTGCCATGAATCTCAGGGAGACCGAATGCCAGCGCATTCAGCCCCTCGAAACTGGTGGTGAAACGGTCTGCCCCCCCGCCCCCCCCCCGGGACGGGACTTACCTTGGGCAAATCCTCCTGCCAGTGGCGGCTCCGGCGGCGGTTTGGCGGCCGTTTGGCAGCGGCAGCGGCCGGTCTTCCGACCAGCTGCCGCCGCCGCCATTTCCAGTAAAAAACAAACAAACAAACAAAAACGTGATAGGCTACGTAAAGTTTTACGTAGCCTATCACGGCTAGATTTTAAAAAAATACCATGATAGGCTACGTAAACGTTTACGTAGCCTATCACGGCTGATTAAAAAACAACAACAACAATGGGCGTATGCAAATGGTGGCGCCCATGGGTGCCGCCATTTGCATTCCTTATTTTGGCACGTCTAGTCTACGTAAACATTTACGTAAACTATGGCAAAAATAAGGGGAACGCAAATAGCGTAGCGTCTACGCTATTTGTGTTCCCCTTATTTTCGCTGTAGTCTACGTAAATGTTTACGTAGACTAGACGTTCCAAAATAGGGAATGCAAATGGCGGTGCCCATGGGCGCTGCCATTTGTGTACGTGCGTTGTTGTTGTTTTTTAAATCAGCTGTGATAGGCTACGTAAACATTTATGTAGCCTATCATGGCTGACTGCAGGGATGCAAACGGCGGCGGCTATGGCCGCCGCCATTTGCGGGCCCAGCCGGCCAGGATTCGGGTGTGGAGGGATGGCCAGAATTTCGGGGGGGAGGGACGGAGCGCCTTCCCCCCAGCCAGAATTTCAGGGGGAGGGATGGAGCGCCTCCCCCCCACAGTGAATCAAATTTCGTTAAAGGTAAGTGACTTTCGTACATCCCTAGGACTCCCTGCTCTTTGACATGATAGGCTATGTAAATCTTTACGTAGCCTATTGCATGAAAAAACAGGGACGCAAATGGCATATGCTATGCTGGACACCATTTGCGTTCACAGTATGTCAGTCCAGCCAGCGATACGGCAATGGTGGCTGTATTGCTGGGGCTTCAGGGCTGGCCAGCGGCTCCGCAGAGTCAATGCGGAGCGGAGCCAGTCGGCGAGGATTCCAGGGGGATTGCCTCTCCACCCCCAGCAGACCCCCCCATGGATGGCAAGGTAAGGGATTCATACATCCCTACTATTCTGTGATTGTATGATTCTATGAAGTAAAATGAGGCCATTGATTGATGGGAGTAAAATCAGGAGGAAGAATAAGTCAGCATATTTTCTCTGAGTGCCACAAATGCTTTAGTTAATTTCTTTATGAATAAAGTTCAGAAATCCTGGCATTTGTATCTCACAACTAAAACCCTGGACAGAATTCATAGATGGTGAAAGCTAGCATTGCTTCATTTAAGTAATGTACGTGTGTGTGTGTGTGTGTGTGTGTGTGTGTGTGTGTTGGAGTGTATTTCCACTACATTTCACCGTTTTTATCCCATAACATAGCTAGTCCAAATAAATACTTTCTTCTTTAATTCACAGTCTGTTTTGGAAAGGTAAGAGTCTGTTTTTCTGTCCTCATAAATGACAATTTAAATATGAAGTCCATAGGCACCCAGAATTACCATTACATATTTATTTTCATTTTGAATGTATTTTTGTCCTCACTGACTTCTTGATGATCATATTTTAGTATACCATGCTAAAATATTTAGATGATTTCTTAATATTTTAGTATATGTTAATAATAAAAAAACATGTTTCTTCCCCTCCCTTAGAACAAAAGCCTGAAAAACAAGCTCCTGTCGGGAAGCAAACTTTGTGGCATTCATGCAGAAGAGGTGAGTAGAATTTTGTACTGATCTGACTCCAGCCAGTCCAATGGGCAAATGGCTTCTCAATGAAGCCTGCCACAAATTTTATTTCAGGAGTGAAAAATATACTGCTGAGGTGTTGGGATCACACTGTGCACCAAATTGTCTTCTTACTTCCAGTAATTTCATATGTGTTCAGAGAGAAAGAAAATATGGTCCCAAGTTGTATCCAAGGGAAAAAGGGTTTGAATTCATTTGTAGAGTTACTTATAAGGTTCTTAAGATTTTTAGATTGAGTTTAAGGAGAAGTATAAAAAATAGAGGCATGGATCCAGAGATGCCTTGCCTGAGCAGAAGGCATTTCCACTTGTGCCAGGCAGCTCCACCAAATCCTCCAGATTTCCCTGTCCCAGCACAGCCCCTTATGCCCTCATGTGAAGCCTCATACACCATTCTAGAAGGTCCCTTCCCATAAATGTCATCAGCGTTTTCTATGACCATTCTCATTCAATTTGATAGAAAAGGGATTGCTGGGGGGGGGGGATCAAGTAAGAAGAAAATTTCAGAAGAATTTTCATTGGTTGGGTTTCTGGTTCTTGTACTTACCTTACTTATTTAGGTGGTTGTGGAGTGTGTATGAATGTTCTGATTTTCATTGTGCAGTCTTCTAGTAGGCAGCCTCCCTGGCTTCCTACACTTCAAATGAAGCCCAGGGGTAGATGTCATGAAGTAACTCCTCCCTCAAGGGGTGATGGGGAGAGATATAATAGAAAGAAATAACACAAAGAGCACCCTTGACCACCCTGTAATGATAAGCTCAAAACCCACCACCAAAATGGTGGCAGCACAAAACACAAAAGCATGTAGAAAAAAGAAAAAGAGACTGTGCTACAACCACTGCTAATGGTGAGCCCCACCTCTCAGAAACTGTTGGGAAATCCCCCGCTCAAGGAATCCAATGAAATTGTTTGTTTGTGTGCCCCCACCCACAATTACTCTGCCCATACCTAGGGATGTACAGACTGTGTAAAAGCTTCACAGATTGTCAGGTGCCTTTTCTTCCATTGTCCACCCACAGATGGATGCAAATTGGTTTTTTTTAATCTTGTGGAAAAATATGTAAATAATTACGTAAGTATTTACGTAAGTATTTACATAATTTACCTCGGTATGTAACATTTCGCATATTGTCTCCCATTCCATTCAAAATTTCCTCAGCATAAACTTACATATTTTCCTACAAATTTTTGTGTGTAAATTTCGGGAAAGTAAAAACATCATCCGAAAGTCCACAGACTCCGTGTGGCCTGAGGGGGATCGCTCCGCAGCAGATTCTGCAGGTCAGATTCTTAGAAATCTGAGCTTATTTTAGTCTGTCGCACATTTCTCCAGCATCCGTATAACTCGGGTGGAGAATTTCAAGAGGTTATACTTCACCCTGAGGAAGAGTTTGGGGAGCAGGATTCCCACTTGCAAGCAGAGTTCTACTTCTCTATCTTTAGACCCAACCCATATGAAATAAATCAATATAATACAACAACAACAACAACAACAACAAGCAGTGCTTCAGAAGCTTTGCAATGCTAATAAGACTTCATATCATGGTACTTGCTTCATGTTTCCACACATATGGGCTACAAACAGCTGTGATATGCACATGCACATGCGCTAGCGATAGCATGTATGCACTGTAGTTTTTCTATTAGCTTCCCTTTCAGCAGCTTTCATGTCAAACGTTGCAACCAGTGCAAAATATTTTTAAGAACAGAAGTATTACAATAGCTAGCCTCCCATCCAACAGATAGAGTTTTCACTTTTGACAGGAAAAAAATGGGTTATAAAGGTGCAGGTTATAGGTCAAAGAAGGGAGGGAGGAGACAGGGAAACAGCCCTATAGTCTTTAGCATTTAGGTGTACGAAATACTCACCCTGTTCCGGTTTGTGGTGTCTGCTGCGGGAGGAGGCGATCCGTCCCTTCCCCCCGGAATCCTGGCTGGCCGGCTGCACTCTGCAGCGATTCTGCATAGCCGCCGGCCAGCTCTGAAGCCCCAGCGATACTGCCACCATTGCCGTATTGCTGGCTGGAGTGATGTACTGCGGACACAAATGGCATCCAGCATAGTGGACGCCATTTGCATCCCTGCTCTTTGACATGATAGGCTATGTAAATCTTTACATATTGCGCGAAGAAACAGGGACACAAATATGCCATTTGTGTCCCTGTTTTTTCACGCAATAGGCTACGTAAAGATTTATGTAGCCTATCACGTCAAAGAGCAGGGACACAAATAGCATAGCGGACGCCATTTGCATCCGCAGTCTGTCAGTCCAGCTGGCGATACAGCAATGGCGGCCGTATTCATTGGGCTTCAGAGCCGGAGACAGGCAGGATCTAGCCGGTGAGGGACTTTGCGGGGAGGTGGAGGTAGGAGATCCAATCCTCCACGGACTTCAGGGCCCCGGATTCAATAGAATCCAGCCTCATTGGGGTCCGTGGAGGATTTCTCCAACATCCCTAAGCGTTCTCAATTTAAAAAGCTGAATCATTCTTACAAGACATCTGTGTTCTCCTGAACCACATCTGGGTACCACAAAAAGAATTTTAAGAGCCTTCTTCGAGAAATCTGGGAGAGTAAGCAGCTGAAATGAAGAAATGTTGGAAAATGTCAGTGCAAAAACAGACGTGGTGTGGCGTGTGATCCAGGACAGTGGGGGCAGGTGGCTCCAATTTTGTTGGGGCCATGAAACCATTCTGGGTTTCAGTCAAAACCAGCCAGAACCCCAAAGGAGCTATCCAAGGTTCTGAACCTGTTTTGGAGATAGGGTTCAGCACCTTGCGTAGCTCCTTCATAGTTCTAGCTGGTTCTGACCAAAACCCAGAATGGATTCACAGCCCCTCCGTAATCAGACTCATCAGCCTCCACTGATCCAGGGTGATGGTATAGGGTTTTGTAGCACCATATAGTGGGCCATTTCTAGTAGAGATAGATATCTTTCCTCATGTTCACATTTAAATGTTCACATTTAATGTTCCTCATGCTCACATCAATGTTTAAACACACAAATCTGCTGGCATGTTGTGTTCGGCCCTCATCCTGCTTTGAACCCATGACTGCTAGGTGTTTCTGAGATCAGCAGTTATATGATGCGAAGGCATATCACTTTTTGAAAGCAAGGTACTGTGCTACTTAAAAAGCTGGTTGATTTTCAACAGAACCAAAGTATGCAGTAAGTTGCTTGAAATCCACACACACGCATACACCTATTGTGCAAATAGGTAATTTTATTTTTATACCTTTGAGGGGAAAGGAAGAAGGGGCTTTTTTTTCAAGTCTTAATTTCTGTTTCCGCAACAGAATATATATCTACCTGTGATAAAGTGTGAATCTCTGTGGGATTACATAGTTAATGAAAAATTCCAAAAACTGGGGGAAAAGAAAGAGAAGAAAAGAAAGAGAAAAAAATCCAAAATGTTTATTAGGATGATAACTTTATTAGGTCAGCTCAAAGGGCCTAGGGATGTACGAAAGGGACTTACCTTGTCCCGCAGCTTTTTTCGTGGTGGGGGGGAGGCGCTTCGCTTCTCCCCCCGAAGTTCATGCGAGGGGGGGGAGACTTCCCGCCTCGCCGGGCCGAAATTCAGGCCGGGTGGGAGGCGCCCCATCCCTTGCCAGTGAAAGTCAGGCTGGGTAGAAGCGTCCCGTCTACCCGGCTGCGAAAAAAACAAACAAACCCACCTCCGTGATAGGCTACGTAATGATTAACATAGCCTATCATGGCTAGATTTGCAAAGTCAGCTGTGATAGGCTACGTTAATCGTCACGTAGCCTATCATGGGTGACTTTGAAAAAAAAAAAAAAGGCGTATGCAAATGGCGGCCCCCATAGGGAGCCGCCATTTGCGTTCCTTATTTAGTCCCTGTAGTCTACGTAAAGATTTACGTAGACTATGGCGAAAATAAGGGCAACGCTATTTGCGTTGCCCTTATTTTCGCCGTAGTCTATGTAAAGCTTTACGTAGACTACTGGGACCAAATGAGGAACGCAAATGGCGGCTCCCTATGGGGGCCGCCATTTGCGTATGCGTTTTTTTTTTCAAAGTCACCCGTATTAGGCTACGTGACGATTAACGTAGCCTATCACGGCTGACTTTGCAAATCTAGCCATGATAGGCCTCGTTAATTGTTACGTAGCCTATCACGGGGGTGTTGTTGTTGTTTTTTTAACTTTCCTAGTAATGGCGGCAGCAGCATCCGGTCGAAAGACCGGCTGCCGCCCCCGCCCCTGACGAAGACCCGCTGAACTGCCGCCGGGACCCGCAGCCGGGAGGGACATTCGTGAAAGGTAAGTCCCATCCCAGGGGGCGGGGCGGGGGGGCGGAGGGTGGTGGAGAATTTCACTGCTGATTTCGGGGGGCCGAATGCATTGGCACTTGGCCCCCCGAAGTTTCGGGGAGAAATTCTCCCCCATCCCTAAAAGGGTCACAAAATACTGTGTGAGGTTTTGAGATCTCCAGATCACTTCATCAGGCAAGACATTACAAAAGAAAAACTAGGTCGGAGGAGGGGAATGAAGAAGAGGGGGGAAAGGCTGAACTGATGTTGAAGTTGTGACGTCCACAGAGATGGAATGTTGGAGAAGTCTACAGTTTCTTATTGTCAGCAAGCGAGGCAGATCTCTTCTACCGTTCAAATGTCTTACCGCCATATAGTCTTTTAGGCAGATAGGTTTGCATTGCTCTGCGGTAGCTACAGTTCTTTTCCGATGAGCCATCCCCTGTCCTGCTACTGTAGCTTTGCATGATCCTGCTACTATACATCTAATGAGAATGGCTGTTGCCACAATAATATATCTGGCACCCACACTGCTGCTTTGGTGGAGGCATCCTGGATCAGTTTAACATATCTACTCAATGATATGTGCTTGCATTCTGTCTGGTACAACAGATGGGCTTTACTGCAATCAGTGACTGAAGTTGACTGTTTTGCTAATAAGTGATTGCAAGATGAAACAAGCAATTAAAATTGATCTTACAGTATCTCAATACAGCTGGTTTGGGGAAATGAACATGTTTCTTTCTTCAAGAATCAACGAGACATGGTTCACATGATCAGCATAATCCTACAACAGCCCATGGGTTGTTGGAGGTTGTTTCCCACTCCAAAAATGCATGCGGCCTGGGTTCAGATGACACTCCAAGCTGTGCTTGGGTGGTGGTTCTGAAAATTGTGCCCAGCACGTGCCACAATTTAAATTAGCCACTGTGGGGTTTTTTTAATGCTTTTTATTCTATTTTTTATCTTTATAAATGAAATAAACAATACCAACAACCTAATCATTATCTATAGTTTCCAACAATACAGTATTCTTAGGAGGACATAACAATAATGAAAAAGAAAAAAAAAAAGAACAGAAGGAGGAAGAGGAAGAAGAAAGCAAGAAGGAAAAAGAAAAAAATATTAAAAAGTTACTTAAAAGGATTAAATTTAAACTGCATTACACACAAACTTCAAGTATCATTCTACTTAAAAGTTATACTTACAACATTGCCAATATTACAATTCAGTACAGCATAGATAATCAACCTTACATTTCAATATTGTATCTTCAGTCTTATAGCAAGGGAGCAAGCCTATTGTAGGAGCAAGCCTACAATTCACTTCCAAGTTCCAATAACTATATACTGTCCTTCAGTTAAGATATAATAGTAAAGCTTAACAATTTAACCAGCCAAAAATATTACTAATCAAAGTCTCATAATAATGATAGTAATAATAATAATAAAAGGAAGGAAATTTAAAAGGATCAGTAATAATAATTACTTTATACTATCTATATTTTAGATAGTGTCATTTCTAAATCTATATATGAATTTAATTTTCTTACCTGTATCAGTGGATTTCAAACTTTCTAGCTTCAGGGAACATCTTCCACTTTGACTTATCTGCCAAGGAACTTTTTCACATTGTGAAATATTCTGGGGCATGTTGCACAGAGTTCATGAAGGATTGTGTTGGGCCTCACAATCACCCACTGTGAACTGAGAATATTTCCTAGAACACACCTCGCATCCTGTCACTGTGTACTGAAGAGAAAGATCACTAGTGATGAGCAAACCTTTTGGGGGGATACTTTGTCTGCCAGTGCTAATTTTTAAATTGAGGAACCCCTGATAAATGTTCAAAGACCTAAAGTGTCCCTAGAAGGCATTTTGAAAGCCAATATTTGATAGTCAACATATAGTTGTATTTTAGTTGACAGTATTTCTTAGATAACATGAACAGTAATTAGTATATGACATTATGAGAATCTATATTTGAAGCCTACACAAAATCAAAGCAATCAAGAGATGTCAACAAGTTTAAAGCATTCACTTTTAGACATTAACATGTTCACATTCTCAGTTAGATCTTGCAAATTTTACATTCAAAATGTAAGTTCAGATGTTGAATTTCAAATTGCTTATTCTTATGTCTTCAGTGGTGGGACTGGAAAATTAATTGAATATAAAATGTTGGTGACTGTTCATTTCCGATATACTTAAGGCCTCTTTACAAGCAGCAACTTACGCTTGTTACTTTGGTGATGGGGAGGGTGGAACTAACATGCAAGAAAAATAGGGGCAAATAAGGGGAACCCCTAAGTGCAGCCTATGCATGCATAAACAGGTGCACTGGATAGGTACCTTGAACTCTGAGGATTTTTGCATCATCAAATTAGAGCTGAGCTGAAGACACTTCAGCTGAAATTTCACTTCTTCTGTGGCTGTTTGCCTAAGTAATTTGGCAATGTTTCCTTACCTTCCCATAGCTGAGAGCCATACACAGGACCAGAAAGTAAGAGTCGTCCCTGTGTTGCTAGAAAGCTGTCCCTCCTCTGGCACATTAGGCAAACTTTGTGCTTGTTCATAGTTGCCATCCCCCCTCCAATCCAAAAAAATATGCACCTTCATAGCCCACAGTAAGGACTGCAAAGTTAGAGTTGTTGTTTCAAGGCACTGCTCAATAAAGCCATTACAAATTACAAAATGGGCATCTACAGCCTTCTCAAGAGGGGTCATATTTTCTGTGCTTAATGGTGCTGTGCCGAAAATATTTCCCACATTTTTTTCACCCATTCTCATTCAATTTGATAGAAAAGAAATTGCTTTCGAAAAGAAATTCAAAGGAGGAGAAAAATTTGAAGAAATTCTCATGGGTTGGGTTCAGGGTTCTTGTCTTAACCTAACTTATGACGTGGCCAAGGAGTGTATGTGAGTGTCTTGTCTTTCATTATATGATCATATCCCTAGCAGCTTGTAGCCTCCTTGGCTTCCCACACTTCAGTTAAAGCCCAGGGGTAGATCTCATGAGGTAATTCCTCACATAGAGCTTTTTTTCAGATCAGGAAGTGCAGGCAGCCTGAGAGGCTGCAAAGCGATGGACAGCAATGTTAGAGAATTCCACCATGGATCCCAGGGGGGCCAAATTCCAGTGAATTTGGCCACCAGAATCTGTGGGGGAACAGAGCCCCCTGCCCCACCACCCCACAAAAGCCCTGCGAAACGGAGCCTACCTGGCTGCGGCTCCGGCAGCAGCTCCGGCCACTGCCAGGCTGCCATCATAGTGACTGCCATTTGCGTCCCTATGCCGGCCCATGATAGGCTACATATATATTTACATAGCCTATCACAGCTAAAGCAGGGACACAAATGGTATCCCCTACACCATTTGCGTTCCCGCTTTAGCCGTGATAGGCTACGTAAATATTTATGTAGCCTATCACGGGCTTGCGTAGGGATGCAAATGACATCCCCTATGTAGGATGCCATTTGCATCCGCAACAGCCCGGCAGCACCTGGAAGCCCTGCTGTGGGTTGGCCCGGCTGGTGGCTCCGCAGCCTGACTGCGGAGTGGAGCCAACTGGGCAGGATTCCGGGGGGGAGGAACGCATCGCCTCCCCCCACCTGCGGAACCTGGCAGAGCCAGGTAAGCGGGGTTTCGTTCACCCCTAGCGATGGATGGATGAATACTAGAAAGATAAAACACACAAAGCACCTAGGGGCGTATGAAACCCCGCTTACCTGGCTCCACCGGGTTCCGCAGGTGGGGGGAGGCAATCCGTTCCTCCCCCCTGGAATCCTGCCTGGCTAACTCTGCTCCGTGGCCAGTAGGGATGTACGAAAATCACTTAACTTTCTGGGATTATGCTGATGGTGGGGGGGAGGCATTCCGTCCCTCCCCCCAGAGTCCTCGTCGGGGGGGAAGGCGCTCCGTTCCTCCCCCCCCCCCGGCATCCTGGCTGGCCGGCTGTGCTCCACAGTGATTCTGCAGAGCCACCGGCCAGCTCTGCCAGCGGCCAGACATCCAGCCGCTGGCTAGCAGGGACGCAAATGGCGGCGGCCGTAGCCGCCGTTTGCGTCCCTGCAGTCAGCCATTATAGGCTACATAAATGTTTACGTAGCCTATCCCGGCTGATTTTTTAAAAAAAACAAACAAAAACGCGCATACGCAAATGGCGGCGCCCATGGCCGCCGCCATTTGCGTTCCTTATTTTGGCACGTCTTAGTCTATGTAAACATTTACGTAGACTATGATGGCGAAAATAAGGGGAACACAAATAGTGTAGCATCTACGCTATTTACGTTCCCCTTATTTTCACTGTAGTCTATGTAAATGTTTACGTAGACAAGACATGCCAAAATAAGGAACGCAAATGGCGGGGGCCATGGGCGCCGCCATTTGCGTACGCACTTTTTGGGTTTTTTTAAAATCAGCTGTGATAGGCTACGTAAACATTTACGTAGCCTATTACAGCTGACTGCAGGGACGCAAATGGCGGCAGCCACAGCCACCGCCATTTGCGTCCCTGTTAGCCAGCAGCCAAATGTCCGGCTGCTGGCGGAGCCTGCCGGTGGCTCCGCAGATTTACTGCGGAGCGGAGCCGGCCGGCCAGGATTCAGAGGGGGAGGGATGGAGCTCCTCCCCCCCAGCATCAGCATAATCCGCGAACAGGTAAGTGACTTTCGTACATCCCTACTATCATGGTGTTTTTTTTAAAATCTAGCCATGATAGGCTACATGAATCTTTACGTAGCCTATCACTTTTTTTGTTTTTGTTTTAACCTGGAAATGGCGGTGGCGGCAGCCGGTCGGAAGACCGGCTGCCGCAGCCGCCGCCACACTGCTGCCGCTGCCAGGAAGATCCGCCCAAGTTAAGTCCTGTCCCGGGGGGGCGGGGGGAGGGCCATTCCACCACCAATTTTGGGCCGAATGCCCTGGCATTCAGACTCCCCAAGATCCGTGGCGGAACTTTCGTACATCCCTAGTGGCCAGGCTGCGGAGCCGCCAGCCAGGCCAACCCGCAGCGGGGCCTCCAGCCGCTGCCGGGCTGGTGCAGAAGCAAATGGCGTCCTGTGTAGGGGACGCCATTTGCGTCCCTACGCCGGCCCGTGATAGGCTACGTAAATATTTATGTAGCCAATCACAGCTAAAGCAGGGATGCAAATAGTGTCCCCTACGCCATTTGCATTCCCGCTTTAGCCGTGATATACGTAGCCTATCATAGACGTAGCCTATCACAGAAAAAACATAGACGTTGACATAGCCTATCACAGAAAAAAAAAAGGGAATGCAAATGGCGGTGGCTGTGGTGGCCACCATTTGTGTTCCCTTTTTTTCCGCCATGATAGGCTATGTAAATATTTACGTAGCCTATCACGGCGGAAAAAAAAGGGAATGCAAATGGCACCCACTGTAGCTGCTGCCATTTACGTTCCCTTAGTTTTGCCATGACAGGCTACATAAATACTTATGTAGCCTGTCACGGCTTCCGCAGGGATGCAAATGGTGTCCCTGTGTTAGCTGTGAAAGGCTATGTAAGTATTTACGTAGCCTATCACGGCTATATGGAAGAAGCGAATGGCGGCCTCAGACGTGGCCGCCATTCACAATGCAGCACGGATGGCAGCAGGTAGGGTAGGTGCTCCATTCCAGGCCCATTTCGTGGGGGGGGCTTCATTCCACCATGGATTTCGTGGGGCTGAATGCGTTGGCATTCGGCCTCACCAAGTTCCATGGCGGAATTCTCCGCCATGCCTAAAAGCACCCTTGGCAGTGATTAGGTAAGCTCAAGGACACCACCAAAATGAATTCATAATGAATTTGAAAATGCCCTAAGAATGAGGCAGAAAAATGGAACCCTCTATCACAGGGAAACAAAACTTCCAGGAAATTCAGGTCAGAATTTGGCATCTGTTCCACCTCTTTCCTGGAACTAGACACAACACTGTCCCCTGCCACACTTGCATGATGATGGATGCAAAATGAGAGCTAGGCTGCTAACACAGTTGAAGCTGTTGCCGATGTCCTGGTTGTATCTGAGCCCATAGAGTCCCAAGGCAGCTCTGATTCTGAGGAGGAGATACAATTCGTGGAAGAGGAACTCTCTCAGACTTCAGAGGCGCAGCTAGAGGGGGAGCCCCTCCCCCGCTCACATCCCTGGACAGTGACCCAGGCATGGGGAGGGAGGGACAACTTGAGCTTTTAGACGTGAGGCGCAGGTGCAGGCACAAGGGAGAGATTGCAGGAGCTGAGCTTCGGTGCTCAGCCCGATTGTCTCAGTGTCAACAGCTGCACCCCAAGGCCCCATGGGAGTGGGGGAGATCTTCCCTTCCCACCCCTTAAGTTCAGAAAGTTGCCACATTTTTCCCAAATGGAGATCAACTGACATCCTAATCCTTAGAAACCCCTAGATGGCTGTTCCTTTGTAGTCCCTCTGAGTCTCAGGCAATTACCATCTGTATGCTTCATTAGGTTGAATGGAATTAAAGCCTTGGAAAGCAGCCCTTTTGTCTGAGTGTTGATTCTTTCTGGCTATTGGAGGATTCAGTAGGCAACAGGGGCATCCTGACAGCCACTTGCAGTGGCAGCACAAAAAATCCAAAAACCTTTACAGAAGAAGAAAGAAGCCATGCTACAACCATGCTACAAGGGTGAGCTCTACCTGTGAGAAACTGTTGTGAATGTCTCCTTCCTCTGGAGAAATCCAGTGAAATTGTCCCCCCTCCCAATTTCTCTGCCCACAAATGGGGTGGAGAATTTCAAGTGGCCATTTGCGCACAGCTTTAGTGCTTAGGACAAATCACTAGTGATGTACGAAAGTCACTTACCTGGTCCCGCAGCTTGCTTCGCAGTGGGGGGGAGGCGCTTCGGTTCTCCCCCTGAAGTTCAGGCCAGGGGGGGAGGCGCCCCGCCTCGCCCGGCCAAAATTCAGGCCGGCGTGAAGCGCCCCGTCTCCCCGGCCATGAAATAAAAAGTGAATGGGAAAAAAAAACCACCCGTGAAATAACGGCTATTTGCTTTGCCCTTATTTTCGCCGTAGTCTATGTAAATCTTGACGTAGACTACCCGGGACCAAATAAGGAATGCAAATGGCGGTGCCCATGGGCGCCGCCATTTGCATACACGCTTTTTTTTTCCCCCCAAAGTCACCCGTGATAGGCTACATAACGATTAACGTAGCCTATCACGGCTGACTTTGGAAATCTAGCCGTGATAGGCTACGTTAATCATTACGTAGCCTATCACGGGTGTTTTTGTTTGTTTTTACTTTATTTTGTAGTGGCGGCGGCGGCAGCAGCCGGTCGGAAGACCGGCCGCCGCCCCTGCCCCCAACGAAACACTGCTGAAACGCCGCCGGGACCTGCCACCGAGAGGGACATTCTCATGAGGTAAGTCCCATCCCGGGAGGGGTGGGGGGCGGAGAATTTCACCAACAATTTTGGGGGGCCGAATGCGTTGGCATTCGGCCTCCCCGAGATTCGTGGAGAAATTCACGGCCATCCCTACAAATCACATTGGTTCCCCTAATATGAAAAGAGTGTCCACCCCAGCATTTGAGGAATCACCACATGTAATTACATCTGATTTAGCAAGAAGAGGTTACTATTGCTGCTTTTTCCATCATCATCTTGCCTTTACTTTCTTAATTTAAATTGTGAATTATTTCTGAGTTATGCCACAGAGTTTGCAAAATACTCTCCTTCCCCCACCCCTCAGTCATCTCTCTCTCTCTCTCTCTCTCTCTCTTTCTCCCTCCCTCGTACAGGCAGGCAGGCAGGCAGGCAGGCAGGCAGATAGATAGCTGATAGATAGAGTTGCCTGGAAACTCTAGCCGGAGCACCAATGCGTTTTTTCTGTGCCTCCATTGCTTCCCTTCTCTAGTTGCATCATCTTTGCTATTAATTTACAGCTGTTTTCCCCTGTTTCTTTTGCATGCCATTTATATACATTCTAATATTTGCAGCATAACTGTGAATAATCTAACACAAGAGTTTAAATGTAAATGGAAAACAAGGAATTTGACCTTCCAATGCTTGGCGTTCAACCTTGCCCCTGATTATTCATTGCCTATAGATCTTCATTTTACAGTGGCGGTTTGAGCTAACAATTTTCCAGAATTGCTCACTGAGGATCTTTCCAAAGGAAATATATTGTAAAAAGGAACATGTGTTAAAACAAACAAACCTGCTGGGCAATAGATTTCCCTGAAAACAGAAGCTATGCTAGATTCTTCACTGAAACACACAGGAGGAGATTGCTGTAACATATACATGTGGAATCTCAGTGACACAAACAATGCACTTTCTTTATTGACCATATATTTGGAACAGATTGTGTAATTTTGGTGTAGTTATATGACATTGAATTTGGATCACAAGTTAAAATATTTGGCTTGCCAAATTTTTACAGCACTGGAAATCTCTAGGCTTGAATCTGTGGAAGTGTTTAGGCACAGCTGATGGGTTAGCATATATGAGGTTTGGGGTTTGATCCCTAGCATATCGCCTTAGAAACCTAAGAAGTGTGTAATATAACTAGGAGACATCTCCCCCAACTTGCTGGAAAACTTTGAGAGTGGCATCCCAACATGGTTGACAGTAATAGACTAGATGCACTAGATCAGCCTTCCCCAGCCTGGTGCCCTCCAGTTATTTTGGACTTCAACTTCCAATCCCTGCCAGCATGGCCATTGGTGAGGAATACTGGGAATTGTAGTCCAAAACATCTAGAGGGTAGGGGGAGAGCCTTGTATTGGGAAGGGACCATAGGGATTATAGCTTAGTGGAAGAGCACATGCTTTGCAAGCAGATGGTCCCAGACTCAATACCTAACCTCTCCAGTTAGAAGGATCAGGTAGCAGGTGATGTGAAAAATGGCTACTTGAGTGCCAGTCAGAGTAGACAAAATGGGACATCAGCAAATATTCTGACCTGGTGTAAAGCAGTTTCCTATGTTCCACTCAGGTCCCTATACCTTAAATATTATTGAGCTGAAAATAAGTAACAAAGTGATTCTAATGATGAGAACACAGATAATTTCTCATCAGTTTCAAAATTAGGACGAGTTATGCTACCCTGAAGATTAGTAAATTAATGATCTGAAAAAATAGCTATAGGGGGTTGGTGGGAGATTTCTGCAATTGCTTCTAGTTTGTTTGTTTGTTTATTTATTTATTTATTTAACACATGATCAAGGCCAGGCAGGCCAGTGCATGCTACAGATAGCTGCACAGACATGATCAGAGTTGTCCTCATTAATAAATGTCAACCCTGGCTTAGTGGGATTTTTAAGCCAGCAGGATATGATCTACGGCTATGCAGCTGTCAATGAACATTTGATGCTTGATTTCACTCTTTCCAGAAGACTAATGATGCAACCCTAGGCATGTCTACTCAGAAGTAAGTCCCACTGAGTTCAGTGGGACTTACTCCCAGGTAAGTGTGCAAGCCTAAATCAGTGTCCTAAATATAATTCTAAAGGCAAAAACATCCAGTTGATTTTGTAGTGGAATGTCTCATACCTGGGACAGCAATCTGGAAACATGTCACTAGCCAGTCCATGAAATAAGAACCGTTCATTGAAATCTCTATAGGATGATTCAGTTCATATTTCTCATCAGCATAGTTTGGTTATGAAAGAGGGTGCTATATCTAAAAGAATAGATTTAGTGAGGGCCCATAGCTCAGTGGTGGATGATGTTCTTTCCATGCATAAGATCTTTAGATTCAATCTCATGAAGGAGGGCTTGGAAAGACCTCTGCCTGAGATAACTAGTCAGAGCAATGGACCAGGTGGTCCCCTGGTCTGAGTTAGCCAGTTGCTATGCCAGCCTTCTCAACCTGGTGCCTCTTAGTGTTTTGTACTACAACTCCCATCATCCTTGAACACTGTCCATGCAGGCTAGGTCTGATGGAAATTGTGGTCCAAAAGATCGAGAGGGCACTAGGTTAGTGAAGGCTGTACTACACTATTAAGAAATCCTTTCGATAATTCTCCCTCTCGTCCTTGGTTATTTAAGTTGCCTTGTGCAAAGATTTATAGGGGCTCATCTTAAGTGCTTCAAAGCATTTTACCTCTAAGCAGTTTAGCAGAACTTGCAAAGTTAGGGGAAAGCCACTGTCTGAAAGAGTATTTTGTGAGTGACTTCAGGAGCCCACTAGCACCATCTGTACACCTGACTGGGCTTCCTTTGTTCCTAGCCCTGGCAGCCCCCGCTTTACCCAGCATGGCTTGCAAATGCTTTTTTCGGTGTTTGTGATGGGCATAGTGAACATGGCTGGAAGTGGCTTCGACTGGACAATTTGCTGTACAGAGCAGTCTTCACATGGTTGCATTATAAGCAGTCACCGCACTGCTGTTTGCACATGCAATGGTTGATTGCAGTATAAGAAGCTGCCACACTGCTGTGTTTGTATGTGTGGATCTTGCTGATGAAAGAAATTTTCAAAAGATGTTTTGTGTTGTTTTTTCCTTAATGTGTGAGTAGTTGTCATATTTGCCAATGTTGTGTGTTGATTTAGCACAATTTCTTTGTCTAACCTAATTGGAAGGTGATACCTTGTGGAAAGTTTGGTTAGAAAAATTAATTGTGCTGAGATTGCCCCGACACCTAAATTGTGTCCATTTTACAAAATTACTTCTATTGATTCCATGCCAGCCCCCTGCCCCCACTAGAATGTAAAGTGGGGGGCTTGGAACCCAAGTATTGTGAGTGGCTTAAAGTTTGCACAAGGACACTTTCCAGCCCCCCCCCCCCACACACACACACCACTGAAAGCTTCTCTGGAATGTTGGGGGGCCTTCCCGAACAGTGTGAGACAGCTGGCAAGGGGCTGCTGGTGAGGCAGGGGGATGAATTGCCCAAAACTAGGCAAAAAAGGAGGAAAGGCAGAAAGAGATTTTATAAATACCTATTTTCTAATAGCCTTTTGAGACTGTGCCTGTTTGTATTTTGCATCCAAAACTGGGCAGAGCCACCTCCAGTGAGCAGAACAGAGCTTGTGCAAGGTCGTTCCACCCATTTATGTATTTTTTATCAATTCCTCCCTCTCCCAGCAGCAATGGTGCAATTAGGTGATTTTAAACGTTGGACATAATGGTTTTATGGAGGTCCTGTTTAGATGGTCATGTGTATTCCTTAAATTCTTCAAAATGTGGTAATTTCTGCTGCCCTTATGGGCCCTCAAGCTTATTTTACTGAGTGAGGCCCTGAACATCTGCCCCAAACCCTGCCCTCATGGCATCACTGCTCAGTCACAGTCACCCCCTGTGCCCTCTCTCTGTTCAAGAAAGTTGCCTGACCTATCCAGAGAGGCCTTTTTGGCTGCAAGGAATAGGAGGACAGCAAAGAGGATAGGAAAGTCCCCTTGTACAAGTTTCCTTCCTCTCACGCTACTTAGGATCCAAGCCGAAGTATCTACTCTACTCCTGTCATCTGACAGCTGCCTCACACTTTATGTGGCAGCTGTGTTTGCCATGCCGCTGAGTGTGCAGGATAAGCTTCTGTTCTTCACTTTACTGTAGCAAACACCAGTGTAGCTGCAGCAAACGTGATTCATTTCATCAGTAGGTATGATTTTTCCAAAAACAAACAAACCAGCAACTGCTACCCCAAAACACCTCAGGATAGACTTTCTTATTGCCTAAACTTTAATATCTTTTTATCTGCAGATTTTTAAATATAAATTACTTAAAAGATTAATGTATTATCCTCTGCTTGCAGTCAAAAAAGATCCAAGCCCAACTGAAGGAGCTTCGCTATGGGAAAAAGGATTTGATTTTTAAGGTGAGTTTGTCACTTGAGCTGGCAAAGGTATTTGCTTACAGGCAGTGTAACAAAGTAATCTGACGAAATGGTTTTATTCCTCTAACACTGATGGAAAACATCACTAATTATCAACGTACATATTCAAAAGGATTTGAAAAACTGAAGGGCAAATTTGATTTCTGTGATACATTGTCCAAACTGTCCTGGATTTCAGTGGTTTTTCACTGTGAAAATGTTCTTAAAGGACAGAGCTTTCCTAAGCAAAGCAAGTAATTGTAAAGCTTCATAACGTCTATTTCTTTGTGATAACATTTATTTCACACTCTTCGTTCTTACACATCTAGCAAAGTTAGAATGGATTTCCAGTTACTGTGATTCTCATTTCTCACTTTTTCCCACTACTCCAGAAGTGTTCATATTATATAGTCATGGAAGTGGCTGTCTACTTAAGGTGCGACAATTTTCTAGCGTGCTACCATTTTAAAGCATGCACTTTATTCTTTATAAAATCCATACAAGGCAAATTGTCCTATCAGTATGAACTTGAGTTCTGTTTCATGAGGTGTACACACAGGCTACCAAGGTTTAACATGGCTGACTTGGAGTACTTCAAAAACAGTGACAATAAGAGTGAGGGTCTTTAGTTCCTGGCCATTTTGCCAGTAAAAACATCATACTTTGAAGCAAACATTCTGAAGGCTGAAATTGCTTTTAAAAATCAAATACTCATTGGGTGCACCTTTCATAGATATGGTGAAAATCCACTGTGTGCTTATAACGTTACAGTGTTAAAATGTTCCCATTTTATTCAGTGGAGGGTGGAATGTACACATGTTATATAGCACTTGCCTGTTGTAGCCGGTGAAGTCAGAAAAGGCAAATGTTAATCTCATAGAGAAAGCCTCCATGTTTGCATTCTACAGGCAGAAAAAAATGGTATCTGCCATGTCCAGCTGCTGTCTAACAGCCATATTTCAGAGTAGTTGTGCTGAGGCCCTGAAAACAGCTGCCTCCCTCTCTCTCTCTCTCTCTCTCTCTCTCTCTCTGTGTGTGTGTGTGTGAGAGAGAGAGAGAGAGAGAGAGATACAGACAGACAGACAGATAAGACAGATTGGTGGAGGGACACTGCCTGTGTGTGAGAGCATGAACTCACATGGATTAAATCATCCCTGCCCTCTAGATATTTAATTCCAGAACCATATAACGCAGCACAAGGGCCAATTCAATTTTGGAGGAGCATTCAAGGATTGCATTCCAGGGCTGGTGAGGCTGAAGGCCAAAGGGACAGAGCCAAAGGCAAGGCCAAAACAGCAAAAATACCAACCCATTTTAGCATAAAGCTCATATTGCTAGTAACTAGGCCTGAGGAAAAGCATTTCAATCTTTTAGAATGGGAAGAAACCTGCACAAAGTCCAGGAAACCACAGGAGAATTGGTAGTTGAGGGAAAGGTGGTGGGTCCTGGGGAAAGGGGGCATGACCACCTGGGGAATCCCAGGGGGCTAGATTGGTCAGGCTCAGATTAGCTCTGTGGGCCTGAGGTTCAACATCCCTGATATGATGCATATACATCATCTTTGGCTTGACTCATTCCTTAAAGTGATGTGCTCTGCATGTGCTTTGTGGTCTCTGCTGCCATGGATTCATTGGTTTTCCTTGGGACTTGAGACACTCAGGGCCAAACTACACATTGTGCTTAATGCATAGCATGTAGCTGTGTCTCTATGGAGCTATGCAGCTTTTTAATTTTCAAATTACAGACACATGGGATTCATGACCCTTAGGGGCAATGCGGTGTGCATGGGAAGAAGGTTCTAGGCGTGCCTTTGCTTGGTGCACCTAGAATGTTTAGGAAAATGTTTTCCATTGATACCAAGTATTCCAGCCACACCAGAAAAGGGCAATTTTGGTTTTGATCATGCTGGGCAGAGAAGAGATAAATCTTCCCGCATGCTGATTTCCTGATAAGGACCTCCCTGCCCCTCCAAGTTCCTGTAGTTCAGATATGTCGCTGAATGCTATGTATATCGAGGCATTCTCCACACTGGGCTTTTATCCTGCAATTGAGATTGGTTACTAACAGAAGTTTGTGGGTCCTTTACATGACATCGTCAGCCTCCAGGTCCTCTCCTATGTCTTCTGAACTTTACCCTGTTTTTTATAGATCAGAGATAATGAGCCATTAAAATACAGCAAGTTAAATTCCTCCTTGAAACAAGGAAGTCACACAATAATAGGAGCTATACCACACCACCATCTAGTGGCTGTATAATGAAATATTTGGAACTCGCAGATAAAGAGAGGAAAAAAAGGGGGGAAAGGGAAGCACATGTAAAGGGTTGATCTTAATCCTGCAAAGAATCCTGAAGCAGAAGCCCTGGTAAAATTGTGGGATAAAAAGCCTCTGTGTGGAGAAGCCCCTAGTCTGGCCCTCAATCTCGAGTTTCTAATCTATAAGATGGGTAAATATTTTCTTAAATGCCTTTTAAAATGATTAAATCCTTGCTAATATGTTGTATGTATGTGATCTGATATGCGGACTATGCTTGGGCTCACCTCTCTTTTGAATTTTGCTCTGCACACATTTTAAATCTTTGTTTTGTGCTTGTGATGTAGTTGTAACCTGACTTGTATAAGGTTAATCTGTGGCAGCCAGATATCATGTATAGGTAGTTTTATTGTTAACAGGGGCCTTATAAGCACATACATCTTAGGACAGATGATGAGAGCATCTACATTTAGAGCTTATAATTAGTCTGAGAAAGACAAAGCTTTCTCTCTCTCTCTCTCTTTAACCAATCATCCCCTTCCTTCTACATTTACAGCTGATCATTAGTATGGGAAAGAAACACTTTTTACCAATGAGCTTTTAATAAGTTTTATATTCCACAAGTACTGGAAGCTGGGGTTGGCATCCAAAGGACTGTGAGTGAAATTCCTTGGGAGATGGAACTGGGAAATTGGGAAACAGATCTCATGATAATCATCATAAAGACAGTTTTAAATACTGAGGCCATCTGGCATCAACAGTTCAGTCCTGGGAACAATAGCAGGCACAAGACTGAAAGTGAGAGAGGCAAATAATCCATGCTGGAATCGAGAGCTCCAAACTTTAGCATATCAGTGCAACTGTTTATAAGTGCCAGTTGTGAAAATCTTGGCACTCAGTTATTGACTACGCTATGGTGGTTTTCAAACTTTCTCCTTTATATAATCTTTTCCTGCATTAAATCATCTACTGAGGAACCTCTACACACATGCCACAGAACCCTATAGAGGATTATGGGGTATGTTCTAAGGTTCACACTCAATTTATGCAAGACCGGGATGAATCAGGCTGCTGTTTTCCAAATTGCAAAATCAGGGTCCGAACTGAATCTTGCGGTCGGTGACCTGAATGAACTGTGTGCCCCCTTGAACATGCTAATATTCTCCTCCCAGAGAAGGCTCATGATGATAATAGGTTGGTTGTCTTTCATGGAAGGTTGACTTCCATTACTAATCTTCTCACTGAGGAACCTCAAGAAACTTCTGAGAAAACTCTAGATTTCCCAGAAAAACTTTAAAATTTGTGATGGGCAAGCTCCCCCTCCTCACCTCATCCCAGCCCAGCTTTCCTCAGAATAAATTTGGCTTTTCTAAGCTTTGTAAAGAGAATTCTAAAACAAGCCAAAGTGGAGCTCCTCTGGAGGAAAAGAAAAGAAAAAATCAGAAAACCAAATGTGAGGGAGATCACCCTCAGCCATCCCTACTGTCTCTCCCACCAAGATTATTTACCCCTACAATAAGGAATTAGCAGCAGGAAGGACTGACAGGAGAAAGCCCTCCAAGCTCTCAACATAAAAATTCCCATGAACCCTGACAGGAAATGATGCTCTGAAGCATTAGTATGAATACAAGAAATGATGCTCTAATGCTCTGAAGCATAGATCATAGAATAGCAGGGTTGGAAGGGGCCTACAAGGCCATCGAGTCCAACCCCCTGCTCAATGCAGGAATCCAAGTCAGAGCATCCCTGACACATGGCTGTCCAGCCTCATCTTGAATGTCTCCAGTGTGGGAAAGCCCACTTCATCCCTAGGTAATTGGTTCCATTGTCGTATTGCTCACAGTCAGGAAGTTTTTCCTGATGTTCAGCCGGAATCTGGCTTCCTGTAACTTGAGCCCATTATTCCGTGTCCTGCACTCTGGGATGATCGAGAAGAGATCCTGGCCTTCCTCTCTGTGACAACCTTTCAAGTACTTCAAGAGCACTATCGTATCTCCCCTCAGTCTTCTCTTCTCAAGGCTAAACATGCCAGTTCTTTCAGTCTCTCTTCACAGGGCTTTGTTTACAGGCCCCTGATCATCTTTGTTGCCCTCCTCTGAACCCTCTCCAGTTTGTCTGCATCCTTCTTAAAGTGTGGCACCCAGAATTGGAAATAGTACTCCAGATGAAGCCTAACCAGTGCTGAGTAGAGGGGAACTAGTACTTCCCAGGATTTGGAAGCTATGCTTCTATTAATGCAGCCCAAAATGGCATTTGCCTTTTTTGCAGCCACATCAGGTTGTTGGCTCATATTCAGCTTGTGATCGACAAAAATTCCAAGATCCTTGTCGTTTGTCGTGTTGTTGAGCCACGTATCCCACATCTTGTAACTGTGCATTTGGTTTCTTTTTCCTAGTTGCAGAACTTGGCATTTATCCCTATTAAATGTCATTCTGTTGTTTTCAGTCCAGCGCTCCAGTCTATCAAGATCACTTTGAATTTTGTTTCTGTCTTCCAGGGTATTAGCTATCCCACCCAATTCTATGTCATCTGCAGTTTTTATCAGCATTCCTTGCACCTCCTCCTCCAAGTCATTAATAAAAATGTTGAAGAGCACTGGGCCCAGGACTGACCCCTGTGGTACCCCACTTGTTACCTCTCCCCAGCTTGAGAAGGTCCCATTGATAAGCACTCTTTGAGTCAGATTCTGTAGCCAACTGTGGATCCACCGGATCGTTGTTTCATGTAGCCCACTTTGAGCTAGTTTGGTCACCAGGATATCATGGGGCACTTTGTCGAAAGCTTTGCTGAAGTCGAGGTATATTATGCACAGGAGCATCCAGGCCTGTTAAGAAAGATCTAGAAGGCATCTCCTATCTGTGGTGAGCCCCCACCTCTATTACTTCCATCCCTTCGCACGGGTAAATTTGTTTGGGAAGGGAACTGGGAAGGAATACTGGCAAAGGCAACCCCTATAACAAGCTGGGCCCAAATTTTAACATGGTTTTCCAAACTGGATGAGTTTGCTCTCTCCATCCATCTTTGAAACTTGAAACAACTGGTCCAGCATATCAACTTTCATTTGTTCAATGACATGTGGGACAAGGATTTGGCTTATGGTCCATTTTGTATTATATTCATATATATATATATATATATATAGAGAGAGAGAGAGAGAGAGAGAGAGAGAGAGAGAGAGAGAGAGGATCCATTGCTCAGTGGCTTTGCATGTATAAGGTCCCAAGTTCAATTCAGGGCATCTGCAGTTAAAGGACCCCAGGTAGCAGGATTGAGAGAGACTTTGGAGACCCCCTACCAGTTATGGTGGGTAGTGGTAGGCTAGATAGAACAATGAAGTCTATGGCAGCTTTTCCATCAAATAGCAGTTGATTCAGTCAAAAACCTTGCAGTCTGGCTTCCATTAGAAAGCCAGAACTAGACCAAGAAACCAGAACTTCAACTTCTTTTCTTTCTTTTTTTTAGGAGGAAAACCACATAAAGGGTTGCATTGTGAGAGTGGACTTTTGCTCACACAACAGAACATTCCTTCATCTCCCCACCCCTGCACACACCATATTTGTTCCAGAGGACCCTCCGATCCTCCAGAGCAGATTTGGTGGGGCACAGGGAGATGCGGGGGGGGGGGGGACAAGGAAGCTGTTCTGCTGACGAATGCCATTTCATTGGCAGAGGAACACTATTGGATGCAACCCATAATTCTTAAGGAAATAATAATAGCTGATGGTAAGATGTTATTCTGCTTCCTGTTCCTCCAACAATACACTTTCAAGATACATTAAATAAAATGTAAAGAAGTGACCATGCATAGTACCTCTGAATCCTTTCATAGTTTTCAAAGTATCCTATAAACATTAGTATTCATTAGCTGTGTGTATTTATTTTATGTAACCATAGCCTGTGAAATCAGCAAATGTGACAAATAGATAGACTGACTTGCTCAAGTGGAAGTTATTGTCTTAGCTGGGAACAAATAAAAGATCTTGACTGTTCTGGGCAAACCTAATTTCATTAGGAGAAATTTTCATTCAAGGAAACAACTGAGACCAGGTAATAAAGCACCATTCTCTCCAAGCCATTATCTAATGAGAAACCTCTGGCCCACGGGCTTTATACAGCCAGCAGGGTTTCCCCATCTAGCCTGTCAGCCTCTCCGCAGGCCATACATCCTCTCCCCAGGTCCCACCCCTCTTCCTGCATTTGTGTTCCTGCTGCTGAGCTATAATCTGTGATCAGAGAATCAGAGAATAGTAGGGTTGGAAGGGGCCTACAAGGCCATCAGAGAATGGCCTTCTCATGAGAATGAGTCTTCCTCATCAGACCATATGGAAAGGTGGGCCCTCAGCAAGTGCTCATCCATGCCTACACTTGATGCCAGCCCTGACCCTATTTACACACACACACTCAAACATAATTCTCTGCCTTTCCATATGATATGTTTGTGTATGAGGTGTGTGTGTGCATGAGTGTCTGTGTAGTGTAGTGGTGAGAGTGACGGACTGGGAGCCAGGAGATCCGGGTTCTAGTCCCCACTTGGCCATGGAAGCTCACTGGGTGACTTTGGGCCAGTCACAGACTCTCAGCCCAACCTACCTCACAGGGTTGTTGTTGTGAGGATACAACGGTGAGGAGGAGGATAATGTAAGCCGCCTTGAGTTCCTTGCGAGAGGGAGAAAGGCAGGGTATAAATGCAATAAATAAATAAATAAATAAATAAGGTTAGGGCTTGCTTCAAGTGCAGGCATGGTTGGGCACTTGTCAAGGGCCACACCCCAGCTGCAGCCCACTGACAAAGGCTCCCTGGACTTCCTCCTCCACTTCCCCATTGCAATCCATTTGTTCTTCTACCTCTCTCTCTCTCTCTGGCCCAGATAATGGTGGTGGTGGGGAGGAGGAGGAGTAAATGCTGCTGCTACTTGCTTGGTTGCTCTCTTCCTGTCAAGCAAGCAAGTAATGATGCAATAATGAGTAACAGTAATGAGAAAGAAGGTAAGGAGCAATAGCAGCTGGTGGCAGTGAGAAGGGAGGGGTATTGAGGGTATGTTGCCCAAGGGCCTGATGCCAGCACTGAATAGGGTAAATGGAGTGTATGTGTAAGAATAGGGTGAATGGCGTATATGTATGTGAATGCAGTGTGTGTGTATGTAACTCGGGTGTGTATGCATGTGAAGTGGATGTATGTGTGAATGGGCAAGTACATAGGGAGTCACATGCCAGAAGCTTTGTGGCCCTGTCCACTTTGGGCCGTGACCTTCCCCATTGCTGGCCTGTGGCCCCCAGTGTGCTTACCTAGAGCCAATGTAACTCTCAGGCTGAAAAAGCTTCCTCTTATCTAATGCAACCAGTTTTATAATTTCCATTCCTTCCTGCTGGTATAAAATTGTCTTGCATAGCAAATCTGCGGATTTGATCCAGAGAGATGGGCTTTTAATGACAGTGCAGTGAAGAAGAGAGAACGTAAATCCATCCATGAGCTCCCATTAATGCACACCCTTGTGCAATCACCTGCACAAAGTCTTGTACGGTTTCTCAAGATAGTGTTTGCACCTAGTCTGTGTTGTGCAAGGGCTTCCACAAGCTCTTCTGTTAGCTTGTGGAACAGCCCCACCACCATAAGTGATTCCAGTCATCTCTGGATCCCACCCATAGAATAGAATAGTAAGATAGAATAGTAGGGTTGGAAGGAGCCTACAAGACCATCGAGTCCAACACACCCATTGGATGGGATCAAGATTTCGGCAAGTGGTGGAAGCGGATTTCCCAACTCATGTCTTCTCCATTGCAGGCCCTCCAACCCACCAGAAATGCTACAAAGAGGGTCAGGGGAATCTGCTGACTAGGGTAGGTTGTTGTGGTGGCCTGAGGGGGAAGGGGAGAGAGCTGGACAGAGGCATCTTCTGTGAATAGTGCACCACTCATGTAAGGTGCCTCTGCAGATCTCCCAACCCTCTGTGTAACATTTTTGGAGACTCCTCCTGAAACATCTTCTGCCCCACCCAGTGAAGAGCATCTTTTAGTGTTGCTTGCTTGCTAGAAATCATTGTTTATTGCAAGGGGTCCCTTTGTATTAAAGTGTGTACCACTCTGTCAAGCAATACTTTTTTCCCCAGTATGTTGCTCAAGCTTTATACTAGAACTAATTACAAATTACAATGGATCTTGATTTAATTATTTTTATTGTAATAAAAAGCAAAAGGCATATGATGCAAACATTGACTATACAGAGAGGCTAGCTAAAAGAACATGCAGTAATTGAGATACTTATCCTTTCGAATACAAATCCTATTTAGCTTCAGAGTCTTTCATCTTACTAAGTATTAACTGTAATTTATATAAAATGAGAACAATTCATTGTTCCTAATTAAATCCTTATTTTGTGGAATTATTAATTTTTTTAATCTGCTGTTCTGCTTTATACTTCGATGTACATGTGCTTAATGTTTCACTGAGAAATTTAAAGACAGATAATAGTTTTTCCTTATAATACAGCAAAATTTGTGACCTGAGAACTAATTACCCATTAAAATTTTATTTATTTATTTATTTATTTATTTATTTAATCAATTGCCCATCTGGCTGGTCACCCGTCCACTCTGGGCGATGTACAATAATAGAAACAGTTTAAAACAATACAATTCAACATTAAAAACATCACATTTCTAAAATTACCCTAACCCACCCCAAATGCCTGCCTGAACAACCACGTTTTTAATGCATGGCGGAAGCTCATTAAAGAGGGGGCATGGCGGAGTTCCCTAGGGAGGGAGTTCCACAGAGTGGGGGCCACCACAGAGAAGGCTCTCTCCCTCATCCTCACCAGTCTAGCTGTCCTGGCTGATGGGACAGAGAGAAGGCCATCCAAGGCTGATCTTGTTAAGCAGCCTGTCTAATGTTGCTGGAGGCGCTCCTTAAAGATAGGCTGTTGTTGCCAGAAGTTATCACAGTTCTTTTTTATCCTGTTCTAGCTAGAGTTCATACATGTGTGTAATGGGCTTCCATTGCATTTCCTTAGCACAATGTGGGATCGTACATGCAAATGGGTACTGCACATCAGCTTGCTCCATCAACCAGAATTACACATGTGGAATCCTGTCAAAGGTGGCAGAATGGCATGGCTCAGCTATTCAGGAGGGAAAAGGGGCCAAAATTAAGCTCCCACTCAACCTACCAGATCATGGATTGGTGTAATTCCTCGTTATCTTGCAGAGCTATATCCATGAAACTTCAACTGCTGCATGTATCAAGTCTAAGATTTGATTTGCTTGTGGTCTAAGATTTGCTTCCTATATAAGATTTCCCCTACTACATGGAGATCATTTTATTTTGTTTGTTTATTCACAAACTTGTACTGGTTTATAGATGGTCTTATTGATTTTATATTTTATGTGTTTATTTTTAACTCATTTTTTCTTATTCTTATTATGGAATTGTTGATTTATTACTATCCTAATCTACTCTTACAGTTAATAATAATAATAATAATAATAATAATAATAATAATAATTGTTAATGACTTGCAAAATAAATTCTATTGTATCATTTAGCTGATTGAATGGTATGCGCTAGCAGACAAATAGCCCTTCCCAATGAAGCCCCTCCCTGCACTTCTTCCAAATGTGTTCTACAGGACCCTCTGGATCAAATTCGGGAGTTTGTAAATATTTCTTGAAAAAAGGGAGGGCTCTTGCTCACATTTTGGATTGTAGATGGGACATGTTCACATGATTTGTGAACAGAAATAAAATTCTTGTACATTCCTACTTGCTCCATCTTTAACATAATGTCTGCTTTGGCCCTTTGTATAGAGATCTGGTCCACAGATACATAATAAATTAATAATAAATATGGCATATAACATTTGTTCAATTTCTCTTTTTAGCCTGTAGCATTAAATTCTAAATGTTGAGTTAAACATTGCTAGCTTTATACATGTCTACTCAGAAGTAAGGTCAATTGTATTCAGTTGGACTTACACACTTACCTGGAAATAAGTCCCACTGAACTCAAAGTTGACATGCATAGCACTGTGCTCTAAGCATCTCTCTTTTTAGTTGCTGGCTGCTTAACTGGGTTTATATATACAAAATTTATATATACAAAATTTAGTTGCTGGCTGCTGCTGGGTTTATATATACAAAATTTGACTATGCAAATCTATCCTGAAGGCACAATGATCTTGATGCAGCAGCTCAGTATTGCACCCTTCCACAGAGAAAAGTGATGGAAGCGTGTGCACCATTGGATTGTCCTCAGTATTTTAGCAAAACTTATTTCAAGCAGTAATGTAATATGGCTGTGGCAGAAAGGGCAAGATTCTCCTTCCCGGAGGAAAAGAGAGAGTAGAAGTGATAGATCACAAATAGATGTTTTCACTGTTAAAGCATAAAGTGCTTCTATTTTCTAAAATTGAAAATCCTATAAAGTGCATTTTTAAAGTGCCATTAATCTGTCAACGGCTTGCTCTGTGCAAGCACAATTTAGGTTACTCAGAAGCATTCATGGTAAGATATCAGTGCCAATACAACTTCAGTTTCCTCTAAACTTGGCCCCAAATGTACTGTCAAACACTGCGTATATCGGACCCCTTTAATGTATGAATGCCTGATGTTAGTTCAGGTCCATGGTCAGTATCCTATACTGCTGCTGTCCCTCTGCTAGTTCTAAGAATGCAAGAAAAGAGCCATGCTGGATCAGATCAATGTTTTCAAAGCCTTGGTATCTGTTACCCATCCAAAATCAGAATTGCATCCCTTGCCAAATTCATCCCTTGATGTCTTTGCTCCTGTAATCTTTCTCTTTCACTTCTGCTGTTATCCAGCATAAAGGGGCCAAACCCAGGATTGCTCCCAAGCCTCAGTTCAACCCTACTTGCTATAATGGGTGGGCAACCTAGTTCTCTCCATATGTTTTGGGCTACACCTCCCATCAGCCCCAGACAACATGGCTAATGGTCTGGAATTATGGGAGCTGTAGTCCAAAATATCTGAAGTTGCCAACCTCTGTGTTATATGCTGTCTTAAAAATGCAAGGGCAAGATAAATTAGAGGAAAGCATTTGTGACTCTTACAGTGAGTGGCTCCTAGAAATAACTCAGATTTGTCCCTTGCATTCAACCCTTGTCATCTTTGCTTCCCCTCCCATCCCTCTGTTGTCTGCTATATTGTAAATATTAAAATTGCAAGCCCCTCAGGTAATGGATCTATCTTTTTTTTACTTACATGATTCTTAAATGTGCCATGTATATTCACAGTCCTGCTTAAATAATACAGAATAAAAATACATCCTAAATGTGCCCTCCATATTGCAAAATGTCACTGGCTCTAGTCTGTGGAATGTGTATGTGATACAACTACATGAGTTGTCTATAAAGAAAGGTCAGATCAGATATAAACTTAAAAGCACATAAAACAGAATAATTTCTCTCACTGCACACACATACACACATAACATTTGTGAACAATACATGGAAATGAAATGGGGTTATTATGTCAGTTCGCTACGCTAGCACTATTTAAAGAATTGATAGCAGCTTTTGGATATGAAAAAGAGGAAGTGGATATTTTCCCCTAGTGACAGAAATTTCACAGTGGCAACTTTGTTAAAGATGAGAAATAGAGATAGAAACTCTCAGCTAAATCCAATATGTTATCTTAATAACAAGAGACGTAAGCCGGGAGACAAGGATCTGAAGGATATTATATTTTTATTGCTGAACTGCTGTTAGCATATTGTTTGCAGGAATAACTACTGAAACCTATTTAATTCTGGATGGGTACACTAAGGACTACAAAACTGGAAGCTGCTTTTTGCAAAGAAAAACCTGCCCTTATCAACAAGTCGCTTTACCAAACCTACTCTTCTTCATCGAGTATGATTTGTATAGGAGAAAAATAACCCATGGCCTTAGAATTTCATAAACTGAAACCAGTAATCTGTCATGAAAAATTGCATTTTTTTTCCAAAGCTGGTATCCAAGTGTTCATTTCTTCAAAATAAGAAAGGAAAATCAGAGTGATTCTTGAAACCTGAGATAAAACATGCTAACATACACATTAGGCTGCTTACAATATAGCTTCTCCACACCATAAAAAGGTGTCCCCAACCAGTCGTGTCCGACTCTAGGGTGCGGTGCTCATCCCCGTTTCTAAGCCGAAGAGCCATATTCAGCCACATTTCATCCATTCATGTGCTACAGTGATAAATTGTGGGACAGGTAAAATACTCCCTTACCCCCCGCATTTGGGGTTCATTGTCTATTTCAATGCCTACTGATAACCTGGAACCAGGTATCATGCTTCCTTACTATATAAGGGGTGTCCTGATGAAAGGAAGACAAAGCTCCATCACTCCAAGGGTTATGTAGAAGAACCAGTCTCAGAAAGTGAAGCTTTTGCCACACATGTATGAAAAGGTGCGTGAAATTTAAACTGTTTGATCAGACATAGAGAAGCCCAGAATCTCACTGGAGTGGATTTCTGCAGACAAGGCAATGTCTGGAAATGTAGCTGGACCCAAGGCACTTGCTAGTACTGCAAGGGACAAAAAAAGGTGAGTGGGACAATAGTGAGAGGATACTTGGGGGCTGGAAAAGAAATGGGGCTTGATGGACTAGAGCCAGAATGGGAAGAGACCTCCTGCTGGGAGAATGACCCCACTGCTGGCACCAACAAGTACATTGTCCAAGGAGCATGGGGAATCAGTGGACCTTGATAAATATGTTCAAACTATCTCCCAAAAACAGAGGTGGGGAACACTTTTAGAGTGAGGGGATGAATAACTCTACCCAGCTGATGTCAGGGGACATGGTCACACCCCTCCCACTGAGGGCATGGCCACATTCCTGATGTCATCCAGTGCCAACTGGAGCTCCAGCTAGGTTTCCAGCTGGACTGGCTTTGCTGCACAGCAGTGCCACATAGCAGAGCCCCACCTAGGCTGGGGATGTGTCACCCAGCTCCCTAACCTCAGCAGTGAAATGCAGAATCCACACCACACAGCAGTGGTGATGGGGCATGGTTGCAACCTTGTTATTGAGACATAGGAATATGATGATTTTTGTATGGATTTATCTATAGCGCTGTGCACATCCAGTGTGAAATTTAAAATAACCTATCTAAGGAAACCCCTTCTGCCTTGTTGTGGCAAAGGGGCTTGCGTAACTCAGTGAAGCCATAAGCTATGCCGTGCAGAGTCACCCAAGACGGACAGGTCATGGCGGAGAGTTCTGACAAAATGTGGTCCACTGGAGAAGGAAATGGCAACCCACTCCAGTATTCTTGCCAAGAAAACCCCATGGAACGTATCACAAGGCTAAAAGAGATGATGCCGGAAGATGAGCCCCTCAGGTCGGAAGGTGTCCAATATACTACTGGGGAAGAGCAGAGGGAATTTCCAAGTAGCGCCAGAAAAAGTGAAGCGGCTGGGCCAAAGCCGAAAGGACACTCAGCTGTGGATGTGTGTGGTGGTGAAAAGAAAGTCCGATGCTGTAAAAATAATATTGTTTAGGAACCTGGAATGTAAGATCAATGAATCAAGGTAAGTTGGAGATGGTCAAACATGAGATGGCAAGATTGAACATCCACATCTTGGGAATCAGCGAACTAAAATGGGCAAGCATGGGCGAATTTAATTCAGGTGACCATCACATCTACTACTGTGGGCAAGAATCCCTTAGAAGAAATGGAGTAGCACTCATAGTCAACAAAAGGGTGGGAAAAGCAGTACTGGGGTACAATCTCAAAAACGATAGAATGATCTCAGTACGAATCCAAGGCAAACCATTCAACATCACAGTAATACAAGTCTATGCCCTAACTACTGAGGCCGAAGAAGCTGAAGTTGATCGGTTCTATGAAGACCTACAACACCTTCTAGAACTAACACCCAAAAAAGATGTCCTCTTCATCATAGGGGATTGGAATGCTAAAGTAGGAAGTCAAGAAATCAGCAGGATAACAGGCAAGCATGGCCTTGGTGTACAAAATGAAGCAGGACAAAGGCTAATAGAGTTTTGCCAAGAGAACACGCTGATCACAGCAAACATTCTTTTCCAACAGCACAAGAGGCGACTCTACACATGGACATCACCAGATGGTCAATATCGAAATCAGATTGATTATGTCCTTTGCAGCCAAAGATGGAGAAGCTCCATACAGTCAGTAAAAACAAGACCTGGAGCTGACTGTGGCTCAGATCATGAGCTGCTTCTTGCAAAATTTCAATTCAATTTCATTAAATTGAAGAACATAGGGAAAACCACTAAACCATTCAGGTATGACCTAAATCATATCCCTTATGAATATACAGTGGAGGTGAGGAATAGATTTCAGGGATTAGACCTGATAGACAGAGTGCCTGAGGAACTATGGATGGAGGTCCGTAACATTGTTCAGGAGGCAGCAACTCAATCCATCCCAAAGAAAAAGAAATGCAAGAAAGCAAAGTGGCTCTCTGATGAGGCTTTACAAGTAGCTGAGGAAAGAAGGGAAGCGAAAAGCAAGGGAGAAAGGGGAAGATATATCCAGCTGAATGCAGAGTTCCAGAGAGTAGCAAGGAGAGACAAGAAGACCTTCTTAAATGAACAATGCAAAGAAATCGAGGAAAAAATAGAATGGGAAAGACTAGAGATCTCTTCAAGAAAATCAGAGATATCAAGGGAATGTTTTGTGCAAAGACAGGCATGATAAAGGACAAAGAAGGCAGGGACCTAACAGAAGCAGATGAGATTAAGAAGAGGTGGCAAGAATACACAGAAGAACTATACAGGAAAGATCTGAATGTCCCTGATCTCCATGATAGTGCGGTCACGGAACTTGAGCCGGAAATCCCGAGAGTGAAGTCAAGTGGGCCTTAGGAAGCATTACTAAAAACAAAGCTAGTGGAGATGACAGTCTTTCAGCTGAGCTATTTAAAATCCTAAAAGATGATGCTGTTAAACTGCTGCACTCCATATGCCAACAAATTAGGGATGTACAAAAGTCACCTTTCCGCAGATTATGTTGATGGTGGGGGGGAGGCGTTCTGTCCCTCCCCCGGAATCCTTGATGGGGGGGGAGGCAATCTGTTCCTCCCCACCGGAATCCTCCATGGCCGGCTGTGCTCTGCGGCAGCTCCGCGGAGCAGCCGGCGAGGCCCAGCCAGGCCAGAGCTGTCTGCAGCCAAAGGATGGTTGGGGGAGGCGTGACCCCATCTTCTGGCCTTCGCTTGCTGCTCTGCAGTGCCAGGTCTGTTACCCAGAAAACCTCCCTCATCCATGACATGATCCTGGATGAGGGTGCAGACCTGGCATGTATTACGGAGACCTGGCTGGACGCGGCTGCTGCTCCAACCCTTGCAGCCATGTGTCCAGCTGGATTTTTGTATGCACAGCAGCCGAGGGCTGGGGATCGGGGAGGGGGAGTGGCTGTTACCTACCAAGAGTCCTTGGTCTTCACCAGACCCCCTCTCCAGGACCAAGGTTGCTGAGTGCATGTACTGGAGGTTGGGCCCGAAGGGCAGTCTGGGGATTCTGCTCGTGTACCGTCCACCCCGCTGCACGACTGACTCCCTGGCCGAGGTGCTTGAGGTGGTCTCTGATGTGCGTGTACAGTCCCCTAACTTATTGGTGTTGGGGGACTTCAACGTGCATTCAGAGGCCATCCTCACAGGAGCACCTTGGGACTTCATGGAGACCATGGCCTCCTGGGAGCTGCACCATATTCTAACTGGGCCCACCCATGTAGCCGGTCATGCACTAGACCTTGTGTTTGTTTCTGGAGAAGCGGGGAGTGATCTGGAAGTCGGGGGTATATCCACCACCCCCTTGTCACGGTCAGATCACTATCTGGTGACGTTGGACTTCTCGGTTCCACAACCCCTCCGCAGTGGTGGAGGCCCCATTAAATGGTCCGCCCCAGGCGTCTTATGGATCCAAATGGATTCCTGAACACGCTTGGGGATTCACTGGGGCACGCCAACGGCCACTCGGTCAAGACCCTGGTGGGTGGCTGGAATGCCGCAATCACTGGGGCACTAGATCAGGTGGCTCCGAAACGCCCTCTCCCCCTGAACAGGGCTCGGACTGCACCATGGTTCAATCCACGGTTACGAGCTCTGAAACAGGAGGTGAGACGGCTAGAGCGCCGGTGGCGGAAGTCTCGCTCCAGACGATCAGACACAGGCTAGAGCTGTATCTTCAGCCTATCACGTGGCAGTGAAGGCAGAAAAAAAGGAATATTATGCTGCCTCCATCGCGTCTGCAGAGTGCTGTCCCAGGAGGCTGTTCCAAGTGGTCCGGAGCCTGGTCGGTCCTGTGGCTCCGGAACCACTGGAGCATTCTAAGGCCTCCTGTGAGGCCTTGGCAAGGCACTTTGCAGATAAAATTGATCAGATTAGGAGTGTTACTCCGCACCCTGTGGCTACAGTTAGTGAGCAAGAGGCAGCCTGTGGCAAATCGGTTTTGTGGGATCGGTTCCAGCTTCGTCCTCCTGATGAAGTGGACAAGGTGCTTTCATCTGTACAGCCGACCACCTGCTTACTTGATCCTTGCCCATCTTGGCTCATTATGGGCTGCGGAGAGAGACTAGGTGAGGGGATCAGGTCGGTGGTGAACGCCTCCCTTGAGGAGGGAGTGATGCCATCAGCCCTCAAGGAGGCAGTGATAAGAGCGTTCTTAAAGAAGCCTCCTTGGATCCTCAAGTTCTGAACAACTTTCGCCCAGTCTCAAATCTGCCATTTTTGGGCAAGGCGATTGAGCGGGTGGTGGCGGTGCAGTTGAAGGCACTAGGGGTGCATGAAAGTCACTTACCTGGTCTCGCAGCTTGCTTCGCGGTGGGGGGGAGGCGCTTCGCTGCTCCCCCCGAAGTTCAGGCCGGGGGGGGAGGCTTCCCTCCTCGCCCGGCAGAAATTCAGGCCGGGGGAGAGGCTTCCTGCCTCGCCCGGCCAAAATTCAGGCCGGGGAGAAGCGCCCCGTCTCCTCGGCCGCGAACTTCAAAAGAAAAAAAAAACATGCCCCTGTGATAGGCTACGTAACGATTAACATAGCCTATCATAGCTAGATCTGCAAAGTCAGCCGTGATAGGCTACGTTAATCGTCACGTAGCCTATCACGGGTGACTTTAAAAAAAAAAAAAAGCGCGTACGCAAATGGCGGCCCCCATAGGGAGCCGCCATTTGCTTTCCTTATTTGGTCCCTTTAGTCTATGTAAAGATTTACGTAGGCTATTTGCGTTGCCCTTATTTTCGCCGTAGTCTACGTAAATCTTTCCGTAGACTACAGGGACCAAATAAGGAACGCGAATGGCGGCTCCCTATGGGGGCCGCCATTAGCTGTACACGCTTTTTTTTAAAAAAGTCACCCGTGATAGGCTATGTGACGATTAACATAGCCTATCACGGCTGACTTCGCAAATCTAGCCATGATAGGCTACGTTAATCATTACGTAGCCTATCACAGGGGCGTTCTTTTTTTTTTTACTTTGCTTGTAATGGCGGCGGCGGCAGCTGGTCAAAAGACCGGCTGCCGCCCCCGCCCCTGACGAAGACCTGCCGAACCACCGCCGGGACCCGCCGCCGGGAGGGACATTCATGAAAGTTAAGTCCCATCCCGGGGGGGGCGGGTGGCGGAGAAGTTCTCCCCGAACAACCTTCGGAGGAGCGAATGCGTTGGTGCTCGGCCCCCCAAAGTTTTGGGGAGAAATTCTCCCCCATCCCTAGAAGGCACACTTGGAAGAAACTGATTGTCTAGACCCATTACAGTCGGGCTTCAGGCTTGGGCATGGGACAGAAATGGCCTTGGTCGCCTTGGTAGATGATATGAGGAGGGCTCTCGATAGGGGTGAATGCTCCTTCCTTGTTCTCCTCAACCTCTCAGCGGCTTTTGATACCATTGACCACGGTATCCTCCTGGACCGCCTGGAGGGGTTGGGCATTGGAGACACTGTATTGCGGTGGTTCTGGTCCTTCCTCTCTGGCAGGTATCAGAAGGTAGCACTGGGAGAGGAGGTTTTGGACCCGTGGCCACTTACTTGTGGGGTGCCACAGGGTTCCATCCTCTCCCCGATGCTATTTAACATCTATGTGAAGCCGCTGGGGGCTATCATCAGGAGGTTTGGGGTGCAGTGTCATCAATATGCGGATGACATGCAGCTCTACCTCTCATTCAAATCTTCACCAAGGTTGGCCGTAGAATCCCTGTCCAAATGTCTGGAGGTGGTGAGTGGCTGGATGGGGAGGAATAAGCTGAAGCTGAACCCTGACAAGACCGAGGTACTTTTGGTGGGAGACAAGAAGATGCTAGGGGATGTTGACCTGGTGCTGAATGGGGTACGGCTACCCTTGAAAGACCAGGACTGCAGCCTGGGGGTCATTTTGGACTCCCAGCTGTCCATGGAGGCTCAGGTGTCAGCTGTGAGCCGGACAGCGCTGTATCAACTCCATCTGATACGGCGGCGGCACCCCTTCCTTCCCGACCATCTGCTCCCATCGGTAGTACATGCCCTGGTCTCCTCTCGTTTAGACTACTGTAATGCGCTCTACGTGGGGTTACCCCTGAAGATGGTTCGGAAGCTGCAGCTGGGACAGAATGCGGCGGCTCGCCTGATTAAAGGCAGCCGCCGGCGAGATCACATCACTCCAGTGCTGAAGGAGTTGCACTGGTTACCAGTTGTTTTCCGGGCCAAATTCAAGGTGTTGGTTTTGACCTTTAAAACCCTATATGGTTCCGGCCCAGCCTATCTTAAGGAGCACCTCCAGCAGCACCAGACAGGCCGCTTAACAAGATCAGCCTCGGATGGCCTTCTGTCTGTCCCATCAGCCAGGACAGCTAGACTGGTGGGGAAGAGGGAGAGGGCCTTTTCTGTGGTGGCCCCCAATCTGTGGAACTCTCTTCCTAGGGAACTCCATCATGCCCCCTCTTTAATGAGCTTCCATCGTGCATTAAAAATGTGGTTGTTCAGGCAGGCATTTGGGGTGGGTTAGGGTATTTTAGAAAATGTTTTTATTGTAGAATTTTATTGCTTTAAACCATTTTATTGTATGCTGTACATAGCCCAGAGTCACTGGGTGACCAGCCAGATGGGCGATTAATAAATTTAATAATACATAAATAAATAAATTTCCAGCTGCGGAGGGCTCTGGGAAAAAAAAAACAATCCGCGTACGCAAATGGTGGCGGCTACGGCCACCGCCATTTGCGTTCCTTAGTTTGGGCTAGGGATGGGGGAGAATTTCTCCCCGAAACTTCGGGGGGCCATATGCCAACGCATTCGGTCCTCTGAAGGTTCAGGGAGAAATTCCCCGCCCCCCCCAGGATGGGACTTACCTTTCACGAATGTCGCTCCCGGCGGCGGGTCCCGGCGGCGGTTCGGCAGGTCTTCATCAGGGGCGGAGGCGGCAGCCCATCTTTCGACCAGCTGCCTCCGCCACCATTACAAGAAAAGTAAAAAACAACAACACGCCCCTGTGATAGGCTACGTGACGATTAACGTAGCCTATCACGGCTGACTTTGCAGATCTCGCCGTGATAGGCTACGTAAATCGTTACGTAGCCTATCACGGGGCTTTTTTTTTTTTCTTTTGAAGTTCGCAGCTGGGGAGAAGGGGCGCTTCTCCCCGGTCTGAATTTCAGCCGGGCGAAGCGGGAAGCCTCCCGCCTGGCCTGAATTTCGGCCGGGCGAGGCGGGAAGCCTCCCCCCCTGGCCTGAACTTCGGGGGGAGAAGCAAAGCGCCTACCCCACACCGTGAAGCAAGCTGCGAGACCAGGTAAGTGACTTTTGCACATCCCTAGTTTGGGCCGTCTTAGTGTACGTAAATATTTACGTAGACTAAGATGGTGAAAATAAGGGGAACGCAAATAGCGTAGGGGACGCTATTCGCATTCCCCTTATTTTCGCCGTCTTAGTCTATGTAAATATTTACATAGACTAAGACAGCCCAAATTAAGGAACGCAAATGGCGGAGGCCGTAGCCACCGCCATTTGCGTACGCCTTTTTTTTTTTTTACCCAGACGTTTTAGGCTATGTAAAAACTTACGTAGCCTATCATGTCTCTGTAAAAAAAAGAGAAAAATTGCAAATGGCCCGGTTGGCAGCCGGTCGGAAGACCAGCTGCCGTGGCCGCCGCTATCCAAAACATCCGCCCCAGGTAAGTCTCATCCCGGGGGGGATCCATGGGGGGGCGGGGGGGCAGGCCATCCTACCACAGATTTCGGGGGGCTGAATGCACTGGCATTTGGCCTCACCGAGATCCGTGGCAGAATTCTCTGCCATCCCTAAACAAATTTGGAACACTCAGTGGTGGCCACAGGACTGGAAAAGGTCAGTTTACATCCCAATTCCAAAGAAGGGCAATGCCAAAGAGGGTTCAAGCTACCGTACAATTTCTAGGGGTGGACGAAAGTCACTTACCTGTCGTCGAAGGCCATTCGCGGTGGGGGGGAGGCGCTTTGCTGGTCCCCCTCGAAGTTCAGGCCGGGGGGGGGGAGGCTTCCCGCCTCGCCCGGCCGAAATTCAGGCCGGGGGGGAGGCTTCTCGCCTTGCCCGGCCAAAATTCAGGCCGGGGAGGAGGCGCCTCGCCTCGCCCAGCCACGAACGCGAAAGTAAAAAAAACACAAAAAAACGCCCCCTGATAGGCTACGTGACAATTCACGTAGCCTATCACGGCTAGATCTGCAAAGTCAGCCGTGATAGGCTACGTGAATCATCACGTAGCCTATCACAGGTGACTTAAAAAAAAAAAACGCGTACGCGAATGGCGGCCCCCATAGGGAGCCGCCATTCGCGTTCCTTATTTAGTCGCTGTAGTCTACGTAAATGTTTGTATTTGTAAACGCAAATAGCGTTGCCCTTATTTTCGCCGTAGTCTATGTAAACATTTATGTAGACTACAGCGACCAAATAAGAAACGGGAATGGCGGCTCCCTATGGGGGCCGCCATTCGCGTACGCGTTTTTTTTTTTTTAAGTCACCCGTGATAGGCTACGTGACGATTGACGTAGCCTATCACAGCTGACTTTGCATATCTAGCCGTGATAGGCTACGTGAATCGTCACGTAGCCTATCAGGGGGCATTTTTTTTTTCTTTCATTGCAATGGCGGCGGCGGCAGCCGGTCGAAAGACCGGCTGCCGCTCCCGCCTCACTCGAACACCCGCCGAACCGCCGGCCAGACCAGCCACCGGGAGGGACATTCCGTGAAGGTAAGTCCCGTCCCGGGGGGGGGGTGCGGGGGGCGGGGGGGTGCGGAGGATTTCTCCCTGAAACTTGTTCGGGAGGCCGAACACGTTGGCGCTCGGCCCCCCGAAGTTTCGGGGAGAAATTCTCCGCCATCCCTACCAATTGCGCTTGAATTGAGTGTAAAAAAAACCCCGTACAAATTACAAATGCCAGCAAAGTTATGCTCAAAATCCTACAAGCTAGGCTTCAGCAGCATGTGAACCCAGAAGTACCAGAAGTACAACCAGGGTTTCGAAGAGGCAGAGGAACTAGAGAGCAAATTGCCAATATTCACTGGATCATGGAGAAAGCAAGAGAATTCTAGAAAAAAATCTATTTCTGCTTCATTGACTATGCTAAAGCCTTTGATTGTGTGGATCACGACAAACTGTGGCAAATTCTTAAAGTGATGGGAGTACCCGACCACCTTACCTGTCTCCTGAGAAACCTGTACGAGGGACAAGAAGCAACAGTAAGAACCGGACATGGAACAACAGATTGGTTCAAAATTGGGAAAGGAGTACGACAAGACTGCATATTGTCGCCCTGCTTATTTAACTTATATGCAGAGTACATCATGAGAAACACCGGGTTGGATGAATCACAGGTCGGAATTAAGATTGCTGGGAGAATTATCAACAACCTCAGATACGCAGATGATACCACCCTAATGTCAGAAAGCGAAGAGGATCTCAAGAGCCTCTTGTTGAGGGTGAAAGAGGAGAGTGCAAAAGCTGGTTTGAAACTCAACATTAAAAAAACGAAGATCATGGCATCTGGCCCCATCACTTCCTGGCATATAGAAGGGGAAGAAATGGAAGCAGTGACAGATTTTATTTCCTTGGGCTCCAAGATCACTGCAGACGGCGACTGTAGCCATGAAGTTAAAGACGCTTGCTCCTTGGGAGGAAAGCTATGCGAAACCTAGACAGCATAGGAAGAAGCATCTAGGGATGGCAGAGAATTCCGCCACGGATCTCAATAAGACCGAATGCCAGTGCATTCGGCCCCCCGAAATCTGTGGCGGAAAGGCCTGCCACCCCCCATCCCCCCGAGGATCCCCCCTGGGACGAGACTTACCTGGGGTGGATCTTCCAGGCTGCGGCGGCTGCGGCAGCAGCTTCGGCGGCGGCAGCTGCTGCGGCTGGTCTTCTGACCAGCTGCCACTGCCGCCATTTCCAGTCTTGTTAAAAGAAAAAAAAAACCATGATAGGCTATGTAAAGATTTACGTAGCCTATCACGGCTGGTTTTTTAAAAAAAAACTATATGTGTTCCCCCTTATTTTCACCATCTTAGTCTACGTAAATATTTATGTAGACTAAGACGGCCAAAAATAAGGAACGCAAATGGCAGCGGCCGTAGCCACCACCATTTGCGTACGCGCGCACGTGCGTTTGTGTGGTTTTTTTTAAGCCAGACGTGATAGGCTACGTAAGTCTTTACGTAGCCTATCACAGCTGACTACAGGGATGCAAACGGCAGCAGCTGTAGCCGCCACCATTTGCGTCCCTGCTAGCCAGCGGCCAGATGTCTGGCTGCTGGCGGAGCCTACCGGCGGCTCCGCGGAATCACCGTGGAGCGGAGTCAGCTGGCCAGGATTCCGGGGGGGAGGCACAGAGCGCCTCCCCCCCCCAGCGGAACCCGGTGGAGACAGGTAAGGGGGATTTACCCCTAGAGACATCACCTTGCTGACAAATGTCGGTATAATCAAAGCTATGTTATTCCCAGTAGCAATGTATGGCTGTGAGTAGGGATGTCAGAGAATTTTGCCATGAATCTTGGGGCGGCTGAATGCCGGCGCATTCGGCCCCCCGAAATCGGTGGCGTAACGGTCTGCCCCCCCCAGGACAGGACTTACCTTGGGCGAATCTTCCTGGCGGTGGCAGCTCTGGCGGCGGTTCGGTGGCGGCGGCCAGTCTTCCGAGCGGCTGCTGCCACTGCCATTTCCAGCAAAAAAACAAACAAACAAAAAACATGATAGGCTACGTAAAGATTTACGTAGCCTATCACGGCTAGATTTTTTAAAAATACCATGATAGGCTACGTAAATGTTTACATAGCCTATCACGGCTGATTTAAAAGAAAAAGAAAAACCCGTGCGTACGCAAATGGTGGCGCCCATGGGCGCCACCATTTGTGTTCCTTATTTTAACACGTCTTAGTCTACGTAAACATTTACACAGACTAAGACGGCGAAAATAAGGGGAACGCAAATAGTGTAGCGTCTATGCTATTTGCGTTCCCCTTTTTTTCGCCATCTTAGTCTACATAAATGTTTATGTAGCCTAAGATGTGTCAAAATAAGGAACGCAAATGGCGGCGCCCATGGGCGCCGCCATTTGCGTACGTGCGGGTTTGTTTTTCTCTTTTAAATCAGCCGTGATAGGCTACGTAAACATTTACGTAGCCTATCACGGCTGACTGCAGGGACGCAAACAGTGGCTGCTACAGCTGCCGCCATTTGCGGAGCCGGCCGGCCAGGATTCGGGGGGGAGGGACGGAGCGCCTCCCCCTCGGCCAGAATTTCGGGGGGAGGGATGGAGTGCCTCCCCCCCACCGCGAATGCCACCCTTCAAAAAGGTAAGTGACTTTCGTACATCCTAGCTGTGAGAGCTGGACTATAAGGAAGGCTGAACGCCGAAGAATTGATGCTTTCGAACTGTGGTGCTGGAGAAGACTCTTACGAGTCCCCTGGACTGCAAGGAGGTCAAATCAGTCAATCCTAAAGGAAATCAACCCTGACTGCTCATTGGAAGGACAGATACTGAAGCTGAAGCTCAAATATTTTGGCCACCTAATGCGAAGAGAAAACTCTCTGGAAAAGACCCTGATGATTGAAGATTGAAGGTGAAAGGAGAAGAGATGGCAGATGATGAGATGGTTAGATAGCATCATCGATGCAATGAATATGAACTTGAGCACACTCCAGGAGACAGCGGAGGACAGGAAGGCCTGGCGTGCTATGGTCCATAGGGTCACGAAGAGTCAGACACAACTTAACTACTGAACAACAACAATCTAAGGAAAACAGAAATATATATGAACAAATAAGTAAACAAGATAATGGGTTATATCCACTATTACTCTTTAGAAGGCTCTTTGATCCAGCAGGGGTTTCCATCAGTGGGGATAGAGGCAATTTTCACCACTCCCCCCATAACCCCATATCACCTCCCAGGCTGTCCCAGACTTCTGGAGCAGCTTTTGGGGGCACAGGAGGCAGCAGTAGAGAGGGAGGAACATCAAAAATGTCTTGCTCCCTGTTCTGCTGATGGAAGTCCCTGCTGGATTAAAGAGCCTTCCATCAATGATAGAACATGAATTGGATACAACCTGATGTCTTTCCTGAGACTGTATTTTCATAGTGAAATAGTATTCAGACTTTCAAGTTGCACCAAATGGTTTGTCACCAGGAATGGACAGGGTATCTGATTTTCAATATACAAAGTTGGCTTACTTACTAAATCAAATAGATGTAGGGCGCAATCCTATGCATGTTTAGACAGAAAAAAAGTCCTACGATTCCCGTGGCTGGGGAATGCTGGGAGTTGTAGGACTTTTTTTCTGTCTAAACATGCATAGGATTGTGCCCTTACTCTCTTTAGGTGGATTGTGAATAGGCTACTAACCTTTGAGCACATCCAACAGATGTGTACAATACATTTACCAGCTGTGAGTTAGTCTTTTCAAAAGACTATTGTTTCAGATCTTGTCTTGAAGAGCAAATTAATGACTCCAGACGCTGTGCTGCACGCTTAATAGGCTGAGGTAAAGTCTGTTTTGATGCTACTGTAGCCTGGGGTGAGCAATAGTTTCAAATACTTTAGGGATTCTTTCCTCGTGGGTTTTCTTTGTGTGTTCATTATGCACAGTGAGCTTCATTAATTCCAAATTCTTCACAGCAAAGGAAAAATGTATCTTTGATATAGCTTTGTGTACGTTTGCATGTACATGGTGTTCCTAATCCACTTTGGCTAAGGAGATCTACATGCAAAAGCAGGCTTCCTTGCATATGTCACATGTGGGATCAAGGACTGCAGGCATAAACTGGATATGCACAAAATCATGGATGCTTATCTCACTATGGATTCCAGCATCTAACCGCACTGCATTATTTTCAGCAGGGTGCACACTTTTATTTTCTTCTCAAATATATTACCTCTTTCACTCATTGTGAAGGTGTGTGTAGATTTTTAAGCTTTTTCTAGCTTAGCAGCTTTGGGCACTTGATTATGATGATGATGAGCTTCACAAAGATGTAGCTGGAAATAAATCCGGACATCAATTCACTACATAATTCTATGTTTATTTTATTGTTTGCATTTTTTTATTTTTCAAGTTACAATGAGACTAGAGTCAAGCAGATTTCGGTTTTTCTAAACTCCTAGTCTTGGTCTCTTCTTTGTAGAATATTAGCTGTCATGGACAAGGAATGTCCACATGGGGGTTTCACATTGAGGTTTCTAAAAATGTGTGGAAGTGCTTTTGATGCACATCTAAAAGCCACGGTTTTCATGGACATGGAGTTCCTGGTACTTGGAGCCCAAAAGCCTCAGTCAAAAGTAGTCCATGGAAAACCTTCAATACAACTCTGAGGAGGGGAACTGGATGAAAGGGGCATGAAAGCAGCTTACCCATTTGTCAGCTTCCTCTTGTTTGCCACCATTTTGTAGTAACAGAATTTCCCCTCCCAGAATGTTACTGGGAATGATGCTACACTGGGGTATCAAATGTGGTGCCCATGAGGCTCCTTGCCCCTCATGATTTTAATTTTATTTAATTAAAAAAAAAACTGTGAGGTTGCCATGCTATCAAACAAAGAGCTGCCCTCCAGCACCATCTTTATTTGGGTTCAGAAGTGTGTTTTGTGTTTTGGTGCTCAGATTCGACCACTACCCTGTACTTAGGGTTTGGGGCAAGTTACTTTTCTTTTAGTCCCACCAGTTTGCCTTCTGGGCAATGAATGTTTTGCGACCAGCCATACCCAACATGGCAGCCATTTTTTGAATGGGCACGGTGCCCCCATGGCAGCCATTTTCTGAGAGTGCACACGACACTCTCTCAAAATTTCAAATGTGCCCACTGACCCAAAAAGGCTGGATCAGTGGGCATTCAAAAAATCTACCAGATTTTTTTCTACCATATGAAAAATCACTAAAATGCCCCCCCCCCGCCACCACTAGCTATGTGTATGATGAATAGAAGGGCAAATATTGAGGGAGGGGATATTTTGGGGGGGGGGTAGACATTTGGTTCAGCCCTTGTACTACCATATATATTGGTATGAGCACTGCAGTCTACAACAAAAGGGGGAAAGACATACATAATTAAAAAATCTTACTTACACCAAGCATAGGTTGGAGCCAAAGAACCATGAGCAAAAAAATAGCTGCTAGCATTTCTTGTCTTTTCTTTTTGTAAAAACTTGATTATTATTATTATTATTATTATTATTATTATTTATTTCATTTCTATACCGCCCAATAGCCGAAGCTCTCTGGGCGGTTCACAAAAATTAAAACCAAACAACACACAATAAAACAATTTAAAATATATAGAACATTAAAACCACATATAAAACATTAAAACTTGAGCAACAGCTTGCATAAGAAATCACACAGGGTAATATCAGTTCTAGTTCTTGTGCAAGAAAATGTGGGATTTAGTTTCCGTATTATTGCTTAGCGTTCAGGTGAAAAGTGTAAGAATTTCCATGAACAGAAACATCTTCTCATTAGGAAGGGGACTTTTGAATTCAACACATGAACTTTAGGCCTTCATGTTTATTCCTAGACTTAAATAAAACGGATAAATTTGCATTCACTACAAATTGTATGGTATATATTTTAATGAAATCTAGAGTTGCTTTCCAAAAGGCAGTATTTGCTTTGAGTATGTGAAAAATAGTGTATTTACTTTGTCCCAATTATTTTCAGCAGGGAAAAGGCAGAATCATTTGTTTCCATTTTGTTAAAATATCAAGTCTTGGTTACTAACACTTATGGGTATAAATTATTAGTATTTATCTGATATTGTGATTAAGCCATAATCTCATCTGCAGTGTGTATCCCTTAATCCAAAATCTTCAGCCTGAGGAGGACATGCTTAATTAATTAATTAATTATAAATACTTGTTTTCTGCCTTTCCATTGCGAGTGGACAGGGGACAAATGACGAGACGACACCAATCAATTTGGGATAAACAGGGCCACATTTATTGATAGATTACAATCTGTGAAGAAAGCACCGGTGGGCACACCACAACAAGACCAACATGACAGGTGTAGAGTGAGGCATTCGTTGTCTGTGGCGAGGCGTCTGCCCTCTCCCACCAATTGGACATACCCAGTTCTGGGCTGGGAGACCTTCCCCTGTCACCCCCCTTCGAGCCACAGAACCCGAGTGGGTGAGGAGGGTTGGCCTCAAAGGTAAGCCGTATCTCCCAACTGGGGCCACAAAACCCTGAGCCAGAAGCCTCGGGCCTTACGAGTAGAGATGGACGAAAGGGACTTACCTGGTCCCGCAGCTTGCTTCGCGGTGGGGGTGAGGCGCTTCGGTTCTCCCCCCGAAGTTCAGGCAAGGGGGGGAGGTGCCCCGCCTCGCCTGGCCGAAATTTAGGCCGGGGGGGGAGGCGCCCCATCCCTCGCCGCCAAAATTCAGGCCGGGGAGGAGCGCCCCGTCTACCCGGCCGCGAAAAAAAAAGTAAAGCAAAAAAAAGAAAAGACCCGTGATAGGCTACGTAACGATTTACGTAGCCTATCATGGCTAGATTTCCAAAGTCAGCCATGATAGGCTATGTAAATCATCACGTAGCCTATCACGGGTGACTTTGAAAAAAAAAAGCGTACGCAAATGGCGGCGCCCATAGGGCGCCGCCATTTGTGTTCCTTAGCTTGGCACATCTAGTCTACGTAAAGATTTACGTAGACTACGGCGAAAATAAGGGCAACGCAAATAGTCAAACTAAGGAACGCAAATAGCAGCACCCCATGGGCGCTGCCATTTGCGTACGTGCTTTTTTTTTTTCAAAGTCATCCATGATAGGCCACGTGATGATTTATGTAGCCTATCACGACTGACTTTGGAAATCTAGCCGTGATAGGCTACGTAAATCGTTACATAGCCTATCACGGGTGTGGGTTTTGTTTTTGTTTTTACTTTCCTTTTTTATTTTGCAATGGCGGCGGCGGCAGCCGGTCAGAAGACCAGCCGCCGCCGCCGCCCCCACTGAACCGCCACCGCACCACCGCCGGGACCTGCCACCGAGAGGGACATTCGCACGAGGTAAGTCCCATCCCGGGGGGGGGGGCGGCGGAGAATTTCCCCACCAATTTCGAGGGGCCGAATGCATTGGCATTCGGCCTCCTGGAGATTCGTGGAGAAATTCTCCGCCATCCCTACTTACCAGTCACCTGAAACGGTGCCTATGAATGCTCACCTGGCCACTCCCCCAATGGAGAGCCCGCCCGGAGCCGCCACAGGAGGGCGACAAGCCTTTGCTTATTCGCTCTCCCCCCACCTGCGCAGTAAACACTCCCAAATGCCCCTTCGCAGATCAGCCAAAAAGACATCATTGCCTAGTTCGGTGAGATGAATGCTGTCTGCCCTGTAGAGTATCCCCCGAGTGGGAGAAATGACGGGGTGGATGATGGTCCAGTCGCCCTGTTTGATCAGGAAGTTCCCGATCTCTCTGTTGGCCTTTTTACGGGCCTTATCCATGGCTCGAGGATCCAAGCCATCCCTCCAGACCACTCTAGGCAACACGTTGGACCAGATAATGGTGATTCTTGGCCAGCAACGCCGAATCACCCGCAAGTCCTCCCAAGCTTGAAGAATCAGGGCCTTGCCTTTCAGCAGGCCTAAATTGTTCCCCCCTAAGTGCAACACTAGCATCTGTGGGGGAACCTTCACCAGCCCTTGCTGGAATAACGTGGGCAGGAGGCGCTCCCAACGCATCCCACGTCTGCCCAACCACTGAATGGTGGCATAGCGGCTGAGCCCTAGCTGGGATCCGCAGCTGGAGGAGGCCCTCCGACCAGCCCAAAAAACCATACTGTGCCCACAGATGAGCACCTTCATTGGATCACTCGCACTCCAGTGACCTAGAAGACCAAGAAAAGTAATGAATGGAAATGTCCACACAAGCTAAGGGCCTGACAGTGGCTTCACGTATGCCAGATACACCTTGGAGTGCCACCTACCGACCGACTGCACCTTATCTGACGTGAACCCCAGAGATGCAGCAGTGGAGGCAGCCCCAATCCGGAAGGAATGTGTGCTGAAACGAAGAGCACCCAAACCCAGCGCCTGTAATGCTCGCTGTGTGACTGCCCAAAATTGATATTTGATTAAAGGAGAAGAGTCTGTATGGCAAAAAAGGGGGCCGGACAGGTTTCCCTGAACCTTCAGAAAGTCCCTCAATGCCGTGACCGGGCAGAGGTCCGGCACGGGGGCTGGAAACAGGGACGCGCTGACGCCCCTTCCATGAGGAAGAGTCAGCCCTACGGAAGTGGCGCTTAGCTGGGGGGCAAGGGGCTTTGCCCTTGCCTTTCCCCCCCCCAAACCCTTCTTGGGTGGCATCACTGTGTGTTGGGAGATCTGCCAACTGGCTTTAAATGGAACCCTGAATGAAATGTGCTTACCTATGGATATATTTGGTATGTTTCCAATTTCTCTTTCTATAATTCTTATTTATTTATTTCTTTATTGGTAATAATATTATACTATTAATTGCGTGTAAATTAATTTGTTTATTTGTTTGCTTTGTCTTTCATTACTGTTATTATTCTTTATATTAAATCGCATCCTATACTTTCCAGGCGAAGCCTTGAGCCTTACTTGTGCTCCCCTTAAACAACTGCTCCCCACCCCCCTTTTTTTAAAAAAAAATATATATATTATTTATTTATTTATAATTTATTTTCTCCTCCCTCCCCCTTTCTACCTTTATGAAGCAAAGGGGGGGGGGTTGAAGGCACAACAGGCCACTAGTGGGCAGCAGAGTGCTAAAGAAAGCCCGGGAAAATCTCAGTACTCTGGAGATGCAAGGAAAGAGGCTGCTGCTAGCACGCTGAAGGCAGCCGCAGATAAACGGCCTATGGAAGTGAAAAGGAGGAAGTAAGCCCAGGCACCAGAACCCTTTCCCTTCCCTCACCTTAATAACACCTTCCCGAAAGCACTGGGAAGCCAATGGAGACCCCCCCCAAGCCCACACAAACATGCAACCGGAAGGTGTTATGGAGCGAGAAAGGGGTGAAAACAGGAGACCTTCCCCTCCTGAAATCAGCTGGGGGGGGGCAGAAACGCCATGGAAACCCAAGCGGGGACCACCAAAGAAAGGGGGAGGGAAGGGTGAAAAGCCTCTCGCTTGTGCCGGGGAAGGGGTGCAAACCATGCAGCTCAATAGCTGCCTTGTCCCGGGAATGCCGCCGCCGCCGCTGCCGCGCCGCCGCTGCACCTCCAAGCAGCCGCCTCGCCCCGAAGGTACCGCTGCGCCGCCACCTCATCCCTGGGGTTGCCGCCGCCACGCTGTCGAGCCGCCGCCTCGTCCCTGGGGCTGCCGCCACGTTGCCGCCTCCTCGTCCCCGGAGTTGGCTCTGCCGAGCTGCTGCCTTGTCCCTGGGGTTGTCGCCGCCGTGCTGCCGCCGCCACCACTGAGATCGAGGACGAGGGAGGACATGATGTGCTGCCACTTGAAAAGGGTGAGAAAATTCCAGCTGGAATAGCCGGAATCAGCTGGAATAGCCGGAATGAGGAGGCTGCGGGTCAGCACGGCCTAAATAGTGGCCGGCTAGACCCGCCCCTTGGAGACCCCAGGGGCGAAGGCCAATGGCCTTCGCCCTTGTCCCGTCCTCCCCCCGCCACCCGCAACAGTCCCCCCGCGGCCAGGCAAGCCGGGCGCGGGGTGAGGGCACTTTTAAAAGTGTCCATGGCATTCTAGTTGCTCATCATAACTGCTCTTTGACTCCCCCTCATCTATCACTTCACTGTGCTTCCTTTATTTGGAAGTCATTATATCTCAGTTCTGGTTTGGGAAAAGGGGAGATGCAGGTTGCCATAGTTAGACAAGGGCAGTGAAGGAAGCCAGTTGAACGTATGACAATATTTGTCAAGAAACTTGCTTTCAGCATAATTGAATTTACATGAGTCATGATCCTTAGCTCAGAAACTTGAATCCTAATATTGTTCTATAAAGATCTGATTTCTAATTCCATTTCTCATTTCACCTCTGCTACTGACTCTCCTCTAAAACAGACACAAAACAACGCAATGATGTGTTTTTTCACAAGAAACAGAGATCATGGAAAACTCCCAGAATCCTTTCTTTTATTGTTGACTTGAAAAGAACTAGAATATAGATCTGAAGCACCCTTAGAAAAAGTATGCCAAGTTCTTCCCATTTCCAGATGACTTCTAAACATTTACTGTCTATTCCTTGCAAATGAAAGCCAAACCCACATACATACATACAATCCCCAGGTTATTTTGAGATCTCTCTGTTCTTAGATTCCAGGTTTTTTTCTTAATAAATTATCCCATTAAGTACTTGAAGATGAGTCAAGCTTTGTGGTAGCTTAAGTGCTCGAAGTGGGTTGGGCTGGGATGCCATCTCACTTCTTGTCAAGAGGACTTATAACCATCCCACTTCTTTTCATGGGGACGTCATTGGGGCTAACCATCCCACTTCCTTTCTTCTCACACTTTTAAACCAGCCAGTTTCCTTATCCATTCCGAGTTCAGGTACTAGAAAGGTGATAAATCACTACTCACATTTGTTGGCCTGTTATCCTACAAATCCATGTAAGTAAGTGTTTTAGCCTGACACAAATAAAGAGAAAAAAAAAACAACATTAAAGGAGGAGTGAGGGAAGGGGGCTGTAATTTTACATTGCCTTATAGCATTGCTGTGTTCTTGGGTCTTCTTGGAGGTTAATTAGGGGTTCGTAATGAGAATACCGGACATAGCAGATTTGTTTCCATGAATAATGCAGCTATCAATCTGCTGAACACAGCTACTGGTAGGGTGGTCATATGTCCTCTTTTACAGGGAGCAGTCCTCAATTTGAAGGGCTGCCAGAGGACTGTCCTATAGCTTAAAGGCATCCTTTGTTTGAAGGCCTGTCCAATCCAAGTCTGGTATAAAGATAAAAAACCATCAGAAGGAAAAGCTGGGTCTTGAAGGTGGCCATCAACGGCACCTGGACAGCAAACTGAACAAGGCACCAAGGTCACCTGGTCACACACTATGGTGAGATGAACTGTACTTCTATTTAAATTGTAGTAATTATTTCTAGATCTGCATTTATGCATATAAATTAGCATATGTGAATTTGATGCAAAGTGGTGCCCTCTTTTTTGATTATTCACAATGGCCAAGCTAGTTGTTGGGCTATTGGATATGCTCGAAGGATCCAGGTCAGAGCTATGAGTGACTGTGAAATACAATGTCTGTCAGAAAGACTAGAAGAGAACCACTGACTTTTGGTGGAAAGTGACTATTTCATTCTGCTTGGTCAACCCCTTACCCCATGCAGATTGAGGAAGCCAGAATGGCTGTCACAGTTCACTGGTCCCAGTAAGGGAAGGATAATGAAAAGTTGATGGATCAGACTGGGTATGAGGAGGATATTTTACCTTTCCCTGTCAGGATTAGAGAGCTTCTGTCCAGGATGCAGCTGTTAGGCAAGGGTCTGATATAGGCCAGAGGCCTATGGGTTGGCCCTACCATTAGGCAAAGTGAGGTTGTTTCCTCAGGCAGCAGGTGCTGGGGGTGCAAAGCAGTGGTGAGGTGTTGGAGGACAGAGCTGTGTGTCTGCCATGTGGCTTGCCCTACAACCCCTTGTATGTGGTGGAGAACACTGTCCTTCCACTGATGTTGCTTTGATTCAGCTGCCAGTCCAGTTGGCTTCTGCACGGCCTAGGTGGGGAAATCACAATCTTCAGGCAGCAAAATGTCTTGGGCTGTCCCTGACTGATTCCCATCCTCGCTTGTCCCAAGACCTTTAAGGCAGAGAGGGGAAAGCAAAAATGCTATCCCCTGTGTGTGCTAGAGGCTTCATTTTGTTTCCACTTTCCAGAGCAGATTCATAACCTGCTGGGAAGCAGAGGGTCCACCCTGAAATATTAGCCTCCCTGCTAGAAGCCGTGGTTCTGGTCTGGTGTAGTTTCCAGTGACAGTGAAAGTCTTCCCAAGGCTAGAACCTTTCAAGAATTATGCGTGTTCCCTGGGGGTTTGGCACAGGGATCCCTCAGTAGAAATGTTGATGTGGGGAGGGAAGACAAGGGTACTCTGTCTGTGGAAAGTTTGGAAGCCCCTGTTTTTTGTTTTTTGTTTTCAACACTGGGTTATTCATGTGTAATATTTATAAGGGTAATTGGACTACATTTAGGAGGGTAAATGGTCAATAAGGGTATAATGCCTACATTCTGCAAACTCCTAATCTAAAATGCAAATTAAGGGGAAATTGTGACAAATGGAAGGTAGAAGACATACTGCATGTAGATCGATTACTGCTTCTACAATGTAATATTTATGTACGGGAAGATGGTTACTGGTTTCTATAACCGTTATTAATCAATTCCAAGGAATAGGTTAACCAAAGGCTGCAATGAATCAAAGCAACCACATCTTTACGTGGGGATCCCTTTGATATTTTTATGAACTTGTGAGAAAAACATGAAACCTTTTCATCTTTGGTAAGTTAAAACTAGCCTTTTTGTTGTCTGTAGCTTCTTTGAATGCAGCCTTGTGCATTAAGAAGGCTATTACATCTTTAATGAACTGAAAAATCCAATTTAGAAACTTTCTCAAGCCCCTGAGGTGGCCTTAAGGATCTGGACTTACATTTGAAGTTAATGGCACCCTTAATACCTAGCCTGAGTTATTCTGCATGGCAAGGTTAGGTTGATAAATTTAGGCTGAACAGCCTCAGCTTTTCAGCCACTTTGAACTGTTCCTCACACATAGCAAGCAGAGTCCTTCAAGCTTATTACTTAGTCGCTGCTAACTGAAAAAGCCTCAGCCAGTTTCATAATTGACTTCAAAAAATGTTCTGGCTCTGCTTTGCTTTGTGTTGCCTTTGCTCTGATTGGGACCTCGAAGATACCCCAAGGAGAAGCAATAGAGATAATTAAGATACTGAATATCTCTAGAGCTAGTAGAGAGTTTTTAAACTGTCCTAGGCTCTAGGCCAAATGGAGCTTGAAAGCAAAGGGGGAATACCCAGCTGTAATGAGACAGAAGACAAACCTAAAGCAGGTCATCATGTGGCTAAGAACAGGGTGAAGGGAAGGGAAAGAGAGAGAGAGAGAATATATATATATATATATATATATATATATATATATATATATATTCTACAGTACTGTAAGATTCTGGAGCAAATGACATGGATCAGCACCACTCAAAAAGTCAAATAGCTCTATTGGAAAGGATTGCATTCATGGGCCCCTTTACTTGTTCTTTATTTGCTCCATGAAAGACCGACAAAAGTGTTCTGAATCAAATGGAGGTAGCATTTTGGGTGTAATCATTTAACTCCCCCTATCAACTGTGATGCATATAGCAACCTTTATTATGCTGATGTGGCTAAAAAAATGGCCTAAGAAAATAAATATAAATTAAAAGTTCAAATAGAAATAAATATTGTGTAGTACAGTTATAGACAAGCCTCAGGGAAAATACAATGGTGGCATAAGAATAGGAAAATAAAACGTCAACCCTTCCTATAATAAATGTACTTGATCAAATAATGCTTGTAGTTGCAAGTGTGCTGCTCCATTGATTTCACTTGGCTTCCCTTATGAATAAACATGAGAGCGCTCAAGCATATGGAGTCAGCACTGGCAGCAATGGCTAAGCTTGATCTTTTTGTTTAGAAATGAACATGCTCAGTGGATCAACCAGCTCGTCCAGATTCATTCCTTAAAGGGGCAGCCTCCCTGAACCATAGCCCTGGGCATTTAAGTGTGAATGATCTGTCCTTCCAGAACATCATTTTCAGATATTGTTCTAATTGGGGGTAGGGGAATAAACAGTAAGTATATGGAGACAAGTTGTGAACGGTTATTCAAAAAGGATTGAACTGGGAGCAGATTGCTCTTAAGATGCTACATCTTACAGACCACTCTTTGCTTTAGGCTCCAACTGAAACACATCTCAGATGAGTGAATGTTTCTCTTAAATGCAGGCAGTTGAAGAAAACATTAGATGAAGATGTAGGTAGAGATACATTTAGTTTTTAAAAAGGCTGAAATACAGAACCACAGTAAGACAGATGCATCCTGACAAGCTCCCCATATATTCTTATTTCTGTAAATAATGTGTATCCCACCTTTAGATATATATTTATATAATTCCCCCTCCCAGGGGGGGTTAGAAAAATTAGAAAGCCACAAAACAACAATGAAACAACAATTAAAATCAAGCAATTAAAGATCTTAAGAGCCAGCACAAAACAAAAACAGTAAAATCAGTCATAAAAAGCCTTATGGGATAATTTTAAAACATTTTCAAGACCCCTTGGAGTCATCCCATTTTACCCTCACAACAAATTTGTGAGATAGGTTAGGCTAAGAGATTGCAACTGGTCCAAGCTTAAATGGGATTTGAACCTGGGTCTCTTCAGGGTTAGTCCAACATACTATCCACTACACCATACTGTCTCTTCCATTTTGTTAATCGCTATAATACACTTGCTTCATTACAGGAGAATACACTTACTTTTGTAAGTCCTAATGAGTTATCCTGGGAAATATGTCTGGGACTCCAAAGCTAGGCTTTGATTGTGTATTCTTACAGTCCATCCTGTATATATACTTTCAGGGGTAAGTCCCATGATGCTCAGTGAGACTAATTCCCAGGTCTGCTGCCCTACTGTTATGACTCACATTTCAATCACCTGGCACACTTATTTAAAAATTATTTCTTTAAGCTAAAAGAACATGGTTAAAACAGCAGGGATTGCTTTGTTACATTGAATCTGCCATGATCCTTCCATTTGCATTAATTTCTGAGTGATATAATGACTTCAGAGGTAAAAAAAAAAAATGATGGTAGGATGGGGGAATTTATGTTCTCCAGTATACATTGGATGGAAGTAGAATTTTTTGCCTTGAATACATGTCTAGAATGGTCTTTAATAGCATATAAAAGTTCTGAGAAAGCAATGTGGTGGAAGGGGAGCCATGAACCAGAACAACACCATTTTATGACTTGACCTCCATTTTGTGAGCCTTAACTCTGGCCTGTATTCTGGTAAAGGCTCTGCTGGGAAGCCTTGCTTAGAAACTCACCCACGCTGTCTTTTCTCGTGCATGACAGGATGCTTTAGCTCTCACCACAGGTTTGTGGTTAAGCCATATCCTATGCAGCTGGAAAGTACTATTTGCCAAAGTTCGTAGAGCTGCATTGCATTGCCTAAAGGTCACAAGAAGATGGGAGAGAGCAGCCTGTGATGAATGTCAGGTATAAGAATGCAAAGCACCATGTGATGGGGGTCTCTCTCATGCCTGCGTGTATTGGGAGATATCCGCTGCAGCTAACCCATTTCCTAACCATTCTGAATAAAGAGTCTTTTGCAAGTGTGGACTGGCCTTTGTGGTAGAGTTTCTTAATTCCCACTACTACTCAACCTTGACAGCAATAGTCATCAGAAAATGATTAGAGTTAGAAGGCTAGTTTTTAAGGTGCTTTTCATTTCAGCGGCGATGGATACAATACTATAGAATTTGGTCTATTTATGAGGCTTGGGCACATTTCACACACATTTACCAAAATAAGTCCCATTGGACAGTGGGATTTCTGAAGAAGCATGTTTCTGTTTATCATGATGTTAAAGAGACTTGGGCACACATAACTACTTGCAGGATCAAAGTTTCATGTTATGTATTATTCTACAAAAAATAATATTAAGGTCACAATCCTATGCATGTTTAGACTGAAAAAAAGTCTTACTACTCCCAGCATTCCTCAGCCAGCCATGCTAGCTAGTAATGCTGGGAGTTGTAGGACTTTTTCTCTCTCTTAACATGCATAGGATTGTGCCCCAAGTAAGCCCTCCTTACATTTAGATTAGATTTTGTTATAATCAATATGGAGAATAATTCATGCTGTAATCTCACATTTTCAATCCTATCCACACTTAAGCCCCATTAAATACAGTGGGACTTGCTTCCCAGTAAACAGGATTGCTCTGTAAAGTTACTTTACTTACACTTAAATGATTTCCAGAGGATAACTCATTTATTATTTTTATTTTATGTATTGCATTTATATCCTGCCCTCTTTCCTCTTGCAAGGACCCAAGGCGGCTTACATAATCCTCCTCCTCTCCATTTTATCCTCACAACCACAGCCCTGTGAGGTAGGTTGGGCTGAGAGTCTGTGACTGGCCAAAGTCACCCAGTGAGCTTCCATGGCTGAGTGGGGACTAGAAACCAGATCTCCCAGTCCAACACTCAAACCACTACACCACACTGGCTCCCATAACTTGTTAAGAACTTTTTAGCCTTTTGCAGCAAAACCAAAACAAAAAGCCAGTGTTGTGTCACCTTAAATACTAACAGATTTATTCTGACATAAGTTTATAGTCCACTTAAATGTGATTTCTCATATTTAAGTAAATAACACTAAGGCCAGAACTATACATTATGAGAGACATGTGACTGCCAATGAAAAATCAGTCCTGTATTTCCTTCTCTCTTCTCCTAGTGATGTTTAGTAATGGGGGTGGGAGTGGGGGGTGGAATATGACATATGTAGTTGTGAGTTTCCATGATCCATCAAGCATCAGCCAATGATGTGGAGTGTCAGTGTGTGGTAGTGAAATTAGCATCAAGGTGACGTCACATCACATCATTTGTATTGCAAAATACTTGGTTGAGAGTAGGGTTGTGCACTGCTTTGGAGTGGAATCCGAATACCAAAGCGAATTGGGCTGCTTCAGGGGTGCCTTGTTCCAATCCAAAGCAGATCAGAATAGCACCAAGGTGATCCGAAGTGAAGTGAGTCACCACCGAAGTGTCTCAGTCCACCTTGGAGATTCTGAGCTATTCTGAAGCTATCTGAAGCCCATACAGACTGTCTCTAAAACATATCAACTTGCAAAAGATTGGGGGAGGGGGAGGGAGGAAGGCGATAGGAGGGAGGAGGAGGGAGAAATGGTGAGCCTTCATGAACGGCAACTCTAGTTGCCAAATTAGGGCTGAATTCAGCAGTCTCCAATCAGTGACAGTGGTGGAAGAGGGGGAGTATATGTTGGAGATCAGCCTGCTTCATTTCATTGTGTGAGAGAGAGCTGGTTAGAGTTGGTTAGAAAGAGAGTTGGCTAGATCTGTGTGTGTTGTACTGCAGCTTTGTCGTTCTTCCTGCCCACTCAGCCCATCTCAATTCAACTATTCCCTTTCTTTCTTTTCTAGATGCTTTATTTAAAAAACCAATAGATAGATAGATAGATAGATAGATAGATAGATAGATAGATAGATAGATAGATACTTTAGTTGCCTTGCCTTGTTCCTTGGCTCCCCTACCCCCACCCCTCTCAATTCAGCCATTCTTATTAGTTTTCCCTTTCTTGATTCATAGCTATCTAGCTATCATGTCCTTATTCTTGGGTCCCCACTCCCCTGCCCTTCTCAATTCTAATTCCTGTATTCCTTCCCTTCCAATTTTTTTTTTGAACTATCTGTATTCTGTTCCCTAAAAAAACAAATTAAATTTTTTAGAAGCCTTTTCTCTTCTGTTGGGATCAGAGATAGTGTACTGTACTCCCCCCCCCCCGCGTGTAGGTAGTTCTGTATTTGCTTTTCTTTTGCTTGTGTGTGTGTGTGTTGTGGTCAAGCAAGCAGTGTGTGGCAAAGCATGACACACAAGTCCACATTTCAAAATAGAGTGGGCAAAGCACTGCACACATTAACATATATGATTTAAAGGTAATACTACACTGTGTGGCAAAGCAAGCCCAATATGGGGCATCTTCGGGGTCTTGGCAGGGGCAGAAGTGAATGAGGTGCTGCTGGGACAAGCAGCAGCAGTAGCCAAGCTGGCTCTCCCCCAGCTGCCAAGTGCCTGGATAGTGCCTGCATTGGGGCTGCCAAGTGTCCAGATTTCATGCACTTCTGTGCAACCAGTAGGGATGGGGGAGAATTTCTCCCCGAAACATCGGGGGGCCGAGTGCCAACGCATTTGGTCCTCCGAAGGTTGTTCGGGGAGAAATTCTCCGCCCCCCTGCCCCCCGCCTCCCCCCGGGATGGGACTTACTTTTCATGAATGTCCCTCCCGGCGGCGGGTCCCGGCGGCGGTTCGGCAGGTCTTCGTCAGGGGCGGGGGCGGCAGCCGGTCTTTTGACCGGCTGCCGCCGCCGCCATTACAAGAAAAGTAAAAAAAAACAACAATGCCCCTGTGATAGGCTACGTAACGATTAACGTAGCCCATCACGGCTAGATTTGCAAAGTCAGCTGTGATAGGCTACGTTAATCGTCACGTAGCCTATCACGGGTGACTTAAAAAAAAAAAAAAGCGTGTACAGCTAATGGCGGCCCCCATAGGGAGCCGCCATTCGCATTCCTTATTTGGTCGCTGTAGTCTACGTAAAGATTTACATAGACTACGGTGAAAATAAGGACAACGCAAATAGCGTTGCCCTTATTTTCCCCGTAGTCTAAGTAAATCTTTACGTAGACTACAGGGACCAAATAAGGAACGCGAATGGCGGCTCCCTATGGGGGCCGCCATTTGCGTATGCGCTTTTTTTTTTCCCAAAGTCACCCGTGATAGGCTACGTGACGATTAACGTAGCCTATCACGGCTGACTTTGCAGATCTAGCCATGATAGGCTACGTTAATCGTTACGTAGCCTATCACAGGGGCGTTTTTTTTTCTTTTGAAATTTGCGGCCAGGGAGACGGGGCGCTTCTCCCCGGCCTGAATTTCAGCCGGGCGAGGAGGGAAGCCTCCCCCCCCGGCCTGAACTTCAGGGGGAGCAGCGAAGCACCTCCCCCCCACCGCGAAGCAAGCTGCGAGACCAGGTAAGTGACTTTCGTGCATCCCTAGCAACCAGTGAAAATATATAGCTCTTTGCTTTCAGAGTTTGTGTTGAAAAAAATCAAATTCTATCTGCACCTAGCACAAACACCACAGAGCCAAACTGTCTGAAATTTGGCAGCTGGAATCATCTCCATGGGGGCTGCCAGGACCACAAAATTCATGTATTTATCATGAAAACTGAAAAGGTTATGTCCATTTCTGTTTTCCAATGCAAGTCAATGGGAAAACATCAAATCCGAATAATTTGGATATCCAAATCTTGCTTCAGATCCAAAGAGAAGTGGATTGGGTCCAAATTGGTCTGAAGTGAACCAGGGTTGATTCAGAAGGTCTAAATTGGCATCCAAAGGGAAGCGGAGGCTCCATGAACAGCCCTAGTTGAGATGATAGTAGGAGATGTGGGTTTGCTATTTGTGTTATAGCCATGTGTCCCCCATAACTTCTAGTTACAGAATCAGGTGCTCAAAACTTTCTTTGACATCAGATAAATGCATAGGCTGGGCATGCCAAAAGAAATTCCAGTGCCAGGAAGGATTACTGCTTCCCCCTGTTGCTATGAGGTTATGCTTAAACAAATATTTTTAGGGACATGTGGCTGCTGCCGATCAAGATATCTCCCACAGGTGTGCCCTGTAAGATCTTAAAAAAGAGAGATGGGCTATGTTGTCACAACATGTGTTTCTTTCACTAGAAATTGCATGAGAGACAGATGGTGGAGATGTCATCAACAGCAGCCATGCATAAGCAAAGGGCTGGATGCACCTGATCTCATCTGATCTTGTCTGATCTCGGAAGCTAAGCAGGGTCAGCCCTGGTTAGTATTTGGATGGGAGGGAGACTGCTTGGGAATCAGGCTTCCTGCATTGAGCAGGGGGTTGACTTGATGACCTTGAAGGCCCATTCCAGCCCTATGATTCTATGATACTTTCAATGATACTTCCTATGCACCATAAGGTCTAGATAGGACCACAGGAAAGTGGACATGCTGAATATTTAGTGTCAGAGTGCAATCTGATTGAAGCACGTAGCATGTTAGACGCACCACAAAGGAAATACATTCTTGAGCAGTTCATTTAACTATAGCACCTCTTTCATATAAATTAAAACACGCACAGACACACAATTTATTTTCCATTGTTTTAATCTGTCACATACGTCACTTAATTTAAAACACAAACTTCTATTATTTCAGACATATTAATCCTTCCAGGCTATTGGGGAAATGTAACCATAAATCACAATGGCTTAAGAAGAACCATGTGCTGTATCAGAGCAAGTTTCATCTAGTTCAGCATTCTGCAACTCTAGCCAGTCAGATTTCTCTGGAAAGCTGATAAGTAGGGCAAAAATGTAGCAGCCTTCTTCTGTTGCTTATCTCCAGCATCTGGTACTTAGAGGCAAACCATCTCTGAATATTGAGGTTCTACTCCCATTTTTGATGCATCAGAGTTATTAGTATCTAGCATAATGGTTAGGCTTCTAAAAGCAAAAATATCCCTAAGCACCTCCTTGCATGCCTATCCCCATACTGTGTAACTACTGGCCTAAAATATTGTTCCTGCTGGGATTATCTGCCAACCTATAATCTGCCCAATACATTGTTAGAACTGGAACCATGTCTGGCTGATGTGCAGTAGAAGATGATACTGCTCTGTGGAACAGGCAAGGGCAAAAGACCACTTCCTGCTGTGTATGTCAGGCCTGGCCAATCGGCAGTTCATAGCAGTCTGCCATTGTAGGGGCTGGTGGTACACGTCCCAGTTCTCTTCTGGCTCTGAGGCTAAAGTACCACCAGTGTACTTGTTTGGCTAAGTCCCAGCTGTGTCCCACAAGGTTCCTGGTTGAGAAGCTTGGTTTTATGACACATATTTCATTTATGTAATGATGCTGAAGAACAAAGCCAAATAGGCCAGTTTATGCAGTTGTAATTTCATTCTAAAACCAGCACCATATTTGATCTGATTACTCTTACAAAATCTTATCTTTCTTTCAAGGATGACAGGGCAACATATGGTTACCCCCTTCCAGTTTTATCCTTATAAGAACCCTGTGAGATTCAGGCAGAGAAATAGTGACTGACTCAAGGTCAACCAGTGAATGTAGATTGTAACCTGGGTCTTCACAGGCCAAGTCTGATCTTTATGTACTAAACCAGTATGTTCATCATTAACTTTAGCATCATAATTCATCAAAATGGTAACCTATAAACATATTTTTCATAACTCAACATCCTTGAAAGAGAATTCAGGAGTAAGTAATGTAATGATAAAAAAAGAAAGGTGGAGGTTTTAAGCATGAACTGCTTCCAAATGACCAATCTGTTCAACCAAATGGCTTTCCACTACAAGTTGTAATACAAGTTAAGTGGCAGGAGGATTGATACTCCCGGCCTTTTGATTCAATAGCCTGTGAACAAAAAAGGATTTGTGCAATAGATTCAGACATTAGAGTCAATCAGTTAACTAAATTGCTGCTTAAAATATATATACTCAAATTAAATGAGTACAGCTGGGTTAATAGCCAACACATGAAATGGGATTAAATGATAGATAATAGGGCAGTGCCTCCAAAAGGGAAGAAAGAAGCTGCATTGCCTAAACTACAAATGGATTTATTTTATAGGAATAAGAATGTTTACATTCTATTAGGCTTGTTATTTCTGTTTCAAAAAGACTGCAGATGGCAGTCAGGAGTGATGATCGGCAAGACAACAAATAATCCACATTATTTCAGGTTGTACTTTTTACTTCACAGAAGTAGAGAGGATTAAACTGGGTTTAAATTACAGGAAGTTAGATTTAGATTGTATAGTTGTAAAACCTTAATGACACATCGGAGCAAGGTGATCTGCCTAGGAAATTTCTGTAATTTTTATTTCCTACACTGAGAAAAAAGGACAAGATCTGTAATGGGGCTTGAGGATGTTCTGATATCAAATAGTTTCCTGGTTCACAATGTATTTCCCCCATGTATGCATATTCTGTCTTACCCCCTTTCCATGAGGTCACAGTCAGTGATTTTGTCCTACCTCATTTAGCCTGTCCTTTGGTACTGAGTAGGAGCCCTTGGGATTAACCTTTATCTGCATATATCTCCCTTGGGTTCTCTTTTTTGATCATTTCTGCACAGGAAATAAATAATAATAATTATGTTAAGATCCTAGAGATCCAGTCAGGTGAACAGTGGTTGCAAATTTGCATTCATGCATGGGATATGCTGTGAGTAGGGATGTCGCAGGCACCTGACTGAGCTCAGGAGTCCGTCGCGCCCCTCCCCCGCCTGCAGCCCCTGGACTATGCCCACCAAGACACTGTCCTCAATCACCCCCCTCTTGCACCCTCCAGGACTCACCACATTCCCATTTGGTGAGCGCCTGCCATTCTGCCTCTTTGTTGTGTGCGCAAAAAGGAAGTTTAAAAATGTGCATATTTAAATATGCACAGTTTGGGGGCTGGGAAAACTTAATACACACAATATTAGAGGCATTATGCCTCTTATATTGCACACATTAAGCTTTCCTGGCCCCAGACTGCGCACACAACAAAATGGCTTAATAGCGGATGCTCACCGAATAGGATCGCGGTGAGTCCAGGCAACTCGCTGAGCTCATGGATGACCCGAGCGCAGGTCGGGGGGGGGGAAGCAGGGGCTTTGCTTCCACAGGCACCTGGAGAACCCAGCTGGGATGGGTTCTCACATCCCTAGCTGTGAGCCAATAATAATAATAATAATAATAATAATAATAATATCCATTCTTCTATTCATCTTGTCTGCTGGATGGAGCTAAAACTGTGCAGGGACATTTCCAGACTTTCCCTTGAGTCTTCATGTAAAACTGGCATGCCTGGATAAGTCCTTTGTGAACCTCAGCTTCTACAGACTATCCTCTTTGAAAACCCCTCCTCCCTGCTATGGAGCACACATAGATCCTGTTTGTCTGTTCGCTTTAATTTTAAAAGCAGCACACCCTTTTATAGGGCCTTCTGTGTTGTAGTGCCCCGGTTGTAGAACTCCGGAGGTTAGCTTGGCTCCCTCATTATTGGCCTTCTGGCAGCTAAAAAAAACTATGCTGTTCTATTGTGCTTTTAGTGACTAATGCTGGTCTTTAATTTGTGAAAGTTTCTCTGTTTTATTGCAGTATGTGTGTGGACAGAATCCAAGGGGGTGGCCACTGCCAGTTCTTTTCCGCCCTGCTGATTTCCTTCCGCAAGTGGTAGGTCCCACTGATTGCATTGCACAAGTGGGACCCATAGCTTATGCAAGGGAGATTTAGCACCTGAAGCCCTGAAACAAGAGGAGACACTAACTTCTGGAAGGTGGCAGGCTGGCGGAGCATCCTTATGTGCACCCTGCTGATCTGCGTCTTTCCAGAAACTGGCATTTCTGTTCATTTTGGGTTGCCCCAGAAGTGCTAAATTGCCATGCTACAAGTGGTGGGGGCTGCTTGTGCAATGCAGTCATTGGGGCAGAAGAGAATTGGCAGAGGCGTAAGCACCCCATTGGATTCTGCCATGTATATGTGTGTGAGTGTGTTATATATGTGTCTGTCTGTCTGTCTGTCCGTTTGTCCGTCCATCTATCTATGAAAGCAGTTTTGCTTTTGTTTTACTTTTGTTTTGTTTGTAATTGTTGTGTGTTAGTGCTTTTATGATTTCATTGTAAATTGCCACAAGCAGTCATTGAGTGGAGGGGCAATTCAGAAATACATTAAATCAACCAGTCAGTTCTTTCCTCCATCCCACAGCAAGGCATTCCACTCCTGTACCTCATCTCTATATCATGCTGTGAGAACTTGTAGGACTATCTCCCAAAGGGTAAGATATATTTGGGTGTCCTTTCCTTTGCTTGATTCAGGAGCAGCATCCAGTGAATGGAGCTGGACAAATATTTAAACTTGGGTCTCTACAATTCAACTCAATGCTCAGGTCCTTGCCTGGACTGCAATCCTGCATTCAGCTCATTAGGTTTAAGACCCCTTAGATCATCCTTCCCCAACCTGGTGCCCTCCAGATGTTTTGGACTACAACTCCCAGGGTTCCTTGGTCATGCTGGCTGGGGTTGATGGGAGTGGAAGCCCAAAACATCTGAAGGGCACCAGGTTGGGGAAGGCTGCCTTAGACTGTAGCCTTAAGAAGTTAGACAATATCTCCCCCCCCCCTCTGCACATTCCCAATTTACTTTTCACACTGATGGAAGAGTTCCAGTTGACTTTGATATTACTTTTGCTCTGAATTTTGTGGCACTTGTTAATTTGAGTTAGACATAGAATATATTTAACATAATTTCTTAATTCACTGCATGTCATTCTTGCATTTCATGCCACCTATCAGCCTGCCAAATCCACACATTAATGACCAAACAGGCAAAAGTGTCTCTTCCTATAGCTCTGTAAACGAAATATGAAAGTCAGACATCTGGATGGTGGTATCTTTGGGAAAAATTAGCAATAAGCTCTAGCAGTTCGCTTGTTTGGAAATGTTTTGCCAAGAGCCCTAAATGCAGTGTCCTTTATGACTTACGATGAGTTAAAACCTTGCAGAGCAATTCATATGCTAAAGATGTTCAATGCCTCATGAAAAATTATTTTAGTAGAGATAGCCATCTGGTCCAGTGTCCTTTCCTCCACCCCATCTCCTGTACAAACACCATGCATAAGCACAAAACTATTTAAATTTGCAAATAGGACAATTATACAATAACAGACAGTTTTGTTTGTTGTATTGTAAGGCGTGTAAGCTGCAATAAGTGTTGTTACACTCCCTCCAGTGTGGGAAGGACTGCATTAATGTTCAATCGATAACCAATTGGATGGTGCTGTGATATGTGACAAGGTATCACTAGCCTTTCCCCACACCACTTTGAATTTCTGACATCCCCCATTCAAGGTGATGTTGATATCAATGCAGATGTCACTGATACCAGTGCAAGAGAGGGCCTTCTAAGTAGCCCCTGCCGTACTCTGGAACTCCCTGCCAAGGGAGGCTAGGTTGCTCTCTCTCTCTGTTGCCCTTCCGCCACCAGGCAAATATATTGTTATTCGGGCAGGACTTTGGCATATATGCAGGTCTGTTGCTTTAATTGATTGGGCGCTGTCTATTTCTTTGATGGTTGTGTTCTGATTGTGTGTTTTTATGGATTTATTTTTATGTTGTGTTTTAATTAACATTTTGTTTTCAACCTGTGTTTTATTTCTGTTAGCTGCCCTGAGCACAGTTTTTGGTTGAAAGCTGGGCGATCGACTGATCAATCAATCAATCAATCAATCAAATAAATAAATAATGGCTGCACTGCTACAGTGCTAGTCAGGTTTGCCATGATGAGAGGAGAGGATGCCACCCATGGGGAGAAACCCTTCTAGGAAGAGAACCCTCTGTAAATAAATTCTAAAACAGTTGGACAGCTCAAATCGTGACAGTTGCCTCATTCTCAGAGAGCAAGTAGAATTTTAAAACTCACAGAGAGAGATGAAAGACAACCTGCAGATGTTTGCTTCAAGGTTCATGTGAAAGGAAACTGATGAACACCTGGGAAAAATAGCCGGTTACCCAATCTGACAAAAATAAAGGAATACCTAAACTACACAACTTCTCCTTCGTTCAAGAAAAAAACCTAAGATGAATGAAAATATTCTTCTTAGAAAGTTTTCACACCATCTTACAGATAAAAGCATCTTCAGGAGGGGGCAATTGGAAACAGAGATCCTCATTCCTTAACCCAATTCTCCACTTTTAATCCTGTTCCAAGTTACCTTTCTCTTCACAGGGTTCCAATGTGTGTGTGTGTGGGGGGGCAGGTATGGCAATTGTCACAGATAAGTGACCAGTGCGGAAAAGCTTAAGCAAACAAATATTTGCCATGGCTTTTCTGATTTAAATCAAATTAGGGCACAATCTTATGTATGTTTAGATAGAAAAAAATCCTTTAGGACTCCTTTCTGTCTAAACATGCATAGGATTATGGCCTTTACATTACTGAAGTGTTTTGTTTTTGCTAGAAAAAGCAGCATTTGGCTTTTTTCACGTTTCCCCCCCCTCACCTTGAGTTTCATACAAACAAATGAGAACATATTTTCCAAAGATTCAAGATAATGAAAGCACTACAATACATCTAACTTTAATGGAGCTTCTAAATATTTTAATGCAAGATGAAATCTTTTCAGTTCTCTTGAAATCAGCGGCAAAGCATTCATCCAGGCAAAGCTGGATATAGATACTGTAATAAAAATGTTCCCTTCCTAAGCCTCCCCCCCCCTCCACTCTTTCTCCTACTCATCAGGCATAATATTCCCTGGAGAATCTGTTACATTGACAAGGTAGGGTTGGGGTTTGGGTTTGGGTTTTTGTTTTGTTTTTTTTAAATCACCTATTTTTCTTAGCTTCCAAAGTAAAATATTTATTTTTCTTGCAGATATGTTAGACAAGTTTAGTGGGCAAAAATGGCGGTTATAATTTATACTAGCTAATTTGTTTTTAAATTTCCCACAGGCACAGCAGCTTACAGACTTGGAACAAAAACTAGCAGTTGCTAAAGAAGAATTGGAAAAAGCAGCTCTTGACAAAGTAAGAACCCTTTTGAGCTCATCTTTTAGATCTATTAATAGGCAGCCATTGTGCAGCCTGAGATGACAACATATGATCGTATTCTTGTAAAAAAAAAAAAGGTATATGTGTCTTTGATTGAATGCATACTGAGTATCCTCCCTGATAGGGAACAAAATTGAAGTGTGACAGTCTGGGCACTGGCACCTGTACTTTGAGGCTGATGAAGGAGGGCTGTCTCTCATTCCTCTTTCTTAACATGCTCAGCAAGGGGCAATGGCATGACTATGACTTTTATAGCCCTAAATGTCAGAATGCAGCTGGAAACAGAAAGATATAATGTTGTAATGCATCTTAGTATTAATAATATACAGGATAATTAACCACCAAAAGTGTGCCCTGGGTGAAAATTTGATTGAGGTTGGAATATACTTCAACATGGGTAGGCAATCAGTTTGCCCTCCTGATATTTTGGATTACAGCTTCCATAAGCCCCAGCCAGCATGGCCAGAGATGGGGGACATTATGGGAGTTGTGGTCTAACACATCTGGAGGGCACCATGTTACCTACCCCTGCTTTGAAAAATAAAACAGCTACATGGCTACTATGGCTGATGTCAATGTAACATAGCGGCAATTCTGTGCTCAACCAGAAGCAGGGGCAGCACCACAACAGAAGCAAATATTGCAACACCAATAGTCCTTTGTATCAAACATCCATTGGTGGAGGTTTCTTGCTGATGGATGCTTTCACACTACCCACGTAGAGAAGATGCCCATCAGTGCATGCATGAATGAGCCACACAGCTGGGCAGCAGAAAGAGAATGGGAGTATTAGATACTCCCTGGTGCCTGATACTCCAATGCAGAGACTCATCAGAACACAACATAATTGTATGAATGTCCATACAACTGCAATGGGTTATAAGTGGGGCTGTTTTTAAAAATGGTACAGAAATTGCAGTTAGCAAACTAGCAGCCTTATTTGAACTAATGTGAACTGGGCAGTTTGACCATAGTATGCCTATTTGTCAGCTGCACTGGCTCCCAATTCATTGCCAGGCCTAATTTAAAGTATGGGTTTTAACCTTTAGGGCACAATCCTATGCATGTTCAGACAGAGAAAAGGCCTACAACTTGCTGGCTGGGGAAGGCTGGAGGTTGTACGCCTTTTTTCTGTCTAAACATGCATAGGATTGCATCCTTAAAGTCCCAAATGTCTTGGCACCAGGTTACCTGAAAGACCACCTTTCCCCATATGTACTTACTACTTACCCAAACCTGAAGATCTTCTTCCAAGGTCCTAATCTGAGTGTCCTGCCACATGAAGAGACTTTCAGTAGTGGCACGCCAGTTATGAAGCAGTCTTCTCAAAATGGTTCACCTGGCACCATCCTATGGTATTTTTGGCACCAGATGGAGACTTTTTTTGTTCACCTAGGCCTTGTAAATAACTCATCTGGTCTGAGCCTCTCAGTTTTAAAACCTGTGTTTTTAATTTCGGGGTACTGTGTGAGCTTTCGTTGATTGTGCTTTATGATGCTTTCATTTTATGTTCTATTTTGTATTTAAATACTTTTGGTGGTGATGGTGTTTTTATTGTAAACCATCTAAAGAACTTTATGTTTTGAGCAGGAGATAAATGTCATAAATAAATAAATAAACAAACAAATAAACAAACAAACTTTTGGCAAGAGAAAAACCACATGCAAAGGGAAGAACAAAAAGCACATAAAGACACTCACAGGGGGTCAATATCCATCTGATAGTTCAGTGGGAAAGAACACTGTAGTGGCAAACAGAAGGTGTTGGCTTGAATCATGTCATTGAGAGATGCCTAGGGATGGGGGAGAAATTCATTCAGAATTGGCACTTTTGAAGCACAATGCAAAGAGAAACACCATTATCTTTCAAAATTTGCACTGTTCCGAATTTTGCAAAGGAGTTGTTCAAACAAAAATGCTTACAAAAATGTATATATTGGAAAAATAATGTTCAAAAATGCATTATGAAAGAAAATTGCTTGCCAAATATGTATATTTTAGACAAAAATGCATAAAAATGCATGTATTCAGAGAAATGGGGACAAAATGCTTATGAATTTTCATTCAAACACACACACACACACACTTTCGGATGAACTGAATTCAAGATTGGAAAAATGAGAAACTGAAGTTGACAGATTTGTCCATCCCAAGAAATGCTAAAGGGCAAGGCAAAGCATGCCCTTTGGGACACTGCTATCTATCCCCTGACTATACTTCACATCAGCAACACTACTTGATTTATGTCCTGTCACTAGCAGTGAAGGAGAGAGTGGGGTTAGAACAACTCTGAGTTATTAGGACCTCTCCATTCCCACTTGCTCTACATGATAAGGCCATGGCCAAGGGGCAGACCCCAGCCCTGGATGGGGTACTGTAGTCTAGAACCCAGTGCTGTCCTGTTCCCTTTCCCAGTATGTGACCACCGGACACATGAGGAGAGAAACAAGCTAGGAATTCCCAATCTGTTAAAAGAAGTGCATCTTTCCTATGAAAAAGGGAACAGTACATTGAGCTGTTGTACCATGAATCCATTTACTATTGTTGTCTGTGTACCCAATCACTAATTTTGTTTTTTAGTTATTGAAAGTTATTTTAAAAAGCATGAAAGTAAAAAGGGCTGAGTAAAAGGCTGTATGCAGTGATGTCACCACTAGTGCAAAGGTTCTACCTCTTTTAGAAACCCCATTTTATCCTTGTACAAGTATCAAATCTGACATTTTGATTCCATTTATGCAAGATGTCATGGGAGTCATTCTACAAGGCATCACAACTTCATTAGGCTAGGTCTCGTTTGCGCTAGCTGTTCTAATTGTTCTGCTAGCAGGTGCAGCAGAATCACTAGTGGAGCAACACCAACCCTTGTAAGTTTTCCACTGGTGTACTGTTGGATATAACTCAATAAATCATCCTCTGTAATCTGTCATTAAGATCCAGTGACATTTTCCCCCTCAGGAGTCACAGCTGAAAGCTCTGAAGGAGACTGTACAACTCTGCCTGTCTTCAGTTTTGCACAATCAACGTCCCACTACAAATATAATCCCTTCAAGACTGATGGAGAGACAGACATCCCTGGTTAGAAATGGTTCAAAAGTTCCATTTCAGGTGACAGACACCAAGGTATCTTTTTTTTTTCCCTTCTCTTAAAAAAAAAAAGCGTTTGGAAGTCCATCAAACTGGAACTAAGAAGGATTTTAAATTCACTGAAAGATTAGGATAAAGTTTGAAGGTAAGGCTAAGTCTATCTTTGCTGTCACTGAAGTTACTTTTTAAAAAGTTGGAAAAGAGCTTATTTTTCCACCTACTGAAGATGATTTGGGGTACACCCTGTTATATATGTCTCATCTGCATAGTACATGTGAAAGTAGATGTACTATTACAGTACATAATCTGTTCTATACTGTGTGGTATTTCATTAACTGATACTGTCAGTATAATTCATATACAGTTCAACAGGATTTACCGATACTATACACAATCCAACCATGGGTTGGTTGCCAATAATTGCAGTTGAAATCAATGGGAAGAGTTCTCCATGACTACATAAACTTATTATATTGCTTTCTATAGGGCTTAGTTGTAACTAAAGTTTTCTGGATTCTGCACACAATACATATCTTCTGTTATGTGGCACTGCAGAAAACTGACAATCGTTTCGAATGCTGCATAACACAGTAGTTCATAGGAGCAGCCACTGATGAAATGCCATAAATCAAATGATGGTGTTGTAGAAGCAGCTGGATATGATTCCAAAATTGGGGATATCAGCAATTGACATCACTGTATCACTGTTAATACTCTTCTGTCACCCAGTGTGTTGCAGCTAGGGATGTTGGGGGAATCCGTTTGTGTGGTGGAGCTCCACAAGCGTTGGTTGGCTCGGCCCCCCAGACTCCATTTCAACTTCCGCCAGCTGGCCCGATGGGGGATTTCCTTAAAAAAAATTGTGTGAATAGACATTTGAGCAAATTACTGGTGCAATATGCATGATTTGCACAAAGTCTGGCCACAATTTGAACAATTTGCACATAGTGCAGGTGCCATTTATGCAAATTACACAAATGGTGGCTGAAATTCGTGCAAATTATGCAAGCTGCACCTGCAGTTTGTTCAAATGTCTATTTACACAATTATTATTATTAAATTATAATAATAAGTTATATTATTATAAATATAATTATTAAAAAACAAAACAAAAAAACATTCTGGGAAAACCGGCAGCTCGGCTCATAAATGCTAGCCAAGTCGGGTCTGCCGTGGAAATCCGACAAGCCCCCAAAGGGCTAGATTTCCCAGTGACAGACATCCCAAGTTGCAGCACTGCTCTGTATGGCCCTTTTATATATATATAACCCCCATTCATTTTCTCAAGTTGATCACGCACATGTATAACCTAAGAATATTTGTCTAGACAATCAGGGAATTCCAGAGTGCTTTACTCACACACACACGCACACACACACACACCTCTGCACTATCTTGAATCATTCACATTTGACTGCAGGGATGTACAACCACATTGCAGCCCTCCACATTGCATTCAGTGAGCTCATGAATAGGATTGCAGTTGTACCCACTAGTCACATCCCCACCCCAACACGAATGGACCCTCTGGCTGCCCTGGTGTCTACATACTTGGCATTAGTGAGAAGGAGGGCTGTGCTCATGGACTCTTCTACACAAGCAGGAACCCTAGCCAGATCAGGGTTTTGTTTGCCAAGGGAAGCTGTATGCTTGCATATATGTCCCTGCATAGCCCCCCTTGACACCAACACTGAATGTTCAGCTGTCAGTGAGCATGGCCGGTGTCAGTGGGCATTGCTTTTGCTGACATGTGTCTGAACACCCCTTTTGTTTCTCAATGGAACTGTGAACTTCACTATCAGAGGGGACACCCTGCGAGTAGCACATATCTTAAGATGGAAAGGAGGTGAGCCCAAGACACCTAATTTTGTCAGGTGTTGGTCCTCTTTCACGTCAACCTTTATATCACCCATTTCCACAAGTAAAGAAATCAGAGGTTGAAATGAGTTAGGGATTGTTATCCTGAGATAATTGTTCATGTCAACAGGTCTCAGGGGACTTCCCTAAGGACAGAGTCCTAATTTCACTTCAAATTTCTCCTTAGACAAACTTTCAGGAACTCACCCTTGTCAGTCCTCACTCCATCACTCACAGGTAGATTTTAATGTATGCAACATGTTCACCCAGTATCCTTCACTAAGAAATATGATCACTTTCAGAGATATTGCTCACATTTGCTACATGCCATGAATGTGTATGGGGGAAATGATGGGTCATAATCTTGCTATTCTACTGGACACCTCATTCTGTAAATCTGTATATTATCCATTATTACGAAATCTGCTACTGTGAAATACGTCGTCAGGGCATCATGATTTGGACCCTCTGCAACTGAATAATCACACAACTCTTTCAGAATGACAGACATTGTTCTATATGTAGTCCTTGACTTTGTCTTGAAAGTTAACTAGCTCCACCTATAATTGCATGAGTTATTATTTTTGTTCTGTGTAAGCTATTCAGGAGTGTGTGTGTGTGTGTGTGTGTGTGTGTAATGTGAATACATGTAGTTTTAAAAATATGGTAGGGACCATTGGAAGCACAGTGCTCATGAAACATGTCACTTTTGATAAGCAGCAGCTTAACTTTCAGGGTTATCTTGCCTTGTAAATATAACTTCAAGGGAATTTACAAAGTAAATACAACTTCCTCCAGTCTACAAATTATGGGCTTTTACTCCGTGTCAAATTAACATATCATTTATAGGTAGAAATGCATACTGCATTGACTCTACCTGTCCTGGAGTCCATGTGGTGGGTTTCTGTTAGAAGTATGCATGAAAGGATAAGAGATTTACGGCAATGAGTGATAGCTATCCTATCTCTGTGTCTTTTGTTTCCCAGGAACAACTTCATTGCTGAGGGAGGAGAGGACACTGTCTCCTACTTATTTCTTTGTCCCATCATCATAAAATCCTGCCCTCCCCAATCCTTATAGTTTCTTACAGACCAATCTTATGCATGCGGCATAGTCTTAAGTATACATTGGATTGCAGCCTTAATGTCAATTTTCTTTATATGGATGGAAAGCTCAATTTGAAGCACTGCATATCAGCAGCTTACACACTGTTTCTGGCCTAGAAAGTTGATGCTAAGACTGTCTATATTAGCAGTTTCCATCTGTTGCAAATTACTAGTAGTTTCTATTTAATTCAAGAGGTAGTATATTTTGTGTAGCAGCAACACAGCTAGGATATTGGAGACAGGTGGTCAGATTTCATGATCTGCAGTGAGTAGGTAAGTGAAGCATACTTGCCTTTATACATGGCTATACTTCGTTAAAAATAAAGAGTTCATGTCAAGGCTTTTTGTTAAAAAAAAATCTTCAACACAGCTGTTCAGTATAAGAATTATTTAACTTTGCAAGAAAATAATTTTTGAAGGATGAATGATGTAAGAGGTGAAAAGCTGATATACTATTTTTATCCTACAGGAATCTATTCCCTTTTCAGTGACTGCATTTCTTGAATATGTGCAAGTTTGGTTTTAAAAAACATGGTTGATAAGAGTCTCAAACAGCCTGTCCACACTGTTAAACAGATCGTGCAAACCCTGCAGATATTATTTCAATTGTTGTTGTTGTTCAGTCGTTCAGTCGTGTCCGACTCTTCGTGACCCCATGGACCATAGCACGCCAGGCCTTCCTGTCCTGCGCTCTCTCCCGGAGCATGCTCAAGTTCATATTCATTGCATCCGTGAATATTGGGAAAACTTTTCCAGTAACTCTTTGGAGTATGGCTCAAATGTACATGGAATATTTTTTCTTAGGCAATAAAAATAGGCCCTCTGTCTTACCATACGTTTCACAGTACAACTGCATGTATGTTATATAGGTCTTTGTCATATGATGTAAAGCCTTTAAGAAAATGAACCACTAAACTTTCCCAACACAGCAATTGCTTTTGAGACCACAAGCCATGCAAGAAAAAACAACAACAATAACAACCTGATATGCATATCTGATCCTGGTGCAAAGCTACAGCATATACTACATCCTTATCTAGACAGAGGTAGCCTAGCTACAGTTATCCATGCTCTTATAACCTCTTGTCTGCATTACTGCAATGTGTTATATGTGGGTCTGCCTTTGAAAATGGTTCGGAAGCTTCAGCTGGTCCAAAATAGGGCAGGGAGATTGTTAAAGGGGACTGGCCGATGTGATCATATTATGCCAGTTCTTTTCCATCTGCACTGGCTGCCAGTCCATGTCTGGGCCAGATTCAAAGTGCTAGTATTAACATTCAAAGCCCTAGACGGTGTGGGCCAGGTTACTTGAAGGGTCATCTCCTCCCATATATACCTGCCTGGATCATAAGATCATCTACTGCAGTTCTTCTTCAGGAGCCCTGACCAAAGGAAGTGAGGTGGGTGGCTACTAAGAAGAGGGCCTTTTCTGCTGTGGCACCCCGGTTGTGGAATGAGCTTCCCAGAGAGGCTCGCCTGACACCTATAGGGATGTCAGAGAATTCCGTGACGGATCTTGGTGAGGCCGAATGCCAGTGCATTCAGCCCCCCGAAATCCATCGCAGAACAGCCTGCCCCCCGCCCCCCGCGGATCCCCCCCGGGACAAGACTTACCTGGGGCGGATGTTTCGGATGGCGGCCGCTGCCGCCATTTGCAATCTGTGTTTTTTTCTTCTTTTTTTCCCCCATAGACGTGATAGGCTATGTAAAGACTTACGTAGCCTATCACGTCTGGGTTAAAAAAAAAACGCATATGCAAATGGCGGCGGCTATGGCCACCGCCATTTGCGTTCCTTATTTTTTGCCGTCTTAGTCTACGTAAATATTTATGTAGACTAAGATGAAGACAAAAAAGGGGAACGCAAATAGCGCCCACTACGCTATTTGCGTTCCCCTTTCTTTTCTTTGGCTTAGTCTACGTAAATATTTACGTAGACTAAGACAGCGAAAAATAATGAACGCAAATGGCGGTGGCTGGAGCAGCCGCCATTTGCATAAGCGTTGTTGTTGTTTTTACCCAGAGCCCTCTGCAGCCGGAAATCCAACTGCGGACAGCCCTGGCCTGGGCCTGGCTGGTTGCTCCATGGAGCCGCCACGGAACACAGCTGGCCATCGAGGCTTCCGGGGAGGGGAGGATTGGATCGCCTCCCCCCCCTTGAGGATTCCAGGGGGAGGGATGGAACGCCTTCCCCCCACACCATGAACAGAATCCGCAAAAAGGTAAGTGACTTTTGTACATCCCTAGACATCTACATTGTGCTCTTTTCGGTGCCAGGTGAAGTCCTTTTTATTTTGATGGGAATTTTAGCATTTTAGTCTTTTAGTTCAGTTGTTTTAAATCTCTTATTGCATTTTAACTCTGCATTACTGCTAGGTATTATTTTTACTTTTATTTTATACTATACTTTTAAACTTTTAAATTTTTATAATGTATCTTATGCTGTATTTTATGGTTTTAATTGTTGTGAATTGCCCAGAGAGCGATAGGGATGTACGAAAATCACTTACCTGTTCGCGGATTATGTTGATGGTGGGGGGGAGGCATTCCGTCCTTCCCCCCGGAATCCTGGATGGGGGGGAGGCGCTCCATTCCTCCCCCCGGAATCCTCCGCGGCCGGCTGTGCTCCGCGGCAGCTCCGTGGAGCAGCCAGCCAGGCCCAGCCAGGCCAGAGCTGTCCGCAGCCGGATTTTCAGCCGCGGAGGGCTCTGGGGGGGGAACGCATATGCAAATGGCAATGGCTATGGCCTCCGCCATTTGCGTTCCTTATTTTTGACATCTTAATCTACGTAAATATTTACGTAGACTAAGACGGCGAAAATAAGGGGAACGCAAATAGCGTAGTGGATGCTATTTACGTTCCCCTTATTTTTGCTGTCTTAGTCTACGTAATTATTTACGCAGACTAAGACGGCCCAAAATAAGGAACGCAAATGGCGGCGGCCATAGCCGCCATTTGCATACGCTTTTTTTTTTTTATAACCCAGTCATTTTAGGCTAAGTTTTTACGTAGCCTAAAACATCTGGGTAACAAAAAAAAAAGCGTACACAAATGGCGGCGGTCATAGCCGCCGCCATTTGCATACGCCCTTTTTTTTTTTTTACACAGACGTTTTAGGTTACGTAAAAACTTACATAGCCTATCACATGTGTGTAAAAACAAAACCAAAAAAAACTGCAAATGGCGGCGGCGGCAGCCGGTCAGAGGACTCGGTGAGTGGGGTTCATACACCCCTAAAATGGAAATCTATTTAAGGCTTTATTTCAGGAAAAAAGAACAAAATAGAAAGAAAGTGGCATGGTGGTTATATGAGCATTAGAAACTTTCTCTATAATTACAGGGAAAGAGAATGCAACAAAAATGGAATATTAATTAAAAAAATTGCAATTGCCAAAGCTGGTATTATGAATTTGGCTAACAAGATAATGGCTTGAGCTTCTGACATTGTTATGACTCCTCCTTCCAACCTTATTCTGTTTACTACTTGCGGTTCAAAACTAAACCAAAACAAAACTAAACTTAACTAAAACATAAGTGTTAACTCTCCTGTTACTTCCTCCTGCACCTTACTTGAATATATTACAACTACGCTAAAGCATTACTAAGTTCCTCTAGGCATGTGAAGAATAAATGTAGAAGTTAGAGTGAAAGGAAAAACCCAAGACTTGGAAATAATTCCAAATCCCATCTTCAGAAATAATTCTAAGTCCCAAACTCAGAAATAATTCTAAGTTCTACTTTCAGTATATATTCTAATTCCTAACTTCAGAAAATATTCTATGTTCCAAAGTCTAAGATTCTAAAGAGATCCATAGTTACCCAAATCCTGGTGGCGAGGCAGACAGAGCCAAGTGAAGCAGCAGCAGCAGGAACAAGAGAAGGAACAAGAGCAGCGATGAGCTCTCATTACCTGTGCTTTCATACACTTGCTCTGGTCAAAGGTGGGGGCCCCAAGGAGCACTGAGTCAACCGTCTTCCAGTCAGAATGGGGTGCATGTGGTTAGACCACTCATTCCCAAATCAGAAGTATGGTGACTCATCTATCTCCAACAATTTCATATGTTTGGGGAAAATATCTGGCAGCATTACAAACAGGTTACTTTGAAATGTCCCAAAATGTGGCCCAAAGTCTGTCATCTTGGCATGTTATCTCGATTGTCGTATTTCTCCCTGTTACATCTTCTTTGAACTCAGGTCATTGTCAGTCATATTTGGTCATATCCACCTGAACACCTCCTCCCAGTTGTTGCTCGTGCTCAGGGCTGCAGCTTCCCCTGCCCAACTAGCGTTGAGGAAGGACATTCTCTTATCAGCAGGTGTACACCAAAAGATGTCAAAACAGTATTTTTCCTCCTGCTCACTTCTTCAGTTCATCTCACTTGTACACTCTGCCAGCACTCCATGGCCTTCAACAAGCTATGTGAAGCCGCTTGTAAAGACAGCTGCATTTTTTTCCTTTCATCAAAGACAGCCCTGCAAAATCTTAGGGGTTTATCACACAGAGCTTTTATCCTGCTATTGAGATGGCTCTCCCTCTGAAGTTTGCGGGCTCTTTATATGACACTGTTAATGTCCAAGACGTGTCCCACAATTTCCCCCAGCCTATCCCATGTTTTCCCCAAACGCAAAAAATGCGGTATTTTCCCCAGCCCACGGAACAGGAGTGCTATAACCTCCCCATGAAATTCTCCAATAGTGGAAGAAACCACTGTGTCTGCCTGCTGTGGGCATTTGTTTTCAGTTGTTGGGGGTGCAGTCAGAATGACAAAGGCATTGAGGATGGGAGCGGGGTTGCACAGAAGGAAACCCGAGCAGATTTGACAGGCGTGAGGGCAAGAATCGCCTGCCGATTGTGACTCCTGCCTCCTCATTTCTTGATTGGAGGGAGATAGGGATGGCGGAGAATTTCTCCCCGAAACTTCGGGGGGGCGAGCGCCAACGTGTTCGGCCCCCCGAACAAGTTTCGGGGAGAAATCCTCCGGACCCCCCGGACCCCCGCACCCCCCGGGACGGGACTTACCTTCGTCGAATGTCCCTCCCGGCGGTGGGTCCGGCCGGCGGTTCAGCGGGTGTTCGAGTGGGGCGGGAGCGGCAGCCAGTCTTTCAAACGGCTGCCGCTGCCGCCATTCCAACAAACAAACAAACAAAAACCCCGTGATAGGCTACGTGATGATTAACGTAGCCTATCATGGCTAGATTTGCAAAGTCAGCCGTGATAGGCTACGTAAATCGTCACGTAGCCTATCACGGCGGCGTTTTTTAAAAACAACAACAACAATGGAGTTCGCAGCCAGGCGAGGTGGGAAGCCTCCTCCCCGGCCTGAATTTCGGCCTGAAGTAAGTCAGAGGTTTCCTGGGGGCTGCGAGAAAACAGTACCGCAGAAATTAAGCTATAAAAACAAGACTCACCCCCCCTCCTTTGCACATATGCAGGGGAGGGAAGGAGGCACTCCATCCATTCAAACCACCTGGCTGCCGTGTAAAAAAGCCCTTCCTAACCCTGCAAAGAAACCGAAAGCAGGACGCTCCGGAAAGGAAGTGGGTATTTGCAGGTTTTTTGCTTAATGTAGAGACACACTTAATGAAAGTCTCAGTTAGTGAGATAATATCAATCAGCACAGAATCAAATGTCAAGGTCTTCTCGCCCAGAGGTCAAGAGTCTGGAATATAAAACTGATTCTTAAATACGAGTCTGGGATCTTTTAGGGGCTCTTCTTGTAGATCTCACCAAAACCCTCATTCAATTATTCCAGATCAAATTGGCCATCTTCACTCTTTTGTTTGCAACGTTATTTAACCTTTTCAGTACCAGATTAACAGTCTAGATTCAATCCCCATTACCTTTAAAGAAGTAATTGTTAGTACTGTCATTACCCTATGAAGATCTGGGCAATAATCTTCATTTCTTCTTGAGGAGCGGCCAAGAAATTGTCCTAAATTAGAGTTCATTTTTAAAGAAATCATTTTTGTTTGCTAAAAATGGAACCAATGCTGTTCATTTCATTTATCATAATATCCCAATTTAAATTCTGATTTTGACCTTTTGCACAAACCATTCTCTGAAGAGCATATAAGACAATATAAATGTAATTACATGATTTCTTTTCTCACAAGAAACAGATATCAAGCTTTCCTAATGTGTATAATTCTTTTTACCTCCATGTGACCTCTCTTAACAAAACATGTCACCGTCTTTCATTTCTAAAAAAGATATTTCTCTTTGGCAATAATTTCAAGCTGTTGCTATGACACTCTCTCAGCAAAACCCCAGAAATATCTTGTTTGTTACAGGCCTTATGCCTAATATCTAAGTCATTCATGAGACATTGCTTTTAAGATGCATTTTATTCCTATAGAAACACTGGGCCAGTTTGCATGATCAGCACACACACACACACACCCCACCCCACAAGGCTTAAGCCATTGTGGGTTCTGGTGTGTGCCAGCAGCCAGTTTGAATATTTAAGCTGCAGTGGGAGGTCGCTGTGGCTTATATTGTCATCCAGACTGAGCAAGGGTAGTTTGTTGGTGTGGTTAACAAACCACTCACAACCCATGGGCTGTTTTAGGGTTTTAAATAGGGATGGGGGAGAATTTCTCCCCGAAACTTCAGGGGGCCGAGTGCCAATGCATTCGGTCCTCCGAAGGTTCGGGGAGAAATTCTCCGCCACCCCCCCGCCACCCCCACCACCCCCTGGGATGGGACTTACCTTTCACGAATGTCGCTCCCGGCGGCGGGTCCCGGCGGCGGTTCGGCAGGTCTTCGTCAGGGGTGGGGGCGGCAGCCTGTCTTTCGACCGGCTGCCACCGCTGCCATTACAAGAAAAGTTAAAAAAAAAAAAACCACCCCTGTGATAGGCTACGTAACAATTAACGTAGCCTATCACGGCTAGATTTGCAAAGTCAGCCGTGATAGGCTACGTTAATCGTCACGTAGCCTATCACGGGTGACTTTAAAAAAAAAAAGCGCGTACACTAATGGCAGCCCCCATAGGGAGCCGCCATTCGTGTTCCTTATTTGGTCCCTGTAGTCTACGTAAAGATTTACGTAGACTACAGGGACCAAATAAGGAACACGAATGGCGGCTCCCTATGGGGACCGCCATTTGCATACGTGCTTTTTTTTTTTTTTAAGTCACCCGTGATAGGCTATGTGACAATTAACATAGCCCATCATGGCTGATTTTGCAAATCTAGCCGTGATAGGCTATGTTAATCGTTACGTAGCCTATCACGGGGCTTTTTTTTTTTTTTTTACTTTTCTTTTGAAGTTCGCGGCCGGGGAGACGGGGCGCTTCTCCCCGGCCTGAATTTTGGCTGGGCGAGGCGGGAAGCCTCCCCCCCGTCCTGAATTTCGGCTGGGCAAGGTGGGAAGCCTCCTCCCCAGCCTGAACTTCGGGGGGAGAAGCGAAGCGCCTCCCCCCACCGCGAAGCAAGCTGCGAGACCAGGTAAGTGACTTTCGTACATCCCTAGTTTTAAACACACCAACAACCCACCCTCACCAGGATCAGATGACACGATAAGCCACGGCAGCCACCTACCATGGCTTGATTGAATAATCAAAATGGCCACTGGTATGCACCACAACCCACTGTGGTGTGAATAAACTATGTGGGCTGCAGTGATCATGCAAACCAGGTCATAATGTATCTCATTTCACAGAAAGTGAACCTTCAGAATGCTTTAAGCAAAATAGCTGTCCTTCATTTCTTTAGCATTGAGCAGGACCTGGCTTGTCTAACTCAGCTCAAGGTAGGGAGGGGCGAACTCATCATTTCTCACCCTATGCACTGCTTGCCAGACCCCCCACCAGCTGCCCAACCCTGCTCGCCACATGCAGCAAATCCCCAGGTACCTGGGTCTGTGGATACCTAGTGAGTGGCGAGTGGCTGCCCAGTCCCTCACAGAGCTGCAATTTTGTGTAAAAATGGTGGTGCAGGCTTTTTCATAAGTAACCATTTACACAAAGGACAGCCGTAAAGCGTTTATGCAACATTTATGCAGCCATTTATGGTCCAGTTATGCCTGTAATGTTGAGTAATGGCCACTTTATGGCTGCCTCCCATTTCCATAAATGGTTATGGAAAAGCCTGAGCCACCATTTTTATTCAAAATGGTGGCTCGCTGAAGGAGCGGGCAGCTACATACCTGTCCAACTCAGTGCATGCCAGGTCAGGCAAGTGAGAGGATCCATGGACTGGTGTCCAGGGGGCCGAGCTGGTGAGAAATTGCTAAGATTCGAGCCCCAACTGGACACCCACAGCATCCCTAGCTCAAGGTTCCCAGGAGAGCCAATATGAAGCAGTTACCCTTACTAGAAAGGTAGGGTAGAGTCAAGTACAATGGGATGGGATGTGATTACTGTAATGTGAGGGGGCGAGTAAGGCTGTGCTTACCCTCCCTCATGCGCCTGTTGCCACCTTCCATGCATCATAGGGGGAAGATCTGGACAGGGGAGCCTGCTGTACTCATGTTTGATTCTGAACACTGATTGTGTAGGATTCCAAATCATGTGGAGAGCCTATTCATGAAGAGCAGTCTTCCCACTTCACACCTACCCCTCCAACCAATGGAAGGCAGTGGGGCCAAGTGGTGGGGATGGGTGGGGCCAGCAAGTATGGTCCCCCTCTCATCCTGTGAATGAATGAATCCCATATAAGGCTTTCAACACTCTTAGATGTGCACCTAAGACACATATATGGTGTGGCCCTCAGCAACACGAGCCTTTTCTCTTTCATGTTTATGTCTTTCCATGATTATCTTGCTGCTTGACACTGACACCTCAGGAATACTGCAGCTCTTATGAGGCTTTGCTTTTTGGCATAGAATAACGTCTGTGCATGACATTGCAGTGTCCTGGTCCTGCATTCCTGTGTTCTCAGATGTGAGCTACTTTATTTTTTTCTCTTCTGCTGCCTTTTCAGTTTCTGTTTTCTGGCAGAACCAATAATAAAATGGTGAGGAAAGGAGGATAAAATGGAGAGGAGGAGGACCTTGAGTTCCTTGCAAGAGGAAAACAGATGGGATATAAATGGAATTAAAAAATGAAAAATGTGATCTGATTTTGCAGGACATCCATAGACATGTCTATTTGGAATCAAAAGCCACCGATTGATTTCCATGGGATTTGCTTCCAAATAATCTTAACATGTTTACTTAGAAGCATGACCTATTGAGTTCAAAACAACATAATTTCTGAAGAGTACATTGCAACCTTGGTCGCAGAATGGCTCTGTGGGATTTGTGCATGATTTTAACAAGAAAAAAAAAACTTTAAAACCACAGGGATATATTCCTAGATATATTTGACCTTATCTTTTGCATTAAGGAAGACAAATTATAATGTGTTAAAAATAAAACTGCACGATTTTGCATGAAAATTGTTGTATTGTGAATTCCCTGAAAGATGGATCTTATCACAAACTTATATAAATGTTTCCCATTGGAGCAAGAAATCAAGCATGAAGTGGCTGTAAAAAAGAAGCACCCATGTGAACTGCAGAATGCTACATTTTGCCTCATGGTAATGCAACCCTATGATTACCAGCAGGTCTCTTCCATAGTCAGTGCTGACAGGGGAAATCACCCCATGTGGAGGGCTTTGGCTTTGCAACCTATGACTTCCTAAGGCTGACAGCAGACATAAGTTCAGTATAGAAATCATTCAGCGATAAAATCATTGACCTCTGTAAAACCATCTGCTTTCCACATAGCTAGCTTTGCCAAGCTCATTGAGAACTCTTGACAGCATGTATTTAAATGTCAGCTATTTTCTCCTTGAAATCTTATTTGCAATGTTAAAAAAAGAAAAGCCATGTAGAGTTAAGCATTTGTGTAACTTGCTTCTAAATACTATTCCAATTCTCACCTTTTTTAATCCTTTCTTTGCCTTTTCTGACCTGTGCATTGATATTCTCATTATGTCCTAACCCATGTGTTTGGGGTAGAATAGGATGCTTTCCTTTTTGAAGATGATGATTCAGAAAAGTGTAAACACTTTCTTTTTCTTTCCCTCATTTTATCTTGGTTTTCGAATGTTGCCACAACAGTGACAAGCTCCTTCTATATACATCTGGAAAGCATCCTTTAAACAGAAGCAGGATTTTCACCTTCATCAACAGTGTAGGATTTCCAGGAAACTGTTGAGATCATGTTTGTTGAGAGAACATGTTTTTTTTAGCACCAGTGCCCAGTAAACTGTAATGTGGAACTTGATTTTATCTCTGATTTTAACAGATTCTCTATAGCACATTAGATCAACAGCCAGCACAATCATTTTCACAATCCATTACAATCTACTGGATTGTACAAACACATAGCAACTGAAACATTATAACATTTGCATTTCCTCTGATCATTTCATGGTACATCACAGTTTAGTTTCCTGTATTTTGAAGGAGCTCTCTGACCTCACTGCTCCAATTTTTTTATTAGTAATACTACCAGCAATCTGGCTGAATCTTGTTTTCTGCCTTTGTACCGTTAGATGAAATTGCAGGAAGGTAGCATCATTATGTAGTACACATGACCTACAGCCCTTATGACTTAATGGAGCTAAAATGCAATCCTATGCTAGGTCAGGTATTTAGGGTCTCCTATCTTTCCAGTGAATCCACTCAGTACACTTCTTTAACATCTTGGTTCAAGTGGAAGATGTGGTACAAGCTGCAGACATAAATGGAAAGCCCTCAATTACCAGTTTGTATAATGTAGGACCAAGATCCTTAGGTACTCCTCAAAATGTGATCAGATCAGCTTTCCCCAGCTTGGCATCTGCTAGATATGTTGGACTACAACTCCCATCACCCCTGGTTCTGGATTATGGGAATTGTGGTCCAATACCTCTGGAGGTCTTTGGGTTTGGAAAGGCTGTGTTCTGGGTTGGAAAGCAAATTTGACAATGTGACAGCATCACTGAGGGCAAATAAAGTTAGTTCGAAGAACACTCTGAATTAGCTTTGGTCATCCTCAGTGACTTTGTCACTGACTCAGTGACATAGGCAAGTCTGATTGTCTATATGATGATGCAACTATTAGTAGGAAGAAGGACATTTTAAAAAAATGAACTGAGGCAGCAGCTGATCAGGACTGCAATATCAGTAACTGCTTTGGTGTAAAAAGGTGAACCTAGGAGGATCTTTTAGGAAATCTTTCAGCTCCCTCTTCTCCCCAGTTTCCAGCCTCTCCTCCATGTTGAAAGTATTTACTACAGTACAGATATATTTACTCAACTCTGGCAGCCATTCTGAGCACTGCAACAAAAAGGATTCAGTTGTTATACCATAATTTAATTTGGTCAATAAAACAAACAAATATGTTTGTAATTTTATTTCCTCCTGTTTCAAATCTTTATCAAATAATTTCTTAATACTGATGAGCAACCAAGAGGTTTAATGGCCAGGCCATCTCGTCACTTTTTTTCTATCCCTTTAACAATGGATGATGTGGGTAAATTAAGCATGTGCTTAACTATCTCCTGTAGAAATGAATGGGATTTTATAGCGCTTGACTTTGGCTAGATCATGTCTGTGTTTACACTCTCATTCACATATACAGTAAATTATCTCAGAATGATGAAATCACAGCTAATGTCAACCCTTTGGGGAATATTATATAGATCTATATGACATGCTGGAAGGCCTGTGCTAAGATTATAGGAATGTTTCTTCTACTGGACTTATATAATGATCAGAGAAGTGGAGAAAAATTATTAGGTGTACATGCTGCACAACATTTGATGGAATTGCCAGGAAATTCCACAAGGAATTAAATGTTATAAAGTATTCATTGTTTTTTTATATATATAATGAGTATTAAATGTGCTGTTTCTATATGATGCATGTATTATTAACCCAGTGTTATAAAGCTGTGTTCTAACATATAGGGAAATCTGAATAGGAAAGGTGATTCATGGTGAATTACTCCTCTTTGGTCTGTTTCTTGGTAAAGACAGCATTTAGAAAACATTCCCTAGAAAAGAGTATTAGTTGTCTTCAGTGAATCAGTCAAATTGACCTTTACAATTCAACCACAGATTGTTCATCTAATAATCATTTTAACTGAAATGTGTTGAATCATTGGCCGTAAAAATGCAGAGAAAGTCAGCCATCAACAATGCAGGAATTCAATTTATTTTGTCCTGAATGATTTAAGAAACAATCTATGGATATAACCCCAAATCCTGGCAATTCCCAGTGGAACTTATTTTTGATTTTCATCATTTTCCTATTTCAAAACCTTAACAGAAACCTGATCCTGTCTGCCCTTCAGTGGAGAGCTAATGTAATATGTCTCATTGCCTAGTGTTTGAAAAGCTAACCTTGAAAGGCTAATGGAAGAGCATATATTGCAAAGAAAACACACACACACACACACACATCTCTATTTCCTGGTTTTTAAATAGAAGATGTCCTGTTAAGCATTCATGAAGTTAGGTATATTTCTAAAATGAGACGTAAATGTTTGTTATCCTAAATGATTTTATGATAATTTGTATGCTGAACCTAAAATGGTAGATAGGCCCCATTAAAAATACTATCATATTCTGGCTCTGTTTACTAAGGACACAATCCTTCCCCAATTATATGATGATGGCACAGCACCCACACATAGAGGAATCATCATAGAGCTCAGTGGGCCCTGTTTTCACGGGCTGGCTGTGAGTAGATTTAGATGGATATTATATTTATATGGCAATTGAAACTAATGGTAATTTGAAGAGCTTTTCACCAGCTGAAAATTCTTCATGGAAAGGATATTTAGTTGTCGGGGGCAATAAAAGAAAATAAATGATGGTATTTATCATTATGTGAACTAGTTATTAACTAGACAATCATCTAACTTTACCCTGAAATAAAGAGGGATAACCAAAGCAAAGTTTAGCTGGTCAACCACCTGCAAGAATGTGATTAGGAATGAAGGATGTTCGGTTGGGCTCCCAACTTTCACTAGGCAAATGAGCCAGATGGGCATCAAAAGTGCAAAATTCCTGATATATGTATGTCTTTGTGTGTGCTGTTTCTCCAAGGCACCAGGGAAACCCCCTACAGACATAGTAGCTTGCAGGTCTTAGTAGAGTTACATGTTTTGGCTTTCCAAAACATTTCTATATGTTTCCTCATAGTATCTATATCTAATATGCAGAACTGGTAGAAAAATGACATAATGTGTATCCCTCATTTTCTGCTTAAGGAGACTTTTCTAAAATTCCCTCTGTTCATGACCTCACTATCTGTATATTTTTGCTCCTTCCTTTCACTGTGACCCCCTACTCTATCTCTTCAGGCAGTTCTAGTTTTCCCTGTAATCCAATTTTCTTTGTGCCTTTTCTGTCATTCTCACCCACAACAAGTCCTACCCCTGCTCTGATACATTTCTAACCCACTTGTGATTATTATTTTCTTTGTACACCATAATTGCCTATGGGTCACAGTGTGATATTCTGTGTGACAGATGCTTTCCACAGAACATAGTGCACAAAGAAATGCTTTCTAGCTTGTGACTAATTATTTTTTAATTATCATGGTTATTATCAAAAGAAAACATAATAAAATTAGCTTTCTCCAATTTCTTAATTCCTTAATTTCTTCTCTTTTTTTTCTTTTTTTCTTTTTAGTCAGGGAATGTGGGGGAAGCACTTTCTTGAACCATACAGGGGAGAGTTTTGTGTGTTTTATCAGTGTTAGTACTTGTGTTATGACAGCAGCTTGGTAAAATATTGAGATTCCAAGTTCCCTGCACTAAATAAAAAGATTTAGGGTACATTCCTATGCATTTTTAGACATGGCTGGCTGGGGCATGCTGGGAGTTGTAGAACTTTTTCCTGTTTAAACATGGAGAGGATTGCTCCTTAAGTACTTGTTCAGTTGTTCCTTTTTTTGAAGACACGATGTCTGATTGCACACCCATCTCTTGAGTCCAAACAACACATTACAAAGAATGTATTGACACCACCAGTGACCTGCACTCCATGTCTCCCCCATTTCTTTCCAGTAGTATTTAGTTAACAAAGACTTGTGACATGATATCCCGTCACTCAGCATTTTCCTGTCCTCCACAAATGATAGAGCCAAGTAACTGTAGGGTGTGTGGGGGGGTGTGGGGGTGGGGTGGGTGTAAATGCTAAGTGCACTGATGTCATGTCACTCTTCTTCAACTCAACATTTCGAGAGAGACAATGCACAGGATAGTAGTGGCCACTTCATTATAGTAACGGCCACTTCATTATAGTAACATGTAAACATAAAGTTCTCTATTACTGAGAGAAGAAGCACATTCAACTGAGCTGTGGAAGTGAGGCTAAGCAGTACACTTCTTTCCTGGGAAATCGGTATGTGTGTATTAATCTTTGCATATATTTCTACACATGGATTTGGAAAAAAAAACAAAACAGATAGCCAGCAGTACAAACTGATGTGAACACACCACTGCTACCTTTAAGCTGTGCATTCTCTGTGCTATTCAAATTATTTTTGTTACATTGGATGTGAGCCAAGAGGACTTGTGCAATTACTCCCTGGTTTCTGTAGAATGACCAAAGCACCCCAAGTCATAATACTTTCACAAATGAATTGATTTTTTTAAAATGAACTGTCATTTTACTGCAGTTAGGATTTGACAGACATAACAAAAGCAACATTTCCATTATAAACAATATGTTAGAGACTTGTAATTCCCTGTTCATTTGCTTGGTAAAGGGCCTGGCTGTTCTTTCTTTTTCTCATTTGGCTCTATTTTTAATGTCTGATTGCTTCCCCCACATTGAACATGTATGAGATAAGAGCAAAGGTTAGAGTCTGAAGTGTCAGCAGAAACATGAAGCTTGTGGAGTAATTTGCAAACCCTTCATGACAAACACATTCATAAATATAAATACTACATCTGCTCATGGATGATAAAGACACACAGAGAACCTTTTTAAAAGGAAGGGCTTTTACACTAAAAATGCAATAAATATCTAATTAAAGCAATTAAATGGCTATTATCCAAGAGAAGCAATTGTGTGCACATTACAAATTCAGGAGAAGTAGCACTGACAGAGGAAACGTTGCCTTATTCCCAGAGCCGGCCCTATCATTAGGCAGAGTGAGGCAGGCACCTCAAGCAGCAGGTGCTGGATGGTGTGGAGGGACAGCAGTGGCAGCCTTTTGGCCATTCCCCTCTGTTGGAGGATTGAGCTGTGTCTTCCAGGCAGCCTACCCCACACACCCTGAAGCTGCACTGCTGTAGTGGAGAATACTGTCCCATTATCACACACCCAGCTGGATGCAGCATCCTGGAGGATGCTGTTTCATTATCACACACCCTGAAGCTGCACTGGTGATCTCAGGTGCAGTGGAAGATGCTGTCCCACTATTATCACCAGTGTCAAAATAAGATTCACCTGCTAGTCCAGCCACTTCCTTAAGATGGAATGGGGGTGGTGCCATCTTGTCCTTTACTACAGGCAGCAAAATGTCTTGAGTAGGTCCTGCTTTTTCTATATTATTTGGCCAAACCTCAAGGCTGAGATCCAAAGAATGCCTTTAGGCTAGGGATGTACGAAAGTCACTTACCTTTTCGAAGGGTGACATTCGCGGTGGGGGGGAGGTGCTCCGTTCCTCCCCCTGAAATTCTGGCCAGGGGGGAGGCGCTCTGTCCCTCCCCCCTGAAATTCTGGCCGGGGGGGGAGGCGCTCCATCCCTCCCCCCCGAAATTCTGGCCGGCCAGGTCCGCAAATGGCGGCGGCCATAGCGGCTGCCTTTTGCGTCCCTGCAGTCAGCCGTGATAGGCTACGTAAATGTTTACATAGCCTATCACAGCTGATTTAAAAGAAAAAAATGCGCGTACACAAATGGCAGTGCCCATGGGCGCCGCCATTTGCGTTCCTTATTTTGACACGTCTTAGTCTACGTAAACATTTACGTAGACTAAGGCGGCGAAAATAAGGGGAACGCAAATAGCATCTACGCTATTTGCGTTCCCCTTATTTTCGCCGCCTTAGTCTACGTAAGTGTTTACATAGACTAAGACATATCAAAATAAGGAACGCAAATGGCGGCGCCCATGGGCGCCGCCATTTGCATACGCACTTTTTTTTTCTTTTAAATGAGCCGTGATAGGTGTCAGGGTGGACACTGAGCCCATAGAATCCCAAAGTAGTTCTGATTCTGAGGAAGAGCAGTCGCTCCTGGGAGAGAAGCGCGCTCCTCTTTCCCAGGGCCCACAGCTGATGGAGATTCCTCCCACCAGCATTCCTAGATTAGAAAGCAGTCCAGGGAGTTACCGAGCAGAGATAGCAGACTTGGTGGATGCGCGACGCAGACGCAGAGAGCGGCACCAGATGGAGGGCGTGAAAAGGAGGTGCAGTGCCCGGTTGGCACGCAAACAATGGCTGCGCCCCGAGGATCCAAGGGAAAAGAGGAGGGACTCTCCCTAGTCCTTAAGTTCAGGGGTCTGCCAGTAATTCCCTTTCAAACGGGGACCAACTGTTTCAACTTAGGGCATAGGTACTCTGCTGCTTAGATCTAGTTGCTACCTATAGAGTTGTTAAGTTGTAAAAGAAGAATAAAGCTTTGAAAGGAATCCCTTTGTCTGTGTCTGGACTTGGTTACTGGATTAGACTGAGAGAGGCCTCCAAGGAGCCCTTGACAATAGGCTATGTAAACATTTACGTAGCCTATCATGGTATTTTTTAAAAATCTAGCCATGATAGGCTACGTAAATCTTTACGTAGCCTATCACGTTGGTTTTTTTAATTGGAAATGGCAGTGGTGGCAGCCGGTCGGAAGACCGGCTGCCGCAGCCGCTGCCACCGAACCACCGCCGAACCGCCGCCGGAGCCGCCGCTGCCAGGAAGATTCGCCCAAGGTAAGTCCCATCCCGGGGGGGGGGGGACCGTTTCGCCACCAATTCGGGGGGCCGAATGCGCTGGCATTCGGCCTCCCTGAGATTCGTGGCGAAATTCTCTGACAACCCTACTTTAGGCATATGCAAAAACTTGGGCATGCCCAAAGGGATTTATGACTCCCCCACCTCTTTCGTATATCAGACTTTCACTTTGTATAACAAAAGCTATTTTTAAATAAGGATGCTCATGGAATTTGATCTTTGTGAATTCTAATCCAAACTGACCTGATCCACACCTCTCAGACTAATGTGTGGATTGGAACTTAAATATCCACAAAATATTGCATTTCTCCCAATGTCGTGTTGCAGACCTTGGCAGTTTAAATGTATCAACATATAATTTAAAATGTTTAACCTGAGAGAAAATACATTTTAAAACACACATTCAAAACACATATTTGAATGCAAACGTTCCTGCATTTTATGTATTTTTTAAAGGAAAGGACAAATTAATAAGGAAATGGAATGGACTTAAAGATGAACACATGTAAAAGTGACACAGATTGAAAACAGACTGATTTGCACATCCCTATTTCTAAATTCCCCTGAGTTTCAAATGGTTTTGTCATGTAGCCTAGTTGGATGCTGTTTGAGAAACACAACCTGAAAGCCCCCTTGGAAGCTTGGAATTAGCTGCGTTGTCCTTTGGATACTAGTATCAGTATAGGCTTAGCTTATAATGGGATTGAGGAAGTGAACTTTAAATTCATCTTCAAGTGTGCTCTTGTTGCAAATTTCAGCACCCTCATTAGCTGAGACAGCTACAGCAACCTCTTGTCCTTGATAGCTGAAGTAATTTTGTCCTGTAATGTTTGTTCTAGTCCTCCACTGTCATTTCTCACTATAATGTGTGGTGGCTGATAAGCCTTGAGAATGGAATGTGAGTTGTATTCTATGTTTCCCTCACCACATCCCCATGCCTATTCTCATATCTGTGCTGTACTGTGGCCTTTTGTGCTGTATTTGCTAAGCGACTGTTACCAACACAGTAGTGTCCATCTACATCACTGAACTGGAACAGTGTTTTCAGTCAGCTTACAATAGCTACCCAGCTTGACAACACAAGTTGTGACACTGTTTGCACCCAGTCCTACAAACATATTTGCTCTTGCAGAAAATCATCAGAGCAGGCCACAAATAACATGCATATTTCTAGAATTTCTTGTCTGGCACTAAAGCTTGGCTATACATTACATTAATAGCATGGCTTGCAGCCACACCAGGGTTTATTTGTTTTATTTTATTTTTGTACTCATAGGCACATTGGAGTGTGATTTCCATTGGGAACACAATAGGTAAGGAGAAGAGGTTTAACCCTTCCATCCCCAGCCACAATACCAACAAAAATCTATCCCACATTGCTAGCAGTGAATACAGCGATAGAAAAAAAGCACCCATTAGTTCCAATGGGAGCTTTTTTACCCTATCATGCAGTGTGGGAATCACATCGGTTAGGATCACAGCTGAAGAAGGAAGGGTCAAATCTCCCTTTCCTCTCACACTGCTACCTGGTGATAATTGCACATAGAATTTCATAATGTTTAAGAGTTTAAAAAGCTCTGATTTGGCCATTAATGTAACATGCTTTCTGGCCTAAAATCTGCATGAAAGTATAACAGGACTTTCTTCAGGAGCCGGCAAAGCAAATGCAGGCTTTTAAAAACAAGGTGCACAGTTAAGTAGCTAAGCCCCATGGAACTTCATTAGCATCTTCCCATTTAGTATTTCAGCCTGAAGGGAAAACATACCTCCGTTATGTGAAAGTGAAATGAAGCACTGAAAATGTATCATCTGAAGTTTACCCTAATTTTAGTATTGTCACGTAAAGTGCAATGTGACTATGTTAAAGCTGTTGCTACTTTATATTCATTGCAGATCTTTTTTTCTCTCTGTTAATGGAAAAATTAGTTGTTGTGAAATTTTGTTGTTGGTTTTTAAAGAGCACAGATACATCAAAGGAGGTTTTGTTTGATCTAAAGTGCAAGGCAAGGTTATAATTTACCAAGAATGGGAAGATTGTTACAATAGCCAGAAGTTACTAGCTTTTAAAATCCATGTGGCCCATCTTCCTGAAACTATTACATTGTGGGTGGGCATGTGCATGAAATACGTTATATTTAATTAACAAAAAAAAAACCTTTCAGTTGAACATATTGTGTTAAGAGCTGTCCATGATCATTCAAGCTACAAAATGTTGGGAAATGCAGCTGTTAAGGCCCACACCCTTAACAGATGTGTCATTTAGGCAATATGGATATGGTGTGGTACTTTATGCTGTGGTTAGTCCTAACTTCACCACTACCTTGGATGCTGTCAGTAGCAGAGTAGCGGACCTAAGTTCCAGATTTCTCTTTTCACTGGAACAGACACATGGAGTCTATGCAACTGAAGCAATCCTGCAACTGAAGCTACCATACCAAGTACCCAACCAGCAACTAATACCATCCAATGAGGGATATATGAGAAATTCATTTCCATTCATTTATGACCAGAATTTACCCAGTTTGCAGGACCCAAATGCATTCTGCAGTCAAATTCTGTACATCTCTTAGCAACACAATGATGTACATTTGAAAAATGCCCATGAAAAAAATGGACCCATGAAAAACTCACACAAAGACATTTAATCAATGGGATAAAAATGCACACAGTTCAAAAATTTGCACAACCGATATGTACATTTGGGGAAAACTCAAAGCTCGCAATCTGATATGGACCCCAGTCAGAACAATCCTTGAGGTGGATTTCAGAGAATCTGAGCAAGCTCAGGTTTGGCTGATTTGCAGTTCCACACAGAATGATAGAGTTGACTTGGGAGGAACTTCACCTGGCTGGGACTTCACCCTGATTCAGTTCATAATCCCCAATGACCAGCTGAATGGCAGAAGAAAAATATATTCTTCAGACTGCATGGGAGGTCCCTTGTGGGGAAAACTGGGATTCATAGTTAGCAATACATGTTGATAATGTGATGGGTGATCTTTTTATATATGTTCATATGTACTACTATATTGATGTGTTATTGAACTGTGTTGCTTTTAAAAGTACATGTTTCAGTATTTAGGGCTTTGTTGATTGTTGTACCATTCAGCTGTGGGCGATGCAATTTGTTTCCTTCCTTTTTTTTTCCTTACAAAGGTGTGCACGACATTTACTGCTGATCATCTAAATTGTGGGGAAAATGAATACCTAGGCATTATTAACCAAGATCCCTGATCCTCCCTTATGTGGATAATCCATGAGCCTCACTTTTGCAAGTGTCTCATGCTGATTACAAGAAGTTAAAAGCCCTAGGCAAACATTTGCCTGCAATGTGCATAGGGCTAAACTGGGGAAGGGACATGTGCTAGTATGCACACCCCTCCCCCAAGTGTCTCTGTGCGTGCCTCTGGCCATGTCACAGACCTTTTTGCCTTCAGCATGAAGGCCTGTGTAGACGGGTTCGTAAGTACATGAATGAATGCACTTTTGCTAGGGATGTACGAAAGGTACTTACCTTTCGTGGATTATGTTTATGGTTGGGGGGGAGGCGTTCTGTCCCTCCCCCCGGAATCCTGGCTCGGGGGGGAGGCACTCTGTTCCTCCCCCCCCCCGGAATCCTGGCCGGCCGCTGGCTAGCAGGGATGCAAATGGCAGTGGCCGTAGCCGCTGCCGCTGTTTGCGTCCCTGCAGTCAGCCATGATAGGCTATGTAAATGTTTACGTAGCATATCATGGCTGACTTAAAAAACAACAACAACAAAAATGCGCGTACGCAAATGGCGGTGGCCACAGCCGCTGCCATTTGCATTCCTTATTTTGGCACGTCTTAGTCTACATAAACATTTATGTAGACTAAGATGGCAAAAATAAGGGGAACGCAAATAGCGTAGACACTACGCTATTGGCGTTCCCCTTATTTTTGCCATCTTAGTCTACGTAAATGTTTACGTAGACTAAGACGTGCCAAAATAAGGAACGCAAATTTGCGTACGCGTGTTGTTGTTGTTTTTAAAGTCAGACATGATAGGCTACGTAAACATTTACGTAGCCTATCATATTTTTTTTTAAACCTAGCCGTGATAGGCTACGTAAATCTTTATGTAGCCTATCACTTTTTTTTTTTTTTTAACTGGAAATGGCGGCGGTGGCGGCAGCCAGTCAGAGGACCGACCGCTGCTGCCGGAGCCACCGCCAGAGCTGCCAGGAAGATCCGCCCAAGGTATGTCTCGTCCCGGGGGGGTGGGGGGGGCAGGCCGTTCTGCCACCGATTTTGGGGGGCTGAATACGCTGGAATTCTGCCTCCCTGAGATCCGTGGCAGAATTTTCGTACATCCCTAACTTTCGCAGCTCCCATGACTGGGAACCTTGATAAAGCAGGTATCCTGAATGTGGTAGCTGGGTAAGCTGAAAGCACTCACAGGACTCGATACAGAACTTTGTGCTCATGAATGCATTGTAGAATGCTGTTGCATATGTGCAGGCGGTGGGGGGAAGTATATCTCATAAAATAGAAATAGTTCAGAGTCTTTCTGCAGGAGTGTATGATATGAAGATAAATGGGGGCTTCTAATTCCCAGCAGCTCCTGTCATGAAACTGATGCAAAGCTGCTTGCAGCTCTTCATATTTTCCCCCATTGATATCAGCTGCTTTCAACTCATCAGACATCAATGGAATTGGTATTGCATCATTTCTGTAAGGATAGTACAAATAACACACTTTGAAATGTAGTCCTTTAAATAATTGATATGGGGGGCATGTATTGTGTATATGCACTACATTATTATTTCTTGCATTCTTTGAAACTAGTAGCAGCCACAAAGCAAAGCTCATCTGGATGATACTTTGTTGTTGTTCCTCTGGATTTTTTCATTACATAGTGATTTCTACAGACACTTTAGAAAGCCCTGAACATCAAATTAAAGTGGAAGGGGTGGGGGCAAATATTTAATGGCAGAAATGTCAGGAGGGTAATAAGATGCTCCTTAACTATATAATAAATCATCAGATTGACTGATCTATTAGGTGACAAATCTGATCAGATTTACAGGCAGAATGAAAAATATTACAAAAAGCCTTTTGATAATTCCTCTGCTGTACATATTTTACTTTCCCTTTTTGTATCTCTATTTGTTTTGGTTTGGGGGAACTGCTGGGATTGCATATAGCTAATGGCAATGGCAGCATTTTATTATACCTACACTACGCACAGCTATATCCATGTAAAAATCTGTTTTTTAACAGAATTACATATAATAGAAGTGGTCTCAATTGTTACACATTATCATATTGTTTTACTTCCCATTGCGAAGGTATCGGTAAATTAAGGACAGTAATAGTAACTTGATGTGCAGCACATTTATCTGTTTGTTTGTTTAATGTATTTATTTATTACATTTATATCCCACCTTTTTTCCTCCTTAAGGAACCCAAGATGGCATACATAATCCTCCTCCTCTCCATTTTATCCTCACAACAACAACACTATGAGATAGGTTGGGCTGAGAGTCTGTGACTGGCCCAGAGTCACCCAGTGAGCTTCCATGGCCGAGTGGGGACTAGAACCTGGATCTCCTGACTCCCAGTCCAATATTCTAACCATTACACCACACTGGCTCCCTACAATTCTAATGATTTACTTAGAGCTCCATCTTATTGATTTTATTTTGATTTTCCCTAATACATGTGCTTAGGATCACAGCCCTAAGATGCCTTTGTAAAAATCTTTTTATTTGTAATGTGCATGTTAAGCAGGCATCATATCACTTAGAGCTTCTCCACACCAGCCTAAATCCCACATTTAAAATGGGGCTTTCTTCTTACGTTTTAAATGCAGGATCACAATGGACTCCCTTTATAGGCACTGCCTTTTCCTTCCTCCCCTTCCCCCCTTATCTGAGTCTTCCATCATCTTTCACTGATCTCGCTCCTCTTCTTGCCGCTTTTCCTCTTTTCACGGAGAGAACTCAAGCGGAACTCAAGCGTGGTAATTTAATAGCTCATTATCTCCTATCTTTTAAACAATGGAATAAGGGTCATTTCGTGCAAGAGACACCCTGGAGGTTAACAATGTCATCTAAAGGGCCCACAGACTTCCGTGAGTGAGCAATCTCAATAGCAGGATAAAAGCTCCGTGTGAAGAAGCCCTTACAGTGGCAAGCACTGTACTAAGTGATGCCATTACAGATACAAACATGTTGAAGAAGTTGCATAAACTACTTTCCCATTGTGCCTGACATTCCTAGGACTGTTAGGAATCACATCATATATGCTCCATTAACATATATGATTCCATTACACATCCATGTAACATATTTGTATACATATGTACAAACACCAACTGTTTACTGGAGTTAACTTATGTGTCAGAAAAAATATAAAGAGTGTGAATTATTTAAGAGTTTGCCTCTTGTACTGTGCAGGAGTAGTTTTGCATCAGTGTGCTCCATTTATGAGAAATCCATTATTCCAAGAACACTGAACTCTCAATCAAATCAGTGAGTTTTAAAGATACAGTCAGAAAAGTATGACTTACGTCTGTACCCGATGGTGAGCACCATTAAACACATAGGTACACTGATATCTTCTTTAGCCAAGCTCTCACATAGTAATAGTAATATGTAAGAATATTTGTTTCTGATCATTTTTTACCAGGATTGAGCCAGTTTGCACCTCCTAGACCCAAATGTGGATGTGAACATAATCCGAGGTCAAAGTCCATATATTTCCAAGCTTGCAATATGATTTGCAGAATTAAGAAAAGTGTTTGAAAAATGTGTACTTTTGACAAATGCACAGAAACATGTTTTTATCAATGGGAAAAAATGTGTCCATTTAAAAAATGTGCTCAATTGATGTATATGTTGAGGAAAATGTGTACAAAAATACCCACAAATTTCCATAAGAAAAGAACCCCCCCACACACAAAGCTCACAGTTGGGTACAGACATAAGTCAGAACAAACTTTGAGGAGAAATTTGGAGAACCTTGATGAGCACTGTTGCTAGAGATATTGCTGATTTGCATATCCCTAGTAATATGTCAGTAGCTAGTTTGAATCAAGGAAGCTTGAAAACATGAATTAGTTAACAAGCATCTAGGTAGCATGTACTGTAGCTAAGCTGAAATACTTATTACTGTTTTCTATCATTTCCCCAATTTTTTCTCCTCCTATTGGAACAAGTATGGACACATGTCTCTCCCTGTGTGGGGTAAAAAAGACATTACCCTCATGTTATCCTTAACTTTTGGGATATTCTAAGTATTGGTTGGAGTATTGTTACTCTGTCCTTTACTATGTTAACCTCCAAAAGAGAATCACACGAGGGTTCCTTGTATACTGCTTGATCTATTTGCGTCAGTGTGAACCCCAAATCTAGTTCTCATACAAGCTTTTTTCCATACAAACCTGCCTTACGTTGTCTTCAGACAGTGAAAGCCATGATGCCTAAATGTCCACATAAAATGCTATGAGTGAGGCAGAAATAGCTATTTTAGTCATGGCTGAGTCAGGTGATGGTTCTCTTGGAACTATGAACACTGTCCTAAGAACATTACCATCCACTGTGAAGTGATATTCAGAGATGTATAAGCTGGTTGACTGTGATGGCATCAGTAGTATAAATTCAGGTCTTGTATACAAATGTGGTGTTGAAGTCTAATGCCCATGAAACCACTTCCAGTGGTGGGATAGCGCCATAGGCAGTCTTGAGTGTGTGTGTGAGTGTGCGGCACATGCGTATATGCAGTGAGTTCCAGTGACGAGTGAGAAAACAGTTCGAATTGTGAGTCTGGAATGGCAAGACAAGAAATTAGGACTATGTATAGACCACTGACTAGAATGGTATATTGATTGTGGAGAGTGATCCTGTACTTTGACCAAGAAGATCCAGGTTCACTGGGTAGCTTGAGCCAGTTATTATCTCTCATCCCTAACTATCTCACAGGTTACTCTACTACAGAGGTGCACAACCTTTTTGCCCTTTAGGGTCACATTGGGTGTCTGCTGGGGTGGCAAGGGCCACACATGCATACATATACAAATACACTCATGCACATTCACATACAACTCTTTCACACACCACTCATTCACTCACTTACTCCTCACTCCCCCATTTCTTACCATCCATTCCCCCCTCTGTTTTTATCGTATCTTGGTGTAACCTATTTTATGCATCCCATCCCTTCTATAATGAACAGTTCCCCACATTCATTCCAATTTTTCCTCTATTTTATTTTATTGTAACCTATTTCTTAGAATGAACACTCCCCAAACACACACACCCTCCTGTGATTCAAAATACATTTGACTGACTGTTAGGGGTGGACGAAAGTCACTTACCTTTTCTCGCAGCTTGTTCGCGGTGGGGGGGAGCGCTTCACTGCTCCCCCCGCGAAGTTCAGGCCAGGGGGGAGGCTTCCCGCCTCGCCCGGCCGAAATTCAGGCCGGGGAGGAGGCGCCTCGCCTCGCCCGACCGCGAACGCGGAAGTAAAAAAAAAAAAAAAAAAGCCCCCTGATAGGCTACGTGACGATTCACGTAGCCTATCATGGCTAGATCTGCAAAGTCAGCCGTGATAGGCTACGTGAATTGTCACGTAGCCTATCACGGGTGACTTAGAAAAAAAAAAGCGCGTACGCGAATGGCAGCCCCCATAGGGAGCCGCCATTCGCGTTCCTTATTTAGTTGATGTAGTCTACGTAAATGTTTACGTAGACTACGGCGAAAATAAGGGCAACGCAAATAGCGTTGCCCTTATTTTCGCCGTAGTCTACGTAAACATTTACGTAGACTAAAGCCACCAAATAAGGAATGGGAATGGCGGCTCCCTATGGGGGCCGCCATTATCCGTACACACTTTTTTTTTTAAAGTCACCCATGATAGGCTACGTGACGATTCACGTAGCCTATCATGGCTGACTTTGCAAATCTAGCCGTGATAGGCTACATGAATCGTCACGTAGCCTATCAGGGGACTTTTTTTTTTTCTTTGATTGCAATGGCGGCGGCGGCAGCCGGTCGAAAGACCGGCTGCCGCTCCCGCCCCGCTCGAACACCCGACGAACCGCCAGCCGGACCCATCGCCGGGAGGGACATTCAGGGAAGTTAAGTCCCTTCCCGGGGGGGTGCGGGGGGCAGGGGGGTGCAGAGGATTTCTCCCCGAAACTTGTTCGGGGGCCGAACACGTTGGCGCTCGGCCCCCTGAAGTTTCGGGGAGAAATTCTCCGCCATCCCTACTGACTGTTTGCTTGAAAACCAGCACTTTGTTATGTCTCCTGGCAGCAGCAGCAGCAGCAGAAGTTCAGCACTTGCAAGCAGATCGTCTTGCAGGAGATGATTTGGGAGACACTCCCAGAGGGCTGTATGGTTCCTACCACAGAAGCCCCATTCTTTAAGCATTCCCAGAAGTAAGTAAATATGGGGGTAAAGAAGGCAGCATTCCCAGAGCTCCTGAGTACATTCAATGACAAAAAAATGGATTACTGGGAGTGGTGGAGGCAGGTAGGCTGTCCGTTTACCATTTTGTAAGCCTTCCTAATCCTGAGCTAAGCATTTTCTCTGGTCACTTTTTTCTTTCCATTTGATAGTGGTCATTCTACTGCATTTTTTTTATGTCAGGGGCTGGTGGGCTTGGGGAACACCAGCCAGGGCATAGGGCCCATCTGTAGCCCAGGGGCTGAACTTTTAGCACCACTGTTCTACCAGATGAAGTGTGTGTGGGAGGGGGTCATGTATGTAACCCTGTGGTGGACAGAGCAAAAATTTAAATTATAATGGTATTACCAAGCAGTGTGTCTTGGCTTGCCCACCACTGCCTTTGGTATAACATAGTGATGAATGCAGCATACTAAAAGCTGCGAGGAATTCTGGAAAAGCATACTGGTATCTGAGGATGCTGGAAGGGAAGAAATCCTAGTAGTTGATGATGGGTGGCATAGAGTCTTTTGATGTGATTCTGCCTCTTCTTCAGTAAAGGTATTTGCAGAAGGGTGTTTTAAAGTAATTCCCAGGATCGTCCCGGGATTATGTCCTTGTGAGGCCTTGGCTTTGGGGCCTTCTCAGGCTCTTCCAAACAGGAGCTTCTTGAATCCTTGCCCAGGTCTGCACCATGATGCCATCATCATTGGCTGATTGCAACATCCCCCAAGGGACGAACATGCCCTGTGAGTGGAACCAAAGTTTGTAGTATTCATGAAGCCAATATCTTTCAGACTCAATCAGCATACCCTTCTCTTTGCATTGTATCATCACAGATGGAACTGTCCTTAGGAAAGTGCTGGAATCATTAGCTAAATTGGCTTTAAAGAAACACAATTACATGACAGAAGAACATTTGCCTCCCCTTCAAAAATCCAGCAGGGATAAGAGCAAGATGCATAGCAAAGCAAGTGCCAGTTAATGAGACTTATTTTCTTCATAGGTTATCAACAGATTGTTAACCTTGTTCCTTTCAACCCAAAGGTTTTGTATACTAATATGGTTGCAGAATTGAAAGACAAGCTGTACTTGTGTTTTCCTTCCTCCACTTCATGTGAATTCCTTGTTTAGATTCCAGCCAAAAAGCTTAGAAGTGACAGAAACTGTGGGCAGGCGTGGGAACACCTACCCAGTTAGAGTAAAAATCCCCACAGATAATATGAAGTAATTATTTTACCATTGTTGCTGTCTTCTCTAGGAATGGACAAAAGTCCCTTACCTGTCCTCAAAGCTTGCTTCACGGTGGGGTGGAGGCGCTTTGCTTCTCCCCCTGAAGTTCATGCGAAGGGGGGGAGGCGCCCCGCCTTGCCCGGCCGAAATTCAGGCCGGGCGGGAGGCGCCCCATCCCTCACCAGCGAAATTCAGGCTGGGTAGAAGCGCCCCGTCTACCCAGCCGCGAAAAAAACAAACAAAAAAAAAAAACCACCCCCGTGATCGGCTACGTAACAATTTACGTAGCCTATCACGGCTAGATTTCCAAAGTCAGCCGTGATAGGCTACGTAAATCATCACGTAGCCTATCACGGGTGACTTTGAAAAAAAAAAAAAGCGCGTATGCAAATGGCGGCCCCCGTAGGGGACCCCCATTTGCGTTCCTTATTTGGTCCCTGTAGTCTACGTAAAGATTTACGTAGACTACGGCGAAAATAAGGGCAACGCTATTTGCGTTGCCCTAATTTTTGCCGTAGTCTACGTAAATCTTTACGTAGACTACAGGGACCAAATAAGGAACGCAAATGGCAGCGCCCTATGGGGGCCGCCATTTGCGTACATGCTTCTTTTTTTTTTCAAAGTCACCCATGATAGGCTACGTGACGATTAACATAGCCTATCACGGCTGACTTTGGAGATCTAGCCGTGATAGGCTACGTTAATCGTTACGTAGCCTATCACAGGGTTTTTTGTTTTTTTTACTTTCCTTGTAATGGTGGTGGCGGCAGCCAGTCGAAAGACCGGCTGCTGCCCCCGCCCCTGACGAAGACCCGACGAACTGCCGCCGGGACCCGCCGCCGGGAGGGACATTCGTGAAAGGTAAGTCCCATCCCGGGGGGGGGCAGGGGGGTGGAGAATTTCACTGCCAATTTCGGGGTGCCGAATGTGTTGGCACTCGGCCCCCCAAAGTTTCAGGGAGAAATTCTCCCCCATCCCTAGTTCTCAAAATGCAGCTGTTGGTTCTTTACAATAACTGTGCTCAAAGGCGGTATTGTATATTAACACAAGTGACGTACTCCTTTGAGCTTGGGAGTTTGCTTTTGTAAATATGCACTTTTATCTTCAAAATGTCCTCCCTTTTATGTCAACATTATGCATTTTCTTCAGCATAATCTTCAAATGCAGATATAGAAGGACTGGATATAGAATCATAGATTCATAGAATAGTAGGGTTGGAAGGGGCCTACAAGTCCATCGAGTCCAACCCCCTGCTCAATGCAGGAATCCAAGTCAGAGCATCCCTGACAAATAGCTGTCCAGCCTCGTCTTAAAGGCCTCCAGTGTGGGAGAGCCCACCACCTCCCCAGGTAAATGGTTCCATTGTCATATTGCTCTTACAGTCAGGAAGTTTTTCCTGATCTTCAGCTGGAATCTGGCTTCCTGTAACTTGAGCCCATTATTCCGTGTTCTGCACTCTGGGATGATCAAGAAGAGATCCTGGCCTTCTTCTCTGTGACAACCTTTCAAGTACTTGAAGAGGGCTATCATATCTCCCCTCAGTCTTCTCTTCTCAAGGCTAAACATGCCCAGTTCTTTCAGTCTCTCTTCATAGGGCTTTGTTTCCAGTCCCCTGATCATCTTTGTTGCCCTCCTCTGAACCCTCTCCAGTTTGTCTGCATCCTTCTTAAAGTGTGGTGCCCAGAACTGGACACAGTACTCCAGATGAGGCCTAACCAGTGCTGAGTAGAGGGGAACTAGTACTTCCCGGGATTTGGAAGCTATGCTTCTATGAATGCAGCCCAAAATAGCATTTGCCTTTTTTGCAGCCACATCACATTGTTGGCTCATATTCAGCTTGTGATCAATAACCAAATGTGTAGAAAGGCTTTACATATGTCCTTTCCACTCTCCTTAAAGTTATGTCCTCTAAGTTCCACAAAAATTGCAAACAATGAGCTAACACTCTACAAGTAATAAATGAGAAATTATGTAGATTCTTGGTGCTGAACATTGCATTTTGCATCGGATTAGCATAAAATTATGGGCACAGGTGTTTCTGTAATTGGGAGCCATTTGGAGAATTCACTCTGTTCAGTGACCCTCTGCTGAGTTGTTTGCCCACTTGTGATGGAAGTAATGTGTTAATATTGTGGATTCTGTCATGTAAAATAATGCAGTAGTGCTGTCTGGCATTCAGGTTTTGACAACATTTATGATTATAATTTTAATCTTCATGAGCCTCTGCCCTTATTTAACTCTATTTGTTTTTCTCATTTATACAAGCACATTGCAACTCAACATGCTCTCATTTCCACACAAATTATTCCTTAATTGGGACAAACACAAGGACAGTCTTGTTGTGTTGGAACAATGGTTCATCTAATCCAGAATCAAGTTTCCGACATTTCCCAGTATTTCTGGTTTGGCTTCAGTGGGACAGAGATTACCCCAGAATTTGGAATGCAGGGTCCATCTATATATTGTGGCCCCCATGTGGAAGCTGCTGAAAAATGTTATCACATGGTAGACACTCCACCCAGAGCTATCATGTGTAACAGAACCCATCACATGCATCCTCTGCTTCACTTTGAGGGACTCCATGCCATTGGTACACATGATGGCAGAGGCAGTATGCCTCTTGCAGGAGAACACAAGTAAGAGGGTGCTGCTGCATTCATGCCCTGCTTCTGAGCTTCCCATAGGTACCTGGTTGGTTACTGTGAGAACAGAATTCTGGACTAGATAGGCCTTTGATTTGATCCAACATGGATCTTATTACATTCTTATTCCATAGCTTCATATTTTAATTAAAAATCTAAAGGCAGTCTCCCTCCCAAAAACTCATATCATTGAAATACCATTAAAATACTAAGTAACAAATTAAATATACTCAGTACAATAACAGAACAAAACAATAATACACTGTGACAATAAAATCTCAGAAGCAGCTCTAAAATCAGACTCAGTGGTCTGGTTCAGATATAACGATCTTGGTCTAATAAGCCATGGTTTATGAAGCTGAGACCAAAACTTTTCCTGCATGCTCCATCCTAGCCTTTCCCCTTAAGAACCAGTTTCACGACTTCTGTTGTGGCTTATTAAACTACAGTTTCCTGTTATTTCTAAACCAGGATTCTTATCCTTGTTTATTACCAGAGATTCAACCACAGTTTCTTGGTTCAGATGTAATGGGAAACTGTGGTTTTATAAACATCTGTAACCTTCTATAACAGCACACCAGAGAATTAGAGAGGGAAGGACAGGAGGGTATAATAAACCATCTCAGTCTAATAAATGATTATATTTGAACTAGACCACGGTTCATTATAAGTCCATACAAATAAAATAATTTTAACCTGGTGTCAAAAGATAAACTTAATATGAAGTAGGCAGTTGTCCACAATGAGAGCAGCACAATAGAAAACAACCTTCTTTATCTGTTTACACATATTGAGGTCCTTTACCATGTATCTCTAAAGAAAGACAGCAGACACAGAAATTGGATTATTTAAGGGCCACAACTTAATCTGGATTGGATGGATCTACTGGAAACATACGTCCTGCATTTTCTTTTGATGGAATTCTTACTGTTTTACCTATAAAATAAAATAAAAATATGTACTCTGTAAACATTAGTCTCATACAAGAAACCAAGTGGAGTTCATGGTTTTTTAACAGATTATGACCCAGTTTTCATTTCATGCTTGGCAGTTCCTAGGTTGTTTAACCCAGGAATTGCAGGAGGAGTGGACTGCATGAGCCATACACGTGCCATTTCTATTTTCAATTAACAACCCAGGAACACCCCATTCCTGGGTTGTTTTGTGACATCCAAACCCAGAAACTCTGGCTTGTTTATGGTTAAACAATCTAGACTTAACCCAACAATTAACCATGGTTTGTTGTCAGCAAAACTTCGGGTTGTTTAACCATAAACAACTCTGAGTTTTCACACTGAGACATCATGAAACAAACTAGTAATGCAGTGTTCCTGGGTTGTTAATCAAAAATGGAAATGGTACATATGTGGCTTGTACACTCTACTCCTCCCATAATTTCTTATGGTTAACCAACCCAGGAATTGCCCATTGTGGCATGAAAACCAGGTCAGTGTGTGGTAGAAAGGATCCCATGGCTTAAATAATGTGAATAAGCATGTGAGGAATCAATAAGCAAGAGTCTGGAATCTTTAACATTGTATTGTTTCATATATCTTTATGTATTTGAAAAAGCATTTTGATGTAAAACTTCAAAGCATTAAAAAAAGCCCCAGAAACTGCTGGTGCTAAAACTATAAAAACAATAAGCAAAACTGCACCTATAGCAAACTATGTTTCTAAGCAAAATCCCATTGTTTATCCCATAAAGGAATCTTTTTAAAGTAGTATCATAAAGATTTTAATGAACTTTATTACTAGCAGTAATCATGCCTATAATACTGGTATGCACTACAGGTTAATGGATTTGCCATGGTCAGGAACTCTGGTATTGAATACCCAGAAAAACCTATTTATTGGTTCATATATTCTGAAGACATAAACATATATCTTAAATATAATTTGTAACCTAGGAAACATTCTTTTTGGAACCAGTTTATTTGACTCATAGAAAGTGGTGAAAATGCCTGCCTTTTTTTTTAATGGTGAAACTTTCTTGTTGTTGAGGCCAACTGAAACTAATTAGCTGAAATAAGAAGATTTTTGGTTCCCAGTCATGAGGAATGCATAGCTTTATAGTAGCGTAAAGTTTTATAGTAGCCTGAAAGAGGTCAGACAAAAAGCTTTCTCTGGTGAGATGGGTGTCTAAAAATGGCTCAGTCCATTTCTGGCTTCTACTATACAGACGGAGTATTTCCAGAGTCAACCTGAAGTGAAGATGCTGTTACTGTGGAGCAGCTGTCCTCAGTCTGGTGCCTCCAGATTTTGGGGATAGTATCCAACTTGCTACTGAGCTCCCACTGATTGTATCCCACCAGCAGGACTGGCAAATGGTTTAATGGGGTACTAGTGGTCCTAAACCCCTTCATGGATCACTGCCTTGTTGTGGCAAAGGGGCTTGCGTAACTCAGTGAAGCCATAAGGTATGCCATGCAGAGCCACCCAGGTCATGGTGGAGAGTTCTGACAAAATGTGGTCCACTGGAAAAGGAAATGGTAACTAGGGATGGCGGAGAATTCCAGGAATCTCCGGGAGGCCGAATGCCAACGCATTTGGCCCCCCGAAATTGGTGGTGAAATTCTCCACTGCCCCCCCCCCCGGATGGGACTTACCTCGTGCGAATGTCCCTCTCGGCTGCGGGTCCTGGCGGCGTTTCGGAGGGGGCAGCGGCGGCGGCCGGTCTTCTGACCGGCTGCCGCCGCCGCAATTGCAAAATAAAAAAGTAAAGTTTTTTCTTTTTAAATAATAATAATAATAATAATAATAATCCTTATTTAATAAGTGTTCCCTTATTTTCGCCGTGGTCTATGTAAATCTTTACGTAGACTAGATGTGCCAAACTAAGAAACGCAAATGGCGGCACCCCATGGGCACCGCCATTTGCGTATGTGCTTCTTTTTTTTTCAAAGTCACCCGTGATAGGCTACGTGATGATTTACATAGACTATCATGGCTGACTTTGGAAATCTAGCCGTGATAGGCTACGTAAATCGTTACGTAGCCTATCATGGGTGTTGTTGTTTTTTTACTTTACTTTTTTTTTTGTGGCCGGGTAGACGGGGCACTCCTCCCCAGCCTGAATTTCAGCGGCAAGGGATGGGGCACCTCCCCCCACCTGAATTTTGTCCGGGTGAAGCGGGGCGCCTCCCCCCCCTCGCCTGAACTTCGGGGAGAGAACCGAAGTGCCTCCCCCCCCACCGCAAAGCAAGCTGTGGGACCAGGAAAGTCCCTTTCGTCCATCCCTAATGGCAACCCACTCCAGTATTCTTGCCAAGAAAACCCCATGGAACATATCACAAGGCTAAAAGGTATGACTCCAGAAGATGAGCCCCTCAGGTTGGAAGGTGTCCAATATACTACTGGGGAACAGCAGAGGGAATTTCCAAGTAGCGCCAGAAAGAGTGAAGCGGCTGGGCCAAAGCCAAAAGGACACTCAGCTGTGGATGTGTCTGGTGGTGAAAAGAAAGTCCGATGCTGTAAAGAACAATATTGTTTAGGAACCTGGAATGTAAGATCAATGAATCAAGGTAAGCTGGAGGTGGTCAAACATGAGATGGCAAGATTGAACATCAACATCTTGGGAATAAGCAAAATAAAATGGACAAGCATGGGCGAATTTAATTCAGGTGACCATTATATCTACTACTGTGGGCAACGATCCCTGAGAAGAAATGGAGTAGCACTCATAGTCAACAAAAGGGTGGGAAAAGCAGTACTGGGGTACAATCTCAAAAACGATAGAATGATCTCAGTACGAATCCAAGGCAAACCATTCAACATCACAGTAATTCAAGTCTATGCCCCAACCACTGAGGCCGAAGAAGCTGAGGTTGATCGGTTCTATGAAGACCTACAACACCTTCTAGAACTAACACCAAAAAAAGATGTCCTCTTTATCATAGGGTATTGGAATGCTAAAGCAGGAAGTCAAGAAATCACCAAGATAACAGGCAAGCATGGCCTTGGTGTAGAAAATGAAGCAGGACAAAAGCTAACAGAGTTTTGCCAAGAGAACACGCTGATCATAGCAAACACTCTTTTCCAACAGCACAAGAGGCGACTCTACACATGGACATCACTAGATGGTCAATATCGAAATCAGATTGATTATGTCCTTTGCAGCCAAAGCTGGAGAAGCTCTATACAGTCAGTAAAAACAAGACCTGGAGCTGACTGTGGCTCAGATCATGAGCTGCTTCTTGCAAAATTTCAGCTGAAATTGAAGAATGTAGGGAAAACCACTAAACCATTCAGGTATGACCTAAATCATATCCCTTATGAATATACAGTGGAGGTGAGGAATAGATTTAAAGGACTAGACGTGATAGACAGAGTGCCTGAGGAACTCTGGACGGAGTTCCGTAACATTGTTCAGGAGGCAGCAACTAAATCGATCCCAAAGAAACAGAAATGCAAGAAAGCAAAGTGGCTGTCTGATGACGAGGCTTTACAAGTAGCTGAGGAAAGAAGGGAAGCAAAAGCAAGGGAGAAAGGGGAAGATATATCCAACTGAATGGAGAGTTCCAGAGAACAGCAAGGAGAGACAAGAAGGCCTTCTTAAATGAACAATGCAAAGAAATCGAGGAAAACAACAGAATGGGAAATACTAGAGATCTTCTTTTCAAGAAAATCGGGGATCTCAAGGGAACGTTTTGTGCAAAGAGGGGCATGATAAAGGACAAAGAAGGCAGGGACCTAACAGAAGCAGATGAGATTAAGAAGAGTTGGAAAGAATACACAGAAGAACTATACAGGAAAGATCTGAATGTCCCTGATCTCCATGATAGTGCGGTCACGGAACTTGAGCCGGAAATCCCGAGAGTGAAGTCAAGTGGGCCTTAGGAAGCATTACTAACAACAAAGCTAGCGGAGTTGACAGTATTCCAGCTGAGCTATTTAAGATCCTAAAAGATGATGCTGTTACAGAGTGCTGCACTCAATATGCCAACAAATTAGGGATGTACGAAAGTCACTCACCTGGTCTCACAGCTTTTTTCGCGGTGGGGGGGAGGCGCTTCGCTTCTCCCCCCGAATTTCATGCGAGGGGGGGTGTCTTCCCACCTCGCCCAGCTGAAATTCAGGCCGGGGGGGAGGCTTCCTGCCTCGCCCGGCCAAAATTCAGGCCAGGGAGAAGCGCCCCGTCTCCCCGGCTGCGAACTTCAAAAGAAAAGTAAAAAAAAAAAGCCCCGTGATAGGCTACGTAACGATTTACGTAGCCTATCACGGCTAGATCTGCAGTCAGCCATGATAGGCTACGTTAATTGTCACGTAGCCTATCATGGGTGACTTTTTTTAAAAAAAAAAGCGCGTACGCAAATGGCAGCCCTCATAGGGAGCCGCCATTCGCGTTCCTTATTTGGTCCCTGTAGTCTACGTAAAAATTTACGTAGTCTACGGCGAGAATAAGGGCAACACTATTTGCCCGTCCCTGATGAAGACCTGCCAAACCGCTGCCGGGACCCGCCGCCGGGAGCAACATTCGTGAAAGGTAAGTCCCATCCCGGGGGGGTGGGGGGGGTGGCGGGGTGGTGGTGGAGAATTTCTCCCCGAACCTTCAGAGGACCTAATGCGTTGGCACTCGCCCCCCCGAAGTTTCGGGGAGAAATTCTCCCCCATCCCTACAACAAATTTGGAACACTCAACAGTGGCCACAGGACTGGAAAAGGTCAGTTTACATCCCAATTCCAAAGAAAGGCAATGCCAAAGAGTGTTCAAACTACCGTACAATTGTGCTCATTTCACATGCCGGCAAGGTTATGCTCAAAATCCTACAAACTAGGCTTCAGCAGTATGTGAACTGAGAACTACTGGAAGTACAAGCTGGGTTTCGAAGAGGCAGAGGAACTAGAGAGCAAATCGCCAATATTCACTCGTTCATGGAGAAAGCAAGAGAATTCCAGAAAAACATGTATTTCTGCTTCATTGACTATGCTAAAGCCTTTGATTGTGTGGATCACAACAAACTGTGGCAAATTCTGAAAGAGATGGGAGTACCAGACCACCTTACCTGTCTCCTGAGAAATCTGTACGGGGGTCAAGAAGCAACAGTAAGAACTGGACATGGAACAACCAATTGGTTCAAAATTGGGAAAGGAGTATGACAAGGCTGTATATTGTTGCCCTGCTTATTTAATTTATATGAAGAATACATCATGAGAAATGCGGGGTTGGATGAATCACAGGTTGGAATTAAGATTGCCAGGAGAATTATCAACAACCTCAGATACTCAGATGATACCACCCTAATGGCAGAAAGCGAAGAGGATCTAAAGAGCCTCTTGTTGAGGGTGAAAGTGGAGAGTGCAAAAGCTGGTTTGAAACTCAACATTAAAAAAACGAAGATCATGGCATCTGGCCCCATCACTTCCTGGCATATAGAAGGGGAAGAAATGGAAGCGGTGACAAATTTTATTTTCTTGGGCTCCGAGATCACTGTAGACGGTGACTGTAGCCATGAAATTAAAAGACGCTTGCTCCTTGGGAGCAATGGCAAACCTAGACAGCATAGTAAGAAGCAGAGACATCACCTTGCCGATAAAGATTCGTATAATTAAAGCTATGGTTTTCCCAGTAGCAACGGATGGCTGTGAGAGCTGGACTATAAGGAAGGCTGAGTGCCGAAGAATTGATGCCTTTGAACTGTGGTGCTGGAGAAGACTCTTAAGAGTCCCCTGAACTGCAAGGAGGTCAAATCAGTCCATCCTAAAGGAAATCAACCCTGGCCTGAGTGCTCATTGGAAGGACAGATACTGAAGCTGAAGCTCCAATATTTTGGCCACCTAATGCGAAGAGAAAACTCTCTGGAAAAGAACTTGATGCTGGGAAAGATTGAAGGCAAAAGGAGAAGGGGATGGCAGAGGATGAGATGGCTAGACAGCATCACCGATGCTATGAATATGAATTTGAGCACACTCTGGGAGAGAGCGGAGGACAGGAAGGCCTGGCGTGCTATGGTCCATAGGGTCACGAAGAGTCAGACACAACTTAACAACTGAACAACAACAAGTGGTCCTAAAAGCAACCCTGCAGAATCACTCTTTTCTGGATTGGGATAGGTCAGTGGAGCTCCCTTCTGTGATCTCCACTGACTTGCCTCATTCTGAAAATTAGCATTTCTGTTAATTTCGGGTTGCTTTTAGAATCACTAACTCCCCACTGTACTAGTGGTTGGTCCTGCTGATGCCAGGGCACAAAAGGATACTGCCCTTGTACTACAACTCCCAGCATTCCTGAGCATCAGGAGTTGAAGTCCAAAACATCTGGAGGGCACCAGGCTGGGGAAGGCTGCTGTAGTGGCAAGTGCTCCCTGTTCTTACTATGCACTTCCATAATACCTATGCAATTTGTACCTTTCTATACCAGTAATTTCCAAGTTGTTTGCTTTCCACATCAACTTCTCTGGCAAGGAACCCCTGCATGCTAGACCTAGAACACTGCACATCGCTGAGGATTCTAAGAAGTGTCTGAAGGTGCACAGTTAGTGCATGTGGTGCAGTGGGGAGTCCAGTTGGGCCTTCCACACTCCTTAGCATATATCCCAATGGCCCCACAGGGCTGCACATTATAGGGGAAAAGGTATCAGGGAAGCTTGTCTGTATTGTTGATCTTCTCACTGAACAACCCCAATAAAAAGCTCTTAAAGAACCTCAGTTGAAAATGGCTGCCAGTGCCTATTCAGTCTCAAACCAAAAATGTCATTCTCCCCCCTCCCCAATGAAACAACATTCTTCTAGTATGAAGGCGGATTTTCTACATGGGTGTGAAATGTAGAAATGTGCTAATCGTCCCAACTCGAGCTTGCCAAAGTTCTCCAAATTCCATCTTGAAGCTTGTCCCAACTCAAGACCATATCAGATGGCAAACTTTGTTTTTTTTGGAGGGGGGGCATGAAAATCCAGATGTGTTTTGTGCAGATTTTTCCAAATGTACACATCAAATGTGCGCATCTTTGAAATGAATGCATTCTTCCCCTACTGATTATTTGTGTGCATTTTTCAGAAGCATGCATTTTTTCATGCGCCTTTTTCAAATCATAAATGACACATACTGCTGAACAGATTTTGTGTGTGTTGAATCACACTGAAAGCTCAGAAATGTATGGACTTTGACCACAGGTTGTGTCCGAGTCTGTGTTCAGTCCAGAAGGTGTGAACTAACTAACTAAATAAATAAATCCTGATCAAAAACAAACTTAAACGAGTTCCTCATACATCGCTAATGAAATGTGAGAATTGCATGCTCTATGAATGTGGAACTACATTACTATTCCTGCAGGATAAACACGTATTGCAACTGTAGGTTCTTCTTTAAACAGGAGGGCCACCCACTGCAAATACCATGATTAGTGTGGCAGAGGGCCACCCACTACGAATGCTGTGATTAGCTGTGATCAATGCACATGGGCAGCTCATTCACATTACAAGCAGTTGCTCTGCAACAATGTGCAGACTATGGGGGTCAGCTGCAATGCACCGGCCCCCTATTTGTCTGCTAGCACAAATATAGTTTAAGTATGATTGCTAACTCTAAGTATAACTAATTTTTTTAACAGATTCCTAAAATATATTATGGAAATTAAGTATTGTAGTATTTTAAATATTTTAAAATATTTTAAAGTCAATATTTTAAAATATTTAGTCAGTAGTTTAAAATATTTAAAGTCAATATTTTAAAAATTTTAAAGTCAATATTTTAAAATATTTAAAGACAATATTTTAAATATTTTAGAAATGAATGTATTTTAGAAAACTAATTAGAAATCCATAATACCTACCATGTATATAATGCTTTAAAATGATCAAAGAACTATACTTGCTTTGTATCAGTGATACATACAGCAAATCAGTGATCCTTACAGCAATTCTACAAGGTAGGTCAATATTATTAAAAGCAAACAAAAAACAAACAAAAAACAAAGCATCCCCAAACAGAAAAGCGATAGTAAAAAAAAAAAAAAAACCAAAGAGGTGAGCAAGAAAAATATGTAGTATAGTCCAACATGTTTGGGATCTTAATGGTCCTTTATCATGGAGGGTTGAAGAGTCAGCATTTACGAATTAGACATTTTCTTCATTATGAAATTCCCTAATGAAAGGCCATTAGGGTCCAAATTGCATAAATACTTTTTTCAAAATATTATTTTATTCTGATACTGCTGATGAGAAGCTAGGGCCAAGGGAGACTAACTTGGCTGAGCTTACCTAGTTAACTGATGAAAGAGAGAAGATTTTAACCAGCTACATCCTCTTAGTCGCTACTCGCTAGGTAATACCAGTTCTCAATCGAGGAAAGCTCATTTTACCTGACATGTGAAGCTTTGTTCCTTTCCGTTTTGTAATTTGGCTGAAGGAACTTAGAACCAAGACAGTCAAAAAGGAAAATAATAAATTAATGCAATAATTCTTTATGCTTAAAATGAATCAGTGTTAAAGGGATCCCACATAGTTTGTGTCTAGAATGGAGAAGCAAACAATGCAGTAACAACATTGGCTGTGAAGAGGGCAGTGCCAAGACAGCCTTTTGAGACTTGCCCAAAATCTCTAAGCATCTGCAAGAATACCTAGAGCACTTCATCTCCAGCTGCCAAGGCAGCTGCTGCTCTGTGGGGCTGTTCGGCAGATAAGTATGTTTCACAGTTATCAGAACTTTAAGCTGAGCTGTAACCTGAAGTGCAAGGTGGCTGGCACAGCAGAACTCAAGACTTGTAACAAATTGGTTAAGTGTGGGAAAAATGAGCTTACATACTGACATGATCTATTTGTCCACCTGTCCCTCCCTCTCTCCCTCTCAAGCAAACATTTCTGTCTCCTATGTATTTTAAATCTGGAAGGACTCCTGAAATCAAAGCGGCAGTCTAATTTCCAAAACAGCAAAGGAGCACATATATTAAACTGAGTGGGTCTTATAAAAACCGAGTGGCTTCAGACTTACACCCTAAACGTTCCAGTAGCATTCTGGTGGCTTGCTTTTGCACAAATGGCAGCAAAATGTTATCAGTACTGTTGGTTTTTCTCCTACAATTTCCCTTAAGATGAGGGTGTTTTTCCTCCTATGTATAGAAGCAATCAACTGATGCCTGTAACAGGAATCTATGTTTTGATCAACCGCATAGCCAGAAGTATAATTTGTTACATTCAGTAGACTTGACTTCAGACCATGATAAAACTAACAAAACAAAATGCTGTGGTTTTTATTCCTATTCCAAGGCAACTGGCTGTTTGGAATATATTTCATCGGTTTGATCTTTCCTAAATTAAAAAAAAAGATTAATAGTACTATCATATACATGTCTACTCAAAAGTAAACTCTAGTGTGTTCAATGAGACTTCTAAATAAGATTGTGGCCTAAGTGTACAGCTGAAGACCTAAAAATTATATGTTCAGAACAGAAAGAGAATCTCAGAATAGTAGGGTTGGAAGGGGCCTACAAGAGCATCGAGTCCAACCCCCAAATGCCTATTAATTCTTGTAAAAACATGGAAGAGTTTTCTGGCACCTTAAAGACTAACAAATGCATTATTCTTGTGGTTTTAAAAATAAATAAATATTATTTTCATTTTTTTATCTGTTTCACAAAATAACATAAGCAAAATACATATGCCCCTGACAACATCAAGGAGCTTACAATCTAAATTCTAAATATAATCATTCATATATATATATATATATATATATGAATGATTATATTTAGAATATAATTTATAATAATTTATAATTTATAATAGGGGCCACGGTGGCTTAGTGGTTAAGACGCTGAACTGCAGACTGGAAGGTCGGCAGGACAGCAGTTCGAGGCCTGAGTGCTGCGTGACGGAGTGAGCTCCCGTCTTCAGTCCCAGCTTCTGCCAACCTAGCAGTTCGAAAGCAAGAAATTGCAAGTAGATAAATAGGTACCGCTTCGGTGGGAAAGGTGACAGCGTTCTGTGCACCTTGATGTTCAGTCATGCCAGCCACATGGCCTCGGAAGTGTCTTCAGACAGCGCTGGCTCTTCAGCTTAGAAATGGAGATGAGCACCACACCCTAGAGTCAGACACGACTGGTTGGGGACACCTTTACCTTTACCTTTATAATTTATAATAAATAATTTATAATTTATATTTAGAATTCATTCATTTCATATATATGAAAATATAGAGAATACTCTTAAACTTAACTTTCTGAAGCCCATAGTTTCTCAGGGACTGTAGATTAAAGTAGTGTTGAAGATTCAGCCCCTACCCTTTAAGTGACCACCTCTTTCAGCCATTTCTCTGCAAGTGGGTCTCTTTGTAGTGTCTTAGGCTTTTGAGAAAAGAACAGAGTATTCCCCAGCTATAGAAATCCCATGAAATGCTTTGTTGTATCTCTTTAAAATGATTGATACTGCACTAGATTGATCCCAGCAGACCTCTTTTATACTGTAAGCTAGCAACTGGTTTGCCTAGTTAGCTAGCAAGAGGCATGCAGTGCAAAAAACAGTCCATAGCCTTTGAAAATGGAAAGAGATCTTCCCATGTTTATGCCAATACATTTCTTAGGAACCTGTGCCTTTCACTTGACCTGCAGAGACGTTTTTAAAACAAACAAAACAAAATCCCACAATAATAAAAACATAGAGTTGGATTCAAAGTTTCTGTGAATGGAACTCAGCTCACTGGATGTTCCCAATGGAAGAAGGGGAGCAAGATGATTTTTGCTGATTCTTCCTTCCCCCTGCAGCCCCTGGCAAGCTTCTCTAGATGGTGTGGGGACAATCCAGAACAGTGTGGGAGGTGGCAAAGGGGGAAGGGGAAATTGGCAAAAATCACCTCCCCTGTTTTCCTCTAGCAAGAGCCTCTACTGGATCTCAGTCCCTTCCACAAATGGAAGGAGCCCTTTCATTCATGGAAGGGATGCTCTGGATCTAGCCCATAATTACCAGCAATGGTGTATTACATACAAAACAGATAATACTGATATAACATAATAACATATGCTGATGAATGCTATGAAAATATTTCAACTTTCAAGGGAGTGTAGAGAAACAAGTGAGCAATCCATCTCTGAATGAAAATTATACAACCAATTAAAATTTATCTCAGGGAGATTGAGCAGGGAGGGATTCTGATAGCTAAATATGGAGCGTTTCCCCTTAACATACTCTATATGACACTAAGGAGCATTAGTAAGTGATGAATGATCAGTGTTTGTATACCATATGTTGATAGGTATAACCCAGTTCCTTTGTAAATGACCTTTCCATCCCAGAAACACCAGTTATGGATACTTGAATGAGAGACAAGGGAGCATAAAATTGCCTATATAGTACACTACAAGCCCCTTCTATGAGGTTTGATAGGTCAGGGCATACAGCTGGGGTTTTGTTGTTGTTGTTGTTTTTGCACAGGATATTATTTCCCTAGTTTAAGACTTATATTTTGGGCATAATATTCTTTCTTCAACTACGGTGCAGGAAAATATACTGCAATATATATTTGTACCAATATAACAGGCACTGTGTGTGTGTGTGTGTGTGTGTGTAATCAGTATGAAGGAACAGAACGGTCCTCCATTGATTGGCATTTCATTTGGTTGCAGGATATAATAGGGTTAAATATTTTGTCTCTGTGTGTGTGCTAGCGTCAAGGGCTCCTTGGAGGCCTCTCTCACTCTAATCCAGTAGCCAAGTCCAGACACAGACAAAGGGATTCTTTTCAAAGCTTTATTCCTCTTTTACAACTTAACAACTCTACTGTTAGCAACTAGATCTGAGCAGCAGAGTACCTATGCCCTACATTGGAACAGTTGGTCCCCATTTGAAAGGGAATTACTGGCAGACCTCTGAACTTAAGGACTAGGGAGAGTCCCTCCCCTTTTCCCTTGGATCCTCTGGGCGCAGCCGTTGTTTGCGCGCCAACCGGGCACTACGCCTCCTTTCTGCGCCCTCCATTTGGCGCCGCTCTCTGCATCGATGTCGCGCGTCCATCAAGTCTGCTTCCCACACTCTGTCACTCCCAGGACTGCTATCTAAGCTAGGAATGCTGGTGGGAGGAATCTCCGTCAGCTGTTGGCCCTGGGAAAGAGGAGCGCGCTCCTCTCCCAGGAGCGACTCCTCTTCCTCAGAATCAGAACTACTCTGGGATTCTATGGGCTCAGTGTCCACCCTGACATCATCCCCACTCCCATGAGGCCCCCCCTCATGCTCCTCCCCTGGGGCCCCGGGTTCGTGGGGGTACAGCTGGTGGAAGTGCCTCAGCAGCAACGAAGCATGCACATTTTCTGTGGGTTCCCAGGATTGCTCATCAGGCCCGTACCCCTTCCAGTCCACCAGATATTGCAAGCGGCCACGAGAAAGGCAGGAGTGCAGAATCTCCACGACCTCAAACTCCTCCTCCCCCTCCACCAGCACTGGCGGCAGGGGGGAGCCGACTGAGCGATGAGGGTCGCCAGAAACCAGGGGGGACAGCAAGGACCGATGAAAAACAGGATGGATCTTCATGGAGGGGGGGAGAGCCAGGCGAAAAGCAACAGGGTTAATCTGGGCTGTAATCTGGAAAGGCCCCATGCAGCGAGGTGTGAGCTTCCTTGTGGGCGAGTGAGAGGGGAGGTATTGGGTGGACAACCAAAACCAGTCCCCTGGTTGCAGAGACGGACCCGGCTGGTGCCGCTGGTCTACAAAGGCCTTGTAGGCTATCTTGGCTTGCTCGAGGGAGTCCCGTAAGAGGTGGTGTACTGCTCGCAACTCCTCTAAAAAGTTCTGGGCCGCTGGCACCGAAGAGGGAGCAAGGGTGGATGGGAAGGCCTTGGGGTGGTAAGCAAAATTGGCAAAAAATGGAGTTTGGCGGGTGGAAGCATGGCAGGCATTGTTATAAGCAAATTCTGCAAGAGGCAGCAAGGAAAACCAGTCATCCTGCTGGTAATTGACATAACAGCGCAGATATTGCTCCAGAGTTGCATTGGTGCGCTCGGTCTGACCGTCTGTCTGTGGATGGTGGGCGGAGGAAAGACACAGCATCACATGGAGCAACGCAAGTAGCTCCCTCTAGAAATGGGCAGTGAATTGGGCCCCCCATCTGAAATGAGACCCTTGGGCCATCTGTAGAGGCGGAAAACATGCACCACGAACAGCTCTGCCATCTCCCTGGCTGTGGGCAACCCAGAGCAGGGGAAGAAATGGGCCATCTTAGAAAACAAATCCACCACCACCAGAATAGTGGTTTTACCATGTGAGCGAGGCATGTCAGTGATGAAGTCAAGGGAGAGCAGTTTCCAAGGTCCTGAGGGGGTAGGCAGGGGGTGAAGCAAGCCTGTGGGCTTGCCTGGGGGGGGGGCCTTCGCCCACTGGCAGGTTGGGCAGGAGGCGACATAGGACTTGACGTCCTGACACACACGAGGCCACCAAAAATCCCTCGTCACTCCATGCAAGGTCTTGGCGATGCCAAAATGCCCAGCTGTGGGGGAGTCGTGGCACTGATGGAGGACCTTCTCGCGAAGGGGTCTAGAAGGCACATAGACACAGCCGGAATGCTAAAGCAGGCCACCTCGCAAAGAGAAGGGGGTAGAGTGGGGGGGCAGAGGCTAGCCCCAATTCCTCCACCTTTGTGCGAACAAAAGCATCCTGAGCCTGTGCAGAGAGAAGGAGCTCCTCCCAAGAATGAGGTATCGCAGCTGCCGCCACGCCTTGGGGGGGAAGAATGAGAGAGGGGGGGAATTTTCCTCACTCCCTGGCTGGAGGTCAGGCTTACGAGTAGGGGTGGACGAAAGACACTTACCTGTCCTCGAAGGACATTCGCGGTGGGGGGGAGGCGCTTCGCTGGTCCCCCCGTGAAGTTTAGGCCGGGGGGGAGGCTTCCCGCCTTGCACCGGCCGAAATTCAGGCCGGAGGGGAGGCTTCCCGCCTCGCCCAGCCGAAATTCAGGCCGGGGAGGAGGCGCCTCGCCTCGCCTGGCCACGAACGCGAAAGTAAAAAAAAAAAAAAAAACACCCCCTGATAGGCTACGTGACGATTCACGTAGCCTATCACGGTTAGATCTGCAAAGTCAGCCGTGATAGGCTACGTCAATCGTCACGTAGCCTATCACGGGTGACTTTAAAAAAAAAAAAATCGCGTACGCTAATGGCGGCCCCCATAGGGAGCCGCCATTTGCGTTCCTTATTTAGTCGCTGTAGTCTACGTAAATGTTTACGTAGACTATGGCGAAAATAAGGGCAACGCAAATAGCGTTGCCCTTATTTTCGCCGTAGTCTACGTAAATCTTTATGTAGACTACAGCGACCAAATAAGGAAGGGGAATGGCGGCTCCCTATGGGGGCCGCCATTATCCGTACACACTTTTTTTTTTTTAAAGTCACCCGTGATAGGCTACGTGACGATTGACGTAGCCTATCACGGCTGACTTTGCATATCTAGCCGTGATAGGCTACGTGAATCGTCACGTAGCCTATCAGGGGGCATTTTTTTTTTCTTTCATTGCAATGGCGGCGGCGGCAGCCGGTCGAAAGACCGGCTGCCGCTCCCGCCTCACTCGAACACCCGCCGAACCGCCGGCCGGACCAGCCACCGGTAGGGACATTCCGTGAAGGTAAGTCCCGTCCCGGGGGGGGGGCAGGGGGGCGGAGGATTTCTCCCCGAAACTTGTTTAAACTCCCCGAAACTTGTTTACAGTTTAAAACAGTAAAATACCACATTAAAATATATTTCTAAAATACCCTAACCCACCCCAAATGCCTGCCTGAACAACAACGTTTTTAAAGGTGGGTTCGCATATCCGTACTTCAGTGCCTATCATCCATTGACAGCTATAGTGGCAAGATAAGAAATTAGTATTATATCCCTGACAATCATTCTCCTCCTAACAATAATCTACAGTTTGAAAGGATACTGAGTTGTGTGGTCCCCTTGGGGTCTAATGCTTCTGCAGATCTCTCTCTCTCTCTCTCTCTCTTTCTCTCTGTATGGCAGGGAAAACTCTAGTCATACAGATCCCAACATGGTCAGATTGTGCACTTGCTCTGGACTGAAACTTTTTAAACAAGCTCTTACACCTGAAGATAGGGTTAAGCAATCCTTATTCATGGCTTTTGCCATTGACTATGTATCTGTGTGAGCAAATACAGACGAAAGTATTTGGACAAGGTTTATGAAGTAACATTGGGCAATCAATCTGGTTTTAGGTTGTTATTTGTGCCAAACGAATAAAAATGAATGATGGGTTCCTTCCCAGATAGTAGGATTTCTGTTTTCTAAATTGCCAAGGGTGACTTGTGGAAGAACTGGTGGGTGAAATGGCTTAACTCTGAAAGTTTACCTCTCCCCATCTTTACAGGCTGAGAGGTGGCCCCCAGCCTGAGATGTAACTGGATGTGACCCTTGGGGCCAAAAAGGTTGTGCACTACTGTAATGTGCTCGACATGGCGCTGCCATTTAAAACCATTCAGAAACTTCGGCTGGTCCAGGATGCTGCAGCTAGACTGTTGAATAGGACTGGTTACAGGGACCTCGTGGCTCCCTTGTTACAGCAGCTTCACTGGCTACCAGTCTGTTTCCAAGCAGAATTCAAAGTGTTGTTTATGAACTATAAAACCTTATACGGCTTGGGATCAGGCTACTTGAAAGACTGCCTTCTCCCATACGAGCCTGCCCAGTTCTTAAGATCTTCTGAAGAGGCCCTTCTTTTGAGATTGCCACCTTCAGAGGCACATCAGGTGATGACCTGAGAGAGGGCATTTTCAGTGGCTGCTCCCAGACTGTAGAACTCTCTCCCAAGGGAAGGTAGGTTCACTCCTTCTCTGTTGTCATGCCACAGTCAGGCAAAGACCCACTTTAATACAGAAGGCCTTTGGCCTAGGGATGGCGGAGAATTCCGCCATGGACCCCAACGAGTCCGTGGTGGAATGGAGCACTTACCTCCGCCTCCCTGCGGAATCCGCTTCGGCTGGATCCTCCGGCTCCAGAGCGCCAGCGATACGGCTGCTGTGCCGTATCTCTGGCTGAGGGGGATTGACTGTGGATGCAAATGGCATCCAGTACAACATTTGTGGCTGTGAAGGTCTTAGTTTAAGGTAAATGCAGCCATTTACGGCTGCATTTATTTTAAACTAAGACCTTTATGGCTGCAAATGGCGTACTGCTGCACATCTTTTGCGTCTGCAGTAGGGATGTCAGAGAATTCCACCACGGACTGAAATGGAATCCAATTCCCTTCAGTCCGTGCCATGGAATCCTCTGCGGGATGGCGCCACGAGGTCCTGTGGAGCCAGCAGTCATCCGGCTTTTTTTTGGTCATCCACACAGAGTCATGAAATTTTCGTAAATAAAAACGCAAGGTAATATATTCCGATAATAAATACGTAGGGTTTTTTTTAAAAAAAATGAATTGTGCTCACCACCTTGTTTGTGGGTGTTCTTTTTCAATTGAAATCCTCCATCTTTGTTTACTTTCAGCCAAAATGGAGAGGAGAACCAACTCTGTGCATGTCTACTCAGAAGTAAGTCTTACTGAGTTCAATGCAACTTACTCCTACACATGTCAGCACCCCACTTGCAACAGAAGTATGATGTAGTGGTTAGAGTCTAGCCCAAAGTCACCCAGTGAGATAACTAACAGGTTTGATCATGAGCTGGATGTGGAAATACAAAGCTGAGCTGGGGGCAAGTGGGGTGCTGACATGTGTAGGAGTAAGTCGCATTGAACTCAATAACACTTACTTCTGAGTAGACATGCACAGAGTTGGTTCTCCTCTCCATTTTAGCCTCACAACGTCACCAACAAGGCTGGATGTGGAAATAGAAAGCCTAGCAGGGGGAATAATACTCGTGCAGGGCTCCAGACCGGCATGGTCATTTTAAAAGGCTTCTTATTTCTTTGAAACAGCGTTGCTTTAAACAAAGAGTGCATCACTCAGGCACACCTAGGGCAGCCTTGTTTTGGGAAGCCCCGAGGTGGAGGAAGTGTTTTGGCTGAAAATAATTACTGCAGGTCTCAGGGCAGGGGAAAAAATACGTAAATATCTACGAAATATAGCCTTTCTTACGGAAGTTATGCAGACTCACGGAGATGGCTGGGCACCAGAATTACGGCTGTTGGTACGGATTTGTCTTCAAAATTCTTGGAGCAGAAAAAAAAGAGGAGAATTCCGGGGGCTTGCAAATGACAGTATGGAGCACTGGCCGCAAACTGTGGAAGTCAAGTGGCATGGAAGGTACACAATTCGTACATCACTAGTCCGCAGTCAAGCCCCCTCAGCCAGTGATATGGCATAGCAGCCGTATCGCTGGCACTTGGGAACTGGACTGTGGCTCCGCAGAATTGCTGTGGAGCAGAGCCGGCCAAAGAGGATTCCAGGGGGAGGAATGGATCGCCTTCCCCCAAAGGGCAGATTCCCAACTGGAATGACAGGTAAGGAATCCGCCCATCCCTACTTTGGCCTATAAGTGGGTGTTGGATTGGGTACATTTTTTAATTTATCTTTTTCCTGTAATTGTTATGTTTTTGTTGTATTTTAACATAACGTTTTAATCCATTTTAATTGCATAAGCTGAGTTGTGTGCTATTTTTTGATAGAAAGGCGGTGTACTCATCAAATAAATAATAAAATAATAATAATGAGAAAACATTAACTTCTGAGGAGCTGCATGGCACAGTGTCTCAGCTCCAAGGCCTGCACTAAGAGAGATGGGGAGAGGGTTTGCAAGCACTAAACTTATTTCATACTTTTATTTAAAATTTAATTAAATGTTCAGTATGTCAGTTTAACAATTGCAAGAGCAAAGCCATTCACCCTCCCCCCACATAACTGCCCAACCCTATACAATGAAACACTACTTCAAATGAGTGTGTGTGTGTGTGTTTAACAACAAGAAGAACACCCTGTTCTTTGAGGAACAATTCTGATGGGGGGGGGACCCACTGAAGATGTAAACTTGTATCATAAGCATTTTCACTGATGGTTCCCCATAGTTTAATATGTTAGAGTCAAGGTTGTGATTGTTGTTATCTGTGAAGGCATTGTACAGGGCTAGTCAGCAGCGCTATGGGCCATGTGGTTTTGATCCTATCAGATTCTGCAGATCATGGAAGTGTGATGTAAGTTCAGTCCCGGAATGCTTTTGCTAGTCTACCCCACCAAGTTGTTCTTACCTTCTGTGAAAACTGCTACCAGTCAACTATCTTTGTTCCAAACATCAAGCAACAGAATTCCCAGACATGCTCTGAGAGAGGGAGAAAAAAACGTTCGCATGAGAAAATCCATATCCAAATTCACACAGGGCCTTACCAAGCTTGTGGTTCATCCTGGCCTATTAGATGCCTGGCTGCTCGCCTATCATGATCATTGCCTCAGAGGGAGTTAACTGGGCTGGCATCAACAGGCTTCAGCTGGCCAGATTAGAACCATAAAATGAAACCTAATATTAAAGCAGGCATTGTGATGAAAGTGTCAAAACGTTTTACATTTGATTTGCCATACCACCAAAGCAAAGGGGGAAACACTAGTTGCCAAATTTATCAGCTTTTGTATCTAAATTTAAGAGAAACCTAAATGTTTACTAATGCCTCGGGGTAAAGTCATATATTTCAAATCTGCCATGGTAATTGGCTTAATAGGCTGTATCATCAGTTCAACTGATTTTTCCCTGTTGGTGTTATTGATTGGTTTAATGTTTTTGTTTTAAACCCCTGAAGCGGTCAGTTCTCATTTTGTTTATTTGTCCCATTTATCTGATACAAATTGCACATTTTTTATCTCTTTGGACTAATAGTCCTTCCACACATCTTTTGTTAAATTTATATAGTCCATGACATATCAAGTTGCTCAGATTATTTCAAACATATTCAGTGAAGAAATAACAAAGGTGCAAAAATGGGAGAGCATCCAGAATGGACCCCACAAGGAGAGAAACATCTCAGGTTAGAGCAACAATGATTTTATTTGTAAAATGCCCAACACATTTTGGCCTTTTTTTTAATTGTAAGGCTTTCTTCGTGGGGCCTTCTTCCAATATCCTGAGATGTTTCTCTCCTTTTGGGGGTGGAATGAAGAAATGTAATGCAGAAGGGAATCTCCTTTAAGATATTAGGGATGGAGGAGAATTTCGCCACGGACTCCAATGAGGCCAGATTCTAAGAATCCAGCTCCCCAGAGTCCGTGGTGGAACGAAAGACTCAACTCCACCACCCACAGGAATCCATGCGGGGCCGGATCCTACCTTCTGCCGTCCGTCCACTGCCGCCTGTCCCATCTGCTCCTGCCTGTCTTTGGATGCAAATGGCGTCCTGCGTAGCGGACGCCATTTGCGTCCCTGCTGTTTGCCGTGATAGGCTACGTACATAGCCTATCACAGCAAATGGCAGGGACGCAAATGGCGTCCGCTATGCCGGACGCCATTTGCATCCAAAGACAGGCAGGGCAGCAGTGGACGGACCCGGCCAGCAGCTCCGCGGACTCACTGCGGAGCGGAGCCAGCCAGGGAGGATTCCGGGAGGACGAACGGATCGCCACCCCCTGCGGACCCACCCCAGCGGACTCAAAGGTGAGTTCTGTACACCCCAATAAGATATTCAATCCCTTTACCAAAATATATAGTATAACTAGAGTCTCATGTGTCCTACTTGGACAGTCCTCTATTTGAAGGGCTTTCAGAGGACAGTCCTCTAGTTGCGAGCATATTTTGTTTGAAGGGCTGCAGTCCAAATCTGGTTTGAAGATAAAGAACCATGAGAAGTGTCTTGAAGTTTCCTATCAACAGTGAGCACCTGGACAGCAGACTGGGCAGACACACAAGTCACCTGGTCACAGTCTTCCTCACTATGGTCAGATGAATTGTATTTCTATTTAAATTATAGTAGGGATGTTGGAGAATTCCACCACGGACTCCAGTGAGGCCGGATTCTTTAGAATCTGGCCCCCCAGAGTCTGTGGCAGAATGGACTACCCCCCTACCCCCTGAAATCCCCCCCCGGAATGGACCTAGCTGGCAGTGGCAGCAGTGGCAGCAGCAGCAGAGGCTCCGGCGGCTCTGGTGGCTCTGAGTCATCTTCTGGCCACTGCTGGGCTGCAGCCACAAATGGCGGCCACTACGCCGGCTGCCATTTGCATCCCTGCCAAGCCGTGATAGGCTACGTAAGTATCTACGTAGCCTATCACAGCTTGGCAGGGATGCAAATGGCGGCCGGCGTAGCAACCGCCATTTGTGGCCGCAGCCCAGCAGTGGCTGGAAGTCCAGCTGCAGCCAGCCCTGGCCGGCGGCTCCATGGCCTTGCCGCAGAGCAGAGCCAACCGGGGGGGATGCCAGGGAGGAGGGACGGATCGCCTCCTCCCCCCTGCAGACTGACAGCCGGAACGGGGTGTTTCGCATATGCCTAAATTATAGTAACTATTTCTAAATTTAAACCTATACATATAAATTAGCATATGCAAATTTCATGCAAATTTATGTTTTCTTTTGCCTTTTTTGGTGAGGTATAAGTGCCCCCCCCTTAATGTGACATATCTCATATATCTTCACAAAACACTGAAAGGAAGGAGCACCAATTCATGAATTTAAAAGGCATCACTGTCTTCACATGGGGAAGTATCCAAAAGTGTCATTACGCAAATGCAGATAGCTAGCACTAGTGGAGCTCCACCAAATCTTTCCATTGCACAAGCGGTTGTGCATTTTTTGGTTGCACAATCAGTTGTACAAGTATAATGCACAACCAGTTGTGCAATGGGTTACACAAGTATAATGTGCAACTGCTTGTGCAAGCATGCTTGCACAGATGTAACTTCAGTTCGATTCTCCTCTTGCTCATAGTGCAGAACCTAGCACAACATCATGTACAGTAACCAATAGACAGTTGGATATTGTCCATAGCAAGGAGAGAGCTTGCTGTTGCCCCTTCACCATGCAGATGAAATCTAGTCTTGGGCACTCTATGCAAACAAAAACCCATTTTCCATGATTTTTCTCCTTTAAAAGGTGGGAAGATAATGCAAACTCGGCCTTCTGCAACTGGATGTTGTTTGCCCAGAGTGCCCAAATCACACCAGAGTTGTTTGCATAATAGATGGAAGGAAATAAGCTTGCAAGTTGCTTCTCGACCATGCAAGGACAATGCAAACTTTGGCAAATCAGGACAAAACTAAGAAAACAGACACAGAATCTCAGTTTGAACATAATGCTAAACCATAATTTAGTTCTACAGGAGTGAGTGTGGACACATTTGGGGCTTGTGCATACTCCCATCCTTTCTCATCCAGCACAGCCATGAGGAAGAGACTGGAAACATCCACTTCCAAGTAGGGGTGGACGAAAGTGACTTATCTGTCCTCGAAGCTTGTTCGCGGTGGGGGGGAGGCGCTTCGCTGCTCCCCCCGCGAAGTTCAGGCTGGGGGGGAGGCTTCCTGCCTCGCCCGGCTGAAATTCAGGCCGGGGGGGAGGCTTCCCACCTCGCCTGGCCGAAATTCAGGCCGGGGAGGAGGCTTCCCGCCTCGCCCGGCCGCGAACCCGAAAGTTTAAAAAAACAAAAAAACCCGCCCCCATGATAGGCTACGTGATGATTAACGTAGCCTATCATGGCTAGATCTGCAAAGTCAGCCGTGATAGGCTACGTCAATCGTCACGTAGCCTATCACAGGTGACTTAAAAAAAAAAAAAAGCACGTATGCTAATGGCGGCCCCCATAGGGAGCCGCCATTCGCGTTCCTTATTTGGTTGCCCTTATTTTCACCGTAGTCTACGTAAATCTTTACGTAGACTACAGCAACCAAATAAGGAACGGGAATGGTGGCTCCCTATGGGGGCCGCCATTATCCGTACGCACTTTTTTTTTAAGTCACCTGTGATAGGCTACGTGACGATTGACGTAGCCTATCACGGCTGACTTTGCAAATCTAGCCATGATAGGCTACGTTAATCGTCACGTAGCCTATCACAGGGGCATTTTTTTTTCTTTTATTGCAATGGCGGCGGTGGCAGCCGGTCGAAAGATCGGCTGCCGCCCCCGCCCAGGACGAACACCCGCCGAACCGCCGGCCGGACCCGCCGCCGGGAGGGACATTCGGCAAAGGTAAGTCCCATCCCGGGGGGGTGCGGGGGCCGGGGGGGTGCGGAGAATTTCTCCCCGAAACTTGTTCGGGGGGCCGAACACGTTGGCGCTTGGCCCCCCGAAGTTTCAGGGAGAAATTCTCCGCCATCCCTACTTCCAAGTTTAAACTAACTGTGGTTTCTTGTTATATTGAGCCAAGGAAAACTAGGGATGTCAGATAATTCCACCATGGATCTCGGTGAGGCCGAATGCCAGTGCATTCAGTCCCCCGAACTCCATGGCGGAATGGCCTGCCACCCTCCCCGCCCCCCCGCGGATCTCTCCCTGGGACGAGACTTACCTGGGGCGGATGTTCCGGTTGGCGGCAGCTCCTGCGGTGGCTGCGGCACCTGGTCTTCCGACCGGCTGCCACCACTGCCGCCATTTGCAGTCTTTCCCCCCACCACCATTCATGATAGGCTACGTAAAGACTTACATCTTACATGATAGCCTATCACGTCTGGGTTAAAAACAACAAACAAAACACGTACGCAAATGGCGGCGGCTATGGCCGCCGCCATTTGCGTTCCCTATTTTCGCCGTCTTAAGTCTATGTAAATATTTACGTAGACTAAGACGGTGAAAATAAAGGGGAACGCAAATAGCGTCCGCTATGCTATTTGCGTTCCCCCTTAGTTTCGCCATTTAGTTTCGCCATTTTTTAACCCAGACGTGATAGGACTTACATAGCCTATCACGGCTGAATACAGACTTACGTAGCGTATCACGGCTGAATACAGGGACGCAAACCGCGGCGGCTATGGCTGCCACCATTTGCATCCCTGCTAGCCAGCGGCCAGATGTCCGGCTGCTGGCGGAGCCGGCTGCTGGCTCCCCGGAATCCCCGCGGAGCAGAGCCGGCCGGCCAGGATTCCAGGGGGAGGGATGGAGCTCCTCCCCCCCCCAGTGGAACCCAGCGGAGCCAGGTAAGGGGGGTTTCGTACATCCCTAAGGCAAACTGTGGCTACTTTAAACTATATTTAGTGGATGAGACAGGATCAGAACCCAGGTTAGTTTAACAATGTTAGTGAATCTCTTCCTTCTGAACGTGCCAAAGAAGAGGAAATGAGAGTGCAAGAGTCTGAAGCTTGCACTTTGCCCTTTAGCATGAAATTATGGTTTAGCATGATGTCCAAACCAATCAGAAAGTCTTCGAGAGCAATCTTATGCATGTTTACTTGGATGTATATGCCCCACTGTGTCCAGTGGGTCTAACTCTAAGGGAAGTAAATGTGGATAGAACTGCAGTGTAAAGCCATTCAAGGAGTCAAAGGTAGAGCAGATTGTTGAACCCTAAACATATTTATGTCTGACATGTTTTTTCCTTAATAATGGAGGCAGGATCTCTCCTCACTTCATAACAGTGCACCGATGGATAAATTCTTAAGGATGCAAAGGCATTACCATCAGATCTGAAAGGTGTTGTGAGTGAGAACCAATCCAGGCAGCTAAAATTTAACTTTGGTGAGGAAACTGTCAAATGGCATACCAATGTCAAAAAAGTCACTAACTAGAAGCATTGTGATGAGAGAGCACTGTAGCAGTATTAGGCAGCAGAGAGATAATCAAAGACCAGGAAGATTATAATAATACAAAGAAGATAAATGCTAAGTAGTTTATAATGAAAGGGGAAATGTATAGACAGAAGCAGGGAAAAATCAGGAGCCACAGACTGGAACCAGAATGTATCATTTATTCCAAATGTGGAAAGCAACTCAGATAAATAATGAGTTTGGCTTGCTTCTCTTTTCCAAGTAACCTGGATGTGTGTTTTTTAACTAAAAGCCGTGCAAACACAAATGGATTTTAGTTTCATCAGCAAGCTCCTGCATAGTTAAATGGGCTGCCGGCAGCTTTACTTAATTCTCAAGTGCCTGAAATTTGAAACTTTATTTTTGGACAAGCATGAAAAGGTCTCACCTGTAAATCTCTGCAATTTGTGGAACTAATGCTTAATGCAGATCTCTGCAAATATCACACACACAATCCTAAAATATGAAAACCTTCAGCAAGCTTTGGAAACGCTAAAACAAATTGGATAAGGAGCTAGGGGCACTTTCCAAAATATCCCATTCCTCAGTGCACAGTATTTGATTGAGTAAATAGGCTACTAACTAGATTTTTATTCAGCTAGCAAATGGTGTGTTATTTGTAATTAGGCTGTGTATTGTAATTAGATATTTATTATTAGCAATTACATATCTCACTATTATAATGAGATCCTAACACTATTTGAGAGGGGGGGGAGCAGCCTTTAAAAAGTCAAACAAAGCATATAACAAATGGCTTAAAAAACTTTAAAATTATAATTAAAAGGTGACATCCAATTTTGCATGAGCAGACTTCCACTTCCACAATGGGACTTTCTCTTCCTGTCCTCCCCACTTCCATTTGCTGCTGCATAGATGCAGTTGGATACCAGCCAATGTAAGGCAGTCCCAATATAAGAAACCTGATGCAACAATAACTTGAATTAATTTGTAACAAATAATTCATATAGTGAGCAAGTTGTGGCCGTTACCAGCATAGCCAATGGTGAAGAATGATGGGAGATGTAGGCCAAAACATCTTAGGGGCCACAAGTTGCCCACTGTTGTAGTCACAGATGTGCATCCCAGATACTTCCAGAGGGCACATTTTAAAATGCTTACTCTGCCACACCTGTTCTAAATCCTTCCTAAGGTTATCTTCCTTGCTGGATTTCCCAAATTTTCCCAAGAGAAGGGAAGGAGACATGAGATTCCAAGCAGATTTATAGAAGCTACATGAGTGCAGAAAGTCTGCTCTGTTTGAAGAAGTCAAAGGTGTGGAAACATATTTTCCCTCTCTACTTTCACCAACCATATGATAAGCTCAGTCTTGCAGAGAAGTTGAATGGTTTTGCATGATTGCAAATGCTGTACAGCATAGGTTTTGAATTGAATGTGAACTCAATCTGACTTTTTTTTTATGGATACAAAACCCAAAGTTTAGTTTTTCTTCACAGATATCCTCATTTCATGACTGTTTATTTATTATTAACATTTAGATATTGCAAGTCCACAGGTTTAAAATGATAGTTTCAGTGCATGTTGTCTGTTTTTTGATTTACATGCTTGCTTAGAACAGTTGTTTTTGTAAACTGCCCCAGCAGAAATTGGCTTCACAGACCCCCACAGTAATTACACCTTTAGCCACTGCTTTATTCCCACTGTGGCTTATCATGACATGCAAACTGGCCCATTGTGTTGTCAAAAGACTTTTCACTGACCGGGATTGCATGATCATGGAGGGAAAACAGGCCACAGTCAAAGGGGCAGGATATCATGATGTCCGAACCTGGCGAAAGTGATGGCTGGCTTCTTCTAGGGTTTCAGGGTGGTTTGTAAACCTCCCCAGCCAGCCACCCTCGCCAGGTTTGGATGTCATGACAACAACCTGCCCCCAGTGAGGATAATTATGATAACTAGGCAGCTTACAACTTGCAGGGAGGAGAAATAATGTGGCTTATTTTCCATCTGTGATCATGCGAAACCACCCACTATTGTAGGTGTAATTTAGACATTAGACTCACCAGTGATCACTATTCTCTTCCTTTTTAAATGGAATCTTTCTCCAGTGCCCATTTAGTGAAACTTTCACTTGTTGCAGGAGAATTCATGGGGTCCCACAGGGATCTGTATTCGGAGCAATGCTTTTCAACCTGTTCATAAATGACCTGGAATTAGGAGTGAGCAGTGAAGTGGCCAAGTTTGCATATGACCCCAAATTATTTAGGGAGGTTAAAACAAAGAGGGATTGAGAGGAGCTCCAAAAGGATCTCTCCAAACTGAGAGAATGGGCATCTAAATGGTAAATGTGGTTCAATGTAAGCAAGCGCAAAGTGATGCATGTTGGGGCAAAAAAACCCAACTTCAAGTATCATGGGATCTGAGCTAGTGGAGACCGACCAGGAAAGAGATCTTGGGTTTGTGGTGGACAGCTCGATGAAAATGTGAACCCAATGTGTGGCCTCTATAAAAAAGGCAAACTCCATGTTAGGCATGTGGATAGGGAGACATTTTTCTCCCTCTCTCAAAGTACTAGAACCTGGGGTCATCCTATGAAGCTGATTGGTGGGCGATTCAGGACAGATAAAAGGAAGTACTTCTTCACACAGCGCATAGTTAAACTATGGAATTCTCTACCACGGGAAGTATTATGGACACCAATTTGGATAGCTTTAGAAGGGGGTTAGACAAATTCCTGGAGGAAAAGGCTATCAGTGGCTACTAGTCTTGATAGCTATGTGCTACTTCCAGTACCAGAGGCAGTGAGCCTGTGTACACCAGTTGCTGGGGAACATGGATGGGAGGGTGCTGTTGCACTCATGCCCTGCTTGTGGGTTCCTGGTCGACAGCTGATTGGCCACTATGTGAACAGAATGCTGGACTAGATGGACCTTTGGACTGATCCAGCATAGCTCTTATATTCTTAGGTTCTTCTTAAATATCACAGATTCATTAGGAAAGTGTGTATATATTTTTCATACTTTGGGAGGATCAGCTATTACTCCAATGTGTGTGTAAGATTTTTTTTAAAAAAATCTGTTAGCTACCTAACTTTAGCACAGCACAACTCTTAACAGGTCATGAACATTCCATTGGAAACTGATGATGTCATACATCATTTTAGTTATCTTCCTTTCCTTTCTTTCTTTCTTTCGAAAAATGCTGCATCTGTGGTAGGTATGATTCCTTTCCAATGTATATTTTATATAATTAAATTATCTGCTCCCCCAAGCACCGTTAGTAGTTCAAACCCAACTCCACCAGCATTTCAACCCTGGGTGGGGCCAAAAGGCAGGATAAAAATGTTTTTTTTTTTAATGAAATATGCAGAAAAGTTTAAAAGAAAGAATGTGAAGGAGGTCGGCCTATTTCATTCCACAAAATGCCCCCCTCCCCAAGATAGAACCTTGGTCTGATCCAGCAAGTTTCTTCTATTATTGAAGTGATGCTGGTCCTGGGAAAGATGGACATAGTTAAGGAAGGAAACAAATTGGTTTGGACTATATATCCTCTTCTGGCCTCTAGTGCTATCAGAGAGGGCTCGTGTCTCTAGTTTATCTTTTTCTCTCTAAGCCACACCCTCAAGCTGAGTAGCGTAAGAACAAGCTCTGTCATGTAACAGTAAGGGCCAAATGAAACTATCTTCTAATCACACATAATGAAGCTAGGTATGATTTGTTGTTGTTCAGTCGTGTCCGACTCTTCGTGACCCCATGGACCATAGCACGCCAGGCCTTCCTGTCCTGCGCTCTCTCCGGGAGCATGCTCAAGTTAGGGATGGTGGAGAATTTCTCCCCGAAACTTCGGGGGGCCAAGCGCCAACGTGTTCGGCCCCCCGAACAAGTTTCGGGGAGAAATTCTCCGCATCCTCCCGCCCCCCGCACCCCCCCCAGGACGGGACTTACCTTTGCTGAATGTCCCTCCCGGCGGTGGGTCCGGCCAGCGGTTCAGCGGGTCTTTGTCAGGGGTGGGGCCGGCAGCCAATCTTTCGACCGGCTGCCGCCGCCGCCGCCATTGCAATAAAAGAAAAAAAAAAACGCCCCCTGATAGGCTACGTGACAATTAACATAGCCTATCACGGCTAGATTTGCAAAGTCAGCCGAGATAGGCTATGTCAATTGTCACGTAGCCTATCACGGGTGACTTAAAAAAAAAAAAAAGTGCGTACAGATAATGGCGGCCCCCATAGGGAGCGGCCATTCCCGTTCCTTATTTGGTCGCTGTAGTCTACGTAAATGTTTACGTAGACTACGGCGAAAATAAGGGCAAGGCTATCTGACTTTGCAGATCTAGCCATGATAGGCTACGTTAATCGTCATGTAGCCTATCACGGGGGCGTGGTTTTTTTTAACTGTTTAGTTCGCGGCCGGGCGAGGCGAGGTGCCTCCTCCCTGGCCTGAATTTCGGCCGGGCGAGGCGGGAAGCCTCCCCCCCCAGCCTGAACTTCGCGGGGGAAGCAACGAAGCACCTCCCCCCCACCGTGGGAAATCTTCGAGGACAGGTAAGTGACTTTCGTCCACCCCTAGCTCAAGTTCATATTCATTGCATCGGTGATACTATCTAGCCATCTCATCCTCTGCCGTCCCCTTCTCCTTTTGCCTTCAGTCTTTCCCAACATCAGGGTCTTTTCCAGAGAGTTTTCTCTTCGCATTAGGTGGCCAAAATATTTGAGCTTCAGCTTCAGGATCTGTCCTTCCAATGAGCACTCAGGGTTGATTTCCTTGAGGATGGACTGATTTGACCTCCTTGCAGTCCAGGGAACTCATAAGAGTCTTCTCCAGCACCACAGTTGGAAAGCATCAATTCTTCGGCGCTCAGCTCTCACAGCCATACATTACTACTGGGAAAACCATAGCTTTGATTAGACGGACCTTTGTCGGCAAGGTGATGTCTCTGCTTCTGACTATGCTGTCTAGGTTTGCCATAGCTTTCCTCCCAAGGAGCAAGCGTCTTTTAATTTCATGGCTACGGTCACCGTCTGCGGTGATCTTGGAGCCCAAGAAAGTAAAATCTGTCACTGCTTCTATTTCTTCCCCTTCTATATGCCAGGAAGTGATGGGGCCAGATGCCATGATCTTCATTTTCTTAATGTTGAGTTTCAAACCAGCTTTTGCACTCTCCTCTTTCACCCTCAACAAGAGGCTCTTTAGATCCTCTTTGCTTTCTGCCATTAGGGTGGTATCGTCTGCATATCGGAGGTTGTTGATAATTCTCCCAGCAATCTTAACTCCGACCTCTGATTCATCCAACCCGGCATTTCTCATGATGTACTTTGCATATAAGTTAAATAAGCAGGGTGACAATATGCAGCCTTGTCGTACTCCTTTCCCAATTTTGAACCACTCAGTTGTTCCATGACTCGTTCTTACTGTTGCTTCTTGACCCTTGTACAGGTTTCTCAGGAGACAGGTAAGGTGATAGGTTTCTTTATTCCAGTGTAAGCATGCACAGCCCTGATTCAGATCAGGGCTGTGACACTCTGGGAGGGCAGGAAGTTAAACTTTCTTCCTCACACGTTGCCATGCTGAAATTACACACACACATACACACACCACAGCAGGGATTACAAAACAGGAAAAAGTCAATGGGGCCAATGGAAGCTTCTTTTCTTCTTTTAAGAATGGAGTGTGATAGGGCACCAGGGCTGCTGGAAAAGAGAGGAACTGGCCAAATCCAGCAGTGACTATAGATGGATGAATCTGATCATTTCAGCTTCTTTCTGTTTCTCACTTTTCCAATCCTAAATTTGGTTCATCTTTAACTTTCTCCACTCTTCTGTTCGGTTTGTCCCAAATGTTGAGATTTTTTAAAAAAGTTTTCATGAAAATGTATAAGCGTTTTTGGGCACATTTCTTCTGCTATATGCATTTTGTAAGCATTTTTGCCTAATATACACATTTTTGCAAACAATGTCCCTAATATAAAGCATTTTGAATGTTATTTTCCCTCATATATGCATTTACACATGCTTTTTATCAGAGAACTCTGCTGCAACATTCAGAGAAGTGCAAATTTCAATGGATAATTGAGAGGTTCAAAGTGCAAGATTAGTTGAGTTCACATCAAAATGTGAACTGCATGAGTTTCTCTCCACCTATCCCTAGTGATGGCACCTTACACAAGCAGAGCTGCTCTCACAGCTTGGTTCTGCCCAATTTGCAGTGCTTCTTCTCTCCCATTGCAGTCCCTCAGTAGTGGGTATTCAGGGGTGCAGACTGCATTAGGGACGTGGCAGCAGGGAAAGCTCCATTTTGAAAGCTTCCTCCCACTTGACGCTTCTCAGGATCCAATCCATAGCTAGTAATAGTTGCATTACTGAATGTTTTGCTATGAAGCTTTAAAACAGATATTTGATTTACAGGTAGTAATTGTTTACAACTCTTATTTGAAAGAAGGTTGGGGGATTTAGACATATCTGATTGATGTACATCCCTGCCATAGTTTTTTCCACAATCTTCTCTTTCTTATCTTCCAGCAAAGAGTACCTGCAGACAAAGAGACTCTTCATGTTTCATCAAGAAAAGAGGATAATAATCAAAGTGCCTGGGAATGCAATTCGCAAGATGTAAGTTTAAACCATTTGGAAGTCAAGACCTAATGTGCATTGTATGCAGCACTTAAAGCCTGTAGATACATGTTTATTTGGTTGTAGCAATCAGGATATGACATGTAGTGTTATATTAGGGGAATACAGTAATTTTAGATTCAGGTGCTACAAAGCAGATGCCTTTTGATGTTAACGTCTACTCTCCCAGGCTTTGCTTGAAAAAATAATTAATAGGATTCGCAAAGTTTTGAGAAAGGAAGCTGTGATTTATTCATTCATGAGCTGCAGTCCTCTTGGTTGATTCACATATGAATTTACCACACCAATGTGTATTATAACGTAACATACATTGAAATGGTCTGCTTCCATTGTCAGAACGTACCAGGTTCAAACAACAAGCCAGTACTAGGGAGATGTGCAAATGGTCTGTTGGAATCATTGACCATATTTCTGGGCAGAGAAATTGGGGCGACCATTTCACTGAAATTCTCCAGGGAAATTATTCCATTCCAAATGGAACTATCTGTGCTAATATTTGCATGGTGCTAAAATTGGGTGGGCTTTGGTTTTCTCTTAACTGTCTAGCAGGCTGCCTATTTGTCTTAAAACTACTAGAAACGTAGAATGTTTGGAAATTCATACACACATTTTGCTTTAAGTATTTGATGATTAATGCCATAGAATCATATCCTGTACTGCTTAGCTGCATGTTTAATCCATAAAGCAATTCTGAATAGTAATGGAACAATAAGACTTTGTGTTAATAAGCAGCTGGTGGGTTTGTGGAGGCAGGAAAGTTCATTACCTTGATAAGTTGGGCTGCATTTCCTGACTTGAACACAATCCAAACCTTTGCTGTGTTCCCCTCCTAGTCTTAAATTTTCTTCCTTTTTCATGTCATTACAAAGAAAGGAATGGAAACTCAGTAACACATTCAAGATTGAATAATAAGATTAGGTTCTATGTAGTTAGATGTGAAGATAAATTACTACTATGTAGGAGCAAGTGTGAATTTCTTAGGGCTAGCATTTCTCATTAAGCTTCTACTTCTGATAATGATCCATAAGAAACTATGTAGCAAGGGGAAAGAAACAATATGTAATTAATGAGGCCAAACAATATTAAATTGTACTCTGTTGAAAATGTATGGTTCATTGTTTGATTGTATTAGTTGCTGGATAGAAAACTACACACAGGAACAGGTTTTACATCAGTGTATATTTTTTTCCCTCTGAATTCATTCAATACCTGATTATTGAGTATATGGTTTGGCTAACTACAGCAACTTTTAAAGTTTGTTTCTAATAAATGAGAAATTAAGTTTTGCACAATGCAAAAAAAAATTTCTAGAGGATCTAAATTTGGTAGTCTGTTATTTATCTCTATGAAACACATTTAACAGATAAGTTATATTGCATATTGAAAAGATCTTGATGTATGTCCATACAAAACATAATGGATTGTATTCAAACATAGGCTGCAGTCCTTTACCAACTTCCCTAGGAGTAAGCCCTATTAAACTTAATTAGGGATGGGTGGGCACCCCCCCATCCAGGTTCTCTGGGTGCCTGCCCAGTCCCTGCCCCCACTCATGCACACCTGGACCCATGCTCGAGCTCCCTGTGGCTCACTGAGCTGCCCACACTCACCCAGGTGTCCTCGTCAAACTCTGTGATCACTATTTTTTCAAAAATAAAATGGTGATCATGAAAATGCGCATATTTGCATATGCACAAATATGCATGTTTTTGAAAATGCGCATATTTGTGCATGCACACATGTACACATCTACAAAAATGTGCATATTCTCACATATGCAGATTACTTTTTTAAAAATGGCAATCACGGAGCTCGACGAGGCCACCTGGGTGAGTGCAGGTGGCTCAGCAAGTATGGGCAGGGGGTGGATGGGGGCCAGGGCTCAGCAGGTGCAGCCCGGGGTGGGGGGTGGGGGGTGTTCCGCAGGACTCCTGGATGGAATCGGGCACCTGTGCCATCCCTAAACTCAATGGAACTGATTTCTGAGTAAACATACATAGGATTGCAGTGTTAGTCATGCTTGGAGTAGACCAATTAAAATAAATGGGACTACTTTGTCATGATTAACTTGAGTCCCATTATTTTCAGTAGGTCTGCTCTAAACATGACTAAGTCTGGATCCAATCCAATTTATAATTTAGGCTTAAGTTACCAGAGGCTGCCCAAGTCCAAGGAATTTCCCCAAGCCAATTCCAAGCTGTTTCTGTCCCATGGGGCATCATGAAGTTCATCTACTCTCCTCACAGGGTGATGCCTCAGCATGCACACCAACACTTGCCTTCTCTTGCAATTACATTGTCAAACATATTTTCATTCCTTTTAATAGTATTCCCTGACCTGCCTCTTAGAATCACACTTTATTATATTAATCCTCACAACATCCATGTGAGTTAACATGCTTCTCCTCTGTCCACTGTGCACATTTTACAGACTGGGAATGGAGACAGAGGGTATTACATATCCCAAACTTTCTAGTAAACCTACTGGATTTAAAACTACATCTTCTGCTCTATTCACATTGATCATTCTAACAAAAAGGTGAAAGGGTGGAAGAACATATTCGTAATTACAAATTACACTGAAAATAGCCTTTCAAATAAGTCTTCAAAAGTTATTAGTCCATTTTACTATCTGACCTCCTGCACATACCCATGGTAGGAATTCGTGGTCTATAATTAAAAACAAGACAACTTTTATCAAGATTGCATGCTAGTTATCCCTACACAGTTATCTCACCACAGGCAACAAGACAAACCTGCTGCTATTATAAATTCATCCAATTATAATACCATTCCTGAAAAAATTAAACAAATCACAGCCTAGCATACATCAATCTCCATGATGCATACCTTCCAACATTGCTTTTTACCAAGCATCAGAATCCAGAATTTTGTAAGAAAACCAAAACCAAAACCTTTGTTTTCCACCCTTTGCATTCATCACCCCATGCCAGATTTGTAGCTCATTTCCCTTGGTCACATTTTTCCACATGACAAACCTCAATAACAGTTTTATGTATATCCACTATATTTCTGCAGTAAACAATCCTTTAAAATTCATTAATCATTTTGTGGCTGAGAACACTGACCAATGGACCAGATCGTGTACATATTCCTAAGCAACCATGGCATTTAGCTACATAATTCCATCACTCACATTTGCCATTTGGCTCAGCAGAGTTGTCAAAAGGTAGAGATTCTTAGAGCACAATCCTAGGGATGCTAGATGGGGGCTAGATGGCCATAGGATTTTTCGGTTTCTGGGAACCAAAGTTGGAGCCCATGCTCCGAGGCTGGTTCCCAGAAAACTGCCTTCCTGCCCCCTCCCCGCTGCCTCGTAAGTGGCGCGGACTGTCCGTGGGCTCCGCGCTCAGATGAGCAGCATGGAGCAGGGCAAAAGGGGGTGTTCCCAGGGGCGGGGAAGGGCGGGGAGGGTGGAAGTGCTGGTACGACACTTCCTATGTGTCGTCCAGCATCCCCTCCCAGTCTGAGGTCCTGCAGCTAGACAGCTAAAATTGGCCACCTAGCCGTGTGCAGGGTGGCTGGAATATGGAGGAGAAGATCCCCTCTGCACTCTTCCTGTGCTGCTTTGGATAGGACATCGCCTCTGAGTTCAGAGGAGGCTGTCTACCTTGATAGGATTGTTCCCTTATTGTCACCATTCTCATTTGAGGTTGACAAAACTTCAATTGTCCTATGTTTCCTTAAAAGGGCCACCAGGAATAAAATAGTTTTGCTTTAGATCGGTAGTCACTAGTTGATACCAACAAGAAAATTAGAAATAGGGATTGGGGAGAAATTAATTCAGTTCATGTTTCAGTGTGAGTGTACCTAATCTCATACTTCTGAACCAATTCATGAACCAAAACCCAGTTATCCTTTGAAATTCACACTCCTCTGAATTTTCTCAATGTGTGGGATGAACCCATTGGAGAAATGGGAAACTTAGAAAAAAATGAAATGCATACTGTAGCTTCACCCATCCCTAGTAGAAATATGAATAACTGCAAGAATGTTTTGAACAGGGGCTCCTAGAAAATCGTGCACTCAAATATTTGTATCCATACTGGGCTGATCTTGTCTGCGATCTAGCAGATATATCACATAAAGGGCCTCTAGAGCAACACCAGTAGTGTTAGCTATCATGACAGGATTATGCAGAAAACCCATCGCACACTACTGGCATTGCATTGTGGGTCCTTTCTGCTAGTGCAATGTAATTTACATTAGTGTCCCGTGGGTTTTTTCTGCCTTGCATTCCACTCCTCCTGAATTTAGAGATGTACAAAAGTCACGAACTTTTTCACGGATTATGCTCATGGTGGGCGGGAGGCGTTCCATCCCTCCCCCCGGAATCTTCGATGGGGGGAGAGGCGATCCGTTCCTCCCCCCCAGAATCCTCGATGGGGGGGGAGGCGATCCGTTCCTCCCCCCTGGAATCCTCGATGTCTGGCTGTGCTCCGCGGCAGCTCCACGGAGCAGCCAGCCAGACCCAGGCTAGAGCCGTCCGCAGCCGGATTCCTGGCCATGGAGGGCTCTGGGTAAAAAAAAAAACCCGCGTAGGCTACAACGGCAAATCAAAAAGGGATGCAAATAGCTCCTGCTATGCTATTTGAGTTCCCCTTTATTTTAATAGTCTACGTAAATATTTACGTAGACTAAGACGGCGAAAAATAAGGAACACAAATGGCGGTGGCCATAGCCGCCATTTGCGTATGCAGTTTTGTTTTTTACTCAGAGCCCTCTGTGGCCGGAGATCCGGCTGCGGACAGGTAGGGGTGCACGAAAATCACTTACCTAGTCTTGCAGCTTGCTTCGAGGTGGGGGGGAGGCGCTTCGCTGCTCCCCCCGAAGTTCAGGCCGGGGGGGAGGCTTCCCTCCTCGCCCGGCCGAAATTCAGGCCGGGGGGGAGGCTTCCCGCCTCGCCCGGCCAAAATTCAGGCCGGGGAGAAGCGCCCCGTCTCCCCGGCCACCAATTTCAAAAGAAAAGTAAAAAAAAAAACAAAAAAACCGCCCCTTGATAGGCTACGTGACGATTAACGTAGCCTATCATGGCTAGATCTGCAAAGTCAGCCGTAATAGGCTACGTTAATCATCACGGAGCCTATCACGGGTGACTTTAAAAAAAAAAATGCGTATGGCGTACGCAAATGGCGGCCCCCATAGGGAGCTGCCATTCGGGTTCCTTATTTGGTCGTTGTAGTCTACGTAAAGATTTACATAGACTACGGCGAAAATAAGGGCAACGCTATTATAAGGATATATTATAAGGATAATATATTATAAGGACTTATATATTATAAGGACTTTGCAAATCTAGCCATGATAGGCTACGTTAATCATCACGTAGCCTATCACAGGGGCGTGTTTTTTGTTTTTTTTTACTTTGCTTGTAATGGCGGCGGCGGCAGCCAGTCAAAAGACTGGCTGCCGCCCCCGCCCCTGACGAAGACCTGCCAAACCGCCGCCAGGACCTGCCGCCGGGAGGGACATTCGTGAAAGGTAAGTCCCATCCCGAGAGGGGGCGGGGGCAGGGGGGGTGTAGAAGTTCTCCCTGAACAACCTTCGGAGGACAGAATGTGTTGGCACTCGCCCCCCCGAAGTTTCGGGGAGAAATTCTCCCCCATCCCTACGGACGGCTCTGGCCTGCGCCTGGCTGGCTGCTCCACGGAGCTGCCGTGGAGCACAGCCAGCCGTCAAGGATTCCAAGGGGGAGGAACGGATCGCCTCCCCCCCATCGAGGATTCCGGGGGGAGGGACGGAACGCCCCCCCCCCACCATGATCATAATCTGCGGAAAGGTACGTGACTTTCGTACATCCCTAAATTCAGGAGGAGTGGAATGCAAGGCAGAAAAAACCCACGGGACACTAATGTAAATTACATTGCACTAGCAGAAAGGACCAGTAGTGTGCAATGCCAGTAGTGTGTGATGGGTTTTCTGCACAATCCTGTCATGACAGCTAATACTATTGATGTTGCACTAGAGGCCCTTTATGTGATATACCTGCTAGATCTACGTAAATATTTATGTAGGCTAAAATGGCGAATCAAAAAGCGACGCAAATAGCGCCCACTACGCTATTTGCATTCCCCTTTATTTTCGCCGTAATAGTCTATGTAATATTTACGTAGACTAAGATGGCAAAAAATAAGGAACGCAAATGGCAGCAGCCATAGCCGCCTCCATTTGCGTACACGTTTTTTTTTTTTTTACCCAACCATGATAGGCTACATAAATCTTTACGTAGCCTATCATGTCTCTGTAAAAAACACACACACACATCTCCAGACTGCAAATGGCGGCGGTGACAGCCAGCCGGAAGACCAGCCGCCGCCGCAGCAGCCGCCGCCTGGAACATCCGCCCCAGATAAGTCTCGTCCCAGGGGGGATCCGCAGGGGGGCGGGGGGCAGGCCGTTCTGCCAGATTTGGGGGGGCCGAATGCACTGGCATTCGGCCTCACCAAGATCCGTGGCGGAATTCTCTGACATGCCTACCTGAATTGCAGTTTAATTTCTGGATTGGACATAGTTTGCATGAGCTTTCAGTATGCAGGTACACATTGCGGGGGAGGAAGCAGTTTTGATATGATGCTCATATGCGTGTAAGTTGGTAAAATTGTATGCAAAAAGAATCTTAATACATCCATATGGCTATCATTGCTTTTGGGGAGAAAGGCATTTCATCAATGCACACAAATGCTTGTGCACTAGGGATGTACAAAACTCACCTTTTCACGGAATGTTTCACGGTGGGGGGGGAGGCGCTCTGTCCCTCCCCCCGGAATCCTTGACGGGGGGGAGGCGATCCAGTCCTCCCCCCCGGAATCCTCGATGGCCGGCAGATTCGGCGGCAGCGACGGTTCCGCCGGTGGCAGTGGGTCCGGCAGCTAGTCTCCTGGCTGGCCGCGGCCAGGCTGCTGCTGCCATTGCCATCCTTGCAGCCATGATAGGCTATGTAAGAATTTACGTAGCCTATCACGGCTGGGTAAAAAAAAAAAAAAAAAAACAGGGTACACAAATGGCGGTGGCTACGGCAGCCGCCATTTGCGTTCCCTATTTTTCACCAATTTATCTTACGTAAATATTTACATAAATATTTACGTAGGCTAGAACGGCGAAAAATAAAGGAACACAAATAGCGCCCACTACGCTATTTGCATCCCCCTTTTTTTTTTTGCTGTAATAGCCTACGTAAATATTTACTTAAGATAAATTGGTGAAAAATAGGGAACGCAAATGGCGGCCGCCATAGCCGCCGCCATTTGTGTATGCTGGTGTTTTGTTTTGTTTTTACCCAGCCGTGATAGGCTACGTAAATTCTTACGTAGCCTATCATGGCTGCAAGGACAGCAATGGTGGCAGCAGCAGCCCAGCCGTGGCTGGCCAGGAGACCAGCCGCCGCCGCTGCAGCCGCCAAATCCGCCGCATCCGCCTCAGGTAAGTACTGTCCCGGAGGGGTGTTCTGCCATGGATTCCAGGGGAAACCGTGGATGAATTCTCTGCCTTCCGTATTGTGCACATTGGTAAAACACTGCAATATTATTATTATTTTGCAATCACACACAGACATGATTTATCAGCAACGCAGATGTGCGCATGATAATGTAACAGAGTAAAGACACAAAGGAATGGAATGTTGCAGAGAACATGACATGCACAATGCTCTGCACTAAATTTTGAAAACAAGCAAACCACCAGAATAATCATAATGCATTGTTCCAGTGAAGGGAGAGAGGGAGTTGCCTAAGCTCCCTGCCCTGTAGTCAGGGACAAACAATTAGCAGGTAGACTGCTACCACCCCTTACATCCACCTCAGCCAAGGGACTCTCACACCTTTCAGGACACAGGGTGTAGAAACAAGTCTCCCAGCCAACACCTTCTATTTCAAGCACCCAAACCTGAAACTTTACACAGTAGCAATTAGCAAAGCACAACATTCTGAAGTTAGTACTGAGGCTTACCTGGAAAGAAGCATGCACAGCTCTAGAGGTAGCGATGAAGTTTATTGATATAGGGGAAGGGGATAAAAAGGTATAAAAGAATCAAAGAAAACTTTACAAGCAGTGTTCCAGGCAAAAAATAACAAAGCAATACCTTGACACATCCTATGTTACCAAAGCATGGTAACAAGACAACAAGACAGGGCCCAGTCCAGGATTCGAATGCTCACAAGCCTGAAAGCAAGTTGGCAGACAAAGACCAATATGAAGACCAGAATGAGGAGAAAGACTAACCCTAGTTCCTCTAGCTTTACACCCACTGGTAGGGGTGCTGGAGAAATTTGAGGTGGACTAAAATGAGCTCGGATTTCTAAGAATCCAACTTGCAGAATCCACTGTGGAGCGACCCCCACAGGCTGCGTGGAGTCCGTGGACTTCGGATGATTTTTTTTCCGTTTCCTGAAACTTACACATATGAATTTGTAGGAAAATACATACATTTCTGCTGAGGAAAGGTTGAATGGAATTGGGGACAATACGCTAAATGTAGGGATGGTGGAGAATTTCTCCCCAAATCTTCAGGGGGCCGAGCGCCAACACATTCGGGCCTCCAAAATCGGCAGTGAAATTCTCCGCCCCCCCGCCCCCCAGGACGGGACTTACCTTTGGCGAATGTCCCTCCCGGTGGCAGGTCCCGGCGGCGGTTCGGCAGTGGTTCGGCGCGGACGGGGGCGGCGGCCGGTCTCCCAACTGGCTGCCGCCGCTGCCATTGCAAAAAAAAAAACTAAAATAAAAAAACACACCCGTGATAGGCTACGTAATGATTTAAGTAGCCTATCACGGCTAGATTTCCAAAGACAGCTGTGATAGGCTACGTAAATCGTCACGTAGCCTATCACGGGTGACTTTGGAAAAAAAAAAGCATACGCAAATGGCGGTGGCCCATGGGTGCTGCCATTTGCATTCTTTATTTTGGCACATCTAGTCTACGTAAAGATTTACGTAGACTATGGCAAAAATAAGGGCACACTATACCGGTAAATCTTTACGTAGACTACCGGGACCAAATAAGGAAAGAAAATGGGCGCTGCCATAGGGCGCCGCCATTTGCATACGCGCTTTTTTTTTTCAAAGTCACCCGTGATATGCTACGTAACGATTTACGTAGCCTATCACAGCTGACTTTGGAAATCTAAATCTAATTTGGTTTTTTTTACACTTTGTAATGGCGGCGGCGGCAGCTGGTCGGAAGACCGGCTGCTGCCCCCGCCCCTGACGAAAGGCCGACGAACCGCCGCTTGGACCCGCCGCCGGGAGGGACATCCGCCAAAGGTAAGTCCCATCCCGGGGGGTGCAGGGGGGGCGGAGAATTTCACCGCCGATTTCAGGGGGCCGAATGCATTGGCGCTCGGCCCCCCGAAGATTCGGGGAGAAATTCTCCGCCATCCCTACTTTTAAAACAAGACCAGGGCTGCTTCCAGATGAGGACTGATTGTGGGGTTGCCATGGCTCATCCACTCTCATTTTACAGGTGTCTACATGACAACATCCCTCATTTGGAATCTCCCAGGATTTCCCTGGCATTTTTTTCCACAGGGAAAATCCGCTAAGGAAGGAAAGAGCAGAACAGCAGCACAATATCTTTGCTAGGGATGGACGGACTCACTTCTGCCCATTGAACAAGGGAACTTACAGAGTTCCTGCTGCCACCACCCCACCCCACCCCACCCCTGTGAGCTCAAGGATAGGTGCTCGCTTCTTCTCCCTAGGGATGTCAGAGAATTCCACCACAGACTGAAATGGGATCGAAGTCCCTTCAGTCGGTGCCACGGAATCCTCTGTGGGACAGCATCATGAGGTCCTGCAGTGCCAGCAGTCATGCGGGTTTTTTTTTGTCGTCCCCAAAGATTCACAGAATTTTTGTAAATAAAAATGCAGTGTAGTATGTTCTGATAATAAATATGTAAGTTTTTTTTCAAAAATGAATTGTGCTCACCGCCTTGTTTGTGGGTGTTCTTTTTAAATTGAAATCCTACGTCTCCATTTACTTTCAGCCAAAACACATCCTCCTCCTATGGGCTTCCCAAAACAAGGCTGTCCTAGGTGTGCCTGAGTGATGCACTCTTTGTTTAAAGCAACGCTGTTTTAAAGAAAGAAAAAACCTTTTAAAATGACCATGCTGACCTGGAGCCCTGCACGAGGTATTATTCTCCCTGCTAAGTTTTGTATTTCCACATCCAGGGTTGTTGTTGAAGAATAAAACAAAATCTGGGAATGGACAAAATGAGGAATAAACATACCAGGGAATATGAAGAGCTGCATTCTCCCAAGGCTGTCTTAGGTGTGCCTGAGTGATGCACTCTTTCCTTAAAGCAATGCTGTTTTTAGGGAAGTCAGAGAATTCCACCACGGATCTCGGTGAGGCCAAATGCCAGTGCATTCGGCCCCCCGAACTCCGTGGCGGAACGGCCTGCCCCCCCGCCGGAACGAGACTTACCTGGGGCAGATCTTCCGGGCGGTGGTGGCTCCAGCAGCAGCGGCGGAAGCAGCTGGTCTTCTGACCAGCTGCCGCCGCTGCCACCATTTGCAGTCTTGTAAAAAAAAAAAAAAACGACATGATAGGCTACGTAAAGATTTACGTAGCCTATCATGGCTGGGTTTAAAAAACAAACAAATGACGTGATAGGCTACGTAAAGATTTATGTAGCCTATCATGGCTGGGTTTTAAAAAAAAAAACACTTACGCAAATGGCAGCGGCTACGGCTGCCGCCATTTGCTTTCCTTATTTTTGGCCATCTTAGTCGACATAAATATTTATGTAGACTATGACAGTGAAAATAAAGGGGAACGCAAATAGCGTAGCGGGCACTATTTGCATCCCTTTTTGATTCGCCGTTTTAGCCTACGTAAATATTTACATAGGCTAAAACAGTGAATAAAAAAGGGACACAAATAGCGCCCACTATGCTATTTGCATTCCCCTTTATCTTCGCCGCCATAGTCTACGTAAATATTTACGTGGATTAAGACAGCAAAAATAAGGAACGCAAATGGCGGCAGTGGGTTGTTGTTTTTTTCCCCAGAGCCCTCTGTGGCTGGAAATCTGGCTGTGAATGGCTCTGGCCTGGCTGGGCCTAGCTGGCTGCTCCGCAGAGCTGCCGCAGAGCACAACCGGCCGTGGAGTATTCCGGGGGGGAGGAACGGATCACCTCTCCCCCCGTCAAGGATTCCAGGGGGAGGGATGGAACGCCTCGCCCCCCCACCATCAACATAATCCGTGGAAAGGTAAGTGACTTTCGTACATCCCTAGGTTTTTAAAAAAGAAAAAAACCTTTTAAAATGACCATGCCACTCCAGGGCCAGCATGGTGATTTTAAAAGGTTTATTCTTTCTTTAAAACAGCGTTGCTTTAAACAAAGAGTTTATGGTTCAGGCACACCTAAGACAGCCTTCTTCTGGGAAGCCCCTAGGAAGAGTAAGTGTTTTGGATGAAAGTAAACAGAGATGGAGGATTTCAATTTTTTAAAAAATACATAAATATTTACAAAAAATAGCGATCCTTACAGAAGTTATGCAGACTCACAGAGACAGCTGGGCACTGGAATTATGGTTTTCGGTACAGATTTATCTTCGTAATTTTTGGAGTGGGAAAAAAACAGGAAAATTCCGGGGGCTTTTGAACAGTGGAATGGAGCACTGCAGAAGTCAAGCCACACTGAAGGTATACAATTCGTGTATCCCTACTTCTCCCCCGACCCCTATAGCAGCCGTGGCGGCAAGGAACAGGCTGTTTGTTTTATGTAAGTGTAAGAGACTTATGTAAAATGACCAGCCTATCCCTTGCTGCCACCACTGCCACCAGCACTGTAGTGGGAGGGGGAGAAGAGGATAAATAGATGCTTCCTTCTTCCCTCCATCCCCAACTGCTACAACGGCGAGGGCAAGGGACAGGCTAGTCGTTTTATTTAAGTCTCTTACACTTACATAAAATGACCAGTTGGTCCCTTGCCCCCAATGACAACACTGCTGTAGTGCAGGGGGGGGGAGCACCTCTCCTCTTCCCACCCCTGCTTCAGTGGCAGTGGCAAGGGACAGGCTGGTTGTTTTACTTAAGTCTTGCAGACTTAGTAAAACGACCAGCCTGTCCTTTGCCACCGCCGCTATAGCAAGGGTGGTGGGAGGAGAGGTGCTCCCTTCTTCCCCTCTCGGTGACAGGTGGCTCACTGAGGGACTGGGTGCCCACACACTTGCCTGACTCAACACATGGTGAGTCAGGCAAGAGCTGGGGTCCACGGAGTGGCATCTGGGGGGCCGAACCAGCAATTTCTCACCAGGTTTTGAGCCCCAACCAAATGCCCACGCCATCCCTAATCTTTGCACATGTGGACAGGAAAATGTGGAATAGAGGCAGAGTAGGAGGAGTTTTCCTTGGGGAAGATGGATGATATGTTAGCAATGTCCCTTCTTCCGTGATTGCTTGGTGTACATTTTGTGTCTTGCAACGCAACTCCTTTGCCTTAAAGAGATTTGCCTTTTGCCTTTAATATTTGTTACTCATCTGCTGCAGCTGCTTCTTCTTCTTCTTCTTCTTCTTCTTCTTCTTCTTCTTCTTCTTCTTCTTCTTCTTCTTCTTCAGTGTATGAATGCATTTGGTAGTGTAGGTCCTATTTCTAGTTCTCTAAACTGACATTATTGGCCACTTAATTAATTATGTCCTGAACTTGTTTCTTCCCAGAACAAGTTGTCCTCAAGCCCAACACTGAAATTGTCCATTTAATTACAGGTTTCAATTTTCCAGTTTACCAGGAGGCGGACTTGTTAATAAAAAAAAAAAAGCAAAAAAAAGCATGTAGCACAGTTCTAATGAAACAGAAATGCACAGGAATTGTGTAAAAAAAAGTGGAAGGAGATCTGCCCTGTTTTGAGCTTTTTCTTACTGTTTTCGTTCAAACTTCTCCATATAGCAGGAACACTCGCTTTTGTTTTTCAGCCAAGAAAGAAATGGCTGCTGATTAATAATTTCCTCTTTCAGCTGTTGCTAATCTGATTTGCCCCTTAATTAGAGCGCTCCTTTTGCTGAGTGTGTGTGTGTGTGTGAGTGAAATTAATTGTGCTACAAAGTTTAACAACCTTTTATGAGGGTTTAGCTTAAAGGCTTTGCCTTCTCTGGAAGCTGAAGTTACCCTTTCCACCCACATTCGCCTCTCTCTTCTTCAACAGTACCAGGGGATTTGGGATGGTGGAGGAGGAGAGTGATAGTACTGATGGAGGGCACAATGGCTCAGTCCTCCTTAAGCAGTGGAGGTGAACTTAGCAGGTAGTCATAAAGAAAAAGGGGCTTTGCTGGCTGCTCCTCTTCCAGCATCATTCTGGAATCCCACCAAATTTGCCTGGCTGACTCCAAAGAAGACAAGAAGGAGAACTAACTGCCTTTAAAAGCCAACCCTCCTGAGTTGTTCTTACAATTAAATTCCCTCCAGTAGAGCAGGAACAGTTCTGGCAGGCTCTTGTAATTTCTCGAAGATTAGGCACCCGAGGTGACTCTTTCCTCCTTCCCCTTCCTTCATTTCTTCCTTGCTAGGACTGCAGATGGAGGTGCATTAAGGGACATTGCAAAGCTGTGTAAGTAGAGAACTGGCACTGCCTTTGTCAAGGGCATAAAAATCAGCACCCCGAGAGGACCACTGGTGTCCTGAAATGCTGCTGAAATGATTGGGTGTTATACTGTGACGGAAGAATGTATTAGGTTTTTTTATGGTGGGAAGGGAGAAAAGGTTAAACAGTTGGGGCTTGGGTTGATTAGTCCTTCCTCTTCCACGCTGTTCTACACAACTATGTCACAGAAAATAGTGTGGACGGAGCACAGCAGGACTAACACCAAGAAAGAGAGTGTTGGCTTTGGGGTGGTATTGAAATGTAATAACTAAAAACTGCAACGTCCCTGATAGTCTGGTAAATTAATAGCAGTTCCACTTGTAGTTTACAGTGGAAGAGCAATGAGTGGGTGACAGTTCAAGCCCTCGATCTGGAAGCACCTCAGGTAATTCAGAACACCCAAATCTAGTAGGAAATTCCAATGAGGAGAATTTGAGCTGCAGCCCTATGTAGGGATGTGCAAATCAGCAAAACTTGAGCTCACTGAACGTTTCCAAATTCCATCTCAAACCTCATTCCGACTCGAGTCGATATCAGATTGTTTTGCATGAAAATCCGTGTGTATTTTCTAGGGCTGTGCAGGGACCCTCCTATCTGACTTGGAAGCGCTTTGTGGCTTCAGAGGCGGGCCCGATTCAGCTCAGGCAGATTTGGGGGGGGGGTGATCTGACTCAGCCTCAAACCCGAAGTGGGATTCAGATGGTGAACCCTGCTTCAGGTTCCCCCCTGACAGCCCCATGCAAACCCTCTTAGCTTGCTGCCTCTGCCCCCGCTGTCGTCCTCACTGCCACCTCCATCGCTGCCGCTGTCACCGCCATCGCCATCATCGCCATACTTGCTGCCGCTGCTGTCCTCACCACCTCCATCGCTACCGCCATCATCACCCTTTAAAAATGGCGACTCCCTGCAATAAGGGTCGGCAGGCGCGTCCAGGCCTCAGGAGTTGGTGGCAGCAAGGACAGTGGCAGAGAAGGTGGCGAGGATAGTGGCGATGCTGGAGGCAGCAAGGGGGGCAGTGAGGACGGCAATGGTGATGGTGGCAGCAGCACAGGTGGCAGTGGCAGCTCAGGTAAGGACCTGGCGCAGCTGGGTTGGGGGTGCTGAAGCTCTGAAGCACACCAAGTGCTTCGGAGAGTCCCCGACCCACTCCAGGTCACATTGTGCCCCCTCCACTTCATCTCAGAAGGGACTCAAAGTGACCCGAAACAGCCCGCTTCGACTCGGGGTTCGGGCCTTGGGCCAAAGAGATGCACAGCCCTAAATGAATGCATCAATTGTGGACATCTTTCAAATGTACGTATTCTTCTCCCACTGATTAAAAGTGTGTTTGTGCATATTTCCCCAAAGTATGCATTTTTATGTGCATTTTTCAAATGTACACATGCTGAAAAACACATATCCTTTGGTCCACAAATCACATTGCAAGCTTGGAAATGTACACACTTTGACCCCAGGTTGCGTTTGAATCTGTGTTTGGTCTGGAAGGTGTGAATTGGGTCAGTTCTGATCAAAACCAAACTGAAATGAATTTCTCATACATCCCTAGTGCTATGTGGTCTTTTCCTGCCATTTGGGTAGGCTTCTGTTTCATTGAGGCGTCATGCTGATCAATGAGCAGTTTCATTTTTTGTGAACATTTTCACATGAGTTAGCCCGCATGTAGAAACAGCCCTTCCACTTCCTCCCTTCCTACTTCTAGGAGGAATGGAAATATTGTAAATTAGCCTAATTCAAGAGTAAAGTTTCAGTTGTCATTTGTATTTCTAGTTTAAAAATTGCATTTCCTGCTTCTAATGAGCTCATAGAATCCTCACAGTTTAGACCTATTTCATTTCCATCCACCTTAATAAACAACTGCATTGGTGTACAGCGGTCTGCAGCGTGCCATTTTCTTAAGCAGCATCTTGCTTCATTGGTTTAGCTGAATACCTTTGTAGTCCCATTGTTGCAGTTTGAAGATCCAATGGCATAGCTTAATAGTCAAGAGGCATGCTGAATTTTACTATTTTATTTTTTTCCTCCCCAATTCTTTTAATGAAGATGCATACTTGACTGATCCACTTTCATAATTTATGCTCCCAGCTGTGTACCTCTCCAGCTTTGCTGTATAATTCACTGGCTGAGCTACCTACTGGAACTGCTGAATTTTAACATACTTTACTGATCAAGCTGCATATTTCATCACTTGCGTTTTCGCACCCAGGTACTTTTTCTGATCAAACAGCATTCTAAACTGATCAAGCAGGAATGATGTTTGAAGACATAAGCCATGCCTCTGTTTGTCCCAGGTAGTTTAATCACTCACTTTACAATTTCCAGGTTCTTTCTCTTTCTGGTGCCTGTATAAAGAGAATAATAATTGCACCAGGAATATACATATTTTAAATTTGGGTACACAGATATGAAGATACCATTTTTTCTTCATCTCCACATAGCAGTTATAAACAACACTGTAAAATTAATACATTTTGCCCACATAACTTTTCTTATACTGGAATTGTTATTCAAGACTGAATTTTATCACCATATGCAAAACAAATATAACTGCATTATGATCTTCTTTAGCCTGTTTACCCAGGAAATTTAATCAGACTTAGAGCCTGTTAGCACATACCTATGACGTTTAAGTGTACATGAAAAGTGTGAATGCATCAACCATAAGTTTGCACATGCGTGGATCATATACATACACTTATCAGGGATTCCCTCAGAGTTTCACTATTCAACTCTGTCCATCTAACAACAAAATGGACACTACTGGAAGAACAGATTCTCACTCTCACCCTCAGCCCACTGTAAGACTCCCCACCCTCTGCAACTGCTCTTCAGTCTTTGGGGACCTTCCAGAGCAGATTTGAGGGAGAACAGGGTGCAGCGGGAAGGAAAGATAGTGGAACTGAAGTCCCGTTGCTCAGGCAGTAACCTTTAGTGGAGAAGAGAGGGATATCTTTTTCACCTGACATTGATGTTTCCCTCAGTAGCAAACCTCTGCAGAATGTATAAAATGGCCTCAGTTCCTGAGCTTAGAATTGCAGCCTTAGATCCAAACTAGACATAATTCACAGTGATACACAGCTGGTAAAACTTTCATTTTCCTGCACCCATGCCACCTCATCTACTGACAAGGAGGAAAGAGAAGTGATTGCGATGTCACAACACAGGTACACTCTACTGGATGTTACAGAGGGGTGGTTGGATATTTTTTTTTTTATATAAAATATAAAATAATTATATTTTATGTAATGTATGATTTGTCCCTGAATAATACATTGTTTATTATGTTGTTTTTTGATGGATAAATCCTATAGATATAAAAGAGAGCTCTACAGTGAAACTACTTGAAGGACCATGACTTTATAAAGATCCAAAACCAATTAACTATCAATATCAATTCATAAAACATCTGTAATCTTATCAGCTTATGCTGCCCTTAGCCTTGCAATACTGCAAGTTACAGATATTCCAAAAGTCAATTAATGAAAATTGGAGCTTTTAAAAAATGTAGCTATCTCTGTGTGTTAATTGGTTAAGCATTTTGCATTCTAGTTACTCTGTTCAAGGTATTTCTTTTTCTTACAAGAGGAAAGCACAAGTACAATGGAAAATGTATTCCCAGAGTGGCATTTTTCTAGCTAGCGTTTGCCTAGGGTACCAGAAAAGGGATTTTCCATATTTCAGCTCCTTCTGAAACCTTCTGAAGCTTTAGAACCCTTAATGAAGTTACCTTAAGGATGGATGGTTTTTAGTAGTTTCTCTTATACAGGCAGGTGGAGAAACTGGTAGTTCATTTCAACCATGGACTTAGCAAATCATAGAACTGGAGAAAGAGGAAGAAAACTCCAGTGTTCCTGAACAAAGTCTCTCCATGCTTTCTTAGTTAGTGTGGAGCAGTCCTGTGTCCACAAGACAACACACACATGGGGGCTGAGTAGGTTCACAATAGCACCTTGGACTTGCAGCTAATGTGCAGATGGAGGGTCAACGATATCACTGAGCAGACAACTAGGCCCTTCCTGCTTCCTCCCAGGCCCTGGACCGCTCCCGGGGAAAGCCCCAAACTTCTAGTCAGCAATGGGTCACGCCCTGTTCTGGAGTACCTTGCCACACACAAGTTTTTAATTAATTATTTAATCAATTTATATACCACTTACTATACCTAAAGGTATCTCTAAGCAGTCTCCAAGATATCTCTGAATACAAAAACTCGGTTAATATTTTCAAAATATTTAAAACCAAAGCTAAAAGCACAATAATTAATAACCAAACTAACTGGGCAGCACAGTCATTCCAGGAAGGCTTGGGTAAAGAGATGGGTCTTTAACAGTTGCCTAAAACACACCACAGTTAGCACCTCCCAAATAACAGAGGGGATGGCATTCCTTAAGGTGGGCACCACCATGCAGAAGGCCCATTTCTGGGTTGGCAATCTACAGGTACAAGGAGCAAGGTCTCCTCTGATGATCTTAGCAATTGCACAGATCTGTACTGGGGGAGGCAATCATCCAGGTAAGTTCTTCTTTCTAGTCACACTCCAGGCAGTGTCTGGCTGGATGCTCCACACAGTCCACAGAGGAAGGCTGCACATGAAGCCTCAACCTGCTTGATGCCCACGTATGGGGTGGAACTGTTACCTCTTACTTTGCTCTGCTAAGCTGGGCACATCACGGCATAGCCAGGATTTGCACCTGGAGTTCACGTACCACACGAGGGCAGAATAGATCTGGGTTTTCAATCTCTAGGATAGTAAAGCTGATTCTCCCTGCTCTTGTTGTGCTTAGCCACATGCAAACATTTTGCACTGTGTCAAGCTGGATCATGCCCAGAATTGTAGCATTAAAAGTTATAGCATTCTTTGCATGTTCCTATTCCCCTTCTCCTTCCTTTCCCCACTTCATTGTTTTCTTATCTACATACTTTACACTTTATACTTTATGCAATGGCCAGTTTACAAAAATCAAACCCACATTATGCACATAATTTGTAATACATGTATATCTGGCCATGGCAAGTAAATGTATCTGTAGTTAAATATGTGCAGTGTCCATAACAGCAATGAAGGATGCAATAGTTAGGATAATGCTTAGTAGGACACCATTGTTAAATAAATCGCAACTTACACTCTAATGGTTGAGTAGTCCATTAGATGAATAAAAACTCTCTCTCTAATCACAAAAGGGCATTACCATGTTACTGTTCTGAACGTGTTTATTCACTGTATGTTTCTGCAGTTCATGCTGGAGTGAGGCTGGATTTACACATGCAGCAGAATGAGGTGGTAAAATCCTGAAGTACTATAGTTGCACCTCTTGAGACCATAGGTGAGGGATGGCAGTGATAGGGCAGAGCCCAAATTTTGTGTGGAGTCAGTCAGAGGTGAGATTTCATAGGCTTGCCCTTCCAGTAAATCTTGGACTGGACCCACACCCTCTTCAAAGTCCTGTCTGCTCCAAAATAAATTTGTTTTGGTGCACCCCTTCCCTTCAATACTCTTACTAAGGCCAGCAAAAACAATGCAGTGGGCTTTCAAGCTCAATCATCACACTAGTCCTCAGGCTTCATTGTCACATGCATGTACCACAACATTCATAGATGTTGAGAGCCATGGAAACTACACGATTTCCCAGGGTTGCCTGTGTCCCTGGATACTGTTGTACATGCTCTCAGCAGCATCTAGGGCCTAAGGCCTATTACAGTGATAGAGCTCTCCCCGCCAGTCCGGTAAGTATTTGAAATGAAGGTCTCGGTGAAGGGTAAGGCACATGTGGGAGGTGAGGATGCTCAAGACATTTGTTTCCTTTTGTTTAAGGCCAGAACTTGCCCACTTGCACCCCCAAATACAAGCACATTTTGCAGGCAAAGCTCACACATTCCTGAGCATGTGATGCTCATTCGCAAAATGTGTACTTGAGAAAAAATTCTGCGTTTTCACACTTGAGTCCATGGAGGGAAAGCACCCATTTGGGAATGGGAACGAGGCAGGCCAAGCTTCAAGGCAGAACTCAAAGAACCTCATTGAGCTCAAGCCTTGCTGATTCTGTCATTCCTGGTGAGAGGACTCTTTGCAGGTGGGAAATCAGCTGATCAGGAAATGGTCTGTTTTAAAATTGGATTAATTCCTGAATGAGCCTGGGGTAGTTCATCTATCAACTCCCTGTAAGTAGGAGATTTGCACATCAGGGTGAAGGTTTCTAGCACACCCCTGCTGTGGTAGTTTTCTCTTTACAGAGGGGGTGGGGGATGTCTCTGTGTGCACAGGTATGTGTGTTTTAACTCAAGGGAACATTAAAAAAAACTGAGCCTCCATCTGCAGTTTGAACAGGTACAGTCCATTCTACCATTCATAACTCTACTACTTCTTTCTACTGAATGTGTTAGTTGTGAGGAAGATTCTGTGTGCATGAGGGTGTGTGTACTTACTAGACTTGCAGTGTGTTGTTGCCAATGTAATTTGAAACTGGGAAATACTATTATTAATTATAAAAGCATTTACCCGTTTTTAAAAAAGTGTGCTTCTTTGAGGAATCAAAATTATATTTACATTGGGAAAAACCTCCTGACAACATTGCATTTCTTTAGGTGTCACTGTAATCTGTCTTGTGCTACAACACAGACTTATAGCTAGGGATGTACTAGGGGTGGACGAAAGTCACTTACCTTTCGTCAAAGCTTGTTCGCGGTGGGGGGGAGGCGCTTCGCTGCTCCCCCCGCGAAGTTCAGGCCGGGCGGGAGGCTTCCCGCCTCGCCTGGCCGAAATTCAGGCCGGGGAGGAGGCTTCCCACCTCGCCCGGCCACAAACTCGAAAGTTAAAAAAAAAAAAAATGCCCCCATGATAGGCTACGTGACGATTAACGTAGCCTATCACGGCTAGATCTGCAAAGTCAGCCATGATAGGCTACGTCAATCGTCACGTAGCCTATCACGGGTGACTTAAAAAAAAAAAGCGCGTACGCTAATGGCGGCCCCCATAGGGAGCCGCCATTCGCGTTCCTTATTTGGTCGCTGTAGTCTACGTAAATCTTTACATAGACTACAGCGACCAAATAAGGAATGGGAATGGCAGCTCCCTATGGGGGCCGCCATTATCCGTACGTGCTTTTTTTTTTTTTTTAAGTCACCCGTGATAGGCTACGTGACGATTGACGTCGCTTATCACGGCTGACTTTGCAAGTCTAGCTGTGATAGGCTACGTTAATTGTCACGTAGCCTATCACAGGGGCATTTTTTTTTCTTTTATTGAAATGGCGGTGGTGGCGGCAGCCGGTCAAAAGACCGGCTGCCGCTCCTTCCCTGCACGAACACCCGCCGAACCGCCGGCCGGACCCGCCGCCGGGAGGGACATTCGGCGAAGGTAAGTCCCATCCTGGGGGGGGAGGTGCGGGGGGGAGGGGGCGGAGGATTTCTCCCCAAAACTTGTTTGGGGGGCCGAACACGTTGGCGCTCGGCCCCCCAAAGTTTCGGGGAGAAATTCTCCGCCATCCCTAGGATGTACGGACTGTGTAAAATACACTCCGTCTGCGTTTTGTGGATTGTCAGGCGCCTTTCGTTCCATCATCCGCCCACAGACAGATGCGATTTTTTTTCATCATGTGGAAAAATACAGAAATAATTACGTAAATATTTACGTAAGTTTTTAGATAAGTATTTACATAATTTACCTCAGTACGTAACATTTAGTGTATCCCCCCCCCCATTACATTCAACGTTTCCTCAGCAGAAGCTTACGTATTTTTCTATGGATTATGTGTGTAAATTTTGGGAAAGTAAAAAAATAATCTGAAAGTCCATGGACTCCGCACGGCCCGAAGGGGCGCTCCGCAGCAGATTCTGCAGGTCAGATTCTTAGAAATCCGAGCTCATTTTAATCCATCTCGAATTTCTCCAGCATCCTTACTTATAGCTACTGTGCTAGCCACTGAAGAAAAGAATGACTTGTTTTCACATTTCCCTACACTGTACTTCTAAATTATCCTAACCAAATGCTGTAATATTTCCCCGCCCACTGAATATAAGTCACATGCAGTTTCTTGCTCTTAACACGAAAGAAGAATTTCTCCCTTCTCTAGAACAGCCGCTCCTAAGATATTTTCCTGTCAGCCTTTGCATCTCCACTAAATTGTGTCCTCCATGCCTAATACAATAGTCTCTCAGGTATACAGCCTCATCCATCTTGTCTATCCGCTGTGCCCTTACATCCACATGCTTTATTTGTGTGTCACTCCAAGTAGAGCTAATAAGAACAGTCACATGAAAAATATAGCCCTGTTTTTGACATTGACCCTAAAACATTTCTTGAGCTCCTCTGACTTGCAAGTAGATATTTAGTGAGGGAATTATCTAAGGATGTTGGACTTAATCTTCCAAACAGTCTTGCAGAATTTCTTTCTTCTTTTTTTAACGATACTATAGGGATTGAAAGCCCAAATTAAACTTCTGTGGTAGAAGACAACAAATTCACCCTGCAAATCCCAAGGAGTGCACCTAGGCAAGAAGTGTTGAAATGAACTTTTAAAACTATATTTTCTTCAAGCCTTGATGTCCCAGTGAAAGAGGTGAAGCCTGAGTGGAAGAACATTACTTTGTGAATGTTGATGTTAGGAGAGCACTGAGCTGCTGCCACTCCTTCATTTATTTGTTTGTTTCTTTGTTTCATTTCTATACCACCCAATAGCCAAAGAATTTCTGGGTGGTTCACAAAAATTAAAACCACACAATAAAACAATTTAATATATATATAACATTAAAACCACAATATAACAATTGTTGTTGTTGCTGTTCAGTCGTTCAGTCGTGTCCGACTCTTCATGACCCCATGGACCATAGCATGCCAGGCCTTCCTGTCCTCCGCTCTCTCCCGGAGTGTGCTCAAGTTCATATTCATTGCATCGGTGATGCTATCTAGCCATCTCATCCTCTTCTGTCCCCTTCTCCTTTTTCCTTCAATCTTATTCTTCCCCAGCATCAGGGTCTTTTCCAGGGAGTTTTCTCTTCGCATTAGGTGGCCAAAATATTTGAGCTTCAGCTTCAGGATCTGTCCTTCCAATGAGCAGTCAGGGTTGATTTTCTTTAGGGTGGACTGATTTGACCTCCTTGCAGTCCAGGGGACTCATAAGAGTCAGACGCATCCACAGCTGAGTGTCCTTTCGGCTTTAGCCCAACCGCTTCACTCTTTCTGGCGCTACTTGGAAATACCCTCCGCTCTTCCCCAGTAGTATATTGGACACCTTCCGACCGGAGGGGCTCATCTTCCGGCGTCATATCTTTTAGCCTTGTGATACGTTCCATGGGGTTTTCCTGGCAAGAATACTGGAGTGGGTTGCCATTTCCTTCTCCAGTAGACCACATTTTGTCAGAACTCTCTGCCATGACCTGTCCATCTTGGGTGGCCCTGCACGGCATAGCTTATGGCTTCACTGACTTACGCAAGCCCCTTCGCCACAACAAGACAGTGATCCATGAAGGGGAATATAACAATACAACCACAATAAAACCTAGCAGCAGTGCAGGAATTTAAAATACAGATTTAAAACTGCAAAGCTAAAAGTCTAGAAAGCTAAAATGCTAAAATGCCTGGGGAAAAAAAAGGTCTTCACCTGGCGCCGAAAGGAATACAATGTAGGTGCCAGGCGAACCTCACTAGGGAGCTCATTCCACAGCCAGGATGCCACAGCAGAAAAAGCCCTCCTCCTAGTAACCACCTGCCTCACTTCCTTTGGCAGGGGCTAATTTCCCTTACTTTCTCTTTCTTACAGCATCAAACACAAACAATGCATTATGTGACATCATTTTCCCTTTTTCACCGTGATAGGCTACGTAAATATTTTTTATCTGTGATAGGCTATGTAAATATTTACGTAGCCTATCACAGCTAAAAAAGGGAACGCAAATGGTGGCCACCGTAGCCGCCACCAGTTGTGTTCCCCCCTTTTTTTTTTTTTTTGCCGTTATAGGCTACATAAGTATTTACGTAGCCTATCATGGCCATTTGAAAGATGCGAATGGCGGCTGCAGACGCGGCCGGCACTCAAGGAGCACCGGAACGGCCGACAAAGGTAGGCTCTGTTCAGGGCCCATTTCGCAGGGGGGGGGTTGGGGGGCTTTATTCTGCCACAGATTTTGGGGGGCTGAATGCGCTGGCATTCGTCCTCACTGACATCCATGGCGGAATTCTCTGCCATGCCTAATATTAACCCTCAAATAACCCCTGTCACCTAGGGTGAGATGAAATGACAAACCATGACAACACCGTGCTGAGGGTTGAGTATTCAAAATGGCTGCCAGGATGCATTGCAACCCACCATGGCTTAAATAAGCCACAGTGGTCTGTGGTGATTGTGAGAACCAGTCCATTAAGGTCTAACTCATAAAATGTTAGTACATAATTATAGATAAGGCAATGTCTTTTGTACAACCAACATCTAACAGCTGCATCTTCATTGTACTAAAAACAGATAGATCTATCAAATAGACTGTTCTAGATTTTCAAAAGCATTCCTTGTACCTTCACCTCTTGTGTTAATAATATAGAGACACATTTATTAGTCCTTTTCATTCAAGTGTTCCAGAAATAGAGCTGACTCCCCAAAGAAATGGAAAATACCTAATAAAAATGTCTTTAAATAAAATCTCTTGTTCGGCCTTGGCAGTTTATAGTGTGCTTGTTCTATTCAATCAATTTTGAAGACCACACAATAGTAATTAAATGTGTTTTAGTCCATTGGAAACTTAACTTATTCACTCTCTGAATTACTATAATATAGATTTACACATCACACGCAATAAGATGTTACAATAAAAATGGTAAAATTCAATAATAGTTCTAACAGAAGGAATAGTAGCTTTGCTTTAATTGGTGCTAATTCTTGGTATTTTGTTAAATACTGAGCCAAAAATATACGTATCTCAGTTGAGCTACAATACAGCCACATTACTTTGTTCATTGTTTCTGACTAGCAATAGTTGCTACTGGAATTCAACAAGAAAAGCTGGTGTTGAATATTACCACATTCCTGAAACATAAAGTAAAATTTAGATCAACATTACATGAAGTGTATGCCATATTGCCCACCACATCTTTTGCACCAGATGTAGGGTGACTTTCCCTGTTGTTTTCCCATGATGCATATGCATTCATGTGAATGTGCCTATTGTGGTGACATTTTATTGTTTGTCATGGTTAAATAGCAAGCAAACATAATTCAGAATGTGTTGTAAATACATCTAACCATGAGGTCAGAAGGCTTCAGCATGAGGAAATAACTGGGGAAACTCACTGGGCTGGTTTGAACATTGCGAGCGGAGATGGGTCAAAGAAGAGTCAGACAACAAGGCTTGGGTTGAAAATTGGGCCACGTTTATTGAAATATCTGCAAAGGGGAACCTAGAATGGGCATCTGACTGTGCCAGCGACTAGCTGGCACTTCTTGGGCGAAAGCACACCCAGCCTGAGGGGTGGCGTCGATCTCGCCGCCCCTCTGGACTGCCCCTTCTGGGGGAGGTAGACCTTCCGGTGTCACCCCCAACCCAGTGCCGCACAACACCTGGGTGAGTGAGGAGGGTTGGTCTCCCAGGCAACCCTTATCCCCCCGCCGAGCAACACAACCCGTTCGGAGGGCCTCAGGCCTCACCTGTCACCATAAAGTGCCTCTGCATGCACACCATTCCTAATCCCTTTCTGCTTTTGCCCGTCCTAGCCGCCACGAAAATGTGACCTATGAGAGATTGGACTGTATTCGCCTACTGGATGCACCCTAGCCCTGATAACAGTGTGAAGTAGGCAAAATGACACATAGTAAAAGGCCAATTTTAACTGTGAGCCAAAAATTCCTACATGGCTCCCAAAAGGGCAACTGGCATAAACCCACACTGCTTAAGGGAGGGCAGGAGGGAGCCGCGAGAGCGAGAGAGCTGGTTTGGAGGGGGCACAGAGCTTAAGAGGGCTCTGCTGACTCCTCCCCTGCTTGGTTGTGCCATGGGGGGGCACCCAATAGGCAGCAGCCACCTCTTCTCACCCCACCCTCCCGCAATGTCCCCCCCCCTTTTGCCAGACAAGCTGGCGCCGGGGTTAGGGCACTTGCGAGCGGAGATGGGTCAAAGAAGACGCAGACAACAAGCTTGGGTTGAAAATTGGGCCACATTTATTGAAATATCTGCAAAGGGGAACCTAGCACGGGCATCTGACTGTGCCAGCGACTAACTGGCACTTCTCGGGCGAAAGCACACCCAGCCTGAGGAGTGGCATCGATCTCGCCGCCCCTCCGGACTGCCCCTTCTGGGGGAGGTAGACCTTCCGGTGTCATCCCCAACCCGGTGCCGCACAACACTTGGGTGAGCGAGGAGGGTTGGTCTCCCAGGCAACCCTTATCCCCCCGCCAAGCCGCACAACCCGTTCAGGGGGCCTCAGGCATCACCTGTTACCATAAAGTGCCTCTGCATGCACACCATTCCTAATCCCTTTCTGCTTTTTGCCCATCCTAGCCGCCACAGGAGTCACAAGCCTAGAACTTGTGAACTCCCCCCACCTGCGCAGAAGAACTTCCCGCAGGCCCCTTTGCAGATCCAACAGAAATATGCTATTCCCTACATTAGACAGGTGGACACCGTCCTGCCTGTAATGCTCCCTCCTTGTCCAAAGAATTTCCTGTAGGTGGTGCATCCATCACCCCATTCACATAGGCCATAAGCCATTTTTCTGTTCACTTTCTGACGTGTCCTGACAACGGCAACGTCGTTCCAAGCCTTCCAATTGATCCAGGGAACAGTGAGAATCGTAATGGCTACTTCTGGCCAGGTATGCCAGACCACCTGCACATTAATCAAGGCCCGTTCGACCGGGTCCTTGCCTGGCTTACAGTCCAAGTCGTTCCCTCCATCATGCAGCATCTGTACCTGCTAGGGATGGCGGAGAATTTCTCCCTGAATCTTCAGGGGACTGAGCACCAATGCATTCGGCCCCCCAAAATCAGCAGTGAAATTCTCCCCCCCCGCCCCCCCCCGGGATGGGACCTACCTTTGGCGAATGTCCCTCCCGGCGGCGGGTCCCGGCGGCGGTTCGTCGGCCTTTCGTCGGGGGCGGGGGCAGCAGCCGGTCTTCCGACTGTCTGCCATCACCGCCATTACAAAGTAAAGTGTAAAAACAAAACAAAGCCCATGGTTTTGTTTTGTTTTTACAAAAAGATTTACATAGACTACTGGGACCAAATAAGGAACGCAAATGGCGGCGCCCATAGGGCACCGCCATTTGCATACGTGCTTTTTTTTTTTTTTCAAAGTCACCCGTGATAGGCTACGTAATGATTTACGTAGCCTATCATGGCTGACTTTGGAAATCTAGCCATGATAGGCTACGTTAATCGTTACGTAGCCTATCACGGGGTTTTGGGTTTTTTTTACTTTTTGTTTTGCGGCCAGGGAAATGGGGTGCTTCTCCCCGGCCTGAATTTTGGCCGGGTGAGGCGGGACACCTCCCCCCCCTCGCCTGAACTTCAGGGGGAGAAGCGAAGCACCTTCCCCCCACCACGAAGCACCACTGCGAAAAGGTAAGTGACTTTCGTACATTCCTAGTACCTGCAGAGGAAGACTGCCCAAACCTTGGTGGAACAGGGTGAGGGGGGGGGGGACACTCCCACTGCATGTTCCATCTGCTAAGCCACTGGATCATAGCGTGTTAGGTAGCGGAAACTAAGATCTGTAGTCTGGTGTAGAACCATACGTGCAGCCCAAAGCACCATACTGTGCCTGCATAAGAGCACCCGTACCGGCGTATGTCGAGTCCGGCAGTCTGAGGAAGAAAACATTAGGGCAAGCAAAGGGAAATTGCAACAGAAAGAAAGCAGTCAAATTGTGAGGGCCCGGCTGGAATGCTTTGAACTGCCATCATTCCACCACCATAACTTGCCTGTGAGAGACACCTAAAGTGGCTGCCTTGGGGACCGCTCAATACCAAAAGAGGGTTCCTATCGAAAATTACCTGGCCTAGCAAGCTAGAGCTGATGTGGTAGCAGCCCAACTTAAGTTTTGTTAATAGTGAACTGTTGGACTGACAAGACAAGGGTCCCTTCCAGACCCAGTATCCCAGTAAAACCTGTGATGACCCTGACGGGCATTAACCTCTGAATGGGTAGGTGGAATACAGTGGGAAAGACCTGTACATCGTAGTATCTGAAGGCCCTTCTGGACAAGCCAGATAAGGAACCCAAAACAACCCTGAAAATCCCAAGGGCCCTGAAGAGAGCTGTTAAGGCTGCAGCATGGGACAGTGAAATGTCATACAGGGAGGGGCAAATGGAGGGCCATTATCTTGGAACCCAAGAAGGGAATCTGGAGAGAGAAGGTGCCCAGAATCTGCTAAAAAGTGGAGGCAGCCACGCCACCACCTCACAGTGGACGCCTGTCACTGAAAGTTGACTTGGCGTTAGGGATGTACGAAAGGGACTTACCTTGTCCCGCAGCTTTTTTCGTGGTGGGGGGGAGGCGCTTCGCTTCTCCCCCCGAAGTTCATGCGAGCAGGGGGTGTCTTCCAGCCTCGCCCGGCTGAAATTCAGGCTGGGAGGGAGGCTTCCCGCCTCGTCCCCGGCCGAAATTCAGGCCGGGGAGAAGTGCCCTGTCTCCCTGGCCGCGAACTTCAACAAAAAAGTAAAAAAAAAAAAAACACCCCATGATAGGCTACGTAACGATTTACGTAGCCTATCACGGCTAGATCTGCAAAGTCAGCCGTGACAGGCTACGTTAATCATCACGTAGCCTATCACAGGTGATTTAAAAAAAAAGGCGTGTACGCAAATGGCGGCCCCCATAGGGAGCTGCCATTCGCGTTCCTTATTTGGTCGCTGTAGTCTACGTAAATCTTTACGTAGACTACGGCGAAAATAAGGGCAACGCAAATAGCATTGCCCTTATTTTCGCCGTAGTCTACGTAAATCTTTACGTAGACTACAGCGACCAAATAAGGAACGGGAATGGCGACTCCCTATGGGGGCCGCCATTTGCGTACACACTTTTTTTTTTTTCTTTTCAAAGTCACCTGTGATAGGCTACGTGACGATTGACGTAGCCTATCACGGCTGACTTTGCAAATCTAGCCATGATAGGCTACATTAATCGTCATGTAGCCTATCACGGGGGTGTTTTTTTTTTCTTTTCTTGGAATGGCGGTGGCGGCAGCCAGTCAAAAGACTGGCTGCCGCCCCCGCCCCTGTCGAAGCCCTGCCGAACTGCCAGTGCGACCCGCCACCGGGAGCGACATTCGGGAAAGGTAAGTCCCATTCTGGGGGGGGGCGGGGGCGGGGGGGGAGAATTTCTCCCTGAAACTACTTCGGGGGGCCGAATACATTGGCACTCAGCCCCCCGAAGTTTCGGCGAGAAATTCTCTGAGACCCCTACTTGGCGTCAGTAACTCTCCTTGTTGTGGCCAAGACTAAAAATGGCCAGCTCGCCCCTCCTGGCTCTAGCAGATATCCCCCTTATTCCTCAAAAAGATGCAGAATTGCAGCAAGGCTCTATAGGGAAGGGCCATGAGTCCTGACTGACGTTTGCTCCTAAGGTGCGGGACCGCATACCCGCCATGGTGGCACCAGTATGTAGAGCTATGTAATTTAGGATAACATGTTCATCTTCGGTACGCCGGTCCCATGTAGTCTTGCAAGCATGGTACCTAGTAACAGACACACCCACGGGGGTAAGGCCCAGAGCCTGTTGATCTGATTCCATGACAAAGCATCGGCAACTGGGTGTGCCAAAACCCAGCATATGGTGGGCCCGTAACCAGATGTAGACACCCAGACACTGGGGCATGGATGCTCTGCCCAACGACATGATCCCCAATTTCTGTGGGATAGGGACTCAGTAACTCACACAGTGGCCATGTTGTTGTACAAAGAGGGTTAACGACTTGGCTATGAGGCCAGCCCCAATGTGTATGGCTAGGTGAATGGGGAAGAACTCTAGAAGGCTGGTCCTGACAAATTCTGGTGGTGGCCCAACTCTCAGGCTGCTGCCCGGGGCACCACCCAAACCAGCCGTGCGATTCTAAAACTCAGGGTACCAGTGGCACCCGGTAAGATCTGCGGGTTGGCATTGAGGGGCAGCTCGCGCCACCGGGAGGAGATGCCATTAAAATCCCGCAATATTGAAGCTGCAACCACATATCCAGACGCACAGCATGAGTGACCTTGGTCCGATGGTGCGGCCGCTGCAGTCCCTGCATTGTTGAACAGAGCCAGCACAGGAAGGCATGGCCAGGGTCCACTACCCTACTGGGGAGACTGAGAAAATTGCCCTACAACTTCATACAAGGGCCCCCGAGGGAGACCCCAGGGAGATGTAAAACCACCTGGAGTCAGCCTGAAAGCCAGAGATTTGTCCGGGGGTGGGGGAGAGAACATTGCCCAAGGGTATCAAACTTGATTCCCCAGAATTTAATGCAGCATACAGGCCCACTGTCCTGTGGGCGAAAGTGACATCGAGGTCAAAAGGGAAGGGGACAAATGCTTTGATTAAGTAAGAACACTGCCCCCGCCGCTGGACTCCATGTAGCAACATGCCCAGCAGGGACCAGGGGTCAGTCTACCAGACCGAGACAACCATATCTTCAGAAGAGGTGTTTCATACAGGGCCCAGATACCCAGGGGGTCTCGTCATGAACGGGCTGGCCTACGGGAAAGAGAGGCTATGGATTAGCCTGGACTCCCAAAGGGATGTCATGGGGGATAGCATTTTAAAAACTGAAGGAGCGGCACCCTTCTGACCAGGCTGGGGCCCATTGGGAGGGGCAGTAACCTGCTACAGGCTTCCCACAGACTTGCCCCCCCAGGGGGGGACCCTGCCACCCCCAGGCTATTGGACAGGAGGTGGATGGGTGCTATCTGCTACCAAGGGAGTACACGTGATGGAAAATGGCAATGGTTTGGGAGCATGTGACCATGGGGCTGTACTCACAGCTCAGCATGCAGTGCCGAATCACTGGGCCCGCAATAGGTGGAGGCCACTGTCAGACCTATTGCCACAATCCAGCAGGGAAGGAGACATAACTAGTAGCCCAAAGGCCCTGGTCTCTCAGGTCCCAGCGCATAGAAGGTTAGTAACGGCCCTTCCACAGACGGCCTTGACAAAAGGCAGCTGTGCCACTCCCAAGGTGAAGGCCAATTGCAGAAGAAGCAGCCTGGATGGGCATTGCTCCTCTCACGGGATTAGCGAAAGGACCTAGCATTGCCACGTATGTGGGCATCTGGGCGTGTGGGGGTAGGGACAACAGATCCTAAGTTAACCCTGCAGGACTCAGCCGGACATTAGTGAAAGGGGAGTGAAGTGCTACTGGAGATAGGATTGACGGAGCCGCATGTGGCCCGGGAATCATATATAGGGTGTGTGGTTGACTCACCCATACCCGGGGCAGCCGTGCCAGGGTCCCTTATAGGTAGGGGGGATGCTGCTGCTTACGGTGCTGCTAACAGAATGTCCCAGGAGGGTGAATGTCCAATGGTGGTGTGCCGCCTGGGAGACCCTGCGAAGACGGGGCGTAGCCTCAATGGTGTACAGGTGCGATGGAATGGGGGCCGCAGCACCCTGGTCCCCAGTGGACAAGGGGAATGATGCTACTTGCGTCGCTGCTGGCGGAGCTGCCTCAGGTGAGCGGGCTGCCTCCAGCGGTGGTGTGCTGCCAGGGGAGCCTGCAAAGAAGAGGTAGAGGCCGCAGTGGCACCCAGATGCGCTGTAGACAAGGTGGCTGGGTGATGCTTCTATGGCATCCAGATGCACTGAACCCGCTGTGGCCATGTTCTGATCCCCAACCGGCAAAGTGGATGGCGTCGCTTGGGTGATGGGGGATGAGGAAGTCGCAGGAGGTAAGAGCCCCTCTGGGGGCAGTGGGCTCTCGAGAATAGCCAGTGAAGAGGAGGTGGAAGCTGCAACGACATCCAGACGTGCTGAAATAGAAAATAGCCGCGTTGGGTCTGCTGTCGCATCCTTTCAGATTGGACCACCGAGGTTTTCTTAGGCCTGGCCAGGGGAGGGATTCCTGAGGAACGCTCAGCAGCCTCCAGGCGAGCAACGATTAAGGCCAGAACTGGGCCCGCCTCTGCCTCAGACCTGGAGTTGGGCCCAGGCTGAGGTCTCTTGGTGGGGGGGCGGGGGGTCCTACCCTTCCCCCTCCTTCCACCATGGCCCTTCTTCTGGGGCATGATGTAAAAAGATGGAGTTCCGGGTCAGTGCTTGGTATCAGGCTGCTAGAGGCCTAGCAGCAGGGAAGATAACAAGGACCTAGGTCCCAGTGCAATACTCCAACCACTACGCGGCCAATTCCTGTAAGCACAAACGCAGGCAGGGGCGTAAACCCACAGGAGAGGATATCCTAGAGAGGGCTACCAGTAGGACCCCAGGTCAACCGAGGCAGCACCTATAGCCCCTTATTGTAGGGCGGAGGCAGGCCAAGGGTATGAGTGGGCCGAATGCCTGGCAATCGCAGGCAGGTCACTGCCCACCACTCTAGGTAGGGCAACGCCAAGGATGAACGGCCAGTAGGACTGCCAGATATGAATGGGGGGGTAGAGAAGGCACGCGCTGAGCGCGTTGCTGTCGGGAAAAGGTATTGCATTATATATATTTATTATTTCTTATTATTTATTGCATTTATATTATCCTCCTCCTCTACAATTTCACAACAATGACCCTGTGAGGTAGGTTGGGCTAAGAGTCTGTGACCTGTCCAAAGTCACTCAGTGAGCTTCCATGGCTGTGTGGGGACTAGAACTGGGATCACCCAGCCCCCAGACCAATGCACTCACAACTACATCACATTGGGTCTCCATCGCTGATGCCCCTACAGCACCAAGAACATCTGCTGAAAGGAGCAGGGGCCATGCACCAAGGCAGCCAGCGGGCAGGGAGGTGAGGGGCGCATGCGCCGCTGAGGGAGGGCCGGCGCACCCAGCAGTGCAGCAAGAGGGCCGCACCTCCCGGTGAGCCGGATGCGAGCGCACCGCAGCAGCGAGCGCTGACACCCCTGGAGCCGCAGCCAGACCGAGTGAGAGGTTGCGCCTCCCAGTGAGCCGGAGGCGGGGGGCACGCACGCTACAGCCATGAGTGTCGGCACCCCCGGAGGTGCGGCAAGCACCATTGAGAGGGCCGCCCCCCCCCCCAGCAAGCAAGAGGCGAGGGGCATGCACGCCGCCAAGGGAAGGCCAGCGCGCCTGGCAGCGTGGCAAGAGGGCCGCGCCTCGCGGCAAGCCAGAGGTAAGGGGCGGGTGCACGCAGCAGCGAGTGCTGATGCCCCCAGAGCCGTGGCCAAACCCAGCGTGGGGCCGCGCCTCCTGGCGAGCTGGAGGCGGGGGGCGCGTGCACCGCAGCCGTGAGCGTTGGTGCCCCCCGAGTCGCGGCAAGCACCAGTGAGAGGGCCGCCCCCCCAACAACCAGGAGGTGAGGGGCACATGCGCTGCCGAAGGAGGGCTGGTGCACCCGGCAGCGTGGCAAAAGGGCCGCGCCTCCCGGTGAGCCAGAGGCAAGGGGCGGGCGCATGCAGCAGCGAGCGCCAATGCCCCCAGAGCCGCGGCCAAACCCAGCATGGGGCCATGCCTCCCGGCGAGCCAGAGGCGGGGGGTACGCGTGCCGCAGCCGCGAGCATCATTTCCCCCCGAGACGCGGCAAGCGCCGGTGAGAGGGCCGCCCCCCCAACAACCAGGAGGCGAGGGCTGACCCACCCGGCAGCGCGGGAAGAGGATCACGCCTCCCGGCAAGCCAGAGGCGAGGGGCGGGCGCGGACCAGGGGCAAGTGCCGACGCCCCCGGGGCCGCGGCCAGGCCCACTGCGAGGCCGTGCCTCCCGGCGAGTCGGAGGCGGGGGGCGTGCATGCTGGAGCCACGAGCATCGACGCCCCCGAGGTGCGGTAAGCGCCAGCGAGAGCGCTGCCCCCCCGGCGAGCCAGAGGCAAGGTGTGCACCCACTGCCACGGCGAGCGGCAGTGGGTGCGCCGCAGCAGCTAGGCCGGCGCCCACGAGGCACGTGTGCCACTCAAATGAGTGCCAGGATCCCCAGAGGCATGGCAGCCGTTGGCAGGAAAAAATTGCGTCCCCGATGAACCGAGAGGCAAAGGGCACGTGCGCCGCCAAAGCGAGCACCGGTGCCCCCAGAGGTGCAGCAAGCGCTGGCGGCACCATGACAGGCCGCGGCGCGCCAGCTGCCATCTCAGCGGGAGTGAAGGGATGGTTCTACTGAAAGTCAGGAGTCGGTCGTCGCTTCCAGGTCAGTCTCTCAAGCCGCGAGAGCGAGAGAGCTGGTTTGGAGGGGGCACAGAGCTTAAGAGGGCTCTGCCGACTCCTCCCCTGCTTGGTGGTGCCATGGGGGGGCACCCAATAGGCAGCAGCCACCTCTTCTCACCCCACCTGCCCGCAATGTCCCCCCCCCCTTTTGCCAGACAAGCTGGCGCCGGTGTTAGGGCACAAATGGTAAATCATGGTTTAGCACAGAATTGGCTCAACGGATGTTTCAGCCTACAATTTCTATCATCCCTGGGTTGTTGTGATGTTGAAACCAGGCCATTGTGTCTCTGGAAGGATGAGCTATCACAAATGTTTCTGACGAAAACATTATATATAGGCAATTTACCCATCCTTTAGTAGTGGGAGCTTCTGCACATGGAGGAGAACAAGGCCTGCTCCACAGAAGCTCATATCTTAACCAAGAAGAATGCCTTCCATCCATATCCATCTATATGTGACCAAGTGAATGGTTAAATTGTTCATTGCACAGTTGATTGCACAAAAGGCCATTAGTCACTCCACTGTTTAGGAAAGTATCACTTCCTCACAAACCATGATACTCTAGTTTGATATATTTTTATTTGTCTCTGCCAATGGACACTGATAGTTATTGTTATTGTTAATAAGTAAACATAGGTGGTGTGTATGACAGGTTGTCAATACTTAGTGCTGTTATAGCAAGCGAGGAAGACATGGTGATGAACTGAGAATTGTAGTAGATCCAGAATAGTATCCTGTCTTCACAATAGCCACTTCCAAAAGTAAGTATAAGTAACCACATAGTGGATGTTGATGAGATATTATGCTCAGAGGGAAAGGATCTTGGTCGTCATTCCAACCGTATATTAGGGATGTCAAAGAATTCCATGACGGATCTTGGTGAGGCCGAATGCCAGTGCATTTGGCCCCCCGAAATCCATCATGGAACGAAGCCCCTGCCCCCCAACCCATGAAAGGCATGCAAAACGAAGCACTTACCTGCTCCCGTCCACGCTGCTTTGTGAATGGCGGCCGTCCTGTGGCCGCCATTCGCTTCCTCCTCTTCATAGTCGTGATAGGCTACGTAAATACTTATGTAGCCTATCATGGCTAATGCAGGGATGCCATTTGCTTCCCTGCGGAGGCCATGATAGGCTACGTAAGTATTTACATAGCCTATCATGGTGGGGGGGGAGAACCCAGCATATGCAAATGGCAGCGGCTACCGCCATTTGCGTACGCTGGGTTTCCCCCCCCCCTGCCATGATAGGCTACGTAAATATTAAGTAGCCTATCACGGCTCAATACAGGGACGCAAATGGTGGCTACGACAGCCACCATTTGCGACCCTGCAGGGCTGCCCAACGGCCAGATGACTGGCTGTGGGCGGCCGGAACCAGTCAGCGGCTCCGCAGCTTGGCCGCGGAGCAGAGCCAGCCGGGCAGGATTCTGGGGGGAGGGACGGAGCGCCTCCTCCCCCATTGAGGATTCTGGGGGGAGGGACGGAGCACCTCCCCCCCACCGCGGATTGCCCGGCGCGGAGCCAGGTAGGTGTTTCATACATCCCTACCGTATATGTAAAATAGTGTGGTTTATATTGCATACACAATCAAATTTGTATGCTACATGGTTCCATATTTTAAACTTTACTAATACTTCCCATTTTTTAAGACACACAATCTATAAGACAGCCATCTGCATAAGATAAAAAGGCTGCTCTCCAATGGAGGTTAGTGCTCATGTACAAAATATACAGACATGCACTTGGTGTTTTTCCCTTTTCTTTGAATACAAAATCAGATTAGACTGCAACCTTATACACACCTATCTGGGAGTGAGTCATATGGAATGTAATAGAACTTTCTTCTGAATAGACCTACCATAAGACTCCCCTGGGAATAAACTGGTGGGTAGCTTGATGGCTCAAAATATCAATGCTGGTGCTGTAAAAAGAGAGACAGTATCTGCATACCTCTGGCAGTGTGCTGCAGGTCATAACCAGAAACCTTGAAAATATTTGAAGAAAAGGGACATACCATTTCCCCTAAGATAGCCCGCGTCACCAACGAGAAGTGTTCTATGCAGATTTCACAGGTCAGGCTGGTCCTACAGTTAGAAAGAAAGACTGAAGGAAACAAGACCACCTTTTCTATGTTCTTTAGCTTTTGTGGAGGCAAGTAGCAAGCAACCCAATTTGGATGGCACGATTTTGGGTTTGGTCCATAGGTCATCAATTGCCAAATTCTAGTATGAGAACATAAGGAGACCACTGCTGGCTCAGATCAATGGTCCTTCCAGCATTCTGCTTCCCACAATGCCCAACAAGATGGTTCTAGGTAGGGATGGTGGAGAATTTCTCCCCGAATCTTCGGGAGGCCGAGTGCCGATGCATTCAGCCCCCTGAATTTGGTTGGGAAATTCTCCACCGCCCCCCCGGGACGGGACTTACCTTCGGTGAATGTCCCTCTCGGCGGCGGGTCCCGGCAGCAGTTCGGCGGAGGTTCGGCGCGGGTGGGGGTGGTGGCCAGTCTCCTGACCGGCCGCCGCTGCCGCCATTGCAAAAAAAAAAAAGCTAAAGTAAAAATAAACAACACCCGTGATAGGCTACATAACGATTTACGTAGCCTATCACGGCTAGATTTCCAAAGTCAGCCGTGATAGGCTACGTAAATCGTCACGTAGCCTATCACAGGTGACTTTGAAAAAAAAAAAGCGCGTACGCAAATGGCAGCGCCCATGGGGCGCCGCCATTTGCATTCCTTATTTTGGCATGTCTAGTCTACGTAAAGATTTACGTAGACTACGGCGGAAATAAGGGCACGCAAAATAAGGAATGCAAATGGCAGCGCCCCATGGGCGCCGCCATTTGCGTACGCGCTTTTTTTTCCCCCAAAGTCACCCATGATAGGCTACGTGACGATTTTTACTTTTTGTTTCACGGCCGGGGAGACGGGGTGCTTCTCCCTGGCCTGAATTTCAGCCGGGCGAGGCAGGGCGCCTCCCCCCCCTCGCCTGAACTTCGGGGGGAGAAGCGAAGCGCCTCCCCCCCACTGCGAAGCCAAGCTGCGAAAAGGTAAGTGACTTTCATACATCCCTAGTTCTAGGAAGCCCACAAGCAGGACATGAAAGCTCTCCTGTTGTTGCTTTCAGCAGCTGGTAGTGGCTAGGGATGGACAGATCACTCTATTTCTGCTCCATACCAGTTTTGTATTTGTTATGTATCCTAGGGGGGTATTGTGGCTTAGTTATCGTTTTGAACCTTGGCAGCTCCTGTTGAGCTGGGAGTAGCAACAGTGGGTGGAGCTTCTGCTAAGTGGTGACTTCTGTGTGTGCTGAATTAAAGAACAGCTGTGTTTGAGGCCTGATGATTCTGCCGTCGTTCCTTCTACCTATACAATAGTATTCATTCCATCATAAGTCCATTCCCTTCCATTTCCACATCCATCTGTTTAAAAAAAAACAGCTGCACAAAAATTCATATTATTTTACATGTATTTTTGTGGTAAGCTATAAAAGATAATTCCTATCAGAGTTCTCCCTAAACTCTTTGAGAAGGCAAAATATTTTCCAGCTTGGTCTTGAACAAGAGATAACTGGCTTATCACAAAGGCTGAAGCTTTTTCTCATATATAGTCTCAGGATCAATAAGTCCATTTCTAATACTTATCACCTCCTACAGTCTTTCAAAAGAAAACTTGCCTGCCATTTGTATGGCTTCCACACAGGGTTCCTTATCTTCTCGTCCATCCTGCACCACTTTCCTTCCATCTTTGGTCAGTTTATATTTTTATTCCTTCCACAGCTTGGGCTCATTAGTTGCATGTAACAGTAGCCTATCACGTGAAAAAACAGGGACGCAAATGGCATCCAGTATGCCATTTGTGGCCGTAAAGGTCTTAGTTTAAGCTAAATGCCGCCATTTACAGCTGCATTTACCTTAAACTAAGACCTTTATGGCCACAAATGGCGTACTGGATGCCATTTGCATCCGCAGTCAATTAGCCCAGCCAGCGATACGGCAATGGCGGCCGTATTGTTGGCGCTTCGGAGCTGGCCAGTAGCTCTGCAGAATTGCCGCAGAGCGGAGCTGGCCAGCCAGGATTCTGGGGGAGAGGGATAGATCACCGGAAGGCAGGTAAGCAGTCCGCCCATCCCTAACTGCTAGCCATTGACAAATTCATTTTCCATGATTTTGTCTAATCCACTTTTAAAGCCATTGAAGCTAGTGGCTAATGCCACATCTTGTGGCAGGGCCATAAGTTAATTAGGGCACAATTCTATGCATGTTTAGAGAAGAAAACTGTCCTACAACTCCCAACATTCCCCAGCTGCCATGGCTGGTTGGAAATGCTGGGAACTGTGGGGCTTCTTTCAGTCTAAACATGCATACATTTGTGCCTTCATAGTTAAGCTGGTATTGTATACTGACACTGTGCTGCTTGAATTTGGTTGAAAGTAATCTAGTCATTATGCATGTGTGGAGTATTTAGAATACCTATATAAAGAACACAGGGAATCCATTTTTATTGTAAAATAAATGGCACTTCTGTATGAAATATTAACATACATTTGAAAAAAAATTCACAAGATTTGATGATACAAAACATATTGGCAGTCGCTGTTTATTTGTCATAAATTATTGATATTTGGGTTCTAGGCAGAATAAAGTATCTTCAAAAGTGCATTTCAAATTCAAATGATTTCTCGTGGGAAGATGCTCATCCTAACTTAGAAAATACATGTGAAACACTCAACCACTACAGCTCCAGTACAAGTGTGAGCTTTCACTGCACTGCAGTCAATTACCAGTTAATGATCTTTGTCTTGGCAAGAGAAACAATAATTTTCTTTTATTAAATAATGTGTTGTAATGTGTGCAGATACATTTTTTTAAAGAAAATAATTAAATACTCTTTTCTTCTCTGAGATATTTCCTGTTTATTTGCCACAGAGAATTTCCATTATTTTAATTATGTCATAACTATCATGTTATGAATTAGGACTGCTTTACAGGAAATGATGGCACAATGCATTTTCAAGTCTTTTCTGTAATGTTTAAAGAGAGTATGCTTCTGTGCATAGCTGTTGGAAACATGTGCCCCAGAGTATCATCCAAGTTGCATCTTCCTGAGATATATTTTGTGCTCTTTGCTACAGAAAAGATGGGGTTGGCATTAGGGGTGCATGAAAGCCACTTACCTGGTCTCGCAGCTTGCTTCGCGGTGGGGGGGAGGCACTTCGCTGCTCCCCCCGAAGTTCAGGCCGGGGGGGGAGGCTTCCCGCCTCGCCCAGCTGAAATTCAGGCCAGGGGGGAGGTTTCCCGCCTCGCCCGGCCGAAATTCAGGCCGGGGAGGAGGCGCCTCGCCTCGCCCGGCCGCGAAATAAAAAGTTAAAAAAAAAAACGCCCCCGTGGTAGGCTACGTGACGATTAACGTAGCCTATCATGGCTAGATCTGCAAAGTCAGCCGTGATAGGCTACATTAATCGTCACGTAGCCTATCACGGGTGACTTTGAAAAAAAAAAGCGCGTACGCAAATGGCGGCCCCCATAGGGAGCCGCCATTCGCGTTCCTTATTTGGTCCCTGTAGTCTACGTAAATCTTTACGCAAATAGCGTTGCCCTTATTTTCGCCGTAGTCTACGTAATCTTTATGTAGACTACAGCGACCAAATAAGGAATGCGAATGGCGGCTCCCTATGGGGGCCGCCATTAGCCGTATGTGCTTTTTTTTTTTTAAAGTCACCCGTGATAGGCTACGTGACGATTTACATAGCCTATCACAGCTGACTTTGCAAATCTAGCCATGATAGGCTATGTTAATCGTCATGTAGCCTATCACGGGGGCGTGTTTGTTTTTTTTTACTTTTATTGGAATGGCGGCGGTGGCAGCCGGTCGAAAGACCGGCTGCCACCTCTGCCCCTGTCGAAGACCTGACGAACCGCCGCCAGGACCCGCCGCCGGGAGGGACATTCGGGAAAGGTAAGTCCCATCCCGGGGGGGGGGTTCGGGGGGGTGCAGAGAATTTCTCCCCGAAACTACTTCAGGGGGCCGAACACGTTGGCACTCGCCCCCCCGAAGTTTCGGGGAGAAAGTCTCCCCCATCCCTAGTTGGCATGCTCTAGAAACCCAGGGACCATCCTTTTCTGTAACATGCAGTCCTTAATTTAGGTAGGAGAGTCTTGAATCACCATCCTACCTTAAATCCTAGGGATCATTCATATATCCATTTTCATCACACTAGTAAATTGGGAACCAAATTATGAATGATTGGTTTTTAAATCAAGAGCTGTTGTGTAAAACCAGTAATTCCCTTTTCAGGTTGGCAAGACTTGTTTAGGAAACCAAAACAATTCAACCTCCCTTCAGCTAAAGATGACAGAAAAAGGCCCAGACTTGCAGGTATTGATCTCGTCATCTTTATGCATTCTGAGCTGATTATCAAATGTTAACGTTTTTATTTCTTTGGTGATGTCCTTGTTCTGAAGCATCAACGTTAAGCAGTGGTGTAGTGGTAAATTTTGAAGTGTAGGTGCTCATCATTCCCTATACTCACACCTCCAAGGAGAATCTAAAAATACAGGCAGCTGGGTTGATCTCTCTCTCTCTCTCTCTCTCTCTCTCTCTCTCTCTCTCTCTCTCTCTGTACACACACCACCCACCACCCTAGAACAGTGGCAGTATATAGCATAATACCCAATTTATTAGGATGAGCTGACAGTCATAGAATGTTGTTCAGTCATTCAGTCGTGTCCGACTCTTCGTGACCCCATGGACCATAGCACGCCAGGCCTTCCTGTCCTGCGCTCTCTCCGAGAGTGTGCTCAAGTCCATAGTCATAGAATAGTTTGCTGGAAAAGGGCATAGTGGACTTTGCTGGACTTTGGCTGTTGGATTTTTGGCATGTTGGACTTTGGTTGGAGAGACCTGAGATTATATGAGAAAGGGATGCAGTGATCTGGTTTGCATGGTCACTGAAGGTTAAACAAGCCACCAGGGCTTGTTTAATCCTTGATGCATATGGGATGCAATGTGCCTAATTACCCTGCTGGGTGTGGCTTGTCTTGTCCGAATCCAGGCAGCATGGCTTGAGTGCGAAACAACCTTCAAATAAGCCATAGCCTGTTGTTGGGTTCTTTGAGGGTTGTTTCCCCCTCCAATAAGCCATACAGCCCAAGTTCAGACAACATGATATGCCATACCTAGGGATGTACGAATCCCTTACCTGGCTCCATGCTGGGGCATCCGCGATGGGGGGAGGCACTCCGTCCCTCCCCTCAGAATCCTTCCCGGCTGGCTCTGCTCCGTGGTGGCTCCATGGAGCCGCTGGGCTACTGCTGCCGCAAATGGCGGCCATCGTAGCAGCTGCCATTTGCATCCTTGCAAGCAGACGTGATAGGCTACGTAAGTATTTACGTAGCCTATCATGACAAACAGCAGGGACGCAAATAGCAGCTGCGACGCCATTTGCACCCCTGCTCTTTGCCGTGATAGGCTACATAAGTATTTATGTAGGCTATCACAGTAAAGGCAGCCACGCAAATGGCAGCGCTACTCCATTTGCATGGCTGCCTTTACCGTGATAGGCTATGTAAATACTTACATAGCCTATCACAGCAAAGAGCAGGGACACCAATGGCATGGCGGCCGCCATTTGCATCCCTGCTCTTTGCCGCAATAGGCTATGTAAATACTTACGTAGCCTATCATGGCTTCAAGAATGCAAATGGCAGCCACAGCAGCCTGGCCGCGGACGGCCAGGAGACCAGCTGGAGCTGCTAACAGAGCCACCGCCAGAGCCGTTGCTACATCCGCCCTAGGTAAGTTCCGTCCCGGGGGGATTCCGTGGGGTGGCGGGGGGCAGGAGGCCATTCCACCATGGATTCTGGGTGGAATTTTCACTGGAATTCGTGGCGGAATTTTCTCACATCCCTAGCCGTACCTGTGTCATGATTAGGCAAATTGTGCCCCGCATGTGCTGGAGCTCACTGAAGGTAAAACAAGCCATAGTGGCTTGTTTAATCCTCAGTGATCATGCAAACTGGTCTAATATATTGTTGCTGGGAAAATCACAATTTCCTGCAGTTGGTGGGAAAATCACAATTTCCTATGAGGATTGCAGCTCAGAGGGGAACGGGCTGGCAGATGGCCAGAGCTCCATTTATTAGCTTCATCCCTGCTAATAAAAAAAAAAGTCCTGGTGCTTCTACCCTGCAGACCCAGTGACTTTAAGAGAGAGTTTTTGTGAAATAATCAGAGTACCCCCAAAACTACTCTTGGACCTCAGCTAACAGCTCCTATAAAAATAAGCTCTTTTTCCCTGTGGATTTACTTATTGAATCCTCATTTCCATTATAAAATTAAGGCTGTAATCCTAAACACATTTACCTCGGAGTAAGCCCCATTGCATTGAGTGAGGCTTTTGAGCAGATGTGTCTAGGATTGCTCAGCACAGCACTTAATTAAGGCAAATGTGTTGAACAGAAATACAGTGCTGGAAGAATTAATATTAAGCCCCTACCTATTGCAGCTCTCTGTGCCATACCCCATACAGTTCCAAAGCATTCCCTAATAGGGATGTATGAAAGTGACTTATCTTTTCGCGGATTCTGTTCATGGGGGGGGAGGTGTTCCATCCCTCCCCCCAGAATCCTCAAACGGGGGGGAGGCAATCCGGTTGTCCCCCCCAGAATCTTCAACAGCCGGCTGTGCTCCACAGCGGCTCCGCGGAGCAGCTGGCCAGGCCCAGGCCAGGGCCATCCGCAGCCGGATTTCCGGCCGTGGAGGGCTCTGGGTAACAACAACAACAAAAACGCGTATGCAAATGGCGGCGGCTATGACCACCACCATTTGCGTTCCTTATTTTTCGCCATCTTAGTCTACGTCAATATTTACGTAGACGAAGACGAAGAAAAGAAAGGGAAATGCAACTAACGTAGTGGGTGCTATTTGCGTTCCCCTTTCTTTTCTTCATCTTCGTCTACGTAAATATTGATGCAGACTAAGACGGTGAAAAATAAGGAATGCAAATGGCGGCGGCCGTAGCCGCCGCCATTTGCATACGCGTTGTTGTTGTTTTTTAACCCAGACCTGATAAGCTATGTAAGTCTTTACATAGCCTATCATGTCTATGGGGGGGGGAAGACACAGACTGCAAATGGCGGCAGCGGCAGCTGTTCGGAAGACCAGCCACCATCTCCACCACCGCCAAAGCCGCCGCCAGAGCCGCCGCTGTCCGGAACATCCGCCCCAGGTAAGTCTCGTCCCGGGGGGGATCCGCAGGTGCGGGGGGGTGGCAGGCCATTCTGCGATGGATATTGGGGGGGGCGAATGCACTGGCATTCGGTCTCACGGAGATCTGTCGCAGAATTCTCTGACAACCCTATCTGCCTTTTGGAAAACGCCACAGCTGTAGTGAGTAGGAGGGAAGAGTAAAGAAACAGGAGCCCTGCCTTGTGCAAGCAGAAGTGCTTGCTAGCACCAAGCCACCACTGGATTCAACCTAGCATGTGTGTTTGTTGAAAATTATTGAGGATGTAGGAGAAATTGGCCAGCAAGCTTCTATTTTGATTCACAGAGATCACTATTTAATAGAATCTTCTATTTAATAGAATCTTGGTCATCGAAAGTGATGTCCACAGTCTACGCATGTTAATTAGTAGAGATGTCAGAGAACTCCACAATGGATTCAAATGAGTTCAAATTTCTATGAATCTGACTCACAGATTCTGCAGTGGCCTGGCTTTTATCAAGTCATGCAGATGCTGTGGACTGGGGAACCAGTTTTTACTTTCTGGAATTGTACGCAAATTTAGTTGTACAAAAATACGATTAAAAGTAACTAGGCATGGCGGAGAATTCCGCCACAGATCTCGGTGAGGCCAAATGCCAGTGCATTCGGTCCCCGAAATCCATGGCGGTATGAAGCCCCCCCACCCCCCCGCCCCACGAAATGGGCCCGGAACGGAGCACCTACCTGCTGCCGTCTGCCCTACATAACGAATGGCGGCCGCATCCACAGCCACCATTCGCTTCGTCCATGTAGGTGTGATAGGCTACATAAATACTTACATAGCCTATCACAGCTAATGCAGGGATGCCATCCGCGTCCCTGCAGAAGCCGTGATAGCCTACATAACTATTTACGTAGCTTATCACGGCAAAACTAAGGGAACGCAAATAGCGGCCGCCGTAGCCGCCGCCTAGGGTTGGCGGAGAATTTCTCCCCGAAACTTCGGGGGGGCCGAGCGCCAACGTGTTCGGCCCCCCGAACAAGTTTCAGGGAGAAATCCTCCAACCCCCCCCCGCACCCCGCACCCCCCCGGGACGGGACTTACCTTTCCTATTTGCATTGCCCTTATTTTCACCGTAGTCTACGTAAACATTTACATAGACTACAGCGACTAAATAAGGAACACGAATGGAGGCTCCCTCTGGGGGCCGCCATTAGCGTACGTGCTTTTTTTTTTTTTTAAGTCACCTGTGATAGGCTACGTGACGATTGACGTAGCCTATCATGGCTGACTTTGCAGATCTAGCCGTGATAGGCTACATGAATCGTCACGTAGCCTATCAGGGGGTGTTTTTTGTTTTTTTTTAACTTTCGCGTTCGGGGCCGGGCGAGGTGGGAAGCCTCCTCCCCGGCCTGAATTTCGGCCGGGACGAGGCGGGAAGCCTCCCTCCTGGCCTGAACTTCACGGGGGGACCAGCGAAGCGCCTCCCCCCCACCACGAACGTCCTTCGAGGACAGGTAAGTGACTTTCGTCCACCCCTACCGCCGCCATTTGCGTTCGCTGTTTTTTTTTTCATGACAGGCTACATAAATATTTATGTAGCCTATCACGGGCCAGCATAGGGATACATATGGCGTCCCCTACCCAGGACGCCATTTGCGTCTGCACCTACGACTACACAGGATGCCATTTGTGTCTGCACCTACGACTACGATGAAAATAAGGGGAACGCAAATAGCGTAGACGCTATGCTATTTGTGTTCCCCTTATTTTCGCCTTCTTAGTCTACGTAAATGTTTACATAGACTAAGACGTGTCAAAATAAGAAACGCAAATGCATACGCGCGTGTTTTTTTTTTCTTTTAAATCAGCCGTGATAGGCTACGTAAACATTTACGTAGCCTATCACGGTGTTTTTTAAAAATCTAGCCATGATAGGCTACATAAAACTGTACGTAGCCTATCATTTTTTTTTGTTTTGTTTTTTTACTGGAAATGGCGGAGGTGGCAGCCGGTCGGAAGACCGGCTGCCGCGGCCGCCACTGCCGAACCGCCACTGAACTGCCGCCGGAGCCGCCGCTGCCAGGAAGATTCGCCCAAGGTAAGTCCTGTCCTGGGGGGGCAGGGGGACAGACCATTTCGCCACTGATTTCGGGGGGCCAAATGCACTGGCATTCAGCCTCCCCGAAATTCGTGGCAAAATTCTCTGACATCCCTAATCGCAAAACAAGTTTTTCATCATTTATCTTCTTTCCCTCCTCTGTGGCCTTCTATGTCTGCAATTTTAGACTGCAGCTCCTTGGGGCAGGGGCCGGTTTGTTTGCTTTTTTCTGTAAACTGCCATGCATATTGATGGCAAAGAAAGAAAGAAAGAAAGAAAGAAAGAAAGAAAGAAAGAAAGAAAGATGGATGGACAGATCATATTTACAAACTATAAGACAGGGATGAATTGCTATCCTAAACTGTTTGGTTTTTCAGAAAATAATAAATCATTTCTTCTAATGTCAAACTTTATGGCCCTGTGCCAATCATGTTCAAACCAAAATGAGCCACTAACAAACAAGGAGAAGTTTGTGCATCCTCTGGAAACCCTCAGGTATGCAGCAGTGCTATACTTCAGAAAATCATCCCTCAGAAGGGTGCAAAACTCCCACAAAAATGGGCTGAAGAGAACAGTGTGCGATCTCCTCACGTTGCTGTGGAATCCTGGCTACAGGAGTGGAGAGTGCAGGCCCAAGCCTTTGTTTGGCTCTGTTACCGTTAGCAATCATTCTGTTCTGTGCTCAAGGTGAGAGAGCATTTGCTTTCAGCAGTTCCCTCCTCCTTCCACCAGCCGGGTGATTTGAAGAAGAGATGAGGTAGAGCTACAGTGTTCCCTCAGCTGTGTCAGTGACTGAAAGCCCTGGCCATGGCTGGTCAGTGGGTGAGTAGGCATGGAGGGCATTGCTTAGTCAGACAGGAAGGGACACGGTATGTGAGTTCTCCTAAAAATATTTAGCTGACGTTTTGAGACTGTTCACCAGTAAAGGAATTTTTTTTATGTACTTCTCCTGGCTTATGTAAAAACAGGAATGTCTCTCTTGCTGGTGCCCAGGCTGCAGTAGCCTTGAAAGGCCAGGGTCTACTCTCTGCCTTGCAAGGCAGCCTTCTGCCTTAGAGGAAGGGAAACATTGTTCATTGGTGCACAAGCCTGGAGATCCACTGTGATGCTTTGTTGCAGGCCACATTTATAATATTGCAATTGCCTCCATCTATTCACAGAAGTCACATAGTCCTCCGTGGATCAAACCAGAAATGAAAAAACCAGCGGAGAGAAAAGAAAACAACCCCGAAGAGTCGGCTAAAGTCAAGGAAAAGACTCTGTAAATATCATCCAGCTATCTTTAAAACATTCTTCATTTGCTATCGTCTTCATCTTTTTAGTCCGGAGGCATGAAAATGTACCAGATTTCTAAAGCATGCATTTTTTTCACTATTTTATGGATGTTTGTAAATTAGTCTAGAAATTTCTGAAATAGTTTGATTAGTATCTTTCAGCAATAATCCAAGAGAAATGGATGTTTGGGAAAAAATGCTTTGTAATACAGTCCAGTTTTTTGAAATATTATTCTGCCCTGATCTGTAACTTGCTTATTATAAATCACTCTGTTTTGTAAAGAAATGCTATTAAGAATTTTTATTTTATTAACCAATCCTGTTTCATAAGTATCGTTATTGCATATTGTCAAGGCTGGTGAACAAGTGACTCTTTACATACAGAAATTCAACCAGACACAGCAGGCTAACCATGGTTCAATTATTGCAATTTTCTGATTGTCTGGAATTGCTGTGTAATGTCCATATGGTTCCAAATACAATTCTGTGTAAATGGCAATCTTTCTTATCCAGACAACTGACAGTTTTGGGTATCCAGTATATTCAGATAAAATAGATACTATAAGACAAAGTTATGGAAAACTACCCAGCAAATGTTAGTGATAACTGAATCCCGTGGAAAGTAATAAGACTTAAATTAATCACAATTTATCACTAAATCCTATTCTAAAACCCGTTCTACTGCTTTGGAGCAGGGCTATCTATAGGCAAAGATGAAGAAAAGGTAGCTCTGACTTACAGCACAATCCTATGCAGAATTTGATGGGACTTATTCACAGCTAAGTGTGTACAGAATTGCCTTAGGGAGCAATCCTGTGTCCCCTGGGCAGTGTTTGGGGGGGGGGCATAGGATTTTTCAGTTTCCTGGCTCTGAGGTCAGAGCCAGGAAACAGTGCTCCCCTCCCCCTCATAGCCAGCACAGAGAGAACTGTACCAGCTGCTTCTCCGTGCTCGAAAATGGAGCATGGAGACAGGGAGAAAAGGGTGTTCCTGGCAGCCCCAGCCTCCTTCCCTCCCCCTCCCCCTCCCCGAAGCCTCCACTAGACAGGCGAAGTCGCCCATCTAGCTTGAATGCAGAGCGGGAGGCGCAAGGCCCCTCCCTGTCTGCATTGGTATTCGGAAGCCTCCAAGTTCGGGGGCTCATGAGTACTGAGTGCACAACCCATGGGATACATCCACAATAATATCTGTAAGCATGGAGTAATACAGGCTGTACTTAATGCAATGACTTCCATAATTGCTGACACTCCATCTGTTGCATTAATGACAGCCTTGGAAGACATCCATGGCCATAATGAGGTTGGAAGAAAGGCTGAAGGGCCTGCTCCAGAATGTTTCTTCAGCTCCAGTTACACATTTTCAACATTCCTTCAGCTCGACATGTGGCTTCGGGTGGCACCATTGCTTACATACCCACCCCAGTATAGGCCACACGATTCACTCATTAGAGTGAACATGTTAACATATCCACAGTCTGGCACTGGCATTAAATACGGTGCAGGGATGGCAACAATGTTTATAATCGGGTACAGGGTTCAGTGATAACAGACTTCAAGTTCAAATCCCTGGAGAACATTACAAATTGGGTGTAAACGCAGTTTAAATTTCAGGGTACATTCATAATGGACCTTCCCCACCATTAAGCCTTCCCTGTTGCTACTGCCCCTTCCTTTTCTGACCTGAACCTAACTGACAGTGGCAGGGATAAAAAGCTTTGCACCAGGGCATCCATTTTAGGTATGAGCTCTTTCAGAAAATAGGCTGTATTGCCTTCCCAGTGAAGGTATTAGGTGCACGAAAGAGCCTAAAGACCCCCAATCCCTGCCGCAAGCAATGCAAACCATTTGTGAGGCCCGCCATCTATTGTCCCCTTTCCTTTTCCTGTTCCCCAAAGTTAACTGCTGGTAATAGCAATGAGAGGGCTCCAGGGCATCAAGAACCATGAGAAATATAGCTTCCATAGATCCTGATGGACTTGATATTGCTCCCACTGGGAAAAGTTGTGCCAAACAGTGGCTTCACCACTAGCCCTGCCATTGCCACCATCACCACTATGTAGGTTTTTGGAACAGGGGAAAGGAAGGGGATAGTAGAGAGTGGGAATTCTGACCTGTCCAAATCTGTGTTCAGTCTGGAAGGTGCAAGATGGGGGAATCCTGTTCAAAAATAAACTGAAACAAAATGGTTGCTGGTTACTGAGTGCTGTATCTCTGCACAACACAGTTCACAATGAAGTTTCTCCATGCAATCCTGCACACAGCACAGACTGCTTTAAATATAGATCAGAATGTGAGAAAGCCAACACTTAGGTGTTTATTAATGATTTTAACCCAAAATCCACAGGGTGTGTGTGTATTCTTGCAAGGAACCCAACACAGCTTACATAGTCCTTCTCTTCCCCATGGTATCCAGTTGGGCAATACCTTTATGAGGACCAACCAGAACTCTTCATCAGGTTAGGTCATTAAAAAGCAAGGGATAGGGGGAGAATAGAATAAATAATTAAAAAAACAAACAGATATTGTAGGTATGAAGTTCGCGGTTTTGACCCATTCTCAAAATGCTGATTGGAGACTGAATACATTAGTCACTGACAGGTGTTGCTAGTATCAGATTACACCTAGCATTCTTGGGCTGACCCTGTATCTGGAAACATAAAGTCTGTCTGTAACTCAGATCTGCTCTGGGCAAAATTCACAAGTTTACATCAACATTTCTATACCACATGTTTAGCACCCATGCTCTTCTCAGGTCTTATCGACAATGTGGACACCCTAGCCACATCATTGACTCCAACATGAATCAAGCATCAGTACTAACCAGGGATACCCTTCTATGTGATGCAAAGGCTAACTCTTCAAAAGAAAAATATTCCATTTGTTGTGGGCTACCATCCTGCTGTCCCTAATTACCACAAGATAATTAAAGATTGTTACCCTATTATATCCTATTGTGCTCATTTAATGGAAGCCATTAATTCTCCACCATGCATCACATTCAGAAAACCACCCAATCTGTGTAAATTGTTAGTATAGCTGCACTTAAACAAGATACTTGCAACCCAGGATCATACCACTGTAAATCAATGCATTGCATTACCTGCGGTTACCTCCAAAAAACCACTTCTTTCAGGAGCACAGTTACTAACAAAATGTACTGCATTAGACAATCGGTAACATGCACTTCTACTTATGTGGTTTATTTAACTGGATGCAAAAAAGAAAAAGGATGCTGTATGCAATATGTAGGGAAAACAACAACGGACCTAAGAACAAGATTCTGTAGCCACAAATCTGCAATTCTTACCAAACAGAGCAGCCTGTTGGAAGACATTTCAATTCAACTTCACATAGTCTCACAGTTTTACACTTGCTTCCAACAGAGCAAACAAAAGACCATTACATGCTTGATAAAAGGGAAAATTTCTGGCTCTATAGACTGAGACTTTTTAGTCCAAATGGCCTTAATCTGAATGACAATTCATAGGCATTATACCACTCATACCATGGGGGGGGGGGTCCCCCTAAGGAACTTTCATCTCTAGCCATTCCAAACTGCCACTCCTGATATCCATGTAACAGCACAGCTACTGATGAGGGTGAAAATAGGGGTGGACGAAAGTCCCTTACCTGTCCTCGAAGGTTGTTCGTGGTGGGGGGAAGGCGCTTCGCTGCTCCCCCCGTGAAGTTCAGGCAGGGGGGAGGAGGCTTCCCGCCTTGCCCCGGCCGAAATTCAGGCCGGGGGGGAGGCTTCCCGCCTCGCCCGGCCACGAACACGAAAGTTTTTTAAAAAAAAAACGCCCCCTGATAGGCTATGTGACGATTAACGTAGCCTATCACGGCTAGATCTGCAAAGTCAGCCATGATAGGCTACATCAATCGTCACGTAACCTATCACAGGTGACTTTAAAAAAAAGCACGTACGCTAATGGCGGCCCCCATAGGGAGCCGCCATTCGCGTTCCTTATTTGGTCGCTATAGTCTACGTAAAGATTTACGTAGACTACGGCAAAAATAAGGGCAACGCAAATAGTGTTGCCCTTATTTTCGCCGTAGTCTATGTAAACTTTTACGTAGACTACAGCGACCAAATAAGGAATGGGAATGGCGGCTCCCTATGGGGGCCGCCATTATCCGTATGCGCTTTTTTTTTTTAAAGTCACCCGTGATAGGCTATGTGACGATTGACGTAGCCTATCACGGCTGACTTTGCAAATCTAGCCGTGATAGGCTACGTTAATCGTCACGTAGCCTATCAGGGGGCGTTTGTTTGTTTTTTTCTTTTATTGCAATGGCGGCGGCGGCAGCTGGTCGAAAGACCGGCTGCCGCTGCCGCTCCTGCCCCGCATGAACACCCGACGAACTGCCGGCCGGACCCGCCGCCGGGAGGGACATTCGGCGAAGGTAAGTCCCGTCCCGGGGGGGGGCAGGGGGCGGGGTGGTGCAGAGGATTTCTCCCCGAAACTTGTTCGGGGGGCCGAACACATTGGCGCTCGGCCCCCCGAAGTTTCGGGGAGAAATTCTCCGCCATCCCTAGGTGGAAACCGAAACATTTAGCTTAAATCTTTCTTTTTTTTAATACTCTGTTGTTAGACTTTCTGTCTTGCTTATGTATTTTACCTTAAGGCTGGCTGCATTCACAGTGGATCCAGAGCCTCCTTGCTGTGTCGCTTTACACCAACCAGCTAACCAACCAACCAGCTAGCTGACCTCTCTCTCTCTCTCTCTCTCTCTCTGTCTATACACACACACACACACACATGTATTATGTATTTTATTTGTTTGTTTATTTATTACAGTTCTATAATGCCCCATAGCCGAAGCTCTCTGGGCGGTTTACAAAACATAAAACATTAAAATACAATATACAAAGTTTAAAAGCCATTTACTTTATATATATATATATATATATATATATATATATATATATACTAAAAGCAATTTAACAAAAAAAATTCAACAATAAAATGACACATCATTAAAAATACAGCTTAAAAACAGTATACAAAAGACAGTACCTAAGGCTTGTTAGTACCTAAGCCTTAGGCGAGGCATTTCAATCCTTTAGACTGTAGGAGAAAATGCAAAAAAGCTGGAAAACCACCAAACAATCAGTGGTTGGGAGAAATGGGGAGGGTCTGGGGAAGATTTATTTATTTCTTTTTATTTAAAACATTTATTGGCCATCTTTCAGGGCAGAAGCCCTCCCAAGGTGGCTTATAGCAATAAAAATACATAAAAACAGTTAAAATATTGTGGCCATCTGGGGAAGTCTTGGATTGAGACCTCAAGATGGCCAGATTTGACCCCTGGGCCTGATGATCTGCACCCTTGCCTTAAAGGGATGCACAGAAATAACTCTCTGCTCACATACTTAAAGTCCTTAGTTCACAAACCTAAGTGCCTGAACCAATTTCTCTTTAGTATTCATACTAGGCTTTAGTTCCCCAATATACATGCATTCCCTAACCTTTCTCTTGTGTAAATTTAATTCATCATTGAGCCAGTTTAGAAAAAAAAAACTGTCTATTGATGAAAAGTATTTGGGATGGTTATGAGAAAAGGGAAATATGGGGAGGGGGTGGTTTGATATATTCAGTAATCACTGTCCACAATGCCACTTATTTTCTCATTAAAATGCACAAGTTGAACTCTGGTATTAAGAATTAACCACTGAAATCTTTACCAGTGGTAAGAACAATAAAAAAACAGCTTTTAACCTATCACAAATGTGTTTGTTGTGGAAGGTTTGAGTTTAGTTTAGGGTTTTTTTTCCTACTGCACATTTGAATGGTCAGAGAAAACTCATTTTATTTTATTTATTTAAAATATTCGATGGACATCTTTCAGTGCAGAAGCCTTCCCAAGGCGACTTACAACAATAAAATACATAAAAACATTTAAAATATTAAAAGCGATAAAACATAAAACCAATAAAAACAACAATAAAAGACAACAATAAAACCAGCAGCAATGACAAGACAGTAACAGCATCAATAGCAGTTATATCAAGAGAAGGTAAAGTAACAAGTGTTCAATCAAGGCCTTCTTCAAAGCCTGCAATGATGGAGCATGGCAGACCTTCAGTGGCAACTTGTTCCAGAGGTGTGGGGCCACTGCCATGTGATCACCCACTTGACTGCTTGCATGGGTGGGCAAATGAGAAGGGCCCCTCTTTCTGATCTTAAGTGTGGGCAGACTGATATGGGTGAAGCCTGTGGGCAGGCTGAAATGGGTCCTTCAAGTAACTTTTGTTGGATTAATAATCTACATGATTTTGTAGGATATCTTTGCTAAGTTTACGATGTATATCTTTGATGAGTAGTAATTTATCAATTAAAAGATATATTAAAAATGAAACTAAAATCAGGAGGGGCAGGGAGCCTAGTGGAAAGTTTTCCAGGAGCACCATGTTGGAGGCCCTGGAGAGAAAGAGAGAGAGAGAGAATAAAAACAATGGCTACCTTAGTAGCACCTAGCACAGGTCTGGGCTCTGAAATCAGCAGCCTGCATGTAGCTCTGTTCAGTGTTCAGCAGCCACTGTAACCCCCAATCCTCCATTACCACATCATGATGCCCTGCAATAAAGGCATCGCTCCCCTCTGAGCACTTGTCAGTGACAGCTGCCTTTATGCCTCCAAAAACCCACCTCAAGAGTGGCCACTGCACTGCTCCCATAATATGGTTAGTTCGAAGAGGCAACTGGTTAAAAGTTGGTTTGCAGTTTAAAATATTTAAAGTATGTCCTGAGTAACAGATAGAAAACGACAAGGGCATCTAGGGTAGTAATTTTGTATTTTGACATCTTATTATTATTTTTTCCCCTTTGGTTGGCATAATAATTATACACTTGTGCATACTTTTCAAGTTCTCGCTGGCTCAAATCAAAGCACTGTGCACAAAAGAAAAGTGTTGCATCTGGGTTTTTGTTTTTAAATGATCCCCATCTCAAATGCTTAAATTAAAAGGGGCTTAAAAAAAAAATATTTCAGCACAGCCTAGCAGCTAATTTCACATGGAACTATAGCTAGCTGTATTTGAGTAGATGCAATTTTCATTGTAATTGTAAAGAAATATGAAAATAGACTTCTGAGCATTACTCTCTGGAAATGAAGACATCGGAGTTCTATTTGTTGCGTTAATGTTAATGCCAAATGCACCAGTGTAAATGAGGCAGCGACAAATGCCAATGAAAGCATGAAAACAGAAGGGTGGGGGAGAGAGGATGGACCTTAGTCTCTAACAAACATCATCCACCACCAGATGGAAACAAAAAATGGACATATTGGATTCTAACTTTCAAAAGTTGTGGGCAAGAAATATGTCCTCACTTTCCTGGGCTAAGAGCACTTCTAAGACCTTCTGCAAGAGTAACAGCACACCAGTACAACAAGGTCGGCTTTACCGTAGGGATGGGCGAATGAGCGATGTTCGAGATCACTAGCATTCTCCAAACGTGGTCTTGCTGCTCGTCTCATCCCTGGTTCCTGTTTGCGATTGCTTCTCGCTTTGCGAGAAAGGGGAAACCTGTGCAAATCAAGCAGCAATAGAATAGGAGATCTGTGCAAATCTCCCCAAGTTTGCACAAATCTCCCCAAATGTGTGTAAATTTCCTCCATAGACTAAAGCAGGGCTGATTCAGTCTACTGAGGAAATGCGCAGACATTTGAGCAAATCAAACTGGGAATCGGAAATTAGATGAAAGTGAGCACGCGTTTGCAATTTGCGAATATTTTTGGTGGACGTGTGCTTGCGCCCGCATTCAGGGCTGCGAACAGGGCATGCTCACATGTTTTGTGAGCAAAAACTAAATTCTCATACATCCCTACTTTACTGTGCACTGTGCAGCCATCATCTCTGACAGTGTTCGATTTGGGTCATCGTCATCTTTCCTCCACAGGACTGAACCAAAATGACTCGAGTCACAAGCTTTGGTGGAAATGTGTTGTTTCAAATGTATCAAAATGGGCACACGAATGAGGAGATGGTTTGTGTGTGGGTGGGTGGGTGGGGGGAATGAAGCTATCAGTCATTCCCAGAGGGTGGTTTGGTGCTGAGCTAATAACAAACAGGGGGTGGGGGCTCTTCCTTTATACAATATCTCCAGCAGTACCAAGTGTCCACGGCAGTCACAGTGTGCACTTACTTAAAGGAGTGACATCACTCCATTGACTTGAATAGAACTGTGTGTGGGGGAAATATCCTCTCCCTGCTCCGAAAATGGCTTGAGGGGGGAGGCCTACCCGCACCAAGCATCCTTGGAGCAACTGGGTCCTTGGTGGGTGGTGGGCTTCCCTTCCCAAGCTATATTTTGCCAGGACATGTTTCCCCCCCCCATCTCTATTCACCACCATCCCCAAAGCCTCCAAATTATTTTGTCCTGAAACAATTTCAGATTCAGGACAGATAAGAGGAAGTACTTCTTCACACAGCACATAGTTGTGTATGAGAACTATGGAACTTGTTACCACAGGCCACCAATTTGGATGGCTTTAAAAAGGGGTTGGACAAATTCCTGGAGGAAAAGGCTATCAATGGCTACTCATCTTGACAGCTATGCGCTACCTCCAGTAGCAGAAGCAGTGAGCCTATGCACACCAATTGCTGGGGAACATGGGCAGGAGGGTGCTATTGCACTCATGCCCTGCTTGTGGGTTCCTGGTCGACAGCTGGTTGTCCACTGTGTGAACAGAATGGTGGACTAGATGGAGTTTTGGTCTGATCCAGCAGGGCTCTTCTTATGTCCATATGTTCTTAATTTCTATTTGAAATAATTGAATCAGAAGCCCCCATCCCAACACATTCTGACACAGCTGCAAAATGATAAGGCTCCTTTTGATGGAGAGGTTGATGCAACCTTCAGTGCTTGCCTTGCTGCCTTTATCTTTCTGAATGTCTGTGAGCTAAACTAGAAGTGACACTGGTCATGTGGTTAGCCCTAACATGCATGGATTTTTAAACATAATTAGCCAGCATTGGGTGTGTGGGATCTAGATCGGGTGTGTGGCATGGAGGGATGAGTCTTTAACCCTTTGCCCATGCTGCAGTCCCAGTCAGAATCCCCTCTGCATGTTAAAAAAAAAAAAAAAAATACCAGGCATGCCAAGGCTAACCATGACTAATGACATATTTAATTTTGACCTCAGTTACCTTTATATCAGCTCTTGCCCTCTGACAGACTCACTAGTTGCCAGCCTATCCTCCCCACGGTTCTCAAATACGTTGCCAAGTATCCCAGTTGTCCCATTATTTGGGGGAGCATACTTCACACACCTTAACTCTAAAATCTCAATTTTGTCCCAGATGGCTGGCTAAGTAAAGGTTCAAGTTCAACAAGATTTATAGTTGCCAACCTGTAACCAGGGCCATCCCTACCATTAGGCAGAGTGAAGCAGTTGCCTCAGGAGGCAAATGCTGGGAGGTGGCAGCAAGGTGTTGGAGGACAGAACTGTGGGCTGCATGGCCTGCCCTGCGCCCCCTAACCGAGCCTGCTGTTTTCAGGTGGTCCATTCATGAAGTGCCACCACCACTGGAAAACCCATTAGCAGTGATTAATGATAGGAACCTACCCCCCAATGCTTCCACATAGCACCCATTGCAACCTCCCATCCCTCTGCTGTTTTGCACATGGAACTTTACTCAGCATCCTAGATTCCTTATGACCCCTTTGATTTGGGGAGTAAGTCCAGTTTTTAAATATGTCATCTCTCACAAAGTGAGCTGATCTGGAGGTAGAGTTAGTCTTGGTCCTCGTTCCCTCTGACCCACTTCCTTCAGTACCCTTCCAAGTTATAAGTTCAATCAGGGTTCTTAGTACTGTGGCCAGGTGTCCTACTTTACAGAGATCAGACCTCTATTTTGGAGAGCTGACAGAGGACAGTCCTCTGTTTCAAGGTGTCCTCCATTTGAAGGGCTGTCTGGTTTAAAGATAAAGAACCAAAAGAAGGTTGCGCAGGAGCCTTGAAGTTGCCCATCACTAGTTAGACCCTGGACAGCAGAGTGGGCAGGGACATGGGTCACCTAGTCAGTCTTCACTATGGTGAGATGTACTGTATTCCAGTTCTCAATTTGTACCTATACATATGAATTTGCATATGCAAATGTCATAGAAATTGGTGTTCTCTTTTGTCCTCCTTTTTGGTGATGCACAAGTAGGGATGTACTAAAGTCACTTACCTATTCACAGGTGTGATTCGCGGTGGGGGGGAGGCGCTCCAGCCCTCCCCCCAGAATCCTCCCTGGCCGGCTCTGCTCTGTGGCAGCTCCATGGAGCTGCCGGCCAGGGCCGTCCACAGCTGGAGTTCTGGCCGCAGCCAGGCTGCTGCAGACACAAATGGTGCCCGCCGTAGCAGCCACCATTTGCATCCTGCCAGGCTGCCGTGATAGGCTTAGGGATGGCGGAGAATTTCTCCACAAATCTCTGGGAGGTCAAATGCCAACGCATTCGGCCCCCCAAAATTGGTGGTAAAATTCTCCGCCCCCCCGCCCCCCCCGGGATGGGACTTACCTCCTTCGAATGTCCCTCTCGGCGGCGGGTCCTGGCGGCGTTTCGGCGGCGTTTCAGCGGGGGTGGGGGCGGCGGCCAGTCTTCCGACCGGCTGCCGCCACCGCCATTACAAAATAAAGTAAAAAACAAAACAAAAACGTGATAGGCTATGTAACGATTTACGTAGCCTATCATGGCTAGATTTTCAAAGTCAGCCGTGATAGGCTACGTAAATCTTTACGTAGCCTATCACGGGTGACTTTGGGGGAAAAAAAAAAGCGCGTACACAAATGGTGGTGCCCATGGGCGCCGCCATTTGTGTTCCCTATTTGGGCAGGGGTAGTCTACGTAAAGATTTACATAGACTACGGCGAAAATAAGGGCAACGCTATTTGCATTGCCCTTATTTTCACTGTAGTCTACGTAAATCTTTACATAGACTACCCCTGCCCAAACAAGGAACGCAAATGACGGCGCCCATGGGCGCCGCCACGTACGCGCTTTTTTTTTTTTTCCCAAAGTCACCTGTGATAGGCTACGTAAAGATTTACATAGCCCATTATGGCTGACTTTAAAAATCTAGCCGTGATAGGCTACGTAAATTGTTACGTAGCCTATCATGTTTTTTTTTATTTATTTACTTTTTTTATTTCACGGCCGGGGAGACGGGGCGCTCACCCCCGGCCTGAATTTCAGCGGCAAGGGATGGGGCGCCTCCCCCCCGGCCTGAATTTCGGCCAGGAGGGGCGGGGCTCCTCCCCCCCGCCAAGAACTTCGGGGGGAGAACTGAAGCGCCTCCCCCCCACCACGAAGCAAGCTGTGGGACCAGGTAAGAGACTTTCATCCATCCTTAGATAGGCTACGTAAGTATTTACGTATCCTATCACAGCAAAGAGCAGGAACACAAATGGCGGCCACTACGCTGTTTGCGCTGCTGCTCTTTCCGTGATAGGCTACATAAGTATTTAAGTAGTTTATCATGGTAAAGGCAGCCTATCACTTACTTACGTAGCCTATCACGGAGAAAGCAGCAGCGCAAACAGTGTAGCGGCTGCCGTTTGCATCTCTGCTCTTTGCCGTGATAGGCTACGTAAATACTTACATAGCCTATCATGGCAGCCTGGCAGGACACAAATGGCGGCCACTATGGTGGCCGCCATTTGTGGCCGCAGCAGCTGGCCGAAAGACCAGCCGCCGCCACTGCCCCAGGTAAGTTTCGTTCCGGGGGGATTCCATGGGGTGGCAGGCGGGGGGTGGGAGGCTGTTCCACCACGGGTTTCGGGGGGCCGAATGCCAGTACATTTGGCCTCACTGAAATCCGTGGCGGAATTCTCCGCCATCCCTATGCACAAGTGGCCACTGTAGTTCTTGGGGATAACAGCCTCATGTTCCCCTTCTAAACTTTCTGCTGCAAAGCCTTAGAACAGGGGTTCCCAACCTGTGGGCACATCTGGAATCCTCACAAAATGCCATGAGCACCAGTGACAAAATGGCTGCCATGGAGGGGGCATGGCCACTCACAAAATGGCCACCATAGGGCCAAGGCTGTTCACAAAATGGACACCAGAAAGGTCAGGTCAGAAAGGAGTCAGGTGGGCAAGCAAGCAAGGAAAGGCTCTGCCTTCCCCCTCTCCAATAAAAGGTATCCACTACCACATACCAAATGGGGCTGAGTGGAGCAGCCAGAGAGCCCAGAAATCTAGCATGCACAATGAACAAAAATAGTGCAAGCATGAGCGAATCCTTAACTTTGTACATGCTCCTCACATGCACCAAACAGCATCCAGAGTGCCATAGCAAACACAAGGCAGGTGGCCATGGGGGAGAATGGGAAATGTCTCCACATCACCACCACCACCACCACCGTGGAGCGGAGCCGGCAGTGGAGGATTCCAGGAGGAGGGACGGAGCACCTCCCCCCACCCCAGATGCCCCAGCATGGAGCCAGGTAAGACTTTCATAGATCCCTACCTGGAGGTAAAGCAATGTGGGCAGATGTTGGAAATTCCATTGCTTTACCCACCCATTCCCAATAAACAAACAGAAGGACACAGAGGATAAGCACTGCACCTCCCAACATACAAACATAAAAGGTTGGAGACCAAGCACCATCCCCCTCACCCCCAAAGATGCAGATAGGAGGGTGAGCAAGCAGGCAGGAAATGCCCTCCCATTGCTTGTACTCCCCTCTCAGATGGAAAAGATCCCATCCACTAGGTCCCATCCCTGTACTGCTGGTTTGCATTCAAGGGGAACGCTTACCTTTCCCTTCCAACACAGCCACCCACTGTTCACACCACTCCTAGCAGGCACAGAATGGGAGTAAGGACACTGGTTTGTAACCTATTACTTTGGTCAGTCAGAGAGCAAGGGTGTGTGTCAAAATGGCAAGTTGAGGTACATAGACTTAAAATTATAAACCAGCTCCATAGAGTTAAAAATATAGAGCAACCAGGAAGTTATCAGACATGCTTTGTATACATAGAAATCACAATTATGATTTGTGATCATAACGTAACTGCCACAATCCTGGAAAAAAATGTCCCCTATTTGCACCAAAGGGAGCTTCTATCCTATTCCTAAGCCTAACTGAAGAGCTGGGGTGGGGAGATTAAACCTCCCTTGCCTGCATGCTGTGTTCCTTATAAAAATCCCCCATGCCTGTAATTAAAGACTGATGACGTGACTGCAAATAACACAAATAGTGTCACACTAATTGCAAACAATAGTGTCATGAAATTGCAAGCAACACGATTAACATCAGAGTGTATAGCACAGGGCGCAACACTTTGTGAGAAAGCATTATCTTGACAGTAAATAGACTACTTAACAGTGGAGCAAGAACAGAGCAAAGAAAAATGTAAATAATGGCAGTGATAAACTGAATATAACAAAACCATGTTGTTAAAAGAAGACAGCTCCATGGCTTGCAATAGTTAGACACCTGATACAGGCCTCCTCCACCCAACCCCAAGAACTGGAAAAACTTGCGGCAATGACTCATGAGAATGCTTTGTAAAATATGGTGTTCACCAACCTGAAAACCATTACATTAGAATACACAAAAGGAGCTCTGCTTCATAAAGTTTATGGTCCCTTTTACTAAAACAAGAGATGGTTTTGTACATCCTTGTGATGAATATTGCAATTTCATCAGTGCAGGCACTGTAACAAACACTAATTGCAAGAGTCTGGAATTATTTATAGCTATCTGTTGAGCAAGGTTTTGCTGAACAAAATTAATGCAAACAAGAGCTACCCTTCAGTCATATTTTAGTGATCAACTAGAAATTGCCTCAATATTGAAAGGAGACAAAGCTTTCCTACAGCTTCCCAGCTAGCAAACTTCAGAAAAAAATGTTTTATCTCTGCAAAAAGGAAAAGAAAAAAAGATTTATCTCTGTTATTAAAAATCTTTAAAAGTGCAATCCTATGCATGTTTAGACAGAAAAAGTCCTACAACTCCCAGCATTCCCAGCATTCCCAGCATTCCCAGTCCTACAACTCCCAACATCCCAGCTTTTCCCTGACTGTTGATTGTTTGGTGTTTTCCCAGCTGGGGAAATGGGGAAAAAATACCCAGCACAGGTATTTTTTCCCCATTCTAAAAGGCTGAAATGTCTCTCCTAAGATTTATGCACTGGCAGTAGGAACTTTAAACTAACAAATGCTGATAGTTTTGGTGGTTTTGGTCCCACTCACCACTAAAATGTGGCCCCTGAGATTTTCTGTGAAATTGTACTTGGCTCTTTGGTCGAAAGATGTTCCACAGACCTGGACTGGATGATCTAATAGGTCCCTTTGATTTTGATTTTCCTGGGTGTCTCATCATCTATCTGTACAGAGGGACAAGACAGAGAGAAAAGTGACTGTTGCTTAATATCCTTTCGAGCTCTTGCAGAATGTTGTAAAACAAGTGATTAAATATTTATCAGAACACATGTATTTCACTTCGGATAGAGACAGGAACCATATGTACTTATATTATCTTAAACAAGAATATTTATTTTCATATCAGGAGTGGTGGGGAGGGCAGGGAGAATGTACTGAATATATCTCAATTCAGTGTTTATTTCAAGTCTCTCAGGCAGAGCAATTCTACTGGTCCAAGGAAGGAAAGGCCATGGAAGAAGGAACCACCAAATCCCAAGGGATTGGAGGGAATGAAAGGGCTTTGGATATGGCCCATCCAAAGCCTCCCCACATATGCCCCTGGCACACCCTGGAATAATCCTGTGATGAGCTTGAGAACAGGAGAGACACAATTTATTTGACTGCCCGCTCATGCTAGATGGTGAAAATTTAGCACAGCTGGAATGGGTAAGGGTGGGGTAGGAAAGCAGAGCCATGTGATGAGCAGGAAGGATAGTGTTGGTTTTATAAACAGCAGAGGACATGGACGAGAGGAAAGAGAGGGAGAAGGATTGACAGGACAGAGAACAAATGAATGGAATAGCATTGAAAGCACTGGAAAAGAATAGGTCAATGATCAGATAGCTTGTAGGAGGTAGGGAGGGGCAGTCGTCCAATCTCCCCTTTGACAAGCTGGGACTCCTACATTCAAGAACAGAGACCTGGAGTGTTTCCAAGCCCTGTCCCCTGATGTAAGAGGGGCTGGGAACACTCAGACAGCTTGGGATCTTGCGGAGAATCCCACAAACTCATTTTCACAGCTTTTGCCATTGGAGGACCAATGGTCAAGTGGCAAGCACAACAGAAGTTTCTGCACCTGGAAAAAGGATGTTTGTACAAGCAGATCCTCTGCTCCACCTGTGGACTTCCCTTTCCACCATGAAGAGAGAGATCTGCACCATTTTATGGCCCCTGGGACATCCTTCCAAGGGCCACAAAATTGTAGCCTTAACTAGGCTGGAAGCTCCAAATTGGCCATTTCCTTTTACCAAATGAGAATTCTTTTTCAAACAGAAATGTGGGTGCTATGCTGCATGGCTCCAGTGAGATTTTGCTTTGACAGGTGGAAAGAGTGATAAGAAACAGAGTTTCTTTCCTCCTGTTTTGAAGAGATTATGTTTTGGAACACACAGTTTAGGCCTTTCTAACAAAGGGCTCATAAAATATTACAGTTTTAACAGATTGTCAAACACAACTACTTTCTGGGAGCTTGATGACTAACGCCAAAATAGTTTACAAAATATGCTACAGAACAACTTTTTGTCAGTAGAATTTCTGGTTTTGAAGTGATGGCAATACAGATGTTTACTGGATCTTACATTCTCCCCCACGATTCTTGGTATTAGAAGAAAGTTGAATGGGCTTCCCAGGATATATATTTTTTAAAGAGTTGGGTGTTGTTTTTTCTAAAAGAGATTTATGTATTAGCCCACTTCACTAGAAGTAGATGCTTATTTGTTTTTCCAAAATGCCCTGACAGTTCACAAGGTTTATTATCCTAATTTAAATCAGTGGAGTGTTTCAAAGCTAGAGGCATGAGCCAACAGATGCAGCAATGTAATATAAAATAAATCAAGAACCACCTGGCTGGGATCCCATACCTTTAATAGCTGTGGGACAAGGAAGAATTCAGAATGTTCCATTTGGGGGGAATGAAGATCAGGGGAAAAAAAACAAATTGTTGCATTTCTGTCTTCCATGCAACAATGAGGGGCACTGATTCTCTCTGGAAATAAGGTGGCAACACTGGTTAAGGGATGCAGATGAGATATACCAGACATTTTGGAAATAGTTTGCATGGGAGTTCAATCTGCAACTTACAACACAGATCCACAAACCACTGGATGTGTGCCATCACTGCCGTCTCTACCACGCTTTGAGAAATGTTGATACTAACCTTGTCCAAACCCTTCTAGCTTCCCTTGAGATTCCCGCTGCATTTTGCCTGAGGAGGAATCTCCAAACGTGTTGAATTTTGCTTCAGGTGGAATTCAAGAGCAACCTAGCAATGTATAAGCATCCCCATCCCATTGAGAATTTTTACACATCTCGGATAGCTTCCCTTCAGTGGTTCTAGTCCAATTGTTTTTTTTTTTGTTTATGTTTTTTTTAAAGAAGACCTGGAAGAGTCTTTTAGGTACATTAAAAGAGAGAAGCATTCAAAAGAATCAAAGCTGAAGACCAATAAGAAAGTGCAAGCTACATTTCTACAACAGTGTTCTGAGAACCAGCTCAGGGGGAGGGCAAGTGAATGGAGCTGGCCTCTCCCCTTTGTCCAAAGTACTAAGAAAAAGCTTCACCCCATTCTCTTTCTATTGCTCTTCCTCCCAATAAAGATTGATGGCTTTACAGTCAAGGTCAGAAATATTGGAACAAGGATAACTGTTTTGGCAGTTGGCCTCTATACACCACCATGTTGAAGGTGAAAGGAAACACACCCAGATGGGAGCGAAGTCAGGACTTTCAGCTGTAATTCAAGGGGTTTGACAAAAGTGGGGCACTAACCATTCAGGAAGTACAGCCAGTGGCATACACACACACCCATCGTTGGTGGCTCATAAGTAATGGAACGAATGGCTGACAAGCAGCTGCATGGCCAGATGTGGCATGTTTCCTGGGTACCCCATGACTAATCAAGCACATAAAAGGCCTGGAGGTGGTTCTGAGTATTACATGTGCATTTGGTAGCTGTTCGCTGGAACTCCCAACATGAGGTCCAAAGAGGTGTCCATGCGAGTGAAGGAAGCCATCATTGGGCTGAGGAAACAAAATAAACCCATCAGAGAGATAGCAAAAAGAGTGGGAGTGGCCAACACAACAGTTTGGAACATCCTGAAAAAGAAGGAATTAACTGGCAAGCTCAGCAACAGCAAAAGGCCTGGAAGACCACGGAAGACCACTAAAGTGGATGACCGCAGACTTCTTCTCATGGTGAAGAGGAACCCTTTCACAACATCTAGTCAGGTCAAAAACGCTCTTGCAGAGGTAGGCATGTCATTGTCAACATCTACAGTCAAGAGATGGCTTTATGAAGGTAACAGAGGCTTCACAACAAGGTGCAAACCACTGGTAATTCTCAAGAACAGAGAGGCCAGATTAGCCTTTGCCAGCAAACACCTAAAAAAGCCTGCTCAGTTCTGGAATAAGATTCTTTGGACTGAGGAAACCAAGATTAACTTGTACCAGATTGATGAGAAGAGAAATGTATGTAGAAGGAAAGGAACAGCCCATGATCCAAAGCATACCACATCATCTGTCAAACATACATGATGGAGGCAGTGTTATGGCATGGGCATGTATGGCTGCCAATGGAACTGGGTCACTGGTGTTTATTGATGACCTGACTGCTGATAAAAGCAGCAGAACAAATTCTTAAGTGTATAGGGCTATATTTTCTGCTCAGATTTAGCTGAATGCTACCAAACTGATAGGACGCCACTTATTATTGCAGATGGATAATGACCCAAAACATACAGCAAAAGCTACCCAAGAGTTTCTCAAGGCAAAGAAGTGGGATGTTCTTCAATGGCCAAGTCAGTCACCTGATCTCAACCCAATAGAGCATGCTTTTCACTTACTGAAGACAAGACTGAAGGCAGAAAGAGCCGCAAACAAGCAGCAGCTGAAGGCAGCTGCAGTAAAGGCCTGGCAAAGCATCTCAAGGGAGGAAACTCAGCATTTGGTCATGTCCATGAGTTCTAGACTTCAGGCAGTCATTGACTGCAAATGATTTTCATCCAGGTATTAAAGGTGATCCTTAAGTTTGAAATGATGTTGGTTTGTTCCATTACTTATGAACCACCAACGATGGGCGTGTGTGTATGCCACTGGCTGTCCTTCCTAAATGTTTAGTGCCCCACTTTTGTCAAACCCCTTGAATTACAGCTGAAAGTCCTGACTTTGCTCCCATCTGGGTGTGCTTCCTTTCAACTTCAGTGTGGTGGTGTACAGAGGCCAGCTGCCAAAACAGTTATCCTTCTCCAATATTTCTGGCCCTGATTGTATATATTAGCTGGAAGTAGAGCAAGGCTGCAATCATTACAGAGCTTGAAGCACTGCAGCTGCTTGACTTTCAGATTAAAATATGGAGAGAGAATAAATGGTACCAGGATCCTAGCTTCTTTTGCATCATTTTTGGGAGAAAGATTACACTCTGGGTTGGATCCAGCTTCTTTTGCACTAGCAGGAGCAATCCGTAAGTGGAGTGCCACTCAGAATGCTAATCTGCAGGTGGAAACAGGAAGAGACAAGCTTTCCTGATCCTCCTCCTTCTGAGGAGCCCCCAATGCTCCAGAGAATATCTTCAGAGGTGGGATAGGGGAAGGCAGGGGAAGGCAGGAATCAATGAAGATCACCTCCTTCCTCATTCTGCTAGCACAAATGCTCTGCTGGATTGGAAGCCTTCTGCGGACCCTGGACCCAAGCCTATGTATTTATCCATTTTTCAGGGCTGGCCCTACCATTACACAAACTGATGTGATTGGAGCATTTCAAGATAGAAGACTGCATGGGCCCCAGAAGCATAGCCAAGTCATTTGTAGTGTTAGAGAGGCCTAGAGATCCATAATGCTTGCTTAAGTTCATTATTGATGCAATTCCCTTGCTAGTAAGCCTCTGAGCATGTGCAGATGATTCAAAGGGCCGATAACAGCCTTCTCAGTGCATTCCTTGCTAATGAGGAGAACGCCTTATCAGGCCGTGTCCATGCCTGAGAAGTGAAGTGATGTGTTTATACTGAGCTGCAGGTGACTGTGCTGAGAACCAAGCACTGTGAGTCTATTAGGGGTGCACGAAAGTCACTTACCTGGTCTCGCAGCTTTTCGCGGTGGGGGGGAGGCGCTTCGCTGCTCTCCCCGCGAAGTTCAGGCTGGGGGGGGAGGCTTCCCGCCTCGCCCGGCCGAAATTCAGGCCGGGGGGGAGGCTTCCGGCCTCGCCCAGCCGAAATTCAGGCTGGGGAGGAGGCGCCCGGGGAGGAGGCACCTGACCTTGCAAATCTAGCCATGATAGGCTACGTTAATCGTCACGTAGCCTATCACGGGGGCGTTTGGTTTTTTTTCTTTTATTGGAATGGCGGCGGCGGCAGCCGGTCAAAAGACCGGCTGCTGCTCCCGCCCCGGACGAAGACCCGACGAACCACCGGCCGGACCCGCCGCCGGGAGGGACATTCGGGAAAGGTAAGTCCCGTCCCGGGGGGGGGGGTGCGGGGTGCGGGGGGGGTGCAGAGAATTTCTCCCCGAAACTTGTTTGGGGGGCCGAACTCGTTGGCGCTCGGCCCCCCGAAGTTTCGGGGAGAAATTCTCCACCATCCCTAGAGTCTATTCTGGGAACGCTAGGGGCGCTTGCTAGCGCTATGCTGCCTCATGGCTAACATGTATGGTATAAAACCCACTGGACCCCATGGCTCTGGGTTCAGAGAAGCTGTCTGATCCAACCATTGGGTATGCCTGTGTGCTGTAAGTTACCCAATAAAGTCTCCTTGTAAGTAAGTCCCAGCTTATCATAGCTGTAGCGTGGGGCTCTGTCTTGTTTCCACTGAGCTGTAATCAAATTATTTTCTTGATGGCTGGGTGGAGTCTGGGTTGGGTCTGAACACCTCATCAGTGTTCCCGCCTCCTCGGCCATGTTTCCAGGACAAGAGAAGGAGAAGCTAATGGAGGAGTACAGGATTTTTAAAAAGGAATCAGCTTTGCTGTGAAGAGAGGCTTCCCCCCTCTACCCCCCTTTCTCCTTTCCCCTGAAGGTCCAGATGCACCTGCATTTCAGGAGCAAGCCTCTTTGAGCAAACTGGGAGTTACTTCTGAGTAGACACACATATGCTTGTGCTGGGAAAGGGGGGGGAACAAATAGCCCCCATTTTAACCCAGAGGATCTCACTGACCACAATGGGTCAGTGAGATGGGAGTTACTTCTGAGGAGACAGTAATGGGTTTGTTGTGGGAAAGAGAGCAAAACCAGCCCTCATTTTAATGCACAGGATCTCTGTATGAAAGCTGTGAATGAGTTACATCCTAAGGCAATGGACCTAAGCCTTGAGATTGCCCTTAATCACATTTAAGGAACTGAGGGCTTTGGTATGTGCCATGTCAATTGAGGGGCCTCTCTGTTATTTCTGTGGCCATTGAGAGAGCCAGCCTCATTCAGCACAATGGGAGAAAACACCCCTTGACTGGGGTCATGGGCTGTGTTCTAGTGTTTATTTTCAATGATGTTTTAAAAGTTGGTCCCTTGGCAGCCTGCTCCAAAACAGCGATGAAACTTCTTGAAAACAGGGAGGGAAAGGGTTGGGTCACTGAGGTCAGAGTGACACACCCACAAAGGCTGAGCTATGTGCCCCATGGGCAGGACTAAGATACCAGACCCAGTGCGATTGTGGAAACAGGTCAGTAATAGAGCTGTGGTAAGCTGGAAAAGCTGGACTATAAGCAGTCTCAGAAGAAGCATTTTTTCAGTGATAAAATGCGAGGCTGGTGCTGAATGGCGATGACATCATGGAAACACAGAGGCCTCACCACCATGCACCCAAGTTGGAGTAATCGCTGGTGGAAACACAGCCCAAGTCCACACCAGCAGAAAGAAATGGAACAAAATCTGCAGGGCTGAACCAGAGAAATCATTATATTCTCACCCACCCAAATGGAATTCTTATACATGCCTAGGATTAGGGCCTATGGCTGCTATTTCTTCAAAACAAGAGTGGCCAGTTTAAGCATGCCTGCTTAAAAAGCATGAATAACATAGCTTGTAGATTTGCCCACAGAAAGCTAGGATACTATACAGAAAGCTACAGTAAAACTTCCACCCACCCTCCTTTTTTCCCCTTCCCTTGGCCTTTCCTCCTCCTCCTCCTCCTCCTCCTCCTCCAGTTTCATTACCTCAGCTGTCATTTGTGTGGGCTTGGCTTGACTGGATCCATGCAACACTTGGAAGGGTAATAGCTGAGAAGGAAATATGGGCAAGGAAGGGTGATTTGCAAGCTGAGTTGACTGAAGAATGGAGGTTTGGCAGAAGGGCATACACTTTGGACACTGAAATCAAATGTTGTCAACATTTTAATTAAGAATCCTGTAGAACGCTATCTGATAACAATGGAAAACAGATGTCATTCCATTTTACTAGACTGCGTTTTTGTCTATGGAATATTAATCTGTTGAATTAGTTGGTGTCCTGTTCCAGAATTTGATATTCTAGCATATTTGTTTCATGTATGTCAAGACTGAAGGCCAATTCACATGATCAGCTTTTGAGCTAGAAAAGGATGTCTTTCTTCACTCTTCGTGTGGTGCACTCACCTTGTGAAAGTGGCTCGATGTGGCGAGGACATTATGTTTACACTAATGGGCTTATTTGCCTCCTTTTAGAGGCAATTAGCAGAGAAAGGCAATTAGCAGAGAAAAACAAAAAGGCAAAACAGAATGAGCATTTACTAGTCCCACATGCAGACAGACTATCTTGGCACAATAAAGGAGACCACACCCTTCTTTGGTGAAGAAAACAGTTTTCCTCGCAAGTATCTTGCATATACAATTCAGGTACAGCATAGAGGTTAGTCCATTTCGCATTCCATTACACAAACAGGCATGAGAGGAAACAAATGTGCTCCCAGCAATGGTGGAAGTTGGGGAGGGGGCAGGAAGGGGAGGAACAAAAAGAAGAAATCACAAGAAACTACATTGTAGGCTATAGAGAACTAAGGCTAGTTATGGTCAAAATTCCCATGATGTAACCGCAACAGTGCCCCCTCCCAGCAACTTGCAAATGAGGCTGCAGTATTCCCGACATACACCAGCACAAAAGAACTATGAGAAAGGTCGTCACCGGGTTGGGGGGAGATAATTAAGGAGATGCTCTCTCTGAATTCAGTGGGGCTTAAAAGTGTTTAACCTTGGCTAAGTCCATACCCAAGTTTTCCATTCTTGCAATGCCTGTGGAAAGCAGCTATGTATCTCAGCTACCACCACCCCTGCCCCCATGTCAATCAAATAAATGCTTCTCTTTATAGGAATGTTGTTGTTGTTTTGCTGCAAGACTGATACCACTGAAAGTGTTTCTCTCCCATCCTAAATGAAGGAACTATTTTTATTTTTAGATATGAGCAGAAGTTGAATGGCTGAAGTTTTCCTTTTGAGAAATTTTGTCCTGCCAGCTCCTTTCTGAAAAAAGGTTCCAAGTGCAAAGTGGCAATTTAAATCACTTTGCAGCTTAGATCATTTAAATGTCAAGAATCCGTTTCTTGAATATATTACCATACGTCTCATTCTTCCCTCTGAAGTTATGCTCATACAAAGCTGATCCACTTGAATGTGCCTTTGCCATTTCAATAGCAGGGCAGGGGAGCTTTTCAAAACTGACCCTTTTAAACGTCATCAGATACCTTTGGAGAGAATCTCAATGGAAGAGGCTAAACTGGAATGTTAAATGATGTCCTTACTTACGTGAACAACAGGGTATGTTAAAATAGGATCCCTCCCTTAAAAAAAAGAAAAAGAAGCCTAAATTATCTTCAGGATTCAAAAGAAAAGTTCATCCCATCTCACAATTACGACATCTTGAAAGGTAAATGTCCCATGGGTTATTCTCTATGTGTACTACACTAATAGGGATCCATGAGGTATGTTCTTATTTACAGTGGAATAATATTGAATGAGAATCAAGGTATAAGTGAATATATATGAGAGAGAGAGAGAGAGAGAGAGAGAGAGAGAGAGACTTTAGTATGACGTTCATTCATAGACAGTGGCTTCCATGTAACGCACAGAGAAGACAACACATTCTGACTGAGATGGAGATATACTTCTGTTTATGGTTTTGATCGTTTCTTTAAACTACTTAAAGAGCTATCTTCATTGGATTCAGAAAATCATCCTTTCAGTTCCCCTTACCTATCCCCTGCAGGCTTGTTATGCTCCTTCCTGGGAGTTGTTGTTGTTATTATTATTATTATTATTATTATTATTAAATTTATTAATCGCCCATCTGGCTGGTCACCCAGCCACTCTGGGCAATGTACAACATACAATAAAACAGTTTAAAACAATAAAATTCTACAATAAAAACATTTTCTAAAATACCCTAACCCACCCCAAATGCCTGCCTGAACAACCACGTTTTTAATGCACGACGGAAGCTCATTAAAGAGGGGGCATGATGGAGTTCCCTAGGGAGGGAGTTCCACAGAGTGGGGGCCACCACAGAAAAGGCCCTCTCCCTCGTCCCCACCAGTCTAGCTGTCCTGGCTGATGGGACAGAGAGAAGGCCATCCGAGGCTGATCTTGTTAAGCAGCCTGTCTGGTACCCCTGGAGGCACTCCTTAAGATAGGCTGGGCCGGAACCATATAGGGTTTTAAAGTTCAAAACCAACACCTTGAATTTGGCCCGGAAAACAACTGGTAACCAGTGCAACTCCTTCAGCACTGGAGTGATGTGATCTCGCCGGCGGCTGCCTTTAATCAGGCGAGCCGCCGCGTTCTGTACCAGCTGCAGCTTCCAAACCGTCTTCAGGGGTAACCCCACGTAGAGCGCATTACAGTAGTCTAAACGAGAGGAGACCAGGGCATGTACTACCGATGGGAGCCGATGGTCGGGAAGGAAGGGGCGCAGCCGCCGTATCAGATGAAGTTGATACAGTGCTGTCCGGCTCACAGCTGACACCTGAGCCTCCATGGACAGCTGGGAGTCCAAAATGACCCCCAGGCTGTGGACCTGGTCTTTCAAGGGTAGCCGTACCCCATTCAACACCAGTAATTCACACTTCTACTTCACCTGTAAATACTGTTCAGTATTGTGCCTTTATAATGCAGGCTAATGGGCAACCGGGAAAAGAATGTTCCTCCAAAATTCTTACCTCTCCATGTTGAGAAATTACAGAGGTGGTAAAGAGACATCGCGCAGGTTTGCACGATCAGGGAGGGAAAATAAGCCATGGTGGCAAGGGTGCATGGCTGGGGCGGTTTCCAAACCACTCTGAAGCCACTAGGGTCAAACATCATGCTGACCTGCACCTGAGAAGTGTAATTATGCTAATTCAGCAGCTCAGGACCAGCATGTGCAGAGAGAAAAAATAAGCCACCATGGTTTATTTTCCCTCTGTGATCATGCAAATCCAGTCACCATTACCTGTGGAGTGTTTCAGTCAGTGCTCCCACCCTTCCATCATAAGAACTTTGTGCCACCAAGGGCCTCTGCTCTGTTATGCCCCTTGCCCCCAGGTATGCAATACTCTTATAAGAGAAGCCTCTGAGCCACTGAATCACAGGGGCCACTGAATCACAGCCTCTGAGCCATTGAATCACAGTTCTCCTAAGCTTCAGCTTCCCTAGCTTATTGTCCTGGTAGCTGGGGAAAATGCAACAAGGAATCTCTCTCTCTCTCTCTCTCTCTCTCTCTCTCTCTTTTCTCTTCCTTTTGTATAATGGCTGATTCATGTCACCTAAGTGCCTGTTCTCAGGTAGTTATGCCAAGTCCTAGAAACATGATGAACTTTTATTCCCACTAGTAATATTGGGACAGTGTGCACGACTGCAGTGTGGTGAACAAGCCATGGTGGCTTATTTCCCCTGCTGCATGTACTGGTTGCATGCCAGCCGGATTTCCTTAATTAGCCTCGCTGGTGCAGCTTGCTGTGCTATCCGAACCTGGGCAGCATTCCCAGGGGGCGGGGAGAGCAGAAACCCTCAAATAACCCAACAACAGCCCATGAATCTTAACCATGCTGTGATTGTGCGAACTGGGTCAATGTCACCAACAGTTGTCAGTGGTGAAGTGGTAAATACAGATGATCATCATGACAGTCATAGAATCATAGAATCATAGAATAGTAGGGTTGGAAGGGGCCTACAAGGCCATCAAGTCCAACCCCCTGCTCAATGCAGGAATCCAAGTCAGAGCAGCCCTGACAGATGGCTGTCCAGCTTCGTCTTGAACGCCTCCAGTGTGGGAGATCCCACCACCTCCCTAGGTCATTGGTTCCATTGTCATATTGCTCTAACAGTCAGGACTTTTTTCCTGATGTTCAGCTGGAATCTGGCTTCCTGTAACTTGTGCCCATTATCCCATGTCCTGCACTCTGGGATGATCGAGAAGAGATCCTGGCCTTCCTTTCTGTGACAACCTTTCAAGTACTTGAAGAGCGCTATCATATCTCCCCCCAGTCTTCTCGTCTCAAGGCTAAACATGCCCAGTTCTTCCAGTCTCTCTTCATAGGGCTTTGTTTCCAGTCCCCTGATCATCTTTGCTGCCCTCCTTTGAACCCTCTCCAGCTTGTCTGCATCCTTCTTAAAGTGTGGTGCCCAGAACAGTCCCTGTAGCTATACCCCAAGAAGTCACCAAAATTTCAGGAAAGCCCTAATAGAGTTGGAAGGGACCATTTAGGTCATTGAACCCAATTCTGTGCTTGGTGCAGGGCTACCCAGAGGGTTTATGGGGCCAGGGGCAGGTACAATGTTGGGCCTCCCCTACAAGAACCCATGAATTTGTGTACAATATGGGGAATCACAGTTCTTGCATGCACAGACCACATACACAAAGTCCACTGGTACTTTCTGTTTTGTGATGTCTACTCCTTCTTATTACATTCCACCATTTTCAGAAATCATTCCTGCACATCCCATTTTCCATCTTTTTCATGTACATATCATTCGATAAATACCAGCTGCTCAGTATGTGAGAGATCAGGTGTCCCATCTAAGATGATTCCATTATAGCAAGCATTGCTCACTTTCTCAGAACTATATTTAGTACTTTCTGGGTAAACACTGCCAAATACTAATTCTGACTACTCCAGCACATGTAGTGTGCTTAGGGGTGTACAAAACCCCCTTACCTTGCATATGCTGGGGGGTTGGGGGGAGGCGATCCAGTCCTCCCCCCGAAATCCTCATCGACCAGCTCCTCTCTGCAGCAAGTCCATGGAGCCACCGGCTGGGGACGGCTGCTGCTGGACATCCGGCCACAGCCGGTCTCTGGACGCAAATGGTGTCCAGCCTAGCATATGCCATTTGCGTCCCTTCCCCTTCTGTGATAAGCTATGTAAAGCTTACGTAGCCTATCACAGGAAGGTTCCCCTTCCGTAAAGCTTTACATAGCCTATCACAGAAGGGGAAGGGACGCAAATGGCGTCTGCTAGGCCGGACGCCATTTGTGTCAGAAGACCAGCCATGGATGGACCCGGCCAGATCCGGAGCCGGCGGTGCCAGCCTGCCAGGTAGGATCCGACCAGGTCGGACTTCACGGGGTGGTGGGGTGGGGTGGTCTGTTCCGCCACAGAGTCCGGGGGGGGTGGAATCTTAGAATCTGCCCCCCCCCCGGAATCCATGGCGGAATTCTCCGCCATCCCTAAGTGTGCTTGCCATTCAATGCCCCTTAACAAAATCAAGGTCGCAGTTCCGATCTTGATTGTATTTACTGATAAACTTTACAGTAGAAAGCCACCACCCACAGTCACCATGCTCCCCAGGGGAGCCAATGTGATCCCCAGAATAGCACATTTTGCTTTGTGAGAGACAGGGTAATGTCAAGCAGACTTTGCAACACCTTTTGCCACTTTTCCTGCTCTAAATGTATAGCATTTTCAAGAGCATTATCAATGGCTCCTTTCCCACCAAGAACATTTGCAAGATTCTCCCACTGCAGATAATGTTGAAGATGACTACAATTGGCCTCATGACTCTCACTTTGTCATACAGTTTCTTCCAGTGATCATTTACATTGTACATCTAGATTGATAAAGGGCTTGATTTTTGTTTAGACCTCAGAAGACAGTATGGAAAGCAGAACAGGCCAGCTGCCTTAGAGCTCCAGATGAGACAGCCCTGTTCACACTCTCACCAGTGGGGAGCGGCTTGCAGAAAACACATGTAGGGAATATCATTTGGAAGAATCATATGGGAAGCTTGCAGGCATGACTGGTGGGCCTGGACACAGTTCAATCTTGTTTGCAACCTATCAAGATGTCCCCAGACGGCTGGATCATTAGATAACATTTCCTGAAGCTCAGGAGCAGATCCAGAAACCAGATCAGTGGTGTCATTTTTCTCATCTGATGCGACATCTACTTCTGCTTGCAACACAAATCCACCTGACACATTTTCAAGTTCTCCTATTATACTGCCTGCTTTCTTTGTGGCATTTTCATAGTCAGAATATTCCTTTTCCCCTGCAAGCAATGTGCCACCTACTACATCACTTGTTCAATCACCTTCTTGATTTCCTTTCACCAGCCATCCAAACTGCCTCCCCTTTTCACAACAAGCTTTTTTCACAACAAGCTTTAGACCAGTATTATTATTATTATTATTATTATTATTATTATTATTATTTGTTGTTGTTGTTGTTGTTGTTGTTGTTGTTAATATAAAAAACTGGGAATAAAGAGGAAGGGGAAAGCAGAAGGAAGCTGATATAGGAGGAAGGTCATGTAACAGCAGCAGAAAGGACATATGAATGAAACTGGTAGTGTGTGTGCGTGTGTGTTTCAAAGGAAATTACAAAAAAAAACCCACATTAATATTAATTCAATATCCCTCCCCAATTCCTCCCCCAGCTCAAACAGTTTCAGGATTCTTCTCCCCTCCTTTATTTTCTATTTCTATTCCAAGATAATATGTTAAGGGAGCAATCCTATAGCCGCTAGACAGCAGCTAGACAGCCATAGGATATCGTGTTACCCAGGAACCGACCTTGGAGCCCGCGCTCCAAGGTCGGTTCCTGGAAAACCAGCCTCCCCCCACTTCCTCACTGCCTCAGAGGCAGCGTAGAACAGCCCCATCCTCCACATTTGCAAGAGGAGCACAGAGCAGCCAAAAGGGGGTGTGGCTAGGGGCATTCTTGGGCAGGGAGGTCAGAAATGTCTGTATGACACATAGGGATGGAGAAGCCCATCTCCATCTGGGGCAGGGGAGCTCGATGAGCTGCCCCCCGCAGCTTGCACTGCCCAGGCCTGCTCGGTGAGCTTCTTTGCTCTCCCCACCTTCCCGTGAGCTGCACAAGCTGCCCCTCAAGGGACAAACTGGTCATTTTCCATAAGGCCAGGAAAACTTACAGAAAATGACCAGCCTCTCCCATGCCACTGCCACTGTAGCAATGATAGGGAGAGGATGAGAGGCTCTGCCTTCTTCCCCTCTCCTTGCTGAGGGAGCAGGCACCCGAGCTCTTGCCTGACTCAGCATGCCACAGGTCAGTCAAGAGCTGAGGTCCACAAACTGGCATCCGGGGGGCCCAACTGGCAGCTTCTCACCGGGCTTCAAGCCCCAATTGGATGCTCGCAACATCCCTGACGACACAATCTATGTGTTGTACACCAGCCTCCTTCCTTGCTCCGTCCTCCCATGGCTAGACAGCCACAATTGGCTGTCTAGCCAAAAATGCAGGACAGGAGAAGCCCAGAGGGAACAATCCCCTCCATGCTTCTCCTGCCCTGCTTTGGATAGGTGGTCACCTCCAAGTTCGAAGGCAGCCGCCTATCTGGATAGGATTGTGCCCTAATTCATACGGTTTCATTCCTTTATTCTATAGAAATCTGTAGGACACATGAAAAGAAGAAGACAATAAATGAAACTGGCAGTTGAGGATAGGGTCCAAGTTAAGCATGAAAGAAGGAGAGGCTAAATGACAGGAAATGGGTAAGAAGACTTTGAGATAAATGTTTTGTACATTCCATGTACAAAAGCCAGCTGTACTGGAAGTTAAATCTTTCTTCAATACTGGTGATGGGATGGCATCCTCAACTGTAGGTATGTACGGACTGTGTAAAATCCGCTCCATCTGTGTTTTGCGGATTGTAAGGTGCCTTTCATTCCAACATCTGCCCACAGACAGATGCAATTTTATTTTTTTTTGTCATGCAGGAAAATACGGAAATAATTATGTAAATATTTACATAACATTTCCTCAGAAGAAACTTACATATTTTTAGGGATGTATGAAAGTCACTTACCTGTTCGTGGATTATGCTGATGCTGGGAGGGAGGCGCTCCGTCCCTCCCCCCGAACTTCTGGCTGGGGGGGAGGTGCTCCGTCCCTCCCCCCCCCGAATCCTGGCTGGCCAGCTCCACTCCACAGGGATTCTACAGAGCTGCCGGCCAGCTCCGCCAGCGGCCGGACATCCGGCCACTGGCTAGCAGGGACACAAATGGCGGCGGCCATAGCCGCCGCCGTTTGCGTCCCTGCAGTCAGCCGTGATAGGCTACGTAAATGTTTACGTAGCCTATCACGGCTGATTTAAAAAAAAAACACACGCGCATACGCAAATGGCGGTGCCCATGGGCGCTGCCATTTGCGTTCCTTATTTTGGCACATCATAGTCTACGTAAACATTTACATAGACTACTGCGAAAATAAGGGGAACGCAAATAGCGTAGATGCTACACTATTTGCGTCCCCCTTATTTTCGCCATAGTCTACGTAAATGTTTACGTAGACTAAGTCGTGCCAAAATAAGGAACGCAAATGGTGGCGCCCATGGGCACCGTCATTTGCATATGCGTGTGTGTTTTTTTTAATCAGCCGTGATAGGCTACATAAACATTTACATAGCCTATCACGGTGGTTTTTAAAAAAAATTAGCCATGATAGGCTACGTAAATCTTTACGCAGCCTATCACGTCTTCTTGTTTTTTTTAAACTTGGAAATGGCGCTGCAGCCACTGCTGCCAAGCCACCGCTGGAGCCGCCACCGGAGCCGCCGCCGCCAGAAAGATCCACCCCAGGTAAGTCCCGGGGGTGGTGGGGGGGTGGCGGACCATTCTGCCACCGATTTCGGGGGGGCAAATGTGATGGCATTCGGCCTCCCCGAGATCTGTGGCAGAACTTTCGTACATCCCTACATATTTTTCTATGGATTTATATGCGTAAATTTTGGGAAAGCAAAAAAAATCATCCAAATGTCCAGAAACTCCGCAGGGCCTGAGGGGGTCACTCTGCAGTGGATTCTGCAGGTCAGATTCTTAGAAATTCAAGCTCATTTTAATAGGGATGTACGAAAGTCACTTACCTTTTCGTGGATTGATTCGCAGTGGGAGGGAGGGGCTCTGTCCCTCCCCTGGAATCCTCGAAGGTGGGGAGGTGATCTGGTCCTCCCGCCCAGAATCCTGCCCGGCCAGCTCCACTCTGTGGCGGCTTCGCGGAGCAGCCGGCCAGGGCCATCCACAGCCGGAGTTCCGGCTGCGGACTGGCTGCTGCGGACGCAAATGGCAGCCGCCATAGCGGCCGCCATTTGCATCCAGTCAGGCTGCCGTGATAGGCTATGTAAGTATTTACGTAGCCTGTCATGGCAAGCAAAAAAAACCACACCAGCGTACGCAAATGGCGGCGGCTACAGCGGCCGCCATTTGCATTCCCTATTTCCGCCATTTTAGCCTATGTAAATATTTACGTAGGCTATTACGGCGAAAAAAAAAGGAATGCAAATAGCGTCCACTACGCTATTTGCATTCCCCTTTTTTTCGCCGTAACAGCTTACGTAAATATTTACATAGGCTAAAACGGCAAAAAATAGGGAACACAAATGGCGGACGCCGTAGCTGCCACCATTTGCGTATGCTGTTTTTTTTTTTTTTTGCTTGCCGTGATAGCCTACGTAAATACTTATGTAGCCTATCATGGCAAACAGCAGATGCAAATGGAGGCCGTGGCAGCCGGTCGAAAGACCAGCCGCCGCTGCCGCCGCCGCAGGAGCTGCCGCCACTGGAACATCCGCCCCAGGTAAGCTTCAGCCTGAGGGGAATCCATGGGGGGGGGAGGACATTCCACCACAGATTTCGGGGGGTTGAATGCCAGTGCATTTGGCCTCAGTGAAATCCGTGGTGGAATTCTCCGCCATCCCTAGATTTTAATCTGTCTTGAATTTCTCCAGCATCCCTACTCAACTGCACCTGAAGGCAGCAGGCTAGTTTAGGGGGCATATGCAGTGTGCCACATAATGCTCTCCTTCAACACCTTGCATCAGCTGCCTGAGGTCACTGCCTCAATCTGCCTAATGGTAGGGCCAGCCCTGAATGCATCCATATGTTCCACAAAAAGGACAATCAGACACAAAATTCAGGACCTGTGGCACAAAACTAGCACAAAATTTTGGCTTAAGTTACAAAGGGATACCAGATTCTGGAGTTTATAGTTAACGCCCCTTATCAGATGATGTGACTAGCGACAATGAACATGGTCTTAATAAGTTTTCACCCGAAGATAAGAATTTTCATCAGTACTACAGACTGACTGTAAACAGCTCCTTGCTGTTGCAGGATCATTTGCCCCATAAAAAAAAAAAGGATTATGATGTTAAGGTTATTATACCCTGAGAAGATGATCCAGCTGATGATACTAAATTTAGTTTCACACTGTGACTTGTGGGAATGTCTTGCAGATGGTAGTCAGCTCATCTGCACTGGCAAAGTTAAAAGCAATGTAATTTCATTCCTTGCACTGAGCCCCAGTCTACAGCGTGTGGTACAGAGCATCAACACTCTGAAAAGACACATTAAACTGTTTGTTAGATGCCATTCAGATAATGAAGTGGCTTCAGCCCTTGTTCGTGAATAACATAAGAAATGTTTTGGTCTGCCATTTGCCAGGTGCTGCGCTTTTGAATTCTGTAAGCTTCATGAGATGCTCTTCCTGAGTAACAAACACAAATGAGATCTTAGCCATAAAGCTATCGTTTGTACACTGCCATTAATCTGTCACTGATTTAGAAGCCCTTTTAACTGCACATATAAAATATGTCTCTCCTTTCATTTGATGTGTAACAAAATCAAAATGGGAGAAAGTTCATTTAGGATCATTTGTTTGATCAGGATTGTTAAGTTTATTAAGTACATTTAAAAAAAAAAAAACACAGGTGACCAAAACAAAAATGGAGTTATTCTGATCATTTACTCTGGGGGCGTTGCTACATTAAGCAACACCCCCCCACACACAAAAATCCATATCCTTTCCAGAGTGTCCTGCTTTCGGTTTCTTTGCAGGATTAGGAAGGGCTTCTTTACATGGCAGCCATGTTGCAGCCCCCAAGAAACCTCTGACTTACTTCTGAATAGACATAAAATGTGAGATCATGCCATAAGTCTGCAACCCTCAGCACACTTACATGGCAGTAAACCCCATTGAACTCAATGGGACTTACTTTTGAGTAGACATAAGATCGCCCTGCAACCCTTGGCACACTTACTTGGGAGTAAGCCCCATTGAACTTAATAGGGTGCTCTGAAGCAACAGAGGACATTGCTTCTGAGCTTGGTGGGGTGGAGGATGAGATGTATCTCCCTTCATTTCAGGGAGGCATTTTACCCTCTTCTCCCTCCAGCTGAGAAATGTGCTCAAGCATTTACATGGCAGACAGCTGGGAATCGAGGAAAGTCCTTCCTCAGCAAGATTTGAGTGGAGGCAGGAGTCGCAATTGGTGGGCGATTCTTGCCCTTGCACCTGTCAAATCTGCTCCTGCACACCCCACTCCCATCCTCAATGCCTTCCTCATCCTGACCATTTGCACCCCCAGCAACTGAAAACCAATGCCCACAGCAGGCAGAGACAGCTGTTTCTCCCACTATAGGAGAATTTCATGGGGAGATCATGCCGCTCCTGTTCTGTAGGCTGCAAAAAATACCACTTTTTTTTAGGGATGGCAGAGAATTCCACCACGGATTTCTGTGAGGCTGAATGCCAGTGCATTCAGCCCCCCGAACTCCGTGTCAGAACAGCCTGCCCCCCCACCCCCCTGCGGATCCCCCCCGGGATGAGACTTATCTGGGGTGGATCTTCCAGGCAGCGGTGGCTCCGGTGGCGTCTCCGGCGGTGGCTTCAGCAGCAGCAGCGGCAGCAGCGGCTGCGACAGCTGGTCTTCTGACCTGCTGCCGCCGCCGCCATTTCCAGTGTTAAAAAAGAAAAAAAGACGCAATAGGCTACATAAATCTACATAAAGATTTATGTAGCCTATCATGGCTAGGTTAAAACAACAACAACAACAACAACAACAACAACGTGATAGGCTACATAAATTTTTATGTAGCCTGTCATGTCTGACTTAAAAAAAAACCACGCACGTATGCAAATGGTGCCGGCTACTGCCACCGCCATTTGCGTTCCTTATTTTGGCCCGTCTTAGTCTATGTAAATATTTACGTAGACTAAGACGGCAAAAATAAGGGGGAATGCAAGTAGTGTCCGCTACGCTATTTGTGTTCCCCTTATTTTTCCCGTCTTAGTCTACATAAATATTTACGTAGACTAAGATGGGAGAAGGGAGAAAGGGGAAGATATATCCAACTGAATGCAGAGCTCCAGAGAATAGCAAGGAGAGACAAGAAGGCCTTCTTAAATGAACAATGGAAAGAAATCGAGGAGAACAACAGAATGGGAAAGACTAGAGATCTCTTCAAGAAAATCGGAGATTTCAAGGGAACGTTTTGTGCAAAGACGGGCATGATAAAGGACAAAGAAGGCAGGGACCTAACAGAAGCAGATGAGATTAAGAAGAGGTGGAAAGAATACACAGAAGAACTATACAGGAAAGATCTGAATGTCCCTGATAGCCATGATAGTGAGGTCACTGAACTTCAGCCGGACATCCTAGAGAGTGAAGTCAAGTGGGCCTTAGGAAGCATTAGTAACAACAAAGCTAGCAGTGATGACAGTATTCCAGCTGAGCTATTTAAGATCCTAAAAGATGATGCTGTTAAAGTGCTGCACTCAATATGCCAACAAATCTGGAACACTCAACAGTGGCCACAAGACTGGAAAAGGTCAGTTTACATTCCAATTCCAAGAAGGGCAACGCCAAAGAGTGTTCAAACTACCGTACAATTGCGCTCATTTCACATGCCAGCAAGGTGATGCTCAAAATCCTACAAGCTAGGCTTCAGCAGTATGTGAACCGAGAACTACCAGAAGTACAAGCGGGGTTTCGAAGAGGCAGAGGAACTAGGGATCAAATCGCCAACTTTCGCTGGATCATGGAGAAAGCAAGAGAATTCCAGAAAAACGTTTATTTCTGCTTCATTGACTACACTAAAGCCTTTGATTGTGTGGATCACAACAAACTGTGGCAAATTCTTAAAGTGATGGGAGTACCAGACCACCTTACCTGTCTCCTGAGAAACTTGTACAAGGGTCAAGAAGCAACAGTAAGACCTGGACATGGAACAACCGAGTGGTTCAAAATTGGGAAAGGAGTACGACAAGGCTGCATATTGTCACCCTGCTTATTTAACTTATATGCAGAGTACATCATGAGAAACGCTGGGTGGGATGAATCACAGGTCGGAATTAAGATTACCGGGAGAATTATCAACAACCTCCGATATGCAGATGATACCACCCTAATGGCAGAAAGCCAAGAGGATCTAAAGAGCCTCTTGTTGAGGGTGGAAGAGGAGAGTGCAAAAGCTGGTTTGAAACTCAACATTAAAAAAACGAAGATCATGGCATCTGGCCCCATCACTTCCTGGCATATAGAAGGGGAAGAAATGGAAGCTGTGACAGATTTTATTTTCTTGGGCTCCAAGATCACTGCAGATGGTGACTGTAGCCATGAAATTAAAAGACGCTTGCTCCTTCGGAGGAAAGCTATGGCAAACCTAGACAGCATAGTAAGAAGCGGAGCCATCACCTTGCCAACAAAGGTCCATCTAATCAAAGCTATGGTTTTCCCAGTAGCAATGTATGGCTGTGAGAGCTGGACTATAAGGAGGGCTGAGCGCCGAAGAATTGATGCTTTTGAACTGTGGTGCTGGAGAAGACTCTTATGAGTCCCCTGGACTGCAAGGAGGTCAAATCAGTCCATCCTCAAGGAAATCCACCCTGAGTGCTCATTGGAAGGACAGATAATGAAGGTGAAGCTCCAATATTTTGGCCACCTAATGCGAAGAGAAAACTCTCTGGAAAAGACCCTGATGCTGGGAAAGACTGAAGGCAAAAGGAGAAGGGGACGGCAGAGGATGAGATGGCTAGATAGCATCACGGACGCAATGAATATGAGCTTGAGCACACTCCGGGAGAGAGTGCAGGACAGGAAGGCCTGGCGTGTTATGGTCCATGGGGTCACGAAGAGTCGGACACGACTGAATGACTGAACAACAAAAGAAAACTGTACTTCACTGGCTCCTTAAGCCTTGAGGGACTGTGGGAGCCAAGCTAGTGTTAATACCCTTCAGTTGCTATATTTCACCTAAAGCATTAGACAAGTGATGTGGGTAGGCCATCTATTTCCAGAATAATCACAGGACAGAATATTTTACGGGTAGGCAAAAGGTATGTAAGGGTTTGGCAATAAGAAAACACACATACCCTGAAACACATATTTACCTTTACATGCCTTGTATCTTACCGCTTTCACATTTGATTGGTTAAATTACATAGCTGGGAATATTGATTGATTGACTGACTGATTGATTGATTGTTTATATACCCCTCTATAATTAAAAAAGGTATCAGGGCAGCTCACATTATAAAATAGGTCAGAAAAAATAATGATAAATAATACAATGAAGATTTTAAAGGGCCTCAAATTATCCTCATGGTCATCATCTACAATCTAAAATGCCAAGGAGAAGAGAGATGGATTCTCCTGGGGCCCGAAAGAAAATCATGAGCCTCCTTGGGGTCATGCCTGGTGTCTCTCTCCTGCAAGGAATAGAAAGGAATGTGTTGTCTCCCAGGAGCACAGATGCTCAGCCAAAAGGGCCGGATTTCACAGTGATGGACATCCCTATCCAAGCATGTAGGATGCAAAATAACGAGCTTGAGTTACAGGAAGGCAGATTTTGGCTGAACATTAGGAAAAACTTCCTAACATTCAGAGCAGTCAGACAATGGAACCAACTGCCTAGAGTAGTGGTGGGCTCTCTGTCACTGGAGATATTTAAGCAGAGACTGGACAGCCCTCTGTCAAGGATGCTTTACACTGGAGCGAGGGCTGCCTGGGATGGGAGGGGGGCAACTGTGCCAGTTTGCCCTGTGCCCCCACAAAGCAAGGGGCCTCTATCCATATTTGTGTTTGAAACAGAATCATGCTAATTAGTGTCGTAGGTGATTAAAGCATTGGTGTGCATACCATATGGATTATTTTTACTCCTTTGGTCAAAGTTAAAATGTGAAATGTATCCTTGATAGCTGGAAGAAAGGGTCTGCTTAAGATCCTTAGGTCTGCTTAGTTTGTTTAAACCAGGGACTCTCAAACTTTCTTACCCCCAGGGCCTGCTTGAGAGAGCTGAAAATGACTGAGGCCCATCCATCACAAAATGGTGACAGATGGAGGCAGAGTTTGGCATAATCAGCTGACAATCGATGTTATCGTTTCATATAGATATCTAATCCCTCTTTGAACATTGCTAAATTCATTGCCACAGCTATTTCCTTGTAGCAGAGAGTTCCATAATTCAGCTGCCCTCAAGTTAAGGACAGACACTGGCTCTGGAAATATCATTACTCAGTCTCCCCATTTCAGGAAGAATTTTCTAATCCAGAGGCTCTAAGTCTGGCTTTCCAGTTCCACCAGGCTCCCTGTCTCTCCTGATTTTAGTTTTATTTCTTAAGATTATTTTAAATTATTTTTTTAAAGTGGGAAATTACCATGCTGCAAAGCAAAGTTCAAAATTTATTTGAGTTCAAAATCTTTATTTGGGTTCCAAAGAGTGGTTTTTTGTTTTTGTTTTTCAATTTTGGACCTCAGACCCCACCTCTGCCTAGTACTTAGGTTCTTGGGCAAATTCCTTTTCTTTTTACCTCACCAGTTTGCCTTGTGGAAAATTAGTATTTTGTGATACACATGCCCACCATGGTAGCTGTTTTGTGTGAGTGCCCATGACACTCTCTCAAAATTCCAAATATAGCCCACCAATCCAAAAAAAGGTTAGGGCCCTGTGCTTTAAGTAAAGTGTTGTATATTGTTTGCCGCCTCCCCCCAACATTCCTCTCAAAGGCTTCTTACCCATCTCCTGTCCTTTCTTCTCCCCTTCTTCTTAACTTGTACCCCCCAACTGCCAATTTCATTTATCCCTCCCTCCTGCTGCTCTTACATTCCCTTCTTCCTAAAACAGTTTCCCTCTCTTATCCCTTTCCTCTTTATTCCCAGTTGTTTGTTTGTTGTTGTTAAAAATTTGGCCTTACTCTCTAACCAGTTCCCCCTGCCATGCCTGCCTATGCAGTGTGCATGGCTCAGCCATGGCACAAGGTGTCAAGCAAAGAGACACTGGGCAGCCTGAAGCACTGAGACTGACCTGAAAGTCAGCTGGGACCCCCTGGTAGGTCCCACAGTTTGAGAGAGACTGTCCTTGTGGATACGTGAGGATGTCAGACATTTCAAAGCCATTTCTTCAGTTACTTTTTCCTGGATGGGCATTAATAGTCATGTCAGCAAAGACTGTGCAATAAAATATCAGAATAACGACACAAACATCTACTAAACGTCTAATTCAGAGATGAGGAAACACCACACTTGATCATCTCCTTGGCCACAAATCAAGAAAGAAATAGCCATTGAGTTTGTTCTCTGACAGAACACACTTTTTTGGACATGGGTGTTAATTCTGATGTCAGAAAAATTTCTGAGAGCACCACAATTTGTGTAGATGGATGCTTGATATATAAGATAACTTTTCACTGGATATGCAGAACTAAGATAGGAAAAATTAAAAAAGAAATTGCAATATATTTCTTAACAAGTCAAGTGTGTGTAGTTTTAAAGGATTCACGAGAAGAGAGAAATGAAATGGCTGGAAAAGTTAGCCAATGATGTGACAAAGTCATTACATTTCTAGAAAGTTTTGCACCCTTAGAAAACTGCAATTACTTGTGTGAGAGAAACATATAAAATCAACAAAAGAGGCAGGTAATGGTCATGTAGCCATTGCCTGGAATCATTTGTGATGTTGCTTGCTCTTTTCTTGTCAAAATAGAAAATGGTGGTGTTTGGGGAACATTCCCAAGACTAACTTTCAGGAAGGGCGCCGACTTCTGTCATCTGACATGGAGCCAGCTATTTTGCCACATTTTCCAGTAAAAGAAGAACACTGCTTAACAGCAATAAAAGGCAGGGCAGGATCCCATCCTTCACTGTTTTATGTCAGATTTAATCATCATGCCTCTGGCAGTTCAAAGACCTTTCAAGAGAAGGGTCTGCTTGACAGGCATCTCATATTCCTGCCAAATTTATACATGTGCTTTGGCTGAGGTGGAACACGGTTTTCCTAGCAGTTAAAGGAGAGGAGAATTAAATTAGCAGAATGGCTGGCTCTCTCCTGGGAGAGATTAAATCATGGGGTCAGAGGGAAAAGATGTTTTGTCCAGTATTATTTTAATGTGAATTGCTTATCAGATAAATAAAATAAATGCCTCCAAAAGACTGCTGGTCTGCAGAAAAATGACAACTTGTAATTTGTGTATTATGCTTACATCTTTCAGTTCCCTTTCCTGCAGTGAAAGATAATTAATTGGTGAATATTATTTTTTTATGACAGGAGTTTGCATGCAATTGCCATGACATTAGTATTAGTAGGCCATGATCCAGTAACACAGGATGTTACATAGATTTTCTATAAGCTATTGTGGAATGACTTGTACATTTGCGCCTCCCATAGACTACAATAAAATTCCAGAAAACCAGTGCTTATAAACAAATGCAGCAGCCCAGAAATTAATAAAAGCCCAGCAAAAACAGGTGGGTCTTCAGATTTTTTCCTGAATATCTGCAAATAAGGTGCCTAACAAGCCCGATGGAAGCTCATTCCAGAGGTCTGGGGACACTAGCAAAAAGTCCCTTTCCCTTGTACGTAACACTCCTACCTAACCATTTTAGACAGCAGGCAAGTAGGGATGTACGAAAGTCACTTACCTGTAACGAAATTTGATTCGCGGTGGGGGGGAGGCGCTCCATCCATCCCCCCAAAATTCTGGCCGGGGGGGGAGGCGCTCCGTCCCTCCACCCCCGAATCCTGGCCAGCCGGAGCCGCAAATGGCGGTGGCTGTAGCTGCCGCCGTTTGCGTCCCTGCAGTCAGCCATGATAGGCTACGTAAATGTTTACGTAGCCTATCACGACTGAGTAAAAAAAAACCTGCGCGTACACAAATGTTTACATGGCTGAGTAAAAAAAAGAAAAATCACGCATACGCAAATGGCGGTGCCCATGGGCGCCGCCATTTGCGTTCCTTATTTTGGCATGTCTAGTCTACGTAAACATTTACGTGGACTACAGTGAAAATAAGGGGAACGCAAATAGCATAGATGCTACGCTATTTGCGTTCCCCTTATTTTCACCATAGTCTATGTAAATGTTTACATAGACTAGACGTGCCAAAATAAGGAATGCAAATGGCAGCGCCCATGGGCGCCGCCATTTGCGTACGCATGGTTTTTTGTTTTTTTTTACTCAGCCTTGTTAGGCTACGTAAACATTTACGTAGCCCATTGCGGTATTTTTAAAAAATCTAGCCGTGATAGGCTACGTAAATCTTTACGTAGCCTATCACTTTTTTTGTTGTTGTTGTTTTTTACTGGAAATGGCGGCGGCAGCAGCCGGTCGGAAGACCGGCTGCCGCAGCTGCCACCACCAAACTGCCACCGAACCGCCGCTGGAGCCGCCGCCGCCAGGAGGATTCGCCCAAGGTAAGTCCCGTCCCAGGGGGGGCGGGGGGGCAGACTGTTTCGCCACCAATTTCGGGGGGCCAAATGCGCTGGCATTCAACCTCCCTGAGATTCGTGGCAAAATTATCTGACATTCCTACAGACAAGTGAGAAGGCCCTCTGTTGGTGACCTCAGAGTGCAGGCAGGCTGGTACAGGTGCAGTTTTTTAAGTAACTTGGGCCCCAAATGTTCAAGGCTTCAAAGCTTAAACATGGCAAGTTAAATTTGGATTGGAAATGCACTGGCAACCAGTGTAGCTGTGGCCACCAAGCCTCTACTAATATCCAGGCAGCTGTATTCTGCACCTGCTGAAGTTTCCAAACCATCTTTAAAGGCAGCCTTGTGTTTCATCACCTTCAGCTCCTCAGAATTAGGGATGTACGAACTGTGTACCTTCTGTGCTGCTTGACTTCCACAGTTTGCGGCCAGTGCTCCGTACTGTCATTCATAGGGATGTCAGACAATTTTGCCCAAAATCGGTGGCGAAACGGTCTGCCCCCCCTCCGGGACGGGACTTACCTTGTGCGAATGTCCCTAGCGGCGGCGGCAGTTCAGCGGCGGTGCGGTGGCAGTGCAGCAGCGGCGGCAGCCGGTCTTCCGACCAGCTGCCACCGCCTCCATTTCCAATAAAAAAAAAAAACAAGAAAGCATGATAGGCTACGTAAAGATTTACGTAGCCTATCACGGCTAGATTTTTTAAAAAATACCGTGATAGGCTACGTAAATGTTTCTGTAGCCTATCACGGCTGAGTAAAAAAAAACCTGCGCGTACGCAAATGGCGGCACCCATGGGCGCCGCCATTTGCATTCCTTATTTTGGCACGTGTAGTCTACGTAAACATTTACGTAGACTACGGAGAAAATAAGGGGAACGCAAATAGCGTGGATGCTACGCTATTTGCGTCCCCCTTATTTTCGCCGTAGTCTACGTAAATGTTTACGTAGACTACACATGCCAAAAAAAAGAACACAAATGGCAGCGCCCATGGGTGCTGCCATTTGCGTGTGCGCGGTGTTTTGTTTTGTTTTTTTTACTCAGCTGTGATAGGCTACGTAAACATTTACATAGCCTATCACGGCTGACTGCAGGGACGCAAACGGCGGCGGCTATGGCCGCCACCATTTGCATTCCCGGCCAGCCAGGATTCGCGGCGGGAGGGATGGGGCGTCTCCCCCCCGGCCAGAATTTAAGGGGGAGGGACGGAGCACCTCCCGCCCACCACAAATCAAATTTCGGTTCAGGTAAGTGACTTTCATACATCCCTAGTTGTTCACAAGCCCCCGGAATTCTCCTCTTTTTTTCCCACTCCAAGATTTATGAAGATAAATCCGTACCGACAGCCGTAATTCTGCATAACATCGGTAAGAAAGGCTATTTTTCGTAGATATTTATGTATTTTCCCCCTGCCCTGAGATGTGCAGTAATTACTTTCAGCCAAAACACTTCCTCCTCCTTGGGGCTTCCCAAAACAAGGCTGCCCTAGGTGTGCCTGAGCGATGCACTCTTTGTTTAAAGCAATGCTGTAGAAAGAAAGAAAGAAAGAAAGAAAGAAAGAAAGAAAGAAAGGAAGGAAGGAAGGAAGGAAGGAAGGAAGGAAGGAAGGAAGGAAAGAAAGAAAGAAAGAAAGAAAGAAAGAAAGAAAGAAAGAAAGAAAGAAAGAAAGACAGAAAGACAGACAGACAGAACCTTTTAAAAAGACCATGCCGGTCTGGAGCCCTGCACAAGTATTATTCCCCCTGCTAGGCTTTCTGTTTCCACATCCAGCCTTGTTGGTGACATTGTGAAGCTAAATGGAGAGGAAAACCAACTTTGTGCATGTCTGCTCAGAAGTAAGTCTTATTGAGTTATTATTATTATTATTATTATTATTATTAAATTTATTAATCGCCCATCTGGCTGGTCACCCAGCCACTCTGGGCGATGTACAACATACCACAAAACAATTTAAAACAATAAAATTCTACCATAAATTTTTTTTTAAAATACCCTAACCCACCCCAAATGCCTGCCTGAACAACCACGTTTTTAATGCATGACAGAAGCTCATTAAAGAGGGGGCATGACGGAGTTCCCTAGGGAGGGAGTTCCACAGAGTGGGGGCCACCACAGAAAAGGCCCTCTCCCTCGTCCCCACCAGTCTAGCTGTCCTGGCTGATGGGACAGAGAGAAGGCCATCCGAGGCTGATTTTGTTAAGCGGCCTGTCTGGTGTTGCTGGAGGCGCTCCTTAAGATAGGCTGGGCTGGAACCATATAGGATTTTAAAGGTCAAAACCAACACCTTGAATTTGGCCTGGAAAACAACTGGTAACCAGTGCAACTCCTTCAGCACTGGAGTGATGTGATCTCGCCGGCAGCTGCCTTTAATCAGGCGAGCCACCGCGTTCTGTACCAGCTGCAGCTTCCAAACCATCTTCAAGGGTAACCCCACGTAGAGTGCATTACAGTAGTCTAAACGAGAGGAGACCAGGGCATGTACTACCGATGGGAGCAGATGGTCGGGAAGTTAGGGGCGCAGCCGCCATATCAGATGGAGTTGATACAGTGCTGTCCGGCTCACAGCTGACACCTGAGCCTCCATGGACAGCTGGGAGTCCAAAATGACCCCCAGGCTGCGGACCTGGTCTTTCAAGGGTAGCTGTACCCCATTCAACACCAGGTCAACATCCCCCAGCCTCCTCTTGTCTCCCACCAAAAGTACCTCGGTCTTGTCAGGGTTCAGCTTCAGCTTATTCCTCCACATCCAGCCACTCACCGTCTCCAGACATTTGGACAGGGATTCTATGGCCAACCTTGGTGAAGATTTGAATGAGAGGTAGAGCTGCGTGTCATCCACCTATTGATGACACTGCACCCCAAACCTCCTGAGGATAGCCCCCAGCGGCTTCACATAGATGTTAAATAGCATCGGGGAGAGGATGGAACCCTGTGGCACCCCACAAGTAAGTGGCCACAGGTCCGAAACCTCCTTTCCCAGTGCTACCCTCTGGTACCTGCCGGAGAGGAAGGACCGGAACCACCGCAATACAGTGTCTCCAATGCCCAACCCCTCCAGGCGGTCCAGGAGGATACCATGGTCAACGGTATCAAAAGCCGCTGAGAGGTCGAGGAGAACAAGGAAGGAGCATTCACCCCTATCCAGAGCCCTCCTCATATCATCCACCAAGGTGACCAAGGCCGTTTCTGTCCCATGACCAGGCCTGAAGCCCGATTGAAATGGGTCTAGATAATCAGTTTCTTCCAAGTGTGCCTTCAACTGCACCGCCACCACCCGCTCAATCACCTTGCCCAAAAATGGCAGATTTGAGACTGGGCGAAAGTTGTTCAGAACTTGAGGATCCAAGGAGGGCTTCTTTAAGAGCCGTCTTATCACTGCCTCCTTGAGGGCTGATGGCATCACTCCCTCCTCAAGGGAGGCGTTCACCACCGCCTTGATCCCCTCACCCAGTCTCTCTCTGCAGCTCATAATGAGCCAAGATGGGCAAGGATCAAGTAAGAAGGTGGTCGGCCTTACAGATGAAAGCACCTTGTCCACTTCATCAGGAGGAAGAAGCTGGAACCGATCCCACAAAACCGGTTTGCCACAGGCTGCCTCTTGCTCACTAACTCTATCCACAGCGTGCAGAGTAACACACCTAATCTGATCAATTTTAACTGCAAAGTGCCTTGCCAAAGCCTCACAGGAGGCCTTAGAATGCTCCAGTGGTTCCGGAGCCACAGGACCGACCAGGCTCCGGACCACTTGGAACAGCCTCCTGGGACAGCACTCTGCAGACGCGATGGTGGCAGCATGATATTCCTTTTTTGCTGCCTTCACCGCCACGTCATAGGCTGAAGATACAGCTCTAGCCCATGTCTGATCGTCTTTGGAGCGAGACTTCCGCCACCGGCGCTCTAGCCGTCTCACCTCCTGTTTCAGAGCTCGTAACTGCGGATTGAACCATGGTGCAGTCCGAGCCCTGTTCAGGGGGAGAGGGCGTTTCGGAGCCACCCGATCTAATGCCCCAGTGATTGCGGCATTCCAGCCACCCACCAGGGTCTCGACCGAGTGGCCATTGGCATGCCCCAGAGAATCCCCAAGCACGTTCAGGAATCCATTTGGATCCATAAGACGCCTGGGGCGGACCATTTTAATGGGTCCTCCACCCCTGCAGAGGGGTTGTGGAACCGAGAAGTCCAACGTCACCAGATAGTGATCTGACCATGACAAGGGGGTGGTGGATATACCCCCGACTTCCAGATCACTCCCCGCTTCTCCAGAAACAAACACAAGGTCTAGTGCATGACCAGCTACATGGGTGGGACCAGTTAGAATATGGTGCAGCTCCCAGGAGGCCATGGTCTCCATGAAGTCCCGAGGTGCTCCTATGAGGATGGCCTCCGAATGTACGTTGAAGTCCCCCAACACCAGTAAGTTAGGGGACTGTACACGCACATCAGAGACCACCTCAAGCACCTCGGCCAGGGAGTCAGTCGTGCAGCGGGGTGGACGGTTAGGGGTGGACGAAAGTCACTTACCTTTCGTCGAAGGTTGTTTGCGGTGGGGGGGAGGCGCTTCGCTGCTCCCCCTGCGAAGTTCAGGCCAGGGGGGGAGGCTTCCCGCCTCGCCCCAGCCGAAATTCAGGCCGGGGGGAGGCTTCCCGCCTCGCCCTGGCCGAAATTCAGGCCGGGGAGGAGGCTTCCCGCCTCACCCCGGCCGCGAACTCGAAAGTTTAAAAAAAAAAAACAACGCCCCCATGATAGGCTACGTGACGATTAACGTAGCCTATCACGGCTAGATCTGCAAAGTCAGCCATGATAGGCTACGTTAATCGTCACGTAGCCTATCACGGGGGCGTTTATTTTTTTTTCTTTCATTGGAATGGCGGCGGCGGCAGCCGGTCAAAAGACCGGCTGCTGCTCCCGCCCCACTCGAACACCCGCCGAACCGCCAGCCGGACCCGCCGCCGGGAGGGACATTCAGCGAAGGTAAGTCCCGGGGTTTCTCCCAAAACTTGTTCAGGGGGCCAAACACGTTGGCGCTCGGCCCCCAAAGTTTCGGTGAGAAATTCTCCGCCATCCCTATGGACGGTACACAAGCAGAATCCCCAGACTGCCCTTTGGTCCCAACCTCCAGTACATGCACTCAGCAACCTTGGTCTCCCAGAGAGGGGGTCTGGTGAAGACCAAGGACTCTCGGTAGATAACAGCCACTCCCCCTCCCCGATTCCCAGCCCTCGGCTGCTGTGCATACGAAAATCCGGCTGGACACATGGCTGCAAGGGTTGGAGCAGCAGCCTCGGCCAGCCAGGTCTCCGTAATACATGCCAGGTCTGCGCCCTCATCCAGGATCATGTCATGGATGAGGGAGGTTTTCTGGGTAACAGACCTGGCATTGCAGAGCAGCAAACGAAGGCCAGAAGATGGGGTCACGCCTCCCCCAGCCATCCTTTGGCTCTGGACAGGCCCGGAGCAGGGGACAGATACTACACATCTCTCCCTTGTTCCCCTTACCTGGCATGGCCTGCCCCTAGCGCTCCGCCAGCGCCTGCTGCCCAGCCTCGGTATGTTCTGGCCCCCAACACTCCCCCCACTGCCTCCATCAGGTGGACACATGCCCCCTCACTCCCACCTATCAGGCAGGCTACCCACCCCTAAAAACACAACAAAATCCCCCCAACAAAATAAAACAAACAAACAAAACAATTAAAATTCAATGCAACTTACTCCTACACATGTCAGCACCCCACTTGCCCCCAGCTCAGCTTTGTATTTCCACATCCAGCTCATTAGCAAACCTCCTGTTAGTTTTCTCACTGGGTGACTTTGGGCTGGACTCTCACCACTACACTACACTTCTGTTATGAAACTCATGAAGAAAAAGAGACAGTATAATGGAAAGTTCTTTCTGAAGCAGTCACAGTTCGCTTGTACAAATGCAGCATGAAGGGAAAGATCAGCAACCTTCTCTTTGTTTGAATAAAAAGCACACTCTGCACATGCTCAGGGAATGGACAAAATGAGGAATAAACACACCAGGGAATATGAAGAACTGTAAGGCCCACGGGCCTTCTGAGATAACTACCAGGAGGTTTGATCATGAGCTGGATGTGGAAAGACAAAGCTGAGTTGGGGGCAAGTGAGGTGCTGACATGTATAGGAAGAAGTTGCATTGAACTCAGTAAGATTTACTTCTGAGTAGACATGCACAGAGTTGGTTCTCCTCTCTGCTCAGCTTGTATTTCCACACCCAGTTCATTATCAGACCTCCTGTTAGTTATCCCTTGGGTGAATGGGGGGGGGGGTTTCCAGGGGACAGCTGGATTGAGGGAGATTCCCCACACACACACACATAATGGAAGAATATAGTTCTTCATATTCCCTGGTATGTTTATTCCTCATTTTGTCCATTCCCTGAGCATGTGCAGAGTGTGCTCCAGAGTGTGCTGGAGGCCCTGCTGCAGGTTGGCCTGGCTGGCGGCTCCACTGCCTGGCCACGGAGCGGAGCCAGCCGGGCAGGATTCCAGAGAGGAGGAACGGATCGCCTCCCCTCCCGTCGAGGATTCCGGGGGGAGGAACGGATCACTTCCCCCCACCTGCGGAACCCAGCGGAGCCAGGTAAGTGGGGTTTTGTACACCCCTAGACAGGTGGCCTGAAGGCCAAAACCTATCAGATAATGATCTGTCTATGTCAAAAGAGTCACCTCCAGCTCACCCACCCACAGATCATTTTCTTCCAATCCAGCACAGAAAACCAGGTCCAAAGAGTGTCCTGCCACATTAGAGCATTAATAGCCTCATGTATGTGCATGCTGAATGGCCTTTTCTCTTCTATATTTCTACCTCTAATCTCGGTTGCTATAGGGCACCCCCATATGTGTTCACCATAGTACTACTATCATTTTTCCTACTCTTAGTATATTAGGATATTATTTGACTTTTGATGTTTTTTCTTTATTTTTTGCAAAGAAGGAAAAAGTCATGATATGTAGTTGGTAGACAGTAAAAGGAGAAGAAAACTTTGCTAGAGTATATTAGATAAAGGGCATCTCTACACCAGAGTAAAATCCTGCATTTATAATGCGGCTTTCTGCTTCCATTTTAAATGCAGGACCAAAACTGACTCCCTTCCCTTTACATGTGCTTCCTTTCCCCCCTCCCCTTTTTCCCTCCTTCTCCCCATAACTGAGTCTTCCATTTTCTTGCATTGACCTCGCTCCTCTTCTTGTCGCTTTAACTCTTTTCACAGAGGAAACCTAAGCAGAACACAGTGGGGTAATTTGATAGCTAAATTATCTGTGATCTATTTAAAAATGGAACAAAAGGGATTTAGTGCAGGAGGCACCCTGGAGAGTCATGGCAGGGTCATGGCATCATGTAAAGAGCCTGAAAACTTCCGTGAAGGAGCAAACTCAATCACAGGATAAAAGCTCTGTGCGAAGGAGCCCAAAGATACAGATATATGATCCTTTGTATGGGGGATACTGATGGCTGATTCTAGAAGAGTCAAAAATTCAAAAGTATATGACCCTTAGTGAACTATCCAAGATCTGAAATTGCTGGGGAAGAAGCCTATTTTATTCTTGAAATCAACATTCCCAGATGAAAGATTTTCCATGTTGAACCTAAGGAAGCAGTAGCTACCATACTGGGTCTAAACAGTGGTTAATCTTAGCCAGTTCTTGTTATTTATACAAGCATAATCTAGACTGAGATACAATGAAGGAGGTACCAGGAGGATAAGAAAAGATTAGGTATTACTACAGAGTTCATTGCCTCTAAATCCTAGGGGCATTTATTTTTGACATAGACTACAGGGGCATGAGTATTCATTATGAACTTGAAGAATGTATGTGTTTTCTATGTAAATTTAAGTAGTCTTATACTCAGTAAGAATACCAGTATGGTCAACAACCTAAAAGGATGTCTTTTGAAAAGACAATACATTGGTACAAACGACAACCAAACTATTGTAAAAATACGTTTCTTTCTAACCTTATGTGGTTACATTGGTCATTCTAGTAAGTAATAAATGGTGACCATTTTCTGGTAAAGTTCCTTGATCAAGTAGTAGATCCAGGTTTTTAAAAATGAATTTTATATATCAGCTACCTAAATCTGGATCCAGCCCACAGAGTTTAAACCAGGTCTGGAACAATATGAAGGTTATATAGTTACCTCCAAATTCTATGTTATGTATACATTATTAAGCTCAGACAACATATAGCAGGCAACAAACTGTTAATTATTTTTCATATTAGGTGTCATAATTTTAGACTGTCAGTCCTGAAATAATGTGATGACTGAAGCTATGTTGCATGCTCACTAGCAAAAATATTCCAAATGCCATGTTGTATGACGAATTTGTTGACAGACCTCCTCCTTTTGACTCCCCCCAAAGTGCTTGTACTGTACAAATGTTTCCAAACAGGACATGCAGTCTTTCAGTACTGTAGTCTCTGACAGAAAAATGTTGGTTTTGAGACAAATAAATGGAGATTAGCTTTGGGTCTGGACAGTATTGTATAAGATGACGCTGCAGAGACAGAACTTCCTGAACTTCCTGAAGAACAAAAGAGTAACAAGAAATATTAGAATAAATCAAAAGGAACATAGGTTGGCAAGAGAATGTGTTACTTGCACCTCAGTTTAGTAGAAGGTTGCATGAGACTCCCTCTTGTCATTAAACTTTAGCACCTTTTTCACCCCCACACCCAGCTAAGCAACAGGAAACTGAAAGAGCATGTTCTCTCCCCACCTTCTTATTTAAGAGCCCAGCAGAAGAAATAAAAATGAAAACTCAGCTCCCTTGGTTTTGTTTCAGAATGTTGTGAGGTAATCATCAGCTTTTTTTGAATTTCTCGTATTTCACATATTCTTTCTTTCTTTCCTTTTTCCCTTTCTTTCCTTTCTTCTAAAAATAGAAATACCTCTAAAACAAATTGAAATTATGTCACACAACTACTAAAAACCCTACCACCCCAATAAAAACAGCCATAAAAACAAGGCATTTCTCACACAGTTTTTGTTGGCTTCCATCTTCTCTGCAGTCTTTTTGTAAAATTTCAAGAAAGATCTGACAAATCTGTGGAGGCAACAGACACTGAGGGGGGAATTATTGCTGTTGTCTATGGGATTTTGTTTCTCTGTCAACAGACACTCCAAATGTTTTTATGTGGAATATCCAACATGGTAAAAATCTGTTCTTATATCACCAGATTATGATATTGTATTTGACTATTATCTGTCCCAATTTTACGTGTGTAATATATTATTTTCTTGTTTAATCACAAATATTTGACAGATGTCTTCATTGAATTGCCTACAATGATACCCAAGTGGCTTTCTTTAGCCAAGGTAATGGATTTTGAGTACATTAAAGCGTATGCATCATTATTGCAATGCTCTTTCTATTTATTCAGTGAATTTTATCTACCTATCCACATGCTCATGCCATTTAAACCCTTAACAGCTTTTACTAAACTTAAGACCTTGGAGCTTTCATTAACTTTATTTTGTTTCATGCATAGTTTTTGTGTCAATCTTATTGCTTCATCTGTTTATAGAATCATAGAACCTGGTCTTATCAGTTATATTATTGATTAAATATGTTATGTTATTGATTGACAGGGCAATCCTCCCATTAGATTTGGAGTGTTCTAATGTCAGAGCCTCTGCCTGGTTCATGCCTTGCCTGGCTCATGCCAGCAGGGCAGAAGTGAGGAAGGAGTGGTGTTCTCTTTCCTCCCTTCCTGTTCTAGGAGGAAGGGGTTGACCAGTTTCTTTTTACTCCATCTCCAGGGCTGTTGTAAATTTCTCCCTGTATTGGGAGCATGGTTGGGGACTGGGGGGGCTTTTCATAGAATCATAGAATAGTTGGGTTGGAAGGGGCCTACAAGGCCATCGAGTCCAACCCCCTGCTCAATGCAGGAATCCAAGTCAGACTGTCAGAGCATCCCTGACAGATGGCTGTCCAGCCTCGTCTTGAACGCCTCCAGTGTGGGAGAGCCCACCACCTCCCTAGGTCATTGGTTCCATTGTCATATTGCTCTAACAGTCAGGATTTTTTCCTGATGTTCAGCTGGAATCTGGCTTCCTGTAACTTGAGCCCATTATTCCGTGTCCTGCACTCTGGGCTGATCGAGAAGAGATCCTGGCCTTCTTCTCTGTGACAACCTTTCAAGTAGTTGAAGAGCACTATCATATCTCCCCTCAGTCTTCTCTTCTCAAGGCTAAACATGCCCAGTTCTTTCAGTCTCTCCTCATAGGGCTTTGTTTCCAGTCCCCTGATCATCTTTGTTGCGCTCCTCTGAACCCTCTCCAGTTTGTCTGCAACCTTCTTAAAGTGTGGTGCCCTGAACAGGGCACAGTACTCCAGATGAGGCCTAACCAGTGCTGAGTAGAGGGGAACTAGTACTTCCCAGGATTTGGAAGCTATGCTTCTATGAATGCAGCCCAAAAGAGCATTTGCCTTTTTTGCAGCCACATCATATTGTTGGCTCATATTCAGCTTGTGATCGACAACAATTCCAATATCCTTCTCACTTGTAGTGTTGTTGAGCCACGTATCTCCCATCTTGTAACTGTGTATTTGGTTTCTTTTTCCTAGGTGCAGAACTTGGCACTGATCCCTATTAAATGACATTCTGTTGTTTTCTGCCCAGTGCTCCAGGCTATCCAGATCACTTTGAATTTTGTTTCTGTCTTCCAAAGTATTAGCTATCCCGCCCAATTGTGTGTCATCTGCAAATTTGATCAGCATTCCCTGCACCTCCTCCTCCAAGTCATTAATACAAATGTTGAAGAGCACTGGGCCCAGGACTGAGCCCGCTAATTACCTCTCCCCAGTTTGAGAAGGTCCCATTGATAAGCACTCTTTGAGTCCGATTCTGTAGCCAACTGTGGATCCACCTGATCGTTGTTTCATCTAGCCCACTTTGAGCTAGTTTGCTCATCAGGATGTCATGGGGCACTTTGTCGAAAGCTTTGCTGAAGACGAGGTATATGATGTCTACAGCATTCCCATGGTCCACAAGGGAGGTGACTTGATCAAAAAATGAGTTCAGATTTGTCTGGCAGGACTTGTTTTTGACAAATCCATGTTGGCTTCGAGTAATCATGGCATTGTTTTCAAGGTGCTTACACATGGATTGCTTTAGAATCTGCTCCAGAATTTTCCCAGGGATTGATGTCAGACTGACTGGTCTGTAGTTCCCAGGTTCCTCCGTTTTACCCTTTTTGAAGGTAGGGACCACATTAGCCCTCCTCCAGTGGCAGGGCCGTCCCTCTGGCACTTCCCCCGTCCTCCATGATTTCTCAAAGAGAATACACAGCAGTTCTGAGAGTTCTTCTGCCAGTTCCTTTATTACTCTAGGATGCAGTTCATCTGGCCCTGGAGATTTGAACTCATTCAAAAATAATTAGGTGTTCCTTGACCATATGCCTATCGATCTCAAGCTCCAGTCCTGCCCCTTCAGCCTGTACTTCACCTTTGCCAGAGGGGTCATAGACCTTCTTTTGGGAGAAGACTGAGCCAAAGTAGGAATTGAGCACCTCAGCCTTTTCTTTGTCATCTGTTAGGGATGGACGAAAGTCCCTTACCGTTCTGGGTGGGGGGGAGGCGCCCCATCCCTCCGGTTGAAATTCTGGCATGGGGGGAGGCGCCCCATCCCTCTGGCTGAAATTCTGGCTGGGGGGGAGGCGCCCCGTCCCTCCAGCCACAAAACCTCTTCTCCTGCCGGGACACAAATGGCAGCGGCCATAGCCACCGCCGTTTGCGTCCCGGCAGTCAGCCGTGACAGGCTATGTAAATGTTTACGTAGACTACACATGCCCAAATAAGGAATGCAAATGGCGGCGCCCATGGGCGCCGCCATTTGCATACGCGCTTTTTTTTTTTTTCAAAGTCAGCCATGATAGGCTGCTAGGGGTGGACGAAAGTCACTTACCTGTCGTCGAAGCTTGTTCGCGGTGGGGGGGAGGCGCTTCGTTGCTCCCCCCGCGAAGTTCAGGCCGGGGTGGGAGGCTTCCCATCTCGCCCGGCCGAAATTCAGGCCGGGGGGAGGCTTCCCGCCTCGCCCGGCCGAAATTCAAGCCGGGGAGGAGGCTTCCCGCCTCGCCCGGCCGCGAACTCCAAAGTTTTTTTAAAAAAACAAAAACACCCCCGTGATAGGCTACGTGATGATTAACGTAGCCTATCACGGCTAGATCTGCAAAGTCAGCCATGATAGGCTACGTAAATCGTCACGAAGCCTATCACGGGTGACTTAAAAAAAAAAAAAAAGCACGTACGCTAATGGCGGCCCCCATAGGGAGCCGCCATTCGTGTTCCTTATTTGGTCGCTATAGTCTACGTAAATGTTTACGTAGACTACGGCGAAAATAAGGGCAATGCAAATAGCGTTGCCCTTATTTTCGTCGTAGTCTACGCAAACATTTACGTAGACTACAGTGACCAAATAAGGAATGGGAATGGCGGCTCCCTATGGGGGCCGCCATTATCCGTATGCGCTTTTTTTTTTTAAGTCACCCGTGATAGGCTACGTGACGATTTACGTAGCCTATCACGACTGACTTTGCGGATCTAGCTGTGATAGGCTACGTTAATCGTCACATAGCCTATCACGGGGGCGTTTTTGTTTGTTTTTTCTTTGATTGCAATGGCGGCAGCCGGTTGAAAGACTGGCTGCCGCTCCCGCCCTGCACGAACACCCGCCGAACCGCTGGCCGGACCCGCTGCCGGGAGGGACATTCGGCAAAGGTAAGTCCCGTCCCGGGAGGGGTGCGGGGTGTGGGTGTGTGTGGAGAATTTCTCCCCGAAACTTGTTCAGGGGGCCAAACACATTGGCGCTCGGCCCCCCGAAGTTTCAGGGAGAAATTCTCCGCCATCCCTATTACGTAAACATTTATGTAGCCTATCACTGTGTTTTTTGAAAATTTAGCTGTGATAGGCTACGTAAATCTTTACGTAGCCTATCACGTTTGTTGTTGTTGTTGTTGTTTTACTTGGAAATGGCGGCAGCAGCAGCCGGTAAGAAGACCAGCCGCCGCCGCCGCCGCCGCACCGCCACCGCACCGCCGCCGGGAGCCGCCACCGCCAGGGACATTCGCACAAGGTAAATCCCATCCCGGGGTGGGAGCGGGGGGGCAGACCGTTTCTCCACCAATTTCGGGGGGCTGAATGCTTTGGCATTCGGCCTCCCGGAGATTCGTGGAGAAATTCTCTGACATCCCTACATCTGTTATCGTTTGGCCATCCTTATTTTATAGCTGAACCACCATTTCTTTCCTCTGCCTTTTACTGTGCACGTAGCTGAAGAAAGCCTTTTTGTTGTTTTTGGCATCCCTCACTAACCTCAGCTCGTTCTCAGCTTTAGCCTTCCTGACGCCATCCCTGCAATTCTGTGCTACCTGCCTGTACTCTTTCTTTGTTACTTGGCCTTCTTTCCACTTCCTATATGTGTCCTTTTTTGTTTCCAGGTCATCCCTAAGCTTTTTGTGAAGTCACATGGGCTTCTTCTGTTGTCTGCCACCTTTTCTTCTTGTTGGAATTGTTTGTGATTGTGCCTTGAGAATTTCCTTTTTTTAAAAGCTCCCACCCATCTTGGACTCCTTTTCTCACTAGCATCGCTTGCCATGGGACCTTACTGATCATTGTTCTGAGTTTATTAAAATCAGCTTTCCTAAAATCCAGGGTACACATTTGACTACACTTGGCTTTTGCTTCCCTTAGAACCAAGAACTCAAGTACAACATGGTCGCTTTCCCCCAGAGTTCCTGTAACTGCTATTTTATCCACTAAGTCATCTCTGTTGGTTAGGATCAAGTCAAGGATAGCTGATTGTCTAGTTCCTTCCTCTACTTTCTGTAGGAGGAAGTTATCCACCACACAAGTCAGGAATTTCCTGGAGGGGCCATGTTTTGCAGAATTTGTCTCCCAACAAATATCGGGGAAATTGAAGTCCCTCATTACTACTACATCATACATTTGGAAAATTTATGTCATGGCCTTCACATGTCATGTCACATGTCATGGCCATTCTGGGACAATTCCACTACAGATAGCAGGTGGGGAAAAGATGTTTGAATGTTCCCTCATGTGAAAATAATTCATTTTGATCCTGCAGATCCGAAGTCTCCCTAATATATCCATTTCATGCCCCTGATCTGCCCCCCCCCTTTACCTCTGGAGCTTTGATGGCAGGGGGATAAGTGATGCAGAACTTTCTATGGGAGTAGAGAGGAGGTATCTGAGGTCAGATATTCCCTTTCAAGGGTGGACCTCTCTGCAGGATAAATCAAAGAGCATAGTTCCTTATAGATGAACACATTCCATTTTTATGTAGGTGTGTTTTTTTTATCAGTGAGATTTATATGAATTTTAGTCCATTTGTACACACACACACAGAGAGAGAGAGAGAGAGAGATTTGTACTATTAGTTTCTGTAGCAACCATGTTTCCCTGCTTAAAATGGAAAAGGGTGGATAGAATAACTTGGTGGCTATTTAAATATATGAGAGCCAAATAGTTGTGTTGGCACTCCAGAGTGGGTTAATGAGCTGCAGGATTATTGAGATAGCTCATTAAATTTGTTACAATGTTTATCTGGATGCCTTAATAATTACAGTTCTGCAAGGTGAACCGTGAATGACCACATCAGGGTTAGAGGAAAGTAATGGCAATGACTTCTTCCAGTCACCTCCCTGTACATTGTGTCATTAGTCTGGTACCTCTCTGACAGGATAAAGGGAATGAAAATACTCCTTCACTTCAAGCCATACTACTGTACACACTATATAATATTCACATGTCATGGCCATTCTGGGACAATTCCACTACAGATAGAAGGTGGGGAAAAGATGTTTGAATGTTCCCTCATGTGAAAATAATTCATTTTCTGTACATATTCTTGTTGAGCTACTTTTCTAAGTGAGGGTGGTAGTGGTGGTGGTGGTGGTGCGGGTTTAATACAAGAAATTATTTAAATATGCCATCCCCCTCCACAGTCCAAAGCGGTCAAGCCCTAGCCTGAATATTGTTCGTATTCATCAACAGGAAAGTTAAGAGAATCATGTCACTGATAGTTCTGATCATATTTTTCTCCCACAGAATGCCTAGCTAAATTACTTCAAGCAATTTGCAGACATGCATAGATGTGAAATGTTTTATTGAAATGTGTGTTCTCTAAGCCAACTGCTTGCAGACATTCCTGTGAGCTAAATTGGGAATCCTCCTGTAAAGTTACAGTTTGCATGATAGTTGTTGGAATGAATTCCTTGCATGACTCCTAGGATGGCCATGTGTCCTGCCTTACAGTGGATAGTCATCCATTAGAAGGGCTGCCAGAGGACAGTCCTCTATTTGAAGGTGTCCTTTATTTGAAGGCTTTTCCAGTCCAAGTCCAGATTTAAAGATAAAGTACCAGATTAAGTAGGGAGTGCAGTGGTCTCAAAGCCACTGCACTCCCTACAGTGAGCACCTGGACAGCAGCCTGAGCAGACAGACACACCGGTAACCTGGTCACAGCCTCCCCCCACTGTGCTGAGATGTAATGCATTTTATTTAAATTATAGTAACTATTTCTAAATTTGCATCTATGGTGTGACATTTGCATACATAAAGCATATGCAGTTTTCATGCATATGTGTTTCTTCTTTTGCCCTCTTTTTTCAGTGATGCATGTCCTCCTTTTTTGTGACAATGCCCACTCCCCCTGCACCTCCTCCCATACCATTCCAAGGGGTTCCTTTCTGGAGCAGATTTGTGGGACTGCATAAGGAAGGGGGGTCAGGAAAAATCACACTTTCGCCATTCTGCTGATGGAACCTCCACTGTATCAGTGAGCCTTCTGTCAGTTCAGGGATACCACTGGATACAACTCATTGTGTTTTTGTCAAGCAAGGACAACAGCAACACAGGAGATAAACTAAATGCAACTAAGTGTTATTTATTTTATTATGTATTTATTTGTTACATTTATATCCCTTTCTTTCAAGGAGTGTATGGTGGTGTACTTGATCCACTTCCTCTCCATTTTATCCTCACAGCAACCCTGTAAGGTAGGTTAGGCTGAGCGTCAGTGACTGTCCCAAAGTCACCCAGTTAGCTTCATGACAGAGTGGGAACTAGAACCAGAATCTCCTGAGTCCAACTCCAGCACTTTAACCACTACACCATACTGGCTCTGTAATTACACTGTTGCATGTAATTTAGCCCCTAGATCAACCATGGTGTAATATTTGCTTACTAAGGGCGCAATCCTATGGGGATAGGTGGCTGTCTCCAAACTCATTCCCTCTGCACTTCTCCTGCCCTGCATTTGCAGCTAGACAGCCAATTACAGCTGTCTAGCTGCAGGAAGGCAGAGCCGGGGGAGGAGGCTGCCGGACAACACATAGGATGTGTCATACTAGCATTTCCTCCTTCCCTGCCCCGGAACGCCCCAATTTGGCCACTCCACACTCCTCTTCCAAGCACAGCGCTCAGAGCTGTTTCACACTGCCTGCAAGGCAGCATGGAAGAGGGAAAAGTTCATTATCCAGGAACCGACCTTGAAGCACGGGCTCTGAGGTCGGTTCCCGGAAAACCGGATATCCTATGGCCATCTAGCCACTGACTAGTGGCCATAGGATTTTTCCCTAAGAGGTTTAAATTTTAGGAGATCTTTAGCATGAGATACACTCCTTCCTTCCTTCCTTCCTTCCTTCCTTCCTTCCTTCCTTCCTTCCACAAACAGAAAGAACTTTAAAACAAATTAAGATTATGTCACAAAACTACTAAACACTCTACCATCCCAATAAACCATCCCAATAAAAACAGCCATACAAACAAGGCATCTCTCACAAAGTTTTTGCTGGTTGCCATCTTTTCTGCAGTCTTCTTGTAAAATTTCGAGAAGAATTTGAGTAGTTACTGCACTAAAGTGGAATAGTTATTGTGCTTTAGTGGCTGAAAGGTAAAAATAAATAAATGCAGTTAAATTTGTGCACAACTCCCTGAAGGAGAAAAAAAAATCTACAAAACCCCCTCTACTCCATCATTGAGCACAAATTCACTCATTAGCAGAGTAGCAGAGTAGGCTGTTGAGATGGGATATGTGCCAGGATCAGATGGGAGGACTAATGGCGAAACAAGCCATGGCTAACCATGAAGTGCCTGATTATCTGTCAGAAGTAACGTGGGTTAGTGAGTGAACAACAATAGCTAATTTGTGATGTGCAAACTGGCCCATTCTCTTTTGAAAAGGATTGGGGTTACTGGAATGTTGATGTGTTGGGGGGATTAAAAAACCAAAGCAGTTAAGCAGGATTCACATCTGTCTCCAAAACTGCATATAGATTTGAAATGCATAGAGAGAGGGAAGAAAAGAAAAATAATTGCTCTGCTTTTGATATATTGGGCATAGCTAACCATTATTACTGACTTGAATACTTCGCAAACTCCCCAGCCATGTAAATGAAAGTTTATGCCATATTCAAACTGTCAGTAGAGCTATGTCCCCTTACACCTTTTGAAACAATCCTAATTTGCCAGCTGTTCCAAATGAATAGGCTGATTTCAAGAAGTGCTGTAACTGGTTATTGTTAGATTAATCTGTTCCCTGGAGTTTCTGTGTAACATCTTAAAGTGTCCCCAGTTCGATTCTTTGCTATTGTGATGTTGATAATGATACTTGTAATATGATTTCCTTAATTGTGAAATGAGACTCTTAAAGCAGATACAGATCAGAAGTTAAATTTTTCCACCCTAGTTTCATGAACTATCCCTTTCAGTGTCTGAATGGGTCTAATGGACAATGGTGCAGAACTGACCCTTTCCTGTGAAAATAGGAAAATCATCTGAATTGAGTTGCATTCAGTGGAGATTTCCATTGAGATGGCTGCAGCTGTTTCCAGGAGAATCGGACATAAACAACCAATCCTTGGCCTCTGAGCAGCATGCAAAATAGGAGTTCTGTTATGTCCATATTTGTGTTTTAAAACATGAAGGTTCAGTTTGCTGAGCTATTGGACAATTTTGTAGATAATGGATTGAATATTGGCAATCCATACTTACGAAATCGGGGGGAAAGGTTCACAAAACAAAGGGTTAGATGAACAGGACACAGTTCAGGCTAGAAGAAGGAAAGAACACTAACAACTGGTTTTGATATCATATCCATAAATCTGCAGTCATTCAGTAGAGTACAGCCTCCTCTGGGTGCCTCCAGCAAATGAGGTGGTCCAGGTGGCTACTAAGGAGAGGGCCTTTTCAATGGTGGCCCCTGGTGTGGAATGCCCTTGCCAGAGAAGCTCATCTGGAGCTTACATTGTGTGTTGGGGCACCAGGTGAAAACCTTTTTATTATCCTAGGCTTTTAAGTCCTCCAGTATTGTTTTTAAATGTGTTATTGTGTTTTTAGTTCTTTACCCTGCTCCTGACTTTTACTGTTGTTTTTACTCTTGTTTTTACTTTGGTTTTATTCTGTTTTAAACTTATAAAGGTTTTTATATTATATTTTATCATATTGTATTTTAGGATTTTAATTTTTGTGAACTGCTTGGAGTGTTTTGGCTATTGGGTGGTATAGAAATGTGATAAATATATAAATACAACAGAGTTCTATGGCTCTCTATATGCTGCTCATATAGAGCAGCATATAGACGATCTTTAAACATAGATCCTTAGGTCAGTTGTAGCTGTAGCAACACAGAGACCCCCATACCTCTAGCATTCCAAATGCACTGATGCATTATTGTCTTGCCAGAACAATCCAAAGGTCCAGAGTGCCTTTTACCAGTATGCACCATCTACCAGAGGCCCCACCACTGTCATCTGTGCCTTGATCACCTCAACATTAGACTATTGTGGGCTACATGGGCCTGCCTCTAAAGGCATTTTCGAAACTGCACTGTCACTTGGTTAGTGTTGGGTGAGGGTCAGTGTGAGCACATCACTCCAGTGTGTTTGCAAACCCAGTTCAAGATGGTGGCTTTGACCTAGAAAGCCCCAAATGGCCTGGGTTCAGGTATCTCTGGAAGCACCTGCTCCCATATGAATCTCCCTGAGATCAGCTGAGGATGCCCTACTTCATGTTACCTCTTATTCAGAGGCCAAGTTAATCTTCAAAAGAAGGAGGACCTTCTTGAGAACTGCCCCAAAGCTGCAGAACATCCTTCCATGGGCCGTACATTCTGGTGTGCCATAGACAATTTAAGAGCGTCCTGTTCCAATGTCCTTTCAACTGTTATTTTATGTTTCTTTCTGCTGCTGATTTGCTGTTATTTTGCTTTGGCTTTTGCGGTGGATGTGTTTGGCTATTTCTTGGTTTTATTTAAATGGTTTTAAATGCTTGCTTCTTTTCTATTAGTTTTCCTGTAAACTGCTTTGACATCACTGGGTGAAAAGTGGTATAAATATTTTGAAATAACATAAAATAAAGCTGCCAGGTTTGACATATAAAAAACACAGGGCCTTTACAGATGTCATCTCAAGCAGGGAGGGAGGGATCAGTCTATTCACAGTCTGTGTTAATTTTTCATATGTTCATTCATAGGTCTGTTCTGTCCCATCTCTGCATTAATCTGCAATTTAAAATAAAATCCACACAAAATTTGCATATAAATACATATGTATATATGCTATTAGAACACATATTCTCACAAAATGTGTATTCTAAATGTACCTTTTCACAAACTACACATTTAAGCTGGATCAACTGTGCTAGTGGAAGTAGACTTTTCCACCCCTTCCTTCCCATGGCGGTGCCTTCAGCTCCCTAAAAGTCAGAAAGTCAGGAAACCCTGCTGAATGGGCTGGTCTGTGGTGTGGGAGGGAGGTGGGATCCCTCCCTCCAATTGCATGAAGGAATCTTCCATGACCAGAGCCCTTCCTCTGGAGAAGTGTCAGCTCCAGGCTTTGGAAGGCCCTTGAGCAAGACACCCTCAGCGCCGCCCCCCCCCAAATGGGTCCACCTCCTCACCACCATTGTTACTCCCTGCTCCTCCTGCTCTTTATCATCACAGCTGTACTACTTGCTACTACTTCCTTGCTTAACAGGCAGAGATCCAGTGGGTAAGTAAACAGTGGCATCTACTGCTGTGCTCCTCACCACTACTATAGCCTCAGCCAGAGCAAGAGGCAGGTGAGCAAGCAGGTTGCAACGATGAAAAGGAAAAGCAACTGAAGGGGACTCTAGTCAGTTGGGTACCCTCTGAAGGCCCTACCCAACCTACCCTTGTCACCTGCCCTGCTCTCGAGGAAGGTGCCTTCCTCTTGAGAAAGGCAGATTATTTATTTATTTATTTAAAACCTTTCTATCCCACCCTATATCATTAAGATCTCAGGGCGGCGTACAGATAAAATCAATGTAAACAATATAAAACTATAAATAATTTAACACCTAAAAACATATTAAACTATTAAACAAGCTAAAAGCAGTTCAAATCTAAAACAGTTAAAACAATGTGCTAAGGAATGCATTTAGCCCTCAAAGGCTTTGGTAAAACCATGTTTTTACTTGGTGCCGAAACGAGACCAATGTCTGTGCCAATCGGGCCTCCAAGGAGAGGGCATTCCACAACTGGGGTGCCATAGCAGAGAAGGCCCTCTCCCACGTCTCACCATAATGTATGTCTCGTACTGGTGGCATGCAGAGGAGGGCCCCTCTAACAAATCTCTGTTCTCGGGCAGGCATATATAGGGAGAGGCGCTCCCTCAGATGACAAGATCCTATCTCCAATCCATTTTCTCTCAAACTATGCATTTCTAACAGTGCAATCCTTTACATGTCTGCTCAAAAGAAAGCCCAACTGAGTTTATTGGGACTTACTCCCAGATATGTGTGTATAGGATTGCAACCCATATGTATTTCCTCCAAAATATATATTTTTTGAACTGAGAATCACATCATAAATTCAGACAAGTCCAAAATCTAAAAGATAACTGTGTTCCAATCTGCACATTACCTTGGGAGGTGCAGTTCAAGTCAGTTCATACTGAAATTCACACAGAATGAATTCCTCATGCATCCCTAGGGCCAAGGTTCTGTAATTAATCATTGGGAAAGATCTGATAGTTTATTCTTAAATGAATTGGAGTCAGGGGTGAACAACAAGGTAGCTACATTTGTGGATGATCTCAAATTATATAGAACAATGAAAACCCAAACAGACTGCAGAGAGCTCTGAAACAATCTTCCTAACCTGGATGAATGGGCAACAAAATTACAAATGAGCTTAACTGTAATTAAGCATAAGAAAGTGTAAAGTGATGCATGTTGGAACCAAAAATAAACAAATCCTAACTTCACGTGATAGGCCTCAACTGTCAGTGACTAACAGGGACAGAAATCTTGGCCTCGTGTGAACTTCAACTCCATGTGTGGCAATGGCAAAAAAGGCAAATTCTGTTTTAGAAATGACTGGGAAAGACAATGAAAATAAAATGGTTAGGATCATAATGCCTTTGTATAAATCTAAGCTGTAGCTTGGCAACTACTTTTGGAATATTTTGTATAGTTCTAGTTCCTCCATCTCAAAGAGGATTGCATAGAGCTAGAAAAGAGAAATAAAAGTTATGGAGAGCTTGGAACATTATTTGGATCATTTTAGTTTAGAAAAAGTAATGACTGGAGGGAAAGCACACATGGGTTAGAGTCAGATGGTGTTAGACTCCTGCTGGAGGAAGAGGGAAGTGATGTTTGCCTATTCCTCTTTCCCTCTGCAGCCCCCTGAAAAGATGCCATGGAGGACCAGGGAACCCTCCAGAACAATATGGGAAGTGGTACAGGAGGCTATGGGGGAAAGGAGAATTGGTGGAAATCATGTCCTCCCCATCTTCTAGCAGGAGCCCCCACTGGATCTCAGTCCTTTTTGCAAATGGGAGGAGCCCTTCTATTCATGGAAGTGACAACCCATAATGCCAAAATTAATAAAATTGTACAGTGTGGGAAAAGTTGTCAGAGATTGTTCTTTCTCCCTCTTGCACAGTACAAGAACTCAGGGTCTTCCAATAAAGCCGACTCACAGTGGATTCAAGACAGACAAATGAAAGTACTTCATCACCAATCCATAATTAAGGAATTCTCTGTGTCCATGAGATATGGTGGATGGCCATGGGTTTCAATGGCTTCAATGGGGGTTTAGACAAATCCATGGAACATAGCACTATCAATGTGGACTGTCTGGATCTAGGGATGGCAGAGAATTCCACCACGGATCTCGGTGAGGCCAAATGCCAGTACATTCAGCCCCCCGAAATCTGTGGCGGAACAGCCTGCCACCCCCCCGCCCCCCGCAGATCCCCCCCGGGATGAGACTTACCTGGGGCGGATCTTCCGGGCGGCGGTGGCGGCGGTGGCGGCGACGGCGGAGGCTGGTCTTCCGACCGGCTGCTACCGCCACCATTTGCAGACTTGTGGTTTTTGTTTTTGTTTTTCAAGACGTGATAGGCTACGTAAAGATTTACGTAGCCTATCATGGCTGGGTAAAAAAAAAAGAAGTAGCGTACGCAAATGGCGGCGGCTATGGCTGCCGCCATTTACATGCCTTATTTTTGGTGTCTTAGTCTACGTAAATATTTAGGTAGACTAAGACGGTGAAAATAAGGGGAACGCAAATAGCGTAGCGGGCACTATTTGCATCCCTTTTTGATTCGCCGTTTTAGCCTACATAAATATTTATGTAGGCTAAAATGGTGAATCAAAAAGGGACGCAAATAGTGCCCGCTACGCTATTTGCATTCCCCTTTATTTTCGCCGTCATAGTCTACGTAAATATTTACGTAGACTAAGACGGCCAAAAATAAGGAACGCAAATGGTGGCGGCCGTAGCTGCCGCCATTTGCGTACGCAGTTTTTGTTGTTGTTGTTGTTGTTTTTACCCAGAGCCCTCCATGGCCGGAAATCTGGCTGTGGACGGCTCTGGCCTGGGCCTGGCCGGCTGCTCTGTGGAGCCGCCGCGGAGCACAGCTGGCCATTGAGGATTCCGGGGGGGAGGAACGGAGTGCCTCCCCCTGTTGAGGATTCTGGGGGGAGGGATGGAACACCTCCCCCCCACCATAAACATAATCTGCGGAAAGGTAAGTACCTTTCGTACATCCCTATCTGGATCACATCGTCTCTATATTACCATCTTCATATTCCAAACTCTGTAGGAGCTTTTAGGAGAAATAGGTGTCAAGCTTACTACAGCCTCATATGCAAGCTACTAACCTCTACCAGTTCATGGTAAGTCTACATGGATCATTGCCTCTTACCATCATAGGCATATGCTCCAATAGGAAGCCAAGTTGTGAGGTGACAAAAGGCAATGACTTGTGATGACTCACCATATGGTGACAGATGCTAGCAGCAATTTCAAATATTCAGGTGAGCAGATCATAAGTTAAATTATGCAACATGATTAATGGACTGAATCAACAGGCACGAGATAAGTGTTCTACTGGGATTTACTGGTATCTCAGACAAAATATAGGAAAAAAGAATTGTGTTGCATCTGGAACAAGGGTAGAAGACATAGGTCAGTTACGGCCCAATCCTATGCATGTTTAGACACGAAAAGTCCTACAATTCCCAGCATTCCCCAGCCAGCCATGCTGGATGGGGCATGCTGGGAGTTGTAGGACTTCTTTCTGTCTAAACATGCATAGGATTGTGCCCCAACACAGCAAGAAATAAACCCATGCTACAGCTTTTAGGTCGACCACTATCTTCCATTTCAAATTCATATTAATTGTATTTACTTATTTGTTTGTTCGTTACATTTATATACCATCTGATAGCCAAAGCTTTCTGGGTGGTTCACCACAATAAGGCTGATGTAGCCAGATGGATTTCTGAGGTCTCTTGGGAATTTCCCTGCAGGCTTAGCCAGTGGTCCTACCAAGGCCCTGGTTGCTGCTTGTGATGAGGGGATGATACAGGCTATTGACACGATTGCTCCCAAATGTCCTTGGCCCAGTCGTTCACCTGACTTTCTTCAGATGGTACTTTCCAGTTGTTGTTGTTGTTGTTGTTGTTGTTGTTGTGTCAGCATGCTTTACAGAATATAAGAGGAGAGGGCCCAGCCCCAAATTGTTGGACTAGGGCTAGATCTACACTAGTGCTTTTTTATCGGTACTGAAGTTAGGGATGGCGGAGAATTTCTCCCCGAAACTTCGGGGGGCTGAGCGCCAACGTGTTCGGCCCCCCGAACAAGTTTTGGGGAGAAATACTCCGTACCCCCCCGCACCCCCCCCCAGGACGAGACTTACCTTTGCCGAATGTCCCTCCTGGCAGCGGGTCCGGCCGGCGGTTCGGTGGGTATTCATCCGGGGCAGGAGCGGCAGCCGGTCTTTCGACCGGCTGCCGCCGCCGCCATTGCAATAAAAGAAAAAAAAAAAAAACACCCCCGTGATAGGCTACGTGCCGATTAACGTAGCCTATCACGGCTAGATCTGCAAAGTCAGCCATGATAGGATGCGTAAATCGTCACGTAGCCTATCACGGGTGACTTTAAAAAAAAAAAAAAGTGCGTATGGATAATGGCGGCCCCCATAGGGAGCCGCCATTCCCATTCCTTATTTGGTTGCTATAGCCTATGTAAATCTTTACGTAGACTACGGCGAAAATAAGGGCAACGCTATTTGCGTTGCCCTTATTTTCGCCGTAGTCTACGTAAACATTTACGTAGACTACAGCGACCAAATAAGGAACGCGAATGGCGGCTCCCTATGGGGGCCGCCATTCGCGTATGCGCTTTTTTTTTTAAGTCACCCGTGATAGGCTACGTGACGATTAACGTAGCCTATCATGGTTGACTTTGCAGATCTAGCCGTGATAGGCTACGTTAATCATTACGTAGCCTATCACGGGGGCATTTTTTTTTTTTTTAAACTTTGGAGTTTGCGGCCGGGCGAGGCAGGAAGCCTCCTCCCCGGCCTGAATTTCGGCCGGGCGAGGCGGGAAGCCTCCCCCCCGGCCTGAATTTTGGCCGGGCGAGGTGGGAAGCCTCCCCCCCCAGACTGAACTTCGCGGGGGGAGCAATGAAGCACCTCCCCCCCACCGCGAACAAGCTTCGACGACAGGTAAGTGACTTTCGTCCACCCCGAACTGAAGTACACTGATACCTTGGGGCACATTACACATTCCATGCACTGCTTTTCTAGCATTATGCCCTGCTTTTTATTCCATATTATCCAAACTACCACAAGGGATGTCATTATGTAAATGCACAAGAGGAATATAGCATCACCATGATGGGTGATCACACATGAGAGGGCCTTCTCTGCAGTGGCCCCACAACTTTGGAACAAGCTGCCATTGGAGCTCCACCATGCTCCCTCATTGCAGGCTTTTAAGAAGGCCTTGAAAATATATTATTTACCTTGGCCTTCTCTTGAAATGACTGCCATTGCTGCTGTTACTGCTGTTATCATTGTGGCTGTTTTTTATTGTTGGCCTTCATTGTTTTTATTGTCTTTATGTTTTTATCACTTTTAGGGTGAAAGCCTATTCAGATAGGCAGCCGCCTCCAAACTCGGAGGCAACCACCTATCCAATGCAGGGAAGGAAAAGCACAGAGGAGATAGTTCCCTTTGCACTTCTCCTGCCCTGTACTTTTGGCTAAACAGCCAATTGCAGCTGTCTAGCCACAGGAGGGCAGAGCAAGGGAAGAGGCTGCTGTACGACACATTGGATGTGTTGTACAGGCATTTCCGCCCTCCCCACCCTGGAATGCCCTCTGGAAATGCCCTATTTCAGCCACTCTGCACTCCTCTTGCGAACGCGGAGCATGGGGCTGTTCCATGCTGCCTTTGAGGCAAGGCGGAAGTGGGGGTGGGGTTGGTTCTCCGGGAACCGACCTCACAGCATGGGCTCTGAGGTCAGTTCCCGGAAAACCAGATATCCTATGGCCATCTAGCCACTGTCAAGCGGCCATAGCTGTCATGTTTCCCTTGGGTCCCCTCTTTCCTTATGCACTCACACACACAAATAGAGAGGGTTCAGTCTCATGCCTTTTATTCATTATCAACAGGTTCATTACAGATGCAAATTCTTGAAGACTCTCAGGCTACAAAGGAATGCCTCCAGGGAATTCAAATGATTTTGCCTACAGTTTGAAGTGAGGCTTGCTGGCTAGACTAACTTAGGGAGGGATGTCCCACCCTTCCAGTGATGCTTCCCTACATCGCCTCTCATGCATCGCTAACTGGGTTGACCGTCTGAGCTCCGCCCATGACGTTTTCCCTCTTAGCTCTGCACTGTAGTCTAGCATCTGGTCACAGCCCCCACTCTCCTCCTCCTCCTCCTCCTGGCTTCTCATAGAGGGGGGCAAGGGGGGGCTTCAGGCCTGGCCATCTGGGAGTTAACCTGAGAAGCACGCCTACCCATATCTGAACTGGCTTGGGAAAATGCATCCCCGGGTTCTGGCTGTTCCTCTTCTGAATGTGAGCTGCTAACAACCTCCCTGTGCTCAGAATTAATCCTGACTAAGGATGTTGGAGAATTCCACCATGGATGCCTAGAGTCCATGGCGGAATGGACTACCCCCCCTTCCACCCCCCGAAATCCTCAGAACAGACCTACCTGGTGGTGGCTCCGGCGGTGGCTCCCGGTCATCTTCTGGGCTGCTGCGGCCACAAATGGCGGCTGTCGTGGTGGCTGCCATTTGCGTCCCTGCCAAGCCATGATAGGCTACATAAGGATCTACATAGCCTATCATGGCAAAAGACAGGGACGTAAATGGCGTAGCAGCCGCTATTTGTGTCCCCGCTTTAGCCGTGATAGGCTACGTAAATACATACTTAGCCTATCATGGCCTGGCATAGGGAAGCAAATGGCGGCCCCTACGCAGGACGCCATTTGCGTCCACAGCAGCCCGGCAGCGGATGGAGGCCTCGCGGTGGATCGACCCAGCTGGCAGCTCCGCGGACTGGCCGCAGAGCGGAGCCAGCCGGGCAGGATTCCAGGAGGGAGGACCAGATGACCTCCCCCCCCCCGTTGAGGATTCTGAGGGGAGGATCAGATCACCTGCCCCCCACCCCACGGACCCTACCGGAGCAAGGTAAGTGGGGTTTCATACACCCCTAATCCTGACAATAGGATTGCTTCCTCCATATGTTAACTGTTTTTATGTATTTTATTGCTGAAAGCTACCTTGGGAGGCCTTCTGCCCTGAAAGGTGGACAAGAAATGTTTTAAATAATAAATAATAATGAGATCATATTGATATGACATGAGGTGTACATTTAGCCTAGGAATGAATAAATCTCTCTGTTTTTCTTTCTATAGTGTTCACATTTTTTTCAAGAACAAGTTAGTTTTACCCTTAATCTGTGTGAGTGTGCAAATGTTTCTTTTAAAATCCATAGACAAAATTTATATGCCTTTTCCTGTGGACAAAAATACATACACATTTTTGTACGCATTTTGTTTAGGATTACATGGTGATGTACAACCAAATTAAATTACAATACAGATACAATAATAAAACAACAATCAAACCCATAACTATTACAATCACAACTAATTTAAATATTCAGGAATTGAACCAAAAGCCTAATGGGATACATGCGTTTTGTGAAGGGATTTGAAGGAAGGAAAAGAGGTGGCACCATGCAGATGTTCTGGGAAGCAGTTCCAAGTATATGGATCTACTGTTGAAATCAATGGGGTTGATTTTAGCTTGGGTAGGACCATATCCTTTCAGTTTTAGAATTCTATATTGTTACTAGAGCAAAATTCTTCAATATATGTGGTTCTTTCAAATTTCATAGTGAAAGTACACAGGCAGTGGGACTTGAGGGCGAGATCTACACTATTGCTTTTTATCAGTATTGACGTGCACTGATAACTGTTGCAGCACATTACACATTCTGTATACCTCTTTTCTAGCGTTATTCCCCACTTTTTATTCTGTATTATCCAAAATATTGTGATAGATGTCATTGTATGTGCTACAAGATATAAATGCACAAGAGCGATATAGCATCACCATGATAGGATTGTGTCAATATGACATAAGGTGTAGATCTGGCCCCTGCTTACTCAAAACTCAAGGGAATCAGGATTTCTACCTGTCAACATTTTTCTGGCACAGCTCCTGTGAGTTCTACATAGGGATGTAAGGATCCCCTTACCTCACGTCCGCAGGGGGGTCCACCGGGGGGAGGCGATCCATTCCTCCCCCCCGGAATCTGAGCTGGCCAGCTCCATCCCAGCTTCTACGGTGCTCTCCGGACGCAAATGGCATCAGCTATGGCATTCTAATCCCCATTTCTTCTTGCGATAAGTTACACATCTCTATTTATGTAGATACTTAAGTAGCCTATTGCATGAAAAACCAGGGATGCAAATGGCATCCACTATGCCATTTGCATCCCTGTCTTTTCACACAATAGGCTATGTAAGTATCTACATAAATAGAGACGCGTAGCCTATCGCAAGGAAAAATGGGGACACAAATGGCATAGCGGACACCATTTGCATCAGATCACTTACTTCCAGGTTCCACACAGATGGTGGAACGGAACTGGCTGGGGGCAGATATTCAGTCTGAAGAGGCACAGGTAAGTGCATTCGTTCCACCGCGGACTTTGGGGGCCTGAATTCACTGGAATTCGGCCTCATTGGAGTCTGTGGTGGATTCCACGGACATCCCTACTTCTACAGCTGAACAGCAAACAGAAATTCCGCAAGTGGCACTTTCTTGAACCTGCAGAGCCAGCAGTAGGGAAATCTTCACCTGCTCAATTTCTGCCTTTGTATAGCTATTAAAAACTAAAGAAAATTTATTGGGGGTGTGGAAAAAGGGTAGGTAAGCCCCAAATGAGAAGAACATAGGATTTGGACAGAAGGGGGTAATAATTCACCCTCTCTAAGCTTTTCTTAGGGCCGCAGTGGCTTAGTGGTTAAGACGCTGAACTGCAGACTGGAAGGTCAGCAGGAAGGCAGTTCGAGACCCGAGCGCTGCGTGACGGAGTGAGCTCCCATCTTCAGTCCCAGCTTCTGCCAACCTAGCAGTTCGAAAGCAAGAAATCGCAAGTAGATAAATAGGTACCGCCTTGGCGGGAAAGGTAACAGTGTTCCGTGTACCTCGGTGTTCAGTCATGCTGGCCACATGACCACGGAAGCGTCTTTGGACAGCGCTGGCTCTTCGGCTTAGAAACGGGGATGAGCACCGCACCCTAGAGTCAGACACGACTGGTTGGGGACACCTTTACCTTTTAAAGCTTTTCTTATTTCTCTCAAGTGCAACAGTTCAGTAGCTTTCAGGGTCTTCACACCCTTTGCAGAGAGAACACCTCCAGGGAGTACCAATTGTCCAACATAACTTGCTCTGTCCTAGTCTGCTCAAGGCCAGAAAGGGTAAAAAAGTCACAGCGATGCACCTCCCTTTCAAGAAAACAGCGATCCTAAACCTTCCTTAAGAATGCATGTCTGCTTTCCCTACCCAAATCTACTCTTCTCTTTGAAATAGGAAGATGGTTAAAAAGTATGCCTTTTCCACCCCATCATTTGGAACATGAATTGTCCCATGCAGGAGGTCACTGAAAGGAGGTTGCCTGAAGAAACTTCTTCAGCTCCATCTGGTAAGGCTTCACAAGTCTTAAGGGAAACAATGAATCTTGCTCTTCCCCTCTGCTGATTCTTAAACAGCATATGAAGTCCCCAGGTTAGAAATAAACTTGAGCCGTTTTCATCTTGTCTTCGTTCCCCACCTCTATTTATATTGCTTGGCTTGGCTTTGCAGCACTGCCTAGATGATATGACTTGCTACCTAAGGCAGCCAGCTACTCTCATATCACTTCCCCTTTCATAATGATGCTAGCTCCTCTGTGCCAGGAAGGAATTAAATTAGCAGGAGTATAATCTTCCCTTAAGGCTCCACGAGCACCTGCCATCAAGGCTAATTGGAGTGACATGCTCCAATTGCATTAACGAAATCAAGAATGTACCTACCAAGAAACAGTTTACACATATGTAGGGAGCAGTGGTAAAGCAATATCTCATCCATCCAGGGATCCTTATATGTGACATACATAGGAAATGGATGCACACGTTTCAAGCAGCAGGCTTCATTCTTTCCTGAGTCTGAGATCCAATTTCTGGTATTCACTTCCATTCAGCTCAGATTCAAGCCACAGCTATATAATATGCTGCAAAGGTGAGACATCCTGTTTTAAAATGAAATTTCAGTAGTTGGTTACAAGATATCAAGAAACTCCTTTCCGCTGCATGCAAAGCACCTAGGGAGGAACCGAGTTGCATTTTGCGCACACACAGTCATTGGTGCCCATTCACAGGTCATGTCAGCTTACTGGCCACACTTTGCAGTTTGGATCTCACCAGCCGAGTTTGCAGTTTGGGGTTTCTTCTGGACCAAGCATCATCTGTGGAAGCACTGGCAGTGGTAGTGGCCAGGAGCACCTTTTACCAGCACAGGCTGGTACATCTCCTCTGACCGCAGCTAGAGAAAGGGGATCTAGCATTGGTCAAGCTACATCCAGATTACTGTAATGTGCTCTACATGGGGGCTGTCTTTGAAGGCAACCCAGAAACTTTGGCTGGCGCTGATTGGCACCAGATGTTGAGAGCATCTGGCTTGGGGGAAGGGAGAATTTTATTTGAAGGACTGCTTGCACCCCTATGAACCTGTCCATGCTTTCTGAGCAGTGTTAGAGGCCCTACTCATAACAGCCCTGCTGGATCAGACCAAAGGCCTCCCCAGTTCACCATTCTGTTCCCACAGTGGACAACCAGATGTCTGTGGGGAGGTGGAAATCATAGAATCATAGAATAATAGGGTTGGAAGTATTAAGAGAATTGAGTCCAACCCCCTGCTCAATCCAAGTCAGAGCATCCCTGACAGATGGCTGTCCAGCTTCATCTTGAATGCTTCCTGTGTGGGAGAGCCCACTATCTCCCTAGGTCATTGGTTCCATTATTGTATTGCTCTAACAGTCAGGATGTTTTTCCGGATGTTCATCCAGAATCTGGCTTCCTGTAATTTGAGCCCATTATTCCATGTCCTGCACTCTGGGATGGTCAAGAAGAGCTCCTGGCCGTCCTTTCTGTGACAACCTTTCAAGTACTTGAAGAGCACTATCATATCTCCCCTCAGTCTTCTCTTCTCAAGGCTAAACATGCCCAGTTTCAGTCTCTCTGCATAGGGCTTTGTTTCCAGTCCCCTGATCATCTTTGTTGCACTTCTCTGAACCCTCTCCAGCGTGTCTGCATCCTCCCTAAAGTGTGGTGCCCAGAACTGGACACAGTACTCAAGATGAGGCCTAACCAGTGCTGAGTAGAGGAGAACTAGTACTTCCCAGGATTTGGAAGCTATGCTTCTATTAATGCAGCCCAAAATGGCATTTGCCTTTTTTTTGCAGCCACATCAAATTGTTGGCTCATGTTCAGCTTGTGATTGACAACAATTCCAAGATCCTTCTTGCTAGTAGTGTTGTTGAGCCAAGATCCCCCATCTTGTAACTGTGCATTTGGTTTCTTTCTCCTAGGTGCAGAACTTGGCATTTATCCCTATTAAATCTCATTCCACTGTTTTCAGTCCAGCACTCCAGTCTATCAAGATCACTTTGAATTTTGTTTCTGTCATCCAAAGTATTAGCTATCCCACCCAATTTTGTGTCATCTGCAAATTTCATCCATATTCCCTGCACCTCCTCTTCCAAGTCATTAATAAAAATGTTGAAGAGCACTGGACCTAGGACTGAGCCCTATGGTACCCTGCTCATTACCTCTCCCCAGTTTGAGAAAATCCCATTGATAAGCACTCTTTGAGTCCGATTCTGTAGCCAACTGTGGAACCACCGGATCATTGTTTCATCTAGCCCACTCTGAGCTAGTTTGCTCATCAGGATATCATGGGGCACTTTGTCGAAAGCTTTGCTGAAGTTGAGGTATATTATGTCCACAGCATTCCCACAGTCCACAAGGGAGGTGACTTGATCAAAAAAAAGGGATCAGATTAGCCTGGCAGGATTTGTTCTTGACAAATCCATGTTGGCTTTAGGGATGTACGAAAGTCACTTACCTTTTCGCAGCTTGGATTCGCGGTGGGGGAGAGGCGCTCCATCCCTCCCCCCGGAATCCTCCCTGGGCCGGCTTTGCTCTGCGGCGGAGTTCCGGCCATGGCCAGCTGGTGCGGACGCAAATGGCAGCTGCCAAAGTGGCCACCATTTGCGTCCTGCCAGGCTGCCATGATAGGCTATGTAAGTATTTACGTAGCCTATCACAGCAAAGGGTAGGGGCGCAAACAGTGGCTGCTATGCCGTTTGCGCCGCTGCTATCTCCGGATTAGGCTACGTAAGTATTTATGTAGCCTAACATGGTAAAGGCAGCTACACGAATGGCATAGCGGCCGCCATTTGCATGACTGCCTTTACCGTGATAGGCTACGTAAATACTAACGTAGCCTATCACAGCAGCTTGGCAGGACGCAAATGGCAGCCGCAGTAGCCGGCCGAAAGACCAGCTGCCGCCACCGGAGCCGCCACCGCCGGAGCCCCAGGTAAGTTTCATTCCAGGCGGATTCCTTGGGGTGGCAGGGGGTGGGAGGCCATTCTGCCACAGATTTCAGGGGGCTGAATGCCAGTGCATTCAGCCTCACTGAAATCCGTGGCGGAATTCTCTTCCATCTCTAGTTGGCTTCGAGTAATCAGTTAATTGTTTTCAAGGTGCTTACCGATGGATTGCTTTATAACCTGCTCCAGAATTTCCCCAGAGATTCATGTCAGACTGTCTGGTCTGTAGTTCCCAGGTTCCTCCTTTTTACCCTTTTTGAAGATAGGGACAACATTAGCCCTCCTCCGGTCATCTGGCACTTCACCCATCCTCCATGATTTCTCAGAGATAATAGACAGTGGTTCTGAGAGCTCTTCTGCCAGTTCCTTTATTACTCTAGGATGCAGTTCATCTGGCCCTAGAGATTTGAACTCCTTCAAAGTAATTAGGTGTTCCTTGACCATATGCCTATAGGTGTGTACTAAACCCTGCTTACCTGGCTCCACCAGGTTCTGCAGGTGGGGGGAGGCGATACGTTCCTCCCCCCGGAATCCTTGATGGGGGGGAGGTGATCTGTTCCTCCCCCCCCAGAATCCTGCCAGACTGGCTCCACTCTGTGGTGGAATTCTCTGACATCCCTACCCCAGAGTTCCCGTAACTGCTACTTTATCCACTAAGTCATCTCTGTTGCTTAGGATCAAGTCAAGGATAGCCGATCCTCTAGTTCCTTCCTCTACTTTCTGTAGGAGGAAGTTATCCACTACACAAGTCAGGACTTTCCTGGAGGGGTCATGTTTTGCAGAATTTGTCTCCCAACAAATATCGGGGAAATTGAAGTCCCTCATTACTACTACATCATGATTCCTTGAATTATTGGCTATTTGCTTTTCAAGCAAATGAGATGGCTAGATAGCATCACCGATGCAATGAATATGAACTTGAGCACACTCTGGGAGAGAGCGGAGGACAGGAAGGCCTGGCGTGCTATGGTCCATGGGGTCACGAAGAGTCGGACACGACTGAACGACTGAACAAAAATTACTACTACATCATGCTTCCTTAAAACATTGGCTATTTGCTTTTCAAAAGTTTCATCCTCATCTTCTCCTTGGTTGGGTGGCCAGTAGTAGACTCTGACCACCATGTTCCTTTTATTCTTTGCTCCATTTATTTTGATCCCGATGCTTTCAATGGGGCTACCAAGCTCATCCGCCTGTATTTCTGTGCAGAGATATGTATTTTTCACATACAGTGCAACCCCACCTCCCTTTCTGTTCCTCCTGTTCTTTTTGAACAAGTATTTCCTTCAGTTGCTGTATTCCAGTCATGAGAGTCATCCCACCAAGTCAGTTATACCTATCAAGTCATAATTTCTCTCCTGTATTAAGAGTTCAAGTTTGTTCTGTTTCTCTGGGCATTAGTATATTGACATCGAAGACCATGTGCTTTCTAGTCTGGCATTCTTCCTACATGTTTCTGAAGACAATTATTGGGCTATATTAGAGCTGTTCTCTCCATTGTGATGTGGAGTAACAACTCATCCATTGTTACCCCCAACTTTGCATCTCCCTTCCCCATAGAATTCAGTTTATAGCCCTCCTCATAAAGTTCTTCATGCTGTGGCCAAACACGTTCTTCCCAGCCTTTGTGAGGTGGAACCTGTCTCTTGCCAACAGTCCATCTTCCAGGAAGTATAGCCCATGGTCCCAGAATCCAAATCTCTCTTGTTGGCACCACCTTTGTAGCCAGTCATTCACCCAGAGTATTTTTCTTTCCCTTTCTATCCCTCTTCTAACTACTGGAAGGATGGATGAGAAAACTATCTGGGCCCCAAAGTTCTTGAGTTTCCTTCCCAAAGCTTCAAAGTCTGATGTGATTTCTTCATAGCTCCGCTTGGCGGTATCATTTCTTCCCACATTGATGAGAAGAAAAGGGTACCTGTCAGTGGGCTTTATGAGTGCAGCAACCTTTCAGTCACATCTCTAATCCACCCTCCCAGGAGACAGCATATCTGGCGAGTCCACAGGCCTTCACAACATGCTTGGGTTTCAATCCCACGCAGCAAGGAGTCTCCCGCTACTACTATTCTTCTTGTTGTTGTAGGCCTTGGTTTCATTGCCTCTGCTTGACTGACCTTCAGCCTCTTGCTTGCTCTAATGCAGGTTCTCCTGTAATTCTTCCTCTGCAGGCTGTTCTCCAGTCTCATCCTCAAGTACCTGGAAAAGGTTCCATAGTTCCAATGGTTCCACTGGTACAAAGTGTCTTCTAGTTCTAGGGATGGGGGAGAATTTCTCCCCGAAACTTCGGGGGGCCGAGTGCCAACATGTTCGGCCCCCTGAAGTAGTTTCGGGGAGAAATTCTCCGCACCCCCCGCACCCCCCCCCGGGATGGGACTTACCTTTCCCGAATGTCCCTCCCGGCGGCGGTTCATCAGGTCTTCGACAGGGGCAGAGGCGGCAGCTGGTCTTTTGACCGGCTGCCACCACCGCCATTCCAATAAAAGTAAAAAAAAAAAAAAAAAACGCCCCCGTGATAGGCTACATGACGATTAACATAGCCTATCACGGCTAGATTTGCAAAGTCAGCCGTGATAGGCTACATAAATCGTCACGTAGCCTATCACGGGTGACTTACCAAAAAAAAAAAGTGCGTACGGCTAATGGCGGCCCCCATAGGGAGCCGCCATTCACGTTCCTTATTTGGTCGCTGTAGTCTACGTAAAGATTACATAGACTACGGCGAAAATTAGGGCAACGCTATTTGCATTGCCCTTATTTTCGCCGTAGTCTACGTAAAGATTTACGTAGACTACAGCGACCAAATAAGGAACGCGAATGGCGGCTCCCTATGGGGGCCACCATTTGCGTATGCGCTTTTTTTTTTTTTAAGTCACCCGTGATAGGCTATGTGATGATTAATGTAGCCTATCACAGCTGACTTTGCAGATCTAGCCGCAATAGGCTACGTAAATCGTCACATAGCATATCACGGGGGCTTTTTTTTTTTTTTACTTTTTATTTCGCGGCCGGGCGAGGCAAGGCGCCTCCTCCCCAGCCTGAATTTCGGCCAGGCGAGGCGGGAAGCCCCCCCCCGGCCTGAACTTCGGGGGGAGCAGCAAAGCGCCTCCCCCCCACCGCGAACAAGCTGCAAGACCAGGTAAGTGGGTTTCGTGCACCCCTATCTAGTTCTTCTGCTCCTGTCACCCTTTTCCAAGGAGTATCCTCTACTCCATCTTTCCTCACCTCAGAATTTCCCTCTTCTGCCTCAGCTTGCTGTTACTCTTCAAGCTTCTGGTCTTCACTTTGCTGCTGTAGTTCCACCCTTCTGTCCAAGAATTCTTTGTGTTCTCTTATTCCCTGGAGGGTCAACAGTTGCCACTCCAGTCCTCTTACTTTTTCTTCCAGCAATGTGATCAACTTGCACTTGTTGCAGGTGTAGGCCATGTTGTTCTCAGGCAAGGAAACAAACAATGCACAAACCTTGTGGGTCACCACCACTAGAGAGTCTTGCCCTTCCATAGTCTCTTTTCCCTTTTTGTGTCTAGCTTTCTGATTGTTCTAGAGTAGCCTGTGCCTGGTCCTCTACTTACTGGAGTCCCACTGGTATGGAAGTGTGTGTTACAAGAAAAATAAATTAAGAGAAAGAGAGAAGCAGAAAATGAGTGCAACACCTCTCAACCTGCTTAGAGATAGTGGGGATCTGTGGACTGGCATCTGGGGGGCCGAACCAGTGAGAAATTGCTGAGCTTTGAGCCCCAACCGGACTCTTGCAACGTCCCTACTGACAAAGTGTGTGGGTGGGTGGGTGGAATTGGCTCTCTCTTCCTTAAAAAAAACTGAATGGTTTACTGAAACATCCAAGATCAAATCATGGTGTTTTTTTTATTGTGGCTTGTTTCAATAAATTATAGTTTAAACAAATCATAAGTCATGGTTTGGACATAATAAATTGTGGTTAGTTTAAATCAGCAAATCCTTACAACCTCCTCCTCCTCGTCATGGCTGTTCTGGAGGTGGAGAGGGGAGAGGAAGAGTATGTGCATCTGGGGTTTGAGCAGGTTTATTCCTGTAAGACTAAACTATGATTTAGACTAGGGATGGGGGAGAATTTCTCCCCAAAACTTCGGGGGGCCAAGCACCAACGCATTCGGTCCTCCAAAGGTTGTTCAGGGAGAAATTCTCCGCCCCCCCGCCCCCCCCGGGATGGGACTTACCTTTCACGAATGTAAAACGCAAGTAGCGTTGCCCTTATTTTCGCCGTAGTCTATGTAAATCTTTACGTAGACTACAGGGACCAAATAAGGAACGCGAATGGCAGCTCCCTATGGGGGCCGCCATTTGCGTACGTGCTTTTTTTTTTTTTTTTTCAAAGTCACCCGTGATAGGCCACGTGACGATTAACGTAGCCTATCATGGCTGACTTTGCAGATCTAGCCGTGATAGGCTACGTTAATCGTTACGTAGCCTATCACAGGGGCGTTTTTTTTTTCTTTTGAAGTTTGCAGCCGGGGAGACGGGGCGCTTCTCCCTGGCCTGAATTTCGGCCAGGCGAGGCGGGAAGCCTCCCCCCTCGGCCTGAACTTTGGGGGGAGCAGCGAAGCGCCTCCCCCCCACCACGAAGCAAGCTGCGAGACCAGGTAAGTGACTTTCGTGCACCCCTAGATTTAGTGTTACATCTAGACAGTGGAGGCTGGTGTCTCCATTGTCAGTAGGGCAGCAAATCCACTCTGAGTTTCATTCAAAGCCAGTCAGAACTCTAAAGGAGCTATCCAAGGTGCTTTGCTGACTGAAACCGAGAGCTTATTCACCACCCCTCTGACATTGGAACCATGAGCCTTCACTGGATCTGGACCTGGCTATTCTCTTGCTGGCAGTGAGTTTCCAAGTTCTCAGGCGGAAGCCTTTCTTTTCATTATTTTTAAGGCATGTGGGAAGAAGTTGAAGCAGGGGTGCTGGCATAGTTGGGCATCCCTGGTAAAATTCATTCAAGAAGAATAGATGTGAGTGCCCTACATTATTTTAATTCCTTCATTTTTCTCTTCTGAGCAGAACTAAGATGGATGGACATAGCCTTGATTCTCCTGACATGCTTCTGAGTATTTGCCTCTGTCTCTTCCTTCCTCTTCCCCAAACCAAATCATCATAACAACCACCACAACTAAGGCAGGGGTGGAGTTTATAGATACTCCCATGATTGTGTTGAGTGCTGTCTTTTCCTGCTGGGGACCAAAACTCTCAACTCACACAACTCAAAAGCTCTCAGCACTTTGAGGGTGAGCTAAAAGAGGATTACTCCTCCCCACTTTCTTTTAGATGGAGATTTGAATGGGTATGATCTACAATAACCCTCCTTCACTCTAGCAAGCTACACTCTTTATCATTTAAGTCTGTAGTGTGCTAAGTAATATATCTAAAAATAATGAAAATATACATAGGCGATAGATATACTTTAGGTCTTGGTTTCCTAGGAATGGATTTTGTGTCACCATGTAAGAGACTGAGAGACTTTGGGTAATAGCAATAGTAAATATTAACTTCCCTTACTTGCACCTGTTGAAATACTGATTTCTAACGGTAACCTAGGGGTAATCTTGGATGGGTTCCAGGATTGCTGAGACCCTGGTATTTTGTATTTATTTGAAAAGTTCCATAGTAATTTCTCTTTTCACAGTGTGACACTTACATAAAAGAACCATTATTATTGTTTACTCCTGTCTCTTCACCATAAATTGAGTCAGTCTGTACTCCCTTCTCTTTTGAAATATACAGTGTTATTATCCATCACAATAATATGGGTTTTTTGTAAGGGAGAGTCACTTAGTCAAAACATAATGCATTACAGGGTAAAGAGTATAGCACCTATTTTTCATTTCTAAAACACAGATTTATTTTTTTGAGGGGGTCTTAAAGATAGAAGAGACATTCACAACAGCCTAATCTGCATGGAGGGGACAATAAATCAATGGAAAGCAGAATAGGTGCTCTCTGTTAAACTTTTTGAAACCAAATTCTGTTGAATAAAACAACAGGGTCTCATATTATGAGTGAACAGTCATTGCAGACAAAATGAAAGCGGGAAGAGGATAGAATTTTCAGAGCAAAAAGTCTGATGGGATATTTTCCATCAAGATGCTTTTAAGCAAGTCGCTCAGAGGTATTGGCCTGATTTTCCTTTGACGTAGAAACAAAAGTGTCATCAGTGGCATGGTGGTTTCCAGTGGCATTTCAAGTGGAGAGGCTGTGCATGTTTTGCACTTTATTAACCTGAGCTGCTCAAGACAATGTATTTACAACAGGGTTTTTAAAGGCAGTCCGTCTTACCATAATGTAATTGTAAAGTGATGTCTCCAAGAAAGTTTGAGAGCTCAATGGACAATGAAGAACTTTTTAAAGCTCAGTTCAACGAGAGTGCTTTTGACAAGAGTGCCAATAATCTGTTTCAGCTATTAAAGACAGTGGCAATTTGTTCCACACTCAGAAGGTTTGGTTTTCCTCAGTGATGTATTGATTCTTTACACTCCCCAGGTTAGCTTAGTTCTGGCTTGTTATTTTTTTCCTCTGTCTCTCTCCTCTGTCTCTCTCTTTCCTCCCCACCCCCCAATTTGGCTTAAGTTGCTAGGCCTATGGGCAGTGTTTTGAATGTCAGTGTCAAAAATGCTAAGCCATTAAACCCTTGGTGGAAAAGGAAGACTATGTCTTTCATTATCATTAGCCACCTCCTTCAAGGCAGAAATGGGGGTGGGAAGTATGTGTTCATTCTAATGATCTTCCACACTAATGGATTAGAGGGAAGTATGTTGATATTTTTAAAATTCCTCTGGTAGTTTCTGGATTCAATAGCATGTATTGTATTATAAATAAACCAGAATTATAAACGGAATTATAAATAAACCAGGGTCTGGATCCAGATTTAAGCCAGATAAACTGTGCTGGTGGAAGTAGACTTCCCTGCCCCCTTCTTCCCATGACAGCCCCAACTAGGGATGGGCAGATTACTTACCCCATTCCGGTCTGGGGTGTCTGCGGTGGGGGTGGAGGCAATCCGTCCCTCCCTCTGGAATCCTCCCTGACCTTCAGCCGGACTTCCATCTGCTGCCGGGCTGCAGCCGCAAATGGCATCCGGCGTAGCAGCCGCCATTTGCGTCCCTGCATTAGCTGTGATAGGCTACGTATATATTTATGTAGCCTATCATGGCAAAGAGCAGGGACGCAAATGGCACTTGCTATGCCATTTGCATCCCTGATCTTTGCCATGAATGGCTACATAAATACTTAAGTAGCCTATTATGGGTTAAGTAGGGAGACAAATGGCAATGGCAGCCACAGACTGGGGCAGCCATTTGTGGCTGCAGACCAGAGCAGCAGATGGACCGGACCGGCTGACACCAGATTGGGTCCATCCCGTAGGGAAGGACGCAAGTCCCTTACCTGATCCCGCAGCTTGCTTCGTGGTGGGGAGGAGGCGCTCCGTTCCTCCCCCCGAAATTCTGGCTGGGGGGGAGGCGCCCCATCCCTCAGGCCTAAATTCGGACCGGGGGGGAGGCACCCCATCCCTCTGGCCGCGAAACCTCGTCTCCTGCCAGGACGCAAATGGCAGCGGCTGTAGCCGCCGCCGTTTGCATCCCTGCAGTCAGCCGTGATAGGCTACGTAAATGTTTAGGTAGCCTATCACAGCTGACTTTGACCAAAAAAAAAAAAAAGTATGTACGCAAATGGTGGCACCCATGGGCGCCGCCATTTGCGTTCCTTATTTGGGCACGTGTAGTCTACGTAAACATTTACGTAGACGACGGCGAAAATAAGGGGAACGCTATTTGCGTTGCCCTTATTTTCGCCGTCGTCTACATAAATGTTTACGTAGACTACACGTGCCCAAATAAGGAACGCAAATGGCGGCGCCCATGGGCGCCACCATTTGCATACGTGCTTTTTTTTTTTTTCAAAGTCAGTCGTGATAGGTTACATAAACATTTACATAGCCTATCACGGTGTTTTTTGAAAATCTAGCCGTGATAGGCTACGTAAATCTTTATGTAGCCTATCATGTTTGTTGTTGTTGTTTTTTTTAACTTGAAAATGGCTGCGGCGGCAGAATTTCGTGGAGAAATTCTCTGACATCCCTACCATTCCGGGAAAGTTTCGCAGGGTGGCGGACGGGAGTGCTCCATTCTGCCACGGACTCTGGGGGGGGGGTGGATTCTAAAGAATCCAATCTCATTGGAGTCCGTGGCAGAGTTCTCTAACATCACTAGCCTCAACAGCCCCCTGAGAGCCAGCGTGGTGTAGTATCTAGAATGTTGGACTGGGAGCCGGGAGATCCAGGTTCTAGTCCCCACTCGGCCATGGAAGCTCACTGAGTGACTTTGGGTCAATCACAGACTCTCAGCTCAGCCTACCTCACAGGGTTGTTGTTGTGAGGATAAAATGGAGAGGAGGAGGATTATGTACTCGACCTTGGGTTCCTTAAAGAGGAAAAAAGGCAGGATATAAATGTAATAAATAATAATAATATGCTACACAGAAAGACAGGAGACCCTTCTGAATGGGGTTAGCTGTGGTGTGAGGAGAGGGGATCTCCAAAAACCAGGTGGAAGAACCTTCTCTCGCAGCAGTTCCCTTCCTCTCATAGAAGGCAGATCCTGGATCCATTCTCAGGGATTTTGCCTTCACAATAGTTTCCAGTGTGTGTCTGGGTTTGCACGATTGGTGTCTTGCAGCATGGCTCTGCTTGCCTGCTGCTTTTGTGAATATTTTGTGAATATTTTGTGAATATTTTGTGAATGGAACTACACTGCTTCCATTTCTTCCCCTTCCATATGCCAGGAAGTGATGGGGCCAGATGCCATGATCTTCATTTTTTTAATGTTGAGTTTCAAACCAGCTTTTGCACTCTCCTCTTTCACCCTCAACAATAGGCTCTTTAGATCCTCTTCGCTTTCTGCCATTAGGGTGGTATTGCCTGCATATTGGAGGTTGTTGATAATTCTCCCAGCAATCTTAATTCCGACCTGTGATTCATCCAACCCGGCATTTCTCATGATGTACTCTGCATATAAGTTAAATAAGCAGGGTGACAATATGCAGCCTTGTCGTACTCCTTTCCCAATTTTGAACCAATCGGTTGTTCCATCTCTGGTTCTTACTGTTGCTTCTTGACCCTCGTACAGGTTTCTCAGGAGACAGGTAAGGTGGTCTGGTACTCCCATCACTTTCAGAATTTGCCACAGTTTGTTGTGATCCACACAATCAAAGGCTTTAGCGTAGTCAATGAAGCAGAAATAGACATTTTTCTGGAATTCTCTTGCTTTCTCCATGATCCAGTGAATGTTGACGATTTGATCTCTAGTTCCTCTGCCTCTTCGAAACCCAGCTTGTACTTCCGGTAGTTCTCAGTTCGCATACTGCTGAAGGCTAGCTTGTAGGATTTTGAGCATCACCTTGCTGGCATGTGAAATGAGCGCAATTGTGCGGTAGTTTGAACACTCTTTGGCGTTGCCCTTCTTGGAATTGGGATGTAAACTGACCTTTTCCAGTCCTGCGGCCATTGTACAGTGTTCCAAATTTGTTGGCATATTGAATGCAGCACTTCAACAGAATCACCTTTTAGGATTTTAAATAGTTCAGCTGGAATACTGTCATCTCTGCTAGCTTTGTTGTTACTAATGCTTCCTAAGGCCCACTTGACTTCACTCTCGAGGATGTCCAGCTCAAGTTCAGTGACCGCACTCTCATGGCTATCAGGGACATTCAGATCTTTCCTGTATAGTTCTTCTGTGTATTCTTTCCACCTCTTCTTAATCTCATCTGCTTCTGTTATGTCCCTGCCTTCTTTGTCCTTTATCATGGCCATCCTTGCACAAAACATTCCCTTGAGATCTCCAATTTTCTTGACGAGATCTCTAGTCTTTCCCAGTAGTAGTAATGGGGGACTTCAATTTCCCCGATATTTGTTGGGAGACAAATTCTGCAAAACATGGCCCCTCCAGGAAATTCCTGACTTGTGTGATGGATAACTTCCTCCTACAGAAAGTAGAGGAAGGAACTAGAGCATCAGCTATCCTTGACTGGATCCTAACCAACAGAGATGACTTACTGGATAAAGGAGCAGTTACAGGAACTCTGGAGAAAAGCGACCATGTTGTACTTGAGTTCTTGGTTCTAAGGGAAGCAAAAGCAAGTGTAGTCAAATGCGTACCCTGGATTTTAGGAAAGCTAATTTTCATAAACTCAGAACAATGATCAGTAAGGTCCCATGGCAAGCGACACTAATGAGAAAAGGAGTCCAAGATGGGTGGGAGGTTTTAAAAAAAGAAATTCTCAAGGCACAATCACAAACAATTCCAACAAGAAGAAAAGGTGGAAGACAATGGAAGAAGCCAATGCGGCTTCACAAAAAGCTTAGGGATGACCTGAAAACAAAAAAAGGACACATATAGGAAGTGGAAAGAAGGCCAAGTAACAAAGGAAGAGTACAGGCAGGTAGCACAGAATTGCAGGGATGGCATCAGGAAGGCTCAAGCTGAGAATGAGCTGAGGTTAGTGAGGGATGCTAAAAACAACAAAAAGGCTTATTCAGCTACGTGCATAGTAAAAGGCAGAGGAAAGAAATGGTGTTACAGCTATTAAATAAGGATGGCAAAATGATAACAGATGACAAAGAAAAGGCAGAGGTGCTCAATTCCTACTTTGGCTCAGTCTTCTACCAAAAGAGGGTCTATGACCCCCCCTGGCAAAGGCGAAGTGCACGCTGAAGGGGCAGGATTGCAGCTTGAGATTGATAGGCGTATGGTCAAGGAACACCTAATGACTTTGAATGAGTTCAAATCTCCAGGGCCAGATGAACTGCATCCTAGAATAATAAAGGAACTGGCAGAAGAACTCTCAGAACCGCTGTCTATTCTCTTTGAGAAATCATGGAGGACGGGGGAAGTGCGAGATGACTGGGGGAGGGCTAATGTGGTCCCTACCTTCAAAAAGGGTAAAAAGGAGGAACCTGGGAACTACAGACCAGTCAGTCTGACATCAATCCCTGGGAAAATTCTGGAGCAGATGATAAAGCAATCCATCTGGAAGCACCTTGAAAACAATGCCGTGATTACTTGAAGCCATCATGGATTTGTCAAAAACAAGTCCTGCCAGACAAATCTGATCCCTTTTTTTGATCAAGTCACCTCCCTTGTAGACTGTGGAAATGCTGTAGACATCATATACCTCGACTTCAGCAAAGCTTTCGACAAAGTGCCCCACGATATCCTGATGAGCAAACTAGCTCAAAGTGGGCTAGATGAAACAACAATCCGGTGGATCCACAGTTGGCTACTGAATTGGACTCAAAGAGTACTTATCAATGGGACCTTCTCAAACTGGGGAGAGGTAACGAGTGGGGTACCGCAGGGCTCAGTCCTGGGCCCAGTGCTCTTCAACATTTGTATTAATGACTTGGAGGAGGAGGTGCAGGGAATGCTGATCAAATTTGCAGACGACACAAAATTAGGTGGGATAGCTAATACTTTGGAAGACAGAAACAAAATTCAAAGTGATCTGGATAGACTGGAGCACTGGGCAGAAAACAACAGAATGACATTTAATAGGGATCAATGCCAAGTTCTGCACCTAGGAAAAAGAGACCAAAGGCACAGTTACAAGATGGGGGATATGTGGCTCAACAACACTACAAGCGAGGAAGATCTTGGAATTGTTGTCGATCACAAGCTGAATATAAGCCAACAATGTGATGTGGCTGCGAAAAAGGCAAATGCTCTTTTGGGCTGCATTCATAGAAGCATAGCTTCCAAATCTTGGGAAGTACTAGTTCCCCTCTACTCAGCACTGGTTAGGCCTCATCTGGAGTACTGTGTCCAGTTCTGGGCACCACTCTTTAAGAAGGATGCAGACAAACTGGAGAGGGTTCGGAGGAGGGCAACAAAGATGATCAGAGGACTGGAAACAAAGCCCTATGAAGAGAGACTGAAAGAACTGGGCATGTTTAGCCTTGAGAAGAGAAGACTTAGGGGAGATATGATAGCACTCTTCAAGTACTTGAAAGGTTATCACAGAGAAGAAGGCCAGGATCTCTTCTTGATCATCCCAGAGTGCAGGACACGGAATAATGGGCTGAAGTTACAGGAAGCCAGATTCTGGCTGAACATCAGGAAAAACCTCCTGACTGTTAGAGCACTACGACAATGGAACCAATGACCTAGGGAGGTGGTGGGCTTTCCCACACTGGAGGCGTTCAAGACAAGGCTGGACAGCCATCTGTCAGGGATGCTCTGACTTGGATTCCTGCATTGAGCAGGGAGTTGGACTCGATGGCCTTGTAGGCCCCTTCCAACCCTACTATTCTATGATTCTATGAAATGTTCACAAATAACCCTGAACAGCCCTAATTGGCTCAGTCCTAATTGATTATTTTTTTTATGTTATGCTCTAACTAAGATTTTATTTTAATCTGTATTTTATTATGATGATTGGCCATTATGAGTATCACTTTTGGAGGAAAAGCAGGATATAGATTTAATAAATAAATAATAAATACAATGAATACGTCATAATAAAAAGCTCATTGTGACTCTGGGTCTTCGGAAAATGAAGTAAGATGCACTGCATGGAGTTGGTTCACAACAGGAATTTTGCTAACTGAATTTTAGGTATTTCACACAGATGTCTTCTCATTGTCCACTGTATTTATTTAGATGCCAAGGCACACCACAGTTCTATTGACTGGAAAAGATGCAGTTCCTCTCTTCCTATTATTTTGAATGATAATAGCAGAATTATTCTTTAATCTGCAATGCTTCACACAGTGGCAGAACTTTTAGAGATAAACAAGTGAAGGGATAAGTTGAGCAAAAACATTCAAAGGAAGTGTGATTTCTTTTGTAGCCACTGGCTGTGTGCCAAATACCAACCACCTTTGATAATCAGTGGAGCATTATATGAATAGCTCCTAACAAGGCGAAGCATCTACTTCTGACTACTGTATTCTTCATTTTATACCTTTCTCTACTGCGTGAATGCCGATTTCAGCTTGATGCATAAAGAGAGGTCTCCGCTGGCTTTTATGCCACTTTACAACCCCTATTTTGTAACAAGTAACCGACTGCTGCTATTAGTGAAATCACACTGCTTTCACATTTTACAGAACATGAGTGGGTGTTAATGATACTTTGGACCTCATCTATTATGCTGCCTGTAGATCTTCTAGAGCTATCTATAGATTTCACAAATCCTTTATCACAAACTATTATGCTACACCATTAAAAAAAATACCCTCCAAACCTAGCCATAATGGGGTGTGTATTTTTTTTCAACTTTGCATAGACTTTCATACTTTTTGCTCCCACTGTTGACGCAGATTACATTCAGTCACACATCTTGAATATTTGCAATGTTGTAGTCAACCCCAATCTATGGTAGAAGCCTTTCAGGGACACTGCAGACAAAATCATGCACCACCTCCAAGTAGGGGTGGACGAAAGTCACTTACCTGTCCTCGAAGATTTCCCGCATTGGGGGGGAGGCACTTCGTTGCTCCACCCGCGAAGTTCAGGCCGGGGGGGGAGGCTTCCCGCCTCACCCGGCCGAAATTCAGGCCAGGAAGGAGGAGGCTCGCCTCTCCTGGCCGTGAACTAAACAGTTAAAAAAAAAATGCCCCCGTGATAGGCTACATGACGATTAACATAGCCTATCACGGCTAGATCTGAAAAGTCAGCCGTGATAGGCTACGTAAATCGCCACGTAGCCTATCACGGGTGACTTTAAAAAAAAAAAAAGTGCGTACGCAAATGGCGGACCCCATAGGGAGCCGCCATTCACGTTTCTTATTTGGTCGCTGTAGTCTACGTAAATGTTTATGTAGACTACGGCGAAAATAAGGGCAACGCAAATAGCGTTGCCCTTATTTTTGCCGTAGTCTACGTAAACATTTACGTAGACTACAGCGACCAAATAAGGAACGCAAATGGCGGCTCCCTATGGGGGCCGCCATTATCCGTACGCGCTTTTTTTTTTTTTTAAAGTCACCTGCAGTCAGCCGTGATAGGCTACGTAAATGTTTACATGGCCTATCACGGCTGACTTAAAAAAAACAACAACGTGCGTACGCAAATGGCGGCTCATTGGAAGGACAGATACTGAAGCTGAATCTCACATATTTTTGGCCACCTAATGCAAAGAGAAAATTCTCTGGAAAAGAGCCTGATGCTGGGAAAGACTGAAGGCAAAAGGAGAAGGGGACGGCAGAGGATGAGATGGCTAGATAGCCTCACTGATGCAATGAATATGGACTTGAGCACGCTCCGGGAGAGAGTGCAGGACAGGAAGGCCTGGCGTGCTATGGTCCATGGGGTCACGAAGAGTCGGACATGACTGAACGACTGAACAACAACAACAACAATGACGGCAAAAAAAAAAAAGGGAACGCAAATGGTGGCCGCTGTAGCCACCGCCATTTGCATTCCCTTTTTTTTTTGCCATGATAGGCTACGTAAAAACTTACGTAGCCTATCATGGCTATAAGGAAGAAGCGAATGGCGGCCGCAGACACGGCCACCATTCGCAAAGCAGTGCAAACGGCAGCAGGTAGGTGTCCCATTTCGCGTGCCTTTCGCAGGGTGGGGGGGTGGGGGTCTTCATTCTGCCACGGATTTTGGGGGGCCGAATGCACTGGCATTCAGCCTCACCGAGATCCATGGAGGAATTCTCTGACATCCCTAGTAAAACTTCATCTTAAGAATCATTTCACTCATTTCAAAAGAGAAAATATTTCATAGGAAGTCCCCTACCCACACCCCAGCACTTTATATCCTGCCTTTCTATACATAAGAATACCTAAGGCAGCCTACAAAATTAAAATTAAAAAAAACAAAATATAGTGCTCAAGTCACAGTGATGTAAACAGCAGCAACCAGAACAACAGCATAAAACACATCAATGAACAGCAGTAGGGGGAAAAAAATACAAACCACAATCTCATGACCTAATTAAAAATGCCCATTGAAATAGAACAGCTTTTAATATCCACTTAGGGCTAGGGATGGCGGAGAATTTCTCCCCGAAACTTCAGGGGGCCGAGCGCCAACGTGTTCGGCCCCCCAAACAAGTTTCGGGGAGAAATCCTCCACCCCCCCGCCCCCCACCCCCCCCGGGACGGGACTTACCTTCCCTGAATGTCCCTCCCGATGGCGGGTCCGGCTGGCGGTTCGTCTGGTGTTCGAGCGGGGCGGGAGCGGCAGCCGGTCTTTTGACCGGCTGCCGCCCCCGCCATTGCAATGAAAGAAAAAAAAAACACGTCCCCTGATAGGCTACGTGACGATTCACGTAGCCTATCACGGCAAGATTTGCAAAGTCAGCCGTGATAGGCTACGTGAATCGTCACATAGCCTATCACGGGTGACTTTAAAAAAAAAAAAGTGGGTACGGATAATGGCGGCCCCCATAGGGAGCCGCCATTCCCCTTCCTTATTTGGTCACTGTAGTCTATGTCAATGTTTACATAGACTACGGCGAAAATAAGGGCAACGCTATTTGTGTTGCCCTTATTTTCGCCGTAGTCTACGTAAACATTGACGTAGACTACAGCAACTAAATAAGGAACGCGAATGGCGGCTCCCTATGGGGGCCGCCATTCGCGTACGCGCTTTTTTTTTTAAAGTCACCCGTGATAGGCTACGTGACGATTGATGTAGCCTATCATGGCTGACTTTGCAAATCTTGCCGTGATAGGCTACGTGAATCGTCACGTAGCCTATCAGGGGACGTTGTTTTTTTTTTTTTTACTTTCGTGTTCGCAGCCGGGCGAGGCGGAAAGCCTCCTCCCCAGCCTGAATTTCGGCCGGGCGAGGCGGGAAGCCTCCCCCCCGGCCTGAATTTCGGCCGGGCGAGGCGGGAAGCCTCCCCCCCCGGCCTGAACTTCGCGGGGGGAGCAGCGAAGCGCTCCCCCTACCGCGAAAAAGCTGCGAGAAAAGGTAAGTGACTTTCGTTCACCCCTACTTAGGGCACAATCCTGTGCATGTTTAGACAGAAAAGAGTCCTACAAATCCCAGCATGCCTCCATGTCTTGCTGGAGGAATGCTGGGAGTTGCAAGACTTTGAAAAAAAATGATTCCCCCATTCCCCAGTTCCAGCTTTCTGAACATCCTTCCCACAGCTGCTTTTACCCCTGCTGGACATAAGATATGGATACGGATGTACCTTTTCACAGGTATTCAGTATTAACAATGGGATGAGGAGAAAGGATCAAGAAGCCCCCCCCCCCCCAGTACCAGTCTTCCATTTCAAATTGTAACCTGAGCAGGGCCGTTTAAGGGAAGGGCAGTAGCTGAAGGCAGAGCACCAATGCTTTGCATGCAGACTGACCGATTTGATCACTGGCATCTTCAGCTAGGGGCAGGAAAGACTCCTGCCTGAAACCCCAGAGGGCCACTGTCACTTAGTGCAGACAATACTTCTCATGCGCCGATGAATTCTGTAAAAGAAGAAAAGCATCCCAACATGGAATCAGAGAACTGCATCGTCATATGTAGCTCCACCTGGAATGTGTCAGGATAACAGAAAACAGCATTTGTCAGTTGGCAACCAGAAACTGGGCCTTTTCAGTAGCAGAGCCTGGTAGTGGAATTCACTTCCCAGAGAGGCTTGCTGACACAGGTGCCAGGCGGAGATCTTTTCATTCTTCTTTTAAGATCATTGATGTAATTTCCTGCTGTGGGTATTGTTTTATTATTCTTGGTTTTGTTTTATCTATTCTGTTTGTGCTGTGGTGGTATTTTTTAAAAAATCTATTTGATGTTTAAGTTTTTACTAGCGCTTTATTATCTTAAATGTTATAAACTGCCCAGACAGCTCTGTTGAATGGTGGTATATAATAAATACATACATAAATAAAACTTGTCCCTGTTTTTGCTTTCCCTTTTTTTAGAGGTCCTCTTGCTTTGATACTATCGGGTAATGTTCTTATCCCCCTGAAGAAATATCTTCTGTCACATTTCAGCTCTTCCATTCATAATGTCATAGTTCATATCTATGTTTGTCTTCTAACGAAAAGATTCTTCACGCTTTTCAGTGAAGCCCCCCACACTCTAGATTTTCCCAAGGAAAATGCATTTCAGACTGGAGGAAGCAGTGTGGGTCATTAAGTGGTATTAGCCCCATTATCAAAATAGGGTAAGGTGGCCATCTTTGTGTTTTGTATAGTGAATGTTGTGCTCAGTCAATTCAATTTTCACATCAAAAGCAGGATTTTTCTAGGGATGTACAAAACTCATTTACCTGTTCACGGATGTGATTCACAGTGGGGGGGAAGACGCTCTTCCCCTCTCCCCGGAATCCTCGACGGGGGGGGGAGGCAATCCGGTCCTCCCCCCGGGAATCCTGCCCGGATGGCTCTGCTCCACCGCAACTACGTGGAGCAGCCGGCCAGGGGGGTCTGCAGCTGGAATTCCAGCCGCAGACGGGCTGCTGCAGACACAAATGGCGGCTGCTGTAGCAGCCGCCATTTGCGTAGGTATGTCGGAGAATTTCTCCACGAATCTCCAGGAGGCCGAATGCCAATGCATTCGACCCCCCGAAATTGGTGGTGAAATTCTTTGCCCCCCACACCCCCCTCCCGGGGATGGGACTTACGTCCTTCGAATGTCCCTCTCGGCGGCGAGTCCCTGCGGCGTTTCAGCAGCGTTTCGGCGGGGGCGGCGGCTGCCGGTCTTCCGACCAGCTGCCGCCACCGCCATTACAAAGTAAAGTAAACACACACACACACACACATGATAGGCTACATAATGATTTACGTAGCCTATCACGGCTAGATTTCCAAAGTCAGCCATGATAGGCTACGTAAATCTTTACATAGCCTATCACAGCTGACTTTGAAAAAAAAAAAAAAGCACGTATGTAAATGGCAGCGCCCATGGGCGCCACCATTTGCATTCCTTGTTTGGGCAGGGGTAGTCTACGTAAAGATTTACGTAGACTACGACAAAAATAAGGGGCTGCCATTTGCGTACGCGCTTTTTTTTTCAAAGTCACCTGTGATAGGCTACGTAAAGATTTACATAGCCTATCACAGCTGACTTTGAAAATCTAGGCGTGATAGGCTTTGTAAATAGTTACGTAGCCTATCACGTTTTTTTTTTTATATTTACTTTTTTTATTTCGCAGCCGGGGAGACAGGGCGCTCCCCCGCAGCCTGAATTTCGACGGCGAGGGATGGGGCGCTCCCCCCCCGCCAAGAACTTCAGGGGGAGAACCGAAGTGCCTCCTCCCCACCGCGAAGCAAGCTGCGGGACCAGGTAAGGGACTTTCGCCCATCCTTACATTTGCGTCCAGCCAGGCTGCTGTGATAGGCTTTGTAAGAATTTACATAGCCTATCACAGCTAACCCCCCCCCCAAAAAAAAACCAGCATACGCAAATGGTGGCAGCTATGGCAGCTGCCATTTGCGTTCCCTATTTTTTGCCATTCTATTACAGTGAAAAAAAGGGGAACGCAAATAGTGTAGTGGGCGCTATTTACATTCCTTCCCCCCCCCCGCACCGTAATAGCCTACATAAATATTTACGTAGGCTAGAACGGCGAAAACAAAAAAAACAATGCAAATAGCCCCATTTGCGTACGCTGGGGTTTTTTTGGGGGGTAGCCATGATAGGCTATGTAAATTCTTACATAGTCTATCAAAACTGCAAAGACAGCAATGGCGGCCGCAGCAGCCTGGCTACAGCTGGCCAGTAGACCAGCCGCCGGAGCCACTGCCGCCACGGCCGGAACCGCCGTGGCTGAATCCGCCACATCCACCCCAGGTAAGTGCCGTCCCGGGGGATTCCGGGGGGGGGCGGGGGGCAGGAGGCCGTTCCACCACGGATTCCGGGGGCCAGATTCTAAAGAATCCAGCCTAACTGGAATCCATGGCAGAATTCTTTGCCATCCCTAGATTTTTCTGCCTACCAGTGTGCTCATCCTGGATGTCAACCTGTGGTCTCTCACTCACTTCCTCTGCATTTATTTGACTTTTACTGTCAAAAACGTGCCATGGACACACAGTGCTGACAAAACAAAGTTTCAATTTTGTCAGCAAGCCCAGCAGAAGTCATTCAGAGCTCAGCAAGAAAGATTCAGGCAATTTGCAGGGACACAATATTTGCATAGGGGTGTATGAAATCCACTTACCGTTCTGGTCCGGGGCATCCCTCTCCCCTCCATGGTGAGTCTGCAGAGCTGCCGGCCAGGCCCATCCACAGCCAGACTTCTGTCTGCTGCCGGTCTGCGGCTGCAAATGGTGTCTGGCGTAGCGGACGCCATTTGTGTCCCTGCTTTAGCCATGATAGGCTACATATATTTACACAGCCTATCATGAAAAGAGTAGTGATGCAAATGGCATAGTGGATGCCATTTGTGTCCCTGATCTTTGCCATGATAGACTACGTAAATATTTATGTAGCCTATCATGGCTAAAGCAGGGATGCAAATGGATGCATAAGGAACTGCCATTTGCGTTCCTTATTTGTTTCCGGTAGTTTACGTAAAGATTTACGTAGACTATGGCGAAAATAAGGGCAACGCAAATAGCCTGCCGCCATTTGCATACGCACTTTTTTTTTTTTCAAAGTCACCCGTGATAGGCTACGTAATGATTTACGTAGCCTATCACGGCTGACTTTGGAAATCTAGCCGTGATAGGCTACGTTAATCGTTACGTAGCCTATCATGGGTGTTTGTTTTTTTTTACTTTATTTTGTAATGGTGGTGGCGGCAGCCGGTCGGAAGACCGGCCACCGCCACTGCCCCCGACAAAATGCTGCCGAACCGCCGCCAGGACCCGCCGCTGAGAGGGACATTCAAGGGAGGTAAGTCCCATTCTGGGGGGGTGGGGGGGTGGAGAATTTCACCAACAATTTCGGGGGGCCGAATGCATTGGCATTCGGCCTCCCCAAGATTCGTGGAGAAATTCACGGCCATCCCTAAATATATTCCTGGGATGCTGCCCCACTTAGCAGCCTAGCTATGATGTTTTTAGTGATGTCAGAGTATTTAGTCAAGGATCTCGGTGAGGCCGAATGCCAGTACATTCGGCCCCCCGAAATCCATGGCAGAATGGCCTGCCACCCCCCTGCCCCCACGGATTCCCCCCCCCGGGGACGAGACTTACCTGGGGCGGATGTTCTGGGTGGCGGCGGCTCCAGCAGCGGCTTTGGCAGCAGAGGCTGGTCTTCCAACCGGCTGCCACCGCTGCCATTTGCAGTCTGGTCGCTTCTGAGTTTGTTTGTTTTTTACATAGATGTGATAGGCTACGTAAAGACTTATGTAGCCTATCATGGCTGGGTTTAAAAAAAAAAAACGCGTGCGCAAATGGCGGTGGCTACGGCCGCCGCCATTTGCATTCCTTATTTTTGGCACGTCTTAGTCTACGTAAATATGTACATAGACTAACACAGTGAAAATAAAGGGGAACACAAATAGCGCCCGCTACGGTATTTGCGTTCCCCCTTATTTTTGCTGTCTTAGTCTACGTAAATATTTACGTAGACTAAGACGGCCAAAAATAAGGAATGCAAATGGCGGCAGCCGTAGCCACTGCCATTTGCGCACGCGTTTTTGTTTTGTTTTTAAACCCAGACATGATAGGCTACGTAAGTCTTTATGTAGCCTATCATGGCTGAATACAGGGATGCAAACAGCGGCAGCTATGGCAGCCACCATTTGCGTCCCTGCTAGCCAGCGGCCGGATGTCCGGCTGCTGGTGGAGCCGGCCGGCGGCTCCACAGAATCCCCGCAGAGCAGAGCCAGCCATCGAGGATTCCTGGGGGGAGGGACGGAGTCCCTCCCCCCCATCAAGGATTCCGGGGGGAGGGATGGAGCACCTCCCCCCCCTTTGCAAAAGATTCCGCGAAATGGTAAGTGACTTTAGTACAACCCTAGATGTTTTACACTACCTGAAGCTTCCAAACCATCCACAAAAGCAGCCTCACACAGAGTGCCTTGCAGTAATCCAGTCTTAAGGTTGACAGTGCATGGATCATTGTAGTCAGGTTGTCCTTGTCCTGGAATGGCTATAGCTGGTGTCACATTCAGATGTGAAGAAATGTGTTCTTTGCCATGGAGGTCACTTGTGCCTCTATTGAAGTAATAGATCTAAGAGAATGTTGCTTGCGAGCAGAGATGGGTTAAAGAAGACTCAGACAACAAGTTTGGGTCGAAAATTGGGCCATATTTATTGAAATACCTGCAAAGGGGTAACTAGGATGGGCATCTAACTGTATCAGCGGCTAGCTGGCACTTCTTGGGTGCAAACACACCCAGCCTGAGGGGTGGCGGTGATCTCGCCAGCCCTCCAGACTGCCCCTTCTGGGGGAGGTAGGCCTTCCCCTGTCACCGCCAACCCGGTGTAGCACAACACCTGGGTGAGTGAGGAGGGTTGGTCTCCCAGGCAACCCTTATCCCCTCACCGAGCCACACAACCCGTTCGGGGGGCCTCAGGCATCACCTGTCATCATAAGGTGCCTCTGCATGCACACCATCCCTAATCTCTTTGTGCTTTTGCCCATCCTAGCTGCCAAAGGAGTCACAAGCCTATTGCTTGTGAAACTCCCCCCACCTGCGCAGAAGAACTTCCTGCAGGCCCCTTTGCAGATAGGACAAAAATATGTCATTCCCTACGTCCGACAAGTGGACACTGTCCTGCCTGTAAAGCTCCCTCCTTGTCCACAGAATTCCCTGGTGGGTGATGCACCCATCACCATGTTCTGACAGCCCCCATGCCAGTTCTCTGTTCACCTTCCGCTGAGCCCGTTCCATGGCAGCATTACTCTGCGCCCTCCACTTGATTCTCGGGGGCATTGAGGACCACAATATGGTCATCCCCGGCCAAAGATGTCGGATCATCTGCAAATCAACCAACACCTGCTCAACCAAGCCCTTTCCCAGCTTGCAGCCCAAGTCATTCCCTCCCAGGTGCAGCACCAGGACCTGTGGAGGGAAACTGACCAAACCTTGATGAAACAGGGTGGGAAGGAGTGAGTCCCATCGCATACCCTGCCGGCCAAGCCACACCTGTTGGGGAAACTGCAGCCGGGATCCAAAGGCTGACGTAGAAGCTCTGCAAGCAGCCCAAAACACCATACTGTGCCCACAAATGAGCACCCATACCGGCGTAGGTCGAATCCCATCTAAGGAATAAAACATTGGGAAAGGCAAAGAAAAGCATTATGAAGTATCGGGCAAATCACGAACGTAGGACTGGAAAGCCCTGGAGCGCCATCTCCCTACAGCCATCATGTGCTTGGATGAAAAACCTATGGCAGCTGCTGTAGAGGCTGCTCCAATCTGGAAAGAGTGGGTCCCAAAACGATAATGACCCGAACCCAGTATGGATAAGACCGACTTAGTGACTGCCCAGAATTGGAACTTTGTCAGTGGTGAACCGTCATTATGGTAGAATAGGGGATCCTCACCAGCCCCGCGGCGTCCCAGAAAAACCTGCAAGGCCCTGATAGGGCATAACTCCTTGGCCTGGGCCCGGCTGAGGGCCACCAACACTCCCTTGCCAGGCTGATTGGTCTTTGACCGTTGAATACAGAGGTGGATCAGGTTGGGATGGATCTGCACATTGGAGTACCTTAAGGCCCTCCCGGCTGGGTCAGATTTGGAAGCCCAGACCAGTTCCAAAATCCTAAGGGCCCGAAAGAAAGCTGCTAAAGCTGCAGCATGGAATAGGGAGGCTTCGTATGGAGAATAACAAATAGAGGGCCACAATCCCTGGAGCCCCAGAAGGATAACCGGAGACAAGGGGCTCCTGGAATCTGGCGGGGCAGGTGACATCGAAGCCCAACCTTGAACTGCCTGCCTAACTTGGAAATCCAAGGTGGAGTCCTCCACCCCTCGCACTTTGGCCCAGAAGGCCAAAGCGGCAAGCCTCCCAGTAATGGTCCTCGTGGATAGCCCCTTGTTATGCAGATGTATGCAGAATCGTAACAAGTGGTCCACAGGTAAGGGCCAAGAGTCCTGTAACTGAAGTCCGCTCCTCAAGGCGTGAAACTCCCTACCTGCTCTCTCATAGGCGGCTCTAGTGCTGGGGGCTATAGAATTCAGGATGGCATGTTTGACTTGAGAATGCCCATCTCCCATAATCCAGCTGGCATGGGGTCTGGTAGTGGATGTGCCCATGGGGCTAATACACAGAACCTGTCGATCTGGTTTCGTGACAAAGCATTGGCAATTGGGTTCCCCAGACCCGGTACATGGCGGGCGAGGAACCAGATGTTGTGGTGTAGGCATTGGAGGGCAAATGCTCTAACCAAAACCATGACCCTCTGGTTTCTGGAGGACAATGTATTAATGACGTGCACAACGGCCATGTTGTCGCACCAAAAGAGGGTGACGGAATTGGCCATCAGGTCGGCCCAAATGTGCACTGCCATGTAAATGGGGAAGAATTCCAGGAAGGTGAGGTCCTGACAAATACCAGTGGCAGCTGGGGATGTATGAATCCCTCACCTGGTTCCGGTCAGGGCATCCACTGTGGGGGGAGGTGCTCCATCCCTCCCCCCGGAATCCTGCCCGGCCGGCTGTCCTCCACGGCAGCTCCACAGAGCAGCCAGCCAGGGCTGTCCGCAGCCGGATTTCTGGCTGTGGGCGGGCTGCTGCGGACGCAAATGGCGGCCACCGTAGTGGCCACCATTTGCGTCCTTCCAGGCTGCTGTGATAGGCTACGTAAGTATTTATGTAGCCTATCACGGCATGCCCCCCCCCAAAAAAAGGCATATGCAAATGGTGGCAGCTACGGTGGCCGCCATTTGCGTTCCCTATTTTTCGCCTTTTTATCCTACCTAAATATTTACATAGGCAATTACGGCGAAAAAAAGGGAACTGCAAATCGTGTAGTGGGTGCTATTTGCGTTTCTTTTTTTTTCTGCCATAAAAGCCTACGTAAATATTTACATAGGATAAAACGGTGGGGAAAAAAAGAACGCAAATAGCGCCCACTACGCTATTTGCGTTTCCCTTTTTCTTTCGCCATAATTGCCTATGTAAATATTTACATAGGATAAAACGGCAAAAAATAGGGAATGCAAATGGCGGCCGCCGTAGCCGTCGCCATTTGCATACACCTTTCCCCCCCCCTTGGCTTGCTGTGATAGGCTATGTAAATACTTACGTAGCCTATCATGGCAAAGACCAGAATGGAAATGGCTGCTGCGGCAGCTGGTCAAAAGACCAGCAGCCACCGCCGCTGCCGCTGAAGCCGCAACCATCCAGAACATCTGCCCCAGGTAAGCTTCATCCCGGGGAGAATCCGCGGGGGGGGGGGAAGGCTGTTCTGCCATGGATTTTGGGCCTCACTGAAATCTGTGGTGGAGTTCTCCGCCATCCCTAGCAGCAGCCCAGCTTTCTGGCCATTGGCCAAGGCACCACCGCTCCAGCCATATTAGACCGAAACTGAAGGTGCTGGCGGCATCCAAATGAATCTGCAGGTTGGCTCGAAGAAGCAACTCATGCCTCCAGAAGGAGATGCCATTAAAATCCCTCAGGAATTTAAGCCATACCTGCGGGTCCATGAGCATGGCGGAGGTGACTCTGGTGCGATGATGCGGGAGTTGAAGACCCCGCATTGCCCAGCAGAGCCATCACAGGAAGGCACGGCCGGTGGCCACCACCCTACAAGCGAAGTTCAAATGCTCCACTACTTCTTGCAGAACTCTGAGGGAGACTTTACGAAGTTGCAGGATGGTCTGGAGCTTACCCCTAAGGACCAGCAGTTTGTCCTGAGGGAGGCGAGAACATTGTGTGAGGGTATCCAGTTCGATCCCTAAGAATGTCAAAGTAACAGATGGGCCCTCTGTCTTCTCGTGTGCCAAAGGGACGCCTAGGTCTGAGGAAAGGGATACGAATGCACTGATTAAGTCAGAGCATTGACTGCCGCCCCCAGGTCCAGCAAACAGGAAGTAATCTAAATAATGAATCACGTTTCCAGAGCCCTTCCTATCCCTTACAGCCCATTCCAGAAAGGTACTGAACATCTCGAACATGGTGCAAGAGATGGAGCATCCCATGGGGAGGGTGCGGTTGATGTAAAATTTGTCCTCGAAGCAGGATCCCAGCAAATCAAAGTCCACGGGATTGATAGGCAAAATGAGAAAGGTGGATTTGATATCACACTTGCCCATCAATGCCCCACGGCCAAGGTCCCGTATCATGGCCACTGCCTTACCAAAGGAGGTGTAATGCACTGAACATAGATAATCTGGGATCTCATTGTTAACAGACCAGCCCTTGGGGAAGGAGAGGTCATGAATTAACCTGAACTCTCTGGGAGATTTCTTGGGGACTATTCCCAAAGGGGAAATCTGAAGGTTGGGTATTGGGGGCATGGAAAAGGGGCCGATGACTCGTCCTTAGGGGTGTACGAAACCCCGCTTACCTGGCTTCGCCGGGTTCTGCTGGGGGGGAGGCACTCCGTCCTTCCCCCCAGAATCCTGGCCAGCCGGCTCCGCTCCGCTAGCAGCCGGACATCCGGCTGCTGGCTAACAGGGAAGTAAATGGCAGCGGCCATAGCCACCACCGTTTGCGTCCCTGAATTCAGCCATGATTGGCTACGTAAAGACTTACATAGCCTATCATGTCTGAGTTAAAAAAAAAAAACACGTACACAAATGGTGGCGGCTACGGCGACCGCCATTTGAGTTCCTTACTTTTGACCGTCTTAGTCTACGTAAATATTTACGTAGACTAAGATGAAGACAAGAGAGGGGAATGCAAATAGTGTAGCGGATGCTATTTGCGTTCCCCTTTATTTTCACCGTCTTACTCTGCGTAAATATTTATGTAGACAAAGACGGCGAAAATAAGGGGGAACGCAAATAGCGTCCGCTACGCTTTTTGCGTTCTCCCTTATTTTCTCCGTCTTAGTCTACGTAAATATTTACATAGACTAAGACGGCCAAAAATAAGGAATGCAAATGCATACGCGTGGTGTTTTTTTTTTAACCCAGATGTGAAAGGCTATCTAAGTCTTTATGTAGCCTATCACGAATGGGGGGGGAATAGACTGCAAATGGTGGCGGTGGCGGCAGCCGGTCAGAAGACCAGCCGCCGCTGCCGCCGCCACCGCCTCTGGAGCTGCCGCCATCCGGAACATCCGCCCCAGTTAAGTCTCGTCCCGAGGGGGATCCGCGGGGGGGGGGAGGGGGGCAGGCCATTCCACCACAGAGTTCGGGGGGCCGAATGCACTGGCATTCAGCCTCACCGAGATCCGTGGCGGAATTCTCTGACATCCCTACTCGTCCTGCAAGAACTTCCTTGTTGATTTTATCTTGAACCAAGCGCTGCATGACAAGGACAGACCGGTGATTACCAGTCAAACATGGCCTACGCAGACCCTTAAAGGGGATCCTAAAACCCAGCATGAAGCCGCGTTCCAAGTAGATCGCGTCCCTCCGGTTTGGGTAACACCCTAAAAGTTGAAGGAGTGGAAGGATCTTAACTGGGCTGGGGCCCTTTGGGAGGGGGTTGATGCCCACTGCCCTGTTTTCTGCTGCCATGGCCTTCCTTTGGGGGACCCCTCCAACCTCTGGTCATTGGGCAGGAGGTGCAGGAGTGCTGACCGCCGAAAGGGAGCATTTGTGACGGAAGCAGCATGGGTTTGGGGAGCAGGAACCCTTGGAGCTGAAATCCCAGAACAGCCAGCAGTGTTGAACCCCTGGACCTGCAATAGGCCTGGAGGCCGTTGCGGGTGACAGTGGCGAGAATGTGACCACTGTCAGATCTGTCGCCAAAGTCTGGCCTGGAAGGGGTCATAAATTGGAGCCAAAGGTCCTGGTCCTTCACATCCCAGCGCATGGAAGGGTCAATGGCAGCCCTCTGGCGGAAAGCCTCATCATAGGCCAGCCATGCGCTCCCTTTATATTCAGTGTAAGCCCTGTATATTATGTCCAGATACTTGGTGAGAACCCAACCCCTCTCAGGGAATCTCTGTTGGAGGATGCCAGCGTAAATTAAGAAACCTGGTAACCAGTTTGCCCAGGTGCGCGGCACCTTACGACCCTTACTCCGATCAGGTTCCGTATCGCGGTTCTTATTCTTGTCATTGGCCTCGGGCTTCCAAAAGAGCAGTGAGAAGACATCTATAAATTCTCTCCGCAAAACCTTTTCCCTGGTGGCAACAGTCAGGTGGAAGCCAATAGGGGAAGAAGTAGCACCCGTGGGCATGGCTCCCCTTCCAAGGTTAGTGCATGGATCAGCCAAGGGCATCTGTGGTGCTGGTATGGGGGGTGGCGGGGGGGCAAGGGGTCCTGAACCAATCTGGCGGGTCCCTGCCAAATGCTGGCACAAGCGATGGTAAGTGGCTGGGACTGGAGTAGCGGGGTGGGTGTAAGGGAGGCATCTCCCGCAGACGCCAGCAAGGAGGATGAGGTGCCAAGCCCCCCTGAAATAGGGGGGTTGGCTACTTGTGCAGTCGAACTGGGAACTGAGACTGGAGCAATAGGCTGAGGAGTACCAGCTGTTGGGGCCAGAGATACTGGAGGCAGTGGGAGAGGGGGGAATGGCCAGCCCTGAGAGGTAAACCAAGGCATCCAACCCCAGGGGTTGACATGCCCCATGTCCGGCCAGGCGAATTGACGTGCCAAGGCAGGCTCACCTGAACCCAGTGTGGCCGTGTTCTGATCCCCAACCGGAAAAGTGGATGTTGTTGCTTGTGTCCTCGGGGAAGAGGAGGCCGCGGGAGGGAGGAGCTCCTCTGGGGGTGGTGTGCTATCAAGAAGAGCCAGCAAAGAGGAGGTGGAAGCTTCAACGGTGTCCAGACGAGCTGAAATAGAAAGCAGTAGCAAGCGCTGGGTCTGCTGTCGCGTTCATTTGGGTTGGACCGCCGTGGTTTTCTTAGGCCTGGGTAGGGATGTACGAAAGTCACTTACCTGTTCGCGGATTATGTTGATGGTGGGGGGGAGGCATTCCATCCCTCCTCCCGGAATCCTGGCCAGCCAGCTCTGCTCCACAGGGATTCTGTGGAGCCACCGGCCCTGCTCCGCCAGCAGCCGGACATCTGGCCGCTGGCTAGCAGGGACGCAAATGGCGGCGGCATAAGCCACCGCCGTTTGCATCCCTGCAGTCAGCCGTGATAGGCTACGTAAATGTTTACGTAGCCTATCACGTCTGACTTAAAAAAAAAAAAACGACGCGCGTACGCAAATGGCGGCAGCCACGGCCGCCGCCATTTGCGTTCCTTATTTTGGCACGTCTTAGTCTACGTCAAGATTTACGTAGACTAAGACGGCGAAAATAAGGGGAACGCAAATAGCATAGCGGACGCTATGCTATTTGCATTCCCCTTATTTTCCCCATCTTAGTCTACGTAAATCTTGACATAGACTAAGACATGCCAAAATAAGGAATGCAAATGGTGGCGGCCATAGCCACCACCATTTGCATACACGTGGGTTTTTTTAAAAAAAAAGTCAGATGTGATAGGCTATGTAAACATTTACGTAGCCTATCATGTTTTTTTTAAAAAAAACCTAGCCATGATAGGCTACGTAAATCTTTACGTAGCCTATCACGTCTTTTTTTTTTTTTTAAACTGGAAATGGCAGCGGCGGCAGCTGGTCGGAAGACCGGCCGCTGCAGCCACCTCCGCTGAACCGCTGCCTAACCGCCGCCGGAGCTGCCGCCAGAGCCGCTGCCGGAGCCACCGCCACCCGGAAGATCCGCCCCAGGTAAGTCTCATCCCGGGGGGGCAGGGGGGCAGGCCGTTCCGCCACTGATTTTGGGGGGCCGAATGCACTGGCATTCAGCTTCCCCGAGATCCGTGGCGAAATTCTCTGACATCCCTAGGCCTGGGCAGGGGAGGGGGAGGGATCCCCGAGGAACGCTCAGCAGCTTCCAGGCAAGCAAGAATTGATGCCAGTACTGGGCCTGCTTCCTCCTCAGACTTGGAATCGGGCCTTGGCAGTGACCTCTTGGAGAGGGGAGGCGGGGCCCTACCCTTCCCTTTCCTTCCACCCTGGCCCTTCTTGGGTGGCGTGATGTAGCAGAGGTGAGTTAGGGGTTGGCGCTCGCCACCAGATGAGCTTGGCACAACAGTAGGAAATGAAGAAGCAAGGATCAGGATCCTTGGTCCCAGTCCAACGCTCAAACCACTGCACAGGCCAGCCCTAGAGAAGTAAACGTGGCAGGGGCCTGAACCCACTGCAGGAGATCCCTGTGAGGGCTACTCTACTGGGCCCCCTGGCCAACAGAGGCAGCACCTCCAGCCCTCAAGGGATCTGTGGGCCAGAGGTTCAAGGCCGAGGCCGAGTGGCCTGGGAGAGAATCTCCCTAGACGGTGGAGTGAAGGCCCGGCTGGGTGTTGAAGAGAGAATGCTGGCCGGGGCGCGAACACACGGCAGAGTGAGCCCACAGGGCCCTGGGCAAAGATATACTCCGGGGAGCTTTGGGCTGCCAGCAAACAGCGAACGAGGAAGGCGCCGGTCGCCCGCTGGGATCACTGCCGCCCTGCAGCAGCGAGCGCCATCACTGTCGCTGAACAGCAGGGCCGCCCACTGCGGCTGTCGGCAACCCGAGGGGCAATGAGGGGGCGTGCACAAGCGCCCATGGACAGGAGCCATGCCTGCCAGTGAGCAGAGAGGCGGGGGGGTGCGCTGCCGCCACGAGCACCGGTGCCCCCAAAGGCGTGGCAAGCACCGGCGGGAAGAATGAGCCGTGCCTGAGCGTGTGTGCCTCTGCCACAAGCGCCAGCAACCCCGGAGCCGCGGCAAGCGCTGGCGGGTAGAGGAGCTGCACCCGCCAGCGAGCAAGGAAGCGAGGGGCGCGGGTGCTGCAGAAGCTAGCACCGGTGCCCCTGGAGGGAAGCGCAGCCTAGTCCAGGTGGCTGGGGGTGACAAAGCAGGTTTCCAGCAGGCAGGTGTCCCTCGTCGCTCGACTCGCTTCCAGGAGGATCCCTCTAGCTGCGTCGAGCCAGAGAGCTGAGATTGGGAGTGGGGCTGAGTTTGAGGCAACTCAGCCTGCCCCTCCTTGCATGGCGGTGCCACTTGGGTGCACCAATGAGAGGCCCCTATGCCCTCTCACCCCACCCACCCACAATAGCCCCCCCTTTCAGCCAGACAAGCTGGCACCGGGGTTAGGGCACATCTGCTCCTTCAGATGGAAAGCACCCATGTCTAAAACAGGCATCCTTCCTAATTCCCAGGCAAGAGAACTGCCTCTACACAGTGCCTACATCTTGTCAGGTTTCAGCCACATCCTCTTGGCCTTCATCCAACCCAGCACTGCATCTGGGGTCTGCACACCCTCTCCTGACTCAGGTGATGCAGAGAAATAAATTATCATCAGCATACGGGTGACATTTTACTCCAAACCTCCTAATGACCACTCCCAACAGCTTGATATAGATGTTAAATAGCATCAGAGAAAGAATGGAACCCTGATGTAGGGTGAATTATTTAAGATAATGCCCATAAACATGATCAAGGATCTCACTTTACTCTTCCTATTGGTTTACCATTCTTTCTTTCCTTGTTTGCAACAGTAGTAATAAAAACAGTTTATGCCATGAATTGCCAAGCCCAAGCTATTATTAATTGGTATTTATCTAGGAATAAAATGCTTTTAGAGCTCCTACCAATCTCAATATTCTCATTAAGGAAACAATTAAAAAGCAGGACAACTCTCTGTTAGAGCTTTAACGAGGAGGAGAAACAAGATTTCATCCTTCATCCTAATAATTATACGATGGTTTCATAAATAGAATAAGTGACTGAAAAGCAGGCAAAGTAATTATTAGAATTTTAAATTGTAAAGTATTTTAGCTCCAATTTTAATTTGTACTTTTGCATTCTTTGACTGTTCTAAGAAAATGTTAGCCATTCATTAGGGGAAACAAATGCTGTGTAGATGTAATTGGATTCATATTTACTTCTACTATGTAAAGATCCAAGCATAGAGATACATATTTTTAATACTAGTCTAGATGGTCAAAATACTTCATAGTACAGATATGTACAGACCACAAGATTTGACTCAATTCAGTGCTTCAGAAAATGGCTCGATTTGGCTCAGACTGATTTAGAGGCTGACCGCAGCCTAGGGGTGGACGAAAGTCACTTACCTGTTGTCGAAGCTTGTTCGCGGTGGGGGGGAGGCGCTTCGCTGCTCCCCCTGCGAAGTTCAGGCCTGGGGGGGAGGCTTCCCGCCTCGCCCGGCCGAAATTCAGGCCGGGGAGGAGGCTTCCCGCCTCGCCCGGCCACGAACTCCAAAGTTTAAAAAAAAAAACAACGTCCCCATGATAGGCTACGTGACAATTAACAAAGCCTATTATGGCTAGATCTGCAAAGTCAGCCATGATAGGCTACGTTAATCGTCACGTAGCCTATCACAGGTGACTTAAAAAAAAAAAAAGCGCGAACGCTAATGGCGGCCCCCATAGGGAGCCGCCATTTGCGTTCCTTATTTGGTCGCTGTAGTCTACGTAAAGATTACGTAGACTACGGCGAAAATAAGGGCAACGCAAATAGCGTTGCCCGTATTTTCGCCGTAGTCTACGTAAAGATTTACGTAGACTACAGCCACCAAATAAGGAACGGGAATGGCGGCTCCCTATGGGGGCCGCCATTATCCGTACGAAGTTTTTTTCTTTTTTTTTAAGTCACCTGTGATAGGCTACGTGACGATTTACGTAGCCTATCATGGCTGACTTTGCAGACCTAGCCATGATAGGCTACGTTAATCGTCACGTAGCCTATCACGGGGGTGTTTTTTTTTTTTCTTTGATTGGAATGGCGGCGGTGGCAGCCGGTCGAAAGACTGGCTGCCGCTCCCGCCCCGCACGAACACCCGCCGAACCGCCGGCCGGACCCGCTGCTGGGAGGGACATTCGGCAAAGGTAAGTCCCATCCCGGGGGGGTGCGGGGGGCGGGGGGGTGCAGAGAATTTCTCCCCGAAACTTGTTGTTGTTCAGTCGTTCAGTCAAGTCCGACTCTTTGTGACCCCATGGACCATGGACCATAGCACACCAGGCCTTCCTGTCCTTCGCTCTCTCCCGGAGCGTGCTCAAGTCCATATTCATTGCATCAGTGATGCTATCTAGCCATCACATCCTCTGCCATCCCCTTCTCCTTTTGCCTTCAGTCTTTCCCAGCATCAGGCTCTTTTCCAGAGAATTTTCTCTTTGCATTAGGTGGCCAAAATATGTGAGATTCAGCTTCAGTATCTGTCCTTCCAAAGAGCAGTCAGGGTTGATTTCCTTTAGGATGGACTGATTTGACCTCCTTGCAGTCCAGGGGACTCGTAAGAGTCTTCTCCAGCACCACAGTTCGAAAGCATCAATTCTTCGGCGTTCAGCCTTCCTTATTGTCCAGCTCTCACAGCCATACGTTACTACTGGGAAAACCATAGCTTTGATTAGACGGACCTTTGTCAGCAAGGTAATGTCTCTGATTCTTATTATGCTGTCTAGGTTTGCCATAGCTTTCCTCCCAAGGAGCAAGCGTCTTTTAATTTCATGGCTACAGTCACCGTTAGGAGTGCACGAAAGCCACTTACCTTACTCGCAGATTTTCGCGGTGGGGGGGAGGCGCTTCGCTGCTCTCCCCCCGAAGTTCAGGCCAGGGGGGGGAAGCTTCCCGCCTCGCTCGGCCGAAATTCAGGCCAGGGGGGAGGCTTCCCACCTCGCCTGGCCGAAATTCAGGCTGGGGAGGAGGCGCCTCGCCTCACCCAGCTGCGAAATAAAAAGTAAAAAAAAAAAAAACGCCCCCGTGATAGGCTACGTGATGATGTACGTAGCCTATCACGGCTGACATTGCAAATCTAGCCATGATAGGCTACGGTAATCGTCACGTAGCCTATCACGGGGGCGTTTTGTTTGTTTTTACTTTTATTGGAATGGCGTCCGACCCTGACGAAGACCCAACGAACCGGCGCCGGGACCCGCTGCCGGGAGGGACATTCGGGAAAGGTAAGTCCCGTCCCGGGGGGGTGCGGGGTGCGGGGGGGTGGAGAATTTCTCCCCGAAATGTCTTCGGGGGACCGAACACGTTGGCGCTCGGCCCCCCGAATTTTCGGGGAGAAATTCTCCGCCATCCCTAGTCACCGTCTGCGGTGATCTTGGAGCCCAAGAAAATAAAATCTGTCTCTGCTTCCATTTCTTCCCCTTCCATATGCCAGGAAGTGATGGGGCCAGATGCCATGATCTTCGTTTTTTTAATGTTGAGTTTCAAACCAGCTTTTGCACTCTCCTCTTTCTCCCTCAAAAAGAGGCTCTTTAGATCCTCTTCGCTTTCTGCCATTAGGGTGGTATCATCTGCATATCTGAGGTTGTTGATAATTCTCCCAGCAATCTTAATTCCGACCTGTGATTCATCCAACCCGGCGTTTCTCATGATGTACTCTGCATATAAGTTAAATAAGCAGGGTGACAATATGCAGCCTTGTTGTACTCCTTTCCCAATTTGGAACCACTCGGTTGTTCCATGTCTGGTTCTTACTGTTGCTTCTTGACCCTCGTACAGGTTTCTCAGGAGACAGGTAAGGTGGTCTGGTACCCCCATCTCTTTAAGAATTTGCCAGAATTTGCCAGATCCATGATCCAGCGAAAGTTGGCGATTTGATCTCTAGTTCCTCTGCCTCTTCGAAACCCAGCTTGTACTTCCGGTAGTTCTCAGTTTGCATACTGCTGAAGCCTAGCTTGTAGGATTTTGAGCATAACCTTCCTGGCATGTGAAATGAGCGCAATTGTATGGTAGTTTGAACACTCTTTGACATTGCCCTTCTTTGGAATTGGAATGTAAACTGACCTTTTCCAGTCTTGTGGCCACTGTTGAGTGTTCCAAATGTGTTGGTATATTGAGTGCAGCACTTTAACAGCATCATCTTTTAGGATCTTAAATAGCTCAGCTGGAATACTGTCATCTCTGCTAGCTTTGTTGTTACTAATGTTTCCTAAGGCCCACTTGACTTCACTCTCGAGGATGTCCGGCTCAAGTTCAGTGACCGCACTATCATGGCTATCAGGGACATTCAGATCTTTCCTGTATAGTTCTTCTGTGTATTCTTGCCACCTCTTCTTAATCTCATCTGCTTCTGTTAGGTCCCTGCCTTCTTTGTCCTTTATCATGCCCGTCTTTGCACAAAACGTTCCCTTGGGATCTCCGATTTTCTTGAAGAGATCTCTAGTCTTTCCCATTCTGTTGTTTTCCTCCATTTGTTTGCATTGTTCATTTAAGAAGGCCTTCTTGTCTCTCCTTGCTATTCTCTAGAACTCTGCATTCAGTTGGATATATCTTCCCCTTTCTCCCTTGCTTTTCGCTTCCCTTCTTTCCTCAGCTACTTGTAAAGCCGCATCAGACAGCCACTTTGCTTTTTTGCATTGCTTTTTCTTTGGGATGAAATTAGTTGCTGCCTCCTGAACCATGTTACGGACCTCCGTCCATACTTCCTCAGGCACTCTGTCCATCAGGTCTAATCCCTGAAATCTATTCCTCACCTCCACTGTATATTCATCAGGGATATGATTTAGGTCATACCTGAATGGTTTAGTGGTTTTCCCTATGTTCTTCAATTTCAGGCGAAATTTTGCAAGAAGCAGCTCATGATCTGAGCCACAGTCAGCTCCAGGTCTTGTTTTTACTGACTGTATAGAGCTTCTCCATCTTTGCCTGCAAAGTACATAATCAATCTGATTTCGATACTGACCATCTGGTGATGTCCATGTGTAGAGTCGCCTGTTGTGCTGTTGGAAAAGAGTGTTTGCTATGATCAGCGTGTTCTCTTGGCAAAACTCTATTAGACTTTGTCCTGCTTCATTTTGTACACCAAGGCCATGCTTGCCTGTTATCCCGGTGATTTCTTGACTTCCTACTTTAGCATTCCAATCCCCTATGATGAAGAGGACATCTTTTTTTGGTGTTAGTTCTAGAAGGTGTTGTAGGACTTCATAGAACCGATCAACCTCAGCTTCTTCGGCATCAGTGGTTGGGGTATAGACTTGAATTACTGTGATGTTGAGTGGTTTGCCTTGGATTTGTACTGAGATCATTCTATCGTTTTTAAGCTTGTACCCCAGTACTGCTTTTCCCACCCTTTTGTTGACTATGAGTGCTACTCCATTTCTTCTAAGGGATTCTTGCCCACAGTAGTAGATATGATGGATACCTGAATTAAATTCGCCCATGCTTGTCCATTTTAGTTCACTGATTCCCAAGATGTCGATGTTCAATCTTGCCATCTCATGTTTGAACACCTCCAGCTTACCTTGATTCATTGATCTGACATTCCAGGTTCCTAAACAATATTGTTCTTTACAGCATCAGATTTTCTTTTCACCACCAGACACATCCACAGCTGAGTGTCCTTTCGGCTTTGGCCCAGCTGCTTCACTCTTTCTGGCGCTACTTGGAAATACCCTGTGCTCTTCCCCACTGCTATATTGGACACCTTCCGACCTGAGGGGCTCATCTTCCAGCGTCATATCTTTTAGCCTTGTGATAAGTTCCATGGGGTTTTCTTGGCAAGAATACTGGAGTGGGTTGCCATTTCCTTCTCCAGTGGACCACATTTTGTCAGAACTCTCTGCCATGACCTGCCCATCTTGGGTGGCCCTGCACGGCATAGCTTATGACTTCACTGAGTTATGCAAGTCCCTTCACCACAAGGCAGTGATCCATGAAGGGGGTAAAGCCCTTAGTTTAAGCTAAATGCAGCCATTTACAGCTGCATTTAGTTAATCTAAGAGCTTTACGACTGCAAATGATGTCTGCTATGCTATTTGTATCCGGAGTGAGCCCTCAGCCAGCAATATGGCAAGGCAATGGTGACCATATCGCTGGCCATATGGAGCCGGCCGGTGGCTCCTCAAAGTTGCCACATGAAGTATATGGCTTCAGACAGTTCAAGGATGGCAGCGTAGGTAAGGGATCCATTCCAACATGGTCTCCAGAGTAGGGATGGCGGAGAATTTCTCCCCGAAACTTCACGGGGCTGAGCGCCAACGTGTTCTGCCCCCCGAACAAGTTTCAGGGAGAAATTCTCCGCCCCCCGCCCGCCCCCCGCACCCCCCCCCCAGGATGGGTCTTACCTTTGGCGAATGTCCCTCCCGGTGGCGGGTCCGGCCGGCGGTTCGTTGGGTCTTTGTCCGGGGTGGGAGCGGCAGCCGGTCTTTCGACCGGCTGCCGCCGCCGCCATTCCAATAAAAGAAAAAAAAAACGCCCCCGTGATAGGCTACGTGATGATTCACGTAGCCTATCACAGCTAGATTTGCAAAGTCAGCCATGATAGGCTACGTAAATCGACACGTAGCCTATCACGGGTGACTTAAAAAAAAAAAAGCGTGTACGTCTTTCCATAGACTACAGCGAAAATAAGGGCAACGCAAATAGCGTTGCCCTTATTTTTGCCGTAGTCTACGTAATCTTTACGTAGACTACAGCGACCAAATAAGGAACGCAAATGGTGGCTCCCTATGGGGGCCGCCATTATCCGTACGCACTTTTTTTTTTTTAAAGTCACCCGTGATAGGCTACGTGTCGATTTACGTAGCCTATCACGGCTGACTTTGCAAATCTAGTCGTGATAGGCTACGTTAATCGTCACGTAGCCTATCACGGGGGTGTTGGTTTTTTTTTAACTGTTTAGTTCGCGGCCGGGCGAGGCGGGGCGCCTCCTCCCCGGCCTGAATTTCGGCCGGGCGAGGCGGGAAGCCTCTCCCCCGGCCTGAATTTCGGCCAGGCGAGGTGGGAAGCCTCCCCCCCCCAGCCTGAATTTTGCGGGGGGAGCAGTGAAGAGCCTCCCCCCACCATGAAAAGCTTCGAGGACAGGTAAGTGACTTTCGTGCACCCGTACTCCAGAGGCCGGATTCAAAAGAATTCTTTTCAAAAGAATCTGGCCTAATTGGAGTCTGTGGCGGAATTCTCTGACATCCCTAATCATGCCTCCCAATGACTATCATGGGAAATTTAAAGGATGGCTGTAATGTTTTGTCTCCTTGTCAGAAGTGGATGAAATGTATGAATTGCTATTAAAAAAAAGAGGAACTGCATCAGCAAGAAAGAGAAAAAAAGAGGACAGTGATTTGCATAATGTTTGCATGTGCTTATTTATAAATATTAGGGCTGTGCACGGCCCCCCCGCTTTGCTTTGGATGCCACTTTGGACCCTCCAAGTCAGCTCTGCTTTGACTTGGGCTGATTTGGACACCCTCCGCTTTGATTCAGTTCAAGATCCAAAGCGAGATTCGGATATCCAGATCACTCAGTTTGAGCATTTTCCCATTAATTGCATGGGGAAACACAAATGGCCACAATTTTTTTCCGTTTTCAAGATGAATACATGAAACATGGGGACCTCTCTGTTGACATGGAGAGGGTCCCACCTGCCAAATTTCAGACAGTTTGGCACAGGAAACTTTGTGCTAGATGCAGCTGAAATTGTTCCCCACACACACAAAAAAACTCTCAAAGCGAAGAGCTATACCTCTCAGCCCCACGCCACCACCTCCTGCTTCCTGCTCGGCTGTCTATGGCCATGTTTCCATAACAATGGAAGGAGAAGCTAATGGAGGAGTACTGGATTTTCTAAAGGAAATAGCTTTGCTGCAATGTAGTCCATGCAGGGCTCCATGAGCAGGTTCTTTGGAGCAGTAAAAATTGCTTTACAGAACATACTTCCTGCTGGGGGTGGGGGTTGGATTTAATGCCATCTGACTGGCAGGGGCTGCTCAACCAATACAAGAGGCTTCCCCCCTCTCCCTCCTTCTCCTTTCCCCTGAAAGTCCATTTCAGGAGCAAGCCTCATTGACCACAATGGTAGTTACTTCAGAGTAGTCACACATATGCTTGTGCTGGGAAAGAGCACAGTAAACACAAAGATGGAAACCAGACCCCATTTTAACCCTCAGGATCTCTATAATGAAGGGTCAAAGTTTCTTCCTTAGGCAATAAACCAAACAAAGGAGGATCAGATCCTCAAGATCGCACTGTGTCTTGTCAGTTGAGGGGGTAAATCACTGGTGGAAACAGTCCAAGGACTGCTAGTCATCTCCTGCTCATAAGGAGGAGACAGCTAGTGAGTGGCGGGGACATGCACCATGCCTCCTCCTCCTGCTGCCTGGACAATTCACAGTGCTTTTTGCATATAAACATGGACTTATATGCAAAAATTGCTGTAAATTGCCGATATACTCAAGACTGACAGCACATTTTGCATATAGGTCTATGTGCACATAGACTTCCAAGTGGTATAGATTGTGGTGGAGGTGGAGGGACCAATGAGCAGAGCAGGGGCTTGGGGGGGAGGTCCAGACAACCCAGACAAGGGTGGGTTCTCACATCCCTAAGTAACAACACCAGAATGATCTCCATCTCTGAAATGTAGCCATTTTTTTCCAGTTATCCAATCTTCCCCCCTCCTCCACCACTGTCACTGATTGGAGATTGCTGGGTTACTTTCAGCCCTGATTTGGCAACTAGAGTTTCCATTCACCAAAGCTCCCTCCATCTTCCTCTTCCTCCTCCTCTCTTCCCCCCTCCTTCCTCCTCAACCCCTTGCTGATACAAGCTGCTTCACTTTGGGGTGCCTTGTTGCTATTCTGCTCCACCTCATATCATGTGGAGGCACCTCCGAAGCGGCCTGTTTTGACTCGTTATCTGGGCTTCAGACCGAGGTGGTCCACAGCCCTTATTTTATCTGTCTGTCTGTCTATATGGAAATTTAGAATTAATTATTATAAATTAAATTCAAATACAGTTCATCTCATCATTCTATGGAAGACTGTGACCAGTGATTTCTGTGTTTGCCTGTTTGGCCTGCTGTCGTGGTGGTAACTGATGATGGGCAACAGTTCTTATGGCTCATTATCTTTAAACTGGACTTGGGCTGGACAGCCCTTCAAACAGAGGATGCCTTCAAATATAGGGTGGTTCTCTGACAGCCCTTCAAATAGAGGACTCTCCTCTCTAAAAGAGGACTACATGGTCCAGTCCCTGTTCAGCTAAATCCAGGTCTACACTGCCTCACACTTCAGCTTTTCCTTCTTCATTATTTTCTTACAATAAGAGGACCCACATTCTTTCCAGCTACCATGCTCAGGTAGCACAGAGAAGAAAGCCAATTGGACCTAATTTAAGCTCTGCCAAATTAAAGACTCTGAAAGCTGTCCTCCACAATTTCCCACCTATAGTACCCTGAAATTATCTTTGTCCAAAGCATCAACTAAACAATAGAAGTCTAAGGATCTTGGCACTGATTCAGCTTCAGGGTAAACTGGTACATTTGGGGATGGTTTAATCCATGGCAGCTCCCTTCAAAAGTTTCAGGCAGCAGATGATCAGAAAGTAGGGATGGCGGAGAATTTCTCCCCGAAACTTCGGGGGGCCGAGCGCCAACGTGTTTGGCCCCCCGAACAAGTTTTGGGGAGAAATCCTCCGCACCCCCCTGCACCCCGCACCCCCCCCGGGACGGGCCTTACCTTCGCCGAATGTCCCTCCTGGTGGCGGGTCCGGCCGGCGGTTCGGCAGGTGTTCGAGTGGGGCAGGAGCGGCAGCCGGTCTTTCGACCGGCTGCCGCCGCCGCCATTCCAATGAAAGAAAAAAAAAACAAACGCCCCCATGATAGGCTATGTGAGGATTAACGTAGCCTATCACGGCTAGATTTGCAAAGTCAGCCGTGATAGGCTACGTCAATCGTCACGTAGCCTATCACGGGTGACTTTAAAAAAAAAAAAAGCGTACAGATAATGGCGGCCCCCATAGGGAGATGCCATTCCCGTTCCTTATTTGGTCGCTGTAGTCTAAGTAAATATTTACGTAGACTACAGCGACCAAATAAGGAACAGGAATGGCGGCTCCCTATGGGGGCCGCCATTTGCGTACGCGCTTTCTTTTTTTTTTAAGTCACCCGTGATAGGCTACGTGACAATTAACGTAGCCTATCACGGCTGACTTTGCAGATCTAGCTGTGATAGGCTACATTAATCGTCACGTAGCCTATCACGGGGGCGGTTTTTTTAAAAAAAAAAACTTTCGAGTTCGCGGCCAGGCGAGGCGGGAAGCCTCCCCCCCAGCCTGAACTTCGCGGGGGGAGCAGCGAAGCGCCTCCCCCCTACCGCAAACAACCTTCGACGAAAGGTAAGTGACTTTCGTCCACCCCTATCAGAAAGTGACTTCTCTAGCTGTGACCCTGGAGAACCACTGCCAGTGCCAGTCAGAGCAGACAAGAAAAGACTAGAAGGACAAGTAATCCGACCCGGTATAAGGCAGTTTCCTATGTTCCTAACTCATGGGGCTATTCCTCCTTATTTTCCATGTGTAAGATTTGCTTGTTTTAAAATGCACACACACACACACTTCAGAGGACTTCTCTTTGAGGTTCCAAGTTTTTACCTGGGGCACAATTTTCATGCTGAGTGAAAAAAATACCATGGCAGTGTATTTTCCCATGAGAGGTCTGTACCAGTTCAGAATGTTAATAGTTGAGATATTTAGGGTGCAATCCTATCTGAATACCCATCAGCTTCTGAACTTGGAGGCTGATGGGCATCCTATGCAGAGTGAGAGGAGTGCAAAGGTGATCTTTGCCTCCATGCTCCTCCTGTTCTGTATTACAGCTAGACAGGTGTTTCCACCCATCTAGCTGAGACATCAGGGAGGGGGAGGGAAGGAGGCCAGAGGATTCCTCATAAGCCAGTCTCCCCAGTCTCCTTCACCTCCCCAACCACAGGAAGGTGCCTTTTACCTTCCCCCCAAGGTCACCTTTGTGACCCCGGAGAGGCAGCCAGCATGGTTCTCTCCACACTGGCTGCAAGGGGGAGGGGGTGGGGAGCTTGGATTCCTGGGTCCGAGGTTGGAGCACTGTCTCTGACCTCAGATCCAGGAATTTAAAGTATCCTATGCCCCACCCCACCCCAAACTCTGACTAGGGGCCATAGCATCACTCACTTAAGTGTATTTCTATTCTGTGAAGAATGAGGATTTTGAATGAAGAATGTTTATAAAACAAACCATACATTACACAAATAGTGCAATGTATACAAAAAGGTGCATATTTTCCTCTGTATAATTAGTAGAGGAAACTGATAGCAAGGAAAGTGATCCAATTTTGTTAAATTAACCAACGCAGTAACACTTCCAATGGTAATGTTTTGTTCTGTTTGCTTTTTATTAGCCAATAAGCCTGAAATAAACAGTTTAATTTTTGTTTTGTTTGCTTGGTAATAAACTAATAAGAAGTAAATTGTTCATTTTACTAGCTTAGGTGTTTAAAATGCAAAAGCGTACAACTAAGCTGGTTTGGGCAAAACTGTTTCAAAGAGTGGTTATGCCTCAGCACACCGGGCGTATTGACTGATTCTTAATTGAATCCCTGCTCTGCTGGCCACCAGTCAAGGGAGCTGAGCTCATCCAGATCACATTTAAATAGTAAATACTGATCCTTAACAAAATATAGTCATGCAGATAGGAAATTAGAGAAAAGAGCTTTACATCTTCCTGGCTTTATTTTTATGCCAATGGAAGAGATTTAATTTTTATATAAGATAAAGCAAAGGAGGATTAATTTGATGTGGTATATTATTTATCCTTAATCCCCATGCAGTGGTTGCAAAACGTATATAAACAAACATGTTTGTGGGGCATTTTACTATCCCAAGCCATTTTCTGATGTATCCTGGGGTGGTAAAATGCCCCCACCAAAACAACAACAACATGTGTCTGTGGTGTCAGAAGAAGTATGTTGGAAACTCAAAATATTAGAAAATTATCATACTGTCAAGATAAAACTTTAGGTAAAACTTTTGTTACTAAGAACATTTGGTGTTGAGGGGTATTTTTCTTTAATAAATCTGTCTCTAGTGAGAGAAATGTTTCTCAATGAAATCCTATGGTTTGTGACAACCTACTAACTCCCAGAGCACTTAAGACTACTTCCTGAGACCAGGGGAATCTCTACACCAGCCTAAAATCCTGCATTTAAAATGGGACTTTCTGCTTCCTGCTTTTAAATGCAGGATCACAACGACTCCCTTTTCCCTGACCTCTTCCCCCTCCATCTCCCCATATCTGAGTCTTCCATTACTCTCACTCCTTTTCTTGCCATTTTTACTCTTATCACGGAGGAAACTGAAGTGGAACACAACGGGGTAATTTGATATCTCATTATCTGTGATCTATTTAAAAACGGAACAAAGGGCATTTAGTGCAGGAGAAGCCTTGAATGATCACGGCATCATGTAAAGAGCCCGCAAAGATTCATGAAGGAGCCATCTCAATCGCAGGACAAAAGCTCTATGTGAAGGATCCCCAGGTGTGGGTGTTTTTGTAGAATCCATGGGAACCATTTATACCACTGGTACATTGCCTGGTTTGGGGGACAGAAAGACACCTCTATGGCAAAATCAATAGATTCTGGAAAATAAAAACAGACAAAAAGTATTCCCAGAAAGAAAAGTAAGTGGTAAAATGCTGAAATTTGGGGACAAGTGACAAAAAACAACAATATTATGCGAGGACTATATTGTAGGTCTACGTCTGTGTCAATTCTTCAGTGAAAAGTGCATTTGGTGAGGCCACCCCATTTTAGCAGGGTTAAAAGTATAGTGTCCCCACTACCTACCACCACTTCTCTCAATGATCAAATGTCTTAAAAAAAACAGACAATGCAGCCATTTGAACCTCAGCCAAATGTATGTACAACTGGGTTTGTGCTTCAAGCTTAATTTCTAATAGCTACAGATCACCAAATGGGTACTACACAATAAAGCCGTATCAAAAGCAACCAAGAGTGCATTCCTATAGATTGCCTTCACACACAGACTACTATGCAAAACACTCCCAAGCCATCAATAGAATGCCCTCCCCCCAGAAAAAGGTTGCAGCTGTGCTGGCAATAAGTGGCTACTAGTCATGATGGCTATATATTCCAGTGTCAGACAGAGGCTGTATGCTTCTGTATATCTGTTGCTGGGGAAGGTAAGTGGGAGGATGATATTGTACTCATGTCCTACTTCTGGGGTTTTCATGGGCATCTGGTTGGCCACTGTGGGAACAGAATGTTGGACTAGATAGGGCTTTGGTCTGATTTAGCATGGCTATTTTTATGTTCTTATGTTATTGTTGTTGTTCAGTCGTTCAGTCGTGTCCAACTCTTCAAAACCCCATGGACCATAGCACGCCAGACCTTCTTGTCCTGCGCTCTCTCCCGGAGTGTGCTCAAGTTCAAATTCATTGCATCGGTGATACTATATAGCCATCTCATCCTCTGCTGTCCCCTTCTCCTTTTGCTGTCAGTCTTTCCCAGCATCAGGGTCTTTTCCAGGGACTTTTCTCTTCACATTAGGTGGCCAAAATATTGGAGCTTCAGCTTCAGGATTGGTCCTTCCAATGAGCACTCAGGGTTGATTTCCTTGAGGATGGACTGATTTGACCTCCTTGCAGTCCAGGGGACTCGTAAGAGTCTTCTCCAGCACCACAGTTCAAAGGCATCAATTCTTTGGCGCTCAGCCTTCCTTATAGTCCAGCTCTCACAGGCATAAGTTACTACTGGGAAATCATAGCTTTGATCATATGAACCTTTGTCGGCAAGGTGATGTCTCTGCTTCTTACTATGCTGTCTAGGTTTGCCATAGCTCTCCTCCCAAGGAGCAAGCGTCTTTTAATTTCATGGCTACAGTCACCATCTGCGGTGATCTTGGAGCCCAAGAAAATAAAATCTGTCACTGCTTCCATTTCTTCCCCTTCTATATGCCAGGAAGTGATGGGGCCAGATGCCATGATTTTAGTTTTTTTAATGTTGAGTTTCAAACCAGCTTTTGCACTGTCCACTTTCACCCTCAACAAGAGGCTCTTTAGATCCTCTTCGCATGCTGCCGTTAGGGCGGTGTTGTCTGCGTATCTGAGGTTGTTGATAATTCTCCCGGCAATCTTAATTCCGACCTGTGATTCATCCAACCTGGCATTTCTCATGATGTACTCTGCATATAGGTTAAATAAGCAGGATGACAATATACAGCCTTGTCGTACTCCTTTCCCAATTTTGAACCAATTGGTTGTTCCATGTCTGGTTCTTACTGTAGTTTCTTGACCCTTGTACAGGTTTCTCAGGAGACAGGCAAGGTGGTCTGGTACCCCCATCTCTTTCAGAAATTGCCAGAGTTTGTTGTGATCCACACAATCAAAGGCTTTAGCGTAGTCAATGAAGCAGAAATAGACGTTTTTCTGGAATTCTCTTGCTTTCTCCATGATCCAGCGAATGTTGGCAATTTGATCTCTAGTTCCTCTGCCTCTTAGGGATGGGGGAGAATTTCTCCCCGAAACTTCGGGGGGCTGAGTGCCAATGCATTCGGTCCTCCGAAGGTTGTTCGGGGAGAAATTCTTCACCCCGCCCCCCCCCCGGGATGGGACTTACCTTTCAAGAATGTCCCTCCCGGCGGCGGGTCCCGGCGGCGGTTCGGCAGGTCTTCGTCAGGGGCGGGGGCGGCAGCCAGTCTTTCGACCAGCTACCGCCGCCGCCATTACAAGAAAAGTAAAAAAAAAACACGCCCCTGTGATAGGCTACGTAACGATTAACGTAGCCTATCATGGCTAGATTTGCAAAGTCAGCCGTGATAGGCTACGTTAATCGTCACGTAGCCTATCACGGGTGACTTTTTAAAAAAAAAAGCACGTACGCTAATGGCGGCCCCATAGAGAGCCGCCATTCGCGTTCCTTATTTGGTCCCTGTAGTCTACGTAAATCTTTTTTTTTTTTTAAGTCACCTGTGATAGGCTACGTGATGATTAACGTAGCCTATCACGGCTGACTTTGCAGATTTAGCCATGATAGGCTACGTAAATCATTACGTAGCCTATCACGGGGCTTTTTTTTTTCTTTTGAAGTTCGCGGCCAGGAGACGGGGCGCTTCTCCCCGGCCTGAATTTCGGCCAGGCGAGGCAGGAAGCCTCCCCCCCGGCCTGAATTTCGGCAAGGCGAGGCAGGAAGCCTCCCCCTCCGGCCTGAACTTCGGGGGGAGAAGCGAAGCGCCTCGCCCGCACCGCGAAGCAAGCTGCGAGACCAGGTAAGTGACTTTCGTACATCACTACAGTGGACCACATTTTGTCAGAACTCTCTGCCATGACCTGTCCATCTTGGGTGGCCCTGCATGGCATAGCTTATGGCTTCACTGAGTTACGCAGGCCCCTTCAGCATAACAAGGCAGTGATCCATGAAGGGGTATGTTCTTATACCATTGTATTACTATAATGCCCGACATGCAGCATCACAGCCAGGCCATGTATTGCAAGGCAGGTTCCTCCACACTATCCTCAGAGGTAGAGCATATGCTTTGCATGCAGAAGGTCCCAGTTTTAAAACCCAGCATCTCTAGGGAGGGCTGGAAAAGGCTTCCATCTGTTCTATTGAGTAAAAAAAGAATTAATTCAATAAGTTGATAGGAAATTAATTTCAGAGAAGCCTAAAGAGATCGCAACCAACAGAGTAATAAAATTGTTTGAAAACTGCTGTCCAAATCAACTAATGGTCCATGTAAACAAACTGTGTGAGATCTGCTCTCTTTTCTTTTCTTTTCTTTTCTTCCTTTTTCATTTGTGGATGCATTCTTTTTTTCTTTTCAGTTGCCAATATGGATGAGTCAGTTGTGGCCATTTACTCTGACTCTCCAGGGCAACCATCTGAAACATAATATAGCTGTTGCATATCTTCGGAATTTGAATATGAAAAGGAGATACTGCTGTTTTGTTTTTGCAGAATGAAAAGCCAAGCGGCTATTTCTGGCTGAAACCACTGCACGAAGGTACATTTGAGGCTGGAAGCATCCAGACAATGTTCATGTGTGGGCCATAGTTGATTTGGACACATTCATGTCCAGAGTACTTACTGCTAACAAGAGAAGCAGAAGAAATACAGAGAAGATTGTTGAGCTTCAGTCCTAATGGCACTGTCTTAAACTATGTGTGACACTAATGGCAAAATCGTATGACCCCTGGGAGGCTATCCCAGGGCCATAGGATTTTGCAGATTTCACTCTTACAGGGAGGTTTGCACTTGAAATAGGGATGTCAGAGAATTCCGCCACGGATATCGGTGAGGCAGAATGCCAGTGCATTCGGCCCCCTGAAATCTGTGGTGGAACGGCCTTCCACCCACCTGCCCCCCTGCGGATCCCCCCTACCCCCGTGCAGATCCCCCCCGGGACAAGACTTACCTGGGGCGGATCTTCCGGGTGGCAGTGGCTCCAGCGGTGGCTCTGGCGGCGGCTCCAGCGGCAGCTGCGGGTGGTCTTCTGACCGGCTGCCGCCGCTGCCATTTCCAGGCTTGTGAAAGAAGAAGAAAAAAAAAGACATGATAGGCTACATAAAGATTTACGTAGCCTATCATGGCTAGGTTTAAAAAAAAAGAAAAAAAGACGTGATAGGCTACGTAAATCTTTACGTAGCCTATCATGGTTGGGGGTGGGTTTAAAAAAAAATGCGTACGCAAATGGCGGCAGCTACAGCCGCCGCCATTTGCATTCCTTCTTTTTACCGTCTTAATCTATGTAAATATTTATGTAGACTATGATGGCGAAAATCAAGGGGAACGCAAATAGCATAGCGGGCGCTATTTGCGTCCCCTTCTGATTTGCCGTTTTAGCCTACGTAAAGATTTACGTAGGCTAAAACGGTGAATGAAAAAGGGACGCATTTTATAAAAACCCAGATACAATATAATAACAATAACATTACAAAATTGAAAGCATAAAAACCGGTCAACCAGCACATAATTAAACAAACAAATCTATATGATGATGATTTAAAAATACATCCAATTTTAAATGCCTGGGCAAAAAGGAATGTTTTAATTTGGTGCCCAAAACAAAGCAAGTCTGGCATCAATCATACCTCCCTTGGGAAAGTATTCCAAAGTTGGGGTGCTACGATAGAGGACAAGATTTTGTAAATGTATAATGTACATTTTGTAAATGTATAATGTATTTCTCCCACTGATGAGCTGTTTAGTGATGTATTTAAGATGTGTCATAGTCATTCAGGGAGCTATTAAATTAAACACAGGGGGGTTCCCCAAAATATGAGGGTGGCACTGTGATATCCTAACCCTTTAGGGTGACAACCTATGAGTAGGGATGGCGGAGAATTTCTTTAGAATCCGGCCCCCCAGAATCCGTGGCGGAATGGCCTCCTGCCCCCGCCCCCCCCCCATGGTATCCCGCCAGGACGGCACTTACCTGGGGCAGATGCAGTGGATTTGGCAGCGGATTTGGTGGTGGCTCCAGGGCTGGTCTCCTGGCTGGCCACAGCAGGGCTGCTGCCACCACCATTGCTGTCCTTGCAGCCATGATAGGATACGTAAGAATTTACGTAGCCTATCACGGCTAACCTCAACAACAACAAAAACCCAGCATATGCAAATGGTGGCAGCTATGGCGGCCGCCATTCGTGTTCCCTATTTTTCGCCAATTTATCTTACGTAAATATTTATGTAAGATAAAACAGCGAAAAAAAGGGGAACGCAAATAGTGTAGTGGGTGCTATTTGCGTTCCTTTATTTTTCACCATTCTAGCCTACATAGGGATGTCTGAAACTCCCCTTACCTGGCTCTGCCAGGTTCCCCTGGGGGGAGAGGCGCTCCGTCCCTCCCCCCAGAATCCTGGCCGGCTGGCTCCACTCTGCGGGGATTCCGCAGAGCCGCCGGCCGGCTCCGCCAGCAGCCGGAAATCCAGCCGCTGGCTAGCAGGGACACAAATGGTGGTGGCCGTAGCCGCCGCTGTTTGCGTCCCTGTAGTCAGCCATGATAGGCTACATAAAGACTTATGTAGCCTATCACATCTGGCTTAAAAAAAAAAAAGCAAGTACGCAAATGGCGGCGGCTACGGCCGCCGCCATTTGCGTTCCTTATTTTTGGCCGTCTTAGTCTACGTAAATATTTACGTAGACTAAGACAGCCAAAAATAAGGAACGCAAATGGTAGCGGCCATAGCTGCCGCCATTTGCGTATGCATTTTTTTTTTAAGCCAGACGTGATAGGCTACGTAAGTCTTTATGTAGCCTATCACGTCTTGTAAAAAAAAAAAAAAAACCTGACAAGACTTCAAATGGCGGCGGCAGCAGAAGACCAGCCACCGCAGCCGCCACCGCCAAAGCCGCTGCTGGAGCCACCGCCACCCGGAAGATCTGCCCCAGGTAAGTCTCGTCCTGGGGGGGATCCGCGGGGGGGCAGGGGGGCAGGCCGTTCCGCCACAGATTTCAGGGGGCCGAATGCACTGGCATTCAGCCTCACCAACATCCGTGGTGGAATTCTCTGCCATCCCTAAGCCTACGTAAATATTTACGTAGGCTAGAACAGCAAAAAATAGGGAACACAAATGGCAGCCGCCGTAGCCGCCACTATTTGCATACACTGCGGGTTTTTTGCTTTTTTTTTTTGAGGTTAGCCGCGAATGTAAATTCTTATGTAGCCTATCATGGTTGCCTGGCTGGATAAAAATGGCGGCTGCTACGGTGGCCGCCATTTGCGTCCACACCAGCCCATCCACGGCTGGAAATCCGGCTGCAGACAGCCCTGGCCAGCTGCTCTGTGGCCTGGCCGCGGAGTGGAGCCGGCTGTCTAGGATTCCAGGGGGGAGGAACGGATCGCCTCCCCCCCGTTGAAGATTCTGGAGGGAGGGACAGAGCTCCTCCCCCCCCACCGCAAAAGATTCCGTGAAAAGTTAAGTGAGTTTCGTACATCCCTGCCTATGAGGCGTCCCAACAAATGTGTCAGTCATAGGTGGTAGCTGTAACACTGATGCTGTTGCTGATTACGTTTTGCCCCCAAAAGGAGAGAAACACCTCAGGAGGTCTCTTTTGGGCATCCTTTGGATGCTCACCAGTCTTTGCACCCCCTATTAATTTTTGCAATAACCAGTGCCTCAGAGATACTGCACATACTGCCTTCAGTGCAAGGATGCCAGTGAAAACAGCATGCATGCCACAATTTGCTGTACATATACCTCCCACACCAGTACTTAGAAGCTTTTACCCCCATAGATCAGCCATGTTCAGGAACATGGAGCAGAAGCATGACTGCTTACAGTGTGGTGAAGCCAAACCAGAACAAAACGTAGCTGGGGTGTGTGTGTAGACAAGCCACCACACACATATTACATGTGTACCAGGCCTCAGGTCTTCTTCCTTCCATTTAATTTGGTCATAAGCTTAGCTCAGCAATTTGTTTGATGGATTGCACTCACTAGGGAAGAATTAGCCCAATTATTAATTTCAAGGTAAAAACAAGGTTTAAAAAGATCGCAGCTAAACTTGAAGGCTTTCACCACAGTGGCTCCACACTTCTGGAATGTGTTGCCATCACGTGTTTGCTAGGCCCCATCATTGCAAGCTTTTAGGTCCTGAAGACTTACTTGTTTATGCTGGCCTTCCTCTGATTATATTTTATTGGACTGTTCTGGGTTGCACCTGCAATTGTGTTGCAGGTTTTGTTTTATGTTGGTGTTTGTTGTTGTTTTCTTTAATGCTTGCTGTTTTTATTACCACATTGGCTTTTATCATATAAATTTTATTGTTGTTTTCCGCCTTGGGAAGGCTCCTGCCCTGTAAGGTGCCTTAAGAAAGGGGGAAAAATCCACCATGGACTCCAATGAGGCCGGATTCTTTGGAATCTGGCCCCCAGGAGTCCTTGGAAGAATGGACTACTTCCCCCCACCCCCGAAATCCTCCCTGGATGGACCCTACCTGCTGCTAGTGGGTCCAGGTCCATCCACTGCTGCCTTCCATCCACTGCCCCAGACTGCGGCTGCAAATGGCGTCCGGTGTAAGGGACATTTGCATCCGTGCTCTTGTCTATGATAGGCTACTAGGGCTGGACGAAAGTCACTTACCTGGTCCCGCAGCTTGCTTCGCGGTGGGGGGGAGGCGCTCCATTCCTCCCCGCCGAAATTCTGGCCGGGGGGGAGGCGACCCATCCCTTCGGCCAAAATTCTGGCCAGGGAGGAGGCGCCCTGTCCCTCCGGCCACGAATCCCCCTGGCCGGCCGGGACGCAAATGGCAGCGGCCGTAGCCGCCGCCGTTTGCGTCCCTGCAGTCAGCCGTGATAGGCTACATAAATCCTTACATAGCCTATCACGGCTGACTTTGGGGGAGGGGAAGCGTGTACGCAAATGGCGGTGCCCATGGGCGCCGCCATTTGCGTACGCGCTTTTTTTTCCCCCAAAGTCAGCCATGATAGACTATGTAAGGATTTACGTAGCCTATCACGGTGTTTTTTGAAAATCTAGCCGTGATAGGCTACGTAAATCTTTACGTAGCTTATCATGTTTGCTTGTGTGTGGGGGGTTTTTTTGCTTGGAAATGGCAGCGGCGGCAGCCGGTTGGAAGACTGGCCACCACCACCGCCGCCACACTGCCGCTGAACCGCTGCCGGGAGCCGCCAGCGCCAGGGACATTTGGCAAAGTTAAGTCCCATTCCGGGGCTGGCGGGGGGGTGGCGGACCATTTCTCCACCAATTTCGGGGGGCCAAATGCGTTGGCATTCAGCCTCCCAGAGATTCATGGAGAAATTCTCCGACATCCCTACATAAATATTTATGTAGCCAATCACGGCAAAGAGCAGGGATGCAAATGGTGTCTGCTATGCCAGATGCCATTTGCGGACAAAGACTGGCCATGGCTGGAAGTCCGGCAGTGGCTGGCCCCGGCCGGCATCTCCGTGGACTCACTGCAGAGCGGAGCTGGCCAGGGAGGATTCCAGGGGGAGGACTGGATTGCCTCTCCCCCCTGCAGTCCCTCCAGCGGACCCAGGTAAGTGGGGTTTGTACACTCGTACCACAGCCTGGCAGCAGATGGAAGTCCGGCTGCGGACGGGCCTGGCCGGTGGCTCCGTGGACTCACCACAGAGTGGAGCCAGCCTAGCAGGATTCCAGGGGGAGAGACAGATCACTTCCCCCACCGCAGACGCCCCCAACCGGAACGGCAAGTGGGTTTCGTACACTCCTACTTAAGAAATGTTTTAAATAAATAAAAGAATGAATCTAAGACGCTGTATTAGCTGGATTCAGTCTGAATTGCAACTTATCCAAAATGGCATGCACTGAATCTGAAGAGAGAGAGAGAGAGAGAGAGACGGTGGGGGGCAGGGGAGAAAAGACCATGGGCAATATTTAAGTTTGCCTAGATGACAGAGGGACCCACCACTAGTTCAATGGAGGACTAGCAGCAGGAATGCTCATTTCTGGAATGAGGCAGGCCAGCAGAGCATGCAGAAAGAAGCTCTCCTGACCTGTCATTATCCAGAAACAAGTGTTTCTGCTTGTTTCTGGGTTGTTCTTGTTTAACTCTTAGTGTTCTGTTGGGAAAGCGATAGGTCCCAGTTATGCAACAGAATGAGCAGCAGTGCAGCGGCAGTACTGGATGCTGCCCCTTGTGTCAGTACAGTTGGGAATTCTCAGGGAATGGTGGAGCAGTTCTTGCTTGTCAAAACTGTTAAGGGCTCCAGCTCAGCTACTATGAAAACAGTGGGGAAAAGAAGCTGAGAACAAGCTTTATGTCCTCCGTGGCTCTTTCAAGTAAGAATCACCACCACATTTTACATGTTATATTTCATAAATACTTTAAAAAGAATGTCATAGAGGGCACTAAGAAGCAACGCTATGATTTCTCATAGATGGGTAGAAATTTAATAAAGTCTTTCTTCCGAGTCTTACATCCCAAATAAGAGTTCAATTGAGAGAAGATGGGGGAGTGTTTTATCTATAGGAAAACAAGTAACTTTTCAATTTGACTTAGTAGCTAGACCTAACTCCTCCCACCCCCAATATTGTACCTTAAATAAATGTATATTCGGATCTCATTATTTCAGTTTTGAATTCTGAAAATAGATCACATTTCAATAGGCTGATTTTTAGTTTCCGTTAGACCCCCTCTTCCTTTCCATCTCCTTACATAAAGACCTCTGCCCACAGTTTATATAACTTATGTAATGTGTGGGATATTAATGTCTGGGATATTAATGTGTGGAAGTGGGGAGGCTGGGTTTGCACCCATTGTCCTGCTCCCAACCTCCAGGTGTTCATCTAAAGATCTGAAAAGAGCATATATGTACACAAATTGTATACATATAGGATAGGGATTGTGTCAAGGGCTCCTTGGAGGCCTCTCTAAGTCTAATCCAATAGCCAAGTCCAGACACAGACAAAGGGATTCCTTTCAAAGCTTTATTCTTCTTTTACAACTTAACAGCTATACCTTTGCAACTAGATCTGAGCAGCACAGTGCCTATGCCCTAAGTTGGAACAGTTGGTCCCCGTTTGAAAGGGAATTACTGGCAGACCCCTGAACTTAAGGACTAGGGAGAGTCCCTCCCCTTTTCCCTTGGATCCTCTGGGCGCAGCCTTTGTTTGCGCGCCAACCGGGCACTACACCTCCTTTCCGCGCCCTCCATCTGGCGCCGCTCTCTGCGTCGGCGTCGCGCGTCCATCAAGTCTGCTTCCCTGGGAGTTCTCTGTTACTCCCTGGACTGCTATCTAAGCTAGGAATGTTGGTGGGAGGAATCTCCGTCAGCTGTTGGCCCTGGGAAAGAGGAGCACGCTCCCCTCCCAGGAGCGACTGCTCTTCCTCAGAATCAGAAGTACTCTGGGATTCTATGGGCTCAGTGTCCACCCTGACAGATTGATGGATCTCTCAGTACTGGTCTATCCAAGATAGGTGGCTTTGAGGTCAAGCTCATTCCATCCCATTTTCACACAAGCTCGTGATTTTAAAATGACAACACACCCATACAGAAATTCATACATATTTTTTTTGTAATGTATGCATTAATGTATGCAATTGTGTATGCATTTTAATGCGCATGTTTAAACCTACACATTTTTGGATGCATGCGCCCATTGACTTAAGCATGTTTGTATGCATTTTGGAAATGCACAGATTTTTCTTTGTGCATTTTTCCAATGTATACATGTTGTCAAGCACATTTTGTTTTGTTTTCATGGAACGTATTGCAAGGTCTGAAATGTATGGATTTCCAGCCACAAGTTGTGTTTTGGTCTGGGAGGTGCAAATTTAGTAAATCCATAATAACTTAAAAAAACTTTACAACGTGAATATCTCACACATCCCTAACATAGACTGGATATTGCATTATACATGTAAGGGCCCTGGATGAATGTGTAAAGCCAGCAGGTATAGTTTTATACCCCCAAATATGTTGTGTTGGCTACTGGATCAACAGAAGCATTAAGGGTCTTGTCTTTTTCCTTCTCTTGAACTTGCTTGGATGTTTTACCTAACTAGGAACATAAGAAGCTGCCTTTCACCAAGTCAGACTGGTGGTCCATCTAGCCCAGTATTCTTCACAGTGGCCCGATTTGGACGATTGGTAGGGATGGCATGGGCACCCGATTTGGTCCGGGAGTCCAGCGGACCCCACCTTGCCCGTGCCCCCGAGCCGTGCCCCTCGAAACCCTGGTCCCACTCAACATGCCCCACCTCCACGCTCACCAAGCTGCCAGCACTCAGCCGGGACCCATCATTGAGCACCGCGATCACCATATGGTGAAACAAATGGCAATTTCTATATGCGCACATCTAGTTATGCGCAAAATGGGCTGTGAATAGCCCACATACACAAGATTACCAGAGTAAATTGCCCATATATGCCTGTAATCTTGCGTATATGTGCTATTCATGGAGCCATTTTGCATAAGACTAGATATGCGCATGTCATGATCACTATTTCTTTCACAAAATGGTGACTGTGGCACTTGATGATGGGTCCTGTGTGAGTGTGGGCAGTTCAGCAAGTGACAGGGAGCTTGAGTGCAGGCCTGGGGGTACACAAGCAGGGGCAGGGGCTGGGCAGGCACCCAGAGAACTCGGACAGGGGGTGCCCATCCATCCCTAATGATCGGCAGGCAGTTAACAAGCCACAGCCACATGCTGGTCATTTTTGCATATTTACCCTTGGCAGTGGTGCTTGTCATGTTGTATGCACCCAGCCAGGGTGGCTTGTTACCATGGGCTGTTGTAAAGTCCTGGGTGGCTTAGTTATTACCCACCACAACAAGCCACCCTGGCCGGGGTCACACAAGAAGCCACACTGATCCAAATCCCCCTGGCATGTGACTGGCACATGCAGCATAGTTAACAAGCCACCTTGGTCTGTTAACTGCCTGGCAATCATGCAAACCCAATCACTTCCAGGTTTCAGGCAGGGGTTTCCCTGCCTCATCTGGAGAAGCTGGGATTGAATGTGGGACCTTCTGCATTCAAACTGTGCTCTACCACTGAGCTAGGCCCCTCTGCATCCCCTGTACCACTGAGCTCAGTGAACTATATATTATTATTCACCTGAAAAGTTTGCTTAGCCCAGGTCTTTGGGGCAACTCTAGCAGAATATTGCTCCATCTTGGACAAGCTGAGACTGGACAGATAGCCCTGCGCTAAAGCCATGTGCTTCTACCATTGCGATAAATTTGACATAAATTAAGTCCAAGTTAAGCAACATTGAATCCCTGAATATCTAATTTAAAATTACACAATGATTATGTGACCTCTGCACTTTGGAAAGCAGTGTCTGAAAACCTAATGAGAGCTTCACATCTGACTTTGTACATTGTGAATTCAGTACATTATTTTCAATTCAATCAACTTTGCTATGAATATTTGCTTTAGTGAGCACAATGATAGATAATGAAATGCTCTGGTGCATGACGGTATGTTTCCCATGGGGGACTGATTATTTAATGCCACCTCAGGGTCGCTTCACATGTTATGCATTAACATCTCACCTTTATTAGAGGTGCAGAAATCTGCCTTTTCCCACCCTATGATCCTAATAAGAGAAGAAAGCATTTATACTGAGTTAATGTCTTCTACATAATTTTCTTTCTCTTCCAAATGCTGTACCTGGTAAACTAGATAAGTAAATGTAGATAAGCTGAAAGACGTTGACTGAGTACTCACTGTTCTTCAAAGAGGTTGTTCTGAGTTACCTATGCTGCTAAAGGTTGTAATGCCAGCAGCACAACCTTCCTTTCATGCAACCTTTCAATACCAGCTAATGTTAGGTAAGTTGCTATTTCCCAGCCACTGAAATCTACAGGACTTCTATCAAGGTGATTAGAACAGGGCTGTTAATCTCTACTTCTCTGTTATCTCTGCCTTTCAAAGGAACACTGATTTGGGTCCCTGGTATGTGTGGTTGAAAGTAAACAGGAGAAGAGTTTTGAAACATAAACAGTGCTTGAAGCTCTTTGTTTCTCTCCATTAGATGCCCTTCCCATGGGCTTCCATTAGGGATGGCCATTGCGGGGAAATCCTGTTTGCGTTTGGCTGAACAGATCCCCTTGGTGCCCCCAACTCAGCGAGCATTTGTGAGCTGAGCAGCGGGTCAGTTCCCCAAACTCAGGAACTTTCCTGCCTTTTTCTTTTAATTTGTGAGCCACGATTTGTGCAAAATCATGGGTACAAATATTTATGGAAATAGCTATTTGCACAAAATAGCAGCTGGAAATAGCACAGTTTGCACAAAATTGCAGGTGTAAATGACCACGGTTACAGCCATGATTTTGCATAAAGCATGATTTCCGTAAATATTTATACTTGGGATTTTGCACAAATTGCAATTTGCACCATTTATTTTTAAAAAGCAAAAAACCACAAGCTTCCAAACTCACTGAGCATTGAGTCGGGCAAGTCCGGGCATCTGCGAGCCAGAGTCTGGGGGGGCCAAGCTGGTGAAAACCCACTAGCTCTAGCTCCTAACCAGATTCCTCCGATATTCCTAGCTTCCCTTCTCTCCCCTTTTCTCCTGAGCCATGCTGTCTTCAAACATTTCTAGCTGAGCCATCCCAACCTTTCCTTGGCCCAGTATGCCACACACAAATTTATGTCTCACTATGAATTTGTAGAGTTTGGCTTTGTCATTCTGTCTTTTGTTTTCCTGCCTTCACAGCATTCCTCCCCCACTCCCATCTGAAGAACCTTAAAGGCCAGCTAACATGTTACATTTTTCCATGCTGGGAGAATTCCATCCAATGAATCTCTTCACTGCAGCAGTGACATCTGATCTCACACAACTCGCTACATGATTCTCTCAAGAATTTGGAGAGTTTCAACTCTAGCATCGGAAGGGCCTGGAAACATCCATCATTGTTGCAGAAATTCACCATGCAATCCTGAATATCAGCATGTAGTTGTCATTAGATCTGCAGTGAAGAGAGATACATAGAATAAATCAAGGATAGATTGGTCCTACCTGACCAATTTTGTATGTCATATTAGTTAAATGAGTGATAGTACCAACGTTTGTATTTACTTGAATACAAAATGACCCAGAATGTAACGCAGGGATGGGAACCTGCAGTCCTCCAGATGCTGTTGAACTCCAACTCCCATCAGCCCCAGCCAGCATGGCCAATGATCAGGGATTATAGGAGCTGTAATCCAGCAACATCTGGAGGTTCACAGGTTCCCTGCCCCTGATTTAATGCTTGGCTTTATTACAAACTGAGTCCCACTTATCCCAGAAGTTAGATGAATATTTGGCTTCTTAACTTACCTGGATGTCATCAGCAGCACAAAATTGCATATTGCTATCTAAGATTCAGATGGAAACAACCTGGACAAAGCACAAACTTCCCAGACCGAAACCACTTCCAAGAGTATAAACTGGCTGCACATAATAATATTTCATGCACGGGGGGGGGGGGGGAGGAAAGACTCCCTTTTATGTCCTTTATTTTATTTATGCAGTTTTTGCAATAACAGCACTTACTAGTTATCATAATTATAGACAGTACAAAACTGTTTCAGAAGACATATCATGGCTAAAATTCACAATGTTTCTACTCCAAAGTGACTTGGAAATGTAATCTAAATGAAATAGATTTTGCTTGCTGAGTCTTTCTCTAGTCATAAGAGAAATACAGAATACAAATCTTAAAATTGCAGACTTTATAATGGAACAGCTCCTATCTAGCAACTAATATTTCATAGGAACATAGGATGTTGCCTTATACTGAGTCAGGCCTTTGGTCCATCTAGTCTGGTATTGGTGACACTGACTGTCCATGGCTCTCCAGGCCCGGATTCCAAGCAGGAATATTTCCAGCCCTACCTGGAGATGCTGGGAATTGAATCCGGGGACCCTCTGTATGCAAAGCAGGTGCTCTACCACTGAGCTATGGTCTCTATCCTCACACCAGCTGTGGTCAATATTATGAACAATAACATTCTAAATAATATTAAAACTTATCCTGCTACAGCTAAGTGTTACAAAGAAGTTCCCTTAGAGATTAGGCATTACTGCAAAAATTAGTCTAAATATTCTGATGGTTTCTTAAAAAAATTCTCTGCAATAGAAAGATTTGTGGGGGAAAACAATTAATAAGGCTGGTTTTAATATTTTGAAGCAGCACTATTACTGATATCAAATTCCAATCTCATTAGTCTTGATTCAGTGCTATGTAACATCTGATCTCATTAGCAGATGTGGTTACCCCTGTAAAAGTGTAATGGTTTTTAGAGAGTTTTAACAATGAATTCATTTGACCCAGTTCTGTCAATCTTGTAGGATGTCAGAGAATTCCACCATGGATCTCAGTGAGGCTGAATGCCAGTGCATTCGGCCCCCCGAACTCCGTGGCAGAATGGCCTGCCACCCCCCCACCCCCCCGCAGATACCCCCCGGGACGAGACTCACCTGGGGCGGATCTTCCAGGCGGCGGTGGCTCTGACTGCGGTGGTGGCGGCGGTGGCCGGTCTTCCGACTGGCTGCCGCCACCGCCATTTCCAGGCATGTGTAAAAAAAAAAAAAAAAAGACGTGATAGGCTACGTAAAGATTTATGTAGCCTATCATGGCTAGGTTTAAAAAAAAAGAAAAAAAAAGACGTGATAGGCTATGTAAATCTTTACGTAGCCTATCATGGTTGGGTGGGTTTAAAAAAAAAAAACCGCGTACGCAAATGGCGGCAGCTATGGCCGCCGCCATTTGCGTTCCTTCTTTTTACCATTTTAATCTACATAAATATTTACGTAGACTATGACGGCGAAAATAAAGGAGAACGCAAATAGTGTAGTGGGCGCTATTTGTGTCCCCTTTTGATTTGCCGTTTTAGCCTATGTAAAGATTTACGTAAGCTAAAACGGTGAATGAAAAAGGGACGCAAATAGCGCCCGCTACACTATTTGTGTTCCCCTTGATTTTCGCCATCATAGTCTACGTAAATATTTATGTAGATTGAGATGGCCAAAAAGAAGGAACGCAAATGGCGGCGGCCATAGCCGCCGCCATTTGCGTACACGGTTGGGTTTTTTTTGTTGTTTTACCCAGAGCCCTCCACAGATGGAAATCCGGCTGTGGGCAGCTCTGGCCTGGCTGGGCCGGGCCTGGCCAGCTGCTCCACGGAGCTGCCGTGGAGCACAGCCAGCCGTTGAAGGATTCCGGGGGGAGGAACGGAGCGCCTCCCCCCCAGCCAGGATTCCGGGGGGAGGGATGGAATGCCTCCCCCCCCACCATCAACATAATCCGCAAAAGGTAAGTCACTTCCGTACATCCCTACAATGTTGGTTCTATCCTCATAAGGAGAACAAAACACATCAACCATCCCCAATGTCTGATTTGGGGTTTATAGATCCTTTTCAACTACATACATGCAGAATCTAGGGATGGCAGAGAATTCCGCCACAGACTCCAATGAGGCTGGATTCTAAAGAATCAGGGCCCCTGGAGTCCATGGTGGAACGGATCACTCAGTTCTGCCTCCCCGCGGGATCCGTCCAGGTCGGATCCCTGTCCACGTCAAACCTGCGGAGCCGGCCACCAGCTCCACAGAGCTGGAGAAAGTTGATACAGCCGGCAGCCATTGCTGTGCTGTATCTCTGTGTAAATCAGTCCCTCAGACGCAAATGGCTTAGTGGGCTGCATTCACAGCTGCATTTAGGCTAATAGACCAGCTTTATGGCTGCAAATGGTGTCCGCTATGCCATTTGCATCCCTGTTTTTGGTTGTGATAGGCTACGCAAATATTTGCATAGCCTATCACGTGAACAGGGACAGGGGCATATTTGCATAGCCTATCACAGCCAAAAACAGGGACACAAATGGTGTAGCAGACGCCATTTGCGGCCGTAAAGCTGGTTCATTAGCCTAAATGCAGCCGTAAATGCTGCATTTAGGCTAATCGACCAGCTTTATGGCCTCAAATGGTGCCCACTATGCCATTTGCATCCGGGGAACTGATTTACACAGAGATACAGCATGGCAATGGCTGCTGGCCATATTGACTTTCTTCAGCCCTGTGGAGCTGGCGGATGGCTCCGCAGGGCTTTGAAGTGGAGTTGGCCTGGATGGATTCCGGGGGGGCAGGGAGGAACGGATTGCCTTCCCCCCCAGTCAAGGATTCCGAGGGGAGGAAAGGATCACCACCCCCGCCGTGGATCCCCAGTGGACTGGAGGTAAGAGATTTTGTACATCCCTAGCAGAATCTACTGTTGTGTTATGGAGCATTGTAAATGGAACAGAAGATGAATTAAAGGTAGGGCTAAGTAGAAATTTGTTGTTATTCAGTCATTCAATTGTGTCTGACTCTTCGTGACCCCATGGACCATAGTACGCCAGGCCTTCCTGTCCTCCGCTTTCTCCCGGAGCGTGCTCAAGTCCATATTCATTGCATCAGTGATGCTATCTAGCCATCTCATCCTCCAGTAGAAATAGATGGGTGCTTTTGTAAATATTTTCTCCCACTACAAAAGGTGTCTCCTCTTTTAGCAAGTACTGGGAGTCCCCCAAATTGGGCAAAAATATTCATGAGGGCATCCCCATTGCCTCAGCAACTGGAGTATCTTCCATCTCCTCCCCACACCAATTTAGAGTGAAGTAGGGATGGACGAAACCACTTCCATCTGGTATCAACAGGCACCCACTCAAGCACTGCCCCTGCTTGAGCCCCCCCCCGAGCCCATTTACACCTCTAATAGCATGTATATCAAGCTTTCCCAACCTGAATTTGTGCATATTTAAATATGAGCATTTTAACGACTTCTTTTTTCTGCAAAAATAAGCTTGGCAAAATGGTGGGCGCTCATGGACAGGATCTAGGGTGAGTGCGGGTGGCTTTGCGAGCTCATGGGGGCTCAGGCACAGGTCTGGGGGGGGCTAGAGCAGGGGCAGTGCTTCAGCAGGTACCCACCAATATTGGACAGGGTGGGTTCAACCATCCTTGGTGATCATGTAGCCTAATGTGATTGGCTCTGTGGTGCTATGATATCAATGTGGCTACAATATTGGTCGTGGTTGCTAGGATCATTTGGAGAAGCAGGAAACCAAAGGGAGGGGCGATGCACTGAAACAGATAAGGGGGGAGAAAGCTGTGAACATTACCCAAAAAGGGTATTGTTAGAGGGTTTGGAAGAGAACATTTTTTGCCCCCTGTGGCCTGTAGAAAACAATTTTCACATCAAAAAATTGTCTTGGGCTGTTCAATGTAACTTTAATGCAGGGAGGGAAATGTGTGGTCCTCCAGATGTTGTTGGGCTGCAATTCCCATGAGCCTATCCAGCATAGCCAAGCCAATGATGAGTGATGACAGGAGTTGTAGTCCAGCAACATCTGGAGGGCCACATGTTGCCCATCCCTCCTTTAATGAAAAAGAATTGACTCTGAAAATGGGTGCAAGCATTGGCTGCATGGTATTTCTAGAGACTGGGCTAGAGACTGGTTTTCAGTACAATTTCTTCTTGGAGCAAGTACGTGCTGCCTTATGTGGCATAACACATAATTATCTGAGGGCAGAATCATCAGTAACAATAAGGTTGAATCTGAGTTCGCAAGTTTTATTCCAGTGCTATTTTCCTGAAGTTGTTTCAAAGAAATAAGTTGTGTCTATGTATCAGAACAGGCTTTAGAAACAGTAGTACTAGGCCTACCATAACAGAAGCATATTCTAGACGTGTTTCATGGTCCCATCCTATGCAGACTAGTGTCTTGGTCACATACTAGAAAGGTCAGGCAGATAAGAAGGTACAGCACATCCTCTAGGCCTACTATTGGATATGAGGCAACACTGCTGATCTCCTTCCCTCAGAGCGCACACAATTACTGCATTTCTGAGAGGCCTGTGTAACATACATGATCTCCTTCCACTCCACCCCTCCTCCTAATGATGCTAGCAGCACATAAAAAGATTTCACACCCAAAGAAGTAGCACAGAGGATTAGAGATGCCTATTGTCCAGTAATGTTACCTGGAGAAAACAAAGCAATCCATTTTCTCATTGAGATTCAAGTGGTTTCGCAGTTTAGTTAAGGACTTCATAAGCTCTTTTTCTCTCTTTCAACCACGTTCATTCTTTCAGATCAAGAGCCCCAAGTGTGTTGCTCCTTATTCCTTTCCATGAGAGGGGCTGATCTTTAATTAAACTGAGTGGAAAGGCCCACACAGGGCACCAGGGATCATCCATGTGTACACTGGAGCCCCCATACACGCAAGGGATCACCTAATTCCTTACAAATCCGGAGTTTATAAAGGAGGGGGTAGTAAAACACCATGCTCAACAAAGAACCAAAACTAGTAAATTGTACCTTCTGAAAACATGTGATCAATTAAATAACTCTAGGTTTGAAACTTAGAGCAATATTTGCAGAGTGCATCACAAACATAAGACAAATTTGAACATTTTTAAACTAGAGATGTGCATCACTTTGGTGCTGAATCCAAATACCAAACTGAATTGGGGTGCTTCGGGGTTGCCTCGGTGAGATCTGAAGCGGATCCGACCAACACTGAGGCAGTTGGAAACAAAGTGGATCACCCCTGAAGTGCCTCAGTCTGCCTCGGGGTTTGGAGCTATTCTGAAGCTATCTGAAGCTAGCGATGTACGAAAATCACTTACCTTTTGGGGATTATGCTGATGGTGGGGGGGAGGCACTCCGTCCCTCCCCCCGGAATCCTGGACGGGGGGGAGGCGCTCCGTTCCTCCCCTGCCCCGGAATCCTGGCCAGCCGGCTGTGCTCCGCAGCGATTCTGCGGAGCCGCCGGCCGGCTCCGCCAGCAGCCGGGCATCCGGCCGCTGGCTAGCAGGGACGCAAATGGCGGTGGCCATAGCCGCCACCGTTTGCATCCCTGCAGTCAGCCGTGATAGGCTACGTAAATGTTTATGTAGCCTATCACGGCTGACTTTAAAAAAAACAACAATGTGCGTACACAAATGGCGGCGGCCATGGCCACCGCCATTTGCGTTCCTTATTTTTGCACGTCTTAGTCTACGTCAACATTTACGTAGACTAAGACGGCGAAAATAAGGGGAAGGCAAATAGCGTAGCGTCTACGCTATTTGCGTTCCCCTTATTTTCACCGTCTTAGTCTACGTAAATGTTTATGTAGAGTAAGACATGCCAAAATAAGGAACGCAAATGGCGGCGGCCATGGCCGTCGCCATTTGCGTATGCGTGTTTTTTTTTTTTAAGTCAGCCATGATAGGCTACGTAAACATTTATGTAGCCTATCACAGTGGGTTTTTTAGGGATGGGGGAGAATTTCTCCCCGAAACTTCGGGGGTCTTAGTGCCAACGTGTTCGGCCCCCCGAAGTAGTTTCGGGGAGAAATTCTCCGCACCCCCACACCCCCTGCACCCCCCCGGGACAGGACTTACCTTTCCTGAATGTCCCTCCCGGCGGCCGGTCCCGGTGGCGGTTCGTCAGGTCTTCGACAGGGGCAGAGGCGGCAGCCGGTCTTTCGACCGGCTGCCACCGCCGCCATTCCAATAAAAGTAAAAAAAAAAACAACGCCCCCATCTCGCAGCTTGCTTCGCGGTGGGGGGGAGGCGCTTTGCTGCTCCCCCCGAAGTTCAGGCCGGGGCGGGAGGCTTCCCGCCTCACCCGGCTGAAATTCAGGCCGGGGAGGAGGTGCCTCGCCTCGCCCGGCCGCGAAATAAAAAGTAAAAAAAAAACAAAAAACGCCCCCGTGATAGCTACGTGACGATTAACGTAGCCTATCATGGCTAGATCTGCAAAGTCAGCCATGATAGGCTACGTTAATCGTCACATAGCCTATCACGGGTGACTTAAAAAAAAAAAAAAAGTGTGTACGGCTTATGGCGGCCCCCATAGGGAGCCGCCATTCACGTTCCTTATTTGGTCGCTGTAGTCTACGTAAAGATTTACGTAGACTACGGTGAAAATAAGGTCAACGCTATTTGCGTTGCCCTTATTTTCACCGTAGTCTACGTAAAGACTTACATAGACTACAGCGACCAAATAAGGAACACGAATGGCGGCTCCCTATGGGGGCCGCCATTTGCGTACGCGCTTTTTTTTTTTTTTAAGTCACCCGTGATAGGCTATGTGACGATTAACGTAGCCTATCATGGCTGACTTTGCAGATCTAGCCATGATAGGCTACGTTAATCGTCACGTAGCTATCACGGGGGCGTTTTTTGTTTTTTTTTTACTTTTTATTTCGCGGCCGGGCGAGGCGAGGCACCTCCTCCCCGGCCTGAATTTCAGCCGGGTGAGGCGGGAAGCCTCCCGCCCCGGCCTGAACTTCGGGGGGAGCAGCAAAGCGCCTCCCCCCCACCGCGAAGCAAGCTGCGAGACCAGGTAAGTGGCTTTCGTGCACCCCTAGTTTTTTTAAAACTTAGCCGTGATAGGCTATGTAAATCTTTACGTAACCTATTACTTTTTTTTTTTTTAACTGGGAATGGTGGCAGCGGCAGCCGGTTGGAAGACCGGCCGCCACAGCCACCGTTGCCGAACCGCCACTGGAGCCGCCGCCAGAGCCGCTGCTGGAGCCACCGCCACCAGGAAGATCTGCCCAAGGTAAGTCTCATCCCAGCGGGGCAGGTGGTGGCAGGCCATTCCACCACCGATTTCGGGGGGCCGAATGAGCTGGCATTCGGCCTCCCCGAGATCCGTGGTGGAACTTTTGTATATCCCTATCTGAAGCCCAGACAGACTGTCTCTAGAGGTATCAACTTGTGAAAGATCAGGGAGGAGGCAAGGAGGAAGATGGAGGGGGTAAGGGGAGAGGAGGAGGAGGGAGGGAGGGAGCTTTGGCGAATGGCAACTGTAGTTGCCAAATTAGGGCTGAACTTAACCCAGCAGTCTCCAATCAGTGACAGTGGTGGAGGAGGGCGGGGCGGGGTACTGGATATATTGGAGATCAGCCTGAATTTGTTTCATTGTGTGAGACTGAGCTGGTTAGAGATAGAGTTGGCTAGAGTTGGTGTGTGTGTGTGTGTGTGTGTGTGCGCGCGCACGCGTGTGTGCGCGTGTGTGTTACTGCAGCTTTGTCATTCTTCTTCCTTCCCACCCAGCCCTTCTCAATTCAACTATTCATTTTCTTTCTTTTCTAGATTCTTTATTAAAAAAAACAAAAACATTTAAAAAGTACTTCAGTTTCCTCCTTTCATTGCCTTTTTCTCCCCCACCCCCACCCCTGGCCCTGGCCCTGGCCCTGGCCCTGGCCCTTCTCAATTCAACCATTCTTATTAGCTAGCTTGCTTGCTTTCTTTCTTTCTTTCTTTCTTTCTTTCTTTCTTTCTTTCTTTCTTTCTAGATTCGTTATTTAAAAAACCATATATATGATTATATATACTGTATATGTATATAAACTTCCCGTTCCTCATTCTTGGCTCCCCCTTCCCCTTCTCAATTCCTGCATTCCTTTCCTTGGACTCTATATCTTCCCCCACCCCAAAATAAAAAACCCTTTTCTTTGCTTGTAGGTAGTTCTGTACTTGCTTTTCTTTTGCTCGTGTGTGTGTGTGTGTGTTGTGGTCAAGCAAACAGAGTGTGGCAAAGCACTACACACAAGCCCACATTTCAAAATACAGTGGGCAAAGCACTGCACACATTAACATATATGATTTAAAGGTGTTACTACACTGTGTGGCAAAGCAAGCCCAATATGAGGCATCTTCGGGGTCTTGGCATGGGGGCTGCCCATTGCCCAGATTTCATGCACTTCTGTGCAACCAGTGAAATGTTTTAGCTCTTTGCTTTGAAAGTTTGTGTTGAAAAAAGCACATAGCACAAAACTCTTCTGCCAGTCTTGTTTTCCCAGGCAATGTGCATTCCATTCAGCCAAAGATAGTTTGAGGTCATCCACTGTGAAGCTGAATAGGAAAGTAGTACCAGGGGAAAGGGGTTATTTGCACTTCAAAGAAACCTACACCAGAGATTAGGGATAGTGACCTCCTCCTAATCTCCACTTAAACACCTAACTTCTCTGATTATCCCTTTATGACCTTTGGTTCGAGTTTCTGAGGACAGCACATTTTAGCTGTGCCTAGCAGAAAAACGACTGGGACAAACTGTCTGAGGTTTGGCAGCTTGAATGACCCACATTGGGGCTGCCAGATGTCCATATTTCATGCACTTCTGCACAACCAGTGAAAAGTTATAGCTCATTGCTTTGAGAGTTTATGTTGAAAAAAATAAATTTTATCTGCACCTAGCACAAAAACTACAGGGCCAAACTGTCTGAAATGTGGCAGGTGAGCTCACATCTATGTAGGCTGCCAGTTGCCCAAATTCCATGCATTTATCATGAAAACTGAAAAGGTTATAGCCATTTCCATTTTCCAATACAAGTCAATGGGAAAACATCAAAGTTGAATTTGGATATCCAAACCTCACTTCGGACCTGAAGCAAAGCAGATTGGGTCTGAATCCACATCCAAAGTGAAGTGGGGCTGTTTTGAACAGTCCAAATTGGCATCTAAACTGAAGCAGGGGGTGCACAGCCCTACTTTTAACTTCCTCCCAATGAACTGATATACCCAGATTTCCATATAGCCATACACATTCCCAGCAGTGGCAGTAAGGAGTCCAGGGCATCGGAGAAGTGGGTGGGGCTCAGAGATGAACACTTTTTCTATCATTTATACAAGTATAGTAGACAATCAACATCTGACCATTCAAGAGTGGTGCACTGAATGGTGGCTATGTACTTACCCTTGACAAGAAGCTATCTGCAATCATGATTTCAACCGCTTGAAGACCATTTGAGGACAAGGTGGCCTGCCCCTGCCACATTTTGTAAGATGGCCCAGGAAATGCCATTTGGTCACTGTAGGGTAGGAAATAATTTAAGAAATAAATATAGGTATGTGAGGGAACATCTGGGATTTGGGGCAGTATCCAATGCTGCTGCTCAGCTTATGCCATTGATGTACCACTAGCATAAGCAACCTCTAGTGTAATGGCAGTAGTGTATGCTGGTGCAATGGGTTTCCCCAGAAAATCCATTTTGTCAGGGTTGTGCTAGAAGTCACTTACACTGGCACTACATCAATGGCATAAGCAGGACAGCAGTGTTGGATACTACCCTATGTAATATATCTGTGGGCTACTGAAATTGTTTTATTTATCTGTAACATTTGTTAAACCCTTCATGGATCACTGCCTTGTTGTGCTGAAGGGGCTTGCGTAACTCAGTGAAGCCATAAGCTATGCCGTGCAGGGCCACCCAAGATGGACAATTCATGGCAAAGAGTTCTGACAAAATGTGGTCCACTGGAGAAGGAAATGGCAAGAAACTCCAGTATTCTTGCTAAGAAAACCCCATGGAACGTATCACAAGGCTAAAAGAGATGATGCCGGAAGATGAGCCCCTCAGGTCGGAAGGTGTCCAATATACTACTGGGGAAGAGCAGAGGGAATTTCCAGGTAGCGCCAGAAAGAGTGAAGCAGCTGGGCGAAAGCCGAAAGGACACTCAGCTGTGGATGTGTCTGGTGGTGAAAAGAAAATCCGATGCTGTAAAGAACAATATTGTTTAGGAACCTGGAATGTAAGATCAATGAATCAAGGTAAGCTGGAGCTAAGGATGGACGAAAGTCCCTTACCTGGTCCCGCAGCTTGCTTCGCGGTGGGGGGGAGGCACTTCGGTTCTCCCCGGGAAGTTCTTGGCCAGGGGGGAGGCACCCCACCCCGCCTGGCCAAAATTTAGGCTGGGGGGGAGCGCCCTGTCTCCCCGGCTGCAAAATAAAAATTTTTTGTAAAAATTAAAAAGTAAAAAAAAAAATGATAGGCTACGTAATGATTTACATAGCCTATCACGGCTGACTTTGAAAATATAGCCATGATAGGCTATGTAAATCATTACGTAGCCTATCATGTGTTTTGTTTTTGTTTTTTTACTTTACTTTGTAATGGTGGCGGCAGCAGCCGGTCGGAAGACTGGCCGCCGCCCCTGCCCCTGCCGAAATGCTGCCGAGAGGGACATTCGAAGGAGGTAAGTCCCATCCCGGGGGGGGGCGGGGGGATGGAGAATTTCACCACCAATTTCGGGGGGCCGAATGCGTTGGCATTCGGCCTCCCAGAGATTCATGGAGAAATTCTCCACCATCCCTAGCTGGAGATGGTCAAACATGAGATGGCAAGATTGAACATTGACATCTTGGAATCAGCAAACTAAAATGGACAAGCATGGGTGAATTTAATTCAGGTGACCATCAGTTCTACTACTGTGGGCAAGAATCCCTTAGAAGAAATGGATTAGCACCCATAGTAAATGAAAGGGTGGGAAAAGCAGTACTGGGGTACAATCTTAAAAAGGATAGAATGATCTCAGTACAAATCCAAGGCAAACCATTCAACATCACAGTAATTCAAGTCTATGCCAAATTACACTGAGACTGAAGAAGCGGAGGTTGATTGGTTCTATGAAGACCTGAAACACCTTCTAGAACTAACGCCAAAAAAAGATGTCCTCTTCATCATAGGGGTTTGGAATGCTAAAGTAGGAAGTCAAAAAATCACCAGGATAACAGGCAAGCATGGCCTTGGTGTACAAAATGAAGCAGGACAAAGGTTAATAGAGTTTTGCCAAGAGAACATGCTGATCATAGCAAACACTCTTTTCCAACAGCACAACAGGCGACTCTACACATGGACATCACCAGATAGTCAATATCGAAATCAGATTGATTATGTACTTTGCAGCCAAGGATGGAGAAGCTCTATACAGTCAGTAAAAACAAGACCTGGAGCTGACTGTGGCTCAGATCATGAACTTCTTGTTGCAAAATATCGGCTTAAATTGAAGAACGTCGGGAAAACCACTAAACCATTCAGGTGTGACCTAAATCATATCCCTTATGAATATACAGTGGAGGTGAGGAATAGATTTCAGGGATTAGACCTGATAGACAGAGTGCCTGAGGAACTATGGACGGAGGTCCGTAACATTGTTCAGGAGGCAGCAACGAAATCCATCCCATAGAAAAAGAAATGCAAGAAAGCCAAGTGGCTGTCTGATGAGGCTTTACAAGTAGCTGAGGAAAGAAGGGAAGCAAAAGCAAGGGAGAAAGGGGACGATATATCCAACTGAATGCAGAGTTCCAGAGAACAGCAAGGAGAGACAAGAAGGCCTTCTTAAATGAACAATGCAAAGAAATCGAGGAAAACAACAGAATGGGAAAGACTAGATATCTCTTCAAGAAAATCAGAGATCTCAAGGGAACGTAGGGGTGGACGAAAGTCCCTTACCTTTCGTCGAAGCTTGTTCGTGGTGGGGGGGAGGCTCTTCGCTGCTCCCCCCACGAAGTTCAGGCCGGGGGGAGTCTTCCCACCTCACCCCGGCCAAAATTCAGGCCGGGGGGGAGGCTTCCCGCCTCGCCCGGCCGCAAACTCGAAAGTTTAAAAAAAAAAAACACACACACACCCGTGATAGGCTACATGACGATTAACGTAGCCTATCATGGCTAGATCTGCAAAGTCAGCCATGATAGGCTACGTTAATCGTCACGTAGCCTATCACGGGTGACTTTAAAAAAAAAAAACGCGTACGCTAATGGCGGCCCCCATAGGGAGCCGCCATTCGCGTTCCTTATTTGGTCGCTGTAATCTACGTAAATCTTTACGTAGACTACGGCGACCAAATAAGGAACGGGAATGGTGGCTCCCTATGGGGGCCGCCATTAGCGTACACGCTTTTTTTTTTTTTTAAGTCACCAGTGATAGGCTACGTGACGATTTACGTACCTATCACGGCTGACTGCAAATCTAGCCGTGATAGGCTACGTTAATCGTCACATAGCCTATCACGGGGGCATTTGTTTTTTTTTTCTTTTGTTGGAATGGCGGCGGCGGCAGCCAGTCGAAAGACCGGCTGCCGCTCCTGCCCCGCACGAACACCCGCCGAACCGCCGGCCGGACCCGCCGCCGGGAGGGACATTCGGCGAAGGTAAGTCCCGTCCCGGGGGGGGTGGGGGGGTGCAGAGGATTTCTCCCCAAAACTTGTTCAGGGGCCGAACACGTTGGCGCTCGGCCCCCTGGAGTTTTGGGGAGAAATTCTCCGCCATCCCTAAGGGAACATTTTGTGCAAAGACGGGCATGATAAAGGACAAAGAAGGCAGGGACCTAACAGAAGAAGAGTAGATTAAGAAGAGGTGGAAAGAATACACAGAAGAACCATACAGGAAAGATCTTAATGTCCCTGATAGCCATGATAGTGCGGTCACTGAACTTGAGCCGGACATCCTCGAGAGTGAAGTCAAGGGGGCCTTAGGAAGCATTAGTAACAACAAAGCTAGCGGAGATGACAGCATTCCAGCTGAGCTATTTAAAATCCTAAAAGATGATGCTGTTAAAGTGCTTCACTCAATATGCCAACAAATCTGGAACACTCAACAGTGGCCACAAGACTGGAAAAGGTCAGTTTACATTACAATTCCAAAGAAGGGTAGTGCGAAAGAGTGTTCAAACTACCGTACAATTGCACTCATTTCACATGCCAGCAAGGTGATGCTCAAAATCCTACAAGCTAGGCTTCAGCAGTATGCGAACCGAGAACTACCGGAAGTACAAGTTGGGTTTCAAAGAGGCAGAGGAACTAGAGATCAAATCGCCAACATTCGCTGGATCATGGAGAAAGCAAGAGAATTCCAGAAAAACATCAATTTCTGCTTCATTGACTATGCTAAAGCCTTTGATTGTGTGGATCACAACAAACTGTGGCAAATTCTTAAAGAGATGGGGGTACCAGACCACCTTACCTGTCTCCTGAGAAACCTGTACGATGGACAAGAAGCAACAGTAAGAACCAGACATGGAACAACCGAGTGGTTCAAAATTGGGAAAGGAGTACAACAAGGCTGCATATTGTCGCCCTGCTTATTTATCTTATATGCAGAGTACATCATGAGAAACGCCGGATTGGATGAATCACAGGTGGGAATTAAGATTGCCGGGAGAATTATCAACAACCTCAGATACGCAGATGATACCACCCTAATGGCAGAAAGCGAAGAGGATCTAAAGAGCCTCTTGTTGAGGGTGAAAGAGGAGAGTGCAAAAGCTGGTTTGAAACTCAACATTAAAAAAACTAAGATCATGGCATCTGGCCCCATCACTTCCTGGCATATGGAAGGGGAAGAAATGGAAGCAGAGACAGATTTTATTTTCTTGGGCTCCAAGATCACTGCAGACGATGACTGTAGCCATGAAATTAAAAGACACTTGCTCCTTGGTAGGAAAGCTATGGCAAACGTAGACAGCATAGTAAGAAGCAGAGACATCACTTTGCCAACAAAGGTTCGTATAATCAAAGCCATGGTTTTCCCAGTAGTAATGTATGGCTGTGAGACCTGGACTATAACTTATAAGGAAGGCTGAGAGCCGAAGAATTGATGCTTTCGAATTGTGGTGCTGGAGAAGACTCTTACGAGTCCCCTGGACTGCAAGGAGGTCAAATCAGTCCATTCTAAAGGATATCAACCCTGAGTGCTCATTGGAAGGACAGATACTGAAGCTGAAGCTCCAATATTTTGGCCACCTAATGCGAAGAGAAAACTCTCTGGAAAAGACCCTGATGTTGGGAAAGACTGAAGGCAAAAGGAGAAGGGGACGGCAGAGGATGAGATGGCTAGATAGCATCACCGATGCAATGAATATGCACTTGAGCATGTTCCGGGAGAGAGCGCAGGACAGGAAGACCTGGCGTGCTGGTCCATGGGGTCACAAAGATTCGGACACGACTGAACGACTGAACAACAACAACAAACATTTGTTAAAATTAGTTATGCTGTGTCGGACTGCATGTCATGATGGTGGGAAATCCATCTTAAAATGGACTTTAGTTTGGCCATGCAAAGAAATTTTAAAGAGATCCATCCTGTTACTCAATGAAATATTAAAGACACCTAAGAAATGAAGATGCATTCCATAACCATCTTTGCTAATACTAAAGCCATTAATGGATAAAATAAGGAATGTGACATATCCCATGGCTGACTGATTTAAACATAAATGCCGCTACATTTATCAGCAAGACAAGATCAAATGCTGGTGCATCATGGAAATGAGGGATTGATATCAGATGGATCATCAACTACTTTTAATACTCTTTTTAAATATATATATGCCAGATTAATTTATTATTCACAGTAGACATTTCCAATTAGAAATTAACATTAAAGTTGACTAAAAAGGATGCTGCCTCAAGCATATTTCTAAGTATGGAAAACGTCAGCTCTCCCATTGCTCCCTGCATCCCCAAATACAAGTATTTAACTAGCTGGAAAGCCAAATATGCCTTGTGTAGGAACCAACATTTTGAGGATGCATGTTTTCCTCCCCTACCCATGAGAAAAATGTAGACCTGAAAAAAACCTTTTTGTGAACCTCTCAGAGAGCTTCAGCTATAGGGCAGTATAGATATAGTAAATGAAAATTAAATGAAACTGCAGTTATATGAACAATTCATTATATTTGAAAAGGGACGGCTGAACTCAACCCTGTCCATGCCATGCGCCATTCGCTGGCCAGCCAGCCCCGTTTGCCATGTGGTCACCAGATCCCTCACCGACCCACCATTTTGCATACAAATGGAAGCTTGGCCTTTTTCGTAAAACCCCATTTACACAAATGGCAGCCTTAAAGTGGCCATTTGTGCAAGATTACAGGCATAAATGGACCATTTATGCCTGTAAACTTGTGTAAATGGCCCCTTTACAGCTGCCATTTGTGTAAATGCAGGTTTACAAAAAAGGCTGAGCCATCATTTTTATGCAAAATGGCGGCTCAGGTGAGCAGCGGGGACCACCACACTTGCCCAGCTTGGCATGTGCCAGGAGTCCAGCAGACCAAGCAGAGGGAAGTCTGCTGGACTCCACACCCTTTTCAGACTCCTGCAACATCCCTATACAAGCTGAATTACGTATACTTACCAAACACTTTTTCTTTCCGATGGGTGTTGGGATTGGGATGGAGTTGTTAATGTATTTAATTGTTTTATGCTGTTTTAATTTTGTGAGGTGCCTTGCAAGGTGGGCAGAAGGTAGATCAGGATCTACTAGTAGATCTCTAGATTGTTTGCAGGGCATTGGCCAGGATTTCTGGCTCCCAATTGTGTAGCAGTAGCAACAACCAAATGATTCCCTCCACCTTACGGTATACTGCTGAGATGAAGAAAGCTTGGGGATACCGGGAGTGGATTTTTGTGTGGAAGGGACTGTAGGTCCAGCTTAGTTCTTCTGGTATGGAGAAGATGTTCTTTAATTCTTAATGTATATCCTTTGAACCTCACTTGACTTGTCAAGAAAGGAGTCCCCATGTTCTAGAACAGCAGTGGGGCACCTCAGACCTAGAGATCAAATCTGGACCTCCTGAGGTCCCGATAGAGCCAGAAAGGAAGAGAAAGAGAGGGGGAGAGAGAGAGAGAGAAAGAGAGAGAGAGAGAGATGGGCTGACTGAAAGAAAGAGAGAAAAAGGGTTGACTTGACCAACATTTGGTTTTGGCCTTATCCACCACTGGCTTCAGCCCACCTACTACTAGCATGCAGCCCCCAAAATATTACCCATGAAGGAATGTGGTGTTTGATTGGGAAAAAAGGTCCCCATTCCTGGGTTAGACAACTATAATATCTATTTTCAGAATTTGAGTAGTTGTGATAGCAGATGGGAGCAGTAAGAAAGGCATTTTTCTCCTTTCTAAATTCAGATACCCCCATACCATGTCAAATTACTGTACAGCCCTTGCCAACACCATCATTTGTTTATTTACATATCTCAGGGATGAAAAATTGGGATGTATATATCAGTCATAAATGTCAATGTTCTGTGATCCCGACTACGGGTCCTTTATAGTGCTTTTCACCAGCCATTAATGTCTTCAGATCTTAAAATGGACAGCAGGTCTTGAAACAGTTTAATACCATTGGGTATTAAAACTGTATTGAAAACTGTAGCGTGCCTCTGTGTGGCCTGCTTTGGATATTTTCTGCTAAAGCCTATACGTTTGTAAGTTTGCCTGCTTAGACTAGGGCATGTTTTAGTAAGCTAAACATTTATTTTTCTCGCAGTTCAGTCTAGGGATGTTGGAGAATTCCACCACAGATCTCAGTGACGCTGAATGCCAGTGCATTCAGCCCCTCGAAATCCGTGGCATAATGAAGCCCCCTGCCTCACCACCCCGCAAAAGGCACAAGAAACGGAGCACTTACCTGGTGCCATTCGCGCTGCTTTGAGAATGGCGGCCGCAGCTGCAGCCGCCATTCACTTCTTCATTATTGTCATGATAGGCTACATAAATACCTATGTAGCCTATCACGGCTAACGCAGAGCCGTGATAGGCTACATAAATATTTACGTAGCCTATCACAGCAAAAGACAGGGACGCAAATGGTGGCAGATATGGCAGCTGCCATTTGCATCCCTGTGCAGCCCAGCGGCCGGATGTCCAGCTGCGGGCGACCCCAGCCGGGGGCTCTGCGGAGTCGCCATGGAGCGGAGCCGGACGCGGAGAATTTCAGGGGGAGGGACGGAGCGCCTCCCCCCCACCGTGGATGTCCCTGGACGAAACCAGATAAGTCTTTCATACATCCCTAGTTCAGTCCTAACACCACAACCCTTCTGAAACCCAATAAAGCTTTATAGTTTAATATATAGGCTCTACATATGCATTCCAATAGCTTTGTGTTCCAATTGCTATGAAGTGCCCAGAGAACTTTGGCTATTGGGCAGTATAGAAATGTAATAAATGAATAAATAAATAAATAAATAAATAAATACCCTGATATTCCGGTATTTCCCACCCACATGCTCTGCTCTTCTGTGTTCGTCACCATATAAGGTCATAGACCCCTCCCATGCCTGCCCATATACGGCAGTGTTTGTATTTTCCTCCTGTCCAATCACAGCTCTCAACGCCCCCATGCAGTCTTCCACCTACTGATTGCATAGCTTCCTGAGCAGTCAAAGTTTCATCAACAACAAGCAAAGGGCTGGATGTGCGTGCGCTTGTCTGATCTCAGAAGCTCAGCAGGGTCAGCCCTGATAAGTAGTTGGATGGGCGACTGCCTGGGAATCAGGCTTCCTGCACTGAGCAGGGGGTTGTTCTATCCGTTCAAATGACACTACGTTTTACCTCCTTCTATCCCCTGCTTTGGCTTTTTGTTTTTTTAATTAAGGCATTATCTTCAAATCTTCGAAGAATCATAGCTTCTCCAGCCTGATTTCTCTGCACACTTGCCCGGGCAAGCCCAAGCAAGTGTAATTTTTTTCACAGTCCCCTCCATGCTTGCAGCACAGAAAGAAACACACACACATATCCAGGCAGACAGTCATCACTGTTCACAGACTAACATCATTAAAAATGTCCGTGGACAATTTTAGTGTCATCTCACGAGCAGAGGACAAAAACAGGGCAGTCTTCGAAGCTACAAAGACACTAGCAGCCCCACCCCACCCGAGCGCTGGGTGCCACTGCCGCCACTGCCCCTCTTCCTCGTGCCGGCTGTCAAGGGCTGGTGAGGGGAAAAGAGCATCAGGAGACACCCCCCAGCCTCTCGCCCTGGCCTCCAGCAGGTGCCTCCTTCTTCCCTCCACCCCTACCTGCTACAGCTGCAGCAGCAAGGGACAAGCTGGTCATTTTCCCTAAGGCCAGGAGAACTTATGTAAAATGACCAGCCTCTCCTGTGCCACTGCCACTGTAGTAATGATGGGGGGACGACGGGAGGCACTGCCTTCTTCCCCTCTTCTTCCTGAGGGAACTGGTATCCTGGGGGGGGGGGCAGAGTGGCAACTTCTTGCTGGGCTTCAAGCCCCAACAGGATGCTCACACCATCCCTACACACACACAGGGATAGAGGAAGAGAGGGACGGTAGGCAGGGAATCAGAAGAAACAGGAAGAGTTTCTGCTCCTCCAACAAGAGCCACCTTTTTTAAGAGCAGGAAAACAGCACAGCGCTCGAGTGTGAACCGTGCTTGCACATTTGATGAAGTACTGATTTGAAATGGGGAAACAGGGTGAGTGTGAGTAATCCCATTTTAATGTGATGGCATTTAACTCGCCAATCTACCAAATTCAATGCGCTAGCAGACACAATGTAGATCTTCCCCTGGTTGGCCACTGTGTGAACAGAATGCTGGACTAGATGGACCTTTGGTGTGATCTAGCATGGCTCTTCTTATAGAAGAACTGATTTCCCACATTCTGTTCTCTTATAGAAGAGCTAATTTCTCACATTCCAAGCCAGTGTGGTGTAGTGGCAAGAGTGCTGGACTAGGAGCTGGGAGATCTGGGTTCTAGTCCCCACTCGGTCATGGAAACTCACTGGGTGACTTTGGGCCAGTCACAGACTCTCAGCCCAACCCACCTCACAGGGTTGTTGTTGTGAGGATAAAATGGAGAGGAGGAGGATAATGTAAGCCGCCTTGGGTTCCTGGCAAGAGGAAAAAAGGTGGGGTATAAATGCAATAAATTCTTAAAGAGATGGGGGTACCAGACCACCTTACCTGTCTCCTGAGAAACCTGTACGAGGGTCAAGAAGCAACAGTAAGAACCAGACACGGAACAACCAATTGGTTCAAAATTGGGAAAGAAGTATGACAAGGCTGCATATTGTCGCCCTGCTTATTTAACTTATATGCAGAGTACATCATGAGATACGCCAGGTTGGATGAATCACAGGTGGGAATTAAGATTGCCAGGAGAATTATCAACAACCTCAGATACGCAGATGATACCACCCTAATGGCAGAAAGCGAAGAGGATCTAAAGAGCCTCTTGTTGAGGGTGGAAGAGGAGAATGTAAAAGCTGGTTTGAAATTCCACATTAAAAAAACTAAGATCATGGCATCTGGCCCCATCACTTCCTGGCATATGGAAGGGGAAGAAGTGGAAGCAGTGATAGATTTTATTTTCTTGGGCTCCAAGATCACCACAGATGGTGACTGTAGCCGTGAAATTAAAAGACGCTTGCTCCTTGGGAAGAAAGCTATGGCAAACCTAGACAGCATTGTAAGAAGCAAAGATATCACCTTGCCGACAAAGGTCCGTCTAATCAAAGCTATGGTTTTCCCAGTAGTAATGTATGGCTGTGAGAGCTGGACTATAAGGAAGGCCGAGTGCCGAAGAATTGATGCCTTCGAACTATGGTGCTGGAGAAGACTCTTACGAGTCCCCTGGACTGCAAGGAGGTCAAATCCGTCCATCCTAAAGGAAATCAACCCTGAGTGCTCATTGGAAGGACAGATCCTGAAGCTGAAGCTCAATTATTTTGGCCACCTAATGTGAAGAGAAAACTCTCTGGAAAAGACCCTGATGCTGGAAAAGACTGAGGGCAAAAGGAGAAGGGGACGGCAGAGGATGAGATGGCTAGATAGCATCACCGATGCAATGATTATGGACTTGAGCACGCTCCGGGAGAGAGTGCAGGACAGGAAGGCCTGGCGTGCTATGGTCCATGGGGTCATGAAGAGTCAGACACGACTGAATGACTGAACAACAAATAAATGCAATAAATAAATAAATAAAATTTATTATTGCTGTATCTACCCTATGTTCCACTCCTCTTCATTTTAACTAGGAAAATTGCTACATTTTATTCTGGAACTGGAGCATAAAAAGTTTGCCGTAGTGTTTGATTCTTGTGGTGCATTTGTAAACCTCCTCCCTGCCCCTGCTGTACATTATCAATATGAACATGTGTTGATAAAACTCTGCCAGAAAAAGAAAAGCAATCTTGATATGATTGATACATACGATTATATCAAGATTAGTTCTTGTGTTTACGTTGCCCAGTTCTCCTGGCACCTAGCATGCAGTCACAGCAGCATGCCATGGCTGGGGAGAGAGCTTCCTTCTGCTCCTAGAGTATCAAGGAAAGTAACTGAGACTGGGTAGACACAAAAGGACAACAGCTTCCAGCATGCCCCAGCCAGAAATTTTTAAAAAGAACAATTGAGTATTCTTAAGGACATTACAATCATGATATAATAGCTTGAAGAGCAATGTTTCTAATTTAAGCTGCTACCACCAAAGAGTGATAGAAAAAAAAAATGAGAACTGCCTGTTTTCTTCCGTCATCAGCTATTGGTTAGCCTCTGAGAAATGAGAAAATGGATATCAATATAAATCAAGTGTTTTATCACCAGCTCCTCCCTTCCCTTTTCAAAGAGTATGGAGGAATGAATTGGAATTCTCATTATCAATATAATACATTACAAGAAAATAGGAAGTAGATAATGCCTTCCCTCTTGCCTAGTATACATCTCAGAACAGGAGTCATGGTGATAGATATTTCTTTGTTGTTTTCTGCTGATATCTGGAGGTCAGTTTCTGGAAAGATACTTAATTGTCTGTACAAGCAGTATCCTGAAGGGCACAGACAAAGAGGGAAACATGCTATGAGAGAAAACGCCTTGTGAAACATTGTAGTAGTAGCAATACTATGAGAGATAAGAGTATTAAGGAAGAAACGATAGGTGAAGAGATAGGAGTTCTAGATATTTCTACTTGTGCCACAGGCTGCCAATATGACCTTGAAGAAGTCTCCTCACCTCTCTTCCTTCATACCATTAATAAGGGAATAGGAAAACCTTGCTTGTTCCATTAGGGTGGTAGAAAACTCGATTAATTACTCACGAACTGTTTAACACTACCATGGCAGAAATGAATGAAAATAAATAGCAGCATCTATCTTACTTTAACAAATGAAGCTAGAAGGGGGGAGGGTGTTGGAGAGGAAATGTCATTAATTTTACATTTGAAAGAAGTTCCCTAGCCCACAGAATTTCAAACACAAAATTTCTCATTTACAACAGACTGCTCCCTTAATTACTGGTTGTTGCACTTGGACCAGAAAAGGCAGACATTCTTCTAAGTTACTTGGCAGTGCTTTAGCTTTCCCATCATCAATTTGAGTGTGTGCGTGTGTTGCAATTTTTATATTTGTAGACATCTATGTGACTATATTTAATGTAGTGTCTTACATCTTAATTGAGTGATTGCAGAGAACAGTCCACCTTGAAACTCGCAGTAGGAATTCAGTTTTCCTGGCTGAAAAGCATCAGGTTTCTATAGAAATCCTGTAAACAGATTAAAAATATTTAGTAACTTCTCATGGACTTTGCACTCCTTCTAACATATTATCAGTTGTTCACTTTCATTCATTGCCCTAGATATTATTTAACTTCATACATTTGGTTTGTTCATTTTACCTTTTGTGTGCAATGAGGCATGAGATCTGTATCCCCAAAGTTGCACAATGATGCAGGCCCTGATTCAGTACCAGACGTGAGTTGATACTTGCTGGCAGTGGCCCCACGTGGGGCTGTGCTTCGCTGTCTATCTGCCCCCCTGTCAAGAGACTGGAAGTGCATTGCAGTGCGCATTGGCATCTAGATAAATATCAGCACCATCTGCATATATGAATCTTCCTTGCTGGCTTCAGGTGCCTGACTTTTTGAAGATGCCTATTTTCACAGTGTTGTGATTTTAGGGCTGATTAAATACAGAGTCTGTTCCACATATTCCTATTTCATTCTAGGTGATACCTGGCAGCATGGGATTTGCTAAAACGTTAAAAGAAAATTTGGTGTAAAATATTAGAAATCTGATGACAAAGTAAATACTATGGATTGGTCCTAAATTGTAGGGGTGCACGAAAGTCACTTACCTGGTCTCGCAGGTTGCTTCTCGGTGGGGGGGAGGCGCTTCGCTGCTCCCCCCAAAGTTCAGGCTGGGGGGGAGGCTTCCCACCTCGCCCGGCCGAAATTCAGGCCGGGGAGAAGCGCCCCATCTCCCCGGCCGCGAACTTCAAAAGAAAAAAAAAACGCCCCTGTGATAGGCTACGTAACGTTTAATGTAGCCTATCACGGCTAGATCTGCAAAGTCAGCCGTGATAGGCTACGTTAATCGTCATATAGCCTATCACGGGTGACTTTGAAAAAAAAAAGAAGCGCGTAAGCAAATGGCGGCCCCCATAGGGAGCCGCCATTCGCGTTCCTTATTTGGTCCCTGTAGTCTACGTAAATCTTTACGTAGAGTAAGGCGAAAATAAGGGCAACGCTATTTGCGTTGCCCTTATTTTAGCCGTAGTCTACGTAAATCTTTACGTAGACTACAGGGACCAAATAAGGAACGTGAATGGCGGCTCCCTATGGGGACCACCATTAGCCGTACACGCTTTTTATTTTTATTTTTTTTAAGTCACCTGTGATAGGCTACATGACGATTAACGTAGCCTATCACAGCTGACTTTGCAAATCTAGCCGTGATAGGCTACGTTAATCATTACGTAGCCTATCACAGGGGCGTTTTGCTTTTGTTTTACTTTGCTTGTAATGGCAGCAGCAGCAGCCGGACAAAAGACCGGCTGCCGCCCCCGCCCCTGACGAAGACCCGATGAACCGCCGCCGGGACCCGCCACTGGGAGGGACATTCGTGAAAGGTAAGTCCCATCCCGGGGGGGGCGGGGGGCGGAGAATTTCTCCCTGAACAACCTTCGGAGGACCGAATGCATTGGCGCTCGGCCCCCCGAAGTTTCGGGGAGAAATTCTCCCCCATCCCTAAATTGCCCTACTGCAAATGGAAGGGTCTGCAATCCAGTGGAGGTGATTTTTGCTGATTCCCCTTTCCCTTTCCAGCCTCCACCCCTAGTCACCTCCCACACCGTGAAAATAGCAGATGCTCACTGATGTAAATATATGAACAGTAAATACTACCTGATCCAAAGTGAACATATTGCAGATTTATAGTTGCCCACAATACAGCCAGCAGAATTTTTAGGACAGAATTCTGAACTGCCAGAATGTGTGTGTGTGTGTGTGTGTGTGTGTGAGAGAGAGAGAGAGAGAGGGAGGGAGAGAGAGAGAGAGAGAGAGAGAGCACTCTAGGCAGTTCACAAAATAAGATTAAAACAATAAAATATACAAATAGAGTAAAGCATAATGTAAAATCTAAAACAAACCAGAACAAACACAGAATACAACTAAGGCAAAACCAAGAGTAGAGGACAACAGCAGTGCAAGGATAAAAACACATTTTTAAAGCTGACAAGTGAAGAAGCCCGGGAGAATAAAAAGGTCTTCACCACACAGTGAAAGAGCCACAATGTGGGTGCCAAGCAAGCCTCTTAGAGAAGGGCATTGTAAAGCAGGGGTGCCAGTATTGAAACAAGCTTTCTTCTTTGTAGCCATTTATCTGAAATCATTGAGTGGGGACACCCAGAGAAGGGATTCAGAAAATGACCTCAGGGTCTGGGAGATACATACAGGAGGGGATGCCCCACAAATTTAAACATCACACCTGCTAAAACTGACTATATAAACATAGGGATTTCTTCTGAAAAATCAATGCTTAGAACAAGGAACCCTCTCTCTCTCTCTCTCTCTCTCTCTCTCTCTGAATATATATTAGAGGTATGCAATGACCACAAGTGTGAAAGAACAGACTTGTGCCCCCCTCCCCACCTTGTCCCAATCAGTGTTTACAGGAACAAAGGCAAAAGATGCTATTTTTGGAGATACACTGTATCTGCCTTTCCAAAACTGAATTGTAAACAAAGCCTTGTTCAGGGTCCACCTTTGGTCCCTCCCATTCACTTCATACATAGGGAAGCACCAGAAATGGTCTGAAAGTGCCCAGTTTGACTCAGGCTTCAGTCAAATCTGATGCACATCATGACATACCCGACTGATGGATGGATGGATGGATGGATGGATGATAGACAGACAGACAATATTTCTCACTCTCTCTTGTTCTGGAAAAAATAACACCAGATTTCTACTGCAAAAACCAGCGTGGTTTAAGAAAAAGCTTCAGACAACCTATCATTAAACTTAATTGTAAATTCATAGAATCATAGAATCATAGAATCATAGAATAGTAGGGTTGGAAGGGGCCTACAAGGCCATCGAGTCCAACCCCCTGCTCAATGCAGGAATCCAAGTCAGAGCATCCCTGACAAATGGCTGTCCAGCCTCGTCTTAAAGGCCTCCAGTGTGGGAGAGCCCACCACCTCCCCAGGTAATTGGTTCCATTGCCGTATTGCTCTGACACTCAGGAAGTTTTTCCTGATGTTCAGCCGGAATCTGGCTTCCTGTAACTTGAGCCCATTATTCCGTGTCCTGCACTCTGGGATGATCAAGAAGAGATCCTGGCCTTCTTCTCTGTGACAACCTTTCAAGTACTTGAAGAGTGCTATCATATCTCCCCTCAGTCTTCTCTTCTCAAGGCTAAACATGCCCAGTTCTTTCAGTCTCTCTTCATAGGGCTTTGTTTCCAGTCCCCTGATCATCTTTGTTGCCCTCCTTTGAACCCTCTCCAGCTTTTCTGCATCCTTCTTAAAGTGTGGTGCCCAGAACTGGACACATTACTCCAGATGAGGCCTAACCAGTGCTGAGTAGAGGGGAACTAGTACTTCCCGGGATTTGGAAGCGATGCTTCTATGAATGCAGCCCAAAAGAGCATTTGCCTTTTTTGCAGCCACATCACATTGTTGGCTCATATTCAGCTTGTGATCGACGACAATTCCAAGATCCTTCTCGCTCATAGTGTGGTTGAGCCACGTATCCCCCATCTTGTAACTGTGCATTTGGTTTCTTTTTCCTAGGTGCAGAACTTGGCATTTGTCCCTATTAAATGCCATTCTGTTGTTTTCTGCCCAGCACTCCAGTCTATCCAGATCACTTTGAATTTTGTTTCTGTCTTCCAAAGTATTAGCTATCCCTCCCAATTTTGTGTCATCTGCAAATTTGATCAGCATTCCCTGCACCTCCTCCTCCAAGTCATTAATAAAAATGTTGAAGAGCACTGGGCCCAGGACTGAGCCCTGCGGTACCCCGCTCGTTACCTCTCCCCAGCTTGAGAAGGTCCCATTGATAAGCACTCTTTGAGTCCGATTCTGTAGCCAACTGTGGATCCACCGGATCGTTGTTTCATCTAGCCCACTTCGAGCAAGTTTGCTCATCAGGATATCATGGGGCACTTTGTCGAAAGCTTTGCTGAAGTCGAGGTATATGATGTCTACAGCATTCCCACGGTCTACAAGGGAGGTGACTTGATCAAAAAATGAGATCAGATTTGTCTGGCAGGACTTGTTTTTGACAAATCCATGTTGGCTTCGAGTAATCACGGCATTGTTGTCAAGGTGCTTCCAGATGGATTGCTTTATTTTCTGCTCCAGAATTTTCCCAGGGATTGATGTCAGACTGACTGGTCTGTAGTTCCCAGGTTCCTCCTTTTTACCCTTTTTGAAGATAGGGACAACGTTAGCCCTCCTCCAGTCATCTGGCACTTCCCCGGTCCTCCATGATTTCTCAAAGAGAATAGACAGCGGTTCTGAGAGTTCTTCTGCCAGTTCCTTTATTACTCTAGGATGCAGTTCATCTGGCCCTGGAGATTTGAACTCATTCAAAGTAATGAGGTGTTCCTTGACCATATGCCTGTCGATCTCAAGCTGCAATCCTGCCCCTTCAGCCTGTACTTCGCCTTTGCCAGGGGGGTCATAGACCCTCTTTTGGGAGAAGACTGAGCCAAAGTAGGAATTGAGCACCTCTGCCTTTTCTTTGTCATCTATTATCATTTTGCCATCCTTATTTAATAGCTGAACAACCATTTCTTTCCTCTGCCTTTTACTATGCACGTAGCTGAAGAAAGCCTTTTTGTTGTTTTTAGCATCCCTCGCTAACCTCACCTCGTTCTCCGCTTTAGCCTTCCTGACGCCATCCCTGCAATTCTGTGCTACCTGCCTGTACTCTTCCTTTGTTACTTGGCCTTCTTTCCACTTCTTATATGTGTCCTTTTTTGTTTTCAGGTCATCCCTAAGCTTTTTGTGAAGCCACATTGGCTTCTTCTGTTGTCTTCCACCTTTTCTTCTTGTTGGAATTGTTTGTGATTGTGCCTTGAGAATTTCCTTTTTTAAAAGTTCCCACCCATCTTGGACTCCTTTTCTCGCTAGCATTGTTTGCCATGGGACCTTACTGATCATTGTTCTGAGTTTATTAAAATCAGCTTTCCTAAAATCCAGGGTACGCGTTTGAGTACACTCGGCTTTTGCTTATTCATTAATTCATTAGCCTTTTGCAGTTTTATTCAAAAATCACTTTGCCATGCTATAATGATAAAGGATCCTGATATTCCATGGTTCATAGTCATACTATATAAAAGGCCCTGGAAGGATTAATAGATAAAGAAAGCACAACTCAAGATTTTTCCTTTTAATTGCACCATAGCTGAAGGCATCTGATTCCCAGTAAAGGACTAACTGGTATAAATCCATCATGATGTACTTCTCTCCCAAGGTTTTATACTGCTGCTAGTCATATTATAATGATGTCTCCTATTTTGTGAATTAGAATAAATTGTTGGTAGTGGAAAGAAAAATTACAGTGCAGCCCTGGAGCAACTCATTGAGTAGGGGTGCAATTGTTTCTAATGTCATTGCAGATTACCACCATGTTACTAACTTTGTTTGGTTTTGTTGTGCTGTTCTTTGTTTCTTTACATCACCAGAAATTGAGAAGAGGGTGTAACAGCTGGGGAGGGAATTGCTAGGACTCCCCTCTCTGCACATTTCAACAGCCCCAGTATGGAAATTAGGCTTAAGAGGGGAAAGCTCTTGTTGTTGCCCTCTGTGGAGGGAAAGGGAGAGGGACTGTGAGAGAGGGAGAAGAGAGAGACTGGAGAGTGTGTGCGTGCATGTGCACATGCGAGAGAGAGAGATAGAGAGGATGGATAGATAGATAGATAGATAGATAGATAGATAGATAGATAGATAGATAGATAGATGAGGGCATCAATATGTCTTGGTGTAAAATATTAGAAATCTGATGACAAAGTAAATACCATGGATTGGTCCTAAATTGTAGGGGTGCACGAAAGTCACTTACCTGGTCTCGCAGGTTGCTTCGCGGTGGGGGGGAGGCGCTTCGCTGCTCCCCCCAAAGTTCAGGCTGGGGGGGAGGCTTCCCACCTCGCCCGGCCGAAATTCAGGCCGGGGAGAAGCGCCCCATCTCTCCGGCCGCGAACTTCAAAAGAAAAAAAAACGCCCCTGTGATAGGCTACGTAACGATTAATGTAGCCTATCACGGCTAGATCTGCAAAGTCAGCTGTGATAGGCTACGTTAATCGTCATATAGCCTATCACGGGTGACTTTGAAAAAAAAAAATTGGAAAGTTGGAAAAAAATTGGAAAATTGGGGTGATTGGAAAGATGGGGGAGTGAGACAGTGAGAAACTGAATAAGTGAATAATGGATGAATGGGGTGTGGGGGGGTTGGTTCTGGACTCAACCACTTTTGGCTCTGGCCACACCCACCACTGGTTGCGACCACACCCATTGCTGGCATACAGCTCCTGACTGTTTATCCCTGACGGAATGCATCCCTGTTCTAAAACTTGCACTTAAGAGGCACACCTTGTATGAAAGTTCTTTGAAAAGAACAGAGTATCACAAAATGCCAACATTTAGACAAGAAGATTGTGTCACCTTCCTATCCTATATGCAAAGTAACATTGATATTTATTTTTTTATTTATTTATCTATCAATCAATCAATCATTGTTCTCTGGGTGTCTTACAAACTGTTAAAACAGTAAAATGCCATCCAAAGAGTTAAAAATATAAAATACAATACAAATATTTCAAAGAATACAATACAATACCAAACAACAAACAGCACAGGAAACAATAAAACAGCCCTAAATATCTAGAACTTGGTCTCTAAAATGCCTGGGAGAAAAGAAAGGTTTTTGCCAGGCACTGAAAAGACAACAATGTAGATGCCAAGCAAACCTCATTAGGGAGGGCATTCCATAAGTGGGATGCCAAAACTGTGAAAGCCCTCTCTCTTATAGCCATCCGTCTAGCTTTCTTCAGAGGGGGCATCCACAGGAGGGCCACTGAAGATGACCTAAGGGTCCATGCAGGTACATACAGGAGGAGACATTCCTTTAGATATGCTGGTCCCAAGCCATTTAGGACTTTAAAGGTCAATACCAACCCTTTGAATTTGGCTTGGAAATGGACAGGAAGCCAGTGCAGCTGACAAAGCACTGGCATCACATGATCATATCAGCCAGTCCCAGTTATAGAGAAGCTCTGCTTTGAACTAACTGAAGTTTCTGAACCATCTTCAAAGGAAGCCCCACATACAATGCATGTAAGGATGTCAGAGAATTCTGCCACGGATCTCGGTGAGGCCGAATGCCAGTGCATTCGGCCCCCCAAACTCCGTGGTGGAACGGCCTACCCCCCCGCCCCCCACACAGATCCCCCTTGGGATGAGACTTACGTGGGGTGGATGTTCCGGACGGCGGCGGCTCCAGCGGCGGCTTCAGTGGTGGCGGCGGCTGGTCTTCCGACCGGCTGCCACCGCTGCCATTTGCAGTCTGTTTCCCCCCCCCCATTCATGATAAGCTACGTAAAGACTTACGTAGCCTATCACGTCTGGGTTAAAAAAAAAAAATGCGTGCGCAAATGGTGGCATGGCGGCTACGGCTGCCACCATTTGCGTTCCTTATTTTTGGCCGTCTTAGTCTACGTAAATATTTACGTAGACTAAGACGGCGAAAATAAGGGGGAATGCAAATAGCCTTTTTTACTTACGTAAATAAGTCTTTACATAGCCTATCACAGCTGAATTCTGGGACTCAAACGGTGGCGGCTATGGCCGCCACCTTTTGCGTCCCTGCTAGCCAGCGGCCGGATGTCCAGCTGCTGGCTGAACCGGCCAGCGGCTCCGCGGAATCCCCGCGGAGTGGAGCCAGCTGGTCAGGATTCCGGGGGGAGGGACGGAACACCTCCCCTCCCCAGCGGAACCCGGCAGAGCCAGGTAAGCGGGGTTTCGTATGCCCCTAGATTAGCAATCGACCTATAGTTGTTCTCCACTTCTCAGTCCAGTTTAGGCTTCTTCAGGAGTAGCCCAATTACTGCCTCTTTTAAGGAGGCTGATTGTTCCTGCTCTCTCAAGGATGAATTTACAATCTTCTGTACCTAGTAGCTACCCCCTCTCTTATTATAGAGGTGACAGGCATCTCAGGCCCACCGCAGCACAAACTGAAACAGTGGACCATCGCTGGTGAGTGGTGGGCATGCCAGCCACTGAGCTGGCCTGGGGCCTTGAAGTGACCCCCCCCCAGATCTCTGAACAGGATCCTCAAGTGCCCCAATGACCAGTCCCACAAGAGGTGGGCAGCATAGCTTCCTGATCCAAGTCCTAAGAATATAAAACAGATTTACAGAGTAAAACCACAGTAGACATTCAAGAGCAAGTATGATATGTTCCTCAGAATAGTATTGGGTTTGCTCATACCTGGTCAAAGCTCAGTTGAGACATGGATGCTTGGATTGCTTTGGGCATCTCTCATGATTGCTCAGTCTCAGCTCTGCAATAACAACAACAACATGTTGTTGTTGTTATTTCCAGAAGGATTGCATGTTAGTCTACTGTTGAAAAAACAACAAAGATTCTAATGGCACCTTAAATACTAACAATTTGATGATAATCCACCGATGAATAATAGTCTTAGGGTTGTTGGGAGGGTGAATAAGATATTAGAACACTGTTGCTTCCTTTCGGCCCTATAGGGAAAGCGGAATTGAGCTTTTATGTTTCACATAGAAATATCCAGTTTGTTCCTGCTCTCGCCATCAAATTCAATGGAAATAAAATCAGAGCTTGATATAATATCATTAAGTTGTGTCTGAGGAAACTTCCATTAGAATGTTGAATTAATAATGTCTATTTTAAGCACAATTGTTCCACCTCTACTGCACACAGTAAGAAAGGACTCAATTCTACCCTTTGGGAATTGGATGTGTGCCAGCTCAATTTAAAATTATTATTTCACTGAGTTTGGACAACAGCAGCTTGCTTTAAGAGTGCAAAATGTAAAATACACCTTACTAGCTGAGCAAAATATTTCACAGCCATAGCAGCATAGGAAAAGATATTCCAGAGTTGAAATGCTCCATTAGCTAATGCTGGATGACAGCACAGTTTTAAAAATACTCTGACTAGGGTTGGCGGAGAATTTCTCCCCGAAGCTTCGGGGGGCCGAGCACCAACGTGTTTGGCCCCCCGAACAAGTTTCGGGGAGAAATTCTCCGCACCCCCCGCCCCCCGCACACACCCCCGGGACGGGACTTACCTTTGGCGAATGTCCCTCCCGGCGGCGGGTCCGGCCGGCGGTTCGTCGGGTCTTCGTCCGGGGCGGGAGCGGCAGCCGGTCTTTCGACCGGCTGCCGCCGCCGCCATTCCAATAAAACAAAAACAAAAAAAAACGCCCCCGTGATAGGCTACATGACGATTAACGTAGCCTATCACGGCTAGATTTGCAAAGTCAGCCGTGATAGGCTACGTAAATCGTCACGTAGCCTATCACGGGTGACTTTAAAAAAAAAAAAAGCGTAGCCTATCACGGGGGTGTTTTTTGTTTTGTTTTTTACTTTTAATTTCGCGGCCAGGCGAGGTGAGGCACCTCCTCCCCGGCCTGAATTTCGGCCGGGCGAGGCGGGAAGCCTCCCCACCGGCCTGAATTTCGGCCGGATGAGGCGGGAAGCCTCCCCACCGGCCTGAACTTCGCAGGGGGAGCAGCGAAGCGCCTCCCCCCCACCGTGAAAAGCTGCGAGACCAGGTAAGTGACTTTCGTGCACCCCTAACTCTGACACCTTCCCATGTATAGTATTTTTGCATAAATATTATGCATATAATAGCATGTGCAGCCTACACCCTACTTACATTAACCTTGCAAAAACTGGATGAAGAAAAATTTCTTACTAGAGCTACTAAATTAATAATGCAATCCTATGCCTGCCTATTCAGATGTAAGCCCCATTTTGTTCAGCTGGACCTAAGTCTCAAGGAAGTGTGTATAGGACTGCAGTCTTTTAACATTTGCAAGAATGCAGGTTCTGACTTCATAAGGATGCCCGCACTCATTCATTTTAACTACACCACATCATGGTTTTACATGAGAGATGATGTATTTTGATGTGTTCTTAATAAACAAATACATTAAGAGGGTACAAGTTTAACTTTAAAGCGATCCAGATTCTAGATGAGCTCTTCTTCAAGGCTAATGCGTCTGTTATGGCATAAATGTATAGATTAGCTCTTCTTGATTCCTGATTATGTTACAGTGTTGTGCTGTTCCCTTTAGGAGGCCCAACAATGGAATGACATAAGCTTTATTCTGGTGTTCAACTTATCATGGTTCCTGACGTGTGAGCCAGGAGCAGGACGTATGACACAGTGTGATTCTATTTTCCCTATTTTTTCATGTTGTCTTCCCTCTGTTTCCTTATATCCACATATGTTTCCCTTAAATGGTTAAGTTTATATCTTACTTTTAATATCTTATCACTTTTGTTAATTTCTCTCTCATTTCTTAAATCCACCTTTACTTGATTTTTGTCAGTAAAGATTGCTTCCCTGTATAACTTTTCTCCCTGCACCTAGCAGATAACCTTGTAGACTTCAGATGCCACAATGAGTCTTGATCTCATGTTGAAATGCAACAAATATGGTGAGAAACTAAACGGATGTATACAAAGCTTGACCTTGAATGCAACCTGAATTATAAATATCCTGAATGTACCCTATTACCCAAAACATTTAAGTGCCAATGGAGAACATCATGAAATGTGAAAAGGTTAACGTGTCAACAATTCTGTGTTATACCCATATGCCACATTCTAGCCCAGTTAAGAGAGCAGGGAGTGTGAATGGAAGATGATTGTTGCAGGAAGACCAAATGGAGGTGCTCTGGTGTGTGCTGAAGATTGCCAAAGTATCAGTTACAGAAGATGGAAATGGGCCAATAAAGAGGGGCATCTGCAGATGTTTTCATAACAAAGGACAGTCCTTCATGACAATGGAAACAACCTTGAGAGATGTTGGGGAGCTGGAAGGAAGTGCCAATCTGTCCATAACAACCATCGTTCTTGGAATTTGGGACATGATGTATTATCAACAAAGAACACATTGAGCCCCTCTTTGATGCCAGGGGTCCCAATGAAAGAAAAAGGGTATAAAACCCCTGAACCTGCCAGTGTTCAGGAGGGGCGTGGTTGAATCTGAATCATCTTATGTAGGGATGTCAGTGAAATCCACTGCGGATTCAAATGAGGCCGGATTCTTTGGAATCCAGTCTCAGGAATCCGCAGCGGATTGGGACCACTTGCCTCCGGTCCAGGAGGAGTGGAGGCAGAACAGCACTCGGCTGCTTCTTGCCAGCCAGAGCCGTTTGCCTCCTCCCTGTTCCTGCTGATTGCCATGTTTTGTTTTGTTTTTTAAAAAAGGTGATCGGGAGGATGTGCCCATAGACTTCTATGCAAATAGAGTCATGAATCTTGCGTATAAGTCTATGTGTCCATGGGCTTATACGCAAGATTCACTGCTCTATTTTGCGTATAAGTCTATGGGCACATCCTCCTGATCGCCATTTAAAAAAAAAAAAGACATGGCAATCGGCAGGGACAGGGAGGAGGTGAACGGCTCTGGCTGGCAGGAGGGAAGGTAAGCACCCCCAAGCCAGTCCCCCCCCCCGCCAGAATCCGAGCAGAGTGGAATCGCTCTGGAGCATTCCGGGTGTGTGTGGCGGAATGGATCGCCTCCCCCCCAATGGATTCCCCACCAGAACAGACGGTGGGGAATCTGTACACCCCTAATCGCATGTGCACATAACCAACAGTACCTTCGACCCACAGGACAAGTATTAAGTGCTCTAGTCAAGTACTTATTTATTTATGAATTTCTTTATTGCATTTATATCCCACCTTTTTTCCTCCAAGGAACTCAAGGTGGCGTACATAATCCTCCTCCTCCTCCTTCATTTTATCCTCACAACAACCCTGTGAGGTGGGTTGGGCTGAGAGTCTGTGACTGGCCCAAAGTCACCCAGTGAGCTTCCGTGGCCGAGTGGGGACTAGAACCCAGGTCTCCTGACTCCCAGTCCAGCACTCTAGCCACTACAATTCAGGGAAGGGATTTTACTGTCCAGGGAATAGATAAGGTACAATTATCTTTGTCATACTTACTGTTTTGGAGGTTTGCGTACCAGACAGCAGGCTCTGGCTTGAGCCTGGCTGACACTGTATACCCGTTATGTGGTGACCACTGGTGAGCCAGTGCTGGCTTAGACCGGACTGGGGGCTGTGTATCATACAGAGGCTAACTGCATACTTACTTAGTCATTTAATGCACCACGTTTAGGTACCTAATTTATGACCGAGGAGTGTGCAACTTCTTGATAGTTGTGACCAAGGAGTGTGCAACTTTCTTTGGTAACTAAGAGGCATGCTGCAACCTCTTAAGCCTCAGAGAGCATGCAACTATCTGAGAAGGCTCAAATTAACACTTATTTGTGTTTGTTTACTTACTGTCTGCCCTTCAATAAATCCTTAACTTCCTTCTAAACATGTGTGTGTGTATCTTAACTCCACAAGATTCCATGCGATTCTCACAACCTGATCAACTGGGAGAATCACAAAACTAAAGGTGTCATGTCACGTGTCACGTAGCCCTACATCTGTTTTCATGCATGTTATATAGCCCACCCCCCAGCACCCATGTGTAGGGCACAGAGAGGCATGTGCAGAGACCTCTCCAAGTGTACAGCTGTACACACAGAAGTCTCCTCTCTGCAGACATCGTCTCTGTGTGTGCATGCACAGTCCTGCTCCTAGTTCACATACACAGTAAGGCATTAGCAGCATGGTTCCATATCCTTGGTATCCAAGGCCTAGCCTGTGTGCATCTGGGTGGTTGACATTTTAGTTTACTGACCCTTTGCCTGTGCTTCTATCTGCAGAAATTAAGCAGATGAGGTGCATCACTTTATCCTATCATCACCAACATCATAGTGCATCACTTTATCCTAACATGAAGATAAAGTGATGCACTGTTTCAGTGGGGCAGCTTGGTAATTTTAGACCCCAGCCTTAGGGCACAATCCTATGCATGTTTAGACAGAAAAAAGTTCTACAACTCCCAGCATTCCCCAGCCAATATAGCTGTCCTGGGAATGCTGGGAGTTGTAGGCATTTTTTTCTGTCTAAACATGCATAGGATTGTGCCCTTACTTGTCTTAATGTGCCCTTAATGTGCCCTTGATGGGGAACCCTTTAGATGGCCATGTGTATTACTTGAGTTGTGAAGCACACAACTCACAGTTCTCTTCCCCCCACCAACTGCCATGCTTTAAAACTGCTTTTACATATGGATGGGCAACCCCCACCCCAATGTCCAGTCCAGGGAGGGGATCTGCCACAGGGCTTGGGCCTCATGGATTTCCCTACAGCCCTGGCTCATCCGCTAGAGTTCATGGGGTGGCTCTCCATCTTTCTAAAAGCCACAATTGGCTAATGGTGGCTGCCATTAGCCAATCGCAGGAAAATTACAGCCATAATTGGCATATTTTATGGCATTTGCAGCCACAAAGCACTTTGTTGTTGTTCAGTCGTTCAGTCATGTCTGACTCTTCGTGACCCCATGGACCAATTGCCTCCATTTTGGGGGGTCCCCTGGGCTAGGGGACCCTGGACCTTGGCACCGAGGTCCAGCCCTAGCTACATAGAAACATAGAATAGTATAGTAGGGTTGGAAGGGGCCTACAAGACCATCGAGTCCAACCCCCATCATTGAACTGTTTCATTTGTATGGGCCAGGCTCTGATTAAAGACACGTGGACAGTTCAGCTTGCTTTTCCTCACATGAGGAAAGCTTGGTGAGACATAAGCAAGGGTGGGAAGAGTTTTAGTAGTAAATCACCAGACTGGATTGTGGGGTTTATCAGATTGGTATATTCCTAAAATTAGGTATGCTAGGTTATGTCCAATGAACTAAACCTGGAGACTGTAGGACAGGAGGGAAGAACCTCGGGCCTGGGAGCCAAAGCAAGCCATCCTGGGGTCCAAATCCCACCTTCCAGGGGTGCTCAGATGGCCACCCCTCTTTTCCCCATCATTTGAGGAAACCATCGTTTGGTGGCTTCCTGGCTTTTGTACAGTATTTTGCCCATTCTAAAAGGTTAAAATGCTTCTCCTGCCTAGGCTTAGTGGCAGGAAGAGCTGTAAGCCCAAATATGCTGGCATTTTTGTACTATGGCCCCACCTGTTTTGCCTTGGCCCTGTCCACCATTGACATGCAGCCCTGAAATGCTCTGAAATGGAATTTGGCCCTTGGCCAAAGGTCTGTGAAGGAGCACTGGAGCTAACCCCAATGTCTCTGCAAGGTAGGACAGGCCAAACCTGGCCTCAAGACCCAAAATGCACCTGGTAACCTCCCTCTCTTGCCAAGAGGCACGGGATTTAGCACTGAGGTTGAACAGAAGGGATCACACCAACTTGGAGTTGGATAACTGTCTATTACTAGGGATGTACGAAAGTCACTTACCTTTTCTCAGCTTTGATTCGCGGTGAGGGGGAGGCACTCCGTCCCTCCCCCCGGAATCCTCCCTGGGCCAGCTCTGCTCCGCGGCGGCTCCACAGAGCCTCCGGCCAGGGCCGTCTGCAGCTGGAGTTCCGGCCATGGCCAGCTGCTGCAGACGCAAATGGTGGCTGCCGTAGCGGCCGCCATTTGCATCCAGCCAGGCTGCCATGATAGGCTACGTAAGTATTTACATAATCTATCACGGCAAAGAGCAGGGGTGCAAATGGCGGCCGCTACGCCGTTTGCGCCGCTGCTCTTTCCGTGATAGGCTACGTAAGTATTTACATAGCCTATCATGGTAAAGGCAGCCACACAAATGGCGGCCACTATGCCATTTGCGTAGCTGCCTTTACCGTGATAGGCTACGTAAATACTTACGTAGCCTATCATGGCAGCCTGGCAGGATGCAAATGGCAGTCACTACAGCGGCCGCCATTTGCGGCTGCAGCAGCCGGCTGTGGACAGAACTCCGGCTGTGGACAGCCCTGGCCGGTGGCTCTGTGGAGCCATCACAGAGCAGAGCCGGCCAGAGAGGATTCCGGGGGGAGGGACGGAGCGCCTCCCCCTCACTGCGAATCAAAGCTGCGAAAAGGTAAGTGACTTTCATACATCCCTAGTGTGGCAACCCTACAAGTATTGGGAACACAAAGTAACATTTATGTGGTGTAGCAGCTAAAGTGTTGGACTGGGTGTCAGGAGATCCAGGTTCAGCAATAGAAGCTCACTGGGTGACTTTGGGCAGACTCTCTGCCCAATCTACCTCACAGGGTTGTTGTTCTGAGCATAAAATGGAGAGGACGAGGAGGAGGAGGATAATGTAAGCCACCTTGGGTTCCTTGCAAGAGGAAAAGGCGGGATATAAATGCAATAAATAATGAATCAATAAATAACATTGGAAGGGGGAAGAAATCACTAGAATTATAAGACTCTTCCTGTCTTAATTTACCATGGAAAGCACATGAGATGACATCTTGGGTAGGGAATCCGCCCATCCTTAGCTCCAGTAAGGATTTCAGCATTGTGTGATGAACCTCTTTGTCTTCTCAAACTGCTCAAATGTTTCCAACCTGAACAGCTTGGAATTCAAGGAGGGGAAAACATTTCTTCTCTGTTTCTGTGGCCTTGATATAACAATATGATTTCTACATAAACCTTAGCATAGCTGTTTCTCTTCCTTCCAATCTGTTTTGAATTCTCTGCCTTAAACTAATTAGTATATTTTATGGTAGTACTCAGACTTTACAGTCACTTGCTATTGCTGTGCAGCTACTGCATAAATCCTGCATGTAGCCAGTATGGAGTGCTATACAGATCAGATTTAGGTTCCAAAGAAGCTAAATTTGGCCCACTTGAGGTTTCATAGGGCTAACATGGCCATAAAAAAATCTGGGCATCTTATGGAGTGTGGCCTATAAGGGTGGGGGTGTTCCACAAATGGCCCCTGCCATCCCCATCCCAAAGCTACCCACCCCTGGTCTAGGAAAAAACCCTCCAAGGTCTTAGTCAGAGCTCTGACCTCAGAGGTTCCACCCCCCAGTGTGGGAGCCCCACTCCTGACTCAGCCCAGCCACTGTGAATGTTTCTGTGGTGGCTTTCCTCTATGATGTTGAAACTCAACCCTGGGGTGGGGAAAGATTGGTGTTTGGGGGGTATGCCAGTGGGCAGGGAGGGAGTAGCTGAGAATCTGAGTGATCCTAAGCCCTCCCTGCCCCCAACCATGCCCCTAGCACAGAGGGGAAGTTAGATGGTTTCTGAGGCCCGTCTAAGAAAATTCATTTTTGGAGAATGGAGAGGCAAGAAATGCCTCTGCTGTTCCTCCCCTCTTGCTGGCTAGAATGGAGCCTCCGAAATGGAAGTGCTCTGTTGTTTGGGCTCCTCAATCATAGGGATGGGGGAGAATTTCTCCCTAAAACTTCGGGGGGGCCGAGTGCCAATGCATTCGGTCCTCCGAAGGTTGTTCGGGGAGAAATTATCCGCCGCCCCCCGCCCCCCCCCCCCCGGGGTGGGACTTACCTTTCACAAATGTCCCTCCCGGCGGCGGGTCCTGGCGGCGGATCGGCAGGTCTTCGTCTTCGTCAGGGGACGACTGGCTGCCGCCGCCGCCATTACAAGAAAAGTAAAAAAAAAAAACGCCCCTGTGATAGGCTACGTAATGATTAACGTAGCCTATCACAGCTAGATTTGCAAAGTCAGCGGTGATAGGCTACGTTAATCATCACGTAGCCTATCACGTAGGGTTGGCGGAGAATTTCTCCCCGAAACTTCGGAGGGCCGAGCGCCAACGCGTTCGGCCCCCCGAACAAGTTTCGGGGAGAAATTCTCCGCACCCCCCCGCCCCCCACACCCCCCCCGGGATGGGACTTACCTTTCCCGAATGTCCCTCCCGGCGGCAGGTCCCGGCAGCGGTTCGTCGGGTCTTCATCAGGGGCGGGGGCGGCAGCCAATCTTTCGACCGGCTGCTGCCGCCGCCATTCCAATAAAAGTTAAAAAAAAAAACAACGCCCCCGTGATGGACTACGTGATGATTAACGTAGCCTATCATGGCTAGATTTGCAAAGTCAGCCGTGATAGGCTACGTAAATCGTCACGTAGCCTATCACAGGTGACTTTGAAAAAAAAAAAAAAGCGCGTACGGCTAATGGCAGCCCCCATAGGGAGCCGCCATTCGCGTTCCATATTTGGTCGCTGTAGTCTACGTAAAGATTACGTAGGCTACGGCGAAAATAAGGGCAACGCTATTTGCGTTGCCCTTATTTTCGCCGTAGTCTACGTAAAGATTTACGTAGACTACAGCGACCAAATAAGGAACGCAAATGGCGGCTCCCTATGGGGGCCGCCATTTGAGTACGCACTTTTTTTTTTTCAAAGTCACCCTTGATAGGCTACGTGACGATTAACATAGCCTATCACAGCTGACTTTGCAGATCTAGCCATGATAGGCTACGTAAATCGTTACGTAGCCTATCACGGGGCTTTTTTTTTTTTTTTACTTTTCTTTTGAAGTTCGCGGCCAGGGAGACGGGGCACTTCTCCCCGGCCTGAATTTCGGCCGGGCGAGGCGGGAAGCCTCCCCCCCCGGCCTGAACGTCAGGGGGAGAAGCGAAGCGCCTCCCCCCCACTGCGAAGCAAGCTGCGAGACCAGGTAAGTGACTTTCGTACATCCCTACTCAATCATAGGATTGCAGTGTCAGGCTGCACAATTCATACCTACTTCCCTGAAAGTAAGCCCCATTGAATGGGACATATTTCTACGTAGACATGTGTATGATTGCACTGTAAATGAACAATCATCTTACTGAATGTCTTGATCAGTTTTCCACCTCCCACTGCCTGAATTTGGGATGGGCAAATCTGTCAGCTTTGCAAGAAATTTGCAGTTTTTGGTAAAATCATATAAGATATGAACTGAAATATAATTCACTGCACTGGCCAATTCTATAGGTACAGCTATTCCCAGCATGGAGATGTGATGTACCTGCCTGCCATACAGCTGTTACAGATGAGGAGCCTGTCAGAAAAAAGAGGTGGCAAATTTAATGTAGTGCCTAATTTAGCACTAACAAGGTTGAATACACCGGGATTCAAACCCAAATTTTTAAGAAGTAAGCAGTCAAAGCCCTGGGCCTGGATGGATGAATCTGTTAGATTCAGTTTCTCCCAGTCAATTAAAAATCCTCACGCTCGTTCCAACCCGCATATAAAGAAATTGGCAGATTTGGGTAGAATTCTTAACAAAAATAAACTGAAATGAAATTCCCACCCATTCCTATGCCAAATGCTTATAACTTTGGGCTCATGGGATACATTTATTTCATGAATTTGCAATGACTTCAGTGGAAACTCAAGTATCACCTGTTATCATTTTAAATTTGAAAGCGGTGGTACACAATGAATAGGAAAGAGGAAGAGAAATGCAGTTTAAAGATTCCTCCATCACTCTCTGTTACCATGAAAATAAGGATGATTAATGCAATAAAAATTAATCCACAATTCTCTGCTATTACATGCCAGTCATTATATTACAGTGGAAGAAAACTGTCAGCTGCAGAGTTTTATGGTGTGCACCCATGGTTTTATATGCTGACAGAACCTAGAGGATTGTTTTCCACATTTAACAAATGCAGCAATTATTTTTTTATATCAAAGTAATCAGCATAAATTGATTTTGTGATATGTTTCCTTTGCTAAATTGCAACTTCTATGTCGCCAGTTTTAAATAGGACAGAATCTAAAGATGTTATGTGTGATGCAGGAGCGTATGAGTGACAGATGGTTTAATGAGTTCATCAACAGAAAGCAATGCTAGAGCGTCAAATGTTTATATTATTATTATTATTATTATTATTATTATTATTATTATTATTATTATTATTTCAAATTTAGACAGCAAGGGGTATACAAGAGTTCCAAGTCAGATATTGTCCTGGCTTGCCAGAAAGGATATTATTGTTTTCCACTCAGTAGCTGCATCTGTCAGTCCAATCCACCCATTGAGATTAAAATATGATTTACAATCTGTGTAAGCAGAGATAGTTGCAGGCAATCTATTGACATAAACTTAAAGAAGCCCACATCAAAAACTGTAATTTAGTGACATGTGGATTAGGTTGTCAGCCATGGCATGGGTTGATTGTCACTTACAGAGACACAGATTTGTACAGAGATACAGATTACTCAAGTACCTGAATTGAAATTCATTCACTTTACGTTAAGTCTAAAGATGCACATTTGCACAATTCAGTGCAATTGCCTTTAAAATCTAGATGTCCTAGACACATAGCTTCTGGGTCAGCTTTGACTCATCACATCCTTATGGACCCAAGTGTTTCAGAATCTTCAAAATTTAGTTCATCCATAACTCTTCATAGCTACCGTTGAAACTTTCACCCATGATCGAGATTAGCAATGGGTAACCTTACCCAAACAAATGTATTATGTCTTCAAAAGTAACAAATTCATCTGTGTAATCTCAGATGATAGTTCCCCTTTTCGTGTATATGCAATATCAAATGGCATCTTGGGAGCTTTAGTTTGGAATGGCTTAGTCATGACATGATGTGTCACCACGTTATGTACCCCTTCATGACTCTAAGGATGTCAGAGAATTCCACACAAATTTTAAATGGGATTCAATTTTGACAAATCCAGTCTGTGGAATCCTCCTCAGAATGGGGCGGCCCTGTCGACCTGGACTGGAGCTCAGGCAGACCCGTTTTTTTTTTTTGTCCGCCAAATGGCTGATTTTACAAAAATAATCATGAAAATAAATCTGTAAATTGGAAATGGGGGAAGAAGAATGCCAATGGCTTTACCCTTTTTATGAGGCATTTTCCCTGTGACCCGAGGCTTCCTTTCACTGGGGCTGAGTCGCGAAGTCCACGGAAATCCTCCATCTTTTCTGTTTATTGTCAGTGGAGGTGAGCTCAGGTGAGGTGAGCTCAGGTGAGGTGAGGTCAAGTGACCGGAAGTTACATGGGGAATCCCCATGAAGGGCTTTACCCTTTTTAACAAAAATAAATAGGCATTTTCCCTGTGTGACCTGAGGCTTACGGAGACTGACGGTGGGTGCGCGAACAGGATTTTTCAGCAGTACTTACGGAATTATTTACGCAAGCTTGGAGAGCTGGGAAAAAAACGGGGGAATCCGGGGCATGCGGATGGCAGAACGGGGTGGCCCTTGGCTCTGTGGAATCCTCACGGAGCGGAGCTGCTCTGCAAGGATTCCGGGGAGAGGAACAGATCGCAGACAGTGGGGAATCCGTACATCCCTACATGATTGGTTGTTTCCACATGGCCTTTCTACATAAAGTCTACTCACTGTCACCAATGAGTATATGGAGGAGAGAAATATGGATCGGTAAATGGAGGATACAACGTATGTGGCTGTTCCTTCAAACATGATTGGTTTGTGGAAAGAATTTAAATGCCAACCTTTCCCTAAATTAATAATGAATTCATAAGACAGCCATCCAAGCTTGCTACAAAGGAACTACATTCTACAAGAGCTAGAGACTTCTTAAAAAAAAATGAATGCTGGGAATCTGGAGATTATGGCTCATCCAGGGGTGGGAGGTGTCAGCTGCCCCTCTTGCATCTCCCTGCAGATGCCCATGACTGGCTGACATGTGCAGTTACCCTGGCTCAGCTGTTACACTCTGCTTTGTGGAGCACTACCAGGGAGAAGTCTGCAGTTGTTGAAAATGCTGGGGATGGGACAACCAGTAATTTTTGAGACTGCCTAAATTCTCCAAAAATCAATTCAAAGCTTGTTGTGGCTCACTCCCAATTTCAATTTTGACCTGTTTTTTGGCTCATTCAAATGGGAACATTGCACATTTTGAACTGGAAAAGTGGGTATGTCTCTGTATTTTTCAACCCCCCTTCACTCGAATGTGAAAACGCATTTTTTTCCACAGTGTTCATTTCAAAGTGTGCATTTCTTTAAAATGCACATTTTTTGAATGCAATTGTGAATTTGGGAATTTGCTAACATTTCTCAGAAAAAGCATTCCTGATTGCATTTATGTTCAGGATTGCAAATGGACATATTCACATGATTTGTGAACTGAAACAAAATTCTCATACATTCCTAGAAAATGCCATTATGTGCAAACTTTTAAGCATACTCCGACACCCTGGCCCTCCAAATCTTCTTTTTTAGAAATACTAACAAATAATTAGGGATGTCAGAGAATTCCGCCATGGATCTCAGTGAGGCCGAATGCCAGTACATTCGGCCCCCCGAAATCTGTGTCTGTATGGCCTACCACCACCCCGCCCCCCCGTAGATCCCCCCTGGGGTGAGACTTACCTGGGGCGGATGTTCCAGGTGGTGGCGGCTCCAGCGGCAGCTTTGGCAGCGGCAGCTGTGGCGGCTGGTCTTCCGACTGGCTGCCGCCGCCGCCATTTGCAGTCTTGTTGTTTGGTTTTTGTTTTTGTTTTTACACAGACGTGATACGCTATGTAAAGACTTACGTAGCCTATCACATCCTGGTTTTTTTAAAAAAAGTGTACGCAAATGGCGGCAGCTACGGCCGCCGCCATTTGCATTCCTTATTTTTCGCCGTCTTAGTCTACGTAAATATTTACGTAGACTATTACAGCGAAAATAAAGCGGAATGCAAATAGCGTAGTGGGCGCTATTTGCGTCCCTTTTTGATTCACCATTTTAGCCTAAATATTTACGTAGGCTAAAACGGCGAATCAAAAAGGGATGCAGATAGTGCCCACTATGCTATTTATGTTCCCCTTTATTTTCGCCATCATAGTCTACGTAAATATTTACGTAGACTAAGACGGCGAAAAATAAGGAATGCAAATGGTGGCGGCCATAGCCGCCGCCATTTGCGTATGCGTTCTTTTGTTGTTTTTGTTTTTTACCCAGAGCCCTCCACGGCCGGAAATCTGGCTGCAGATGGCCCTGGCCTGAGCCTGGCCAGCTGCTCCACGGAGCCGCCGTGGAGCACAGCCGGCCATCAAGGATTCCGGGCGGGAGGGACAGAACGCCTCCTCCCCATGAACATAATCCGCCGAAAGGTAAGTGACTTTTGTACATCCCTACAAATAATGGAAAAACAAGTTAAAAAAAGCAACACTAATCACACTATTGCCCCATTATTCACCTATGTTTGAAGGAGCCTTGTGTTTCCATAGCAGTCTGTAGGCATCATGGTTGAGTTTGTGTTGTCTTCTGAATGTACTATAGATTTATCTGCATTATCCACAAATATAGGGGATAATAAAAGAATGCACCTGGGAAAGAGCTTTTGCTGAGATGAACTCTGCAATGTAGGCTGCTGTGCTTGTTACAAATATCTGTGAAACTGTACTTGACATCTACTGTAGCCAGCTCTAGGGATGTCAGAGAATTCCGCGACGGATCTCGGTGAGGCCAAATGCCAGTGCATTCGGCCCCCCGAAATCCATCACGGAACGGCCTGCCACCCCCCGCGGATCCCCCCCCCCCGGGACGAGACTTACCTGGGGCTGATTTTCCCAGCGGCAGCGGCTCCAGCAGTGGCTTCGGTGGTGGTGGCGGTGGCGGCTGGTCTTCCGAACGGCTGCCGCCACCGCCATTTGCAGTCTGTGTCTTTTCTTTTTCTTTTTCCCATAGATGTGATAGGCTATGTAAAGACTTACGTAGCCTATCACATCTGGGTTTTTTTAAAAAACCACGCGTATGCAAATGGCGATGGCCACGGCCGCTGCCATTTGTGTTCCTTATTTTTCGCCATCTTAGTCTACGTCAATATTGACGTAGACTAAGATGAAGAAAAGAAAGGGGAACGCAAATAGCTCCCACTACGCTATTTCTGTTCCCCTTTCTTTTCTTCATCTTAGTCTACGTAAATATTACGTAGACTAAGACGGCAAAAAATAAGGAACGCAAATGGCGGCAGCCGTAGACGCCACCATTTGCATACGCGTTTTTTGTTTTTGTTTTTACCTAGATCCCTCTGCAGCCGGAAATCCAGCTGCGGACGGCTCTGGCCTGGGCCTGGCCAGCTGCTCTGCGGAGCCTCCACAGAGCACAACCAGCCGTCGAGGATTTCGGAGGGGATGACTGGTTCGCCTCCCCCCCGTTGAGGATTCCAGGGGGAGGGATGGAATGCCTCCCCCCCACCATGAACAGAATCCACGAAAAGGTAAGTCACTTTCGTACATCCCTAGCCAGCTCACAGACGACGGTCCACAGATGATGGAAAGGCCGGTGGAACAGGTGGGTCTTCAGAGCCTTCCTGAAGACTTGTAAAGAAGGGGTCTGATGAACCCCTGAATGAAGCTGACTCCAGAGGTCTGGGGCCACCAACAAGATGCCCCCTGCCCTGTACTCACCAGCCTAGTTGCTCTTGGTTGTGGGCAAGTGAGAAGGACATCTGCTGATGACCTCAGACTATGGGCAGGCTGGTATGGGAGAAGGCAGTCCATCAACTAACTTGGATCCAAAATATTTAAGGCTTTAAAGGTAAAAAGAAGCACTATAAATTGGGTTCAGCTATGAAATAGGGATGTCAGAGCATTCTGCCATGAATCTCGGGGAGGCTGAATGCCAGCGCATTCGGCCCCCTGAAATCGGTGGCGGAACGGTCTGCCACCCCTGCCCCCCCAGGACAGGACTTACCTTGGGCAGATCTTCCTGGCGGTGGCGGCTCTGGCGGTGGTTCGGCGGCGGCCAGTCTTCTGACCGGCTGCTGCCGCCATTTCCAGTTAAAAAAAACAAAAAACTAACAAACGTGATAGGCTACGTAAAGATTTAAGTAGCCTATCACGGCTAGATTTTTTAAAAACACTGTGATAGGCTACATAAATCTTTATGTAGCCTATCACGGCTGATTTTTTTTAAAAAAACCAATGTGCATACGCAAATGGCGGCGCCCATGGGCGCCGCCATTTGCGTACGCGCATTTTTTTCTTTTCTTTTAAATCAGCCATGATAGGCTACGTAAACATTTACGTAGCCTATCATAGCTGAATGCAGGGACGCAAACGGCAGCGGCTATGGCCGCCGCCATTTGCATCCCTGCTAGCCAGCGGCCGGATGTCGGGCCGCTGGCAGAGCCAGCCAGCAGCTCCGCAGAATCCCTGCGGAGTGGAGCCAGCCGGCCAGAATTTCGGGAGGAAGGGACGGAGCACCTCCCCCCCGGCCAGAATTCTGGGGGGAGGGACGGAGCGCCTCCCCCCCACCTCGAATCAATTTCGCTAAAAGTGACTTTCGTACATCCCTACTATGAACTGGCATCTAGTGTAGTGGTGCAGTGTTGGTGCCACAAGAGCAGACTGCCCAGTACCCAGCAATATCTAGGTGGCTGCGTTCTCCACCAGCTGAAGTTTCTGAACTGTCTTCAAAGCCAGCTCCATGTCAGGGCATTACAGTAGTCCAGCCTGGATGTCCCCAGAGTATGAAGAAATGAGGCAAAATCTACTGGTTTTCCTATTCTCATAGACATTTTTAAAAGATTTTTGGCCTGACACAATTGGGCATGTGTGGTTATCACTGACTTGCAAGATATTCTCAGAGACAATGGCAAGCCAACACTAACAGACTACTGATATTAATAAAACTTATATCCAAAGTCTGCCTCCAAAATCCAGTCCTCTCACACAGCTGCCTCTAGTGGCTTATACTTCAGATCATTGGGTCTCTAGTAGAATTACAGGTCCTTTTTTATTACACTTTATTTGCCCTAAAGGAAGAATGGCTCAAAACCTCTTCAGTCTAACCCGTCTGCCCCTTTTAATCAAAGGACTCTTCACAGCCACAACATCCATTGAGAAAGCTGTGACACTGAGTAGGTTTTGTTATCTGTGGAGGCATCTTCTTTTTCCTCTGACTCCAGCATATCATCAAAACACACTAGTATATTTTTCTAGGGATAGACAAAATTCCCTTACCTGTTCTCGAAGCTTGCTTTGCGGTGGGCGGGAGGTGTTTCGGTTCTCCCCCCGAAGTTCAGGCGAGGGGGGGGAGGCACCCCGCCTTGCCAGGCTGAAATTCAGGCCGGGGGGGAGGCGCTCCATCCCTCGCCGGTGAAATTCAGGCCGGGTAGGAGCGCCCCGTCTACCCGGCCACAAAAAAAAAAGTAAACACACACACACACACCCGTGATAGGCTACGTAGTGATTTACGTAGCCTATCATGGCTAGATTTCCAAAGTCAGCCATGATAGGCTATGTAAATCATCACGTAGCCTATCACGGGTGACTTCGAAAAAAAAAAAAAGCGCGTACGCAAATGGCGGCTCCCATGGGGACCGCCATTTGCGTTCCTTATTTTGACATGTCTAGTCTATGTAAATATTTACGTAGACTACGGTGAAAATAAGGGCAACGCAAATAGTGTTCCCTTATTTTCGCTGTAGTCTACGTAAAGATTTACGTAGACTAGACGTGCCAAAATAAGGAACGCAAATGGCGGCCGTGATAGGCTATGTAAATCGCCACGTAGCCTATCACAGGTGACTTTGAAAAAAAAAAAGCGTGTACGCAAATGGCGGCTCCCATGGGAACCGCCATTTGCGTTCCTTATTTTGACACATCTAGTCTACATAAACATTTATGTAGACTATGACGAAAATAAGGGAACGCTATTTACGTAAATCTTTACGTAGACTAGACGTGTCAAAATAAGGAACGCAAATGGCAGTCCCCATGGGTGCCACCATTTGCGTACGCAATTTTTTTTTTCAAAGTCACCTGTGATAGGCTACGTGACGATTTACATAGCCTATCACAGCTGACTTTTACGTGACGATTTACATAGCCTATCACGGCCGCCATTTGCGTTCCTTATTTTGGCACGTCTAGTCTACGTAAATCTTTACGTAGACTACGGCGAAAATAAGGGAATGCTATTTGCGTTACCCTTATTTTCACCGTAGTCTACGTAAATGTTTACATAGACTAGCCATGTCCAAATAAGGAACGCAAATGGCGGTCCCCATGGGAGCCGCCATTTGCGTACGCGCTTTTTTTTTTTTTTTTTTCAAAGTCACCCGTGATAGGCTACGTGACGATTTACATAGCCTATCACAGCTGACTTTGGAAATCTAGCCGTGATTGGCTACGTAAATCGTCACGTAGCCTATCACGGGTGTGTGAGTGTTTTTTTTTTTTTTACTTTTTTTTCGTGGCCGGGTAGACGGGGCACTCCTACGCAGCCTGAATTTCGCCAGCGAGGGATGGGGCACGTCCCGCCCAGCCTGAATTTCAGCCGGGCGAGGCGGGGTGCCTCCCCCCCCTCGCCTGAACTTCAGGGGGAGAACCGAAGCGCCTCCCCCCCACCGCGAAGCAAGCTTCGAGAACGGGTAAGGGACTTTCGTCCATCCCTAGCGTACGCACTTCTTTTTTTTTTTCAAAGTCACCCGTGATAGGCTACGTGACGATTTACATAGCCTATCACAGCTGACTTTGGAAATCTAGCCGTGATTGGCTACGTAAATCGTCACGTAGCCTATCACGGGTGTGTGAGTGTATTTTTTTTTTTTACTTTTTTTTCGTGGCCGGGTAGACGGGGCACTCCTACGCAGCCTGAATTTCGCCAGCGAGGGATGGGGCACGTCCCGCCCAGCCTGAATTTCAGCCGGGCGAGGCGGGGTGCCTCCCCCCCCTCGCCTGAACTTCAGGGGGAGAACCGAAGCGCCTCCCCCCCACCGCGAAGCAAGCTTCGAGAACGGGTAAGGGACTTTCGTCCATCCCTAGCGTACGCACTTCTTTTTTTTTTTCAAAGTCACCCGTGATAGGCTACGCGACGATTTACGTAGCCTATCACGGCTGACTTTGGAAATCTAGCCATGATAGGCTACGTAAATCATTACGTAGCCTATCACGGGTGTGTTTTGTTGTTTTTTTTACTTTACTTTTTTTTTTGCAATGGCGGCGGCGGCAGCTGGTCGGGAGACCGGCCGCCGCCCCTGCCCCCGACGAAACGCCGCCAAACCACCGCAGGGACCCGCTGCCGAGAGGGACATTCAGCCACGGTAAGTCCCATCCTGGGGGGGCGGCAGAGAATTTCCCCACCAATTTCGGGGGGCCGAATGCGTTGGCATTCGGCCTCCTGAAGATTCGTGGAGAAATTCTCTGCCATCCCTACATTTTTCTGGCTTTGTGATACCCATAGCAAAAGAAATACATTAATTTCCATAAAACCCATAAATAGTTAACAGCATAATTGCCAGCCAGAGTTTCCAGCACCTTGAAACACAAATAAATGCATGCTTTTCCAACCAAAGCCTCAGTGTAATTCTCTGCACACTCACTGTGTAATATTGATAAGCGTGACCTGTATGAACTGAATAACAAATGAGCTTCGGTTCATGCAAAATATAGAATCTGTAGAAATCATTTTCTTTTTATGATTATGCTGTGTGTTCCTTTAGCCAAAAACAAGTTATCAATGTCTTAGCTGAAATTGGAATCATAGAAAAGGTCACAGGAACTCTGTGGTGGCTTAAACCAGTGGAGAATTTAGCATCTGGGCATGCCCGTATATTCACACACCTCTGCTAACTCCATTTGTATTTACAGTAGCATTCTTGTTTGCAAAACTCAAGCGAAGTTATCATGTTCCTCCTGATTTCTTAACCAGGCCTGGAGTGCAAGATCTATATGATTAAGTTCTCAAGGGGGCATACAGAAAAAATCAATTTAAACAGTATAAAACAATAAATAAGTTAAACAGTTAAAAGCATATTAAACCATTAAACAAGCTAATACCAATTAACAAATCTAAAACAATAGAACTGTGTACAACTTTAGGGAATTCATTCAGCCCTCAAAGGCTTTGGTGGAAAGCCATGTTTTAACTGGGTGCCAAAATGAAACCAACACCTGTGCCAGTTGGGCCTCCAAGGGGAAGGCATTCCACAACTGGGGTGCCACAGCAGAGAAGGCCCTCTCCTCTGTCCCACCATAGTATATGCCTCGCACTGGTGGGATGCAGAGGAGGACCCCTCCAACAGATCTCAGTCTTCAGGCAGGCATATACAGGGAGAGGCACTCCCTCAAATAACAAGGTCCCAAGCCACTTAGGGCTTTAAATGTCATCACCTGGACTTTGAATTCTGACCAGAAGCATATTGGCAGCCAGTACAATTCCTTTAAAACTGGTGTTATATGATCTTTACGAGATGTTCCGACCCATAGCCTAGCTGCTGCATTTTGCACTAGCTACAACCGCTGAGTCATCTCCCAAAGGCAGCCCCAAGTAAAGTGCATTGCAGTAGTCTAATCGCGAAGTTACCAGTATCAAGTTACCATGTACTACTGTGGCTACGTTATCCTTGTCCAGGAAAGGCCATGGCTGGTGGATCAGCCAAAGCTGGCCCCAAGTACTCCAGGCCACGGAGTCCACCTGAGACTCCAGTGGGAGGAATGGATCTAGGAGTACTCCCAAGCTATGCACCTGCTCCTTCAGGGGGAGTGCAACCCCATCCAGGACAGGTCGCTTACCCAGCTCCCAGATTCAGGAACCATCACTCCACAGAGCTTCCATCTTGTCAGGATTTAGCTTCAGTTTATTGACCCTCATCCAGCTCATTATAGCCTCCAGGCACTGGTCCAGTGCCTTCACCTCCTCAGCTTACTCCAACAATAAAGAGAAGTAGAACTGAGCATCATGACAGTATTGGTGACACCCCATCCCCAAAATCCTAATGACCTCACCCAATGGCTTCCTATAGATAGATGTTGAACAGCATGAGGGATAGAATAGAACCCTGTGGCACCCCACAGCTTAATAGCCATGGGGTAGAGCAGGAATCCCCCAATACCACTCTCTGGAATTGGCCCTGCAGTTAGGAGCAGAACCACTGTAACACAGTGCCCCCAACTCCCACCTTGCAGAACCGATCCAGTAAAATACCATGAACAGTGGTATCAAAAGCTGCCAAGAGATCCAGGAGGATCAACAGAGTAGCACTCCCTGTGTCTTTCACCTGGAGTAGGACATCAGTCAGAACAACCAAGACTGTTTCAGTGCCATGCCCTGGCCTGAAACCAGACTGAAATGGGTCTAGAAAATCAGTTTCCTCCAAGAATGTTTGAATTTGCCCAGCCACCATGTGCTCAAGCACCTTGCCCCCAAAGGGGATATTAACAATGGGGTGATAGTTCTCACATACATCTGGGTCCAGGGAAGTCCTGTTCAGGAGAAGGTGCACTTTCAAGACAGCAGGCACTGCCCCTTGGACACACCCAATCAATCCACCCCTGCTAGATCATATTAGCCAAGGTGGGCAAGGGTCAAGCTTACATGTGGTGGGATGGACTGATTCAAGCGTCTTGTCCACATCATCAGGCTGCAACAACTGAAATTGATCCCAGGAAACACAACCAGATGGATGCTCACTCTCTTTCTCCTGTGCCATACTGTAATATGTATTTCTTGTAGTTTTCATAGCTGCTGAATGTGAGGATTCCCCAGAGTATTCCTCCACTGAGAGCATCATGCTGATAGCCTAGGAGAGACATGGTCGGTTTCTTCACCCTGAAGGGCCATAATCTCCCATCTGCTGGACACTCTTGGCAATGACAAGGTTGTTTGTTTGGTTGTTACATTTATATCCCACCTTCTCCTCCAAGGAGTCCAAGGTAGTATTCATGATCCTCCTCCTCTCCATTTTATCCTCACAACAACCCTGTGAGGTGACTGGCTCAAAGTCACCCAGTGAGCTTCATGGATGAGTGAGGACTTGAATCTGGGTTTCCCCAGCCCCAGTCCAACACTCTAACCACTACACCACACTGGCTCTCACATTGCCCAGTTTCAGGTTTCAGCAGCTTAATTGAGGAGGAACAGTCTGGCTCCCACAGGCTGAAAAATCTGGCACAAGAGAATCACACTCCACTCATTCCTCTGCTGGTGGGTAACTCTCCCATGGGGAAATGAGACATCATCCAAAGCCCCACAGATGTTACAGATGATTCCCAAAGCACTTCAGAATATCTTCATAATTATAAAGCAGTTTTATAGACATGATGTTTCCTTTTCTTCTACCATGTCATTTGTGGAGGGACTGTGTGTCCTAGTCAAGCTTAGAGATACATTAACGACAAAACTATGTATCATTTTACACTTGCTTACACAGAACCACATTTGCCTTTTTATTGACTGTTCCCCCCAGTTTGGAGAGATCATACTGGAACTCTTCACAATCCCTTTCTGTTTAACCACCTTAAACAATATGGTGTCATCAGTGAACTTTGGTCACCTCACTAATCAACCCTGACTCCAGATCATTTATGAACAAGTTCAAAATCACAGGTCACAATACAGATCTTGGTGTTTACATCTTTCCATTGGGAGAACTGCCCATGTATTCCTACCCTCTGCTTTCAGTTCTTTAGGGTGCAATCCTATGCAGATAGGCGGCTGCCTCAGAACTCAGAGGCAACCGCCTATCCAGTGCAGAGCAGAAGAAGCATGGAGAGTAGGGGTGGACGAAAGTGACTTACCTGTCCTCGAAGCTTGTTCGCGGTGGGGGGGAGGCGCTTCGCTGCTCCCCCCGCAAAGTTCAGGCCGGGGGGGAGGCTTCCCACCTCGCCCGGCTGAAATTCAGGCTGGGGAGGAGGCTTCCCGCCTCGCCCGGCCGCGACCTCGAAAGTTTAAAAAAAAAAAAACGCCCTCATGATAGGCTACGTGACGATTAACGTAGCCTATCACGGCTAGATCTGCAAAGTCAGCCGTGATAGGCTACGTCAATCGTCACGTAGCCTATCACGGGTGACTTTAAAAAAAAAAAAGCGCGTACGCTAATGGCGGCCCCCATAGGGAGCCGCCATTCGCGTTCCTTATTTGGTTGCTGTAGTCTACGTAAAGATTTACGTAGACTACGGCGAAAATAAGGGCAACGCAAATAGCATTGCCCTTATTTTCGCTGTAGTCTACATAAATCTTTACATAGACTACAGCAACCAAATAAGGAACGGGAATGGCGGCTCCCTATGGGGGCCGCCATTATCCGTACGCGCTTTTTTTTTTTTTTAAGTCACCCGTGATAGGCTACGTGACGATTGACGTAGCCTATCATGGCTGACTTTGCAAATCTAGCCATGATAGGCTACGTTAATCATCACATAGCCTATCACGGGGGTGTTTTTGTTTTTTTCTTTTATTGCAATGGCGGCGGCGGCAGCCAGTCAAAAGATCGGCTGCCGCCCCTGCCCAGGACGAACACCCGCCGAACCGCCGGCCGGACCTGCCGCCGGGAGGGACATTCGGCAAAGGTAAGTCCTGTCCCGGGGGGGCGGGGGGGGCGGAGAATTTCTCCCCGAAACTTGTTTGGGGGGCCGAACACTTTGGCGCTCGGCCCCCCGAAGTTTCGGGGAGAAATTCTCCGCCATCCCTAAGGAGAGGATCATTCCCTCTGTGCTCCTCCTGCCCTGCATTTCTGGCTAGACAGCCACTTTCAGCTGTCTAGGTGCAGGAGGGCAGAGCGGGGGAGGAGGCTGCCATACAACACATAGGATGTGTCGTGCAGGCATTTCCGCCCTCCTTGCCCCAGAATGCCCCCCAGAATGCCCCGTTTCAGCCACTCCATGCTCCTCTTGCGAGCGCGGAGCAGGGGGCTTCTCTGCACTGCCTGTGAGGCAGTGCAGAAGGGGGGAAGGTCAGTTCTCTGGGAACCAACCTTGGAGCGTGAGCTCCGAGGTTGGATCCCAGAAAAAAACATATCCTATGGCCATAGGATTGCTCCCTTAATCAGTTATCTACCCTAGGAGGACATCTCCTCTTACCTCATGACTGCTAGGTTTGCTCAGGAATCTTTGGTGAGGGGCTTTGTCAAAAGCTTTTTAGAAGTCCACGTGATGGCTTGGACCTCTCAGTGTTTTGACACCATCAACCATGAAATCCTTCTGGATAGGCTGTCTAAGTTGGGATCTGGGGGCACTGTATTGTAATGGCAGCTGACAGATGATTCTAGACGGTGGTGCTTGGGGATTATTGTTTTGCCCAGTGGCGGTATATTACAGGGTTCCAGAGGCCACTATTTTATCCCCCATGCTTTTCAACACCTGCAAATTTTCTTGCATTTTCTTGTTGTAGATAGTTCTTACAGTGGAGACAGGCTAAACATACCTGCCATAGTGCTTCTCTGGTTTTATTGTTATAAGCAATAAATAAAATAAAAGATAGTTGGGAAGTTCTAGTCCCATTTTCCATCAAGCAATTTTGATGTGTTCCATCAACAAATTCACTTTTAGGTTAATTAATCATGGAGGAATCAGTCTATAAGTTCTATCATCTTTACTTAGAGTTCTGTACACTTGAAGTACTTGCAGGGTTACACCTTCAATTAGTTAATGTTTGTAAAGTACTTTAATGATGAAACTCACCAATGAATTTTAAGTATTATTCTTATCTGTGTCAGCCATGAACTCTGGTCCTTTGAACATTAGTTCACGTCTAATTAATTAGTTTGTATTTGTAAAGCACTTCAGAATGCCCTAGCTATACCCTATGTATGAAATATGCTTATTAACTGAGAATAAAAATCTGCCTATGACTCTTGCTACACAACCTTCACTCATGGAGCTTGTGTAGGAGAGAAACACAGGCAAGAAAATGAACTATTGCCAATTAAGACATGATGGACAAATGCTAGAAATGCCTTGGCCAAGTCTACTGTGAAATTGCTATGTCCAAACAAAAAGGGGAGTGTTGCATATGGCCTCTTTGATTGTTTTGGTGCCCCTTCACATACGCATTACCCATAATTCCACCCCAAACCCTTTTTTTCCCTCCATGGAACCCAAGGCAGCTTACATGGTCCTCCACCTCTCCATTTTATCATCGCAACAACAACCCTGTGAGGTAGGTTGGGCTGAGACTGGCCCAAAGTTACCCAGTGAGCTTCCATGGCCAGGTGAGGACTAAAACTCAGATCTCCCGGTTCCCAGTCCAACACTCAAACCACTACACCACACTGGCTCTTGCCAGTGAGAAATAAGTAAGCAAAAGATATCAAGGGCTGGATGCGCCTTTCAAGACTGACTGTTTTATCTGTAGTTTTGTGTGTGTGTGTGTGTGCTTTATTCATTAGGTGACTAACAGAGCAATCCCAAGTGGAGTCAGGGAGGAGCAGAGTACTGGATCCACTGCCACACACCAAGCCCTGCCAGTTCACATCAGCCAGGACAAAAGGTGTGTTCATGGTGTGTGTCTTTTGTTGTTGTTGCACCGGTTCCAGGCTGTCAAGGAGATTGAGGATCAGGCCTCTTGGGGGAACCATGGGACTTAGGATCCAGTGGATGCAAAGCTTCTGGTGCCCCATATTTCAAGGCCTTCTGGCAGCAACTGCCAGTGCCACTGGGCAAATGGATGCCCTGCCCCACCGGCGGAGTTCCTCTTCACCCAATCCTAATCCCCTCCAGCAATCCAGCTCTGCGGTTTAAAATTACACTCTGAAGTCCCATTCTTTGTGCCACCAATACAATGAGATGGAATGGAAACAAGGTCTCTCTCTCCCTCCTGACAGGGTTTCTGTGCCTTTAACAAACACTCAGAATTTCAATGTCGGTAGCATTTCCTTACGTGGAGAAACAATGACAGAAGCTTCACCTGTTCTTTTCCCTTCTTCAAAGACGATGGCTTGACAAAACAAAGAAAGAAGGGTTGTTTTCCCCTCTTCCACACTGCAATTTCTCAGAAGTTTGAATATAAGGCAATTGGGCATCCTGGATGGACATGCTCACAGGTGTGTCTGGGGGCCTTAGTTCCTTTGATGCTACTGATATATGGGCTGAGGACAATGAAGCTTAGAAGGGACATCCCCTCCCCCTAAATCTGGTTCTCCAATGTCAGCACTTCAGGCAAGACATCAATGAGGGGGAAAGCTTGAGGGACATCCATCTCCTTCAGCTTGCAAGTGGCTGTGCTAATGAAAATGACACATTCCCTATCAGAAGCCTTCCTTTTTATGTACATTAGCCACACATCGAGACCTGTAATAAATTGTGATGTGAGGGTGAGCTATTGGCTATCATCACTACGCATGTTAAATTATTTTGCTCTTTTGCAATAAACATTACTTTTACTAGTGCTGTGCTGTGCCAAACACTACCTACCTAGCTCTACCTCTCGTTCAAATCTTCACCAAGGCTGGCCATAGAATTCCTGTCCAAATGTCTGGAGACGGTGAATGGCTGGATGGGGAGGAATAAGCTGAAGCTGAACTAAGGTATTTTTGGTGGGAGACAAGAAGAGGTTGGGGGATGTTGACCTGGTGTTGAATGGGGTACGGCTACCCTTGAAAAACCAGGTCTGCAGCCTGGGGGTCATTTTGGACTCCCAGCTGTCTATGGAGGCTCAGGTATCAGCTGTGAGCCAGACAGCGCTGAACCAACTCCATCTGATATGGCGGCTGTGCCCCTTCCTTCCCGACCATCTGCTCCCATTGGTAGCACATGCCCTGGTCTCCTCTCGTTTAGACTACTGTAATGTGCTCTACGTGGGGTTACCCTTGAAGATGGTTTGGAAGCTGCATCTGGTACAGAACGCGGCGGCTCACCTGATTAAAGGCAGCTGCCAGCGAGATCATATCACTCCAGTGCTGAAGGAGTTGCACTGGTTACCTGTTGTTTTCAGGGCCAAATTCAAGGTGTTGGTTTTGACCTTTAAAACCCTATATGGTTCCAGCCCAGATTATCTTAAGGAGTGCCTCCAGCAACATCAGACAGGCTGGTTAACAAGATCAGCCATGGATGGTCTTAGGGATGTCAGAGAATTCCGCCACAAATCTCGGTGAGGCTGAATGCCAGTGCATTCAGGCCCCCCAAATCCATCGTGGAATGAAGCCCCCTGCCTCCCCTCCCCATGAAAGGTGCGCAAAATGGAGCACTTACCTGCTGCCATCCACGCTGACTTGCAAATGGCAGCCGCATCTGCGGCCGCCCTTCGCTTCCTCATTATAGCCGTGATAGGCTATGTAAATAATTACGTAGCCTATCACGGCTAATGCAGAGATGCCATTTGCATCCCTGCGGAGGCCGTGATAGGCTACGTAAGTATTCATGTAGCCTATCATGGCAAAAAAACACAAAAAACCAGCAGACGCAAATGGCGGCGGCTACAGCGGCCGCCATTTGCGTTCCCTTTTTTTTTTTAGCCATTTTAGCCTACGTAAATATTTACATAGGCTATTACAGCAAAAAGAAAAGGGAACACAAATAGCGGCCACTACACCATTTGCGTTCCCTTTTTTTTCGCCGTAATATCCTACGTAAATATTTATGTAGGCTAAAACGGCAAAAAAAGGGGAGCGCAAATGGCAGCCGCTGTAGCCACCGCCATTTGCGTCCGCTGTTTTTTTTCTTCCCATGATAGGCTACGTAAATATTTACGTAGCCTATCACGGCAAAATACAGGGATGCAAATGGTGGTGGCTACGGCAGCTGCCATTTGTGTCCCTGCAGGCTGCCCAGTGGCTGGATGTCCAGCTGCAGGCAGCCTCGGCTGGCGGCTCCATGGAATGACCACTCCACGGAGCTGGCCAGAGAGAATTTGGGGGGGAGGGACGGAGCGCCTCCCCCCACCGTGAATGTCACCCTTTGAAAAGGTAAGTGACTTCCTTACATCCCTAGATGGTCTTCTCTCTGTCCCATTGGCCAGGACAGCTAGACTGGTGGGGACGAGGGAGAGGGCCTTCTCTGTGGTGGCCCCCACTCTGTGGAACTCCCTCCCTAGGGAATTCTGCCATGCCCCCTCTTTAATGAGCTTCGACCATGCATTAAAAACATGGTTGTTCAGGCAGGCATTTGGGGTGGGTTAGGGTATTTTTGGAAAATGATGTTTTTATTGTACAATTGTATTGTTTTAAACTGTTCTATTACATACTTTGTACATCGCCCAGAGTGGCTGGGTGACCAGCCAGATGGGCAATTAATAAACCTAATAAATAAATAAACAAACAAACAAACAAACATTTATCCGAAAACTTTTTTTGATCATTCGCATTCAATTTGATAGAAAAGAAATTGCTTTTGAAAAGAAATTCAGAGGAGGAGAAATTTCGGAAAAGTTCTCATGGGTTGGGGTTCTTGTGCTTGCCTTACTTCTGAGGTGGCTGAGGAGTGTGCATGAGTGTCCTGTCTTTCATTGTACAGTCATATCTGTGGCAGCCTGTAGCCTCCTTGGCTTCCTGCACTTCAGTTAAAGCCATTGTGAAGAAGACATCATGAGGCAATTCCTCATGCAGAGCAGTGGAAAGATGTGTAATAGAGAGAGAAAACACACACAGCACTCTCATCCACCTCACAGTGATTAGGTAAGCTCAAAAATACAACCAAAAGAAATTCAAAATTTTGCCTCAAAAGAGTGGAAGCCTCACCACACAGTTGATGCTGTTGCCACCTACAGAAGTGGTGCAGTAAACCAAAAACTCTGAGGAAAAAAGAAAGAACCTGTGCTACATCCTCTGCCAATAGTGAGCCCTATCTGTGAGAAACTGTTGGGGAATTTTTCCTCCCCTAGGAGAAATTTGGTGAAATTGCCCTCCACAATTTCTCTCCCCACAAGTAGCCTGGAGAACTTTGAGAGGCCATTTGTGCACAGCTCTGATTTTTACTGTATAAAGCTGCTTGCTTTTTAAGCAAATTAACAGGTATCTTATTCCTTAATATTGATTCTGACAAGCTAGTCACATGTGATTAGAATTCACTCTTGCTTAATGAAAACGAGCCCTACAGTGCTTAGCAGATTATCACAAAGTATTAAAGAAGAAAGCTTTTTAATCCAGTTACTGTACATCTAGAAGTAAATACAAGTTGCATGATTACTCAGATGGGCTTGGAAAACAACATTTGTAAAAACTAACTTGCTTTAATGAGCATCAAATGATGAATCAATCAAATTACGTTAAAAGGGCTTAATGCCTGTGCAGTGTGTTCACTGTTTCCTCTCCCACTTGTGTTTCTGATCAACAAGGGTATTGAACCGCTACACAAGGCTGCAAAACCTCTTTGACCAGCCACTACAGGAAAGAGAGACAGAGAGAGAGTACCCACCCATAGGCAAATAAAACCTATTTATTTATTTACAGTGATTTTTAGACAGAACCATCTCAAGGTGGCATACAGGATTTAAAAAATACAAAAATATGCAATACAAATACAAAGGCAATAAATAAATATCTAATAAAAATTCTCTACAAAGTAGGGGTGCACGAAAGTCACTTACCTGGTCTCGCAGCTTTTCGCCGTGGGGGGGAGGCGCTTCGCTGCTCTCCCCGCGAAGTTCAGGCCGGGGGGGGAGGATTCCCGCCTCGCCCGGCCGAAATTCAGGCCGGGAAGGAGGCGCCTCGCCTCACCCAGCTGCGAAATTAAAAGTTAAAAAAAAAAACGCCCCCGTGACAGGCTACGTGACGATTAATGTAGCCTATCACGGCTAGATCTGCAAAGTCAGCCGTGATAGGCTACGTAAATCATCATGTAGCCTATCACGGGTGACTTTAAAAAAAAAAAAAAAAAAGCGCGTACGGCTAATGGCGGCCCCCATAGGGAGCCGCCATTCGCGTTCCTTATTTGGTCGCTGTAGTCTACGTAATCTTTACGTAGACTACAGCGACCAAATAAGGAACGCGAATGGCGGCTCCCTATGGGGGCCGCCATTATCCGTACGCGCCTTTTTTTTTTTTTTTAAGTCACCCGTGATAGGCTACGTGATGATTTACGTAGCCTATCATGGCTGACTTTGCAGATCTAGCCGTGATAGGCTACGTTAATCGTCACGTAGCCTATAACGGGGGCGGGGTTTTTTTTCTTTTATTGGAATGGCAGCGGCGGCAGCCGGTCGAAAGACCGGCTGCCACTCCCGCCCCGGACGAAGACCCGACGAACCGCCGGCCGGACCCACCGCCGGGAGGGACATTCGGGAAAGGTAAGTCCCGTCCCGGGGGGGGCGCGGGGGGCGGGGGGCAGAGAATTTCTCCCCGAAACTTGTTCGGGAGCCGAACACGTTGGCGCTCGGCCCCCCGAAGTTTCGGGGAGAAATTCTCCCCCATCCCTACTACAAAGAGACATCATCAATAGAACCTGCAGGCCACGGACTGCGGAAAGCCCAGATAAAAGAAGTAGGTTTTAAAGAGCCTTCCAGAAGACTGGAAAGAAGGAGCCTGATTAACCCTGGATGGAAGCTGATTCGAGAGGTATGGGGCCACCATACCTCTCTTTCTTATAATCTCTTTCTTATAATCACCAGATTTACTGCCCTTGGCAGCAAGCAGGTAAGAAGGGCCTCTGTTGATGACTTCAGAGTGTGGGCAGGCTGGTATGGGAGAAGGCAATACTTCAAATAACATAGGCCCAAGCAATTGAAGGCTTTAAAGGTAAAAACCAATTCTTTACATTCGGCTTGGAAATGCACTAGCAACTAGAGATGTACGAAAGGTACTTACCTTTCTGTGGATTATGCTGATGCTGGGGGGGAGGCGTTCCGTCCCTCCCCCCGGAATCCTGGCTGGGGAGGGAGGCGCTCCGTTCGTCCCTTCCAGAATCCTGGCCGGCCAGCTCCGCTCCACAGCGATTCTGTAGAGCCGCCAGCCGGCTCCACCAGCAGCTGGACATCCAGCTGCTGGCTAGCAGGGACGCAAATGGCAGCGGCCGTAGCTGCCGCCGTTTGCATCCCTGCAGTCAGCCGTGATAGGCTACGTAAATGTTTACGTAGCCTATCATGGCTGATTTAAAAACAACAACAACAATGCGCGTACGCAAATGGCGGTGCCCATGGGCACTGCCATTTGAGTTCCTTACTTTGACATGTCTTAGTCTACGTAAACATTTACGTAGATTAAGACGGCGAAAATAAGGGGAACGCAAATAGCATAGACGCTATGCTATTTGCGTTCCCCTTATTTTCGCCATCTTAGTCTACGTGAATGTTTACGTAGACTAAGACGTGTCAAAATAAGGAACGCAAATGGCAGTGCCCATGGGCGCTGCCATTTGCGTACGCACTTTTTTTTCTTTTAAATCAGCCGTGATAGGCTACGTAAACATTTACGTAGCCTGTCACTTTTTTTTTTTTTTACAGGAAATGGCAGTGGCAACAGCCGGTTGGAAGACCAACTGCCGCAGCCGCTGCCGCCGAACCACCGCCGAACCGCCGCCGGACCTGCCGCCGCCAGGAAGATTCGCCCAAGGTAAGTCCCATCCTGGGGGGGGGGGCAGACCGTTTCACCACTGATTTCGGGGGGGCTGAATGCACTGGCATTCAGCCTCCCCGAGATCCGTAGCGGAACTTTCATACATCTCTATTTGCAACTAGGGATGGCGGAGAATTTCTCCCCGAAACTTCGGGGGGCCGAGCGCCAACGTGTTCGGCCCCCCGAACAAGTTTTGGGGAGAAATCCTCTGCACCCCCTCACCCCCGCACCCCCCCTGGGATGGGACTTACCTTCACCGAATGTCCCTCCCGGTGGCTGGTCCAGCCGGCGGTTCGGCGGGTGTTCAAGCGAGGCGGGAGCAGCAGCCGGTCTTTCGACCGGCTGCCGCCGCCGCCATTGCAATGAAAGAAAAAAAAAACGGCCCCTGATAGGCTACATGACGATTCGCGTAGCCTATCATGGATAGATTTGCAAAGTCAGCCGTGATAGGCTACGTAAATCGTCACGTAGCCTATCACGGGTGATTTAAAAAAAAAAAAAGAGTGTACCGATAATGGCGGCCCCCATAGGGAGCCGCCATTCCCATTCCTTATTTGGTCGCTGTAGTCTACGTAAATGTTTACGTAGACTAAGGCGAAAATAAGGGCAACGCTATTTGCATGGGCGCCACCATTTGCATTCCTTATTTGGGCACGGGTAGTCTACGTAAAGATTTACATAGACTACGTTGAAAATAAGGGCAATGCTATTTGCGTTGCCCTTATTTTTGCCATAGTCTATGTAAATCTTTACATAGACTACCCGTGCCCAAATAAGGAATGCAAATGGTGGCACCCATGGGCGCTGCCATTTGCATACGCGCTTTTTTTTTTTTTTCAAAGTCAGCCATGATAGGCTACGTAAAGATTTACGTAGCCTATCACGGCTGACTTTGAAAATCTAGCCGTGATAAGCTACGTAAATCTTTATGTAGCCTATCACGTTTTTGTTTTTTTGTTTTTTACACTTTACTTGGAAATGGCGGCGGTGGCGGCCGGTCAGAAGACCGGCCGCCGCCGCCGCACCGCCACACCGCCGCCACACCGCCGCCGGGACCCGCGGCCGCGAGGGACATTTGCGTGAGGTAAGTCCCATCCCGGGGGGGCGGGGGGTGTCGGAGAATTTCCCCACCAATTTTGGGGGGCCGAATGCGTTGGCATTTGGCCTCCCCGAGATTCGTGGAGAAATTCTCCAACATCCCCCCCTCCTGCTGGTGATTGTGCTACTGTTGCAGATATTATCTTCAGGGGAGGTAGTAGTACTACTAGCCTCACTCTTCCCCAGCTCCTTCTCATCCAGCACATCTCTCTGGCAGCACTCCATGACTTTCTCTGTCAAATAGCTTTTTAGACTTCGGAAGTCAGGGTTCTGGTTTGGCAGCACCACCCTCGTTGTGCTATCCCAGAACCGTGATTCAAGGAATGTGGCAGCAATGTATTTCATGTCCCCCCTCATTGAAGTGATGTGCTTGTTGGTGTCCAGCCCCTGCAGAAGGTATTCAGCAAGCCTAACTGCAGGATTGGGGACTTGACTGCCTACAGCACTGACGCACTCACAAAGCTCAGCATGGCGTTTTCTCAGCACCCCCTCTATAATCTTCAGCACAGGTAGAACTTGGCCCAGTGTAGCATAGTCTGCACTCAGTAGCATCGTGCATTCATCAAATATGTTTAAAATGTCCAACAGGTCTTGCATCCAGAGCCACTGATGTGGTGTGACAAAAAATGTGGAGTGGTGTTGTTTCTCAGTAATGTAGTCGTTTATAGCTGATCTCTGCTCACAAAGTCTCTGAAGCATATGCAATGTGCTGTTCCAGCATGTGCACACATCCAAAATGAATTTGTGTTCTGGAAGGCCATGGCTACGTTGGATGGTGCCGATTGCCTCCATTGCTGAGCAGGACTGCCTGAAGTGGGTACAAATGGATCGGGCCACCTTAAGTAGCTTGCCTATTTTAGGAGATGAGTTGCTCAATCCGGAATGCACCACAAGGTTCAAACAGTGCGCAACGCTCTGAACGTGGTTTAGCCGTGCGATGCGGGCTGCTTTTAGGTAGTTGGAGGCATTGTCTGTTGCTACACAGCCCACTGTTAGATTTAAGGGGGCCAACCAGGACTGAACAACACCACTGATGCTACTGGTGCTGTTTTCTGCTGTGTGTGTCCCTGAGAGCATTGTGAGGGCCAATGTCACCGTTCTCCGAGTCAGTCAGCTGCTCGCACTGACAGATGCCCATTGTGCGGTGACACAAAGATAAGACTTTGATTACTTGTCCATGTGTCACTTATTAAATGTACACTTCCTCCAACTGCACATTTCAAATCCTGTTGGAGTACCCTTCTGATTTCAGAAGCCAGGGCTGGAATGGCAACGCTACTAATGTAGTGATGAAAGGGGACATCCCACCGAGGGCACAATCTCTTCATGAAGCACAGGAAGGCCTCGTATTCCACCAGGGAGAAGGGATGCATACATTGAGCAATGAGCTCTGTCAGGTCATGATTCAGCCATCGTGCCTAGGGATGTACGAAAGTCACTTACCTTTTCGCAGATTCTGTTCATGGTGGGGGGGAGGCATTCCGTCGCTCCCCCTGGAATCCTCTATGGGGGGGAGGTGATCCGATCCTCCCCCTCGGAATCCTCAATGGCCGGCTGTGCTCCGCGGCGGGTCCACAGAGCAGCCGGCCAGGCCCAGGCCAGGGCCGTCCGCAGCCAGAATTCCGGCCATGGAGGGCTCTGGGAAAAATAACAAAAAAACCAAAAATGCGTACGCAAATGGTGGCGGCTACGGCCGCTGCCATTTGCGTTCCTTATTTTTCGCCGTCTTAGTTGACGTCAATACTTACATAGACTAAGACGAAGAAAAGAAAGGGGAATGCAAATAGCATAGTGGCAGCTATTTGCGTTCCCCTTTCTTTTCTTCGTCTTAGTCTATGTAAATATTGACGTAGACTAAGACGAAGAAAAATAAGGAATGCAAATGGTGGCGGCCTTAGCCGCCATCATTTGCATACACTTTTTTTTTTTTAACCCAGATGTGATAGGCTACATAAGTCTTTACGTAGCCTATCACGTCTATGGGGGGGGGAAGACCAGACTGCAAATGGCGGCGGCAGCAGCCGGTCAGAAGACCAGCCCCTGCAGCAGCCACTGCCGAAGCCACCGCTAGAGCCGCCACCATCCGGAACATCCGCCCCAGGTAAATCTCGTCCCGGGGGGGATCCGCAGGGGCGGGTAGGTGGCAGCCCATTCCGCGATGGATTTCAGGGGCCGAATGCACTGGCATTCGGCCTCACCGAGATCCGTCGCGGAATTCTCTGACATCCCTATTCGTGCATGGATGATGTCAGAGGGGAATTTCTGTGTCAGTGTGAAGCATTTCTCAATTGACGCCTGCCTCTTAGCTAAGTTGCCTTCTGTGCCCTTCTCACCCGGACCACTTTGAGTGAGGTCTTTGGAAGATAAGGCAAAGAAGGCGGTAATGTTCTTTTTGGATGGTTGTGGCAGGGACTTCCCATTGCTATCTTTGGGCACAAGTAGCGCATGATGCACCTCCATGTGTCGCCTTATGGCAGATGTGCCCACTCATCCACAGCCCCCTTCTTTTCCTAGCTGCACACCGCCCCATGATTCTCCATGAATCTCCAGGAGGCCGAATGCCAACACATTCGGCCCCCCGAAATTGGTGGAGAAACGGTCCGCCCCCCCACCCCCCTGGGATGGGACTTACCTTTGGCAAATGTCCCTGGCGGTGGTGGCTCCCAGCGGCGGTTCAGCGGCAGCAGTGGCTGGTCTTCCGACCGGCTGCCACCGCCGCCATTTCCAAGTAAAAAAAACAAACAAACAACAAATGTGATAGGTTACGTAAAGATTTAAGTAGCCTATCATGGCTAGATTTTCAAAAAACACCATGATAGGCTAGGTAAATCTTTACGTAGCCTATCACGGCTGACTTTGGGGGGAAAAAAAGTGCGTACACAAATGGCAGCGCCCATAGGCGCCGCCATTTGCATTCCTTATTTTGGCACAGGTAGTCGACATAAATATTTACGTCGACTACCCGTGCCAAAATAAGGGACGCAAATGGCGGCGCCCATGGGCGCCGCCATATGCATACGCGCTTTTTTTTTTTCAAAGTCAGCCGTGATAGGCTACGTAAAGATTTACGTAGCCTATTACGGCTGACTGCAGGCCAGGGACGCAAACGGCGGTGGCTACGGCTGCCGCCATTTGCGTCTCGGCAGGAGAAGAACTTTTCTGGCCGGAGAGGTGGGGCGCTCCCCTCTGGCCAGAATTTCGGCAGGGAGGGATGGGGCGCCTCCCCCCCAGCCAGAATTTCAGCGGGGAGGGACGGGGCGCCTCCCCCCCACCCAGAATTTCACGGGGAGGGACAGAGTGCCTCCCTCCCACCGCGAAGCAAGCTTCGGGATCAGGTAAGTGACTTTCGTCCATCCCTATTAACGGCTTCTACAAATATCGCAAAGCACGACATAGCGGTCATTCTCTGCATATTTTAAGAAGCACCACACATAGGAATTCACCCTGCCACCACCATTTCTTCTTTGGGGAATGGGGGTATTGGTTTCAGAGGAGGTGGCATAGGGAGCTGCATGTTTCCGCTCATCTGTGGATGGTGTTGTTGGCGTTGTTGATGGTGCTGACCAGCGCTTAGCAGGGGAAGTTTGTTCCTGAGGTTTGGGATTGCTCCCAAAGAACCCAGCAGGCTGGAAGTGGAAAACAGAGTCATACTCAGTCTCAGCAGGGACATTGATATAGAAGGGCTCCTCATCATCTTCGCTGTCCGGATCACTGATGAAACTAAGTCCTCTGGCCTTTTTTCCCAAATCACATGAGCCGCTGCCCACGAGGTGATTATCAGCAGGCAGCTGTGGACCTGGTTCATCTGTCCCACTTCCACTCTCTGATCCAGGGAGGACGGTTGTGGGCGTCTCTGTAAAGATTCAAAATAGATAGAAGCGGAGTTTCATGAGAAATGCACCTTTTACACATGAGTAATAGCCAAGAGAATAAAAATGTGTACTTGTAGAAATCTATGAAACATAGCTTGGAATTGCAATCAATCAACATTACACAAGGTGCAGATGTAAGCTACTACTCCACTAGTTAGCACTGAGAAAACAACACATGACACAAGGTGCAAAAAAAATGTACTGTACTGACTTCAAAATTCCATGAGAGTTATCTAAACGTATCCTCACTGGTAAAAGTTTGAAAAGCATGGGGGAGGAGATATCTGGCTCCCTTGCAAGGTCCACTCCTTTGCATCAGCTCTATTATACCACTGTGTGAGACTCAGCACCTACAGGGCTGGCCCAAAACGTTTTGCTTCCTGAGGCTAGGGATGGCAGAGAATTCCACCACGGATCTCGGGGAGGCCGAATGCCAGTGCATTCGGCCCCCCGAAATCTATGGCGGAATGGCCTGCCACCCCCCCACCATCCCCGCGGATCCCCGCGGGGCGAGACTTACCTGGGGCGGATCTTCCGGGCGGCGGCGGCTCTGGTGGCGGCTGCAGCGGCGGCAGCTGCAGCGGCTGGTCTTCCAACTGGCTGCCGCCGCCGCCATTTGCCAGTTTTTTGGGTTTTTTTACACCCACGTGATAGGCTACATAAGTTTTTACGTAGCCTAAAACGTCTGGGTTAAAAAAAAAAAAGGCATACGCAAATGGCGGCAGCTACGTCCACCGCCATTTGCGTTCCTTATTTTGGGCTCCCCTTATTTTTGCCGTCTTAGTCTACGTAAATACTTACGTAGATTAAGACGTCAAAAATAAGGAACGCAAATGGCGGCGGCCATAGCCGCCGCCATTTGCATACACAGGTTTTTTTTTCCCAGAGCCCTCTGCAGCCGGAAATCCAGCTATTTGCGTTGCCCTTATTTTCGCCATAGTCTACGTAAATCTTTACGTAGACTACACGTGCCCAAATAAGGAATGCAAATGGTGGTGCCCATGGGCGCCGCCATTTGCGTACACGCTTTTTTTTTTTCAAAGTCACCTGTGATAGGCTACGTAATGATTTACATAGCCTATCATGGCTGACTTTGAAAATCTAGCCGTGATAGGCTACGTAAATCTTTATTTATTTTTTTATTATTTTATTTTACTGGGAAATGGTGGCGGCGGCAGCTGGTCGGAAGACCGGCCGCCGCCCCCGCCCCCGCCAAAACGCTTCCGAAATGCCTCTGGGACCCGCTGCCGAGAGGGACATTTGACAGAGGTAAGTTCCATCCCGGGGGGGGGGGGGCGGAGAATTTCCCCACCAATTTCGGGGGGCCGAATGCGTTGGCATTCGGCCTCCCAGAGATTCGTGGAGAAATTCTCCGCCATCCCTAAGTCTTACTTGAACAGTGACAATGGGAGAGCTTCTTCCACCACATCAGAGGACAACAAGCTGGCTGAGGAGGTACAAGGCGGTCTGAGGAGCACCCACAGTTCTGTGCCCCAACACCTCGCTGCTACCTAATGATAGGGCTGGTCCTGAGCACATACTTGGCAAATCCCACTGCCTTTTTCCAGGGTGCATTTGTGGTCCCCCAGGAGCAGTGCCTGATTAGTCAGGCCCTGTTTTAAAAACCATCCTCAGAAATGTAATTGCTTAATCAATTCACATTGCAGCTCTAGTTAAAAGAGATCAAGGCCAAACAAGACAGCAAACTATGATGAATGGCTTCGGAAATAAAGCAAGAACAAAACACTGAAGTGTTTTCCCACCAAAAAGGAGTATCGTTTGAGAAATTATTGCAGTTCTTTTAAAGAGTTGGGGTTTTCTTTAGTACTAGAGTACCATATAACATTTTAATAATATGAAATATGTTCACAGCAATGAATATGAATGAATGTAAAACAGTTGTGTATGTTTTGTGGTGTTGAAGAAGAAGATCCCGCAGGGTAGTCTTCCCCAAATGGTTCCCTCCAAAGGTTTTGGACTTCAACTCCCATCAGCCCCAGCCGGCATGACCAATGGTCAAAAATGCTGGGAGTTGTAGCCCAAAACATCTGGAAGGCTGCAGGTTGCAGAAGGCTAATGTAGGGACTATTCAAATATTTGAAGATATTTATTGGTATCCAGATATTTACAAGCACTTGTGATGACAGAGTCTTACCAGATTCATCCTTTGGAATGCTGTAGACATCTTGACTTTCATTCCACCGCTGTAGAGTCTCCTTGGAACATTTTAATTCTCTTTGGAGACACTACCCTTCCGCTCACCATCCATGAACTTTCTTCCTCTTCCTCTGGAGTTGTGGCTGGCTTTGCCTGTGCCACTTTCTGTGGTGGCAATTGGTGGTGTGCGCTGCTTACGGTTGCAGGGTGGACTACTGCTGGGGCTGCTGTCGCTGCTGGTCACATCTTGGGCTTCCTGCTCTTCCATCTCATTCTTAAAATACCATTGAAATGCAACCTCAGCGGCGAATGTTCTCGCCAGGCGTCCACTCCTCTTTTGAGTGCTGGATTGACTACGGGTTCCTCTTTTCTCCATGTTCATGTCTCTGGGAAGAAGGAGACATAAATGCATGTGGCAAAGCTGAAATCATGTGAACAGCCTACAATCACAGATATAGTGCAGTAAAAGTAGTTCTCCACCAATCCAGCCATCCAATGCTAAATAAATAGGGGCATATTGTACAGCAGATTAGGCTGAAAAGCCCAGGATGGAGGATGCAGTCCATCCATGCAGCCTGAAAAACACAAGCCTACAGTACACACAGGATGCTGGAGGATGGAGTCCTTCTCAGCAGGCCTAATCAAAGGCTGCTGGCCTGGCCTGGCCACCCAGGCAAGCCCTCCCCAGAACCACTCAGAACCACTAAGTACATAGGGGCACATGATACTTGGAGCTGAAAAGCACATTGATTAATCCTGGAAAGCCCAGGAGGATGGAGGATGGAGTCCTTCTCAGCAGGCTTAAACAAAGGCTGCTGGCCTGGCCTGGCCTGGCCGCCCAGGCAAGCCCTCCCCAGAACCACTCAGAAACACTAAGTACATAGGGGCACATGACTCTTGGAGTTGAAAAGCACATTGATTAGTCCTGGAAAGCCCAGGAGGATGGAGGATGGAGTCCTTCTCAGCAGGCCTAAACACAGGCTGCTGGAGGATGCCTTCCCAGTTCTCCCCACCCCGACCCACCCAAAAATCACTAAGCATAAGGGCACATTCAGGTAAAGTAAACATATGAAAGAACATACTTTCACTGTAAAAAATGTTGAACTGCAGTGCCGTCCAACGGGGACACACAGAAACACACTCCTTGCAGCTGCTGGACAGGGACACTCTGTCTGCAGCAGCGGCGCCTCTGATCTCTAGTCTGGACTGGAGCAACTGAGGCTGCTGGACACTCATACACCGCCGTCCTATGTGTGAAGGCGGGAAAAATGGTCGGTGAGTTCCCTCCCCTAAATGATGTTATCTTCCTTGTGGGGTGGGGGGGATGGACTGGAGGGATCTCACTCACCTGACCTCTCCTGAACCTGACCTCACCTTCACAGACAATAAAAAAAAGATGAGGCTATGTGCACTTCGTGACCCTGTCCCTCCCAGCGAAAGAAAGCCGCATCATCGCAGGAAACTGCGTATTTATTAAATACTTTCATAAAATCCCTTTCACCATCTGTGTCTATTTCTTTTGTCCCGATTTGCGAATTTTCCTTCGTAAATACTTTCATAAAATTTTTGGTGGAGAAAAAAATAAAAGGGTCCGCATGAGCTCTGGTCCGAGTAGACCAGGGCACCCTGCTCCAGGGAGGGTTCTGTGGACCAGATGTGTCAGAATTCAATCCCATTTAACTTTTGGATGGATTTCTCTGACATCCCTACATTTTATACATGGAACTCTATGCACCAATGGCTAGAGAGCCAAGAATCCCTTTGAGCCCTTTTGTTTTAGAAATAACCCCCTTTAAGATTTTAAAACAGGTTTTCTCTTCAGGAGGACTGAGCTGGGACTAGGGATATACAGATTTTAAAAATCTGTTCCATCTGTGTTTCATGGATTGCCAGGTAGCTTTCATTCTGTCATCCTCTCATTAACAGAATTGGATTATTGTCTTTTTAGGGATGTACAAGAATGGCATTACTGCATGCAAATAAGCATTTGCGCTAATGTGCATTAGCGCAAGTGTGCGGTTGTGCAAATGCGCATTTCTGAGATTCCCCCCCCAAAAGTAAAAAATAGGTTCGCAAGACTGCAGAATCTACATGACTCAGAAAAAGCTGGTCTACTGCAGAAACTGTAGGGATGTACGAAACTCACCTTTCTGCAGATTATGTTTATGGGGGGGAGGCATTCCGTCCCTCCCCCCGGAATCCTCAATGTGGGGGAGGCGATCCGTTCCTCCCCCCCAGAATCTTTGAATGGCTGGCTGTGCTCCATGGCAGATCTGCAGAGCAGCTGGCCAGGCACAGGCCAGAGCCATCTGCAGCCAGATTTCTGGCCACAGAGGGCTCTAGGTAAAAAAAAAAAAATGCATACACAAATGGCGGTGGCTACGGCCGCCGCCTTTTGCGTACCTTATTTTTGGCCATCTTAGTCTACGTAAATATTTATGTAGACTATTACGGAGAAAATAAAGGGGAACGCAAATAGCGCCCGCTACGCTATTTGCGTTCCCCTTTATTTTCACTGTAATAGTCTACGTAAGTATTTACGTAGACTAAGACAGGCAAAAATAAGGAACGCAAATGGCGGTGGCCGTAGCCACCGCCATTTGTGTACGCGTGTGTGTTTTTTAACCCAGCCGTGATAGGCTACGTAAATCTTTACATAGCCTATCACGTCTCTGTAAAAAAAAAAACAACTCCAGACTGCAAATGGTGGTGGTGGCAGCCAGTCGGAAGACCAGCCACCACTGCCGCTGCTGCCGAAGCCGCTGCCAGAGCCGCCGCCGCCCGGAACATCCGCCCCAGGTAAGTCTTGTCCCGGGGGGATCCGTGGGGGGGCAGGGGGTGGCAGGCTGTTCCGCCACAGGTTTCGGGGGGTCTAATGCACTGCATTCGGCCTCACCGAGATCCTTGGCGGAATTCTCTGACATCCCTAAGAAACTGCAGGTTGGATTCATGGAAATCCAAACTCATTTGAATCCATTGTGGATTTCTCACATCCCTTGTTGGGGCTTGGGTCAGCCTTCGCTCAGCACTCTATCTTCAGTTGGCTCTGTTCCCCTTTCCCTTTTCCCTCATTTTCCTTCCCTACACCTATGTTTGCTGTTTTGCTGTCAGTTAGGTCAGGGATTCTAGGGAATCCCTGCCTCGTGTTTCCCCTCCAAGCATTGTAGCAAAAAGCCTTGGAACATGCTAAAGCTAATGGGACCTGCAAAGTCCTCGCTAGCTCCCAGTTCCTATTGCAGAGTGGCAGAAGGTCAGTCCCTGAACCTTGAACAGAGACCTACAGCATTCCAAACGTTGTCTTGACTGGAATAGGTAAATATCTACACTTCAAGCATTCTCTCATTTTTCTGATTTTATCTATCATCTTTCTGTTCTCTGCTCACTAGGGATGGCGGAGAATGCTGCCATGGATTTCAGTAAGGCCAAATGCAGTGGCATTTGGCCCCCCAAAACCTGTGGTGGAACGGCCTCCCAGCCCCTGCCCCCCCAAAGAATCCCCCCCGGGATGAAGCTTAACTGGGGCGAATGTTCCGGTGGAGGCTGCTCCAGCTCTGGCAGCGGTAGCGGCAGCTGGTTAGCCGGCTGCGGTGGACTCAAATAGCGGCCGCCATAGTGGCCACCATTTGCATCCAGCCAGGCTGCCGTGATAGGCTACGTAAGTATTTACGTAGACTATAACGGCAATGGCAGCCACACAAATGGCGGCCACCACGCCATTTGCGTAGCTGCATTTGCCGTAGGGATGGCAGAGAATTTCTCCCCGAAACTTCGGGGGGCCGAGCGCCAACGTGTTCGGCCCCCCGAACAAGTTTCAGGGAGAAATTCTCCGTGCCCCCCCGCACCCCGCACCCCCCCAGGGACGGGACTTACCTTTGCTGAATGTCCCTCCCAGCGGTGGGTCCGGCCGGCGGTTCGGCGGGTGTTCATGCGGGGCGGGAGCGGCAGCCAGTCTTTCGACCGGCTGCTGCCATCGCCATTCCAATAAAAGAAAAAAAAAACACCTATCACGGGTGACTTTAAAATAGCCTATCACGGGTGACTTTAAAAAAAAAAAAAAAAGTGCGTACGGGTAATGGCGGCCCCCATAGGGAGCCGCCATTCGCATTCCTTATTTGGTCACTGTAGTCTACATAAAGATTTACTATGGGGGCCACCATTAGCGTACGCGCTTTTTTTTTTTTAAGTCACCCGTGATAGGCTACGTGACGATTAACATAGCCTATCACGGCTGACTTTGCAGATCTAGCCGTGATAGGCTACGTTAATCATCACGTAGCCTATCACGGGGGCATTTTTAAAAAAAAAAAAAAACTTTGGAGTTCGCAGCCGGGCGAGGCGGGAAGCCTCCTCCCCGGCCTGCATTTTGGCTGGGCAAGGCGGGAAGCCTCCCCCCCGGCCTGAATTTTGGCCGGGCGAGGCGGGAAGCCTCCCCCCCAGCCTGAACTTCACGGGGGGAGCAGCGAAGCGCCTCCCCCCCACCACGAACAGGCTTCGATGACAGGTAAGTGACTTTTGTCCACACCTAGTTTGCCATGATAGGTTATGTAAGTATTTACGTAGGCAAACTAAAAAATAAATGCATATGCAAATTGTGGCAGCTATGGCGGCCGCCATTTGCATTCCCTTTTTTCTGCTGTTTTAACCTACATAAATATTTACGTAGGCTAAAACAGCGGCGGGGGAAGGAACGCAAATAACGCCCACTACACTATTTGCGTTCCCCTTGTTTTTCGCCATAATAGATTATGTAAATATTTACGTAGGCTAAAACAGCGATAAAAAGGGAACGCAAATGGCAGCTGCTGTAGCTGCCACCATTTGCGTACACGGGGTTTTTTTTTCCAGAAGGCTGCCTAGCGGCCAGATGTCCAGCTGTGGGCGGCCCCGGCCAGCGGCTCCGTGGAATCTCTGAGGAGCAGAGCCAGCCAGATCAGGATTTCAGGGGGAGGTGTGAAGCACCTCCCCCACACCGCGAATCACCCCGTCGAAAAGGTAAGTGACTTTCATACATCCCTACAGCTCACCTGTCGAACCCTGTACGACTACACTCAGAACTCCAACTCTCCCTGCCAAATCCTGAGCACCCTATGTCCTGTTTCCTTATTTGGCCACCACAATTTCCCTGCATCCATCACTCTCTTTCTTTTTTACCTCTTGGTAAATTTATCAATGGTTAGCTTGAATGCTGCTGGTCTTAATTGGATTAATCTAACCAACTTCTCCATTCCTATCATTTTTCGTTTTGTAGTCTTTTCTCATGAAAAATATAGTATTGTTCATAAAGAAAAGCAGGGTAGTTTTGTCCTGAAAATGCATCTTAATGAGGAAAAGGGAGAGGAAAAACATATACCTTTGGTTGTCCACTATGAAAGAAAAAACTAACACAATGGAAGCAGGCTCTGGAGTTTAATACATTGAATTGTTTTCAGTGAAAAATAAATCAGATAATGGCAAAACGAGAGTGATAAGCATGAAAATAGAGAGACTTGGGCACCAGAATGATGAAACATGCCAAGATTGTTAGAGAAATCCAGAGCCATTCATTTAATTTTCAGACTGTTTCCCAGCAAGGTAACGACTACAGATATAACCCGCTATTACTGATAAGTTGCTTTCTATTCGTCCAGCACACCAAAGCTTCAAATCTGTCTTAAGCTATTGCCCAGATAGTTTACCCTGGGAACATTTTAATATCCTTGCATATCCTTTGTTTTCTGCTGTGTTAATCAACAATAAAGCAAAGATGTGTTTCTTTCATATGGATGAAGGTCCTTTTCAAATGGGACTTGAAGGTCACTCAGGAACCCAGCCTTAAAGACTAGCTTCCTCTTGAATACTATTTAACATATATGTGAACTTGATTTAGGAGACAGCCAGTCCTTGACACAAACATGTTTATTGAACCATTGCATGCAAATTTGTTAAAATGAGAAATATTTTCATAATAGGCCTTTGAGGTAAAAACTGAGGCCTGTTGGTTGGGCAATGAAGAACATTTTACATTGCTAGCTAGTACTGAAGTAGGCTGCATCCAGCTGTGGTGAATAGGCTGACCTAACGGCTTTTATAGGCTACAGAATAGAAATGGTAATCAGAAAAGCAGAAAGTATACTCCAAACTAAGATGGTGATCAGAAAGTAGAATAAAGGTGCATTCCTAATCCACCAGGGGATGTTCAAATAGCTAATAGGAGCAGTGTTAACACCTAATAACAGCCCAGGGGGAAGGGCCAATTTGCAATTGGGGAATTATGTTCCATTCCATGGCCCTCATGCACCCAACCCCTGTGGCTGCTTTTTTGCAAAAACAAAAAAGCCTAGGGAGATGCATTCACACTTTTCAGACATCCTGTACAGTTCGACTCTCTTAACTAAAGCACACAATCAGCTTTCCTGATAGAGTTAGGTATAAAACAGGGGTGGGCAACATATGATCCATGAGCTACATGTGGGCCCCATTGTCCCCCCATACTCCCCCTTTCATTATTTTTTAAAATGGCATTTTGACCTTTTTTTGTTTACCCTTTTAATGCTCCATAGCTACTATGAAGGACCTTCTGGTACTTCATAGGCACTCCAGATGCCATTTTTAAACCTTTCTTTCTTTCTTTCTTTCTTTCTTTCTTTCTTTTGGTGTTGGGGGGGGTACAACTAATGGGGGGGCATGGGGGACAAAAATGGCCCCTGGACCTCCTGACATTGCCTGACCCTGGTATAAAACTACATTTATATGTTTAGTTGTTCCTATACTAGCAATTTCCAGTGTCCACTCCACCCACCCCACCCACACACCCACACTGTAATTGTAGAACAGTATCTGTAAACAATACACTCTTCATTAAGATTCCTTTCATGTGAGTGATCATCTAAGATTTAAAGCTATTGAAATCTTTGGAAAATAAATAATAAGAGACTACAAATGTTCAAGCATAGTCTCACAATGTTCATTGCAGTTTAATTTGAAGAGATCTAGCATTTTTCATCTACATTCCTGCATACCATCAGTTTTCTGAAAAAGCCAGCATGTCACAAAATGAAATATACATTTGCGGTTTCTGAAAGATTGCTTCTCATCTTTTGCTGATGTGTTTTTAGCATGTTTATGCAGTGAATACTATAACATTTGAAATATTAAATTATATTTGAAGTACATGCAGAGTACGTGAGCCATTCAGCCAAGGGTATTTGCAATGTCACACATTCCCTGGCACACATGAAGATTGTTCACCTGGGGACATTTTTTTTGGTGGCATCCCCACAACCTGTGATTTTTCTCCTCTATGTTTCTGTGTTGGAAGCACATCCTTCATCCAAACACAGTTGTAGTTCAGACTGTTGAAACCAGTGATGGGTGAACTGACCCTCCTTGAGATTTGGAACCAGGTGTGATTTATGAGCCTATCTGAAGGAAAACTTGGAAAAAAACATTCAAATCATGCTAAAAATAAAATACAATAGCACATTTTTTTCTAAGTGCATTTGGGAACATGGTATGTCCTAGGCCAGAGGTAGGCAATACATGGCTCATGGGCCACATGTGGCCCCCAGATGTTTTTGCGGGCCCCAGCCTCTCCCTGCCACTGAATTTGTAGCCAAAATCACAGTGCTGGCTGCCAAAATTGCAGCAATTTTCTAATGGAACAAGGCATAGAAGGTGTATACAGCTCATTTACAAGCACAAGCACATCTATCAAAGCCTCCCAGAAGCAAAATTGTGCTTTTAAACAAGGTGTGCACACCCCATGCATCTTGTTTCAGTGGAAAAGTGCTGCAATTCTGGGAGCTGCCAGGGCAAATTTGGTAGCACGGTGCACCCGGCATTGGTTTTTTTTTGGGGGGGGGGGACAATGCAGTCCCTTGACCCTGTCCTTGGCAGGGCTTGGACAGTCACATGACTTCCGTAACCTCCCTCCAGCAATCCAGGCGGACATATTCATTTCAATGCGGGTTAATGTAAGCAACATCTGAGGAGGTACCAACAGAGTTGGGCTAAGTGGCTACATCAGGCTGCTTAGTCATGACACCCATGCAGGCTGTGCAGGCACAAAGGGACCTCAACTCAGAGTCATAATAAACCTTGTTTTTAGTTATGAACATATGAAGAATTTCTCAGCACATCGGAGTTAGTGTTCATTAAACATACAGGAATTTAGACTTTTAGTCTCGACTGGCTAATTACAGAATTCAGCAGCATCGCTAGTTGGAAACGGACTCTGCATATGCCTGCTTTGACATTTGTACCTTCTTGAGCCTTCCCCCTCCAAATCTTCTTTTCTAGCAATGTTGTCACAGTTGTAGATTTCCTTGTAGCATTCATAATATATAAATTTTTATTATTTTTCCCCCCCTTCTAACTGAGGATGGTAACTCCCCATTCAGTTCAAAGCAGAAAAGCACAAGCTCCCCAAGCCTCCAGAAGCTGAACATCTGGGTCACACATGGCCTCTCAAATGCTGGTTACATAAACTTCAGCTGAGACCACAATGAACCTGTAGTACAAATTCCCAGTTTTAGAATCAAGCCATTACACTTCTCTACTTTAAGACAAACTATAATTGGACAAACTATAATTTTGTCACAGGGGTGGGCAACTTGTAGCCCTCCAGATGTTTTGTCCTACAATTCCAGTTATCCCTCACCACTGTCTATGCTTGCTAGGGGTGATGGGAGTTGTAGGCCAAAACATCTGGAGCTGCATAAGTTGCCCACCCTGAATGAATGAATGAAAAGACAATTCTTTTTGGAAGTGTTTTCTTTTTCCTTATGCAGTTCTTAGCCACGTGCACACACGTGTGCTGATAACAAGGAGCTACTCTTGTTTTATAAATGGAAACCAGTAAACAACTGAAAGTACGCAGTGATTCTCACTTATTGTATACATGTTGTGAATTATGTCACACTTTCTAAAGTAAATAGCAAATTTTAAAAACCCTACACACAAAAATAATATCTCCTTCAGAACAGACTGCTTTTCATTTTACTAGACATAATTAAACATGCTGAATGAAAGCACCATGTTTTTTTGTTCATTTTAAACACTGATTGACAAGTTTATGATGAAATAATCCCCACGTCTAATGGAATAAGTATTCTTTGTGTGTTGTTAGAGTCTACAAGCGTGATCCAAAGCCATTTCAAAGACGAATTTCACTCCCTGGTATATTAGCAATATATTAGCAATCACAATCCATAAATATGTAAGAAATTTAAGAATTGAAATCTCAGTTATATTATAAATATTCACCAAATGATTAAAGAACGCCCATATTTGGGGGTGGGGTGTTGATAGCTGCATTTCAAACATGTGGGCATTTCAACCCATGATATAGGGATGTACGAAAGTCACATACCTTTTCGCGGATTCTGTTCATGGGGGGGGGAGGTGTTCCGTCCCTCCCCCCGGAATCCTCGATGGGGGGGAGGCAATCCGGTCCTCACCCCCAGAATCCTCAACAGCCGGCTGTGCTCTGTGGCAGCTCTGCGGAGCAGCTGGCCAGGCCCAGGCCAGGGCCGTCCGCAGCCAGATTTCCGCCCACAGAGGGTTCTGGATTAAAAAAAAAAAAATGCGTACGCAAATGGCGGCGGCTATGGCTGCTGCCATTTGCATTCCTTATTTTTCGCCGTCTTAGTCTACATAAATATTTACGTAGACTAAGACGAAGAAAAGAAAGGGGAACGCAAATAGCGTACTGGGCGCTATTTGCATTCCCCTTTCTTGTCTTTGTCTTAGTCTACATAAATATTTACGTAGACTAAGATGGCCAAAAATAAGGAATGCAAAGGGCGGCGGCCATAGCCGCTGCCATTTGCGTACGCGTTGTTTTTTTTTACCCAGACGTGATAGGCTACATAAGTCTTTATGTAGCCTATCACGTCTATGGGGGGGGAGAAAAAAACACAGACTGCAAATGGCGGTGGTGGCAGCCAGTCAGAAGACCAGCCGCCACCACCACCGAAGCCGCCGCAGGAGCCGCTGCCATCCAAAACATCCGCCCCAGGTAAGTCTCATCCTGGGGGGGATCCGCGAGGGTGGGGGGGTGGCAGGCCATTCCGTGATGGATTTCGGGGGGCCGAATGCACTGGCATTTAGTCTCACCGAGATCCGTCACTGAATTCTCTGACATCCCTACCATGATATTCACAACTCCCCAGCATTTTAGACCAAGTTCACTTTAGGACTGAAGAGGGCTGTGGATAAAACTGGAGGGTATATTTGTGTGTGCATGCACAATTAATGGTAAAGGCTAAGAGCACAGGAACATTGTCTTCCCTATATTTCCCCCCTCAAGGGGCATATTATTTTTCCAAATGACTCACAACTATTGTAGCATTATTTTTTGCCCTGAAGCCATGGACATTGCTAATGTGTTAAGCATGAGAGTTTGAGTGCCTCTCTGGGTCTGTGAAATCTGATAACTCCTTTAAATAAAAACAAAGAATTTTGAAATGCCAGCAGGCCAGATGATATCATCCCCTAGATTACATTTTATAATTCAAATGTGGTTTTTGTGAATGCCAGTAAATCATATAAGAAGTTAAAAGGAAAATCTGTTGGATGAAAAGTTAAAAAGCAATTGGCAATGGATGGGTAGAGGAAGAGAGTGATTGATTTATAAATGGGTCCTTTGTCACATTTAGGACAGTGAAAGCTTGGTTTAAAGGCATTTTGTTGCATTGTATGCCATTCAAACATGTTGCTAGCTGGTTGAAAAGCCTAAATTTACATACATTTTAAAAGGTGAAGAATTGGTCTGTGCACAGATCAATCATCCCTAGAGTAGCCTCAAAGTACATTTAGGAAAATCAAACAAAAGAAGACAGCATGGTTACTTCTTATAAGTGCCTTCTGAATTTCCATATATGCATTTGATCATACTAACAACTCTCCTGATACGAAAAGCAAAGCAATTATTGAGAACTAAAAGAATGGTGTGGGACTGTTCATGAACATTCAGAGTAATTTTTGTCATTCTGCTTAAAGTATTTTTGGAACAGTGATTCAAGCATTACTCCTGGATGACAGAAGAGTGAGGGACAAGAGGGTGTGGTTTTTTTGTGAGTGTTTTTTTTTTAATCATGAAGTTTTATTTTATTTTGAAACAAGGTTTCAAAGATGGTGCTGGAGAGGGCACTTTGCTTCACAACAGCCTATAAGACTTGGGACCAGGCTACCTGAAAAAAAAATTATCTTCCATATGAACCTGCCCAGACCTTATGTTTGGGAAAGGCCCTTCTTTGGAGACCACCACCTTCAGAGGTATGTTTTGTGGCAATGTGAAAGAGGGAAGCCAGATTCCAGCTGAGAACATCAGAAAAAACTTCCTGACTGTTAGAGCAATACGACAATGGAACCAATTACCTAGGGAGGTAGTGGGCTCTCCCACACTGGAGGCATTCAAGATGAAGCTGGACAGCCACCTGTCCAACCACAGGGATGGTTTGACTTGGATTCCTGCATTGAGCAGGGGGTTGACTTAATGGTCTTATAGGCCCCTTCCAACCCATTCTCTAGGAACTGACCTCAGAGTGTGGGCTTCAAAGTCAGTTCTTGGGAACTGACCAATCCTATGGCTATCTAGGCACTGACTAGCGGCCATAGGACTGTGCTCTAAATAAATTTATCCTCCCAGTTTTGTTTTGTTTTTTAAATGCTTTAATGTTAACAAATCTTAAGAAATAAAATAAAAATCAGGAGGGGCAGGGATCCTGGAGAGGTGTCCATGGACACATTGGCGCTCATGAGCACCATTTTGGAAACCCCAGGTCTATATGATTGAAATAGTTTTTAATCTGTTGTATTTCAAATGCATTCTTGCAAATTGCTCAGGTGAGATGCATTGTAAATGACAAATATTGTTAACAGTTTTATATATCTGTGGGATGCATTTTCATATATATTCCCTCCAGTTATAGAGTCCCTAATACATAGGGATGTTGGAGAAATCTGCCACGGATTCAAAAGAGGCTGGATTCTTTTGTATCCAGCCTCAGGAATCCGTGGCAGATTCGCACCACTTACCTCTGCTCCAGGAGGATTGGAGGCAGAATGGCACTCAGCTGCTTCTTGCCGGCCAGAGCCATTCACCTCCTCCCTGCCCAACGCCATTTCTTAAAAAAAAAAAAAAAGGCGATCGGCAGGATGTACCCATAGACTTATACGCAAATAGAGCCATGAATCTTGCACAGAAGCCTATGAACACATAGACATACACAAGATTCATGGCTGCATTTGCATATAAGTCTATGGGTACATCCTGCCGATCACCATTTAAAAAAGAAGAAATGGCGATCAGCAGGGAGGAGGTGAACGGCTCTGGCCAGCAGGCGGCAAGGTAAGTAGCACCCAAGCTGGGCTCCCCCCCCCCGAATCCTTGCGGAGTGGAGCCACTCCAGAGGATTCCAGGGGGGGGAGGAACGGATCATCCCCCCCCCCACACGGATGGTGAGAATCCTTACATCCCTACTAATACAATGCTGACTGCAAGTATAATGCATGGGTTTGGTTGCCATCCAAGGCAGATCTCTACAGCTGGATGAAAGGACATTATATATGATGCTATACTGCAAGGTTATGGTGTGCGTATACAAATCTATTAGTGTGTCCATACTTCAAATACTTTCTAGAGTCCTGGTCACTGCACCTCAGAAGGGTATTGCAGAGCTGCAGAAAAGTATGGACAAAATGATCCAGGGGCTGGAGTGACTCCCCTGTGAGTAAAGGTTACAACTTTTGTGGCCTTTTAGCTGATACAAAGGTGAATAAGTTGGAAGAATATGATAGAGGTGCATACAATTATGCATAGTGTGGAGGAACTGTATGGCTCCTGGTTGCTGGCTTTGACTCATGAAATACCATGTTGTGGTTATCTTGACCCCCTGAGGCTGGCTCTAGTTGGTGGCTCAGAGGGTCCTAGTTAAAAACAGAAATCCAGTAGGTTGCACAAGTCTGAGGTCTGCCCACCATTGGTGCAAAGGATAGGGATGGCAAGGGTGCCCGATTCAGTCTTGGAATCTGGTGGACCTGCTCCTGCCGCATCCCCAAGCCCTGCTTGTTGAGCCCCTGCTCGCCCCCTGCCCACGTTCGGCAAATGGTCTGCACTCACCCCGGCAACCTTGTCGAGCTTCACGGTCACCATTTTCCAAGAAATAAAATGGCGATCGCAAAAATGCGCAAATTTGCGCCCACATGAAAATGCACATTTTATAGAAAATGCACATTTTGTGCACACACTAATGTGTGCCTTTGAAAAAATGTGCATTTCACATGTGAGAATATGCTGCGTTGAGAATACGTTCTCAAAAATGCACGTTTTCACACATACAAAAACATGTGCATTTTCGCGATAGCCATTTATTTTTTTTTAGAAATGGTGACCGCGGAGCTCGACGAGGCTGCTGTGGTGAGTGGGGGCTGCTCGCCAAGAGTGAGAGGGGCTCAAGCACAGTCCAGGGAATGGCGAGCGGGGGCAGGGGCTAGGCAGGAGTCCAGAGAACATGGGCAGGGGTGAGTTCGCACATCCCTAGCAGAGGATGCCTTTGTACTATTTACATCACACTTGAAGAAAGCAGTTCTGTCTCACCACCTGTTCTGTCCCATTTTTCCTTTGTATGAATAGGGATGTACGAAAGTTCCGCCACGGATCTCGGGGAGGCCGAATGCCAGCGCATTTGGGCCCCCGAAATCGGTGGCGGAATGGCCTACCACCACCCCTGCCACCCCCGGGACAAGACTTACCTTGGGCGGATCTTCCTGGCAGCGGCGGCTCCGGCGGCAGCTCCAGCGGCGGTTTGGCGGCGGTGGATGCGGCGGCCGGTCTTCCAACCAGCTGCCACCACCACCACCATTTCCAGTTTAAAAAAAAAAATATGACAGCCTACGTAAATGTTTACATAGCCTATCACGGCTGACTTAAAAAAAAAAAATGTGGATACGTAAATGGCGGCGGCCATGACTGCCGCCATTTGCGTTCCTTATTTTGGCACGTCTTAGTCTACGTAAACATTTACGTAGACTAAGACAGCAAAAATAAGGGGAACGCAAATAGCGTAGACGCTACGCTATTTGCGTTCCCCTTATTTTTGCCATCTTAGTCTACATAAATGTTTATGTAGACTAAGATGTGCCAAAATAAGGAACGCAAATGGCGGCAGCCATGGCTGCCGCCATTTGTGTACGCGCGTTGTTGTTTTTTTAAGTCAGCCGTGATAGGCTACGTAAACATTTACGTAGCCTATCACGGCTGACTGCAGGAACGCAAATGGCGGCGGCTATGGCCTCTGCCATTTGAGTCCCTGCTAGCCAGCGGCCAGATGTCCGGATGCTGGCGGAGTCGGCCGGTGGCTCCGCAGAATTGCTGCGGAGCACAGCTGGCCAGCCAGGATTCCGGGGGGGGGAGGAATGGAGCGCCTCCCCCCCCATCCAGGATTCCGGGGGGAGGGACGGAATGCCTCCCCCCCCACCATCAGCATAATCCGCGAAAGTAAGTGATTTTCGTACATCCCTAGTAGCCTTTTACGGCAAAGGCAGCCACGCAAATGGCGGCCACTATGCCATTTGAGTGGCTGCCTTTACTGTGAAAGGCTACATAAATACTTATATAGCTTATCACGGAAAGAGCAGCAGCGCAAACGGCATAGCGGCCGCCGTTTGCATCCCTGCTCTTTGCTGTGATTTTTTTGTTGTTTATTCGGTCAGTCACTTCTCTTCGTGACTTCATGGACCAGCCCATGCCAGAGTTTCCTGTTGGCTGTCACCACCCCCAGCTCCCCCAAGGTCGAGTCCATCACCTCCAGAATATCATCCATCCATCTTGCCCTTGGTCGGCCCTCTTCCTTTTGCCTTCCACTTTCCCTAGCATCAGCATCTTCTCCAGGGTTTCCTGTCTTCTCATTATGTGGCCAAAGTACTTCAGTTTTGCCTTTCATATCATTCCCTCAAGTGAGCAGTCTGGCTTTATTTCCTGGAGTATGGACTGGTTTGTTCTTCTTGCAGTTCAAGGCACTCTCAGAATTTTCCTTTACTGGCATGTGAAATAAGTGCCACTGCTTGATAGTTTGAACAGTCTTTGGTGCTTCCCTTTTTTGGTATGGGGATATAAGTTGATTTTTTTCCAATCTGTTGGCCATTCTTGTGTTTTCCAAATTTGCTGGCATATGGCATGCATCACCTTGACAGCATCATCTTGCAAGATTTTAAACAGTTCAGCTGGGATACCGTCATCTCCTGCCGCCTTGTTATTAGCAATGCTTCTTAAGGGCCATTCAACCTCACTCTTCAGGATGTCTGGCTCTAGCTCACTGACCACAACATCAAATCTATCCCCGATATTATTATCCTTCCTATACAGATCTTCCGTATATTCTTGCCACCTTTTCTTGCTCTCTTCTGCTTCTGTTAGGTCCTTGCCATCTTTGTTGTTGATCATACCCATTTTTGCCTTGAATTTACCTCCGATGTTTCTAATTTTCTGGAAGAGGTCTCTTGTCCTTCCTATTCTATTATCTTCTTCTGCTTCCGCGCATTCCTTGTTTAAAAACAATTCCTTAGCTCTTCTGGCTAACCTCTGGAATTTTGCATTTAATTGGACATATCTCCCCCTATCACTGTTGCCTTTTGCTTTCCTTCTTTCTTGGGCTGCTTCCAGTGTCTCAGCAGACAGCCATCTTGCCTTCTTGGTTTTCTTTTTCTTTGGGACGTTTTTTGTTGCCGCCTCCTGAACAATGTTGCGAACATCTGTCCATAGTTCTTCTGGGACCCTATCTACTAAATCTAGTCCCTTAAATCTATTCTTCACCTCCACTGCATATTCATTAGGAATATTAGTGAGCTCATATCTAACTGATCTGTGGGTCTTCCCTATTCTCTTTAGTCTGATTCTAAATTGTGCAATAAGAAGTTCATGATCTGAACTACAATCAGCTCCAGGTCGTGTTTTTACCAACTGCATAGATGTCCGCCACCTTTGGCTACAAAGGATGTAGTCAATCTGATTTTGGTGTCGACCGTCTGGTGAATCCATGTATAAAGTAATCTCTTAGGTTGTTGGAAGAGAGTGTTTGTTATGCACAGTGAGTTGTCTTGGCAAAATTCTATCAGCCTATATCCCCCTTCATTTTGTTCTCCCAGACCATGCTTGCCTGTAATTCCAGGTGTCGTTTGACTACCCACCTTAGCATTCCAGTCTCCTGTAATGAAAATAACATCTTTTTTTGGCATACTATCCAGTAAGTGCTGCAGATCCTCATAGAACTGATCTACTTCTGCTTCTTCAGCATCTGTGGTTGGGGAGTATATTTGGATCACTGTGATGTTAAATGGCTTACCCTGAATTCGAATTGAGATCATTCTGTCATTTTTTGGATTGTATCCAAGCACTGCTTTAGCCACTTTTTTATTAATTATGAAGGCTACTCCATGTCTTCTGTGGTCCTCTTGTCCACAGTAGTAGATCTGGTGGTCATTTGATCTGAAGTGGCCCATTCCAGTCCATTTCAGTTCACTGACACCCATAATGTCTATATTTAATCTTCACATCTCCCCGATAACACCACATCCAATTTGCCCTGGCTCATAGATCTTACATTCCAGGTTCCTATGGTGTGTTGATCTTTAGAACATCGGATTCGTCATTCACCACCAGCACCATCGGCTGCTAGCCATCCTTTCGGCTTTGAGCTAGCTGTGTCATCACATCTGGGGCTAGTTGAACTTATCCTCTGTTCCTCCCCAGTAGCATTTTGACCATCTTCCGACCTGGGAGTCCCATCTTCTGATGGTATACTGACATATCTCTGGTTGTACTGATCCATTTAGTTTTCATGGCAAGAATACTGGGGTGGGTTGCCGTTTCCTTCCCCAGGTATTGTATTTAGTCTGACCTCTCTGCCATGACCTTCCCGTTTTGGGTGTCCCTTCATACTTTAGCTCATGATGTCATTGAGGTGCTCAAGCTCCAGCACCACGACAAGGTAACCATCTCCTTTGCTAGAGATTGCTATGATAGGCTACGTAAATACTTACGTAGCCTATCACGACAGCCTGGCCAGACACAAATGGCGGCCACTACGGCGGCCACCATTTGCGTCTGCAGCAGCCTGGCCGCAGCCGGAACTCCGGCTGCGGATGGCCCTGGCCGGCAGCTTTGCAGAGCCGCGGCAGAGCAGATCCAGCCAGGGAGGATTCCGGGGGGAGGGATGGAGTGCCTCCCCCCCCCCACCGCGAATCACACTGGCGAAAAGCTAAGTGACTTTCGTACATCCCTAGTATGAGCTGCACTTGGAGGAAATCACCCTTTCTCTAATCTTATCTTTCCTTCCTTCTTTTCCCCAAATTTATTCTTCTTTGTCCCATCTTCATTTCCTCTTTCTACACTTGCTTTCTATCCCTGCACTCCTTCCTTCCTTCCTTTAACCACCTTTTTCCAAACTATGCTTACCCCTTCTCATCAATTTATTTGTATTTTCTTTATATTTTGTTTCAAATTCCATCCTTCACTGCCTGCCTTCAGTAATTTTTCTTTCTGCCAATCTCTTTCTCATCTTTTGGTGCCATGAATCCTTATTGTCTTCCTTGATATCAGGTTTCTGGGTTGTGTCGAATGGGTTGTATCTAATGTTAGTCTCACTTAAGTCCCATTCATTTCGATAAGTTTATTCAAAGGAGGACTAACACTGGATCCAACCTCTGTTCTTTGTTTGTTTTTTCAGAAATCACTCTTGGTTCCCCCCAACTCTTTCCCAGCAGACAAACAGCATCCTCTTGTCTGGTTTTTCGGCACTCTCTTATTCTGTCCTTACCTTTGTTCTGTATGCCCCACCCAACAGTCCTGCAAGCCACCACTGCCACCCTTTAGAGAAAGGGTGATTTTCCTGTTGTTTTTCTGTTCAAGTTTTCTTTCTTGTTTACTTCTTCCTTTGAGTGCCTCCTAGCATTCCAGGTTATCCCTTTGGAATTTCCCTTGCTATATCCCTTTTGTTTCCTTCACCCCCCTCTTTTTTTTTTTAACATTGCCCTTTCCACGCAGCCCCTTTTGCCAGATCCTTCCTTGTACTTTCCTGTGATGTTAACAGAGAGAATGGAATTTGGAGAACTTTGCCAAACTCAGGTTTTGCTTGTATGCACATCCCTAGGAAAATCTGGGAAATCATGAAAGATGATTTGAACAGACATTGATTCATATACACATGTTCAAATTACACATGTCAGACCAGTTGTCACTTATTCCTTTTTTTAAAGTTTCCACTTTCCAAATTTGCTATTCTGTCTAACAGGCAATGAATAAACATTATTGTGAAACACCTTGAATAAAGGTGAGAAAACATCTGCGAGTTTAATGCTGCAACTATTCAATTCATTTTTAATTGTTATACAGCTGAAATCTCAATGTAAGTGGAGGTTCAGGTGAAGGAATCTCATAAATATTGTGAATTCCTCTGCAAGGGACTACCATCACCAGCAAACATTGACTAAGTATGTGTCATACCTCAATTACTTTCTTCCTAACTTCCCAGGGTCTGACAACAGCGCTAATTTGGTACAAGAAGTGATAGATGACCCATCTCTTTTATTATCTATCACTGATCCTCCAGGATGTTCTCTGGAATGAGTGGTGAATGACAGTTCTTTAGGAGCAGTTTTATAGCGTAGGACATGTTCAAAGCTATCAAGAATGTCAGGTGGCTGCAAACGATGACTATCAGTTATGCGAAAGGAGGAAAAACCATGCATTTGGAAAAAGAAAACCTATAAATGATAAAAAAAATAGTATTAGTTTAAGCCATTCCCTCACAGTCACCACTTCTTCCCTGTTACTTTGGACTATGGCAAGAAAGTTACAAGCTTTTTTCTAACAATGGAGCAAGCAGGGTTGGCCAAACAAAGGAAATCCACCCACCCCCACCCGCCATATTGCTATCCATTTCTGATAAATTTGGGGAGACGAACTTTACTTTCTGAAATCAGAAAGTGATGCAGAAAGTGCAGTATCCTTTAGAACAGCCTTACAACTAAATGCTCAGGGGTAAACACCCACACCCGGCTTTCTCCTCCTCCCTCCTGCCATTGTCTCCCTTTCTTATTGCTGCTGCCATGGCTTTACCACAGCTGCCTGTTCAGGCCTTTTAAGATAACAGCCCTGTACTGCGTTTTCACTCAGCTAGAGAAATGTAGTGGGCGCTGCTCCCTGTGTTTCTTTCCCCATCAGGCATTATAGCCAATCACTGGTCCCAAGCCTGATGCCCACGTGTGCTGGGCTACACCTTCCATAATTCCCAGCAACTGCTGCTGAAGCCCCCCACTAAAGCCCCATTGTAGCTGCCCTACCAGCCAAGCCAGCCAAGCCACCCAACCCCATCCCCCCTCAAAGCTCTGCACCCAAGCCCACCAGCCAGCCAGCAAAGCCACCCCACTCCCCTTCCTGTCTCTCCCCTCTGTTTCATACACTATATATATATATATATATATATATATAGTTGTTCAGTCGTTAAGTAATTTCCTACTCTCTCTCTCTCTCTCTCTCTCTCTATATATATATATATATATATATATATATCTCCTGATGCGGTGGCAGTGCATGTTTTCTTTTAAAGTTTTTTTAGAATTTAACTCACATTTTCAGTAGCAGAGATCTTAACCAATCAGATGCTGTCTTTGAGGAGACTTAGCCAATGAGGGCTCAGGAGCAATGTAAAGACAACCCTGTACCCTCATTGTCCATCCCCCCCCCCTCCAAGGCAGCATCTGATTGGTTCAGATGGTTACTAATAAAAATGTAAGTTTAAAAAAAAACAGTGTCCTAAAATGGGGCACTTTGGGGCCTGTAGGCTTGGCCATGGCACTTCCTGGATGGGTGAGGAGGAGAACAGTGGCAGCAGGCTCAGGGGCAGGGGTATGGGCACAGATGGGCTCTCTGGGCCCTCAGTAGCTGCCCGCCCATGTCAAGCCCTGACACTAGGCCTGCCTACTGGCTGATTTCCATGGAACATAGTTTTGTTTCTGTAATGATTACATGCTTATGTGATGATATTCCATTTTTTAACTTCCTCCAACCTCTGTTGATGTTCCATCCTGATTAATAAGGGAAACCTGATGCATTTCCAGCACTTGATTCAAAATGAAGCAGGGCACACTGTACAGAGATTGTTTTTTCCATACTCCAGCATAGCCAGTCTCTTGTGCAGGTTTCACCATTTGGAAGAGGGGGGGGGGTTGTCAGCAGACGAATAGGGAAAACATAATTATCAGCATCTCTGGGAAGTAGGGCATGTGCACCTGGTTGGGGCTTGAAGCCTGGTGAGAAATCACCAGCTTGCCCCCACCCCAAATGCCAGCCCACAGCACCTGCCCAGCAGAGAGCACACCAAGCTGGTCAAATGTGTGTCCCCTCCCATGTCAAGCACTATTTGCCACTCAAAGGGCTGCTCATTCTTTTTCATAAGTAACCCATCTTAAATGCCTGCAGTGTTGTGGACATTGCCCCTTTAAGGCCCCCATTTGCATACATGGGATACTTATAGAAAAAAATGAGCAGCCATTTGAGTGGCAAATGGTGGGGCGGACACCTGTGCACCTCTGCTGAGCACTCCATGAACCGCCCAGCATTTCACCTGCACCACTTGCCTGGGTTGGATGGGTGCTGGGGGTTTGGTGAGCGCTGCATAGGGCAGGTGCGAGGTGATCCATCCATCCCTACGTGGAATTTCAAAACAACTAATTTAAAGCAAATATTGCCATTGGGCAGCATTGCTTTTGTCAATAATTCCAATATCAGTTGCAGTCAAACCTGTAGCATGCATGAACTGCTTTTGCTATGCAAGATCGACATCTTCCTGTGGATACTGAGTTTCTTGATCATGCACAGAATCTTCTGCTGCATCTGCTGACATTGGCACATCTCCTTCTTGACTACTGTCCTCTTGTTCAGGTAATGGCATTGAAATATCACCTGTTACAGTCGTGGAGTTTTCATTAACTATGGCATCGTTTGAGATGATAGACAGACAGACAGACAGACAGATGTCAACACAGAGGGATAATGTCCCAAAATTTCAAATGTGTGTCATCACGAAACTCACTGTACAAGATTTTCCTCACAAATGTTAACCTTGAATATGGGTCTGTAGACTACAAAAGCCTATGTTGACGGCAAAACTACCAACCTGGGGCTCAATCAACCTACCAGTCAGCTCTTTTAACTACCATATGAAGATAATAATGAGGAATTCTCACACATAAATAATTCCTTAGTCAACTAGGTGTAAAACTGTAAAGACACTAAAATGTAACAATTCTCTACCTTTCAACATGTGCTTGATCCAGCACCAGCCACTAGGAGTGGTTTGTTTATATAATCAGCTGATTTTCATCATGGTCTAATCTTGTTCCATCAGAACCAATACATTTTATTAATATTTATTAACATTTAGAACACTTTAATACGACAAAATCTATATCAGTTAACAAAAGAACCATGTCTTTTACCAAATCACATCACTGGGGCTGAACAAAACATTCACCTATGCATGACTGTATTCCCTACTTTCCTGCAATGGAAACTTATTTTCTTTTTTCTAGCCTTTCCCCACAGTGGGGTTGGGGTGGAATTTTAGGACAAAAACAGGTGGGGGGACTTTAAGTCCTCCTCTCCAGAAGCACTGTGGTCCAGATCTGAATTGGGTTCTCATGCACTTGTAGGAGAGTAAGGGGAAACAATCATATCTAGCTGCACTAGGCATGATTAAGACAGAGTTTCCCAACTCTTTTGGACCCTTGGGCACACTTGTGAATTTGAGAAACTGCTGTGGGCACCATTACAAAATTGTTCCCCTGGAGGATGTGGTTAGTCACATAATGGCTGCCTTGGGGCCTGGCCAATCAAAAGAGGTGGGGACAGAGAAATATCAAGGCTAGAGACTGGGAGGGAGGGGACAATAGCATGGCAAAGGGGGAGAAAGAGTGAGGCAAGAAGGGGGGATAAACAGTGAGATAAAGAGATGGGAGAGAGAAACAGTGGGGCTAGAGGATGGTAGTCAAGAGAAACAACAAGAGAAAGGAGTGAGTGGGAGAGAAAGAGCAAGGCTAGGGGCAAGAAAGAGGGTATTTCTTTAAAGCTTTGCAGGTTCCTGTGGGCACCATGTTGGGCACCCCTGGATTAGGAGAATGTTTTGTTCAGCCCATATTTGCTTAAATGTGCACATCTAAGTCAGGAGTGTGTGGAACATATCTGTCTGATAGGGGTGTGTGCATCAAAACAAGTTGTGAAACTGATCTAATGCCAACAATCCTCAGACTGCAAGTGGAGGAGTACCATTTTTTATTACTGTCCCACATACCAAGCTTCCAGCAATCTTAAAAATAACAGACTCTTAACACATCAGGGAAAGATCCAAACCTGCTGTGCTGATTTTTCTGATTGCAGATACTTTTTAAAAATGCAGATAATTTTTTTAAGGGAAGCATTGAAATATGTGTTGTCAATCTGTAGTCTGAAATGATATACTCCATTCTACCAGCTCAGGATGCTTCAGTCTCATTACCATCTCATTCTGTTGCATGGCATGTGTCGCCTAGGCCTTAGGGCTATAATACACATTACTTTAAATGTGTGCTAGGCTGCTAGCAGCTGTGACTTAATTCTTACTTTAGAGGAGGTCCAGGAAGCCCAATCCAAATCTTAAAAGTACCCCCTGCATTTCCACACTGCTAAGGTCCCAATCCAGATTGGGAGCCCTGTGCCTACTCTAGAGTAAAAATGCAGAGTTGTAGCAGCTAGGCACACATTTAAAGTAATGTCGGTATTTGCTCCAAGAGATAAAAAAAAATACTGTAATGTGAGTACTAGGAAAATGTAGTTTCCATGCACAGCACCACCACCTTGATATCTACATCCAGCACAACAGCTGAGTAACAATTGCTCAATCTATCTTCTGCGAACTCCATTAAAGGCAGCGAATGTGTCTTATCTGACTGGAAAGAATTACACTTCTTTTTTTGGTGGCGTTTATTTTATTAGTTGTTCCAACTTTATTGCTCCTGTGGCATAAGGACAGTCCTGCCCTGTCTTGTGAAAATGATTTTTCCTACATACCCAAACCATGAGGAAAATTACCCAGATTAATACAAATCAGTGCTTTTTTTTCTGGAGAAAAAGGTACCAAAACTCTTGGATTATGCTTCCTTGGGAGTAGATGGCAATTAAATTGTAATAAAGAGCATTAAAATAGTGGACAATCTCTCTCTCTCTCTCTCTCTCTCACACACACACGCACACTCTCTCTAATACAAGAAAAGGTGCTGAAATTCAAATTCAGTTCTGGTGAGTTCCACCAGAAAAAAGCACTGATACAAATCATGCCATTTTTGCACTACTCCATTAAAATGATAGTGGACTTCTAGTTTCTGTTTATCTTAAAAGAACCTGATTCAGCAGCAACTAATTTATTCAACAAAATATTGTCTTAACAAGCTTCAGTAGATAAGATTTTAATAAAGAAAAGTGGGGTGGGGGAGTGGGCAGTGAAGGACTGGTTGAACAACTTCCAGAAAAGAACAGATTTAACATATTTTAAGCACCTGGGAAAGGGGACAATAATAGCTCCCTATGTGCTCTTCTTTAACTCAGGCTACACTGACTGACAACTGTGCTGTTAGTAATTAACACAATGAACATGTCCTGTCACCTCAGGCAGAAAAACCTTGCTAGACTCAAGATACTGAGGTAGGGAGGCAAAAACACAGTGTGTTACATCAAGTCTGTTCATGCTGGCCCTGTTTGATATGCCAACCAAATGCCAAATTATTTACATATACAAAAAGAAAAGAAAGGGATTTTAGTGGTGGGGGGGGGGAGAAAGAACTGCCTTCCCACAGAGGGCACCTGTTTGTTTCACTCCCAGCCAGTCTCCTCCTCCTCCTCCTCCTCCTCCTCCTCCTCCTCCTCTTCTTCTTCTTCTTCTTCTTCTGTTTACTGGAAAGGCAGAACTGTTTCCAAAAGAAACAAGGGAGGAGAGAGGGGGGGGGGGACAGGGAAACAGGCTTTGTTGCTGCCACCACCTGGATTTATCATGTAATTGCCCACTTTTAATACATTCTTCTGAAATCTAGAAGTGCCTCTTAATATTCTCTCATCTTCTTTTGACCTACAAGAATGTAGCCAATAGTTGGTTTCTTTTATTATTTAAAGAGCTGTAGTAGGGTTTGAAGTTGCTTATAATCTGCCCACTCAGAGAAAAATTGCCTCCCAAGTGCACATGTGTGAGAGCAATGTGGTTACTCAGGCCTGAGTGAAATGCATTCTGCACATGGTCCTTATTGTTACTTTACCTGTTCCAATAAGCACTGACACTGACCAGGTACCTAGATCAAAATAAGACTTCAGTGTCTGTCTAATCTATTTAGGTCTTATTCAGACTTCATTATACACGCTCTTTTCTGCCACTTCTGTCCTTGTTCATCAGTTCAGAACACTTCTTCCTTCAGCGATGCCCTTTTCAGATGTTCTGGGCCCTGACAGGCATTGTTGATCAATCCCACTCCTATCTGCATAGCCTCAGTTCAGTTCTTCAGCAGCAAAGCATGGGACAAAGGAATGAAACCTAGGAACTGTATTTTATGTAGGTCTGTGCCAAATTTTCCATGGGATGTGTTAAGGGTTCTTGATGTACTAAAATATGCTTCATATAGCAGAGCAGAACAGGAAGGGGGGGAGGTTATGGGAGGGGGAGTTGAAATCCCTTCTACCCTTGAACACTTGGCATAATAGAAGGGAGTCACCATTGTGGGTGTAGAGAATGGGGTGATTATAATGTCCAAAGGGGAATAAAACACTTTTTTTCCAAAAGGGTTAGGAACATATTTTTTTAAAATCATAAAAGAATTCATGTCAACTCTGAAAGTACATTATTGAAGGTAGAGCTCTTGTTAATGGATGAAAACTGAGAAAAGAAAGAAAGAAAGAAAGAGAGAGAGAGAGAGAGAGAGAGAGAGAAAGAAAGAAAGAAAGAAAGAAAGAAAGAAAGAAAGAAAGGGTCTATTAAAAAGTTTGTATGAGGTTTAAACAGAACAATACAGTAGAGTTGGGGCCCACTTTGATCCAAGGGTCTGGTCTAGATCCAATTTTCACTTACATTAACCCAATTTTGGTGGGAAATCTTAGACATGGGATGTGGAAAGTAATAACAAAGGACATGAGCACAGATATGCTCATCACTGAGTAACCATAACCCACTGCTAAAGTAAGGAGTCACGTGAGACTAGAGGACAGGTCTTCTTATGACTCAGTAACTGGCTAAAGAACAGGAAGCAGAGAGTAGGAATAGGTGACATTTCTCACAGTGGAAAGAGTAAGAATCCTCCCATGGATTTGTACTGGGACTGGTGCTTTTAAAGTTGTTCAGAAATGATCTGTACTATGTGGATGGTATCAATTGCCAATTGAGTACTTGTAACATGGAATAGTAGCTCCAGTTGCATGAAAGCTTCAGTTGCATAGATAGACTCCATATGTCTATTCCAGGGAACAGACAAATCCGGCACTTATGTCTGCCACTCTGCCACAAAGAGCCATCCAGCTTCAAATGGTGACGCTGGAACAAACCTCAACATAGGATACTATATCATATACATATTGCCTAAATGACATATCTGGATGAACTGGAAGCTGAACTCTTCTCACAGAGATGCTTTGTGAGCCAGGGTCTGAGTTTGGCTGGGGCCTGCTTCCTATCATGTACTAGCTATACTAGTTAACCCCAGCATTGCTCTGAAGTGAGAATTAGTAAATATAAACCTCCATGTCACTTGAAGATAAGAATACTTAGCACATAAGTTGTGCTTTAGTGTGTTCACAGTCCTTTGCATACAATATCTCGGTAATGCTTAAAAGCCACCTGAGAGATACATCGGTATTCTAGTGGTGAGAGCAGATAACTGGGTAATATGTAATGTTATTCCTACATAGAGTAGACTCATTGAAATGAAAGGGACTTAAGTTAGTCTACTCTACATAGAACTAACATTGGATACTACCCATTGGGGGGGCACAAAAGGGGCAAAGTACATTATGGGGGATGAGCTTTGTCCCACAGGTCTGATTTTTGAAAGAGAAATAACACAATATTATACATGTTTTCTTTGAAGTATGTCCTATTGATTTTGATAGTTGACTCTTAAGTAGCCATGGTTAGTACTACAGCCTCATTTTAATTCCCAGGTTATGATTTATATGTGAGACATGCCTTTCCTTCAAGTAAACATAGGGGTTTAGCAATGGGGGGAGGCAACTGGGAGTCATCTATTTGTCTGGGGGAATGTGGCTTATCCCCACCACCCCAGTACTGCCTATACTATTATTACCCCATATTGCAAATTCCAGGCTGGGGGCCAAACAACATTGCATGTCGGCAGCAATCCTATTTCCACTGTCCTGGGAGTGGGGCTTACTTCTGAGCAGACATGTATAAGATTGCATTGTTAATTGTAGGGGTGTGCTTCAGATTTGACTAAATCCTGAACCAAACTGGGCTGATTCAGACAGATTTGGGAGATGCCCAAGTTGAAGCATAGCTCAAACCTGAACACTCCTGAAGTTTGAGGATTCAGAGGGTCACAGAGACACAGAGAGTGCATCTTCCAAAATCAATATTTTCTCTCCAAGCTCTCCATATAAGGAAAATGTCGGGGGGGGGGAGAGGAGTGGCTTTTGACTGGCAGCTCTAGCTTCTAAACACAGTGAATGGCTTTACCAGGGCTAGTTCACTTTACCAGGAAAAGGAACATTAAAAAGTGGTTTTGTGGAGTCTGTAGAACCTGGGAAGGTGTAGCACTGGGTGCTTCTTGCTTGGAAAATGCTGGATGCTCAAATCCTTCTGCCTCTGCCACTGTATGCACCACATCCATCATCCACCCCTGTCCTATTGCACTTTCTATGACTTTGGTGCCAACTGAACAGAAAACAAAGAGTCTTAAACTGTTTTTCATTTATCATAACTTCTTAGTCCAGGAGTAGGCAACTTGTGTCCCTCCTAGGGATGGACGAAAGTCCCTTACCTGGTCCTGCAGCTTGCTTCGCGATGGGGGGGAGGCGCTCCGTTCCTCACCCCGAAATTCTTGGTGGGGGGAGGCACCCCATCCCTCCCCACCAAAATTCTGGCTGGGGGGGAGGCGCCCCGTCCCTCTGGCCGAAATTCTGGCTGGGGAAGAGGCGCCCTATCCATCCGGCCGCGAATCCTCTTCTGCCGGGTCGCAAATGGCGGTGGCCGTAGCCGCCGCCGTTTGCGTCCCTGCAGTCAGCCGTCATAGGCTATATAAATGTTTACGTAGCCTATCATGGCTGACTTTGGGGGGGGAAAAGCATGTACGCAAATGGCGGCACCCATGGGCGCCGCCATTTGCGTTCCTTATTTGGGTACGTGTAGTCTATGTAGACATTTACGTAGACTACAGCGAAAATAAGGGCAACTCAAATAGCGTTGCCCTTATTTTCGCCATAGTCTACGTAAATGTTTACGTAGACTACACGTGCCCAAATAAGGAACACAAATGGCGGCGCCCATGGGTGCCGCCATTTGCATACGCGTTTTTTTTCCCCAAATTCAGCTGTGATAGGCTACGTAAACATTTACGTAGCCTATCACGGTGTTTTTTTTAAATCTAGCCGTGATAGGCTACGTAAATCTTTACGTAGCCTATCATGTTTGTTGTTGTTGTCTTTTTTTTACACTTGGAAATGGCAGCAGTGGCCGGTCGGAAGACTGGCCGCCGCCGCTGCACCGCCGCCGCCGCCGCACCGCCACCAGGGACATTCGACCAAGGTAAGTCCCATCCCGGGGGGGCGGGGGGCAGACCGTTTCTCCACCAATTTCAGGGGACCGAATGCATTGGCATTCAGCCTCCTGGAGATTCATGGAGAAATTCTCCGACATCCCTAGTCCCTCCAGGTATTTTGGCCTATAACTTACAGCATAGCCAAAGATGAAGGATGATAAGAGTTCTAAGCCAAAGCATCTGGAGGGCCATAGGTTGCTGTCCTGTGCCCTAGTCCCTGCACCTAGCCTTCTGACATTTTGCGGGGGGGGGGGATTACCTAGGCACACCTCTATGACATATGGCATTTTCATACAACTTGCCCACAAATAGCAGGGGGATAATCACATCATATATACATATACATATACATATATACATATACATATACACATACACATACACACACATATATATATATATATATATATATATATCCCAAACTGTAAAGGATGCTTTTGCACCTAGTCATCTGAAATTTGGCAGGCTTGATCCCCTCAGAAGAGGTAACTATCCTTGAAAATTTCATTATTTGTCTGAAATTCAGCAGGTATTATCACTTCATAAGGGACAGCAAATGTCATCCAGTTCTGACAAACAGGAGGAAAAAAACATTTCTTGATTTCCAATGACAATTCAATGGGAGACATGAAGGTCTGGATTTCTGAATGAATATTTGGAAATGCGTCGAAGAGGATGGCCTCTGCACTAATCCGAGCTGAATCAGGCTGTCTTCTAATTCACCGAATTGGGGTAGGAACCAAACCTTGTGGTTGGCACACACCTCTAGTTAATTATATAATGTGCAGAGTTCAGCTTCCTCTTCTGCTTTTCCTTAATTAATTAATTAATTAATTAGAGGCAACGGGGTGCACAGCTGTTATCATGATTATAGTGTGCAGGCAGGGCTGGCCTTAGAGATGGGTGGGATGGGGATTCGCCCAGGGGGGCACCAAGCTGAGCTTAGCGGCTGTTTTTTTTATATGTATATATACTGTCTGCAGTGAGCCAGGGTGGCAATAAGCAAGTGTCTGTAACCTTTCTTTCAAGGCTTTGCAGGTTGTTTGGGCACTAACTACAAAAACGATCTTCCTTCAATTGGCTTTAAAGTATGTTGCTTTTTCCTTTTCCACTTTGGTGTCATTTGTGCTAGGTAAAAATCAGTGGAACACAGCTCTATTTGAGGCAATGCTACTGAGCACTTAGCACTTCAAATGCTGTAAATACTATGCGCACTGTGTAAATAACAATAAAATTTGTAAGAGGTCAGCAGGATACCTTTTTTATTTATAATGTTTCTTTATTACTTTAAAAGATAAAAATAATGGATATTCTGAAATACAGAATGCTTACCAAAAGAAAGGAACTGCTACAAAACAAAACAAAATATTATAAATAAAATCAGTGATAGTTCTGCTGTGTTGCGTAGTTCACTGCCACTGCTGAGAATGTGGCTTTTCCAACACTGGCTTTTGCAAACTGAAGCACAGTGGCTGAGAGAACAGTGTTTTGCACAGTGTCATTCTTGATGGATATCACACCTGCACCACGCCCCATAAATCCTCTGGGTGGCCCTGCAAAACTGGCCATGGGGGGTGGGGGGGCAGGGCACCAAAGGCACACCTTGCCCAGGGTGCTATTCATCCTACAGCTGGCCCTTCCCTCTCCAGCCCTAGTGGGAACAGAAATCCACTTCCCCTGCCCCCTCCATGTGGCTTTGGGGATTAGCAAAAAGTCCTCATTGGTACCAATGGGAACTTGTTTACTAAGCCCTGTAGCTCCTTACTATGGGGGATTTCCATCCTGATTGCAATTGAGGAAGGGATGAATATCCCCTCCCTGCATGCTGCAGTCTGGATACAAATCACCCCCCCATGCACCTCTAATTAAGAAAAAAAAACAAAACTGAAGACATAGCTGCACACTATGCATTCACTGAAATTTGTTGTTTGGTCCTGAGGCTATTGCTCACGTGAAACCCCTTGTCTGCTCATTGCTGAGGGGGTAGGTATATGAACCAGTGACTTCCAAGCTCATATGTCACACTCTCTTAGTCAAGAGTCATTGTGATTTGGTGCATTGGAAAGAACATGCCAGCTTATAGGATTTTACAGTTACCAGCTCAAAGGGTTGATTGTGATCAAAGCAGCTCCTAGAAGAATTTTAACAGAGCTGAAAGAAATGAAATAAAATATCATCCACTGGCTTCATCTGGTAAATAGAAGAAGATAAATGAACATACAATATCCAATAAAATGTTAGAAAGCTTAGTTTCAGGCTTGAAAGATACATCACTGTAGGCGTAGCCACCGGTTATTTTCATATACATTGTATGTGAATCTGCATGATAGAAATCTTAAAGGAAACCACAAGAAACACCTCCAATTGGTGGGAAACTGAGTGGTTTGTCCATAAAATACTGCAGCAGTATGGTAATGGAGATAAACTATAAAACAGACTGTGAAAGACTAAAGGCAATAATGCTTTAAAAAAAACAAACCATCAAGCTCTGTCACTTGATGTTCCAGTGATTTATTCCTCTTAATAAGAGTTTGATGGGTCTGTTCAAATACGTAGCCACTGGGCCCATCTAATAACCATCCATTCTTCTTGGGATTCTGTTTATTATCCCATGTCGAGGCATGCACTTCAGGATCCTTCCATTGGGTGTGCCGGCCTTGATCATAGTACGTAATATATATTTATTTGGAAACAAGGGGTGAAGAACCATGGGGTCTTGTGCAGATCAATATGTCACTGCTGCTATTCACTTACTGCCATGTCCTGACATGATATGTGTTAGCCATTGATGCAATTTGTCGCCTGTCATAGAGATCTGCCATTTCTATGCACTGGCTGGATTGCTAGGCAGGACTCCTGACTTGCCTTGTCTCTTTTCCTGACTTGCCTTGTCTATTTTCCCTGCCCTTTTTCATTTTATTGTTTGTAGTTTGACTTTCAGAATTGCCTCTGGTAAGAATTCAAATGTGGTTCTTCTGCTTGATATGCTGCTACAGTTTCGATCAGAACTATAAAGTCCAAAGGATCACCTTGCATACAAAATACCCTAAGATGTTGGGAGCAGATGACATTCAGCCCTTTCTGTCTTGAATTCACTTCTAATCAGAATATGATTGAGTGATAAGCAATGAAGCTCTCTCTCTCTCTCTCTCAATCTCTCTCTGAGTAAAGGAATCACATCCTTAATATTTCTCACAATACAATTTTCTATTCCTTCGGCTTTCAAAGGCAGAGAATCACAAAGGATGAATGAGATCATACTGAGCTCTAAACATTTGCATTGGATTTTGCTGGATCAACACAATGGGATGCTTTGTAAATCTACTTGATACAGCTGTGGGTGGGTTTTTTGTTTGTTTGTTTTTAATGTGAGATTAGGCGTCCTTCATTGGAGAAGTAGGCTATACAGTTAATCTACTTTAATCAAGTACTCCCCAAAGGTGCTGAAAAGATTCCAGAGTAAATCTAAGCCCAACCTAGGAAGTTGCCTGATACCAAATCAAACCATTGGTCATAGGAATATAGGAACATGAGTAAGAAAAAGATAAAGAAATTACTTAAAAGTTTTTTTTAATTGATGGACAATTTGGCCTTAGTAGATGTATGGAGAGATAAAAATGGAAACTCAAAAGAATATACATATTTTTCAGAAAGACATAAATCTTTTTCAAAGATTGATATGATTTTGACAGCTAAAGACCTTGCAAGAAATAGTGACAAAATACAAGTTCTACCAACATCATTTTCGGACCATAGCCCTATATCTATGTCATATGTGAAAAGAAGAACTACTTTTAGATGGAAATTGAATGAAATGATATTTCAAAATAAAAGTGTTATGTAAGTATTACACTAAAAAGAAACTGAGAGAATTTTTTTAATTGAATCTGGACAAGGGAACAAATATCCGAACAGTTTGGGATGAAAGAAAGGCCTATATGAGAGGTTATTTTATACAACAAAACACACAACTGAAAAGGAAAAGAGAAGAGAAGGTACAAAATATTCTAAAACAGATAAAGGAGAAAGAAGAATTCCTAAAGAAAAAATGGGAAAGGCAAGTGTCCTCCAACAGATTAAATTACTCCAACAACAATTGTCGATGTTAACAGTTCAAGATATGCAAAAAAAAAATAAACTTTGTAAAATAAATTTTGAATTTGCTAATAAACCAGGAAGATGGTTGGCCTATAAACTTAGAAAAGAAAAAGAAAACAATTTTGAAAATAAGGGAAAGTGGATTAGAATTAACCAATAATGTGGCAATTCAGAAAGCCTTTTATCAATATTATTCAAATTTGTATAAAGGACAGGGTATCTCCCCAGAATTAATGGATAAATATATTCAGAAACAAAATTTACCAAAAATTACTAAGGAACAAAAACAAATGATGCACAGCCCAATAACAGTAAATGAAATGGTGGAAGCAATAAAAATAAATAAATTGGGGATAACTCCGGGACCAGATGGAATATCAGGATTATATTATAAGAAGTGTGAAGAAGAAATTTTACAACCATTGGAAAATATGATGAACAGTATTTTAGAAAGGGGGGAGATACCGGAAACATGGAAAACAGCATATATAACATTAATACCTAAAGAAGGACAGGATTTAACCTCGACAAAAAACTACAGACTAATCTCATTATTAAACAATGACTATAAGATATTTGCAACAATTTTGACAGAAAGGCTCAAAAAAATATTGCAGGAATTTGTATATGAGGACCAAAGTGGTTTCTTATCAAGGAGACAGATGAGAAATAATGTAAGAACGCTTTTGAATGTAGGGATGTACGAATTACTTACCTGCCATTCTGGTGGGAGGGGGGTCCACAGGAAGGGAGGCAATCCATCCCTCCCCCCGGAATCCTCACCGCTGGCTCCGCTCTGTGGAGATTCCACAGAGCCGCCGGCTGGCTCCGAAGCCCCAGCGATACAGCCGCCATTGCCGTATCTCTGGCTGGACTAACATACTGTGGACGCAAATGGTGTCTGGAGTAGTGGATGCCATTTGTGTCCCTGCTCTTCAACGTGATAGGCTACATAAATCTTTACGTAGCCTATCGCGCAAAGGAACAGGGACACAAATATGCCATTTGCATCCCTGTTTTTTCACGCAATAGGCTACATAAAGATTTATGTAGCCTATCACGTCAAAAAGCAGGGATGCAAATGGCGTAGTGGATGCCATTTGCGTCTGCAGTCCTTCAGTCCAGCCAGTGATATGGCAATGGTGGCTGTATCGCTGGGCTTCAGAGCCAGGAGCAGGCAGCAGGCAGGATCCTGCCAGCGAGGACTTTGTGGAGAGGGGGAGGTAAGAGATCCGATCCTCCACAGACTTTGGGGGACTGGATTCAATAGAATTTGGCCTCATTGTGGTCCATGGAGGATTTCTCCGACATCCCTACTTGAATGTGGTGGAAGATTTGGAAAAACACCCAGAAAAACAAGCAGCTCTGATCTTTTTAGAAGCAGAGAAAGCAACTAATAATCTCAACTGGAAATTTTTAATTAAGACTTTAGAAGGACTGAACTCTGGAGAAAACTTTATAAAATGGATGAAATCAGTATATATTCATCAAAAGGCTCAAATAATTATAAATGGGGATTTGACTAAACCTTGTGAGATACAAAGAGGAACAAGACAAGGTTGCCCATTGTCACTGCTATTGTTTATATTGGTTTTAGAACTATTGAACAGAGATATAAGACAAGATGATCCAATTACAGGAATAAAGATTAAAAAGGAGAAATATAAGCTGAGGGCCTTTGCAGATGACTTGGTGTTTCTGTCAGAAGAACCTTTAAAGGGAATTGATATTTTAATGAAAAAATTAAAAGAATTTGGAGCAGTGGCAGGGTTCAAAGTTAATAAACAGAAAACAAAAATTTTAACAAAGAATATGAATGTTCAAGAAAAAAGAGTTGATGGATAAGACTGGCTTCCAAATTGAAAAGAAAGTAAAATATTTGGGAGTCTTTTTGACAAATATGAATTGTATGCTTTTTCAAAATAACTATGTTAAAGTGTGAAATGAAATTAAACAAGACCTATTAAAATGGGAAAAATTACAACTATCACTTTTGGGAAGAATTGCAACTATCAAAATGAATGTATTACCTAGAATGTTATTTTTGTTTCAAATGATACCCATTATTACATCAGATTTACCTTTTTAAGTAGGGATGTTAGAGAATTCCACCATGGACCCCTGGAGTCCATGGCGGAATGGATCCCCCCCCCCGCCACCCCATGGAATCCCTTCGGGATGGACCTACCTGGTGGCGGATGAGGCGGCGGTGGTGGTGGATGAAGCTGTGGCAGCGGCAGCGGTGGCTGCAGCCGCTGCTGGGCTGCTGCAGCTGCAAATGAAAAGATTTATATAGCCTATTACAGCAAAGAGCAGGGGCACAAATGGCGTAGCGGGTGCCACTTGCGTCCTTGCCTTTTGCCATGATAGGCAACATAAAGATTTATGTAGCTTATCACGGCAAAAGGCAGGGATGCAGATGCCATCCGCTATGCTGGACGCCATTTGCGTCTGAAGAGAAGCAGCAGCGGACGGCAGAGGGCAGCTAGACGGACCAGACCTGCCGATGACCAGGTAGCGTCCATCCAGGGGGTGGTGGTGGGGTAGTCCGTTCTGCCATGGACTCCAGGGGGCCGCCGGATTCTAAAGAATCTGGCCTCATTGGAGTCCGTGGCAGATTTCTCCACTATCCCAAGGGGGAACCCTTTTTCTCTACATCGTTATTGTGCACAAAATTGGAAGAATGAAACAATACCAACTGTGAGCAAGTGGATCATGAAAATGATGGAGCTGGCAGAGATGGCAAAACTTACTCTTATAATTAAAGAAGGATCAACAACTAAATTTATGTTAGATTGGAAACCTTTTATAGAATTTGTACAAGAAATAGAGAAAAATAATATCTATGTATGTGGATTTTGAACTTTGAGATGGTTAATTCTCTTTTTTTGTTGTTGCTGTTGTTAAAATTAGAAGAGAAATGAGATAATGTCTGTGAACTCAATGTATGATATGCAACTAAGATAAGAACTAGAAAATAATAATGAGCATTTGTTGTGTAAGGGGAGCCAAAGGTAGATATCTTACAAACTTAAGAGATATTTTAGTGTATGTGTATTGTGTGTTTATGTTGTTGCTGTGTTTTGTTTTTCTTTTTTTTTAATAAAAATTATTAGAAAAAAGAAACATGTAGGAAGAAAGCCAGTCTATGAAGCACATGGTCTTTGCTGTCTATATACTAATGCCCAGAGTATGGGAAACAAACAGAACAAACTTCAACTCTTAATACAGGAGGGAAATTATGAGTTGATAGGTGTAACAGACTTGGTGGGATGACTCTAGGAATACAGCAGTTGAAGGATATAACTAGTTGAAAAAGAACAGGAGGAACAGAAAGGGAGGTGGGATTGCACTATATGTTAAAAATACATATCTCTGCAAGAAATACAGGAGGATGAGCTTGGTAGCCCCATCGAGAGCATATGAATCACAATAAATGGAGAAAAGAATAAAAGGAACCTGGTGGTCAGAGTCTACTACTGGCCACCAAATCAAGGAGAAGACAGGGATGAAACTTTTGAAAAGCAAATAGCCAATGTTTCAAGGAAGCATGATATAGTAGAAATGGCGGACTTCAACTTCCCCGATATTTGTTGGGAGGCAAATTCTGCAAAACAAGACCCCTCCAGGAAATTCCTGACTTGTGTGGCGGATAACTTCCTCCTACAGAAAGTAGAGGAAGGAACTAGAGGATCGGCTATCCTTGACTTGATTCTAACCAACAGAGATGACTTAGTGGATAAAGTAGCAGTTACAGGAACTCTGGGGGAAAGCGACCATGTTATACTTGAGTTTTTGGTTCTAAGGGAAGCAAAAGCCAAGTGTAGTCAAACGCGTACCCTGGATTTTAGGAAAGCTGATTTTAATAAACTCAGAACAATGATAAGTAAGGTCCCATGGGAAGTGACTCTAAAAGGAGTCCAAGATGGGTGGGAGTTTTTAAAAAAGGGAATTCTCAAGGCACAATTACAGACAATTCCAACAAGAAGAAAAGGTGGAAGACAACAGAAGAACCCAATGTGGATTCACAAAAAGCTTAGAAATGACCTGAAAACAAAAAAGGACACATATAGGAAGTGGAAGGAAGGACAAACAACAAAGGAAAACTACAGGCAGTTAGCACAGAATTTCAGGGATGGCATCAGGAAGGCTCAAGCTGAGAACAAGCTGAGGTTAGCGAGGGATGCTAAAAGCAACAAAAAGGCTTTCTTCAGCTATCTACATAGTAAAAGACAGAGGAAATAAATGGTGGTTCAGCTATTCAATAAGGATGGCAAAATGATATGATGATGATATTATCCATTCAGTTGTGTCTGACTTCTGGCGATTCTATGGATCATCTCTCTCCACGTATCCTGATCTTGTACTATTTCTTTGAGCTGTTCCATGTAGGGATGTACGAAAATTCTGCCACGGATCTCAGGGAGGCCGAATGCCAGCGCGTTTTTTTTTTTTAACTCAGCCGTGATAGGCTACGTAAACATTTACTGAAGGGAGATATGATAGCGCTCTTCAAGAACTTGAAAGGTTGTCACAGAGAGGAAGGCCAGGATCTCTTCTCCATCATCCCAGAGTACAAGACAAAGAATAATGGGCTCAAGTTACAGGAAGCCAGATTCCGGCTGAACATCAGGAAAAAACTTCCTGACTGTGAGAGCAATATGACAATGGAACCAATTACCTAGGGAGGTAGTGGGCTCTTCCACGCTGGAGGCATTCAAGATGAGGCTGGACAGCCATCTGTCAGGGATGCTCTGACTTAGATTCTTGCATTGAGCAGCAGGTTGGACTCGATGGCCTTGTAGGCCCTTTCCAACCCTACTATTCTATGATTCTATGATTTTATGATTCTAATCTGATCTTATTTTTTGATCAAGTAACCTCCCTTGTGGACTATGGGAATGCTGTGGGCATAATATACCTCAACTTCAGCAAAGCTTTTGACAAAGTACCCCATGATATCCTGATGAGAAAACTAGCTAAAAGTGGGCTAGATGAAACAACTCTCAGGTGGATCCACAGTTGACTACAGAATTGGACTCAAGGAGTGCTTATCAATGGGATCTTCTCAAACTGGGGAGAGGTAACGAGTGGGGTACCACAAGGCTCAGTCCTTGTGCTCTTCAACATTTTTATTAATGACTTGGAGGAGAAGGTGCAGGGAATGCTTATCAAATGTGCAGATGACACAAAATTGGGTGGGATAGCTAATACCCTGGAAGACAGAAATAGAATTCAAAGTGATCTTGACAGCCTGGAGTGCTGGGGAGAAAACAACAGAATGAAATTTAATAGGGGTAAATGCCAAGTTCTGCACCTAGAAAAGAAACCAAATGCGCAGTTACAAGATGGGGGATACTTGGCTCAACAATACTACAAGTGAGAAGGATCGTGGAATTGTTGTCAATCACAAGCTGAATATGAGCCAACAATGTGATGTGGCTGCAAAAATGCCCTAACCCGGTGCCAGCTTGTCTGGCTGAAAGGGGGGGCCATTGTGGGCGGGTGGGGTGACAAGATGTAAGGGCCTCTGATTGGTGCACCCCAGTCGCACCACCAGTCAGGGAGGGGCAGGCCGTGTTGACTTAAACTCGACCGCCCTCCCTATCTCAGCTCTCTGGCTCAACGCAGCTCCCTCCCACCCTCCCCTAAGCAGTGTGGGTTCTTGCCAGTTGCCCCTTCAAGAGCCATGTAGGAATTTTTTGGTTCACAGTTCGATTGGCCCTAGAACTGTGGGTCTTTTTTGCCTACATCACACTGTTATGCAGGTTGGGTGTGTCCTGTAGGGGAATACAGTCTATATCATCGGTCACATTCCACTTGGAGGCTAGGATGGACAAAACAGGAAAGGGAGTAGGGATGGTGTGCACGCAGAGGCACCTTATGGTGACAGGTGACGCCTGAGGCCCCCCGAATGGGTTGTGCGGCTCGGCGGGGGGATATGGGTTGCCTGGGAGGCCAACCCTACTCACTCACTCAGGAGTTGTGCGGCATCAGGTTGGGGGTGACACCGGAAGGTCTACCTCCCCCAGAAGGGGCAGTCCGGAGGGATGGTGAGATCACCGCCACCCCTCTAGGGATGGGGGAGAATTTCTCCCTGAAACTTCGGGGGGCCGAGTGCCAACGTGTTCGGCCCCCCAAAGTAGTTTCGGGGAGAAATTCTCCACACACCCCCGCACCCCGCACACACACCCCCCCCCGGGATGGGACTTACCTTTCCCGAATGTCCCTCCCGGCGGCGGGTCCCGGCGGCAGTTCGTCAGCTCTTCGACAGGGGCAGAGGCAGCAGCCGGTCTTTCAACCGGCTGCCGCCGCCGCCATTCCAAGAAAAGTAAAAAAAAAACAAAAATGCCCCCGTGATAGGCTACGTGACGATTAACGTAGCCTATCACGGCTAGATTTGCAAAGTCAGCCATGATAGGCTACGTAAATCGTCACGTAGCCTATCACGGGTGACTTTAAAAAAAAAAAAAAAAGCGCGTACAGCTAATGGCGGCCCCCATAGGGAGCCGCCATTCGCGTTCCTTATTTGGTCGCTGTAGTCTACATAAAGATTACGTAGACTACGGCGAAAATAAGGGCAACGCTATTTGCATTGCCCTTATTTTTGCCATTTACGTAGATTTACGTAGACTACAGCGACCAAATAAGGAACGCGAATGGCGGCTCCCTATGGGGGCCGCCATTTGCGTATGCGCTTTTTTTTTTTTTTTTAAGTCACCCGTGATAGGCTACGTGACGATTAACGTAGCCTATCATGGCTGACTTTGCAGATCTAGCAGTGATAGGCTACGTTAATCGTCATGTAGACTATCACGGGGGCATTTTGTTTTGTTTTTAACTTTTTATTTCGCGGCTAGGCGAGGCGCCTCCTCCCCGTCCTGAATTTCGGCCGGGCGAGGAGGGAAGCTTCCCCCCCCGGCCTGAACTTTGGGGGGAGCAGCGAAGCGCCTCCCCCCCACCATGAAGCAAGCTGCGAGGCCAGGTAAGTGGCTTTCGTGCACCCCTACACCCCTCAGGCTGGGTGTGTTTTCGCCCAAGAAGTGCCAGCTAGCCGCTGACACAGTTAGATGCCCGTCCTAGTTACCTCTTCGCAAGTATTTCAATAAATGTGGCCCAGTTTTCAACCCAAGCTTGTTGTCTGCGTCTTCTTTGACCCATCTCCGCTCGCAAAAGGCAAATGCTCTTTGGGGCTGCTTTAATAGAAGTATAGCTTCCAAATTATGTGACGTACTAGTTCCCCTCTACTCAGCACTGGTTAGGCCTCATCAGTACTGTGTCCAGTTCTGGGCACCATACTTTAAGAAGGATGCAGACAAACTGGAGAGGGTTCAGAGGAGGGCAACAAAGATGATCAGGGGACTAGAAACAAAGCCCTATGTAGAGAGACTGAAAGAACCGGGCATGTTTATCCTTGAGAAGGGAAGACTGAGGGGAGGTATGATAGTGCTCTTCAAGAACTTGAAAGGTTGCCACAAAGAGGAAGGCCAGGATCTCTTCTTGATCAGCCCAGAGTGCAGGACATGGAATAATGGGCTCAAGTTACAGGAAGCCAGATTCCAGCTGAACATCAGGAAAAACCTCCTGACTGTTAGAGCAATATGACAATGGAACCAATTACCTAGGGAGGTAGTGGGCTCTCCCACACTGGAGGCCTTCAAGACGAGGCTGGACAGCCATCTGTCAGGGATGCTTTGACTTGGATTCCTGCACTGAGCAGGGGGTTGGACTCGATGGTCTGATAAGCCCCTTCCAGCTGTACTATTCTATGATTTTTTACTTAACAGTAAAGAAAAACAAGAAAGGGATCTACATGCTATATAAATAGTGTAACGTGTAGTTTGACCCTGAGTTTTCCAAATTATCCCCATCCAAATTTCTCCCCAGTTGAATTGTTTGCTGTTCTCTGCATGATGGCCTTGATGCATATGTATTCCACGCTTTCTCCGATGTTATATTTCTAGATCTTGTAGTTTTCTAGATGTTGCTCAGGCTGCTGCAGATGCACAATTTGCTGCAGTTTTCAGTCCCCAAGCTTTTCTTCTCTTACTGGTCACCAATACATACATACGTTGATTAAAGCTGCAAAAATGAATCTTTATATGATAATATAACTGTATCAAGATTCCGATTTGCACTGTGCCTTAATCAATGCACACATATGCACTGATTAAATCTCTCTCAATCTCTGTGTGTGTGTGTCTGTGTGTGTGTGTGTACAAAGCAGAAAACATGACCACAGTATTTTATAGCTGTCAAAAACTTTACACTAATCTAAGTAAAGAAGTAAACTAGAAATCATTTAATTTAAAAAGATAGGCAGACAGACAGACAGACAGACAGACAGACAGAACAATAGCTCACCTTACCATTATAATTGGTTTGCTTAATTCTAAGCAGTCATTTTAATTCCTCTATCGATGTATGAATGAAAATTACAAGCCTAGGGACTGCAGTAACATAAAGGATATATGAAGGTTGTTTAGAAGATAGGTGAGGTTTCTAGCCATGTCTGTGTATAACTGTAATAGAGGTCACCAAAAGAATTCACTTCTTGACAACCAGAAGAAGGTAAGCTAGATTTGACTGCAGCCGTACTGCCATTGTCAATATTTGATTCAAAAGATTTGGCTTGCCCCTTATCTGGCATTACTGAAGAATGGAGTATGACTCAGTGGACAGAAGAAAAAAAACATATGTGAAATGAGAAAATGTTGTGTCGTCTTTTTTGTCAGAGCAATAGGTGACAATATCGCAAGTCCATAATAGGATGAGCTATTACTGTCAGCAGTTCCAGTTTTATATCAGCTGCCACCTGCTCTTTTCATCTTACAAAGAATCTTGCACTATCTCTGGAGGTACTGTTATTTCCTTTTCAGCTCCTCTTTTATAGCTGGTGTCACCCTCATTCCTGCTTCATTTTTATTTAAAAAAAAACACTTCCATTTTACTTCACCTTAGTTTTCATCCCTTCAAGAACCATACACTTTATCATTTTCTCTTGTAGTCTTGACTTTATCACTTACACATAGAGTCATTGCTAATTTAAGGGGAGTTCCTTATACTACCTTCCATAATATTGATTGGCTTTTCAGGAAGTGACCCAAATACATGAGGACTATTAGTGCAGGAGTGTTATTTAAGATCCCCAAAGTGAGTGAATATAGTCACAGATACTGGTACTAGTGCATAAACATGTCTAGAAAGAAAGCATAAGGCCAAGTCTGATACAGCTGACCAAGTGTTGGATACTGATGTAGGAGAACATAGATGTAGATTGGAAGTGTTGAACCTCTTTCAGTCCAAGAGCCAAATTCAATTTCAGAGAAGCTGCTGGAGGCCACATTCCCGTGGTTGGTGTGACCAAAGTCAAAGGGGGGGGGTAGGATCAAGGGCTAACGATAGACAAAAATACCCCAAATATTGTAGCTTGAAGCTATTACTGCCAGTAATTAAACCTTAGGAGAGGCACTTCAACCTTTTTGAAGGGGAGGGGGGACTGTGCAAAAGCTAGGAAACCACCAAATGATTGGTGGTCAGAGGAAAGAGGGTGGGGACGGGGGAAGGGGCGTGGCTCTCTGGGGAGCCCAATAGGGCTGGATCGGAGAGAGCTTCAGCTATTGGGTGGTATAGAAATGAAATGAATAAATAAATAAATAAATAAATAAATAAGCCGGGAACCCAGGTGGGCTGGGTTTAGCTGTCTGGTGTAGACAGACATACCATTATAGAAAGGTAGGACAGGGTTTCAATCAGACTCACCATGTTCAATTATATGGGAAGGATCCAATGAAACCCTACTGCTGGGGCCAGCACCACCCAGATGTGCACACAACCTCTACTGCCAGCAGAAGTGCCGTAGCACTTCCGGGCGCAAGCCCCCAGACATCCAGAAATGTACCTTTCTGGAAGGGCCAGGGTGTGCCTTCCAGTTACTTGCATTTCTGGTTGTTTGGGGGCTTGCCCCCAGAAGCACAACATTGCCAGCACTGGCACTGCCAGCGTAGGCAGGAAACTAGTGCGATTTCTGCGACATCCGTCTTCCCCTGGGTTCATATTTCATCTCAGCCACAGATTCACTTGGCACCTTTGAATTCATTGCTATGTTAGTCACTAATCTGGATCTGTAAAAATCTATTCATGACCTGGCTCAGGATACTATAGGACAGGGCTATGCGAACCGAGAACTACCGGAAGTACAAGCTGGGTTTCGAAGAGGCAGAGGAACTAGAGATCAAATCGCCAACATTCGCTGGATCATGGAGAAAGCAAGAGAATTCCAGAAAAACGTCTATTTCTGCTTCATTGACTACGCTAAAGCCTTTGATTGTGTGGATCACAACAACCTGTGGCAAATCCTTAAAGTGATGGGAGTACCAGACCACCTTACCTGTCTCCTGAGAAACCTGTACGAGGGTCAAGAAGCAACAGTCAGAACCAGACATGGAACAACCGATTGGTTCCAAATTAGGAAAGGAGTACAACAAGGCTGCATATTGTCGCCCTGCTTATTTAACTTATATGCAGAGTACATCATGAGAAACGCGGGGTTGGATGAATCACAGGTCGGAATTAAGATTGCCGGGAGAATTATCAACAACCTCCGATATGCAGACGATACCACCCTAATGGCAGAAAGCGAAGAGGATCTCAAGAGCCTCTTGTTGAGGGTGAAAGAGGAGAGTGCAAAAGCTGGTTTGAAACTCAACATTAAAAAAACTAAGATCATAGCATCTGGCCCCATCACTTCCTGGCATATAGAAGGGGAAGAAATGGAAGCAGTGACAGATTTTATTTTCTTGGGCTCCAAGATCACCGCAGACGGTGACTGCAGCCGTGAAATTAAAAGATGCTTGCTCCTTGGGAGGAAAGCTATGGCAAACCTAGACAGCATAGTAAGAAGCAGACACATCACCTCGCCGACAAAGGTCCATCTAATCAAAGCTATGGTTTTCCCAGTAGTAATGTATGGCTGTGAGAGCTGGACTATAAGGAAGGCTGAGCACCGAAGAATTGATGCTTTTTGTGGTGCTGTGGTGCTGGAGAAGACTCTTACGAGTCCCCTGGACTGCAAGGAGGTCAAATCAGTCAATCCTGAAGGAAATCAACCCTGAGTGCTCATTGGAAGGACAGATACTGAAGCTGAAGCTCAAATATTTTGGCCACCTAATGCGAAGAGAAAACTCTCTGGAAAAGACCCTGATGCTGGGAAAGACTGAAGGCAAAAGGAGAAGGGGACAGCAGAGGATGGGATGGCTAGATAGCATCACCGACACAATGAATATGAACTTGAGCACGCTCCGGGAGAGAGCGCAGGACAGGAAGGCCTGGCGTGCTATGGTCCATGGGGTCACGAAGAGTCGGACACGACTGAACGACTGAACAACAACAACAACGCAGCTTCCAAGGGCCCAGGGGCCAGTTTCCAGCCCCTGGAAATCACAAAGAGGTTGCACCTCACCCTCTGACATTGAAATTGCCATGCTACCAAATTGCTGCTAAATTTTGGCAGCATGGGAGAAAAAGGAAGAAAAAAGAAAGAAAAAAGCATCACTTTCTGATTAAAACAAGGTGCGTGGGTAGCGTGTCTCTTGTTTTAAGGCAAAATAAAGCTCTCAGAAGCCTTGGCAATTTGGCGGCAATTTGGCAGCAAGGCAGCAGCAATTATGGGGTGGTGGAGGCTGCAAAAAAGGACAAGGTAGCCACTTGCAACCTGTGGGCCACATGTCCGCCCCCCCCCCCCGGTATAGATGCTATAGAATCCAGGCACAATCCAAAACCTTACATGAAGAGGAACTCACATCCAAAGTGGCTTAGATCCAAAGCACAGTTACATTTCTTACTTTAAAGTACACACAGCTGGCCTGATCCAGATTGTGACCCTAGTGTCGGGGGTGGGGGACTTTAACCCTCCCCCCCCCAAATGGTCTCAATCTGGATCAAGGGCCCCATGCCTATAATTTTAAATGTCCCAAAGTAATCCATTATAACAAATGTGGATCACTTTTGGGGCAATGAAAAATTACAGGTCCAGGATTCCCGATCTGTATCAGAAACACAATGGGAGAGGTAAATCCACCCTATTCCTACCCCTTCCCCATGCTGGGGTCCTGATCAAGATTGGGCTACAGCACTATGGAATAAGAAAGAAAGATCTAGCTGTTCCTTATGTCTTCAAAGTAACAGTAGCTTGGTCCTTAGATCCTAAGAACCATTGACCCAAGTCCCATTCATGGAATGATGTTTTCTTAGTGCTTCCTCCCACTACAGCCCCAGAAGCTGTTCCTGCAGTTCAATAAACCCTCTTGAACTGCATGATATATGATGGGACTGAAGGGAGAGTTGAAGGGAGATCTGAAGAGAGTGCAGCTGAAGGGAGAGTTGACAGAAATGGAGGGACCTCCCTTTCTGTGAGCAGAAGCGTATGAGTAAGATGTTCCTTGCACTGAAGGTTCCTCATTATGTGCCTGAAAAATCTGAAGAGATGCTGCCAGTCAGAGTAGGTGATATTGGTTACATGGACAAATAGTCTGACCTGGTATAAGATGCTTCCTACATTCCTAAGAATTTATAGGTGTCAGAGCATGTTTTGCCAACCAGGCATAAGACTGCGATCCTAAACATAGTTACTCAGAAGAACATCCTAATGCAATTAGTAGGTCTCTGCTTTGAGTTAGCAGTACATGCAAAAGATTGGGCTGCCCAACTGCACAATCGTTAAATGTAACAAATGCAAAGGAAGTAATCAGTGTAAGCCACCTGCCTTTTTGCATTGCCTTGGATATTTTCTTATCTCCTGGAACTGCACCATTTTAATTCCTGTGTGATCAAGTATACATCTGTTTAGGATGGTGGATTATATTTAATGTGTATCTGTATGGTGATGCTTTCTCGGTTTTCTGTCGGCTGCCACTTTGAATTTGAGGAGCTTTTGTAATTATCTGCTGAGAATACTGTTGAAAAGTAGCAATTGGTTCTGTTATAGAATGAGACACACACTGATCTCCAAGAATTCGTAGAGTTCATTATTTTTTCCTTTTGTTGCAGGTCTGATGAAAATGCATTTTCTCCTTGCATAGGATGTATTAACAGGAAAGCTGGTCTGTGCCTTCTCCATTTCCAGTGGCTTAGTACAGAGTGAGTAATAGAATCATGAGCACATGCATGCACCTGTGTGTGTGTGTGCGTTATGGCGAGGGCTTGAGTTTCTTCACTGTTCTCACATCAAGCTGAGGACTAATTGAAATGTGAGTCTCCAGGCCATTTCCCTGAGTGTTTGCACTAAGTGTTCACTCGAGCTAATGAGTGCATCCGTATGGTTCGTATGTTTTCACACATCAGTTTGTTACATTCACTCTTTACATCTTTTGGTGTACATCTAAGAAGACATCATGAGTAAAGAAGACTTTGGGGATGGTATAAGCCCGGCACAGTGACACTGTATTACCTGTTCCATTTCCATTTTCAAGGCAAGGGTCAATATCTTGAAAATGTGAAAAATCACACCCCACCCAGATAAAGGTGGATGATTCACCCAGATTATGCAATGTGAGAAAGAAGGCAACCCTTCTTTCTTTTCTTTTTCTCTTCAAACAGGTTAAGATGCATTGAAAAATGAACTTTTACATGAATTTGGTCTACAGAAGGATGTCTGGTTTACCAGGTGATAACAAGCACAGATTTTTTGCCGTTGTTAACAAGTAGAGATTAAAAAAGAAAAGATAAAAGAACAGATTAAAACCAGGGGAAAAAAACCATGCTGGCTGGGTAATACTGTCGAAACTTTTTCTGTCTAAACTTGCATTGGATCGAGTCCTATGTAAAGAAAGCTACTAAGAAATCCACCTTCCTTCTAGAATACATTTTGTAAAGGATGCAGCATGAAGTTTAACTTTCTTTCTAACATGAAACCAGAGATAATACATGGCTCTGTATTAGCTCCAACTGGGGATGGATGCATCTGTCAATTTTGGTTTCACTCAGTTCCTCATTTTTCCAGCCATACATTTGTTTCATTCTATATTCACATCACTATGCAAATGTAATGCACTTTTTAGGCTATTTTCAGAAATATACACATTTTTGTGTATACACATTTTGTATTCATTTTTAATTGAAGAACTGCATCACAAAACTCAAAGAAGTGTGGATATCGAAGTATAACTGCATTTTGGTTTGCATATTGGTTTGGGAATTGTGAATCAAATATGTTCACATTAAAATATGAACTGAACTTATTTGTCCCCCATCCCTAGCTCCAATTAATCATAACTGAATCAGCCTTGAACTTCCTGAGAAATGGCTAACAAGCCAATGGCCTGCAGACCCTGGGCCGGCCAACCAGAACTAGTGCTTTATCCCTGCATTCTTAAATCTGACTGTCATCTCCCTCAACTTACATCTTCTCAGTTGGGTCTGCAGGAAATGAATAGTGCTGCCACTGCCATTTATCATACACCAATTATGTGCTAGGTGCTGTACGCACCACAAACATGTTACCATCCCAGCTCAAGGGGTTTGCAACTGACAACTACAAAGCACATTTCCTCAAGTTCTGTTTTCTATATAACATTTCCAAACCATTCTTATTCTGCTGTGGGGCTCTTTTCTTCTGGCAGGTTCATTGCTTTTCAGGTAATTGATGAGATAATTATGTTCACCTTTTGAGTATGTAAAGCAATAAATAGTTCCCACAGCTTAAATAATTCTTCTCTTACAACATTGAAGCTCCATAGCATCTAGCAAATTCGCAGTCTCAGCCACACATAGTATCTGTGGTATCCAATATTTAATGAGCTTGGTTTATATAGTACCTCTTCCATTGAGATTTCCTATTCAATTAATTCATAATCAAGTTTATGGACATATTCTAGATGTATATTTACTAGTGCTGGGCAAAAAAGTTCTTCCACATTTTTTTAAAAACATTCTCATTTGATAATGAGAAATTCCATAAAAAGGAATTGCTTCTGAAAAATAATTGGAAGGAGAAGAACATTTTGGAGACATTCTCATAGGTTGGGTTTGGGGTTCTTGTGCTTACCTTACTTATAAGGTGGCTGAGGAGTGTACATGGGTGCCATGTCTTTTATTGTACAATTATCTCTCTGGAGGCCAGTAGCCTCCTCACGTTACACACTTCAATTAAAGCCTAGGAGAAGACATCACGAGGTATCTTCTCCCATAAGGCCTTTTCAGATCAGGATGAACAGGCAGCCTGGGAGGTTCAACATAACTGATAAAATGCCATGAGAATGAGGGAAATGGGGTGGGGGAGGAAGCCCCTTTCATGGGGGAAGAAAAAGTTCAGAAATTGGAAGGCAGATTTTGCCACAGCACCAGCTCTACCTTTTCCCTGGAGCTGGACACAAGACTGCCCATATCACACTTGCTACATAGCTTTCAGGCAAATACCAGTATTATAAGCATCTGCATTAGAGAGACTTCATTAGAGTGACTGGGTTCGCATAACATAAGCCACAGTGGGTTGTGAGCCATGTTTGTTTCAGAGTGGCTTGTTATGTTGTCCAAACCTGGCAGGGTAGCTTCAGCATGGTTTTCTAACCCCACACAAGCCGCCCTGAGAACCCATGGCTTGTGGTTGGATTGTTCAGGTTGGCTTGTTTTCAGAGTGGCTTGTTGTGATGTCTGAACTAGGGATGTACGAAAGTCACTTACCCTTTCGACGGGGTGATTCACAGTGGAAATCCTAATCCAGCCGGCTCCACTCCGTGGAGATTCCACAGAGCCGCCAGCCGGGGTCACCCATAGCCAGACATCCGGCTGCCGGGCAGCCTGCAGGAAAAAAAAACAGCGTACACAAATGGCGGTGGCTATGGCAGCCGCCATTTGCATTCCCTTTTTTTCACTGTTTTAGCCTACATAAATATTTACGTAGGCTAAAACGGCGGGGGGGGAAAGGAATGCAAATGGCGTCCACTACGCCTGGTCTAGACTGGTGGGGACGAGGGAGAGGGCCTTTTCTGTGGTGGCCCCCATTCTGTGGAACTCCCTCCCTAGGAACTCCGCCATGCCCCCTCTTTAATGAGCTTCCGTCGTGCATTAAAAAGTGGTTGTTCAGGCAGGCATTTGGGGTGGGTTAGGGTATTTTACAAAATGTTTTTACTGTGGAATTTTATTGTTTTAAACTGTTTTATTGTGTGCTGTACATCGCCCAGAGTGGCTGGGTGACCAGCCAGATGGGCGATTAATAAATGTAATAATAATATAAATTATTACGGCGGGGGGGAAAAAGGAATGCAAATAGTGCCCACTACGCTATTTGCGTTCCCCTTTTTTTCGCTGTAATAGCTTACGTAAATATTTATGTAGGCTAAAACAGTGAAAAAACGGGAACGCAAATGGCAGCCACCATAGCTGGCATTTGCGTATGCTGTTGTTGGGTTTTTTTGCTTGCCGTGATAGGCTACGTAAATACTTACATTGCCTATCACGGCTAACACAGGGACGCCTTGTGAATGGCGTGAATGCCATGTGAATGGATGAAGAAGTGAATGGCGGCCGCAGGGCGGCTGCCATTCACAAGTCAGTGGGGACGGCAGCAGGTAAGTGCTCCGTTTCGCGTGCCTTTTATGGGTTGGAGGGCGGGGGCTTCGTTCCGCCATGGATTTCAGGGGGCTGAATGCACTGGCATTCGGCCTCACCAAGTTCTGTGGCAGAATTCTCTGACATCCCTAGTCTGAACCTGGCAGGGTGGCTGCAGCAAGTTTGTTCAAAAGGGCCACAGCGTCACCTGGCAAGAATGACAAAAAATCTGAGGGCTTCTCATGATCTTGCTTGCCAGACTCTGCCTGACAACTAGGGATGGCAGTCTCTGGGAAATCTGGTCCTTTTGGGCTTGATGGAGTTCTGTGGCATCTACAGCTCACTTTGCATCTGCAAGCTGGGTTCTCTGAATTCCAGGAACAACTTTACACATTTGGGGGGAAGGTTCTGCAATATGTGCAAATTTCTGAGCAATTGGGGCAAATTACAGCTGAACTGGGGCAAATTACTGCCAAACTGGGGCAAATTACAGCCAAATTAGGGCAAATTACAGCCAAATTAGGGCAAATTACAGCCAAATTGGGCAGTGATTTTAGTAATTTGCACAAATTTGGCCATAATTTGCACAAATTGCACCCCCCCTATGTACACAATTCTGGGAAAATCCACAAACTGACCCGACTCACTGCAGAGCAAGTCAGGCATTGTGGCGGGAACCGAAACAAAGTCTGTGGGGCTGAACCTAGGAAAGCTCATCAAACTAGGGATGGCAGAGAATTCCACCACAGACTCCGGGGGGGAACGGACCGCCCCACCCCACGAAGTCCGACCCGGCCAGATCCTACCTGGCACCACTGGGGCCGGGGCTAGCCAGGGCCATCCGTGGCGGTCTTCGGACGCGAGTGGCATCCGGTGTAGCAGACGCTATTTGCGTCCCTTTGCCTTACCATGATAGACTTAAGTAGCCTATCACGATAAAGCAAAGGGACACAAATGGCATCTGCTATGCCAGACACCATTTGCATCTGAAGAGCGGACGCGGAGCAGAGCTGGCAGGGGAGGATTCTGGGGGGGGAGGACCAGATCGCCTCCCCCCCCACAGACCCCCAGTGGAGCCAGGTAGGTGGGGTTTGTACACCCCTACATCGAACGCCACCCTCCAAACAGATTTTTCTGACATCCCTGCTGGCAACACTACTGCCACCTTCCTCCCTCGTCAGTGCCTCCTCCTCCTCCTCCTCCACCTCCAGGTCATTTGACAGTGACTCAGCTTTTTTGTGAGTCAAGAGGTTCCTCTTCCTAGCAGAGCTGTGTATGTATGTCTGATACTTACCTCTGGGTAAGCTAGGGATGTACAAAAGTCACTTACCTTTTCGAAGGGTGACATTCGCGGTGGGGGGAGGCACTCTGTCCCTCCCCCCAAAATTCTCTCTGGCTGGCTCCGCTCCACGGAGATTCCGCAGAGCCACCGGCCGGGGCCGCCCGCAGCCAGACATCCGGCTGCTGGGCAGCCTGCAGGGACGCAAATGTCAGTAGCCATATCTTCCGCCATTTGCGTCCCTGTATCTTGCCATGATAGGCTATGTAAATATTTACATAGCTTATAACAGCAAAAACACACACAAAAAACAGTGGGTGCAAATGGTGGCAGCTACAGCGGCCGCCATTTGTATTCCCTTTTTTTTGCCGTTTTAGCCTACGTAAATGGTTACGTAGGCTATTACGGAAAAAAAAAAAAAAAGGAACACAAATGGTGGCCACTATGCCATTTGCGTTCCCTTTTTTTTTCTCACCGTAATAGCCTACATAAATATTTACGTAGGCTAAAACGGCAAAAAAAAAGGGAACGCAAATCGCGGCCACCATAGCCGCCGCGCATCCACTGTTTTGTTTTGTTTTGTTTGCAGTGATAGGCTACGTAAATACTTACGTGGCCTATCACGGCCTCCGCAGGGATGCCAATGGCGTCCCTGCATTAGCCGTGATAGGCTATGTAATTATTTACGTAGCCTATCACGGCTATAATGAGGAAGCGAATAGTGGCCGCAGACACGGCCACCATTCGCAAGTCAGCACGGATGGCAGCAGGTAAGTGCTCCGTTTCGCGCGCCTTTCGTGGGGGGGCGGGGGGCTTCGTTCCACCACGGATTTCACCAAGATCTGTGGCGGAATTCTCTGACATCCCTACGGTAAGCATGCATGGCCCCAATTTGGGACCATAGTGATGTGGGATGAGGGATTTAAACTTCCCTCTTCTGTTTTCATGCTGAAATTCTCCCCCCTCAGTAAGGGGGTTAAAAAGGAGGGGAAGCATCTCAAAAAGGAGGGAATTTCTGCATGAAACCCAAAGGGAGGAAGGCTTAAATCTCCACTCCCAAATCACCAAAGTCCCGAATTGGGGTGGTGTGTGCTTACCCAGAGACAAGTCAGTCACACATACACACTCAGCTCTTCTGGGAAGAGGAATGTTGCTCATTCCCAGCTGCAAGGAGCAGCCAAGGAGCATTTTTTTTTTAAGAACTGAAGAGCAGCAGCCAAAAGTTTTATAAAAAATCACATGCTTGTGGGGAGGGAGGCTTTTACTCTTATTGCTCAGAAAATTCTTTGCAGGTGGTGGAGGGTGGAGAAGAAGGAGGAGGGTGATTGAAAGCTGCTTTTCTGGCAGGTGCAGCAGGAGGTCTTTGAGAAAAACACATGTTTGGTTTAATTCGTATTTCTCAGAAAAGTCTTCGTGGGTAACGATACATAAGACAGAGTACATGGAGGGGGCTGAAAAGTTTCCCTTTGAAGCTAGCAAAGGCATAAAATGCCCAGCACAGAAAGTGTACCAATAATAGTAAATTGGCTGTTGATGTAGCAAAGCTGCAAGGACTCCTGGGATATGGTCCAGGAGCAGGCAGGAAGACTAAGGGGAAACAAGCCATGGAAAGCCTCAGAGCCCCTGATCATCTGTCAGGGTTAGCAAGTGAACAACTAACCCACTGAGGCTTATTTTCAGCATGGCTTATTGTGTCATGCAAATCAGCCCCAGAGTAGCCACAATCACTACTCGGGAAAGTAATGTTAGGAAGACTCCAGGGGGAGTGCTGCACCCTGAGCTGAAAAGTGACAACTAGAGCTGTGCCAAAAAATTTCAGAAGATTTTTTTCTTGGAAAAGTTCTGAGATATTATTTTCTTAAACCCCTAGAAATAGAATGCCACTTTGAAGAATTTTTCTAATTTATTTCACCACTTTTTTGGGGGGGGGAGGTTGGCCATCTTCCCTCTCCCTGCACTCCATACCCCAGATCAATGCTAAGTATGGGGTATTGTGGAGGACGCAAACTAGGAGCCAGGGTGTCAATACAGCTGCTGTTAGTGGCAGCGCAAACCCCAAAAAACCTTTAGGAAAAGGAGAAAGAAACTGTCCTATAATCCCTGTCAATAGTCATACAATCATAGAATAGCAGGATTGGAAGGGGCCTACAAGACCATCGAGTCCAGCCCCCTGCTCAGTGCAGGAATCCAAGTCAAAACATCCCTGACAGATGGCTGTCCAGCCTCGTCTTGAACGCCTCCAGTGTGGGGGAGCCCACCACCTCCCTAGGTCATTGGTTCCATTGTCATATTGCTCTAACAAGTCAGGACATTTTTCCTGATGTTCAGCCGGAATCTGGCTTCCTGTCACTTGAGCCCATTATTCCATGTCCTGCACCCTGGGATGATCGAGAAGAGATCCTGCCCTTCCTCTCTGTGACAACCTTCCAAGTACTTGAAGAGCACTATCATGTCTCCCCTCAGTCTTCTCTTCTCAAGGCTAAACATGCCCAGTTCTTTCAATCTCTCCTCATAGGGCTTTGTTTCCAGTCCTCTGATCATCTTCTTTGCCTTCCTCTGAACCCCCTCCAATTTGTCCACATCCTTCCTAAAGTGTGGTGCCCAGAACTGTTCATAGTACTCCAGATGAGACCTAACCAGTGCTGAGTAGAGGGAAACTAGTATGTCATGTGATTTGGAAGCTATGCTTCTATTAATGCAGCCCCAAATAGAATTTGCCTTTTTTGCAGCCACATCACATTGTTGGCATATAATCAGCTTGTGATCGACAACAATTCCAAGATCCTTCTCACTTGTAGTGTTGTTGAGCCAAGTATTCCCCCACCTTATAACTGTGCATTTGGTTTCTTTTTCCTAGGTGCAGAATGTGGCATTTATCCCTATTAAATGTCATTCTGTTGTTTTCTCCCCAGCACTCCAGCCTATCAAGATCACTTTGAATTTTGTTTCTGTCTTCCAGGGTATTACCTATCCAGCCCAATTTTGTGTCATCTGCAGATTGATCAGCATTCCCTGCACCTCCTCCTCCAAGTCATTAATAAAAATGTTGAAGAGCACTGGGCCCAGGACTGAGCCCTGCGGTACCCCGCTCGTTACCTCTCCCCAGTTTGAGAAGGTCCCATTGATAAGCACTCTTTGAGTCCGATTCTGTAGCCAACTGTGGATCCACCAGATCGTTGTTTCATCTAGCCCACTTTGCTCATCAGGATAACATGGGGTGGTTTGTCACAAGTTTTGCTGAAGTTGAGGTATATTATGTCCACAGCATTCCCATAGTCCACAAGGGAGGTTACCTGATCAAAAAACTGAGATCAGATTTGTCTGGCACGATTTGTTCTTGACAAATCCATAGGGATGTCAGAGAATTCCGCCACGGATCTCAGTGAAGCCAAATGCCAGTGCATTTGGCCCCCCAAAATCTGTGGCGGAACGAAGCCCCCCGCCCTCCACCCCGCAAAAGGCGTGCGAAATGGAGCACTTACCTGGTGCCATTTGCGCTGCTTTGCAAATGGCGGCCGCATCTGCGGCCGCCATTCGCTTCCCCATTTAGGCCATGATAGGCTACCTAAATACTTACGTAGCCTATGACAGCTAATGCAGGGGTGCCATTTGCTTCCCTGCAGAGGCTGTGATAGGCTACGTAAGTATTTACAAAGCTATCACAGCAAAGAAAGGGAACGCAAATGGCGGCCGCCGTAGCCGCCGCCATTTGCGTTCCTGGTTTTTTTGCCATATAGGCTACATAAATATTTACATAGCCTATCATGGCCAAAAACATGAATGCAAATGGCGGCCACTGTAGGCGCTGCCATTTGCATCCTCAGGCTCCAGACGCCTGCGAATGCACCTGGCCGGCAGCTCCACGGAGTTGCCGCGGAGCAGAGCCGGCCGGGTTAGGATTTCGGGGGAGCTGCGGAGCGCCTCTCCCCCACTACGCATCACCCCTGCGAAAAGGTAAGTGACTTTCATACATCCCTACAAATCCATGTTGGCTTGGAGTAATCAATGCATTGTTTTCAAGGCACTTACAGACTGATTGCTTTATCTGCTCCAGAATTTTCCCAGGGATTGATGTCAGACTGACTGGTCTGTAGTTCCCAGGTTCCTCCTTTTTACCCTTTTTGAAGAAAGGGACAACGTTAGCCCTCCGCCAGTCATCTGGCACTTCACCCAACCTCCATGATTTCTCAAAGAGAATAGACAGCGGTTCTGAGAGTTCTTCTGCCAGTTCCTTTATTACTCTAGGATGCAGTTCATCTGGCCCTGGAGATTTGAACTCATTCAAAGTCATTAGGTGTTCCTTGACCATATGCCTATCGATCTCAAGCTGCAATCCTGCCCCTTCAGCCTGTACTTCGCCTTTGCCAGGGGGGTCATAGACCTTCTTTTGGGAGAAGACTGAGCCAAAGTAGGAATTGAGCACCTCTGCCTTTTCCTTGACATCTGTTATCATTCTGCCATCCTTATTTAATAGCTGAAAAACCATTTCTTTCCTCTGCCTTTTACTATGCATGTAGCTGAAGAAAGCCTTTTTGTTGTTTTTAGCATCCCTCGCTAACCTCAGCTCATTCTCAGCTTAAGCCTTCCTGATGCTAACCCTGCACTTCTGCGCTACCTGCCTGTACTCTTCCTTTGTAGCTTGGCCTTCCTTCCACTTCCTATATGTGTCCTTTTTTTGTTTTCTGGTCTTCTCTAAGCTTTTTGTGAAGCCACATTGGTTCTTCTCTTGTCTTCCGCCTTTTTTTCTTGTTGGAATTGTTTGTAATTGTGCCTTGAGAATTTCATTTTTTAAAAAAAAAACCTCCCACCCATCTTGGACTCCTTTTCTCATTAGAGTCACTTGCCATGGGACCTTACTTATCATTGTTCTGAGTTTATCAAGATCAGCTTTCCTAAAATCCAGGGTACGCATTTGGCTACATTCGGCTTTTGCTTCCTTTAGAACCAAGAACTCAAATATAACATGGTCACTTTCCCCAGAGTTCCCATAACTGCTACTTTATCCACTAAGTCATCTCTGTTTAGTATCAAGTCAAGGATAGCCAATCCTCTAGGTCCTCCTTCCTCTACTTTCTGTAGGATGAAGTTATCAGCAATACAAGTCAGGAATGTCTTGGAGGGGTTTGGTGAATCCTACCTGTGGAAAACTGTTGGATAAGTTCTCATCTTCATGGAGAAATTTGGTGAAATTGTCCCCACAATTCCTCTGTCCCCAAATTGGGTGGAATATTTTTGAGAGGCCATTTGTACACAGGTCTAATATTTACTGGCTCAAAACCTCCTGTTAATATTTTGCAGCACAAATGGATGCAACATGTATAGATCTCAGGAATCCAGTATGGCAGCTGAAATGCCATCAGTCACATTGGTAGTTTAGAATACGGACCTTTCTGATATGATCAGAGCATTCTGATGTGTATTTTAGCCACTGAATGACACTCCAAGAAATCTTTCTCTGTGCACAGAATATATATCTGCCTGGCTACTGTTGGTAACAAAATAGTGGATTAGATGGGCCTTGGTATATTCCAGCAAGGCACTTCCTATGTGTTATGTTTTTTTAGAAGGGGGATAAGGTTGCAGGTGCCTATGCTGATCTCTTCCATCCCTATCCCTGCTGTCAGTGTTCATAATCTGGGTAGAAAAAACAAAGTAAACCATACGAGAAGTTCACAAAATTGGTTCAGGACAAAGCAAGGAGCTTTTAAAAAGTAGCATTAAAATGGCTAGAAGAACATCACACAGATGTTTTACAGTGGATGAGTGTAAAAGGTAAAGGTGTCCCCAGCCAGTCGTGTCCGACTCTAGGGTGCAGTGCTCATCTCCATTTCTAAGCCGAAGAGCCAGTGCTGTCCGAAGACACTTCCGTGGTCATGTGGCCGGCATGACTGAACACCGAGGTGCACGGAATGCTGTTACCTTTCCCGCCGAAGTGGTACCTATTTATCTACTTGCAATTTCTTGCTTTCGAACTGCTAGGTTGGCAGGAGCTGGGACTGAAGATGGGAGCTCACTCCGTCACGCGGCACTCGGGTCTCGAACTGCTGTCCTGCCGACCTTCCAGTCTGCAGTTCAGCGTCTTAACCACTAAGCCACCGCGGCCCTTGGATGAGTGTACAGGTTCCAATTATTTAAAAAAAACACCTAAACTCAGGGTGGGGCAAAAGTTTGGGCAGTATCCTGTACTGCTGCTGTGCCTCTGCTAGTTCTGTTGCACCAATGGAATGGACCACTAACAGAACAGGAACTCGTAGTTCCTGAAATAACCCCAGAAATGAGAGGGGATGTTCATTTCATGAGAGGCTTGGCTTGCCCCATTCCAGAAACTAGCATTGCTGCTTATTTCTGGTTGTTTCAGGAACCTCTAGTTCCTGTTGCACTACCAGTCCATTCTGCTAGTGTGAAGGCAGTGTAAGATTCTGCCCCCCTGCTTTAAATGCATGTCTAGCAGCTAAGAGCACAATCCAATGGGTTGCTGCCTCATGAGATGGAAGCCTCCAAACTTGGAAGCTTCTGTGTATCCAATGTCCTGCTGGGCTGAAGCCGGCAGGGTGGGAGAAGAGGGAGATAATCTTTGCCTCTCCATCCTCCAATCACTGAGATTTTCACTAGATTGTTTTTGTTTTGTTTTTTGCCTGTCTAGCAATGGTGTTTGAGGTTGAAGGAAGGAGGCTGGAAGATGCTGGCATCTCTGGTCTCCTCCCCTCCCTGCCCACCAGAATGCCTCCTTTCCTCCTCTCTGAGGTTGATGCTCTATTTTTCTGACCTCCAAGGCCAGCCAGCATGGTTCTTTCCATGCCTGCTGCAAGAGGGCAGGGGAGAGGGGACGGATCTCCACTTCCCCCTTCTGAGGTTGGAGTGTTCTCCAACTTCATACGGAGGAATCCCCACCCTCCTATCACCCCTCAGACAATGTCTAGGGGCCATAAGATTGCTCTCTTAGTCTCTCTTTTATTTTATTCATTTTTACTCTAGAGTGGATGCAGGTGCCTGGATTCAGATCAGGGGCCCTGAGCCTACTCTACAGAAGAAATGAAAAAAGACACAGCTGCTAGTGCTAGCCACAGATTGAAAATGATGTCTGTTTTGGCCCTAAGATACACAGTGCAGCTGAAAGGATATATGTAATAAAGTGTTTCCTTGTCCATGCAGTGGGTTTATGAACGAAAACCATCAAAAGACTGTACTGACAAAGAAAGATAATCTCACAACTTTTCTAAGCTAAACTTTCCCCCTCCACCTGATCTCTCAAAAAAAAATACTGCTAAATCCAAAAGGCCCTATAGTTTGCGACAGTGCTCTGAGCTTCAAGTGTCAAGAGAGACTGCTGCTACTGAGCATTTTTTTGGTCATAAATGGCTAAGTGGTATTTTTCATCTTCCTTTAGCAGCTGAAGCCTGTGTAATTCTCTTCAAGGACCTCTACTCTGGCAGAGAGACTCATCTGCGGTAGATTTTATAAGTTTCATGACTTGTGACCCTTGCATCATGTAAGAGCCCTCTAAGCTCAGCTTATTTTCTTTTATTTGTGGTACTTCTCTGCAGTATGCTCTTAATGAGCCCAGCACTCCCTTCATAATTTCAAAAGTGCATAGGGCTCGGTAATTAAGTTGATATATTGCAGCATAGGTGTCAGCTGTGAGGAGGCTCAAAAGCTTTATAGGCAGAGCCTAATATGACATCAGTTATCTGTAACTTATCTCGAGGGGACTGCCAAGCATTATTTCCTATTGTTTGCACTAGCACAACCCCCCTGACTAGCTAAGAAAGCCAGTGAGGCAGCTTGACTGAGTCTGTAGCTAATGGTCACTGAACTATTGAAAGCTCTATTGCTGCCTGTGTGTTAGTGCTCTGCTGCCTTGACCAAGCACACCTGGTAATGTTTGTTTAGTAGGAATGGTGGCTTCATTTAGCTCATCTGTCCCTCTTAAAGCTCATTACTGATGCCATTGTAGAGAGGATTAAAAACTCAGGGAACACATCCTGTATCTATTCATCTGCCATCTTCATTTTCGCCATGGGGCTCTTGTTTATTGCAGAGGATTAGGGTACATTCTAGAGCAGATGTAGGCAAGTTGGCACCCTCCAGATGTTTTAGACTATGAAACCCATAAGCTCTAGCCAGCATGGCCAATGGCCAGGGATTCTGGAAGTGGTACTCCAAAACCACAAGCTTGCCTATCCATGTTCTAGAGCAGTCATTTCTTTTTCATTTCTTTTTCTTTAAAAAAACAAAAACAAGAACCTTCAGGATATGCTTCCCACATGGATGAGCCTGATGTGATCTTAATCACTGCCACAAAACTCCACAGTAAATGCATGCCAAGGTCGGGCTTATGAAGCCCTGCCATGGTCCTGGGCAGTCATGGATTGCAGGAGAAGACTACTAGTTATGGGAAAGCTCTGTTTCAGGGGTGCTTCCCTGTCATTCCAATTTTCCTCATTGAGGGTGTGGGGGATTGATAAACTTGTTTTGTGCAGAAAAGGGCAACTAAAATGATCATGGGGCTGGAGCATCTCCCCTATGAGGGAAGGTTACAACAGCCGGGATTGTTTAGCTTGGAAAAAAGGAGAGTAAGGGGAGACATGATAGACGGGTACAAAATTATGCATGGTGTGGAGAAGGTGGATAGGGAGACTTTTTTCTCCATCTCTCATGATACTAGAACTCAGGGTCAGGTCAACCCATGAAACTGACTGGTGGGCAATTCAGGACAGATAAAGGAAGTACTTCTTCACACAGCATATAGTTAAACTATGGAATTCACTACCGCAGGATGTAGTGATGGCCACCAATTTAGATGGCTTTAAAATGGGGTTAGACAAATTTCTGGAGGAAAAGGCTATTAATGGCTGCTAGTCTTGATGGCTATGTGCTACCTCCAGGACCAGAGGCAATGAGCCTATGTACACCAGTTTCTGGGGAACATGGGTGGGAGGGTGCTGTTGTGCCCATGTCCTGCTTGTGGGTCTCCCATTGATCGCTGGTTGGCCACTGGACAGAATGCTGGACTAGATGGACCCTTGGTCTGATCCAGCATGGCTCTTCTTATATTCTTATGTTCAGTTCCACAGAACACTATTTGGAAGCCATTGTCCTAGGGTACAGTCTCAGGGGAGAACTAGAGGTTCAGTCGTCAACATGTATCCCCACTGCAAAATGGGGGCTGGGCCTCTGATGTACTGCAAGGGACACAAACACAAACAGAGTGTGCACAACACTTCTTCATACTTCATTGCTTCTTCCCATTCCCCTCCTTTTCCCAACTGTGTTTTCAAATGTGTGCATGCTGAGTAGAGAAATATAGCTGGATGTGAATTCAGAGGGAAAGTGGCAGGCAGGAGAAAGTTTAAGCTGCTGCAATTTGACACCCACTGTCACTAATGGCTCAGTGGTGGTTCAGTGGCGATTCACTGGTGTCAGTGGTCGTTCAATGGTGTCATTCAGGCATTCATCACCAGATGTATGAAGGGGCCATGGGAAACACATATGACAAAGATGTACATGCTAGCAACATCCCCTTCTTCAAAGTGAGCCACGTAATGCATGTAGGGGGCTGCTTCCATAGGGATGGGAGCCCTGTCCCATAATTCTAGCCCCACATATCGCCACTGACCCCTTCATGTGTTTCATACCCATGGATACTGAACCAGTAATGTCATCAGTAGGAATGTCTGAGAAATCCACAATGGAACCAAATGAGTTCAGAGTTCTATGAATCTGACCCAGGGATTCTGCAGTAGCCTGGCTTTTCCCAAATCGCATGGATTCTGCAGACTTGTGAACCTAGGGATGTTGTGGAAGTCTGAGAGGGGGGTGGAATCCAGTGGATTACCCCCCCCCCAGCATCCCAGACTCCAGTCCATGGACCGCCATGCTAGCTTGACTTGGCGCACACTGAGTTGGGCAAGTGTGGCAGCCCCCACTCCCTCACCAAGCCACAATTTTGTGCAAAATGACAGCTTGTTCTTTTTACATAAAGGGGCTTTTTACACAAATGGAGGCCATAAAGGGGCCATTTATGCAAAATCACAGGTGTAAATGGGACTGCGGACTGTCTGGCAGCTTGCGCCATGCGGCAAATGGTCAGGTGGCCAGTGGGGGTCCGTCAAGTGGTGCGTGAGGCAGACCTGAGTGAGTTTGTCCATCTCTGTGTGGACCAGGTTTGTTTGTTTGTTTTTTACTTTCTGGAATTTTATGAAAATTTAGTCATAGAAAAATATATAATATAAAAATCCAGTGCATTTCCCCCATAGGCTAAAGCATGAAAATGTGCCTTTGGGGGGGATTTGTGCATTTGGGGGATTTGCGCATTTCCACAAGTGCAAATTTGTGCAAATGCAAATTTGTGCATGATCAATAAATTGGAAAAATCCGATTCTGGCAATGAGTGGATAACAAAAGGCACCTGACAAATTGCGAAATGCAGACAGAACGGAGTTTACAAAATCTGTACATCCCTAGTCATTAGAAGTTCCAAAATGTGTGTTAGCTGCTGAACATTTAGTTCTGGTCTTAGTTGCAGCTGGGGATATCAGACCTGTTGGAACCGAGACGGTATCCAGTGGCTACTTTGGGGCAGTATGTTTACCATTGCCGATCTTTTCATCATAGAACTCTGGAATTCCACAGAGGACAGTTTGAATACCACTGCCATAGCATATTTATTTTATACATACAATTTTATATTTATTTTATAATGTCCTCTAACATTAGTGTTAGAGGACAAACATTTAAGAGGGGAGGGAAACCACAACTTTAAGATAATTAAAGACCAAATTCTAAAATGAAATATGCACTACTTTAAGGTACAAACTTCAATAATTTGAAAAAACTATTGAACATATGGCAATTCTGTAGAGATTTCTGTGAATAAATTAGAATATTAAATCTGAAAAGTAATACTATGAGTGGAAGTAACAGCTAGTAGATCTTGGAACTAGGCTGTAAGATCATTATAATATTTCAAAGACATACTGAATTATAGTAGAAATATTGCCTAATGAGCATCTGCATAGATAGACAGATGATAGATAGATAGATGATAGATAGATAGATAGATAGATAGATAGATAGATAGATAGATAGATAGACAGACTGATGGATCAATTATGGTGGCCTCATATTTGGATGTTCATAAGTTTTAGCCTGACAATACCTCTTTTTGGCTGTTTTATATATTCAAGAAAATGTAATGAATATGCACTTCGTATCTGGTATCAGTGGTGTGTATTTTTCAGTGACAAGCAGATTGGAGGTTGGAGACTTTAATTGGTGGCCAGAGACAAAATTCCTTTAAGCTAATAAATGCAGTGTTATCCCAGCTGACAATATAGGACCTGGCAGAACCACTCAGTTCTGCTCTGTGGAGCTTGGGTGGAAAAAGGAATGAAATAATTCTAGAAAACCTAGAATAAATCACAGAAGCTATTATTGCTTCCATAATTCACTTCAGGCACACACACAGGGGCTGTTTGTACAACCCGAAATAACCCATGGTGAGACCACAGTGTGTGCAGGGCACATGCGGCTGCCATTTTGAATAACCAACCCCCACTAGGGGTTGTCCTGTTGTGCAAACCCAATGAGAATGGGTTATGCAAGGGTTGTTTAACATATGTTGTTTAATCTTCATTTAAAGCACACTCACTAGGTTCACACAATATGACAACCCTCGCGTGGGAGTTGTATATGCAACCTGACACCCACAGCATGTCATCTGAACCTGATCAAAGAATGCTAGCTGGTTTGGCCTCTCTGGCATGCCTGAGGTTCTCTGATTATGTGAGGGCTTGGCAGCCACACTGCCCCCTTGATGGATAGGGGTTTGGATGAACCCTGCTCCTGGGATGCTCCCAGTGGAGGAAGGGGATGAGGTGAATTCTTTTTAGGACTGTGCACCACTTCAGTCCAAATCCTGACTCCTGAAGCAGATTGGGGTGATTTGGACTGATCAGTCCAGTTCCGGAGCAGGTTGGCATCAGGACGAAGCCATCAAAAGCAGATTGGAATGATCTGAAGTGCTTCAGACCACTTTGGACTGATCTGGACAGCTGCTTGCCCAGTCACATGAACCCCCTGCTCCTTACCTAGACCCATGAGGAAGTCACACAGCCATTGCTGTCTTCTAGGGAGTTGCCATTTTCTTTTAATACAGTGACTCTTCTTATTCCAGAAATTAAATGGTTCAAAGATTGTGGCTGAAAAGTGGCCATCTACGCAACATTATGGTGTAAATGGCCCATTTAAATGAGCCATTTAAGCTGGGGTGGGGCGCGGGGCTCATGTGGCTGGGCAAGTGGGGTGATCTGGATGTCTGAATCCCACTTTGACTCCAGAATTCGAAGCAGGTTGGACTGGGTCCAAATTGGGCCAAGACCAATTTGGAAGCTCTGGATCGGCCTCTGAAGTGGATTGGTAGGTCCCTGCATAGCCCTATTTTTTTTCTGATTCCTCCTTCTCTCTGCATCTCCCTGGGCCCCCTGAATATTGTCTCAGGAGGGTTGGGGAGCCCCCTGGGACAGCTGCACCTCAAGCTACTGACAAATGTAGAATCTCTGATATGGCAATAGAGGAAAAAGTGTTTCCTTTTTAGTGAAGTGACCAGCTGATGTGACAGTGGGGCTGCCCATGAGCAAATGCGATCAGCCCATATGTGCAAGAAACCCACTGCTCAATTTGGATTGAACAGAACTCTCTGAAATGAGTTCAATATGTTTAATTATCTGGCAACTATGTCAGCTATATATAATATCTGAAGTGAAATTTAAGCTGTGGGAAGGTATAGCATCAAGTACCAAGCAATGGCTGTAAAGAATCTTTACTTTTTACTCTGAAATTAATGCTGCAATTAGCTTTAGAAAAATGTCACCAATCAAGTACTATTGGCAACTTCTGTGCCCATAACAGGTGCTGTTAATGCAGTACTTAAGCATGGTTAATGGCTGCCTACCCCACCACTTTGTAAGCAAATGATCATTTCCCTTTAAAATGGATTTTGAAAGTGGCAGGCCAACTCTTCGCTCTAAAATTAGAAATGCAGCTTTTGCTATTGGTGTAAAACTTCTATATTTAAGAAAAATGGAAGATATGTAAATTGACATAAATTAGCCTGTTCCTTTGAAAAATGTTTTAGGCTCTAGACAAAGGTTGTGATTTGAGAAGACAAAAGTTAAAAGTGACCTTTTAATGTGTTATGCCTTTTTAGGGAAAAGAGCTCAGCCTTGAAACAAATTATTGTTAAAAATGACAAGCACTTAGCAATAGCTTGCAGCAATTCAGGGATAAAGTTTAATTTAAACTGAATAATTAAGGGATCAATTTAAGCTCTCTTTCAAATGCCAAAGAAGTCTAAATGTTAAATACAGGGGAACAATGTAAATTAGAAAATTTTAAATTTAAAAATGCAGATCTAGAAGGCATGTTACAAATATTTAATTTTTCATAACTTCCTCTCTTGTTTTGATCAGACGTCAATTATCTAAATAAAAGCTCTTTCCCCCTCCCACAACTGTCAAGTGTCCTGATCAATGGGTTAGAAAATAATTGTTTATGATAGGTCTCCATTCCAATAGTTTGAACATGAGTTGATCTCATAAAGGTACCTCATGTGTTCTGTGCACTTCCAGTTTGGGATTTGTTGCTGTATTGTTGTGGTTCATTCATTTATTCATTTATTACCTTTCCATACTGCCCAATAGCCAAGGCTCTCTGGGGTGACTACAGAGTTTAAAAACCTTTAAAATACAATATTGTACATAATATAAAAACTGTTTACATGCAAACATATAAACAGACAGCACACGCACGCACACGCGCCCCTAAACAATTTTAGCACTCAACAGTAAGAACTCCAGGACTCAAACTGAAAAAACCTTATATGTCACCAAATGCCTGAGAGGAGAGAAAGGTATTAACCCGGTGCTGAGAAGATAACCATGTTGATGCCAGGTGAGCCTTGCTGGGGAGATCATTGCACAATTGGGGGGCCACCACTAGGGATGTTAGAGAAATCCACTGCAGTTTTAAATGAGGCTGAATTCTTTGGAATCCAGCCTCAGGAATCCGCAGCAGATGGGCCCCACATATCTCCTCTCCTGGAGGATTCCGCACGGGACAGCATGGCTGCTTGTTGCACTGGGAGCCATTCGCCTCCATGCCGATCCCTTCCTCCCCCCTGGAATCCTCACAGAGCAGCTCTGCTCATGAGTAGGGATGGACTAAAGGGACTTACCTGGTCCCGCAGCTTGCTTCGCGGTGGGGGGGAGGCGCCTCGGTTCTCCCCCCGAAGTTCAGGTGAGGGGGGGGAGGCACCCCACCTCGCCCAGCTGAAATTCAGGCCGGGGGGGAGGCGCCCCATCCCTTGCCGCCGAAATTCAGGCTGCGGAGGAGCGCCCCGTCTACCCGGCTGCGAAAAAAAAAAGTAAAGTAAAAAAAAAACACACACACCCGTGATAGGCTACGTAATGATTTACGTAGCCTATCACGGCTAGATTTCCAAAGTCAGCCATGATAGGCTATACAAATCGTCATGTAGCCTATCACGGGTGACTTTGGGGGAAAAAAAAAGCGCGTACGCAAATGGCAGCGCCCATGGGGCGCCGCCATTTGCATTCCTTAGTTTGGCACGTCTAGTCTACGTAAAGATTTACATAGACTACGGCAAAAATAAGGGAACGCTATTTGCCATGGGCGCCACCATTTGCGTATGCGCTTTTTCTTTTTCTTTTTTTTCAACGTCACCCGTGATAGGCTACGTGATGATTTACGTAGCCTATCATGGCTAACTTTGGAAATCTAGCCGTGATAGGCTACGTAAATCATTACGTAGCCTATCACGGGTGTGTGTTGTTGTTTTTTTACTTTCCTTTTTTATTTTTCAATGACGGCGGCGGCAGCTGGTCAGAAGACCGGCCGCTGCCACCGCCCCCGCCGAAACGCCGCCGAAACGCCGCCGGGACCCGCCGCCGAAAGGGACATTCGCACAAGGTAAGTCCCATCTGGGGGGGCGGGGGGCCAGCGGAGGATTTCACCACCAGTTTCGGGGGGCCGAATGCGTTGGCATTCGGCCTCCCAGAGATTCATGGAGAAATTCTCCGCCATCCCTACTCGTGAGGATTGCTGCTTACCTGAATCAACCAGAGCCCTTCGTGTCTGCGCCAATCTCCATTTAAAAAAAAAAAGACAATCGGCAGGATGTCCCCATAGACTTATACACAAAATAGAGCTGTGAATCTTGCGTATAAGTCAATGTGTCCATAGGCTTTTTAAAAAATGGCGATCGGCAGGATGTGCTCATAGATTTATATGCAAAATAGAGCTGTGAATCTTGCGTATATGTCTATGTGTCCATAGGCTTTTTAAAAAATGGCGATCGGCAGGATGTGCCCATAGATTTATATGCAAACTAGAGCTGTGAATCTTATGTATAAGTCTACATAGAGTTACATGCAAGATTCGCGGATCTATTTTGCGTATAAGTCTATGGGCACATCCTGCTGATTGTCTTTTTTTTTTTTTTAATGGAGATTGGCGCAGACATGAAGGGCTCTGGTTGATTCAGGTAAGCGGCAGCCCTCGGCTCTGCGGAATCCTCATGGAGCAGAGCCGCTCTGCGAGGATTCCAGGGGGGAGGAACGGATCACCTCCCCCCCCGGGGATTCCCCACCGGAACGGACAGTGGGGAATCCGTACATCCCTAGCCACCACTGAGAAGGCCCTCTCCCTTGTTGCGACCTGAGCATCCCTTGGAGGAGGTACCTGGAGGTGCCTTAGATGGTTGGTGTAGTGTTGTTGTCGTGTGTCAATGGTCCTCTTCACACATAATGTGGGGAAGGGTAGTAAGGCTAACCACAGTGCATGGTGTCTACCACTAACCACACTGTGTGCTCCTGCCATATTTGCATGGAACCACAGCCCACAGCATGGTAAGCCTAACCACTCCCTAAGCACCCTCTGTTCCACAAAACTCTGCAGTCCTCTAGGAAGGCCACCATGCATCCTGGTTGCCTCAGTGGAGCAAGTGGCCACAAGCAGCCATCTTGGGGCTCGACACTGCAGGCGCCGCCTCCCCACTGGGTCGTGGCCTGCAGAGATTAGGAATGGACAGATTCACCTCTGTCTGCACTTGCCAGGCTGCACAAGCCCACGGACAGCCCAGTGAGCTCCATGTGGCTGCCCAGTCCCCTAGCAAGCTGCAATTTTGTGTAAAAAGTATACCTCGTTATTCTGCGTAAAAGGTATTTTATGCAAATGATGGACATAAAGTCACCATTTACACAAGATTAGAGGCATGAATGGATCCTGCAGATCTTAATTCTCAGGCAGGTCCTTGGTGAAACAGGCAGTCAAGACTGTTCAAATCCCAGTCCTGGAAACAGTGGTGAAACTAGGGCTGGACCTTTGGTAGGGCTGTACAGATATTGAAAAATCCATTTCATCTGCATTTTGCAGACTATCAGGTGCCTTTCATTCCATCATCCACTCATTGGTGGAATAGGATTTTTTCCTATTTCCCAAATTTGTGCAAATTTGCATTTACAAATTTGCATTCCCCCCCCCAAGAGCAAATTCCCCACAAATGTGCATTCCCTCCAAATGTTCATGCTTTAGCCCATGGGGGAAATGTGCATTTTCAGACAGTGTTTTTTAATTTTACTTATTTTTCTAAGACTGAATTTGCATAAAAATCCAGAAAGTTAAAAAACAAAACAAAACAAAAATCACCAGTTCACAAATCCATGGAATCCGTGTGACCTGGGAAAAGCCAGACCACGGCAGAATTGGTGGGTCAGATTCATAAAAATCCAAACTCATTTGATTCCATTACATCCCTGACCTTGGGACTTAAATATATATATGTATATGTATATGTATATATGTAGATGATGATGATGATGATGATGATAGACAGATAGACAGATAGACAGATAGACAGATAGACAGATAGACAGATAGACAGATAGACAGACAGATACATGCAGGGTCAGCTGGCTGGGCATGGACATGGTTACAGATACTAATATTATTTTTAATTTAGATATATATTATCCTTTTTCATTTTCATTTTTAACAACAGAACGGTGCTTATTCCCAAGTAGATATATTTCTCATCAGGACAGCAAAAGCAAACTCCATTTTATTCCCATAGTTATGATGGTGCTATGATTTAAGTGAGTTTAAAATGTAAATCTCTACATCCTCAGAATACTTCATTTTTATGAGTTCTAGCAAACATCCCCACACACACACACACACACATATAAGGAATGTCAAAGCAGTTGTAAAACATGGCATGGTGGTGGGGCAGGGGAAGAAGAGAAATGTGAGTTATGTGTTTCACAACTCAGATAATACACACAGTCATCTAAAGAGCTCCTCTGTAAGACGATTTAGTCCAGGGTCTAAAATTACTTAACTGCACCACTATGTGGAAAAATAGAGTCTTCTGAGCTTGCAACATCTTACTAGGAGCTATTGTGACTGCTCCAACATGTTTTGAACAGCTGCCAGACCTCAGATTATTTGATCTTACTGTTATGCCTGGAACTTATCAAGGCTCAGTTCACCGGAATGGTACATGGGGAGGGGAACATCTGGAATTAACCTCATGGTTATCTCTTTCTAATCTTATTTTCTATAGCCAAACATACCAAATGTATTCTGCCCTTTCTAGCAGGTTGTCTGTGGTCAACCCTTTTATCTCTTAGTTTTCTATCCCCTTGAGAACAGTTGAGGGGCCATGCTGGAGCTTGTCTTTGAAGTGCAGACTGTTGACCTGAACATGCACATTCATTTTCTTTCCCATCTCTCAGTGTTCAAGGCAGACTACTTATGCATCCTTTTCATTTCCCTCCCTCCTCTTTAAAAAAATGGTTCTGTAGTTTCAAGTGGTATTCAAATGCAGAATTATTTCCTTATCGTTTACCAAATTACATCCAGACATTACAGTGGTCAGGACATAATTCTGCATTTGAATACCAGTTGAACCTACACACCAATTTGTGTATGGGTTGATGTTACAAACAAAGTGATGATCAGAATGCTAAATGGTCCAATTGACTCTAAATTCACTCAACTGGTAATCCATCTCATTTTTTTTTAATGCATGAGTCCCAGTGTATGCAAAATTGCAGGTATATATTTTTTACAGAAATCACAGTTTGTGCAAAATTGTGGTGGTAATAGTGCTATTTGCATAAAATTGCAGACATCTGCAATTCTCTGCAAATTGTGCTATTTATGGCAGCATTTTTGCTCAAATCGCAATTTCCATAAATAGCTATGCCCACGATTTTGCGCAAATCACAATTTGCACATATTAAAAAAAAGCAGAAAACTGAGCTGGCCTGACTCATCATGTGACATGTTGGGCAAGCTCAAGAATGCATGAGCCAGAGTCTGTGGGGCTGAGCTGGCAAAAACTCACCTAGCTCTACCCCCAAAACGGATTCCTCCGACATCCCTAATCCCTATATTGAATCCCAGACTATTATTGTATTTTATATATCCATAAAATGCTTGGATGAACAGTGCATATAAATATTAAGTATCATTTGTATTGTTTAACAGTCAGCAATATCGAATATTGTTCCCACATGAAGAAGTCAATGAAGAAGTCAGTTAACTACCTACCTCATAAAAGAAGCTATTTTTTCCTCACTACCTGAAACTTTGGTATAGATTTATGCAGTCTTTCTTTTGTTTCCTTAAGGTTTTCTGGGAAGAAGTTGTCATTCCTGAAGAAAAGGCACTTAACTCTGCTAAACATAATGCAATATTCCTCAAGGCAATTTTCAATAAACAAGTGTGAATCCACACAGGAGTCATAGCAGTTACGTTTATAAGATTCCTCCCTCTTAAACTATATAGCTTTGCAAAGAAAGAAAGCTTTTTTAATGGAAATTAGAGTGTGTTAACTATTTATTTGGCTGTGTTGACTTCTTTTTTTCCAACTCACTTTAGGGCGCAATCCTATCCAGATAGGCGGCCACTTCCGAACTCGAAGGCGACCGCCTATCCAAAGCAGGGCAGGAGAAGCATGGAAGGGATCGTTCCCTCCATGCTTCTCCTGCCCTGCATTTTTTGCTAGACAGCTGATTTCAGCTGTCTAGCCTCAGGAGAGCTGAGTGGGGAAGGAGGCTGCTGTACAACATGTAGGATGTGTCGTACAGGCATTTCCACCCCCCCTGCCCTGGAGTGACCCTTTTTGGCCGCTCTGCGCTCCTCTTGCAAGCACGGAGGATGGGGCTATTCTGCGGTGCCTCCGAGGCAGCGCAGAAGAGGGGGGAGGTCGGTTCTCCAGGAACTGACCTCAGAGCATGGGCTCCGAGGTTGGTTCCCAGAGAACATGATATCCTATAGCCATCCATCCGCTGTCTAGCAGCCATAGGATTGCTCCCTCCATGTTCTTTGCATTTTTATTGTAAAATGTGAATGCAAATTCTACAGAGTTTTGAGCACCCTACCTCCATAGTGGTCATAGGACATTTATCTGTCCCAAAATCTGATTTCCATGATAGACATAATTTAACTCTTGGTTTTGTTTCCTTTTGCCTTTATTTCTAACAGTTATTTGTTTTACATTGTTAGGATTTATTCTACACTTTAAATAAGGTGGTAGGCACAAAGAAAGTCTTTTTAGTTATAGACACGCGTGCTCACACACACAAGATCCAATGGAACCTGTGAACTTTAATATATTTTGTTCCAACTTAATTTAGAAGTGTTGGCTTTGGTGGAATTGATTCTGATATAACTTTGGATAAACCAGAGAATAAATTTGTTCTGGTGTCTATATCCATTTTTCACCACCACCACCACCACCACCACCTCCTCCTTCTTCTCCCTCTCCCTCTCCCTCTCCTTCCCCTTCCTCTTCCTCTTCTTCTTCTCTGCTATGTACCCAGTCCTCATGATATTTGATTTTTTTCTAACCTTGCAGAAAGGAAGGGGCAACCCACTTCTTCCACTGACAAAGATCGAAGCAATTACAAAGACTGAAACTGACAAAGGTCAAATAACATTTTGATCCTTAAAATTTTAAGCTGGCACAAGCTCTGTCAAATTGTTGCATGGCTTATTATGACGGGACAATGGGCTAGCATGGGCAACTGGAGATGGAGAAAAGGCCTTGGATGACAAAAGATGGGACTTTGATGGGCAAGCTTTCCCTTTACTTACTTCCTGTTCTGCCTCCGGTGTTCTTCACTGATACACACCAGAACTCAAACAGCCCCAACAGCAATGATGCAGTGCTGAAAATTGTCCCTCGAAATTCCCTGGAAGTTTGGCCAAGCAAGATATCCCTTCTAACTATGCCTGGAAGGGATAAGAGTCAGGTGAGTAATTACAGCTGTATCCAGAAATGGTAAAGAACATCAGTGTAGGGATAGGTCAGAATTTGGTTTGAGATATAAAACATTCAAATGTTAGAGACAATGAAATGGACAGATTCCTTCATCCATGTCTGGGGCTTTGAGTGCTTTGCTCTTAAAGGTCTGGGTTTGAATCTCTGTGTATTCAAACTGTGTTAGTGCCGCTGAATTAGGGTTGCCACTAGGGATGGCAGAGAATTCTCTCATGGATCTCGATGAGGCCGAATGCCAGTGCATTCAGCCCCCCGAAATCTGTGGCGGAACAGCCTGCCCCCTCTGCCCCCCCGCAGTTCCCCCCCGGGATGAGACTTGCCTGGGGCAGATCTTCCGGGCGGCGGCAGCTCCGGTGGCAGCAGCTGCGGCAGCTGGTCTTCTGACCGGCTGCCGCCGCCGCCATTTGCAGACTTGTGGTTTTGTTTTGTTTTTTGTTTTTTCAAGACGTAATAGGCTACGTAAAGATTTACGTAGCCTATCATGGCTGGGTAAAAAAAACAACAACCACATATGCAAATGGCGGCGGCTTTGGCTGCCGCCAGTTGCGTTCCTTATTTTTGGTGTCTTAGTCTACGTTAATATTTACATAGACTAAGATGGCGAAAATAAGGGGAACGCAAATAGCATAGCGTCCGCTACGCTATTTGTGTTCCCCTTATTTTTGCCATCTTAGTCTACGTAAATCTTGACGGTAGACTTAGGGATGTACGTAAATTCTGCCACGGATCTCAGGGAGGCCGAATGCCAGTGCATTCAGCCCCCCGAAATCAGTGGCGGAACGGCCTGCCACCCCCCCACCACCCCCGGGACGAGACTTACCTTGGGCGGATCTTCCTGGTGGTGGCGGCTCTGGCGGCAGCTCTGGCAGTGGCTCCAGCGGCGGCTCAGCGGCTGCCGCCACCACCATTTCCAGTTTTTAAAAAAAAAGAACCTGGTAGGCTACGTAAACATTTACGTAGCCTATCACGGCTAGATTTTTTTTAAAAAAAGTGATAGGCTACGTAAATGTTTACATAGCCTATCATGTCTGACTTTAAAAAACAACAACAACAACAACGCACGTACGCAAATGGCAGCGGCCATGGCTGCCGCCATTTGCGTTCCTTATTTTAGCACATCTTAGTCTACATAAACATTTACGTAGACTAAGACGGTGAAAATAAGGGGAACGCAAATAGCGTAGTGTCCGCTACGCTATTTGTGTTCCCTTTATTTTCGCCATCTTAGTCTACGTAAATGTTTACGTAGACTATGATGTGCCAAAATAAGGAATGCAAATGGCGGTGGCCACGGCCGCCGCCATGTGCGTACATGCATTGTTGTTGTTGTTTTTAAGTCAGCCGTTATAGGCTACGTAAACATTTACATAGCCTATCACGGCTGACTGCAGGGGCGCAAACGGCCGCGGCTACAGCCACTGCCATTTGCGTCCCTGCTAGCCAGCGGCCGGATGTCCGGGTGCTGGCGGAGACGGCTGGTGGCTCCGCAGAATCCCTGCGGAGCACAGCTGGCCAGCCAGGATTGCGGGGGGGGGAGGAACGAAGTGCCTCCCCCCCACCATCAACGTAATCCATGAACAGGTAAGTGACTTTCGTACATCCCTAGTCAACTCTGTCTCTTTTAGATTTTTACAAACCCAGTCTTATTTTCATTTTTAAAAACAAACATTGACTTCTGGGCATGTTTCCCCCCACCCTTTAAGTCATATTCAAGCATTTGTTTTCTTTCTTTCTAAATTCTTAAAGAAAGGCATATATGGCAGCCTATGTGTGTAGTGTTTGTCCCCCGACGCCCATGCTGAAGTGAACCATCTGTGTGTTCTCTGTGTTGATCCCCCCAAAACAGAAATTAAAGAAGGGTTGTTGTTTTTTAAAGGATTTGATTTGGCTGTTGTCTAATCGCCTGCTCTATCACCCTGTATTTATTGAAGTTTAGTGTTACTGTTATTTCTGACTTATCAGCTTTGCCACTGACTGGATTATTAGGCAGCTCTGGACTTCCAATCAACACCCACTGGTGGGAGGTAGATGACACCTCAGTCTTGTCTAACAACCTAAACTTCTGTGTGTCCCAGGTGGGAAAACGAAGACTCATTCTCCAGAGAAATGTTGCTGCTCTTATCAAAACAAAGTCAGTTTGTTCCCTCCAAGTTCCTTGGATCTTTGCCTAAGTAGGAACCTCCAAATTCATCTCCATATTTTATTTTAGGGAAAATGTGGTGACAATTCTAGTCTGGATTTCCTCTTAGATCCAGCATTGCTACTGCATCACTCAGGTGGTGGCTGTTGCTAGGTTTGGATTACAGCAAATTCACTGTCAGAGGGAATTTCATATTCTCCTTGTATCTGACTGTAACTTTGAAATTCTGAGCAACTATTATCAGAAGCAGAACACTGTGACATTATTCCAGTGGTATAAAATAAGTGTTTCACACAGATTCTTCCACTTTTGAAATATCTAGGGCAAGAGCTGATTAACTTTTGACTTAGGTTAACTATTCTATAGTCAACGCAAGTTTGCTTCATACATCAAGTTCTTTGACATGCAGAAATGTCACATTTTGACTTTTCATTATGAAAACATGCTCTTCCCATTAAGATGCTTGTGACATTTTCATTTTAATTGAGATTTGTTACCAAAAACCCTTTGACACAATCAAATTTGCAAGCACTAGTATCAGTTATCTGAGTAACCTTTTTATTACTCAGGAGCTGAATGTTTGTGACACTATTCGTAATATGTAATTGAAATCTGATGAAATCTGATATGAGAGCTCCACTGAGAATGACTTTAGACACTATGAGGAGAAAGAGAGGAAATAAATCATGTGTAGCTCAGTTTTTTTTCTGGTCATGCTTCCTGTATAATGTCCTTTGTGGAAATTAGAGCTGTGCACAAATGACCTCTTAAAATTCGCCACCTTATTTGTGCACAGAGAAATGGGGGGGGGGCAGTTTCACCAAATTTGTCCAGTGGTAGGAGAAATTCTCCAACAATTTCTCACAGGCAGAGCTTGCCACTGACAAGGGTTGTAGCACAGCTTTATTATTTTTTCCCAAGGGTCTTTGTTTTGTTTTTTTGCACTGGCACTGGCACTGCAACTGGCAACAACAGCAACTGTATTGCCAACCTGGCCCCCATTTTGCATGGGGGGAGATGGAAGGTGAAAGCCATCAAAAATGGGGAAGAAAATTTGGGGAAATTCTGCAAAGTGGCATTTTATTTCTTGGGGGTAGGGTAAGAAAAGCAAAATCTCAGGACATTTGTGAGAAAAATTTATTTATTTATTTATTTATTTATTTCTTTATTAAGTTTATTAATCGCCCATCTGACTGGTCACCCAGTCATGTTTTCTGAGAAATTTTGACTTGGCTCCAGTTGTTATTTTTTAGGGTTCAGCAACTTCTCCAGGGTCTTCCAATTGTTAATTTTCTGAGGGGTGATTGTGGACACATCTTGTCTCTAATGCTGGTGCAGAGAGACAATCATACACACCCCTCAACCACCTCATAAGTAAGGTCAGCACAAGCAACCTGAATCCAACCTATGAGAATTTCTCTGAAATTTCTTTTCCTTTGAATTTCTTTTTGAAAGCAATTTCTGTTCTATCAAATTGAATGAGAATGGTTGAAAGTAACGTAGAAGAAATTTTCAGCACAGCACTAGCAGGAATGTACAAGCGTTAAAAAGGTTCAGCCAAATGTTACAAGAAACATAGGGCTGCCCATGTTGAGTTCTCTCCTTCCCCTCCTTAATATCTTGTAGAATTCTAGAAATGCATACGATAATGGTATCAGGATATGAAGTTAATCGTACTAAACATTTACCAAAGGAGAAACTTAATACAGGGCTTCTGTTTTCTGCAAAAGCTTTGTCTTTCTTGTAGTGTTTAGTTCTATGAAGGGACATTTCAAGCATTCATTCCAGGGCACTCAAATATGCAAGAACACCCAAACAAATGCTTGAGAGAAGGATTGGGGCAAAAACAGCCTTGTGAACAGCCTGGTCCCAGCTAGGCAAACATGGCTTTGCTTGCCCTGATCCTGGAAGCTGCTGCATCCCCCTTCTCCTCTCCCAAGGGTCCCTATTAAAATTGAGCAGACTGAAGACAGAAGATGAAGCTGCGACAGCCACAGGAGTTCTAGTTCCTGGAGAGGCAGCATCTTTCAGACTGAGATTGTAAGTCCCATAATCCCTTAGCAGAAAATGACACTCCAGCCACAATTTCCACAGAGGAAGAAGGGCCCTGGAAGACATTCCCTTCCATTTGAAAGGCATGCAGCAGTATTCCTGCTAAGAGTTGCTGGGACTTGTAATCCCAGTCAAGTCCCTGGCATGGACGATGGATGGTGTGTTAGGGACTGGAACCTCTGAAGCCACCACCTCCTGTGTTGCACTGCTCTGTGCAGATAAATTAACGGGGACCCTTGGGGCAGGGGAAGAAAGAGGTGTCAGCAGCAAAGTGGGCACACTTCAAGTGCCCCTGAGACTTTTCACATGTCCACTGTGAATGTGTGCCAAGCCTTGACCTCTTTGGAGGCAAGATGAAGGATGCTCATGCACCCTTAGATCTGCCATCACCGCAGCAGGCATGTGTGTTGTTGTTGTTGTTCAGTCGTATCCGACTCTTCGTGACCCCATGGACCATAGCACACCAGGCCTTCCTGTCCTGAGCACTCTCCCAGAGTGTGCTCAAGTCCATATTCATTGCATCAGTGATGCTATCTAGCCATCTCATCCTCTGCCGTCCCCTTCTCCTTTTGCCTTCAATCTTTCCCAGCATCAGGGTCTTTTCCAGGGAGTTTTCTCTTCGCATTAGGTGGCCAAAATATTTGAGCTTCAGCTTCAGGATCTGTTCTTCCAATAAGCAATCAGGGTTGATTTCCTTTAGGATGGACTGATTTGACCTCCTTGCAGTCCAGGGGACTCGTAACAGTCTTCTCCAGCACCACAGTTCGAAAGCATCAATTCTTCGGTGCTCAGCCTTCCTTATAGTCCAGCTCTCACAGCCATACATCACTACTGGGAAAACCATAGCTTTGATTACACGAATCTTTGTCGGCAAGGTGATGTCTCTGCTTCTTACTATGCTGTCTAGGTTTGCCATAACCTTCCTCCCAAGGAGCAAGCATCTTTTAATTTCATGGCTACAGTCACTGTCTGCAGTGATCTTGGAGCCCAAGAAAATAAAATCTGTCACTGCTTCCATTTCTTCCCCTTCTATATACCAGGAAGTATATAGAAGGGGGCCAGATGCCATGATCTTCATTTTTTTAATGTTGAGTTTCAAACCAGCATTTGCACTCTCCACTTTCACCCTCAACAAGAGGTTCTTTAGATCCTCTTCACTTTCTGCCATTAGGGTGGTATTGTCTGCGTATCTGAGGTTGTTGGTAATTCTCCCAGCAATCTTAATTCCGACCTGTGATTCATCCAACCTGGCGTTTCTCATGATGTACTCTGCATATAAGTTAAATAAGCAGGGCAACAATATACAGCCTTGTCGTACTCCTTTCCCAATTTTGAACTAATCGGTTGTTCCATGTCCAGTTCTTACTGTTGCTTCTTGACCCTCATACAGGTTTCTCAGGAGACAGGTAAGGTGGTCTGGTACTCCCATCACTTTAAGAATTTGCCACAGTTTGTTGTGATCCACACAATCAAAGGCTTTAGCGTAGTCAATGAAGGAGAAATAGACATTTTTCTGGAATTCTCTTGCTTTCTCCATGATCCAACAAATGTTGGTGATTTGATCTCTAGTTCATCTGCCTCTTCGAAACCGAGCTTGTACTTCCAGTAGTTCTCGGTTCACATACTGTTGAAGCCTAGCTTGTAGGATTTTGAGCATCACCTTGCTGGCATGTGAAATGAGCGCAATTGTACAGTAGTTTGAACACTCTTTGGCGTTGCCCTTCTTTGGAATTGGAATGTAAACTGACCTTTTCCAGTCTTGTGGCCACTGTTGAGTGTTCCAAATGTGTTGGCATATTGAGTGCAGCACTTTAACAGCATCATCTTTTAGGATCTTAAATAGCTCAGCTGGAATACTGTCATCTCCGCTAGCTTTGTTGTTAGTAATGCTTCCTAAGGCCACAGTCAGCTCCAGGTCTTGTTTTTACTGACTGTATAGAGCTTCTCCGTCTTTGGCTGCAAAGGACATAATCAATCTGATTTCGATATTGACCATCTGGTGATGTCCATGTGTAGAGTCACCTCTTGTGCTGTTGGAAAAGAGTGTTTGCTATGATCAGCGTGTTCTCTTGGCAAAACTCTATTAGCCTTTGTCCTGATTCATTTTGTACACCAAGGCCATGCTTGCCTGTTATCCCGGTGACTTCTTGACTTCCTACTTTAGCATTCCAATCCCCTATGATGAAGAGGACATCTTTTTTTGGTGTTAGTTCTAGAAGGTGTTGTAGGTCTTCATAGAACCGATCAACCTCAGCTTCTTCGGCCTCAGTGGTTGGGGCATAGACTTGAATTACTGTGATGGCCTAGGGGACGCCATTTGCATCCCTGCTTTAGCCGTGATAGGCTACGTAAATATTTACATAGCCTATCACGGGCTACCATAGGGACACAAATGGCGTCCCCTACTCAGGACGCCATTTGCATCCACAGAAGCCTGGCATCAGCCAGAGCCGCTGCCACCACTGCCACCACTGGAGCCAAAGCCGCAGCCAAAGCCAAAGCCAGAGCCGGAGCCAGGTAGGCTCTGTTTTGCGGGGCTTTCGCGGGGTGGTGGGGTGGGTTGCTCTGTTCTGCCACGAATTCCAGGGGGCCAAGTTCACTAGAATTCAGCCCCCCCCCGGGATCCATGGTGGAATTCTCTAACATCCCTACCCTTCACCACAACAAGGCAGTGATCCATGAAGGGGAGGCATGTGTGAGTTCCTGTATTTATCACTATTCCAGAAGTACAAAATGTTGGGGCAATATTCTCCTCCCTCCCTCCCACTGCTGTATACTTCGATAGCCAAATAGAAACTTACCAAAATAGATTACAAGAAGTCAAAGCATGAGGACTGAATAACCAAAACAAATTGTTAGCTTTATTATGCTTAGATTAAAATGGAGAAGGAAATATAAAATCATCATAGAACTTCGGAATTGCTTAAATTGCATTCATTTTGTTCATTTCAGTATCATGCCAAGAAATGTTGAATATGACTGATGTGAAGCTTTTGAAGGGACCCCAATGTATTCCATACAAAGGCATAAGCAGAATAACAAATTCTGCAGCACGTACCTATTGCTTCAAATGGTTGTCAAACACAGTATGTTTAATAGCAGGCCCTTTTGCTATTACAGAGCTTTGGCAATGTCTTTTTAACAAAGTAGCTACAGATGTAAAATGAATCTGCATTTGGCCTTGGAGAAGTCTGGGCTTGAAAAGGATGAACATAGAATAGAATAATGAAAGCTGGTTTACACATAGCTCAACCCCTAGATGTATCTTCTACACACGGCAGGGTATGACACTGAGCCTTGGACTCATGACCCTGCTCAGCCAAGAGAACATTGCAGATGAATAGGAGGCTACATGCATGGTTGGAGTGGGACCCCCGCTTGTCTATGAGACAAGCACTTGATTTTATCCTATGGATTGTGTATGGAGCCATTTAGCTGTAAGGAGAAAGTAGATATTTTTTTCTGTTTTACTCCATTTGGGTAGAGTCCTGTTTAATCAATTACTTAATTAATTGTACTTTTAGTCTGCCCAATACTAAGCATTCTCTGGGCAGATTACAAACAGTTAAAAAATAAAATCCTATACAAAATGACAAACAGCACAGGAACAGATAAGTATAAAGACACGTATAAAGATATGTAAGAACAAACATAAAAAAACTGAGTTCCTAAAACTGCCTGAGAAAAACGAAAGATCTACACCAGGTGCCAAAATGATAACAATGTAGCACCAGGTAAGCCTCCTTTGTGGAGGGCATCCCATAAACAGGATGTCACAACTGAGAAGGCCCTCTCTCTTGTAACCACCCACCTAATGTCCTTCAGCAGGGGGACCTGGAATAGGGACCCGAAAATGATCTAAGGGTCTGAGCAGGTAGATATAGGTGAAGGTGTCCCTTAACATCAGCCTTCCCCAAACTGGTGCCCTCCAGATGTTTTGGACAACACTAGCCAAAATTCCTGACCATTAGATATGCTGGCTTGGACTGATGGAAGTCAAAGCCCAGAACATCTGGAGGACACCAGGTTGGGGGAGACTGCTTCAGATACTCTGGTCCCAAGCTGTTTAGGGTTGTAAAGACCAACACAAATACATTGAATTAGGCTCAGAAACAGGCCAGAAGCCAGTGCAGCTGATGAAGCACTGGCCTCACATGACCACACAAGCCAGTTCCAGTTAGTACAAACCTGTCTATTGTAAATGAGGTTGGAAGTAACAAAGGGCAGGTTTGAGTCCTACCACATTGGCATTGGTGTCCCATAGATAGATAGATAGATAGATAGATAGATAGATAGATATCCCCCCCCCCCTAGGACTGAATGCATCCAATTTAGAAATTAAAAGGACTATATTCCAGGACACCACTGAGTTGGGAGCAAAATCTGTTCCCATTCCTTGAGAATAGGCAGCACAGCCACCATGGACAGCCACCCCTTTAAGCGAAACTAGGGATGTACGGAAGTGACTTACCTTTAACGAAATTTGATTCGAGGTGGGGGGGAGGCGCTCTGTCCCTCCCCCCCAAAATTCTGGCCGGGGGGGGAGGCACTCCATCCCTCCCCCCCCGAATCCTGGCCAGCCGGGTGCGCAAATGGCGGCGGCCATAGCCGCCACTGTTTGGGTCCCTGCTGTCAGCCGTGATAGGCTACGTAAATGTTTATGTAGCCTATCATGGCTGATTTAAAAGAAAAACAATGCGCGTACGCAAATGGCAGCGCCCATGGGCGCCGCCATTTGCGTTCCTTATTTTGACACGTCTTAGTCTACGTAAACATTTACGTAGACTACGGCGAAAATAAGGGGAATGCAAATAGGGTAGCATCTACGCTGTTTGCGTTCCCCTTATTTTCGCCGTCTTAGTCTACGTAAATGTTTACATAGACTAATACGTGTCAAAATAAGGAACGCAAATGCATTTATGGCTGCATTTAGGTTGAACTAAGGGCTTTATGGCCACAAGTCACGTCCACTATGCCACTTGAGGCTGTACTATTCATCCCTCAGCGATACGGCATCGTATTGGCAGCCGTATCACCAGTGATATGGAGCTGGCGTGCAGCTCCGTGGAATCGCTGCGGAAAGGAGCCGGCTCCGGAGGATTCTGGAGGGAGGTGGAGGTGAGTGGTGCCTTTCCACCATGGACTCCTGAGGCTGGATTCCTTTGAATCCAGCCTCATTGGGGCCCACCGCGGATTTCTCTGCCATCCCTACTGTCTAGCTTAAATGCAGAGCGAGAGCTGTGAGGCACCTTCCTCTCTGCATAGATACTCATAAGCCTTCAGATTCAGGAGCTTAGGCATAGGGATGGTGGAGAAATATGCTGCGGATTCAAATCAGGCCAGATTCTCAAGAATCTGACCTGCAGTGTCTGCAGCAGACCAGCCCCACTCACCTCTGCGTCCATCAGATTTCCCACATGGTGGCTCTCCAGTGCTGTCAGTGCCACCGAAGCCCTTCCTCCCCACACCAGCTGTCAAGGGCTTCCTTAACAGCTGGTACAGGGAATAAGGGTCCCGGCACGGCCAGCCCCCAATGCCCTTGCCCTGGCTGCTTCTTGAGGAGACCAGGGAGAGAGCACTGGGGTGCTGTTGAGGCTCTTCTTCCCTGCGCCAGCTGTCAAGGGCTCCCTTAAAGTAGCTGGGGGAAGAAGGGTCCCATTGCAGCCAGGAGGAGAGCCACCCTGAAAAATCCAACGGATGCAGTAAGGCTTTAGGGAAACCCTGGGATCCCAAGTGCCTGGATTTCCCCACCCCAGGCTCCCCACCCCCCAGACTGGAAGTTGTGGGGTTTGTACACCCCTACTTACATGTATCCAGGGTTCAACACATAGGACAACACTGCGTGCTTAATTTTGTACATTTCCGTGGCCTCTAGTGTAACAGATTCATTCAGTACATTACTAATCTGCCCAATAACTAATGTTCTCTGGGTAGATTATAACCAGTTAAAAAAATTAAAATGCCATTTTAAAACAGTTAAAAATAGAGAATACAATACAAATATTTAAAAGAGTGAAATACAGTATAATAAACAACAAGCAGCACAGTAATTGATAAAACAGCCATAACAGCCTATCACTAGGTCTCTAAAAATGCCTGGGAGAAACGAAAGGTTTTTGCCTGGCACTGTGAAGATAACAATGATTTTTCCTGTTAGGCTTCAATGTATACTCCCTTATCTGGGATTAAGCCCCATTGAACACAATGCGGTTTATTTCTCAGTAGACGTGTATATGATTTCACATGTAATATTGGAATATGATGCTAAATAATGCAAACATTAATTATATCTGTCCTCGGTTTCCTATCCTTAGCTTCACCAGGAATCAAAGTACCGCGGACATCCAGGGCAGGTCATAGAGCCATATTCCTTTTCCTGGATTTTCAGAATGTGTGTAAGAAATAAATACAACAGAGGTTTGATAATCAGGCTATTGTTGACAAAGCAGCCCCACAACATGGGAAGCATAATACACAACAAGACAACAGACTTTGTAAAAGCACCATTCCTCCCGCATTCCTCCTGCAGGGAGGGCAGAATCTTGAACACCACAAATGTTCATATTGCAAATCAAAATTATTATATTAAATTACAGAACACAATATTTTACATGTTTGCATTTATTTGACCTCACTGTTTGGCACTGTTTGCCACCACTAACTTCTCTGGTGTGGGTGAACAGTGAACACTGTGAACAGTGGTGTTCAGTAGGGCTGTGGACGGGCCTCCCAAAGCAGCCTCACTTTGCTTTGGACTGATTTGGACCCAACCTGCTTCGCTTTGGGCTGGAATTCTTGTGCGATTCGGCGATCTGAATTATTAGGATTATTTAGGGGTGTCAGAGAATTTCTTGCCGAAACTTCGGGGGGCTGAGTGCCAATGTATTCGGCCCCCTGAAGTAGTTTCGGGGAGAAATTCTCCCCACCCCCTTGCCCCCCGCCCCACCCCCAGGATGGGACTTACCTTTCCCGAATGTCGCTCCCGGTGGCGGGTCGCAGCGGCGGTTCGGCAGGGCTTCGACAGGGGCGGGGGCGGCAGCCGGTCTTTTGACCGGCTGCCGCCGCCGCCATTCCAATAAAAGTAAAAAAACAAAAACGCCCCCGTGATAGATTTGCAAAGTCAGCCGTGATAGGCTACGTCAATCGTCACGTAGCCTATCACGGGTGACTTAAAAAAAAAAAAAAAAACGCGTACGGCTACAAACTGTATGAACTTTGGCAGATGGAATCCCCTCTATGGGGGCTGCTAGGTTGCCAATTTTCTTATATTTATCATGAAAACTGAAACCGTTACAGCCAGTTCTGATTTCCAATGCAAGTCAATGGGAAAATTTCAAATCCTAATAATCCTAGGGATGTACAAAAGGGACTTACCTTGTCCCGCAGCTTTTTTCGCAGTGGGGGGGAGGCGCTTCGCTTCTCCCCCCGAAGTTCATGCAAGCGGGGGGTGTCTTCCTGCCTCGCCCGGCTGAAATTCAGGCCGGGGGGGAGGCTTCCCGCCTCGCCCCTAGCCGAAATTCAGGCCGGGGAGAAGTGCCCCGTCTCCCCGGCCACGAACTTCAACAGAAAAGTAAAAAAAAAAAAAACCGCCCCGTGATAGGCTACGTAACGATTTACGTAGCCTATCACAGCTAGATCTACAAAGTCAGCCGTGATAGGCTACGTGAATCGTCACGTAGCCTATCACGGGTGACTTTAAAAAAAAAAAGCGCGTACGGCTAATGGTGGCCCCCATAGTGAGCCGCCATTCGTGTTCCTTATTTGGTCGCTGTAGTCTACGTACGCTATTTGTGTTGCCCTTATTTTCGCCATAGTCTACGTAAATCTTTACGTAGACTACAGCGACCAAATAAGGAACGCGAAATAAGAAGTTAAAAAAAAAATGCCCCCGTGATAGGCTACGTGACGATTTACGTAGCCTATCACAGCTGACTTTGCAAATCTAGCCGTGATAGGCTACGTTAATCGTCACGTAGCCTATCACGGGGGCGTTGTTTTTTTTTACTTTTCTTCTAATGGCGGCGGCAGCAGCAGCCGGTTGAAAGACCGGCTGCCGCCCCCGCCCCTGCCCCTGACAAAGACCTGCCGAACCGCCGCCGGGACCCACCGCCGGGAGGGACATTCGGGAAAGGTAAGTCCCATCCCGGGGAGGGCGGGGGGCGGGGGGCGGAGAATTTCTCCCCGAAACTACTTCGGGGGGCCGAATACATTGGCACTCGGCCCCCCGAAGTTTCGGGGAGAAATTCTCCCCCATCCCTATATGGAGACTGCTGGGTTAAGTTCAGGCCTAATTTGGCAACTAGAGCTGCCATTCACCAAAGCTCACTTCCTTCTCATCCTCCTCTCCCCTTTCCCCTCCCTCCTCTCCCCCTCCTTAATCTTTCTCAAGTTGATACATTTTGGTAGGGATGTCAGACAATTCTGCCATGGATCTTAGTGAGGCTGAATGCCAGTGCATTCGGACCCCCAAAATCTGTAGCGGAACGAAGCACCCCTGCCCCCCCACCCCGCAAAATGAGCCCGGAACAGAGCACCTACCTGTAGGGATGTATGAAAGTCACTTACCTTTTCGAAGGGTGACATTCGCGGTGGGGGGGAGGCGCTCCATCCCTCCCCCCGAAATTCTGGCTGGGGGGGAGGCGCTCCGTCCCTCCCCCCCCAATCCTGGCTGGCCGCCTCCTCAAATGGCGGCGGCCGTAGCCACTGCTGTTTGCGTCCCTGCGGTCAGCCGTGATAGGCTACGTAAATCTTTACGTAGCCTATCATGGCTAGATTTTTAAAAAACACCATGATAGGCTTCATAAATGTTTACGTAGCCTATCACGGCTGATTTAAAAGAAAAAGAACACGCGCGTACGCAAATGGCGGTGCCCATGGGCACCGCCATTTGCGTTCCTGATTTTGGCATGTCTTAGTCTACCGTAAACATTTACATAGATTAAGATGGCGAAAATAAGGGGAACGCAAATAGTGTAGCGTCTGCACTATTTGCATTCCCCTTATTTTCGCCATCTTAGTCTATGTAAATGTTTACGTAGACTAAGACATGCCAAAGTAAGGAACACAAATGGCGGCACCCATGGGCACCGCCATTTGTGTATGCACAGTTTTTTTTTCCTTTTAAATCAGCCGTGATAGGCTACGTAAACATTTATGAAGCCTATCATGGTGTTTTTTAAAAATCTAGCCATGATAGGCTACGTAAAGATTTACGTAGCCTATCACATTTTTTGGTTTGGGGGGGGTTTACTGGAAATGGCGGCGGCGGCAGCCAGTCAGAAGACCAGCCACTGCAGCTGCCACCACCGAACCGCCACCGAACCACCGCCGGAGCCGCTGCCACCAGAAAGATTCGCCCAAGGTAAGTCCCATCCCGGGGGGTGGACGGGGGGGCAAACCATTCCGCCACAGATTTCGGGGGGCTGAATGTGCTGGCATTCGGCCTCCCCGAGATTCATGGTGAAATTCTGACATTCCTACCTACCTGCTGCCGTCCGCGCTGACTTGTGAATGGCAGCCGCATCTATGGCCACCATTCACTTCTTTCATGTAGCCAAGATAGGCTATGTAAATACTTATGTAGCCTATCATGGCTAATGCAGAGACGCCATGATAGGCTACATAAGTATTGACGTAGCCTATTGTGGCAAAACTAAGGAACGCAAATGGCGGCAGCTACGGCGGCTGCTATTTGTGTTCCCTTTTTTTTGCCGTTTTAGCCTACGTAAATATTTACATATTTATGTATTATGGAAAAAAATATTTACGTACTTACGTAATATTTACGTATTATGGGGGGGGAGGAATGCAAATGGAGTAGTGGTTGCCATTTGCATTCCTTTTCTTCTTCTTTTTTGCCGTAATAGCCTACATAAATATTTACGTAGGCTAAAACGGCAAAAAAAAAAAGGAATGCAAATGGCGGCCGCCAGAGCTGCCACCATTTGTGTTCACTGTTTTTTGTGGGTTTCTTGTTGTGATAGGCTATGTAAATATTTATGTAGCCTGTCACGGCAAAATACAGAGACGTAAATGGCGGCAGCTTCGGCAGCCACCATTTGCATCCCTGCAGACTGCCCAGCGGCCGGATGTCTGGCTGTGGGCAGCCCCGGCCGCTGCCAGCGCGGAATCTCCACAGAGCGGAGCCAGCCAGAAAGAATTTCAGGGGGAGGGATGGAGAGCCTCCCCCCACCACGAATGTCACCCTTCGAAAAGGTAAGTGACTTTTGTAGATCCCTACATTTTGGAAACAGACTCTCTGGGCTTCAGAAGGCATCAGAATAGCTCTGAATCTCTCAAGTGGACTGAGACACTTCGGTAGTGACCTGTTTTACTTTGGAGCACCTCAGTGCTGGCCTGATTTGCTTCAGATCACACTGAGGTAGGGATGTCATAGAATTTCTCCATTAATCTTGGGGAGGCCGAATTCGTCAGGGGCAGGGGCGGGGGCAGCAGCCGGTCTTTCGACTGGCTGCTGCCGCCGCCATTACAAGAAAAGTAAAAAAAAAAAAACGCCCCCGTGATAGGCTACGTGATGATTAACGTAGCCTATCACGGCTAGATTTGCAAAGTCAGCTGTGATAGGCAACGTAAATCGTCACGTAGCCTATCACGGGGGCGTTTTTTTTTTAACTTCTTATTTCACGGCCGGGCGAGATGTTTAAATGTTTCCATAGCCTATCACGGCTGAGTGGAAAAAAAAAACCGTGCGTACGCAAATGGCGGAGCCCATGGGCTCCACCATTTGCGTTTCTTATTTTGGCACATGTAGTCTATGTAAACATTTATGTAGACTACGGCGAAAATAAGGGGAACGCAAATAGCGTTCCCCTTATTTTCACCGTAGTCTACGTAAATGTTTATGTAGACTACACGTGCCAAAAAAATAAGGAATGCAAATGGCGGCACCCATTGGTGCCGCCATTTGCATACACGCGGGTTTTTTTTTTCACTCAGCTGTGATAGGCTTAGGGGTGAACGAAAGTCACTTACCTTTTCTCGCAGCTTTTTCGCAGTGGGGGGGAGCGCTTCGCTGCTCCCCCCGCGAAGTTCAGGCCGGGGGGGAGGCTTCCCGCCTCGCCCGGCCGAAATTCAGGCCGGGGGGGGAGGCTTCCCGCCTCACCCGGCCGAAATTCAGGCCGGGGAGGAGGCTTCCCGCCTCGCCCGGCCGCGAACACGAAAGTTAAAAAAAAAAAAAACACGTCCCCTGATAGGCTACGTGACGATTCACGTAGCCTATCACGGCTAGATCTGGAAAGTCAGCCATGATAGGCTACGTGAATCGTCACGTAGCCTATCACGGGTGACTTTAAAAAAAAAAAGCGCGTACGCGAATGGCGGCCCCCATAGGGAGCCGCCATTCGCGTTCCTTATTTAGTTGCTGTAGTCTACGTCAATGTTTACGTAGACTACGGCGAAAATAAGGGCAACGCAAATAGCGTTGCCCTTATTTTCGCCGTAGTCTATGTAAACATTGACGTAGACTACAGCGACCAAATAAGGAACGGGAATGGCGGCTCCCTATGGGGGCCGCCATTATCCGTACACACTTTTTTTTTTTTTTTTTAAGTCACCCATGATAGGCTACGTGACGATTCACGTAGCCTATCACGGCTGACTTTGCAAATCTTGCCGTGATAGGCTACGTGAATCGTCACGTAGCCTATCAGGGGACGTGTTTTTTTTTTTCTTTCATTGCAATGGCGGGGGCGGCAGCCGGTCGAAAGACTGGCTGCCGCTCCCGCCCCGCTCGAACACCGGACGAACCGCCAGCCGGACCCGCCGCCGGGAGGGACATTCAGGGAAGGTAAGTCCCGTCCCGGGGGGGGCGAGGGGCGGGGGGGCAGAGGATTTCTCCCCGAAACTTGTTCGGGGGGCCGAACACGTTGGCGCTCGGCCCCCCGAAGTTTCGGGGAGAAATTCTCCGCCATCCCTAGATAGGCTACATAAACATTTATGTAGCCTATCATGGCTGACTGCAGGGATGCAAATGGCTACGGCCGCTGCCATTTGCGTCCCGGCAGGTCAGGAGGATTCACGGCTGGAGGGACGGGGCGCCTCCCCCCCGGCCAGAATTTCGAGGGGAGGGACGGGGCACCTCCCCCCCAGCCAGAATTTCAGGGGGGAGGGACGGAGCGCCTCCCCCCCACCACGAATCAAGCTTCGGGTTCAGGAAAGGGACTTTTGTACATCCCTACACCAAGGTACCCCAAAGTGCCCAGATTCACTTCAGGATTCAGATTCAGCACTGAAGTGATGCACAGCCCTAGTATTCAGTGCAGCTTTGATTGTCATCTATTTTTGTCCTTGGAGAATGTTTCAGTGCATTACATCTATTTCCAACCAAACTATAACATGTTGCTGTCACTTTCTTATCATTAACAGCTGGTTGCTTGGAACAATTGTATGAACAACAAAATAATCCCTTTTATGTCAAATGAATCCATCTTTTCTTAGGTGTTCTTATTTAGAAGATAACTATTCTATAATACTTAAATTTGTTCAGTGTGGAAAATGTCTACGCAAAGTGTTGGGCCAATGTAACTATGAAAGATTTCCTAATTGATATAAAAAAGATTTCACTGCATCATTAACACTGAATCCACTGCATTAAATATCAGTTGGACATTTAAAGATATAGATTCATATTGATGGGTAAAATTGATATTTATTTATAAATGTTTTGTAAACGTCTAGGAAGTTGGAAGCTAAATTGCCTCACAAGTGTTGAAGGTTTACCACCATGCCTTTGACAAAGGAAACCTCCCAAATTACTTTTCCTGTTACATTTTCTATAGTTTTATTTGAAAATAATGTCCCCCTAGCCTTATTCAAGCATTCCGTTTTAGGGTACAATGAACATGTGAAGAAGGAAAGCGAGGATGAGCTTGAGATGTGCGAATCAGCAAAATTCGAGCTCTCCAAAGTTCTCTGAATTTCATTGAGAAGCTTGTTCTGACTCCAGTCAGTAGCAGATCATGACGTTTGTTGTTTTCATTTTTCAGGACAATTGATGAGTATTTTCATGCATATGTTTCCAAAAGTTCACATCAATTGTGGACATTTTTGAAGTGTACGCAATTTTCTCCCATGCATCATTTGTGTGAATTTTTCAAACATATGCATTTTTCTGTGCATTTTTCAAATGTACACAGTGGAACACTTCTTCTTTTAGCCCGCAGATCACATTGCAAGCTCGGAAATGTAAGGACTTCCACCACAGATTATGTCTGATTCTGTGTTACTGGGTTAATTCTGATAAAAAATGAAATGAAATGTATTTCTCATACATCCGTTGGATGAGCACACTAGCTCCATACCAACTCCATTGCCATCTTTGCTGCCCTCTCCATGTTGAGGTAAACCTCTGCATCAGGGGAGCATTTTGTATTTGGGGCTACCCACATGTGATAGAGGTTATAGGGATGGTGAAGGAAAGGGGGGTTGGTCTTGCATGCCCACTCCCCCCTTGTGTCTTCATTGCACCCTAAAGCAGAATGTCTGATAGAAGTCTTGTAATCAAGAGCTGTGCAGCAGAATTCTGCACCAGCTGTTTTGTAGTAATCTAATCTGGAGCTCACCTGGATATGAATGATACTGGCCATCTCCCTATAACAGAGGATGGACTTCAGAAAGCTGTACTCTTGGGGCCAAGTTGCACATTACATCAAGCAAGCACTTTAAAGGATACACCTACAACTGGCTACTTCCTTTGGTTTGTAAAAGAAGCTCCACCCCAATCCAGAGCATGGGTGCACATTTTCCTCCCATGTCATCTTTCTGTCCAAAATGGCCTCCCACCTAGGGATGGGAGTACCAGGGGTGTTAAAGTGAAATTCTCTGAACTTCATTTTGAAGCTCTGTTTGGCTCATTCCCAATTTTGTTTGTGACCCCCCCCAATTTGTTCAAACAGGAAAAATGAACATTTTGAATGGGAAAAGTGCAGATTTTGGTGTACGTTTTTCAAAAGTGCACACTTCCCATCATTGACTAAATCATGTAAATGTGTCATTTTTATAAAACGCACATTTCAAAGTGCACATCTCCCCCCCAAATATGCATTTTTAAAAACACGATCGCACAATGTGCAAACATTTAAAAAGGAATACACTTCTGTTTGGGTTTGTGAAGGCGACAAATTCAGATTATTTATGAACTAAAATGAAATTCCTATACAACCATACTCCCATGATATGTTCAGCATTTTGACTGTTAAATGCAACTGATAGAACCACCTCCAGCTGCTGCCATCTTTGGTTTCTAAAAGCCGTGCAGAACTCAAGAACTCCCAAGTTAGCTCCAGTATTCAGTCTTGCAGTTAAATCTAATTCTGTAACCCAATTTCTTAAGAGACTAGATATATGTTGAAACAAAACAGCAGAACAATGGTTTTTAAAAAATGTATTCCTTTGCTCATTCATGAGAGTTAGCCTGAGTGCTTTATAAATGGCTTATGAAAGGCAGGAAGACATTTATTTTCATCTCAAAGCACTTCATTCTAAAGAAAGTGCTGTTGACAACTTATATTGTCAGATGTGGGCTTTTATTTCTTTGCTTTTTCAAAATTAAACAGTTCCTTTTAAATACTATTTTCAATTATTTTTAACCCTTAGAGAGAAGAAAATGTAGTACCTATATATGGGCATGTTTCCTTTAAATCACTGGAAATTATGAAGAAATGCATTTGGAAATATGGCATTAATAGCCAAAATTGTTGTTGTTGTTCAGTCGTTCAGTCGTGTCCGACTCTTCGTGACCCCATGGACCATAGCACGCCAGGCCTTCCTGTCCTGCGCTCTCTCCCGGAGCGTGCTCAAGTTCATATTCATTGCATCGGTGATGCTATCTAGCCATCTCATCCTCTGCCGTCCCCTTCTCCTTTTGCCTTCAGTCTTTCCCAGCATCAGGGTCTTTTCCAGGGAGTTTTCTCTTCGCATTAGGTGGCCAAAATATTGGAGCTTCACCTTCATTATCTGTCCTTCCAATGAGCACTCAGGGTTGATTTCCTTTAGGATGGACTGATTTGACCTCCTTGCAGTCCAGGGGACTCGTATGAGTCTTCTCCAGCACCACAGTTCGAAAGCATCAATTCTTCGGCACTCAGCCTTCCTTATAGTCCAGCTCTCACATCCATACATTACTACTGGGAAAACCATAGCTTTGATTAGACGGACCTTTGTCGGCAAGGTGATGTCTCTGCTTCTTACTATGCTGTCTAGGTTGGCCATAGCTTTCCTCCCAAGGAGCAAGCGTCTTTTAATTTCATGGCTACAGTCACCGTCTGCGGTGATCTTGGAGCCCAAGAAAGTAAAATCTGTCACTGCTTCCATTTCTTCCCCTTCTATATGCCAGGAAGTGATGGGGCCAGATGTCATGATCTTAGTTTTTTTAATGTTGAGTTTCAAACCAGCTTTTGCACTCTCCTCTTTCACCCTCAACAAGAGGCTCTTTAGATCCTCTTCGCTTTCTGCCATTAGGGTGGTATCGTCTGCATATCGGAGGTTGTTGATAATTCTCCCAGCAATCTTAATTCTGACCTCTGATTCATCCAACCCGGCATTTCTCATGATGTACTCTGCATATAAGTTAAATAAGCAGGGTGACAATATGCAGCCTTGTCGTACTCCTTTCCCAATTTTGAACCACTCGGTTGTTCCATGTCTGGTTCTTACTGTTGCTTCTTGACCCTCGTACAGGTTTCTCGGGAGACAGGTAAGGTGGTCTGGTACTCCCATCACTTTAAGAATTTGCCACAGTTTGTTGTGATCCACACAATCAAAGGCTTTAGCGTAGTCAATGAAGCAGAAATAGACGTTTTTCTGGAATTCTCTTGCTTTCTCCATGATGCAGCGAATGTTGGCGATTTGATCTCTAGTTCCTCTGCCTCTTCTAAACCCAGCTTGTACTTCTGGTAGTTCTCGGTTCGCATACTGCTGAAGCCTAGCTTGTAGGATTTTGAGCATCACCTTGCTGGCATGTGAAATGAGCGCAATGGTGCGGTAGTTTGAACATTCTTTGGCATTGCCCTTCTTTGGAATTGGAATGTAAACTGACCTTTTCCAGTCTTGTGGCCACTGTTGAGTGTTCCAGATTTGTTGGCATATTGAATGCAGCACTTTAACAGCATCATCTTTTAGGATTTTAAATAGCTCGGCTGGAATACTGTCATGCCCGCTAGCTTTTTTGTTACTAATGCTTCCTAAGGCCCACTTGACTTCACTCTCTAGGATGTCTGGCTCAAGTTCAGTGACCACACTATCATGGCTATCAGGGACATTCAGATATTTCCTGTATAGTTCTTCTGTGTATTCTTGCCACCTCTTCTTTATCTCATCTGCTTCTTTGCACAAAACGTTCCCTTGAGATCTCCAATTTTCTTGAAGAGATCTCTAGTCTTTCTCATTCTGTTGTTTTCCTCGATTTCTTTGCATTGTTCACTTAAGAAGGCCTTCTTGTCTCTCCTTGCTATTCTCTGGAACTCTGCATTCAGGTGGGTATATCTTCCCCTTTCTCCCTTGCTTTTCGCTTCCCTTCTTTCATGAGCTACTTGTAAAGCCTCATCAGACAGCCACTTTGCTTTCTTGCATTTCTTTTTCTTTGGGATGGATTTCGTTGCTGCCTCCTGAACAATGTTACGGACCTCCGTCCATAGTTCCTCAGGCACTCTGTCTATCAGGTCTAATCCCTGAAATCTATTCCTCACCTCCACTGTATATTCATCAGGGATATGATTTAGGTCATACCTGAACGGTTTAGTGGTTTTCCCGACGTTCTTCAATTTAAGCCGAAATTTTGCAAGAAGCAGCTCATGATCTGAGCCACAGTCAGCTCCAGGTCTTGTTTTTACTGACTGTATGGAGCTTCTCCATCTTTGGCTGCAAAGGACATAATCAATCTGATTTCGATATTGACCATCTGGTGACGTCCATGTGTAGAGTCGCCTCTTGTGCTGTTGGAAAAGAGTGTTTGCTATGATCAGCATGTTCTCTTGGCAAAACTCTATTAGCTTTTGTCCTGCTTCATTTTGTACACTAAGGCCATGCCTGCCTGTTATCCCGATGATTTCTTGACTTCCTACTTTAGCATTCCAATCCCCTATGATGAAGAGGACGTCTTTTTTTGGTGTTAGTTCTAGAAGGTGTTGTAGGTCTTCATAGAACTGATCAACCTCAGCTTCTTCGGCCTCAGTGGTTGGGGCATAGACTTGAATGACTGTGATGTTGAATGGTTTGCCTTGGATTCGTACTGAGATCATTCTATCCTTTTTAAGATTGTACCCCAGTACTGCTTTTCCCACCCTTTTGTTGACTATGAGTGCTACTCCATTTCTTCTAAGGGATTCTTGCCCACAATAGTAGATATGATGGTCACCTGAATTAAATTCGCCCATGCCTGTCCATTTTAGTTCGCTGATTCCCAAGATGTCGATGTTCAATCTTGCCATCTCATGTTTGACCACCTCCAGCTTACCTTGATTCATTGATCTGACATTCCAGGTTCCTAAACAATATTGTTCTTTACAGCATCGGATTTTCTTTTCACCACCAGACACATCCACAGCTGAGTGTCCTTTCGGCTTTGGCCCAGCCGCTTCACTCTTTCTGGCGCTACTTGGAAATACCCTCTGCTCTTCCCCAGTAGCATATTGGACACCTTCCGACCTGAGGGGCTCATCTTCCGGCGTCATATCTTTTAGCCTTGTGATACGTTCCATGGGGTTTTCTTGGCAAGAATACTGGAGTGGGTTGCCATTTCCTTCTCCAGTGGACCACATTTTGTCAGAACTCTCTGCCATGACCTGTCCGTCTTGGGTGGCCCTGCACGGCATAGCTTATGGCTTCACTGAGTTACGCAAGCCCCTTCGCCACAACAAGGCAGTGATCCATGAAGGGGAATAGCCAAAATACAAGTAGCTAAAGAAAGGCATCCTGAAAGTATCTATTTTAAATGAGTCTTTGTGGCATTTCCGAAGAGGAAAGCTCATTTCAGGAAGCTGTGGACATGAACATCCCATAAACATGAACCAAGTAGGGCTGTCAGAGGATTTCATCTGGGGGGTCAGGGTGGCTGAACTTTGGGCAGCTTGGACACCCAACTCTCTTGTCTGTGGGCTGGCTTGACTCAATGAGTGTGAGTCAGACCAGGCAGCTCACAGACTTCCACTGCCAGCCAAATCCCCTTGCCTCTCTTTGCCGACGCTGCACACACCAACAGGGAGAGTGTGAGGGGTTGCGCTCGGTGGCCACAGAGTGGGAGCTGAGAGGGGAGCTCACCATGTTGCAACCGCACCTCCCTCTGCAGGTGGCCAGAGTTGCTTGGCTGTTGCTTGGTGGTGGCAGTGGCAGGATGGGAGTGGAACTGGCACTGGACTTGCCCACTGCAAGTCACTGTGTGCTAGCATCCCTTCTCCCTGCTGGAAGAAGGGAGACTTGTGCACAACGACAGGTGCTGGAATTGCCCCTTGCCCGTTGTGTTGTATTGCTTCCACTTTTACCCCCTAGCTGCTCTGAACAACTCTCTCAAGCCAGAGAGTTGTGCAGAGTGGCTGGCAATGGGGGTGGTGGCAGGGGCAGTAATGGCAATGACAGGCGGCGGGCAAGTCCAGTGCCTGTAGATTCTCACCGCCTGTCATTGTGTGCCAGTCTCCTTTCTCCCTGCTGGCACACTGACAGCCTCAGTCCTGCCTGTCCCCTGCAATACTAAGTATGGATTACATTCCAAGGCTGCTATAAGATACTCTGGCTGAATCTACACATAGCAGTTATACCGTTATCATACCGTTACCATAACTATTGGTGCCCGTTGGTGTCATGTGTACCAACAGTTATGATAATGGTATGATAATGGTATAGCTGCTATGTGTAGATTCTGCCTCTCTCTCAGCACAGCTCTCCAACCTGCAATAGGGATATAGCGGTGAACTACTCTGGAAGGTCTGTCGTATATGACTTTCTCAGCCCAACCTGCAATGTGGGGATAAAAGAAATGGATAAAGTTGGGGGGCTATTTTTAAAAAATGTTTCACACTAAATAAAATCTGAATTAGAAAGAGCAGGTAGTCTTCCCTTTCCTATTACACTTGGGTGAGTGAAGTGGACAATAGGGATGGGCGAACTTACCGCTGTCCAGGCTGCGGCCCCCACCACCTGCCTGCCCCTACTCACTGCATGCAGTGTGTTGCTAGGCAGCCTGCAAGGGCCCAGTGAGTGGCATGTGGCCACCCAATCCATTGCTGAGCTGCCATTTTGTGTAAAAATGGAGGTGCGGCCTTTTTCGTAAAGACTGATTTTATGCAAATGGTGGCCATAAAGCAGCTATTTACACAAGATTACAGGCTATCTGTAAGCATCTCATTATCTTGCTAAGTCATTTCCTTGTTCACATTGATAAGCTGTTTTTAAATAATTCTAGCCAACTCTGACCTTCATCACTAGAATTATTTTAAAATAGCTTGTCAAATTGCGAAAAAAGTGGACATTAGGCAAACATTGTATACTATCCAAAGCATGCATAATGCACACAAAAATGCATACAGATTTTCATGCAAACTGTAAACAAAAATGTCAAAGTTTGGGACGAACGAAACATAAGTTTGGAAAACTGAAAAACTGAGAGAAACGGAAATTGACAGATTTGTCCACTCCTAAATAAATGTGGCCAATAAATAAGGAGTAGAGTATTACAGAATGGAAACAGAACATAAGATTGTACAAGGAGATGAAGGAGTTGCATGTAGGGATGGCAGAGAATTCCGCCACGGATTCCAGTGAGGCCAGATTTTTTAGAATCCGGGCCCCTGGAATTGGTGGCAGAACGGCCCCCCACCCCCCCCATGGAATCCCCCCGGGATGGCACTTACCTGGGGCTGATGCGGCGGATGCAGCGGTTCCTCTGGTGGCGGCGGTTCCAGAGGCAGCAGCAGCTCTGGCGTAGGGTTGGAGAATTTCTCCCCGAAACTTCGGGGGCCCGAGCGCCAATGTGTTTGGCCCCACGAACAAGTTTCGGGGAGAAATTCTCTGCACCCCCGCGCCCCCCGCACCCCCCCCCCCCGGGACGGGACTTACCTTTGGCGAATGTCCCTCCCGGCGGTGGGTCCGGCCGGCGGTTCGGCGGGTCTTTGTCCGGGGCAGGAGCGGCAGCTGGTCTTTCGACCGGCTGCCACCGCCGCCATTCCAATAACAGAAAAAAACAAACAAACGCCCCCATGATAGGCTATGTGACGATTAACGTAGCCTATCACGGCTAGATCTGCAAAGTCAGCCGTGATAGGCTACATAAATCGTCACGTAGCCTATCATGGGTGACTTTAAAAAAAAAAAAAGCGCGTACGAATAATGGCGGCCCCCATAGGGAGCTGCCATTCCCGTTCCTTATTTGGTCACTGTAGTCTACGTAAATCTTTACGTAGACTACGGCAAAAATAAGGGCAACACAAATAGCCTTAACTTAAAAAAATGTTAACTTAACTTAAAAAAATGACTTAAAAAAAAAAAAAGCACGTACGGCTAATGGCAGCCCCCATTATAACGGTATAACGGTATGATAACGGTATGATAACGGTATAACTGCTATGTGTAGATTCAGCCAGAGTATCTTATAGCAGCCTTGGAATGTAATCCATCACGTAGCCTATCACGGGGGCATTTTTTTTTAACTGTTTAGTTCGCGGCCGGGCAAGGCGAGGCGCCTCCTCCCCGGCCTGAATTTCGGCCGGGCGAGGCGGGAAGCCTCCCCCACCGGCCTGAACTTCATGGGGGGAGCAGCGAAGCGCCTCCCCCCCACCGCGAAAAGCTTTGAGGACAGGTAAGGGACTTTTGTGCACCCCTACTCTGGCGGCTGGTCTCCTGGCCGGCCGCAGCAGGGCTGCTGCTGCCACCATTGCCCTCCTTGCAGCCATGATAGGCTATGTAAGAATTTACATAGCCTACCACGGCTAACCTAAAAAAAAAAAACAGTGTATGAAAATGGCTGCAGCTACGGCGGCCACCATTTGCGTTCCCTATTTTTCACCTATTTATCTTACGTAAATATTAGGGGTGCACGAAAGTCACTTACCTGGTCTCGCAGCTTTTCGCGGTGGGGGGGGAGGCGCTTCACTGCTCTCCCTGCGAAGTTCAGGCCGGGGAGGGAGGCTTCCCGCCTCGCCCGGGTGAAATTCAGGCCGGGGGGGAGGCGCCTCGCCTTGCCCGGCAGCGAAATTAAAAGTTAAAAAAAAACACGACCCTGTGATAGGCTACGTGACGATTAATGTAGCCTATCACGGCTAGATCTGCAAAGTCAGCCATGATAGGCTACGTAAATCATCATGTAGCCTATCACGGGTGACTTAAAAAAAAAAAAAAACATGTACGCAAATGGCGGCCCACATAGGGAGCCGCCATTACCGTTCCTTATTTGGTCGCTGTAGTCTACGTAAATCTTTACGTAGACTATAGCGACCAAATAAGGAACGTGAATGGCCACTCCCTATGGGGGCCGCCATTAGCCGTACGTGCTTTTTTTTTTTTTAAGTCACCCGTGATAGGCTACGTGACAATTTACGTAGCCTATCATGGCTGACTTTGCAAATCTAGCCATAATAGGCTACGTTAATCGTACGTAGCCTATCACGGGGGCATTTTTTTTTTCTGTTATTGGAATGGCGGCAGCGGCAGCCGGTCTTTTGACCGGCTGCCGCTCCCGCCCCTGACGAAGACCCGACGAACCGCCGGCCGGACCCGCCGCCGGGAGGGACATTCGGGAAAGGTAAGTCCCGTCCCAGGGGGGTGCGGGGGGTGGGGAGGCGGAGAATTTCTCCCTGAAACTTCTTCGGGGGGCTGAACACGTTGGCGCTCGGCCCCCCAAAGTTTCGGGGAGAAATTCTCCGCCATCCCTAGTAATTATTTAGGTAAGATAAAACGGCGAAACAAAAGGGGAACACAAATAGCCATTTACGTACGCTGCGTTTTGTTTTTGTTTTTAAGTTAGCCGTGATAGGCTACGTAAATTCTTATGTAGCCTATCACGGCTGTCTGGGTGGATGCAAATGGCGGCCGCTACGGTGGCCGCCATTTGTATCTGCACCAGCCCGTCCGTGGCCGGAAATCCAGCTGCAGACGGCCCTGGCCGGCTGCTCCGCGGCCTGGCCGTGGAGCAGAGCCAGCCATTGAGGATTCCGGGGGGAAGAACCGGATCACCTCCCCCCCCATCGAGGATTCCAGGGGGAGGGATGGAACGCCTCCCCCCCACCGCGAAAGATTCCACGAAAAGGTAAGTCAGTTTCGTACATCCCTAGCTGCGTGGATCATTTTTCTTCATTCTATTGATAAATTGGGTGCTCCCTCTCTGATCTTGGTGTAGCGGTTATATCTGAGCATACCAACTGGGGAAATTATGGACTTCGCGTGGCAGATGAGGAGTTTAAACTGACATGAAGAAGTATAACTACTATCATGGATAGCAAATCAAATAGAGATGTTGAAGAGGGGCTCTTAGACTAATACATAATGTGGTACATACAGTTCAATTACAAATCGACCAATGAGACATGAAATCAGTGGAATGAAAACTGTTATTCACCAGGAGTGCCAGAAATGAGTAAGGGGGGGGGGTGTTTAAAGCCCCCCCCCAAAGATCATTGTATCATTCTGTTATGGTAGGACAATATTCCATATGACTAAGATGGTATAGAGACCTCATACATAGGATATCACCCTGGCCCTTTCATGATCTGTCCTAATATCTATAGGCTTCTAGCCATGTCAAAAAAGAGGGGCTTATGTGGTGACTCCTTGATCTGCAGTCTTATACATACTAGTAAGTCCCACTGAGTCCAGTGGGATTTGCTTCAGAGTAAACATGCATAGAATTGGGCTGCAAGTTACTACTACTGCTCTTACTACTCTTTCTACTACTATTGGTAGCACATGTTTCATACAAATTCAGATGACCACCATTTTTATGACAGGACTCCCTTGCCCTTATTTTTTTTTTCTTGATTTCCATCCAAGTACTTTAATATATGCATAGCAGATGAAAATGCAACTGCCTAGGTTTTCCCTATCACTGCCTCTTCACTGCAGGAAAGGCTTTACCCGTTGAATTTCTAGCTGTTACATGAACTGTTAAAGGAGGAATGAAGAAGGGACAAAAGGTGGCAGGCCTACTAGTATTCAACAGGCCCTTGGTATTAACAAGATAATGGATGCTATAGCTCTAACATGTCAAAAGATTAATGTATTTCAGAATTTAATTACATTAACAAGGTAAACTACACACACACACGCACACAGATAGATAGATGTAGATATAGATATAGATATAGATATAGATATAGATAATTAAAACAGACACACACCAAACAGGAATACCTGGAGGATCAACTTCAACAATTAAATAATAACTATCCTAGGATCTGTAGAAATTGCTGAGATAAAAGTGAAATTTGTCCAAATGCACATTAAGCCAGTGCCAAATGCATACTTGCACTTGATATTCTTAAATATTTATGTAACACTTGTCACGAGCAGCATATTTTACAAGCCTTATCTCATTCATCTTTTCTAGGGTATATTGCAAAGACTTTCACTTTAGACTGAGAGAGATACTTGCTCAAGGCCACCCAGAGAACCCCTGTCAGAAACAGAAATTAATCCTAAGCTTTCCAAGCCCTAATTTCTCTCTATTGCACCACACTAAGGATAAAGGCTAGTCGGGGCAGGAATCCTGAAAAAGAGATGCAATGCTTCTCCAGATAGTCATTTAAACCATGCCCAAGTTGCAGTTTAAATCATATACAATGGGCTGGTTCACACATTCCCATGAGCTGTGATAGGGTTATTGGAGGGTTGTTCCCCCCTCCAACGAACCACGCCACCCAGGTTCGAATGACCCAACACACCATATCTGGGAAATGGCACCCCACATACACCTGCCACATGCTGTGACTGAAATAAGCCACGGTGGCTTGTTTTGATCATGCAAACCAGGTCGATGATGTCGTTCTGACAGCGGAAAGAAAACTGTTGGTGGAACAGATTTTCCCTCTCTCCTGCAGCCCCCCCATTGCCCCCCAAACTGCTCTAGAGGGTGGGGGAGCCCCTGGAGATTGGGGGGACATGAAGGGAGATGCAGGGGAGAGGAAGGAGACATTATGTTGCATGAGCAGAAGTCCTCTTGAGTGAGTGGACTTCCACTCTGTTGAATCTAACCCTTAGGCTATATTAAGTCAGCATGCAATTGATGGTGGATAACTTGCCCAGGAGGTAGGGTTTCACTCACTTCTTTGAAGAGAAGACAATTATTTCAGAACTGGAGAAAGAAAATGCACACCCTTCAAATATTTTTTTAAGGAAAAATGCAGCATGGCAGAACACTGATTTGGGGAGAGGTGATAGTCTTGCTCCTATTTACCATGTTTTTAAAAAGCCACATAGCCACTCATAGCAGCTGGGTGCAAGGGTCATGGAGAGGGATGTACAGACAGTGAAAAATCCATTCCATCTGTGTTTCATGGATTGTCAAGTGACTTTTGTTCCATCGTCTGCTCATTGAAGGAATTGGATTTCTTTTGTTTCTGAATTTGCACAAATTTGTGTTTGCACAAAGGCACAATTGAGCAAATTCACACGTGCAACCATGCACAAATTCCCCAAAATGCACATTTTCACATTTTAGTCTATGGGGGGAAATGCACATTTTTGGCTGAGTTTGTTTCAAATTTTTGATATTTTTCTGTAGCAAATTTGTCCAAAATTTGGGCAAGTTAGAAAATCAGTCCACAAGTACATGGAATCTACCCCACAGGGGAAAAGCCAGTCTCCTATGGAATCCATGGGTTGGATTCAAGAAAATCTGAACTCATTTGGTTCAGGTACAGATTTCTCTGGCTTCCTTAGTCATCATGGAGCATCCAGACTCTAGATAATTGTTAAAAATAAGAAGACACAAGTGCGCTTGTTGCTTTACTGATGTCCCAAGGTAAAGTCAGCATGATAACCTGTGACATATATTACACACAGTGCCCACTTCCAATGTCCTTGTCAGGGTTGGATCGGAGCCCAGAGAGTTCTGATTCTGAGTAGGGATGACGGAGAATTCTGCCATGGATTTCAGTGAGGCCCCCCAAAATCCATGGTGGAACGGCCTGCCCCCTGCCCCCCCCGTGGATTCCCCCTGGGACGAGTCTTACCTGGGGCGGATGTTTCGGATGGCGGCGGCTCCAGCGGTGGGTCCAGCGGCAGCGGCTAGTCTTTCGACCAGCTGCCACGGCTGCCATTGCCATCTGCCTTTTGCTGTGATAGGCTACATAAGTATTTATGTAGCCTATCACAGCAAGCCAAGAAAAAAAAAGCCGCGTACGCAAATGGCGGTGGCTATGGCGGCCGCCATTTGCGTTCCCTTTTTTTCTCAGTTTTAGCCTACGTAAATATTTACGTAAGCTATTATGGTGAAAAAAAGGGAAACACAAATGGCGTAGGGGGCGCTATTTGCTTTCCTTTTTTTTTGCCGTAATAGCTTACGTAAATACTTACATAGGCTAAAACAGCGGGGGGGGGGAAGGAACGCAAATGGCGCCCACTACGCCATTTGCGTTGCCCTTTTTTTCGCCGTAATAGCTTACGTAAATATTTACGTAGGCTAAAACTGCGAAAAAAAAGGGAATGCAAATGGCGGCCGCCGTACCTGCCGCCATTTGTGTACACAGGTTGTTGTTTTTTTCTTCCGGAAGGAAGGCTGCCCAGCAGCAGGATTTCTGGCTGCGGGCAGCCCCAGCCAGTGGCTCTGCAGAATCTCCGCAGAGCAGAGCCAGCCAGAAAAGGATTTTGTGGGGAGGTGTGGAGCGCCTCCCCCCACCGCAAATTGCCTCGTCGAAAACCTAAGTGACTTTTGTACATCCCTAAATTTCTGAGGAAGAGTTAGAGACTGCAGGAGAGGAACCCACGCGCTGTTCAGAGGAGCAGCTAGGGGGACAGCCCCTCCTGGTACACATCCCTGAGAGTGATAGTGACCCTGGTAGGGAGAGGGAAGAGCAACAGCAGTTTCTGGACGCTAGGCGCTGGCTAGGGATGTACGAATCCCTTACCTGGCACCGCAGTGGGGGATCCACGGTGGGGGGGAGACGCTCCGTCCCTCCCCCTGGAATCCTCCCTGGCTGGCTCCACTCCACGGCAGCTCCGCGGAGCCACCAGCCAGGGCCGTCCGCAGCCAGAGTTCCGGCCGTGGCCGGGCTGCTGCGGCTGCAAATGGCGGCTGTCATAGCGGCCGCCATTTGCGTCCTGCCAGGCTGCCGTGATAGGCTACATAAGTATTTATGTAGCCTATCATGGCAAAGAGCAGGGACGAAAATGGCAGCTGCTACTCCGTTTGTGCTGCTGCTCTTTCCATGATAGGCTATGTAAGTATTTACATAGCCTATCACGGTAAAGGCAGCCACACAAATGGCGTAGTAGCCACCATTTGCATGGCTGCCTTTACCATGATAGGCTACGTAAATACTTACATGCCTATCACGGTAAGAGCAGCGGCGCAAATGGCGTAGCGGACGCCATTTGCATCCCTGCTCTTTGCTGCGATAGGCTACGTGAATACCTACGTAGCCTATCACGGCAGCCTGGCAGGATGCAAATGGCGGCCGCTACAATGGCCACCATTTGCGGCTGCAGCACACAGCTGAGAGACCAGCCCCTACCGCTGCCACCGGAGCCGCCACCGGAGCCACCGCTGCCGGAGCATCCGCCCCAGGTAAGCTTCGTCCCGGGGGGATTCCATGGGGTGGCAGGGGGGAGGCCGTTCCACCACGGGTTTCGGGGGGCCAAAGGCCAGTTCATTCAGCCTCACTGAAATCCATGGCGGAATTCTCTGCCATCCCTAGTGCCAGCACACCATCAAGCATGAAATGGCGGGCACTGAGAGGAGGCTCTCAGCCTGCTTGGCACGACGGCAACAGTGGCGCCCTGATGCTCCATGGGAAAGGGGTGGACTCTCTCCACTTAGCTCATAAGTACAGAGGTTTCCTGCCTTCCCCTCCAAACAGAGATCAACTGATCCTAAGGTTAGAACCCTCGAGTAGGCAGCTCTCTTAAGTCTCACTCGTAGGATCAAGCAATTAGCATCTGTAAGTGTCATTAGGATGAATGGGAATAAAGCCTTGGAAAAGAGCCCTCTTGTCTGTGTGTTGATTCTGACTACCTGAAGATTTCAGAAGGCAGCAGGGGCGACCTCCTGGCAGTCCTCTGTGGGGAGATTACTTTTTCCATGGGACAACATACTGTACTCTTTCAGGAAAAAACAACAACTAGATCCTGTAAAACAAATGAGTGAGCACTGTGCATTTATTATTTTATTTTATTTATTGAATGTATGACAAATGCCATCAGGGAGGTTTACAATAAAAATCATATTTGGCACTATGAATCGATTGTCTTAAAACCCTTGTGTGTGTTTTCGAGTCCTAACACTTGTTTACAGTTTTTCAAAGCACATTCCTTCTCATGTATGCTGTGCAGCTGTCCTTGGTTCAGTGCCATGCAGAGCAACACAAACACAGCAAGTGTTCTTGACGTATTCAGATACCTTTTTCTTTAGACCACCCCTGCACTCCAGCAGGAATTAATCCAAGCAGACTGCCCAGTCTGGTCTTCACATGTCTTTCAATGTAAATGGGTAGACCGGAACATGCTTAAGACTGTTCTTCCTATGGAGTACAAGGACTGAATGCATTGTATGTATAAATCTAATCCACAAAATTAGCAACTCTATTGGCCCCAGGCCTGTAACCAAGTCACCTGTAGTTCTAGAGGGGCCTAGATAATGCTTTGCTTAGGTTCATTACTGGTGCAATTTCCTAGCTAGTGGGCCTCTGAGCATGTGAGATGAGTCAAAGGTCGATAGTGCAGCCTCAGCACATTCCATGCTAACGGTATCTTATCAAGGCCTAGGATGAGCCTGAGAAGTGAGGCTCTGTTTATGCCAAGCTACAGGTGGCTGTGCTGGGAAAGTTCTGATTGCTTTTCTTCTGAACAAGCACTGTTAGTCTATTCTGGGAATGAACGCTAATTAACGCTTGCTGCTGTCATGCTGCCTCACTGCTGAGATGTATGGTATAAAACCCATTTTACCCCATGGCTCTGGGTTCAGAGAAGCTGTGTGATCCAACCATTGGGTACGCCTGTGTGCTGATGGAACTCAATAAAGTACTCCTTGTAAGTAAACCTGGATCTGATTTATCACTATCTTGGCACCTCTAAATTAAGAGGCCTACTGCAGGGGCAATACAGCAACACAAAAGATATACCCTTAGGAGATTTTGAGAGATTGGGCAACAACCAATGTTGCACTAGCGGAAGGGACCTAAGTTTCAGGCACCTAAATTCTCCACCACTCCTTCCTGTCACAGCCTCCACAGCCCTCTGAAAATGTTCTTGGGGAACTCTCCTGGATGGGGTGGGCTGAGCTTGAGGCACAGGGCACCGAGGAAGAAGGGGATCCCCAAAAATCAGATGGTGGCACCTAGCTGACTGTCTTCTCCATATACACCACATTGACCCCTGGGATCTTCTGAGGAGTCCTTATTGGTCATCTCATGACCAACAGCATGTCGCCAGTCAACAGGACATAAGTGGACCTTCTCAGTAGAGGTGTGTGAACTTAACCCAAGTGAATTCATTATTTACACGGAAAGTAACAAATTTGTCCATGTGAGTTTGGTTGAGAGTTCTCCTTTAATACACTGTCCTTTTGCATGCATACACATTTTTGATTTATGCACAGTATCAAAGTGCATCTTGGGAGCTGTAGTTTGGAATCATGTAGTGCAGCATGACATCATGTATTACCACATTATGTACCTCCTTCCTGATTGGTTGTTTTTTCATAGCCTGCCTGCATGATGTGATGTTTAATCATCGATCAGTGGTATATGGAGAAAAGAAGATGGACCCATAGAGCCCTCCTTTTCATGGAGCCAGAGCTGCAGTGGCAGCAAACGGAAGCTGCAGTGGATGCACCAGATCATTCAAAAATAAACCAACCAATTCAGTGCATGCGCAGAAATGGCATTGTTTAGATGCACTCTGCACATGCTCCTAATACTGAACGTAATAGCAAATGCAAAATACATCGATCCAGCATCACTACAAAGGTGAGCATTACAAACTAACAAGTTTTGACCAACAAGTTTACTAATTATAAAATTCATCAATATCACTACTACTAGGGATGCACAGATTTTTACTGAGTTCTGTCTGCTTTTTGTGGATTGTCAGGCATCTTTTGTTCCGCTATCCACCCATCAATGGAATTGGATTCCCTCCCCCCTTTTGAATAGTATGCAAAAAAGTCATCCGCTATTTATTTATTTATTTATTTATTTATTTACAGTATTTATATACTGCTCTACATCAAAGATTTCAGAGCAGTGAACAACAAGATTAAAGAATAAAACCCCATAATTAAAACAATTAAAACATTTTAAAAGAACAATCCTCAGGAGGTGCCAAAAGCAACACAACACTGGCGCCTGCCTGGCCTCCAAAGGCAGGGAGTTCCACAGGAAGGGGGCCACCACATTGAAGGCTCATTTCCTGGTGGACTACAGCTGGGCTATGGGGCCATGTGGAACCACTAGGGACATGCCCTCTGATGACCTCAGTGATCAGGCAGGTTGGGAAAGAAGGTGCTCTCTCAGGTATCCTGATCCCAAGTTGTTTAAGTAACTTTTTACATAACCTGTAAGTTACAGTTTACATAACTTTTGCTGGCATGTAACATTTTGTGTGTTTTTTCTACACAGACAATAAAGGAGTAGAGAACAGACACACACAAAAGTGCTACACAGCGGAGGCTGAAGAAACATCAGAGATGTAGAAAACATTGTGTGTGCGCGCGCACTCGTGCGCACTTGCACACATCTGTTTAACGGCATATATTTTCCAGTAACTTTTGTATGACTAAGTTTACGTACTATTCTGAAAGGTAAAAAAGGTCTGGAAGTCCACAGAATCCACAAGACTTTGAAAATGCCAGTCTGCTCCCAAATCTGTGGGTTGGATTCATAGAAATCCAGTCATTTGAACTGAATTCATATTGTCTGACATCCCTAATGGATGGCAGTAGAAAACTGTAAGACCTAATAATTTTAATTCTTGATGAGCTATCTATTCTTCATTTGCTTGTGACTGCTTCTTTTCCTCTTTTGAGCTGCAACCTTTTCTGTGGTGCGCTTACAGTATTTGCACTCCTATTGGACACAGGAGAAAATAGCCTTTGGTCTCCTTTTTAGAAAATGATAAATCAAGGTTTGAACGCAATGTTGCCATGTCGCAATACCTCGCTGCAAAGTCTCACTGTTGCCAGCAGGTGGCTCCCTCAGCACTATTCATTTGGATTTAAAGGGGGGAAGACATTGAATAAAGCAAGGAGAATGAAACGAATTATTTTGATGTGCTATGCTCTGTGCGTATGGGGGAGAAGGGGGGGAGGGAACATTATGAACATTATGGGTGCATTCCTTACTTAAGGAACATTACATTATGGGAACATTATGGTGCATTCCTTACTTAAGGAACATTACATTATGGGAACATTATGGTGCATTCCTTACTTAAGTTATTAAATATAGTTTCCAAGCCAGGAAAATAGGCTCCACTGGTCCAAAGGTAGATCACTGGTCAATTTCTAGATGATCACTTAGCTGTTGCCTGCTTCCTGGACTAGATAGACTTTGGTCTGATCCTGAAAGGCTACATTAATGTATAGCATCTAGGTGATCCTAATTATTTTTTTATTTATAATAGTTTTTTTTTGGGGGGGGGAATTTAGGGGGCAAAATCAGCTGGGTGGGAGGAAGGTATAACTGCCCAACTCCCGCACAGTTATCCTCATCTGGATTGGGCCCCTCACACTTCCACTTGAGTAATTAAACAAAAGTTAGGATTGCCTAGATGCTGTGCAGTTAGGGTGCAATCCTATTCAGATAGGCGGCCGCCTCCGAACTCGGAGGCAACTACCTATCCAATGCAGGGCAGGAGAAGCACAGAGGGGATCATTCCCTCGGTGCTCCTCCTGCCCTGTATTTTTGGCTAAACAGCCAACTGCAGCTGTCTAGCTGCGGGAGGGCAGAGCAGGGGAGGAGGCTGCTGTATGACACATTGGATGTGTTGTACAGGCATTTCCGCCCTCCCCACCCCAGAACACCCCTTTTCAGCCGCTCCGCACTCCCCTTGCAAGCACGGGGCTCTTCCGCACTGCCTCCAAGGCAGCACAGAAGTGCGGGAAGGTCAGTTCTCCAGGAACTGACCTCGGAATGCGGGCTCCAAGGTCGGTTCCCAGAAAACCAGATATCCTATGGCCATCTAGTCGCTGTCTCTTAACTTAGTGTCTACTTTAACCCTTATATTCTTAAACAAGAGTATATACTCTGGATTACTTGATACAGACTATTAATGCCTTAACTGCAATCCTTTTTGAATTTGCACTATTTCTTTGTAAAGGTAAAACAAAACACATCAGTGATCATGAGGTTCTAGGGGTTTTGTTTTGTCTTTGAAATGTAGACCATAAGACTACCCATACAAATACACCCACCCCAGTAGAAATAATTACAACTTTATTGCTGAACTGTTGAAACTGATGGTTGTTTTGGCATGAATTATACAGCTGCTTGTCAATGTGTCTCAAGCATCCTTAAGCATGGATTTGCCCTTGATTTTAGATACTTTCCTGCAAATCTCCCATGAGAGACGGTCTGGGAACTCTGGTGTAACTAACGTCTACTTTTCAAGTTCCTACTGTAATGCAGAATCCAGTTGTTTCCATTGGTATTGCTAAGCTCCTCCCTGCTCAACAAATGTGAATTGAAATCTGAATTAGAACTGCTAAAACAAAGTTATTAAGAGCAGATCTTAGCAGACATACAGATGTCTCCACTTATCCTGTTTATTTCTTCAGCAGCCACACAGAGACATTGTAACACCGCTGTCACACAAGTGTAAAAGAACTTTTTAAAGGCATATGTTTTCTTTTGTTTTTAAAATCTGGGAGAAAGCTAGGAAGTCCAGGAAATTTACCTTAGCTTGCACCCACTTTACTGGAATTAGTGACTTTGGTTTCTTGTAAACAGCTGACGATTTTCTTCACTTGATCAAGGTGTATTTGTTTCCAGGTTTTTACTCAGGAGACAAACTGGATTTGGCTGGTGTCACTTCATCTTTATCAGCAGATATCTGAAACTTTTAATTACTGTATATTGCAATGCCAGTTGAGAGAATTGAGCTGAACGTTATCTCCCCAGAAGAAGTGGATGACAGATGTGTTCCCCAGCCAGATGTTAGTGAGACCAAATTCAGCAATTTGAATGTGGATTGGTACAAACAGGAACTTCATTCTTCAGTCTCTTTACCCAGTGGTAAGCCTCAATTTACATTCACTTTTTTGGTGCCAACTAATGGTGTTAATAATGGAGTGCTAATAATTATAGGTGTCAGTAAAGATGAGGACAGAGTAACTGGGCTGGCTGAGGGGACTCTGTCCAATAGTTTCAGCATTTAAAACTTGGAGAAATTGGTATTGTTGAATGGCATCTATGAAGACTGCACTGTAGATGTATTTATAGAACTAGTACAAATATTAATTATAATATAATGAATGCAGTTGAGCAATATTTTCATAATGTCTTCCCCACTATTCAGCATGCACATCCTTTCCACTGGTGGATATTGATTCCCTTGAGACTTTGTGGTCTACCTAAACCTGAGAATCATGTATTTTGCTTTTCATATAACTTGCTTCCATCAATGCAATGCACCTATATTTTTGATCTTGTAAGTCAGGGGTGAGCAACGTGCCACCAAGCCACTGAAAGCTGATGCAACAGCACCAGAAATGTCAGCTTGCCACTAAGGAAGCCTAAAGTGCCCAAGTTGTTTTCAAGTGACATTTCACTGTTTTAGGCTTCTGTAGTAGTTTGCTATTGTTATGGAGGCCAAAAATGGACAAATCTCACTTAAAAATAAAGAAGATTTGGCCGCTTTAGGCTTCCTTAGCAGTTTGCTGCCACAAGTTGTGTGTGCTGGGTGGACAGACTAGTTGTGATGGAGCAACCACCATATCTCTCTCCCTTTCACCTATGAACCACCCAGAGAGCTTCAGCTATGGGGCAGTATAGAAATATACCAAATGAAATGATACGACAGAAGGTAGGGAAGAGGCCTAATTTTTACAACTAATGTGCCCATGGCAAGGGAAGCTGGACTTGTCCCCTCCCCACCTTACGTCCCTGAATGTTGTCATTGGAGGCACTTTTTCTCTTGGACTGTATTTGATATTAAAAGCGAAATGTAAGGTGAGGAAGGATTTAACTCACTTCACCCCATTGTTGTTCAAGTTAGGTTTTCCTCCCTACTTTATATATTAATTTTGTTAAAAATGTGGCTGTTCAGTTATGTCCTCTTTTGGCTCTGAGAAGAAAGCCTCTGAGATCTGTGTATGGTGGCTACTGTGCACTGGCACCATGGTAGCCACCATGTTCAGAGGATCATATTTCATGTTAACAAGTAAATAAGTGAGTATTTTGCTTGTGTACACAACCCTTTCTTTCCTTCAAGTCTCTTAGTCCCTGCCCATTGCCCATGTTGGCTGGGGCTGATGGGATTTGGAATGCAGCAACATGTGGAAGGGCACAACGTCCCTACCCATCTTTGGTTCATCCAAGCCAGGGAACCATTGTGACTAGCTTGGGAACAAGCCGGTATATTAATTTAAACCACAGTTTGAAATTGGTTTAATACCCTCACTTGTTCCAAAGCTAGCAGGGAGTCCTCCTGGACTCTGAGCTAACTGGGGAAGCCCAGGTGGCTGCAATGTCCTGGAGTGCTTTTTACTAGCTTAGGCTGGTAAGCCAGCTGCGGCCCTATTTGGAGAGGATGGACCTTGCCTCAGTAATCCCCGCACTAGTGACATCCAGGTAGGGATGTACAAAATCACTTACCTGTTTTGTAAGTGGCATCAGTGGTGGTGGTGGACGTGCTCCGTCCCTCCCCCCAAAATCCTCCCTGGCTGGCTCTGCTCCGCGGCGACTCTGTGGAATCACCGGCCAGGTGCATCCGCAGCCGGGCATCCAACTGCGGCAGGTCTGCGGCCGCAAATGGCGCAAATAGCATCCCTGCATTAGCCGTGATAGGCTATATAAATACTTACGTAGCCTATCATGGCCATTCGAAGGAAGGCGAATGGCAGCCGCAGATGCGGCCGCCATTCACAGAGCACTAGACAGCCGACACCAGGTAGGCTTCTGGGCCCATTTCACGGGGTGGCAGGGGCGGTTGCTTTGTTCCTCCATGGATTCCTGGGGGCCGAATTCACTGGAATTCAGCTTCCCTGGAATCGGTGGCAGAATTCTCCAACATCCCTACATCCAAGCTGGACTACTGCAATGCACTATATGTGGGGCTACCTTTGAAGACGGTTCAGAAACTCCAGCTTGTGAAGAATGCAGCCGGCCAAGTATTGGAGGGGGCGAGGCAATTAGATCATGTAACACCTATACTGCACCAGCTGCACTGGTTACCAGTGTGTTTCCAAGCCTAATTCAAAGTGCTGGGTTTGACCTTTAAAGCCTTAAATGGTTTGGGACCAAGTTACTTGAAGGATGGCCTTCATCCATATCAGCCTGCCTGCACTTTAAGATCAGAAAGAGAGGCCCTTCTCATTTGTCCATGTGTGATCACCCAGTCAGGTGGGTGATCAAACGTGAGAGGGCCTTCTCTGCAGTGGCCCCACAACTTTGGAACAAGCTGCCCTCAGAGGTCCACCATGCTCCATCATTGCAGACTTTTAAGAAGGCCTTGAAAACATATTATTTTACCATGGCCTTCTCTTGATATGACTGCTATGGTTGCTGTTAGTAGTGCTATTAACATGGATGGTTTTATTGTTGGTTTTTATTGCTGTTTTTATTGTTTTTATCACTTTTAATATTGTAATTGTTTGTATGTATTTTATTGCTGTAAGCTGCTTTGGGGGGTTTCTGCCTTGAAGGGCAGCCAAGAAATATTTTTAAATAAAGAAATAATAAATAAATCATAGTTTCCCAATTCAGATGCAGTGGGAAGCTATGTTTAATTAGTGATTTCCTTGTTTGATTGCTCAAAGAGTGAAGGGTCTGTATGTGTGGGCAAAGGGCTCATTACTGTCTTGATGGTTCAAACTGGGCCATTACCAAACTAGAAAAGGTATTTTTCAGATGGATATTTGTTACCTTAAAACACTGATTTTGAAATAGAGAACTGGGGCCTGCCACTGGTTTGCAGCTGCCTTGTGGGTGGTTGCCAGGGCTCCAACAAAATATATTAAGGACACTATTGCAAATGGCGGGGTCGGGGGAGAGGCAAGGGCTGTTGTTGAAGGTGGAGAAAAAAAATGAGGCTGATTGAGAGATGTTTTCCCTGATGGAAAAGCCACCATTTTATTGGAAGGCCTCTCAGTCCAGCAATCTTAGAAATACTGCCTCCAGCAACACCAAACAGGCTGCTTAACAAGATCAGCCTCAGATGGCCTTCTCTCTGTCCCATCAGCCAGGACAGCTAGGCTGGTGAGGACGAGGGAGAGGGCCTTTTCTGTGGTGGCCCGCACTCTGTGGAACTCCCTCCCTAGGGAACTCCGCCATGCCCCCTCTTTAATGAGCTTCCGCCACACATTAAAAATGTGGTTGTTCAGGCAGGCATTTGGGGTGGGTTAGGGTATTTTTTATGATGTTTTTAAAGTAGAATTGTATTGTTTTAACTGTTTTGTTGTACACCGCCCAGAGTGGCTGGGTCACCAGCCAGATGGGCGATTAATAAATGTAATTAACTAATTAATTAATTAATTAATTAAAAATTACAGTGGATTGCTTTGCAGACTATCACAGATGTGCATTGGTGCAACTGACTGCTGAAAGTACTTACAATTCTATTCACGTGTTTCCAGACTGAAGCCACTGAAAAAAAATGTGGCTTAAACATGGTTGAATACTCTGTTGTGCCTTCCTTTGCAGTAATACCAAGCCTGTTTCATGATGTATGACATCTCACATAACTCACAGGGGATGTCTGTAACTGACTGAGGTTTGCTCCTGATGTATAATCACTTGTTACCTCAGAAAGCACAAGCAAACTAAGCATACAACATCTGAATGTAAACATGGCTCTATTTTTGTCTAGTCACTAAACAGAACCACTAGCTCTTCTAGTCACCCAAATAGAGGAAATGCATCATGAAAGGGAGGACAAAAGGGGACACAGACTTGCGTATGCTCATTGGAAGGACAGATACTGAAGCTGAAGCTCAAATATTTTGGCCACCTAATGCGAAGAGAAAACTCCCTGGAAAAGACCCTGATGCTGGGAAAGACTGAAGGCAAAAGGAGAAGGGGACGGCAGAGGATGAGATGGCTAGATAGCATCACCGATGCAATGAATATGGACTTGAGCACATTCCGGGAGAGGGCAGAGGACTGGAAGGCCTGGCGTGCTATGGTCCATGGGGTCACGAAGAGTCGGACATGACTTAATGACTGAACAACAACGATGTGTATGTAGAGATGAGAAATTAGAAATAATTACTATAATTTAAACAGAAATACAATACATCTCATCGTAGTGAGGAAAACTGTGACCAGGTGACCCGTGTGTCTGCTCACTTTTGATGGGAAAATTCAAGGCTGCTGATCACTCTTCTTATGGTTCTTTATCCTTAAAACAGACAGCCCTCCAAATAGAGATCCAAAATCCATATTAGGGTGATGCTTTTATTAGGCCACTCAAATTCACAATAAAAAAGTGCAAGCTTTCAACATCTCCAGAGCTTTTCATCAGGCAAGAGGTTACAAAAAGCAGGTAGTGCGGGGAGGGGAAGCAGGAAAAAAAAAAAAAAAAGGCGAACTTGATGTTGAAGCCATGAAGTCTGCATGGACAGGGCCTTAAGATGAAATGTGGACTTCTGACAGCCTTTTAAATAGGGGACTGTCCTCTGTGAAGTAGGGCAAATGGCTACCTTACATTTAAGCAAAGTTGAGCCTTAAGTTATTAATGTTCTTATGAACATTGACAAGCCATCAAAACCTCTGGGATTTCAGTAGGTGGGACTGGGTGGAGAATTGCAACCTGAATCTGCAACTTCTTTGCAGATAGTTTGGCCACAGTAGTTCAGGTGCTAGTAAGCTCAAGACTGGATTACTGCAATGTGGTCTATGTGGGGCTGCCCTTGATGCTGGTCCAGAAGCTGGAGCTAGTGCAGAGTGCAGCAGCTTGGCTGTTGTTGGGAGCTTCCCCTTTCCATTGTGTAACTCCATTGCTGAGGGAACTGCACTGGCTGCCTATTTGCTACCAGGCCAGATTTAAGGTTTTAGTACTAGTGTACAAAGCCCTAAACAACTTGGGACCAGGATACCTGAGAGAGCGCCTTCTCCCTTACCAACCTGCCCAGCCACTGAGGTCATCAGAGGGCTTGCTCCTGCTGGTTCCACATGGACCTATGGCCTGATTGGAGTCCACCAGGAGAAGAGCATTCAGCATGGTGGACCCCTTTCTTTGGAATTGTTTGTGTATGTGCAAATATAGGAATAATTATTTTAAATGTAATAGAAATACAGTCCATCTCAGCATAGTGCAGAAGATTGTGACCAGGTGACCTGTGCCTGCCTATTCAGTCTGCTGTTCAGGTGGTAACTGTTGACAGGAAAGAGTTCTTACTCTTTCTTTATCTTTAAGCTGGAATTGAACAAGACAGACTTTCAAATAAAGGAGTGTGTGTGTGTGTGTGTGTGTGTGTGTGTTTTAAAGGCCATAACCTGGCCAACCAACTTTACAAATAAAACTTTTCAAGCTGCTGTCCTTACGCACCTAATAATATGGGGGGAGCCATTCCCCCAAAGCATGTAATGATATACATGCATAAAGATCATTCCTTGAAGCAATTAGCAAGCTTCAAAGTCTTCCTGAAGTTAATGGGGTGTGCACAAGCATACCATATGCTTTTGCAATGGTGGCCCAAATCAGTTAAGCATTACTTCCTCATGGATTAGGAAGTAACTTAGCAACAGTGTGGAACATGTTGATGACTGCTGCTTTTGCTAAGAATGACTGAAGTGCTATGAGAGATGGGTTGAATCAGTGACAATGTTTATTGTCAACGTTTTCAAAGTGTCAGAACTTTATCTTAATCAAATTGTCAGAGCTGCTTTCCTTTTCAAAATGGCAGCAAAGTAGGAAGAAAGTAATTAGTTATATATGTTGCTATGGCTTAGGTCCGAATGAATCACTGTAAACAAATTTGGCCTGGCATTCAGAATATTGTGTCTTAGGAGAGATTTCCACACACAGAGCCATTATCATTGATAAAAGCAGGGTTTTGTTACTGCAACCAAAATATTAGACCTTATTTTCCTGGTTCATGGATTGTTCCTAGGCAGCACTCAGATTCAAAACTAGCCACAATGAAAGTACATTGAAATCAAGGCCATTTCGCACTCAGGCGGTCTGTGAAGGCATTTAATACTGACAAAGCTCAAGGTTCTCTTAGGCATGATGTTCTGTTTATTTTATATTCAAGTATGCACACTTGAATATAAAAATGAAAGGTTAATGCATGTTTCAAACACCCCTTTCCCCCTTTAATGGACATAAAAAGATGGATTTGATAACTTCTCAGTTTCCTTGATTTTTTCAGAGAAACACTTCATTTGCCAGATGCAGCCCTCTTTTCCTTTTTCTTTTCTTTTTTTTTTACCATATTCAAGTTCAAAATATCTTGTGAGAAGTGGTCCTATAAGGGTCAGAGAATATCTGTTAGAAGGAAAGAAGTAGATATGAATAAACTCTCTGATTTATGGTGTGCTGTATCTAAGGATTTTTACAGACAACTTTGTTTATCCAAGGGTGAAATCCTATGCAATCCTACAACTCCCAGCATTCCCCAGCCAACCATGCTGGCTGGGAAATGCTTGAAGTTGTAGGGCTTCTTTCCTGTCTAAACATTTCACAAAGGTGGTCTTACTACAAATATGCCATCACAATAATTTCCGAAATCCTGCCTTCTAGTTGCATTCTCCTGAGTTCTGGGGTCTCTGTGAGCTTAGATGTAAGCAACTAAAGAACTGTACTCAAGTCCTACAAGTGTTTAGATGCAGATTGCAAGAATGTTGGGTTCATTGTACTTGCCTGGTTTTCAATAAATGCCCCAAATGCCATTTTCCCTGTGTCAATTTTGCACAACTAAAATACATGGATTAAAAAAAAACAACCCTTCTACTAGGGACAGCTGATACAATTAAGATTGATATTCAGAAAACTTCTTTTTTAAAGATCTGTGACCAGAAACATAAGGCCAAGTTCAAAGCTGCCAAGAGAAATAATTGTATAGTGGAGTTTCTAAGTAAAGTGTAAGTTATTAGCAGTCTCCCTGACCTCTGAATTCTGTAGTATTCATTTCATTATTTCTGATAGGTAGCAGGATAACTATAGATGTCTTACTGAGCCACTGTCATTTTTAATTTTGACTTTACCTGGAAGTCCAAATGGAACTGTAATGTTCAATTACCGTCATATCCTGGTAATAAGAATCCTCTGCATAAGCAATAAAGTGGAGAGACAGTCCACTATCCATGCTCATATATGTAATACAAGTTATTATGAAAATGAAATGGCTACCTGCTGAGATTCTTCACACTGGAAGACAACAGCTATGTGCATTGGCACCAGTGTGAACAGAGTTGAGATTGGGTGTAAAGGGGGATTCTCATTGTTTTATAAATGGGGGCAATTTCAAAAGCCTGTGTTTAAGGAAAATACACCCAAACTTCATTTATTGCCTCCTCCTTATATATTTGTCTGTGTCTGTTGCTTTTTACTGTTATTGCTGACTGTTACTAGCTATAGTTCTTTGAAATCATCAGGTCATCTTTAGTTCCAGTGAGAACCCTCTCCATTTGCTTCAGCCAAGCTTTCCAGTTTTCCATCTCTAAAAATAAATTAAATAGGGGCAGTGGTTTAACGTTTGTTGAATACTGTTGTTTGGTCCATTCTCTAAAGGGCCAAGAAGATAAATTTCATCTTTAGAGTTATGGACATTTGTTCATTTTTATTGTTCACAGGGCCAGTCCAACCATTAGGCAGAGTGAGGTGGTTGCTTGAAGTGGCAGACGCTGGAGGTGGCAGCAAGGTGTAGGAGGAGAGAGCTGTGGGCTGTACCTGCTAAGCTAGCCCACTGCCTTCAGGTCTGGTGGTGGATGCTGTCCAATTGCCAGTATTGAGGAAATATTCAACTAAGAGCCCAATCAGCTTTCTTGCACACAAAATGGGAGGGCATACCATCTTGTCATGTGTCTCAGGCTGGCCCTGATTGCTCATTTTCTACAGAAAGAGAAATACAAAAACTCAAGTAAAGATTTGTAAGCCTTGTAAGCCTTGATTTCATTATTGTGTTTAATTATTACATGGAGCTATGTACATAGCATGCCAACTAATAACTATGAACATAGCATTGTCTTTTTTTTCTTTTTTATATGTTTTGCTTTTGATCCAGTCACTAGAAAGCAAGGGTCAAGGCCATTTTTTTTTTCATGGCCATTTTTCTTTAGCTGCTCACCTTTGGTGATTTTTTTATTAATGTTATTTTTTGCATGTGGCTTAAGCCCCGAGTCTACCAAATCCACCTTTGGGCTCTATTCCCTTGATCCATCTCAGACTCTCACTGGACTGTGCACCTTATACCAAGGTCCCTGACCTCAGGCCCACCAAGGTACCAGAATTCTTTCATTTCAAGAGTTCGCAACCATACGTGTACAAGGTGTTCAAGAGCAGGCTCCCCTGTTTGTGTGGCAAGAATCTTCCAATATCTTCTTTGATGTGTAGGACATAGGATACATCCCAGAGATCTGGCTTAAGAGCAGAACTTGGAAACCTGGGCAGGAAGCATGAGCAGACTTACCCACCAAACTCTTCCTGCCCTAGATTGCTGCCATGATATTTCCTCCTGAAAAAACTGAGGGTAATTTAAATTCTATCTAGGCAGGGGCGGACAAATGGTAGCCCTCCAGATGTTTTGGCCTACAATTCCCACGATTCTTCACCATTGGCTATGCTGATTAGAGCTGATGGGAGTTGCAGGCCAAAACATTTGGAGGGCCACAAGTTGTCCACCCTTGAAGTACGCAGCACCAAGTGAGTTCAGATTTCAAAATTGTATTTTGATAATGGTGATAAGATGTCACGGATTTAATGATTTATTTTGCCTACTGGTTTATGTTAGTCAGCAGAACACGTAATTCAGTCAATAGTATGATGTGGCATGTTTCCCCCAGGACAGAATCCATTTTGTGGCCTAGTGACTCCAGATGGATAATTCATGGCAACCCTTGCAAGTCATGATGTTATAGTGGTATCCAGTTAATGATTGGCACACATATGGGCTCTTCTTCAAAAAGTAAACAAGAAAGCAATCCTATAGGGATGGACAGTGACCGTCTATCCAATACAGGGCAGGAGGAGTACAGAGGGGATAGTGTCCTCCATGCTCTAGCTGCCCTGCATTCGTGGCTAGATGGACGATTTCAGCTGTCTAACCACGGGATGTTGGAGCATGGGGTGGGGAAGCCAGACGATACATAGGAAGTGTCATACTGACACTTCCGAACTCTCCACCCCATGCCTGGGAATGCCCCCTTTCCCCCGCTTCACACTCTTTTCCAAGCGCGGAGCGTGGGGACAATCTGCGCTGCCTATGGGGGGGGAGGGGAGGGAGTTCTCTGGGAACCAACCAATCCTATGGCCATCTAGCTGCTATCTAGCGGCCATAGGATTGCACCCTAAATTGTTAGAATTGAACTAGATGCTAAGATAATCCATTATCCGGTCCAATACTAACATTAAAGTCCCAATGTCAATCATAGGGATGGGAGAGAATTTTGTTTTGTCCCCACTTTAAAGCAAACTAATATAATTTGTACTTCCCAGACTAAACACAGTGCAGACCTCTTCAGATTTCATGATGCAGTTCTAGACTCAAAAACTGTGTATGAAATAGTGTATATTAGAAAAAGCCACAGACAAAAAAAAAGTAGATATTAGGTAAAGATGCATATGAAATGCGTATGTTAGGGAATGTTGCATTCACAATATGAACTATTGTTCTTTTTTTAAAAAAAAACAAACTGAAAATAAATTGCAGACTGATACAGAAATAGGATGGGACAAACTTAGGTTTGAATACATGAGAAACTGACATGGATCGGCCATAGACTGATTTGTCTATCTGTGGTGGATTATCATAATTTCTAGACATGTTTAAAGGAGCACAGTGTGCTACTAGTACATCTTTGTCTCATTTTTGGGATGTAGCTTTTATCTTTTTTTTTTTTTAATGTTTAACTCTCTCCTCCTGCATATGCAGTGGGTCTGTTGCCAGTGAGTAATTCAAAGCTCACACAGAGGTCTAACGTGCTGAGTCATTGACCTCTTCCCTCAAGGTTCATGACTTACATCCTCGCATGGCTAAAATAGATGGAAACTAGGCTGGATATAGAAGTTTAATGTTTCCCAAAGGGATAATTTCTCTCATATGCTCTTCCTCCCACTAATGAGCTATTTACTTTTAAGTTAGGGACAGGGGGCTGTTCCACAAATCCAAGTCTATTTAAAGGAAAAATGCAGTGATTTATGACTAGACAGCAATGGGGAGCTACATTTTTGCTAAGGCTGGCCATCTTTCCTGGAACACACTGTATAATAGATATAAGGTGGTGCTTATTGGCATACCGCATGCCCCAAAAGATTTACTTGGGATTCTCTCATTCAACAGGTACTGTATTGCAGAGCTGAGCAGAAGATAGCTCAGAATCTACTGGGAGTTCCCCAAGTGACCTGCAGTAGACCAGCAGTGGTTTCCGACACCCAACTGTCTAACAATAGCAACAATCAAGAAGCCCTCCCCACCCCATTTTGCTACTGAAAAAGCATTCTGGGGTGGGGGTGGGGAAATCAGGAGTGGATTTTTGTGTGAATGAACTTGTGAGCTTGATTCTGGTGCTGGTAGCATATGTCTACCCATGTTACTCCCCAGTTTTTGGCACCAACAGAAACCTATTTCACAGCAACCCCAGCTCCCAGTAAGAAAATGAGTTAATTTAAAAAAAACAAGTGAGAGGAGTAGGGCACCTTGGAGGGTGACAAGAAAGATGTCTCTGTGTGCATTGGTACTTGCCTTAGCCTACCCATGTTTATGAACCATGGTATCCTTCTGGATAGACTCTCTGGGATGGAACTTGGAGGCATGATGTCATAGTAGCTCCAATCTTTTTTGCTAAGCGATGCCTGTTCCACCTATTGGCCTTTAGAACACCAACGTTCTTTCTTGTCCCCCACGGTTTTTAACATTTGCATTGGGGAGAACAATCCATGGCCACCCATGGGGTTTTGTGTAGCATCCCATAATCCCCCACCACTGCTGAATTTACTGCTGATTTTGCCACCACCAGTCCTGCCAGGTTCACCACTGATGTCTGTCTCCTTGGCTGCCTCCCTTGCCACCACTGATTTGTCTCCTGTTTGCCACTGATAATCACCACTGGTCTCCTCCACTGCTGATCTCCCCCTATGCCGTGCTTCTGGGATGATGTTCTAGGAGCTGGTCTCAGAGAGCCTTCCTTCTGAGCACTAGAGGACAAAGCATCTGTTAGGAGATGCTCTGGCTATCATTGTCAGAGGGCTCTCCCACTCTCTGTCAGGAGTGCCCCTGTCAGTGCTGCTGCTGTTGACAGAAGGGAGACGGATGTGCACTCTTCAAAAAGTACATTGAAAAGGAAGGGGATGGCAGAGGTGGAGGGGTGTTGTGTTTGTGCATGGGCATGAAAGCATTTGTGTGCATGTGTGCACAAATGTGGAGCCTCTGGGTAGGGATGTATGAATTTTATAAAATCCATTCCGTCTGTGTTTCACAGATTGTCAGGTGCCTTTCTGCTCATTGAAGGAATCAGAGTTTTTCCAATTTCCTGAATTTGCACAAATGTGCACTTGGGAAAATGCACACATCCCCACCAAATGCGCATTTTCATGCTTGATCCTATGGGGAAAATGCACATTTGGGGCTGGGTGTTTTTTTAAAAAAATATGTATTTTTCTACTAAATTTCCATAAAATTATGGAAAGTAAAGAAGATGGTCCACAGGTCCATGGAATCTGTGCAACTTGGGAAATGCTGGTCCACTGTAGAATCCACAGGTCAGATTCACAGAAATCTGAAGTCATTTGATTCCGTTGCAGATTTCTCTGACATCCCTGGCCCACCAGCTGACATGGGATGCAGACCTCAGGGCTAAAATGGTTGTGCACCACTACACGAAACCATTCGGAGGAGTCATCTGCAGAGTTTGGGCTATGATAAGTATCCATAATTACACAGATGACACTGGGAATGTGAGAATTTGTACACTGCCTTGGGAAGGCAGCTATGCCACGGAAATCAGTTACATACCACTAAATAAATATTTCAAAAGATGTAAATCTTTGCAGTTTGGGTGAGGTATTTTTAAATATTTATTTATTTTATTTATACCCCCACCCTTCTGGTACTCTACTGATAGGATTGCTTGAAAAGCCATTGTGTGAAATGGAGGAAGGCCCTAGGGCAAATTTATCATTTAAAGAAGAAGAAGAAAAAAGAATCTATGTAGGAAGCTGAATGTTATAAATAGAGGAGTCAGAATGATGTTAGAAAAGTCTAAATATTTTTTAAGAGAGAACTTGGCTGCCTGTTAGTCTCCACAGGCAAGGATGAACAATGCTGTTTTACTGTTAAACTCCATCCATTTTGACATCATATAGCCTGAAATAGGACATTTATACAAATGTTGTTAATTAGTCTGATGTTTATCATATGTTCACTTTCTTTTGCAAGTCCAAAAAACTGCTAGATTATATCAGGTCAACTGCATTGTAATATACAATGTAACATACCTCTCAGTGCACTCTATATTCTGTGAAGTGAACTGGATTCAAGATTACAGTTTTAACAAGGTGGCATTGGAGAAGATTGACATAAGGGAGTGTTAATGCTTTATATTTTCTGGTCTGTATCAACATTGTCATGGCATAAGAAGGCAGGTTAAAGAACAGAAAGTAGAGGGTAGGAATAAATGGCCTGCTTTCGAAATGGAGGAAAGTAAGCACTGAGGGTTTTCAAGGGTCTGTATTGGGATTGGTGCTATTTAATACATGATCTAGAGTCGGGGTATGCAGTAAGATTGCCCAGTGTTCAGATGACTCTAAATTATTCATCTGCAATCCACTTGAAAACCCAAGGACCAGATTCTTTGCAAAGGATTCTTTGCAAAGAATCCCAGGACCAGATGAATGAGCAACAAAATGGCAAATGATGCTCAGTGTGTAGAGTAATGCCCATTAGGACAACAAGATCTTACTTCCTTTGTACACTACTGAGGCCTGGCCTGCACTGGTTGGGATCAACCGGATTTGATGTAGCTTTTGGCTGGCAAATACTATACTCAGGGTGGGATCATAATGTTCTCCTGCAAATATGCAGTGAAACTTATCCTGAATTTTTCTCTGACTTGGATTTCCATTCTACCCCCTTTTCCCTTTCCTCCCACCCCACTAAATGGGCTGACACTCCAGTGGGGAAAAAGAAGGCAGGAGTATCTCTTTCTTCCCCACCCTCTGCACTACACTGCTAGGCAAAGGACCAGGATGCAAGAAGCTGAGCTATTTGGTGATTATTGGGGCAGGTTGTGGGGGGAGAAATAGCTTAGTTTATTTCTGAGCCAATCCTGTTCAAGATGTATAAAAGTTCTCAGATCACTACTAACCAGAGGGGGGGTCAGATGACTCCCCCCCATGCATTGGAAGAATGTGTAAGGGGGCTTGTGAAGCCACATAGGCTAGCTTCACTGATGCCGAAATGGGCTGAAGCCATGTCTCCATCACCTATGCTTTCAGCCAACATGTGAATTGCATGCTTATTGAATGAATTGCATGTTCAATGTCAGTTGCGTGTTCAATGTGAATGGCATGCTGAAGCCATGCCCCCATCACCTGTGCTTTCAGCCAGCGTGTGAATTGCATCAGTATGCAGGATTATATCAGTATGCATCTAGATCCCCTTCATATGCTAGCCGAATGTGCAGACAGTGGCATCTGTGGCTACAGTGCATGGTACTGAAGGGCGGACTTTGCCAACATTATCTTGTGACTCTCCTCATGAGTGCTTTCAATGTATGAAGGAGCCATCTCAATCCCCCTCAGGCAAGAGATTGTGTTCAATAGTGGAATGGAAACACCACCTCAGTATGTGATGAGAAATTCCACAGAACCAGAAAAAGTGTAGAAAAAGATAAGTGAAATTATCAAGGTGTTGGAGGACCTTGTAAGGCTAAACCATTTAGGGGTTTTAGTTATGTAAAAGGTGAGAAAAGGGAACGCTATAGAGGTTATGAAATTATCCATGGTATCCTGAAGTGAACTCCTTTTCATAATACTAGTTACTAAAACTCCAAGTACCCCAGTGAAATTTATTGGCAGTCCATTCAGGAAGGACAAAAGAAAGCAATTCTTCACAGAATGAGAATTTCCATACAAACCAATGGAATTTTCTGGTGGGTTCTCTGCTTAAAAAACACCCCATCTGCATTTTCTTCCCATGGGAGAAAATATAAGGGTATTCACTGCAGATCATATGAGTCTCACATGTCACACCACCCTTTATTATTATCATATAGGCTAGCAAAATATCAACTCTAAATTTAGGCAGGAAATCTTCAATCTATCATGTATTCCATTGTTAACCTTTGTATTTCCATACCATAAACAATTTGTCTGTTGAAACATATAACCCCTGATAAATTTCCTTCTCAAATATTCCTAGCTAAAGGAGAGTTGGTTGCTCCACTATTGCACTGCTCACATGAGTAGACCACTCACATGAGCTGTTTTTGTTGAAAGTTGATCAGTCACATATCACCAGACTCTGAGAAGGACTTTGTTCTCAGACAAAGCTCCTGCTATGTTAGTGGGAATTACATGGGGGGAAGGCTAGGAACTGAAAGCAGTTAGAGGGCAGGGGGGGAGCAGTTAAGCACTGGAAAGCGAGATGAACTGCTATGGAAGCAATTAGTATCCAGCTGAGTCTGTTATAGACCAAACTAGGCCTTACTCAGAACCTGTTGTAAGGGTCATTTTGGGCACAGGGTCTGCTCTGATCAATTTGGCATTTAAGGTATCTCTCCCTGATCTGGCTGATCTTCCTGCAGGCCCCTCTTCTCTCCAGAACTCCATTGCCCCCAACCAGGCTGCCCTTGCCAGACATCCCTGAGGATCAGAGGCTGTCAGCTCATCTTGATAGGCCTGTATTTTGCCATACCCTGATTCCAGACCATCAGAGCAGGTGATGTGGACAGGGATTGTGCTGAGACTGTGTGGGTGTTTCTGAAGCAAAGGAAAAGCCCAGGGAAGCCCAAGGTTAGGATTGTTTATTCCCAGTTAAGGAAGGTTCCTATGTTTATGTTGCATTCTTCTACAGTTTTCCTGGACGGAGTGTGGGTTTTTTGTTTAAACCTCCTTTGTGAAGAGTGATTTGGAAAGTTAAGACAACAGTAGGGAACTTTTCCATGTACAGCGTCTCTGTTACGAAATATTTCAGTTTCCACGATCTTGATAATGCAGTTTGCGAAAGGACAAAAACACCTTTTAGTACAAGTAATATTTACCTTTTACCTTACTAATATGGAGGGGCTGCCTCTATTGACCTAACACGGGCAAATCATCGATATTAAATTATGCTAAGCTTTGGTTGAATAAATGCTGCTTCTCTTGATTAGTACTGTGTGCATCCTCTTTCTGTGCTACCTGTTTAATATCCAAAGTGCAAACTTGCAATAGGATGCACGAGCTGAACCCACTGGAGGCTGGTGGCTCTGATTTCAGTGGGGCTGTGAATGCACTCCAGGTTTCAATCAGAACCAGCCAGAATTCTGAAGGAGTGATCCAGGTGCTTAGCCCTATCCCCAAAATAGGTTCAGTACCTTGGATAGCTCCTTGAGAGTTCTCACTGGTTCTGACTGAAACCCGGAGTGGATTCACAGCCCCACTGAAATTTGAGCCACCAGCCTCCACTGACTAAATCTGCTTTAGGTTTGCCACCCAGCCAGTGCTGTACTGGTCTAACCACTAAAACTGTGTTTCACCATGTCTTGTGCTGGGTTCTAAAAGGCTGCAGGCTCTGTCCATAACTTGCAAAGTTCCACCTTGGTTCTACCCTTGACACAGCAGATTCATCCAGGCTCCTCTCCTGACCCTTTGGCTTTTGTCCTAGCTTTACCTGTCCTGGCTCTGACCTGCCCTTGCTCTGACCCTGGACAGCCCTCACTTATATTGGGGGACCATCTTTGTCACTCAGGGGGAAAGGTGCAGAGTTCACCTTCATACACATGAGGTGGGACCATGGCTCAGTGGTCAACCACCTGCTTAGCATGCAGAAAGTCCCAGGTTAAATCCTTGGCACCTCCAGTTAGAAAGGATCAGGCATCAGGTAATGGGAAAGACTTCAGCAGGAGTGCCTAGAGAGCCACTGCCAGTCAGAGTAGACATACTGGGCTGGATCAGGGGCACAAAAAGCACCGCCTGTGGTCCGCATGCAGCCCAACTAGCTCTTTCTGTCAGCCCACCAGACCCTCCCTGCATCTATCCCTTGATTACCTCTGATGCAAGACTGGAGATAAGGTAAGGGATTTCCTTGTTAGCACCAATGCTAGCAAGGGAATGCGTTGTTTTATCTCCAACCTCTTGTCAGAGATTGGAGATAAGCAAGGGATTCCCTTTCAAGAAACCCCAGGGGTTGGTGTTACTGGGTAGAGAGGTGGCTGCGGCCTCCTCCCTTCTCCAGTGCCCCGAAACAGCCAGGATCGGTGCTTTACCACCAGTAAAATTTGCAAATTAAGCAAGAAGTTACGGCTTTGTTTGGTTTTTTAATTCAAATGTGTGAGAACTGAAACTGACAGATTTGTTCATCCCTAAATTCTCAACTTGAAAAACTTACCAAACTCCATACAAAAATCCAAAATACATATTTTATGAAAATATTCAAAACAAAACAGAAATTCAAACTCATTCACAATAATGTGCATTTTCATGCTGTGGTGTGTGTGTTTTAAAATAATAATTATAATGAATAGATGCAGTAATGGAATGTGTCTGTGTGCATAAGACAATCAAAATATCAGGATGTAAATATGGAAGAAAATATTAATCTAATCTTCAGCCTTCAAAGTCTCTCTAAAAGGAGGTGGACTACAGATGAGTGCTTTTCTTGTGTTTTCTTTTTTTCTTTGTGAGTGTGTTGTTCTTGTCCTTCAGATTAATTTATCTAGCTGAAAGACAGAATGTATTTTAGTCTATTTTTCCCTTCCATGTCAACATAGAGTTCACAAAGAACTGCTAAGGAAGGAAGTGGCAGATGCTCAAAGGCTTACTGGAATTCCTGTATAAACAACTTGGGCTATGGGGCAAAGGAAATAAAGATATTATCCTATCCCCACACTACCCTCAGTAATATGCCAGGAAGCCTATAATATAACGTAATATAAGCTCACAATCTTCTTTGCTTTTTAAAATGGACCTTTATTATTTATCCTGTTCGTGTCATTGTTTGAACATGTCCATGATAACAGCCTTCTACCTTCCATCAGTCATACACCATAGGTCAGTATCCCTGATCCTCCTAAATTGCTTTCTTGGAACAGTTGTGATCCATGTTTGAATGATCTGCATCAGGTAACAACAAAGAACTGAGCTTCTTCAAATAAAGATCCAGGTCCTGCTGTATATCTCCTGTTTTGCAATACTTTGTAAAATAGCCAGGTAGTGACAAAATACACAGGCTTTCTTAAGAAACACCTTCCTTTTATCAGATAATTCTTCAACAACCTACTTGTATTGTATCCAGTGGTAAAAGTACATGCCACAATAAACCACTTGGCCACCAAGGCGCCAAAGCCCGCTTACAATACATTCTGATCTTTTGAGCTATGCTGGCTGGATGAGGATAGGATGGGTACTAAATAGATTAGACTACTGCAATGCACTTTACGTGAGGCTGCCTTGAAGGTGACTCAGAAGTTGCAGCAAGGCAAAATGTAGCAGCTAGACTGCTGACTGGAACATCTCATAAAAATCATATAACACCAGTTTTAAAGGAATTGCAATGGCTACCAAAATGCTTCTGGTCAGACTTCAAGTTTTTGGTGATGACATTTAAAGCCCTAAGCCGCTTGGGTCCTCAATATTTGAGGGAGCACCTCTCCCCTATATATGTCTGCCCAAGGACTGAGATCTGTTGGAGTGGCCTCTGTGTCCTACCAGTGCGGGACATACACTATGGTAGGACATGGGAGATGGCCTTCTCAGCTGTGGCACCCTGGTTGTGGAATGCCCTCCCCTTGGAGGTCTGATTGACCCAGACATTGATTTCTTTTTGTCACCCAGTTAAAACATGGCTTTTTACCAAAGCCTTTGAGGGCTAAATGCATTCCCTAAAGTAGCACACTGTTTAAAACTATTTTATTTTTTTAGATTTTATTTGGTATTACTTGTTTAATGTTTAATATGTTTTTAGCTGTTTAAATTATTTATTGTTTTATACTGTTTAAATTGATTTTCTCTGTATACCACCCTGGGATCTTAATGATAAAGGGTGGGATATAAATGTGTTTAAAAAAAAAAAACTAACTAAATAAAGACATACATACATAAATACCTTATGTTGGTGGAACGCCAAGTTATACAAAGCACTGTGAATTCACTCTGGTATAATCACATAATTATACACCTTAAACACACAAGTACCATGCTTAGGGATGTATGAAAGACTTACCTGGCTCCGTTCCGGGGCATCTGCGGTGGCAGGGAGGCGCTCCGTCCCTCCCCCCAGAATCTTCCCTAGCCAGCTCTGCTCCACAGCAGTTCCGTGGAGCCACCACGGGGCCAGCCGCAGCCAGAGTTCCGGCGACTGTCAGACTGCTGCGGCCGCAAATGACGGCCTTCGTAGCAGCCGCCATTTGCGTCCTTGCAGTAAGCCATGGTAGGCTACGTAAGCCATTTGCATGGCTGGCTTTTGCTGTAATAGGCTACATAAATACTTACGTAGCCTATTATGGCAAAAAGCAGGAGCGCAAATGGTGTAGCGGCAAAATCATGGCAAAAGCCGTGCCATGCAAATGGCGCAAATGGCGTAGCAGCAAAATCACAGCAAAAGCCAGCCACGCAAATGGTGTAGTGGCAAAATCATGGCAAAAGCCAGCCACGCAAATGGCGGCCACTATGATGGCCACCATTTGCAGCCTCAGCGGCCTGGCAGTGGCCGGGAGACCAGCCAGAGACGCCGCCACTGCATCCACCGCCGCTGCCAGAGCTGCATCCACCGCCAGGTAAGCTGTGTCCTGAGGGGATTCCGCAGGGTGGGGGAGGCCGTTCCGCCACGGATTCCAGGGGGCTGGATTCTAAAGAATCCGGCCTCACTGGAGTCCCTGGTGGAATTCTCTGACATCCCTAACCATGCTATCGTAACTTCACTGGCATACGGGACAAAGATATGCAGAATTCAGGGCATAGATCAGCTGACTTCCAGTGCTTGCCTTCCCCAGGGCTAGGTCCTGCTTCTCCCATTCATGTTAAGGTGGCACAATAGCACGTGACACTGGCCAATATCAGAGACAAGTTTAAATGGATGAAATATCAGCCTGCATATTAAAAATAGGGATGTAAAGACTCACCATTGCCTGGCTTCATTGGGTGCTCACCGAGCTGCCACCACTGCCCACCCTTCCTTGCGACACCACGTGAGCTTCAGTGTGGCCTGGCGAGTGTCCAACAAAGCCATGGGGCCACCTGTCTTCCCTACTGAGCCATCCTTGTGCACAACAGTGGTGGCTTGGGCGCTTCCAAGTTGCGTACTTGGCGACAGGAAAGGGGCCTTCTATGCAATGTTACATACTTGCTGGGATATGTGGCAGCTGTAAATTTATTTATTTATTTGGAAATATTTCTTGGCTGCCTTTCTGGACAGAAGCCCTCCCAAGTCAACTTACAACAATAGAATACATACAAACAATTAAAATATTAAAAGTGATAAAAATATAAAAACAATAAAACCAACAATAAAACTAACAGTGATGTTAACAGCAGCAACAGCAACAATAGCAGTCATCAAGAGACGGCCAAGGTAAAATAATATGTTTTCAAGGCCTTCTTAAAAGCCTGCAATGACAGAGCATGGCGAACCTCCGATGGCAGCTTGTTTCAAAGATGTAGGACCACTGCAGAGAAGGCCCTCTCACATGTGGTCATCCACCTGACTGCTCTCACAGGTGGGCAAATGAGAAGGGCCTCTCTTTCTGATCTTAAAGTGCAGGCAGGCAGATATGGGTAAAGGCCATAAGTAATGGCCTTCAAGTAATTTGGTCCCAAACCATTTAAGGCTTTAAAAGTCAAAACCAGCACTTTGAATTGGGCTCGGAAACGCACCAGTAACCATTGTAGCTGGCACAGTATAGGCATTATGTGATCGAATCACCTTGCCCCCACCAATTCTCAGGTGGCCGCATTTTGCACAAGCTGGAGTTTCTGAACCATCTTCAAAGGCAGCCCCACATATAGAGCATTACAGTAGTCCAGCCTGGATGTGACTAGTGCATGGATAACTGAGGCAAGATCCGTCCTCTCTAGATAAGACTGCAGTTCGCATACCAGCCTAAGCTGGTAAAAAGCAATCCTGGACACTGCAGCCACCTGGGCTTCCTCAGTTAGCTCAGAGTCCAGGAGGACTCCCAGACTGCACACTTGGTCTTTCAGGGGGAGTGCAACCCCATCTAAGACCAGTTGTAAACCTCCATCCAAAGTAGTTGGCTTCCCAACCCACAGTACCTCTGTCTTGTCTGGATTAAGTTTCAGCTTGTTCACCCTCATCCATCACAAAACAGCCTGCAGACACTGGTTCAAGAGTTCCACAGCCTCCCTGGGATTTGCAGATGGAAACGAGAGGTAAAGCTGAGTTTCATCTGCATACTAATGACATTTCACCCAAAGCCTCCTGTTGACTTCCCCCAGTGGTTTCATGTAGGTATTAAAAAGCATCAGGGACAAGACAGAACCTTGTAGCACCCCACAGGCTAATGGCCATGGGGTTAGACTGAAGTCCTCCAGCTCCACCTTCAGAGACTGCTCCTCCAGAAAGGACTGGAACCACTTTAAAACTGTTCTTCCCAAGCCCAATCCAGATAAACAATCCAGAAGGATACCATGGTCAATGGTATCGAAAGCTGCTGAGTGGTCCAGAAGAACCAACGGGGTTTGCACTCCCCCCATCCATTCCTGGGCGTAAGTCATCAACCAGGGCAACCAAGGCTGTTTCCATCCCATAACGAGGCCTGAAACCTGATTGGAATGGATCTAAATAATCAGTTTCATCCAAATTGGCTTGGAGTTGTGAGGCCACCACATGCTCCAGCACTTGCCCAAGAATGGCAAATTTGACACAGGGTGGTAATTATATGGAACCATGAGATCTAAATTTTATTTCTTCAGCAAGGGCCTCACCACAGCATCTTTCAAAGCTGCGGGGACCTTGCCATCTCTCAAGGAGGCATTTACCCACCTGAGAGGCCCAGATATCCAGCCCAGCTCTGGCAGATTTCACAAGCCAGGATGTGCAAGGATCTAAAGGGCAAGTAGTAGGCATCATTCCTCCAAGCAGTTTGTCCACTCCTCAGGTTGCACAAGCCTAAAGGTATCCATAACATGACCAGATAGTGCACCAGCCCATCCATATCAGACTCTGTCAAAACCATGTCATCCAAGTCAGCACGAATACAAGCGATGTTATCTGCAAAGTGTCTGGCAAATTGTTCACAGCGGGCCTTTGAGGGTTCAAGTTCTTGTGTTCCAAAGCCTATGCCCAAGAGGCTTTTAACCACATGAAAGAGCTCCACTGGACAACACTGAGCAGATCATGCAATGGTGGCGGAGAAGTAGGATTTCTTTGCCACCATCACTGCCACAGAATGAGATCACAAGTGGATTCTTACCTGTTTTTGATCGTATGTGTTCCGAGTCTTCTGCCATTTGTGCTCGAATCGTGTTGACACAGTAAAGGGGCCATCTATACAGTGTTACAGGCAGGAATGCTCATTTCACACTGTAATGTTGCATAGATGGCCACTGCGTGGCCATGAAGTACACAACCTTACCTACACAGAAGGGCTCGAGCCGCTATTGTTGCACACAATGACTGCTTGCTCGGGAGGACAGGCAACTGCCAGTAGGGGTGCACGAAAGTCCCTTACCTGTCCTCGAAGCTTGTTCGCGGTGGGTGGGAGGTGCTTTGCTGCTCCCCACGCGAAGTTCAGGCCGGGGGGGAAGGCTTCCCTCCTCGCCCGGCCGAAATTCAGGCTGGGGGGGAGGCTTCCCGCCTCGCCTGGCCGAAATTCAGGCCGGGGAGGAGGCGCCTCGCCTCGCCCGGCCACGAACTAAACAGTTAAAAAAAAAAAACACCCCCGTGATAGGCTACGTGACGATTAACGTAGCCTATCATGGCTAGATCTGCAAAGTCAGCCATGATAGGCTACGTAAATCATCACGTAGCCTATCACGGGTGACTTAAAAAAAAAAAAAAAAGTGCATACGCAAATGGCGGCCCCCATAGGGAGCCGCCATTCGCGTTCCTTATTTGGTGTCTGTAGTCTACGTAAATCTTTATGTAGACTACGGCGAAAATAAGGGCAACGCTGCGTTGCCCTTATTTTCGCCGTAGTCTACGTAAAGATTTACGTAGACTACAGCGACCAAATAAGGAACGCAAATGGCGGCTCCCTATGGGGGCCGCCATTATCCGTACATGCTTTTTTTTTTTTTTAAGTCACCCGTGATAGGCTACGTGACGATTTACGTAGCCTATCACGGCTGACTTTGCAAATCTAGCCATGATAGGCTACGTTAATTGTCACGTAGCCTATCACAGGGGCGTTTTTTTTTTCTTGTATTGGAATGGCGGCGGCAGCAGCCGGTCGAAAGACAGGCTGCCGCTCCCACCCCGGACAAAGACCCGACGAACCGCTGGCCGGACCCGCCGCCGGGAGGGACATTTGGCAAAGGTAAGTTCCGTCCCGGGGGGGGTGGGGGGCGGGGGGGGTGGAGAATTTCTCCCCGAAACTTGTTCGGGGGGCCGAACACATTGGCGCTCAGCCCCCCGAAGTTTCGGGGAGAAATTCTCCACCAACCCTAACTGCCAGGTGCTTCCTGAGCTGCGGGGCCCTTGTCAAGCAGGTCTCCGAGCACTCCACAGCTCGACGGGTGGGGTCTGAGAGGGCAGATTTGGGGGAGTCCATCGGACTCCCCCCCCCATGGACTCTCATGTTATCCCTAATTTAAAAGTGTCATGGTAAAACCCACAGCAACCCGTATGACATCAGGTGAGGACTTGTCCTGTGCCACACTATCTGGTCCTGGCCACACGAGGGTTTACAGGGTTTACTATGCTCCACTTCCTACTCTTAGTTTCACATGGAACAAGTTTGAGAAGGGATCCATGAGGATTTCATTTTTGCTCACAAATCATGCGAGGATGCCCCATTCAAAGCTCCGAACGTGAGCACTAGCACATACTCACCGAAAGTATTTGCAAATTGTAAAACACATGCTTGCATTCGTCTCATTCCTGATTGAATTTGTGCAAATTTCCTCAGTAGACTGAATCAGCCCTGCTTTTGTCTATGAAGGGAATTTGTACAGATTTGGGCAGATTTCTGTAAATCCCTCATTCGATCACTGCTTGATTTGCACAAGGTTTCCATTCATGCAAACTGAGCAGCGATCGCAAACATGAAGAGGAATCAGGCAAGAGATGAGGGGCGAAACGATGTTCAGAGAATCCTAGCCATCTTGGACATTGCTCATTCACCCATCCCTAAGTTTGAGTTAAGTTGTCTTTGACCATGTCATTATCTACTCATCTTCTACCTCCCTATCTAAAAGTTCTGCAAACCAGCCACCAGATGGTCACAGAGTATTTCTCTGTACTAACCACAGCACCTAGATTTCTGTTCTAGGGGTGTACGAAAACCCGCTTACCTGGCTCCGCTGGGTTCCGCAGGTGGGGGGAGGTGATCCGTTCCTCCCCACAGAATCCTCGATGGGGAGGGAGGTGATCCGTTCCTCCCCCCCGAAATCCTGCCCGGCTGGCTCTGCTCCGCGGCCAGGCCATGGAGCCGCCGGCCAGGCCAACCTGCAGCGGGGCCTCTAGCCGGGCTGGTGCGGATGCAAATGGCATCCTGAGTAGGGATGGGGGAGAATTTCTCCCCAAAACTTCGGGGGGCCAAGTGCCAATGTATTCGGCCCCCCGAAGTAGTTTCAGGGAGAAATTCTCCGCACACTTACTTTTCCCGAATGTCCCTCCCAGCGGCGGGTCCCGGCGGCGGTTCGGCAGATCTTCATCAGGGGCGGGGGCCGGTCTTTCGACCGGCTGCTGCCACCGCCATTCCAAGAAAAGTAAAAAAAAAAACAATGCCCCCATGATAGGCTATGTGACGATTAACGTAGCCTATCACAGCTAGATTTGCAAAGTCAGCCGTGATAGGCTACGTAAATCGTCACGTAGCCTATCACGGGTGACTTAAAAAAAAAAAAAAAAGCACGTATGGCTAATGGCGGCCCCCATAGGGAGCCGCCATTAGCATTCCTTATTTGGTCGCTGTAGTCTACGTAAAGATTACGTAGACTACGGCGAAAATAAGGGCAACACTTTTTTTTTTTAAGTCACCCGTGATAGGCTACGTGACAATTAACGTAGCCTATCACGGCTGACTTTGCAGATCTAGCCATGATAGGCTACGTAAATCGTCACGTAGCCTATCACGGAGGCGTTTTTTTTTTAACTTTTTATTTCGCAGCCGGGTGAGTCAAGGCGCCTCCTCCCCGGCCTGAATTTCGGCCGGGCGAGGAGAGAAGCCTCCCCCACCAGCCTGAACTTCGGGGGGAGCAGCGAAGCGCCTCCCCCCCACCGCCAAGCAAGCTGCGAGACCAGGTAAGTGACTTTTGTGCACCCCTAATCCTGAGTAGGGAACGCTATTTGGGTCCCTATGGTAGCCCGTGATAGGCTACGTAAATATTTACGTAGCCTATCCCAGCTAAAGCAGGGACGCAAATGGTGTCCCCTAGGCCATTTGCATTCCCGTTTTATCCATGATAGGCTACGTAAATATTTACATAGCTTATGATGGCTAAAATGGGAACTCAAATGGCGTAGGGGACACCATTTGCGTGGCTGCGTTTACCGTGATAGGCTACGTAAATACTTACGTAGCCTATCATGGAAAGAGCAGCAGCACAAATGGCATAGCAGCCGCCATTTGTGTCCCTGCTCTTTGCCATGATAGGCTACATAAATACTTAACGTAGCCTATCACGGCAGCCTGGCAGGACACAAATGGCGGCCACTACAGCGGCCGCCATTTGCATCCGCAGCAGCCCAGCTGAAAGACCAGCTGCCACTGCTGCCACCGCCCCAGGTAAGTTTCATTCCAGGGGGATTCCACAGGGTGGTGGGGGGTGGGAGGCCGTTCCACCACGGGTTTTGGGGGGCTGAATGCCAGTGCATTCGGCCTCACTGAAATCCATGGCAGAATTCTCCGCCATCCCTATTATGTTCATTCAACATCCACCATAAAATTTCACAGTGGGGCTCACAAAGTGGGGCCCTCTTTTTCACCAGAAGGGAACCCAATCTTTCTATATCAGCCTTTCCCAACCAGGTGCCCTCCAATTGTTATGGACTACAACTCCCAGCATTCCTGATGATTGGCCATGCTGGCTGGGGCTGATGAGATTTCAAGTTCAAAGCATCAGGAGAGAGAGAGAGTCAGGCTGGGGAAGACTGTCCTGTATCTTGCCAGTCTCAGAGACAACTTCTGCTGCTTTTTTTCATACAGCGGATGCCACTTTTAAACACGCTCTCACACACGCAAGCAGGATTCGCTGTTATGTGCACGTGAGGATTTGCCAGAACGCTAATGCAGCATGCATCAGGCAAAGCACACACATACTTCATCTCCTGCCAAGAGAAAAAGTGAAGGGGTGAATGTAGTTAGAAACATGGATAGAATCTCTTCAGGGGAATCTCGCTCATGTGCACTTTTGAAAAGGCACAATGAACTAAAGGTACAGAATTATTCCCAATAAGTGAACTAGCCTCAAGCCTTAAAGGTGGCCCAAAATAAATATAAATAAATAAGCAGAAAGTATTTGTGTTTTGGAACGTGAGTGACATAAACGTGAAAATTTATGGAGACCCTCTATGGCCAACATGAGTTCTCCAAAGATAGTAGCCAGACTGGCCTCAAAGCATCAAAGTTTTGATGGTTTCTGAAATCATTAATAGTATCACACAAATCATAATCTCCTGAAGCTGGATCTAGCCTTTTTTCTCATCTCCTCATGTACTCTGCTCCTATACACAGAGGGAGAGGAGAAACAGCAACGCACCCTCCATCATGTGAACGTTTCTCCTAATACATGCATTTTTCTATGCCTTGTTTCCTAATATGCATATTTTTGGAGGCCATTTTCCCAACAGAATGCATTTTTGATAGGGATGTACGAATCTCTTACCTTGCTCCGCTGAGGGGCATCCGCGGTGGGGGGGAGACGCTCCGTCACTCCCCCCGGAATCCTCGATGTGGGGGGAGGCACTCCGTCGCTCCCCCCGGAATCCTGCTCGGTCAGCTCCGCTCTGCGGCCAAGGCGCAGAGCCGCTGGCCGGCTCCAGCCACCCGCAGCCAAACATCCGATAAATACTTACATAGCTGATCATGGCAGGGGGAAAAAAAACCCAGTGTATGCAAATGGCGGTAGCCGCCGACATTTGCGTACACTGGGGTTTCCCCCCCCCGCTTTGATAGGCTATGTAAATACTTACGTAGCCTATCACAGCCTCCGCAGGGACGCAAATGGCGTCCCTGCGTTAGCCATGATAGGCTACGTAAGTATTTACATAGCCTATCACGGCTTGAGGAGGAGGAAGCGAATGGTGGCCGCAGGATGGCCGCCATTCGCAAAGCAGCGCGGACAGGAGCAGATAAGTGCTCCGTTTCATGCACCTTTCATGGGGTGGGGGCGGCAGGGGCTTTGTTCCGCGATGGATTTGGGGGGGCTGAATACACTGGCATTCAGCCTCACCAAGATCCATCACGGAATTCTCTGACATCCCTAATTTTTGAACATTATTTTCCCTAATATACACCTTTTTGAATAAATATTTTTTGATTGGAGAACTCCATTACAAAATTTGGAATTTCAAAGAATAACTGAGTTTTAATTCACATAGTTGAAAGTGTAAAATTAGATACATTTACATTAAAATGCAAACTGAACCATTTTCTCCCCTATCCCTAGCTGAGACCAATTGCCATTGGGTTCTTTCCCTCCCAGATCTGCCGCCTCCAGTGGTCATGGTACCGGAACATTGCCTCATATCCTACTTGTGGGTTTCCCATGGGAAGCTGAGTGAACAGAATCCTGGACTAGATGGATCTTGTTCTGATCCAGCCTGGCTCCTCTTATGTTCTCAGGTTCTTTCATCATGTCTATTGTAACTGTAAGCCATTATGATTGTGCATTACAAGCAGAATGACAGTATGTAAATGAAGTGAATAAAATAAAGTAGAACTTGTAGAGGTTCCCATCATGTGTAAACAGTCTTCAGTATGTTACCTGTTTCCACTAGCTACAACAAGCCTTTGTCTTTCTCTGTTTCGTCTAACCACAATTTCCTTTTTTTAAACACCCCTTTCTATATTTGAAGAATTTAGATAGTAAATTCTTCAAGGAAGAGACTGTCTCCTCTTAAAATCTCTGTAGAATGTCATGGAAATTATGGAAATATTTACTATAAATACATATCCAAGCGATTACAACAGACCAAACTGCCATGCTCTGAGACAAGAGTTTAGTTCTTAGTTACACCATAGGTGATCATTAGGATATTTTTCCATATTCTAGAGCAGTGTAATATTTTTGCAAAAGTGATGTGGCCCTCTTTCTGCTGCATCACATTACTAGGCATGGCATTTCAGGGGAGGGGGTTGGCATGGGCGAACAAGCGATGTTCACCAGGATTCACCAAACATCATCTCGACCCTCGTTTCTTGCCTGATTCCCATTTGCAAAAGTTGCTCACTCTGCAGGAATGGGAAACTTGCACAAACAGAGCACTGATCAAATGGGAGATTTTCACAAGTTTCCCCAGATTTGCACAAATTTCCTAATTTGCACAACTTTCCTCCATAGACTAAAGCAGGGTTGATTCAGTCCACAGAGGAAATCTGGGCAAATTAGGAAATTTGCACAAATCGACCTGGGAATCAAGAACAAAACAAACACAAGCACTGTTTATGTATATAAGCCAGCAGAATTCTGGCAGACACATACTCATGCACACGTTCGGAGCTCCAAACAGGGCATGCTCACATGTTTAGTGTGCAGAAATGAAATTCACATACATTCCTAGCGGTGGGAGGGGGGAGGAATGGTGCTACAAGGTGGTGGCTGCTGAAAGGGGTACATCTTGCTAAGAGGTAGGTTCACTCCAACTTCCAGAAAATTGCCTCTGATTTCATTGCTTGCGAATGTTGGGGCAAAATGGGAGGGGGGCATTTTAGCTCAGCACTAGCATGTGACTGGGTCAGTATAATACATAAGATCCCACTCCCCCTTCCATGCATTGAGCCTACACACTTCTGGAGGTATGAACAGGGCTATAAAGCAAAAGCAAAGAGGAAAATGTCATAGCCCTTATGTTACCAAAGCTTGGAAAGCATATGTAGTAGTGCAAATTTGAATCCAGAGTTGGGTGGCATTGCCTGGTGGTTGAAGTGCTTGGTCACAACTATGCTTTAGATGAAGTTCCGTCTCTTCTGACAATGTACTTTACCATAGCCCAATAGCTGAATTCATGTACTGGATTCAGAATCCCTAGCATCTCCACTTTAACCTGGGGAAAGACATTTGCCTGAGACCTTAAGGGGCCTCAGGCACTTAGAACTGATGGTCCAGTTCGCTAGACCATCATCTAGCTAGATGATGATGTCCGTCATCGCTAGATGGACGAATGGAGTAGGACAGTTTCATACATTCAGTGGCCAATTTTGATTCTCCACATTATTAAAGGTCTTAATGTTGCTGTAGCATCTGCTACTGTTGTATTTGTCATACTGTCTGTACATGTATAAATTTCTGGAACTCCCCTTTATAGAAAATTAAAATAAATAACTATTCAAGAAGTAGTCTGCATTGCAGTGAGAAATGGAGGGAAACCCTAGAAAACACACCATTTTGTTGCAAAGGTTACTGTGTTAAATTAATGGCTATCTAAGTTATCATCTCCCAGTAGTAATGTATGGCTGTGAGAGCTGGACTATAAGGAAGGCTGAGCGCTGAAGAATCGATGCTTTCGAACTGTGGTGCTGGAGAAGACTCTTACGAATCCCCTGGGCTGCAAGGAGGGCAAATCAGTCCATCCTAAAGGAAATCAACCCCGAGTGCTCATTGGAAGGCCAGATACTGAAGCTGAAGCTCAAATATTTTGGCCACCTAATGCGAAGAGAAAACTCCCTGGAAAAGACCCTGATGCTGGGAAAGACTGAAGGCAAAAGGAGAAGGGGACGGCAGAGGATGAGATGGCTAGATAGCATCACGGATGCAATGAATATGAACTTGAGCACGCTCCAGGAGAGAGCGCAGGACAGGAAGGCCTGGTGTGCTATGGTTCATGGGGTCACGAAGAGTCGGACACGACTGAACGACTGAACAACAACAACAACAAAGTTATCATCAGAGTCAGTAAGTTGAGACAGTTCTTTGGCATCTACAGACTGGGCAAAGGGCCCGAAATCTTGAAATATAAATGCAAAAGCCTTCCAATGAAAATCAGAATTCAAATGGAAACATACTGTTGCTTGAATGACAGAGTGCAAGGGATGCAGTTCTGAGTACAGGTTTTTATGAGACTACATTAATTTTATTTTTAATTTAGCAAATTCAAATGCAGAACATTTGAACCAGAAATCCAGGCACCAGATATATTATATTTTATATAAGTTTGAAACTGAGTTTTTCCTTCCTAAAATATCATTTTCTCCCAATCATAAAATGACAAAAAAATACCTCTTATCATGATTTATATGTAATCATTTTTGCATTGCAACAGTATTTATGTTCATTCAATTAAACTTTAAATATGAGCATATAATAGGAAGCCTGAAAGAGCAGGAAATTTTCAACGGACTTTAATTTGCAGGCTGACCCTTCTGATTTCGCTTGGTTGAAAACTCAATTTATGTTATTTCTAGAGTTGATAAAGTGAATGTCAGTATTATAAGGTTCAAATATGTGTAGCAATGGTTCATTGCAAGTCAATGAAGCCTAATGATATATATTTTTTGTAAATATGGCAGTGAGAAAAATAGGCTCTCTAAAAAGAAGAGGAAGCAATAAGCAGTGAAATTCCAATCATTCCCTGTCCTGCCAGGTACTTTTGTCAGATACACTGCCGTGATGAGCATCTTGATTCAGATCTCTTAGTAATACAGAATAGTTTGCTCTGCTTGACATGAAGGCAATTGCTGAACCACCCTGGGAACAGAAAATCAACAATGCACTAGCTGTCATTTTATCTTCCATCACTACTCAGAACTAAGCTCTTTTGAAAGTCTGACATTTTAAAGGTAGCTTTGTTTTCCGTTTTGCATCCCTTTACAGTTTAAGAGGGGAGGTGGAGACAAAAGCCACATGAAAGATTCCCAGATGAGGCATTTCAAAGAAGTCAATCTCACCTCACTGCATTTCCACAATATCAAATCATTGTGGTTACCATTTGAGGTATCCAATATCAGCAAGCTCTCTCATATATGTAACATCACAAGAAGAGCCCTGGGGGACCAGACTAAATGCCTGTCTAGTTCAACATCCTGTCTCTCAAAGGGATGGAAGGGCGCCACTGGGTCTGCACTCGGCGGGTGCTCCAGCAGCCACTGCTGCTGCTCGCGCAGGCGAGCCAGGCCGTGGGAGCCTCTGGAGGGTTCAGCAACCCTTCCAATTGTGTCTGGGCCTGGCTCCCGTGTGTATCCTTTCTCCACCTATCCTCCTTTCCAGCCACCATTTTAACACAAGATGGGGGGCTTGTTTTTTGTAAGTCTACTGTATCACACAATGGTGGCTGTAAAGGGACCTTTCCACAACAATAGATCTATGAAAAACAAGAGCCTCCATCTTGTGTTAAAATGGCAGCCACAAAGGAGGACAGGCAGAGGAAGCATGCACGTGAGCGGACAGGCCTGGTAAGTCCTCCTGCCCCACCAGTGCCACTGCTGCCACAGTAGCCATGATGGGGGAGAAAGGAGAAGGGGGCGCTACTCGCCTCTACTCTTCCCCCCATCCCAGCTACAGCAGCGGCAGTGGCGGGGCAGGAGGACAACGAGAAGGAAGCCCCTCTTGTTGTCCTCCTGCCCCGCTGGTGCTGCTGCGATAGGGATTTATGAAACTGACTCACCGTTTCGTCCAAGGCCATTTGTGTTGGGGGGAGGTGCTCCGTTCCTCCCCCCGAAATTCTCCCCGGCCAGCTCCGCTCCACAGTGACTCCGCAGAGCTGCCAGCCAGGGCTGCCCACAGCCGAACATCCGGCCACTGGGCTGCGCAGGGACGCAAATTTCAGCCGCTGTAGCCACCACCATTTGCGCCCCTGCCTTTTGTGATGATAGGCTACATAAATATATATGTAGCCTATCACGGCAAAAGACAGGGACACAAATGGTGGTGGCTACGGCGGCCGCCATTTGCGTTCCTGCCTATTGCCATGATAGGCTACGTATATATTTACGTAGCCTATCACAGCCTCCGCAGGGATGCAAATGGCATCCCTGCATTAGCCGTGATAGGCTACGTAAATACTTACGTAGCCTATCATGGCCATTCGAATGGAGGCGAATGGCGGACGCAGATGTGGCTACCATTTGAGGAGCACCGGAACAGCCGACAAAGGTAGGCTCCATTCCAGGCCCATTTCATAGGGTGGTAGGGTGGGTGGCTTTATTCCACCATGGATTCCAGGGGGCCGAATGTGCTGGCATTTGGCCTCCATGGAATCCGTGGCGAAATTCTCCAACATCCCTATGCTGCCACCGTGGTAACCACGATGGTAGGGGGAGAAAGAAGCAGCGGTGCCAGTGGGGCAGGAAGAGAACCTGCCCCCACCAGCTGTCAAGCTGTCATGTTCTTCTTTTCAATGGAAGGGAAGAGGCCTAACCGTAATTTTGGTGGCTCACACTGAGGGGCAAGCTGATCCCGGGCACTGCCAAGCCCTGGAGCTCTTGGTGGCCAAGTCTGTCAGCACCCCACAGCATGGTGAGCCAGGTCTGGGAGGCCAAGTGCAAGGGTGTCTGCCAGCCTCCCGGACCCAGTCAGGCACCCATGACAACTCTAGTTTCACACAATGGCCAACTAGAAACTTCTAGGGAGACCACAAGCAGGATGTAAGGGCAACCTGCTGTTGCTCTCCCCAGCAGCTGCCTCAGAAACCTGGGGGTTGCCTATCGCCATCATGACTAGTAGCCATTGATGCACTTATCCTCTGTAAATGTGTTTAACCCCTTTTGAATTCCTCTCAGCTAGCGGACATTCACCACATCTCATGGCAGCAAGTTCAACAAATTGTGTGTTGTGAGGGAAAATTACTTCCTGTTGTCTTTCCTGAATATCCTGCCAGTCAGGTGAAATCAGGTTCTAGTATTATGAAAGATGGAACAATATACTCCTCATATACTGACATTCTTGAATTAAATCCCTTGATGTCATTTCTTCCTTTTATTCAGGGTTCATAGATGTAGGTTGCTTCAGAATACCAACTTCAACACGGCTAAAATCTGTATTCTCTATCTCAAGCCTTATATACGTGCACTACAGTTTACCATCATTTAAGCCCAAATGTGTTATTTTTCCTCTGATTACTCAGTGTTTTTTATTACTTCCCCTGGCTTGAGCTATTCATATGACCACTGACATGTAGCAGGAATGAGAAAAGTGATTTAAAATCCTATGTGTACTGGTTTACAAACTATAATTGTGTGACTCCACCACCATGCACAGGAATGAAGTTTTGGTCTGCTACTTCAAGCTTTCAAATAGTGAACTAGTTAGCAATGGTATCAAAGTTACATTATGGTCACAACTAGGGATGTACGGACTGTGTAAAAACTGTTCGGTCTGTGTTTGGCAGGTTGTCAGGCACCATTCATTCCATCACCTGCCCATCGATAGAATTGGATTTTTTTTTTAGTGTCCAAACTTTGCACAAGCAAAAATGCACAAATCCCCCCTCTGAGGTGAAGCGGAGGGGGCATGAAGCGGCTTGGAGATGGTCAGGGGCTCACCGAAGCACTTGGTATGCTTCAAAGCTTCAGACCCCGGCCCAGCCCCCCCCACACCCCCACGCAACCCCCAGCTCCTTATCTGGGTGGCCGCTGCCTCTGCTGTCGCCTCCGTCACCGTGCCACCATCTCCTCCATTGTGCCACCACCACCGCCTTCATCTTCTTCTTCGCTGCTGCTGCTGCCCACTGCTGCTGCTGTCATCTTCTCCTTCTTATTTGCCTTCGCCGCTGCGCCACCGCCACCATCCCCTGAGGCTGGAGACGTGACGACTGGTCTTATTCCAGGAAGTTGCCATTTTAAAAATGGCGACTCCCTGCAAGAACAGTCGCTGCGTGTCCAGGCCTCAGGAGCTGGCGTCGGGTGGCAGCAGGCAGTGGCGGGAAGCGGTGGCGCATACTGCTTTCGGCAGCAGAGGAGGAGGCGGCCCAGGTAAGCAGCTGGGGGGTTGCATGGGGGTATCGGGGGGGCTGAAGCGGGGTTCACCATCCGAACCCCACTTCAGGTTCTTGGCCGAGGCGGGTCGCAAAGCAGCTTCCGAGTTGGATCAGAGGGTCCCTGGATCAGAGGGTCCCTAGGAAATTATCCACAAGTCTGCAGAATCCACCCCAAAGTGAAAAACCAGTCTGCTGCAGAATTCACAGGTCAGATTCGTAAAAATCTGAACTCATTTGTTTCCTTTGCAGATTTCCCCGACATTCCTAGTCACAACAGTGAATGGAATCATTCCTTGGTAGGGATGTATGATAATTTTGTTTCCGTTTGTTAAACATCAGAACTTGCCCAGTTTGCACCCCTGAATGTGAGCGGCAGCACATCTTTAGGGCAAAGCACATATATTCCAGAGTTAGCTCTCACATTCACAAGATGCATTCATTAGAAAAAAGAACACTTTAAAAATGTTGATTTTGAGATATATCTGCATTTTTATGCTTTAGTCAATGGGGGGAACATACACATTTATATGCACACTTCTACAAATGTGCATCATAAGGGACACTTTCTCCATCTGAACAACAACATCCCTTGGGTATATTAGAACTCCCCCTATACTGAGTGTAGTGAGTTTCACTACACCTGCTAACAAATACCATTGACCACAGGTGGGCAAACTCATGACAAGATGGCTCTGGTCCATGCAGTGAGTGGAGCAGTTCCAGATGGTATGGCCAAGGTCCATGAAAATTCACAATCAGGATTTTGCTGATCATAGCATCTGTAACATTGAACCTTGTTCAGTAATGTTGGATAGTAGGAACTACCTTTTGTGTTCCAGTCTTGGGCCAGGTGCTGGCTGTGTTGACTGACCCAAACTAGAACATTTAGTTGCTAAGAGTTCCTTACAAAGAACTGCAAGGGCCTTTACAGTCACCAAAATTATCTAAGAAAAGTTGAATCTTCTTCTTCCTTAACCTATCAGACTTGCCACTACCCTCGCAAGCTTCTTTCTTCAAGAGGCAGTAGTATATTAGCACAAATTATACAATAACCTTTAATGAGAATTGTTAAAGGGGGGAGAGATTTTAAATTACACTGACTCATGTCAGTTGCTGTCAACTTCAGCAGGGCATCATAGACACAGAACTCCCATCTACAAATTATAAGTATGTTCAACTGAGGATAAGTAGGGATGGGAGAACTCCCCCATGCCCTGTTCGAGTACTCCCACCTCTTGCCTGACCCTGGTGTGCATGCGAGGGAAGCCACCAGATGGTCTGCAGGTGTCCGGCAAGAGCTTGCAGTTTCCCACTTTTGAAGAACCACCATTTTGTGCAAAATTGCAGATACAGCTATTTATGGAAATCACAATTTGCACAAAACTGTGGCCATAAATAGTGCAATTTCCACAAAATTAGACCATTTATGCCAGGAATTTTGTGGAAATTGCATTATTTATGGCTAAGATTTTGCACAAATCACAGTTTCCATTAATGGTTATACCTGAAATTTTGTGCAAAATGGTGGCTCACATAAAAGCAGAAACCCGTGAGCTTACTTGACTCAGTGCACCACCAAGTCAGGTAAGTTCAGGGATCCATGAGCTGGTGTGTGTGGAGGGGGGGTCAAGCAGGTAAAAACTCACCAAGTGCCACCCCCCAAACTGGGTTCCTCCAATGTCCCTAAAGATAAACCCATCATGCAAATCATTGTTCTTTGCATCTCAGCTCTTATCAACCCCAGTGCTCCCCTTATGTCAGAAGGAAGGCCTCATAGGTTCTCCTCAGCTGCTCAGAGCATTATCAATTTGCAGCCAGAAACTGTGGGGCTGGAATACAAGTCCCATCATTCCTACTTGCAAGTGATGTTTTGCTTGGCCAAGGACGTCCCACAGGACTGAAAATCATGGAGGTGTGATATGAGCTCCAGTTCAAGTTCAAGCTCAGAGGGGTCTTTGTCTGCCTTGCACTGGAACTGCCTTATTTAAGAAAGAAGAGTTCACAGCTTGAGCTCCCACCCTAGCTAGTCGTCAATACAGACTGACTCAAAAATGCAGCTAAAGGTTGAGAGAAAATACCTTAATCTTGCATCCAAATATTTCAACCCAGCTGAGTTGTGGAATAAGCTACAAGTAACTACATTTTTCTTATCATTTTTAAACATTTTATTTATGAAGGGGGATGGAACCTCCACCTCAAACTTTATGAAAACAATGATCCCACTCCCCCTGTAACAGGTGTTGTTCTTTCTTTAAAGGTAAAGCTTATTGAATAATTTTTCAAGTATTCTGGAAAAACTAATTACATTGTTAATATCCAGGGTAGCTGAGGCAATACTTTGCCAATGGGGCTTCATTTCCTCCCTGCCATGCAAATGAGGGGTACAGACGCAAGTGTGTAAGTTTGTGTAAAAGTGTCTAATTCCTGCCCCTCCTCCCAAAAGCCCAAAGCCATTGAGCTCTTTTGAGTTAGTCACTGTCCCACAGGCTATCAAAGCCACAGGACTGTGAGAAAGCAAGGAAGAGGCAAGGCATCATCTTTCCGGGTATCCTCTATCTTTTACTTAGCCAAAGGAATGAGGTTTTGTGGCTAGGTGGTTTGCATAGTGCCTGTCATGTAAACAACACTTCTTTGCATCTCCTTATCATCTCCAGTGCTCTCCTTGTGTCAGGATCAGGAAGAGTAATGAGTTGTTGACACTTGACATGGACAACCCTGTGAATAGTATAGTATTTTGTTTATTCTCACCAACAAGGACGAGACAAAGCAGACTTTCATTTCCAAAATCAGTTCTGAGCCTCTAATGGGATTAGACTTAACCCTTGTATATAGTCGTCAGAGGGAAAGTAAACTACCCAGAAGCTAGGGCTTGTTGCAAATGAGTTTACCACTAGATACTTCTCTAACAAATGGAAATGAAACCATTGTGGCAAGAAGACACATACTGAAAGCTAAATTATGACTGGTCCTTTATCATAAACTTGTTTGTCATATAGCAGGCATAAGTTCTAGTTCAATATGTAACCTACAAATACACAGAGATTGAGTAAAAAACAGTGAGAAAAAAATGTGGCATTTTATTTTCATTTCAGTTCCCTCAGCTGTGTGAATAAAAGTGAAATATTGATTGCTCATTCATGAATATGCATGCATTCTTGCTGAGGCCAAACCTAATGTCTTGATCAAAGTCAGAGTGAGTTGTAAATAGAACTGGAATCCAGCAGTTCTGATCACCTGAATGGAGCCTCACCAAACAGGGACTTCTCTTTATCCTCTATCACCCTCCAGATGTTTTGTTCTACAACTCCCATGATCCATTATCATTGGCTATGCTGCCTAGGCCAAAATATCTGGAGGGGCACAAGTTACTCACCCCTGCTGTATGAGAAGGAAATGCCTTCACAGTCATGGAGAATATTCCCTCCATAGCAGAGACTGGGAAGCCACTGTGCGTGCAAAGCTCTGGTTGCTGATGATTATGATTTATAAAGCACTTCACATTTTATGTGTACGTTCCTTGAGTTCAACTACATATTATTTCCTAAATAATCTTACCAACAATTGTAAAATTCACAGCTATTTATTAAAAAATCTCTCAAACACTTGAAAATTATATTGCAGAAATGACAAGACAACAATAAGCTAAGGCTAAATTTTGCCATGTTTAAGGTGCATTTAGTTCCAGTTTGTCAAAGATACATATTAGGCCTCAGTTCAAAGAACCGTAAAACGATTTCCACACATCTAAAACAAGTTCTGCACAGCTTGTTGAGCATGTGTTTTTTTGAACTCTATCCTCTCACATAGAAATAATCTTTGAAAATTCTGGAGACTTTAAAAAGTAGTTGGCACAGAAAGGAAAGTTCAAACAAAGGAAGAACAAACAAATACCCCAAATGGCAGAACAGGGCATGCCCAGGTCCTTGGGTGTGCCTAAAATATCTCCTTAGATCTTGGCCTGTGGCTTCTTCAGCACCAGGTTGTATCAAAGTGATGCAGTCCTTCCTGCCTGACGTATTTTAACAACAACAAAATATATAATGGGATTACAGCTGACAGGCAGCATAGAAGGAAGGACTTGTTCAATTAATGTTGTATAGGTTGTTGCTGTAGCTATGCTCCACCAGCCACACCACAAAATCCCAGTGATTAAAAGCTTTCTTACATGTAAGCACACTAGGGTGTTTCTTTTTCTCATTGATTTACAGATAATCAGTGACGATGGGTTATTAGTAGGGTTGTATGGATTTTGTCCCCTTCATGGATCACTGCCTTGTTGTGCAAAGGGGCTTGCATAACTCAGTGAAGCCATAAGCTATGCCGTGCAGGGCCACTCAAGATGGACAGGTCATGGTGGAGAGTTCTGACAAAATGTGATCCACTGGAGAAGGAAATGGCAACCCACTCCAGTATTCTTGTCAAGAAAACTCCACAGAACGTATCACAAGGATAAAAGATATGACGCCGGAAGATGAGCCCCTCAGGTCAGAAGGTGTCCAATACACTACTGGGGAAGAGCAGAGGGAATTTCCAAGTAGCACCAGAAAGAGTGAAGCGGCTGGGCCAAAGCCGGAAGAACACTCAGCTGTGGATGTGTCTGGTGGTGAAAAGAAATCTGATGCTGTAAAAAACAATATTGTTTAGGAACCTGGATTGTAAGATCAATGAATCAAGGTAAGCTGGAGGTGGTCAAACATGAGATGGCAAGATTGAACATCGACATCTTGGGAATCAGCGAACTAAAATGGACAAGCATGGGCGAATTTAATTCAGGTGACCATTATATCTACTACTGTGGGCAAGAATCCCTTAGAAGAAATGGAGTAGCACTCCTAGTCAACAAAAGGGTGGGAAAAGTAGTACTGGGGTACAATCTCAAAAATGATAGAATGATCTCAGTACGAATCCAAGGCAAACCATTCAACATCAAAGTAATTCAAGTCTATGCCACAACCACTGAGGCTGAAGAAGCTGAGGTTGATCAGTTCTATGAAGACCTACAATACCTTCTAGAACTAACACCAAAAAAAGATGTCCTCTTCATCATAGGGGATTGGAATGCTCAAGTAGGAAGTCAAGAAATCACCAGGATAACAGGCAAGCATGGCCTTGGTGTACAAAATGAATCAGGACAAAGGTTAATAGAGTTTTGCCAAGAGAATACGCCGATCATAGCAAACACTCTTTTCCAACAGCACAAGAGATGACTCTACACATGGACATCACCAGATGGTCAATATTGAAATCAGATTGATTATATCCTTTGCAGCCAAAGCTGGAGAAGCTCTATACAGTCAGTAAAAACAAGACCTGGAGCTGACTGTGGCTCAGATCATGAGCTTCTTGTTGCAAAATTTCAGCTTAAATTGAAGAACGTAGGGAAAACCACTAAACCATTCAGGTATGACCTCAATCATATCCCTTATGAATATACAGTGGAGGTGAGGAATAGATTTCAGGGATTAGACCTGATAGACAGAGTGCCTGAGGAACTATGGACGGAGGTCCGTAACATTGTTCAGGAGGCAGCAAATCAATCCATTCCAAAGAAAAAGAAATGCAAGAAAGCCAAGTGGCTGTCTGAGGAGGCTTTACAAGTAGCTGAGGAAAGAAGGGAAGCAAGGGAGAAAGGGGAAGATATATCCAACTGAATGCAGAGTTCCAGAGAATAGCAAGGAGAGACAAGAAGGCCTTCTTAAATGAACAATGCAAAGAAATCGAGGAAAACAACAGAATGGGAAAGACTAGAGATCTCTTCAAGAAAATTGGAGATCTCAAGGGAACGTTTTGTGCAAAGACGGGCATGATAAAGGACAAAGAAGGCAGGGACCTAACAGAAGCAGATGAGATTAAGAAGAGGTGGCAAGAATACACAGAAGAACTATACAGGAAATATCTGAATGTCCCTGATAGCCATGAAAGTGCGGTCACTGAACTTGAGCCGGACATACTCGAGAGTGAAGTCAAGTGGGCCTTAGGAAGCATTACTAACAACAAAGCTAGCGGACATGACAGTATTCCAGCTGAGCTATTTAAGATCCTAAAAGATGATGCTGTTAAAGTGCTGCATTCAATATGCCAACAAATTTGGAACACTCAACAGTGGCCACAAGACTGGAAAAGGTCAGTTTACCTTCCAATTCCAAAGAAGGGCAATGCCAAAGAGTGTTCAAACTACCGCACAATTGTGCTCATTTCACATGCCAGCAAGGTGATGCTCAAAATCCTACAAGCTAGGCTTCAGCAGCATGTGAACCGAGAAGTACTGGAAGTACAAGCTGGGTTTCGAAGAGGTAGAGGAACTAGACAGCAAATCACCAACATTCGCTGGATCATGGAGAAAGCAAGAGAATTCCAGAAAAACCTCTATTTCTGCTTCATTGACAACGTTAAAGCCTTTGATTGTGTGGATCACAACAAACTGTGGCAAATTCTGAAAGAGATGGGAGTACCAGACCACCTTACCTGTCTCCTGAGAAACCTGTACGAGGGTCAAGAAGCAACAGTAAGAACCAGACATGGAACAACCAATTGGTTCAAAATTGGGAAAGGAGTAGGACAAGCCTGTATATTGTCGCCCTGCTTATTTAACTTATATGCAGAGTACTTCATGAGAAACGCCAGGTTGGATGAATCACAGGTTGGAATTAAGATTGCTGGGAGAATTATCAACAACCTCAGATACGGAGACGATACCACCCTAATGGCAGAAAGCGAAGAGGGTCTAAAGAGCCTCTTGTTGAGGGTGAAAGAGAAGAGTGCAAAAGCTGGTTTGAAATTCAACATTAAAAAAACTAAGATCATGGCATCTGGCCCCATCACTTCATGGCATATAGAAGGGGAAGAAATGGAAGCAGTGACAGATTTTATTTCCTTGGGCTCCAGGATCACTGCAGATGGTGACTGTAGCCATGAAATTAAAAGACACTTGCTCCTTGGGAGGAAAGCTATGGCAAACCTAGACAGCATAGTAAGAAGCAGAGACATCACCTTGCCAACAAAGGTTCGTATAATCAAAGCTATGGTTTTCCCAGTAGCAACGTATGGCTTTGAGAGCTGGACTATAAGGAAGGCTGAGCGCTGAAGAATTGATGCTTTCGAACTGTGTTGCTGGAGAAGACTCTTACGAGTCCCCTGGACTGCAAGGAGGTCAAATCAGTCCATCCTAAAGGAAACCAACCCTGACTGCTCATTGGAAGGACAGATACTGAAGCTGAAGCTCAAATATTTTGGCCACCTAATGCGAAGAGAAAAGTCACTGAAAAAGACCCTGAAGCTGGGAAAGATTGAAGGCAAAAGGAGAAGGGGACGGCAGAGGATGAGATGGCTAGATGCTAGATAGCATCACCGATGCAATGAATATGAACTTGAGCACACTCCAGGAGAGAGCAGAGGACAGGAAGGCCTGGTGTGCTATGGTCCATGGGGTCACGAAGAGCTGGACACAACTTAATGACTGAACAACAAATGGATTTTGTAAACGGTAAATTGTAAAATTGTAAAATCCGTTCCATCTGTGTTTCACTGATTGTCAGGTGCCTTCCGCTCATTGACAGAATCAGATTTTCTTTCCCATTTCATGAATTTGTGCAGATTTGTATTTGCAAAAAGGCACAAAACCCACCCAAAATGTGCAAATCCCACCCAAAATGTGCAGATACCCTCAAAATGCACATTTTCATGCTTTAGCTTATGGGGGAAATACACATTTTTGGCTTTACATATTTTTCCACAACTAATTTTGCATAAACTTGCAGAAGTAACAAAAAATAGTCTGCAAGTCTGTGGAATCCATGCGACTTGAGAAAAGCCGGTCCGCTGTAGAATCCATGGGTCGGATTCTTAGAAATCTGAATTCATTTGATTCCAATGCAGATTTCTCCAACATCCTTACTTATAAGTCTACAATAACATCCTTTTACACATGCATACCATCTTCCTCAATCCCAAAGGTGGGTGGGCTCCCATCCTAGCTCATCAGATTGGCTCCCAGTGTAGCTTGGCTATTTGCCCCCAATTGGGAAATAGCTCAGTTCATTTCCAAATCAATACAAACTTGCTCATTTTCCCCATAGACAGCTTTTAAATGCAGCCCTGTGTACACATATGGAGACAGTTATATCCATATATTTGCACATGCCATCTGGCTGCTTCCCAAAGTGGCACCACCAGAAAGTGCTTCTGGGGGTTATAAATGCCCACCCCACCAGAGGGCTGTACCTAGAAACAGGAGTTTTCTAGATACAGCCCTTCAGAGCATGGATAACCAGGTGAATTTTGTTGGTCTTCAATTTTAGGGTAAGCGTTATGAGGTCCGCAAATCTTCAGCCAAGCAAACTTCAGTGGCATCTCTGCTTGAAACTGTTGTGTCTAGTACAAGATTCTAATGCATGCTTTAGGGGACCGAACTAACCTATGCAGAGCCCTGGGCACATATTGGGCCCATGTGGAATCCCAGTTGCTATCCTGTTCATGCCAAAAGTACTCAAGTGCCTAAGTACCAGTTGCCTCCATCTCTGTCTTCTCATTCCCTTTCCCCAAGGCAACGCCCACCATGCCAAAGGAAGGTGCCTTACTTTAGAGGAGAGGGGTAGAATATAAATAGGTTCCCTGGAAGGAAAAAAAAATGTTCTGTATGTCTTCTGTAGCAGGAGCTGATACATGGAGCATCTCCAGGGCCAGATGAACTGCATCCTACAGTAATAAAGGACCTGGCAGAAGAAACCTCAGAACCAGTGTCAGTTATCTTTGAGAAATCATGGAGGACAGGTGAAGTGCCAGATGACTGGAGGATGGCTAATGTTGTCCCTGTCTTCAAAAAGGGCAAAAAGGAGGGACCTGGAAATTACAGACCAGTCAGTCTGACATCAATCCCTGGGAAAATTCTGGAGCAGATTATAAAGCAATCAGTCTGTAAGCACCTTGAAAACAATGCAGTGATTACTTGAAGCCAACACGGATTTGTCAAGAACAAATCCTGCCAGACTAATCTGATCTCATTTTTTGATCAGGTAACCTCCCTTGAGGACTGTGGGAATGCTGTGGACATAATATACCTCAACTTCAGCAAAGCTTTCAACAAAGTGCCCCATGATATCCTGATGACTGAGCAAACTAGCTCAAAGTGGGCCAGATGAAACAATGATACAGTGGATCCACAGTTAGGGATGTACGAATCCCTTACCTAGCTCCGCTCCGGAGCATCCATGGTGGGGGGGAGGTGCTCCAGCCCTCCCCCTGGAATCCTCCCCGGCCAGCTCTGTTCCATGGCGACTCCGCGGAGCCGCCGGCCAGGGCCAGCCGCAACCAGATTCCGGCCGCTGCCAGGCTGCTGCAGCCGCAAATGGCGACTGCTACACCAGCCACCATTTGCATCCCTGACTCCCTGCCAAGCCATGATAGGCTACATAAGTATTTACGTAGCCTATCACGGCAAAAGGCAGGGTTGCAAATGGTGTAGCGGCTGCCATTTGCATGGCTGCCTTTTGCTGTGATAGGCTATGTAAGTATTTATGTAGCCTATCATGGCAAAAGGCACCACGCAAATGGCGGCTGCTACTACGGTCGCCATTTACAGCCGCAGCAGCCCAGCAGTGGCTGGAAGGGGAGTCGGAGCCGCCGCCGCATCTGTTGCCGCATCTGCCGCCAGGTAGGCTCTGTCCCAGGCGGATTCCGCGGGGTGGCGGGGGGGATTGCCCCATTCCACCATGGACTCCAGCGGGGCCGATTCAAACTGGGGAGAGGTAACAAGCGGGGTACCACAGGGCTCAGGCCTGGGCCCAGTGCTCTTCAACATTTTTATTAATGACTTGGAAGAGGAGGTGCAGGGAATGCGTATAAATGTGCAGATGACACAAATTTTGGTGGGATAGCTAATACCCTGGAAGACAGAAACAACATTCAAAGTGATCTTGATAGGCTGGAGCGCTGGCAGAAAACAACAGAATGAATAGGGATAAATGCCAAGTTCTGCACCTAGGAAAAAGAAACCAAATGCACAGGTACAAGATGGGGGATACGTGGCTCAACACCACCACAAGCAAGAAGTATCTTGGAATTGTTGTCGATCACAAGCTGAATATGAGCCAACCATTATATGTGGCTGCAAAAAAGGCCAATGCTCTTTTGGGGTGCATTAATTGAAGCATAGCTTCCAAATCCCTGGAAGTACTAGTTCCCCTCTACTCAGCACTGGTTAGGCCTCATCTGGAGTACTGTGTCCAGTTCTGGGCACCGTACTTTAAGAAGGGTGCAGACAAGCTGGAGAGGGTTCAGAGGAGGGCAAGAAAGATGATCAGGGGACTGGAAAAAAAGCCCTAGAGAGACTGAAAGAACTGGGCATGTTTAGCCTTGAGGAGAGAAGACTGAGGGGAGATATGATAGTGGTCTTCAAGTACTTGAAAGGTTGTCAGAGAGAGGAAGGCCAGGATCTCTTCTTGATCAGCCCAGAGTGCAGGACATGGAATAATGGGCTCAAGTTACAGGAAGCCAGATTCTGGCTGAACATCAGGAAAAACTTCCTGACTTTTAGAGCAAGACAACAATGGAAACAATTACCTACAGAGGTAGTGGGCTCTCCCACACTGGAGGAATTCAAGATGAGGCTGGACAGCCATCTGTCAGGGATGCTCTGACTTGGATTCCTGCATTGAGCAGGGGGTTGGACTCGATGGTCCTATAGGCCCCTTCCAACCCTACTATTCTATTATTCTATGATTTTAATTAAGTCTCAGTCCCTCATGGGCAGAAATCCCAAACTTTTTTGAGTCAGTAGGCATATCTGGAATTTTGAGAGAGTGTCAAGGACAAACTGGTAAAGAACCACCACCACCACCACCACAACAACAACTTCCCCGCACAAAAAAAAAAAACTATATACAAGGCAGAAGGGAGGTCTGAGCTCCAAAACACAAAATCATTCTTCTGAATCCACAGTTTTCTTCTCCAACACTCATTTCACAGATGGCTCTCATGCGACGTAGATACAAAGAACGTCATCACGAAACTGAATAAAAGGCAGTGGTGGGGTCTGTTATATCAAATCACTTATTTGCTCCCACAAAGCACAACAAAATATCAATTTTACAGAAGGCAAAGTGACAATGTGCAGAAAAAAATGTGTGGGCAAAACATCCCCACCGCAAACAACAAAATCATGCAAAGCACACAACCACACACACACCACCCAAAACCCAGGCAAAGAACTCCTTCTTGCTCCCCCTGTTTCTAGCACCACCACCACCACCACCACCTGCCCCCCCGGATGCTCCCTGTCGGCTCCAGGTTAACTTTTTATTTTTTCTCGGTGGCTGAACCATGTGAAGACCAGAAGCATTCTTTAATATAAAGATGGTGCTAGAGGCCAGCACTTCATCTTGCAGACTTCATGTTTTGAATTATTATTATTTATTTTTAAAAAAAACACCAGGAGGGGGATAGGGAGCCTGGCAGATGCCAAGAGAGGTGTTCATGGACCCATTGGTGGTCATGGAGATTACATTGAGATCCCCAGCTAAAGGGAAAAGATGCCCATTCATTTATGGCAGGGGTAGGCAACTTCAGGCTTCCCAATGTTTTGGCCTACAACTCCTATCACCCCTTACCATTGGCTATGCTGGACAAGGCTGATGGGAGTTGTTATGCTAAAACATTTGGAGGGTCACAAGTTGTGCACCCCTAATCTATGGGATCACCCTCCTCTTCCTTCTCTACTGTCTCCTTCTTCTGCTTCCTCGCATGGAGCTTATTTGCCTTGGGAAACGGAAATGGGGAGGAGGAGGCAGGCAGGCATTTAGAAGTGTGAGCTGAACCGATGCATGAGGCTGCCTTGCTTCTGCTCAGAAGGATTCAAACAGGGGGGCTCAGCTATGTGAGCACTCCTGCTTTGAATTCTCACCAGACCCCCACCTCCATGAACTGAAAATGCTCACTAACTCACACTACAGGGTAGTGTAGGAATTGGGCAAACTCTCTTTCCAGGGAGATTCTCCACCACTGCTGATCTTCTCTTGGAGGAACTCCGGATAAGCATCTAGGAAAGCCAGGGTTCCCCAGTAAAATGTTTCAAAAACACTGTTCTAAATTTAGGGAAGTCAATGTGCTTTTTTCTTCTCCCAAGTTTTAAAATGTCTTTTGTTTATTCCTGTGATAAACACACTCTTTTTCCAGAACTGGAACAAGGACACCACATCCTCAAAGGCTGTGTTTTTGTTGATAGCAATACATCATCGGTGAATAATTTATAATAATAATAAACCAGTAGTTACCAGTAACGGCTAACTTTCAATTCTTTGTTTATCTTACTCTTTCTTTTTTCTTTCTTTCTGTCATCTTTACAAACTGAGGGGTGGTTTGTGTTGTTGTCGTTGTTGGTATATTTAACACAATGGGTATTTTTATAACCCAGAATTCATTTTTTTTTTGTAATATTTTCCTACAACTCTTTTTTTTAGATTTAACAGAAATCTAAAAATATATTTTTTAGATTTAACAGAAAGATAAATGCAGTGGAAATAACTGTGAAACTGTTGTGTTGGCTGGGGGGTGGGGTGCTGAGAGTTGTTGTGGGTGAAATCATCTGGAAGGCACCAGGTTGGGGAAAGCTGTATTACAAACAGGCACCATTACATTACATTGTCAAGTCCCAGGGCCAAACTACATAAGGATGTCTGTTGCTGGGAAATCCAGTTCTTTTTTGGCTCAATGGAGTTCCGTGGTGTGTGTGACTTGATTTGCATCTGCAAGCCAAGCTGTGGAGTTTTTCATGAACTCTGGGAACAGTTTTGCACTTTTGGGGGGGGTAGGGGTGGGGGGAAGGTTCTGCAGTTTGCACAAATCATGGCCAAATGTATGCAAATTATGCAAATTTGGTCATAGTTTGCATAATTTGTGAAAACTTGGCCATAATTTGCCCAAATCACCCAGAAATTTACACAGATTTCAGACACACACACCCTCCAATGCACAAAATTCTGGGAAAATCCACAAACTGGCCTGACTTGCTGCAGATCAAGTCAGGGATCACAGCAGGGACAGAAACGAAGTGCAGGAGGCTGACCCTAGGAAAACTCATTGAAGCCCTCTCTCAAAGGGATTCCACCAACATCCCTAAAACTACATGATACCTAAAAAGTGTGAAAACTAGGGATGTCAGAGGAATTCAGTTTGGGAGTGGAGCTCAGTGGGTTTTTGCCAGCTTGTCCCCCCAGATGCCAGCTCACGGATCCCTGAGCTTGTCCAAGTTGGTGTGTGCCAAGTCAGGCAAGCTCACAGTTTCCACCATTTTGAGCAAAATCGCAGGTATGGCCATTTACGGAAATTGTGATTTGCAAAAAATCACTGCCATAAATAGTGCAACTTGTGCAAAATTGAAGGCATAAATGGTCTAAAGATAATTTATGCCTGCAATTTTGCACAAATGACATTATTTACGGCCGTGATTTTGCACAAATTACAATTTCCATAAATAGCTATACCTATGGTTTTGTGCAAAATGGAAGCTCGTGATAAAGTGGGAAACTGTGAGCTATCACTGGGTGCCTGCAGACCATCTGGCAGCTTGCCCCATGTGCCCACCAGGGTTAGGCAAGTGGCAGGAGTCCAGCAAGCCGCACCAGAACAGGGCATGGGGGAGTTAGCCAGTCCCTAGTGAAAACACCTGTTTTTTAAAACTGAAATACCAGCTACTGGGCCCAATTAGGATATGTGGATATGGAGCATTGAACTCATTGTTCCCCATGCTGACACCAATGAAAATGCCCCCCCCCCCCGCCCGCAATTGTTCGCCTGGGAGGAAAGCTTCCATTGAATGAATTGACACCAATGTCAGTTGGAGAGAATTCCCTCTCAGCGTGAATTTCAGCTTCTTGGGAGGGTGGTCATTTTCATCAGGACTGAGGAGGGGAAAGAAAGGATTAACTGCCCCTCCCCATGTGTCACAGTCCTGTTCCTGATTGTCCCTCCCTCCCTCTGCGACTGCTATTCAATTCTCTAAAAAGAGATATGTGAAATTCATTTGTATGTTCCATGCATAACTAGTTTGACACACTGCAGGCAGGGGTGGGGGAGGCAGCAGGGCCATACATGGCCCATATGCCACTCCCCCCACCCTGTTCGGCAGGGGTTTGGGGGGAGGAGGGAGTTGGGATTTGGTGTGTCCTTTCAGTGTGCCACATATGCTAATATTCTTCCCTACCAGCAGAGCAAGTACTGGCTAACCAGTTTGTTTCTGGGTGCAATTCAAGGTGCAGCTCATTGCCTTTTTAAACCCTGAAATGGCTTAGGATTGCAGTGCCCAAAGGACCCACCTCCCTACATATGAATCTGCCTGCTATCTGGCATTATCTTGTGGCTATTTTATGCTATTTTATTCTATTTTAAGGAGACTATTTTATTCCTCCTTTTGCCTTCTGAAGTATACAGTTGGTAGAGCGAGGGAGAGGGCCTCTTCTTTGTAATAGCCAGAATGTGGAACTCCCTGCCCCACTCTGCCAGCACTCTGCTACTGCTTCTATATGTCTCACAAGAGGGAGGTTTCCACAGATGTGATGGGGAGGGGACACAGGACTGCACAGATCACTTGTTTCATGACACACCTATCCAAAGCTTTGTGGCTTGGGTGGTGGTGATGTGAGCAAGCATCTTGCCACAGATCTAGAGGCCGGGAAGAGTTGGGAGCAGACAAGGAGCTGCTTCTCAGAGTGTTTGGGATGGGGAGTCAGAAGCTTGCCCTCAGAGCCTCCTGCCTCTGCCCAAGGTTTTTCCCACTCTGCAGTTTGCAGTTCAGTCTTCGTTGTAGATCTCCTCTCTGTAACGGTTAATAAAGTTGTGGCCACAGTGAAACCTGATGATAGGTATCATCAGTGGAGGCTGGTGGCTCTGATGTCAGTGGGGCTGGGATTCTACTCTGGGTTTCAGTCAGAACCAGTCAGAACTCTAAAGGAGCTATCCAAGGTGCTGAACCTATTTGGGAGATAGATCCTTTAGAGTTCTGCCTCATTCTGACTGAAGCTTAGAGTGGATTTACAGTCCCACTGACATTGCAGCCACCAGCCTCCACTGTGTATCATGTATTCCGGATATGGGCACCAGATGCTCAGATCAGGATGCTCTTAAAAGGTTTTGTTAAAGGGACTAGAATTCACTGGAGAGACTTGACAAGTTGAGGTCGCATTAATATCTGCAGTGTATGCTAGAAAGGCATTCCGTAGTTTAGGGTTTGGTATTTTGGAAACTGCTCTGTGCCAGGATTTTCTGCAGGAAGATGTCAACTTCACTTCAGACAAAGTTGCATTTCAACTAATATATTTACAGCTGAAACTTCAGTACTGCTGCCACCTGGTGAACATATTTTTATTATGTAAACATACATAATATATGCTGGAACGTGATTACTATGAATCCTAGAATGACTTCAGTATGGATGAAGAGTCACAAATTAATAATTGTCACAGACATAGTCTTGAACCGTATCAGGCAAATATAATGTATATAAAGGTTTGCACATAAATGTATAATATAACACTTGTGTTTGTAAGGATTGGGAGTGTTGAGGCTGGTAGAATCTCTCTCTCTCTCTCTCCCCCCCCCCTTGTCCTTTAGTTCCATAGCTCTATGTGAGGATGCCGCATTTCCAGCTAGGGCTTCAAAGAAATGAATGGAAAATCAGCCATTTTCTCCTAAACAACAAAAAACTTTGCTTCAGAATACAAAAGTTCACTAAAAGCAAAAATGCCAAACCCGTTTATGTTTTATTTTGATAAAGAATTATATGTGGCAAAATTGTGTTTCTCCCCCCGGCTTGCAGGACTTTATCTGGGTTAAAGGTTGGCAAGATGCTTTCCCTGCCAGTAAAATAAACTGTCAGCCTTCTACATTTTAGTCCTCTAAAAGGAAGACATGAATAAAGTTAACAGTTTGTGCTTTGTGTAAACCCCTGGGTTAACCTGATAAACCTAGGCTTCACAAACTTTAAACAGTTTGGACGATTTCCCCATAAAATGATCTGCTTTTTGTCACAGGGTATAGAATGCTCTGGTATAATAATTTTTGAAGGAAGCAAACATTTTATGGGAAAGGCTTGAGCTATTCCATTTGAGCCAATACAGTCTCCAAGGCCTAAACTAGAGGTGGCATACAGTTGTGTGTATGTTTCCTGCTGTTGTTGTTGTTCAGTCGTTCAGTCGTGTCCGACTCTTGGTAACCCCATGGACCATAGCACGCCAGGCCTTCCTGTCCTGCACACTCTCCCAGAGCATGCTCAAGTCCATATTCATTGCATTGGTGATGGTATCTAGCCATCTCATCCTCTGCCGTCCCCTTCTCCTTTTGCCTTCAGTCTTTCCCAGCATCAGGGTCTTTTCCAGAGAGTTTTCTCTTCGCATTAGGTGGCCAAAATATTTGAGCTTCAGTTTCAGTATCTGTCCTTCCAAGGAGCACTCAGGGTTGATTTCCTTTAGGAATGTTTCCTGTACACAGGTGTTTTTTGTTTTTTGTTTTTAATCAAAAGCAGCCCCAAGAGGCTGTGAATTTGAGTGGAGGAATGAAGGGCAGGGGCTGCTTAACTCTTTTCCCTCTGCCCATTTTTTCTATATACAGATACATACACAGACACATGCATACACACACACACACACACACTACATAAACTGCAATAAAAGCAGACCAAATATCCATATATAGGTCCATTTGCAAGTGATGCCAGTATACCAGTCTTCCAAATGTTGCTAGTGTTGTTAGGTCTTCAATCTATTTCATTATAGGTAGGGATGTACGAAACACTTACCTGGTTTCGTCCAGGGATATCCGCGGTGGGGGGGAGGTGCGCTGTCCCTCCCCCCCAAGTTCTCCCTGGCCAGCTCCGCTCTGTGGTAACTCTGTGGAGCCGCCAGCCGGGGCCGCCCGCAGCCAGACGTCCAGCCGATGGGCTGCACAGGAACACAAATGGCGGCCACCGTAGCCACCACTATTTGCGTCCCTGTCTTTTGCCATGATAGGCTACGTATATATTTACATAGCCTATCACGGCAAAAAAAACAGGAATGCAAATGGTGGCAGCTACGGCGGCCACCATTTGCGTTCCCTTTTTTGCCGTGATAGGCTATGTAAATATTTACATAACCTATCACGGCCTCCGCAGGGATGCAAATGGTGTCCCTGCGTTAGCCGTGATAGGCTACGTAAGTATTTACATAGCCTATCACGGCAATAATGAAGAAGCGAATGGCAGCTGCAGATGCAGCCACCATTCACAAAGCAGCGTGAATGGCACCAGTTAAGTGGTCCGTTTCGCGTGCCTTTCGCAGGGTGGGGGGACGGGGGGCTTTGTTCCGCCATGGATTTCAGGGGGCCGAATGCACTAAAAAAAAATAATTTTTTTAGTAAAAAAAATGTTTTCCTAGAGAAACTGTATTTCATGTTCTACACTTCCAATATTTGACCTTGTGACTTCATGAACGGTGGTTGGTGATTTTGCCCTGAAGCAGCCAAGTGGTACTAATGAATAAACACCAAGTATTAACCACATCAAGATAAAAAGTTACTATAAACTGTGAAGTTTTTAAAATTATTATTAGTGATGCATTCTAGAGCATCAAAGGCAAACCAAATCAAAAACACATTCACACACACACGCTCACACAGAACACATTCACAGTGTGCTTTAACAACTGTGGAGTTAAGCAATTCCACTTCTGTGAATTATCGAGCTTAGTTGAGAATAACAAGAATTCCAAAGCTGATTGGCAAACTGTTAATTGGTGAGTAGGTATCAAGCACTGAGTGATGACTTCAGTTTATCAAACTACTAAGATATTATTATTATTATTATTAATTACATTTCTATACTGCCCCATAGCCAAAGCTCTCTACAAAGTATATGAGTATATACATTCATATACTTTGAAGAGAAAATATTTACACAGTGCCTGATCCATTACAACACACTAGAATTTAGATCATACTGTGTTTTTATCTAGTGCTTATATCATGTCCTTATCTGTATTTTTAAGGAAGGAAGGTGCCATGCCCCTGAGAAATTGTCACTGGTCTTATCAGACCTATTTTTGCTTCCCTTCAAGTTCCTCTAAATTTGCCCTCAACTTGTGGTTTTGACAATTATTATTTTTTAAGCAAGTTGATGATTGAAGGAACATGATGTGAAGAGAATCACTTTGCCAACATATATTGCAGTGCTGTTATCAAAAATAAACAGTGAATAATGGTTCTCCCTTTTAAACAAACAATGCACGTTGAATCTCACTTTCAGTGCATTGCAGGCAGTAAAATTCTTTTGCCCAGCCTTTTAATCAGATTCAGATGGCTATGCTATACTGCAGCTTGGTTATGAAAGCACACTTTTCCAAAGGCCCAGCATGGATGAATCCTGCTTTTCAGAAGATTCAAAACTTGGCATAAGGATCTTCAGTTAAAGTGTAATGCATTTTTAAAAATGCTATTAAAGTAAAAGGCTCAGAAGAAGCATATAGCTGTGGGCCACCTGTTAAAGAGTTTTACCCTGGAAACATTGTTGTGTACGCAGTAGCTGATTTTATTAAGAAGGAATATAAAGAGTTCTGTCTGTATTAACCACTGCATTAGACCTCTTCTAGAACAATGACGGATTTGAGCCCTATACAGTCATTATCCTCCATGTATTTACTATACACATAGAGGGTAGGGATGTCGTGACAATCCACGGGGGATGGGGGTGGAGTCCGATGGACTCCCCTTCACCCACCCTCCCAGCCCCTGAACTGAACTGCAGGGCACTCACGGACCCCCTTGGTGAGCACCCCATGGCTGGCCAAGCTTCCAGCAGCTGCCCATCCTCCCTAGCAAGCCACCATTGTCCACAAGAATGGTGGCTTGGGCACTTCCGGATAAGTAATGTTTGATAAGTAACTTGGTGGCTGTTAAGGGCCCATTCATGCAACATTACAGGCATGAATGGAGCACTCATGCCTGTAATGTTGCATAAATGGGCCCTTTATAGCCACCTAGTATGCAACATCACCTACCTGGAGGTGCCCAAGACACCATTCTTGTGGACAATGGTGGCTTGCTAGGGAGAATGGGTTGCCCCACAGCTGCATCGGGCGACAAAGCTCGTGTGGCACTGGGAGCAGGGGCAGTTGGTGGCAGCTGCTCAGTGAGCACTTAACAAAATCAGGAGTGGGTGAGTCCATCCCTCCCTAATGGAGGATGACTGGGACCATGGCTGCTGCCTCTGCCTCTGATGTTGCATGCCTCACTGGCCTTACTTCCAGATGTCTGAGTATTGCATGAAACATAGGGATGAGTGAATCAGCAAAACTTGAGCTTGCCAGAACTTCTCAGGTTCTTCCTCAAAGCTCATTCCAACTCGAGCCCATATCAGACTGTGAGATCTGTTTCTTTTATTCGCATGGGAATCGGTAGATATTTTTGTGTCGGTTTTTCCAAATGTATGCAGCAAATGTGTGCATCTTGAAATCAGTGGAAGAACCTTCTTCTTCCACAGATTAAAGCACATTTGTGCACATTTTTCAAATGTACACATGCTGTTGAATGCATTGGGGGGGGATCCGTCAATCACATTGCAAGCTCAGAAATATATGGAATCGACCACAGCGCAGATTGAATCCCAATCCATGTTCAGAAGGTGCGAACTGAGTGAATCCTGATAAAAAATGAACCAAAATGAATTAATCTCACACATCCCTAGTGGAACATGCAGGTGCATGTAGGTGTGCCTTTGCAGATGTGATGCTCAACACATGAATGTCTGGGGGTGAGGCAAATGGGCATGCAATGTCAGAAATGGGGCCAGCAGGACTGGGCCTACTGTCCCTCCATGTGTACAGCAAACACTGCAGTCTTAAAATGCACTGGTTAACACATACAATTCGGAGCAAAATGCAAGTAGATAAAGTTATTACTGAATAGAATAGAATAGAATAGAATAGAATAGAATAGAAGTAGAGTAGAGTAGAGTAGAGTAGAGTAGAGTAGAGTAGAGTAGAGTAGAGTAGAGTAGAGCATTTGTATTGGTTTGTTGGAATAGTAGAAGTCTGCTTTTAAATGATATTTAAGTAGGTATTACCTTAAATCTAAACTATACTTTATTAGCCCCACTCTTCCTTCATTTGCTTCTCTCAACATTCCTCAGATGTTTCAGTTCCCCAAACAGGAACCTCCAAATTTGCCTCAGAATTTCACAATTCTGAAATGTTGCTATCAACTCTGTGACTTCTTTTATATGGAAATGAAAATCTAAATGGCTTTTACTTTTTATTGCCTAATTATTGTAGCAGATACTGAAATTACTCACCATATTACTCACCAAATGGAACATACAATTCCTTGAAGCTGTACACAGCCCAATACATGAATTGCAATGGGTTAATGGAATTTACTGCAGTACAGATTTTAGGAGAAAGGAGTCTGTGAGGAACTGTTTTTTACAGTGTACCCCAAAAGCTTTTGATCCCTTTGCATTATGCATGTGCAGAAAATTCTAAAAAGCCATGTAACAACAAAATCACCAGAAGAATACTTTAACACATACCATTTGTATTTCAGAGATTAATCCCAAACCATCACAAACACATTTGTGTGACCATACTTCATTTTGTGTCTACAGAGAGAAACATAAAAATATTATACATTTTTATACGTTTGGTGTTGCATAATGTAGGAAATAACGAGGAACATAATCCTTTAGGACAGGAGTAGGCAACCTGGTGCCCTAGAAATGCTTTGGGCAACAACCCCCATAAACCCCAATCTTCATGGCCATTGGCCAGGGATTATGGGAGTTGCAGTTCAAAACATCTGGAGGAAACCAGCCTTCCTATCCCTGCTTTAAAAATGTATGTAAGGTGAAATCCAGTTAGGTTGATCTGTGGACAGAACTACTGTCTATGGAACTGGGAGGTGAGCAATTCCTCCTCTCCTCCTCTCCCAGCTCCACTGTGTCCTCAAAATCTTCTCCAGAGGGTTGGGAGATCTTGTGGGGCAGATTTGAAGACCACCAGGGGGGTGGGGGAAGCTGCAGGAGAGGACTAGAAAATTGCATTGTGCCAGTGGAAGCTGACTCATAGAACACAGGATTCTGCCCATGCATCCCAACATAGGATGCATGGCTACCAATAAAATAAGTGTATTAATATTAATTAAAACCATACTAAGGTATTATCAGTTGGCCAGATCCTGTTATATCAAAAGACTTGAACTGATTAATTTTACATCCCATTCAAATTAAAGATTTTGGCTTGGATCCAACAATCCCAAGAGCACAGTTCCACTCATGGAAAGGGTCCTCCTAGTGTCTGTTAATGGGAAGGGGACAACCATTTTTGGCATTTTCCCCTTCCGTTGCATGCCCTCTATATCTCCTGAAAATCTGCTCCTGAGGGTTGGAGTAATCTCTGGATTATCCTCTGCACTCACTGGATACATTTCAAATGAATCACACTTACAGCAGATCTCTTCTATGAAGGACACTGTCTGTGCTGAATGATAATTTTCCACAGGGTGCACGTAGCATTCCTTTATTCACTGAAGGGAATGGAGATGCTCCTACATTTTCACAGGTTCACACACCCTTCAGAGCTGCCAAATAATGACAATTTACCTGGAAGTTACTGAATATAAATATGCTGCTTTTATTTAATGAGGCTGATAGTCATTTAGCTACACTCTCACCAATAAAGCTGAAACAGGCTTTGATGAAAGTGCTTCAGCTTCCATAGGAAGTTCAAACAATGACAGTATCATCACTTCCAAAACCCATAGCTTGAGATTAATATTGCCAGTCGGGGCTATATTACTATTCCAAACTTCCATGCATGGGAGAAGGGGAAAGTTGGGGGGGGGGTAGGAAGGAAAGGATCAAAACTCCCTTCCCCATGTGCTGGTGTCCTGATCTGGATCAGCCCCATGCTTACTTCTGTGTAAGAGGAAAGCACAGGCCTAGCTGCACGGTGTGTATTGAAAGTAACATGTAGTTTGACCCTGAGGCATTACATTAATACCTTGTCATAGCACTTCTACAGAGTAGGTTTTAGGGATTATGGGAAATTTGTTGCAGTTTGGATTTTCCCAGTTCACACCTCAAACACTGACGTGGACACAATCTGCAGTCCAAGCGTGTACATTATTGACCTTGCAACATAATTTGCAGATTGAAAAAAAGGTGTTCAACAGCATGTGTACATTTGAGAAATGTGCATGAAAAAATTCATATCTTTCAAAAATGCACAGAAACACACTTTAATCACTGGGAGAAGAATGCATACATTTCAAAGATGTGCACAACTGATGTGTACCTTTGGGAAAATATGCACGGATTTTTAGGCCAAAAGTAAAAAACAAAGCTCTCAAATGATACAGACTCAAGTCAGAACGAGATTTGAGATGGAATTCGGAGAACTCCAGAGAGATCGGGTTTTACTGATTTGCATATCCGTTGCGATGGGAGAACCAGCAAGGCTTGAACTTATCAGAGGTCTCCAGTGTCAACCTCAAGGCATTCATTTCCCTGTTCCTGAACACAAGCTTTAGTCTTTTAAAAAGAAAAAGTGCACATTTGGGTTTGGTTTTTATCTTAAGCCAGCACCCAAATGAGTACTTCTTCCCCCCCATTGAGTAAAGAGTGAAAATGCGTATTTTTCCTAAAATGCGCATTATTGAAGTGCACATCTCCCTAGCAAAAAAAAATGGTTTGAACATGATTGCAAGTATGGGAATACTTAGGCTTTGGCTGCAAAATGTGCTCAGGGTTCCAAAGTTCTGATGCGTAATGAACTGAAACAAAATTCTTGTACTTCCCTGTTACAGAGCCGAGCTTCTGTGCGAGGCAAGGAAGTTTGTAGCTGATTTGCTGCACGCTTGGGCCATTGACAGTGTCCACCTGAATCTATTTTAATCGGAAGAAGGTCCCCTTGGTTGCAATTGAATTTACTGAAACTTTGTTGTGTGTGTACTTAGGGTCACTGCCCAAATGATGGGCTGGTTTCTCTTTCTTCACCCCTGGATGACTCCGTGGGAACTTAGATTTGTGTGAAACTCTAAGGAGATCATCAAACAAGCTTTAAGGGGAGGAAGTGGCTTCAAATTAATGAGTAAATCTCAAATGTGTTTCCAATCTTAATAGCTTTTGGAGGAAAATATGGAGATGAGTGCAAAACAGTCTTGATTCACATGCTAGGCAGGAAGAGGAGGGTTGTTAGTGAATGTATGTGTTTTTGACTTCGATATTTGATGCCACAGATACAGTTGCTGTTCTATTTGAAGCAAAAAAAAATCTTCCTGCTCCATAATTCACAGGTGTGTTTGATGCTACTTTAAGTCCAATGAATTTGCTGGGGGGGGGGGGAGAAAACCTTTTCCCCTCCCCACAGTTTTCAAGTGTCGGAATGAAGTATGTTACTTTGGACTGAAAGTATAAAGTCTTCCTGACAGGAAATCAATTGCAACATACAGGGCGGCATCCACTGTGCATGAGGGTAGTCAGAGGTAATCTTCTTGATAAACTCCCCAGATCCTTGTCAAATTCAGTAGTACAAAAAGAACAGAAAGTTAAAGTGGTACTTGTCTTCATTATAGAACCTGTGATGCCCTTAATTAAATATGACAATTTAGAGGTAATAACTGCAGTTCATTCATGGATGAAAGTGATTCCTGAGTAATTATCTCTCCCCTGCCATTGTACTTCCCCCCACCCACCCAAATGGCCGTAGATTGCCATGGGTTAGAGCCTGCTCAATATCATGTGAATGAAGCAGCCTTTTGTGTGCCAAGGGATGTATGCATAAAATAATTTGGATTGGGGGTGCAGGGGGGGGAGGAACTGTGTGTTTTCTGTCCTAGTTTTCTTTGTTTGGAGAGAGGTTGCCTGCATTCAAAATAGCTTCCTTCCTACAATGATTGGGTCAGGCTGAAACATAGTTGCTATGATGTTTGTAACAACAAAATAGGCAAAAATCTAATATAACCTTAGGCTACAACCTCGATTCAATATGCCATTTGTAATTACATATCCAGGGCCAGCCCTACAATTAGGCAGAGTGAAGCACCTGCCTCAAGCAGCAGATGCTGAGGGATGGGGAATGGCGGTAAGGTGAGGACAGAGCTGTGGATGCCACTCATCCTGCCCTGCACTCCCTAGGCTAGACTGCTTCCCTGGGGTGTGGTGAAGGACACTGTCCAATTGCCGGTGCTGAAGTAAGATTCAACTGCCAGTCCAGTCCACTGGGCTTCTCTACGTGGAATGGGGTGGGAGCATATTTTCCTTTGCCTCAGGCAACAAAATACCTTGGGCCAGCCCTGCACATATCATGGCCTCTTGTGTCAAGCCTAGTTTTAGCAATTATGGAATTATTGTGCTTACAAAATTGTATCCTTTCTTTCCATCTGACCATCTAGAAGGTGGATTATACATAAAAGAATAAATGAATGCAACATAAAAGTATAATAATTGCATCCTATGCTTGTCTGTGACGACTACCCAAAAAGATATCACATATGACCTTTACTATCCTGAGAAGAATTAATGCATGGTACAGGTGTGTAGAGAATATATTATGTGTGTTCAGGGGCAATCAGGGCTTATTTCTGGTTTTGGGTGTAGACAAAGAAATCATTACATTTGGATATGCTAGCTAGAATGGATTACAATGGTTATTTACAGCTGCTAAAATGTAATTCAGATCTAAATTACAATTGTATTGAAATGTCACTTTAAAAATGTCAATTATGTCGTTGCATTAAAGATGCAGGACACCTTTACAATGGGGGCATTATTTTGAAGAACACATTTTTAAATCATGGAAATCATTTTGAAATGTAAAATTCATTAGTCTTAATGAAGCAACAGATAAAATTGCAAATCTCCATTGAGCAGATGGCTAGAAAGTCTGAACAGTTCTGTATCTTTGAAAACAATATTCTCTGGGGAACAGGACAGTGTTTCCTGAAATAGCATTCAGAAGTAGAGCTGAGAGAGAGAGAGAGAGAGAGAGAGAGAGAGAGAATCTCATGACACCCTGCTTCAAATTTACCTTAAGTTCACTTATTCTGTGACTGAATGCAGCCAGAGATGTAGTAAGCCTCTCTGTCCTCCCCATGACATCCAGAACATTGTAGGAACTGAGATAGTGTTGCCCAATTGCCTAAAAAAAATTGGATGATATGTCCTCCCTACCTTCCCATGCTGTGCAAGGCAGGGACACCTCCTGCCTTTCAGCACTATCTCCAGTTTGCAGCATAAGCGCAGGAAAGTAGGTAGACAGAGCATCATCCAGTTGCTCTAGCAACACTCCCTATCTTCCTGTGTTGTTCTGGGATCTACACACAGCATCAGAAGATAGGGAGACTGCATTGCCCTAGTGCTGGGACCAGTGGAGGGTGGTGGCTCCTGTGACAGTGGGGCAGTGAATCTGCTCTGGGTTTCATTCAGAAATAGTCAGAAGTCTAAAAGAGCTATCCAAAGTGCTGAACCCTATCCCCAAAATGGCTTTGGCACCTTGGATAGCTCCAAGAGTTCTAACTGAAACCCACAGCGGATTCACCACTGACATAGAAGCCACCAGCCTCCCTTCTCCCTGCCCTCTTGGCATAATAGGCCAACTTGACCCGTGTTCACAGGGGACCCTCTTGAAAGGTGATCCCATCTTCACAGCCCTCAAACATGAGCTGCAAAGTTGGGACTGAAGCTGAAGCTTAACCCTGTAAATCAGAAGAAAATCTCTATGTTAATGACTGTGCATGAAGCAATGATGGAAATGGTGCCTTTGAGCTTGTGCAAAGTGCTAGTCAGCCATCACAGCCAATCCTCCCACACACGTACAAATATTAGCCTCCCTCAGATATAACAGTTTAAACTGAAAGGGTGCATACAAAGCAGACTTGATCCTGCTTATTAAGAAATAACTTGCAGGATCATATCAGACTACCTAGTCCAGCATGCAGTTTCCAGCACCAGGTCTGCATACTGGTGATGAACTGTTGCTTAAGACTATTGCACTTGGATTCAGGATCTATTGACCTTTGCTGCCTATGAAAAGGTATATTACACCAAATTATTTAAAGAAAATAAATTCCAATTAATACAGGGAAGTTTTCTTGAATTACATGCAGAGTAATGTGACCCCCTCCAAAACCAGTGCAGGGCAGCAAAAAGAAGTGCTTGACACAACCCTTTTATTTATTTATTTATTTATTTATTTATTTATTTATTTTCTTGTGTAACTATTCATTTATCATAGGAATATAGGAAGCTGCCTTAAACTGAGTCAGATGATTAGTCCATCTAGCCCAGTACTGTCAACACTGACTGGCAGCAGCTCTCCAGGGTTACTTCAGGCAGGATGCCTTTCCACACTTACTTGGAGATGCTGAGGACTGAACCAGAGACCTTCTGTATGCAAAGCACGTGTTCTACCAGTGAGCTACAGCCCTTCGCCTAATCCAATTTTTCCCTTAATACAATTTTGCTTACAGAGATGAAAGCTTTACTCTTTAAATACATGGCAATATAAAGAAGGGAGGAAGAAATCTGGAGGGGCAGAAATGGGGTCGAGGGGGCGGATTTGCTGTTTATATTGATTTGGAAAATGAAAAATGTCTAATAAACTGTTGATAAGGGGGAAAAATCAATTGCACTTAACAGGTAAGCTTTTACAGGAGACCTTGACATTTTAAAATTAAACCATGATCCCCAATCCACTTTAGTCCATGCTTAAAACAAGCATTTACTATTGTGCACAACTGGGAATGGGGATGTGCATTTGAACATGCATCTGAATGCACATCTCATTGAAAGCAATGCAATATGCACATATGGGATCCAAACTCAGATGCACATTTTGGTGCACATTTGCCTGTGCATCAGGTGTCCCTCCACAGTTCTGGATCCAATGATAAGTTCACAGATATCCTGGGAAATGATGACAAGTGCACAGAATCATGCTGCCACCTTGATACAATACTAAAAACAAGCTTTAAACATGTACCCTATTCAATGGTTTGTGCACACTAAGCAAACCATATTCCTTCATCTACATGCAGCCATCTGCCCCATTCTAGTAGTGCAATCCTATAATGTTTACTCAAAGGTAAGCTTCATTGAGGTCAATAGGACTTACTCTCAGATAACTTACTAAGGGTGCAATCCTAATTCTGGGAGTTGTCAGACTTTTTATGTCTAAATATGCATAGGATTGCAGCCTAATACAGTTACTCTCACTGTTCTAAGCGCCTAAAGAGGCAGAATCAGGGGTGCCGCTAGGGGATTTTAACCCTGGATTTAATGGGGCTGTGGGGGCCCCCTTTAGACAGTCATGCATATTACTTCCACTATGAAGAACACAGTTAACATGTATCTTCTTTCCCTCCACTCCCCATCGTTCCACGCTTTATAGCTGTTTCTATATTCCTGACATATTAGAGCAAAAACCAAACCAAAACAAAAAACCCTTTTTGTAAACCCTGATTAAAAAGAAAAATGCTCTGAGCATCTGCAGTTTCACATCATAGCATAGCCCCGTCATGACAACAGGAATATAATGGAGTTTGTTTCAGCTGTCCTGCAGCTAAACACATATACTTGGGAATAAGCCCATGGCACTGCTGATGCCAGTCCAAGTCCTGATGCCAGGTCTGTTTGCCACTGGCCCGATCTCTTGCCATTCTCTGGGTGGTCATTTGCCCCTCCCCCAGGTTATGAGACCCTGGTCTTCAGCTCTGAGGTCCAACTTAGCTGCACCACTGGACAGAGAAAGCTCCAGAAAGGTTTTTGTTGTTGTTGTTGTTTAGGGTTTTACAGCGTAAAATATTCTCATAGAGACTGCCATAAAGTCTGCGTGCCAAACTGGGAAGAATAAACAAAACAAAACTCTATCTGCATTTTTCACAAGGTTTCACTTTTACCAGAATGAATGCAAACATATGTAGTAAACTAACTAACAATTTCAATAGACACCAACAAGATCGTTTGCCAAAAGAAAACGGAGGAAGCCAAGTGCCAGTTGTGACTCTCGATTTGTTTTGTGGGATTTTGCCAAATGAAATGGCATCAGGAAAAACAACGCTGTCTTTTATCATCATAAACAATGTTTAAAATGCACACATTGTCATGTTACATTTAATCAGGCAAGAATTATGAACCACTTTTCTTGCAATCAGATATGAACAAACTGTGCCAAAATGTAAGTTGACTTTGACTCTGGTAAGATATAAAAGATGGCAAAAGTACTATTTCCTGTGGGAAAAAGTATCCTTCGGAGAAGATATATGGTCCCGGCAGCACTGTGATTTCAGGCCTGACCTGTGTCTCATCCCATCTTTTTTAATGTTTAGTCTTCCATTTAAAAACTGCAGGAAGTTCTTTTTATCTAAGATGCCTTATTTTGTCTCTGGGAATTGCAAATACTAAATACCGAAACCTGAATATGAAGTAAAAGGATAAATGCACAGTGTCTCCCTAACTATCTCAGGTTCTTTCAGGAAATAGTTATTCCTTTCAAAACAGCCATAAATAAGGAGTGCAGAGTTTGAAGTAAGAACTTTAACGTGAACTCAGAAGAAAGGCAGACGCTAAAGAGGAATACACACTTGTAGCTCATCTTAATGCATTATAATCCACCATTTAAAAACTGCGTCAGGATGTGAGGAAATAGACATGAAGGTATTTTTAGAGTTCCAGATGTCCCTAAGAGGGATTGGAATAAATAGACAAGTAATTGTTGTGAACTGCCCAGAGAGCTTCGGCTATTTATTGGGCAGTATAGAAATATAATACATAAATAAAGTGAAATAAATAGTTGGACCCCAACCCATTACCACAATACCCATCTGTGTCTCTGAACAAAAGTAAAGGTAGTTTATAGGAGGTAAAGTGATGAGCAAACTGACTGAATCATCACTGGCAATTTATTGATGGAATTATGAATTTAACATTTAAATACAGACAATATTTATCTATTATTATGAGATTTCTAAATCTCTCCAGGTTTTTATGCATACACTTCACCAAAGTGCATCTTGGGAATATGGCAATCTAGTGTTGTTTTCCACCCCCATGCATCATGATGTCATGTGTCATGACACATCCTTCTTTGAATGGCTGTTATGGACTACATGCAACATTGCACGAGTGACCTTTGGCTCTCACAATGAACCTGCATCATCTTTTGCTCCCACACTAAAGCTCCCCCCCCTCCAGCACACACACACACACACACACACACAGTGCCACTCCAGCTAATAGAGTGGAAGGCGCTGTGACATCATCTCTCATGTCGTGTGGGTAGAGATGTAGGGGTATGTGTGTTGGTCCATGTCCCCATTATTCACTGACAAAAGTTCCGAGTGTAGGCAACATTGTAGGCAGCATTGCTGTCTATTGAGCATTGTTTCCTATTGAGCATTGCTACCTATTGAGTGTAGGCAGCATTGTTCCAAGTGTAGGCAGCATGTTGACAGCATGACTGCTGCCACATTCCATGATTGGTAGCCTGGGTGGAGATATTTTCTAGAGCTGGTCTAAATTATCTGCTCCGCTCATTATCAGACCTGAAACGGAGGGGAGGTGTTGAGAAGGGGAGAAAGGGGTGAGGAGGGTTGTCCTACTTTTGGAATAAGGGTGACTCCTAGTCATTTTCAGCAGGGTGAGAGACAAGGCAGTAGAGAAAAAAGCATGTCTCTTCCTCTCTGTCTTGCTTTGTTTGTTTGTTTTTACAGGACAAGAGTTGCCTCTTTTTCAAGCAGCAGCAGAGTGGTAATGAGGAGCCTGTCCAATTCTTCAGTCCTACAAAGACTTCCCAGAAGGATTATAGGGGGGAAAAGATGGCTCCCTCCCTGCAAGTTGGGCATAGCATCATGATGTAATGTTGTTTCCATTGGGGCATTTTATAGGTTGAAAGAATGGGGCAGACTGCTCACTGCAGCTCCACCACTGCTTGAAGTAGCAGCAAAAAAGGAGAAAGGGAGAAGTTTTAACCAATACGACCTTGTATTAATGGTAAAAAAAAAAAAACAATCTCACTGAAAATGTCTAGAACTTGGAAGCTTCTCCAACCCCCAAATCTCAGATATGCCCCCCCCCCGTCAGTGGCTCTGTAAAAGTGAGGGGGGGGCATTTTCAACCTGGCACTAGTATTTCCTGGTTTATGTTTTTCCCCCGCCTGGGCTGAGCACACATTGGCCATCCTGCAGACATAACAATTGTGTATCTCCAGTTCCAAAGTGAGTGCCACTAGGTGCAAAGGTGGGATACAGATTTAACAAACAAATATAATGTGAGTTTAGATTTGCTGTGTTAACCCCCTTAAATGGCTCTTCTGAAGCCAGTAAATTTCTTCAGGGAAAGGCCATTTGGAAAGGACCCAATGTCCCAAGCAGCAAAGCGGAGAAATACTACAAACAAAAGCCCCGGAGGTGAAAGAGAAGCTAAAACTATATATTCAGTGCATTCAGCCAGGTGGCTGTGAGTGTGATTTAAGTACTGCTTGGACAAAACATGATTCAAGCTGTCTTGGGACTGGTATAACTTGAGGTCAATCTGGGACTTCAATGGCACAGCAATCTAGCTGTCGCAGGCAGTTTGTTTTCAATAACCTTCCCTCCATGCCCTACTCTGTTGTCACTTCTTACTCTAGAAACCAAGGCAACAGGGTTGGAACCTGGATAATTCATTGTTGGTATATTGTAGAGTATGATAACTAGATAGATAGATGATAGCTAGGTAGATTGACAGATCATACATATTACAAAGAAATGCCATCCTTGACATGTAATTAAGTCATGGAAGAAGACATTAGAGTGACAGTGTGAGTAACTGGAGGTGATTTTTGTTCCTATTTTTTATTCATTGGATGCATTTGTTAGAGCGCAATCCTATACTCACCAATGGAGCACTCTGAAATTGGTGCCTCCAGTCTATCCTATGCTCTGCCAGAAGAAAGGGCAGGGAAAAGCTGGCTGAGTTCTCCAGAAAAGGGGGGATGAGTTATAAAGGAAGGAAAAGGGGGATCCAGGAAGATAATGGACTTGCTGGAGGGTGGTTAGTGAGGGAAGGGATTTATAAAACCTGTCTGCACAGTTTCGACTGTGATGAAGGTGGAGGCAGTGGGGTGCCAAAGGGGGAAAGGAGATTCCTCTTGTGTGAGAGAAATTTGGACAAAAGACGCCCAGCTACTTGGCACAATGGATGCTGCTATGGGTACTTCCAGATAAGGCTTTTATCACACAGTCACACTGCCTCATTCATGGATTTTTATGGGTCTAGATGCCACGTCTTCCACTCATAATCCCCTATGTTTTCCCACCACTTCTTTCATCTTTTCTCATGCTGCAGAAAATCCATTCAACAGAAAAAGACATAATAGCTGCAAAATGCTTTCAAATTATATACCCAAGTTCTGCGTTTAATTATTGAAATTCAAACAATGAGGGAAAACTTATTTCTGGGGGCTCATTGAAACTACAATGAGCTGTAGAATGGCTTAAAAGGTGATAGTTTGGTGGTGAACAGGACTGACAATTCTCCTTCCTCCTGCTTCAAGCAGGAAGGTCAAAATTAACAGGCTGCTTAAAACATTTACCTGGTGACACTTCTAGGGTTGGTGTCTGGAGCTTAATTACAATTTTGCAAGTGCTATCCAGGGAGGGGAAGTGGTCAAGGAGAGCAACGGGCATGCCAAAGTGGGGTGATGACCTTGTGTCACATACGCATTTCTGCTTTGAGTGCTGGGCCTGGCTTTTAAGATGGCAAAAGACTTTTCCTGTGCTTTTCCCAAGCTGGAATGAAGTTTCTTTTTCTAGACACACATTACTATGTCAAAAATAGCAGACTATTGGGGTATTTGATTACAGGGGACCTGACAAAGATCACCACCCCAACCAGTGGAAAGCCTGTACAGCATACTGGTTCCCTCTGCAGACAGGAGCCATTCCATTCACAGAAAAGGACCTCTGGATCCAATCCAATGTATTGTTGTCTTTGATATTGTTAGCTCCCTTGGGCTCTGTGAGTTGAAAGGAAGTTCAAAAATAAATGGATTTCTAAAAATCAAGATTCTCCAAACTGTGCAGTACAATTCAAAGCATGTTTACTTGTAGGTAAGTATCCCTCAGTTCAAATGGCCTTGCTTCCTAGTAACACCTGTAAAGCCAGATCCTATAGGTCTTCACAACTTGGGACCAGGATACCTAGAAAACCTTGTTCCCCTATATACACCGAATCGAGCCCTGAGATCCTATGAGGAGGCTTTGTTGATCATCCCACAACCAACAGCATGTTATCAAGTAACGGCATGTAAGCAGGGCCTTCTCAATAGTGGCACCCACCTTCTGGAATGCTCGCCCACATGTGGTCTGAGAGGCAGAAACTGAGGCAAACTTTAGATGCCTCTTGAAGATGCATGTGTTTACTCAGGCTTTCCCTGACATATAATTGCACTGCTCTGTTTTATTGTTTCTGCAATAATGTATTTATTTTATTGATGGACAGATTTGATTTGCACCCCACCTTTCTACCAAAAAAAAAAAAAATGGCACTCAAGGCAGCTATATTGTTTTTATATTGTATTTTATGTATTTCTTATGTAAACTGCTTAGAGATCTTATGGTATCAAGTGGTATAGAAGTAGTTTAAATAAGTAATAGTTTACTGAACTCAGTGGCCCTTACTTCTGAATAGATCTTACACCCACATATGTGTGAGATTTCAGACTTACAGAACAACCCTTTGAATGTTTGTTCACATGTAAGTGCCACCTCCTTCAAAGTGGGACTTGTTCCTTGGGGAGTGTGTTCAGGATTTCACCCTGTGAGTCTAAACTCTCCAATCTGGCACTGCCTGCAATGGCGTACCAGTCCTGATTTCACTGGACTAGCAAATTATGGACTCTCAGAGGGTATTTAGGATAGCCTCTCTTCCCAAAGGCATATTGTGTGGAGGAAGATGTATTGAAAATGCCATCATGAGGTGGGGGGAGTTCAGACCCGATTCCTGCATTGATCCTTCTGTGTTTTTTTAAACATGGGCCTTTGGAGACCAGAAAGATTCAAATTAGGTGACAATTACCACCTGCTGTTTCTGGGAGAATATCTGTTGCTTGCATGGCCAAGCATTTTGGGAATGATGATCTCTGCTTAATGCCTTCATTCTTTCTGTGCCTGTTAAAACTGCCCTAAAGAAGGGTGCAGCTACTGAGGATAATGGTAGACTTGTCTCAGCAGGATGGATTTAAAAGACTAATTTAAATAACTGATTATTTCAAAATTACATTTCCCATTTTGAAATTTGCCTGTTTCTGAACAAGCATGCATACTGCCCAGTTGCTATAACAATTCAAACGTAATTGTTTGCAACTAGAGAGAAATTAGGTGGCAATTGCTGCCTGTAGATTCTAACAGAAAATCTGTTGCTTGCATTGTTGAATATATAATTATTCAAAATAATTATTCAAAATAGTGCCTTGAGCACTCCTTTTCCCTTAATGGAAAGGCGGGATATATATTTAATAAATAAACAACACATCGTGTATTGTTTATAAACAAACCAACTAAATAGAGCCTTTATACAACCTAAAAGCATAATCCAAATGCTTAAGTCATGAACCCCAGTTGACTTTTGCACTGGAGAATTATGTTTGCATAAAGGCAGGACAGTTATTTATTTATTTATTACATTTCTATACCACCCAATAGCCAAAGCTCTCTGAGCAGTTCACGGAAATTAAAACCCTAAAATATAATATAAGAAAACATAATATAAAACCTTTAAAAGTTCGAAACAGAATAAAAATAGAATAAAAACCACCAGCAGGGAAAGATCTAAAAACACAAGACACATTTAATAACCAACTGAAGAACTAAAAAAGGTGTGATTGACTCTTTACATGCAACAATACTAAGCAGTATTTACATGCAACGATACTAACACTTACCAGAAGGCTAATGGTACAGTCCTATGCAAAATTTGGGAGCACATTCTGTTGACTTGCTTCCAAGTAAGCATACATAGGATTGGTCTGTAAGTTTCAGAACATTCCAGAAGTAGGGGCTGGTTGTTACTGAGCAAAATGGTGTTTCTTCACTGGAAAGAAAGTAAATGTCAAAGCTTTGGATTGGTAGAGTCTTAAATATTGATAATTTGAGAACTAAATGCCTTGCGGAGCACTTCATGCATTCTAGTCTGGTTTAGTTCAGTGTGCTGTTGCACCTGGCATACACATGCATTTTTGATGTGTTCAAGCAAACATGAGCTTCTTCTTAAGTTGCTTTTATCAAAGATCACATCGTGACTTGGCATTAAGGATTGACAAATTTATCAATTTTGGTTTCTCATTTTTCCAATCATATGTTCAGTTCATCTCAAACTTTGAGAATATATTTTTTTAAGTTTGCATAAAAATTCATAAGCATTTTGTGCACCTTTCTTCTGATACATGAAGTTTTGCATACATTTTTGCCTAATATGCCAATTTTTGCAAACAATTTCCCTAATATAATGCATTTTTTAAAATGTTCTCTTCCCTTGTATATGCATTTCTGTACAATTTTAAAAAAATTGGAGAGCTCAGTTGCAAAATTCAGAGAAGTGTGACTTTCTAAGGATAACTGGCTTTGCGTTTGCATAATCATTCAAAAATGAGAAATTAGGTACATTCACATTAAATTAAAATGCAAACTGACTGAACGAATCCCCCTGCCCATCCCAACTTGGTGATGTATTGTGAAAAGTTTATCTCAGTAGTCCATCCATTTTCAATCAAGGATTTCCCAGCTCATGTTTTTAGCTACTATTCACAACTGCTGTTAATGTTCACTTCTTCCTGAGCCTCCAAGAATACAGCAAAAACAAAAAAATCAAACCAAACCATAGTTCTTTAGCCCAGTTGAGCCTTTCTGACATCCTGATTCCTGCCTAGGCTCCACACCTGCCACTATCATTTGAACCCATTAATCTTGGTGGCTGTTTTGACTTGGGAAGGCACAGCTGACCTGAAGCACAACCACCAAGACACCATGGTACAGTTTCGAAGCTGTACATTTTCAGTCATCCACAAACATACATTAATGGAGCCTTAAAATCCAGGAGTTGGTGTGATGTGCATTTTCGTTCATACAGGGAACAACAATGTTTTCTTTTGATAAAATTCCACGGTATCAATACTGGGTTGTTGAGGGGGGGAAAGGCATGAAAAGGATGGAAGGCTTCCTTCCATTCATTAATATTATTTATCCTAATTATATGCAAACTACGAGCTCCCTCTAGTGGCCCCTAACATAATAAAGGAATTATTTCAAACAACTGGCTAGTCTGAAAAAGTCAACATACAGTGTCGTTTGCATAAGAGATGCTTACTTTACTATTTTTATTCTGACATGTGTTATTAATTACAGATGGTAACTGGAAAGACCTTGAAACTTGCCACATCCTGATTTATATTTATATTTCTTGACAATGTCTGAAACCAACTCATGGAGAATTAAGAATTGAGCATCTAGTGCTCAAAAGCTAAAAAGGTTGTTAAACCTGTCTGGCATGTTTTGGAACCAGAATTCCAGACTAGACAGATCTTTGCTTTGATCCAGCAAGGCAGTTCCTATATTCTTGTGGATCCTCCCCACTCTGGAGTCCTGATCAGTAAAAACATGGGAGCCTTGTAGATACACATATGCTATAATTTACCTACGTTTCTAATGATCCACAGTTCCCTTAAGCCCCATTGAACCTACATTTACCTTATGGCCCTGTAGTGGAAATGCAGAAGACCACGGTCATTTCAAAGAGCTAGTGATGAACAACAATTTCTCCTTTCGTGTCTAGATCTCCTTTGGGCCTGGGTTCTTTAAGTGAGTAGCTGTGCTTATTTTCTTATTATTTTTCAGAGTTAGCTATCAGTCTGAGATGATACAGCTTGGGAGCCTATTACTAACTTTAAATAGTCTTTGGTGAGATTTCAAGGTTGACCACCTGTTACAGGAGAAACTGGATGCTGGTTGCTTGCAACTTACTAGAGCTAATTCTTTCACTTTGTAAGATTGTATAAACATTCTTGAAGTTATTAGAATATAACCAAAATACAGGTGTGAGTAATGTGATTATATACATTCCTGGAATACTGTCAATGCAGAACCTTAACACAGTCCCAATACCTGGGAAAGGTGCTGCATACCAGGCCATTACTGGGGTCCATGCACCACTGTTCTGAGGGTGTTCCCAGTGAGGAAGAGACATAAAGCACTGTAATTTTGCTTTGTAGTTTCTTGCTTTGCATGTAGTGTTCTGAAGTTTGTGTGAAATTAATAAAATCTTTAGCTGTCACCCATTGGTGTGTTCCTTGTCTCTGAATCCTCTTGGCAACACAGCCCCATTGAACACAGTGGCACTTAGATCTCAGCATGTGGAGGAGTGTGCTATAAGCAATTTAGAAGTGGCTTTCAAGTGTTTGTGAAGATCCAGACCAGCTTACATTTAGTAGAGTTTCAAAGTATTTATTATAGCAATATGACAGACATAACCATATACAGAACTCTGTCCTTGGATTTCATTCATCTGTACTTTTCAAGGAAAATTGAATAAATGAGAAAATGTTAACATGATTCAGCTGAGACAAGTCACAATATGCTTTTCTTTAGAACAGTTCCTCTAGCCATTTCAGTCTTGACCCTGCGCCAGAGGGCCATGCTTAAAGAAATGGAATCTGTATACCAACAGAGTTGGATGCCTCTAATGATTTGACAAGCCTGGAGTATCATACATTTTTAAATCAATGGAACTCAAGAGCACCAAGGTCCTCTGTTAAAGCATCCTTGTTTTATATTTATGTGCTCACAGCAAGCAGACCACAGGGGTTATTTTTTAAAAAATGCAAATTTGGATCCAAGATAATTATTTTCAGGATTCTGAAACAGGAAGCAAAGTTGTTAGATCAAAGGAAAATGGGTCAATGCCTGAGAGTCAGACACTGGAACAATCGGCAGACATATCCAATTGGCATAAGGTGGTTCCAGCAAAGTTGAAGAGATGGTAGCCAATAGGAAAACTGCTAGGAGGCAGAGGAAAGCTCAACCTGTCACCTTTCAGCCTTACTTGAAGGAGAATAGGGTGGGATGTAGGCTGGCTGGAAGATCTTACATTTGTAAAAAAAAAAAAAAACATAAAGGAGTGTTGAGAGAAGACTGCATGTCTTACTCTTAAAAAAAAAAAAAATGCTCAGCAGATCCAGGCTGGAATCAGCAGATTGATCTTCACAGATGCATAGCTGAAGCTTCTTTAGTGTTCATTTATACGGTCCCACATGTGGATATGCATATGTGTGCTTGGGCCTGCTACCCACATGCCACTTTGTGTTCAAAGGATGTGCCTTAAAGCGGGGGGGGGGGGCTTCAGGCTTGCAGGATCTATTTTGTTTTTATTAGAATGCTGAGGTCTACTAACCAGAGCCAGACACAAATTGGTAACTCAGGGAGCAGAGTTAATTATCTACTGCATGCATCCCATGAACCACACACTGGGACATATAATACACATATACATGTGAGTAGCCATGGATCAGGGATTCTAACTCATCACTCTAAGATTGGCCAGTGGAGCTGAACAATGACTTGGTCAAAGGCAACCAATTACTTAGTACCTCTGTTTTACAGATGAGGAATACTGAGGCAGAGAGATAAGCAATTAGCACAAGGACCACCATGTCAGATGCTTCTTGCTGTTCTTGTTCTCTTTCATCATCATCAACTCCTCCTCCTCCTCCTCTTGCTCTTGTTAAAGTCAGAAAACCTTGGAGATCTATGGCAAGTTAACCAACCAGAAATCTACCAGTTGATTCCAATCTACATTATTCTACTCAGCCCTGCCTTAAAGACAGCCATAACCAGGGCTGTCCCAACCATTTGGCAGAGTGAGGCAGCTGGCCCAGGCAGCAGATCTGGGGTGTCATGAAAGGACAGCAAATTATCAGTTACTGCCCAGGATGGGGAGAGGTGCTTTGGGGTTGTTGTTGTTCTTTAAGGAACAGTTTCTGGTACAATAACCCATGTAAAGCCTGCTCCTGGACCTGTGCATCTTTTTGTGCTTCTGGTGTAATGTTCAAATGAGGAACTAGGGCTTCTTCCCCAATAGTGAGATTCTTGTGCTTTTTCTGTATTTTATTTATTTGTTTGTTTCATTTCTATACCACCCAATAGCTGAAGCTCTCTGGGCCGTTCACAAAAATTAAAACCACAAATCTGCAGCATCTGGAGCTCATGCATCTCATTGTAGGAAAATGCATGTGTTTCTTCTTTGCACATTACAGAATGGAAGCATGTTTCCATGTTTCCGTGTGTTGCAACTATAAACCGCTAAAAAGATAAAACCTGACTACCAGAAGAAGTAGAACTGGAAATGTTTAAGTGTTTATTTTGCTTTCTTATCAGAGGCTTTGTGTTTTTTTAATGAGCTTAAATTGGAACTCAGAAGATGTGTATGAATTGTCCCTATTCAGCAAACTGAAGACTAAAATTACTTTTACAGGCTAGTTCAGAAAACACACACACACACACACTTTTTATCAGCATAGAATATGAGAACATGGAACAAACACATACTGCGTCCTGTGCCTACCAGACTTTCTGTGGCTCAGGACGTATCAGTGGAATTTGGCAATCATACTGTTTAAACTCTGTGCTTACCAGAGTGAAACAAATAAACCTGTCTGTTGATAAAGAATGGTCTTGGGACAACATGTCAGTTGCCCCTGCTAGACATAAGACTACCAGAACCTGGACTGAACATTTATGTATCTATGGTTTATATTCAAGAAGCTGTACAATGGCTTTCTCCTTGGGTAATTGTATCAGCAACCTGCTAATATTGGAATGAATCTGAACACTGCCTCACAAACACAGGAGATGCTGCCTAGTTCTGTGTGGATTAGCCACAAAATGGCCCTGCTCAGTCAGGAATCTGTTTAATGGATCTACAGTATGTTTGCTGTAGCAGGTTGGCAAATGAATGGTAAGCTATAAAATACCTAATTTGATATGTATTGCTGCAAGTAGCTGATGATCAACACATTCCTCTACACAATTACAGATGCTAAATTGGAGCATGTTATTCGGCAGATGAATGGAAGACTCCAAGAACTTTTTGCAGTGGATGTATTCAAGCCCTCTAGATTGTTAAGGAAAGTGGGCCAGGCATTGCATTCACATCCGGTAAAGAAAAACACCATGAGAAATTAAGGCATACCTGGGAAAGGGGTAAGTTGTTGTTGTTCAGTTGTTCAGTCGTGTCCGACTCTTCGTGACCCCATGGACCATAGCACGCCAGGCCTTCCTGTCCTGCGCTCTCTCCCGGAACATGCTCAAGTGCATATTCATTGCATCGGTGATGCTATCTAGCCATCTCATCCTCTGTCATCCCCTTCTCCTTTTGCCTTCAGTCTTTCCCAGCATCGGGGTCTTTTCCAGAGAGTTTTCTCTTCGCATTAGGTGGCCAAAATATTGGAGCTTCAGTTTCAGTATCTGTCCTTCCAATAAGCACTCAGGGTTGATTGCCTTTAGGATGGACTGATTTGACCTCCTTGCAGTCCAGGGGACTCGTAAGAGTCTTCTCCAGCACCACAGTTCGAAAGCATCAATTCTTCGGCGCTCAGCCTTCCTTATAGTCCAGCTCTCACAGCCATACATTACTACTGGGAAAACCATAGCTTTGATTAGACGGACCTTTGTTGGCAAGGTGATGTGTCTGCTTCTTACTATGCTGTCTAGGTTGGCCATAGCTTTCCTCCCAAGGAGCAAGCGTCTTTTAATTTCATGGCTACAGTCACCGTCTGCAGTGATCTTGGAGCCCAAGAAAGTAAAATCTGTCACTGCTTCCATTTCTTCCCCTTCTATATGCCAGGAAGTGATGGGGCCAGATGCCATGATCTTAGTTTTTTTAATGTTGAGTTTCAAACCAGCTTTTGCACTCTCCTCTTTCACCCTCAACAAGAGGCTCTTGAGATCCTCTTCGCTTTCTGCCATTAGGGTGGTATCGTCTACATATCGGAGGTTGTTGATAATTCTCCCAGCAATCTTCATTCTGACCTGTGATTCATCCAACCCGGCGCTTCTCATGATGTACTCTGCATATATGTTAAATAAGCAGGGTGATAATATGCAGCCTTGTCGTACTCCTTTCCCAATTTTGAACCACTCGGTTGTTCCATGTCTGGTTCTTACTGTTGCTTCTTGACCCTCGTACAGGTTTCTCAGGAGACAGGTAAGGTGGTCTGGTACTCCCATCACTTTCAGAATTTGCCACAGTTTGTTGTGATCCACACAATCAAAGGCTTTAGCGTAGTCAATGAAGCAGAAATAGACGTTTTTCTGGAATTCTCTTGCTTTCTCCATGATCCAGCAAACGTTGGTGATTTGATCTCTAGTTCCTCTGCCTCTTCGAAACCCCGCTTGTACTTCTGGTAGTTCTCGGTTCGCATACTGCTGAAGCCTAGCTTGTAGGATTTTGAGCATCACCTTGCTGGCATGTGAAATGAGCGCAATTGTGCGGTAGTTTGAACACTCTTCGGCGTTGCCCTTCTTTGGAATTGGAATGTAAACTGACCTTTTCCAGTCTTGTGGCCACTGTTGAGTGTTCCAGATTTGTTGGCATATTGAATGCAGCACTTTAACAGCATCATCTTTTAGGATTTTAAATAGCTCAGCTGGAATACTGTCCTCTCCGCTAGTTTTGTTGTTTCTAATGCTTCCTAAGGCCCACTTGACTTCACTCTCGAGGATGTCCGGCTCAAGTTCAGTGACCGCACTATCATGGCTATCAGGGACATTCAGATCTTTCCTGTATAGTTCTTCTGTGTATTCTTGCCACCTCTTCTTAATCTCATCTGCTTCTTTGAGGTCCCTGCCTTCTTTGTCCTTTATCATGCCCATCTTTGCACAAAACGTTCCCTTGAGATCTCCAATTTTCTTGAAGAGATCTCTAGTCTTTCCCATTCTATTGTTTTCCTCGATTTCTTTGCATTGTTCATTTAAGAAGGCCTTCTTGTCTCTCCTGGCTATTCTCTGGAACTCTGCATTCAGTTGGATATATCTTCCCCTTTCTCCTTTGCTTTTTGCTTCCCTTATTTCTTCAGCTACTTGTAAAGCCTCATCAGACAGCCATTTGGCTTTCTTGCATTTCTTTTTCTTTGGGATGGATTGAGTTGCTGCCTCCTGAACAACGTTACGGACCTCCGTCCATAGTTCCTCAGGCACTCTGTCTATCAGGTCTAATCCCTGAAATCTATTCCTCACCTCCACTGTGTATTCATAAGGGATATGATTTAGGTCATACCTGAATGGTTTAGTGGTTTTCCCTACATTCTTCAATTTAAGCTGAAATTTTGCAACAAGAAGCTCATGATCTGAGCCACAGTCAGCTCCAGGTCTTGTTTTTACTGACTGTATAGAGCTTCTCCATCTTTGACTGCAAAGGACATAATCAATCTGATTTCGGTATTGACCATCTGTTGATGTTCATGTGTAGAGTCGTCTCTTGTGCTGTTGGAAAAGAGTGTTTGCTATGAACAGCGTGTTCTCTTGGCAAAACTCTATTAACTTTTGTCCTGCTTCATTTTGTACACCAAGGCCATGCCTGCCTGTTATCCCGGTGATTTCTTGATTTCCTACTTTAGCATTCCAATCCCCTATGATGAAGAGGACATCTTTTTTTGGTGTTAGTTCTAGAAGGTGTTGTAGGTCTTCATAGAACCGATCAACCTCAGCTTCTTCAGCATCAGTGGTTGGGGCATAGACCTGAATTACTGTGATGTGTATGTCTTGCTTTATCATTTATACAGGCTGGGCAACTTGTGGACCTCCAGATGTGTTGGCCTACAATACCAGCCATCTCTTATCATTTACTATGCTGGCCAGGTCTGATGGGAGGTGTAGGCCAAAACATCTGGAGGGCCACAAGTTGCACATCCCTGATTTCTACAGATATATATCAGAAAATGGAATAATATTTCTAACAAATGTGGTGGCTTTGATCCAGAAAAGGGATGAGCATATCAGTCTATTTCTGGTCTGGTTCTCTTTTGAAGATATTCACCCAGAAGTCCATTCCATCCTGTTTCCACATTTGCAATTTTTAAAAAAAATCAGATGAAAAATTCCATTTAAATGTATAGTTAAATATCTATTTCTAAGAGAGTAATCCTATGGGGATAGATGGCTGCCTCCAAACTCAGAGGCGACCACCTATCCAATGCAGGGCAGGAGGAGTGTAGAGGAGCATGTCTCCTCTGTGCTTCAGCGCCCTGCATTTGCACCTAGACAGCCGATTTCAGCTGACTAGCTGTGGAACCTCCTGGTGGGGAGGCCAGACAACACATAGGAAGTGTGGTAATGGCACTTTCGACCTCCGCACCCCACCCCAAGGAATGCCCCATTTCTCCTGCTCTATGCTGCTCTTCTTAGCATGGAGCCGATATGTGCTGGCTACGAAGTGGTGGGTGAGGAGGGAGGGCAGTTCTCCGGGAACCGACCTTCAAGCGCTGGGTCCAAGGTCATCTCCCAGGAACCAACCAATCCTATGGTCATCTAGCCATCGTCTAACGGCCATAAGATTGCGCCCTAAATGTAATTTTCCCAAATACATATGTATAAATGTATTCCCTATCAAAATATGCATTTTAAAAACATACTTCAATATGTTTGATCTGAGAACTATGTTAGAATATCTGGGAAGCATAAAATGCAGGGGATATCTATTTCAATCTGCATATTCATCTGGAAGGTACGGATCAGGACAGTTTATGCTGGATCAAATTTTCCAAGCTTCCCTAAATCATAGTCTTGTGCATAAGGTGTTCGATACTCTGCCCATACATAGGTGGATACAGAGGGTCCATTTCTCATGCCAGATGATGAGAATCCTCTGTATGTCCACATGTGCAAATATAGGCAGCATAAAACATCCTTTTGAAGAATTGCACATTGAACAACTTGATATTATGCCAGGTTGTACCACATCTGGAACGATTTGACCCTCCCATGCACTAGTGATTCAACACAGTAAGGAGTGAACTGAGGGGGGCAAGGCCAGCATGCCCTGAAATGTAGTGGGTGGGGGCCAGCATGCATAGCCCATCCCTCTGCCCACTTTAAGCCTTCACACATTCTCCTGAATGCCTGAGAAAGGCTATCGCTTTACCAGGATCCCTGATGTTAGTCAGGGCAAGACTTGGTGGTTCTCGTGCTTGCAGTGTGCTGTAACAGCATCATTGGCGTAAGTAGTGGGAAGGATGACAGAAAAAAGACATCTCCCTCATGCTGCCATTGCTGAAGTGGAGGAGAGAAAAAGAACAGTATTACTGCTAGAACAGAGCAGCAGAGAGTGGGATGACTCATGGATGGTGTAGCAATGATCAGGGCTGGTACATGATATTTTGCTACTTGGGGAAAAGGACAAGGTGGTCTCAGAGTGGAATCACTGGGGGGCACAGGAGGAATAGCTGGGGAGCTGCCAGTGCTGTCCCCCAGCACCTGCTGCCTGAGGCAGTTGCCCCATTCTGCCTAATGATAGGGCTGGCCCTGGAACTAGGAGTTCGTTTAGAACCCTTAGGAAGGGATGTACAAGAATTACGTATTGTTGTTAACTTGAATTTGTCCCATTTGCAACCCCAAACATAAATGGGAGTGCAGGTTTCGGAAAGGTTTGCATGGTCCCAAACTTGCGATCACATTCTCAAAATGTGTACTTTAGAAATATGCACTTTAAAAATGTGCTGCTTTTTTTTTTAACAGTCCTGTTTTCACATTTTCATCTATGTGGGCGGAATGCACATTTGGGTACACACTTTCAAAGAATGTGTACTGAAAGGTGCACTTTTTCCAATTCACGGAAAAGAAAAAAAGGATCGCAATTGAAAACAGGATCAAGGCAGTCCAAATTTCAAGGTGGAGCTTGGAGAATCTCAGTGAACTCAAGCATCATTGATTTCCCCATCCCTACACTTGGGGAATGAAAGGGAAGCTTTTCTGTGCATTCTCCAGTCCACTTTCATCCATAATTTCTGATCACAATCTGAGTTAAACCTGAGGGAGTTTGTCCTTCATTACTGTTAAGTATGTATTTAGTGGCCCAGTTTTCCAACTGAATAATGTGTAAACTGTAAAATGACCCTCTGAAAACAGGTTGCTTTAAATAATATTACAATACATCTGTATGTCTGCACCATAGCGTGAAACCTAGATACCTGAAACGTGGCATACATGCTGAGCGGAGCCTAGGGATGTGCTGCTCAGGGTTGTTTGGTTTTTTAAATGCATTAATTAATTTAAATTGATTAAAATGTGTCAGTGTGTTTGAAGCCTGCAGTACTATCTTCTGTTACTAATTGGCAGATTTCCTAGCCAGTGCATAGCTTTGCAGCTGATACAGTGTGATGCCAGGAGGAGTACTCTGGGGAGAGAGGGATGGAGTGGACAGACCCATCCCTCGGGGTTAGGTGTGCTCCATGCCAGGGACCATGCCTGGAGGTGCCAGGAGGCCTGACTTCACTTAGACAGGCCAGGCACAATGTGTCCAACTCGGACAGCTGCATATTGTTCTAAGGCTCCGGTATATCAAACTAAGAGCTATTCCAACCCATGCAAAGCTGGGTCCATTCATTAGGAAAGAATAAACATTGCTTTCATGTGCCTTCAGGATTGACATCTGAGATGAGATATCTTTAATTTTCACCAACATATTTTCCAAGCATTACATTTGATCAATCTATGCCATAACGATGCAAAATGTTATACAAAAACTAACTCAAGGATGTCTTCTCATTGTTTAAGAGGATATTAGCCATCAACACTATTTAGGGCACAATCCTATGGCTGCTAGTCAGTGGCTAGACAGCCATAGGATAGCTCAGTTCCCGGGAACCGACCTCAGAGCCCACATTGCGAGGTCGGTTCCCTGAGAACCGACCTCCACCCCCTCCTGCGATGCCTCATAGGCAGTGTGGATCAGCCCCACACTCTGCGCTCGTAAGAGGAGCACAGAGCGGTGAAGACATGGCATTCCTGGGGGCGGTGCAGTGTGGGGAGGGTAGAAATGCTGTTCTGATGCTTTCTATGCATTGTTCAGTGTCCGCCCCCCGCCACCGCTCTGACTTCCTGCAGCTAGACAGCCAAAATCGGCAGTCTAGCCACAAATGCAGGGGGGCTGAAGTATGGAGGGGATGCTCCCCTCCGCGCTGCTCCTGCTCTGCTCTGGATAGGTGTTCGCCTCTGCGTTCGGAAGCGGCTGCCTATCCCAATAGGATTGCGCCCTCCGAGTCTTCGTTGTAATGCCTTAATGTAAAAAACTGTTTGTGAAGAACTAAATTAATCCCTCTTCAGTGATGAATAAATGTGGAAATTAAGAAATTTAAAATTCTATCTCATTACATTGAGCAAAATTAACATTAAAGCAAGCAAGAATGTAATAGTTATTCGAGTATTAATTTGGAGAGCCCGCTAAAAGTGTGAAAGGGGCTGACCTCAGGATAAGCTGTAATACATGGAAAGAAATTGGGATGACAGAGATGGAGAAATAATTACTCTTGAGAGAGCTCTAGTTTGGAAGCCAAAGCATTTCTATTACTGTCTTACTGCCTGGTTGAAAAGGTCAGACACATCTTTGTAACTTCAGAAAGTGCAATGTAGTACAAAGTCAGCTGCTTTTTTCTGTACATATAAAATATGAGCTTGGAAATTAAACAAAAAATGTAGCACATTTCCTTGAGCTGGAAAAGTATTTAAGGTTAATAGTCTTAGCTGAACTTTGATTTTTCGGCCCCTCCATATTGGCAAGAAAAAGTGCTGCACAGACTATTAAAAGTGGAGAGGTGTCTAAAATACTATCTCAGCTATCTTTTACTATAGGCTCGATTGTGAACTTTAGGTGTTGCTGATATCAGACTTGGGCAACCTGCAGTCCTTAACCTAATTTCCAAAGCCCTCTATAAGCAATCAGTTCAGAGAACAATCTGTCCCTTCCTTGGCAGTATGTTAATGCAGGGAGGGAGAGGGAGGGAGAGGGAGAGGCGGAGAGAGAGAGACAGAGAGAGAAGGGGTGACAGAAAAAGAGAAAGAAAAGGGAGTGGCCACACCCACTTCTGGTTCTACTTCCCTCACCGCTGGCTTCAGCCACACTCACTGCTGGCATGCCTCGCCCATTAGGTTACCCCAGCTGAAATGTGGGAGAGGACTAAGAAAAAATTACTTAGGGCAGTATCCAACAGTGACATTCTGCGAACTCAAATAGCTCAAACAGAGGTCTACTGAATCTTCCCTTGGGTAAACAGTTGCTCATTACTCTAGTGGAACCAGTTGTGTGATCAATTGCACAACACGTTGCACAACTCATTGTGCAATGGGTTGCACAGTTATCCAAAACTGCTTCTGCAACCACACTTGCACAAATGTAACTTAGTTGGATTCTTCTCTTGCACATAGTTCAGAACCTAGTTTCCACTAGCACAACATCATTTGCACTAATGGAATGACACAGTTGGATGACACTGCCCCATATATTAAAATTGCATACATCAATAGATAGACTAGGGCAAGCAATGATTCTCTTAGCCTTATCCCTACTCCCTTCCACAATATAGAGATCTTCTTCTTCTTCTTCTTCTTCTTCTTCTTCTTCTTCTTCTTCTTCTTCTTCTTCTCCTCCTCCTCCTCCTCCTCCTCCTCCTCCCCCTCCTCCTCCTTCTCCTCCTACTCCTCCTCACAGAGCTCTTGTAAGGATTACTGAAATAATGTATATGATCCCTCTGAACACTTATGTATATATTTTGATTTCCCATCAAACAGAAATTACTAGAGCTATCCGTCATAGAGAAATCCGCCACGGACTCCAATGAGGCCGGATTCTTTAGAATCTGGCCCCCCGGAGTCTGTGGCGGAACCCCGCCACCCCGCTAACTTTGGTCGGGACAGACCCTACCTGTCGCTGACTGGGTCTGGGTACATCATCTTCAATCTGCAGCCGGCCACTGCCAGGCTGCGGACGGAAGTCCTGCTGCAGACGGGCCTGGCCGGCAGCTCTGCAGACTCACCACAGAGCGGAGCCAGCTGGGGAGGATTCTGGGGGGAGGGACGGATTGCCACCCCCCACACACCGCGGACGCCCCAGACCGGAATGGTAAGTGGATTTTGTACACCCCTATCTTATGTGCGTTCCCACATGCGTTCCACATGAAAGTTTGCTGAGTGATTCCATTCAATTTCCTTCCTCAGCTTTGCCATGTTAGCACAAGCTCTGAAAACCTTTATGGATATATTTTATTTTTTTCACTTTGACACAGACTTATGGTATACATGTGATGTTAGTCACATGTTTAAACAAACATGTTTATAGGGATGTTAGAGAATTCCGCCACGGACTCCAATGAGTCCGGATTCTAAAGAACCACCGACCTCCGCCACCCTGCGAAGTTGCCCCGGAACGGATCCTATCTGCCACCGGCCAGGTCTGGTCCATCCGCCGCCATCCTGCAGAAGAAAATGGCATCTGGCATAGCAGACGCCATTTACATCCCTTCTCTTTGCCATGATAGGCTACGTAAAGATTTATGTAGCCTATCACGGCAAAGAGCAGGGATGCAAATGGTGTCTGCTCGTGTGGCGCAGAGTGGTAGGTGGCAGTATTGCAACCGAAACTCTCCCCATGACCTGAGTTTGATGCCAGCGGAAGCTGGGTCTCGGGTAGCTGGCTCAGGTCGACTCAGCCCTCCATCCTTCCGAGGTCGGTAAAATGAGTATCCAGCTTGCTGGGGGAAAGGTAGTCATGACTGGGGAAGGCAATGGCAAACCACCCCGCTATAGTCTGCCATGAAAACGCCAGTGCAAGCAGCATCCCTCTAGGGGTCAGTAATGAATGACCCGGTGCTTGCACAGGAGGAACCTTTGGCCAGAAGTCCACCAGCAGCCGGAGCCAGCTGGCAGCTCTGCAGACTCACTGGGGAGCAGAGCTGGCCAGCAATGATTCCGGGGGGGAGGGATGGATCGCCTCTCTGCCCTGCGGACCCCCTGCGGACTCCAGGTAAGGGGGTTTCATACATCCCTACATGTTTAATCGGGTCATTTTTATTTTGGGGGGAAATTAGCAGCAGGTGCCGATCTGGATACTGGATCAGCCCTGCACCAGTTTCCTCCTTCCTGGATACTCTTTGACCCCCGAAGTACTCTTTATGGCACCTCTGAGTGCAAATAAAAGCCAAGTAAGGGTGATATCCAGCAGAAAATAAGTGCTGAGCTGGATCAGATCAGGATTAGGTTAGGTCCCTGTTGCTGCTCTTTCTCTAGAACAAAACAAACAATAAATGATAGCGCATCCAGTTTATAACTACAGATTTTGAAATGTGAAACGTTTTGGCATAAAAATACCAGCTTCAATCACGCTGGTGTTAGGCCGAAATGTTTTACTCGTTAACATCTGTATGTGTACACACACGCACGCACACACACTGGGTGACTATCTTTGGTCATTCTGGGTGGGGGGAGTGCTGTGTCATGTGCAGTGCATCGCCTACATATCGCTTTATTCTTTCTCCAAAATAAAAGTGACTAGGTAAGAATACTTGTTTAAACATAACTAGCATCACATGTAGTTTTGCGAGGAGGCTGCAATCCTACGCCCACTTCCCTGGGAGTAAGCAAGCCCCACTGAACATAGTGGGACTTACGACTGAGTAAACATGCCTAGGAGTGCAGTGTTAGTGTCTTGCTTGTTTAAAAGCCAAGCGAAAAAGACCAGGTTACCTAGGAAGCTGCCTAATACTATCTAATCCATTATTGTCGACAATGACTGGCAGCAGCTCCAGCATTTATTTATTTATTTATTTATTTATTTATTATTTCATTTCTATACCGCCCAATAGCCGAAGCTCTCTGGGCGGTTCACAAAAAAATAATGTTTTTTCCTACATTTCAGGTAGGAGTTTTTCCAGTCCTACCTGGAGATGCCAGGGATTGAACCTGGGACTTCCTGCATGCAAAGCACGTGCTGCTCTGCCACTGAGCTACAGCCCCTGCCTCTGATTCATATTCCTTTTACGAGCAGACCATTTGAGAGAAGGTGCAATATCTGGGAAAAAAACTACAGGGCAGAGGAAACCTGTGAAAAGAATGCAAAATAAGCTGTCTTGAGTAAAATTAGAAAAGCAAATCGAAAACAGGTGTTTGTTAGTTAAAGTGATTAAGGGAGCAATCCTAGACAGCAGATAGACAGCCATAGGATATGCTGTTTTCCAGGAACTGACCTCGGAGCCCATGCTCTGAGGCTGGTTCCCAGAAACCCGACCTCCCCCCATGTCCGTGCTGCCTTGGAAACAGTGTGGAGAAGCCCCGTCCTCCACACTTCCAAGAGGAGCATGGAGGGGCCAAAAAGGGGCTGGGCTGAGGGCGTTCAGGGGTGAGGAGAGCAGATCTGCATGTATGACACATCCTATGCGTCATACAGCAGCCTCCTCTCCTGCTTGCCCCCGCCCCCCGCAGCTAGACAGCTGAAAACGGCTGTCTAGCAGAAAAAGCAGGGCAGGAGAGCCGCTGAGGGAACGATCCCCCTCCATGCTTCTCCTGCCTTGCTTTGGGCGGTCGCCTCTGAGTTCATAGGCAGCCGCCTATCCAGATAGGATTGCATCCTAATAGGATCTACCCATTGTCTGAAGCTGTTCGTAGCAGTATGTCTCCCTCTGTCCCTCTCCCTCTCCCTCTCAGACACACACACACACACACACACACACACGAATCTGGACTCTTGGACCTGCACTAGTATGGCTGACTTCCCCATATGATCTGAGATTGCATCTCAGAGTCGGGACTCACACTATTTCTGGTATTCCTGGAGCTTACATTGCACCAGCCCAGGCAGCTCTTTCACCTGCCTGTATGGTCTACTGGACACTGGGTTCTTCTTTTAAGGTGTAATGGATATAGGAGTTGCTTTTGCAGTGTTGGGGCCTCAAAATGCCTTTTATTTAGGGCATTTAGGGTGGACAGAAGGTAGTTCTCCAGAAGTTTTGGATTTAAAGTCCCAGAAGCCCCTGATAGCATGGCCCATGGTCAGCCATGCTGGGAGTTGAAGAACAAATGGACATCTACGTACTGCCCACCCCGATACAGGATGGTACTGAGGAACCTGAAATGTGGGAGAGAACTAATATGGGAGAAGACTCATAAAAAATTATTTTAAATACAGGGGATGTTCTACAAAGGAATACAGAATTTGATTCACCTAGATGTAACAAATAGAGGAGGAAGTGTTTGCTATGATATAACAAACCAATGTCTTTTTAGAAGGGCTAATTCTTACGATTTGAGACAAGCTTGCCTTGTATGTGCTAAACTACTTGCAAACAGAATCATGGCAAGCCCTGAAGGAAGAAAACTAATTTTAAACATAGCAACTATAGATTTAAATGTGGGAAATATGACAGCAAAATAGGAATTTATTTTACAAGAGGGAGTTACTGTGATTGAAGACCTGGGGCAGTATCCAATAGGTCACAGCTGCTAACATAAATTACATTGCACTAGCGTAAACAGCTCGAGCAGAACGGCCATAGTACTAGCTGGCATGCCATTGCCAGCTAGCACTATTGGTATTGTACTAGAGTGGTTTAAGCACAACATAATTTATGTTAGCAGTTGTGCCCCACTGGATACTGCCCCTGATGCTGTTCCTCCTTTCTACACTTGAAGGTGGCAGTGTGTAGAATGTGCCGTTAGCCTCTTGTTAAAGAGTGCTAGGGAGCTGCTACTATTTCAGCAATAAAATTTCCTCATCTCATAGGCTGGAAATCTGGACTTACAGACTGTTCTTCAGTACTTTGCCTATTTATGAATGGTCACACATTACACAGGAACATAGGAAGTTACTTTATACTGGTCCATCTAGTCCAGTGTTGTTGACAGTGACTGTCACCCCAAGGTTTCAGACAGGACTCTTTCGCAGCCCTACCTGGAGGTGCCAGGGATTACAAGTGCGACTTTCTACATGCAGAACAAGTGTTCTACTACCACGGAGCCGCTAGACCTTCCCCCAAATAGGTAAAACATTAAAAATGTCCATGTGATGCCTCATATCCTTTCTGAGAATGCATTCATTCAGAACATAATGTGCAATCATATTATTATTATTAATAATAATAATAATAATAAATTAATTACATTTATATCCCACCTTTTTTTCCTCTTTGAGGAACCCAAGGTGGCGTACATAATCCACCTCCTCTCCATTTTAGCCTCACAACAACAACCCTGTGAGGTAGGTTGGGCTGAGAGTCTGTGACTGGCCCAAAGTCACCCAGTGAGCTTCCATGGCCGAGTGGGGACTAGAACTCGGATCTCCCAGCTTCCAGTCCAACACTCTCGCCAGTACAGCACACTGGCTTTCTAACCAGCAGCTAACTGGGAGGATTTTTCTGTGATTCTGTCAACTGAGAGATGTGATTAGGGATGTTGCAGGAGTCCAAGAAGGGGATGATGTCTGGCATACTCCCCCTGCTTGGCCTCCCAGATCACCACCACTGACCCGTCATGTTTTGCTCCCTAGTCGAGCTGGCAAGCAGTCCATGGTCACCTGGCAAGCAGTGTGACTCCTCAGTGAGATGCCATTTTGCATAAAAATGTCAGCTCATTGTTTTACGTAATCCTGTAATCTTTACGTTGCCTGTAATCTTGTGTAAATGGCTGCTTTATGGCCACTATTTATGTAAAACATTTTTTATGTAAAACAACAAGCCACCATTTTTATGCAAAATGACGGCTCACTGACTGCCCATCAGGTCAACCGGGGACCTGAACAGGGGCAGGTAAGTCATGGGGGTCTGGTGAGCAGCATGTGGGGTGGGCACTGGGTGGTTTGCCCATCCCTAGATGTGATCATAGAAATCATCATCAGGAACCTTTGGCTGAACCTATAAACAACTTGAATCACAATTACATTCCTTATTTCCATGGTCTCCAGGAGCAGCCAGGGAACAGGAGGATTTTGGCAAGAGGATTTTGAATACAGAATCATAGAGTCACAGGGTTGGAAGGGGCCTACATGACCATCAAGTCCAACCCCCTGCTCAATGCAGAAAGCCTGATTCCCAGGCAGTCTCCCATCCAAGTACTAACCAGGGCTGACTCTGCTTAGCTTCCAAGATCAGACGAGATCAGGTGCATGAAGGTCTCATCTAGTGCATAACATGGCTGACTTGTTTGACTCATCTGAAACTATTGGTCTAGATGTAGTGGTACATTTCTGCTCTCTACTTATCTGAATTGCACAGGCTGATCTGTTTGGGGGATAGAGAGAATTCCTTCCTTCCTTCCTTCCTTCCTTCCTTCCTTCCTTTCATTCATTCATTTTTATCTCAGCCTTCCTTCAAGAAGCTTAGGGTGGCCCACATATTTTATCTTCTCAACCAGACTGTGAGATAGAATAGACTGAGAAATGAAGTTACCTGGCTTAAGTGGGTTTGGAATCAGGCCACTCTGGTTCTAACTTGATCTAACCATTATGCTGCACTGCCTCTCAGTGGGCTAGAGTTGAACTATTTGGGCTTTTGGTCAAACTGACTTTAAATCAACTTCAATTCTTGCAACAAGGACCCATCTCCATCCGGGCTGCGGGGAGCTGGACAAGCTCCCCCCTCCCAGCTCACACAGCCCGGACCCACTTGGCGAGCCATCCTGCTCACCCCACACACTGAGCTGTGCAAGCCACCCCTCCTCTCTGCGCCAAGGATTCCAGCAGCCAAGCCCTTGTGCTTTATGCGCACAAGGGCTTGACAGCCAGAGTCCTCAATGGGGCGCACCCCCCAGTGCTCTCGATCCAGTATCCTCCCAAGGAGGCCAGGATGAGAGGGCTGGGGTGCTGCCAAGGACTTTCCTCCCCACACTAGCTGTCAAGGGCTGCCTTGACAGCCGGTGGAGGCAGGACGGGTCCCAGCATGGCCAGCCCCCAGCACTCTCACCCTGGCCCCCTCCCAACGAGGCCAGGGAGAGATTGCTGAGGTGACGTGGTGCTCCTAGCCACTCGCCGAGCTCCGGGTCACTCAGCAGCCAGATCCATCAGCGCCCCAGGGCTCGGTGAGCAGGGTCCGGGAGGCCAGACTGGGGGGAGTCCATCAGACTCCACCCCCTCTTCGGACTCCTGCAGTATCCCTACTTGCAACCACAGTGTTTTGGCATGGAAAGCTACATTTGCAGATGTATTAAAAAAGCCAGTTCTCTAGATAAAGTCAGTCTTTTATGTATAACTTGCGTCTGGAAGTTAGCATGGCTACTGCATCCTGGGCAGGGATGAATGAATCTGTCAAGCTCAGTTTCACAGGTTCTTCGTTTTCCACTGCTAAGTTTGTTATTCCATTTCCACATTGGACTGAGGGGGTTTTTTTAATCCACGTGAAAATGCATATATATATATATATATATATATATATTCATGTGCATTTTTCAAGATGTATGCATTTTTGTACACTTTTTTTTTTCAAATGTGCACATTTTTGCATGCAAATTCCCCAGATGTATGCATTTATATACACGCTTTCAAATATATGCATTTTTGTGCGCACTTTTCAGGAGTATGTATTTTTCATACCATTTTTATTCATTTATTGCAAACCGCATTGCAAACTTCTGAAAAGTACATATTCCAGTGTCTAACTGCATTCTATCTCATGCAGAGGTGTGAACTCAGTAAGTTTGCCTTTAAACGTGAACTGAACAAAAATTTTTACTAATCCCTAATCCTGTGAAGGTCATAAAATGATCCTTGGATTAGTTATTTTTGTTTATTTTAGAATTTTAATTTCCTGGGTTTCCAACAATAAACATTTTATCAGGCCTGAAGGTGGTGATATTTGACAATACATGCTGTAGTGGTGAACCTAATAGAGTCCCTTTAATGTTCTGTATTAATTTATCTTGCAGTTCTTGCTATAAAGTCATGTTTTAAGTTCATGTTGTAATCCTCTATCTCAGTAGAAAAATACATTTGTCATGTAACTTTAATAAACAATGGACATCTGAGCTCTTGAACCATTTAATTTAATCATTTTAATTAAGGCCATTTAGAAAATAATGCAACAGGTCCCAAAATCCAAGTGGAAGCTGGAAGTTCTTGCTAAGGCAAAATCACTGTAGGAGGATGGATGATGTACAAGCTTTGTGTTACAAAGACCAATTGTAGCAAAACAGTGGCCAATTGTAGGGTGCAATGTGTGGATCATACCACCTCCGACTAGGGATGTACGAATTGTATACCTTCTGTGCCGCTTGACTTCTGCAGTTTGCGGCCAGTGCTCCATACCGTCGTTCGCAAGCCCCCGGAATTCTCTTTTTTTTCTGCTCCGAAAATTACGAAGATAAATCCGTACCGACAGCCGTAATTCTGCATAACTTCCGTAAGAAAGGCTATTTTTCGTAGATATTTACGTATTTTTTCCCCTGCCCTGAGACGTGCAGTAATTCCTTTCAGCCAAAACACTTCCTCCTCTGGGCTTCCCAAAACAAGGCTGCCCTAGGTGTGCCTGAGCGATGCACTCTTTGTTTAAAGCAATGCTGTTGAAAGAAAGAAAGAAGGAAAGAAAGAAAGAAAGAAAGAAAGAAAGAAAGAAAGAAAGAAAGAACCTTTTAAAATGACCATGCCGGTCTGGAGCCCTGCACGAGGTATTATTCTCCCTGCTAGGCTTTCTATTTCCACATCCAGCCTTGTTGTTGATGTTGTGAGGCTAAAATGGAGAGGAGAACCAACTCTGTGCATGCCTACTCAGAAGTAAGTCTTATTGAGTTCAATGCGACTTACTCCTACACATGTCAGCACTCCACTTGCCCCCAGCTCAGCTTTGTATTTCCACATCCAGCTCATTAGCAAACCTGTTAGTTATCTCTCTGGGTGAGTTGGTGACTGCTTCAGAAAGAACTTTCCATTATACTGTCTCTTTTTCTTCATGAGTTTCATAACAGAAGTATGGTGTAGTGGTCAGAGTCCAGCCCAAAGTCACCCAGTGAGATAACTAACAGGAGGTTTGCTAATGAGCTGGATGTGGAAAGACAAAGCTGAGCTGGGGGCAAGTGGGGTGCTGACATGTGTAGGAGTAAGTTGCATTGAACTCAGTAAGACTTACTTCTGAGTAGACATGCACAGAGTTGGTTCTCCTCTCCATTTTAGCCTCACAATGTCACCAGCAAGGCTGGATGTGGAAATAGAAAGCCTAGCAGGGGGAATAATACCTTGTGCAGGGCTCCAGACCGGCATGGTCATTTTAAAAGTTTTTTTCTTTCTTTCTTTCAAATAGCGTTGCTTTAAACAAAGAGTGTATCGCTCAGGCACACCTAGGGTAGCCTTGTTTTGGGAAGTCCCAGTGAGGAGGAAGTGTTTTGGCTGAAAGTAAATGGAGACAGAGGATTTCAATTGAAAAAGAACGCCCACAAACAAGGTGGTGAGCACAATTCTTTTTTTAAAAAAAAAACTTACGTATTTATTATAAAAATATCCTACCTTGCGTTTTTATTTACAAAAATTTCGCGACTCTGGGTAGATGACAAAAAAAAGGCGCATGACTGCTGGCTCCGCAGGACCTCGTGGTGCCGTTCCACAGAGGATTCCGTGGCACAGACTGAAGGGAATTCGATCCCATTTCAGTCCGTGGCGGAATTCTCTGATATCCCTATCTCCGACTAGCATTTTCTAAAGCAGAGCACAAAACTCTCTGCCAAAATAGAGTGCTATTGAAGCAATACGATTGAGCATTTCCAATGACCTGGTTCAGACAGCATGATAAGCCAAAGTGAGTTGCGACTGCGAGCCATGCTTGTGTCAGGGATAGGGATGTCAGAGAATTCTGCCATGGATCTCGGTGAGGCCGAATACCAGTGCAGTCGACCCCCAAAATCTGTGGAGGAATGGCCTGCCCCCCCACCCCCCCGCGGATCCCCCCCCCGGGACGAGACTTACCTGGGGTGGATGTTCCGGGCAGCGGCGGCTCCAGCAGCAGCTTCCGACCAGCTGCCGACGCTGCCATTTGCAGTCTGGTCGTTTGGGGTTTTTTTGTTTTTTTTTACAGAGACGTGATAGGCTATGTAGAGGCTTACGTAGCCTATCACATCCCGGTTTTTAAAAAAAACGCATACGCAAATGGCGGCGCCTACGGCCACCGCCATTTGCATTCCTTAATGTTCGCTGTCTTAGTCTACGTAAATATTTACGTAGACTATTATGGTGAAAATAAAGGGGAACACAAATAGCATAGTGGGCGCTATTTGCATCCCTTTTTGATTCGCCATTTTAGCCTATGTAAATATTTACGTAAGCTAAAACGGCAAATCAAAAAGGGATGCAAATAGCGCCCACTACGCTATTTGTGTTCCCCTTTATTTTTGCCATAATAGTCTATGTAAATATTTACGTAGACTAAGACAGCGAAAAATAAGGAACACAAATGGCGGCGGCTGTAGCTGCCGCCATTTGCGTATGCCATTGTTATTGGGGGGTTTTACCCAGCAGCCAGTCCGCGGCTGGAAATCCAGCTGCGGATGGCCCTGGCCTGGCCGGGTGCTCTGCGGACTGTGTTTTCTTCAGTGTGGTTGGTTAATCATGCACAAGCCGCCCTGGGAACCCATGGCTTGTTATTGTGTTGTTCAGGGTGGCTTCTTTTCAGAGTGGCTTGTCATGACATGTGAACCCGCCAGCAGAGTGGCTTATGCAATTCTTGTCAGGAAGGGCTACAGTGAAAAACCCAGTTGCTCCTCACCATCTCACTAGTGCCACCTTAATTTACTCCTCCATTTCATTGCCTCCCTAGACAGTAACACCTTTCCCCCAACACCAGCTTTGGGGAGATTTGCACATATTTAATGTTATTTTTTCTTCTCCTTTGGGGAGATTTGTGTGAATTTCACATTTTTGTCAGCTTTCGGGAAGATCTGGGCATATTCTCAGTAACTACTGTGCTTCTTGTCAGTAGTTACTGCACCTATTGGCTGTAGTTACTGTGCTTATTGGCAGTAACTAATGGACTTTAGCAACTTTGTGCAAATCTCCCTGAAGGTGCTTTTTTTTAAGTTATACTTGTGCAAACTTCCCCAAAGGTGAACAAAAATAATGTTAAATTTGTGCAAATCTCCCTGAAGCCGAAGCAAAATAATATGAAATATGCGCAAATCTCCCCAAAGGTTTAAAAAATCTACAAAAAACCTCTACTACACTAATGAGTGTATTTTCACTTATTAGCAGAGTAGGCTGAGGAAGTTGTGCTGCAAAGGCCCATGGGATATGTGCTAGGAGTGGGCAGGAGGACTAAGGGGGAAACAAGCCGTAGCAAGCCACAGAGCACTTGCTTGTCTGTCGGGAGTACCGTGGGTTAGTGAGTGAACAACCAACTCACTGTGGTTTACTTTCAGCATGGTTTAATGTGATGTGAGAACCAGGCCATTATTTCAGAATTGCTCTGTAACTAGGGATGGCGGAGAATTTCTCCCCGAAACTTCGGGGGGCCGAGCGCCAACGTGTTCGGCCCCCCGAACAAGTTTCGGGGAGAAATCCTCCAAACCCCCCCGCACCCCGCACCCCCCCCCCGGGACGGGACTTACCTTCACCGAATGTCCCTCCCGGTGGCGGGTCTGGCCGGCGGTTCCGCGGATGTTCGAGCGGGGCGGTAGAGGCAGCCGGTCTTTCGACCGGCTGCCGCCGCCACCATTGCAATCAAAGAAAAAAAAAACGCCCCCTGATAGGCTACGTGAATCGTCACATAGCCTATCAGGGTTTTGTTTTTGTTTTTTTAACTTTCGCGTTCGCTCCCGGGCGAGGTGGGAAGCCTCCTCCCCGGCCTGAATTTCGGCCGGGGCGAGGCGGGAAGCCTCCCCCCCGGCCTGAATTTCGGCCGGGGCGAGGCGGGAAGCCTCCCCCCCTGGCCTGAACTTTGCGGGGGGAGCAGCGAAGCGCCTCCCCCCCACCGCGAACGTCCTTCGACGACAGGTAAGGGACTTTCGTCCACCCCTATCTGTAACAGGGGTATGGTTTAACTATGCATTTTTTTTAGGTGCACTGCTGTGGACAAATGTAATGTGTAAACTAGGCAATCAAACATATAGTAAGAGCAGATCTCCTGATAACTGCAACATGTTTTCCCAGGGCATTAACTTTATCTATGTTGTTCTCCCAGTTCATGTCAAGAATGTTTAGAACACTCCACATATATGTACTAATTTATTTTTATTTATTATAGTGTCCTTCAGCAGACCTTCCAGTGTTCTACAAAAGAATCAGATTTATGACTGTCCCTTAGCCATAACTCATGAAGTGTTTATTGCTATTTTTCTCTAACTAAGAGCTTGACCAAGTTCACAACTTAATGACTGCTATATCAAGTGGTGGTTTGCATTTGTGAATGAGCCATCACAGATCTAATTCTACCTCATCACCTCATATGACTTCAGACACAATACTCTTAAATACAGTTGTGTCAGACATGCCTTTGCAGTCATATCATGTTAGCTCCCACATACATGCACATCACTTAGTTTCACTATAACTGATTACTGTACAGTTGAAGACAGACAGTTGAAAGTGTAAACTGATTCCACTATAAAGTCTTGCATCAAAGATGGTGTGAACTGATACCCAAATGTTATCTGAGGCATTACAGACAAAAATAAAATTATTAGCACTGTGCCAAAAATTTCTTCCCCTTCATGGATCACTGCCTTGTTGTGGCAAAGGGGCTTGCGTAACTCATTGAAGCCATAAGCTATGCCGTGCAGAGCCACCCAAGATGGACAGGTCATTGCAGAGAGTTCTGACAAAATGTGGTCCACTGGAGAAGGAAATGGCAACCCACTCCAGTATTCTTGCCAAGAAAACCCCATGGAATGTATCACAAGGCTAAAAGATATGATGCCGGAAGATGAGCCCCTCAGGTCGGAAGGTGTCCAATATACTACTGGGGAAGAGCAGAGGGTATTTCCAAGTAGCGCCAGAAAGAGTGAAGCGGCTGGGCCAAAGTCGAAAGTGGATGTGTCTGGTGGTGAAAAGAAAATCCGATGCTGTAAAGAACAATATTGTTTAGGAACCTGGAATGTCAGATCAATGAATCAAGGTAAGCTGGAGGTGGTCAAACATGAGATGGCAAGATTGAACATCGACATCTTGGGAATCAGCAAACTAAAATGGACAGGCATGGGCGAATTTAATTCAGGTGACCATCATATCTACTACTGTGGGCAAGAATCCCTTAGAAGAAATGGAGTAGCACTCATAGTCAACAAAAGGGTGGGAAAAGCAGTACTGGGGTACAATCTTAAAAATGATAGAATGATCTCAGTACGAATCCAAGGCAAACCATTCAACATCACAGTAATTCAAGTCTATGCCCCAACCACTGATGCCGAAGAAGCTGAGGTTGATGGGTTCTATGAACCCTCCAACACCTTCTAGAACTAACACCAAAAAAAGATGTCCTCTTCATCATAGGGGATTGGAATGCTAAAGTAGGAAATCAAGAAATCACTGGGATAACAGGCAGGCATAGCCTGGGTGTAAAAAATGAAGCAGGACAAAAACTAATAGAGTTTTGCCAAGAGAACACGCTGATCATAGCAAACACTCTTTTCCAAAAGCACAAGAGGCGACTCTACACATGGACATCACCAGATGGTCAATATCGAAATCAGATTGATTATGTCCTTTGCAGTCAAAGATGGAGAAGCTCTATACAGTCAGTAAAAACAAGACCTGGAGCTGACTGTGGCTCAGATCATGAGCTTCTTGTTGCAAAATTTCAGCTTAAATTGAAGAACGTAGGGAAAACCACTAAACCATTCAGGTATGAACTCAATCATATCCCTTATGAATATACAGTGGAGGTGAGGAATAGATTTCAAGGATTAGACTTGATAGACAGAGTGCCTGAGGAACTATGGACAGAGGTCCGTAACATTGTTCAGGAGGCAGCAACGAAATCCATCCCAAAGAAAAAGAAATGCAAGAAAGCCAAGTGGCTGTCTGATGAGGCTTTACAAGTAGCTGAGGAAAGAAGGGAAGCGAAAAGCAAGGGAGAAAGGGGAAGATATATCCAACTGAATGCAGAGTTCCAGAGAATAGCAAAGAGAGACAAGAAAGCCTTCTTAAATGAACAATGCAAAGAAATCGAGGAAAACAACAGAATGGGAAAGACTAGAGATCTCTTCAAGAAAATTGGAGATCTCAAGGGAACGTTTTGTGCAAAGACGGGCATGATAAAGGACAAAGAAGGCAGGGACCTAACAGAAGCAGATGAGATTAAGAAGAGGTGGCAAGAATACACAGAAGAACTATACAGGAAAGATACGAATGTCCCTGATAGCCAGGAGAGTGCGGTCACTGAACTTGAGCCGGACATCCTCGAGAGTGAAGTCAAGTGGGCCTTAGGAAGCATTAGTAACAACAAAGCTAGCGGAGATGACAGCATTTCAGCTGAGCTATTTAAAATCCTAAAAGATGATGCTGTTAAAGTGCTGCCAACAAATCTGGAACACTCAACAGTGGCCACAAGACTGGAAAAGGTCAGTTTACATTCCAATTCCAAAGAAGGGCAACGCTGAAGAGTGTTCAAACTACCGCACAATTGCGCTCATTTCACATGCCAGCAAGGTGATGCTCAAAATCCTACAAGCTAGGCTTCAGCAGTATGCGAACCGAGAACTACCGGAAGTACAAGCTGGGTTTCAAAGAGGCAGAGGAACTAGAGATCAAATCGCCAACGTTCGCTGGATCATGGAGAAAGCAAGATAATTCCAGAAAAACGTCTATTTCTACTTCATTGACTATGCTAAAGCCTTTGATTGTGTGGATCACAACAAACTGTGGCGAATTCTTAAAGTGATGGGAGTACCAGACCACCTTACCTGTCTCCCGAGAAACCTGTACGAGGGTCAAGAAGCAACAGTAAGAACCAGACATGGAACAACCGAGTGGTTCAAAATTGCGAAAGGAGTACGACAAGGCTGCATATTGTCACCCTGCATATTTAACTTATATGCAGAGTACATCATGAGAAACGCCGGGTTGGGTGAATCACAGGTCGGAATTAAGATTGCTGGGAGAATTATCAACATCCTCCGATATGCAGACGATACCACCCTCATGGCAGAAAGCGAAGAGGATCTCAAGAGCCTCTTGTTGAGGGTGAAAGAGGAGAGTGCAAAAGCTGGTTTGAAACTCAACATTAAAAAAACTAAGATCATGGCATCTGGCCCCATCACTTCCTGGCATATAGAAGGGGAAGAAATGGAAGCAGTGACAGATTTTACTTTCTTGGGCTCCAAGATCACCACAGACGGTGACTGTAGCCATGAAATTAAAAGACGCTTGCTCCTTGGGAGGAAAGCTATGGCAAACCTAGACAGCATAGTCAGAAGCAGACACATCACCTTGCCGACAAAGGTCCGTCTAATCAAAGCTATGGTTTTCCCAGTAGTAATGTATGGCTGTGAGAGCTGGACTAAGGAAGGCTGAGCACTGAAGAATTGATGCTTTCGAACTGTGGTGCTGGAGAAGATTGAAGTCCCCTGGACTGCAAGGAGGTCAAATCAGTCCATCCTAAAGGCAATCAACCCTGAGTGCTCATTGGAAGGACAGATACTGAAGCTGAAGCTCCAATATTTTGGCCACCTAATGCAAAGAGAAAACTCCCTGGAAAAGACCCTGATGCTGGGAAAGACTGAAGGCAAAAGGAGAAGGGGACGGCAGAGGATGAGATGGCTAGATAGCATCACCGATGCAATGAAGATGAACTTGAGCATGCTCCGGGAGAGAGCGCAGGACAGGAAGGCCTGGCGTGCTATGGTCCATGGGGTCACGAAGAGTCGGACACGACTGAACGACTGAACAACAACAACAACAAATTTCTTCCGCATTGTTTTCAACCATTCTCATTCAATACGATAGAAAAGAAATTGCTTTCAAAAAGAAATTCAAAGGAGAAGAAACTTTAAGAGAAATTCTCATGGGCTGGGTTCAGTGTTTTTGTGCTAACCTGGTGTCCTGTCTTTCATTGTACACTCATCTCTCTGGCAGCCTGTAGCCTCCTCAGCTTCTCCACTTCCATTAAAATCCAGGGGAAGGTGGACTCCACCCCCTCCTCAGTCTCCCAAGCCATCCCTACTCTTGGCTACTACCAAATTTTCTCCACCATTTTTGCGTTGCCCTCTCCGCTTTGCACATACAATACCCTTGAATGACACAAGGTATGGGGCAAGGGGAAAGATGAAAAATAGTGACCAGGCTGACAACACAATTGCTGCTCTTGCCACTTGCAGTGACAGCACACACACGCACACACAAAGCCTGAGGAAAAAAGAAAGAAGCTGGGCTTCAACTACTGCTAATGGTGAGCTCCAGCTCCAAGAAACTGTTTCAGAATTTCTTCTTCCTCTTGAGAAATTTAGTGAAATTGTCCTGCCAATTTTTCTGCCCACAAATTAGGGATGTCAGAGAATACCGCCACGGATCTCGGTGAGGCCGAATGCCAGTGCATTCGGCCCCCCAAAATCCATGGCGGAACGAAGCTCCCTGCCCCCCCACCCCACAAAAGGTGCGCGAAACGGAGCACTTACCTGCTGCTGTCCACGCTGACTTGCGAATGGCGGCCGCGTCTGTGGCCGCCATTTGCTTCCTCATTGTAGCCGTGATAGGCTACATAAATAATTATGTAGCCTATCACGGCTAACGCAAGGATGCCATTTGCGTCCCTGCGGAGGCCGTGATAGGCTACGTAAGTATTTACGTAGCCTATCACGGAAAAAAAAACAAACAAAAAAAAGCGGACGCAAATGATGGCGGCTACGGCAGCCGCCATTTACGTTACCTTTTTTTTTGCCGTTTTAGCCTACGTAAATATATACGTAGGCTATTACAGAGGAGGGGGGAAGGGAACGCAAATGGCACAGTGGCCACCATTTGTGTTCCCTTTTTTTTGCCGTAATAGCCTACGTAAATATTGAGGTAGGCTAAAACGGCGAAAAAGGGGAACGCAAATGGCGGCCGCTGTAGCTGCTGCCATTTGTGTCCGCTGTTTTTTTTGTGGGGGTTTTGCCATGACCGGCTACGTAAATATTTACATAGCCTATCACGGCAAAATATAGGGACGCAAATGGCGGTGGCTATGGCAGCCGCCATTTGCATCCCTGCAGGCTGCCCAGAGGCTGGATGTCCAGCTGCGGGCAGCCCTGGCCGGTGGCTCCACGGAATTTCTGCGGAGCGGAGCCAGCCAGAGAGAATTTTGGGGGGAGGGACAGAGTGCCTCCCCCCCACTGTGAATGTCACCCTTCGAAAAGGTAAGTGACTTTTGTACATCCCTACCACAAATATTGTGGGACATTTCAAGAGTCCATTTGTGCATCGATCTAGTTTTTATTCAGGCAGGCCTTTGGCATAAAAGCTGTCCTACTGTTGAAGAGGTTTTAAATTGGTTGGTTCTGCTTGTTTCTTTGATTGTTGTGTTTTTAATAGGGATGTACGAAAGTTCCGCCACGGATCTCGGGGAGGCCAAATGCCAGCGCATTCACCGCAAATGGCAGTGGCTATGGCAGCGCATTCAGCCCCCTGAAATAGGTGGTGAAACGGCCCGCCACCCCTGCCCCCCCCCCGGGACGAGACATACCTTGGGCGGATCTTCCTGGCGGCGGCGGCAGCCGGTATTCCGACCGGCTGCCACCACCGCCATTTCCAGGTTAAAAAAAACAAACACAGAAAAACGTGATAGGCTACATAAATCTTTACGTAGCCTATCACGGCTGACTTAAAAACAAAAACAAAAAAACGCGCGTACGCAAATGGCGGCGACCATGGCCGCCGCCATTTGCGTTCCTTATTTTGGCATGTCTTAGTCTACGTAAATGTTTACATAGACTAAGATGTGCCAAAATAAAGAACGCAAATGGTGGCGGCCATGGCCGCCGCCATTTGCGTACGCGCGTTGTTTTTTAAATCAGCCATGATAGGCTACATAAACATTTACGTAGCCTATCATGGCTGACTGCAGGGACGCAAACGGTGGCAGCTATGGCCGCTGCCATTTGCGTCCCTGCTAGCCAGCAGCCGGATGTCTGGCCGCTGGCGGAGCCGGCCAGCGATTCCGCAGAATCGCTGCGGAGCACAGCCAGCTGGCCAAGATTCCGGGGGGAGGGACGTAACGCCTCCCTCCCACCATCAACATAATCCACGGAAAGGTAAGTCACTTTCGTACATACCTAGTTTTTAATGTATTTCTTTCTGCTATGTTTGACTTAAGATTTTGTGTTAATTGGATTCTATTGACAGAAAGGTGGAATACAACAACAACAACAACAATTTGTGAATTTTGGTAAAGTCCTATCAAAACTGAACTGAACTGAAAGTCTCCTGCATCCCTACCCTGTTTAGGTGTTAGGTCTACTCATATTCAAGGAACACATGGAAGGGGAGCAGTACCATGCATGCTGCCCCCGTGCCCAGTATCCCTGTCCCTGCATGCCCCACTACCAACCTTCATGCATTCCCAATTACCGGGAAGATTCTAAGCATATTCAGCTGACTGTGTTTAGAATCTCCTTTAGACCATTGTTCTGAATATGCAAAGTTTGGGAATGGAGTCACTGGGGACAGGGATGTTAGAAGTGGGGCAGCACATGTGGTCCTACTCTCCCCCCTCCATACACACACACATATTCTTTGAACATAAGACCTATTGACTGAATAGGGCTATAGCTCATCATTACATCTGAACTGATCGATGATGGGTTGTGCTTGTCCTCCAACAAGGACTGAAAACTAGCTTCAAACTGTTTGAAATCCTGATTTGGGGGAGTGATGGGTGATCTCAGGGCTAACTGTTCCAACTTAAAAAGCCTCAAGGCTTTTCAAAAGTTCCATTGAATGACTCAAAGAAGCCTGCCGCTACCAACTCCACCTCTTCCTCTCTATTCTCCAAGGCAAAAAAATATACATCTTGCAAAGAGAGAGGCAGCATGGATGGGTGCTTTGAGAGATGCACAAAGTGATACATTTTCTCCACCAGGGACCTAGGATCTCCAGGGACCTAGGACCTAGACCAAGTTCTAGGATCTCCAGTGGCAAATGATGCTCCATGCCATGCTTTCTTTTCTTTTACCAAGAAGGATGCCTCACAGGGTCTTTGCCTGAAATGAATAGAAACTGGCATGTAGAGTGTGTTTTTCTACTGGGGATCCTGGAATGTGTAGCTATGTTTGAGATTCCTGGAAAGAAAAGAGAGCACTATGTGTATCTATGGCTTCCCCCTTCCCCAAGGTAAGTATTTGCTTTTCGGAAGGGAGAGGTGGAACCAGCAGTGGGCAGTGTAGAGTCTGAGCAGAACCAAAGCATGGGGCTGCTCACAGCTGACTGTTTCCCCCTTGATCCTGCTCACATGAATTTGAGCAGGGCTGCTCACATAACTGAACATGACAATACCAGCCTCCAGAACTAATTTAGTGCTAGGAACATGCTATCATCCCCCAGATCAGAATGCTCAGAGTGCCCTTGAGATGGAAAATGAAATCAGGGAGGCCTCCAGACAAGGAAGTGGTGTAATAATGGGCGACTTCAATAGCCCCACATTGACTGGATAAATGCATGTTCCAGTCATGACAAAGAGGTTAAATTTTGCAATGCCCTAAATGATGGTGCGCTAGAGCAGTTGGTCATGGAAACAACCAGAGGGGAGGTGACCTTGGATTAATCCTAAGTGGTGTTGCCTAGGACCTATTATGAGATGTAAATGTTGTTGAACCAATTGGAAACAGTGACCACAGTACTATCAGATTTAATATATATTTAAGTGGAAAATAGTCCAGGAAGTCCAACACAGTCACATTTGACTTCAAAAGAGGAAACTTCTCTAAAATGAGGAAACAGATGAAAAGGAAGATAAAAAAGGGGAGTCAAGAGGATTAAATCCCTTAAAAATGCTTGGGGATTACTCAAAACCACAATAATAGAATCCCAGCTAAAATGTATACCACAGGTCAGGAAAGGTAGCACCAAGTCCAAGAGGTCACTGGCATGGTTAACGCAGTGTCAAGGAAGATATTAGAGAAAAGAGAGCTTCCTTCAGAAAATGGAAGTCTTGCCCAAATGAGGGGGGGGGGGGAAGGGAGCACAAGCTTGCACAAAGATAATGCAAGCAGACAATAAAAGATGTAAAAAAGCATTTTGAAGAGCATATCGCTAACAATATCAAGGGCAAGGCCAACAATAAAGATTAAATAGATCAGAAGCAGAAAACCAGCTAGGGAAGCAGTTGGACCATTGGATGACAATGGAACTAAAGGAGTAGTGGAGGAGGACAAGGAAATTGCAGAGAAGCTGAATGAATTCTTTTCATCTGTCTTCACTGCAGAAGGTATGTATGGGACAGATACCTGTGCCTGAACTGGTGTTTCTAGGAGGGAGTCTGAGGAACTGAGGCAAATAGTAATGACAAAAGATGAAGTCCTCAACCTTATTGATAAATTGAAAGCAAATAAATCACTGGGCCCAGATGGTATCCATCTCAAAGAACTCAAATATGAAATTGCTGATCTTCTAACCAAAATATCCAACATGTCCCTAAGATCAGCCTCTATACCTGAGGACTGGCAGATGGCCAATGGAACACCAATTTTCAAAAAGGGATCCAGGGGGATCTGGGAAATTACAGGCCCATTAGGTTAACGTCTGTTCCAGGTAAATTGGTTGAAGGCATTGTTAATGATAAAATTAGTAAGCATATAGAAGGAGAAGCCCTGCTGAAAAAGAATCGACATGGCTTCCGCAAAGCTGAATCCTGTCTCACTAAACTTTTAGAGTTCCTTGAGAGTGTCAAGAAACATAAAGACATGGGTGATCCAGTGGACAATGTTTACTTGGACTTCCAAAAGGCTTTTGACAAAGTCCCTCACCAAAGACTTCCAAGCAAACTTAGCAGTCATGGAATAAGAGGACGGGTCCTCTTATGGATCAGTAACTGGTAGAGAGCAGGAACAAATGGTAAAATCTCCCAATGGAGGAAAGTAAACAATGGGGTCCCACAATAATCTGTATTTGGACCAATGCTTTTCAACCAGTTCATAAATGATCTCGAAATAGGAGTGAGCAGCGAAGTGGCCAAGTTTGCTGATGACCCCAAATTATTTAGGGTGGTTAAAACAAAAAGGGATTGTGAGGAGCTCCAAAAAGATCTCTCCAAACTGGGAGAATGGGCATCTAAATGGCAAATATGGTTCAGTGTAAGCAAGTGTAAAGTGATGCATGTTGGGGCAAACAATCCGAACTTCAAGTATAACCTGATGGGATCTTAGCTAGCAGTGACCAACCAAGAAAGAGATCCTGGGGTTGTGGTGGACACCTCGATGAAAATGTCCACCCAGTGTGCAGCCACTGTAAAAAAGGCAAACTCCATGTTAGGCATAATTAGAAAAGGAATTGAAAATAAAACTGCCAATATCATAGTGCCCTTATACAAATCTATGGTGCGACCACACTTTGAATACTGGGTACAGTTCTGCTCACCACACCTAAAAAAAGATATTGTAGACCTCGAAAAAGTGCAGAAAAGGGCAACTAAAATGATCAAGGGGCTGGAGCAACTCCCCTATGATGTAAGGTTACTACAGCTGGGCTTTTGTAAAAAAGAGGATAAGGGGAGACTTGATAGAGGTATACAAAATTATGCATGGTGTGGAGAATGTGGATAGGGAGATATTTTTCTCCCTGTCTCATAATACTAGAACCTGGGGTCATCCCGTGAAGCTGATTGGTGGGAGATTCAGGACAGATAAAAGGAAGTACTTCTTTACACAGTGCAGAGTTAAACTGTAGAATTTGCTACCACAGGATGTAGTGATGGCCGCCAATTTGGATGGCTTTAAAAGGGGGGTGGAAAAATTTATGGAAGAAAGGGCTATCAATGGCTACTAGTCCTGATGGTTATGTGCTAACTCCAGTAGCAGAGGCAGTGAGTCTATGTACACCAGTTGCTGGGGAATATGGGAGGGAGGGTGCTGTTGCACTTGTGTCCTGCTTGTGGGTTCCTGGTCAACAGCTGGCCACTGTGTGAACAGAATGCTGGACTAGATTGCCCCTTGGTCTGATCCAGCATGGCTCTTCTTATGATCTTATGTTCTTAATATCCCTGCTTCAAATTCTTATCCAACCTCTAGTTTGGAAGGCAAGTGCAAACCATCATTTTTCAGACAGATATAAAAGCAAATAATGGCTTATATTAAAAGGACCTAAGTAATTAAATTGTAGCATGCAAGGGTGTAGAGAGACTGGGGAGAAAGAGCGTATGAACCCAGAGTTGATCATGTAACACCGAAATATATGATTTGGTGTTACATCTGAAATCTCTTCCTTGTGTGATGAGGGAAAGTTCTAATGCCAATTTTTGTCATTCCATATGAGACTGGGGAGGGGCAGGGGGGAGCAGGGATCACGGCAATCTAGAAATTCTATTCCTGCAGGAGCATGGAGCTTGCCAGAGAAAACGTCTCTGAAATCTCACAATCTTTCTTGGATGCCGGTTCAAAAAGTGCTTAGATCATTGCCATTAAACGAGACTTATACTTAATTCAAATTTTGTCAGTTGGGTTCTTGGTCTGTTAATTGCTTTCAAGACTGGTTTTCACAATCTAATTCTGATTTAAGTCTCAAGAGTGCTTCCTAAGCAAAGCACCTTATTAGTTCTTTTTAGGTCATCACTTAAGAATAAAGACTGGAAAAAATTAACAAAATGTAACTCTCAGGCTTCAGTAATAATAATCATGCTGTGCTTGGAATTCTATTTATTTAACCTTACTGTAGACATTAGCCTGAATCTATGCAGAGTTAGGTAGGGATGGCGGAGAATTTCTGAGAATTTCTCCACGAATCTCGGTGAGGCCGAATGCCAACACATTCAGCCCCCCGAAATTGGCGGTGAAATTCTCCGCCACCCCCCTGACACCCCCCGGGATGGGACTTACCTCCTGCGAATGTCCCTCTCGGTGGTGGGTCCCAGCGGCGGTTTGGTGGGGGCAGGGGCAGCAGCCGGTCTTCCGACCGGCTGCCGCCGCCGCCATTACAAAATAAAGTAAAAAAAAAAAAAACGTGATAGGCTACGTAACAATTAACGTAGCCTATCACGGCTAGATTTCCAAAGTCAGCCGTGATAGGCTACGTTAATCGTCACGTAGCCTATCACGGGTGACTTTGGGGGGGAAAAAAGCGCATACGCAAATGGCGGTGGCCCATGGGCGCCGCCATTTGCGTTCCTTATTTTGGCACATCTAGTCTACGTAAAGATTTACGTAGACTACGGCGAAAATAAGGGCAACCCTATTTGCTATAAGGGCTATTATATAACGCTATATATAAAGGCTATTATATAGCACTATATATAACGCTATAAGAGCTATTTGCGTTGCCCTTATTTTCGCCGTAGTCTACGTAAATCTTTACGTAGACTAGACATGCCAAAATAAGGAATGCAAATGGCGGCACCCATGGGCCGCCGCCATTTGCGTACGCGCTTTTTTTTTTCCCTAAAGCCACCCGTGATAGGCTATGTGGCAATTAACGTAGCCTATCATGGCTGACTTTGGAAATCTAGCCGTGATAGGCTACGATAATCGTTACGTAGCCTATCATGGGGTTTTTTGTTTTTTTTCCCTCTTTTTGTTTTGCGGCCGGGGAGACGGGGCGCTTCTCCCCGGCCTGAATTTCGGCCGGGTGAGGCAGGGCGCCTCCCCCCCGTCCTGAATTTTGGCCAGGCGAGGCGGGACGCCTCCCCCCCCTCTCCTGAACTTCGGGGGGAGAAGCGAAGCGCCTCCCCCCCACCACGAAGCCAAGCTGCGAAAAGGTAAGTGACTTTCGTACATCCCTAGTTAGATGCACCTAAGCACATTGATTTTAAAAGCTATAACTTTGCCTAACTTTGCATAGTACTGGGCTGTAGAGAGAATATCCCTAATATTAAAATATAAAACTATAAACACCATCATCCTTATGCTACACTTTCATCATATCATAAAACACATAGAAGCTAGAATCCAGCTATGAGGAACAGACCAAACATAATTCATGCAGTTCTGCATGAAGAGGCACAAATTATAGGTTGTGCTAGAACTTGGGCATCCATATACAGATGTCCTTCGGGTTCGGTGTGAACTGATTTGCTTGTCAGTCACTATGCAAATTTCTTGCTTGCACAGCACACAAGGAAATTGCAGAAAGACACCTTTTGATTGTGGTCAGTAATTTAATCATTTTATGTTTGGCATTAAAAGTATTCTATCGGGGGGGGGGGTTCCTGTAGCAGGGGAGAGCAACACGTGGCCCTCTAGATGTTTTGTCCTACAACTTGCATCATCCTACATCATTGGCTATGCTGGCTAGGGCTGATGGGAATTGTAGACCTTAACATCTGGAAAGCTGCAAGTAGCCCACTGCTGTCCAATAAGAACAGTAGCTGAAAATGAGTCTTATTTATTTATTATTTAAAATATTTTTCAGCTGCCTTTCAGGGCAGGACCCCTCCCAAGGCAGTTTACAACAATAAAATAGACTTATACCCTTCATAAAAACAAAAATCCAAAACAACACATAATCAGTGGAAGGCCAGAGTAAACAAGTAGGTTTTCAGGGCCTTCCTAAAAACCTGCAGTGTTGAGGCCCGATGGACCCTCAATGGCAACCCATTCCAGAGCTCTGTGGCCACTGCAGTAAAGGCCCTCTCTTGTGAGCTTGCCCACCTAACTGCCTGCAAAGGTGGGCAAGTGTGAAGGCCTATGTTGCTGTTCTTAAAGTGCAGGCAGGCTGATATTGGCGAAGGCGGTCCCTCAAGTTTGGTCCCAACTCGTTTAAGGCTTCAAGGGAGCAATCCTATGACCACTAGACAGAGGCTAGATGGCCATAGGATATGCCATTCCAGGAACCAACCTCAGAGCCCACACTCCGAGGTTGGGTCCCAGAAAACTGACCTCCCCCCAATTCCGTGCTGCCTCAGAAGCAGCGCGGAACAGCCCATCCTCTGCACTCACAAGAGGAGCATGGAGTGGCTGAAAAGGGGCATGGCTGGGGGTATTCTGGGGTGGGGAGGGCATAGCTGCATGTACGGCACATCCAATGTGTCATACAGCAGCCTTGTTCCCCGCTCCATGCTAGGGATGTACAAATTGTGCACCTTCTGTGCCGCTTGACTTTCGCATTTTGCGGCCAGTGCTCTGTTCCGCCGTTCACAAACCCCCGGAATTCTCCTCTTTTTTTTCTGCTCTGAAAATTACGAAGATAAATCCATACTGACAACCATAATTCTGGTGCCCAGCTGTCTCCATGAGTCTGCATAACCTCCATAAGAAATGCTATTTTTCGTAAATACATATTTTTTTAAAAAATTAAATCCTCCATCTTCATTTACTTTCAGCCCAAACACTTCATCTTCCTAGGGGCTTCCCAAAAGAAGGCTGTCTTAGATGAGTGCCTGAGCGATAAACTCTTTGTTTAAAGCAATGCTGTTTGAAAGAAAGAAAAAACCTTTTAAAATGACCATGCCGCTCCAGGACCAGCATGGTCATTTTAAAAGTTTTTTTTTTTCTTTAAAACAGCATTGCTTTAAACAAAGAGTTTATCACTCAGGCACACCTAAGACAGCCTTCTTTTGGGAACCTCCTAGTAAGACGAAGTGTTTGGGCTGAAAGTAAACAAAGTCGGAGGATTTCAATTAAAAAAAAAACGTGAATATTTACGAAAAGTAGCGATCCTTATGGAATTTATGCAGACTCATAACTGCATTTCCGGGGGCTTATGAACGGTAGAATGGAGCACTGGCTGCAAACTGCAGAAGTCAAGCGGCACAGAAGGTACACAATTTGTACATCCCTAATCGAAAGTTGCTAATCGTTGTATAGCCAGTGGATGTCACCACTAGAATAAGAAATACAAAATATGCTAATTTCTTTCATTAGAACAGCCACTCTAACAGCCAAACTAAATGTTCTTTGAATAGGTTTCTTTACTACAGTGTAAGTGTGTACTGTGACGATTTGGATCAGGACTGTGGTGCTCCAGGAAGGGGTGTTAAACCTTTCCCTCAATCATTTTTGTCCAGAAATCTGGGGGAGGTTTAACCCCCCATCCCACCTCCCAGAATGCTGTGGTCCTGATCTGACTTGGAGCCATGAATGCTTACACTGGAGTAAAGAAACATATCACAATAAGTCCACTATGCATGAATAGAATAACATTTAGGCCCTTGGTAAAGATGTAAGTAAGCTTACTAGTTATATACAACTCTTTGTTAGGCAGAACTGAAAAATAATTAGTCTTTCAGCTATACACAGACACAATTTATGTTCATTCCCTCTAATGACTTATCTAAGTTGACATATTCTTCCCAACCCCATTTTCCACAGTGGCAATGAATTGGGGGGAGGGGGTCAGGGCATTCTGGTGGCACTCGGGAATGACTGCCTAAAACTGTAGCTGCAGCAACAACAAAAACAAAAAAAAATCATAAAAACGTAAGAACGTAAGAAGAACCACACTGGATCAGACCAAGGGTCCATCTAGTCCAGCACTCTGTTGACACAGTGGCCAACCAGCTGTTGACCAAGAACACACAAGCAGGACATGAGCACAACAGCACCCTCCCACCCATGTTCCCCAGCAACTGGTGTATATAGACTCATTGCCTCTGCTACTGGAGGCAGCACGTAGCCATCAAGACTAGTAGCCATAGGTAGCCCTTTCTATCAGGAATTTTTCCAACCACCTTTTAAAGCCATCCAAATTGGCAGCCATCACTACATCCTGTGGTAGCAAATTCTACAGTTTAACTCTGCACTGTGTGAAGGAGTACTTCTGTCCTGAATCTCCCACCAATCAGCTTCATAGGATGACCCCGGGTTCTAGTATTTTGAGAGAAGGAGAAAGAGAGAGAGAAGCTTCCACTACTATAACAAATTGCCATAGTAAACATTCTCCAGCACCTGTTGAAAAGTTTAATTGCCTTTCTGAAATATACCCTCTCTTACTTGAGCCAAAAGTAGCGATGTATGAAACCCCTACCTTCCGTCCAGGGGGGGAGTCCATGGGGGGGGAGGCGATCCTCGTGGGCTGGCTAGGGATGGCGGAGAATTCCACCACAGACCCAATGAGGCCGGATTCTAAAGAAATATTTGCGTAGCCTATCATGTGAAAAAGCAGGGATGCAAATGGCATCCAGAATGCCACGTCTGGCCATAAAGGTCTTAGTTTAAGCTAAATGCAGCCATTTACTGCTGCATTTACCTTAATCTAAGACTTTTACAGCTGCAAATGGCATACTGGATGCCATTTGTGGCCGCAGTCAATCGCCCTCAGCCAGCGATACGGCAATGGTGGCCATATCGCTGGCGCTTTGGAGCCGGCTGGCGGCTCCGTGGAATTGCCGCAAAGCGGATCCAGCTGGCCAGGATTCCAGGGGGAGGAACAGATCGCCTTCTCCCCGTGGGCGGATTCCCCCTGGAGTATCAGGTAGGGAATCCGCCCATCCCTATGGCTGGCTTCAGTTCACGGCAATTCCACGGAGCTCCATATAGCCAGGAATATGGCTGCCATTGTCATGCCGTATCGCTGAGGAGGAAGGAATCTGGACACAAATGGTGTCCACTACACCATTTGCAGCCATAAAGCTCTGAGATTAAGCTAAATACAGCCATTTACAGTTATACAGAGCCAGCCATGGAGAGGAAATGGCTTCAAAGCGGATTCCGGGGGGGGGGGGCGGAGGTGAGTACCCCATTCCACCATGGACTCCGGAGGCTGAATTCCTTTGAATCCAGCCTCATTGGGGTCTGCAGCGGATTTGTCTGACATCCCTAGCCAAAAAGTCAAACTTTTGGCTAGTCACTACTTTAAATAGAATTTGGCTTCTTCACAAACATTTTTCCATGTTGTATATATGAGAAAAGTCTCATATATACATGAGAGAATAGATGACAATGATGACCTCAGAATCCCATATTATTTAATCCATTGTTCTTTCGAATTCAATATAGCACTTTGAAGAATTCAATATGGCACATCCCCCCCCCCCATGGAAAGAAATGACAACTAACCCAACCATAATCCATCCAGGAATTGCTCTGAAATCAGGAATATGAAGAACATGAAATGTTAAACTTGATGTGTAGTCAGAGACCAGAGGCAATGTATCCTAATATTACGGCTTACAATGCATTTTACTTTGACTGAACTTGCCACAACTTCTGGTGGTCATTTTTTTAAATTCATTTTATTTAGGTAGCTGGTTATGACTTCATGTTTATGGGTTGGATCCAGTGGTGCCATTTTGCTGAAGGTTCCATATGTGTCTGTCATTTTCATCAGCTTATGTCAGCAGAACTGGGAAGGGTGCAATTCCCCCTCCCACTGGAGCTCCCCCACACACTCTCAAAATCTGCTCCAGGAGGCTGGTAAACCCTCTATGGCAGGTTTTGGAGTGGTGTGGAAGGCTGCAGTGGAGAGGAGAGAGGGAGAAAGTCCCACTGCACTAGTGGACTCCCATGAGGATGACATTGGATTTCATCCAATTTTTTCTCAGGCTCTGGTTCTGGTTTCCTGATTATTCTGGCGGGGCCAGGTGTTGCTGTTTCCGGTGAGACAATACAGTGACTTTGTCCAGTTGGTTGCCCTCCCAGAATCTTCCCAAATGTTTCCCTTACAAAGCTGATGTCCAGAGTCACTGAACTACATTATGTGATGTCATGTTGGTTTGTCCCAAGATTAAAAAGAAAAACAAAACAACTCTGATCTAACTCAACATGAATTGCTTGCATCATTTTTGTAGCTACTAAATTGCTGCTTATATAATACTGTACTCTTGTCATAAGAGTGCTACTGATCATACGGTTCCACATACAGTTATTTACAGTGTGACTTAGAATGTGATGATTGTTCCCCTTACCGAGTGAAGCTTCTATATAATGTCAGATGCAGACAGGATACAGTTGAGATGGAAGAAGCAAAACAACAGAAGATTTTTACTGGATACACACAAATACATTTTGGGACCTGTTGTCCAAACCTTGTTAGCAATGGAACAGTAATATCCATAATGGTAGAGCTATGGTATATGCACACACAAATGCACCCCCATCACCTTTGAAAAAGGCACTGGCAAAATACTTTTATGCATTTTTTGATACAAAAGCCAAATGTTTTGGTATAAAAAGCAAAAACTGATTTTAGGATTGATATTTTCAAGTCTGCTCATCAAATCCTGCAGTATGAAAGTGGCAGTCGGCAATTCTTTACAAAGATGTAAAGCAGAAACAAAATTTCGTCCTTGAACCTACTCAGGCAGATACTGAATGTGTGTCAATATTTCTTCAGTACTACATCCCTATCCCTGCTCTCTAATTGCGAAGTCACAGGGCCAAAACAGACATGGCTTTAAGTCTGTGTCTAGCAGTTATGTCTCCTTCATTTTTATTCTAGAATAGATGCAAGGGTCCTAATCCAAGTCTTAAAAGCCCCTCTACCCCAAAAGTAGGCTCCTGATCCAGATTGGGGGCCCTGCACCTACTCTGGAGTCAAAAAAGAAAAAGATGTAACCGCTACTCACAGATTTAAAGGAATGTCTGTTTTGGGACCACAGTAGGCCTAGCAGAAAACATCAGTTGCTGCATCTCTGGGAAATCTGTTTGGTTTGTTTGTTTACTTGCCTACTTACTTTTTTATACCCCTTTCCTGCCAATGTAGAATCATAGAGCTGGAAGGGGCCAACCGCCCTGCTCAGTGCAGGATGCACTCATTGTATTCTTTTTCAATTAAAAAAAAATGGCTTAGAAACAATGGAAGCAATACAAAAGGAGGAAGAGATGGGAAGGAGAAAAGTAATCAGATTAAGATTCTAATAAGTTTAGGGAGCAATCCTATGGCCAGTAGACACTGTCTAGAGGGCCATAGGATATGCTCATTTCCAGGAACTGATCTCCCCCCTCATCCATGCTGCCTTGGAGGCAGTGCAGAGAAGCTCCGTCCTCCATGCTCGGAAGAGGAGCATGAAACAACTGAAAAGGCATGTTCCAGGGGGTTTTCCAGGGTGGGGAGAGCAGAGCTGCATGTACGACACATCCAGTGTGTCATATGGCAGCTTCTTCTCCCAGTCAGCCCCCCCAAAAAAATGGCTGTCTAGTGAAAAACAGCAAGGCAGGAGAGGCGCAGAGGGAACGATCTCCCCCGTGCCTCTCCTGCCTTGCTTTGGATAGGCGGTTGCCTCCGAGTTTGGAAGCAGCCACCTATCTAGTTAGGATTGTGCCCTTATAGTCTTAGATAATGACAGGTGGAATGGCCACTGTGGGAGACAGTGCTCAAAGAGTAGAAGCCCCATGATCGATCCTAACTGATGAAGTTCTTGGAGGGGAAGAACAAATGGCACTTGGTCCTAGCCAAGCCAATGGAGAAAGCCCCACTGTCTCACTTCTTTCTGATACATGGAATCGCTGCTGATGGCAACAGTTCTTGGAAGGTAAGAGCCAAATGGCAGTGTGTTCTACCTGGTGGAGACCATTTTTGGAGGGGAAGAGCCAAATGGCACTTTGGTTCCACCCAAGCCAATCACCTTTCCCTCAGATGCAACCAGGATGGAAATGCTGCTGATGGGGACAGTTTTCATGAAACAAAACTTAACAAATTTAGGGAAATGGGAGGCATAGTGTTCTAAAAGTTGCCTCTTTTGTGCCAGCTTGTGAGTTCATTCTTTTATATCCCTTGAGGCCAGTGACCTTCCAAAGTGATTGTTTGACAGCTGAAAGGAATTTGTACTTAAATTGTTCTCCAGTGGCTAATTTGTCCACCTCTCCAAAGCCACCAAGCAATTTTGCACAGCTGGCAGTTTTGTGCTTCCCCAGAGCCACGATTAACATTACAAGGGAAGCAGCGAATGTGTCAGAAAGAATGACTGAAGTAAATTGGCAGAGGGTTGGGGGCAGGGGATCGGTCTGGAGCAATTGCCCAATTCTGACTTGCACAATGTCAACTGATCAATCTCTCACTTTCAGTTTGCAGGAAAATTATTGATATTGATTTTTAGGTTCACCTTTTTGGTGTTGATTCCACAGTTCATAAACAACAAGAAGCTTGCTGGAGTGGCTTTCACATATTTTCATATACATATCAGGTCTCTAGCAATTTTTCCCCTGCAGGTAGTAGAGATTCAAAGCTCTTATATTTCAGCAGGAATATGCAGTTCAGTGAGTCAGTGACTCTACATTACTACAACAAAACATTGCCTGTTGGCAAATAAATGAACAGTGCTTGAATAAGAAGCTGAAAGAGCAGACCCAGTTCAGCAAGCTAAAAGTGGCTCAGAACAAGCAACGAGGACTTAAAATATGGCTCTCTGTTATTTTAACTGAGATGCTGATTTTTTTTAAATACAAATCATAAGCATAAGCAGAATGACTAAGTTCTTCAGAAACTAGCAACATCAGTCAGTCACACTTGGAAGTCTAGTTACAGGGGACACAGGAGGAGACAGTACCCTTGCAACTTAACAAATGAAGCATACATGCACTCAGAAGGAGTTACTGTGGATGTTTCCTTAATAAAGATAAAGAAAAGGCCTTTGCATGCAGTTTATTCCTGGAATTGGCTGCTTTGCCGTTTCTACAGAATTTTTGAGCCAGGCCAGCCCAAGGCAGTTTGCTGCCTGAGGTGGAGCAGCAAATGGTATCCCCTCTCTTCAAAGTCATGGTGCACCCAGGGCTGGTAAAGTTATATGTGGTACCCAAGGCAGAAAATCCCACAAGCACCTCAATAATAATAATAATAATAATAATAATAATAATAATAATAATAATATAGCTATTTGCTGCCCTTTCTGGACAACAAAAATTGGCTGCCTGATGTGTAGGGCCACCCCTGTTCTTCAGTCGATAAAGGGCTTCACAGTTGTCTGCCACAATTCAAAGAACGCCTTTAGGTTCAAGTACAGGAATCATGGATGCAACTAGGTATTGGAAACTGGGGAACTTATTACAGGCACAGCAGCTAAGAACTGGTAACTCAGGGGCCTGGTTCTCACAAAAAACACATGAGGTGTGTTTGGGCCGTACCATTTCAGAGTTATGATGGGGTTTATAATACTAGATTTTTAAAAATAGAATTGGGGATTGAAATAAAGGTATTGAATGAAAATATCAAAACTGTACAGAAGATTATATCCCTTCAGAGTTGTGCACTCAGAATTATAAGTCACTGGGGAAGTTTGTTCCTTCTTCCAATACAGGGCTGTGTAAATAACGTCTTTATATAATTTAGTGGCACTGGACATAGTTAAATCTGGTAGAGTCAGGAGTTCCCTGTTACTATTCTGTTCTTGATTGAGAGAGAAAATGATGCTGTTGGCTAGCTTCCTGACTGGTGTGTCCTTTAAGACTTTCATGACCGTTTTTTATTTATTTATTTTGCCCGGGGTAATACTTTAACTATTGAGCCCTTCCTCTACTCTTCCAACTGTTTATTTTGGCTAAGTGAGATCCCTACTCTAAAATCAAATTTCTGAATATTTTGTGGGCCCTACAATAAACAGAAATCTAAAGGACAAACAGCCAATATGAGCTAAGGTTGTTGTATCCAATTGGTGTCACTCTGCTGACAGAAAGCTCTTTGATCCAGTACAGGCTTCCATCAGTGGAACGAGGAGGGGAACAATACTTTGCAATTATTCCTCCTCCTGCAGTCCCCCCATGCTCCCCCCAAATTCCTCCAGAAGGTTGGGAAACCCTTCAGAACAGCATGGGAGTTGTCATGAGGAGCTGCAGGGTGGCAGGGGAATTGCTAAAATTTGGCTCCCTTCCCATTCCACTGATGGAAGCTTCTGCTGGATCGATGAGCAATCCCTAGTGTTCAAGGCTGGCTCATATAGGAGATCACAAAAACAACAACACCACCTTACAAAAATGGAAAGCCCAACAAAAGCCCCCCCCCCCACCACCACCAAAACAGTTTCCACTAGGGTCAGTATTTTCCTCCCAGTTTCTTCTTACCTTGGTATATTACAGTTGCCTACAGCTTCTCTCACTGCTTTGAAGAAACAACCTCAAACACAGAAAAGTTAACAGTGAATATCAAAGACACAGTCCTATGCATGTTTAGACAGAAAAACATCCTGCAACTACCAGCATTCCTCAGCCAGCAGGGCTGTCTGTAGAATGCTGTGATTCGTAGAACTTTTTTTCTGTCTAAATATGCATAGGATTGCACCCTGAACTTATTTCTCCTTTTCAACTGAACTCCTTAAATAGGTTACCCCTGTTCTTTCTCTTTAGTTTAATTAAATTGGCTCTGACCATGTCATCATACGAACAGGCAAACGGATGCAGACTTCACATACTTCACATACATTCCGTCCCTTCAGAATAAGCTTACAACTGAATTTTGGTACAGGAGGTACGGCAGACATTAGAAATGGAGAGCATGGAGTCACATGCTGTACAGCAAGGTGGCTTTCCTGCTTCTGGAACATGTTACGTTTTCTGTAAGTGCTGTGGTTTTATTAGAAAATAGAGTCTAGCAAAAGAAATTTTAAAAGGAATTGGGTCGTGACTCATCAATTTAAAAGGAAGAAGTGATAACTTAAAAGTACAAAGAGAAAGCTTGTCCTTTCATGTGGACTCCAGTGTTGTTGTTGTTGTTAGCAATGCCTAGTGAATGCTGGGTTGTAAAAGCTCTTAAATGGTTCTGTATTATTCATGAGAAGTGTGTGCTCGCTACATGCTCCAGTAAGTTTCAAAAAGTCATTCAGTGTGTGTAAAATGACTTTCATCTATGAGAAGAATCATGCGCTCATTTCGTATTCATGTTGAATCCTTTTGGTTCCATAGCAATTACAAGCTGTTGGAGCTATTATTTCATGTCTATCCCCTGAATTCTTGAGGTGCCCAAATCCTTACCTTATTTTTTTCCCCCCCTGGAAGGAGCTCTTGCTATTAATTTGTTATGTGAGATAAATAACTCCAGTCTAAAAGGCATGTAGTGCACAAATGTGTATAACACGATAACATGCTGAAACAATTAAACTCTGAATGTTCATGTGTGTCTCCTCAATGCCCAGTTTGAATTCTGCTTAAATTTTGTTCATGCTAATGAGCAGAAACACTCCTGCAATATTAATGGGTTTCTGCCTGCAACACCATTGTTGGCATCTGTATAATGAAAAAAAAAATAAGCTTCCAGAAATCTTGTAAATAGTCCTTCTTTAGTTTAGAATGAGGTCTTTAAAAAATGATGCCTGATTCCTGATGCATGGTTTATCAGTTGTTATGAGCACATCTTATCATTCTAGAAACAACCTCGCTATCTGAATGAATACACAATGCAGAGATAGCTAGGCAACACTATGTTACTTTATCAGTGTTCTGAATCTGAAGTCCGTAGAAGAATGGCATTGGAATAAAAGGAGGGGATTGGAAATTACCATTAAGGACATAATTGTATACACACTTACCTGAGAGTAAGTCTCATTGAACTCAGTGGGGCTTAGTTCTTAGTAGACATGCACAGGATTGCACTGTTAAATATATTTTGGGGGTTGTGTTTTTATAGTCTTACATTCCATTCATAATTTATAAAGATGTAGGGTTGTTTAATAAGGCTAAGAAGGTATGGAACAAATTCTGAATCCAGAAGTCTGTGTTTGCTATGACTTTAAATACACACATGCCATTTCTACTTGAATGATTTTTCAAGTATTTGGGTTATTACCTTTTATGGATAGAGGCTCTGTAACAGCTGCATAATAGGCAGAAAGTTGTGAAGCTTTCCCCAGTGCTGTGATGCGGTGTTGTGAGGGGAAGGAGCTTCATCTGTTGATTTTCTGCCTGATATGCAGCCAGTGGATGCTGGTGGCTCTAATGTCAGTGGGGCTGTGAATCCACTCTGGGTTTCAATCAGAACCAATCAGATCTCCAAAGGAGCTATTCAAGGTGCTGAACCATAGGGTTCAGTGCTTTGGATAGCTACTTCGGAGTTCTGACTGGCTCTGACTGAAGCCCAGAGCAGATCTACAGCCCCACTGACATCAGAGCCACCAGCCTCTACTGTATGTAGCTCCTATACAGAGAGCCAAGACTGAGCCAGGCTTCAGAGACACAAACTCCCAGGAGATTGTGGGAATACCCATGGATGAGTGACGCGTCCAGTGCAACAGAGGTGTACATGTGTTCATTCAGACACTGGATGAAGAATTCCATGGTCGTGCTGTGCCAAAAATTTCTCCCACATGTTTTTTGACCTTTCTCATTCAATTTGATAGAAAAAAAATACTTTCAAGAAAAAAATTCAAAGGAGGAGAAATTTCAGAGAAATCCTCGTGGGTTGGGTTTGGGGTTCTTGTGCTTACCTCATTTGTGAGGTGGCTGAGGAGTGTGCATGAGTTTCCTGTCTGTCATTGTACAGTAATCTCTGTGGCAGCCTGTAGCCTCCTCAGCTTCCCTCCTTCACTTAAAGCCATCATGAAGAAGACATCATGAGGCAATTCCTCATGCAGAGCAATGGAAAGATGTGTAACAGAGAGAAAACACACAGCACCCTCGGCCACCTCACAGTGATTACATAAGCTCAAAAATACCACCAAACAAAATGCAAGATTCTGCCTCAGAAAAATGGAAGCCTCAACACAGCTGATGCTGTTGCCACCTACAGAAATAGTGCAATAAACCAAAAACCTTTCAGAAAAAAAGAAAGAACCTGTGCTACAACCCCTGCCAATAGCATGTCCTATCTGTGAGAAACTGTTGGAGGACTTCTCCCCTAGGAGAAATTCAGTGAAATAGTCACCCCAATTTCTCTGCCCACAAATAGGCTGGAGAATTTTGAAAGGCCGTTTGTGCTCAGCTCTACTCCATGGCTAGATTGGGGCAGAATGGAGTTCTCGCAAAACACAGTACAGGGGCATGTCTATTGTACTGAACTGCTTACTAGTTGACTTCGTTTATCCCAGAGCAATGTCACCCTCTCCTTATTTTTTCCATATACTTTGTTATAGTTTAGACACCACTGGATTTATCTGTAAGACATATCACACATATTTTGATCTGTTGCTGATTAGTTGATGTATGAACAATATAGGTAGCACAAATACCAGCAGGACAGGAATATCTGAAACTATAAGGCTGCCTTAAACTGAGTCAGATGACTGGTTTATCTTGCCCAGTATTGTGTATGCTGACTGACAGCACCCTCTGGGATCTCAGGCAGGGTCTTTGCTGTTATCTGATACCTGTTCCTTGTAACGGGAGATGCTGCCATGGATTGAATCTGGGACTTCCTATATGCAAAGCATGTGCTCTACCACTGAGCAATGTTCCCTCCTGAAACAGGAAGGTCAATAGACTAATGCAAGGTATGGAATGGGGTATTACATATGCACTATGGATACATATGCGATACCCCATTCCATGGATCAGGGGAGACACTGCAGGCTTTGGACCACTGTCAGGATGCGGTGATGGGCTACATGAAGGCCAATAAACTATGTCTGAATCCAGGCAAAATTGAGACTTTGTGGTAAGTGGTCCCTGTGTCTGGTAATTGGGTTGGTCATCTGTTTTGAATGGGGTTGCACCCCCTTTCAAGGAGCAGGTGCATAGTCTGGATGCTCCTTGAACCAGCACTGTTCTTGGAGGCATTAGGTGACAGCAATGGCCAAGAGTGCCTTTTACCAGCTTCTGCTGGTTAAACAGCTACAGCCATTCCTGGACAGGGATAGCTTGACCAATATGGTCAATGGATCAATAACTTCAACATTGGATTACTGCAGCCTGCTTTACATGGGGCTGGCCTTAAGGCTGGTCCAGAAGCTGCAGTTGATGAGAATGTCACAGCCAGGTTGATAATGGGAGTGGCGTATCAGCAGCATATTTCATCTATGCTGAGGGAACTGCATTGACTATCTATATGCTAACAGGCCAGGTTTATGGTTTTGGTACTTGTTTACAATGCCATAAACAACTCAGGACCAGTATAGTTCAGAAATCACCTGGCTGTTCACTTGTTGGGCTCATCAGGAGATACCCTCCTGGTGGTGTCTAAGATATCAGAGGCCTGATCCATGATGGCCTTTAGTATCATAACACCCACTCTCTGGAACTCTGTACCAGTGCCAGTTAGACAGACACTGATCCTTCTGGAGTTTTGGTGCCTACTGAAAGTGTACGTGTTCCAACAAGCTTTCCCAGAACAGTAATCTTGGCTTCCCTGCTCTCATGCTGTTGTCTAATCTGAGTTTCATACAATGTTGTATTATTGTATATTTCTACTGCATTGTTTGTATATTGCTTATCAATGTAAGTGATTCATATATACTGGTAAATAAATAAACTATAATTGAGTATGGGTCTCAGTTATATTCTCATTGAATTTTAACTTGGTTTTATTTGTCAATAAAATCTTTCTGAATCTGTAGTAAATAATGAAGAAAAATAGTACTCTAAAGATCAAGCGGTACTTGTGATGATCTACTGTTAATTTCCCAAGAGATATTTAGTACATTACCCTTTCCTGTATTTTTATCACTCTCGTTATTCTAATGAATAACAAAGAAGATTCTAACGAATAACAAGCCCTCACACCTCAATTCCGGTGTGCATATACCCTGCTTAGTTCAACTTAGAAGAAATTATTCTACTATATTGATGTCCAAGACATTATTTCATCCTAACTGCAGCTAACTATAGTTAATCAGGAGCTATATCTAGTTCCTATAACATTTGTTCTTGTCTAATGTTCATGTTGATTTTTCATGGATATTCGCTTCTATCATTCTTTACAATTTGTTAGAACATGTAACAGCTTAGATTCCTGCATTGATCAGGGGGTTGGGCTCGATGGTCTTATAGGCCCCTTCCAACCCTACTATTCTATGATTCTATGTAGTGGTAGCACAGTATCATTTTCCATGTGCCATTTTCTATAGTAAATACTTAGGAAATGTGAGACCCCTACCAGTCATATCTAATCTCTTGTTCCTTATTATTTAATTGCCTGTTTTAACATCGTTCAGAAGATAATAGAACAAAGCCTTTAGCAAAATCAAGCAATATTCCTTTCCTTCTCATTTGAGAAGAAAGAAGGAAGATATGATTAAGAATAGGATGTGCAATGGATTTCTGCCCCTGAATATTGTATACAAGGGACCCAGGTAACATACGTGATAAACAAATATGGCATTTGGCTATACAGCTGTGGTAATTCTCTGTGAAAAGAATCTGAGTGGCAGCTGCTGGTGATAAAAGGTAATGTCCCATGAAGATACAGAGCAACAACTACTTACAAATTGATGGAACAAAACGACTTACCTTCCTCTTTCCCTTGGATCCTGCTTGGATCCTATGCTTGGAGGTGAGCTGTGGTGATTCACAGCACATCCTAAGAAAGAAGTGGTAGAATTCACCCTAGGTGTCAAGATTTTACATGTACATTCTGGCCTGCCTATCCAACAAATTTTGTCAAAGAGATGCAAAGGTTCTTTCAGCCTTAGGGGTGAGGAGTATTTTATGTTGCTTGTGTAATACCAGAAATTACAAGTCATGTTTGTACACTGCTCTGGAATCCATTTTTGGATGAATGTCAGTTTAGAAATGGTTGAAAAAAATAAATAAGTTCCAAAGAACTTGCTAGATCCTGACCCATTTTTATTTAGCTACCTATTACAGTGACAGTGCAATCCTAACCATGTCTACTCAGAAATAAGTCCCATTGAGTTCAATGGAACTTACTCCCAGGTAAGTTGTTATAGGATTGCAGCTGTAATGTGCAATCCTATACATGTCTACCCAGTAATAAGCCCCATTCAGTTCAATTGGGTTTAATCCCAGATAATGGTTATAGGATTGTAGCTTTAAGTAGTTTTTAAAACACTCCCTTTTCTTGCAATATACACATTTGAAATGTTTGTTACTTTGTGACCTTTATAAAATCCTTCAGAGTATACATTCCCATCAGAGAATGTCAACCTCAATTGCTCAGAGAAAGTGATTTTGTGCTTCAAAAGTCAGAAAGCATCTGTTGTAATTTTTGTGAAGTACTATAACAAAAATAAAATGGTATAAGTGCATCTTTTATGTGGGCTCTTTTTAGTGTGCTGGTACCAGTAGAGGAACTAACTTAGTTACATACAGGTAGTGCAACCTTAGTTTTAAAACCAAAACACATTGCTTGTCACATTACAGCTTGTTTCACACAATGTGTTTACCTTCATGAGTTTGACATGAGGCATAAAACTGCAGTACACTATAAGTTGTAAATCTAGGAATGTGCACATTAAATCAGGCTTCAAGTGAGTCAGTAAGGGGGAGGCATGGTTCATACTTCATAGAGGACAATCCTCTATTTGGAAGAATCCTCTGTTTGAAGGGCTGTCCAAGCCAAGTCTGGATTAAAGGGAATGAACCATAAGTTGAAGCTGCCCATCAACAGTTAGCACCTGGACAGCAGACTGAGCAGGCACACAGGTAGAGATGTTGGGGATCTGGTTGGGGCTTGAGGCCCGGCGATTTCTCACTAGCTCGGCCTCCTGGATACCAGTCCCCTGATCCCTTCGTTTGTCTGACTCCGTGCACGTATATGGGTGATTCACAGAGCCATTTTGCATACGCTAAACCTGCGCATATACACGATCACCATTTTTTTGCAAAATGGTTATTGCAGCGCTGGAGGATGGGTCCCAGGTGAGTCAGTGCAGGTAGCTCGGGCAGCAGCAGGGAGCTTGAGCACAGGTCTGGGCTCCCGAGACCGGGGGCAGGGGCTGGCCAGACACCTGGAGAACCTGGACAAGGGGGTGCCCATCCATCCCTACAAGTGACGTCAACAGAGGAAAAGTTTCTAAAATGAGGGGATTAGAAAAATAAAAATTAAAAAATCAATGAATGGGTCAAATATCTCCAGAACACTTGGGGGTTATTCAAAACCACAATAATAGAAGCTCAGCTAGAATGCATACTCCAGATCAGGAAAGGTCCCAAGTCCAGGACTACCAAGTCCAGGATGATGCCAGAGTGATGAATGAGCAGAGGCAAGGGAATATTAGTGGCAAGAAGGCTTCTTTGAGAAAATGGAAGCATTGCCCAAATATGGAGAACAAAAGGAACACAAATGTTTGGGCAGGGGGGAATGTAAGCGGATGACAATAAGGAATGGGTGTAGGGAGAAACAATTTGAGGAGCATATTGTTAAAAAATATTAAGACCAACAATAAAACAATGTTTAAATACATCAGAAGCAGGAAACTGTAGAATGAAAAGGGAATTGCATTATTCTAAAGGAAGACAGTGCAGAGAAGCTGAATGGATGTTTGACAATGTCCCTCACCAAAGTTTCCTTTGGTGAGGGACATAATCCCATTAGCAGTCATGGGATAAGAGGTTGGGCCCTCTTATGGGTTGGTAACTGGTTAAATAATAGGAAGTGGAGATTATGAATAAATGGACAGTTCTCACAACGGATGACAGGTCTGTACTGGGACCTGTGATTTTTAACATGTTCATAAATGATCCAGAGCTAGTACTGAGAATGACATGGACAGGTTTGTGGGTAAAACCAAATTATTTAGGGTGGTAAGGATTTTTTTAAAAAAACTGACTGTGAAGAGCTCCAAAAGGATATCTCCAAACTGGGTGAATGGGCATTAAAGTGGCAAATGCAGTTCAACGTAAGCAAATGTAAAGTTTTTATACCAGTTGCTGGGGAACATGAGCAGAAATATGCTCAGCCTTGTAGGCTTCTTGTAGGCTTCTCGTTGGCGGAAAACAAGATGCTGGACTAGTTAAGCTTTTGATCTGATCCAGCAGTGTTCTTCTTATATTCATGTTTGTGCACTTTTACCCAGAACTGCATGCAAAATAATTAAATATAAACCCTCATTATTCAGTAGAGCAACATTGCTAGTAGGGGGTTTAATTCAAGCCTGGTTTTTTTTTTTCCCTAGCAGATTTAGCACCAACATTCACTAAAAGTATAATCCAGGGATTAGATTGCATCAAACAACTGAGAAAAGGGGACTCACAAGGATATAGGAAAATTTCAATTTAGCCAGTATATTTTCCATGGAAATCTATTGCTTGGGAATAGAAAAACACAATCTGGAATGTAATTTCTCCTGTGTGTATTGGACATGACATAGTGTTTAACATTCCAGGTAAAGTTGCTTGGTGAGTCTGTAAAACATCTGTTACTTTTATCTTAAATTTTTATTTTATTTTGAAATAAACTAGAAAATAAGGAGGAGGAGGAGGAGGAGAGGAGGAGGAAGAAGAAGAAGAAGAAGAAGAAGAAGAAGAAGAAGAAGAAGAAGAAGAAGAAGAAGAAGAAATATAATACTATAACAAGATCACTAACAAACAAAGAAATCAACTAATCACAATTCTTAGGGAGCAATCCTATGGCCGCTAGACAGCAGCTAGACAGCCACAGGATTTTTTGAATTCTGGGAACTGAGCTTGGAGCCAGCGCTCTGCGGTCTGTTCCCTGAAAACAGACTTCCTGCCCTCTCCACCTTGTAGGCAGCATGGTTTGTTCCTGGCTCCGTGCTCAGAACAGCAGCGTGGAGTGGAGGGAGAGGGGGCGTTCCTGGGGGCGGGGAGGGGATGGCGGAAGTGCTGTTACAACGCTTCCTATGCACCATCTGGCCTCCCCCCTCCTCTAATGCCCCTCACTAGACAGCTGAAATTGACCGTCTAGCCGCAAATACAGGGCAGACGGAGCATGGAAGAGAAGATTCCCTCCGCGTTCCACCCACCCTGCATTGGATAGTCGGTCACTTCCAGGTTCAGAGGCAACTGACTATCCCCATAGGATTTTACCCTTAGTCTGTTACCAATATGCTTGTGGAATAGCTGTAGTAAAAACAAGCTATGTAGGACATCACTACCTAATGAAAAAATGAAAATACAAGTTATACAGCATATATGAGGAGTGTGTGTGAGTGTGTGTTATTGTGTATTACAAGTCAAAAACAATACAGGCAACTCTACCTAGTTGGAATTTTCTTTTTTAATGGAAACCATGGTGCATGATGTCTTTCTTAAAATTAGGATCCCTTGTTTGCTACACTTGCTGAGTAAGTTTACACATAATCATAGTCTCCCAAATTTTTATCAACCCACTGCTGTTTTGTTGGTTGCTTCTGAGACTTCCAGTTATGCACTCTATGTAACTTTGTATCTGCATACAATTAAGAAGATCTTTACCCACTCAAAACAATGCATAATATTATAAAACATAGAATCCAATCCTAAAAAGGATTAAAGGACATGAAAATACAGTATGAATATTTCAAATCAGTAGCAGAATGCCAAAAAGACACTAAAAGGTTGTTGTTGTTCAGTCGTTAAGTCGTGTCCGACCCATGGACACACCAGGCCTTCCTGTCCTGCGCTCTCTCCCGGAGTGTGCTCAAGTCCATATTCATTGCATCTCATCCTCTGCCGTCCCCTTCTCCTTTTGCCTTCAATCTTTCCCAGCATCAGGGTCTTTTTCAGAGAGTTTTCTCTTCGCATTAGGTGGCCAAAATATTTGAGCTTCAGCTTCAGTATCTGTCCTTCCAATGAGCACTCAGGGTTGATTTCCTTTAGGATGGACTGATTTGATCTCCTTGCAGTCCAGGGGACTCGTAAGAGTCTTCTCCAGCACCACAGTTCGAAAGCATCAATTCTTTGGCGCTCAGCCTTCCATATAGTCCAGCTCTCACAGCCATACGTTACTACTGGGAAAACCATAGCTTTGATTGGATGGACCTTTGTTGGCAAGGTGATGTCTCTGCTTCTTACTATGCTGTCTAGGATTGCCATAGCTTTCCTCCCAAGAAGCAAGCGTCTTTTAATTTCATGGCTACAGTCACCATCTGCGGTGATCTTGGAGCCCAAGAAAATAAAATCTGTCACTGCTTCCATTTCTTCCCCTTCTATATGCCAGGAAGTGATGGGGCCCGATGCCATGATCTTAGTTTTTTTTTAATGTATGACCATTAAATTATACATTTCAGTAAGGAATGCTCCCTTTGTACATACCTGACATCTGGCAGTATACAAGAGTATACAAGAGTGTTCAAGGAAGCATCTAAGTTTGGATTTCTGTGATTAAGGCTACAATCCTATGCATATTTAGACAGAGAAAAGTCCTACAACTCCCAGCATTCTCTTGACAGCATGGCTGGCTGGGGAATGCTGGGAGTTGTAGGACTTTTTTCTGTCTGAACACACATAGGATTGTACCCAAAATCTATTGGGGTTTTTTGCATAAAAAGATGTGACCTCATTACAGATAGCCATGTGTACATGAATAGCCCAAAATATTCATATTGCATATCTTTCATGCACAGTTGATTTTTCAAGACTTCCAGAAATTGTTTGACATATGATTGGAATTATGTTTTCACAGGGTTGAGATGATGGCTTTTTAGCAAATAAGGTGGGACATAAATGTTTAATAACAATAACAACAACAACAACAACAACAACAACTAATGCAAAGTGATTAGAAACAAATGAAGAGTTAGGTAGTACTGATGAAGCTGAAAGAGAACTCAGGCTGAACTTTTAACAGATGATTCCCACTATGTTATATGCTGTACCTAAATCAAACTGACAGGATCAAGTGGAATTTGTTGTATTTATTGGATTATGGTTATGACTTACCATGAATTACCTTAAAGTAGAAAGGGGTGTGTGTGTGTGTGTGTGTATGTGTGTGTGTAAAACATTTATGACTCACAAGGATATATGTTTTAAGGAATTTCTATAGCAGATAGAATTTAGTACACATTGCCAGATGTTCAGTAAACCCAAGGTAACAATTCCATTAGTAAGGGCTAGGGAGGGAACAAACTAGGAAGTAAGTATGGGAGGCATCCACATATCAGGTAGGTGGGTAGTATGGAAGTGCAAAAGAGCAACTTAGTGGCTCCCTTCAACAAGTCTGACGGAGTCCATTAGGCCTTCAACCTACATAGCAGGAAGTATTGGCTGCTCTCCATTTCCTGACAGGAGGATTCTTTCCAGTTGTGTTTAATGCCTGAGCTGCAATATCTGTTGTACAACTAATCAGGATCCAGTGCCTGACCTATGGATCCTGGCCTGTGATACTTGGTGCACGTAGCCCAAGACACCCTGATTACCATGAAAAATGTGAGTAAGGAAAGAACACATTTGGTACATGAAGTCCACTTCAGTGTAGTTCTCACTCTGGAAAAGAACAAGCCAAGACACAGAGGCTAAGGAGAGGTGTTTGTAGCATGGTGGGAGATAACAAATCCTAGTGAGACTATTTTCTGAAAACAGATTATCTAAATCACAAAGATAAAACTGTTTATTCACCCCTCTCTTATATTGGGGTCAAGTTTGATGTTTATTTTATGAGATTCATATTTCCATTCTATTATATTTTAATATTATTTTCACAAGCTGGGTGGTGGGGTGGAGAGAAAGAAAAGTGTAATCTAATGCCTATTTTATAGGCATATATTTGTCTTCTTTTAATAGCAGCCAAATTTTCAATTTATGCTTGTGCTTGCCTGAGGGAAAAAATAGACTTTTCTGTTACAAAATAACTTCACAAAAATTTTTTTTGTGTTAACTATTTCACAAGTTCCTCCAGGTTTGCTTGTGGGGTTCCATTAAATCTGGGGGAAAAAATGTAGTGTGAAAAGCAATTTTGCAGCCTCCACTTGAGGGAGTAATAGCTTTGAAGTACATAGAGATTTCTTTCTAAAAGCTGCACATTCATATGGTGCTTTGACAGGAGCCAACAAATGGCTTTAGACATGAGAAGACGAGGCCCTGGCTTTAGATGTCATGAGTCCATTGAGTTTTCTGATGTGAGGCATTCCTACTGTTCCCCTCGGCATTGAGACTTCAGGGATGTCCATCACTGGGAAATCCAGTTCTTTTTTGACTTAGCAGAGTTCCTCAGCAAGTATGGCTCAAGTTCTGTTTGCAGGCCAAACTGCAGGCTTTTCACCGAACTCTGGGAACTTTTTTGCGCATTTTTCTTGCAGGTTCCACATTTTGTGCAAATCTCTGAGCAATCTGAACAAATTGTGGCCAAATTTGAAACAAATTGCTCAGAAATTTGTGCAAATTGCAGAACGTGCAAAAAAAAAAAAGAATGCGCAAAATGCCCAGAAAACCGACAAACTGGCCTAGCTTGCTGCAGATCAAGTCAGGCTCTGCAGTGGGAACTGAAACAAGGTCCAGGAGGCCAAACATAGAAAAACTTGTCAAACTCCACCCCACAAACGGATTTCTCCAACACCCCTATGATAGTTTCCAAGTCTCATTGGAGGCACTCATCAGTGGCAGCTGATGCCCACCAGAGCTGCTGGGGCAGAAGGAAGGGTCACCACAGACAGAACGAAGGGGTCACTAGATGTGGAGCAGTGTAGCCCCAGCAACCCATACTATAGAAAGGGGAAACTGAAGTATGTGAACTTTAAAAACAAAAAAGTATGTGGGGAATCCACACACAAGCACAATCCCTGATGATTGGTTAAGAGCACCCATCACCACCACCCTGTTTTATTTTAAATATATGGCTCTGTACATGGATAAAACACCATAAAAAGGAATATGATACAGCCTTATGTACAATTGCATCAGGTTTCTTTATTCTGCAGTGTTTTAACAGTATTAATCATGGGGCAAACCTGCTCCTTAATCTTAAGAGTATGTGATGATGCTATCCCACAACCTAGAAATGTCCACTGGGTATACTTCCCAGCTTTTGCAAGCAGCCCCATATTGCTTCTCCCACACACAACAGATCTTCTGTGTTAGCTATAGGGGATTTCAGTTGAACCTTTCAATGCATTCAAGGAACACACAAGGCTAATTGCAGAGTCATGTGGGCTAGCTTTGCTCTCCCCCACCCCACACACATTTGTGTATGCATGTAGACCCTCTTTAGGAGAAGGGAGGGGATCCTGGACTAGTCAGGACGCCCTCTCATATGAAGGAGCACTGTATATGTACTACTGTATGTGCACAGAGACTCTTCTCATGTGCACTAATCTTGCAGATGGCAGAGGCGGAACTAGCCCGTGTTGCCTTCTGACCCCCTCAAGCTTCCCTTGAGTGTGTGGGATATACATCTAATCCCCCCTCCCCGTCTTAGTGGGAAATGTGTTAAAGTTCCATGCCCTCTTTTAGCATGAATGAAATCAAACATCCATTTGTACCATGTCAAAATTTTACTTATTTTTGTATTTGTAAAAAAATTAATCTTTATGTAAGGGGTGGGGGAAAACACTAACATGTTTGCATCACAACAACCAATGTATTTTTTTTTATTATTTGATCGGATTTGCTCCCTGGCTTTCTACCCAAAAATGGCATTCAAGGCAGCTTACAGAGACAATTAAAATTGGTTAAAACAATAAAACATTAACACACAATAAAAACACGACAATTACAGAATAAAAACAGCACCCAACCCAACAGACCCACTTATAGGCCAAAACCTTTTGGAATAAAATGGTCTTTCTCTGCTGGCGAAAGGATAGAAGAGAGAAGGAGTGAACCTAACCTCCTTTGGGTTGGAATCCCACAGCCTGACAGCAGCTACCAAAAAGGCTCTCTCTCGGGTTGCCACTAAAAATGCCTCTAACGATGATGGTCTCAAAAGAAGGGCCTTTCCAGAAGACCTTAAGAACCAGGCCAGCCCATATGGGAGAAGGTGGTCTTTCAGGTAGTACTTGCAGCAAACTAAAAAAAAAAAAAAAAAACTCTCACTGAACTCTACATAGACAGTTTTCCTTAAATGGAGATTATCTCTGCATAGGAAAAATGACATGTGTGAAGCGGGCAACGAGGAAGCACTGAAAGTAGGGATGTTAGAGAATTCGGCCATGGACTCCAATGAGGCCGTATTCTAAAGAACCCGGAGCCGTGGCGGAACGAAGCACTCCCTCCCGCCACCCCGTGAAATTCTTCTGGGACGGACCCTACCTGATGTCTGCCGGTCCGGTCCGCCCGCTGCCCCAGTCTGCGGCCCCAAATGGCTGCCCCGGTCTGCGGCTGCCATTTGCCTCCCTACTTTAACCATAATAGGCTACGTAAGTATTTACGTAGCCTATCATGGCAAAGAACAGGGACACAAACAGCATCCGCTACGCCATTTGCGTCCCTGCCTTTTGCCTAGGGATGGCGGAGAATTTCTCCCCGAAACTTCGGGGGGCCGAGCGCCAATGTGTTCGGCCCCCCGAACAAGTTTCGGGGAGAAATCCTCCAAATCCCCCCCGCACCCCGCACCCCCCCCCCCAGGACGGGACTTACCTTCACCGAATGTCCCTCCCGGTGGCTGGTCCAGCCGGCGGTTCGGCGGGTGTTCGAGCGAGGCGGGAGCGGCAGCCAGTCTTTCAACCGGCTGCCGCCGCCGCCATTACAATGAAAGAAAAAAAAAATGCCCCCTGATAGGCTACGTGACGATTCACGTAGCCTATCACGGCTAGATTTGCAAAGTCAGCCGTGATAGGCTACGTGAATCGTCATGTAGCCTATCACGGGTGACTTTGAAAAAAAAAAAAAAGAGTGTACGGATAATGGCGGCCCCCATAGGGAGCCGCCATTCCCATTCCTTATTTGGTCGCTGTAGTCTATGTAAACATTTACGTAGACTACAGCGACTAAATAAGGAACGCGAATGGCGGCTCCCTATGGGGGCCGCCATTCGCGTACGCGCTTTTTAATTTTTTTTTTTTAAGTCACCCGTGATAGGCTACGTGACGATTCACGTAGCCTATCACGGCTGACTTTGCAGATCTAGCCGTGATAGGCTACGTGAATCGTCACGTAGCCTATCAGGGGGCGTGGTTTTTTTGTTTTTTTTTACTTTCGCGTTCGCGGCCGGGCGAGGCGAGGCGCCTCCTCCCCGGCCTGAATTTTGGCCGGGTGAGGCAGGAAGCCTCCCCCCCGGCCTGAATTTCAGCCGGGCGAGGCGGGAAGCCTCCCCCCCCGGCCTGAACTTCGCGGGGGGAGCAGCGAAGCGCCTCCCCCCCACCGCGAATGGCCTTCGACGACAGGTAAGTGACTTTCGTCCACCCCTACTTTTGCCGTGATAGGCTACATAAATATATACATAGCCTATCACGAATAACGCAGGGACGCAAATGGCAGCTGCTACACCAGACGCCATTTGTGGCCGCAGCCCGGCAGCTGACAGAAATCCAGCTGCCAACGGGCCTGGCTGGCAGCTCTGCAGACTCGCCATGGAGCGGAGCTAGCCGGGGAGGATTGCGGGGGGAGGGACGTATCACCTCCCCCCCAGCAGATGCCCCCACCCGGAACAGGGTAAGTAATCCGCCCATCCCTAGCTGAAAGATAAGATAAACAATCAGACATGATGTCTGCACTGGCAATCCGCAAAAGTCCTTTGTCATCAGTGTGCTGACAGAATGTTCTAACTTTTTGCCCACTGTCATATCTTAAGAGTATCTCTCAGCTGGTGACTAAGAGTAGTTTGCTGATACAGTGATCATCAGAGAAGGAAGTTTTCTTTCTTCATTTAAGAAAAATGGCTTGTAGCAACACAAGGCTCAAAACAATATATTGCTGCATATCCCCATTAGACTGATGTAGTGAATTATACCTAAAGCATCCACTAAGGGGAGTGTGATGCTGTACCAGCCTTTCTGGTTTCTATGACAACAGAGGGGAGTAGAGTCCTCCAAGCTGAGCGCTCACTGAAGCAGGTGCTGGGTTACATAGCTGTTCAGAATCCACTGGATTCAATGGAGCAGCAAGCCAGTCTGTTTCCCGTTTTGCAACACCTTGTTTCCCTCAAGCTCAGTAAATTGCTACAGTCAAGCTCTCGTATATGAAGATGGTTCACCACTCTGGCTCTATTCAGTCATTTAAACAGCAGAAAGGTCAGTAGGAATCTTTTGTCTCTTGAGCAATGGGTGTTAAATCATTAAGTCTGCATGCCCTTGCAGTATTCTCAAGCTTCGGTGTAGAGGCTGCTGAAAACATTTGGAGCACTGTGCAATGCAGACACTTTTTAAACTCTGGCAGTAAGTTAAAATGCTTTTTTGTTTGTTTGTTTCTTAAGTTTAGACCTTGAAAAGGTCCTCGGGGTGGGGGGCACTACCCTCTTTGTGACATTAGTTGTTGTTTTTTCCTGAGCTGCTCAAGGGGATCTGAGTATATACTGAAAATCATTCTGAGATCTATTTGTCACAGGACAAATCTGTCATTCTTATATCTTTAGAAAGCTCATGGTAGAGTCTGATGTTGCACGCAGTCATTCAGTGTTGCACAATTCTGTTGTCAATGTATTTCTGGGTCATGGAATGGAATTTGTCTTAGCAATGTTGAAAATCACTAGCAAGTAGAATGATTTTTGCCTTATAAGCATGCTTGTACAGTTCCTGGCTGTTTGACAGTAGATACATTCCAGTAGCTCAACTTTATTCAAGGTTTTACCCTTGTTCTGTTGGTTAAACTAGTAAGATGCTGCTCTCTCCTTTTGGAAAGTTGTGACTGATGCATGAATGAGCTTGCCAGGGGATTGGTCTGGATGATCTTGTGGGACATCCCATCCACTGATTACCCAAACCCTTGTGTTTGCAGCTGTGGCTTAAAAATAAAACTGCTTTCATTGTCCATGTGCCGCTATTGTACATTTTGCACACAATTCCTTTCTCGTGCATTTATTTGAATGATTGATTTGATTTGTACCCCACCTTACTACCAAACTTGGCACTCACGGCACTTTTCAGTGGGTGTAAAATGCTTTCCAAATCTTAACTTATTCATCTTCACAACAGTTGTGTGAATTACTAATCCCATCTTTAGAGATGGGAAATTGAGGCAGGGAGACACTGACTTGCAATTAGGGCACAATCCTATGCATGTATAGACAGAAAAAAGTCCTACAACTCCCAGCATTCTCCAACCAGCCATGCTGGCTGGGGAATACTGGGAGTTGTAGGACTGTTTTCTGTCTAGACATGCATAGGATTGTGACCTTAGTAAATTTTATAGTCAGGCCATGCACCTCAAGGCCCACATTCTATCTGGAAGTCTCTCTTAATTTTCTTTCATAGTTGTTTACAGCACTTTAGTGCAAAAAAAAAGAAATACATTTTGCTTCCTTTCCCTTTTTTCCTCATTACATTCTTAGGCAAGAAACAGACTTGAAGATGTTATGATAGTAATTGTTCCCTGTGGTGCACACACTCAGTTTTTTGCCCCACTATCATTACTGGTCAAATATGTTCTGTAAAACACTGCAGATACTTACAAGCAGACATGATAACGGTTTGAGCGTGTGCATACCCTGAGTAACAATGTCTTTACTATACAGTTTCTTTCTTCTTCTTTTCTTTCTATTTCATATTTAGCATTTAGTCATTCCAGTTGAATCATATTTATTATTTCAGTGAAAAACTGCCACTAATATTTATTGATGATAGGGGCTTTATTTATTATACTTTGTGCTTTGTACATTTTTTCATGAAATGTTATTTTATTTTGAAATAAAGTTTTAAAAAACAAAGGCGGCAAAAAAGAAGGTACATAATAGTATAACAAGGTCACTAAAAAATAAACACACTTATAACTGTGAACCCCATTTGAGAGAACATGTTATTACATATATCTGTAGAAAATGTACACTGGGTTTATGGAAATTATCCACTTCCCCGGTACCAAGATGCCAAGGAGATCAGGGCTGCTGTACATTCAACAGTGGTGTAGAAGAGAATTTTTTACAAGTACAGCTTCTCATGGAGAAGCGAGAAAAGCTAACATTTCTTCTACACAGTGATTACAGGCTCAGGAGGGCCTGGCCTCCTTGCCACCTGGTCACCCTAATTTGGTATAACTTGCTCAGCCAAATCCCCACAAAGCCCTATCGAAATGACTCTTAGCCTCTCTCATGCTAGTTTGGATTATTGTTATTTCTTAATTTAAGGAATTAAATTTAGAGCAAAGTCTTGGTTTCACAATAAAATGCACTCCATGAAAACCCAGAACTTCTTGCACCTACTGAATGAATTTTAATTTTTGTAAAAAAAAGGTTTTTTCTTCTATAACATAACCAAGAAAACTCCTGTCAGCGAGCTGTGCTGTAGCTAGGGCTGAGTCTCAGGGTGGAAGTCTGGGGTCCCATGGCCCAGCCCCCCTCCCCCAATGACACCAAGAGAACGGCAGCTGACGGGGCCAGGGGCAAACAGGCCTGGTGTTAGCACCTGGGCCAGCATACATTATATAAAATGTAATAGCTGAAGTTGCAAATCTGCACATGCTTGGGGTATTTGTTTTTTTAAAACAGGGTTGGCAAACAGGTATTGCTGTGGGGGGGGGGTGTTGGTCTAACATATCAGGAATGTAAAAGCAGTTGTGGGGCAGTTGTGGAGTGTGTGGAGGCAGAGAGAAGAGAAACATTAGGTGTGTGCCAGAACTGAAGTAATATACATAGTCATCTATTACACCAGCCTTCTCCAACCTGGCATCCCACATGGCTGCCTGTGGGATGCTGGGAGTTGTAGTCCAACACCTCTGGAGGGCTCCAAGTTGGGGAAGGCTGTATTACACCATGTAATACATGTGGGGCCCCATAAGACCATTAAGTCCAGGTTCTAAAATTACCTAGCTGCACCACTGTCAGGGAGATCCTATTTAATTCCCACTTTGGGGGCCCATCCCAGTCAATCAGCCCCTTATCCCTCTTTCAGAGTTCTCTGTGTTCCTTGCTCTGCTGACTGAGGGATTTTCCCCCATCAGAGGATTATAGGAAAGCTGTTTCCGTGCTGGATATGCACTGTGGCTAGGGATGTCCAGTAAATCCACAATGGAAACAAATGAGTTTGGCTTTCTATGGATCCAACCCATGGATTCCACAGTGGATCTGCTTTTCCCAAGTCGTGAGGATTCTACAGACTTGCAGACCAGTTTTTTTTTTTTTAACTTTCCAGAATTTTAGTTGTAAAAAATTTAGTTGTAGAAAAATATGTAAAATAAAAAAATCCACTGGCCAAAAATGTACACCTCCCGCATAGGCCAAAGCATGAAAATGCATATGGCTGGAGGTATTTGTGCATTTCAGAATGTATTTGCATATTGGGGGGGGGAGGGGAGATTTGTGCATGTTCAGAAGTGCAAATTTGTACAAATGCAAATTTGTGTAAATTCAGGAAATTGGGGGAAAATCCGATTCTGTCAATGAATACAAAATCTGCACATCCCTAACTGTGGCCTTCTTATTCCCTGGTGCAGATGAACAAGAGCCATCCCCCATGACTTTTTTGCTGTTGTTCTTAAGTGAAGAAAAAAACCCTGATAACTAGCCATCTTAAAGAGATAGTAAGTAATACACCCACACACTAGACACCAAGGATCCTCTTGGTCCATTGTTGTACCTTGTCTAAATGGCTGTGCTGTGGAGATAGTAGACAGTAACTGCAGGGAGTGGGGAGTGGGGGGCAAGGTGTGGCCCACAAGATGTTTTGGCCTGCAACTGCCATGATCCCTCACCATGGGCTCTGTTGGCTAGGGCTGGTGGGAATTGTAAGCTAAAATGTTAGGAGGGAACATGTAAAGTAATACATGTTCCCACCCCTGTTCTACAGTGTAGAACAAGGGATTCTTTCAAATTTCCTAGTTCCAAGGAATCCCACCAAGGTGTAACAGAAGAAGACTGGCTGTCAGACTCTTTTTCTGAGGCAATCTTGCCTAGTATTAGTTGCCCAGATATTTTATTGGAAACAAGTAGAAAGGGATATTCAGAGGTATAATTCTTTGGGAAGAAAACATAGACAAATATTTACAGCCTTAATTTAGCAAATAACCACAATCAATCACCTTTGACATTTGTGTATTTCTGAGAAATTCATGCCACAATCACAGCCTTATCATTCCATGCTACATGTGAAAAATGTGGCTTACACAAAATCTGTGATAACCTCTCTGGATTGGCAAACTGCCCCTCACAGATGTGTTCTCTATGCTTCAGATCCATTTAAGCCTCACAACTGATATGGGGGCGGAAAGCAAACTTTATGTTACTGGCTTTGTTAAATGGTCATTATTCCTTTAGAGACTCTCAGTCCTTCTGTTGCACTGAATTCTAAACTTGTAGTGTGGGAGAGAGAATTGAAATAGCCATGGCATGGAAGTATTAATATTTTGGCATAGAATTCACATAGTCCTGCATACAGCATCTCATAGATGCAAAGTTATTAGCAACTTTGGTGTTTACTAGGCATATCCCATTCGAATTTCTCAAATGGGATATTTGAGAAATTCACTCTCTCCAGGGCTCTGTGTTGTTTTTTTTAAATGGATTTACCCAATTCACACCTCCTGAGCATTTCACTGAGGTGAGTTGCATTCTGAAATTTTCACAAGCTTTCCAGTACGCACATAAAAATGTGCATATTACGGGAAAGTGTGCACAAAATGTATATATTTGAGAAAAGTGTGCACAAAACAGCATTGTAGCAATGTAAAATACGGGGGGGATTTGTGTACATTTAAAAATGTGCACAGTGTGTAAGTGAAGGAAAATGCTCCCCCAAAAGTACAAATTTTGTGCATATTTTTTTTTTAAAAAATCATAAGCTCATGCAGAAACAGGACAAAATGAGCTTGACTCAAAAAAGCAACTATCTCAGTGAGACCGAGATTGAAGGATCCCTTGTGTTCCCCAGCAACCATGTAGGCAAACAACTGCAGTACATCAATGTGCAGCTTGATCATCTCTATCCTGCTATCAAGGTGAGAGATCTAGAGCGTCTCTATACCAGCAATTTCCTGCATGCTCGTGGTTGGCCACTCACGGAAGTTTGTGGGTCCATTACATGATGCCGTGGAAATCCAGGGGCCCTCCCACACCTTTTCAGGTTTATCCCTCTGTAAAAAAAACACCAGACTAAGGGCGCAATCCTATGGGGATAGGCGACCGCCTCTGAACTCGGAGGTGACTGCCTATCCAATGCAGGGCAGGAGAAGCACAGAGGGGATCATTCCCTCTGTGCTTCTCCTGCCCTGTATTTGCGGCTAGACGCCGATTTCAGGAGGAGGCTGCCGGATGACACATAGGATGTGTCATACCGGGACTTCTGCCTTCCCCACCCTGGAACACCCCCCGGAATGCCCTGTTTGAGCTGCTCTGTGGTCCTCTTTGGAGTGCAGGGCTGTTCTATGCTGCCTTGCAGGCAGCGTGGAAGGAGGAAGGTCAGTTCTCTGGGAAGTTGGGAACTGACCTCAGAGCGTGGGCTTCGAGGTCGGTACCCAGAAAACCAGATATCCTATGGCCCTCTAGCCACTGACTAGCAGCCATAGGATTGCTCTCTAAATCAGGGTGTGTTTTCTGTAATGTACACCATCAGTAGTGGGTTATGTCACTGTAGCACTGTATTTCAGCCTCTAGATAGTGCTGTCTAAAGGAAAACATAGGAAAAGTGCCGAACCTGAAGGTTGCCATTCAAACCACATGGTCGCCCATGTCCGCCCATGTAATGGAGCCCATCATAATCCTGCAAATACTCTGGAGCAGAAAGCCCCAGTAAGGCTGCAGGATTTTCCATTAATGTGGAAAAGCCCCTAGTATGGAGTCAGACAACTGGGCTAACATGTATACTTTTTGTATTTACACTCAGGCTTGTCCATTTCAGGAGGCAATCTGCCTTCACTGATATCCTAGTGCTTCTTTCTTCCAGAACCTATAAGCATCAGTGAAGTGTGTGTGATCACAAGAGTATTAAGATGCTTTTAATGATGATGCAATGCTGTACATGCTCAAAATACACCATCTTAGTATTATAACCTCTTAATGTTAGAAATTAAAATTACATGAAATAAAGGAAGCAAGGCCCTTTAAAATAGCAACCAAGTTCCACATTGATGTAACTCATTTAGTCTCAGTGAGATCAGCAAGACTAGAGCCACTTAAAGGTAACAACTGCTGCATATTTGTAGAACTGTTTCCTAAATGTTGAGCGAAGACTAGATATTGGCCCAGTTTGCATGTAATACTAAACCACATTTTAGCATTATAAGGATGAGCCACAGTGAGCCTTGGGCTTTTACAGTCCTCACTCTTCCTTTGGCATGGCTGCAAGGAGACTGGTCTGGAAGTTTTTACTTCCATTTGAGATAACCACAGTTTAGCATTGCATCTGAACGCTGAACTGTAGTTAATCTTAGCTATGATTTCTTGAACCAAGCCAACTTTTTAAATGATGATTTGAAGTTGGTTTATTTTGGCAAACCATAGTTAAAATTAACCATACATGTGTTGGGTTTTGGACAACATGCACCAGATTGGGGAAGGCTGATTTAGATTATAGTAATAAAAGACTACTTAAATTTACAAAACTTCCAAAGTATAATGCCTAGTTAAGCCAGTTCTCTGACAGTTGCTTTCTGTATAAATCTAATGATGTATTTCATGATCAGCCATGAGACCATTTTGTCTGGGCAATATTTTTATCAGAGCCTTTTTGATGTGCAGTTTGGGGCCATGTTTCCACGACAACGGAAGGAGAAGCTAATGGAGGAATACTGGATTTTTTAAAAAAGGAATCGGCTTTGCTGTGAGCAGATTCTCTCCACCAGTAAAAATCGCTTCATGGAACATACTTCCTGGTGGGGGTGAGGGTTGGAATGAAGGTTGTCTGACTGGCAGGGGTTGCTCAACCAATAAGAGTGGCTTCCCCCTTCTCTCCCCCCCCCACCTTTATAGGGATGGGGGAGAATTCCACCACAGATTTCAGTGAGGCCGAATGCACTGGCATTCGGCACCCGAAATCCGAGGCGGAATGGCCTCCCACCCCCCGCCACCCCATGGAATCCCCCGCAGGACGAAACTTACCTGGGGCGGATGTTCCGGCGGTGGCAGCTCCGACGGTGGATCCGGTGGCGGCAGCTGGTCTCTCAGCTGCCATAGTGGACACCATTTGTGTCCTGCCAGGCTACATAAGTATTTACGTAGCCTGTCACGGCAAAGAGCAGGGGCACAAATGGCAGCCGCTATGCCGTTTGCACCGCTGCTCTTTCTGTGATAGGCTACGTATGTATTTACCTAGCCTATCACAGTAAAGGCAGCCATGCAAATGGCAGCCACTATGTAGCTGCCTTTACTACGTAGCTGCCTTTACTACGTAACTCCAGCTGCAGACGGCCCTGGCTGGTGGCTCTGCAGAGCCGCCACGGAGCAGAGCTGGCCAGGGAGGATTCCGGGGGGAGGGACGGAGTGCCTCCCCCCTACCGCAAATCAAAGCTGCGAAAACTTTCTCTTTTCCCCTAAAAGCCCAGATGCACCTGCATTTCAGGAGCAAGCCTCATTGAGCACAATGGTAGTTACTTCTGAGGAGACAGTAAAGGGTTTGTTGTGGGAAAGAGAGCAGTAAACACAAAGACAGAAACCAGCCCCCAGTGTAACCCGCAGGATATCTATAATGAAACTGTGAAGGAGTTATGTTCTAAGGCAATGAATTGGAGCCTCGAGATTGCACTTGATCGCTTAATTGCACCTAAGGAATTGGGCTTTAAAGTGTGCCATTTCAATTGAGGGGGAATCTCTGTGAGTTCTGGTGTGGGAATTCAAAGGCAAGCCTCATTGACCTCAATGGGAGTTACTTCTGAGGAGATACTAATGGGTTTGTTGCAGGAAAGAGACCAAAACCAGCCCCCATTTTAATGCACAGGATCTGTAGAAGGAAGCTATGAAGGAATTATGTCCTAAGAAAATGATTCGGAGCCTTGAGATCGTGCTTATTTGCATTTAAGGAATTGGGCTTTGATATGTGCCATGTCAGTTGAGGGGCTTCTGTGTTATTTCTGTGGGCATTCAGAGGGCAAGCCTCACTCAGCACAATGGGAGGAAACACCCCTTGACTAGGGTCATGGTGAAAGGCACACCCCTGGGCAGGGCTAGCATACCCAAGCTAAATATGTGTGTGTGTAGGGAGGGGGAGTTGGGGCATACAAGAACTATACCAGGAAGAACCTGACTTAAGGAAAAGAATAGGACTTTAAGCAGTCTCAGGAAATCTGGGTTTTTCCTGATAAGCTCTGGGGTGGCTGCTGGATGGCCACGACGTCATCTGTCCCTAATGACCTCAACATGCAGCCAGCTCAGAGTAAATCGCTGGTGGAAACACCTCCTTGGATCTAGGGATGTCAGAGAATTCCACCACAGATCTCAGTGAAGCCGAATGCCAGTGCATTCGTCCCCCCAAAATCTGTGGCGGAATGAAGCCCCCCACCCCACCACCCCGTGAAAGGCGCATGAAACGGAGCACTTACCTGGTGCCGTTTGCATTAGTTTGCGAATGGCGGCCGCATCTGCGGCCACCATTCACTTCCCCATTTAGGCCGTGATAGGCTATGTAAGTACTTACATAGCCTATCACGGCTAATGCAGGGATGCCATTTGCGTCCCTGCGGAGGCCATGATAGGCTACATAAGTATTTACGTAGCCTATCACAGCCAAAAACGTGAACGCAAATGGCGGCCACTGTAGCTGCCGCCATTTGCTTCCGCAGGCTCCACACGCCTGCAAATGCACCCGGCAGGTGGCTCCGCGGAGTTGCCGTGGAGTGGAGCCGGCCGGGTTAGGATTTTGGGGGGAGGTGCAGAGTGCCTCCCCCCCACCGCGAATCACCCCTGCGAGAAGGTAAGTGACTTTCGTACATCCCTACTTGGATCCTATTGCTTCTGGCATTTGTTTCCAATTATAAGGCTTTGAAAAGTTGTCTGTTAAGATTGTGAAGGGATAAATGATAAATAAGTCAATGATTAGATTGCATCTAGGAGTTTTTCAGTTCACTCCTTAACAGATTAGTCTATGAGTTTGTTTCCACCAAAATGCTTGGTGTCCATTGATGACACTGACAAACTCATGCTTTGCATCTGTTCTCTGAGTCTCACATGTGACTGTGAGAGGGCAGTATTTAATGTCACCCACACCTATGAAACTGGCGCACTCATTAAATATTTGCAAGCCCAAATGTCTCAAATCCTTTAGAAACTTGAAAACAATTTCTATAAATCACCATCACCTGTCTGGAAAATAGAAGGACTCATGAAAAAGGACAGCTCTACAATTGAGAAGAGATCAGTGTAAGACATATATTAAATATGTTACTGTATTTTGCTCTACTGGTAGGTTTTATTTTGGTTTTTATTTTTCATATTAGTTTTATACTGTAGGTTTAAACTTTTATATTATGCTTTATCATGTTGTATTTTATGGTTTTAATTGTTGGGAGCCACCCAGAGAGCTTCAGCTATCGGGCAGTATAGAAATGTAATAAATAAATAAATAAATAATAACATCTTTGACCATGGTGTTCTTTGATGTGATTCTAAGCTTAATTTCAAAGGCAGGAAAAATCATTAGCAATGATGTTCTCTATTAAGATTTCATTCTATTCTGTTCTCCTTTCTCACCTTGTTCATAAGGTCCATGTTAAGACATTTTTCTTTCAGTGGGGCAATCTCAATTGACACATCAAGCTGTGATCTTTTAGGTCTGCTCAAGAGAAATAATTGTACTATTGTTTCCAAGGTGCCACCTGTTCAGTTTAGATGTTCCCCCTTTTTTGAGACCTTAACAGGTGGCATCAAGGCGCATCTATAAATGATTTTTATGTTTTTTTTACTATCATCTGCTTGCACAAGGCAAGAAAGATCCATTCACAGGAAAAGCATTTGTGCCACCCTCATAAGCTGCATGTGAATCTCAATTCCCAAAACGTTTTAAGGGCTTCTCCTCAGACGTTCAGTTCTGCATTAAACTTAACAAGTAATATCAATCTTCAGCTCACTATATGCATAAAATGAAAGCAGCTGGGAGATATACACATACACACACACACATAGACACACATAGCAAGAGGCTTCTAGAAAATATTAACCCACTTTAAGGTTAGCTGGAGAGTGTCCTGGGAAACTGAAGTATTCTCCCTCTGGTTTTTGAATACTGACATTTCTGGTACCAGATTTGTCTCCATTTATTCCTTCCGTAAAGACTGCCCTATTTCCCCTGGGTAGTAGAAGGGCATTGCTGACAGAAGATGGCATCGCATTTGTTCCATCTGACACGTGAACTTAACCTTGCTGCATATATGTTGCCTTGGTTCCATGCTTTAGTTGTGCATGGAGCTGATGTGCTAATCACCTCTTTAATTCATTGGCTCATTGTAATCCACCAATAGAATGGCTGCACTGACAGACTACAGTTTCCTCCCTTGTGGACTGTGGGAATGCTGTGGACATAATATACCTTGACTTCAGCAAAGCTTTGGACAAAGCGCCCCATGATATCCTGATGAGCAAACTAGCTCAAAGTGGGCTAGATGAAACAACAATCTGATGGATCCACAGCTGGCTAGAGAACTGGACTCAAAGAGTGCTTACCAACGGGATCTTCTCAAACTGGGGAGAGGTAACGAACGAGGTGCTGCAGGGCTTAGTCCTGGGCCCAGTGCTCTTCAACATTTTTATTAATGACTTGGAGGAGCAGGTGCAGGGAATGCTGATCATATTTGCAGATGACACAAAATTGGGTGGGATAGCTAATACTTTGGAAGACAGAAACAAATTCAAAGTGATCTTGATAGACTGGAGCACTGGGCAGAAAACAACGGAATGACATTTAATAGGGATAAATGCCACATTCTGCACCTAGGAAAAAGAAACCAAATGCACAGGTACAAGATGGGTGATACTTGGCTCAACAATACTACAAGTGAGAAGGATCTTGGAATTGTTGTCGATCACAAGCTGAATATGAGCCAACAATGTGATGTGGCTGCAAAAAAGGCAAATGCTCTTTTGGGCTGCATTAATAGAAGCATAGCTTCCAAATCCCAGGAAGTACTAGTTCCCCTCTACTCAGCACTAGAGTACTGTGTCCAGTTCTGGGCACTGCACTTTAAGAAGGATGCAGGCAAGCTGGAGAGAGTTCAGAGGAGGACAACAAAGGTGATCAGGGGACTGGAAACAAAGCCCTATGAAGAGAGACTGAAAGAACTGAGCATGTTTAGCCTTGAGAAGAGAAGACTGAGGAGAGATACGATAGCGCTCTTCAAGTACTTGAAAGGTTGTCACAGAGAGGAAGGCCAGGATCTCTTCTCGATCATCCCAGAGTGCAGGACACAGAATAATGGGCTCAAGTTACAGGAAGCCAGATTCCGGCTGAACATCAGGAAAAACGTCCTGACTGTTAGAGCAATATGACAATGGGAGGTAGTGGGCTCTCCCACACTGGAGGCATTCAAAATGAGGCTGGACAGCCATCTGTCAGGGATGCTCTGCCTTGGATTCCTGCATTGAGCAGGGGGTTGGACTCGATGGCCTTGTAGGCCCCTTCCAACCCTACTAATCTATGATTCCCTGCTGCTCTGAATTTCTGCTGCTAGGCAAGAGCCTTCAGTGCCATGGTGCCTTCACTATCATGGGCATGGCCCAAACAGAGAGCAACAACAGGATATGTTGTTGCTCGCTCCAACACTGGAAGCTACTACTCTGGTGAGGAAGAGGTGCTATATAAAGCCCTAGTCAGGGACTGAATAGTGCCAGTGTCCACTGGGGGTCTGGACTGACAAGTGTGAAACTGCATATTTCTGTGTGCCAGCGGTTTTGAGGAAGGGGGGAGGGGGACGCCTGTAAGCCTGGAGAAGGAAGGTTTTCCCTATCTCTGTCTCTACAGCATAGTTAAGATAGCATGGTGACTGTACTTGGCAATCCTTATTAGGAAAGATCTCTTCTAAAAGGCACTAAGAAAATCATTGTGGTTTATAGGTGCTGTGCCAGGAATTGCATTTGTAAAAGGAAATGTGTCTTTAGAATTTTCATCGGATTCATTATACAATTCAATGCATACATTTCTAAATTTATGACACAATTCGCTGCCTTCATCCCCCACACATGTAACTTTAAGGGCAGGGAAGTCAGATAGACCATATTGAGCCCTTTTCTCCTTCCTTACCTTTTTCTGCATAAATGTAATGCCAGGGTGACTGGAATTTGCTGGCCATTTTGTCCATGTCTAAATTGGGACCAATTAGAAATAAGCAAACAAGCACACAATAGGTCAAGTAACAATAATATAATATACTAACAATATGAACACACAATGAACGTAATGGGTGTTAGTGATCTATTTGAAATAGATTGGGATGTACGAATCCCTTACTTTCTTCTGGTCCGGGGCATCTGCGGTGGGGAGAAGGCGATCCGTCCCTCCCCACAAAATCCTCCCCAGCCGGCTGCGCTCCGTGGCAAGGCCATGGAGCTGCCAGCCAGGGCCGGCCTCAGCCGGACTTCCAGCCACTGCCAGGCTGCTGTGGCCGCAAATGGTGGCCGTCGTAACAGCCTCCATTTGTGTCCTTGCATTAGGCCGTGATAGGCTATGTAAGTATTTACATAGCCTATCATGGCAAAAGGCAAGGACACAAATGGCGGCCGCTACTTATGTAGCACATACATATGTATACATAAATACTTATGTAGCCTATTACAGCGAAGAGCGGAGGCGCAAATGGCATAGCGGCCGCCATTTGAGCCCCTGCTCTTTACGTAAGTATTTACATAGCCTATCACAGCCTAATGCAGGCATGAAAATGGCGGCCGCTCCAAAAGCCGCCATTTGTGGCCGCAGCAGCCTGGCAGCAGCTGGAAGACGAGCCGCTGCCACCACCACATCTGTCGCTAGGTAGGTCCATTCCAGGGGGGATTTCAGGGGTGGCGGGGGGGGGAGGCCATTCCACCATGGAATCTGGGGGGGGGGGCTGGGTTCTAAAGAATCCGGCCTCACTGGAATCCATGGCGGAATTCTCCAACATCCCTAGAAATAGATTGTTGCTGGAACAATATAATTATACATATGAGAGCCAGTGTGGTATAGTGGCAAGAGTGTTGGACTGGGAGCTGGGAGATCCGGGTTCTAGTCCCCACTCAGCCATGGAAGCTCACTGGGTGACTTTGGGCCAGTCACACACTCTCAGCCCAACCTACCTCACAGGGTTGTTGTTGTGAGGATAAAATGGAGAGTAGGAGGATAATGTAAGCCGCCTTGGGTTCCTTGCAAGAGGAAAAAAGGCGGGATATAAATGCAATAATAAATAAATATGGAAACAATATGAATACAATTGTGCATATATTGGACCGCTGACTCATTGGACCTATCACGGTGGGGGTGGGGAACCCCAGCGTACACAAATGGCAGCGGCTACCATTTTTTTGGCGGTTTGTTCCCCCTGCTGTGATAGGCTACATAAATATTTATGTAGCCTATCATGGCAGGGGCGGGAAAAAACCCAGCGTACTCAAATGGCAGCAGCTACCACCATTTGCGTACGCTGGGTTTTTTTTCCCCCTGCCGTGATAGGCTACGTAAATATTTACATAGCCTATCACAGCTCACTGCAGGGACGCAAATGACGGCGGCTACGATAGCCGCCATTTGCGTCCCTGCAGGGCTGCCCAGTGGCCGGATGTTCGGCTGCGGGCAGCCGGAGCTGGCTGGCGGCTCCGCGGCTTGGCCGCGGAGTGGAGCCAGCTGGCCAGGATTCTGGGGGGGAGGCATGGAATGCCTGCCCCTCCAGCGAGGATTCCGAGGAGAGGGACAGAGCGCCTCCCCCCACCTGCGGAGCCCGGCAGAGCCAGTTAAGCGGGGTTTCGTACACCCCGACTTGGCTCGCAAATGCAAGCTGAGCTGGGGATGCTGTGGGAGTCCGTCAGGCCCTAAAATGGCTGGATTTACCCATGGTGGACATCCCTACATGTAAACGTTTAGAACAGACTCTTTTTAGCTTGGAGTTGCTTCTGGAAGGGGCGACTGAGAGAAAAGAAAAAAGGGATGCTTCATCATTTTTTGTCCATCATTTCCCTCTCCAAATCACACAACACACACACACGGCTTTTCAATAAGGTTAGCAAATTTGGAACTACAGGTGGAAGCTGCTGGAGCTTTGAGAAGGGGGAAGTGGGCAGGGAAAGAGTTAAGTGACCTCTTTCTCCTGCTGTTTCTTGGCTCACAATTATCCTTTCAGTACCAGCTTTGCAAGCTAAAAAAAAGAAGTGGGGCTTCAGGCTACGGTTAGACATATGTGTATGTAATGTGTACATACAAACATGCTACTGATCCTCTAGACTCCTGGATTTCTCTACAGCAGTCATGGACAAGGAACTTACTGAAGGTAATGGCCCGGTGTGTTGCCAATGCATCCAGTTAAGGCCAATGTAGCAGGTAGAGTTGCCCACTTGTTTTAAAAATAACTTGTCAGGAGACAGCACCAAGAAGTATTTTTTTGTGGGGAGGGATGGTTGGAAGAACCTGGAGCATTTTGGTGGGTTAATGAGTGGAGCCTGCAAGAAGCTAAGGAGGTGCAGCTTCCTTGGTATATAACAAAAATATTAACACACACAGCTAAAAATATCTGGTATCTAAAATGAAACCTGAAGCAGCATTACTGAGTGGGAAGGTATATTTGACCATTGGTAGCCTTAGAAGAAAGAGTTCAGTAGTAACCTGTAGTGATCCCTCCGCATGCATGAAGGGAGAATCAATTATTCTGAACTTTAAACAAAATAAATATAATCACTTTATATTTAATAAATAAATAAATATAATCACTTTATATATCACCTCGACGGCCAGCTGTGCTCTGCGGCGGCTCTGTGGAGCAGCCAGTCAGTCCCAGGCCAGAGCCGTCCGCAGCTGGATTTCCAGCCATGGAGGGCTCTGGGTAAAAAAAAAAACGCATACGCAAATGGCGGCAGCTATGGCCGCCACCATTTGCATTCCTTATTTTTCGCCATCTTAGTCCACGTAAATATTTACATAGACTATTACGGTGAAAATAAAGGGGAACGCAAATAGCGTAGCGGGCGCTATTCGCGTCCCTTTTTGATTCGCTGTTTTAGCCTAAATATTTACGTAGCCCGTGCCCGCTACACACTCAGCTGATTAACCTGAAAAAATGTCACCTCTGCCACCTTATGCATTGAACTCTGCCACTTAGGGCTTTTTTCATGAAAGAGGGAATTGCAAACTTAAGGCCAAAGAAGCCAAGTTGGTTTGTGCAAATTTCAAACTGGGAAAGTTGCACAAATTTAATGCTAGCACATGTCCAGCAATTTATGAACATTTTCAGTGGACACGTGTTCGCACTTGCTTCGAACAGGGCTTCGAACAGGGCGTGCTTGCATGTTTTGTGAGCAAAAACAAAATTCTCATACTTCCCTAGGTTGTATCCCTCCCCGCAAATTGAAAGCTTTCCCACAACCATGTCAGCATATCACAGAATCATACAATAGTAGGGTTGGAAGGGGCCTACAAGGCCATCGACTCCAACCCCCTGCTCAGTGCAGGAATCCAAGTCAGAGCATCCCTGATACATAGATGGCTGTCCAGCCTCGTCTTGAACGCCTCCAGTGTGGGAGAGCCCACCACCTCCCTAGGTGATTGGTTCCGTTGTTGTATTTCTCTAACAGTCAGGACGTTTTTCCTGATGTTCAGCTGGAATCTGGCTTCCTGTAACTTGAGCCCATTATTCCATGTCCTGCACTCTGGGCTGATCGAGAAGAGATCCTGGCCTTCCTCTCTGTGACAACCTTTCAAGTACTTGAAGAGCACTATCATATCTTCCCTCAGTCTTCTCTTCTCAAGGCTAAACATGCCCAGTTCCTTCAGTCTCTCTTCATAGGGCTTTGTTTCCAGTCCCCTGATCATCTTGTATCCATGGTAGTCACAGCCACTACCTGATTTGGTTACACACATTTATCTTGTGGCAATGCACTTGGAGAACAAACCCATTAATCCCACTACTGTGAATCCTGGTATGAGTGTTGGGAAACAGCAATGGCTTCAAACTTGGAGGGGAAGTGGCTGTACTTCATACAACTAAAGGGCTGCAGAGGGCCCAGGGTACCTTCATCTTTCCCCAAAAGAATAATCTGTAGACAGCTAGCGAGGTAAAGCAATGATCTTAAAATCATTGCCTTCAATGCCTTCTGAAGGAATCAGGGAATCCTTTTCATGGCAATGTTTCTGCAGGCCTAGGCCTAGCCCAAGACATTTTGCTGCCTGAGGCAGAGAAGGAAATCCCATCCCCCACCGAGGCTTCCTTTATAGTACATAGAAACCAGGGCTGGTGAAATTTTTTTTGGCACGTGAGACAGAAAATCCCCAAAGTGCCTCCCCTCTTCCCTGGCAGTAAAAATTAATAACCATCATAATGTAAATAACTAAGAACTGGCTGCTAGGATTTTGTGAAACCCTTCCCGTGTGTGTTTTGTGGATTGTGCAATGTCATTCATTCCAGTGTCAGTTCACAGATGGATTCAAAAAAAATAATTGTTATGCAAATACATTTGCATAAATTTCAGGAAAGTTTTTCAAAAGATCCGAAAGTCCACGGACTCCACGCAGTCAGGGGAGGCTGGTCCGCAGCACAGTCTGAAGAAATCTTAGATTCTAAATTCTTAGAAATCTAAACACATTTTAGTCCATTTTGTATTTCTTCAGCATCCATACATGCTGCCCTGTTATAACAGTCAAAATCAGCTGCCTGAGCTGGTTACCTCACTCTGCCTAGTGGGAGGGCCAAACCATCATGTCTGCCAAGCTGTGTTCCAGGCAAATTTTCTTTGTTCGTTTGTTCATACTGCTTTTATACTGCTTAGGACGCAATCCTATGGCTGCTAGTCAGCGGCTAGATGGCCATAGGATAGGTCGGTTCCCAGGAACTGACCTTGGAGCCCATGCTCCAAGGTCAGTTCCCTGAGAACCAACCTTCACCCCCTTCCCGCGCTGCCTCGTAGGCAGTGCAGAATGGCCCTGCGCTCCATGCTCGGAAGAGGAGCATGGAGCAGCAAAAACAGGGCATTCCTGGGGCACTTACTATGCATCATCCAGAGTCCCCCCTCCCCCCGCTCTGACTTCCCGCAGCTAGACAGCCGAAAATGGCTGCCTAGCCATGAAGGCAGGGCAGCTGAAGCACGGAGGGGATGATCCCCTCTGCGCTTCTCCTGCCCTGCATTGGATAGGGGTCGCCTACAAGTTCGGAGGCAGCCGCCTATCCCGATAGGATTGCCCCCTCCATATCCTAAAATCTCTAAACAATTCACAACACAATACATATATAGTATGGTATAAAAACCAATGTAAAAACTGTGTAAGAACAATTTAAAATAATAAAGAATTTTAAAAAATACAACAAAGACAGGAATAAAACACAGTAGTATCACAGTCCATTACAAGTCAGGGAAAGACTATGTAAATAAATATGTCTTCAAGGGACATTTACTAGGTATATTGCGAGCACCTGACTGGGTCCAGGAGTCTGGCAGACTCCCCCGTGCCTAGCCCCCAGGACCCCACTTACTGAGCCACAGCTGCTCACGTGCGTGCTCGCTGAGCGCCGCGCAGTCTTGGAGCGCCATGCAGCCACCCACTCCTCACTGTTTGCCGCCATTTTTACACAAGATAGGGGCTCCATAATTTTTGTATATGTAATGTTGCGCACAATACAGTGTAATCTCCGCAACATTAGAGGCATAAATTACAGAGCCTCCATCTCGCGTAAAAATGGTGGTTCGCAGCAAGGACTGGGCAGCTGAGGGGTACTCCCAGACAGCTTGCTGAACCCCCCTGGACTGCTCAGGGAGTATAGGTGAATCTGTCCATCCCTAGCATTTACAGCTTACCACAGTTTCTGCCTCTCAAACAACACATAGGAGAGTGTTCCAGAGGGTGTGTGCCACTACCGAGAAGGCCCACTTCTGAGTGTTTCTATGTGAGGCATTTATTATACACTCATCCTTCCTGACACACAGTTGTTTATGGGTTCTTTAGATGATGATGTGACCCTCCAGTTTTGCTTCTTTTTTTAAAAGCACTTTTTTGATTTTTTTTTTTAATGTGGGGAAAATGGAGTATTATTTGTGATAGTGAAAGAAAATGCATTTTCCTAGCTGCTATAGCACAGCACCACCTAGAGGTTAAGTAGCAGAAAAACAGGAAAAGAAAACCCCTTTTGTAGAGCTTGCTCGGATCTCAATTCTGCAATGAAACTGAAAGTAGATGATAGTAGATTAACAGCTTTGTATAGAAAAGCTCTGTATGCCTAGCAACAGTCTATTGGTTGCAGGATGACCAATAAGACCTCCTCAGAGGACCTCAGGGGTCAACTGGATGTATACAGGGGAAGGCGGTCATCTAGGTATACCGGTCCTGAGTTGTGTAGGGTTTGGTATGTCAAGAACAATATTGAGATGTTAACACAGAGAAAGATATACTGGTGCAAAGTTTTTGGGTGGCACGTGTGCAACAGCAACAATGTAGTCAGTTCAACAGGAAAAGCGTTTTCTCAATTTGTAAGATATATTTAAATGTTATCAAAATGTCTGTTTTAATGCCTAGCTAACTTTAAAATAATTTTCTACTCTGTTTTTCTTAAGTGCTAAATCAGTGTGTTTGTGAATTATTAATTTTTAATAACCCATAATTGTTCCCCATCTGCTGAGCCTGACAGGCTGTGAAACGCAAGGAAAAACAGCAACTTCCTAACGCCTTAAAATGAACCAAATTGGCTAATTCTGTGAAAGCCCATTAATACTGAAAAGGCTGAATAAGGACTTCCCATAAACAGTAAAATGAGTTTTTTTTTTTATAAAGTTTCATAATTTATCAGGAAGTATTGTGTAAATGTTTGGTTTGGAGTGTAAAGATTTCAAATTTAAAACCGTGGTATTATAATAAAATAAAACTCTGTAAACGTGAACCTTTAAAGTGCTTGGAGCAGTAGAGCATGTAATGAATCTATTTCAAGAATGTGGTGGGCTGCTATTAAAAATGCTAATGAATTCAAGGGAGCAATTGTATGGCCACTAGACACTGTCTAGAGGGCCATAGGATATGCTGTTTTCCAGGAACCGACCTTGGAGCCTGAACTCCGAGGTCGGTTCCTGGAAAACCGACCTCTCACCATGTCTGTGCTGCCTCAGAGGCAGTGTGGAGAAGCCCTGTCCTCCGCGCTTGGAAGAGGAATGCAGAGTGGCTGAAAAGGGGTGGGGCTGGGGCATTCTGGGGTGGGGAGAGCGGATCTGCATGTATGACACATCCTATGTATCGTACAGCAGCCTCCTCTTCCGCTCGGAGCCCCCACGGCCAGACAGCTGAAATCAGCTGTCTAGCAGAAATAGCAGGGCAGGAGAGGCACGGAGGGAACGATTCCCCCCCCCTCTCCCCATGCCTCTCCAGCCCTGCTTTGGATAGGCGGTCATCTCTGAGTTTGGAGGTGGCTACCTATCTTGATAGGATTGTGCCCAAAGTGAATAGTTATGTTCAAATAAATATATGTAAGAAGAAGGGGTGATGATCTACTAGGTCTCTTCCTTCATTGCTCTGTAGGTTTGTTCTGCCCTGTGTTCCACTCCATTTGAATTTTGGTTTAACTAGGAAAATTCCTAAAATTAATTCTGGAATTGGGGCATCCACACTTTGCTGCAGTTCATTTGCATCTTCCATTGATAGAATCATAGAATGGTAGGGTTGGAAGGGGCCTACAAGACCATCGACTCCAACCCCCTGCTCAGTGCAGGAATTCAAGTCAGAGCATCCCTGACAGATGGCTGTCCAGCCTTGTCTTGAATGCCTCCAGTGTGGGAGAGCCCACCACCTCCCTAGGTGATTGGTTCCATTGTCGTATTGCTCTAACAGTCAGGACGTTTTTCCTGATGTTAAGCCAGAATCTGGATTCCTGTAACTTGAGCCCATTATTCCGTGTCCTGCACTCTGGGATGATCCTGAAGAAGAGATCCTGGCCTTCCGCTCTGTGACAACCTTTCAAGTACTTGAAGAGCGCTATCATATCTCCCCTCAGTCTTCTTCTCAAGGCTAAACATGCCCAGTTCTTTCAGTCTCTCTTCATAGGGCTTTGTTTCCAGTCCCCTGATCATCTTTGTTGCCCCCCTCTGAACCCTCTCCAGCTTGCCTGCATTCTTCTTAAAGTGTGGTGCCCAGAACTGGACACAGTACTCTAGTGCTGAGTAGAGGGGAACTAGTACTGCCTGTGATTTGGAAGCTATGCTTCTATTAATGCAGCCCAAAAGAGCATTTGCCTTTTTTGCAGCCACATCACATTGTTGGCTCATATTCAGCTTGTGACTGACAACAATTCCAAGAACCTTGTCGCTTGTCATGTTGTTGAGCCACGTATCCCCCATCTTGTAACTATGCATTTGGTTTCTTTTTCCTAGGTGCAGAACTTGGCATTTATTCCTATTAAATTTAATTCCATTGTTTTCTGCCCAGAGCTCCAGTCTATCAAGATCACTTTGAATTTTGTTTCTGTCTTCCAAAGTATTAGCTATCCCGCTAATTTTGTGTCATCTGCAAATTTGATCAGCATTCCCTGCACCTCCTCCTCCAAGTCATTAATAAAAATGTTGAAGAGCACTGGGCCCAGGACTGAGCCCTGCGGTACCCCGCTCGTTACCTCTCCCCAGTTTGAGAAGGTCCCATTGATAAACACTCTTTGAGTCCGGTTCTGTAGCCAACTGTGGATCCACCGGATTGTTGTTTCATCTAGCCCACTTTGAGCTAGTTTGCTCAATTCATTTGCATCTTTTCCCCATCTATGTCACTGAAAAACACATTCACTTTACTAAAACCCCACCAAACCCCCCCAGCCTTGTTGTGATTGCACACATGATTGCATCTCAGTTCTTTGCACCATTTTACTGATGTGCACATGCACTCCTGCTCATCTTGGCACAACTAGGGATGTCCAGATTTTGTGAAAACTGTCCCGTGTGTGTTTCATGGATTGCGCAGTGTCATTTGTCTCAGTGTCCATTCACAGATAGATTTTTTTCCCGTTATCTAGAAAAATATGCAAATAATTCCATAAGAGGGTTCGCAACAATTTACATAATTTATTAGTACATAACATTTAACGTGTTGTCTCCCCATTCCATTCGACTTTTCCCTGCATATATTTACCAGTTTCAGCAGAAACCTGTGTATTTTCCTACCAATAGATTTGTGTAAATTTCAGGAAAATAAAATAAAAGATCTGAAAAGCCATGGACCTCACATGGCCTGAAGAGGCCAGTCCGCAGCAGATTCTGTAGGTAGGATTCTTAGAAATCTGAACTCATTTTGTTGTTGTTGTTCAGTCGTTAAGTCATGTCCGACTCTTTGTGACCCCATGGACCATAGCACGCCAGGCCTTCCTTTCCTCCGCTGTCTCCCGGAGCATGCTCAAGTCCATATTCATTGCATCAGTGATGCTATCTAGCCATCTCATCCTCTGCCGTCCCCTTCTCCTTTTGCCTTCAGTCTTTCCCAGCATCAGGGTCTTTTCCAGAGAGTTTTCTCTTCGCATTAGGTGGCCAAAATATTTGAGTTTCAGCTTCAGTATCTGTCCTTCCAATGAGCACTCAGGGTTATTTCCTTTAGGATTGACTGATTTGACCTCCTTGCAGTCCAGGGGACTCATAAGAGTCTTCTCCAGCACCACAGTTGGAAAGCATCAATTCTTCGGCGCTCAGCCTTCCTTATAGTCCAGCTCTCACAGCCATATGTTACTACTGGGGAAACCATAGCTTTGATTGAACGGACCTTTGTCGGCAAGGTGATGTCTCTGCTTCTGACTATGCTGTCTAGGTTTGCCATAGCTTTCCCCCCAAGGAGCAAGCGTCTTTTAATTTCATGGCTACAGTCACCGTCTGCGGTGATCTTGGAGCCCAAGAAAATAAAATCTGTCACTGCTTCCATTTCTTCCCCTTCCATATGCCAGGAAGTGATGGGGCCAGATGCCATGATCTTCGTTTTTTTAATGTTGAGTTTCAAACCAGCTTTTGCACTCTCCTCTTTTACCCTCAACAAGAGGCTCTTGAGATCCTCTTCGCTTTCTGCCATTAGGGTGGTATCGTCTGCGTATCTGAGGTTGTTGATAATTCTCCCGGCAATCTTAATTCCGACCTGTGATTCATCCAACCCAGCATTTCTCATGAAGTACTCTGCATATAAGTTAAATAAGCAGGATGACAATATGCAGCCTTGTCGTACTCCTTTCCCAATTTTGAACCAATCGGTTGTTCCATGTCTGGTTCTTAAAATGAACTCATTTTAGTCCATATTTAATTTCTGCAGCATCCCTAGGCACAACCACAAGTACCATCACATCAAAAATACTTCTGTTCTGATGGGGATGATGTTTCACTATGTATACAACATTTGGAGAGTAGTGTAGATGGAGGAAAATGATATAAATTTATTGAAGGAACTGAAAGCTACAGCAAATTCCACATGCATAGTGCTTTCTACAGAGTTCAGAAATAAACAATGGAGAATTCCTAATGTATCTGTTCCTGATCTGGAAAACTTGGAGAGAAATTTGGATGAGGAAAATTCAGAACCATCAATAGGAAGAAGGGATTGTTAGGATCCTGCCATTCCAAAATGCCCTTGCATTTACCTTGTCCATCACTGTCTTTCCAAAGCCTACAGAGGTGGGGAACCGCTTTCATTTTGAAGTATGAATAACTTTGGTCAAAACCTGTCTGGGTCCAGATTTCAGCAGTGGCTTTAGCCAGAGCCAAAAGTGGGCAGACCACAGCCCAAAGCAGGCAGAATTGTGTATGTGATTCTTACCTTTGTTCAGAATGCAGTGAGAAAAAAGGCATTTGCATCTAGGCATTCTCCTCCCCCAATTTGTGTAAGGTTCCTTCCATCAGTTTTGTAGCTGGAAGACAGAACAGGACAAAGTAAATAATATCAAAGGGGCATGGCCTGAGGCCAGAGATCTGGATTGAGAGATCCATGCCTCTAATATTGCACATATTAAGCTTTCCTGGCCCCCAAACTGTACATATTTAAATATGCATATTTTTTAAACTTCCTTTTTGTGCACACAACAAAGGCGGGAAAATGGCGGGTGCTCACTGGATGGAATCATGGTGAGTCCGGGCAACTCACTGAGCTTGTGGGTGGCCCGAGTGCAGGTCAGGGGCCACGCTTCTGCAGGCGCCCAGAGAACCTGAGCTGGGATGGGTTCTCACATCCCTACGTATGGCCCATGGGCCAGATAAATTCCATCCCTGCCCTAGGTATTATCTGTATGTATACGCCCTATTCAATCACTCCATGGGGTAGCGCCGGAATGTGGAGAACGGAGCAGTGGGACTGCACTGCTGTCTCTGGGCAGTATTCAACAGTGTCATTCCACAAATTCAAATAGCACTAGTGGAGCGCCATTGAATCTTTCCTACACACAAGCAGTTGCCCATTATGCTTGCACAACAGGTTGCACAAGAGTTATGCACAATGCGTGTTGCACAACAGGTTGCACAACCGTGCTTGCACAAACATAACTTTAGTTGGATTCTTCTCTTGCACATAGTTCAGAACCTAGTTTCCAATTGCGCAACATCATTTGCGTAATGACACAGTTGGATATTACCCACTGTGGTGTAGTCTCTCTTTAAGATCAACTGTTTCCCAGCACAGCTGCAGAGTATTTAACTAACCAAGTGCTTTCGGTTAGTCTGCCCCTAGCATAGAAGTTATGCTGGTGCTGGGCCTGTACTTGGATTAAAGAATAAACCTTTGTCTGCTATACGAGAGTCTTTATGTGTGAGCCTATTCCATGGAACCCTTGAAGGACAAGTCATCATAGCCCACTGCCCCCAGTGTCATACATGGCACCAGCACATCCCCTGGCACAGAAATCTGCATTGGGAAAGCCTACGTACACCCGGTCTCCTTTACCCCACATAGATGCTATGCATAGAGAATAAGTAAACAGAGCTATAGAGACAAAGCCGAAAGCCCAAGTGAAGCAAAGGGTAGCCCATCAAGTGGAGATGCCCTAAGGAACTGAAGCAGCTGCTCACTCTGTCTCACTTTGACAGCCAGCCAGGACTAAAAGAGGATGTACCTTTGAGGTGGCCAGTGAGGGATGGGACACAGTGTACCATTGTAAAATGCTGCTGTATTTCAGCCATTCTGCATGGCATCATGAGGTGTTTATCATGTGGATAGGCCTGATTACAGACAGGGTCCCCATGCCAGTACACTGCCAGTGACTGCCAGGAATATGTGCCCTGGCATGGAGAGACTCTGTATACCCTCAGGTTTATTGCATGGTAAGCAGTTTATAAGGTTCCTCATAGGGTTGACATGAAGCAGAAGTACTTTTGGTGGCCCTGACTAGGTTAGGGGGACATGATGTTAGAATTGTCCCTAAGGGTTATCATATTTTGTTTCATGTAAAACTTGAATCTGCCCTAAGTATCGTGTGGAATCGAGAGACTCCACTGGTCTCCTAATCTAGCCCCATTTTATACGCCATGTATCAAAATAAATCTAAAGAACCAGACTGCCTCCATGTTTTTTTTATTTCATTTCATTTTATTTTGCTGTGTTTTAGAATTAATTAGCTTTATTAGAAGCCCAAAGGAGGGAGCTGGCACATAGACCTTTTGACACCTGGGGGGAGGATGAGCCTCGTTTATCTCAAAGTAAATGGCTGTGCTGTCTCCAGGTTATCTCTGGCTTCAAGGCCATAAACTGCTTGGCTCTGTGGGGAGGAGCAGAGTGCTTGCAGCTGGTCTGGTCTGAAAGGCAACACCTCTCCCTTCAACCTTCCTTTCCAAAGGGGATGTGGGGAGCGCTAGGGTCTAGCATAACTGAAGTATAGAATTGGGGAGGGCTGCCATGCCCAGTGCCTTTTGTTCTTGTCCTGCCTCAGGAGAAGGAGGTTTCAAGTTTGGTGCGGCTTATGAAAGGCCTTACCTGAGTAAGTAGTGTGTGAGCCAGCTTAGGTTGTTTTTTATGTTCTATCTGTATTTGGATTTCCAACTATCTGATGTACTTTTAGATCCTTTTTGTAATCCTTTTGGTACTTTAACCTTCCAAACCCCTTTTGCTCACTTGTAAATACCTCATAGGTTGTGACTTTCTTTCCTGGTGGGTCAGTGCTAAGTCCAGTGTGATTTTGGGGTTGGCACTACTAACTTTGACATTGTCCTGGACCCAGGGAATCAGGAGAACTGGCTTGGTCTCTGATTCCTTATATCCAGGGGGGAAAGCAGACCTGGGGGTCCCCTCCACCTCTGGTTGGTGCCAGAGGGAGGGTGGTGGCAGCTACCGTAAGAGGGGTTGAGTTTGAATCACATTTCCCTCAGCTTTCCTTTACACCTGCCTACACTCCCTTTTACTGAAACACTGTATGGAAAATTATCTCACAATTCTACTAGGTACTGCGTACCATCACTGAGCTTCTTTTCCCCCAAGGAAATGACCTTAAACCTCCAAATCTTCTTTGGACTTTGTTTTTACTGCCAAGCTTCCTATATTTGACAGGCATTTCTATTATCTGTCCCCAGGAGGGCCTGGCTAACTGCCTACTGTTCTCTCCAGATGCTTACATGAAAAGGTTGATAGAAATGGTTTCAGAGCCAAATTCCATCTCGTTCTGTAGAAGCACCTTATCCAGCACTAAGGTTAAATGAGGTGGACATCAGGGTTTGCTTCTGGGTTTTTGTGTGGGGCTGCGTTTGCTGGCAAGGGATGCTCGGTGCTTGATTTCCCCATTACATTAAGTCTCTCTAATTGACAATATCTGTCAGCTTCTTAATTATTTTGTAATCACCCAAGCAGCTGTAGCCCAAGAAACACTTCAAAGAATTTGAAAAGGAAGGGGTGCTTTGCAACACCCCCATTTTCCAGCTAGCTACAATATCTGTATGATATAATTCCTTTCTTCAATAATAAATAATACAGTACATTCAAAAGGCAGATGACTGCAGTGCTAATGAAAAATTGAAAATAATCTTCTGATATTGGTGACACAGCTGCACAGGAAGATTCCAGCTGAGCATGGGACCTGTAGCTGTCATTTAATCTCTGCCCCCCACCCCATATAATCCTCTAAACTACACTTAGGCATCTCAGTGATGGATTGAAACTAAACCATTTCTGGAACTCTTTCAAAAATCCACATGAAGTAGAAGAGCTTCTGAATCTACTGGTTTGTTTGTTTTTAAACTCTATGAGAATGTCATTCCTGGAAACGCTGAGCAAACACTCTAGGCCTCAGTTTGGGAGTTAATAGCATGGCCTTTTAGGGATGCAAACATTGATTTAATGCTAATAACTTCAATGAAGCAATGTTATTGATTCATGATCACCTGTCTCTCCTGGACTGTCTTTCCTGTAAATGCAAATGTGCTCAGAAAGTCCTTGGTTGAGATAATGCTAGCTGGAGGTTTAAGGGAAGCCATGTAGATACATTTTCATTTGATTAAACATATAACTCACAGTCAGAATAGCAGGGTGGGGAGGGAACCTAACACTTTACAAACCAGACTACTAACAAGGGTGCATTACAGAAGCATTTATTTATTGCACAAAACACACACACACGTTCGTGTACTCCGGAAACAACTGCGTTGTTGTTTTTGAAGTGGCAATTTCTATTATCAAAATAAAAAGGAAACACTTTTGAAGATTTTTCTAATCTACACCAGGGCTAGTAATTTCATAACTGTGTTTTTGTATGTGCATAGGCACTGGACAAAAATAGAAAACACACATCCCTATACTACCAGCACAGTCAGACCCCATGGAGAGAACAAACAGTGGCTCTCCACAATCCTAAAGGTAGCTTCAGGAAGGCACATGAATCACACAAATAAATTTACCGTGTTCCATTTAGCACTTGGGGCTTATGCCAGTAGTCAATAAGCCTGTGTGTGTTCATTTATTCTTTAAAATGCTTATTTTATTTTTAAACTCTCCTGCCCCACCCCCGCATGGCACTGGAAGATATAATAACATACTAATTTACAGTCAAATACTATTCATGCAAAAAAGTTTTTAAAAAACATAATTTATAAACAACAATTTAACAAACAACTAGCAGCATCAGACTATAACATAATCCAGAGGTGACTCATCTATGTCACCCGACCCATAGGCAATTTAAGGCCCTCCTAAATAGAAATGTTTTCACCTGTGGATGAAATGCAAAGAGAAAGTTAGCCAAGTGGATGTTTCCTTCGAAGCAACTGGTTGACCACTGTGGGAAACAGGATGGCTCACTAGATGTATTTTGGTACTGAACTACACTGATAACTGCTGCAGCACATTACACATTTGGATTTGATATATCACTTTTGTAGTGTTGTTTCCTGCTTTTTATTGCACATTATCCAATATACCGCAACAAATGTCACTGTGTGTCCCATGAGGTATAAATACACAAGAGGGACATAGCAGTACCATGATGGGATCGTATAGGGATGTACGAAAGTCACTTACCTTTCCGCGGATTCTGTTCATGGTGGGGGGGAGGCGTTCCGTCCCTCACCCCGGAATCCTCGAATGGGGGGGGAGGCAATCCGGTCCTCCCCCCCGGAATCCTCGACGGCTGGCTGTGTTCTGCGGCGGCTCCGCGGAGCAGCCGGCCAGGCCAGGGCCATCCGCAGCCGGATTTCCGGCCACGGTGGCTGCTGGGTAAAAAAAAAAAAAAACAGCGTACGCAAATGGTGGTGGCTATGGCCGCCGCCATTTGCATTCCTGATTTTTCACCGTCTTAGTCTATGTAAATATTTATGTAGACTATTACAGCAAATCAAAAAGGGATGCAAATAGCGCCCACTGTGCTATTTGCATTCCCCTTTATTTCCGCCGTAAATATTTACGTAGACTAAGATGGTGAAAAATAAGGAATGCAAATGGCGGTGGCCATAGCCACCGCCATTTGCATATACCGGTTTGTTTGTTTTTTTACCGGGATGTGATAGGCTACGCAACTCTTTACGCAGCCTATCACGTCTCTGTAAAACAAACAAACAAACACCAGACTGCAAATTGTGGCGGTGGTGGCAGCCAGTCAGAAGACCAGCTGCCAAAGGTGCCGCCGCCGGAGCTGCTGCCGCCCGGAACATCAGGTAAGTCTCATCCTGGGGGGGATCTGCGGGGGGGGGGGCAGACCGTTCCGCCACAGATTTCAGAATTTGTGGCGGAATTCTCTGACATCCCTAGGATCGTAATGAAATGACACAAGGTATAGATCTGGCCCTAGAAGTTATGGAGGAGAAAAGCAGGAAAGGAAACTATCTCTGTGTAGTGCTTGAATCTCAAGTCTGTGATGAAATGAAACCAAAAGTAGATACAGGGGATTAACAGCCTCATGTAGAAAAGTCTGATGTGTATAGCTATATGTGTATAGGGCTCTCTGTCGTGATTGGGTTCCTATTCATGCATTCAGCTGTGTGCTCATAGCATAGGACCCTTTCAGATGAATGCTTTATTCATGGTATTTGTGGTGTGGCTGGCAGAACATGTCCAGTAGATAAACTGGGCACTCACTGAATGGGAGCTTGTCTTCTAGGGGTGCAATCCTATGTATGTTTAGACAGAGAAAAGGCCTAAAACGCCCAGTGTTCCTCAGCCAGCGAGTTGTAGGCCTTTTCTCTGTCTGAACATGCATAGGATTGTGCCCTAAAGAGCCCTAAAAAGTAGGGCTTCCCTGGCATGTTTATTCAAATTGGGAGGAATATATGTGAGAATTCAGTAGGCAGAGTACCGAAGACATAGTCATGATGGGCCTATTTGCTGATCAACTGAAGGGAGTGCCGAAACCTAGCATGAGAATCATTTCTCAGCAGACATCTATAAAAGCCTTGAGTGAGAACATGGATGCTCATTGCCTTCTAAATGATATGACCAGAGTAGAGGTGTGCACTGACCACAAGATTTGACTCAAACCCTGATATGGCACTTTGGAAAATCGTCTGCTTCTGCTTGAGCTGATGCAGAAGCAATCTGATTTGACTCAGATACAAAACTCATGTTGAGATTTAGACATCCAAGGCTTCATACCTCCCATTGACTATCGTGGGAAATATTTAAAGGGCTATAACTTTTTTCTGTTAGTCAGAAGTGGCTGAGATCTGCAGGTGTAGAATCCCCTTAGGAGGAGAATATGTCTGACAAGTGTTAGAAAAATAGGCACAGTGATCTTCATGCTATACAGCTTTGTATTTTGTGGTTTTTTAAGGGAACTTCTAGTAACTTTCTAATTTTGTGGCAGAATTTGATGCAGTTTGCAGGGATAGTTGCCCCTTCTGAGGGGATCAAATCTGCCAAGATTCAGATGCACAGATGCATGGAGGGTTGTGCAAGTACAGCTTATACATTTTGTGGAATTCCTAAAAAGACTTGCTTATCCCCCTATGTTTTTTGTGAAACATTCTTCTGAAAATGACAGATGGCATAGAGGTGATCCTAAGTGAGAAAACTGCAAAGTTGCAGAAGGATAGACACAGTGTTTTATGTGGAAGCAGAGTCCTGAATTTTGGGGGGAGAGTTTCGTGATTTGCTTCTCCTTCCCTCCCTGCCGCATGTTTTTTGGGGCAATTTGTATGAAAATGGCATCCTAGAGGTGTCTCCAGTCAAGACAGTTGCAAAGTTTCAGAAGTAAGTTTTTCCAGGCAAGAAACTTGCAAATTTTCAGAACTCCCTACTACAGGGGGTAGGGGGTTATGATGACTGAAAACCAGTTTAATCAGTTTAAGCCTTTCATAGTGAAGCCTGGTAGTGCTGGGAGAATGTCCAGTCCAGCACAGGGTCCTATCGTCACTCTCTCTGAAGGCACAGTGATTGGAGAGCCCCTGGTAAAACATGCCCTACCGTTAGAAAGTGGACCTGTCGGTCATTCAACACCCCTTCTTGCCCTTCCACATCAGCATTTAGAGAAACAAAAAACAAAATGAAGAAAGAGATGCTATTTTGAGAGATATACTCACTACCTTTCCAAAACCGAATTATGAATGAAGCCTCATGCAGGGTTTAGCTTCAGTTCTGGTCACTTTGGAGGGAAGCCCACATTGCCTCAGGAAGCACTAGAAATGGTCTGAGGGGGGGCCCGGTTCAGCTCAGGCTTTGGCCAAATCCAGTACACATCCATAAGCCAGAAGCTGGAAGCAGAAGTTCATAATAATAATAAACTTTCAGTGTCCCCACTAGATGAGAGGAAATGATGGATTACAGGTCTCTAATGAATTTTCTGCAATAAATTGTCAAAAAGAAATTAGAACTTTAATAGCTAACTGCATGAAAAAAATTCTGTAAGAGAAATTAAACAGAATGTTTTGGGGACTGTGAGGAAAGAAAAACACTACTGCTCCCAGTTGTCTCACACAAGATAGAAACTGAACTAACCTCAGATTTTTATGAGTCTCTTCAGAATGGTGCCAAAAATCTTAATAAGAAGAAAATAATTTTTTTTTCCTTTAATGGATGATTTGTGTGATTAGAGTGAGTGTCAGAAAAAGAAAAATTAAATGTAGATGTGCAAAATGTATGAGAAAAACTATGAAAATTGCTAAAGGCAGTGTAGTTTCATAAAGGGAAAGTGCAGAAAGGGTCAGCCAGTACAATCAGGGGGTTGGTGGGGCAACATCCCTATGGGAAAAGTTACAACATTTTAGAAAAAGGTTGAGTAAGAGGGGATACGATCATTTAAAATGATGCATGGTGTGGAGGTAGTGGAGAGTAGGGATGTATGAAAGTCACTTACCTTTTTGCGGATTCTGTTCATGGGGGGGGCGTTCCGTCCCTTCCCCCGAAATCCTCGATTGGGGGGGAGGCGATCTGGTCCTCCCTCCCCCGGAATACTCGACAGCCGGCTGCGCTCTACGGCGGCTCCGCAGAGCAGCCAGCCAGGCCCAGGCCAGGGCCGTCCACAGCCAGATTTCCGGCCGCGGAGGGCTCTGGGTAAAAAACAAACAAACAAACAAAAATGCGTACGCAAATGGCGGCGGCTATGGCCGCCGCCATTTGCGTTCCTTATTTTTCGCCGTCTTAGTCTACGTAAATATCTATGTACTGGTAGGGATGTATGAAAGTGACTTACCTTTCCGCGGATTATGCTGATGCTGGGGGGGAGGCGCTCCGTTCCTCCCCCCCGGAATCCTGGCCGGCCGGCTCCACTCCGCAGGGATTCTGCAGAGCCGTTGGCCGGCTCTGCCAGTGGCCGGACATCCGGCAGCTGGCTAGCAGGGACGCAAATGGCGGCGGCCGTAGCCGCTGCCGTTTGCGTCCCTGCAGTCAGCCGTGATAGGCTACATAAATGTTTACAATAGCCTATCACGGCTGATTAAAAAAACACACACACACACGCGCGTATGCAAATGGCGGCACCCATGGGCGCCGCCATTTGCGTACGCGTGTTTGTTTTTAATCAGCCGTGATAGGCTACGTAAACATTTACATAGCCTATCACGGTGTTTTTTTTAAAATCTAGCCGTGATAGGCTACATAAATCTTTACGTAGCCTTTCAGGGTTTTTTGTTTTGTTTTGTTTTTTACCTGGAAATGGCGGCGGCGGCAGCCGGTCAGAAGACCGGCCGCCGCAGCCACCGCCGCCGAACCGCCACTGGAGCCGCCAACAGGAAGATCCGCCTAAGGTAAGTCCCGTCCCGGGGGGGCGGGGGGCCGTTCTGCCACTGATTTCGGGGGGCCAAATGTGCTGGCATTCAGCCTCCCCGAGATCCGTGGCGGAACTTTCGTACATCCCTATGAACTGGGTGCTATTTGCGTTCCCCTTTCTTGTCTTCGTCTTAGTCTACGTAAATATTTACGTAGATTAAGACGGCAAAAAATAGGGAACGCAAATGGCGGCAGCCGTAACCGCCACCATTTGCGTACGCGTCTTTTTTTTTTTTTTACCCAGATGTGATAGGCTACGTAAGTCTTTATATAGCCTATCACGTCTATGGGGGGGGGGGGAAGAAAAAAACAGAGACGGCAAATGACGGTGGCGGCAACCGGTCAGAAGACCAGCCGCAGCTGCTGCCGCAGAAGCCGCCACTGGAGCCGCTGCCATCCGAAACATCCGCCCCAGGTAAGTCTCGTCCCGGGGGGGATCCACGGGGGGCGGAGGGGTGGCAGGCCATTCCGCGATGGATTTCGAGGGGCCGAATGCACTGGCATTCGGCCTCACCGAGATCCGTCGCAGAATTCTCTGACATCCCTAGTGGAGAGAAAAAAAATTCCTTCCTCTCTCACAATACAAGAGCCAGGTGAAAGTGAATGGTGGGAGATTCAGAGCAGTTGTAGCTCAGTCATAGACAGGGATGTGCGGATTTTGCAAAAGCTGCTCCGTCTGTGTTTCGCAGATCATCAGGTGCCTTTTGTTCCATTGTCCGCTCACAGATACATTCGATTTTTTTTCATTACGCAGAAAAAATAAGCAAATAATTCCATAAGAGGGTTTGCAACAATATACATAATTTACCTTAGTATGTAATACTTAGTATATTGTCCCCCATTCCATTCAGCTTTTCCCTACCTGTATTTACCAGCCTCAGCAGAAACTTGCATATTTTCCTACAAATACATATGCATAAATTTCAGGGAAGTTAAAAAAAAAAAAAAAGTTCTGAAAGTCCACGGATTCCAGGTGGCATGAGGAGGCCAGTCTGCAGCGGATTCTGCAGGCGGATTCTCAGAAACTCGAACTCATTTTAGGCCATCTCAAAGGTCTCCAGCATCCCTAGTGGTAGAACACATGTTTTGCATGCAGAAGGTCTCAGGCTCAATCCCTGGCATCTCCTGAAACCCCAGAGAACTGCTACCTGTCAGTGTCAACAGTACTGAGCTAGATGGGCCAATATAGTATGTATTTACTCAGTATAGGGCAGCTTCCTATGTTCCTATGTATTTCTTCACGCAGTGCATAGATAAATGATAAAATTCACTTGCAGAAGCTTGTTGTTGTTGTTCAGTCGTTCAGTCATCTCCAACACTTCGTGACCCCATGGACTATAGCACGCCAGGCCTTCCTGTCCTGCGCTCTCTCCTGGAGTGTGCTCAAGTTCATATTCATTGCATCGGTGATGCTATCTAGCCATCTCATCCTCTGCTGTCCCCTTCTCCTTTTGCCTTCAATCTTTCCCAGCATCAGGGTCTTTTCCAGAGAGTTTTCTCTTCGCATTAGGTGGCCAAAATATTTGAGCTTCAGCTTCAGTATCTGTCCTTCCAATGAGCACTCAGTGTTGATTTCCTTTAGGATTGACTGATTTGACCGGAGGTCAAAATTTATCGGAGGTTGTTGATAATTCTCCCGGCAATCTTAATTCCGACCTGTGATTCATCCAACCCGGTGTTTCTCATTATGTACTCTGCATATAAGTTAAATAAGCAGGGTGACAATATGCATCCTTGTCGTACTCCTTTTCCAATTTTGAACCAATCGGTTGTTCCATCTCTGGTTCTTACTGTTGCTTCTTGACCCTCGTACAGGTTTCTCAGGAGACAGGTAAGGTGGTCTGGTACTCCCATCACTTTAAGAATTTGCCACAGTTTGTTGTGATCCACACAATCAAAGGCTTTAGCGTAGTCAATGAAGCAGAAATAGACGTTTTTCTGGAATTCTCTTGCTTTCTCCATGATCCAGCGAACGTTGGCGATTTGATCTCTAGTTCCTCTGCCTCTTTGAAACCCCGCTTGAACTTCTGGTAGTTCTCGGTTCGCATACTGCTGAAGCCTAGCTTGCATGATTTTGAGCATCACCTTGCTGGCATATGAAATGAGCGCAATTGTGCGGTAGTTTGAACACTCTTTGGCGTTGCCCTTCTTTGGAATTGGAATGTAAACTGACCTTTTCCAGACTTGTGGCCACTGTTGAGTGTTCCAGATTTGTTGGCATATTGAGTAGGGACGGCGGAGAATTTCTCCCCGAAACTTCGGGGGGCCGAGCGCCAACGTGTTCGGCCCCCCGAACAAGTTTCGGGGAGAAATTCTCTGCACCCCCCCACCCCCCGCACACACCCCTGGGACGGGACTTACCTTTGCCGAATGTCCCTCCCGGCGGCAGGTCCAGCCGGCGGTTCGGCGGGTCTTCGTCAGGGGTGGGGGCAGCAGCCGATCTTTCGACCGGCTGCCACCGCCACCATTGCAATAAAAGAAAAAAAAACACGCCCCCATGATAGGCTACGTGACGATTAACGTAGCCTATCATGGCTAGATCTGCAAAGTCAGCCGTGATAGGCTACGTTAATCGTCAAGTAGCCTATCATGGGGGCGTTTTTTTTTTTTTTTACTGTTTAGTTCGCGGCCGGGCGAGGCGAGGCGCCTCCTTCCCGGCCTGAATTTCGGCCGGGCGAGGCGGGAAGCCTCCCCCCCGGCCTGAATTTCGGCCGGGCGAGGCAGGAAGCCTCCCCCCCTGGCCTGAACTTCGCGGGGGGAGCAACGAAGCGCCTCCCCCCCACTGCGGGAAATCTTCGAGGACAGGTAAGTGACTTTCGTCCACCCCTAATATTGAGTGCAGCACTTTAACAGCATCATCTTTTAGGTTTTTAAATAGCTCAGCTGGAATGCTGTCATCTCCGCTAGCTTTGTTGTTACTAATGCTTCCTAAGGCCCACTTGACTTCACTCTCGAGGATGTCTGGCTCAAGTTCAGTGACCGCACTATCATGGTTATCAAGGACATTACTATCATGGCTATCAGGGACATTCAGATCTTTCCTGTATAGTTCTTCTGTGTACTCTTGCCACCTCTTCTTAATCTCATCTGGTTCTGTTAGGTCCCTGCCTTCTTTGTCCATTATCATGCCCGTCTTTGCACAAAACGTTCCCTTGAGATCTCCAATTTTCTTGAAGAGATCTCTAGTCTTTCCCATTCTGTTGTTTTCCTTGATTTCTTTGCATTGTTCATTTAAGAAGGCCTTCTTGTCTCTCTTTGTTATTCTCTGGAACTCTGCATTCAGTTGGATATATCTTCCTCTTTCTCCCTTGCTTTTCGCTTCCCTTCTTTCTTCAGCTACTTGTAAAGCTTCATCAGACAGCCACTTGGCTTTCTTGCATTTCTTTTTCTTTGGGATGGATTTCGTTGCTGCCTCCTGAACAATGTTACGGACCTCCGTCCATAGTTGCTCAGGCACTCTGTCTATCAGGTCTAATCCCTTAAATCTATTCCTCACCTCCACTGTATATTCATCAGGGATATGATTTAGGTCATACCTGAATGGTTTAGTGGTTTTCCCTACATTCTTCAATTTAAGCTGAAATTTTGCAACAAGAAGCTCATGAACTGAGCCACAGTGAGCTCCAGGTCTTGTTTTTACTGACTGTATAGAGCTTCTCCATCTTTGACTGCAAAGGACATAATCAATCTGATTTCGATATTGACCATCTGGTGATGTCCATGTGTAGAGTCATCTCTTGTGCTGTTGGAAAAGAGTGTTTGCTATGATCAGCATGTTCTCTTGGCAAAACTCTATTAGCTTTTGTCCTGCTTCATTTTGTACACCAAGGCCATGCCTGCCTGTTATCCCGGTGATTTCTTGACTTCCTACTTTAGCATTCCAATCCCCTATGATGAAGAGGACATCTTTTTTTGGTGTTAGTTCTAGAAGGTGTTGTAGGTCTTCATAGAACCCATCAACCTCAGCTTCTTCGGCATCAGTGGTTGGGGCATAGACTTGAATGACTGTGATGTTCAATGGTTTGCCTTGGATTCGTACTGAGATCATTCTATCGTTTTTGAGATTGTACCCCAGTACTGTTTTTCTGACCCTTTTGTTGACTATGAGTGCTACTCCATTTCTTCTAAGGGATTCTTGCCCACAGTAGTAGATATGATGGTCACCTGAATTAAATTCGCCCATGCCTGTCCATTTTAGTTCGCTGATTCCCAAGATGTCGATGTTCAATCTTGCCATCTCATTTTTGACCACCTTCAGCTTACCTTGATTCATTGATCTGACATTCCAGGTTCCTAAACAATATTGTTCTTTACAGCATCGGATTTTCTTTTCACCACCAGACACATCCACAGCTGAGTGTCCTTTCGGCTTTGGCCCAGCCGCTTCACTCTTTCTGGCGCTACTTGGAAATACCCTCTGCTCTTCCCCAGTAGTATATTGGACACCTTCCAACCTGAGGGTCTCATCTTCCGGCGTCATCTCTTTTAGCCTTGTGATACGTTCCATGGGGCTTTTTTGGCAAGAACACTGGAGTGGGTTGCCATTTCCTTCTCCAGTGGACTAGCTTGCAGAAGCTAGATGGTTGCAAAAGGCCATTAGACAAATTAATGAAGGAGAAGGCTGAAAAAAGGCTACTAGTCATAATAGCAATATACTACCTGGAATTAGAGGCAGCATGCTTCTGACTACCAGTTGCTAGGGAACAACAGCACACTGTTGCCCTCACTTCCTGCCTGTGAGCTTGCCATAAGCACCTGGCTGCCTGCTGTGGGAAGGATTTTGGACTAGATCTTTGTTCTGATCCAGCAGGGCTCTTCTTATGTTAAGCCAGTTCCTTCTTTATAGCAGAAAAAAAGGAGAACGAGTGAAAAGAGGACTAAAATACAGTTAGGGGTATTTTGCTATCAGATTTCTATGCACATAGGACTTTCACTGTGGGTTTTCCTTAAAGAAATCCCTGGGCAGAGTCCTGCACCTGACAAAGGAATATGAATAGGCTGGGGCTATTCAGGGAATGTAATGGGAGCTAATTGTTAGGAAATTGCTTCTTGATACAAGGCCACCCTGGTATGTTCTGAATAGGGGGTGGGGGCATACCCCTGCCTAGCTAGGGATGATGTCATGTAGGTCTGTGCATGTGTCTGTGAAAGGGAACAAAGGGAACAGACCGCAGTTGAAAACAGAGAGAGGGTTGAGCTGAGTTTTGGGGGCTCTGTATGGTAACACCATCTGAGGATGGAGGGGTGGCTCTCTGGAGATATGATGTACTGCAGTGGAATTTTCTTTCTTGGAGTGTTATTACGTGGCCTGTGTCCACTTACCCTCAACCTGTATATTTGTAAATAAACTCTCTGTCTGTCTGTCTGTCTGTCTGTCTGTCTGTCTCTTTCTCTCTATATATATACAGGTTGAGGGTAAGTGGACACAGGCCACTCAAGAGAGAGAGAGAGAGAGAGAGAGAGAGGTAGAGAGAACAAAGGGAGCAGACCACAGTTGAAAACAGAGAGAGGGTTGAGCTGAGTTTTGGGGGCTCTGTATGGTAACACTATCTGAGGATGGAGAGGTGGCTCTCTGGAGATATGATGTACCGCAGTGGAATTTTCTTTCTTGGAGTATTATTAAGCTGCCTGTGTCTGTCTCTCTCTCCACCGCTCGCTCTCTCTCTCTCTCTCTCTCTCTCTCTATATATATATATATATAGAGAGAGAGAGAGAGAGAGAGAGAGGTGGAGAGAGAGAGAATCTCCTATCCTCTTTTGGAATTTTGTAGTCTTTGACAAGATCTTCCTCAATACACACATGCATGTTCACTGCCACCCCACTCCACTGCACCTCCACACACATAATGGAATCTGTCAAGAAAAGGGAAAAACTATTCCCAGTCTTACTTAAAACCATATAAAGACGATCAGGAGATCTTGGGTTAGCAGCTGTGCACGAACATTTCCCAGAGCAGGAAATGCTAGAAGGCAACAATCCATTTGTGTAACATGCTGAAGAGAGAATTCCTTGGCCTTTTTACAATACAAGGGGAAAGATTTGGAAGAATCCATCCTCAGGAGTGATAATTTTGGAGAAGCATCTTATAGGCACCCAAAGGAAATTTTTGTCTATCCAAGAGGATGAGCCTAGGATTGAAAAGTGTACTGTTGGCCTTTGACAGGCTTTCATTTGGCAACACCATTGGTTGAGGCACAAGGCCAAATACAGGCTAGCTAGCTTTTCATATTATCCCTTTTTAATGCCACCTCACAAGAATGAATCAAAGGAATCATAATTCATAAAATACTGGGCAGATCATGCAGAAATGCACATATTTAAAAGTGAAGATGTCTAAAATATAAAACTTAGGGTGCAATTCTATGCATGTTTAGACATAAAAAGGCTTACAATTCCCAGCATGGCTGGCTGGGGAATGCTTGGAGTTGTAGGACATTTTTCTGTCTAAACTTGCATAGGATTGCACTTTATTCTCTTCCATGGCTTATTCAGAGGTATGCTTGTATCATTGGTAGGGGAAAGGGTACAAATGCTATTCCAGTATTGCAAATAAAGTTGGATGGTTTGAACTCCACTTGAGACTATGGGTTGGATCCTGATTTAGGCTGGATGGATCAACTGCACTGATGGAAGTGAATTTCCCTGCCCTCTCCTTCCCACAGCAGCCTCTCCAGCCCCCTGCAAAAGCTACACAGAATGTCAGGAGACCCTGCTGAGTGGGAAGAGTTGTAGTGTGTGGGGATCCCCAAAAACTGGATGGTGGGATCTTCTGCGAGTGGAACCCTTCTTCTTGCAAATGTCCTGTCCTCATTCAGAAGGCAGATCATGGATCCAACCCAATGCCTATGGTCACAGCTCCTACAGTAATCACCTGATTATAGGTGTTACATGAATGCCAAAACTGTTCTGAGTACTCCATGATAATTTTAATAATGTTATTGTAGAATCATGCCATGGAGGAGGGAGGATGCTACATGATATTTATCCAGTGGGAGGTTCTTTACCTGCAATCCCTGGATGGACCATTCACGCCTGTAATCTTGCATAAATGCTCACTTTATGGCCACTTGATAGCTGCCATTTGCATAAAAGTCCTTTTATATAAAACAGTGAGCCATCATTTTTATGCAAAATGGTGGCTCGCTGAGAGGTCGGTCGGGTAGCCCACACCGCTTTCCAGGTGCCCGCAGTCTGCCTGGCAACTCATCCAGGAAGCCAAACAGGGGCAGGTAAGTGGCAGCGGTCTACAGACTGCAGTCCAGGAGGCCGAGCGGGGGTGGGGGGTGGGGGAGACTGCCAGACTCCACCCCCCTCTTAGACTCCTGTGACATCCCTACCTCTCTGTCACTGTTTCGCTGGTGGTGGGAGCCAAAACAAGGTATTTCAGGGATGTGTCAGAGGTGATCAAGGATCCACAAGATTCTAAACAACCTAATTCCCCCCCAAACAGGCCATAGTCTATGCCACCCCTGGAGTTGGCAAAATTAATTCCATCCCATGTGTAACAAGCTATTATTACAGCTTATCTGCTCAGTGTGAAAGGAATTGCAGGTACAATCCCACTGGATTAATATCATGCAGCATCCTGCCTCCTCCCTGGCATGAGCGGCACATGGGGTGGGCATGGGGTGGTTCATCCATCCCTACAGTGAGGGCCAGTTCACATGTCACAATAAGCCGCTGAAAATAAGCCACGGTAGGTTGTTTGTTTGGTCGCTAATCCATGTTACTCCCAACAGAACTAAGCTCTGCAGCTTCCCATGGCTTGTTCCCTCCTTAGTCCTCCAACCTCCTGCCCAACATGTATCCCAGGGTCCTAAAGTCATGGCTGTGGTAAAACTAAAAGTCCAAACTGGACTTGGAGGTTCGTGCCCAGCTGCCCTCCTATTAAGCTCTGGACACGCGGGTAAGATTCAACTCGAGTTTATTCGTGTACAATGAAGGCAGCTCTGTCAACCCAGAGGCAGCCCAGATCAACACTCACCAGTTACATTTATAATCATAATGTGGCTAAATAAGTGACATCAGCCAAGCCTAGCACGCATGTCTGCTCATTATCAATTAAACTTTTACTGGACCATCACCCCCGGCTTCTTCTCAGAGCTCTGCAACTTTTGCAAGGATGATGATTCTTAGGTCTGGGGTGAGTTGCTGTGGAGACAAGATAACTTATCCCTACTGTCCTAACAGTTTCTTCTTTTGTACAAAACAAAGACAACAGTTATAGGCTTTTGAGGAATCTACTACACTGGCACCAAAAAAAAGCCAAGACAACATGGCCTTGCCTTAGTTATTTTCCACACAGCACAACTTTATCCCAGGAGTCTTTGCAGGGAAGGCTGGTGATGTTGCAGCAAAGGCTGAGTGTGCCTGGTGTGTGTGTTTTGCCAGCTTGCTGCTGGCTGTAGATGGAAATTTGTAGTAGTTAGTTGGTTTAATCCCCCCCCCGATGCTTTTACCGGTGCTTCTCTGTCCCCACTTCCAGCTGTTCTTTTCTCTCTGCCCGCTTGAAAAGTACCAATCCTTTGCCCTCCCTATGTACCCTCCACACCACCTTCAGTGGCTCTGGTTTCTCTGGTCACTGCCCCACTCCATCACTTGCAGTCCTTCACCCTCTTTCTCCGCTTGCCTTACTGGATTATTTTTACAGCCAAGTTTCCCTCCCTTCCTGCTTTAGCAGATGCCACTTGCCTTAGTGGGTTACATCTAGCCCTGCAGAGATTTCCATGGATATACCAGGGTTCTCATGGCAGAGTATCCCATTGGCAGGCCTCCCTCTCCATTTACATCACTTCCAATGGCACCTCAGCCAAAATTTGGCCAGCTTTAGGATTGCTCTCTTATCCTCTGTTGCTGGTTGTTCTCACATTCACTTCCAATTCTTTATGATATTTTACAGTATCAGTGTTAGTGTACCAACTACTTTCACTGATTTTTTGTTATGAAAGTTAATTGATTCTGCATCAATAATCTCACTTCACACATAGCTGTCAGTGATGTAGGAATCTTGGGTGATTGCTGCTTTTGTTTTTTTCTATTAAGTGATTGTCATGTTCTCTGGATCTTCAATAATAAAATGGTCCCTCTTTTTTTATCAGATTTAATATTAATCCCTTGATGTACCATGGAAAATGGTAAACCTCCATCTGATTTTGATCCCACTGTTAAAATGAATTGGTTTGTTGTCTTTTGTTTTGATTAGTTTCACTAGTTTTAAAACATCTTTGGCAGTTCAAGGAATAAAAGGTACCATTTATAAAATAAAGTGACTGATAATCCATCTTACTGGCTTTGCATATTTTTCAGCCAGTCATCAACTTATCTAATAAACCAATGTTCAAAATGATTTGTTGTTAGATAGAGTTTATGTTCCTCCAGAGAGGAAATATATCATTAACTGCTTGAATTTTTCTTCCTTTTTTTTGACATCTCTCAGAAGAGCTACATTTATATTGCCAGATAATCACCAAGACAATGTATTCAGAGATGTTGTTCTTGTTTACCTTATCTCAAGATTTTCATTAACCTGCTTCATATTTAGAACAGGAATAAAATGGAAGTAGGAGACATAAATCCAGATAATGATGCTGGATTAATAGTTACTATAACATTCATTTTATAGCCCCCATAAGTAACCATAGATGAGAATGACCTTTCTTTGCCTGCTGAATAATGGAAATGGGGAAATCTGGCTTTGCCTCCAGCCCTTAGACCAGCCTTTCCCAACCTGGTGATCTGGGGATGCTGGCTGGGGGATTCTGGGAGTTGCAGTCTGACTCATCTGGAGAGCACCAGGTTGGGGAAGGCTGCCTTTGAGAGTGTAGAGCAGGATGCACTCAGGGGTAGAGACAGGAAAACCAGGGATGCTTGAGCTTGCCAACATTCTCTGAACTTCACTTCAAAGCTTGGTTCAGCTCACTCCCATTCTCATTCAAGATCTGTTTTTTTTCCCCCCAGTTCAAATGGGAAAAGTGTGCATTTTTCAGAAGTGTGCACTCCCCCCACCCAAATAGGGATGTCAGAGAATTCCGCCACGGATCTCAGTGAGGCCTAATGCCAGTGCATTCAGCCCCCCGAACTCCGTGGCGGAATGGCCTGCCACCCCCCGGGATGACATTTACCTGGGGCGGATGTTCCAGGCGGAAGTGGCTGCAGCGGCTGGTCTTCCGACCGGCTGCCGCCACCGCCGCCATTTGCAGTCTTGTCGGGGTTGTTTTGTTTTTTTTTTTACAAGACGTGATAGGCTACGTAAAGATTTACGTAGCCTATCATGGCTGGGTAAAAAAAAAAAATGCGTACGCAAACAGCGGCGCCTACGGCCGCCGCCATTTGCGTTCCTTATTTTTGGCCATCTTAGTCTACGTAAATATTTACGTTGACTATGATGGCAAAAATAAAGGAGAACGCAAATAGCGTAGCGGGTGCTATTTCCGTCCCTTTTTAATTTGCCGTTTTAGCCTACGTAAATATTTACAAAGGCTAAAACGGTGGATCAAAAAGGGACGCAAATAGCGCCCGCTACGCTATTTGCGTTCCCCTTTATTTTTGCCGTCATAGTCTACGTAAATATTTACGTAGATTAAGACAGCCAAAAATAAGGAACGCAAATGGCGGCGGCCGTAGCCGCCGCCATTTGCATACGCGGTTGTTGTTGTTTTTTTACCAAGAGCCCTCCACAGCTGGAAATCTGGCTGCAGACGGCTCTGGCCTGGCCGGCTGCTCCGTGAAGCTGCCGTGGAGCACAGCTGGCCGTGGAGGATTCCGGGGGGGAGGAACGGATCGCCTCCCCCCCTGTCAAGGATTACGGGGGGAGGGACGGAACGCCTCCCCCTCACCATCAACATAATCCGTGGAAAGCTAAGTGACTTTCGTACATCCCTACTGACTAAAGCATGAAAGTGTGAATTCTTAAAATAGTGTATTTTAAAAAATGAAAACTTTTTAAAAAATGCACACTTTAAAACATACAAACACTTTCAATTATGCATTTTAAAAATGACTATTTTTAAAATGATACATTTATTAATGTGTGCATTTTAAAAATTGTGCACTTTCCCCCCATGGTCTACAGCATGAAACTGCAAATTTCATAAAGTGAGCATTTTTAAATGCACGTGTTTGAAAATGCACATATTCAATTGGTGCATTTTTAAAGTGTGCATTTCTTAATGTGTGCATTTTTAAAAGTGCACTCTTTTTAAGTTCATGTTTTGTGAATGCAAGGTCAGAAATTTGCAAATATTTTTTGACAGCATGCACTCCCGTTCACATTTGGGGTTGTGAACGGGGCATTTTTGAGAGATTTGGGAACTGAAATGAAATAGCTTGGAAAAAGTACTTGGAAGGTTGTCACAGAGAGGAAGGCCAGGATGTCTTCTCGATCATCCCAGAGTGCAGGACACGGAATAATGGGCTCAAGTTACAGGAAGCCAGATTCCAGCTGAACATCAGGAAAAACATCCTGACTGTTGGAGCAATACGACAATGGAACCAATTACCTAGGGAGGTAGTGGACTCTCCCACACTGGAAGCATTCAAGACGAGGCTGGACAGCCATCTGTCAGGGATACCCTGACTTGGATTCCTGCATTGAGCATGGGGTTGGACTCGATGGCCTTGTAGGCCCCTTCCAACCCTACTGTTGTATGATTCTATGATTCTCTGATTCTATGATTCTCATACATCCTTACTTGGAAGGGGTGCATGCGTGACCTGAAGACTGTAGCCCAGGGCTTGTGCAGCCCAGCCAACTAACTTCACAGCTAACCAATGGTGCCTATATCTCCTCTCAGCTGGTCATGAGCAGCTGTACTCACCCAACCCTTCCTACTTGAACCTATGCAGGACTAGCTGGCTGCCAAGTAGAACTTTATTTCATCTCTTATTACTTCTGATTGGCTGAGTGGAATGGAGGTGTCTCTGGCCTGCTCTTCACTGTTGAGAGAGGATTTTGGGTTTTTCGCCTGATCTAAGCACATAATTAGGTTGCAACAATGCAGGTGGAGAGAGAGTTATTTAAGCTGAGCTGATGAGCATCCCAAGGATTTGGGTGGCAAAGGGAGACTTATCTAAACCTCAAGCAGAATTTACTAGCTCAAAGTGTCCTGGGACAGGATCCAAAGCTGGTGCATTGCTAGACTCATAGACTGCCAAGCTTTCCTCTGGCCTGGTGATTCTGACAGAGTCCTCTCTCAGCACACCCTTAAAATGTGTAAGCAGGGAACAGCAAGAAGCAGCTGGAAAAGCTGACCCGATGCCTAGGAGCCTGGGCGGGGCTGCAGGAGATGCCGTTTCTTAGCTCCCACTTTGGTGGTAAGGTTACCTCTGCTGAATCAGTAGTAGGAAATTGGCAGTTAAACAGCACCTAAAGGTTAATTACATTGCTGGTTAGCCATGTAAAATTATGTTGGAGCCAGGGGGGGGGGCTGGTGGATCCAATTGCCGTTGGGCAGAGATTCCATTCCACTCCTCCCACTCTTCCACCTTGCTGGACTCATACTGGCAGGGCTTTGGATTTGTCAGAGGCTCCGCCATTGGAGTTCTCCACAACAGCAGGTAAGATCACCCTGTATGCGGCATATGCCAACATACTATGGCTGTGTGTGTCTGTCTGTCTGTGTGCAATGCGCTGTTGCACAGGAAGAAAAGCACCTGGCCAGCAGAGCTGTCAGAGAGGTGAAGACTGCAATACTGCTATCTCCTCTCACCAAGCCATGTAGAGCTGTGATCATCTGTAAGTGAGGTGATGAGTAGTGCTGATTGTTGCGCTAGGAACTGTCTGTCTGGAACCACCCTAAATTCTAGTTCTATTATGGTTTCATCCACTCTGCTGAATATTATTTTTTAACTTTCTATCTTATTATAACAAAGCTCTTCCAACTATGCACAGTTTCAAATCCCATACTAAAGAGGAAGAGAACCTTTACATTTCGTTTCAGCTTCATATACACATTAGTTAAAAATTAGGCCTGCCTGTTGACAAGAACTCTCAGCCTGTCCAGCAACACACTTAAAGTAATAGGTCTACTCATGCTTAAAGCGTATAAGTGTTTTGCTGGCAAGGATTGAACTAAACATAACTGTGTAGGTACCTACATAAAAATGGAGTCGCTGAAGTAATTTCCATTGGCGGCATTAATTCTGGAATGCTTAAATTCATATTACTCTAAAAACAAAGCATGAGATTACATAATGGAAAGTGGGCCTAAAATAGGAGGATATCTAGTAATTGCCTGCCAACAGATTGAAGCCAAATCCAGCCAAATTCAGATTGAAGCCCAGTTGCTTGCCATGATGGCCACCTGACCTCCTAGAATGGCTGAGAGATAAACAACTCTGGCTATGAACCAGAATTATTTGAATTTTGTTTTTATTTTGGTTTCAGAGGTGCCTTTTACTTGCAGCCAGCTATAACTATGTGGGAGCTGCATTTCCATTATGCAATCCAGTGTGACTTGGCAAGAATGTGTCTTAATGTAGCACCAGAGTAAAGCAAAGCTGGAAAAGTAGAATACTCTGAATGAAGGATGTACCCCAAAGACAAGATTCGGTTGAGATCCCATTTTGGCACTTTGGAAAGCAGAATCAGCGCAGGCCGCTTTGGAGGATGGCCACTTTACCTCAGGTCCAAATTAGGACCTTGCTTCGACAAAATCTGAAGCTTCATGTCTCCCCATTGACTCTAATGGGAAAATCAACATGTGCTGCTGTTTTACTTTTTGACACAGTTGGATAAAATCTGCTGGCATACTAGCCCCTTCTGAGTGGATGACGCCTTCCAAGAAGAAGCAGGGATTTGTGTGTGTGTGTGTGTGTGTGTGTGTCCGTCCAAGAGCAGCATTTACAGTTTGGGGTGTGTTAAACAGGGATTTGCTCTTCCCCCATAGTGTTGTGGGAAATTTATATTATAAATGAGACACAGTGTAGGGGTGGCCTTAGGTAAGTTGCCTGAAAAATATCAGACAGAACCTAATGGTGAAAAAATTAGAAATGGAGTGAAACTAGACAGATCCATCCCTACTGACTCAGTCCCCTATGTCAGTCTTAAGAGGGCTCTGTCCTCCTGTGATCCTCGAGTCCCATAGCCATTTTTCAGTTCAAAACTGCACACATCCCAAGCAGATTTCTGCTTCACAGGGATAAGTTATCTTTTACTCCCTGGTTGAAAAGCAGTTTGGTGGCCCAATTTTGAGTGGAAAAGTAGCCAGAAGGAAAAGGATTAAGCAACCCTTTTACCACCATTCCTCCAGTTAAAGAAATCTTCAGATAAAAAATTATTTATATTTTATTTATTCATGGCATTTATATTCCACCTTTCCTCCAAGGAGTCCAAGGCAGCATACTCCTCCTCCTCTCTGTTTTATCCTTACAACAACATTGTGAGGTAAATTAAGCTGAGAGTCAATGACTGGCCCAAAGTCGCCCTGTGAGCTTCATGGCCAAATAGAGACTAGAACCCAGGTCTCCCAACTCCCAGTCCAAAGCTCCAGCCACTACACTGCACAGGTACGCATGTGTATGGCTGCATTTAATGGGACTTAAAAGTGCTAATAGCTAATAAATAGCTAATTCTTTAGTCTTCCATTCTGTTACCCTTTCATTCCTTGTAAATGCATAAAGCATTTAAGTTTGTTTGTTTGTTTGTTTGTTTATTAACATGCATATACCACCTTATCTGCTAATAACCCATCAAGGTGATGTACAACCATATAAAACAATAAAACCCTACAATAATAAAAACAAGAACATTAAAAACAGTAAAACTTTACAACATTAAAAACTATGGGCAGTATCCAACTGTGTCATTCTGTTAGTGCAAATTATGGTGCGCTAGTCAGAACTTAGGTTCTGAACTATGTGCAAGAGAAGAAACCAACTAAAGTTACGTTTGCACAAGCGTGGTTGCACAAATGGTTTTGCATAACTCTGTTGCAACCCATTGTACAACTTGCTGTGCAGCGCATTGTGCAACCAGTTACGCAACTGCTTGCACATCTGGTCGTGCAAGCATAATGGGCAACTGCTTGCACAATGGAAAGATTCAGCAGCACTCTGCTAGCGCGATTTGAATTTGCAGAATGTCACCATTGAGTACTGCCCTATACATTTTAAAAAGGCTAAATTGAAGAGGGAAAAAAGCATCTTTACACCTTTTCTAAAGGTCAAGAGAGTGGGGACCAATGTTGCTCTTAAGGGAACACATTCCATAGTTTGGGGGCAACACTGTAAAAAGCCCTTTCAGGTGTTCCTGACCAATGGGACTCTGTAGGTATTGCAATGGTGACTTCAAAAGGATCTCTCCTGCAGATCTTAATACTCAGGCAGGTTCATAGCAAGACAGGTGGTATATCTCTTACAGGTATTTTCTTAGCTTCATAAACACACTTATATACCCACTCTGTCTTTTCCTGTGGTAGTAGTGGTGGTAATTGCTTTTATTAGAGCTAGCATAAGCTACCTGTATTGGGAAGAAAAAATGATCTGGAATTCAGGATTTACAGAAATATTAAACCAGGTTCTCAAAAAGTCCAAATAACAGAACAGATGCCCAGCACCATTCTCAGCACAAGGAGCAAGTTGGAAGGTTGTCAGGAAGCAGATGGGTTCTTGCGTTATGCACCAGCTAGATCTTTTGTCAGGGTAGGTGAATGCAATGCATTCTTTCGTGCAAACAGGAACAAAAAGAGAAGCCCTAGCAACAAAACCATAACATGGCAGAAATCACCCCAAACATAGGAAGCTGCCTTATTCTGAATCAGGCCATAGGTCAATCTATTTAAGGATGCAATTCAATGTATGTTTAGACAGAATATGTCTGGCTAGGGAATGCTGGGAGTTGTAGGACTTATATTTCTGTCTAAACATGCACTGGATTACACCCTAGGTTTGTCTCCACTGAATAGCAGTGGCTCTTCACAGTTTTAGAGAGGGGTCTTTCTTCACCCTACCTGGAAATGCTGGTGATTGACCCTGGGATCTTTGGTGCATAGTGAATCTGATCATAGTTCTTCCTCTAAAAGGCTAAATAGCCAGTGTTATAAGTCCTATCTGTTGAGCTTACAACCCTATCTGTCAATTCAACCCCATCTCCTTGGCATCACTGATAAACAGAGAAGGAGATCCCTGGCCAGCTATGGCCTGCCAAGCAAGAATACACTGGGCACTGAGAGAATCATTTTGTTTTCAGGATCATATTCCTAAATGTTCAGTATGCAACAAAGTACCTCCTCCCCTCCCCCCACATGGTTCCTTTCAATAATAGATTAACTCTAAGGAGACGTTAGGATAATGAAATCTTTAATTTACTATTATAAATTGTTACATACTTGCTACTTTTCCGAGTGATGAGAATTCCATGGGCAGCACACAAGACTTTAGTTTCCTTTCCAGTGAATGAGATTATGTGATCTCTTTCTTATTCAGACACACACACACACAGGGATCTTTTTGTAACCAAGCAGACTCTTAAAACAGGCAACAAACTACTGATCCAGGCATCAGATTCCTGAAGTGGCACTATTTCAGTCCCTCAAAGTGGCATCATTATTTTAGGTAACTTGAGCTATCCTCACTGCTCTCTTTCAGCCTGCTTCTATAAATGCAAACTAAGGGCACAATCCTATGCATGTTTAGACAGAGAAAAGTCCTGCAACTCCCAGCATCCCCAGCCAGCCATGTAACTGTTACTGTGCCCCTCCCACTAGCCCCAGGTGTCATTATCTGGAGGCTGAAGCATGATTTCCAAACATAGGGAAAACATAGGGAAAACATCTCCACTCATTAAAGAGCATTAAGACAATTTTGTTAAACTTACTAATTATTAATTAACTGCCCGTTCATATTAATATGACCTTTCACATTAATCAATGCAGCAAGCTCACAACAGCATATTCCTCTCAAAAGAAAATCTGAGACAAGTTCTAGATAAGGCCTACACCTCCCCCTGGAAAAGAAGACAGATAGGTTCACAAATTTTTGTTCAAAACCAACAAGGTGATTCATGGTTCGCTATTTGCCAAGGTATTTTGTTTTCCTCTGAATGAGCAATCAGTAGGCCCATCACCAATAAATGCTTTTCCTCTAGACAAAACTCTCGGTTAAACAATTTCTATTCAGACAGTTACAGACAGTACTAACCATTAACAAAACAGAAAGTCAATGTTTACCCCTTATGTAAACCATTGTTCCACAATCAGGTATACACATTTGTTTATTATGAAGGCATCTCTTCAGGCTCCCAGTTTATTACTTTCTGCTCTCAAACACAATTTAGAATATTCTTGACAATGGGCCTTCCCTGGCCCCATTACTGAGGGACAAACTATATGTGACATTAAGTGCATCTTTGGATTTAGCATGCATGTTTCTGAAATGGAACCAGCTGTTGCTGGAGAGACGGGATTATAATGATAGTTGGCACCAATGAGGGATTTCCTCCAAATGCAAATGCCACCTTTAGAGGAAGGATTTTCCTGCATAGCCCAGCAGGGAAGAAAGGTTTAAAAAATAAACAAACCCTCAACTCCTGTAATCATGATAATTATCAGCTGCTATTTGCATTTTTAAAAACATGCATATTAAATTCAAAGCTGCATTTAATGTCTTATGTTGCCCAATTTTTAAAGGTGAATTAAGTTTCATCGATGCGTGTTTTTCCATCTGTACTGGCAAAATTGCTTCTCAGAACCCTTAACCCCACCGCCCTTAATGTGGATGTTTTAAAACTGACAACAGCATACACATTTCTCCACATTGGTTAAATTACTCTCTCATGCCATAGAAATTTTCATAAGAACATAAGAAGAAGAACTGCTGGATCTGACCAGCCCATCATTCTGTTCCCACAGTGGCCAACCAGATGCCTAAGGAAAGCCCTCTAGCAGGACATGAGCGGAAGTGGATTTGATAGCCATCAAGAAAAATAACCATTGACAGCCTATATTCCATGACTTTGCCTAATCCCCTTCATCCCCACAAAAGCCATCCTCACAAATTCCATCATTTCACTATGCACTGTGTGAAGATGTGCTTCCCTTTGTCTGTCCTGAATCTCCCACTGTTTAGTTTCTTTGGATGATCCCGTGTTCTATTATTACATGGGAGAAAAACCCAAGCGTCATAACCTTTCCTTATAGGGGAGTTGCTCCGGCCCCTAGAACGTTTTGGTTGCCCTTTTCTGCACTTTTTCCAGTTTTACAATATCCCTTTTTGAGGTGCAGTGACCTGTACTGTACAGAGTATTCCAAGTGTGGCCACACCATAGGTTTCAATACATTATGATACTAGCAGTTAATATTTTCTACTCCCTTCCTAATGAACATGGAATTTGCCTTGTTCACACAGTGGCCACACTCTGGGTAAATATTTTCATTGAGCTATGCACTACAACCCCTTTTCTAGTCAGTAACCCCTGCACAGACCCCATCATAAGAACATAAGAAGAGCCTTTTCTTTTGAGAGGAATGTGCTGTTGTGAGTTTGCTGCCTTGATTAATGTGAAAGGTCATATTAATACAAATGGGCAGTTAATAAATAATTAGTAAGTTTACAAAATTGTCTTAATGCTTTTTAATGACTGGAGGAGAAACCATCTCATCACCCCCTGCCCCTCATAGGCAGTGCAGTTCCTCCCCAGCTCCGTGCTCAGAAGAGCAGCATGCCATGGAGCAGGGAAAAAGGGGGAATTCCTGGGGGTGGGGAGGGGCGGAGATGACGGAAGCATCCACCTAGTCCAGCATTCTGTTTCTATAATGGCCAACCAGCTGCCCACGGGAAACCCACAAACAGGACATGAGTGCAACAGCACCCTCCCACCCATGTTCCCCAGCAACGGGTGTGAATAGGCATACTGCCTCTGATACTGGAGATAGTATATAACCATCAGGACTAGTAGCCATTGATAGCCTTATTCTCCATGAATTTGTCTTATCCCTTTTAAAGCCATCCAGTTGATGGCCATCACTACATCTTGTGGAAGTGAATTTCTTAGTTTAACTATGTGCTGTGTGTGAAGAAGTGCTTCCTTTTATCTGTCCTGAATTAATGTAGTAGTCCCTTTTCTTTGGAACTCACTGCCTCTGAAGGTCAGGCGGGTGAAAACACTGTGTTGTTTCCAGCGTATCCTGAAAACAGCTCCATTCCAGGAAGCCTTCATAACTGACCACTGATGGTTTTTATTGGCATTCTGCTTTTACAAACAATAATTGTAATGTGTTGTTTTATTCTTTTTATCTTTTTTCCTATTTTATTGGTTATTGTTCACTGGTCCAGAAGCTGTTTAGATGTGAAGCAGTATATGAATGCTGTAAATAAATAAATAAAAATCTCCTACCAGTCAGCTTCATGGGATGGGTGCTAGTATTATAAGAGAGGGAGAAAAATGTCTCCCTATCTACTTTTGGGCAGTATACAACTATGTCATTCTGTTAGCATACATGACGTTGCACCAATAAAAGCTACATTCCAAACTGTGCACAAGAAGAGAATCCAACTAAAGTTATGGTTGCATTTGCACAATCTGCTGTGCATTGCACTTGAGCAACCCATTGCACACTGTGCTTGTGAAACAGAAAGATTTGGTGGAACTCCACTAGTACTATATGTGTTTACGGAATGACACTGTTGAATACTGCCCATTGTATATGGGAAGTTAGGATGTTTGGTCCCAATATGCATCATTTTAGATATGCTTATATTGAACCACATGTACCATTTTAGTCCCCATTCACCCAGTTTGTATGTCAGTCCAAACTACAGATCCATAAGCTTCACCACGTTTCAATAACTCTGTCTTATTATCAAAGAATAATTCTGTAGTTCTATCAGAACTGCTTTGTGCATCTTTAGGCACTGATACATCTCCATATCTTTAATAGGATTCAGGGTGCAATCCTATGGAGGCAACCGACTATCCAATGCAGGGTGGGTGGAGCGCAGAGGGGTTCTTCTTCTCCATGCTCTGGCCACCTTGCATTTGTGGCTAGACAGCCAATTTCAGCTGTCTAGTCGGAGTGGTTCAGAGCGGGGTGAGCCTGGAACCAGAAGTCCAGCATCTATTAAGACTCCTGGATTCTCATATCCAAGAGCAGAACCCCTATTTGATAAGGGATTACTTTGAAGAGTAAGTACTACAGTGCTCGAGTGATACAGGTTCTAAAGTTAGCCGCAAAGCCATTGGAGCAAATAAAATTGGATAGTGATTCCCTGTGAGAAAAGAACCAGAGCCGCTAATAAAATGGAAGGATGGGTTGTTTTGTGGCTCACTGAGGTCAGTTAGAGAGACAGAGTTAAACATGTGCCCAACATTTCCATTAAACATCAGTGGAACATAATCATATTTCAATGTGACTGGATCATGTCCTTATTTATATGCAGATTCAGCAAAACTGAGGGGGGTGTTTTAAGTTATGAGCAAAGAAGCACAAGGAATATTAAGCCCAATTTTCTAATTCAGGTGTCAAAATGAATGTATCAGGTACTTCCATAATGCGCTGAAATAGCATTAATTGTGCCTTTCTGAAATGATTCTTTTTTCTTTTTCAAAATTGTATATTAAAAGAACCCTGCCCACCCCCACCCCCATTATGTAACCTTTAAAAAAAACAAGAGTGTGATTTTTGTCTGTAACAGTTTAGGGGGAAAATATTTTAAAACAATAGCATACGCCTCTGCAGTATATTTTAAAGCACATTCAACAGTCTAAAAAAGGTTGACATGCTGACAGGTGACTTTTTGGATGTGTTACAAAAGGATTAGGGGTTGGGGGTTTTAAGAAGAAGGAGAATAAAGATGTATAACAATGGGCTGTTCATTCTATCCTACTGTAAGAGGGCTTTTTGCTTCCTAAATCCACCTCTGACTGAGAATCCAACAGAAAGTCATGCTGCAGCTGGCAAAGACAATCTCTTTATACCTGCAAGCATTACATTCTGTGTGCCTACAAGTATCTTATTGAAGTTTAGCAGCAAGGCCCTATGCGTTGTGCAGTATGATCCTATGTTTGTGTTTTTGGAAGTAAGTCCCTCTGTGTTAACAAGGGTTGCTTGTTAAATATGCATAGGAATGTGGTTGTAATACATTTCAGCAGTTTGGATTGTGATCCGAAATAAATCCAGTCCAGAAAGACCAGTATTTCTCTTTTTGGTCTCATTGTCTGCAGTCTGAGTTTAGAGTCTAGGAGAGAAATATAAGCAAGCACCCTACTTTACTATGGCTGTGGTTCTCAGGAGGTGGTCATCCATGTGGCCAGAAACCACAGGTTCAGTAATTTATCTATTCCAATAACCAATGCAGCAAGTCCCCTTTCTCTTGGGCTCTGGAACTGCCATGACAGAGAAAAACCACAGAGGAATTCTGGCAGTGGTACATATCAGTCTCCCCTAAAAATATGTAGCCTTTACCTCAGGGGTGGGCAACTTGTGGCCCTAAAACCACATGCAGCCCCTGGACTAATTTCAGAAGCCCTCTGCATGCAATCAGTTCAACTGGCAAGGGGTTTCTGTCCCTTCTTGAACAGCCCACAGTATGGGGAAGAGGGGAGAGACAGAGAGAACTTTTGGGTCTGGCCCTACCTACTGCCAGCATGTGGCCCCTGACATATTACTGCCAAGGGAAGGTGACCCTTAACAGAAAAGAGCTTCAACATCCCTGCTTTGTATCTTTAAAAGATGTCTGTTTGATCTGCTAGGGTTGGGGACAGGGTTGGCATCAGGCACACCTGCCAAGAGCCCACATCCCAGCCTACTGACAAGAGCCCCCTGGAGTTGTTCCTCCTTTTCACAACTGGAACCTGTGGGTTCACCTGCTTCTCATTCTGGCCCAGACAATGGTGGTGGCAAGAAGGAGGAGCAGTCGATGCAGTAGAGCAATCACATACTTGCACCCTGCCTGTCATGCAAGCAAGTGAACATAAGAACATAAGAGCCATGCTGGATCAGACCAAAGGTTCATCTAGTCCAGCATTCTGTTCACGCAGTGGCCAACCAGCTGTCGACCAGGAACCAACAAGCAGGGCATGAGCACAACAGCACACCCCCTCCCCATGTTCCCCAGCAACCAGTGTACATAGGCTCCCTGCCTCCGGTCCTGGAGGTAGCACATAGCTATCAAAGACTAGTAGCCATGGATAGCCTTTGCCTCCAGGAATTTTTCCAACCCCCTTTTAAAGCCATCCAATTGGTGGCCATCACTACATCCTGTGGTAGCAAATTCCATTGTTTAACTATGCACTGTGTGAAGAAGCACTTCCTTTTATCTGTCCTGAATCTTCCACCAATCAGCTTCATGATAGTGGTAGCAATGATGAGAAAGAGGATAAGGAGCATTAGCAGCTGGTGAGAATGATGGTGAGAAGGTAGACTCACTGAGGGAGGGGGCCCTTTGAGGGTGTCTTGCACAAGGGCTTTCAAAATCTGAAGCTGGCACTGGTTGGACACACAGTGACTGGGTTCAGACGATCTCAAGGCAGGATAAAAGAAGCTATTGTGGCTTCTCCCCCCACCCCTGTACATGTGATTGTGGCTTACATAATTACCCACAATGCAGCATGGGTTGTGGTGTTGTCCGAACCCAGCATGGCACACAGTGGGGCAGGCTTCTTACTGATGCCAAAACCCCTACTACAAGCCATGGGTTGTGTCGTGGGTAATGTGTTGCCTGAGGCCTGAGATGGTATGCGAGAAAATACACATTGAACCTGCCTGGACATATCAGATCAGCTGATGACAATGTTAATTGGCTCCTGCATAATTTATAAAAGGCTATGAAATACCAAACTTCCTAAATAGATCCAGAACCTTGGAATTTTGCAGCTAGTTCTAGTCTCTTCAACAGACCAATCTTTCTAAGGTCAAGAAGTTGAAAGACAAGATCAGTTAGCTATTAATTGTGAATGCAGAAACTCACTACAAATGGCAAATAGTGTTGTTGTTTTCCTGTGAAGGGCTCTGAGCCCTGTGCATTTACCACCTGAAAGACAGAGGGGCATTTTAACTGGTGAAAATTTTCTCATCACTGTTACTCGGTGTCAGGAAATTCCACTCCTGTCGACTTAAGCCTTCAGGTGGAGCCTGTGTTGTTATTTGTGTACAATGCCTAGGCAACTATAGGTGCTTTTCAAGCAAACAAATAATCAATTCTGCATGCCATTTCACTGCTACAGATGCCCTGATACTGAACTGTGGCAACACTAACTGTTAATTGATGAGAAATCAGCCTTGCCTTGCCAAGTTAAATGTATGCGCAGAACGCTTTTTATGCAAGAGAGACTGTAAGCAAAGTTATACACCACCTGCTTTCAGAAACAGCACAGTCCCCAAAGGACTTTACCTTTTTCATAACTTCCTGATCAGATTTTCATCAGGGCTTTCTTAGCAGAGGATAACAAATGATGCTCTGAGATTTGTGGACAGAATGCCCCATGAGTAGGATTGTTCCCCCCCTCCCTTCTGCTATTTTTCCTTTACCAGGTATTATTTAGCTCTTTTATCTTCCTCCAAAGCTACTCAATTTTCCATCTACTTATAAAATTAAAAACACACACAACTATGACCCATGAGATCTCTCACTCTGTTCCATTTCTCAGCATGCTTCCACCAGTTCTTACTGCAAAGTGACCCTGTGGAGATGACTCATACAGGATCTGAGCAGTTGCTATGCCAGTTCTAACTTCTAAGTCGTTCGTTACTGCCTGCCTGGACAGATAGCAGGGCTGCTGGGTGCCTCTGTGGCTTACCTCAGTGCAGGCAACTCGAAGACAGACCCAGCGGAACTCTCAGTCTAAGGGGGCTGACAGCAGAGGCTGCCGCTTGGGATCCCAACATAACAAGCTAAGCATCTGCAGAGCTGAGGTGACTCATGGTGCATCAACAATAGCCCCCCACGTGGTGTTCGTGTTTGTTTGTCCTCTGAAAAAAATGTGGCAATTCATCTTGCTTGGTGGAGGTGGCCATCACCTTTTGACAGAAAAAAAATTACATGAGAGCCTGTTGAACCAGACCACTAGCCCATAGGTGTACAACCTTTTTGGCCCAAAGGGACACATCCTATGTCCAAATCAATAAACAGGCAATGGCCAAAGGAGGAGCAGCCAAGGTCCAAACACAGATAAGCAATCAGATACAATACTCAGTCAGAGAAGCAGAATCAAGCAGAAGTCCAAGGGTCAGTAGCACAGAGGTTCAGTCACAAGGTAGAACAAAGGCGTTCTAGCAGTCAGTAAGGTCTGACTGAAAGCTTATAGAGCTAGAGCTTCCACAGCCCCACCCCAGGCTACAGTTCATTACAGGTAAGGATGGGTGGATTCCCTACCTGCTGGTCCGTGTGGGAATCCGCCCGTGGGGGGAGGCGAACCATCCCTCCCCCTGGAATCCGACTGAGCCAGCTCCGCTCTGTGGCAATCCTGTGGAACCGGCTGCCGGCTCTGCAGGATCGCCACACAGAGGAGCCAGCCACACACAGATTCTGGAGGGAGGTGGAGGTGAGTGCCCCGTCCTGCCACGGATTCTGGAGGCCGGATTCTTTGGAATCTGGCCTCATTGGGGTCCGTGGTGGAATTCTCCACCATCCCTAATTACAGGCCCTCTGTCAAAAGTCCAGTACTCATGAGGAGGGCCTTGCTCCCAAGGAGTCCTGTCCTCTTAAGGCGTCCTCTGTTGTAATTGTGGACTCCTTCTCAAAGGAGCCCTGCTGGCCTGCTTCTTGATGTGAGGACGCTCTTGGGGGCTGGGGGTCGCTCAGCCTCTGCCTTAGAGGCAGAGTCCCCTGGCCTCTTGTGGGGCTGGACCTGCAACCCTTTCCCCAAGGGCCCAGGCTCCTCCTGGTCTTCGGACATGGGCTGCTCTGTGGAGTTCTTCATCCCTGGGTGCTCATCGTCCCTCCTTGAGGATCCTCCATGGGAGTATGACAATGCATGTGTGTGCGTGCGCGCGCGCACACACACACACACTCTCCCCACATGCACATGCACATCTCCTCTCCCTGAACACTGACATCTAGGGATCACGGGGGGTAGGGAGGGTAAAAGCCCCCAGAGATAGCAACTGCGATTTCTGTTTTCACACCACTACTGGCAGTGGGGAACCTGTTATCTCAGAAGCCAAGGAACAGTGTTTTTCTCACAGATCAGCTGATCAGCTGGGCTACAAGTTTCAGGGACCATGCAGGGAGCAGCCATGAGCTGCATGTGGCCCCACGGCTGCAGGTTATTACAGCCCTATACGAGATAGACACAGTGGCCAACCGGATGTCTATGGGAAGCTTGCAAGAAAAACATGGAAGTAATAGCCTATCCTTACTTTACCCCTATGTGCCACTGAACATGCAGCTTCTTTTGGCTAATAACTTTTAACAGACCTATCCTCTATTAATTTGTCCAATGTCCTTTTAAAGCTACATGTTTCGGCATCACCACATCTCGTGGCAACCACTTCCATTAATCAATCGCCCTCCTCAGAAATTTCACCTATGCATTCAGTCAGTGCATGAGCAAGGAGTGGAGCCATGCTGACAACCTTCTTCCACTGGCATTCATGTGAACAGTACAGATGTCTGCATCAGGGAAGATTTTGTGTGCACACAGCCGGCTTCCACATGATCAGGAACTCTGATTTCATAGAGTTCACATGGAGCCTTCATGTATATACTGTGCATGGAAAGGCTTATCTGCTATGGACAATTACACTTTAAATGTGGAAGCCATAGGGTCGAGCTAGTTTGTGCAACCCCACTTTCCACGCAGGGTATTAATGCAATACGTGTGAGCATAATTTCTGAAGAGGGCTAAGCATATGTGCATAGAGCATATGTACTGAGCCTTCCCCAATCTGGTGCCCTCCAGAATTTCAGACAGCAGTCCCAGAATTCCTGACCATTGGCCCTGCTGGTAGGTCTGATAGAAACTGAAATCTAGGGATGTACGAAAATCACTTACCTTTTCGCAGGGGTGATTCGCGGAGCGCCTCCTCCCAAAATCCTAACCCGGCCAGCTCCGCTCTGCGGCAACTCTGCGGAGCCGCCAGCCAGTTGCATTCGCAGGCGTGTGGAGCCTGCAGGTGCAAATGGCGGCGGCTACAGCGGCTGCCATTTGTGTTCATGTTTTTGGCCGTGATAGGCTACGTAAATATTTACGTAGCCTATCATGGCGAAAGACAGGGGCACAAATGGTGGCCGCTACGCCATTTGCGCCCCTGTTTTTTTACGGTGATAGGCTACGTAAATATTTACGTAGCCTATCACGACAAAAAAACAGGAACGCAAATGGCAGCGGCTACGGCGGCCGCCATTTGCGTTCCCTTTTTTTGCCGTGATAGGCTATGTAAATATTTACGTAGCCTATCACAGCCTCTGCAGGGATGCAAATGGAGTGCCTGCGTTAGCTGTGATAGGCTACGTAAATATTTACGTAGCCTATCACGGCTATATGGAAGAAGCAAATGGCGGCCGCAGACACGGCCACCATTCACAAGTCAGCGCGGATGGCAGCAGGTAGGTGCTCCGTTCCGGGCCCATTTCACAGGGTGGTGGGGTGAGGGGCTTCGTTCCGCCATGGATTTCAGGGGCCCGAATGCACTGGCATTCAGCCTCACTGAGATCCGTGGCAGAATTCTCTGACATCCCTACTGAAATTCAAAACATCTGATTGTAGTCCTAGAAATCCACTTGAAGGATCTCGTGTCAGTGAGTGAACTTTTAAGGCTCTTAAATCTCAGTCCCAACTCTACCCAGCAGCTGACAGAGGTAAGAGACGGCAAGACTCTTTTGTGGAGGAAAGGAGGAAACATCAACATCATTTACATCTTCCCCCGAATAGTTATCTCAGCTCCGAAGGTCAAAGTGATTAGCCTTACCTCTAAGAACGTTCTTATCTTGAATTTATGAAGTGGAAGAACACCTCAGAGAGCCTCAAGCTACATTAATCTTTTTGGAATCTTTTTTTGGGGGGTGGGGGGGATAGTTTGGGAACAGTCTGAACCTTTTTTACTTCATTTTAACCTTTAACTTTTCAATTAAACTCTTAACTCAGCTTTTAACTCAGCTTCTTAACCTATTTTTTTTTACTTTAAACTTTCTAACTCAAATTGATCTAATTTAACTCAACCTGTGAAATCTGTGAAGCCTGGGAAATCTGTTAATGAGCCTATGTGCTACTGAGCCTATGAGTATGGTCCTCACGAGACGGGGGTGTAAAACTCTGGGGATCCCCCCTCCCAGGGTTTGATCTTCCTCAGAGGAAAAAACAAATGAAGCAAACAAACATCACATCCTTTTTTACTTTGAAAAAGGAAGGGAGGGAATGAAGCACCTGGTATTTGTACCAGCACCTTTGATTGGTCTGTGGATTATTCCTCCTGGGACAAATTTGCTACACCAAGCATGGAAGGGGAGATTGATCTAGCAACAGAAATTGCCCAAGCTGAAATGGCTGAAACTGTCCATGCTGTAATTTTGGAAGGGTTAACCCCAAGGTTGCAGGGAAGCAATTGCAGCACGCTGGGGCTGCCTCCTGAAGCCTTGCATGGTTCAGATGAGGAAGTAGTCCCTGAGGGGAACCTCAGGACTTCACTTGGAATGGACCTCTTTGAAGATATAAATTTTGCTCTCTTATTTAAAAAGCAGATTGACTTAATTACTAAAGAACAGGAATGAATTAATTTCTGGCAGAGTGTTTTGGCTTGTTAATCACTATGGCTGAATTTTGTAAGAGAGTGGAAGAACCAGTGGGCAAAAAAAGGGAAGTTAAGAGTGGTGAACTTGGTTCTAATGCAGGCCAGAAAAAGGGTGTGGCAGGTAAACGAACTAGTAAGGGGAAGAAAAACAGCCAAACTGGAAATTTACAAAAAGTGAGTAAAAATATCAAACTCTCCAGGAAGAGCCGAAAAACGAGCCAGCATTACAAGAACATGAGTTTTTGTAAGCTTTTTAGGTTATTGGAAGATTCCCCTAAGAACTGAAGTCACCAAAATCTTCTCACCAGAAATGTCAGGTTCCAGACACCTGAGACACTGCTGCCTTGTGCAGGGATGTCTCCAGCCCAAGGGAACTAGAGCCACCCTTACCTCCAACTAGGTCAAGTGAGTTAAATGTTGCTATTACTGCACCATATTCACAAGATGTAATTCAGGATCCATGGCAACATGCCCTTACCACTGGGGCAGTCTCAAAAACCCAAGAACAAAATCTATTGCAAGGTGGAATCAAATTTAAAAAAGCCCAAAAATGGGACTTGGTCCTAAATCGCCAAAAGTTAGGTTTTTATTTTTATTTTTCCCAAACCTAAAGGCCTACTTTCTCAGAATGTAAAATTCACTTTCTACACCTAGCTGACCAAATAATCCCACAGACTCTAAATTGAGGGGACGTACTAAATATAGAGTACTTGTTTTATGACTATCATCATGCTCATGCTGTGGTGACATTTCAGTCTTGGCAGGTCATGAAGGAAGTATATGATAAGAAAGACAAATGCTTAAAAATGGGCCTGGTGCTGACTAGATTTTTTGAAAATAATAACTCTACGGCCTTATAAGGACCCAGGATCTGATTACAAACTTCATAATGTCGGGAAACTTATTAGCCTGGAAGATTTCCAGGCCTACGATGCCCTCAACAAGTGAAATCTACATAAAGAATAGTAAATGGCTCCTCGGAAGAGAAGTTCCCCCTTTTTTAGAAGAAGAGTATTTATCCAACTCTCAGGACTTGGATAAAGCCTTAAAGACGCAAGTAGGGGCTTCAGAAATAATCCACAAACAAGTACAAGCGGATCAGCAGAAAGGAGAGGAGAATGACTCTTTTCTTAATAAAGAGAACAGAACTGGTGAGGAATATCTCCTGCCGGAAGAACAAAAACTAATCAAAGGTTTTGATGCTCTATTGGTGCAGGAACAACAGACGATTCTAACAACAGACGATTCCAACAGATTATCCTCCTTAAAAGAACTATAGATGACTAAGTGCCATCAGGGCACTGGGACCTTTCCCATCAATATCCGCTCAGCTTTTGACTCCCAAAGACAATGGGAAGTCATATCAGATGAGGAAGAAAGTGACTTATTGAGGGGAATACTTCCAGCAAAGGAATGGAGACCCACCACTCTAACTTTTCTAAGAACAACCTTGGGGAAAAAAACACTCAGCAATTTTACAACCTTAGCAGGAGGAATTCGCTGAACCATCTCCTCCTTTACAATCTATAGATCCTCCTAATACTACCCCTGCAAAAGATTTGGATTTAGTCCAATTGGGTTATTTTCAAAATAAACTACATACTGTTGCTACAGAAGTTAATTTGCCACTTACCTCTCCTGCCTCCATAACAAGAAGCAAGGCTATGGCCTCACCTCAGGTTTCAGTTATATCACATGCAGCTCAAAACTGCATAGTTGCTGGTGAACATTCGGCAGGATTAGATCTATTATGTGAATCCCACTGGACTATATATGATAGAAGCTTTTCAAATGATGGGAGCCAAAGTAAGGGCACAGTTGCCCAGTGTGTCAGAAAAATAGCCCTTAAAACCACTGGTGATATGCTGAATGAGGTAGGAACAGTGCTGACTACCTACATCTCTTCATTCTAAGAACCTCTTGTCGATTAAGGTCCTGTCCTGGAATATAGCAGGATGGCTTCCTAAGTTAGTTGATGAGAATTTTAAAGATTTTTGTGCCAAATTCCAAATTATTTTTATTCAAGAAACTAGGGTTGGCAGAGAATTTCTCCCCGAAACTTCGGGGGGCCGAGTGCCAATGTGTTCGGCCCCCCGAAAAATTTTCGGGGAGAAATTCTCCGCACCCCCCCCCGCACCCCACCTGGGACAGGACTTACCTTTCCTGAATGTCCCTCCCGGCGGCAGGTCCCGGCGGCGGTTCATCGGGTCTTCATCAGGGGCGGGGGCGGCAGCCGATCTTTCAACCGGCTGCCGCCGCCGCCATTCCAATAAAAGTAAATTTAAAAAAAACGCCCTCGTGATAGGCTACGTGACGATTAACGTAGCCTATCATGGCTAGATTTGCAAAGTTAGCCGTGATAGGCTACGTAAATCGTCACGTAGCCTATCACGGGTGACTTTAAAAAAAATAATTAAAAAAGCGCGTACGGCTAATGGCGGCCCCCATAGGGAGCCGCCATTGGCGTTCCTTATTTGGTCGCTGTAGTCTACGTAAATCTTTACGTAGACTACAGCGACCAAATAAGGAACGTGAATGGTGGCTCCCTATGGGGGCCGCCATTAGCCGTACGCGCTTTTTTTTTTTAAGTCACCCGTGATAGGCTACGTGATGATTTACGTAGCCTATCACGGCTGACTTTGCAGATCTAGCCGTGATAGGCTACGTTAATCGTCACGTAGCCTATCACGGGGGCGTTTTGTTTTTTTTTTAAACTTTTTATTTCGCGGCCGGGCGAGGCGAGGCGCCTCCTCCCCAGCCTGAATTTCGGCCGGGCGAGGCGGGAAGCCTCCCCCCTGCCTGAACTTCGGGGCGAGAGCAGCGAAGCGCCTCCCCCCCACCGCGAAAAGCTGCGAGACCAGGTAAGTGGCTTTCGTGCACTCCTAGACACAAATGGCAGCCGCGGCAGCTGGTCAAAAGACCAGCTGCCGCCGCTGGAGCCACCACCGCCAGAACATCCGCCCCAGGTAAGCTTCGTCCCGGGGCTATTCCGTGAGGTGGCGGGGGGCGGGGGGCCGTTCCACCATGGGTTTGGGGGGGAAATACCTCACTGAAATCCATGGCAGAATTCTCCACCATCCCTAGCGGATTCTAAAGAATCTGGCCTCACTGGAGTCCGTGGCGGAATTCTCTAACAGCCCTAGATTAGCATAGAGGTTTTACCTGACTACTCTTCCAAGAAAGTTAAACAGCTGTTCAAAGAAAGAATCCATCTATATCTTCAGTAGTGGGACCTATATACCATCACCCAAATGTCCTACTCAGTTTGGTATCCATTATATAAAACGACATTTGGTCTGGAGCAATACTTTACAATGCTTACTGCGGCTCCTTTAAGAAAATCATTCACAGGTTTAAGATTCTAGTGCATGCCCTCTGCTTATCTGGAGGGGAGGTTTGACAATACCCCACCTCACTTACGACTCTGCATTTGTGAATCTTGCAAAGTTGAGGATACTGAACACTATTTATTTCGCTGCCATTTGTATGAGCCCCCAAGATATAAATTTCTCCACCATATCCTTTGTTTTCTGTCAAATAGACCCCACCCCACCCCCCAGATCAGATTTGTATATTGCTTGCAGGCAACGATGTATATATTACCATCCAGGTAGCAAAATTTGCCCTGGCTGCCAGAAAATTAAGCACCAGGCATCATACTGTACCCTCTTATAAACCTAGGGGGAAGGAATCTGGGGCTAAGTGAGATGTAAACATGTCCTTTTACCTATTCTTTGTGTACGCCTTTAAATTGGTTTTTATTGTATTTTATTGTGTGCGTGTATTGTATTTTATCTTGAGTGTGGTTGTTTTCAAATTGTGGTGGCCTATGGCTTTGAACAATAAAGGTTCATTCAAATTAATATTATTTTTTGTTTACATCAGTGCTGCAGCTTTTTAAGCATTTTTCCTATTGTACTTCCTTTGTGGTTGGAAGTACAATAGGAGCACAAGAAATGGAAAGGCTGTAGAAGTCTCCAGCTGAATTCAAGCCTTGTTTCCATTTGTTCATTAACTGAGATGTGTGCTGGAAATAAAAGAAGTTAAGCTTCCTTTGGGCTTCAGGTCTCCATTCACCATTGCTGTTGCAGTTTCTGTAAAGAGGAGGAGTCCCTTCCCCCGCTCCCATGGGCTTAGTTTTCACCTTTACCCTGAGAAACTTTAAAGGATGGGAATAGACTTCGTAGGAAATCAGGCTGCTGTTTAGGGGGGAAAGAGAAAGAAAAGAACAAAAGCAGTTCACCATGAGAGCCAGAAAGTAATCTGTCAATTCTTGGTGCTACTTCTATTGAATGGGGAATTTAGAACTACTACAAAATACAGGATTTGAGTGGCCCAGGGACCATACATTTCTTTTTGTCTAAGAGATAGAACAGAAGCGGCAGTAGGCTAAGCTTCATAACAATAGCCCGCTAATGCGATACTCTTAGTACCTAGTAGGGAACATACCTCAATGTGTGGGATAGTAGAACATATTTGAGTTTTTCATATTTCTAAAAGAACAAGCTACCACACCAGGAAGCACTACATTTTATATCATGTTTATGTGACTTGCCATATGGAACTTGTTTGGAAATAATGGGTCACTGCATGAAGACAGCTGATTCCTTAAAATGTTGATGTAGAGTGGGTGAAACTATTTCTGATCTATGTCATTTTCAGATATTTTACTCCATTATTCTGTTTCGTTCTCTTTCCATATTAATCTGTGAACTCCTCCCAAAATAAATATTTATGTATTTTGTCCCAACATATGTATTGAAATGCATGTTTTGATATGCTTTAACTGCATCACAACAAATGACAAAATCTGGTGGATGGCAAAGTTCCAGTCTACACATTTGTCCAAGAGGTGTAGTAGGTCAGATCATTTCATGTAGGAAATTGGACAGAATTCCTCAAGCATCCTTATGTTGAAGTATAAAGCTTAGGGCCTTTCCACTGTTTCTACTTTGTCAAAGTTAGGGATTGATGAGAATTTTGTATCAGTTCACTTTTAAACAGAATTTACCAAAATTCACAAATTCCTTCACATTCAGGATGGAAAGAACTTGTGATTTTGTTTAACAAATTGAATGAGAAAACAAAACTGACAGATTCATCCATGCCTAGAATGTGAGAAGGAAGATATGCAAAGTACTTTGGATTGTTGAAAAGGATTAATGAGCAGTCCCACAGTGAGTCAGCTCAAGGAAAACGATGTGCACTGGAAATTTCAAGTAAATTTTAAAATGCCCATCATCTAATTTGGTTAATTTGTTTAAACCAATGATAGTACTGGTAAGGGAAAAATCACTGTGCAGTCAATGTGATATAGCACACCTACTTAAAGTAACACTTAGAAGACAGATTGCAAATAATTAATTATATATCAGATGAGAGATCCATACTGAAACACAAGAGGAGCTCTCAGGAAAACAGATGCTGCTAGAGGAAACTCGGTATTTTTGAAGCAGGGGAAATAAGCTGAAGTTGAAGGGTACTAGAAGCTGCAAATCTGGGTGGCTGTGATAGTACTAGCAGACCTGTAAGTGCTAGCATCAAGGTATGAGAATGCTAGCAGAGCTCAAATAATCATTTAAAAAGTGCATAGGGTGTAACTGAGTTTATATGTGAAAACCACATTGTCTTCTTCAAAGTTCAAAGATGTATTCCTCACAATAGTCCTCTCAAGTTAATGTCTCTTCACATATGAGGAATGATGTTTTAGCAAAACTGACCATTGAATTCTTCTGTCATTTGGTGTTGTTCAGTCGTTCAGTCGTGTCCGACTCTTCATGACCCCATGGACCATAGCACGCCAGGCCTTCCTGTCCTGCGCTCTCTCCCAGAGTGTGCTCAAGTTCATATTCATTGCATCGGTGATGCTATCTAGCCATCTCATCCTCTGCCGTCCCCTTCTCCTTTTGCCTTCAGTCTTTCCCAGCATCAGGGTCTTTTCCAGAGAGTTTTCTCTTCGCATTAGGTGGCCAAAATATTTCAGCTTCAGCTTCAGTATCTGTCCTTCCAATGAGCACTCAGGGTTGATTTCCTTTAGGATGGACTGATCTGACCTCCTTGCAGTCCAGGGGACTTGTAAGAGTCTTCTCCAGCACCACAGTTCGAAAGCATCAATTCTTCGGCGCTCAGCCTTCCTTATAGTCCAGCTCTCACAGCCATATGTTACTACTGGGGAAACCATAGCTTTGATTGAACGGACCTTTGTCGGCAAGGTGATGTGTCTGCTTCTTACTATGCTGTCTAGGTTGGCCATAGCTTTCCTCCCAAGGAGCAAGCGTCTTTTAATTTCATGGCTATAGTCACCATCTGCAGTGATCTTGGAGCCCAAGAAAGTAAAATCTGTCACTGCTTCCATTTCTTCCCCGTCTATATGCCAGATCTTCTGTCATAGTTGCTAGGAAAAAACTGCACCAATGCATTTCTTCAAATTTAAGAAGATGTGTTAGAAATAAAACAAACGGGGAATTTTTTAAAGCTTTTTGTTGTTGTTTTACTTTGCAGTCTGCAAACGCACTCAAAACACACAGTATTTTAAAACATAGAATGCAATCCTAAAAAGGATATAAGAATACAATAAAAATATTTCAAAGTAGTAGCAGAATGTTAAAAAAAGACACTAAAATTGTGAGCTTTAAATTATAAGATTACAAAATTAAAACATAGATGCTGGGAAACAAATGAGTGTTTAACCAGTCTAAAGTAACAAAGCGAAGACTTGACTTGGTAGGCTTCCACAGGCAGGACTTTCTGGAGCAGCAGCAGTGCCACCAAAAAAGCAGCCATCACTTAGACACAAGATTTTACCTAACACAAAGATGGCACCTAAAGCAAGGCCCATCTTTCTGATCTTAAAGAATATAGAGGTGCATATGGGAATGCTGGCACTTGGGTTTTTGTCTTTAAGTAGGAAAAATAGAAAGGAAAGGAGGTATGAGATATAGCACAGTGACTTTAAATCAACATGTAAGCAGAGAAACACCACAGGAATAATGAACTCTTGCAGAAGAAAGGTCTCTAGCTAAAAATATTCTGGCAGAGAGCCCAAAGCCCAGCACCTACGCACATGTAACTCAGTGCACTAACATGCCATTCTAAACAAAAGCACCTGAAAACCCGTGCATAATTGATTTTTAAAGCAACTTAGAATACATTTCCTTTGTAAGTGAGGAACAAAGGGTGGTCAGAAGAAGAATCAGAAGAAAAGTCTGAATTGCTTTCCCTCACCACCTGTTATCCTCCTCCCCATGATTCCAATGGTCTGGTTAAATTTAGTCTGCTTTTCTCCTTCTCCCTTCCTTCCCAGTTTATTCTTTTCTGTGAACTCAGTAGAGGTGGTGAGTGCCCATTATTCCTTCATACAGGGATGTGGTAGCTGGAAGTTTGGAGAGTTCAGAAACTGATGTGAAGGGTATAAGATGTTGGTTCTCTGGCAAGAGAGAGTCCAGAGGCAGGGTAGATGGGGGGGGGGAAGGGAGGCAATTGGCTGAGAAACTGGGAACATTTTGAGGGGTGGACTTTGAGGAAGTGATGGAGTACATGCTTTCCATGCAGAACGTCCCAAGCTCAGTTCAACCCCTGGCAATTCCAGGTAGGTTTGGGAAAGACTCATGTCTGAAATGCTGGAGAGCCACTGCCACTCAGTACAGACAATGTGGAGGTAGATAGACTACTGCAGTTATGTGCTCCTAAATTAGAGACAGAAACCTGAACACACACACACACACACACACACACACACACACGGAGGGAGGGAGGGAGGGAGGGAGGGAGTGGGAGAGAGAGGTCAATAAGATAAGGAAGAGATAGACCAAAGGAATGGGGTAGAAAAATAGGACAGTAGTTCTCCAAATGTTGGACTACAACTAACATCAGTGTCAACCAGCATGACCAGTGTCATGGAGTATGAAAGTTGTGTCCACAACATCTGGAAGGCCACATATTCCCCACCCCGCTTCCTGACAGGAAGAGTAGTGGATAGAGAATAGGGTTGGCCATGTTTCCTGTTCAGTGTCCTGCACCACTCATTCCATTTATTACATTTCTACACCACCCAATAACTGAAGCTCTCTGGCCGGTTTGCAAAGATTAAAAACCTTAAAAACACAATATAAAAACAGCACTTTAATTTTAATTAACAAAGGTCTAAGCTTACAGCAAAGTTCTGATAACTTCTTCCTAGTGATTTAGAAGCTAAGCCCCACAGGTACTCATAACACTGTTATACAAAATCAGGCCATTTATAGTTGTATTCCTAGACTGTATTATTGAAAGTTATTTCCTTGGGAAGAAGCTGTGCCAATGAGTCCTTGGGGATAGGTTGTGTTTCAGTTTAATCAAATTCTAGGCTTGTGGTTGCTCTGGATCATTATATTTATATCAATCTCCATAGCAAACATCATTCATACTGATGCAGCAAAGGCAATCCATTCCATCCACACATCCATGAGCAGGTTACCTTATTCACTGAATTCAGTAGGCATTCTCAGCTCAATGTTCATGCAATGCACTAGAGATAATGTGGTATAGTGCATAGAGAACTAGATTTGGGCCAAAAAGAACTGGTTTCAAATTCCCACTCAGCCATGTCATCACTTGGTAGCTTTAGACCAGGGGTGCAGAACCTCTTTCAGCCTGAGGGCTGAATTCCATTTTGGAGAAGCCCTTGGGGGCCATATACCAGTGGTAGGCAGGGACAAAGGCAAAAGGGGTGGGGCCCACTATACAGAACAGAGCAGCATATTTTAGCTTAAAGCTCTTACGGCAGGCAAGTAAGCCCTAGAAAAAGGATAGGAGAGTCATTCAACTTTTTAGAATAGGGAACAAACCGCATGACTGCTGGGAAACCACCAAACAACAGGTGGGGGAAAAGGAAGTGTAGCCTTTTGGGGAACCCTAGAAGGCCAGATTAGGACCCTAGGATTTCACCCTTGAGCCCGAGGTTCTCCACTCCTCCTTAGTCCAGTCATTTGCTCATAGCCTAACCTTTCTTCCAGGGCTACTATGAAAATACAAAATGGGATAACACTGACGTTCCGTCTTGAGCTCCCAGGAAAACGGGTGGGATACAGATGTGTTAAGCAGTTCTGTGCATCAAATCCATGCCTGCTTTGACAATGCAAACATTGCATTACCACGGCCCTTTGTCTGTTCTTGCTATGTTGCTGTTGTTCAGTCGTTAAGTCATGTCCGACTCTTTGTGACCCCATGGACCATAGCACGCCAGGCCTTCCTGCCCTCCGCTCTCTCCCAGAGTGTGCTCAAGTTCATATTCATTGCATCGGTGATGCTATCTAGCCATCTCATCCTCTGACATCCTCTTCTCCTTTTGCCTTCAATCTTTCCCAGCATCAGGGTCTTTCCCAAATAGTTTTCTCTTCGCATTAGGTGGCCAAAATATTTGAGCTTCAGCTTCAATATCTGTCCTTCCAATGAGTAGTCAGGGTTGATTTCCTTTAGGAAGGACTGATTTGACCTCCTTGCAGTCCAGGGGACTTGTAAGAGTCTTCTCCAGCACCACAGTTCGAAAGCATCGATTCTTCGGCGCTCAGCCTTCCTTATAGTCCAGCTCTCACAGCCATACATTACTACTGGGAAAACCATAGCTTTGATTAGACAGACCTTTGTCGGCAAGGTGATGTCTCTGCTTCTGACTATGCTGTCTAGGTTTGCCATAGCTTTCCTCCCAAGGAGCAAGCGTCTTTTAATTTCATGGCTACAGTCACCACCTGCGGTGATCTTGGAGCCCAAGAAAATAAAATCTGTCACTGCTTCCATTTCTTCCCCTTCTATATGCCAGGAAGTGATGGGGCCAGATGCCATGATCTTAGTTTTTTTTAATGTTGAGTTTCAAACCAGCTTTTGCACTCTCCTCTTTCACCCTCAACAAGAGGCTCTTGAGATCCTCTTCACTTTCTGCCATTAGGGTGGTATCGTCTGTGTATCTGAGGTTGTTGATAATTCTCCCAGCAATCTTAATTCCGACCTGTGATTCATCCAACCCCGCGTTTCTCATGATGTACTCTGCATATAAGTTAAATAAGCAGGGCGACAATATGCAGCCTTGTCATACTCCTTTTGCAATTTTGAACTAATTGGTTGTTCCATGTCCTGTTCTTACTGTTGCTTCTTGACCCTCATACAGGTTTCTCAGGAGACAGGTAAGGTGGTCTGGTACTCCCATCTCTTTAAAAATTTGCCACAGTTTGTTGTGATCCACACAATCAAAGGCTTTAGCATAGTCAATGAAGCAGAAAGAGATGTTTTTCTGGAATTCTCTTGCTTTCCCCATGAATGTTGGCGATTTGATCTCTAGTTCCTCTGCCTCTTCGAAACCCCACTTGTACTTCCGGTAGTTCTCGGTTCATATGCTGCTGAAGCCTAGCTTGTAGGATTTTGAGCATAACCTTGCTGGCATGTGAAATGAGTGCAATTGTACAGTTGTTTGAACACTCTTTGGCGTTGCCCTTCTTTGGACTTAGAATGTAAACTGATATTTTCCAGTCTTGTGGCCACTGTTGAGTGTTCCAAATTTGTTGGCATATTGAGTGCAGCACTTTAACAGCATCATCTTTTAGGATTTTAAATAGCTCAGCTGGAATACTGTCATCTCCGCTAGCTTTGTTGTTAGCAATGCTTCTTAAGGCCTACTTGATTTCACTCTCTAAGATGTTCAGCTCAAGTTCAGTGACTGCACTATCGTGGCTATCAGGGACATTAAGATCTTTCCTGTAATGCCACTTGGCCATCTCTGTGTTAAGCATTTGCTTAACAATAAACAGATGCTTTAATCAAACTGCCGGCCACACTTAGCAATTTAAGTCAGGAAACTTTCCATATTGAGCCTGCTCCCGATGGACATCATTACTGCAGTGGCTGCCTGCCTGCAGTTTCAGGTTCTTTTGTCTGAAAAAGCCAACATCAAGGTAGGTGACTAAAGGTTTATAGGAACTGGGGCAACAAGTGTGATCTTTAACCATTCATGTTAAGCAGCCTGGTCTCATTTAGCAACTCTGCTCTGAGATTTAAATAGGCACAGAAGGGGTGGGAATATGTTGTTATGATTGCATTATATTCTTTTTAAAAGATCTTTTTCCAGTTATATTATTACAAAGCATAAGAAGACTGAAGCTGCAATCCTCTTCCCATTTACACTTACTATTGAACTTAATGAGGTTTGCTTATCAGTAGACATGTATAGCATTGCACTATTAGGCTTATCGCTTAAAATTTACTTTTTGCTACTACAGTAATAAAAAAACTAGGGATTGGCGGATTCCCTAACTGCTGGTCCAGGTGGGAATCCGCCCATGGGGGGACGCAATCCCTCCCTCCCCCTGGAATCTGTCCAGGCCGGCTCTGTGGCAATCCTGCGGAGCTGGCCGCCGGGTCCTCATGGCTGGCGATACAGCTGGCCGCCATTACCATGCCATATCACTGGGCTAACTTCGGCCACAAATGGCGTCCACTACACCATTTGCAGCCATAAAGCTGTTAGGTTAACCTAAATGCAGCCATTTACGGTGTTCCGGTGGGGAATCTGTGGCAGGGGGAGGCAATCCATTCCTCCTCCCCCCCAGAATCCTCCAGAGTGGTTCCACTCCACTTGGATTCCGGGGGGGGGGGACTGGCTTGGGGGCACTTACCTTCCCTCCTGCCAGCCAGAGGCAGTCCCTGCCGATTGCCTTTAAAAAAAAGTCTTTTTTTTTTTTAATGGCGATCGGGAGGATGTGCCCATAGACTTATATGCAAATAGAGCCATGAATCTTGCATATAAGTCTATGTGTCCATAGGCTTATGCTCAAGATTCACTGCTCTATTTTGCCTATGGGCACATCCTGCTGATCGAAGCCAAGTGCTGTTCCGCCTCTAGTCCTCCTGGAGCAGAGGTAAGTGGTCCCGATCCGCTGCAGATTCCTGAGGCTGGATTCCAAAGAATTTCAGCGGATTCCAGCAGGTTTCTCTGACATCCCTACTTCACATCCTCCTCCAGCATCCAATTAAAATCTACCAAGAATGCAATCCATCAACTACATGTTTCCCACTGGACAAATAAACTTTTGGTGGTGTTATGCTTTCAGCATTATGTGCATTACGTATTCTTGCAATATCTATATTCCTGCGATATTTTAACGCTTGTGCCAACCCATCTCCTCGAGTGAGACAGCAACTAATACTCCAGTGTAAGAACGATTAACAGCATGATCCAGTGCCTACACATAGAAGATTCCATTTGGCTCAAAACTAGGGATGTCAGTGAATTCCGCCACGGATCTTGGTGAGGCCGAATGCCAGTGCATTCGGCCCCCTGAAATCCATGGCGGAATGAAGCCCCCCAACCTGTGAAAGGTGCGCAAAACGGAGCACTTACCTGCTGCCGTTTGCACTGCTTTGTGAATGGCGGCCACATCTGCAGCCGCCATTCGCTTCTTCATTATAGCCGTGATAGGCTACATAAATAATTATGTAGCCTATCACGGCTAATGCAGGGACGCCATTTGCATCCCTGCGGAGGCCATGATAGGCTGCTGTAAATATCATGGCAAAAGACAGGGGTGCAAATGGTGTAGTGGCCGCCATTTGCGCCCCTGTCTTTTGCCATAATAGGCTACGTAAATATTTATGTAGCCTATCATGGCAAAAAAGAGAAACGCAAATGGTGCCCACTGTAGCCGTCGGCATTTGCGTTCCCTTTTTTTTTTGCCATGATAGGCTACGTAAATATATACGTAGCCTATCACAGCAAAATACAGGGATGAAAATGGCGGCGGCTACGGCGGCCGCCATTTGCGTCCCTGTGCAGCCCAGCGGCCGGATGTCCAGCTGCAGGCAGCCCCGGCCGGTGGCTCTGCGGAGTCGCTCTGGAGCGGAGCCGGCCAGGGAGAATTTCGGGGGGAGGGATGGAGCGCCTCCCCCCCCCCCCACGAATGTCACCCTTTGAAAAGGTAAGTGACTTTCGTACATCGATACTCAAAACACAGCAGTGGTGCAAGATGTCCTCCTGCCTGAGGTAGGAGAACGCGCACCCCTGCCACTGCCACCAGCCCATGAGAAAATCAGAGAGGCACCTAGGCCTGAATGCCATGCTTTGTGGGGTCCTTCCTCAAAGAGAGGCATTGTATAAGATGGCCCTGGAGACTGCCTGCGTTGTACCACTGGCCCACCTGATCTCTTGCTCTGGGAGACTACCTCAGATGAGAGATTGGATGGGCAGCCTTTCCAGAGGGGCCACCCACTCACCCAATCTCTCGCTTTCAAAGAGTCCTCAAAGCGAGACATTGGGCAGGCAAATCTTCTCCACAGAGCCCTCCCTCCTGACTTCACACTCTGAGCCCTCTCCCAAAGTGACAGGTGGGCAAGCAGCCTCTCTAGAGAGCCCATCCACATGGGCTCCTGCTTTGGGAGAAGGCTGAGGGACGTGCTTCTTCAAGCAGCACTGCTTGCTCACTGCTCTCCTCCTGTGGCTTTTGCCACAGGAAGGAAGGAGGGCAGGGGTAGAGGCAGCAGTGCTCTCCCCAGCAGCAGGGGACAGGGCATGATCCACCACCCCTCTCAATCTGCCACCAGAGCACAAATAACTTATACTGAGTGAAAGAGGAAATTTTAAATAGGAATATAGTAAGTGTACGCAAACCTCTCATTTTTGACAACGTGCCATACTGCCTGTGCACAGGGAGGAGCATGCTCTAGTGAACTTATGGGGACCCTCCCCTTGTGAGCATTGCATTCTTTAGTGGAGATGACACACACAAACCCCATCATTCATTGTACTTCTGAGTAAAAAAACACAAACATTTGCACAAAGCTCTCCAAAACCTTGAATTATGGAGGGAGCAATCCTATGCAGGGAGGTGGCTGCCTCCAGACTCGGAGACAACCCCCTATCCAATGCACAGTGGGAGGAGAGTGGAGGGGATCATCTCCTCCATGCTCCAGCTGCTCTGCATTCGTGGCTAGATGGCTGATTTTGGCTGTCTAGCCATGGGACATTGGAGTGCGAGATGGGGAGGCCAGACAAGACATAGGAAGTGTCGTACCGGAATTTATGAACTCCCCGCCCCACCCCCAGAAATCCACCCTTTCCCCTGATCTGCACTGCTCTTCCAAGCGGGGGATATGGTTCTCCAGTCTAACAGCCATAGGATTGCATCCTAAACCATCCACAAAGTGCTGAAGAAATGTTAGTGTCCTGCTTTGGCTGATGCAGACTCAGCAATACGGCAGATAAAGAGGCAAATCCAACAGCAAGTCTATAAACAGGCAAAGGTCAATAGCACAGTGTTACCAGTGAAGAAGGAGAGTTTCCAGAGAAGAGTCTGAGGCATAGCCAAGGTCTAATCACAGGCAAGCAGTCCAATACAAATGAGCTTTAAAGAGAAACATCTAGTAGGAATTTAAGGATCCATCACAAAGCAAGGTCAGGGATACACCATACTAGAACTGGCAAAACAACATTGTTTCCAAAAGCTAGCAAATGCTAACTGAAGGCTTATATATACAGAGCTTCCAGAGCCCCACCCAGGGCTCAGCTGCAGTTCATTACAGGGCTTCTTGCAAATGTCCTACTTGTAAGGAGGGCCTTACTCATGAGGAGTTCTCCTTGGTAAATGAGCGGTCCTCACAGGAGTTCCTCTGGCCTGCCTCTTGAGATGATGACACTCTTGTGGGCTAGGGGCTCACTCAGTCTTTGCCACAGAGCCGGAGTCCCTTGCCTCTTGGTGGGTGGACCTGCAGCCATCCCCCAATGGTCCAGGCTTGTCCTGGTCTTCTGCCATGGGATGTTATGTGGTGTTCTTCATGTCTGGGAGCTCTAGCTCCTCCTCAGAAGAGGATTCCTACAGTGGGGGCATGACAGTAACTGCAAATCAAACTAACCAAAATTAAATTTAATCCAAGAGAAATCTGTTACTCAGGGTCCAGGAAAACAGAAGTGGACATGGATTTTTCCTTTTGGTTTTCTACATAACTACATGTGACTCTATTACTGTTTAAATAAAAGCAAGATAAGTTGGCTGGGGCATGCTAGGAATTGTAGGAGAGTTTTTTTCTGTCTAAACATGCATAGAATTGTGCCTTAAGTTATAACACTATTTCCAATAAGTATCATTGCAGCATATTTTAGAGGCAACCTTATTTCCTGCATCTTATTCACTATCTCTAAGGTTGAACCTGTAACAATACCATGTGTGCACCAAGTTCCAGCATCTAGAGCACAAAGTGAGTTATTCTTGGAGCTGCTCCACAATTATGAAACATCCTTGTGTGTGCCCAAATAAGACAGTGTGCCAAAATGAGCTAAGCCCTTTTTCAAATGTGACTAGATGGAAGATGAATAAGGAATGTCTCCATTTGTTTGTAAAGCCTTTGCAAATGTGGATTGCACAGCAATTTCTTTGGCAAAGAGCTAGCATGTTTCTAAATTCTAACAGAACACTGGCTTTTGAGGAAAATGGGCTGATTCTGAGGATTGTATCTCAGCTTAATAAGTCAATATATGAACAAGCCTTATGGGTGTGCATGCAGCCCTTTCATGGTGGGAGTGAACAAACCAGGAACTCTTGAATTAGCTATAGTTTCCCATTACACCCAGACCAGGAAACTATGGTTGGCAGCTTTGGAACAAGCCAGTGTATTAAGCCAAATTTGAACCATGACCTCATATTCTGGCTTGTTCCAAAGCTGTTAGCCATAGTTCCCTGGTTCTGACATAATGGGAAACTATAGCTAAGTCAAACACTCCTGGTTTGTTCACTCCTGCTGTGAAGGGGCTGCATGCACACCCATGAAGCTCATTCATATCTTACGATATTAAGCTAAGATATGATCGCCTGAGGCAGCCCAAATAATTACTTTTAAGAGGTATCCTTTTGTGTTGTGGATGCTCATTTTTCTGGTCTCTGAGTCAAGTGGATTCCGAAAGGGTTTAAAGAACTATAAAAACCTGAAAAACCTGTGAATAGAGATCTTATTGGAATGAGTGTACACACCATGTGTAACAATGCATTCAACTCTCGGAGGGTGGGGGGGAATTACTCATCCTCTGATTTCAGCTCTTATGTTTGAGTGTATTATTGCACTAGAGGGCAGTAATGCACTTGTTGACTCTTCCTTAAAATTACCAGAGTCTCTCTTTATGTCCTCTTTCAGTGTCTGTTGCTGAATATAAGCAGCCCTGGCAGGCGCAGTAATCTGGCAGGTTGCATTAGGGTTGTCTTTAGGAATTCCCCAACTAAATTTTACAGGAAGTTCCCAATGGAAACTTGAATTAATGGTGAAAGAGAACCTCTCAAAACAAGCTGTCTTCAGTCTATTTGGCCATGAAAAGAAATGGCTTAAAAAAACAAAACTGGCTACTTCTTTAGCGACTTCACAATTGGATGTTGGACAGCAGATTTCCTGATCTGTTATAAAATGTTTCATTTTCTGAAACAAACTTTAAATAAAATGAAAGGCATTGTATGAACACAAAAGCTTTCTTTTGCTAATCAAACATAATATCTTTATCAAACTAAACATGATACATTTGCTTTCAGAATCTTAACATCAATCTTATATCAACTGGCCATTGAGTCCACTATAAAGCTTCCACTAATTAGTTATTACAATTTATCCGTTGGATGGTAAAAGACTTTAAAAACATACCATGTTCTGACTGTATAAACATGCCACGACCTTTCTCCATTTCATATGTTCATCTCGGAAAGCATAGATTCCTATGTTGTCAGAGAATAATTGAAAACATTTAATATGCCCATATGCTCTATGTGCCCCATTTTAAATACATGTTGCTTTCTCAAGCTGTGAGGATTGTGTTCTCTAACCTATGCTGCGTGCACTGTGGATTTGGCATAACATGATCTTCCCTGGTGGTTTTCAAACTGTGTTTTGAGGAACCCCAATATTTTCAGAAAATTCTTAGGGATTCCTTAACATAATGATAAAATCAGTACTGATGGACAGCTTGCCTGCTACTACTGATTTTCCCATCCAACAACAGAATGGAGAGTCTGTTCTCAGTTCAAGGACACCAGTTACATCAGTTTAAAAAGAGCAACAAACCTGTTCCACGTGTCTAATTGTAATGTGTATTGGACTTTTAAAGATATACCCAAATTATGACTAACTGCTATATGCAGGATATATGTTTTTTGTCTGGAGGAAATGTAATGGCCCCAGGCCTGTAACCAAGTCACCTGTAATTTTAGAGGGGCCTAGAGATCCATAATGCTTGGCTTTGGTTCATTATTAAGTGCAATTTCCTTGCTAGTGGGCCTCTGAGCTTGTATGATGACAGATGAGTCAAAGGTCGATATCTCCGCCTCAGCATAGTCCATGCTAAAAAGCTACTGTTTATCTTATCAGGGCCTAGGATGCGCCTGTGAAGTGAGGCTCTGTTTATGCTAAGCTACAGGTGTCTGTGCTGGGAAAGTTCTGATTGTTTTCCTTCTGAACAAGAACTGTTAATGGTGATTTTACTGTTTATATGGTCATTATCTTATCCCAGGTCAAGAGGTTTACACCATCCTCTGATCTTGTAAAAGGTGCCTGACTTGTCTTTCAGCTCAGTTCAAACTCTGTTTCGTTTCTTGAAGTCGAGCTCAGGAGTTGCAACCCAAGATAATGAATGATGGCTTCCATGAATAGAATGGCTCCTTTTGTTTGATCCAGTGGAGAGTTCCACTCACAGCAAGGGGAGGTGGTTTTCACCAATTCTCACTTCCCCCTCCAGCCCCCTTTGCCATGTGCTCCAATCCCTAGAAAAGGTTTTCAGGGATTTCAAGGGAAAGGGAGGATCTGGGAAAATCACCTCCCTCCCTCCCATGAGTGGGAGCATTCTATGAGCAGAGTTCCACTCACAGAATCTCTGGATTTAATCCAGTGTAAACAATCAAGAGCTCTTTAGAGTAAATAGCTGAAATTAATGAGCTACGTGCTTCAGTATGGATCTGGCACAAGTGCCACAAAGAGGGATCAAGGAACAGCCCTGGGGCACTATCATGTGACCAGGCCATAGAGTACTGCAGCTCCATGGTTGTCTATTTTTCTACAATATCATTTCTGCACTTTGACTATGATCTGTTATCTGTTTCCTTTGAAATGGTTTATTTACAAGGAAAACTAGGAAGCATAATGCAGTCCCTTCACCTTACAGACAGCAAGATCTAAAGGGGCTCTGCATTGGAATCTATTTTAGCTATGTGCCTTCTGCCATGTTGGCCCTTTGCTGGGCATAACACCTCTGTGCCAGGCACACTGCAATGCAACCCCTGAGTTGCTCACATCACAGCAGTAGAAAGAGTGTTGCCAAATGTCTGAGGAACGCAATACTTGCAGATGAGGCAGGGAAGGCCCTAGCTTACCACGAATGGCTCAGATATTGTGGTTCATAGCAGGAATGCTCTGGGAAGGGATGGTTCATGACCTATGTGAGCTTTGTATCAGGTATAAGAACAAATGATGTCAAAAGACTTTGGGAGAATTTTAGAATAGGTTAAGATAGTCAAATGTGATGACCGACTGCAAGAGAGTAAGCAGGACATAATACCTGGCCAAGGCACAGGATTTTAATCCTGGCATTGCCCTTTACAGAGACATTCTTGAGCACTGGTGAGCATACGCCAAAGATCTGCTAGCAGATTTAGGGTGCAATTCATGCTGGCTTGGGAAAGTTGGGAGTTGTAGCACTTTTTTCTGTTGAAACGTGCATAGGATTGCACGCTTATAGTATCAAATGTAAACAATTCTGACAAAGGGGTGGTTCATTGCATTATACTCAAAACGTGCTATGTCATCAATGTGATTTATTAAGGGAACAGTTCTATGGCACTAGATGCTGCCTAGAGGGCCATGGGATTTTTCAGTTTCTGCGAACCGAGGTCGGAGCCAGGCTCCCAGAAACTGCACTCCCCTCCCTCTCATAGCCAACATGGTTCTTTCCATGCTGGCTACTTCTTCGCACTTGGAAATGGAGCACAGAGATGGAAGAAAGGGTGGTCCTGGGGTTGGGGCGGTGAGGAGACCACGGAAGCTGTGTTACAAGGCTTCCTATGTGCCACGCAGCCTCTCCTGCTCTGAAATCCCCAGCTAGACATGCAAAATCACCCATCTAGCCAAAAATGCAGGGCAGTCAGAGCACAGAGGAGACGACCCCCTCCGTGCTCCAGCCACCCTGCATAGGATCATCGGCAGCCTCCGAGTTTGGAGGCTGGCGACAATCTTCATAGGATTGCACCCTAAGCTGTTTCTCTCTGGTGCACGATGACAGCGGGAAGGTAACCATCACAAAGTCTGGTCAGTCACAGTATATTTATTGACTGCATTACATTGTCTTTTATTTTTCCCTCCCTCTTGTTATCTTTCATTCTTCTATGGTTCTGTGGATTTTGTTGTTCTGATTTTTTTGTTCATAGTGTTATATTCCCAGAGACCTGGAAAATATCTTTTAAATATTTTATTGGGTTTGTGCTATTTTTGCTTCGGGGTGACATGTAAGAACCATTTTCTTTTCAAGCTTTTTTATTTAACTTTAGAACGCCAAGTCTGATTTCTCAGATGTTTACTTAAAGGTCGCTGGAGAAGTTTGAGGGTATGTGTATTGCTTGAAACTAAAGCCACACACAGCACACTTTATTGTACCACATAGCTTCATCCATAAACATGAAATGATGGCTACTTCTTATTCTTCAAAATAACCACTAAGAGTTTTCTTCATCTCCATTTGCTTTGTCTTCTTAGTGGCAGATAAACATACTGTCTTTTTATACTGTGAATGAGGAGATATAACAGCACTTCTCAAACTATGTAAGTGAAAATGCTAACCCATTTGCACACCACAGAGTGTGGTAATACATTACCATTTTATTAAATATTTCCCCCAGATATATTACCAAACACCTGCACCTGGGTGTCTTAAAATTCTCCTTACTATTTGTCAGGTTAATATACAGAATTCAGCTCCTTTCACTTTGTGGTCTATATGTGGTCTCAATCACAACAGGACTGTGGAATGCTATTTAACAGAGCAATTCTAGGGTCCCTGGGAGAGTTTCCCAGAGACCATTTGATATGCAGAAAGTCACTTTTTAGAACTTTCTATCAAAGTTAAGGAAGTCTTATTCTTCTCTAATACCAGTGATTTCACTGTTTGTTGAAAATGTACAGTATGTTGGGAAGAGCTTAGAACCCTTCACATTATTATGCATGACAAGTGAAGGAGTGTTGTGCAAACAATAAGCCAATAAATTCATTTTAAAAGAGTGAATATTTGCAAATTTATTTTTTGCTTATATTTGCCAAGCTGCCATGTTTACAGGCAGGTGATAATCATTGATCTTCATTTCTATGTGACTGATTCTTTGCCTGAAAGCTAACATCACAAAGCTTTATTACAATTAATGTGCAAATGTGCAAACCATTATCAAAAGGCAAAGCTCCTGATAAAATGTGTGTTGGGAGAACTCCAGATGGATCCTATCTGTTGTTGCAACACATCTATATTCACAGAGACATGTAACTGTTGTATATACATGTGTAATGACCAACACAGGTCTTCAGAGGCCTTTAAACATGTGTGCACTATGCTGTTACTAAAGAGGAAGAAAAGCTACTTCTATAATGGGAAAATTAGGTCAAATACTTTTTCAAAGTCTAAAAACATAAACTTTATTTTCACAGATTTGTGTTCTCAAAAACACATCTACACATTCATTACAGGGGAGAAAACTGGCTTGATTAGTATACCCACCTTCAAGTTAGGTATGTTAGAGGAATACGGTGGGAGGGTGGAGTTCAACAAGCTTTCATCAGCTCACCTCCCCAGACTCCATTCTGTCTTCTGCTAGCTGGCCCAACTTGGCCTGCAGTGAGTTGGGCCAGCTAGTGGATTTTTTTTGGTTTTGAATTTGCATAAATCACTGCCACAATTTGTGTAAATGTGTGTAATTTGCACAAGTTGCACAAAATTCAGCTGTAATTTGCAGAAATTGCAGACATACTTTGGGCAAATATCTATTTGCACAAATTACAACCTAGACCAAAGAAGTGTACGGATCCCCCGACCCCCCCAAATTTGAGGAAATGGCATAGCTTGGCTCGCAAAAGAAGCTGAGTTGGGCATGCTGTGGCAGTCTGGCGAGCCCAAAAAGGGCTGGATTTGCCAGCAATGGACATCCCTGCCCCCAGTACATGAGTCAGTATACCATTTCTTAAAGAGCTAACTTATGGTGCAATCCTATGCATGTTTAGACAGAAGAAAAGTCCTACAATTCCCAGCAATCCTAAACATGCATAGGATTGCACCCTTAGATGATAAAAACAGATGAACAGCTTAGTATTTTCCAAATAAGGAAGGGAAAGTGGCACTACAGAAATGGTGGAGCATTGGATTGGAAGGCTAAATGAGTAAGGAAAGTGCTGCTGGAAATAGTGGGCCATGGGGATGGAAATTGGTAGATTTAGGAGAAAAGGAAAGGAAATAGAGCAACAATGGCTATAATTACCTGACATCAAAGGAAGGGGAAAGCAAAGGGCTACAGTTTGCCCAGATTGCAGATGGACAAGACGGAGTCCAGGAGGCCAAGCTGATGAAAACTCACTGAAGTCTACCCTCCCAAACAGATTCCTCTGATATCCCCACTGGTGAGCAAGGATGGGGAGACCAAATGGAGGCTAAGACACTATTTGGAACCCAGGAACCACCATAGTTTTGGGTAACAAGAGATTTAGATGGAGAGCCTTGCCAGTAGGGCTTCTCCTTAGACTTTCTAATTTTATTCAGAAATTCCCACTTCCCAGGGCTCTAGGCTTTCTGCAAGACCAATTCAGCTCCAATAACTTAATTAAAACATAACATAAAACACAATTTTAAAAAGACTAAAAGAACTGCTCCGAAGCAGTTAAAAACCCTTCAGTAGCAGACTAACTTACATGCCCAAGGCCTTCCTGATTTTTTTTTTTTTTTAAGTCTTTGCATGCTGGCAGAAGGACAACAGAGAGGGGACCAAACTAGCCTCCTTTGGCAGGGAGTTCCAGAGCATAAGAACCAGGACTGGCCACTGAGAAGGCCTTTGCTTGCGGCCCCCACCAGTTGTGCCTTCTTTGGCAGTGGGGCTGAGGCAAGGGCTTCCCTTAAAGATCTTATTAAAACCCCGGCAGGCTTGTATGGGAGAATGCAGTCTTTCTAGCTTCCTATACAGAGCAGCATAGCCAAATATGCAAAACAAAAAGGTGTCATTATGGATATTCGGGTAGAGCTTGACCTGACTAGGAGGTGGGAATGCTTTAAGATGGGATCCTTTTTCCTACCAGGGCTTTTAATGATTCAGGCCAAGGGTACCCCCGTGAGTTAGTCAGCTGGGCAGTGGCATGGCAATCAGGCAAGTATTGGCACGTTTTCCCTGGATGCAGGGAAACAACCTTCTTTAATCAAGGAGAACGCTGGTGTGTTCTATGGCTCCTGGGCCTCCTTGACATTCTTGGCCGTTCCCAGGCTACTGGAAAACAATGGATCCTTGAGCCAAGGTGTCAGGGAGGGTAAATTCATAATGCACAATACATATGTCAGAGAGGCAGCACATCTGGAGCTCCTTTGTAAGTAACATTGTCAACAGTGCCACTTGTTCTTCCTTTAGATTTCTGCCCTTGGCTGCTAGTGGTGCTTGGGTGGATGGTTGCAGGACAGCTCCAGGCACTCTTGAATGAAACAGATTATCCAGATCCATTTCAATCGGGCTTCAGGCCTGGTTTTGGAATGGAAAGTGCCTTGGTCGCCCTGTGGGATGACCTCTGCTGGGAGAGGGACAGGGGGAGTGCAACCCTGTTGATTCTCCTGGACCTCTCAGTGGCTTTCGATACCATCGACCATGGTATCCTTCTGAATAGGTTGTCTGGGTTGGGAGTTGGAGGCACTGCACTGCAGTGGCTCTGCTCCTACTTGGAAGAAGGTGGTGCTGGGGGATTATTGCTCTGTGCCTTGGCAATTATGCTATGGGGTTCCCCAGGGCTCTATTTTATCCCCCTTGCCGTTTATAGGGATGTTAGAGAATTCTGCCACAGACTCCAATTTCTAAAGCATCTGGCCCCCCAGAGTCCATGGCAGAATGGAGCACACACCCCCGCCACCCCATGAAACTTTCCTGGAATGGACCCTACCTGGTGTCGGCCGGGCTGGTCCATCCGCTGCCCCGGTCTGCGGCCGCCATTTGCCTCCCTACTTCAGCCATGATAGGCTACGTATATATTTACGTAGCCTATCACGAAAAGAGCAGGGACGCAAATGGCATAGCAGGCGCCATTTGCATCCCTGCTCTTTGCGGTGATAAGCTACGTAAATATATACTTAGCCTATCACGGCTAACACAGGGACGCAAATGGTGCCCACTATGCCGGATGACATTTGCGGCCACAGCCCAGCAGCAGATGGAAGTCTGGCTGTGGGTGGCCCCAGCCAGTGGCTCTGTGGACTCACTGCGGAGCAGAGCCAGCCGGGGAGGATTCCAGGGGGAGGGACGGATCGCCTCCCCCCTACCGCGGACACCCCGGACCGGAACGGGGTAAGCAATCCACCCATCCCTAGCTGTTTAACATCTACATGAAACCACTGGGGGAGGTTATCCAGAGGTGTGGGCTGAGGTGCCATCAATATGCAGATGACACCCACTCTACCTCTCTTTTTCATCAAACCCAGGTGAGGCAGTGGCTGTTCTGAATCAGTGCCTGGACACGGTAATGGACTGGATGAGGGCCAGTAAAGTGAAACTCAATCCAGACAAGACGGAGGTACTGTTTGTGGGTGGTTCGTCTGCCTGGCTAGGTGATATTCAACCTGTTCTGGAGGGGGTTGCACTCCTCCTAAGGGATCACGTTGGTAGTTTGGGGTGCTCTTGGATTCAGAACTGTCACTTGACACACAGGTGAACTCAGTGGCACGGAGCACTTTTTATCAGCTTAGACTGGTATACCAACTACGCCCTTATCTAGACAGAGATAGCCTAGCTACAGTTATCCATGCTCTGATAACTTCTCGTCTGGATTACTGCAATGCATTATACATGGGGCTGCCTTTGAAAACGGTCCGGAAACTTCAGCTGGTCCAAAATAGGGCAGCAAGATTGTTAACAGGGACTGGCCAATGAGCTCATATTACGCCAGTACTTTTCCAGCTGCACTGGCTGCCAGTCCATTTCCAAGCCCGATTCAAAGTGCTGGTATTAACATTCATAGCCCTTAATGGCTTGGGGCCAGGTTATCTGAAGGATCTCCTCCTCCTATATGTGCCTGCCTGGACCTTAAGATCATTGTCAGCGGCCCTTCTCCATGAGCCCCTGCCAAAGGAAGTGAAGCGGGTGGCTACTAGGAGGCGGACCTTTTCTGCTGTGGCACCTCAGCTGTGGAATGAGCTCCCTAGTGAGGTTTGCCTGGCACCTACACTGTATTCCTTCCGGTGCCAGGTGAAGACTTTTTTATTTTCCCAGGCATTTGAGCATTTTAGCTTTCTAGACTTTTAGCTTTGCTGTTTTAAATCTGTATTTTAAATCCCTGCATTGCTGCTAGATTTTATTCTGGTTTCATTCTAGTTGTATTGTTATACTATGGTTTTAATGTTTTATATATTTTATATTGTTTTACTGTGTGCTCTTTGTAGGGATGTACGAAAGACACTTACCTTTTCGAAGGGTGACATTCGTGGGGGGGGAGGCGCTCCGTCCCTCCCCCTGAAATTCTGGCCGGGGGGGAGGCACTCCGTCCCTCCCCCCCGAATCCTGGTTGGCCGGCTCCGTTCTGCAGGGATTCTGTGGAGCCGCCGGCTGGCTCCGCCAGCGGCCAGACATCCGGCCGCTGGCTAGCAGGGACGCAAATGGCGGCGGCTGTAGCCGCCACCGTTTGCGTCCCTGCAGTCAGTCGTGATAGGCTACGTAAATGTTTACGTAGCCTATTACAGCTGATTTTTTTTTAAAAAAAGCGCGCGTACGCAAATGGCGGCGCCCATGGGCGCCGCCATTTGCACACGCGCGTTTTTTTTTCTTTTAAATCAGCCATGGTAGGCTACATAAACATTTACGTAGCCTACCACGGTGTTTTTTTAAAATGTAGCCGTGATAGGCTACGTAAATCTTTATGTAGCCTATCAGGGGTTTTGGGTTTTTTTACTGGTAATGGCAGCGGCGGCAGCCGGTTGGAAGACCGGCCACCGGAGCTCCCGCCACCAGGAATATCCGCCCAAGGTAAGTCCTGTCCCGGGGGGGGGGCAGGGGGGCAGACCGTTCCACCACCAATTTCAGGGGGCCAAATGCGCTGGCATTCGGCCTCCCTGAGATCCGTGGCGGAATTCTCTGACATCCCTAGCTCTTTGGTTTTAATTTTTGTGAACTGCCCAGAGAGCTTTGGCTATTGGGCGGTATAGAAATGAATAAAATAAAATAAATATTGGAATCCTATTTTTGTCAAGGCAAGAATGTGAGAGACCTTATTATGTGGGAGACCTTATGTTTTGAATAAAAGTAATAAGATGCCCCCATTTTCATACTTAGGAGGATGCCTTGGCATGCACGCTTACGTGGGAATATCATTCAACATAGTAGGACTTACTTCTTTGAGTAAACATGCATAGAAGTGCACTGTTAAGCATGTGTGTGTACAAACCTTGAGCCTTCTATCCATTGTAGAAGTACCCTCACTATTTTGATACCCTCCCATTAGTAACAGATCCAGCCACCTATGGTCAAAGAACTTTTGACTTGTGTTTCTTGAAAATTAATCTCTCATAGATATTGGCAAAGCACTTTTGAAACTACAGCGACATTTCAGAAAGTGCTTGTGATATGGTATTGCAGACAAGGGGAAATAAACATAAAAATTCTAGCATGTGCATCTGAGCCCAGGGATCCCCATAAAGTAGCTCTTTGGGTTCCGTGTGTGTGTGTGTGTGTGTGTGTGAGAGAGAGAGAGAGAAAATGAATATACTTGTGTTTAAAAAAATTACCTAATGCTGCATTGCTCATTTTTTGTTTCATTTAAGAAGAAGAAAACAGTACAGAATGTAGTACTAGGGATATCTATAGGATATAAGCCAGTTCTTCTGGGGCCTGGCTGTGTCAACTGCCTCATAAAAAATACTGCTTCATCTGTGAGGGTTTTAATTTAATGAAATCACTAAGGGCAGATGTCTGACAGCAGTAATCTCCACTGTTCAGCACTTCTATGATGTCCATCTATAAACACTTCCTCTGATCTGAGGAATAAACAGAATCATTGTTTATTTTAATTGCCAGTTAAAATTGCTAACATCTAAATAGTCAGCTATCAAGTGATATTTCAGTAATAACTTTGATAGTAAGACAAGAATCTATTTAAAGTACACACACACACACTTAATCTTAGTTATTTCATTGTGGCATTGACTCAACATTTACACTGCTGCCCTGCGCATAGTTATGCTGGTTAAATCCCATAGAAGAAAGTGGCCGTGGATTCCTCTTCTCTCTCAGTGGTCTAAAATTCCAGCTGTGGCCGCAACAGTCTGTTTTCTTGAGAGGAGAATGCTCTGGAGCTTTATGGCATTATTGCGTTATCTGTTTAGTTGCAAATATATACACTTAGCATGGGGGAGCAGCAAAATCCCCAGACAATCATGGCTCCTTTACTGGCTATATTGCAACTGCAAACTCTCTTACCTCACTCAATTATATGGAGTATATAATATAGTCACTAATTGCCATTGGGGAAAAAAAAATCTTTTAGCCATTAGTGCCTATTAAAGATATACCTTCCACTAACTCTACACATCAACAGACCATCACTAACCATTAGCGAGCAAGCACATTTAGAATGTATTAGTGGTGTTGTCAAGTTTTGTATTTCCTGGTGGGTGGGGGAATACTTCTGTCTCATAATCGTCATCAAATTCTCATCAAAGTAGAATGGGCCATAGGTGTTTATACATTGTTCCCCTTCTACCCCCCTCCTCTAGCTCTCATGTAGCTGGTAGCTCTTCCACTGTGCCCTCCTGTCTTGCGGTGCTGCTATTTAATGCCAGATTGGTCTGCAATAAGACCGCACTTATTCACGATTTAATCGTGGATAAGAGGGCTGACCTGGTATGTATCACTGAGACTTGGGTGAGTGAGCTGGGTGGAGTCAACCTGACTCAGCTCTGCCCACCTGGGTACTCAGTGCAGCACCAACATAGGTTGGAGGGTGGGGGGGGGGGAGTTGCTGTGGTTCATAGAACTTCCATCTCTATCACCAGGAGACCAATCCACCTTGGAGCGGGCCTTGAGGGGTTGTACCTGGTCTTGGGCCATAGAGACAGATTGGGGATGCTGCTGGTGTACCGCCCACCCTGCTGCCCAGCATCCTCCCTGACTGAGCTGGCAGAGGCAGTCGCAAGTGTGGTGTTGGAGGAACCCAGGATGGTGTTTCTGGGTGACTTCAACTTCCATACTGACGCTGTCTCTGGAGTTCCAGCTCAGGACTTCATGGCCTCCATGACAACCATGGGGCTGTCTCAGTATGTCATCAGCCCAACACATGAAGCAGGGCATACCCTTGATTTGGTTTTTGCTCCAACTTGTGAGATGGGTAGTCTGAAGATTGGGGGGGCTCCAAGTAACCCCATTGTCATGGTCAGACCATTTCCTGGTCTGAGATTTCCTGAGATTTGAACTTACGGCATAACTCTCCTCCTGCGGGGGTGGGGGACCTATTCGGATGGTCCGCCCTAGGAGACTGATCCAATGGATTTCTGAATACTCTTGGGGATTTTCCAGTGGAGAGAACTGGTGATCCAGCCGAGGACCTAGCCTCACTGTGGAACAGTGAGATGCGGAGGGCCATCGACATGATAGCACCTGAGAGCCCTCTCTGGCACTGTGGAGCCCGTTCTGCTCCCTGGTATACTGGGGAGCTGTGGTCAATGAAACAGGCTGGATGTCAGCTGGAGGTGCACAAATGGCACAAGACTCAAGGTGAAGACGACCGAGCATGCTCTAGAGTGCATAATCGTGCCTATTGCATGGCAGCGTGGGCAGCAAAGAAGGTTTATTTTGCGGCCTCCATTGCATCCTCAAGTAGCCATCCAGTGGAGCTCTTCCAGGTGGTCTGGTGGTTGTTAACATCTTCCCCAGTAAATGGGGCCCTGCTGTGACCTTTTTGCATCACACTTTGAGGACAAAATCGCTTGTCTCCACAGCGACCTTGATGCTGTTGTTAATGCAGTACCAGTTGAGCTGTCTAATGCCACCATCTGCCCGATTTTGTGGGATCGGTTCCAGTTATTATGGCCTGATGATGTGGACAAGATCCTTGAAATAATGTGACCAACCACGTGTCCTCTTGATCCCTGTCCCTCCTGGCTAATAAAAGCTATCCGAAGGGGTATGACTGGGTGGGTCCAGGAAGTGATAAATGCTTTCCTACGGGAAGGGGTGGTCCCTGCTGTCCTTAAGGAGGCAGTAGTGTGGTCACTCTTGAAGAAGCCCACCCTGGATCCTACGGTATTAGACAACTACCGCCCAGTCGCAAATACCCCTTTTCTACGGAAGGTACTTGAGAAGGTTGTGGCAAACCAATTGCAGGCACTCTTGGAGGATACTGATTATCTAGACCCATTTCAGTCTGGGTTTCGTTCTGGTTACGGGACTGAATCAGCCTTGGTCGCCCTGATGGATGACCTTTATCGAGAGAGGGAAAGGGGGAGTGCAACCCTGTTAACTCTGCTCGATCTCTCATTGCCTTTAGATGTCATTGACCATGATATCCTCCTGGATCGACTGTGTGGGATGGGTATTGGAGGAGGCACTGTGCTACAGTGGTTCCGGTCATACCTACGGGGCCGATTTCAGAGAGTAACATTGGGTGACTATTCCTCGGCCCATTGGCAATTGAGCTATGGGGTGCTGCAGGGTACCATCCTGTCCCCAATGTTGTTTAACATCTATATAAAGCTGCTGGGAGCAGTCATTAGGGGATTTGGAGCTAAATGCCATCAGTATGCTGATGACACACAGCTCTATCTCCCTGTGACATCTGAATCAGGAGAGGCTGTGCAAGTCCTGAATCAGTGCCTAGACTCAGTAATGGGCTGGATGAGGGCCAATAAACGGAAGCTGAATCCTGGCAAGATGGAAGCCCTGTGGGTGAGTGGTTCCCAGGTCCAGGAGATAGGCTTATTGCCTGTTCTGGTCTGGATGGGGTTGCACTCCCTCTGAAAGATCAGGTCCTTAGTCTGGGAGTATTCCTAGATCCATCATTGTCGCTGGAGGTCCAAATGGTCGCGGCAGCTCGGAGTGCCTTTTACCAGCTATGGCTGGTTCACCAGCTACGGCCTCTCCTGGACAGGGATAGCTTGGCCACGGTGGTACAGGTATTAGTAACCTCAAGAGTGGATTACTGCAATGCACTCTATGTGGGGCTGCCCTTAAGGCTGGTCCGGAAGCTGGAGCTAGTGCAGAATGCAGCAGCTCGGCTGTTGTCGGGAGCTGCCCCTTTTCAGAGTGTAACTCCTTTGCTGAGGGAACTGCACTGGCTGCCTATTCGCTACAGGGCCAGGTTTAAGGTATTAGTACTAGTGTACAAAGCCCTAAACAACTTGGGACCAGGATACCTGAAAGAGCGCCTCCTTCCTTACCAACCTGCCCAGTCACTGAGGTCATCAGAGGGCATGTTCCTGGTGGTTCCACATGGGCCTATGGCCCAGTTGGAGTCCACCAGGAGAAGAGCCTTCAATGTGGTGGCCCCCTTCCTGTGGAATTCCCTGCCTTTAGAGGTCAGGCAGGCGCCAACATTGTGTTCTTTCTGGCGCCTCCTGAAGACGTTGTTCTTTCAAGAGGCCTTCCTTGCATGACCAGCCGTGGTTTGTTGAACTCCACTTAGTTGGGATTTGTCTTTTTAAAAAGATGTTTTAACTTTTTTAACTCTTTTAACCATTGTTTTATTCTTATCATGTTGTTCACCGCTCCGAAATCTTCCAATGAGGAGCGGTATATAAATATTGTAAATAAATAAATAAATAAATAAAATAATCCTTTCCTCAAACAGAAGTAAACCATCAGAGCTTCCAAAGTTCTTCTTTATGGTTTGGATTTTAATCAGAGCCAGAAAAGAAGTCTTCCCACCAGGCACCAGAGGTGGAAAAGAGTGATCTCCTACCCTGCCTCCATCCTGCAGCTTCCCAAGCAGGTAGGGGAAAGGGGGAGGTCTTGGATGGAAACAGGCAGGCATGTAGGTGAGTGGGAGGAAGGGATATTGCAGGATCTCCAAAGGGGGGGGGGATCAGGCTCCATTGTGCTCCTGGTGGCATGAAGCAGGTTGTATTGGGGGGGGGGTGTGAATTGTCCTTGGAACAAACTGAGCTTCATTTTGAGTGTGAGGCAAATTAGTTTTCTAAGCCCAATTTCAAGTCTGACCTGGCGAGCTCATCCTGTAACCACTATATAAGCAGTCGTCTCTCCACTTGATACTACACAACAATATCTACATTGCCATGTAGGGCCCAACCAGTCTTTATAAATTAGAGCATAAAATCCGGCACAAGGAATGTGGAGTTGGTGCTTTAGATTTCCTGTTTGGTGGTCAGAGAAAAGGTATTTCAATTTCCTGCCTGTAAAAAGTGTAGAAAAAAATCACCCTCCCTTCAGCACCCTCGACTATACACTATGGGCAATATCCAACCAGGCCGCTGTGCTCTGGTTGAGTGCTAGCAGCGGGATCGGCTGCTAGCACAACAGGGAATTAGCAGATCTCAATGTAACTGTAGAAACAATTGGAAACACTTGTTTCCAGATCAGGACAGGTCAGCAGAACTCTCTCCTGCAAGCTCTCCTGATCTGCCACATTCCAAACATGAGTGTTTCCACGCATTTGGGGTTGCTTTTAGAAGCACCCGTTCCCTGTTGTGCTAGCTAGGGATGGCAGAGAATTCTGCCACGGATCTCGGTGAGGCATGCCAGTGCATTCGGGCCCCCGAACTCCATGGCGGAACGGCCTGCTGCCCCCCCCCACGGATCCCCCCCGGGATGAGACTTACCTGGGGTAGATCTTCTGGGCAGCGGCAGCTGCGGCGGCTAGTCTTCCAACTGGCTGCTGCCACCATTTCCAGTGTTGAAAAAAAAAAGACATGATAGGCTATGTAAAGATTTATGTAGCCTATCATAGCTAGGTTTAAAAAAAAAAAAAAAACGACGTGATAGGCTACGTAAATCTTTATGTCTGACTTTTTTTAAAAAAACAACGTGCGTGCTAGCAGCCTGTGCCTTTTTCTTTGGCCTTTAGGAATTATCAGAATACAGATTCAATGTATAACAGAAACAAATATGTATGAAGGCAAATCTTTATCTCTGTGTTGCTGTTTTCACATGTGATAAACCCAATGATTTTGTTTTGAAGTGTAAATTACATTATAGACTTTACAGCCCGCATATTTGTACTTTGGGTGCTTTAATTTTTAATTGAAAATGCACCTTGTTCAGTACAAAGCCACCAAAGCAATTAAATACTTGTTTATACTTTTAATGTCTTGATAATGGCCATGGTGTTTTATATTTATCCCATGGGAGAGCCGAATACTCAGGCATGTGGAAATAAGAAGTGTGTTGCCCCTTCCATATATAGCAGATGCTAAGGTTTTGTTACAGTTAAAATAATGGTGTAATTTTAATTTTCTAGGAGTAAGTCTTTGTTTCTAAAATTCAGCAAAATGACACATGGAGTGCGCAATCCTATTGGGATAGGTGGCCACCTCTGAACCCTGAGGCGACCGCCTATCCAATGCAGGGCAGGTGAAGCGCGGAGGGGATCATCCCCTCAGCTGCCCTGCATCTGCGACTAGACAGCCGATTTTGGCTGTCTAGCCGCGGGGAGGCGGAACGGGGGAAGTGGCTGCCAGACGACACATAGGATGTGTCGTACCAGCATTTCTGCCTTCCCCGCCCCAGAATGCCCCCCGTAATGCCCCATTTTGGCTGCTCCGCGCTGCTCTTTTGAGCGCAGGGCATGGGGCTGATCCACACTGCCTACGGGTGGCGTGGAAGTCGGGGGAGGTTGGTTCTCAGGGAACCAACCTTGGAGCGCAGGCACTGAGATCGGTTCCTGGAAACCAATGTAGACCACTGACTAGCAGCCATAGGGTTGCTCCCTTAGCTATAAACTGAAGTGCAACTCCATCCCTGCTGTCAGGAGCGCTCTGGCGGCTTCTCCCAGTAGATTCCAATAGCCAACTCAAGACACAGACAAAAGGATTTCTTTTCAAAGCTTTAATCCTTTTATAACTTAATGACTCTTTCAGATGCTAATCACCAGCGTCTAAAGCAAGGGACAGCAGGGTAGCCTAAACTTCAAGTAGTCAGTTGATCCCCATTTGAAAGAAAGTCACTTGAAGACCCAGAACTTATGGGCAAGGGAGAGATCCTCCCTCTTTCCCTTGGGTCCATGGGAGCTGTTGCTTGCGTGCCAGACAGGCGCTACGCCTCCTTTCCGCGCCCTCCATCGCTTGTTGCTCTTTGCGTCTGCATCGAGAATCTAGCAAGCCCCCCTCCCTCACTTTCTCACTGCCCAGGTCACTATCTATCTCAGGAATGCCAGCAGGAGGAATCTCTGCCAGGTGCTGAGCCTGTGAGGGATGAGCTGGCCCCTCTCCCACGGATAGCTGTTCCTCCTCAGAATCCGAACTGCTCTGAGGCTCTCTGGGCTCAGTTTCCACCCTGATACCTGCTTAATATGGCTGTAGAGATCCTGGTGGAGCATTTAAATTCTTCTTCTATAATGTTTGAGACTATAGTTCTAAATATCCTGGAAGTAAATTTGAAGAGATCTAATATTTACTGGGAATGTCTACTATAACCAGAATGAAAGTTTGGGGTTGGAAAGTGTTTACAGGGTTCCTTCTGTAAAAATGGGTCTGCTTCTCACTCATACTGTCTCTGGAGCAAAGGGGAGCAACTTGTCCTGTAGTGGTTAGTACTGTGGCACTAAGGTTGTTGTACGGATTTTGTTAAATCTATTCCATTTGGTTTTGTAGATTGTCAGGCACCTTTTGTTCCATTGTCTGCTCACTGACGGAATCAGATTTTTCTCAATTTCTCAAACTTGGCATTCATGCACATTTGCACAAATGTGCACTTCCAAAAATATGGAAGTCCCCCCCCCCCCGCACATTTTCACAGTTTAGCCTATAGGAGAAAATGTGCATTTTCAGTCTTTTTTATTTTTTGTATTTTTCTACAATTAAATTTGCACAAAATTCCAGAAAGTTTTTTAAAAAATCAGTCCACAAGTCCACAGAATCCATGCAACTCAAGAAAGCCGGATGTGACATTCCTTCCCTAGGTTCCACCATTCCCCAGCCGCTGCCTCAGAAACTGAGAACCAAACCCATCAGGAATGCCTGCTTTCACTTTGGGACAGCTGTACTAATTCTCCCACAAGCTTCAGCCCTTTTACCTCTCTGGGTTCCAGAGAAACTCAATATGCTCAATTGGTTCTCTCAACCCATTACAGGAGAAGTAACAGGGATATAGATATAATAAAGTTAGCCTAAAATCAAACGACACGTGGGAATTTGGATTTATAAAAACAAATAAAAATTTATTTAACACAGGAAGAGTTTTTTGTTATTATTATTCATTAATGCTTGGTCCTAACTTCCTACCTACTCCACCCCTTCTAAATTCCTCTACACAGACCCCACTAACTAGATGTTGCTTCCATGATCCCTAAGGCCCTATCTTACTAAGTAATTGTCAGCTTATCCTTTATATAACCTTAGAATTGTCACACACACTCAGGCCATTCCCACCTTTCACTCACTCTCTGGCATGCTATTAACCTTATCTTACCCGTATTAAATTTAATGTTATAAAAACATACATAACAAAACAGGCAGATGTTACACTGGTCCATTGCAAAATCCATGAATTGGATTCATAGAAGCCCAAACTCATTTGAATCCGTTGTGGATTTCTCCAACATTCCTATGTAGCGCTAGATATGGTCCAACATTGTTAGACTGATAGTTGTTCAAATATGAGGGGGAAAGGTGAAAAGTTCTTTTTGCTGTGTTTTCCTCATGTGTGAGCATTAGGAATATTTATTGGCACTGATCAAGCACTCCCACTGCCTTGCAGTGCTGGCTGGGAATTATGGGAGTTGCAGTCCAACTCAACTGGAGGCTGCCTGGTTGAGGAAAGTTGAGCTAGGGTGTTGTCAATGCACTGATGGCACCTCATCCCAAATTCCTGAATGACCTCTCCCAGTGGTTTCATGTAGATGTTAAAATGTGGGGGTGGGGGATAGAACCATAGATAGATGCTGGGAGGTAGTAGGCTCTCCCACACTGGAGGCATTCAAGACAAGGCTGGACAGCCATCTGACTTGGATTCCTGCATTGAGCAGGGGGTTGTACTCGATGGCCTTGTAGGCCCCTTCCAACCCTACTATTCTATGATTCTATGATTCTATGCCATGAGGCCAGACTCCACCTTTTGGCATCGACCTTCCAAGTAGGAGCAGAATCACTGCAAAGTGGTGCCTCCCACACCCAACTTGGAAAGCCTACCCATCATCAGTGTTGCTAGGCTCACACTTCTTCCCCTGTCCTAATAGCTGTGCTTTTGCTCCCAATATGCAACAATCACAGGATGCTTATAGTACATTTATACTCTTTACAGGAGATGGGGGTTGGAAGAATTTGGGGTTGGGAATACTTATGCATTGCTGCTATTCATATTTTGAGTGAATAATTAGAATGTACATGGTATTAAAAACCAACTTGATTTAAAATTACTGAGATGTTTGATCAAAAACTCATTAACATGCTAATGTATTCTAATCACACTGATGAAGCATGCTGTCTCAAATTCAGCTTGTTATCATTAAGCAGATGATCACTCTACTATATTGGGAATTGGACAGTCCTGGGGTACATGGGCAATGAAGGTTAACATAATTAAATGTGTGTTTCAGTTGACTTCATTTGATACTATGACCAGTGAACACAATGTTCTTGTCTCTTTGGCTAAGGCACATCAGAACTAGGATCCACGATGGACACAACAGAATATGTGGGTAGCAGTATCACATGTGGCCACATTTGACATAAGCTCATATACTGATCCTGATGGTGAATGGGCTTCCACATTCACTCATATGAAAGGAACAGCTCTGCATGTATCCCTGCCATTGAAGTGAATGGAGAAACCATTTAATATAGTTCTGCAGTGTACATCTGCATCCAAGTTCTCATTTCTCATGTTCCTACAGGATGGGAATGATAACTTTCTGAAAGGTGGTAGCATACTTTGTGTATGTTACATACACAATATAAATTTGTAGATCTTTGTACCTTAGATCTTTGTATGGGGCAGCAGGGTTCAAAATTTGAATCCCACAGGGTTTTGAAATTTCATACGGATTTCAGCCTTCTTCAGTGAAACTCTGTCAGAAGACTAAATATTTAGAGAAACAATAAGAATCAATCATGGTAAAACTATTTTCTAGGGGGAACTCTGAATCCATTCACTAGCAATAATCTTACCCTGCTATTCTTCAGACAATTGCTGCTTATGCTGGCAACCTATGCGGAAATATGATTTAATGCTTTGAAAAATGAATTACGGGTAGCACAAAGCCATCTGACTTAATGTGTTTAGATTTATTTTTTTACAGCATTTCAGTTTTATTTTTTAAAGTTGTGCTTATAGAGTCAAGATGACCACAAATCATCTGGCACTCTTCGGTTTGGATATTTCACTAAATAAAAGGAAATTATAGCAACCATTACATTTTGGAAAGTGGAATTTGAAACTACTGGGAAAGATCAGACTTTTTTGGCTGCTTTTTCACGTATCACATAAGTTGACCTAATGACTGTCTGTGGCAGCAAGTTGTTTAATATCCTGTTTTAATGAGCACATCCTCAAAAGTATTAAAATATAACCAATAAGGTGAGTGGTGGTACTCATCATGTAAGTGGTAGAAAACTACTTTAGCTTGGATCCAAAGATACCCTTACAGAAGCAGAAGGAGGATCCACTAGTTCAGAATGCCCATCCCAATTTCTGCTGATCCACCCCCCTGCTACGGCATGTCACGCCCTATCGTATAACATGCCAGAGAATTCCCTGACCCTCAGGAGTGCTAAATTCAGCAGGACTAAATTACTGAATATCTTGGGCACAATCCTTCCCCATGTAGGGACAGATGCACAGTGCCTGTGTGTGGAAGGCTCACTCACCATAGGGCATAACAGAGTCCTGTTTCTATCCCCACTTACTCCAGACCGTTAGAAAGAATAAGAGCTTTGGGTGTTCAGAGATCATAGAGTATGACATCTGGATAGAGCCGTAAAGTGATACACATGTTGACAGCATTAGAAGGTCAGATACAACAGCCAACCCCAGCCTGGTGCCCTCCAGGTGGGATGGATGATAATCCCCTGCATTCCGGACCATTGGCCTTGGTGGCAGGGGCTGATAGGAGTTGAAGTCCAACACATCTGGAGGGCACCAAGTTGAGGAAAGCTGAGATACAAAGTGGGTTCAAGAACTGCTGGATTTAATTGCTAACAATGGGGATATGTCATTTTGAAATAAAAAATCAAATAGGTGTTGCAACCATAGGTGGCAGTTTCATTTTATATATATTTGTATTTTCAGTTGCATTCATAAATGTACACACTTTTGTAGTTGCATCTTCAAGAGAGACATATAGCTTTGGCAAATATTAGTTGCATACCTATAGGAAAGGAAGTGCTCTAAAAATACTGTTCTTATTCCAATTTACATAAAAGCACAACATTTCCTTCTGAAAGTATTCATCAGCCCAAATGTTTACTCTCTGTGGGTGAAACCCAAAGGCCACGCACGCAGGAGGACTTTCCCTTCCTCTGCTCCTGCCCGCAGCCCCCCTGCCCCATACAAATCTGCTCTAGAGGGAGCTGATTTTGAGGGTGTCTGGGGGGCTGCAGGGAGAGGGGGGATTACTTCTCATCCTGTTCCTCTGATGGAAGCTGTTCCACCAGTGGGATGAATTAATTGGATACCACCATGTGTTTGTGAAATGTAGAGATTACAACATCTGTTTGTTTATTTATTGTTAATGCTATACGAAACAGTGTTAAGATTATGGTTGTGAACAGTTACTTTTACTATGCACATACAAAACTTAGGATTTTTTTCATATGTCAGTCATTGACATGAAGCAGTTAAGATTTTCTTAATCATTCTACCTTACTTACCTTTGTCTGTTTGTTTCAGGCATGAATACTAGCAAGAGTGAGACAGTGAAAGAGCCCCCCTTAAAGCCCTCCAGAAGATCCTTGCCATGCCTTGCTCAGAGCCAAACCCATCCACACAGTCTCAGCAAACATTCCTCATTTCTCCAGCCAAACCGAGTGCAGCCACAGCCTCAGCCGGTGAGCGCAGGGGCGTCAGCTGCTAGTGTCAACGTGGTGTCAGAACGAGGTGAGCATTTGCCTAGTGAGGATCAGCAGTGGACCTAGGGCTGAACCTTGCGACTGAAGTCTGTGGTCCCACAGCCCCAGGGACCCCAAACGACCAGCCAGAGAGTGGCAGGTAATGGGGACATGGGCATGCTGGCATCCACCAGTGTTGACACCAGCTGCCGTAACGTATTCCCCTCCCCTTTGTTTTTAAAAACATTTTCTAGTCAGGGGTTGGCTGGTTGAGCATGTACATTGGGTTCAGAATACTCCTTTTCTTATTTTTACTTGTAAAAATATATCATCCTTTTCTACAATAAAATGCTGCTTATCTCCAAGGAAATGGGTTGGATCTAGGATCTACCATCCACAAGAGGAAGGGACCTTCTCTGAGAGAAAGCACTCCACTTGCACAAGGTCCCTCTGTCTGATTTTTGGGGATCTCCCCCCCACACGCAGACACACAAACAGCTTACCTCATTCAACAGGGTCTCCTGTCTCTCTTTGTAGCATGTTCAGGGGACTGGAGGGGCTGCCATGGGAAGGGGGGAACAGGGCAGTCCACTTCTGGCAGGGCAGTTGATCCAGCTTAAATCTGGATCCAAATCAATTGGTTTAGCATCACAGCAGTCGTGATGGTGATACGATTTAAGTGAGTTCAAAATGCAAACTTGCACATGCTCGGAGTATTCTTCTTCTTCGCAGGATTGGCAAGAAGTTGCTGTTTAGCTCTAATATATCAGGAATGTTGAAGCAGTTGTAAAGCATGGAATGGCAGTGGCAGGGGAGAACAGAAGTAATACACACGGCTGTCTCTCCACCACCCTGTAAGTCCATTAAGTCCAGGGTCTAAAATTACCTAGCTGGCTGTACCACTCAATGTTGTCACTTGTATTCTTTCAAATTTGTGATATATTCTAAACGTGATGAACAAATAAAAGAAGTAGGACTTGATCTTGAGTGATATTAACAATGACTTTGATGGAAATGTGTTGCTGTTGTTTTTCCTTTCAGCTAAAGTGATGGAAACCCTGGAAAACAATTTACTCAAGTTGTCAAACACAGAATACAGTGATCCATTCTTAGGTGAGTTTTCCCTGCTCAGTTTTATTCTATAGTAATTGTTTAAAAAATAATAACCCCATTTCCCTGTCCTTTGTTCAGGAACTGCACAGTGAAAATGCTATCTGCCAAGAGTCATTTTGGGTAGTGGAGGCTGGTGGCTGCGATGTCAGTGGGGCGGTGAATCCCCTCTGGGTTTCAGTCAGAACTCTAAAGGAGTGAAGCACCTTGGATAGCTCCTTTACAGTTCTGACTTTTTCTGACTGAAACCCAGAATGGATTCCCCGCCCCACTGACATTGCAGCCGCCAACCTCCACTGCTTTTGCAGTAATGGTGCAAGATAGTAATCATGAGGATGGGAGATTCTGCCTATGTTGCCTTGTTTTAAGGTCCCAGCTTTTAAGGTGGCATTGCTTCATTAATTTGAGTCATGCCCAGTCTATATATCAAGGTGTACGAAACCCCGCTTACCTGGCTCCGCCAGGTTCCACAGGTGGGGGGAGGTGATCCGTTCCTCCCCCCGGACTCCTTGACGGGCGGGAGGCGATCTGTTCCTCCCCCCTGGAATCCTGCCCGGCTGGCTTCGCTCCATGGCCAGGCTGCGGAGCCGCTGGCCGGGCCAACCTGCAGCGGGGCCTCCAGCCGCTGCCGGGCTGGTGCGGACGCAAATGGCATCCTGTGTAGGGGATGCCATTTGTGTCCCTACGCTGGCCCGTGATAGGCTACATAAATATTTACATAGCCTATCACGGCTAAAGCAGGGATGCAAATGGCGTCCCCTACGCCATTTGCGTTCCCGCTTTAGCCGTGGTAGGCTACGTAAATATTTACGTAGCCTATCACGGCAAAAAAAAAGGGAACACAAATGGCGGCGGCTATGGCAGCCGCCATTTGCGTTCCCTTTTTTAGCTGTGATAGGCTACGTAAATATTTACGTAGCCTATCACGGTGAAAAAGGGAAAGCAAATGGCAGCCGCCGTAGCCGCCGCCATTTGCGTTCCCTTTTTTTGCCAAGATAGGCTACGTAAGTATTTATGTAGCCTATCACGGCCATTCCAAAGACGCAAATGGCGGCTGCAGATGCGGCCACCATTCGAGGAGCACCAGAACAGCAGACCAAGGTAGGCTTCACTCCGGGCCCATTTCGTGGGGTGGGGGGGCACAGGGCTTCATTCCGCCATGGATTTCGGGGGGCTGAATGTGCTGGCGTTCGGCCTCACCGAGATCCGTGGCGGAATTCTCCACCATGCCTAATATCAACCAGTGCATTAAGAAAGATGTCTTCAGCACACAGTTAACCTTCGAACAGCACAGAGCCATAACAGAATATGTAGAGAAGCATTCTTGGTGTTTGGCTGCTCCCCATCATACTAACTGCCTTCCCCTGGAACTACTTACCTTTTAGAGATTATGGGCTGGATCCTAACTGACCTCCACACATGGAAGGGCTTTTTCCATCTATGGAAGGCTGTTGATCCAGCAAAGAATCCCTCTGGTGGGAGGGGAAGGTACAGATTTTAGTTAATTCCACCTTCCCAATGCAATCCCCCCACAGCAAAGCATGGTTCTGGGCATGTGTTTTCATTTATACAGGCCTAAGGGCAAAAACAGACATGGATTTACATCCGTTATCTAGCAGCTTCATCCTTTTAAAAATTATTTTTACTCTAGACTAGGCACAGGGGGCCTGACTTGAACTGGGCCCATAGTAGGGGCAGGCAAGGAGGGGTTAAAGCCTCCCAACTCCCCATCCCATGCTAGGGTCCCAATCTAGACTGGGCCCTCTCCAGCTACTCTAATAAAAATGAAAAAAGACAGAGCTGCTAGATGCAGATTGATAGCAGTGTCTTATTTGGCCCTGAGAAACGCTTGAACAAGAAACTAAAAGAAGTGCCCTTTTTGTTCTCAGCTTGGGGTACAGGAGAAGGATGGTGGAATTATTATTGCCCATATTAGCTGTTGTGCTCTTGTCATCACTTTTCAGCTTGTACATTTGTAAATAAACAAATACCCCCTCCGATACCCATCCCACGGAGTTCAGTCCAGGAGAATATCATAGTCGATGGTATCAAAAGCTGATGAGAGGTCAAGCAGAATTAACAGGGTTGCAGTCCCCCTGTTCATCTCTTGATAAAGGTGCAACCAAGACTGATTCAGTCCCGTAACAAGATCGAAACCGAGACTGGATCGAAACTGAGACAGTTTCCTCCAAGAGTGCCTGCAGTTGCTCTGCCACAACCCTGTCAAGTACCCGAAGAAAGGGGTATCTGTGACTGGGCGGTAGTTGTCTAATACCGTTGGATCCAGAGTGGGCTTCTTCAGGAGAGGTCACACTACTGCCTCCTTAAGGACAGCAGGGACCACCCCATCCTGCAGGGAAGCTTTTATCACTCTATGAACCCACCCAGTCATGACTCATACCCCCTCAGCTAGTGTTTATTAGCCAGGAGGGCCAAGGGTCGAGAGAGCACATGGTCAGTCGCATTCCTGCAGGCACCTTGTCCACATCATCAGGCCACAGGAACTGGAACTGATCCCACAAAATCAGGCAGATGGCAGATCAGACATCTCGACTGCAACTGCACTACCAATAGAGTCAAGTTCACTGCAGAGACAAGCGCTTTTGTCCTCAAAGTGCGATGCAAAAAGGTCACAGCAGGTCCTCGATGCTGGTGAGGGTTTTAACAGCCCCCAAGGACCTGGAAGAGGTCCGCTGGATGGCTACTCAAGGACGCAATCGAGGCAGCAAAGTAGGCCTTCTTTGCTGCCTGCACTGCCACAAAATAGGCACAATTATGTGCTCTAGAGTGTGCTCAGTCATCTTCGCTTTGAGTCTTACGTAGGGATATACAGAACACTTACCTGGATCCATTCCAGGGCATCTGCGGTGGGGGGGAGGCACTCTGTCCCTCCCCCCGGAATCCTCCCCAGCCGGCTCTGCTCCGCAGTGACTCCACAGAGCCGCCGGCCAGGGACACAAATGGCAGCTGCCGTAGCCGCCACCATTTGCGTCCCTGTATTTTGCCATTTTATATTTACGTAGCCTATCATGACAAAAAAACCCCAAAAATCAGCGGATACATGGCGGCAGCTACGGCAGCTGCCATTTGCGTTCCTTTTCTTTTTTTGCCGTTTTAGCCTACATAAATATTTACATAGGCTATCACAGCAACAACAACAAAAAAAGGGAACGCAAATGGCGTAGTAGCCGCCATTTGCGTTCCCTTTTTTTTTTTTTTGCTGTAATAGCCTACATAAATATTTACGTAGGCTAAAACGGCAAAAAAAAAAGAGAACGCAAATGGCGGCCGCTGTAGCTACCACCATTTGCGTTCCCTTAGTTAAGCCATGATAGGCTATGTAAATACTTACGTAGCCTACCATGGCTACATGGAAGAAGCGAATGGCAGCCGCAGACGCGGCCACGATTCGCAAGTCAGCGCGGGCGGCAGCAGGTAGGTGCTCCATTCCGGGCCCATTTTGCAGGGCGGGGGGTGGGGGGGCTTCATTCCACCACGGATTTCGGGGGCTGAATGCACTGGCATTCAGCCTCACCGAGATCTGTGGCGGAATTCTCTGACATCCCTACCAACCAGGGCCGCTATGCTGGCCGCCATCTGCGTGGCTCTAGAGAAGGCCAGGGCGAGAGGCTGGGGGCTGGCCATGCTGAGGACTCAGCAATCAAGCCCCTGTATGCATAAAGCACAAGGGCTTCACTGGAGTCCTTGGCATGCAGAGGAGGGGTGACTTGCGCAGCTTGTGGGTGGGTGGGGAGAGCTGGGAAGCTCACCGAGCAGGTTTGGACCACATGAGCTGGGGAGGGCAAGTCGTTGAGTTCCCCCCAGCCCAGATGGAGATGGGCTCATCCATCCCTACCCAGAACCACCATCCTGGGTTCCTCCAACATCACACTTGAGACTGCCTCTGCCAGCTCAGTCAGGGAGGATGCTGGGCAGCAAAGTGGGCAGTACACCAGCAGCATCCCCAATCTGTCTCTCTGGTCCAACACCAGGGGCAACCTCTCAAGGCCTGCTCCAAGGTGGAGTGTTTTCCTGGTGATGAAGATGGAGGCTCTATGAACCACAGCAACTCCCCACTACCCAGCCCTCCAACCTATGTTGGTGCTGCACTGAGTACCCAGGTGGATAGAGCTGAGTCAGGTCAACCCCACCCAGCTTACCCACCCAAGCCTCAGTAATGCACACCAGGTTGGCCTTCTCATCCCCGATTAAATCATGAATGAGTGTGGTCTTATTGTGGACCGACCTGGCCTGAAATAGCAGCACTGCAAGACAGGAGGGCTCAGTGGATGAGCTACCAGGCATATGAGAGCTAGAGGAGGGGGGTAGAAGGGGAACCGTGTATAAACACCTGTGGCCCATTCTACTTTGATGTCTCAACCCCATCCCCCTGCTATAACTCCAAATGAAAATGGACGCTACTGTGCTCCCTGAGCAGCTCCACCACAGGTTGAAGTGGCAGCAAAGGTCTCTCTGTGTGTGTGTGTCTCAAAAAGGGATAAGAAACTTACTCCTGCATCTTCATCTGAAAGGTAGCCAGCACCTGAAAAATCTGGAGAAATTCATCCCCACTCCTTGATAACTTCAGGGGGTGTTTTCTTCCAACACGCACCCTAACAAATCACCGAAAATGCCTGTGCTAGAAAATTTAGCACAGCCTGAGACCTAAGTAATTGAGGAATTATGTCTTTCCTTTAACAAGTAACCAGACCAAAAGGATTTTAATTTGTTCAGCTAAATGACCAAATTAAGGAAAGCATATTTAAATTAAATAAATATGTTGAAATCCCTTTTTACAAGTTAAAAGGCAATTTATAAAAATCTCAGTGGGTGTGGCTGTACACTACAGAATGCTGTGATTTTTAAATAAGACTTTGGAAGCAGTTTGCATACTGATATTTTTATTGTGACTTACATAAATGCACAGACCAATCTTTTTACTTTTTATTGAACTTTTATTGAGACGTTTTTGTTACTATAATAATATACAGCAAAGAGACCTCTAAAACAATCCCCAGCCTGCCACCCCTCCTGCAATTCAAACCCAGCAGAAGTGTTGGCCCCAGATTTTGAGTGGCCCATGGGAAAAATGCTCTCAGTGTGGGGACCCCTTGCTGGAGTGGGCCGCCTTCCTCTCTGCTGTCCAAAAGATGAGGGAAAGACAGGTCAAGGCTGTTCCTGCAGCTCTTACTACTGCTAACATCCTTCGAGATGGCAGGTGAAGAGGTTGCAATAGCAAGAAGAAGGAGAGAAGAGACAGGGGTCTCTGGGGGTCAATAGCAAGTGCTTGATGATACTGACCTTTGATGCCAGTACTTCCCAGCAAGAAAAGGAGGGGCAGAAAAGGGGAGTGAAGGTGAGGCAAGTTGCCAGAGATACACAGGAGTGAAAAGGATCAGGATTCAAGGAACTCACAAAATTCAGACCGGATGCCACTAAAATTAGTGTTAACATCATGGCTATTAAATACTTCCTTTCTTTTTTTTGACTGCCAGAACCAAAAGTTCCTCCATCCAGGTTTAGATATTGGTGGAGCGGATTCATTTCAGTGTTGGAGTATGAGATTTGTAGTTATAATGGCAGCATACAATATCCATAAATGTTGACAGAGTATCATTATCTCCTGCTTAGATGGTATATGTCTCAAACTAAGATTAATAACAGAAAATGGGTATGTAGGATCAATAACAATGTTAATTCGCAGCTCTGCCTTTTGCTGGAATGGAATTGTGATAAGACAAGATCATAACATCTGAACTAGAGTTCCCACAGGCATAGGACAAACCAGCAACAGTTGTTATCTGTAAGTGCACATTTTTAAAATAACCATTCAGAAATAAATTCCACTGATGTCAGTGGGGTTGATTCCAAGAGCGGTAGGAAATTAGACATTATGGGAGGCACAAGATTAAGCACTTCACAGCATTGGCTGCCTCTGGAAAGCATACAGCCTTATGACACAAGATAAATGAGAACTCAAACTAAGGCAAGGGGCAGGGGAGAATTTGACATGGGGCTGTCTTTCTTTTCTTTTCTTTTCTTTTTGCTGCAGCAACAGCAGTCCCTTGTTTTCTACTGTCTAGTTCTGCCCTTGGATGCGTATAATTGCAGCTGCAGACTTTATATGGAGCCATCTTTACTTTTAAAGCCTCTAATCTTCAAAGTGTTCCACTATCACAAGGCCTATTAAATGGGGTTTGTTGTGGAACACTTTATCAATGGGGCGTCGGACGAAAAAGGAAGCATGACAACCTCAGTCCACGCTCGAACGTGGGTAGAGCTTACGTAACATGATTAATGCGTTTCATTTCTTCAGTGATCTACTACTGAACCGTCCCAAGAGGATATTAAAGATGGATCTGAATTAAGTGAGTGATATAAATATTTAATCATGTAGCTTCAAGGAAGGGCAAATAAAAGGAAAACGGCACAGCTGTGTACAAAAGAAGGCAGGAAAGCAGCAGTCACAGCAGCCATTAATATAAATGGCAAAATGCCGGTTGAACTTCAGGCCCATTATAAACTGTATTGTTGTGTTTAGAACTGCGAGGCTCTTTGATGCATTTGGATTATAGTCTTGCCTCATGTGTATGGATGAAAAAAAAAATCCCATGATAATCTGGTGGATGCCAGGATTCTGTTGTAGAGGAAGCTGAAGCCAATGATCCAGCTTTAAAATGCATCCATTGAAAGGCCCGAAGGTTAGGGTGGCCAGGTGTCCTATTGTACAGAGGACAGTCCTCTATTTGAAGGGCTGTCCTGTTCAGCTCTGGTTTAAAGATAAGAACCATAAGAACTATTACCCATGAACAGTTAGCACCTGGGTAGCAGACTGAACAGACAGACAAACAAGTCGAGTCACCTGGTCACAGTCTTCCACAGTATGGTAAAAATATTTCTATTTAACATATGATAATTATTCTAAATTTTCATCTATACATATAAATTAGCATATACAGATTTTATGCAAATTGGTGTACTCTTTTGTCCTTTTGGGGGGATGCATTTCCTCTTTTTTGATGATTCATCGGTAACCACTTTAGCTAGAATGATTTGGCCCATCAAAGAGCCAGGAGCAAATAGGGTATCATTTATATTTGGTCTGAACAACCTGTGACCCAGCAAGCTAGATGCAATTTACCGGCCATATATTGTGGCTTACTAAGTATTTCAGACCTCCCCACTCCCATTTTTGCAAGCACAGACAAGCAGTGCAAATTGAAGGCATACGTAGCCCCTGGTAGGCAGCTAACATGACTGGTAGTCTCCATTTGGTCTGATGAATAACAAGCTGTGAAGGCCTGATCATGTACTGCAGGAGTGGGCAACTCCTGGTGCTCCAGATGTTTTGGCCTAAAACTCCCATTAGACCTAGCCAGTATAGCCAGTAGTGAGGAATCATGGGACTTGTACACCAAGACATCTGGAGAGCCACAAGTTGCCCATCTCTGCTGTACTGAATCATGTAGTTGCAGCCTTGCAGATGACTGCAACATTTGCAGCTGTTATGATGAATGTAGGATTCGAATATGCAAGTCGCTTCACAGAGAAAGGATTTTATGTACAAAGACTTCATGTATATTTACACTTTAATATGAAGAAACATGGTTACTTTTAGCCTCACAGTGGAAACACGCCCAATGCATCAATCTCTTCGCAGAATCAGCATATTAATTAAGCTACACTCCGCCTGGAGATTTCTTCAAATAACCTGCAGAAAAGCTTAGTATAACTGTATCTTTTTAATACACTTTCCATGTGCATGCGGTTAGACATCACTAAACAGAGGCGTTTCTCAGGGGAGTGTTTTTCTGCATAGATAAAATCTGTGCAGAAACTAGACGTTGATTTTTAAAGATGACACAGCTAGATTCATCAAAGGAAGATGAGCAATTAAAGGAAATCTATGTTTGCTTTACTTTTTAATGTTCAAAATCTCTGTGAATAGCTACTTTCAGTAGATGTATTTTCCTTTTAAAGTTTTATGAGGTAGTGCTTGCATCCCAACTAGCAGTAATGCTTTTGTGTGTGCGTGCTCAAGTTTTATTTGGTAGAACACATGTTTTTCATGCAAAGGTCCCAGGTTCAATCTCAGCATCTCCAGGTAAGACTGGGAAAACCCTTGCCTCAAACCCTGTAGAGCTGCTGCCAGTCAGTGTTGACAATACTCGGCTAGATGAACCAATGGTCTGACTAAATATAAGGCTGCTTCCTATGTTCCTATTTGGCGACTTCATTCTTCATTGGTTCCAGAATCACCGGCATGGTGAAGATGTAACATTCCTGGTCTTCCACACAGGGTTAAGAGTTTAGGAGTGTGCTATTGGCTTGTACGTACCCCTCCCCTCCCCTTCTCCCCTTTAGCCCATGAATTTCCCAAACTGCTTTAACTATGGTACAATATTGTAGTGAGTTAGTTAATAAGCAAAAAAGTGGACTTCACAGAGTTTGTGGATGCTGGTAGTAGACCTGTGCAATTTAGCCTAACCAGAAATGTTGTGGTTAAGTAAGCAGGCCTTCTACACCAGACCTTAATTGGTTTCAAGCAAGTACCACTCCATATGTCAACAATTGTATATTACTAACCCTTGCCCAATTATCTCATGAAGTGAATGAGATAAGGGTGCCTTGCCTTGATTCTCATAGAGGAGCTGGAATGTTGGGGCCTTTCTCATTAAGCTCAGGAGCGATTACTTTCCCAGGCTAGGATGCTTCGAGCAGGTGAGGCCCCCCCTTTCCTAAATGTGTGTGTGCTGGCCTGCCTGTCAGCTCATGAACTAGAGGCGGGCATCTAGCAGAAAAGCTTATAAGATCTAATCCACAGGCTTTGTGCTTTGGTCTCGCTTCAGGGAGCAATGTGCACTGCCAGCCTGGATAAACTTCTGTAGGTCTAGGAATGGGTTCTGTCTATCGTGGGGAGCCCGTTAGATTCCGATCTATGACAGCTTGATTAGCTGGAAAGAGGTGTGAGCTTTCTTTGCATGTATATTCTGTATCCACTTTCTATCAATAAACTGTCATCTTTTTGCACAAGGGGCTTTGTTTCATCTTAGTAATCAAAAGAATCTTTTTTGGCTGGGACCTGACAGAATCAGGACTCCAGATCAATACAAATATAATATGTGCAATGCATCAGCTCTCTAACATTACTGATTAACATTAACCAGGCTTGCCTTCATAACTAGAATTTATAACCAGGATTTGGGCTTGAATCCCCTGGACCAGGGAGCGGCAGGGGACAGTGTGTGAGCTCGCATGTCTAATCGGGTTAGGAAATTGGTAATGTTACATCTGCACCAGCCAGCTAAATAGGGATTCTTGTTTCATTATGATTTCTGCTCTTTCTAGAATGTTACACAAATTGGCTGAGAATTGGGAAACAATAGTTGGTGAGCTTGTTTTAATCAGCTCCACACTGTTGTAATGATTACTTCAGAAAATAGGAGTAAAGTAATGAAAATTTCCTTTTGCATTACAGTGACATTGTGGAAATATAGAAGAATATTTAATTCATAATGGATTGACCAAAATGTGGCCACCTTTGCTATACAATTTCAAACTGCCTGCTTAATTTGTGTTAGACAAAGTTGGCAACCTCAAATGTAAATTCAGCCATTTTATATTCACTGTATCATTGATATTTGATCAAGCTGTCCTATCTGACTCATGTCTATATATTTCCAAGGGGTCAGGATTGATTGCCTTAAGGCACAATCCTATGCATGTTCAAACAGGAGAAATGTCCTACAACTCCCAGGATGCCCCACTATCTAGGGCATGCTTGGAGTTGTAGGCCTTTTTTCTATCTAAAAATGTATAGGATTGCGCCCTTAATCACTTGTTTTTTCCTGTTTCGGCATAATCTGCTTAATTTATAATTCATTGATGTTTTGGAACTCTTAAATACTTTCCCCATCCCTCTTCTTTTTTAGTCTTTAACAACTAAGCATTCAACAGTGTATTAATGCACTGTGTGCCTTAATTCATATGCCATTTTTGTCTGAAAATGTGCCTTTACTAGTTATAGAATGGATAGTGTTAGCAGGTGCAGCTTATCACCGTTTAAGCATTATGACAGGACTAGGATTTAAATTTGGCACATTTTCTTTTCTAGAAATAAATTCTTCTCCACTAGGGGTGTACAAAACTTACTTACCCGTCTGCTGAAGGGGTCCATGCGTGGGGGAGGCAATCCATCCCTCCTCCAGGAATCCTCCCTGGCCTGCTCCACTCTACGGTGAGTCCGCGGAGCCACTGGCCGGGCCCGTCTGCTGCCAGACTTCCAGCCACTGCCACACAATGGTGTCCAGCATAGCGAACGCCATTTGCATCCCTGCCCTTGGCCGTGATAGGCTACGTAAATATTTATGTAGCCTATCATGGCCAAGGGCAGGCACACGACGCCATTTGCATCCCTGCTGTTTGCCGTGGATGGCTGCGGAATGGAGACAGAGAAGACGACGGACCCGGACCAGCCGCTGCCAGGTAGGGTCCGTCCCGACTGGCCTTTGCTGGCTGGCGGGGGGAGCAGTCCATTCTGCCACGGACTCTGGGGGGGCGGATTCTAAAGAACCCGGCCTCATTGGAGTCCATGGTGGATTTCTCCGCTATCCCTATTCTCCACAGAAAAATGGGAGCAGCCTGCTCTCCCTGAATCAGCCACTCAGTCTAATCCTAGCTGATATGGCTTGATTGGGCAGTTCGGTTTCACATGTGTCTGAAACCCATAAATTAAAATTATGCTTCTTGAATGTGTCCTGGCTTACACAACTGTCCTGCATGTGGTGGATACTTCCCCCTCCACTCTTCAGCTCAGTGTGGTTTCTTGTCTGACTTTCATTCGCACAAGACAACCTTGAAATGTTGTGTGTGAGCATGCAACTTGTTTGTAGCAGCACTGGGCATGATCCAGGGGGATATATTTTTCTTAAGTGGGAGACATGCTCCCATTAAAAATCAATGGGATGGATGGAAGTAAGGCCACGCTGAGTTTTCATAAGGCTTAATTTTCACTGGAAAATAGCTGCTTTGTGATGCAAAAGCATTAACAAAGGAAATGTTACATAACAGAAGAAGAGCCATGATGGATCAGACCAAGGGCCTGTCTATAGATCCAAGAATGGATCAGCATTATATTCTCAGAGTGGCCAACCACTTGCTCATGAGAAGCCCACAAAGAAAATGTGTAGCACCGTCATGCTCACCTGGTATACACAGGCATACTGCCTCTGATATTGAAGGTAGTATATATAAGCACCATGACTAGTAGCTATTGAGTAGCCTTACCTTCCATTCTTACCTTCCATTCTTGTCTGAATGTTTTGCCTCTGTTCATAGAACTTCTTCACTTCATCTCCTTCTATTTGGGTGGCTGGGAAAAATGCACCCCCATTGCTCAGGCAAACAGGCTGATGCTCCCTGGCTTGACACACTGCATTAGCAGTTTCATTACAAACCAAGACTTTCAGTGTGATCTAAGTCATGGGTAATTGTGTATGGCCAATTGGACTAATTAGACAGAATGTGGATGGGAATATGTATTTGAATGCAGATACTGATATCGTCCATCCAGACTGTCTTTCTTTCCATGGGATTCTCATTTGGATTTGCATTTGACTGTATTTCCCTATCCAAATTCTGCCCCCAACTAAGCACCACTGGATTGGATTGAGGCACTTTTAGACCAGCTGCCTTGTCAAGAGGATCACTTTATCTCTACCCACGGACACCCACTCCCATGTGAATCATTTTGTATCATTTTGCAAAGGGGTACAAAAGCTCATGCAAAAGTTATGTGCATTTCATACAAGGGAAAATGCTCATGAAATTCCTCCCATTTTTTTTTTATTTTGCTTCAACTTCAAACTGCTTGACTTTAGATGGATTGTGCCCATAGCGCATCCAACTGACCATTTAGATTTTTGAGCTTTGTGTTACATAAATTAGAGCTGCAGTTCTTTACGCACTTCCCTGGGACTACGTCCCATTGAATTCAGCATACCAATTGCTCCCTTTTGCAACAGCCGCTCCAGTGCATGCTTTGCCACAGGCCAAAAGAGATTGGCTCATCCCATAGCTTTTGCGCAGTTGTCATTTCTTAATTATGATTAGTGACTGTGCCTCTAAAGGAGCAATCCTATGGGGATGTCAGGGTTGCCTCTGAGCACATAGAGTGGCAGAGCAGTTCAGATTCTGAGGAAGAGCCACAAAATGTGGAGGAGGAACTTTCCCAGGCTTCAGAGGCACAGCTGGATGGAGAGGGCCCCCCTTCTCACATCCCTATGATAGATAACGAACAGGGGGACGTGGGGGTAGGAGAACCTGAACTCTTAGATGTCAGGCACAGACGCATACACAAGTGGGAGATGGCAGGGGCAGAGCTTAGGCAGTCTGCCCAATTGGCTCAGCATCAACAGCTGCATCTAGAGGTGTCACGGGAAAGAGGGAGATCTCCCCCTCCCAACCCTTAAGTTAGGGTAGTTTGCCTCCTTTTCCCCAATGGTGGCCAACTTTCGTAGCTTCCCTTTGAACTCCTTGAAGGCTTTTCCTTTGTAGACTGGGAGTCACTAGCAATTTGCATCTGTATATCTCATTAGAGTAAATGGATTAAAGCCATGGAATTAGGGATGTACGAAATTCACTTAACTTTTCGAATGGTGACATTCGCGGTGAGGGGGAGGCGCTCCGTCCCTCCCCCCAAAATTCTCTCTGGCTCGCTCTGCTCCACGGAGATTCCATGGAGCCACCGGCCAGGGCCACCCACAGCTAGACATCCGGCCGCTGGGCAGCCTGCAGGGACGCAAATGGCTGTGGCCATAACCGCCGCCATTTGCGTCCCTGTATTTGCCATGATAGGCTACGTAAATATTTACGTAGCCTATCATGGCAAAAAACAAAATAAAACAGCGAATGCAAATGGTGGGGCGGCTACAGCGGCCATCATTTGCGTTTCCTTTTTTTGCCGTTTTAGCCTACATAAATATTTACATAGGCTATTATGGCCAAAAAAAAAAAGGAATGCAAATGGCGTAGTGGCTGCCATTTGCGTTCCCCCTTTTTTTTTTTTTGCCGTAATAGCCTACGTAAATATTTACGTAGGCAAAAACGGCAAAAAAAAGGGAATGCAAATGGTGGCGGCCGTAGCCGCCACCATTTGCGTCCGCTGGTTTGTGTGTGTTTTTTGCCGTGATAGGCTACGTAAATACTTACGTAGCCTATCACAGCCTCCGCAGGGATGCAAATAGGGATGTCAGAGAATTTTGCCACAAATCTCGGGGAGGCCGAATGCCAGTGCGTTCAGCCCCCCGAAATCAGTGGCGAAACGGTCTACCCCCCCCCCCGGGATGGGACTTACCTTGGGTGAATCTCCCTGGCGGCGGCGGCTCTGGCGGTGGTTTGGCGGCGGTGCGGCGGCGGCGGTGCGGCGGCAGTGCGGCAGCGGCCGGTCTTCCGACTGGCTGCCGCCGCTGCCATTTCCAAGTTTTAAAAAAAACACAAAAAAACATGATAGGCTACGTAAATATTTACGTAGCCTATCACAGCTAGATTTTAAAAAAATACCATGATAGGCTACGTAAATGTTTACGTAGCCTATCACGGCTGAGTTAAAAAAAAAAAAAACCGCGCGTACGCAAATGGCGGCGCCCATGGGCACCGCCATTTGCGTTCCTTATTTTGGCACGTCTAGTCTACATAAACATTTACGTAGACTATGGCGAAAATAAGGGGAACGCAAATAACGTGTAGGGTGAGGAGATACAATAAAACAGGACTTTCAAGACACACAATGGAGAACCACTGAAAGAATGCAGAAATCCTAGAAGACTGGCATCTGGCAGTGTAGCCTGTTTTGAGAGTCTTTGTCAGGAGTAATATAAATTCTTCCTCTGTTTGAACACCAGTTTAAATTTTGATTTTTTTTCAAGGCCAAAAAATGGTCAGATGTTCTTATTCCTCATGCTGGCTATCAGACATCATTTCCTGTTTTCATGATGATCTTAGGACAGTAAATTATAAGCACTTAGTGCTGCCTGCTACAATCCTGTTTTACTATATTTTTTTTTCCCCCGGCTTTTGTATTTGGGCCTATTATTAGTACTGCTTTTGCACATTTCCAGCTTTTGTATAACAAATTGCCCATTGGTTATTGTTACATTACAACAATGAGGTGCTTCTTATATACAATAGTTGGGTGCATTTATATATGGGGGTCACACTGCACTTTTGCTATAGAATCGGAGAATGTCCCTGTCTCAGTTACATGCTATGTTGTGGAATATGTCTCTTTACTAGATACAGGAACTTCTTCTAGCTGGTGCACTGTCGCTAGTGCTATATTTAGGATGCAGAAGTTGCCAGCATCTGTGTCACATGCATAGCCTGCCATGTTCTCCTGCATGCCAGTGAGTTTGTATCTGGGCACCGCTGGAAAATTGCTGTCCCCTTCAATATTTCAACTTGGTCATCAAATATTACTGATGTACTTCGAGAAATAAAATAACTAAATTATAAATTATATACAGCGTGATTTGCGGTAATTAATTGTTGTGTGTGGTCATACAATATAATGCATTCATACTACACCTATAGCAGTGGACTTCATGTACAGTAAATTACTCTCCATAAGTGGAGGGCAAAGATGGAGATGGTGTAAAAATTAATGACCACTACCCTTCCCTCCACAAAGAATTGTGTTGATCTTATATTTATTTTGATGTTCTGATATATAATTGATATATCATTTACAATATGCTAACAGTGGGACTAAGCTGGTGAGAATTTCCATGCTGCAACTGGAATTCTGTATGAATTAAGTAGTCATTCCAGGCTGTTACAAGATTGACATAATGTCTGGTCTGTATATGGAAAGACAAGATGTGGCTGACAAATCTGTTCCCAGATAATTGCTCCTACACTGTAAAAAAGAAAAAGAAAAAAGAGTTATTTTACAAAGAGGTAGCTTATGAAGTCTGCAGTTCAATCAGCATATTTATCTCCTATTAGGATTTTAGGGTGGTGTACAACCAATTACATATACCATAATATAATTAAAATAATAAAACACAGGTAAAATCCTTAACACAAAACTAAAATTGACATCAGCTTAAAATTTATCACTTTCATGACTACATAAACATTTCCAACCCCAATAAAGAAATGTCCTTGGCATTAAGGGTGCAATCCTATGGCCTCTAGTCAGCAGCTAGATGGCCATAGGATAGGTCGGTTCCCTGAGAACTGACTTCCACCTACTCCCTCGCTGCCTTGTAGGCAGCACGGATGAGCCCCGCACCCCACGCTCATAAGAGCAGTGCGGAGCAGCGAAAATGGGGCATTCCTAGGGGTGGGCGAGGGCAGGGAGGGAGGAAGTGACTTTCCAATACTTCCTATGCATCGTCTGGCGTCCACCCCGCTCCCCTACTCGGACTTCCTGCAGCTAGACAGCCGAAATTGGCTGTCTTTCTGCAAATGCAGGGTGGCTGAAGTGCGGAGGGGAAGATCCCCTCCGCTCTGCTCCTGCCCTGCATTCGATAGGCGGCTGCCTCCAAGTTCAGGATAGGCTACGTAAATAGAGATGTTTAAAATGTATTTATTTAATTAATTTCTTAGGGCTCAATCCTATCGGGATAGGCTCCAAGATAGGGCCGCCTATCCTGATAGGATTGAGCCCTAAGAAATTAATTAAATAAATACATTTTAAACATCTCTATTTAAAATGGTCCTATACATATTTACTTACATATAAGTTTTTCTAAATTCATTGAGGCGTATTCCCAAGTAAGTATGTATAGGATTACAACTGAAGTCCTCTACTAAAAATATTGTGCAGAAAACCGGGACGCTATTATCTCAATTTGCAAAACCGGAATAAGGGCTAGTAGGAAATAATAATCAGAAGCCGTTTTAATGCCATAGGGCTGCATCCAGCTTTGTCCATCTGCCAGTGGAACAGCACATGGACACTGGTGGAATGGATTTCTCCTCTCCTCTGTAGTTCTTTGCAAGACCCCCCAGATCTTCTCTGGAGGTTGGGGGACCTTCAGAGCTGATCTAGGGTGTGTGCAAAGGCTGCAGGGAGGAGGAAAGGGAGGAGAAATCCTTCCATGTGTGTGTGGACATCTGCATGTGCATTGTTGGATGGATGGAACTCCTAGTAGTGAATCCTTGAGTGAACCAGTATCACAGACTTTTAATTTTTTATACATGAGAGTAAGCATTGGCAAGAAAACCTTTACAATAACAGGAGACTAAAAATGTTGACCATGCTTTTAGAAAGTACTCATAGTACAAAAACAATCAATGCTTGGCTTTGCTCAGTATCTATTACCATTGTGATCTGTAAGCACCAGCTGGGCTTATCACAATTTTGCTTTGCTGAAAATGCAAAACAAAAGACTATCCTTCATCTTTCTATAAATATCAAAGAGGACTTTGTTCCCATTTTCATTTTATGCCAAGAACACCTGAAAATCATTCAGTTGTGACTGTGGAATTGGCTACCCATTCTCCATTTGCTAAGAAGAGCATCATTTTCCATGCTAGCACTAGCAGCCTTGCAGAGAGAGAGAGAGAGAGAGAGAGAGAGAGAGAGAGATGCTTTTTGCATTCAGGCAAATGCTTATTCCACAAAATGTGAGAGCAGAATTATCATATGCTTGATTTAGTCTCAAGAAGTCTTTAAAAATGTATTCATGAGACCAGATGCATTACTTTTGCCATTTCAGCATTGAAAAGAAATGCAACATGGGGAGATCTCCCTTAATTGAGCCTAGTTGCTGGAGATATGGGAGAGAAGTGGGATGCCTGTTGTATAACATTCTGACCACCTGCTCTATAACTGCTACCTGTGCTGAACTGTGCTCAGAAATTGGCACCACACAAGCAGCTCCTATGCTTGCGGACTTCCCACTGTTTATTTCAATGGTGGAACATGATTTGCATGCGCATCAGGACTCCCGCACCTGTAAGCAATGATGGGACTGGTGCATAAAAGAAGTAGTTACCCATTGCCTCATATAGCATTGTGACATTTGACCAAAGCTGTTACTTGCCAAAGAAAGGGAGATGGTAGAATAAGAGAGTTCCCCAAACTAAAGCAATCAATAACAGGGTGCCAAAAATAATTCCTCAGTGTAGAACAAATGCTGATTCCATGAGCCTTTTGATTTGGCTCATCCTCTGGAAAATGTTTGGAATGTTTATTTGAATTCATAGTCAGATCCAGTGATCCTCACATGCACACAGCTGAGATATATGTGAGCATCTCCCCACTCATTGGTGAATGTTCTGAGTCAGCAATGGAACGATGCACATAGCAGGTTTTTTGCATTCAGAGGATCTGATCCAGAATAGGTCCAAAGTTGGAAGCCTTGATGAGTTGGAACTGGTATATTTTATTTAGGGAGCAGGAGGTTATAATTATATGTTCACACCCATCCAGAGCCTGTAGGATCAGGAGGGATGCAAACTGAAATAAAAAAATAACTTTGCAAACCACTTCTTCTATTACACATCTACAAGCCAGTAAAGCTGCATCATCTGGTTAAAAGCAAGTATTCTCCCTTAAGAAGTTCAAAGGCTGTAATCACAGGGCAGGTTTATTTGAAATTAAGCTCCATAGCAATGAATCGAACTAACTCCCAAGAAGGTGCACTTTGGTTTTAAGGTGCAAGCCACCGTAACTTCAAATACTCTGGTGTGTATGTGTTGAGCCATTTGGCATTTGATTTCTCAACTGTCTCAGTAAAGTGGGTTTATTTTCCCACTTTAAGTTAGGGTTTTTTTTGGGGGGAGGGATTGCATGAATTAATGCATCCATTGCTGACATAGTTAGAGGCAATGCACAACTTTCAAAAACATTTAATAATTGACCTACCATTTACATGACCCTGATGCTGGGAAAGACTGAAGGCAAAAGGAGAAGGGGACAGCAGAGGATGAGATGGCTAGATAGCATCACCGATGCAATGAATATGAACTTGAGCACGCTCCAGGAGAGAGCGCAGGACAGGAAGGCCTGGCATGCTATGGTCCATGGGGTCACGAAGAGTCGGACACGACTGAACGACTGAACAACAACCATTTACATAGGGAAGGAACTGTTGTTATTCTTGCACGAGATAGTTCACCTGCTGCAACATCAAAACTTTAATGTCATGTAAGGGAAATACAATGTTTGGCCAAAAGACTTCTCTTGATCCCATTTCTGGTACACTCATTTTTAGTTACTCATTTTGGTCAGAGCTTCTAAAGAAATTTAACAGCTGAAGGACGCCAACTCTATGCATATATAACTTCAGTACTATAGAGCAGATTTCTGAAATTAAAGCTGTGCACCGCTTTGGCCTGAAGCCCAAACTCTGAGCTGAAGCAGGCCGCTTTGGGTCACTTCTGAGGCAGGGCGGAGGGAGCACAGAGTGGCACGAAGTGCGTTGGGTCTCTCCAAAGCATTTCAGCGTGCTTCAGAGCAATCCAGAAGGCCAGCTGCACTGCTGCTTCCCAGCCGCCAGCTCCTTACATGGACCCTTGGGATGCATGCTGGTAGCTGTCTTCTTCCAGGGAGTCGCCATTTCTAAAATGATGGCTTCCTGTATTTCCAGAAATCAATCTTTCACAAATGACAGCTCTCAAGCCATCAAGTACGCAATATTAATGTAGCGTACTTGATGGCTTGATGGCTGCCACTTGCCCAGGATCTATTTCTGGAAATACAGGGAGTCACCATAGTGACTCCCTGGAACAAGAAGATGGCTTCTAGCACATGTCCTGAGGGCCCAAGTAAGACGCTGGCGGCAGCAACTTCCTCCCCCCCCCCGCCGCCCCGGAAGAAGACAACAGCTGCTGGCATGCATCCTGAGGGCCCAGGTAAGGAACTGGGAGCTCGCACGGTACAGCGGGGGTGTCTGGGATGGCCAAAGCAGGATTTGAACATCCGATTCTCAGGGCTGAAGTGGATCAGACCTGCCTTGGAAGCCCTGAAGCGGCCTCTGAGGCAGGTTGGGGAGTCCCTGCACAGCCCTCTGTGAAATCTTATTAGAAAAAAGCAACAAAATATTATGGTAAATATTAGATTTTGCTTTAAAAATAGCATATTGGAAGGAGATGGAACATGTGACAAATGAATTAAAGGCAGATAATTAAGGGGACTGTACTTGTATCTTTGTTGGAGTGTCTCCATAGCAATATCAAATGAGTCCATCTGTTTTTGGTATTTTTCCCCTCTCAGACATAGGAAGAGAGAAAGATGCATATACAGATGATTCAGAACATGGGAATTATGATTCTCGTACAGATCAGTCTCTGCTTATTAAAAATACGCCTACGAAACAGAAACCAGAACCTCGGACTAAGTCATCATTGAAGGTAATGGTTCTTACAATATATTGGTATTTTGATGGTGCATTTTAAAAACATGCATAGGTAGGTTAATTACAGAACTGTAATATAGACTAAAGGATAGTAACATAAAGAATAGACTATAGTAACATAACACTAGATCTATATGGACAAAAGAGTTGTAATCTAAATATGAAGTGTCAGCCTTCGCCAGCCTGGCCCCTCTAGATTTGGACTACTGTTCTGCCCCAATTGGACATTGTGTTACTTGTTGTATTGCCCCCTACTCTTTGCATTTATAATGGCTTTAATTTTCCTTCTATTGATCTGTCAGCAGCTGATCAGACCTTACTGTCTGTACTTCATGTTAATTGATTGTTCCTAGGGAAAAAAATCTAGTCATGTTTAGGCCAGTTTTTCCTCAGTAGATGTAATGTCTTCCTTGGGCCTGGTTCTCTGCCTAGCCTTGCATTGACTTTTTACTTCATCCATATCATTTATTTTATCTCAACCTGCTCCACTCATCCTTCATCTGCAGTTAAGTAGTCATCCTCTGCATGTATTAGTTGTTTGCTCCTCAAGTTAAGTTATTAATAACTTTGAAGACTGATTTACCGGAAAGTGTGGATTGGAGGATTGTGTTTGATGACACACAGCCTAACATGTGTTGAGGCCAGAACAACTACAACGCACATCTGTTCTGACCATCAGCCATGCTGGCTGGGGCCAAAACATCTTGGAGAGGCCCAAATTGGGGAAGGCTGGTTTAGATCAAAGCGTCACAGTTACTCTACATGTTTTGCTTCTGTTCTCACCAGGGCAATACCTATGTCGTGCCATGTGTTCTCTCAATTTAGGTTTCTTTCCCTTCGTGAAAGGACACATAGACATGCAGAGACTTTACATGTTACATATAAACTTGGTTAGTTTAATCAGTGGACCATGGCCAGAAAATACGTTTCATACTATATATCTGAGTCATGAGTCAACTTACTCAGGTTTTTTCACCTCTGTTGTACTTTGTTCAATATTCTGGTTTTCTTATTAGTTTATTGCAGCAAAAACAACAAAGAGGTGTTGTGACACCTTGAAGACTAACACATTTATTTTGACATAACCTTTCATGGACTATATCCCACTTCATCAGATGCACGGAGATACATCTCGTGAAGTGATCTATAGTCCATGAAAGCTTATGCAAAAATAAATGTATTAGTCATTAAGGTGCCACAAGACTCTTTGTTGGTTTTATGATGTTATTGTAGGGATGTACAAAAGTCACTTACCTTTTCGAAGGGTGACATTCATGGTGGGGGAGAGGCGCTCTGTCCCTCCCCCCGAAATTCTGGCTGGGGGGGGAGGCACTCCATCCCTCCCCCCCGAAATTCTGGCCGGCCGGCTCCGCTCCACAGGAATTCTGTGGAGCCGCCGGCCGGCTCCACCAACGGCCGGACATCCGGCTGCTGGCTAGCAGGGACGCAAATGGCGGCGGCCGTAACCACCGCCGTTTGCGTCCCTGCAGTCAGCCGTGATAGGCTACGTAAATGTTTACGTAGCTTATCACAGCTGATTTAAAAGAAAAAAAAACGTTCGTATGCAAATGGCGGCGCCCACGGGCGCCGCCATTTGCGTTCCTTATTTTGGCACGTCTTACTCTACGTAAACATTTACGTAGACTAAGACGGCGAAAATAAGGGGAACGCAAATAGCATAGACGCTACGCTATTTGAGTTCCCCTTATTTTCGCCGTCTTAGTCTACGTAAACAGTTACGTAGACTAAGACGGCAAAAATAAGGGGAACGCAAATAGCATAGCGTCTACACTATTTGCGTTCCCCTTATTTTTGCCGTCTTAGTCTACGTAAATGTTTACGTAGACTAAAACGTGCCAAAATTAGGAATGCAAATGGCGGCGCCCATGGCCGCCGCCATTTGCGTACATGCGTGTTTTTGGTTTTTTTTTAAAGTCAGCCGTGATAGGCTATGTAAAGATTTACGTAGCCTATCATGGTGTTTTTTAAAAATCTAGCTGTGATAGGCTACGTAAATCTTTACGTAGCCTATCACGTTTTTTTGTTTTTGTTTTTTTTAAACTGGAAATGGCGCCGCCAAACTGCCGCCGGAGCCGCCGCCGCCAGGAAGATCCGCCCAAGGTAAGTCCTGTCCCGGGGGCGGGGGGGCAGACCGTTCCACCACCGATTTAGGGGGGCCAAATGCGCTGGCATTCAGCCCCCCGAGATTCGTGGTGGAATTCTCTGACATCCCTATGTTATTGTCATTTTAATTGTTGTAAGCCACCTAGACTGGTGGGTTAGAAATGATCATATAAACAAACAATTTTTAGCCAAACCACTGATTTTAGTTCCTAGATATCAATCTGACATCAAATTCAAATTATATGAATCTAAGACAGGGCGAGGCAACCTGGTGCTCTGCAACTGCTTTGGCCAACAACTCCCATCAGCCCCAGCCAGCATGGCCAATGGTCAGGGAGCATGGGAGTTATAGTCCAAAATAACTGGAGAGCACCAGGTTGCCTGCCCTGCTCTAAGGTCACAGAATAGCTTTATTGTAATGGATACAATATGGCAGGCTGATATTCAGCACAGGTCCCTATATGACAATGTGCACTGGTATCAAACAACAGATTTTCCTATGCAAAGTGTAAGTATGAAGACATTGCTTGGGCAAAAGGGAGATGTTTGTTCTTATAAAAAGCTGGATGGTGCATTTATTGCAGCATGTCAACGGTTCTCACATGAGGATCATGTTCAGGAGTTTGCCAACATTTGACAGTGTCTTTGGACATTTGCTAAGGGAGGGAAATAGATGTGTGAGTGGTAAACTAGGACACCCAAATTTGCATCATTAAGATCATGGGTATCACACTGGCATTGCTTGTAGCATTTTACTGACAGCCATGTTCTAGCTTGCAATGATGCTGGAAATTAAACTGAAAGAGATCCATGTTCAGTGTTTACATACCATGGAAGTTGAATAAGCAATTGTTTTCTTTCCATTTGCAGCCTTAGTGCTCTAATCTGTACGATGAGTTTAAGGCAAAGCCTATGCCAGGGGCGTGGAAACTTCGTGGCCATATTCCTTCATGGATGATCTGTTGTGGGCTGCATGCCAGCGGTGGATGGGGTCAAGGCTGATGGTGGGTGGGTGGGCCCAGAGACAAAAATGGGCAGAGTTACCCTTTTCTCTCTCTCTCTCTCTCTCTCTCTCTCTCTCTCACTCACTTGCCCCCTCTCTCTGGCACACACTTCCTTCCCTCCCACTCTCACTCTTTCTTTCCAGCCAGCAGGCTGCTGGGGTTTGTGATCAGAGGTTTGAACTGATCACTTGCAGAAGGCTTCTGAAATTAGCCCAAGGGTACATGTGTCGCTAGGGTCACAAGTTATCCATTCTGAAAGAGCAGGGGTGGGTGACCACCATCTAAAAATTATATGCAACAGTGGAGTAAGTTTGAGGGCTAATGCTGTTGTGCCTTGTTGTTGTTCCCCCCCTCCCTCCAAGGATTACTGAGGTAAATGTATTTGTAGTACTTCTCCCTGTTTGGGGGGAGACAGTGACCTTCAATACCAGCAAGAAGTCCCCTCTGGAAACATAAGGATGAACAAATTGCAAAATTAAACTCTAAACATTATTATATTCCTAATTTTGATTTAGTGTCTCACAGGATGAAGATTAGAAACAGAAGCAGGGACAAAAAAAACCAGTGACAGTGTGTGATTCACAGAGTAAAAGAAAAAAATAGTATTGTTTTGCTTTTTCTCTTTTCCTTTTGAATTAAAACCATGTGTCTATAGTTGTAGAGGGAGCTGCTAAAATATGAAATGGGCATAGTCCTTTGCAATTTATCTTCAGCAATCTTCAGGCATCCTTGAACATTATACCTATGAGCTGAACTGACAGGTGGATGTTTGATCAAGGCTTGGTGCTGTAGCATGTCTGATATTGTGGCATATATATATATATATATATATATATATATATATATATTAGAAGATGCTATAGAACAGGTCGACTATCTCTAAGATGTTATCCTCAGAGTGATGAGAGCATGCTTATACACTCACAAATCCACAGGACTTCTAAATGCTATGGAGTATTAGAACTCTCTGCTCTTCCTACTCTCTGTACAGTGTCACATGTGAACTATGTCATATATACATACTCAAAATATATGTTTTCCATATGCAGTAATAAATGTGTGAACTAGCCCATAGACTTCAGCTGATATGGTACTATCTGGCACAGTACATTCAGATATTGCTGATTCACACATACTAGGGATGTGTGAATCAGCAAATCATGAGCTCAATGAGGGTCGCTGAATTCCACTTCGAAATTTACATTTCCATATCAGATTGTGAGCTTTGTTTCCATTTTTTGCCTGAAAATGTGTGTGTATTTCTGTGCAGATTTTCCAAATGTGTGCATCAATTGCATGCATTTTTTAATCGTACACAGTTTCTCCCATTGATTACAGCATGTTTGTGCACATTTTTCCAAAGTATGCATTTTTATGCATAGTTTTCAAATGTGCACTTTTTTCAAATGGATTACTTTTTGGTTTGCAAATTGCATCACAAGCTTGGAAATGTATGGATGTTGACTGCAGATTGTCTTTGGGTCCATATTCAGGTTCGGGAGGTGTGAACTGGGTAAATTCTAGTCCAACTCGAACTGAAATTAATTTCTCATACGTCCCTAATTTAGACAGCAGAAGTTATGTTAGCAAGACTCCATGATATTACTTCTTAACTATATGATTCCGTGAGTCTAATTTCACATGTTTAAAAGCATGCAATTTAGTTAGGAAAATGTGTCTTCTTTTTATAGCCATTTACAATAATGTAGGGTTGGACCAAAATGCCAATCGCCATTTACAGGCCAGTTAGGAGGCATTTGGGGACTTTTTGGAGAGAGTGACATTTTTAACTCAGAGTGAAGGCAGGAGCCATTACTCTGATTGGATGCTGCATGATGCTACATATTGATCACCTGCAAAGTTCCATAAAACAGGGTCAAACTACATATGATGTGTCAATATTTTTCCTGTGTTTTTTTTACTCAAGGCAGCTGCATGAAGCTGCTATCTGGATTAGACATGTGCAGGGGAAAGGGATGGTGGCACTTATCTCTTCCCCTGGAAGCCATTTTTCTTATCAAAATTGCCCCGTCTGAAATGCTATTGCTCCCATAGGGCAAAATGCAGCTTCGAGATTGTGATTTTGATAAGAATAATGACATGCAGGGTAAGAAAGAAGTGCCCCCTGCCTCCTTCATGTGAATTTCTGATACAGGTTTCAGGCTCCCGCAGCTGCTTTGGGCAAACCTTCAGGTTTCCCCAAAGTTTCCCTCTCGGAAAAAATTCAGGTGACTGATTGTCAATGTGTAGTTTGACTCAGGGACAGGCAGGCTTCAGTTTGTGTGATCTTTCTTAACACACCTTTCAAATGCGTCACAGCAATTGTAACCTCTGCTGAGAGGCAGTAACTCCAGCTGATTGGGTTCTTTCAGAGTAGCTATTGCAGAAGCTGTGAATACTGCCTGCATGCTAATGTATGCTATGTAGTTGCTGGCTGCCCTCAATGGTGGTGTCCAAAGTTCCTTAAAGAGCAGGTACCTGGGATTCATTATTCATTGCTGAGTTATTTACCAGTTGTTCTCTAGCGGCCAAATGATAAAGTTCTTAGGCCCTTTCATATCGACAGGAATCAACAGTTATCTTTTACTCATGCAGCAAACTCTGCATATTGAGCCTTTTCAAACCTATGGCACAATCAGGGCAATTTAAATTTCAGCTCTGTGCTTTGAATAAAGATATACATCTTCCACAGAAATGACTTCTGAGGGCATGATCTGTAATTGTTAGTTGCAAAACAAAACAAAGCTAAGACTAACAAATGTTTGGTGCACACTTGGGACCATTTTTGAGTCTGCATGAGAGGAGGAGCTGAATGGCAGTTATCCAAATTTAAAGACCAAATTTAAATCCATTGGAGAAGTCCTTGGACACCCAAGCTGTGTTGACCAGGAAAGTTGTAGGGAACCAGAAGTAGGGGTGTGGTTTCTCATGGTACTCCTGGAGAAAATGTAAAGAATCTACTATAAATTCCTCCGTCATTTTTCCTCTCTTCCTTTCTCTATATTCCTCCCATACTGACCCCTTATTTCAGAATCCCTACCATGTCTTCTTCACCTCTGACATTGCACTCAAATTGGCACTCCACCCGTATGTTCCACACTTTCTCTAACCACCAAACATCTCACTATTTCTTCAAAGAGGACAATATTATCCAGCATAAATTTGCATCTACCCTCTATCCCTGACCTTTCTGATGTTGGTGCAGCACTAGTAGTACTAACGCTGTTGCACTAGCGTACACCAGTGCTAGTTCAACATCATTAGCACTTGCTAGTTTGAAGGAAGAAAGCAGCAATTTGACATCAAATGTCAGTGGCACCACCACCAAATTTTGGCAGCAAATCATTGCTTTTCCCCTTTGCACTAGCAAGCACTAATGATGTTGTGCTAGCATTGGTTTACACTAGCACAATGTCATTAGCACTAGTGCTGCACTACTACTGCATACTACCACCTCCTTCCCTCCCTATCCCACTCTAGGCATTTGTAATAATTTCATAATGAATGGGAAATTGAATAGTACACATTTGGTTCAATGTAAATGTGTTATACATAACATAAGGGGCATATGTTATATGTTATAACATATACATAAGGGGCATAACAATGTATATGCGATATGCCCCTTCATGGATCACTGCCTTGTTGTGGCGAAGGGGCTTGCGTAACTCAGTGAAGCCATAAGCTATGCCGTGCAGGGCCACCCAAGATGGACAGGTCATGGCGAAGAGTTCTGACAAAATGTGGTCCACTGGAGAAGGAAATGGAAACCCACTCCAGTATTCTTGCCAAGAAAACCCCATGGAACGTATCACAAGGCTAAAAGATATGATGCCGGAAGATGAGCCCCTCAGGTCGGAAGGTGTCCAATATACTACTGGGGAAAAGCAGAGGGTATTTCCAAGTAGCGCCAGAAAGAGTGAAGCGGCTGGGCCAAAGCCGAAAGGACACTCAGCTGCGGATGTGTCTGGTGGTGAAAAGAAAATCCGATGCTGTAAAGAACAATATTGTTTAGGAACCTGGAATATCAGATCAATGAATCAAGGTAAGCTGGAGGTGGTCAAACAGGAGATGGCAAGATTGTACATCGACATCTTGGGAATCAGCGAACTAAAATGGACAGGCATGGGCGAATTTAATTCAGGTGACCATCATATCTACTATTATGGGCAAGAATCCCTTAGAAGAAATGGAGTAGCACTCATAGTCAACAAAAGGGTGGGAAAAGCAGTACTGGGGTACAATCTTAAAAATGATAGAATGATCTCAGTACGAATCCAAGGCAAACCATTCAACATCACAGTAATTCAAGTCTATGCCCCAACCACTGATGCCGAGGAAGCTGAGGTTGATGGGTTCTATGAAGACCTACAACACCTTCTAGAACTAACACCAAAAAAAGATGTCCTCTTCATCATAGGGGATTGGAATGCTAAAGTAGGAAGTCAAGAAATCACCAGGATAACAGGCAGGCATGGCCTTGGTGTACAAAATGAAGCAGGACAAAGGCTAATAGAGTTTTGCCAAGAGAACACGCTGATCATAGCAAACACTCTTTTCCAACAGCACAAGAGACGACTCTACACATGGACATCACCAGATGGTCAATATCGAAATCAGATTGATTATGTCCTTTGCAGCCAAAGATGGAGAAGCTCCATACAGTCAGTAAAAACAAGACCTGGAGCTGACTGTGGCTCAGATCATGAGCTGCTTCTTGCAAAATTTTGGCTTAAATTGAAGAACGTAAGGAAAACCACTAAACCATTCAGGTATGACCAAATCATATCCCTTATGAATATACAGTGGAGGTGAGGAATAGATTTCAGGGATTAGACCTGATAGACAGGGTGCCTGAGGAACTATGGACGGAGGTCCGTAACATTGTTCAGGAGGCAGCAACGAAATCCATCCCAAAGAAAAAGAAATGCAAGAAAGCCAAGTGGCTGTCTGATGAGGCTTTACAAGTAGCTGAGGAAAGAAGGGAAGCGAAAAGCAAGGGAGAAAGGGGAAGATATATCCAACTGAATTAGGGTTGGCGGAGAATTTCTCCCCGAAACTTCGGGGGGCCGAGCGCCAACGTGTTCGGCCCCCCGAACAAGTTTCAGGGAGAAATCCTCTGCACACACACCCCGCCCCCGCACACACCCCCGGGACGGGACTTACCTTCGCCGAATGTCCCTCCCGGCGGCGGGTCCCACTGGCGGTTCGGCAGGTGTTCGAGCGGGGCGGGAGCGGCAGCCGGTCTTTCAACCGGCTGCCGCCGCCGCCATTGCAATGAAAGAAAAAAACAAAAACGCCCCCTGATAGGCTACGTGACGATTGACATAGCCTATCACGGCTGACTTTGCAGATCTAGCCGTGATAGGCTACGTGAATCATCACGTAGCCTATCAGGGGGCGTTTTTGTTTTGTTTTTTAAACTTACGCGTTCGCGGCCGGGCGAGGCGGGAAGCCTCCTCCCCGGCCTGAATTTCGGCCGGGCGAGGCGGGAAGCCTCCCCCCCGGCCTGAATTTCGGCCGGGCCAAGGCGGGAAGCCTCCCCCCCCGGCCTGAACTTCGCGGGGGGACCAGCGAAGCGCCTCCCCCCCCACCGCAAACGTCCTTCGAGGACAGGTAAGTGACTTTCGTCCACCCCTAAACTGAATGCAGAGTTCCAGAGAATAGCAAGGAGAGACAAGAAGGCCTTCTTAAATGAACAATGCAAAGAAATCGAGGAAAACAACAGAATGGGAAAGACTAGAGATCTCTTCAAGAAAATTGGAGATCTCAAGGGAACGTTTTGTGCAAAGACGGGCATGATAAAGGACAAAGAAGGCAGGGACCTCACAGAAGCAGATGAGCTTAAGAAGAGGTGGAAAGAATACACAGAAGAACTATACAGGAAAGATCTGAATGTCCCTGATAGCCATGATAGTGCGGTCACTGAACTTGAGCCGGACATCCTCGAGAGTGAAGTCAAGTGGGCCTTAGGAAGCATTAGTAACAACAAAGCTAGCGGAGATGACAGTCTTCCAGCTGAGCTATTTAAAATCCTAAAAGATGATGCTGTTAAAGTGCTGCATTCAATATGCCAAAAAATTTGGAACACTCAACAATGGCCGCAAGACTGGAAAAGGTCAGTTTACATTCCAATTCCAAAGAAGGGCAACACCAAAGAGTGTTCAAATTACCGCTCAGTTGTGCTCATTTCACATGCCAGCAAGGTGATGCTCAAAATCCTACAAGCTAGGCTTCAGCCGTATGCGAACCAAGAACTACCGGAAGTACAAGCGGGGTTTCGAAGAGGCAGAGGAACTAGAGATCAAATCGCCAACATTCGCTGGATCATGGAGAAAGCAAGAGAATTCCAGAAAAACGTCTATTTCTGCTTCATTGACTACACTAAAGCTTTTGATTGTGTGGATCACAACAAACTGTGGCAAATTCTTAAAGTGATGGGAGTACCAGACTACCTTACCTGTCTCCTGAGAAACCTGTACGAGGGTCAAGAAGCAACAGTAAGAACCAGACATGGAACAACCGAGTGGTTCAAAATTGGGAAAGGAGTACGACAAGGCTGCATATTGTCACCCTGCTTATTTAACTTATATGCAGAGTACATCATGAGAAATGCTGGGTTGGATGAATCACAGGTCAGAATTAAGATTGCTGGGAGAATTATCAACAACCTCCGATATGCAGACGATACCACCCTAATGGCAGAAAGAGAAGAGGATCTCAAGAGCCTCTTGTTGAGGGTGAAAGAGGAGAGTGCAAAAGCTGGCTTGAAACTCAACATTAAAAAAACTAAGATCATGGCATCTGGCCCCATTACTTCCTGGCATATAGAAGGGGAAGGAATGGAAGCAGTGACAGATTTTACTTTCTTGGGCTCCAAGATCACCGCAGACGGTGACTGTAGCCTTGAAATTAAAAGACGCTTGCTCCTTGGGAGGAAAGCTATGGCAAACCTAGACAGCATAGTCAGAAGCAGACACATCACCTTGCCGACAAAGGTCCGTCTAATCAAAGCTATGGTTTTCCCAGTAGTAATGTATGGCTGTGAGAGCTGGACTATAAGGAAGGCTGAGCGCCGAAGAATTGATGCTTTCAAACTGTGGTGCTGGAGAAGACTCTTACGAGTCCCCTGGACTGCAAGGAGGTCAAATCAGTCAGTCCTAAAGGAAATCAACCCTGAGTGCTCATTGGAAGGACAGATACTGAAGCTGAAGCTCCAATATTTTGGCCACCTAATGCGAAGAGAAAACTCTCTGGAAAAGACCCTGATGCTGGGAAAGACTGAAGGCAAAAGGAGAAGGGGACAGCAGAGGATGAGATGGCTAGATAACATCACCGATGCAATGAATATGAACTTGAGCACGCTCCGGGAGAGAGCGCAGGACAGGAAGGCCTGGCGTGCTATGGTCCATGGGGTCACGAAGAGTCGGACACAACTGAACGACTGAACAACAACAACAACAACAACAACAAATATGTGTTATGAAATTAATATCAAGAGTACCAAATGGGCATGAATGGTGTTCATTTTCATTGTTCCGTTCATACCCATTCATCACTCATTCCAGGCTGGGTGGTGCCAACCTTCTCTGGCCTCCTGGCAGATACCATTTCATTTTCTCTGAATTTTATTTATTTATTTATTTACTTATTTACTTACTTATTAACTTTATTAATTGCCCATCTGGCTGGTCACCCAGCCACTCTGGGCAATGTACAAAGTATATAATAGAACAGTTTAAAACAATAAAATTCTACAGTAAAAACACCATAATTCTAAAAAATACCCTAAACCACCTCAAATGCCTGCCTGAACAACCACATTTTTAATGCGCGGCGGAAGCTCATTAAAGAGGGGGCATGGCGGAGTTCCTTAAGGAGGGAGTTCCACAGACTGGGGGCCACCACAGAGAAGGCCCTCTCCCTCGTCCCCACCAGTCTAGCTGTCCTGGGTAATGGGACAGAGAGAAGGCCATCCAAGGCTGATCTTGTTAAGCAGCCTGTCTGGTGTTTCTGGAAGCGCTCCTTAAGATAGGCTGGGCTAGAACCATATAGGGTGTTAAAGGTCAAAACCAACACCTTCAGTTTGGCGTGGAAAACAACTGGTAACCAGTGCAGCTCCTTCAGCACTGGAGTGATGTGATCTTGCCAGCGGCTGCCTTTAATCAGGCAAGCCACAGCATTCTGTACCAGCTGCAGCTGCAGCTTCCGAACTGTCTTCAAGGGTAACCCCACATAGAGCGCATTACTGTAGTCTAAACGAGAGGAGACCAGGGCATGTACTACCGATGGGAGCAGATGGTCGGGAAGGTAGGGGCACAGCTGCCGTATCAGATGGAGTTGATTAGGGATGTCGGAGAATTCCGCCATGGATCTCGGTGAGGCTGAATGCCAGTGCATTCGGCCCCCCGAACTCTGTGGCGGAACGGCCTTCCACCCCCCTGCCCCCCCCCCCGCGGATCATAAGGGCAACACCATTTGCATTCCTTAGTTTGGCACGTCTAGTCTACGTAAAGATTTACATAGACTATGGCGAAAATAAGGGAACGCTATTTGCGTTGCCCTTATTTTCGCCGTAGTCTACGTAAATCTTTACGTAGACTACAGGGACCAAATAAGGAACGCAAATGGCGGCTCCCTTTGGGGGCCGCCATTTGCGTACGCGCTTTTTTTGGTTTTTTTTTCAAAGTCACCCATGATAGGCTACGTGACGATTAACGTAGCCTATCACGGCTGTCTTTGGAAATCTAGCCGTGATAGGCTACGTTAATCGTTACGTAGCCTATCACGGGGGTGGGGTTTTTTTGTTTTTTTTTCGCGGCCGGGTAGACGGGGCGCTTCTGCCCGGCCTGACTTTCACCGGCGAGGGATGGGGCGCCTCCTGCCCGGCCTGAATTTTGGCCGGGCGAGGCGGGAAGCCTCCCCCCCCTCGCATGGACTTCGGGGGGAGAAGCGAAGCACCTCCCCCCCACCGCGAAAAAAGCTGCGGGACAAGGTAAGTCCCTTTCGTACATCCCTAGATAGGCTACATGATGATTTACATAGCCTATCACAGCTGACTTTGGAAATCTAGCCGTGATAGGCTACGTAAATCGTTACATAGCCTATCACGGGTGTGGTTTGTTTTTTTTTTACTTTCCTTTTTTTTCGCAGCCAGGTAGATGGGGCGCTCCTCCCCGGCCTGAATTTCGGCCGGGCAAGGCGGGGCGCCTCCCCCCCCTCATCTGAACTTCAGGGGGAGAACCGAAGTGCCTCCCCCCCACCGCGAAGCAAGCTGCAGGACCAGGTAAGTCCCTTTCGTCCATCCCTAGCTTGAATGCCCTGGATAATCCAAACTTTCAGAGCGTTCTGGGAGGGGGAAAAAATGGCAGCCACCACAAAAGGTGGTAGCCACAAGTGTATAAGGCAACTTCTGGGGCATTCCAGGAAAATAAAATGGTGCCCCACCAAGAGGCAACTGCCCAGAAGAGCTCCACTGCCTCCACAACCATAGACAGCAGCAAAAAAAGAGGCAGAAATGAATGTTAGTTATAATACAAATGTGCTATGAATGAATGAATGAATAAATGAATGAATAGATAAATTTCAAAATGAATGCTTTTTTATAACATCAAGTGGAAAAACAAAACACAATGCCTTGCATGCCCTATATCCTACAACCTTATATTTTCTCTTTTTTCTGTCTTTAGGGAAATACATATACCAATTTAATAAGAAGTAATTTATAATTTATCATAGTGAGCATACAACTAGACTGGAAATCTGCACCACTACAAACATTCTGCATGGTGACGAGAATTTTACCACACATGCCTGTCCAATAAAAGATCCAGGGAACAGGAGGAGCAATCAAATTCGCTTTACCTTATGGGCGGATGCCCTCCCTTATGCTTGTATGCCCACTGTGGCAAGTTACTACTTTGAAAATAGTCAAGGAATAGGGGAATAGTTGAAAAGACAGACAAGAGGTCCATCACACTGGGAAATATAACATCCCCTAGGGCCATGGTCTCCAGATTTGGCTTTCTTCAGAAGTTTCTTAGATATATTTCCCATCATCCAAAATCTATTACTGGAACACATCACGTAGACTTCCTTCCTATATCACGGCCAGCCAAGATATGACCACAACATGTACTTTCCTATCTCAATAATCTCTTCCCTAAAATTTCATCCATGTGATTTTCCATCAACTATTAGGAATGCACGTCTCACTATTCTCTTGATTATGTTGTTTGGTCCTACACTACAAAGGGTCATAATTTGTTTTGCAAACTTCAAATTACCCTCTAACTCATGCTCTACTATAACTTCTGCTTTACTGCATGCTCCAAAAATACAAAGTTTGGATATGGGAAATGGTTCAAATCTGGCAAGCGGTGCAAAGACTAATGGTTTTGATGCATTAATTCCAGAACTGACACCCTTGTTAATCCATATCTGTCATATGAGAGCCTCTCCTATGGGGTTTGCATCGTGAAATAGGCTCATAAAGTAATATACATTGGAAACTCTCTGGGCAGGTAGCATGTTACTTCTGTACAGTAGCTAGCTAGTACGCTGTTGGTTATGTTAATATAGGAAAGCCAGCCCAGTGGGAATATTGATTTAAAGGATATGCAGATCTTTACTACAGAGAATAAATCATTATATGAACAGTGAAATCCATTCTATACTTACTCAGAAATGAATTCCATAGAGTTCAATATAGGAAATGGGTATTCAATATGGCTAATTTGGGATTACTATTTTTATGCTGTAAACTACCTTGGGAGGACTATGAACTTGAAAGACAGCTAAGAAACTGATAAAGTAAAATAAACGTTGGCAGCATAAGTGTCAACTATAATAACTCAGCAATAGAAAAACTAGAAAAGAATGTAATAGAAAAGGATTGGCATTAATATTATTGGGGTGAAATTTGTCTGAAGAAGAAAAGCCAAATTATATCTGTTTCCGCAACCTCACACAGATATTTCATTATGGAAGAAGATACATTTGATATTAAAGAAAGGGGCTCATTTCTGTAGTTACCAGTAGTTGATAACAGTCTCCGGATGCTCTTTCTCTAGTTCTATCAGACAAAATCAAAGTAACATAGAGCATCTCTACACCAGCCTGAATTCCACATTTAAAAGGGGGCTTTCTGTTTCCGTTTTAAATGCAGGATCACGACGGACTCCCTTTACGTGTGCTTCCTTTCCCCCCTCTTTCTCCCCTTTGTCTGAGTCTTCTGTATGTTTCATTGATCTTGCTCCTCTTCTTGCTGCTTTTCCTTTTCCACGGAGGGAACTCAAGCAGAACACAAGCGGGGTAATTTGATACTTCGTCATCTCCAATCTATTTAAAAATGGAATAAAGGTCATTAGTGCAGGAGACACCCTGGAGGTTAATGGTGTCATCGAAAGGGTCCGCAAACGTCTGTGAGGGAGCAATCGCAATAGCAGGATAAAAGCCCCGTGTGAAGGGATCCATAGTGAGGTCATCTGAACAACTCTCTCTTTTAAGGGCAAAACTAGAGGTTACACTGTAGCAGCATGTCACATTAGCCAGAGGCCCCTTCTCCATTACAAAACAAACACCCTCAGGATCTAGTGCAGGAGTACAGACCATCAGGTCAAATCCAACCCTCCTGAGGTCCCAATCCAGCCCTCTGGTGTTCCCCAGAAGGCCACACCCCTTTCCCCTGACCACCAATCGTCTGGTGGTTTCCCGGCTTTTGTGCAGTGTTTCCCCATTCTGAAAGGCTGAACGGCCTCTCCTAAAAGCTTAGCTCCTGGCAATAAGAACTTTAAGCTAAAATCTGCTGATATATTTGTCCCACCTCTTTTGTCTTTGGCTCCACTGGGATGCAGCCCTCCCCTGAGAACTTCTTTGAAATGGCATTCAGCCCTCAGGGTAAAAAAGGTTCTACGCCCCTGAGGTAGTGCTTTAGAAGTAAAGAAGGGGTCGTGGGGGGGGGGGGAAGGATGGGTTGCTTAACTCTTCCCCTGCCAGCCATTTCCCCCTGAATCTTCCTCCCACAAATGATTTTACCCCGACAGTGTTGTAGCCCCATATAATTTATCTCATAAACACAAGTCCAGAACCCTGCAAAAGTAAAAGCAGCTGAGTGGGGGTGGGGAGATATTCTGGGGAGAAGCAACTCCCTGTTCTGCACTGCCAAGTGTCCTGATGGTACTTCATAATGAGAAAAGGACCGTTGGGCTAACGTTACACATGCCTCTGTACCCTGTGTGGTTCAGGCCTAAATCTATACTGCCTGTCATGGTCCACTTTGCACGCTTCCTTTCTCATCACTTCTTGTTGTTGTTATCATAAGGGTAGGGATGTACGAAACACTTACCTGGTTTCATCCAGGGACATCTGCGATGGGACAGGGGCGCTCCGCCCCTCCCCCAGAAATTCTCCCTGGCCAGCTCCGCTCCGCGGCGACTCCGCAGAGCCACCAGCCGGGGCCACCCACAGCCGGGCATCTGGCTACTGGGCTGCGCAGAGATGCAAATGGCGGCCGCCATAGCCACCACCATTTGTGTCCCTGTCTTTTGCCGTGATAGGCTACGTATATATTTATGTAGCCTATCACGGCAAAAAACCAGGAACGCAAATGGTGGCGGCTACGGCGGCTGCCATTTTCATTCCCTTTTTTGCCATGATAGGCTACGTAAATATTTATGTAGCCTAGCATGGCCTCCACAGGGACGCAAATGGCATCCCTGCATTAGCCGTGATAGGCTACATATGTATTTACGTAGCCTATCACGGCAATAATGAAAAAGTGAATGGCCGCCGCAGACACGGCCACCATTCGCAAAGCAGCGTGAATGGCACCAGGTAAGTGCTCCGTTTCACGTGCTTTTTGCGGGGTGATGGGGCGGGGGGCTTCATTCCACCATGGATTTCGGGGGGCCGAATGCACTGGCATTTGGCCTCACTGAGATTCATGGTGGAATTCTCCAACATCCCTACGTAAGGGTTATTCTGGGGCACAGGTAACCTGTATACTAGGGATGGCAGAGAATTCCGCCATGGATTTCAGTGAGGCCAGATTCTTTAGAATCCATGGCAGAACAGCCTCCTGCCCCCCCGCTGAATCCCCCCGGGACAGAACTTACCTGGGGCGGATGCGGAGGATTCGGCGGCAGCGGTGGCTCCGGTGGTGGCGGCTCCAGCAGCTGGTCTCCTGGCCGGCCGCGGCCGGGCTGCTGCGGCCGCCATTGGCAACCTTGCAGCTGTGATAGGCTACACTATTTACATAGCCTATCACGGCTAACCCCTCCCCAAAAAACAGCGCACGCAAATGGCAGCGGCTATGGCAGCTGCCATTTGCATTCCCTATTGTTCTAGCCTACATAAATATTTATGTAGGCTATTAAGGCGAAAAAACGGGGAATGCAAATAGCGTAGTGGGCGCTATTTGTGTTCCTTTTTTTTTTCGCCTTTCTAGCCTACATAAATATTTACGTAGGCTAGAATAGCGAAAAATAGGGAACGCAAATGGTGGCCGCTGTAACCACCGCCATTTGCGTACGCCATTTGTTTTTTGTTTTGTTCTTTCGGGTTGCCGTGATAGGCTACATAAATACTTACATAGCCTATCATGGCAGCCTGGCTGGACGCAAATGGTGGCCATTACGGCAGCCACCATTTGCGTCCGCAGCAGCCCATCTGTGGCCGGAAATCCGGCTGCAGATGGCCCTGGCCGGCTGCTCCACGGAGCTGCCACGGAGCGGAGCTGGCCAGGCAGGATTCCGGGGGGGAGGACCAGATCGCCTACCCCCCCATCGAGGATTCTAGGGGAAGGGACGGAGCGCCTCCCCCCCACCACCACAACAGATTCCACGAAAAGGTAAGTGAGGTTCGTACATCCCTACTGTAGACATTCTCTCAGCCACATAGGAGGTGCTCCCACATGGCTGGGAGAACATTTCTAGGGATGTATGAAACTCACCTTTTCGTGGAATCTTTCACGGTGGGGGGGGAGGCGCTCCGTCCCTTCCCCTGGAATCCTCGACGGGGGGGGAGGCGATCTGGTCCTCCCCCCCGGAATCCTTGATGGCCGGCAGTTCCAGCGGTGGCGGTTCTGGCGGCAGCAGCGGCGGCTCCGGCGGCGGCAGTACCGGCGGCTGGCCGGCCACGGCCGGGCTGCTGCCACCACCATTGCCGTCATGGCTTGTAGCCATGATAGGATACGTAAGAATAGGATACGTAAGAATTTACATAGCCTATCACGGCTGGGTAAAAAAAAAAACAACAGTGTACGCAAATGGCGGCGGCTACGGCGGCCGCCATTTGCATGCCCTATTTTTTGCTGATTTATCTTACGTAAATATTTACGTAGGATAAATCGGTGAAAAATAGGGCATGCAAATGGCGGCCGCCGTAGCCGCCGCCATTTGCGTACACTGGTTTTTTTTTTTTACCCAGCCGTGATAGGCTACGTAAATTCTTACGTACCCTATCACGGCTGCAAGCCAGGACAGCAATGGCGGCAGTAGCAGCCCGGCCATGGCCGGCCAGGAGACCAGCCGCCGGAACTGCTGCCGCCACCAAATCCGCCGCAACCGCCCCAGGTAAGTACCGTCCCGGGGGGATTCTGCAGGGGGGGGCATGGGGGCAGGAGGCTGTTCCGCCACGAATTCTAAAGAATCCGGCCTCACTGGAATCCGTGGCAGAATTCTCTGCCATCAAGGATCCGACTCCATGGGGTAGCTCCAGACATCTAGTTGTTTTCCACATAGGGATGTCAGAGAATTCCGCCACGGATCTCAGTGAAGCCAAATGCCAGTGCATTCAGCCCCCTGAAATCCGTGGTGGAATGAAGCCCCCCGCCACACCACCCTGCAAAAGGTGCGTGAAATGGAACACTTACCTGGTGCCGTTCGCGCTGTTTTGCGAATGGCGGCCGCATCTGCGACCGCCATTTGCTTCGCCATTTAGGCCATGATAGGCTATGTAAATTCTTACATAGCCTATCACGGCTAATGCAGGGACGCCATTTGCGTCACTGCAGAGGCCGTGATAGGCTACGTAAGTATTTATGTAGCCTATCACGGCAAGATCCCCAAGTTCTGAACAACTTTCTCCCAGCGTCAAATCTGCCATTTTGGGGCAAGGTGATTGAGCGGGTGGTGGCGATGCAGTTGAAGGCACACTTGGAAGAAACTGATTATCTAGACCCATTTTAGTTGGGCTTCAGGCTTGGGCATAGGACAGAAATGGCCTTGGTCGCCTTGGTGGATGATACGAGGAGGGCTCTGGATAGGGGTAAATGCTTCTTCCTTGTTCTCCTCAACCTCTCAGTGGCTTTTGATACCGTTGACCATGGTATCCTCCTGGACCGCCTGGAGGGGTTGGGCATTGGAGACACCATCCATACTCTGGCAGGTACCAGAGGGTAGCACTGGGAGAGGAGGTTCCGGACCCGTGGCCACTCACTTGTGGGGTGCCACAGGGTTCCATCCTCTCCCCGATGCTATTTAACATCTATGTGAAGCCGCTGGGGGCTATCATCAGGAGGTTTGGGGTGCGTTGTCATCAATATGCGGATGACACGCAGCTCTACCTCTTGTTCAGATCTTCACCAAGGTTAGCCATAGAATCCGTGTCCAAATGTCTGGAGACGGGGAGTGGCTGGATGGGGAGGAATAAGCTGAAGCTGAACCCTGACAAGACCAAGGTAGTTTTGGTGGGAGACAAGAGGAGGCTGGGGGATGTTGACCTGGTGTTGAATGGGGTACAGCTACCCTTGAAAGACCAGGTCTACAGCCTGGGGGTCATTTTGGACTCCCAGCTGTCCATGGAGGCTCAGGTGTCAGCTGTGAGCTGGACAGCGCTGTATCAACTCCATCTGATATGGCAACTGCGCCCCTACCTTCCCGACCATCTGCTCCCATCAGTAGTACATGCCCTGGTCTCCTCTCGTTTAGACTACTGTAATGCGCTCTACATGGGGTTACCCTTGAAGACCGTTCAGAAGCTGCAGCTGGTACCGGCGAGATCACATCACTCCAGTGCTGAAGGAGTTGCACAACTTGCACTGGTTACCAGTTGTTTTCCAGGCCAAATTCAAGGTGTTGGTTTTGACCTTTAAAACCCTATATGGTTCCGGCCCAGCCTATCTTAAGGAGCGTCTCCAGCAACACCAGACAGGCCACTGAACAAGATCAGCCTCGGATGGCCTTCTCTCTGTCCCATCAGCCAGGACAGCTAGGCTGGTGGGGACGAGGGAGAGGGCCTTTTCTGTGGTGGCCCCCACTCTGTGGAACTCCCTCCCTAGGGAACTCCGCCATGCCCCCTCTTTAATGAGTTTCCGCCACGCATTAAAAACGTGGTTGTTCAGGCAGGCATTTGGGGTGGGTTAGGGTATTTTAGAAAATGTTTTTATTGTAGAATTTTATTGTTTTAAACTGTTTTATTATATGCTGTACATCACCCAGAGTGGCTGGGTCACCAGCCAGATGGGCAATTAACAAATTAATAATAATAATAATAATAATAATAATAATAATAACGCAAATGGCGGCCGCCGTAGCCACCGCCATTTGCGTTCCTGGTTTTTTTGCCGTGATAGGCTATGTAAATATTTATGTAGCCTCTCATGGCCAAAAACATGAACGCAAATGGCGGCCGCCATAGCCGCCTCCATTTACGTCTGCAGGCTCCAGATGCCTACGAATGCACCCGGCCGGCGGCTCTGTGGAGTTGCCATGGAACGGAGCCAGCCGAGTTAGGATTTCGGGGGGAGGTGCAGAGCGCCTCCCCCCCACCGCACATCACTCCTGTGAAAAGGTAATTGACTTTCATACATCCCTATTTCCACATTACTTGCAAGTGCAACCCCCCTCTCGGTGCTATGCTGAGTCTGTGGGAAAGACCCACACAATAAGACCCCGCCCACAAGTCTGGGCCAGTGGAACACCTCCCAGCTTTGTGGAAGTTTCTCATGGAGATGCTGCTCCCATGGAGCTGTGAAAATGTCTAAAGGGCATTATAGATGTTGCTGAAAGGGAAACTAGACTCCAGTGCTTTGAAAAAACATTGACTTGTGTAAGGGCTTTCCCATGATGCAAGTCTAAAATCCATGTAGATTGTAGGAACAGCAAATGTGAGAAAGCAGCAGGACTGCTGCATGATGCCTCAAATAAACTGCACTGATGTTATTTTCACCTAAGTACCCTTTCATGTCAACTATCCTGCAACCTTCATAAATGGGAAAGCTTTTTTGCATTCCATGAGAATATTCTATGTCTCAGTTCTCAGTCCATGAGTTTCTGCGACCTCTTTAATTACTCTCAATCTCTAATACACCCTGGTGCCCTCCAGGTCTTTTGGACTACTCCCAAAATCACTGGCCATTGAGACTGATGGAAGTTGTAGTCCAAAACATCTGGAGGCACCAGGTTGCCTTTCCCTGCTCTAAACCTACAACCATGCCAAGCAAGTGCTCCCTGCCCAGATGGCCCTTCTACTTCTCAATGAGTTGTGCTTTCTAATCATCAGTTCTAATTAATCATTTCCTTTCATTCACTCACGGCTCACACTTCACCCCAAGTCACCTCCTCTTACCTTTGCCACCAACCTTGGCACCTGCCCCTTCCTGACCTGCCAATAACATCAGCCATCAGTGGTATTCCTGGGCTGGCATACCTGGAGTAAACTGAGGCTGCATGAAGGCTTTGGAATGGTAAAAGAAATTAGAATGCCCCCTGCAACATAGTCTCCTAGGGAGTAACCAGGTGTGGTTGCCTATTGCTACTGGGAACCCTGCAGGTGAAGCCAGTATTTTGAATATTGACAACACATGTCAGCGACTGTTGTGATAAACTGCTGAAACTAGGCATTATTTATTGCTGAGAGCAATGTCACAATTAATAATGGCCCATAATATTTGTAGTTATCCTGTCTTTGACAGGCCACTGCATAATATCTTTTTGGAAGATATGTTACTGTGTCAGCAGAGTGGGATCTGGGTATGATTTTCCATCAGCATGAAATGCTCCTCCAAGGCGCCTGCAGGGCTGCATGTTCCCAATTTATTCCACTGAGAATAAATGGGTGCAACTTGTTACACAGGTTTCACAGGTGCTAAAAGCTCCAGCTTCGTATATCCTGGGGAAAACTCCAGCTGTTCACATGATATTTGGTGCTAGCTTATATATGTTTTTTAAAATAAAATTCTGGAGCACAACTGAAACTCATAAAACTGTAGGTGTGCTAAAACTAGGGATGTTGGAGAATTCTGCCGCAGACTCCAGTGAGGCCGAATTCTTTAGGAGTCCGTGGCGGAATGGATTACCCCCCCCCCGCCACCCCCCAAAACCCCCCGGAATGGACCTACCTGGCAGCGGCTCCGGCGGCTCCGGCAGCAGCGGCTGCAGTGGCGGCTCCAGCAATGGCTCCAGGTCGTCTTCCAGCCACTGCCGGGCTGCTGCGGCCGCAAATGGCGGCCATCATAGTGGCCGCCATTTGCGTTCCTACGAAGCCGTGATAGGCTATGTAAGTATCTACGTAGCCTATCACAGCAAAAGGCAGGGACACAAATGGCAGCCACTATGCCATTTGCGTTCCTGTCTTTTGCCGTGATAGGCTACGTAGATACTACGTAGATACTTGCGTAGCCTATCACGGCAAAAGACAGGGACGCAAATGGCGTAGCGGCCGCCATTTTCATCCCTGCCTTTTGCTGTGATAGGCTACGAAGATACTACGTAGATTTTTCCATAGCCTATCACGGCTTGGCAGGAACGCAAATGGCGGCCGCTACGACGGCCGCCATTTGCAGCCAGAGCAGCCCAGCAGCGGCCGGAAGTCCAGCTGCAGCTGGCCCCGGCTGGCAACTCCGCAGCCTTGCTGCACAGCAGACCGGGGAGGATTCTGGGGGGGAGGGATGGATCGCCTTCCCCCCGCAGACCCCAGCGCACCGGACCGGATCGCCTCCCCCTTCCCATGGACCCCAGTGGACGGAGGTAAGTGGGGTTTCATACACCCCTAGGTAAAACTGAACTGTATTTACTAACATACTTTTGCCATTTTAACGAGCTTTCCACATGTCTCAGATTGACTTGGGGCTCCTTCACAACAGGCTTTTATCCTGTGATTGAGATGGCTCCTTCATGGAAGTTTGTGGGCTCTTTACGTGTTGCAGTGACCCTGCCATGACGCTCCTGCATTAAATGTCCTTTGTTCCATTTTTAAATAGATTGCAGATAATGAGCTATCGAATTACACCGTTGTGTTCCACTTCAGTTTCCTCTGTCAAAAGAGTTAAAGCGGCAAGAAGAGGCGCGAGATCAATGAAAGGAGAGGGGAAAGGGAGCGCATGTAAAGGGAGTCAGTTGTGATCCTGCATTTAAAATGGAAGCAGAAAGCCCCATTTTAAATGTAGGATTTTATACTGGTATAGAAATGCCCTTGGAAATTATTTCAGTTTTCCTGAAAAAGATCAAGAAAACTCAGATAATTTTTCCCAGCCAATCCAAAGCTTGAGATAAATACCTGTGCCTATTCCTGCTATCCTTTGCTGTCCCCTGTGACTATCCCCCCCCGCCCAAGCCAGTCTCTCACATCCAAAACACATTTTCCCCCTTTACTTACCTGTCCAACAGCAGAGGTGGTGAGAGCAGCAGTAGCAGTTAAGAAGGAGAAGAGAGAATTCCCTCCTTTCCCGCCATCACTTTCTGTCATGTAAACATGCTGATTGGCAATGCACCAGGGTGCAGAAGCCCAGGGAACAATGGGAGATGTAATTTTCCCAAGGGCTGTTGCAAATGCAGTAGCCCCAGGAGAACTACATATCCCATGTTTCCCTGGACTTTGTGCTCTGACAAGCTGCTACGAGCCTCCCTCCTCTTTTCTCCCATTTTTTACAGATGTTTGAGAAGGATAAGAGAACAATAGGTTATGCCCTCAGAGAGAGTGGATACATAGGAAACCCAGTGGGAATTGTAAGGCTGAATCTACACATAGCAGTTATACCATTACCATACCGTTATCTAGGGATGTACGAAAGTTCTGCCATCGAACTTGGGGAGGCCAAATGCCAGCGCATTCGGCCCCCCAAAATCGGTGGCGGAACGGCCCGCCACCCCCCCTGGGACAAGACTTACCTTGGGCGGATCTTCCTGGTGGCGGCGGCTCCGGCGGCGGCTCCGGCGGCGGTGTGGCGGCGGCCGGTCTTCTGACCGGCTGCCGCCGCCGCCATTTCCAAGTTAAAAAAAAAATAGTGATAGGCTACGTAAAGATTTATGTAGCCTATCACGGCTAGATTTTAAAAAAACACCGTGATAGGCTACGTAAATCTTTGCGTAGCCTATCACAGCTGACTTTAAAAAAAACACACACACGCGCATACGCAAATGGCGGCGGCCATGGCCGCCGCCATTTGCGTTCCGTATTTTGGCATGTCTTAGTCTACGTAAACATTTACATAGACTAAGACGGCGAAAATAAGGGGAACTCAAATAGCGTAGATGCTACGCTATTTCCGTTCCCCTTATTTTCGCCGTCTTAGTCTACGTAAATTTTGACGTAGACTAAGACGTGCCAAAATAAAGAACGCAAATGGCGGTGGCCATGGCCGCCGCCATTTGCGTGCGTGCATTTTTTTGTTTTTTTGTTTTAATTCAGCCGTGATAGGCTACATAAACATTTACGTAGCCTATCACGGCTGACTGCAGGGACGCAAACGGCGGTGGCTACGGCAGCCGCCATTTGCATCCCTGCTAGCCAGCGGCCGGATGTCCGGCTGCTGGCGGAGCTGGCCGGCGGCTCCGCAGAATCACTGCGGAGCACAGCCGGCCGGCAAGGATTCCGGGGGGAGGGACGGAACGCCTCCCCCCCACCATCAACATAATCCGCGGAATGGTAAGTCACTTTTGTACATCCCTACCATTATCAGAACTATTGGTGCCCATTGGTGTCATGTGTACCAATAGTTATGATAACGATATGATAACAGTGTAACTGCTATGTGTAGATTCAGCCTTCAGTTTAAACATGCATAGGACTGCATCCCAAGTGTTTATATTGGGTTCAGGATTTTTATGTAAATTATGTATTTTGGCTTAAATGTTCTTGAGTTCTCAACAGATACAAATAATTCAAAATAAAGTGTTGATTTCTAAAAGGAGGAGGGAATTTCTAAACTTGAACTTTTTGAGATCTGAAATACTAAACACTGGGATTTTAATTTTAATAGTATATGAAAAGTTGACAAGAGGAGTTTGCATGATGAGTGAGTTTGTTCATCTGTCACTTACCTCTTAGGCTGAGTAACTTTTCTCCTTTAGTCTCTTGAGGCAGCTTCCACTTGTACATTCTTACATTACTCATTTCATGAGATGTACAAATTAACAGTTGTACTCTGCCTTGAATGCTTTCAACACCCACTGAACTAAGTGAGAACTGAGTCGTCACATCAGATAAGTGACTTTGGTGCTCTTTGTTCAGCATTATATAATTGGAAGAAGAACAGGTTTAAGAACAGCCTATGATCTGAGAGGTAAACCATGGGGAGTAAGGTATTTTGATTGAAAACCAATAACCAGCTAATGCAATCTGAAAAAACAGCCACAAATAATGTTAATGGCTTGGAAAAAAATACTGTGAAGTGGAATGCAGAACCCAAAGTGAAATGGCATGCCTTGATGGATGTCATAAGGTTAACTTCATGTATCCTGCTCATTTATTTTGGATTTTTAATAAATTACTCACTTGAACAAACTAAAAATAAATTATTTTCCCAAGAAATGATGGCAATAAATCATTGCTGAATGGTTTGTCATGCTTTTAAAATCCTGTTGTGTACTTATGCCACTACATGTCAGGAATGTCAGAATTTTGCAGATATTTTATCTGAACCATTACTTGTAGGTAGGGATGGATGAATCTGCCAATCTCCTACATTTGATTTTTTTAAAAAAAAAACTTAAGGTCTTTCCATCTAGAATATGAAGAAATTTGTGGATTTGGGGAAATTCTTATCAAAAAATGAACCAAAACGAAATTCTCACCCAACTGCACCAGCCAAATTCAATGAGTACAAGGACAGGGTCATGTTGAACCTGCCAGCCAGGTAGCTGTTGAAGATGAGCAGCCTGTCAGAAAAAATGAGGTAGCAACCCTAATTCATTCACAGCCAGGCTTTTAAGAGCTAAGCACTCAATGCCCTGGGCCCGGTTGGATGAATCTGTTGGTTTCAGTTTCGAATGTTTAATCTCAAGTGCTCTCTATCCCAGATATGGAGAAAATTACACTTGAAAATTGCACTCTATCCCAAATACGGAGAAAATTGCACTTGCGCTTGCAGCATTTTATCATCCCTGCAGGGAACCAGCAAGAATTAAGCTGATGATGACCAACATAAGGAGCTTGAAGTTGGCAGAGTTCTCATCTAGTTGCTGCTGCAACTTCTGTTCATAGAGTACCACACGCTGTAGAGTGCCTGGTTAGGGATGTCAGAGAATTCCGCCTCGGATCTCAGTGAGGCCAAATGCCAGTGCATTTGGACCCCCGAAATCCATGGCAGAATGAAGACCCCCGCCCCCCCACCCCACCAAAGGCGTGCGAAATGGAGCACTTACCTGCTGCCGTCCGCGCTGACTTGAGAATGGCGGCCGCATCTGTGGCCGCCATTCGCTTCATCATTATAGCTGTGATAGGCTACGGAAATAATTATGTAGCCTATCACGGCTAACACAGGGACACCATTTGCATCCCTGCGGAGGCCGTGATAGGCTACATAAGTATTTACGTAGCCTATCACGGGGGGGGGAACAGCAGACACAAATGGCAGCGGTTACAGCAGCCGCCATTTGCGTTCCCCTTTTCTCACCGTAATAGCCTACGTAAATATTTACGTAGGCTAAAACAGCGAAAAAAAGGGAATGCAAATGGCGGCCGCCATAGCCGCCGCCATTTGCGTCTGCTGTTTGTTTGTGTTTTTTGCTGTGATAGGCTACGTAAGTATTTACATAGCCTATCACGGCAAAATACAGGGACGCAAATGGCGGCGGCTACGGCAGCAGTCATTTGCGTCCCTGCAGGCTGCCCAGAGGCCGGATGTCCTGCTGCGGGCGTCCCCAGCCGGCGGCTCTGCGGAATCTCCATGGAGTGGAGTCGGCCGGAGAGAATTTCAGGGGGAGGAACAGAGCGCCTCCCCCCCACCGCGAATGTCACCCTTTGAAAAGCTATGTGACTTTCGTACATCCCTATGCCTGGTACTCCAAAGGATACCTAATATCTTCTATTTAAATAATAATAAGTGATCTCTGCTCTTTATTTCCTTGGATTTACCTAGTGGAAGGGAAGAGTGTTTTGCTTGCATTCCACAACATGGCCCTAGAATAAGACTCCATTGTTTAGTGACTCCACATGTTTCTTCCCTTTCCTGCAAATCATAGGGTGAGCATATAATAAGCATACCAAGGGGAGCAGGCTTACCTGTTTCAAGGTGGTAAGTTATCCTGGCCTACCTAGAAGTGATAGAGAATGTTATTTCTCTCTCCGTTTTGCGCAGGAACTTTATATCTATTGCTTAAATGATCAGTAGATCAAATTGCTTTAATAATTTATTCAAAAGCATATTAAAGTACATTAGTAGCAAATTACTTTCAGAATGGTTATTAAGAACCCTATTAAAATAAAACCGATCTTGTTGAAGCAAATGACTATGCTAATGGGTTTAAGGTACTGTTCACAAGTTATAAATCTCCATGTAACCATAAAGCCAATACAAGGCTTTTAACCGCACTGTATAAAATAAAGCTTTCATAGCTGCAGGGAAGGATATCAAAATCTATTCAAAAGATCTTTGTGCCTTGTGGTTCTTTAAATATTAGTGCTGATGAGCAAATGATACATTTAGAGTTTGGGCACGCAGGCTTTCTTTCTTTCTTTTCTGAATCAAAATTCCTACATGCACCAGTGGGAATTTTGCCTGTGTTTGGACTGTTGAATCAACTTCAAGCGCCTTTCTATTTCCAGTAATAGGTAATGTGTGAGTGAATATCAAGAATACCACAGTAGAGCCTCAGGGCATAATGACTTAAGATAACAGCGGATTGTTTTGGAGCTCTCACTCTGCAATAAAACCATGCACTCATATTTAAGAAACCTCAGATGGGTTCTTTTTGTGAATCCCACTGGAGTAATTCACATTACAAGGAGGGGTGAGCCAGCAACAGTGTCTTTTCTATGAAGTTATAGTAGTGAGAGGCAATTTGCAGCATTTTGAAGTCTCAGGCATTAGGAAGGATACGGGGAAGCAGCTGGTTGGAAAAAAGCTACCTTGAAGAAGATCTTCCACCTTACCTGGAATGTGTATAATTTAATCGGATGCTTCTTCTGTTTCAAGCATGGATAAAAAGGTAATACGACTGGTATTTCTGTTTAGAGCAAGAGCATTCCTGGAGAAAGAGAAATACAGTATTGAGCTGCTGTTTGTCAGAAGAGCATGATTTTCACAGAATAAGATTTGCATCTCTCTTTAAATAAGTCTGCTCAAATACTCTTTTGTTCTTAAGTAAAACTTAAATGGAATTGCCATTTGCATTAATAAGACTGCAAAAACACAGTTTGGTCCCCCCACCCCAACTGACTTCAAAAGGATTGAAGGATTGCACCTAGGCTAATTTGAGAAATGGCTCGTTACCACAGAGTTGTGTTGGATGATTTACAGGCTTTTTTTTCAGTCCCTTCCCTAAGGTCGTGCAAGGTCAATTAATTATGGGATGATTCATCATTCCTCATTAATAGTTGTGTAGGCACAATACTGGTCAGCAGTTGCCAGCACAAGAGAAACAGTTAACCTTGCAAATGGCCAAGCAAAGCTAAAGCAAAGCTAAATGTTATTTAGTTATTTGCCAAAGCCAAGCAAAGCTAAATGTTATTTAGTTATTTGCCAAAGTCTTCAGAGAAGATAGTACGTGACACACGTACCGACACATATACAAAAACTATGGATCAACTGATGCAAAGTTGACCAAGTACTTTCTCAGCCTGATCCAGTATAAAATCAAGGGAAAGGAGTGTATTCAATCAATTAGGTTTTCAATCATGATACATGGGCTGCCCTTTTAGAGATGTCTGATATATATTGTGAAATAAACTTTATTAGTGAGAACTTAGTATAGACTATATATCTAATCTTAACAGTGTGTGTGTGATAAATGGTGATATAAATGGTGGCAATAAATGGTGAATCCTCACAAGCTCATGATTGATGCTGTCATTGTTTTGCCTCATACAGAATTTTGTGTAGGGATGTCAGAGAATTCCGCCACAGATCTCGGGGAGGCCGCATTCGGCCCCCTGAAATCTGTGGCGGAACAGCCTGCCCCCCGCCCCCCCGCGGATCCCCCCGGGATGAGGCTTACCTGGGGCGGATCTTCCGGGTGGCGGCGGCTCTGGTGGCGGCTCCGGCGGCGGTGCGGCGGCGGCAGCAGCTGGTCTTCCGACCAGCTGCCACCGCCGCCATTTCCCGTGTAAAAAAAAAAAGACGTGATAGGCTACATAAAGATTTACGTAGCCTATCACGGCTAGATTTTTTTAAAAAAGTGATAGGCTACATAAATCTTTACGTAGCCTATCATGGTTGGGGGTGGGTTAAAAAAAAAACGCATTCCTTCTTTTTGGCCGTCTTAATCTACGTAAATATTTACGTAGATTATGACGGCGAAAATCAAAGGAAACATAAATAGCTTAGCGGGCACTATTTGCATCCCTTTTTCATTCACCGTTTTAGCCTACGTAAATCTTTACATAGGCTAAAACAGGGAATCAAAAGGGGACGCAAATGGCACCCGCTACGCTATTTACGTTCCCCTTGATTTTCGCCGTCATAGTCTACGTAAATATTTACGTAGATTAAGATGGTAAAAAGAAGGAACGCAAATGGCGGCGGCCGTAGCCGCCGCCATTTGCATACGCGTTGTTGTTGTTGTTGTTGTTGTTGTTTTTACCCAGAGCCCTCCGCGGCCGGAAATCCTGCTGCGGGTGGCTCTGGCCTGGCCGGGCCTGGCCGGCTGCTCCACAGAGCTGCCGTGGAGCACAGCTGGCCATTCAAGGATTCCGGGGGGAGGAACGTAGCGCCTCTCCCCCAGCCAGGATTCCGGGGGGAGGGACAGAACGCCTCCCCCCCCATCAACATAATCCGTGAAAGGTAAGTCGCTTTCGTACATCCCTAATTTTGTGTCATGTTGGGCTATAGCAGGATCCCGTGCTGGGCAAAGTGAACCAAACAGATGTGTTCCACTTGCCACTTGTACTGCGTAGGACCTCTGCTTTCCCCTGACTATTAGAATTTGCCAGTATAATCTCATATATTTATTCACTCTTTTGGAAACCATTTAAGATAACAGCCGTGTTCACTGACATTTGATGCTTCAAAGATGGTAAAAAAAAAGAGCTGACGACTTGCATATTATTTACTTATTATAGGAATTCACATATTTGACCCTCATCAAACTAGTGCTTGCAAATGTTATACAAAGTGCAATTCTTCTTAATAAACTTTAAAATTATTTTCAGTAACTGGAATATTATTAGAATTTAAAATGCTGGCCTCAGGTTGGCCCCACTGCCCTCAATATTTGTGTAACAGCTAAGGTAATTACAGCACTAAGTTTGATCTCTTTTTTTTTCTCCTGGGGAGAATTGGATGAATTCTGAATATTCTTTAAAGTTTGGACCCATACCCTTTCCAGTTACCTTGGAACAATTTCCATAATGCATTTTTAGGTTTACAATCTATATTAGATTCATTGCTTGGGAAGTGTATGGAATATTGAGATAAAAATGTATTAAGTCTAAGGTGCAAGCTGCTGAGACAAAATGATGTTAATAAGTTTGCTTCTATTTCATGTGTTTGTCATATTCAGAGTTGGTCATATTCAGAGTTCCACTTTCTGAGACCAAGTTCAAAGATAGATAGATAGATAGAGCGACTGTTCACACAACATGCTAACCACAATCAGTGGTTGAGTGTGGGTTGTTGTTGAACCATGGATTAGCATGTTGTCTGAACCCAGGACATTTTCTGAAGGGTGGCTTGTTAACCACACAGAGTGGCTTGTTAACCACCCTGAACAAGCCAACACAAACCATGGGTTCTCAAGGTGGCTTGTTGGAGAAAAATAAGCCACATTGCATGGTTAACAAGCCACCCTGCAGAAAATGTCCTGGGTGCAGACACTTTCAGCAAACAACCCACAGTTCAATAACAACCCACACTCAACCACTGAGTGTGGGTTAGCATGTTGTATGAACAGCCCATCTGTGTGTGTGTGTGTGTGAGAGAGAGAGAGAGAGAGAGTTGAAATAAACAGCATTTTCTTACTCTGGTGACTTTTGGGGGTGGGGGAGATCAGTTAAGGTGATGAGCAAAAGGCTATTTCAGACAGGCTGAACAGTACATCCCTTTATTTCATAACTTTCTTATAGAAAAGCACGGTGGGGGGACAGTTAGAGAAAAGCACTCTTGTTAACTTAAGTGTTGCCCTTTCATCCATTTCACAAAGGAAAAGGAAAGGGAATAAGTGAGGACAACAAATGGCTAAAAAGAGCTTGATGCATCTGCTATGCAGTACCAGGACTGCAGCCTTAACTTCTTTTTCATGTCAGTGAAAACGTTAAGTGTAAGCATGTCTTTCAGTCTCTCCTGAACTCATGGAGGGATTTAAAAGTGCTCAACTTTGTTCCTAGCTATTTTTATTGCTGATCATTCATAGGGGTCAGGTGCACCACATTGCCCAAGGACCTTGATGGTTCCTTATGATAATAGTTCTATTCGGGATACAACTCAAGTAATTGTGGAACCCTGAGAGTTAAACTACATATTACGTTAATTGCATAGTGTGTTGCTGAGCCAGTCTTTTTTTTTACTTGAGAGTAAGTGCCTGCAGCCCAGATTCCGACTGGGACCAGCACACACTGGGAAGGGAGGATTAAACCTTCTCCTCCCACTTGTTTGCTTCCCAACCCTAGCCCAACCCCTGGGGTTAAAAAAAAGAGAAAAAAAAGTCTCCATAGGAGTCAATTGAGGCCTCCACCCCCCCCCTTTTTAAATCCCCACATGGGGTGGGTAATAAATAGGTGGGAGGAGAAGGTTAAAATCCCCTCCCAGTGTACACTGGTTTGATCAGAATTGGGTGGCATGCACTGACTCTAATGTTTTAAAAAAGACCCTAGTCTCAGCTACATGCTATGCAGTGAACGTAACACTTACTTTGACCCTAAGATGGAAAAAAGCAGGAAGCATGAGCCACTGACTACCCTTAGAGTTGGCACCAATCTTTGCTTAGAATGCTTCCTGTAGACTAATAGTGAACTAGAACATAGGATCCCTACATAGAATCATAGAATAGTAGGGTTGGAAGGGGACTGTAAGACCATCGAGTCCAACAACATAGTCAAAACAGGTTCATTCACACAGGAGAAGGAGGTATCAGCAAGCTTGTGGGAACCCCAAGGTTTGCAGAAGTACAATAAAAAAAAATCCAGGAAACAAAATTAAATGGAGAAACCAAAACAACCCAATGGGGTCTGAGCATGCTCAGTGGCCACAAAATGCCAACTGATCAGCGAGAGAGGGCTGGAAAGGAAATCCAGAGGAAGAACAGAGAATGGAATGAAACCCTGAAAAGAAATACTCCACACTGTAACATTTTATTAGTGCTTCCACTTGTATATTTATATTTCTGCCAAGTTCCTGTCCTGCTGTAATCCAAAATCACAGGTCAGGGACTGAGTGTAGCATTTGTAAAATCCTTCATTTTGCCCTATTTCCTCCATGTTCCCTGTTAAATAGCCAAGCTACACTCTCCCTTTGCAGATCAAGGGTGAGATCCTCATCCACTGATAAGTGATAAAACAGAGAGGTGGGATTGTTTATAACTTTATTGGCATCAAGAAAATAGCAAGGTGTTTTGAAAGTGTAATGCCTTATTTACTCGACACTTCAAACTCCTCAGGTGGTATAAAGCCTCAGTGTCGTTCCACTTTCAGTTAATCTGAAATGTATAGATAGGGCATGAAGCAACGAAGAGACACAATGAACCCCTTTCTCCAGTATTAGTCGGCCAGATGCTGTTATTAGCATGAGGATTTATTAGTGGTGTTTATACTGCCTGATGTTCCCTGATGTTCTGCTTTCTGAAGGCCAAATAAATATGCAGCAAAGCTTTATGAGAGTTAAATCAACAGTAGCTATGCTTAATGGGTGCTGAATCAGTGTCCTTGCTTGTCCTAGCTATATTCCCTACTTCTTGTACATGCCTTTCCCTACCAACAGAACTACAGTGTTTTGCTATGATTGATACCCCATACAAAGGGCTCTGAGTATTCCAGAGAACACTGGAGACATGTGAACTCTGGCACTAGGTTCAGAATTTGGTCTGCTCCTTTCCCCATCCTTTGTCTACTTTCTCTTCCACCATTTCATTCAAAGTTAGTTTCTTATCTTCAGTGTTATGAAGCAAAACCAGGCAAGACATGTTGCATGACATCCCAAGAGGATGAGAGATATCTAAGGATGTGCAATGCTGGGAATTCCATTCTGTTTAAGCCCAATGGGATTTCATGGTGTTTCCGTTCTGATAAGTGGCGGTGAACTGTAGCAGAGTTTTTCCCTACTCCAGAAACATTTGCATGTTTTGTGCACATTAAAGAAATAGATGCGGGGGGGGGGGGTCCCGTGATTTGTGCAAATGTTGTTAAAATATTGTTTTGTAGAAATGGGAACGTGTTTTTTAAAAATATTATTTTGCATAAATGGGATCGTGGGTTTTTTAAATGATTTTTTCGGGTCTAAATTTGCACAAATGGGAGATAGATGAGAGAGAGAGAGAGAGAGAGAGAGAGATTGGGGTCTTTCTCAAGTCCACCTCTCTGCTAGGTATTCCCACTGTAGATATCCTTGTCAGTTTCATTCTCTCACACACTAATTCCTTTAGCCCAGCAGAGCCATATTCCCATTGTGAAAGAACTTGTCAATTTCATCCTCCACCTCAGAACTCCCCCACCCTTGGCTCAGGAAGTGTGAAGTCTGTGGTTCCAGGCCTATCTGACTGAACATTCCCAGAAGGTGGGGATTGGCTGTTGGCCTATTGAGCTCCTCTGGGCTCTGTTTTGTCTCCCATGCTTTCTAACATCAACATGAACCTGCTAGGAAAGATCATCCAGACTTTTGGGGCTGGATGCTATCAATATGCTGATGACACCTGTGATGAAATGGTATTTTGTTTTGTTGTTTAATTGTATCTTTGAAAGTCTGTTTGCATGACTGATGCATTCTAACATATCCTTTCTCCTAGGGCTATGGTAAGTAGGTGGGAGGGTGGAGTTAGAATGTTCAGATTTTAAATGGTGTCTCCTGATTGGCTGTTCCTTTTTCAGTTGGGAGAGTGAGGGAATAAGAGGCACTTGGTTTCCTTTCAAGCTTTATTTATTTACTTATTTATTATATTTATATCCTGCCTTTTTTCCTCCTTAAGCTACCCAAGGCGGTGTACACAATTCTCCTCTCCGTTTTATCCCCACAACAACCACCCTGTTAGGTAGGGATGCTGGAGAAATTTGAGACGGATTAAAATCAGCTCAGATTTCTAAGAATCCGACCTGCGGAATCTACTGCGGAGCGTCCCCCTCAAGCTGTGCAGAGTCCGTAGACTTTCTAATGATTTTTTTTTTTACTTTCCTGAAATTTACACATATAAATCCATAGAAAAACATGTACATTTCTGCCGAAGAAATGCTGAATGGAATGGGAGACAATACACTAAATGTTATGTACTGAGGTAAATTATGTAAATACTTACGTAAATACATAAATATTTACGTAAATATTTACGTATTTTTCCGCATGATGAAAAAAATATTCGCATCCATCTGTGGGTGCATGACGGAACGAAAGGCACCTGACAATCCCCGAAACACAGATGGAGTGGATTTTACACAGTCCGTACATTCCTACTGTGAGGTAGGCCAGGTTGAGAGTCTATGACTGGCCCAAAGTCACCCAGTGAGCTTCATGGCAGAGTGGGACTAGAACCCAGATCTCCTGACTCCCAGTCCAACACTCTAGCCGCTACACCACACTGGCTCTCTCTCACACTGGTTTAGATAAAGATGGGCTTTCTGAGGGTGCTGGGCTCTAGCTTTGGGGTGATTAGATTTCCCTGGGAGGTGGAGGGAGATATATTTATTATTTTAAGCCTTATTATTAGAAGGGGTAGAGTAGGTAAGGAATTAATAGGAACTTTAAACAATTATTTTACCACATAAAACTCAAACTGCATTGGAACATCTTATACCTCATAAATAAAGTTTCATTTTTTGTTTGTTCTTTCAAACCATGCCATTCTTTGTCTCGTTTTTTACCAGGAAAAGGGTTAGATGAAACTATGAAAGAAATAAGCTATAGCCTTTGAATTTACACCCACTCTCACACACACACAAACTGAAGGTTCTCTCCTCATGAGGAGGAGAGTGGTGGCAGCATCCTAATAAATGTTTATAAAAAGGTTTTCTAAAAAATAAAAAAGGAGAAAAATGCAACAGTAGTGGTTGCTGAACTTATAGTTGATGAATTCCTTCCACACACACCCACTCTAAGGTATTATCTCAAGGAACAGGTTGAGAGAGGAAAGAGGTACTGAAATTCTGGAGCTAGAATTTGTACTTGGTGTTGTAAAAATATTTATGAAGAGAGGTGATTATATAATGATCACAAGTGGGGGAAGGGTAATACGTCACAACACCCAACTCTATTTCTTCTTTTTAACTAATGCCAAGGACGTTGTGGTAGCTCAGAACCCATTGCCTGGATGCAGTGATGGACTGCATGTGGGCTGCTAACAAGCTGAGGCTCAATCAAGACAAAACAGAGGTAGTGACAGACTAGCAAATATTTGGGTTTATGGTAGGCATGGCGGAGAATTCCGCCACGGATTTCAGTGAGGATTTCAGTGAATTCCACCTGAAATCCGTGGCACAACAGCCTGCCACCCTCCCGCCACCCTGTGGATTCCCCCCGGGACGAAGCTTACCTGGGGCGGATGTTCCGGACGGTGGCGGCTCCATCAGTGGCGGCAGCTAGTCTTTCGACCGGCTGCCACGGCCGCCATTTGCATTCTGGTCTTTGCCATGATAGGCTGAGTAAGTATTTACGTAGCCTATCATGGCAAGCCAAGGGGGAAAAAAAAACGGCGTACATGAATGGCGGCAGCTACAGCGGCAGCCATTTGCATTCCCTATTTTTCGCCGTTTTATCCTACATAAATATTTACGTAGGCAATTACGGTGAAAAAAAACGGAACCGCAAATAGCGTAGTGGGCGCTATTTGCATTCTCTTTTTTTTGCCGTTTTATCTTACGTAAATATTTACGTAGGCTTTTACGGTGAAAAAAAAGAAACGCAAATAGCACCCACTACGCTATTTGCGGTTCCCTTTTTTTCTCCATCACTCGTCACTCCCTGCGTCTGCGTCGAGCGTCTAGCAAGCCCCCCTCCCATACTCTGTCACTGCCCAGGTCACTATCTATCTCAGGAGTGCCAGCAGGAGGAATCTCTGCCAGCTGCTGTGCCTGTGAGAGATGAGCTGGCTCCTCTCCCACGGATTGCTGATCCTCCTCAGAATCAGAACTGCTCTGGGGTTCTATCGGCTCAGTTTCCACCCTGACACACGGTAAGGCAAAGGGACACAAATGGCATAGCGGACGCTATTTGTGTCCCTGCTCTTTACCGTGACAGACTACATAAAGATTTATGTAGTCACGATAAGGCAAAGGGACACAAATGGCCCGGACGGATGGACCCAGATGGACCCGGTGGTGCCAGGTAGGATCTGGCCAGGTTGGACTTCGCAGGGTGGCATGGTGGGGTGGTCCGTTCTGCCACGGACTCCGGGGGGGCTGGCTTCTAAGAACCCAGCCCCCCGAGTCTGTGGCAGAATTCTCCGCCATCCCTAGTCCCAAATGGAAGGACACACGCGCACACATCCAGGCAGACAGTCATCACTGTTCATGGACTAACATCAATAAAGCTGCAGACAAAACCAGGGCAGTCTTCAAAGCTCCAAAGACACAAGCAGACTTCCCCAAACCCGAGTGCTGGGGTGCCACCGCTGCCCCTCTTCCTCACGCCGGCTGTCAAGGGCTGGCGTGGGAAAAAGCACCTCGGCAGGCACCCCCCAGCCTCTCGCCCTGGCCTCCAGCAGGTGGGGAAGAAGATGATAGGTGCCTTCTTCTTCCCTCCACCTCCACCTGCTACAGCGGTGGCAGCAAGGGACAAGGTGGTCATTTTCCGTAAGGCCAGGAAAACTTACAGAAAACGACCAGCCTTTCCCTTGCCACTGCTGCTGTAGCAATGATGGGGGGAGGACGAGAGGTGCTGCCTTCTTCTCCTCTTCTTGCTGAGGTAACTGGTGTACGGGGGGCTGACCCGGCAACTTCTTGCCGGGCTTCGAGCCGCAACAGGATGCTCACGCCATCCCTACACACACACAGGGATAGAGGAAGAGAGGGATGGTGGGCGAAGAATCGGCAGAAACAGCAACAGTTACTGCCCTTCCAATGGGAGTAGGGATGTACGAAAGTTCCGCCACAGATCTCGGGGAGGCTGAATACCAGCGCATTCAGCCCCCCAAAATCGGTGGCGGAACGGCCCCCCACCCCCCCTGGAACAGGACTTACCTTAGGCAGATCTTCCTGGTGGCTCCGGCGGTGGCAGCTCCGGCGGCGGTTCGGCGGTGGTTCAAAAGCGGTTCGGCAGCTGCGGTGGCCAGTCTTCCGACCGGCTGCCGCCGCCGCCGCCATTTCCAGGTAAAAAAAAAAAAGTGATAGGCTACGTAAAGATTTACGTAGCCTATCATGGCTAGATTTAAAAAAAAAAAAACCGTGATAGGCTATGTAAATGTTTACGTAGCCTATCACGGCTGATTTAAAAAAAAACAAAAAAAAAAACGTGCGTACACAAATGGTGGGGCCCATGGGCACCGCCATTTGCGTTCCTTATTTTGGCATGTCTTAGTCTACATAAACATTTACGTAGACTAAGATGGCGAAAATAAGGGGAACGCAAATAGAGTAGATGCTACGCTATTTGCGTTCCCCTTATTTTCGCCGTCTTAGTCTATGTAAACATTTATGTAGACTAAGACAGCGAAAATAAGGGGACCGCAAATAGCATAGCGTCTACGCTATTTGCGTTCCCCTTATTTTCGCCGTCTTAGTCAACGTAAATGTTTACATAGACTAAGACGTGCCAAAATAAGGAACGCAAATGGCGGCGCCCATGGGCACCGCCATTTGCATACGCGCGGGTTTTTTGTTTTTTGTTTTAAATCAGCCGTGATAGGCTATGTAAACATTTACATAGCCTATCACGGCTGACTGCAGGGATGCAAACGGTGGCAGCTACAGCCACCACCATTTGTGTTCCTGCTAGCCAGTGGCCGGATGTCCGGCCGCTGGTGGAGCCAGCCAGCGGCTCCGCAGAATCCCTGCGGAGCGGAGCCAGCCGGCCAGGATTCTGGGGGGGAGGGACGGAGCGCCTCCCCCCCCGGCCAGGATTCTGGGGGGAAGGACGGAACACCTCCCCCCCAGCATCAGCATAATCCGCGAACAGGTAAGTGACTTTCGTACATCCCTAAATGGGAGCTGCCTTCTTTAAAAGCAGGAAAAGAGCACAGAGCTACAGCATGGACCATGCTTGTGCATTCGATGATGTACTAGAATAGAGAAACAGAGTGAGTGTGAATAATCACATTTTAATGCAATTGCATTTAACGCAATAGTCTACCAACTTCATTGCGATAGCGGACACAATGTAGATCGGCCCATGGTGTTTGCTGAGTTCTCTGAAGTGGCTAAAAGACAAAGCTGAAGATAAAATCATCTTTCTTATAAAGGGATTGAGGTATAGGATCATAAGTGGGAAACAGGATGTGAGTTAAGTGACATTCTAAATGTAATACTCTTGCTTTATAGAGGGTATAATGGCTAAGAGACTAAATGTGCAATCCTATACATATTTAGGCACGTTTACAGCCCTCTTGCTGACTGGGGAATGCTGGGAGTTGTAGGACTTCTTTTTGTCTAAACATGCATAGGATTGTGTCCTAAGCTACAAATCAGGAAGCTCCCAGTTTGAATCTCATTCCTGCCAGGAACTCACTAAATGCCCTTAGTCAAGGCACAATCTTTCAGCATCAATTACTTCATCTTCAATATGAGGGATAATGCAATACTGAATTATTAGCTTCAGCTATTGGGCTGTCTAGAAATGTAATAAATAAATACATAATCTTGCCAGGTTGTTGTAAGGATTACAGCCAGATAATGCACGTGAAGTGCTTTGAAAACTTGAAAGTGCTATACAAATGTTAAGTATTACTGTACTACTGAGAAGGTGCTTAAAATCAATAAAGCCATGCTGTTGTTGTTTTTAAAACACGCACACACTTTCAATGTATATTTATGCACAGACAGCCAGGTATAATTCATGTTAGAAATTGTGAGTATTCTTGGTTGGCTTGTTTACGTGCTCCTTTACTGGCACTTTTTGATTATCAGTAATACCACAGGCCCCTCAGAATTCCCTGTTCCCATTAGGGATGTAAGAGAATTCCACCACAGCTCTTGGTGAGGCCGAATGCCAGTGCATTCGGCCCCCTGAAATCCATGGCAGAATGAAGCCCCCCTGCCCCCCCACCCCACGAAAGGCACATGAAACGGGACACCTACCTGCTGCCGTTCACACTGACTTGCGAATGGTGGCCACGGCCGCCATTCGCTTCATCACTATAGCCATGGTAGGCTATGTAAATACTTATGTAGCCTATCACGGCTAAAACAGGGACGCTACTTGCGTCCCTGCGGAAGCCATGATAGGCTGTGTAAGTATTTACGTAGCCTATCATGGCAAAAAAAAGGGAACGCAAGTGGCAGCGGCTACGGCAGTTGCCATTTGCATTCCCTTTTATTTGTGGTCGTGATAGCCTACGGAACTATTTACATAGGCTATTATGGCAAAAGAGAGGGGCACAAATGGTGTAGTGGCCACCATTTACGTTCCGTTTTTTTTTTTTTTTTTGCCATAATAGGCTACGTAAATATTTACATAACCTATCACAGCAAAAAAAAAAAAGGGGGGGACACGCAAATGGCGGCTGCCGTAGCCGCCACCATTTGCGTTCACTGTTTTTGTGTGTTTTTTTGCCGTGATAGGCTACATAAATATTTATGTAGCCTATCACGGCAAAATACAGGGACGCAAATGGTGGCGGCTATGGCTGCCACCATTTGCATCCCTGCAGGCTGCCCAGTGGCCGGATGTCCGGCTGCGGGCAGCTCTGGCCGGCGGCTCCGCGGAATCGCTGTGGAGCAGAGCCGGCCGGAGAGAATTTAAGGGGGGGGACGGAGTGCCTCCCCCCCACTGCGAATGTCACCCTTCGAAAAGGTAAGTGACTTTCATACATCCCTAGTTCCCTCTGAGCTTGCCTGGCTTTTGTGCAGTGTTTTCCCCATTCTAAAAGGTTGTGCCTCTCCTAAGGCTTAATGACTGCCAGTAAGAGCTTTAAGCTACAATAGGCTGGTATTTTTGGTATCTTGGCCACGCCCCTTATGCCTTCAGTCCCGCCCATCCCTGGAATGCAGCCCCTGAGAGCTTCTCCAAAATGGTTTTGTGGCAACACACAGAATCTGGATCTCCCAATCCTAGCCCAAAACTCACTTGCCACTATATTACATTATATGTTTAAGATATGTTTTGAAAACTTGCCCTTCCCTCTTTCACTCACTATCAACTTTTTCTACATGAGGCATTTATTGTGCACTCATCATTCCCTATGCACAGTTGTTTATGGGTTCTTTAGAAGACATTGTGACCCTCCAGTTTTACTTCTGTTTTTGAACAGCACTTTCAGCGCGGGGCTTAGAGCAGAGAAAAATGAGGTATTATTTGTGAAAGCTAAAGAAAATGCTTTTCCCACTTGTGTTATTCTGCTATACCACAGTGCCACCTAGAGGTTATGTAGTGCAAAAGCAAGAAAGGAAATGATGTTTGTGTAGTGCTCAGATCTCAGTCCTGCAATGAAACAAAAGTAGAGACAGTGGATTAACAGCCTTGTGCAGAAAAGCTCTCGGTAGTATTGTGAAAAAAATAAAAAGTGATGCTTCATCCAGAAAAGATGAGATTATTTACCCAACTTTCACTGAATTGTCCAAGCTATCTGATCTTGAGTTGCACACTTATTTTCATTTAGCTTTCTTTATCTCCCAGTACCTTTTTTTCCCCCAATGCCTTTATATAAGGGAGCATGTTGGCCAGGTATCCATGTGTGCTGCTGCTGCCACATACAAGATTAAGCTGCTGCTTCTTTTTAGAGCTAGGTTTGTAATGGCATGTAAAAGGCCTAATCCTATTTATGGGGGTTGTTGCATGTGAATGTGCCCAGATGGCCATCAGCAGGGATCCAGCACATACAGCAGTACCAATGGGCGATTGTTTTCAATCCAAAATCCTACCTACTTATCACTTTATGCAATTAGGTGTGTCTCTGGTGTCACAGCCTGCCCTCTTTCTTAGCACTGAAGCCGGGCCACTTTACTTGAGAATCGTGCCACGCAGCATTGTAGACAGGTTTTGCTTTAAAGTGGGTGGGACCACATCTAATGGTGTCATTCTGCATGGTCACATCTAAAGTTTAACTGCCATATCTGGTAAAACCCTTATCTAATTCCAACCCACCACATCCGTGTGTCCCCAGACTTCAGACACAAATGGTTTAAACTGCTTGAGAAGGGAAGAGGATTACATTTTCTTAGGCCTCCCTTTTGTCATTTATACCATTCCTGAAGCTATAAAATATATTTTGCAGGGGGGAAAAACATGCATTAAAAAAAAACACCTCTCTTCTGGACTGTGATCCTATAATTTAAACATCTTTTATGCATTTTACTTTCTTTCAGAATGATATGAGTGCCCTGGCAACTTCAGGTCTCTTCTTCAAGGATGGCAAAAAACGTATTGATTATATTTTAGTCTATAAGAAGTCCAGTCCACAAATAGAGAAAAGAAACACTTTTGAAAAGAACCTTCGAGCAGAAGGATTAATGTTAGAAAGAGAGGTAAGCTGCATTTTCCGGACTCTAGCAGAGCAGTTCTAAGTTGGCTGGGAAAGTGAAGTGGCAGTTCATCCACAGCTTCCGTAGCCCAGCCAGCTCATGCTGGCCAAGTTGGGAAGTGGTGGGCAGCTTAGCCTGGGTTTTCATCCTGGGCAGATCTCCATTTGAGGGAAATTCTGCCCTTGACACCAAAGCAGGATTAGTTACACCAGCTCTGGGGGACGTGTCTGGGGAACAAAGGAGCTATGGATCCCTGCCCTGGCCCTGAAATCCCCTGGTTGGGGGTCCGCTGCTAGGAGGATATCACCAGCAGTAGTTCTATATCTGTGGAGGCTTCTGCAGGAGTACCAGGTGCAGCTGGGAGGGCCCCTAGCAGAGACCCACTCTGCCCCATCCTAACCCTCCCGCAGACAGCTGTCCAAGGGGTTAAGATCACGCTGCAATTTACTTTAAATAGCAGAATAGCAAAAAGTGGCTTCTGGCTGTGTTTACAATTACCCGGCTGGTTCATATGTTATAGATGACTACATGAATAGACCCCTGAGGACAGGCAGTATTCCTGCCACAGCTGAATCATGTTCTCAAGACAGTGGTGGTCTAATCCTTAAAGATAGGTTAGTTATACTGTCTTAACCTCTTCCTGTCAGGTATATATGTCAGTTGGTATTTAATCATAGCTACAGTGCACGGTAATAATAGTCCTTATGTAAAGATGACATTTCAATAGCCAATAAGGACCAAACATAAATACGAGGTTTGACAGGAAGCTGAGTGCTGCCTGGATTTGGACTGTTAATGAATGCTTATTTGGTTACTTTTTGCAGCCAGCTGTTACAAACAATGATATTATGTTTGTTAAAATTCACTGTCCTTGGGACACATTGTGCAAATATGCTGAAAGAATGAACATCAGGATGCCCTTCAGGTAATTAAAAATATTGTATTTTTGCTTCTATTTATTCTTACTTGTTTCATATGTTTTACCTCAGAAACAATACTTTTGTATGGTTGTGCTTTCATAGTTTTTTTCTGAAAATATGGATGATTCTAGAAATATAAATGGTGCAGTTGCATGATCACGATGTTTTATTAACCCAGAGAAATACAATGAGAAGGTCTACTCTGTATGGGGAACTTTCTCCTTTCATAAATTCTTGTGTTGCATTTCAAATGACCAGTAGTCTGGGAAATTGTTTCTTTCTACCTGATTTAATTTATTTTAGGTGTGACAATAGGGGAAACAGGAAGCCAAACTGCCTGTCACTTCCTATTTCCCATGCTTCAGTTATTTGTGAAAGTTCTACCTACATATACAGCCTGACTTATCGCTGTTCCCCCTTTGGATATGATAGGGTCAGCCCTGGTTAGTACTTGGATGGGAGATAACCTGGGAATCAGGCTTCCTGCATTGAGCAGGGGGTTGGACTAGGGATGGGGGAGAATTTCTCCCCGAAACTTCGGGGGGGCGAGTGCCAACGTGTTCGGCCCCCCGAAGTAGTTTCGGGGAGAAATTCTCCGCACCCCCACCCACCCCCCGCACCCCCCCCCCGGGACGGGACTTAGCTTTCCCAAATGTCCCTCCCAGCGGCGGGTCTCGGCGGCGGGTCCCGGCGGCGGTTCGTCAGGTCTTCGACAGGGGCAGAGGCGGCAACCGGTCTTTCGACCGACTGCTGCTGCCACCATTCCAATAAAAGTAAAAAAAAAAAAAAACACCCCCGTGATAGGCTACGTGACGATTAACGTAGCCTATCACGGCTGACTTTGCAGATCTAGCCGTGATAGGCTACGTTAATCGTCACGAGCCTATCACGGGGGCGTTTTTTTTTTTTACTTTTTATTTCGCAGCCGGGCAAGGCGAGGCGCCTCCTCCCCGGCCTGAATTTCAGCCGGGCGAGGCGGGAAGCCTCCCCCCCGGCCTGAATTTCGGCCAGGCGAGGCGGGAAGCCTCCCCCCCCAGGCCTGAACTTCGGGGGGAGCAGCGAAGTGCCTCCCCCCCACCACGAAGCAAGCTGCGAGACCAGGTAAGTGGCTTTCGTGCACTCCTAGGTTGGACTTAGGGATGGCAGAGAATTCCGCCATGGATTTCAGTGAGGCCGAATGCACTGGCATTCGGCCCCCCAAAATCCATGGTGGAATGGCCTGCCCCCCCCGCAGGTTCCCCCCGGGACAAAGCTTACCTGGGGCGGATGTTCCGGACGGCGGTGACTCTGGCTGCGGCGGCCTCCATTTGCATCCTGGTCTTTGCTGTGATAGGCTACGTAAATACTTAGGGAACAGAACGGTAAATACTTATGCAGCCTATGACAGCAAGCCAAGCAAAAAACAAAAAAAAAGTGTACGCAAATGGCAGCGGCTATGGCAGCCACCATTTCCATTCCCTATTTTTAGTTGTTTTAGCCTACGTAAATATTTCTGTAGGCTATTACAGCAAAAAAAAAAGGGGGGAACGCAAATAGCATAGTGGGCGCTATTTGCATTCCATTTTTTTTCACCGTTTTAGCCTATGTAAATATTTATGTAAGCTATTACGGCGGGGGGAAAGGAACACAAATAGCACCCACTACGCTATTTGTGTTCCCCTTTTTTTCGCCGTAATAGCCTACGTAAATATTTACGTAGGCTAAAACGGCAAAAAATAGGGAACGCAAATGGCGGCCACCATAGCCACCACCATTTGCATACGCCGTTTTTGTGTGTGTGTGTTTTTGCCTGCCATGATAGGCTATGTAAATACTTACATAGCCTATCATGGCAGCCTGGCTGGATGCAAATGGCGGCCGCTATGGCGGCCGCCATTTGCGTCTGCACCAGCCAGTCCACGACCAGAACTCCAGTTGCGGACGGCCCTGGCCTGTTTTGCCTGCCGCAGAGCGGAGCCGGATGGGCAGGATTCCGGGGGGGGAGGACCGGATCGCCTCCCCCCCCGTTGAGGATTCCAGGGGGAGGGACAAAGCGCCTCCCCCCCACCGCAAATCAATCCGCGAAAAGGTAAGTGACTTTCGTACATCCCTAGTGGACTCGATGGTCTTGATGGCCCCTTCCAACCCTATGATTCTATAATCTTGCACAATTAATGTGGAAAGAAATGACCAGTTTCATTTGGCTGAATAGGATTATCACGTTCAAAGCTTTAGTTACAATCTTCTGAAACCTAAACAACCAAAACTGCTGAAGTCCCCCCACCCACCCCTGCCCCTGATTTAATCCAAATTAATCCCAAAGGAGCAAAGCAGGATAGTTTTATCTGCTGGCTCAAGCACATTGGCTACAGTCCAGAGCCCATTTACTCCAAAGTAGGTGTCTTAAACTCAGTGTGACTCTTCCAGAATTAAGTGGGTTATGGATTATACCAAGTGTCAGAAAATGAGCCATCAGCTTTAAGAGAAGGAAGCAAATCAATTTCAGGGAGTGATTACAATGGTCTTTAGCAATCCTGTAAACAACACAGTATTTTTTCCATATTGACTTCAGTAAGGAGAAATTTGAATAAAAGAGCAAGGAAACAACAACAACAACAACAACAACAAATAAACAACAACAACATTTCTATACCACCCCAAACCAGAAGCTTTCTGGGCAATTTACAAAGATTAAAAACCATTAATGATACAGTATACAAAGTTTTAAAACCATTTATAGAACTTCATATACTGTATCTTTAATGGTTTTTAAATTAATAATGTATGTGTTTAATAGCAGGGTTTACTCTTAGCAGTCTTTTCCACTCTGCTTTATGTGGAACTTTTGTATAATGTGAGCTATTCCTTGCGTACTGAACAGCAAAAAATACAACATTTAGGTGCGTAATCCTGCATCTTTTGTGTCTTAAAACAGACACTAGCTTTTTAGAGCTAGTGAAGCTCACTAGTGAAAACTCTCTCTCTCCCAGCTTAATGTACCTCACAGGATTATTTTGAAGATAATGTGGGGAAACTGTGTAAACCACTCTGAGCTCCTTGGAGGATGTATAAACATAGGCTGTCCAGTCCACACAAATGGGAAACCCAATCCACTTCCAAACACTGTGCTGCATACATGGATGTTGGGGGCGGCACCGTCAGGGTGCGTGATATTGGCTACAGGGCCAGCAGGCATGGTTTGCTTTCCCCTCCACACATTGGATGTAAATGTGCAGGACTGCAGTCAAACTGGGAATCCTGCTGTGGTATTATCCAGGCCCACCACAAGGTTTTAGGGGCTCCGGACAAGGTTCCTTAATGCCCTCCACGGGCCTTCAAGGCATCCTGTTCCTCTCCCCTCATGCACCTCCACCGTGTGCAGCAGGGGTCAGCAAAGCAGTGCCATGGGTGTCCTGGCACCAGCCAAGTGTGGCTGCCTGTATGCCCCGGCCGTGGGCTGCTAAGGTTTGGAGGAGCTGAGAAAGTGATAAGCCAGATCCAGGTTTACTTACAAGGAGACTTTATTGAATACTTACAGCATACAGGCGTACCCAGTGGCTGGATCAGACAGCTTCTCTGAACAAAGAGCTGTAGTGCAATATGGGTTTTATACCATACATGTTAGCAGTGAGGCAGCATGACAGCAGCAAGGGTTAATTGGAGTTCATCTGGAACTTTCCCAGCACAGCCTAACAGTGCTGGATTCCCAGCACAGACACCTGTAGCTTTAAGACAAACAGAGCTCCACTTCCCAGGCACATCCGAGACTCTGATAAGATAAACGATACCAGAGCTCATTAGCATGGAATGTGCTGAGACAGCCATATCAACCTTTGACTCATCTTACAAGCCAAGGAGCCCACTTGCAAGGAAAGCACTTACTAATGAACCAAAGCAGAGAGCATTATGGAACTCTAAGCCTTTCTAAACTACTATTAACTTGCTTACAGGCCAGGGGCCTTACACTGCCAGACCCTGCATGCCTTGCCTCACTGCTGGTGCAACTGCATGCTTGCCACTGACACCACAGCCTTTCCTTTCTCCCCTGCTTCTGGTAAAGCTGCTGTGGCCTTTCCCTCCTTCCTTCCTCCTCCACACTTGCCACCTTTCCTCCACCCTGCTGCCTCACCTCACTGCTGACGCCACCATGTGCTCACTGCCGACACCACAACCTTTTCTTTCTCCCCTGCCCCCTTCCACTGATGCCTTTCCTTCCCTCTCGTCACATCCCCACAGATTGGGAGATAAGCTGAGCACAGGGAAGGGAGTAGAAGGTGGTCATTCCTGGGGTGGGGGCAAGAGAGGAGGAAAGAAACAGTGGGGGGGGGTGACGAGAAGGAAGAAGATGGTGGAGGACATAAATGGGGGAAATAGGATGAGGAAATAATGAGGGGAGGAAATAGCAAGTTGTGGGAAGAAAGAGGAAGAAGAAGGTGCATCCACTGACTCTGACAGGAATGTTTGGTGGTGCCCACAGACACATTTCAAAATGTGAAATGTGTCCAAAGACCTCAAAAGGTTGTCTATCCCTGGTGTACAGTCTGTCCCCTCTAAGTGGCAGCCCAGCCCTCTCGTGGTCCTTGAGGCAGTCTCTGTCCACCACGCTTGATGAACTTATCAGGTGGTAGAGGAGGGCAGTGGCAATTTCTGCATCAGCCTCCATCTTCTTTCTTCCAATTGCCTCTGGCCCCCAACATAATGTCACTACATTGGGGATGGAGCCCAGGGACATTTCGGGGATAGTAGATGGCAGCTACTGCAGCCACCGGACTGATGTTTTTCTCCTCAGTTCTGCCCTTAACATTTTAAAAATAAAAATAATGGAAAGACATTTTTAAAAATCCAGGCATCAGCCCCAGTGGACACTCCGAGGCCTACAAATGCCAGCATTTGCCCAACCATGTCAGGTACCAACGCCAGGCCTGATGTTAACTGAAAGTTTCCCAACATGTTGCTATTTTTCTTCTTGCAAAGAACTCTTTTGAAGCATGTTAAAAAAAATCAGCATAGAGTGACTGTTGCCTTCACAACATAGAGACCAACAGTTCATGTTGTAAACGGCAAGAAGATGTGGAACAATGGACCTCCTGCTTCTTCCCATTCCTCTTTTCCTTTCTGCTTTTGCTGCAGCTCTCATCCTCTTGTCCAATTCTTTTGTTCTGATCTTCCATACTTCCAACTTTGTGCATCAAAACTCTCTGGTGCCCACATTTCAGAAACTACGATTCAGAAGAATGTTCGCCATGACCCACCTTCACACATCATTCACGTGAAGTGGGATGTGTGAATAGAAAGGACAAGGGGGGCATACCATTGGCCCTGTATTTTGTGTTACATGGCTCTCTGGCCTCATCCCCAACATCCATGCATTAAGCATGGACATCTACACAATGGGGAACCTATGTGCATTGGCATCCATCGTGCAGTCATCATGCAATCCCTGCATGACTGGGATTCCAAATAAGTGGAAGCCTATACATGTAGAACTCAACATGTGTAGGCTTCCCCATTGTGGAGCTGGAAGGAATGGTACAATGTCGAATGTGGGACTGCACTGCTGCTACTATTCAGTGGAACCACTTCCATGTTGATAACCCATGAAGGGGGGGGGGCTATGGTTAATCTCAGAAGAAGAATACTATGTGTAGCAGGATCCATGTACATAATGTTAGCTATGGATCAGCGTTCAGGATCAGAGTTCAGAGGGAACAATGGACAACATAAATAGTTCCAAGTCAGCTTGGGACTGCTGCTGCAGTCCCACTTATTCAGGCTGCTGCAGGCCACTTATAATATTAGTTGCCCTTCTCCATGTCTCTAATGGAAATATGGATAGCCTGATGCAGTGGATAAAGCCTGCAAATGGCAATGATGCAGTTGCATTGCTATAGCTAAGCTGAAGAACCATATGTTAGCTGCCTTGTGTTCTCTGTGGGAAGGGTGGAGGAACTGGGACACAGATGAAATTAGACAGAGTCATGGCAGCTGTTACTTGTCAGGCAAAGATAGTCTGCCCTGCTTTACTTGCCATTGAAGCTTCTTAGTGCATGATTGTGTTGCTGTTCTTTTCCACCAATCTGATCAATGACCCAAAGGATAACAAATGGGGAGAGGCAAGAGACAATGTAATTGTCCTTTCCTTCCCAACATGCAAAATAAATCTGTTTGTTCAGCTCTGCTCTGTGTTCTCAAAGACTGGCACACTGATGACTGGTCCTACCACATAATTTGGACTGGACCAGATCCCAGCCATAGTGAAATGGGTAAGTTGTTCCCATCCTCCAGTAGTGGGTTATGTATGTCCAGTCTTATATGACCCACTGCCTTGGTGTAACAGCCTTCAGGATCAATCCCTCAGTCCATTTTTGGTGTACTTATTTTTAAGTATGATGTGTCTAAATCAAATCTACAACTTGAAGTCCACAAGAATTCATCTATCCTTCCAACTATGGAGCATCATCATTTAAAATCTGTTAGTAGTGTAAGACAGAATTCCAATATTATGAGGTTACATGTACAGCATGCCTTTGCATATTAAATTTCCGGAATAATGCGCTCTCTCTCACTCTTGCTGTCTCTATATATGTATATTCCCAGTGAAAGTTTCAGAGAAAACTGTGTATTTATTTTTTTTACTCCGGCATTTAATGTGTACATTTAACAGTAACCCCCACCCTGCCCCCCAAAAAGAGTGTAGAAAAGCATTCTGTTCCAGTTCCTGCATTCAGCTATCTACTGTCCATAATTTGTGTGCAAAATGTCAGCTGCTATACTGCTCCCATTATTAAGAAATCAATGTAAAACTGAAAGGGGAAAGACCTGCAGTCTCTGAGCTTTCTCTAATTTATTACTCTTAGAGCATGTTAACTGTTTTAGTTCAATTTTTATCCATGCCATCGATACTTAATATATTTTCATACAAGGATTTCCAAGTGAATTCTTTTTAAAATATCTCTCACCTTTAAAACTGTGCTTCCTGCCACCTTCATTTTGTAAAGGTGCATGTTACGAAAATAGCTAAGATCAGTTTCTTATGTGTATTCCCTTCTCTTCTATACGAAATTGTTCTCAGATTATTTTTGCTGTTCTTACAGGAAAAAATGTTATTACACTGACTGGAGGAGCAAAACCATGGGCAGGTTGGTGGGTGATGCACAGCTTTTGATTTTGCAAGATATTCACCCTGCATAAAACAAATCCATCCTAGCAGTTGTAAATTTATACTGAGGATCTCAAGCAAGTTGATTTAATTTAATGGAGGCAGTAGAACTTTGCTGGGTTTTCCCTCCACTTTGGGCATGTGATTATTCTCACAGAAAATAAGATGGTGTCAGCCAAGCCAGTGATTGAGTTTTAACATTAGAGGCTCTATAGTGAGATTCCTTATTATATCTAGGCAGGGGCTGCCCATCAAGAGGCTGGATCCTGAAAACTCCAAACAGACGGGGGCTTGCATAAATGGGCATTTCTGTAGCCTCCTGGACACTCCCTTGAATGCCTGTATGGAGGGACATGTGATCCTCCTGAGTGGGGTAGGCTGTGGCATAGTGAACCTACAGTGAGTAAGGGGGATCTCCCAAAATTGGGTGGAGGCACCTTGGGTGAGCAGAGCTCATTCATGCAAGGTGCCTCCACCCAGTTTTGGCCAGTTCCTCCATACCCAATCCTACACTATTCAAGGAAGACCCTCAACACTCCAGAGAGGTGTGGGGGAAGGAGGAAATAGAAAAGGCCTCATCATCACCCTCCCTTCTTACAGTTCTCAGGACCCCAACGCAAGCCCTTTCTCAACCCCGCTACCTAAAACCTTGAAGGTGAGCGTGGCAGGGACAGAGAATGGAACCTCGTGTATACAAACTACAAAGCATGCAGATGAACACTATGGTGCGTTGCCACCACATTCATTCTAAATGTTGGTACTTAAGTTCAGCTGGATTGTATTCCAAGAGGTCTGATCTGACACATAAAAGCAGAAGCAAAGCAGAAATGTGGAGAAATTGCAGTTAAGTATGGAGAGAACTGGAAAGATGGGCAATTATACAACTGTTGTCTTAAAACTGAGGGGTATCTAAATTTAAACTTACCTTAAGTTCATGCAAGTACTGGATGTGCTCCCAGATAATAAAATAACATTTTGATAGAAAATACGTGTGTGTGTGTCTCTGTCTCTCTCTCTCTCTCTCTCTCTCATTTTGTTAAAAATTCCTTTATTAAATCCAGCAATGGGTTTTGATTCAAAGGGGGAATTAGTGAAGTTCTACTGCATTGCCATCATACTCCATTAGGCGAGTTCTCTCACACAAAAGATTTATGTTGTCATATTTTAAAACCAATTATTCCATACCAAAATCTAGTTAAAGCAAAAGCAGCAAACTAAATGCTTTAGAAAAAGAAAAGAAAAAGAATGTTCTTGACTTTTTTTTTAGTTTTCATTTTGAATTTCATATTAGCATTGCATATTTATTACTTATGCTTGTTGAATATCCAAATTTAGCGAAGATCTATAGCCTTGTAGGGTCTCCAAAACTATAAATCCTGATAAGATTCAGAATACATTTAGTATGTGTGTGATTTTAAAATAGTTTAGACTCCACATAGTGTTGCAAGATAATTGCACATCTGGATATTAAATAGGAACAGACTGAAATATTTGTTTATATAAATTTACAACTGCTTACCTCCTCTCCCCAGTCATGCACGTGCTTGCTTTGTATTAAATACCTTAAAATAGATATATACATGATTTGCTTTGTATAATATGTGGAATGATAACCGTTTATTTTCCCAGCATCTGAACCTAGATGTTCAAAGGAGCATTGGCTACATAGAAATTACGAGCAGAAATACTGCTATATATTGGGCAGTATAGAAATCAAATAAATAAATAAATTCATGTGGTATTGACAATATTAACTTCCCTGGATGGTGGTTCAATGTGTGTTTTTCCTGTGGAACTCTGTTGGATGTTGAGGATAATGAAACTGCAATTCATAATTTAATTGGTGGCTTCTCTTTACTAAGATTGTTCTCAGGATCACTGGCTCTGAGTGTTAGGCAGAATTCCCAAAGGATGAGCACCAGACAGATGGACTTCTCCTTCACATTTGTCAGTTCTACAGCCACAGCCAGAGGGAGCCTAGCCCCCTCAGAGATATTCCAGTCACCTTCCTTGAATGTTAAGCTCTTCTTAAGAAGTGTTTTTCCCTTTACATAAAGAAAAGCATGGAGGCAATATTGCATTCAGTCAAAAGAAGTATTTGCAAAGACACTGAATTAACTGACAAATGCAATTATTATTATTATTATTATTATTATTATTATTATTAAATTTATTAATCGCCCATCTGGCTGGTCACCTAGCCACTCTGGGCAATGTACAGCATATAATAAAACAGTTTAAAACAATAAAATTCTACAATAAAAACGTTTTCTAAAATACCCTAACCCACCCCAAATGCCTGCCTGAACAACCTTTACATTTTTAATGCATGGTGGAAGCTCATTAAAGAGGGGGCATGGCGGAGTTCCCTAGGGAGGGAGTTCCACAGAGTGGGGGCCACCACAGAAAAGGCCCTCTCCCTCGTCCCCACCAGCCTAGCTGTCCTGGCTAATGGGACAGAGAGAAGGCCATCCAAGGCTGATCTTGTTAACCGGCCTGTCTAGTGTTGCTGGGGGTGCTCCTTAAAATAGGCTGGGCCGGAACCATACAGGGTTTTAAAGGTCAAAACCAACACCTTGAATTTGGCCTGGAAAACAACTGGTAACCAGTGCAACTCCTTCAGCACCGGAGTGATGTGATCATGCCGGCAGCTGCCATTAATCAGGTGAGCCGCCGCGTTCTGTACCAGCTGCAGCTTCCGAACGGTCTTCAAGGGTAACCCCACGTAGAGCGCATTACAGTAGTCTAAACGAGAGGAGACCAGGGCATGTACTACCAATGGGAGCAGATGGTCGGGAAGGAAGGGGCGCAGCCGCCGTATCAGATGGAGTTGATACAGCGCTGTCCGGCTCACAGCTGACACCTGAGCCTCCATGGACAGCTGGGAGTCCAAAATGACCCCCAGGCTGCGGACCTGGTCTTTCAAGAGTAGCCATACCCCATTCAACACCAGGTCAACATCCCCCAGCCTCCTCTTGTCTCCCACCAAAAGTACCTCGGTCTTGTCAGGGTTCAGCTTATTCCTCCCCATCCAGCCACTCACCGTCTCCAGACATTTGGACAGGGATTCTAGGGCCAACCTTGGTGAAGATTTGAATGAGAGGTAGAGCTGCATGTCATCCGCATATTGATGACACTGCACCCCAAACCTCCTGAAGATAGCCCCCAGCGGCTTCACATAGATGTTAAATAGCATCGGGGAGAGGATGGAACCCTGTGGGACGCCACAAGTGAGTGGCCACGGGTCCGAAACCTCCTCTCCCAGTGCTACCCTCTGGTACCTGCCAGAGAGGAAGGACCGGAACCACCGCAATACGGTGTCTCCAATGTCCAACCCGACCAGGCAGTCCAGGAGGATACCATGGTCAACGGTATCAAAAGCCACTGAGAGGTTGAGGAGAACAAGGAAGGAGCATTCACCCCTATCGAGAGCCCTCCTCATATCATCTACCAAGGTGACCAAGGCCATTTCTGTCCCATGTCCAAGCCTGAAGCCCGACTGAAATGGGTCTAGATAATCAGTTTCTTCCAAGTGTGCCTTCAACTGCGTCACCACCACCCGCTCAATCACCTTGCCCAAAAATGGCAGATTTGAGACTGGGCGAAAGTTGTTCAGAACTTGAGGATCCAAGGAGGGCTTCTTTAAGAGCGGTCTTATCACTGCCTCCTTGAGGGCTGATGGCATCACTCCCTCCTCAAGGGAGGTGTTCACCACCGCCCTGATCCCCTCACCCAGTCTCTCTCTGTAGCCCATAATGAGCCAAGATGGGCAAGGATCAAGTAAGCAGGTGGTCGGCCTTACAGATGAAAGCACCTTGTCCACTTCATCAGGAGGACGAAGCTGGAACCGATCCCACAAAACCGGTTTGCCACAGGCCGCCTCTTGCTCACTAACTGTATCCACAGCGTGCGGAGTAACACTCCTAATCTGATCAATTTTATCTGCAAAGTGCCTTGCCAAGGCCTCACAGGAGGCCTTAGAATGCTCCAGTGGTTCAGGAGCCACAGGACCGACCAGGCTCCGGACCACTTGGAACAGCCTCCTGGGACAGCACTCTGCAGACGCGATAGAGGCAGCATAATATTCCTTTTTTGCTGCCTTCACCGCCACGTGATAGGCTGAAGATACAGCTCTAGCCCGTGTCTGATCGTCTTTGGAGCGAGACTTCCGCCACCAGCGCTCTAGCCTCCTGTCTCACCTCCTGTTTCAGAACTCGTAACCGTGGATTGAACCATGGTGCAGTCCGAGCCCTGTTCAGGGGGAGAGGGCGTTTTGGAGCCACCCGATCTAATGCCCCAGTGATTGCGGCATTCCAGCCACCCAGCAGGGTCTCGACCGAGTGGCCGTTGGCGTGCCCTAGAGAATCCCCAAGCGCGTTCAGGAATCCATTTGGATCCATAAGACGCCTGGGGCGGACCATTCTAATGGGTCCTCCACCCCTGCAGAGGGGTTGTGGAACCGAGAAGTCCAACCTCACCAGATAGTGATCTGACCATGACAAGGGGGTGGTGGATATACCCCCGACTTCCAGATCACTCCCCGCTTCTCCAGAAACAAACACAAGGTCTAGTGCATGACCGGCTACATGGGTGGGCCCAGTTAGAATATGGTGAAGCTCCAAGGAGACCATGGTCTCCATGAAGTCCCGAGGTGCTCCTGTGAGGATGGCCTCCGAATGTACGTTGAAGTCCCCCAACACCAGTAAGTTAGGGGACTGAACACGCACATCAGAGACCACCTCAAGCACCTCGGCCAGGGAGTCAGTCGTGCCGCGGGGTGGACAGTACACGAGCAGAATCCCCAGACTGCCCTTCGGGCCCAACCTCCAGTACATGCACTCAGCAACCTTGGTCTCCCGGAGAGGGGGTCTGGTGAAGACCAAGGACTCTCGGTAGATAACAGCCACTCCCCCTCCCCAATCTGCTGTGCATACGAAAATCCAGCTGGACACATGGCTGCAAGGGTTGGAGCAGCAGCCTCGGCCAGCCAGGTCTCCGTAATACATGCCAGGTCTGCACCCTCGTCCAGGATCATGTCATGGATGAGGGAGGTTTTCTGGGTAACCTGGCTTTGCAGAGCAGCAAACGAAGGCCAGAAGATGGGGTCACGCCTCCCCCAGCCATCCTTTGGCTCTGCACAGGCCCAGAACAGGGGACAGATACTACACATCTCTCCCTTGTTCCCCTTACCTGGCATGGCCTGCCCCTAGTGCTCCACCAGCACCTGCCGCCCAGCCTCGGTATGTTCTGGCCCCCAACACTCCCCCCACTGACTCCATCAGGTGGACACATGCCCCCTCACTCCCACCTATCAGGCAGGCTACCCACCCCTAAAAAAAAAACAGAATCCCCCAGAAATTAAAACAATAACAACAACAACAACAACAACAACACAATTAAAAATCCCCTTAAAAATAATGCCAGGCAGGAGTCCACAGTAGTGATAGTGGTGGTGGCAGCAGCAGCAGCAGGCCCACCTCTTCCCCAGTGGTGGCAGCTTCTCCTGCAGGCCCTGGCTCTCCCAGGCCACCTCAGCCAGCCAGCTTATGTAGCCCCTCCAGGAAGGGGCAGGTGGAAGCAGCACAGCTGGCTCAGTACCTGGCGGCCTGGTCCTGCAGGGACTGGTGGTCTGCCAGGCAGAAGTCTGCAGGGAAGGCCTGGTGTTGGTGGTGGCAGCAGCAGCAGCAGCCCCAGCAGCAGCAGGCACGCCTCTTCCAGGATGGCCAATCTATGACAGCCCTAGAGCTGGCATAGATCAATTCTCTTCCATTGGTTTCAGTGGAGAGAATCTTTGATTACACTTCGCAAAATTGTGCTCGATATTCACAGATGCACAAATCTGCTAATGTGTGCTTGCTGCTGAGTATTTTGGCAGTTGTGAAATGCACACCTTCCAAACAATGCTTCCTTGAATAGTGTGGGACTGCATGATGTTCTGCACACATAAAACCAAAGTGCAGCAGTAGCGACAAGGAGTAGTGCTTCTGTGACGCTGCCTGCCCTCCTGGCCTCCAATGCAATGCTAGGCACTTATTTTAATTATTTGATAAAAATTAGTAGGGCTGCAACCCAATTACAGAAACCTTAGTTGATTCATCAAATGAAATTTATTCAATAAATCTATTCATGTATTGATTCATAACTTTGTGTATAGGTAAAAAAAAATTCTGAAACATGAAGCGTACTAAGAGTATACGAACTGCTCTGCTAGATCAGAACAAAATTCTGCCTAGTCCTGAAATGCATTTCCCACTGTGGCCAACCACATGCCCATAGGAAGCCCACAAGGAGAACAAGGATGTGGTAGCCTTCTCCTGCAGATGTTTCCCAGCAGCTGGTAGGCAGCAGCATACTGCCCCTGGAGGTCACATATAGCCAGCACGACTAATAGCCATTGATTGCCTTATCTGCCATGGAGTAGTCTAATGCCCTTATCAGGTTGGTGGCCATCACCACATTTTGTGGTAGTGGATTTCTTTGTTTTAGATTAACCACACATGTGTTGTAGAAGAGGCATTCCACCCTGCATGGGAGAAAATGAGAATGCCTCTTTTAAGACAGTGCTTACCATCTGCTGTTTCTGGATTGTATTCAACCCTGACTGTCTGACAGCAGAACACTGGCATTACGGTTTTCCCCTCCCCTCTGCAGCCCCTTCACACATACCAAAATCCTTTCCAGAGGGTCCCCCACCCTCTGGGGCTGCAAGGGGGAGGAGAGCTAGAGGAAATCCCATTGTGCAAACAGAAGTGCAGAACACATAACATTCATGCAAAGTTAGATTTAAGCTGCGTGTTTGTGTATGTATGTGACTTGTCTGTCTGTCTGTCTCTCTGTGTGTATACTGCCAAATTAATGGGAGGGGTACTTTTTTAGTCAGTTAAGGGCACAATCCTATCAGGATAGGCAGCTGCCTCTGAACTCTGAAGCGACCTCCTATCCAACGCAGGGCAGGAGCAGCGCTGAGGGGATCTTCCCCTCCATGCTCCAGCCACCCTGCATTCGTAGCTACGTAGGGATGGCGGAGAATTTCTCCATGAATCTCCGGGAGGCCGAATGCCAACGCATTCGGCCCCCCAAAATTGGTGGTGAAATTCTCCGCCCCCCCGCGCTCCCCTGGGATGGGACTTACCTCCTTCGAATGTCCCTCTCGGCGGCGGGTCCTGGCGGCGTTTCGGCGGCGTTTTGGCGGGGGCGGTGGCCGGTCTTCCAACCGGCTGCCGCCACCGCCATTACAAAGTAAAGTTTAAAAAAAAAAACACGTGATAGGCTACGTAACGATTTACGTAGCCTATCACAGCTGACTTTGAAAATCTAGCCGTGATAGGCTACGTAAATCGTTACGTAGCCTATCATGTGTTTTTTTTTAAAAAAAATTACTTTTTTTATTTCGCGGCCGGGGAGATGGGGCGCTCCTCCCTGGCCTGAATTTCGGCGGCGAGGGATGGGGCACCTCCCCCCCGGCCTGAATTTCGGCCGGGAGGGGTGCAGCGCCTCCCCCCCCCGCCAAGAACTTCGGGGGGAGAACCGAAGCGCCTCCCCCTTACCGCGAAGCAAGCTGCGGGACCAGGTAAGGGACTTTCGTAAATCCTTAGTAGCTAGACAGCCGATTTCAGCTGTCTAGCTGAGGGAAGTCGGAGCGGGGGGGGGCGATGCCAGATCACGCATAGGAAGCATCAGAAAGGCACGTTCACCCGCCCCACCCCCAGGAATGCCCTGTCTTCGCTGCTTCTTGCTCCTGTTTCAAACGCGGAGTGCAAGGCTGATCCGCAGTTCCTATGAGGCAGCGTGGGAGGTGGTGGAGGTTGGTTCTTAGGGAACCGACCTTGAAGTGCGGGCTTCGAGGTCGGTTCCCAGGAACCGACCTATCCTATGGCCATCTAGCCACTGACTAGCAGCCATAGGATTGTGTCCTAAGGCTGCAAACCTATACTCACTTACCTGGGAGTAAGCCCCACTGCATTTGATGGGGCTTACTTCTGAGTAGACATGTATAGGATTGCCCTGTAAAAGCGTTTTAGTAGACTGATTAATCTAACTGAATAGTCCATTAAACACTGCAGTCCTAAAAATTAAAAATAGTCAATTAAAATTTAATGCAACTAGGTAACTTCAAATACATTTGGCTACCTACATAGGCTTTTTGTGTCTTCAGATGTGTTCTATAGGGACTTTAAGGAAACCCTGTTGATATCTATGTCTCTAAACGTTATTTTTTCCTTTGATTGTATTGCCCAAGAATCACAGCCCAAAGCACTTCAGCAGTTGTTTAACTTTTCATATACAAACAGACGTGTGTGTGTGTGCGCGCGCGCGCGCGTGTGTGTGTGTAGTCTGGCCATGTGGCAAACACTGCCCAAGTGTGCTGATTCAAACTGGATTAACAGTATAGAAATCAATCCAATCTACCCTGTGAGAAACCAAGCAATTTATCCTTGTTACATCTTAAGGCTGACCTTTCAGATGAAAAAAAGCACTGCCCCCAAAAGCTAACTTGGGGCATGCATTTCTCACAAAGCCATCTTATTACCTGCGAGTTGCAATTATCACATGACAACATGGTAGGTATGAACTGGTTCCCGTCAGTTTTGTGGCAACTCCAGTCGTTCTTTCTTCTTAATCCACAGTCTGAGCATATGAATTTACTTTCAGTCTTAAATTCAGCAAACATTTATAGCCCTGTTGCATTCAATGGAATTGTATTTGCACATGGTGATAATGCTTTTTTGGTGGCCTGTTCACACATGCTGAATGTGTGAACTTGACTCCATGGAAAAGCATGGTGTTTGAAATGATCTGAGGTGAGATGACATGCAAGTTCTTATCTGCGTGATAGCACTTAGGACTTTTGCCATAGTCTAGTCAAATCATTCTGCATGGGCAATGGGGCTTTCCCATTGGCATCTAGTGGGCACATGCTTGTGCTTCTTTCCGCCCCATATCTGTCAGTGTAAATCCACTATACATACACAGTGCTATGTACTGCACACAGCTGTTCATTGGATATAAATGAACTTGGTAACTGCCTTCCATGAAAGACAATAATTCAATGGCACCTCTTGCATTACTTTTTAAAGACAGGGATGTGTTCTGACAAATCACATCCATGATGACCTGGTTTGCACAATGAAATTAAGCCACTGTGGTTTATTTAAATTGCACATGCCAAGCATGATTTCGCCATAATCAACGCCCAGGCATGGCTTGTTGTGTCATCTGAACCCAGGCAGGATGACTTGTTAGAGGGGGAAACAACCCTCCAATAACCCTAAAACAGCCCATGGATTATTGGAGGGTTGTTTCGCCCTCTAACAAGCTATGCTGCCCAGGCTCAGATGACACAACAAGCTGCACCTGGGCAGTGATTATGGAAATTGTGCCCTGCATGTGCCCGGCACATTTGTTGTTGCTGTTGTTCAGTCGTTCAGTCGTGTCCGACTCTTCGTGACCCCATGGACCATAGCACGCCAGGCCTTCCTGTCCTGCGCTCTCTCCCGGAGCGTGCTCAAGTTCATATTCATTGCATCCGTGATGCTACCTAGCCATCTCATCCTCTGCCGTCCCCTTCTCCTTTTGCCTTCAGTCTTTCCCAGCATCAGGGTCTTTTCCAGGGAGTTTTCTCTTCGCATTAGGTGGCCAAAATATTGGAGCTTCAGCTTCATTATCTGTCCTTCCAATGAGCACTCAGGGTTGATTTCCTTTAGGATGGACTGATTTGACCTCCTTGCAGTCCAGGGCACTCGTAAGAGTCTTCTCCAGCACCACAGTTCGAAAGCATTGATTCTTCGGCGCTCAGCCTTCCTTATAGTCCAGCTCTCACAGCCATACATTACTACTGGGAAAACCATAGCTTTGATTAGACGGACCTTTGTCGGCAAGGTGATGTGTCTGCTTCTTACTATGCTGTCTAGGTTGGCCATAGCTTTCCTCCCAAGGAGCAAGCGTCTTTTAATTTCATGGCTACAGTCACCATCTGCGGTGATCTTGGAGCCCAAGAAAGTAAAATCTGTCACTGCTTCCATTTCTTCCCCTTCTATATGCCAGGAAGTGATGGGGCCAGATGCCATGATCTTAGTTTTTTTAATGTTGAGTTTCAAACCAGCTTTTGCACTCTCCTCTTTCACCCTCAACAAGAGGCTCTTTAGATCCTCTTCGCTTTCTGCCATTAGGGTGGTATCGCCTGCATATCGGAGGTTGTTGATAATTCTCCCAGCACATACCGTGATTTAAATAAGCTTATTTTGATTGTGAAAACCAGCCAACCACTGTCTTTTGATGTAGTATGAGAACAACAACTATGGGTGCAATCCTATGCACGTTTAGACAGAGAAAAGGCCTACAACTCCCAGCATTCCCCAGCCAGCATAGCTGGGGAATGCTGGGGGTTGTCGGCCTTTTCTGTGTCTAAACATGCATAGGATTACACCCTTAGTCCAGCAACAAGGTCAAAGAGAAGACCTCTTGTCAATGAGACTGAAACCCAGCCTATAGCTCAAAGTCCTTCCCTCCAGGGTAAATGTGAATATTGATATTCTCACGTGATATTTGCTTATATAGTTTATGAGACAGACCTTGATTGCAAAAACTGCAGCCATGATTTTAAAATACAAAATGAGAGCAGGGGCTTAAAGGCGACTGATTTAGCATGAACCTTTTATACTTGACGGTACCCATAAGCAAAATTTGTTATGATTTAATCAGAAACATATTTCATCCACTTACATTCTGCAGTCATTTCTCATTCTGTGTCCATTTGTACTCATTTGCATGTAATTAACTTCATCATTTTGCAAAGTGCTATATGTATATATGCAAATTGTATTTTCACTGCAGGTTTGCCTAAAATAGCTTTACTTTGCAGCAGGGGTGGGCAATCTGTGGTCCTCAGCCTAATTTCAAAAGTCTTCTACACGTAATCAGTTCGGACCTCTGGCAGAACAAGCTGCCCCTTCCCTGGCAGATCGCAGGGCAGGAAGAAAGATGGAGAGAGGAAAGGGGAGGGAATAGAAAAGGAGGTGGCAGACAGAGAAAAGCATCACACACACACACACACACACACACTTTTGGCTCTGGCCCTGGCCCTCTGAATAAAATTTTATTTCTAATAACATTTTATTCAGAGGACCAGAGTCAAAAGTGTGTGTGGAGGGGGGCTTTTCACTTTCCACCACTCCTTTTCTCTTTCTTTCACCCACTCTCCTTTCTCTCTCTCCGTCTTTCTTTCTGCCCAGTGGGCTGCCAGGGACAGAAAGAAAGAAGGAGAGAGAGGAAGGCTTTGGCCCCACCCACTGCTGACATGCAGCCCTTGAGAGATTACCCATGAGGAAATTTAGCCCTCAACAGAAAAAGGTTGCCTGCCCCTGCCTTGCAGGATTAGACCACAGTGGGGAGGGAAGAAATCTAATTTCTCTCACAGTGGGAGGAATGAATATAAAGATGCATTATAAGTCAGATATGAAATTCGGGAAGAGTTTTGATGACAAGGTTCTAATTTTCATTTTAGGGAAACATTAAAATTAATTTTTCTCTGTTTACTGAAAACAAACCACTCTTTTTTATAAGTTAATTTAAAATGTGCTTATTTCATTTTCACTGTTATTATGCAACCAGAGACTATGGACTATCATCCAGAAAACCATAGATGTAATGCTATGCATGCAGCAGGACTTCAGAGATTCTTTGCCCCGTACCCTCATACACAACCTTATAATTGAGTGCTGCCTCTTGTATTATATGTAAGAATGTAGTCTAGCAAGTAACCTAAAAGGGGCAGGGCTTTGTGCAACTGGGAAGAGCATTCATTCTCAGTCATCAGTTTCCTGCTGAGGAGGCTGAGACTGAGACACTGGACATGTGGTTATCGATTAGGTAGAAGGCCTCCTGTTTTGTATAAATATATCATCACAATTATCATCATCCCGCTCTTCTACTAATAGTTACCAGAGTGGCATAAAGTAGAGCTGTGCACCACTTAAGCGCAAGGCCCAAACCCCGAGTCGAAGCAGCCCGCTTCGGGTCACTTTGAGCCCCTTCCGAGGTGAAGCAGAAGGGGCACGAAGCAACCTGGAGAGGGTCGGGGGCTCACCAAAGCACTTGATGCACTTTGGAGCTTTGGCCCCAGTGCCTCCAGGTCCTTACCTGAGCTGCCTTCTCTGCTGCCACGCCACTGCCACCTTCTCTGTTGCCACCGCCACCATCTCTTGAGGCCTGGACGCACAGTGACTCTTCTTGCAGGGAGTCGCCATTTTTAAAATGGTAACTTCCTGGAACTCCCAGGAGGTTGCCATTTTAAAAATGGTGACTCCCTGGAAGAAGACGAGTCACCACACGTCCAGGCTCAGGAGATGGTGGCAGTGGTGAAGAAAGCAGCAGTGGGTGGCGGTGAAGACAGCTAAGGTGGTGGTGCAACAGAGAAGATGATGGCTGCGGCAGCAGCAGAGAAGGAGGTGGCCCAGGTAAGGAGCTGGGGGATTACACAGGGGCGTTGGGGGGAACCCAAAGCGGGGTTCACCATTCGAACCCTGCATCGGGTTTGGGGCTGAGGTGGGTCAGGGGCCCGCTGAATCTGCCCGAGCTGGATTGGGCCTGCCTTGGAAGCCGCAAAGCGGCTTCCGGGTCAGATCAGGGGATCCCTGCACAGCCCTAGCATAAAGCATAATCACAAAACTATATAATATAATTCATAAATGTACAAACCCTTTTTTCATCAGCTCTCTTGCAAGTAATTTCTCATTTTAAAATAATGGCAGTCTGATTACAAAATAAGATTTGTTATAATTACCGAAGTGTGTGGTTACTGAAAAGAGCTGTGTAAATGGCAAAAAAGCCTGAGGCAATTCAGTATGTCCACAGCTCCTAGAGAACATCTATTTGCTTGTTTGCTGCATAAGGTTTCTAATGTTTCTCTTAATCAGAAGATTACACTTCTTTTAAATAATTAACATTTAGCCTATAAAGTTACCCAGTTTGGAGCAGCTGCAATAACTAACCGAGTTAATTTTGCTACATCTAATGTAGTGCATTGTTATGGTGACTATTTGCATATTTTAGTTATTTTGGCCATATGCGTTTTCTGAATTTCACCTACTGCTGTATTACAGGTTTTAGTATTTTGCTTTTTGGTAAAAATAACAAAAGTTCCTTTTGGCTAAACTGAATTCATTCAGTCAAACCTTAATCATTATTTGAAGGAAGTCCACAAGCAAGAACAGTTAAGGGTGTAATGAGTACCATGTTATGTAGCCTATGAAATCAATGGGAGGTGTGTGACGTTGACTTTAAGGGGATGTGGATTGCATCTTATGTCAGTGTAAATAAAACCTCTTTCGGGACCAGATATTGAATTTATGTGATGAAAAGAATTCATTTTATATTAAATGGATATTTTTCCTGCTTCATTGCCTTCATGGTGTACTCCCTATTATCTGAAGTCAGATATTTACTTTTTATCATTACCAGTGCATTCATTCAGACTAACAGCCCATTACTGCAACAACAACAACAGAGTGCCGCCCATTTATTTGTTGCACTAATTAGCAGATTGTACCCTATAGAGAGAAATAGTTCATTGCATTAGAAACTACTGGCTTGACTTTAAAGTAATAGCAGAATCAAATACTGATAACATTAAATGACATAAATGTCAACTCATACATCCCTTGCTGGATTTGGAACCACCCACACAAGCGGGGGCTATGTACCTTGTTCCCAGCACTACAGCACTTTGATCTGTATCTGTGTTTTCTGACACATAAATTCTCATTCTGTACACACATTGCCAATCGTGTCCAGTCATGGGGCAGACCAGAGCGTGTGTTTTGGAGAGTATGGATCCAGCCTCAGGAAGGGAGAGGGGCTTTAATTCAGGGACTTAACCATCACAAACTGGTGATTGGTCCCATTGAAACTTGAGGAAAGTAACCACACTGGTGGATAGTTTTACACGCATCAGCAAGTGGGCAGGCCATGGCTATACATTTATCATTTTTACCCATTGCCAGACCATGTAACCTAAGACATTTTCTTAGAATGTCGTTTTTTTATTTTTTTATTTTTTTATCAGATCCTTTTGAGATGGACCAGATCAAGGATATAAGTATGCAAGAACATAAGAAGAGCCCAGCTAGATCAGAGCAAGGGAATGTTTAGACCTTATTGTACAGTTCATTTCAGACTGAATAGCATCCCATGAGATATGGGAGGGAAGCTCTAGATCCATTCCTGCTGGCTATTTCTGTCCATTTTTCCCAGCTAGAGGCATGTTGGAAGTGACAATTACAGTGCAATCCCGTATATCTTTACTCAAAAGTCAGTCTCATTGATTTCAGTGAGGTTTACTCCCAGTTAAGTAGGTATAGGATTCCAGCCTGAATGGCTTTTATCCTTTGGTTATGTAGGGTTTTTTTTTTCTATTTAGAGAATATGACTGTTCTTTACTGTTTTCCAGTCTAGTATTATGCTTCCAGTATTCATTCCAACATTGGGTAGAATGTAGTGAAAGATACAAGCAAAATGGATGCAAGGGAATAAAATAATTTTTAATGTAATTTCTCTAGTTTGCAGCGGAATTTGAGGGAATTGAAAAGCTGGTTGCCCAGAAATCCAATGAAGCTTGACAAAGAAGCACTTCCTGACCTGGAAGAGACAGATTGCTACACAGCACCCTTCAGTCGAGCACGCATACATCAGTAAGTGGTGGACCTAAAATATATTCATAAGTCTCCCACATTAATATTTCATTTTTTTCCCAGCAGGTGACATAACAACAATCATCATTAACAGATGGCTGGTGTCAAAACTGAATGGAAATTATGTTCTAAAAATTAAGTTATTTAGAAATGTGTTCTATATTCAACAATATCTTCTAGTGTGAAAGACCTTCAGCATCTTAGGGTCAGAACTTAGTTCCGCTAGATTTGACTTTCTTTCACAAGAGAATATTGCAGTACCCTAGGCACAATAATACATTTGAAAGGTTTTATGTACCTGACCACAATAAAATCCTAGAGGCCAAGACGATGGATGCTATTTTTTTTCATAAAGCAGAATCACATATTACATGTTCTTCATTAAAGCTATATGTTTCATGTTTGTGCATGTTCACATTTGTACATTGTATGACTACAGACCAGTCTTACTGGTACAGACCCATTCAACTGGACTTCAATAAAAGTCAGTGCAATACCTCATAGTGCTTAACGTACTGAAAACGATGGATGCTAATTTCAGTTAGGCCGTTGTCTCAGAAGAACCAACTGAGAGCATTACTTAAATTGTATGGCTTGTGGAAAACCAAAGGGTGATATCCAGCTAGTCTCCCTGTCCACTGATGGACAGCCTCTGTCAGTGGGATGGGGAGGGGAAAAATTTGGTGATTCCTCCTCCTCCTCCCTGCTGCCCCTGTGCCCCCCACCCCCAGTGTGGAGGGTTAGGGACACTTCAGATATGATTTGAAGGGGAAGTGGGAATCACTGAAAATATCTCCTCTCTGTTCTACTCATAGATGCCTTCTGCCCAGAGATTTCAGGCCGCTCACAGAAAAGTAAATATTTGAAATGGGGCTCTCCTCCACAATGAGATCCATGAGTGTTGAAAGTCGCTTCTCAGTTTGCTCTTCAGTATTCATTTCACTGAAGGAACCTGCAAGTGACAGTTTGGAAACATATCAGACTTTAAAAAATTGTGGGTTGTCCCAATTGCCCCCACTGCAAATGGGAGCAGCTTAACAGATGTCCTAGACCTAGATTGTTGGGTTCTGCCATGCATAATTTTGTACACCTCTGTCATATCTCCCATTACCCACCTTTTTTCTAAGCCAAACAGTCCCAGATATTGTAACCTTCCTTCATAAGGGAGACGCTCCAGCCCCTTGATCATTTTAGGGCACAAGGTTGGGGAAGGCAGGGGTGGGCAGAAGGCAGATCTCCAGTGGTTTTGGACTTGAGCTCCTGGAAGCTCCTGCCAGCATAGCCAAGGGTCTGGAACTTGGAGAGTTGGAGGTCCAAAACATCTGGAGATCTACTTTCTGCCCAGCCCTGCAATAGAGAATATGAGCTGATCTTTAAGGAGTCATTTTATTTCTCCACCCGCTTGCATACCTTCAGCACCAACAGCCCACAGAGGATGAACATCATATTTGTAGACAAATTTCGCCTCCAAAGTGACCATCTGGATGGCAATGATCACTTGAGCCATGATTATGAGCAGGTCACCTGTGGGGAGGATGGAGTCTGAGCAATCCAGAATGGATCCACCTGCCTTCCCCTCTTAGTTAGTTTCTCTCTGTTTAATGTTGGAAGGGAAAAACACATAAAATAGCTTTGGGTTTTCTGGAGTTTGGAGATGGGAGAGAGTGTTACACATTTTCCTCTTTCTTCCTCTCTCATATGCACACCTCTTTTATTGTTGTTGCTTATTATATTGTATTTTTCCCTTATTATAAGTTACTTTGGTTATTAATAGAAATTGAGGATATAAAACAATAACTAAACGCCAAATTAAAACATGTTCCATGTAGCTATCATGACTAATAATCCATGGTAATCTATCCTCCATTAATTTATCTAATAAAAGCCAGCTAAACCAGCTGCCAGACCCCATGGCACTGAATCAGATAACTGTGTTACGGGAAGAAGTACTTCCAGATTCTACTGGCAATATGTTTCACTGGGTGACCCTGAGATTCAAACATCTGAAGTCTCCTCCAGGTTGACTGTGGCCCCTGAGATCCACTAGGAACACTCCTTGATCATCCCAGAATACAGGACACGGAATAATGGGCTTAAGTTTCAGGAAGCCAGATTCTAGCTGAACAACAGGAAAAACTTCTTGACTGTTAGAGCAATATGACAATGGAACCGACCACCTAGGGAGGTAGTGGGCTCTCCCACACTGGAGGCATTCAAGATGAAGCTGGACAGTCATCTGTCAGGGCTGCTTTGACTTGGATTCCTGCACTGAGCAGGGGGTTGGACTCGATGGTCTTATAGGCCCCTTCCAACCCTACTATTCTATGATTCTATGAAATCACGGACCTTCTGTCCATTGTTCGTTTAGTGTTAAGTGTGAACCAGGACCTCTGGCTTGTCTCTCCCCCAACAAACCAGAGAAGAACCCATGGTTTGTGGGTTGTCATTATGTGCGGACCAGCCCAACAACCAGTCTTTCATCTGGATGCCCTAGTAAATTAGTCAGGAAAGAATAAATTATATGACATGTCAGATCAAACTACAAATTCTACTATAAAAGTACATATGACAGAGCTTCATGGACTATTGCCTTACATGGACATAATCTATACTGAAACTGAATTTCAATTTCAAAAATTTACCAAATGTAGAACATTAAGGGAACAATCCTATGGCTGCTAAACAGTAGGGATGTCAGAGAATTCCGCCACGGACTCCAGAATCCGGCCCCCCGGAATCCGTGGCAGAACGGCCTCCCCACCACCACCCCACAGAATCCCCCCAGGACGGAGCATACCTGGCAGCGGATGCGGCGGCTCCGGCGGCGGATGCAGCAGCAGAGGTTCTGGCTGGTCTCCCAGCCACTGCCGGGCTGCTGCGGCCGCAAATGGGGGCCGTCGTAGTGGCCGCCATTTGCATGGCTGCCTTTCTTTATGATAGGCTACATAAATACTTACATAGCCTATCACAGCAAAGAGCAGGGGTGCAAATGGCAGCCACTACACCATTTGCGCCCCTGCTCTTTGCCATAATAGGCTACGTAAGTATTTACGTAGCCTAGCATAGCTTGGCAGCCACGCAAATGGCGTAGCAGCCGCCATTTGCGTGGCTGCCTTTTGTCATGATAGGCTACATAAATACTTAGGTAGCCTATCACGGCTTGGCAGCCACGCAAATGGTGGCCGGCATAGCGGCCGGCATTTGCAGTCACAGCAGCCTGGCAGCGGCCGGAATTCCAGCTGCGGCTGGTCCTGGCCAGAGGCTCTGCGGAGTTGCCGCAGAGTGGAGCCAGCTAGGGAGGATTCCAGGGGGAGGGACAGAGCACCTCACCCCCACTGAGGATGTCCCAGAACAGAGCCAGGTAAGTTTTTCGTACATCCCTACTAGACAGTGGCTAGATGGCCATAGGATTGCTGGTTTTCTGGGAACTGACCTCGGAGCCCTGCGCTCCAAGGCCAGTTCCCAGAGAACCAACCTCTCCCCCACTTCCAAGCTGCCTCTGAGGCAGCCTGGGACAGCTCTGTTCTCCGGACTCCCAAGAGGAGCACAGAGCAGCCGAAAAGAGGCATTCCCAGAAGGCATTCTGGGGCAGGGAGCGTGAAAATGCCTTTACGACACATCCAATGTGTTGTACAGAAGCCTCCTCCCCCACTCTGCCCTCCCGCGGCTAGACAGCTGCAATCGGCTGTCTAGCTGAAAATGCAGGGCAGGAGAAGTGCGGAGGGAACGATCCCCTCCATGCTTCTCCTACCCTGCATTGGATAGGCGGTCACCTCCGAGTTTGGAGGTGGCCGCCTATCTGAATAGGATTGCGCCCTTAGTTTGTTGTTGTTGTTCAGTCATTAAGTTGTGTCTGACTCTTCGTGACCCCATGGACCATAGCACACCAGGCCTTCCTGTCCTACGCTCTCTTCCGGAGCATGCTCAAGTTCATATTCATTGCATCGGTGATGCTCTCTAGCCATCTCATCCTCTGCCGTCCCCTTCTCCTTTTGCCTTCAGTCTTTCCCAGCATCAGGGTCTTTTCCAGGGAGTTTTCTCTTTGCATTAGGTGGCCAAAATATTTGAGCTTCAGCTTCAGTATCTGTCCTTCCAATGAGCACTCAAGGTTGATTTCCTTTAGGATTGACTGATTTGACCTCCTTGCAGTCCAGGGGACTCATAAGAGTCTTCTCCAGCACCACAGTTCGAAGGCATCAATTCTTCAGCACTCAGCCTTCCTTATAGTCCAGCTCTCACAGCCATACTTTGCTACTGGGAAAACCATAGCTTTGATTATACGGACCTTTGTCAGCAAGGTGATGTCTCTGCTTCTTACTATGCTGTCTAGGTTTGCCATAGCTTTCCTCCCAAGGAGCAAGCATCTTTTAATTTCATGGCTACAGTCACTGTCTGCAGTGGTCTTGGAGCCCAAGAAAATAAAATCCATCACTGCTTCCATTTCTTCCCCTTCTATATGCCAGGAAGTGATGGGGCCAGATGCCATGATCTTAGTTTTTTTAATGTTGAGTTTCAAACCAGCTTTTGCACTCTCCTCTTTCACCCTCAACAAGAGGCTCTTGAGATCCTCTTTGCTTTCTGCCATTAGGGTGGTATCATCTGCGTATCTGAGGTTGTTGATAATTGTCCTGGCAATCTTAATTCTGACCTGTGATTCATCCAACCCGGCGTTTCTCAGAATGTACTCTGCATATAAGTTAAATAAGCAGGGCGACAATATGCAGCCTTGTCGTACTCCTTTCCCAATTTTGAACCAATCGGTTGATCCATGTCTGGTTCTTACTGTTGCTTCCCTTAGTTACAGAAGTGTAAATGTTCTACAAGCTTGAGTATTCCTAAGAGAAATCAAATAAGATGGTTAGGTACCATAATTAGGTAGAATTCCATGAACCATGTGGGAACAAGTTCTATTACCCGGACAATGTGTAGTGGACTGGTTGCTTTAAGTTATGTACATGTGCTTGCTTCACAGTGCAGTGGTCTATTTGTGTTAAAGTTACTGCTTGATCAGAAGGTTCTGTATAAGCAATTTCCAGTGCAAAGCTCTACAGTTAAAAATGGGCCATGTGAAGTGACCCACAAAAGCCTAATTCTTTATTGTCAAATATACTGAAGGGATATTTGGGGATTATTCCTCTGTTGTCGGTTTGAACTTGATTTGTTGCTGCAAAGTTTCTTTTCTTCTGTTCCCTGTTTTATAGTGATTTGTGATTTTTCTAATGTGCTATATTGGTTTTATTTTGTTTTTTTAATCCCTGTGAGCCACACAGAGAACTTACGTTAGAGGGCAGCATATAAATTGCATAGACTGTATTCTAAAGACGTCAAAGCTTATGTTTAAAGTATGAAACAGTTTTATTCATTGTCAAAAAATATTATATGTTGGTACTTGGACAGCTGCTTTGAGAATAACTGACACCAACTATCTCTGTAACAGTTTCACAATAAACAACAAAGACAGTTTCTTCAGCAATTCCACAAGAAGTAGGATAGTGCACCATATGCTACAGAGGACGAAGTATGAAGATGGAAAATCAAAAATAGGTACAGTTTCATAAACAATTATTTTGGGTGTTGGACTGCTTGCTGCTAGCAGCTCACATTCTGCTAGTGAAAAAACATTCAGTGAATAATGTAATGGGCAGAGTAATCGTATTGTATTTGTGGGTGTGAGTGCTCTGCGCACGCATGGGCAGGAGATTCCATGGCAGATGAACTGCCATATCCAAAGCCCTCCTGGCTTGCTGTGGATTGGACAGGAGGTGGGTGGGGTTTTTTTCTTTCTCTTTCTTTCTCCCCCCCCCCCATCATTGACTCTAATAGGAAGGGATTTTCTACACCAGCTCCAGGACGTGTGTAATTGTGGAGGGGTTGTGGGGGGCATGTTGGGGAAACAAAGGGCTTGGAATACTGTGGATCCAAAGCTGCATCCAACACTCTCAAAATCATTGTGACAGGTAGCTGAAAGGAGAAACTTAGTACAGTTATCCTCTGGTTGGAAGCTACATCTTTCTACCACAAAACTATACCTCCTCCTCTCCCTTTCACCTGCTTTTCTTCTGTGGAAAGCATGCCTCAAAAACATATCAAAAAAACACATCAAATTCAGGCTTGCAAGTGTAAACTAAAAACAGCCATCTGAAGCTCTGAAGTGTGTTCAGAGTTTCAGGACAAATCAGCTTCTCTTCATACCAGTTCCGGGAAGACCAGCTTTGCTTTGGGGGAGGTCCCAAGCCAGGTAGGGCTTTATAGATTAAAGCCAGCACTTTGAATTGAGCTCGGAAGCATATGGGCAGCCAGTGCAAGTGGGCCAGAGTCGGCCTTATATGTACAGACCTTCTGGTCCCTGTTATGAGTCTGGCTTAGGGATGTTAGAGAATTCTGCCATGGACTCCAGTGAGGCCAGATTGTTTAGAATCCTTTTTAGAAGCCACCCCATGGAATCCCCCTGGGACAGAGCCTACCTGGCAGCGGATGCGGGAGCGGATGCAGATGTGGTGGCGGCTCCAGCTCATGTTCCAGCCACTGCCAGGCTGCTGCGGCCACAAATGGCAGCCGTCATAGCAGCCGCCATTTGCGTGGCTGCCTTTTGCCATGATGGGCTACGTAAATACTTATGCCCCTGCTCTTTGCCATGATAGGCTACATAAGTATTTACGTAGCTTATCACGGCAAAAGGCAGCCACGCAAATGGCTTAGCAGCCGCCATTTGCATCCCTGCCTTTTGTCATGATAGGCTATGTAAATACTTATGTAGCCTATCACAGCTTGGGAGGGATGCAAATGGCGGCCACTATGATGGCCGCCATTTGCAGCCGCAGCAGCCCGGCAGCGGCTGGAAGTCCGGCTGCGGTCAGCCCCAGCCGGCAGCTCCATGGTGTCGCCACGGAGCGGAGCCGGCCGGGGAGGATTCCAGGGGGAGGGACAGAGTGCCTCCCCCCAACCACAGATGCCCCGGAACGGAGCCAGGTAAGGGATTCGTACATCCCTAGTCTGGCTGCCACATTTTGCAAAAGCTTCAGCTTCTAAGTTGTCTTCAAAGGCAGCCGCATGTAGAGCGCATTGCAGTAATCTAACTTGGAGGTTACCAGAGCATAGATACCTGAAGCCAGGTTATCCCTGTCCAGATAGGGGCTTAGCTGGGCCTCCAACTGAAGTTGGTAGAAGGCACTCCGTGCCACTGAGGCCACCTGAGCCTCAAGTGACAAAGATGGTTCTAGGAGAACCCCAAGCAACAGACCTGCTCCTTTGGGGGGAGTGCAACCCCATCCAGAGCAGGTTGAACACCCTCCACCTGGTCAGCAGAACCACCCACCAACAGCGTCTTGTCTGGATTGAGCTTCAGTTTATTAGCCCTCATCCAGTCCATTGTCACAGACAGGCACTGATTCAACACATCCACAGCCTCACCTGCAGAAGATGAAAAGGAGAAATAAAGCTGCATGTCATCAGCATACTGATGACAATGCATCCCAAAACTCTGGATGACCGCACTCGATGGTTTCATGTAGATGTTGAACAGTATGGGGGACAAAACTGACCCCTGTGGAACCCCATATTGGAGAATCCATGGGGCCGAGCAATGTTTCCCAAGCACCACCTTCTGAAGCCAACCCTCCAAGCAGGAGCGAAAGCACTGCAATACAGTGCCTCCCTCTGCCAACTCAGACAGTTGTCCCAGAAGGATACCATGGTCGATGGTATCGAAAGCTGAGGAGATATCAAGGAGAATCAACAAGGTCATACTCCCCCTGACATAGGTCATCAATCATACAGGGCGACCAAGGCTGTTTCCTTGCCAAAACCTGGCCTGAACCCTGACTGAAATGGATCCAGATAATCAGGCTCATCCAAGAGTGTCTGGACCTGGCTTGCAACCACTCTCTCAAGGATCTTGCCCAGGAATTGATCATTTGCAACTGGCCTATAATTATTAAGGTTTTCCAGGTCTAGGGAGGATTTCTTCAGGAGTGGTCTCAGCACCACCTCTTTCAGGCAGCCAGGGACCACTCCCTCTCACAAGGAGGCATTAATCACCTCCTTAGCCTAGCTCGCTGTTCCCTCCCTGCTGGTTTTTATAAGCCAAGAGGGGCAAGGATAGGGGTGCATGAAAGTCGCTTACCTGGTCTCGCAGCTTTTCGCGGTGAGGGGGAGGCGCTTCGCTGCTCTCCCCCCGAAGTTCAGGCCGGGGGGGGAGGCTTCCCGCCTTGCAAATAGCGTTGCCCTTATTTTCGCCGTAGTCTACGTAAATCTTTACGTAGACTACAGCGACCAAATAAGGAACGAGAATGGCGGCTCCCTATGGGGGCCGCCATTTGCGTACGCGCTTTTTTTTTTTTAAGTCACCCGTGATAGGCTACGTGACGATTTACGTAGCCTATCACGGCTGACTTTGCAGATCTAGCCGTGATAGGCTACGTTAATCGTCACTTAGCCTATCACGGGGGCGTTTTTTTTTAATTTACTTTTCTTGGAATGGCGGCGGCGGCAGCCGGTCAAAAGATCAGCTGCCGCCCCCGCCCCTGACGAAGACCTGACGAACCGCCGCCGGGACCCGCCGCCGGGAGGGACATTCGGGAAAGGTAAGTCCCGTCCCGGGGGGGGTGTGGGGGCGGGGATGTGTGGAGAATTTCTCCCTGAAACTTTTTCGGGGGGCCGAACACTTTGGCAAGGATCCAGTATGGAAGCGGTTGCATGAACCTGTCCAAGCACTTTGACCATGTCCTCAAGCTGTACCAACTGAAACTCATCCAAGAAAATCAGATCAATTTTTTTCCTTGCCACGCTCACTGCCTTTGAGGTAGGGATGTCAGAGAATTTCGCCACGAATCTCGGGGAGGCCAAATGCCAGTGCATGCGGCCCCCCGAAATCAGTGGCGGAACGGTCTGTCCCCCCCGCCCCCCGGGACGGTACTTACCTTCGGCGAATCTTCCTGGTGGCGGCGGCTCCGGCGGCGGCAGTGCGGCGGCGGCGGCTCTGACAGCCGGTCTTCTGACCGGCCGCCGCCACTGCCATTTCCAGTTAAAAAAAACAAAAAACAAAAAAAGGGATAGGCTATGTAAAGATTTACGTAGCCTATCATGGCTAGATTTTTAAAAAACACCGTGATAGGCTACGTAAATGTTTACGTAGCCTATCACGGCTGATTTAAAAGAAAAAAAATTCACATATGCAAATGGCGGTGCCCATGGGCGCCGCCATTTGCGTACGCACGGGTTTTTTTTCTTTTAAATCAGCCATGATAGGCTACGTAAACATTTATGTAGTCTATCACGGCTGAGTGCAGGGACGCAAACGGCGGCGGCTACGGCCGCCTCCATTTGCGGAGCCGGCTGGCCAGGATTCGGGGGGGGAGGGACGGAGTGCCTCCCCCCCGGCCAGAATTTCGGGGGGAGGGACGGAGCGCCTCTCCCCCACCGTGAATGTCACCCTTCGAAAAGGTAAGTGACTTTCGTACATCCCTACTTTGAGTATACCTGGCCATAGGCAGACAACAGAGTTTGATTGTATCCACTAGGAGTTTTACTCCACCTGCCCTCAAGCTCTCTCCCATTTTTTAGGGGTTGCGGAGAGTTCCACCATGGACTCCAGTGAGGCTGGATTCTTTAGAATCCACCCCCCCCCCCGGAGTCCATGGCGGAACAGACCATTCCCCCTTCCCGCCACCCCGCGAACTTCGTCCCGGACGGACCCTACCTGGCGCCGGCCGGGTCCGTCCGCTGAGTCCTTGCATCTGCTGCTGGTGTGAGGATGCAAATAGTGTCTGGCGTAGCAGACGCCATTTGCGTCCCTGGTCTTTTCGTGATAAGCTACGTAAATATTTATGTAGCCTATCACAGCAAAGAGCAGGGACGCAAATAGTGTCCACTATGCCCTTTACGTTCCTGCTCTTTTCATAAATATTTACGTAGCCTAAGTACATAAATATTTACGTAGCCTATCATGAAAAGATCAGGGACGCAAATGGCGTCTGCCATGCCGGACGCCATTTGCGTCTGCAAACCGCCGAAACCGGCAGGCAGCAGACGAAAGTCCAGCTGTGGATGGGCCCAGCTGGCAGCTCCGCGGACTTGCTGCAGAACGGAGCCGGCCGGGGAGGATTCTGGGAGGAGGAATGGATCGCCTCCTCCCTGTGGAGCCCCCAGGTGGATCGGTGAGTGGGGTTCATGCACCCTTACTATTTTGTTTTATCGCTCTCAGCTCCGGAGTATACCACAGAGCCGTATGAGCTCTACTCTAGACAGGGCACTCAGAAGCAATCATGTCAACCACCCAGGTCATTTCTGCATTCCACAGGTTGAACAGGGCTTTGACAGGCGCACCAACCATATCAGCCGGAAAAACCCCCAATGCCCTCTGGAAACCATCCAGATCTGTTAGCCTCCTGGAGAGGAGCATCTTAATAGGTTTCCACCCTGGCAGAGGAGAAAAGCCGCTGTAAGTCTAAACCTAAGTAGGCAGTGATCTGACCATGACAAAGGGACTGATGCAAAGTCCCCCACCTTCAGATCACCATCTCCATATCCAGTTGAGAAAACCAGGTTTGGAGTATGCCCTGCTACATATGTTGGGCTGATGACATGTTGGGACAGTCTCATGGCTGTCATGGAGACCATGAAATCCTGAGCTGCCTCAGACAAGGTGCCCTTAGCATGAATGTTGACATCTCCCAGAACCAACAGTCTGGGGGTCTCAGCAGCACACCCAAGACCACCTCCATCAGCTCAGGCAGGGAGTCTGTTGAGCAGCGGGGTGGGCAGTACACCAACACAATCCCTGATCTGTACTAGGAATGGTGGAGAAATCTGCCATGGACTCCAATGATGCCGGATTCTTTAGAATCCAGCCCCTGGAGTCTGTGGCGTAACGGACTATCCCCCACCACCACCCAAAATCCCCCCGGGATAGACCCTACCTGGTGGCGGCTGGTCCTGGTCGTTGTCTTCGTTCTGCAGCCATCCGCTGCCAGGCTGAGAACAAAATGGCATCCGGCGTAGCAGATGCCATTTGCATCTCTGCCCTTTGCCGTGACTGGCTACATAAATATTTACGTAGCCAATCACAAAAACAGCAGGGATGTAAATGGTGTCCGCTATGCCATTTGTGTCCCTGCTCTTTGCTGTGATAGGCTACGTAAATATTTACATAGCCAATCATGGCCAAGGGCTGGGACACAAATGCCATCCCCTACACCAGACGCCATTGCGGACGCAGCCGGCCAGGGAGGATTCCGGGGGGAGGGATGGATCGCTTTCCCCCCACTGCGGATTCCCCCAGTGGATGGGTGAGTATGGTTCGTACATCCCTAATCTGTACCACTGACCCAACACAAGGTGCAAACACATGGGCAGGGAGCCTGCAGAGGGAGATGGAATTTCTATAGACCACAGCAACACCGCCCACCCCCCGCCCCCCGGACCTCAAGCCTTCCCTAATGCGGGACCAAGTACCCCGGTGGGCATATCTGGGAGAGACTGACTCCCTCATGTTCATCGACCCAGGTCTCAGTTATACATGCCAGATCAGCCGCCTCATCCACTATTAAGTCATGAATGAGGGAGCTTTTATTTTACACCAATCTACCATTTAAAAGCAACATCTAGAGACCCAAGGGAAGGCTGATAGGGCAACCACCAAATTGCTATGTATTCCTTCTTTTTTGGAATGTTTAGAGAAAATGATTTATAGACATAGAAGTGATTGTTTTAGTGTCTGTGCAGAGTAATTTAACATCATTTCCAAGTTATGTAATGTGTGTCTTCTTTTCTGCTTAGGTATTAACAGATTGCTCAACAATGGAACATATGAAGCTGCATTTCCACCTCATGAGGTAGTTTAACTAGTAATGCTATAAGTATGGTATGTTCATTCTGTGTTTGCTTTAACCTCCTGAAGTGCATATATAAAATTAAAATTTGCTGTCAGGTACTTCTGTTTCTCTATTTTGTAAGTTTTCTCTGAGAGCCCCCCTCTTCATATCCTTATCATGCAGTTTTTCACCACATTAGATGTTTTTCATTGCATGGCATGCAGCCCAATCTAATGCACGTTTACTCAGGAGTAAGTTACAATGGGATTTGGTGTTGTAGCAGGTTTCAGCCTAAGCTATGTAGGTTGACTCCCATAGACAATAGTTATTTTTTATTTCTTTCCTGAAAAAAAATATATAAGGGAACTGCTATATACCATCAGACCATTGGGATCCCATGACTATTGCATCCAAAGTTTTTGTTTCTGACACATATATTTATATTTGACCTGTTGGGCTATATAGAGATGCCACAGAAGATTCAGTTAACTGTATGGAATTATTGTTATGTATTTTACAGAGAGAGAGAGAGAAAAGTGTTATATCTGCTGTGTAGTGGGAATGAAAATACAGTTCCACTGCACTCAGTTTCTTGTTGAACAGAATTCTGCCTTAATAAGGGATACATTTAGGGGGAATTTGGGCAGCATCCACAAATGTGGTCCATTAAAATGATAAATGGTGTACTGGAGCCAGGGCTTGCCAAAGAGACAGTACTGTCACTTTTGGATTAGCAGGCATGCTGATATCATCTGCCACCCCACCTCAAAATTCCTTGTTCTCTGAGTTTAGCTGCAATCCTCACAATAGCAACGATGTATTGTTTCCTGTTGTAATGCAAAGTAGTTTGGGGTGGCTTGGCCTTGAGTTAAGACCCATTAGCTTTACAAAATACCTGCTCCAGGTGGAAATGAAAACTGCTAGAACTGGTTTGTTGACATGGATCAACACAGCTGTCTGCATGTTTGAACTCTTCTTGGGGGTGTGGCTATAGGGACTGTCATGATCAGTGCCTGCACTGCAGCATTTACCAGTACACCACTGGAACAGGTGTTTTCTGTCCTCCATCTACTTCATAATGCACCAGTGTGCAGGAAGACAAGCTCTGGATGAGGAAGCTGGATTTGGATACCATATGGCCCACAAGCCATGTAGGTGGGTCTCACTCTCACCAGCACTGCAAGGCGAGCTGCCTGTGTTGATCTGGGAGGAGATGTTGTGTCAACACAGCAGATTGCTTTTGTTGCTTTTGTGCTTTACATGTCTAGTACAGATGGGACACCCATTCATTCCCTTGACACTCCAGATATGCCTGAACAGACAACCTGCAGCACCTATCTTGGTATGAAATCAAAGGTTCAGGCATTTGATACACAAATCGCTTCTTTGTTGGCACATAAAATGTATTTATTTGTTTATCACATTTTTGTGTATAAACACATTTTGTGTACTGTCCAATAGCTGAAGCTCTCTGGACGGTTCACAACAGTTAAAACCATAAAATATAGCCACACGATAAAACATAATTAGAAGTTTAAAGTGACAGTATAAAACCAGAGTAAGAAACAGTAGAGTAAAAAAACACTGCACCTTGTGTAACACAAGTGCTTTTCACTAGTACAAAGCCACCACTGGATTCCACCCAATAAGCTTACATACTTGAATGCAACCATCTTGGAGATAATATAATATGATAATACCAATATGTTTGTATTAAAGAGTTTTTTTCACGAGAGACATATAGCCCAATCCTAGCTATGAATCTGAGTACATCCCGCTGATTTCAGGTGGAATTACTCCCAAATAAGTGTAAATAGTAGTGCAGCATTAGGTTTGAACCCCATTCCTTTCTTGGACTCATAGGGTAGCCTTAAGTAAGCTGCTGTCTGTCCACCTCAGGTTTCTACTTGTAACTTGGGAATTATTGTAAGGATGAATTAGAAAATTGCCATAATGAACTTATACATAAACGAACTATATAATTTCACGTTGATTATTAACAGAGTCTCCCAACTGGAAAGTGTTTGACTATACCATCAAGACAAAGTACCTCTGGGTGCACCTTTCTCTTTTTGTTCCAAAAGGATGTTTTTCGTCATTATGTGGAGAGTTTTATAACTACATCATTTTTAACAATAAGCTCAAGACTGCATTTGTCAGCATCGTTTAGTAAAACTTGGGCCAATGGTTCTTTGCTGTAAAATTACTAGCGTCCTTTTTTATATTTTTAATCAGATGACTTTTGCTTAAAAGCCCATTTCTTTTCTTCTTTTTATAAGCACCATAACAATTCTTTTCTTTTTATACTCCAGGGAAGTCACAAGAGCAGGCATCCCATCAAAACCCATGGAGCTCAGAATCATCGACATCTGTTATATGAACGCTGGGCACGATGGGGAATGTGGTACAAATACCAGCCTCTGGATTTGATTAGGTACTCAGACAATGTAACAGAACTTGGTTCATTTCTGTGAAATGTGGGGAGTGTCACTTAAGTCCCAATGAGCATTCAGATGCAATCATTCTTCACATAGAATCCTAATGTTTTAAATGTGGTGGTATATTATTTGATTTCTAATCTTTGCATTTTTGCCTCTGACAAAAAAAAATACGCTGTGCTCAAAATGCGTTAGGCATAATAGTAATTCATATTGCATCTGCAAATGAATACAGTACTTTTTCTAGCACCTTTGAAGAGTCACCTCATTTTTTTCAAGTCACACAAAAAGCAAAAGTAGCCACATGGGCCATAAGAAAAATTCTAAAAAAATTTTATGGGACCAACCGAAATGTCACAACACAGCATGCAAGGTTTCTCCAGGACTCTTCATCTAGCTAGCTGGTAACTCTTGGGGCAGTCCTCCTACATGCAAAATAAAACTATCATAGGACTTACTCGAGGGTAATTTGAATGTCTGCTACCTCCTCCTACATTCCATCTTAACACTGTAACTAAATGCAGTCTCTATGGCTTCAACACGAGCCAGCTTTTTTCCTCCCCATGCTTTCTTTTCCATCTAGCCTAGGCTTCCCTAGGCTTCCTCCAGATGTTTGGGCTACAACTCCCATCATCCTCTACCATTGTCCATGTTGGGTGGAGCTGATGGGAATTGGAGTAAAAAAATCATCTGGGGAGCACAGGCTGGAGGAGGCTGATCTAGCCAAATGGAAAACTTGAAAACTTGCATACACTATGAGCATTATCCAATGTTGCCTATCTACCAGTGGGACCAACCACAGGTGCATGTGTAAGCTCGCATTTCCGAAAGCAGCTGAAAGGCTCATTTCCAGAACAGAACAGGGACCTGTCCCATTCTGGAAATGAACATTCTGACTCATTTCTGGGGTTGCTCAAGGAAGCACTAACCTCCTGTCACACCAGTGGCGGGTCCTGCTGGTGCAATACGATCAATGGAGATGTTGGGGCAACACTGGATACGTACCGATTTTTTATATTTTTATTGACCTATAATAAAGGTATTGTCCTAATATGGATTTTGGAATTTGATGGGGAGGGGCAGTATTAACATCCTCCATATCATAAGACACTTTTTTAATCCCCCCCCAAAATTTAACCAAACTTTGCAGAACAATGATCAGCTTTTTTAGCTTTTTTCTAGCATTATGTTTTGTATTGCCAGAACTGCAATGTCCAGGCTGGCTGGGGGGATGCTGAGAGTTGTAGTCCAATACATCTGGAGGGCACCAGGTTGGGGAAGGCTATTCTGAACAAATTTCACCACAACCTTAAAATAGTCTGACTCCCTCTTAAGGTGAATGTTCTGCTGCTGACATGGCCATTTACTTCAGGACCCAAGTATGTTATAACTTGACTCTTTCTTTTGAAATGCAGGCGATATTTTGGAGAGAAAATTGGCCTCTATTTCGCTTGGTTGGGATGGTATACCGGGATGCTCATCCCTGCTGCACTTGTTGGGCTGTTTGTTTTCCTTTATGGATTATTTACCATGGATTCTAGCCAAGTAAGGTAAGAGGTGCAATAATGCCCCATTTTAGAAAACCATAACATTGTGTAGTCTGCTACTGAGAGTTGAATTATTGAATTGGACCTTAAACATTTTCAGAATGAGATGAAAGCAAATTGGCCAAAGGAGACCCATCCTGCCTCCTTGCCTGAACATTTCTGGCTGGCTTTTGCCTGCTGGGGCTAAGCTTTTTAGTGAGTGACACTTTTAACGTATGATCTTTTTTTAGTCCAATTTAGTCCAATTTCAACATATTTGAAATTTGTCCAATTTTTAATCTGTCATTTTTTTTCAGCATTTGGTTGTATTAAAGTAACAGCTTCAGCAGCCACCTCATGGGTTACTTAGTACTCTTCATGGACGAGCTCGATCTCATAATGGATGCTTCATGGGAAAATAATCTACATTAGAGATGTTTTTCTTTACACCTGTTTCCATCAATGAAGAGGGCATCCCCAAGCAAATGTGTAGAACAGATAGGACAGGTGCAGTTGCTAGAGGTGAAGGGACAATTGTATAACATAAAATCAATCAAACCTTGGATTCTGGCGGTCTGCTTTTATATGAAGGTCGACTGATAGCATGATCATAAATATTTCCAGCAGCATGTCTTCCAGCAACATGGCTGTGACAAAAGACAGAATAGGTCCATGATTTCTGATATTAATGCGGCAATATGTGTATAGATGTGCTGAACCAGCAAGACTTAGAAACAGGTCAGCAAAAACCCAACGGGTATATGCAGGGGCTGTCAACTGGGTATGATCTTTCCCCATTCTTTTCTAGCTCTGTGCTCTTCATCAGGGGCAATATATCTTAAATATTAACTTATCCTAGGGATGGCGAGAATTTCATTTATCTATTTATCTATCTAACCAAAATTCACTTTTTTTTTCACAAATGGGACAGAAAAAGCTTGACATTTTAAAAAATTCAAATGTGGGAGAAACCAGAACTGACACATTCATACCACTAGGCCCTGGGCTTTGACTCCATAGCTTTTAAAAGTCTGGATTTGAATCCGTGTATCCAACCAGGTTTGTGGTGCAGAATTAGGTTTGCCACTGCCAGCACCTCTTGGTTCTGGCAGGGTCCTTAGCTTTAACAGCTACAGGGCAGGCAGGTAAAACATGGTCCTTTCCATGCTGGGAAGAGCAGTATGTATTGCATAAGGCCAGAACATATTGGTCAGAATTTTGTTCGGTTTGTATTTTGTTCAGAACGTTCCAAAATTTGTACATTTCTTCATACATGATACAGAAAGAACTCAAGATGAAAACAAAAACAAATGCTTGAGCAAGTGAACTGACAGATTTGTGCATCCCTAGACAATCCTTTTGGGTTTTTCCACATGCTGATGTAAAGTTTTGTTTAAGGAAAAGAAGTGGCTTGCGCCACTTTAGTGAAGGTGAGTCGTTAAAAAAAAAAAGACTCTGCCATTAGAAGCCTCAAAATTCAATTGCTTATAAAAATGACACCCATTGAGATAATAACCTGAAATTTTATAGAAAAAAATGCAATTAGCAATAATTCAAGAGCCTTATCTTTTCTTTGTAGAGCATTTTCTCCCACCTGTATCTTTAACTGGCTTATTGCATTTAATAAGTCACCTCATTGCACTTAATAAGTTACTATTAAGTGGTTTATTTTACTTAATAAGTCACTTCTGCAGTACTGTAATGAAGGCTCTATCAGGCTTCTGGCATTTTCCTAAAAGTTCACTACTGCAAGAATCCCTCTAACCTGGTAACTTCTGAATATCAGAAAAGAAGGTGATTCAGCTGTTCCATTTAATACTGAAATTTCTGTTTTCTGACCCATGTTGTGGGTGGAATTACATATTATTGGAGACACAGAACTGCTGCCAAAAAAGGCTTCCCATTACTGAGTTCTCCCCCATGCTTACCCTGTTTTGTGACATCACCACATTATCCTCACTGCCCTCAGCAGAATGCAATAATAAAGATGTTGAGGAAATGCACAATGTGATGATGCAATGACATCTACGTGTGACACGGAGCAAGTGCAAGCAATCAACACAGGGATGCCATTTTTGATGGCAGCCCCATGTCTTGCATAGGGTATACTTCCATTTTAGCCCTACTCTCAAAACTGCTGGCTTCATTCAGGTTATACTGTTATGCCCACCCCACTTCACCAAGCAGGGAGAAATTCCAGGGGTGCAGCACTAGGAAAGAGGGATCACTGGAGACTGAAGGCATTTTGTAATATTTGAGTTTCTTTACTTGAGGCTGAGCATCAGTGAGCTGAGATTGGATTGTTTAAGTGGGCGTAAACAATCCAAAAGCAAATCCACTGCTCCCACACCAGATCTCCAGGGAGAAGCATCTGTGAATCCAGACATGCTGTTAGTTTACAGAGCACTCAAAAATCAACTCAGCTCTCTATACCTCCTTCTTGCTCAAATTGCAATGTCTTTGTTTCTTTGCACCAGCCTCCCCCCACCCCACATGGTGCCCTCCATAAGCTTTGAACTACAACTCCCATCATCCCCAGGCACCGCAGCCAATGGTGATGATGGGAGTTGTAGTTCAAAACATCTGGAAGGTACTAGGTTGGGGAAGGCTGCTGTACCCACATGGAAACATAGATTATGTCATCCTTAACTAGGGGTGGGGGAAGAATGGTATGCCCCCATTCAAAGCAGATCAGTCCAGGACAGACCTTACAGAGTCTACTGGCCATTTAGCTAGCAATCTCCCCAACAAAGCAGAAGGTATAGCCAGACATGGCCGGAGCTTTGACCAACTTCAAGTAGTCCTTCTGGCCCATTAAGCCTTTCCCCTTCCAGACCCTGCAACTGTGATCCAGCACTGCTTCCTACAGTGATAGCCCTATTCCCAGTAATTAGATGGCAGGCTCATAGCAATATTATGGGTAGAAATCTCATCCTAGTAAGAGTCTCAAGCATATAAACCTACCACCTATCTCATGCTTGAGATGTCTAATTCGAACTGTACCATGTTTATTTGAATATGGGGTCCACAGGATCTCTTCTTGCAGGCAAGAGGGTTACATTTTATTGGACTGAAGCTGGAAATGCCCCATGTCAGTGTCGCCTTGCATTACCTTTGCATGCTGCCTGTTCTGTACTACACTTGCCCAGCTGAACACAACAATATTAAAAAAAATCCATTTCAGTTCAGTGATAGCTTTTATGTCCAAGCAAAGCAAAGCAAAAACCTTGTAAACTTTATATGGATATAAGCAAATGTGTAAGCGTTTCTGCCTTTCTTTACATTGTACGATTCGAGGATCGTCTTAATAATATCAATAAAAGCCTCTAAATAATTAGAAGAATGATGCCAGAAATAGGTGGTTATTACTCCTAATGTATTAATTGATACTGTATTCTGCAGCAATTGCACTGTGCAGCTTCAACGTCTGTTGATGCCACTGCTTTCTCCTTCATCAACCTTCGAGACAAAGAATACAATGATCATCCTGGATGTTCATTATGCAACAAGACATCATGTCAGTTTGACAAAGTAGCATTCCCTCCAGACCAAGCTATTAATTTCATGGGGGCAATATAAAGCCATCTGATGATAAAGCTACTGGATTCTGAAACCACTAATGCTCATAACTGTAAAATGAAAAATGTGTGGATTATACTTTCATGTATTTGCCCACAAAGCATAGTATTTGCTAGCATTGGTGCACAGCTGAATTTGAACCAGACCTCACCAGAGCTTAGCTTATGAGGAATCTATTTTAAGTATAAGAGGCCAGCCTTGAGACATATGAAGTAATTTTAAAGGGTTGGATCCAGATTCACACTGGATCAACTGCACAGACAGAAGTGGACTTCCCCACCCCCTCCTTCCCATGGCAGCCCCTCCAGTGCCCTGAACACAGAAAGCCATAGGAACATAGGAAGCTGCCTTATACTGAGTCTTCTACTATTTGGACTATACCTTATAGTAGTGAAGTATTGTCGACACTGAATGGCAGCAGCTCTCCAGGGTTTCAGGCAGGACTTCTTCCAGCCCTACATGGAGATGCAGGAGACCAAACCTAGGACCTTTTGCATGCAAAGCAGGCTCTATGGTCTTGCCCCACAGTCAGGAGATGCTGCTTAATGGGATGAGCTGTGTGTGGGGGGGGGGGGTGATCCCCCCAAATTTGATGGAGGAACCTTCTGCGAACGTATCCCTTTCCCTTGCAGAAGGCAGATCCTGGATCCAACCCAAATTGTGTCTCTGGGCATGTACAAAACACTGGATAGATGCAAGAAGACTTCATACAAACTTGATTAGGGGACAAATTTTCATTTTCAAGCAGAGGTGATTACCGGGCAGGCAGAAGATGTAACTACCAGCATCACTCTTCTTTACAGATAACATCTTGCACTGCTGACTCTGCTTCATTCTGGCCACACACTGAAGCTGTCTGTTCTCAGTCAGTAATGCTGGTTGTGTTAAAAAAATACAATTTGTGCAGCACTGTAATTGCATTCTTACAGTTATATAACAGTCTGTGACTTAGGTAAAGTGAGTCTTCCCTCTAGTGGTTTATGATGAATTTGACTTTTAAAAATTGTCTGCATAATAATATAACTTACTTTCCATAAAGAATAATAGTGATTCAGCTGCAGTTAATAGTCACAGCCAAACATGACTTCAGCAAATTCTGAAGTTTAGATCTTAGCTTTCTAATTTTTTAACTCTTCGAGTTATGGGTAATGACCTTGGATTTCACTCCTAGCCCAATATACCAGTAGATTAATCTGTAAGGGTGCAATCCTATGCATGTTTAGACAGAAAAATGTCCTACAACTCCCAGCATTCTGGGAATTGTAGGACTTTTTCTGTCTAAACATGCATAGGATTGCGCCCTTAGAGATCAAACTGGCAAGTGCTGTAGTAGATTTGTGCAATAAATATGGATGGGTGTGTTTGCTTCATGTCAAAATTAAATCTAAGATGATCACGTTTTAACACAAGGTGATGGTTGCTTAAAAAGGAAATACAAAGCCTTTACTGAGATGTGTTCTATATCTGCCAGGCAATAACAAAAGCGTGCATATTGTGCAGGTACAATCCAAGTCTCTGTCCATGTTTGAGCTTCTAATACATTAATATGGAAATTAATTTGTCATGTATATCATGTGGGGCTCTCTCTCCTAATGCCAGTCGGTCATGGAAGAAAGCAGGGACATCCTTGCACTTAAGGAGATGTGCATGTACAACCGAAAAAGCAGATTCAGTCTACCCCAGTATGTAGAGGAGAAGAATATTTAAATGATCTTTCTCAACTTCTGAAATCCACTATGTTAGGAGTGGGCAGCTTCTGGAGGTTTGGCAGAACATAACTTTTGCCCCCTGGGCCTCCAGCGTGGGGCACAGTCTATGAGGCACACAGAACTGCCCCCCATCACCAGTTTCCACTGATATTTAGTGGCAAACCACTCCATAGCAGTACAGGTCATGGCAACTGTTAAATTTAATTTGTCTCCAAGCTAAATTTAACCATTTTTGTGTTCCATGTGAAGCATGGATTCCAAGGTTGTCAAGGGAAGGCATGATGTCAAGGGAAGGCATGATCAGGCACTTGCCAAGGGCTCATGCCCCAGCAGGGGCCCACTGACAAAAGCCCCCTGGAGCTGCTGCTCCTCTTCACTGTCTGAAGGCTCACCTGCCTCTCAATCAGGCCCAAACAGTGGTGGTGGTGATAAGGAGGACCAGTAGACACCACTGCCTACTTCCTCACTGGCTCTTTGCCTGTCAAGCAAGCAAGTGGTAGCAATGATGAGAAAGAGGATGAGGAGCAATAGCAGCTGGTGATAATAGTGGTGAGAAGGTAGACTCACCCAAGAGCCCTCAGAAACCTGGAGTTGGCACTGATGGTTTTGATGCAGAACTGTCAAATCTACCCTGGGTAATGAGAGGACAAGAGCTGGTACAAAATACATGCTTAAGGAAGAGGCCATATTTTCTTTCCTTCTCAGCATCAGCAGGGATGATCTTAGTTGTGTATCTCCAAGTACTGATGCTACAAACATCCTGCTACCAATCTGAGAGTGGGATTAAGAGAAAGCAGATAGCCTACTCAGTTTCCTTGGGGCTGAACTACATTGCACCCATCATCGCAACGAATTCATGTCCTGTTGGGTTAAATGCTCTCGCGTTAAAATGTGATTATCCACACTCAGCCATTTTCCCCATTGCGGTGCTTCATCGAATGCATGAGCTCAGTTCACACTTGAGCACTGTGCTATTTTCCTGCTCTTAAAGATGGCAGCTCTCCTTGGAGGATCAGAAACTCTTCCTGTTTCTGCTGATTCCACGCCCACTGTGCGGCAGTGGCTCAGGAGAGGCTTGTCGTTTTCTGCATGCTTTCCTGACCTTGGGGAAAATGACCAGCTTGTCCCTTGCTGCCGCCGCTGTAGTAGATAGGGATGTACGAAAATTCCGCCACGGATCTCGGGGAGGCCAAATGCCAGCACATTCGGCCCCCTGAAATCAATGGCGGAACGGCCTGCCCCCCCCACCCCACCCCCGGGATGAGACTTACCTTGGGCGGATCTTCCTGGCGGCAGCGGCGGCTCCAGCGGCGACTCCAGCGGCAGTTTGGTGGCGGCGGTGGCTGGTCTTCTGACCTGCTGCCGCCGCTGCCATTTCCAGTTTAAAAAAAAAAAAAAACATGATAGGCTACGTAAATGTTTATGTAGCCTATCATGTCTGACTTTAAAAAAAAAAAAAAAAACATGATCCGTGGCGGAATTCTCTGCCATCCCTACTTGAAATGAGACTAAGTTTTACCCCTTCTATCCCCCACTTCTGCTTTTTTTAAAAAAAATTAAGGCATAATCTTCGAAGAATCGTGGCTTCTCCGCAATGGTTTTTTTTTTCTAATTCAGGCATGATCTTTGAAGATTCGAAGATGTGAAGCTTCACATCTTCAAATCTTCAAAGATCATGCCTGAATTAGAAGAAGAAGAAAAAAACATTGCGGAGAAGCCACGATTCTTCGAAGGTAATGCCTTAATTAAACAAATAAAAAAAGCCGAAGCGGGGGATAGAAGGGGGTAAAACTTAGTCTCATTTGAAGGGATAGAACAACCCCCTGCTCAATGCAGGAAGCTTGATTCCCAGGCAGTGCCCCATCTAACTACTGACCGGGACCGACCCTGCATAGCTTCCGAGATCAGACAAGGGCACGCACATCCAGCCCCTTGCTTGTTGCTGAGGAAACACTGAGTGCTGAGGAAGCTATGTGATCAGTAGCTGGAAGATGACATGGGGCTGTTGAGAGCTGTGATTGGACAGGAGGGAAATACAAACACCACCGTATATGGACAGGCAGGGGAGGGGACTATGACCAGATACAGTAGCGAAGGCGTAAAATCAGAGCACATTAAGGGGAAATACTGGGATATCAGGGTACTGAAAGCAGGAGCACGGAAGCGGGAAATTCCAGTTCCAATTTGAGGCGGGTACTGCGTAGTGTGAAACACAGGCAGTGAAACCTCATTGGAAGCAAAAAAACCATAAGTGTAGATCACCCCACAGTCACACGTACATAGGTTTTTTGTTTGTTTGTTTGTTTGTTTGTTTGTTTTAAAAGCACTATTGCCATTGAGATGGATGTTTCCTTATTTCCGTTTAGGTTATTTTTAAAATAAGTTTGGAGATTATGTGTAGTAAGAGATGGCAGATATTGTCCCACCAATGATGTGGGAGGCAAATGCTATTGTAGAAATATGACCCGATTAGAAAACTCTCCACTGTCCTATAGTAAAAATGCTTTCTGTCAAGAGTGTGAGCTTTCAAATGCTGCTACTGCTATCTGGTACTTGATTATCAAAAGGTACTCAATTATTCTTGGGTTGTATCCAATACTGCTTGAGCAGCCCGAGTGAATCCCCCATCTCAGGTGGTGGCGTCATGGGAGGAGCAAAACATTACATGCTTCCCCCCACCCACCAAGAGTGCCCCCCACTCACAGGTAAGCATCGCCAGCCGCTGTCCCACTGTGGCATTTCCTGGACTGGGAGAGCAGGACCAACAGCACTATTTGGAGCTGCTGTGTAGAGGTGCCAACCACCTGGAGTACTCACTGTAGTTCTGCTAGGCAGATGGCAGCTCTGGAGAGCCCTTCCAGCCCCACTCTGCTGCTGCAGCAAATGCTGCAGTGAGGGAGACACCAGCAGGGCTCTTCAGAGCAGCCACCCACCCTCTGGCTCACACTGAGAACCTCCAAGCAAGCCAGAGGGTGTCCAAGCTCTCTGTCAGCCCATGGAAGTGGCCAGTGCAGCTCCTCAGGAGCCAGCCAGGCCAAATGCCTTCCTTTGAGCAAGGCATTGTGCCAGATGTGTTCCCGGGAGAATGCCTATAGCATGGTACATCCAATCTACTGGAACACACCTCTCTGCATGACTGGCTCTGAAGAAGGACCTGCTCAGAGCCAGGCATTTTGGCCTGGCCATGACTGGCTCTCTAAAGAGCTGTGCCAGCCAGAGTGGCTGACACAGCTCTCCTGAGAGCACAAGCAACAACAATGGAGTAAGAGGTGGGACGGGGTGGGTGGGACATGGGGTGGAGATGGGGGTGGAATGGGGGGAGATGGGGGTGGAATGGGGGGTGATGGGGGCAGCAATGGGGGAAGTGTTGGCACATCCTGCCTCAGGCAGCAGGAAACCTTGTGCGAGTACTATCAAGTAGAAATCCTCTCATGCAAAGGGGCTTTACCAGCCCCACTTTTTCACTGCTCTCCAAAAAGCCCCTTCTGAGTTTGGTGGACCCTTTGGGAAAGACCGGGGATGGGATTCAGAGAGCTCCAATGGGAAGGGGAAATCACCCAAAAACAGGTACAGGTCACGCAGCTTACATAAGCAACATCCCACTTACGTAAGCTTCCTCCATTCAATTCTAGGCAATGCGTCCCACCCACTGCACACCAACCCCACCTCACCTCTGCTGTGCCATATCCTGGGACTTTCCTGGGAGTCTCCGGACCTCCAAGAGGAACTTTGTGGAGGTGGGGTGCAGTGGAAGGAGGGGATGAGAAAGCCCCTTTGCATAAACAAACTTGCAGTCACACAGCTGTGGATGCAGCATTGTGATTACATTCACAACAAGTCATAATTCCACCATGAATGATTGAAAACAATTCAGCAAATAAAAAGAAGTAGATAAAATCCTAATCATGAATAAAAATGTGATAAATATTTATGCATATAATTCATATTTGACCTATAACTCAAGGAACAGTAACCCTAAATATATGCTACTTATTGGGGAGTGTCTTTGCCCCACTTACTTTTTTGAAAAACTACCTTGCCAAAATTTTGGAGAAATTAGGCAGTCTACAGTAATTGAAGTACAATATACTTGCATAGATTAATTTCTTCTTTCATTTTCCTTAGAAATAGATGTTGGGAGATTCTAAGACATTTTCTAACTTGAAGCATTCACATTTTTCTTTGTACTACAACATTCATGCCTACAGGTAGGCCTCTAGACAGAAATTCACTCCCTCATGGCTAAAAAGCTAAGGTAAAGTTCCCTGAAGATGAAGAAAGAGAAGCATTTCCCTCAGGACTCAAGCCCTGCAACAGTGTTTTAATAGGGGAAAATGCACACACAAATGTTACAATAAGGACAACGGTGCACAAAATGTGTATAAATGAATGTCTTTTGAAGAAAGTATGCCCCAAACAGCATTTTATTAGGGGGGATGCTTGCAAAATGTGTATATTTCAAAAAGTGAGCACAAAAATGTATATGTTTGGAAAAGTGTGTACAAAAATGCCTGAACTTATAAAAATGTGCATGAAACGACATACAATTTTCGTGTGGACTTTAGAAAGCAAATTCATAAACTGATACTGAAACAGGATGGAACAAATATAATGTAGGGAAAACGAGAAACTGAGCAGAGTCGACAGATTTGGCCTTCCTAGTTTAGAGCTCCGTGCACTGCAAGAGCTATTGCCTACTTCACGTGACACATTTTTAATGAGCACCTTTTAAAGCTCATCCTTATTAAAAATGTAATGTTTGAAGCAGATACAAATGCTATCCTGGCTCCAAGACGCTGTGGCCAAAGCATGGCAATTGCAAATACCTAGCTGATGCATCTACTCTTCCCTCCTGGAATGAGTCATATGTTACAGGATAGCGTTTACATGCAGAGCCAAAGGATCCAGCTCTCCAGCCACTGGCCAGAGGATGAAAAGCTTCAGGGACTCAGGGAGCTTACTTCCTCCCTCCTGGCAGAATGATGCCTCCTAGTTAAAGTGAAGGGGCAGTAAGGCCCATAGGTTGTGTGTGTGTGTGGTGGTGGGGAGTTCTGAAATCTGTCCCAATGCTGTTAGCTCTAGGACAGGGGGAGCTCTCCAGAGCTGGGGTGGCTCCTGTAATCAGCTGCAGTTTGGCATGGCAAGGATAGGGACCTTCCAGTAGTGCTGGATGGCTGCTGAAACTGGGACCTGCTGTTCACCTACCCATAAGGGCAATTTTTACCATTGTTAGAGAGGTCAGGTTTGAGCTATGGCACACAAGAGACAATTGTGGCTGGATAAAATCAAGGAGAGAGAGAGCGAAAGAGGGAGAGGGATCCTCATCCCACAACTGGTCCCAGCTGACCGATGTAACTGTAATTAACCATAAAGTTATGGACAACTTAAGCCCAAATTCAACGTAAGCTTCTTTCTTGCCATTTTGTAAAGACACTCTTCCCTCTGCCATCATCCAGAACAACAAGAGCACTGGATAGTTTTTCATATTGTTTTAATGTATTGTGTAAATCGCTTTGGAGACCATTTGATTGAAAGGCTGGACAGAACTCTTCCAAATGAATGAAGAAATAAATACAGTTATTGAAATGACCTGTACACCTTCATATTTCCTATGACAGTCTTTCAGTGCCTGTCTAGCCCAGATATTCAGAGGATTCAAACCTTGGAATGCTGAGCTATATTGTGATTTTATATCAACTTTCTTCTCTTGGGATGTAGGCTTTCAGTGAGAGTTTTTACAGCCCAGCAACAACCCAGAAATATTTGCTAAGAGCAAAAATTGTACTATCAGCTGAAATGATCATAAAATTTCCACATTCCATATTGTGCCTGCAGTAAACTAAATGTAGTTCCCTTTCTGAATCTGAATAGAAAGTGTAAACATGATGCCACAAAGATCACAGGCCATGTGGCCTGTCTGCTACAATCATGAATGTCATAAACATTATGTAGGCTTTGAATCACTGTTTGCTTTCTTGACTTCCTGCTGCAGCAAAGAAATCTGTGAGGCAAATGAAACCATCATGTGCCCGATGTGTGAGAAGAATTGCACACTGCAAAAACTCAATGAAAGTTGCATCTACGCAAAGGTAACTTGTTTCCTGTGGTCGGTGTGCTTTGCTTCACAAATGTCAAGTCCAAACTACTCCAGTTGATATTTAAGTAAAAGGCTCTCCTAGCACATGATGATGTTTGATGAACTTTTCAGTAACGAACAAAACAAATTGCCTTCAGCTTTCATGTTCATCCCTTCACAAAGGACAGTGTTGGCTTCCACTGACAAGGCCATTTTGATAGAATCTAAAAATAAAAATGAAGATTGCCTCTTAATAGCTCGGTCTTTTGCCAGACCATAGGTGGTGCAGGGATGGGCAAATGCCAGTCCTAAAAATAGCCTTGCTTCCTATCTTCCCACTCTACAAGAGAATACTTCCGTCCTGCAGCGAGAGAGAAACCTTGAAGCAGGAAATGTCTGCTCAGAGAAATACATATTCATATTAAACACTCAGAAATCATCTCAGGGCTTTTCAAGTGTACAGTTCAGATACACACCCAAAGCCCACTTTATTGTTGCAGCTGGTGTAATTTAATCTCCACACAATTGGAACCAATGGCAGGGGAATTTCACAAACAACAATTCTGTGTGTGGGGGGGGAGCAAATCCACACACACACACACCCCTCTTGGCCTGGCCAGCATGAACAGGCAAGTCTTTTGAAGTGACAGAGAGGATCTTCACATACCCCACAATCCCCTTTATAAAAAAAGAATAATGGCACTCCTATTAAAAATTATTATTTGTTAAAATTGCCAAAGTTTGTTATAACTGACGGGGGCTGTCTAAATGACAAAGACTTAAGGCAGATAATTAAGCATGTCAACTTGTATGTGGTATGAAAGCATCACGCAGCAAGCCATTCATCCTTTTCAGCACCCTTGTTGCCCCAGGAACCCATCACCTTCAAAGTGACACGCTCCTTATGTTTCAAGTGCATTCACAGTTTCGCTGCAAGCCCTTAGACTTAGGAATCACATGCAGCTCAGTAGTTAAACCTTGGCAATGAAGAACACCTACATCCATAAAAGTGTGTTAGACTGTGCCTAAATGGTGACCAAATAAACTGTAATTAAATGGAAAATTAAATTAATTGCAGTGTTGGAGTAAACAAAAGAGTTCTTGTTCCAGTAAACCTGCCTACAGCCCCTCTGCATGCTTTCTATTTAAGGAGATCAGTATTGCCTTCTTAAAATCAGACTAACATTCTAGCCCTTTTCAGTAGCAGAGTAATGTATGGAAACGGGAACCACAACTGTGGAGCCTTGCCTAGGGATGTCAGAGAAATCTGTAACAGAATCAGATGAGTTTGGAGTTCTAAGAATCTGACCCTTGGATTTTGCAGCAGACTGGATTTTCCTGAATTGCATGGATTCTACGGACGTGTGGCCGTATTTTTATTTATTTTTTACTTTCCAGAATTTTTGGAAAACCTTTAGTTATAGAAAAATATGTAAAATAAAAAAACACCAGTCTAAAATGCACATTTCCCCCATAAGCTAAAGCATGAAAATGCACATTTGGGGAGTAGTTGCACATTTGAGGGGGGATTTGTGCATTTGGGGGGGTCACCCCCCAAAATAAATGCAAATTAGCACAAATTTGGGAAATTGGAAAAAATCTGGTTCTGTCAATGAGCGGACAACAGGACAAAAGGCACCTGACAATCTGCCAAACGCAGATGGAACAGATTTTACAAAATCTGTACTTCCCTAGCCCTGTCCATGGTGTCAACATACCCTTCTGACCCTGCTCACTGACTCTACATGTTTGGCAGAAAGTCTGCAAGGCACTCCATGTGATCTGGCTCCTCTATCACACAGGTTTCCAGATCACATGGCTTGCCTAGGTGCATACAGCTGTGGAGGTGTAGATGTCCCTTTCAGAGCTTCTGCCAAATGGAGGACAGGGGCAGGACCCAAGGAGGGGAGCATGCTGCAGCTGAGGGATGGACCGGTGGTTGCAGTCTTACTTCTCCCCTCCATGCATTCACTAAACATGTGGAGGGAACATCTGAAAAGAGGTTCTGTCTCCAACCTGTACAGCCAAATGCCTCTAGAAAGCTCATAAGCATGTTGTCTGTCCCTAGCATCTGGTAGTAACATACATAGCCTCTGAAAAAAAAGAGGCATTTGAGACATAGAATCATAGAATAGTAGGGTTGGAAAGGGTCTATAAGACCATCGAGTCCAACCCCCTGCTCAATGCAGGAATCCAAGTCAGAGCATCCCTGACAGATGGCTGTCCAGCCTCGTCTTGAATGCCTATGGTGTGGGAGAGCCCACCACCTCCCTAGGTCATTGGTTCCATTGTCGTATTGCTCTAACAGTCAGGATGTTCAGCCGGAATCTGGCTTCTTGTAACTGGAGCCCATTATTCCATGTCCTGCACTCTGGAATGATTGAGAAGAGATCCTGGCCTTCCTCTCTGTGACAACCTTTCAAGTACTTGAAGAGCGCTATCATATCCACCCTCAGTCATCTCTTCTCAAGGCTAAACATGCCCAGTTCTTTCAGTCTCTCTTCATAGGGCTTTGTTTCCAGTCCCCTGATCATCTTTGTTGCCCTCCTCTGAACCCTCTCCAGCTTGTCTGCATCCTTCTTAAAGTGTGGTGCCCAGAACTGGACACAGTACTCCAGATGAGGCCTAACCAGTGCTGAGTAGAGGGGAACTAGTACTTCATGTGATTTGGAAGCTATGCTTCTATTTGTTGTTGTTGTTCAGTTGTTCAGTCGTGTCCGACTCTTCATGACCCCATGGACCATAGCATGCCAGGCCTTCTTGTCCTGAGCTCTCTCCCGGAGTGTGCTCAAGTTCATATTCATTGCAATGCTTCTATTAATGCAGCCCAAAAGAGCATTTGCCTTTTTTGCAGCCACATCACATTGTTGGCTCATATTCAGCTTGTGATCTATGACAGTTCCAAGATCCTTCTCGCTTGCAGTATTGTTCAGTCAAGTATCGCCCATCTTGTAACTGTGTATTTGGTTTCTTTTTCCTAGGTGCAGAACTTGGCATTTATCCCTATTAAATGTCATTCTGTTGTTTTCTGCCCAGGGTTCCAGCCTATCAAGATCACTTTGAATTTTGTTTCTGTCTTCCAGGGTGTTAGCTATCCCGCCCAATTTTGTGTCATCTGCAAATGTGATCAGCATTCCCTGCAGCTCCTCCTCCAAGTCATTAATAAAAATGTTGAAGAGCGCTGGGCCCAGGACTGAGCCCTGCGGTACCCCACTCGTTACCTCTCCCCATTTTGAGAAGATCCCATTGATAAGCACTCTTTGAGTCTGATTCTGTAGCCAACTGTGCCCAACATGACTACCAAGCCAAAGGCATACAGTAGAATCAGTGAAGGAACATAAATTTCCAGTTTATATAGAGGTAGTGCAAGGTTGACTTGCAGGCTGTCTCTGGTCTGCAAAGCTTTCCCACTGATCCCCAAACTGCTGGATTTCTGCCATGTGAAAAGACATGACAAGCTTTTTCTAGGAGAAATTTGTTGTCATTCCCATACCTTATGTTGTTTACACCTTAGTACAGGGGTGTTGAACCTCAGGCCCAGGGAGGGGCAAATTTGGTTCTCCTGGAGCCCAAATCTGACCCTCCAGAGTTCCCCAGATGGCCAACACCCCCTTTCCCCTAACCACTGATTGTTTGGTGGTTCCCTTGCTTTTGTGCAGTTTTTCTCCCATTTTAAAAGGTCAAAATGCCTCTTCTAAGGCTTAGTTTCTGACAGTAAGAGCTTGAAGCTAAAATATGCCTGTATTTTTTGGCCCTGCCCCCTTTGGACTTTGAATCTGTTCACTACTGGAATGTGGTTCCTCCAAAATTGAATCTGGCCCTCAGGCTGAAAGAGGTTTGATACAGCTGCCTGAGTGCCTACACTGGTACATACCAAGAGACATCCAGGCACAGTATGTTATGATGAATGCAGACATAATTGTGTAGATGTATGTATTCAGTGCCCAAGAATCATTTTGGGAGGCCTGGTACAATTTCATAACATGCCCCCTTCCCACAAACACACCACAACTCCATCTCATACATACCATCACAAGAGTTAAGAAATAAAAACTCTTATTTTAAATTTGAAATTGTATTTTCTATGTTTCTGAAATTACATCATGCCCCCCACACCCCCTCTCTTTTGCTATATTTGTTTAATATAACATCCAGCGCAAAGAAGAGTCCTACACAACTTGCTGACAATTTTGTAATATTTTGGTTTGTCCTAATGAATGTATATCCTGTCAATGTCTTGATTTTTTTTTCTAATGAACTAACACAACTTATCAATACTTTATACATAAACCAATTCACTTTAAATCTTTATTTTTCTGTCCTTTTCCACTGCAAAATCATGAATTATCTCCTCCCAACTCAGTTTCTCTTGCAGGCTCACACTTCATAGACACAGTGGCATAACAAGTCTTGCCCCATATTAATACACCTGCAAGTTTTGATCAGTGCTAGCTTGCTGAAACTACTTTCAGCTTATGCCACAGTCTCTAGCAGTGTGCAAAAAATCTGTAGGACCATGCACACTTTACTGCACTGGCAGGTCAGTGAAGTGACTTCCCCTAGTGGTACAAGTGTGATAAACAGGCCCATGTTCTGGTCCCAACAGGCAGGAACAATGCAGGTAGCAGGGACTGGGAAGCTTGGTGCGTGTCCTGAGGCATGAATTCGAGGGTGAAGAAGCTTCTCTAGACCAAACTCTCACACCTAGTAGATAGGGGTCATGGAAGTGAGCAAAAGAGACCACATAGGGCTGTGCCTGCCTTGCCCACCCAAGGCTAACAGGACCAGTTGGTGGTGATTTGAAGATCTCTCATCACATCACAGCATATGTGGTAGTGAGGAGTTGGGAGAAATTATTACAATTGCTCTTGGACTTGGAGCCAGAGAGGAGCTTTTCAGTGAATTGAGCGGAGCAGTGAATTAGCCTCTGTAGCCTAAGACAAATGGGCTGCCCGCATTGTGGGAAATTTAATCAAAATTTAATGTGCTTATTCCATTGCAGATGCTTTAATATTGCTAATAAAGTTGTGGCCCTTGTTTAAACCTAGTGCAGTTCAACCACTTCCTTATTCCTAAATCTGGGTATGATAGTTTGGTACCAGTTTCAGTATTTTGGCATTCTTTAATTAAAAGCATACTAAAATAAAGGTGATTTAATCTTTTAATAATTTCCATTATTTCAATGATCCTTTTTTATTTCCTTCTAAGGTTACACACTTGTTTGATAATGGAGGGACTGTCTTCTTTGCCATTTTTATGGCCATATGGGGTAAGTAGTTTTTTTTCCCCCTGTTTCTCTCTCTCTCTCTCTTTCTCTCTCTCTCTCTCTCTCTCTATATATATATATATATATATATATACTATCACGCTTGCTCAGGACATGCATCTCTATACATGTCTGAAGCCTAATTCAGGGAGTAAGCCCTTCAGAAACGTGAGTGACTGGGTGAATAACTCTAGTGCTAGAGGAACTGCTTCCCTCTGCAGACTGTGGCTTTGATCCACTGGAGGACATGCTGTTGTCAGCTTGTGAAAGATGGCATAATAAAACCTCTGAAAAGCATATAGATTGATCATGTATTAAAAGGCTTCAGAAGGATTACTCTCTGTGTGCATGCGTCAAGTTCAATTGCTCCAGTGCTGAAGGGAAGATTGATCTCTAAAGCTGTCACTGAGATTAAAAGGAATCTTCACTGGAAAGAGAGGGACATTTTTAAAAAATGCTACTGAGATAGGCTGAGTGATGAGGCTACACAAAGAACCGCACAAATGTAATTACACAGATTTCTCACATTCAGAATCATCAGATTTACAACCTTCCCTACAGGTCCTAGGATAATGGGGGTGAACCTCTACCTCTCTGTGCCCTGTGTCTCTTCTCCGACATGCACCCCTCCTCCAAGCATTTTCTCTCTGTTAGGACTTTCTCTTCCCTCACCTTCTCTCCCGTCTCTTCCTTTCTCTGTCTCATGTTGCTGCCCATCACTCCTGCACATATGGACTCTGGCTGTAGGGGTGCACGAAAGTCACTTACCTGGTCTCGCAGCTTGCTTCACGGTGGGGGGGAGGCGCTTCGCTGCTCCCCCCGAAGTTCAGGCCGGGGGGGAGGCTTCCCTCCTTGCCCGGCCAAAATTCAGGCCGGGGAGAAGCGCCCCGTCTCCCCGGCTGCAAACTTCAAAAGAAAAAAAAAAACGCCCCTGTGATAGGCTACGTAACGATTAACGTAGCCTATCACGGCTAGATCTGCAAAGTCAGCTGTGATAGGCTACGTTAATCATCACGTAGCCTATCATGGGTGACTTTGAAAAAAAAAAAGCATGTACGCAAATGGCGGCCCCCATAGGGAGCCGCCATTCGCGTTCCTTATTTGGTCCCTGTAGTCTACGTAAAGATTTACGTAGACTACGGCGAAAATAAGGGCAACGCTATTTGCGTTGCCCTTATTTTCGCTGTAGTCTACGTAAATCTTTACGTACACTACAGGGACCAAATATGGAACGCGAATGGCGGCTCCCCATGGGGGCCGCCATTAGCCGTACGCGCTTTTTTTTTTTTTTTAAGTCATCCATGATAGGCTATGTGACAATTAACGTAGCCTATTACGGCTGACTTTGCAAATCTAGCCGTGATAGGCTACGTTAATCGTTATGTAGCCTATCACAGGGGCGTTTGTTTTTTTTACTTTGCTTGTAATGGCGGCGGCAGCAGCCGGTCGAAAGACCGGCTGCCGCCCCCGCCCCGACGAAGACCTGCCGAACCACCGCCGAGGCCCGCCGCCGGGAGGGACATTCGTGAAAGGTAAGTCCCATCCCACTTAACAAGATCAGCCTCAGATGGCCTTCTCTCTATCCCATCAGCCAGGACAGCTAGACCTGTGGGGACGAGGGAGAGGGCCTTCACTGTGGTGGCCCCCACTCTGTGGAACTCCCTCCCTAGGGAACTCCGTCATGCCCCCTCTTTAATGAGCTTCCGTCGTGCATTAAAAACGTTGTTGTTCAGGCAGGCATTTGGGGTGGGTTAGGGTATTTTAGAAAATGTTTTTATTGTAGAATTTTATTGTTTTAAACTGTTTTTATTGTATGTTGTACATCGCCCAGAGTGGGTGGGTGACCAGCCAGATGGGCGATTAATAAATTTAATAATAAATAAATAAATAAATTTGCCCATCCCTATGCAGCTCTGCCTGCCTTTTCTCTTCTTCTGCGTGCCAAACATGTGCAACTACACACCCTTTCTCTCTGTCCCTCATAGCGACCTCCCTCTCATGCCTGCATGAATGCTGGCTGCATGTCTCCCCACTGGGCCAACAGTACAGCACCCTTTTCTATGTCACATGCGCATGGCACCTGTATCTGTCTTTCCCCAACCCCTTCTCTTCCAGACTGCTGCATGCACTGTTTACGCTAAGCCTGCATCCTGCCACACACATAATACAGCACAACTGTCACAAGACGGTTTCTTTGGCGCTTTCAAATGGAAAACATACCTTTTGTCTGGACTAATTTAAATTTCAGGATGTGTGTTCCTACATAGATTCAGGTTTTGTTTCCCCAAAATTTTGTTTGAGCTGCTGCATTCAAATATGATGAGTTCTGTTTCAAATGTATTCTCTCCCATGTATACGTACTGTAGTGATTTATTGTTATAAATTAGCTATTAGAGCCACAGTACACCTTCTGTGGAGCATCCTCATTGATCTTAGTAGGCTTTTTCTGGAGTAAATAGTAGGGCTGTGCACTGCTTCGGCCTGAGGCCCAAGTTAAAGAGGGCTGCTTCAGCTCACTTTGAGCCCCTTCTGAGGCAAAACGGAGGGGGCACAAAGCAACCTGGAGCAGGCTGGGGACTTTCTGAAGCACCTCGGTGCACCTTGGAGCTTTGGCACCTCCGGCCTAGCCATGCCAGTGCCTCCAGGTCCTTACCTGAGAGCCGCCCATCACCACTGCTGCTGCCGCCACTGCCGTCATCGCTGTCGCCACCACTGGCTCCATCACTGCCGCTGCCGCCTCTACCGCTGCCTTCACTTCCATTGCTGCTGCTGGCATGGCCTCCGCCAGCTCCTGAGGCCAGGACGTGCGCTGGCTCTTATTGAAGGGAGCCACAATTTTTAAAAATGGTGACTCCCTGCAATAAGAGCTGGTGCGCATCCAGGCCTCAGGAGCTGGCGGAGGCCATGATGGTGGAGGCGGCAGCAATGGTGGAAGAGGCAGTGGCAAAAGAGAAAGTGGTGGCAGCAGCAGAGGAGGAGAAGGTGGCGGCGAGAGAGGAGGCAATGACAGAGGAGGAGGAGGCAGCAGCAAGGTAAGGAGCCGGAGATTTGCACGGGGGCATGGGGGGGAGCGGGATTCAGACATCCAAATCCCGCCTCGGGTTCGGGGCTGAGTCCGATTGGGGGCGCTGAACCAGCCCGAGCTGAACCGGGCCTGCCTCCAAAGCCATCAAGTCAGATCGGGGGGAGGGGGTCTCTGCACAACCCTAGTAAATAGAATATGGTTTGCAAGAGAAGACCGTGTAGAACAAACTTTGGATTGGTATCTGTGTTAACTTCTCTAACTCAACATTTGCCTAAAGATCCATCCTATTTTGATCCTAGAGTGTGCAGTGACAACATGGTGAAATACTACAAAATAACTTTATTAACATAACATGGGGGCTGGACTCGATGGCCTTGTAGGCCCCTTCCAACCCTACTATTCTATTATAGAAGTGCTTGTTTGCTTTTGTATCACATTCCCAGTCCCTGGGATTATGAAGGGGAAAACTGAATCTCCAAAATCATTGTGTCATGAAAAATAAGCAACTATAATGCTTCTATAAGGTAAAGCCAGATACAGAACAGTTCAGAAGATCTGCATAAATCTACAGGAGACCAAAATGAGGAGGGATATAAGGGCAGCCCTATGGGATTTGTAAATAGCCAGTTGCCTTTTGGCATTGAGTTTTGGACCACATTAGAATGGCTGCTGCTATTTTTTTCATTTGTTCTTTGTTTGCATATAGCAGGTTTTGTGTGCTATTTTAAAAATGTAAATAGGCAGATTTTTAGGGTGCTTGCTTGGGGGGTTATAAGATGCATCCTATCACCAGTAGTCAGAAATTCCTGAGATTTCATGTTGATCTACATCACTACCAGAGACAACTGAATGATTAATGCTGGCTGTGCAGTCTATACAACAGGCTTCTCATTATCAATAAAAGGAAGCTAGGAGAATTCTCTGAGGGGAAGGTACCTGCTATTTATGCACATCAGCACTGAATGCAAGCTTTACACAGGAGAGTTTGTTTAGCAGTCTGACCCAAGAGCTCCTTTTGACTTGTTTCTTAGTGCTCAGCACTTTTCAGAGTATCTTCTGTTAGGGAAAAATAGTAGGACAAGTTAATTGATATGTCAAGATGGTCAGGTAATGAGGACATCTACGTTATCGAAGTATCTCTCTACTCTAGCAACAATCTCTGATTGCTAGGGGTTGAGAGAATAACAGGACATAAATTCCCCTGTTCTTCTCTGTTTCATTTCAGGCATCTATGAGTCAGAGCTGCTTCATTTTTCTTACATAGAAGTACTATCTTATAGAGTAGAAAAAATTGAAAACCAAATGTGAAAACACCATGTGTCATTGTTTCACTATAGTGACATACTTGGAAGCCAATGTAAGCATTATTTTTCACATTTGTAGCCTGCCCATCCACCGAGAGACCCAGAGCAGCATTTGCAAGTTTATCCAATTTATCCTTACAATAATCCTGTAATGAAGGTTAGGCTGGGAGATGATGATTTCCATAAGTCAGGGATGGGGAACCTCCAGACCACAGGCTAAATTTGGCCCATCAGGCCTCCCCATCCAGGCTGCAAAGGCCTATAGTAAGGCCCCACCCTCTCCCCACTCACTAGGGTTCCACTGCTTCAAGGTACTGGGAGTCTTCAAGCGGCACTTTCCCATGCTTTGCTTACTCCTCACATTTACCAATTGAAAAGGTGACCACCAAATGAAACCAACCCTCTCAGTAGCCACCACCCACTTTGGTCTGTGGCCCTGACATCCTTGCTTGAAGCCAGTTCAGCCTTTGGGCCAAGAAAAGTTCCTTTCCCCTGCCCTAAGAATACCCAAGAAGATTCCAGGATTAATAGAGATCTGATCATAGACCACACCAGTCTAGTCAATCACTTTTTCCATTATACCACTCTGGCTGTCATTGTTCTTATATGCAGCTACCCATTCCTGCATGTAGGGGGGCAAGGCAAGCAAGCATGAAGCCGCTCTCAGAGACAGCATACTCAGCCAATGTAAAGAGCTACATTTTGGAGTGACATCTGTGTTCTATGGCTTCCATTGTGATTGAGAAGCATTTCTTCATCTCATTGTGTTATAGGTGTCCTGAGATCCATACGACATGCTCCACAAGAGTTAAAGAGATCTTTCTTCTCTTGGCAGTCCAACTTGTGTGGAATGTCCAATATATAATAACAAAATTGTGTTGCTTTGTGTGTGGGGGGGTGAATTCTCCAGGGCTGGTAGAAGGGAGTAATAAACACCCCATCTGTGGAAAATTACCATCTGTTGTCCTTGTGTACAAGACTTGGGAACAAACTAAATGTGACATTAATTGTTTGAATACAATTAATGTGCATGTGTTTTGTTATATGAATAGCAGCAAAAGAGAAGCATGAGCAGGCTTGGAATGGGGTGAGAGGAATAGGATGGGAGAAAAAGTTTAACTCTTTGTTTTCCTGCCATGGTTGTGACAAAAGTCACCTCTCCAAAGCTCCTATTTGCATTTTAATGGAAACCTCCATTGGGGCCACTGGGAGTTTCCCTTGATGTGCAAATTTAGAGATGGGGGGGCTGCAGCAAGGGGGAACTGCTGTTGTGGGAAGAGAGAACACATCCCCCTTGCTTGGGCAACTGGGCTGATTCTCCCTTGTCCCAATCCAGTCATGCTTAGTTGTCTCGGTGTGCAGAATGTGAATGGGAAGCGTGCATCCCAATTAAATTAACTGGATGTCATCTACATTTGGACTGGCATCTAAACTCGTGTCAGAATGTGCATCCTAACCCCCCACTGCATTCCTGTCAATGTACATCTGAATGTGCATTCCAATCCATATTCTCCTGACACAATTAATCACACACACGTAACTATGTGTGATGAGCTGGGTCAAGGCCAGAGCCTTGCCAGGGGCTAAGCCAAAACTACCACTGCTGTGGAGCAAGATGGGGAGCTTCAGCTCTGTTGCTCTGATAACTGAGATGTGTCCCCTCTTTGCTGCCCTTCAGAGTAGGGGCAATGCAAAGGTCTTCCTTACCTTCCATTCTGTCATCAGGGATCCAGACCAGATTGGCTTGGTGTTGTGATGTAATCACATTCTCCACCTGATCACTTATTAGCTGGGATCAAGCAGTGAAGAAGGAATCCCTAAAATGGTGCTGAAGCAGCAGCAATGCTAAACAGGCATAACAGTCTCAAGATGCCACCAAGATAGTGGTTTTCAAGGAGCTTTGGCAAGCCTGCTTTTCACCTGGAGATGTTCAAGTGCAAACCTTTGACTCAGAATTAGTTTTTAACTAGCAAACGCTTTCCCAAACAGGTTTATGTTGTAATATTTATTATAATGTCTCTAACATTTGAAAATCCACACTGCATGTGACTGATCAAGCCAAATGTAATCACCCCACCATGTATGGTACAAAAGCAGACAGGATATCGATCGTCTGTCAGGCCACAGTGCATGGCTGGTGTGTACATTCACCTTGATGGGTCACAGGGAATGGAGGTATGTGTCGCTCAGATATTAACCAAGTACAAAATTTCTGGCTCCCTTTAAAGTTTATTTATCTGCAGAAAGAATCCATGGCCTTGAGTTAATGATTTTTCTGCATAGCTGGCTGCAGGAATATGCATTCTAACCCGCACTGAAGATAATAATTGGGTGGTACAGAAGGGGAAATTAGGGCAGTTCGATGATACCTCCTTTTGCTTCCTGAGATCTCACATCTCTGGTAAAGTTGGCACTATGACAAAATCACTCCCATATTAAAAATCAGTTACATGAGAAAATTGCCCAACGTGTAAATCTTCTTAATGTCAGGGTCTTTCCTGTTTAAGGAAGGGAGCTGGGGATTTACTAGTAACTACTCTCTTACTAATGAACTGCTGTGATATTTGTCATATATCCAGGGATAGATAAATCTGTCAATTTTGGTTTCTCTCCATTTTTCATTGTTCCAATCTTAAGTTCAGTTCAACCAAAACTTCTTTAAGTGTGCATGAAAATTTGTATGCGTATTTTTGCACATTTCTCCTAATACACACATTTTTGTATGTAGTTTTGCCTTATATACACATTTTTACAAGCAATTTTCCTAATATTCATTTTAATGTTAAATTCATAAATATATGCATTTTTGTGTACATATTTCCTACAATATACACATTTTTGTTTGCAGTTTTTTTTTTACTGGAGAACTCCATCACAAAATTTGGAGAAGCATGAATTTTGAAGGATAACTGAATTTGGTGCATCAGTTCAAAACATGCAACGTTAGGTAACTTCACATTAAAATGTGAACTGAATGAATTTCTCCCTCATCCCCAGCCTCCTCTAATTTATAAGACAAGTAGAAACTTTACTCCCAGGCATGCTAGTTCCTTGATCATTTTTTTAATGCATATTATATCAGACAGAATTGATTCTTCTGTTTGCATTCATGGCATGGCATTTTTTTCGTAGCCTTGCTAATGCAATAAAACATCCACCCAGTCCAACATTCTGTTTCCAACAGTAGCCAGCCAGATGTTTCTGGAAGTGCACAAGCACAGAGGTCCAGCATCTGGTAGTCTGAAGTGTACTGGCTGTGAGCTTCCATTTTGCTATCATGGCTAAAAGCCTGTGCATGTTTAGACAGAGAAAAGGCATACAACTCCCAGCATTCCCCAGTCAGCAAAGCTATCTAAACTTCTCTGTCTAAACATGCATAGGATTGTGCCCTTAAAGAACTACATTGCACAATTTTTTTTAAATGCCATCTCTGCTTTTTTTAGAGCCATTCTGAGTGGCTATTGTATCTTGTGGTACTGAATTCCATTAGTTAATCTGTAAACATGGCCAGTAAGCATTGCTTCTCGCACATTATTCCAACCCTTGCATCAGCAGGCATGGGAATACCTTTCAAACCATTATAGACCAATCTTTGACCAAAAAATAATATTAATAAAATAATAAAAAATAACGTGTGGATATGAGTTTTTAAAACTGACACCAATTCTCGTAGTGCTATGCTGAAGGTTCCGATGAAGTCATGTCATCCATTGGAATTGTATCATAAGGTGTTGCATTGTTGTCCTCTGCTGCCATCCCATTGGCTGTCGTAGGATTGTAATATGAGAGATCTCCAAAGCTTGCACCATAAGGCTCAGGTGTATTGTCTAGTCGCAGAACTGCAAGACATGTATGTTGATAGTTATTTATAAACTTTTAGACAATGCTTCCTTAGAATCAAATGTTAAAGAGGCCCTCACATGACTTATTTTATCTCAAGGCATTTCTTTATATACTAGTGTAAAGCCCGTGTTGCCACAGGCACTAGTAGTCTGAGAATGATTGGATGAAAATATGTTTGGCTGTCTCCCTTACAACTGGAACAACTTTAAGGAGGCATTTCCTTCTTTGCATCCCTCTTCCTCTCTCAACTTTCCAGTTATGTCCTGCATCAGCTTCCCTTCTATGAGCACCCCAATAATACGACCTCTTCCCGCTACATTAAAGCAGCCCTCCCTCTGCTATACCAAATAGGATCTTCCAACCTCCCTCCCTGTCATTCGCCCACACAATTAGCCTCCCTTATTCCAATAAGAACCCCTGCCCATTACATGAAAGCATAGACAGACAGACCCTGCCTCTGTTACAGGGAAAGGGGGTGATCCAAGCCCCCACCCAACAACCTCACCCCCACCTTCACCTGAAAAAAAAGTTGCGATGAGGGGGATAGAAACAAAACCCTGCCTTTCTCTCACCTGCCCTGAGCCAGAGCCATCCAATATGGTGGCAGTCTTGCACCCCACCCACTCCTGCCACATTGCCTCACCCACCACCCCTCTCTCTCTCATACACACACACAAATCCCACCCATGCGCAGAACATCACAACAGCAGCCCCTCCCTCCTCGCACTCTGATTCATCCCATTTGAAATAATAACAATCTAGGGGGGAGCATGGCTGTTGCCCCTAGCACAGTCCCCAAGGCTTAGGAGCACCCCGTGAACCTGCCTATGAAGTAAAAAGAATAAAAACAAACCTAAACAGAAACAGAAAAAAGGAAACCAGGAGGATGTAGATAATGGAGGTCAAAAAACACATGATGACAGATTAGACACTGTTTGGCACAGAGCAGATAAACCGGCACTAAACCGTAGAGTAATGTCTGGAAAAATAATACTGAGGAATCAGTTTGGAATTGTTCCAAGACTCCTAAGTGACTCAGCAACAGTAAACCTGTCATTTTCTTAGCTGCTTAACATAATGGTTTCAGACACTAGTGTGACTTGCAAAAGTTTTCCCATGTTTTTCAAGGTGTAACCCTCCATTAACAGGTGGAGTCAAATGTATCCCAACAGTGTTGAAATACTAATATAAGACCTTTGTGTCAGGCATCTACAACTCCACGGTCCAGGTATTCCTCACCTATGATGAGATGTGAATTACTATGTGCTGGTTTTGGGGGGGATGTAGAGGCTCCTAAAGCTAGTGGGGGGGGGATGATGGTTTTATTCTTGCAGCTTTGAGGGTAAATTGTACCCCTCTTAGAATGTCTGAGAAGACTGAAAAACCATGCACATAACGAGCTAAAGTTTAAATTGACACTGCAAAATCATGTTTAAATTGATAAGTTACTCTTCATTTCTATAATAACTAATTTTCACAATAGACAAATTAGTCACTTCCCTTAATATCACTACAAATTGCATACAAACATTTGCAGTTTCAATTGGGGTCAAAATGACCTCAAAAGCAGCATTTATCAATGTTAACTAAAAACAGTTTTGTGGGGTCACAAGGAATGTTCTAGCTGAAAAAAATGTTTTTAAACTTCAGGCTTGTAAGGGCAGCCTCTAAACTTGTGCTGTACCATTGACCCCTAATACCATTTGTAGTGATATTAAGGGAAGTGACTAATTTGTCTATTAGTCAAATCACCCACTGAAGTGATGGTGGCCAGACTTAATGGCAACTCTCAGTGAAGGCCCTTTAAATTACTTCTTTTCTCTGTTTATAGGAAAATCTTTTCAAAATTGAGAGTTGTCCTCAGGCAGCTTCATAACCAGCCACCCCCAGCAGCTCAAAACCTAGGCTAGAGAGTGGTTGAGAAACTAACAACACATTTGTTAGGGTTATGGATGGAATATAACAACTTCCCACTTTTTTCGGCAGTGTGCCACACAACCCAGGGATTTGTTAAGAAAAATCTGACAAACAAAACAGAACCAGAAACTCTTCCAGAGTTCCTTGCTCTCAAATCCAGAAGTGTCAACAGCAGTATGTGTGGTTTTCAAGATTTGATATTTGTAAATTATGTACCAAATGAAAGGAAGGACAGTGATTCTCTCATCTTCAATGTATATGTAGCAATTTCAGACCATAAATCCAAGTGTGAGATCATTCTTTACTATAATAAAACTAAATATAGCAAAGATTCCTGGGACCACACCTGTATCCATATACACTTCCAACCACATGATCAAAAGGTGACCATTGCTGATGGTGGGGTGTTTTTTTTTCAGATGTAGTAGACATTGCCTGCTTAAATGCCTAGGATGGAGCGAACATCCCCAAAGGCAAATCTTCCTAGTAAACCTGGATCCACAGTTGATCAAGCCCAGGACTGAGTCTAGAAATGTTGCCAGCTTGCTTGAGATGTTGAGAGAGGCAGGCTCAGAACTGGTAGGGCCTGGCTGGGACAACATCAAGAAAAAGGGCAGGTGTGGTCGATGCAATGACAGAAAATTGCAGCAACAACGTGTTTCATCTCACTGTTTTGCCTGTGCTACTCTTGCAGCTCTGAAATGTGATTGTGCATAGGCTGCTCAAGCAGTGTGTGCTATGGTTGCAAGTTCTGTAAGATTTGTTGTTGTTGTTGTTGTTACCACTATTTCTCAACTCGTAATTATTGCACTATTGTACCTATGTAACTGTTATAATGATATAATACGTAGGGTAAGGTCACAATAGGTTGGGTCCAATGGGAGTTCTTTTTTCCCTCTAATGATAACTGCCACACTGTAAGGGATGATTTTTACTGAAATTGCTGCTAAGGATGGAAGGCTTAACCCCCCCTTCCCCAGATGCTGCAGGAATAATAACTACTGCCCCTCTCCCATGCCTGGTATTGTTGTTGTTCTTGTTGTTGTTGTTGTTGTATGTGGTGATTACTAATCATGTTGTTAGCATCATATGTAGTAAGGCCCTTTCAAAAGCAAAAGTAGATGTGTTTGGATTTGGGTGTAAATTAAGGGTTCATCTGCATTTCCTTTTCAGAATTTAAACTGCCTTCTTAGCTTTGGTGTTCTAGGATTTGTGTTTGTGGAGCAGCTTGTAACTGAATTTTATGGGCAGTTTTCTTTGTCAGAACATATCAATCCATAGCCCATTGTTACAGACTAGAGCTATCCACGTTTGGAATTATGTAGGTTTGTGCCCATTAAAGACCTCATTTTGACTGCCTCATTGCTGCTAATAGTTGCACAGGACTTAGAATAGAATCACCCCCAGTACAATAAGTAGCATAATGTATCTGACGTTCAAAGGCATCATATGGCTCCAGTTCATTTTAGTGCAGTTCATTTTGTTGTGTAAGTAATGGAAGGGCCATAACAAATATAGTAAGCAATGTTTGAAGATGTTCTCTAAAGCATTTTGAGACAATGTTTTTGTGGAATGTGATTTATGGGTAAATAAAACAAAGACAATTAAGTTCAATGTAACATATTTTGAGAATGGCATATTCATTTGCTTCTTGCATATCTTTATGAAGTAAGATTTGCATTTGCATGCATCTGGTAAGGGATATCCATTTAATTTATAAGTTAGTTTCCTGTTTTCACACATGGCTTTGCAGTTTGGCCAAAACAAATATCTTTTTCTATCAGGGTAGCTGTCTGTTGCAGGAAAAACAACAAAGAGTCTGATGGCACCTTATAGATGAACAAATATATTATGGCATAAGCTTTCATGGAGTCTGTTCACTTCAGCTTTTAATCATTGTGTGGATATGCTTTGGATACACACACACACACAGTAGTGTAAAATGTCTTTCTATTTTATTAGGTGTTTTCATTGACTATTTGGGGCACTTTAGAATAAAAAGCTTTGTATCTGGCTCAGAAAAAAGTGGGTGAGAAGTAGCAGTGGACACATGTATGCAAAATCACTTGATTTCCCCCCTTTCTGTCTCTTTCCTTCCCACTTCGGATATAATCTTAGCAGAAAAGTAGCTATTCAATGTTTTGGGACCTCCTTTGAAAATTAAGCCAATTTGGATGTTCTCAAAACTATCAAAATTTCAAAGCTATCACAATAGAATAATCTATGTAGCTATAACACCTGTGTATATTTGGATATTTCATTACCTGGATCATTCCTTGTGTCATCATACAGTCTCTGATGTCCAAATGGTTCAGGCTTTCTCTTACCACACATAAAGTAGCCAACCAGGCCAATTAATGCTGATCCGAGCACTGCTCCTACGATTGCACCAAACACTACTGCTCCATGATTGGGTTTTTCTGAAAAACAAAATGAATGTTAAGAAAAATCAATTGCTCTTTCAAGCATCTCACAAAAATAAATGCTGATGATTGGGGGTCAGTCATGCCAGATAATGACTGGGTACTGAGGCAAGCCAAAATTTGTGGGTTCCTGGTGAGATCTAACAATCGCTTCAGAGATTGTGAACCATAATCTTCATTTCTACCAATAACACTACAACATGACACTTTTAAAATAAACTATCATGGAAACAGTTTTAGAAGTAATCTGATACACATTTCCATACAAAGAAAAAGCTAGCTAGCTATTTGTCTATTCATCCAGTTTTGAATGCTTCAACTGAAATCCTTGAATGAATGACCATTCAAAATCAGAGATGAAAGCCGCATAGTTTTGTTCAAAGTTTTATGACACCTTTTATTCCCTATGTTGACTTCTCCCATTGATGTGTTTTTGCAAAATTCCTTTTTAGCAGAATTTGGGGGGCTTCCATAAACAGAAAGAGCCCATCCTTTCCTGGAAGAGCAACTTAGGATCCAAGCCAATGTCTTTACTTTTTTTTTTTCAGAGCAGCTGCCCAAGTCTAGCCATAAATTCAATATTTATTGAAGGTTCCCAAGTGATACTTGTTTAACTGTGGCTAACAGCTAAAACCCCTTCATGGATCACTGCCTTGTTGTGGCGAAGGGGCTTGCGTAACTCAGTGAAGCCATCAGCTATGCCGTGCAGGGCCACCAAAGACGGGCAGGTCATGGCAGAGAGTTCTGACAAAATGTGGTCCACTGGAGAAGGAAATGGCAACCCACTCCAATATTCTTGCCAAGAAAACCCCATGGAACATATCACAAGGCTAAAAGAGATGACGCCGGAAGATGAGCCCCTCGGGTCGGAAGGTGTCCAATATACTACTGGGGAAGAGCAGAGGGAATTTCCAAGTAGCGCCAGAAAGAGTGAAGCGGCTGGGCCAAAGCCGAAAGGACACTCAGCTGTGGATGTGTCTGGTGGTGAAAAGAAAGTCCGATGCTGTAAAGAACAATATTGTTTAGGAACCTGGAATGTAAGATCAATGAATCAAGGTAAGCTGGAGGTGGTCAAACAGGAGATGGCAAGATTGAACATTGACATCTTGGGAATCAGCGAACTAAAATGGACAGGCATGGGCGAATTTAATTCAGGTGACCATCATATCTACTACTGTGGGCAAGAATCCCTTAGAAGAAATTGAGTAGCACTCATAGTCAACAAAAGGGTGGGAAAAGCAGTACTGGGGTACAATCTCAAAAATGATAGAATGATCTCAGTACAAATCCAAGGCAAACCATTCAACATCACAGTAATTCAAGTCTATGCCCCAACCAGTGAGGCCGAAGAAGCTGAGGTTGATGGGTTCTATGAAGACCTACAACACCTTCTAGAACTAACACCAAAAAAAGATGTCCTCTTCATCATAGGGGATTGGAATGCTAAAGTAGGAAGTCAAGAAATCACGGGGATAACAGGCAATCATGGCCTTGGTGTACAAAATTAAGCAGGACAAAAGCTAATAGAGTTTTGCCAAGAGAACACGCTCATCATAGCAAACACTCTTTTCCAACAGCACAAGAGACGATTCTACACATGGACATCACCAGATGGTCAATATCGAAATCAGATTGATTATGTCCTTTGCAGTCAAAGATGGAGAAGCTCTATACAGTCAGTAAAAACAAGACTTGGAGCTGACCCCCCCACCGCGAATCAAATTTCGTTCAAGGTAAGTGACTTTCGTACATCCCTCCAAATCAGTCCATCCTAAAGGAAATCAACCCTGACTGCTCATTGGAAGGACAGATACTGAAGCTGAAGCTCCAATATTTTGGCCATCTAATGCGAAGATAAAACTCTCTGGAAAAGACCCTGATGTTGGGAAAGACTGAAGGCAAAAGGAGAAGGGGACGGCAGAGGATGAGATGGCTAGATAGCATCACCGATGCAATGAATATGAACTTGAGCATGCTCCGGGAGAGAGCGCAGGACAGGAAGGCCTGGCGTGCTATGGTCCATGGGGTCACGAAGAGTCGGACATGACTGAACGATTGAACAACAACAACAACAAACAGCTAAAACAAAGAATTAGACGTGCATCCAGTGCTAATTATTATACGGCTATACCACCTCAGAATGCATACATGGGGCCACTGTTTAAAAACTTATCTACATCCACCCAAAAATGTTCAGTGTGGTTGCTCATCACTTCATGACAGGAAAATCATTGAGAATTTCCACGTCACTGGACTTTCACACATTTAATACCAAGATTAGAATGTGTGCATCATCTAATATCCCCTCATTTGTCATGCTTTTGTGAGGAGTCAGTTCACATATTTCAGCTGCCAGTCACTGAGCATAATGAAGTGCTGTGTACACAGATGGGAACTGGACTGAAGATTTCTTCTGGATATTACCTTTCCATATGCAAGGAGATTTTGACAAGGTAATACTTTAAAATCAACATTTCCAACATGCGTTCTGAAGTGGTATGGCTCCACAACAGGACTGTGCTATGTGCTCTTTCTGAATGGTTGAATGTGAAAATCCACATTGTTACTTTTGTTTATGCAAGGACAGGAACAGCAGTAGGGATGTACGAAACACCTACCTGGCTCTGCGCCAGGGCATCCGTGGTGCGGGGGAAGGCACTCCGTCCCTCCCCCCAGAATCCTTCCCGGCTGGCTCCACGGAGCCGCCAGCTGGGGCCAGCCGCAGCCAGAGTTCCGGCCACGGCCGGGCTGCTGCAGCCGCAAATGGCGGCCGTCGTAGCGGCCACCATTTGCATCCTTGCAGGCAGCCGTGATAGGCTACGTAGGTATTTACGTAGCCTATCACGGTAAAGGCAGCCACGCGAATGGCGGCCGCTACGCCATTTGCGTGGCTGACTTTACCATGATAGGCTATGTAAATACTTAGCCTATCACCGAAAAGAGCAGGGGTGCAAATGGCATAGCAGCCGCCATTTGCGCCCCTGCTCTTTGCCATGATAGGCTATGTAAATACTTATGTAGTCTATCACGGCTGCCTGCAAGGACGCAAATGGCGGCTGCTACGATGGCCGCCATTTGCGACTGCAGCAGCCCGGCAGCGGCTGGCCAGGAGACCAGCTGGAGCCACTGCCGCCATAGCCACCACCAGTGGAGCCACCGCCACATCCGCCCCAGATAAGCTCCATTCCAGGGGGATTCCTCAGAGGGGTGGGAGGCCGTTCCGCCACGGATTGCGAGGGGCCGGATTTTTAGAATCTGGCCTCACTGGCATTCGTGGCAGAATTCTCTGACATCCCTAACAGCAGTGGGTTACCTGAAAGCACCCATAGTGAGTTTTGTAGCAATGGAGTGCAACACATAGTATCCCTTTCGATACTGGCTTCCTTGAAAAGCTTAGTCATGATCATGAAGTACTTATGCATTTTTCTGTGAAGGAGAGAGAAACCTTTGTGCACACACAAAGCATACACAAGAAAATCCACATGCAGTAAACACAAAGCAACAAAAGTGGCAGGCTATGGGCAGTATCCGAGTCAACATGACTGCTAATGTAGATTATGTTGCACTAGTATAAGGGACCTCTAGAGAAATGCCAATAGCCAGAATTCGCTGGTGCAACAGGTTTCCCATGCTAACCTACCCAAATGAGCAACTGAATGCCACAATTCTCACTATTTCCTTAACAATGAAAAGGCTGAGAAGACTACCCCTTTCACTCCATTGAAGTAAGAGTTAATGGGCAAGATGTTTTGTTAGGAACATTTTTTTATTAGCAGAGCTAGTCAAAGAGTTGATAAATAATTTTGGTAAAGCTGAGCAGATGATCATGATCTTGGGAGAGAAGTCCATTTAAGATCATGTGAATGTAAACTACAATCCTTTGTAGATGTTTCTTTCTACAATATAAACAGCCCAACTTCCAAACTGTACTCCAAATTTCAACATTTGTTTTTCAAAATCAAATAAGCTGCAACAGTGGGCTGAACGGTACATTTATATGTGGATGCACTGTGGCTGTGTAGCTAATATTATTGTGTGGTGAAAGGTAGAGGACAGTTAAGTTACCTTTTTGGTGTTCTCTTTCTTCTGTAGAATCATCAGTATGATTGTGGTGCAGACTTGTTGTTTGTGCATTTATCCGTAAGTCTGTTGTGGTACTGTTAATCTTAGTGGTCAATAATGTGGTTGAGGTAGTATTTGGTAGACTGTTAGTGGAATGAACTGTTATACCATTCATTTGAGTTTTGTTCGGTGACAACATGGTAGTAGAACTGAAATTAGAGATGGCTGTAGTGAGGTTGTTTGATGCAGTTTCTGGTGATTTGACATAGGTTGTGCCTGCGTAGCTTTCGGAGATTGTTAACAAGCCACTGCTGGTTGTGGGCATCTCTGAAGGTGGTGACGCTCCATTGATACTTGGTGAAGAGTGAATTACATCTCTTGTTGTAAAATGCAGCTGATGTGTAGTTTGCGATAACAAACTGTTAGATGATGTTGGAGTTACACTGTTGCTTTGAGTGTTGTTTTCCGTTACTGTAGTTTTTGTTCCACCGTCACTGATATCTGTTGGTGATTTAAGAGTTACAGCAGGAGTTATGCCAGAAGCCACCATAGATGTAGATAGGCTTGTGGCCTTGTGGCCTTGTGGTGATGGCTTGTGACTGTTTAAGCTGCTTACAGAGATTGTGGTAGTGGTTGCATTGACACCATTATTCCTGATCCACCGTAAGGTAGCCAACAGCAAAATGAACATCATTCCCTTGGAGATCAACATTTTTTCACTATTAGAACTCTGGTTTCTTGATATGAAGAGCCTGGGGGAAAAGTTAATTTTTAAAATAAGGGTTATAAGGATTCACTGGCTTGAAGACAGAATTTAATAAATCCACAAAAGATGTGTTACAATTCTTATTCTGGTGCCTTGGCTGTGGCCAGAAGGTGGATTATGGGTCAGGAAGTAGGTTTCTTGCTTATAATTTTTGCCTTTTTGTGTATTCTCTATCAGAGACCAAGATATTGGGTAACATAGCATCCCAATATGATCTCCTGTGAAAAGTTTTGGTGAGTACATTTTGTTGGCATTCAGGATCTCACTGGTAGCTATATTCTGGGCTAAGAAGGAAATATTATCCAGGTCAAATTGCCTACTGGCTTGAATTGCTTGCTTAAGACCTCTGGGGACCACTAATGCTTTGAAGCCATTATCTTATTGCGCATCTGCCATCTACTTGTATCACCCCAAAGTTGAGGAGAGGTTGATGGTCATGCTTTATGGCCAGGGACTGAACTAGATTACATTTTAGTTAGGCTGAAGGGTGCAAAACTCTTGCTATAAATTGAAGAACTCTGCATAAAGCCCCATCAATAGGAAATACTAAAGTTATGATACCCAGCTCCCACCCATTAACACTCTTGCAACCACTGGGGAGATCTAGGTGCAATTTCATGGGTTCAGATTGGACAAACCATTGAGTCTGCCATTCCAAATGACCCAGTTTAAAAAAAGAAAAGAAAAAAGACTCTCACCATCGCTAGTTTAGGGGTGAATCAATTACTCTGGAGTATATAGTTCTATGGCACATCCTCTCTCTCTTCCTGTCTATTAGAAAAGGAGGATATTATGGTGCTCCCATGTGTTAGGGAACAGGCAGTATTTTGCCTGTCTAGTCAGCTGATATAACCAATGGCATTATGAGGAACTGCAGTTGCTGGCACGCAGCTTGTCCGTGGGTAGATTGGAGTCTCCACTTCTACATTCAACACCTATCCACTGTAATAGCTTTTTCTCACAACTTTGCTATTTAAGAACATTTTTCCATGATAGAAGGATGGTTTGCTCTTATAGACAAGGTCTAATAACTGTCATTATTCTGGAGCTAGATGGAGGGCAGCCTGTCAGAATGTATTTTCTAAAAGTATTGCCTTTCCCACTGTGTATTCTCAGAAACTGTTTTCTGTCAGATTGATTTCACTACTTTGTGCTTTCTGATAGCAGAACTAAAGGGCAGGGAGAGGGGGGACCAGAACACAAGTGCCAATCAGTTTTAAGATGGTATAACTGCCTAAAAAAAATCACACTTACACAGTATTGTTTACTAATGGATTCCAGTAATTTTTTAATTTGATAAGAACACAAGAAAAGCATTATCGAATCAATAGAGAACAGCTGCATTCTCATGCAAAATTGTATGATTATTGGGTTTCCTTGTTCTGAGACCTTGTTGGAATGAAGATTACACAAGTGTTAGTTCTGCCAAGAGAGAGACTAATTACACTACATCTTTCAGAATTAGGGGAGCTTATTTCCCTGAGGCATTATCTCCTGAGGCAATAATGCAGAGACCTCTATACTCATTCACCAGACTACTCTATTATTTATACATAATGGCCAATAAAATTGACAATAGGTCTGATTTTATTTGCAGTGTAACCACAGTGTAACTACAAATTCAGGAAATACAAAAAGAGGCCCATTTGGTATGATCCAGCCAAAGTTAATTTAAGTCCCGTGAGTTTCAAAGTTAAGCACATTTAAGTGCCATTAATTTTAATAAAAGAATTAGGCACATACTTAAGGGTGGAACCACACTAAAGAAGGGGATGCCACTGGAAATGGCATCCTGATTTGCATTATCCACATATCCTGGCCCGAACCAGCCAGAAATTTCTCAAAAGCTTTCCATTCTTATAAGAATTGTGGTTCCAAGATGAGATAGCCTGCAGCATAAGCTTCCCCGGTTGAACAGATGGGAAGAGCCATCAGTTCTAACTCTGCAGTTCTTTGATGATGGCACTATTAAAATCTATTATATAAAATGAGATAAAATGAGATGTTTGGTACAAAACACACGTTATTACAGTGGTGAATGTAAAAAAAGGGGGGAGGGCAGGAAATGACATAATGAAATAGGGTAAGTGATCCTACACATTATGAGAGAAAGAGAGAGAGAGCTCGATATGAACATTTTTGGTCACAGGCCCATGTTGATTAGAATGTGCAAGTCCATCTTAAATCTGTCACACTGAAATCCACGGAACTTAAAAGTGCCTAATTTGCCTGAATTGTGCCCATCATTTGCTTTATGCTATTATGAATATTCACCCTAGTCCCCTTTATTCACTATCTGTATTGCGTAAGGAGTCTCCATACATTGACATAGCTCTCCCATCCGCCCAATGTCCATTCACTGATCCTATATGCTGTGCATAAGCTCCTTTCATGCAGATGTCTATGCTCAAGGCATACATGTCAGGGGTTGGGATATCATGTGATATCAGGCCAGGCCAGGGCCTTCTCTATATGTATGCAAATCATGTGTGACAGGGACTTGTTTCTCCTCCCAGTTAGGTGCCGTGTCAATTGGACTTCTATTTATCATTTTATTTTATCTCAGTTTGGATATATTCCAGGCTACTTCAGCAAATGTGACCAGGCTAAATTTAGAAAAGCACTCATTTTATTTGCTTGTAAACATTTTGCCCAAATAGCCAAAAGGAAAATAGAATCTGATTATTTGCTAGATTTGTTTATTTTTGTTCTAAATACGTCTGCAGTTCTTGTTAATAGACCCAAATAAGTATTTGGCTGATTTCCCCCCCTCATAAGTGGCAGTGTTCAGTATGTAATTAATCTGCTTATCCTGGGTTACAAATACACTGACTAAATGTACAAAAGCATTTGTCATACTCCATGACCACATTTTTTCCACTGCTATAACTGATTAAAAAGCCATGCAAAGAACAAATAAAACATTAAGGGAGCTTTTAGCAAACTCTCAGATAGTCTGTTTCTCTTCTTATCCATGCATGTTGTTTTCCTCTCTGGCACAACCCACTTGACTTGCTATCAATAGCTATTTCATTACTGAACAAAGTGAGTTTTGTCTTCTTTTTTTAAATTTCACCTTGGCTGTAATTTGAAATGCCCAAGGGGAATTACCAAAAGTTCACTTAACTAAAGCTTTCATTTACAGTGCATGATGCTAAAATTGCTGTGCTCACAACACAAAAGTCTTTTTTTATGTGTGTGTGATATCCTTGACACTATAATTTTCCACTTAGAAGGAAGGAGACAAAAACCAGTTGAGTTTATTTTAATTGTGTTTGCCAGAAACCCTTTCATGTATTAATCACTAACTGTGGTAAAAGCTGAAATGAAGTAATCACCTGATCGGGCTTTTGTTCTTTGCTTCTAATTTGAGTTTTGCATCACTCTCTGCTTACAAAGGGCCACTGCATGCCCAGTAATAATGAAAACCAATATACATTACAAGACAGCTTTCGATTTCTACCATTCCATTTGTTTGTTACATAAATATGAATATGCACATGGGTGAAACCCTGACTGCAATTAGATTCTCTAAATAACTTGGACTTCCATGGGAGGAACCTTCAAGTTCAGAGTCAGTATGTCACTGGATGTCAGACCCTGGAAAGCAACAGCAGGAGAGACCCCGTGATGCCATTGGGGTAGAAGTTTGGGGCAGAGGTCTAACATCCCACTTAGCAAAATAGTAGGAGGGCCCACCAAACCCAGCAGGGCTAGCTTAACACATTTTGAGGTAAAGTAATACACATTACGATATAAGGATGAGGGGGAGTATAAGACCATTAAGTCCAGAGTCTAAAATTAGGGAAGACAGGAAATCATGTTTGATTATGTCTCCAGTGCCTCTGTGTAACTGCCCAACTCACTGTTTTTCCAAAATGACAGACTGTTGTTACAAACAATAAAAAGGCCTATGTATAACTATGCATGCAAAAGGCACACATCGTTTTCCTTCACACACACAAAAGAGGGTGACTGCCATAGTTATTTTGAGTTATAAAATAGTCACATCAGATGTTCTTAACAACAGTTTGGTAATTTCATCTTAAATATATTCAAAAACATGTCTTTGAATCTTGCCATAAATCTTTCCCTCTCCAGTGAAATTTTCTCCCACCCCACCCTCATAAAACACACACATCCACACAGAAATGATCTCCTTGAATTTAAGCAGCCTAACTTTGTGTAAGTCTGCAGCCTTGGTTCGGTATGAATTATGGTTATGGCATAATTATGGCATAATATTTATCCGGGAGAGAGCGCAGCACAGGAAGGCCTGGCGTGCTATGGTCCATGGGGTCACGAAGAGTCGGACATGACTGAACAACTGAACAGCATTTATTATGCATGAATCTCAAAGGCTGTTAAAAAACTATTAAATCCTTTCTCCCATATTTATTTAATTGGTATTCTAACCTTCTTCATTCTTAAAAGTTGGGGTGGATTACAATGGTAAGTACACATAATAAATGTCAATTAAAATCAGTTTAAATCAAAATGCATGGAAATCTCATTCCTAATTAAGAACAGAAGCCTAGCCACCAAAAGCTAGCCCAAGCAGAAAAGGCCTTACAACAGTTTCAGATAAGATTCAGACTTGGTATTTGGTCAGTCTAGGAAGGAAGCTCCATAGTAGTGGATGGGCCAATCCCTGAGAAATCCAATTAATATATCCCTGCTTCCCTTGATACGAAGAAGGAATAAGTAAGGGGAAAGTTCTAAGCAGATTTAAATGATGAGGCAGAGGGGAAGAGGTGGGGTTGTATCCAAAGTTAGGCCTACCAACTTTGGATACAATGTTGCAATGAATGGGACTCAAGTTAGACTAACGTTGGATACAACCCATGGTTTCTAATGTATCTGTATATACACATACAACATCAGTGAGGGATTTAATTTCTTGAGGGCAATCATAATATTACATCAGAGTATCCATTCTTTTCTGGGAGGGTTAAAAGCAGCTATACCATTTAAAAGTAGTTTGCAGTAGGAAGTGGAAAACGGTTCAAAAGCAAACACATGGTGCACACACAGGGCTCCGGATTATGCCTGGTGTGGTTGCTTTAGTATCAGTAACCAAAAAAAGGCACTAGTAAAGTTGAAAGAAGGGCAGAGTATTAAAGAAAGTTCATGGCCTTTGTAATAAGATGAATATATTCGAAGTATATCACCTTATATATCTTAGTATATTAGTGACATCATTTAGCATATCATTTGGAAAGAATAAAATATTACTAGAAAAGAATGACACAAAATGATTACAAATGCGGTGCTAATCACTCTTTTCCTATCCCATCATTAGCTTTTGGGGGGGGGGGGGTTGCCAGAGGGTTTTTTTTTTAAAAAAAATCTTCATGATATCAATTCTTAAATAAGAGGACACCTGTTCTATGTCACTTCTTTTCTAAGTAGAGGTGCAACTGGGCAAATGCATATGTTTGTACACACTTACAGTGAAGGGCTTTCTTCAGTCATCACGATAGACATTTACAGCACATGTAAAAGATGAAACCCCAACTTTGAAAGTTGCAGACAGAATGATAGATCCCTGAAGTCAGAATGTTCCTTAACAGTAAGAAGTCTTTTCGGGTAGTGATTATCTGTATGCACAGCATTAATCACTTTAAGCAATGCTATGTTTTTAATCCCTTTAAAGCATGCCTACTACCACTCAATGCTTGCTAGTGAAGAAAGAAAAACACTTAAAAACAGAATGTAAGTTAAGCTGCTAAACTACTTTCTGCACTAAGAACAGTCAATATCTGTGCCAGGACTGGGCATTATCTGGTTAATACAGCAGGTAGTTTCTAACCAAGATAACTTATGATCCAAGATGTTTTGTGAAAACTTAATGCAAGTAAGATCGTAGAGTGAAAGCCATTAACTGAAAACCACTTACCTTTTCAGCTCGGCATTAATATTCAGGAAGGGGCTGAAATAATTCTTCCCTTACCGGAGTCCAGTTAGTCTAGTCTGCTGAAAATTGTAGAAGGCAGGTCATGTAAATGTATCAGTGTTGTGGTGGTCAGGAATGCACAGTAGAAACGAAATTAGGCGGGGCTGTATTTCTCTGGGTGTAACAGAGCACCTGAGGAGAACTAGAATGACCTACTTCTCAGCAGTCATTGTTGAAACGTACCACTGCAGAGTTCACAGAAATGGGAGCTTTGGGATAAAGTAGACAAATACTTCTGCTGCTCCCAGAAAAACTGCTGGATGGAATCAGCAAGAGGAAATGTTTTCAGAAGCACAGTCTTCATTTAAAAAAAAAACCCATGAAATTAGCTATAATTATTCTAGAAAAAGACTTCAGTAGTTTTGTAATGAGCTGTTTTCCACTTGACATATATTCCAAAGTTAAAGTCATGTTAGATAAGAATCAAATTGCTTCGTATCACTTCTCTTTAAAAGAAAAGGAAAGTAAATGCTAAAATATTTCGTAAAAGTGTTGTCAGATTTTTAGCCAACTCACAGTGCTGGAATCTGCTTACAATTTGAAGAGTGTTGCAATCTAAACTCATATCTACATTTTTGCAAACCAAATGAGGAAGCCCTTTTCTTGGTTTATTGTTTTTTAAAGCATATAGTTTTTTTGTTTCATACTTTCTGGAGTGCGTAAAGGTGTGGTTTAGGGTATCTAGAGGCAAAGCATGCCATGGCTACTATACTTTACATTAAAAAGTAGGTTGTAATAGTTGTGTAAGAGGGGAATTTTATCCATTACAGTTTTCCTCAACCCTGCATGATAAGCTGCACTCCTGTCCAAATTCTCTCTTCAAAGCCTTGACTTTCACTGGGCAAATGGAATTGGTCCCACACCCTCTGCCTCTCTCCAGCTCCCTGGGCCCTCTGAAAAGCCTCTCCTGAGGATCAAGGGACCCTCCTGAGCGAGGTGGGCTGTGGCAAGGAGAACAGAGGAGAAAGGGGAGGATTGCCCAAAACCAGGCTGAGGCACCTTCCAGGAGTACAGTTCTGCCCTGAATATCACAGCCTAGTCCATTCAGAAGGTCTCCCGGCACTCAAGAGACTGGGGGGGGGGGGGAACCACCTCCCATCAGTGCTTCTCAGGCTCCAAGTCTATACTTTTGCAAATCTTGGATGAATCTGTAAATATGTGTCTAACCTGCCTGATTAGAAGCATCTCCTGTATGAGGTGGATTTTGAGTGTGCAAAGCTACCCACTGATCTAACTGAGATTCAAGTCCCTGGAGCTGTACTTTTTCAAATGAACTCTGTATTGTTCATGTTTTGAAAAAGCAATTCAAGTGTTACTGGAATGTGTAATTACGTCAAGGATGGGAATACCTTTGGTTTGAGTCCACTTGAAATTCTTGAAGGCTTTTGAATACACTTCATACAATTCTTCCACATTTTTGTCGATGAGAATTCTATGTAGGCATTTTCCCAGGGCCAGATTTGGGGTCAAGGGTAGGCACGGCCAGACACCTGATGAGAGCCCACACCCCAGCAGGGGCCCACTGACAAGAGCTTCTCTTCTTCACCATTGCAGCCTGCTTGTTCATGGGCCTCTTGCTCTGGCCCATACAATGAGGGTGGTGAGAAGAAGGAGCAGTAGATGCCACAGCCTGCTTGCTCACTGGCTGTCTGCCTGTCAAGCAAGCCAGTAGGAGCAAAGATGAGAAAGAGGATGAGGAGCAATACCATCATGTGACAATGGCAGTGAGAAGGTAGATTCAGTAAGCAATGAGGCCAATTGGGCGTGTCTTGAACAAGGGCCCTGAAAACTTGAGCCAGGACTGCCTGGGGCCATATGAAATGTTATTAAAGACAACAGGATACTGCATGAGAATGGGGATTCCTCCGGGTACAACCGTTTAGGAAATGGAAGTCCTAACAGAGGTTTAATACTGGTGGTAATATTGTGGAGTCTTACTTTACATCTTCATGGATGTTTTTCCTGTTTTCTGTTCAGCATGTTCAGTTTGGAAAAGGCCCAAAAGTAAGAGCATGAGAAGACCTTAGTATGAAGTGCTCACCTTGAGTTATGAACAGCACATACCTACCTTGTTACTGTTCCCATCTGCCATGCAGACAAGTAGAAAGAGAAACTGACTTCACCAATGATTGACAGACTTGGATGCCTTGAAGAAGTACATCTACTGGGCAAATATACTCCTAATGCAGTTGTCCACCTAGTATATAACATTTTAATCAGCATATTGTGCAATCTCTAACCAAGTATCAATGATAAGATAGGGGTGAAGGCTATGCAGTAGTGTTCACTAAGATTTTCCCATCCATTGCAGTTGGAGTGGCAATTCTAGAAGAAACAGTTCCTACCATTCTAATTTTACCACCCCCTGTACCACCCTGTCCTCTCTTCCTAAAGTAGCATCCACATACAGTATATTGCATAATCTAGTTTAGTAGTTTCTTAACTTCCTATCTTCAGGGGAACCTTTCTTCTCTGACTTGTCTGCCAAGATCAGAACACTCAGGCATCTTCTATGAAGCCCCTGTGTGTTATGGCATATATGGGACACATTCTCAGGCCTTCCTATTGTTCTCTACATCAGGTATGTGGAACCTTCCCCACCTCACCCCATTTCCAAGATCTGCATTGTGTTAGGGATAACCTGTCAGAGGCCACATTTGAAAATGGCCACCCCACACAACCAACCACACGCACACATTCATACAGTCATTCTCTTCCTCACTCTTTCTCATACACACCTACTTCACAAAATCACTCATTATCCTAGATCCTGTGGCTTCGATCCATTTATTCACACACACACACACACACACACACACCAATTTACACCCTACCCAGATATTACCCAAAATCATTTTCCCCTAGCACTGCTGTTGACCTTTTAAGAAATGTCCAGCTCCAAGGTCTTGCACTTTAAAGAAGTGTGTCTCTTTTAAGAAAACCTCCTCACCCCATTTTATTTCTTTCTCCACCTTGGGAAGCCAAGAAATCAGCCCAAATGGGGAAGGGATGGTTGAAGGTGGGAAAAGACTGAAAAAATGTGATTGCACATTGCAAAGGAATATAGACAAAGTGTATTTCAGGGAAGCTCCCTATTGGCAAACCATTGATAACAAGCTTATGGATAACCAGGAAACTCCCAGAGTTTCCTAAAACACATGTCCTAGTGTGTTCCAATTGCATCAAAACACAGTAGTGATGCTGCCGAATAAATAGTCGACTCATTGGTTGAAACTCATCCGTTTGTAATGTTCACTTCTGTAGTGAGCCTGGATTATGCGTTCTCTATTAAGTCAGAATGGATTGTGAGCTTTGGACATGCACAGTGAAACAGTGCACAAATTCCCATCCCAATTTTCAGTCATCCTACTACCTAGACCATCCTCACCACCCAGGTTACCTGAAGCAATCTCCTTAGCTGCATCTTGCAAGGAGGAGGGGTTCATCTTCATACCAGCAATCAGTAACAGCAAGTAAACATCACATGACATCATCATGCAAGCAGGCCATGTGAAAACAACCAATCAGAAAGTGAGCATAATAAGGTGATGCATGATGTCATGCCGCATTACATGATTCCAAACTATGGCTCCCAAGATGCACCTATTGTCCATGTGCAAAAACTTGTGTACACAAAATGAGAGTTCGTATTAAAGGAGAACTCTCATCCAAGATCACATGGATGAATTGGTTACTTTCTGAGTAAATAACAAATTCACTTGGGGTAAGTTCACCCATCGCTGCTTGTAAGTGGTATAAAATGCTCTGTTAGCCAAGACTAAGGGCCAAACTAAATGTTCCTCCAATCAAGCATAGCTCAGCTATACATGATTGTCTCCCCTACTTTTTGTCAAGTGCACACAGCACCAATTTGGATCAGGACTGTGACTCTTCAGGAAAGGAGCATTTAAGCTTCCTCTTCCCCATTTTTGTCCCAAAATTCCACCCACCCCCCCACCCCCCCCGGGGAAAAAAAGTATTCATTGGAATCAATAGAAAATATTTGCTTTTAATGCCCCAGAGGGATGGAATTTCAGGACAAAATTGCTATGGTTCTGAATCCCGATCAGGGCCATGGAGGACACTTGCAGGAGAGTAGGGGAGCTCAGCTATGCATGATTAAAAGAACATTTAGTCTGGCTGCTGCATGTAGAAGTGAACTATGTTACCACTTACCATTTGCTTTTGTAACTATAGCACTCAAAGAGTGCACATTAACTGTCTTCAACTGTCAAGAATGTTTCTTTTCAAAACAACTTCCTGTATGCTCCAGTGATTCTGATGCTGGAGAAAAGTATTAAGTTAAACCTTGGATGTAAAAGGGTATTGTCTGTTCAAAGCTGGTCAGTAAGTTATCTATGAAAGGGAATTTCATGTTAAAATGTACATACAAACCAAGCGTTAATTTGAGCCAGAGCTTGTAGAGTTTAACCCCAGGAACTGCTTTCAGTGCCAGTCTTAGCCCTGGGACATCGAAAACAATTGAATAGGAGAGTGTCCCTCAGTTGGTGCAAAACATAATTCCCCCTCAAAACTGAGCAACTATAAACAGGGTGCACATACATGTGGAGTTAGAGGGTAGTAGGACTTGCAGGCACAGACTGTGGTTACCAGCCTGAAGCCGCAGCACCTTTCTGTGTTTTTTTTTTACAAAAAATCATTGATATGGATGTAGCCATTCCTCTAAATCAGAGATGGGGAAGCTGTGCCCCTCTAGATGTTGTTGTACTCCAACTCCCATCAGCCCCAGCCAGCATGGCCAATGGTCAGTGGTTATGGGATTTGTAGTACAACAACATCTGGAAGGCCACAGGTTCCTCACACCTGCTTTAAATGTGTCTTAATCTGCTTCATCATGCACTGGGGATATCTAAAATCTATGATGAGATTCAAGGACGAAGTGATAACACTACCAAAGCACCCATGTACCTTGGACACTTAAGTACAAGCATTTCATTCTCCGAATGTGTTCAGATATTGTACACAATGTCTAATTCACCTATACAGTGTTCAGTACCACAAGACATGGCAAGGACTATAAATTTAGATGGTTTTAAAAGGCGATTAAACAAGTTCATAGAGCCTATCAGAAATTATCCTCTATGTTAATAGAGAAATCTAGAGATGGTGGAGAAATCCGCTGCAGACTCAATCATGCTGGATTCTCAAGAATCTGACCTGCAGAGTCCACAGCAGACCAGCCCCACTCACCTCTGCCCCTTCCAGATTTCCCGTGAGGCAGCTGTAAGGGCTGTCGGTGCCACCGGCACCGAAAGTGCCGGCTATCAAGGGCTTCCTTAACAACTGGAGCAGAGAACAAGGTCCCTGGCATGGCCAGCTCCCAGTGCTCTCTCCCTGGCTTCTTCTCAAGGAAGCCAGGGAGAGAGCGCTGGGGTGCCGGGTCGAGGCCCTTGTATTCCGCGGGTTTCCTTGACAGACGGCACAGAGAACAAGGGCCTCGGTGCAGCCAACCTCCAATGCTCTTGCACTGGCTTCCTCTCCAGGAGACCAGGGAGAGAGTGCTGGATTGCCTCCAAGGCCTTTCTTCCCCACACCAGCTGTCAAGGGTTTCCTTAACAGCCTACGTGGGGAACGAGGGCCTCGGCGTGGCCAGGAGCAGAGCCACCCACAAAATCCAATGGACGTGGCAAAGCTCCTGGGGAATCCGCGGGGTCCCAAGTGGCCCAGATTTCCCCACCATGGATCCTGCCCTGGACCAGATGTTGCAGAGTTTATTCACTCCTAGAGAATGCATTCTCTGAGTGTGGATTCTTATGTAGCCAAAGTGGCACTATGCAGACCCATACAAGAGGAAGGTATCAGCAGGCTTAGGGGAACCCCAAAGTTTGCAGAACTACAAAAACACTGTGAAAAAAAAACCCTAAAGGGAGAGTGGAAACTCAAAACTGCTCAATGAGGGCTGAGCATGCTCAGTGACCACAAAATCTTTCCTGACTGTTTTAGGAGGGATGGGAAATGGGGTGGGAGGGAAAATGGAATGAAGTATCCTGGAAGATGGCATTGCTGGCTGACTGGAACTCTTAAGAAGAAGACTCCACATTGCAACATTTTGTTGCAGGTTCCACTTGTTACCTTCACTATGATAGCTAAATGTGACCTTCATGTCTAGTTGCAGTATCTTCTGCATACCAGTTGCGGGGAGTGAATTAAGAGAGAGGGCTGGTGCCTTCAGGTCCTTCTTGGGCACTTCCCAGAGATATCTGGCTGTTGGAAACAGAATGATCAACTAGACGGCTCTTGGACCGATACAGCAGGGTTCTTGGACCGATACAGCAGTATCCATAATTGCTGTTCAGCACCATACAAGATCTTATCAAACTAGCATGCTTAAGTTTGTATAGACCTTCTAATAACCTTTCCCTCTTGTGTGTAGTTATGGTTGGGATCCATGAGGCAGGCAGGATGCAGGAAGTGTCTGCTTGCATGGTAGGAGCTTCTTTGCCCTTTCCAACCGTAGCTCCTCCCCAGCACACCACTACAGAAATGAAAGCAATTTCACAAGTGGCCTTTGATGCAACATGGTAAATCAGAGATAACATATATATTTGGGTGCATGCATCGGCCCTTTACAACATAGCCTCCATTCAATGCTTTGGTAAATGAAAAAAACAAACAAACAGATATTTATCTAATGTATTGTTTTAACATTCATTAAGAGTCTTTGGCTTAGTATGTTGTTTTCTTTCTCTTTTTAAAACATTTAGATTTTTTGTTACAAAAATTAAAGACAAAAGAATCAAGCAATACAGACACATTAAAATCTTTCATGTTAAGAAAAATCACACAGGAACAAGTATTCCAATGGAATTAAAGCTCTCATTGACCATCTTTGAAATTAACCTATTTTTTGGTTCTCCTGATGATGGTGACATTCCAAATTCTTGCGGGGGGAGGACAGTCAGTGAGTGGTGGGTCATTACTGCTTCTCCAGTGAGAGGCTACAGTTAGTCTTGCTGAGTTGAAAGATTGATTAAAACTTGTTTTTCATTCATTTGTTCTTAACACGGAAATTTCTTGGAAGAAATAATAGATGACTACGTGTTATCCAAGGCCTGCAAAGTTAGAGAATATCTTCTGAATCTGTAGTCTACGGATCCCTTAGATTAGGGATCCCTTAGGTTACTTAGATTAAGTAAGGATAGGTGTTGTAATGCAGCCCTGCCTTTCAGTATCTATTTTGTTAAACTTACATGCATTCTTGACTTGGATGCTGGTGTCCGTAGCCCACCTGGAATACCACACATATTTCCTGAAGCTTCCAGATGAACAAAACAGGAAGCCTTTTGATGTATTAAGTCTGCTAGAGATAGCTAAAACCTTCTCCTTTTTGATTAACACTTTGATAGTCCATCTCCAAGACCCAAAAGATGAGAAGAGGATCTTCCTGCTTATGTGCCACTCCTCTGATTGGTGAAACCAATACGCAAGTCTTGAGAATTTGCTCTCCCCCATAGCTTATAGCTTATAGCTTCAGGTGTGCATAGCTCAAGAGCTGTGAAACTGGATAAATCACAGTGTTACACAGCTGATAATCTGATAATCCATCTTTATTGCGCTGCATTGAGGTTTTTCCATTGATTTCCTTATAAAGGAGGAATTTTGGAGTAATATACCAACAGTTGATTATAATGTTAACATATAAGTAATGGCTTTCACAGCTACAGTGTTCTTAGAGTTTTGGAAAAGGCGAAGAGCTGTACTAACCTATGACTGGGACCTCATAGACTGGGAAGATGAAGAGGTAAGAATCGAAAGAAATAATTTGTAACAGCAATGTTGATATCAATTTTCATTTAGTTTTAGTATTCCCAGGATATCTGAGGGCTTGTCTGCATTATTTGTATTTCAGGTAAGTGCTGGGCTCAATGTGATTTCATCTGCACCTAAACATCTGAAAGTGTATACATGAAAACATTAGCACCTAGTACCAAGAATAAAGCTTCCATCTGATAAACGGTATCAGCTATGGAAAATTCTCATACATAGCATTAGTTGGGATTGGGAACAGTGGAAATTTCCATTGATATCGCAAGCTGTGAGTGCATTAGATCATGATCTTAAGCATGTTAGTGAAGGATGTTAGTTGCACTGAAATCAGTGTGACCTACTTCCATTATGGTGGAGTTAGTACTGGGGTGATAATATATAGATCTTGTAAGTAAATAAATAAATATTTGGTCATATTCAGATGCAGGGAAGGTGTCAAGGGTAGGCATGGTTGGGCATCTGCCAATGGCCCACACCCTAGCAGGGGCCTACTGACAAGAGTCTCCTGGAGTTGCACCTCCTCTTCCTCCTCACCACTGCATACTATTTGTTCACCTTCCTCTTGCTTGGTCCCCAACAATGGTGATGGTGAGAAGGAGGAGCAGAAGATGCCACTGTCTGTTTGCTCACTGGCTCTCTGCCTGTCAAGCAAGCAAATGGTAGGAATGATGAGAAAGAAGATGAGGAGCAATGGCAGCTGATGTCACTGGTGGTGATAAGGTACGTTCCCTGAAGAGAGGGGGGACATTGAGGGCGTCTTACCCAAGGTCCCTCAAAAAATCTGGAACCAGCACTGCTGCATTTCTCAAATCCAGGCACAATTTTCCTAGAACATTTATCCAACTATGATAATGCCCACTAGTGTGCATGTTAAGAGGAAATTAGTCATTCCAGTTAGGGGAGTGCCACCATTTTTATTATGCCCATGAAACAAAAGCCTTTCTTTCAAGTTCATTTGTGTACAATGAAGTGGAGGAGATGATCACACTGGCACCCACCTCTGACCTCTACACATTCAAAGTTATCATTTGAACAGGGCCCAACCATGTGTGTGTGCACACAAATCTGTGATTGTGCAATTTGTGTATAATACATGTACAATCTGGCACCCTTCATTTTTCAGTGTACCAGACCATGCATACAGCAGAGTTGAGTGCATTTGGATGTACATGCACAAAATCTTTTAAAATAGTACCTTCGCATGTGCGGCAGTAGTATACTGAGTATAACCTGGTACTTTAACCCCCCGCCACCCGCCCATACATTCATGTACACAAATAAACTTCAGAAAGAGATCTAATGTTTGAAAATAGCCTTTTCAGACAGAATGTTTGAAAAGGGGTAGGACTAAAATTCTCAGCTGCCACCAGTATTCAGTTGGTTGTCCAATTCCCTAATGCATTTTTTTAATCCTACCCTTTGATCTTCAGAGTTGTCCCAGGGCAGTGTGGTGTTTCAGTATTAAATGTGAACATAATGTATACATTGATTTATTATAAGTATGCAGAGTATGTCAATGAGAAGGGAATTCTGCCAACAAGAACAACAAATCCATCCTTATGCCAGATACACATGACCTGCCATTCACCTCAGGCATAAACTGAAAGAAATCTTTGTGATTGCAGGAAGAGCTTCGCCCCCAGTTTGAAGCAAAGTATTCCCAAGTGGAGCGAGTAAATCCTATAACAGGAAAGCCTGAACCTTTTCAACCCTTCCCTGATAAACTTAGTCGACTGATGGTGTCTGTGTCAGGAATATTCTTCATGGTAAAGTCTTTTTGTAAAGGTCTTATAACCTACTTCATATCAGCTTGAATTGTTAATAGTTCTCAAATACAGAGATAATTGGTAATATAGTGGAATAAAATAAGGGAATGGGGCTCTGTATTTTGTGATGTTAAGGCATAGAAGATTTTGTCAAAATACTAAGGAGCATTTTAATTCCAGACTAAACACATAACAGACATAAATGAGATGAGTTTGCAGTACTTTCAAGTTTGTCCTTCTTATTTTTTCCAGATGTTCTTTATTTGTGATGTGCCCATTTTTCAAGTCAATACATTCCATTTTATCTGTCTGCAGATTTCATTAGTACTCACTGCAGTGTTTGCAGTTGTAGTCTATCGCCTCGTGGCTATGGAGCAGTTTGCCTCTTTCCAGTGGTATTTCATAAAAAAGTACTGGCAGTTTGCAACATCAGGCACCGGAGTCTGTATCAACTTTATGATCATCATGTCACTTAATGTTGTAAGTTCTCGATCTTTATTCATTGTGAAGGATAGTCTGAGGATATATAAAATGTATTAATATGTAGGATTGGTATACCATTTTTTGCTTGACTAGGACAGCAGCTTGGTGTGATTTAAACTAACTTCAAGTAAAGCAATTCTAGTTTACAAACTAACATTGCTTATCTCCTGAACCACTTCCTGTGCAGTTTCTCACCCAGTTTGTCAGTTACCCTTTATTTTGTATGTATATATATATGGTAGCAATGACAACTAATTATGTTATGGAAGCTAGTTACAATGTTAAAGCAATCACAAAGAGCAGAGACAGTGTGATGTAACAGTTTAACTAGGACTAGAGAGAGCTGGGTTCAACTCGGTTCATGATGCTTATTGAGTAAACTTGGGCCACTCGCTATCATTCATCCTAGCCGACCTCACAATGTTATTGTGAGTGTAATTTTGTACCGTCTTCAGAACTCCTTCAAGGAATAAAAATCTATAAATAATCAAAAGATCCCATTTTATCAAGTGGTATTGGGCAAAGGATTTCAGATTTCATTACAAATAACTTATTGCTGAACCATTATGACGATGACGACAATGATGATGTTTATTTTGGGGTCATGTAATAACAAAGGGTCTCTAAGTGGCTTACAATGTAGAGTGAAAATAAAAACTACTGTTAAAATACAATTACAATGAAAGGCAACAAATAAAATACAGAAATAGATAAAATGCATCACTTAAAACAGAGAACAGAGGAATAGAAATACATGGCACTAAACCAATTTAAAGCAGGGAGCAGAGGAATAAAAGCCACCAAGCTAAAACAATGTTAGAACCACAACACAATTTAAGAGGCCGTGTAAAGCAAAAAGGTCTTTACCTGGTATTTAAATGACATTAAGGTAAGCAAGAAGGGCATTCCACAATCAGGGGGCCGCTATTGAGAAGTAGGGATGTCAGAGAAACCCACAATGGAATAAAATGAGTTCAGATTTCTATGAATCCAACCCATGGATTCCACAGCAGACCAGCTTTTCCCAAGTCATATGGATTCCACACACTTATGGACCTTTTTTAAAAAAAACTTTCTGAAATTTTATGTAAATTTAGTCATAGAAAAATACATAAAATAAAAAAACTGGCTGAAAATGTGAATTTTCCCCATAAGCTACAGCATGAAAATGCACATGGGGGGATTTGCACATTTTCTCAAATGTGAATTTGCCCAAATGCAAATTTATGTAAATTCAGGAAAATGGGGGAAAAAATCCAATTCCATCAGTGAACGGATGACAGAACAAAAGACACCTGACAAAACACAGATGGAATGGATTTTACAAAATCTGTACATCCCTATTGAGAATGCCCTTTCACTCATTGCCATATGCCAAACCTCACTCATAAAGGAATTAGGCTCAGTGTTTTGAGATATAAAGGCATAATAGACAATTTTGGCAAAATGCTAAGGACAGATCAGCAATGGACAGATCAGCCTGTTTTGTCCACAAGTCCATTCCATCTTGATTCCATAGTAATCTTCATTAAAAAAAAAAAAAAATCTACACAAATATTCACATTTAAATACACATCTAAAAAATCATATTTTTGAAAGAATTTTTGCTCAAGATGGGGGAGTAATTTGTTCATTTTACATTTTAATATAAACTTACCAGATTTTGCACTTTTGAACCACTATGCAAACCAAAATTCAGTCATCCTTCAAAATTCACACTCCTCTGATTTTTACAATGGAGTTCTCCAATTAGAAAATGCCTGCAGAACTTAGGGAAAATAACGTACAAAAATGTAATGTGTATATTAGACAAACATGCATAATACAAACATGCACAACGCATGTTTAGGAGAAATATGCACAATATTTATTTATGTATTTATTTATAACATATGTATACCACTCCACATCTAAATAGATTCTGGAGTGGTGAACAAGAGATAAAATGAACAAAAGATAAAAGGAAGGAGGATGAAACATGATATTAAAATTATTCTTTAAAAAACAGAGTGCCAAGAAAACCGAGGCTGGTTAACCAAGGAAGGCTTCCTGGAAAAGAGCTGTTTTCAGGAGGCACTGAAAACAACTAAGTGTTGGTGCCTGCCTGACCTCCAGAGCAGGCAGGGAGTTCTATAGGAAGGGGGCCATCACACTGAAGGCTCTTCTCTAGATAGACTCCAGTCAGGCCATAGATCCATGTGTAACCACCAGGAGCATATCCTCTGATGACCTCAGTGATTGGGCAAGTCGGTAAGGCAAAAGGTGCTCTCTCAGGTATCTTGGTCCCAAGTTGTTTAGGGCTTTGTACACTAGTACCAAAACGTGAAACCTGGTAGCAAATAGACAGCCAGTGTACTGCACTTGAGACACAGATCTTTGAAGCATTTCTCTAACCGTTATTAATGTTATTTGAAGTTCCATATCTGGATCATGGCAAGTATGGACAAGTTTGCAAGAAATGTGAAACTCTTACAAATATGGACATGCTCCAGGAAATGAATATCAGATTTAAATCTGGTCATGCCCTAAGGCAGGGACTCATGCTAGAAGACTGGGTGTGGATATTAATTTCATTACAATATACAGCTCTGGGTGTGCACATATAAAACTAGAAATTCTAGTCTAGTAAATTTTTGACCTCTTTAGGATAAGAGTGTCACACATAGCATCTTAAATGAATCACTCAGCACACAAACCATATGTGTGATTGTGTTTAATGGCTAGGGCACACCAGTACAGACAATGAAAACACAGTGCCCTTGATCCAGCCAAAGATAGCCATGACCCTGTCCCATTGAAAGCACTGGGGCTTAGTTTAACCATTACTGTTTTTTCCATTGGTTTTAGTTTGAAATATTCATCACTAACTAGCTAGATTGAGGCCTGTACCTATAGCACTAGGTTCCTTTTTCTAAAGAAAAAATATATGGCATAATTTTTATTTTTTTAAATATGAAAAATGTAACTGTTATTAGACTTTCTCATAAAGAATTGGAAATCTAGAACAAACACTCTACACACTCTCCCTTCTCTCTCTCTCTCTCTCTCTCTCTCTCACACACACACACACACACACACATACTCACACACACACTAGAAAGAATGTTTGTTAGTACAAGCCTATACATCAGGGTGGGCAAAGAATAGATTTCCATATGTTTTGGACATCAACTCCCAGAAGCCCCTGCCAGCATGGAGAAATGTCAGGAATCTGAGGCATTGAAGTCCAAAACATCTGGAGATCTATCTTCTGCCCATCCCTGTTATACATTTCTATTTAGAAGAAGTAAGTTCCATTGTTCAATGAAGCATAGGGGCTGTTCACACAACAGCTAACCCACACTCAGTAGTTGAGTGTGGGTTGTTTGTTGAACCATGGGTTATCATGCTGTGTGAATGTAACCAGGGTGGCTTGTTAATCATGCAGTGTAGCTTATTTCCTCAAACAAGCCACCTTGAGAACCTATGACTTCTTGTTGCTGGGTTTTTCAGAGTGGTTAACAAGCCACCCTGGCTGTGTTCAGACAACACACAACACAATAACCCACGGTTCAACGAATAACCCATGGTTCAAAATAACCCACACTCAACCACTGAGTGTGGGTTAGCGTGTTGTGTGAACAGTCCCATTCTCTCAGGTTAGTAATTATAGGACTGAAGCATTAGGTTTCAAAATAGGACTTACTTCTGAGTAGATATGTGTAAGATTGTACTATAAGAGCAATATATGTCTACTTAGTAGTAAGTCCCACTGAGTTCAAAGGAACATACTCCCAGGTAAGTGTGTATAGGATTGTAACCTTAATGTACATAATAAGCCAGATCACATGTAACAATAAGCCAGAATTCTGGCTCATCAGGAATAGCAAGCATGCCCTAGGGCATGCTTGCTGGTGGCTCCCACTTGGGTCCACCTACTGGACTTAATATTACATTTTAAACACCCCCATAATGCACACTGGAAATTGAGATGCATTTTAACTAACCCCTGAAATTTAGTGTGCCTGTGTGCCCATGCATGCATGCATGCATGTGTCATTTTTGTCACAACCATTCTAGAACTCCTAGTCATATCAGTTTAAAAAATTATAGTTTATAAACTTTGTGCTTATTTCTTATTTCTATTTCAGGTATACGAAAAAGTTGCCTATCTCTTAACAGATCTAGGTGAGTAATAGTTTTACTGTGTTCTGCACTGCTGTGATGCTTCACCATTGTGCAGTATCTGATAAAATGTCAAACAATGCAGATAGTATTACAGATGCAGTTACAAGATGTCAATATTTGGTGTGCCTGAAAGAAAATTAGATGTATAAAAGGAAGATCGTGTTCTATGCTAATAACTGCAAGGGATAAACCGAATCCCAAGGCCTTATAAAATGATGAGTGAACATATTTGACACATACCTAACTAACATGTCAGTTAGACATGCACAAGGCTGCCAGTGTGTTACCTATATGACTTTATTCTAGGAAGAAATATTAGCTTATATTTAGCACTACTACTGAGAATATGGAGTGTTATAAATACAGGTAGTTCAGTAATGTGTCCATCTTTTCTCTGCCCCAGGATTGATTGAAACCTTCACATTAAAAAACCCTATACAATCATAAATTAGATATAGGCAAAATTAGTCCAGAGATTCAGCTTGGCTTGACATGTGACACCCCAATCCACTACATATACTCACCTGTTTTTCCACCTTAACTCATTCCCTGGCCTTGACTCATTTAACCTTTATTCCCTTATGTGAACAGCAACAGATACACTCCAAAAACCCAGGCAAAGAACAGCTAAGGTGAATGAGGAAAGAAATTTGCCAAATCTATTGTTACTGTTCACATGGGGAAGCCCTTTTCCCATGTCTCAGTTCAGTGACATGTTTCAAAAGGTGCAATTGATATTTTCCCATCATGCCTTTCTCAATTTCTCTTTAAAATAGAGAAATAATGGCTCTTGTTAAAAAAAAAAAAAAAGTTGTTATCAGCTAACCAAGGGTGTGCTGTGCATAGGTTTTCAAGAGTGTTGACCATAACGCTAATAATCACTGAACACATCCAGGCATGATCTTAAGGTATCATCTTGTGGCATGCTAATTTTAGATCAGGTTGAACTTGTCTGATGCAGAATGCTTAAACGTATCTGCCCTAACTTGCTTTAATCTTCCATCCAATGCACTTTTCTTCAGTAGCACAGGGAAATAAAAACAAAAAGAGGGAAACTCTTTATACATGTCATTCAGGGTTACCCAACACCACCTGCACCTATTGGTTGAAAAATCCCATTGATATCAGCTGTAATGGAATACCAGTTATCCTTTCCATTTTCATATGACTTTTGTTCCTTTCAGGAAGTATGTTATGATTCTGTAGGGGGGTTTTCTATATTATTTGGAAAAATCAGTCAAGCAAGAAAGCTATAAACCATAATGCTGTGAACCAATATTTGAACAGAAAGATGGATGTGTATCTGAAGTGAAAAATCAAAATAGCAGCCTACTCCTTTTTAATGGCAATCAGAAGCAGAGATAGGAGGCAGAAAAATAGGTTGATTCTGGACACTGCTGCCTGGAGTGTTTCATCTTGTTTCTACTTGTAACACCAGAAAAAAAATATTGGTGGGGGAGGCAAGCTGTGCCTCACTTGATATTTATTAAACCTCCACAAAAATAAACATCTCTGTATTTCACATTCTAAACCTAAACATTCCTACCCATACATTGTTGTTGTTCAGTCATTCAGTCGTGTCCGACTCTTCGTGACCCCATGGACCATAGCACGCCAGGCCTTCCTGTCCTGCGCTCTCTCCCAGAGCATGCTCAAGTCTATATTCATTGCATCAGTGATGCTATCTAGCCATCTCATCCTCTGCCGTCCCCTTCTCCTTTTGCCTTCATTCTTTCCCAGCATCAGGGTCTTTTCCAGAGAGTTTTCTCTTCGCATTAGGTGGCCAAACTATTTGAGCTTCAGCTTCAGTATCTGTCCTTCCAATGAGCACTCAGGGTTGATTTCCTTTAGGATGGACTGATTTGATCTCCTTGCAGTCCAGGGGACTCGTAAGAGTCTTCTCCAGCACCACAGTTCGAAAGCATCAATTCTTCGGCGCTCAGCCTTCCTTATAGTCCAGCTCTCACAGCCATACATTACTACTGGGAAAATCATAGCTTTGATTATGCGGACCTTTGTCAGCAAGGTGATGTGTCTGCTTCTTACTATGCTGTCTAGGTTTGCCATAGCTTTCCTCCCAAGGAGCAAGCGTCTTTTAATTTCATGGCTACAGTCACCATCTGCGGTGATCTTGGAGCCCAAGAAATAAGCATTGCTTATTTCATTAAGATTACATCAAGCACAGTTATTGTTGCATCCTTACTTAAAGTTCTCATATAAGACTTAATTTATTCATTCATTATGTAGTTTTATGCGTGCTGCAAAAAATACACATTCTTTTTCTGCAACAAGAAAAATAATGGAAGGCTTTCATGATCTTTCTGGAAGTAGGGCTTGTGTAGTTGTAAAGTTTGCATGACAGAAATTCGGCAAGAGAAGTGTTTGCCACAGAATGGAGGTGTCAGCCACAGGTACCAAATTGTATTAGAGGTGCCTTGCAAAGTAGTCCAGATGACCCAAGTAAGTAAGCAGTCAGTAAATCTCAAGGCACAGGGCACCCTGCTTGAACACAAGACATTTAATGCAAATAAAGGCTGTCTTCGCATCTGGCATTTTATTCCACTGCAAACCATTCCTTTTGATTCCTGTTCCTTTCCAGTATTTAGACTGGCCACAGGGCATACAAGCATCTCTCGTAGTGCTTCCCTCTGCTGCATTGCTTTTCATGGCTGGGTGGAGCTGCATGGAAAAATTGGGACAGAAAGTGGCTGCTGGCCACTCCCACCCTGCCCCCCCCATCACTGGTTCTTGTAACATGATTGATGTTCCGCCCGTCCCTCCTGCTTGCCTGCCTGCCTGCCTGCCTGCATCCCCTCCTTCCTTATCTGTCATCAACGCTGGCTGCTCTCCCCCCTTATTCTGCCTTCGCATCAACTGGCTTGTCCTCCCCACATGCACCGTTTCTCCCCCCCCCTTTTCTGGCTACCCAACAATGCTGTGATGTGTGCTAGGAGAAGAGATAGTGGCTGCCTCCCCTCTGCACTGTTGTTGCTCTCCCCCCTTATTCTGGCTTTCCAATGATCCTGCAAGGTGGCCTAGGAGAAGAGATAGTAGCTGGCTAGGTGGGAGGGAGTACTATGGAAAACCACCTCAGCATTACTGCCTTATCTAAAACAATTCCACACCCCAAAAGGAAACTATTAAAACTGACCATTCCAAGCTCTGCATGATGAAAATTTTTATTCAGGGGAGGAGAAAAGCCACTTTCAATACCCATTGAAATCCTAACTGTCAAGCCTTTCTCCTACAATGCTGAGAAGGAAGACGCCCCCATCCACCCTGGGAGGAAAAAAGCCCATCAGTCTGGTGAGCAAAAGGGAGAAGAAGCAGTCAGTGAAGGCAATGGGAGGGGGAGGTTTCAAGTACCTGCATAGAAGGGGTTGGGAGACCTTAAGACTGCTTCTCTAAGTACTCAAGACTTACAATGCACTCCTCAGCATGCCTACTCAGAAGTAAGCCACACAGATTTCAATAGCACTTACTCCCAGGAAAGGAAAGCCTTACAGCCAATGAGTTTACTCAGAAGTAAGCATTACTGTGCTCAGGAGGAATCTCAGAGAAGCATTTGGGATGGTTAACCACTTTACAGTTCAAGCGCCCACCCCATCCTGGAATGGGAGAGAGGCAGAAACCCCCACACTCCCATCTATTTGTTGTCATGACAATGTTATTCAATACTGCCCAGCAACACCCCCTAGCACATGCTCACACAAAGTGGGGCAAAGCACTAAAGGGGAAATACACAGGGGGGAAATGGTGATTTCAATCACAAGCACAGAAAATGCTGAGTTTTCCCCATTCTCAGATAACACGGGAAGAAGGAGGGGAAGTTGTGAGATAGCAGCAGGAGAGCAGCAGCAGCATTTAAAGCACCCTTGAAAACCAGTGATTAAAGAAGAATGATCCTGTTAAAAAACCAAGGTGTGAAGAGAGCCAAAGAAAGGAGGTAGAGCCGTAGAGTTGAGTTGAGTTGAATTGAGCTGAAAAGGAAAAGGTAGAAGAGAGAATGGTGGTTCCTGAAATGGAGGTAACTTCATTTGGGGTAACTTTGGCAGCAGCTGAGACACTTCTTTCCATCTGTCTTCCATGTTACCTCAGACTTATACATTCTGCTCTCCCTTCCTCTGTCCTGACCCAGAATATACATTGGTCTTTAATTAGTGGGTCACAGGACCCACTACTTGGTCACAAGCTGACCTAAGGTGAGTTGCAAGAGCAGCCCTGCCATCATAGAAATATATGGTTAAAATATCCCAAATGCACGCTTGGGCTAACGGTGGGTCCAAGGCCTGAAAAAGTTGAAGATTAATGACTTAGGAAAGAATCCCAGCAGCTAAGGGGGCATGGGATGCTGCAGATCTCCCTTTTGGCAGACCAAGGGGCCTCAGTGCTCTGACAGTGATGGGGGCAGGAATGGGGGTCTCTGGGGGTGCTAGGGGCATGTTGGGGGAGGCTGGGATCCTCAGAATTCAATGCTCCCTCATTCCCCTGACAGGGCCAGGAACTATGCCGGCCCTGGAGCTGGCAGAGTTAATTTCTCTCCCATCAATGAAAATGAATAACAACTCTATGCGGAGGCAGAACCACCACACCATCTTCCTCCATGGCTGGTACAAGCTTAGGAAGTGTTGATCCCTCTGCCGTTGATTTATCCACTGTCCCTCTCCCCCCACCCGGCCCACCTTCTGGATTTCTCTGTCTGTACCTTCCACCTGAATCCTGACAGGAAGCCATTTTGACTGGCCAAAAATGACTGAGCCAGATTTCAGCACCAAGTAGTTTATCAGGAAAGAAGTAGAATTAAATTTCTCACCAATGTAGTACATTCCTCTTCTCCTATATTCCAAGCAGCAGTTTGCTGTATAGCTGCAGGTGAAATAGCATTTGTTTAAACAATGATTCCTGTCCTGATAGCCATCTTCAGCTATGTCTGAAAGGCACAGCAACCCATTATCAACTGTATTGTATTTTATGGTATATGCACAATATTAATTATCATAGTGCCTCAAAGCCCTACATTGTGTCACTCTGTGACTTTCATGACACTTCAGTTATACATATTATCAATAAAAGATCCCAAAGGCAGAGAAGTTATCTAGAGAGTCAATCTTATACAGCTACATGCACCAAATTTCACACTCCATTGAAGAGGATGTGGCAGACCTTTTTAGTGGAGTTGCACCTGAGGACGCATGCTTACAGCAAATACCTTGAAAAGATTATATTTGTTTAATTTACTTACTTACAGATGTATAATATCTTTAATATACAAAGTGTTCTTGTTCTGAGCACATATGAATAGGTCACATTATAAATCAAAATAAATAGATCACCCTTGTGGCTCAGTTATCTTCAATTATTTCTATGGATGAAATTTGAAACAGTGCATGCTTATCTTTCAAATAGAGTGTCAGATGTGTAAATGGCAGCCTAGATCATACCAAATTTATTTCCTTTGTAAATGTATTATGTATTACACTCATTTATATTCTGCCTTTTAGGACACATGTATAATGTGAATTCTGTTTGGGTTCTTTTATTGGTTTGGTCTTTATAGAACATCCTAGAACGGACTCAGAATGGGAAAACAGTTTTGCCTTGAAAATGTTTCTCTTCCAGTTTGTCAACTTGAACAGTTCTATTTTCTACATTGCCTTTTTCCTTGGAAGGTAAGTTAATTTCAAATGAGTTGAGGGAAATGCAACAAACTAACCTAATAGTTTCATAGTGGTTTCTTTGACATTTGTTTGTTGATAAAAGTTTCTGGTTTTTAAGTACAAACTAGAATCAAAGGGCACAATCCAGAAAAAGTAATGCATGTTTGATACCCCAGTGCCTAAGTAAAGGCTACTTCACAAATCAGGTACATGTATGTAAAACAACAACAACAACAATGTACATTGATATGTGTAATGAGCACACACACACATATTTCATGATGTATACACATGGTGTATATGCTTTGGGAAAGAAAAAAGAAAGGTTCCTCCTGTGCAAGCACTGGGTCATTACTGACCCCTAGAGGGACGCCGCTTGCGCTGGCGTTTTCATGGCAGACTATAGTGGGGTGGTTTGCCATTGCCTTCCCCAGTCATGTCTACCTTTCCCCCAGCAAGCTGGATACTCATTTTACTGACCTTGGAAGGATGGACAGCTGAGTCGACCTGAGCCAGCTATCCGAGACCCGGCTTCTGCTGGGATCGAACTCAGGTCGTGGAGAGTTTCGGTTGCAATACTGCCGCCTACCACTCTGTGCCACACAAGGCACCTGCTTTGGGAACTCCTAGTCAATTAGAAATACCCACCATTTGTGCACAATTTGCAAAACAAACAGGTGTAGGCTCATCCCATGAGATTATGTAAGATAAATGGTTTTCCTACACAGATATTTATGGGAAATTATCATGTATGAATGCATTTTGTTATGCATGAACTGCATTGTTTCAGTACTGTTCAGTGCCCCTTTGTGCTTCTAACTGCTGGTTCTTCTTGGTGCTGTTTTTCTTATTCTACTTTGCCCTCAATGTCTTCAAACTCATTTGCCCTCATTGACATTTAATCTGATTGGCTGTGAAAACCTATGGGATTTTATTTATGGACTTCCATGATGTTATCACAACAAACATAGCATTGTGACATCAGTGACAAAAATCAAAACAACGTAAGTTCACATGAGTATCAAAAATCACTGAAGTAGACAAGCTTTTTCAACATGCACCAACACAAACGCTAAGGGAGCAATCCTATGGCTGCTAGACAGTGGCTAGCTGGACATAGGATATCTGGTTTTCCAGGAACCAACCTTGGAGCCCATGCGCTGAGGTCGGTTCCCAGATAACTGACCTCCCCACACTTCTGTGCTGCCTCCAAGGCAGTGCGGAACAGCCCCATCCTCCGCGCTCACCAGGGGAGCGTAGAGCAGCCGAAAAGGGGCGTTCCAGGGGGCGTTCCGGGGCGGGGAGGGTGGAAATGCCTGTACAACACAGCCTCCTCCCCCACTCTGTCTTCCGCAGTTGGCTGTCTAGCCGAAAATGCAGGGCAGGACAAGCTCAGAAGGAATTATCACCTCTGTGCTTCTCCTGCCCTGCATTGGATAGGCGGTCGTCGCCTCCGAGTTTGGAGGTGGCCGCCTATCTGAATAGGATTGCGCCCTAAGCTGGTTAAATAGTTTTGTCTTCACCCTAGATTTAACTTAAACTGCTTTGAGGGTTTTTTTTAAAAAAAAGGTGTCAGTATATATATTTTTCACATTCATTCCAAGTTTAGCTGACAAACTGAAATCTCATTTTACAGATTTGCTGGACGTCCTGGAAAGTACAACAAACTTTTTAACAGATGGAGATTAGAAGAGGTAACAATCTTTGTTACTCACATCAATATCTTTTCACCATGCAAAACTACTATAGTTTTAACATTCATTTACATTTATTTGCTTCTGTTTCCTGTTTATGGGCCAAATAATTCTGTTCCCTGAGACTGTCAAGCTCTTTAAAATAATTGTACATGATATAAAATAATTCCTCATGATATAATAATGGCAAATGACCCATGGATTTTTGTCTTTTTAATTTTTCTTTAGAAATGATAGGCATTAAATTATTTTCTGGAATAGCTAACAGATAAAATTTGTTTGTAAATGTGTACGTATTTATGCTTCTTCCTTCAGTGTCATCCTAGTGGCTGCTTGATAGACCTCTGCCTGCAGATGGGTGTTATAATGGTTTTAAAACAAATGTGGAATAACTTCATGGAACTTGGCTATCCGTAAGTACACTAGGTAGTACCATTATATTTCTTTAAAATGTTGTAATTACAGGTGATTTGATTCTTTGTGAATTGATTCTTTGTGAATTGTGATATGAACTGAGCTGATTCACATCTGTCAGACTAATATGGATTTGGAAAGCATTTATTTTGTAATGCAGTTTTTGGCTCAAAAATGTACAAAAATGCATATAAAATTTGTGTTTTAGGATACAATACATTTCTGAATGCATAATTAGAGAAAATATATCTAGAAATCCAAATTTTGTGACAAAATATGTTCAAATATGTATTTAAGGTTCAATCTTATGGCTGCTGGTCAGTGACTAGACAGCCATAAGACAGGTCGGCTCCCGGGAACCTACCTCAGAGCCTGCACTCCAGGGTCGGTTCCCGGAGAACCAACCTCCATCCCCTCCTGCGCCACCTCATAGGCAGCATGGATTGGCCCCATGCTTTGCGCTCAGAAGAGCGGCGTGAAGCAGGGGAAACGGGGCGTTCCCAGGGGCGAGCCAGGGCAGGGAGGTCAGAAGTCCCAGTACAACACATCCTATGTGTTGTCTGGCCATCTCTCCCCACGCTCTGAGGTCCCGTGGCTAGACAGCTGAAACCAGCTGTCTAGCCGCAGAAGCAGAGCAGCAGGAGCAGGGAGGAGATCCACCCCTCCCCACTCCTCCCGTCCTGCACTTGATAGGCGGTTGCCCCCAGGCTTAGAGGCAACTGTCGATCCTCATAGGATTGTTCCCTCCAATACATATTTAAATAGACATTTTGGTGAGGATTTATCCCCACGCACACATACACACACCTCATATTAGTACAGAAACAAGACAAAAACAGACTTATGAATGAATATATGAAAAACTGGCATGGGCCAGAAATAGACCATTTTATGATTTTATATGGCTCTAGCCTTTGTGGCTAGAGCAATATAAAAATCAAATCCTTTGATGATTTTACCTGCTGAGGTTAGAATATGGTTTTCAATAATAAAATCACCGGAGATACCAGTACAAAAAGGCATGATCCATTCTGTCTCATCCTTCATGGGAACATCTTGGAGCTGCGTACAGGGGAGGAATCTCCCATAGGGATCAATAGAGTCCTCTTTTCCAAAGCCCAGCACAGAGTTTGATACTACACTTTACCCTAATACAGGACAATCAGTTGTAAGTAGTTTTGGTAGGGATTTGTTTTACAACTAAGCACAATTTTGTATCCGCAGAATCCTGAATAAATGTGTGGTTGTAAGAAAAAATGTCAAAGGGCAATTGCAAGGGCCATCAAGATGATCAAAACTTCATCAGACAAAGGAAAATCTGCACTGACAGGGATTGTTATCCAATGTTAGTCCTGTTTAGAGCAGAACCCTTGAAATGAATGGGACTTAAGTTAGTCATGGCTCAGCTTAATCCAGTTCATATCAGTGGATCTGTTTTAAGAAGAACTATCACTGGATGCAACCCAGGGATTTATTTCCCTCATGAAATATATGCTTTCTATGAGATATAGATTTCATGCTCTGGCTCTCTAATATAGGTTACTACAAAACTGGTGGTCACGACGGAAGATCAAGAAAGGAGGGCAGTTCCTGGAGCATAAAATTCCTCTACCTCAGTGGGAAAAAGATTGGAATCTACAGCCCATGAATCTCCATGGCCTGATGGATGAGTACTTAGAGATGGGTGAGCATATTTATGGAAATGCATAATGGAAGGTGCAGATTTGTTCAGTGCCATACAGCTTCTTTCTCTTTTTAAGACATGGTTTCCGACTTTCTAATCATATGCACTTTCTTTCTAGTTTTACAGTTTGGCTTTACCACTATCTTCGTTGCTGCTTTTCCACTAGCACCTTTGCTGGCCTTGCTTAACAATATCATAGAAATCAGACTCGATGCTTATAAATTTGTTACACAGTGGAGGCGGCCGATGCCTGCAAGAGCGACAGATATAGGTGAGATGAAGCACAGTCACTTTACCCAGTATATCGTGCTTGTTTGTTCATTTACCTACAGTATGTTGCAAATAGTAATGAATACTAGACTTTTTAGCAGAAGTGTTTTTATCATTACAATAACTGCCTGATAAACACTGACAGGGATTAATCCAGTCTATGTTTTTAAGTATTTATTTAAAGATTTTTCAAACAATTTTACAAAAAGTGAGTTAAATGCAAGTGTAAACAATCTAAGAACTCAGTTAATAAATATTTTTTTAAAAAAACGAGTTTGCATTTTTTAAAGGTTCAAGAAAATGGTGTAGTTGTTTTTAATGAAGTTTATATATATATACATATTTTTCTCATTGTGTAGCCCAAGATTCATTTGTTTCTGCAAAAATAACTAAAGCTAATAAAGTGATAGTTTGAAAGCCACCCCCAACCCTATCTCCAGTAATCTTGACAATTTGCTCTGTGAAAAGTTAGGGAAGATATGAACATGTAACAACTGAATTTGTTTATTATCTTTTTCCCTCCCCTTACCTTTTTCCTTTTGTATCATATCTCTTAGATTGAAAACCTGTGGGTAGGGACTTGGCTCTTTTTCTAATCCTTATATGGTGGCAGAAAAACAATAGGCTCTTAATAAATTAATAAATAATCCAGGTTCAGTCCAGGATCTGCCTTCAACGAAAGGGTCTTCCATGAGAGGAAGGGCTCCCTGTGAGGACAATCCCTCCACTCATTCTTTGGGGATCCCCCCTCCCACAGGTCACCCCATTCAGCAGAGTCTCCTGACTCTCTCTGTAGCATTTTCAGGGGGCTAGAGGGGCTGCCAAGGGAAGGAGAGGGTTGTGAAGTCAGAGCTGTTGATACAGCAAAAACCTGGATCCATTCCAACCCCCTACCTCTAAAGTATACTTCTCAAGGCTGAAGCTGTGGATGGGTCTCCTTTATATTCCCCAGGAGGAGACCTGCACTACAGAAGGAAAATGGGGCTGCCCTCCTCTTCTTCACACCTTACGTTGTGGAGCAAATGAGGCTCTAGAAGAGGAGGAACCTGAGCTTGGTGAAATCATGACAGTTCAGCCAGTTCAAGACTTCAATCCTATGACGTTTGCTTGGACATTAGTTCCATTAAACAAAGTGGGACTTGTCCCTGAGTAAGCATACATAACACTGGACTGTACAACCAGTTCAGGTGTACCTGATATTAATATTGATTGGTAGTTCATTACATCTTTTTGTCAAAAATATGCCTTGTTCACATAACTAAACCAATTTTTTATGTCGATTTGCATTTTTAAAAAAATAGTATTTAGACCATTGATATCATGGCACTTTGTTCCTACATGTACTTGGAGACAAGCCTTCTTGATTTCAACAGAATTCACTTTCAAGTAAATGTTCTCGGGATTGCGGCATGGGTGGGAAAAATGTTTACTTAGGTTCATTGATTTCTGATAAATAACCAGTAAATAAATTAATGTTTACTAGTGCTTAGTGTTATCCCACAGTTCTTCCCCTCTAGGCATAAAAGGTGCAAAGGGGTTTTTCATAGTACAGTGATGCAAAACCACAGCTCATCCCATCTGACAGCTGTACCTACCACCTGGTATGTAGCAAAGTGCCAGGCACAGCAACACAAAGAGAGACATCTATGTTGCGCGAGTGGATTTCCACTCACACAAAGGGACTTCCCCTTCCTCTCCTCATCCAATGCCTCCCAACCTGTTCCCTAGCCTCTGGAGAAGATTTTGAAGGGTATATGGGGGGCTGCAGGTGGAAGGGGGAATTTGTTCTGCCAGCAGCATGTATTCTGCTAGTCGATGGAACCATTGGATACAACCCAGCATCTTCTACTCCTCCCTCCTCTTGGAGCATCCAGCATACCATTCCTCCTCAAGGTCATGCACATCCACACCAAAAGCCGGAATAAAATCTATACATGAGATCTGAGGAAGAATGAGCTACTGGATCCCTGAAGGGAAGAAAACAAAGAGCCACAGGTCGTTATGCCTGGCTTGGAGTGTCGCTGCTTGCGAGGTTGTCCTAACAGGCTTAACCATTGAGTTGTGCCTTCTCATTAGAGGCAAGTCAGGAGGCAACTCATTTCTAAGAATGATATTATTAGCCTTCTTTGCTGGATTGCTAGAATGGATAGAATGCTCAGCTATCCTTCCAACATTTTAGGCTCAAGAGCTGGGTAGAGGAGCAATCTACCCAGCACAGTCCCAGCTGAAAGCAGTTGGCACCAGAAACGATCAGATGTGGTGCTAGCGTTTTAGAAAGGCAATCTTTTTGTTTATAAATGACTGTGAAATGGAATATCTTATGTTATGAGAATGAAGGACGAATGTGCAAACTGGATCTATGAATGGAAGGAATTTATTTTTGAGGCTCAGATCATAAAATAAGGAGCAAGATGAGCAGGAGTGTTAAGAACCTGCATGCTCACTTCTGCTTTGGAACTGAACCAAAGCTTCTGGGACAATGGACCTGAATATGTATAAAATGAGCAATTTTGTGGTGTTTGCTGGTTTTGTCTTTACTCTCATTATGTTATTCTCTCCTAGGTATCTGGTATGGCATCCTCGAGGGAATAGGAGTCCTAGCTGTAATCACCAATGCATTTGTTATTGCCATTACTTCAGACTATATCCCACGATTCGTGTATGCATACAAATACGGCCCCTGTGTTGATGAAGGATACAGACAAGAAAAGTAATTATGCCAATAGATAGATGATAGATAGATAGATAGATGATAGATAGATAGATTTAGCTGATGTACTAACTTTTGTATTTTGGCAGAAATTTGAAGCTTTTCTTGTTGGTGCTGCTGCTTTTTGAAATGGTTTGTTTGTTTCACAAATGCCATTACTGCCATTACTGCCATTATTGCCATTACTTCAGACTATATCCCATGATTCGTGTATGCATACAAATACGGCCCCTGTGTTGATGAAGGATACAGACAAGAAAAGTAATTATGCCGATAGATAGATAGATAGATAGATAGATAGATAGATAGATAGATAGATTTAGCTGATGTACTAACTTTTGTATTTTGGCAGAAATTTGAAGCTTTTCTTGTTGGTGCTGCTGCTTTTTGAAATGGTTTGTTTGTTTCACAAATGCATAGACCCCTTCCCAACAAAATTTTTGAAGCAATGACAACATCAACACTAAAATATAACAGTACAATGCAACAAGAAAATAATCATCACTCAGCAATGGAACTACAATTTTAACTGGTTGTTCACACCTCAGGGAAATCTTTCATAAAGATACATCTAAGGAAATATAGAAAAGCCAAAACTGCAGATGCCTGTCTGATGTCAATGGGGAGCGCATTTCAGTATTTTATTTTTATTGTACATTTGAATGTTACATTTTTCACGTTTAGGAAGAACATAGGAACACAACAAGCTGCCTTATACCGAGTAGGACCATGGGTCCATCTAGCCCAGTATTGTTGACACTGACTGGCAGCAGCTCTCCAAGGTTTCAGGCAGGGGTTTTTCCAGCCCTACCTGGAGATGTTGGAGTTTGAATCTGGGACCTTCTGCATGCAAACCTGGGACCTTCTGAGCTCTACCACTGAGCTTTGGGGACCTTCTGCACTGGTCTGCCACTCAGCTATGGCCCTTCCCTGAGATTTCTTGTGTTGGACCAAAATTGTCTGCATTTTTCCAAGAGGCAAAGCAAAGAAGACTCAGTAATCCACCATAATATCCAACCTGTATTTACAGAAACACTCATCCGAGCTAGAACATTGAAAGTTTAAGTATCTTATATGCTTGAAATAGGGAAGGACATAGAAAATATTGTGCTACATGCACTTATTTGAAAAATAAAATACTGTCAAGGGCTCCTTGGCAGCCTCTTTCAGTCTAGTCCAGTAGCCAAGTCCAAACACAGACAAAGGGATTCTTTTCAAAGCTTTATTCCTTTTTTACAACTTAACAACTCTACTGTTAGCAACTAGCTATGAGCAGCAGAGTACCTATGCCCTAAGTTGGAACAGTTGGTCCCCATTTGAAGGAGAATCACTGGCAGACCCTGAACTTATGGGCTAGGGAGAGTCCCTCCCCTTTTCCCTTGGATCCTCTGGGGGCAACTGTTGTTTGAGCACCAACCAGGCACTACGCCTCCTTTCCGCGCCCTCCATTTGGTGCCGCTCTCTGCATCGGCGTCGCGTGTCCAGCAAATCCTCTTCCCGCGCTCTCTCTCTCCCGGGACCACTATCTATGTCAGGAATGCCGGTGGGAGGAATCTCTGCTAGCTGTTGGCCCTGGGAAGGTTGAGCACGCTCCTCTCCCAGGAGCGGCTGCTCCACCTCAGAATCAGAACTACTCTGGGATTCTATGGGCTCAGTGTCCACCCTGACAAATACTATGCTTCTTCTCCAGGCTATTACGTGGAACAGAGTGATGTTACAGAAATGTGGGAATGCTGCTGAAAACTGCAGCTGTGTGTCAAGTCTCCTCCTCCCCCTGCCTACCCCATAACAAATAGTTCATATCCTGATATCATTACACCGATCATTTCACTTCTTCCACCAGTGGATGCAAATGATGTGCATTTTCTTATAACATATAGTTCAGCCCACAACATAAAATCAATCAAGAATGTCTTCCTGCTTATTTAAAAAGGGTTGAGTCCAACTGTGGGGCACAACTCCTCTTATGGAAAGCTCTTTCATCCAGAAGAGGCTTCCATGAGCAGAAAGAGGAAGGAGAGGTGATTTTCACTGATTTCCCCTTCCCTCTGCAGCCCTGTATCCCACCCCCGCACACGCACACACACACCCTGTAAATCTGCTCCAAAAGGTTGGAGGACCCTTGGAAACATCACAGGAGATGGTGTGAGGAGGCTACAGAAGAAAGGGGGAAATTACAAAAATCCTTTCCTCTTCTGCTCATGAAAGCCTCCACTGGATCAAAGACTTCCATCAGAGGAGAGATCCAACTGAACATTTTTTTTGCTATCCCGTTTAACAAAACTGTAGGGATGGTGGAAAATTCCGCCACAGACTCTAATGAGGCCGGATTCTTAGAATCCGGCCCCCCGGAGTCCATGGCAGAACAGACTGCTCCCCACCACCACCCCGCAAAGCCCAGTCGGGACGGACTCTACCTGGTGCCGTCCGTCCGCTGCCGTCTGTCCCATCCATCCCGTCCACCAGCGCTGTCCCACCATTTGCGTCCCTGCCTTTGGCCGTGATAGGCTACGTAAATCTTTATGTAGCCTATCACGGCAAAGACCAGGGATGCAAATAGCATCCACTATGCCATTTGCATCCCTGCTCTTTGCCGTGATAGGCTACGTAAAGATTTACATAGCCTATCACAGCCAAAGGCAGGGACGCAAATGGTGTCCGCTACACCAGACGCCATTTGAGTCTACAGACTGGCCGCAGCCGAAAGTTCAGCAGTGGCCGGAGCCGGCTGGCGGCTCCATGGACCCCCGCCTGCGGACCCCCCCATGGACCCCAGGTAAGGGGATCCGTACATCCCTACAAAACTGCCAGGATGTCTCATGACAGTCATAAATTTCTTTATTGATTGATTGATTTGATTTGATTTGATTTCTATACCACGTAATAGCTGATCCTCTCTAGGCGGTTCATAAAAATTAAAACCGAAAAGCACACAGTAAAACGATATAAAATATAGGAACGTTAAAACCACAATATAACAATGCAACCAGAATAAAACCTAGCAGCAATGCAGAAATTTAAAATACAGAAAACAGCAAAGTTAGACTATAACACTACAATGCTAAAACGCTGGGAAAATGAGAAGGTCTTCACCTGGCGCCAAAAGGAGCACAATGTAGGTGCCAGGTGAACCTCACTAGTAGGGATGGCAGAGAATTCCGCCACGGATCTCGGTGAGGCCGAATGCCAGTGCATTTGGCCACCTGAAATCTGTGGCGGAATGGCCTGCCACCCCCCGCCCCCCCACGGATCCCCCCTGGGACGAGAGTTACCTGGGGCAGATCTTCCGAGCGGCAGCAGCTCCAGCGGCGGCGGCGGCTGGTCTTCCGACCGGCTGCCACCACCGCCATTTGCAGTCTTGTCGCTTTATCTTGTTTTGTTTTTTACAAGACGTGATAAGCTACATAAAGACTTACATAGCCTATCACGTCTGGCTTAAAAAACAAAATGCGTACACAAATGGCGGCGGCTACGGCCGCCGCCATTTGCATTCCTTATATTTGGCTGTCTTAGTCTACGTAAATATTTACATAGACTAAGATGGCAAAAATAAGGGGGAACGCAAATAGCGTCTGCTACGCTATTTGTGCTCCCCTTATAGCATTCCCCTTATAGCACAAATAGCGTCTGCTACGCTATTTGCGTTCCCCTTATTTTCGCCGTCTTAGTCTACGTAAATATTTACGTAGACTAAGCCAGCCAAATATAAGGAATGCAAATGGCGGCGGCCGTAGCCCTGCCATTTGCGTACGCGTGTTGTTGGGGTTTTTAAGCCAGACGTGATAGGCTACGTAAGTCTTTACGTAGCCTATCACGGCTGACTACAGGGATGCAAACGGCGGCGGCTACGGCTGCCGCCATTTGCGTCCCTGCTAGCCAGCGGCTGAATGTCCGGCTGCTGGTGGAGCCGGCTGGCGGCTCCACGGAATCCCTGCGGAGCGGAGCCAGCCGGCCAGGATTCCAGGGGGAGGGTCAGAGTGCCTCCCCCCCCAGCAGAACCCGGCGGAGCCAGGTAAGAGGACTTTCGTACATCCCTACTCACTAGGGAGCTCATTCCACAGCCGGGGTGCCACAGCAGAAAAAGCCCTCCTCCTAGTAGCCACCCACCTAGGGATGTCAGAGAATTCCGCCACGGATCTCGGTGAGGCTGAATGCCAGTGCATTCGGCCCCCTGAACTCTGTGGCGGAACAGCCTGCCACCCCCCCGCCCCCCGCGGATCCCCCCAGGACGAGACTTACCTGGGGCGGATGTTCTGGATGGCGGCGGCTCCAGTGCAACCCCCTCCAGAACAGGTTGAATATCACCTAACCGGGCAGACGAACCACCCACTAACAGTACCTCCATCTTGTCTGGATTGAGTTTCAGTTTATTGGCCCTCATCCAGTCCATTACCGTGCCCAGGCACTGATTCAGAACAGCCACTGCCTCACCTGGGTTTGATGAGAAAGACAGGTAGAGCGGGGTGTCATCTGCATATTGATGGCACCTCAGCGCACACCTCCGGATAACCTCCCCCAGCAGTTCCATGTAAATGTTAAACAGCATGGGGGAGGAAATAGAGCCCTGCGTAACCCATAGCATAATTAGCGCAGAGCAATAATCCCCCAGCACCACCTTCTAGAATCGGCCATCCAAGCAGGAGTGGAACCACTGCAATGCAGTGCGTCCAACTCCCAACCCAGACAACCTATCCTGAAGGATATCATCATCGATGGTATCGAAACCCACTGAGAGGTCCAGGAGAATCAACAGGGTCGCATTCCCCCTGTCCTTCTCCTGGCAGAGGCCATCCCACAGGGCAACCACGGCAGTTTTCATTCCAAAACCAGGCCTGAGGCCCGACTGAAATGGATCTAGATAATCTGTTTCATTCAAGGGTGCCTGGAGCTGTCCTGCAACCACCCGCTCAAGTACCTTGCCCGGGAAGGGGATGTTGGCCACTGGCCTATAATTGTTAACATCCTCTGGGTCCAGGTTAGGCTTTTTCAGGAGTGGTCAATGGGTTGGATCCACAACACAAATGGCGTCTGCTCATGAAACAATGTTTTCCCTGTTCTCCATGCCACAGCACCCCTCATACCCTTGAAAAGACTGATCTTCAAGAATAATGCAGACTGCAGATGGAGGGAGGATGATCATGTCATCCTTGTGCCTTTGTATTTCAGAAAGGTACCACTGGATTCAACCCAATATCAAATAAAAGCAATATAACATACAGTAGAACAGTAAAACCCAAGTAGAGCAGGGGAAAACCTGCAATACCAGTAAAAACCATCAGATTAAAACTAGGGATGGCCATCACAGGGAAATCCAGCCCCTTTGGGGCTCATCGGATTTCCTTGGAGCCCCCAGCTCAGAACTTGTCTTTGAAGCATGATTTATCTCCCTGCAGCATGTGGAAAATGTTAGGGATGGCGGAGAATTTCTCCCCGAAACTTTGGGGGGCCGAGCGCCAAAGTGTTCAGCCCCCCGAACAAGTTTCGGGGAGAAATTCTCCGCACCGCCCCCCGTGCCCCCCCCCCGGGACGGGACTTACCTTTGCCGAATGTCCCTCCCGGTGGCGGGTCCGGCTGGCGGTTCGGCGGGTGTTCGTCCGGGGTGGGAGCGGCAGCCGGTCTTTTGACCGGCTGCCGCCGCTGCCATTGCAATAAAAGAAAAGAAAAAAAAACCGCCCCCGTGATAGGCTACATGACGATTAACGTAATTAATTAGCTATTTGCGTTGCCCTTATTTTCGCCGTAGTCTATGTAAAGATTTACGTAGACTACAGCGACCAAATAAGGAACACGAATGGCGGCTCCCTATGGGGGCCGCCATTTGCGTACGCGCTTCTTTTTTTTTTAAAGTCACCCATGATAGGGTACGTGACGATTTACGTAGCCTATCACGGCTGACTTTGCAGATCTAGCCATGATAGGCTACGTTAATCGTCACGTAGCCTATCACGGGGACGTTTTTTTTAAAAAAAAAAAACTTTTGAGTTCGCGGCCGGGCAAGGTGAGGCGCCTCCTCCCTGGCCTGAATTTCGGCCGGGCGAGGCAGGAAGCCTCCCCCCCAGCCTGAATTTCGGCCGGGCGAGGCGGGAAGCCTCCCCCCCCGGCCTGAACTTCGCAGGGGGAGCAGCGAAGCACCTCCCCCCCCACCACGAACAAGCTTCGAGGACAGGTAAGTGACTTTTGTCCACCCCTAGAAAATGTACATGTCAGGGAAGGAGTTTTGACAAATAACATAATAGGATCTAAGCTGGCCAAAGTCTCTAGCCTGATGTTCTACTCTCATAACACAAAATATATAAAATGAGTATTTTTGGACCCTGATGTAATAAGTGACGTCATATTCCACTCAAAACTTGAGTGTGGCATTTACAACAACATTATATTTTTTTGCATGCATTACGGAATATAATAAGTATTTCTCTAGCTCAGCTAGAGAAAATTTCAGTTTATATTATGCTAGTAAAAAGTGTTTTAGCATTTTAACTGTTTGGTAAAAACCATTCAACGTTTTATCCGAACGCTTCATCATTGTTACAGTTTCAACTTTTCAAATTTTAATTGACAGTGTGTTTTCTTATCCCTTGGCTTTACAGTTACACGTTTAATAGGTGGGTATGAGGGGACTACTGCTGAACACAGACAACTTGTATGGTTTTGTTTTTCTGATTCTGCTGCATCATCCATAGCTATTTCCTGGCCCTAACCTTTTTCATGACCAGTCCCCTCCTTCCTTGCCATGTCCCATGAGTTAATCACAGTGGGAGGAATATAGAGATGAGCTTCAGTCCTAAGCCTCAGTCATGATTCCATTCAATGAATTCAAATTTACCATTAAATAGCCTTTTTTGATCAACTTCTTCTCTCCGTACTGATTGGAAACAATAGGCATTTGCTTTAATTATTGCATTCCCACTACAAGACAGCCTTCCCAACCTGGTGCCCTCCAGATGTTTTAGACTACAACTCCCAGCATTCCTGACCACTGCCCATGCTGGCAGGGGCTGATGGGAGTTGAAGTACAGCACATCTGGAGGGCACCAAGTTGGGGAAGGCTGTTCTAGGGCAACAGGCCTCTGGACATTCCTAGCATAGCCTGGCATGAAAGCAGAACAAACCAGATCAAAATAGAAGTTTCTATGTAATGTTGTCAGTGAGTCTGTGGTTGGTTATACCTGGACATAATTCAGATTTTCTTCCATCTGGTGGATGTTTCAATACTTAGTGCCCCTTGCAGGCTGTGCACCATGCATGCGTGTACCAAATACCTGTTTGGAAAATGGAAGGTTAATTTTTGTTATCCCCTTTCATCTTACTTTGCTGTCTATGCTGGCAGTGGCATCTATTAGTGAGCTCCTCATGTGACGTAGCATGCATGCATCTCTGTGTTACATGTGAGGACCTCTGAAGTGGGGCCAGTTTATCAGAATCCAGCACACAAATGCTAACATGACTATATTGCCATTTGGCACCGTTATTCCATTTGAGAAGAGGACCTGGCTGCATTCACTACCCCTATATTTAGTTCAGCACTGCCAAAGCTGAATGCACAGTATGGAGACATTTACTTAGCCACAGCTTTGACTTCTTAGACAAAGAGGAAAATTTTGCACATGCATTGTCCTTCAAATCATACACTTAATCTTACATACTCAAGGCTTTATGACTTTTGTGGAGCATAAACCCTGCTATCCCATTTGAAAAGTAAAGAGTATTTTGCCCTCATCCATGGAAAATATGACTGGCATGCCATAACATAGCAGGCATGCATTGGTAATGGCAAGGAGGATGAATGAGACATACTTTGCATGCACAACTTCCATCAAACCTATTCTTTAATAGAAAACATTTACTGAGCTTTCTTTTTCTAGATGTTTGAGGGGATATGTCAACAGTAGCTTATCAATATTTGATCTGAGTGAGCTTGGCATGGGATATTCAGGATATTGCAGGTACGTATTGTAAGAATATCTTGTTGAATTGCAATGAAGAGGTGATTTTCATTGTTTGTGGAAGCTTGACAAAATTGCTGGATGCTTGAATTGCTTTTTAACTCCTTTAATTAATAGAGTTCTTAAGGTGCAAAACTGAGAGGAGTCCATATGTACTGAGATTGAGGGTGAGATGTTGAAATTGCTGCACTGGACTTCTTTTGCAATGAATTCAAACTTTTAAAGAAAATTATATCCATTACTTAAATGTGTTTCTTTATTTAAAACCATTATATCCCAGCTTTCTAAGTCTCAAGGTTACTTAAAACAATACAAAAGATAATAAAAGATAAATATCAACAGAGCAGGAAAAAACACAACAAAAGGAAGAACCTCATGAGAAGATCAGTGGCAAAAATGTTCTTTTTTAAGAAAGGAAACCTTACACTGGGGGTGGGTAACTGCAGGAGGTCTGGGGGGCATTTTTCTCTGCCCCATGGGCACCAAAAAAAAGAAATTTAGGATGCTGCTGGTGGGAGGAGTCATTCAATCCACGAGCGGTGCCCCTTTTGCTGGTGGATGGACACCATTCAATATTATCTTCTTCCAAAAACTTTGTTAAAATATGGTGATCAGGCCATACACATGATTCTAGGCCACACCAGCTTTTGCCAAATAGCTTCCTCCCCCCACTTTTTTTTTCTGTTGCAGGTATCGAGATTACAGAGCACCCCCATGGAGTTCAACTCCTTATGAGTTCACCTTGCAGTTCTGGCATGTCCTAGCTGCTCGACTGGCTTTCATCATAGTCTTTGAGGTCAGTTGGATTGAGAAGAAAAAATGGAGAGCCATTTGGTTGGGTTACATGACAGAGCCATGCAAGTTTATGTTATCTGTCTAGCCAAGGACTACATATTGCAACAGTGTGTGAGGTTCTGTTGGGACAAGCATCCAACTTAGCTTGGACACTGGCAATTGACTGTGACTTCCCCAGTGGTTCAGGTTGAACATTCAAGTGGCTGAACCATCCACTATTAATTCTTTGGTAGAAGAAGTTGTCAAGGCGTAATACATTGTATATAGGAAAATATAGGACCCAGCTTTACTTTCCTTCAGCAAAGACCCTTTCCTCCCTCACAACCCCAGGGTTCTCTGCCGCCCGAGGTTCCACATCTTAATAAGGAAGTACAAATGCACTATCCTCTCACTGCTGATATTTGGGAGGGCCAGGGAAGGGAGAATTGAGAGAGTTGCTTTGAGCCACGTAATTTGGGGGGTTCTTCACCACCACGTCATTACCTGAGTTGCTTATCCAACCCTCTTTTGCCGTCTTATGTATTCATATGTTGGCACAGAAGATCACAAATATGTGATAACATGGATATAATGAGTTGGATCCTGATTCTTCGCTCTAGCAGCAGAAAGACACCACTTGCAGCATGGGACTTCTGCATCCTTTTCCTTTCCCTATAGTGCCTCCCATGCATCCTCTAAATCTTCTCCAGAGGGTCCCCCAACCCTCCAGAGCAGATTTGGAGCAGGTGCGGGGGGTGCAGGGGGTAGGAAAGAAGACAGAAGTCCCATTTCACCAACAGTGTCTTTCCACTTATACTCGATTAATTATTAGCCTGATTAATAATTGAGTATAAATAGTCAGTGAATTGCTTCCAAAGGATCATATGGTAGAGAACCAAACAGAACCAGATCAGAGTATGCATTTAAAATGTATATTCTCCTCTCTCTTTTTTCAGCACCTTGTTTTTGGAATAAAATCTTTCATTGCCTACCTAATCCCAGACATGCCCAAAGACTTGTGTGACAGAATGAGAAGAGAGAAATACTTAGTTCAGGAAATGATGTATGAGGCTGAACTAGAGCATTTGCAGAGAGAACGGAAAAAGAACGGCAAACAGTATCACCATGAATGGCCTTAGTTGACATGAAACAACAGTGGCAACATCAGAACTGAAAACTCCCCGTGCAAGCTCAAGGTGGGTTGTGGAAATGAAGCAAAGGAGTCAAGCTGTGTGTATGTGCTGCTGTTGGGAAATAATATTGTCAAGCTTTGTTGTAAACTGGAAAAATCCTGTTACCAACAGACAAGCCAAACAACTATATTCCATTAAAGGTCTGTGCCAAAGACGGAATACTGAGGAATGAATGCTAGGTCAACTGAAATCACTAGAAGCGATGAATTTGCCAAGCATCAATATAATGAGATACAACACGTCTGAGAAAGTCATCCACAACATAATCAGAAACAGAAATCCGTTACTTGTAAAACTTCCATAATAAGGGCATGACTTTTAAAAAATGGTGTGCTTATTCACTACTTCTACAGCTTTTAATTGCTCAGATGAATTTGTATTGCCTATGAAAAAAAGCAAGCAAGATTAATTGTTGCCTTTGTGGCCATAAATTGATGCTCTAACGGTCCTTGAGGCGTCCCGTTTTGTCAGGTTTGTCCTAGTCTCTTGCTGAGATTGTGGATGTGACTGTGCCCTTTAAAAGGGACATCAGCCTGTTCGATATTTACTATGCAGTTTGATGTTTGCACATCATTTCTCATCTTCTTTTGTCTTTATAATTCAGCGAGGGGGAAAATTCCCTAAATCTCTAAAGTCAAATAAAAAGCAATTTCATAGTAAAGGCCAGGATCCAGAGATCCTCTTCCACATGGAGAAACTGACTTCTGCACGTGGAGCAACTGTTTATCTCATGCAAGAATCTCGTATGAGGAAAATCACATTGCATTCAGAGAGTCTCAGCCGCATGCAGAAACCTGTTTCGCATAGCTAATTGTCCATATAGCTTAGGGCCTGTGCATCTGTGCATAGAACTGCATGAGTGGTATATATTTGTTTCCTGCTTGCAGCCATTTGGATGCTGGCATATACCATTGCCCTAGATGCAGCACTCTTTGTTGCTGTGGGCAGGGGGCGGGGATGACGATATGGCTTTTTCTATTGCAATTGATACTCAGTGTGCAAATAAAAGCCATCTCCTCATACCTATAAAGTGAACAGTCCTGCCCATGCTCTAATGTAGCATGCAGAAGTATAACCGTATGGATGTTATCTTCTCTTTGAGCTACCTGGATTTTATGTATTTCACAAAAATGTCATCTTGAAATGTCTCATTGCATTGCAGATAAGAAGCCAGTTTTATGATTTGCCTTATGCAAGCTCCTGTTTATGCAAAATATTTAAAGTATAAAATCATGACCTGCTTGTTCAATGTATACAGACAGAGGAAACAGGACTGTATCTAAAACAACATTTCTTCCCCTCTAAAATCAAAGCATGCTAATAGGTGTATACCCAGTATTCAATTATTCTCTGATTTTAAGCCTTCTTCAAATTTTGGCTTAAATTTCTTCACGAGTATATACGTACTTCCAGTGACTTGTACTTCGATTCTCATAGGCCTGTAAAGAAGAACAGTATCTCTTAAATCATGATTATTCTAATGATGAGTTATTAATTATAATTCTTTATTACTCGTTTCTTTTTTCAAAGTGGGGGAAAAATGAAGCACTAAACTAAAGCAAGTGGGCAGGATTCACTTGCACATGGGAGACCAAATGTTCTTCGTTTCCCTTTTGTAAAAAAATCCAGGTGTAGAAATCTTTCTTATTTATATCAACCAAAGTCAATTTAACAGATTTCTTCACTTTACAAGATTCACATCATTCTATAGGAAAGCACAGCAATGCTATCAAATATATTTGCATGAGCCTTAGGATGAATTCTGTAGTTTAAAGAAATGGGTTACAGATATGATATTATAATACTTACGGGGAATATACATCACGTTCCTTCGTTCAGAACCATAAGTGATCTAATTATGAAGCACATGCTGTTATTCTAACTCTGTGGAATTTTTTCTTACTGCGTTACTGTCACATATTTAATGTTTTATATGATGACAATCTAATTTATAATATCATAATTCCCTTTTATATATACATATATGGATACCCCAATCCACAAGTAGTTGCTTGTGCAGATAGAAATTCCAGTATATTGCCGACTATACTGTCCCCCCACCCATGGACTTTTGCATAGATTCCGATCAAGGGAAAAGCACTACACATGTACATATTTGTGCTGCCATCTTCTACTGAAATCTACTGAACTGAAAAGTCTGCCTGCACTCCAACTCCGCGGGTCCATCAGAGTGCACATGAACCCCTGGATCAGGGGCATAAATTACAAAGCACACCCTTTATTTGTGTGCTGTAAAACATAGCTTTTATTAACTTTTTTCTCTTTTTTTTTGCTATTGTTAAGTTTTACCTAAATGCTGATTGCCTTGGCTGGATCCAAGCTTTAGAACCGATACAAAATTTGCGAACAAGGAGGAATGTTAGCTATCTGTGCTTTATTCTAGTTGTCACCGTTTGGTCTATACCTAGGAACATTCTGATTGGTCGCTTATAGTGCAGATCTATTCATGTCTACTCAGAAGTAAGCGTCTCATTGCATTCAGGTTTAGGATTGTAGCCTAATGCTGAAATTCTAAACACATTTCCTAGCGAATAACTCCCATTGAATTCAAAGGGGTTTACTTTTTTGAGTAAACATTCCTAAAATTGTACCATCAAATTAAAGAAAAACAATGAAAGCATTGTAATCCACTAAGGATTACAATCCTAACAGCATTTACCTGAGAGTCAGTCCCACTGAACGCAACAGGACTAATTTCTGCGTAGACCTCAACAGGATTGTGTTGTAAACTGTAAAACTATTTTTAAAATCAACATGTTCAAACTTTTAATCCAGGCCAGAATACTAAATCCCCTTGCTCCTAGTTATTCCCACTGAACAACTGGAAAGACTAGTTGCTTCAAGTTTACAGCCTACTAAGCACAGGAAAAATTCTGAAGAAAAAATGTTTGCTGGTTCGCTTTTGTTTTAAAAAATAAATATGCATTAACAGTGTCTAAAGGTTTGCTGATACATAGCCATTTGCTTTAGCTGAGAGAAATGCTCTGCTAAATTTGGTTTACTGTGGTTGCATTGAATGCAAATTATCCTACAAAGATACATGGCACACTCTGTTCTCAGGAAATATGTATTACATGAATGCTAGTTAAATTTCTTTCTTTCTTTTGTATTTCTAAACACTTTGTCTTTCCAAACAAATGATCACTATTAGTGGTATGTGCATGCAAGCTGCATTTGTAGACTTTCCAATGCTGCAAGAGTGTGAGAACTAGCATCCACGCAAAAACAACAACAGCGAAAGCTTTAGATCATTGTGGAGCTAGTCTACAATATCTTCGGTCTATGCATGTTCTTACAAACAGACTGCATGAGCAGCTACAGTCTGGCTTTCAAAATACTACAGTTAGTTACTAGTCCAGAATGTTTTAACTATTACCAACAGAACTTGGTGTCTTGATGCAATCAAAAGGAACCTTGGGTCCGGAAATAAAGATTTGTTTACTATTTGTTATTCTTATTTTTCGTCATCTTTCATTTTAAATTTATACCTAATGCACAAAGTCAGAAAAAGTGAAGACTGGTGGTAGGGTGGCTACTTATGCATCGCCAAAAAAGGGCACTAATTTACATATCATTTGCATATGCAAATTCATATGTATAGGTACAAATGTAGAATAATAACTATAATTTAAATATATCTGCGACTTTAGACCAGACTTAGACTGGACACCTTTTCAAACAGAGGACACCTTCAAATAGAGGACTCCTTCAAAAATAGAGTACTCTGCCAGCTCTCCGAAATAGGGATCGCCTCAGTCGAGTAGGACACCTGGCCAACCTAGCTGGTGGGAATTTATAAAACAAACACAAGGTGCAAAGGTTCTTCTTGCACCAGCTTTTCTAGAAAATGGTTCTTTTCTACCAATGAAAATGAAAGTATCAACATATAAATATGGAAAGAGCTTGTAAAATTCAGTCAGGGCTCCAGTCGGGACCTAGCCTTGTGGGAAAAAGAATGGAAAAAGTACAGCTTAATGGAAAAAGAAATACTGTACTTTGATTGCAGAAAGTCCCAAGTTAAAAATCTATCTTCTCAACAGGTAGCACAAAATAGGAGGACCTGCGTCTGAAACACTGGAAGCCTTCTGCCAATAAAATAGACAGTATTGGGCTAGATAAACCAATAGTCTAACTCAGTGGTCCAGTCCACATGTAACTGTGTTGCCCCAGCCGAGGGTGTTGAACTCTTAGGTTAGAGGTGTCAAGATAGTGATGAATCAGATTCAAAGGTTTACTTACAAGGAGACTTTATTGGGTAACTTACAGCACACTTACAGCATCCCCTCCTTGCATAACTACACTTAAAGTTACAGGCCAGTTCTGAACTGCAGAGCTCTTAACAATAAGGGAACAAGTGTACCTTTAAACACTTCTTAAACAAGGACTAAGGAAACTGAGGCTTGTGTGTGTGGGGGGGGAATTCTTGGGGCTATCAACCACTAGTTAGGCTAGCTAGGGATTCACAACATGACACCCCGCTCGCTTCTTCTCCCTCAAGGGCTGGCACACAGGAACAAAGTGCTGGAACTCGGGACATGGCAGTGTGATGGGGGTCGCCTTATACTTGCATTCTTTACGCAGCCATCAGTCTTCTTTGGGAGGCGGTGGGGTGATTTGCAGGGCTTGAAAGTAAAACTTCACAGTTTCTATTTTTAAATCCCAAGTTTGAAACAGGACACGATGAGATACAGGGCAACCAAATTTTTGCCTTGCCAGGGGCAACAAATGACTCAGGTCAGCTTTTTTTCTGTTGGGGTCTCAAACAGGAAAACAGTCTTAGTTTCCAGTTGTAACATCATTGACAGCATCAGCCAGCTGGTTACACAGGTCTCTGTGCCTTTGGAGACAGCTACTGCGATATCTTCTCTTTTTTTCTCAATCAGGTTGGGTCTCCCAACTTACACAATTTGTTTGCAGCTTCCAGGAGCATGGTAGTCACGCTTTTTTGGCTTGGCCAGGAGCAACATGCTGTCAGGTTTCTCAATCTCTTCAGCGCACACGCTCTCAGGCAGTCCAACACTGGACACTCAAATCAGTGAGATTTCTTCATTACAGGAAATCTCACAGCAAAAGCTTAATGGCTCTTCAGAAATCATGTAGCTGATGGTCAGTAGCTACAGGCTCTATGCAGTTCTAGAACAGTTCAAAGCTAAACACAGTTACCTTGACAGAGATCTTCAACGTGGTCTTTCTGCTTCATTCTGCCTTGGGACCGTCCTCTGGCGCACTTCCCACTCTAAGAGGGGTCTGGCCTGTGCCCTGGGTGCACTGATTCTTCACTCCATTCTATGTCTTCATCTTCTGGGTCTTCATTTTCAGTTTCCACTGCTTAGGGATTTCATCCCTATCAGGCAAGGTGATGATGTTGCACTCCTCGGAATGCCGTGGGCAATTCTGAGCTTGGCGTATCAACCTAATGGCTACTTCTTCAGCTTCACGCTCCCACGCATCATTAGAGGGCAGGCTGTCCTGCAACATTTCTTTAATTAACAGCCTCAGATCTTGCTCTTTTCTTAGCTTGGCCTTGAGCTTTTCTGCTGTTTCCTCTCTCCATTCTGAATCCTTCTGCCCAACAGCTCCTAAAGCTGTCAGCAATAACCATGCTAGAGGTCCTGCACACTGCTTCTCTTGAGCTGATCACTCCAGCTGCAGAGATTCTAATGCAGTTTCCAGACCCACTGGTGTGCAGTCCTCTTCGACCTCTGGCCATGTAATTGGGCCACACCAGACCACCAATTGCTTTGCAGCTGGACCCCACAGCTCCCACTGTGGACAGTCCGGGAGTCGGTTTAACATGCCAACCCCCCCCCCCGATCCTCCTTCCCTTTGAATCTGAACATAGCAGTATTTTTGGCACCCTGCTCGCTGCACCCGGGCCGGCTGTGGGCATTGAACTCTTAGGTTAGAGGTGCCAAGATAGTGATACATTAGACTCAAAGGTTTGCTTACAAGGAGACTTTATTGGGTAACTTACAGCACACAGGCATACTCAATGGCTGGATCAGAAAGCTTCTCTGAACCCAGAGCCATGGGGTCCAATGGGTTTTATACCATACATGTTAGCCATGAGGCAGCATAGCACTAGCAAGTGCCCCTAGCATCCATCCCCAACGTAGGCTAGAAACACTAGGTTCTCAGCACAGCCACCTGCAGCTCAGCATAAACACATCGCTTCACTTCTCAGGCCCGGGCCCGGCCTGATCAGGCTTTCTACTCATTAGTAAGGAATGCGCTGAGAAGGCTGTTATCGGCCCTTTGACTCATCTGCACATGCTCAGAGGCTTACTAGCAAGAGAATTGCACCAATAATGAACTTAAGCAAGCATTATGGATCTCTGGGCCCCTCTAACACTACAGGTGACTTGGTTACGCTCCTGGGGCCAATACAGTAACTCTTACACCAGGATTTAGCTCTACATGGACTAGTTTCTGTGAGCTGGCTCACACATCCCTCTTTCTCCTTTCCTTCTCTCATATGGCCGGGAGGAGAACTTAACCAGGATTCTACTTCTACATTTCCTGGCTTGTCATTACATAACAACCAGGAATCATGCTTGAAAGCAGCCTCTCTCAATCCTGTGACCTCCAGATGTTATGAACTTCAACTCCCATCAGCCCCAGCCAGCATGGCCAGTGGTTGGGAATGCTGGGAGTTGTGGTCCACAACATCTGGAGGGCACCTAGTTGGGGAAAGCTGGTTTAAAGCAAAACGCTAGTCACCTGCCAGGCCAGACAACTACAAACCCTGGATTTTTTTTGTTGGTTTGTTGAACAAACAAGAGTTTGTCTTAAACCACAATTCCTGGTTCGTATATAACAACAGCCCAAGAACTGTAGAAGCTGAATCCTGTTTAAGTGCTCCCAGCCATGTGAGAAGTAGAAGTGGGAGTGCAGGAGCCTGAGGCTTTGCTCGGGGCTGCAGTGGCTCATCCACATAGCACTAAATCCTGGCTTAGCATTACAAGATGTGAATGTGGCCAGTGTAGCCCAGCTTCATCTGTTTATGCAGTATCTCCAGCATTAAAGATAGGCTGGCACTTTTATGATGTAACGTTAGTCCAGCACAAGATCCTGGATTTGAGTGCCCTTTTCAGGTGCCGCTTTTGTAACCTTGGCCCAAATTATGATGCACATGTCCTGTGTCACTGCCCAGTGAAACGGTAGGGAAAGGCTTTATGAAACAACTTTAGGAGATAAACAGCACCATTCCTTCACAAGAACATTCCCGTGATCTTCATTTCAACAATGTTTGCATAGCAGAACTTGTCAGTGGCTTGTCCCTTGGGGATGCAATCCCATGATGATGCAAATCTCTGCATATGCATACATACTTATAGTCCTCGGCTCTGATTCAACAGGGCAGGTGCCGAACAAACAGAGACGCATACAAAGAGATCTTTTTAAAATCCCACTGATCAAATGTTTGGAGAGAGGGGGCTGAGTCCAGCCCCACGTCTCATCCCAAAGAGCTGGAGATGATGTCACTTCTTAAAAGGGCAGCTTCAACTGCTGGTTTGGGAAATAGAAACATGCACCCCCCACACACATCAATTCCCTGTACCTTCATAAATATAAGGGACTGAATTTGATCGTACAGAAGAGAGGGAGTTATTATTATTTATTAGTTTTAATCATAATTTGGTTAACAAATTTCAACAATGTCACATCATTCTACCAAGCCAACGTTCTTTAAACCTATATGGTGGTGCGGGTAGACTGTTTATGTGACATCCAGCAAGATTCCAATGTATCTGTTGAAATGATGGTGGCTCCGTCACTGAGACCAAAGAAATAGGCTGATTGACACTCCAAATGACAAATAGTAATGCAAGTGGGGAGGCTGCTTGGAACTCAGTTAGGAATTCAGATCACCACCGAAGTCAGTAACCAGGTATAGCACAGCAGCTTCATCCTCTAGGGCGGTGGGTTCAGGATGCTTCACAATGTTCCTTCCTTCCCCACAAACATGACTATACTGTTTCAGGCCAGTGTTGCTTGCATCACATTAAATGAACCCAAGCTGCCTTGGTTCCTTCAAGAGGAAAAAAGGTGGGATAGAAATGTAATTTAAAAAAACAAAAAACAAATCATGAGTTGACTCATTTGGTCTCTGTTTCTGGAAGCCTCTGCTGCCATGAACATAGCTGCTATGGGTGCGATCTACTATGCTTTCCACACTGCCTCCATCTGCATGCCACATAGGGATGTATGAAAGTCACTTACCTTTTCGCAGGGGTGATTCGCGGGGGGGGGGGGAAGCGCTCCGCATCTCCCCCTGAAATCCTAACCCGGTCGGCTCTGCTCCGCAGCAACTCCACAGAGCCACCAGCCGGGTGCATTCGCAGGCGTGTGGACCCTGCAGACACAAATGGCGGCGGCTATGGTGGCCACCATTTGCATTCCTGTTTTTGGCCGTGATAGGCTACGTAAATATTTATGTAGCCTACCACGGTGAAAGACAGGGGCGCAAATGGCGGCCGCTATGCCATTTGCGCCCTTGTTTTTTACTGTGATAGGCTACGTAAATATTTACGTAGCCTATCACAGCAAAAAAACAGGAACACAAATGGCGGCAGCTACGGCGGCCGCCATTTGCGTTCCCTGTTTTTGCCGTGATAGGCTACGTAAATATTTGTGTAGCCTATTACGGCCTCCACAGTGATCCAAATGGCATCCCTGCATTAGCCGTGATAGGCTACGTAAGTATTTACGTAGCCTATCACGGCCTAAATGGGGAAGCGAATGGCGGCCGCAGACGCAGACACCATTCACAAAGCAGCACAAACTAGGGATGGACGTGAATTTCTCCACGAATCTCGGGGACGCCGAATGCCAACGCATTCAGCCCCCTGAAATTGTTGGTGAAATTCTCCACCACCACCCCCCGCCAACCCCCCGGGATGGGACTTACCTCCCTCGAATGTCCCTCTCAGCGGCGGGTTCCGGCGGTGTTTTGGCGGCGTTCCGGCGGGGGCGGGGGCGGCGGCCGGTCTTCTGACCAGCCGCCGCCGCCATTACAAAGTGAATGAAAAAAAACACACACACACGTGATAGGCTACGTAACGATTAACATAGCCTATCACGGCTAGATTTCCAAAGTCAGCCGTGATAGCCTACGCTAATCGTTATGTAGCCTATCACGGGTGACTTTGAAAAAAAAAAAAAAGCGCGTACGCAAATGGTGGCGCCCATGAGCGCCGCCATTTACGTTCCTTATTTGGGCCTGGGTAGTCTATGTAAATCTTGACGTAGACTACCCGGACCCAAATAAGGAACACAAATGGCGGCGCCCGGGGCACCACCATTTGCATACGCGCTTTTTTTCTCTCAAAGTCACCCGTGATAGGCTACGTAACGATTAATGTAGCCTATCACGGCTGACTTTGGAAATCTAGCCGTGATAGGCTACGTTAATCGTTACGTAGACTATCATGTGTGTATGTGTGTGTGTTTTCATTCACTTTTTTATTTCGCGGCCGTGGAGACAGGGCACTTCTCCCCAGCCTGAATTTCGGCCAGGCGAGGCAGGGCACCTCCCCCACCGGCCTGAATTTTGGCCGGGCGAGGCGGGGCGCCTCCCCCCCGGCCTGAACTTCGGGGGGAGAACTGAAGCGCCTCCCCCCCACCGCGAAGCAAGCTGCGGGACCAGGTAAGTGACTTTCGTACATCACTAGCACGAACGGCACCAGGTAAGTGCTCCATTTCACGTGCCTTTTGCGGGGTGGTGGGGCGGGGGGCTTCATTCCACCATGGATTTTGGAGGGCCGAATGCACTGGCATTCAGCCTTACTGAGATCTGTGGTGGAATTCTCTGACATCCCTAAAATGCCACAGTTAAGTATAGAGACACCATCTTGATGTTGCCCAATCAAAGCAAGGTGAATTTGAGTGAATGATGTCCAATTGCCCTTGGTGCATGATGGCTGCTTTTAATCTGAGTGGACAGTGCCTCACAGCTCACTATCCGGTGGCTGCCATGCCTGCAATTAGACTGTCTGGCATATCAGAGCCAATTCACTTTTGATGGTATGCAAAACCATTGGAGTCTCATGCGTTAGCCCAGAGGTGGGCAATATGCAGCCCATAGATGTGGTCCCCACAGTGCCCCTGTGCAGCCCCCACAATCCCCAGAAATTCAGGGGATGAAAAAAATGGCATCCAGAACTGCTATGGAGCACCAAAAGGGCCAAAATTAGATTGTTTGCTTTTTCATTTATTTTTTCCCCATTTTTGGAGCTATGCGCGGGTGATGGTCAACACCGAAATCAGATTGACTACATCCTTTGTAGCCAAAGGTGGCGGACATCTATACAGTCGGTAAAAACAAGACCTGGAGCTGACTGTAGTTCAGATCATGAACTACTTATTGCACAATTTAGAATCAGACTAAAGAGAATAGGGAAGACCCACAGATCAGTTAGATATGAGCACACTAATATTCCTAATGAATATGAAGTGGAGGTGAAGAATAGATTTAAGGGACTAGATTTAGTAGACAGGGTCCCAGAAGAACTATGGACAGAAGTTTGCAACATTGTTCAGGTGGCGGCAACAAAAAATGTCTCAAAGAAAAAGAAAACCAAGAAGGCAAGATGCCTGTCTGCTGAGACACTGGAAGTAGCGCAAGAAAGAAGGAAAGCAAAAGGCAACAATAAAAGGGGGAGATATGCCCAATTAAATGCAAAATTCCAGAGGTTAGCCAGAAGAGATAAGGAATTATTTTTAAACAAGGAATGCGCGGAAGCAGAAGAAGATAATAGAATAGGAAGGACAAAAGACCTTCCAGAAAATTAGAAACATTGGAGGTAAATTCCAGGCAAAAATAGGTATGATCAAAAACAAAGATGGCAAGGACCTAACAGAAGCAGAAGAGAGCAAGAAAAGGTGGCAAGAATGTACGAAAGATCTGTATAGGTATCTGTATCTGATACCTATACCTACCTATACTATACTATACTGTATAGATACCTGTATCTGATAATAATATCAGGGATAGATTTGATAATGTGGTCAGTGAGCTAGAGCCAGACACCCTGAAGAGTGAGGTTGAACAGGCCTTAAGAAGCATTGCTAATAACAAGGCAGCAGAAGACGACGGTATCCTAGCTGAACTGTTTAAAATTTTGCAAGATGATGCTGTCAAGGTAATGCATGCCATCTGCCAGCAAATTTGGAAAACACAACAATGGCCATCAGATTGGAAAAAATCAACCTATATCCCCATACTAAAAAAGGGAAACACTAAAGAATGTTCAAACTATTGAACAGTGGCACTTATTTCACATGCCAGTAAGGTAATGCTCAAGATCTTGCAAGGTAGACTCCAGCAATTCATGGAACGGGAATTGCCTGATGTACAAGCTGGGTTTAGAAAAGGCAGAGGAACTAGAGACCAAATTGTCAATATCTGCTGGATAATGGAGAAAGCCAAGGAGTTTCAGAAAAACATCTATTTCTGTTTTATTGACTATTCTAAAACCTTTGACTGTGCGAATCATAACAAATTGTGGCAAGTTCTTGGTGGTATGGGGATACCAAATCATCTTGTCTGCCTCCTGAGGAATCTGTATAATGACCAAGTAGCAACGGTAAGAACAGACCATGGAACAACGGACTGATTTAAGATTGGGAAAGGAGTATGGCAGGGTTGCATACTCTCACCCTGCCTATTCAACCTGTACACAGAACACATCATGCAATGTGCTGGGCTTGATGAATCCAAGGCTGGAGTTAAAATTGCTGGAAGAAACATTAACAATCTCAGATATGCAGATGATACCACTTTGATGGCTGAAAGCGAGGAGGAGCTGAGGAACCTTCTGACGACGGTGAAAGAAGAAAGTGCAAAAGCTGGGTTGCAGTTAAACCTCAAAAAAACCACGAGTAGGGCAACCAGCTTGATTGATAACTGGCAAATCGAGGGAGAAAACGTGGAGGCAGTGACAGACTTTGTCTTTCTATGCACAAAGACTACTGCAGACTCTGACTGCAGCCAGGAAATCAGAAGACGTGTAATTCTTGGGAGGAGGGCAATGACAAATCTTGATAAAATGGATAAAATACAGCAGAGACATCACACTGACAACAAAGTTCTGCATAGTTCAAGCAATGGTATTCCCCGTAGTAACCTATGGCTGCGAGAGCTGGACCATAAGGAAGGCTGAGCGAAGGAAGATAGATACTTTTGAACTGTGGTGCTGGAGGACAATTCTGAAAGTGCCTTGGACTGCAAGAAGATCAAACCAGTCCGTACTCCAGGAAATAAAGCCAGACTGCTCACTTGAGGGAATGATATGAAAGGCAAAACTGAAGTACTTTGGCTACATCATGAGAAGACAAGACAGGATACCCTGGAGAAGATGCTGATGCTAGGGAAAGTGGAAGGCAAAAGGAAGAAGAGCCAACCAAGGGCAAGATGGGGGATGATATTCTGGAGGTGACAGACTCGACCTTGGGGGAGCTGGGGGTGGCGACAGCCAACAGGAAGCTCTGGCGTGAGCTGGTCCATGAAGTCACCAAGACTCGGAAGCGACTGAACGAATAAACGACAACAATGCGGGGGTGAGGCCCATAGGGGGGATGTGGAGGGAAATGGCCCCTGGACCTCCCAAAGTGGCCCACCCCTGTGTTAACCAAATGTGAAGAGAACTGTGTCTTTATTAAGACATAAGTTTAGATCCATATTTAGGCACATATAACTGGGCTAGCAGAAGGAGACTTCCCTGCCCTTCCCATGGCACCTCCTCCAGCTCACTGAAAATGCTACACAGAGGATGGGGGACAATGATGAGCAGGGGCAGGGATTCCCCAAAAATCCAGTAGAGGCAACTTCCATGAGCGGAGCACTTCCACAGAAGGCTGATCTTGAATACAACCCATCATCACGTTATTATTTTCTTTATTATATACCACCATTCCTCATACAGGGAATCCATTGGGAATCATTCACTATACTTCACAATCACTATTTGCAATCCACCCAAAGACGATTAGTTATTGGGCAGATTACAAGTGTAATAAATAAATAAATAAACAATACATAAATAATACGTCACAGAACAGTTCATAACAAATCATGACAAAAGCACTCTTCGTTGAATTGTTTTCCTGAGCAAGACCAGGAAATTTATGTTTGAAATTCAGTGGGAAATTTGAAGAACAACCTGTTCATAAATCTCCCTTGACCCAACTGGTTCTTCCTTTTCATCATGGTCCTGTGCAGTATGGCCCTTCTGGTTGCAGTTCTGCATGTGATGGCCATTGTCACACATGATCCCACGTCATAAGAACATAAGAAGAGCCATGCTGGATCAGACCAAGGGGCCATCTAGTCCAGCACTCTGTCCACACAGTGGCCAACCAGCTGCCCATGGGAAACCCACAAGCTGGACATGAGTGCAATAGCGCCTTCCCACCCATGTTCCCCAGCAACTGGTGTACATAGGCATACTGCCTCTGATAGTGGAGGTAGCATATAGCCATCAGGACCGGTAGCCATTGACAGCCTTCTCCTTCAGGAATTTTTCTAAAAACCCCTTTTAAAGCCATCCAAATTGGTGGCCATCACTACATCCTAAGTAAGTGAATGGGGTAGTTTAACTATGTGCTGTATGACAGGGATGGCGGAGAATTTCTCCCCGAATGTCTGGGAGGCCGAATGCCAGCGCATTCGGCCCCCCAAAATTGGCGGTGAAATTCTCCGCCGGCCCCCCAGCCCCCCCCGGGATGGGACTTACCTCCTGCGAATGTCCCTCCCAGCGGTGGGTCCCGGCGGCGGTTCGGTGGTGGTTCAGTGGCAGCGGCGGCGGCCGGTCTTCTGACCGGCCGCTGCCGCCGCAATTGCAAAATAAAAAAGGAAAGTAAAAAAAAAAAACATACACCCGTGATAGGCTACGTAACGATTTACGTAGCCTATCATGGCTAGATTTCCAAAGTCAGCCGTGATAGGCTATGTAAATCGTCACATAGCCTATCACGGGTGACTTTGAAAAAAAAAAAAAAGCCCATGGGGCGCCGCCATTTGCGTTCCTTAGTTTGGCACGTCTAGTCTATGTAAAGATTTATGTAGACTACAGCGAAAATAAGGGAACGCTATTTGCCCCATAGGTGCAGTGATCATCCCCATTTCTAAGCCGAAGAGCCAGCGCTGTCCGAAGACGCTTCCGTGGTCATGTGGCCGGCATGACTGAACACCGAGGTGCACGGAACGCTGTTACCTTTCCCGCCGAAGCGGTACCTATTTATCTACTTGCAATTTCTTGCTTTTGAACTGCTAGGTTGGCAGAAGCTGGGACTGAAGACGGGAATTTGCCCCATGGGCGCCGCCATTTGCGTACGCGCTTTTTTTTTCCCCAAAGTCACCCGTGATAGGCTACGTGACGATTTACATAGCCTATCACGGCTGACTTTGGAAATCTAGCCATGATAGGCTATGTAAATCGTTACGTAGCCTATCACGGGTTTTGTTTTGTTTTCACTTTTTCTTTCATGGCCGGGGAGACGGGGCGCTTCTCCCTGGCCTGAATTTTGGCCGGGTGAGGCGGGGTGCCTCCCCCCCCTCGCCTGAACTTCGGGGGGAGAACCGAAGCGCCTCCCCCCCACCGCGAAGCAAGCTGTGGGACAAGGTAAGTCCCTTTCGTCCATCCCTACTGTATGAAGAAGTACTTCCTTTTATCTGTCCTGAATCTCCCACCAATCAGCTTCATGGGATGACCCTGGGTTCTAGTACTATGAGAGAGGGAGAAAAATGTCTCCCTATCCACTTTCTCTGCTTGCTTGCTTGCTTGCTTTATTTATTTAATTTCTTAATCACCCATCTGGCCAGTCACCCGGCCACTCTGGGCAATGTACAGCAATACAACCAATTTTAAAACAAGACAATTCTACATTAAAACATCATATTTCTAAAAATACCCTAACCCACCCCAAATGCCTGCCTGAACAACTACATTTTTAATGTGTGATGGAAGCTCATTAAAGAGGGGGCATGGTGGAGTTCCCTAGGGAGGGGGTTCCACAGAGTGGGGGCCACCACAGAGAAGGCCCTCTCCCTCATCTTCACCAGCCTAGCTGTCCTGGCTGATGGGACAGAGAGAAGGCCATCCAAGGCTGATCTTGTTAAGTGGCCTGTCTGGTGTTGCTGGAGGCGCTCCTTAAGATACGCTGGGCCTGAACCATATAGGGTTTTAAAAGTCAAAACCAACACCTTGAATTTGGCCCAGAAAACAACTGGTAACCAGTGCAACTCCTTCAGCACTGGAGTGATGTGATCACGCCGGGGGCTGCCTTTAATCAGGCGAGCCACCACGTTCTGTACTAGCTGCAGCTTCTGAACCGTCTTCAAGAGTAACCTCATGTAGAGCACATTACAGTAGTCCAAATGAAAGGAGACCAGGGCATGTACCACCGACGGGAGCAGATGGTCAGGAAGGTAGGGACACAGCCGCCATATCAGATGGAGTTGGTGCAGCGCTGTCTGTCTCACAGCTGACACCTGAGCCTCCAAGGACAGCTGGGAGTCTAAAATGACCTCCAGGCTACAGACCTGGTCTTCCAAGGGTAGCTGTACCCCATTCAACACCAGATCAACATCCCCCAACCTCCTCTTGTCTCCCACCAAAAGTACCTCAGTCTTGTCAGGGTTCAGCTTCAGCTTATTCCTCCACATCTAGCCACTCACCATCTCCAGACATTTGGACAGGGATTCTACAGCCAACCTTGGTGAAGATTTAAACTGTGTTCACCTCTATCATTTCTCCCTTCACTCACCTTTTTTCTAAGCTAAACATCCCAGCATTTGTTACCTTCTCTCATAGGGGAGATGCTCCAGCCCCTTGATCGTTTTAGTTGCCCGTTTCTGCACCTTTTCCAGCTCTTCAATATCCTTTTTCTAAGTGTAGTGACCAGAACTGTACACAGTATTCTAAATGTGGCTGCACCATAAGGGGAGTATGATGTCAGGGGGGTTTTGTGAGTGGGCCCCTGCTGGAGTGTGGGTCCACAGCAGATGCCAGACCATACCTGCCTTTGATGTGGGCCCTGGTTCATTTGTTTGCAAATCATATTTAGTGACGCATCACTAAACAGCATGGTAACAGTGCAATCTTATGGCTGTCTACTCAGAAGTAAGGCCTATTACATCCAATAGGACTTAATCCTAGGTAAGTGTGTATAGGATTGCAGCCCAACTCATTTTTATTCTACAAACAGCCCTGGCTGACTGGCCATACCATGATTATAGGAGATTTCTAAATATATATGTGCATATACCATGTAGCATTTCAATAGAGCTTGGTTTGTAAAGAAAAGGTCTAGAGAATATCCTCCATTTTTTTCTAGTTACACATTTAATGGCACAATCCTATGCATGTTTAGACAGAGAAAAGCCCTACAACTTCCAGCATGCCCCAGCCAGATTTGCTTTGCTGGCTGGGAAATGCTGGGAGTTGTAGGCCTTTTCTCTGTCTAAACATGCATAGGATTGCGCCCTCAGTTTTATAAGAAAAACTGAAAAGGAGAAAATTTCAGTACTTCACCAGAAAATAAAATGCTCAGAACTCTCGACCATCACATAGAAAATGCTAATTACATCTCACATGGAATTCTTCATTTCCATTTTTACTTTAAGATTACTTTGTTTCTTAACCCAATGGATATTCTTAATCTTTGAAATTACACATGAGAAAACAATTATTTGAACATTAAAGAAGAGAACTTTTTCTTGGAAAATGGTTGATCAAGTTACTAAGATACTGTGGCATTAATTTGACATTGTAGATGCTGTTTACTTTATCAAAGTTTACATGTACAAATGCAAACTAATTATGGTGTCATACATATTTGAAGACTGCATTTTCAGCAATAAAATGATATATCCTTAAAGCAGATATTATGTGTATTCCCGCAGTGCAACTCTTCCATCCCAGTCCTACATATTCCATATTGGTACATCACTCACATGGGGGTTTCTTAGTGCTCGGTCAGTTGATTGGTCAGCTGGCCAGCCGACCAGCCAGTAGCAGCCAGGAGAGTCAGGCAGGACCATGGATAGTTCCAAGTAGACAACCTGCCTGACAAGGTCTTGAGCTCGACTAAGGCTGTTTATCTGTCTTTAACCATTCCCCCTTATTGAAAAGGAGTACTACCTGAAGGGTGCAATCCTATGGCTGCTAGACAGTGGCTAGATGGCCATAGGATTGGTCAGTTCCTGGAGAACTGCCTGCCTACCCCCTCCCCACCCCATCGTAGGCAGCGTGGATCATCCCCATGCACTGTGCTCGGAAGAGCAATGTGGAGTGGGGGAAAGGGGTTGTTCCTGGGGGCAGAGTAGGGTGGGCAGTGCAGAAATGCCAGTACGACACTTCCAATGTATTGTCCAGCTTCCCCACCCTGCGCTCTGAGGTCCTGCAGCTAGTCAGCCGAAATCAGCTATCTAGCCATGGACTATGGAGGAGACAATCCCCACTGCACTCTTCCCACTCTGCATTGGATAGGTGGTTGCCTCCAAGTTCGGAGGCGGCCATCTATCCCCATAGGATTGCTCCTACCAGAGCTGGTTTTCCCTTTAAGCCCAGCACTACTTTTTGGTCAGCTCCTGCCTTGTATGTTGCCTCCATTTCTAGAAGGCACTGGAGGAAGGTGATGCCCTTGGTATAAAGGGGGCTGATTTACCAGGGGAATCTGGTTCAGGGAGTGCTGTCTCTGGAGGTCCCAGTTCAAAAGACTCTCATTAAAGAGGCTTCAGGCCAGGTTCAGGCCTTCAGGGTCATTGTTTGGCCTAGGACTGGATGCATAACCTCCACAGCTTGTACGGTTTGTCTTCCTGATCCAGCTGGTCTCTTTTCCCCTCCCCATGTCAGAGTCCTGGCTAGTACTCAAGGCTGGGGTAATGGCATTGCATTAGTAGTGGGAAACCGGTGTGCCATGGCAAAAACCATTACTGCATAAAGCAGCTGGTGGAGAGAGAACCTGTATGTGTTGATCGGCAGTGTGAGAATCATTATTGGGAATGGATGGGTGGGAGTCTCAACATTTCCAAATAGAACATTGGCACTATTCTCCATGAAGCCTCTAACAACATCACCCCACCATTGGCAAAGCAGGACTGATAAGAAAGGGGTGTCTGAACTAATCCATCCACCTTTTCTCTGAAACCAACAAATTACTGATGTTGTAAAACATGTCAGCAGTTCAATAGCTTTTCACAGGACAGAGGAATGGAATGGGGGGGATTCATGAGTCACAAATAACACATAGTTCTATAAGTACTTTATTTGGCAGCCTATAGAACACAGAGAACAAGCTTTCTGGAGGTAAAACTGCACCATGACACTGTAATACTGGAAAGGAAAGGTGTAATCTGTATCATAGTTTGCATTTTTAAATTCTGTCATAAGAGATACGACAGATGAATGGAAGATGAATATCTAACCTGGACTGTGATCAAGACAGTGGGACTTCAAAAGAAATTTTTTTTTAAGGTATTAGCCACCACAGCAGCTTAAGTAGAAATCTTTTTCTCTTATGAAATGAGTTCAGTAAATACAAAAATGACCCTCTATTAAGTTATAAATAAAGGTCTCCTTGGCTAATTGCACTGCCAGCAATTTGTTTTTCTAAGTTTGAGTAAGACTGTGCAATTCGTATGGTTAGCTGGATGTCTTTTCCTCTGGGCATGCTAAAAGTGAGATTCCATCTCTGTGCTTGGATTAGTGTAGGATTTCTCACATGGGTTATAACCAGGTAAATGGCTCTGCATTGATCTATTCAATCCATTCAACCCATTCTTGTGGACATCATTTGCATCTGCCTTCTCTGCAAGATCTTTCAGCCAATCATTATTCGATCCCTCCTGAGAAATAACACAAAAAAGAAAGAATCAGTAAGTGAAGAAGGGAGTTAGCTTCCGTTCCTGCTGTCATGCCCCAAATGAGTAAGAATGACATCAGGCTTGCCTTCTTCCTCTCTTTCCTTTAAGCTGACATGCCTATCTATGGAACTGTTACCCCTTAATGACTAGCCTATATATTACCCAGTCTGTGCTTCTCCAGTGTTGGAACTCTAACATCGGTGAGAACAAAGGAGGTGTGTCAGGAGCTGGGAGATCCACAGAGGGCTTTCATTCCCTTGCCATGCCCCTGAAATGGGGCGGGCGGGGGGGCTACAGCAACCATGGAGCTGGGATAAAATATTCCCTTCCATTGGAAGGAAATGGGGGGGGGGGTTGTTTTAAATGGCCATAAAAAAATAAAGGAAAAAAGCCACACACACCCCGCAACATATACACACACAAATTCTGCTCTGCTGGCACAAGCTGGCAGAACACAGGAAAAGGTGTTTCCTCTGCCTTGGCTTCTCCCTTTTCCTCCCCCTGGGCTTGATCTGTTACAAATTTGCATTTTGTGGGAAAATATATTCAAAAGTACATATATAAATACATATTTCAATATGATTTTCTGTGCAGTTTTGTTTTTTAAAAAATAATAATCACAGATTCATATGGAAACAGGATGGAACAGACTTAGGAATAAATACATGCAAAAGTGCCCTGGCCTGGAAATATACTGATCTCTCCATCCCTACTCACAGTACATGTTTCTCATACTGATGGATTCACCTGCTATTCAGGTGGCAGGAAAACTACAAGATCTGAGGAACACCTGATGGTATCAGGTTTGGAAGCATGCATTGTGATAATGCACTCAGCCTAAAATGGGGTTATGGGTTTCATAGAGTCCACAGGCCAGCCACTGCAGAACATGTTGATATTTTCTTATGGAGAGGCCTATACAGAGAAAGTCTCACATGAAGTGCATTGCTGTTATCATGATCCACACCGCACCAGCACAAGGTTTTGCATTTAGGAGACCAGAAGCAAAATAGGTTGCAGATTGGGCGAATTAACATTGGTTTAATATCTTCACCTTTATTTGGACCTAGATAGAACAAAGCAAGAGTTAATAGACAGCTAATCAAGCACCCACCATAGCTGATGCTGTTTTTAGAGTATTGTATTCAAAATGTTGACACTACAGAAATATGTTTCCTCTATCCTTTTATCATCACAATGAAATTAATACATTCCACTTCCCTCCAGGTCAACCAGGAGTTTCATTCACTCAGCCTCCCTCTCTCCCTTTCTCAATCTCTCTCTTTCTCTCTTTTTATGAACTTTATCCATATGGCTGATTTTGCCACAGAATCCCAGCTAGGCCCAATGCCTCAAGTACTGAGAGATGAATCAGAATGTATAGATCTCTTAAATGAAAATTAGCCATCCTTTTTATTTCAAAGGGAAAGCGGAAGTCCATTTTATAGATGAGAACACATCTACAAAACAAAGTCAAGCTCGGGACCACAAATATCAGTAAAGAACCGACCTGTTACAAAACTGATCAGAAGTCCTGCAATAATGCACCCAAGACATCCGACAGCACTGTAGTACAGATATGACAAAGAATACCAGGTATCTGCCAGATGAGGCCTAGGAAGACAAACATGAGGTAAAGTTCATAACTGCTGCTGATTGTGTGTGTGTGTTTGTGTATATGCGTATATGTTGTTGTTTATTCGGTCAGTCGCTTCCAACTCTTTGTGACTTCATGGACCAGCTCACACCAGAGCTTCCTGTCAGCCGTCACCACCCCCAGCTCCCCCAAGGTTGAGTTCATCACCTCCAGAATATCATCCATCCATCTTGCCCTTGGTCAGCCCCTCTTCCTTTTGCCTTCCACTTTCCCTAGCATCAGCATCTTCTCCAGGGTGTCCTGTCTTCTCATTATATGGCCAAAGTACTTCAGTTTTGCCTTTCATATCATTCCCTCAAGTGAGCAGTCTGGCTTTATTTCCTGGAGGATGGACTGGTTTGATCTTCTTGCAGTCCAAGGCACTCTCAGAATTTTCCTCCAGCACCACAGTTCAAAAGCATCTATCTTCCTTCGCTCAGCCTTCCTTATGGTCCAGCTCTCGCAGCCATAGGTTACTACGGGGAATACCATTGCTTGAACTATGCGGAACTTTGTTGTTAGTGTGATGTCCCTGCTCTTAACTATTTTATCAAGATTTGTCATTGCTGTCCTCCCAAGAAGTAAACGTCTTCTGATTTCGTGGCTGCAGTCAGCATCTGTAGTAATCTTTGGGCCTAGAAAGACAAAGTCTGTCACTGCCTTCACGTTTTCTCCCTCGATTTGCCAGTTATCAATCAAGCTGGTTGCCCTACTCGTGGTTTTTTTGAGGTTTAACTGCAACCCAGCTTTTGCACTTTCTTCTTTCATCTTCGTCATAGGATTCCTCAGCTCCTCCTCTCTTTCAGCCATCAAAGTGGTATCATCTGCATATCTGAGATTGTTAATGTTTCTTCCAGCAATTTTAACTCCAGCCTTGGCTTCATCAAGCCCAGCACGTCGCATGATGTGTTCTGCATACAGGTTGAATAGGTAGGGTGAGAGTATACAACCCTGCTGTACACCTTTCCCAATCTTCGGCTATTGGGTGGTATAGAAATGAAATAAATAAATAAATAAATAAATAAATCTTAAACCAGTCCGTTGTTCCGTGTTCTGTTTTACCATTGCTATGTGGTCATTATACAGATTCCTCAGGAGGCAGACAAGATGACTTGGTATCCCCATACCACCAAGAACTTGCCACAATTTGTTATGATCCGCAGAGTCAAAGGCTTTAGAATAGTCAATAAAACAGAAATAGATGTTTTTCTGAAACTCCCTGGCTTTCTCCATTATCCAGCAGATATTGGCAATTTGGTCCCTAGTTCCTCTGCCTTTTCTAAACCCAGCTTGTACATCTGGCAATTCTTGTTCCATGAATTGCTGGAGTCTACCTTGCAATGAATCAAGGTAAGCTGGAGGTTGTCAAACATGAGATGGCAAGATTGAACATCGACATCTTGGGAATCAGCGAACTAAAATGGACAGGAATAGGCGAATTTAATTCAGGTGACCATCATATCTACTATTGTGGCCAAGAATCCCTTAGAAGAAATGGAGTAGCACTCATAGTCAACAAAAGGGTGGGAAAAGCAGTACTGGGGTACAATCTCAAAAATGATAGAATGATCTCAGTACGAATCCAAGGCAAACCATTCAACATCACAGTAATTCAAGTCTATGCCCCAACCACTGATGCCGAAGAAGCTGAGGTTGATCGGTTCTATGAAGCCCTCCAACACCTTCTAGAACTAACACCAAAAAAAGATGTCCTCTTCATCATAGGGGACTGGAATGCTAAAGTAGGAAGTCAAGAAATCACTGGGATAACAGGCATGCATGGCCTTGGTGTACAAAATGAAGCAGGACAAAAGCTAATAGAGTTTTGCCAAGAGAACACGCTGATCATAGCAAACACTCTTTTCCAACAGCACAAGAGACGACTCTACACATGGACATCACCAGATGGTCAATATCGAAATCAGATTGATTATGTACTTTGCAGCCAAAGATGGAGAAGCTCCATACAGTCAGTCAAAACAAGACCTGGAACTGACTGTGGCTCAGATCATGAGCTGCTTCTTGCAAAATTTCGGCTGAAATTGAAGAACGTAGGGAAAACCACTAAACCATTCAGGGATGACCTAAATCATATCCCTTATGAATACACAGTGGAGGTGAGGAATAGATTTCAGGGATTAGACCTGATAGACAGAGTGCCTGAGGAACTATGGACGGAGGTCCGTAACATTGTTCAGGAGGCAGCAACGAAATCCATCCCAAAGAAAAAGAAATGCAAGAAAGCCAAGTGGCTGTCTGATGAGGCTTTACAAGTAGCTGAGGAAAGAAGGGAAGCAAAAAGCAAGGGAGAAAGGGGAAGATATATCCAACTGAATGCAGAGTTCCAGAGAATAGCAAGGAGAGACAAGAAGGCCTTCTTAAATGAACAATGCAAGGAAATGGAGGAAAACAACAGAATGGGAAAGACTAGAGATCTCTTCAAGAAAATTGGAGATCTCAAGGGAACGTTTTGTGCAAAGACGGGCACGATAAAGGACAAAGAAGGCAGGGACCTCACAGAAGCAGATGAGATTAAGAAGAGGTGGAAAGAATACACAGAAGAACTATACAGGAAAGATCTTAATGTCCTTGATAGCCATGATAGTAATGTCCTTGATAGCCATGATAGTGAGGTCACTGAACTTGAGCCGGACATCCTCGAGAGTGAAGTCAAGTGGGCCTTAGGAAGCATTAGTAACAACAAAGCTAGCGGAGATGACAGTATTCCAGCCGAGCTATTTAAAATCCTAAAAGATGATGCTGTTAAAGTGCTGCATTCAATATGCCAACAAATTTGGAACACTCAGCAATGGCCACAAGACTGGAAAAGGTCAGTTTACTTTCCAATTCCAAAGAAGGGCAACGCCAAAGAGTGTTCAAACTACCGCACAATTGCGCTCATTTCACATGCCAGCAAGGTGATGCTCAAAATCCTACAAGCTAGGCTTCAGCAGTATGCGAACCGAGAACTACCGGAAGTACAAGCTGGGTTTCGAAGAGGCAGAGGAACTAGAGATCAAATCGCCAACATTCGCTGCATCATGGAGAAAGCAAGAGAATTCCAGAAAAACGTCTATTTCTGCTTCATTGACTATGCTAAAGCCTTTGATTGTGTGGATCACAACAAACTGTGGCAAATTCTTAAAGTGATGGGAGTACCAGACCACCTTACCTGTCTCCTGAGAAACCTGTATGAGGGTCAAGAAGCAACAGTAAGAACCGGACATGGAACAACTGAGTGGTTCAAAATTGGGAAAGGAGTACGACAAGGCTGCATATTGTCACCCTGCTTATTTAACTTATATGCGGAGTACATCATGAGAAATGCCAGGTTGGATGAATCAGAGGTCGGAATTAAGATTGCTGGGAGAATTATCAACAACCTCCGATATGCAGACGATACCACCCTAATGGCAGAAAGTGAAGAGGATCTCAAGAGCCTCTTGTTGAGGGTGAAAGAGGAGAGTGCAAAAGCTGGTTTGAAACTCAACATTAAAAAAACTAAGATCATGTCATCTGGCCCTATCACTTCCTGGCATATAGAAGGGGAAGAAATGGAAGCAGTGACAGATTTTACTTTCTTGGGCTCCAAGATCACCGCAGACGGTGACTGTAGCCATGAAATTAAAAGACGCTTGCTCCTTGGGAGGAAAGCTATGGCAAACCTAGACAGCATAGTAAGAAGCAGAGACATCACCTTGCCAACAAAGGTCCGTCTAATCAAAGCTATGGTTTTCCCAGTAGTAATGTATGGCTGTGAGAGCTGGACTATAAGGAAGGCTGAGCGCCGAAGAATTGATGCTTTCGAACTGTGGTGCTGGAGAAGACTCTTACGAGTCCCCTGGACTGCAAGGAGGTCAAATCAGTCCATCCTAAAGGAAATCAACCCTGAGTGCTCATTGGAAGGACAGATACTGAAGCTGAAGCTCAAATATTTTGGCCACCTAATGCGAAGAGAAAACTCTCTGGAAAAGACCCTGATGCTGGGAAAGAATGAAGGCAAAAGGAGAAGGGGACGGCAGAGGATGAGATGGCTAGATAGCATCACCGATGCAATGAATATGAACCTGAGCACACTCCAGGAGAGTGCGCAGGACAGGAAGGCCTGGCGTGCTATGGTCCATGGGGTCACGAAGAGTCGGACATGACTGAACGACTGAACAACAACAACAACAACAACCTTGCACGATCTTGAGCATTACCTTACTGGTATGTGAAATAAGTGCCACTGTTCGATAGTTTGAACATTCTTTAGTGCTCCCCTTTTTTGGTATGGGGATATAAGTTGATTTTTTCCAATCTGTTGGCCATTCTTGTGTTTTCCATATGCGTATATAGATATAGATCTATAAAACCTTCTTGAACAAGAGTTGGTCAATTTATGAAGCCTGGTTTTTGGTTTGGTATGGAACATCATACACCACCTTATTCGAGACCTTAAGAGAGACCACAGCAATATTTGGGTATAATTATAATATAAAACAACTATGCTGCAATTTCATATACTATAAATATATATAGAAGGAAATGGTACCTGACAGGAGGTAAAGTAGGTATCACAGTAGCTACAGCCTCTGTATTATTGACAATGCATCCAGCTGTTGAGAGGTACAATGGAAGAGCCTTTGAAGATGGAGCAGGATATACAAAAGCTCCAATGCCAACCCAAAATGCCAAGATGATTCCAGTAAAGAGACCTCCAATGGCACCCTTAAGTCAAAAGGAAAATAGAGACTATGTTACTGGGGGAAGACACCTTGCAAGCATTAGAAACTGTGAAAAAGAATGGCTCACTTCTGGAGGACATTTTCAGTAGCATCTCCATAGCATGTGTTCTCACCCTTAACCGTACAGAATTAGCCCCTGTCCAATGGACCAATGGTTTACATCAGGGGTGGGCAAACTGTGGCCCAAGGACACATATGGCCCTTGGCCTAATTCCATGCAGCCCTCAGCCTAATTTCAAAAGCAGCCTGCATGCAGTTAGTACATTCCCTGGCAGCCTGCTTCCTAGCAAGGAAGAGGGAGAGAGAGACAAGGGGTGACCCGCAAGTTTTTGGCTCTGGCTCTGCCTACCATTGGTTTTGGCCTGCTCACTGCCGACATGCAGCCCCTGACAGATTACCCACAAGGGAATTCAGTCCTCAGCAGAAAAAAGTACACCCATTCCTGGTCTACTTGGTAAAAGGAAGTATTTATGGAGCAACTAAATGACGGGCAGATTATCATCTGCTAACAACACTATAGAGTGATGGAGTATTTTGCTCATCTTAATACTAAACAGCAGCAACAAATGTAATAAATGAGCTGAGCTGTTTTAAATATATGATTATTATTGCTTACCTTCCAGTTGGTACAAGGAAAAAGAATTCCCAGTGTAAATAATCCCAGCATAGGTCCCCCACACATTCCATGAATGCTAAGCGAGGCCTGTTAAAAGAAAGCAGAGGAGACACTTTAGAAAGCTTATTACTGTCATCCAGTATCTCCACATCTTCCCTTCTATAATATAATGGCTCATTCAGTTTCCTACCTCAGGGAACACACGGTTCTCATTGCTTCTTTTCTATACCATTTCTTGACAGATTAAAAAGATATTCCATTTTCAAAAAAGAAATGTAGCTCTTAAAAAGATGTATCTTTTTCCCATGAATATTAATGTAAGGAAGGGATATTAGCCTGTAGGGATGGCACTTGGTTATGCTGGAACATTTTAGCTAGGATAACCTAAACTAAAGAGGTACCCCAAATAGATAGATAGATGACAGACAGACAGACAGACAGACAGACAGACATATAAGCAGCAGATGGAAGGCACCATTGTTCACTGTAGAAGAGGCATTTCCCTTCCCCTGATCCTATCCTAACATTGCACCTGATCCTATCATACATGCATAATCTTAAAAAAAAAAAAAAAAAGATGTATGATGCATATACATTTTAAGTACATTTAGGGTGCAATGCTATGCACATTTAGACAGAAGAATGTCCTACAATTCCCAGCATACCACAGTCAAGTATGCTTTATAGGATGTTCTTCTGTCTAAACATGCATAGAATTGCACCCTCAATCAATCAATCAATCAATCAAAACTCATATGATTAAGCTAGATATATTCTTGTAGTTGGCTAGCTGTCCTGACTCCTAATACCCTGTTAATGAAGACATACATACTGTATGCATGAAAACCTATGGGAATCATCCTTTCCCTTGTGCATTTCCCCTGCGTATCCACTATCCAGGACCACTGTGCAGTGTCTGAGGCAGTGGAGAGGGGCGCCCCACATCCAGCACTCAATACGGTCCAGGGATCACAACTCATGACACCAATAATTTGCTTGGTAGAGGGCAGATCCATCCAAGTTGAAGCAGCCCTGCTATACACAAGGATACCTGAACTGTTCATATCTCCAAGGATCCCTTTTTATTCCCATATATTTCTATGATAATAAGAAAATGATTGGCCATATAAGCAAGATTTTTGAAACAAATATATTCTGTGATGATTCCTCCAGATGATTCTTTAAAAGGAAAACTGCTGACGCAGAAAAGAAAAGCATCAGGTGCCTCTTTTACCAGCAGCCACAGGGGCTTCTTTTATAGCCAGGGAAACTTTGCGCGCACAAGGGACTTCCCACTACAGAAGCTGAAGTATTTATTTATGTATTTATGTATGTATGTATGTATGTATGTATGTATTTATTTATTAAATTTATGAATCACCCATCTGGCCGGTCACCCAGCCACTCTGGGCGATGTACAACAACAAAAACAGTTTACACAATAAAATTCCACATTTAAAACATCACATTCCTAAATTACCCTTTGTTGTTGTTTAGTCAGTCAGTCGCTTCCGACTCTTCGTGACTTCATGGACCAGCTCACACCAGAGCTCCCTGTCGGCTGTTGCCACCCCCAGCTCCCCCAAGGTCGAGTCTGTCACCTCCAGAATATCATCCATCCATCCTGCCCTTGGTCGGCCCCTCTTCCTTTTGCCTTCCACTTTCCCTAGCATCAGCATCTTCTCCAGGGTGTCCTGTCTTCTCATTATATGGCCAAAGTACTTCAGTTTTGCCTTTAATATCATCCCCTCAAGTGAGCAGTCTGGCTTTATTTCCTGGAGGATGGACTGGTTTGATCTTCTTGCAGTCCAAGGCACTCTCAGAATTTTCCTCCAGCACCACAGTTCAGAAGCATCTATCTTCCTTCGCTCAGCCTTCCTTATGGTCCAGCTCTCGCAGCCATAGGTTACTACGGGGAATACCATTGCTTGAACTATGCGGAACTTTGTTGTCAGTGTGATGTCTCTGCTCTTCACTATTTTATCAAGATTTGTCATTGCTGTCCTCCCAAGAAGTAAACATCTTCTGATTTCCTGGCTGCAGTCAGCATCTGCAATAATCTTTGTGCCTAGAAAGACAAAGTCTGTCACTGCCTCCACATTTTCTCCCTCTATTTACCAGTTATCAATCAAGCTGGTTGCCCTACTCGTGGTTTTTTTGAGGTTTAACTGCAATCCAGCTTTTGCACTTTCTTCTTCCCCTTTGTCATGAGGTTCCTCAGCTCCTCCTCGCTTTCAGCCATCAAAGTGGTATCATCTGCATATCGGAGATTGTTAATGTTTCTTCCAGCGATTTTAACTCCAGCCTTGGCTTCATCAAGCCCAGCATGTCGCATGATGTGTTTTGCATACAGGTTGAATAGGTAGGGTGAGAGTATACAACCCTGCCGTACTCCTTTCCCAATCTTAAACCAGTCCGTTGTTCCGTGGTCTGTTCTTACCGTTGCTACATCTGACATTTCTTGTTCCATGAATTGCTGGAGTCTACCTTGCAAGATCTTGAGCATTACCTTACTGGCATGTGAAGTAAGTGCCACTGTTCAATAGTTTGAACATTCTTTGGTGCTTCCCTTTTTTGGTATGGGGATCTAAGTTGATTTTTTCCAATCTGTTGGCCATTCTTGTGTTTTCCAAATTTGCTGGCATATGGCATGCATCACCTTGACAGCATCATCTTGCAAGATTTTAAACAGTTCAGCTAGGATACCATCGTCTCCTGCTGCCTTGTTATTAGCAATACTTCTTAAGGCCCATTCAACCTCACTCTTCAGAATGTCTGTCTCTAGCTCACTGACCACACCATCAAATCTATCCCCGATATTATTATCCTTCCTATACAGATCTTCTGTATATTCTTGCCACCTTTTCTTGATCTCTTCTGCTTCTGTTAGGTGCCATCTTTGTTTTTGATCATACCCATTTTTGCCTGGAATTTACCTCCCATGTTTCTAATTTTCTGGAAGAGGTCTCTTGTCCGTCCTATTCTATTATCTTCTTCCGCTTCCACACATTGCTTGTTTAAAAACAATTCCTTATCTCTTCTGGCTAACCTCTGGAATTTTGCATTTAATTGGGCATATCTCCCCCTATCACTGTTGCCTTTTGCTTTCCTTCTTTCTTGGGCTGCTTCCAGTGTCTCAGCAGACAGCCATCTTGCCTTCTTGGTTTTCTTTTTCTTTGGGACGTTTTTTGTTGCTGCCTCCTGAACAATGTTGCGAGCTTCTGTCCATAGTTCTTCTGGGACCCTATCTACTAAATCTAGTCCCTTAAATCTATTCTTCACCTCCACTGCATATTCATTAGGAATATTAGTGAGCTCATATCTAACTGATCTCTGGGTCTTAAGAAGTTCGTGATCTGAACTACAATCAGCTCCAGGTCTTGTTTTTACCAACTGCATAGATGTCCGCCACCTTTGGCTACAAAGGATGTAGTCAATCTGATTTTGGTGTCGACCATCTGGTGAAGTCCATGTATAAAGTCGTCTCTTAGGTTGTTGGAAGAGAGTGTTTGTTATGCACAGTGAGTTATCTTGGCAAAATTCTATCAGCCTATGTCCTGCTTCATTTTGTTCTCCCAGACCATGCTTGCCTGTAATTCCAGGTGTCGTTTGACTACCCACCTTAGCATGCCAGTCTCCTGTAATGAAAGTAACATCTGTTTTTGGCGTACTATCCAGTAGGTGCTGCAGATCCTCACAGAACTGATCTACTTCTGCTTCTTCAGCATCTGTGGTTGGGACGTATATTTGGATCACTGTGATGTTAAATGGCTTACCCTGAATTCGAATTGAGATCATTCTGTCATTTTTTGGATTGTATCCAAGCACTGCTTTAGCCACTTTATTATTAATTATGAAGGCTACTCCATTTCTCCTGTGGTCCTCTTGTCCACAGTAGTAGATCTGGTGGTCATTTGATGTGAAGTGGCCCATTCCAGTCCTAGCCCACCCCAAATGCCTGCCTGAACAACCATGTCTTTAATGCATGGTGGAAGCTCATTAAAGAGGGGGCATGGTGGAGTTCCCTAGGGAGGGAGTTCCACAGAGTGGGGGCCACCACAGAGAAGGCCCTCTCCCTTGTCCTCACCAGCCTAGCTGTCCTGGCTGATGGGACAGAGAGAAGGCCATCCGAGGCTGATCTTGTTGAGCAGCCTATCTGGTATTACTGGAGGCGCTCCTTGAGATAGGCTGGGCCGGAGCCATATAGGGTTTTAAAGGTCAAAACCAACACCTTGAATTTGGCCCGGAAAACAACTGGTAGCCAGTGCAGCTCCTTCAGCACTGGAGTGATGTGATCTCACCGGCGACTGCCTTTAATCAGGTGAGCCGCCGCATTCTGTACCAGCTGCAGCTTCCGAACCATCTTCAAGGGTAACCCCATGTAGAGCACATTACAGTAGTCTAAATGAGAGGAGACCCAGACATGTACTACCAATGGGAGCAGATGGTCAGGAAGGTAGGGACACAGCCTCCGTATCAGATGGAGTTGGTACAGCGCTGTCCGGCTCAAAGCTGACACCTGAGCCTCCATGGACAGCTGGGAGTCTAAGATGACTCCAGTGTAGTGTAGTGGTGAGAGTGACGGACTGGGAGCCGGGAGATCCGGGTTCTAGTCCCCACTTGGCCATGGAAGCTCACTGGGTGACTTTGGGCCAGTCACAGACTCTCAGCCCAACCTACCTCACAGGGTTGTTGTTGTGAGGATACAACGGTGAGGAGGAGGATAATGTAAGCCGCCTTGAGTTCCTTGCGAGAGGGAGAAAGGCGGGGTATAAATGCAATAAATAAATAAATAATAAATAAATAAATAAGCTGCGGACCTGGTCTTTCAAGGGTAACTGTACCCCATTCAACACCAGGTCAACATCCCCCAACCTCCTCTTGTCTCCCACCAAAAGTACCTCGGTCTTGTCAGGGTTCAGCTTCAGCTTATTCCTCCCCATTCAGCCACTCCCCGTCTCCAGACATTTGGACAGGGATTCTATGGCTAACCTTGGTGAAGATTTGAACAAGAGGTAGAGCTGCACGTCATCCACATACTGATGACACTGCACCCCAAACCTCCTGATGATAGCCCCCAGCAGCTTCATATAGATGTTAAATAGCATCGGGGAGAGGATGGAACCCTGTGGCACCCCACAAGTGAGTGGCCATGGGTCCGAAACCTCCTCTCCCACTGCTATCCTCTGGTACCTGCCAGAGAGGAAGGACTGGAACCACCGTAATATGGTGTCTCCAATGCCCAACCCCTCCAGGCGGTCCAGGAGGATACCATGGTCAACAGTATCAAAAGCTGCTGAGAGGTCGAGGAGAACAAGGAAGGAGCATTTTCTCCTATCCAGAGCCCTCCTCATATCATCCACCAAGGTGACCAAGACCGTTTCTGTCCCATGCCCAGGCCTGAAGCCCGACTGAAATGGATCTAGATAATCGGCTTCTTCCAAGTGTGCCTTCAACTGCATTGCCACCACCCGCTCAATCTCCTTGCCCAAAAATGGCAGATTTGAGACTGGGCAAAAGTTGTTAGGACTTGGGGATCCAAGGAGGGCTTTTTTTAAGAGCGGTCTTATCACTGCCTCCTTGAGGGCTGATGGCATCACTCCCTCCTCAAAGGAGGCGTTCACCACTGCCTTGATCCCCTCACCCAGCCTCTCTCTGCAGCTCATAATGTGCCAAGATGGGCAAGGATCAAGTAAGCAGGTGGTCGGCCTTACAGATGAAAGCACCTTGTCCACTTCATCAGGAGGAAGAAGCTGGAACCGATCCCACAAAACCGGTGTGCCACAGACCGCCTCCTGCTCACTAATTGTATCCACAGCGCACGGAATAACACTCCTAATCCGATCAATTTTATCTGCAAAGTGCCTTGCCAAAGCTTCACAGGAGGCTTTAGAATGCTCCAGTGGTTCCGGAGCCACAGAACCAACCAGGCTCTGGACCACTTGGAACAGCCTCCTGGGACAGCACTCTGCAGACGCGATAGAGGCAGCATAATATTCCTTTTTTGCTGCCTTCACCGCCACGTGATAGGCTGAAGATACAGCTCTAGCCCGTGTCTGATCATCTTTGGAGTGAGACTTCCACCACCGGCGCTCTAGCCATCTCACCTCCTGTTTCAGAGCTCATAACTGCGGATTGAACCATGGTGCAGTATGAGCCCAGTTCAGGGAGAGAGGGCATTTCGGAGACACCCGATCTAATGCCCCAGTGATTGCGGCATTCCACCCACCCACCAGGGTCTCGACCGAGTGGCTGTTGGCATGCTCCAGAGAATCCCCAAGCGCGTTCAGGAATCCATTTGGATCCATAAGACGGCTGGGGCGGACCATTTTAATGGGTCGCCCACCCCTGCAGAGGGGTTGTGGAACTGAGAAGTCCAACATCAGTGATCTGACCATGACAAGGGGGTGGTGGATATACCCCCGACTTCCAGATCACTCTCCGCTTCTCCAGAAACAAACACAAGGTCTAGCACATGACCGGATACATGGGTGGGCCCAATTGGAATAGGGTGCAGCTCCCAGGAGGCCATGGTCTCCATGAAGTCCTGAGGTGCCCTTGTGAGGACGGCCCCCGAATGTACGTTGAAGTCCCCCAACACCAACAAGTTAGGGGACTGCACATGCACATCAGAGACCACCTCAAGCACCTCAGCCAGGGAGTCAGTCATGCAGCGGGGTGGACGGTACATGAGCAGAATCCCCAGACTGCCCTTCGGGCCCAACCTCCAGTACATGCACTCAGCAACCTTGGTCTCCTGGAGAGGGGTTCTGGTGAAGGCCAAGGACTCTCGATAGATAACAGCCACTCCCCCTCCTCAATCCCCAGCCCTCAGCTGCTGTGCACACGAAAATCTGGCTGGACACATGGCCGCAAGAGTTGGAGCAGTGGCCTTGGCCAGCCAGGTCTCCATAATACATGCCAGGTCTGCACCCTCATGCAGGATCATGTCATGGATGAGGGAGGTTTTCTGGGTAACAGACCTGGCATTGCAGAGCAGCAAACGAAGGCCAGAAGATGGAGTCACACCTCCCCCAGCCATCCTTTGGCTCTGGACAGGCCTGGAGCAGGGGACAGGTACTACACATCTCTCCTTTGTTCCCCTTACCTGGCATGGCCTGCCCCTAGAGCTCCACCAGCACCTGCCGCCCAGCCTTCATATGTTCTGGCCCCCAACAGTCCCCCCACTGCCTCCATCAGGTGGACACATGCCCCCTCACTCCTGCCTATCAGGCAGGCTACCCACCCCTAAAAACACAACAGACTCCCCCCAAAATTTAAAAACATTTTAAAATCCCCTTTAAAAATATAACCTCTCAGGGAAGTGAATCCAGATTCTTTGCACATGCAAGGTCTCCAAGATGTGCCAAACATCTTAAAATGTGTACTTACTTGCACAACACCACCCATTAGCGATGCTGCTACAGCCATTGAAGTACAGAGCACTCCAAATACTATGCCTTAAAAAACCAAAACAGTTGGAAACGATCAACAGCAATGACTCCAGACATTCAGATATATTCTCATGGGGTTCTGAACAAGTGAAAGATAACAGTGGGTTGGTTCCAGAATTTGCCCCTGTCTGCAGGAGCTCCCCTTGAATGGAGTCCCATTCAGGATGTTCCGGGCAGCAGAAAGGAGTGGGATGCACTTTTCACCAATTATTCCTCCCCTCCAGCCACCAGGGCCACCTTCCACACCATTCTAGAGAGTCCCCCGACCCTCCAGAGCAGATTTTCATAGGGCATGGAGGCTGCAGGGGGAGAAGGAATCAGCAAAAGTTGCCCCTTCCTGCATGCCACCATGCAGGAGGAAATGCTGCATGGAATTGGAATGCTGGAAATGGTTCACTGGATTGGAAATGTTCTGACTGCAGGTGGAAGAAGCCCTCTCATTCCCAGGAAGCAAATTCTGGATCCCAACTATTGCATAATGTAAACTCAGAGTCTGATGCATATACATTTGCTGACATATTAATGTTGTTACTGTGCTAACTGACATCAGTTCTAGAGGATCCCCTTTGCACTTCTCTTTTGCTTTCTTCATATATTATGTTTCTAGCACATTGGGAGGGGGGAATCGGACCTTGTGTTCACATGGTTAGAAGTAGGATGTGCAAATCAGCAACACCCAAATTCGTTGAGGTTCTTCAAATTCCACCTCAAAGTTCAGTCCACCTTATTTCCCTTCCCAATTGCAAGTTTGTTTTTTGTTCAAACAGGAAAGGTACGCATTTTGGCAAGCATTTTTTAAAACCATACTCCCCCAATACAAATGCACACATTGACGAAAGCATGAAAATGTGCATTTTCCTAAAATGCACATTATTGAAGTGCACATTTTTCTAAAGAATGCATTTTGAAATCAGCATTGTAAACTTGGGATTATGTGATTTTTGCCCCCCAAAATGCATTTGAGTTTGAAGATGCTAATGAGGCAAATTCTGGTTAAAAAAAAGAAGAATCAAAATGAAATTCTTGTATATTCCTAGTTAGAAGCCAGTGTATTTTCCAAATACAGCATAATTTGGGTGTTTGTTCATGGTTCTTATCCTGATCTTGTAGAAAAACTGAAACTGTCCGCCTCACTTCATTATACTTGTCTTACAATATCAATAATATCTGCATGAAAATGCTGAAGTTTAATATGAACAAGACTATATACTAATGGAATTGAAAGAGGCCAGTAAAAAGCTTTCCTGTGCATTTACCATTGATATTTTGACAGTATATAGGAACACACACTTATTACTTCTCCCCCCAAAACCCTTCTAACTTATGGAATAGTTCAAAGGCAGCATGACAAACTTTTCAAGGTTTGAACTTCAACTCAACACATTGCAATCAAAAATGCAATGTTGTAGTCTGAAATCTGCTGTACATAATGCCCCAATTAGATGAAGGCAGTTCTGAGAAGTTATAGAATGGATAATACACACTGTAGCTCAGTACTACTCTGAGTGACAATGGATTTCCAAGGGTCTCAGGCTGGCCTCTTTAAAACTACTGTCAGAAATCCTTTTAACTGGATATGATAGGGATTGATACCCAGAACTTTGATATGCAAAACATGCACTCTGCCGTCAGGCTATGGCTCCTTTCATGATGAATACTAGATGAATACCATCTAACAGAAGAGGGTAAATCGCTAAGGGCACAATCCTATGCACGTTTAGACAAAAAACATCCTACAATTCCCAGCATGCCCCAACCACCACCCTCTTCCCGGAGGACTCCACCCTCTTCCCGGACTCCCATGACATCCCTAGTCTAAACATGCAAAGGATTATGCCCTAAATGTACCATGGGAGTAGAAGTTCAGTGATCTCATTAGACTGCTCATATGTAGCACGGGTATCTTTGCTGATTTCATTTCATTCTGCAAAGTGGTCAATAGATTCATATTTAAATTAATTAACACAAATGCTTTTTCCTCTGGTCAGGCTGGTAAATCTAGTTAATATGTAATGACCCTGTACTAAGCATTCAGCTCAGAAAAAGATACAATACAATGTTTACATAAGTCAGTGATGGATTAGCTATTCCTTCCTTGATTTTACCCAAAATAATAAGTAGAATGGGTGCATGGTTAGCAACATCTCATGAACAAATGAGATCTAATGAACAACATCTAATGAACAAATATCCATTAAATGACCATGTCATCTTTCATACACCACCACCACCACCACCACCACCACAACAACAACAATGCAGTTAGTATACAAGGTATTGCCAAGACACACATTTACAGTCATCTGAATAATGTTTAATGGAAATATCAAGAAGTTCAAAGTGGCAAGATTTGTACTGTCTTGGAATCGAGAAATGACTTGTACATTAATGGAAGCACCACTTTGACTTTGCCCAGTTTAGTAACAGATGTGTGGCCTTGCAGTTAAGAAGAATAAAATCCCTTTACTCTACCTACATAGGCCTTTGCTGACCCAAGTGTTCATACGTTCAGAGAGATTTGGGAAGCAGTACTTGACAAGATCTTCAAAAGTTACAGTTGCCAGAGCATTTATACCTGCAGCCACAGTGCTGTAAAAGCAAACGTGAACAATGTAAGAAGAATTTCCTTTTTGTCCCAATGTGGACTGCACTTTTACAAAGAATGCTAGTTCACATATTAACAATCTGAATGCTGATTCACACAAGCTTGAAAGCTCGCTGGCTTGGGGTTAGGGGGGACCTGCCAAAGGTGTATGCTGCACGCAATTTTAATATGCAGTTTGCCATTTTAAACCACCTCCACAATCCTGATCTTAAAGAGCTTTGTGGTGGTATGATAAAATGTTAGCTGGAATTGAAGAGTATGGTACGCATTCATATGATCACTTCACTGAGAATCCCTCTTCAGCCCCTATTCATAGGGTATAATCACACCTCAATTCATTTTCAGACACAGATCTCTGGGATGGTTCAATTCAATTCAATTTTATTACAGTCGTAGACCAGCAAGTTTGGGATGGTTTAAAGAGAAACTCTGCGAACTGCCATTAATTCAAAAGCTAGCCAATGATTATAAAATGTTGCCTTTTGTGAGATGGTATTCCAGAAGGGGCAAGGAGCCTGAGCAAAGGGACAGTGCCAGGGCTGAGGGTGCCTGGGAAATAAAAATAGCAGTAGTGGCTACAGCTGCGTAGCTCAGGATTTCTCTGCTGAGCACTGGACTCATCACCACCAGCCTCCCTGGCAACCTTTCCCCTGTACAGAGCTTATCGGACAGGTGGTGGTAGGCAGTGGTGGGGACGGCTGGTGGTGCTCAGCCTCATGCTCAGCCAAGGAGAGAAGCAACAAGCAGAGGAAGAGGCTGCAGCCACCAACATCTTTATTACCCCAGAATGCCCCTGTACCCCAATGTACACTACTTGTATGTGTGGTGTGTGTGTGTATCTATGGATGGATAGACAGAGAGACATACACCATTTCATCGCTTTTAATATTTTAACTGTATGTATTTTATTGATGTAAGCCACCTTGGGCGGGCTTCTGCCCCAAAAAGTGGCCAAGAAATATTTTTAATAAATAAATACATTTGCCACACCACACGGGGGGCCTGATGCCAGATTGCCTGAGAATCTAGGGCATGATCCACCCTGTGCCTTGTGCATGGAAATGCAAGTGCATTGCCCTCTGTGAATGGGCTAAAGGGGGAAGGGCAGGCAGAGAAACCCCTTTTTCCTGAAGGAGAAGAAAGCATGTGGTATGTGATCAACTCACTTTATGTTGCAATGATAATTATGATCATGTTGGTAGACTTCTCATTTGTGTTGCAATTGTTAAGGGGCCTTTACTTGGGCCATTTCCTGCTGTTCTCATATCTGTCAAGATATGCTAATCAGGAAGCTCCTTGTGAAATTCTCCAAATCAGCCAACCATGCTCTTGTGCGATTGCACTTTCTTCAGGAAAACAAATAATGCACATTCCATCAAGGATAACTTCAAATTGAACTGTCTTCCCCATGCCATTAATGTATACTAAATAGTTACTATCATAATTTCTAAAAACAAATGGATCAGCCTCTGATTTCACAAGTAATAAATCCAATTGCATCATGTAATTATCAACAGCATGCCATGGACAGTCAACATGAGTTCTTTCTTGGACTCCTTCCCTCCTGCTGAGTGTCTAATCATCACAGATTTGAATTTACAATGGCTCGTAGTAAAAATGAGGAAAAGTGCATTTTAGCACTCTGTTTTTTCTTCAGGGCAAGGTTTCATTTAATTCACACGAACTATATTCTTTGACTTACTTGGTATTTACTACTGCAAATCAAATCACAAAGCTGTAGCTTTTTTCTGCGAGGGGACAATTGTAATCCACACTGCTTTTTTGAGCTTTATTACCACTATCACAACTGATATTACAACTTCTCCTACCTATGCCACAGATCATCTTAGTCCTTTCCATGGCCTTGCTTCTCTTCTGCGCCAGTCTGGAGCTGGTACGCTTGGGTTCTATGAGATTAAACATGCCCATATTTCTCATCACCCCCATCAGCCCTCTTTACTTGGTAGCGCAGCTGATTTCATTACTTGAAGGAGCAAGCCCTTGGTGTATTGCCTTAGCAGAAGCTCTGGTGACATCTTATAGCTCACCGTATCAACAAGTGCTTTCCCGTATCAAGATTTATATGTTCCAAATTTAGAACAATAAACTGTGTTGATTAAGATCTGTGGATACCTTCTGGGAGGGTGATGCAAAAACCTAACATTTTAGGAGAAATGGGAGCATTAGAAAAGTCAGGATGTTAGAATCCATTTTATTAGAAAAAGGAATCTGTCTGCAGCCTCTTAGATCCCCTGCCAGCCAATTTCAGTCATCTGGCTTTTTTTTTTCCCTACCTCTCCTTTGTCCATTTTTTTACTCTCCACACTTGGCTGATACAGTATCTTCCAACATAACTAGATGGTGGGGGAATCACACATTTTCCAATTACTCAAACACATTTTCCTTTTATTTGGAGTCAACATTGTTTGCCTTAACTCTTTGGGGTTCTCCTGACATTGGAGGTTCTTTTAACATGACAATTCATGACTCTCTAGTATTTTAGTACTGAGGAGGAGATAATTTGGTAGTTTTCTAATACATTTAGAAAGAGATGGGGACATCTGTCTGCCAGAGCACACTAGGCTCCGTGCTCCAAGCAGAAAAGATAAAGCACTGCAGCATTTCCATTGCAGAGACAGGCCGGGAGCAAAATGATGCAGCATTTTCAAGAGCAGCATTCCCACCAGCACTGCACTCCTCTATGAAGTTCTGTTTGGATTGCCTGCATGAAATGCAGTATAGCAGATAATACCAGAGTAAAGCCCGTACCTTAGCGTTCCACTGAATGCGCATGCAACAAATAATCCTGGAAGTCCAGGGGCCGAGGCAAAGAGGATCATCACAAAATATGGCATCAGCTGGAAAGGAGAAAGGAAGGAAGGAAGGTTAGGAAAATTATCTCCATCATGGGCATTTTTTGATGTACACATTGAATTGCTGCGCACATGGGGTTGCTCTTCAATTCAGGTGTCAGTGCATAGAATTATGTGGCTAAAAGAATGCATGTCTAATCCTGAGCAAAGCGAATGGAGGTTATGGGCAGGAGACCTGTGTGCACATACCAGGGTCAGTACTGGCTCCAGGATTTGGCAGGCCTCAGGGTCAGGGCAAAGCACTCTCGGTCAGATGCCTTAACCAGGAAGAAGTGTGACCAGCAAATGGAGAATTCTCTCATGCTGCCTCTGACCATCTTGGGTGTTCAGTGCAAAGGAAGTGTCAGGGGATGTGGCACTTTTTGCTGCTCTTTAATCCTAACAAGTTCCCTACCATGCCACCTTCTGGAGCTGACCCTGATCAAAGTTCTGGCATGACTGCTGTATCTGCATGATTGTCTATGGATCATGTTGAATTCTGGCTGGCCTGGAGCAGACCGTGGCAAGCCCCACTCAAAGAGAATTGGAGAAGAATGTGGAGGGCTGGCTTCTACTTGGTGGAAGTAAGGCAGGGCTGTGGGCCAACTTGACCTACTGTGTAATGAGGAACCTAATGAAAGGGTATGAATTAGCTTCTTCAGATACTGGATTTAAGGGAGTTGGCAAATATAGTCAGCTTTTAATATCTCCCCTCCCAAGAAATAAAATAAGAAGCTTTTTCCCCTCTTTGTAACAATCTCCAATTTGAAACCCACCTGGGACTGTATGTATCTACCCTGACTGTCAGAGATCAACACACAGACTGGCCCTCTGGAGTGGGTACAATTCCAGGGTTCCACAGAAGGGGGTAGAGATAATTTTCAGTAGGTGGAACAAGATCCATAGCAAAATTTGGAGTGTACATTCAAGATTAGCATTTCAAACAGGTGTCTATCAGAGCATTTGCTCTGGCCAGTTCCATTTCTATACTAAATAATAGCTATAACAATATTATCAACATAAGTTGCTCCTTTTTTTCTGGAAGGACAGAGATTTGTGCCTGCAGCATGCACACCAAGGACATAGAGGGATTTAACTATTGATATCAATCACTCCATGTAAGGAACTGGTGAGCTGGCCAGGGATATAGGTGCTCTTTGACCTGGAAAACGTAAGGGGAACCTAGTTCTTTACCCCACCTTGATATGTTTAAGTCCCTCCCATCTGGACCAGCTGGTACATTTCTAAGTTTGAATTGAACAAATTAACCAGAGGGGAACTGAACTGGTCTCTCTCTCCATTCCGCACCCCAAAATTAGACTAATGGAGGGGAAGGGCCATAGCTCAGCATTAGAGCACATGCTTTGCATGCAGAAGGTCTCAGATTCAATCCCTAGCATGTCTGGGTAGGGCTAGAAAAGAGCCCTGCTTTGAACCATGGAGTAGGGATGTATGAGAATTTGGAGGGGGTGAAATCTTGATGGATTTTGCTGGTTCGGTCCTAGTGGATTTCATTCTGTTTCCCTCCACTGGCATCAACTTGATCTGGAGCAAGTCAACCCAAAAATCTGGTTTTCAGATTTTTTTTTCATGATGGCAGCAATTTGCACAAGTGGGATTGTGATTTTTTAAAGATTATGTTTAAAAAAATTCAGGACTTTAAATTTGCACAAATGGGATCATAATTATATATAGTTATATCAGTCTTCTTTCTCAAATCTGGCTGTCCACTATGTATTTCCATTGTAAATATCCTTGTCAATTTTATTGTCTCCACACACTACTTCATTTAGCCCAGCAGACCCATAGTCCATACTTGTCAAAGAACTTGTCAATGTCATCCTCCATTTTGGCACTACACACACACACACACACCCTTGCTCTGGAAGTGCGAAGGATGAAACTGACAAGGCTATTTACAATGGAAATATGTATCAGACAGGTGGACTTGCAAAGGACCATGGATAAACAGTTATTTTAAAACAATTACAACCCCATTTGCACACATTTAAAGACCCCTAAAACATGATCCTATTTGTGCATATTTAAAGAACTGGAAAATAATAATAAAATATTTGTCCCATTTGCACAAATTTGAAGACCCAAAAATAATATTAAAAACCCACAATTTGCACAAATTTAAAGACCATAACAATAACAATAACAATAACAATAACAGATCCCATTTGCACAAATCATGCCCCCACCCCAATGTGTCTATTTAATGTGCACACAAAAATACAAACACTTCCAGAATCAAGGGAGGGGGAATCTGCTAAGTCTGCTGCCACTTATCGGAATGGAAACACTGTGAAATCCTGTTGGGACACCCAGCATCACACATCCCTACCCTGGAGAGACACTGCCAGTCAGCGTAGACCAGGGCTGGGGAATCTCTTTCAGCCTGAGGGCCACATTCAGTTTTGGAAATGCTCTGGAGTTCCACATTCCAGTGGTGGGCAGGGTCAAGATAAAGAGGGCAGGGCCATAGGCAAAAGAGGTGGAGCCAAAAATACAAAGACACCAGCATATTTTAGCTTAAATTTCTTACTGCTGATAACCAAGCCTTAGCAGAGGTATTTCAGCCTTTTAGAATGGGGACAAAAACTGTAGAAAAGTCAAGAAACTACTGAACAATTGGTGGTTGGGGGAAAGGGGGTTGAGCCGGGAGAAGGGGAAAGCCATCTGGCGAACCCCGGAGGGCCAAATTTGGCCCCTGGGCCTGAGGTTCCCCACCCGTGGCATAGACAATGTTGAGCTAAATGGACCAGTGGTCTAACTCAGTATAAAGTAGGTTCCTGTGATGTTAGACTGGGGGTTTATGGCAGCCTGTAGCTATTACTTGGTCTCTGGTTTCAGCCAAGCCCCTTGCACTGGTCATTGCATGCAAAAGGGGTGGGAATAACGTTACCTACTTCTTGCTTTTTGTACCTTTCACCCCATCATGCACTGGGATACACATTTATGCTGTAATAGGAACTCAGGTTGCTTTTATATGTCTGATTGATTACTGTACCTGATCAGGTGCTGAAATGAAACCAGCAGTCCAAGGATCACAGCTCCTAAAATGGGAATACATCACCAAGCCACAAAGGACTGCACATATCAGGATGACCCATAGTCCCAGTAAGTTAAGATACAGTGCACTAAATAAAGGGGAAAAGAAAAAGAAAAAAAAGGTTATTTAGGAACAACTCAAGAAGGTAGTCATTCTTGTATGCCACTTGCTTTGTTTAGATCAGAAATCCCTGACATGGTGCCATACAGATGTGTTGGACGATGACTCCTATAGTCCTCATCTTGGGATAATGGGATATATAGTCTAAGACATCTGGAGGGCACCATATTAGGGAAGCCTGTTTTAGATTGTGTCCAAACACATATTAGTGCCCTTTCTCAAAGATTGTGGCAGTCAGATTCACTGTAGTAGTGTTTCACAGCAAATACACAGAGTGTGACCAACAGAAGCAAAGGCTTAAGCATTTCTGTGCAAGGATTGGAAAGCAACAACCCAATCAGGACTTCCTAGCACATGTGCACAGATGTTTGGGATGCACATCTGTTCTTCATACTATGTATTTGCTGTAGGAAAACCTGGGAATCAGATTTGCAGTATGAAGTGTAGAACTAGTTTAAAAAAAAAAAAAAAGCATCTTCTGATTACATAAATGTCCCAATGTTAAATGTCCCAATGTTAAAGACATTTTTAAATGTCTTTAAAAATGTGCTCTCTCTGCAGTCACAAAACCATTTGACTCCAGAGTAATAATAGAAAGTCTAGATGAACCTTCCCATGTGTTAGAAGCATATGTGAGAGGGGTTGTTCCCTCTCCTGGGCCCCATGCCCCCAGCAAAACACCTCCTGATCACACATTCAGTGCCCATGCAAAGGGACCGTACATGTATGGTTCCTTCACATGAGGTGGACTCTTGTTCAGCCTAGGATTCCTCCTTGCATGGAACCTCACGTGCATGTGTCAGTAGGTATACAGCTCTTCATATGGCCGTTAAATGTGTAGCCCATGGGGAATGTGGCTGGTGCATGTGTCACAGACGGGGGCCTGGGCTGTCTGGCACAGCCCTGTAGTCCCCTCACACATTCTTTAAACACAGAAAGGGGTTTGTCTGAACCCCCCTACTGGAAGATTTGCATATTTATTTATTTATTATTTATTTATTTATTGCATTTATACCCCGCCTTTCTCCCTCTCGCAAGGAACTCAAGGCGGCTTACATTATCCTCCTCCTCACCGTTGTATCCTCACAACAACAACCCTGTGAGGTAGGTTGGGCTGAGAGTCTGTGACTGGCCCAAAGTCACCCAGTGAGCTTCCATGGCCAAGTGGGGACTAGAACACGGATCTCCCGGCTCCCAGTCCGTCACTCTCACCACTACACTACACTGGCTCTCTTATGGAATTTGAGAAAAAAAATGACTTGGAGGTCATAGTCCTTGGCCTAGTTGTGAAGGTAGAGGCACGAAGAGGTCTTCTACATGTTAAATTTGAATTTAAGATGGTCAGAATTCTAACTTGTATCCTATTACCTATCCGTATGGAATGTCAGTCACCAAAATTATTGATCCTGCCCAAAGAAGTACACAGGAAATAGATTTTTACAATTTGTTTATTTAGTTAGGCTTCAGATTTGAATTTGTTTTATACAGCAAAAGGTTTTACGCAGGGTGCATTGGACACCAGAACAATTCAAATGCCTGGGCATCTCACAGGACAATAAGTCGTAACGGTCCTCAGGCTAATCTAGTTCATATGTTATGGAGTTGTGGAATAGCAATGCCTTTCTGGTTTGATGTCCTAACCAGGTTCAACATGGTCCTGGAAACCTCATTCAATATAAAAGGTGCTCACACCTTAGTGGGATACATTCCGGACAAATGGGGCTTGGCAGAGGGGCAGGCTGCATAGTTTGGTAAGGCTGCACTAACAGCTCAGCATATTATTCTACAACATTAGAAAGCAAATAAACCCCCAAAGATACACAACTGGATTGAAGATATATTGACTTTAGCCACCCATGAAAAAGTATGTTACACCAAATAACTAAAAGGAAGTAAATTCAAATTAATATGGGTAAACCTTTACTCTTTAAGTACAGAACGATATGAAGAAGAGATAAGACCACCTAAAGGGGAAGGAATGGGGGTTGGGGCGGGGGAGCTTACTGTATGAATTGTGTTAGAAAAGGAACAATATCTAATAAACTGTTAATAACAAAAAAGAATGACTACTTACAGTTTGGCATGCTTTTCTGTTTTGCAGGAAATGCATCTTTGTATTGTGGACTGATTAACTCCATAGATTCCTAACCAGGTAAATGTTCCTCCTACAGCAATTGTCCAAAACGTGTGTCTTCTCAGGGGATCAAAATCAAAGCTACATAAATGAGACACAATGGAGATAATTCATGCAGCCCCAGTAGTTTAAATCTTAAACTAGCTTAGACTGCTGTAACCAAGCACAGAGGTTTGCTTCTTAAATCTCATTTATCTCAATGGGGTTAAGAAGCAGCACTATATGCAGGAATGCAGCAGATAGGACTATACAAATTCACTGACACAACCCCTCCCTTGATTTGCCATTTGGTTTCTTATTCTTACAGAATTTAAACCCCAGTTTTCATAGCCAGAGAACTCAGAATATTTAACTGAAAGGAATGTACTGCATGCAGGTCTCCACTGTGAAATAGCCAACATGTCTAACTTCTTTGCTACCTGATGTTTGCACCAGTCATCTTAAGACACAACTGTGTTCACCCATGTCTTTAAAAAGTAATGTCCGAAGCAGCCCTTAGAGCAGAATAAATGTACATACAAGTACATTTAGATTAACTGTTACACTGAGGCTATAACCTAGGGGAAAGTCTCAGTGAACTTAATGGGAGTTATCTCCAGGTAAATGTGAATTCGACTGGGCTCCACATGTTGGGATGGATCCAGTTTTAGTCATGCTTGGAGTATACCCATTGAAATAAGTGGGACTTAAGTTGGTCATGACTAACTTCAGCCCCATTGATTTCAATGGATATACTCTAAGTATGACTAAACCTGAATCCAACCAACAGGGCCTGAAAGAACATAAGAAGAGCCCTGCTGGATTTGAACAGGAGCCTGGAATCCTGTTTACCACAGTAGCCAACTGATGCCTTTGGGAAGATTACAAGCAGGACATAAACACAACAACCCTAGAACATGATGCTTGCTTGTGAGATCCATTTCACTGGAGGATGTTTAGATATGGCTGGATAATAATTAGTGAATGTACAATGTTCTCTACTTATTGGCATTCACATTTCCCCTGCCTTTTTAATAGTTTTGCTTACTAGCTACCTTAACTCCCCTAGTTTACCACACTCTGTTGTAGTTTCTATGTAGCAGTTCTCTATCTTTATGGTTTGTATAAGAACACAATTTCATTTTTTCCCTTTGATGTGTTTTTCATCTCGCAACCCCCATTTCGTACACACACACACACACACACACACACACACAATTCTGTGTCTGGGCTATTATTTCAGGCTGTTATTAATCCTTGGATTTTAAGTGGAAGAAAATTTGAAGTGAACCCCTTATCACTGCCTTTGTTCTATGTTTCCACCTTTTGTTTGTTATGAAAGCCACTTAGCACTTACATTTGCATCTTTCATTTCTCCTTATTCAAGTTCCTACAATTTCTTTCCTAATTTGAAGCAATTGGTGCTGTCTGGCCTTGAAAAACCTCATGTCTGGTTTTCAAACTTATTTTCTTTCCTCTCTTCTTCCCTTAGATGCACAATGTTTTCATCATTATTGCTTTTATAATTTTGTTTCCTACCCCTTATTGTCCATTGTATTTGTTCTTCCCTATAAACAAATCCCATCACTCTGCTATGTATTTTTCTCTCTCATGCTCAGAAGTTAGTCTGCGTTCAGTCTGTAACCTTCCTTTCTCTCACAACAGCTGCAATGGTTGTGAAGAGTTAGTTGCCATTTCTCAAAGCAACTATATCTCCAACCGTTACTTTCTTCGTTTGCATTTCATTATGCCTCCCACTTCCCTCAGCCTGAGTGGAATGTGAGCCAAAAGCTTCCCCCATCCCCGCATGTATATTGATACTGAGCAGAATGCAAGGGAAGCAAGCATTCCATTTCTTCTTTTTCTTCACCACCCCATCATTTACTGAGACTAGACAGATCAGTTTTCCCAATTTTGACGTACTTTATTAATGGACAGCTTTAAAACAACAACATACACATAAAGTTGGATCCAGATTTGGGGCTCCTTCACATGGAGCTTTTATCCTGCGATTGAGGTGGCTCCTTCACAGACATTTGCAGGCTCTTTACATGACGCCGTGAACCTCCAAGGCGTCTCCTGCACTAAATGTCCTTTGTTCTGTTTTTAAATAGATCGCAGATAATGAGCTATCAAATTACCTCGTTGTGTTCCGCTTGAGTTCTCTCCGTGAAAAGAGGAAAAGCGGCAAGAAGAGGAGCGAGATCAATGAAAGGTAATGGAAGACTCAGATACGGGGAGAAGGAGGGGGAAGGGGGGGAGGAAGCAGGTGAAAAAGGGAGTTGTTATGATCCTGCATTTATAATGGCAGCAGAAAGCCCCATTTTAAATACAGGATTTTAGGCTGGTGTAGAGATGGCCTTAGTAATATTTCAAGTACACCCATTGAAATCAAAGGGACTTAACCTAGTAATGAGTAAGTTACATCCCCTTGATTTCAATAGGTCTACTACTCAAAGTATGACTAAATCTGGATCCAACCCAGTTGATTTTGCTGCAAATGTCCAAGGTACCCCCAAGCTATCCGATCCTCAGTAGATTTCATTGTCCAGCCAGTCTATACACAGAACACGCACATTACCAGTAGGAGGGTGATAGATTTATTCTTCCACTAGGGATGCCTCACTATATGGTCATTTGAGTCCCTTTTATCCAGACAATTATAGGCCACAGAATCCAGGTGCAGATTAGTGTTAAAATAAAAGTGTTCAGTCCTTCTCCAACTATTATTGCAACTAAGTAAAAGGAGCATCTTTCTGAAAGACATTTTACTCAGGGAGTTGCATCCTATTCTGATGGGGGCAGTATTATCCTGTTTTCCCCTTTTTGTGACAAATTCTCCATATATATATATATATATATATATATATATATATATATTAAAGGTGCTCCAGTCCCCTAAGTAATAAATAAGACAGTAGACCTGAGTGTAAGATGCCATTCTGCTTACTCAAACACATTGAGGCGTGATCCATTCTTGGCGTTTTCCCAAGTGTTTACAAGGCCCCCATTCTGAAGAGTTCCTTGAATTAAAACTGTCAAGAACCCAATCAGCATAACGATCAACTGAAAGGCATCTGTCCAGACAACAGCTTTTAGCCCTCCCTAAATCAAAGAAAAACAAAACATATGTGTTTGCTTTCACGTTTAGTATGCTGCAGAGGAAGAAGCAAGAAGCCTGTTTGTAGCTTAAATCTTAGCAAGATCTTGTTACCTTGGATATTTCAGACTTTTTTTCCTCATGTGGTTACCGTTGCCTGAGGGGGAGAGCAGGGCTCTGCTTGCTGGCTCTGCCCCATGTCCCCTGCAGGACCCACCCCTGCCATCCACACAATGCAGCCGAGGGTCTGAAGCAGGGTGCCTGCTCTATGAGCCCCGCTCCGCACATGATTTACAACCCTGTGTGATTAGGGCTGGAAGAGTCAAACTACACACTATGTTAATTATGTAGCATGCAGTGGGGGCTGGTGGGTCCTAGTTCAGTGGGGCAGTAAATCCGCTCAGGGCTTCAGTCAGAACTCTAAAAGAGCTAACCAAAGTGCTGAACCCCATCCCCAAAGTGGGTTCAGCACCTTAGATAGCTCCTTTAGAGTTCTAGCTAAAACCCAGAGCGGATTCACAGCCACCAGTCTCCACTGGTAGCATGTAGCTGAGGGTTATCCTTGTTATTTATTTCTTTATCTATTTTACTCTAGAGTAAGTGTGTGTCAGCCCCATTTGGACCTGGACCATCATGTACTGGGTGAGGATGATTAAACTTCTCCACACCATTTGCTTTCCAAAATACACACACATGGCCGCAGACATTTAAAAAAGGGGAAAAGCCATGCACGGTGGCCCAGATCCAAATTGGGGCCATGTTTATTCTAGAGTAAATAATAGCATTATTTAAAAATTATAAAAGATAACCCTCAGCTACATGCTACACAATTACCATAATGTGTATCTGGCTGTAAATCACATTAGAGAGCCTATGTGATTTAGATCAATCTTCCCACTTTGGCTCTTCCTTACCAACACCTGGTCTGTGATGGGGCCAAGCCACTGGAGACGGAACGGAGGACCAGTGTAGCAGCTCTCCACCTCATGAGATGTGAGCTACTAATGCCCAACAGCACACACTGAGAGAAAAGGATATAGTGAGTGCTATGCTGAATTTTTATGAGGTTCCATCTTCACTGCAAAAGTTGCACTTTCAGGTGCATGGGAAAGGTCCACTCTTTTGTGCATTCTTTATACACGTTCACAGCCGTTGTTCTTGCACTCTGCTGCTGCTTCTGCGGAGGGCCAGGCAGTGGGGGGTGGAGGGAGAAGGATACACATCCCTGCTGCCCAGACAACCAGATGATGTTTTTTTCTACATTGCCATGCTACACGGGCAATTTGATCGCCTGCCTGTGCTGCATGGCGAGATTTTCACCTTGATTAAGCTCTAGTCCCATGTATTTATGCATGATGGGCTGTGGCAAAATATGGATGGAGATGTACATCGCTACCCACACAGTCTGCTCAATGAGTTCGTTAAGTGTGACTGCATAAGGACAAGAAAGGCATCATCTCATTTGCCCCCACAACAATGCAATCCTGTGCATGTTTACTCAGAAGGAAGTCCCACTGCATTCAGTGAAGTGTAATCCCAGGAAAGTTGGTTAGTTTTGCATCCTAAGATTACTGGAAAAGGTATGTTATGCGAGATAGCAAGTTATCTTCTACACAGAGATTTTCAGATCTATTACAATCATATATCACTTGCTTATCAGAACCAACTAACTTTGCCCTTATGCTCTTGCAGGAATATTTTGAAACAAATTATGATATGAGAATATAAAGTTCTTCTTTACTACACTACACAGAAAAATACAGAAGTGTCCTGGGACATTGAATCATTTGTGTTCACCATGGTAAATGTCAATGAATACCAATTAGAACATTCTTGTAAACAGTTTCTGAGCTGAACCACACATCAAGTACATACCAGTGTACAATAGAAGGTACAAACAATTCCTGTTGCAAATACTGAGCCCCAAAGGTTAAATCCAGTCACTGCAAAGGCAAAACGAAATTGAATTAAGTGTAGGTCATCTGGGGGCATTACACTACCTAAGATGGGCAATTTCTAACAGGATAAGGAGAGCCACGACTTTTACTTATGTTTCCATTATTTGCTTTCATGTCCTGCAAAACAGAAGTTCATTGTTATTGTTTCCCTGAAGGAAGTTCACCATTTGCAAAGGATTCCTTTGTAAGGTGAATAAACGACATCTGGCATAGAAGTAAAATGATGCCATAGCAGACAATGTAAGTCTACCCTCTGGAGGGAGACGAGGCCAAAAGGTTGAAAAATCTCAGCCTTATCCCTGTTCACATTACATATGACATTAGAACAGAAGGCTGGAAGGACAGAAAGTGTCAAAGTACATGACAGCATTTTAGATCATTACCTTGAACTCGGCATGTTGCCAAGACCTTGAATAACTGTTCAGCACACATCTCTTCCAGTTACTTTTTAGCAAAAGGAAAACCTAGTGAATAAATAACTCAATTCTGCATAGAAAAAGGGGGAAAGAAGGACTGCCAAATGCGGAGGTAACAGGAGAAGGCAAAATTCTTTTCCAAGTATTAGGTGTTCACATTTCTCCTTGCGTCGTGGAAAGGAGAACTGGCAAAGTCCTGTGTGTTTGGTTGGAAACATACCTTGATTGAGAGCCAGAGCTGGAGCATAGACTACCACTCCAGTGTAAAGGATCTGTGAAGGAGCAGAACAAAATATTTGAAGAGCAACATGGAACCTTAGCTAACTGAATTCTAACTGGAGAACTATCCACAGAAAAAGCCCAAAGGGGAAAAAATACACAAAAGGTTGGATTCAGCTTTCATCATACATAGAGTAGATCCACTGAAATCAATGGGATCTATGTGACTAATATAATATCCATTTATTTCAATGGGTCTGCTCTAAGTATGATGAAATCTGGGTCCAACCCACACAAAACAAAGGACATGGGGACCCAAAGTTACACAATATTCTGGGGTTCCACATACATAATGTATATTCTCTTCTGCCAGTATTAACTCACAGAAGTAGGCTCACATACAAATGGAAATATATATTCATGCATACACTCACACACATGCATTTACACAGCTTATCTCTCTCCTGTTTGTCATGCCCCAAAAAACTAAATGACCATATCCAGTTTCTTATGTTGGCCAGACTACCAGCAATCTAACCTTCCTTCTGTCCGGGAAAATGGTCACTTGCAACAAGGAATATTTGCTGCATTCCAAACTGCAGTGTGAAGCTGTAGCTAGTCTCAGACTGGGTCTAGTCCCATTAACCATGAAACTCATAGCCTCAAAACTCATGGATGGGCCAGTCACCACCTCCCAGTCTAGCCTACCTCATAGGGTTGTTGTAGGAATTTAAAGGGAAGGAGGACCATGCATGCTGTCCTTGGAAAAAGGCTGGGATAACAATGTAAGCAATCAATTATGATAACAGTGATAATAAAATTTTAGTTTAAAGGATTCACAGGGATTTCGGAAACTGTACAGTCAGTAATTCTAAATTAGGCAGTGTTCTAACATATAGCATAGTTGGCATAATGGTTAAATTTGCTCTCACCATGCAAATATCCACCATGCTGTGCAATCCAATAGATCTAAGCCCAACTGTCTTTAATGGACTTACTCCCTAGTAAATATGTTTAGGATTGCACCCAAGGGAAACATTAGAATGTTCCTCCAAAATGTTGCAGCAGTCTAATTCTAACTTTAATTTTATTTTTTAAGTATATTACTTTAAAAGAAATACTTCTTTCATATGCATTGATGATAACAATATTAAGTCGACAAAGGCATGCAAAACTGCACTTAATTTTATAGTATCGATCAGAAGAAACAGTTTGAAATGATATCAAACACAGAATAAGCTAATCAACATGCACTGAACTATATTCTACAGTTCTGCAGAATTTTCTACAGATTCACCTAAAGGTGTGTAAGGTGAGCAGTTTCTACAAGTGCCAATCTATTGCTGATGCTATTTTAGACTCATAGAATTCATCTGGAGGGTGGAATACTTTTGGGACCAAACAGTTCCCTGAGTAGGCATATATACAGGTTTACCCACCAAGAAAAGGCAATTAACTTTACACTGCTTCCCAAGCAACCCTAGGCAACAGCAAAGTCCTCTTTCCATGTTGGCAATTTGTGACACATACGATTTGTGAAGATTGCTCTTGGATTCTTTCCAGGAAGTAGCTATTATTGCAACAGCAATGGATATTGCCATGCAATTGTAAGAAGAAAGGATGTTCTCTTAATAGCATGCGATGTGCAAATGAAGTCAGATGTTTTTTGCTGTTCTGACTTCATATCAAAATAAATCTTAAAAACAAAGAACAATTAGTCTGGCATTCAGGTTCATGGATCTTTTGCCCCTGACATGGAGGGCATCTAATTCATCTGAAATACTCAGAGCATGCTAAAGTGCTATATAAATGCTATGTAGACTGATGACGGTAGTGGTGGTCATAGTGGTGACAGATTTCCAATGCAATGTGTGGATTCTGGTGGCCCCACTATGTGTTTTAAGAAACTGATCTAAACCCAAACCTCAAATTCCAAGAGGAAATCTCCTTGTGATAGGAAGAATTCCATGGCAACCATAAGACAAGGGACAGCTTAGGCTTATATGTATTCAATAGCAGGTGTTTTCGCTGATGTAAATAAAACCTAGAGAGGTCACAATCTTTACCACATTTATGTAGAATTCAGTTCTGTTAAACTCAAAAAGATTCATTTCCAAATAAGAGCCCTGAATGAGCCAATGATTCCCATTCTCTTCTACAAGAGAGAAACCCTTCATGCACATGTGAGCATTTCTGTCACATTGCATGCATGATCATTCTGACACATGCGCCAACTTCATCATAGAAGAGAACATAAGAACATAAGAAGAGCCATGCTGGATCAGACTGAGGGTCCATCTAGTCCAGCATTCTGTTCACACAGGAGCCAAACAGCTGCTACTGAGAATGGGGGAGATCTTTGTACAAATGCTCCATACATATAGGAGAGCCAATGAGTCACTGCCAAGGTATTTAGAAAACAGGGCATTTGGCACACATATAAATGAAGAACATATCTTACCGTTTGCACTATGTAAATCAGTGTTGCAGCCACACGAATAAGCTTGTTAAACCTTAACTCCAAATACTAGGGGAAAAGATGAATGTAGTAAATGAAAAGTATTTGTCGTTATATATCATCCTTGATCTTATATTGCATCTAGCTCAATGATAGGTCCACTAATGACTGTGAAACTGCTCTTCTTATACCATCCCTAAAAGAACAATTGGAAATGAAATTAATAATTTACCCCACACCCCAGAAGGAAGACAGAAGACAACGTATTGGATAGCTAAAGGACCACAACTGCATTTAACCTACAGGGATCTGCAATGAGCAGAAACCTATTAACATAATCCAGTTTGACCTCCTGATGCAAGCATCCTGTTCACTTAAAATGAGAGCTAGTGGACCTCTCAATATCTACCTTATCTGGGAAACTCCATCATGGCTTCAAACACCAGATCTAATGATTAACTGAGCTGTATTTTTTCTCAACTGTTCACCTTAAAGGTGCCCCAACAAGACACCTACTATCTCACCTGGCTGGAAGGGGCCCAAAGGTAACTCCCTTCCCATATTTCCTCAAGCCAGTCAGCAGTGTAAGATAGAGTGGATGTGAAACACTTCACAATTAAGATACCTCCGAATGATCACCAGGGCAGCCTAGCCTTAAATCCCTCCCTGCCCACACTGAACCTGCCGCTTGTGACCAAATAAGAAAGCAACACCAGACCAGACCAGGTTGCAATACCTCATCCAAGTATTATTTCCATCATGGGTGGGGAGCCTCCAGCCCACAGGCATAATCCAGCCTGTGAAAGGTTGGGCAAACTCTGCAGGCCCACCCACTCTCCTCCACAAACTCCTACTCCTCCCCCTCCCCAAGCCCATCCCCTTGACCTGGAGGCAAACAGGGGCTTGGAGCAGCAGCAGGAAGAGGAATCCCCTTGTTATCTCCAATCTCTGATCAGAGATAACAAAGAGATCCCCTTTGCACTACTCCCCTTTCCAATGGGAGGGCAAGTGGTGTGAAGAGGAATAACAGAGATAACAAGGAGTTCCTGTAAGCCCTGCTCAAGGGCACTTTGTTCTTGATTCTTGCTCCTCACATGAGAAGCAGGAGTTAAGTTGGCTGCACACTTGGTCGGCAGGCACTATCCAAATGTGCTGCCCTCATCACCTGCCTTCCCCTCACAGGCAAGGTGAAGGATGAGCAAAGCCAGCCAGAGCACTCAGCTGACAGTTTGAAGCACTGACTGGGTCCACTTTGCCTGCCCAGCATCCTCTCCTAATGGGAGAAAGCGTGGGACAGATGAAACCGGTCAGGGCGGAAGCCCCACAAGCGGTGAAGCAGTTCCTGGCTGACGCATCAGTTGGATCATCCATCGAGCATGTCAGCGGGGGACCAAATAATGCCAGGGGGTGTGGCTCCACCCCTGATGTCATTTGGCCTGTGGAAGACTGGGGGGGGTGTCTGACCATACACTAGAATTCATGTTGCGCTAAGTTTATCAAGTGTAGCAATAAGTGCATTTTCAATATAAGATACATAATGCATTTCAGCTTATAGATATGCATGATGTATGTGTCCTATGCACAATTTACACATAAGTAAATCCCACTGAGTTCAATGATATTTACTACCAAATCAATGTGCATAGGATTGCAGTCCAAGTCCAGTTATTATTTATTTATTTTCAACCACGGGATACCCATATGTATCCCAGTCTTGTAACAGTTGAGATCATTCATCAGATAACATGTGAAGAACTTTGAATATCATGATTTCCTAACATGGCATAACTGTAAGCTGAACACATGTTGGGTCTTTCCCAAGACTGAGGTGAGCTTGCCTTTAAAGCCACAAAGTAATAGGAAGATATCATGAGGAGGGTGGGTGGGAAATGATTGTGGGACTCTCCTGTTATTAACAGGACTTAAAAGGTGGGGATCCCTAGGGTGCAACTTCAGAAAATATGTGAATCATAGAATCATAGAATAGTAGGGTTGGAAGAGGCCTACAAGGCCATCGAGTCCAACCTCCTGCTCAATGCAGGAATCCAAGTCAGAGCAGCCCTGACAGATGGCTGTCCAGCCTCGTCTTGTAGGTCTCCAGTATGGGAGAGCCCACCACCTCCCTAAGTCATTGGTTCCATTGTCGTATTGCTCTAACAGTCAGGAAGTTTTTCCTGATGTTCAGCTGGAATCTGGCTTCCCGTAACTTGAGCCCATTATTCCATGTCCTGCACTCTGGGATGATTGAGAAGAGATCCTGGCCTTCCTCTCTGTGACAACCTTTCAAGTACTTGAAGAGCGCTATCATATCTCCCCTCAGTCTTCTCTTCTCAAGGCTAGACGTACCCAGTTCTTTCAGTCTCTCCTCATAGGGCTTTGTTTCCAGTCCCCTGATCATCTTTGTTGCCCTCCTCTGAACCCTCTCCAGTTTGTCTGCATCCTTCTTCAAGTGTGGTGCCCAGAACTGGACACAGTACTCCAGGTGAGGCCTAACCAGTGCTGAGTAGAGGGGAACTAGTACTTCCCGGGATTTGGAAGCTATGCTTCTATTAATGCAGCCCAAAAGAGCATTGGCCTTTTTGGCAGCCATATCACATTGTTGGCTCATATTCAGCTTGTGATCGACAACAATTCCAAGATCCTTCTCGCTTGTAGTGTTGTTGAGCCACATATCCCCCATCTTGTAACTGTGCATTTGGTTTCTTTTTCCTAGGTGCAGAACTTGGCATTTATCCCTATTAAATGTCATTCTGTTGTTTTCTGCCCAGCGCTCCAATCTATCAAGATCACTTTAAATTTTGTTTCTGTCTTCCAAAGTATTAGCTATCCAATTTGGTGTCATCTGCAAATTTGATCAGTATTCCCTGCACCTCCTCCTCCAAGTCATTCATAAAAATGTTGACGAGCACTGGGCTCAGGACTGAGCCCTGTGGTACCCCGCTCATTACCTCTCCCCAGTTTGAGAAAGTCGCATTGATAAGCACTCTTTGAGTCCGATTCTGTAGCCAACTGTGGATCCACTAGATTGTTGTTTCATCTAGCCCACTTTGAGCTAGTTTGCTCATCAGGATATCATGGGGCACTTTGTCGAAAGCTTTGCTGAAGTCAAAGCATATTATGTCTACAGCATTCCTACGGTCCACAAGGGAGGTGACTTGATCAAAAAATGAGATCAGATTCATCTGGCAAGATTTGTTCTTGAGAAATCCATGTTGGCCTTGAGTAATCACTGCATTGTTTTCAAGGTGCTTACAGATGGATTGCTTTATCATCTGCTCCAGAATTTTCCCAGGGATTGATGTCAGACTGACTGGTCTGTAGTTCCCAGGTTCCTCCTTTTTACCCTTTTTGAAGATAGGGACAACATTAGCCCTCCTCCAGTCATCTGGCACTTTACCTGTCCTCCATGATTTCTCAAAGAAAATAGACAGCGGTTCTGAGAGTTCTTCTGCCAGTTCCTTTATTACTCTAGGATGCAGTTCATATGGCCCTGGAGATTTGAACTCATTCAAAATAATTAGGTGTTCCTTGTCCATATGCCTATCGATCTCAAGCTTCAATCCTGCCCCTTCAGCCCATACTTCGCCTTTGCCAGAGGGGTCATAGACCCTCTTTTGGGAGAAGACAGAGCCAAAGTAGGAATTGACCACCTCTGCCTTTTCTTTGACATCTGTTATCATTCTGCCATCCTTACTTAATAGCTGAAAAACCATTTCTTTCCTCTGCCTTTTACTATGCATGTAGCTGAAGAAAGCCTTTTTGTTGTTTTTAGCATCCCTTGCTAACCTCAGCTTGTTCTCAGCTTTAGCCTCCCTGACGCCATCCCTGCAATTCTGTGCTACCTGCCTGTACTCTTCCTTTGTTACTTGGCCTTCTTTCCACTTCCTATATGTGTAGGGATGTCAGAGAATTTCACACGAATCTCAGGGAGGCCGAATGCCAGAGCATTCGGCCCCCTGAAATTGGTGGCGAAACGGTCTGCCACCCCCCCGCCCCCCTCGGGACGGGACTTACCTTGGGCAAATCTTCCTGGCGGTGGCGGCGGCTCCGGCGGTGGTGTGGCGGCGGTGCGGCGGCGGTGGCAGCGGCAGCGGCCGGTCTTCTGACCGGCTGCCGCCACCGCTATTTCCAGTAAAAAAAAAAAAACGTGATAGGCTACGTAAAGATTTACGTAGCCTATCACAGCTAGATTTTAAAAAAATACCATGATAGGCTACGTAAATGTTTACGTAGCCTATCACGGCTGAGTATAAAAACAAAACAAAACGCATGTACGGAAATGGCAGCGCCCATGGGTGCCGCCATTTGTGTTCCTTATTTTGGCACGTCTAGTCTACGTAAACATTTACGTAGACTACGGCCAAAATAAGGGGAACGCAAATAGCGTAGCATCTACGCTATTTGCGTTCCCCTTATTTTGGCCGTAGTCTACGTGAATGTTTATGTAGACTAGACATGCCAAAATAAGGAATGCAAATGGCGGCGCCCATGGGTGCCGCCATTTGCATACGCGCGTTTTGTTTTTTTGTTTTTTTACTCAGCCGTGATAGGCTACGTAAACATTTACGTAGCCTATCATGGCTGACTGCAGGGACGCAAACGGCGGCGGCTATGGCCGCCGCCATTTGCGGACCCGGCAGGCCAGGATTCGGGAGGGGAGGGACGGAGCGCTTCACCCCCCGGCCAGAATTTCAGGGGGGAGGGACGGAGCGCCTCCCCCCCAGCTAGAATTTTGGGGGGAGGGAAGAAGCACCTCCCTCCCACCTCAAATCATATTTTGTTAAAAGGTAAGTCACTTTCGTACATCCCTATATATGTGTCTTTTTTTGTTTTCAGGTCATCTCTAAGCTTTTTGTGAAGCCACATTGGCTTCTTCTGTTGTCTTCCACCTTTTCTTCTTGTTGGAATTGTCTGTAATTGTGCCTTGAGAATTTCCTTTTTTAAAAGCTCCCACCCATCTTGGACTCCTTTTCTCATTAGCGTCGCTTGCCATGGGACCTTACTGATCATTGTTCTGAGTTTATTAAAATCAGCTTTCCTAAAATCCAGGGTACGCATTTGACTACACTCGGCTTTTGCTTCCCTTAGAACCAAGAACTCAAGTACAACATGGTCTCTTTCCCCCAGAGTTCCTGTAACTGCTACTTTATCCACTAAGTCATCTCTGTTGGTTAGAATCAAGTCAATTATAGCCGATCCTCTAGTTCCTTCCTCTACTTTCTGTAGGAGGAAGTTATCTGCCACACAAGTCAGGAATTTCCTGGAGGGGCCATGTTTTGCAGAATTTGTCTCCCAACAAATATCAGGGAAATTGAAGTCCCCCATTACTACTACATCATGCTTCCTTAAACCATTGGCTATTTGCTTTTCAAAAGTTTTATCCTCGTCTTCTCCTTGATTGGGTGGCCGGTAGTAGACTCCAACCATCAGGTTCCTTTTATTCTTTGCTCCATTTATTTTGATCCAGATGTTCTTGATGGGGCTACCAAGCTCATCCTCCTGTATTTCTGTGCAGAGATATGTATTTTTCACATACAGTGCAACCCCACCTCCCTTTCTGTTCCTCCTGTTCTTTTTGAACAAGTTATATCCTTCAATTGCTGTATTCCAGTCATGACAGTCATCCCACCAAGTCTCAGTTATACCTATCAAGTCATAATTTCCCTCCTGTATTAAGAGTTCAAGTTCGTTCTGTTTGTTTCCCATATTCTGGGCATTAGTATATAGACATCGAAGACCATGTGCTTCATAGTCTGGCTTTCTTCCTACATGTGTCTGAAGACTATTATTGGGCACTATCAGAGCTGTTCTCTCTGTTGCAGTGCACGTCCATTGTTACCCCCAACATTACATCTCCCTTCCCCGTAGGATTCAGTTTAAAGCCCTCCTGATGAAGTTCTTCATGCTGTGGCCAAACACATTATTCCCATCCTTTGTGAGGTGCAACCTGTCCCTTGCCAACAGCCCATCTTCCAGGAAGTATAGCCCGTGGTCCCAGAATCCAAATCTCTCTCGTTGGCACCACCTTCGTAGCCAGTCATTCACCCAGAATATTTTTCATTCCCTTTTGATCCCTCTTCTAACTACTGGAAGTATGGATGAGAAAACTATCTGGGCCCAAAGTTCTTGAGTTTCCTTTCCAAAGCTTCAAAGTCTGATGTGATTTCTTCGTAGCTCCGCTTGGCGGTATCATTTGTTCATTTGACAGGGATACCGGTCAGCGGGCTTTATGAATGCTGGCAGCCTTTCAGTCACATCTCTTTGAATCAGGTCATCAAAGCTGAACAACTCTGAATGATACACTTAAATATGCCCCTCCTGCTTCATTCACAAGTCTTCCCATTCATGTGCACAATTTTACTATAGCAGTAATCTTTCCTTGTAATTGTTGGGGGGAGATGACTCCTCCTCAGACCCACCCTGCTTTAGAATGCAGGCTCACCTGAGGCCACCTGAGCTTCCCTAGATCCAGGCTCCCAGCAGCCCCTAAAAAGGAAGCAGGAAGAGGCTTCTTGCAGCCTGATCAGTACCTTTAAATACCTCACCCCTGTACTACTTTCTGCTGGTCTTTCCCTTGGGCTGCTTTGACCCACCCTGAAATCATACCTGTTCTTTTTCTCACCATTCCCTGTCTGTCAGACCATAGCTTTCCCCTTTCTCCAGTGATGCTAACTATATCCTGGCTTGCCTTGATAGTAATGTTTCTGAAGTGCAAATACAGAAATATAAAGGAATGGAGGGGTGTGTTTTCTCTCTCTTTTAAACTTGACATCTTTATAGGCATTTATCCAGACAAGGCTTCTGAAGTAGCTTCAGACATCAAAAAGATTGAAGAGCATTCCACTCTGATATCTGCTATGACCTTTATTATTTCACAGTCCATACATTCTGTTTCTGAGGTTTTTTAAACTGTAACTTTAACTTTGAGGGGGAAATCCATTGTTCAAAAACTACCCACTCTCACTGCTTACATCCAGGTCACTGAGGTTGTACACTGTGACAATGAGCTATCATTGTAGCTGAGTCCACAGTCCTAGGAAATACTCCCCCACCCACCACCGCCAATCTTTAGAAACCTGGTGCAAGATACAGAAGCACCAATAACTAGGGATGTGCAAATCAGCAAAACTAGAGCTCAAAGAGGTTCCCTGGATTACACCTTGACGTTCATTCTGACTCATATCCATATCAGATGGTGAGCTTTGCTTTTTTTTTCAGGTGAAAATCTGTGCATATTTTTGTGCACATTTTTTTCCAAATGCACACATCAAGTGTGTGCATTTTTGAAACGTATCCATGTTTCTCCCATTGATTAAAGTGTGTTTGTGCGCATTTTTCAAATGTACACATTTTCATGTGCATTTTCCAAATCTACAGATTTTTCAAATGCATTTTTTTGTTCTGCAAATCGCAGCGCAAGCTTGAAATGTACATACTTCAACTAGATTGCATTCAGGTCCGTATTCAATTCCAGGAGGTGCGAATTGGATAAATTCTGTTAAAAAACTGATCCAAAAAGAATTTCTCATGCATCACTACCAATAACCTGTTACCCAGTAGAGCCATTATTTCCTGAAGCTTAACTACATTATGTAGAAGCAGAGGCTAGGGAGGCACACCATTGCCTTGCTGCTGGTGGCCACTCTTTTGTGTACCTATGCCAGCTCTCTCCTTTGCTGTCTATCTCCATTGATTCATTCATCACAAGCAATCAAACCCTGTAATATTGTACATCACCACTCAACCCAAATTGAAGGGGCTTGGATCAGCATATAAAATCCCAAGTTTCTTTTGCAAAGAAGTCAGCTCCCATCTAAAATCAGTATCATAATACGGGTCTACCAGAATTAACTGGAACACTTAATGTGATATATAAACACATTATTATTACTTGGGATCTGTATTTATTTGACCAGTTGATTAATTGGTCTTGAGTTGTACCCAGCCATAACCTGATGGTGCAGGGAGATGTCACAACAAATTCTCACAACTATCTATCTATCTACTGGAGTGTGAGAGAGTGAGAGTTAATGTTATGTGATCAGACCACCAATTGCCAGCCAAGAAACCCATAAAAACATTTACTAAGTATGCACTTAATCTGGCAGGAGTAATACAGACTAACCAGGCCCATCCCAGTGTACCTTGCTGCCTCAAGCGAGGTAGCAGTGCCACGCAACCACCCACCTGCTCAGCTGGCCGGCTGCTTGCCCATGTGCTCAGCCAGCCATGCCAGCTGGCCACTTGGTCCTGCCTACTTGGCTGCTTGGTAGGCTCCTTTGAAAACGGTCTGGAAACTTCAGCTGGTCCAAAACAGAGCAGCAAGACTGTTCACAGGGACTGGTCAATGTGATCATATTATGCCAGCACTTTCCCATCTGCACTGGCGTCTAGCCCATGTCCAGGCCCAATTCAAAGTGCTGGTACTAACATTTAAAGCCCTAACCAGGCTACCTGAAGGATCGTCTCCTCCCATATACACCTGCCTGGACCCTATGATCAGCTTCAGCAGCCCTTCTCCGGGAGCCCCTGCCAAGGGAGTGAAGTGGGTGGCTACTAAGAAGAGGGTCTTTTCTGCTCTGGCACCCTGGCTGTGGAATGAGCTTCCCAGAGAGGTTGGCTTGGCGCCTACATTGTGCTCATTTCGGCACCTTTTTATTCTCCCAGGCATTTTAGTTTTTCAGTTTCTTTTAGATCTGGTATTGTGTTTTAAATGTTTGCACTGCTGCTAGCTTCTGTTTGGTTATTATTTTTACTTTTATTTACTTTTAAATCTTTTATAATGTTTTAAACTTTTGAATTTTATACTGTCTTTTATCATCTGCATTGTCTTGTATTTTATGGTTTTAATTGTTGTGAACCACCCAGAGAGCTTTGGCTATTGGGTGGTATAAAATTATAATAAATGAATAATAAATAAATAAATAAAATGAGAGCTCAGCCAAACTATCATGAGAGCTCAACCAAATTCCTGTGAGAGGTCAGCCAAACTACCACGAGAGGTTGGCCAAAGTCCTGCTAGACGTCAGATGACCTAAATTTTATACTGTATTTTATTGTCTTGTATTTTATGGTTTTAATTGTTGTGAACCACCCAGAGAGCTTCGGCTATTGGGTGGTATAAAAATGTAATGAATAATAAATAAATAAAATGAGAGATTGGTCGTACTATCATGAGAGGTCAACCAAATTCCTGTGAGAGGTCAGCTAAACTACCATGAGAGGTTGGCCAAAGTCCTGCTAGTTGCCAGCTGACCTTTTGCGATAGTTCAGCTGACTCGCATGGCAGCTGGGGCACAAGGCCAGTGTGGCCATCTGCAGTAAGAAGCAGTGGCAGGCAGCATACCCAGCAGGTTGCTCTAGAGAGCCCTGCCAGTTGCTCTCTTCCTGTGGCAAATGCCACAGCAGGACTGCAGCTGGCAGGGCTCTCCAGAGTGCCTACTGGAAGTGGCAGGGAGACAACGGTGGGCACTGCTGGCAGGGGCAGAGGGAGAGAGTGGTTCATTTTGCCACTCTTCCTGCTCCACTGCTTGTTGTGGGCACAGCAGCCTGTGTAATGGTAGGGCCAGCCCTACGACGTGGGTTCTCCAAATGCTGGATGCAGGATTACATCCTCACCATGCATTTTTGTGGAGCTGCATCTGTGTGATCTGTGTGAATGACATTTAGCAGCCCCACATGCCTGCTTTGAGATCAGGGAAGTGGCACTTGGGGAGACTGTGTTCAAACCTGTCCCCATCTTGCCCTTTCTCTGATCTAAATTCCACACACACCCCTCCCAAAGTTGCTATTAGCTCTGTGGGAGGGAAAAGACAGATATCAGTGTTATTTTCTCTGCTCCATAAGAGCTTCTGGAGGATGATTTAGATTGAGAAAGGGAAGAGATACGTTAACACCCTCATCCGGAATGTCCATCATCAAAACAGCCATGTGCACCTGCTAATAAGTGGGGGAAATGCCGGAGATCCCAATCATGGATATCTATGAACTAGGACATCTAGTTTGGCCTAAGATTGCACTACAGTTGTATTTCTACTTGTTTCGGATGCCTTTATCTTCTATCTAGGATTTGACCTTTTTTCTATCTGCTTAGGTATAAATATACCTGTTGCCAGCTATAACATGACACTCAGTTGTGGATATTTCATAGTCTCCACCTTATCAGAGATTATCCATCTTTCTATTTCAAACAGTTGAACATAAAGGAAGTTCTTAGTAAGGAAACAAAAGAAAATAGTTGGACAGAAATGGAATCATTATGTTTCTTGTTCCCATATTGAATAAACAAGGCCCAGTTGTGTGCAAATGTATCATCTTACTGATATTCATACCTTATTCTTTCCAGGGTTAAACAAAAAACACCATTTCTGGTATTTGTCATATTGGTAATTTAGGCATGCATTGTTAGTTTTTCAGCCAGAGCGTGCAAGGAAGAAAATTCCAGTTCCTTCTCTTAAGGATTTGGCAGCTTACAGTGAGTTTAATTAGGTCCTGGATTGTCCCTGGCTGATTGTTTAAAAATTGTTTTTTTAATTGTTTTTAAATATATGTTTGTTGTGTGTGCTATCTGTTTATATGTCTTTACATAAATGGTTTTTGTATTTAGCATAATGTATTTTAATGATTTTCCATTTTTGTGAACCGCCCAGGGAGCTTCAGCTATGGGGAGGTATAGGAATATAACAAAGGAAATGAACAAAATGAAATGAAGGACACTCCTTATTCTTCCATCTTGCTGCTATATGGATTCTTGCAGCACAGAATAGGATGGATGGATCCAGGTTCTGCCTTCCATGGATGGGAGGGCTCCACCCACAGAAGGTGCCTCTGCCTGACCGTTGAGAGATTCCCCCTTTTCCCAATTCAACCCATTCAGCAGGGTCCCCAGACCATCGGTGTAGCATTTTCAGGGTGTGGGAGGGGCTGTTTAGGGAGGAAGGGGCCTCAGAAGTCTGCTTCCACCAACCCAGATGCACATATCTAAGTCTGGATCCAACCCAACTGGATTGTCACAACTAATCCCTAATAAACTGTAACAATAAAAAGTCTTTTCATCTCAGCCATAGGCCTCCCTAAATTACCCAATGCATATATTGATTCATTGTCTTCACCAATTTAAACATACTTCTCTATGTCTGCATCAGTCTAGACAAGAAATGTATGGGGGAGATTGGTTGATATGTCTTCCATACTGCTTAGCTGTCCAAATGTCTTAAGAAGGTCACAATCAATGCCTGTCCAAGATTTGGGGCAGAAATTGCTTTCCTGAAAATGAAGCTTACCTCATAAGTGCTTGTGATCCCAGATTTGTAGAACACAGGAAGGAAAAGTTCTGAAGTAAAAAGGATGACAAATGTATATGCTATGAAGAACAGAATGAAGGAAGACCCATGACGATACACCTCAGCTGGGGTTCCCAACACAGTCACCGCTGACATGAAACTAGCTGTGAGGGACAGGGCTACTGGTCCACAAGTCATCTGCCTGCCACCAACTAAAAAGTTTGTGGAACTTGATTTTTTCCTCTCTTTAACTGCAAAAAAGACACCAATGCCAGAAGAAATGAGGAAGAGTGCCGCAAAGACGACATAATCCCAGGAGACAAAATTCTCAACATGAGGCTGGATGAAGCTGGTCATTTTGCTGACTGGTGGGTTTCTAGTCAGTTTGGTTTGTTCCTTTGTTTATTGAAGAAACTAATTCTCTAAAGCAAGAAGAGAACTACGTCTCCATGGTTTAGCCAATTATATGTTTTAAATCACAAATACAATCCAGGATTCAACAGGAGAGTCAGATTTAGTTCAATCCAGAGCCATGCTGCAGGAATTCTTGTACACACCAGATTAAAAGGAATTAGCTGGTGCTTTCAATGTAATTATAATCTGTCTTGTTAAAAAAAAAAATCTTCAAATTCTCTGCTGTTAAATACTGATGGGAAGAAAGAGGGATTCCAGAGCCCAAGCCCTTTTTTATCTGACAAGCTTTTTATTTAGGGTTAAACATTACTTAACACATAGATTCACTACATGATGATTGGTCATTGTTTTACATAATAAAATAGAGCTGAGAGTTAACAAGCTCATTGGTCTATGACAAGCTTTGTAAGCTCTGCAATCATACAAGAGCCCTTGGCTTTAAAACCCACAAACCCCTAGATATTGATTAAATATTACTTTGGATCTTGAGTTGCTCCTCTGTGAGTGGTGTGGTTCTTTCTGTTCACAGAAGGGACTCCAATTCAGTGGAGGCTCCCACTGGTGGAAGTGGCAATTTTTGCTGATTACCCCCAGTTCCACTGCCCATGCTGTTCCTTAGGAATCCCCAGTCCTGCAGACCATATTTGGGGGGGGGGGACACAGGGGGCACAGGGGAAAAAGGAAATAAGCAAAAATGCCTCTGCCCCTTTCAGGAGTAACCTGTGTGTTGAATTCTGCTCATGCGAACTTGGGATCCAAACCATTGATTTTAAATGTATCACCTGCTTAAGGGGTGGTCAACTTGTAGCCCTCCCAATGTTTTGGAGTTGTAGGTCACAAGTAGTCCAGCCCTGACTTACTTGATGGGAGTGTGATCATTTAAGCCATTTCAGGTTGGTACCAACATATCAAATACCAAATATTTTCACTGATTCCATGAAAGGGCAACTGAAGCCTAATTATCCATCTTGGGATGGAACAAAACCTTACTAGGGATGGGAGAGAATTTAGTTTGGTCTGCATTTTCAGGTGAAGTGGCCAATTCATACTTCCCAGACTAAATTACAACTCAGAACACATTTATCCTTAAGATTGGGCACGTCTCCAAATTTTGCAATGCAGTTATTGGCTCAAAATCCATATATTATATTAGAGCCAGTGTGGTGTAGTGGCTAGAGTGTTGGACTGGGAGTCTAGAGATCTGGGTTCTAGTCCCCACTTGGCTTTGGAAGCTCACTGGGTGAGTTTGGGCCAGTCACAGACTCTCATCCCAACCTACCTCACAAGGTGGTTTTTGTGAGAATAAAATGGAGGTGGAGGAGGATTATGTATGCCTCCTTGGGTTCCTTAGGGAAGAAAAAGTGACAGGATATAAATGTAATTAAATAAATGAATAATATTAGGGATACAAAATTTAATGATGCTGCTGAATTTCATAATTAGTTGGCTCATTCACTGAAACTCATCAATTTGTAATGCTCACCTTTGAAGAGAAAGGATCAATGGATGTTGAATTCACTGTAAAGTTCTGAATTGATTGCAAGCTTTGGTGCATGCACAGTAAAGTGCATGCACAGTACACAGATTCCACTCCCACTCACCCTGCCACTCTAAATTTTCAATTGTCCTACTACCTAGACCATCCAAACAATAATTATTTTGTTTGTTTGTTTGTTTGTTTGTTTACAATATTTATATACTGCTCCACATCAGAAGATTTCAGAGCGGTGAATAACATAATAAAAGAATAAAACAACAGGTTAAAAGAGTTAAAAAAAATGATAATAACAAAAAAGACAAACCCCAACAAGGTGGAATTTAACAACCCACAGCTGGTCATGCAAGGAAGGCTTCTTGAAATAGCAATGTCTTCAGGAGGTGCCGGAAGGAACACAATGTTGGCGCCTGCCTGACCTCTAAAGGCAGGGAATTCCACAGGAACAGGGCCACCACACTGAAGGCTCTTTTCCTGGTGGACTCCAACCGGGCCATGGGTCCATGTGGAACCACCAGGAACATGCCCTCTGATGACCTCAGTGACCGGGCAGGTTGATAAGGAAGGAGGCGCTCTCTCAGGTATCCTGGTCCCAAGTTGTTTAGGGCTTTGTACACTAGTACTAATACCTTAAACTTGGCCCGGGAGTGAATAGGCAGCCAGTGAAGTTCCCTCAGCAAAGGACTTACACGCTGAAAAGGGGCAGCTCCTGACAACAGCCGAGCTGCTGCATTCTGCACTAGCTCCAGCTTCCGGACCAGCCTTAACAGCAGCCCCACATAGAGTGCATTGGAGAGGCCGTAGCTGGCGAACCAGCCGAAGCTGATAAAAGGCACTCCCAGTTGCCATGACCACTTGGGCCTCCAGTGACAATCATGGATCTAGGAGTACCCCCAGACTACAGACCTGATCTTTCAGAGGGAGTGCAGCCCCATCCAGAACAGGCAATGAGTCTATCTCCCAGACCCGGGAACCACTCACCCACAGGGCTTCCGTCTTGCCAGGATTCACCTTCAGTTTACTGGCCCTCATCCAGCCCATTACTGAGTCTAGGCACTGATTCAGGACTTGCACAGCCTCTCCTGATTCAGATATCACAGGGAGCTAGAGCTGCATGTCATCTGCATACTGATGGCATTTAGTTCCAAATCCCCAAATCTCCCAGCAGCTTCATATAGATGTTAAACAACATTGGGGACAAGATGGTACCCTGCGGCACCCCATAGCTCAATTGCCAAGGGGCTGAGGAATAGTCACCCAATGTTACTTTCTGAAATCGGCCCCATAGGTAGGACCGGAACCACTGTAGCACAGTGCCTCCAATACCCATCCCACAGAGTTGACCCAGGAGGATACCATGGTTGATGGTATCAAAAGCTGATGAGAGATCAAGCAGAATTAACAGGGTTGCACTCCCCCTGTCCCTCTCTCAATAAAGGTCATCCATCAGGGCGACCAAGGCTGATTCAGTCCCGTAACCAGGATGAAAACCCAGATTGAAATGGGTCTAGATAATTAGTATCCTCCAAGAGCGCCTGTAGTTGGTCCACCATGACCCTCTCAAGTACCTTCCCTAGAAAAGGGGTATTGGTGACTGGGCGGTAGTTGTCTAATACTGCTGGGTCCAGAGTGGGCTTCTTCAGGAGTGGCCACACTACTGCCTCCTTAAGGACAGCAAGGACCACCCCTTCCTGTAGGGAAGCATTTATCACTCCCTGGACCCACCCAGTCATACCCCCCTTGGCTACTTTTTATTAGCCAAGAGGGACAGGGATTAAGAGGGCATGTGGTCGGTCACATTATTGCAAGCATCTTGTCCACATCATCAGGCTGTAACAACTGGAACTGATCCCACAAAATCAGGCAGCTGGTGGCATTAGACACCTCGACTGGTACTGCACTAACAACAGCATCAAGGTTGTTGAGGAGACAAGCAATTTTGTCCTCAAAGTACAATGCAAAAAGGTCACAGCGGGGCCCCATTTACTGGGGAAGATGTTAACAACTGCCAGACCACCTGGAAGAGCTCTGCTGGATGGCTACTTGAGGATGCAATGGAGGCAGCAAAATAAACCTTCTTCGCTGCTGCACTGCCATGCAGTAGGCAAAATTATGCACTCTAGAGAGTGCTTGGTCATCTTCACTTCAAGTCTTGCACCATTTGCGCTCTAGCCGATGTCCAGCCTGTTTCATTGACAGGGAGCAGAACAGGCTCCACAGTGCCAGAGAAGGCACTCAGGTGCAATCAAGTCAATGGCCCTCCGCATCTCACTGTTCCACAGTGAGGCTAGGGCCTCAGCTGGATCACCAGCTCTCTCCACTGTAAAATCCCCAAGAGCATTCAGAAATCCATTAGATTCCATCAGTCTCCTGGGACGGACCATCCGAATACGTCCCCACCCTCACGGGAGGAGTGTAACACCATAAGGTCAAATCTCACCAGGAAATGGTCTAACCATGGCAATGGGTTACTTGGAGCCCCCCAATCTTCAGACTACCCATACCGCAAGTTGGAGCAAAAACCAAATCAAGGGTGTGCCCTGCTTCATGTGTTGGGCCGATGACATACTGAGACTGCTCCATGGTTGTCATGGAGACCATGAAGTCCTGAGCTGGAACTCTGGAGACAGCCTCAGCATGGAAGTTGAAATCACCCTGAATCACCATCCTGGGTTCCTCCAACACTGCACTTGCGACTGTCTCTGCCAGCTCAGTCAGGGAGGATGCTGGGCAGCAGGGTGGTCAGTATACCAGCAGCATCCCCAGTCTGTCTCTATGGCCCAGCACCAGGTGCAACCCCTCAAAGTGGAGTGGTCTCCTGGTGATAGAGATGGAGGTTCTATGAACCATGGCAACTCCCCCCACCCCGGCCCTCCAACCTATGTTGGTGCTGCACCGAGTACTCAGGTGGTCAGAGCTGGGTTGATTCCAGGTTGACTCCACCCAGCTCACCCGTCCAAGTCTCAGTAATACACACCAGGTCGGCCCTCTCATCCACGATCAAATCGTGAATGAGTGTGGTCTTATTACAGACCGATCTGGCATTAAATAGCAGCACCGCAAGACAGGAGGGCACAGTGGAAGCAGTCTCCTCAGCTGCTTCCCCTGTTGTTGCTTCCACCACCGCAACCCTGGCTCCAAGGAGGAGAAGGACTCTGTAGTCCATCTTCATACTGGTGATAGGTGAAATCAAGGAAAATCACATGACACCATCAATAAGGCAGGCCATGTAAAAACAACCAGTCAGAAAGGGGCCACATAATGTGGTGACGCATGACATTAAGCTCCCCTACACAGTTCCAAAGTACGGTTCTCAAGATGCACCTTGATACTGCACATGCGCAAAAGCCCACATACATCATACGAGATTTCATATTAAAGTAGAATTTCATCTGAGCTCACATGGACAGATTCATTACTTTCCAAGTAAATAACGAATTCACTCAGGATAAGTTCACCCTTCACTAACCAAAATGCCTATATTACAGAAGATTGCATACAAAAATGTGTATATTGGGAACAATACTGCATATTGCTAACAATACTGCATATATTACAGAAAGTGGTGTACAAAATATGTATGTCAGGGGAAATTGCGTATGAAAATTTATTTGTGTTTTTTAAATAGTATATTGATGTAGAAATTGTATGAAATGGCCTATGGTTGAATACATGTACAACTGTCAAAAAATGACTGATTTGTGAACTCCAGCACATTACGCACAAAATACATGCGACAAGAGCCCAGTCTTTCTCAAGTACTTTCTCAGTACTTTCTCAAGGGAAAGCAGATTTAGGGGAAGGATTTAGAGTAGAGAAGTGGTGGATGGGAGGGGGGAATGTGTAACTCTTTTCCCACTCATCACTTCTCTTCCAAATCACACCCTTCAGCAACTCCTTCCTCTTACTCAAAATCCCTCCCCTCAAACTGCTCTCCCCTTGGCCAGTGGAGTTCTGTCATGCGCGCTGCATATATGTAATTTGTTAGGCCATTTGCTGTGCACTTATATGCCAGGACGGAATGAGTTTATACATAAAGAGACCTGTTCAAATGTTCATCGGACATAGTGGGGCAACCGGGATTCCATGTTCAACAGAAGGTTTGAAAGAGCCATTGCACTTACAACTGTATGTGTTCATTTTCTGTCTATGCAATCCAAAACCGTTGAAGAGGGAGGATTCACAATCATGTGAACAGAGCCTTCAGGTTGTGCATATGTAAGGATGAGACCAGGGGACACAAGCTTGTGCACTCCTACTCACCCCTCTCCATGCATTCAGATGGACGTCTGAAAAGGACCATGCTTTGCAACATTTCACAGATGAAAACAGGAACTTCTGAATACACATTGCTATAGACCAGTGGTGATGAACCTTTTTCTCCTTAGGGAGGAATGTGAATTTGGGAAGGGACTCTGGGGCTGCATTCCAGCACTGGGTGGGGCTTAGGGCACAGGGCAGGGCCAAGACTGAGAAAGCAAAGTGGGGAGGGCTAAATGTAATTCTTATCAGTGTGGACATTTTCCCACCAAGCATACAAAACACAGCTCAATTCTATGCATGTCTACTCAGGAGTATGCCCCAGTGCAACAGCTTTCAGGCATGCAAAGGACATGGGATTTTTACTCATTCATTTATTTATTTGTAATTATCCTAGGGATGGCGGAGAATTCCGCCATGGATTACAGTGAGGCCAAATGCACCGGCATTCAGCCCCCCGAAATCTGTGGGGAACGGCCTGCCCCCCCCCCCGCGACGAGGCTTACCTGGAGCAGATGTTCCGGATGGCAGCGGTTCCGGCAGTGGGTCCAGCGGTGGCAGCGGCAGCTGGTCTTTCAAATGGTCTTTCGACCAGCCACCATTTCCATCCTGGTCTTTGCCATGATAGGCTACGTAAGTATTTACGTAGCCTATCACAGCAAGCCAGGCAAAAAAAAAAAAGGCGTACGCAAATGGCAGCGGCTACAGTGGCCACCATTTGTGTTCCTTATTTTTCACTGTTTTAGTCTACGTAAATATTTACGTAGGCTATTATGGCGAAAAAAGGCGAACGCAAATAGCATAGTGGGTGCTATTTGCGTTCATTTTTTTGTTGTTTTAGCCTACGTAAATATTTACGTAAGCTATTACAGCGAGGAAAAAAAGGAATGCAAATAGCGCCCACTACGCTATTTGCATTCCCCTTTTTTTCGCCGTAATAGCCTATGTAAATATTTACGTAGGCTAAAATGGCGAAAAATAGGGAATGCAAATGGCGGCCGCCGTAGCCACCACCATTTGCGTACGCCGTGTTTTTTGTTTTGTTTTTTGCCTGCCATGATAGGCTACGTAAATACTTATGTAGCCTATCATAGCAGCCTGGCTGGATGCAAATGGCGGCCGTTATGGCGGCTGCCATTTGCGTCCACAGCAGCCCGTCCATGGCCGGAACTCCGGCTGTGGATGGGCCTGGCCGGCTGCTCCGCAGAGCCGCCGCGGAGCGGAGCCGGCCAGGCAGGATTCCAGCGGGGGAGGACTGGATCGCCTCCCCCCCATCGAGGATTCCAGGGGGAGGGACGGAGCACCCCCACACACACCGCGAATCAATTCCACAAACAGGTAAGTCACTTTCGTACATCCCTAAATTATCCCGTGAGCTTCCAACTGCAGTTTGAAGTAATACAGCCAAGTAAATGAGCTGACCAGCTCATAGAGAAATCAGTAGGGATGCTGGAGAAATTCCTGTCCACTAAACTAAAATGATGGACTAAAATGAGCTCAGATTTCTAAGAAATCTGACCTGCGGAATCCACTGCAGAGAACCCCCTCAGGCTGCGCTGAGTCTGTGGACTTTCAGATTTTTTTACTTTCCTGAGATTTACACATATTTATTCATAGGAAAATATGCAAGCTTCTGCTGAGGAAAAGTTGAATGGAATGGGGCACAATATGCTAAATGTTACATACTAAGGCAAATTATGTAAATTGTTACAAAACCTCTTACATAATTATTTGCGTATCTTTCCACAGGTTGTTGTTGTTCAGTCGTTCAGTTGTGTCCGACTCTTCGTGACCCCATGGACCATAGCACACCAGGCCTTCCTGTCCTGTGCTCTCTCCCGGAGTGTGCTCAAGTTCATATTCATTGCATTGGTGATGCTATCTAGCCATCTCATCCTCTGCCGTCCCCTTCTCCTTTTGCCTTCAGTCTTTCCCAGCATCAGGGTCTTTTCCAGGGAGTTTTCTCTTCGCATTAGGTGGCCAAAATATTTGAGCTTCAGCTTCAGTATCTGTCCTTCCAATGAGCACTCAGGGTTGATTTCCTTTAGGATGGACTGATTTGACCTCCTTGCAGTCCAGGGGACTCGTAAGAGTCTTCTCCAGCACCACAGTTCGAAAGCATCAATTCTTCGGCGCTCAGCCTTCCTTATAGTCCAGCTCTCACAGCCATACATTACTACTGGGAAAACCATAGCTTTGATTAGACGGATCTTTGTCAGCAAGGTGATGTCTCTGCTTCTTACTATGCTATCTAGGTTGGCCATAGCTTTCCTCCCAAGGAGCAAGCGTCTTTTAATTTCATGGCTACAGTCACCGTCTGCGGTGATCTTGGAGCCCAAGAAAGTAAAATCTGTCACTGCTTCCATTTCTTCCCCTTCTATATGCCAGGAAGTAATGGGGCCAGATGCCATGATCTTAGTTTTTTTAATGTTGAGTTTCAAACCAGCTTTTGCACTCTCCTCTTTCACCCTCAACAAGAGGCTCTTGAGATCCTCTTCACTTTCTGCCATTAGGGTGGTATCGTCTGCATATCGGAGGTTGTTGATAATTCTCCCAGCAATCTTAATTCCGACCTCTGATTCATCCAACCTGGCATTTCTCATGATGTACTCTGCATATAAGTTAAATAAGCAGGGTGACAATATGCAGCCTTGTCGTACTCCTTTCCCAATTTTGAACCAATCGGTTGTTCCATCTCTGGTTCTTACTGTTGCTTCTTGACCCTCGTACAGGTTTCTCAGGAGACAGGTAAGGTGGTCTGGTACTCCCATCACTTTCAGAATTTGCCACAGTTTGTTGTGATCCACACAATCAAAAGCTTTAGCATAGTCAATGAAGCAGAAATAGACGTTTTTCTGGAATTCTCTTGCTTTCTCCATGATGCAGCGAATGTTGGCGATTTGATCTCTAGTTCCTCTGCCTCTTCGAAACCCAGCTTGTACTTCTGGTAGTTCTCGGTTCGCATACTGCTGAAGCCTAGCTTGTAGGATTTTGAGCATCACCTTGCTGGCATGTGAAATGAGTGCAATTGTGCGGTAGTTTGAACACTCTTTGGCGTTGCCCTTCTTTGGAATTGGAATTTAAACTGACCTTTTCCAGTCTTGCGGCCATTGTTGAGTGTTCCAAATTTGTTGGCATATTGAATGCAGCACTTTAACAGCATCATCTTTTAGGATTTTAAATAGTTCAGCTGGAATACTGTCATCTCCACTAGCTTTGTTGTTAGTAATGCTTCCTAAGGCCCACTTGACTTCACTTTCTAGGATGTCCGGCTCAAGTTCAGTGACCGCACTATCATGGCTATCAGGGACATTCAGATCTTTTCTGTATAGTTCTTCTGTGTATGATTTCCACCTCTTCTTAATCTCATCTGCTTCTTTTAGGGCCCTGCCTTCTTTGTCCTTTATCATGCCCGCCTTTGCACAAAACGTTCCCTTGAGATCTCCGATTTTCTTGAAGAGATCTCTAGTCTTTCCCATTCTGTTGTTTTCCTCGATTTCTTTGCACTGTTCATTTAAGAAGGCCTTATTGTCTCTCCTTGCTATTCTCTGGAACTCTGCATGCAGTTGAATATATCTTCCCCTTTCTCCCTTGCTTTTCGCTTCCCTTCTTTCCTCAGCTACTTGTAAAGCCTCATCAGACAGCCACTTGGCTTTCTTGCATTTCTTTTTCTTTGGGATGGATTTCGTTGCTGCCTCCTGAACAATGTTACGGACCTCCGTCCATAGTTCCTCAGGCACTCTGTCTATCAGGTCTAATCCCTGAAATCTATTCCTCACCTCCACTGTGTATTCATAAGGGATATGATTTAGGTCATACCTGAATGGTTTAGTGGTTTTCCCAACGTTCTTCAATTTAAGCCGAAATTTTGCAACAAGAAGCTCATGATCTGAGCCACAGTCAGCTCCAGGTCTTGTTTTTACTGACTGTATAGAGCTTCTCCAACTTTGGCTGCAAAGGACATAATCAATCTGATTTCGATATTGACCATCTGGTGATGTCCATGTGTACAGTCGTCTCTTGTGCTGTTGGAAAAGAGTGTTTGCTATGATCAGCGTGTTCTCTTGGCAAAACTCTATTAGCCTTTGTCCTGCTTCATTTTGTACACCAAGGCCATGCTTACCTGTTATCCCGGTGATTTCTTGACTTCCTACTTTAGTATTCCAATCCCCTATGATGAAGAGGACATCTTTTTTTGGTGTTAGTTCTAGAAGGTGTTGTAGGTCTTCATAGAACCGATCAACCTCAGCTTCTTCGGCCTCAGTGGTTGGGGCATAGACTTGAATTACTGTGATGTTGAATGGTTTGCCTTGGATTCATACTGAGATCATTCTATCGTTTTTAAGATTGTACCCCAGGACTGCTTTTCCCACCCTTTTGTTGACTATGAGTGCTACTCCATTTCTTCTAAGGGATTCTTGCCCACAATAGTAGATATGATGGTCACCTGAATTAAATTCGCCCATGCCTGTCCATTTTAGTTCGCTGATTCCCAAGATGTCGATGTTCAATCTTGCCATCTCATGTTTGACCACCTCCAACTTACCTTGATTCATTGATCTGACATTCCAGGTTCCTAAACAATACTGTTCTTTACAGCATCGGATTTTCTTTTCACCACCAGACACATCCACAGCTGAGTGTCCTTTCGGCTTTGGCCCAGCCACTTCACTCTTTCTGGCGCTACTTGGAAATACCCTCTGCTCTTCCCCAGTAGTATATTGGACACCTTCCGACCTGAGGGGCTCATCTTCCGGTGTCATCTCTTTTAGCCTTGTGTTACGTTCCATGGGGTTTTCTTGGCAAGAATACTGGAGTGGGTTGCCATTTCCTTCTCCAGTGGACCACATTTTGTCAGAACTCTCTGCCATGACCTGTCCGTCTTGGGTGGCCCTGCACGGCATAGGTTATGGCTTCACTGAGTTACACAAGCCCCTTCGCCACAACAAGGCAGTGATCCATGAAGGGGATCTTTCCACAGGACACACACACACAAAATCGCATCCATCTCTGAGCGGACAATGGAACAAAAGGTGCCTGACAATCTTTGAAACAGACAGAGCGGATTTTACACAGTCCATACATCCCTAGAAATTGGTTTATCTTGGGTGACCCTGTGTCCTGCTTCACAGAGGCCAGTCCTCTATTTAAAGGGCTATCAGGGGACAGTCCTCTCTTTGAAGGTGTCCTTTAGTGGGAGGACTGTCCAGTCCCAGTGTGGTTTAGAGATGAAAAACTCTAAGAAAGGAGAGCAGGGGGTCTTTCCGTTGCCCACCATCAGTTAGCACTTGGAGAGCAGATTGATCAAGCACATAGGTTACATAATCCCATACTTCCGTGCTATGGTGAGATGTATTATATATAAGAATGTATGAGACATTTATTTCAGTTCATTCTTCACTAGAATTTACCCAGTTTGCACCTTCTGAAACTGAATGCAGGCCTGAGCACATTTTGCAGCCAATGCCTGTCCATTTCTGAGCTTGCAATGCAATCTGTGAAACAAAACAAAAAAATGTGCTCAAAAAATGCATACATTTGGAAAATGTGCATAAAAATTGCATACTTTTGAAAAATGTGCACAACTGAAGAAAAATGCAAGCATTTTAAGAATGTGCAGAATTGTTGCATACATTTGAGAAAATGTGAATGAAAAATACGCACAAATTTTCATGCAAAGACAGACGAAACAAAGCTTGCAATCTGATATGTACACGAGTCAGAACAGGATTTGAGGTCGAATTCAGAGAACCTAGACAAGCTTGAGTTTGGTGATCCACACACCCCTGACTGTGTTTCTATTTGAATTATACTAATTATTTCTTAAGTTGCATCTATATGTGTGCTTTACTGTGTGCTTTTTGGTTTTAATTTTTGTGAACCACCCAGAGAGCTTCGGCTATTGGGTGGTATGTAAATTGTGTTGTGTGTTCAGAATTATGAAATGAAGGTAAAACCTATCAGCACAAAAAATGTCTGAAACTTTTACATGGGGATTTAGGATGCAATCCTATCCAGATAGTTGCCAGCCTCCAAAACTGGAGGCTGCTGACTTTCCTACGCAGAGTGGCTGGGGCATGGGCGGGACCCTCTCCTCTGTGCTCCAGCCACCTTGCATTTTGGCTAGAAGGGCAGATTTTGCCTGTCTAGCTGCAGCTTCTGGGAAGGAGGGATGGAGCCTGGAGACCCAATAAGAAGCTGCATAAAGCAGCTTGCGTGGTCTCCTCCCCTCTCCGCCCCAAGAACCGCCCCCTTTTCCCTGTCTCTGCACTCCATTTCTGAGCACAGAGACGTAGCTGGCACAGAGAGAACTGTGCCAGCTATGAGGGGGCAGGGGAGGTGATGGGGAGTGCAGTGTCTGGCCTCTGAGGTCAGAGCCCTGGTTCCGACCTCAGATCCTAGAAACCAAACAATCCTGTGTCCCCTCCAGACACGGTCTAGGGGGCATAGGATTTCTTTCTTCATTTCATGGGACAGAAACTAGTTTGATTTGGTTAATTTTTTTCCCTTGGTCCAGTATTTCAGTTGCCTCAGTTATATTTTAATTTCCAGGGGTGCAAAGTTCTTCAGCTACCCTCACAGAAAACAGTAAGAATGGAATTAGCTGAATTGGCTTTAATTTTCTTTCCAGTGTTAATATTAAATCTGAAAGTATGGTGAACATCTAATTGATAAACATGACAGTGGTAATGCCATAGCATTACATCAAAAATATCTTCAGGTCAGTTGCCAGTTGAGATTTGTGAGAGAAAATTAACTTCACAATCCATTCACAGAGTTCTGCTCTTGGACGATGAACATCCCATTGCTCACAATACAACTAAGCAGATTGTCAGTTCAACTAAGGAGATACCTTTCATAGCAATTCACAATTCTTATCAAGAGGATGACATATTAAAGTGTAAATTTATCTGTGGCCTTTGGTTTCATTAAAAATTACTCCCGCTAATAGCAAACTCAGGTGGTGAGTGCCAACAGAAACTGAGCCAAAACACAGTTATTGAGAAACAAGAGGGAGGTATAAGCATGCTCAGGAAAACCCTGAGGATAACAGAAGTACAAAAATCCTTTTAAGAATCTTAAGGAGGCAAAAAATCAAACAAAAGCTCCAACAGGAACTGAGCATGGTCAGTAGCCTTGGAATGTTGAATATCAATTGGAAAAACAGAAAGTTGAGGGAAGGGGAAATGGAAAAGAGTACCCTGGAGAAGGGCGTAGCTGGCTCATAGACTGACTTGAACTCTGAGCATGAGCGCTCCGGTTAGAAGGTGAGGATACACTCCAATGTTTTGTTGCAGGTCCCATGGGTACAGTTTATACAATACTTTTATTGAGTTTTTGCCCTTATTTGTTTTAAACAATATAATATACCAAGGGTGAGAGAGGGAGGAGGAGAATTAAGGTACAAGGGGAACACTTTATGGTGTCCAAGGAATGGTGAAAAATAGGGTCGGAGAAATCTGTCAATCCTAGTTTCTCGCAGTTTTTCATCTTTCTAATCTTAAATTCATTCCATCCCATTTTCACATCAATTTAAGTCAGCACAAAAATTTTGTAGGCATTTTTGTGCGCATTTCTCCTAATATACACATTTTTAGATAGAACTTTGCCTAATATATACATTTTTGCAATTACTCCTCCCTTTTGTATGCTTTTTCACTAATGTACACATTTCCTTAACATGGAAATTGAAGTCTAAGCGAAGGAAGATAGATGCTTTTGAACTGCGGTGTTGGAGGAAAATTCTGAGAGTGCCTTGGACTGCAAGAAGATCAAACCAGTCCATACTCCAGGAAATAAAGCCAGACTGCTCACTTGAGGGGATGATATTAAAGGCAAAACTGAAGTACTTTGGCCACATAATGAGAAGACAGGACACCCTGGAGAAGATGCTGATGCTAGGGAAAGTGGAAGGCAAAAGGAAGAGGGGCTGACCAAGGGCAGAATGGATGGATGATATTCTGGAGGTGACAGACTTGACCTTGGGGGAGCTGGGGGTGGCGACGGCCGACAGGAAGCTCTGGCGTGGGCTGGTCCATGAAGTCACAAAGAGTCGGAAGCAACTGAGTGAAAAAACAACAAAAACACACATTTCCTAAGTATACACATTTGTTTATGCACTTTTTGTTCAGAGAACTGCACTGCAAAATTCTGAAAAATGGGAATCAAATAGCATTTCCATTCGCATAGTGGAAGTGCACATTTGGTAAGTTCTTATCAAAATGCAAACCAAACAAAATTCTCCTTCATTCCTAGGCCAGATCTACACCTTGTGTTATATCATTATGGTCCCATCATGGTGATGCTATATCCCCCTCCCACATTTATACCTCGTAGGACACACAATTACATTTGTTGTGTTATATTGGATAATGTGGGATAAAAAGTAGGAAATAAATAACACGATAGTGGTATATAGAATGTGTAATGTGACTGAACGGTTATCAGTACACTTCAATACTGCTATAAAGCAGTAGTGTACATCTAGCCCTAGTGAAAAAGCTCTATTCTAAATAGCTTAATTATAATCCCAGGCCTTGCTAACCCTTCAAACTTCAAGGGTGCCATTAATACATTAGTCTGTGTTCCACAGCAAATTTTGGCAGTATGCAATAATTGCATTTATTTCCCCATTGAGGCTGTAATCCTATGAATGCTTACCTAAGCCCCATTGAACACAGTGAGACTGACTTTCAAGTAAACATGTGTACAATTGTTCCATACGATCACATGCACACTGCTCAACATCTTAGGGGAGGGGTCATATTTATTTTAAATTAAGTGAACAACACCTGAGTTGAATGGACAGAAATGGCCCACTCCTATAGCATTAAGCAATATGCTCTAAAGAAGATTTTATGAAGCATTGTTTTCTGGAAGTATATTTTCCTACAATTTGGGAAACACTGCAAGCATGTTATAGATCCTACAATTAGAAGGGATTATTGGTTAGTGATAGTACTCATATTTCACATGAAGACAGACCTACACCCAATCCCTGGCAGCTAGGTAGGCCTGGGAAAGACTACAGCTCGAGACCTGGGAGATCCACTGCCAGCTAGAATGGATAGTACTGGTTGAGATATAGCAGCCTTCTCCAACCTCATGCCCTCCAGATATTTTGGACTTCAGCTTCCATCAGCCCCCATCACCATGGCCAATGGTCAGGAATGCTGGGACTTGTCATTTAAAATCAGGTTGGGTAAAGCTGAGCTAGAGGAATGGTCTGACTTAATATAAGTTAGGAGTGAGCAACATGTGACCTTCCAGGTGTTTTGGCCCACAACTCCCATCATCTGTCACAATTGGCTATGCCGTCTAGAGCTGATGGGAGTTGCAGGCCAAAGCATCTGGCAGGCCATGAGCTGCCCATGCCTGGTATAAGTGGTGGTATTCCACATTAGTCCTATTTAGAGTAGACCCACTGAAATAAATTGGACTTGAGTTAGTCATTCCCACTCATTTCAATGGTTCTACTCTAAGTAGGAGTAAAATTGGATACACCACAAGGTGTTTTCATAACTTCATTTTTGGGATTCCAAAATTCAGAGCACAAACAGCAAATTGCTACAGTCTGGTTCCCTATGTCAAACAGGAATAGACAACGAAATGGGCATGGCATGACGGTTTTCCTTCACAGCAGCTTTCCCATGGCTGATTTAGCACAGCAACTCTAGCAGTGCAATCCTATAAATGCCTCCTCAGAAAGAAGTCCTATCGAGTTCAATAGGGCTTACTTCCAGGTAAGCAGGTATAGGATTGCACTGTAAAACAGGGAATAAGAAAAAGATATGCATTAGCATGGGGTTAGCAGCTGCTGTTTTGGCATGTATCCCGAGCTGATCTTGCTAGACCTGCTTTGTCATTTGTTTGATGAGCAATCAGCACCAAAACCAGAGCAGTTCCCTTGAAGTTTGCCGGTCTGAATCAGCACACCTGAGGCTCAAAAACCACTTAGGGCACAATCCTAGGCATATTGAGGCAGAAAAAAAGTCCTACAACTCCCAGCATGCCCCAGCCAGCATGGCTGGCTGGGGAATGCTAGGAAGTGTAGGATTTTTTTTTCTATCTAAACATGCCTAGGATTGTGCCCTTAACCTAGAAGTACCCTTAAGTACAAATTTAGTAAATAAGATACTAGTACCTATAGGGTGGACTAGGCAGTACACAGAGGAAGGTATAGGTTTTGGATTAAATTAGCCTAAAGGAAGGCAAACCTACTATGGCTTCCTACATGTAAGGTCTATTGCAGACAATAGGAGACTTCTGATACCAGTTCATGAGAAAATTGGACATTACATTTTTGTTTTTATTGTTTTGGCAATGCCCCCATCGGTGTCAATGGGAGCATCCCTTGAAATGCAAGTATCAACTTCCAAAAGGGACTTTTTGCCAGAACCATGGCAGAGAGAGAAAGAGTTAAACCTCCACTCTCCACCCCCACCTCCAACAGTCCAGAGCCTGCTCAGGGTTCCCTGTGGTTGCTATTTACATAACAAAAAAAAATATGCACATTAATTGCATTTGCGCAATTAAAGTCACATCTAGTTTGTGTTCAGGCAATTACAATTAATTGTATGCAATTAACATCTCGTCTACTTGGCCCTCAGTTAAACAGTGGAGACTGATACTTAGCTGTGGCTCTAGGAACCTTCAATTGCTTCTAATGAATCTAAAGATGAAGATAAATTAAAGGATTAAAAATATCTTCTGGCAATTTTGTAGCTCTCAAACATGGAGCTCTGGGTGCGGGGAGAGAGGTTTTCCAGAATGTATTGCTCTGGATTGAACAGAATGATATAATGAACTCTTAGTATTAATTTACAAGGTTTTGGCCTTACATATTCCATCTACCTGCTAGAAAAATACTTGCGCCTTAAGCACTGTTTGTTCTAACCTTGTACTTGGATCAGCAGATATAAAAATTGTGCCATTTCTTTAACTTCCAGTAAGCTAATACTTTCGGGGGGAGGGGGTTCTCACAATTATTGGTAAAGTGAATCACTTATCATTGGGTTAATGCATAACTAATATCTCAAGTTGATTTGAAGAGAAAATCTCAGGCGCAATAAGGAAGCAGAATGTACTCCACTTAGGACCCCTGAAATGTTGTGCCATCAGTGGGGTTTAACAGCAAAAATGATTAGATGTCCCTCTTGTCAGTCGTTTGGCCCAACAAGAATGATCAGACTTCCAAATGGTCAGCATTTGCTGTTCCAGCTTTTCAGATTTTCTTGATAACTCATTTCCAGGCTAGACCAAATATAACTCTGTTCAAATGATCCATTGGACCACTGATGTTTTGTCTCTGTTGTTTTGCAAAGTTGATTCACAAGTCTGTCCATCACTATGTCATCCATCAGAACACGTACTGTCCCCAAGTGGATAAAGGATATTTTAGAAGACCATAGGTGGTATTTTAGAAGACCTTCATAGGATTCATCTGAAGCTAATTTTATACTGCTAATGGTTTTCAAACTGAGCAGTAATGGGGCATAGTCCAAAAATACTTGGGGTGGGGGGAGGTTCAGATACCAAATTCTAATGTGGTGTTCAGGTACCACTTTGATCCAACCCGCTGAAGAATTCAAGCCTGATTCTAACTGAATCCATTTCACCTCTCCTAAAGAGCCCCCAACATTAGCCTTTTTGTCGTTTCCCCTTTCTCTTGCTTACCTGGACAGTGGGAAGGGCTCATTTGTCATTTCAGCCAATGCAGTTGGCCTTTTGGTGTCTAAAAAACTTCTACAAACACGTGCAGCAACATCCATAGATGTTAAGAACCACAGGACTACATTTCCCTTGGTACCCAGTAACTATCAGTGCTACTCCACATGTTTCCACCAGTGCCTGAGGATGCAGAAAGGCATACTGAAACTGAAACATCAGTGAAACCTCCATGCCATTCCAGATATAAGTTAGGGAAAGGGGTGGGAAATGGAATGTTCACATTGGAGATTGCTCCACAAAATAATCTGTCCATCACAAGTTCCAGGGAACTCTAAGATTCCTTTAAAGCTTATTTGGCATTCCTCAGTGAAAAGATCAATAATGACAGGCCAAGCTTCCCTGAATGGTAGGTTGCATACCACTACCAATTTTCCTCTACAATGTGCAACTGAGTGTATCCTAGGTTGCTTTCTTGACATGTTTAGAGCAACAGTGATGCTCCACAGACCTGACATGTGCCCTGTATGAATTGTGTGCAGCCCTAGAATGCCTACCAGAATCCTCTGAAACAGGAAAGGGTTCACTAGGGCGCAATCCTATGGGAGTAGCCACAAGTCTCCGAACTCAAAGGCTTGAGGCCATGCAATGCAGAGTGGGAGGAGTGGCAGAGGTGAGCTTTGCCTCTGTGTTCCCCCACTCTGCATTTTAGCTAGATGGGTGTTTTTGCCTGTCTAGCTGAGGCATCATGGAATGGGAGGGAAGGAGGCTGGGGAGGCTGGAGGATTCCTCATAAGCTGGCCTCCCCAGTCTCCTCCCCTCCTTGGCCTATGGGAAAAATAGCATGAATATGTATATCATGTTATAAAGATATGAAAGTAAGATGAGGTAAGGTAATTAGCATTATCCCCAAATGAAATGCTTGTATTTTAAATCTATGATCTTGAAAGCTGTTATGCTTTAGGCATTTTACATATTGTAATAAAAAGGTAAAGGTGTCCCCAATCAGTTGTGTCTGACTCTAGGGTGCGGTGCTCATCCCTGTTTCTAAGCCGAAGAGCCAGCGCTGTCCGAAGACACTTCCGTGGTCATGTGGCCGGCATGACTGAACACCGAGGTGCACGGAACGCTGTTACCTTTCCCGCCGAGGTGGTACCTATTTATCTACTTGCAATTTCTTGCTTTCCTACTGCTAGGTTGGCAGGAGCTGGGACTGAAGACGGGAGCTCACTCCATCACGCAGCACTCGGGTCTCGAACTGCTGACCTGCCAACCTTCCAGTCTGCAGTTCAGCGTCTTAACCACTAAGCCACCACGGCCCTGACATATTGTAATACTTACATATTATTTACAATGTTTTACATATTACATTTATATTTACATAAATTAGGTATTTACATATTGCCTGCCTCTGCCTTCAGTGGGTAACAGATTAGTAAATGACTGCCACTTCAAATGGTTACTGAATGTGACATCATTTTTCTGATTGCACACTCATGGCCATTTCCAGTCATACAACTGCAAAACTATGGGACTGTTAAAAGTCAAACGTGATTACAGTAAAGCTAAGCACATGCAATTCTTGTGAAGCAAGATCTTGCGCTCCTTCACATGTTTTTTTTTTGGGGGGGTGCAATTATTATTCTTCCCGCATGCAATACACAATGTCATTGTCTGGCAGCAGCTGTCCCGCACCTTCCCCCTGTTTTCCCTGAGATATTTCTGTATGCAGAAAATGTGGTATTATTTGCAGCTGCACAATGGATCTGCCATCACCCGCCTGTGTATTGCTGACATTGCACTACGACATGCTTTGTGTAGGCAAGTGTTGGGCAGTGCAGTGTTGATGTCACTTAGTGATGACCATCAGGTGGGGGTATCACCCTCCTGTGCCTCCCTTGACCTCCAGCCCCTTCACCATTCCACTCCTGGGGACAACACTGGAAACTTTGGAAGTGCCATATACCAATGTTTCACTAGTACAACATGGCAGAGACCACTGCTGCTCCAAATGCCTGCAATGTTGCAACCCCGTCCTTTCCACTCAATCCCCTCTCCTGGTGTATACTCAAAAGAGAGAAGTGTTACTGCTTGTTTTACAAGGACAATACTGACTTGAAGTTTTGAACATACTGTGGGTTGAATATAGAAGTTGCAGAGTTAGGGATCCAAGGCAGTGGAAGTGAAAAGGGGAGACAAGGAAATTGAAGTGGAAAAGTTCATGCTGAGAGGGGGGAGGGGCTACCCCAAAGGGGGCAGACAGTGGGCATAAAATGCTGCTGACATCTGATAATATCTCGCCAGGCTCCACCCGCCAGTGTAAAGGGTAGGTAGCATTATGCAGTAAAAGAAAAACCTGCTGTGTAAACAAACTATTTAAATCCTGCAAATAGTCCTGAAGCAGAAGCCCCAGGAAGTTGCCAGATTAAAAGCCTGGCGTGTGAAGCCCACAAGGCTTAGAAACTTTATTGTTTTAACTGGACTAGACCAATGACATGTATGGTATGAGACTGATTTATGGCTGCAAAAGCATCACAAACTTGTGCTACATTCTCATTGGCAATCATTATAGGCGTGTGGCAAAACATAAGTTCTGCCATTTATGTCTAATGAGAGAGAGAGAGAGAGAGAGAGAATCAAGCTTCCCACAAGATTGTGATTTTGAAAATCAAGCAGATAATGGTAAATGTACTGTCCAGTTTATAAATGAGGAGGTCCCCACATGATCAGTTTGGACGAGGGATGGGCAAAGCTCATTTCTTCAGCTCAAAAGCCATTTCTAAAGAATGCTTGCAAATCCTGAGTGGTTACCTTCCCTACACACACACACACACACACACACCCTTTGCAAACCAGATGTCTCCAGTGATTTCAGAGTTAAAGAGCCCGTATACCTAAAAGTGGCTGGTATCAGGAATGATTCTGAGTGTGTGGAGATAACAACTCAGATTCAGATTGGGAACAGCCAGAACTGGGGGAGGTTTCCTCCCTAGTGAGCTCAGATATAGACGTTCTTCTCAGGAACTTGGCTTGCAGATGGCTCAACCTGAAGGCTCTCCCCTTTCCTCCCCCGTGAGAACCCAGGTCTCGGAGGAGGATGAGAGTGCGGGATGTGACCTGAGGGATGCTAGGGTCCGGTGCAGAGCGAAGCAGGAAAAGTTAGAGGCAGAGCACAGACGCTCCACCTGGTTGGCTATGCGTGACAGCTTACATAGGGGGGCACAACTGTAAGGGAGGGGCATTCCCCGCTAAGTTATTGGGGCTGGCAAGTTCTTGTTCAAACTGCTGGCAATGTCTCTGATTCCCACTTGGCTCCTCTATTGATATTTGTAATTATGTGGAGTAGCTCTTTTCCTTTGTAGTCTGACAGTCTCCGGGGATTTGCATTTGTAAGTAACCTGGTAGCTAAATAATAAAGTAGAGAGCCTGAAGCCTGCTGCCTTGGAGTGTGTGATTGCCAACAGAGAGAACCAAAGGACCTGACAGCTGGTGGCAGTGGTGGGGGGGGAACCAACAACCCATTGCCCAGGGGTCTTTAGCAGTGGTTCAATATTTGCCCCCACCAGACATGTTCGGGCATGTGATGCAGGCTCTTTAACTTTGCCAGTTGAAATCAATGGAAACACAATGGCCTGGTTTGCATGATCATGGTGGGGTCAAGAAGCCACAGTAGCTTATTTCCCCCACCATGTGTGCTGTGTGTCAGGGGGATTTGCATAATTACCCTCACTGGCGTGGCTTGCCAGGTCATGCAAACCTGGAGATGCTGGCTTGTTGCCGTGGTTAACAAGCCACCCAGAACCCACGGGCTGTTTAGGGCTTGGGGATGGTTTGTTAACCATGGCAACAAGCCAACCTTGCTGAGTTTGCTTGATATGGCAAGCTGTGCTGGCAACAATAATGATGCAGAATCCTGTGGTACGCGACCAGCATGCACAGTGGGGGAAATAAGCCACGGTGGTTTATTTCCCCTGCCGTAACTGTGAAAACCTGGTCAATGTGTCTCCATTGATTTAGAGCAGGAGTGGGGAACCTCTTTCAGCTTGAGGGCCAAATTTAGTTTTGGATTAGTCCACCTACCCAGTGGTGGCTGGGGCCAAGGCAAAAGAGGAGGGATCAATAACACATGTAAATGGGAAAAACTGCACAAAATCTGGGAAACCCCAAAATGATTGACAGCCGGGGAATGGGGATGGGGCCATGGGAAGAGGCCTGGCCATCTGAGGAACCCCTGATGGGCTGGATTGGGACCTCAGGTGGATTTGACTTGCAGCCTGCTATATACCTTGACAGTCCTAAATTTTTCACTCACATATAAAGTTGCACAAGCAAATGCAAATGGCAGCATGGAACAAAGATTTGCTACGTGGGACAGGTGAATTATTCATGGTCAGATTCCCAAGGCTACATTGGGAATCTCATTAATAGTGCTGCAGTAGATTTCTTCTGCCCGCTAGAAGTATCTTTTGAAAGAATCTAATCCTTGGAGACTGATGATTTTATCAGGTAACAGTAAATAGGCATCATGAAATTGCTCAGATACATTGTGGCTATGTTGCTAATTGGGGCTGGGATGAGAGAAAATGTGAAATATCAAGCTAGAAATAGGGCAACGGAAAAAGGATTTTTGGCAGAAGAAGACTGAGGCGGGAAGAAAATAAAGCCAGCCAATCCAGAAGATTAATTTCATAGGCTGTTTTAAAAAAATCAGATACTTCTTCACTTCTCTGTCTAAAGTGATCAAAGTAGCATATAATTGGATCTTTTTAAAACCAGGGCACAGTACAAACAAAACAATGGGATAATTAATAATAGATGTTCTGGTTTCATAAATAGATGGTACCCCAGGAAAAAGCCTTCTTCTCAACCGTGCGTGCACACACACACGCGCGCACACACACACGCGCGCACACACACACACACGCACACACACACACATATATATATATACATACTGCTGACATAATGATAAAAGAAAATCCTTTGAGGAAATACCTTGTCAGGAAAACAAAGTGCATCTTCCATAGCTATTGGGAATTATAAATACTTGGTTTTCTTTGCTGATTAAAAAGAATTTCTGTAGAACACACTGAAATGTAGATGGTTTGAAAGCCTATGCCAGATATCTGGAGAGTAAGAATCCTCTGGTGGCCTTATCAAAGTTTTGCCTGCTGTTATAAAACTAGTTCATCTCTTTTTTCTCCTCCTCCTCCTTCTCTGCAGTTTTCATTGCAGTCAGAAAGCACAAATGGAACCTAAGTAGGCTTTTTGCTGGTTCTTACATGAGGTGGCCTTCACACTTGTCACAGGACCACACCTAGGCTTGTGTGGAGTACCATTTGCAGGAGCTCCTGCGTGGGCAGTGTATACCTGGCCACCCAATTCCCATGACAGCAGGGGCAGTTTTTTTAGTCACCCCTATTGCAGGACCCAGGATTCTTACATATGCATTGTCCACATGAGTGTGAGGGTTCACATACATAGTGCCTCTGTGATCCCAACCCAACTGTGAGCCTGAAGGAAGGATAGTTCAAGCATTTGGGAATTGGGGGGGGTCAAAAGTGTGAGACACCTCCCCCTCAAATGCTTGGGACCTACTGGACTCTCTTTCCACCCTACCGTAACTCTCCTTGACAATTCCTTCTTCTTTGCAAACAAAGGAAAGGAGCCAAAAGCAAAAGCCTTCCCTTTGCTTGTGACATCCTCCCATTAGCTGTTTTTGGTCATGTCACCTCTAAACCAGGGGTCAGGAACCTCATTCCCAGGGGCCGAATCCAGCCCTCCTGGAATTGCAACCTTGCCCAGTCCCTTTGGGGTTCTGTAAATGCGGTCCCGATTAACCTCAGAACCTGCACCAAATGGGTCCGAAGCACCCCAGTGGGTAACCAAGCTAATCCCAGCAGGCAAACATCACCACAGAACATCACTATAGACGAGATTGTAAATTGAAATCATATTTATGGCTTTATTGCAAAAAATTCAAGAAAAATACAAAACAAAGAAAATGGCATGGTGGTTATATTACAATTACAGGGGAAGAGAATGCAACAAAAACAGAAAATAAATCAAAAGAATTGCAACTGCCAAAGCTAGTACTATGAACTTGGCCAATAAGATAACGGCTTGAGCTTCTAACATTGTTATGACTCCTCTTTCCAATTTGCTCCTGCTTACTACTTGCAGTTCAAAGCTAAACGAAAACAATTCAACCTATGTGTTAACCCTCCCATTACCTCCTCCTGCTTCTTACTTGACAAAAACTTATGCTAAAGCATTACTAAGTTCCTCTAGGCATAGGAAGAATAGAGGCAGGAGTTGGAGTGAACAGAAAACTCAAGACTTGGGAATAATTCCAATTGTCACCTCTGAAGATGGGTTTCCAAATCCCCTCCTCAGACATAACCTCCAAGTCCCAAGCTTACAAAACACTCCAAGTCCCAAACTCAGGAAACACTCCAAGTCCCAAACTCAGAAATCATTCTAAGTTCTACTTTCAGAAAATATCCTAAGTTCCAAAGTCTAAGAGTCTAAAGAGGTCCACAGTTACCTAAATCCATGGGTCTGGTGGCATGGCAGAAAGAGGGAAGTGGAGTAGCAGCAGCAGCAGGAACAAAAAGCACCACCCCGGAGCTCTCATTCCCTGGGCTTTTATACCCTTGCTCTGGTCAAAGGTGGGGCCTAAGGAGCAATGAGACAATCAGCCTCCAATAGAAAATGGGGTGCACGTGGTTAGAGCATTTGCTCACCAATCAGAAACAAGGTGTCCCATCTATCTCCCATAATTTCATGTGTCTGGGGAACGTGTCTGGCACCATTACAAACGGGCTACTTTGAAATGTCCCAACATATGACCCAAAGTCTACAATCTGGGCATGCTATCTTGATTGACGCATTTCTTTTTGGTATATCTTCTTTGAACTCCCGGTCATCTTTGGCCATTTTTGGTCATATCTGCCCAAACACCTCCTCCTAGTTGTCGCTCGTGCTCAGGGCTACACTTCCCCATCCAACTAGCATCGAGTAAGGACGTTCTCTTATCAGCAGGTGTACACCATGAGAAGTCAAAACAGTACTTTTCCTCCTCTCACTAGGCATCTGAGCATGCTCAGTTCTGCTGTTCATCTCACTTAGACACTCTGCCAGCACGTCATGGCCTTGAGCAAGCTCTGTGAAGCCGCTTGTAAAGACAGCTGCATTTTTTCCCCTTCTTCAAAGACAGTCCTGCAAAATCTCAGTTAGAGTCTCAGTTGGTGAAATAACATCATTTAGTATAGAATCAAATGTCATGGTCTTCTCACTCAGGGGTCAAGTGTCTGGAATATAAAGCTGGTTATGAGTCTGGGGTCTTCTAGGGGCTCTTCTTGTAAGCCTCTCCCAGATTAAATCAGCCATATTTACTCTGTGTTAACCCTTTTTAGTACCAGATTAACAGTCCCCCACTTGATATTCTGATTATCTAGATATTTCAATATCTGATAAGCACGAATATCACTTCACTGAAAACCACATTAGTCACTGACATACCACCATTGACCAGAACAAGGAACAAAAGTTATTTTACTCTATTATCTACTCTATTTGTATTATCTACTCTATTTGTATTATCATTGTGTTTGAACTTAATCAGCTATATGGACTTTGGCAATTTCTTCAATTGCTTTGGTGCGCATGAATAGCTGATCAACCCTTTTGTTAACCCAGTACAAGACACCCATGGCAACAGCTGCAAACAGAATTTGCAAGAAGAGTACAATTATGATAGGATGGAACATCAGCTGAAGGAAAGCTGTGGCTTTAGGTGAATAGCCCATAAAAACATCCCACCAATGAGTGACGAACTGTCAAGGATTGTCCTTGTTTACTTAAGGCTTACAACTGTCCATTGCTATGCCAAATCTTAATATATCCTGATTGAAGTCTAGATTCCAGTTCTTGCACAGCATCAACCAGTTTCTCCATTCTTATCAAATTTTCGAATCCAGTCCAGTTCAATCCAATATTAATTCCATGTTGGAAATTCCTCATGATATATCATCTGGCATCTTTCATAGGCTGAAATCCTGAAAACTTGATCGCACACAGTAACTTCAGTAATATTACATCTACAACTTTCAGTTGGCCCATAATCTGCAGTGGAAGTTCGCCAATATACTTCTGGGCACATAGTTACCACACACATGCAACCTTGTCCAACATCATACACACTATTGTCATTACAGGCTAAATTTTGCCATTCACACACTGCAGAACTATGGTTTGCATTACAATCTTCTTCAGACCATGTAAGTGTTGGACAAACCCACTGATTCCCAGATGGCCATGCCCTTTTCCCCTGCCCCACCCCCTTTCCCCCAACCACTGATTATTTGGTGGTTTATCAGCTTTTGTGCTGGGAGTTTTTCCCCCATTCTAAATTGCCTCTCCTAAGGCTTAGTTGCAGTAAGAATTTGAAGCTGAAATATGCCGGTGTTTTGGCCCTGCCCTTTTTGCCTTTGGGCCTGCCCTTTTTGCTTTCAGCCCCACTCACCATTGGAATGAGGCCCCTGAAAGCTTCTTCAAAATTTAATTTGGACCTTAGGCAGAAAGAAGTTCAACACCCCTGGTTTACAGGACTTTGGCTTGATGCAACAGTTGAAAAAGCGCTTGAAGCTCAAATATAAGCTTGAACAAGAGCTTGAAACTCAAACAAGAGCTTGAACAAGAGCTTCGCTTGAATAAGAGCTTGAATGAGAGCTTGAACAAGAGCTTGAACAAGAGCTTCTCTTGAACAAGAATTGAACAAGAGTCTGAAGCTCAAACAAGAGCTTGAACAAGAGCTTCTCTTGAACAAGAGCTTGAACGAGAGCTTTAGACTCAAAGAAGAGCTTGAAGTTCAAATATGCTGGTGTTTTGGCCCTGCCCTTTTTGCCTTTGGTCCCACCCCTTTTGCTTTCAGCCCTACCCACCATTGGAACATGGTCCTGAAAGCTTCCCCAAAGTTGAATTCAGACCTCAGGCAGAAAGAGGTCCTACACCCATGGCATATAGGATTTTGGCTTGATGCAATGGTTGAACAAAAGCTGGGACGACTTTTATCAGAGCTGAAGGCAAAAGAGTTTCATGTGAGTGATTTCTGTATCTATGTGTAGAGTTTCTGGTTTAAGATGTGAAAGGAGAACTTGTGCATGTAATACCCCATGATATTGTGAGTTCCTGATGTGGGTACAGCACACACATATATCCCCACAGGAAAGATGTGAAAGTTCTTCCTACAGATAAGAGCTCCAGAAGCAGATACTGTAGAAGCATCACTTATGCTGCAATCCTGGCTGGGGCATGCTGGGAGTTGTAGGACTTTTTCTGTCTAAACACGCATAGGATTGTGCCCTTAGGCATCTTTTGCTGCTTGTCTGTAACATTCAAAGCAAGCATCACTCGAATTTATTATGGAGAAGTAAAGTCCCTTCCTGATACATCAGGAAAATGTTCATTATCAAGGTGCTAGGACCAAAGCTTGTGCCCTGGGATCCCTGCACCCCAAGGTCAGACATGGTGGGGAAAAGACACTCTGCATGTGGTAATAGGCATCTTGATCTTGATTATTATTGTCTGTGTTCCACAGCTTAGACCCTGGCATTGAAAACAGAGCCTGTTGTCAGCCCTGACAAACACTAATTCAAAACTCAGCCCTAGTTATGCATCTCTAGAGCTCCCTGTTATCTAGAGATGTAATTGACTCTATAAAGGTTTATATGCTCAGCTAAATTCCATTCCATAGAGAGTGAGCAGTACATGCATACTTTAATACTAGACACCATTTACTCTCAAGAAATTTTAGAGTGAGATGAAAGGAAGAATCATTTTGATCACCCAGTGTTATCTCTTTTTCCCCTATCTTCTTTTCCATCTTGGGGATCAATGGTGTTAATACAACAGATCAGCATAAATGCAAGTTCAGGAGGAAGAGGAGGAGGAGGAGGAGGAAGCAGCAGCAGCAGCAGCAACTTCACAGATGAGAAGAACTCATGCAGCAGACTTTGAATGCCCTAGTTTCAGAAGCCACTTGTAAAACAGAATTGGTAGAACAGCATATTATTATTGAACTTTTTTTTTTTAATTCCCAGAATGAAGGCAGAGTTTCACTACCTAAGGAGCCCAATCAATCCATGAAGCTATTGTCTTGTTACTAAGTGTAATTGAGCATAAGACTCATGTTTCCCTGAAGGTGCATTCATTAGCTTCTCAACAGAGCCAGTTTCTAAAGGCTCCAGAGATTATTATAGACAATGCACAGAGTCAAACACAATGGCACAATCCAGCCAAAGTGAAATACTTTTAAATACCATTGATTTCAGAGGGAGAGATTTGAGCACTTTCATTGAAATCAGTGGGACTTAACAGTGCTTGACTTTAGGTGGCTCATGCCCTATGTTGCATATTCACAGAAGCAGCACCCCTGATGTTGATCAACATGTTACAACAACATGACAGCTACTTGAAACAGTGTAGCCTTGTTAGCTGTTCTATTCAACAACCCTTTCAAAACCCATCACATGAAGAGTTTCATCACTCACTAATGTCTTTTCTGAACCAGCCTCCATATGGTAACCATGATTGGCCTTTATTTTCATGTTCAGATTCCAATTTCAGTGTGTGTGTGTGTGTGTATGTGTGTTTGTGTGTGTGTGTGTGTGTGTTTATAGAAATGGGTCATTTCTTGCTCGCTTGCTTTTTGAAATGTCTAAACTGTTCCCTCGTACCCAAAGAAACCCAGGCCAGTATACATACCATTTAAAAATAGATAACATATTACAGCAACACAAATTAAATCAATACAACAAAATTTAGGGGCATAACTATTCAGCCAGAAAACAAAGTAATCAGTTTAAAATAGCTGGGCGTATAACAGTGTTTTGACTTGATGCTGAAAAGAATAGAGATGGTGTCTCCTTTGGGAGGGCATTCCAGAGCTGGGATGCCATCACAGAAAAGGCCGTCACTAATTGAGTTTTCCCAGTGATGGAACCTGAAGATGGGCCTCCTCTCTTAATCCATTGGCAAGATGGTATGGGAAGAGGCACTCCTTCAGATATTCAAGCCCCAAGACATTTAGGTAAGCACTGGCATCTTGAACTGGGCTCTGAATTGAATAGACAAACACTTCACCTCTTCAGAATTGATATAATGTGACTCCATGTAGACAAACTAGCATTGTGCAAAAAAAAAAATTATCTATTTCTTTTCAGCCATTCATGGGGGTAGGGGCAAAAAGAAACTACACCCAAAAATTGTGGGAGGGGTTGAGAATTTCTGAGAAATTTCCCAGGGTATAGTGCTTACAGTCATTACTGTAAGGATATGGCTGAGGAGGGGATGGGGTGCTCTTTATTTTATAATTTTATCCCTTTCTGTCTGTGCAGCCTCTCCGGCTGCTTGCGTTTTCCAAATACCTCCCTAGAGGGACTTAACCAGGACTTCAACTTAACAACAACTGCTCCTCAGGTTTCAGGAACTCAGCAGGCAGCAACACCGGAAAGCCTCAACAGAGGAAGTCCTAGTTAAGTCCCTCTAGGGGGCTTTTCAGAAAACACAAAATGCCAGAGAGGCTGCAAGGACAGACTGGGATAAAAATGGCAAAGGGTGCACACACCGCCGCCACCCTCAGCCACCTTTTTACAGTAAAGTAAGCACTGAAGCCCTGCGCCCTGAGAAATGTCTCAGAAGTTTTCAAAACCACTGCCTCTTTCACAGGGAAACAAAGAGGTTGCAAAAGAGCAGGTAGGGTTTTGGCACAGTACTAAGATAAACCAGCCAGAATTCTAGCAGCCAAATTCTGTGCCAATTGAAGCTTCCAAACCATTTGCAAGAGTAGCCCCATGTATATTGCATTACAGTAATTACCAAAGCATGGATCACTGTGGCTAGGCTATGTCTGTCCAAGAAAGGCTTTATCTGCTAAATCATTCGAAGCTTATAAAATGTGTTCTGAGCCACTGAAACCACCTGGATCCCTATGGACAATGTTGGATCAAGGAGCATTCCCAAGCTTCACACCTACCTAGCTGATTGCCTTCCCCTCTAGGCCTCTATACACCAAATTGACCCCTGAGAACTTCCAAGGAGGCCTTATTGGTCATGGAATGACCAATAATGGTGTGTTGTCAGGTAATGACATGTAAGTGGGGCTTCTTGGTAGTGGCACCCACTGTCTGGAACACTGTTCAATGGGTGGTTCAAGGCTTTAAACACCTGGCTGTTCAGGCAGGCATTTGGGGTGGGTTAGGGGTTTTTTTTTAGAGCAATGTTGTTTGTTTAGTTGACTACATTGTATTTTGTGTTGTTATTTGTATTGTATGCTGCCTAGAGTGGCCAGGTAGCCATCCAAATGGGTGGCTAATAAATCAAATAAGTAAGTAAGTAAGTAAGTGAGTGAGTGAGTGAGTGAGTGAGTGAGTGAGTAAGTAAGTGGAAACTCTGGCAAGCATCAAATGCCTCTTGAAAATTCATTTGTTCACTCAGGCTTTCCCTGACTTGTAATTGATCATGACACTGTTCTGTTTTACTGCTTTTATTGTAATATTTTAAAGGTATTTATTGTTTTATACTGTTTTATATTGTATTGTATGTGTTTTTATGTAAACTGCTTGGAAATTGTGGAATATCAAGCAGTATAGAAGCAGCTTAAATAAATAAATAAACTCCTTCAGGGAAAGTGCGACCCCATCCAGAACCATTTAAATACTTGCTTCCTGGACCCGGGACCCACCTACCCCCTGTGCCTCTGTCCTGTCATGATTCAGTTTCAGGTGATTGGCCCTCATCCATTCCATTACCATATTTGGACAATGGTTCAAAATCTCGGCAGCATCACCTAGAGATAGTCAGATAAGACAGAGAAGTAGAGTTCTAAATCCCTGCATGACCTCACCCAGTGTCTTCATATAGATTTTAAACTTCATTGAAGGGCAGGGGCAAGATGGAACCTTGCAGGTCCACATAGCACAAATGTCATGGGGTTGAAGTTCATTGAACAGAAATCTCCCAATACTACTTTCTGAAACAGTGCAGCCACTGTATTACCATGGTCCCAACCCCAAGCCATCAAGATGGTCCAGCAAGATACTAACATTGATGGTATCAAAAGCTCCTGAGAGATCAAGGAGAATTAACAGGGTTGCACTATTCCTGTGTCACTCCTGACAAAGGTCATCCATCAAGGCAATCAAAGCTATTTCAGTGCCAACCCCCAGTCTAAACTCAGGATGAAATAGATAACCTGTTTCATCCAACATTGAGTACCTTGCCTAAAAAGGTTAATCAAGGTAGGGGGCCCAAGATCTCAAATAACAGCTAGATTGCTATTTTTCCCCAGCCTTCCATGTTTCACATCCCAAATCTCATGCACCCATGTATCCTACAAGCTGATATCAATGCATTGTAGAGCAGCTGTACTGCCAGGAAACCAACTGAAAAGAAGTATTAAAATGAATCGCCTTGCTTTGAGGGAATCCCACAGTGCATTTGGATATCCTGACTGGGTGCTAGCTGTAGATAAAGCTCTATCTAGGATATTATCAGAGAGCAAGCTGGAAGATGGGCAGGACAGTTGGACCAGGGGTCAAGACATAAATATGTGCAGGATTATTATCTGGCAAACTTAGAACAGGCAGAGCTATAAGAGGCCTACCAAAAGAGGCTATGGCTGAAATCCAGTACATTCCTATCTGGGAGTCAATCCCATTGAACTCAGTGTGACTTACTTCTCAGTAGACATGTACAGGGTTGCACTGCAAACACAATAAGGTGGCACAAGAAGAAATATACCAAAGGAGCTGTTGATCAGCTTGTCTACCAATAGCCATTGCCTGTGTCCCCTTATGGGGTGGCTAGGAGACTAGGAACCTCAAGTAGTGTCAGGTGAGCCATCTAAGCAGGGCAGAACTCACCAGAGGTAATTCCTAAAAGGTATAGGTCCATCTAATCAAAGCTATGGTTTTCCCAGTAGTAACGTATGGCTGTGAGAGCTGGACTATAAGGAAGGCTGAGCGCCGAAGAATTGATGCCTTCGAACTGTGGTGCTGGAGAAGACTCTTACGAGTCCCCTGGACTGCAAGGAGGTCAAGCCAGTCCATACTAAAGGAAATCAACCCTGAGTGCTCATTGGAAGGACAGATACTGAAGCTGAAGCTCAAATATTTTGGCCACCTAATGCGAAGAGAAAACTCTCTGGAAAAGACCCTGATGCTGGGAAAGACTGTAGGCAAAAGGAGAAGGGGACGGCAGAGGATGGGATGGCTAGATTGCATCACTGATGCAATGAATATGGACTTGAGAACGCAGGACAGGAAGGCCTGGCGTGCTATGGTCCATGGGGTCACGAAGAGTCGGACACGACTGAACGACTGAACAACAACAATGTGTACATATGTCACCTTTAGTGTTGACTGCAGTCAGCACGTGTTCATTGGTAGCAACATAGCAGCACTCTCAACTAGGGATGGATGGACTCACCTCCATCCAGGTGACCTGGGGGGTCAACGAGCCGCTAGCCCCGCTCGTGTAGCCTGGACCCACTGGGCAAGCCTCCCTGCTTGCCCCGCCCCTGCCTGTCAAGCCATGCAAGCTGCCCCTCCTCTGTGTAACAAGGACTCCAGCAGTCAAGCCCTTGTGCGCACAAGGGCTTTATGTGCACGAGGAATTGACTGCTGGAGTCCTTGGCACCACATGTGCCCCAACCACTCTTGTGGCTCACCATCTCCTCCTTGCAAGAAGGAGATGACAGCGAGAGTGGTTGGGTGTGCATGGTGCCGGTTACTCCAGCAGTCCAGCCCTTGTGCGCATCAAGCCCTTGTGCACACAAGGGCGGCCACCAGAACTTCCACAGCCACCTTTGTGTGCACAAGAGCTTTATGCATACAAAGGCTTGACTGCCAGAGCTCTCCATGCTGTGCATGCCCCAACCACTCCAGCCATCTCCTCTTGCAAGTAGGAGATGGTGAGAGCAGTTGGTGCGCATGCGGCAACAACAACTCCCGGCTGCTCCCAGCTGCTTTTTCAGCCCCGGGGTGCTTGGTGACCCAGTCCATCAGTGCTCAACAGCTCGGCAAGTGATGGCTGGTGGGCTGGGTACAGGGGAGTCTGCCGGCCTCCCAGGCCCAGCCAGGCACTTGCACCATCCCTACTCTCAACCCCCTTAGTCTGGAAACATTGTAGTGGAGTATAAAACCTGTTCCTCTCTCCCACAGCTCAACACAGAGAATGACATGATCTAAGTAGGGTTATGCACAGTTCCTACTTTTGATTCCACATTGCCTAAGGCCAGAGCTCACCAAAACCTGATCTCCAGAATATGTCAATCCTCTTCAGTCACTCTTACGATTCATTTTCATGAACCCTTCAAGAATGGACTGTTTGTTCCTCCCACCCTCGAATGCTTGGTTCAACAATGGTGATACCCATCCAACTGGCTGGCAGGTGTGCCCCCTCCCAACCCACTTTAAGTGACTTCAATGAGCTCAGGCCACTTCTGATTCGATTGATATAGAGAATGATGAAAGATCAGCTTGCAGTCAAGAAAACTCTTGAGGGCCACATCTGCAGCAACTATGCATGTTTTGTGACTGTACTTTCAGCCACAGCTAAACACCAGTTTGAGAACTGCTGGCCCTAAACTACCAATCGCCTGCTCTATAACAGGATATCCTAAAGCTGTCAAATGACTGTCCAGCTTTTCCTTGAGACAGCCAAAGAAAAAAGGTTCATAGTCTCTTTAAGCAAGTTGTTCCAGTGGCAAACAGCTGTAGTTTAGGGCCATAGCTATAAGAACTGGGGGTGAGGGGGGAGGCTTGCCTCTCTGGGAAATTCCAGACCCATTCCTGGATCTTTATGTTTTGGAAAAAAAATGAAAGCCCTTCTCACTCATTCCCCTCATGCACTCACCAAACAAATGAGGGACAAGTGGATATGTGTCTACTGCCCATGCTGCTGGCCAACCCACATCCAGCTGAAAGCATGAAAGGGGCCCTTACTTGTATACGTCAGGACATGCTTTGGGCTTTGATATGATCAGGATCCCTGCATACATATGTGGAAGCTTCTATGTGTATGGACAGCTGTACGTGCACAGCAGATCTTTTCCTGTATTCCACTGAATACACATAGGGCAAAATCCAACAGGGTGCTTATACCTCTACCAATTCCGTTGCATGAGCGGGACCCACCGCTTGCATGACAGCAATTCAGCGCTCCTCAGAGAAAGCCCTGAAATGAGCGGAAACTTTTGTTTCTCAATTTGGACAAGTCAGTGGAGCTCCTTTACACAAGCTCAGCCGATCTGCCCCGTTCCAGAAATGAGCATTTTTGCTCATTTCCAGTTGCCCCAGAAGGACTAAATCCTCCTTTCACAAGCAGCGGGTCCCGCTCACGCAACAGAATTGGCAGAGTGTAAGGGAATCAGTGGAGGCATAAGCGCCCCATTGGAGTCCACCCATTGTTTGCAAGCAAGACCTGTGTGCCTACCAGCATTGAGGCCTTCAGGCATACTCCTGCGTCACACTCTTTCCTGTTGGGGAAAGGGTAAGCTGGCAACTTGTGAGCACATGCATCACCCAGAAGGAGGCCAAAAGAAGACAGTGATTTGCATAACTTTTGTGTATGCTAATTTATATGCATAGATGCAAATTTAGAGATAATTATTATGATTTAAATGGCATCTTAAGCTGGCCCACATGTGAGGACATGCATCACCAAAAAGGAGGAGAAAAGAGGACATTGATATATATGTATAGATGCACATTTAGAAATAATTATTAGGATTTACAGCACATCTCGCCATAGTGCACAAGACTGTGAGCAGGGTGACCTACGTGCTGTGCTCAGTCTGCTGACCAAGTGTTGCATTCTCCGCGTCTGCGTTCTCCGCGGGCAGAATGTGGAGGGGATGTTCCAGCCATCCTGCATTTCCAGCTAGATGGACAATTTTGGCTGTCTAACCAGGGCACCTCAGAGTAGGGAGCGGGAGGCTGGATGGAGCATAGGAAGTGTTGTACCAATGCTTCCGCGGTCCCCTCCCCTCCCTCAGGATCACCCCCTTTTCAGCCACTCCATGCTGCTCTTCCAAGCGCAGAGCCAGGGATGAACCCCACCTTCTACGAGGTGGGGGGGGAGGGGGAGGGAACTCAGATTTCTGGGAACTGAGCTCCAAGTGCCAGCTCCAAGTGCCAGTTCTGGGAACTCAGTTCCCAGAAACTAAAAAATCCTATGGCCGCCTAGACACTGTCCAGGTGGCCATAGGATTGTGCCTTAAGACCGTATTTTTGTTGTTGTTCAGTTGTTAAGTCGTGTCCGACTCTTCGTGACCCCATGGACCATAGCACGCCAGGCCTTCCTGTCCTCCGCTCTCTCCCGGAGTGTGCTCAAGTTCATAAGACTGTATTTTACTTTCCTGTATTTTTTTAACTCTAGTATTTCTTGTCCTATCTTCAGCAGACAGAAAGGAAACTGCTCTCCAGCTTCTTTATGACACACTTTTAAATATTTGAAAACAAACATACCAGTTCCTCTACTAATACCAAGGTAGAATATAACCCATCACTTCTCTCAGTGCATCCTTGCTTAATTACCATTTTTTCCAAATCACACTTTAGTGTCTTTCTTCAAGCAGAAGTTGATGCCAATTCTGTTCTGTATATAATGCATAGAATATATATAAAAATATGAATTGTCCAAAGAAAACTTTCAAATGTATGGCTGACAGGGAAACATTAACTACTCTGTTAAATGAAAAAAAAATCTAGCGTTTCAGATATATTGAAGTCAAATATGTAGTTATTGTTTGAGTTAAAGATCCTTCTCTTGCGATTGCCAAGGACTTTGTCTTTTCAAAGGCACAGTTTCATTAATGATTACTTCCTCAAGTAAGCATAATGCTTCCTTATCTCTTTATAGTGAAGGTCAGCAGAACAATGTCAGGGTTTCAATATGCATCCTGAAGCTATAAATGAAATGACCTGCTATTTTCCCCAAAGGCACTCATCTAATATTATATTGCCAAAGTGTTGTCACAAAGTTTCCATGTTCTCTGCATGACACAAATGTCCTGATTATAGGAGAAGCCAATAAAGCTTGACCTTTGTCAATCTCTCTCAGTTATCCATTGCCACTTTTATCGCATATGTCAGAACTTGCTAATGACATGTCTTGTTAGAAGGTGGTTAAGCTTGTTCACACTTCACAGATTCACTTCAGACTTGCTTATGAAAATCCACGGTATATATCCACTGTGAAGGGATATGCATCACGCTGTGATATGGAAGAAGAACATAAGAAAAGCTGTGCTGGAGCCTGGATCAGAACAATTTCCTATCTAGTCCAGCATTCGGTTCCCACAGTAGTCAAACAGATGCCTATAGGGAACCCACCAGCAGAACTAGAGTATAATAGCACTCGCCCACCTGCGTTCCCCAGCAACTGGTCCTCCCCAGTATAGCTCCCCCAGAGATATACTTCCTCTGATACTGGAGTTAGCATACAGTCACAGTGACTAGCAGCCACTGCTAGCTCTACCCTCCATGACTTTGTTGAATCCCCTTTTAAAGTGGTTCAAGATGGCTGTCATCCCTACATCTTGAAGTAGCAAATCCCATTGTTTAATGGCTTAAAAAGGGAATGAATAAAGCACTGAAATAAAGCAAACTCAATGTTATTGCTAGGGCTGTGCAGGGGCACCCCCATCTGCCTTGGAGGCTGCTTCGGGGCTTCCAAGGCAGGCCTGATTTACTTCAGGCTGCTTCAGGGGCCCCCCGACCCACTTTGGCCTCCGGAGCTGAAGCAGAATTTGGATGGTTGAATCCTGCTTCAGAGGAGCCTCTCCTGGCTGCCCCTGCCATATGTGCACAAATCCCCAGCTCCTTACCCAGGCCCTCGGGATGTGCACCGGCAGCCCTCTTCCTGTTCCAGGGAGTCACCCTTTTTAAAACATTGACCTGCCGTATTTCCGGGAATAGATCCTGTGCCATTTGCCCAGAATCTATTTCTGGAAATACAGGGAGTCGCCACATTAAAAAGGGTGACTCCCCGGAACAGGAAGAGGGCTGCCAGAGCATGGCCCAGGGGCCGAGATGAGGCTCTGGGGGCTGGATGGCAACAGCAGCAGTGCAGCTGGGCTTCGGGATCACGCCGAAGTGCTTCCAAAGAGCTCTGGAGCAACCCAGCCCACTTCGTGCCACTTGGTGCTCCCTCCACCTCACCTCTGAAGCGGCACAAAATGCCCCGCTTCAGCACAGGACTTGGGCTTCAGGCCAAAGTGGTGCGCAGCCCTAGTTATTGCACATATGTTCACACGTTTTTCTCTCTGCACAGGAGTGCATGTGCACATTGTTTCAAAGTTGGTGGATTGCGCCTTATACAGACACTCTGCTTCATAAACAAACTTTTAAGTTTTATTTAAACAAGAGACTTTTCTACGGAGCTCCCTCACGCCGTCTCTTCTTTCTCCCAGGCCAGAAGCAGTAGGTGTTGCCCTTAACTACTTCCTGGTTCCTCCCAGGAAGCACAACCCATTCAGGCTGAACCCAGTCATTCCTTCATATTGTTACACACATCACTAAAATTCACAGAAATAATATTGATGTAATATGTACATTAACGCCAAGAGAAATGAATATATGTATTTCAGAGGAGCAATGGAAATATGTTTGTATAAAGTCTCTTAAAAAGTAGGGATGGATAGACTCACTTCCATCCAGAGCCATCAGTTGCTCGCTGAGCTGCCGCTGCCTGCACCCACTTGCCATACCACACGAGTCCCTCAAGAGCTCGGCAAGAGACCAACAAGTGCCGCGGGCCTGCCTGTTCCTTTCCTGAGCTGCCATTTTGTGCAACAATGGCTGCTTGGGCATTTCCAGGAAGCGAATGTTGCATAGACAGCGGCCATAAAGGCCAATCTATGCAACATTCCTGGTGTGAATGGGCGGATTGCCCTTTTAGGGCCACAATCTATGCAACATTCCCTTCTCGGAAATGTCTAAGCTGCTATTGTTGTGCATAATGGCAGCTCAGGGAAGGAGCAGGCCTGTGGCACTTGTTGGTCTCTCGCCGAACTGTGGAGGGACTTGTGCAGCGTGGCAAGTGGGTGCAGGCAGCGGGTGCAGGCATGCAGACCACGCAGCACTCACCAACGGGTCCGGTGAGTGCTGTGTAGTCCACAAACAGCTGTCTGGGGGGTGAAGTGGGGGGAGTCCATCAGACTCCACCCCTATATCAGGCACCCACAACATAACTACGTAAAAAGAAAAAAACTCTACAAAATAATGTGGTATTATACACCTACCAAGATTTTTAAAATGTTTCCAGCAGTAAATACGTACATACATAAGTACGTATGTATGTACGTATGTACAGAGATGCTGGGGGTAGAAGGAAGGGGGGCTTTCACCCACATATGGTGGCCTTGTAATCTGGTTAAGGGTTGTTGGAAGGAGATCATAAGCGTTATTAGAAAACCCACAAGTTATGAGCTGCAATTAACTCCAGGAACTATACTTTTAGGAGATATCAAAGATCAGAGCCCTAGAGATTCTGTTATGGTGGTGAATTATATACTAATACTGCAAGAATTCTGTTAGCAAAAGCCTGGCAAACAACTTGTATTCCATCTATTGCACAGTGGAAAAAGAAGATCTGGACTGTTAAGTTGATGAACAAAATAACAAGTTGAACTTTCAAAACAATTTTGGTTCTGTTTGTTATTGGAATAGGCATAGGCCTGGAGAGCTAGCAACCTTGGAAATATTTTATGAGTTAAAGCTGCTGTATAGAAATGTGTAACAGGGACTGTATATGGAAATTTCTAGAGGAGGAGGAGGAGAAATAATGAAGATGATGATGATGCTTTTTTGCAGTGTTTTATCAATGCACACCTCTGCATCAATAACATAAAAGGGGGTGGGGGGAGAAAGAGAGAGATAATCAAATTGACTGAAAGAACTGAATGCCAAACCACACATCCTGCAATTCTGGAATTAATGTTATAAATTCTCCTAGTTCAGGAGGAGTAGCATGCAAGGCAGAGAGAGCTCTCAGTACAATAAAGAAATGGAACGGAGCAAATCTGTTCATTCTTACTCAAGGAGAACTCTGAAAACTGATCCTTTTATGGAGTTTTGTGAAAACTACTGTTGTATATGGATTGTGTTTGCTTTTTTTTTAGAATGAACTGAAGCATGCTGTTTTGTATATTTCTCTCTTTTCTTTGGTAAAATGTAAAGAAGTGTGACTGGATTCACTTATTCTGAAACCATGTACGCATATTTAAACATATGTAGGCATATTCTTATAATAATAACTTTAAAATTCTGCAGCCACAAGATGGCAGCCTCTTCATACTTAACTGTATATGTTTCTGAGGTTTCTTCCTTGAATTTGACCAGAATAACATACACAAGTTAAAAAATAGTTTGGTGAGTATTCCATTATTTTGAAATTATAGGAAAACTATGTGAAACAATCACTTTGTGTTTCCTAACAGCGCGATCCTATCTGTGTCTACTCAGAAGTAAGTAGTGACTTACTCCCTGGTCAATGTTTCGAACTCCTAGATAAATTAGTATAGGATGGCAAATTATTATTAATATTTGTGGAAAATTGTTGTCCCTTATATCTCAGCCATGATTAGAGTAAAATCTCAGCAATGCCATACTGGTGTATGTGTAAGTAAATGACTAGACCTGAATGACTAGACCTGAAAGAAAGAAACACAAATATGCCACATTCTCACCAGGTTTTCCAGCATCAGCAGTGAAATTCTAAGTGAGAAATTTGAAATGTAATGTTCAAATTTGGATTTTGAATGGGTGTTTTGTTTTGTTTCACCAGAAGATTCAAACTTGAAAGGTTTAGCTTTGTTGTCATCTCTTGATTGTTTTGCTTTTGGACAGCTCCAAATATGAGATTTCATAAACTGTCAACAGTCCAATGCAATTAATAAAATCATGACATAGAATCACAGAATACTGGGGTTGGAAGAGGTCTATAAGACCATTAAGTCCAACCCCCTGCTCAGTGCAGGAATCCAAGTCAGAGCATCCCTGACAAGCGGCTGTCCAGCTTCATCTTGAATGCCTCCAGTGTGGGAGAGCCCACTACCTCCCTAGGTAATTGGTTCCATTGCCATATTGCTCTAACACTTTTTCCTGATGTTCAGCCGGAATCTGGCTTCCTGTAACTTGAGCCCATTATTCCGTGTCCTGCATTCTGAGATGATCAAGAAGAGATCCTGGCCTTCCTCTCTGTGACAACCTTTCAAGTACTTGAACAGCACTATCACATCTTCCCTCAGTCTTTTCTTCTCAAGGTATCATAGATGGTCAAATACTAAATACTATTGCATGTCAGAAACAAATACTGTGAACTGAAATATGATAAATTAGTCTGATACAACTGTCTTTTGGAGAACCCTGGCTTCCTTGGAGTTGTTGTTGTTGTTGTTGTTATTCATTTCATTTCTGTACCACCCAGTAGCCAAAGCTCTCTGGGCAGTTCACAACAATTCACAAAAATTATAAACCACAGATGTAGCATTGCAATAAAATGTTATTGCACATTATAAAACCACAGTATAAAAAATTTAACCTATAAAATGCAAAACAATTTAAACAGCTAAAAACAATGTCAATAAACAATTCCAATACTAAACCTATCCAAGACAGGGATTTCTCAGTGGAATGATTCCAAGGCTTTTTTTTAATGAGCAACCAGACACAAAATGTGCAGTTTGTTTGTTTTTTAAAGTGCAATTTTAAAGAATAGTTGTGAAGTTCAAAAACTGAAATCATCCAATGAGTTCTGTTAGCTTATGTAAACATGAGTGGTAATGTCGAGGGTAAAGTGAGCAGTCTGGGCTTCTCTAGAAATCACCCACACCCTGATCAAGCATACCATTTCTTCTTTCCCTTCCAAAGACACTCCCCTCAAATGCCACTGCTGTGCTCCACATAGCGTTCACCAATGTTTCAAAGTTGAGGAATATAATTCTAGAACATGGGGATCCCTTTCTTTCCAAGAAATATGAAGTTGTCAGCTCTGTGATAAATTGTTGTGTGATGCTAGTCATGTCCCCAATGAAAAAAGCCTCCTGAAGCTATTTAAAGATTCTGCCAAATACAACAAGGCAACACTCAAAGACAAAATTATTGAGCTTTGAGAATGGATAAAACTTCTGCCTAGAGTTATCACTGTAATGAGAACTCAACTACATATTGACCTCAAAGAGATATTTTGGAATTATTAGTTCTCCACTCTTTCCTGATCCCTCTTCACTCTAGATCAAGAGTAGGCAAACTTTTGGATATGTGGGCACATTTGGCAATTTGATAAACTGTCCTGGGCACCACCACAATATGGCTGCCGTAGGAGGCATGGCTAGTCACAGTGGAGAAGTAACCTGCTCAAAAGATTTGAGTGCAAGGCAGAGGTGGGGTCTGAGCCCCATCACACTAAACAATTCCTTTGAACCCACAGTTTTAAGTGCCAACAGAAATCTATTTCACAGAAGATGAACTCTTTTTCTCTCTCCTCCCCTCTGTAAGTCAATTTATTCCTCCTTATCTCTTTTCTCTCTCCCTTTCTCTCTTTCCCTTTATCTATGAAGCAATCTTAGCTGTCAATAAGAAAATATGTAAACTTGTTCGTTTATTTTTAAGTGGGAGGGGCAGGGCACTTCAGAGGGTGCCAATAAAGATGTCCAGGGTTGCGCTGTTGTCCATGGGCACCATGTTGCCTCCGCCTGCTCTCAAAGGAAGATGCTCTCCGTCTCCTTACATATGACAAATCAAAAATCAGCCATACTCTAGACCACACACATATACACACTGCTCTTTAGACTGAGGGGAGATATGATAGTGCTCTTCAAGTACCTGAAAAGCTGTCACAGAGAGGAAGGCCAGGATCTCTTCTTGATCATCCCAGAGTGCAGGACACGGAATAATGGGCTCAAGTTACAGGAAGCCAGATTCTGGCTAAACATCAGGAAAAACTTCCTGACTGTTAGAGCAATATGACAATGGACCCAATGACCTAGGGAGGTGGTGGGTTCTCCCACACTGGAGGCATTCAAGACAAGGCTGGACAGCCATCTTACAGGGATGCTCTGACTTGGATTCCTGCATTGAGCAGGGGGTTGGACTCATGGCCTTGTAGGCACCTTCCAACCCTGCTATTCTATGATTCTCCACTTGCACAGCATTCCCATTCAATAGATCAGCTCACTCAGGCACTTTTGGTAGACTTCCAGAAAACTCCCAGAAAAGGCCTACTCTCACTGAAGGATATTCTGTGCCTCTCAAGAGAAAAGAAGGACTCTCTGCTTTCAGAAAGAAAAACATTTAACGATCTGCCCCAATTGCTTGACTTGTACAAGCCAGTTTCTTGTAGCCTACCAGAAGCACGATGAGACAAGTTAAATCAGCAGTGAGGAAAATTCTCCTCATGCTTACAGTACTTCTACTTTCTTCTCCCCATGTTGTATGGAATATACGGTAGAAGGATTACCATTCCTTTAACAGTTGATTTTGATTGTTCCAGGATCTGATGTAGTCTGTACTAAGAAGGGTGTGGATTGAGGCCTGCAGTGCTGCTGTATTGTGTTTGCACATTTGCTTTTCCCTTCTGTTGTTTTAGTTTCTTTATATCCCTCACACAAAATTAAGTTTTGTTAGCATTTATGATGCCTTTTGTGTGAAGCTTGAATATAACACTCTTCTGAATTAGTGCTGTCAAATTCCCAGTTCTGAAAATTTTCTCCCACTCTATATAGCCTTCTAAATGTCATGGAATGTGACTGTAAGCAATATAGCATTGTGCACACACAAGGAAAATATACCGGTGTGTCATAGCAGTGCACTCTGTATGCACAAATTAGAATCCCATACCACTGAGCAGTTCTAAATTTCCCAATAAAAAAAAAGGCCTGGAAGATGCCCCAAAAGATGGGTCACCATTACTGATACTTCTCTGCAATGTGCAGCCTTTGAGCTATGTGGTGTGCATTCTAGGCTGCGCTCTCTGTTCATATTGGTGGTGGTGATGGGGCCTAACAGTACCCCACGTGAGCTGAATGTGAACCTGGGACAAGGCTTAGAGGGCTTTGCAATGTGAAAGGGTCCGTGGCAGACACACGACAGTTCCTGAAGATGAGTCAATGAGTAAACTGTTGCTTAACTTTGATGAAACAGGGTGGCCTAAAGGGGTGCCCAAATGCACTTTTCACTGCAGGATTTGCACAGAAGTAGACCTGCAACATAGTTCTCCCACAACATTGTTGTTTTCTGTCACCTGCCAGCATAATGTCCCCAGATTTCAGCATCTTACCATTTACCATTTTCTTTCTTGAAAAGAAACCTAATGTGGGCCATAAAATGTTGCCAGAATCTATTGATTTGGCGTTGAGATGTCTTTATGTCCCCCAAACCAGGCAGTGTATTGGGCATATAAAAATGTCCCATGGATTTTCCAAAGAAAACTTGTCTAGGAAAGCAGGCTTCAGTACTGTAGGTGTCAGTGGGTTGGCACAAACCATGGGGTTTTATTGGGAACCTATGGGTTCAATACCTAGGATAGCTCCTTTGAAGTTCTGACTGGTTCTGACTGAAAGCCAGAGCAGATTCATTCCCTCATTGACATCCGAGTCTCCAGCTTCCACTGAGGAAAAGCTTTTGTTTGTTTTTTAAATGCCAGTGCAAATCACAGCAAATAAACCCACCACCGCATTCCCTGCCCTAGATGCTGTGACTTGGCACAACTTTCAATGTGGCAGATATTTGCCTGTGGATATCACACACAAGTAGGGATGTCAGAGAATTCTGTAAGGGAATCAAATGAGCTTGGATTTCTACGAATCCAACCCATGGATTCCACAGCGGACCAGCTTCTCCTGAGTTGCACAGATTCTTCAGACTTGAGGACTGTTTTTTTTTTTTTAACTTTCCAGAATTTTATGTGAATTTAGTCATAGAAAAATGCATGAAATAAAATACACTGGCCGAAAAGGCACATTTCTCCCAAAGGCTAAAGCATGAAGATGTGCATTTGGGGGGATTTGCACATTTTTGCAAGTGCAAATTTGCGCAAAGGCAAATTTGCACAAATTAAGAAAATTTGAAAAAATCCGATTCCATCAATGAGTGGGAAATGGCATGAAAGGCACATGGCAATCTGCGAAATGCAGCTGGAACAGAGTTTACAAAATTCATACATCCCTACACACATACAAGTAGGATTGCTGGGGTAGTATCCCATGTGGTTGCAAGACCTACTGTTCGTGCACTGCTAAAAAGAACCCCAAATAGAAATGCTCATTTCCGGAATGGGGAAAATCAGCGGACCTCAAACAAGGGAGGTCCACTGATGTGTCCTGATCCAGAAATGAGCATTTCTTGGATTACTTTCAGAAGTGCCAAACCCCCCTTGTGCAAACAGTGGGTCCCACAAGTGCAGCAGAACCAAAGGAGGCATAGCAGCTCTGTTAGATACTGGCCCTGGTGTACAAAGCTGATGTACAAATATCACATTGTTTGGAGTGTACCTTCCAGACATCCATGCAACTTCCTCAGAGGTATTCTTATGAACTGGATCTTTACAGGAATGTAGTCTCAGTTGATAGAAGTATTTTTGAAAAAGTTGCATGTCTGGCATATTCTAAGAAAATGCTAGGTATACATTTGGGTATACATAAATCCCTAGGAGTAGTTCCAAAATCCAGCTCCTATGGAAGATTTGCAACATGTGCTACGCTATCCCCATCCAGCTAGGGAGACGTTCCTCAAGCACCGCCCGAGTCCTTTTGCGTTCTATGCCTCATCTTGACTGAGTGTGGAGAGTGGCGTGCAAAGGGAAGAGATTCAGCTGGTACTTGAGGAGCAGCTGTCTAGCAGGATAGCATAAGTTGCAAATATGCAATCCCCATCCAAGATGTTGCGAAGTCCCTTTTTCTGTGCAGAGAGAGAGGTTAGGGCAGCCACTGATGAATCACCAAAAAAAAAGAGGGCAAAAGAGGACATGGATTTGCATAAGCTAATTTATATGTATACATACACATGTATTTTATTGTTTTTATTTATTTGTTTATTACATTTCTGTTGTTGTTGTTGTTGTTACTGAGGTGCTCTGGGCAGTTCACAACAGTTTAGAAAGGCCGGATGTGCCTGATCTCGTCTGATCTCGGAAGCTAAGCAGGATCAGCCCTGGTTAGTATTTGGATGGAGGGCTGCCTGGGAATCAGGCTTCCCACACTGAGCAGGGGCTTGGACTTGATGGACTTGTAGCCCCCTTCCAACCCTATGATTCTATTCTATTCTATTACTAGAAATAATGATTATAATTTAAATAGAAATGCAGTACATCTCACCATAGTGTGGAAGACTGTGATCAGGGTGACCAGTGTGCCTTGCTCAGTCTGCTGTCCAGGCGCTGTTGATAGGCAACTTCACGTCCCAGCTCTTCCTTCCTTCTTTATCTTTAAAACAGACTTGGGCTGGACAAGCTTTCAAGGAGAGGACACCTTCAAAATAGATAGCAGCTATTCAAATAGAGGACTGTCCTCTGTAAAAGAGGACACCTGGCCATTGACCAGGTTGGGAGGAGATGATGTCAGGGGAAGGGTGGGGCTTTGGGGCTGTAGCCCCACCCACTAACATCTTCTGACCTGCTGGATTGGTCTGGGGTGGAAATCTGGCCCCATCCCTAGCATAGAATATTAATGATCATTCATTGAAGACAGGTTATTTAAAGAAAGCCCTACACTTATATTAAAGGGACAGTCTCTGTTCGTCCTTAAACGACACCACCTTTAAATTTGATTTTTGTATGCAATTTGTTAACAGAACTATTTCACTTTTCATTCGTTGTATAAGAGGTTACACTGGGATACTGACATTTCATTAAGTCTCACAAAGAGCTTCCAAATGAAACAAGGAAGGAGTTTTTTTCCACCACTGCAAATTGAAACAATACCTAGGACTTTTTCTGGTATTTGCGGTTTAGCTCTTTGACAGGCAAGAACGAAAAAGCGTAAGCTGCAGCTCTGTTCCTTATATAATTAAATCTCCACTTATTATAATTAAATATATAATTAAATCTCCACTTTTCCTCTCACCTGGTCGCCTCTCATGGTGTTAAGCCTGTCTCTGTTTGGATGGTCATTCAAATGTAATAAAATACATCCTTCTAAATATCCAGGGCTTAATTGAATGTAGCACTATTTAGCTGTTTTTCAGATGAGTGATTAGATAGATAGATAGATAGATAGATAGATAGATAGATAGATAGATAGATAGATAGGCAGGCAGGCAGGCAGGCAGGCAGGCAGGCAGGCAGGCATTCACAATTATAAATAAACAATGCATGTTGTGTTTAGGCCACTTATGTTGATGTGCCAGAAGGAAGAATTAAAGGTCTGGCTTGATAGATGACTAAGGGCACATGGCTGGCAGGGGTATGCTGGATGTTGTAGGACTTTTTTCTGTCTAAAATGCATAGGATTACACCCTAAGGGCCAAAACACTCATGCCTTTAAATCTGTGTCTAGCGGCTACATCTCTTTTTCATTTTTACTCTAGAGTAGGTTCAAGAGCCGAATCCAGATCTTTAAAAATCCCCTACTCCCTATGCTAGGCTCCCAATCCAGATTGGCTCCCCAGTGCCTACTCTAGAGTAAAAATGAAAGGGGGGAGAGATTTAGCTACTAGACACAGATTTAAAGTAATGTCTGTTCTGGACCTGAGAGCACTAATATTGATGATTAAGAGAATATGGCTTTATACTTTAGGATGTTTTTAAAAGCACCTCCTTTCTGAACTTTCATGATTTCTTCTGAAACTGCAAGGCCTAGACACATTTTTCTTAAAAAAAAAAAAAATCCAACTATAACTTTGCTTTCTAGACTAGTCTAGACCTACCGTAGTGCTGGCTCAGGAATCTGAGATGCAGCAGGGTGCAGCTATTAATCATCTACATCTTAGTGGTGGGCCGAAAGTGCCTGTCCATCTTGGTCTCCAAGCCCCATTCTTGGTCTCCAAAGTGGAGTGGCATTTTCTGCATTCTACAAGGTAGGCTGCCAAGGCAAAACCCTTATAACTTTTGGGAGTGTGGGACTTTAAGTCATAATAGTCAGTAGCAGATGCCTTTATCTTTTCCTTTTTTTCTTTAAACTGGTTTTGATGTGGGAAAGCAGCAGCAAACCCCTCCTCTAATCTGGGGCCATTTTGCCCCACAATACCTCTGCTGAAGGACGCTATGTCACAACATAGCATTGTTGCAAGTACATTGGTTGGTGGTGAGGGACATGGCTGCCCCCAGTAGGGCAGTGGGGAGAGTGATGTTTTTTCTTCAGCAATGCACCTCGAAGGATGGTACATCATGGCACAGCATCCTTCACCAAAGGCATTGTGGAGTAAGATGCACCAGGATAGGCGTAGGAGTGCTGCTGCTGCATTCCCAGAGCAAGAACATAGATTTAAGGGCGGGGGGAGACAAAACCATAAAAGCCTGTCCTACTGACTATTATGGACATAATTTTCCCACCCCATCCCACCCAGAATTCATACGAATTTCATCAGCCTGTGAGTTTCATCTCCCTGCATTTCATCACCTCACCCCAACAAATGTGCCAGAAAAGTACCTTTCAGGACAGCACTAGTGTGTCTTAATTCTCAGCTAGCTGGAGAGGTGGTAAAAGGCTGTCTCAGGGCCAAAGCAGACATTACATTAAAGAAGTAGCTAGCAGCTACACTTTTTCAGTTTTACTCTAATGTAAGCATGGGAGATAAGCCTGTCAATTCCCTGCGTCCTTGCTGCAGAGGCAAGCGGAAGCGGCAGTGAGCGAGCAGACAGCAGGGGGAGGAGTAAGAGGTCTGGTGGGAAAAGGCAGTTGTGTCCAGCGGACACACTCAGGGGTCACGGCGGGTGCCAGGGGTGCCTGTGGGCACTATGTTGCTGACCCCTAGTGTATAGTGACCCCTTCATGGATCACTGCCTTGTTGTGGCAAAGGGGCTAGCATAACTCAGTGAAGCCATAAGCTATGCCGTGCAGGGCCACCCAAGACGGACAGGTCATGGCGGAGAGTTCTGACAAAATGTGGTCCACTGGAGAAGGAAATGGCAACCCACTCCAGTATTCCTGCCAAGAAAACCCCATGGAACGTATCACAAGACTAAAAGATATGATGCCGGAAGATAAGCCCCTCAGGTCGGAAGGTGTCCAATATACTACTGGGGAAGAGCAGAGGGAATTTCCAAGTAGCGCCAGAAAGAGTGAAGCGGCTGGGCCAAAGCCGAAAGGACACTCCGCTGTGGATGTGTCTGGTGGTGAAAAGAAAGTCCGATGCTGTAAAGAACAATATTGTTTAGGAACCTGGAATGTAAGATCAATGAATCAAGGTAAGCTGTAAGTGGTCAAACATGAGATGGCAAGATTGAACATCGACATCTTGGGAATCAGTGAACTAAAATGGACAGGCATGGGCGAATTTAATTCAGGTGACCATCATATCTACTACTCTGGGCAAGAATCCCTTAGAAGAAATGGAGTAGCACTCATAGTCAACAAAAGGGTGGGAAAAGCAGTACTGGGGTACAATCTCAAAAATGATAGAATGATCTCAGTACGAATCCAAGGCAAACCATTCAACATCACAGTAATTCAAGTCTATGCCCCAACCACTGAGGCCGAAGAAGCTGAGGTTGATCGGTTCTATGAAGACCTACAACACCTTCTAGAACTAACACCAAAAAAAGATGTCCTCTTCATCATAGGGGATTGGAATGCTAAAGAAGGAAGTCAAGAAATCACTGGGATAACAGGCAAGCATGGCCTTGGTGTACAAAATGAAGCAGGACGAAGGCTAATAGAGTTTTGCCAAGAGAACACGCTGATCATAGCAAACATGCTTTTCCAACAGCACAAGAGATGACTCTACACATGGACGTCACCAGATGGTCAATATTGAAATCAGATTGATTATGTCCTTTGCAGCCAAAGATGGAGAAGCTCTATACAGTCAGTAAAAACAAGACCTGGAGCTGACTGTGGCTCAGATCATGAGCATCTTGTTGCAAAATTCTTGTTGCAATTAAATTGAAGAACGTAGGGAAAACCACTAAACCATTCAGGTATGACCTAAATCATATCCCTTATGAATATACAGTGGAGGTGAGGAATAGATTTCAGGGATTAGACCTGATAGACAGAGTGCCTGAGGAACTATGGACGGAAGTCCATAACATTGCTCAGGAGGCAGCAACGAAATCCATCCCAAAGAAAAAGAAATGCAAGAAAGCCAAGTGGCTGTCTGATGAGGCTTTACAAGTAGCTGAGGAAAGAAGGGAAGCAAAAAGCAAGGGAGAAAGGGGAAGATATATCCAACTGAATGCAGAGTTCCAGAGAATAGCAAGGAGAGACAAGAAGGCCTTCTTAAATGAACAATGCAAAGAAATCGAGGAAAACAATAGAATGGGAAAGACTAGAGATCTTTTCAAGAAAATCGGAGATCACAAGGGAACGTTTTGTGCCAAGACGGGCGCGATAAAGGACAAAGAAGGCAGGGATCTAAAAGAAGCAGAGGAGATTAAGCAGAGGTGGAAAGAATACACAGAAGAACTATACAGGGAAGATCTGAATGTCCCTGATAGCCATGATAGTGCGGTCGCTGAACTTGAGCCGGACATCCTAGAGAGTGAAGTCAAATGTGCCTTAAGAAGCATTACTAACAACAAAGCTAGTGGACATGACAGTATTCCAGCTGAGCTATTTAAAATCCTTAAAGATGATGCTGCACTCAATATGCCAACAAATTTGGAACACTCAACAATGGCCACAAGACTGGAAAAGGTCAGTTTCCATTCCAATTCCAAAGAAGGACAATGCCAAAGAGTGTTCGAACTATCGTACAGTTGCACTCATTTCACATGCCAGCAAGGTTATGCTCAAAATCCTACAAGCTAGGCTTCAGCAGTATGTGAACCGAGAACTACCAGAAGTACAAGCGGGGTTTCAAAGAGGCAGAGGAACTAGAGATCAAATCGCCAACATTCGCTGGATCATGGAGAAAGCAAGAGAATTCCAGAAAAACATCTATATCTGCTTCATTGACTACGCTAAAGCCTTTGATTGTGCGGATCACAATAAACTGTGGCAAATTCTTAAAGAGATGGGAGTACCAGACCACCTTACCCGTCTCCTGAGAAACCTGTACGAGGGTCAAGAAGCAACATTAAGAACCAGACATGGAACAACTGAGTGGTTCAAAATTGGGAAAGGAGTACGACAAGGCTGCATATTGTCGCCCTGCTAATTTAACTTATATGCAGAGTACATCATGAGAAATGCTGGGTTGGATGAATCACAGGTCGGAATTAAGATTGCCGGGAGAATTATCAACAACCTCAGATACGCAGACGATACCACCCTAATGGCAGAAAGCGAAGAGGATCTCAAGAGCCTCTTGTTGAGGGTGAAAGAGGAGAGTGCAAAAGCCGGTTTGAAACTCAACATTAAAAAAATGAAGATCATGGCATCTGGCCCCATCACTTCCTGGCATATAGAAGGGGAAGAAATGGAAGCAGTGACAGATTTTATTTTCTTGGGCTCCAAGATCACCGCAGACGGTGACTGTAGCCATGAAATTAAATGACGCTTGCTCCTTGGGACGAAAGCTATGGCAAACCTAGACAGCATAGTAAGAAGCAGACATATCACCTTGCCAACAAAGGTCCGTCTAATCAAAGCTATGGTTTTCCCAGTAGTAACATATGGCTGTGAGAGCTGGACTATAAGGAAGGCTGAGTGCCGAAGAACTGATACGTTCGAACTGTGATTCTGGAGTCCCCTGGACTGCAAGGAGGTCAAATCAGTCAATCCTAAAGGAAATCTACCCTGACTGCTCATTGGAAGGACAGATACTGAAGCTGAATTTCAAATATTTTGGGCACCTAATGAGAAGAGAAAACTCACTGGAAAAGACCCTGATGCTGGGAAAGATTGAAGGCAAAAGGAGAAGGGGACAGCAGAAGATGAGATGGCTAGATAGCATCATCGATGCAATGAATATGAACTTGAGCACACTCCGGGAGAGAGCAGAGGACAGGAAGGCCTGGCATGCTATGGTCTATAGGGTCACGAAGAGTCGGACATGACTTAATGACTGAACAACAAGTGTATAGTGAGGATCAGCAACTGGAGACCTCAGCACCAAATCTGTTACCATGCAGAGTTCCAGCTATCCCCCAGATTGCAATCTAGGGGCAAGAAAGGTATGCGGAGTGAGTTATGGTTATAGCAACGGGATTTGCAGTTGCTAACTAGATGTGTATAAGTCGTTGCAGGAATGAATACTGTCTTTTCAAATATTCAGGAATATATGAGCTAGTTGTAGCATTCTATTTTGTTAACCAGGGGTTGGAGCCAGATTTACTCATACTTAGAGCTGACCCACTGAATTTAATGGGACTTAAGTTGTTCATGACTAATTTATGACAAGCTTTCACAATCCCATTGATTTCAATGGTTCCAATCCCATCTCAATAATACAAGTTATGGCTCAATAAGGAGTCAGAGCACTACCATATATGCCTGGAATACATGTGACATCATCTGTTTTTTTCAGAAGTTTATCTGTACATAATGTACATAATGTATGGCAGCACTGGCCCAAATCGTATATATTTGTCTGATTTAGTTATTTTGTTGTTGCTGCTCTTTCCTGTCCCTTTTGTTTATCTTTTTGCTACTTTCTCAGTATTCTGGTTTGACAAAGACAAAACTCGTAAATGCTGCTTTTTGAACCATTATCCTCTTTCTTGTTGTTCCCAGTTGAAACATCTGCAGAACACCGGTCCTCCATTTTTTCTATTTTTATCAGAGACAGACTGACTGGGATCTGTCAACTTTTTGTTGTTCTACCAAAACTGTGTCTCTGGTGGTTTGTATATGCTAAATTGGAATCCTAGGTTCTGTTTTTCCCATTCTGGTTGTCAAAACCTAGACAAGTAATCTGGGGACTAAGCTGAAAAAGCCACATAGGGAATTGAAAGATATCGATAAGTACATGGAGGTATCACATGACATCTTCACACAGCTTGTTACAAAAGGAGTGAAGTAAGTTTTAGAATCTTGTCTCTTCAACGTTTTAGGAAAAACAGCAGCTGAGAAATGAGCCTCAGTTTTTCATATTAGTTTCATATTAGTCACCTACCTGTTTCTCCTTCACAATGAGGAAACCAAGCACAACAGATATTTTCAGAAGAAAAGAAAAAAAAAAAGACGTATTGCTGCTTCCAGCAATAATGGGACGCCATAGACAAGATTGGCTATGACCCTAAGGCTCTTTACCAACTATCCAGATTTGTTCCAGATAATCAGAATTTACCTGCTGTTGGCAAAACTTTTTTTAAAAAAAGCAGGGGATCCCCTTCCTGATAGCAATATGTCTTTAAGATTCTACCACCAAACCTACCATGAGCTGCAGTCAGGATCATCATAGGTATCGCTTGAAAACTCTGATGTCTGAAAGGGTGGTTTAGAGGCCACAGAGAGGACTTGGGGACCTCTAACTCTCCTTTACCTTCAGCTTCCATTCCAACATATCTTTCCTGATGACTCCCTACTCTGGATCAGCTTTCCTTCATCCTCTCCTGCAGGGACCACAATGGAGGGAAGGCCAGTTAGCATATGGAAGCAGTCATCCACCTTCAGGTTACCTCATCAACATGGGAGGAACCACATTTCTCCACGTAAAGAGAGCAGAGTTGTGCTCGGTAAAAAAAAGTCATTAGCAAGATGTCATGAGGGATCATACCACTTGAACATACCAATTGGTTTTGTAAATCGGCTGGCACTGGGAAAGCCTGCAAACAGTGGTGCTGCCAGGGTTGAGGGGGCCCTGAGCAAGATGCCCTCTGGGTCCCCCACATGCGCACACACAGTCTTGGGACCTCCCTTTGGTTTTGTTTTCCATCCCCCCTTACTCTTCCTTTCTCTCTGTGATTGTTCTCTTTCCCCTCCCCACAGCAGGTATGACTGCAACTTCTTCTGCAGTGTGCCCAACCTGTTCTAAAAGTTGAAAGAAATGAAAGAGAAAAAAATGTGCTCCTGCCTGGAGGGGAAAGTGAGCAAGGGAGACTGAGGGAAGTGCTGGTGGGATGACAGAGAGTAAGTGGAGCACTGGTTGGGAGGGGGGGTAGCAGAGTGGGGGGAGACGCATTCGAGGGCAGTAAAGGCTGCAGGGCCCTGGACCTCCAGCCCTAGCACCGCCACTGACTGCAAAGTCTCCTGCCTGCACTGATACCTGCCAAGCAGTTTGCTGGTTCCATTGGAGAGGTAGACACCTATGGAAGTTCTTTTGCTCCCTCCCCTCTCACAGAGGCTCTGCCATTTTGTCAACCCCCTACAATCAAAGCTGACTTCTCCAACCATCAGGGTTAGGGATGTCCATTGCTGGGAAATTCAGTTCTTTTTTTGGCTCAATTGAATTCCGTGGTGTATACAACTTGATTAGCACTTGCGAACCAAGCTGTGCGCTTTCTCCAAACTCTTTTGCGCATGTGTGTGTGTGTGTTGAGCTGTAATTTGTGCAGATAGAGATTTGCTCAATTTTGGCCGTAATTGCTCAGAAATTTGTGCAAGTTGCTCAGAAATGTGCAGAAATTGCTCAGAAATTTGCAAAATTATGGAACCTGTGGGGAAAATGCACAAAATGCCCATAAAATCCATTAACTGGCCCAACTCACTGCAAAATTAGTCAGGAGCCACAGTGGGAACTGGAACCAAGTCTAGGGGCCAAACCTAGGAAAACACATCGAGCTCCACCCCACCAAATGGATTCCTCCAACATCCCTAATCAAGTTAATATTTCCTAAAACTTCTGAAACACTGGTTCAGCAGTGAATGCCCCTTAATGCTTTACTTTGGAGATGCATTTCTTCTCAGATTTTAATTTTCATAAGAGTTTTGTTGAGCAGAGGCAGTAATTAGGAAACTAAACAGTATAAGAGCACTGAGAAAATAAATTAGCTTAGAGCCCTTTGGGTATGCTGTAAATTAAAAATGGCTGCAAAACCAAATGTATGTTATTTATTTTCTTCCAAACTTCTGCACCGAGCTTCCATTAATGCTGATGGAATTTACATGCTCAGCTGCTGGAAAATATATTCCTAAAACACAGTCTGATGTAATTCCAAATGTCTGGGATATTAAACTGTAGAGAAATGTGACATGAAATATAACATGCAGAGAGATCTAGTATTGGCTCTCTGCTTCCAAAGATAACAGTGTTTTGAAACCCCAAGAGAAGGTTCTACTAAATATTCTGCATGTATTTAACGTTAGGTATTGTGCACTTTCCTTCAAAGGACTGACCCCCATACACATACGTATGTGTCATGCAAATGTGGACTTATTTTTCTGTAATTGTGGTACACAGCTTTTATGCTGTGCAAAACTCTAAAGGACTGGGTAAATAAAAAGATTTTTTGCCTGGTGCCTAATAAAAGATATAATGTGGGTACTGGGTAGCAAGCAAACCTCCTTAGGGAGGGCATTCCATAATTGCAATGCTGCAGCCAAACAAGTCTTTCTCCCTTGTTGACATCCACCTTACCTCCTGTGGAGGAGGCACACAGAGAAAGACATGCCAGGTACTTGCTAGGTACATACACAGAGGAGGCTGCTGGCTCCAATTTCTATGGGGTTGTGAATCCATTCTGGATTTCAATCAGAACCAGCCAGAATACTAAAGGAGCTTATCCAAGGTACTGAACCCTGTCCCCAAAATAGGGTCAGCACCTTGGATACTGCCTTTAGAGTTCTGGCTGGTTCTGATTGAAACACAGAATGGATTTACAACCCCACCAGAATCAGAGCCATCAGCCTCCACTGTACATACATGCATACCAGATAGACTTTGTCCACATTCAAGCTGTATTTTCCTGACCTGCTTTGTCCACATTCAAGTTGCATTTTCCACCAACTACCATTGTTACAATGGGCCAGTTAACATCACCACAGCCCACCATGGCTTATGTAAGCCACGGTGGCTTGTGGCTCATGCTGGTGGCCATTTTGAATATTCAACCCACAGTGGGGGATTGCCGTAGTTTGCTGTGTCATCCGAACCCAGGCAGCAAGAGTTGTTTGAGGGGGAATCAACCCTCAAATAATCCTGCAACAGACCATGGGTTATTTGAGGGTTGTTTCCCATTTCATCAACTCTTACTGCCTGGGCTCAGATGACATGACAAACTGTGGCAAGCCCCTCCCCCCCCAGTTGTTGAATATTCAAAATGGCCACAACACACGGCACAGTCCACCATGGTTTAAATGAGCCACAGTGGGCTGCAGTGATCGTGCAAATGTGGTCATTGTATTTAACCCAGCCAAATATGCCCACTTCATCCAATATACTTGTTTAGGAACCTAGGAAGCTGCCTTATACTGAGTCAGACCATGGGTCCATCGAGCCCAGTATTGTCAACACTGACTGGCAGCAGCTCTCCAGGGTTTTAGGCATGCGTTTTTCCAGCCCTAGCTGGAGATGTTGGAGTTTGAATCTGGGACCTTCTGCATGCAAAGCATGTGCTCTACCACTGAATTATGGCCCATCCCCACTACCACCCATTTCTGCATCAGCATATCTGGTCACTACAGGGCTTAAGTCTTTTCTCTTTCTCACTTTGTCCCCCATCCCACTTGGACGGCTCATGTAGCCTTCTGCTAACTTTATCGCCTGTGGAGAATGAATACTTTTGTCCTGTTGCTACTCCTTCTAGCATGGAGTTTCCTGTGAGCTCAACTGAAGGAAAACCAGCGCGGCTGGAAAACGTAAAGTCCAATGAAGAGGCACAGGATAAAGCACTTTTCTGACACCTTCACTCCTGGGTCTTTGCGTCCACAGATGTGTAGCCATTACTACAGCCAAATGCTGTAAAGCACAATTTAAATTGCTGTGGAAAAGATCGGCAGTGGCACAGGTCACATTACACTGCACAGTATCATTTTGTATCTTCTCTTTTGCATGGGTTTTTGCTTCCCGAAAACCAAGTTGAAGAGCTAGTTTGTGCTCTTAAGACATTGGGTAACTCTCCCTGTCATCCACCAGGATGGGAAAAGGTGTGTAATCTGAGTAGTACTCACCTCCTGTGAGATAACACATAAAAGATAAGGAGTGCTTCGGAAGGCAAAATGTTAGTTTTAAGAATGCACTTCCTGTCCTTAACTCTGAATCGCATTTCATTAGCAGATCAGCATTCAACAGTTTCCTGTCTTGAGCAAAAAGTAACCCAAGACATTCAGGGTTTTGATCATATTATTTCACAGCTTAGATTCAGGACACTTGGGAAATGGCCATATAGCTGCTGTTTCTTATCTCAGTTCGGCACAATAATATAAGTGAAGAAATTAAGAAAAAGGCTGTTTTCTTCTTAAGGAGACAGCATACAAAATAGAATCTGAATATAACTGGTCCAGCTACTGCACAACTGAGCTAGATAAAGGTTCTGCAAAAACGTTAAACCTAGATCAGACTTCAGCACGTAGACTCACACAGTGGTATAAACATACGCCTATTTTTTCCCCTCATTATTGACCCTCTAGAGTTCCACAAGCCTGCATATTAACACTGAATAGACCACTTGGTTTCACTAGAAAGGTAAAAATATGCCAGACGAAGCTGCAGAAAATTAAAGAGGCAGTGATGGAGCTGGGGGTGGATAGTTGCTTCAAACACCCATATAGTTCATATTAGCATATAAACATAAGCCCTTATGATATTCATAACTTCAGGACTTTGGCATACTAATAGAACAGAAATAGGATTCTATTAACATTTTATTTTAGTATGTCGGGCTCAGACAGGGCTGGAGGTTTGAGCCTCTTGGTCTACATGCTGGTGACCCCTGTGGCGAGACACTCACTCAATCAAGTCTGTGGAGGAGAGGAAGAAAGCTGTGTCCTCTCAGATCCCAGCATGGTCTCATTTCCCTTCCAGTCCCAGCATCCATGTGTTCCCCTAAAAATTCCATAAATACTTCCAGGTCAAAACTGTATGTTGTCTGGGAAACAGCAAAACTATGACCACATGATTCCCTAGTCTTTTTTTGTTTAGGTAATTCTGACAAGCTGCCTGTTCTAACCTCCCTCCTTCCTACTCTGCCAGCTCCTATATCTGCCTGCCTGCTCTTCTGTCTGCATTCTTGTTCCAGTCCCATTTTGATTGTATATCCTGACTCATAACCTGGCCTGCAATTGACCTTGCCTCTGGATTGACCATCCTGTACAACTGTCTGAGCACACCAACCTGACTCGAGTCCTAATCCTTTTGGGATTCAGTCTAACTTCCACATCCTCAATTGCCTGCAACCATGTGCTGGATAGTACGATGATGAGTGTCAGTGCATTCTTATGATGTAGAGCAGGGGTAGGCAACTAAAATGACATGGGGGGTGGATCACCCACCCACCCAGCCCTCCATGGGCCAAATGATGTCTAAGAGGGTGGGGCCATGCCTCCTGACATCATTTGGTCCCTGGCAGGCACGTCAGAAATATGATCCTCCTGGTGTGACAGCAAGCAACCAGCTTCATTGCATGCAGGGTTTCTTCCACTGGGGATAGGATGCAGGGCAGGCAAAGCTGTTCAGCCTGGCTTTACTCATCCTTTGGCTTCCCCACATGGAGAAGGCAAAGCCCACTCATCTGGCACTTGCAGGAGCTCCTGCAAGCACCAAACGAGTGCGCAGACACCACTCCACCAATCTCCTTGTTATCTCCAATCTGTGATCAGAGATAGCAGAGGGCATTGCTTGCCCTCCATTAGGAAGGGGAGTGGCGCTCAGGAAAATCCCCTTGTTATCTCTGATCATAGATTGCAGATAAGAAGGGGATTCCTCTCTCCGTTTGCTCCCGAAGTTTATGGTAGCCTCCAGACTAGGGGGGTGGGACTTGGGGAGGGGAATGGGCAAGGCCCATGGGGGAGCCCAGACCTCCACAGGCTGGATGGACAACCTCTACAGGCTGGATTAAGCCCACAAGGCAGAGGTTGTCCACTGATGATGTAGGGTCAGTTCGCTAATTATATCTTCTATTGGGGAAACCTATTCTGTAGTACCAACTAAACACAAATGACATATTTTTTAATTGCACGTACAAACGAATGTAACTGTGTCTTTTGCCAGCAAAATATATGCACTGTTACTCAATGCTGACAAAAGTAGCCCTCAGTCTTTCTATAAGTAAATAATGCCATAGGTTACAAGTCAGAGCAACTTAAAATGCTGTAGAGTATTACGATTAAATTCTGGTCCTTCTATTGTAGTTCATTTGATTGTAAATGTGTGTGTGTTTCAGGGAGGGAGGAGTTGTTCCATATAAGATTTATTGATCATCCCTTTTTCTTTAGATCTTCAGGGATGACCACATCTACCAACTAGGTATTAATTAGACGTGACATGTGCACCAATAAAACCTACTCTTGGGTGATCCAGCAGATGGATTTTGTTTGCTCTCAGGATATGACTGCTTGACATTTAGTTTGAAGAGAAATTGGCTCCAAATTACTAGTGGTCTTTGGGAGAAGTACCATTCACTATTGCAAGTGGTTTGGATTGCATGCTTGAAATGATCACCCTGCAGTAGAGTTCCCACAGAAACGTTTGTCTAAAGTGAAATTCAAAACAGTTGTTGGAGTTCCTCCTCAGGCAAAACATCAGAGGGATTTTGACATAAGCCAAAAAAAGGTTTTAGTAAGATTAACACAATTAATGAAGATTAATGAAGATCCCCTTCATGGATCACTGCCTTGTTGTGGCGAAGGGGCTTGCGTAACTCAGTGAAGCCATAAGCTATGCCGTGCAGGGCCACCCAAGACGGACAGGTCATGGCAGAGGGTTCTGACAAAATGTGGTCCACTGGAGAAGGAAATGGCAACCCACTCCAGTATTCTTGCCAAGAAAACCCCATGGAACGTATCACAAGGCTAAAAGAGATGACGCCGGAAGATGAGCCCCTCAGGTCGGAAGGTGTCCAATATGCTACTGGGGAAGAGCAGAGGGTATTTCCAAGTAGCGCCAGAAAGAGTGAAGCGGCTGGGCCAAACCCGAAAGGACACTCAGCTGTGGATGTGTCTGGTGGTGAAAAGAAAATCCGATGCTGTAAAGAACAATATTGTTTAGGAACCTGGAATGTAAGATCAATGAATCAAGGTAAGCTGGAGGTGGTCAAACATGAGATGGCAAGATTGAACATCGACATCTTGGGAATCAGTGAACTAAAATGGACAGGCATGGGCGAATTTAATTCAGGTGACCATCATATCTACTATTGTGGGCAAGAATCCCTTAGAAGAAATGGAGTAGCACTCATAGTCAACAAAAGGGTGGGAAAAGCAGTACTGGGGTACAATCTCAAAAATGATAGAATGATCTCAGTACGAATCCAAGGCAAACCATTCAACATCACAGTAATTCAAGTCTATGCCCCAACCACTGAGGCCGAAGAAGCTGAGGTTGATCGGTTCTATGAAGACCTACAACACCTTCTAGAACTAACACCAAAAAAAGATGTCCTTTTCATCATAGGGGATTGGAATGCTAAAGTAGGAAGTCAAGAAATCACCGGGATAACAGGCAGGCATGGCCTTGGTGTACAAAATGAAGCAGGACAAAAGCTAATAGAGTTTTGCCAAGAGAACATGCTGATCATAGCAAACACTCTTTTCCAACAGCACAAGAGGCGACTCTACACATGGACGTCACCAGATGGTCAATATCGAAATCAGATTGATTATGTCCATTGCAGCCAAAGATGGAGAAGCTCCATACAGTCAGTAAAAACAAGACCTGGAGCTGACTGTGGCTCAGATCATGAGCTGCTTCTTGCAAAATTTCGGCTGAAATTGAAGAACGTCGGGAAAACCACTAAACCGTTCAGGTATGACCTCAGTCATATCCCTTCTGAATATACAGTGGAGGTGAGGAATAGATTTCAGGGATTAGACCTGATAGACAGAGTGCCTGAGCAACTATGGACGGAGGTCCGTAACACTGTTCAGGAGGCAGCAACGAAATCCGTCCCAAAGAAAAAGAAATGCAAGAAAGCCAAGTGGCTGTCTGATGAGGCTTTACAAGTAGCTCACAAAAGAAGGGAAGCGAAAAGCAAGGGAGAAAGGGGAAGATATACCCAACTGAATGCAGAGTTCCAGAGAATAGCAAGGAGAGACAAGAAGGCCTTCTTAAATGAACAATGCAAAGAAATCGAGGAAAACAACAGAATGGGGAAGACTAGAGATCTCTTCAAGAAAATTGGAGATCTCAAGGGAACGTTTTGTGCAAAGACAGGCATGATAAAGGACAAAGAAGGCAGGGACCTAACAGAAGCAGATGAGATTAAGAAGAGGTGGCAAGAATACACAGAAGAACTATACAGGAAAGATCTGAATGTCCCTGATAGCCATGATAGTGCGGTCACTGAACTTGAGCCGGACATCCTAGAGAGTGAAGTCAAGTGGGCCTTAGGAAGCATTAGTAACAACAAAGCTAGCGGAGATGACAGTATTCCAGCCGAGCTATTTAAAATCCTAAAAGATGATGCTGTTAAAGTGCTGCATTCAATATGCCAACAAATCTGGAACACTCAACAGTGGCCACAAGACTGGAAAAGGTCAGTTTACATTCCAATTCCAAAGAAGGGCAACGCCAAAGAGTGTTCAAACTACCGCACAATTGCGCTCATTTCACATGCCAGCAAGGTGATGCTCAAAATCCTACAAGCTAGGCTTCAGCAGTATGCGAACTGAGAACTACCGGAAGTACAAGCTGGGTTTCGAAGAGGCAGAGGAACTAGAGATCAAATCGCCAACATTCGCTGCATCATGGAGAAAGCAAGAGAATTCCAGAAAAACGTCTATTTCTGCTTCATTGACTACGCTAAAGCCTTTGATTGTGTGGATCACAACAAACTGTGGCAAATTCTGAAAGTGATGGGAATACCAGACCACCTTACCCGTCTCCTGAGAAACCTGTACGAGGGTCAAGAAGCAACAGTAAGAACCAGACATGGAACAACCGATTGGTTCAAAATTGGGAAAGGAGTACGACAAGGCTGCATATTGTCACCCTGCTTATTTAACTTATATGCAGAGTACATCATGAGAAATGCCGGGTTGGATGAATCACAGGTCGGAATTAAGATTGCCGGTAGAATTATCAACAACCTCCGATATGCAGACGATACCACCCTAATGGCAGAAAGCGAAGAGGATCTCAAGAGCCTCTTGTTGAGGGTGAAAGAGGAGAGTGCAAAAGCTGGTTTGAAACTCAACATTAAAAAAACTAAGATCATGGCATCTGGCCCTATCACTTCCTGGCATATAGAAGGGGAAGAAATGGAAGCAGTGACAGATTTTACTTTCTTGGGCTCCAAGATCACCGCAGACGGTGATTGTAGCCATGAAATTAAAAGACGCTTGCTCCTTGGGAGGAAAGCTATGGCAAACCTAGACAGCATAGTAAGAAGCAGAGACATCACCTTGCCGACAAAGGTCCGTCTAATCAAAGCTATGGTTTTCCCAGTAGTAATGTATGGCTGTGAGAGCTGGACTATAAGGAAGGCTGAGCGCCGAAGAATTGATGCTTTCGAACTGTGGTGCTGGAGAAGACTCTTACGAGTCCCCTGGACTGCAAGGAGGTCAAATCAGTCCATCCTAAAGGAAATCAACCCTGAGCGCTCATTGGAAGGACAGATAATGAAGCTGAAGCTCCAATATTTTGGCCACCTAATGTGAAGAGAAAACTCCCTGGAAAAGACCCTGATGCTGGGAAAGACTGAAGGCAAAAGGAGAAGGGGACGGCAGAGGATGAGATGGCTAGACAGCATCACGGATGCAATGAATATGAACTTGAGCACGCTCCGGGAGACAGCGCAGGACAGGAAGGCCTGGCGTGCTATGGTCCATGGGGTCACGAAGAGTCGGACACGACTGAACGACTGAACAACAACAACAAGATTAACACAACTTCTCAGGTATGTTCCATACATCTCTTGGTAGCTGCCAGATTTTGCCTGGCATAGTGAATTTGAAGCACATTTGGAGCTTCCTTTTCAGGTGAAATGTAAGACAATTTTTGAGGAACTCCAGAAGGGCTTCATATCTATGTGTGAGCAGCCATTCCTGCACAAATACTCTATGCAACTGGATTCCCATTGCATGACATGCCTACGAGTTAGTAGCTGCTCACATGTAGATGGCCCTTCATAGATGCCCATGCTCAACATAGTGAAGTGAATGAGCAGGGCTAACACACCATTTGTGCTGATTTCCTGGGCACCTTTCCTTTTTTCTGTATCATCTAATTTATAGCCACGGTCACTTTGCCATGTTTTGGAAAGGCCTGCATTTATTTATGTATTTGTGGTGTTTATATGCTACCTTATAACAAATGGTTCTCAGGGCAGCTCATATAATAAAACAGGCTTTAAAAAAACAGGTTAAAAACAACAATGATAATAATACAGTAAAACGTTAGGCCTCACAATAATAAAAATCTAAAATATTAATGTCTAAATACTTCTTGTCTTCAGCCTTATTGCAGCTGCTTCTTTTTTTGGTTATGCCAGACATCATATTTCTTCTTTTGTTTTTCCATCCAGAGCTTTTATTCCACTTGCCCTTTGTGCATTGCAACACTTCCAGTACTGTCCTATAAATCAAAGTTTAAAAGCAGCAAACAATACCTAAGCACAGAAATAGCTATCTCTATGTTTTGAAAAATCACATCCAGCCTGATCCTCTGCATGTTTACTCAAGAAGTGAGCCTTACTGAATTCAATAGGGCTTACTCCCAAGTAGGAATAGATAGATCAGTCTATTTCCAGTCTGGTCAGTTTTGTATGTGTTCATTCCTAAGTCCATTTTCTGTATTAGTGTGTGAATATATGTTTTTAAATCTTCATGAAAATTCACGTTTAAAATGTATTTAATGCATGTTTTTGAATGTATTTCTCACAAAAATGTTTATATGCATTTGCCCTAAAATATATATATATATATATATATATATATATATATATATATATATTGTTTTGGCACTCTTTTTAGCTGTACTGCAAAATTCAGAGAAACATGCAATATGAAGGGGAACAGAGTTCCTATCTGCACCTTAGTCTGACAAGTGGAGACTGAATGGAATCCCTGAGCATCCATACTCCCAAGTCATTGTGCTAAGGGTTGCCTCCTTACAGAGCAATCCTGTTCAAATAGTTCGAGGTAAGCATCTATAGCAGGGATGTGGATCCTTCAGCCCGAGGGCCAAATGCCATTTTAGAGAAGCTCTCGGTGGCTGCATTCCAGTGGTGGGGCTGAGTCAAAAAAAACCCAAATACCAACATATTTTAGCTTAAAGCTCTTACTGCCCATAAGTAAGTCTTAGGAGAGACATTTCAACCTTTTAGAATGTAGAAAAAACTGTACAAAAGCTGGGAAACAACCAAATAATCTGTGGTTGGGGAAAGGGGATGGAGCTATCTGGGGAACCCCTGAAGGCTGGACTGGGACCCCTGGAGGATTAGATTTGGCCCTTGGGCATAAGGTTCTGTATCCCTGGTCTACAGAATTGCAACCAGACATTCTAATTATATGAACTAGTTATCTCAATAGTGGTGGAAGGTCCTGCTTGTGAGATTCCCAAAGGCATCTGATTGACTGCCATTGGCCAACAGAAAGCTGGACTAAATGGAACCTTGATCTGATCCAGCAAGATAATTCATATGTTCTTGCAGTCTCTTGGGCCAGTTTTAATGTGAGGAGGAGCAGGTCACACACAATGAGCAGGTCACACACAATGTTTTCACTAGATATGTTTACTTTTTATCCTCCTTTAACCTTAGATTGCAAAGTTGGTTTTTGGCCAACTTGAGGTAGCTGGTTCATAGCTTAACTGAACTGAGCTCCTCTATGGAGGGTAGGTAGTTGTTCTAGGGAGTTATTAAGTAGTTATTTACACTGGTGTAGGTCCTGTCCCCCCATGTCACATGGCCACTTCCCCCTGAGGTTTCTGACTAGGGATGTTAGAGAATTCTGCCATGGACTCCAACTCACCCCATTCCGGTCTGGGGTGTCCGTGGTGGTGGGGAGGTGATCCGTCCCTCCCCCCGGAATCCTCCCCAGCCAGCTGCGCTCCGTGGCGAGTTCTAAAGAATCCGTCCCCCCGTCCGTGACAGAACAGAGCAATTCCCCCTGCCACCCCACAAAATTTCCCCAGGACAGACCTTACCTTTTGTTGGCCATCCGGTCCGTCCGCTGCCCTGGTCTGCAGCCGCGAATGGCTGCCCCAGTCTGTGGCCGCCATTTCCCTCCCTACTTTAGCTGTGATAGACTACGTAAGCATTTACGTAGCCTATCGCAGCAAAGAGCAGGGACGCAAATAGCGTCCGCTACTCCATTTGTGTCCCTGCCTTTTGCCGTGATAGGCTACATAAATATATATGTAACCTATCACGGCTAACACGGGGACGCAAATGGCGGTCGCAGACTGGAGCAGACGGAAGTCCGACTGTGGGTGGCCCCAGCCGGCGGCTCCACGGACTCACCGCAGAGCAGAGCTGGCCAGGGAGGATTCCAGGGGGAGGGACAGATCAACTCCCCACCACCGCGGACGCCCCGGACCGGAATGGGGTGAGTAATCTGTACACCCCTATTTCTGACACTGAGCATGGACTTCTCCATAGAAGAAGCCTATGAGCATATTCCTCATGTTGTGTAAAGTTCTATGCAGTTTGGAACCATGCATAATTGCTGTTCCTGATCGCATGGAACTGGAAGGCTTCCATCATGCAAATACCCACACTCAACTGTGGGCATCAGAGGGTGGGGGCTGTGGAGCTGCCCAACATTGGGGCAGGGAGAGAGGCAGGGCCTCACTGCTGCTTCTATATGTGGAAATGAAGCCTGGCGGAAAGTCTCCCTGCCCCCAACTTTGCCAGAACTTCATCCACCATGAAGGGAGGGAGAATATCAGGGGTTTGCAGCAGTATGGGGTGAGATGCTGAAGGCTTTGGGGAGGGTGGGGTTGTACTAATGTTACGATGTGGCTGACGGGTTTCCCCCCCCCCCTTCCTTAAGAAAGCCAAGGCTGCTCCAAGTATCAGCAAAGAGGGTTTGGTAGCCCCATGTCTACTAAGATGTGCTTTGAAAATCCCCCTAGAAACAATAGTAACATTCATTGCTACAGCAGAAACCCTATCATGCAAATAACTCAGAGGACAGCTATGGAAACACACAAAGGGAGTGAATTACAACACTGAAGGGCCCCTTTTGGGTAGAAAACTCCCAAGAAACCCTAAAAATAAGAGATACAGAAGATGAAACAGAATGTACATATGGCATAAGCAAGACTTCCCCATGCTGGTGCCCTCCAGATGTGTTGGACTACAATTCCCATCAACCCCTGCCAGCATGGGCATTTCCCCCCACTACTGTTGATGCGAGGAACAACAACAAATCTTCATGCATTTCCCCCTCAAGTTTTCTTATATATTTACTTGAAATTATCACATTAATATCACATTTCAGACCAGACGGAGACGGTCAAATCCGTTGTTTTCTAAATCTTGCATGGAGAGCTATGAAAATATTCAGTGCATGATTCTGATCACATTTTCTAATGGAAGGCCACTGAATTTTTCCATTCTGGATATATTGTATCATAGCCTGTTTCCTTGCCCAATTTATAATTAAGACCTTAGGTTATGAGTAGTGAAAAGAACAACACAAAGTAAATGTACTTTGCTGCATTTTGTCATTTGTGGTAGTTTGTTCAGGTGCAACAACATATTACAGTTCTTATTCGGAGTAGTAATGGCTTGTATTAGAATAACACTCGGTTAAAAAAAAAATACAGGACAGCAGGGTTATATTACCCCATCATTGTATGACATTGCCTCTTATGAGAAGGCAAAGATTTAGCTGGACTGTTTTAAACCAATCTGAGACTTTCAATTGTCACCAAGGTCACTCTGGGCAGACTGCTCTCTGTGCCATTTGCCCCATTGGCCTGCTCTTTCTTCTCCTGCAACGATTTGGCTACTTTGCCAAGATATGAAACTAGAAGCCTGCAGCCAAAAACACAGCAGGTTATTTCAGTCCAATATGTGAACTTCAGCTTTGTCATCTCTGCAGCTTCTAGTCAGGTGGACTTCTACTCCACCCCCTTTTTCTCTCAGTTTTTTCCTTCCCTGTGAAAGCTTTTTCTGGGCCCTTTCTCTTATGCACTCATTCCTCCAAGCCATGCCTTTTTTTGTCCCTTCACTTAGGGCCAAATAAAACAAGCCCACAGAGATCTGTGATTGGATCTGCCTTCAATTTCTATTTTGACAATCAGCAGCTGCAGGAGGTGGAGAGTGGTGATGTGGATTGGAACCAAACAGGATTCTGGAGTAACAGTTTAACCCTTTCCCTCCACTCTGTTTTCACAGTAAAGCACATGCCCACACACGCACGTGCTCTTTATCGTATTAGGGAAAACTTGCTAATAGGCCAAGTAGGAGTTTCAGAATGTGGGGCTGTTCACACAACATGCTAACCTAAATTCAGTGGTTGAGTGTGGGTTGTTGTTGGGTGTGGGTTAGTGTGTTATCTGAACCCAGGACATTTTCCACAGGGTGGCTTGTTAACCATGCGGTGGGGCTTGTTAACCAGCCTGAACCTCCCAACAATAAACCATGGGTTCTCAAGGTGGCTTGTTTGAGAAAAATAACCAAGTGTGATTTAGCGTGGTGTCCGAACCCAGTCTCTGGGTATGCATTTTATTTGGAAAACAGTACAGGGAGGAAAGGGCTCAAATCTCTCCCCCAATGCCATCATCTTGATCCAGATTGATCAAGAAAGTGATGGGAGATATGGAATAGAAAGTGATGGGAGATCCAATCACAGATCTCTATTGTCTTGCTTTGTTGTTGTTCAGTCGTTCAGTCGTGTCCGACTCTTCGTGACCCCATGGACCATAGCACGCCAGGCCTTCCTGTCCTGCGCTCTCTCCCGGAGCGTGCTCAAGTTCATATTCATTGCATCCGTGATGCTATCTAGCCATCTCATCCTCTGCCGTCCCCTTCTCCTTTTGCCTTCAGTCTTTCCCAGCATCAGGGTCTTTTCCAGGGAGTTTTCTCTTCGCATTAGGTGGCCAAAATATTGGAGCTTCAGCTTCAGTATCTGTCCTTCCAATGAGCACTCAGGGTTGATTTCCTTTAGGATGGACTGATTTGACCTCCTTGCAGTCCAGGGGACTCGTAAGAGTCTTCTCCAGCACCACAGTTCGAAAGCATCCATTCTTCGGCGCTCAGCCTTCCTTATAGTCCAGCTCTCACAGCCATACATTACTACTGGGAAAACCATAGCTTTGATTAGACGGACCTTTGTCGGCAAGGTGATGTCTCTGCTTCTTACTATGCTGTCTAGGTTGGCCATAGCTTTCCTCCCAAGGAGCAAGCGTCTTTTAATTTCATGGCTACAGTCACCGTCTGCGGTGATCTTGGAGCCCAAGAAAGTAAAATCTGTCACTGCTTCCATTTCTTCCCCTTCTATATGCCAGGAAGTGATGGGGCCAGATGCCATGATCTTCGTTTTTTTAATGTTGAGTTTCAAACCAGCTTTTGCACTCTCCTCTTTCACCCTCAACAAGAGGCTCTTGAGATCCTCTTCGCTTTCTGCCATTAGGGTGGTATCGTCTGCATATCGGAGGTTGTTGATAATTCTCCCAGCAATCTTAATTCCGACCTCTGATTCATCCAACCCGGCATTTCTCATGATGTACTCTGCATATAAGTTAAATAAGCAGGGTGACAATATGCAGCCTTGTCGTACTCCTTTTCCAATTTTGAACCAATCGGTTGTTCCATGTCTGGTTCTTACTGTTGCTTCTTGACCCTCGTACAGGTTTCTCAGGAGACAGGTAAGGTGGTCTGGTACTCCCATCACTTTCAGAATTTGCCACAGTTTGTTGTGATCCACACAATCAAAGGCTTTAGCGTAGTCAATGAAGCAGAAATAGACATTTTTCTGGAATTCTCTTGCTTTCTCCATGATGCAGCGAATGTTGGCGATTTGATCTCTAGTTCCTCTGCCTCTTCGAAACCCAGCTTGTACTTCCGGTAGTTCTCGGTTCGCATACTGCTGAAGCCTAGCTTGTAGGATTTTGAGCATCACCTTGCTGGCATGTGAAATGAGCGCAATTGTGCGGTAGTTTGAACACTCTTTGGCGTTGCCCTTCTTTGGAATTGGAATGTAAATTGACCTTTTCCAGTCTTGTGGCCACTGTTGAGTGTTCCAGATTTGTTGGCATATTGAATGCAGCACTTTAACAGCATCATCTTTTAGGATTTTAAATAGTTCGGCTGGAATACTGTCATCTCCGCTAGCTTTGTTGTTACTAATGCTTCCTAAGGCCCACTTGACTTCACTCTCTAGGATGTCCGGCTCAAGTTCAGTGACCGCACTATCATGGCTATCAGGGACATTCAGATCTTTCCTGTATAGTTCTTCTGTGTATTCTTGCCACCTCTTCTTAATCTCATCTGCTTCTGTGAGGTCCCTGCCTTCTTTGTCCTTTATCATGCCCGTCTTTGCACAAAACGTTCCCTTGAGATCTCCAATTTTCTTGAAGAGATCTCTAGTCTTTCCCATTCTGTTGTTTTCCTCGATTTCTTTGCATTGTTCATTTAAGAAGGCCTTCTTGTCTCTCCTTGCTATTCTCTGGAACTCTGCGTTCAGTTGGGTATATCTTCCCCTTTCTCCCTTGCTTTTCGCTTCCCTTCTTTCGTGAGCTACTTGTAAAGCCTCATCAGACAGCCACTTTGCTTTCTTGCATTTCTTTTTCTTTGGGATGGATTTCGTTGCTGCCTCCTGAACAATGTTACGGACCTCCGTCCATAGTTCCTCAGGCACTCTGTCTATCAGGTCTAATCCCTGAAATCTATTCCTCACCTCCACTGTATATTCATCAGGGATATGATTTAGGTCATACCTGAACGGTTTAGTGGTTTTCCCGACGTTCTTCAATTTAAGACGAAATTTTGCAAGAAGCAGCTCATGATCTGAGCCACAGTCAGCTCCAGGTCTTGTTTTTACTGACTGTATGGAGCTTCTCCATCTTTGGCTGCAAAGAACATAATCAATCTGATTTCGATATTGACCATCTGGTGATGTCCATGTGTAGAGTCGCCTCTTGTGCAGTTGGAAAAGAGTGTTTGCTATGATCAGCATGTTCTCTTGGCAAAACTCTATTAGCTTTTGTCCTGCTTCATTTTGTACACCAAGGCCATGCCTGCCTGTTATCCCGGTGATTTCTTGATTTCCTACTTTAGCATTCCAATCCCCTATGATGAAGAGGACATCTTTTTTTGGTGTTAGTTCTAGAAGGTGTTGTAGGTCTTCATAGAACCGATCAACCTCAGCTTCTTCGGCCTCAGTGGTTGGGGCATAGACTTGAATTACTGTGATGTTGAATGGTTTGCCTTGGATTCGTACTGAGATCATTCTATCATTTTTAAGATTGTACCCCAGTACTGCTTTTCCCACCCTTTTGTTGACTATGAGTGCTACTCCATTTCTTCTAAGGGATTCTTGCCCACAATAGTAGATATGATGGTCACCTGAATTAAATTCGCCCATGCCTGTCCATTTGAGTTCGCTGATTCCCAAGATGTCGATGTTCAATCTTGCCATCTCATGTCTGACCACCTCCAGCTTACCTTGATTCATTGATCTGACATTCCAGGTTCCTAAACAATATTGTTCTTTACAGCATCGGATTTTCTTTTCACCACCAGACACATCCACAGCTGAGTGTCCTTTCGGCTTTGGCCCAGCCGCTTCACTCTTTCTGGCGCTACTTGGAAATACCCTCTGCTCTTCCCCAGTAGCATATTGGACACCTTCCGACCTGAGGGGCTCATCTTCCGGCGTCATATCTTTTAGCCTTGTGATACGTTCCATGGGGTTTTCTTGGCAAGAATACTGGAGTGGGTTGCCATTTCCTTCTCCAGTGGACCACATTTTGTCAGAACTCTCTGCCATGACCTGTCCGTCTTGGGTGGCCCTGCACGGCATAGCTTATGGCTTCACTGAGTTACGCAAGCCCCTTCGCCACAACAAGGCAGTGATCCATGAAGGGGATTGTCTTGCTTACTTTGGCCCTAAATAGGAAGGAAAGTTTACCACTGGGGGGGATGTGGGGAGGGAGGGCAGGGCTGGTCTTGTAAAAGCGAGGGAAGAAGGGAACATATTCTGTTCTATTTCTTGCCCGACTGCTACCAGCCAAGAAGAGGGCCTCCATTGGCAGTTGTCAGGTGTTCTGCATTACTTTGATCCTCTTTTTAAAAATGTCTGCATGTTGTTAAATCCTGCCCTGAGGACCAGGATGGGAACTGAACTCATGCTTGGGCTTTATTTAAATTCCCCAGCTGATATCATTGCCCAGCATGTCACACAGAAGTTTCAGAATTTAATCCAACACTGATCTTGAAAAAAAAAAAAAAAAAAAGATTTTACTATTGAGGTAGCAGAACTACTAGTTCTATAGTTAAAAGAAAACAAAAACCTGGGGAAGTTTCCACTAGATCAGAGTACAGGTTGCACTCAACTTAAGCATAAAAAACACTTTATTTATAGCACTGCTCATCTGTTGTCAAAGTCAGGATAGTCAAAAGGGATAACAAGTAGTCATGGAGAAAATACATTGCAAACAGCTTTCAAATGTTTCCCAGAAAGATACAACCCTTATTCTGGGTGTCACCACGGACATTGCTATGTATGCCAGGCAACATGTATTTCTCATTTTGTTCATCAATCAGCATTTGCCAGCAATGGAGATATATGTAAAGGTGGCTGTCAGCTAAAGAATATCATAAAGATCCTTCCTTCTGGTATATGAATGACAAAACTCCTGCTGACAACAGACAAGGGTTGCCTAACAATTTGTGCACAAGTGCTTTGTGGATCTTAAAAGGCCAATTTGTTTTAACATCCCTTGTTACCAAAAGGAATTAGTGAAATGACCGTCAAGATTTATAGGTGAGGAGTAGGGCTCCAATTACTCTCTCCTCATCCTGTCCCCTACATCTAGTTCCCCTTTCCCGAGCCAACCCAGTTCATTTCCACCTTTATCCCATGCCCCAGTCTCTTTTCCTGCCTTCATTCCACCATTACAACTTCTTTCTTACACAAACTCCAAGGTTATTTTCCTTCCCTTCCCTCTACCCTGATCAGGGGCATTGTTAGGCCTGAGGCCTTGGGGCCCAAGGCTCAGATCTATTTCCAAGGGTCCTGGATCTATTCCTCAGAGGCCTGAGTGTCTATTGGCACCAGTTGGAAGTTGTGTGTGATCATCTACACTGTCTTCACTCCAGAGCTGATTTCCACAGGTCTGGTATACAAGAAATGTGTAGTTGATTGCAGCATTGATCTTGTAATGCAAGATCCAGGTCAGTCAAAAGAATTTGTCCACTAGAAGCACCTGCAAAGGAAATCCTATATAATATGTATTCTTTCAGGATATCATTCATCTCTGAGATAAACAGTGTCTTCACTGCTGCTTGGTACAAATAGGAAGCTTAAGTGCATAGTGAGAAAGCAGAGGACAGAATAAGACACAATGGGCATCTCTACACCTGCAATTTATCGCACATTCACGATTGGCTACTCAGGGAAATTTGTGGGTCCATTACAAGATGTCATAATCCTCCAGTGATTTTCTCGCCATTTCTCCTGCTTATCCCATATTATCCTTAAATGGAAAAATGCAATATTTTTTCAGCCTGCACAGCAGGAGCACCATGGCCTGCCCGTGTACTTCTCCCATAGAGCAAAAAAACCACTTTGTTTGGGGTTGTTGGGGGTGAAGTCATGATGATGACGGCAGTGACATCGGGGTGGTGGGCGTGTCGGTATAGTGACCTGCCGGCTTGCCGCCATGCCATGATGACTAAATTCCACGCACCTACTTCTGCTCCTGATTTGGGCTGCTTACTCCACAACACAGAATGGCCAGCAAGCCGGCATGCCAGCACTCCAGCAGTTTGCTGGGAAGCTGGTGCCTGGAGGGGCAGGCTTCGGGCAATTCAGTGGAGTTTGCTGTCCATCCGCATTGCGTGTCACAATCACAACCAAACCACCAGTAATCTGTGAAGGGAGGGAAAGGGGCAGGAACCAGGGAGGAAATTTCACAGTGCCCCCTGTGTGTGTAATGGCTTGTTGTGGCAAAGTAGCCACCCTGTGAAAAGGTAAGGAAGGGAATATAAAAAGATAGAAACAACTGTGTCAAGGAGCCCTCTCCAATCCTGTGATGAAACCAGATGGAGAAAGCTCTGGTATTGATGCAGATTTCTGCCCTCACATGATGAACCCCAGAGTAGATCATGGGGTTGCCTCTGAAAATGGCAATCCTGTGTCAGGTCCCCCCCCCCCAACTCATAATGTATAGTTCAGAAACATCTGACATCGCGTTATGTACTACACCACCCTGCTCTACATTTGTGGTTGATGCTATGTGTCAAAGGGGGAATATATGTTTTGGTGATGTCACACCATATGTTTCCTTAACTACATATTACAGGGACAGAACTCAGCACACTGTTGCAGTATTTGGCAGCAACCCTGTGATTAGCATCAAGTATTGTTCCAACCTCAGACTATCAGGTGATCAGATTCAACTGGAACAAAACCACTGGCAATTCTTCTCACTATTCACAAATCACCACATGTTATATTCACATTGCCCATGTACCATGCAATAAGATAATATTTCTGCTTAGTTTTTAATGACACTTGGGAATCCAAGGGTAGATGGAAAACATGGCAGAAGATTAGAAGCCTCTCTGACAAATTATCTCTCTTTCACAATCTTCCATCTGGAAAAGACATCAGGCTGTGTGCGCAGTAAATCTGGAATGCTTTGGCCACTGGAGAATCAGGATAATATAAATTAATTGTAAGATGGAGATTACATAAATGATCTTTCCTGCTCTGTATTGCTTCCCTTCAAAAATCAAAGAAATTGGAGCAGAAACATAGCTTCACATTGTCTGTATGGTAAACCTATTGAGTATGAATCTCATTTTCTGCATTTCTAATTATCATAAAGTTTGGTGCGGGTGTGAGAAAGGAGAGCGATAGGTAGACCAATATCCCATGTGTCAAGGAGCTTATCATTTTTTAGCCCCATAGCCATAAGTATCCTCAGGTTATTTCCATTTTAGAAATGACCACAGGAAATGTATATTCTGTTAACTCGCTTGGGATACCAGGGAATCCCATTAAGAGTAAGAGTATTTTCTGTGGTTTTACATTGGCAAAATAAAGCTAACATTGCTACATGTCTCAACCCCACAGAATTACTAAGGAACATCCATTTGTTATTCTTTCAAACCTATTTTAAACACGATATGTAAATGGTGAAATGACTCCATAAGAACACATTCCCTTTTCAGGCCAATCTGAGGCCTATCCAACATTTCTCTGGAGTAGTAGGAAAATAGGGAGGGAAAGAAAAGATAAACATTTACTAGGAGCAACTTCCCTTTTGTACCTAAGTGGACTTCTGGAATTTGAAATGTGTTGCAATGTTTTACAACACTTTATATTTCATCTAAATTGCACAGTAATTTACCTTTAAAGGAATGTCTTTTAATTAGATGTGTTCAGCATGGAGAAATTTCCATGACTAAAAATAACATAACTATTTAAATTCCCATAAATAATGACTACATATAAAATGCTTATCAAAATAAAAATGAATGAATCACTAATTAAAAAATAAAACAAAAGCAGGATGGAATTGAATCAAAAGCAATAGATGTCATTTAGTTGACACAGTTTACCTTTCCCTCACACCTTGAAATATGCTAATATAAGACTAGTATCCCCATTCTATAAGGTACACAGAAGTGATAATAAAACAATGTGGTTTGACCCTATGTGAGAAAACTGAGGAATGTTGCACTGTGCTGTGTATCAGTGAGAATGCCGTTCTAAAGGCTTATTACCGCACATAAACAACATGTTGATTGATTGACTGACTGACTGACTGACTGACTGACTAAGGTTGCACCAGTGTAGTTCAATTTTAGGGCAAAATGCCTTTACAATGCTGCAAAGGTATTCTGTCGTGCTGCTTATAGTCCATCTTGAAAAAAAATCTCTTGGTCAACTGATATGTCACTAAAGTGACATGGAAGCCATTTCTGTATGGATAGATTTCAAACCATTTTGATAATGTCTGTAAGAAACAAATCACATCGATTAGCGAATATTTGTTGTCCCATCTGCCATCTATATTGGTGTGATATACAAATAGATCAGTCACTTGACCAATATGTACCCTGAAACTTGGGTAATACAGGAATGGACTTCTGAATTCCATTGATATGGAACTACCAAAGGGATTTTCTCTGAAATTCAGCAGACTTGTAGGCACATATGACCTTGCTGTCAGGGTCCACTGCATCATGGGATTTGCTAATGCTGAGTGAAACCTGCAGGAATTCAACTTCCAAGGCCATTCTCCAAGCCCCAAGTGATGGATTTCTGCAGGATACCTGTCTGCTTATCTATGTTCCATCCAGTTCCATTTCTGCTGTCACTCTTTGAGTGCTGTTAAATTGCTTGCCTCAGTTAAAGGCCCCTGATGCATTTGTACGCATTTTCAATCATAAGTGAAATGAGTTATGGGGTTTGTAGTCTTAAAGTTCATAAACACATTCTTATTGTTATTCAGGTTGCATATGGTCCGACGCATGCACACACACACACACAAGATTTGGAAAGAATACAGGATCACTTGGGCACAAAAGCCTGAACATATCATTGGAATGCCAAGGCTGCAAGAATTCATAAAGTTTGCTGATGAACCCTGTCCCTATTCCAGGGTGTGATCTGAAGGCTAATAATGTAACAAACTTGCTGAACCTAACAAGACTGACTCTGGTCAGTGCCTGGATGGATGAGTTCCACAGAATTCCTTGAGTTCCACAGAAGAAAGCCAGGACAGCATTGTAAAAAAATAAGTTAATAAATAGACAAAACCAAGGTATAATCACCAGGCCTTTTGGAACAGGTTTCAGAGTACCAAGATGGCAATATGTGATCTGAATTCCTCCCCTCCTCCCCCATACAGTTTCAGGAACAAATCAAAGGTTTGTAGCGCTCTTGACCTGAAAGCACTGAATCATACCAATTATGCATACTCATGCATATTAGAAGGGATGCTTTGCCACAAATGGATTAACCAATGATTGAAATGCAGGTATCATAAGAATATATAATGTCCTTTGATCAAAGTGTAAGAAAAATTTAAATATCCAGGATGAATATGCAGTGGATTTGCTGGAAATGTGGGTGTTTAGTAATGGTAGATAAATTTTGAAAGGAACCACACTATTCAGCATAAACCCCACCTTTTGTGAGGACGAGCAGCAGTACTATGATGGTACTCCACATCCTACCTGTATCCAAACCACGCCACACAGCATTGCTCTATGGACCGGGCCAGAAGAGATCTGAGGCGCTATCCTACATCTAGTATTTGCTGGCAATTCCCAGCATGATTATCATCCATTGTTCTACCTTTGTACAACCTGCTAGGAGAGATTATGGGTGAAATCCAATGTTGTGTGAGCCAACGTCTGCTCACGCAACAGGACTTTCTCTTCATCTCCTCTCTGCACACACACCCCCAAACACACACCAAATCTGCTCCAAAGGCTCCACCAAACCTATGGGGCAGATTTGAAGGGCTGAGGGGGGGAGGAATCACCCCCTCCCCTGTTTTCTGATGAAAGCCATTCCATCAGTGGGAGGGGCCAACTGAATGAAACCCTATGTCACCAGTACAACAGAAGTGGCAACAATGGATAAATCCAGTGGCCATTGTGCCCTTTCCCATTTGTTTCTCAGTACATGGATGTTAGAATTAGAGCATGAGTTACGTTGATTCACACAACCTTTTCAGAGGTGCCTCTCTTCTGCTTATGGAATGCTCGCCCCAGTGAGGTGCTGACACAAACATTTTCATCTTTCCAGCACCAGGTTAAGACTTTCTTCTATTCCCAGGCATTTGCATATGATAAGATAGTGTTGATTGCGCAAAATTGTTTTATATTTTTTGTGTGCAAATGGTTTTTTATTGCATTATTATATGGTATTTTGAAGGTTTTAAACTTTGTAAACTGCCCAGAGAGCTTTGGCTACTGGGTGGTATAGAAATGTAATAAATGATTGGATTCATGGTTGCTACATTTTATTATGCCTGTGGCAACTCCCTATTCATGAAAAGTGGGTCAGCTGGAGAAGGTTTGCTGTGGCGTGCAAAACTGGCAGGTTTTGCTCATGTTGGTATCCATGCCATCACCCCATAAGTAGGAAGTCAGAAGCAGCTGACAAAGTAAATAAAATGGGCACCACAAACCAAATGTGAGCTGGCCCTCGTTCAAAGAGGAAGACTGAAGGGGACTAGAAGATGTGGCTTTTGGCATGGGAAAGACCAACTCGTTTATCATGACATGAGCCATATTATACTTGTTAGACTTTAAGGTGCAACAAGACTTTGGGGCTACAATCCAGCACAGTGTTTAGGTGCCTAGAAACCAGTGAGGTTTAAGTATGCCCGTCTTGGCTATGTTTTTCTTTTGCCTTTGACTGACTCATACAGCTATTCTTGGGTGACTTGTTGGTTAGTGATGTTGTGATATTATTTGTATAGTTGGACTAGCTCTAAGTCCAAGGTTGGATTATTAACCCAGTTGGGGCAAATTGTTATAGGTAGAGACACTGCATGAACATCATTCTAACTCTCTTGCCCATTCCTTCCCCCCATTTGTTCCTTTCTGGACCCACTTAAAGAGGCTTCTTGTATGTTTTCTGGAGTACACACTGTACTAAATGCTTGAGTGCTACAAAAATAAAATAAAGCTGTAAAACCACCATGGAAGAGGCTGGGGCCGTTGCCACGGCTGCCAATATGCTTTTCATCTCTGAGGAAATGCTTGCTTTCTAACAGCAGCTACCGCATATGTCTGGAGTGGGGTGGGGTGGATAACCTCAGTGTAAATGAGGTACAGAGCTGTGGGAAGCGATGTGTGTGTAGAATCAGAAAGCCTCCAGGCAATGATTATCCGAGTGCTTTGCAAAAGATGTGGCTAGGGCTCACAATGAAAGCCACCAGATTTCCCAAGTTCATGTAAGGTTTTGTGAGGTTTAGAAGCTTCTAAATGTGGTACCAATATGCCAGTAAGAGAAGTGAAATGGTCTGGGTTGAAAAGCTACCAGCTATGAATTCTAACATCTGTAGCCTACATGAAACCATGGAAATGTCATGTCAGAGCAAGTCAAAGGCGCACACATGTGGCACTAGCATTACTCTTGAGTGTTTAATGTAGTATAGTTTGGTCTTCGATCATTTTGGTGTATCCTATTGTTATATACTGGATTTGCACACTAAAGACTCAGACCACCTTCTTAAAGGAGGGGGTTGCTCTTTAATCAGTTTTGATAACATTACTATAATCGGGTACTTTTAAAAGTAGTGACACCAAAAGCTTTTAAAATACACTGCTTGTTTTCAAAGGACTGGGCCTTTGAACCTTTCTGCACATTTTTTCACCCCAACTGAAATCCCTGGCTCTTGCGAGCCTCCTATTCATTTATGTGAGGTTTGCGTAGGTAAAACTACCCAGTGGATTGTGCTCTTCCCTAACCTCTCTCTTTCACAATCCTTTCCAGCCACTTTGCATTGCACTACAGAGCATATTAGCACATTTCTGGTGAGTCATGCGCATCAGAATGGGGATTGTCAAGTACACACTCACTTTAAAAGGGTGTGGAAAGAACAAATTCAGTTGCCAGTGCTAGGGATATATGGATTTTGTGAAAGCCATTTTGTGTGTGTTTTGCAGATTGTCAGGTGCATTTAGTCGTCCACTCATTTCCAGAATCAGATATTTGGGGGGATATACGAGAATTTCATTTGACTTGCACTTATGTATATCAGCACTTGCACAAGTGCGAATGTGCACTAATGCACATTAGTGCATTTGTGCAAATTCTCCCCCCCAAGCCTAAAAAAATAAAATGGTCTGCAAGTCCATGGAATCCGCATGACTCAGAAAAAGCTGGTCCATCTTGCCTCTGTAAATTGTATTTGAAACCTTGTTTGGATATAGAGAAAGAGGTGGGAGAAAAAGATGGCCCTAAATCAGAACAATTTAAACATTTGTCATATATTTTTACACTGAATACATTTGGGATGTTCTTGCTGGCCAGAGCTTTGGTTACTTAAATTATGCAGTTGTAGGGAGTAAGATGAAAAATGTCTCATTGGATTGAAAATTGGCTAAGGGAAAGGAAACAAAGAGAAGCCATGGACCCAGCTATTCCAAATGGAAAACAAATTTCTACCTAGGCCTCCACTGGGAAATATTATGTAACTGCAAGGTTTTTATTATTTCTAAAACTGGCTCTGTAAATGGCGCATTTCTCATCCTCTGCTATGTTTCTCTGGAAGATGTCATTCTCCGTGACTTCAAATAGCCCGTCTATGCTGATTACTTCCAGGTCTACCTCTTTGTTTTGGGCACTCTGTCCTTCTGTAAAAATAAAAATATTGGCCTGTGTCACTGAGATCTTAGCCTGCCTGTTCAGCTGTCAGCTTAAGCTCAAAGTGACCATAAATGAGCTTTTAGTAAAGTCATCTGCTGCCTGGTTGTATGCATTCACTGCTACAACCACCTCCTTCCTAGCCTTAAGAAGAATATCATTTACTTCTTAAAACACTGATTCAAGGATTATTTTCTAGGTTCCTTCTTCCTAATACCACCCTTTTTCAGAAACTCCTGTCTTAGAACCCTGTCTTCTGCTGCATCTGAAACCATCTAAAGCTGTGGTCAGAGATGGGGAAAATTCATTCAGTTTTCATTCTAATGCCAATACTTCTTCCAGCCAAGAGGTCTGCATTTCTTGCGTCACTCTGTACCATTTGTCAAAGTCCAAAAGGGATTTTTTTTTTTAATGGACCTTTAAACTCCTGTTGCTAATATATAGCAGTACAGAATTTAGCTTGCTATCAGTTCAATTTACCATCAAGACTGAACTTTAGGACTGGTTCACACAGAGCCCCAGAATATACATTGCAGGCACACCTACAGAAGATGCAAAGAAATGAATGCACAAGATTAATTTCAGAGAAAGCAGAGAACTGTAGAAAACAAAGCACAAATTAGTGCTTACACACACATGCACGCACACACACACACACACACTTAATTCTCATCAACAGCTCTGCCCCAGTTTGCCTGGGTCAAGCATTTAGTAGATCCTGAAGCCTGAATCACATCAGTTATTAATATGGTGGATCTGTTGAATTGGTGTACTAGCTCCTGAGAGTAAGGTATAAAATACTAAGAGCTGTACAAAATGAAGGACAGTTACATAAGGAGTAGTGTGTCATGATGCAGGCCAATAAATATCAACCAATGATATTCTGTGAGATCTCTAGTAGAAGCTGTCTGACCAGTTGCACTCCTCTGAGTTCTGATAGAAAATACAAATAACAGTGCACTGTGAAAACCTAGTCACTAAATGTACCTGCTGCATCTTGCATGATAGGGAGTCAAAGCGAAAAAAACAAAAACAAGAAAATAACTGTATCTGACCCCTTTGGACAGCCAAACTCCTAAGGAGTGATTTGGGACCTAAGGTGCCTTTCTGTGAGCCAAAGGAATCATCCATTCACAGAAGGGCTTTGAATCAGTGAAAGCCCCAGCTAGTGGTGGGGTATCCCCTCCACTCCACTCCACACCACCTTCCATACTGTTCCAGAGGGCCCCCAACTCTTTAATTTTTAGGAGTGCAAAGGAAAAGGAAAAAATCAGCAAAGCCTGCTGCTTTCCCCCTTCCATTTACAGGTGCCAAAAGTGCCCTTTCAATAAGCAGAACTCTGCTTACAGGATCTTAGGAACTAACCCAATGTACTGTCAACTGAATATTTTTAATTTGTTCTTATTCCAACATAATTACATTTTGCAGGTTTATGAAATAATACCTGCAGTGTGTGCTTATGAGATTGTAGCAGTTCTGTTTCATTTTCTGTCGTTCTTTTTTTTTAAAAGAAAACTGCACGGCTGTTTTCCTTTGTTGCTTAAAGAGACTGGTGGGGTGGGGGAATGCTTTCTTTTTAACTTCTTGGACCCAGTTTTCCCATTCCTGAAACACCTAAGGGGTTCTGCTGTTCTTTACAATAATCTGTCCATTTTCCCAGACATATATGTCCCAACAACAAAAGCACAGTTTGTGTGTTGTTCCAAAAGGCTTAAGTAATGGCTGGCTATTAGGAGTTGAGTGATTTTCTGGTGTTTATTTTGGCATTAGAATGCAGACTGAGTTTTTCCAGATCTCAGTAGTTCATTAACACTAAAGATGGGAAATAAATCATTCACTGGAAATATATATATATATACAGATTTAATAACGAATTACTGAACAAATTGGATGTCTAATAGAAACCTTTCATTTGATTCTAAAAGCTTTGCCTGTGCCAATAGCAAAAATTGTTAAAAAAAATGGTTGGGCAATGTCACAACCATAGCTGGCATTGACGGTTTTCTACACGAGGCATTTATTATGGGCTCGTGATTCCTCACTTACAGTTGTTAAGGGGTTCTTTAGATGATGTTGTGATCCCTCAGTTTCACTTCTGTTTTTTAAGAGCACTTACCCCGGTTCTTTTTAGAGTGGTGAAAATGGGGCATTCTTTCTAAAAGTGAAAGAAAAGGTATTTTCCTACTTGAGTCATTATGATGCTTCACTATAGCACAGCACCATTTAGAGTTTATGTAGCAGAAAAACAGGAAAGGAAAAGCTCTTTATGAAGAGTTTGAATCTCAATTCTGCGATGAAACTGAAAGTAGATGCAGCAGATTAACACCCTCGTGTAGAAAAGCTCCTTATCTCCCTTTTGCTAAGCAAAGGGAAATGCATCTGGCACCACCTCCTTCTCTTCCTGCTGCCCCAGGTTGTGTACACAACTGACTCTGGGGCTCCAGGGAAGTTTGAACTGGCTTTGCAGAGTGGCAATGGCAGCAGAGGAGGAAAATGTAATGGCCCCAAGATGATACTATGTATCCTGCCCCCTCTGGAGGACTCCTCTTTGGAGGAAGATGCGGAGCTCCACCCCACCGTGGGTCAAGCATTACAGAAGAGCTGCCTGTGTCTGTGGACTTGGAGGTGGGTCAGGGGGATCCTGGGCCCTTGTGGGGGTCAGCCATCAATCCCTCATGACATAGCCCCCTCTTGGACTTAGAGGCAGATGCTGAGCTGCCCCCTAGTAGTCTCCTTGTGAGGAAAGTTCTAAAAGTGAGCCTGGCCCTGCTCACAAGTAGACCTTGCCTCAGGGGGCACTAATTGCCTACAGCTGTGCTCTGGGTAGAACTTAAAAGCCTTCAGTTCCAGGAGAATTAGGTGCTGGAACCATGTCCAAGTACCAGCTCCTTGGCTTGCATTTTCCTGTGAATCCAGCTCTTCTCTGGAGCTCCCGTGTTCAATTTTGGATTGCCTACAGGCCTTGCTTTTGTAACTGCCCCTGACTGGATCACTGAAGCTGTGTCCCAGCACCACGGTAAGCCAGATACTGTGTGCACTCTGCATGTGCGCCTCCTGGGACGGAAAGCAGCTTTTCATACAAGTCACCACTGGCGATTTTGAGAAAGTGATGCGTTATTCATGCCAGACCCTGAGAAATGTTGCCTTTTGTCCCCCATTCCATGGCTTTCTTGTACAAAATGTTTTGAAGAGAAGTGAGCTCATTGGGCTTTTGCCTTGCAACCATTTCCCCTCCCCAGTCACCAGAACTGAAGTGTCTGCATCAAAAGCCCAATGCAGGTGTTCAATGAATGTGTGTGGGCATAATGTGTGGAGGGGGGGTCACATGCCTGCCCCATCCTGTGTTCCTGCCCTCACCTGGTGCACCTCCAACCTGCCTACATTGAGCATAAAAGTCAGAAGGGGGATTTTAAGCATGATTGGCTGAATGGACCTAGAATCTCCCTGAGAATGGAAACCCTGATAAAGCAGGCCTCCTAGCTGCTGGGAGGATTTGAAGTGTGTTCAGTTCAGTGAAATGCACATAGGGCTGATCTACATAGCTCCCGCCATTGCAATGAATTCGGTGTCCTGTCGGGTTAAACGCTCTCACATTAAAACATGATTATCCACACTCAGCCATTTTCCCCATTGCGGTGCTTCATCGAATGCACGAGCTCGGTTCACACTCGAGCGCTGTGCTGTTTTCCTGCTCTTAAAGATGGCAGCTCTCATTGGAGGATCAGAAACTCTTCCTGTTTCTGCTGATTCCACGCCCACCATGCGGCAGTGGCACGGGAGAGGCTTGTCGTTTTCCGCATGTTTTCCTGGCCTTGGGGATAACAACCAGCTTGTCCCTTGCCACCACCACTGTAGCAGGTGGGGGTGGAGGGAAGAAGGAGGCACCTATCCTCTTCTCCACCCCCACCTGCTGGAGGCCAGGGCGAGTGGCTGGGGGGTGTCTGCCAATGCTGTTTTCCCTGCGCCGGCCCTTGACAGCCAGCGCAAGGAAGAGGGGCAGTGTCGGCGGCACCCAGTGCTTGCATTTGGGGGGGGCTGCTGGCATCTTCGAAGATTCGAAGCTTCACGTCAGCCCGGTCAGTAGTTGGATGGGCAACCGCCTGGGAATCAGGCTTCCTGCATTGAGCAGGGGGTTGTTCTATCCCTTCAAATGAGACTACGTTTTACCCCCTTCTATCCCCCACTTCAGCTTTTAAAAAAAAATTAAGGCGTTATCTTCGAAGAATCGTGGCTTCTCCACGATGTCTTTTTTTTTTTTCCTAATTCAGGCATGATCTTTGAAGATTCAAAGGTGTGAAGCTTTGTGCCCATACATGTTGTTTGAACCTTTGCATAGGCGCCAATTGCCTGCCCCTCTATGCTCAGAAACAGGTGTGTGTGTGTGTGTGTGTGTGTGTGTGTGAGAGAGAGAGAGAGAGAGAGAGACTGTTTTTCTTCCTCCTCCTTGGCCAAGCTGATCTATTTCTGAGGAGGGACATACATTCAGAAGCTTGATTTCAATGCGACTGCTCTACCTCTTAAAAAGTCCACTCCCACAAAAAGTGAGGGGAGTGGCTTTGAGGAAGGGGCTGAGCTTGTTTCCCCTTCCTGGGTGAGTCTCCTTCAGCCTTCCTCAACCTGGGGCCCTCCAGATGAGTTGGATTTCAACTCTCATCATTGGCCATGTTGGCTGGCAATAATGGGAGTTTTAGTCCAACACCTCTGGAGGGCATCAGATTGGAAAAGGATTGTCTGGTTGTTAATAAATATCTTAGCAGGTCATCTGCATTGTCTTGCCATGCTGTGTGGCAAGGCAAACCTACTTCTGCACCTGATCAGGAATTCAGGAAAGGAGGGGAGTGATACAATTCTCTTCAACAGGACAATAAGCAGTACTGGGTTTTACCAGAACAAAGAAGGGAGAGGATAGATAGATGGGAGGGAGGGAGGGAGGGAGGGAGGGAGGAGTGTGTGTAAACACACACACACACACATATTGCCTCTCTTCTTCCCACACCATAAGAAATGGGTTAGTGGATACATGACCTAGAGTGGTACCATCTTGGACAGGCCACTGTGGTACCATGCATTAATTTGGTCATGGTCCTTGTTCTGTGTGTAACATGTAATTCCAAAGTGCAGGTATCTCTAGCATTTATTTCTCTCTCCATTCTGCTACCAGATGTTCTTAATCTGGTTTGAATCCAAATAAGTGGGGTATTTACAGTGGCTTTTAAAGATACCATGCTAAAATGATGTGCTGTACACATATGACAAGCTCCCCCTCTTAGATATAGACTTAATGGCAAGAAGCAATTGCAGAATCTGCTATAAATGAGGAAAAATATATTGCTGGATTTTATCAGTAGATGAAGTCTGAGTTACAATTGTCAAAGTTATATTAGAGCTACAAATAAGACCTATAATTCTGTCCAAGATATAGGACTATAACCGTATCTTTTGGGGTGCCAAAAAGAGACCGCATAAATATCAGCTCATTTCTTATTTCTGTAGACAAAAAAACTAAGAAAGAAAATACCCCGTTAAACAATATTTTATATGATGCTTGAATCAAAGGCCTAATAAAAAAACCTACATTCTAAAACGTTTTTTTTTTTAAGATCTGTGTATCACTGGAGAAAGAAATTTGAATGGATCTCTATCTACAATTTTGAAAAACATAGGTGAATGGAATACACGGGTAAAGACTTCTTGAAGGGGTCTATATGAATATGCCACAATTTATTCCTCTATTTAAAGCCATTAGCTAATAAAGGCAAGTAGACTTCAAGTGAATTAAAGAGTGCATTCCCTCCTAACCCCTTCTTTAGCCTATCAGCCATTAAATGTATAGGACTTTGTCTATGCTATTTATGCTACATTGTGTCTCTTCACTAGCTTCTTTGAACTGTGGTGCTGCTGGAGGAAAATTCTGAGAGTGCCTTGGACAGCAAGAAGATCAAACCAGTCCATACTCCAGGAAATAAAGCCAGACTGTTCACTTGGGGGAATGATATTAAAGGCAAAACTGAAGTACTTTGGCCACATAATGAGAAGACAGGATACCCTGGAGAAGATGCTGATGCTAGGGAAAGTGGAAGGCAAAAGGAAGAGGGGCCGACCAAGGGCAAGGTGGATGGATGATATTCTGGAGGTGACGGGCTGGACCTTGGGGGAGCTGGGGGTGGCAACGGCTGACAGGAAGCTCTGGCATGGGCTGGTCCATGAAGTCACAAAGAGTCGTAAGCGACTGACCGAATAAACAACAAAACTAGCTTGCTTCTCTCTCTCTCTCTCTCTCTCTCTGTGTGTGTGTGTGTGTGTGTGTGTGTGTGTACGTGCATGTGCATGCACGTGTGGGTGTGTGGTAAGCAAGTACCAATGATGGTGTAGCATGATTTTTCCAAGTGAACCCCAGCTTCTAGCATTATGAATCACAACACTGTGGTGACCTAACGTATGACTTTGCCTCCTCCATTTTCTGAGCCTCTTCCTATCTTCATGGCTTCCACTTTCTGGGGTGCAAGTGCAGCATACCTAGTGTTTGCTGATCCCCAGTTAGCCTTTTAAAAGCTAACCTTTATTACACTGGAATTACATCACATTATCCAAAAGAATGCTAATCTATGTTCTCCTGGATGCTTTGCTGAAAGTGCATATTTGCCCAAATATTGCAAAAACAATTTTAACAGCAGAATGTAAAACAGCATGCACAGGGACAGCACATGGAGATGGGCTTATAATATGTGTCCAGAAAAAGTCTGGTAAAGCCCACATTCATGGCCATGTTCAACAGCAAGTGCCAGTTCACTACAGGACAATGCTGAGTAAATCTGAACAGTCAACAAAACAAAAAGAAAGGGCATGTCATGAACACACAGTCTACAAAGATCCCTTCCCCTACAGCTGGATCAGGGATTTGATCCCCTATAATTAGATCCCCTATAGTCCACAAAGCAGTTGTTTGTGCCAAAATAATCATTATCATGGGTTTTATTTAGAGATCAGTAATTTAACCGTGCTAGAGAGAGGCTGGATTTCAGTTAAATTATTATCCAGGACAAAAAGGCTGAAATGTGCTGGGTAAAGTGACATGATTTATATGATGTTACAAAACTAGACTAGCAACAGAAAAGAACAGGAAAATCCTGGACACATGATCCAGCCACATTTCCAAGTTTTCCAGTGTTCTCAGCACCTGATTGCTTCACTTCAAGCCAATCATTGGCACAGCGACAGCCAAAGAACACTTCCTTACCCCTCTCGTACCAAATCTTCTGAACAATTGCACCAAAAAAAGTCTATTACCCATCCTTAATGTTGCTTCTACAGACGTTTGCCAAAACTCTGCTTTTATTTTACTTTATTTTTATTTGAAGTATTTTTATCCCACTCCGCAGCCAAAAAGGCTCTTGGAGCAGCTTGCAATTAGTAAAACAAGACAGTCCTGCCTGCAGGCTTATAATCTCAAAAGACATCACACACACACACAAAGGGAAGGCTAGAGGAAGAAATTAAGTAGTCTTTCCATAGGGATGGTGGCATTGCCCTGTTTCCCCTCTCACCTCCCTCTGTACAGCCAATTTAGATCTCCTGAACTAAATTTTCTCCCCAACACTGGGGTTGTCTGAAACCCCACTAGGATGGCATAGCCAACTAAATCTCAAACCAGGCATCATTCTTATTAGGTATCTATTCCAATAATCTCATAGGAAAGTTTGGCAAATGCAGAAAAATATGCTTGCAAGTATTACTAACTAGTCAAATGTCCATCATTGTGGCAGGTGGATGTGGGAGAGAAAAAGCACCCACATACTGCAGAGACTGCCGTGTTCCAATGTAGCTCTTTGTGCTTTGTGCACAGAGGCATCCTGCTTCCCCACTGAGGTTCTGTCTGGGGAGACTGAGACACCCAGCAGCAGGGATGGGGGAAGTTTTGCCCAAGTTTTTGGAGTGTTCCCAAGTGCACTGCTTTGCTTTTTCCATGCGGATGAATGGCAGCCATTCATTTATATGGGGAAAAGTAGAGAAGTGTGCTCAGGGACATTGCTGGGATGGAGGCTTAAAGCAGGGGCCACCAGATTTCTTTTCATGGCTTAAGAAAGACCAACTCTCTGAAATAACTGGTCCGTTATATTTCTGATACAGCACTTTTGGGGATAAAAGAGCATTTATTGAGTGCTTTTGCAGCAATTGGTACCAGTCCCCATTTGGTACCACTGATTTGGACTGCACCAAATCAGGCAAATGTGTTTGCCCACACAGAGTGTTTCCTTAAACCAGGGCAGACTATTTGTTCATCAAGCCCAGCTGTAGTGTTGTGGCAAATTCAGAAGTGCAGGGTCCCTTTGTGACAGTCACAACCACGCCCCCTTCTAAGATTGTACAACCTTGTAAGATATACAGCCTTCAACTGAGATCCAAAAACAGTGCAGCTGAGAGTAAGGCAGGGGTATTTCCATTGGATGTCTGAGAAAAAACGCAGGGATGTTAAAATCTTTTTCACCCACTCACGCAAACACAAACATTTTAGGTTTTCAAAATATGATACTCTACGGAAGCTTCACCCTCTCAACTCACCCCTCATGAACAGATCCCTTCTCATCTGAACAGCCCCCTTGCACACTCTCCTAGCGCCTCAACATTACCCATTAGCCTTTCCTAAGCTCCTTCATTATATCTCTCCCATCCCACAACAGAAACGTCCACACGCTCAGCTGGATTGAACCACACATACGCACGCGCACACACACACACACACCTTCTTTCTCCCCGCCCCACAACTGATTTTTTTTTCCTGTTTCCCTTCCCTCCACCACGGTTTGTTTGCCCAGGTACATGCCAATCTTCTACCAAAAATTGTAGCTGACAGAGCAGGTTGCATTTGGCAATTCCGCTTACTCTAGAAATTAAACTTCAAGAAGTAACAGTGCAATTCAGTGGGTGTTTATTTCGAATTAAATTTACAGAGATCTTGGGAAGGCAGCTAAGGCTGCAGTCCTATGCACACTTACCTGGGAGAAAGCCCAGCTGGCAATTGAACACAGTGGGTAATATTTAATATTTACTGACTTCTGAGTAAATATGCATAGGACTGTGTGATAAATCCTTAAACCTGGCACAAATCAGCCACCTGCCCCGACACTGTAAGTAAATAATGGTGGCAGTGCCCTCCACCCCCACTGCTGCCATGGCCAGCAGCAGCAGCAGCCCTGAACGGGTGGCCAGTGTTGCAGGAGACGAGGGCAGTGCCGGGCGCACAGACACGGAGCAGGGACAGGCAGAGAAGCCAAGAGCTGAGGAGGAGAAGGGGGGCCAAGAGGAGGCTGCAGAGCTCTCTCTCGCTCGCTCCCTTTGTCTGGCCAGCTCTGCATAGTAGATGAGAGGCAGCCACCCACAGTCCCTCTGCTCCCTCCTCCTTCCCTAGCAGACTGCGACCCAGCTGCGGACTGGCTTCAAAAAAAGTGCCAGAGTGACGACCCTCCACGACCCACCACCACTACACTGCTGAAGCCCAGTCTTGTTCACTTTGACTGGCAGTGGCTCTGCAGGGCCTTTGGTTAGCCCAGAAAGCGTTCCCTCTGCCCTCAACCCGTTTTCTTTGCCCTCAATGATGTTTCGCATGGTGAAGTATGATTGGCTACACAGTGCTGTGATGTCATCATATTCATTAAGTGATCCCTAATTGGCCTCAATCACTCTAAGAAAAAGAAAGAAGTCCTAAGAACAAGAGAAGGAAATGACCATCAGAGAAGAGGGTAAATAAAAAGGTGAGTGGGAAATAGTCCCCTCTGAGTTATATTTCCAGCCCCAGCATTGAATGGATTAACATTTGGTCCAGGCTAACCCAAGTATTCACAGTAGATAACAGGCCATTGTAAATGGGGGGGGGGGGTGTTTTCAATACTTCAACCTTCTTCTGACGTTTCTTGAAAAGGGATTTATTTTAACTACAGAGGGAGTTGTTCCACCCCTACCCCCTCTGCTCCCAGTCTCCCCGTGTTGATGGGGAAGGTCTACAAAGGCAGCGTAAGCATGTTCAGCTGTACACACTTACCCTGCTCCAAGCAACTAGGGACCTTGGTGTATCAGGGTTCTAGGGATGGCGGAGAATTCCGCCATGGATTCCAGTGAGGCTGGATTCTTTAGAATCCGGCCCCCCAGAATCCGTGGCAGAACGGCCTCCTGCCCCCCCACCCCCCCATGGAATCACCCCGGGACAGCACTTACCTGGGGCGGATTTGGCGGTGGCTCCGGCAGCGGCAGCTGGTCTCCTGGCCGGCCGCAGCAGGGCTGCTGCCGCTGCCATTGCCGTCCTTGGACCGTGATAGGCTACGTAAGAATTTACATATCCTATCACAGCTAATCTGGAAAAAAAAAACACGCAGCGTACGCAAATGGCGGCAGCTAAGGCGGCCGCCATTTGCGGTCCCTATTTTTCGCCGATTTATCTTACATAAATATTTACGTAAGATAAAACGGCGAAAAAAAGGGGAACGCAAATAGCGTAGTGGACTACGTAAATTCTTACGTAGCCTATCACGGTTGTCTGGCTGGACACAAATGGCAGCCGCTACGGCAGCTGCCATTTGCGTCTGCACCAGGCCATCCGTGGCCGGAAATCCGGCTGCGGAAGGCCCTGGCCTGCTGCTCCACGGACTGGCTGCAGAGCGGAGCCGGCCGTCGAGGATTCCGGGGGAGAGGATCAGATCGCCTCCACCCCCCCATCAAGGATTCCGCGGGGAGGGTCGGAGCAAAGGCAAGTGAGTTTTGTACATCCCTACAGGGTTCCCAGTTGCATGGGGCTCTGTTACTACATTCAACCAAAAGAAGGTATACAGCTCCCTTGCAGACCTCCCCTTTCGCCACTGGGTGGTTGGGAGCAGAGGGGCAGGGGTGGAGTGCACATCCTTGGCTTCTTCCATGATTACAGTGAAGCCCTTTTCAGTGAATGCCTGAAGTGGGATTTAGACTAGATGTTTTCTGAGATGCTACAGCCGGTGCTGCTGGGGTGAGTCTCAGATTTGCCAAGAGAAGCAAAAACCTCTCTACACGCAGAGATAGACACACACAGAGTTCTCTTCACTGTCCATTTATTTGATGTCCTAACTAGTGGACGAAAACCAGCATATCATGACTAGTGTGCTTCTGGGATCAGGAGGAGTATGCATATAATATCAGTACTCCTGTGTTGTTGCTTTGTAATAAAAATAGCAGTCTAATATCACCGATGCCCAGCAGTTTAAGGCCTCCATGAACTTGTGTTATCGTTTAAAACTCAGTCCAGTTAAATGGGAGTATGTCACATTAACCATACAATTATTCCACTGAAATAAATGGAACAGCATGATTGAAGCCAATCATTTCATTTTAACAGTGGTTGTGGCTTAGGTGGCTACTCATGTGCATCTGGGCTAGAGGATTTTCATGAGTCATAATCTTCCCCAAACACAAAGATGGTGTGAAAATCAGATATAGAACACATTTTCTCTTTGAGAAAGTGGACATTTTGCAAAACGTCTTCCTGTAAAATAACTTCTAGTCAGAATGCCCCTTTACTATGAATTAAAGACAAAAAAACATAAACAGGAACAACTGACCAGAAAACCTGCAGTCCTAAGAGTATCACAGTAATCACAAAATGCAGATTGTTTAGGTCAGTTTGGTACTTGACTTTATGTTCTCTTTCTCCTATCGCAATGAAAGGGACAAAACTGGACTAAATCAAAATACTCTAGTTTAAATGTGTTGAGGATCACATAAGAAGTGGGTCCTCTATGACTATTTCCATAAAGCATTCAAATAAAAAATGCTGCCATTCAAAGATGCATCCCACCCAGCAGGAAGGACCGGACTGCACCACATACTGGATCGGGAACAGTTGCCAGCAGGAAGGATGACTGCCATTTTGTTTCATTTTATTGGTCTGAAAATAGGACGTTTATCTTTAACAGTTATCTTCTCAATAGGGTTGTGCAGGGACCCCGCAATCCAACTCGCTGGTGCCGCCATCAGTTCCTGAGCCCCAGACGTGCACTGGCTCTTGTTGGACATGCGCCAACTCCAAAAAGAGTCAGCACGCATCCAGGGTTCAGGAGCTGGTGGCGGTGACGGCGGTGCTGGCAACTCCCGTGAGTCACCTCAGGCAAGGAGCTGGCAGCACCGGCACAGCTGGGCTGGTGTGTCAAAGCTCCAAAGTGCACCAAGTGCTTCAGATAGCCCCTGACCCACTCCAGGTCGCTTCGTGCCCCCTCCATTTCACCTCGGAAGGGGGGGGCCTGAAGTGGCCCACTTTGACTATGGGTTTGGGCCTCGGGCTGAAGAAGTGCACAGCCCTACTTTTCCATTCTTAGGGCCCGCGAGAGATGTACTTGTTGTGAGAACATTGCCAACAGCATAACAATTGCACTGAAATAAACAGAGTAGGTCACTCTGTTCTTACCTTGGGTACATTTGTGCTCTGTATGGAAATGCGATGGCCCAGCTTGTGTTTCACAATTATAAACCATTCTCTCTCTCTCTCTCTCTCTCTCTCTCTCTCTCTCTCTCTCTCTCTCTCACACACACACACACACACACACACACACACTATCTATCCACGCTGAAGATAACACCTTATGCATCTGATGAAGTGGACAACATATGCCACAATTAAGGTATATGCCTTAAAGATGCCACATGACTGTTTGCTGGTCTTGCTGAAACAGACCAGCATGGCTATCCCTTTGGAACACACACATATACCTTTACTGGTACTGAAAATCTGAAAATCACAGGTTGCAAATTCCCTCAGCAGAAAGCATTGAGAACACAGCCATCTCTCACCACACCCCCTTTGTGTTAGAAGTTCTTTCTCATGCCCACACCCCTTGGGGCAAAACATAACCCCTTTTTCAGACCTGGAAAAATCAGTTTGTTGCACACTCTCTCCTGTGAATATAGTCCTGTTGGACTGGGGCTCTTGCCCAACTTCAGCTGGGAGGCCAAGACTTCATTTCAGCTCAGGCTGGTTGCTCATTCCAGGCTGGTTGCTCCACTTTCTTTCAACACGCTGTGGTGCTGATGTTCATCCTAGGCTGAAAGTCACCTGCTATACTGCCAAAACCTTGCTAAAGGTGCAATCCTGTGCATGCTTAGACAGAAACAAGTCCTACAACTCCCAGCATTCCCCAGCCATCCCTAAACATGCATAGGATTGCACCCTAAAATGCTGAACTAAACCATGAAAAACTACAACCCATGTGATGCAACCAGTAAAATAATTACAGCAAAGAGGTCATTATGACTTATATCCCATAGAAATTAATCTTACATGTGTTCACAGGGAGGATATTAGTACTGGATCTGGTGATGTAACACTTCAACTCATCAATCAGCGTTAAGACACAAATTAGAATTCAAACCCAAAATGTGGTGATGTTTAAAACTCAAGACATATGAAGCTTTAGATTCCTGAATCAAGGCTCCACTTTGGACTTGAGGCAAAGTAGGTTGTGCCTAAATGCCATTATATGCAAAGGAGTATAATTTATATAACATTTCTGGGGTGCATTACTATACCTGCTCACCTGGGAGTAATCCCCACTGAAATCAATGGGGCATACTTCTCTGAGTAGATGTGCAGAGGATCACACTGTAAGGATACAACATGCTCAACCATCCTTAATGGATGTTATGATCCCCACAAATCCTTCAGGTAGGTCATTATAATTTTTATCTTACAGGTGGGCAACTGCAGGTCCCCTTCATGGATCACTGCCTTGTTGCGGCGAAGGGGCTTGCGTAACTCAGTGAAGCCATCAGCTATGCCGTGCAGGGCCACCCAAGACGGACAGGTCATGGCGGAGAGTTCTGACAAAATGTGGTCCACCGGAGAAAGAAATGACAACCCACTCCAGTATTCTTGCCAAGACCTGAAGACCTACAACACCTTCTAGAACTAACACCAAAAAAAGATGTCCTTTTCATCATAGGGGATTGGAATGCTAAAGTAGGAAGTCAAGAAATCACTGGGATAACAGGCAAGCATGGCCTTGGTGTACAAAATGAAGCAGGACGAAGGCTAATAGAGTTTTGCCAAGAGAACACGCTGATCATAGCAAACACTCTTTTCCAACAGCACAAGAGGCAATTCTACACATGGACATCACCAGATGGTCAATACTGAAATCAGATTGATTATGTTCTTTGCAGCCAAAGATGGAGAAGCTCTATATAGTCAAGGGAATGTTTTGTTGAAAGACAGGCATGATAAAGGACAAAGAAGGCAGGGACCTAACAGAAGCAGATGAGATTAAGAAGAGGTGGAAAGAATACACAGAAGGACTATACAGGAAAGATATGAATGTCCCTAATAGCCATGATACTGCGGTCGCTGAACCTGAGCCGGACATCCTAGAAAGTGAAGTCAAGTGGGCCTTAGGAAGCACTACTAACAACAAAGCTAGCGGAGATGACAAATCTCCAGGGCCAGATGAACTGCATCAAATCTCCATCAAATCTGCATTCAAATCTCCAGGGCCAGATGAACTGCATCAAATCTCCAGGGCCAGATGAACTGCATCCTAGAGTAATAAAGGAACTGGCAGAAGAACTCTCAGAACCACTGTCTATTCTCTTTCAGAAATCATGGAGGACGGGGGAAGTGCCAGATGACTGGAGGAGGGCTAATGTTGTCCCTATCTTCAAAACGGGTGAAAAGGAGGAACCTGGGAACTACAGACCAGTCAGTCTGACATCAATCCCTGGGAAAATTCTGGAGCAGATGATAAAGCAATCCATCTGGAAGCACCTTGAAAACAATGCCGTGATTACTCGAAGCCAACATGGGTTTGTCAAAAACAAGTCCTGCCAGACAAATCTGATCTAATTCTTTGATCAAGTAACCACCCTTGTAGACTGTGGGAATGCTGTAGACATCATATACCTCAACTTCAGCAAAGCTTTCAACAAAGTGCCCCATGATATCCTGATGAGCAAACTAGCTCAAAGTGGGCTAGATGAAACAACGATCCGGTGGATCCACAGTTGGCTACAGAATCGGACTCAAAGAGTGCTTATCAATGGGACCTTCTCAAACTGGGGAGAAGTAACGAGTGGGGTACTGCAGGGCTCAGTCCTGGGCCCAGTGCTCTTCAACATTTTTATTAATGACTTGGAGGAGGAGGTGCAGGGAATGCTGATCAAATTTGCAGATGACACCAAATTGGGCAGGATAGCTAATACTTTGGAAGACAGAAACAAAATTCAAAGTGATCTGGATAGACTGGAATGTTGGGCAGAAAACAGCAGAATGACATTTAATCGGGATAAATGCCAATTTCTGCACCTAGGAAAAAGAAACCAAATGCACAGTTACAAGATGGGGTATACATGGCTCAACAACACTACAAGCGAGAAGGATCTTGGAATTGTTGTCCATCACAAGCTGTATATGTGCCAACAATGTGATGTGGCTGCAAAAAAGGCAAATGCTATTTTGGGCTGCATTAATAGAAGCATAGCTTCCAAATCCCGGGAAGTACTAGTTCCCCTCTACTCAGCACTGGTACTGTGCTCTCCTCACCTGGAGTACTGTGTCCAGTTCTGGGCACCACACTTGAAGAAGGATGCAGACAAACTGGAGAGGGTTCAGAGGAGGGCAACAGAGATGATCAGGGGAATGAAAACAAAGCCTATGAAGAGAGACTGAAAGAACTCGGTATGTTTAGCCTTGAGAAGAGAAGACTGAGGGGAGATATGATAGCACTCTTCAAGTACTTGAAAGGTTGTCACAGAGAAGAAGGCCAGGATCTCTTCTCAATCATCCCAGAGTGCAGGACACGGAATAATGGGCTCAAGTTACAGGAAGCCAGATTCCAGCTGAACATCAGGAAAAACTTCCTGACTGTTAGAGCAATACGACAATGGAACCAATTCCCTTTGGAGGTGGTGGGCTCTCCCACACTGGAGGCATTCAAGACAAGGCTGGACAGCCATCTGTCAGGGATGCTCTGACTTGGATTCCTGCATTGAGCAGGGGGTTGGTCTCGATGGCCTTGTAGGCCCCTTCCAACCCTACTTTTCTATGATTTATGATTCTATGATTCTATGACAGTATTCCAGCTGAACTATTTAAAATCCTAAAAGATGATGCTGTTAAAGTGCTGCACTCAATATGCCAACAAATTTGGAACACTCAACAGTGGCCACAAGACTAGAAAAGGTCAGTTTACATTCCAATTCCAAAGAAGGACAATGCCAAAGAGCATTCGAACTACCGTACAATTGCGTTCATTTCACATGCCAGCAAGGTTATGCTCAAAATCCTACCAGCTAGGCTTCAGCAGTATGTGAACCGAGAACTACCAGAAGTACAAGCTGGGTTTCGGAGAGGCAGAGGAACTAGAGATCAAATCGCCAACATTCGCTGGATCATGGAGAAAGCAAGAGAATTCCAGAAAAACGTCTATATCTGCTTCATTGACTACGCTAAAGCCTTTGATTGTGTGGATCACAACAAACTGTGGCAAATTCTTAAAGAGATGGGAGTACCAGACCACCGTACCTGCCTCCTGAGAAACCTGTACAAGGGTCCAGAAGCAACAGTAAGAACCGGACATGGAACAACCGATTGGTTCAAAATTGGGAAAGGAGTAGGACAAGGCTATATATTGTCGCCCTGCTTATTTAACTTATATGCAGAGTACATCATGAGAAATGCCGGGTTGGATGAATCACAGGTCGGAATTAAGATTGCCGGGAGAATTATCAACAACCTCAGATACGCAGATGATACCACCCTAATGGCAGAAAACAAAGAGGATCTAAAGAGCCTCTTGTTGAGGGTGAAAGTGGAGAGTGCAAAAGCTGATTTGAAACTCAACATTAAAAAAACTAAGATCATGGCATCTGGACCCCTCACTTCCTGTCATATAGAAGGGGAAGAAATGGAAGCAGTGACAAATTTTACTTTCTTGGGCTCCAAGATCACCGCAGACGGTGACTGTAGCCATGAAATTAAAAGACGCTTGCTCCTTGGGAGGAAAGCTATGGCAAACCTAGACAGCATAGTAAGAAGCAGACACATCACCTTGCCGACAAAGGTTCGTATAATCAAAGCTATGGTTTTTCCAATAGTAATGTATGGCTGTGACAGCTGGACCATAAGGAAGGCTGAGCGCCGAAGAATTGATGCCTTCGAACTGGGGTGCTGGAGAAGACTCTTACGAGTCCCCTGGACTGCAAGGAGGTCAAATCAGTCAATCCTAAGGAAATCAACCCTGAGTGCTCCTTGGAAGGACAGATACTGAAGCTGAAGCTCAAATATTTTGGCCACCTAATGCGAAGAGAAAACTCTCTGGAAAAGACCCTGATGCTGGGAAAGATTGAAGGCAAAAGGAGAAGGGGATGGCAGAGGATGAGATGGCTAGATAGCATCACCAGTGCAATGAATATGGACTTGAACACACTCCGGGAGAGAGCAGAGGACAGGAAGGCCTGGCGTGCTATGGTCCATGGGGTCACGAAGAGTCGGACACGACTTAACGACTGAACAACAACAACTGCAGGTAGGTGAAAGTAACTTGACCATAGAAAGCCTATGAGTGCACAGCTGGGCATGAACTTGAAATTAGATATCTCCCACCCAAGGCAAATGTTTCAGTCGCTGGACCATGCTTACTTGTTTAATGCTGTAAAAGGAAAAGAATGAAGTTTCTATTCTGGTACTTAACAGCTGGAGAGTAATAAAAAGAAATGTGTGGAAAGATTTCACACAGATGTTTTCAGGAATGATGTGCTGTGTGTGCACGTCGCTCCCCTAGCTTGTGCCAAGGACAGTTTTGCCCTCCCCCATTGGTGAAAAGCAGACATGTGGGTGAGGAGAGTTTATTTATTTATTTATTTATTTCTATACCGCCCAATAGCCGAAGCTCTCTGGGCGGTTCACAAAAATTAAATCCAAGCAACACACAATAAAACAATTTAAAATATACAGAACATTAAAACCACAATATAACAATACAACCACAATAAAACCTAGCAGCAGTACAGGAGTTTAAAATACAGATTTAAAACAGCAAAGATAAAAATTTAGAAAGCTAAAATACTAAAATGCCTGGGAAAATAAAAAGGTCTTCACCTGGCGCCGAAAGGAATACAATGTAGGCGCCAGGCGAACCTCGCTAGGGAGCTCATTCCAGAGCCGGGGTGACACAGCAGAAAAAGCCCTCCTCCTAGTAGCCACCCGCCTCACTTTCTTTGGCAGGGGCTCACGGAGAAGGGCCGCTGATGATGATCTTAAGGTCCGGGCAGGCACATATGGGAGGAGGCGATCCTTCAGGTAACCTGGCCCCAAGCCGTTAAGGGCTTTGAATGTTAACACCAGCACTTTGAATCGGGCCCGGAAATGGACTGGCAGCCAGCACAGCTGGAAAAGTACTGGCGTAATATGAGCTCACAGGCCAGTCCCTGTTAACAATCTTGCTGCCCTATTTTGGACCAGCTGAAGTTTCCGGACCGTTTTCAAAGGCAGCCCCACGTATAACGCATTGCAGTAATCCAGACGAGAAGTTATCAGAGCACGGATAACTGTAGCTAGGCTATCTCTGTCCAGATAAGGGCGTAGTTGGTATACCAGCCTAAGCTGATAAAAAGTGCTCCGTGCCACTGAGTTTACCTGTGCCTCAAGTGACAGTTCTGGATCCAAGAGCACGCCCAAACTATAAACCTGATCCTTTAGGGGGAGTGCAACCCCCTCCAGAACAGGTTGAATATCACCTAGCCGGGCAGACGAACCACCCACTAACAGTACCTCCGTCTTGTCTGGATTGAGTTTCAGTTTATTAGCCCTCATCCAGTCCATTACCGTGCCCAGGCACTGATTCAGAACAGTCACTGCCTCACCTGGTTTTGATGTAAAAGAGAGGTAGAGCTGGGTGTCATCTGCATTGCTGGAGCAGCCAACCAATGTGGAGTTAGCAGTGGGCCCCTCTGTAAGCTGTTGCTGCCTCCTCATTGGCCTCTTTAGTCTTGCATGGCAACTCACCCGCCCATTAGCCAGTCATCCATCCGGGGCTGGACAGGAATTGTGGGGGTATTCCCTGAAATGGCTCTGCAGTGAAGATTTTTACACCTGCTTCATACTGTTACTTAGCATTGGTGCATGGTAATCAGTCTATCCCCTTCATGGATCACTGCCTTGTTGTGGCGAAGGGGCTTGCGTAACTCAGTGAAGCCATAAGCTATGCCGTGCAGGGCCACCCAAGACGGACAGGTCATGGCAGAGAGTTCTGACAAAATGTGGTCCACTGGAGAAGGAAATGGCAACCCACTCCAGTATTCTTGCCAAGAAAACCCCATGGAACGTATCACAAGGCTAAAAGAGATGACGCCGGAAGATGAGCCCCTCAGGTCGGAAGGTGTCCAATATGCTACTGGGGAAGAGCAGAGGGTATTTCCAAGTAGCGCCAGAAAGAGTGAAGCGGCTGGGCCAAACCCGAAAGGACACTCATCTGTGGATGTGTCTGGCGGTGAAAAGAAAATCCGATGCTGTAAAGAACAATATTGTTTAGGAACATGGAATGTCAGATCAATGAATCAAGGTAAGCTGGAGGTGGTCAAACATGAGATGGCAAGATTGAACATCGACATCTTGGGAATCAGCGAACTAAAATGGACAGGCATGGGCGAATTTAATTCAGGTGACCATCATATCTACTATTGTGGGCAAGAATCCCTTAGAAGAAATGGAGTAGCACGCATAGTCAACAAAAGGGTGGGAAAAGCAGTACTGGGGTACAATCTTAAAAATGATAGAATGATCTCAGTACGAATCCAAGGCAAACCATTCAACATCACAGTAATTCAAGTCTATGCCCCAACCACTGAGGCCGAAGAAGCTGAGGTTGATCGGTTCTATGAAGACCTACAACACCTTCTAGAACTAACACCAAAAAAAGATGTCCTCTTCATCATAGGGGATTGGAATGCTAAAGTAGGAAGTCAAGAAATCACCGGGATAACAGGCAGGCATGGCCTTGGTGTACAAAGTGAAGCAGGACAAAAGCTAATAGAGTTTTGCCAAGAGAACACGCTGATCATAGCAAACACTCTTTTCCAACAGCACAAGAGGCGACTCTACACATGGACGTCACCAGATGGTCAATATCGAAATCAGATTGATTATGTCCTTTGCAGCCAAAGATGGAGAAGCTCCATACAGTCAGTAAAAACAAGACCTGGAGCTGACTGTGGCTCAGATCATGAGCTGCTTCTTGCAAAATTTCGGCTTAAATTGAAGAACATCGGGAAAACCACTAAACCATTCAGGTATGACCTAAATCATATCCCTGATGAATATACAGTGGAGGTGAGGAATAGATTTCAGGGATTAGACCTGATAGACAGAGTGCCTGAGGAACTATGGACGGAGGTCCGTAACATTGTTCAGGAGGCAGCAACGAAATCCGTCCCAAAGAAAAAGAAATGCAAGAAAGCCAAGTGGTTGTCTGATGAGGCTTGACAAGTAGCTCACGAAAGAAGGGAAGCGAAAAGCAAGGGAGAAAGGGGAAGATATACCCAACTGAATGCAGAGTTCCAGAGAATAGCAAGGAGAGACAAGAAAGCCTTCTTAAATGAACAATGCAAAGAAATCGAGGAAAACAACAGAATGGGAAAGACTAGAGATCTCTTCAAGAAAATTGGAGATCTCAAGGGAACGTTTTGTGCAAAGACGGGCATGATAAAGGACAAAGAAGGCAGGGACCTCACAGAAGCAGATGAGATTAAGAAGAGGTGGCAAGAATACACAGAAGAACTATACAGGAAAGATCTGAATGTCCCTGATAGCCATGATAGTGCGGTCACTGAACTTGAGCCGGACATCCTAGAGAGTGAAGTCAAGTGGGCCTTAGGAAGCATTAGTAACAACAAAGCTAGCGGAGATGACAGTATTCCAGCTGAGCTATTTAAAATCCTAAAAGATGATGCTGTTAAAGTGCTGCATTCAATATGCCAACAAATCTGGAACACTCAACAGTGGCCACAAGACTGGAAAAGGTCAGTTTACATTCCAGTTCCAAAGAAGGGCAACGCCAAAGAGTGTTCAAACTACCGCACAATTGCGCTCATTTCACATGCCAGCAAGGTGATGCTCAAAATCCTACCAGCTAGGCTTCAGCAGTATGCGAACCGGGAACTACCGGAAGTACAAGCTGGGTTTCGAAGAGGCAGAGGAACTAGAGATCAAATCGCCAACATTCGCTGCATCATGGAGAAAGCAAGAGAATTCCAGAAAAACGTCTATTTCTGCTTCATTGACTACGCTAAAGCCTTTGATTGTGTGGATCACAACAAACTGTGGCAAATTCTTAAAGTGATGGGAGTACCAGACCACCTTACCTGTCTCCTGAGAAACCTGTACGAGGGTCAAGAAGCAACAGTAAGAACCAGAGATGGAACAACCGATTGGTTCAAAATTGGGAAAGGAGTACGACAAGGCTGCATATTGTCACCCTGCTTATTTAACTTATATGCAGAATACATCATGAGAAATGCCGGGTTGGATGAATCAGAGGTCGGAATTAAGATTGCCGGGAGAATTATCAACAACCTCCGATATGCAGACGATACCACCCTAATGGCAGAAAGCGAAGAGGATCTCAAGAGCCTCTTGTTGAGGGTGAAAGAGGAGAGTGCAAAAGCTGGTTTGAAACTCAACATTAAAAAAACTAAGATCATGTCATCTGGCCCTATCACTTCCTGGCATATTGAAGGGGAAGAAATGGAAGCAGTGACAGATTTTACTTTCTTGGGCTCCAAGATCACCACAGACGGTGACTGTAGCCATGAAATTAAAAGACGCTTGCTCCTTGGGAGGAAAGCTATGGCAAACCTAGACAGCATAGTAAGAAGCAGAGACATCACCTTGCCGACAAAGGTCCGTCTAATCAAAGCTATGGTTTTCCCAGTAGTAATGTATGGCTGTGAGAGCTGGACTATAAGGAAGGCTGAGCACTGAAGAATTGATGCTTTCGAACTGTGGTGCTGGAGAAGACTCTTACGAGTCCCCTGGACTGCAAGGAGGTCAAATCAGTCCATCCTAAAGGAAATCAACCCTGACTGCTCATTGGAAGGACAGATAATGAAGCTGAAGCTCCAATATTTTGGCCACCTAATGCGAAGAGAAAACTCCCTGGAAAAGACCCTGATGCTGGGAAAGACTGAAGGCAAAAGGAGAAGGGGACGGCAGAGGATGAGATGGCTAGATAGCATCACGGATGCAATGAATATGAACTTGAGCACGCTCCGGGAGAGAGCGCAGGACAGGAAGGCCTGGCGTGCTATGGTCCATGGGGTCACGAAGAGTCGGACACGACTGAACGACTGAACAACAACAACAATCAGTCTATGTAATTGGTCACAGAAGTAATGTGGGTGCTAAAGGAGATTAGATGGATTATCCTCAAGACACCCTGAGGCATTTGTAGGGTGAATTGTCACTTCCCCAACCTACTTCTCATTGAGAGCCAGCTTCAAGAGGATGTCAGAAGGGAGGTGTCCTTTGGCCCTTGAGGCTTGTGGCCACAGGCACGTAAACGTTTGGGGGCTTGGGAAATCTGGCAATTTGAGGAAACTGTCCTGGGCACCATCACAAAATGGCTGCCATGGGAGGCATAGCAAAGGATGAGTAACCTACTGAGAAGATTGAGCACAAGGCAAAGGTGGAGTCTGTGCCTCAACATACTAAACAGCTCCTTTAAGCACATGGTTTCGGCACCAACAGAAACCTATTTCACAGCAATCCCAGATGCCAGTAAGAAAATGTTTATTCTTATTTTTTTTAAGTGGGAGGGGTAGGGCACCCTGGTGGTTCCAAGAAAGATGTCTGGGGGCAAATAGGTGCCCATGGGGACCACATTGGCTACCGCCTCTTTAGACAATCAAATGCAGACCTGGGGTGGGCGGACAGGGCCTCCTCAGCTTGCCTTTAAGATGAACAGTCCAGGAAACCAGAGATTAGCACATTTGTTGATACAGTACGCTGAACCAGCATGGTGTACCCAAATGGTGGGGAGACAGGGGGCAGTTCTCAGCTGACTCCACAATTTACAGGGTTATCACATAAGTCAGATCATTAGTTTAGATCATTAGTTAATGTTGGTCCTCACTGCAGATCTCTGCTAGCTAATAAAGTTGTGGCCCTTTCACCCAGTTATGGTCTCATTACTTCTTTTTGGGGAGGGGACGCTGTAATAAAAACCAGGGTTCAAGTCAGCAGACTTGGCTTATCTCTTCATAGGCTTTGTATTGGCTTCCCATCGAAAGTACAGGAGCTTGTCGCTCATGATTGGATACAGAGAAGTTGGCTTTCAATGAATTCGACATTCAACAATAAGAATCTGGCCACTGCAATTGTGTGTTTAATTCCTGAGGAACGTAGTCAACCTGGCCTGTGTGGAAGGAGAATAATGGAAGTTTAGCAGTGGAGAATACAGATGAAAAATTTGTTCCTGGGCACATACTCAATATTGTGGCTCTAATTATTATTATTGCAAAACCACAGAAAAAGATCATATAACAAAGGCCAAAAGAACAATTGAAGGCACACTTCCATATTGCCTACAGCAGAGGGTCTTTGTAATATTGGTGTGTGTATCTGCTACTTTCACCCACCTAGCTTTCACTGATTAGACTTTAGGAGATTTCATGTCATTAGGGGGTATGCCAAGAAACAAATAGACTCTTCTTGAAACTTCATATATCTTTGCATTAGTGCTTATGCTTAAACGTGTCTTTTCACTTGGCGCCTACAGCTAAAGTTAGCTAACCAATGAACTCAATACCTGATTTTGTTTTTCTGGCTTGTTTGCTGCTTGAATGCACAACCTGCTTGGCTCATTGCCTATCCCAAATTTAACACTTTTTGCATTTAACATAGCCAAGGGTCATTTACAGTCAAAAAGATTCAGTGGTGTGTATCTCCCTCCTCCCCCACCCCCCAGTACATAATATCCCACTCTTACACTAAACTAAGAAACTAAACAGGTTTAAATTAGGTAGAGATGGAACCAAAAGAAGGGAAAGTGAAGACTGGATGACTACTGGGGTCACTATGAAAACAAAAATAGAAATGTTTAGTCTTGTTGGAAAATTCAGCTGTTTTAGTTAGAGCATGTCATCCTGCATACAAATGCTATTCATTCAAAAACGAACTTTGATTATATTTATTTATTTCCACACTAGAAATAGTGCTCTGGGTGGCTAACAGTAATAAAATGCAGATCAAACGTAACATTATTAAAACATACATCAATTAAAACACATCAGTTAAAAACACAGGAAAAACAGCCATTAAAAAGAAATAAGAAATAAACAGCACCCACCAGTTAAAGCCTAATTCAGCAAACAAAACAGCTTAACAGCTAAAAGCCTGCCTGAATAAAAAATATCTCTGTTTGCTGGCAGGAAGAAAATAAAGATGGAGCTAGCCTGGCCTCCCTTGACAGGGAGTTCCAGAGCCTAGGAGCAGCCACCAAAAAGGCCCCGTCTTGCATTCTTGCCAAATGGGCCTCTGATGGTGGCTGGACAGAAAGGAAGGCCTCTCTCGAGGACTGTAAAACTCAGGCTTATAAGGGAGAATGTGGTCTTTCAAATTGTTTCTTATACTGAGATAATTTCAGTCATATGTTTATGTTTGTCATGAGGTGTTTTTTTCCTCATCATTTGGTATTTGCATTATTTATTTCTTCTTTCAAATGCCTTGCATGTTAAATGCATGGTAATGGTTTTAGTTTTGTTTGTGTGCCCAGTACTACTTTATATTCCTGTCTTTGAAACATGTCTCTTAAGTCACCCTCCTGTAGACCTGCTGCAGTTGTGGCTGCATTTTTAATGGAGACAAAAATTGCCTATTTTAATTACTCTTTATGCTACACATCATATGTCATCTTTGAACCTCAGTTTTCCACAGCAGTGTTAAGACTTTTCTCAGTTAAATCAAATGATTTCCCCCAAACCTGTTAATTCTCCATATCTGGATCTATTTCCACTTTAGTTAAGATACGTAGCACATGACCACTTTAAGTCTTTCGCATTTTCGCTAGGAATCAGTTGATTCTAGGGATGGGAGAATCAGAAAAACCTTAGCTCCCAAAGGTTCTCCGAGTTCCACCTTGAAGCTTGGTGTGCCTTCTTTCTGTTCCCAATTGCGATCTTTTGTTGTTGTTCGAATAGGGAAAATATACATTTCAGTGCACATTTTTAAAAAGTATGCACCAACATTCATATTTTTCCCCCATTGACTAAAGCATGGAAGTCGTGTGCATTTTTCTAAAGTACACTTCTTCTTTTGAATCAGTATCACAAGCTTTGAGTTTTGCCCAGAAAAGCACTTCCATTCACATTTAGGGTGTGAATGGGAGAAGTTCTGGCTAAAAATTAATCCAAATGAAATTCTCATACATCTTAAATTCCTGTGCTTCTTATTCTTTAGAAACACTATTATTAGCGCTGAACCACTATAAATGGCTCTTCTTTGGGGCAATTTTTAGCACCCCTTTCAAAAATGTTTGGTTGTCCATTTACATTACCTTCCCAAGCCCTCACTTTTAATTGCTGAATTACACTTTCAATTGCCCTTAATAGTATCATCACATACCTACTTAATATCGTGATATCATCCCATTCAGTGTGTGACTCCTGATTGAATGGAATCACCCCTGAACTTTTCAGGGATTCCAGATTCGTTGTCTTCATCTTGTAACCCTCCCATGTTTTACCACTGATTCTTCCACATTTTTGCTTTCAAAAAATCTGCTAAGGAGGAAATGACAGAATAGTTGTACAGGGTCTTTTGATTGGTAGCTCTTGGAGCCCTTGGTCTGCAGAAGAAAGAAGATATAGCAACCTGGGGATGATTTAAAAAAAAACACACACACACTGAAGCAGCAGCTAACAGAAGAAAGGGTGCAACTTGGCTGAATAGGATTGGACAAAAGGTGACTATTCACACAATCTAAGGGCACAATCCTATGTATGTTTAGACAGAGAAAAGGCCTACAACTCCCAGCATTCCCCAGCCAGCATGGCTGGCTGGGGAATGCTGGGAGTTGTAGGCCTTTTTTTCTGTCTAAACATACATAGGATTGTGCCCTAAGTGTCTTTCAGGAAAGGTTTCTAACACTCTGAAATTGCTAGTTTCTACCTGAAAATAGAAACTGGAAAATAGTGTGGCTTTAGTTTTCACATGAATACAGTGTGCCAGGATTCTGTTTCCCCTGTACTATAGCTTCTTTATTATCTGCCAATGATCTCCCCACTGCTGGAAGAATTGATGTCTTGTATGTGTGTGAGTGGACATGTGTTTTTGCATTCAGCTAGTAAAGTTTGCACTGTACTAAAGGTCCAACTGTGTGAAAGGGGATATCTATGGTGAGGCACACTAAACCAAGTATTTTCAATGATAGTCTAATATAAAACCCTGGAGTAATGATGATAATGGAAGAAATGTGAATTTGGTTTAAACAGAATAACCATATCTGAACCACAGAGAATGACATCAATGTGCATCTCCAAGAAAAGCCAAAATCCTTTTTCCCCATTTGCTAATGACGTAGAACCACACAAGATTCTGCATTTGCACATTACCCTGATTTGTTTTCAGATGATTGCCATCTCGCCACCCAGCTTTCCAAGCTCTTGTTAGGTTGTCCTGACATCTTTGGGTTCATGTGCTTGAAAATATACTGCTCATAAATATTATTGCTAACATTCAAACATGTTTGATGTTGATCCCAAAGCAAGGCTTCCCAATCCCTTTTAAGAACAGTTGTGAAGCAGATTCTTTTTCCCCTTGTTTCTTCCCAAGAGATTAATAATGCATAACCTGGCCAGGAAACTGCTGTCTGAAAGATGGAACTGATATTATGTGATATAATCCAGATATTAAAATTCCTGGGGCAAACTGTCATTTTTGCAGACCACACTACGTAACAGCTCGATAAACAATGCAGATCGAGAGTCCGTTGTATTTCCTTGCAGCCGTACAAAACTATGTGCATCACACTTCCATCTATCTGAAGCCAACCTAATAGGATGTTTAAACCATGAAACTTATGAAAGCTTTCAATCCTGAAGAAAGCCGTATAGCTTTTCTTTTTCTTTTACAGGAGGTATTTCATATTTTCTTTTGTATGCTATCCCAAGTTTCTGTTTATTCTGGACTGAGTGTATTGAAAACTGTATTGATCCTATTTTGAGAAACATATAATAACCTTGCAGTTTGGGGAAGTGCATTGAGTTGGATCCTGAATCTCCACCCCATGGATGGAAGGGCTCCTTCCCTCCATGGGAGGCTTCTGAACCAGCAGGAGAATCCCACTAGTGTAATGGAGGAGATGGAGATCTTCCTCGATTCCCTCTCTCTCTGAAATCCTCTACGCCCCCCAAATCTGCTCCACATGGTTGGAGGATCCTCTGGAACACTGGGGGACATGGTGCTAGGAGCTGCAGGAGGAGGAGACTTGGCAAAGATTACCTCCCACCCCTCTACACTGGAAAGAGAATTCTGAGCAGAACCCCACTCTGGGAATGCTCTCACCAGTGGAAAAGAAGCTGGATCCAACCAATTGTTTTGTACACTATCATATTGATATCTGGTAACTGCCTAGAGTACAAACTATCCCAGCACAATTGAGCCAAATCAAAGCACTTTTACATCCTACCAATATTAACAGAAGAGTTAAGCATATCCACATATCTCCCTCGCTGAAATGCTTGCCTTTGGATGTTGTTTACAGTGAGCTATATCTGCTTACAATTATGTTGAAAATAGATGGTCACATCCATTTACATCAGTGGGAAATTTGGTTTTGCAAGATGTATTGCTCCATGTTTTGGGGTTTTTAAACCAATTTCTAAAGGAATTTTCCAAGGATGGATCATCATCCGCTACTTAATGCTCATATTTGACTTGCTCTCATGCCAACATATACGAGCTAACAGATTTGAAAGCCCTTCAATTCTCTACTCTCAGTTCAGCCAATATATTATTACAGCAATGTATAAGAACATGGGGCCAATTTAATATCATCTGGTCTCATTCTTTTCCCATGAAATGTTCACTTGATATGTAAATTAACCATTTTATTGCTCACCCATGTATACAAATATATGTAATTATTTTCGTCACTGAATTTCACTGAGATGGAAGTCAGTCCTTTTTTATAAGTGATTTTCCTAGAATGAGAAAAATCTCCATAAAATCCAAAAATGAATTATGTGCACTATTATTGCAGCCATTTCTGACTTTCTTTCCCTTTATTGTAGTGCTTACGACAGGAAAATATCGTAATTAGTGGATAATTCCACTAGTCAACTGGGAAAAACTGTCAGGGACAAGACTTCTTCAGACTTCTATAGACCGAACCAGACATCTTCTCCTTGAGAACCATAAGACAAAAGGAAATTCCATAAGTTCCCAGAGCAATTGTTTTCATGGCCCAATTGTTCCAACAGCCAAAGTTTTCCTATGATATGTCCATAATAACTAAAGTATACAACGGCTAAAGTATACAATGCAATGAGCATACCATATGGACACAATACAATACCTTCACTTAGCCAGTCATGTCTCTAAATATTAAAGCTGAATCTCTGTACCCTCCGCTGAAAACTGAAAAAGCAATTCCACTGAAAATGGTTCAATGTTTCCACAGCCACATTATGAGAGGTCTCAGATAATGTATGCATGTTATCTTTTTGCAGGTGTGCCTCCAAGTATCGAACCGTTTACTTAGGAGGAATGTCATAAAAATCAATAGGAACCTTCAGACTAATTGGTTTGACGAACTGAGCCAGATACATTTAGATATTTGTTAGCTACAGCCCCACAATGCACTGTTACAGCCACTTCCTTGGAGCTGCTAGGATGAATGGGAAATCTTGAGAAGTGGGAAATAGACTTTTTGAACCTTTAACCACAAGAAAATATATTACCTGCATCCTTAATTAAGATCCTTGGACAGCTAAAGTCAGTACAAAAAGTTATTCTTTTTTGTAATTTCTTATAAGCCAGGTAGGATATCCTATACTGATTTCCCAAGCAACCTTATGTTTTTAACTGTAGCCTGTTCTGTCTCTGGACTTGAACCATTCTAGCCTATGAATGTTAGTCACTCTGCTCTTTTAAGCTACTGGTAATGGTCCATGGGGTCACGAAGAGTCGGACACGACTTAACAACAAAAGTGTGGTTATTTATGGAGCAGCCAGGAAAATGGTTCCTATTAAAGGCTAGGCATCCCCCTGAGAATGTTAACGCAAACTCAAGTACCCTGAATGGAAAAGCATTGCCTTTGGGATTGCTTAGAAGTTAGAACCCATTTTCATAGGCAGATAACTCTCTCTCTCTCTCTCTCTCTCTCTCTCTCTCTCATTACCCCAGGCTACAGACTGCAGTGACCCAGAAAAGATTTGATCGGTATGGTTATCACTGAAGTGGTTAACCAGTGCCTGGACTGTACCACACAGGTTGCAGGTGGAAGTTTACATGACTGAATGCTCCTCCATATTCATAATCATCATCATCATCTGCATACAGGAAAGCTGATATCTGGGAGAAGGCTGAACTCAAAGCATTCACCTGTACAAGACAGATGGTCTAGTGTAAATGCTCATACCCCCAAAAAAATGCTGCATCAAAAAGATGGCTGAGGTCAGAGATGTTTCAGAATGCAGAACCCAAGAACATAGGAAGAGCTCTGTTGGATCAGGCCAAAGGTCTGTCTAGTCTGACACTTGAGTGCAACAGCCCCCTCCTGCTGCTGTTCCCCAGTAACTGGTATTCAGAGGCATTTTGTATTTGAACCTGGAGGTAGTACCAGGAAAAGAAATATGGTGGCTCCAACTTTAAGGACCCAGCCCATCCACATCCCTGAACATTTCCCTTCACTTCTTTCATATATGTGAATGACTGCAATTCACTTCTATGGGAAAAGTAAAGCAGTACACTAGAGGACACTTCCATGATGTGGGCAACACTTTCCCCATCTCTGATACGGGGTATCTCAGTCTCCACAAACAGGGACCCAATGGATCAAGATATATCTGTGCATGGAGCACACAGAGAGAGACACATAGCACATCGGTGGTCTCTGCAGTATGTGGGTGCTTTTCTTCTCCTTCACCTGTCATGATGATGGGCCTTTTGCTAGTTGATAATATTTGTGTGCATGTTGTTCTGCATACACCAAACTTTCCTAAGGGATTTTTGGAATAGGTAAACTGATAAGAATGACACCTGGTTTTTGGATTTTGCTGGCTTCGCTGGGATCCCACTGGAGTTTCAAAGATCGGGAGCTGTAAATCATAGCAGGGGTTTGGCAAATGACAGCGGAATCAACATCTGCTTGACATGAGACTGGCCAATACACTGTGTGTGTGTGCGTGTGCGCGTGCATGTGTGCGCGCGCATGCACGCAATTGTTTACAGATGATTTGGTGAGAGGGGACTAAGTTATTTGGCTGTCACTGCATCAAAACTTGGCTCGAAGTGAAATGATCAGGTGCCATACAAACCCTGGAAAACTGGAACATGTGGCAGGTTCGTGCATCCAGGAGGGTTTTCCTCTTCTCCCCTGTCTCCAGCCTAGTTTGGAACGTGATCTTTTAGAGTGTCACTTCAGCCAGCACACTGCAACCTTGCTGTTCTGCAAAATCACTTAATGGATGTGCTTCATCTCCCTCCCTAGCAGGGTTAAGTTACTGATCTATAAATGAAAGCTGTGACTACAGCCATTTTGGCACTAACCACCACTCTGTGGACTGAAGATGCCGGGTGTGTTTATGACATCCCTTCTAGGCCTGCCTTCTTTCAGCACAAATCTTTTCTTTTCTTTGCACTGGCTGTTTGGATTTACTCAGTAGTATTGTCCTGGAATAAGCAGGGCCTGACTGTGCTCGTGCAGGCCATTTATCCCACAACATGTGGGCTGTATCAAATTTTGGTCATGTAAACATTGACCTCCCAAGAGCAACCCCTGTTCATACCATTCCACATTCTGCTTGCTGAGGGGGTGGGTGGGGGAAACTTACATCACAAAAAGTAAGGAGAATAGTAACATACTAGAACAGCCTTCCCCAGCCTGTTGGCCTCTAGGTATTTTGGACTACAACCCCCCAACATCCCATGAACAACAACCCATGCTGGCCAGGGCTAATGGGAGTTGGAGCAAAGATGAGACCCAGTGTGATGTAGTGGTTAGAGTGCTGGACTAGGAATGGGGAGATCCAGGTTCAAGTCCCTACTCAGTCATGAAGCTCACTGGGTGACTTTGGGCCTGTCGCTGACTCTCAGCCTAACCTACCTCACAGGGTAGATGTGAGGATAAAATGGAGAGGAGGATCATGTTATGCTGCCTTGGGTTCCTTGGAGGAAAAGTCTGGATATAAATGTAACAAACAAACAAATAAGGTCAGTGTGGTGAAAGGGGCCGCAGGGCTGTGGATTTAGCCCTGCCCCCAAAGTAATGCCATTCTCCCAGCTCCATTGTGAACATTGTCATCTTTGGCATAATTTCTGAAGGAAGTCTGGAGGAAGGAGAAAGTTATGGGGGATTCTCCAGAGGAGATATTTAAACAGTCAAAACTCAGCTCTCTGCCTCTGTGCCATCAAATCAGAGTCTATTGTTCTCCTTATGCACAGTTTGGAGCAGAACTGTAAATGCCAAGTACGTATATATTCAGTCTTCCAAGCAGTACCCTATATTCCTAATGCCTCCCTAAGATCCTTGTGGGATTTTGCAGTAAAAATATATTTTAAAAATGTATTCACCAACACAAAGAATAAACCATGATTTTAGCAATGATGAGTATAATTAATAGAAATGCTTATCATGGATAGTTCCTTTGGAGTTCCGGTTGGTTCTTCTGACTAAAACCTGGAGTGGATTCACAACCCTCCTGACATTGGAGCCACCAGCCTCCAATGCCACACAGCAAGCAGAGATGGCATGACAACTTACGGGCATAAAACTATTTAGAGAGCTTGTCTTCTCTAGCATCCATAGTGAGGACAATTTTATCACTCACTCATTTCTTTGGATCTCAGGAAGAACTACTTTCAACATTAGACCATATGCTTTGTGTATAGGAGGTCCCAGGATCTCCAGTTAAGGGATTAATACTGAGTAAAAAAGAAAAAAAAATATTTCCCAATCATTTGTTGCATGGGAGGGGGAGTAAAATGAACCCTCCCCAAAAGATCATGTTGTTTGTGTTTGGGGGGGGGGGATTTATCTGATGGGGGGGGAGGGGGTATGTTGTCGCTTACCTTACTTAACCTTAAGAGGTGGTTGAGCATTTGCCTTTCCCCCCCCCCTTCATTATTTGTTTAGCTGTCCTTTTCTATGGTTCGAACAAAGTTCGAACAAAATCCTGTCTACATGGGTGAAATTGCTTGGTCAGATCTGGAGAAAATCATTATTTTGTTTACATCTCATAATGAGGTGGTTTTATAGGTAGTGGGGGACATTGCTCTTATAGAAACAAACATTCAAGCCAACATTTTACTTTCTACAAGGAGTGGCAATAATAAGTACATTTCACTGTTTATGAACTGTTATTTATTTGTGCGTTTTGGTCTTATCATATTGTGTTTTATTGGCTCCTTTGCTTATTCTTTTTCTCTGTGGCTGTTGTGCCCAATGGTTATAACAATCTGAAAAAATCATTCATTCAGTTTCCTTTTCCCCCCCTTGCTTTTTACACTTTTTCTCACACGCCCCACAATTTTGAACACATTCTATATTTCATGAAGAGTCTCCACAGATACTTTCTTCAGAAAGTTACCTTCCATGTGTCGAAAGTGATGGCAATGATGACAGAGGGAGGCGGTGCTAGCTCTCTGCCCCTCTTCGCATATTTTAGAGCGTTTCTACACAAGGCTTTTATTGTGCACTTGTGATTGGTCATTCACAATTTTTTACGGGTACTTTATATGACACCATCAGCCTCCAGGGCCCCTCCCATGCTTTCTTGCCATTATAGCAGGATAATTCTCAATGGGGATAATGCAATAAGAGATTTTAACAGACTTTGAAGTATGATAAATTTCCAGTGAGTGTCTGGAATGCCACTTTATCACGGCACAATCTAGTGGCTGTATAATGAAACAGAACTTTCCCAGAAAGAAAAAATCCGGAAACAACCATGTGTAAAGGAGGCTATCTTAATCCCGCAAGGAATCCAGAAGCAGAAGCTCCGGTAAGGGTGCAGGATTTTGACCTCATGTGGAGAAGCTCTTAGAATGCCTGAATAGAGCTAAAGTCTCACATGCTAGCAAAACCTCAAGCCCTCTTGAAGGGTTAAATGAAGTTAACTGTGAGCAGGCAGGGAGACGGGGGTGCTTACTGCAGCCTCCCCCCTCCACTGCTGACCTCCCTGAGTTGACGGGAAAGGTCTGCAAGGACAGCGTGTTGCGTTTAGCTGAACATACTTACACTGCTCAACATGACCTGGGAACTCTGGCTTACCAGGATGCCTGATTGCATGGGGTTCCATAACTATGTTCAGCTGAAAGCAGTCACAGTGCAGACCCTCCCCATAAATACAGGGAGGTTGGCAGTGGAGGGGGCAGAGCCAGAACACACGTGCCTGGCTTCCTCCACACTTCCAACTAACCCCTTTTCAGTAAATGCCTGAAGGGAGCTTCAGCTCCTTTGTAATCTAGCTTCCTTTGTGGTGTCATCAATCATGTGACCAGAGCCAAGATCTGGGAGCTGCTGCTTTGTCAACAAGTGGCTTCTTAGGACTGTGCAAAATGTCTGATGAAAGAAATTATCATGGCTTTTGGTTATCAGATGTGGAGTGCATTAGCTAAATACCTCATAGTGCTCTAAAGGTTTTCTGTCCCTCACGCCCACTGACCCCAACTGCCACACATTCATATAACAGATATGTAATCAGGGCTCTTGAACTGTGTTGTCAATTTTGATTTTTTTAATCAAGAGAATACGAGAATACAGTTTCATGAGCCAAACATCCGAACATTCAATGTATTCAAGTCAGGAAGAAAAATCAAGATTGTTTTTAATCCTTTAAGAAGAGGGAGGGAGGGGGGAGGAGAGAGAATCAATTGTTACCACTGCATGAATAGGGAAAACAGACAAAGCATAGTACAATATTTAGTTGGATCATAGATTTACCTTGGCAAAGTCAACACGTTTTCTGAAGAGTATATCCGTATACATCACAGGTGTTTTCCCAAAGTATTTCATCTACTTAGATGCAAAAAGAATGACATTATGACTTTACACTCCCCCAGACCAGTTTTGTGCCGGTTTGATCCCTCAGTACTGTTCTATGCCAACAACTGAATTAGCTTTAAAAAGTGCTTGTTTAGCAAAATAAAAAAATTAAAAAAACACTGCTTTTTTTTACTTATTTCCTCTTAATCCAAACTAGCAATCTTTTCTGAAAACAGAATTTATTGTCAGTTCCTACTACATGAATAGAGCAAGGATCATGCAGGGGTCAGAGTGTAGGATAGGATGGAGAAGATAGAAGTTCTCTTTATGAACCTGCCACAGATAGACATTACTTAGGCCATATCATTTTAAACTCTCCAAAGCTTAGAGCAGGTATGGCAACTTGGCGGACCAATTTCCATCCCCCGCACATGCATGCACACATACATGGGCTGCACTCTTGCTGCTGCAGCTGCCAAATTCAGTAGCACATTCACAGCAACTAAAAATGGCAGTTTTCCACCAAAATTCAATGGCAAACCACTGCAACTCAACCTAATTTTGGTGTTTCTAATGCTTTGTAAACCACGAATTCCTTGTTAAGCCATCACACTGCCATATTTGGCAGCATGGCAGCGGGAGGGGGGGGCGCAGAGGAGAACACCGGAACTGCTTGAGGCCTGCAGCTGCGTGTTGCACACCCCTGGCCAAGAGGATGAAATATTCAAAAAGCCATGAAATGGCTAAGCATAGACAGACCACAGAGCCTATGGATTTTGTTAGATCTTCATTTTTGGTATATGTGTGCTTAGGATTTTTAGCCTTAGATAGGCAAGAAATCTTTTGAAAACCTGTGTTAGGATCTCCTCTGATCTTTGTAAAAGTGTCACAGCTGAATCCTTTTGATTTCACAGCACCAATAAAAAGGAATGGGAGTTGCATTGGCATACAACAGCCTTCCCCAGCCTGGTGCCCTCCAGATGCTTTGGACAACAATTCCCACCAGCATGGTGCCTGGGGATGATGGGAGTTGTAGTCCAACACATCCGGAGACCACCATGTTGGGAGAGAATGGCCCAGAACGACTGCGGGCTTGTGTGCTGATCTGATCCAAGTTCAAACCAGCCTCTCTTTGTAAGCTGCAGGCATTTTGCATGACTAAGCATTACATCTCTCTTTGGATTTTGTAGGGCAGAGTCTCAGCTATGCCTGAGTGCATGTGTTCCATAACTATGAAGCCCTAACTACTGAATTACATCCACTTTACGAACAAGTCTGACAATACACGAGAGTGTCTGTTTGGCTGGCTAAATAATCTTTGATCCCTGAACTACTGTGTGGAGAGTGGGGTAGCCCCTGACAAGGTGCCTTTGCCCATCCCTGACATAGGTTGGGAACATTTGGCATTTGTTAGCTGTAACAACTTTCAAAAATAATGGCTTGGATCCTAAAACACCTTAACTTGGGGCACAATCCTATGCACTTTTAGAAAGCAAAAAAAAGTCCTACAACTCCCAGCATGCCCCAGTCAGCTGGCTGGGGCATGCTGGGAGTTGTAGGCCTTTTTTCCTCTCTAAACATGCATAGGATTGCACCCTTAATGTCCAAGGGAAATACTTGCCCATAGGTCACACTAGGTTTACTATGCATTACTGATACATGCCAAAACAAAAGTTATGGGAGTCGCATCTTGATCAGTACTTGCCATTTCCTCATATATATATATATATATATATATATATATATATATATATATAAATATGGACTCAAAACTGGTTTTCCATTGGATTGTTTTGCTCGGGAAAAACTTATCTGAATGGTTATTTCAGGGTTGATTTGCATGTTGCGTCTTTTCACATGCTTTGGTTTATGTTACATGAATCTGGAACTGTAAACACAAACATATAACATTAGAATCAGTCCTAAATATATGAGCCACTAACATGACATCTGAAAGAACTGTAGGTTACGTGTCATTTTCCCTGGGTTGTAACTGCTGCTGGGTTTTACTCTGGTTTTAGAATCACAGAATCATAGAACAGTAGGGTTGGAATGGCCTATAAGGATGGCCTACAAGACCATCAAGTCCAACCCCCTGCTCACTGCAGGAATCCAAGTCAAAGCATCCCTGACAGATGGCTGTCCAGCTTCATCTTGAATGCCTCCAGTGTGGGAGCGCCCACTACCTCCCTAGGGAATTGGTTCCATTGCTGCTTTACATGCTACTTTTAAAATTTTCAAGTCTTATATTAGGTTTTATCGTGTTGTATTTTATGGTTTTAATTGTTGTGAATTCCCCAGAGAGCCTCAGGTGTTGGGCAGTACATAAATGTAATAAATAAATAAACAAACAAACAAACTATAGTCTCTATAAAATGATGAAAAGACCAGGCCACCAGTAACAAGAACTGCAGTCCATAGGTACTAGCCCAGTTCCAAAAATGATCTCATCCACTCTTGTATATCTCCCCCACCCCAACATCTCTCTGCTGAACACATGGTGAATGCTGACAGTTCTCAGTCCCTCCCACCCACCCACCCGAATCAGCATTGCCAGCACTGACATGTGTTTGGAATGCATGCTTGGTGCAAGAGTCTGTTGCGTATTCTCCTGGATGCTGGAAACAGGTTCCTCCCTGCTCAGACCATAGCAGCCATTTCATTTGCAGAGTCAACAGAGAGATCTGCAGGCAGATTTCCCTTGTTAAATCAGAGCACTCACATATCATCATCACCTGCTTGGTAGGAATATCTCTGCTTCTGATGTGCTGGGTTGCTAACATCAGTTTCAGAGGGGTGAAAATCTCTCCCTCAAACACTTGGATCATACCAATATTGAGGTATTTTCAATCCTTTTCCAGTGCCTTTGGTTCCACTATTGGCTGCCGCTCTGTTGCTATTTGCCCCTGGTTGCATCTTCCTCCTTCCTGGATTAGTCACGTGCACAATCCCACCCAATTATGCATCATATACTGAACATTGTGATGCCACAATGCTACTCTAAGTAGGACTAACATTGGATACAACCCAAGAAGGACCATGTCTTTATTATACTAGTTCTTGAAATCCTATAATATATAGGTGTTATTTTAATAACATTTTTAGCATTAATCTACAAATACTATAAATGATACCATTATAATCTGTGTAACATAGAAAAAAGGTAATGCTTTGGAAACTATATCTGCCCATGTATTACCTAATTAGTATAATAACAGCTCAGACTACAAGGCCCTGGATTAAAACCGAATTCCCTCTGCTGTCATTGTGTCAAACCATTTCCAACAGAATGCACTTCCTTTTTCTAAATTGGGGAATTTTGTGCCAGAAATGACATCACTGTCGGATACATATATTTGTTCATATGAGTCCAATTTAATGCGATTCCAGTGATTATCTATAGCCTGCCTGTTCATAGCAGTTTACTAACATGTTGTTGGCATCGAATCACAGGACTTCTGATTGTTTTTCTGTTGCAAATTTCACAGTAGTTTATTCAGAGTAGAGTTGTTATCTATATCTATAACAGCTGTGAGAGGCAAATTTGTGAGGAGCCATTTGATTGACATCACAAAGAGTAACAGAGGCCAGCATTTGCAAGCACAGCTTATCGTTTGATCCATAAAGCAATCAGACTAGAAATGGAATCAGAAAACCATTTCCACACATGCACAAGATTTGGAGCCAGTTTACATATGATTTGCTGGGCTCCCAGCAGGGCTGAGCTCGTGGGGAGTTGTCATATAAAATTGATATGTCCGCATAGGTGATATATGCTGATACTTTGTGAAAGCTGCTGATATTTTGTGATGGCAGCAACACTTTTTTTCTTTTGTTTTGAGCCACGGCTCTCACTGCAATCTGGGTGGTTGTGTATATAAGACCCACAGGGAGACATCAGGTTCTTTTTTCCCCACCAATCTTTACATGTTGGCCCAAAATACTGAGTAAGCTATAAATCAGCCTTCTCGAAGCTGGGTCCCTCCAGATATTTTGGACTAAATCTCCCATCAGCCCTGACCATTGGGAATGCTGGTGGGACCCAGGTTGGAGAAACCTGCTAGAAGAGAACATACTTTTTTTTAAGTTATATGTTGTTTGTGTGTATTGTCTGTGTGCTTTTATGTAAATGGCTTTTATATTGTATTTAATGTTTTAACTTCTGTAAACCACCCAGAGAGCTTCGGCTATGGGGTGGTATAGAGATGATGATGATGATAATTTTGACCTATAAAGCCCTCCATGGCTTGGGACCACAGTACCTGACACAGAATGCCTCTCCTGGTATGAACTGACCTGTACACTACACTCTACATCTAAGGCCCTCCTCCGGGAGCCTCCTCGAAGGGAGGCTCAGAGGGTGGCAACAAGGGAGAGGGCGTTTTCAGTGGTGGCTCCCTATTTATGGAATAATCTCCCTGACAAGGCCCACCTGACACCAACATTGTCATCTTTCGGCACCAGGTTAAAACTGCCCTCTTCTCTCAGGCATTTGGCAGCATATAATGAGTCTCTTGATTGTCTGTGGCTGATTGTTTTAAATTGTTTCATATATATGTTGTTGCTGTGTGTGTTATTTGTTTTATGTCATTATGTGTATGGTTTTTATATTTTATATAATGTATTTAAATGGTTTTTAATTTCTGTGAACCACCCAGGGAGCTTCAGCTATGGGGCAGTATAGAAATATAATGAATGAATGAATGAATGAATGAATCAATCAATCATGGGGCAAACTAAACATTCTTCTAATCACAGATTGTGGAGCTACAGTCAGGGCCAGAAATGTTGGAACAAGGATAACTGTTTTGGCAGTTGGCCTCTGTACACCACCACATTGAAGTTGAAAGGAAACACACCCAGATGGGAGCAAAGTCAGGACTTTCACCTCTAATTCAAGGGGTTTGACAAAAGTGGGGCACTAACCATTCAGGAAGGACAGTCAGTGGCATACACACACACCCATCATTGGTGGCTCATAAAAGAATGGCTGACAAGCAGCTGCACGGCCAGGTGTGGCCTGTTTCCTGGGTACCCCATGCCCAATCAAGCAGATAAAAGGCCTGGAGGTGGTTCTGAGTGTTACATTTGCATTTGGTAGCTGTTCACTGGAACTCCCAACATAAGGCCCAAAGAGGTGTCCATGTGAGTGAAGGAGGCCTTCATTATGCATCATTGATGCTCTGACTTGGATTCCTGCATTGAGCAGGGGGTTGGACTCGATGGCCTTGTAGGCTCCTTCTAACCCTACTATTCTATGATTCTATGATTAGGCTGAGGAAACAACATAGACCCATCAGAGAGATAGCAAAAACAGTGGGAGTAGCCAACACAACAGTTTGGAACATCCTGAAAAAGAAGGAATTAACTGGCAAGCTCAGAAACAGCAAAAGGCCTGGCAGAACACGGAAGACAGCTAAAGTGGATGACCGCAGAATGCTGCCCATGGTGAAGAGGAACCCTTTCACAACATCTAGCCAGGTCAAGAACGCTCTTGAGGAGGTAGGCATGTCATTGTCAACATCGACAGTCAAGTGATGGCTTTAAGAATGTAAATACAGAGGCTTCACAACAAGTTGCAAACCACTGGTAACACTCAAGAACAGACAGGCCAGATTAGCCTTTGCCAGCAAACACCTAAAAAGCCTGCCCAGTTCTGGAATAAGATTCTTTGGACTGATGAAACTAAGATTAACTTGTGCCAGAATTATGGGAAGAGAAAAGTATGGAGAAGGAAAGGAACAGCTCATGATCCAAAGCATACCACATCATCTGTCAAACATGGTGGAGGCAGTGTTATGGCATGGGCATGTATGGCTGCCAATGGAACTGGGTCACTGGTGTTTATTGATGACCTGACTGCTGATAAAAGCAGCAGGATGAATTCTGAAGTGTATAGGGCTATACTTTCTGCTCAGATTCAGCCGAATGCTGCCAAACGGATAGGACGCTGCTTCATATTGCAGATGGATAATGACCCAAAACATACAGCAAAAGCTAACCAAGAGTTTCTCAAGGCAAAGAAGTGGGATGTTCTTCAATGGCCAAGTCAGTCACCTGATTGCAACCCAATAGAGCATGCTTCTCACTTCCTGAAGACAAGACTGAAGGCAGAAAGACCCACAAACAAGCAGCAGCTGAAGGCAGCTGCAGACTGCAGTAAAGGGCTGGCAAAGCATCTCGAGGGAGGAAACTCAGCATTTGGTCATGTCCATGGGTTCCAGACTTCAGGCAGTCATTGACTGCAAAGGATTTTCATCCAGGTATTAAAGGTGATCCTTAAGTTTGGAATTCTGTTGGTTTGTTCCACTACTTATGAGCCACCAACGATGGGTGTGTGTGTATGCCACTGACTGTCCTTCCTGAATGGTTAGTGCCCCACTTTTGTCAAACCCCTTGAATTACAACTGAAAGTCCTGACTTCGCTCCCATCTGGGTGTGTTTCCTTTCAACTTCAATGTGGTGGTGTACAGAGGCCAACTGCCAAAACAGTTATCCTTGTTCCAATATTAATGGCCCTGACTGTATGTGTGATTGTTTCCTCTACCCTCCTGCAAGTGTGTGTGGTCCCAATTTGAATTGGGTCCACGGTAATTCAGGAGAGGGGGGCTTAAGCTCCCCCCCCATTTTCATCCCTAAATTCCAACCCCAGGGGGGGTGTAACCCCCCCCCACCTCCATTAATTCCAACAGATACCTTTTTTTCTTTTCTTTTTAACAGCCCCTCATGGGGGGAGGGGGGATTTCAGGACAAAAACAGGGGAAAAGCTTAAATTCCGCCCCCCTCCTGGACCACCATGGTCCCAGTCTGAATCAGGGCCCCATGTGCTTACACTGAAGTAAATAATCCAATCCAACATAGTTCTGATATGCATGATTTGAAGAATGTTTAGTTTGCCCCACAGTCCCTTCCTAATGAGTGACTCAGCAATATGGAGAAAAGGCAGATGAAGATGAGAATGGTTAGTGACGAGATGCAAAGAACAGAACCCAGACTCATCTCTAAGAGCGGTATGCAAGGGAGAAAGATGCAGCTCTTGTCACTTCTGTATCACAAGCTGCAGTTGCCAAAATTTCTCTCTACTACACAACTATAAAAAGGTACAAGACTTATCTTCCTTTGCATCTGGTCACCCCAGTTCAGCCTTCCCCCAAACAATGCCAACCAGATGTTTTGGACTTCAACTGCCATGAGCCCCAGTCAGCATGGCCAATGGTCAGGAATGCTGGGAGTTGTAGTCCAAAACATCTGGAAGGCACCAGACTGAGGATGGCTGCCCTTCCCCAGCCTGTAGTAGAGCAAAAGGCCCAATTCTGTTCAGGTGGATTCAGCGGCCATCCACTAACTCAGGTACTGAACCTGATAAAGCATATCCTAGGATTAGAAAGTTAACCTGCCAGACATTCAACCACACGCCCTCCCTGCCCCTGCTCACCTGTTTTAGAGAAACACAACTAAGAGGAGACAGAATGTTTGTGTCTCCAAGAACAAATCTGTAATGAAGTCTCATTCTGGCCCAGCTTTGGTTGTGGCTTCAGAGAGAAGCCTGCTTTGCCTTGGGAAGCCCCCAAAATGGTCCAAGGGGGCCCAATTCTGCTCGGGCATCATCCAGATCTGATGCACATCCCTAATGAAAAGCCTGCACTCTACCACTGAGGATCAGCCCTTCTGAGAGCTGATCATGCTTGAATATCCCTCACTTTGGAAATAGCCTCAGATTTTCTCAGTTAAAGAGCAACCTCTAGGAGAACAAGGCAACTCAGGGAGCACATCTCCTGAGCTGAAGAGAAAATATCATGAGAGCTAGGAACACATCAGCCTCTGTGCAGTCTTCTAATTAGGCAGTGTTTGCTGTTTCTTTTGCTTCTGGGAATGCTCTTTGGCATCAGGCCCCTGAGGTTCTTATCCAAATGGAAGAGAAAAAGTTACCGCTGGAGCTTCAGTAAACGGTTTTTCCAACCTCTGGTCAATAAGCCCTTCTGAACTGTATTTATAAGCTTACTGAATGTTCCCCTTTTTCTAAAAAGAGATTTGCTGGCACCTCGAGGTGAGCATGTTACTGGGTTCAAGTCTTTAGCACATGCAGTGAAATTTGAATGGTTGTCAAGCATCAAAAGGATCACATTTTGCATGAAGTCCAACTGGGCAAGGATTGGCCTTATTAGCCACCTATTAGCTCATAAAGCTAGTTAAGCTCCATGCAGAGATGTCATCTGAACTTTCAGATGGAAGATGATCATGATCATCATGATGGGAGATAGATATTTGGACCCAGGAATCAGTCGCAGAAAATCCAGTTCTTTGCACATTTAAAGGGCTCAATCATTACTAAGGGTGAAAATTTATTTATTTATTTATTTATTTATTTAATTTCTTGATTGCCCATCTGGGCAATGTACAGTAATACAAACAGTTTAAAAACAATAAAATTACACATTAAAACATCATTTTCTAAAATTTCCCTAGCCCACCCCAAAGGCCTGCCTGAACAACCATGTTTTTAAGGCGTGGTGGAAGCTCATTAAAGAGGGGGCATGGCGGAGTTCCCTAAGGAGGGAGTTCCACAGAGTGGGGGCCACTACAGAGAAGGCGCTCTCCCTCATCCTCACCAGTCTAGCTGTCCTGGCTGATGGGACAGACAGAAGGCCATCCGAGGCTGATCTTGTTGAGCAGCCTGTTTGGTGTTGCTGGAGGCGCTCCTTAAGATAGGCTGGGCCTGAACCATATAGGGTTTTAAAGGTCAAAACCAACACCTTGAATTTGGCCCAGAAAACAACTGGTGACCAGTGCAACTCCTTCAGCACTGGAGTGATGTGATCACGCCGGTGGCTGCCTTTAATCAGGTGAGCCACCGCGTTCTGTACCAGCTGCAGCTTCCGAACCATCTTCAAGGGTAACTTCATGTAGAGCACATTACAGTAGTCTAGACAAGAGGAGATCAGGGCATGTACTACCAATGGGAGCAGATGGTCGGGAAAGAAGGGGCACAGCCTCCGTATCAGATGGAGTTGGTACAGCGCTGTCCAGCTCACAGCTGACACCTGAGCCTCCATAGACAGCTGGGAGTCCAAAATGACCCCCGGGCTGCAGACCTGGTCTTTCAAGGGTAGCCGTACCCCATTCAACACCAGGTCAACATCCCCCAACCTCCTCTTGTCTCCCACCAAAAGTACCTCAGTCTTGTCAGGGTTCAGCTTCAGCTTATTCCTCCCCATCCAGCCACTCCCTGTCTCCAGACATCTGGACAGGGATTCTATGGCCAACCTTGGTGAAGATTTAAATGAGAGGTAGAGCTGTGTGTCATCTGCATATTGATGACACCTCACCCCAACCTCCTGATGATAGCCCCCAGCGGCTTCACATAGATGTTAAATAGTATCGGGGAGAGGATGGAACCCTGTGGCACCCCACAAGTGAGCGGCCATGGGTCTGAAACCTCCTCTCCCAGTGCTACCTTCTTGTACCTGCCAGAGAGGAAGGACTGGAACCACCGTAATACAGTGTCTCCAATGCCCAACCCCTCCAAGCGGTGCAGGAGGATACCATGGTCAACAGTATCAAAAGCTGCTGAGAGGTCGAGAACAAGGAAAGAGCATTCACCCCTATCCAGAGCCCTCCTCATATCATCCACCAAGGCGACCAAGGCCGTTTCTGTCTCATGCCTAGGCCTGAAGCCTGATTGAAATGGATCTAGATAATTGGCTTCTTCCAAGTGTGCCTTCAACTGCATCACCACCACCTACTCAATCACCTTGCCCCAAAATGGCAGATTTGAAATTTGGCAAAAGTTGTTCAGAACTTGGGAATCCAGGGAGGGCTTCTTTTAAGAGTGGTCTTATCACTGCCTCCTTGAGAGGTGATGGCATCACTCCCTCCTCAAGGGATGCGTTCACCACCACCCTGATCCCCTCACCCAGCCTCTCTCTGCAGCTCATAATGAGCCAAGATGGGCAAGGATCAAGTAAGCAGGTGGTCGGCCTTACAGATGAAAGCACCTTGTCCACTTCATCAGGAGGAAGAAGCTGGAACTGATCCTACAAAACCAGGTTGCCACAGACAACCTCTCACTCGTTAACTGTATCCACGGCGCACAGAATAACACTCCTAATCTGATCAATTTTATCCACAAAGTGCCTTGCCAAAGCCTCACAGGAGGCCTTAGAATGCTCCATTGGTTCCGGAGCAACTGGACCGACCAGGCTCAGGACCACTTGGAACAGCATCCTGGGACAGCACTCTGCAGACACGATAGAGGCAGCATAATATTCCTTTTTTGCTGCCTTCACCACCACGTGATAGGCTGAAGATACAGCTCTAGCCCGTGTCTGATAGTCTTTGGAGCGAGACTTCCGCCACTGGCGCTCTGGCTGTCTCACCTCCTGTTTTAGAGCTCGTAACTGCGGATTGAACCATGGTGCAGTCTGAGCCCTGTTCAGGGGGAGCCACTCGATCTAATGCCCCAGTGATTGCGACATTCCACCCACCCATCAGGCTCTCAAGAGGCCATTTGCGTGCTCCAGAGAATCCCCAAGCGCATTCAGGAATCCATTCAGATCCATAAGATGCCTGAGGCAGACCATTTTAATGGGTCCTCCACCCCTGCAGAGGGGTTGTGGAACCAAGAAGTCCAACATCACCAGATAGTGATCTGACCATGACAAGGGGGTGGTGGATATACCCCCAACTTCCAGATCACTCCCCGCTTCTCCAGAAACAAACACAAGGTCTAGCACATGACCAGCTACATGGGTGGGCCCAGTTGGAATAGGGTGCAGCTCCCAGGAAGCCATGATCTCCATGAAGTCCTGAGGTGCCCCCATGAGGATGGCCTCTGAATGTATGTTGAATGTATGTTGAAGTCCCCCAACACCAATAAGTTAGGGGACTGTAAACGCACATCAGAGACCACCTCGAGCACCTTGGCCAGGGAGTCATTCATGCAGTGGGGTATGAGCAGAATCCCCAGACTGCCCTTCAGGCCCAACCTCCAGTACGTGCACTCCACAACCTTGGTCTCCCAGAGAGGGGGTCTGGTGAAGACCAAGGACTCTCGGTAGATAACAGCCACTCCCCCTCCCCGATCCCCAGCCCTCGGCTGCTGTGCATACGAAAATCCAGCTGGACACATGGCCGCAAGAGTTGGAGCAGCAGCCTTAGCCAGCCAGGTCTCCATAATACTTGACAGGTCTCCACCCTCATCCTGGCTCATGTCATGGATGACAGATGTTTTCTGGGTAACAGAACTGGCATTGCAGAGCAGCAGACAAAGGCCAGAAGATGGAGTCACACCTCCCCCAGTCATCCTTTGGCTCTGGGCAGGCCTGGAACAGGAAACAGATATTACACATCTCTCCCTTGTTCCCCTTACCTGGCCCCAGTGCTCTGCCAGCGCCTGCCACCCAGCCTCTGTATATTCTGGCCCCCAACGCTCCCCCCACTGCCTCTGTCAGGTGGACACATGCCCCCTCACTCCCACCTATCAGGCAGGCTACCCACCCTAAAAACACAACAGAATCCCCCCAAAACCCACCCCCACCAACAATTAAACAAAAATCAAAACAATACATCCCCCTCACAAATACCGCCAGGCAGGAGTCCACAGGGAGAGCAGCAGTGATGGCAACAAGCCCTCTTTTCCCAGGTGGTGGCTTCTCCTGCAGATCCTGGCTCTCCCATGCCACCTCAGCCAGTCAGCTTATATAGCCCTTCCAGGAAGGGACAGGTGGAAGTGGTCAGCATAGCTGGCTCAGTACCTGGGGGCCTGGTCCTGCAGGGACTAGTGGCCTGCCCAGCAGAAGTCCACAGGGAGAGCAGTGGTGGCGGTGGTGGCAGCAGGCATGCCCTCTTCCCTGGGTGGTGGCTTCTCCTGCAGATACTGGCTCTCTTTGCCAGTATGTTCATCTCTTTTTGGAACTCGGGCTGTGCAGGGACCCACCGACCTGCTCCAGAGGCCAATTTGGAACTTGCGAATCAGCCGTGACTCTCCTCGGGCCAATCTGGAGCCAGGCCAACCCACTTCGGTCTCCAGATCCTGAGCACAATCCAGACAGCCAAAGTGCCCCGCCCCCCGTGCCACAGCCCAGCCACACGATCCCCCTGCTGCACCTTACCTGTACCTGTGTGGAGCAGCCGCAGCCATCTTGGAGGGGGGTTGCCATTTTCTTTTAGAATGACAACTCTTCTTCTTCTGGTAAGTAAATGCTCCATAGATTGCAGCCGTAAAGGGGCCATCTATGCAATATTACAGGCGTAAATGTACCATTTGCTTACCGGAAGAAGAAGAGTCATCATGGCGCCTCCCTCCAAGATGGCAACAGCTGTGGGCACACCCCATGGGTCTAGGTAAAGAGCAGGGGGCTCATGCAGCTGGGCAGGCAGCTGCCCGGATTGGGATGAAGCGGCCCAAAGCACTTTGGGAGTGGTCCAACCCAATTCGGGCCACTTAGGGCCACTCCCAACCCGCTTTGGAACCAGACCACTTCAGCACAAATCACCCCAATCCACTTCGGGATTCAGGCCAAAGTGGTGCACAGCCCTATTTGGAACATGTATGTTACCATCATTTCCATGATATGCTGTTGCTTCCATGCCATTTGTTTCTTATAATTACCTTCTTCCTAAGAATGGTCCCATTGGCAATCTCAGCCAATCAAGGATCATGTTGTGAGCAGAATGACATTTATAATGCTATATAGCCAATCAGATTTGACCACCTCATGACATCACTGAGGCCAAATGAAGCTAACTGAGAAAGAGGAAAGTGCTTCCTGCATCAGTAATATGGATCATCCCAGATAGTCAGGGATCACATACTGAACAGGATGGCATCACAATACATTACCAGTCCGATTTAGCTATGTGCCAGCAGACCTGGTGGAAAACCAAGCAGCCTCCATGAAGCATTACTTCTGGTGTAAATAGGCAAAGACTTTTGCCTCCTTTTGATGCGATCTCCCAAAAATTGCTCAAAGTGGGGGTGGCACTTTTCAACACTACTGAAAAAGTTTGTGAAAGGTGCTTCTCCTCTGGCTCAGCCCTTTTAAAGATCCTAGATCCATTTCCAGGATGTTACATTCATCCTGGGAAATGCATAGGCTTGAGTGTTGGTGAATCTCCAAGGCAAGAGAATTTGAAAGCTATTATTGTCCGTTCTTTATGTTTTCTTATATTGACAATTGTCATCATCAAGATAAGCTGCAAGATTGAAACAGACTGCTTTGCAAGAACTCAACTCCTCTGCTGTTTAAAGAACTTTAAAAATTAATATAATCAGTAGTTAATTATAATAGGAAAGGTAAGTTTTGTGATATTCAAACTGAAAAATTGAGCAATATAAATGCCTAATTGTTACCCTTGTGCTGCAATATGTAGTATCTGAATACTTTTTGCTTGTGACATACCTTTAGAACTCTTCTGGACTTAATCTAACCATTAGAAGAGATTAATTGGTTTTACATTCAATCCGAAGCAAGGTTCCTTACCTCTGTGGGAAAAGCCTTGTGGATTTTCCAGTGCTGGTAGACACACTATTTTCTTATCTCCTGCAGACCGTGCGCTCAGTAGACATTTTAAGTGCCTTTATTAATGCTAAGTATTTACACCCTGAGTCACAACTTCCAATCAAAGTTTGCACATAATTCCTATTGACTTTAGTAGGAGTTTGGTACTTTGGAAGATCTGAGTATGGGTGGCGGTTTCCAAGTACTAAAAGGCTGCTATGGAGCCAATGGGCAATGAAGCCATGAGGAACACTCAAGCTGGCTGATATATAGAGAATGATGCTATATTAGGCAAAAACCACGAACTCGGAAAAAGGTTCCAGTAATGCAACCAGTTCACACATGGCACTTATGATAAACTGAGAGTTTCACTTTTACCTAAACAAAGCAGATTTCCTTCTTAGAAGTGGATATCATGATTGCCTGCCTTTTCCAAACTGGAAACCTAAATGAGTCTAGAGAGAGACTGTGTATGTAGCTGACACTATTTTCCTGGAAAAAAGCATGCTTGAGTGTTCCAGATGTCAATCTTATTATCTGGAGGATTATGAGGTAGGGAATTCATTCTCTCTCTCTCTCTCCTCTCCCCCCTCCTCTGTATGTGTGAATGTAAGCAGAACCTAATACAACATTCTGTAGCATAAACTGCATTTGCCATTTGTAGGACAAGAATAAGAGCAAGAAAGGGTGGAAACCTATTCACATTTAGACAGAAAAAAGTCCTACATCTTCAAGCATTCCCCAGCCAGCAGTACTAGCTGGGGAATGCTGGGACTTTAGGATTTTTTTCTGTCTAAACATGCACAGGATTGCACTCTAAAGGTCCTTGTTACATATTGTAGCTCCAATATTTTCCTTTAGTGAAGGAAAGAAAACAACTTTACTCACAAGTATGTTTGCACATACAAATGCAGGTACAGCGTAGGGTTTTAAAGGGAGATTTGTTCAGTCCATGTCATTGTTCTTTAATACCAGCAGATGGGAGAGAGCAAGGACATGTGCTCCCAGCAATGGGGGGAGGGGGGAGAGAAGGGGAGAAGTAGGGAGCCACACTGTAGGCTATAGGGATCTTAAAGGCTAGCTAATAATCCGGGATCCCCCAGCAGTAACTAACTGCAACACTGCCCCCTTCCTGTATCTTGCAGACAGGCTTTATTTATTACATTTATATCCCACCTTTTTTTCCTCCTTAAGGAACCCAAGGCAGTGTACATAATCCTCCTTCTCTCCATCCTCACAACAACAACAACCCTGTGAGTTAGGTTGGGCTGAGAGGCAGTGACTGGCCCAAAGTCACCCAGTGAGTTTCCATGGCCGAGTGGGGACTAGAACCTGGATTTCCCAACTCCCAGTCTAACACTCTAGCCACTACGCCACACTGGCAATATTCTCAACACTGCACAACCCAGTTTACAATTTCAGTTTACCCACTTAAATGTGGACCACTCATTTTCCAAGCAGTCATCAGTGGCTGCCCTGTATGTAACAAATTGGAGTAATCTAATCTGGATGTTATAAGTACACATAGCAGTTTTACCATTGTCATACTGCAATGATAACCATTGGTGCACATGACACCAATGGGCACCAATGGTTATCACTGCAGCATGATAATGGTAAAACTGTTACGTGTAGATACAGCCCATAACTACGGGCAAGATCAGGCTTTTAGGTGTACACCTAAAAATATAAAGTGTGAAAGCAACATATAGATGCTTGAGAACAAATGCATCATACAGATACACTTGTCAGAGAGGCAGGAATCACTCTTCAGTGTATACTTGAAGGCTTTCTCCATGAGTGATTTACTCTGAGCTGGCTGAGTTCAGAGTGATATATGACCTCCAGGCCATCCAGCAGCCACCCCAGACCTAATCAAGGAAAAGCCAGATCTCCTGAGACTGTTTAAAGTCCAATTCTTTTCCTTAAGTCCTGTTCTCCACGGTAGAGCCATTGTGTGCCCCAACCCCCGCATTTACCCTGGGTATGCTAGCCCTGCCCAGGCATGTGCCATTCACCCTGACCCTGGTCAAGGGGTGTTTCCTGTGTGTTTCCCATCCCTGCACAAACCAATTACTGTCAACTCAGAAGTAACTCCCATTGTGGTCAATAAGGCTTGTCACCTGAATGTGCACATCAGAATTAACAGAGATTCTCTACCCACCCCCCACTGAATTAGCACATTTTAAAGCACTAATTCCCTAAAGGCTATAGCGCTTTCCCAAAGCTGTGATTCTCCCTTGTTTGGTTTATTGCTATTTGGAAGTAACTACTTCCACCCTCAATCATCCCAATCCTGCACAGCATTGGGTTAGAAAGTGGGCTGGTTCCCCACCCGTTTCCCCTCCTCGTCTTTCCCAGCACAAACATATGTGTGTCTACTCGTGAGTAACTCCCATTGTGGACAATGAGTCTTGTCCCTGAACTGCATACTCCCGAGATTCCCATGAATTGAAATAATGCTTTTAGAGAGCCTTAATGTCAAAGCTTCGACACTTGGATTGATCGCAGCAGGGCAGCTTGAACACAGTGTCCCTTTCATGATTGTCGTGGGGGGGGGGAGGGAGAAAGAGAGTGATTTCTGCAGATACAGGGGAGGAAACCTCCCAGGATTTTATCAAAGGAGAAACCAGGGAGAACCAGAAGCGGGGAGCCTCTCTTATTGGTTGAGCAGCTCCTGCGAGTCAGATTATGTTCACTCCAACCCCCCTTCCCACAAGGAAGTATGTTCTGTGAAGCAACTGCAATACAATTGCTCGTGGAGCCCTGTGCAGAGCAAAGCCATCTCCTTGAAAAATCTGGATAAGCCACGATAGGCTTCTCTTTCCGTCTCCTTCCATTGTTGTGGAGAAACCCCCTTGGTGACAAACCTGGGTTATTCCTGTGTAATGTGTAAACTTAACACATGTCATTACTGGCAGCTGGCATTGCTGTGAAATAAGTTTCTACTGGTGCTGAAAATTATGGGTTCAAAGGAGTTGTTTAGTGGGTTGGGGCTCACATCCCGCATCTGCCTTGTACGCAGTCTTTTGGGCAGGTCACTTGTCCTTTGCCATATATCCCATGGCAGCCTCTTGTTGAGGGTGAAAGTGGAGAGTGCAAAGGCTGGTTTGAAACTCAACATTAAAAAAACTAAGATCATGGCATCTGGCCCCATCACTTCCTTGGCATATAGAACGGGAAGAAATGGAAGCAGTGACAGATTTTATTTTCTTGGGCTCCAAGATCACCACAGACGGTGACTGTAGCCATGAAATTAAAAGACGCTTGCTCCTTGGGAGGAAAGCTATGGCAAACCTAGACAGCATAGTAAGAAGCAGAGACATCACCTTGCCGACAAAGGTCCGTCTAATCAAAGCTATGGTTTTCCCAGTAGCAACATATGGCTGTGAGAGCTGGACTATAAGGAAGGCTGAGTGCCGAAGAATCGATGTTTTCGAACTGTGGTGCTGGAGAAGACTCTTACGAGTCCCCTGGACTGCAAGGAGGTCAAATCAGTCCATCCTCAAGAAAATCAACCCTGACTGCTCATTGGAAGGACAGATACTGAAGCTGAAGCTCAAATATTTTGGCCACCTAATGCGAAGAGAAAACTCCCTGGAAAAGACCCTGATGCTGGGAAAGATTGAAGGCAAAAGGAGAAGGGGACGGCAGAGGATGCGATGGCTAGATAGCATCACCAGTGCAATGAATATGGACTTGAGCACACTCCGGGAGAGAGCAGAGGACAGGAAGGCCTGGCGTGCTATGGTCCATGGGGTCACGAAGAGTCGGGCATGACTTAACGACTGAACAACAACAACAACCATGGCAGCCACTTTGTGGTGGTGTTCACAGGGCAGTTTCTCAAATAGCAAAATGTGCCCACAGGTCAAAAAGGTTGCCTACTCAAGGTGTAAAGCAACAGACAAACAGGCAGAAACCATTTTCAGAAGGGCCTAAACTTATTAAGGGCTGAGGCATTTCGGAAAAGAAAGTTTCCTCCTTCAGAGGCATTCAGCAACCTGCATTAGTAGACTCCATCCTTTTCTCATTACCGAATCAAACACCCTGTTCATTTGCTGCATTTTTCACTTTTCCCTTTGGGTTTTAGCCATGTGCTACATATTATCTGTGGAATACTGTTGAAACATGGGGCCAGATCTTCCATTTTTGTAAGCTAAGAAAGCATTATAGCTTCATAGGAACTTGACTGAAGCTATTTACCACGTAGTGATCTCACTGAAATTCATAATTTTTTGGCTCAGCATACAGATGTGTTCATTCTTCTCTGGCTTGGAATGTAAATAAGATTCTGGTCAGCATTTCACAGATAGGGTGCACCAAATTTGCTGAGATGGCACATGCACAGAAGTTCTTTAAGATTAACCCCCATTGTTGCTGATATTTTTGCTAGTTGCCCATTGCTTTGAAACCATTTCCCATTTACGCATTCAGCTAGTGCAGCCTTCCCCAAACTGGTGGCCACCAGATGTCTTGGACTACAACTCCCATCAGCCCCAACCAGCATGAGCAATGGCTGGGGGTGGTGGGAGTTATAGTCCAAAACATCTGGAGGCCACCAGGCTGGGTGCTACTGCATTCAATGAACACGCATAAGGAGAGGGAAGCCAGGCAGTATCCCACCTCTGAAGCAGATGGGTCTCTTTAGCCCAGTTAACACTACGCATGTGAATGAAAGCAAAGATTAATTGCTTTAATTTGAATTCATCACTCCTATGATGGGAAGATAGAACATAATTACCTGTCTGTTACATTTTATGTTTTCTTAATGGAAAGTACATTATCTAACAAATCAGTCCTTGGTTCCTGGGATTTGGTCATAAAGGAAGTCAGCATACAAAACATAGCCTGGCTGATCACAGAAAAAGAAAAAAGAATGAGTGGGAAAGTTCTTTGGCAAGGTCGCTATAGGAACTTGGCTTGTATACAGTGAAAATACACTGCAGATGTATAAATTAAGCGGGCTGGGACAGTGTTGGTCAAAATCTTCCATGCTGGAGTCATGTGGAAAGAGAGTCTAGACATCATAGATTAGCTTTTAACTTGTGTAATCTAGACGCTGCTTCACAAAACAAAATCGGCCAAACCCACCTATATAATGTTATGTCACCCAATGGCCCTATGTTAAGTATCATAGTCAGACTTTAGGGAAGCTTAGATAGAAAATGCCATGAGTCCTTCTGTTTATTATAATGACACACATACTAACACAGGCTGCATGATCAGCCATCCTGATTCGAATAATGTTTCCTTCACATTTTAGGACAGGGGTGGGCAATGTGTGGCCCTCGGGATGTTGCTGGTCTGTAACACCCATCAGCCCTAGACAGCATGGCCAATGGTGAGGGATTTATTTATTTTATTTTATTTTATTTAAAATTATTTGTAGGCCACCTTTAAGGATAAAACCCTTACGTTGCAGTCCAGCAACGTCATTTGGTTTGGAAGGCCACAAGTTCCCCACCCCTGTTTTGGGCCTTAGAACCTTTTTAGGGCACAATCCTATGCATGTTTAGACAGAAAAATGTCCTACAATGCCCAGCATGCCCCAGCCAGACACTGTAGGACTTTTTTGTCTAACCATGCATAGGATCGCGCACTTAGTTCCTTCTTGTTGTTGTTATTGTTGTAGTTGTTGTTACTAAATACACTACAAGCTAAACTATGGGGAAATCCCATAGTCTTCAATGCCATATTTCCAAGTAAATGTTTTTTAGGAAATCTGGGGGGGCGATCTGATCCTGTATTTTGCAACAGTGAGTGGAGCAGACCCTTCCAGAGCTATTTCATTTGCCATTTAAAAAAAAATCTAGTACTTAAAAAAAAAAAAGTGATATTTCTTCCCTTGGCATAAGAAGGGCCACAGTTCAGTTGTAGGGTACATTCTTTCTATTCAGATGATACCTGGCATCTTTAGCTGAAAAGATTGCTGGTACCAGGACTGGAGCACAGCCAACTGGAAAGCTGCTACCACATCAGAGTAGATAGTAGCAGGCTAAACAGGCTAATGGTCTGTCCATACATAACACAAAAAGCCACTGTGGGTTAATCGCTGGCTGCCATTTTGAATATGATTGTCTGAGGGGGTAGACAACCCTCAAATAACCCATGTCTCAGGGTTATTTGAAGGTTGTTTACCCCCTCAAGCAACCCACAATGTCAGGTTCACATGAGATGGCAAACAACGGCGAGCAGGAGCGCCCGCGCACACCATGCAAAAAGGCCGCCTACAGGTGCCTGACATGACACAGTAGCCCCTGCAGCTAAACTAAGCCACAGTGGGCTGTCATGCCATGCAAACTGTGTCGCTATAAGGCAGTCAAATGTGTTCATGTGGGCTTTCCTCTTTTTCCATACCTAGTGCTTATATGTCACATTGGATCTCAAGGTATATCTCAGTGGCAGAACACATGCTTTGCAAGGAGAAAATCCCACCTTTAATCCTTGGTTATTATAAGACTATGCATAAATCTTGATGCCCATGCTCAATGAAATGCTTTCCCCTCCCTTTTTTTTAGATTGAAAATCATCATTTCCATGAGCTGAGTGTATGGCATGGCTGTCAACTCCATAGGAAGATGGACAAAAAGAAAAGGACAGTACACCAGGTTTCACATTGCTTCCTCGCAGAGCCTAGGAAAGTCATACTGGACCTTCTGCTTCTGGGCTCTCTGGAAATGTTTCTAGATCCATGTAGAGACACCAAGCTTACTACGGTAAAATGAAGACTGCAAAGTCCATCTCGGCCCCCATGTCACCATAAGAACTGAAGGACAATGTGAAGGAGGCTAAGGAAGTTGAAGAGCCTTCTGAAAAAGACAGACACTAGCAAGAACCATTTTTCTGGCCTGTTTCTATTTTTGAATTCTACATCTCCCTCACTTTGGTACTCCCATGGTTTGTTTTAAGTGAGCATGCTTAGCATTCATTCATACCTGTTTAAATAAGGGGACGCTCTTGCCCCCATATTTTTCTGCACATCTACCCACTCTGCAGTTTCTTCTAAGTGGCAAACCAAATCTCTGCAATCCTCATTTCTGGTACATAAGAGAAGCCATGTTGGATCAGACCAACAGACTGTCCATCTTGTCCAGTATCACATTTCCCACAAGATCCAACCAGTGCTGCTTGGAAGCCCACAAATAGGACCTGGAGGCAATATAACCGTCTCTCATTCATCCTGCGAGCCATTGGTACTAAGAAGCAGACTGCTGCTGAAACCTGCATTCTATTAAGGGCTTCAATAAATGGATCATCTATCTTCACTGTTATAAAACAGCGCAGAAACACTTTACCAACTTCGTATTCCAAGAGCAGCAAGCCAGGCATTTTGCAACCAAGGCGCACATGAAAATATTGTGAAAGATAAACATCACTAGACTGTGTAATGTTGGAGAAGACTGCTGTATTTCAAATGTCTCTGCCTTTGCAAATCCTGAACATTAAAAGTTGTTTTTAAAACACACAAAGAGTAGCGTAGGAATAGCTTGCAAATAAGTGCTCCACTGCGGCAATTCCATGCTAATACATCTGCTGGCAGGGTGACTGAGTTGTTACCACACTTGTTTGGGACATGTGTCTCTAGACACGATTGCAAAACTCCTTCCAGGTTAAGTGAATAAGCCCTTCCAGAACCCTCACGTCTTGGGAATGGGGGACTTTGCTCAAATGTGCAGGGTGCTGAACTTCAGGCACAGGCTTTTCCAGAAATATTTTAAGGCACAATCCTATGCATGTTTTGACAGAAAAATGTCCTACAACTCCCAGCATTCCCCAACCAGCAGTAGGACTTTGTTCTGTCTAAACATGCATAGGATTGCACCCTTATTGATAAAGTACATTAAATGGCAGTTCAATAGTTAACTGTGAAAGCTGTACAAGAGATCGGAGTGAGAGAGGAGTGTGTAAGAAGGAGGCTGCCTGATAGATTGTTTTGGCTTTGGGGTGGAGGAAAGAAGCGGGAATTGTAGAAGTAATTGAAAAGCTAACAAAAGGGGGAGAACACAAGAGAGAAAAAAGGAGGGAGAGAAAGTTGTACCTTTTCTGAATCACAGGAAAGGAGAGTGAGGGATTCTTAATATTATGGTTAATTGAAAATGAAGAGAAAAAGAAGAGTTTTTCCTTGGCCACAACAAGGGGATTCTTCACACAAAGCATTTATCCTGCTTTTGAGATTGGTTACTCACGGAAGTTTGTGGGCCCTTTAGATGACATCGCCAACCTCCAGGATGTCTCCCACACTAAATGACCTTTATTCCATTTTTTAAAAGATGGGAGATAATGAGCTATCAAATTACAGTGCTTGAGTTCCACTTCAGCTCCCTTGTGAAAAGAGGAAAACCTTCAATAAGAGGAGCTAGACCAATGAAACATATGGGAGACTCAGATCAGGGGGGGAAGGAAGGGAGGGAGTGCATGTAAAGGGAATCCATCATGATCCTGCATTTAAAATGGAACCAGAAAGCCTTGTTTTAAATGCAGGATTTTAAGCTCGTGTAGAAATGCTCAAGGCTTCACTGGGCAGAGTTCCAGTGGAAATGGGAGTACAGAAAAAGGAGCATTCAGAGCCAGGTCAGTCAGAATGAGTTTATCCTAGAAAGACCTTCCCTGAATTCACCTGGAGTTCTGTTTAACAGTTTAGGAATGCAAGAATGGACACCGAGCTGGTAGCTCTGACATTGAAGCAGAGTATCTGCCAGAAAAACTAATGAAAAACTCAAGGAAGGGGAATTGTGGGGGTCCCAGAGAAGTCTTGTTGGGTTCTAAGACCAGTTATTTCACTTGACTACAAAGATTCACAAAAGAGTGAAGTGTTCCTTGCAACTGCGAGTTCTAGGTGCATAAAAGAAGGATGATGGTATTTTCCTGCTTATCAAAGGAGTGTGGGGGGGGTCTAGGCTTTAGGTGGAGTTCAAAGCACTTCTTGTAAAGGGCACTTGAAATCTTAGGACTCAGGCTGGATCTACACTTACCGCCTTTTTTCGCTTCCAATGAGGTTTCACTGCCCGCCTTTCACACTATGCAGTAGCCGCCTCGAGTTGGAACTGGAATTTCCCACTTCCGTGCTCTCGCTTTCAATACCCTAATATTCTGGTATTTCCCCTTAATGTGCTCTGATTTTCCGCCTTCGCTACCGTATCCGGTCGTAGTCCTCTCCCCCACCTGTCCATATAAGGTGGTGTTTGTATTTCCTTCCTGTCCAATCACAGATCTCGACGGCCCCATGTCTTCTTCCGGCTACTGATCACATAGCTTCCTCAGCAGCCCCTGTTTCCTCAGCAACAAGCAAAGGGCTGGATGTGTGTGCGCTTGTCTGATCTTGGAAGCTAAGTGGGGTTGGCCCCGGTCAGTAGTTGGATGGGCGACCGCCTGGGAATCAGGCTTCCTGCACTGAGCAGGGGGTTATTCTACCCCTTCAAATGAGATTAAGTTTTACCCCTTCAAATGAGATTAAGTTTTACCCCCTCCTATCCCCCACTCAGGATGTTTTTTAAAAAAAATTAAAGCATTATCCTCACAGAATCGAGGCTTCTCCACAATGTTTTTTTTTTCTAATTCAGGCATGATCTTCCTGAATTCATGATGATTTTTTCTCATTCAGGCATAATTCAGGCTTCACAACTTAGAAGCTTTGAAGATCATGCCTGAATTAGAAAAAAAACATCGCGGAGAAGCCCCAATTCTGCGAAGATAACGCTTTAATTTAAAAAAACACACACATCCTGAGCGGGGGATAAGAGGAGGTAAAACTTAGTCTCATTTGAAGGGATAGAACAACCCCCTGCTCAATGCAGGAAGCCTGATTCCCAGGCGGCCCATCCAACTACTGACCGGGGCTGACCCCACTTAGCATCTGAGATCAGACAAGCGCGTGCAGGAGAACAGCAGGAAAACAGCACAGCGCTTGAGTGTGAACCAAGCTCACGCATTTGATGAAGCACTACAATGGGGAAAATGGGTGAGTGTGAATAATCACGTTTTAATGCAAGAGCGTTTAACCCGACAGGACACCAAATTCATTGCGATGGCAGGCACAATGTAGATCGGCCCTCAGTCAAAAGGAAATACAAGCCTTGTTCAGGCATTCTAATCAATGTGTTCTTTAAATGCACAATGGGGGGAGTGTACAAGCCCTGTACGTTCCATTGTCACTCCTGTGTTGAATTTGTGGAGGGTGACTTTGTGAAGAGGAGAGTCTCTTCTGTCCATGGGGGCACTTCACCTTCTCCAAAATGCTGGATAATCTTGCCAGAGACACTGGACAGACACTGCCAGTCAGTGCTGACATACTGGGCTAGATGGACCAATGGACTGACTCAGTAAGTAGTAGTTTCCTGCATTCCTAAGCTAGCCCCTATGCTAGCCTGCTATCTTCAGGTGTGGTGGAGCATGCTGTCCCATCACCGGCGCTCAAGAAAGATTCAGCTGCCAGTCCAGCCAGCTTTTCTATATGGAATGGGAAGGGACACCATCTTGTTCTTCGCCTCAGGCAGCAAAATGTCCTGGGCCAGCCCAAGACCTTTATAATGATCAACTTGGTTCTTTCATTTGGAGTTTGGGAAGTGATTTCAAACTAAACTCAAGGGAGAAATGGGGTGGGGTTCACACGATCAGAGAGAAAATAAGCCACGGTGACTTATTTCCCTTCCTCACATGCGCCAGTCATGAGCCGCCTAATTAGCATATCTACCCACACCAGGCACAGGTTGTCATAATGTTCAAACCTGGTGAGGGTGGGTGGCTGGGGTGGAAACCCTAGAACAAGCCATGGGTTTCAGGGTAGTTTTTAAACCACCTCAACCACTCACCCTTGCCGGGTTTGGACGTCACAACAACCTGTGGCCAGCAAGAGTAATTATGCTAATTAGGCCCCTCTTGACCAGCATGTACAGGGAGAGAAAATAAGCCACCATGGTGTATTTTCCCTGTGTGATCGTGCAAAGCCAGTCAGTGTGTTTTGTTTCTCTCCCTACCTTAGCTACATGCTTCCACAAGATGTAATGATATAAAGATGTAGGGATGGCCACCAGTTCATATGGCTTTAAAAGTGGATGGCACAAAGTCATGGAGGATTAGGCCATCAATGGCTCCTAGTCCTGATGGCTATATGCTACCTACAGTTAGGGGTGGATAGGCACCCCCCACCCGGGTTCTCCGGGCGCCTGCCCAGCCCCTGCCCCCGCTTGCCAGCCCCCTGAGCTGCACTCGGGCCCCCACCCCCCTGCACTCAGTAAGCGGCCCACAACTTACCCAGACCCGTCTGCCTCTGTCCCAATTGCCATGTTTTTTTAAAAAAATGGCGATCAGCAGCCCATGCCCATAGACTTATACAGAAAATAGCACTGTGAATCTAGAATATATGGGCTATCCACAGTGCTTTTTGCATATAAGTCTATGGGCACAGACTGCAGATCACCATGTTTTTAAAAAACATGGCAATCGGAACAGAGGCGATGGGCCTGAGTAAGTTGCAGCAGGCTGCTTACTGAATGAGAGAGGGTGGTCCAGGGACTGGCAAGTGGTGGGGAGGGCTTGGCGGAAGCAGCTCAGGGGGCAGGGGCGCTGGCAGTCTGACAGATCTGAGGAGCAAAGCGGGCGCTTGCACCATCCCTACCTATAGTATCAGAGGCAGTATGCCTATGTACTGTATACCAGTTGCTGGGGCTCATGGGCAGGAGGGTGCTATTGCACTCATGTCCTACTTGTGGGTTTCCTGTGGGCAGCTGGTTGGCCACTGTGCGAACAAAATGCTGGGCTAGATGAACCCTTAGTCTGATCCAGCATGGCTCTTCTTATGTTCTTATGCTACCAAATGAGATAAGGATGATGGGAGACTCAGCTGATTGTCCATCTCCACCCAAGGGAGAAAATAAACCCCCAAATTGTCACAAGCCCTAGCCATCTTAGCCAACGATGCAGGATGTTGGAAGCTGTGGTGAGTGAGGAGGAGGAGGAGGAGGAGGAGGAGGAGGAGGAGGAGGAGGAGGAGGAGGAGGAGAAGAAGAAGAAGAAGAAGAAGAAGAAGAAGAAGAAGAAGAAGAAGAAGAAGAAGAAGAAGAAGAAGAAGAAGAGGCATTTCATGCCCCAGCACCTTAAAAGAAGGGGCTTCGTGCTTCCTGTTGATAATTGGGATCTGCAAGCTCCCCTTTAATATGCCCATCCTCTTGGAAAACTTCAGAGGCATTCAGTAGAAATGTCTCACTTGAGGATCTATAAGAAATCTGCCTGTATTAAGTTTGCTACACCAACGTATGCATTCCAGTCAGAGATCTCTCCTACAAAATTGTCAGAAGGCACTAAGCAAGCCCTGGCAAATTATTAGGGACCAGAGCAGCCTGCTCATCAGTGATGCCACCCTGTTTCCCTCACCCATCATTCTCCATGATTCTCTCACATGTTTCAGCTTATCTTTTTAATGTTATGTCCACATCATTTAAAGAAAACCAATTAATAGTTTCCTGGAATTTTGGGCTGAATCGGATTTGGGGTTGTTTCCAATGTTAGTCCTACTTCCAGTAGACCTATTGAAATGAATGAGACCTAAATTATTCATGGCTAATTTAAGTACCATTCATATCAATGGGTCTACTCTAAGTTAGACTAACATTGGAAACAACCCTTGATTCATTACATAGTTTGTAGTGAACCAAGATGCATTACATATTCACTCATTATATTTTGAGAGATATCCAAGTCCCGAAATCACAGGGGGGAATTATCACATGAATGACAAGAGCATGTAGCCAATGCATACAGACATATTAGGGAGGGGAGAAGAGAAAAAGTATTGTTTTATTAAACAACTTTCTGCAGCACATCTAGCTTGTTGGCCGGGAATCAACTTCACTTGTTTACGTTCGCGCATCATGAAACAACCCAAACCCAGAATCTTCTGGCTGTGAGGTACAGCTTTGACTTGGCACAGCATTTTTAAATACCAGAGTCTCATCAAGGACAGGATTCCACAGCCATGCGTGAGAAGCGTTTTTTGTAAGATGGTTCATAAAATATTTTTTCTTTTAAAACGCACACATGTCTTTAAAACGATGTACTCTATGCACAAAACAAATGAGCCCCTTTTATATTTATTGAGTTGCTTCAGCATTTTGTATTTTTTTGGATATACATATATATAATTTACAATGTCCCTGAAGAAAAAAAATATATTAAATGTATCAAGCAATTTATGTGTACCAATAAATTATTATTATTTTTAAGACCAGTTTGTGGCTTCGCCACAACCCTTGGTGTGTGTTTTTTTCCTATTATAGGCAGTAATCTCTGCTCGGATTAGCTAAATGTTTGCCAAGGACAATGAATACTGGCCAATTTGAGTTTCTTCCAAACAGTTATTTATGGGGCTTGTAAGAAATCAAGAGGAAGATTTGCAGTTCCAAGTAAAGTTGTTTTGGGATTTTGCTTTTAGGATTAATACAAACCTAAAGTTCTGAGGAAAAGTCAGAGTGAACATGAATTCATGAGAATTGAAGCTGTGATGAAAATTTATTAACTAACCCTGAGTGAGCCATCCCTGCAGGCATATTCCCTTGTTGAAGTATTCCTTGCTCAGCTTTAATGCAGTAAGAGTGAGTTCTGGTTTCCTTAAATATGAAGAATCTTTCATATTTGTAGGATTTGTGTTTTGTATTATTCTTTGGACAAACCAAAGGGTAGCAGTTTTCTTAATCTGCGTAACACTGACTCTACATGGTGGTGTGGTGATATGATGCCACCATGGGTTGTCACGGGGGGGGGGGGTGCCCTAAGTTTTGTGAGTGATATGAGATATAAAGGAAATCATAACACACCACATCCTAATAGATCATCTGTACACCCTGCTCTTTCCAAAGAAACATCCTTGTGTACAGCCACTAGCTAGCTACTAATACATGCTTCTCCCTGGAACTGGGAAGACTCGTCTTCTACCAAAGCTCATCAGCTCAGCTCCACTCTCTTTGCCCTAGAGGGCTATTTCCCTGGAAATGCAAGGGGTGTCTCATCTTCCAAGACAGGTTGGAATGATTCCATCTGCTCAACCCCACTCCTCTTGCCTTGGAGCCTGTATTGTATTCATTTCATTCCTTTTTCTTTCGGCTTACAAATGCATTTTGCTTTTAATGTCCTCTCATTCCTCATGAACTTTCTTCTATCTCTACTCTCCACCATCATCTTTCCATTCCACTGTTCTTCTTGTAACTTCCTAAAACAAAAAGCTGAATCTTCCATCCTTGTTCACTTGCAGCGCTGTATCACTGGATTGCTTTGCCAGTGTATATCAGGACTCCTCCTCTCTCTCTCTCTCTCTCTCTCTCTCTCTCTCTCTCTCTCGTCACTCAGTCTTTTTTAAGCAGCTTCTGAAGACCTTTTTGTTTGTGCCAGCCTTTGCCAGTGGATTCCCTCCCGCTCTCTCTTTTATATCTTAACTCCCTTTTCCTTTCCCGCTTCTCTTGTCCTATTACATTGTAAGCCTGTATGCTGAGATCTGTCTTAACATTAGTACAGTGTGTGCATATATATAGAGAGAGAGAGACAGTGAGAGAGAGTGGTGCAACTAGGGATGGACCTCAGGGCTGAAGTTCAGCGCCCCAGAGCACAGGGGTGACCCAAATGATCACCCAGTGTGCAGCAGGTGATAGAGGACAGTGGCAAGCAAATGTGGCATCAGCACCTGGCCTGACATGGGCATGCCAGGGCCCACCAGAGCTGATGCTAGTTGGCACAGCACCTTTTTCTTCTTCTTTTAACAAACATTTTCTAGTCTGGGGGCAGCTGGCTGGACACGTAGATGGTTACAGTTGCTCATGTTATTTTTTTTTTTAACTTTAAAAATACATTATCATTTTCTTAAGAAAATGGTGCTTATTCCCAAGTAAATGTGTTTAGCATCGGGGCAACAGCAGCGAACTCCATTTTATTGCTGTGGTTTAAGTGTTTAAAATGTGAAACTGCACATGCTCAGAATATTTCCTTTTTTAAAAAATCAGAGTTGGCAAACAGATTTTTCTCTTTCTAAAGTATCAGGAATGTAGAATCACTTGAAAAGCATAGAATGGTGGTAGGGATGCTGGGAGAGAAATGTTATTTATGTACTTCACAACTAAACTAATACACATGGCCATCTAAATGTGGAGAGAGGGCATGAGACCGTTAAGAGGTTTTCTACATGAGGCTGTTAATTGGCTATCAATCTGCAGTGGCTACTTTCAGTTTCAGTGCAGAATTGAGAACTGAGCACTACTTGAAGAGCGTGTCCTTTCCTGCTTTTCCATTACATAACCTCTAGGTGGCACTGTGGTACAGCAGAATAGTGGAAATACACAAGGGAAAAAAACAATTTATTCCCTTTTAAGTTGAATATTACATTTTCCCTGCTCTAAAAAAAACTCACCGAAAGTGCCCTTTAGCCACAGAAGCAAAATTGGAGGATCATAATGTCATCTAAAGAGCCTGTAAACAACTGTGAGTAGAGAATGATGAGCACATGATAAATGCCTCATATAGAAAAGTCCTAAGTTCAGGGTTTAAAATCATGTAGCAGCACCTGTGTGTGTGTAAAACATTAGTTCACAATGACAAAAAACAAGTTTATCTAAATCAGAAACATAAACTTATACAAATGCATGCACAGAAAGGCATATTTGTTAAATAAAGAAGAAAAGAAAGATCATATTTTATATTAAAAATGAATTTATGTTAAACATACCATGACACATACAATCATAGAATAGTAGGGTTGGAAGGGGCCTACAAGGCCATCGAGTCCAACCCCCTGCTCAATGCAAGAATCCAAGTCAGAGCATCCCTGACAGATGGCTGTCCAGCCTTGTCTTGAACGCCTCCAGTGTGGGAGAGCCCACCACCTCCCTAGGTCATTGGTTCCATTGTCGTATTGCTTGAACAGTCACAAAGTTTTTCCTGATGTTCAGCAGGAATCTGGCTTCCTGCAACTTGAGCCCATTATTCCGTGTCCTGCACTCTGGGATGATCAAGAACAGATCCTGGCCTTCTTCTCTGTGACAACCTTTCAAGTACTTGAAGAGTGCTATCATATCTCCCCTCAGTCTTCTCTTCTCAAGGCTAAACATGCCCAGTTCTTTCAGTCTCTCTTCATAGGGCTTTGTTTCCAGTCCTCTGATCATCTCTGTTGCCCTCCTCTGAACCCTCTCCAGTTTGTCTGCATCCTTCTTAAAATGTGGTGCCCAGAACTGGACACAGTACTCCAGATGAGGCCTAACCAGTGCTGAGTAGAGGGGAACTAGTACTTCCCGGGATTTGGAACCTATGCTTCTGTTAATGCAGCCCCAAAGAGCATTTGCCTTTTTTGCAGCAACATGACATTGTTGGCTCATATTCAGCTTGTGATCGACAACAATTCCAAGATCCTTCTCGCTTGTAGTGTTGTTGAGCCACGTATCCCCCATCTTGTAACTGTGCATTTGGTTTCCTTTTCCTAGGTGCAGAACTTGGCATTTATCCCTATTCAATGTCATTCTGTTGTTTTCTGCCCAGCGCTCCAGTCTATCCAGATCACTTTGAATTTTGTTTCTGTCTTCCAAAATATTAGCTACCCTGCCCAATTTGGTGTCATCTGCAAATTTGATCAGCATTCCCTGCACCTCCTCCTCCAAGTCATTAATAAAAATGTTGAAGAGCACTGGGCCCAGGACTGAGCCCTGCAGTACCCCACTCGTTACCTCTCCCCAATTTGAGAATGTCCCATTGATAAGCACTCTTTGAGTCCGATTCTGTAGCCAACTGTGGATCCACCGGATCGTTGTTTCATCTAGCCCACTTTGAGCTAGTTTGCTCATCAGGATATCATGGGGCACTTTGTCAAAAGCTTTGCTGAAGTCGAGGTATATGATGTCTACAGCATTCCCAAAGTCTACAAGGGAGCTTACTTGATCAAAAAATGAGATCAGATGTGTCTGGCAGGACTTGTTCTTGAGAAATCCACGTTGGCTTCGAGTAATCACGGCATTGTTGTCAAGGTGCTTCCAGATGGATTGCTTTATGATCTGCTCCAGAATTTTCCCAGGGATTGATGTCAGACTGACTGGTCTGTAGTTCCCAGGTTCCTCCTTTTTACCCGTTTTGAAGATAGGGACAACATTAGCCCTCCTCCAGTCATCTGGCACTTCCCCTGTCCTCCATGATTTCTGAAAGAGAATAGACAGTGGTTCTGAGAGTTCTTCTGCCAGTTCCTTTATTACTCTAGGATGCAGTTCATCCAGCCCTGGAGATCTGAACTCATTCAAAGTAATTTGAATGTAATTTGAAAGTAATTTCAAAAGTAATTGAAAGTAATTTGAAAGTAATTTCAGGGATTAGACCCGATAGACAGAGTGCCTGAGGAACTATGGACGGAGGTCCGTAACATTGTTCAGGAGGCAGCAACGAAATCCATCCCAAAGAAAAAGAAATGCAAGGAAGCCAAGTGGCTGTCTGATGAGGCTTTACAAGTAGCTGAGGAAAGAAGGGAAGCAAAAAGCAAGGGAGAAAGGGGAAGATATATCCAACTGAATGCAGAGTTCCAGAGAATAGCAAGGAGAGACAAGAAGGCCTTCTTAAATGAACAATGCAAGGAAATCGAGGAAAACAACAGAATGGGAAAGACTAGAGATCTCTTCAAGAAAATTGGAGATCTCAAGGGAACGTTTTGTGCAAAGACGGGCATGATAAAGGACAAAGAAGGCAGGGACCTAACAGAAGCAGATGAGATTAAGAAGAGGTGGAAAGAATACACAGAAGAACTATACAGGAAAGATCTTAATGTCCTTGATAGCCATGATAGTAATGTCCTTGATAGCCATGATAGTGCGGTCACTGAACTTGAGCCGAACATCCTCGAGAGTGAAGTCAAGTGGGCCTTAGGAAGCATTAGTAACAACAAAGCTAGCGGAGATGACAGTATTCCAGCTGAGCTATTTAAAATCCTAAAAGATGATGCTGTTAAAGTGCTGCACTCAATATGCCAACAAATTTGGAACACTCAGCAATGGCCGCAAGACTGGAAAAGGTCAGTTTACATTCCAATTCCAAAGAAGGGCAACGCCAAAGAGTGTTCAAACTACCGCACAATTGCGCTCATTTCACATGCCAGCAAGGTGATGCTCAAAATCCTACAAGCTAGGCTTCAGCAGTATGCGAACCGAGAACTACCGGAAGTACAAGCGGGGTTTCGAAGAGGCAGAGGAACTAGAGAGCAAATCGCCAACATTTGCTGGATCATGGAGAAAGCAAGAGAATTCCAGAAAAACGTCTATTTCTGCTTCATTGACTACACTAAAGCCTTTGATTGTGTGGATCACAACAAACTATGGCAAATTCTTAAAGTGATGGGAGTACCAGACCACCTTACCTGTCTCCTGAGAAACCTGTACGAGGGTCAAGAAGCAACAGTAAGAACCGGACATGGAACAACCGAGTGGTTCAAAATTGGGAAAGGAGTATGACAAGGCTGCATATTGTCACCCTGCTTATTTAACTTATATGCAGAGTACATCATGAGAAATGCCGGGTTGGATGAATCAGAGGTCGGAATTAAGATTGCTGGGAGAATTATCAACAACCTCCGATATGCAGACGATACCACCCTAATGGCAGAAAGTGAAGAGGATCTAAAGAGCCTCTTGTTGAGGGTGAAAGAGGAGAGTGCAAAAGCTGGTTTGAAACTCAACATTAAAAAAACTAAGATCATGGCATCTGGCCCTATCACTTCCTGGCATATAGAACGGGAAGAAATGGAAGCAGTGACAGATTTTACTTTCTTGGGCTCCAAGATCACCGCAGACGGTGACTGTAGCCATGAAATTAAAAGACGCTTGCTCCTTGGGAGGAAAGCTATGGCAAACCTAGACAGCATAGTAAGAAGCAGAGACATCACCTTGCCAACAAAGGTCCATCTAATCAAAGCTATGGTTTTCCCAGTAGTAATGTATGGCTGTGAGAGCTGGACTATAAGGAAGGCTGAGCGCCGAAGAATTGATGCTTTCGAACTGTGGTGCTGGAGAAGACTCTTACGAGTCCCCTGGACTGCAAGGAGGTCAAATCAGTCCATCCTAAAGGAAATCAACCCAGAGTGCTCATTGGAAGGTCAGATACTGAAGCTGAAGCTCAAATATTTTGGCCACCTAATGCGAAGAGAAAACTCTCTGGAAAAGACCCTGATGCTGGGAAAGACTGAAGGCAAAAGAAGAAGGGGACGGCAGAGGATGAGATGGCTAGATAGCATCACCGATGCAATGAATATGAACCTGAGCACACTCCGGGAGAGTGCGCAGGACAGGAAGGCCTGGCGTGCTATGGTCCATGGGGTCACGAAGAGTCGGACACGACTGAACGACTGAACAACAACAACAACAAAGTAATTAGGTGTTCCTTGACTGTATGCCTATTGATCTCAAGCTGCAATCCTGCCCCTTTAGCCTGCGCTTCACCTTTGCCAGGGGGGTCATAGACCCTCTTTTGGGAGAAGACTGAGCCAAAGTAGGAATTGAGCACCTCTGCCATTTCTTTGTCGTCTGTTCCATCCTTATTTAATAACTAAGCAACCATTTCTTTCCTCTGCCTTTTACTATGCACGTAGCTGAAGAAAGCCTTTTTGTTGTTTTTAGCATCCCTCACTAGCCTCAGCTCGTTCTCAGCTTTAGCCTTCCTGACGCCATCCCTGCAATTCTGTGCTACCTGCCTGTACTCTTCCTTTGTTACTTGTTGGCCTTCTTGCCACTTCCTATATGTGTCCTTTTTTGTTTTCAGGTCATCCCTAAGCTTTTTGTGAAGCCACATTGGCTTCTTCTGTTGTCTTCCACCTTTTCTTCTTGTTGGAATTGTTTGTGATTGTGCCTTGAGAATTTTCTTTTTTAAAAGCTCCCACCCATCTTGGACTCCTTTTCTCATTAGCATTGCTTGCCATGGGACCTTACTGATCATTGTTCTGAGTTTATTAAAATCAGCTTTCCTAAAATCCAGGGTACGCATTTGACTACACTCGGCTTTTGCTTCCCTTAGAACCAAGAACTCAAGTGCAACATGGTCGCTTTCCCCCAGAGTTCCTGTAACTGCTACTTTATCCACTAAGTCATCTCTGTTGGTTAGAATCAAGTCAAGGATAGCCAATCCTCTAGTTCCTTCCTATACTTTCTGTAGGAGGAACTTATCTGCCACACAAGTCAGGAATTTCCTGGAGGGGCCATGTTTTGCAGAATTTGTCTCCCAACAAATATCGGGGAAATTGAAGTCCCCCATTACTACTACATCATGCTTCCTTAAAACATTGGCTATTTGCTTTTCAAAAGTTTCATCCTTGTCTTCTCCTTGGTTGGGTAGCTGGTAGTAGACTCCGACCACCAGGTAACACATTTTATAGAAATCTTTTATAAAGAAAAAGTAATAATAAATGTTGAATTTCAAAGCCTAGTTATATTTCCTTCCCCTCCTTCTGTATGTTTAGGTTATTTAAAAGCAATGTTGTATATTTGATCAATCATATTCTTTCTATAGAAATCAATAAAACATATCCAGTTTTCTATGAATTTGTTCTATTTTTGCCTCTTTTCTTTCAGTCTAAGATAATATGTTAATTTTGCCATTGTAGCAAAATCCCACATCTTATCTAACCATTCTTTTATTTTAGGTATTATTTGTATTCTCCTATTTTTAGCATAAACTTTTCTGGCTGCAGTGAACATTTAAGCAAGTAACCCCTTGTGTTGTTGGTAAATGGCTCCATCTATATCATTCCTCTCCTGTCTGATTTCTGCCTCACCAGCCAAACATTTGGCTGGCAAGGTAGGAATTCTTCCTTCCTGCATCTAGCAGAGCATCTCTCTTCACCCCATCTTCAGCCTGACTGAGCCTACGGCTGTCAGGAGCAGCCAGGACAGGGTGTGTGCTACGGGATATAAATGAGCAAGAGGGATACAGCATCAAGAGGGATCATATCGCTAGGACACGAAGTGTTGATCTGTCCTAGGTCTCTAGGCAACTTCAGCTGCAGCATTTCTAAGCTGGAGTCAGTCAGGGCCCCACCCTCACAGGCCAGGTGGAAATGAGCGAGGTAGAGGACCAGGGACGAGGTCTTGATTCATTATACACCTATAACTAATAAGGCATGCACAATAATGGTGCTCCCTCCCAGGCATGAGCATACATACACAAGTGCCCTGAGCCATGTTAGTTTCCCCTCCTACACTCTGGATAAATAGTGCCCTGAAGGACTCAAAAGAGGAAGAAAGTAGGTGATCAATGTTACAGGCAGAACTAGACATATACAGGAGTCATGGTCGGCTCCATACGATGGGAGCTACAATGTGTCATGACACAGGAATCCTATGAACTAAAGCATATAATAGTCATGCACACCCATATAAAGGATAGGATTACAGGGAGAGGTATGTACTGACTGAGCAACAGAAAGGTGTGGACTCCTTACTGGCCAGACTGATAAATAAAGATGCAGTCTGTTTTGGACTCTTCTATTGCTATATCTCTCTGCTGGCCTCTGAAATGATAATGAAAGACAGAGGAGCAGCTTCAAAATTAGATTAAAACCATGTCAGTCCCTGACAATGAGAGTTCCTGGGGAAGTATTCCGAATACCAGTGGTGCACTCAGCCCAGTTCTGTCTAGCACAGTTTTTGTCCTCCGTCTGCTAACTGATATCCCATAATTAGAGATGCAGAGAAACAAACATGGAGTTTCTCGCTTGCACAATATACTCTGGCACTGAGTTTTAGTCCATAGACTCTGGCGCAGTGCCATTTTGTGGCACGCAGAAATATTTACCTTCAATCTCCAAGTTGTATGCTCAATGCTCTATGCACCAAGCAGAGCTTCTGTGCTATTCTGGTCCATCTCAATGTGATTCATACGGAAGCTGGGCTTGGACAATGTTCTCAGAATGTTCCTTTGTGCTGTAGACTACGTTCAGGATTTAATTAAATTTGTTTATGTTTCCATGTGAAACAAGATGACAAACAACCACAGGAAACTTATTTTGTTTAATTTCATAGAGACCTCACTCCAAAAATATGTATTAAGAGATGGTGTCTTTTGATGGAATGTATACTGCTTTGATGGCATTTGGAAGCCATACAGAAAACACATCCCGGATTGTGGATCTTTGGCAATGAAAGACACGTTTGCAAACCGCAAACCTGAAAATTACGTTTTCACTCATTTATTTTACAAGCATTATTATACTAATCTCCACTTAAAGAGTAGTGCCAATATGGACCCTTCTTATTAGAAACATAATACACAACACATTGATAGTCAGATCAACATGGCCAGCCTAATCGTGAGACAGGCTGAAAGTCCTACATCATGCAAAGAAGATGGAGGGCCATTTCTCTGCAAAGCTGGAATGCCATAAATCTTCTGCGTTCCATCTTGGAGTAATCAATAAGGAGCAGCTCAAGACTCAAGAGGAAAATAACTGGGGGCATATTGAGTGAGTGAGTGAGTGAGTGAGTGAGTGCCAGTGTTTTACATTATTGCTGCTTCCCAGATATTGCTTCCTATGCTACTCTCAGTGACTATAGATCCCAAGAGATATATGGGAAAGACTCACAAGATCAACCTGATTCATGTGTTCTCTCCATGCATAGAATTAATGTGTGGAAAGTGGAGTGGGATCATGCTTCCTGGCCTTGTCCCTGACATCACCTGTCATGCTAGCCCCAACACGTATACGTTCAAGCAAACATCTGAAAAGGGATGGCTACACATGAGGAGGTGGTCATGGACAGGCTCTCCATACATAGCTATCCCTTTCAGATGTCCATTCGACATACAAATGTTGGGGGTGGGGCCAGCAGAACTTGTGACATCAGGGGTGGGGTTAGGAGGTACGGCTTTACTCCATCCTCCATGAGTTACGGTAGCTGTAACAAGTGAATAGGGATTATGTTAATTCCCATGCTGTGCTGCCCAACCCAGCCATGTGAACAGAGCCTTTCACACTGATCTTTTGAATCCAAACACTGCCACAACAGCATGGGAGATCAGAACTGGGGAGTGGCAGCAAGTGCATCACTCTTGTTCCATAAAAACTCACCCTTAGCCTTTTCGACTTAGGTGGCAAAAATACCTTAGATGAACCTGCAGACCAGTCTGAAACTATTCAATTCATTTGAGGTCATGTGTTGAACAGAGACAAAAAAAGTGCAAAGCAGAATTATATACAATGAGACTTTATGTAAATTATTTTTTTTAATATGCTAATAGCACAAACCTATACATGTCCACTCAAAAGTAAGTACAACTGAGTTCAATGGAACTTACTCCTATGTAAGTGGGAATGCAGCTTAAGAAAATTGTGAAACTGGCAATGGCAACATAAAATAACAGAACTCCATAAGTGTACACCTCTGAACTGGCATGTTTGTGCTCAGCTCAGAAATCTAAAAAAAATGGAACAAAAACACTTGGACATTGTTCATATCTAATCTATTCACACTATACCATAATTTTGGTGGTCCCAATATTTTGCATTTTAAATGAACCTCTCAATGGAGGCAGTCTACTGAGAGAATAAGTTTTTGAATAACTTGGAGCTTTTCTACATGAAGCTGTTAAATTCTGGTTTCATCACAGAATTGACATCTGAGCTCTGCACAAAGACCTTTTTCTTTCCTGCTTTTCCACTACATAACCCCTAGGTGGCACCGTGCTATAGCAGTGGAGCACAAATATACAGGTAGGCAAATACCTTTTCTTTGCTTTCAAAAATAATACCCCATTTCCCCTGCTCTAAAAAAAACAGCTGGGAAAGTGCTCTTAAAAAACAGAAGCCAGACTGGAAGATCACAATGTCATCTAAAGAACCTGTAAACAACCATGAGTATTGAGTAAGGAATCACGAGCGCACAAATCCACACTTTTCAGAATTTTGTGGTGTAGTTCATTACTCAAAAAATGTTCCAACAAAAATACATATATGAAGGAAAAGTGCACATAATATACACAAAAATGTATATATTATGCAAATATGTACACAAAAATGCACTATATTGAAAACCCAAATGCATGCACACTAAGAAAAGTGTGTATAAAAATGTCCATTTCAGGAGAAATGCACAAGGAAATGCATACGGATTTTCATGTGGACCTTTTCTTTGCCAAATTTGCAAACTGATGTGGAAACAGGACAAAAGAACTTACAGTCCAGAAAACAGGTGAAGCCAAAATTGACAGAATTGCCCATCCCTTGGTGCAACAGAGTCAAACAGTGGCTTCACCCTCCATGCCTGCCTGTTGGGAAACAAAGGGCTATGTTGATTGGGGGTTTTCTCCATGCTGTTGCTGCAGAGGAAGGTGACAGGATGAATGGGAGCAGGGGAGTTCAGCAGGAGGATGCAAAGGAGCAGAGCTAAGGGCAAGGAAGCTTCTTCTGTCTCTGCCTGGGGAGCAAGAATGAAACATTATGCTATTGACCAAGATGCAGACAACTCAAACAGCCTTTCATGCATTGCTTCCCTCTGATGCCTTCATAAAACAGCTGTCAGTTCCATAAATCTATGAATGTGATAAACTGTTTGCAGAATGCCAGAAGGGAGTAGAGGCTGAACCATGGCTTGCCATAATGATGGACATTTTACAAATAAATAAATAAACAAACAAACAAAACATAATTATCAGCCACAATATTCCTGCAGTGCAAGCATAATATTAGGTGTTTCATTGTAAGGATATTAGTTAACGTAAACAGATGCAGAGAAGTGGATTAACCCTTTTAGACTAATAAGTGTGCTTGGGATTGTAACTGAATATGTTTTTGGATCAGGGTGCATGTAAGGCTTTTACTGGGCCATTAATTCTGCAAAATGTAAAGAAAGTCTTACATGCAGAAGATGGTCTCATAAACTTCCTTTGCAGGATGTCATGGCTGGCCTGCGGGTAGCTGTCTGAGAAGAACTAAGAACCAGGAGCTCTCAGATGAAGCCAGGAATCAGAACTGAAAAGCAAGTTGATGAGCAAGTCAAAGACCAAAGAACAAGTCAATACCAATGGACAAACCAAGAGGCAGAAGCAAGGAGCAAGCCAGATGTCAGGACAGCAGAGCAAGTGAGGACTGAGGAACAAGCCAGGAGACAGGATAAAAGGACAGCCAAAGGATACAGGAACACACCAGAGATTAGGAAGGCCTTGCTGCTTAAGAAAGGCTTAACTGGAACTTGAAGCTCTCTCACAGTGCTTTCTGTCCAGGAAGATCCAATGGCTAGCCTGGGTGGGCAGGCTCAGTCCAGGCCTGAGGAGACTAAACTGCCTAGGCAGATGTTGCAAGACGTTGTGAAGTGGCTCGCCACACAGAGCAGCTGCATTCAAACCCAAAGGCTCCCGGTCCAAGCCCTGCCAGCTCCTGACACAGAAGGTGTTCCTATCCAGCATCTTAAGCTGTGGCAATCCCTGATCTTCATGACCATGGGAGGGAGGGGGAAAAAACAAATTCTGTGTGGATGGGGAGGAGCGCTAACCCTTTATAGTTTAGCTTACCACTGAAGCACTTCATTCAGATTGCTCAAGTTATAATCTCTATCAATTCTCCCCAACCTGGTGTCCTCCAGATGTTTTGGACTTCAATTGCTATCAGCCTCAGCCACATGGCTAATGATCAGGAATTCTGGGAGATGTAGTCCAAAATATCTGGAGGTCACCAGTTTGGGAAAGGCTGGTCTCTATAGTGCAGCTCAGTTTTGACACCATTTGCTTGTACACCCATTCCCAAGGTCAGTTTAAGCCTTTAAAAGGCTTTCACTAACAATACTTGATGAAATGCAGACATGCAAAGCTATTTTACAATGAGTATTTGGCAGCATGTGTTTATTTTCAGCTATGTATAGCTGCTTTGCATGCCAGATCTTCTGAGGGAAACTGCAAAAGTGAAGTCATTGTATAATCAAGTTGAGTAGAAACCATCCCTATAAGTGCTACAGCTGTATCAGGATAAAACGACATATATAATCAAATGAGACCAGAACATAGGCTTTCACAGTAATTAAATACATAATTTACTATGTATGTAACTATGAATCAATTCAGTGGGAAACTCAAGCATGCCAACTCCAAAGAAGTTGGAATGAAATCGAAGGTCTTGCTTCTGGAACCTCTCTGCTTAATATATGAAGAGCCATGTTGGACCAGACCAAAGGACCATCTTGTCCAGAATTCTATTCGCAACTGATGTGCATAGGCTCACTGCCTCTGATATTGGAGATAGCACATAGCCATCATACCTAGTAGACATGGGTGGAATCTAAGCAGTGTCCCTCCTCCGGAATAGGAGGGGAACAATTCTCCCTCCCCCCTGCAGCCCCACACACTGCCCTAAATCTGCACTGGAGAGTCCCCTAGCAGATTTCGATGGTGTGGGGGAACAGGAATCCCCTCTCCCCATTCCACAGAAGCCTTCAATCAGGAATGCTAGTTGGATTTCACCCATTAACTGTATTTTTCTTATCAGCTCTGGAATGTACTGAAGCACACAGAAGGCTTTTACATTTTTGTAACAGAAACCTGTTTTTACAAACTCTGTTGATTTTGCAGCCATCCTAAAATTAATGCTATCTTTCGTTTATGGAAACTTGGCCTTGTTCCTTGGGATGTTTCTGGCTAAGGTATGAGCTTGCTACATTGGCTCAAAGAAGAATAGTTTGTTATTTATTAAAGGCAACAAACTCTATCAATATTGTAAAACTGACAGGCTTTTTTTTCTGCCTACCATAAGAATATTCTTTCTTTCATTTCTTAGAGCTCTTGTTTACTCTCCATAACCAGATATGAGCATGCATTTTAGAGCCAACAAAGATTAGCCAACAACCACTTTGGCCATTCATTGTATTTCAGAAGAGAAACACAAGGCTTAATTAACTATCTTGGTGGAGTCATTTATTGCTCTATATCCTTCCTAATTCTGTAGGGTAATGCTGCATAAGCTAGTCTAATTGCCATGAGCATTTAGGGCTTTAATACTAGAGAGAACTCATTTGGTGTACAGACTTCAGTTCTAGGACCCATAATAATTAAACACAGATGCTAATAAAATAGAAAATATACTGAAGATATATAAAACGTGATTAAAGGCCCAGAGGGAAGGTAATAGAAGGAAAAAATACATAGGAACAGAGGGCAATATCCAACAGGACCATTGCACAAGTGTCCCCTCACATTGATTCCATGACTTGCGCAAAGGAAATTTAACACTTCCTATAGCAAGCTCTGAAATGAGCGGAAACATTTCTTTCTGGATTGCGACAATCTAGCTGACCTGCCCCATTCCAGAAACTAGTGTTTCTGTTCATTTCCGGTTGCTCCTGGAAGCGCTAAATCTCCGTTGCATGACTGGTGGATCTCACTTGCAGAATGGAATCGGTGGGAGCACAGCACACCGTTGGATACTGCCCATAGGAAGCTGCCTTATACTGAATCAGGCCGCTGGTTCATCTAGCCTAGGGATCTCAGAGAAATCCACAACAGAATGAAAGAGTTTGGATTTCTATGGATCCAACCCATGGATTCCACAATGGACCAGCTTTTCTTGAGTCACATGGATTCTGTGGAGTTGCGGACTGTTTTTTGTGTTTTTTTACTATCCATAAGTTTATGCGAACTTACATGTAGAAAAATACATAAATTAAAAAACTGGCCGAAAATGCACATTTCCCCCATAGGCTAAAGCATGAAAATGCATGTGTGGGAGGGGGTTGCGCAGTTGGGGGGGAGTTGCACTTTTTGCAAGTTCGAAGTTTCACAACTTTGGGAAATTGGAAAGTATCTGATTCTGCCAACGAGCAGATGACGGAACAAAAGGCATCTGACAATCTGCAAAATGCAGACGGAATGGTTTTTACAAAATCTGTATGTGTCCCTAATCTCTAGGGTTTCAGGAAGCAGCTCTCTAGGGTTTCAGGAAGGAATTTTTCCAGCCCTACCTGGAGATGTTAGGGATTGAACCAGCGACTTTCTGCATGCTGAGTATATGCTCTACCACTGAGCTAACCAGACCCCCTTCTCCTACAAGAAGCTATAAACAAAAACAGCTTCCTGTATAGCAGGGGTGGACAACTTGTGGCAACTCCAGATGCTGTTGGACTGCAGCACCCATCATCCTTCACATTAGCTATGCTGTCTAGGGTTGATGAAAGTTGCAGTCCAACAACATCCAGAGGGCCACAAGTTGCAGTATAGCTTCAAAAAGAAAATATGGGGGGAGATTTGGAAAATGAGAGTAAGCACACAAAGCATGGATTTATTTTATTTATTGCAACTGTATCCCATCCCAGTCTTCCAAGGAACTCTGAGCAACATGCATGGGACCCCCTGCCCCATTTTATGCTCACTCTAACCTTTTGAGATCTAAAGAAAACCACCCCAAAGAATAAGGAGAATTGCAGATCCTGCAAAGAGAAGACCTGTATCAGGAGCCCACGATTAGTTTCAAGTCTCGTCATTATTGATAAACGAGTGATGTAAATTTGCAGGATGCTTTACAGTCTTTATCATGTTTAAGGACCCAGCACTTGAACCAGAAAATGGGGATCACACTAGATGAGTCACCATTAGCAATTGTATGAATGGTTTATTTAATGTAAATACTTAGCCAATCGAGCCTCCAAGGGGAGGACATTCCACAACTGGGGTGCCACAGCAAAAAAGGCCCTCTCCTACATCCCACCAAAGTATATGTCTCACACTGGTGGGATGCAGAGGAGGGCCACTCCAACAGATCTCAGTCCTCAGGCAAGCATATATAGGGAGGAGTGTTCCCTCAAATATCATGGTGCCAAGCAGCTTAGGGCTTTAAATGTTATCACCAGAACCTTGAATTCCGACTGGAAGCATATTGGCAGCCCTTGCAATTCCTTTAAAACTGGTGTTATATGATTTTTACAAAATGTTCCGGCCAGCAGTCTAGCTGCTACATTTTGCACTAGCTGCAACTTCTGAGTCATCTTCAAGGGCAGCCCAGCATAAAGTGCATTGCAGTAGTCTAATCGGGAAGTTACCAGTGCATGTACTACTGTGGCTAGGTTATCCTTGTCCAGGAAAGGCCATAGCTGGCAGATCAGCTGAAGCTGGCCCCAAGTACTCCGGGCCACAGAATCCACCTAGTGCCCCAATGACAAGGATGGATCTAGGAGTACTCCCAAGCTATGCACCTGCTCCTTCAGGGGGAGTGTAACCCCATTCAGGACAGGTTGCTTACTCAATACCCAGACCCAGGAACCACCAATCCACAGAGCTTCCATCTTGTCAGGTTTTCAGTTTATTGGCCCTCATCCAGCCCATTATAGCCTCCAGGTGCTGGTCCAGCAGCTTCACCACCTCAGCCGACCCTGGCAACAAGGAGAAATAGAGCTGAGTATCATCAGCATACTGGTGACACTCCACCCCAAAACTCCTAATGACCTCACCCAACAGCTTCGTATAGATGTTGAACAGCATGGGGGATAGAATAGAACCCTGTGGCACCCCACAGCTTAATAGCCATGGGGTAGAACAGGAATCCCTCAATGCCACTCACTGGAATTGGCCCTGCAGGTAGAAGTGGAACCACTGTAACACAGTGCCCCAAACTCCCACCTTGCAGAGCTGATCCAGTAAGATACCATGATCAATGGTACTGAAAGACGCTGAGAGATCCAGGAAGATCTACAGGGTAGCACTCCCCTTGTCTTTCACCCAGAGTAAGTCATTGGTTAGAACAACCAAGGTTGTTTCATTGCCGTGCCCTGACCTGAAACCAGACTGAAATGAGTCCAGATAATCAGTTTCCTCCAAGAATGTCTGAAGTTCCCCAGCCACCACATGCTCAAGCACCTTGCCCAAAAAGGGGATATTAGTGATGGGGTGATAGTTCTCACATGCCTCTGGGTCCAGGGAGATCCTCTTCAGGGGAGGGTTCACTACAGCCTCTTTCAAGGTGGTAGGCAGTACCCCCTGACAGAGCGAAGCATTTACCACCCCCTGGAACCACCCAATCAATCCACCCCTGCTAGATCATATTAGCCAAGATGTGCAAGGGTCAAACTTCCATGTGGTGGGACAGACTGATTCAAGCATCTTGTCCACATCATCAGGCTACAGCAGTGTGTGTATGAGAAGGCACAATCTGTTTAAGGACCTTTGCAGGATGGTGGGGGGGCTTTAAACCTTTGTTTTCCCCACACACATACTGCAATAGAGAAGTTGAAGAAATCCACAATGGATTCAAATGAGTTCAGATTTCAATTAATCCAGCCTGCAGATTCCACAGCAGACTGACTTTTCCTTTTTTGTGCAGACTTGCAAACCAGTTTTTTACTTGGGGGGGGGGGGATTTGTGCATATTCACCGTTGTGCTGATGCGCATTAGCACAAGTGGAACGAAATTCTCATACATCCCTACAAAAATTCCAATTCCATCCATGAGTAGACAATGGAATGAAAGACACCTGACAATCCGCAAAACACAGACAGAATGGATCTAACAAAATATGTACATCTCTACACTGCAGTTCTGAACTGGATCAGAGTCCCTATGCCTGGTATTTGTATTGGGGGAAAAGTTCCCATTCATGGGAATGAGAGCTTTTCTTCTGATGCAAATAGCAAGTGCAGGGGGAGCACAATCTGGATGGGGGCTGAAGTGGGCACAAAGACTTAAAGCCTCCCTATTCCCCCCACACACCAGGGGCCTCCTTATCCAGATCAGGTCTCCACCCCATGCCTGTTGTTTACTTTTAAAGAGCATTTACACAATTGCTAAGTGCATGAATGGCATCTCATTTAGTTTGAATTGACCCTCAGCCTGCTTCTCTTGCAGTCCCGATGCACTGAGATGTAATGCAGCAATAGTGTCTGGTCCCAACTCTTCCTCCAGCAATAACTTCAGCAGCTCTCCTTCCTTAGCAAATTTGCTTAGCAAATTTGCTAAGCAAAAATTTGCTTAGCAAATGGGGCTATGGATTTGCCCTCTGATAAGAGGGCAAAAAGGTGAGCAAAATTACGCCTGGGGCAACCAGAGCAGGAGACTTTTTAAAATGCATCATCCCAAAGTTGTTATATAGCTACACTCTCCAGGTCAGTATCCAAGAATCTTAATCTTGTTCATCCATCTGCTATTATTTTCATTTTACATATGGAGTGTGAAAGACTCAGCTTCTCCAAGGCAACATAATGACTGTGTCTATATATCAATCTGGGGGCGGGATTGGAACCCAGGTCTTAGCCCAACTTCCTATCTTTTGGGCCACAGTATTGTGGATGTACTACTTAAAACCGAAAGAAACTCAAGGATCTTATGGAAACCTCCTTGAAAGGGGAAACCTCCTAGTGAGAGTAAACTGCGTGTAGCAAAATTTACGAGCCTCTCACTGGGTGATCCCTTCTTCTAGACCCAATTGTAATATCCTGACCTCAGCAATAATGTTATTTCAATTGAACGGGAATTTTGCCAAGGCTAACATTTTAAGACTGGGGCATGAAATATCTACATTCATAGCCACTACTATAACAGTGACCATGTCTATAAAATACTTTCCAGCGTAAAGATTTCCCTTTCCAAATTAATAGGCAGGTTGTTAATATGCAGGTTGTTAATACTCAGGTTCTTAGGAAAAGCCAAAACTTCACAATGTAAAGTGTAAAATTTACCAAAGCAGAACACACACATGTACAGTACATACCTCATGAGCAGCCAAAAGGAATAATTTCCTCCCATCTTCAGACACAACAGACACAATTATGGATAACCAAAATGCTTATCCAAAGACAACCCAGGACAATCCACCATCTGTTCCATATTAATAAATCATAGTACATTTTTCCTTAGGAACATAAGAAGCTCCCTCTCTTATAATACTAGATCACAAGTTCATCCATTGAAGCTAAATGGTGGATGATTCAGGACAAAGGGAAGTACTTCTTCATACAGCACATACTTAAAACTTTATAATTTGCTTCCACAAGATGTAATGATGGCCACCAACTTGGATGGCTTTAAAAGGGGATTAGAAAAATTCATGGAGGATAAGGCTGTCAGTGGCTACTAGTCCTGATGGCTATATAATACCACCAATATCAGAAGCAGTACCAGTTGATGGGGAACATGAACAGCAGAATGCTATTGCATTCATGTCCTGCTTGTGGGCTTCCCAGAGACATTTGGCTGGTCACTCTGGAAACAGAATGCTAGACTAGGTAGGCCTTTCCTCTAATCCAGCAGGACACTTCTTAGGTTCTTATGAGTTTCTTCCTTCTGTGACACTCTTGGAGACACAGGTGCCCAGTTCTGGATTGAATACAGTAGCCATACGATGGATAGCTAATGGGCTCTTCTCTGCTCCCCCCATGAAAAGTAATTTAGTATTGGTATGTTCCATTTATTCCAGTTCTTTCCTTTCCATGAATCCAGGCTGGTGTTATAGAGTGAGCTGAATGATACAGTTAAAAGCTATTCTGTCAATGAAGTTGTGAGTATTAATATATTATGAGTTGGATAATTTCATGAATTGGTATGTTTTAAAGGCTTCTGTGAGACCTTGTACATAATTATTTTATTTAGATTCCTTTTCTATACCCATTTTCCAAGCAAGATATTTCAAGTGGATAATTTTCTACTGAAGGCAAGATTGGCCTTTCTGATCTACATAGAAAGATCATGAGGTGCTATCATCAGTATGTTCAAACAATCGAATAAGTAGTTACCCAAAGTGTTATGGAATAAATAAAGCCAGCAGGTTATTCTGTTTTGCCTATAGATACAGTAGCTACCCATAAAGGAAAGAGAAATCTAACATGATTAATTAAAGTCACCCATAAAACATATTTGTCATGATCCAAAGGCCAAGGCTAATCCCATTGATTGTGCCCTTGATGATCAGAAGCCCCCAAACTCAGAGGGTTCAGATCATCTAATGCAGGGCAGGAGGAACATTGGAGGCAATCTTTGCCTCCCCGTCCTCCCACCCTGCATTTTTTGCTAGATGGGCTTTTTTGCCCATCTAGCAATAACACTTCAGAGAAGGAGGGAAGGAATTGGGAAGAGGTTCAGGATAGCTTGTTTCCAGGCCTCTCCAGTCTCTTCCCCTTCCTGCCCACCAAAACGCCCCCTTTTCTCCCTCTCTGTGGTTGCTTTTCTGACCTTGGAAGGCAGCAGGCATGGCTCTTACCACACCAGCTGTGAGGGGGCAGAGGTGGGGGGTTGAACTCCAGCTGAATCTACACATAGCAGTTATACCATTATCATACAGTTATCATAACTATTGGTGCCCACTGATGTCTTGTGTACCAATAGTTATGATAACGGTATGATAACAGTATAACTGCTATGTGTAGATTCAGCCTCCGACTCCCCCTTCTGAGGTTGGAGCACTGTCTCCTACCTCAGAGGGGGGAATCCCCAGTATCCACGGCCCCTCAGACAATGTCTAGGATTGCTCCCTTGGAGACTGAATGTATTATGTTTTACAGTTGTTTGTGAACACATTAATGGTAGTAACAAAAGGAAATAAAAGATACTTGCTTGAAAATCTAGTATGAAATTACAGTTAACCTCCCAGCAGCCATACAATTACTCTTCTATATACTCCTATAATAGGCAGACACGCACACACCTATAGACTTCTGTTAAAGAATCATGATAAATGGTGACAAATTTTAGAGAGGCAGCTGAGTTAACCTGTGGCAGCGAAAACAGCAATGGCTCTTGTGGCATCTTAAAGACTTACACATTTATTCTGGCGTAAGATCTCACCCTCAAGTATTTATGCCACAATAAATCTGTCTGCAATGTACCACAAAACTCTTTGATGATATAATGGTGCTCATGAGAACTACAACTGGAGTTGCAAACATAGACTGGACTTTAACACTGAGTCCGGCCAAAGTTAAAGTCCCATTGATTTCAGTGGGAGAGATTTAAACATGTGCCTAAGTCTTGCACTGAAACCAGTAGGACTCCAAAATGCCTACATTTGGCTGGATTGTGCCCTTAGATTCCATTCTGGATGAAACATAAATAAAAAAGGTAAAGGTGTCCCCAACCAGTCGTGTCCGACTCTAGGGTGCGGTGCTCATCCCCGTTTCTAAGCCGAAGAGCCAGCACTGTCCGAAGACGCTTCCGTGGTCATGTGGCCGGCATGACTGAACACTGAGGTGCACGGAACGCTGTTACCTTTCCCGCCGAAGCGGTACCTATTTATCTACTTGCAATTTCTTGCTTTCGAACTGCTAGGTTGGCAGAAGCTGGGACTGAAGACGGGAGCTCACTCCGTCACGCGGCACTCGGGTCTCGAACTGCTGTCCTGCCGACCTTCAGGAACATATTAAAGGACTATCAGAGCCATTGAAGTGGAGAGTAAAGAGTGCTGTAAGCAGCTTCCAAGTTCATTATATGGGTTTCTCCAGTCAGATGGAGAGTTTTCATACCAGCACAAACTGCTACCAGGACAGGATAGCTCTGGCATGGGAACTCTCCACAGGATTGATTATGATGCATAAGTGGGTATCTCAAGCACACAGAGACCTCCATCTGAAGATCCCTTAGCACAGGTTTAAGTGCCAGAGCTTTAAACCTTTCCACGTTCTGCTGAAATGCACATTTTTGTCACATTCAAAAAGATTGCACTTGTTTCATTCATTCGTGAATTGTTACTGGATGCAAAGTTCATATAAGCAATCACAGCACCCTCCCTCCATCATTATTAACCAAGAAAACAGAATACCACAAATCAACAGAATCAGAGCAGTCATGATTCTATCACAAGAACAGATGCTGGTGCAGAAACATATGCATGACATGCATACATGTTTTGACAGATGCTGTAAATAATACCAAACACAATAAAGCCAGGATCCCCTCTTTTTCCCAGATGGCTTCAGATAAGCTGGCCTGTTGTTGTTTGTGATCATTATAAAATAAGCACTTGCAGGGGAAAGGCAGGTAGATTTCTACTCAAGTACAACACGTGTGCCCCATATGTCCAACTTTATAACATGGAATTTTGTGCAAACTGGGATTTCCCCTCCACCCAACCATTTGGAAAACATTGGATCATAAAAATAAAAAACATGGCAAACTCAGCATATTAACCATAAAACAGCTCCACTTTATGATGGGATACCGCCTCTCTTTATTGAAAAAAGGCTGGGCTGCAAAGGAGAGGGTGTTGGAGAGCCAAAGCATGGAGAAGATATGTAAGCTGATGACCTGATTCTTCAATATCTTAGGTTTGAGAGAAGTCATTGTTATGGTACTGACTGTATAGTGGGGAGAAAATGGGCAGGGAGATGTTTTTCTCCCTCTCTCATAATACTAGAGCCCAGGGGTCATCCGTTGAAGCTCAATGGTGGGAGATTCAGGACAGACCAAAGGAAGTCCTTCTTCACACAGCGCATAGTTAAATGACAGAATTTGCTTCCACAGGCTGTGGTGATGGCCACCACCTTAGATGGCATTAAAAGGGGATTAGACGAATACATGGAGGATAAGGCTATCAGTGGCCACTAGTCATATATGCCTACAGATACAGCAAGTGTCTGGATACCAGTTGCTGGAAACAATAGAGGGAGAAAGCTATTGCCCTTACGTCTGTCCTATGGGCTTCCCAGAGGTATCAGGTTGGCCACTGTGGGAAATGGCCTTAATCCCTGAGGTGCGGGGACTGTTTGTAGCTATTCAGTTATGAGAGAAATGTATTCTCCTGCTGCTCAGGGGGCCTTGAAAGTGATTTTACTGTATGGGTAGAATCCAGCTGAAGTCCTACTTAGAGTAGATGCATTAAAATGGATGGGACTTAGGTTAGTCATGACTAACCTAAGTCCCATTCATTTCAATGGGTCTACTCTAAGTAGGACTTCAGTTGGACTCTACCATGTATTCCCAGGATTGAGTCCTGGCCTGAAAACAAATGCAGAAACTGAACCCAAGTGATCCCACAGACAAGTCTTTTGTACACTTGTTACCACAGGAGATGCTTTCAATTACTTCACTGTGCTCAGTACATTGTCTGATGTAACAAAATACTAGATTCCTTTGTCTGGTGCTTAATATTTCACATTTACTTAGACATTATGAAGGCAATGACTTTGTAGCAAAGGCAGCCTGACCATTTTCTTAGCACCAGATGTTTTGGGAAGAGAAAAAAGATTGTGCTATTAAAACATAAGGAGTTAGCACAGCTTGGAGCCAAAGAAATATGTGCTGGATGCATATTTAATGATGGTGTCACTGCAGAGAGTATATCTCTTTAATTCCTTTTGAATATAAAGAAACCCAAGAAAATGTCTTTAAAGAGTTTCCCAATCAAAGCTGCTATCAACTTCCCTGAACAACCTCTCAGGGCACACAGCATTTAAATAATAAATAAGACAATAAGACAAAATAGGCAAATACAATGGACAATGATCCATTACAGATGATCATCTCATCAAATGGTAAGGTTTTCTGTCATGGATTTGCTTGGCCATTTGTGCTGACAAAAGCATGGTGAGTTTTTTTTCCTGCCAGAGATTCTCATGTGTGCCATTGGCTGGGAGACAGCCATGGTTGTCTGTATAGTCGCTTTTCACCACAGTTTAGTATACATTTAAAAGGCAAGGAAACTTCCATACACATTAACCATGAAGCAAACTGGTCATCTGTGTTGGAATGTTTAGAGGATATGGTAAACTGTTCATCTGGGTCATGGAAGGCTTAGCTTAGCGGGCATCCGACAACTAGACAAGAATTTTATTACCTCTCATAAACAAGAGCAGAACAGCCCCAGGAAATCCTCCATTTTATTGTGATTTTCTCTCAATAAAACAGCGGGGGGGGGGGATGTTACACTGGGGCAAAGATGCCCCACAACTTACACTGACTATATTTCAGTAATACCATGACCTTTATTTTGAATGATGAAGAATGTCAAAATAATAAATATCAAGTGAGTAATTTATTTATTACTACAATGCAGTACAGCCTCCCTTCAGCTGGTGCTCTTCAGATGTATTCGACAGCTCTTTCTGTCCTTAGTCCAGATAGATAGATAGATAGATAGATAGATAGATAGATAGATAGATGATAGAGACAGACAGACAGACAGACAATACAGTGGCACAGGAATGCCCTGTTAGTTAAGGTGAGTTGCAAAAAGAGTTTCTACCATTATAAGCTTCATAATTCTGCTGCTTATAAAAATGACACCTGTTGAGCTAATAACTTCAAACTTTGCATCCATGATATACATATTGGCTTCTAAAATTGTGCAAAATTTACAGCAAGTTAAAATGTCCTGAAAATTATCTCATTTGTCCTTTTTATTCCAAGCTGCGGCTCAACACATCGTAGATTTCTTTCAAATTTTGCTGAAAACTACTGATGTATCTTATATAGGGCATCTCTACACCAGCCTAAAAGCGGAACACAATGGGGTAATTTGATAGCTCATTATCTGCTATCCATTTAAAAACAGAACAAAGGGCAGTTAGTGCAGGAGACGTCCTGGAGGGTCACGCAGGGTGACAGTGTCATGCAGAAAGCCCACAAACTTCAGTGAAGGAGCAATCTCAATCGCAGGATAAAAGCTCAGTGTGAAGGAGCCCTCAGGCTTGTTGAGGAGGTGCGCCTTTCATTGGTTTGGTGAAGTTCTGGGCAGCGGTTCAAAAGCCTATGAAAGCCTATGGCAGCAACTGCTTACAGAGTTATATCAGGCAGGCTCAGTTTCACTCTGAAGCGAGAATGCTGCCAGTACTCCAAGATTTTCAGAGGAATTCTATTACAGAGGGCTTCTATGTGTAAGGCCTATTCCTACAGTTATGGAACGTGATCTCACAAGGTGAGACTACATGTTACTACACAGACTGACACCCTAGCATGGGGGTGGGGGGTAGGAAGACTTTAATTGTCCTGCCCCCACAGTCCCAATCTGGATCAGACCACCCATGCCTCCAATTTACATTGCCAAAAAGTTGTATAGTTGTAATGTAAATTGCAAGCATAGGACAAAGGGTTAAAGCCCCACTCCTCTGAGGCCCTGATCCATAGGAGATCCCATGAGCTGAAGAAGAAGAAGAAGAAGAAGAAGAAGAAGAAGAAGAAGAAGAAGAAGAAGAAGAAGAAGAAGACTAGCTATGTCTTTAAAGACTAGCTATGTCTATGCATTTTGACCCTCAGTGGATTTGGTAGGGATCAGGATGGAATGCAGAGGTGGGAAGAGCAGAAGGATCATGGCCTCAAACCACCTTTCTGAAAACAGAAGTATAGCACAAGGGACCCAATCCTTGGTCTTACTTTCTGTGTGGTGGGAAAAGGGCATGCAAGGATCATATCTCACACTAGGGGTATATTCACACATTACAGTGAATGTGTCTGCACACTCTATATACACTCAGTAAGATGGTTGTGAGAATCTAGCCCTATTCAGTCATTCTCATTGTGTGTAAGCATTACATGTGAGGAATTGATGCTGGGAGGAGCTTTCTAGTTCCACCCCTTCCCTCATTGTTCTCATCGCTTCCTACATGTAGCAGATGACTGTTTGAAAATGCTATCATCCTCTATCTGTGGAAGTTCTCCCTGAGATTTTAGAATTCCAATACTTGAAATGAAATCATGATTACCGTTAGTTAAGTATTTATTACCCCATTTATTATATAAGTAAACTTGCAAGAAAGCCTATACAAATTCATTGGGAAGAGGATAGGATTGCGAACATTGTAATTATAAACTTCATTTTCAAAACTCAGGGACATTTAATGATGAAAAAATCTGCCAGTTTAGAACCACAGAATTAAGGCTCAAGCTCCAAAGGAAACTATAAGCTAAGGCTGATGCCTTAACTGATGTGCCCAATGACCAGTGATGAAGTTGTACAATGTCACAAATTGTGCTTGCTTACAGCTTACCCTCCATGCACCCACATTTTTCCTTGGTCAGCAAAGATGCCCCACATTGTCCTTACTGCTAGAAAAGGGCTCCTTCTAACTGTTTAACCCATCTTGCCAGCTACTGATGTAAGCAATAAATCAGCATGGGTCAACTCAGGAGCAGTAGCATTGTGGCAAATTCAGAAGTTCAGGGTCCCTTCGTGACAGTCACAGCCATGCCCCCTTTCGAGATTGTACAACCTTGTAAGATATACAAGCTTCAACTGGGATCCAAAAATAGTGCAGCTGAGAGTTAGGCAGTGGTATTTCAATTGGCCCCTTCATGGATCACTGCCTTGCTGTGGCAAGGGGGCTTGCGTAACTCAGTGAAGTCATAAGCTATGCCGTGCAGGGCCATCCAAGACGGACAGGTCATGGTGGAGAGTTCTGACAAAATGTGGTCCACTGGAGATGGAAATGGCAACCCACTCCAGTATTCCTGCCAAGAAAACCCCATGGAACGTATCAAAAGGCTAAAAGAGATGATGCCGGAAGATGAGCCCCTCAGGTCGGAAGGTGTCCAATATACTACTAGGGAAGAGCAGAGGGTATTTCCAAGTAGCGCCAGAAAGAGTGAAGTGGCTGGGCCAAAGCCAAAAGGACACTCAGCTGTGGATGTGTCTGGTGGTGAAAAGAAAATCCGATAGAACAATATTGTTTAGGAACCTGGAATGTAAGATCAATGAATCAAGGTAAGCTGGAGGTGGTCAAACATGAGATGGCAAGATTGAACATCGACATCTTGGGAATCAGCGAACTAAAATGGACAAGCATGGGCGAATTTAATTCAGGTGACCATCATATCTACTACTGTGGGCAAGAATGCCTTAGAAGAAATGGAGTAGCACTCATAGTCAATAAAAGGGTGGGAAAAGCAGCACTGGGGTACAATCTCAAAAACAACAGAATGATCTCAGTACAAATCCAAGGCAAACCATTCAACATCACAGTAATTCAAGTCTATGCCCCACCCACTGATGCTGAAGAAGCTGAGGTTGATCAGTTCTATGAAGACCTACAACTAGGGATGTACGAAAGTCACTTACCTTTTCGCGGATTCTGTTCTTGGGGGGGGAGGCGTTCCATCGCTCCTCCCGGAATCCTTGATGGGGGGGAGGCGATCCAGTCCTCCCCCACGGAATCCTCGACGGCCAGCTGTGCTCCGCCGTGGCTCTGCAGAGCAGCCGGCCAGGCCCAGGCCAGGCCCAGCCAGGGCCGTCCGCAGCCGGATTTCCGGCCACAGAGGGCTCTGGGTAAAAAAAAACGCATACACAAATGGCAGTGGCTATGGCCGCCGCCATTTGCATTCCTTATTTTTCGCCGTCTTAGTCTACGTCAATATTTACGTAGACTAAGCGAAGAAAAGAAAGGGGAACGCAAATAGCGTACTGGATGCTATTTGCGTTCCCCTTTCTTGTCTTCATCTTAGTCTACGTAAATATTGACGTAAACTAAGACGGCGAAAAATAAGGAACGCAAATGGTGGCGGTCACAGCCGCCACCATTTGTGTATGCGTTTTTGTTTTTTGTTTTTTACCCAGATATGATAGGTTACGTAAGTCTTTACGTAGCCTATCACGTCGGGGGGGGGGGGGGAGAAAAAAACACAGACTGCAAATGGCGGCAGCCGGTCGGAAGACCAGCCGCCGCCGCCAAAGCCACTGCTGGAGCCGCCGCCGTCTGAAACATCTGCCCCAGGTAAGTCTTGTCCCGGGGGGATCCGGAGGGGGCGGGGGATGGCAGGCCGTTCCGCGATGGATTTCAGGGGGGCGAATGCACTGGCATTCATAGCGGAATTGTCTGACATCCCTACCTACAACACCTTCTAGAACTAACACCAAAAAAAGATGTCCTTTTCATCATAGGGGATTGGAATGCTAAAGTAGGAAGTCAAGAAATCACCGGGATAACAGGCAAGTATGGCCTTGGTGTACAAAATGAAGCAGGACAAAGGCTCATAGAGTTTTGCCAAGAGAACACGCTGATCATAGCAAACACTCTTTTCCAACAGCACAAGAGGCAACTCCACACATGGACATCACCAGATGGTCAATATCGAAATCAGATTGATTATGTACTTTGCAGCCAAAGATGGAGAAGCTCTATACAGTCAGTAAAAACAAGACCTGGAGCTGACTGTGGCTCAGATCATGAGCTTCTTATTGCAAAATTTCAGCTTAAATTGAAGAACGTAGGGAAAACCACTAAACCATTCAGGTATGACCTAAATCATATCCCTTATGAATATACAGTGGAGGTGAGGAATAGATTTAAGGGATTAGACCTGATAGACAGAGTGCCTGAGAAACTATGGATAGAGGTCCGTAACATTGATCAGGAGGCAGCAACTAAATCCATCCCAAAGAAAAAGAAATGCAAGGAAGCAAAATGGCTGTCTGAGGAGGCCTTACAAGTAGCTGACAAAAGAAGGGAAGTGAAAAGCAAGGGAGAAAGGGGAAGATATATCCAACTGAATGCAGAGTTCCAGAGAATAGCAAGGAGAGACAAGAAGGCCTTCTTAAATGAACAATGCAAAGAAATCGAGGAAAACAATAGAATAGGAAAGACTAGACATCTTTTCAAGAAAATCGGAGATCTCAAGGGAATGTTTTGCGCAAAGACGGGCATGATAAAGGACAAAGAAGGCAGGGACCTAACAGAAGCAGATGAGATTAAGAAGAGGTGGAAAGAATACACAGAAGAACTATACAGGAAAGATCTGAATGTCCCTGATAGCCATGATAGTGTGGTCACTGAACTTGAGCCGGATATCCTCGAGAGTGAAGTCAAGTGGGCCTTAGGAAGCATTAGTAACAACAAAGCTAGCGGAGATGACAGTATTCCAGCTGACCTATTTAAGATCCTAAAAGAGGATGCTGTTAAAGTGCTGCACTCAATATGCCAACAAATTTGGAACACTCAACAGTGGCCACAATACTGGAAAAGGTCAGTTTACATTCCAATTCCAAAGAAGGGCAATGCCAAAGAGTGCTCAAACTACCGCACAATTGCGCTCATTTCTCATGCCAGCAAGGTTATGCTCAAAATCCTACAAGCTAGGCTTCAGCAGTATGTGAACCGAGAACTACCGGAAGTACACGCGGGGTTTCGAAGAGGCAGAGGAACTAGAGATCAAATCGCCAACATTCACTGGATCATGGAGAAAGCAAGAGAATTCCAGAAAAATGTCTATTTCTGCTTCATTGACTACGCTAAAGCATTTGATTGTGTGGATCACAACAAACTCTGGCAAATTCTTAAAGAGATGGGAGTACCAGACCACCTTACCTGTCTCCTGAGAAATCTGTACGAGGGTCAAGAAGCAACAGTAAGAACCGGACATGGAACAACCGATTGGTTCAAAATTGGGAAAGGAGTACAACAAGGCTGCACATCATGAGAAACGCCAGGTTGGATGAATCACAGGTCGGAATTAAGATTGCCAGGAGAATTATCAACAACCTCAGATATGCAGACGATACCACCCTAATGGCAGAAAGCAAAGAGGCTCTAAAGAGCCTGTTGTTGAGGGTGAAAGTAGAGAGTGCAAAAGCTGGTTTGAAACTCAACATTAACAAAACTAAGATCATGGCATCTGGCCTCATCACTTCCTGGGATATAGAAGGGGAAGAAATGGAAGCCGTGACAGATTTTATTTTCTTGGGCTCCAAGATCCCCACAGACGGTGATTGTAGCCATGAAATTAAAAGACGCTTGCTCCTTGGGAGGAAAGCTATGGCAAACCTAGACAGCATAGTAAGAAGCAGAGATATCACCTTGCTGACAAAGGTTCGTATAATCAAAGCTATGGTTTTTCCAGTAGCAACGTATGGCTGTGAGAGCTGGGCTATAAGGAAGGCTGAATGCCGAAGAATTGATGCTTTCGAACTGTGGTGCTGGAGAAGACTCTTACAAGTCCCCTGGACTGCAAGGAGGTCAAATCAGTTAATCCTAAAGGAAACCAACCCCGACTGCTCATTGGAAGGACAGATACTAAAGCTGAAGCTCAAATATTTTGGCCACCTAATGCGAAGAGAAAACTCCCTGGAAAAGACCCTGATGCTGGGAAAGACTGAAGGCAAAAGAAGAAGGGGCCGGCAGAGGATGAGATGGCTAGATAGCATCACGGATGCAATGAATGTGAACTTGAGCACGCTCCGGGAGAGAGCGCAGGACAGGAAGGCCTGGCGTGCTATGGTCCATGGGGTCACGAAGAGTCGGACACGACTTAACGACTGAACAACAACAACAACAACAAATTTCAATTGGACATCTAGGAAAAAATGCAGGGGTGTTAAAATCTTTTTCACTCACTCACCCAAACACAAACATTTTAGTTTTTCAAAATATGATATCTCACAGTCACATCTCCACACCCTTACTTCCTAAAGGCACATTATATCTAAATGGTGTGAGGAAAAAGGAGAACATAATAATGATAATAGTAATAATAACTTGTATAATCAAAAATTAAGTTTCAAACAGCTATGTAACTTTAGATTACAAATTAAATTCAAATGTAGTCTGTAAGCTTCTAGGGGCAGAGACCTGACTTTTTTTGCTTATGATTCTCTGTAAAGTATCACATATATTGCAAAAACCAAAATCTGTGCATCTTCTGGAAGCAGCTGAAGACATATTTTATTCAGACTGTCTTTTGGTGACCAGCAACAGGGAAAGATAAAGTAGATTGATTAGCATATTGTTACTAGCCCTGAGCCTTTGGGATGAAGAAGACTATACATCCAATCAATCAAGGGTGCAATCCTATGCATGTTTAGACAGAAAAGAGTCCTACAACTAAGCTAAGCTGGCTGGGGAATGTTGGGAATTCTAGGACTTTTTTCTGTCTAAACATACATAGGATTGTGCCCTAATTAAATAAATACATCAGATATGGACAACAATTATGATGTATTTTTTTCTACCTCAGATAAAATAGTAATCCTATCATATGGATAGAATAAAGCCTTGTGGCCATGGGGCTTACTCTCAAGTAAGCCCAAAGTAAATATATGGAGAAAATGAGTGTGTGTGGGGGGGGGGGGAGAACAAGAGAAAAGCTGCTTTACTTAACAAATTTATTTAAAGACCATCAGGGTTGCTGGTAATGTGCACTTTAGGACCTCACCCTCTGCAGGAACAGCCAAGAAGAAATGTAGCAGGCTGTGGCCTTCCCCAGCCTGGTGCCCTCTAGATTTGCTGGACGATAACTCCCATCAGCTCCAAGCAACATATTGGCTATGCTGGCTGGGAGGGGGGATGATAGGATTTGCAGTCCAACACATCTGGAGGGCACAAGGTTTGGAAAGGCTGGGTGAGATTTGCAATGGAGAAGTTCTGGGGCCCCTGCTCAGAGCTGTGCTGGCTGTGCAGAGGCAGTATCCACGCACATGTCTTCCAGGAAGTAAGCATATAGATTTCAGTGGGTTTTATTCCCAGGTATTTATCATTTTAATTTAATTTTTAAAATTTCTTTTCATTTATTTTTCACTCATATAGACTTCCTCTTTCTTCTCTCTGCCCTCCCCATGCCCCGACCCCGCACCCCACTGCCGCCACCACCCAACCAACTGACTGGGTTGCCCTCACTCTACAACTGGCTGGGTTTACTGTGGGCATGGGATTGATGATCAGGATCAGCATCTCCAGCAAGCAACTTAGCCTGGCCCACGTGCTCCCATCCTTCCCTGAAACCACATAGCGACTGCTCTAGGGCTCTTTCAGCTGCCTGCCCTGCCACACAAGTAAACAGTGGTGGCAGTGCGCCCCCTGCCATGCTCCTGCTGCTGCCGTGGCCAGCAGCAGCAGCCCTGAATGGGTGGATGGTGCTGCAGGAGTATGAAGCACACAGGCACTTAGCAGGGATGGTTGGAGAAGCTGAGAGCTGAGGAGGAAAATAGGGGGCACAGAGAGGAGGCTGCAGAGCTCCCTCTCTCACCCCCTTTGTCTGGCCGGCTCTGTATGGTAGACGAGAGGCAGCCACCAGCCGCCCGCACGCCCTTCCTCTTCTCCCTCCTCCTCCCCTAGCAGACTGTGACCTGGCTGGGGGGTGGCTTCAATAAAAGTGCAGGAGCGAAGCCCCTGCGCGACCCACCACCACTACACCCTTGTTCAGGAGCATTTCTCTAGGAAAACTGTAAGGCTCAGATACTTCATAAGGCAACATGGTGCATCTTTCCTGGTCCCAGGCATTCCATCCTCCTCATCTGGATTTGGGCCTGAAAGACCAAGGAAAAGCATGGGTGTAAGTTGTAAGCAAGTACAATTTCTGACATTGCACAAAATCATCACTGATAACAGGGCACATCAGTTAAAGCATCCGCCTTACCTTCCAGTTTCCTGGCTTTGTGGAGTTTGAGCCAACATGAGATAGCCTGGACTCCGGTCTTAAACTGGTAGGCTTTTTTAAATCACTGAATGTGTGTGTGTGTCATCCCTTCCCACTCTGTTCCGCCTCCTTTGCCACCCTAAACCGTTGACCCTCAGATGCCCTGCCGCCCAATTCAAGATATTTCTAGTCCCTTTAGCATACCACCCTTCTTGTCTCTGACCAGCACTCCTAAACCATTAGGAATCTAGATTTGGGGAAACAGTCCACAAAGCATGAGATATGCTTAGCTTCTAACACTCCAACTGGCTTGCCAAATTTTTCTCCTCATTATTCTTTCCGTCATAATTTGTGCTGAATGGGGTCATATTTGCTACTAAATATATTACCTACAAGATAACTCTGTCTAGCCCCAAGACAGTAGCAAACAAATTAACATTTATATATAAAGGTGGTATACATTCCAGGGTCTTTGTCAATGTGTCAGAATAAGCTCTTCAGTCTTTTATTGCTGGCCCAAATAATGGACAACAAATTAATGGATCAGTTAGGTAAGGCTCTGGATATCTTCAGTTCCAGTTCTGCAGCATCCAGATGTGCCTTGGGATCCAATAGAGCTTTCATGAGAACATCAGAGATTCACTGAAAGCAAGCTGGGATGTTGTCCTAAAAGAGGATTTAAAAAAATGCAGGACACCATCAGTTTCAAAGTTCTCTTGATTTCACTGGATTGAGCCACATGCTTAAACTCTCTCACTGTAATCAATGAGACTTAAATATGCTTACTTTTGGCCGAATGATATCCACGGTTTATGAGCAATTCAGACAGTTAAAAAATATTTTTAAAATTATGATGTTCTACCTCACATCCTACACTTGGTTTTTATTTATTTACACAATATTGCAAATAAGTCTGCAAAAGTTACTACCCTTACAAAAGTTGTTACTAGTCATTTGTAGCAAACCAACTGTCAGAAAGACAGAAGAAACCATTTTTCCCCCCAGTTTACAAGCCTTTCCCTGCCTGTTTGTCTGGAAGAAATGGCTATCCGCCTGTCAGCACAGGCCAGGGGTAAGCCACTGTGGGAATTCTGTGGGCCATTTTCACCCTCTGGAACCACCGCCCCTGGCAGGCTGCACTCCCCCTGCCCATTTTTTTTTTTTTTAAACATCCAAACAAATGGTGGTTTGCCACCAAAATTTGATGGCAGAGCACTACAAGTGTTAAATTTTGTTTGTTGGCAAGCTAAATTTGACCCTTGTAGAGCTCCATAGCACTCTGGATGCCATTTTGTTTCTTTTTCTGCTGCTGCCAAATCTGGCAGTGTGCCATCAGCCACATTACCCACCCCTGTGACAGGTGATTGCACAGGCAAATGACTACTTACTTATAAGCCTGTGCAGATCATTCTGCAGCGACATAAAAGCTGTGATACTGTGTCTAATTGCACACTTCCAGTGGAAACTTGCATATGTCTTCTGAGAAGTAAGTCCCCTTGAGTGCAGCGGGCTTACTCCCAGGTAAGTGGGTATATGATTGCAGCGTCAGTTCACTGAATTCAGCTATCTTAAATATATGTAACCGAGTGTAGGACTGTGGAGAAATTAAGCAGGATGATGCCTTTTATTAGAGGAACTTTTGTTAGAAAAAAGAATGAAACCTTTCCAGTTTCACAGAGCTCTTTGCCACATACACTATTGCTGTGAGATGGCTATGATAGCTCTGTACTACCTCGCTGCCTGCAATAAAACAATATGTTGGGAGGGGGAGTTCCTGCAACTCCTGTATATCTTATTGCAGATGTAAAATATAAATGGCAAGATCGATATGTAAAAATATTGGAGAAAGGGGATTAAAGGGAAAGTGATTATATGGATCATTTATTATGCTCCAGGGAAATCCAGACACCTCTGTCAGATATTAACTGGATGGCTTGGTTGATGAGATGATGAGAAAGGATGAGAAAGATCCTATCACCAAAGCTAGCTTCTGAAGGACATTGGTGTGTTACCTTCTGTTGTTTTTGTATGTGCTAAAGTTTAACCCTCTATAAAAAAACATGTTGCAGTGCAAAAAAAAGGTAGGCTTTAGAAACTTTGTTCATTGACTAAGGCAGATATTTAAATTAATTATAACTAATTGTTTCTTTGAAAAATGGGTTTCTTTCATTAATTTTTGGGACAAGCATTGCAAAAATATTCAGGTAGAAAGAGTGATCCCTTCTTATTTCAGAGCTTTTTATGAAAATTATTCTTTTTTAAGTAAGGAAGACGTATGTTGGCGATATAAACTGGGAAGTTGCCATTCTCAGTGTTGTGAAATGGAGGATGAAATAATTAGATTTGTGGCAAAAATTCAGCCAGGAGACATTTAAATGTCATTTTTAAAAATGTGTCTACCCATTACTATTTCCTGATTTACTGACATTTCCCCTCACCCCTGCAGTCCATGTGCCCCCTAAATCTGTTCCAAAGAATTGGGAGACCCTCTGAAGCAAATTTGGGGGGACACGGGTGTGCAGGGGGCTGAGTGGAAGAGGAAGTCTTGCTGCACAAGCAGAAATCTACTCACATTATGTTGGATGGAGCTCACATATTGCAAGTGTGCTAATACCTAAGGAATCGTGGTTAAAACAGGGTCATGTTCCAGACACTACATTATTTTTTATCGTTTTATTTGCAACACAACAATAACAACAAACACACAAACAAACAAACAAAATCATATCATGGAACATATAAATATACAGTAATCATGAACATCTCCCTGGATATAGGGAAAAGCAAAAAAGAGAGAGAGAAGAGAAAATAAAACACCGGGGGGGGGGGGATTAACATTTCTTTTTCAAATATAAGCGGTCCATATATCTAAGTAAGTATCCATACAACTTTGATGGCTGTAGGAAATACACTCAAATGTAGCAAGAGCAGCAAGATCTTCAGTCTGTTGAGTGTTGGGTGGTGGGTGTTTTTCCGTCCAAGCTAAGTATCCACTTTTGCTGTCCATCTGTTAATCCCCACATCACAGGGATGTAATTTAAAAGTGCATGTACAGCTGCTATTATCACAGACTTTTTGAGATCAAAATTTATACAAGCAATGACTTCCAACGAAAAGGAAGCCACTACAGGACATGCCAACATCTTATGCCTCAAAGAGGCATTGTTCTCATTACATCGCCATCATCTAGCAAAGCTAGCCAACTTCTCCTTAGCAAACCTCTCTGGTGTCCAATATACACAAAACATTATTTGTTGTTACATCAATCTCAGTTTCAAATCTAAAGAAATAGTACTTATGGAAGCTCAAGCAACTTTCCATTGATTGAGCTGTATAGAGCATCCCAGTTCCTTACTCCATTCATCTCTGACTTTCTGAACATCTACTTTACTACATTCCAAAAGACTTTTAGAAACAGCTATTGTAGGCATAGCTTTCTATAAGGAACCAAGTAATTCCTCCAACAGTGCAGGAAGCACTGAAGTACTCATTGCTGATGGGCCATATATAGACTCCCAGCAGATGCTAATGCTAAATATACTGCCAACTAGTACTAGACAAATTATATCTATTCCACAATACTGAAAATGGTAGGAATTCATTCTCCAAACCTATTAGCTGATCTCAAGTATAAATTCCATTGTCAGCCCAACTCCTCCACATAAAAGGACAATAGTACATTCTTTCAAGAAGGAAGGAAGGAAAAAAATATTGAATATAATGATGATTAATAGCTTTTTGTTAAAGCATAAACTCTTCACAATAGAATACTTAATCAGTGATCTAGGGCATGTGGATTCTCAATCATTCCCAAACCATATACCTAGAAAACTGACTTGTAAAATTCCCTTTGTTTAGGATCTCTCTGCCCCCTGTCCTCCTAATCCAAAAGATACAATCCATCAGAAATTTCTCGGGTAAAGCCCAATTGAAATTAATGGGAGTAGACAGCTGGACTTGGAGAGCCAGGTTCAACCTATGTCTGCCATGGACTTGATGACTTCTGTCTCCATCTCAGCTGCCTGTCTATAAAATGGGAATAATATTGGTCAATCCCATTATTGTGAAGACAAGCATAATATTCTTACTGATTTTATGTAAGCTGCCCTGGCAACCATGAAGAGTGGAATAATGCTTAATAAAAATAAATGATAAATACTGCAAAGCATGCTACAATTTTTTTAAAAATGCTAGATATTAATAGAAATCTTTATTTTAAAAAAATATAGGGGGCAGAGCAGTGAGTCCCAAAACAGTTTTTTTTTATTGTGCTTTCTACTCTATATGCGTCATACTTCACATTTATGTCCTGCTGTAAGCTATGAACAACATCTGTCCATGGTGGGGAAGGAGAATTGCCAGTTGATTAAGCAATGAAGCAAATGAAGATAAAGTTATGATTCCTGAAGGGTATTGCTTCCTTGCCTCAATATGGTTTAGCCATCTGTGTTTTTCACCTGCAATCAGTTATAGCCCAGATGTTTTCCATGAAAAAACAATGGATAACTATTAGATTCTGAGTCTGTAGAAAAACCTCAGGCCAGAAATAGAGAAGGTTGTTTATGGTTTAGTCCCAAAATTAGATTTGATTTAACAGTGTTCTTATCAGATTAGATCAAATAGTACAAAAAGTATTTCAAGACACTTTCCATAAGTCCATTGTGGTAGTTTTGGTGACCTTAAAAAGAGAACATTGGTAATTGTTTACAAATAGTAAAAAAACCCTAAATCCCATCATTTCATACATTTTGTCAAAAGTGATTATTTGTCTAGAGATCCTTATCTGATTTCCCCAATTTCTTTCTACTATTGTCTGAAATGGATTTCATTTACTCAGAAGCATCAATGTTAGTCCATGAAATGAAATTAATTTAACTTAAAATTAAATGTGCTTAAGTTTGGATGGAGACAGACAATATTTATTTTGTTTATACCCTACTTTCTACCAGATAATGATGCTCAAGGTGGCTAGCAACAATAAAAGCATCATTTAAAATAAAACATTATTAAAACAATCATAAACCAAATAGAAAAATACAATTTTAAATAACAAAAACGGTAGGGTTCCCCAACCCCTGAGAGTTAAAGACAATTTGAAACACTGCCCATAGGGTGTACATTCATTCCACTTTTGCCTCTGATAAATAAGGTATATAGGTTTTGTGCATTGTTCTAAAACCTGCAAGACCTATTTGACCAGAGGTCACAGCGGAACAAAAGTAACATTTAGGAATCTATGTCTCTCTCAATACAAACCACTTTCAACTCTCTTAAAATCTATTATCTGTATCTGGCTTTTCTCTACACTGCATCCTATTACCCCAATCTAAAAAATATAATCTGCATGCAGATAAAGGTTTTGCATACAGATCAGCTGTACTAGGTGCATGGAGGAGGAAACCTGGTGAATGGTTTCATTGATTACATATTTCACCCTGTTCACATCCCTACATAGAAGACTCTGCATGTGCAACCATATGCATGCATGGATACTTACATGCTATCCTGGACTGGGGTTCCTGTGTGTAAACCTTCTCTAAATAAGAAGCTGGATTAGCAGTCATGTACTGTGGTAATTAATGCTGGCAGAGAAAGTAGAAAGTAACCTGTGGGTTCCTCACTATGTGCCTGTCTACACTTTAAATTTAAATTCAGTAGAAAGTAACCTGTGGGTTCCTCACTATGTGCCTGTCTACACTTTAAATTTAATGCAAGTATAAAACTTTAGGTATCCCTTTGCCTTACAAGAGGCTATCCATGAATAGCACATTGCTGAAGAAAACAGTCTGTGAAACGTGTGTAGAACAACCAAGATATCCAAGTGCAACAGCTAGGACCTATCTCCTGATGATTCATAAGAAACATTTCTCACATGATTCACATATGGGAGAGAAAATGCCACACTCATTGGAAAGCATGTTTCTGCAGTTCTTGTTGTAATATGGTGGGATATTTCTGGATTCTAAATACCTTGGAATCACTATATGAGGAACTTCACTTGCCAAAAGCCTTACTTAGGAAGCAATCCTATGGCTGCTAGTCAGAGGCTAGACAGCCATAGGATATGTGGGTTTCCGGGAACCAACTTCCCCGCCCTTCTGTGCTGCCTGGCAGGCAACGTGGAATGGCCTCACGCTCCACGCTCGAAAGAGGAGCGTGGAGCAGCCAAAACGGGGCATTCCGAGGGGTGTTCCGGGGCGGGGAAGGCGGAAATGCTGGTGCCACACATCCTATGTGTCATCCAGCAGCCTCCTCCCATGCTCCAGCTTCCCGCAGCTAGACAGCCGAGATGCAGGGCAGAAGAAGCGCAGAGGGAACAATCCCCTCCGTGCTTCTCCTGCCCTGCATTGGATAGGCGCTCACCTCCGAGTCTGGAGGTGGCCACTTATCCCCATCGGATTGCGCCCTTAATCAGTGAATCGTGTCTGTTGTCGCTTTATAAGGGTACATGGGGCTTACGGGAGCTGTAGTCCAAAACATCTGGAGGGCACCAGATTGCCTACCCCAAATAGGATCATTGGTCCCACCTATGTATTTCCTTCATACACATTCAGCATGGGAAGTCGTTCCCATGGCACTGTGTACGTGTGTAGATGGGTCCTTAGATACAGCATGTTTGGGAAGACTGAAATGATCACCCTTCTGATTTTTCTACATCCTTATTCTGATGTCTGATATTTTGTACTTCATTTTCTTACATAGGAACTGTCCTGTTTGGCCACTGAAAGGCATCGCAGGCGGAATATGTCATATATATCCCTAGAGAGTGTGGTTTTTTATGTTATTAGATGCAGTAGTTAATATTGCCAAAGGAGGTGAAGGAATGTTGCTGGCAACAGCGTTTGCTGCAAGGCTTGGTTCCTGAACCTTTTTGTCCCTTGGGTTGTCAACTTCTTGGTGTGTAGTTATTTTAGGTTAAGAATATTCATTTTTCACTACTCAAGAACTTAATTACCTGTGAGGGATTCTGTAATGTTACGCCATTTAGGGTGCAATCCTAGACAGAAAAAAAGCCTTACAACTCCCAGCATTCCCTAGCCATTAATCTGGTGCCCTCCAGATGTTTTGGTCTATGAGCATCTCTACACCAGCCTAAATCCCCGCATTTAACACGGGGCTTTCTGCTTCCGTTTTAAATGCAGGTCGCAACGGGCTCCCTTTACACGCACTTTCTCCCCCCACTTCCCCCCTTATCTGAATCTTCCATATGTTTCATTGGTCTAGCTGCTGTTATTGCTGCGTTTCCTTTTTCCATGGAGGGAACTCAAGCAGGGTAATTTAATAGCACATTATCTCCGATCTTTCTAACAATGGTATAAAGGTCATTTAGTGCAGGAGACACTCTGGAGGTTAACAATGTCATCTAAAAGGCCCATGAACTTCCGTGAGCGAGCAATCTCAATGGCAGGATAAAAGCTCCGTATGAAGAAGCCCCACAACTCCCATAAGCCCCAGCCAGTAGGGTCGATGATCAGGGACTGAGGGAGTTATAGTCCAAAACATCTAGCAGACACCAGGTTGCCCATCTCCCACTGAGCGTGCATCTCTATGTAGCCAAAACAGCACGATTCATGCAAAAGACGGAGGCATTAGCTGGCCCCAAGGTTTGCGGAAGTATAAAACATCTTTAGGAGGGAGGGGGAACCCTCCAAGGGGGCAAACGTGATGTGTCAGTTGGCAGACTGCACCACTTCAGATGCTGGGGGTTTATTGGATGTTCAGATGCTCCCTCGTGGGAAAAAAAAGATTCCTGCACATAGAAAGCATTACTGGGGAGAAGGTTAGGTTAATAATATATAACTTAAGAGGCTTCCTGTTTTCCTAATGCCAGATCAAGCCACTGATCCATTTAATTCAGAATTATGTTCAATGACAGGCAGTAGCTCTCCAGAGTTTCAGACAAGGAACTTTCACAGCCTTACCTGGAGGTGTGTGTGTGTGTGTGTGTGTGTATATATATATATATATATATATATATATATATATATGAGAGAGAGGAAGGAAGGGAGAAAGAGAAGATGATGCAGTCTTTCTGCACTTTCAACCTGACATGGTACAGTTTTGCCAATTTATGTAGAAACATTTTGACCATTTCATCTGTTGCTCGTGTGACCTCAGTGGACCATAGCGCACAAAAATAAGCCATGGCAAGAGGCTGTTAAACCAGACATGGTATTACAAGGAAGTGGTGAGAGAGATTCAAGAAACAGAGATCCTTCACTCCAAGCAGAATCGGGGCCGGAGCAAGAAGCAGGGCAGAAGGAGGACCAAGCCAGAGACTACAGTCAGGAGATATGTTTGGAAACAGGGAAACAGAAGGAAACCACAGACACAGCAGTCATAAGTTCAACACAGGATGGTAGTGATGAAATAAAGAAGTCCCAAGAGAACAAGCAGGACAACTGACACATACTGGATGTTAATCATAGGTCACATCAGACTATGGGAGGCAATGACTCAGATGCCCAATTGACAGTAGAATCAGAGTCCCAAGACCATGATGGTCTTGGAACTCAGTCATTGGATGGGATTCTTTCACACAAGGTAGCACTCCAATACAGGAATCAAGAAGGTTCTTACAAAAGGAATACGGGAATCACAGGTGCTTACAAAAGCTAGTTCAGAGGGTTTTGAACCTTTCCAAATAGTTTCAATTATCTAAAAGCATTTGCTGTATTACACTATCACTTCTAGAATGATTAAAGAACATCATCCTAGTGTTTCCTATTATCATTAGGAATCTTTTCCTGCTTTAAATCATACCTTAATTAATGCAGGGGCACATGTTAAATATTTATCTCTACGTGCTTCATTATAAATAGTAATTTATATTTTGCCTGCTCAGAATAAAACAAGGCCATTAACCTTCACTGTAAAAGATATATGGCTTTGGTTTTCCAGAACAGTAGCTTGGTTAAGACTGTAATAGCAAAAAGCTTGCCAAAAACCATGAAGGGTGCCAGATCACCTTAAGACTAGCAGTTTTTGGTTCCTTGAAATGTCAAGAGCTCTGTTTTTGTGATGTGAGAATGCCACGGGTCGAAATGGATGCATGTCAGCATGGAAACTTTCAGCCTACAGATACTGAAGCAATTCATATAATAAAACAGCTCCCAGTGCATGCTTGTGTAGGTAAAAATAGTACATTAAACCAGGAAATATGAATTCTCAGCTGTATTGTACACAAGTTCCAGGGACAGCAGAATAATGCGGTGTTGATGCTGCTGAATGAAAGCACTGTTGTGTGCTGTCATTCAAAAGCTGTGGAATGGTCAAGTGTAAGTGTTAAGAAAATAAATATAGTGCTGGCAATAACTATTTCCTCGCCTGCTTTTTATACCATCAACCATGTAGAATGTTATTATCATATTGGTTACAGAGGGAGCCATTTTTCCTTACATACGTATTAGCATTTTTCCCCATTGAAACCACATATTTGGTTGGTTCTGTTGTTCAGTTGCAAAATGTGTCCCATTTCAAAGTAATTTGTCGTATAAACACACGGGGATGAACTGGCAGAATGAACACATTTGGACCGATTGACTAAACTGACCTTTCAGTCTATTCAAGACAGAGCTAGAAGTTTAAGGGAAGCATCCCTGGGATTTCATGACTATCTAGGCTTTTTAAACTCTGTTGCTAAAGACCATATAACTTGTTCAAGAACCCCCATTTAAACTAATTGGTGAAGCACTTTCCCATACACTTATAATGCAGCTGATTCCAGTCCTGATTACACCATTGTGCTTGGGCACCATAAGGTTTGCAAATGCTGCTGCGTCACAAAAGCATGGCTTGCCACAAAGCCAGTAAGCATGTGGAACAAATCAAGCATTACTAAAAGGCTGTAACTCTATGGAATACGCTGATTCAATCTTAGGACATGATTCACGCAAAAAGCACTTAACTTCAGAGCAGTTAATCCCCCATAGAGATCCATGGAAGTCTAAGGGACTACTCCAGGACTAGACTGGATTTAACATGGTGGGTGGAATGTAACCAAACATTAATTTCGCATGTCACATAACTAGTCTGAGATCAGATTAATTCCAGAGCTCCTAGGCCTATTACTGTGAAGGCACTGAGAAATCACAGGGAATTAGGAGATGGATAGCTGGATAAATAAACCAACCATCTTTCCAGATTGAATTTAACCATCTGGCAAACAGTGACTCTCCACTTTGCCCTGAAATATCTTGCAGTTGTTCCTGTACTGACCCTGCTGGGTTGTCAGTTTCACTGTATGTCCACAGCAAACCCAAAGGCCCAATTAAAACATTGTTACAAGGCTCATCATAGTATATATGATGGGTCGATATGATCCTAGCCAGGAATATCCTTCTGAATAGCAGCAGGCAGATCCATCTGCAATTGGAGCTAGAAAGACAGGAATAGGGTGGCCACTTATGGATCACCAAAAAAGAAAAAAATACATCACCAAAAAAGAAGCCAAAAGAGGGCACAGGTCTGCATACAATTTGCATAAACTAACTTTGCATATAGATACATTTAGAAATAATCATTACAGTTTAAATAGAAATACAATATATCTCACCATAGTGAGGAGGACTGTGACCAGGTGACCTGTGTGCCTGCTTTTCGCCATCCAGGTGCTAACTCTTGACGGACAACTTCAAGGCCTTGCTGCTCTCCCTCCTTATGGTTCTTTGTCTTTACACTGGATTTGATCTGGACAGCCCTTCCATAAAGGACATCTTCAACTAATAGGGGATATTTGGGGAAGAAGTATGGAGTGGTTGTGGCCATTAGTTTGCATACAGACTTGAAACATTAAATCAGTCTTGACAGCTTCCAGATGTGTTGGACTGCAACTCCTGTAATTCCCAGCCAGCATAGCCATCGGTACAGCAGCAAGGCTTGCCCTGGCCTTCTTCCTCATCAAACAGTTTTCTGCATGCAAGGAGTTGCGTTTCTCCACCTACAGTAACCCTCCCACTTCAGCTGAAAATGATCCTGTTCAGGAAAAAGGGCTACATAACTCTGCTGATTGAACAAACTGGCAGTATAACTTTACAACACCTGTGTCTGGGTTCCTGTGATTTGGGTGAATGGCATCTGAATACACCTATGATGCTATTATGACCCAATGGTGAAATATCTCAGCCTAATATTGGGGGGATAATTCCCTCAAAGCCCTGGGGGTCCTTTAGGACCGTATAGAATGTAAAGATAATATTCAAGCACAGGCACTGAAACAGAAGCTCTGGTTCTGAAAAGGGCCTTTGTCACGCTGCCACGACTCTAACAGAACGAGGCAACAGCAGAAAAAAGCAACACAGTCTTTTTATCTTTGCAGCCAAGTCCTGCAGATGAACTGTTTTAAATATAAGGAAGCATGAGGTCACTTTTCCTGGCAGACAAGCCTGCACTGCTTCCGTTGACTTCAGTAGCAGCATTAATGTCCTAGGGAAAAACTGGGCATTGACTCCAGTGGTGTTACACGACGGGGGACAAGCCAGACTCAGCAGAGCAAACTTTGCTCTTATCTGCCCTATTGTGCATGTGCCAAAAACTATCCGCATGATGTAATTGTGCATATGCAACAGCTGTGCACTTGTGTTTAGCCACTAGATCAGTTATGTAAAAATCCATCTGTGTATGTGTACATACATATTCACACGCACATAGTATTTTCACACACAAAAAGCTCTCAAGCGGGATGGGCATAGATACATACATGAACATCTATGTCCATCATCATACAAGTTTAAATCAGGCTCTGTACAAAGACAGGGTTTTTAAGACAGCCTGGTTTAAATTTGAGGCCTTCATGGGAATGCAGCAGAGACAGAAGTTCTCCTAGAGATCATCCAGTCACTTAAGCCAGCTTCTTTTCATTAAACTTAATTGAAATGTATAGTAAAATTTCAGCTCCAAAGCAAAATTCAGACATCATTGCATGCGGACCTGTTCATTTTTGGGGGTGGGGGAGTATTGCTTTCTTGATGCCTATTGTCTCCCAGAAACCCCATCAGGACAGACTTCTAGAAAGAAAAGGAGCCTTCAGCAAAGTCATTACTTTTATTTAGCTACCCACCCCTTCTTAGATTCTGCTGTGCTAGTCTATGAATTTTTGTAGCAGACTGTAGAACTGAGCCTTTGTATTATTTCAGGGTCTATATTTGTGCAGCTGCAGAGCTTCATGGGAGTTCGCAGTAGCGATAGTTACTAATTTTATTGCCATGGGGATTAGAAGCTTTCGGCCCCACCATCCTGGAGCAAATATGCTTGGCATTCTGAGCCTTGAAAAGATTCAAAACGTAAATTCAAAACAAGAGACAACAGGTGGCTATGATAGATGGGGAACACAAGGAAGAATGGAGACACTGCTGAATAAACTGCAGTCTTCACATACTGGCTAGTACGTAACTGTTCTTTTACTAAGTGCACTCTGTTCTGGTATTACTGGCTCTGGTATTTGACGGAAGGATGCTCCAGCCGTTCTTACATACGTCCGAACTTCAGCACATATTGAACTTGTGAGTCTTCTCATGATATAATCCCAGAAAATTAAGGCTTTCAGAGAACTAACTTTCAGCTTTCTTCACACCTCCCCATTGCAGGCCTCCCACCCCCAGTTCCCACAGGGCTTCTGCTATAAAGCAAAACCCAAAACAAACTACACGATATATTAAAGGCATAACAATGTATAGCTGCCCTTCTTTTTAATTGCTCACAAGTAAGCACATGGGGTCCTGATCTGGATTGAAGCCACTTTGTGTGAGAAGGGGAAGTTTAAACCTTCCCCTACCCATATTTGTCCGCCCTGCGTGGGTTGTTCTACACCTTCCCTTAGCACACGCGCGCGCACACACACATTTTTTAACTGTTGCGCTGATGAACAGCGAATGTTAGGAGGGGAGTGGTTGGGGAAATGTTTAAACTTCCCTTCCCCACCTACAGTGGTCCTGATCCAGATTTGGGAGCCCATGATTACTTGGGAGTAATCAAGGAGTGGCAGCTGCACACTACAACTTCAGCATAATGGGCAATTTAGCCCTCAGTTTGAGAAACAGTATTCTGAGGTTCCAGGAGATAGCAGTTGTTGTTTTTATGCTACTGCTACTTTCCTTGTTTTAACATTGTGGTATGTTTGGAATTTTAATGAAACAGGCTGTATAGAATGTTAAGAACCTACCACTCTTAGAGGCATGGTGCAGGATGCTAAAACTCCCAAACTCCCTATTGTAAGTTGTAACACTTGGGAGGTTCCCACAGCATCAGGAGAATCGGGAAGTTCTTAAAATTAGAGTTCTTAGGTTGTACTTGGGAAGCACAACAGGGGCATTAAAGAGCTCTGTCTGACTTTCATGCTTTCTAAAAGCATCTTTTTATGTGGCTTTGGACACATTTCCCTATAACCTGTGGCCACTGTCCCACATCTGACTCACCTTGGAAGGTGAGTTGACACCATACAGATTGCAGCTGAGATGCTTATCACAGAATTTATTTATTTATTATATTTATTTATTTATATTCTGCCTTTTCCCCCAATACTGGGACTCAAGGCAGCCTTAAAATGTTAAAACTTCTACAGTTAAGAATTACTTATGAACCAGTCACAGAGAAAGAATAACAGCCTGTCAGATAACTGAACTCAAAAGAACAGCATGAAAAGGGCAAGGCCATATGTTTCTTTAAGCTGTCAATTAGTCTGAGACAAGCAGCTGTTACCCAAAAACAAATTTAAATTCCAGTGACATTTGTGTTTTTATTGCACATCTCCCCAGGCACTTTTGTTTAGTGTAGTAGAAGTAATTCATAAAAACAGTAAATAACCTTGGAACAGCTCCAAACAAGTGTGAGCAGATAAGAGGGAACTGAAATATATTAATTCTTTGTGTGAAATTTGTGCAGAGAATTTCAGGAGGATGCTCATATGCTTCAGCATGTTCAGCCTCGTGCTATGTACATTTACTTTCAAGTAAGTCTTACTGCATTCAACAGGGCTTACTAAGGAAATAGGCATCATATTACAATCTAACGTTCAGTCTGCACAAACTCTTTTAATAGTATGTTCTATGGTCAAATGTATCAAGCAGCCACATTTGACGGAATTCAGCAGGATAGCCAATGTAGTCATAGACTTGGGATTAATTTGGCCTTTCCTGCCTTGTAAGGGCTCTGATATTTTAAACACCTGCTTGTCGAATTAGTAGTGGTGGGTGATGCCTTACCTGCCAGACATCTACATACCATACAACTACTGTATCTACAGTAAAGGAGCCTATGCTACATCTGTTGCAGAAACCTGTGTGCACCTGTATCTGTCTTGAATATGTTCAGGGGAACAGTAGCCATGTCTTGCTTTGCCCAAGCTCTGTCTAAAAGGTGATTGAAAAACGATGACCCCAATAGAGAACATACATTAACAACTCAATTATCCTTGTCTGGGAAGGCCATCACTATCTCTTCCTTTGCAAGAGTGCTAGCCTTAAGTCCCAGGCCACCAAATGGATGATTACTTTCCTGCTGTCATAGCCATTTGAAGAACATTCCTTCCAATTCCTCACATCACTTGTCATAAATCCCATTCCTTCTTATTGGTGTGTAAAGTACTTACCAGAAAACCTCCTGCTAGAAGTTATGTGTCATCCAGGGGCTGTGTAACTCCTAAATTGTTTTGTCTCTTCCTTTGCTGTTGCACTTTGCCCTTAAATGAGTTCCTCTACCACTGATATTCCAACCAATCCTGGAGAACCACAGGGAGATCAACTACAAAAGAACAGGCTTTGCTAGGTCGCACAAACTTGTGCGGCCTGTCATACAACTTGGGACCCACCAATTTGGAAACAGCCCACTAGCCATGTACTGTGGCCGGACAGGTTCTTAGTAATCCCTGTTTTGCAGGCAGCAAAAGCTGGAGTTTTCTTCTGCTTCTGGTGACCAATACATGACTGATGGTTTACATTTGGCTTTACAGGTCTGGAGTGTGATATTTATTTTTGTATTTATTTTGTATTTATTTAAAACATTTATATCCCACCCTATATTATTAGGATCTCAGGGTGGCATACAAATAATATCAGTTTAGACAGTATCAAACAATAATAATTTTTAAACAGCTAAAAACATATTAAACCATTAGGCAAGTAATACCAATTTAAAATCTAAAACCATAAAACAGTGAAAACAGTGTGCTACTTTAGGGAATGCATTTAGCCCTCAAAAGGCTTTGGTAAAAAGCCATGTTTTTAATTGGCGCCGAAATGAAACTAATGTCTGTGCCAATCAGGCCTCCAAGGGGAGGGCATTCTACAACTGGGGTGCCACAGCAGAAAAAGCCCTCTCCCACATCCCACGGTAGTGTATCTCTCTCACTGATGAGATGCAGAGGAGGGACCAACAGATCTCAATCCTCAGGCAGGCATATGTTGGGGAAATAATATTTCATTAAATTGGTAAAATGCTGTAATTTGGCTTGCTTAGTAATGAGTGAATCTGCTCTTGAGAATGAGATCATAATTCAGGCTCAACTTCTGACTGGGGTTGCTTCCACTCCAGCCATTTTCTCCAGAATTGACATCTTTGATTCATTCACTTATCACAGAGAATATGGACATTGCTACCAAACTGTTGCAATCATTTTCTGTGTTGCCCTCCCAGCTATATAAAAAAAAATTGTTTTTGGAGATTTTTCTTTTTAAATGCAACTGCAGTGCCAGCCTGTCCACTGTAAACTGGGAAAGCACTATTGATGCACCTGGAGGAGTGGTCCATGAAGCAACTGGTTATGCGCTTGTTGATACCCTACCTATTTGCACTGCTTGCCCTGCACCTGTTGGGTATATTGCCCTCCACTACACCTAGAGTTTTGTCTAGCATGAAAGCACAAATGAAATATTTTTTTCTTTTTCTTTCACTAAAGCCCAATTCTACTAAAATAAAATAGAATAAAACAGATGAATAAGCAAATGGTGGGGTTGCTATAGCTGCAAAAAGAAAACAACTACTGTAAGAGGCCGATTCTGGGAGGGCAGGAACAGGAAATTACTAATGAAATGGCTGATTTCAGAAAAGCTGGTGATTGGAAGAGAAAAGAAAATTTTCGGTTTAAGGACCAATGTAACGTGCTGTGAGATGCAGCAGCACTTTAAATCACACCATTGATGGAAGGCTGCATACCTAAGCACATGTTCTAGAACTGGATGGGATTCACTTCTGAATAAACATATGAATTTAACCACAGGAACATGCAGTGCTGGAAATTTATGGGGAATATAGTAGTATATTAAGTGTCATGTGGAATCACAATTTCAATTCCATTTCCAGATGACTGCGGAAGAGGAATACCTCAGCAGTGCTAATGGGCTGTAGGTCCTATAATTTCTGGATTAAATATGACCTTCTAACTCCTGTACAATAGCAACTAGCTTAGCATTAAAGCCAGGAAAACATTTACAGCATGATCCCATGTGTACTCAGAAGTAAGTCCCACTGATTTCAATGACGCTTGCTCCCAGGTAAGTGAGCATAGGATTGCATCCTTATTTAGCTAACATGCACTTGCATTCTTTTTTAAAATACATAATTCTGTACCTATTTGCTTTATAGTTTGTTTAGTACTTTGCTCTGGGGATTCATGTGTTCTGTTTCTTCTAAGCCTAAAAATACCATTGAAATTACATTCTTATGTAACAGCATGGGGTGGGGGTGTTTGAGAAAACTTGTATGGCAGCCATCTCCAACATGGTGCCCTACAGATGTTTTGAACTACAACTCCCAGGGTTCCTGACCACTGGCTATGCTGGCTGGAGATGATGGGAGTTGAAGTCCATAACATCTAGAAGGCACCAGGTTGGGGAAGGCTGTTGTATGGTTTAAGGGGTTATGGTAGACAGAATAACCACAGAACTTACTCCGTGGTTGCACGTTCAAGTTTTGTCTATATCCCTGTTAACCAATGAATTACTATTCCATTCCATGAGTTGACAGTGGAACCCCAGGATAAGTGCTGATTCAGCTGTTTTTAAAGACAACCTACGCTACATCTGTTTTTGATAGCACTGTTTGCTTTTCAGTCTGGTTATTATTATTCAACATGAACTGCTAACCTAGAAAAGTCAATCATAAAAGCACTTGTTTCTAATACAGCCTCTAGTTGAATAACTCTGGTTTAATAGTTTCAGAACAGTAATTGCGGTGTTCTCGACTTACAAAGATGTGATATTAATAAGATTCACCAGTGACAGTCACTGGACAGTTTAGGCTAAACTGCGTGTTGGGAGTAGATATGGGCGGATTCCATATATCTATTGTTATTTGTTTAGTAAATGTATACCTCCAAGATTACCAAAGGCAGCTAAAAATATAAAAACAATAATGTTAAACAATCACAAAAGTAAACAGATACAGATTAAATGACCAATCAAATCAATTTGGTAAATTGAAAGCACGTGCTGAAACAAGTGATTTTTAAAGAGACAATACAAAATCATTAAGGCAGGAGTAAGACAGATCTCCCAAGACAGAGTCCTATAATCTAGGTGCAACCACACAAAAAGCTTTCTGCTGTGTTCTAGCCAAACATACCTTCAGATATAGCTGGGAAACGCAAGGAGAAAGGCAGGCTCCTTTGGGAAAAGATGGTCCTTTGTATATTGTGGTCCCACTGTACTGTTCAACTTAAATAAGGGATGCTATAATGAGTGACAAACCTGATAGTTTCCCTTGCTAGACTTCAGTTTTAAGTTGAAACTGTGTATTCATCATTTAAAAAATAGTTTGAAGCTAATACCATCCTCCGTCTCCCTCCATCCTGAGGTTTCTTACCGAGTTAAGCTTCTCAGGGCCAGCTCCAGCTTTGAGAAGGCCTTGAGCAAATTGCCCCCTGGCAGGCATATAAAGCTCCTCTTAGCAGGCTTATCAGGTGACCCAGCAGTGGGCTGGAAGACTCAGCAGCGATAGTGGCAGGAACATGGGCCGGATGAGTATGGCTGGACTTAACAGACCCATTTTCTTTCCCCCACAATGTAATGCCATATTGTAGTCACTCCTGCCCCCCAAATATTTTAAAAATAATTAGGGCCCCAGATCATAACTAGTATCAGTGGGATGCCATGTGCTGACACTGGGCTTGAACCTTCTAATAAGATCTGAGATGGCAGGGAAGAAACTTAACATTCTTGTCAGATAAAGGGGCTGGAAAGATTCAACTTGCTGTGTTCACACTCCCTTGCTGCATTTTAAACAGCATCATTCCATTCAGGGAAAGCAGACAGTGAACTGCCCCTTAATCTCAGCTGTGCGTGGATGATTAATTTCCATGATTTCATTACACACTGCAATCATATGGACACATGATAGTATTGATATATAAAACACAAGCTGCAATTTTAAAGAGCATACAACCATTTTTCAGGTTTCATAACCATTTTATTACAATGTGCCTTTTGGAAAAGGTCGTTTTCCAGTTTGTTTCCATCAATGTTATTATGACATTAAAACTGTATTGCAGTCTTTCTGTTTACTGTTGGAAACAAAAGCTACAATCCACTCATATGCCAGAACAGTCACACTGGATTTTTGAGGGCTATTCTAGAGTAAGTGGGGTTAAGCCTAAAACCCATGAACCAATTTGGCTGCAAACAGATGGCAGCTTCCTACACACAAACAAAATTTTAAGGATCACGTGATGCAACACAACCCATTCGGATTGTGTCAAACTTCCTCATGACACAGTCTGCCAATGAGGGGCTTCAGAGAGATCTGTATAATCCCTGCCTTACTTTATTTATTTGTATTCCACTCTTCCTCCAAGGAGCTCAAGACAACATACATGGTTTTCCACCCACCCTCCTTTTATTCTCACAACCCTGTGAGAAAGGTTAGACTGAGAGAAAGTGACTGGCCCAAGGTCACCCAGCGAGGTGCATGCCTGAATGGAGATTTGAATCAGTCTCCCCAGTTCTAGGTTGACACTCTAACCACTATACTGCACTGGCTGTCTTTCGTGTCTTCTTCAGGCTCCTTCACTATAATATCCGACAATGAATTAACTTTTTAAAAGGGGCTGAATTCACATAAGCAGCTGTGTGATGGTCATTTTAAATTGTAACCATGTGGAAACTGCTTCTGTTCATATGAAGCAGCTGCCATGTGGCTTGCCACTCAAGATTTTACATCACAACCCCCCACCCCTTTCTCCCCTGAAAAAGGGTTGCAGTAGCACTGTGAAATTTTCATGGTGCAAGGAATAACAAAGAGCTCACTATGCAGTTTGGATTTAAAGTGGCTATCAACATGCACATAATCTTCATCTAAGTAGCACCTTCACTTTGTGACAAGGAAACAGAGGGCATTTCAGCAAGTCATATTTCTTATTTTATTTATTCATTCTGATGTACTGACCCTGAAGGGTAGGTGATATGAGCTTTTCCGCAATTTATTTTAAAGAAAATGCTCATTTAAAACGGGGGAGGGGAAAATTGGAAGAAGCCGTTTCTCAATGTCAGACCTTTGTCCTCAAAATAAGTTTATTAGCCTCACTTGGAGTTTTTGCTGGAAATATTGCTGGCGTTTCTTTCCAGACTAGAGCAGCGTGGCAAGATCTTAGCCTACTGGGGCCATCCACTTCTTTATTTCTTTCGCCCTCAACCTTAAAGCTCCCCACACACCCGTTGTCAAACGCAGGAGTCCTGAAAAAGAAGTGGCACTGTAGCTTTAATAACGACATCGAGGTCTAAAGGCTTCCTTCCAAACTTGGTGTTTTGGACTTTTGCATAAGTGACGAGACCAGTGGTGTAATTCGAGAGGGGGGAGAGAGAGAGATCCTACGGCCAAAAGCCAAGCTCCCGCGTTACCACCAATCCAGATGTTGAAGAAAGAGTAGCTCGAGGCGGCTGCAGCAGCAGCTTCAGGCAGGTCTAGCTCTAATCCGGCCGCAGGCTCTCTCGCTCCGGTTTTGCTTGGAGGCTTCGTTGCGTGGAAGAGAGACTGGAAGGAGGGAAAACGTGGTGAGGTGGATGGGAAAGTTGGAGGGAAAAAAGACAGAAGAAACTCCTCCTTAGGGTTTGCTGCTGCTGCTATTTTCTTTCTCTCCCCCCCCCCCGGGGGGGAGGATAAAGCAGCAGCAGCAGCAGCTCCCGTGGATGAATCGGGGGCGAGCGCGGTCTTCCAAGGGAAGGTGACGCCGAGCTTTCAGGGAGCCCCGCGCACGCTTCCCAATGAAGCCCCGCGCGAAGGGCGCCCGCGGCCAGAGGACTTGATCTGCCCCCGCTCGGGTCCGTCCGCCTTTCGCCCTGCGCTCGGGGGCCCGCCGTCGGGCAGCCTCCCCGCTCGCCACCAGGCCGGGATGCCGCTGGGGCTGCGCTTGGTGTGGCTGCTGGGCTGCTGGGCCAGCCTGGGCCGCGGCTATTTCGACGGGCCGCTCTACCCGGAGATGTCCAACGGGACGCTGCACCATTACTTCGTGCCGGACGGGGACTACGAGGAGAACGACGACCCGGAGAAGTGCCAGCTGCTCTTCAGGGTGAGCGAGCGGCTGCGCTGCGCGGCGGGCGGCGGCGAGGCGCAGCAGCGGCTGCACCACCAGGCGGCGGCGGCGCCCGGCCTCACGCTGCGAGAGGAATTCACCGTGCTGGGCCGGCAGGTGGAGGACGCGGCGCGGGTGCTGGCCGGCATCCGCAGGAGCATCTCCTACGACCTGGACGGCGAGGAGAGCTACGGCAAGTACCTGCGCCGGGAGTCCACGCAGATCGGCGACGCCTACGCCAGCTCGGACAAGTCGCTGGGCGAGCTGGAGAGCAAGTTCCGGCAGGGCCAGGAGCACGAGAGCCGCGAGGAGAGCCGCCTCGACGACGACTTCCTGGGCATGCTGGTGCGCGCGCGCGCCCTCCTCAAGGAGACCCTGGCCATCTCGGCGGGCCTCCGGGACAAGCACGAGCTGCTCGCGCTCGCCGTCCGCAGCCACGGCACGCGCCTCAGCCGCCTCAAGACCGAGTACCTCAAGGCCTGACCCGCCCGCGGGAGGCCGGCCTGCCCGGCGCCCGGCCCGGCGCGGACGCACCGCCGCGACCAACCCGCGCTCGCGTTCCCTTCCCGCCCGGCGGCGGCGGCGGCCACGTGCTGGGGCCCCGCCGGGCACGCTTTGGAGGCCCAGCTCTTCATCGAGTTCCCCCTCCTCCTCGTTGTTACTCCGCTTTATTCCCAGGGCTGGCCCTACCGTTAGGCAGGCTGAGGCGTCCGCCTCAGGTTTCGGGTGTCACGAAAGGGCAGCCAATCGTTAGTTCTTGACTTCGTCGTCGTTATTGTTACCATTTTTACCGCCAAGGATGGGGAGGGGTGTTTGTGGGATTGTCTGCCTCATGTTCCAAAATAACCTTGGCTACTCTGCACCTTGATTGAACGGTGTGGGGGGTGCCATTTGTTGCTCTCCCTCAGGTAGCAAAATGTTTTGGGGTGGCCTGGTTCCAAATCCTGTTGGTGTTAGTGGTAATACCGACATTCCATCCAGCACTTTGAAAGTGCAATGTAATTAGCCCTACTGTTGGGGGGGGGGGGCGGGGAGCCTTGGCTCTCCTCAGGAGACGGATTTAGGGGGATTCTTAAAGAACCACAAACTGGCAACTGATTGGTTTATCGTTTTTTAAGACCGTGCAGGGTTCTGTTTCTGCTCAGGCACCAAAATGTCCTGGAACACCTCTGGTCAACTTGTTGCTTTTTTCTTTTCTTTCCTTTTTCTGTTTTTAAACCCTGGCATCCACGTCTTTGCCAACTTTCTGTTGTGCAGAAGTGAAACCACAGACTGCTGTTTCAGTAAAAACTGCATTTGTTGGATTTCTGTCTGTTACACATCTGTTAAAGGTGCAAGAGCCCTGGCAGGGGCGGGGGAGAGCAGGTGGCAATCTTGTTTTATTATCTTCATTGTCTGCTTTGAGTATAATGGATTGGAAAATTGGTATATAAATAGTGACTAATGGCACAATCCTATGCATGTTTAGACAGAAAAATGCCCTACAACTCCCAGCATCCCATAGCCATCATGGTTAGCTGGGAAATTTTGGGAGTTGTAGGATTTTTTTTCTGTCTAAACATGCCTAGGATTGTGCCCTAAGGCTGCAATTCTATACAGCCTTACCTGGGAGTACATTCCATTGCACTCAGTGGGGCTTGCTTCTTAGTAGGGATGTATAGGATTGCATTGTAAGGCTGCAATCCTATACCCACTTACCTGGGAGCAAGTCCCATTGAACTCAGTAAGATGTATGTCTGAGTAGGCATGCATAGGATTGTGCTGTATACAATTAGAAGCCTAGGAGATAGTTCACTTTTATACGCATCTTCTGGATGTGGGTACTGAGGCTGATATAGTGATATCAGTAGCTTTTGAAGCCTGCAGCCCTGAACGGACAAGTGCAGCCCAATATGGATTATTGGGTGGTACAACTTTCTAAAAAGTCTTATTAGTAAATATTGTATTTATATGATTAGATAATGCTTGTCATGTGCAAGAGCTTAATAATCCTTATTGGTATGTATAATCCTTCAGCAGAGTTAGGCACACCGCCCACATGCTGGGGGGAAAGGTAGTCATGACTGGGGAAGGCAATGGCAAACCACCCCACTATAGTCGGCCATGAAAACGCCAGCGTAAGCGGCGTCCCTCTAGGGGTCAGCAATGACCCAGTGCTTGCACAGGAGGAACCTTTCCTTTCCTGGAACATGGTCAGTACCCCTGGGAAATAAGTAGGAGGCCAAGAGCTAATGACTTGCTAACAGCTTTTGGTCCTTGCTTTCCACTTCGTCCCCTCTGCAGCTGTGTGGAACTCCAAGAAGATCCAGTATTACAAAAAATGTACTATTAATGGCAATGTATATAGCACTACTAATGTGCAAAGTTGTTCATGGATCTTATTTTGTTCATTTTCACACACACAAAAACCCTTTAATGTAGGCTACTGATTGCCCATTTTATATTTGAGGAGCTGAGACTTATTCCACCATTTTACTGACTGGCTGACATGGAAATTTGTATGCTGATTAGTGAGTGTGAGACTGAAATCAAGGAAACTGGATTAATCGGGAGTAAAGGGATATAATCTTTTGTATGATGCCTTAAGACAAAACTTTTCCCATCCTATCATTGTGTGTTTATGGGGGAAATGGGAATTCAGATGCTCATTAGGGATTGTTTGGAACCAGAGTATGGTAGCTATTAACTTGGCAAGGTACAAGGGTGTGATATGTCACACAAGTCTGTAAAAATATAGGCCCCTTCTCTTTCAGTTTAATTTTTTTTTCTAGGGTCATAGTCACCAGGGACAGTTGGTGGTGTTGGGGACTCTTTAGAATTCATGCCATTCATGTGGAGTATTTGCAGTAACAGCTTTATAATTCTCACCATCTCTTTCTCTCTTACACACACATTATACACACACACTCCATGCAGAATATACAACTGTGTGCTTAGTGTGCTAGGACTGTGAACATTCTGATATCAGGGAATCTCTTACATCAACTATGACTTTGTGTCATAGGCCCTTTAAAAATAAGGGACAGTCTTTAAAATATGAAACCCAGGGGCCTCCTAGAAAAACTGTGCCAGACTTGAAGCAATAACTCCCATCCTTCCCCTTTCTGCAAGAATTATTTTAAACACTGTAAAGGGATTTAGCATAGTTGGAAGCTACTGTTGAGTATAGCTTGGCTTCCTCTAGGATGTAGATTTCCTGCCCACTAGGAGAGAACCCAGCTGGATTGCCAGCAACAGCCAGAAACTGGAATCATGTACATTATTCCCTTCAATCTAGGACTGCCAGATCTATGTTTTAAAAGTAAGAGATGTTTCATAACTTTGGTGTCCACAGAGTAAAGCTCCATTTGAGCTGCTGTAGCATTTTAAAATGACATTTGTTTTGTTATGTGGAAAAACAGTGTTCAGGCTAAGGGACAGACCTTAGAAATAAGAATAGGACTTTCTGACCATGGTACTCCAGGGTCAGAAGAGACAGTTTTGAAGAGAAACTGGGAACAACTCCCAGTTAAGCTTTATGAACAAGGCAGAATGGTAGCAGTCAGAGTTCCAGTCCAAAAGAAAGTGACAAAACCTGTTGTTTCTTCCTTGTACCAGAAGTCTCATTGCTCACCCTTTCAAAAGATCTGATCGGGAGCCCTAGAGCAAGCAGGGTAGAGGGAGGCTCTGAGACTCTTTAGAGGGGAAACCCCCCCCAGAACGGGCAATGAGAGCATCCAGGCAGAAAGACAGAGCAGAACTCCTTTTTCTTTCCTTGTTTCTTTTTGCAGCTACCTGGGCCCAGGAGATAGCTGACCTTCCGGCAATAACTTGGCCCCAAGTGACAATAGCCATTCCCATACTTACATTGCTGCAAATCCTCTTTCCCCTGTGGCCTACATCATCACCCTCACTAGGCTGCTTTCCTGAAACATTACCCTTTTTATTTCCTAACTGCTTGCACCATAGGGTCACCTTTAACCAGGTTAAACAAGAGATGCTCTACAATGGCAGTGTGTGTGACACAGTTCTACAGAATTCAGAAATAAATACATGTATCATGTTCTAGGGAACTGTTGTATCTGGAGGAAAACACATTGTTCTAAATTAAGAAGACAGCTGTCCAGACACTAAGATACTGGCATCTACCTTCTCTACTGTTTCACAGAATACAGTACAATTCTTCCTGAGTTTGTAGGTGCTCTTAACTGTCCTACAATTTTCCTGTCTACCAGCCACTTCATTACTTACACTTCTCTGCAAAAAACTTAAGGCTAAAGCCTAGATATACTTACTTAGGAGTAAGCCCCATTAAACACATATTTACTTTTGAGTAAACATGCATAGGTTCATGCTGTAAAACCTGCAGCCCACAGCCTTATCTTCCAAGCGCATCCCAGCATTCCCAGCATGTGGCTTGCTCCTCCCATCTTTTGTACCATGCATAATAGCCCTTTGATGATTCAGTTCTCTTAGGATTGTGGCATTAAGTATCCATTTATTATAAGATATTTTAAATATCAGGTAAGCCATTAACAGAGTGGTCCTATACATGTCTACTCAGAAGTAAGTCCCACTGAGTTCAATGGGACTTCTGAATAGACATCTATAGGATGGCACTAGCCAATCTACTTTGTAATTCCATAGGCTGGAAGAAAACTGACTTTCCTTCTGTCATTACCAAACCAACTGTAATTAACCAGCATGGTACTGAATCCTGTCGTTCTGAAACTTGTCATGATTCCACAGGTGGCACTTAGAAGATGGCCATAAAAGGCCTAATTTCTCCCTTCAAGTAGGTTAGGGCTGTATATTCGTATTAGCTAACCTTGGCTTTGTGAATTTGTGCGGGATTTGCATTTTCTGGTTCACTTACTCCATACCTGTTTGTGCGAGCGGCCAGGAGTGGTCCATGAAAGGCTTGTTCTACACCATATTCTTTCTGTTTAAACAGTCACCATTGGCCACATTGTCATTCCATCAAGTGGGAGGCTGGGAGCACAATCAGATTTGCAAATCTATAAGGCCAACCCAGCCTCATACAATTATCATTCCAAAGGCTTCTGACTATTTTATACTTGTGTTTGTGAGAAAGCGTCTTTAAGTTGACTTGGAAGTCAAGAAGAAATGCACACGTCATCATGCAACAAAACTGATCCACAGTAAGATATCAGGAAGTGACAGAGATATCTTAAAAACAGATTATAATATAGTGCTGGATTACTCAGAAGCAGGTTTAATTTAGATCCATTTCCACTGAATCCTAAGTAAGAAGAGATAAAAGTATGGGTCACAATCCAGCTAAAGTTAAACATATTAAAGCCTCATTGATCTCAATGGAAAAATTAAGTAGCACTTTAATCTCTTCCACTGAAGTCAATGAGACTTCAAAATATTTAATTTTTGTGGGATTGTGCCTACAATTATTTGCTTTGAGTCCATTTCCATTGTCACAGCAACACCAAGACAGAACATTGTCCTTGCTGAAATGTAATTTATTAATGTGAAGTTTTGCCATCTAGAGCTTGTAAGATCTAGGATACATTCACCCTCTAAGAGTCCATCAACAGCTGAGTTTGCTTTTCACAATGATATTTATTACGTTTACCTTTTGGTTTACTATTTCTTAAAAGTATACGTTGTAAATGGTATGTAACAAATACATATAAAGCTTAAATCTAGAAGTATTAAGCATTCTAATATTTAACAACTATTTTGTATTCCATTGTGTATCTTTAATTGGGTATAATACATTTGGACTTTCTGTTGGTGCTGTTTTTCATCCAAAACTAAGAGCCTCCCAAAATATTGATTCAACAACTATACATGGATAAACCAAGGAATTTTGGATTCATATCCAGGTCTATATGTATTGGACTACAACTGTCTTGTTTTTGCTTTATTTGACTTTTCTTGCTCAGATATGGAGCACACGGTATGAGCTACAGCTCACTTCTGCTAGCATTCTGAAACTGGCATGCGCTGCAGTCCTGTGCACACTTACTCAGACATAAATCAGTGGTATATGTGTTTAGGATTCATATGTCCATCATGCTGTAATGAAGGCTATAATTAACACATCACTTGGGCGGCAATCCTGCATGCAATTGGTCAGTTGGGTTTAAGCAGCTTAATTCTGAGCAATTTTGCAACTTGTGAGTATGCCTGGAACTGAATGGAAAGTTGGTAATATTATTTCAGAATAAGCAGTTTGGGGCTTGAACTGTCAGTTACAGGTGTTCTACTTCTACTTTTTAAAAAAACTGCTCAGTTAAGTATTTAAAGCTGTGATTTTTTCTTTCTTTTTTTGTAAATAACAGAAAATGTACTGTTTGTGGCTTGCCTTTGTCACTGTAAACCATCAGTTAGGGTGCAAAGGAGGACAGGGCCCCTAAAATAGTATTGTAGATGAGGGAGTTTCAGCTGGTGTAGCTTGCAGAACAATCTACGCCGTCTTAAAGAAATTCCCTCTTCTACACAGCTGTTAAAGATGCAAGAGCCATGCCATCTTTTGCATCTGGGCACCCTACTGTCAGTACCCTCAGAGGCAGTTTGAAGCTTATCTAGAAACCAGGGCCTGCAATTACCCATGAATGTAATTAACTTATTCCTCCCATTTCTGTTCATAGTGTGAGTTCACAATTTTATGAGAAGGATCGGCTTTTTTTTCTCCAGAACCTCTGCCCACCCTCAATTTAAACACACTTGCTTGTGAGATTAGCTACCTTGTACTTATGTGTGCTTTGGATTGCAGCCTAGACCTGGTTAAAAGAAGTTCTTTGTTCTAAGGCACCAGTAGTTTTGTTGTATCCATACCTTTGCTAGCTTCTGTTTTATAAAATCCTTTGTGCCTCTAGACAATAGCAAAAGAGCATGGTAAGAAGGTGTGTTGTTGTTTTTAATCAATTTTTCCTATTTAATTCTAAATTGAAGGTACCATGAACATCTAGATTGCAGGAAGGAAATTTGTCTTTATATTCTTTTAATAAATATTTAAAGAAAAAAGTTGGAGTCCTATGATTTGGGAGGGGATGCATTTTACTCACGGAAGTTTCTTTTGACAGTGCTGCAAAGATCTGAATTGCTACCTATCAAGAGCTTGCTTTCTGTTAAAGAACAATATAACTTAATTAACATTCAGTGTAAAAGTTTCCAAGCCAAGCACTATTTTTTGTAAAGTAGTGTTTTAAAAACATAGGGACTGATACAGCTAAAGCTCATCATGACCAATATTTTCTTGGTTTCAGTGGGATTCATTTACAACTAGGGAGGCCAGATGCAAAACAGGGCCGGTTTGCTGCACCTTTAATGGTTTTGTAGAAGAGGGTATTTCAGCAGATATAGAGTGTTTCTACATTAAACAACACCTCCCCCCCCCCAAAAAAAATCCCACATCCTTTCTGGAGCTTCCTGCTTTCGGTTTCTTGGCAGGATTAGGAAGGGCTTCTTTAGTGCTTTCCTCCCCCCCCCCCCGCTTGTGTGCAAAGGAGGGTGGGGGAAATCTTGTTTTTGTAGCTTAACTTCTGCTGTACTGTTTTCTCGCAGCCCCCAGGAAACCTCCAATTTACTTCTGAGTAGACATAAAATGTAAGATTGTGCTGTAAGTCTGCAACCCTTGGCAGACTTATGTGGGAGTAAGCTGCATTGAACTCAGTGGGACTTACTTCTGAGTAGACATAAGATCATCCTGTAAGTCTACAACCCTCAGCACACTTAGTTGGGAGTAAGCCCCACTGTAATTTATAGGGTGCTCTGAAACAACAGGATGTTGCTTCTGAGGTTGGTGGGGTGTGGGATCAGATGTGTCTCTGTTGCAGGGAGGCATGTTGCCCTATTCTCCCTCCAATTGAGAAATGCAGAGGCAGGAGATGCAATTTGCAGGCGATTCTTGCCCTCGCTGCTGTCAAATCTCATCCTGACCGCGCCCCCAACAACTGAAACCAAACGCCCACAGCAGGAAGACACAGCGGTTTCTCCCGCTATTGGAGAATTTCACAGGGAGGTCATAGTGCTCCTGTTCTGTGGGCTGGAAAAAATACCGTATTTTTTGCATTTGAGAAAAACATGAGATAGGCTGGAGGAAATGGCGGGAGACACCCTGGAGGGTAACGGCGTCATCTAAAAAGCCCGGAAACTTCCAAGGGGGTGCCATTTCAATAGCAGATAAAAACTCTGTGCAATGAACCCCATAGCTTGTGCTACACTCAAAGGTGGGGGAACTCAATGGACTGCAACCCACTTTTGCCCTTGGCACAGGAGAAAAGGCACACTTTCATCATTTCCTATATAAATTGGCACTGTGAAATCCTTCCCAGTGTATTGTCTCATAGTGTTGATATGCTCTTGGGTGGTATGAGCAGAGGCAGGACTCATGGGTTTATAGTTACTTTGAGGATGCATGGAAAAATCTATTGATATCAACTGCCATGTATGGCTTTGTTGAGACTACACAGCAAGGTGAGAACTCCAAGGTGATTTATAAATATTTTAAATAAGGTATATTCTGGATTAGGCTAGGGTATTTCAATAACGTGAAAATGATGGACCACCAACAATGATAAAGCACTTCACACTCAAGAGACGTTACTTGGGAATGCCAGTGACTTCAATGGGAAGCAATAAAGGTATAACACATACTTAGGAAATAAACCAATATAACTATGACAGAAAATTGTGAAGTAATATTCCAAAGCAAATTTCATTGTGTTTTCCTGTCATTTCCATGTAGTATGATTTGACAGGTGCATGGAATGAAAAATTTGCTGTCCAAACTCCAGCAGTGACATGGTAAACATCACGTACAAAAATTAAAGTTTGATCAAAGTTGAAGTGACTTCCTTTCTCATCCAGGGTTGCCAACTGACAGGGGCACGGGGGGGGGGGGGACTGGCCAGGCCTGCTTTTGTATTCAGCAGTTTCATCTGCAGAAATTGGCTGGTAAAGCATTTTCATTTCATTCATTATAATTCTATACCGCCCAATAGCCAAAGCTCATGAAATGAAAATCATGCTGCATACAGAAGGGAGTGGGAGAAAACACTTAAGATTCAAAACTCATAACTTGCTTTAAAACAGTGCCAACAGAAGACCTTGGTTGAAATTATCAGTGGTTGCTCTGGGGTAATCTCATTCTTTGCAGTGGAGGATACTCTTGAACAAATGCCGCAAGCATTGCAGCTATGTTTACTTTCATTGTTAAAGAGTGAACAAGTACTTTCCAGCGTTTCAAAGGAACAGCACATTGAAAATTCTAAACAAAGAGCTGGGGGCCTTTAGACGGCACCCTCTGTATTAATACCGAACCTCATACAGTCATCAGAGCCTATGTGGGTTTCAGCCATTAAAGGGGACCAAACAGTTGAACATTTTAAAATCTTGCATGTGAAAATGCTCATTGGAAAATGGGCCAAGCCTCCTTTTAACTTTCAGTGTCGAAGATCTGCAACAAGTTTTAACGTTAGTGCTTGTTTTCTCCAATGTTCTAAAGCAGATAGGTTCAAATGCTGGGCAAGAGGGGTGAGGGAGAAACACTACATCTTAATTACGACATTAAAAGCCAAGTCCAGTTTAAAGATTATGATTTAGTGAGGGCTAGAACTAAAATTACATGTAGGAACAAAATCCCACCTATTACCTGGATTTTCATGTGAGCCTTCATCCATCCACCACTGCACATTGTGCTATGTTCATACTGACTGTCAGGGCTGGCTTGGGCTTCCTATCACTATCAGTGGGGACATGTTGAATCCCTTAACTTGTTGGGAATTCTGGATGTTTGATTTGTTTTTATCCCTCCTGATGATTAACCTCTAGAATGAGATAATCCAGTCTGTCACAGCTCTGTGAGTGGCAAATGGAGCCATCCCCACTGATTCTCAGAGGGGAGTAGACATTCCACATTCTGAAGATGTGTTCAGTAAGGAATCTTGCCTTTTGAAGCAGAAGCTTCCTTCCCAGAGTTGCAATAGGTAACCATAAAGGGTGCTCTTATATACTTCATAGTCCCATTATAAGGAGAGGTTTAGCAGGTGCCTCGTGTGGCGCAGAGTGGTAGGTGGCAGTACTGCAACTGAAACTCTCTCCATGACCTGAGTTTGATCCCAGTGGAAGCTGGTTTTCAGGTAGCCGGCTCAGGTCAACTCAGCCCTCCATCCTTCCAAGGTTGGTAAAATGAGTACCCAGCTTGCTGGGGGAAAGGTAGTTAGGATTGGGGAAAGCAATGGCAAACCACCCCACTATAGTCTGCCAGGAAAACGCTGAGGAAAAACGGCGTTCCTCTGGGGGTCAGTAATGACTTGGTGCTTGCACAAGAGGAACCTTTCCTTTCCTTAGCAGGTGCACATTATTCAAGGCACAGGCTCTCACATTGAGTCCGAAGGTGGTGATCTTATGGAGCTGCCAGTGGTTCTGACATATATTCCCTAGTATTCCCAGGGAAATTCACAAATCACATAAATGGGGATCATGTTCATGTGATTTTGCAAGCTATCCTCTGAATAAGGATGCTTTGCCATGAGATGCTATCCATATATTTAAAACCAAAATATGCACACTAATGTTTGAATCCATTCTGGGTCCTTCAAAAGGCTAGCTATTTTCTGGCCACTTAGTTGTTCAACTTGAACTTTCCCATGTCTTTGCTTTTTTTTTTTTATCAAAAACTCAGGAATTTCAGGAGCAAACTCCTGCACCATTAAAGTTATTTGTCAGATGTACCATCCAGAATGACAGAGTAATATTTTGTTGTAGACTTCTGGTGAACCAAACTTTTTGACTTCCATCGCCAATAAACTGATGCTCTCATTTTGAATTATTTTCTCTGAGGTTGTGAGTGTGGATTTCTAGGGTAGTTACACTCTTTGGGATCAATTGACATGAGACTTTAAACAGCAGACCCATTCTCTTCCAAGTAAGTGTGTGGGCCCCAATCCAGATCGGAACCATTGCATGCGGGTAAGGGCAGTTAAAACCTGTCTCCATGCTGCTTGTATTCTGAAATTTCCTCCCACCTCCGCCAGTGGGCTAAAAATTGGTGGGGGGAGCCTCCACTGACACCAATACAGGCTTTTCCCTCCCATTTTTGCCCCTGCACTTTTAAACCCCTTTTACCCATGTATGGTGGTCCCAATCCAGACTGAGGCCCTGTGAGCTTACTTGTGTGTAAAAATCAGCAGGAACTGCTGCTGCGCTCCTGCTATTTCTTTTGTGTCAGTCGGAGTGACTGCTTGTGCAACTGGCATTTTGCAATTCTAAAAGTAACCCCAGAAACAAGTGGAAATACTCATTTCCAGATCGGGACAGATCAGTAGAATTCCCTTCTGTGAGCTCCACTGACCTGCCCTGTTCCAGAAACAAGCACTTCCACTCCTTTCAGTTTGCTTGTAGAACCGCAAAATCATTGTTGCAAAAGTGGTCACTCCTTCTGGTACACAGGCACAATGGGATACTGCCCAGGCGGAGTTGCCTGCTACATATTTAACTTGTCATATAGTTTGACCCTTAGATAGTTTGTAGGTACAAAATCAAAAGCTCCCACCAACTTCACAGTTTTAAGGAAGTTACTATTAGGGTTGTTGGAGAATTCCTCCACAGACTCCAGTGAGGCTGGATTCTAAAGAATCCAGCCCCGCAGAATCCGTGGCGGAACGGCCTCGCCCCCCCCGCAATCGCCCCCCGAAACGGACCTACCTGGTGGCAGATGCGGCAGCTCCAGGTCGTCTTCCGGGCTGCTGCAGCCACAAATGGCCGTCATTTGCATCCCTGCTGTAGCCATGATAGGCTATGTAAATATTTACGTAGCCTATCACGGCTAAAGCGGGGATGCAAATGGAGGCCGCTATGCCATTTGTGTCCCTGCTTTTGCCGTGATAGGCTGCGTAAGTATCTACGTAGCCTATCACGGCAAAAGACAGGGACACAAATGGCATAGGGGACACCATTTGCATCCCTGCTTTAGCCGTGATAGGCTATGTAAATATTTATGTAGCCTATCATGGCCTAGCATAGGGATGCAAATGGCGTCCCCTACGCAGGACGCCATTTGCATACGCAGCAGCCTGGCAGTGGATGGGGCTCCCGCTGTGGATTGGCCTGGCCAGTGGCTTGGCAGACTGGCTGTGGAGCGGAACCGGCCAGGCAGGATTCCGGGGGGGGGGGAGGACCGGATCGCCTCCCCCCCCCCCCGTTGAGGATTCAGGGGGAAGGACCGGATCGCCTCCCCCCCCGCACAACCCAGCGGAGCCAGGTAAGTGGGGTTTCGTACACCCCTAGTTACTATTGCTTGGCACATTCAGCTCTTTTGATGTCTCATGCAGGCTGAATCTACACATAGCAGTTTTACCGTTATCATACTGCAATGATAACTGTTGGTGCACATGACACCAATGGGCACCAATAGTTATCACTGTAGTATGATAATGGTATAACTGCTATGTGTAGATTCATCCACAGTCCAGGTTTTGAGAAGCAAGCAATGCCTTGGATCATCTAAGTGAAGACTTAGGCTTTCTTCACATGGGACTTCTATCCTGCGATTGAGATTGCGCCTACACAGAAATTTGCGGGCTCTTTAGATGACAGTGTGGTCATCCAAGGCGTCTCCTGCACTAAGTGCCCTTTGTTCTGTTTTTAAATAGATTGCAGATAATCAAATTACCCCTTTGTGCTCTACTTGAGAGTCTTGAGTTCCTTCCATGATAAGGAGAAAAGTGGCAAGAAGAGGAGTGAGATCAATGGAAGACTCAGATATGGGGAGGAGGGGGAAAGGGGAGGGGGGAAAGGAAGTGGGAGGGAGTCCTTGTGATCCTGCATTTAAAATGGAAGCAGAAAGCCCCGTTTTAAATGCAGGATTTTAGGTGGATGTAGAGATGCCCTTAAACTCAGAGGCAACTGTGACCAGCTGCTCCATCATTCACTCAGCAGTTTTGCTCTCCTCTTTGGTCACATATGTGGTTGCATCCATTTAAGGTGTGAGTGTAGATGCAGCAGCTATCAGCTCACTTACACTCTGACAAACTGGAAGAACAATTGCCTCCCAGTTGCTGTCACTTGTATGGCTGCTGTAAAATATGGTAGAATATTCTAAAGGAGGTGATGGTGTCTAAAGGCAGCTTTAATACACGCCAGTCTGTAGCTCTTATAATGAAATGCAAGAGAAATCAAGTCATGGTACGTAGTACACCCTGTACAGTCAAGCGTTGCCTAAAGTTACACAGTATACTCCAGACTGGATCATTTTCCAACCAAACCGGAATGTAGGAAGTGTGCTTCTACTGAGTCAGGTTGTGATACATCTAGCCCAGTACTGTCAACACTGGTAGTGGCTCTTCGAGGTTTCAGACAGGATGCTTTCCCAGCCCTTCCTGGAGATGCCAGAGATTAAACTTGGGACCTTCTGTTCCCTCCACTACCAGTATTAGACATTACTGAAGGCTCTGCTCCACCTGCTGTATACAGTGGTGAGAAAGTCTGTGAACCCCTTAGGATTGTCACATATTTCTAGCCTAAAATGGTATTAGATCTTAATTTAACCCCATAATCCTAGATAAAGATCAATAGATAACATCAGAAAACAAATGACCCACAAACTTAATGCTTTTTCAACATTTACTTATCCACAGCTGATTCAACATTCTATATCCATGTGTGAAAAAGTATGTGAACCTTTAGATCCAGTACCTGGCACTCCCTTGAGCAGCAATGACTTCACGTAAGCATTTCCTGTATCTGTTGGTCAGTCTCACTAGTCGGTTTTGAGGAATTTTGGCCCATTTCTGCAGTGACATTTGAGAACTTCCTTGCATGAACAACTCGCTTCAGGTTCTGCCACAACCCTTCGATGGGGTTTAGGTCTGGGCTTTGACTGGGCCATTCTAAAACACGGAATTTCTTCCATTCTGCTGACAGGAAGACACCATTGGATTCAAGCCAATGATTCTTGTTCCTCTATTTAGTATGTAACAATGCAACTATGAGATGGATACTGAATCCTGAGCATTGTTACTAGTCTGCAAATGCTATGTAAGTCATTTGAGACACTTTGAAAGCCTAACAAATAAGCTATCTTTTCTATTTTGCAAATGCCTTCCATGCTTGGTTGCCTGGAGAAGATTCCTACTCACCACAGGTGGCAGGATGACTGGGTTGATTACAAAGATGCAGTCTCAAAAGCATAGCACTTTTAAAGCAGTGTGTTATGATTACATCTCTTTTAGTGTTCTGAACCTTATTAACTCAGTAAGGAAGCAATCCTATTGGGATAGGTGGCTGCCCCCGAACTCAGAGGTGACCACCTATCCAAGGCAGGGTGGACGACGTGCGGAGGGGATCTACTCCTCTGTGCTCTGGCCACTCTGCATTACTGGCTTGAGAGCCGATTTTGGCTGACTAGCCAGAGCAGTTCAGAGCGGAGGAGTGGTGGCCAGATGGCACAGTCAGGGCCAGAAATGTTGGAACAAGGATAACTGTTTTGGCAGTTGGCCTCTGTACACCACCACATTGAAGTTGAAAGGAAACACACGCACATGGGAGCGAAGTCAGGATTTTCAGCTGTAATTCAAGGGGTTTGACAAAAGTGGGGCACTAACCATTCAGGAAGGACAGCCAGTGGCATACACACACACCCATCGTTGGTGGCTCATAAGTAATGGAAGAATGGCTGACAAGCAGCTGCACGGCCAGGTGTGGCCTGTTTCCTGGGTACCCCATGACCAATCAAGCAGATAAAAGGCCTGGAGGTGGTTCTGAGTGTTACATGTGCATTTGGTAGCTGTTCACTGGAACTCCCAACATGAGGTCCACAGAGGTGTCCATGAGAGTGGAGGAGGCCATCATTAGGCTGAGGAAACAAAATAAACCCATCAGAGAGATAGCAAAAACAGTGGGAGTGGCCCACACAACAGCTTGGAACATCCTGGAAAAGAAGGAATTAACTGGCAAGCTCAGAAACAGCAAAAGGCCTGGAAGACCATGGAAGACAGCTAAAGTAGATGACCGCAGAATTCTGCTCATGGTGAAGAGGAACCCTTTCACAACATTTAGCCAGGTCAAGAACACTCTTGAGGAGGTAGGCATGTCATTATCAACATCTACAGTCAAGAGACAGCTTTATGAATGTAAACACAGAGACTTCACAACAAGGTGCAAACCACTGGTAATGCTCAAGAACAGAAAGGCCAGATTAGCCTTTGCCAGCAAACACCTAAAAAAGCCTGCCCAGTTCTGGAATAAGATTCTTTGGACTGATGAAACCAAGATTAACTTGTGCCAGAACGATGGGAAGAGAAAAGTATGGAGAAGGAAAGGAACAGCTCATGATTCAAAGCATACCACATCTTCTGTCAAACATGGTGGAGGCAGTGTTATGGCATGGGCATGTATGTCTGCCAATAGAGCCGGGTCACTTGTGTTTATTGATGACCTGACTGCTGATAAAAGCAGCAGGATGAATTCTGAAGTGTATAGGGCTATACTTTCTGCTCAGATTCAGCCGAATGCTGCCAAACGGATAGGACGCCGCTTCATATTGCAGATGGATAATGACCCAAAACATACAGCAAAAGCTACCCAAGAGTTTCTCAAGGCAAAGAAGTGGGATGTTCTTCAATGGCCAAGTCAGTCACCTGTTCTGAACCCAATAGAGCATGCCTTTCACTTCCTGAAGACAAGACTGAAGGCAGAAAGACCCACAAACAAGCAGCAGCTGAAGGCAGCTGCAGTAAAGGCCTGGCAAAGCATCTCGAGGGAGGACACTCAGCATTTGGCCATGTCCATGGGTTCCAGACTTCAGGCAGTCATTGACTGCAAAGAATTTTCATCCAGGTATTAAAGGCGATCCTTAAGTCTGAGATGATGTTGGTTTGTTCCATTACTTATGAGCCACCAACGATGGGTGTGTGTGTATGCCACTGGCTGTACTTTCTGAATGGTTGGTGCCCCACTTCTGTCAAACCCCTTGAATTACAGCTGAAAGTCCTGACTTCGCTCCCATCTGGGTGTGTTTCCTTTCAACTTCAATGTGGTGGTGTACAGAACAGTTATCCTTGTTCCAATATTTCTGACCCTGACTGTAGGAAGCATCATAACAATGCTTCTGCTGTTCCTGCCCCTCCCCGCCCCCAGGAATACCTCTTTTCCTCCCACTCCACACTTCTCATGGATGTTTCTGAGAGCAGGGAGTGGAATAGCAGTTCAGATTCTGAAGGAGAACCACCAGACATGAGGGAGGTGTTTTCCCAGGCTAGTCCAGACATGACCGGCCCGTCTTCTCAGGTTACAAATGCCCAGCTGGCTGAGGATAAGGGTTCCTCTTCACACACCCCTGTGAGAGGCAGCGAACAGAAGGAGGGGGGAAGTTGGAGAATCTGATCTAATAGACGCCAGGCGCAGAGCAAAGGCAGGGGCGGAACTTAGACGTCTACCCGATTGGCCTTGTGTGAGAAACTGCACTCAGAAGCCTCATGAGAGATTTCCCCCCCCCCTTAAGTTAAGCTAGTGAGACCGCCTTCCTCTTCAAACAGTGGGCAACGCTCTTAACTACCTTTTGAAGTCCCCTGAAGGCATTCCTTTGTAGACTGAGAGTCACTGAGAATTTGCATCTGTATGACCCTGTGAAGTAATGGATTAAAAGCTGTAGCCTGAGGCCTTTTGTCTGTGTTTGTCTTCAATGTTGAAATAAAGTGGGGGCTAAAGGAATCCTGACAACACTGCTCTTCCAAGCGTGGAGCCTGGGACGATCCACACTGCCTATGAGGCAGTGGGGGAGAGACGAGGAGGCGGTTTTCTGGGAACTGACCTTGGAGCTCTGGCTCTGAGGTTGGTTCCCGTAAACCGAAAAATCCTATGGCCGTCTAGCCGCTGTCTAGTGGCCATAGTATTGCGGCCTAAGGCATTTTAATTCTGAGTTTGATGTGGAAGCCTCATCTTTATTTTAACACTCCTAAATTTCACTCATTTTTTCTAGCTTTTTTCCATGGCATCTGGTTTTTGTGATTTAATAATAATAATAATAATAATAATACAACTTTTCAGGTGTCATCCATAGCCTGAATGAAATGGTAGCTATGGTAATGAATAATGAAGCAAGTGTATTGTTTTTAAAGTTTGGCAGAAATGTCTGATGTTTTTCAAACCATGAAAATGTGGCTACGCCTGCAGTCAGTTAAAGAAATTTATTTCTTCAGCCTCTTTCCTTACTTTGATCTTTATCCAACCAAAGAAGAAAACTGGGGCATAAATTTATTTCTTGAAACTCAGAGATGCAAAAATAGTGTTAGACAAAGTATTTTCTAACACTGATTCATATTACAGAGCAATTAAAACTGGGCATGATCTAGTCAAATTTAAGCACTGTTAAGTTCCATTGATTTCAAGTGACAGAGTTAAGCACATGCTTAACTTTCCCACTGAAACCAATGGAGCTTAAATGTCATTAACTTTGGCTAGATTGTGCCTATGGTACTGTTTCCATTTCCTTGCCAACCTTGTCTCATTGTTCCGATGCTTTAGCAGCCCCACTCTCCTATTATTCCGTCCCATACTAGTCTACCAACACAGGAATGTATAAACCACTTGGGGAGGGGCAGGATCCTGAGGGAAGGACCAAACCAGCATCAGAGAATGGATCAAGGGATGGCACGAACATGGTTCTTCCCATGTGATCCCTATATTACTGGAAAAGTATGGAATAGAGCCACAGAAACAGCAGCTATGCCTTTCCCACAATGAGAGGTTTGTCTATGTTAGCCAACTACTGCATAATTCAGCGATCACAGAATCTTAAGGCACTGTCCTAACACTGGCTAAGTTAACCAAAATGTTCCTGGGATTTATGTGAGGTTTTGTTTTTTTTTTACCTGTCCTATTCCCAGAGTTTTAAAGGTCAGTAACAATATGTAAAAGTTGTAGTATATTTTTTTAAAAAAGTCAAGTACAGCAAAAGAATAATCATACTCCAAAAAGGATCCATGGCAACAGAATGCTTTTCCAAAGGTTATGCCTGGACAATTCTGGACAATTCTCAAGTGTGGCTACCATGCAAATTACTTTTGAAAAAGTAAAGTCACCATGAGATTGTTTTCTCCATGAAGGTGTCACATGATGAATATTTCTTCTGTGTCCCAGTGTGGTGACAACTGGCAGCTGAACTAGCTGGCTTCCTGGTATAAAAAGGGAGGGTTCTATTGCACTCATGTTCTGCTTTTGGACTTCCCACTGGGGCATCTGACTGGCCAATGTGGGAACAGTGTGTGGGACAAGATAGCCCTTTGGTCTGATCCAGCATGGCTTTTCTTACGTTCTTAAATACCAGTTGTCACCATGCAAGAGCACACTCATAAGAAATGTTGCCCTGTGAAACAGTTGATACAAATAATCCCTTAGTGACCTTACCATGGGCCAGTTCACACAGTCTGAAGCTCCCTCATGATGTGCAACCTGACCATCTTCGACAGCACAGTCATTTGGAGGACATACGTATAACTCCATGTAACTATGGATACAGCTGTAGCTTCTGAGTGACGGTGCCTGAGGACGTGCCAGATCCACTGTGGTGCAGAATGTTGGATGTGAACTAGATCAGCCTTCCCCAACCTCATGCCCTTCAGATGTGTTGGATTACAACACCCATAATCCCCAGCAAACATAGTTGTAGGCCAACACATTGTTGTGGTTGTCGTCCAACATTGTAGTGGTTGTACTTCAACACATCTGGAGGATACGAGGTTGGGGTGGCTGGACTACTGTAGAGAGACTTGATGGAGGGCCTATTCCTTGTCCTATTCCATCTTTTCCTCCTTAATGTTTTGTTTTGTTTTTCCTGGTAAGAAAAAAGATGGAAGAAACAATGAGAAAGCACAGGAGGTTACTAGCTGAAGAAAACATCTGGGCATGCACACCCACCCAAATTCTATGAATGAGGCTGGGTGAATGCACAATAATGCCTCAACTGGAAGCAGCCCTGGCTTCAAAGTCCTGCTTAGTCATGAAGAATAAGTGTGGGCCAGTCACTCTCTCTTTGCCTAACCAACTTGGAGCTATGAGGATATAACGGGGCGTCTGTGTGGCAGTGAAGATAAACCATGTACACTGCTTTGAACTCTTTGGAGGGGCAGCAATATAAAAATATAATCACTCAATGGATCAATTCCATGTGCAACTGCAGGAGCACACACGGCTGAAGGTAGCTTTTATCCCATATCAGAAGTGAACATGGGATAAAATAACCTTAAATTAAAGCACTCCAGCTTAATTGGGCTGTAATGATGGCCAACCTGGGATTGGATGGAATAAGTAAATTAACCAAATGGTACATGTTTCTGTAAAATGATATTGTGGCAGTAACAAAAACATGTAACACACTGTAAAGGTAACGAGTTCCAGATTTTCATTACACATTACTTTGGATATTTCTATTTTAAAGTTCCATTTTTATAGGCATTCAGAAAATAGAAGGATAATGGTAATGAGTCATACTTTTGCTAAGTTATTATGTAATCTAGAAGGGAGTATGCTTTATTTCAGTTGGACAAGATTCTTTTCCACTTGGATCACATGCAGCACCCATTATACATTTCATAGGATGTATCAATCAAGCAAACACTGCTTAATACATTGCTGTTGGGACGAGTGCTGTTTCAGAATTAGAACTGCAGCTGCAAAAATGTTTCTAACTCTCAGATTTCTATCCTCACACCATTCTTCTTTATGATAGATTTTCTTTGCTATCTTAAAAAAAGTTCTAAAATTTATTGATTTATCTATTCATTTATCTATTTATTTAAAATTACAGCATTTCAGGGCAAACCGCCCTCTCAAGCTGATACAGAAATACAGTAATAAAACAATAAAACAAAATATAAATAATTCAAACTTCAGCATCAAAAATATTATTTGGGGTTTTTTTTAGTAACAATTAAAACTACAGGAAAATATATCCTGGCATCATTATCTAATCAAAAGCAGACTGGAATATCCACACTTTTAAGACCCAAGAACAAACCGAGGCAAAGCAACCATTTCCTGCGGAAAGGAATTCCGTAGGGATGGGACCGCCACTGAAAAAGCCCTGTCTCTTGTGCCCACCAACCTGCCCTTGAGCCAATCTTGAAGTCTGGGCAGGTTCACACAGGTGTAGGTGGCCCTTACAAATAACCTGGCCCCAAGTCATTTAGGGTAGTTAAGATTAGGGCTGTGCGCTGCTTCGGCCTGAGGCCCGAAACCCGAGTCGAAGTGGGCTGCTTTGGGCCCCTTCCAAGATGAAGCGAAGGGGGCACAAAGCGACATGACGTGGATCGGGGGCTCTACTGACGGTGTATTTCATGAACATTTAAATTGTCATAAGGACCACTGAGAACTACAGCTGAAGTATAATTTCAACTGAGATATTAACATTAATTTCTGTTATCTGCATAACTCTGCAAATATTGCTTTACACTGTTCATTTCTAAAAATGCTAAGTTGCCCTCGAATGGTGGACATAGAATCATAGAATAGTAGGGTTGGAAGGGGCCTATAAGGCCATCCAGTCCAACCCCCAACAGTTTTCACCCTTGTCTGAATACATCCTACTAAGATATCATCTAGGTATTGTTGATGTGGCTGACAGCAGCTTACTTAACCTGCAGCATATATTTAGAATTACAGTTGCCTTTCTGTATTAATGGATCAGGACCTGATCTGAAAAGGGACTTATCTCCTTTCAGACCCAGAATCTTTTTCAATGCATGGAATCTTCCCCCAAAGATATAAATGCAATTGTATGTTATTTCCCCTTGTATAGCCAGAAACCTTTATGTATAAACCATATTTTTCTGTTTATATGGGACAAACCACATCATCTGTGTTGAATAATAAAAAAACTAGGTTCACACTGACCAAAGTGGTTTATAATTTGAAAACTCCTGATTTCCACAGCATCAGCTCAGTAAGAACAGAGTAAAATTATGCAGAAATATAGAATTGCTGAACATGTTTGATCTCTCTAACGACTTAGACAAGCAAGGAAAACCCATGAGTGGAAAGATAAAAAATGGATATGGAATATTTTAAAGCTACTATATGTGACTTATGGAACAGAATTAGACATATTTTTGCATGGATTACTGCATTGATTTGGCACTTGGCGATTCTTATTGAATAAAGCTACCAAGACAAATATTTCATTTCCCATATGTCACAAAACTCAGTTTGAGTTCATTCTCTATTCTAGTTGCCAAAATGGCTGTAAAAATTTAATTCACAAAACAGTCTTTTAACTCCTTTATTACGTCTGCTCATAATTGTTTCCATCAAACTACCCAATATTTAATCCAAGAAAAACGTTGTCATATTTGATAAAGATGTTGGTGTGGTACTATTTTAGGACTGCAGTTGTCCCATATGCCATTTCTGGTATTAAACTAATGAGCAGGCTTTGCGCTCAGTAACATGGATATCTGGAGCTGGACTTCAACATTCCTTACAACTACATTACTTCTGCATTTATATAAAGCCGCGGTACAGCGAGACTTGAGGAAGAGTGAATTATGAATTCACAGGAGTTGAATATTGAATTACAAAGCCATGAAATGGCCGGCTTATTAATAAACCTCAGCTACAATGTGAAGTTTGAATGTGTGGGGAGAACACAGGCAAGCAAGAGGGGACAGCCTCCACAGGTCACTCTCCACCCCCCCCCCCCACGCCCCGCCACTCTCTCAGCAGCATGGCAGTGAGGACTGTACTGGGCAAGTGATGGTTCCAAGGAACAGCTGCTACTGCTTCAGATCTCTCACCACCACCACCACCACCCTGCTCTGGGAGGCTCACCCTGTTCCCTTTACGCAATGCAGTGGGAAGTATCGGGCCCAGTGGAAACACCCAGAACAAGCAAGCAATACTGCTTATCTGCTCTTCCTCTTTCTGAAGGCACTGTAGTAGGAGGAGGGGGCTTGCTGGGCCCAATCCACTCTGTCGCCTGGCCCAGGAGAAGGTCACCTGCCAGAGCAAGTGAAAGCTGGGGCTGCACCTGCACTGCCTTTGCTTGGCCCAATCCCCCCAGCTCCACAACCCACAGGGGGAGAGTGTGGGTGAGAGTGTGATAGGATGAGGTGCCTGCTCCTTGCAAAAGCAACGGATCTTGCCCACTTCTGCACTGACGATCTCCCTCTGGAGGTGCCTGCCATGTTGGGAACTGGGCCCAGCAGGATCTCCCTTTCCCAGCCATGCCACCCAGAGAAAATGAATGGTCTGCCTCATCCAGTATCAGAGGCAGCATGCCTATGTACACCAGTTGCAGGCACACATGGGCAGGAGGGTGCCGCTGCACTCATGTCCTGCTTGTGGGTTTCTCATGAGCGGCCGGCTGGCCACTGTGAGAACAGAATGCTGGACTAGATGGACTTTGGTCTAATCCAGCATGGCTCTTTTTATGTTCTTATCTTGCTCTTTCTCTCTGGGCAGCACTGCCACCCCAATCCTTGAAGTCCGAATCAGGCCCCCTGTCAGTAGCCACAGATGTCGGCAAACACACTCGAGTGGTGGGTTAGGAACAGACTTTACTGGAGATATAACAAACGTACATCTCAAGGTAAGTTGGCTGTGGTCAGCCCCATGGTCAGCATCACTTTCTGGAGGAAGAAGGAAGAATAGGAAAGTAGAGGGAGGAGACAAGGAAAAGGCAGAGCAGAACGGACCTCCCAGAGATCCCCTCCCACCTCACTCAGGTACATAGTAACCCTTCAAGTTCAGGTTAAGTGACTCATGGCCCTTGTCCCTCCAACCAACCGTACTGTTGCATCTCCCAGAGAGGACAGGCCAGTTAGAGGGCAACCTTCCCCAATTACCATAATCCCCTTTGCCCAAGCTGCAGCAGCTGCCCTATACCACCTGCTCTTGGAGGTGATGTTGCTGTTGCTGCAAGGCACAGATGGCGAGGCGGCACATGGAGCAGCTGCATTCACCCAGCAGGGCCTAAACCTGCCAAGGGCTGCTACAACTCAACAGCAGCTGGTCACGCAGTGGGCTCTCCTGAGACTCTGCAACCTCTGCATCTCTCTCTCTCCCCACCCCCCCAACCCTGGGCTGGAGCATCCTGCTGTGTCCAACATTGTAATCTAAAAACACACACACACCGAACTTAGATGCCTTGATGTTGCTGGATGCCAAACAACAGGTTTAGGTCAGCCGTGTTGGAATGCTGTGAGAGGGGTGGGCAGAAGGTAGATTAGGATCTACTGGTAGATCTCTAGATGATTTCCAGTAGATCGGCACGGGTTTCCTATTCCCAACTCCCTAGTAAGAGCAACAACTAAACACTGGGTTGCTGGGGGGTGGGGGAGACACTCTTGAGAAATCCCAGGAATGGATTTTTGCGTGAAAGGACTTCTGTACTTGGTTCTGGTTTGTTGTTGTTGTTCAGTCGTTCAGTCGTGTCCGACTCTTCGTGACCCCATGGACCATAGCACGCCAGGCCTTCCTGTCCTGCGCTCTCTCCCGGAGCGTGCTCAAGTTCATATTCATATTGGTTCTGGTTACTGATCACAAATTCCTGGGCTGAACATGTGCGCCGAGGCATGTCTGTCTGTCCACCTGACAGTGTATGTCTGTCCACCTGAGCGCTGCTTTGCACCTAGCTTCAGCGAGTGGATCTAAGGGTTGGGGGGGGGGGACACAGCACTCTAGATCCCGCAACCTTGAAGTCTGCCCAGCCCCGACCTCTGATATTCCGTGTCCCAGAGTGCAGTGCGCTTTTCGTTGCGCTGTCTCGCTCACACACCCCTTCCCAATGGCTGTGCGTGCGAGCACGCGGGCAAACCTCACTGCCGGGCACCCTCGGAGCCGCTCCTCTTTGTGGGCAAGCCAGACAGTTGACCTTTACTCCTTCTGCCAGAGGCGGCTTGCTGCGCCCGCCTGCGGCGTTTCCTCCCCCCCTTTCTTTGTGGAAGTAGGCGGCGGCGGCGGCGGCCTTTGCCCGCTTTCCTGGTTCTAGCGCGGCCCAGGTAAGACGCTACGCCCCTGCTTCGTACAGGCTGGAAATGTTTGTGGTTTCCGCACTCCGGCTGAGGCTCGGAATGCCTCTCTCGGGCGGCCGAGAAACTGCGCGGGAGCAACAGAGTTCGGCAGCGAGTCCGCCTCGTCTTCCTCCCCAGGGAGGCGGCTCCTTTTCCTCACAGCTTGAGTCGGGGGGCGGGGTGGGGGCGGTGAATTCCCTTCTCCGCCCGGTTGGATTCCCTTGTGGGCATCGAGATCTGGGTGGAGGAAGACCTCGAGGGAGGGCAGCGCATTTTGTAAAGGCCGCTGAGGAAACCGGAACCTTTACTGGGCTTTGTGGGTAGGGGACCCTAGATGTGAGCCTGAGCGGAGCGGCAGTGTGCATTTCTTGGAGGCTGTACAACTCCACTCTATATATAGACGTAGCTAGGAAGAGAGGCGTGGGATGTGGGAGAAGGGAGACAGCCTTGCTCCGCTACTAGCTGGGCTGCGACAAAATGTTGCAGTGTGGGGTGCACCTGTTCGGGCTGCCGGCCGTGCCTTCTCCCACGGTATCTCATTCTACTCACACGTCCATACACACATGCAAGAGTCAGCCACCATTCTCGGCCCACTAAGCATTCCCCATCCTCACTGAGCTGGGGTTTTAAGGGTTTTTTTCCCACCCTCCCTAAGTCTGTTTTGTTCCTCTGCAAAGCTTCTCCCAAACCAGTTGATACTTCCCTCTTGTGCATGGAGTGTGCTGTTTTGGCTACGTAAAGAACTACGCTCGGAGAATGAGTTTGCTAGTCGTATGTAGGACGAAGGGGCGGATCAGGATCACTTTGTATGCTACAGAGCAAGCTGTGACTTTCTGAAGGCAGTAGAGATGGCTATATATTACTTCCAGTATCGAGAGTCAATATGCCTCTCAATATCAGTTGTTGGGGAACATGAGCAGCAGCGTCATGTGGGCTTCCCACGGGTAACTAGTTGGCCACTGTGGGAACAGAATTCTGGACTAGATAGGCCTTTGATCCAGCAGGGCTATTCTTGTGTTTTTAAGGAGGGGAAGGAATGGGGCAACTGCCACTGTTTCATTCATAAAACAGTAAAGCACATGAAAAGTATTTTATCTGATCATGTGAAAACATAATGTGTAACACCTACATTAGTATGGATTGCAAGTCTTACTAAAAAACAAAATCTAAGGAGAGAGCTAATATGCTCTGCCTCTGGAATATAATCTATGGCAGGATTAGGATACTTTTCACAATTGACCTAAACATCTGTGTGGAACCAGGGGTAGTGTTTCTTTGTTTATGTATTTATTAGTAATACTTATAAACCACTTACTATAATAAAATCTCTAAGCAGTCCACATATACATATTAAAAAATCACATTTAAAAACTATTAAAAACAATTCCAACTATAGTAACAATAAAAATAATATTTAAAAACACTATTAACAATTCCAACTATAGTAACAATAAAAATAATATTTAAAAACACTATTAACAATTCCAACTATAGTAACAATAAAAAATAATATTTAAAAACACTATTAACAATTCCAGCTACAACAATACAAAACCATACAAGGAACAGTAATATGGAGCAGCATATAGTTAATTGCAGTTCATTACAAGCCAGGGAAGGCTTGGGTGCAGAAGTGAATTTTCAGGAGGTGTTTGAAACTTATCACATTTTCTGCCTTCCAAACTGCACAGGGGATGGTTTTCCAGAGGATGGCACCATCTCCAAGAAGACCCTCCCCCGTGATATGTGGCAACATTCTGTTGGTCACAGAACAACCAGCAAGGCCTCCTCTCAAGATCCCTAATGAGTATGCTGCCTCACAATACACGTAGGCCCTGTGTCATAGAGGACACTTGCGTGAAGGAACCCCACACCAAGATCTCTCTGCAATTGGAAAATGTATATTAGTGCTTGCCAACTCTTCTCTGATATGGCTCTTGTGCCATGATAGTTGTGTGCCAGACATTCATCACTTCATTTCCTCCATCACTGCATGCCCATCCTAGCAATTACTGTAACTTCCCTGTTTTAATAAGTGGTTAGAATGCCTTTTAATTTGGGCTCTGCAATATGTCACTTGTGAATGTACTAATGTGGAACAGAACGCAACAGAGTCGCTTTCAAACTAAACATTGAATACTATTTTCAGACTAGTGTTTTATCACACATTCACAAATCAGCACCTGGTGTTTGATAAAATGCTCCTTTCCATTTTGCCAAATGATACTAGTAAGCCAAGTTACCCCTGGTTGAAAGAACTTGCCCTGTGGTGGTTCATTCGATCCGTACGGAATACGTAGGAACCAATGTAGGTTTTTACATTCAAACTACAGATGGGGCAAATTGGAAAGCCTTATTCCTGGAACCTGTTTCAGTCATTTCCATGGCTCAATCCTGGATATAAGAAACAATGATAAATAAATTAACTTCTTTGAGCATATACGAAGTGCCTTTTCTTTACTTCTCAGTAACCACACTGGTTTGGTCACCTAAGATCAAAGAAAAAGGCTTCCATATCAGAAAGTGTAACTTCCAACCAGGTTTGAGCTTCTGTGCTCTGTTGAGTTAGACAGTAAATTCCAGATTATGAAGTTCCTCACTGATGACTGCTGATGCACCACTACTGCTGGCCCACCGCATCATCTCAGCACAAGATGTTGTGGCAGTGCCGAAGAATGGATCTCTGCTGCTGTGCCAGGAGCTGCCATCACCCGCAGAATAGTAGTATCTTACAAAGCTGTAACTTGGCACTGAACTGGGCAGAAATGTGGTATTATCTGTCAGGACTGGAAACAAGGCGCCTTATGTCATGTCCTAAAAAATTCCCAACCACCACGGAGCCATTTACATCTAGGCAGACATACTTCCCTCAGTTATTGTAATAAAATGCATGGAATGTGTTTACTGTGGGTTATGTTTTAATGTGAAGGGATTTCTTGTAGACTTTGGCTTCAGTGTCTTCTAAGGATAAGAGGCTGTATAAGGTGAATTCTTTAAAAATTGAACGAGCGGTGCACAGTCCTTTTACTCTACAGGGGTTCTGTTAAGGCCAGAATAAGTAGGTTGGAGATTACATTTAACTACAAGTAGGATAATAGGATTTTTAACCTTCTGATCCTAACAATTTTAAAATCCCATTCCTAAATATATTTACTTGGAGGTCTTCTGCACACATTTACATGGAAGCTTTCACCTGGACATACTTGCATGTGAGCAGCCTTATACACCATTCCTGGATGTGTTTACTTGGAGATACCGCTTAAATCAGAGGGCATTTACATCATGAAAATAGAACTCAAGTTCTACTCTGTTTGGTACTAATGGCTATGAAGAGGGTCTAAAGGCACGTAGTGCAACTGTAATTGGTTGGGTAACAGACACTTTTTTTTTCCGGACTCTATCAAAAATTGGTAAATGTCATAGAGTATGACATTCAGTTTATTTGTATCTAAGTACAGTGTTACTGGTCATAACATTACCCATACCTTTTATAAAATTGACCCTCCTCTGATCCCTTATAAAAGAATATTCCACAGTGAATTGAGTCTGGGGTGTTTCTACATCCCCAGGATAGGTGGTCTTCCAGGTCGATATGGTTCTAATCTAATAAGAATATGGACTACTATATAAGCATGCCAAGTATCACCTTGTAAAGGGTTTAGTCTGGAAGAAATTTTTAACCACTGCAGAAGGAATATTTAAAGCATATTTCAATAAGACAATTAAAATCTCACCTCATATTTTTTTACTTCTGTTTCCTTTAATGGTCATATTTTGGCATCCTAGCTGTCTTTTTTTCCTTCACCCCATAATTTTGCACTGTATTTATGTTTAAGGTACAGTTTATTTATTTCATTTCTATACCACCCAATAACTGAAGTTTACTATGCAGGTAATAGTTGTTGTTGTTGTTGTTGTTCAGTCATTCAGTCGTGTCTGACTCTTCGTGACCCCATGGACCATAGCATGCCAGGCCTTCCTGTCCTGCGCTGTCTCCTGGAGCGTGCTCAAGTCCATATTCATTGCATCAGTGATGCTATCTAGCCATCTCATCCTCTGCCGTCCCCTTCTCCTTTTGCCTTCAGTCTTTCCCAGCATCAGGGTCTTTTCCAGAGAGTTTTCTCTTCGCATTAGGTGGCCAAAATATTTGAGCTTCAGTATCTGTCCTTGCAATGAGCAGTCAGGGTTGATTTCCTTTAGGATGGACTGATTTGACCTCCTTGCAGTCCAGGGGACTCGTAAGAGTCTTCTGCAGCACCACAGTTCGAAAGCATCAATTCTTCGGTGCTCAGCCTTCCTCATAGTCCAGCTCTCACAGCCATACGTTACTACTGGGAAGACCATAGCTTTGATTAGACGGATCTTTGTCGGCAAGGTGATGTCTCTACTTCTTACTATGCTGTCTAGGTTTGCCATAGCTTTCCTCCCAAGGAGCAAGCGTCTTTTAATTTCATGGCTACAGTCACCGTCTGCGGTGATCTTGGAGCCCAAGAAAGTAAAATCTGTCACTGCTTCCATTTCTTCCCCTTCTATATGCCAGGAAGTGATGGGGCCAGATGCCATGATCTTAGTTTTTTTAATGTGGAGTTTCAAACCAGCTTTTGCACTCTCCTCTTTCACCCTCAACAAGAGGCTCTTTAGATCCTCTTTGCTTTCTGCCATTAGGGTGGTATCATCTGCGTATCTCAGGTTGTTGATAATTCTCCCGGCAATCTTAATTCCGACCTGTGATTCATCCAACCCAGCGTTTCTCATGATGTACTCTGCATATAAGTTAAATAAGCAGGGCAACAATATGCAGCCTTGTCGTACTCCTTTCCCAATTTTGAACCAATCGGTTGTTCCATGTGTGGTTCTTACTGTTGCTTCTTGACCCTCGTACAGGTTTCTCAGGAGACAGGTAAGGTGGTCTGGTACCCCCATCTCTTTCAGAATTTGCCAGAATTTGTTGTTAAGGTAATAGTTAGGGCTTGCTAACACATTAAATATTTTAATTTATTTACTTTCTGTCTTATAACTGATTAATTTTAAGTAATTTTGTTGTTGTTGTTCAGTCGTTCAGTCGTGTCCGACTCTTCGTGACCCCATGGACCATAGCACACCAGGCCTTCCTGTGCTGCGTTCTCTCCCGGAGCGTGCTCAAGTTCATATTCATATTCATTGCATCGGTGTTAAGTAATTTACCTATTAGCATTATAGGTGTTATTGAAAATATTAAAGACAAAGCAATTGTTTTGTTTTTCTGAAATGTGAAAGAACCTATGATTTCTGTTAACAAAAGGTGTCTCCTATTGTTATAGGGAAAGGCCATCTTTATCAGTTTGGAAATTTGGAATATGCTGTGTTAATAACAACCACAGTCAAAATCGCTTCAGAAATGAACATACTCAGATTATATTAGAATTGTGAAAGATCCAAATTCAAAAGATAAATTGACATAGATTTCAACTCAGAATTGTGAGCATCAGTTGCTTGTTCTTTTAGCTAGAAGGAAAACATAGTGGTTTCACCCAGAAATGCAAGGCATCTGCTAGGCTTGGATACATATTGGAAGGAAAATTCATCTTCAAGGGCTGCAGTCCCATTACCCACTTGCCTGAAAGTAAGCTCCATTGAACTTAGTGGGACTTCCTTCTGTGCACAAATGTATAGGATTGTGCTGTCAAAGTTGACATAGGGAGGAGGGAAGTAGTTTGTTTATAGCTTCCATGGCAATGCCCCTCAGTCTCAACCTCACTGATGAAACACTGGAAAACAGACCAAATTTTAATCTGTGATTAAAACTTTAATTTTTTAATATATGGATTACAAATTGATACAATCTTGCTGCCCATATACAACACATTTTCAGATAAATACATTTAGGATCCCAGAAATGTTGATGGGAGCGCCTACTGGGTATTGTTAAGACATGTACTATAAAGAGGTAGAGTCCTAGGTCTACTTCTCAAATTATGTTGGTGCTGTGGGAACTACTTCAGCATAGCTCCTTCCAACACTTGCATAATGTGAGAATTTGAAGCCCCTAAATCTGAAACAATTCAATTAGACAATTGGCCTCCTTTGCCTTGATCACAAACTTTTCAAAGTCAGCCATTTTATCACCACCACCAAAATTTGATAAGACAGACGTTAGAATGAGTCACACTGTACTGATATAACTCACCAAAATGTCACTTTCTAGCTCAGAACACAAGGTGTACCAAAGAAGTATGAAAAAGGGAAAAGATGTAATTAATATGTAATTTTTAAGTGTGTAAATAACAAACTAAAAAAGGATGTTTTATTCTGGATCTGCTCTCAGACCTCTCTTTAGCTCTGTCACTCATAGGTCTTAGTATCTGCAATGGAGCTGGTTATACGTAGAGAAGCTTTCAAAATTTCATCCAAAAGGTTGTGCTTCAACCATATACAGGTGCATGAATTCCACATGCTGGGATATTTCATGCATCTCAACACATGGAGAATGTATGAGTTTTCCCTTGGACATTATACTGGAATTGTGATAGGTGGAAATATGAGTTACTTGTACATCCACCTTTTTCCCATTTGTTTCCAGCTTCTGAAGCCACCCTGGGTCGGGCAGACCCATGGGAAATTAAGGCATGGTCACATACTCTCTCTTTTTGAGCACTGAGGGCCAAACTGCATGTGACGCTAAATGCATCACTGGAAGTTGTATTGTTTTATTTTTATATTTATTATTTACTGAAATCGTTATCTCACTTGTTAGCCAAATGGCTCCCAGAACGGATTACAAGAATCAACAATTAGACCGTCCCTGCCCTCAGATTTATAATCTAAAAAGACATGAGACATGAGGAAAAGGATTGGGAGGGATGAGCGAAACAGCATGATGATGCTTGATTCAGTTACCAAGATGGATGTGAATATACCTATCATGGAACCAATTTTACTCAGGTCTGCACTGAATCTTTTGTCCTAGGATGGCCTGTTCCTCTTTCTTCTGTTCTGCAGTTTCTTTTCCTTTGAGTTCAAGTTTAATTTGCTTCTTCTCTCATTCCTCAGGGCAAGATGTTTCCTCAGAAGCTCTTCTGGTAGCATTTGGGGGAGGGAGAAGCCACCATTTGCACTTAAAATGGAAATAGGCATAGCCCCCCCTTGGGACCATGTACTGCAGGGATGATTTTGTAAACCTTTCCTCCCCCACTGCAGTCCCAACAAAAATTGCCCACAACAAAGTTGCTGTTATCTCTTGGAAGGAAGTACTCATTGGTGTATCTGAATAATGGCAGCAAATGAAAGTTTACTGTAGAATTCCAACCATCCCTCATCAATCCCTGCTTTTTTGCATTCCTGCAGCAGCCCTTTTTCTTTGTGAAGTCTTTAACCACAGCATCAGAATTAGAAATAAAGAGAATTAATAGTGATTTCTGTGAAACAGCCATTAGCTGAAGCCACTTCCCATGACTAGAGTGGATTAATTTTGTTCTGAGCATTTGCTTTGTGTAAAATAGAGCAGGAAGGTGGGTGGAGCATTAATTGCTTGCCCTGCTTACAAGGATTTCAAGTTTGTGCAATTACTTGAAACTAACTATTGTATAAGTATCAAAAGATGTGCACGTGTTCTGTTTCAAATATAACTATGTACACATCATTAAATACTTTAATAATTTAGAGCCTAGTAAAAATAGAGTGTAAAATACCTTAGTTGTAGATTATCTTGTCATATGACCAACAAGGCCTTTAGCTGGAATAAATCAATGTTTTTCCATTGATGTTAGTGGAAACCGCATTCCATCCAACTTCAGTGAAAGACATAATAGAAACGTGGTCCAGATAGCCACGTCATTTGTATTGTATTGTACTGGATTGTAGTCATTTTCACAGCTGCAAAAATGTCAGTCAGTATTTGTTTGGAATAATTATATGTACATAGATGCATCTGCCATAATATTTCTTCAACAAATAGAAAGATGAAGTTTGTTATATCCATAGGCCAAGACATTCTGGCAACTACAAAGTTCTGGAAATGTAGCATTTTAAAGACATTTGCTTGGAATGCAGGATATGCAGTCTACCTCATAAGAGCAGCCAGCACTCTTGCATAGAGCAAGCCAATCTGTACATGCTGCAAAATGGAGGGGGCATGAAAGCCCCTCATCACACACTTTAGCCATCCTCTGAATAGGGAGATTTGCCCAGATAGAGGCAGTATATGATAGTCAGGAAATAGTAGCATATGACACAGAAGATCTTCCATCTCCTCAAAATGGCCCTCAGTAAAATTAGTTTGTGATCAAGGCCATATATAGTCCATGGGGGGTGTGTGTGTGTGTGTGTGTGTGTGTGATCAGTGTGAAGGATGTATTTGCAGGTGGTGATGCTGTGTGATGCAAAATTATGGAGTTGAGTATATTTTGTAGTGAGTCCTTGGGGTAAATGCGTGTATGGGTTTGGACTACAGGGTCACTGCTCAGGGACCAGTAAAATCATGGACACATCCATATGGCTGATTAACCAGTCTCGTTCATATTTTTTGTTGTCATTTAATAAGCACTTTATGTCTAAGTGATGTTACTAGGCACTGTTAGTTCCCTCTCAACAGCATTTTCTAACATATTAAGAGCCTTCCCTTTAGGTACCCAGTTAACTTTGTTTTATTCAGAGAAGATCTCCTTTTTAGTAGTGACAATTGACAGTAGACTAGTAAAAATAAGCAATGCTTCTTACTGAAGATGAAAAAAAGGTTGAACCAGTCCCAGCAAGCTCCTTTCAAGATGCCGAAAAATATTTTGACATATGAAAATGGAATTATAGATTTATGATTTTAACTAGCAGAATACTTGGAATATTGAATTATGTGCTTTTGAAGAGCTGGGTTTGCTTTGGGAGAAACGATCCATCTTTCAGATATAAGCTAATTCACCTGAACTTATGAGTGCTCAGGGAAAGGGAGAACGGCATGGCACATATTTTAGTCCCTACCCCCAGTTACATTCCTGAGTCACATATATATCACTGGCCACATACTGCAAAAGTAGATGGTTATCAGTTGCAGCAAAAAGAGTCTGTTGCTCCTTTTGTGTGATACTTCCTGCTTAATCCCCTCCTGCTTCTGCAATATGCACCCTTACTGGGTACACACTTAGATATATACTGATTTACCCCTGTGGGATGCAGTCCACAAAATGTAATGTACCTTTCTGTTCTGTATGCCCAATGTAACTTATATACTAGTTATTCCTGAGCTGTAAGTTGTAGAATATAGGACTCTTTGCCTCCAGATATCCTTGACTGCAACTCCCAGCATTTTTGGCCCTTGGCCATGCTGGTAGGGCTGATGGGAGTTGAAGTCCAAAACATTAGAGTGCACAAGATTAGGGAAAGGCTGCAGAGGGATGCATAAACACTTCAAACGAAAGCAGAGAGATGCGGAAGTCTGGGAGGTAGGAGCCAACACAGGGACACCCTGAGAGTTTGGCTGAAACAAGGGAATAGACAATTACGTTGAGTTGAAGGAGGGACCTGCCACCAAGAGGCAGTGTGGTTGAAGGGAAGGAGTGGGAACTATATTGAGAAGCAGGAAGCTGACATAAGGGTGAGTGGAGAAGGCATAGAAGAAGCAGAGATCTGAAGTTTGGAGAGACCAAGTGAAAAGGTGGGGTGGGGAGAGAGAATCATGCAGGTCCTAAGGACATACAGGCTGTGTGCTGCTGATGAGAAGGGGGTTAAGGATCAGTGGCCCTGATCCAGTGAATCCTTTTATGCACCTGAACGGGATTGCCGATGTACCATGATTTTTTTGTTTGTTTTACCAAAGCAGCTCCCCTGTACTACACTGTATGAAACTTAAAACAAAACACCCCTCCAGGTGTAATTTAAAATCCTCTGCCTCAGGATGTGTGGCAGAGCATATATATTAGCACAGATGTGTATCATACTTTCCCCATTATGATACCATGTGGGTAAAGAACATGCCAGTTACATGCAGTCAGCTGTTCCCTTTTTGCGGCTTGCAGATATAAGCATGAAAAATTAAAGCGATTACATTTGACAGGCTGTTAAGCCATGAGGTCAGTAGGAATTATGTATTTATTATTTTTTCCAGTCTCATCATTCTTCATGCCAGTTAAAAAAAAAAACCATTGGCAGCTTCTGGTCTCCTCAGCTAAAGAAGTAAATGGATACTGCAAAGTTCAACCTTATGATTTTCCCTCCAGGAAAAATGGTTCCTCCTTTGAACCTTAATCAGACCAGCATTATAAATGTGTGCTCCTCCATCTGTTATTAATTGAATGACCAATAGCAGGTTAGAGTTGCCACCCATCTGGAAAACGACTGGTCTGGCTGATTGTGAGGTTTCTGCTGCCACCCCACCCCAATTGATGGGTGAGAGAAGTGAAACCAGGTTTCCCTGCATGGTTTCCCATTTATTTTAAAGAAATTAGCATTAGTATTATTAATTATTTTGGTCAGAAGAGACCCCAAAGTGGGAAGCAGTCTACGTGGCTACAGATCCACAAGGGAATGAGAGCATGTAGTGCACATATGGAGCAGGGAGTGTGTGTTCCTAGATGTTTAACTTCTTGACTATAATGCATATTATTACTATATAAAGCATAAGTTGCCCCATCCTTGCACGAATTTGTGTTTTCTAGCTTTCATAATGTCTGGCCAAAACACTGTTCATAGTGTGGCTTACCACAAGTGCTTGGATGATTCTTCATAAGGTGAGATTGCTTTCCTTTAAAATACATCTCTGTGTTGTAAGCTTATCAAATTTCATTTCTTGTGGTTTTGCAGGGGTGGAGATGTAAAACATGCTGAGTGGTGGGTGGTAGGCCTATGAACACCTATCGGCAAATGTGCTGTTTATTAAGAATTTCCCAGAGAGCATCGTTTTTAAGGTGCCAATGGAATATTTAAAAGCACATAGGATGATGGGTGGGAGTGTCAGCTTGTGGTGCTGCATGTGATGAATTTGGATCTTTAAGGGCTCCTTCACACGGATCTTTTATCCTGCGATTGAGATTGCTCCTTCACGGAAGTTTGCGGGCTCTTTACATGACACTGTGACCCTGCCTTGACCCTCCAGGGCGTCTCCTGCACTAAATGCCCTTTGTTCTGCTTTTAAATAGATCTTAAATAGATTTTAAATTCCGCAGATAATGAGCTATCAAATTACCCTCTTGTGTTCCACTTCAGTTTCCTCCGTGAAAAGAGTTAAGCGGCAAGAAGAGGAGCGATATCAATGAAAGATATTGGGAGACTTAGGGCGTGTTTCCACGCTATGGGCTTCACTTCGTTTGCAACTTTTGTTCCCCAATCGCATCTTCTCCTTTTCCAGTTTCCACAGTGCTTAAAGTCCTGGCTTATCATCGCTGTAGCCTGGGGCTCTGTGCTGTTCCACTGAGCTCTAATGAAATTATTTCTTGATGGCTGGGTGGAATCTGGGTCGAGTCTGGATTGGGTCTGATTACCTCATCAGTGTTCCCACCTCCCCGGCCGTGTTTCCAGGACAATGGAAGGAGACGCTAATGGAGGAGTAACAGATTTTAATCACATTTAAGGAATTGGGCTTAAAAGTGTGCCATTTCAATTGAGGGGGAATCTCTCTAAGTTCTGATGTAGGCATTCACAGGCAAGCCTCATTCAGCACAATGGGAGTTACTTCTGAGGAGACACTAATGGGTTAGTTGTGGGAAAGAGAGTAGTAAAGACGAAGACGGAATCCAGCCCCCATTGTAACCTGCAGGATAGCTATAATGGAGCTGCAAAGTACTTCCTAAGGCAATTCATTGGAGCCTCGTTTGGTTGCTTAAATGCATTTAAGGAATTAGGCTTTAATGTGTGCCATTTGCTAGGGAAGTCAGAGAATTCTGCCCAAATTTTAAATGGGATCGAATTCTGACAAATCCTGTCCACAGAATCCTCGGAATGGGGCAGCCTGGTCGACCCGGACCGGAGCTCACGCAGACCCTTTTTTTTGTGTCTGCTGAACAGCGGATTTTACGAAAATAATTACGAAAAGAAATCTGTAAATCGGAAATGGAGGAAGAACACGAACGGCTTTACCTTTTTTACGAGGCATTTTCCCAAGGCTTTCTTTTGCTGGGGTTGAGTCGCAAAGTCCACGGAAATCCTCCATCTTTTCTGTTTATTGTCTGTGGAGGTGAGGTGAGGTGAGGTCCGGTCATGTCAGGACATGTCAGGTCAGGTCAGGTGACCGGAAGTTACGTGGGGAATCCCCATGAAGGGCTTTACTCTTACAGAGACTGACAGCAGGCGTGCGAAAAGGATTTTTTGGCGGTAGTTATGGAATTATTTATGTAAGTTCGGGGAGCCGGAAAAAACGGGGGTATCTGGGGCATGCAGACGGCGGAATGGGGCGACCCTCGGCTCTGTGGAATCCTCGCAGAGCAGCTCCGTGAGGATTTCGGGGGGGGGGAGGAACAGATCGGCCCCCCTCCCGCGGATCCCCCACCGGAACAGACGGTGGGAAATCCGTACATCCTTAGCCATTTCAATTGAGGGGGAATCTCAGCCTCATCCACCACAATGGGAGTTACTCCTGAGGAGACAGTAATGGGTTTGTTGTGGGAAAGAGAGGAAACCAGCCCCCATTTTAACACACAGGATCTCTGTATGGAAGCTGTGAATGAGTTATATCCTAAGGCAATGGACCAAAGCCTCGAGATCGCACTTAATCGCATTTAAGGAATTGGGCTTTAATATGTGCCATGTCAGTTGAGGGGCTTTTCTGTTATTTCTGTGGGCATTCAGAGGGAAAGCCTCATTCGGCACAATGGGAGAAAAGACCCCTGACTGGGGTCATGCACTGTGTTCTAGTGCTTATTTGCAATGATGTTTTAAAAGTTGGTCCTTCAACATCCTACCCCCAAACGGCGATGAAACTCCCAGAAAACAGGGAGGGAAAGGGTTGGGTCACTGAGGTCAGAGTGCCCAAAGGCTAGGCTACACGGCCCATGGTCAAGGCTATGATACCAGACACAGTGCGACTGTGGAAACAGGTCAGTAATGGAGCTGCGGTAAGCCGGAAAAGTCAGACTATAAGCAGTCTCAGAAGTGGTTTTTCAGCGATAAAATGCGGGGCTGGTGCTGAATGGCCATGACGTCATGGAAACACAGAGACCTCACCGCGCAGCCAGGTTGGAGTAAATTGCTGGTGGAAACACTGTCTCAGATGAGGCAGGAAGAGGGGGGGAAGGAAGTCAGTTGTGATCCCGCATTCAAAACGGAAGCAGAAAGCCCTGTTTTAAATGCAGGATTTTAGGCTGGGGTAGAGATGCCCCAAGAATGAAGTGCTGTAAGGGAAAAGGTGGCAGGGAAAGGAATCAGTGGGTACAGCCTTTCCTAATATTATCTTTAAAAATGCTTTAATTTGTACTACTGGCTCAATGTCTGCCCTCTAAAATCATGGTCCTGTCAGATATCTTTTAAGTACCAAAATATTGATGCACCCAATACTAAAATAAACTTTTAAATAAATAAATGCAGACCTTATTATGTGCTAGTTAGAAAGAACAACAAGGAACAGAACTAACAAACAGCAGAATCCTTTCTCCTTCTAGCCTTTCAACAATATACATTTTTCTTACAGCGCTGACCTGAAGAGAACTTCCATAGAGGGAAAAGCCTTTCTGGAGTCAAGATCAAACAAGAGGAGGCAAAGATGTGGACTGCAATTGCTAAATACTTGCTAAGAACTAAAGTCCGTCAAGACTGTTCTCGAACTCTGCTACAGGCACAAAAGGCCAAGCACAGTCATGGGAAGCATTTCTCTCTAAGCAGCAGGCCTTGGCAACATTCATCTGCAATAGCACAGGCAGTTCAGGCCTTCAGCACGAGTGCAGCCATTCAGAAAGTAGAAGGTCTGGAGGCAAATCAGTTTATCTGTGTTCACTGGGAAGATGGGAGTGAGAGCCTTTACCCTTCTGTGTGGCTACGAGACAATTGCCAATGCCCTGATTGTTTCTTGCACTCTGCTAAAGCACGCAAACTGCTTCTTGAAAATCTGGATGTCAATATTGGGGTGAAGGATGTCACTTTGACAGAAAGGAAAAAGGTAACGTGTGTGTGTGTTTAAAAACTTGTTTTCACATAATGTATGAATTTCAAACTGTAGACCCATTGCTGCTGCTGCTGTTTTGCAGTAGTATGATTCCTTAAGGCCGCCGTCCAATATACCAGGGGTCCCCAACCTTTTTGGAGCCGCGGAAACATTTGGGAAATTGCTGTGGGCACCATCACAAAATGGCTCCCATGGTGGTGGTGGCAAGTCACATAATGGCTGCTGTGGGGCCTGGCTAGTTGAAGTGATTGTGGGGGAGAGAAATAGTGAGGCTAGAGGCTAGGGGGAAAGGGAAACTGGAAAGAGTTGCTTCCTGGTCAGGCCAGTCTTCCATCCACACCAACCTTTCCCCTTTGCTCTCAAGCTCTCTTTGCACTCCCAGCCTTGCTATTTCTCTCCCCCAACCTCTTTACTCACTGTTTTTCTCCTTTCCCCATCTCTTGCTTTCTTTGTCTCCTTCCCTAGCCCCTAGCTTTGTTCTTTATCTTCCACTCACCCCTTGCTGTTTCTCTCCACTCACAGCCTCCAGCCATGCTATTTCTCTCCCCCTGCTCTTTACCTCACTGTTCCCCCCCCCCCGGTCCTGCTCTTTTTCTCCCCTCTACGCCTTTGCTTTGCTTTCTCTTCCTGTCTGCCGAACACTGATCAGTGGCAAGTTCAGGAACAGGAAGGAGAAGCTGGCAACCTAACGTTCTTCAATTTTTTATTTTAAAAAAAAGTTTTTGAAGGGGGCAGAGGGTGAAGAGCTGTGCAGGCACCATTGAACGTACTCGTGGGTGCCACATTTGGGGCCCCGGCTATACACACTTGGGAATAAGCTTCACCGAACACAGTGGGACTTTCATCGGAGTGGATAAGATTGCACTGTAAGTCTTTGTATTTCTTTTACTCATGGGGTTGGATCCAGCTCCTTCCATCAACAGGAGGTTTTTGATCCAATGGAACTTCCCATTGGATCAAAAAAATATTCCTCCAAGGGTTGGGGACCCTCTGAAACAGTGGGAGAATGGCACTGAGGACTGCAGAGGGAGGGAAGAACTGGCAAAAATTACTTCTTCCCACCCCTTTCCACCAGCTAGAGCATTCTGAGTAGAACTCTGCTTGGGGACACTTCCTCCAGTGGAATTCAGAACTCTGGATCCAACCCATTGACTCGGTTTGCATGATCATCGGAGCCCACCGTGGCTTAAATAAGCCTTATTTATGCTTATTTAAGGGGATTAGACGAATGTATGGAGTATAAGGCTATCAATGGCTACTAGTCATACTGGATATAGATTGCCACCAGAATCAGAGGCAGTATGTCACTCAACCATAGGTGCTGGGGAACACAAGCAGGAGGGTGCTATTATCTCCTGCTTGTGGGCTTCCCAGAGGCATCTGGTGGGAACAGAATGCTCAACTAGATAGACTTATGTTATTATGTTCTTTGTTGTTGTTCAGTCGTTCAGTTGTGTCCGACTCTTCGTGACCCCATGGACCATAGCATGCCAGGCCTTCCTGTCCTGCGCTCTCTCCCAGAGCGTGCTCAAGTTCATATTCATTGCATCGGTGATGCTATCTAGCCATCTCATCCTCTGCCGCCCCCTTCTCCTTTTGCCTTCAGTCTTTCCCAGCATCAGGGTCTTTTCCAGAGAGTTTTCTCTTCACATTAGGTGGCCAAAATATTTGAGCTTCAGCTTCAGTATCTGTCCTTGCAATGAGCACTCAGGGCTGATTTCCTTTAGGATGGACTGATTTGACCTCCTTGCAGTCCAGGGGACTCGTAAGAGTCTTCTCCAGCACCACAGTTCGAAAGCATCAATTCTTCGGCGCTCAGCCTTCCTTATAGTCCAGCTCTCACAGCCATACATTACTACTGGGAAAACCATAGCTTTGATTAGACGGACCTTTGTCTCTGCTTCTTACTATGCTGTCTAGGTTTGCCATAGCTTTCCTCCCAAGGAGCAAGCGTCTTTTAATTTCATGGCTACAGTCACTGTCTGCTGTGATCTTGGAGCCCAAGAAAATAGAATCTGTCACAGCTTCCATTTTTTCCCCTTCTATATGCCAGGAAGTGAGGGGGCCAGATGCCATGATCTTAGTTTTTTTAATGTGGAGTTTCAAACCAGCTTTTGCACTCTCCTCTTTCACCCTGAACAAGAGGCTCTTTAGATCCTCTTTGCTTTCTGCCATTAGGGTGGTATCATCTGCATATCGGAGGTTGTTGATAATTCTCCCGGCAGTCTTAATTCTGACCTGTGATTCATCCAACCCAGCGTTTCTCATGATGTACTCTGCATATAAGTTAAATAAGCAGGGTGACAATATGCAACATTGTCGTACTCCTTTCCCAATTTTGAACCAATCAGTTGTTCCATGTCTGGTTCTTACTGTTGCTTCTTGACCCTCATACAGGTTTCTCAGGAGACAGGTAAGGTGGTCTGGTACTCCCATCACTTTAAGAATTTGCCACAGTTTGTTGTGATCCACACAATCAAAGGCTTTAGCGTAGTCAATGAAGCAGAAATAGACGTTTTTCTGGAATTCTCTTGCTTTCTCCATGATCCAGCGAAAGTTGGCAATTTGATCTCTAGTTCCTCTGCCTCTTCGAAACCCCGCTTGTACTTCTGGTAGTTCTCGGTTCGCATACTGCTGAAGCCTAGCTTGTAGGATTTTGAGCATCACCTTGCTGGCATGTGAAATGAGCGCAATTGTGCGGTAGTTTGAACACTCTTTGGCGTTGCCTTTCTTTGGAATTGGAATGTAAACTGACCTTTTCCAGTCTTGTGGCCACTGTTGAGTGTTCCAAATTTGTTGGCATATTGAATGCAGCAATTTAACACCATCATCTTTTAGGATTTTAAATAGGTCAGCTGGAATACTGTCATCTCCGCTAGCTTTGTTGTTACTAATGTTTCCTAAGGCCCACTTGACTTCACTCTTGAGGATGTCCGGCTCAAGTTCAGTGACCGCACTCTCATGGCTATCAGGGACATTCAGATCTTTCCTGTATAGTTCTTCTGTGTATTCTTTCCACCTCTTCTTAATCTCATCTGCTTCTGTTAGGTCCCTGCCTTCTTTGTCCTTTATCATGCCCGTCTTTGCACAAAATGTTCCCTTGAGATCTCCAATTTTCTTGAAGAGATCTCTAGTCTTTCCCATTCTGTTGTTTTCCTCGATTTCTTTGCATTGTTCATTTAAGAAGGCCTTCTTGTCTCTCCTTGCTATTCTCTGGAACTCTGCATTCAGTTGGATATATCTTCCCCTTTCTCCCTTGCTTTTCGCTTCCCTTCTTTCGTGAGCTACTTGTAAAGCCTCATCAGACAGCCACTTTGCTTTCTTGCATTTCTTTTTCTTTGGGATGGATTTCGTTGCTGCCTCCTTAACAATGTTACGGACCTCTGTCCATAGTTCTTTAGGCACTCTGTCTATCATGTCTAATCCCTTAAATCTATTCGTCACCTCCACTGTATATTCATAAGGGATATGATTTAGGTCATACCTGAATGGTTTAGTGGTTTTCCCTACGTTCTTCAATTTCAGCTGAAATTTTGCAAGAAGCAGCTCATGATCTGAGCCACAGTCAGCTCCAGGTCTTGTTTTTACTGACTGTATAGAGCTTCTCCATCTTTGGCTGCAAAGGACATAATCAATCTGATTTCGATATTGACCATCTGGTGATGTCCATGTGTAGAGTCGTCTCTTGTGCTGTTGGAAAAGAGTGTTTGCTATGATCAGCGTGTTCTCTTGGCAAAACTCTATTAGCTTTTGTCCTGCTTCATTTTGTACACCAAGGCCATGCCTGCCTGTTATCCCGGTGATTTCTTGACTTCCTACTTTAGCATTCCAATCCCCTATGATGAAGAGGACATCTTTTTTTGGTGTTAGTTCTAGAAGGTGTTGTAGGTCTTCATAGAACCGATCAACCTCAGCTTCTTTGGCCTCAGTGGTTGGGGCATAGACTTGAATTACTGTGATGTTGAATGGTTTGCCTTGGATTCGTACTGAGATCATTCTATCATTTTTAAGATTGTACCCCAGTACTGCTTTTCCCACCCTTTTGTTGACTATGAGTGCTACTCCATTTCTTGACTATGAGTGCTACTCCATGAGCACTGGTTAGGCCTCATCTGGAGTACTGTGTCCAGTTCTGGGCACCACACTTTAAGAAGGATGCAGACAAACTGGAGTGGGTTCAGAGGAGGGCAGCAAAGATGATCAGGGACTGGAAACAAAGCCCTATGAAGAGAGACTGAAAGAACTGGGCATGTTTAGCCTTGAGAAGAGAAGACTGAGGGGAGATATGATAGCACTCTTCAAGTACTTGAAAGGTTGTCACAGAGGATCTCTTCTTGATCATCCCAGAGTGCAGGACATGGAATAATGGGCTCAAGTTACAGGAAGCCAGATTCCAGCTGAACATCAGGACAAACTTCCTGACTGTAAGAGCAATACGACAATGGAACCAGTTACCTGGGGAGGTGGTGGGCTCTCCCACACTGGAGGCCTTCAAGACGAGGCTGGACAGCCATCTGTCAGGGATGCTCTGACTTGGATTCCTGCATTGAGCAGGGGGTTGGACTCGATGGCCCTGTAGGCCCCTTCCAACCCTACTATTCTATGATTCTATGATTCTAAGGGATTCTTGTCCACAGTAGTAGATATGATGGTCACCTGAATTAAATTCGCCCATGCCTGTCCATTTTAGTTCGCTGATTCCCAAGATGTCGATGTTCAATCTTGCCATCTCATGTTTGACCACCTCCAGCTTTCCTTGATTCATTGATCTTACATTCCAGGTTCCTAAACAATACTGTTCTTTACAGCATCGGATTTTCTTTTCACCACCAGACACATTCACAGCTTTCGGCTTTGGCCCAGCCGCTTCACTCTTTCTGGCGCTACTTGGAAATACCCTCTGCTCTTCCCCAGTAGTATATTGGACACCTTCTGACCTGAGGGCCTCATCTTCCGGCGTCATCTCTTTTAGCCTTGTGATACTTTCCATGGGGTTTTCTTGGCAAGAACACTGGAGTGGGTTGCCATTTCCTTCTCCAGTGGACCACATTTTGTCAGAACTCTCTGCCATGACCTGTCCGTCTTGGGTGGCCCTGCACAACATAGCTTATGGCTTCACTGAGTTACGCAAGCCCCTTCGCCACAACAAGGCAGTGATCCATGTTCTTTAGACCCACTAAATTCAGTGGAACCGACTTTCAAATAAACATGCATAGGGTTGTGCTGCATGTAACAAAAATACATGCCAGTCATTTAAGTTATGTGAACTAAGATATTTTTGACCTCCCTTCCCCTCAGAAAAAGCCAGCAAAGCAAATAAAATGTTGTATTTCCAGGGCAATGAGCTTACTTTGTTCATCTTTCAATGCATATTTTTTTCTATTTTATGGAATAAGGTATATATTATATGGCCAGATGACCACGCCAGTGAATTTGAGGCTGAATGGTTGAAGAAGAGATGTTTTTCTGGACAAGCAAGAGCAAAAATACAAGAAGAATTATTTTTATCAGGTAAGGATTAATACAAGCTCTGTGATAAATACGTTAAGGTAACACAGTTCTTAATGGAATCCGAATTCATTTCTAATAATTTATATAGCAGTATAGAGAACTTTCTTATTCTTCCTAAAGAAGATAGCCAAACATGGAATATAAAGCAATGAGCACCTCATCTCCATGCCTTTGAATAAAGTAAATGGCAACTGCTTTGTATGCAGGAAACTTGAAGGCACATGAAAGCAGAAATGACTCTTTATAGAGGAGTATATCTATATCCACCTACATGCATGATGTCACTTCCCTGTTGTGAGTACATTGTTATCACAGGCAAAGGTTCTGAACGCTTCCAGAAAGCCTTATTAAAAGAGGCATGAGTCATGATACTACAGAAATCAAATTTAAAGCCTTTTCTTTGCATGCTATCTTGATAATAAATTGATCTTATCTTATCTTGATATAGATTAAATGAATTGGACATTAGGGAAGAGTTGGCACTAAGGAAGCTGCCACCACCCACTTGTGTTGGCAGATTCACACACACAGGGTTTTCACCGCTTTCCTCTAGCTAAGGTTTCACATGTCCGGTGGTTGTGTGAATAAGGTCTGATACGTACAAATTAGTCGTGGCTATCTTGCACGTGATATATTTCTGCTGAATAAGTAAACCATTTCTGATCTGAACACAGCAGTGGCTGATGTAATGGTTCACTGGTGGGAATTGCTGGCCACTACTGTGGGGCAATCAAGGGGGTAGAGGAAAGTATATTCTTACCAGTAGTTGTTGGAGCCAGTAGTGGAATCAAGGGACTATTTATATTTTTATTTATATATATATGTATGTATGTATGTATGTATGTATGCATGCATGCACAATTGTAACGAAGCCAAATCAAAAGGAGGGGGGCATTACAAACAACAACATCAATAGCAGGAACATAATTTAAAAAACCATATCCATTTGTGATAACTTTTCACTACACCAATGGTTAAAACAAACAAACAAAATTTCACACTTATGTTTCAAATATATATGTTAAAATAAAGAGACCATATATCTAAATAAGCATCCAGACAAAATTGACGACTGTAAGATACATGTACAAATGCAGCAAGAGCAGTAAGATCTTCAGTCCATTGAACAATAGGTGGTGGGTGTTTATCCTTCCAGGCTTGGAGTATAAGTCTCTTTGCAACTGTAAGGGCTCTCGGTATGTACTTTGCTGTCCATCTGTTAATCCCCACATCATAGGTATATAATTTAAAAGCGCATGAACATCCATAATTATAATAGATTTTTCAAGAACAAAATGTATGCGGGCAGTAACTTCCAACCAGAACGAAGCCACCACAGGGCATGCCCACATTATATGCCTCACCAACGCATTATCCACATTACCTAACCAGCATGTAGCAGAGCTAGCCAGCTTTTTCGTAATCAGTCTCTGTGTATACTTGTGTCCAGTTTACACAAAACATCAGTTTTTGCTGTATCAGCTCAGTTTTAAATCTACAGAAATAGTATATACAGAAGCTAAGGCAACTTTCCACTGACTAGACTGCATAGAGATTCAAATTCCCTATTCCATTCCTCTCTAACATATTGAACATCCACTTTATTACATTCCAAAAGACATTTATAAAAGGCTATTGTAGGCTTAGCTTTCAGTAAAGATCCAATTATTTCTTCTAACAGTATAGGAGATGCTGATGGCCCATATATAGACATCAGAAGGTGCTGTAATTGAATATATTGCTACCCTACACTAGATGATATCTGCACTGCAGTATTGAAAATGGTAAAATCATCCAATCTTATTAACTGATCTAATAAGACTGATCTAAATTCCACCATCAACCCAATTCCTCCACAAAAAAACTTCTGCTCTATTTTCAAGTAAGGATTTCCCTATAAAGTTAATTTAGCATGAGAATAAGGGTCAAATTGCAGTTGATGAGACACTATATGCTATGTCTCTCTAGCCCCTGAAATTGCAGGTGGAGCCATTCCTTTCTTTTTAGTGTGCCTAGATCCTAGTGCCATCCAGCCAAAAAGACGTGTCAAATAGTTTGACTCAAAAACAATCCTTGGAGGAGTATTAAATGATAAAGATATCTTCCAATCATTGGTACAAGATAACAGGTAATCCTCATGATATAAAGTGAGATCTAGAAAATTAAATCCTCCCTCCCTACTTGGCAACTGGATCCACTCAAGCGAAAACTGGGGAAAAAGAACCCCCCAAATAAACTTCAGAAATGCTGCATGGAGTTTTTGAAAATAGGTTTGGGGAATATATAAAGGAATATTACGCAATACATAAATTACTCATGGTAAAACATTCTTCTTAAGTATATTAAACTTACCACAAGTACTTAAAGTGAGTGATGGCCATCTTTCCAAATCAAGAGATATTTCCACCTGTAATAAACTTAAATTCAGTTTAATCATTTGAGAAATATCTCCATATTCCAAGATACATCATAACTTCTAGACACCAGCGGAATTGCTATTTAGTAGCTACATCGGATATCTACTGGCATTAATTCAGATTTTGACCAACTCATAGTATAACCTGAAAGTACACGAAAAGTGCCACTTAATCTTGTTAATTTTGGCATAGAAGACTCTAAGCTGCTGATAAATAACAAGTCATCTGCATATAAAGACGTTTTCTATTCAACCCGCTGATGCACAAACTTACGACTTTCTCTGCTCCGCCTAATGTCACACACCAAGGGTTCCAAACATAAATCAAATATCAAAGGAGAAACAGGACAGCCCTGCCTTGTGTCCCTCTCTAAACAACAACAACAACAAAATCTTGAAAAAATTTCCATTTGTCATCACTCATGACACAGGAGTAGGGATGAACAAACCCACCTCTCTCCAGTATTGGCGGGTGCCCTCTGAAGCGCTGACCGTGCTCGAGCCCCCCTGAACCCATGCTCGAACTCACCAAGCCACCCGCCCTCACCCTGGATCCCGTCCGCAAGCGCCCACCATTTTGCAGAGCTTATTCTTACAGAAAAGACGAGGTAATTAAAATGTGCATATTTAAATATGCGCAAATTTGGACTGGGAAAGCTTAATATATGCAATATTAAAGGTGTAAATGGGCCATTTACGTGCCTAATATTGCGTAGATCAGCCTTTCCGAGTCCGAATTTGCTCATATTTAGATATTCACATTTTTAATAACCTCCTTTTTCCCGTAAAAATAAGTTCAGTGAAATGGCAGGCACTCATGGACGGGTCCAGGTGAGTGCAGGGAACAACCTGGAAGGCACAAGCTGGGACTCAGCGGGCGCGGTCCAGGGACCAATTCGGACCATTTTGGACCAAATCCAAAAAGAAATTTTCACGTTTCCGATTCATAGGATCCCTATCCATCCTGTATAGTTCAGAATAAAATTTCTGAAACCCGAAATTAATATCCTTTGGGGTTGTGTATACATTGTTGTGTTCATCTTTAATCAACGGACTATAATTTTGAGTTTTTTGTTATTTCAACCCAAATGCTAGACTATTGCCAGGAATTTCTCCCCTTTTCCAATACCTGTGATGCAGACAAGTCAACGTGAATTCTGTTTTAGATGAATGTAGCTTATTCAATTATTATTTAGCATGTTGTAGTCTTTGATAGAGGTCTAGGGAGGGACTTTTAGCGATAGGAAAACCAATGATTTTCAAGCTCACCTTAATTATCTGAAAATCACTTCGGGGCTTGTTTCAGCTCAGTACCATTTTCCTGCTTGGTTGTATTGAAATGCTCAGATTCAAACACATGTGACTGAGAAGGGATCGGTGATATGTTCCTACTTATAAATATTAACTGAAGTCTGATAGAGTTGGGCGGGGGGGTATTGCTGGTCTCTAACAGCTTAAAAACATGTGTTGTTGAGCTGTTAAAGAAAACAGAATTGTGTATTTTCCCATTTGGTCAATAAAACTTAAAGTAAGCAAAGTTTTCAGGAATGTGCAAGGCTGCTGCCGCTCTGGGTAATATACATGTACTTACACAGCATTATGCTCCAATTAGTAAACAGATATCATGCTGTTATTTGGAGGGCAGTTCTGCATTCTTTCTTTTTGGAGTCCTCAAATTGGGGGCGGGGGGGGGGAAGGCAAAGAAAATATAAAACACAGGAGCTATTTTGTTCCTCAGCCAGAGCTGTTCACATTCAGAAGCCTAGTTCTCTCCTGAGAGAGATGGAGAAAACTGTTCATAAATGCTTTAACTGAATAATATAAAATGCCTCTGTTAAACTGGGCATTAACATAATGTTCTTAAACTCAATTCCAGGAAAAGAAATGGTTGCTCAAAGTGAGCAGCTTTTTGGATTTTTCCTCAGATTTATACACAGATTGGAGTTTGAATTACGCAGCTCAGGGGAGAATATTTTTTAGGTGGAGAGAGCCAAAGTCTGCTTGTCACTAGGAAGCAATGAGGCCCCTTTCCCTCCAGCCCCACAGCACTGATTTTTGTCTGCTTACACAAACCTAGCAAATATTTATCTATTTATTTATTTCTATATTTCCCTTCATTAAATCAGATTCCAGGGTGGTGGCCAGCAATATAGGTAATATTAAAAAAAAAAAAATACGCACACATGCAGTAGTACTTGTATCTACACTGTCTACAAAGCATTCTGCTGCACTGTCTCCTGCAACCTTCTCCCAACCCAGTGTCCTCCAGATGTTTTAGACTACAACTCCCAGCAGAATGGCCAGTAGTGAGTGTAGGTACAATCACCTACAAATTGTGGTGTTTGTAGATGTCAGGGTGGACACTGAGCCCATAGAATCCCAGAGTAGTTCTGATTCTGAGGAAGAGCAGTCGCTCCTGGGAGAGGAGCGCGCTCCTCTTTCCCAGGACTAACAGCTGACGGAGATTCCTCTCACCAGCATTTCTAGTTTAGTTAGCAGTCCAGGGAGTGACGAAGCACAGATAGCAGACTTGGTGGATGCACGACGCAGACGCAGAGAGCGGCGCCAGATGGAGGGCGCGGAAAGGAGGCAAAGTGCCAGGTTGGCGCGCAAACAACGGCTGCGCCCAGAGGCTCCAAGGGAAAAGGAGAGGGACTCTCCCTAGTCCTTAAGTTCAGGGGTCTGCCAGTAATTCCCTTTCAAACGGGGACCAACTGTTCCAACTTAGGGCATAGGCACTGTGCTGCTCAGATCTAGTTGCAATCGGTATAGTTGTTAAGTTGTAAAAGAAGAATAAAGCTTTGAAAGGAATTCCTTTGTCTGTGTCTGGACTTGGCTACTGGTTTAGACAAAGAGAGACCTCCAAGGAGCCCTTGACAGTAGTCCTCCACAAATATCTGGAGGGCACCAGGTTGGGGAAGTGTACTGGTGTACTGCGTTTGAACTGTGGCCAAGGAGTTGATGCTCAGGCCACATAAAGGCATCTAAAGATATCATCACTGCATTTGAAAGAGTGCATTTCAGTCAGTGATGAGAGAGAAGGTTTTTGGTCAGTTTTCCATAATTCCTAGACAAAACCAGTATTTATGATACTTGGTGCACCTTGCATTTTTGTACAATTTTACTGTTATTATTCTAAGTTATTTTTATTTTATACATTTAAATTTTACCCCAACTTTTGACCCTCAAAATGGCCCCAAAGCAGCTTACATCCATAAAATTATAAAAATACAAAATTGCAATAAACTGCATTTAAACAGCTATCTGAGACTATCAGATATCAGAGACTCTATCTGAAATGGTAGAGCCATAAAAAAAAATCCAACAGCAGAGAAAAATAATACTAACTGCTTGGTGACATGAAAAGATTTTTACTATTCACTTCAAAGTTCTGAGACAGGGAACAAGCAGGACACTTTCAGGAGGGAATTCCACTGCCTGCCTGGGCACCATGACTGAAAAGGCCCTGTCCCATGTTCCAGCCAAACACACCTCTGAAAGCAATAGGATGTGGAGCAAGACCTCACATGACGAATGCAGCGGGTAGGCAAATTCATGTATCAGAACTGCAAAATGACTTTTACAATTATATTACTCTGGCATTTATTATTTTTAGAGTTTCTAACTATGGCTGTTTGCAAACAATTGCTTTTCAGAGAGCTAGAGATGGCATTCTACGCTTGGCATTCTCTGTGGTGCACACACACATACTTCTCTTCCATCACAGTCTCAGGGACAAATTGGTTTTTCAAGGTTCTATAGTATTTCTAGCAGTACATGGGAAAACTTAGCTCCCATCAGAATGTCTGCACTGGAAATACATACAATTTCAGGTAGCTATCTCAGGCAGCTACTGGATAATGCCCACGGTGCATGGACGACCCACCACCATGTTTTGGAACCGTTTAGCATTTTGTTTTCAGTACATAGAAGGATGAGCACTCATCCCCCTATTTGCGCATGTAGCCACATAGGTTACATCTCTCTCTCAGCAATGACCCTCTTCTTTTGCAGGGTAAGGGAAATAAAGAGGCAGACACCAATGGCTGGGATTAAACAACCACAACTTTATCAGTGGAATGTGGTGAGACCAAGCTAGCTATTAAGACCCATGTGGAGGTGGTGATTGGGATGATCAGGGAGACTGTCATGGACTGCCACCCAGTATGTCCCCCTGGCACAACTCAGCTAATTCTAACCCAGCTCTCCCTTCTGGGGGGAGGGAGGTGTGAGGTAGGCTCACCACTGGACCTACCTGCTGTTGGTTCTACCATACTGTCACTGCAACAGACAGCTGTCCTACCCACTCAGCTGCTCAGCTTTGTGAGTACCATGCTATCTCCCACTTCAGGCAAGATTTGTAAGAAGAAATTGGGACCCTCACCATTGTTTATTGGATTTCACAAGTGTGATGTGAACAAAGATGCCACTTTCAATCAACAGTCAGTGGCCGCCTCTAACCCTGTGGCACCAGGAGGGCTGCCATGGTCCAGGAGAGAGAGGGAGTCATCCGAAGGCCTAAATAGGTCACCTACTTGGTCCTGATGCTGGCTGTTCTCTCTTTTCAGGCAGCATAGCTCCTCTCACACTGCCTGGGCAGGAAGTTCTCTATTTCTTGTCCAAAGGCCTGTAAGACCCCAGGCCAAATCTCAGGTCTTGTGAGATTTCAGGTGATACAGGCCCACAGCCTTGCTATCCTAGGCAAATCCAGACCACTTTTTCCACTCCAGCAACCTCCACCCATCCCCACAGGTGGAACAGCAAGCCTTTCTTTTACTGTGTTCTGCTTATTTGCTTCTGCCTTTAGAATGGGAACATAAAGCCAGCAGACTGGCACAATGGATCTGTTGCTGGTCTGTACCATTTCAGACTGGTGGTGAGTGAATCAGATAGTTGAATGTACCCCCACCACACATTTTGTTTGTTTGTTTATTTATTTATTACATTTATATCTCACCTTTTTTCCTCTTGCAAGGAACCCAAGGCGGTTTACATAGCCCTCCTCCCCCCGTTTTATCCTCACAACAACCCTGTGAGGTAGGTTAGGTGGAGAATCAGTGACTGGTCCAAAGTCACCCAGTGAGTTTCATAATCGAGTGTGGACTAGAACCCAGACCTCCCAAGTCCCAGTCCAATACCCTTAACCACTACATCACACTTATTAAAAAATACCTTAGTATGTTGGGAACAAGAGGCTTTCTCCCTGACATGCTAGTTTTTGCATGTCTTCTTCAATCAGTATCAGGCAGATGCTGTCCAGAGGGGCAGGGGCGAGCCTTGATATGATGAGTTTAATGAATGACACATTCTTGGGAAATGTAAAAAGTGCTATAGTCCATTGATAAGTCCATGGATCATGCAGTCTTCTGGAAGGTGTTGGTGTCCCCCCCCCCCCCCATACCACATAGATCTGTTTTTCATCAGCAGTGGCAACATTGTTTTTGAAAAACATGAATGAGCACTATTTGACTTCCTCCTGAAATCTAAGCTATTAACGTTTCCTGCAGATTGTTTGAAAAATAAACACATTTTTCAGTGCAACTATTTCAGTGCTGCCTGAGAAGTGAGAAGTAAGCCTGTCATAGTATTCACAGCCTGCCTCTTTAACAGTTTTTAGCAACTCCATTTTCATAACACGTAGCCTTCAATTCAGTCCTATCCTGCAGTAGCAAAGTGGAAATGATATTGAGTGTGGTTAAGTAATGGAATGGTAGAATAATGAATAATGTGAGTGGGATGGTTTACCCACCAGGAAATGCTGTCAAAGGACGCCATCCCATTTTAGAGCTTCTGCTGAATAGATTTTCAAGCTGCAGTTACTCCTGATTTATTTATTTATTTTTAATGGAATAATGATCCCTCTTGTTCAGTAAAGGAGAGAAAAACATCGAGATCTAATTCCATGGACTGATGGATAGACATACAAGGAGAATGTGGATGGGAGAAGGTAATAATCTGGATTACAATAGCAATCCTTTAAAAACTTTAGCAAAGTATAAACTCAGTCGATACACTGTCCGTTTTTCAAGGATTCACCCCTGGTTGCAGGTCGTATTCCTCCGTGCTGATGCCAAACCACTTCCATGCAGTTGCTATATTAAAAACTCACCAGTGCTGTGTGGGTGGCGTTTGTCATAATCTCAGTCATGCAGTTGGGTGCTTCCCAGATAGGTATTTACTCTGGAATTGCCATGCTTCGTTCACTCGCTTTTTATGGGGCATCTGCATGACATTATCCATTGCTACTTCTGTATTCTTCAGACCACAGAAAATCTGACTCTTTTGGAAAGAATGGAACCATAATGCAGTCTCCACAGGTGTAATTTGCTTTGGCACCGCTCTTCCCTCTTTTCTGAAGAGGCATAGTTTTGACATGTGCAGTGACATATCAGTTGGATGAGCCTCTTGCCTTATATTTATGCTTCCCCGAGGAAGCAAAATTAGTACATAGCAGCTTGCGTGTGTTATGTGTTTGACTTGGAACAAGTCTAACCAGAAGTTGATTTAGGTCATAGCTGACATACTGAAAATATCGAAGAATTTGTTTTTGTGCTATCAAATGAGGGATAAATGTTCTCGCTAAAGCTGAGTGTAATATTGAACTGTGTCGGACTGGAGATGCCTAGTAGAGGGCTGTAGGAAAGAACCATAGGAAAATTCTTTAGCTTAGCAGTAGAGCACATGCATTGCATGTCGAAGGTCTCAGGTTCAATCTCCAGCATCTCCAGGTAAGGCTGGGAAAAAGTCCTGCCTACCACGGAGAGCCACCCCCAGTCAGCATAGCTCGTACTGAGACCAAAGAACATGTTACTTTAAAGATACAGCATGCAGCTATGTCTTTCTTCTTCTTGTTTTACTCTAGAGTAAGCACTGGGGTCCTGATCCAGATCAGAACCCTAGCATGGAGGCAGGGGAGCTTTAACCATTTACCCCCTTCAAACACTGTGATCCTAGTCCTGATTGCTCCCCTGCCACCTGCAGTTTATATTGCCAAATATGGATCCATTAGAACAAAGGAGTCACTATTTGGTAATATATATTGCAGGTGCAGGGGACCTGAACCAGATCCAGACCACAGCAGGAAAAACCAACCCCCCCTACCCCCCATGCTAGGCTTCCAGTCCAGATTGGGGCCCCTGTGCGTACTCTAGAGTAAAAACAAAAAAGTATGCAGGTGCTTGCCGAGTCTTTAAAGTAACATGTGCTTCAGCCCTATAGGAGGTTTTCCTATGAACCTCCTCCATCATTACAGTGCAGTCACAAGTCTGCTGTGCATTCCACCTCCATCAGAACTCAGCCGTCAATATAGCTAACAAAGTATTTTCAGCTTTGTGTCTGTGCAATCTGTTAACATCTGAGATCTGCCAAGTTGAAGAGCTTGGCCCATTTAGGCAGGCTGTTAAAACATTTTTGTTTAGGCGAGTTTTAATGGCTGTTTATTTGAGCTGTGCTTTTATTTTTCCCTGCTGTTGGAAAGGAACTGCTGTTTCAGTTCCTAAGATTTCATTATTGTTGACGTTTTCAATTGTACGCTGAATTTTTTTTCTTTTAATTCCTGTTCCCTGCTTTGAGAATTCTCGTAAACTGGAAAGTGGATTTTAGATTTCCAAACAAATAAATAATCTGATTGGAACCAATTTCCATTGGTGTATTGCAATTTAGTGGGCACCACAATATACTGGCACCACAAACTCCTAACTCAATGGTCTAGCAGAGCCTTCCCCAACCTGGTGCCCTCCAGATTTTTTGGACAATAACTCCCATAATCTCTATCTTCTGGCCATGCTGGCTGAGGCTGATAGGAGTTGTAGTCCCAAACATCTGAAGGGCCCAAGATTGGGGAAGGCTGGTTTTAGCAGTTCAGGCATGTCAGGTCACTGTTTTCGAAAGACATTAAGCATTCTTATATGGAAGCTCAGTACAGTAGGGTTGGAAAGGGCCCAGCGTAACATCTGGCCCCCTGATCAGCAACTATATATGCCAGAGATTGACTTTGTGGAGGAGATGGAAAGTACTGAAAGGCCTAAACCCCGTTTTCCCAGCCACTCAAAGTAGGTTATCATCAGTACCCATTGCCACGACCATGCTCCCTACACATTTATCTTTTGCTTCTAGTTTGGCAACCATGGGGACCATAAAACCCTCTCTCAAGGTTGGCTTGTGCCTAGGGGCCACCTGTGTCTGACTCCTACATGAGCCCAGGCTTCTGTACAGAGGTAGGATATTCTGTACTTAAGACTAGGGCTGTGCACTGCCTCATTACGAAGCCCGAATAACAAGGCAAAGCAGGCAGATTTGGACCAGCCTCCTTGTGATATGAAGCAGAGCAGAGCAGAACCGAAGCAAAGCACCTCCCCCACAAAGCGCCTCCTCCGCCTCGTATATTCAGTGCTCTACTTAATGCCTGAGCAGTCCAGACAGGCTGTCTCCAAAATGTATCAACTTCTGAAAGCTCATGCAGCGGGGCAAGAGGAGGAGAAGGAAGAGGAAGGGGTAAGGCGAGTGGACACGGGAGGCGGGAAGGGACTGCAGGAGAAGGAGGGAGTGTGCTTTGGTGAATAGGAACGCTCGGCTGGAACCGATGGCCGCAGTCTCCAATCAGAGAGAGTGGTGGAGTAAGGGGGTATATATACTTCAGCGAAAGTCTGCATTCGGTTATTGCACTAGCTGTGTCTTTGGGAGAGGGCTGGTGTATAGTTAGATGATCTGGTGTGTGTGTGCACGCATGTATTCCTTGCAGTTCCTCCTTCTATTTCTTCGTTCTTGATCACCATTAGGCTTTCCTCAATATTTGAAAGGAAACGGCTAGGTTGTAGCGGGATCATTTCCTCGCTCTTTGTGCGACCTGCCCTTTGGGGACTGTGTCTTTGCACCTGTTGTAGCCTCCTTCTCCTTTTTCTTTCTACCTCCAACTTGTCTGTTCTGTGAATTATTCATATTCATCTCTCCTTTCAATATTTTTTCAAACAAACATAGCTTTTCTTTGCTCATTGCTGCTACACTCCCCCCTTTCTATTGTTCATGTTGCTTGTGGACTCTGGAAAAGGCTGTGTTTGTTGTTTAAGGTCGACCCTCACTTCTGCTTTCTCCGTTCTGTTTCCTTGTCATTTTTGTCTTTCAACTCTGTCTCTTCTAGATTTTTAAAAACCCAGTGTTATTTCAATTTTTAAAAACAAACATTGACTTCAGGGCATGTTCCTCCTCGCCTCCCCCCTTTTAAAGTCATATTCAACCATTTAGTTTTTTCCTGCTTTCTAAAATCTTAAAGAAAGGCACATTATAGCAGCCCACATGCTTAGTGTTTGGATCCTCCCTCCCCCCCGGTGCCAAAGTGAATCATCTGTTTTTTTTCTGTGTTGATCCTCCCAAAACAGAAATTAAAGAAGAGTTTTTATTTTTATTGTTTGCTTGCTCGTGTGTGTGTGTGAGGTTGTTACTCCACCAACGCTACACATCCCAATTTCAAGACAGTGTTGAAAAAGCACCAGAGACATACAGTCAGGGCCAGAAATATTGGAACAAGGATAACTGTTTTGGCATTTGGCCTCTGTACACCACCACATTGGAGTTGGAAGGAAACACACCCAGATGGGAGCGAAGTCAGGACTTTCAGTTGTAATTCAAGGGGTTTGACAAAAGTGGGGCACCAACCATTCAGGAAGTACAACCAGTGGCATACACACACACCTATCGTTGGTGGCTCATAACTAATGGAACAAACCAACATCATTTCAAACTTAAGGATCGCCTTTAATACCTGGATGAAAATCCTTTGCAATCAATGACTGCCTGAAGTCTGGAACCCATGGACATGACCAAATGCTGAGTTTCCTCCCTCGAGATGCTTTGCCAGGCCTTTACTGCAGCTGCCTTCAGCTGCTGCTTGTTTGTGGGTCTTTCTGCCTTCAGTCTTGTCTTCAGTAAGTGAAAAGCATGCTCTATTGGGTTGCAATCAGGTGACTGACTTGGCCATTGAAGAACATCCCACTTCTTTGCCTTGAGAAACTCTTGGGTAGCTTTTGCTGTATGTTTTGGGTCATTATCCATCTGCAATATGAAGCGGCGTCCTACCAGTTTGGCAGCATTCGGCTGAATCTGAGCAGAAAGTATAGCCCTATACACTTCAGAATTCATCCTGCTGCTTTTATCAGCAGTCAGGTCATCAGTAACCACCAGTGACCCGGTTCCATGGGCAGCCATACATGCCCATGCCATAACACCGCCTCCACCATGTTTGACAGATGATGTGGTATGCTTTGGATCATGAGCTGTTCCTTTCCTTCTCCATACTTTTCTCTTCCCATCATTCTGGCACAAGTTAATCTTGGTTTCATCAGTCCAAAGAATCTTATTCCAGAACTGGGCAGGTTCTTTTAGGTGTTTGCTGGCAAAGGCTAATCTGGCCTGTCTTGAGGTTTGCACCTTGTTGTGAAGCCTCTGTGTTTACATTCATAAAGCCGTCTCTTGACTGTAGATGTTGACAATGACATGCCTACCTCCACGGGAGCGTTCTTGATCTGGCTAGATGTTGTGAAAGGGTTCCTCTTCACCATGAGGAGAATTCTGCGGTCATCCACTTTAGTTGTCTTCCATGGTCTTCCAGGCCTTTTGCTGTTGCTGAGCTTGCCAGTTAATTCCTTCTTTTTCAGGATGTTCCAGAGTGCAAAAACACTCCCACTGTTTTTGCTATCTCTCTGATGGGTTTATTTTGTTTCCTCAGCCTAATGATGGCCTCCTTCACTCGCATGGACACTTCTGTGGACCTCATGTTGGGAGTTCCAGTGAACAACTACCTAATGCAAATATAACACTCAGAACCACCTCCAGGCCCTTTATCTGCTTGATTGGTCATGGGGTACGCAGGGAACAGGCCCCACCTGGCCATGCAGCTGCTTGTCAGCCATTCGTTCCATTACTTATGAGCCACCAACAATAGGTGTGTGTGTATGCCACTGGCTGTCCTTCCTGAATGGTTAGTGCCCCACTTTTGTCAAACCCCTTGAATTACAGCTGAAAATCCTGACTTTGCTCCCATCGGGGTGTGTTTCCTTCCAACTTCAATGTGGTGGTGTACAGAGGCCAACTGCCAAAACAGTTATCCTTGTTTCAATGTTTCTGGCCCTGACTGTACTATTTTTATTAATTACCTTCTTATTTCAATAGGACTGCACTATGTGGCAAAGCAATCCAGTGCAATATGAGGCATCGTTGGGGTGTTGGCAGGGGCAGATGTGGGTGAGGTGCTGCTGTCACTAGCAGCAGTGTTAGGCAAGCTCTCCGTTTCCTAGTCCAGATAGTGCGTCCCAGTACAGTAGGGCAGCAGAGTGCAGAGGCCACAGTGTACCGGGAGGTCACTGTTTGAGGAGGCTGGCATAGGCAGCTGCAGTAGTCGCACTGTTGCCAAAGGAGGAGCAGCATCTCATTCTGTAGTGGAAGAGGGGTGCCCATTGATGGACATTAGGTCAGAGGCGTCTGACATCCTCAGCATGGTGGAGGGCAAAGAGGAGGAGATCCTCCAGGGTGTGTTGGAGGAGGAGCAGCAGGCTGAGGTTCTAGCACGCAACCCCTCTTCCACTGTTCCCCCCGCTTGTGTTGTCGTCCCCCCCAAGACTCAAGGCAGGCAGTCTGTGTCTCTTCCTCCCCCGAAACATCAGGGCAACATTGTGTGGGACCACTTAGAGTTGGGAGCGGATCCCAGCACTGCCATCTGCTGCCACTGCAAGGCGTGTCTGTATAGGGGGAAACAGAGCACTACAGCACCAGGACCAATCGGTCTTGCTTGGGAAAGAGGTCCCCAAATTTCATGTCTGTATCATAAAAACTAAAAAAGTTATGACCATTTGTGTTTTCCCATGCAAGTCAACGGTAAAACGCCACAAACAGGTGGTCCGGATATCCGAGTCTCACTTTGGATTCAGGTCGGAGCAGAGGGGGTCCGAATTGGTCCAAGGTGGATAGGGGTCGCTTCGGAGGATCCGAAGTGGATCCGGGCGTCCGTGCACAGCCCTACTTAAGACAAGTGTTTATTACATTTATATCCTATCCTTCCTCCACGGTGCTCGCAGAGGCATACATGATTCTCCTTGCCCTCATTCCTGTGAGGTAGCTTAGACTAAGAGATAGTGTCTGGTCCAAAGTCACCCAGTATCCATTTCCCCAGTTCAGGAAGGCTTTGTGTTAGAGCTTGGAGCTCCAAAGGAGCTGTTGCTTCAGCAAGGACTGAGCTCAGACTGAGAGCTTATACCTAAACTGTAAGCTTCACCCCTTCCTGGCTTTCAGACAGGCCCTACCTGATCTGGGCAGATGCTTGCATCAGCATCTCCCACCTCCCGAGTAGATTAATGTGCAGGTAGCTGGGCACTTCACTGAAGCTCCTGCTTGACATACCATCTTTTTGGTGTCTTCAGTCCTGAGGGTGACAAAGGAGGGTCCTGGGAGCTGGTCCAGGTGACTGGTATGGAAATCCCTGGTCCTGTGGCTGTCATGTCTGGGTCTGAAGGCTTATTAGGATAATTGAGGGTGCAAGAGTCTTTGGGGAATAGTAATCTCCTCTGAGGAGTTGTCAGGCTCCAGTCTAGGCAAGGTTGGACCCCGACACCCAGTCTTCATGGCTGAATGGGTACCCAGTCCTAGCCTGACAGGAACATAGGAAACTACCTTATACAGAATCAGACCATCTAGCCCAGAACTGTTGTCACTGACTGGCAGCGGCTTTCCAGGGTTTCAGGCTTAAACCACTACACCATACCAGCTCTCAGTCATCACTCACAGAAGGCTATGTAACTTTTTATGAAAACATTCCAAGCAAATAATACATGAGTGGTAGAAATGTCACTCTAGGCTAGTGGCATAAGGATGTCATCACCATCTGGTTTCTACCCCCTTTCCCAAGCCTGTTTCCAGTGGGTGATTTCTTGTTATGTAGAGCACCGCAAACCAGGACTTATGGAAGGGCCAGGAAAATGAAGGCCACTTTATCTAAAGTAGGGATGAGAAACTCTGTTTCTATGGAGAGCCATAAATCCACAAGGGAAAATCAATTGGGACTGAGCTAATGGTGGGAAGAGCCAGAGGTGGTTGGAGCCAACCATGTCCCTCTCACACTTTCTGCCAAGCTGCTTGCTCTCTCTCTCTCTCTCTCTCTCTCTCTCTCACCAGGACATGCTCCTGCCCTAAGGTCAGGTCTTCTCCCTGACCTCATAACTAAATCCTTGAAATGCAGCATCAAAAGGAGGTGCCTCTGCCATCCCCCTTAAGCCCAGAGCCAGCAAGCACTGACGAGAGCATGCTGGCCTTCTGTCCTTCTGTGCCTGCCTGGTTGGAGCTCCAATTTCCCAGCAGGTGCATGGGCAGAGAAAAAGCCTTTGGGAAGCAGTACCCAGTGCTTCACCTCACTCAGCCTTTCCAAGTGTGCTCTATTGGGCACCAGTTCCCAAAGGCATATGGAGCCAATGCCCAGTGTTCTCATCCCACCCAGTCTTTCCTAATGGAAGGCCAGGTGAGCTGGGGGCATGCAGTGGACTTTGTGTATCTCTTGAAATTTGGCCATGGTTTCCATACTACTGGTCGAAAAGTATCATCCTTATCCAAGCACATGTTGGGAAGGGCCAGAAATCTATTCCTTCCTTGTTAGGGTGCAGCATACCGTGGATGGATGGTGGCTTGGAGGGCGGCAACAAGGGAAATGGCCTTTTTGGTGGTGGCTCCCCATTTATGGAATAATCTCCCTGACGAGGCCCACCTGGCGCCAACACTGTCACCTTTTTGGCACCAGGTTAAAACTGCCCTCTCAGGCATTTGGCAGTGTATAATGAGTCTCTTGATTGTCTCTGGCTGATTGTTTTAAACTGTTTTAGATATATGTTGTTTTCCTGTGTGTTATTTGTTTTATGTCATTGTATGAATGGGTTTTTTTTATATATTTTATATAACGTATTTTAATGGTTTTTAATTTTTGTGAACCGCCCAGAGAGCTTCGGCTATGGAGCATTAGAAATATAATTCAGACAGCACATAGTTAAACTATGGTAGTGATGGCTGCTAAATTGGATGGCTTTAAAGGGGCATTGGACAAATTGCTAGAAGAATCCTACTGTGAGGTAACCCTTGTTTGTTGCTTACATCAGTGGCTTGCAGGATGGGTTGAAGAGTGAGAGTGAGCCTCTTCTTGCACCCTTCACCACCCTTATATTATTTTTGTGTGTCACTACAAGGTAATCCTGTATCACATTGTAATTCAAAGTTTGTTTAATTCTGGTTTTTCTACTGCACCAACAGGAATGAGACAAAAAAATTATTCAACACCACACCAAGATTTCCAGCAGCAGGCATGCTGCAAGATTTGGGGGGTTACTTTCTAATACGATATGTTTGGTTGCAACAGAATAGATTTAGAGTCTGAAAGGAAAATATTCATTCTCTACCACATTGAGATTTCCACTAGCATGCATACTACAGGACCATACTACATGGTTGCTTTGGATCTTGAGGTGTTTGGTGAAGATAAAACAATGTGGTGGTATGGTGTTGTAGATTAAAATAAGTGATTAGTGGAAGGCTTAAACACCGTCTTCCAGCAGACTACTTATTTGTTTCAGACAGCATCTTCCCAGTATCCCTTCACCCCAGAAAAGATGTATGGGTTCAGGTTTGTAAGTTCAATTGCCTAACTTCATATTCTATGTAAGTCTCTGTGAGTACCTTTTAGTAGGGAGAAGACACTGCTCTACAAACATACTTCAATTTAATAAATTTAGCAATCGATTTCTGCTCAAAATCATTATGTTCCCCACCCAAACACTACCAAGTTCCACTTTTTCTGGGCGCCTCCTAATAATCTTTGAAACAATTTCCCCTACCCCGCACCCCAACCTCTTTGACATTTCTCACCATTACAGGCAACATCATCAGTCATATTGTTGCTAGGAAATACAGCTACATGTATCACACACCATTATTAGCAGTAGTACTGCTCTCAGCCCAACTACATTAAAGGAGACACCCATCTCTCACTATAAACTCACCCAATGAATCACCTCACAGTCAGATTCCTCTAGCAATACAGTAATGCTCAGATGCTTCATAAGGCAATACAGGACCAGGACAACGTGGAGTATCTTTGCTGGTCCTAGGCGCTCCATCCTCCCAATCTGGATTTGGGACTGAAAGACCCAGGAAGTGTGGGTGCATGGAGGGTAAGTTGTAAGCAAGCACAGTTTGTGACATTGCACAACATCATGACTGATTATGAAGCACATCAGATAAGACATCAGCCTTAGCTTCAGATTTCCTGGCTTTGTGGCGTTTGGACCATGTTTGATTTGATGATCCTCCATTGTGCATTGTGTTCTTGTATGCACCATGCAATATGTAATGAGAAACAGCTACGCCACATCACTTCTCCATCTTGGCTCTGTGTTTCCTCCTCCCTCCCAATCCCCTTTCCTTTTATGTCTTTTAGAATGTAAGCCTGTGGACAGGGGCTGTCTTATTTCCTATCTTTGTAAGTCACCTTGGGAGACTTTTGAACTAAGAGGCAGAATAAAATGCAATACATAAAAAAAAGGCTTGCACACAATTTCAGTCTATATCTCTCACTCAGAAGTGGTTTTGAAAAAGTGACAGGCAGTGTGGAAGCTTCTTTGATAAAAATTAATGAAAAAATTTTGGAGTGCATGATACGGCATACATTTGTACACATCAAAGAATCCTTTGTAACTGGGAAGTTTTCACTTTTCTTTTTCTATGAATACTCAGAAATTGCCCTGAGAAGATGTGAAATTACTGTCCTTATACAGTATTTGCTTGACTTGAACCAGAAAGTCATGGATTGGGGGGGGGGGGGCTTTAAGAGTATGTTGAAACATCAGTGCCTTGCAGCATTTTCCCATTCCCTCAGCCAAGTTGATTCCTTTCCTAATTATGCCTTGGAATAAGCCCAAGATCTCTGGTTTGGTCATTCACAAGCATATAAGTGAAGTTGGGACACCCCCCGCCCCCTGGGTGCATCACTTTACACATGCTTACATACAACTGCATTTGTCATTTTGATGACCATTTTTCCACTATGGAGTAATCCTTTTGGAGCTCTTCGCAATCCCTCTTTTTTTTTTAACTACCCTAAATAATTTTGTGTAATCAGCAAACTTGGCCACCTTGCTGCTTAGTCCTAGTTCTAGATCATTTATTATTATTACTATTATTACTATTATTACTATTATTACTATTATTATTATTACATTTGTTATTATTGCATTTATATCCTGCCTTTTTTCCTCTTGCAAGTAAAATAAGGCAGTTTCCATGGGCATCCTCCTCCATTTCATCCTCACAACAGCCGTGTGAGGTAGGTTAGGCTTAGAGTCAGTAAGTGGCCCAAAGCCACCCAGTGAGCTTCATGACCAAGTGGGGACTAGAACCCAGATCTCCCAGGTTCCAGTCCAACACTCTAACCACTATACAACACTGTCTTTATGAACAAGTTGAAAAGCATTGGTCCCAATGCAGATCCCTGCTATCTAAAAAGCTATCTAAAAGTGCAATATGTTTGAAAATATATTTTAAAACTTAAGCAGGAAAACAGTGAATACCCTTTTAAGTTGTTAAACAAATGAAATTATGCCACATGAGAAATCTTAAGATATGAATGGTTTATAAAGAAAATGATCATAGACTCATAGAATAGTAGGGTTGGAAGGGGCCTACAAGACCATAAAGTCCTACCCCCTGCTCAGTGCAGGAATCCAAGTCAGAGCATCCCTGACAGATGGCTGTCCAGCCTCATCTTGAATGCTTCCAGTGTGGGAGAGCCCACCACCTCCCTAAGTAATTGGTTCCATTGTCGTAAATGCAGAAGAACATCATATACAGAAGTAAAATGTGAAACATGCAATGATTACAAAGAAAATACATGTGTACACTATGCAAAATGCACTACAGTTTAACCGTTGCTAAGGCCTATTGAAAAAAACAGTGTTAGTAGGCCCAATGTTAGTAGGCCTCAGCAGCAGTTTCAATTGTACTTAGCTGTACTTAAACTTCCACCAATCCAAACTAGTTAAATGCAGTGTTTCAAGCTTTCAGCAATATAGCAGAATGGTCCAAACTTTTGGAGAAAAGGAAGAGAGTGAGGGTGGTGGTGGTGGGTATTAAAAGGAAGATATAGCTACCTATCCCAAGCAGAGATCTGAAGACCAGGCTTTCTTGGACCCAGAAGAAGGTTGAAAGAGACCTCTCCTAGAATCCAGGGTGTAGAAGTCAGCAAAGTCCAGGTAGGGAAAATTAATCCAGGTAGAGAGTGAAGACAATATTTTAAATTGAAAAGTGTTGGGAAGCCCATGCTTCACCAGTGAGTGAAATAAAATAGCAGGCAAAAACTACACCGAGCTGCTCAGCCGCCAGGTGCCTGACTCAGAGAAACGGGCTTGGGGAAAGATAGCTCAAAATAGTCTCAAAACCAAGAGAAAACATGTTCAAAAAGAGAACAGAGGACTCTTCTTCTCCCAGAAGGAAGGCAAGAACCAAAAAGTTCTCAGAACAAATCAAAATCTGCTAATAAAGTTCAGAGTTAAGCAAAGGGTAAAAAGCAAGCAAGCCAGGGTGGAACAGACGTGGTTCTTGTCTTTTTCACACGGTGCTGTTGCTTTTTTTAAACCCCTGACAGTCCTCAATTTTCTGCTTTTTGATTGGCTCTTTTCTGTAGTTGTGAGCTGGAAATTTTGGTTCTGAATTGGTTCTGAATGACATGGGGGGGCAGAAACCTGCAGGGACAGTTTCTCATTGTTTGGGGCAGCTGATCCTACTGTAGGCCTGATCAGGGTACATGGGAATGCTCTGGACTCATGGAGCTGCTAACTGCAGGGAGTAACAAATGTAACCTTTTCTCATACTGCTCCCTTGTTCTATGGCTTGACCACAGCTTTGTCAGCACGATTGTCTGCTTCTTTCTGCCCTCAAGGAAAGACAGGGCTGCTTATGAAGCAAAGTTTCACTCCCATTCCATGCCATAGCTTCCTTCTAAGCCCTCTGTTCCCAGCACTTGAATTCAAAAAGGAAACCTAGGGCACAATCCTATGCGTGTTCAGACAGAGAATGCTGGGAGTTGTAGGGCTTTTCTCTGTCTAAACATGCATAGGATTGTGCCCTTAGTAATACAAACAAGGGGACGGGGGAGCAGAGGAAGAAAGGGAATGGCTGGGAGTGCAGACCAGTAAACAGAAGCAGTGGGGTCCAGTCCCACCGAAGGGATTCTTTGTCTGCATACAGACACACAGAGGACCCAGAAACCCAGTTAGCTGCTGCTGCTGCTGCTTTTTCTCCACACAGCAGTTATTCCCCTCCCCCCACCCTCAACATTGTGAGTGCCACCTTATGAAATCTCATAGGGATTCATTGTACCAAAAAAAAAAGTAAATTGAATTTTTAAAAAAGAAATGCCATTCCACCAACTACAATAGAAACGGAATAGGAAAACATATATGGTTTTGATATTTGTCCTCCAGGCTTTTGGCAAATGATGGACATAAAAAGTTGCCAATACATGTTTTCAGTGCCAAAACTGCGTGACCAAGTATTTATTTTATTTTTTCTGTTAACTGCCCTTTCTCCATCAATCTTTAACCAATCCTCCTGGAATTTTCAAGTTATGCAAAATAGACATTTCTGTCCGGCACATGCAATTTTTAGGATGATTGGTAAAACCCTTTTGATTTTATTAAGGTCAGAATAACCCACCCCCCTGATTTTCATTTAACTTGATGGAATCCTTTTTTGACTGATCGCCTTATCTATTTCCGTCTTCCAGATTGGGCATGTGTGGAGGGTGGGAGGCTCACAGTTTGAACTTTAAAGGGAGCATTGTTAACCAACTGTATTTGGCATGTTAATGTTCCACTGGCTTTGCAGAAGAGCCTTTGATTCAGCTGATGGAAGACCCAGCGCTGTGATTTTGCCCTTTCCCCTGCATACCCCTACCCTGGCCACCACACCCACTGTTCTGAAGGTTCTCTCAACCCTCTGGAATAGATTTCCAGGGAGAATCAATGAAAATTGCTTCCCCTTCTGCCAGCAGGAGCGTCCTATGAGTAGAAGCTCAAGAGATCTCAGGATCCAAGCCAACGTGCAAAGTAGATTAAAGAAAGGTTTGTTAGGATGATAAGAAAAACTTGAAAATTAAGCACACAGTTGAAACACTCAGATTTCACAGCACTCATATACCCAGGCAAGCACATGAATCTTAACATTTATCTTTTATTGGATTTGCTTGGTAATGTACTTATTACAGTCAAGGTAGTTTTTCCCCATGAAGGATCAAAAATGGCCCCTGCTGTAAAACAAACCTTTTGAAGCAACTATAGTCTGTTGAGTCCAGCACACTGAATATTAAGCAATATGTGTTGGAATAGATTTGGTAAGGAATTTTAATAAGGTGTGATTACATTTCAAGGATCATACTTTGAGTTTTTTTCATTTTGGACTATTTCGAAAAATTCAGCAACTTGTCAGTCACGCTGCAGCTTCTTAGAAACACAAGGTCAGATATAAAGATGGTTTGTGCGAATGGTTTACATTAGGATGTGTGTGTTGTGTTTCTTGGACTCCCCCTCTAACAGAGGAATCAGACATGCTAGTTGTGGTTGGAAAGTGCAAACCTTGCAAATGTAGAAAATTGTTGTTACTCACAGTTGTCGGTTCAGGGCCACTTTTGCTGACTACACAGTGCTCTGTACCTGCCACAAGAAACACAAATATGGGATAACAAACTATTTTTTAAAAAAATCCTGGGTGCCTACCATTTTTAAGTTTAAGGTGGGCTGCTAAATCCATTCTCAGAGGCCCAGCAAAAGGTCTGCAAAGTTTATGCTCTTGGTCTGCTTTCCCAAATGGAACTTGTGCTTAATAGCTGTGTTTAATAAGTGAATTGGAGGCATTTCCTTCTGCCACATCATTTCTGGATTTTGGAATGTTCTGCAGACAAAGTCAAGCCACGTACCTTCAGCTTAGGATTTTTTGTTTGCCTGTGGGTTACCTTCTGAACATGCAAGTAGAGCAGAGGCGTAGAGCTAAACTCAAAGGGACTGTTTTTGCATGCATCATCTGCTGTTGAATCTGAGTTTGGGGAAGAGTCTAGAGCAGGGGTGGGCAAATTCTGGGGGTCTGGGGGCCAATTCCACACACACCCCAGGCCACATTCCTCCCCCAACCCCGGGGCTGCATTCCTACCCCAACCCCGGGGCTGCATTCCTACACACACCCTTGCTGGAATTGCTCCCCATGTGCCTTCTTTTAAAGGAAAAATGTGACTTTTTTTTGCACCATATTGATGGATTTCAGCAGTAAATTTGGCGTGGGTCACAAAAAAGGCTGGGGGATGCATGCAGCCCCCAAAGCCACGTGTTGCTCACCCCTGGTCTGGGCAAAGTGCCGAGAAAAGAGCTTTTGGCCCCAGAGCATAGTCTGTGGGGTAAGAGGTGGTGTAGAGTGGGAAGAGGTGGCATGTCGAGTTAGGCCATGATTGATGTGCCAGCTAAGGATCACATGAGGTTTTCTGATGGTACAGTGTAGGGCAGGCAGGCATCATGAACCATCCAGCCTCCTGCTCTTGTTTTATGGTCACCATGGGCCATAAAGGGCAATCAAGGAAGGCTAATTGCCCTTTAAAGGACCAGGAAGGAATTTTTCCATATCCTCCTGATTAGCCTTGGATGGGCATGACTTGCATTTTCCCCAGGGTGATTTGTTAGTACTTTGGGAGGTATATTTGGCTTAACTTGTTATGTTGTCACAGGTTTTGCAGGTGGATCAGAATGAAGGTGGAAAAGGCCCCTAGACTGGTTTATGAAGCCGGGAACAAGCATTTGGACCAAGCGCTCCTCCATTGCTCTTCCTCTTGCATGCTGGGTAGGGTGCTTCATTCTTGACCTGTATTAAGCCAGAGTTCCCCAATTCATCAAACCCAGAAACTCTGGCTTAAGGTCAGTTAACCAGCCAGGTTAATACATCAGGGTCAGATCCTTAATAGAAGCCAGGAATGAAGTGCTGAAGTTGAAAGGAGGGAGGGACGGAGGGAGGGAGGGGCAAGGGAAGAGCATTTGGCCCAGATCCTCATTCTGAACTTGGAGCCAGGAATGCTTGTCAAAAGCCAGGCAATTTCTCTTTGATCAAGTCAGTACTCTTCAATGGACAAACACACTCTGCATGTGTTCAGCACTCAACCTGAGGCTCCAGAATTTTTGAAAATGAAATTTAGCATCCCTTATTGATCTTAACTAAACTACCAAATTTGAATGCTAGGTTTGCCGAAGCAAGGGGGTAATGATGTTATCAGACAGATAATATTCCACAAGGTACTTACTTGTTCAAATACAATAACATACCTTTTATTAGGGAAAATTGATTTTATGATGAGAAAACCTCCACTCTAGAGCGTTTTAAGAGTTCATCAAACAATTTTAGGCAGATGGTTCTTAGAGCATTCTTTTAGCTATTCCATATGGCAACTTGCAATAACTATGTCCAAAGTGACAGACGTTGTTATATATTTAAGGTTTATTTTTTCTGAATAACCCAAGATAGTTTGCTACATCCCTGGAGCACATTCTTTGCCTTATGGAAAGAAACAATTTGGTTTTGTATATCAATTTTTCAGTGTCGGTCTCAGAGATGAGCTTTGGGATACATCTGAAAATAGTGGAATCATTATAATTATTTTCTTTTTCTTAGGCTTTCATCTCCTTCAACTAGTCTAACTCAATGAAAATTCTTGGGTTTTACAAGAAGCAGGAGACACCATTTGCGCAGCATGACAGAGCAAGCTTTTATAAATCAAGTTATATGCTGTGCTCCCTGGTGGCTGCATGTTCACCAAGTATAAGGAGTCCTGCATGCGCACTGAAGTACATGCATAGAATTCCTCCATGCCAGGGGGGAATCCTGGACCAATAAGGATCTCCAAATACATAGAGCAGCTCTGTGCGCATTGGTCCCCTTCTCATACTCTGAATGTGCTGCCAGCAAGGGGCCTGGCTAACATATGGTTCCGCAATTCACTCACACATTCTTTTGTGTGTGAAGGTTTTATCAGATAAACTTTATCTGACCCCCCTTCCCTAATTTAGACCTTATTTATCTATTTATAACATTAAAATACCATTCCACATTAAACAAATTCTGAAGCAGTGAACAAGAAAAGATAAAAAGAATAAAACATTTTTTCTTTTTTTAAAAAAAAGAGTACCAGTAAAAACCATGACTGGTCAATCAAGGAAGGCTTCTTGAAATAAATATATTTTCAGGAGGTGCCAAAAACAACACAATGTTGGCACCTGTCTGACCTCCAGAGGCAGGGAGTTCAATAGAAAGGGAGACACCACACTGAAGGCTCTTCTCTGGGTGGACTCCAGTCAGGCCATAGGACCCTGGGTTCTAGTGTTGTGAGAGGGAGAAAAATGTGTCCCTATCTGCTTTCTCCACACTATGCATAATTTTATACACCTCTGTCATTTCCCTTTTACTCATCGTTTTGTCTAAGCGAAAAGCCATAAACATTGTAACCTTTTGGCACAGTGAAATTGCTCATGCTCTAGACCATAAATTCAGCATCAGAAGTTCCTATTTAGGGGATGCCCAGTGCCTGTTTGTGAGATGTGAAAGTTCCTTGGGTTATCTGACAAAATCTTAATCCACTATGAGACTGCATATTCTTATCCTTACTCTAAATTTAAATGGCATATGTGCATCATTATGATGTTTAGCAATAATAATAATAATAATCAGCAACAACAACAGGAAGAAGTGAGGCTGGAAGACTCCCAGCAGTGTTTAAGGCCCAGTCTTGGATCTATTCAAGATTAAATTTCAAAAAAGACAAAGTGCAGTGTATTTTAAAAGCATTTGTTGTAGTTACCTTTTTGTACCTCACACTAACTATAGCAATGTTGTCAACATGTCTGTCCCTACACACACACCCTGTTTTTAAGCAAATGGATTTGTATCTGTCTTGCATACCTAGCACATAGGCCCTTTAAAGGTTTATAACGATTGTCATCCTTTGGCTGCATTTGGACATACAAATCAGAATTGCTGAGAATGCTGGCTTATTGTTCATGATCAGCATGCTCATACATACTGCCCAATTGTCCCTTGGCTCCACCTGCCAGCACAAGTTGCTAACCTAACTAGAAACTAACAAGAGGAAGGCGTCCTGTTATGTGTGAACCTGGACTCTGGTTTGTTAGGGGAGCGAGAAACCAGGAGTCCAGGTTTGGACTTAACTGGAAACTTTTGCTTCCTCCTTCTTTTCTGGTTAGTTTTCCCACTCCCACTGGTGGGAGGAGCCGAGTGGGGGCGGTGATCCAGGAGTGTGCACAAGCTCACTGCTTGTGAACAATAAGCCAGAATACTCAGCAATTCTGGATTATCATTACCTTCCTTTGTGTGGAACCAGTGAATTGGCCAGTGATATGGGCGCTCCTGGACTCTACTGTCTGCCTTGCCAAATGATGCCCCTGATTTTTAGCTCTATAAATTGTGCTGGAGTCGTGCTAGAGATGACAATTTACTAAATATTTGTAATTGTCATCAACCTTTTCCAACATGAGGGTGAGAATAAGCTTTTTTTGTATTCTATGTGATGAGCTGTTTAGTGTGAGCTGAATGTTTTGTATGTGCCACTCCGATCCAACAGAAAAGGTTCAGCAAAAGTACTTCAGCTGTGTTGTTTGTCTAGATCAGTGGCAGCCCAACATTTTTAGCAAGTGTGTCCAAAGTATTAGAAAGTGCCATGCTAAATGTACACTAGAGTACACGTGTGGTTTCTTGTTCCTTTGGCATGGTTTTTCTATATAGTCTCCAGTGCAGGGGAGTAAGGATTATCTAGATCCATTTCCATCTGTCTTCAGGCTTGGTTATGGGACAGAAACTGCTTTGGCGGATGGTCTATGCCAGAAACTCGACCGGGGCGAGTTTGACAACCAGGCTGTTGGCCTGTGGTGTCCCTCAGGGCTCCATCTTACCCCCATGCTATTTAACATATACATGAAATCCAACTCTATCTCTCCTTTACATCTAAGTCCAAGGAAGCTGTTCTGGTTCTAAACTGGTGCCTAATGTCGGCAATGGACTGGATGAGGGCAAACAAATTGAAACTTAATCCAAACAAGACAGAGGTACTCCTGATCAGTTAAAAGGCAGATCAGGGAATAGGGATTCAACCTGTGCTGGATGTGGTCACACTTCCCCTGAAGATCCAGGCTCACAGTTTGGGTATACTCTTGGACTCAGCCCTGAACCTGAATGTCCAGGTGTCGGTGGTGGCCAGGAGTGCGTTGGCACAGCTGAGGCTAGTGTGCCAACTGTGCCTATTCCTAGAGATGCCTGATAAAGCCAGGGCCACACGTGCCTTAATTAGATCCTGTTTGGACTACTGGAATGTGCTCTACAAGGGGCTGCCTTTGAAAACTGTTCAGAAACTTGAGCTGGTCCAGAATGCTGCAGCCAAACTGTTGAACGGGGCCAGTTACAGGGAGCACATGACTTCCTTGTTACAGCAGCTTCACTGGCTACCAGTCTATTTCCAGGCAGAATTCAAAGAACTGGTTATAACTTGGGAGCAGGCTACCTGAAAGACCGCCTTCTCCCATATGAGCCTGCCTGGGTCCTCAGATCTTCAGGAGAGGCCCTTCTTTCAAAACCACCGCCTTCAGAGGCATATTTGATGCCGATGCAAAAGAGGGCCTTCTTGGTGGCCTTTCCCTCACTATTGAACCCCCTGCTGAAGGAGGGAGGGTTTGCTTTCTCTCAGCTGTCCTACTGCCAGCAGGCAAAGGCTGCTTTCTTCAAGAAGGCCTTTGGCCTGTAAGTTGGGTTGGGCGTTGTTTTTTATTTTTTTATTCTGTAATTGTTATGTTTTTACTGTATTTTACTGTAGTTTATATTTTAATCAATTTTAATTATCCTTGTAAGCTGCCCTGAGTTCCATTTTTTTGGTAGAAAGGCAGGGCACAAATCAAACAAATAAATAAGCCCAGCCCAGTGCAGGAGGGCAACCTGGCCTAGAGCATGCACAGCCAATGCATCCCACAAGTGGCACAAGCAGCAGAAGGTTGTGGAATTTCTGACCCAGAGCATAGTGACCTGCAGGATGGACGACATGCTGCTCTATCTCTGCCTTCCACCCGCTAATCCCAGCGAAGCTGTGGAACTCCTGCATAGGTGCTTGGAAGCAGTTTTGGCTGGTTGAGGGCCATCAACTTGAAACTTAATCTAGGCAAGGTTAAAGTACTTTGGGTGGAGAAATCAGCTGATCTGGATAGAGCAGTGGAGGCTGGTGGCTTCAGTTTTGGTGGGGCTGTGAATCCATTATGGGTTTCAGTCAGAACCTGCCAGAACTCTAAAGTCACTGTCCGAGGTGCTGAACCCTATCCCCAAAATAGGTTCAGCAGCCTGGATAGCTCCTTTAGAGTTCCGGCTGGTTCTGACTGAAACCCAGAATGGATTCACAGCCCCACCCAAATCCGAGCCACCAACCTCCACTGGGATAGAGGGATACAACTGGTATTGGACAGGGTTGTGCTCCCCCTGAAGAACCAACTTTTTCTCTTGGGGGTCCTGCTGGGCTTATCACTGTCTGTGGAAGCTGTCAATAGCCAGGTGTGTCCTTTACCAACTGTACATCAGCTGTAAGCTTTTATAGACCTGGACTTCTCCTACTGGTGGACCCCTCTTTACAAGTGTTCCTCAGGAAAAGAATTACTGAAAGACTGTCACCAGTCAGGCTGAATCTCCTGACATACCCTTGTCTGTCCAGCTGGGGTGTTCTAATCCCTTCTGCCAGGAACCCCTCCCTTCAGCCCTGCTCTAGGAAAAAAGAAAGGGACTTTGCGTTTTCTTGCCCAAAGGCCAGAGTCACAGAACTTAACAAAAACCCTGTGAAATCCTAAGAACATAAGCAGTAGGTTTGCAACTGTGCAGTCCTTCCCATGGGGAAGATTTTTAGTGAGATACTCTATTTTAAAATAATGCAGCCAAATGTCCAAATATAATTTTAAAAAAACATTTATTTGGGGAAAGGGGAAAACAAGAGAAAGCAACAATCGCACATGCAGAATTCCAAACAAAAATCAAAGTCAGTCTCACCTAGCTAGTTATATGTTACATACTTGAGTAGAGTCTTGGGCTTCAGAGCATAAGTGGAGTTCATTGCAGAGAACAGAGTCTGAGAGGGAACATCTGGGCCTCCTGATTAAATGTTATTAGCAAGATGACAGGGAGTGAACAAACTCCCACTCTATAGGAATCTGAGTTCGGTAAAAGCCAGCACTTTTGCAGATACTGTTTTGTCCACTGATGCAATTACCTCCATTTCTGATGTCAGTGATCTCACTGGACTAGTATCAGACAACCAGTATGGGAGTAAAGCACCTGGGGTGATGGACTATGAAGAGGGAGGGAGAATTCATCCTCTCTCACCTGCACGCACCTTTTCCTGTAAAATCAGACCATGCCCCCCATACTGTACGTGAGCAAGGCAGACCTGGGAACCACAAATGTGACTGCTCCAGCATGTCTAGTTTGGCTTTGGTTTCCCTGGAAGACCACTAGAAGAAATGTTTCTCCTGTTAGAACCTTAGTGTTTAGCAATCAAATAATTGCCAAAGGTTACTTAGCAAGCTCCCTTGGCTATCTCCTTTTATTATAGGCTGCTTCCTAAAATGGAAAGAGAAAAATTCCAATGAAGTCAAGTCACTGTTTGAGTCTGTATGTACACTTGTGCAAGCAGACACTGCATGAGTGCCCAAATTTAGCGTATTTGCTTCTCTTGTGCATCTGTACTTGTTTTATGCAACTGCTGTTTATTGTAGGTAGCTGAAAAAAAGAATATTTTCCTCCCTTTGGCAGCAGTTAGACCTTTAGCTGGTAAACGATCATTCCAGGAGAACTTTTATACCATCACACACGTCACTGAAAACAGTGGAAGCTGGTGGCTCCTATTTCAGTGGGGTAGTGAATCCGCTCTAGCTTTTAGTCAGAACTCTAAAGGAGCTATCCAAGGTGCTGGACCCATTTTGTGGGTAGGGTTCAGTACTTTGGATAGCTCCTTTAGAGTTCTGATTGAAACCCAGAGCGGATGCACAGCCCCACTGAAATAGCAGCCACCAGCCTTCACTGACTGAAAATAAAGTAAACAAAGGATAGTGTTGCAGCGGAGCTTCAGACATGCTGGCTCCCTGATATGCATATTGTGTGCTGTGTATTTAATTGGTGCCACCCTGACACCTTGGCTCAAGAATCCATTTTGTTTCTGGTAGGCACAACCTAAAACATTGTCAGGAACATGGTTAGTAAGGTTGTGGACTGCCACAGAAGCACAGGAGCCATAGTGTAATTCATGCTTCCTCCTTGATTAGATTAAAAGGAGTTGTTCCCTATCTGGGCCAGCTCCAGGTGTTTGAGGGCCCCTGGGCAAGACACTGTCAATGGGCCCCCTCCCTCAGGGAGTCCACCTTCTCACTGCCATTGTCATCAGCTGCTGTTGCTCCTTATCTTCTTCCTTATTGCTGCTACCACTTCCTTGCTTGACAGGCAGAAAGCCAGTGAGCAAGTAGGCAGTGACATCTACTGCTCTGCCTTCTCACCACCACTGTTGTTTGGGCCAGAGCAAGAAGCAAGTGAACAAGGTGGTTGCAATGGTGAAGAGGAGGAGCAACTTCAGGGGGCTTTTGTCAGAGGGCCCTTGCTGGGCTGTGGGCCCTTGGATGCTGCCCGACCATGCCTACTTTTGATGCCAGCGCTGTTCCCTGTAACTACAGAGTCATGCAAATATATGCCAGATTGCCATCAGCTGACCCATGAGGGTACCGTTGAACTGAGCAATCCAGAGCCTTGGCAGGAAAAATGGCCTAATCCTGAAGTGTCCACACCTCCCAGCCAGGTCAGCAAAGTCAAACACCACCAGAGGATTCTTAATGATACCTTTTGTTTTTAATATTGTACTTTTGTGGTCTTTCACACATGCACACGCCAGATATTCAAGGCAGACTGCCTCTGAACGTAGAGGACTCTGAATTTTTGCAAACCTTCATGTAGGAACAAGAAATGTCTGAGACAGAACTGAATTGGAGTACTCTGTGTGTAAATGAAGGCATCTATTATAGCTATAATAATAAACTGAATTAGGCTTTAGTTTGGGTGGTTTTGTACCACAAGATACAAATGGCCTTTTTGATTTTGTTTAAAAGCTTGTATCTGTTTACACAATAGGCAGCATTATGTACACACGATAAAAGAGCAAAGTTATTTCCTGGGAAGCCTCCAAAGTGTTATTTTGAAACTTACCCTCTCTGTACGTTAAAAATGAGAAATGTTTTCCCTGTTGGAAGATGCAGTTTCCCTTTATGAGATGCAAGAAACGGATCAGCTCCATTGATTCTTGGGCGGCTGACAGAGTGCTACAACAACACTTTAAGGAAACCTCTTCTGGATTTCAGTTGTTCATTTTTATATATCCTGATGGCAAACTGTTGCAACTTTGCAACTAGTTGGGAAATAGTGGAGCAACTGTCTTTTTAAGCAGCTGTTTGGGATCACATTTAGTGGGGAATAGGTTTCTTCCACATTAGGGCTATTTATCACTGCAGCGGCACAAGGAGGAGGGTAGCATATGGCATTTTGTGCTAAGTTCTTTTGGACTGTGCCACCTACACTGTTCCCATTCATCTCCATTTGGCCTAGCAGCAGTCAGCATGTGGGAGGATAAGCCTGACACTTGCAAGGAAGAAACCCATCTGAGAGTATTCAATGTGTTGATTGATTCTAATTCTTAGTACGGAAATAAATAGATCATGGTCATTTATACTTGTGTATGTATTTCTTTTCTGAATATGACTTTCACAGAACGTCAGTACTGGGGTTCTGATCTTCAGCTCCCAACTATGACCTTTGAAGAGGTGTTGCTCAGTGATGAAAGCGCATACAAGTGGCTGGTCACCCTTAAAAAGTTGGGAATTGTGCTGCTAACAGGAGCTGCTAGTAGACAGGGAGAACTGCTTAAACTTGGGCAACGTATTGGATTCCTTCGCCTCACGTTTTATGGGTAATGTAAAGCTTTTATGTATTCCTACTCTTGTCAGCTATGTGACCCATTTTGCTGCTTGACATCTCAAGTTACCTTTATTTTCTGTGAAGGAGACACTTATTGATTCAGAATTTTCTTCACTTTGCTGGTAATAATGCAGCTAGAGAAGTTTCAAGTGAAGCAACAGCTTTTCAGCCAGTTCAGAAATTATTTAAAGTATACAATGAGCTTAGTCTGGATATAAAGCAAACCATAGTGTAGTGTTACAAGAACTAGCCTAGGCAAGTGTGCTCCCCACTCTTTCTCTGATGCAGCTGGGAGGAGGAACAGAGATGCTTCCAGTTCCATTTTTTATTAACCATGGCTTGTCATGTCATTCAGACTCAACAAACTGTGGTTAAACGTAACTGTGGCTATTGGAAACAAGCCAACTTCAAACCATGGTTTAAGACACTGGCTTGTTTCCACTTGCCATAGTTAAGATTAACCACAGTTTAGGATTTCAATAACATGCTAAGTTGTGGTTAATCTAAAACAGAAGCAGAACCTTCTGATCTCCTCCTTGTCACCATACTTGCTGCCACATTCTGTATCTACTGATGTTTCTGAACCATGTTTAAAGTCAGCCGCATACAGAGAGCATCATAATAATCCAGACTGGATGTAACCAGAGTATGTGACACTGTGGAAAAGTCCATTTTCTCCAGATAGGGCTGCAGCTGATAGACCAGCCGAAGCTGGTAAAGGCACTCCTTGTTACTGATGTCACCTACATTGAAATCACTGAATCCAGGAGCCCCCTCAATCAGCATACTTAACCCTTCAGGGGGAGTACAACCCCATCTGAGATGGGATGTTCCCCTAAATCAAGATCAAAGGATTTCCCAGCCCACAAGACCTATCTTGTCAGGATTAAGTTTCTGCTTGTTTGCCAAAATATCCTCCAGGCACCTGTTCAGAACTTGTAGCTATAGTTAATGTGGCATGCACTGTAAATTTGGTCGTGTTTAACTTCAGAACCTACACCGAACAGGTTCTAACACTCGGGTGGGTAACCAAGCTAATCCAAACAGTCAAGCATCACTACAGACAAAATTGTAAATTGAAATCTATTTAAGGCTTTATTTTAGAAAAGTACAAATAAAAAGAAAATGGTGGCATTGGTAGTTATATGAGTGTTACAAACTTTGTCTATGATTACAGGGAAAAGAATGTGACAAAAACTTGAGATTAACTAAAGAATTGCAATTGCCAAAGCTGGTACTATGAATTTATCTGCTAATAAGATAATGGCTTGAGCTTCTAACATTGTTATGACTCCTCCTTCCCATCCTCGTGTTTACTACATGTGGTTTAAAGCTAAACTAAAACAAACCTAACCTAAACTAAAACATAATTGTTAACTCTCTCATTACTTCCTCCTGTACCTTACTTGAATTATAAAAAATTACACTAAAGCATTGCTAAGTTCCTCTAGGCATGCGAAGAATAAAGGTAGAAGTTAGAGTGAAAGGAAAAACCCAAGACTTGAAAATAATTCTAAGTCCCATCTTCAGAAATAACTCCCAAGTTTCAAGCTGAGAAATAATTCTAAGTTCTACTTTCAGAAAATACTCTAAGTTCTAACTTCAGAAAATATTCTAAGTTCCAGAGTCTAAGAGTCTAAAGAGATCCATAATCACCCAAATCCTTGGGTCTGGTGGCGAGACAGAAAGAGCGAAGAAAGACCAGCAGCAGCAGAAATGAGCTCTCGCTACCTGTGCTTTTATACACTTGTTCTGGTCAAAGGTGGGGCCCCCAATGAGTAATGAAACAGCCATCTTCCAATCAAAATGGGGTGTGTGTGTGGTTAGATCACCCACTCATCAACCAGAAGTAAGGTGTCTTATCTATCCCCTACAATCTCACGTGTTTCGGAAACATCTCTGGCACTACTACAGTCGGGTTACTTTGAAGTGTCCTAAAACATGGCCAAAAGTCTGCCATCTGGGCATGTTATCTTGACTGACGTATTTCTCCGTGTTACATCTTCTTTGAACTCGGGTCATCTTCGATCATAGTTGGTCATATCCACCTGAATGCCACCTCCCAATCGTCATTTGTGCTCAGGGCTACAGCTTCCCTTAGTGTCGAGGAAGGCCATTCTCTTATCAGCAGGTGTACACCACAAGATGTCAAAACAGTACTTTTCTTCCTCTTAGTGGGTGTCTGAGCATGCTCAGTTCTTTCATTCGTCTTGCTCATACACTCTGCCAGTACACCACGGCCTTGAACAAGCTCCATGAAGCTGCTTGTAAAGACAGCTGCACGTTTTTTCCTTTCTTCAAAGCCAGTCCTGCAAAATCTTAATTATAGTCTTAGTGAGATAACATCAATTAGCATAGAATCAAAACTTCAAGGTCTTCTCGCCCAGGGGTCAAAAGTCTGGAATATAAATCTGATTCTGAAATATGAATCCGGGGTCTTTTAGGGGGTCTTCTTGTAGGTTTCCACAAAACCCTCATTCAGATCATTTCACCATTCCAGATCAAATTAGCCATCTTCAGTCTTTTAGCAACATTATTTAACCCTTTTAGTACCAGATTAACATGCACGAAGCAGCCATTTTAAATTCAGATAATAGCTTCCAGAAATGTGACCATATAATCCAAATAATCTATGAGGTGCAGCTTTTCCTGTAAAGAAGGGTGGCCTGCACATCCACACTACAAGTTTAGTTTGGAACTGGTCACAAACAGGTTTAACTCTCACAACGGGCCCAAAGAAACACAAGAATTGCAGTCATTTGAAGGACACAGGAATTGAAGTCCTGTGAAGAGCTGAGAATTCTGTGTGAAGATGTCCTTGTCACTTCAAAAAGCTACACCTGCCAGGGGCGGTATCGAACTGAGCCTTGCGCCCCTGCCCATTGCATTGCACCTTGCCTATTCTGTTCCGCAAGTGCAACCGCCGCTTGTGCTTCTGGGAGCAAGTGGAAGCACTCATTTTTGGAACGGGGCAAGTCAGCAGAGCTCGTGCAAGAGAGCTCCACTGACCCAGGAAGTGTTAAATCTCTGTTGCGCAAGTGGTGAGTCCCGCTTGCATGATGGAATCGGCAAGAGGGGCCTCTTGTGCAACAGCCCCATTGGATAGAATCATAGGGTTGGAAGGGGCCTACAAGACCATCGAGTCCACCCCCCTGCTCAATGCAGGAAGCCTGATTCCCAGGAGGTCTGCCATCCGAGTACTAACCAGGGCTGACCCTGCTTAGCTTCCGAGATCAGACAAGATCAGGCACATAGTGCCCTAGGACTCTACAGCTGGAAGCCGTTTCTATAGGACAAGCTTGAAGCTAGTTTACATTTGTACTGAAACTAGTCCTGAAAGATGCACATAAGCTGTCGCTAGTCACCATTTTACCCATAGAGAAACCCTCCAGATTTTCAGCCTGGGGTGAGGGCTCTTCCACACTAGAAAATGGTGAGCATGACAATGTTCTCATTGAAGCATTCATAATGCAAGCTAGTGGATCACCAATTGACTCAGCCAGTCAGTCATCGCCTATACAGTTGCCATGGCTCCCCTCTTGCCAATCAACTGGTCTTGAGAGGTCTCAAGTAGCCATTCTTGCTGTTAACCACCTTCTAGCCAAGAAGTGCTTGGCGTGAAGCCCAAGGCAGCATGTTCTACTCCTTTGACATCTCTCTCCTGCTTGCAATGGACCTTGCATAAATCCCAACACCACCCTTGCTTTGTTGCAACAGAAATGTTTGTACAACTATTTTCAAAATATGCTTCGCAATTTTGGTGATTGATCATCTCCTGTGACTTGTAAAGGGTGGGAGGCAGGGGAGTAAAGACATCTCACATTTAAATGTTACCATCTGTAATGATACCATTTCTGTCAGTTACAGATTTTACCTTAGCCTGAAAAGCCACAAAACCCTAGGAGATCCGGGGGCTTCCAGCCAACAAAGACCCTTAATGTGATTTCCCTTTCTTGCCTCAGATAATAACAGTTCTGGTTAAATGTTCCTTTTCTTTTGAGCACCTCTGTTCAACAGTTAACAGTGAGGGAATATCTATCCTCCTTTGTCTGAAACGATTTAAAATAAATAGAAGAAAGAAAGAAAAATATCCCAAAGCTTGGCTAGAAGATTGACATTCCTTCCAGATTAGAACTCAGAAGCAGCAATGATTTACTTCCCTGTAATAATGTTTTTGTACAAGGCCACATGGAAGTTGTATCTGTGTATGCAGCATTGACTAAACACAGGCCATTGAGGAAATATGTCCATCCAAGTGGTCAGCTCTGAGGCTGAGAATGAATAAAGAGGATCCTTCTCTCTCATTAGTCAGTTGCTTGCTAATGAAGAGAGAGATAGTGAATGCTTCAGCCAAATAATAAGTAAATGATTGAAGGAAAACAACAAAACCTTCATCTTGCTAGGCTGAAGTTGTTTGGTCATTGACAACAAAAATTAAAATTTGGGATGTTTCCAGAGTCTGTGTTTCCAGAGTCTATGCAAATAGATGTTTCCAGAGTCTGTGTTTCCAGAGTCTATGCAAAAAATGTCTCAGAGACAGATCATTAGTCCTTGTGGTCCAGTAGACAAGCATTGACAATGGATGTGCTCTCTCTTACTGCATTTCCACTCTGCAATTGCTAATTTATAAGTTACACTATTAATTATGTTAGCAAATCTGTAGGAAGGGGGATTTCAGCACTGCCCAATTTCCAACTAAACCAAACAGCTCTACCTTAAAAAAAATTGAGGGAAAATTACAGAAATACATTTAGAATTACCTGCATGAGTGTGTGCAGTTCAGAAGAATCTGTGGAGTTATACTAACATTTTACAAGCAAGTCAGTTTAAATAATGGTTAGACCAGAGAATGTAGCTTCTGGACACAGGAGGGAATCAGGGGACTGCATGGATCATAAAAGCTGGCTCTTGGAGGTGACCATGTCCTACTGTGCCAAATAAAAAGGAGTTTGATTGAAGACAAATTGTGAAAAGTCAAGTTTACATCCTAGCAGAGCTGTGGACAATATTTTGTGACTGAGTGTGCTTACATTCTTTCGCTAGTTGCCAAATTTTCCAATTGTGAAGCTTCCAAACATGATGAAATAGAGTTGGTATAAAGTGCACACCCTAAGACGCCTTAGGCTGAAGCATATATACCCAGGCAGTACAGCTAATGAATGCAAGAAGTGTCCTTAGAAAAAGAAGACACCTCTTCCCCAAACATTCTGTGGCTTGCTATAGGAAGCCAGCTGTAAATAACTGCACACCTTTCAACTGTGCATAGTAGAGGGGAACCAGCATAGTTTGATTCAAGCTGCCTCCATGCACTACAGAGATCAGAAGCACGTTTCTGTTGTCTTGACCTGCCCTTATAACACAGTCATCCACTGGATATGATTCTGCCTTTTTTTTTTACACCTATACGCATGCCAGGGAGTCAAACCATTAATTTATGGCTCAGTTCCGATTTGGGTTTGCTGCAACTGAGGCTGTTCTGGTTTGGCTAATAATGGTTCTGTAACTGGTTCCCATGAGAAAAATGTAAATATAAGGCAAATAATTTATAATGATCATTTGCACAGCAATGATCCCCCCCCCCCAAACAGGTAGACTGCAAACCTTAGGTTCTTGCCTCCTTCCCCATCAAGATTTGTATTCACGCCTATTCATTTGAATTGGCCGTTTTACTGTATCTTTGCATTTCCTTTCTGTAACCTTGTTTCCTGTTTTCCTGCCCCAAATTAGGGGTCACAGTTTAATCCCTTGTCCAAACACATTCCTACTTTATTTTACAGGTACACATATGTTCTTCTGACAGTACTATACTTATAAAGATCATTTGATAGATACCAAACATGTCTTAGGATGCTTATGTTGTAGCACTGTATCACCTACATGTGTGTTGCATGTTCATCCCTTCCATGTTATCACTTGTATGTTGACCAAGCCCGTCAAAAAAGGAAGTAGGCTTTCAGTCCCATACCTGCCTAATGCTTCCCAGACCTAGTGCTTGAAGAGGACATAGTATAGAAGCCAAGACGAACCCGAAATATATAATCCTCTCAGATATTGGTTTTATTTTATGTGCCCATAAAATGTTTATTTTATGTGCTCATTCTGATTCTGTGCTAACTGGTAGAGCCAGTGACCGTACCCCATCACATGTTTTGTTTCGTTGAACCTTTATTTTGAATTGGTAACCTGACTTTTCCCCCCAGTTCTGTTCTAGTTCAGTTTCAACTGAGACTGTCAGCTAATGGTTCAGGTTCTATTCCAGTCGGTAAAAAGTAAAGATTTGGATTCGTGTTCAGTTTGCCACACACATGTGTGCACACGCACACTCACAGCGAGAGAGAGAGAGAGAGAGAGACCTCTCATAGCCTGCTCCTGCTCTCCCCTTAAGTAAGAAGACAATGGAGCAAATGGCCCCAGCGAACATGTGCATTTGAGAAGGGCAGGATGAATAGAGCTGAAGCATAATGGCTGGGGAGGCTCATAGAGATGCCCATATCAATTACTTTTAGCCCATTTAGCACTCTCCCATATGACAGCTTCCTGGTTTAGCTTCCACTATGGTCTGCGCAGGATGCAAATGTGTTGTGCAGTCTGAATGATACCCAAGCACGGCCTTCCCCAACCTGGGCCATGCTTGCTGGGAATGGTGGGAGTTGCAGTCCAACGCATCTGGAGGGCAGCAGGTTGGGGAAGACTGCTCTAACAGACAATCAGCAGAATGGTAAGGCCTCTAAGGCAGGGGCGAGCAGAAAGTAGATCTCCAGATGTTTTGGACTTCAACTCCCAGCATTCCTGACAATTGGCCATGCTGGTAGGGGCTTCCAGGAGTTGAAGTCCAAAACATCTGGAGATCTACTTTCTGCCCACCCTGCTCTAAGGGAAAACATACTCTTTTTCCTCTATGAAGCCCTCAAGGTGAGCACACAAGACCAGCCCTGTGTGCTACTTCCATATTGGTCACCATCAGTTGTGGTGACTACTGAAGAACTGGTGCAGGAGCTGAAATGCTGACTGAGTGCTGGCCAAGGATCTGGGAAGACTCAGCAAGTGAGAGTCACCATTCCCAATAGAACCAGGAAAAGGATCCCAGACTGGCCGACAACCCACTAGCCTTTTCCTCTTGAAGCCATCAATATAATCTTTATTTGGCAATTGGAAGAGAAATAAACCTAATATGACAGGTGTCTGTGCAGGTGAACTGTCATCTGCTATTTCTAAATGCATTATTGACTGCTTGTATTTAAAGGCAGATACACACAAAATTAAATTGCAGCTGTTTATCTGTATGTATTTATTGTACACCTGATATGGTATTTTCAGAAATAGTTTTCTCCATGGAGCACATATAGACTGAAAGTGGCTGAGTAGTCATTCCCTCTCCCTGGAAAACCCTGAGCGCTATATTTCTGTAAGGGAGACTAATGATCTCTAGGGGAATCCTCAGCAGGCTTACTAAACTACAAGTCCCATGATTCTTTATAGATTCATCCTGGCAATTGAACTGGTGGAAACCAAAATACATTTGTAGTGTAGCTGGACCCACAGTGATGAGATTGTAATGTACAGTTGGATAGACAAGAAGCTTGGGGCGTTGTGGTATAGTCCAGAAAAAGATTTACCACTATGTCCTGTTAACTATATAAACTCCTCCCTGCTGCCACCCACCCACCCTCAAAACACACACACACACACACACACACACACACACACTTTACAAAGTAGTTTGAATCACTCCTTACTGGACTAGGCTAGTGAGAGCAAGCAAGCAACTTAACCCTTTGCTTTTGGAACTTTCCACAAGAAAGTGATGTTTATGTTTGCTCAACAGAGGAGTGAGTTGGGAGCCCAAAGAACAGCTAAGCATTTATTTGGAAACATTGTCTCTGCCAATTGGCTGTAGTGCATAGGGAATATGTGATTAGTTCAGCAGGTGCTGTTTGGGAAAGGAGTAGCCAAGGAGGTGGAGAAGACCGGAGGAGTGAAAAGCCTTCTGTATACAGTATGGGTGTGGGGGCAGAACTGAAGTGGTATGAATGAGGTTAGGTTAGGAAGAACAGTTGAAGGTTTGTTTATTTTTTAAAGGCTTTAGAATTTTTACAAAAACGTATTGCTACGCAAGCCTCACTTCCCTGAGTGGTGTGGAAGTTCCTAGGATGCAGTGCTTACCCACGTTGGATGTCCTGGGGGGTGGGGGGGATCAGTGGAGCCTTGTGGCACTTCTGTAAAGTGTTTGCAGACATGCAAGTTGAGGATAGGGATCGCTCCAAAAGACAGTAGAACAGCTGCCTCACGCCAGATCTCCAGAGAGAGGCACCTCTGCATCCTCAGTTCCTATTGGCTTATAGGTTTCAAAATTAAGCTCAGACTCTCCCCCGCCCCCATCCAGCTGCTTCTTTTGTTCCTTTTGTCACACACACACAGGCCTAGTTTACATCATCCTTAGCTGGGGTAGGGGGAGAAAGGTATGTCCCCCTTCAGAACACTCCAGGACCTTCCAGCTACTTCCTAACTATTGAGACAGCATCACGTAGGCCATAAGCTAAGCCTGGGATGAGGAGCCTTCAGCAAGTAGGCTGGATCTGGCCCAGAGCCTCATTTCATCCGGCCTGCTCGGAACTCTCTGACCCCTACCAAGGAGTGGGTCGTGTTGAGGGACAAGCTGCGCCAATGCACTTGCTTCAGAAGTGTGTGTGTGCACGTGTGTGAGTGAGAGAGAGAGAGAGATGGCTGAAGGTGAAGCCCCCAGGCAAAGCAGCTGCTGCAAGGTAACGCTGGGCTTGGCTGGATGGGGAGGGAAGCCAAAAGGAGGGGAGGGGAGGGGAGAGGCTGGCTGTGATTAATCTTACACCAGGGAAATATCTTCATTTAAAAAAAAAAAAGTCTGGGAAGGTTGCAGCTGCTGGGAGCCTTGCAACCCAAACAGCAAAGGGAGTTCTTTGCCCCTGCCGCTGTTCTTTCTTTCCCTGAGGGGGGGGGAAAGAACTCTCCAGAAGACCGAATTAGTGTATTCTGGACCTTCCAGCAAAACCACCCTTTGTTTTGTTGTAAGTGCACCTCAGGGACTTGTTCCTAAACCCTTCTCTTCTCCCACCCCCCAAATAGCAACACAATCAGTCAAGGTCCCCCCCTTCTTTTTTTGCACATGAGCCAAGACACAGACAAATGGAGTCCCATTCTTTCATTGAACTGGGCGATGCAATGCCGCAAACTGTGCCCAGTTGGGGCTCTGGCTCCACCCACTGGTCGTCTGGCTCCTAATTGAGTTTTCCCATACACCAATGTCCCTGCATAGAAAAAAGCCAAGCCATTTGCCTAGCAAATTATGCGGCCAGGCATGGCTGAAAACCTTGGCCAGTCTTCACTATGGTAACCTAAGGGGGGGAAACAGAATATATTCAGCAAATGCATAAATATTTGGTTTCTCTCCCTTCCTTCCTTCACACATCACATTACATTTTTTTCTAAGGACCTCAGTGGCAAAATAATCAGTTATATGTAGGCATTGATGATTGTACTACTTATCCATGTACAGGCATGCCCAAAGATGGACTAAAATGAATATTTCTTATCAGTGAAAGACCAGACGTTCACAGAGCTATTTAATAGGATACTCTTATTTTCTCAGACGGTTTTGCTTGAAGAACAGCTTTGTGAAGCACGACCACTTTTGCGGTTTCATTAATAAAATTCTGTCCTGTTAAAGATACGATCTTGTCTCTGATACCTTCCTAGCTGGGCACAGGGAAAGAATCTCACAACGTTGATGCTGTTTGTAGTCAAAGTAATATATTTGATTCTTTAAAAGATTACTGGTTAGAGAACCATTTGCCCCAATGACAAAAACAAGCTTCTGCATGCATATCCATATGTGAAAAAGAAACAGTGTGCGCAAAAGGGCAGCTGTCACATTTCTCCTTTTGAGAAATGAAACTACTTTTCATTTCTAAACATTTATTATTACCAACCCATGTAGCTTTCTCCCCATTGTACATTTTTCCTCCAATAACTGATTGTAGAGTTCTTAATTTTTTTTTTAATGATCTGGTTCTTACAAGGACATGTTCCAGAATGTTACGATACATGCCTTAAGAATTCAGCTATTGCCTGGGTTTTAAACAAATGTACTAAAATGGTAAATGCTAATAATGGTTATCTGTGTAGCACTCGCATCCAAAAAAAGAGAAATCGGTACCTTAGAAACTCATAAATTTGAAGTTGGCAACTGAATATAACAATTGTCCATCCACTTCTAAAAACACAATGATAGGAGACCTTACGAAAGGGAGAAAAGAGGAGCAGAACTTTAAAAAAAACCCATCTTAGTCAAGAAAAGCCTTTTACTGAACATGAATGTTATTTCATTCGTAAATCATTATTTTAGCATGCTTCAGCAGCTCACATTAGGGTTCTTAAATTTCAAAGAAGTCAGTACAAGGCCACACTTGCAAAAGAATTCTGGCTGGTCATCTGAGAGCTAATTCATTCATGCAAAGAAGAGGAAAAGAATACATGAGGGATTCATGTTGCAACTACCCCTGTGAGTTCTATGAGTGAGAGCCCACACTGTTCATCTTCACATTGGCATTGGGCTCCATTAAATGTTGTATCTCCGTGCATGGAGATAGAAAGAGATCCATGAGCCCAGTGCCAAAACTACTGGAGAACTTAAGATGACCTGGGGGACTTAGATAGGAACCTAGGAAGCTGCCTTATACGGAGTCGGACCGTTGGTCCATCTGGCCTGGTATTGTCAACACTGACTGGCAGCACCTCCCCAGGGTTTCAGACCAGATTCTTTCCTTGCCCCACCTGGAGAAGCCCCTTGCAGCAGCTAAGATAAGTCCAATGGACAAATCCACATATCACACAATACACAAACAAATTAAAAAGTCCTTTTAAAAAGTCACATGATAATTCTGCGCAGTATAATTTTTATCTTCCTATTTAAATATAATTTCTCAGAAGGAAGGATAAAATTGCTTGGGAACCAGCAAATTGCTTTGGAGCCTTTTTTAATTAAAGGGGCTAAACATACCATCAAGCCTGGATGACATAATTCAAATTGAGCACTGTGGAAATGTGGTTGAGGTTGTCATATTTCAGAACTGAGCTCACACTCTCTTAAGTACATAATGTACCATATCATCTCTTGGAATTCCCCATGACACTGAAATGCTCTTGTAAATATCATTCACATCTTTCCAGAATTTCAAAGCCTGCTTGTAGGACCGTTGTTCCTGCATTCCTGCAGGGACTGACAGTCATTAGGATCTCAGCCGGCAGGGAAGGGGACTTGAATTGTTTCTTCTCCTTCTCTGTTTCTAATGAAAATTGCTTCTCCAAAGCTGCGGTTAACCTTGGAAGGAAAGCTCCTATTGGTGACGATGAGAGCTCCCCACCCCACCCGCCCCAAAACAAATAGCTGCTTTGGAGGCAAGGTTTTAATCGGGACCACAGCAGGAAAGGAAAGGGTTATAAATGTCGTTCCTGCAATCCGGATAATTATCTCCACCACCAAACAGTGGCTGCTATTTGCATTTTTAGAAACGTAACCGTTAAATTAAAAAAGTCATTTAAACTTACACCTAGTTTGTTCCTAAGGTGATGCCTGCTGTGTTACTTGCATGCAACATCAACAAAGAAAGTGTTTTCTTCTTCTTTGTAGGCGTTTTCCTTAGGTTGCAATCCTGTGCATGTTTAGACAGAAAAAAGTGCTACAACTCCCAGCATTCCCCGGCCAGCTTTGCTAGCTGGGGAATGCTGGGAATTGTAGGACTTTTTTCTATCTAAACATGCATAGGATTGTGCCCTTAATGTATATTTATTCAGTTGATTAACTAACTAAATCCCATACGCTGAATCATCTAAAATGTTTTAATCGATTAACAGCCTAATTTAACCAGATTAATCATAATAACACCTATAAACTGTTGTCTCACTATCCAGCCTGTCTGACATTCACTGTTCTCAGAGCTGTGACCCTGCTTAGGGCTCAGTGGAGCCGTGTTCTCTCTCTCCCTCGTCCCAGCCAGCTATCAGAGGAAAACAGGATGTGCTGAATGCAGGTCCAGGCATAGCACCCATATGAGGAAGAAGCCATTCTTTCCTTCCTCTCCATCATACATGCAGACTGTTCACAGAAGCATGATATCTTCATCTGTTTATTATGTATGCACCATCTGGCACAAGCAACAGGAAAAAATCAAAATGAACTTTTATCAGAAAACAACAAGCAGGATCTCCAGAAGTGGGAGGACTAGCAGAAGCATTTTATTTGCCATGCTTTCTTCCATTTCTTGGATGACCATGCCTCAGACCACTGGTCCATCTCTGGCTCAGCACTGACTGGCTGCTGCTCTCTAGAGCATCCTTTTCCAAGCTGGTGTCTTCCAGGTGTGCTGGATTGCAGCTCCCATCATTCCCAGCCAGCAGGGTGGGAGTTGCAGTCCAGCACATCTGGAGGGCACCAGCTTGGGGTAGGCTTCTCTAGGGTTTCAGAAAGGAGTCTTTCCCAGCCTCACCTTTAGATGTCAGGGATTGGGAACTTCTGAATTCAGAACATGTGCTCTGCTACTGAGCTATGGGCCTTCTTCTCCATTCATTGAAGAATGTTTGAATGCAAAGACCTTATCAAAGGTGTTACCAACCCAAATCATTCCATGTTCAGTAGTTCTAAAACTTCTATTTTAGCATAGAAGGAGGCCTTTGTGTTTCACATGAGTTAATTATATGATCGGCTAATTTTTTTAAGTACTCATATCCAAAATTTTATAGGCTGACTGTTATAATTTTCTCCCTCCCTCTGTCTCTCTTTGTCTCTCCTTTTTATTTCTTGCTAATTATAAAGGCCTACTTGGCAAGTACAAGATAAAGCAGATGCTAACAACGTGGCTTACACAACTGAGAAGCTAAGTTTTCACACCGATTACCCTGTTCTGCAATTTCCACCTGGGGTAAGAGAAAGCAAAGGGGAAGGGGGTGGCAGGGAGGGGGCAATATTCCTGCAGTTTTAAGTAAAGTTACATGGGGTGCAGATGTCTGATGAGGCATGAATAGAACTGGAAGCTATCTATCTGATCTAGTATGTATTTATTTGTTCATTATTTATTTAAATGCCTACCTATCTTTATCGGATAAGCTCAGGTGGGAATTCAAATATAGTTTGTTTTTACTCTGTTTTAATTTGTTTAGTTGTTTTGTATGATATTGTTCTACATGTTTTGATTTGTATGTCAATCATAAGCACAAACACAAAACCCAACTCAAAACAAAGGGTACTTACATTGCACTTACAAAACCAAAATTGTAATTTTTTTTGTACTTCACTGAATTTTGCAATGCAGATCTCTGATTTTAAAAATGCATACATGAGTGAAAATGGCATACAAAAATGCATACATTAGGAGAAATGCATACACAAATGTGTACATTTTTGTAAACTAAGTGCAGTGCGGTTGGGCTGTGGGGGAAAGCGGATGGGGTCCCACCAGCTTCGTGGGCTGCACTGGGAGCAGCCAAAGGCTGCCTATGGTATGTGAGTTGTGCACCCCTGATGTAGACAGTACAAGTCAGTGGTGTGCTCTATCAAATTCAGCCTTGTAGCTATGGTAAATGAGCATTAGGTGCAAGAAAGCCCTCAAATTCTCTTAGATCTCATAGGAGAGCATCCATTTTTGAGAAGTGCAAAGGTATTTCAGTGTAGAACATGAACATGCATTTCCATACAATGCCTTAGTAACCTATTGAACTTCTGACACCGTTACCAAATTCCTGCCATTCTGCCTGCATTTGCAAAGACGGGAGATTAATGTGGTGAGTGCAGATGTTGTAGGAAACTTTTGCTCACGGCCCTCAGACGATCTGTAGCAATCATATTATTAATGAACTGAGCAGGCCAGCATCATGTGCTGCTAAATGGATGCCAGATCTTTCAGACTAATGTGCTACCTTGAAAATTCATTTAGATGCTGTACAAGTAGATATGGCATAGGAATGGAGGAGGTATTTCTCAAATGGGAAACAAATGCAACTTAGCTCACAATCTCATTTATGCCAAGAATCACACTCTGCCATATGATGTTCTTCACAATCTTTTCAATTAAAACATGCTTGTAGGAAATAAAAATAGTTAAAAAAACATTCTGGAAGCAATCTGCCACCTACACGCTCCTACTACGTGCTTGTATTTAAATGTCTAGTTTTACAATACTTTTTGAAGTTTTACGAAGGAGTAGCAAAAAGTTTCTGCCCCAAATATTTATTCTCTCCACTTTAACAAACCATAGGAGGTTCTAGGGCAGCCTTTTACGTAGTCAGTTTCCTTCTGAGGAGGGAGCAATGGGGACATTTGTCTCCTTCTCTCAAAATACTAGAATCCCATGAAGCCGAGTGGTGGAAGATTCAGGACAGATAAAAGGGAGGACTTCTTCACACAGTGCATAGTTAAACTATAGAATTCGCAGGATGTGGTGATGGCCACCAATTTGGATGGCTTTAAAAGGGAGCTAGACAAATTCCTGTAGGAGAAGGCTATCAGTGGCTACTACCAGTCCTGGTGGCTATATGCTACCTCCAGTACCAGAGGCAGTGAGCCTATGTATACCAGTTGCTGGGGAACATGGGCGGGAGGGCGCTGTTGCACTCATGTCCTGCTTGTGGGTTTCCCGTGGGCAGCTGGTTGGCCACTGTGTGGACAGAGTTCTGACCTAGACGGCCCCTTGGTCTGATCCAGCAGGGCTCGTCAAGTGGATTTGTTATCTCTGTTCAGTTCTTTACTACGGGGGTGCAGAACCTCAGGCCAGGAGCAAAGTCCAACCCTCCTGGGGTCCCAGTTCAGCCCTCCAGGGTTCCCCAGACAACCATGCCATTGTCCTTCAACCACCAGCCCTTTGGTGGCTTCACAGCTTTTGTGCAGTTTTTCCCTATTCTAAATGCCAGTTACTGCTACAATATGCTGATATTTTTTGGTATTTTGGCCCTGCCCCTTTTGCCTTTGGCCCCACCCACCAATGAATAGCTGAAGTCCTGCCCACCCACCTTCTCTGAAATGGAACTCAGCCCACAGGTTGGAAGAGGTTCAATGCCTCTGCTTTACAATATACAGGCTGAGTAGTGGGAGGGGGTAGCAGGTAGTGCTCACTTGAATGTGGGGGGAAAGGAAAAAGGGCTTGCAGCAGGTGATCTGATAAGCTTCCATTAGGCCCCATACACTGACTTGAGCATGCTCAGTAGCGACCAGGGGCACAATGGGAAATCTAGCTCCATTTCCCCCATATTCCTCCATGCCGCTGCACATGCTTGCAGCAGCATCTAGAGATGCTGGGGATCATGGGCAATATTTGTTTATTTATTTCTATACCACCCAATAGTTGAAGCTCTCTAGGCAGTTCACAAAAATTAAACCCACAAAGTGCAGCATAAAACAATATAAAATTGTTAAATATAACAATATAAAATATGAAAGCTTAAAACCACAATATAACAGTACAGCCAGAATAAAATGTAATGCAGAGAATTAAGATACAGATTTAAAACACTAAAGCTAAAAGACTAGGAAGCTAAAATAATGGGAAACCTGGCACCGGAAGGAGTACAATGTAGGCGCCAGACGAACCTCTTTAGGGAGCTTATTCCACAGCGAGGGTGCCACAGAGAAAAGGCCCTCTTTTGTACATTTACTACCTCGAGATCCCTTCCCACCAGCCCACCCCACCTTCAGTAAGTTTAGGAAAGGGCAGGGACAGTAGAGCGGACTCCAGGAGAGCCCACAGTTTAGAGAGATCTGGTCCCAATCCCAACTGGACCCATGAAATCTGGGGTCTGACATACACACCCATTATCAGCCCCCACCCCGCCCCGCCTTACCACTGCCACACACAGGCAGACAGAACACTGATTTCAGTCCACAGCCTTGCAGATGGGGGCTGGCAGTATTTTTAGCCATAGGAATATCAACTGACCATCAATGCCTATTAACTACCGAGGTAGACAAATGCCAATGGCCATGTGTCTGGAGATGTTGGGAGCTGTAGTCCACCATAAGAAGCAGACCAGAGGCCTATCTGATCCAGCATCCTGTTCACACAGTAGCTAACCAGCTGTCTGTGAGAAGCCCACAGCTAGGACATGGGTGCAATAGCACCCTCCCGCTCATGCTCCCCAGCAAATGGTATACAGAGACATGTTGCCTCAAGGTTCCACCCACAGAGAACACAGAAGAGGATCTCCAGACTACTTTCTGTCCTGCCAGCAGGCTGGAGTTCATAGCCATCATGTCTAGTAGCCATGGATAGCCTTACCCTCCATGAATTTGACTAACCCCCTTTTAAAGCCATCCAAAGTGGTGGCCAGCACTGCATCCTGTCTTGGCGAATTCCATCATGTAACTTGGCACCGTGTGAAGAAGCATTTCCTTTTTGTTGGCAAGTAACTTGTACACGAACGTGAGCACACTCCAGGAGAGAGCGGAGGACAGGAAGGCCTGGCGTGCTATGGTCCATGGGGTCACGAAGAGTCAGACACGACTGAACAACAACAACAACTTGTACACATAATGAAGTATGCCGAAGAAAACTTTACTAATGAACCCAACAGTCTTTTAGCAGAGATGAAAGAGAAGCCCTAAGCTAGCAAGACATCAACTTAACTGTCATATACAAACTGTCACAACAGATGAAATATTCAGGTTACCACAGAAGCTACCAGCTAGCCACCAACATGCTGTTATAACTCCAATACTTTAATCTATCCTGAATCTCCCATCACTCAGCTTCAGGGGATGACACCAAGTTCTAGTGTTCTGAGAGAGGGACACAAACCTCTCCCTATCCACATTCTCCACACCATGCATAATTGTGTACACCTCTATCATGTCTCCCCTTATTTTCCATTTTTCTAAGCTAAACAGCCCAGATGTTGTAGCCTTTCCTCATAGGAGAATTGCTCCTGCCCCTTGAGCATTTTGACTGCCCTTTACAATATCCTTTTTCTTAGGGGTCTTCAATGAGCAGGTTTATCATCACAACTGGAGCGCAGCAGCCTAATATCTCAGATTTAATTAGGCTAACTGCAACTGTTATAATTACTGCTTGAGACTCCCCACATTTTCCTGGAGTAATTGTAAAAGCTAAGTGAAGCAGGTGTATAGTGGCTATTGGTCAGCAGTTCCTTTCATTGCCCAAATTAGCCCACTGTTTATTGCATCTCTCCTGCCAGAAATTACATCTCTCCTGCCAGAAAATGCTCAGAGAGAAAGAGTGACAGCATATATATGCATCCCTGTATACCAGGGATGTGGAACCTCTGCCTAGAAGGCCTAATCCAACCTGCAGAGGTTCTCCATCTGGCCCGTGGAGCCCCCTGGGGGAATCCCCTCTTTTATCTCCTATCTCAGATCAGAGATAACAGCGGGGATGCAGGCAGCGGGGGGGCTTGGCCAGTGCTGGAAGGAGTGGTTGCTGTTCCCAGCACCAGCTGAGTCCTTTCGCATGGCACTCCGATGGGGGCAGTGCACACTGCATGAAGCCAGGGACTCAGCCAGCGATGGGAGCAGTGGCCTCTCTTCCCAGCACCAGCTGAATCCTTGAACACAGCACCCCCATTGGAATGCCGTGCACTGCAGTAGCTCCTTGCAGCACTGGCCGAGTCCCTTACTCTGTGCCTCTCTCAGCATGGAGAAAGACAAAAAGGACAGTGGGGCGATGATAGCAGTGCATGTGGCTATGCCACTGATGTCGTCCGGCCCCCAGAGGGCCCTGTGGGGGGCAGTTCAGCCCCCCACCCTGATATGGTTCTGCACCCCTGATTTATACTATGGATAATTTGGGCTTGAGTGAATGCATCTTATTCCACTATTATATTGGCATAAGGCATAGCTAAGGCAAGTCCATACCGTCCAGAAGACCTAAGGTTGGTTTGTAATAGGTAAAAGCAAAGCGATTAGTATAAAAATACTAATTCATTCTTAGAATGTTTTTTTAAAAAAAACCCAATAAACTGATTATGAATGAAGATGCATCTAGGCTGGTTCCTGTTATAACCTGGCATTAATTTGTTACAGATTCAGTTACTGCATTGTATAGAACAAACTTCTACTGGAGGGGAAAGTGAAGTTGTGGATGGATTTCATGTAGCAAACAAGCTTAAGAAGCAAAATCCTCAAGCCTTCCAAATCTTGACATCCACCTTTGTAGACTTCACAGATGTTGGGGTTGATTATTGTGATTTCTCCATGCAGTCCAAACAAAGGATTATAGAGTAAGTAACAATAAAGAATCTGATTATGCCACACCAACATCAGTTTATCCTATGCTGATGGCACTGTCTACCCTGCATTACAGGCAACAACTATCTTTTTGAACTATAATAACCAAAACTGGGAGGTCTATGGCTGCCACCTTGTGGACAAGAAAAAGGCACGTCTTTAAAAGTGAATATGCTGTTAGATTTGTCATGTAAGTAGGGATGGGTGAGAAGTTCAGTTCAGTTTTGGTAAGAATGTACCAAAATCCAAAAAGTTAAACATATTCAGGACAAAAAGAACTTGAGATGAATAACATTTGAATGTAGAAGAAACTATACTGACGATGGATTTGTTCACCCAGGTCCAAGGCTTTGAGTGCTTTGCTCTTAAAAGCCTGGGTTTGAATCAATATGTATTCAACCATATTCCTCTTTAATTAAGGCTGACAACTCTTTTTTTCTGATGGGCTCTTCATTTTTAACAGTTGTATGGCAGGCATCATTGTCCTATCCATGCTGGGAATAGCTGTACCTAGTGAATTTGGCTGGTCCAGATGGGTGAGAAATTAATTTCAGCTCATGTTTGACAAGAATTTATCAAAATTTGCAAAGTTCTTCATATTCAGGAGAGAGAGATTTAATGATGAAGAATTCCCATTGATGAAGAATTTTGGAGGTTCTTCTCAAAAAATGAACCGAACTAAATTCTCAGCCACTTGCACTGGCCAAATACATTAAGTACAGCTATTCTCACCACAGAAAGGACTATGTTGTACCTGCCTGCTGTGTAGTTGTTACAGATGAGAAACCCATTTAAAGAATTAAGCCCTCAAAACCCTCTGCCAAGATGGAAGTTTCATTTTCTCCCACGTTTCAGTTTTTTAAAAATCTCAAGTTCTATCCATCCCATTTATTAAAAAATGTGTTAATTTTTGTAGGTTCTTAACAGAACTTGAACCAAATTAAAGTCTCACCCATCCCTCCCTATAAGACTCCCCACAAAGCAAAAAAAAGTGCCAAAATGATGTTTTCTTTCACCAGAACCGCTGAAAGATTCAAGTTTTGTTCTCTCCATTTCTTGACAGTGTAGATGAAAAAGGCCAAGTGGTTCGTATCAACTTTAATAATGCAACCAGAGACACAATATTTGACATACCTGCTGAAAAAGTAAAGCCATTTTATGCTGCTCTCAAGGACTATGTTGATCTGTTAAACAGTGAGGATAATAAATATACCTACAAAATGAAACCAGGTAAGTAAAGTAATTGCTTCTTTAATCAAAGTGCTTTCATTAGCAAGAATAACACTTCTCTTGTGTCTCATTGCCGGTCCTCTCTGGTGTGGGGATGACAGATTTAAATCTTCCCTTTCTGCCGAACACAAAACTTATTTTTCAGGAAATGCATTCTCAGAAGTAAAGAAATGTTTCCCATTTCATGAAAGATATGCACATGTACAGGTGCATCTGAAACAAAGTTGATATTTCTTGATATTTCCATTGACAAATCTAAGTGTTCACTAATGAGAGCTGTGCTAAAAAAAACCCAAAGTAACCTCAAACTCTGTGCCAAAGTAACCCCAATTCTGCATTATCAAAAGATTAAGGCAGTAGCCTGAGTTCATCACATTCAGCATGGGTTTGTGCACCCCGACTTAGGGCATGATTAATCCTTATCTCACCAAAGCATTCAAACTATCACGACACCAAAATCACCTTGTTGGAGCTTCACTATCTCAAAATGTTGCATCAGTGCCCTCTCTTGGTCTATCACATTTCTGATACCGGTATATGTGTTTACCACATTCTAAAATGTACCACTGATTTAAAAAAATTATTTTTATTTATTGTATTTTTAATCTGCCCAATAACAATTGTTCGCTGGGTGAACATATAAATAGGTGACATAATAAAATACGATACAAATAGTTAAAAGAATAAAGTACAATGCAATACAAAATAACAGACATAAGATATACAAATTCTAAAAAATTATTCTAAAATTAATCTTTGCAGGTGAGATAGTGGTATTTGATAATTGGCGCTTACTTCATGGTCGGCAGAGTTACCAGGCAGGAACAGAAATATCCCGCCATCTTGAAGGGGCCTATGCAGACTGGGACGTGGTAATGTCAAGGCTCCGAATCCTACAGAAGAACGTGCTGAACAGGAAGTAACCCTTGAAAGTTGGACTACTAGGGACCCTCAGTCTGTGCAGGGGTTGGATGGTCCTCCCCCAAAGGCAAATGGATCCAATATGTTTGCAGTGACTTCAGGGAATTCCTGGCTGACATAGCTCTATCCTGTTGAAACCCTGGTTGATCTTTGGAACAAAGATTAGCAGAGCAATCCTTATGGTCCTTGGGAGGGCTTCCCAGGGACCATAGGATATGGTGGATTTTCACCACCACCACCACCACCACCATCATCCCTCTCCTTTTGATAGACGGAGATCCCATCTATCGAGTGTCAATCCTGTCGGATTGTGCTCTATCATGGGCAGTTAACATGATAGCATGTAGATGTCCTTTCCACCTGACTGGAGCTTGGGCAACTCCTTGGTTTTCCAGAAAATTGTGAGCAATGAAATAACAAGAACAATAGTTAGAGGAAGAATTTTCCAACAGTGGTGGAAGATTTGCCCGTGCTTTGGCAGGGAATGTGGGAAAGAATCAGGGTGGGGGTAGGGCATTAGTAGTGGTGCCTCCTTGGTGGAATGCCCTCCCCTATTAAATCCACAAGGTTAGATTGCTGCTGGTCTTTTGTTTCAGCAGTCTTTTTGAGGATAATGATCTGTTCACTGTTTTCCCTTGGCTATGTTTTCTTATGCTTTTATAAATATTGTATTGATTTGTTGTTGTTTTTAATGTTGATTTTTCTTGGATTGTTTTAGATATTATTGTAAGCTGTTTTGTGGTCAGAAAGTTGGAGTAAGAATTATGAAAATAAAAATATCAATAACAGCAACTTCTGCTCAAATTTTTTAAATAGTGATATGCCGGTCTTCCCGTTTCCATGCCATATTTACAGCAACATGTTTTCTTCTAACCTTGATTATCTGAAATAAATGTAAGCTGCTTTTCTTTTTTTTTAAAGGTGGGGGGAGAATCTAAACGAACGAACGAATGAATGAATAAAGGGTCATTACATACCATACAAAAGGTATGCCGGTGCTAAATGTATGGCTTGCATTGGTCTCCTGTTTGGACAGGTAACCAAAATAGAATTACTGTAAGATATAGAACTGGCAACTATTTTCTTGCATGTTTACCATTGTTACTAGTTGATTACTGCCTTAGGTTGCAGTCCTATACACACTTGTTGTTGTTCAGTCGTTAAGTCGTGTCCGACTCTTCGTGACCCCATGGACCATAGCATGCCAGGCCTTCCTGTCCTCTGCTCTCTCCTGGAGTGTGCTCAGGTTCATATTCATTGCATCGATGATGCTATCTAGCCATCTCATCCTCTGCTGTCCCCTTCTCCTTTTGCCTTCAATCTTTCCCAGCTTCAGGGTCTTTTCCAGGGAGTTTTCTCTTTGCATAAGGTGGCCAGAATATTTGAGCTTCAGTATTTGTCCTTGCAATGAGCACTCAGGGTTGATTTCCTTTAGAATTGACTGATTTGACCTCCTTGCAGTCCAGGGGACTCGTAAGAGTCTTCTCCAGCCTATACACACTTATCTGGTATTAAGTCCCACTGAAGCAGGTGTGCACAGGATTAATGAAGTTCACATTCTCTTAATCCTAATTCTTTTGAATGCATCTTTGCCCAGTGAAACAGAGAGCAGCAGATCTGGAGGAAGGAACTGGTGTCTGGCCTTCTTGCTAAGTCTGGCTCAGACAAATTAGGGTTCAATGCTTTTGGTGTGCTGACCCAGCTGCTTCTATACTAGGCCTTTGGACCAACACCAGTCCAGAATTGCTATCTTTCAGTCACTCTTATTACTATTATTTTTACAGAGGATCCAGATGACGTTGTTCCCAGCCCGTTGCGTTGCTTTCGGAGTGGTCCTCTATCTGGTACTCAGCCTAAGTCACCTACTTTGCTACTGCCCCTCTCAAGAAGGCTGCAATCCTAAACACCCTTTCCCAGGAATAAGTCCCATTGCACCAGATAGGACTTATTTTTGAGTAAACATTAGGACCTGGAAATATCATCCACATAGGTGTAATATTCGCTTTGAATAATGCAAAGCTGTTAGTAATTAAAAAAAACAAAATCTCTGAATTCCTGTTGAAGCAAACTACCACAAGTATTGCTTTAAAGTTCGTCCTGCAACTTGGAAAAGGCTGAGAACCTAAGCACACTTTCCAGGGTGTAAGTAAAGAGAGGGACCCTAGCTTTGTGGGAGATCAGCCCCTGCCCTTTCTCCATGCCCAGCTGCTTCCCTGATTAGGGAAGGTGAGGGAGCAGCAAAGCAGACTCCTCCAGGTGCCGGCTGAATCCTGACCTGGCTTCGTTCCCCTTTGCCTTTCCCAATCGAGGAAGGGGGGCGGGAAGAGCAGAGCACTCATCAAGGCTGTGGCTCAGTTGCTCTCACACTCCCCCCCACTTCTCTGAGGAAGTCCAGCTTTGGGGAGGAGGAGAAGCCTCACTCAAGGCCTCCATGAGCCAGATGTGCCCCCTGGCATCATCCAGCCCTCTGGATTGGTCCCAGGAGGCAATCCAGTTCCCCACCCCTAATATAAGGCAACTACCCAGTGTGAGACCCTCTCCTAAATGTGTGTGAACTTCAGGGTTTTGTTGAATATAAATGTTGACTTTTTCGTTTGCATACTAAGCCAAGTTAAGATTTGTATCAGAATCTGGATCTGATCATATTTCTAAGCAATACCAAATAGTTGCTTTTTCTTCCTGCTCTGAATTTTGGCATCATATTAGAACTTGATATAATACAGCACAAGCTGATGTGACATATCACAAACACTGGCTTTTAATGGCTACTTGATCCACCAGTGCTTCTTTTCTTTTCTATCCAGAAATTCTAATGTTTTCTAATGTGCATGTATTAAAAGAAAAATGCAGTGGTCTTGCTCATTTAATTGCAAGTCAGCTTTCCTATGTTTACTGTGCTGAGATACTGTTTTTTGACAGTGAAACCCAAATCCTTAGGTTTGGTTCAGCCACTTCATTTTGGAAAACATTTTCCACTTTGAACTCTGAAGCTTTCTGAGACCACTTTCATGTGTTTATGCATTAATAAAATTGGTTTTGGAACCAATTAGCCAATTGGATTCTTGCCTGCTTAAAACCCCCATTTCTTACTAGAATGATGTATTGCGCAGATGCTAGAATAAAGATAATAGCAGAAGAATTACTGAGAGGTAATCATCAAAAGGTTTTGGCTACACTTCTAGATATGTACAGTTGAGATAAGACTTTTATTCATTCTAAATAGAGAGCCATTAGGCTACATGAAGGAAAGTTCTGGCCCAGTCAAAGCTGTAAGAGGATCGCTTTTGGCAGTGTATTCTCTGTTACAAGAATTTAGTCTTCCAATGGTGTTCCTTCAAAGAGAGCTGTATTAATGTCAGTGCAGCAGGACTGTTTTTGCAAATGCTACATTGCTTCATGGCACAGATATAGCAAAGCTGCCCCATGGAATTTTGCTGAGAAACATCCCCCTCCCACTGCCATTTACAGGAAGGGAGATTTTGGTTGAATGTCAGGAAAAATTTCCTAAGGGTCAGAGCAGTCAGACAATGGAATGAACTTCCTAGGAGGTAGTAGACTCTCCATTGCTGGAGGTATTCAAGCAGAGACTAGACAGCCATCTGTTGGGGATGCTTTAAAGTAGATTCCTGCACTGAGCCAGGGGTTGCACTTAATGGCCTAAATGGCCCCTTCCAACTCTATGATTCTATGATTTGTCATCCAAATTGTTAAAGAATCTTAAGAAAACTCAGGTTAAATCATTTAGTCTTCTGTAATGCTTCTTACAAAGGCCAAAGGTTAATAGCACAGGGATATATGAAAGTTACTCCAAGCACTGTTGAAACATAATTGACAGCACAATCCTATGCATATCTTCTCAGAAGAGGGTCCCAATGAACTCAATGGGACGTACTCCCAGGTCAGTGTGAGTATAGGTTGCAGCCTTAAGTTGTGCAACTATCCTGTTTGCCCAAGGTGACTTTGAGTCTGTGTTTCTTGAACACTAATGCACACCAACCCCATTCCTCATGACAGACTGCTTTTGCAATTGGGGTGTGGGTGGGTTCAAAAGTAGACTGTGATGTAGAATTAGGTATCTGCTGTTCAAAGAGAAAAAAAAACTAATCCCACTAGGTGCATCTAAACACTTGGGTACACCGAAAGTAGCTCTTTAGATCCTGATCTTGCTGTTTTGGGTCTTTTAGAGGATTACATGATGTTCTCATAGCCTGATTCCATGAGTCTGTACACCGGAAACAATCACAGATGATAAGGATCCTGACTGATTCAAGTTAGGGCTTTCTATGGGGCTTTACACTGGAAATAAGAATGGCAAATCTGACACAATGACGTTAGACCAGCAGGCCACACAACCTGTCCGAGGTCAGCAGAAAAGTTTGCAATGACTCAGCAATCTGATGCTTCCATACTGGCACTGGCAACTATCGGTAGCAGAGGCAGCAGGCAGAGAGGAAGTAGGGCTGGAGACATCATGCCAGTCTAAAGGCCTTTCAGCTACTACAGATAACACAGTACAAACCTAATACAAAATCAAACTTGGATTGCAACTGGCAGACACCACAGCAGCATGGACCTGCCCCCCTTCCACCATGCAAGATGCCACTATAGTTGCATGGATACATGTGGTATGGGGGGATCCTTCACAAAGTCGTTAAGTGTGTTGATTCAAGGTTTATCTAACTGCCAAAAGTCAAATGGATACTTTGGGGGTAGTATCCTATTGTGCACCTGCGCTTGTGGGAGTGACTAGCCGCGCAATGGGGCTTTTGCACTTCTAAAAAGAACCCCAGAAATTAGCAGAAATGCTAGTTTCTGGAAGAAGCCAGGTCAGTGGAGCTCACAGAAGGGAGCTCTGCTGAGGGCTCATTCACACGGAGCTTTTATCCTGCAATTGAGGATAAAAAGCTCATGAACCTTTGCGGGCTCTTTATATGACGCCATGATCATTCAAGGCATCTCCTGCACTAAATGCCCTTTGTTCCGTTTTTAAATAGATTGCAGACAATGAGCTATCAAATTACCCCGTTGTGTTCTCCTTCAGTTTCCTCCATGAAAAGAAAAGTAAAAACGGCAAGAAGAGGAGTGAGATCAATGAAAGGGAATGGAAGACTCAGGTACGGAAAGAAGGGGGGGGGAAAGGAAGCACGTGAAGAAGGGAGTCGTGATCTTGCATTTAAAACGGAAGCAGAAAGCCCCATTTTAAATGCAGGATTTTAGGCTGGTGTAGTCTGGTGTTCAACAAATGTCTGTTGAACATTTTATATCTTAACATTTTAATATGTGCCTGGGAGGACTGTTGAGCAACTCGGGGGGTCAGGGAGGTGCCACTATAACTGTGGTCACAGGCAGGGGGAGGTATGGCACTGGGGGATTAACAAGCCAGCTGAGGAGAAGAGGGGCTAGACACCTTACAGCTGTCTCCTTTTCTGGTTTTTTCCCCCAACCTGATGGTTCCTGGCAGCCTTACCAGTCTGCCCTCGGGTCTGGTGCTGCTGAATGCCAGGTCGGCCCAAAATAAAATCTCCCTCATCCATGATTTGATTGTGGATGAGGGGGCTGACCTGGTATGTATTACTGAGACCTGGGTGGGGGAACTGGGAGGGGTCACTCTCTCCCAGCTGTGCCCTCCTGGGTACTCGGTGCAGCACTAACACCGACTTGAGGGTCGGGGGGGGGGGGTTTGCTGTGGTCTATAGGAATTCAATCTCCCTCTCCAGGCTTCCTGCTCATTCGAGTGCAGATCTTGAGTGTTTGTACCTTGTTGTGGGTACCCGGGACAGATTAGGGATTCTGTTGGTGTACCGCCCACCCCGCTGCCCATCAGACTCCCTGCCTGAGCTGACGGAGGTGGTCTCGGACTTGGTGTTGAGAACCCCTAGGGTGATGGTCTGTCCCAACATGTCATCAGCCCAATGCATATAAAAGGACACACGCTTGATCTGGTTTTCTCGACTGGGCAGGAGGATGGTGATCTGAAAGTGGAGGAATTAACATCTGTCCCTTTGTCATGGTCAGATCACTTCCTGCTGAGGTTTTGACTCCTGGCAGCCTTCCCCCTCTGCAAGGATGGAGGACGTATTAAAATGGTCCACCCCCGGAGATTAATGGATTCTGATGGATTCCAGAGGGCTCTGGGGGATTTTCCTGCTGGTATGGCTGGTGCTTCTGTCGAAGCCCAGGTCACTCTGTGGAATGGAGAGATGACTCGGGCGGTTGACACGATCGCGCCCAAGCGCCCTCTCCCTCTGAGCAGAGCCCGGCCAGTGTCAAGGGCTCCTTGGAGGGCTCTCTCAGTCTCATCTAGTAGCCAAGTCCAGATACAGACAAAGGGATTCTTTTCAAAGCTTTATTCTTCTTTTACAACTTAACAACTCTACAGGTAGCAACTAGATCTGAGCAGCAGAGTACCTATGCCCTAAGTTGGAACAGTTGGTCCCCGTTTGAAAGGGAATTACTGGCAGACCCCTGAACTTAAGGACTAGGGAGAGTCCCTCCCCTTTTCCCTTGGATGCTCTGGGCGCAGCCGTTGTTTGAGCGCCAACCGGGCACTACGCCTCCTTTCCGCGCCCTCCATCTGGTGCTGCTCTCTGTGTCTGCGCCACGCATCCACCAAGTCTCCTGTCTGTGCTCGGTCACTCCCTGGACTGCTTTCTAATCTAGGAATGCTGGTGGGAGGAATCTCCGTCAGCTGCGGGCCCTGGGAAAGAGGAGCGCGCTCCTATCCCAGGAGCGACTGCTCTTCCTCCGAATCAGAACTACTCTGGGATTCTATGGGCTCAATGTCCACCCTGACAGCCAGCTCCTTGGTATACACCTGAGCTGAGGGCAATGAAGCAAGAGGGGAGACGGCTAGAATGCAGGTGGAGGAAAACTCGTGCTGAGTCTGACTGAACACAGGTAAGAGCCCACTATCAAGCCTACTCTGTGGCGGTGAGGGTGGAAAAGAGACAGTTCTTTTCCACCAGCATTGCATCTTCTCAGTGTCGTCCAGCGGAGATTTTCCGAGTGGTTCGCGGCCTGTTACATTCTGAGCCAGGGAGAGAGACGGTGGAACCCTCGGTGGCACGCTGTGACGAGTTTGCACGGCACTTTGAAGGTAAAGTCGCTCAGATTCATCATGAATTGGACACCACGATTAATGCCGTTCCATTGGTAGAGGCATTCAGAGCACCGCCTGGTCCAGTTTTATTGGATGAGTTTCAGTTACTGAGGCCTGAGGATGCGGACAAGGTGCTTGGCCAAGTCCGATCGACCACTTGTGTGCTTGACCCTTGCCCTTCATGGCTTATTAAATCAAACAAGGAGGGGATGTCTGGCTGGGTCCAGGAGGTTGTAAATTCCTCCTTGAGAGAGGGAGTGGTGCCTGCCGCTTTAAAAGAGGCGGTAATTAGACCACTCCTGAAAAAGCCTAACCTGGACCCAGAGGATGTTAACAATTATAGGCCAGTGGCCAACATCCCCTTCCTGGGCAAGATGCTTGAGTGGGTGGTTGTAGGACAGCTCCAGGCACTGTTGAATGAAATGGATTATCTAGAACCATTTCAATCGGGCTTCAGGCCTGGTTTTGGAACGGAAACTGCCTTGGTCACCCTGTGGGATGACCTCTGCCGGGAGAGAGACAGGGGGAGTGCGACCCTGTTGATTCTTCTGGACCTCTCAGCGGCTTTCGATACCATCGACCATGGTATCCTTCTGGATAGGTTGTCTGGGTTGGGAGTTGGAGACAGTGCACTACAGTGGTTCCGCTCCTACTTGGATGGCCGATTCCAGAAGGTGGTGCTGGGGGATTATTGCTCTGTGCCATGGCAATTGTACCATGGGGTTCCACAGGGCTCTATTTTATACCCTATGCTGTTTAACATCTACATGAAACCGCTGGGGGAGGTTATCTGGAGGTGTGGGCTGAGGTGCCATCAATATGCGGATGACACCCAGCTCTACCTCTCTTTCTCATCAAAACCAGGTGAGGCAGTGGCTGTTCTGAACCAGTGCCTGGGCACGGTAATGGACTGGATGAGGGCCAATAAACTGAAACTCAATCCAGACAAGACGGAGGTACTGTTAGTGGGTGGTTCGTCTGCCCGGCTAAGTGATATTCAACCTGTTCTGGAGGGGTTGCACTCCCCCTAAAGGATCACGTTCATAGTTTGGGGGTGCTCTTGGATCCAGAACTGTCACTTGAGGCACAGGTGAACTCAGTGGCATGGAGCACTTTTTAACAGCTGGTATACCAACTACGCCCTTATCTGGACAGAGATAGCCTAGCTACAGTTATCCGTGCTCTGATAACTTCTCTTCTGGATTCCTGCAGTGCGTTATACGTGGGGGTGCCTTTGAAAATGGTCCGGAAACTTCAGCTGGTCCAAAATAGGGCAGCAAGATTGTTAACAGGGACTGGCCTGTGAGCTCATATTACGCCAGTACTTTTCCAGCTGCACTGGCTGCCAGTCCATTTCCGGGCCCAATTCAAAGTGCTGGTATTAACATTTAAAGCCCTTAACGGCTTGGGGCCAGGTTATCTGAAGGATCTCCTCCTCCCATATGTGCTGCCCAGACCTTAAGATCATCCTCAGCAGCCCTTCTCTGTGAGCCCCTGCCAAAGGAAGTGAGGCGGGTGGCTACTAGGAGGAGGGCTTTTTCTGCTGTGGCACCCTGGCTCTGGAATGAGCTCCTAGTGATGTTCGCCTGGCACCTACATTGTATTCCTTTCGGCACCAGGTGAAGACCTTTTTATTTTCCCAGGCATTTTAGCATTTTAGCTTTCTAAACTTTTAGCTTTGCTGTTTTAAATCTGTATTTTAAACTCCTGTACTGCTGCTAGGTTTTATTGTGGTTGTATTGTTATATTGTGGTTTTAATGTTCTGTATATTTTAAATTGTTTTATTGTGTGCTGTTTGGTTTTAATTTTTGTGAACTGTCCAGAGAGCTTCGGCTATTGGGCAGTATAGAAATGAAATTAGATAGATAGATAGATAGATAGATAGATAGATAGATAGATAGATAGATAGATAGATAGATACAGATGCCCTGCTCCAAGATCACCGCAGACGGTGACTGAAGCCATGAAATTAAAAGATGCTTGCTCCTTGGGAAGAAAGCTATGGCAAACCTAGACAGCATAATAAGAAGCAGAGACATCACCTTGCCGACAAAGGTCCGTATAATCAAAACTATGGTTTTCCCAGGAGTAACGTATGGCTGTGAGAGCTGGACTATAAGGAAGGCTGAGCGCCGAAGAACTGATGCTTTCGAACTGTGGTGCTGGAGAAGACTCTTACGAGTCCCCTGGACTGCAAGGAGGTCAAATCAGTCAATCCTAAAGGAAATCAACCCTGACTGCTCATTGCAAGGACAGATACTGAAGCTGAAACTCAAATATTTTGGCCACCTAATGAGAAGAGAAAACTCACTGGAAAAGACCCTGATGATGGGAAAGATTGAAGGCAAAAGGAGAAGGGGACAGCAGAGGATGAGATAGCTAGATAGTATCACCGATGCAATGAATATGAACTTGAGCACACTCCAGGAGAGAGTGGAGGACAGGAAAACCTGGCATGCTATGGTCCATGGGGTCACGAAGAGTCGGACATGACTTAACGACTGAACAACAACAACAAGAGATGCCCTGACCTGCCCGATCTGGAAACGAGTGTTTCCGCTAGTTTCCTGGGTTATTTTTAGACTTGCTAAAGTCCTGCTGTCTGAGTGGCCACTTCCATGAGCGCAACGGAACCAGCTGCAGTGGAGCAGCCCCATTGGACACTGCCTTTGGGAGGAAGGGGACTCATGGGAGAAGTTGAGGAGCAAGGGGCCAGCCAAAGAGTGCACAGCAGAGGAAAAGTTGGGGGCAATATGGCTGGGGAGGGGGGGTATTACAGAATGAGCCAGTAGGACAGAATCTGAGGCTTACTGAGCTTAGTGTCTCTGGATGTGAAGCATAATGTTTGGGTGCAGATTTTGTTCCCTAAGCCCATGTTATAATTTAAGTGTTTATGTATTTTACACACACACAGGTTTTCCATTACTGTTAGTCGCCTGGAGATGGGATTGGCTACAAAACAAAGGGAGCAGGTGCTGCCTAGATCCTTCTGGTTTTGCAGTATTTCTAATACCATCATTTTTTCTTCGTCTGTTGTTCCCCTGTAACAGTAAAACTGTAACGAAATGCTCCCGGTTGTTTCAGTCACGGAACAGTAGCCTTCGCTTTCTCCATTACATCTGGCTTTCCTTTCTTCTTCCCCACAAAGTGCTTTCCTCTGCCCCATGAGGCTGGAGGCCACAGTAGCATATGGTCCTTAAAATGTGGGTATTTCTGCCTGAAGTGTTTGGCATCTGCTTCATATGGGTCTTCTGCCACTCTCCAAATACTTCTGGTATAAATAACTACAGACTGGAGGAAGCACACTTTACAGAGCAATCCTGTGGGGTGAGGGAAGGTGGAAGCTGTGGCAAAGCAACTGCCAAATCCAAAGCCACGGTGGGCATCGCATTTTTTCCCTTCAAATGCTTCACATTTTCCCTTCCATTTGATTACAATGGGAGGGAAAATAAGTATGTAGCTCCAGGTCTGCTACTTTTGCCTCATTCAAGGGCCATGTTGGGGGAATGGGAGGGCTTTGGATCCAATGGAGGTCCTTTGTGCTGTTATTACCATTGGGGTACCGACAGTAGCGCAGCAAACGTAGCAGAGGTTTTTGGACTCCAACAACATCCAATCCACTGAGTCCTACGGACCCTGGGACGCCCTCCCAGAGACCTGAAGTTACCTAGCAATTAGGTAACTTCAGCCTAATAATGAAGTTACATTTCAACAAAATCCACAGGATGAGTCTCTGAAGAAAGAAATTCTGCTTCCAAATCTGGAACCTAGTTGTTCAGGCTACACCGGTGCTGTGGATACCCTCTTATAAGTGCACTCCCAAGAACAGAACAGAAATAGTCCAAGATACCTGATGACTAGTCAAGTCTGTAAATGGGGTGTGTTGATATTGTCCAGTTAAAACGTAGGACATGAAGGAGCAACTCCCCAAACATGGCTATGATATACTTCACAGGAGTGTGAGATTGCACCATGGCCAAGTGGCTCCCATGCCATGTTGTGTTGCATATGAGTGGGGTCTTGGGTTGTGGCACCTCTGCTGCCCCTACCACAGACCTGAGTTGCAAATGTTTGGGTCAGAAACATGCGCCAGACATCTTGAACTGGAAATCCACTCTTTTCATTACAACAGGAAAAGTTGGGATTCAGGTTTCTAACTTTTTGGTCATTATTATTGGCAAACAAGCAAGCTATATTGACCCATGTTTGGTTGCAATTGTTTTCTAATTTGGCCTCTGTGGGGTGTGTGTGTGTGTGACTGAGTGATTGTGCACACAATCCAGTGACCTAATACAATTACTGGGGGAAATGTGGTACAACTAGGTCTGACCTTGTGATGGTGTAGTACAATTCTTTTCAAAGATAGTGATTGTGAGGGGTGGGGGGAGAAATATAGCTTCCAAATCACGTGACGTACTAGTTCTCCTCTACTCAGCACTGGTTAGGCCTCATCTTGACTACTGTGTCCAGTTCTGGGCACCCCACTTTAAGAAGGATGCAGCCAAACTGGAGAGAGTTCAGAGGCGGGCAACAAAGATGATCAGGGGACTGGAAACAAAGCCCTATGAGGAGAGCCTGAAAGAACTGGGCATGTTTAGCCTTGAGAAGAGAAGACTGAGGGGAGATATGATAGCACTCTTCAAGTACTTGGAAGGTTGTCACAGAGAGGAAGGCCAGGATCTCTTCTCGATCATCCCAGAGCGCAGGACATGGAATAATGGGCTCAAGTTACAGGAAGCCAGATTCCGGCTGAACATCAAAGAAAACTTCCTATTAGAGCAATACAACAATGGAACCAATGACCTAGGGAGGTGGTGGGCTCTCCCACACTGGAGGCATTCAATACAAGGCTGCACAGCCATCTGTCGGGGATGCTCTGACTTAGATTCCTACATTGAGCAGGGGGTTGGACTCGAAGGTCTTGTAGGCCCCTTCCAACCCTACTATTATATGATTCTATGAAAGTGAAGCAACGATAAGAGGAAAAAAACACACTGATGTTGCAGTGCTCAGGACAGGATTTACTCTGAAATTATCTCATTTACTTCAATGAAAATAATTCAGGACTGCAACTCATGTTTCTCAACATAATTCCTCTTCCACAGCGCTGCCAAAGCAAAAGTTCTGAATAACCTTCATATGACTTGGTTTAAACCCTATAGATATAGATATAGATATAGATATAGATATAGATATAGATATAGATATAGATATAGATAGTGGCGGCCTACACTATGCTTTTGTTGTTTTGTTGTTGTTGTTGTTGTTCTGGCTCCGAAATGGTAAGGCAGGGTTTCCATCTAGTGGCTTAACGAGGAAATTGTACACAGCCAGGAAAGGATTTGTTTTGTCCACACAGGACAAAAACTTGAGCAATCTTACCTGGCTTGAATTTCATGGTATGTTATTGATTCTTTTTATATAACAAAAAGTGGATATCCATGAGAAAACTGTGGAAGGGCTGGAGGAGGAGGCTTAACTTCCATTCCATTCGGAGATCTGTAACTGTTCCCCTTCTTCTCTGTCCCTGCAGAGAAACAAAGCAGGATGAGAGCAAAATCCATTGCTTCTTCTCCCCACATCTCCTGGAGGAAGAGTAGAGAAGTGCACTGGCTTTTCCCCTTCGTGTTCTGTTAAGCATCATTTCCACCCACCCCAAGAGGCTCTGGTCCAGTGTTCGGTAGTAACACTTGAAAGCACTGATCAGCTGGTAATGATGAACTATCTAGAATTGGTCTGGAGCATTTCAACGCCAATAGCAGCAGGGCAATCCTTAGCAGCCAATGAGCTTTACAGGGAAAGGGAATAAAAGAATCTGAACACTCCACTCTCTTGGCTCCAATTTCCTGGCTACCAACAATTGCAAATATGCTTTCTTGGACAGCCGACTCCAGCAAAGCCCCTCTACCCTGAGGATACCAGCGGAAGGAAGGAAGGAAGGAAGGAAGGAAGGAAGGAAGAAAACACAAAGGTAGCCATGTTAACAGTATGAAAAATGCCAACATTCATATCAGTGATGAAAGACTTTTATTAGGCCAACCAAAAGGTCACCCAAAATGTGCAAGCTTTTGAGATCTCGAGATCTCTTCATCAGGTAAGATGTTACAAAAAGCAAGTTTGTTGGGGTGGGGGGAGAGGGATGGAGAGGGGGGAAAACCTGACTTGATGGTAAAGTCACAGCATTTGTATGCTCAGAGTCCCAAAATGAAGTGGGGAAGGTGGGGTCTGCAGACATTCAATTTAGGCTATGCAGGTCATTTGATGGCTACAAGATCGGACCTGGAGCTGCCCTAGGAGCAAGAAAAGAGGAAATGTTGGATCCCCCATTTTGGAAATAGAGAATCCAGCTGTGTTTCCATCCTGAGTGAAGGGAGGAAACCTCTTAATAAACGCAAGCCCCATCAGCAAGCCCACTAGATGCATGCACTAATGAGAGCTTTAATCCCATCGCAAATAGGAGGCATGGGTGTGATTCTGATTGGGACTGCAACAGGTGTTAAAGGGTTTAAACCCTCTCCCACCACACACACACACACACCACAGTCCCAATGTGTCCCAAAGTTCTTAGTCAGCACCCCCTGTGCTGACTAAGAACTTCTCTACACCAGGCTCTTTATCCTGCAATTTTACCAGTGCTTTTGCTTCTGGATTCTTTGCGGGATTAAGGTTGGCCCTTTATACGTGCTTCCCCATTTTTTCCCTGGGGAGTTCCTTCTCTACAAGTTCTATATGTTTCATTATTCAACCATTAGATGGTGCTGTGGTACAGTGCAACTCTATAATCACACAGAGGAATTCTTTCTGCCATTTTAAAATAGTGCATTTTCCTTGTTACAAATAAAGCTGTGGAAATGGTCACAAAGCACAGGAGAGGCCCTGAAGGTTTGTGATTGTCTCTTTCATTTCTTTTGATTTTGTTTCAAAGCAGCATGGGGGGGGGCGATTTGGATTGGGACCATGAAACTGGGAAAGTGCAGTTAACCACCCCCTGCTCTGCCTGCACACTGTTTACATGGTCCTATGGTCCTATTTGCTCCCTTAAGGAAAACCTAGCCAGATTCCTGCTTTTCAAGCCACTGGCAACATTTTCTCACTCTTTCTAGTCACCTCGCCCCTTGAACTTCCTTTTTTAGCACTCCTCTCTCCCTCTGCCCATAATATCATAAGCAGCATCACAGTGAATATGGGAGGGGGGCAACTGCCCTCCAAGGCAAGTTCCTCTCACTTCTACCCAATCAAACTGCTGGTTAACTGAAGGAAAGGCACTTTTCACACACAGCTTGTAAGTGAATCATAAATACAACTTGCTTCTCTTTGTTTTGCTTCCCACCTTCTGCCCACACACGCACCCCACACGCATACACACATTCTTTTGCTTGAGAGAGATTAAGAAACTCTGGAGAAAGCAGCCACCAAATCTCTCTTTCATTCATTTAGCTTTCTCAGCTTCCCAGGTCTGAGCTTAATTGAAGTATTCTGCGCCATTGACACCTTGGTGAAGTTCAGGCTGGCTATTGTCAATTGACATCCAGAAATTGCCTCCGGTGAACGTCTACTCCCTTCTGTTTCCATGTAGGTTTGGGCCGCGGAAGCTAAGGACCTCATCGCTTCACTTAAGCACATGTTTGCTGAAAAAGCGTGGGTAACGCTTCACGTTGAAGGAAGCTCACTGAGAGGCGATCAGACAGTACAGTCAATAGCAATCTCTTTTCCTTTCACCTGCCCTGTAGCAGAAGCTGGAATGGAGGAAGGTATTCCTCCCACCCACCCCCAACTGGAACATCCCCCCCCCCGCCAGCATGCTGTCTCCTCCTCTGCACCCTGCTGCTGCTGGGATCGGGTAAGGGAAGCATGCAGCCAAGAGAAAGCAGCAGCTGCACCTCTTACTAGGATTGATTCCACAGTGCTAATAGCTCTAGCTGCCTAGAGAGAATTAGGGATTAGCCACCTTGACAGTAAGGAGTGGGCAAGTGATGGCTGCTGCTGCCTCTGCTTGCTTGCACAGCTGCTCTCTTTGGGTGGTGCAGCGGGAAGGACTGGGCCAAGCAGGGCCCCCAAAGGGAGGAGGCAAGAGGAAGAGGCAGCTGGTCCTTGGAGGCGCAGCTGCCACCTATGCCTCCTCGCTTGCTCGCTCTTCCTCAGTGGTACAGTGGGGTGAGCTCACTGGGCCCAGTCCCCACAGTAGCACCACCCAGAGGGAGAGCACAGGTGAGTGGGGGAGAGGTGTCTATGCCTTCCATGACCTTTTGGGCTCCTTCACACCGGCCTTTTATCCTGCTATTGAGATTGGTTACTCACAGAAGTTTGCGGGTCCTGTACATGACGCCGTCCTCCTCCACTGCACCTCCCGCTCTTTGTGAGCTCTACCGCGTTGTTTTTCATCACGAAGAAAGTCCAGCATTTCCCCTCCTCCCACCATGGAGTCAACGTAAATCGGGGTATACTGTTTAAAGTTGCATTATTGCAAATAAAACAACAGTGCCACCTAGTGGCTTTGTAGTGAAACACATAGAACTTACTGAGAAGTTTAGTTTTTTTGAGAAGCCACATGGGAAGGAATCCCATGTAATCCCACCAAGATTCCGGAAGCAGAAGCTCCAGTAAATTGCAAGATTGTTAGCCTTATGTGATGAAGCCCATTGCCTTGGCCCACCTCTATGGTGTACTGCCCAGAGAGCAGGCAGAGGGGCCTGCTCATGATTTCTCTCTAGGCAGTGCCATGGGACCAATCTTCTAGCACAGTACCTGGAGAGAATGAACAAGTCAGAAGAGGTAGGATAGGCTGCTGCCTCCTCTTGCTTGCATGCTTCCCCACTTGGAAGTGGCAGAGCTCAGAGAAGGCAAAGCTGTGAGAAAGCGCAGGGGCCTCCTGGCTGGGCGGCTCTTTCTCTTCTGCAGCCTCTGTGATTTCAACCCATAACTGCATCTAGAATCCTATATGGATGGCAGAGAGCGGGAAGGGGGGGTTGCAGGGGGAGGGGGGGTTCTGTGTAAGAAGGAAAACAAAAGGCAATGCTCAATGCTGAATCGTATGATCTGGTGGAAATAGAAGAAGGTGCTTCTGAACATATGCCGAGCACATTTCCTTTGCAACCTTAGCCAGCCCAACCCTAAAACATCTCAAATAAAAGTTCAGGACCTTGAAGCCCCATGACTATCTTTGTCTGAGGCTTCCTTTGGTTTTCTGTCCATTGCGGCTTTTTTAAAAACAACAAGAACAACAACAACTAAAGGAGGAGCAGCTGGGATCTGTAAACTGTTTAAATAAAAATGGGAGGGGGGAGGTGAAAAATAAAGGAAAAGGAGAAGACTCTGACTGCTGCTCTCTGCTAAAAATATATATAAGTCCCTCACCCCTGAAAGACTTTCTTCTGGATTTCTCCAGACCACACATGTGAAGAAAGTACACACACACTTTTGCAGCCCAAGAATCAGGCTGAGAAAGAAGGGAGGTGCTATTTGGTCAGCCCTTGTTGCAGACCTAAGCATGCTTGTTTAAAAAGTTAATTCCATTAAAATCAGTATGACTTAACTTCACCGAAAATATATTTGCAATGGGACCATTAATGACTGTTATTTTTCATTAACTTCTCTTTCAAAAATCTAACGTGTGGTACAAAGCTGTTCTCCCCACCCCAAAATCCACAATGCCCCTTCTGTGCCCTCCCTACAATATGTTTTTTCAGATTGCATAATATATAACCTCTGGCCTCTTCAATGCAGTGTGATTTCTTACAGCTGTCTAATGAGCTCCTTCCCTTTCTCCTCTGCACTTCCTCTCAAGCCTCATTCCCCACCTAGCCTTCCTTCAGGTTCATTGACCACCCTGTGGTCTTCCTTCAAATTCTTTCCCTCTGAGCGCTCTGCCCCTTAACTTCCTTATATCTTAGGACCTCTCCTCAGTCCCCAGCTTACTCCAAACTGACAACTTGACCTTCCTTACAGAAACTGGATTGCAAATGGTTTAGTTCTCATGAGCAACTGAACATTCCATGCTGCCACACAAGCTCAGTCAGTGGGTGTCAGAGGCTTCACTACCTCAAGCGCAAAACAAAACAAAACTCTTTACCTTTCTCCCTATCCTTTTTTTTAGGAGTCCATACACTGTTGTTGGGGGTGGGGGTGAGGGGTGCCAGACAAACCCTCTCACATGTGTGTCATACGTGGAGCTGGCAGGGTGAGTGTCCAGCATGCGTGTCCATGAGGGAGCATGGCTGCTGGGCTGGACCCTGCTTTCTCCCCTCAAGGTGTGAGGGGTGTACCTGTGAACACCCCTAAGTTTTTCAAAGAAAAACCTTTAAGTCCAAATAAAAACACTGAAGTAAAAACTTCAAGTACAGTTTTTTGAGTCAACATGTAGACCAATAGTTGTCAGCATTGTACTATGGAGACCAACCAGCATAATTCTGTCTTTGTTCCTCCTGTGACTCAGAAGCAAAATCTACTTATTTGGTACTAGCCTCCTCAGCTTCTTCTGTTGGCAACCTGATAAGCTACCCATTGGACACAGGTTGGCTCCCACGCAAGAAGCGGAAGCAAAAATAATGACCTGTCCGAACACAAAGAGGGGAGGAAACATGACCCCATTATCTGATTAATCCTGTTTTATATTTTCAAAAGCTGACGTAAATGTTGGACTTTGTCTACTCTTCCGCTTTTTCACTCAGCTATTGTTGATTTATTTTGATGGTACTTCGTTTCAGGAAGTTACAGGATATTTCTCTGAACGCTATCAGCTGCCCAACTTTTTTTTTTTTTTTTAAAGTAACCCTATATTGATGTAATTTTTCTTGTTAAATGTTATCTCTTCAGGTTGGAATTTTTCTTGCAAATGAAACTGTGTCAACACTGGCCTCCATTTCCCTCTCTCATACTCAGGCTAACACTATGTCAACAAACTGAGATATTTGCATACACAAAGAAGTGTTGACCGCTGCACTTTAAAAACATGGGGTTTTAGTTGAAAGGTCAACAGAAATTACCCTTTTTACCCTACCTAACAATATTTGAGCTTTGTGGGAAGAACAAGATGTTAAAGTGAGGCTTGAAAAGTCAATATTTAACACTGTGCTGTAATCTGTAAATGTGAAATGTCACAGAGAAGTCAGATTGATTTCATGCTCACTAGGCATAACCAAGACAGTATTTTTCTATATAATTTGAGACAGTAGTACCCGCTCCTGTAAAAGATTGGACTTTTATACTTGTTTGAGCCCTTGGTTATAACTTTTGGTTCCAAAACTCTCGTTAATAACACTGCTGTAGTTCAGTAGTCTCTGCATCATGATACCCACTTATGCAGTAGCACCAAACAGGATTCTATCTAAATTAGAATATCACAGTGACAGGGGCTTAAGAGCATATCGATGAGTGAGACCCATAGTACTGTTGTTCCCATGCTTGCTCAGGGACACGTGTATCTGACAAGTGTCTGACCTTGAGTCTGTGTCCTGAAGGTTCTTCCCTTAAGTACAACGGGTGATTGGGGAATTAGTCAGGTAAACTGGACATCTGTCGGCCAAAGTACCCATTATTCGAATTACATCACATGTAGCTGAAGGTTAGCTTTTTATTTGCTCTAGTGTAAGCACACATGGCCCTGATTCAAACTGGGGCCACTGTGCACCCCAGGGGGCGAGGAATAAACATTTCCCTGCCACCACCATGTTTTTCCTGAAATCCTCCCCCCATGGGGGCAGGGGGGGGAGAAAAAAAGCTTCCATTAACACAAGTGAATACTTTAAAAAAAAAAAACCCCTGCAGGGGGGAATTTGCGGGGGCAGGGGCAATCGGGGGAGGAAGGTTTAATCCTCCCCTTCCAGTATGCTCTGTTCCAGATCCAAGTCAGGGCCATGTGGACTTACACTGGAGTAAATAAAAAGCTAACCTTCAGCTACATGATTAGCATAATGTGTAGTTTGGCTTTATGACACTTTTCCACACGATGAAGGGATCTTCCACTCCTGTAGATTTTTGTCTGATAAAATTCTCCTAAATGTTTGGCATGATGTTACAGATGATTGGCTGTGCTTATATCTTCACTATGTCAAGTTACTACAAGGTAGCTAAAACAACAAGTCTCAGCTACAAAATGAACAAAAATGGATATGAATCTTCATGCAATCTTTTTATTAAAAGTCTCAGAATTTGGGACAAATGGAATTTAAGACTGGTTCACTCTGAGCTTTGAGAATTTCTCCAAACTTAAGAATGAGAAAATGAGAGAAAATGAACTGACAGAATCATCCATCCCAAAGCAGCTAACAATAGAATACAAATAAAATAACAACGTTATAATTAAAACATTAACACTCAAATAAAAACAAATTCAACACAAATACAGGGATGAAGGAAGGGAAAGAACTGAGGGTTTCAGCCCCTGGTGGAAAGACATTCTCCAGACAGCAGGTCTACACACTGAGAAACAACAGAGGGGGAGACCTGATACACAAATTTCTCAGAAGCCACTGCTTATTCACAAGATCTATCAGAAACGATAAATCGGTTCTCTGATGTTATGGGGGGGGGGCGTTCTTTAAATATGCAACCACACAAAAAGTGCAGTTCCAAAACAACATTTGGGCAGTTCAAAATTCAAGTAATGCAAAAGTTGTATTATGTTAGTTGATGTAAAAAGTGTCTGATAACATGGAAAGTAAAGTGAGTAGTCTAGGCTCCTCTAGAAACCTAAACCCTGATTGCGCATACCCGTTTCTCTTCCCCCTGCTACTCTCTACAGTCTCCAAGATGAAGAAAAACATTCTAGAATATGGGGAGCCTTTTCCTGGCAAGTCATGGGAAGCTGTCAATGTTATAATAAGGGAAGTGATGCTGGGAAATATCCAATATGACATCCTTAAATTAACAGGGATTGCTGTAGTATGTGTGTGTGTAATTACGCTTCTCCATTTTGCTGCTCCTTGTACTGCTTTTATTGTAATTGGAATTGTTTTTAATGTTGTGTTTTTAATTTTGCATTTTAAATGTGATTTTAATATTTATATGTGAACCACTTAGGGAGCAATCTTATGGCCACTAGTCAGCGGCTAGATGGCCATATGATATGTGGTTTTCCGGGAAGCAACCTCAGAGTGCAGGCTCTGAGATCAGTTCCTGGAGAACCGGTCTTCCCCCCTTCCGTGCTGCCTCGCAGGCAGTGTGGAACGGCCCTGTGCTCCGTGCTTGGAAGAAGAGCGCAAAGTGGCCAAGACGGGGCATTCTGGGGGGCATTCTGGGGCAGGGAAGGCAGAAATGCTGGTATGACACATCCTATGTGTCGTCCAGCAGCCTCCTCCCCAGCTCCGCCTTGCCGCGGCTAGACAGCCAAAATCAGCTGTCAAGCTGCAAATGCAGGGCAGAAAAAGTGTGGAGAGAACAATCCCCTCCATGCTTCTCCTGCCCTGCATCGGATAGGCAGTCGCCTCGGAGTTCGGAGGCAGTCACCTATCCCCGCAGGATTGTGCCCTTAGGGATTTCATTTAGCGGTATATAAGTATCACAAATAAATGAACAGTGAGAGAGGTAGGTGTAAAGCGGCACAACAGCAAAGCAATGAAGAGGCTCTGGATCCACTCTGGATGCAATCAGTCTTAAGGCAAAATATGTAGGAAAGATAGATTGACTAACAGAGTATTTTTAAAAATATATTTTGAGCTGAAGGTTTTGGCTTCCACCCTTGTTAGTAGCTGTGCTGTTAAACGGATACCAGGAGTGGCAGAATAGAGACAGACAGACAGACAGACAGACAGACAGACTCTCCCCACTCCAAATAAACTTTTGTTGGAGTTCATGGCGCCTCTTGTGAGAAGCTTGGGTGTAACACCCTGCTGCATTAGTGCTGTCAAATCCCCAGGATTTTCTGCCACTGTGCAGGTTTCAAAATGGAATGGAATGGGACTCTAAGCAACAAAGCCTGTGCAGACACACAAGGAAAAGTCACAGGTGTGCTGTGGCAGTGCAAGCTATGTACACAAATTACAATGCTTTCTCTCCCCCCAGAAAAACTCCTGCACACTCCCAAGAATACTACGCCACTGTAACAGCATCAGGCCCCTAAAAGGAATGCTTCCCTACTCTCTTCAGCTGGAAAGAAAGCATGTGCATGCTGCACAGTGCAACCACTTCAGTTTCCCGTGGAAGTGAGTGGAGGATGGCAAAGAGCACATCCAATTCTAATAGAGGGAATAAGTGAATGACGCTGGACCAGGCACACACAGATGGACCTGAACCAGCCCTGTTTGCTCTGGGGCTCCCAAATCCTCAGCAGCACCCCAATATGATAATATGAAGATAACCTACTCCTCCTACACAGTGCTTATGTATTGGAACCATACATATTCTTCATCTTGGGTTAAACTAGGAAGTCTTTTAAGTCCCTGGTTTTAATGCCCAGTCTCCCATTACATGTTTTCTTCATGTGGCCCCACTAAAAAATAATTTGGGTCTGGAAAGTGTTACTTTGTAAAGGAGAACATCAATTGAAATGGTATGTCACTAAGGGTGCAATCCTATGCATGTTTGGACCTTTAAAAAGTCCTGAAACAGTTGTAGAACTTCTTTCTGTCTGCACATGCATAGGATTCCATCCTAAGTGGAGATTTCTGACACCACTGGCTAGACAGCATAGAAGCCATTCAGCATGTTAAACATCACCAATATGTTGTTTCTTCCACAGCGGCTGTCACCATCTTGGGAAAGATTCCAGGGCCTCCTAAGTACCTGTTTGCAGCACCTAAGCCTCATACCTTAGGCCTGCCAGGTAACACTGCCATCCAGCCTTCAGAAGTCAAAACAGATTCCAAAATGCATTGGTATAGTTGGGCAGACATTCACAGACCCGTTGTACTTGTGGCCAAGTTAACAATGCCCATGGATATTCGGTGGAATTCACTTCCACAGAATTCGCTGATGCTCTCTTGAAGGAGTCGGCTCTGTGCTCGCTGCCAGTCATGAAGACTCCTTTCCCCATCACCAAACTGATGATGATGATTGATGATTTACAATTCCATGCTGCCCCATAGCCGAAGCTCTCTGGGCGATTTACAAAAGTTAAAACATTAAAATACAATATACATTGTTTAAAAGCCATTTACATAAAAGTATGCAGACAATATATACGAACAACATATAACTAAAACAACTTTGAACTAAAAACAATTTTTTAAAAATCCAACAATAAAACACAGCTTAAAACAACACAGCTTAAAAACAGTAATCCAAGGTCAGCAAAAGGAGCACGAGTTCTAAAAAGGGAAGGCCTGCCGGAATAACAGAGTCTTTAATGCCTGCTTTTTGTTGTTCAGTCGTTCAGTCGTGTCCAACCCTTCGTGACCCCATGGACCATAGCAGGCCAGGCCTTCCTGTCCTGCGCTCTCTCCCGGAGCGTGCTCAAGTTCATATTCATTGCATCCGTGATGCTATCTAGCCATCTCATCCTTTGCCGTCCCCTTCTCCTTTTGCCTTCAGTCTTTCCCAGCATCAGGCTCTTTTCCAGAGAGTTTTCTCTTCGCATTAGGTGGCCAAAATATTTCAGCTTCACCTTCAGGATCTGTCCTTCCAATGAGCACTCAGGGTTGATTTCCTTTAGCATGGACTGATTTGACCTCCTTGCAGTCCAGGGGACTCGTAGGAGTCTTCTCCAGCACCACCTTCAAAGAGGTCAGCAGGCGCATTTCAACCGGTACGTCATTCCACAACCAAGGGGCAGCAAAGGAAAAGATCCTCTTGCGTGTGGCTGCCAGTCTCACATTAGGCAGCCGCAGCAGAGAGCCCTCAGAGGACCTTAGGTGGTGGACTGGGACATAGTAGAAGGTGCTCCCTAAGGCACCTTGGACCTTGACCAGGCTTTAAAGCCAAGAACCAGCACTTTATATTTTGCTTGGAAACAAACTGGCAGCCAGTGTAAAGATTTTACAGTAGTGTAATACGGTCTCCATGGGATATCCCAGAGACCACCCTGTCTGCCATATTTTGTACCAGTTGAAGTTTCTGATCTAAATATACAGGCAGCCCCAAGTACAGCACATTACAGAAATCAAGCCTAGAGGTTAGTAGCACGTGCACCACCATTACCAGGTCCACATGTTCCAGCAATGGGTGTAGCTGGTGTATCAGCCGAAGCTGATAACAGGCACTTCTCACTGTTGCCTTCACCTGGGGTGCCAGAAGCAGGGCTGGGTCAGGAGGCACCCCCAAGCTACGAACTTGCTCCTTCAGGGGGAGTTCAACCCCATCCAGAACTGGTTGACATACCTCAATACCTGCATTAGGACCCTTCACGATGAGCACCTCTGTCTTGCCTGGATTCAACTTCAGCTTATTCTCCGTCATCCAGCCCATTACCGAATTCAGGCAGTCATTCAGAGGAGTCATACCTTCCTTGGGTAAAGAAATTAAGGAGAAATTGATTTGGGTGTCATCAGCATACTGATAACACTCAGCCCCAAACCTCTCCCAATAGTTTCATGTAGATACTGAACAGCACTGGGAATAGAATGGAGCCCTGAGGGACTCCACATAATAGTTCCTTTTTCGAGGAACAACTATCCCCGAGCGACACCATCTGGAACTGTCCTGAGAGAAAGGAGCAGAACCACTGCAGATCAGTGCCCCCAACCCCCTCAGGCAATCCAGGAGAATACCATGGTCAATGGTATCGAATACCGCTGAGAGATCCAGAAGAATCAACAGGGATGCACTCCCTCTATCGATTCCCAGGTGAAGATCATCCACCAAGGTGACCACGGCAGTCTCAACTCCATATCCCGCTCTGAAGCCAGTTTGAAATGGGTCCAGGTAATCAGTTTTATCCAAGATTGCTTGGAGTTGAATGGACACCATCTTCTCAATTACCTTGCCCTAAAATGGAAAATCACTTACTGGCCTATAATTATTGAACTGTAGGGGGGTCAAGGGAAGGCTTCTTCAGAAGCGGTCTAACAACTGCTTCTTTCAGACAGGATGGAAAATACTTTCCCTTGGGGAGGCATTAATAATATACAGCAAATATTGCTTTACCATCTCCCCTCCCTGGACCACCAGCTAGGAAGGGCAGGGATCGAGAGGGCAAGTTGTCTTTTTGACCAAACCAAGCAGCTTGTCCACATCAGCAGGAGTCACAAGCTGAAAATGATCTAGTTTAATCATGCAAGCAGAGTTGCTGGACACCCCACTGTTGATTTCGGTCCCCACGACAGCGTCCAAGTTGGCTTGTATCCGAGAGATTTTATCTGCAAAAAACTTATTAAAGGCATCACAGTGAGCTACCGAAGGCTCTAAGATGGGATTGGGGGGAGGGCTGACTCCGCTCCCTAACCACCCTGAGCAGCTCAGCTGGGTGCAAGTTTGTGGACGCAATACGTGTAGAGTAAAAAGCCCTCTTCTCTGCACATATCGCCTCCTCATAGGTCTTCAAATGATCCCTATGATGTGTCTTGTTGGATTCAAGTCGTGTTTTCTGCCACTGGAGTTCTAGTTGTCATCTTTGCCACTTCAGCTCCCTCAGTTCTTCTGTAAACCATGGAGCTCGTTTGGAAGCGGGTAGGAGTGGACATCTAGGAGCAACCATGTCAATAGCCCTAGTCAGATCTTCATTCCACACAAAGACCAGGGACTCGACAGGGTCGGTGGTGGCACCAGCCAAGAAACCCCCCAAGGGGTTTTGGAATTGCAATGGATCCATCAGCCTTCAGGGGCGAACCATCTGAATTGGTCCTCCACCCCTGCGGAGGCGGGTAGTAGCCGTATACCAACCCTGACCAGACAGTGATCTGTCCATGGCAATGTGGAGACAGATAAAACCTCCACCCACAGGTCATTCTCCTGACTGGAGTAAAAGATCAAATTGCATGTGTGACCAGCTTCATGTGTTAGCCCCTTGACCACCTGGGACAGGCCCATGGTTGTCATGGTCACCATGAACTCCTGAGCTGCACTTGGCAAGCTGGACCCGAGGGGGATGTTGAAGTCACCCAGGCTAAAAGCCTGGGCGATTCCAACACCAGCTCCGAGACCAGCTCTGTGAGCTCAGTTAGGGACTCTGTTAGGCAGCAGGGTGACTGGTACACTAACAGAATCCCCAATCTGTCCCTAGTCCCGAGGCTGAGGTATACACACTTGATGTGAGCCAGTTCCTTCACAGTGCATCTGGACAGGGGGATGTTGTCTTTGTGGACCACTGCTTTGCTGCCTCCCCATCCACTTCTCCTTACCTGCTTTACCACAGAGTACCCGACCAGGAGAAGCTGCATCCATACAGGCCCACTTATACAGAAGTCTCTATGCATATCAGGTCAGCTTTTTCATCCAAAATTAAATCATGCATGGTTTTGATCTTATTCTGGACTGACCTGGCATTGCAAAGGAGCAGGCAAAGTCTCTGCGGGTGGCTTGGCCCGCTCCCCAAGGTCTAACAGGGCAAGCAGAAGGCTGGATAGGTGTAAAGTACCTGCCCTCCCTTCTCCTATGGGTTCTTGCTCTGCCAGCACCATATCTCCCCATGCCCGTCACCACTCCTATTGCCTTCCCTATACACATAATGACTTTGTCTCAGAAAAGATGTCAAACTCAGCAACGTTCAGCAGGATAAAACACAGTCAAGCCCAATGTCCCATCTCTCACCTGGAATGCACACCTAACACTCCCCTCCCATCTCTCACCTGGGGGGGGGGAGCGCGCACAATTCAATACCAGCAGGTTCTCACCTTGGGGTATAAAATCACTTCCCTCTCACTTTCAATACTTAACCCATAAGCGTAATAAATAGCTTAAATGGAAAAACAAACAAAACACATTCAAAGGCCTCACACCCCCAAACTCCAGACAACCCCCAAGATCCTCCCCCCTCACTCCCCACAACAGGAAGAGAAAGAAGGGAAAGAGAGAGAAGAGAGAAAAACAAAGGGATATGGTCCTTGCCCTCGCTGCCCCCTGAAGCGACTTCCCCAAAGGGGCAACCCCCCTTTGGTGTCATCCCCTTCGGGGGCGCTACCAGCCACATCGGCTTCCCTTAAGTCCAGGCTTCCTGGAGGGACAGCCAATGGCTGGATGCCAAACACTCCCCAGGGAACCGGGTCCTCAGCGGTTTCAGGGAGCTGGAAATAATGAGCCCTTCCCAAGGCCAGACAAGCAGCTAAAGGAGCAGGGAGTTGATGGTGGCCAGAAGAAAACGACTCCCACCTGCTCCTCAGATGATTCCCCTGCTGCCTCAGTTCTTGCTCTGCTGGGATGTTGCTGATCCCATATTATTGATGCTAAGTGTGCAGGGCGAGGGCAGAGACCATACCCTCCTGGTTATGCAGGACATGAGGTTTTCCCATGCATCCACCTTTGTGCCCAGATCACAGAATCAGATCCAGAAGGACTAACTATCTCCAGAAACCTATTTCCTTCAACACAGAGATTGCCCTTGCTGTACTGAAGCAAATGTGTTTAGTTTCAGGGTGTGCACCAACTAGGAAGGTGTTTTTAAGTGAGCCAGCAGAATTTCCATTGCCAATGAGCTCCAACTGTGACGAGATGGTCTGATTAAGTCATCATCTAAACTAGATATTCACTAGCAGGGATTGCCAGGAAAACACTACAGCCAAAGGGATTTTAACTGGAAAAATGATCACACGCTGGTGACAGTTGTTCAGAAGCTTGCTAGCGTTAGGGGCATGCTACGCCATAAAAATGTGCCATTACGCCTTGTTTGTAGAGACTCTTGTGCATAATGTGACTTTCAGATGTTTGATCAACGGCCTATCATTCCTGCAGCAAAAAATGGACTGGGAAGGAGCCATCCTTGGTGCTCTTTCCAGGAAGTTAGACTATATAGACCTTGGCTTGCACTCCAGATTATTTGCTGTCAAGTCAAATTAAGGCAGTGTGAAAACAATGAGAGCGGTCTGTTTGCCTGCAAGTTTGTTCAGTCACTGATTGCATTCATACCCAGAAAAGAGCAGCTGTGTTTACATCCACAAGAGTCCACCCTCCTCGTTCTAATTAATTCATGGCCCATTGATCACCCTGTGAATACACTTACAGTGCCATGTGCTCTTTGAGACAAGAATGGATCAGTGCAATTATAATTCAGCTCTGATGTTCAGCCTGAAAAGCACAACACTGCAGGCAGCAAATGGGGCTTTTTGTGATGCAGCAGGCTGAAGTCTGTTCCCGTTTGCGGCATGACTTGACTTTTTGAAACAGGAGGTTTATTTACAGGTTTGGGCTCTCCCACTTAAGTCAAGAAAAAGTCACAAGTTTGGAAGGGATAGCCATGTTAGTTTGTTGCAGCCAAAGCAGTACTAAATATTCTAGCGCCCTAAAAGCCAACACATTTATTTTAGCGTAAGCTTTTGTGGACTAAGGCTTCCTAAGATGCATGAAGTGTTATTCTTAGTTTATATATAATATATGTGTATACACACACAGGTATAGAGAAAAACTGTTTTTGTAAACAGTGGGGCTAAAGTGCAAGATGCAGCGTAACCCATGTGCAACAGCTGTCACTGGGGTCAATATAAACTTTCCAGTAGCAGAGCTGATAAAGTTTGTAAATAACTGGCTTATAATAACAATTTCCAGTTAGTCTGTTACAGCAAAAATAACAATGTATCTTGCGGCACCTTAAAGACTAACACATTTATTCTGACATAAGCTTTCGTTGACACTGTCTACTGATGCATCTGATGTGTCCACAGAAGCTTTCGCCAAAATAAATTTCTTCATCTTTAAGGTGCCACAACACCCTTTGTTATTTTGGCTCACAGGAGGAATTCTCACTGCTTCTGATATTCGCTTTTATCATGAATCAAATCAAGCACCTTTACTCTGAAACTCTTATTCCATTTGTAATTAATAATGAGATGCATTTCAAGTTCTTGTTTTTGAGTCTGCATGGGTCAGCATTTATGGGACTGGGCCAGCGAGACCAGTAGCCGCTATTGCACATGCTCCAAACCTAATTGCTTGACATTCGTACTTGGAGCTTTTCTACATGAGGCTATTAATCACTGTATGTACATTCAGTTTTGTCACAGAATTGAGATCTGAGCTCCACACAAAGAGCTTTTCCTTTCCTGCTTTTCTGCTACATAAGCTCTAGGTGGAGCAGTACAATACCAAAAGAGCACAAACACACCAGTAGAAATACTACTTTCAGAAATAATACCCCATTTTCCTCAATCAAAAAACCCCCTGGAAAGTGCTCTGAAAAAACAGAAGTGAAATTGGAGTATTGTGGTATCGTCTAATGAACCCATAAGCACCCTTGAGTGAGGAATCACGGGCACGTAGTAAATGCTTCAGGCAGAAAAGCTCTTGGCCTCTATGAGAAACTGTCCCTCTTTCCTGATAGCTGTATTTTAGCATCCTTATCACGGGGATGTGGAGAGATGATTTTTTTAGCCCTAATACCACCTCGTCCTTTGAATCACCTTGTCACACCATCCACCACCACCGTTTCCACTTCTGCTGGAACCCAACCTGTTGTTTTTCATTTACTGTGGCATTAGGCTGTGCTTCCACATGAGCAGAAGGACTTGGGTGAAATGGAGGATGTCCCTGGAACAGCTGTCCAGCAGATGAGAGTGCTGCAGCCAATCCTGATGCCACCACCACCTCCACATTCTAGCAGCCAATCAGGGGCCAGGACCCTTAGGACCCATGGCAATTATGTGAATGCGCATGTGCCAGAATATTAAGATTCAATTTAGAACTCGGGCGCAGGGGGAAGAGGCTGCTGTTGTCATTCACAGAGAAAGCTCATAATGTCATGCTGGAACTTCCCTTTGATGACATTATGTTTAAATTTGGTGACTTTGAGGTCAGCAGCAAAATGTCTTGGGAGACTAAACCTTTCTCTCACTGATTTTTGGATGTTGCCATTTCGATGACGGCCTTGTGTCCATTTCTTCTCTCGCATAGAATCTGATTTAGGTACATAGCAGAAAGCCACTGTTGGCAGGGGATGACTTGTATCAGGGAAATGAGCTTCCGATGCTATATGTACACTTGGAATACTTTGTATAATTCTGGTCAGCACACCTCAGGAAGGAGCTTTAGAAACATACACACCACTTCCCCCGGATTATTTCGGTGGTACAAATATTTTAAACATACTGCACTACGGGGAAACAAAAGGTACTGACTGGGTTTGCACAACACACTAACACACACTCAGACTAGGTTTGGACGATTGCATAGGGAGAAGAAGCCATCATGGCTTCTCCCCTCAACCCCACGAATGCCCTGCGTGAGTCTTCCATTTGCATAATTCCCCTCAATGCAGCATGGGTTGGCAGGTTGGCACGACAGGCGTGGCTTTGTACCCAATCTACAACCCATGACTTGCAGTAGGAGTTGTAGGGTAGGCACAAAGCTATGCTCACCATGCCATGTGCTGGGTTTGGATGACACACCAACCCACTCTGCATCATGGGGAATTGTGCAAATGGTGGTTACAGGCATGGCATGTGCAGGGGTAGGGAGAGAAGCCACCGTGGCTTCTTCCCTCTACATGATCACCCAAAAAAACCCTCAGTGGTTGAGTAGGGGTTGTTGTTGAACCGTGAGTTAGTGTGTTGTTTGAACCCAGCGTATTTTCTGCAGGGTGGCTTGTTAACCATGCAGTCCGGCTTATTTTTCTCGAACAAGCCACCTTGGAAACCGATGGTTTGTTGTTGGGTCGTTCAGGGTGGTTAACAAGCCACACTGAATGATTAACAAGCCACCCTGCAGAAAACGTCCTGGGTTCAGGCAACACGCTAACCCATAGTTTAACAAACAACCCACAGTTCAACAATAACCCACACTCAACCACTGAGTGTAGCTTAGTGTGTTGTGTGAACAGCCCACTGCCTCAGCTGAAATGAAAGTTCTTCCAAATGTCATTTAGCATGGGTTCGGCTACCACATCATACCAGTTTTATTTCCTAAAGGTCAGATTGAATATTACTGAAACTTGCAATCCATTATTCTGAATTATGATGAAGACAAAGGCTATACTCCAAAGGACAAACTGTGCTGGGCCCAGAGTGCACTGAGCCAGACTTTTAATCCCCAGCCCTCAGAAGAGAAGAGCCCCACACTATAACACAAACTGCCTTTGAATCTCGCTTGATTTTCAATAGCAGTTTTGCTATGCAGCAAGAAGAGTTCTGCCACATAGAATTGGTAAATTTTCTTCATTGCCTTTACCATGCATAAGAATTTCTGATGCTGGAATAAAATTTCCCTTCAGAACAAGTTTTGCATACAAAGAGAGTCGTCAGTGCCGGCTCCGGATTTTGGAGCGCCCTTCGGCAAGACACCCTCAATGGGCCCCTCCCTCAGTAAGTCTACCTTCTGACTGCCATTGTCACCACCTACAGTCGCTCCTCATCTCTTTCTCATCATTGCTACCACTTGCTTGCCTGCCAGGCAGAGAGCCAGGGAGGAAGGAGGCAGTGGTGTCTCCTGCTTCTCCTTCTCACCATCACCGTTGTCTGGGCCAGAGCGAGAGCCAGGTGAACAAGCAGGTTGAAATGATGTAGAGGAGGAGCAAGTCCAGGGCGCTCTTGTCAGTGAGCTCGTGTTGGGGTGTGTGGGCCCTTGGTAGATGCCCAGCCATGCCTGCCCTTGATGCCAGCCCCAGGTGATGCACGGTGTTTTTGTAACATTGGCTTTATTTACAAATAGGCAAGTAGGGTATAAGTGGATGCAAGCAATGTGGGCTCCTATTGGGCAGCAGGTCCACTAACTCACATCAGATCCCCAGAGAGGAATACCCACACTCCCAGGGTGCTTTCAGCTCACACTCCTCTCTCTCTCTCTCTCTCACACACACACACACACACATTTGTTCGCAACTACAGCTGGAAGGGAGAAGAAGTCACCGTCCCCAGGAGTTGCCTTCCAGATGTGTTGGCCTACAACTCCCATCATCCCTAGCCAGCATAGCCAATGGTGAGGAACGATGGAAGTTGTAGGCCAAGACATCTGGAGGGCCACAAGTTACCCACCCTGCTCTTATGGCTATCTCCTTTAAAATGCTGAAGAGGTCTCCAACTCCTGACCCACTGATGAACCAACCATGAAACTAGAAAAAACTAGGCTACTTTTTGTTTGTTTTTTCCTGATTAATTTCCCTCCCTTAAAATAAAATAGAATAAAATAAAATAAACCTTGACCAACTTCTAACAAGCATTCCTTATGCCAATGAAAATTTCACTCAGTCTACGAACACTTCAGCTACAAAAAACACAAGTCAAAACCCTGCCTTTGGATTGTGGCCAAGGACAGCAGGCTAAATTAGAAAGACCTCTTTCAGCATCTACACATCAAACAGCTTGACTTACTAACCCTAGAGAGTATTTGTGCAGAAGAGGGGGGGGGGGGAACACCATTATTTACCTCTGTACACCACTAGAGGGCAGTCGTGCACTTATGTAATGTTGATGCTACTTTGCGACTGCTTGCTCAGTTTATTGGGAGCCACGTTAGCACAGGAAGATTGCAGGCACAAGATTGCCCGAAATGTTCTGTAAATTAAATACATGCAGTTCATCACTGCATCATATTTTGGGAAGTTCCTGAATATCTTTTACTTTTTTCATATAGAGCATATATGCTATATGCAGTCAGAAAGTGCTAAACTTTACTATCAGAGTTTATTGAGAAATTCCTCCCTCTTCTTCGCTTCTGTGAAAAGATGTGTTTGAATGCATGAAAAGAGAGTGTGAAATGAAAGAGAAAGTGTGTGTTTACTGTATTTGTGTTTTCATATTTGGGATGAGATCTATGGATACTCCATACACCATTATGCTACATAGAAAACGTGCACTTAATTTAAAATTATGCAAACACTACAGAAAAAAAATGAGCTGTTCTTTCCGGATAGCCAAATCAAAAAATATGAAGTGGCCGGGTGTCCTCTTTTACAGAGTACAGTCCTGTATTTGAAGGGTTGCCAGAGGACCATTCTGTATTTGAATACGTCCTCTATTTGAAGGGCTGCCCTATCCGATTCCAGTTTGAAGAACCGTAAGAACTGTTCCGCTGCTCATCTTAGCCCCAGGACAACAGACCAAACAGGGAGGCAAGCAGGTCACCTGCTCACTGTCTTCTGCACTATGCACAGCATTTCTATTTAAATGATAACTATTTCTAGATTTGCATCTATACATATTAGCAAAATGCAAATGCCTTGCAAATCACTGTCTTCTTGTTTATCATGCATTTCCTCTTTTTTGTTGATTCATAAGTGGCCGTTCTATTACAATCCCCCACAAACTGCTCTGATCCTGGTGGCACACATAATGACTGTGAGGAAGGAGTGACCACAGAACTTAGAGCTTGCGTGTGGCCTTTTGGGAAGGTCTCATGGTCAGTTCCTTGAGTGGAAACTCCCAGTGCATTTTTCTATTACAGAAAGCAGCTACGGGGACCAGAGGGATTCAGGTCAGGCCCATCGCAACTTGGCGAGCAGCCTAATTTGGATCAGGGCTGTGTGAAACAGGAAGAAGAGGGGGCTACCCTTTGCCCACATGCCATGGCCCTGATCCAAATGTCACACCTACACCATGCTGCTATTAAAGATTAATCTAAATGTTATATATATATATATATATATACACACACACACACACACACACACACACATATATATATATATATATATATATATATATATAAAATTAATAAATATTAGCTGGTTGGGGACTTACCTAAGCCAGGGCAGGAGCAAATGTGTAGCACCCTTCACCTGGCAGCAGTTGCTAGTATGAGCCTGTGAACTAGCAGGGCAATCCTTCTACCCCATCTACCACAGAATGTTGCTTTTTATTTTAAACACCACAGTAGGACACATTTCAAAGCAATGTGCATAGGATAAAGATGTCAGTCTGCCTCTTTTGCCTTTTTCAAATGTTGGCTTGCATGTCTTGTCTCGTATGGTGGGAGCTGATAAAGCCAAAGCTGTGTCAAATAGTTCCAAGGCATATATTACAGCACAATCCTACGCATGTCTGCAGAGTTCCATTTAGCAGCAACACGGCACCAGGCCTTCTCTGTGGTGGCACCCTCCCTCTGGAATGACCTCCCCTCCCTCTGCGATATGTCAGGCACTGATGATCATGTGCTTTCAACGATCATTAAAAACTTACTTGTTTCTCCTGGCTTTTACCAACCATTAACTAGTCAAAATGTTGTGTTGTTATAATGATGTATTGTTTTATCATTTGCTGTAAATTGCTATGGGAGTTTAAAAATCATTTGCTGTGAACTGCCATGGGATTTTAAAGTATTCTAAAATAAATGAAAGAACCTCTGCTCAGAAGCAAGACCCATTAAGTTCAATGGGACTTGATCCCGTGGAAGTAAAGGTTCAAGGCAGCCATCCTATACAAAGGGTGGCAGCCTCAATCTTGAAATTCCTAAAATTATGTGTTTGTTCTGCAAGGCCCATAAAATGATACAATAAACTGAAAAATATATAAATCCTCTAATGTAGAGCTTCCAGATTCAATGTGAAGATACAGGTCCTGCACCTTTAACAGCTGCAGAGAAGCCAAGAATTGGCATGTGCTGCTTTCCCATTACCACAGCAACCCTTGCCAAAACTCTCTCTCACCAGATTGAGCAATCATACATGGAGCTGTGGGGACGTGTGGTGGAGTCAAGTGCAGGGTGTGAGATAAACACATTTCTTCACACCAGAGATCAGCTGAGGCTAAGCTAAAGCCTCAATCTAATGCTTCATCTACCAACAACAAATTGCACAAAACGTAGCTTTGTCTTTATTTTTACTAATCAGGTGGCATGCACAAAGGGTGACAAAACGGGCCACAGATTGCCAGTGGCTGAATTTGCATTGCCTAGCAATAAGAACATCGGAAGCTGCCTTATACCAAGTGAGGTCATTGGCTCATCTAGCTCAGTATTGTCTGCACCGATTGGCAGCCCTCCATCTCTCCAGACTTTCAGATAGGTGTCTTTCCCAGCCCTATGGGGGAGATACCTGGGATTCAACCTGGGATCTTCTGCATGAAACACAAGTGCTCTACTACTGCTACAGCCCTTCCCTCAAGGCCTTAGCAATGCAGATGTAATCAGTGGAGGCTGGTGGCTCCAATGTCACTGAGGCTGTGAATCCACTCCAGGTTTCAATCAGAACCAATCAGAACTCTAAAGGAGCTGTTCAAGATGGAAGGTCTCACTGACATCGGAGCCACCAGCCTCCACTGGATGTAATACAAATTGCACGATATCAGGATTTCTTGAGGCACTGAAATGTAAATTATTCTGCTTCCTCAGACCAGCTTGGAAAGTTATGGAAAGTTTTAAACACTCATGTTTTTGAGAGCACTACCCCAAGGGAACGAAAATGCCCCAGGCAAGGAGTAATACGAGACTGGAAGGTTTTTCAAGTAAAACAGCGACTTTTGTGTGAAGCAAGCAAACACTGAGTCAGATATTGCGTCTCAAGATGATGTGGATTTTTTGGTTTGGGAACCACAATGTAAAAATCTCACAGTCATCAAATGACAGCACTGACTTGACAGAATTCATCCTCTCGCTTTTTTTAAAGGAGGCTTTTCAAGATGGCAAGTAGTGAAATATGGACTTGTTTAACTGTTCTGTCTTAAGCAGCTCAAACACAATAAAAATTACCCAAGCATAATCATATAAGAAAGGAAAACAGCTAGATTCCAAGTATAGGCTCTGCTTTTCTTTTCCCAGTGGATCACAACATGGACACTGTTCAGAGAATGTACATTCAAGACTGGCTTGCATGACTTTTGCACATCTCCAAAAACCAGAACAGCACAGCTTGAATGCCGAATGGAATTTTCTGTTAAACTTGTGCTATGTCTTACTTCATTAGGACTCAGCAAAGACAACCCAAGGAAGACAATAGACCGACACTACCAATTGAATGAGCTGGGTGTGAGTCTTCTTAGTTTGTGCTTGTATTTGTTTCTATTTCTATACTACCCTTCAGCATAAGATTCCAGCGGGGTGGTTTACACAATTAAAAACAACAATACACAATCAATAACAACAGAGAAAAATGCAATCATAAAACAACAATGTCACCCGGGAACAGGCTTTATGTAAATCAGATTGCTGGAAAAATAAATATGGGTCAACATTGTCATTAAGGTCACAAGGGCCAAAGACTTTTGCAGACTTTCCTCTCTCTCACCAGAGAGGGAGCTCTGCATTCACAGGAGGAGGTCAACCGTCAGAAGATGCTTTGTTGCAGTGATAGAAACCTCCATGCCATAACCTGCCATGGTTAATTATACGGACAAAAAATGTCACATTGAGAGTGGTAAAGAGAAAAAGGGACAAGTCAAGGACAGGAAACAGAAAAAGAAACTACACCAGCCCTGGAGCTGGCATAGTGAAAAGAGAAAAAGTGTGTGTGGGGGGCACTTTCTGCCTTGGCCCATATGAGTCTGGAAGGGCTTGGATCTGGTGGTTTCTCCACCATGGACTTTTGCCACCCAACCTCCTTAGGGCTACTCTGTAAATGATAGGGATGGACAAATCAATCAGTTTTTCTTTTTTGCAATCATAGGGCAGTATCCAATGGTGTCATTCTGCAGACTCAAACAGCGTTGGCAGAGCTCCACCAAATCTTGCCATTGCACAAGATTTACACTTGTACAACCGGTTGTACAAACATAATGTACAACTGGATGCACAATTGTGCTTGTGCAAACATAACTTTTCTTGGATTCCCCTCTTGTGCGTAGTTCGGAACTTAGTTTCTGCTAGCACAATATCATTCACATTGGATATTGCCTTTCAATTTGTTCAGACTTTAAAAAAAAAATACTTTTATGACTTTTTTTGAAGTCCACATCAAAGTGTGTATGCATTTTCATAGTCATTTCTCCCAATATAAATATTTTAATGCAATTTTGTCTAATGTACGCAATTTCTGCAAGCAGATTTCTTTATATAATGCTTTTTGTACATTTTCTTCACTATTATACACATTATGGGTGCGCTTTCACTTAACGTATGCAGTTTCTTTAAAAAAAAATTGCTTTTGTGAAATGCTAATACTGAAGAATAACTTAGGGCACAATCCTACGGGTTGCGCCCTGGGTACTCATAAGCCCCTGAACTCAGATGCTTATGAGTATCCTATGCAGTATCCTACGCACAAGTATCCTATGCACAAGGTGCCTCCCTCTCTGCATTTTAGCTAGACAGGTCCAGCAGAGGTTTCGGGGAGGGGGAAGGAAGGAACCTGTGGTGGTGATAGGAAAAGGCATAAGCCAGCCACCCCAATCTCCTCCCCTCCCCGCCTCCAGGAATGCCTCCTTCCCCAGTCTCCATGCTGCTGTTACTGAGCACGGAGAGGCAACTGGTGCAGTTCTCTGCGCTGGCTACAAGGGGGAGGGGAGTGTGGTTTCCTGGCTCCAGGAAACCAAAAAATCCTATGTCCCCCAGATGCTGTCTAGGGGACACAGGGTTGCTCCCTTAGTTGTGGGTTGCATATCGATTCAGAAAGTGCAACTTAGGCATGTTCTTATCAAAATTCACATCGAACAAAATTATTCCCCATCCCTAGCAAAGTATACCTTGGTGTTCATATCCATGTGCTAGAGTCAAAATACATCTGTCCCCTATTCAGGGATTCAGTGTAAAACGGGCCTGTCTAGTCCAGCATTCTGTTCACACAATGGCCAACCAGTTCCCCATGGGAAACCCACAAGCAGGAGATGAGTGCAAATAGCACCCTCCCACCCATGTTCCCCAGCAACTAGTGTATATAGTCATACTGCCCCTGGTACTCAAGGGAGCATATAGCTATCAGGACTAGTAGCCATTGATAGCCTTCTCCTCCATGAATTTGTCTAACCCCCTTTTAAAGCCATCCAAATTGGTGGCCATCACTATGTCTTCTGAAAGTGAATTCCATAGTTTAACTTTGCGTTGTGTGAGGAAGTACTTACTTTTATTTGTCCCGAGTCTCCCGCCACTCAATTTCAGAGGATGACCCTGATTTCTAGTAATATGAGGCGGTGGGAAGGTTTTTCTCCCTATCCATTTTCTCCACATAATTTTAGATACATCTCTTATCACATCTCCCCTTATTTGCCTGTTTTCTAAGCTAACCAATCCCAGATGTTGCAACCTTTCCTCTAACCCCTCGACCTTTTTAGTTGCTTTTTTCTGCCACTTTTCCAGATCTGCAATATCCTTTTTGAGGTGCAGTGACCAGCACTGTACAGCATCCCTAATATGGTTGTGCCATAGATTTGTATAAAGGGAGTATGATATTGACAGCTTTCTTTTCAGTTCATTTCCTAATTTTCCCCAGCAAGAAATTTGCCCTTTTATGCATATCCCCCCAGTTTGGAGAGATTTCTTGGAGCTGTCCCTTTTTGTTTTAACCACCCTAAATACTTTGGTGACATCAAGAAACTTGGCCACCTACTGCTCACCCCAAACTGCAGATTGTTTATGAACAAGTTAAAAGGACAGTTTCCAAAGAGATCCATGTAGGACCCCACTTTTTACATCGCTCAGTTGCAAGAACTGTCCATTTTGTCCTATCCTCTGCTTTCTGTTATTTAAGCAGTTGCCAATCCATAAGAGGACTTCTCCTCTTATCCCATGACTGCTGAGTTTGCTTAGGAGTCTTTGGTGAGGGACTTTGTCAAAAGCCCTTTGAAAGTCAAGCAATGTCTACTGGATCACTGCTATTCACACAGTTGTTTGCACTCACAAATATAACCCTAAAAGGTTTCTAGAAGCCATGTTGATTCTTCTTCAGCAAGATTGTCCTTCTATGTGCTTGATAATTTTATCTTTAACATTGCTTTCCACCAATGTATTTGAAACAGACATCAAGAGCTTTTGTCCACAAGGCTGTTAATCCACTGCATCTACTTGTAGTTTTGTTGCAGAAATGAGATCTGAGCTCCACACAAAGAGCTTTTCCTTTCCTGCTTTTCTACTATTTAACCTCTGGTGGCACTGTGCTATACCAGAATATCACAGTTACACAAGTAGGAAAATACATTTTTGATTTCACCTTCAGAAATACTTCCTCATTTTCCCCACTCTAAAACTCCCTGGGGAAGTGCTCTTTAAAAATAGAAGTGAAACTGGAGGTTCAGGACATCATATAAAGAACCTATAAACAACCATAAGTAAGGAATCATGAGCACACAATAAATGCCTCATGTAGAAAAGCTCTAAGTTAGCTGGTCTGTAATTTCCTGGATTCCCGCTTGATCCCTTCTTTAACATTGGTGTTACATTGGCCACTTTCCAGCCCTCTAGTACAGAGGCTGAACTTAGGGACATATTAATATTTGTGTTAGAAGATCAGCAATTTCACAGTAAAGTTTATTAAGAACTCTCGGATTAAGGGTCAAACTACGTGTTACATTAATTACATAGCATATTTCTGAGCCCTCTCTTTATTGCAGATTAAGTGAAAAATTCCACAGAATATTTTAGAAGTGGAAAAATTTCTGTTCCACATGACTGGCTAAACATAAACTCAAGTGTAGAATTTTTGTGTGTTTCATTATTCCAGACAGACAATGACAGCTTTATTATTAGATTAAATAATGTTTGTCAACATATTTTCCTAAGCAATTAATAATTATGTGTTTTATATATTATCTCTGTTGACTGTACTGAAATGCTCCAGATCCTAATTAACTTAAATTACATACTACTGAAACTTATAAAGCTTCAGTACTGGTTACTCCAGTATTACACCAGGAAAATAAACTGCTGTAATAATGTTTTGTTAAAATGTCCAACATAACATTTCCCTCTTTCCACAGCCAAGTTAGTATCTATAAGAAGAAAGTATACAATGTTAAACTGTATAACGTTATCACCACATTTTAATATCCTGGATGTATACCATTGTTGAATTCCCACTTTCCCTAGAATAATTTATATTTTTGTAGCAGTGTATGCTACAGTATATGCCTTTTATAAGAGATGCCCACAGGCTCGATTAAGGTTCCTTTGTTCCCCCTTAATTAATTTGGAATAACTATTACAGCATAATAAGGATGGTGCTATTGGGTGAAATTTCAGTTTGGAATGTTAATTTTGCTGGCATTTGCAATGATTTAATCTTATTCTGTAGGTTACATTACTCTATAAGCTATATTTTTGAGTTTATTTGTAGGTGTTATGTTTTAAAATGTTGCAGCCTGTTTTGATCCCATGAGGTGGGGGGGGGGGAACAAACCCTGGCTGAGCAAAACTAGAACAGCCACTACACACAACCCAACTGTCAGCCAACCTCGAGTTATGTCTTATCTGGACCCACAAATGAGTGTCAGGGAGCCTGTGTTTTAAAATTGTGCTTAAGGCAAACATAGCATACCAGTTCCCAGTGGTTCCCAGCTGCAAACACTGAGCAGCTCCTCAGAAGTGGGCTGACCAGGGTTGCTATGAAAGGCATGCACCAAACCCAACCCTCCCATCTTCATTGCCTGGTTCAGGAGATACATGTATCTTTAGGCCCCACCCACAGCAGAGTCACTGCTGCCCTAGATATCCTTTGGCTTACCTTCCCACTGTCAGAAGACTTCATTGTCCAGAAGTGCAGTGCAGTTTTTGACAAGCAAGGTCTTGCTATCAGTATCTCTTTCTACGCATAGTAAACATGAGCTCAAACAGAACCCCTCCACTATTTAATGCCTGGTTTCAAAAGGGCATGTTGAACCAAGGGTTAGCCACTGGGAGCCCTTGGAAGTATTCTGTTAAGCAATGTCCAGATGCAAAATGTGACAGGGCAGGGTAATAAACATGTATTTAAGCAAGGAAGGCTTACCGGTGATTCAACGTATCTTATATTCTGGTTCATCTAATCATTCTAATGCATCCTGTGGCTACCACTTCACCACATGGCATGATCATCCAATACCAATATCTCAATTAAAGATAGATCCCAAGCCAGAACTGCTTACACAAAAAACATAATGCATCTGGTTTGCATGATAAAAAGCATACATTTTGTGCTTCATCCAGAAAAAGAAAAAAAGCCCCCAGTTTTATGACAAATCATAAATATGATCCATATGATAAATTGTATGGGTTATTAATTCTAGTCCCCCAAGTAGAAAACATTTTATCAGTTTGAATTCTATGTTTGTTTTAAAATAGAGAACACGGGGGATCTTGGGTGTGTGTGTTCTTCCAGGTATCTGTTTTTACTGAGTGCTTCCTTGCTCATCCTGCTGTTCGGGTGCTACCTCTTGATGGGCAACAGTTGTTCTTATGGTTCTTTATTTTTAACCTGGATTTTAACAGGACAGCTCTCCAAACAGATGATACCTTCAAAATAAAGGACAGCCCTCTGGCAGTCCTTCAAACGGAGGACTATCCTCTGTAAAAGAGGACACCAGGTCACCCTAAGAGGATCTATGGGCAGCTGTCCCATGTGTATGTGGATGCTTCTCAGTGAAGTACCCTCTGGCCCTGGACAGGAAGGAGTATAAGAGGGTTTCCTGTTTCAGTGGAGCCCTGCTTAAGCAACATGTTCTTCGTTAAACTCTGGCATGTTCCTGTATCCTTAATTGTTCTTCAGTCCTGAATTTGCTGGCTTGCTTCTCAGCCCTCTCTCCTGGTTTGTTCTTTGCTTCTGACATACTCTTTGGTCCTGACTACTGACTTGTCCCATGGCTCCTGTTTCCTGGCAAGCAGCTAAGTCTTTTCTTATTCAACAGCCTTTTGTTATATGCATTTGGTCTCAGCTGCTGTTCCCTACACTGATTTTTTTTTTCTTTTTAATTGTAGTGTTTAATGCAGTGATAGTTTTTATTATGCTTTACCTATTATTTTAAACTTTGTACTGCTGTTAGCCACCATAGATAGATACACACACACACACGAAATGTAAGATAGAAATGTCCAAACTATATAATAAAATAAAATAAAATTTAAGTAATCATACAGTAGGGCTTGTTTCAGGGAACTGTAGATTCCTTTCCCCTGGCTGCCATTTTCTGCTGCAACTCCACCCTGCCATGTTTTCCCCCACATGGAGCTCTTGGGGGTGTTTCCACCAACGATTTACTCCAAGCCTTCTGTGTGTTGAGGTCGTTAGGAATACATGACATTGTGGCTGTCCAGCAGCCACCCTGGAGCTTATCAGGGAAAAACTGGATTTCCTGAGACTGCTTAAAGTCCGATTCTTTTCCTCAAGTCAGGTTCTCTCTGGTATAGTTGCTGTGTGCTGCAACCCCTGCATTGACCTTGGATATGCTAACCTTGCCCAGGGCTGTACCTTTCACCGTGACCCCAGTCAAGGGGTGTTTCCTCCCATTGTGCTGAATGAGGCTTGCCCTCTGAATGCCTACAGAGACCTTACAGAGATCCTCCTCAATTGACCTGGCACAGCTTAAAACAGTAAAGCGCGATCTTGAGGCTCTGATTCTCCTTTGTTTGGTTTATTGCATTAGGATGAAACTACTTCCATACTTCATTATAGAGATCCTGCAGGTTAAAATGGGGGCTGCTTTCCATCTTTGTGTCCCATCCCCCCCATCGCCCGCTTTCCCAGCACAAGCATATGTGTGTCTACTTGGACATAACTCCCATTGTGGTCAATGAGGCTTACTCCTGAAATGCAGGTGCATCTGGACTTTCAGAGGAAAGGAGAGAGGGGGAGAGCCTCTCTTATTGGTTGAGCAGCCCCTGCCAGTCAGATGACGTTCAGTCCAGCCCCCACCCCCACCAGGATGTATGTTCTTTGAAGTGATTTTTACTGCTGCAGAGAACCTGCTCGTGGAGCCCTGCATGGACCAAATCGCAGCAAAGCTGATTTCTTTTTAAAAATCCGCTACTCCTCCATTAGCTTCTCTTTCCATTGTCATGGACACATGGCCCTAGTTGCATGTTCACCCACTTGCAAACATGGGAGTGGAATCCCATGGAAGGAAAAGCAGTTTGGCTTGGGAGTGCAGCAGAAAATCAGCAGGGAAAGGAAGGGTTAAGTATGCCCTTCCCCATGGCTTCCCAATGCAAAAATACCCCTCCTGAAATTGCTTATCTTTACTAAAACTAGATGGCAATGCTCCATGGAGCTACATGCATTTGGGTGGAATGTGTCATTGGCCATGATATGAAGCCTTCACACACAGAAGATCAGTACACAAAGCACTAGGTAGGGGCAACAACATTTTTATATTAGTCCAAGAACTATAAAAATATATTTTCCTTTTTCATCTAGTGCATGAGAAGCACCAGTGAAAGCACATAAATATAGGGCAACAGTGACAGCAATAATAGCAGCTATTCCAGCATATAACAAGGGTGATTGAAAATGGCCCATGCAGAGTTAGCCAGGACTGATCTGGTTTCAGTTCATAAATTCCAGCTTGGAAGGTTCCGCCCATTCCCCTTATTCATAAAACTAGTTCTCCCTATGTACCTAACAGATCTTTTTAAAGCCAGATCTAAACATTATGGGAGCCATGTGGGACCTGCTCAAAGCAGTAGCCCCACATCTTTCTCCCCTCCCCATCCCCCAAATCCTGCCTAACAATGAGTACTACAAAATATATGATGCAACATCACCAAGCTATAAGATTCCCCATGGCCACTCTGCTTCCTTTAGTGCCACTAGCAGGGCTGAAGAAACTTGCAGTATGGTGACATCACACCACGTATTTTATAGTATTAGATTACTGGAGAAGGAGATTCAGGGCTGCTGTGTTTGGTTGCGCCTACGTATCTCCTATCAAGTCCAGTTCCATCTTGAATCCATACAATTTATAGAAGGGGTAGGGAACCTCTGACTCATGTGCCTGCTGTGCCTGCTGTGGGGTCCCCATCACTTGTAAGCTTCTTTTGCTGTTATCTCCCATCAAAGATGGGGCTTTTATACATGAGGCATTTATCGTGTTCTTGTCATTCTCTACTCATGGTTGTTTGCAGGTTCTTTAGATAACATTGTGGCCCTCCAGGTTTACTTCTGAGTCTAAAGAGCACTTTTGGTGAGTTTTTTTCAGAGCAGGGAAAATGTGGCATTTAATTGTAAAAGCAAAATAAACCACATTTTTCACTTATGTATTTGCACTATTCTGCTATACCACAGTGCCACCTAGACGATATGTGATGGAAAAGCAGGAAAGAAAACACCCTGTGTCATTCTTGGAGCTCAATTCTGCAATGCAACCAAAAGTAGATACAGTGGATTAACAGCTAATTAAGAGCCTAGTGTAGAAAAGCTCAAGAAGGTACTTAAAGGCAATTAACCGTTTAAATATCCTTTGCTTTGTAAGCATGAGAGTTGTTGCAGACAACTGAGCAGTACTTTTTGCAGACATGAGAACTATGAGTAGATTTGCTTAGAACTGAGTTATGTTTTGTATGATTGATGGGAAAATGACCAAATTGGTAAGAATTCCATCTGGCCTTGTCCATTTTGCTTTCTTCATCCTTGGCCCTGCCCCTACCCACTGCTGGAATGCAGCTCCCAAGAGCCTTCCCAAACTAACATTTGGGCCCTAGGCCACCCTGCTATAAATACATAAGGTTAATCTGCTTACATTTGGTAAGGGGGAACCTCTCTTTAACTATGAATGTTAATACCAGAATTAACTATAAATGGGAAATAAATTTGTTTGCCTATACATTTATTTGGATTAATTTATTTACCCATCTACTAAAGTAGAATATAATATTCTATTAATTTTACATCATCTGTAAGTAATTGAATCCAAATGAATTTTTCATATAATTTCCCCCTTCACTTTAAAACTGGAATTGGCACCACAGCATTTAGAATGAATGCTGGATTCTAAAAACAAAACCCTAAACCAATCACAGTGGAAGGTCTATCGAACGACAATATTTTTTTTTTCTGTTCTGCCACATCTTTAAAATAAATTGAAGGCATTTCGTGAGCCAGACTAGCAGAGAGGTGTCACTTGACATAATAAATACATTAGGGGAAAGAATACACAAGATAAGATAAGTGTGCTACTTTGACAGTGACATTCCAGTAGGTGGAGAATGAATGTCTTGTGAAAGATGACATAGCATTCATTTTGTGGGCATGACATTGTAACACTCGTGTACAATCTCCAAAAGCAGAAGTAATTAATCGAGCACACTCACCGCAATTATTCAGCCAATGCTATCTTCATGGAGCAAGAGATTTCCAAACATGGATTAACACTATCCCAGATATAAATGCATCTTGGGAGGGGACATTTATTTATAAAACGTTTGAATCACATTTTCCAGCCAAAGCACTCAAAGGCTGCATTTGGACATCACAATAAACCCTCAAGCTCATGCACTCCCCATTCTCCTCCAATGGCACTGTTAGGTTTCCAGGGGTGGGGATACCACACTACTCCCTCCATAGCTGCTGCCCTAGTATGTCCTGACATCTTGCCCCCCTCCAGCTTTCTCCCCTCAAACTAAAAAAAACCTAGCAAACAAAACAGAGAAAACACAGAGAGAGAGAGAGAGAGAGAGAGAGAGATTTTAACTGGCATAGAAACTATACAGGGACAGGATCCTTGGCTGGCCATTCCACAGGGTACCTGTTATAGTGAAAGGGAGACTGTAGAGCAGGGTCTGTCTTGTTGGTCTCAAGGCATTGGATATGTATCCAGCAGAAGCCATGGTGCTCCTGTGGTGTATGTACACTGCCATCTGCTCTACCAGCCTCTGTTAAAAGCACATCAGCACAGCCAGTAAAAATGGTTGCAGTCCTGCTTGCAGTATGTGGCTTGAACCATTCACCCTGCAGTGTTGTACCTCTCCAGTCATTGCTCTGTAAGCACCATGCTACAAAACAGCTGCTCTTAAAGCCATTTGTACCATATGAACCACTTCAGTACAACAGCTGCCCATGCTGTGAAGGTCATCCAAAATCCTGGGCCACATGAGAGAAGGCCATGCTGTAGCTCCTGCTTGCACTAGCATTGTCCCAGCATCTGAGAAAGATGGTTGTGTCTGAAGAAGAGACAATACATGGACCTGTCCTGTGTGCCCAGGAGTTCTGACATTGCTTTCATGGATCTGTGCTGCAGTGACTACCAGGCCATGTAAATAATGTGAGAATGGGGCCTGCTCAAACTTCAAACCTTACTCTAGGGCCCTGTCCACATGGCACCACTTTCACCCTTCACTCCATCACAACTGCGCAGCATTTCAGCTTCGAATTAGCTACTGCTGGGATACACTCGCAATTTACTGCGGGCTTCCCTAACAGACTCCGCCATTCCCTTTTTTGCCATTATATTTTAATGTGCAGCTGTGCAGTCCCGTGAGCATGGGGGTGTTACACTTCAGTGGCTGTTTTGTATTTTAGGGGTTCTGTTGTGTCTGTCCATCCCTCATTAGGTAAAATGTGGGTGTTCTGTGCTCCTTCATTTCCACTGTTTGTCAGTTCCCCAGCCTGAGACTCTCACAATGGTTCACATCTCAAGTGTGAGCGGTACATGCCTACTCATCACGCTGAAATGGTGGCTGGAGCAAAGTTGGTCCTCCCCCAAGAAACACACACACATACACGGCTCTTGGGCACTGAGTCCAAAAGCAACCATCGCGAAGATACGAAGCTGCAAAAATGTGCGAAAGTGTGATTAAATAAATGAAAATGCCTCTCTGTGCCTCTGTAACTGCGCAGCTGTGAAGGGATGAGGGGGTAAAGGAGGGGGTCACAGAGTGATGCAAGCACTACACACACCCACAACACAACCACTGCAAAATGCGAAGTCAGTTCAGGGAAGGGACAGATGGCTCGCAACCCGCAGCAAATGAGAAACATCACAGCAAAACCCTTCCCTGGAAATCCGCGCTTTCTGGGAGAAAACCACGAATGGCTGCGAAGTGGCAACTGCATCGTCTGTCCTGAAAGACCTTGACTTGCAGCGGCCCCAGATTAAAAGGCTCATATAGATGGGCCTAGGTTAATCGTGAATACTTATGGCTCAAACTCCAGAAGGGTAGTTATGTTAGTCTGTGGCACCTTAGAGCCTAACACATTTAGCTTGACATACACTTCGCTAGACCAGAGTCCACTTTGTTAGATGCAATTATAGCTCAAAACATCTGTGCTTGCAATACTAGGCTGACCAATGGATCTTAGTCTTATTCCCTTAGACCCCCCTCAACAAAAACAGGTCTGGGAAGACAAGACATGGATGCCACATTGTTGCTGGAGAAGTTTCCTTACACAAAGAAGTTTGTGGATCTAACTAAATCATGAAACATAGGGAGCTGCCTCAAACTGAGTCAGTCCATTGGTCCATCTAGCCCAGTGTCGACCCTGGCTGGCAGCGGCTCTCTGGGGTTTCAGGCAGGATCCTTTCCTCCACCTACCTGGAGAAGCCAGGGATCGAACCTGGGACCTTCTGCATGCAAAGCATGTGTTCTATCACACTGAGCTATGGCCCCTCCTGCTTTCTCCCCTTTTGTTCACAGTGCCAAACCCATGTATATCAACCAGATTTTTTTTTCACATAAGCTTAGAAGTTCCATATATTTCAGACCACTATGAGGTGCCACTGCACAAAGACAAATAAATGCTTTACAAAAGCTGGGTGGAGACAGAATAATTTTGTAACTCATCAGACTAGAGTTTTATGTATCCAGTGACACAACAGTGTACTGTGTTCCTCTGGAATTCAGATGTTCAAGCAATGTATTGAGTTAGAGCATCACTTAAGTTTCTGGGAGATTAAAAAAAATAGTTACCCTTCACCTCCACTCACCTTCAACTTCCCTTCCTTTTAAATACTCTGGAGTACACACCCAGAAAAGGCAACTAAAAGTCATGTTGTTTAATTAATGCCACATTTTATCAACTGTGTTTAATGAGGAATGAAGCCCCTTCTTTAAAATGTAACACCAAACAACTTTGGGATAGTAAAAGTGTTGTTTTGAAATTGATCGATCAAAAGATTGAAGACCAGATATTCCATTCTAAATTGTTAGTTAGGCACACAGCAAGGAAGGCTACTCAGCAAAGAGGCTTAAGTAAAGGTTTTGTGTGTTATTCTGATTATAATAGCCTTAAGGGCAATCCTATGCTTGTTTAGACAGAAAAAAAAATCCTACAACCCCCAGCATTCCCCAGCCAGCATGGCTGGCTGGTGAATACTGGGAGTTGTAGGACTTTTTTTTCTGACTAAACAGGCATAGGATTGCACCATCATTCTTTCAGGAGGATGGTGATAGCTACTATGGAAGGATGATAATAGTCCTAAAAACAACTGTACTTTTTTAAAGTGAAGTTTTAGAAGTAATGCGTCAGTTTCCGAACATAAGCAGGAATCAGTGAAGAGGAGGGGAGAGAGAGAAAGAGAGAAACAATCACTCCAACATTTGTTTTGTTTTGTTTTCAAATGGCAGCAATGTTGAAAGACAGAAAGATGTGAGAAGAATAACCCAGTAAAAAGGGATTTTCTGCTCTCCAAAATGGTTAACTTCCTGCAAGTTATATAACACATCAAAGTAGATGTTATTATTGTCCCACCAGTTATTTAAAAATCCTCTATAGAACAAGATTTGTTTTGTTTTTCATGTTCCTTGGCAATCAAGTCTTCCTTGGGAGACTGAAAAATTCCTGATGGACTTTCTTGTCAGCACCTGATTCAGGATCATCAAAATGCACCTGAGGCAAATGAGGTGATGACAAGTCAGGTTATGGTGTTAACTTCCCTCACACCTTCTTTTGTTATCAACAGCATAATTATGCCTCAACAAGAAGAGGTAAACCAAGGTCTTAAAAAGCCAGGGAGTTAATGATTTTAAACAAGAATCAAGTTTGTGCAGCATCAGAGTATCCTGCCCCAGGCTGACACAAAGCAAGGAAGTGCGGGTTCAAAACACAGAGGAGCATCACCACAAACTCTCAGAGTGGGATCCTCAAGGGAAAAAATCCCTCTGGGTGAAGACAGCCAGACATTCTCAAGTCTGCTGGAATTTGGCTTTTTGACACACATTTGCTGCATTCCAATGCGTTTTTTTTTCCAGGACAAAAAATGTGTGTGCAAACACTTCTGCCACATTTAGAATATATGGGTGCCTTCATCCTTCAGTTAAGAAAGTAACCATTTCTGAGCTAACAAAATTTTCATCTCATTACTTTACTATTTCACCTTCACATGAAACTTGCAGAACTTTTCACATTCATGAGAAAGCAATTAACTTCCTGCAAAAATCTGAGGTGGCCAAGTCACCATGTAAGAGCTTTACGGGGGAGAGAGAATGACCTTATTATCAATATGATCTCAATTCTAAGAACTTTTCTAGACAAGGCTGTTATCACTGTATCTACTTTCAGTTTTGTCACAAAACTGAGCTCGCAGCTCTACACAAACAGCTTTTCTTTTCCTGCTTTTCTGCTACAAAGCCTCTAGGGGCCGATCTACACTTACGGGTTTTTTCACTTCCAATGAGGTTTCACCACCTGTCTTTCACACTATGTAGTACCCGCCTCAAATTGGAACCGGAATTTCCCACTTCCGCATTCAATACCCTGATATCCTGGTATTTCCCCTTAATGTGCTCTGATTTCCCACCTTCACTACCATATCTGGTCATAGTCCCCTCCGCTGCCTGTCCATATACAGTATTTCCCTCCTGTCCAATCACAGATCTCGACAGCCCCATGTCATCTTCCGGCTACTGATCGCATAGCTTCCTCAGCACTCAATGTTTCCTCAGCAACAAGAAAAGGGCTGGATGTGCGCGCGCTTGTCTGATCTTGGAAGCTAAGCAGGGTTGGTCCCAGTCAGTAGTTGGATGGGCGACCGCCTGGGAATCAGGCTTCCTGCACTGAGCAGGGGGTTGTGCTATCCCTTCAAATGAGACTAAGTTTTACCCCCTTCTATCCCCCACTTCGGCTGTGTGTTTTTTTAATTAAGGTGTTATCTTCGAAGAATTGTGACTTCTCTGCAATTTTTTTCCCCCCTAATTTAGGCATGATCTTCAAAGATTCGAAAATTTGAAGATATGCAGCTTCAAATCTTCAAAGATCGTGCCTGAATTAGGGGGAAAAAAATCGCAGAGAAGTCACAATTCTTTGAAGATAGATTAACCTGCTATTAATTTTTCTTCACTTTCATGAAAATCTGTGCAGCCCCAATCCAGATCAGAACCAGGGTGTTTTGGAAGAGGAGGGTTTAAGCTTCCATCCCCACATGTTTTTCCCAAAATTTCACCCACCTAATTTGGGGGGGGGGTGTTAAAAAAAGAGAAAAAGGCTCCATTGATTCCATGTTGATTGACACAGATGAAGGACTTGACATTGCAGCTACTTTAGCAGTTTTTGTAGCTGATGAATCAAAATCTTTCTCTAGATATCTCTTTTGTCCAAACAAAAACCATAGATTTCCTGCAACTGAAAGGGAAACAAAAACCCAAGATGATTCGTTACATTAACACCCTTTTTTAAAACTTGCAGTAGCATGTATTTTAGCTAACTTCAGCTCAAAACAGATATGTTAAGGTATGTATGAGATGGGCTATAAACAAGCACTCTCTGTAGGTTGTGAATGTGAATGATTTGAAAGCCAAATGTCTATGTTACTTTGGGTTGTACGGCCTTGGCCCCTGTGTTACCCTTAATCCAGTTTAGGGGCCGATCTACATTGTGCCCGCCATCGCAATGAATTCGGTGTCCTGTTGGGTTAAATGCTTTCGCATTAAAACATGATTATCCACACTCACTCATTTTCCCCATTGCGGTGCTTCATCGAATGTGCAAGCTCGGTTCACACTCAAGCGCTGTGCTGTTTTCCTGCTCTTAAAGACGGAGGCTCTCATTGGAGGATCAGAAACTCTTCCTGTTTTTGCTTATTCCACGCCCACCATGCTCACAGCTTCGAAGATCATGCCTGAATTAGGGAAAAAAAACATCGCGGAGAAGCCCCGATTCTGTGAGGATAATGCCTTAATTTTAAAAAACACATCCGGAGCGGGGGATAGGAGGGGGTAAAACTTAACCTCATTTGAAGGGATAGAGGCTTCCTGCACTTTCCTTAGTGCAGGAAGCCTGATTCCCAGGCGGTCGCCCATCCAACTACTGACTGGGGCCGACCCCGCTTAGCTTCCGAGATCAGACAAGCGCACGCACATCCAGCCCTTTGCTTGTAGCTGAGGAAATGAGGGCCGCTGAGGAAACTATGCGATCAGTAGCCGGAAGAAGACATGGGGCCGTCGAGAGCTGTGATTGGACAGGAGGGAAATACAAACACCACCTTATATGGACAGGTGGAGGAGGGGATTACAACCGGATATGGTAGCGAAGGTGGAAAATCAAAGCACATTAAGGGGAAATACCGGGATATCAGGGTATTGAAAGCGAGAGCACGGAAGTGGGAAATTCCGGTTCCAACTCGAGGTGGCTACTGCGTAGTGTGAAAGGCGGGTGGTGAAACCTCATTGGAAGTGAAAAAAGGCGGTAAGTGTAGATCCAGCCTAGGTCAGAGGAGGCTACTACAGTTAACAGGCTGTTTATATTCCCTCTGGAAATGATAAAATAACGTCACACGAACCACCCACTAATAGTACCTCCGTCTTGTCTGGATTGAGTTTCAGTTTATTGGCCCTCATCCAGTCCATTACCGTGCCCAGGCACTGACTCAGAACAGCCACTGCCTCACCTGGTTTTGATGAGAAAGAGAGGTAGAGCTGGGTGTTATCCACATATTGATGACACCTCAGCCCACACCTCCGGATAACCTCCCCCAGCGGTTTCATGTAGATGTTAAACAGCATGGGGGATAAAATAGAGCCCTGTGGAACCCCATGGCACAATTGCCATGGCATAGAGCAATAATCCCCCAGCACCAACTTCTGGAATCGGCCATCCAAGTAGGAGCGGAACCACTGTAGTGCAGTGCCTCCAACTCCCAACCCAGACAACCTATCCAAAAGGATACCATGGTCGATGGTATCGAAAGCCGCTGAGAGGTCCAGGAGAATCAACAGGGTTGCACTCCCCCTGTCCCTCTCCCGGCAGAGGTCATCCCACAGGGCGACCAAGGCAGTTTCCATTCCAAAACCAGGCCTGAAGCCCGATTGAAATGGATCTAGATAATCGGTTTCATTCAGCAGTGCCTGGAGCTGTCCTACAACCACCCGCTCAAGCACCTTGCCCAGGAAGGGGATGTTGGCCACTGGCCTATAATTGTTAACATCCTCTGGGTCCAGGTTAGGCTTTTTCAGGAGTGGTCTAATTACCACCTCTTTTAAAGCGGCAGGCACCACTCCCTCTCTCAAGGAGGAATTTACAACCTCCTGGACCCAGCCAGACATCCCCTCCTTGTTTGATTTAATAAGCCATGAAGGGCAAGGGTCAAGCACACAAGTGGTCGATCGGACTTGGCCACGCACCTTGTCCGCATCCTCAGTAACTGAAACTCACCCAATAAAACTGGACCAGACGGTGCTCTGAACGCCTCTACCAATGGAACTGCATTAATGGTGGTGTCCAATTCATGACGAATCTGAGTGACTTTATCCTCAAAGTGCCGTGCAAACTCGTCACAGTGTGCTACCAAGGGTTCCACCGTCTCTCTCCCTGGCTCAGAATGTAACAGGCCGCAAACCACTCAGAAAATCTCCGCTGGATGACACTGAGAAGATGCAATGCTGGTGGAAAAGAACTGTCTCTTTGCTACCCTCACCGCCACAGAGTAGGCTTGATAGTGGGCTCTTACCTGTGTTCGGTCAGACTCAGCACAAGTTTTCCTCCACCTGCATTCTAGCTGTCTCCCCTCTTGCTTCATTGCCCTCAGCTCAGGTGTATAGCAAGGAGCTGGCCGGGCTCTGCTCAGAGGGAGAGGGCGCTTGGGTGCGATCGTGTCAACCACCCGAGTCATCTCTGCATTCCACAGAGTGACCTGGGCTTTGACAGGAGCACCAGCCATACCACCAGGAAAATCCCCCAGAGCCCTCTGGAATCCATCAGAATCCATTAATCTCCGGGGGCGAACCATTTTAATAGGTCCCCCACCCTTGCAGAGGGGGAAGGCTGCCAGGAGTCTAAACCTCAGCAGGAAGTGATCTGTCCATGACAAAGGGACAGATGTTAATTCCTCCACTTTCAGATCACCATCCTCCTGCCCAGTCGAGAAAACCAGATCAAGCATGTGTCCTTTTATATGCGTTGGGCCGATGACATGTTGGGACAGCCCCATGGTTGTCATGGCAGCCATGAATTCCTGAGCTGCCCCGGATACAGCGGCCTTGGCATGGAAGTTGAGATCACCCAGGACCATCATCCTAGGGGTCCTCAACACCAAGTCAGAGACCACCTCCATCAGCTCAGGCAGGGAGTCTGATGGGCAGCAGGGTGGGCGGTACACCAACAGAATCCCTAATCTGTCCCTGGTACCCAACACAAGGTACAAACACTCAAGATCTGCACTCGAATGAGCAGGAAGCCTGGAGAGGGAGATTGAATTCCTATAGACCACGGCAACCCCCCCTCCCCGACCCTCAAGTCGGTGTTGGTGCTGCACCGAGTACCCAGGAGGGCACAGCTGGGAGAGAGTGACCCCTCCCAGTTCCCCCACCCAGGTCTCAATAATACATACCAGGTCAGCCCCCTCATCCACAATCAAATCATGGATGAGAGAGATTTTATTTTGGGCTGACCTGGCATTCAGCAGCAGCAGCAGCAGACCCGAGGGCAGACTGGTAAGGCTGCCAGGAACCATATTATATTATGGTATATTATTATCCTATGTACTACAAGTGAACTCATTTGCTGAGTGTGGATCCTTATATAACCAACGTGGTACCATCCATGTACAAAAGGGGGATAGCAACAGGCCTGGGGAAATCCAAAGGTTAGGGGGGGAAAGAACGAAGGGAGAAGGACCCCAAAACAGCCTAATGAGGGCTGGGCATGCTCAGTGGGCACGGAATGCTGGCTATTGGGTAGTGGGGGGGACAGGAAACTAAGGGGGGAATTGAATGGTATATCCTGGGAAAGGGCATGACCGCTCCCAGAAGCCCCTGCCAGCATAGCCAGTAGTCAAGAATGCTGGGAGTTGAAGGAAACAACTGTAGAGCTACTTTTGCCCACTCCTGTTCTAAGGTACACCCTGAATTCACATGGTGGAAACGGAAGGCCCAACCTGCTTGGCTCCTGTTGGGCCCCATGTGAGCTAGGTGTGCACCCCAGAAGATGCCCAAGAATCCTCTGTAACATGCAGGGGTTCCATGGCAGGCAGGCAGCAGACAAGTCAATGTGGAAAAGGTTTTAAAAAGTATGAAATTGCATTGGTACAAGGCATCCCATTATAAGAGGCAATAGTCTCAACACCGAGAAGTGTGCCCTCCACAGGAGTATCCATGGACCTCCCAAGTATAAAAACATCCAAAGTATAATGCTAAATTCCACATACCCACAATCTAAGGCTGAATACACATAAAGCAATTTCTGGAATTTAGGGCTGGATACATGAAAAGCAGAAGCAACAGTCACTTTTTGCTTATACTTTACTCCTTCGCTCTCCTTTAAATAAGAATTTTTGATGAGTAAGGACTGTAAAGTTAGCCCAAATGAAGAATGAATAAATGCAGCACACTCTAAAATGTAAACAAACTTCCGTTTGTGGTCAGAAAAGGGATTGCTCAGTGCATCTTTCATGTCTGAATAAGACAGCAAAATGCTGCGCAGAACTGCCTACAAGACAAGCAGTCTAGGAACACTGAGATTGATACTGCAGTTAAGCCTTCCAAGTACAACCACATGATAAGGTTAGCACGTGCTCATCCTAAAAGCATTTGTGGTGTGGGGCAAAGGGACTCACAGAGGATAATAAAACTTAATAAAAAGTTAACGTTTGGCTGCAGGGCTGCAGGATGGTTTGGTATCTGTTCTCAAGTTACTTAACAAATAAAAAGAACTGCATATATCATAAAGCACCATCTCTAAATTGGGCATGAATAGTTTAATAATTAAAATACAGTGGTAGCTGCAACATTTGCAAAGTAGGAGACAAAGATATAATGCAAAGTAAGAGACAAAGGAGTTATGAAACGGCTTATTAGTTTGGGGCATAACCAGGTGTTAAGAAACGAACCCTCATTCTTTATTTCTGTGTGTTGTGGTTTCATGCACACAAGCCAGTGATCCCTGCCACTGAACTGAATGAGGAAGCCCATGCATGAGATGTCTACGTGCTCACTGAAAAGCTATGAATTAGGTACAGCTATTCAGTAAACAAGCCTGGTGAACGTGTATAGTCAGCATATACATCCAGGCAGGCACACGTATTCCATTAATTTCAATGAGACTTCTGCATGAAAAGTTCTTAAATGGGTCACAGCATTTATTTTGACCTAATGCCCACCTCCATTTGTTAAAAACATAGGGCGGGCGGGGGGCAGGGTCTAAAGTATAAGTATTTGTCAGCTATGCATTTGAATGTACAAATAACACCTGCTCTGTGTTGCCACAGACTCCTAACGGCCCTGATCAAAATGGTGGTTACTCCTGTTTGTTACAACTAGAGCAAGGATGATTCACTACCAGAGAGAAAACATGTTTGATGGCATATTCATGTCAACCATAATGTGAGCTCCAGCTCTCTAGCTCTGATATACATATATTTTAAGCTGGCATTATTGCATATTAGACTGAGGTAGACCCATTGCCATCTTAGCTGGCTTTTGTGCATATACGCTTGCTTAAGTGGTTTGTGGACCACAGAGAAAAGCAGTGAAGTGCTTAAGCAGAACTGAGCTGAACTGAAGTAACAGAAAAATATATTTCCCTGGGACTGCAGATTCTGGCCTCATCCATTGGCCAGAGAACCAAGGGCCACTGGGAGGCTGCACCCCCCAGGAAGGACATCATGGCAAGGGGGCCACCAACTTAGCTCCATCAGTCAGAGAAGGAACAGCTGCAGGGAGTGTGTTTTGCCCTTCCCTGCCAGAAAGAACACTTATAAGTAGGACTGTGCACCGCTTCGGCTCGAAGCCCGAGTTCCAAGCCAAAGCAAGTCACTTTGGGCCACTTGCGAGGCAAGGCAGAGTGGGCATGAAGTGGGCCGGGTCACTCCGAAGCACTTCAGCAGCACTTCAGAACAATCTGGAAGCTGCACCGCCACCCAGCCCCAGCTCCTTACCTGGGTCCTCAGGATGTGCACCAGCAGCCATCTTCCTGCATCCTGACGGCCTAGTTAAGGAGCTGGGGGCTCGTGTGGCATGGCAGGGGGTGAAGTGAGTCAGGGCCCCCCCGAATCAGCCTAAAGTGAATTGGGCCCACCTTGGAAGCCCCAAAGCAGCCTCCGAGGCACTTCAGGGGCCCCTGCACAGCCCTGCTTATAAGAACTTTTAAACTAAGAACTGATACCTGAGTTTTGCATTTTTCCTCTTCCCTCCCAATCCCTTTTTGTTTTGTGTCATGTCTTTTCAATTGTTAAAACTGAGGGCAGGGACTATCCCATTATTAATCTTTGTAAGTCGCTCTGGGAGTCTGTTTTCTGGCTGAAGAGCAGGGTAAGAATACTATAAATAAGGATAGCATGTCCACTACAAAACACTGTAATACCAGCTTGCCAAGATGCCCAACACATCAACTCCCAGGGATATCTCAGCTAGTTTATTGGTATTGCACATAAACACACAAGAATCAACTGCAAAGTTTGGCCCTGGCATTTCACAGTCTGCTTTCAGCTTGTATGCACAAATCAAACTTCACCTGAATTTAAGCTCATCTAATCGCTTGTGCTAGAACATGCCTAGATAAATCAAAACTGAGGCCTTCTTTGATGAATAAAGTTGCCTTAAGAATGTATCCCCGCTTCTCTCCCCCCCCCCATTCACACACACCAAGTTTGTACATGGAATTGTATCAATGGAATGCAACCTAAGCAGGTAATTTTTACGCATGGGAAATTTAAAATGGCTTTTTTTAAGCACATGTGCTAACAGGTACGGATTCCTCAAGATAAGAGAAGGCCTTTCTTCAGGACTGTCTATATTATTGGATAGTGCACATAGTACAACCAGCCCAGTTCACCTTGACGTGCCTCCATAGAATCCAATATCTGAAAACAGTTGGGACTCATTGCGTGGAGAACAAAAGCAGCCAGTTGGAAATGGCCTGTCATTTCTGATTGTGATGAAAGATTATGCTCTTATAATTTTAACTAGGGAAAGGGATATTTTATTACCAGCAGTTAGGGATAGGCTACACACAGCAGCTTCCCTTTGGGATTGAGGGATAGATCCATTTAAACGAAACTGCAGGATGATTATGGAGTCCTATGAACATATTATTCTGCCTTATTCTGAGCCAGCCTTTCAGTCTACCCTATACTGGCAGTTGCTCTCCAACATCTCAAGTGTTTCCCAGCCCTACACTCTGCAATCCTTTTATCTGGTGGCACTAGGGAATTGAACCTGGGATCTTCTGCATGCAAAATATGTGCTCTGCCATTGATGTGTGGTCCCTCCTACCGATAAAAATTACCTAGCTGTATGTGCTGTTCCCCATCAGCCAGGACCATTGCAAGGCTTGAACCCATAGCACTATGGGTACAAACCAGAAAAGAGGGCACAGCATAAACCATTAAGCTACACTTCCTCCTGATACTTACAAAGCAGCCTTACAAAAGTTAGCCAGTCTCTCTTTTCAGGTCTGTTAAACACAGCCAAGAAAACAATCCTGCACCAACTCCCAGTTTTCAAAAGATACGGGGGGGAGGAGACACTGAATTAGTTATACATGTTTTATTCCTTGCTAAATTTGAGAGCATATTAAAAGAGGGTGGGGAAAATGAGGCACCAAGAAAGCAAGGTTGTTCTGACTCTGTCATTGAATTAAATTTAACCATTTAATTTAATGGTTAAATTAAACAACATAAGACTACAACTCATTTTGTTAAATGTATTTGAGTACTCGTTATGCTACATTTAATTGTGTCTGCGGAAACAAGTCACCAGAATAACTCACTGATCCCAAAAGCTTAAAGATATCACATAGGAAGGCATATGAATGAATATCAGGATGTAAGTGCTTTTTTAGCTTGACTTCTAGGTTGGCTAAATTAGGATTGGAGGGTAAACCATTTAACTGAGTGTGCATTCTCAAAACCACTTCAATTAATGCAGGTTAAGTACCCCTGACACCCTATGTCTGCTGTGTTCTCCTGTTCGCATCATGGAACTAGTCTGGATAATAAGCTTCCCCATCTTTTTTCTATTGGCGAAGTAAGAGTGTGCCTGTCCCAACTCTGATACCACTGGACATCCACATGTGTGGACAACTGGACATGTCACATTCACCATCAAGGGAACCCAAGTCTGGTTTTCTTGCTCTTTCAATGCATACTTACTCATAAAATGGGTAAAATCCAATATAAGTTAGTTATGACTAACTTACGTCCCATTCATTTCAATAGGTCTATTCTAAGTAGGACTTATGTTGGATTTTCCAACACTAAGGATTGTGAGTACAGAACCCACACTGGCACTTAATACCAATTTGTTACCATAAAACAGGCATAAGTGTGATCTTGCTCCACACAGTTTGCTGGTCCAAGCACAACACTGAACAATTAACAGCCTTTGGACTTTATCCCTATCAACCAGAAGAAACATACTTCTGTGGAAGACAAGTAGTCTGAACTCAGGCTAGTTCAGATGTTACATTTTCTAAAATGAGTGTTATGCTGGGATCTTCTTCAGTATTACTAGCACAGACATAATAAATTGTTAACAAATGGACCCAACTCATAAACAGAGCGGTGAGATCCAGAGGCTATTTTGAAATTCCAGAGATTGGATGAACAATACTTTATCAAGTACTACAGGTGATTCAAATTGCCTCAGCACTGGAGCGCTGCAACTACAATTCAGGATTGAGCAGCAGGAGCCTCAAATAGTCTTCTATCAGTAGGGAGTTGGGGAACTCCTGAGAAATTATACACACATTTGATATTGCGGAGCATTTTGAAGCATCCCTTTCCTTTCTAGCTCCTTGTCTATGGGCCGATCTACACTTATGTTTTTTTTCCGCTTCCAATGAGGTTTCACCACCCATCTTTCACACTACGCAGTACCTGCCTCAAATTGGAACCGGAATTTCCCGCTTCAGTGCTACTGCTTTCAATACCCTGATATCCCAGTATTTCCCCTTAATGTGCTCTGATCTTCCGTCTTCGCTACCGTATCTGGTCATAGTCCCCTCCTGTGCCTTCCATATAAGGCGGTGTTTGTTTTTCCCTCCTGTCCAGTCACAACTCTCAATGGCCCCATGTCATCTTCCAGCTACTGATTGTATAGCTTCCTCAGCACTCAGCATTTCCTCAGTGACAAGGAAAGGGCTGGATGTGCACGCACTTGTCTGATCTCGGAAGCTCATCAGGGTCAGCCCCGGTCAGTACTTAGATGGGAGACTGCCTAGGAATCAGGCTTCCTGCATTGATCAGGGGGTTGTTCTATCTCTTCAAATGAGACTAAGTTTTACCCCCTTCTATCCCCCACTTCGTTTTTGTTTTTGTTTAATTAAGGTGTTGCCCCTTCATGGATCGCTGCCTCGTTGTGGCGAAGGGGCTTGCATAACTCAGTGAAGCCATAAGCTATGCCGTGCAGGGCCACCCAAGACGGACAGGTCATGGCAGAGAGTTCTGACAAAATGTGGTCCACTGGAGAAGGAAATGGCAACCCACTCCAGTATTCTTGCCAAGAAAACCCCATGGAACGTATCACAAGGCTAAAAGAGATGACGCCGGAAGATGAGCCCCTCAGGTCGGAAGGTGTCCAATATGCTACTGGGGAAGAGCAGAGGGTATTTCCAAGTAGCGCCAGAAAGAGTGAAGCGGCTGGGCCAAAGCCGAAAGGACACTCAGCTGTGCATGTGTCTGGTGGGGAAAAGAAAATCGATGCTGTAAAGAACAATATTGTTTAGGAACCTGGAATGTCAGATCAATGAATCAAGGTGAGCTGGAGGTGATCAAACATGAGATGGCAAGATTGAACATCGACATCTTGGGAATCAGTGAACTAAAATGGACAGGCATGGGCGAATTTAATTCAGGTGACCATCATATCTACTATTGTGGGCAAGAATCCCTTAGAAGAAATGGAGTAGCACTCATAGTCAACAAAAGGGTGGGAAAAGCAGTACTGGGGTACAATCTTAAAAATGATAGAATGATCTCAGTACGAATCCAAGGCAAACCATTCAACATCACAGTAATTCAAGTCTATGCCCCAACCATTGATGCCGAAGAAGCTGAGGTTGATCGGTTCTATGAAGACCTACAACACCTTCTAGAACTAACACCAAAAAAAGATGTCCTTTTCATCATAGGGGACTGGAATGCTAAAGTAGGGAGTCAAGAAATCACCGGGATAACAGGCAGGCATGGCCTTGGGGTACAAAATGAAGCAGGACAAAAGCTAATAGAGTTTTGCCAAGAGAACATGCTGATCATAGCAAACACTCTTTTCCAAAAGCACAAGAGACGACTGTACACATGGACATCACCAGATGGTCAATATCGAAATCAGATTGATTATGTACTTTGCAGCCAAAGATGGAGAAGCTCTATACAGTCAGTAAAAACAAGACCTGGAGCTGACTGTGGCTCAGATCATGAGCTTCTTGTTGCAACATTTCAGATTAAATTGAAGAACGTAGGGAAAACCACTAAACCATTCAGGTATGACCTAAATCATATCCCTTATGAATATACAGCGGAGGTGAGGAATAGATTTCAGGGATTAGACCTGATAGACAGAGTGCCTGAGGAACTATGGACGGAGGTCCGTAACATTGTTCAGGAGGCAGCAACGAAATCCGTCCCAAAGAAAAAGAAATGCAAGAAAGCCAAGTGGCTGTCTGATGAGGCTTTACAAGTAGCTCACGAAAGAAGGGAAGCGAAAAGCAAGGGAGAAAGGGGAAGATATATCCAACTGAATGCAGAGTTCCAGAGAATAGCAAGGAGAGACAAGAAGGCCTTCTTAAATGAACAATGCAAAGAAATCGAGGAAAACAACAGAATGGGAAAGACTAGACATCTTTTCAAGAAAATTGGAGATCTCAAGGGAACGTTTTGTGCAAAGACGGGCATGATAAAGGACAAAGAAGGCAGGGACCTAACAGATGCAAATGAGATTAAGAAGAGGTGGAAAGAATACACAGAAGAACTATACAGGAGAGATCTGAATGTCCCTGATAGCCATGAGAGTGTGGTCACTGAACTTGAGCCGGACATCCTTGAGAGTAAAGTCAAGTGGGCCTTAGGAAGCATTAGTAACAATAAAGCTAGCAGAGATGACAGTATTCCAGCTGAGCTATTTAAAATCCTAAAAGATGATGCTGTTAAAGTGCTGCATTCAATATGCCAATAAATTTGGAACACTCAACAATGGCCACAAGACTGGAAAAGGTCAGTTTACATTCCAATTCCAAAGAAGGGCAATGCCAAAGAGTGTTCAAACTACTGCACAATTGCACTCATTTCACATGCCAGCAAGGTGATGCTCAAAATCCTACAAGCTAGGCTTCAGCAGTATGCGAAACGAGAACTACCGGAAGTACAAGCTGGGTTTCGAAGAGGCAGAGGAACTAGAGATCAAATCGCCAACATTCGCTGCATCATGGAGAAAGCAAGAGAATTCCAGAAAAATGTCTATTTCTGCTTCATTGACTATGCTAAAGCCTTTGATTGTGTGGATCACAACAAACTGTGGCAAATTCTTAAAGTGATGGGAGTACCGGACCACCTTGCCTGTCTCCTGAGAAACCTGTACGAGGGTCAAGAAGCAACAGTAAGAACCAGACATGGAACAACCGAGTGGTTCAAAATTGGGAAAGGAGTTAGGGATGGCGGAGAATTTCTCCCCGAAACTTCAGGGGGCTGAGCACCAACGTGTTCGGCCCCCCGAACAAGTTTCGGGGAGAAATTCTCTGCACCCCCCTGCCCCCCTCACCCCCCCGGGACAGGACTTACCTTTGCCGAATGTCCCTCCCGGCGGCGGGTCCGGCCGGCGGTTCGGCGGGTGTTCGTGCGGGGCGGGAGCGGCAGCCGGTCTTTCGACCAGCTGCCGCCACCGCCATTCCAATAAAGAAAAAAAAATGCCCCCGTGATAGGCTACGTGACAATTAACGTAGCCTATCATGGCTAGATTTGCAAAGTCAGCCGTAATAGGCTACGTAAATCGTCACGTAGCCTATCACGGGTGACTTAAAAAAAAAAAAAGTACGTATGGATAATGGCGGCCCCCACAGGGAGCCGCCATTCCCGTTCCTTATTTGGTCGCTGTAGTCTACGTTAAGATTTACGTAGACTACGGCGAAAATAAGGGCAACGCTATTTGCATTGCCCTTATTTTCGCTGTAGTCTACGTAAATCTTTACGTAGACTACAGCGACCAAATAAGGAACGCGAATGGCGGCTCCCTATGGGGGCCGCCATTAGCGTACGCGCTTTTTAAATATTTTTTTTAAGTCACCCGTGATAGGCTACGTGATGATTAACGTAGCCTATCACGGCTGACTTTGCAGATCTAGCCATGATAGGCTACGTTAATCGTCACGTAGCCTATCACAGGGGCGTTTTTTTAAAAAAACAACAACAATGGAGTTTGCGGCCGGGCGAGGCGGGAAGCCTCCTCCCCAGCCTGAATTTCGGCCGGGCGAGGGGGGAAGGCTCCTCCCCTGGCCTGAACTTCATGGGGGGAGCAGCGAAGCGCCTCCCCCCCACCGCGAACAAGCTTCAACGACAGGTAAGTGACTTTCGTCCACCCCTAAAAGGAGTATGACAAGGCTGCATATTGTCACCCTGCTTATTTAACTTATATGCAGAGTACATCATGAGAAATGCTGGGTTGGATGAATCAGAGGTCGGAATTAAGATTGCCGGGAGAATTATCAACAACCTCCGATATGCAGACGATACCACCCTCATGGCAGAAAGCGAAGAGGATCTAAAGAGCCTCTTGTTGAGGGTGAAATAGGAGAGTGCAAAAGCTGGTTTGAAACTCAACATTAAAAAAACTAAGATCATGGCATCTGGCCCTATCACTTCCTGGCATATAGAAGGGGAAGAAATGGAAGCAGTGACAGATTTTACTTTCTTGGGCTCCAAGATCACCGCAGACGGTGACTGTAGCCATGAAATTAAAAGACGCTTGCTCCTTGGGAGGAAAGCTATGGCAAACCTAGACAGCATAGTAAGAAGCAGAGACATCACCTTGCCAACAAAGGTTCGTATAATCAAAGCTATGATTTTCCCAGTAGTAATGTATGGCTGTGAGAGCTGGACTATAAGGAAGGCTGAGCGCCGAAGCACTGATGCTTTCAAACTGTGGTGCTGGAGAAGACTCTTACGAGTCCCCTGGACTGCAAGGAGGTCAAATCAGTCAATCCTAAAGGAAATCAATCCTGAGTGCTCATTGGAAGGACAGATACTGAAGCTGAAGCTCAAATATTTTGGCCACCTAATGTGAAGAGAAAACTCTCTGGAAAAGACCCTGATGCTGGGAAAGACTGAAGGCAAAAGGAGAAGGGGACGGCAGAGGATGAGATGGCTAGAGAGCATCACCGATGCAATGAATATGAACTTGAGCACGCTCTGGGAGAGAGCACAGGACAGGAAGGCCTGGCGTGCCGTGGTCCATGGGGTCATGAAGAGTCGTACATGACTGAACAACAACAAGGTGTTATCTTCAAATCTTCAAAGAAGTGAATCTTCGAAGAATCGTAGCTTCTCCAGCCCAATTGCTCCGCAAACTTGCCTGGGCAAGCCCAGGCAAGCATAAATGTTTTCCCAGTCCCATCCATGCTCTCTGCACGAAAACAAAAACACACACATATCCAGGCAGACAGTCTTCAGTGTCCATGGACTAACATCAATAAAAATGTCCATGGACAATGTTAAGATCATCTCAGGAGCGGGGGACAAACACAGGGCGGTCTTTGAAGATGTGAAGCATCAAAGCTTTGAAGATGCTAGCAGCCCCCCCCCAAACATGAGCACTAGGTGCCGCTGCCACTACCCCTCTTCCTTGTGCCAGCTGTCAAGGGCTGGCGCGGGAAAAAGAGCATTGGCAGACACCCCCCAGCCTCTCGCCCTGGCCTCCAGCAGGTGGGGGGGAGAAGAGGTTAGGTGCCTCCTTCTTCCCTCCACCCCCACCTGCTACAGCGGTGGCAGCAAGGGACAAGCTGGTCGTTTTCCCTTAGGCCAGGAAAACATGTGGAAAACGACCAGCCTCTCCCACGCCACTGCCGCTGTAGCAATGATGGGGGGAGGATGAGAGGTGCTGCCTTCTTCCCCTCTTCTTGCTGAGGGAGCTGGTGTGCAGGGGCGGGGGGAGTGGTAAATTCCCACAGGGCTTTGAGCCCCAACAGGATGCTCGCGCAATCCCTACACACACATAGGGTTAGAGGAAGAGAGGGACGGTGGGCAGGGAATCAGCAGAAACAGGGAGAGTTTCTGCTCCTCCAATGAGAGCCGCCGTCTTTAAGAGCAGGAAAACAGCACAGCACTCGAGTGTGAACAGTGCTTGCGCATTCGATGAAGTACTGCAATGGGGAAACAGGGTGAGTGTGGATAATCACGTTTTAATGCAATGGCATTTATCTCGCCAGTCTACCGAATTCGATGCGCTAGGACTAGGAGACGCAATGTAGATTGGCGCTATGACTTCCCCAAGGCTCTTCATGCAGATATATGATTATTATGGTCACACAGATATGCATATAACCCATCACGTCTTGATTCTCTGTCATAATTAATACAAATGAAGCTATGACATTTCTGTAGGGAGAGAAAGAAGAGAGTGTTACATATTTCACAATTTATATGCTATAGCATTTCATACACACAGTTCTCTGGATGATATATGTCCTTTTCATTGAGGTATATAATGTTTGACACCTTTGCGTAAGATTTGCTGAAGTGGGATTATTCTGATGTTTAAAAAAATACTCCTTTAATGTGATGGCTTATCTGTAGCAGAAATCTTTTAATGATGGCAATTCTCTATTGCCTGCTTTATAGAGAAGATAAAATTTAATTACAGATGATCTCAGATAATAATTACTCCTCCTTTCCACAGCATTTTTAATGTGCAAGTTGCATTGCAACCTTCATTTTTAATGCCACTTATCCACACTACACCACCTTAATGTTCCTGGTTTATAGAAGGTGATCTGAAGATGTGGCTAAGCTAAGAATTGAACCCTGCTCTCTCAAACCCACCCATATTTACTGCTTAAGCCTGGACTGTATTTCATAATGGAAGAGAAGTAGTCACAAATCAAAAAGATCTCCGAAGTGCCAAGTGATTAGACACAACGTTTTGATTCATGGCATGCTCATCTCTCCTTCTCTTGTGCAGTTATCATCATCAAATCTCTGATAATCTGAATACTGACTACATGATAATGGGTTGGATCCCACTTCTTTTCCATCAGCAGGAGCATTCCCTGAGCAGAGTTCTGTTAAGAAGGCTCCTGCCAGCAGAAAAGGGAGGAAGCAATTTTCTCCAATCCCCCTCCTGCAGCACCACTTCCCCCACTATTCCAGAGGGTTCCCCAAATTTGGGAAGCATAAGATTTTGTAGGGGGAATTGACAGAGATTGCTACTGCCTCCATTCCACCAGTGAAATTCCTACTCTGGATCAGAAGCTCCTTGCAGAGAGAAGGAGCCCTTCCATTTGTGGGAAGCAGATTCTCAATCCAGCCTGTGGTAGAGGAGTTTAGCAGGGCCCAGAAAATGGCTATCGTCTTCATAAAAGCCACGATAGGGCTTTTAAAATCTGGCTGCAAATGGAGAACTATGGTACTGATGGAAAAACTTGAAACAATGCTACAATTTAATCTGATGAATTTTGAAATGCTCAGTTGTTTGTCAAAGTAAGGAAGAAGGTGGAGCGACTATGTCTCCACAGCTCTCCGATTTCATGAAATATCACCTGAAGAGCCCAATGTTAAGCTGCCTTAAAAGCACTGAGGTACTTTTTCATTATTAAATGTGGAGGTGCTACACATGTTTTCTGCTGGAAGTTAACATTTCCCGGTATATGAAATAGGGAAGCAACTAAAAGGAAAGCACAAAGTAAGCGGAAAGGGAACTGCAGTCCAGCTTCTTTAACAGGCAGTTGTATTGGTATAGTATCAAACCTAAATTCTGCCTAAGATGTATGCTGTGAATGGACAAAACAGCATTAAAAAAATATCTGGTTCTTTAATTCAAAATCAGGGCTGGCTCCAAGTTTTTGAGGGCCATTAGATAAGACAACCTCAGTGGGCCCCCTGACTCTATGAAGCTACCTTCTCACCACCATTGCCACCAGCTCCTGTTGCTGCTGCATCTCTTCCTTACCATTGCTACCACCTGCAGAGAGCCAGGAAGCAAGGCTGCTCATCCTTCTCATCTTCTCGACTGCTCATCCTTCTCACCATCAGTTTTGCCTGGGCCAGAATGAGAATCAGGCGAACAAGCAGGTTCCGTGGTGAAAAGGAGGAGCAAATTCAGGGAAGTCTTGTTAGTGGGCCCTTACTGGGCTGTAGGCCCTCAGAAGGAGCCCAGCCATGCCTACCCTTGATGCTTGTTGTTCAGTCGTTCAGTCGTGTCTGACTCTTCGTGACCCCATGGACCATAGCACTCCAGGCCTTCCTGTCTTCCGCTCTCTCCCGGAGCGTGCTCAAGTCCATATTCATTGCATCAGTGATGCTATCTAGCCATCTCATCCTCTGCCGTCCCCTTCTCCTTTTGCCTTCAGTCTTCTTTCCCAGCATCAGGGTCTTTTCCAGAGAGTTTTCTCTTCGCATTAGGTGGCCAAAATATGTGAGCTTCAGCTTCAGTATCTGTCCTTCCAATGAGCACTCAGGGTTGATTTCCTTTAGGATTGACTGATTTGACCTCCTTGCAGTCCAGGGGACTCGTAAGAGTCTTCTCCAGCACCACAGTTCGAAGGCATCAATTCTTCGGCGCTCAGCCTTCCTTACAGTCCAGCTCTCACAGCCATACGTTACTACTGGGAAAACCATAGCTTTGATTAGATAGACCTTTGTCGGCAAGGTGATGTCTCTGCTTCTTACTATGCTGTCTAGGTTTGCCATAGCTTTCCTCCCAAGGAGCAAGTGTCTTTTAATTTCATGGCTACAGTCACCGTCTGCGGTGATCTTGGAGCCCAAGAAAATAAAATCTGTCACTGCTTCCATTTCTTCCCCTTCCATATGCCAGGAAGTGATGGGGCCAGATGCGATGATCTTCATTTTTGTAATGTTGAGTTTCAAACCAGCTTTTGCACTCTCCTCTTTCACCCTCAACAAGAGGCTCTTTAGATCCTCTTCACTTCCTGCCATTAGGGTGGTATCGTCTGCATATCGGAGGTTGTTGATAATTCTCCCGGCAATCTTAATTCCGACCTGTGATTCATCCAACCCGGCGTTTCTCATGATGTACTCTGCATATAAGTTAAATAAGCAGGGCGACAATATGCAGCCTTGTCGTACTCCTTTCCCAATTTTGAACCAATTGGTTGTTCCATGTCTGGTTCTTACTGTTGCTTCTTGACCCTCGTACAGGTTTCTCAGTCAATGAAGCAGAAATAGACATTTTTCTGGAATTCTCTTGCTTTCTGCATGATCCAGCGAAAGTTGGCGATCTGATCTCTAGCTCCTCTGCCTCTTCAAAATCCCGCTTGTACTTCCGGTAGTTCTCGGTTCGCATACTGCTGAAGCCTAGCTTGTAGGATTTTGAGCATCACCTTGCTGGCATGTGAGATGAGCACAATTGTACGGTAGTTTGAACACTCTTTGGCATTGCCCTTTTTGGGAATTGGAATGTAAACTGACCTTTTCCAGTCTTGTGGCCACCCTTGATGCTGGCTCTGTTCAAAATGGAAAAGAGATTTTAGCCTCTTCTGCTAACATCCATCAGAACGGTCAGTGCTGTGTTTTCACACAACAAAATATTCCCATCAAAATGTGACAAAAGTGGGACTGCTTCACATTGACAGTGTTCCCAGCTGTTCACAGAGGCTGTCTCTCTCCTGAACTGTGATGCAGACAGAAGCAGGACCAGGTGAGAGAAACAGTGCAATGGAGACTGGATGCACATCTGCGAGGATCTGATGTGGATGGATCATGCCTGTGGGGAACCTAGAGTGAAATGCAGACATGCCCCCTGCCTCGGTGATACCCTGCAGGCATGCTAACTCATGCCCACAGAGCTCCTCCTCTCACAAGAGTTTGTCCATTAAATTCAGTCCAGTGGATTGGCCCAAGAGAATCCCCTTGTCCAGAGGGATGTGCATGAAAAGCTTCTTCCTCTACTGAAGAGAACGAACGGGGCAACCCCTTTCATGCATAAAAGTGTGTAAAGCTCAGGATTGAGGACTGGCACACAGTTGATTTGTACCCTGTCAAACACGTCAGGTGTGTATGGAGCTGTGGCTGGGCCCATAGCGACTCTGAAATCACACGAAGGCACCGCTTATGTGAACCTCTTGGGAGTGGTTTATATGTAGCATCCCCAGTTCCTGCAATGGCAATAGGGGAAGGGCCATAGCTCAGTGGAAGAGTACATGAATTGTATGCAGATGGTCCCAGGTTCAATCCCCGGCTTCTCCACATAGGGCGAGAAAAACTGCCTGAAACCCTGGAGAGGTGCTGCCAGTCAGTATTGACAATACTGGGCTAGATGGACCGATGCTCTGATACAGTATAAAGCAACTTCCTATGCCTGTATATTTAATAGCAGTTTAACCCATGAGTGTGGTCAACTGCTTTTCTGGAGGCTGCAAGCTCTATGCCTACAGGTGAGAACATGTCTAGGGGCTCCTTCACACAGAGCTTTTACCTGCGATTGAGATTGCTCCTTCATGGAAGTTTTCAGGCTCTTTACATGATGCCATGATCCTCCAGGGCATCTCCTGCACTAAATGCCCTTTGTTCCATTTTTAAATGGATCTCAGTTAATTAGCTATCAAATTACGCCGTTGTGTGTTGTGTTCTGCTTCAGTTTCCTCCATGAAAGGAGTTACAGTGGCAAGAAGAGGAGCAACATCAATGAAAGATAATGGAAGAGTCAGATATGGGGAGAAGGAGGGGGAGGGGAGGGGGGAAAGGAAGCACGTGTAGAGAGAGTCAGTTGTGATCTTGCATTTAAAACGGAAGCAGAAAGCCCCATTTTAATGCAGGATTTTAGGCTGGTATAGAGATGCCCTAGAGCAGGGTTGGCTCCAGGTCTGAAAAAGGCCTTGGCGAAATGCCCCCAGTAGGTTCCTTCCTATGTGAGCAAGCCCCCCCACCAAGGTTCATGGGGGTCATCAGCAAGGTGGGCCCTACAGGGATGCTGCAACCCCAGCAGCTGCCTGCAGGTGCTGTGTGTTGGTGCTGGGCCTACTAGAAGATATTCTCCTACACCTGAAGTTGTGTGCCCTGTTACACAACTAGGGACGTGGGAAATAGTGGTCCAAATATAAGTATATTTTTCCAGAGGCATTTGCCAGCTGTGCAGACTTGCACAACCCAAGCTAACTCTTCCAGTTCTGCGAAGTGAACTGGCATGAGACCAATGCAAAGGGATGAAATACCCTGGCCTCTGCATTGTAGGGATAGAACGCAGTGGAGAAGTACATCTGGTCCTCTAAATGAGAGTTGCCTGGACATGTCACTGGCTAAGACAGAAAATAAAAGCAACTGGTGCAGCCAACCAGGCTCCAAGTTATTTCCAGCATGATTATATAGTAGTATTAGTATGCATAAAGCTGCTAAGGATTTACATTTGGACACCACCATTGGTTTATGTCAACTATGAGCTTTGTTTAGGGCCCAACTACATGACACACAGAGATCTGTAATTTTGTCTCTTTCAATTTTAGCACACAGCAATCAGGGAGGGGGGTGAATTCAGATCAGGAGTGTAGATTGTACTTTCTTGATATTTTATACCAAGACAGGGACACATGCAGCAAGGCAAAGCCTTTCCTCAGATTATGGAAAAGAAGCTAAATATAATATGTTATTACGAAGAACCATAAAGAAAACGTCCAAGCAGCCAGTGAATTCCATCTATATTTTTGTATGTAAAGTTAAGGTGGCGGGGGAGGCGAGTAATTACTCTCTGTCAATAGTGAGATTTACATTGATTTTTTTTTCTTCCTTTCTTTGTGTTTGGAAAATTAATAACATTTTTAAAAATAAAAATAAGTTTCTTGTTTCCTACAGTTACTTTCTGCCCACAGCAGGTGAGTTTGTTTAGTACGTTTTGGAGAATGAAGTGCCTTTTACACGATTGAGTTCTGTCAATTTATTCCTAGTCTGCCTCCTTTGATGTAAGTTTAACAACTACATCACCACATCCAAGCACTATCTGGTCCTACTTATAATTAATGTACATAAAACACAAGGTGTAGTTAACACAGAAAATAGCAGGGGAGCAGTTAAGAACAAAGCATCTGTTAAAATTACAATGTGACTAAGCTGGAAACCACGCACTCTTGGAAAATTGTACCAATCTGATTTGGGACCAAAATGCTTCCCCTTCAGCAGATCTTTGTGCAGCTTTCCTTTGGCAGGCAGCAGAATCAGTTCTACTTTCTCAAGTTAGAGAACAAGACAAGGGTGGGTGAGCTGTGGCCTAATCTCATGTGGCCCTCAGCCTAATTTCAAAAGTTTTCTGCAGGTGATCAGTTCAGACTTCTGGCAAAAGCAATCTGTCTCTTCCCCAGCAGCCTGCTGGGCTGGGAGGAAAAAGGAAGGAGAGAAGGGAGTGTCAGAGAGAGACAGAGAGCAAGAGAGGCAGAGAAGGCGTGAGAAACGCAGTGGCCCTGCCCACTTTGGGCTCTGGCTCTGTCCATGGCTGGCATGTGCCCCCTGACAAATTACAGATTTTCAGTTGAGGGCTGCATTCCCAAGAGAATGCAACCTTTGACAGAAAAAAGGTTCCCCGCCTTTAAGGTCTACTCTTTCCTCCCTTGGCCGATGTCATTTGGGAATCTTTTTTCAAGAAATAAAATAAGCTTATGGAATAAAACAAGTTGACCCATTGGAAGATGGGTCAGCACTACTTTAGATGGTCAGGCTTCCTAAGTAAATCTGAGTTTTAGCAGCCATATTACTCTCACCAAACAGAAATAAATAGCACAAGCCATAACTTGCTGACTGTATGTGCAAAAGGCGGCTGTGTGAGTGGGGAAACCTGCATGCAGTACCTTAAGTATGCACATGATGTACCTTGATGGATCTCTCTCTCTCTCTCTCTCTCTCTCCCCCCCCCCCCCCGCTCAAAGGATAGCCAGTGTTGACAAAACTGATAATCTGTTGGGAAGGTGAAGAATCTGCTTCCAGTTATCTTCCTCCTGTCTCCTCTCCCATGCATGATCAGCACTGTAAAAGCTGACAGTTCCAACCATCTTCAGTGAGACAATTCTCACATTCAGCATTACGCACACATACAGGGATCCCAAGATCAGAGCCAGACTTGGCTTCTTGCAAATGGAAGGGCTCCTTCCATTCATGGAAGGCTCTTGATTTAATGGAGGAATCCCACTGGCAGAATGGGGGGGAGGTGATTTTTGTTTATCCCCCCCCTCCACTGCAGCCCCCTGTGCTTCCTGAAAATTTGTTCTGGGGGTTTGGGGGATGCTCCAGAAGGGTGGAGCTGGAGTTGAAGTGGGGTTGGGAAAAGTGCAGAAAAGAGCAACTAAAATGAGCAAAGGGCTGGAGCAACTCCCCAATGAGGAAAGGTTACAGCAGCTGGGATTGTTTAGTTTAGGAAAGGGGAAAAAAGACAAGTAAGGGGGGATGTGATAGAGGTGTACAAAATTATACATAGAGCGGAGAAAGGGGATAGGCAGACATTTTCCTCCCTCTCATCCCATGAAGCTGATTGGTGGGAGATTCAGGACAGATAATAGGAAGTACTTCTTCACACGGTGCATAATTAAACTATGGAATTCGCTACCACAAGATGTATTGATGGCCGCCAATTTGGATGGCTTTGAAAGAGGATTGGACAAATTCCTGGAGGGGAAGGCCATCAATGGGTGCTAGTCCTGATGGCCCTATGCCACCTCTCATATCAGAGGCGGTAAGCCTATGTGTACCAGTTGCTGGAGAACAAGAGTGGGAGGCTGCTGTTGCACTCATGCCCTGCTTGGGGTGTCCCACAGGAGGCTGGTTGGCCACTGTGTGAACAGAATGCAGGACTACATCGACCCTTGCCTTGGTCTCATCCAGCAGGGCTCTTCTAATGTTCTTATGTTCTAAGGTAGTGGAGGCTGCCAAACCAAATGTCAGAAGAATCATGCATATAACAGTTGCATGAATGTGTGGTTTTCTTTTGTTTTCAACTAGACAGCAGCCATGGGCCCCCCAATTCGGATTGGGACTGCAGTGGGGGCAAAGGTTAAGTCCCCTTTACCCCTGTTGTGGTCCTGATCTGTATATCTCCTCCAGCTCCTGCACTGCTATTCTGTATAATAACACAAGAGGATGTGTTTCTGTCAGCAACATCGTGGCAGTACCAGGTAACCTAGAAACCTGAATTTCAGCATGCATCCTAAGGGACCCCTAGGTGTGTGCACCTTGGAAATATTTAGTTTTTTTTAATGCATTGATTAATTTTAACCAGTGTTTTGTTTTTTAAATGCATCCATGTGGTTGAAGCCTGCAGAACATATTCAGCCAATAGGGGCAGACTTCCCTAACCTGTGCACAGTTTTGCAGGCTATACAGTTTGAAGCGGGAGGAGATTAGTAAACTGAGGGATAGAGTTATATGCCTGCCCCCTGCTGTGGGTCAGCCCCCCCCCCCGGGGAATGGAGTGGACAGACCTCTTCCTTGGGGGCTATAGGGGTGCACCATTGGCAAGGGGCTTGCCTTGGGGTGCCAGTGGGTATGGCTTCATTCAGATAGGGCAGGCACAATGTGTCCAACTCTGATAGCTGGGTAAGTTTGCTTGAAGCCTTCGCTGAATCAAACTAAGGGCAATTCCAACCCATGCAAAGCCGGTTCCATTTGCTAGTCTACTATAAAAGAAACAATTCTGCCACTGCTAGCTGCACAATTCTTGTCATTTCTAGTTTGATCCTAAGTCAAACCATTGGTTCAGCTCACCCAGTGTTGTCTCCTAGGATAGCGGCACCCCTCATGGCAGCCATCTACATGACACACTTTCAACCTCCACTCCATTGTAACTGCACAGCATTGCAGCTGCGAATTAACTTCTGCTGCGGTACATGCGCATTTTACTGCAGACTTCTCCAACGGGAAAATCTGCTGTGTGCTGACACACAGCTGTTGAAGTGAAGTAAATGACAGCAGTCACGCCGCCCTTTTTTTACCACTATATTTAAATGCGCAGCTGCGCTGGCACATGAGGGTGGGGGTACAGCACTTTGGGGTTTAGTGGCTGTTTTGTATTTTAGGGGTTCTTTTGTGTCTGTCCATTCCTTGTTTGGCAGCTCTCCAGCCCGAGACTCTCACAATGGTTGACCAAGGCATGTGCCCTTGAGAGGTACGTGCCTACCCATCATTGCAAAATGGTGGCTGGAGCGAAGTCGGTCCTGGACCTTCTGCTCCCCCGAGACCTCACGGCCCTTGGCCAATGACTCCAAAGCAGTCATTGCGAAGATACGAAGCTGCGAGGGTGTGTGAAAGTATGGTTGAAGCTTCCCCGTGCCTCTACAACTTCGTAGACCCGGAGGAACAGGGACAAGTGACGGGGCGTCTCAGAGTGACACAAGCACTTGGCACACCTACCACACGCCCACCACAAAATGCAAAGTTGATTTGGGGAAGGGACAGACAGTTCGCAACCACGGGAAACCTGCAGCAAACCAAAAACATTGCAGCAAAATGCGTCTTTGGAAATCCGCATCTTCCGAGTGAAAACCATGATTAGGCTGCAAAGTGGCGACTATGTCATGTGTCCCAAAGGACCTCAGATTACAGCAGTCTTGGAGTAAATGGCTCATGTAGATGGAGCCCAGGTTCTCAGGTACAGGTCTTTTCCACTGGATATGCCAGGGTTTGAATTTGGGATCTTATCCCTGCTCAGCATGTGCTCTATTACTGAGCTATGGACCCTCCCTAATTGCTTAGAGTAATGTCTATGCCACAGGCTTACATTTTGAATGATCCCTAACATTTAGCTCAGAGCTTCCTCTTTTCAAAATATTCATTCTTTAATTAGTTTAGTTAATTAATCTTAAAGCAAATGCTAGGGTGATAAAAGTGGCCTTTTTCCTTGTCATCATTCTGTCTTTGCATTGTTCTGTTTCCTCTGAGAGCTCTCATTAACATGATTCAACAAGACAAATCTTCATCAGCTAGGCATTTGAATTTATTGCACATTTATGCAGTACCAAATATGGTATTGTTTATAATAACTGCATACTAGCAGTAAAAAGCCCACTCAGCTAATACTGTAAAGCCTTAATCCTACATGAGTCAGCAGCCCTTCACTGGACAGACAGACAGCCCTGCAGTTCTGCAGGGATACCAAATTGTTGGTATGTTGTGTCCTATTAAACATGGTGACGGTTAGGTATAATATTTCTTTTTACAGCAGGTCTAGCAATATACTGTTGGTGCTGGAGAAGACTCTTACGAGTCCCCTGGACTGCAAGGAGGTCAAATCAGTCAGTCCTAAAGGAAATCAACCCTGACTGCTCATTGGAAGGACAGATACTGAAGCTGAAGCTCCAATATTTTGGCCACCTAATGCGAAGAGAAAACTCTCTGGAAAAGACCCTGATGCTGGGAAAGAAGACTGAAGGCAAAAGGAGAAGGGGACGGCAGAGGATGAGATGGCTAGATAGCATCACCGATGCAATGAATATGGACTTGAGCACACTCCGGGAGAGAGCGCAGGACAGGAAGGCCTGGCGTGCTATGGTCCATGGGGTCACGAAGAGTCAGACACGACTGAACGACTGAACAGCAACAACAACAAGCAATATACTGTACATATTAATATATATACATACATACAGGTCTAGCATGCATACATACATATACATATACATATACATATACATATACTGTGAAACTGTTGGAAAATAGTCAAGTGATCCCCTGTGTTGGGCTATGTGAGGGTTAAACAACCCACGCACAACACCCGCTACCCAGGTTTGCTTAAACAGGTGGGCTGTTTTGATCATGTAAACCATGTCATTGACTGCATCCTTGAATTAATTCTGAGTCAAGCCAAAGGATATAAACTTCCGTTGGCACATCTAGTTCTTGGGAGGAGGTGGGAAGTTTTGGACTTTGTGATTTTGTCTGTGTTGCTAACTCTTGTGTAGATACACTGCTGTTCATTAATCTGAATAAATACTGTTGCTTGGCCATATTTTGGCAGGGTGAGTGGGGGGAAAGACTGCTACCAGACATCCAAATTGGGGTCCCAGGATTTCCTGGATGTGGGTTTGAGCCAGAACTTAATATAAAGGAAGTAGATTAACCCCTTGACATTGAACCCAGCCCTGGGTGCTGACCCAAGGGTTACAAAAGGACATCGCAGGAGGGAGCCAGGAGGATGGTGGGAAGATAGAAGGAAGGGCACATTCAGATGAAACACTCAGGAGGTACCTACCTGCAAGATGACTGACTCCTGTTTATGTAACCAATGAGGAGGTGATTCCCCTTGCCTGAAAGATCAGTTGTAGGGCTGAAGAAAACTCAGGGTGTCTGCCTAGCTAATGCCAAAGGCTAGAAATGTGTCCTCGGAGGGCCTTCAGAAGAAATACAGGAAGGCATGAGCTTCTCTCTCCCAGTACCAGTAGAAGGAAGGGGTGGTGGGGCCTGATACTCACCTCTCCTCTGGAGAGCCTAGAGTGGCATACATATTCTCCCCCACCCCATTTTATCCTTAAAATAACAATGTGAGAGGGAAGTTAGATGGAGAGACAGTGTGACTGGTCCAGCATCACTTGGTGAGCTTCATGGCTGAGTGGGATTTGAACCTTGGCCTCCCCAGTCCTGGGCCGTGTTTCCATGACAACAGAAGGAGAAGCTAATGGAGGAGTACTAGATGTTTAAAAAAGGAATCTGCTTTACTGTGATCAGGGTTCCACGAGCAGATTCTCCGCAGCAGTAAAAATCGCTTCACATAACGTACTTCCTGGTGAGTTGGGGGTTGGTGTGAATGTCCATTAATGGAGTTAATTTTTGTGAACTGCCCAGAGAGCTTCAGCTATTGGGCGCTATAGAAATGAAATGAATGAATGAATGAATGAATAAATAAATAAATAAATAAATAAATTTTTAAAATGTCATCTGACTGGCAGGGGCTGCTCAACCAATAAGAGAGGCTCCCCCCCGCCCCCCCTTCCGGCTTTCCCCTGAAGGTCCAGATGCACCTGCATTTCAGGAGCAAGCCTCATTGAGCACAATGGGAGTTACTTCTGAGTAGACACACATATGCTTGTGCTGGGGAAGCGGAGGGGGACACAAAGACGGAAACCAGCTCCCATTTTAATCCACAGGACCTTATTGACCACAATGGGAGTTACTTATGAGGAGACACTAATGGGTTTGTTGTGGGAAAGAGATGGAAACCAGCCCCCATTTTAATGCACAGGATGTCTAACAAAGTAAGGGGTGGCTCAGATATATACATTCATCACTTGATGCCTGTAGTTTTGAGCAGTAACTTGCATGTGTTCTGGAATTGTATGAGCAATCCCAGAACAAATTTGATAGATAAAATATTCATATCTGCTTGCTTGCTTTTCACTTGAGTCACTTCATGCATTAAGTTGCCAGCTGTCCCATTTACACAAGTACTAATGGAATCTCTACACCAGCCTAAAATCCTGCATTTAAAATGGGGCTTTCTGCTTCCGTTTTAACTGAAGGATCACAACGACCCCCTTCTTCATGTGCTTCCTTTCCCCCGATCTCTTCCCCCACCCCCGCACCTTCTACTGTATCTGAATCTTCCATTAATCTCACTCTTCTTCTTGCCACTTTTCCTCTTGTCACGGAGGAAACTGAAGCGGAACACAATGGGATAATTTGATAGCTCATTATCTGCAATCTATTTAAAAACGGAACAAAGGGCATTTAGTGCAGGAGAAGCCTTGAATGATCACGACGTCATGTAAAGAGCCTACCAATTTCCATGAAGGAGCAATCTCAATCACAAGATAAAAGCTCAGTGGGAAGGAGCCCTAAGATAGTGAGAAATCAAGTGATGAATCTTCATATGTGAACTGGCCTTAAGACACATGCAAATGTTGGGTTTGGAACAGGGGTCAAAGAGTCTTCTAGCAATGGCTTGTGTCTCTAAGATGGCCCATTTTAGACAAGGCTTTTGTCATGTGATTGCCCTGCCTCATTCCCAGAATGTTACAGGTGTGTGTGTGTCCTAATATGAAATTGTTCATCTTGTAACCATCCTGTGTTTTCCACTGTTTCTTCCATCTTTTTGGTCTGCCCCCCCAAGAAAAATCTGTTATGGATGAAAATATGGAATAGCTGCACAATGTCTTTTAATTAGTAGTGCTAGGAGCCCTTTGTCTGGAAACACCCTTTGACAACTCTGGCTATAGAGAGTAACAGATGTCCTGTCAACATCTGGTCACCACACCTAAAAAAAGATATCATAGAGCTGGAAAAAGTGCCAAAAAGGGCAAATAAAACAATCAAGGGGCTGGAGTATCTCCCCTATGATAGAAGGTTACAACAGCTGGGATTGTTTAGCTTGGAAAAAAGGAGGGTAAGGGGAGACATGATAGAGGTGTACAAAATTATGCATGGTGTGGAGAATGTGGATAGGGAGACATTTTTCTCCCTCTCAAAATACTAGAACCTGGGGTCATCCTATGAAGTTGATTGGTGGGAGATTCAGGACAGATAAAAGGAAGTACTTCTTCACACAGCAAATAGTTAAAGTATGGAATTCTCTACTACAGGATGTAGTGATGGCCACCAATTTGGATGGCTTTAAAAGTGGGTTAGACAAACTCCTGGAGGAAAAGGCTATCAGTGGCTACTATTCTTGATGGCTATGTGCTACCTCCAGTACCAGAGGCTGAGAGCTTATGTACACCTGTTGCTGGGGAACATGGGTGGGAGGGTGCTGTTGCATTCATGCCCTGCATGTGGGTTCCTGGTCAACAGCTGGTTGGCCACTGTGTGAACAGAATGCTGGACTAGATGGACCCTTGGTCTGATTCAGCATGGCTCTTCTTATGTTCTTAACAGGCATTAAAGCTTCATATTTTGTAATGAAATATTTATCTTGCAGCTCCACTTACAAATCTAGTCCTTCTATGCCAGGCAAATGGTGCACCAGGGAGAGCTGGTAAAGAATGGTTTGAACACTTCCCACAGTCATTTCTGGCATGGATATGGAGAATGGAGATGCAGCTTGAGAAATAATAAGATGCCTGTTCCTGGAAGAAAACATGTTTCAAATCATGGGTCTGCTCTCTGGTTACTAGTTGTATATTGGCAATTTCAGTTCCAAATTTGTGTTTAGCTGATATTTCCTTCCCCCAGTGCTCCTTGGCACCCTTTGAGGCACACAGTGACTTGTCCCAAATCATGACATAGTACTCCTTGTAAACTACCTGATGGAGAAAGAATGTTCTCATACAGTGAGGAGCCAGACAGTCTGGGGAGGGGGTGAAGAAAGGAGAGTAGACATCGATGACTAAACTCTGCAAAGTGGAAGGAAGAATGTCAAGGTATTAAGAAAGGAGAAGACATATATAGCTCCAGCATGACTTCAGCAAGTGCCAAGGCACAAAAGCACACAAGCGCACAACCTTTGTGCTTGTGGTGAATTCGTTGGGGGACTGCTTGTTTTCCATCTGGCCTTGAAAGGAACTTGTGTTAAACAAGGCCTGTGTGCAATTCGTCATGGATATTATCTCTTTGTGCAACCAAAGGCAATCTGCGTGCAGAAACAGGCTTCCATGCATAGATTACCATTCCAGTTGTGTCCAACACATGCAAAAAGGTCTAGCATGGGGAATAAAACCTCACATCCAGTACCCAGGATGTGCTTGCAGTTCTGTATGTACACCACCAATGATTAGCTCTCACAACACTTGGGCTTATAGAGGAGAGACCAGAAGGAACTCAACCATGAATTCTACTTCCTAGGCAGCCACCGCATTAGTAGGCCTTTTTTCCATTTGCCCCCCTGTGTGTGTGGCGGGGGGCGGACTACACTTTGTTGGGGCCTGAAGATCCAGGGTCCCATAACCTAGGCTGCAGCACCATTACCATATTAACCAGAATCTTCAGACATGTTCTCTCTCTGTACATCGATGGTGGATGCTTTCCAGTATGTCTGCACTCATCAACCCCATTACCATGACAAAAACAAATTAGGCTAAATCATAGTTCATGCTTGAGGATATTTATGGAAAGTGGATCTATGTACCTGTTGTCTAGATCTTGTGAGATTTGCTGGAGCCAATTGGAAACAGTGTTGGAACAGAATGAGAAACATTCTGAACAGAAGGGTTGCTGGCTCAGGCTCTTCTCTAGAACAGTACAAGGGTGCTTGTGCAATTAAACTAGTCATTTGAGAGACAGAGAGATTTGGGCTTCCCTATGTGACATGCTCTCTAAAGAACTATCTTACCAGAGTTCCTTGTATACAGGCAGGAGGGAGGGGCAGCTGGTGAGAGGACAACACTAGAATAATTAGGGACATTCATCCTATTGACAGTAGGAGCCAGTGCTGCTGGTAGGTTTTACAGCCAAAACTATATGTGAGTAAATGTCTAGTTCACACACACACACATGGCAAGAACAGTTAAGCCATCTAGCTATTTTGTCTATCAAGTGTGCTCTTGCAAGAGAAATTGTTTTTGGGTGGGGGGATAATTCATGATTTTGCAATGATAGAAGTCAGAAGAATAAAGCTTTCATGTGAATTGCTCTATCTATAAAATGTTTGCAGCTGCTTTAGGCCCATGACATGCTACAAAAGGAAAATGGGATAGGGTAGGAAGTGGAAAACAAGCAAACCCCCAAAATGAATGAATTTGAGGCTGATTCCAGATATTCATTTTTTCAAAACTTGTTTTTGTTTGTTTGTTTTATCATATCTGTTTGAATGTACATCCTGAACTCATGTTCTATCTCAGGAGAGTTTGAACCTCTTTGCAATGTTCAGGATATGTTCATTTTGGCTTATGACATCATTCTTGGTATAACTTTTGGTCTATCATGTGATTAATTATTATTGGCCCACATAAAGTATCCATCCATCTACTTCTAGGTGATATAGATAAAATTGAGCAAGCAATTGAGATGAAAAAATTTGGAAGACTTATCCTGACCCTATATAATTTTTGTTTTCTAATAGTTGATCTTTGTTCTTTCACTAAAGGAGTACTAATACATTTTAGGTCACAATTCCATAAAGAGTTTAATTAACAAATAATATCAAGCTATTAGCCTAAAGATTCTATATTAACATACTCTAACTCTAACTCAAAAGTGTGAGTTAGTGTGCAGCTACATGTGCACTACTTCTCATAGTGAATATCTCCCATGTTAATTGCAATCACTCTGGAGCTGGATCTGCCTCTCCTCATTTGTTGTAAAGAACTGAGGGCATCCTATTTCATAGTTGCCCACCATAACAATCTTCCTATGAAGAGGACGGCCACGGCTGAAAGCCAAATAGAAAGTGTGGACACATGAGGGTAAGTGATGACAATGAACAGATGTGGATGTCATGATACACCATTGTTTGTCATAATACAACTGAGCTGCAGGAAGCCCTGGGCTTATGTGCTCCTCCCATCTCTTCTTCTGGGCAACTGTGAGACTGGAAACTTTCCCTACCATTTTAAATTGACCACAGCTTGTTCACCAAAACCCAACAAGTTTGGTGAATCTTAACCATAGTTTGTTTGAAACAATCAAACTTCAAACCACAAGTTATGAAGCTGGCTTGTTTCAAACAAATCATAGTTAAGATTAACCACAGTTTATGGTTCACACATTATGCTGAACTGCTGTTAATCAAAAGCAGAAATGAAAGTTTCCAATCTCTTCCTCACTGCTGCACTGGAGGAGAGGGGAGTGGGGAGTATATGAGTTCAAAGCTCACTGCAGCTCATCCTTGCCATGATAAAACCGTATTTTATAGTGATGTTTGTACTTGCCGAGTGTGTGAGAATGTCGAACTGTTTACTACTTACATGGCACAGAAGTTAAAATAGGTGTCTTAACTTGCCATTTGCATGCTTTTTTGGTGCATGAGTGAATCTGTAAGCACCTTAAATGTTTCTTTCAAACTGAAAAATTTTTGATCCTAAAGTTAGTTTAGTTATACCCAGTGTGGTGCTTCTCTGCAGATTCCTGATTGCATCTGTTATCTCTTCTTCCAGCTGGAGACTCCTGAAAGCTAGAGGCTTATCAACTAAACTGTCAAGTCCAGTTGTTTCTTGCTGTTCTCCTGAGGTAAAGCTTGCCCTGGTCTGGCTAGAATCACCAGCCCTTGAAGGAAGGAGATGTTTTCCTACTGGATTGCACCATTTTACCTAATATGGTAACCCATTATGATCTACCCAGACCCCTAGTGGAAAGAGCTAGGGGTCTGGGTAGATCATAACGGGCTCTTTCCAGCCTGTTTTTCTAAGAAAGTAAGGCTTGTCCAGGCCCATCAAAACTGGGTGTGGGAGAAAGCCTTTATGCTCCTCTCAGTGAATTCAGAAGTGTGTGGTGGAGTTGGAACCAGTTTTTCTAGTCTGTTGCAAGCAGCCAGCCATGCCTCATGGCCCACCAGCATCGATTATTTTCTCTGTGAGCGAATTGTTGGGAGTATAAAAACCTTGTGTGCTCTTGGCACTGAACCTTCAGCAAGAAAGAGGAGGAGAGATATAAGGAGGGGAGGCAGAAACAGGAAAAAAGATGGGTTGAAAGAAGAAATGGGGGATGAACTAGGAGGTGAGGGCACACAGAGACTTACAGTATAAGGAACAATAAAAAGAGGATAACCATGACTGTGGTCCAGAGAGAGAAGAGAGGGCTGTAGGATGCAGAGGGGGATAGCAGACATGGGATGTCCAAGAGAGCTATGGGTGGGGAAAACAAAAAAGGGGGATGGCAGAAATGGGGTGCAGACTTATGGTGGGGCAGAAATAAAAAGTTTCAGGAGAAGGGGATTTAAATCAGGGCAATATCATGATGGGGAAGGGTCCACCCAACCCCATCCCCAGTCCATATCACACACACACACACATACACACACACACACGTGACTGCTTTTAAAGCAAGTGAAAGATGCCTGGAGATCTGATCACATGTCTGCTTATTTACACTTATATCCTGTCTTTCTCCTCAGGAGCTCAAGGCTCCTCTAAGGAGATTGTTCCTTTCCCATTTTCTCCTCAGAACAGCCCTGTGAGGTGGTTAGACTGTGCAACAGTAGCTACCCAAGCTCACCCAGTGAGCTTTATGGCTGAGTGAGGATTTGAACCTGGGGTTTTCATAGAATCATAGAATAGTAGGGTTGGAAGGGGCCTACAAGGCCATCGAGTCCAACCCCCTGCTCAATGCAAGAATCCAAGTCAGAGCATCCCTGACAGATGGCTGTCCAGCCTCATCTTGAACGCCTCCAGTGTGGGAGAGCCCACCACCTCCCTAGGTAATAGGTTCCATTGTTGTATTGCTCTAACAGTCAGGAAGTTTTTCCTGATACTCAGCTGGAATCTGGCTTCCTATAACATGAGCCCATTATTCCATGTCCTGCATTCTGGGATGATTGAGAAGAGATCCTGGCCTTCCTCTCTGTGACAACCTTTCAAGTACTTGAAGAGCACTATCATATCTCCCCTCAGTCTTCTCTTCTCAAGGCTAAACATGCCCAGTTCTTTCAGTCTCTCCTCATAGGGCTTTGTTTCCAGTCCTGTGATTATCTTCGTTGCCCTCCTCTGAACCCTCTCCAGTTTGTCTTCATCCTTCTTCAAGTGTGGTGCCCAGAACTGGACACAGTACTCCAGATGAGGCCTAACCAGTGCTGAGTAGAGGGGAACTGGTACTTCCCGGGATTTGGAAGCTATGCTTCTATGAATGCAGCCCAAAAGAGCATTTGCCTTTTTTGCAGCCACATCACATTATTGCCTCCTATTCATCTTGTGATCGACAACAATTCCAAGATCCTTCTCGCTTGTCATGTTGTTGAGCCACGTATTGCCCATCTTGTAACTGTGCATTTGGTTTCTTTTTCCTAGGTGCAGAACTTGGCATTTATCCTGATTAAATGTCATTCTGTTGTTTTCTGCCCAGTGCTCCAGTCTATCAAGTTCACTTTGAATTTTGTTTATCTTCCAAAGTATTAGCTATCCCACCCAATTTTTTGTCATCTGCAAATTTGATTAGCATTCCCTACACCTCCTCCTCCAAGTCATTTATAAAAATGTTGAAGAGCACTGGTCCCAGGACTGAGCCCTGCGGTACCCCACTCGTTACCTCTCCCCAGTTTGAGAAGGTCCCATTGATAAGCACTCTTTGAGTCCGATTCTGTAGCCAACTGTGGATCTACCGGATCGTTGTTTCATCTAGCCCACTTTGAGCTAGTTTGCTCATCAGGATATCATGGGGGCACTCTGTCGAAAGCTTTGCTGAAGTCGAGGTATATTATGTCCACAGCATTCCCACACTCCACAAGGGAGGTTACTTGATCAAAAAATGAGATCAGATTCATCTGGCAGGACTTGTTCTTGAGAAATCCATGCTGGCTTCGAGTAATCACTGCATTGTTTTCAAGGTGCTTCCAGATGGATTGCTTTATCATCTGCTCCAGAATTTTCCCAGGGATTGATGTCAGACTGACTGGTCTGTAGTTCCCAGGTTCCTCCTTTTTACTCTTTTTGAAAATAGGGACCACATTAGCCCTCCTCCAGTCATCTGGCACTTCACCCGTCTTCCATGATTTCTCAAAGAGAATAGACAGTGGTTCTGAGAGCTCTTCTGCCAGTTCCTTTATTACTCTAGGATGCAGTTCATCTGGCCCTGGAAATTTGAACTCATTCAAAGTAATTAGGTGTTCCTTGACCATATGCCTTTCGATCTCAAGCTGCAATCCTGCCCCTTCAGCCTGTACTTTGCCTTTGCCAGGGGGGTCATAGACCTTCTTTTGGGAGAAGACTGAGCCAAAGTAGGAATTGAGCACCTCTGCCTTTCCTTTGTCATCTGTTATCGTTTTGCCATCCTTATTTAATAGCTGAACCACCATTTCTTTCCTCTGCCTTTTACTATGCACATAGCTGAAGAAAGACTTTTTGTTGTTTTTAGCATCCCTCGCTAATCTCAGCTCGTTGTCAGCTTTAGCCTTCCTGATGCCATCCCTGCAATTCTGTGCTACCTGCCTGTACTCTTCCTTTGTTGCTTGGCCTTCTTTCCACTTCCTATATGTGTCCTTTTTTGTTTTCAGGTAATCTCTAAGCTTTTTGTGAAGCCACATTGGCTTCTTCTGTTGTCTTCCACCTTTTCTTCTTGTTGGAATTGTTTGTAATTGTGCCTTGAGAATTTCCTTTTTTAAAAGCTCTCACCCATCTTGGACTCCTTTTCTTGTTAGCATCACTTGCCATGGGACCTTACTGATCATTGTTCTGAGTTTATTAAAATCAGCTTTCCTAAAATCCAGGGTACGCATTTGACTACACTTGGCTTTTGCTTCCCTTAGAACCAAGAACTCAAGTACAACATGGTCGCTTTCCCTCAAGAGTTCCTGTAACTGCTACTTTATCCACTAAGTCATCTCTGTTGCTTAGGATCAAGTCAAGGATAGCTGATCCTCTAGTTCCTTCCTCTACTTTCTGTAGGAGGAAGTTATCCGCCACACAAGTCAAGAATTTCCTGGAGGGGCCATGTTTTGCAGAATTTGTCTCCCAACAAATATCGGGGAAATTGAAGTCCCCCATTACTACTACATCATGCTTCCTTAAACCATTGGCTATTTGCTTTTCAAAAGTTTCATCCTCGTCTTCTCCTTGATTGGATAGCCGGTAGTAGACTCTGACCATCAGGTTCCTTTTATTCTTTGCTCCATTTATTTTGATCCAGATGCTCTCGATGGGGCTACCAAGCTCATCCTCCTGTATTTCTGTGCAGAGATATGTATTTTTCACATATAGTGCAACCCCACCCCCCTTTCTGTTCCTCCTATTCTTTTTGAACAAGTTATATCCTTCAATTGCTGTATTCCAGTCATGAGAGTCATCCCACCAAGTCTCAGTTATACCTATCAAGTCATAATTTCCCTCTTGTATTAAGAGTTCAAGTTCGTTCTGTTTGTTTCCCATACTCTGGGCATTAGTATCTAGACATCGAAGACCATGTGCTTCATAGTCTGGCTTCCTTCCTACATGTGTCTGAAGACTATTATCGGGCACTGTTAGAGCTGTTCTCTCCGTTGCAGTGCATGAGCCTACGTCCATTGTTTACCCCAACTTTACATCTCCCTTCCCCGTAGGATTCATTTTAAAGCCCTCCTGATGAAGTTCTTCATGCTGTGGCCAAACACATTCTTCCCATCCTTTGTGAGGTGCGACCCGTCCCTTGCCAACAGCCCATCTTCCAGGAAGTATAGCCCGTGGTCCCAGAATCCAAATCTCTCTCATCGGCACCACCTTCATAGCCAGTCATTCACCCGGAGTATTTTTCATTCCCTTTCTATCCCTCTTCTAACTACTGGAAGTATGGATGAGAAAACTATCTGGGCCCCAAAGTTCTTGAGTTTCCTTCCCAAAGCTTCAAAGTCTGACATGATTTCTTCATAGCTCTGCTGGGTGGTATCATTTGTTCCCACATGGATGAGAAGAAAGGGATACCTGTCAGTGAGGTATTCACTTCACATTTAATTTGCTGTCCTGTCTTTTTTCAATCCTGATTTGTTTATAGCATTCCCTCCCACCACCACCACCACCACCACCTAAAATGCAATTGCAGCACAAGCCTGTCCACCAGGGACTAGCAAAGCGCTACTGAGGCTTTTCAGAGCTTCTACTGTGCGCCTTAACTAGAAATGTCCTCCGAGTGGCACGCTACACAGAGGTTTCCTCATCAGCCAAACACCCATGATGGGCGGGATAAACCACATGAGCACACAGGGTGTCCCATCGGGGATTTGGCCCAGCCAGTTCCTCTCAGCCAAGCAATATCTGAGGCAGCAGCAGCAGATGCTGAGGGTAAGTAGGGCACAGCCTCCACCCACCCACATAACTTTCTCATCTTGCCTGGGGGGCTTCATCTTCTCTGCCACATCCTGCCTTTCTCCCACAGAGATTCCTCTGGTCCTGGTCCTGACATCATTTGATGGGCACATAATCTCGGGATTCCAAATGCTGCCTCTTCTACAGCTCATCAGCTTTTCGCTGTGAAGGGAGTTTTGGTTTTATTACAAGTATTTTTCACCCACCCTTCAATCATATTCCCAGGGCCATTTACAAAAACTATTAAAATGTAAATACAAAAAGCATAAATTAAAAGCCACAAAATAGTAATAGCAGCATAAAAACAGTCAGCAGGGTTAAAATTGTGTCTGAAACTTGGGAAAATAAAAAGGTCTTTGCTTGGTGCTGATAGGACAAAGAGGTCGGTGCCAGGTGAACTTCTCTGAGGAGAGAGCATTCCACAATTGGGCTGCCACCACTGAAAGGGCCCTTCCTTTGGTAGCCACCCACCTCACCTTAGTAAGTGGGGGCACCTGCAGAATACCCTTCAATGGTGAGCTTAACGTACAGGTAGGTATATATGGAGACAGACAGTCCTTCAGGTAGCCTGCTCCTAAGCCATGAAGGGCTTTAAAGGTCAAAACCAGTGCTTTGAATTGGAAATGGGCTGGGAGCCAGTTATGGATCTAGCAGCCACCTTATGCACTAACTGCAGTTTCTGAACAGTCTTCAAAGGCAGCCCAGACATAGTGCAATACAGTAGTCTAACCTGGACATTACCAGAGCACAGATAACTGAAGCTTTGTTGGTATTGTGTTTGTGCGGCACCAAAGTTGTGGTTTTAATTTTTGTGAACCACCCAGAGAGCTTCAGCTATTGGGCCATATAGCAATGAAATAAATAAGTGGCTTCTGCCTTCTAATTAGTTAGTTGCTGCTATTCCCCACAAGGCGGGGCTTTAAATACTGGTTTCCTCTCATTGTTATTATTTCTTTCTTTTAAAATGAAACAAAAATACTTTTCAAGACAGCCCCTTGAACAGAAAGGGAAAAGCAGAAAATGAGCCTCCCCCAGGTAGTATAGACTAAAAATTGTTCCTTTCTCAAAGAAGGCATCAGAGCAAGATGGGGCTCTCCGCTAAAACAGCAAATGGAGAGACGATCCCATGTGTTTTTACTAAAGCTGTTAATTCACTCTTCACATCTCTCATTCAAGTCATCAATCACAACATAACCAAAATAGCGCTCAGGGCGCAGCTGCTAGCATGCCACTGCGAATGAACCTTCTGCCAATGGAGCCCTGCCCCGCCAAGCTGGCGTCACAGGAGGGGAAAAAACTCAGCTGGAAAAATAAACTAATCAGGTATCACAAGCCCTTTTCTTCAAGGGGAAAAAGGCTACTAACTTTTAACTCTTTGCTAGCACATTCATCAGTAAGTCCTCAGCTGGAAAGTAATCTGTGTGGGAATGTAGCATTCTGGGGGCTCAGTAGTCAAGCCCATTTGAAGAGAACTTTTCATCACATCACCGATATAATCCTCCATCAGTTATATGTTACTGTGTTTATGCTATTATGTTTTGAAGTGTCATTCAAATATATGGGAAGGAATTCGAGCAACCATGTAATTACTCAAAATCAGAAAGTTAAAAGATAGCTCTCATACCTGTGAGACAGTGAAATTTTAGGGTGTCCCATACAAAAAGACCGTGGATTTCCTGTTAAAGCGGAACGCATACCAGGGCTGAAATGTAAAATAGCTGTAAAAGGAATCCCAACTGAATTTCATAGAAATCATGCGTATGGAGTTTAAGATAAGCATGGCTGGTACTTGATATTATGTTCTAAATCTGCAGCCCATTCTTTCTCGAAAGGATTTATATAATTATCACCATTAAGATAGTTTTGTAATTTAGCTTAGTTTGGGGTTGTAATTTGTACTCTGATGGGGCTTTTTTTTAATCGTTTCATAGAATCATAGAATAGTAGGGTTGGAAGGGGCCTATAAGACCATTCAGTATTGTATAAAAAGTTGGTGCTTTTCTCATAATAATCTCACCATCAACTGATATTTGTAGTCCTTCCTGACAAGGATTTGATCAAAATGTGTTGGACAAGCAAATAAAAATAAAAATGGCTTGGTACCTACTTTCCTCTTTTGCTTATTTTTTTGGCACTGCCCTCTAGCCTACTGTTTTTGCTGTGATTCACTGGGTGACCAGGTGCGAAGAAGGAGACAACTCATGCACCTTTAACAGTTGTGTAAAAGAGAGGATTTGAGCAGTGCAAAGGTTCATGCAGACAGCTTCCCCATTCCTCTGTCAGTGAACCCTGGCAGGCTTACCTGACTGTGGTAGCAGCACTTCGAGCAGTGCTGGAAAGCTGCTGCAGTCACCCTTTAAATTTTCCACAGTTGCTCAGGGTAATGTTAGGTTGGAACATTGTTGGAAATAAAAATAGTGGCTAGATACAACTGCCTGTTATTTCTTAGAGCACTGGGCCAAGAAAGGAAAAAAAGGAAGTGGCAGGTTAAGATCAGCAGTGGTCCCTGCCGTTAAACAGAGTGACATAGTTGACACAGGAAGTTGATTTTGGATGTCATGAAAGGGCAGCAAAGTTTTAGTTATTTAGGGTGCAATCCTATGCATATTTAGACAGAGAAAAGGCCTACAATTCCCGGCATGCCCCAGCCAGCAGCCTTTTCTCTGTCTAAACATGCATAGGATTACACCCTTGGGCGCAATCCTACCTACATAGACGGCTGCCTCTGAACTCGGAGGCAACTGCCTTTCCAAAGCAAGGCAGGAGAAGCACAGGGGGATCATTCCCTCCGCATGTCTCCTGCCCTGCTATTTCTGCTAGACAGCCCATTTTGGCTGTCTAGCCGCAGGGGGGCCGACTGGGAGAAGAGACTGCTGTACGACACATAGGATGTGTCATACACGCAGCTCCACTCTCCCCACTCTGGAACGCCCCCAGCCCCGCCCCTTTTCAGCGGCTCCGCAGTCCTCTTCCAAGGGCTTCTCCACACTGCCTCGGAGGCAGCATGGACGTGGGGGGAGGTCGGTTTTCCAGGAACAGACCTTGGAGCGCTGGACAGTGTCTAGTGGCCATAGGATTGCTCCCTTAATGTATAATTGTCATATTCTTACTGCCAGGGAGGGGCATGTGGGGTTTTCTGCCTCAGTTGTCAAAATAACTTGACTAGCCTACTATGAAGCTTGACTTGAGGGAGAGGGGGTGTCATTTGTTGCTTTGCCTCAGGCAGCAACATATCTTGGGCTGGCCATGCCAACCAGAGCACCAGGACCCTGGCAGTTGCCCATAGATTGGCCCTGCATGCAGGGCTGAGAAAAGCTGCACCTGCTGCAATTCCTTCTTCTACACAGCTCTTTAAGGTACAGGAGCACTGTTTGTTCAAGTGAATTTGCCTTTTATGTAAGAATACATACAGTATCTGGCAATTTCTTAAAGAGTTGGGAGTACCAGACCACCTTACCTGTCTCCTGAGAAACCTGTACGAGGGTCAAGAAGCAACAGTAAGAACCAGACATGGAACAACCGATTGGTTCAAAATTGGGAAAGGAGTATGACAAGGCTGCATATTGTCGCCCTGCTTATTTAACTTATATGCAGAGTACATCATGAGAAACGCCGGGTTGGATGAATCACAGGTTGGAATTAAGATTGCCAGGAGAGTTATCAACAACCTCAGATACGCAGATGATACCACCCTAATGGCAGAAAGCAAAGAAGATCTCAAGAGCCTCTTGTTGAGGGTGAAAGAGGAGAGTGCAAAAGCTGGTTTGAAACTCAACATTAAAAAAACTAAGATCATGGCATGTGGCCCCATCACTTCCTGGCATATAGAAGGGGAAGAAATGGAAGCAGTGACAGATTTTACTTTCTTGGGCTCCAAGATCACGGCAGATGGTGACTGTAGCCATGAAATTAAAAGATGCTTGCTCCTTGGGAGGAAAGCTATGGCCAACCTAGACAGCATAGTAAGAAGCAGAGACATCACCTTGCCGACAAAGGTCCATCTAATCAAGGCTATGGTTTTCCCAGTAGTAATGTATGGCTGTGAGAGCTGGACTATAAGGAAGGCTGAGCGCCAAAGAATTGATGCTTTTAAACTGTGGTGCTGGAGAAGACTCTTACGAGTCCCCTGGACTGCAAGGAGGTCAAATCAGTCCATCCTAAAGGAAATCAACCCTGACTGCTCATTGGAAGGACAGATACTGAAGCTAAAGCTCAAATATTTTGGCCACCTAATGCGAAGAGAAAACTCTCTGGAAAAGACCCTGATGCTGGGAAAGACTGAAGGCAAAAGGAGAAGGGGACGGCAGAGGATGAGATGGCTAGATAGCATCACTGATGCAATGAATATGGACTTGAGCATGCTCCGGGAGAGAGCGGAGGACAGGAAGGCCTGGCATGCTATGGTCCATGGGGTCACGAAGAGTCGGACACGACTGAATGACTGAACAACAACAACATGCAGTGTCAGGAAAGGAGAGCAAAGGAGCCTGAAGGAAGGACATAGAAGGAGAGAGCCAGTGTTGTGTAGTGGTTAGAGTCATTTGCAAAAGAGTACTTAGAGAACATAGAGTATTGTATTGTGTCCCTGAGGAACACATGCTTTGAAATGCATTGGGCCAGATAGTATTTTGTGGACCTTGAGATGTCCTTCCCTTTTGTTCTGTGTAGTGGCTAGAATGTCTGGCTAGAACTGGGGAGATCCAGGGAGACTCTATACCCAGCTAAGAACATTACTAAGTGACTTTGGGCCAGTAACTGCCTCTTAGGTTAGCCTGCCTTACGGATCTGTTGTGAAAGAAAAAACAGGGTGGGAAAAACCATGTCCACCACCCTGAGTTTCTTCCTTGGATGAAGGTGGGATATAAATGTAATATATAAATATAATATTCTGAATTTTTATATGTGAGGGGGAAAGACAGGTAACATGGTGCTTATTTCTTCCAAAGGGGGAAAATGTACATTTATTGCAGTTAGTGGGACATGTGGCTATACTGAGGATCAGTCAAACATCTCTTACCACATACTCATGCTCATACATGAGGCTGACCTTACATATCATAAGTTTAATCAGAATAAATCTTCCTGAAATAAATGCTGTTATATGAGTGCAGAACTGCTGAATGCAATAACAAAATCAGACTCAATCAATCCTGTCAT